>NC_090444.1:846156192-855525795 GCF_031143425.1 Pleurodeles waltl
AGTCGAGAAGGCAGCAGGATCAGCGATACAAGGTTGCAGTAGTCGTCTTTGCTACTTTGTTGCGGTTTTGCAGGTGTCCTGAGCAGTCAGCGGTCGATCTTTCTGCAGAAGGTGAAGAGAGAAGTGCAGAGGAACTCTGGTGAGCTCTTGCATTCGGTATCTGAAGAATTCCCCAAAGCAGAGACCCTAAATAGCCAGAAACGGAGGTTTGGCTACCTAGGAAGGAGGATAGGCTAGTAACACAGGTAAGAGCCTATCAGAAGGAGTCTCTGGCGTCACCTGATGGCACAGGCCACTCAGAGCAGTCCAGTGTGGCAGCAACACCTCTGTTTCCAAGATGGCAGAGGTCTGGAGCACACTGGAGGAGCTCTGGGCACAGCCCCTGGGAGGTGCAGGTCAGGGGAGTGGTCACTCCCCTTTCCTTTGTCCAGTTTCGCGCCAGAGCAGGGCTGGGGGATCCCTGAACCGATGTAGACTGGCTTATGCAGAGATGGGCACCATCTGTGCCCATCAAAGCATTTCCAGAGGCTGGGGGAGGCTACTCCTCCCCAGCCCGGACACCTTTTTCCAAAGGGAGAGAGTGTAACACCCTCTCTCTGAGGAAGTCCTTTGTTCTGCCCTCCTGGGCCAGGCCTGGTTGGACCCCAGGAGGGCAGAAACCTGTCTTAGGGGTTGGCAGCAGCTGCAGTAAAACCCCGGGAAGGCAGTTTGGCAGTACCCAGGTCTGTGCTAGAGACTCGGGGGATCATGGAATTGTCTCCCCAATTTCAGAATGGCATTGGGGTGACATTTCCATGATCTTAGACATGTTACATGGCCATGTTCGGAGTTACCATTGTGACGCTATACATAGGTAGTGACCTATGTATAGTGCACGCGTGAAATGGTGTCCCCGCACTCACAAAGTCCGGGGAATTTTCCCTGAACAATGTGGGGGCACCTTGGCTAGTGCCAGGGTGCCCACACACTAAGTAACTTAGCACCCAACCTTCACCAAGTGAAGGTTAGACATATAGGTGACTTATAAGTTACTTAAGTGCAGTGGTAAATTTCTGTGAAATAACGTGGACGTTATTTCACTCAGGCTGCAGTGGCAGGCCTGTGTAAGAATTGTCAGAGCTCCCTATGGGTGGCAAAAGAAATGCTGCAGCCCATAGGGATCTCCTGGAACCCCAATACCATGGGTACCTCAGTACCATATACTAGGGAATTATAAGGGTGTTCCAGTATGCCAATGTGAATTGGTGAAATTGGTCACTAGCCTGTTAGTGACAATTTAGAAAGCAGAGAGAGCATAACCACTGAGGTTCTGGTTAGCAGAGCCTCAGTGAGACAATTAGTCATCACACAGGGAACACATACACATACACATATACACATACTGTACACAACACATATATGAGCACTGGGGCCCTGGCTGGCAGGGTCCCAGTGACACATACACTAAAACAACATATATACAGTGGAATATGGGGGTAACATGCCAGGCAAGATTTCCTACAGTGGTAAGTAGAGGGACATAAATAGACACCTTTGGAGTCATCTACTGACTATCCACAAACCTGGTCATGGGCTACACTGACTAAGCAAGCCCACTGACATCATATAGGCCAGGGACAACCAACATGTACTGTGATGTGAACCACTAGGAAACACAACACACCATTGTGACCTTCTGAAGGGTAAACTACTTGTGCATGACTGTACAGACACATTGACTCGCTGCATAGGTCCATACAGGCAACTACCATGGTACAGGCTACACCGTGAGACTTAGGTGAGAATGAAAGGGCTGACATGGGTGTCACTGAAAGCTTCTTCTCTGTGGTTGTGTGGAAATAATGGAATCTCATACCACTTATGAGTAGGTTTGTGTGGTATGTACTGGTATCATAGGAGACACTTCTTACCATATGTGGCACTCCTACAGAAATTACATTCAACATACCAAGGTATGTTTGGCCTGATTGGTTGCATGTAAATAAGCTAGTGATTCGCATGTCATGATCTCCCCTGCATTAACCAACTATCTGCACTCTGGGTTTGTCACTTGTTCAATAGGCCTGTACTGTACGAACATGGCTTCTGGAAAGGTGACAACAGATGTTTGGGAGTAAGAGGCCTGTCATTAGGCAATGACACACATTGACAATGAGGGTCAATGAAATAAGTACCAAGTCAGGTAGTTACCTCAGTCCCTGTTCCTAATGTTGTCAATGTAAAAACATTCAGGCCAAATCTTGCTTCTGAAGACTCATTGTGGCGACATCCAAGGATGAGAAGATCTACAGGGAGTGACCCCAGTGCCACGGTTGCATAGCCACAGTCACAGTGCACCGGCCTGGGCTATGTCCCATACTGTGAAAAGACTTTGATTAGCCTTGCTCTCTGCAGGCTGAGCATACAGAACCTACATGAACAGCATATTTCCATCACTTCCATGCATGACAGTACATACTGAGGCCATCCTAGATGTGAGTTCAGGGTTGTATGGCACTCTGAAGATTTCAGTGAGTTTTACATTGGTCTCATACCACAGTTTGCCAAGGCCTGAGTTCTTTTTAGGACTTTCCACATTGCTGACAACATCCTCAACTGACTTAAATAGTATACATACATAGCTCATGCTGTAATGTAATGCAAATATATTTACTATGCCATTTACCTTCATCAGATGCATCATTGTTTGGCTGTAAAGTTTACTTGCATAGATATATGAATGCAACACAGGGATGATCTAGGGCTTATCATATATCACACAACACAATTGCCATTTGAAATAGAGTACAGGGCTCCACAATCCACAACCTGTACATTCTATCTATGGACCACAGATTGAGACAAAGGGCACCCAAATAGCTCACTGGGTCTCAGAGGCAAATATTAGCCTGTGAGGAAGGAAAGGGTGGTTTTGAACATAGTGAAATATTTATGTGAGATAGTTAACTGTTCCTCTGGTAAGCCATAGAGTTGGCCATACAGAAGAAAGACCTCTTCAACAAGTTTCTCCAGCTCCTCTGGAGAGAAGGCAGGATCCCTTTCACCTCCTTGGCCTGGTATGATTGCGCCCAGAGGCGGCACACAGCCGCTGAAGTGGTGGAGGTGTTGATGACTGCGATGTCAGGATGCAAATGAGTTATTTTCCAAACCTTGGCATACATGTACATCACGCACACTGTCATCACCATCGACAGGCACAGCCATTGGGCCATGACCATCACAGTCTACAATGTTAGCCTATGGCTGTGTCCGCCTCGGTTGAAACTGCCCACCTCGCTGTCGACTTCTACCAGCGGCGGGAGGTTCCTAAAGTTCAATGAACGAGATCAGGCATCCACTATTTGGCAGTTGAAACTACAGTTTTGGTGACTGTAAACACGTCACATCAATTAATGTGTAGTAACATCTCAACAGATGTAAAGCTCCCTTGATATGTAGAATCCCCTACACAATCTTCAGTGTACTGCGTTGCTGGTCACAGATGCCATATAAACCGCTGTGCACTGTAACTACCGGTGATGGTATTTTTGGTGATTGGAACATACTTTACAATGTCAAGGGGCACAAGAGGAGCAGATAGGTGTTTTATGTGCACATATGTTATAGACACGTGTCTAGACAACCATGGGGATCATAGATGGACCTTGAGTAGTAGACAGTTTTGATGTTTAATGGGTGTAATGCATTTCCAGTCAGTAATGTTTTGTCACATGACTTTGGTATTACTCATCAGATATGTTGGTCTGGACACAGTGACTACTGGTCCAACTCATTTAATTCTACAAATAGGCAGCAGAGGCTCCGGGGCTGGGCCATGGGAGGTGGGAGGAGGTTTGGAGTGCACTTAAGTGCACGTCACTTGGGCTGGCCATCTAGGCCAGCCAAACTGACATGTGCAATTAGGTTTCTCTAACCCAGCTGTTTTACACTGCTGGGTTGGAGAAACAGCACAGATTCCTATGCAGTGTCTGAGCAGCAGACCAAGCCACTCAGACCAATCCTAATGCTGCTCTAACGCTAGTTATAGCATGAGAGCAGTGCCAAGATTGCATGGTGAGCCTGTGCTGCTGTCCCAGGGACTGCTGGAACACCATCAGAGAAGAGTAGAAAGGCGGCTGGCATCATGGGGACAGGTATGTTTTTTTATTTTTTTATTTCCCCCCCTAGTCGTCCCCTGTCCTCCCCCCCTTGAGGTTTGCGGCATCCACCACTGCAAATAGGTACCCCCGGGAGACTTGACATAATAAAGCAGTTCCATCTGAACAGGCAAACAATCCATGATCTATGTTGTCAGTTGGTAACCAGATCTCATGCCTCAGATCAATAATCCAACATGTATACCACTCACTGTGAGACTCATGGCAGTATTACACTTCCTGGCCACAGGGTCATTTCAATTCACATTGGCTATATCTGGTGTTAGGTCACAACCTATGTTCAGTGTTTTTTTAAAAGACATACTATCAGCACTGATTGACAGCTATATCAGGTTTCCCAGACATAAGGATTTAGCCAATGTGAAGGTTGACTTCTATGAATATGGTTGCCTCCTACATGTTGTGGGAGCCATTGATGGCACCCATATTGCGCTGGTTCCACCGCATACCAGTGAACAACTCTATCGCAACAGGAAGCACTTCCATTCGACCAATATGCAAGTTGTCTGCTTGTCAGATATGTACATTTCAAATGTCTATGCCCAGTTCCCAGGTTCAGCGCATGATTCCTTTGTTATGTGGAACAGCCCCATACCCCAGCTGATGCCACAAATGCAACCAGAGAGGATCTGACTTGTTGGTGAGTTCCATCTGTCGTGACCTTGTTTGTGCAATGGCAGGTGCTACAGTCTAGAAGTGTGTGATTCATTGTGACTCATTGTGGCACTTATGTCTCATTCCAAAACAGGAGGCTCAGTATATTCCAACCATACTTGGTTGCTAACACCACTGAGGAATCCAACTACGCCAAGGGAAATCCGCTTCAATGAGGCACATGGAAAAACACAGCAGCCAGTTGAGCGGGCTTTTGGGCTCCTCAAGGCCAGATTTCTCTGTCAGGACAAGACTGGGAGAGCCCTCCTCTACTCACCCGGGAAGGTGTGTCAAATCACCGAGGTGTGCTGCATGTTCCATAACATCGCCTTGCGAAGGAATCTCCGTTATATCCCAGAGGAGGGGGAGCCTGTGGTGCCACAGGGTGAGAATCCAGAAATGCCAAATTAAGATGATAGTGGTGAAGAGGGAGGAGCTAACTTGCAACAAGATCTCATCAACAGTTTATTTTTATGAGTATAAGTATGTCATGAGATGTAATGGCTTTGACTGTTCAATGAACTCTTATTGTGATGATATGAGGAGTATGTTTGTAGAAAATGTTAGGAAGCTGAAGCTCTGGCAAAATATGGCAAAGGGGGTTGGTGGGGAACGTTTTGAGACATTCTCAGTTTGTTGATGTTGCTTAATTTATGTCAGATTTTTGTCATGGACTGCATTCTCCACAAAATTGCAATGTGAATGGTGTCATATGGATGGTTTCATAGTTAAACTCTTTGTTTTTGTGTTTCTTAAGTACCTTCACCATGGCATCTTCATTTGGATGTTCTGAGATGTGACATTAGTAGGTATATGATGCTGTTGGGGCATACTAAGTGTACATGTATTGTTCCTGGGAATTTATGTCACAGACTTTGGATATACAAAACCTGTACCAAGACAGCATGCACAGTGATATGATGGAAGTTAAGGAGACTCCATTGGACTTGTTCCTTGTTGTGTGGTGGCCATGATGTATTATGGGTGTCATTATGTGCTCAGGCGATATGTATTTATAGGCCTAATTCATATTAGTTTACCTTCACATTGAGTAAATACAAATTTTGTATGAACTGTATGTAGCTGTTAACGTGTTTCATCTTTGTAGGCCAAAGTGCTTGTGGCACATCACTGACATTTGTCAGTGTCATACCACCATTCACAAAAGCACTGGATTGTAATGATGCTGTGATCAGAAACTTTTTTACTCCCATCTGTCCAGGCCTTGCTTTATATGATGTTGGATTCCTTTTGTGAGGTAGGTGATATGGCCCCAGCTAATGGCATCACCCACATTTATTTTTGCCCATTCTACGGGACAATATCTGATACACCTTCTTTCCATGTTCTGGAGGTCTGTATCTGTAAATTTGATCACTTACACAGTATAAATCAAACGTGTGATTTTTTATGTTTCTGACATCTTTACAGCCTAAGAATGGAACAATGTAGTAAAAATCTTCTTAGACAGGACACTTGTATGTATGTGTTGGCATGGCATGGTTGTGATTCTGTGCTTAACATTGTGTACATGCAACATATCCCTGCTTCCACAAGTAGCATGGTTTTTCATTGTGTGGTTTGCATGTTCTTACAAATCTACATTGCTAAATGTGAAATTTAGGACAGCAGACAATGAGTTTGTGACAGATTAATTTATTACAGTGCTAAGGGTGAAAACAAACTTGTGGCAAAAATTAACATAAATGAAAAGTAAAGGGACTAGTCATGGTGAATGAAATCATAGGAGTGGAGGCCACACCACCAGAGGTCCAAAGTCCACAGTACTTCTATCAGAAATGGAATGGGGTTCAGGATCAGCCCACAGAGTGAATGTGTGACACACAAATGGCCATTAAGGATGAGGTCTCTAGGTGGCAGTGTTGGGTGTCTTGCCATTCGCTCCTCCCTGGATTTTTACGTGGACAATCCCGCTTGCGAGGGCAGAGGGGTTCAGCTGCTGCAAAAGCAGAGGTGTCTGAGAGGGCCTCCCTTCCTATGCCTGCTGCAGATGTATTTGGGCTTCATGTAGTTGGCCCACAGGAAGATGTGGGTGGAAAAACCCTTGTCAGGGTTGTATGGATGTTCCTCAGCACCCCTGTTAGGTTGCCCATGCTGGAGTTATCGGGCTCTATATGTTGTTTCATGTCCCTTTGCAGCTGTTTGATTTCTCAGAGTTCAGTTAGCACCCCCAACACTTGTCTGATGGTATCCTGGTCGTGAGTGACTCCACTGGACTCACTCTGCTAGCCTATACCATCCCTCCCACGGACCCCACCCCCACAAGCATGTGCCTTTTGTAGGAAAGCACAATTTTGCCTGGCACGTTACCCCCAGTTTGTACTTGTATGTATGTTTGTTTTTGCCTGTGTCACTGGGATCCTGCTAGCCAGGACCCCAGTGCTCATAAAGTGTGCCCTGTATGTGTTCCCTGTGTGGTGCCTAACTGTATCACTAAGGCTCTGCTAACCAGAACCTCAGTGTTTATGCTCTCTCTTCTTTTAAAATTGTCACTGCAGGCTAGTGACTAATTTTACCAATTCTGATTGGCACACTGGAACACCCTTATAATTCCCTATCATATGGTACCTAGGTACCCAGGGTATTGGGGTTCCAGGAGATCCCTATGGGCTGCAGCATTTCTTTTGCCACCCATAGGGAGCTCAGACAATTCTTACACAGGACTGCCACTGCAGCCTGAATGAAATAACGCCCACGTTATTTCACAGCCATTTTACGCTGCACTTAAGTAACTTATAAGTCACCTATATGTCTAACCCTCACTTAGTGAAGGTTAGGTGCAAAGTTACTTAGTGTGAGGGCACCCTGGCAATAGCCATGGTGCCCCCACATTGTTCAGGGCAATTTCCCCGGACTTTGTGAGTGCGGGGACACCATTACACGCGTGCACTACATATAGGTCAATACCTATATGTAGCGTCACCATGGTAACTCCGAACATGTCCATGTAACATGTCTAGGATCATGGAATTGTCACCCCAATACCATTCTGGTATTGGGGGGACAATTCCATGCATCCCCGGGGCTCCAGCATAGAGCCTGGGTACTGCCAAACTAACTCTCTGGGATTTTCTCTGCAGCTACTGCTACTGCCAACCTTCAGACAGGTTTCTGCCCCCTGGGGCTTGGGCAGCCCAGTCCCAGGAAGGGAGGACAAAGGATTTCCTCTGAGAGAGGGTGTTACACCCTCTCCCTTTGGAAATAGGTGTTAAGGGCCTGAGAGGAGTAGCCTCTCCTGGCCTCTGGAAATGCTTTGAAGGGCACAGATGGTGCCCTCCTTGCATAAGCCAGTCTACACTGGTTCAGGGATCCCCCCAGCCCTGCTCTGGTGCATAACTGGAAAAAGGAAAGGGGAGTGACCACTCCCCTGACCAGCACCTCCCAAGGGGAGGTGCCCAGAGCTCCTCCAGTGTGTCCCAGACCTCTGCCATCTTGGATGCGGAGGTGTGAGGGCACAATGGATACCTCTGAGTGGCCAGTGCCAGCAAGTGACATCAGAGACACCTCCTGATAGGTTCTCACCTCTCTCTGTAGCCAATCCTCCTGTGAGGGCTATTTAGGGTCTCTCCTGTGGGTTTCCCATCAGAAAACGAATGCAAGAGCTCACCAGAGTTCCTCTGCACTTCTCTCTTCGACTTCTGCCAAGGATCGACCGCTGACTCCTCCAGGATGCCTGCAAAATGCAACAAAGTAGCAAGAAGACTACCAGCAACATTGTAGCGCCTCATCCTGCCAGCTTTCTCGACTGTTTCTGGGTGGTGCATGCTCTGGGGCTGTCTGCCTTCACCCTGCACTGGAAGCCAAGAAGGAATCTCCTGTGGGTCGACTGAATCTTCCCCCTGCTAACACTGGCACCAAACTTCTGCATCACCGGTCCTCTTGGTCCCCTCTCATCTTGACAAGCGTGGTCCCTGGAACACAGGACCTGGATCCAAGTGTCCCCAACAGTCTAGTGGCCCTTCTGTCCAAATTTGGTGGAGGTAAGTCCTTGCCTCCCCACGCCAGACAGTAATCCTGTGTACTGCATGAACTGCAGCTGCTAGGGCTTCTGTGCACTTTTGCAAGACTTCCTTCGTGCACAGCACAGCCCAGGTCCCCAGCACTCCGTCCTGCATTGCCCAACTCGCTGAGTTGGGCTCCGACTTCGTGGGACCCTCTCTTGTTGTGCTGAGATGACCACTGTGCTCAGATCTTCTGAATGCCTGTTCAGGTGCTTCTGCGGTTGCTGCCTGCTTCCATATGGGCTCTCTCTGTTGTTGAGCACCCCCTCTGTCTCCTCCTCCAAAGGGCAACCTCCTCGTCCTTCCTGGGCCCTGGCAGCACCCAAAACCTTCAACCGCAACTCTTGCAGCTAGCAAGGTTTGTTTGCTGTCTTTCTGCGTGGAAACAACTCTGCATCCTCTAGCATGCCATGGGACATCTCCTGACCAAAGGAGAAGTTCCTGGCACCTTACGTTGTTGCAGATTCTTTTGCTGCTTCCACCCAGAGGCAGCCCTTTTGCACGTTCATCCAGGGTTTAGTGGGCTCCTGCGTCCCCCCCGGACACTTGCGTGACTTTTGGACTTGATCCCCTTCCTTTGCAGGTCCTAAGGTCCAGGAATCCGTCTTCAGTGCTTGGCAGTCAGTTGTTGTCTTTGCAGAATCCCCTATCTCGACTTTACTGTCTTTCTGGGGTAGTAGGGTAACTTTACTCCTACTTTTCAGGGTCTTGGGGTGGGGTATCTTTTACACCCTTAGTGTTTTCTTACACTCCCAGCGACCCTCTACACAGTAAACTAGGCCTGGGGTCCATTTGTGGTTCGCATTCCAATTTTGGAGTATATGGTTAGTGTTGCGCCTAGGCCTATTGTTTCCTATTGCATTCTATTGTGATCTACAGTGTTTGCACTACTTTTCTAACTGTTTACTTACCTGATTTTGGTTTGTGTGTATATTTTGTGTGTATTACTTACCTCCTTAGGGAGTATATCCTCTGAGATACTTTTGGCATATTGTCACTAAAATAAAGTACCTTTATTTTTAGTAACTCTGAGTATTGTGTTTTCTTATGATATAGTGCTATATGATATAAGTGGTATAGTAGGAGCTTTGCATGTCTCCTAGTTCAGCCTAAGCTGCTCTGCTATAGCTACTTCTATCAGCCTAAGCTGCTAGAACACTACTAAACTACTAATAAGGGATAACTGGATTTGGCACAAGGTGTAAGTACCACAAGGTACCCACTATAAGCCAGGCCAGCCTCCTACATTGGTGGTGCAGTGGTGGGATAAGTACTTGAAACTGCTTTATCACTTTGTCATTGGTGCTTTTCATAAGAAGAACATATACCAAATACTTCAGAATATACACGGTAACCTAAAGAGTTTACCTTTCCTTCTCTAAAACTTTCTAAAATGTTTCTGAAAAGTTTCTGAAAACTTTCACAAGTTTTCAAAAGTTTGAAAAAGATTTTCTGATTTTAAAAAAGTTCCAAAAACGTTTTTCTCTCTCTATCCTAAACCTTTTCTGTCATGTCTGCAGTAGAGCTTACTCCCATAGTTGTCTAGGCAACATATGTGAATCTAAACTTTAAAAGTTTGAGGGGTCTCTGCATTGAAAGAGGTTTAGCAATTGGTAGCAATCCTACCAAAGATCTTCTCCTTAGCCTTCTCCTAGAAAGTGACCAGAACCAGTGTGGCCCATCCCAGGATCAGGAGGTAGAGGAGAGAGGTACCCAGTCAGACTTAGAGGAGTCCCCTGAGGTTACTGGGGAGGGTTCTTCCAAGGACCTGTCATATAGTGACATAGTGACACTGGTAGTGGGAGGGGGGTCACACATTAGTAGGGCACCTTTCACTCCTAAAGGCCAGGGTACTAGAGTCCAGTCAGTTAGGGACAGGTCCAACTCTGCCAATTCCCACATTACTTCTGTGTCTCACAATTCCCAAGTCTCCCACCCTGAGGATAACTTAATGGAAAGGGAACTCGGAAAGCTGAGGTTGGAAGAGGCCATGCTGAAGCTTGAACAGCAGAAGCTGGCCTTAGACAGGGAATCTCTGGATGTGGAAAGGGAAAGACAGAGATTGGGGTTAGTTCCCTATGGTGGCAGCAGCAGTGTTTTTGATAATAATGCTGTTAGAGAGCAAGATTCCAGAAACCTGCATAAGATAGTTCCCCCTTACAAGGAAGCGGGTGACATTAATAAGTGGTTTGCTGCACTTGAGAGAGCCTGTATGGTACAGTTGGTCCCTCAAAAGCAGTGGGCTGCTATCTTGTGGCTATCTTTCACTGGTAAGGGTAGGAATAGGCTCCTTACTGTCAGAGAAAGTGATGCTAATAACTACAATGTTTTAAAGGATGCACTCTTGGATGGATTTGGCTTAACCACTTAACAATACAAGATTAAGTTCAGAGACCCCAGAAAAGACTTTGTAGACTGTTCAGTGAAGGCCTTCGAGGGATGGTTACATGGTAGTAAGGTGACTGACTATGAAAGCCTGTATAATCTAATCCTGAGAGAGCATATTTTGAACAATTGTGTGTCTGATTTGTTCCACCAGTACTTGGTAGACTCAGATCTGACCTCTCCCCAAGAATTGGGAAAGAAGGCAGAAAAATGGGTCAGAACAAGAGTGAACAGAAGTGTTCATACGGGGTGACAAGGATGGCAAGAAGAAGGATGGTAAGTCTTCTGACAAGGGTGGGGACAAAGATAAAAAACATTCTGGGGTCATTACAACATTGGCGGTAAAAGCTGCTTACCGCTGTGCAGAAGACCGCCAACAAACCACCGCGGCCGCGGAATTCCGCCACGGTCATTATGACCCACAGGTCGGAATCCGCCAAAATTTAGACACCCACACAAGTCCGCCACACCAAAGGTCAGTGATAAACTGGCAAAAACAAAACTTCCCCCGTCACGCCAAAAGGAATACGCCCACACTATCACGACCCACGAATCCACGCGGCGGTCTTTCAACCGCAGTATTCCATTGGCGGTACACACAGCCACGCTCAAAATACACACACATTTACAAAACACATCCACATTGGACAATTCGAAATACACACACCTGATACACATACACACATCACTCCCACACACCCAATACAATATAAAACACACACCCACATCACCCACAAACCCATATGACAACAACTGCGACTGAAGGCCACAGAGGACACCACCATCTACAAACGAGCATCCACAAGCACTCAACACCATCACCCACATAACATCCACGCACCTCACACATCATAACACACACCACCCCACACATCACCCACACCACCCCATGGCACGGCAAAGACACCCCAGGTTCTCTGAGGAGGAGCTCATGGTCATGGTGGAGGAAATCATCCAGGTAGAGCCACAGCTATTCGGATCATGGATGCAGCACACCTCCATAGCTAGGAAGATAGAGCTATGGCGAAGAATCGTGGACAGGGTCAACGCAGTGGGACAGCACCCAAGAAACAGGGATGACATCAGGAACAGGTGGAACGACCTATGGGGGAAGGTGCGTTCCGTGGTCTCAAGGCACCACATCGCGGTACAGAGGACTGGCAGCGGACCCCCACCTCCTCCCCCACAACTAACAACATGGGAGGAGCAGGTCTTGGCGATTCTGCCTCCTGAGGGCCTCGCAGGAATAGCTGGAGGAATGGACTCTGGTAAGTCAAATCTTTACTACTATATCCCCCACCCTACCTGCATGCCATCACATACCCCCACCCTCACCCCCATCACTCCTATTCCTCACAAATGTCCCAATATCACAAACCACCCATCCCAAACCCAAACCCTGCATGCAACACAAAAGCATGGACACTCATCACCACAGCATGGCCACTGCACATACCCATACACCCCCCTAAACCATCATCACACAAGGTCCCACACAGGAATGCAAGCACTGGGGTACACGATCACCCACCCATTGCATACCATGGCACACACGGATGCACTAATCATGCTTTTACACCCCTGCAGGACCCCTACCCAACGTCACTGGACAGCAGGGTCCAGACATGTCCACACCACCCACAGAAGAGGCCCACAGTGATGACAGGAGCTCTGTCCAACTGGATCTAGACGACCAGCCCGGCCCATCTGGGACCTTGGGATAGTCGGTTCCCCTCACGCATTCACAGGCCACCACAGAGCTTCCCCCCTCTGGAAACACCAGCACAGCACCCACCCAGCCTGCCCATACCTCTGTCCCCAGGACACATCAATCAGCAGTGTGTCCACCACTACAGGGAACCCAGGCTAACCCACCACCCCTTCAACAACAGGGACTTGGGGCAGTGGCAGTGGGCACACGGTTCAGGGGACAGAGGCCCAGGGAAACAGGGGAACTGGGAGGGCTGCTGTGCGATAGGGGGAGGACAGGCCCAGAGAACCCACTCTCCACGAGGCCCTCTCCAACATCATGGGAGCCCACCATCATTCCCAGGAGACGATGGCAACGGTACTGGGCAAGTTTCAGGAGACCCAGCGGCTGCAGGAGGAACAGTATTTGGGCTTCAGGAAGGAATTAAAATCCATCAATTCCACCCTGGGCAGCATCGTAGGGGTGCTGAAGGAAGTCCTCAACACCAGGAGGGACACTGTGGCACAACAAGGGGCCCCTGACAGTAGCCTGGACGATGAACTGCCCACCACCTCCGCCGGTGCTAGTGACCAAGAGGCACCGCCACAGGACCACCACACCAGCACCCCACCCCCTGCAGAGGGAGAACCACCCCCCAAACGGTCCCTGAGATCCAGGACAAAAACAGAGAACGATGCCAAGACCCCGCCAAGAAATAAGACCACCCTGATTGTCATCCTTTTGTCCCACCTTGTCACCCTGTCCATCCTCAAACTGCCCCAGCTCCACTTCCTATGCCCCTTTGGACAATGCACCTGTGAGACTAATAGCTTGGACCCTGCCATGGACATTCCTCCACCATCGCCCCTCACCATTTAACAACCCCCTCCAATATTGAGCATTTAAATAAACACCCTTAAAGCACAAAACAATCTGGAGTCTGTCTGTGATTTCGAATTAGTGTATTAGCAATTAGTGACAAAATGCTCTTTCAAATGTAATGTCAACATACCTATGTCACACAGCTCTAGTCCATGAGGAAACAAAGCAGATGTCACACAGTGGGACCCACACCTGTAAAATCGTAAGGGAAAGTGACAACTCAGTGACTATACACTGGGTGAACAGGACAGACAGTAGAGAGGTAGTAGTTTTAAAGTACATGTAGCAGGCAGGTTTGTCTTCTTACCTGTGTCTCACTGGAAGTATTGCAGGATCACTGAGTTCCTGTTGTCGATGTCCTCTTCTTCTGCTTCCTCGTCTTCACTGTCCACAGGCTCCACAGCTGCCACAACACCTCCATCTGGACCATCCTCCTGCAGAAAAGGCACCTGTCGTTGCAAAGCAAAATTGTGAAGCATACAGCAGGCCACGATGATCTGACACACCTTCTTTGATGAGTAGAATAGGGAACCACCTGTCATATGGAGGTACCGGAGCCTGGCCTTCAGGAGGCCGCAGGTCCGCTCTATAATCCTCCTAGTTTGCCCATGGGCCACATTGTAGCGTTCCTCTGCTCTTGTCCTGGGATTACTCACTGGGGTCCGTAGACATGACAGGTTGGGGTAACCAGAGTCACCTGCAAATGGCGAGGGACAACTGTTAGACACACATTAACTCTTAGGGACATCCCCAGAACCAGACAACTATTCCCAGTGATTTGGTTCCTGGTGCTCACCTAATAGCCACACCCGGTGCCTCTGTAGTTGCCCCATCACATAAGGGATGATGCTATTCTTCAGGATGTACGCGTCATGCACTGAGCCAGGGAATTTTGCATTAACATGGGAGATGTACTGGTCTGCCAAACACACCATCTGCACATTCATCGAATGGTAACTGTACACCTGTTCACTCCTGCGGGGGGGACCAAGGTCACATGTGTCCCATCAATGGCACCTATGATGTTGGGAATATGTCCCAGGGCATAGAAGTCACCTTTCACTGTAGGCAAATCCTCCACCTGAGAGAAAACGATGTAGCTCCGCATGTGTTTCAGCAGGGCAGACAACACTCTGGACAACACGTTGGATAACATAGGCTGGGACATCCCTGATGCTATGGCCACTGCTGTTTGAAAAGACCCACTTGCTAGGAAATGGAATACTGACAGCACCTGCACTTGAGGGGGGATTCCTGTGAGATGGCGGATAGCTGACATCAGGTCTGGCTCTAACTGGGCACACAGTTCCTGGATTGAGGCACGATCAAGCCTGTAGGTGATGATCACATGTCTTTCCTCCATTGTCGACAGGTCCACCAGTGGTCTGTACACCAGAGGATGCCGCCATCTCCTCACATGCCCCAGCGGACGGTGCCAATGGAGGAGAACAGCGAACACAGAGTCAACCAACTCTGAGGTACATAAACACAGCTTACTCAGAAAACTATTCAGAAACCGAAATTTGCCTGTATGAGTGTTTAGCCAAGGCCTAGGTATGTGTGACGCAGTCAACAATAAAGCCATGTGGGCCCCTGAAATGGCGGCTGCCTGACCTGTAAAGTGGGACAATGGGATATGAGGTAATTGCGCTGGCGTTGTACACCGTCGCGGTAGGCGGTCGAACTCTGCAGCGAATTCTGCATTGGTTAACATTGGACCCTATGGGTCCCAGAAGCCAATGACGATGTACGCCGGCGGTGACGGTACGCACCGCCGCGGACGTGACCGCAATTTTCTCACTGTTCAATCAGTCGATACCTGATCATCGACAGGAGAGGACCTACACTGCAAGTGCTGCTGTGACCTCAGTCTGGAAGAGAAAATGGCTCGTGCGTCTGGGGAAAGGGCCCCTGCCTTCACCACGGAGGAGTTGGAGAAACTCGTGGATGGGGTCCTCCCCCAGTACACGCTACTCTACGGTCCTCCAGACAAACAGATAAGTACACCATTACCATGCTGTATGGGCAATGCCTGTGTGGAGTGGGGTGGATGAAAGATAGGGGGGGAGAATGAGGCATGCATGAAACGACGGTGAGTGCATGTGCCACATGGCAAGGGTAGGGATGTGGGCCAATGACTGTGACGGTACAGTTGGTAATTACTTCTCTTTTTCCCCTGTACAATTCCTGTAGGTCAGCACCCACCAGAAGAAGGACATTTGGCATGCCATCACCAAGGAAGTCCGGACCCTGGGGGTCTACCACAGACGGAGCACCCACTGCCGGAAAAGATGGGAGGTCATTTGCCGCTGGAGCAAGAAGACAGCGGAGGCCCAGCTGGGGATGGCCTCCCAAAGTGGGAGGGGTGCCCGCGCACCATGACCCCCCTGATGTTCAGGATCCTGGCGGTGGCATACCCGGAGTTGGAGAGGTGCTTGAGGGCATCACAGCATCAACAAGTGGGTGAGTACACTCTCATTCAGCTGATTCAGCGCGCATTGGTGGTATCTGGGTGGGGGAGGTGGGTGTTGGGTTCCCCTAGGCCAGGGCGAGTTTGCTAGTTAAGTCCCCTTTTTCAGGCAGTCCCTGTGGCACCCCACCCCACCTGGGTACAGTGCCAAATACACCTAGTCAGGATCCTGTGACATCCATGTGTGCAGAAATCGGCCATAGCCTTGTAAGCCATGTCCAGGGATTGAATAGTGGACCCCAAGTGTGCAGCGTAGTGCAGGGGGCTTCTGTGTCTGTCATGTCCGCCAACAGTAGCGGTATTGCATGCACTCAACATGTCCTTCTTCTGTCTCCCCCCCCCTTTTTGTGGTCTCCCTGTACTTGTGTGCACTAGCATCATCAGGCGGAGGAGCAGTGGCACCGGAGCAGGAGGGAGCTGCATCCCACATGGCCATGGAGGGTGAGACTACGGACTCTGAATTCACCAGTGGGACGGAGGGCGAGGGGAGCTCCACGGCGGGGACAGGAGCTGACACCAGCGATACGGACTCCTCCTCTGATAGGAGCTCCCTTCCGGTGGCGGCCTCATTTGTGCCCCCAACATCTCCAGGTACAGCCACCACCCCCCTCCCAGCAGCCCCTCAGCCTTTGCCCCGTGCCCGCTCACCCAGGAGGGTGGGCATCACCTTTGCCTCAGGCACCTCAGCCCCTGCCCCTGTGACCCCTGCTGCCCTCAGTGAGGAGGCCATTGACTTCCTCAGGTCCCTCACTGTTGGGCAGTCTACCATTTTGAATGCCATCCAGGGTGTAGAGAGGCAGTTGCAACAAACCAATGTATTCCTGGAGGGCATTTATTCTGGTCAGGCAGCCCTTCAGCAAGCTTTTCAGACTCTGGCCTCAGCACTGATGGCAGCCATTGTCCCGGTCTCTAGCCTCCCCCCTTCAACTTCCTCCACCCAGACCCACACCCCTGTACCTCAGCCTATCCCAAGCACACCATCAGACCAGCATGCACACACCTCAACACACAAAGGAAGCTCAGGCAAACATAAGCACCACACATCCCACAGGCACTCACGCAAGCATCAGATACATGCAGACACACCAACATCCACTGCCTCAACTGTGTCCCCCTCCTCCTCGTCTCCCTCCTCCCTCCCTGTCTCGTCTCCACTCACACCTGCATGCACTACATCTTCAGCCACTACGTCCATCACTAGCACACCCACCACCACACCCCGCTCACGTGCAGTCACCACCCCCACTACAATTCACACATCCCCTGTGTCCTCTCCCAGTGTGTCTGTGAAGCCACCTCCCAAGGTACACAAACGCAGCCACACACCCACCCAACAGCCATCCACCTCACAACAGCCTCCAGCCCATGCACCTTCACCCAAAGTCAGCAAACGTACACCTCCTACGACAACAACCTCTTCCTCCACTCCCAAACCCCCTCCAGCTACCCGTCCCAGTGTTCCTAAGAAACTTTTCCTGGCCAACCTTGACCTCTTTCCCTCACCTCCCCCACCCCGTCAGTCTTCTAGGGCCCGACTCTCCAGGTCCCAACCTGGCACCTCAGCCATAACATCGGCAGGACCAGTGGTGCCAGTAGTCACTGGATTCTGGAGCGCACCAGGCAGCAGGGCAGGCAGTGTGGCAAGGAGCCACAGCACGGACAGTCCCCCACCTGTCAAGCATCAAAAGTTGGCCAGTGCCCAGCGGGAGAGGGGAAAGACACCAGCCACCAAAGCCGCTCCCAGGGGTCCAGTTGGGAGTATGGAGACAGCTGCGAAACCATCCAAGGTGGGGAAGGGGCACAAGAAAACCGACAAGTCTGGGAAGATCAGTACGGCGGACAAGTCCGCCATCAGCCCCGCTGCCCAGGAGGCGACCGCCAGCAGCCCTACTGCCCCAGACAGGACCGCCAGCATCGGCCCACTGCCCAGGAGGCGACCGCCAGCTGCCCCACTGCCACAGACAGGACCGCCAGCAGTAGCCCCGCTGCCCAGGAGGCGACCGCCAGCAGCCCCACTGCCCCAGACAGGACCGCCAGCATCAGCCCCGCTGCCCAGGAGGCGACCGCCAGCAGCCACACTGCCACAGACAGGAGCGCCAGCAGCAGCCCCGCTGCCCAGGAGGCGACCGCCAGCAGCCCCACTGCCCCAGACAGGACAGCCAGCAGCTGAACCGCTGCCAAGGACACCGCCGCCACAAGCACCGCTGAACAGGACAAGACCGCCAGCAGCTGAACCGCTGCCAAGGACACCGCCACCACAAGCACCGCAGAACAGGACAAGACTGCCAGTAGCTGAACCGCTGCCAAGGACACCGCCACCACAAGCATCGCTTCCAAGGACATCGCCGCCACAAGCACCTCTGCCAAGGACACCGCCGCCACAAGCACCGCTGAACAGGACAAGACCACCAGCAGCTGAACCGCTGCCAAGGACACCGCCGCCACAAGCACCGCTGCCAAGGACACCGCCGCCACAAGCACCTCCGCCAAAGACACCGCCGCCACAAGCACCGCAGGTCCATGAGCGCCAAAAGCTCTGACGCTACTGAGGCCGCCACGAGCAGGATGAAGCACTCTGGGCACAAGGCCCCCTCCAGAACCAGTGGAGATTGACATCCACTTGAGAGACTGTGGCTTTGCACTCCCCAGGATTGAACAGTGGGCAAACCACCCACTGTAGAGACTTGAGAGACTGTGGCTTTGCACTCCCCAGGATTGAACAGTGGGCAACCCACCCACTGTAGAGACTTGAGAGACTGTGGCTTTGCACTCCCCAGGACCAAACAGTGGGCAACCCACCCTCTTGAGAGACTTGAGAGACTGTGGCTTTGCACTCCCCAGGATGGAACAGTGGGCAAACCACCCACTCTAGAGACTTGAGAGATTGTGGCTTTGCACTCCCCAGGATTAAACAGTGGGCAATCCACCCACTGTAGAGACTTGAGAGACTGTGGCTTTGCACTACCCAGGATTGAACAGTGGGCATGGGTTGGGGGGTGCAACTGTGATGTATCAATATGTATTAGCGTGTGTGTTGTAGTGGGTGGGGGTGGGGGTGTTGCGTGTGTGTGTCACTCTCTTTTCCCTCCCCCCTCCCCTGTGTCGTAGGTGCAGTACTCACCGTTGTCTTCGTCGCCGGCGTTCGTGCTCCTGGTAGAGGAGCAGGAAGATAAAGGCTGGCAGGATCTGGAGCTCCGGTTCCATGGCGTCCTGGTTCCTCGTGGGGTGTGTAGAGGTGAGCATTTTCCCTTCGAAGTCCTGTTTCCAGCGTGTTTTTGTTTGCGGTGAGTCCACCCCGGAAAAGGTGGCGGATTGGTGGGTTGTAATACTGTGGGCGGGACATTGTCTCCCGCCTGTCTGTTGGCGATTACCGCTGCAGTGTTTGTTTGTACCGCCGTGGCGGTCGGAGTGTTAAAGTGGCTGTCTATGTTGGCGGTTTCCGCCACGGTCGTAATTCCATTTTCTTTACCGCCGGCATGTTGGCGGTCTTACTGCCGCTTTAACACCGACTGCCAGGGTTGTAATAATCACCACTGTGTCTTCATCAGGCCCAAAAAAATCCTCTGGGGGTGGTGGGTCCAAATTCTCTTCTCACAATCAGAAAAGGCCATGGGGTTATTTATGTAAAGTAAAAGGCCATTGGGCAAGTGATGCCATGTGTCCAAAGAAAAACACCAAGGCTCCCACCACCACAACCCCAACTGCGACCTCTAGTCCCCCTAGTAAAAGCAGTGGTGGTGGGAAGTCTGCTACAAATAGCCAATTCAAGGGTGTAGCTGGGCTCACTATTGGCAGTGTAGTTGGGGTTGGTCTTGTTAGGGAGACCACAGAGGCTGTTTTAGTCTCTGATGGTGACATTGACTTTGCCACCTTGGTTGCTTGTCCCCTTAATATGGGTAAGTACAAGCAACTACCCCTAATTAACGGTGCTGAGGTTGAGGCCTACAGGGACACAGAAGCCAGTGTAACTATATTTATAGAGAAACTGGTTCTCCGTGATCAACACCTACTTGGTTAGCAGTACCAAGTGACTGATGCTCAAAATAACACACTTAGGGGGTCATTCCGACCCTGGCGGTCCATGACCGCCAGGGCCGGGGACCGCGGAAGCACCGCCAACAGGCAGCGCCGCCATGGGGATTCCGACCCCCTTCCCGCCATCCTGTTCCTGGTGGTTTTTACCGCCAGGAACAGGATGGTGGGAACGGGTGTCGTGGGGCCCCTGGGGGCCCCTGCACTGCCCATGCCACTGGCATGGGCAGTGCAGGGGCCCCCTAACAGGGCCCCATAATGATTTTCAGTGTCTGCTTTGCAGACACTGAAAATCGCGACGGGTGCCACTGCACCCGTCGCACCCCTACAACTCCGCCGACTCCATTCGGAGCCGGCTTCATTGTTGAGGGGGGTTTCCCGCTGGGCCGGCGGGCGGCCTTCTGGCGGTCACCCGCCGGCCCAGCGGGAAAGCCAGAATGGCCGCCGCGGTCTTTTGACTGCGGTGCGGTCACTCGGCGGTTCCCTCCAGGCGGGCGGCGGGAGCCACCTCATGGCTGTTGTGAATCTCAACTGGGGGGGGGGGTTACTGGTCCAAAGAAAGTTGTGGTAGCCACTGAATTACCTGTAGATTGCTTACTAGGCAATGATTTGGAGACATCAGCTTGGGCTGAAGTGGAGTTGGATACTCATGCAGCAATGCTGGGCATTCCTGGGCATATTTTTGCTTTAACCAGGGCTCAGGCCAAAAAGCAAAAAGGACAGGGAAACTTGGATCCTGGATCAATGGACAAAGTGCTCCCAAAAGCTAGGGGTAAGAAGGGTGAATCCTTGCCCACTATCCCTCCCTCACCAGAAGATTCCCCTTTTAAGGAAGAGGAATCCTCTCCCTGTGCAGAACCTACACCAGATGAGCTGGCAGCAGACACTGCTGAGCTTTTGGGTGCAGGGGGGCCTGCTAGGGAAGAGCTGAGTGTGGCACAGCAGACCTGTCCCACGCTAGAGGGTTTGAGACAGCAAGCTGTCAAACAGCAGAATGGGGATGTCAGTGATAGCCATAAGGTATGTTGGGAAGACAACCTCCTGTATACTGAATCAAGGGACCCTAAACCTGGAGCTACCAGGAGATTGGTCATCCCTTTACAATACAGAGAGTTTCTTCTTACCCTGGCACATGACATTCCATTGGCTGGTCATTTGGGCCAAAGTAAAACTTGGGATAGGCTGGTTCCCCTGTTTCACTGGCCTCATATGTCAGAGGACACCAAAGAGTTTTCTCACTCTTGTGTGACCTGCCAAGCCAGTGGCAAAACTGGTGGCACTCCAAAGGCCCCCTTAATTCCACTTCCTGTTCTTGGGGTGCCCTTTGAAAGGGTAGGGGTTGACATAGTTGGACCCCTTGACCCTCCAACAGCTTCAGGCAATAGGTTTATCCTGGTGGTAGTGGACCATGCCACTAGGTACCCTGAAGCAATTCCCTTAAAGACCACTACAGCTCCTGCAGTGGAAAAGGCCCTCCTGGGAATCTTTTCCAGAGTGGGCTTCCCTAAGGAAGTGGTGTCAGACAGAGGTAGTAACTTCATGTCTGCATACCTCAAGGCAATGTGGAAGGATTGTGGTGTAACCTACAAGTTCACTACCCCTTATCATCCACAAACAAATGTTCTTGTTGAGAGGTTGAATAAAATGCTCAAAGGTATGATAATGGGACTCCCTGAAAAACTCAGATGGAGATGGGATGTCCTGTTACCTTGCCTCCTTGTTGCTTACAAGGAGGTACCCCAGAAAGGAGTGGGATTTAGCCCCTTTGAACTTCTCTTTGGGCACCCTGTGAGAGGTCCCCTTGCACTTGTTAAGGAGGGTTGGGAACAACCTTTAAATGCTCCTAAACAGGACATTGTGGATTATGTACTTGGTCTAAAATCAAGAATGGCTGAGTACATGAAAAAGGCCAGTAAAAACCTTCAGGCCAGCCAGAAGCTGCAAAAGCAACGGCATGACCAGCAGGCTGTCCTGTCTCAGTACCACCCAGGACAGAAGGTGTGGGTAGTGGAGCCTGTGGCCCCAAGAGCACTCCAGGACAAATGGAGTGGACCCCATCCTATTGTTGAGAAAAAGGATGAGGTTACCTACTTGGTAGACCTGGGAACTGCCAGGAGTCCCCTTAGGGTGCTCAATGTCAACCGCCTCAAACCCTACTATGACAGGGCCGATCTCATCCTGCTCATGGCAACTGATGAGGGACAGGAAGAAGAGAGTGACCCTCTCCCTGATCTCTTCTCCACCACTGAAGCTGATGGCTTAGTGGAGGGAGTGTCACTGGCAGATTGTCTTGCTGCAGAGCAGAAAGATAACTGTGTAAATCTCTTAAGTCAGTTTTCTGAACTCTTCTCACTGATACCAGGTACCACTACTTGGTGTGAGCAAATAATCTATACTGGAGACAGTTTACCTGTCAAAAGTAAGATTTAAAGGCAGACTGGCCATGTCAGGGACTGCATTAAACAAGAGGTTCAGAAAATGTTGGACTTAGGAGTGATTGATCCTTCAGAAAGCCCATGGGCTAGCCCAGTGGTGCTTTTTCCAAAACCTCACAGAAGGATGGTAAAAGAGATATGAGGTTTTGTGTTGACTATAGAGAGCTCAACCAAGTAACCAAGACAGATGCTCACCCTATACCCAGGGCAGATGAGTTGATTGATACACTGGCTTCTGCCAAGAATCTAAGCACTTTTGATTTAACTGCAGGGTATTGGCAGATTAAATTATCAGAAGATGCAAAACCTAAAACTGCATTCTCAACCATTGGAAGGCACTATCAATTCACTGTGATGCCCTTTGGTCTGAAGAATGCACCTGCCACTTTTCAAAGGTTGGTGAACACAGTCCTGCAAGGGTTGGAAGCTTTTAGTGCAGCATATCTAGATGATATAGCTGTCTTTAGCTCCACCTGGGATGATCACCTGGTCCACCTGTGGAAGGTTTTGGAGGCCCTGCAAAAGGCAGGCCTCAACTATCAAGGCCTCAAAGTGCCAGATAGGGCAGGGGAAAGTGGTTTATCAGGGCCTCCTGGTAGGTGGAGAACAGATTGCACCACTGCAGGGGAAGATACAGACTTCTATGGAATGGGCTCCCCTACAACTCAAACCCAAGTGAGATCCTTCTTAGGCCTCATAGGGTACTATAGGAGGTGTATTAAGATTTATGGCTCCATAGCAGCTCCTCCTGATGACCTCACTAGTAAAAAGATGCCTAAAAAGGTATTGTGGACTTCTAGCTGTCAAAAAGCTTTTGATGAGCTCAAACAGGCCATGTGCTCTGCACCTGTCCTAAAAACCCCTTGCTACTCCAAAAAGTTCATAGTCCAGACTGATACTTCAGAACTGGGGGTTGGGGCAATGCTATCACAGCTTAATACTGAGGGCCAGGATCAACCTGTTGCTTTTATCAGCAGGAGGTTGACCCCTAGAGAAAAGCGTTGGTCTGCCATAGAGAGGGAGGCCTTTGCTGTGGTCTGGGCACTGAAAAAGTTGAGACCATACCTGTTTGGTACTCACTTTAATGTTCAGACAGACCACAAACCTCTACTTTGGCTAAAACAAATGAAAGGTGAAAACCCTAAATTGTTGAGGTGGTCCATATCCCTACAGGGAATGGACTATACAGTGGAACATAGACCTTTGAGTACCCACTCCAATGCAGATGCACTCTCCAGATATTTCCACTTAGACAATGAAGACTCATCTAGGCAAGGTTAGCCTTATTGTCCCTCGTTTGGGGGGGGGGGGGTGTAGGAAAGTACCATCTTGCCTGACATGTTACCCCCATTTCTTACTTGTATGAATGTTTGTTTTTGCCTGTGTCACTGGGATCCTGCTAGCCAGGAACCCAGTGCTCATAAAGTGTGCCCTGTATGTGTTCCCTGTGTGGTGCCTAACTGTATCAAGAAGGCTCTGCTACCCAGAACCTCAGTGTTTATGCTCTCTCTGCTTTTAAAATTGTCACTGCAGGCTAGTAACTAATTTTACCAATTCTGATTGGCACACTGGAACACCCTTATAATTCCCTAGTATATGGTACCTAGGTATTAGGGTTCCAGGAGATCCCTATGGGCTCCAGCATTTCTTTTGCCACCCATAGGGAGCTCAGACAATTCTTACACAGGACCGCCACTGCAGCCTGAGTGAAATAACGTCCACGTTATTTCACAGCCATTTTACACTGCACTAAAGTAACTTATAAGTCACCTATATGTCTAACCCTCACTTAGTGAAGGTTAGGTGCAAAGTTACTTAGTGTGAGGGCACCCTGGCACTAGCCAAGGTGCCCCCACACTGTTCAGGGCAATTTCCCCGGACTTTGTGAGTGATGACACGCGTGCACTACATATAGATCAATACCTATATGTAGCGTCACCATGGTAACTCCGAACATGGCCATGTAACATGTCTAGGATCATGGAATTGTCCCCCCAATATCATTCTGGTATTGGGGGGACAATTCCATGCATCCCCGGAGCTCCAGCATAGAGCCCGGGTACTGCCAAACTAACTCTCTGGGTTTTTTTCTGCAGCTACTGCTGCTGCCAACCCTCAGACAGGTTTCTGCCCCACTGGGGCCTGAGCAGCCCAGTCCCAGGAAGGCAGAACAAAGGATTTCCTCTGAGAGAGGGTTTTACACCCTCTACCTTTGGAAATAAGTGTTAAGGGCCTGAGAGGAGTAGCCTCTCCTGGCCTCTGGAAATGCTTTGAAGGGCACAGATGGTGCCCTCCTTGCATAAGCCAGTTTACACCGGTTCAGGGATCCCCCCCAGTCCTGCTCTGGCGTGAAACTGGACAAAGGAAAGGGGAGTGGCCACTCCCCTGACAAGCACCTCCCAAGGGGAGGTACCCAGAGCTCCTCCAGTGTGTCCCAGACCTCTGCCATCTTGGATGCAGAGGTGTGAGGGCACAATGGAGACCTCTGAGTGGCCAGTGCCAGCAGGTGATGTCAGAGACCCCTCCTGCTAGGTGCTTACCTCTCTCTGTAGCCAATCCTCTTCTGATGGCTATTTAGGGTCTCTCCTGTGGGTTTCTCATCAGATAACGAATGCAAAAGCTCACCAGAGTTCCACTGACTGCTCCAGGACGCCTGCAGAACCGCAACAAAAAAGAAAGAAGACTACCAGCAACATTGTAGTGCCTCATCCTTGCGGCTTTCTCGACTGTTTCCTTGTGGTGCATGCTCTGAGGGCTTTCTGCCTTCACCCTGCACTGGAAGCAAAGAAGAAATCTCCTGTGGGTCGAAGGAATCTTCTCCCTGCTAACGCAGGCACCAAACTTTTGCATCACTGGTCCTCTGGGTCCCCTCTCATCGTGACGGGCATGGTCCCTGGAACACAGGAGCAGGATCCAAGTGTCCCCGACAGTCCAGTGGCCCTTCTGTCCAAATTTGGTGGAGGTAAGTCCTTGCCTTTCCACACCAGACAGTAATCTTGTGTGCTGCATGAACTGCAGCTGCTAGGGCTTCTGTGCATTTTTGCAAGACTTCCTTCATGCACAGCACAGCCCAGGTCCCCAGCACTCCGTCCTGCATTGCCCAAATGGCTGAGTTGGACTCTGACTTTGTGGGATCCTCTTTTGTTGTGCTGAGATGACTGCCATGCTCAGATCTTCTGAATGCCTGTTCAGGTGCTTCTGCGGGTGCTGCCTGCTTCTGTTTGGGTTCTCTCTGTTGCTAAGTGCCCCCTCTGTCTCCTCCTCCAAGAGGCAACCTCCTGCTCCTTCCTGGGCCCTGGCAGCACCCAAAACCTTCAACAGCGACTCTTGCAGGTAGCAAGGCTTGTTTGTGGTCTTTCTGCGTGGAAACAACTCTGCATCCTCCAGCACGCCGTGGGACATCTTCAGACCAAAGGAGAAGTTCCTGACACTTTCCGTTGTTGCAGAATCTTTAGCTTCTTCCACCCAGAGGCAGCCCTTTTGCACCTTCATCTGGGGTTTAGTGGGCTCCTGTCCCCCCAGACACTTGCATGACTCTTGGACTTGCTCCCCTTCCTTTGCAGGTCCTCAGGTCCAGGAATCTGTCTTCAGTGCTTTGCAGTCAGTTGTTGTCTTTGCAGAATCCCCTATCTCGACTTTACTGTCTTTCTGGGGTAGTAGGGTAACTTTACTCCTACTTTTCAGGGTCCTGGGGTGTGGTATCTTGGACACCATTAGTGTTTTCTTACACTCCCAGCGACCCTCTGCATACTACACTAGGCTGGGGTCCATTCATGGTTCGCATTCCACTTTTGGAGTCTATGGTTTGTTTTGCCCCTAGGCCTATTGTCTCCTATTGGATTATATTGTGTTCTACAGTGTTTGCACTACTTTTCTAACTGTTTACTTACCTGATTTTGGTTTGTGTGTGTATGTTGTGTATATTACTTACCTCCTTAGGGAGTATATCCTCTGAGAT
Organism: Pleurodeles waltl; assembly: GCF_031143425.1. NCBI lineage: Eukaryota > Metazoa > Chordata > Amphibia > Caudata > Salamandridae > Pleurodeles > Pleurodeles waltl. The sequence goes on from NC_090444.1 coordinate 846,182,878, forward strand.
ACTTTTGGCATATTGTCACTAAAATAAAGTACCTTTATTTTTAGTAACTCTGAGTATTGTGTTTTCTTATGATATAGTGCTATATGATATAAGTGGTATAGTAGGAGCTTTGCATGTCTCCTAGTTCAGCCTAGGCTGCTCTGCTATAGCTACCTCTGTCAGCCTAAGATGCTAGAATACTACTAATCTACTAATAAGGGATAACTGGACCTGGCACAAGGTGTAAGTACCACAAGGTACCCACTATAAGCCAGGCCACCCTCCTACACCTTTGGCACAAGGTGCCCTCTCCAATTGGTTCCTGGACCCTCAGTGTAAGGATTGTCAATTTGCACCACAGGATCCAGGACTGGGGGGGGGGGCACAAGACAAAAGCAACTGTGCTAGGTACACAGGTTGGGGGCCACGTTGTTATCTTTGATGTTGAAGAGACTGGGGTTTGACCAGACTGCCCAGATGGGCCAGGACCATCATTCACATGTCCAGGAGAGTATTCATCCAGAGGTGGGTTGGGAGTCTGGTCGGTAGACAATGTCTGGCCAGGTGCTGTGCCAGCTCGCCCGGTTGAGAAACAGAGTACATTGTTATTGGTTGAAGTGTAGAATCTACATCCAAGGTTTTTGCATCACTGGATAATCTTAAGTGGTAGGTTTGCTGATTGTGGTATGTTAGCATGGTATTGAAGTTGTTGGCATGACATGTGTGAAGCTTGAAGACACTAAAGCAGTTTATTAGATGTGCTGATCAGTTGCACTTTAGATGAGGGAATGAACATGACATCTTAGAAACAGTTATGCCAACACATTGGAGAGGAGACCTGTGCATTTGACCATTCCAAGGCCTTGTTGTGTGAGATACAGGCGAACACACAACTTTGTTGTATATGTAGCTGTAGCCATCATATGAGCAGTGCTGAATGTTTTAACTGCCACTACCAATCTGATGAAGCAGCCTAAAGTTTTAGGCATACCTGATGTACAGACTTGGTAAAGTGTAATTCCTGGCCTCCATAGTTTCATTTTGGGATACGACAACAAGAACAAGCTAGGTAGACAGACACGCCTCTGAGTTGAGCATGATATGTAGATTGCTCACTCCCATCTGAGTGAACATCATTTTGAAAGATGACACACAGGTGTATTTGGAAAAGTGCAGAAAGGCCTGTTGGTTTGAGGTACATAAGCAGGGCCTCCCCTCAGTTATAATCATGACACTTGCTGACTCCCCACACTATACAAATGCTAATCTCCCAGGTGAGGATACATCATTTGAGAGATGGCACACAGGTGGATTTGAACAAGTGCAGAAAGGCCTGTTGGTTTGAGTTACAATACCAGGACCTCTTGGAAGTTGTAGGTATGTCACTTGCTGCCTCCCCACAATACATAAATGCTAACCTCCCAGGAAAGGATATATTCGAGAGATGCCACACAGGTTCATTTAGACAAGTGCAGAAAGGTCTGTTGGTTTAAGGTAAAGTAACAGGGCCTCCTGGTAGTTGTAGTAATGTCACTCTCTGTACTTCCCAACACTTGACAAATGTTTAGTCTTACATATTTGTTGTCATGCTGCATTTAGGTTGGACATACATTTACATGTTGACACATACCATGGGTCCTGGGGTGATCTTTTGATATTGAAAGACTTAAAGACCCCATTCCAACATATGACATGTATTGGGGATTAATACATCTGATGCTATGTAGAACAATGCACATTGATAAGCTTACATCTCTGCAACTCTGAGTATTGTATGTTGGGAAATTTGATGAAGAACACGTGCCAAAAGGTGAGATGTGAGCATACCGGACATTGAGTGTTTGTAACAGTTTTTTTGTTGTAACTTACCAGACTCCACTCCCCCAGCTATTCAAGTCAAGGCCTCAGCATGTAGGATGGTCAAGACCTTTTCCTCCCAGGGAAAGAGTTGTAATGGGGCACTGGGATGACCACCACCAGCCTTCAGGGGCTCCATGTGTTGCCTGGACGCCAGGAAACCCACCTTCCCCCTCAGGTCATTCCACCTCTTCCTAATGCATTCCTTTGTGCACAGGGTGGTGCCTTCTGCATTCACTCTGTTGACTATCCTTCCCCACATTTCCATTTTCCTACTGAGAGGAGTATGCAGTACTTGGGCTCCAAACAACTGTGGCTCTGCTCTTATGATTTCATCCACCATGGCTATAAACTCATATTCATAAAAACTGGGATTTTTGGGATGTGACATGGATGTAAATGAAAGTGGGTGACACAGACTTATAAAAAAAAGTGGTATAGGGAGTAAATGGACAAAAGTGTGTGAAAAGCGTTAAATGGGATGGTTAAATAAGGGGTGCCTTATCTATCAATGTTGGGAAAAACTGTGGGCCCTCGTCTCTTTCTTGCAGTGGAGAGGCAAAGGATCATGGTCTGGGAAGGGGTGTGTTTCATAGTGTCATTTGGAAGTGTGTCCACTGGGCCAATGTAGATCAGCTGTGTTGTTTTTTAATCCATCCAGTGGGCACTTGTCTGTTGCTCAGCTGAATGTGTACCTCAGCGGCCGACTGCCATCAGCTGACAGACACAAGGTGACTGCCATGTCGACTGTGTTTTTGTAATGGGCTCAGCGGTCCCACATATCCATGACATCGACGGAATGCGCACCACAAAGAATGCAGGCTGCCGCACAGCTGGCGGGCAACCATTTGTTTTGGCAGTCGGAGGTTCAACCTACATACATCATAATACGGCGAGCTGGAGACTGCTGGCACAGCAGTCTTTTTGGGACCGCCGCCTTTGAGGTCTGGTGGTCCGACTGACAAACTTGTAATCAGGTCCTGTGTGATCCTGGGAAGAACGTTTTTTGTCCCTATGACTGTGCCCATTTGTTTAGCTGACTGTACATAAAAATGTATTTATTCAAACTGAGGCTGCAAGAAGGTCCAGGCCAGTGGTTCCCAACCTGTGGTCCCGGGACCCCTGGGGGTCCCCGAATCCTCCTCAGGGGGTTCACAACTACTTACAAAATTAAATAATATGAACCGATTAGGCCCCAAGCTTTCAGTAATGATTCAGTACGGGGGTTCCTCAGATTTCAATAATGATTCAGTGGGGTCCCGGGTGTTCCAGTAAAGAAAAAATGTGGGTCCACAGAAGTCAAAAGGTTGGGAACCACTGGTCTAGGCAGTACCTAACTGTGAGCAGGTAAATACACACCTGACTTACACTTTATACAGCCCAGTCTTGTACTGAGGCACCTTTATAAACCTGGTAACTCTACTCTGGGATATACAAATGGAGTTATAGGAGCCACCTCCTTCACCACAAGTGGTTTACAGTGTCTGAAAAGAAAAATGAGACAGAAAAATCATAGGGCGTTATATCTTAAAAAGAGGGTATGTAATAAATAAAGCAATTGAGGTGTGAATCAAGATGAGAAAAAGAGCAGCGAGAAAATGTCGTAAGAAAAGAAAAAGATGGAGCAAAATAGTGAAGTACAATCTTGGAGTAAAAGAATCAAGAAAATGGAAGTGATGGTAGTGCCTCAAGTATAATACTGAACATGTATGACACAAAAAGTGATTTTCCTGTGACACTTTGCCCCACAAAGCATGGCTTATGAGTTTAAACATTTAGAAACAGGAGCCTAAAAATGTGGCCATCATAGAGATCTGCTGTCTCGCTAATTCATAAAGGAAGAAAAAGCAAGCTAGTAGGTAATGGATCCCTCCTTGAACAGTGAAAAAGTAAGCAACATGGCCCACAGTTGCATGCATTTTATTTATCCCGATGATGGTCTGTCTCTCATTTAAACTGTCAATGTTGTCATTTACCATATCTGTTTTTCTTTTTATTTCCTTCCTTCTTAGGTGCGGGGCTAGCCAAGAACTTTAGATTTTACTAAAATTCAATGTATAAAATACTTACTTGTAGGGGGTTTCAGCATGCCCTTTTCATAGCATAGTCTATTATTCTGTCATTGACATTTTTCTTCCACCCACAATAGCATATAGCAGGGGACAGTGTCAACCACCGGCTAATTTCATTGTGAGTGATGGCTTTCTGCCCTTTCACAAGAGAACATCCACTCACAAGTTTGTTCCCTTATGTGCCTGAACTACCATGGCAATGTGTGCTTTCTGAGGCTCAAAACTTCTTTTTGCTAATAGTCACTATTACTTTTGTAAGATTAATGAGAGCACAGCCGCTTTCTCAATCACCAAGGTTTGCAAGCATTAACACAAAACAAGTATTGAGAAAGCTAAATGGCTGGCAGCTAGCAGGAGATCGTTAGCTTTGCCAATGCTTGTTTATTTTTCAGTTCAGCTTCACACTCTCTACCACTATTTCCTCCCATCATCTTTTTTTTTGCTTGCAGTTCACTGTCTTGCTTTTTCTATCTTGCTCTTCTCCCTTTGTCTTTGCTTCAATCCTTCCCTTTCCTGTCGTTTTACTCATTATCTTCTACTTCTCACAATTTTGTTTAAACTCCATACTTAAAGCTTACCCTTAATCCTGGTCTACTCTTTGCCCTTTTCTAGCTAACAATATCATTCTCTCTACATTCTTGCCCCTCCCTTCCTTTCTACAAAATTACTTTCCACTTGAAGTATAAATATATTTTTAGCACTGTTAATGAGAACAAACACCCATTTTGTTTAGGAAACATGGGTAAATACATACAGTAAATCTGAAAAGGATTGGAAACTGATGACGATTCTTGGTTTAGTACATCTATTTTTTTTTTTGTCCTCATGCACCTCTGGCTCCTGTTCAACTCCATGATTTCTCATGCTCGGAAATGGCCAAACGCCAGGGAGCTCGAGCCTCTCTCAATTGTCCTTCGGCGCACAAGGTAAACATCCAAGGCAAGAGAGTAAACAACCTCGTAATCATAGGACATAAATGCTCATCCTAAGTTACTCTCCCACAACTCTTCCTTCTAACAATGGTGACCACATTTTTACTTTCTTTTCCTTATGTAATGTATCCACTGCGATATCCAATTTTGACATAACAGTTAAAGCATCCAACCAATCAGCATATGAAGGAGGAAGCACTGATACCCATTTCTGACAAATTTCCCTCCTAGCCAAGAGTATTGCACATAGCAACACTGTCTTTACAACTCTAGAGCCTACTTCTCCTTGCTCCACCATACCGAAAATGACTAAAGGAAGAGATGGTGTAATGTGTTGTACTAAAAGACTAGAAATCCTTTTGCACACTTTACCCCAGAAACAATAAACTACTGGACATTCTAAAAACATATGAATATCAGATGCCTTTGGCACATTTAGCACAACTATCTTCCTCTCCCCCTCTTATCTTAGTTAATTTCTCCAGGGAAAAAAAGACCTTATGCAGCGTAAAAAGATGATTTCGCCTTAATGGTGCTGATTTAATGGTCCTAAATATTATTCGCATGGATGGTTCCCACCATGCTTGTAATAGATCCACAGACATCTCTCTCCCCCAAAGGGAGACAGGCAGTTTAAAGTCCATATCTAACATACTCCAATACCAACTCAAGAGCTTCTTTAATCCCCAATGCTTCTTAATTAAGTCACTCTCTAACTGATTAGCGGACCCCAACCTGCCTGCGACCCCTTGTATTCATTCCCTTAATTGAATATACTTTAATCATGAGAGATTCCCTCCTGCCCGCTCCGTAAGTTCCTCCCAGGACAACAAACTACCATCTCTAACTAAATCCCCCCAAAATTCAATCCCGGCCTTTTTAAGGGGTAAGGCCAACACATCTGTCAAGCACTCAGGGGTTCCCGGAGATTCCCAAACCAGAGCCCATTGACTGTAATAGTCTATTTTAGCAGCTTGCCGCAACTGAAACCAAGCGCTAGCTGCATCTTGTAGTATTTTCAATCGTACTTTCTTAAAGAATTTTGGGTTGCCAAACTTATATAGAAAATATTTTGCTGCGCCTTTCTCTGTGGCTACCATAAAACTAAACATCTCTCCAATTGCTGAATGATCTGGGGAAGAAAATAACATTCTAACGTTCTTAAGGTGAAATACCCATGCATAATAATGGATATCAGGAAGAGTAAGGCACCCCTTCTCCCCCCCCCTGCACAGTTTCTTCCATGCAATTCTAGGTCCCAAATAAAAAAGTAAATTTTTTGTTGAAGAATAACCAAAAATTTCTTATCCATTTGTAAAGGAATAGAATCATAAAGGAAGTTCAATTTAGGCAAAATTATCATCTTAACCAGGTTGACCCTCCCTATTATTGTGAGAGGAAGATGTTGCCAGCCTAACAATAACTTACTACAAGCCGTTACCACACTCCTCATATATACCACCGGTATTTGTTCGAAATCCTGCACAATTTCTACTCCTAAATACCTCATTGAATTAGTGGTACGCCAATGGTCAGTATTCAGATTCCATACCATTGTCTCCGTGCTTTCAGGATTAATGTGATAACCAGAAATCTTCTCAAATTGTTCTGTAATATCTAATAAAGTGAGTAAGGCAGTAGATAAATTCAAACTATAAACTAAAAGATCATCAGCAAACAAAGCAACTTTCTTCTCCCACCCCTTACTACTAAAAGGAGAAATTCTAGAGTCTTGCCTAATCCTCCTATCCAAGGGCTCTATATACAAATCAAACAGCAAGGGAGAAAGAGGACAACCTTGTCTGGTACACCTAGTAACCCTAAAGGTATTTGTTAACTTCCCGTTTACCAAGACCCGTGCCAATGGGGCCTGATAGATTCGTTGAATCGTTTTACAAAATTTAGTACCCAAATATTACGTTCAAGGACCTTATTCAAATAATTCCAATTGACTCAATCAAAAGCCTTCATTGCATTGATCGTAATAACTGCCAAAGGTTCTCGATATGCAGTAGCTAAATCAATAGCCCCTATTAGATTAAATGTTTGTTCATGCAAGAACCTATTCCGAATAAAACCTTTCTGATCAGGGTGGATCAAATCCCTCATCACTCCACTTAACCTATTTGCCAATACTTTAGCATACAACTTATAGTCACAATTTAATAATGATATTGGGCGATATGACTCACATTTCAAAGGAGATTTTCCAGGTTTTAAAATCAGGGAAATAATTGCCTCATACCAAGTGGCAGGCAGAGGAGCTCCTTCCTCAAAAAAATCTCTGTAAATAGTTGACAAATTGACAGAACTATAGAATCACCCAATACCTTATAAAACTCTACAGGAATACCATCCGGTCCTGGCGCTTTCCCCCTCTTACACTCTTTTAAAACAGATCTTATTTCTTCCTCAGTGATTGACCTAGTCAGGTAGGTTTGTTTACTCTCAATAAGATGTGGGTGTGTGTCCGTGTCTAACCATTCACCAACTTCGTCATTCCTCACCTCCTTTTCCTCAGTATAAAGCACAGAAAAGAACTTATAAAAAGCCTTTTCTATAGTCTCCGAATCAATAAGACTAGCCCTGACTGACTATCCACCAACTCCTTTATACAATTTCTCGCCTGATCTTTCTTAGCCTTCCAGGCTAGTAGTTTTCCCATATTTTCTCCATATTCGAAATGGGCTAGTTTGCTTGCCTCCCAACGCTTTGTGATTTTTGCTTGCAATAGGGATTCCAACTGCAACTTCACCATATTCTCCTATCATCCAAATCCTTTTTATCACCTCTGTCTACCCATTGGGTATCCCCTGCCAAAATATCCTGCTCTATCCCCTCCATTTCCTCCCTATATAGCCTTCTTCAATGACTAGCCAAATTTATAATTCTTCCCCTCATCACTGCCTTGAAGGTGTCCCATATTACTATTTTAGAGGCTGATCCCTGATTCAACCTAAAAAAGGCCTCTGTCTCCTTACGAAGATAACAACCTCCTCCTCTAATAGCAAAGCTCGATCCAAAGTCCATCTCATCCCTCCTCATTCCTGGGGACACCTCATTTTTAAAATCACTGCAGCGTGATCTGACAAGTGGGCCGGTGCATACACAATACCATCAACCAGATTACACACCAAATAATCAACTAAAAAGTAGTCAATCCGAGAAGCATGCCCATACTTCCTATTATAAAAAGAAAATTCCTGCTTCTGCCCCACTCTTAGCGGTTTAGTACATTTATTGTATTAAACAGTGGTGAGCAGAGTTTGCTTAATATACTTTCAAGTAACTAAGCAAAATGTTGGGAAAATTATTCATAATTATGTGAAATGCAAATCCGTCATTTTGTGATATTTTTTAGCATGAAATGCTTTTTGTGTTCATTTTTTCTCAAGAACACATTTTGTGCTAAAAACTGTACAAAAATCAAAAGCACTGTGAACAACAGACACTCATGTTCTGTTGCTCCTGTGCATTCAAGGTACACTTTTACCACAAGTAGCACATAAATATGCAAAGCAGCATACTGGCATCATTTCAGGGTTTTCTTGTAATAAGAATAATGTGGAATCTGAGAAATTACACTAATTACACTAGCATAATTAAAATTTTGCCCAGGCCTATTATTAAATTATCCCTTTGATTGTTCACTGGACTCAAGGACCGCACAATTATACTACATTATATGGAGGTTACCACAAAGTAGTATTGTAACAAGCCAATTTTTGATTGGTATGTAAAAATGTAAATCTATAATAACAAGCATTGGAAAAAGCATCAGGTCTCTAAATGTCCAACCTGTCAGATTCTACAATGTTGCTTTTGTGCTGCATGCAAACACATTCATCATAGCACATGTGCATGCGTGGCTGCAGTTTTTCAGTGGGTTTTCTTTTAAAGAAAACTGATTTAATGAAGGTCTCAATGAGTGCATGAGTTGTGATGCATTTGCCATATATACATAGAGAGATGCCAGCTATTTTTAATTTATCATTTAAAGTTAAAAAAACAATGTGTGTGTGAGTGCACATATAGAAACTGTATGGCACCTCAGGAAAAAAAATACAAAAAATTACAGTGGAGAGGAAGTGGGGAGGGGAGCAACGGGAAAAGTAGAGGGTAGTAATGGAGGGTGCAGGGTTACAAATACTTGTGGGGGAAGCAGCAGGGAAAACATGCACTACCAAGGAGTGCTAAAGGCAAACTAAACAGGCATTGGAAACCTTAGTTGTTCACTTAAAAACAATGTAATGACAAGCAAAGACGTGGTATGGGCTGAACAACAGATAAATCAGACAGAGAAAAGTGAAAAGGGTGGGAGTGAGCAGCAATGGTAAGCAACAAGACTGAACTCACCAATAGGTCATGTACCTGAGGTAGAGTCCCAAAATGGCTGCCAAATACTTCCTGGTTGAGGTGTTGACAGACAATCAGAGCTCTGCATTTCACTCCCCAAGGTCGTTATTATGCCCGAAACTTTGCAACTCTAGATATCTATATTTAGTTTTCTTTTAATATTTAAAAAAGTACTGAATGGATTTATACCAAATAACAAAAACCACTCTTTCTGGACCAAGAGGTGACTTGCAGCTAAATTTGGTGTAATTCTGTCCAGCGGGTCGAGTTGTAGTTGTGTATAAAATCCTTATGGGAATTATAATGGGAAATTACCATTTTTTATGTATATGTATATATGTGTGTGTGTGTGTGTGTGTGTGTGTATATATAGATATATATATATATATGTATATATATTTATTTTTCTTCAAACATAACCATCGGCATTGACAGCGTGCACCAAACCGCCAGTGGTGTCGCTATAGCATGACAACAAGTATGCCTTAAATTCAAACCAAAACACTCATCCAGGTCAAGAAAACAGCAACACTCCCAGCAGTGGTGCTTCTAAAAAAGATTTATTGTGCCTGGAGTCAACCAACGCGTTTCAGTCCTCTTGGGATCTTTGTCACGGTTGAAAGCGCCATATTTTTCCAAATTTCTTAAACAAAAAAATAGTCAATGATGGACCACAACTTGGTTACTGATTAATCCCCTGTGAAACATGATGACCTTCTTTTCATATCCACAACTCACAATAGTAACCTTTTAATTTTTCATTTTTACTATTTTTTCAAATTTCTTTTTAAATTTCTACTTTAAACTCTTATTCACTCAACTTCCCCAATGTTCATAAAAAAAATCAAATCAAAAAGTAAAAAAGTATGAGAAATGTAGAAACCATTTCCATTATTCCTTTTCAATGTTACAATAATACATTAATTGACGTAATACTCATAGCCTTCCGAGAGATAAAAATAAGAGAAAACCAAACAAACAAATGACAGTTGATTTCTCTTTTTATTTTGAATCTGCTCTCACCATTACCTCATTTAAATCCTCCATATGTTTCTAGAAAGGAGAAACAATCGGCAAAACAGATGAAGGACCATTACTTGATACTGCTAAATAAGCTAAAAATCACAGGGGCTATTTTGTAATATCCTAACTACACAGAGTTGTTTATGTAGATTGTAATACCTATCTCGCTTTCATTGGCCTGCACAGCTTGACATTCTTATCCCCAACCATCTCCAAAAACACATCATGACATGATCTATTCAGATAATGGAAAAATACAAAATCTCAGTAATGTAATCATGACCTTTATACATGTTACCTAATAACCACATCAATCTTGTTCTCAGAGGGGATAGGTGAAAGGAAAATAGAAAATGGCAATTAATAACTCAGCTAAAACCTTTCTTTTTACGCTCTCTTTACCTTATTTAACTGTTCCGCCATATCTAATTGTCACTTCTACCCCAGTGGAAGGAGTGACTGTAAAATCTGACTGCAGTATCCAAGGGACGCTCTGCAAGTCACATACAGGGTCAGCCATAATGTTATATGAACAAGGGCTTTGTATAAAAAGTGGAGACGGTTAAGCTAACGTTTGATGTTGTGCAATAAAGATGCAGAGAGCATCCTGAGTTTGACAGGAATGATAGCAGTTTCATGCCCTTGTACACAGATGAAGTGCTTATGACTTTGTGTGATGTGAGAGATTGTCGTATTGGAGTTCTTCTGCAGCTTGTTGTATTGACATGCTTATGGCCTTACTTCGATGGAGTGGATGACACATCCCGAAGGGGTGTGTGTGTGTAGGTGAGGAGATGGCAGTGGTTGTCATCTATTGACACCCAACAGTTGGTTGAATCCAGAGGCATGTTGTGTCATGGGCCCTAGGCCCTCATGCTTGATAAAGGACCACACAGATACAGATTTATTGGGTAATAAACTGACCACAAGCACAAACTTATTTTATTGGCAGGTTCAACAGACCGGTGATTCCTGTGTTGGATGGGTGTGGGGGGGTGTTAAGGCCAGCCCTCCAGGAATGGCTGGTAAACTGGTCCATGCTGAAGGGCACGAGTGTATCCAGCAGGATGCTACATTCCTCCCAAACATTATGAAAAATAAAAACAAGTCCAAACTGTAAGAATAAAACACACTGGAATCCAACTTAGTCTCTCCACCTCGAGAGGCAGTCGCAGGACAGCAGTGGACCAGTGGACAGGTGCAGCTGGGAGCAATTGGGTAGCTCTGCACACATCCATGGTTTAACCAGATACACTGGGCACGAACACAGTGTACATCAAGTCCAGATCCTTGGACAACAGGTCACACACACAGGGCCGATCAGTCTTGCATGCTCTCACAGTGATGTGGTTGGTGTCAACAGTTCAAACATGGTGCATCAGGAGCATTGGTGGAGTCCGCTACAGAGGTTTCTCTTAAGGTATCCTGACACTGATGGTCAGTTCTACAAAGACTGGGAACACATCAGCGATGTCTGGATGCCTTCCTTCGAGGCCCCAGTGCCTCCTGGTACCTTGGTGAAGCAGCTTCCAGACCATCTCTTGTGCAGGGATTCTCTTGCGGCCCTTTTGATGGGTCGCCACGGATCTGTGTTAAATGTGCAGGCCAGCATGTAGGCCATGCAAGGGCCGCTGCAGGATGGCTGACAGAAACCACAGATGAGTCATTCAAGCAACCGCAAAGTTGGATGACAGATTGTCGGGTGCGCTTGCCAACAGGACCCAGGTAAGGATAGGGCTAGCAGATAGTCTCTGGAAAATTGGTCGTTCATGATGTCAGGAGTGTACCATTGGTATCTTGTGGGTTTGCAGGTGTGAGGCTACACTTTGGTAATGTGGTGCTCCTTGTGTGGTTATGGTGATACACATGGCAATGATGGTGTTTTTGCCATTTGACAACTTGTAGGACAGATTGTGATGGCTTGCCTGGAGTAAGGGTGACTGGAGGGACTTTGCAGCCACGTGGCTCGTTGCATAGTTGGTGCAGTTCTTCTCCTTCAGCATGTGTGGTTGCTAGCAGGGAAGCCATCTGCTTCAAGCAGCCGGTGACAGGTGGCTGGATGGTCGCACTGTGAAGCGTGTGGCAGATACGCAGTTTGCAGATGCAGGCGGCTTACTTTTGGTACTCCAGCTGGGAGTCTCCAGTGATGTTGCTGCACCCCGGGTCCTGGCTTCCATTGGTAGGGGCACTCTCAGGTAGTGGTAGGAGTCCTCATCCATTTCTCCTGCGTATCTGTGGTCATCAGGTTCTACAGTGTGACCAGATTGTCACATGCCTTTCTCTCCTCTCCTTTTCATGTCTTTTTCATGATGTGGCATTATACCACGCTCTCTTCTTGCTTGCTGTGATGTGGCGTCCGGCCACATATAGCATGTCTTCTCTGCACATGATGCAAGGTGGGCTTCAGGCCACGTGACACCATTTCTCTTTGCGTGGACCTCTTGCAGGTCCTGTCCTACTTGAGGACTAGATCCCATATTTATACTTTTTGACGCAAAACTGCGCCAGCGCAGTTTTGCGTCAAACAAATTATCGCCGGCTAACGCCATTTCATTGCGCCGTGCGGGCGTCATATTTATACTTTGACGCACAGCGGCACAAACAACAGATGGGAGTCATTATTTTTGACGCACACCGCGGCGTCAAGTCGTAAAGGAAAACCACGTTAACGCGGCGGAAATGACTGTGGGTTGATTTACGACACTGCAACCCGGATATGCACGTTTTTTGACGCAATAGCGTAAAAAAAAAACGCGAACACTGCCAGTTCACCAGAGGAGAGCCAAAATGGATCCCAGATGCCACTACAGACCCCAGGAAGATGACAGCAGACCAGGAACCAGCCAGGAGGATCCATACAAGAACCAGGACATTTATAGAAAGAAAAGAAAGTGTCGCTTCAGTGCAGAGGAGCAGGAAATCCTGGTTAAAGAGATGACAGAACACCAGCACCAACTGTTTGTCACCTCTAAGTTGCCAATCAGTAGGAGAGAGGCTATATGGCAACAAATTGTTGACAAGATTAACAGTGTGGCTGAAGTACGCAGAACAGTCACTGAGTGCAAGAAACGCTGGCATGACTGCAAACGCAGGACCAAGGAAAAGATGGCCAGGAACAGGAAGGCAGCACTGCAGACTGGAGGGGGGAGTCCAGCACACCAGGAGGCCCTGGACCACATGGAGGAGATGGTCACAGCCGTCATCCCTGAGGAGATCGTCACAGGGATTCAAGGACAGGACAGCGCAGACTACCACAAGACAACGCACATGCAGGGTAAGTCGCATGGGGAATTATAATGCAAGAATGTCGACTGCAACCGGGGGGGGAAATACCTACTACACATTGCATGTAAGTCATCATATACATGGAGTGGCATGGGTAAAGGGGCACGGCATGGGGGCATGGCCTGCACAAACATAAGCTGGGGCACACCGTTACACTACACCAACAACAGTCCCATGGGGGTATGCTGTAATGCCAACAATGGAGCAAAGGGAAAGCCACGACAGGAGGGAAGGCCACTACGTCAAACTGACATCCTGGCACTCGTCATCCAACATACCTCCTACATTAACTAGGGCCCTAATAGCAATCCTCGAGCCAAACCGACAACTGCAATGTAACTGAAACAACAGTTGCCACTACCACCTCTGATCTGTGTGCAGCTCAAGTAGCCAATGGCAGTAACCTCCCCATGGAACATACATACCTAAATTAGGGGGTGAGGATGACATCTGCAACAATCTCCTGAAACAAGACAAAGGCCCCAGTACACTCAAATATCAATGCCCATAGTTGTCACACACATCAGCCAATGCAAACAACAATAGGAGCGACACAGCACTAAGGACACACCCATTCTGCATATGTCAGGGTCCATCCTGTGCCTGGGTAACAAGGCAACATCACAAATGTCATACTGCTCAGACAACAGCATTGAGGAGGGGACACATGTAACTGGTCACTGAAATACACCTGCACAGTCAGAGGACGAAATAGGACACTGATACGACTATCAGGGCAATCCAACGTAACACACATTACCCAACATCAGCAGGACACATTAACAATGTCAACATCAATATCACATCATAACATTGCCATGCATAGGATATGCAACATGTCAATTACAATTAAGTCGATGTGAACGATCAGGGATTGGGGCAGGTCCTGATAGTTAAGTGTGCTGCCAGGGCCATCAGAACACCCACAGCCAGTGAAAGGTCTCACCATGAGAATGGATATACACGGAGGGTCGAGTAGAAAAAGAAGGTGGCAATTCTCTATTTGGCATAAAGCAACACCTAGAGGCAATGAGGCTGACAAGTCTGATAACTCAATAACATACATGTGACACACAGGTGGGCCATAGGCCTGAAACAATGCCCATCTGAAGGACTGCAGATATTAATACAAAACAAGATCACAAAGTGAATTCATCAAAAGGTAGGCACGTCACATCAAAATTGTCACAACACAGACACACTAATTGTACCCTGTTTCATTGCAGAGGAAGATGGATCTCCTGCCGATATGCCTGTCCCAGATTTCCCTGATGACATGGATGACGAGCCCATAAACATTCCCCAGGAGACCATCCAAAAGGTCCTTGAAACCCTCCAGATCCCACCTTCAGTCACAAGGAGGAGCACAGAACAAGCAGCCATTGCAGAGGATCCACCCACCACCCCTATTGTAAGACCTGCCAGGTTCAATACAGCTGAGGACTCAGACGACACTGGCACCAGCTTTGAGAGAACTGTAGTTGGAGTACAGCGGGAGCTGGCCAAGGAGGTGCAGGTGGGGATGCAAACTATGGCAGCCAGCCTTGAGGAGGTGCGTTCGTGCATGATGTCATCTGCAGATCAGGCAGCAGCTATGCAAGCCCTAACATCCATACTGCAAGGACTACAAGAAACTGTCAAGGAATTCACCACTGCAGTAAGGGAGTTGCCACAACACCTCGCACCCCAAACCTTCCACTGCATGCACGAATGCAATCATGACTCCCTCAGGGCCGACCTGGCTGCCTACCATCGTGATGTGGCTGCTATTCTCAAGAACCAGCAGATCCTCCTTGCTGCAGTACTGCCCTTAAGACCTTCACAGGGAGCAGCGACCGGGATTTCTGACTCCACGTCTTCTAACACTGAGGTGTGAGTTGCCCCTTCACAACCAACAACAACAAGGACAAAGCAGGCAACACACACATCAGAAGAAGAAGACATGGAACAGATTACATTCACACGGAAGAGTACCCGGAAGCACTAGTTCCTACATCATGGTCTACTTTTACCAAGGTCCTACGTTTTGTCAAATGCCAGTCTTACAACAACTCTACTCAATGACTGTTCTGCTAACCACTGTATATCTTGTCAGCATGCCCAGTTAATGTCTCTCTCCTACTAATCGGCAAATCCTGTCCCTCTGCACTGTCTGCAACATCACCCCAGCATGTCAGTAGCATTACCTACACCCCTTCTGTAGGATCACAATGTAAGATTTCACTAGAACTGACTCATCAAACATGGACAATGTACATATTGCACTACAGCACTTTTCAATAAATAGCACTTGCACAACAAATATGTCTCTGTGTAATTTGACACATCAACTGTGCAGTAGATAACACAAATGTGCTGTGTTCCAATCATGTAGCTTGTCAATACAACTGTCCTGACATCATGTAGTCAGATACATCTGCACAGTGCCCAGGATTGCATCATAGCCTGCTCATCCTGAGGAGAATAACTGATGAAGTGAGAAACCACACACCATCATGCTGTGTTGGACAGAATAATGCTTCCTCAAGGGATATCAAAGTCAACTAATAGTGGCTGATAAATGTTGTCACCATGCAATACTAACACATAGAACTGTGCAGTCTAATCTAAGCAAACACTACAAAACACATCATGAATCAAACTTTCTGAGTTAACATCCAAATAGGTAATCATGCTGAATAGTGACACAAATTATCTATGTCAGTCATGAAGACAAGAAGACAAGAGTGTTTACAATAACTCATCTTAGAAGGGGTCCCTGAACATCACACTGCAGTCAGACCTAAAACTGTCCCCCCAATACCAAGTCTGGAAGCACACTTTGTGACGTAGAAAACATACTCATCAACAAAAATCCTTTGTGATCCATGTCAACTCCGATTGGTGGTTCAAACAAATGGTGGATTCTTACCAAGGTAGATCTGGGGTAGCTGCCATTTTACACCTCAGTTTGTATTTTTTTGTAGCATAGGACATAAATGTCATAGAACAACAATCATCTACACTGATGTCAAGGCCATGATCAAGTAGCATTTAACACATAATGTAAAGGGTTATCTATATATTTATTCAAAACTAATCACACAAGAGGAAACTAAGGGAAAAGTCATACCTACCCTAATCTAACCTGACTACTCATTACCCACAACTGTCCCTAACTAACCTAAGCTAAACTTACTCATCACATATAACAAATCGTTCTGAACATCAACCACCCACCCCCCATTATGAGACAGGACACATGGAGGACAACACATACTAACCTACACACATATTATACTATCCTAAACAATCATATATTTTTTGTATTTTTGTTTTTTTCATATTTAAAAAAAAAAAAATGTATTTTTTGTGTTTTTTTATTGAAACACACAGGAACCCCAACATTGCCCCCCCACCCACTCACCCACACACTTAATAAGTAAAAGTATAAAGAATCAGGACCCCCCACCCCCCTCCCTAACACTAACTAAACCAACAACCTATACTAACCTAACACTAATCCCCCAAACCCACTAATCATGAGAACAAGGAAAGAGGAGGGAGGGGAGGGAATCATGTCCATTGCAAAAAGATATTTCTAGAGGTTGGCCCTCCGGAGGGTCCGCCTGATCAATTTGACCCACTTCTTTATGTAGCTGACATCCTGGGTAAGATTGCTCACCCTCTTCAAAACTCGGTCCATCTTATGTTCCAAAGCCAGGAATGCTGCTGGGTCGACTGTTGGTGCTGGTGCCGTTTGTGTCCCGGCCGAGGTGCTCTGTGGTCGTGTGGAGCCTAGCCCACTGGACTGTCTTGCAGCTGTCACACTGCTGGGGCCTGGGTGTGCTGCTGATGTAGGGACAACTATCCCCGCTGTGGGTGGGGTCACCTGGGGAGAACCGGTGGTTGTGGTGGTGGTGGCTGTAGTGGGCAACGTTGGGCCACCCTATGGTGAAGCCCACCATGCTCCGGAGGCCCGATCTGACTGGTATGTACAGACCGTCCTTCGGAACCCCGACTGCACCTGCAGGATGTGTCTGTACCTCATGGCCCGCCTCTCAAATTCATGCTTCTGGACGGGTGTCATTTTTGCAGGTGTGAAGACAAAGGGCAACTATTTACCATAGGAACTGCATTGTGTAAAATAGCACAAGTGGTCAATCTGACAATACATCTACTGTACTTGTAACAGCTCATATCACCATACAGATCATTGAAAGTCTCAGAGGAAGTACATGGAAAGCCTGCCTACAAAGGTCATCTCACACATAGCACATCCAAAACCTACATGATGGGTAACAACTGGCAATAACTTGTCATCAAAGTACTGACAGTTGTCAGCTAACAATCATGCTGCACATCCTCCGCCTATTGCCTGGACTACATATGTCAGTGTATGTGATGATAATCACAAACCACAAGGTCTGCTATTTGTAATAGGATTTGCTAGTACAGTACTCATGTGCCATACCTGAGCGTGTACACTAGGTTCAAAACAAACTTTCAAATAGTCACAAGTATGTGTAACATACTGGTTGCTTCAGTCCTAGGTACCCTATTCACAAACACATGCCTGTGTTTGAGAGGGGGGGGGAGAACAACAAACAATTCCAAACTACATGCACACCCAGGAGTGTATAGAAAGCTCAACATGTGTTTGGCTCTACACACACACCACCAGTAAGGGCTATCAACAAATCGGAGTCAGCTAAACCTTCTCCTATCCAAGGCCCACACATGTCAGAATGTACTGACCTAGGTCAACATCACATACTTCCAGTGAGGCATTATTTTCAACAGAAACAGAGTAGCAAGAACACCCATGATCATGAATACACATGCACACCTAGGCCTTTGCACTCTAGTTCCACACACTTGTAATACAACATGTGGAAGTACATGCTCCCAGAAGGTTCAACCTACAGTGTACTCAGTACATCGGTGAATAGGGAAGCAGCAGTCTTCAGAAAAGCCATTTGCAGAAGCTATCTGGGAGAATGTGAGTCTGACATGCAGACTCAGTCTGAGACGAGTCCCAGTGCAACTCTTATTGTAACTAGTGTATTCCACATGACTCACCCCAGTTCTCATAGCGGGCCCTACAGGAATGGCCTACAAACCCTAGATCAGACAATTAGATAAGCATTGGTCAACTCAAAATCTTCTAAGAACTGAAATCCCACTAATGGAACAAGACTAATGATTGGGCAGCGCATCACACCTTGCAATGTGTTCAACACACAGGAGTCCATCATACATCACCAGCAAACACAAAACATAACACACATGTCAACACTCACTGTAGGTGTCGGGGTCCTCAAAATGAGCCACCTCTCCCACTGTGTACGGTGCAGGTCCACCTGTAAAGCATGGAAGGAAGAATGTGCTCAGAATCAGTGCACTGACAAACAATTTAAATTACAAAACCAATGTGTAAGCTGACATAAGTAATGAAACCCTTTCAGACATGCTAATACTGCATGGAATATTTCACGGCCAACATTTACATAGGATGGGTCTCCTGCTACAGTTACACACACTTCTACACACATGCAGTGGCCCTGACTGTCATGCACCTCCATTAGTGAGCAGCAACAATATTGGTGTGTATTCGTCTCATCATGTGCATCCAAGAGAGACATCCAAAGGCTGGTTACTTGAGGACTGCATGACCTGTCAAACAGCCTATGTGGTCATGACACATTTGTGACAGATAGGTACATTGTACAGAGGGGCAGGGACTTTGGCAATACCTCATGTTGTTACAGTTTCATAAATTGATCTGTCCCAACAATGGTGATTGGCAACAAACATAGATATTTGTACCCTAGTCCATACCTTTGGACTGCCATCCCTAATCGGATTTTGGCACAAGAAACAAAAAATACCTGTCTAAGATGTTAGCTGAGGGCACCTGACTCCTTTCCAAAAATGGTTCATGTTCAGATCTGGCATGTATCAATAAAATATGAAGGAGCACATTAATCCCTAACAGGCATAGCACTTCTGTGAACACTTTCCTTACACACTCACCAAACACACATGAGACATATGTCTGGGCCACATTGCTATCATCAATTGACATGAAGGCAGCACTCATTTTCAGCATCATGTAGGGTTTCCAATGTCAGTCTAGCTATAGCGTCAACATATGTAGGTATGATGTTAGTACATCCATACTTCAATGGCAATTGTGACCTATAGAGTCATGATTGCCTCATTAATGTTTAGCTTGTCTGACACAAAGGCGGCACTAAATTACATTAAGCAACAAGCAACCTGTAAGTTTGCAGAGCATGAGCTGCCTGACTGCTAGCATTTGTCATCCTTCACATAGTGCATCAATTACCCTGTATGTTTCCTCAGCATTACACACAGTCAGCAGCTTATCTGGCAGATTGTGTACCAATCATCTCATGTCACTACCCAGCTTTTAATTGTGCACATTTACATGATCTGTACTCACCAACAGGGCCACCAATCATGATTCCCAGGTGGTCCAGCAGATCTTGCTCCCTGGAGATCAGGTCAGCCCAGCGGTGCTTCAGCTGGTGGTCATTGCGTTGGCTCCCATACAGACGCACCAAGTGATGGTGCACCTTCCCCCACCGGACTTTTCGGGCCTCAGTGTGATAGCCCTGTATCACCCTACCCCCAGCCTCGAGCATCAGTGGGAGTAAATGGCACACCAGCCATATGAACCCCCCCAATTCCTCCTCACCCATCCTGGAAAGACGTGGCCTACCCGACATTTCTGCACAGAAAAGGGGAAAATGTAGTGGAAAAATAGAAGAAAGGCGAAAATGGGGAAAGTAGGAGTAAGGAAATACAAAGTAAACTTAACAATTAGAAGAGCCCAACTATCCCCTATATAACAGTACCCACAACAGACTCCCACAGACAATAAATACAACACTGGACTGGACAAATGTAAACAACACACACTCAGACAGTATTCTACAACAATATTTAAATGACAAAACAAAAAGTAAGATAGCACTCAGGACACAAAAGCACAAAATCACAGGACAACACTCTGCACACAGCCACACAGTCTAGAAGAATCACAGACTGCAAAGTGAAAGTGAAAGTACACCCACTGTACAGAATCTGTAAACAGGATATCCTATTACATCACATCCTGCATAACATGGCCGCCGTTGTTTTCCATTATGCGTCATATCTTCATGCATACAGCTTGTGCGTCATATTTTTTGACACACAGGAGTGAAATTAATGCTGCCTCCAAATATTATTAATAAATGGTAATATATTTTGGATGCAGCATAATTTTCACTTCCAGAGGTGAAAAATATGCTGCATCCAAATATTATTTACCAATTATTAATAATATTTGGATGCAGCATTATTTTCACTCCTGTGCGTCAAAAAATATGACGCACAAGCTGTATGCGTGTAAATATGACGCATAATGCAAATTATGTATTTTTTATGTCCAGATGAGTCATGCAAATTTGCTTTACCTAACGGTGCTAAATTCTAAATACTGGGCTTAGCGAAAGCAAATGTGCCTTACAGGATGTATGGAAGGCATTCACAGTGCAATAGTAAGGATTGGCCAAAATGGAGATTACTCATAATTGCGCACACATGTAGATAATTGCTAATTGCGACTCTCCAAATATGAAAGAGCTAACAGGATGTCTTTATTAGCTAATTTGTGAACACATGTATCAAGCTTTTCCAAATTGCAAAATGGCCATTTAGGTAATGCAATTGACGCCTAAACAATTTTTGGTGGTAACCATGTGCTAATTACCAGTTAATTTAGCAAACAAATGTTTTACTATAGACATGTAGCGCACACATGCCCCTTAAGCATGTTTGTGCTTCACATGTCCGTTAAAAGCGTTTAATTGGGCTGCAGCGGAGGGGGACTTTAGGCCCCCAGCACCCTGGGATTTGCTGTTTCTGACTTGCGAATTAATCAACGGTTTTCCCAATTTCTGTAATGCTAAACCATTGGCAGCAGGCCCATAGATGCAAATTGAGGATGATTCTCTTTTTGCAAATCAGTAATACCATTTGCCCATTTGAAGTTTGCCCTATTACTTCTTTAGAAAAATCAGACATTCCATTTAGCATTGATTTAATAGCAAATTCTTAAAGTTCCATGTGTTATAATAGCAAATAGGTTTTTGATGCATGTGGCCCTTAATGCATTACCTGGTTTAGTGGCATGTTTCAATCTTCATGCTAGGTTACAATTGGGACACTACTGTGATAGGCTGCTTGCAAGCACTTTGGTGATTGGTGGTACATGTACATGTGTGTGGTCCAATGTTGATCCTGTATCAACTGTTAAGGTGTATGTTGTCACTGTTACGTCCAGGTCTCATCATGAGTTAGGGGCAGCTAATCATGTATTTAATGAGTATCCTTTGGAGATAAATGTGAGTAAAGTCATTGAGGACATGGTAACCTACACGTGGATGGTCCCACCCTGTCACTGAAGACGTGTAATGAGACTTTCAACTGGGCAACCTTGGTGTGCTGAGTGAGAGAATGTCTCAGGTGTCAGGATCCGGCATGTGTCATTGCAACATTTGTACTCAAGTTGGCCTCTGTGGATGCAAATGCATCTGGGAACATCATAGCCTCTGTGCAGAATAATATGGCTGGTATTCACCACACACGGGCCATCTCTATTATTTGGTCAATGTTACTCAGCGTGTGAACTGTCAGGTTCCTAAAATGTGTAGACTTTTCATGGACATTATCTGAGGTTGCTGGTTCTGCTGGAGGCCACGTACACCATCCCAGGCTATGGCCCAGGTACACTGTCACACTTTGTAGTTTAGGCATTAATGAGGCCCAGACAACGGATGGGGCATGATTTAGCTATTCAAGGGCACTGTAACAAATATGATACAAATAAAAGTCAGATGATGCAATACAATGTATTTGAGTATACACTGATGAGGCAAATGACAAATTAGCCTCTGAGGAAAGAGAGGTTTTGAACAGCAAGTGTGGTCCATATGTGGCCACCGGGAATCTTTAGGGTGACCCACAGACAGGTGCCAGTCACGCTGACAGGATGCAGGGTCAATCAGGATCCAGCTCTTTCACAATTGACATGATCAGTGGTCTGACTAAGACTGGTCGGAGGGAGCAGTAGACAGTTGACATGTCAAACTGTGTATGTCCTGTGTTGTTTTGAAGGTGACACATGAACCCAGATACAGTGTTATACGGCTACATTAGTAGCAATGGTTAACGGTGTATTTGCCAAAATGACAACATCTATACTGTAGGAGGCATCAGCAGGGACGGTGCATGTAAATTTGGGTGGTGTGCATGGAGGTGATCACTGGTGTGGCTTCCATCAGTGTCTCACAAGTCCTGTCGGATGAGATTTGCTTTCAAATGGCCTACAGTACCTTTCACTCTGGAAGCAATCTACAGGTGATACCAGGCCTTATAAACTCTAAGCCAGTGTATTATTTGAGCTGACGTCCATGCAGTCAGATAGTACTATGACAATGGTATACCACAGGAAAGGGTGTGGCACACTGGATCACTCTTGTTAGTGTGTGTGTGTAGATGAGGGAATATCAGGGTACACATATTTGTATTCCAGGGACCTCTTCAGACAGGTGGGGTGTGACCAGCCGCATGGGTGTGTCAGGATTTTAGAAAAGGGCTGACATGTAGATGGGATGTAATGTGCTGGATGCTTGTCATATGTGTGGCACTTGTGCTGTGTATGTTCTGCTTATGTGTAACTCTAGTGACAGATAGTCTTTGCAAAGATTGTATGTAGTTGGACTTACTGCTGTCAAGGGTCTGGTCATACATTCCTGTTCCTGAAGCAAAAGCATGTCAACTGCCTGATGTATGAGGCCTGTTTTCCCCTAGTTGAGTGATGGTGTTTTAGTTGTGTGCCATATGCTGCGATGAACCATGTTTCCAACATGTATGTGTGTAATAGGTGTGGTCCTCAGCTATTGCCCTTCAAAGGTGAACTGTACAGGATGTCAGTCATTTACATTGTGTGTGTATGTGACCGTTGTATGATAGGCATCACATTTGTAGTGGGATTTTCTGTGTCCTGATTGTTATATCATCAATGCTCCATGAGGCGACACTCTTCTTCTGATAGTTAGAGCTAAAGGTGTGCAGAAATGATTAGCCAGACCATGATGTGGTGTTTCTTATCAGTGTTTATTTACAATAGTTCATTAAGTGGTGATGGTGATTATATTTAAAAGAAATTGTTCACAATGTGTTGGCGCCTACGCACTCCAGCAGCCGTGTTTGATTGTTCCCCCTCATGTTGCAGGGCAGCATCCTCCTCTTCCTCGTCTTCAGGCATGTATGGGTCTGGTTCCAGGAGGGGAATGTTCCTTCTTATGCAAATGTTGTGCAGGATGGAACATGTTAGTATGATCTTACAGACCATCTCGGGGGAATATAGTAGGCTACCACCAGTGATGTTGAGGCAGCGGAACCTTGACTTGAGGATGCCGAAGGTCCGCTCGACAATGCTGCGTGTCCTCCTATTGGCCTCGTTGTATGCACGCTCTGCAGCTGTACTCGGGTTGCCAAATGGTGTCATAATCTATGGCTGGATGCCATACCCCTGATCAGCTGCAAGAGAAAAAGAATGGGATCATGTTGATGTAGATGGCACTATTGAAAAGACCTTTAATGGCAGTAGTTGTCTTGTGTTGTCTGTGACTCTTTTGTGTACTAATGTGACATCCTATACTTGTAGGCTATACCATCTGCATTGTGTTGTTTCCTTGGCTGAGCAAGTGTTTGTCTGCTAACCTTCTGTCAGCAGTATGTTTTGGGATTTTCAGTACAGTGTGCCCTCCCTAGCATTGTGACTTGTGATACAGGTGTCCGTGTGTTTTCACTGGGGGTGAGATGATAGTTCCATGCAGAGTTAAAATTGAAAGTGTTGTTAACACGTTCATATCAAAGTACCCTGGACATCCCATACCTTGACACTTATGAAATGTATTAATGTAAAGGTCATTGGGACACTTACAATTTGCAAGGTGACATTTAGGCAACCACACTCATTGACGTCTTCACATTAGGCTGTACAGTAATTTCCGATGTGTGACAGGTTCAATGGTGACTTAAGAAACATGGCTAGTGATGTCAGGACCTAAGTGTGTTCCTGTTGACATGTTGCTGTTGTGGTGTATGTGTTGTGTGTCCTAGAGGGTTGCTGTGCAGTGTATATATATGTAGGTTTTTGTACTTACCAACAAGTAGTCCATTGCCATACCGTCCATCCTGGAAGTGTTGATTGATGGTGCAGTGACGGAAGATGAATGAGTCATGTACACTCCCAGGATATTTAGCCACGATGTTGGTGAACATTCCTTGGTGATCGACAATGGCCTGCACATTGATGGAATGTGTGTGCTTCCTGTTGCGGTAGAGGTGTTCAGTTGCAGCAGGTGGCACAAGGCGTACATGTGTGCAGTCGATTGCACCAAGGACGTGTGGGAAGCCACTGATTGCATAGAACCCCTGTTTAGTTTCCTGCTGCTTCTGCAGTGTGTTAGGGAAGCAGATGTGGCGGGTGTCAGTCAAATGATGGCGTCCAGTACTTTGGGCAAAAATGCAGAGAATGATGGTTGTGATGTTCCGCCTACCAGGGCACCAGTTGTTTGAAAAGAGCCACTTGCCAGCATATGAAGTACGGCAAGCAGCTTTGTTTCTGTTGGGATGGTGTGGGGTGTCACCAAAGTGGGGGCCAACTGCTGTTCAATGTTTGGCAGCAGCTGCTGAATGGCCTGCCAGTTCAACCGGTACCTCTGTATGATGTTGTGTTCCCTGAGGCCCTGAAGGGTTGTTCTTGGGCGGAATATCCTCTCCTGCCTTCTGCGCTGCCTTTGGGGTCCCTGCTGGTGTTGTGGTAGCTGCTGTTGTTGCTGCTGGGCTCTGCGTCAGCGTGCACGCTGGATTAGAATCACCTCCATGGCTCCCTGTTGCTGCTCTGCTGTTTGTTCTGTGTGTTCTGATTAAATACAGGTGTGTTTGCCCCATTTTAACGCCTGCCCTGACCCAGGCGTTAATTTTTTATGCAAATCGGGCTGTGTGTCATTTTCTGGCTCCGCCTCCCGGCCGTGCGTCATTTTTGCCTGAAAGCATAAATACGACGCACGGCCGTTTAAGCCATTTTTTGGACAGGAACGCCTACCTTGCATATCATTAACGCAAGGCGGGTTGCCGCATCCAAAAAATTACGCACACGGCGGAATTTTGTCGTCCGCGGGCTCGGGCGTCAAAGTTTAAATACTGGGCAAAGTTTGCACTGATTGTGCGTCAAAATTTTTGACGCACAATCGGGGCAGACGGAGTATAAATATGCCTCTAGATGTGTTCTCCTCTTTGTGTTGCGATAGTAGCAGCTTGCCACTCGGGGTGTGCGACTCTCCTCTTGCCTGTAATGTGCCACTGGATACTCCCTGAACAGTCTCTGTCCCATTACGGGGCATTGCTAGTGCAGTTAGGGTGAATACGACCTCTTTCCTATATTCGGGCCACGCAGGGCTCCTCCTCCGGGATCGCCTTGGTGCTCAGCTCCATGGATAGTGAGTAACCTCCATTCCGCCTCCACTTCGCTCCATGCGCCCTCCCTCTTCTTCGCTGCTCTCCTGCTTGCTGTTGGGGCTTTGTTTTGTTCTCCCCACTGGCCATGTGCACCTGCCTTCGGTGTTTCTCTCTCCTTTCACCACTGGAGCAAAGTACCCTGGTGGTGTGCTACTAAGACAAGTAACTCTTCCAGTGTGGTGGTGGCAAATAGCCACTAACGATTCCTCATCTGGTGCATGGTAAGCTCTGGTGCCAGCTGTTTTGCAAGGGTGTCTCGCTCTTCACTCCTTGAGCTGGCAGCAACCAGCTACTAGAGGTCGTGCAGCTTTACTGTGCTGGCTTCGGTTTCACTGGCTCTCCAGACTACTGCCTCTGCTGCAGCATGGGAGGCCGGGAGCTGTTTGCGCCACACTTTGCATCTGGTAAATTTGTGAGATCGCGGAACACTGCAGGCTTCTTTTCTTTCCATGCAGGGTGACAGGGGTACTTGTATGTTCCACTAATACTGTCTCTTCATAGTGCTGTATAGGGAGAGGTAACAGGGCTGTTACAGATGAGTATTGTTAGTTAATAATCTTTTCTCGGGGCTGCCTTGGGCAAACATCACCTGTGGCATAGCAGCACTCTTTCACGGGGCTGCTATTTTTTGACGGCAGCTCAGGCTGTGGTGCTGTGTGTGAGCAATGGGTGGCGCTGCAGTCACCACTCATTGCAAGCTACGGCAGCCTCTATGTTGCGGGCTACGCAGGGCTAGGAATATCAATGGAGGGCTTCTCTCGGTGCTGGTGCGGCCTCGGGCGCTGCTCTTCCCCTCTGCTGGCAGGGTACCACGATTGACCACCTCCGCTGGTCAGGCCGCCGTATGTCTCTCATGTACCATGTGGTGTGCATCAAACAGGTCGGTGGCCTATGTTTTCTCGTGTTTGCTCCTCTGTTTGGAGCACTAGCTCTGCTGGGTGTGGACGTGGGAGGAAGCCGGGGATCACCAACCTCTACCTGCCGGGGACATTAGGCTGCTAGCCCTCTTCTCCGCTCCTTACTTTACTTGTGGCAGTAATCGCCTGGGCCTCAGCGAAGCCACTTCATGAGGCCGCGGCAGCTTTACTAGTGCAATGGGCCTTGTCACCTACACTGGCGCTGCTAGTGTGGGGACAGAGTGTTGTCACTGGCTCGGGACATTCTTGCTCAGAGCACCTTGAATTCAGCTCATTTGTCCCCGACAGCGCTCTAGCCAACACAGAGAGCGACTTTACAATGGTGCTGCAGCATTTTGTGTCTCTTAGTCCTCAGAGCTGCGGCAACGTTTCCAGTCTATGCTGCTGCGGAGGTGATAGCTGGTTTGCCGCGCCTTTTGGACGTGGAAGGAGGCGCAGGGGTTGCCCTTCACTTCTCACCAGTAACAGTTCGCCTCTGGCCTCAAACGGGGGTTTACATGTGTGGTTCACTTTATTGGAAGGGAGCTGCTCCCTTCTCCTCTCACCAGGACAGATGGTGACAGGCGTGATCAGCCATGGGCACCTCACCAGGTTGGGCATTGCATGGGGGTGGGCTCGGTCACACCTGGAGGGGTCAGGGTGCGTACTTCATTGGTGTTTTTACAATAGCTCTATTCACCCTTTTCACTGGATGATTATTGTTACAGTGAGGAGTCCCTCAGAGCGAGGAAAAGGGTCACACTTTTCTTGGGGTGACATGACCTCTTCCTCAAGAAAGGTGATAGCGAGCTGCAAAGCGGCACGGCGTGGGGGTCAGAATCCTCGTCGCCAATGTTGTATCGTGGGCCCTAGGCCCTCATGCTTGATAAAGGACCTAATGGATATGGATATATTGGGCAATAAACTCGCCACGAGTGCATGCACTGAGGCTCTTTAATTGGCAGGGTCACCTGATTGGTGACGCCTTTGTTGGATGGGTTTGGGGTGGGTGTAAACTGGTACGTGCTGAAAAGCAAGTGTGTGCTCAGGAGGACACTACAAGGCACTTCTGTGACTGCTGGCAGATCATGAAGACAAGCTTGCCTTGAATTGCTTAGGTGCCTCCCATTGTCACTTACAAACACAGACTGAAATCTCCCGGGAAAATGCCTCTATGCCAAGGCCTTGACATCTAGCAAAAGAAATGTAGTACTGCCATCTAGTGGGTTAATTATGAATTAATGAAAGAATCGATTTGAACTGCTCAAGTTCTGAATGCTGCCATAACCAGCGCCAGCAGCACTATGAGACCGATCCGTGAGGGTAAGCAGTAAGCATTCAGGCCCGGTTGTAGAGGCTGGGCCAGTCCCACCCATTGACTACCCTAAAAAAACATTCACAACGGAAAAACAAACCGGCATGGGTACAGGTGTGACGTTAGCAGGGATAGTAACCGTTATGCTGAACAAATTAACAGCACGGACATCGTAGATATTTTCACTCACTCACACTAAAGAGGCTGCAGGTCCCATTACAAAAGTATCCCAGAGATGAAAACAGTGCCAGTGACAGAAACACTGCCAAGAATTTTCCTTTTCTCAGAAAAGTAAGTGCATATATGTATAGTTTTCCTCGGTGTTCGTTTTATTTTCTTCTTGCTGTGAAGACATTACTAACTTGCAGCATTACATGAAAAAGAAATTATTAGAAAACGTTAACAAAATAAGGGGCATATTTATGGTTTTTCTAGCGCCCCTTAGCAGCCCCCTAACGCCACCATGTGTGCGCCATATTTAATATGTGTCACACCATGGCAGTAGTTAGGGAACGAAAGATCTCCGGCAAATAGCCCCCTTTCAGGGGTGCCTGTCAGACATTGCAGCGCCAGTCTGATGAGGAGCTTGCCCAATGATGAAGCATAGGGTGTGTGAGGGCACTTGCTTCTAGCATTAGGATTGCTTTTTCTTCCTGGAACAGTGTATTTTGTATTTAATTAGATATCTTGGGAGACTATACACTAGACCAGTGGTTCCCAACCTTTTGACTTCTGTGGCCCCCCACTTTATCATTACTGGAGCCGGGGACCCGCAATGAAACTTTATTGGAATCCAGGGACCCCCCACTGAGTGTTTACTGATAGCAGGGAACCTAATCTGTTCATATTATTTAATTTTCTAAGAAGTCGCGGACCCGCTGAGGAGGATTCACGGACCCCCTGAGGAGGATTTGCGGACCCCCAGGGGTCCCCGGACCACAGGTTGTGAACCACTGCACTAGACCATCAATCTCCATGTCCCTCATTCTTTATTTAAGCTCTATTTCTGCCCTTCAGGTTCTCCTGGGAAGACATCATCCCTCATACCTGAGCAAGAGGCCTGAAGTCTGCATAAGCATCTGTAGTGAAGCGTTCAGCAATCAGCATACAGTCGTGGTCATCTGGCTGGAATCTCCCTCTAACGTGTATGAGATAGGGAACTGTTTTGATAATAAAACAGCTGATGTTCTGAGAAAATTTCCCTACGTAAGGATGTGTATTTTTCTATATATACCAGAGACAAATCGTTACGTTTACTGGCAACCTATTTTACTGCAGCCTTGAGAAAAGCACAGAGTGAAATCAATCAATCACTTGTTAAGAGCGCTACTCACCCGTTAGGGTCTTAAAAGGCGCTGCGGGGGGGGGTTGCTACTGCTCGAATAGCCAGGTCTTGAGACGTTTCCTGAAGGTCAGGAGGTCCTGGGTCAGACATAGGTTGACGGGGAGGGAGTTCCTGGTTTTGGCGGCGAGGTGGGAGAAGGATCTGCCACCTGTTGTGGTACAGTGGATGTGGGGGACGGTGGTGAGGGCGAGGTTTGCGGAGCGGAGCTGGCGGGTGGGAATGTGGAAGTTGAGACGCTTGTTGAGGTAGAGCGGGCCTGCGTTGTGGAAAGCCTTGTGAGCGTGGATCAGGAGTTTGAAGATGATCCTCTTGTTGACGGGGAGCCAGTGAAGGTCTCTGAGGTGGGCTGAGATGTGTTCATGGTGTGGGAGGTTGAGGATGAGGCGTGCACAGGCGTTCTGAATGCGTTGAAGTTTCATCTGGAGGTTGGCCGTTGTTCCCGCTTAGAGTGCATTGCCGTAGTCCAGTCTGCTGCTGACGAGGGCGTGCGTGACCGTTCTTCTGGTTTTGATGGGTATCCATCTGAAGGTTTTGAAACATGAGGATGAGATGGCATTGCCTTGCTGGGTCATGGTGAGCGATGAGTCCAGTACGAAGCCGAGGTTGCGTGCATGGGTGGTGGGAGTTGGTGTAGCACCTAGTGTCGCAGGCCGACAGGAGTCTTCCCATGCTGGTCAATTGGAGCCGAGGATGAGGATCACCGTCTTATCCGAGTACAGTTTGATCCGGCTTATCTCCTTCCAGTTGGCGATGGCATGAAGTCCGTTGTGGAGATTGGTCTTGGCAGTGGCAGGGTCCTTAGTGAGTGAGAGAATCAGTTGGTTGTCATCCGTGTAGGAGACTATGTTGAGGCCGTGGGATCGGCCGATGTTGGCGAGCGGCGCCATGTAGACGTTAAAAAGGTTTGGGCTGAGAGAGGATCCCTGGGGGACTCCACAGATGGTCTTGGTGACAGGAATGGAGGGAGGTGGACTCTCTGAGTTCTGCCCGAGAGGAAGAATGTGATCCAGTCCAGGGCCTTGTGGCAGATTCCGGCGTCATGGAGGCGTGTGTGGAGTGTGTGGTGACAGACAGTATTGAAGGAGGCTGCCGAGAGATCAAGGAGGATGAGGGCCATGGTTTCCCCTTTGTCGAGCATGATCCTGATGTCGTCGGTTGCAGCAATGAGAACGGCCTCAGTGCTGTGGTTCTTGCGGAAACCTGATTGGGAGATGTTTAGCAGGCTGTTGTCCTCCAGGAACCGGGATAGTTGGCTGTTAACTATCTTCTCAAAGACCTTCGCTGGGAAGGGGAGGAGGGAGATGGTCCGATAACTCTTGAGGTCTTCGGGCTCTGCCTTGGATTTTTTGAGCAGGGTGTTGACTTCGGTGTGTTTCCAGCTCTCTGGGAAGGTGGCGGTCTCGAAGGAGCTGTTGATGATAGTGCGGAGTTGGGGGCGATGATTTGGCTGGCTTTGTTGAAGACATGGTGAGGGCAGGGGTCGGCGGGTGATCCGTAGTGGATGGTGCTCATGGTCTTGGTGATATCCTCGTCGTTGGTGTGGGTCCAGGTGCTCAGGAGGTTGGTGAGGTTGGGTTTAGTGTTGGCCACGGTGGTCGTGGGGATCGGGGAGGTGAAGCTGCCATGGATGTCCGTGATCTTGCGGTGAAAAAAGGTGGCAAGGGAGTCGCAGAGGCCTTGCGAGGGGCAAGAGTCGATGGAGCAGGACTTGGGGTTGGTGAGTTCCTTGATGATGCTAAAGAGCTCTTTGCTGTCGTGCGCGTTGTTATCAATTCGGTCTTTGTAGAATGATCTTTTGGTAGTCCGGATGAGCTGGTGATGCTTGCGGATGGCTGTCTTGAGAGCGGCATGGTTGCTCTCTGTTTGTTCGTGGTGCCAAATCTTCTCAATTTTCCAGCACTTCCGTTTGGAGGCCTGAAGGTCGGCTGTGAATCAGGTTTTTTTTGTGCTGGTGCGGGTGTTGGGTGGTTTCCTAAGTGGCGCGAGGGTGTTGGCGCAGTTGTCTAGCGATTGAGGTTGAGGGCGGCAGTGTTGGGGTCACTGGTGTTGGGTGGCAGGGCATGGGCGAGGGTAGACATCAGGTGGTCCTTCAAGATCTTGTTTCAGCTGCAGCGAGGGGTCTGTTGTGGGTGGTGGTGAACCGTGGGTTTCTGGAAGGTGAAGTGGACACACCGCGGTGGTCGGTCCAGTGGAGTTCGGTGGTTTGGGTGAAGGTGATGTGGCTGCTGGTGGAGAAGATGGGGTCTAGTGTGTGGCCGGCTGAGTGGGTGGGCGTTGTGACAAGTTGTTTGAGACCGAGGTTGGTGAGGTTGTCGATCAAGGCTGAGGAGTTGCTGTCGTTGGTATTCTCTAGGTGAAAATTCAGGTCGCCAAGGAGCATGTAGTCCATAGAGGTGAGGACGTGGGTGCTGATTGTGTCGGCGATGGCATCGCAGAACTGTGGTCGGGGGTCTGTAGACAAGGGTTCCTCTGAGGGTGGTGTTGGCGTTGACGTGAATCTGGAAGTGCAAGTGTTTAGTGGCATCGATGGTGTCATCAGTGTTGAGATCCTGATGGTGCTCCTGTGGACTATGGCAATTACTCCTCCCGGTTTGTTGGTGCGGTCTCTGCGGGTAATCTTGTAGCCTTCCGGGGTGGCTATGGCGATGTCGGGTTCCGAGGAGGGGTTCATCAAGGTTTCGGTGAGGAAGGCGATGTCTGGGAAGGTCCCAGAGTTCGACGGCGTGCTTGTGGACGGTGTGGGTGTTGAGGAGGATGCAGCTGAGGTTGTTGTGGGTCGAGCTGTTGTGGTGCTCGGTGGCTTGGGTGCAGGTGAAGTTGCACATCCGGCAGGAGAAGGGCCCATGTGTGTGCCTAGGGGAAGCCTGGACGCAGGCGGTGGGGCGGCCAGGGTTGAGAGCGTGGAGTTCTGCTGCGTTGCAACAGCATCTGGCGGTGTGGGGAGAGCGTAGGCCAGCGGGTCTGGCACTGGGCGCGGTCCAGGCACGGACTGGCGCAGACGGGCTTGCCCCTGGCGCGCCTCTGGCGTGCCAGCAGCCACCGTTAAGAAGGGGAGGTGAGAGGGAGGAGCAGCTGGGAGGCAGGAGCGGTGGGCAAATGGGGGCGCAAGGGTGGCTGGGCCGCAGGGGATGCAGCGGCGGAAAAGAGGAACGTGCAAAAAGCCAAAAACAAGCTTAAAAAGGCAAAAAACGAAGAAAAGACACAAAAACAGGGGAGAGAGGCAGAGAGCAAATAAAGGCACAAAAAGGATAAACCGCATGAAAAACGGCACGAAAAAACAAAAGACAGATTACAGGACAGACACACAATACTTGCGGCAACCACTAGACGCCATTGATAAGGTGCAGGCAGGTGCCTGCGGGTTGTGGAGGGCCTCGAACTCGCAGCAGCAGCGAGGGCAGGGTCAGGGGCACGGAGGCAGACAGGAGGAGATGCGCGGTGTGAAGAGTGAACGCCGGCCTAAAATCAGGTCAGGGGTCACTCAGAAATGTCTTGTTTAAGAACACAGTGCTGGCCTATGCAAAGAACAGCTTGATAGAGAGAAATAAAACAAGACCGCAAATGTGGCTATTGTTAAAAGAATAAACAAAGCTGAATAAAATATATCTAGGTTAAGTTGCACAGCGGCAGGCCTAGTTTGTTAAAATAACGTGCATGGAGCTATAACTAAAATAGCTACCCAACAAGGAAACCCCCCCAGTGTGATAGCCCAGCACTAACAAGTATGAGCGAGGCATGTTGGCATTGACACTCTTTGAATCCCTGGTTGTTACACATGTACCTGTTCCTAATTCTACTGAGGTGTAACAGCACAAATGGAAGACATGAAAAACACATTTCACAGTGTCCTATAAGCCCCTAGTAAATAATAGGGCATGCCTACCACCTATTTACAACTAAATCATAGGATATAATGGGTATGCATGAAACCAATCAAGCTATAAGTCCCTAGTAGATAATAGGGCATGATACCACCAATTTACAACTAAATCCTAGGATACGATAGGTATGCATGAAATTAATCAAGCTGTAAGTCCCTAGTATATAATAGGGCATGACTACCACCAATTTGCAACTAAATCCTAGAATATGATGGGTATACATGAAACCAATCAAGTTTAAGTCCCTAGTAGAAAATAGGGCATGACTACCACCAATGTTCAATTAAATTCTAATATATAACACTTATACATGAAACCAATGAAGCTGTAAGGTACTACTACATAATAGGGTAGGGGAGTCGAGGCAATGGTCAAGTGTCACAGCACGTCATTGTGCACTGATGTGTACCCTGCAATCCTTGTGTGACAACAGCCCTGCCATACAGAGTGTGTGCCTAAAGTAAGTCAGTGTAATGACACATGAAGCGCATGCCCACCGTCCAAGTGTACGCGTAAGGTACCTGTACACAAAATATTACCTAAATGAACTCCATAGTAGCCCCCTGCATTGTGTGCATCATCAATCTAAACATGCATACATGCAATGGTGCAGCAATGGACGTGGTGTGTGATTATATCACCTCTGCACACCTATGTACAGGACAGATGACTCAACATTGGACAACATGTGATAAACCATTATGAGCAAAGATACTGCATAAAAAGGACTGCAATGACCCATCATACAGTGAAAGTGTTGTAAACTTTTTTTTCCCAGTAAAAACACCTGTTGTTTGCAGAAGATGTCGATCCACGAAGAACAATTGTCATGCACATGCATGTAATGTCACAAATCAATAAAGATTTATTCTTGTACGTCCATCACAACCCAAAACATATTTGCAGTCCTAAAATAAGCAACCCACCCAGCAAACAACCTTGCTTGACGACATACACTCAGCAAGTAATGAATTTAGTCATAAGATGTGACATGTGTACCAGTCTATATGTATACGTAACAATCACATTCCATTTTAAGTACATCCCATCCATGGGTGTGGTATGGGCATGTTAATCTGATAATGACACAATGTCAGTACATGAAACAAATAGTAGCTTACATGTATGATATTATTACAAAATGTAGCCTTAACATATAAACATCCTTGTAAGGCATGTATGAAAACCCCTGTCAACAGATGTCACAGACATTGTACACATGTGTAGAGGAGTATGTGCAATACATGCTTACATACGCAGGACATACATCCACAAGGCAGGAGAATGTTGAACCTGTGTAGTACATGACACCACACATCTGCAAACATATTTCTACCTAAAAATGACTCATTGGTTTTATGCTAGAATTTTACAAATATCTGTGGGCGAAAAAAACTATGCATACCATGCAACGCATATTTACAACCTCATGTTTTGTTATTGTGACTTTGTGGGAAAATGACGCATTTTATCTTTGCATGAAAAAAAAAACATTTTAAAAAGCGTGAAGCATGTGTACAGAACGTTAAGTAACACAAGTTTTGCTTTTATTTTCTGATCACAGTCATTTTGTCTGTCTTGGAGGGAAGTTATGAGAGTTTGTGTGAGAGAATTGTGGTGCTTTTGGAGTGGTTTGTTGTGCTGTGTTGTGACCCTTAATGTTCCTTGTGTCTCTTCGGTGTGTAGTGTAGGAGGCTGGACTGGCTTGTAGTGAGTACCAAGGGGTACTTGCACCTTGCACCAGGCCCAGTTATCCCTTATTAGTGTATAGGGTGTCTAGCAGCTTAGGCTGATAGATAATGGTAGCTTAGCAGAGCAGCTTAGGCTGAACTAGGAGACATGTGAAGCTACTACAGTACCACTTAGTGTCATATGCACAATATCACAAGAAAACACAATACACAGTTATACTAAAAATAAAGGTACTTTATTTTTATGACAATATGCCAAAGTATCTCAGAGTGTACCCTCAGTGAGAGGATAGGAAATATACACAAGATATATACACACAATAGCAAAAATATGCAGTATAGTCTTAGAAAACAGTGCAAACAATGTATAGTTACAATAGGATGCAATGGGGAAACATAGGGATAGGGGCAACACAAACCATATACTCTAAAAGTGGAATGCGAACCACGAATGGACCCCAAACCTATGTGACCTTGTAGAGGGTCGCTGGGACTATTAGAAAATAGTGAGAGTTAGAAAAATAACCCTCCCCAAGACCCTGAAAAGTGAGTGCAAAGTGCACTAAAGTTCCCCTAAGGACAAAGAAGTCGTGTTAGAGGAATAATGCAGGAAAGACACAAACCAGCAATGCAACAACTATGGATTT
This sequence comes from Pleurodeles waltl, assembly GCF_031143425.1. Lineage (NCBI taxonomy): Eukaryota > Metazoa > Chordata > Amphibia > Caudata > Salamandridae > Pleurodeles > Pleurodeles waltl. The sequence continues at coordinate 846,218,739 of NC_090444.1, forward strand.
CCAATCTAGGGTACCTGTGGAACAAGGGGACCAAGTCCAAAAGTCACAAGCAAGTCGGAGATGGGCAGATGCCCAGGAATTGCCAGCTGCGGGTGCAAAGAAGCTTCTACTGGACAGAAGAAGCTGAGGTTTCTGCAGGAACGAAAAGGGCTAGACACTTCCCCTTTGGTGGACGGATCCCTCTCGCCGTGGAGAGTCGTGCAGAAGTGTTTTCCCGCCGAAAGAACACCAACAAGCCTTGCTAGCTGCAAATCGTGCGGTTAGCGTTTTTGGACGCTGCTGTAGCCCTGGAGGGACCAGGAGGTCGTAAATTGGACCAGCAGAGAGAGGGGACGTCGAGCAAGACAAGGAGCCCTCTCTGAAGCTGGTAGCACCCGGAGAAGTGCCAGAAACAGGCACTACAAGAATGCATGAAACGGTGCTCGCCGAAGTTGCACAAAGGAGTCCCACGTCGCCGGAGACCAACTTAGAAAGTCGTGCAATGCAGGTTAGAGTGCCGTGGACCCAGGCTTGGCTGTGCACAAATGATTTCCGCCGGAAGTGCACAGGGGCCGGAGTAGCTGCAAAGTCGCGGTTCCCAGCAATGCAGCACAGCGAGGTGAGGCAAGGACTTACCTCCACCAAACTTGGACTGAAGAGTCACTGGACTGTGGGGGTCACTTGGACAGAGTCGCTGGATTCGAGGGACCTCGCTCGTCGTGCTGAGAGGAGACCCAAGGGACCGGTAATGCAGCTTTTTGGTGCCTGCGGTTGCAGGGGGAAGATTCCGTCGACCCACGGGAGATTTCTTCGGAGCTTCTGGTGCAGAGAGGAGGCAGACTACCCCCACAGCATGCACAAGCAGGAAAACAGTCGAGAAGGCGGCAGGATCAGCGTTACAGAGTTGCAGTAGTCGTCTTTGCTACTATGTTGCAGGTTTGCAGGCTTCCAGCGCGGTCAGCAGTCGATTCCTTATCAGAAGGTGAAGAGAGAGATGCAGAGGAACTCGGATGAGCTCTTGCATTCGTTATCTGAGGTTTCCCCAGAGACAGAGACCCTAAATAGCCAGAAAAGAGGGTTTGGCTACCTAGGAGAGAGGATAGGCTACTAACACCTGAAGGAGCCTATCAGAAGGAGTCTCTGACGTCACCTGGTGGCACTGGCCACTCAGAGCAGTCCAGTGTGCCAGCAGCACCTCTGTTTCCAAGATGGCAGAGGTCTGGAGCACACTGGAGGAGCTCTGGACACCTCTCAGGGGAGGTGCAGGTCAGGGGAGTGGTCACTCCCCTTTCCTTTGTCCAGTTTCGCGCCAGAGCAGGGCTAAGGGGTCCCCTGAACCGGTGTAGACTGGCTTATGCAGAATTGGGCACATCTGTGCCCAACAAAGCATTTCCAGAGGCTGGGGGAGGCTACTCCTCCCCTGCCTTCACACCATTTTCCAAAGGGAGAGGGTGTCACACCCTCTCTCAGAGGAAGTTCTTTGTTCTGCCATCCTGGGCCAGGCCTGGCTGGACCCCACGAGGGCAGCTGCCTGTCTGAGGGGTTGGCAGCAGCAGCAGCTGCAGTGAAACCCCAGGAAGGGCAGTTTGGCAGTACCAGGTTCTGTGCTACAGACCACTGGGATCATGGGATTGTGCCAACTATGCCAGGATGGCATAGAGGGGGCAATTCCATGATCATAGACATGTTACATGGCCATATTCGGAGTTACCTTTGTGAAGCTACATATAGGTAGTGACCTATATGTAGTGCACGCGTGTAATGGTGTCCCCGCACTCACAAAGTTCAGGGAATTGGCTCTGAACAATGTGGGGGCACCTTGGCTAGTGCCAGGGTGCCCTCACACTAAGTAACTTTGCACCTAACCTTTACCAGGTAAAGGTTAGACATATAGGTGACTTATAAGTTACTTAAGTGCAGTGTAAAATGGCTGTGAAATAACGTGGACGTTATTTCACTCAGGCTGCAGTGGCAGGCCTGTGTAAGAATTGTCAGAGCTCCCTATGGGTGGCAAAAGAAATGCTGCAGCCCATAGGGATCTCCTGGAACCCCAATACCCTGGGTACCTCAGTACCATATACTAGGGAATTATAAGGGTGTTCCATTAAGCCAATGTAAATTGGTAAAATTGGTCACTAGCCTGTCAGTGACAATTTGAAATAAATGAGAGAGCATAACCACTGAGGTTCTGGTTAGCAGAGCCTCAGTGAGACAGTTAGGCACCACACAGGGAACACATACATATAGGCCACAACCTTATGAGCACTGGGGTCCTGACTAGCAGGGTCCCAGTGACACATAACAAACATACTGAAAACATAGGGTTTTCACTATGAGCACTGGCCCTGGCTAGCAGGATTCCAGTGAGACAGTGAAAACACCCTGACATACACTCACAAACAGGCCAAAAGTGGGGGTAACAAGGCTAGAAAGAGGCTACTTTCTCACACAACCCCCCCCCAAACGAAGGACAATAAGGCTAACCTTGGCCAGTTGAGACTTTATTGTCTAAGTGGTGATAAGTAGAGAGTAGCTCTGCAATAGACTGGTTACTCCCTTTATCATCCACTATATGGTTACTTCCTTGTGGGGATGTAAACCACCCTGTTTGAAGTTTTTTAGCTAAGCAACAATGTGAAGATGTATTTTCAGAGTTTCTATCAGTAAGTTTTAGTTTAGAGCAGTGGGAATTGTCCACTGAACCTATTTGTAGTGATGGAAATGCCAGACAGGGATGCTGTCTCAGAAAAGCCATAGCTGGGCAAAAACTTTGTCCATATGGCTGGAAGAGAGAACAGGGATGCTGTTTCTCTTGGGTTGGAGCAGGGCAGGGATGCTGTCCTATCAGCTCCACACTAGGGCAGGGATGCTGTCCTAAGTGTTGTGAGGCAGTGCAGAGTTTCTGCACTAAAGTTTCTCTGGGAGGGTTGGAGGGATGCTCCATGTTAACTAAAATGGTGCTCTTTTTGTCACCAATGTTAGTTATCCCACAGAGAGGTACTTCTACCTCAGGGAGTATAGCTTTGCCAGCTGATGATTCCATTGGAACAGGTGCCACCCCAGGAGAGGTTTCTCCCACCACAGGAATGGTATCCTGAATGGCAGGGTGGTTAGGGGATACTGTGATACCCTTTTTACCTGTTGATGGAGAGGGATCCTGAGTTTACAGGCCTTCTCTCCTTTGCTTTTTCATTTCAGTAGAAATGAGAGGGAACAATTCCTCTGGGATGCCCAGCATGGCTGCATGGGCATAAAACTCTACATCAGCCCAACCTGAGGCCTCTAGGTCATTACCTAAGAGACAGTCTACAGGTAAGCTAGGTGATACCACCACCTGCTTAGGGCCAGTAACTCCACCCCAACTAAACTGAATTATAGCTAAGGGAAGAAACTTAGTGGAGTTATGGACATCAATAATCTTATACTGTTGTCCAATGATGTGTTGATCAGGGTGCACTAGGTTTTCAGTCACCAAAGTGATACTGGCACCTGTGTCCCTGTAGGCCAAGGCCTCAACACCATTTATTGAAACTGTCTGCCTGTACTTATCCATTGTAAGGGGACAAGCAGCCAGTGTGGCAAGGCCAATGCCACTAGGTGTGACAGAAACTGTCTTGGGACTGACTACCCCAGTTTCTATGATGGACCCATAAGTGAACCCAACTACACCCTTAACTTGACTGTTGCCAGCAGTCCCACCACTAGTACCACTACTGCTAGGGGCACTAGAGCTTGATGTATTAGTGGTGGTAGGCTCAGGGGGTTTACCTGGACAGGACTTATCCCCTGGCCTATGGCCTCTATTTTTACACACAAAGCACCAAGGCTTTTTAATGTGTGCAGGTTGGGAAGAAGAGGAAGAATTTGTTTTATCCCCACCCTCTGAAGAGTGTTTAAGATTTGAAGTGGGATCTTTGGTTTTACCCTTGTCCCCATGCTTATCTTGAGATTTTTCACCATCTTTCTTCTTATTGCCATCTTTGTCACCCCCTGTATGAACTTTTCTGTTCACCCTTGTTCTGACCCATTTGTCTGCCTTCTTTCCCAATTCTTGGGGAGAGGTCAGATCAGAGTCCACCAAGTACTGGTGCAACAAATCAGACACACAATTATTAAGAATATGCTCTCTCAGGATCAAGTTATACAGGCTGTCATAATCAGTAACTTTACTGCCATGTAACCACCCCTCCAAGGCCTTCACTGAATGGTCAATGAAATCAACCCAGTCTTGTGAAGACTCCTTTTTGGTCTCTCTGAACTTTATCCTGTATTGTTCAGTGGTTAAGCCATAAGCATCCAGGAGTGCATTCTTAAGAACTTGGAAATTATTAGCATCATTTTCTTTCACAGTAAGGAGCCTATCCCTACCTTTTCCACTAAATGATAGCCATAGGATAGCAGCCCACTGCCTTTGAGGGACATCCTGTACAACACAGGCCCTCTCAAGTGCAGCAAACCACTTGTTAATGTCATCCCCCTCCTTGTAAGGGGGAACTATCTTGTGCAGATTCCTGGAATCATGCTCTTTTGCAGGATGACTATGGGGAATACTGCTGCTGCCACCATGGGTTTCTAAACCCAACTTCTGTCTTTCCTTCTCTAATTCTAAAGACTGTCTATCCAAATCCAGCTGTTGCTTTTTAAGCTTCAGTCTGGTTTGTTCCACTCTCAATCTATTGAGCTCCCTTTCTAACAATCTGTCATCAGGGTGGGTGGGAGGGACATTTCTAGATACAGAGGTATGATGGGAATGAACAGAAGGAGACCTGTCCCTTACAGAGGGCACCCTAACAGCTTGGCTAACAGTATAATGTGAGAGCACACCATCAGTATGGTGTGATTCAACCTCTGTACCAACTATGCTAGACTGTCTAGTAATGGGCAGGCTGAGAAGTTTCTTTCCTGAATCTTTTCCTGGGGGAGTCCCTGGATCAGATTGAGAACCATTAGCTACTTTTTCAACAGATTGGGCACTTATGGCCTTATCCTGTACTCTAAGCATGTTAATTAACAGTTCTAAGGAAGGATTCTCCCCTACACTCAAACCTCTCTCTATGCAGAGACTCCTTGCTCCTTTCCAGCTAAGGTGATCATATGCAATTTTGGACAGATCAACATTTTGGCCTGTGCCAGACATTTTTAGAGAGAGTTAAAGTGATAGTAAAAGAAAAAAAGTTTGTCAGAGCTTTTAGAAAGACAGAGAAAAAAACTTTTTAAACTTTTTAGAACTTTTTTTGAAAGTTAGAAGTACTTTTCAGCACTTAGAAAAGAGTGAAAAGAGGAAATGCTAAACTTTTTGGCTATGTGTATATACACTGACCTTGTTTTGTATATTTTTCCCTTATGCAAAGTACAATGACAAGAGTGGTAAGTAGTCTCAAGGCACTTATCCCACCGCTGCCACCAATGTAGGAGGCTGGACTGGCTTGTAGTGAGTACCAAGGGGTACTTGCACCTTGCACCAGGCCCAGTTATCCCTTATTAGTGTATAGGGTGTCTAGCAGCTTAGGCTGATAGATAATGGTAGCTTAGCAGAGCAGCTTAGGCTGAACTAGGAGACGTGTGAAGCTACTACAGTACCACTTAGTGTCATATGCACAATATCACAAGAAAACACAATACACAGTTATACTAAAAATAAAGGTACTTTATTTTTATGACAATATGCCAAAGTATCTCAGAGTGTACCCTCAGTGAGAGGATAGGAAATATACACAAGATATATACACACAATAGCAAAAATATGCAGTATAGTCTTAGAAAACAGTGCAAACAATGTATAGTTACAATAGGATGCAATGGGGAAACATAGGGATAGGGGCAACACAAACCATATACTCTAAAAGTGGAATGCGAACCACGAATGGACCCCAAACCTATGTGACCTTGTAGAGGGTCGCTGGGACTATTAGAAAATAGTGAGAGTTAGAAAAATAACCCTCCCCAAGACCCTGAAAAGTGAGTGCAAAGTGCACTAAAGTTCCCCTAAGGACAAAGAAGTCGTGTTAGAGGAATAATGCAGGAAAGACACAAACCAGCAATGCAACAACTGTGGATTTCCAATCTAGGGTACCTGTGGAACAAGGGGACCAAGTCCAAAAGTCACAAGCAAGTCGGAGATGGGCAGATGCCCAGGAAATGCCAGCTGCGGGTGCAAAGAAGCTTCTACTGGACAGAAGAAGCTGAGGTTTCTGCAGGAACGAAAAGGGCTAGAGACTTCCCCTTTGGTGGACGGATCCCTCTCGCCGTGGAGAGTCGTGCAGAAGTGTTTTCCCGCCGAAAGAACGCCAACAAGCCTTGCTAGCTGCAAATCGTGCGGTTAGCGTTTTTGGACGCTGCTGTAGCCCTGGAGGGACCAGGAGGTCGTAAATTGGACCAGCAGAGAGAGGGGACGTCGAGCAAGACAAGGAGCCCTCTCTGAAGCTGGTAGCACCCGGAGAAGTGCCAGAAACAGGCACTACAAGAATGCATGAAACGGTGCTCGCCGAAGTTGCACAAAGGAGTCCCACGTCGCCGGAGACCAACTTAGAAAGTCGTGCAATGCAGGTTAGAGTGCCGTGGACCCAGGCTTGGCTGTGCACAAATGATTTCCGCCGGAAGTGCACAGGGGCCGGAGTAGCTGCAAAGTCGCGGTTCCCAGCAATGCAGCACAGCGAGGTGAGGCAAGGACTTACCTCCACCAAACTTGGACTGAAGAGTCACTGGACTGTGGGGGTCACTTGGACAGAGTCGCTGGATTCGAGGGACCTCGCTCGTCGTGCTGAGAGGAGACCCAAGGGACCGGTAATGCAGCTTTTTGGTGCCTGCGGTTGCAGGGGGAAGATTCCGTCGACCCACGGGAGATTTCTTCGGAGCTTCTGGTGCAGAGAGGAGGCAGACTACCCCCACAGCATGCACAAGCAGGAAAACAGTCGAGAAGGCGGCAGGATCAGCTTTACAGAGTTGCAGTAGTCGTCTTTGCTACTATGTTGCAGGTTTGCAGGCTTCCAGCGCGGTCAGCAGTCGATTCCTTATCAGAAGGTGAAGAGAGAGATGCAGAGGAAATCGGATGAGCTCTTGCATTCGTTATCTGAGGTTTCCCCAGAGACAGAGACCCTAAATAGCCAGAAAAGAGGGTTTGGCTACCTAGGAGAGAGGATAGGCTACTAACACCTGAAGGAGCCTATCAGAAGGAGTCTCTGACGTCACCTGGTGGCACTGGCCACTCAGAGCAGTCCAGTGTGCCAGCAGCACCTCTGTTTCCAAGATGGCAGAGGTCTGGAGCACACTGGAGGAGCTCTGGACACCTCTCAGGGGAGGTGCAGGTCAGGGGAGTGGTCACTCCCCTTTCCTTTGTCCAGTTTCGCGCCAGAGCAGGGCTAAGGGGTCCCCTGAACCGGTGTAGACTGGCTTATGCAGAATTGGGCACATCTGTGCCCAACAAAGCATTTCCAGAGGCTGGGGGAGGCTACTCCTCCCCTGCCTTCACACCATTTTCCAAAGGGAGAGGGTGTCACACCCTCTCTCAGAGGAAGTTCTTTGTTCTGCCATCCTGGGCCAGGCCTGGCTGGACCCCAGGAGGGCAGCTGCCTGTCTGAGGGGTTGGCAGCAGCAGCAGCTGCAGTGAAACCCCAGGAAGGGCAGTTTGGCAGTACCAGGTTCTGTGCTACAGACCACTGGGATCATGGGATTGTGCCAACTATGCCAGGATGGCATAGAGGGGGCAATTCCATGATCATAGACATGTTACATGGCCATATTCGGAGTTACCTTTGTGAAGCTACATATAGGTAGTGACCTATATGTAGTGCACGCGTGTAATGGTGTCCCCGCACTCACAAAGTTCAGGGAATTGGCTCTGAACAATGTGGGGGCACCTTGGCTAGTGCCAGGGTGCCCTCACACTAAGTAACTTTGCACCTAACCTTTACCAGGTAAAGGTTAGACATATAGGTGACTTATAAGTTACTTAAGTGCAGTGTAAAATGGCTGTGAAATAACGTGGACGTTATTTCACTCAGGCTGCAGTGGCAGGCCTGTGTAAGAATTGTCAGAGCTCCCTATGGGTGGCAAAAGAAATGCTGCAGCCCATAGGGATCTCCTGGAACCCCAATACCCTGGGTACCTCAGTACCATATACTAGGGAATTATAAGGGTGTTCCATTAAGCCAATGTAAATTGGTAAAATTGGTCACTAGCCTGTCAGTGACAATTTGAAATAAATGAGAGAGCATAACCACTGAGGTTCTGGTTAGCAGAGCCTCAGTGAGACAGTTAGGCACCACACAGGGAACACATACATATAGGCCACAACCTTATGAGCACTGGGGTCCTGACTAGCAGGGTCCCAGTGACACATAACAAACATACTGAAAACATAGGGTTTTCACTATGAGCACTGGCCCTGGCTAGCAGGATTCCAGTGAGACAGTGAAAACACCCTGACATACACTCACAAACAGGCCAAAAGTGGGGGTAACAAGGCTAGAAAGAGGCTACTTTCTCACACAACCCCCCCCCAAACGAAGGACAATAAGGCTAACCTTGGCCAGTTGAGACTTTATTGTCTAAGTGGTGATAAGTAGAGAGTAGCTCTGCAATAGACTGGTTACTCCCTTTATCATCCACTATATGGTTACTTCCTTGTGGGGATGTAAACCACCCTGTTTGAAGTTTTTTAGCTAAGCAACAATGTGAAGATGTATTTTCAGAGTTTCTATCAGTAAGTTTTAGTTTAGAGCAGTGGGAATTGTCCACTGAACCTATTTGTAGTGATGGAAATGCCAGACAGGGATGCTGTCTCAGAAAAGCCATAGCTGGGCAAAAACTTTGTCCATATGGCTGGAAGAGAGAACAGGGATGCTGTTTCTCTTGGGTTGGAGCAGGGCAGGGATGCTGTCCTATCAGCTCCACACTAGGGCAGGGATGCTGTCCTAAGTGTTGTGAGGCAGTGCAGAGTTTCTGCACTAAAGTTTCTCTGGGAGGGTTGGAGGGATGCTCCATGTTAACTAAAATGGTGCTCTTTTTGTCACCAATGTTAGTTATCCCACAGAGAGGTACTTCTACCTCAGGGAGTATAGCTTTGCCAGCTGATGATTCCCTTGGAACAGGTGCCACCCCAGGAGAGGTTTCTCCCACCACAGGAATGGTATCCTGAATGGCAGGGTGGTTAGGGGATACTGTGATACCCTTTTTACCTGTTGATGGAGAGGGATCCTGAGTTTACAGGCCTTCTCTCCTTTGCTTTTTCATTTCAGTAGAAATGAGAGGGAACAATTCCTCTGGGATGCCCAGCATGGCTGCATGGGCATAAAACTCTACATCAGCCCAACCTGAGGCCTCTAGGTCATTACCTAAGAGACAGTCTACAGGTAAGCTAGGTGATACCACCACCTGCTTAGGGCCAGTAACTCCACCCCAACTAAACTGAATTATAGCTAAGGGAAGAAACTTAGTGGAGTTATGGACATCAATAATCTTATACTGTTGTCCAATGATGTGTTGATCAGGGTGCACTAGGTTTTCAGTCACCAAAGTGATACTGGCACCTGTGTCCCTGTAGGCCAAGGCCTCAACACCATTTATTGAAACTGTCTGCCTGTACTTATCCATTGTAAGGGGACAAGCAGCCAGTGTGGCAAGGCCAATGCCACTAGGTGTGACAGAAACTGTCTTGGGACTGACTACCCCAGTTTCTATGATGGACCCATAAGTGAACCCAACTACACCCTTAACTTGACTGTTGCCAGCAGTCCCACCACTAGTACCACTACTGCTAGGGGCACTAGAGCTTGATGTATTAGTGGTGGTAGGCTCAGGGGGTTTACCTGGACAGGACTTATCCCCTGGCCTATGGCCTCTATTTTTACACACAAAGCACCAAGGCTTTTTAATGTGTGCAGGTTGGGAAGAAGAGGAAGAATTTGTTTTATCCCCACCCTCTGAAGAGTGTTTAAGATTTGAAGTGGGATCTTTGGTTTTACCCTTGTCCCCATGCTTATCTTGAGATTTTTCACCATCTTTCTTCTTATTGCCATCTTTGTCACCCCCTGTATGAACTTTTCTGTTCACCCTTGTTCTGACCCATTTGTCTGCCTTCTTTCCCAATTCTTGGGGAGAGGTCAGATCAGAGTCCACCAAGTACTGGTGCAACAAATCAGACACACAATTATTAAGAATATGCTCTCTCAGGATCAAGTTATACAGGCTGTCATAATCAGTAACTTTACTGCCATGTAACCACCCCTCCAAGGCCTTCACTGAATGGTCAATGAAATCAACCCAGTCTTGTGAAGACTCCTTTTTGGTCTCTCTGAACTTTATCCTGTATTGTTCAGTGGTTAAGCCATAAGCATCCAGGAGTGCATTCTTAAGAACTTGGAAATTATTAGCATCATTTTCTTTCACAGTAAGGAGCCTATCCCTACCTTTTCCACTAAATGATAGCCATAGGATAGCAGCCCACTGCCTTTGAGGGACATCCTGTACAACACAGGCCCTCTCAAGTGCAGCAAACCACTTGTTAATGTCATCCCCCTCCTTGTAAGGGGGAACTATCTTGTGCAGATTCCTGGAATCATGCTCTTTTGCAGGATGACTATGGGGAATACTGCTGCTGCCACCATGGGTTTCTAAACCCAACTTCTGTCTTTCCTTCTCTAATTCTAAAGACTGTCTATCCAAATCCAGCTGTTGCTTTTTAAGCTTCAGTCTGGTTTGTTCCACTCTCAATCTATTGAGCTCCCTTTCTAACAATCTGTCATCAGGGTGGGTGGGAGGGACATTTCTAGATACAGAGGTATGATGGGAATGAACAGAAGGAGACCTGTCCCTTACAGAGGGCACCCTAACAGCTTGGCTAACAGTATAATGTGAGAGCACACCATCAGTATGGTGTGATTCAACCTCTGTACCAACTATGCTAGACTGTCTAGTAATGGGCAGGCTGAGAAGTTTCTTTCCTGAATCTTTTCCTGGGGGAGTCCCTGGATCAGATTGAGAACCATTAGCTACTTTTTCAACAGATTGGGCACTTATGGCCTTATCCTGTACTCTAAGCATGTTAATTAACAGTTCTAAGGAAGGATTCTCCCCTACACTCAAACCTCTCTCTATGCAGAGACTCCTTGCTCCTTTCCAGCTAAGGTGATCATATGCAATTTTGGACAGATCAACATTTTGGCCTGTGCCAGACATTTTTAGAGAGAGTTAAAGTGATAGTAAAAGAAAAAAAGTTTGTCAGAGCTTTTAGAAAGACAGAGAAAAAAACTTTTTTAACTTTTTAGAACTTTTTTTGAAAGTTAGAAGTACTTTTCAGCACTTAGAAAAGAGTGAAAAGAGGAAATGCAAAACTTTTTGGCTATGTGTATATACACTGACCTTGTTTTGTATATTTTTCTCTTATGCAAAGTACAATGACAAGAGTGGTAAGTAGTCTCAAGGCACTTATCCCACCGCTGCCACCAATGTAGGAGGCTGGACTGGCTTGTAGTGAGTACCAAGGGGTAATTGCACCTTGCACCAGGCCCAGTTATCCCTTATTAGTGTATAGGGTGTCTAGCAGCTTAGGCTGATAGATAATGGTAGCTTAGCAGAGCAGCTTAGGCTGAACTAGGAGACGTGTGAAGCTACTACAGTACCACTTAGTGTCATATGCACAATATCACAAGAAAACACAATACACAGTTATACTAAAAATAAAGGTACTTTATTTTTATGACAATATGCCAAAGTATCTCAGAGTGTACCCTCAGTGAGAGGATAGGAAATATACACAAGATATATACACACAATAGCAAAAATATGCAGTATAGTCTTAGAAAACAGTGCAAACAATGTATAGTTACAATAGGATGCAATGGGGAAACATAGGGATAGGGGCAACACAAACCATATACTCTAAAAGTGGAATGCGAACCACGAATGGACCCCAAACCTATGTGACCTTGTAGAGGGTCGCTGGGACTATTAGAAAATAGTGAGAGTTAGAAAAATAACCCTCCCCAAGACCCTGAAAAGTGAGTGCAAAGTGCACTAAAGTTCCCCTAAGGACAAAGAAGTCGTGTTAGAGGAATAATGCAGGAAAGACACAAACCAGCAATGCAACAACTGTGGATTTCCAATCTAGGGTACCTGTGGAACAAGGGGACCAAGTCCAAAAGTCACAAGCAAGTCGGAGATGGGCAGATGCCCAGGAAATGCCAGCTGCGGGTGCAACGAAGCTTCTACTGGACAGAAGAAGCTGAGGTTTCTGCAGGAACGAAAAGGGCTAGAGACTTCCCCTTTGGTGGACGGATCCCTCTCGCCGTGGAGAGTCGTGCAGAAGTGTTTTCCCGCCGAAAGAACGCCAACAAGCCTTGCTAGCTGCAAATCGTGCGGTTAGCGTTTTTGGACGCTGCGGTAGCCCTGGAGGGACCAGGAGGTCGTAAATTGGACCAGCAGAGAGAGGGGACGTCGAGCAAGACAAGGAGCCCTCTCTGAAGCTGGTAGCACCCGGAGAAGTGCCAGAAACAGGCACTACAAGAATGCATGAAACGGTGCTCGCCGAAGTTGCACAAAGGAGTCCCACGTCGCCGGAGACCAACTTAGAAAGTCGTGCAATGCAGGTTAGAGAGCCGTGGACCCAGGCTTGGCTGTGCACAAAGGATTTCCGCCGGAAGTGCACAGGGGCCGGAGTAGCTGCAAAGTCGCGGTTCCCAGCAATGCAGCCCAGCGAGGTGAGGCAAGGACTTACCTCCACCAAACTTGGACTGAAGAGTCACTGGACTGTGGGGGTCACTTGGACAGAGTCGCTGGATTCGAGTGACCTCGCTCGTCGTGCTGAGAGGAGACCCAAGGGACCGGTAATGCAGCTTTTTGGTGCCTGCGGTTGCAGGGGGAAGATTCCGTCGACCCACGGGAGATTTCTTCGGAGCTTCTGGTGCAGAGAGGAGGCAGACTACCCCCACAGCATGCACAAGCAGGAAAACAGTCGAGAAGGCGGCAGGATCAGCGTTACAGAGTTGCAGTAGTCGTCTTTGCTACTATGTTGCAGGTTTGCAGGCTTCCAGCGCGGTCAGCAGTCGATTCCTTATCAGAAGGTGAAGAGAGAGATGCAGAGGAACTCGGATGAGCTCTTGCATTCATTATCTGAGGTTTCCCCAGAGACAGAGACCCTAAATAGCCAGAAAAGAGGGTTTGGCTACCTAGGAGAGAGGATAGGCTACTAACACCTGAAGGAGCCTATCAGAAGGAGTCTCTGATGTCACCTGGTGGCACTGGCCACTCAGAGCAGTCCAGTGTGCCAGCAGCACCTCTGTTTCCAAGATGGCAGAGGTCTGGAGCACACTGGAGGAGCTCTGGACACCTCTCAGGGGAGGTGCAGGTCAGGGGAGTGGTCACTCCCCTTTCCTTTGTCCAGTTTCGCGCCAGAGCAGGGCTAAGGGGTCCCCTGAACCGGTGTAGACTGGCTTATGCAGAATTGGGCACATCTGTGCCCAACAAAGCATTTCCAGAGGCTGGGGGAGGCTACTCCTCCCCTGCCTTCACACCATTTTCCAAAGGGAGAGGGTGTCACACCCTCTCTCAGAGGAAGTTCTTTGTTCTGCCATCCTGGGCCAGGCCTGGCTCGACCCCAGGAGGGCAGCTGCCTGTCTGAGGGGTTGGCAGCAGCAGCAGCTGCAGTGAAACCCCAGGAAGGGCAGTTTGGCAGTACCAGGGTCTGTGCTACAGACCACTGGGATCATGGGATTGTGCCAACTATGCTAGGTTGGCATAGAGGGGGCAATTCCATGATCATAGACATGTTACATGGCCATATTCGGAGTTACCTTTGTGAAGCTACATATAGGTAGTGACCTATATGTAGTGCACGCGTGTAATGGTGTCCCCGCACTCACAAAGTTCAGGGAATTGGCTCTGAACAATGTGGGGGCACCTTGGCTAGTGCCAGGGTCCCCTCACACTAAGTAACGTTGCACCTAACCTTTACCAGGTAAAGGTTAGACATATAGGTGACTTATAAGTTACTTAAGTGCAGTGTAAAATGGCTGTGAAATAACGTGGACGTTATTTCACTCAGGCTGCAGTGGCAGGCCTGTGTAAGAATTGTCAGAGCTCCCTATGGGTGGCAAAAGAAATGCTGCAGCCCATAGGGATCTCCTGGAACCCCAATACCCTGGGTACCTCAGTACCATATACTAGGGAATTATAAGGGTGTTCCAGTAAGCCAATGTAAATTGGTAAAATTGGTCACTAGCCTGTCAGTGACAATTTGAAATAAATGAGAGAGCATAACCACTGAGGTTCTGGTTAGCAGAGCCTCAGTGAGACAGTTAGGCACCACACAGGGAACACATACATATAGGCCACAACCTTATGAGCACTGGGGTCCTGACTAGCAGGGTCCCAGTGACACATAACAAACATACTGAAAACATAGGGTTTTCACTATGAGCACTGGCCCTGGCTAGCAGGATTCCAGTGAGACAGTGAAAACACCCTGACATACACTCACAAACAGGCCAAAAGTGGGGGTAACAAGGCTAGAAAGAGGCTACTTTCTCACATGTAGTGATAGTTTTGTCTACTGTATTGTCATTGTATTGTGGGGTGTTTAAATTTGGGATAGTTTAGTAGTTGGGTCAGTTGGGGTTAGGGTACTGTTTGTTTGGTTTTCTGGGTGGGTGAGGGACTTTGGGAGGGTAGGATGTCGGGGAAGGGCCCATCATTTTGGTGCAGATGAGGTTGGGGGATTGATTTGGTTGGGCCTGCACCACCTCCCACACTTGGTGGCCCAGAGTTGAAGGGTCATCCAGGGCTACCACACTGAGGCCAGGAAGCTGTGTTGGGGCAAGGTTCTGGCCCAATAAATCTCATATTCAAGGTGGAGAGGACTGTCCGTCAGCTGGAGCATCGATGGGCAGACCTGATTGCACATGAGGCAGACCTACTGGACTTCCTCGGAGTAGAGGTCAGGAGAACAATTGGTGAGAATGGGGACTTTGAGATAGATTTTTAAAAAGTGGCACTGCATCTTATGCCCATAAGCGTGCCACTACTGCCACCATGTGTGTGCTGTATTTAAAATACGGTGTACCATGGTGCAGGGTAGAGGGCAATAGCGGCAGATTTGTTTACGCTATTGATGCACTGTTCAGGATTAGCACCAACATTTTGTCGCTAACCCTGAACAGAACATAGGGGCCCATTATAAATAAGGGTTTGCCCCATTTTAACACCTGTGCTGAGCAGGCGTTTAAAATGCTGAAAAAAAGTTGCAAAGAAATCTTTTAGGTTTCTAAGTGCCCTTTTTCAGGCCCCCTACCGGCGAACGCCCCCTTGCACACATTTTTTCTGGCACAGGCATAATGTGGCACAAGGGGTTATAAAGTAGCGCAATGCATGCATTGCGACACTTTGTAAATCTGGCGGAGTGATTTTGGCCTTGTTGGGCCACGTTAGCGTAAAAACAATAACGCTAATGTGGCTCAAGGAGGCGCTGGGCACTCTTAAAACTGGGCCTTTGCATGTTAATCCAGTTGTGCGAAAGCTGCTGCATATCTGTTTGAAACATGTCCAATTTTTTTCCAAGTAAACTATCTGGACAGCCCAGTGTCCAAAGTCGATTCTGTATAAATGCAAGCATCATAAGGCCAGTGAAGCAAATTGCTTTAGGAATATGTCATATAACTCAGTTTTCCCCCAGTATGGTATGTTACATCTTTTTCACACTGAGATGATGTGTAGAAATGTTGACACTACTGTGTCATGGACGTATAGTACACATCCACATGAAAATATATCCTGAACCAGTGAAGAATTTTCATATGTTGTATATTGCGTAGTCTTTACATGATATGCCTGATATGCATCTTTACAAGGCCCTAGCGCCTCCTAAGTGCCACATTAGCGATTTTTTTTTAATGCTAATGTGTCGTTAAGGAGGCCTTCCTCCTCGCCATATGTACAAGTTTTTGACCCCTTGTGCCACATTATTACTGTGCCTGGCATAATTTATGCAAGAGGGGCATTCCAGTGGCGGGAGGCCTGTAAAAATTGCACAGTGAAATTTTAAATATTCAGTACGCCGTTTTAATAATCATTTTTTATGCCAGCCCAAAGCAGTGTCTCGTCAATCCATAGTGTGCCCACCTGTACAGGGACATGAGTCAACACCCACCACACAAGACTATGGAGGTCCTAGTGAGAGTGGGCACACCATGCCGGCGACACAGGTACAGGGGGCTAGGGCCAGTGGGAGTGCACCTAGGGCTTACAGGGGGTGGCAACACAGAGGGCCACCTGCCCATGAGGCTATAGCACAAGTCCTGGGAGCATACAACCAATCCCAGGACAAGATGGGCCAGTTACTAGACTAGTTGGGGGAAAACCTGAGCCAGCAGAGGAAGTACCACCAAGAGGCCATACGGGAGTGGCATGCCCTCAATTTCACCATGGCCTCCATGAAAGGCTGATGCAGGAGTTCGTCAGAGTCCTGCGTGAGTCCTCCACCCACCACAAGGCCCCTTCCACTAGCCAACCTACTTTCCAGCCCTCTATATCTGCTGCAGTTAGTGGGATGATGCTCAGGCCTGAGAACTCACAAGCTATCACCGAGCCACCCCATGTTGCAGACGTGGTCTCAGACCCAGACATCTTGCAGGGACAGAAGCCAAGACCAACCCCACTGCCAGGAAATGAGCCTCCCAAGAATTGTCTCCCTTGTGTGCCACTGAGACACTTTGTTGACTTCCCAATGCCATAGCCCCCTTTGCAAATGCCACATGGATAGTGGACCTGTGCCACCAACTGCTGGACCTGACAGACTGATGGAATCGATCACTATGGTCCTACTGCTGTCCACCCTACCCACCCTTTGGTATACACAATAAATGGACTTTCACACAAGTTTTAGTGTTGTGTGTTTACTCATTGTAATAGTGCAACAAATGCGTGACATGTCACAGAAATTGAGTCATAAAACACAGTGAAGATGTGTATGTATCATGCTCTCATTCGGCTTCCTGCAGCAAAGTCAGTGTCCACACAACCTGGGTCCTCAGGTAGCAGACTGGGAAGAGTGGTAAAAAATCATCCATAGTACATCTGCAATTGATAGCACAGAATGTTCATCACACATTATTTTCACTTTTGCCAACAGTATGTACCTGCATATTATGATGGTTAAACGATTCACACTGTAGGTCCACACACTGATAGGCAATAAAATACTATTGCACACATGACCACAAGCCTGTTCAGGTACGATGAGGCAAGTTAATCTTGCATCTAACAGCAATGACCTGAGTAATAGATACTCATTGTAATTGTACCACACAGCTCACACCCTTGGATGCAAGTATTGACAGAACTTGAAGTCACAAGAAGCAGCAAACTATGCCAATGAAAATGTGATTCCAGAATGGAGAAGTCACAAAAGTGTGAAGAAGTAGATGGGATGTCAGAACTATCTGTAACCCAGACAGATGGACTAGCTAACATCAAAGTGGCACTTCGGACCTACTTGTCAGACCACTTCTGTATACCCTCATCTGAAACCCATATGGGGTCAACACCTACTGATATCAGGGATGGATAATGAAGTGCACCTAATCTGTACACCAACATGTGACATGTCAAACGTAAAGAAGTACCTACCAGAAGCCTAGCTGAAGTACTGCTGGATGAGATCTGTCATTTTGCCTACATCTTCCTCATCCCCATCTTCTTCACTCATGTTTCCTCCCTCCTCTGCCACCGGATTGTCCCCTACTCCTACCTCCTCCATCAATGGGATGTTCCTCCTTAGTGCCAGATTGTGGAGCATGCAGCAGGCCACCACATTCTGGCACACCGTCTGTGGTGAGTACTGCAGGTAACCACCAGAGATGTGCAGACATCTGAACCCTGCCTTCAAGAGACCAAGGCCCATATTTATACTTTTTTAGCATCGCATTTGCGTCTTTTTATGACGCAAAAGGTGCTTGTCATCCCATAAGTCTCATTGTACTGTTCTTTAGCCCTGGTCCTTGGATTTTGCCCCGGTGTCAGTAGCCAGGAGAGATTGAGATAACCTGAATCACCTGTGGATAGGGTAAACCAACATTTACATTCCACAATGGCACATACAGACTGAGTAGTAAGGCTGGGGTAATAGTAATGACATATACACTCATCATACTCACTGATGAGGTAGGCCCTCACTATTAGTAGAGGCATCATCAACCGTGGGACACTGCTATTCCTGAGCATGTATGAATCATGGACAGTCCCTTTGCTGTCACCTGGGAGATATACTGGTCAGCTAAGCAGACCATCTGCACATTCATGGAGTGAAAGCCCTTACGGTTCCTGTACACTTGCTCTTCAGCCCTGGGTGATATTAATGCAATGTGTGTGCCATCTATGGCCCCAATCACATGAGCGATATGTCCCAATGCATAGAAATCAGCCTTCACACTGGGCAAATCTACAGGTTTGGAAAATTGAATGTAGCTGTCCATATGTTTGACTAAGGCGGAGAAGACATTCCTCAACACATTGCTGAACGTAGGTCGAGACATGCCTGTTGCCATTCCCACTATCCCCTGGAATGAGCCAGTGGCCAAGAAATGGAGGACGTATACCACCTGCACAGTTGGATGAATGTCTGTAGGTTGTCGAATGGCTGGCAGCAGATCAGACTCCAACTGGGTTCACAGCTCCCTGATTGTAGCACGGTTCAGTTGATAGTGGGAGATGATGTGGCGTTCTTCCATCGTTGCCAAGTCAACCAGGGGCCAATACACAGGTGTATGCCTCCACAGTGGTTGGCGTCTACACATGGCATTCAACACAAGTATGCCAACGATTACCATTCATGCATCCTACTTCAGGGTGACAAATGGTGAATCAACATCACATCACATATGCTGCCACTTGTTGCATGCAAAGCAGACTTCAATGTGCCAAGGCATTGTAATTCCATTTCAATTGCACATACGTCTGAGATTTTCACTGGATGATAATAGTGAGATGCTTGCAGTCACCACCAATATGTAAGTTCATTCCCACAATGACATGTTGTCATTACCAGAATATGTGCACACTCCAAGTTCATGCTGCCTAACTGTACTTTACACTGTCCCAGGGCGTAACTCATCACATGTCCATGATGGAAATGAGTAGTGACGCTATTAATTAATGTATTTGTTGCAGTTGTAGTGCAAAATGGCAGCTGCTTGTCCTTCATGCAGAGGACAGATGTCAGTGAGCTCATTCTGCCAGCGTATGCCATCATGGCGGTAGGCGGTCGGAACCGCTGTGCAACTCCTCATTGGCTAACATTGATGTCTATGGCATACAGGGACCAATGACGATTACCGCCGGCGGTGGCAGTGCAGACCACTTTGGTTGTGACCGCCATTTTCTACAGTGTATCTCACTTGACTCCTGACTCTCCTCCAGCCATCAAGACCTCCACTGAGTGTGCTGCTGTATCATTTTCCTGGTAGCCACTATGGCGCGTGTTACAGGGGATAGGGCCCCCGCTTTCACCTTGGAAAAATTGGAGAAACTTGTGGATGAGTGTCAGAAATCCACAAGGGGCCTCCTGCATTATCTGTCAGCATCCCCAGGGATTAGGGTTAAATCATATCTCTGTTCTTGGTTAAACCTTCATGTTTCTAAGTAAACACAATGTTCTGTGTTACACAATTGGTTTTATCAATGCTTGTTTCACCACTGTTTGTTTGGTAATGTGAGCAGGTATAGACATGTGCTTCTAATTGGGTGTGCTGCAGACATGTGCTTCTAATTGGGTGTGGTGACTCATCCACATGTGGAAACTCATCTGCTTTCCTGATTGGCTATAAATAGCAGAGTGAAGCATGCCTTCCTGCTTGGCTTTGTTTTTCCTTCCTGATCACAGCATCTGATTCTGACCTGCTGTCATCCTCGTATTCAAGGCTTTTGAGGCGATTCTTCTCTTCGTTCCTGTACCAGCTGACACCAGGCATTCCTCCAGCACTCCGGAAAAGACTGCAGCTAAGTGACCAGGGGTCATATTTATATTTTTTTACGCAAACCAGCGTCAAATGGGGGTTGTGCGTCAAAAAATGGTGCAAGTCAGGTTTGAGGCAAAAATTATGTCTCAAACCGGACCTGCGACATTTTGTGACGCACAACCCCCATTGAAATGACTCCTGTCTTAGCAAAGACAGGAGTCATGCCCCCCTGACCAATGGTCATGCCCACAGGACTTCTGTCCCCTGGGCATGGTCATTGGGCACAGTGGCATGTAGGGGGGCCCAAATTAGGCCCCCCTCTGCCACTAAAAAAAATATATATACTTTCCTCAACTTACCTGTACTTAACTGGGATGGGTCCCCCCATCCATGGGTGTCCTCCAGGGGTGGGAGAGGGTGGCAGGGGATGTCCCTGGGGTCAGGGAAGGGCACCTCTGGACTGCTTCCATGGTCACAGACCATGGAAGTGAGCCCACAGGTCCCTTAACGCCTGCTCTCACCCAGGCATTAAAAAACAGCGCACATCAGGCTGGGCACCGTTTTTTAGGGCCCGCCCCCTCCTGTGCGTCAAAATGACACGGAGTATAAATAAGGCACACAGGCCTTAAAGTCATTTTTTGGATGGGAACGCCTACCTTTCATGTCATTAATGCAAGGTGGTTTCCCACATCCAAAAAAATTACGCACACGGAGGATTTTTGGCGGGGTCGGGCGTCAAAGTATAAATATGGGGCAAGGTTTGTGCCGAATGTGCGTCAAAATGTTTGACGCACATTCGACGCAAACTGAGCATAAATATGCCCCTAGTATTCTCCAGGGAGTTTGTTCTTTGAGCGCCGCACTTTCCTAGAACAGCTGGTATTTCAGACCTCGAATTTTGGCAGAGTGCTTATCTTGAAGAGACAAATGCATTTCGGAACATTCTACATTATTATTGTAGTTACTTGCCTAAATGTGCTTCAGGAAATCTGTTTGAGCTCAAGTACTACAAAAAGTGACGATTTTAAAAGAGCATTTATGTGACTTTTCTTTCTCTTATAGCATAACTCTTGGATTTAAATTGTGTCATTCATGCCTGTGTTTCAGATTTGAGGAATTTGCTTTTTGACCGTTTTTTCACACACAGAGTGAAACCAAACCAAACTGTGGCACCCTAACTGTTTGAACCCAGAGTGGACATTTGTATTTCTTGGATTGTTTTTGTTCCTTTTAGTTTAACCCTATGCATGCAGGTAAGTTATATGTGATATAATTAATGGCCCTGTTTGTCTTTCTTGTGCATGATAAGTGCAGCCACAGTTCTAATTGTAGTGTGCAACAGTGAATCTCTGTGAAGCCAGCCCTAGTGTCGCAGTACTTATTGTTATGGTACTCAGTTTGGGTTTTTGGTAATGCAGTGTTAGTAATTGTGC
Source organism: Pleurodeles waltl (assembly GCF_031143425.1). Taxonomy (NCBI): domain Eukaryota; kingdom Metazoa; phylum Chordata; class Amphibia; order Caudata; family Salamandridae; genus Pleurodeles; species Pleurodeles waltl. The sequence goes on from NC_090444.1 coordinate 846,240,094, forward strand.
CAACAGTTATTATTATCCAAGAAAAGTGCTGGAGCATCCCGGTGTTCTTCTACCGCTCCTGTGCCCATATCAGAAAGAGAGATTCAGATTCAAGGAAGTTGAGTGCTCTAACTCTACTATTACTCTGTCAACAACGACCTGCCCCCGAAGATCCAGGGTGCCTGGCTGGAGCAGCAAGATGTGGCAGTGTTTTGTCTCTTTCTCTTCCACTCCCCCTTTCCTTTTAGAACACCTGCCAGGGTTCTGTGTCCACCAGGAAGTGCCAAGAGGTGTTCTAGGAGGTCGGGGGCATACCATCGCCCCTGCAGACATCCTGCTTTTCAGGTGAGTGGCCCCGTCTCGACAATGGGTTTCTACCCCTGTACATATAGCTGTATGGGGCTCCAGAACAGCAGGTAGGTCATATTATTATGGTTATGTATGTTGCTACATGAGTATGTAAGTGTGTACTAGTACGTGTATGCAGGATGTTACATTGGAGGATGTACCTACGGATATGACCGCTAGGGATGTTGTGGAAGTGTGAAGTCATGTACAATGCTGATGAATGTCGTAGGTTGTTGGGTCTACATTAATCAGCCTTTCCTTCTTTGTCTGCCATGCAGGTCCGCTTCCATCAGAAGAAGGGTTTTTGGAAAGGCAACGCCAAGGAAGTGCGGACCCTGGGGGTCCATATCCGGCAGAGCACCTACTGCAGGAAGCGGTGGGAGGACCTGAGATGCTGGGCCTGGAAGACTGCAGAGGCACAGTTGGGGTCGGCCTCCCTGCGAGGAAGGGGTGCCCGTCGGACCCTGACCCCCCTGATGGCCTGAATACTGGCAGTGGCCTACCTGGAGTTAGATGGGCGCTTGAGGGCAGCACAGCAGCCACAAGGGGGTGAGTGACATAGTACATGTCCTGTACAGTTTGCTATGGACTGGATGGGTGTGTTAGCCATGGGATCAACGATGTCTACTGTAGGTATAACAGTTACTGTAGGTAGAATACAGCTGTGCTGTGAACAGAAGTAGCTGTGATAGGTGAGCATCTGAGCAACATGTTTTCATGGCATTTTTACAGTGCCTAATTGTTGGATTTCACATGGACATACAGGATTTTCAGTTGGTATCCGTATCTATTTATATTTGTCCATAATGGGTGACACGGGTAGGTATGACAATGTTCAAATGTCGCTCATTGACAGGATTCTCACAGTAATGGTCGTGTATACAAGAGCCCTAACAGTGTAGAGTAGAACCTGAGTGTAATTGTAGTGGTATCATGATCGTGCATGCACATCAGAGTGTATGCACAGTGGGTGTAGGGAAATCTCCATTGACTTCATAGGGAGTGCATTCAGGAATGTTCATGGAGTCTTGTTGAAATCTACATGTGCAATGAGGATTGGTATTGACCCTATGCTCCAATCGGTTTCACCCGTTCCACTGTTATTTGTACTATGCTATCCTTGTATGCATTAGCATCAGCAGGCAAAGGTGTAGGGGCACCGGCGAGAGGGGAGGCTGCAGCCCACGGGACCCTGGAGGCAGAGACCACCAAAGCTGAGGGGACCAGTGGGACAGAGGGCGAGAGGAGCACTACGGGGAGACTGTAGCTGATACCACTGATACAGATTCCTCCTCTGATGAAAGCTCCTTGGCGGTGGTGGCACCTCCTGGGACCATCCCAGCACCATCCTCGACCGCCGCCCCTTACCAGCACCGACCTCCCGGTAGCTCCTCACCCAGTTGCCCGTGCCCGCTCACCAAGGAAGGTGGGTGTCTCCTTCGCCTCAGACACCTCTGCCCCTGCCCTAGTCAGGCCTGCTGCCCTCAGTGCTGAGGCTATTGACCTCCCGAGGTCCATCTCTGTAGGGCAGTCAACCATTGTGAATACCATCTAGGGCCCGGCATCCCAGATACAGCATACTAACACCTACCAGGAGGGCATTCACAGTGCCTTGACTGGCCTACAGAGATCATTTCAAGCTCTGGCCTCTTCATTGAAGGCAGCCAGTGTCCCTAGTCCGTCGGTCCTGCTACCTGTGCCCTATACCAAAGCCCTCTTCCCTCTCCTAGGAAATTCACACATACAGACAAGCACTCACCCAAATCAACAGACAAGGAATGCAAAGACAAACACAGGCACCAACAAATTACATCACAAGCATGCACACACTCAACACACAAAAGCAGACACAACATCAGCCAATACCTCCCCTGCCCCCAGCACCTCCTCCCTTGCTGTCACAACACCACTCATACCTGCCAGCACTACATCCTCACTCCCAGTCCCTGTGACCACTTTGCCTCAGTCACCACAACAGCAGACACTCATACATACACCCCATGCACCACATCCGCACTCACCACAACCACCATCACTCACACATGGAGCACACCTACCTTACATGCCGACAACATGTCTGTCCACTCCCTCTCTCCCCCCTCCTCCAAGGACACATAAACACCCGCACTCAGACACTCAACATTCCTCCACCTCACCATACATACTCTGCATACATCTGCACCCATATGCACCACACCTATACGTCCTACGATCACTCACTCTACCTCCACTCTCAAACCTGTCTCCCAATCCATCTCCCTAGTTCCTTGGTTACCTGCATTTATATATATATATATATATATATATATATATATATATATATACAGGGAGTGCAGAATTATTAGGCAAGTTGTATTTTTGAGGATTAATTTTATTATTGAACAACAACCATGTTCTCAATGAACCCAAAAAACTCATTAATATCAAAGCTGAAATTTTTGGAAGTAGTTTTTAGTTTGTTTTTAGTTTTAGCTATGTTAGGGGGATATCTGTGTGTGCAGGTGACTATTACTGTGCATAATTATTAGGCAACTTAACAAAAAAAAATATATACCCATTTCAATTATTTATTATTACCAGTGAAACCAATATAACATCTCAACATTCACAAATATACATTTCTGACATTCAAAAACAAAACAAAAACAAATCAGTGACCAATATAGCCACCTTTCTTTGCAAGGACACTCAAAAGCCTGCCATCCATGGATTCTGTCAGTGTTTTGATCTGTTCACCATCAACATTGCGTGCAGCAGCAACCACAGCCTCCCAGAAACTGTTCAGAGAGGTGTACTGTTTTCCCTCCTTGTAAATCTCACATTTGATGATGGACCACAGGTTCTCAATGGGGTTCAGATCAGGTGAACAAGGAGGCCATGTCATTAGATTTCCTTCTTTTATACCCTTTCTTGCCAGCCACGCTGTGGAGTACTTGGACGCGTGTGATGGAGCATTGTCCTGCATGAAAATCATGTTTTTCTTGAAGGATGCAGACTTCTTCCTGTACCACTGCTTGAAGAAGGTGTCTTCCAGGAACTGGCAGTAGGACTGGGAGTTGAGCTTGACTCCATCCTCAACCCGAAAAGGCCCCACAAGCTCATCTTTGATGATACCAGCCCAAACCAGTACTCCACCTCCACCTTGCTGGCGTCTGAGTCGGACTGGAGCTCTCTGCCCTTTACCAATCCAGCCACGGGCCCATCCATCTGGCCCATCAAGACTCACTCTCATTTCATCAGTCCATAAAACCTTAGGAAAATCAGTCTTGAGATATTTCTTGGCCCAGTCTTGACGTTTCAGCTTGTGTGTCTTGTTCAGTGGTGGTCGTCTTTCAGCCTTTCTTACCTTGGCCATGTCTCTGAGTATTGCACACCTTGTGCTTTTGGGCACTCCAGTGATGTTGCAGCTCTGAAATATGGCCAAACTGGTGGCAAGTGGCATCGTGGCAGCTGCACGCTTGACTTTTCTCAGTTCATGGGCAGTTAATTTGCGCCTTGGTTTTTCCACACGCTTCTTGCGACCCTGTTGACTATTTTGAATGAAACGCTTGATTGTTCGATGATCACGCTTCAGAAGCTTTGCAATTTTAAGAGTGCTGCATCCCTCTGCAAGATATCTCACTATTTTTGACTTTTCTGAGCCTGTCAAGGCCTTCTTTTGACCCATTTTGCCAAAGGAAAGGAAGTTGCCTAATAATTATGCACACCTGATATAGGGTGTTGATGTCATTAGACCACACCCCTTCTCATTACAGAGATGCACATCTCCCAATATGCTAAATTGGTAGTAGGCTTTCGAGCCTATACAGCTTGGAGTAAGACAACATGCATAAAGAGGATGATGTGGTCAAAATACTCATTTGCCTAATAATTCTGCACTCCCTGTATATATATATATATATATATATATATACAATACAGGATTCCTGTTGGTTTAGGTCACATGCAGTTGTTGAGTAGTTTTGTTCTCTGATGAGCTTCCATCCATCTATCATGTGCTGATCAATGTGGATTTCTAAACATTTTTCATTCAGATTCACTGTTCTTTCTTGTATTTGGGCATTGTATGTTGTGTTGTGTCTTTTTATTGGTTTGTGTGTCCCTGCTTGTTGGTGATTTTAGTGTGGTTGTGTAGTCGTGATCCTGGTGTGTGTATGTGATGTGTGTGTTTGAGGTGACTGTGTTTTGTGTGTGTGTGTCTCGGTATGGGTGTTGTGTTTTGTGTGTGAATGTGTGCGCGCGCTGGAGTCTGTACATGGTGTGTCTATTTCGTGTGTCACTCTCCCCTTCCCCCCTTGTGTGCTCTGCAGGTGTATTCACCGATGGCGTTGGCGGTCTTAGAGGAGAAAGGCGTGGAAGAGCTCCGGGAAGATTTCAAGGTGGCGTTCCATGGCTTCACGGAGTCGTCTGTGTTCCTGGAGGTGAGTGTGTCCTTTTCTACTTGTTGTTTTGGCCAGGCTTTGGGTGGTGGGCATCCCCGCTGGAAATCGTGGTGGTCTGCAGTGTCATATTAGGGTGGGCGGGGCAGTGGCTACTGTCGGCCTGGGGATGGCAACCGCCGTTGGCGGCAGTCTGGCCACACTGGCAGTACTGTCGGCAAACTGGCTTGGTTTCAGTGGGTTGACCAATGTGGTCGTAATATGGCGGTCTGCTCTATTTCATATGTCCTCACCCTGCACTTTGTTTAAGACACATCTCAGCATATTAATTTCACTTGGAGAAATGCACGCCTCCATTTCTATGTACATATCCCCTCGCATTGTTTCAAAATCACATAGACCCTCATTATGACCCTGGCGGTCTTCTGACCTCTGGGGTCAAGGTGGCGGTTCACTGCCAACCCACCCCACATACCACCAGGACGGTTGGACCCGCCAAGCCGGAGATGAGCATCTCTGACCTGGCCATCCACAGAAGACTGTCGGCGGCATTTTGAGCCGACTTTCCACCAAGGTTTCCGCGGCGGAAGCACTGCCACAAAAAACCCGGCTGAAAGGGTACCAGTGACAAGGAATTTCTTCCCTGTTACCAGCAGATGACTCCCCTACCCCCCCAGCAACCACAATGCCCCTCCACTCCACCACCAGCCCTTCCCCCACACCCCCCTCCAGGTACAGCACCCCCCTCCCTGCATACATGCATACGCACACAGACACCCACATGCACCCCACATACACTCATTCACCAACACTGACATAAAAAGCATTCACTCACATGCATCCATACATGCATGCACTGCAACACTCATACACGCATTCACTTCAACATACAAACACGCATTCACTTGAACATTCATACACGCATTCACTTCAGCACTCACACATGCATTCACTTCAACATTCATACTTGCATGCACATACGCATACACACACCCAGACAAACACCGACTCACACACGCACACACTCACAGACACACACTCATTCACACAAGCATACACACGCCGACACACACACACTTACACATGCATATACATATGCAGACAAACACGCAGAAACACACCCACTCAGACATGCATACACACACACAGACAAACACACAGACACACACCCACTCACACATGTACACACAACAACCCCCACCCCCATTCCCTGTCAGACACCCGACTTACCTTATCGGGCGAGAAGGTCGCCTGGCAGGGAACAGATGCTTCTACCGCCGACAGCGCCCTGCCATCAGGACAACACCACACCGTATTACTGCTTGGATTACGACTGGTGGAGTCCTTTTGGCAGGGTGGGGCCCATGGTGGAACCGCCAATGCGCCTCCGCCCACCAGCACGACTACTGGTTGATTTGCACCCAGAATGTGGCAGAATTCCAGCAGAAATGTAATATGGTGGGCGGAAGACCGCCAGCACTGGCGGTCTTCTGGCGCCCGTGGCTTTGAAGGTCTTTAAAAAAAGACCTACAAAGTCAAAATGAGGGCCATGAGGCTTTCTGTCCAAATACTTTCGACCTCAGTCACAGATCATGTGTAACGTGCATTTATGTACCTTTCCAAATGTGATGTATTGATTCAGTTCATTGCACAGGAGTTAGAACCCATGAAATGTCCCAATTCATGGGACACCCAATGAGATACAAGAGGTAGGGGAACATGTAAGGAACCATGTGTGGAAGAGGAATGGTTCAATCAGGAGGTAGTCAGATTGCCATTAGATAGGGTGGGGCACATTGGCAGTCCATAGGTCTGACTGGTCAACAGTGGGTGAGATAAGTGGGGGCATAGATTGTTTTAGCAACACTGGTACAATCTTGAACACAGAGCTAAAGAGAAACTGCATGGGCCACAGACTGTAGCTACTGGATGTATTACGAGTGAAAATTGTTCGTTCCACATCTTCATCATCTGATGTGTGCAGTGCCTGTGCAGGAGTTGCGGGATGCGCACACACATCAGGGAAAGAAGAAGTGGAATCGTAGGTCCCAGTAGCTGTCATCTATGGGAAAATAAAAGACATCACTGCAGCAAGGAAGACCTGTTGGTTTCTCAACACATCAGCAATGTTACGCTGGTAGGCAGCCAAGTACTCCTTGATGGATACCAGCTCTCGCTGCATAGTCTGCATAACAGTGAGCATTTCCCCCGCCCTGTTGGCAACCTTGCTGGTGCCACTTTAGTAGGGCATTTGTATGTGCCTCTGCCTAAGGACGCCAGGGACTGCTTCAGTCCATGCAGCGGGGAGTGGGTGCATCTGATGGCAGCTGAGTTGTCCCTATTGGGACTGAGGCACCTCTGTACTTCAGCTAAGCTGCCCACCACGGTCTCCATCCCCACTGGCACATTTTATGCCAGCTCCCGCTGGACTCCTACCGCTTGATTTTGGAAAACTATGTCTGGGTCCTGGGATTCCAGGGCTTTGTATGAGCTGGCAGGTGGTATGTGTGCTCCATTGAGTTAGTCATGTGGAGACCCCACAATGCTGTGTGGCCTCCTTGCAACCAGTGATGGTGACCGGATGGAACCCAGGATCTGCTGGATAGTGTCTGGATTAATGGTAGCTAGCTGGTCATCAAGATCATCTTGGAATTCCAGGAAAGGTAGCTGGCCAGGAGGGATTTCTTCTATCTCTGCAATGACATGGAGATATGTCACTGTTGTCCTGTACAAGCTATTTTATATAGTCCTAAGTAGAAAGTTCACTTTTGCCTAGTTTAGTTGGCACTGAGCCACACTTTAAGGCTCCAACTTACAGGCGTCTGAGTGCACACAGTGCCACCAGGACATGCATTTGGATAACCCTCTGTTGACACATCATGCAAGTCCACATGATCTAGTCTGTCACCTCTCAGTTAAGCAGCTTTTCATTTGCAGCTTAATGTGACCCTTCTCTTGCTGTACATTGAATGGCATTTGGATGCTATGGGTGTTGTTTATGGTTTACCCATGCAAGTCCCATGAATCAGGGAGAATCAGTTGCATTGCCAGATCTGCATTCTTGGGACTGTGTCTGGTCCCTATGCCAACCCCTTTGCATTGTAGAAGTGATGCAAGGGGGGTTATAGTCAACGTACATCCTCCATGTGATCACTTATTTTGTGTGCATTATCCTGCACCAACCATAGTAATTTGCAAATACCTTGTTTGTATGTGTCCATAAAAGGAGGTGTCTCTTCATGCCCAAAAGAGATCATCCCCTCATCAAAGGCCCTCTTGCAGTATGTTGCTGATGTGTCTGCATAGGTACATCGCAGCAAATCGTGTGCCAGCACAAATGGTGAGGACAGTGGCGCTCCATCAGTTGTGTGCAAGTTACATTGTTGCCCTTTCCCAGAGGTACAGGCACGTCTTTCCCAGACCTTGTAGCCCACCCACCCCCGCACCACATGCCTGGTCTGGGTTGCCCATTGTGAGTTAGAAATGGCTAGATGGTACAGTTGACACAGTGAACGTAGTGACGTGACAGTAGTGAGCTCTGTGCACATAGGGGGGCGAGGGATCAGTGGACATTACATGCATTTGATATTTAGCCATTAGTGTGTCCCCATGAAGCCATAAGCATGCATACAGTGTGTCCAAAGTGTCTCCAACCTTATGTCATTTGTGGGTTACAACACTGCCCCCCCCCCTGCTCTTTACCCTATGTTTGTTGTGCCTTCTGGACTGCTGCAGTGTCCTGTCCCTGGATTCCTTTCACCACGTCATCCAGGATGACCGCTGCCACCATCTCCTCCAGCTCATGCAGCTGCACCTGGGGTGTAGGGCATCCACCTCCGATCTCCAGTGCTGGCTTTCTGTTGCTGACCAGTTTCTCTTTAGTTCTGCGCTTGCAATCATACCAGCACTTCCTACAATCCGCCACAGTTCTGACCTTTGCCACACTGTTAACTGTATCAACTATGGTCTGCCAAATGGCCTCCAACCTACCCATTGGCAATTTAGAGGTGACAAAGAGCTGGTGTTGGTGCTCTGTCACCTCTGTGATCAGTATTTTATTCTCCTCCTGACTGAACCTGCATTTCCTGTTCCTTTTTCCCTCCTCCTGTGAGTCTGCATGGGCATCCTGGCTGGTACCTGGCTCATTGGGGTCTCTCTGGGGTCTCTCCTCTCCAATATCCTCCATTTTCCTAGTTTCAGGCTTCTGTTTGTCATTTTCGCTGCCTTTTTCTGGACGCTTTTAGCCAAAAGTGACGCTATTATGATTAGCGTCACATAACGTGCCGCCAATCAGGTTAGTACCACTTTTCCAGTAATACCAGCATTTTCTTTTGCGTCACGTCACTTACGTTAGCGCCATTTTTTGTGACGCTAACCTCTCCTTACCGCCATGTAGCGGCATGTTGTACATTTGGTGCATACATGGTGCAAGGAAATGTTGTAGCGCAGCGTTAATTTGTTTGCTGCAAAACTGCTCTAGCGCAGTTTTGTGCCATTTCTTGGAAATCTGGGCCTAAGTGTTGTGTGTTGATTTCTCCAAACAGACACAGTTGCCTTCTTCTTTTTCTACAACCTTTATGAGTTGTTTTAAAGAGATTTTTAATTGCCTTTTGAAAGCAGAGACATTTTAAAAAGTATGGTCCTGTTCTTCATTTCTTTCAAGTATGAAATGATGAGGAGCTCTATACAAATGTAGGATCTTTCCTTCAATGTACTGTGCGTTGTAATTTCTGTGTGCGATTAAATGTTTGCACAAAGACATGCTTTTAACATTTGTACTTTTATGATTATGAATATATAAGTAAATAAAGTTTTATGAATTGAATTGAAGTGCAGGACCTAAACTGCTGCTCAGAAGCCTAAAGCAAGTGCTACAACATGTACGGGGCACTGAATAAAAGACTTGTGTAATCTTTTATTCTATCTCATGCCTCTGTCATCCACCAACAGACACTTCCTGCCCCAGAATTTTCTTTTTCATGCCCACTTAGTCTTTCTCTTCCTTTCCCCCTTTTAGTGTTTTTCTTTTTCTCATTCTGGATCAGAAATCTGAAAAGAGAAATTAACCCCAGCCCCTAAAAAGTGAATTCCGGTGGACACCACCTGCTACCACCTGCTCAAATTAAGCACTGTCACTGATAACTGAAGAAAGCCTAGAAAACAACTTTTAACAATCGTTGCACATTTACTTGTCATGTATATATGTTTAAATTATGTGGCTTCAAAGAGATGGCATTTAGTAACCAACGCTTGTCACTTGTGATGGACCTATGTGGGATGAAAGAGGGAGGCACATGAAATGCATCGCTGTTAAAAAAAAAAATCCTGTTTAAAGTTTATAAATATTACAAGTGAGGTTCACTTTGTCCTTTTGATTGTGGAATGTGGAGAGAGACACGTTTCCAAGTGGGGTGAGAAAACAAGCCAATGTACATTTGTTTCAACCCTGTTTTTTAGATGGCTGAAAGGTCACTGATTTGTTATTTATTACTAGTCTCTATTAAATAACTTTTAAAAAAAATAAAATTACACAATTTATCCGTATTTTTTAAAAAATTGCATTATAATGCACAATTGAACTCCATTTTGTGAAATATATCTTAGAGTACCATCTCATTCACCTCCTTTCCTCCCACAAACACACACTCCGCACCTAAAGGTTTTTGCTGGTTTAATGCACAATTGTGTTCAGTGAAACCCTGAATTTTTAGAACCCCCATACTATAATTGTCATGTACTGAAGCCTCTGATCAGCATCCCAGTCAGACAATTGTTCCAGTGTGTGTTTTGCTGAGTGTGTGTACTTTTTTCTGTGTGAGGTACACTGTATGTCTGTATTGCCTTGAATGGGGTGGGGTCTGTTTCTTCTGCCTCAACCACTAGGTGGGGCATGTATGCACAAGGTTGGTACTAAAAGAGTGCAAATGGCACTTGGGCATAGATATAGTACAATTAGAGATATGGCACAGCAAAACCTCTCCTGTGCATTTGGTAATGTTACAGTGTTCTAACTAATGCGTGGTTGTTTACCTGCCCATGCCAGTGTTATTAAGAGCGAGTGAATCGTTTTAAAAAGAGACAGTGGGAGCACTATGTGAATGTTAGTGAATAGGTAAAGAAATTGTGGAAGTATTATCATCTACATTATTGCTACTTTGTCAGACAGGCACAGTGGTATTCTGGACCACCTAGCCACCTAGTTTTCCAATTTTTATACCGCTCTGCCATAGTTCTTGCAGATCACCATGTCTGGGTCTCTGTGTATCCATTCCCCCAAGTATTTAATGGGTTTAGTGCTCCATTCCAGTGGATAGTCTAACTCATGCGGTATTGTGCTGGGTGTCAAAGGAGCTATTACCGATTTTGTCCAGTTTATTCCCAGCCTGGAGTGTCTTTGAAAGTAAGTATATTTCTGCAGAAGTGGTGCCAAGTGCACTGTGGGGTTGCGGACATAAAGCACCATGTTGTCTGAGTATGGCGACACGCCGGTTGGTCTCAGCCAGAGCCTCAGCGCTGATTTAGCATGTCCCTGGTGGATCACGCATGCCAGCAGTTCGAGGGCCAGTGTGAACAGAATTGAGGAGGGAGGGGGCATCCCTGTCTCATGCTCCAGTGTACGGACAGCAAGTCCAATGTGCGCCTGTTAATGCGCACGCTAGCCACCAAGACCGTGTACAGTAATCGCACCAATCTTCAAAAAGTTTGTGTGATCCCCATATCGTCCAGGATAGGGAACACATATGTCCACTCGATAGAATCAAAGGCTTGGGCAGCATTTAGTAATACCACCACCACCTCCATGTCGGAGTTCAGCTGATGAAATAGCGGAAAGATCGTGCACAGGTTGTGTGTTGTAGAACGGGTCAGAATAAAACCCTATTGGTCCAGGAGAACCAGGTTTGTCAGTAGTGGTTAAAGTCTGCTGGCTAACATTTTTGCCAAGATTTTAGTATCTATGTTAATGAGTGAGAGAGAGCGATGTGATTCACAATATTCAGTTTTTTTTGTCAGGCTTTAGAAGCACATCTATTATGGCCTTGCACAGGGTTGGGGAAGAATCTGGTATGTGCAAGTCTCCTCGTATAGTGCCTGCAGGTGGATTGCTAGCAGGTCTGCAAATTCCTTATAGCATTTGCTTGTAAGACCATCTTGGCCCGATGCCTTGCTATTAGGAAGGGACCAAACAGCCTCCCTCACTTCCTCTAGCATTATAGGTTAATTTAAGTATTGTTGTTGTCCTGGCGATAATCATGCCAGGGTGACATCATCAAGATACTCAACTACCTCCGCCTCCACGGGAGATCTGCGAGATGCGTACAGCAGTGTGTAGAAGTCTGAAAAGGCACCTAAAACTGCAGGTGTACTATACTGATCCTCACCATTCTGTCAAGTGGCCATAAACACATGGTTCTACGCCCAGGTAGTATTCAAGTTTATTGACCAGATTTCTACCTGGGCATCCTCCCTCCTTATAGACTCTCACCATGTGTCGTTGAGACATGTAGCTAAGTTCCCTCTCCACTATGTCGATCTAGTTTGAAATTTGTTCTGTAATGTTAGCTAGTGTGTCGGAGCAGAGCTTGCTTTCGTAGTGTCGTTCTAGTGTCTACAACATTTACTCTATATTGTGCCATTGTGTATGTATATTATTTAGTATTTAATCATTGTAGCTCATGGGTTTTACCATGGATTGCAGTCTTTTCAATAAACCTTCATTGCCTGTGTGTAACTGAGACTTGTTACTAACGTGAGAAAAGGATAACTTCCGTTCCACTGCTACTCCCCAGAGATGTCGCACTCTAGTGTCCATGCATAAGGCTGCCAGGAATCACCTTTTACTGTCTGGGTTTTTGGTGAGGTACTGCTTGTGAGCCGGATGGTTAGTTCGACAGTTGCGACTTGTTGTAGGAGTGACCTTTTTGCCTACAATCAAAAGTGCTGTCATCCCTAAACCAACAGTCTTGCCTAGAAGCGAGAGTCGAACTATGACATGGCGCCACCAACTATGGTGTTTTGGCACTAATTTACGGATATCCTGAGTATCTCTGTCTCACACGCAGCAGGTAGCTTAAGTACCATAATTTGGGGACTTCCATGGTCTTGGGGATAATCCTCCTTAGCTGAATACGAACACCTAACTAAGCTGTAGGTTGTTCAAGCTTGAACTCCTAAAAGGACTTTCTCCCCATTTGGTGTTCCATCTCTGCACCCATCACTCAACATGGCTAACGCCATAGACATTTCAGAAAAAGTCAGACATGCATTACCACAACATCTAGTAGCCCATGGCTCAACAGATGAGGGAGGGGATGTCACATTTATACTGGAAGCTCATGAAGCTTACCAAACAGAAACATTCTATTCCTGGGTCACTTTTCCGGAAGAGGGCACTACTACATACACATTTCACACATACCAATTTGCAAACTCACCACAGCGGTACCAAGCATATCAGTATCTAGAGATACCCCTTTCCTATCCAGAACATCAGTGACGCCCTCCTACATGTAATACAACCCATGAGATTAGGTCCCTTAAGTAATGACGGGCCAACGTGGCTCATGTTTGACACATACACACCAGATCCTGGTGTACATGCACTGCAAATAGCTGAAGTATGTGCACTTTACAATGAGTTAGTACGACGGTTACAGACGCTTAGTACCAGCCCAGCATGGTCTGTATCAGCTGGTCATCAATTGACCCTTACTGAGATTAACTCATAAACAATATATTCTATCATGGGCAAAGCGCCCACAGTACGTGAGAAGATTCCGTTCTGGATAGCACAAAAAGCTAACCAGCTGGAAGCAGTGTTTCCCTATACAGAACCCACGATAAATATAGAATTCTCACAATGTGCTTGCCATTTGGATTGGTTCCCTCAGTGGCCGACTTCATCACATGGGTACAGTCTTCGCAGCAATTTACACAACCACGCTTGGTACCCCAACACTTGCCAATTTACCAAAAGTGTTCAAACAAATTCAACATGAACATGGGGCTGCCCCAGCCCTGGATTTGCGGATGAAACTGATGCGTAACTTCAACAGAGTCTCCTCAATAATACTCAGTAACATTAAAGGGGAAGCGTTGGCTACACGCCAGAGGCGCCGGGATATTCTACAGTTGGAACAGGAGCGTCAACTACTGAAAATTATTTACAACACCTATACTAGAATAGGACGGGATAGTTTGGGAGTTAAGCCAAAAAAGGCTGAAATTCAGAAGTACCACCCACAAGGACAGTACTAAACAAGCACAAGAGGGTTCTAAAAAATGCTGGGATAAACAAAAACAAAATAAAGACAGAAGTCTGAGAGCAGATACTCCACACCCTGAGAGCTCTGAAAGGAGATATAGGCCCTCATTACAACCCTGGCGGTAAATCCCACTTTCTGCCATGCGGAAGACCGCCAACATACCATTGTGGCGGCGGAATTCCGCTACAGGTATTACAACTCACAGCTCGGAATCCACCACAATACAGACACCCACATAAGTCCACCACACCAAAGGTCAGTGATAAACTGGTGATACCAAAACCCACACTGTCACGCCAACAAGAATACACCCACACTATCACGACCCACAAATCAATGCTGCGGTCATTCAACCGCGGTAATCCATTGGTAGTACACACTGCCGCGCTCAAAATACACACACATTTACAAAACACAACCACATTGGACAATTCGAAATACACACACCTGATACACATACACACCCCACACACCCAATCCAATATAAAGCACACATCCACATCACCCACAAACCCTTACAACCAAAATTTTGAAAGAAGGCCAGAGAGAGAGATTAGCTAACACAACACCAGCATCCACAGACACACAACACCATCACTTATACAACATCCACACACCTCAAACAACACACGCCAACACATCCCCTCACACATCACAACAGACAGCACCTCACACATCACCCACACCACATCATGGCACCTCAAAGACACCCCAGGTTTTCAGAGGAGGAGCTCAGGGTCATGGTGGAGGAAATCATCCCGGTAGAGCCACAGCTATTTGGATCACAGGTGAAGCAGACATCCATTGCTAGGAAGATGGAGCTATGGCAGAGAATCATCGATAGGGTCAACACAGTGGGACAGCATCCAAGAACACGGGATGACATCAGAAAGAGGTGGACCGACCTACAGGGGAAGGTACGTTCCGTAGTATCCAGATACAAGATTGCTGTACAGAGGACTGGCGGTGGACCCCCACCTCCTCCTCCACAACTAACAACATGGGAGGAGCAAGTCTTGGCAATACTGCATCCTGAGGGCCTCACAGGAGTATCAGGAGGACTGGACTCTGGTAAGGCAAAGCTTTACTACTATATCCCCCACCCTACCTGCATGCCATCACATACTCCCATCCTCACCCTCACACCCTTCACCCCAACACCCCACAGATACCCCACTATCACAACCCACACATCCCAAAACCAAGCCCTGCATGTAACACCAATGCATGGACACCCAACACCAAAGCATGTCCAGTAGAGAGACTCACTCATGCCCCAAAATCACCAATCACACAAGGACCACGGCAATAATGCAAGCACAGGAGTAGAGGTTAACTCACCCATTGAACAGGATGGCACACACAGATATTAAGATTATGCATTCACACCCCAACAGGACCCATACCCAACGTCACCGGACAGGAGGTGCCAGACATATCCAGTCCCCCAACAGAAGAGGCCCACAGTGATGACAGCAGCTCTGCACGCCTGGATCAAGATGACCAGCCCGGCCCATCAGGGTCCTTGGGACAGTCGGTTCCCCTGACACATTCACAAACCACCAGAGAACCTCCCCCCTCAGGAATCACAGCCACAGCACCCACCCAGCGGGCCCATCCCTCTGTCCCCAGGACACGTCAATCAGCAGTGTGTCCACCACTACAGGGAACCCAGGCTAACCCACCACCCCAACAACAACAGGGACCTGGGGGCAGTGGCAGTGGGCACACGGTTCAGGGGACAGAGGCCCAGGGAAACAGGGGAACTGGGAGGACTGCTGTGCGACATGGGGAGGACAGGCCCAGGGAACCTACTCTCCACGAGGCCCTCTCCAACATCATGGGAGCTTACCATCATTCCCAGGAGACCATGGGCACAGTACTGGCCATGTTTTAGGAGACCCATCGGCGGCAGGAGGAACACTACCTGGGGATCAGGGAGGACCTGAAGTCCATTAACACCACCCTGGTCACCATTGCAATGGTGCTGGCAGACCTTGTCAACACAAGGAGGGGCACAGTGGCACACCAACGGGCCCCTGACACTAGCCTGGACGATGAACAGCCCTCCACCCCCGCTGGCACTAGTGGACAGGAGGCACTGCCACAGGAACACCAGGCCACCAGCACCCACCCCCTGCAGAAGGAGAACCAGCCCGCAAACGGTCCCTGAGATCCAGAAACAAGACAGAGAACATTGCGAAGACCCCCACCAGGAAATAATTGTATAAGGTTCAAGTCCTCCTTTCAAAGGGCGCGGTGGAGTTGGTTCCAGAGCAGGAAAGGGGTCAAGGTTGTTACTCAAGGTACTTCCTGATTCCCAAGAAGGATGGTCGGTTGAGACCGATCCTGGATCTGAGGATCTTGAATTGGTTCCTCAATCAGGAAAAGTTCAATATGCTGACCCTAGCACAGGTGCTTTTGGCGTTGAACAAAGAAGATTGGATGGTGTCTGTCGACTTGCAGGATGCTTATTTTCATATTCCGATACTCAAGTCACACAGGAAGTATCTCCGGTTTGTGGGAGGGTCGCAGCACTATCAGTTTGCGGTCCTTCCGTTTGGTCTTACTTCAGCACCTCGAGTCTTCACGAAGGTGATGTCAGTGGTTGCGGCAGAGCTCAGAAGGAAGGGGATAGCAGTATTCCCTTACTTGGACGACTGGTTGATCAAAGCCAAGTCCCCAGAGCTTGTGTCGTATCATCTGCAGTCAACAACCCAGTTGTTGTTCGACCTGGGCTTTTCGGTGAACGTGCCCAAATCTCACCTGGAGCCCTCTCAGCGCCTCCTGTTCATAGGGGCAGTACTGGATACAACATTGAATCGAGCCTTTCCTCCGCCTCAGCGGGTTCAAGATATTCAGGAATTGGTGCCAATGTTTCGAAATGGAGCAGTAGTTCCAGTCCTCAAGGTCCTTCGTCTGCTCGGTCTGTTTGCCTCCTGCATACTGTTGGTCACGCATGCTCGCTGGCACATGAGGGCTCTTCAGTGGTGCCTCCGAAGGCAGTAGTCTCAACACAAGGGAGATCTAGAAGGAGCGGTCAAGATCTCCAGAGATGCTGCTGTGGACTTGAAGTGGTGGATTGCGAGCAACAATCTTTCGCAAGGAAAGCCGTTCGCGCAGTCGCCACCAGTGGCCACGGTCATAACGGATGCTTCCACTCTAGGGTGGGGAGCTCATCTGGGGGATCTGGAGATCAAAGGACTTTGGTCTCCAGAGGAACAGATGTTTCATATCAATCTGTTAGAGTTACGGGCTGTACGTCTGGCTCTCAAGGCCTTCCTCCCTTCCATTCGTGGTCAGTCGGTACAGGTCCTGACGGACAATACTACCACGATGTGGTACATAAACAAACAGGGAGGAGTAGGGTCGTACCTTCTCTGCAGAGAAGCTCTTCGACTATGATCCTGGGCAAATGCATTCTTGCCCCTTAAGGTATTTGGTTATTAAAACAGTCTTCCTGGTGGCTATAACATCTGCAAGGAGAGTGAGTGAGTTGCAGGCCTTATCGGTAAAACCCCCTTATACAACTTTTTATGGGGATAAGGTGGTGTTGAGGACCAGGGCTGCTTTCCTCCCGAAGGTTGTTTCACCCTTCCATTTGGCCCAGACAATTACTTTGTCCACGTTCTATCCTCCACCTCATCCTTCAAAGGAGGAAGAGAGACTACATCGCTTGGACCCAAAGAGGGCGTTAAGCTTCTACATTGATAGAACGAAGGACTTCAGGCTGGAGGATCAGCTGTTCATCGGATACGTGGGCAAGAGGAGAGGAAAGGCAGTCCACAAGAGAACACTCTCCAGGTGGGTTGTTCTTTGCATTAAAATCTGTTACTCTTTGGCAAAGAAGGATCCTCCTGATGGCATTAGAGCTCATTCCACCAGAGCTAAGTCGGCCACTTCGGCCTTGGTCAGGGGGGGTGTTCCTGTGGTCGACATCTGCAAGGCCGCAACTTGGTCGTCCCTTCACACTTTTGCGAAACATTACTGTTTGGACTCTGAGGTCAGAAGGGACGGCCATTTTGCACGGTCAGCGCTGCAGGATTTCTTGGTTTGACCATTTCGGCACCCACCACCGGGAGTGGTACTGCTTTGGGACTCTATTCATTAGGTTACGGGTGACTGCAATGTCACCCTTCTGCACCACTTTGACACCCTGTCCACCTTAAACTGCCATTGCTCCACTTCCTATGCCCCATTCGACAATGCACCTGTGATACAAATAGACTGGACTCTGCCATGGACATTCCTCCACCATTACCCCAGCCCATTTCACAACCCCCTCCACTTATTTGCACAGAAATAAACACCCTTGAATCACAAAACAATCTGGAGTCAGTCTGTGCTTTCACAAATGTGTAATTGGAAAACCTCTGGAATATAGCAATGTCAATGTACTTGTTCACATACCAATGTAACACAGATGTAGGCCAGCAGTAAACATAGCAGAGGGCACAAAGTGGGACCCCAATCTGTGAAATGGAAAGGCAAAGTAACAAGTCAGGGTCCATACACTGAGTGAAAATGGCAGACTTACGCTAGCTCCAACAATAGAATGAGATGTGGGAAGCAGTTACATCTTCTTACCTGTGTCTCACTGGAAGAATTGCATGATGATGTTGTTTCGGTTGTCTACATCTTCTTCTTCTGCCTCCTCTTCTTCACTGTCCACAGGCTCCGCAGCTGCCACAAGACCACCATCAGACCTATCCTCCTGCAGAAAAGGCACCTGGTGTCGCAAAGCCAGGTTGTGCAACATACAGCAGGCCACAATTATGTGGCACACCTTCTCCGGTGAGTAGTATAGGGAGCCACCTGTGCATTCTATAATCCTCCTAGTTCACCCATGTACCTCATTGTAGCGTTCCTCTGCCCTTGTCCTGGGATTCCTCCCTGGGGTCAGTAGCCATGACAGGTTGGGGTAACCAGAGTCACTCGCAAATGTCGACGGACAACTGTTAGACAGACACTAACCCTTAGAGACAACCCCATACCCAGACACCTATGTCAACTGTGTTGGGACCTTGGGCTCACCTATTAGCCACACACGGTGCCTCTGGAGTTGCCCCATCACATAAGGGATGCTGCTATTCCTCAAAATGTAAGCGTCATGCACAGAGCCAGGATACTTGGCATTCACATGGGAGATGTACCGGTCTGCCAAACACACCATCTGCACATTCTTTGAATGGTAGCTTTTGCGGTTTCTGTACACCTGCTCATTCCTGCGGGGGGGACAAATGCCACATGTGTACGATCAATGGCACCAATGATGTTGGGGATATGTCCCAGAGCGTAGAAGTCACCTTTCACTGTTGGCAAATCCTCCACTTGAGGGAAAACGATGAAGCTGCGCATGTGTTTCAGCAGGGCAGACAACACTCTGGACAACACGTTAGAGAACATTGGCTGGGACATCCCTGATGCCATGGCCACTATTGTTTGAAAAGACCCATTGGCCAGGAAATGGAGTACAGATAGAACCTGCACAAGAGGGGGGATTCCTGTGGGTTGGCGGTAGCTGATATCAGGTCTGGCTCCAACTGGGCACACAGTTCCAGGATTGTTGCACGATCAAGTTTGTAAGTGATAATGATGTGTCTCTCTTCCATTGTCGACAGGTCCACCAGAGGTCTGTACACTGGAGGATGCCGCCATCTCATCACCTGCCCCAGCAGACGTGCCAGATGGAGGAGAACAGTGAGCAGAGGGTCATCCAACACTTAGGTATCACAATGTGTTATTTTCTAAAACGTTGGAAATTCGCAATGTGCCTTTATCTATCAATATTCCAGGCCATAAATAGGTGCAACGCAGTTTTTTTCCATGCCATGTGGCCCCCTGAAATGGCGGCTGCCTGATGTGTAAGGTGGGACAAGGGGAAATGAGGTAAATGCGCTGGCGTAGTACACTGTTGCGGTAGGCGGTGGAAGAACGTGGCCCAATTCAGCACTGGTTAACATTAGGCCCTATGGGTCCCAGGAGCCAATGACGATGTACGCCGGCGGTGACAGTACGCACCCCCGCGGACGTGGCCGCCATTTTCTAACTGTTCCCTCACTTGATACCTGACCTTCAACAGGAGAGGACCTACACTGCAAGTGCTGCAGTGACCTGCGTCTGGAAGCAACGATGGCTACAGTGTCTGGTGAAAGGGCCCCTGACTTCACTTCGGAGGAGTTGGAGAAACTGGTGGATGGGGTCCTTCCCCAGTACACGCAACTGTGTGGTCCTCCAGACAAACAGGTGAGTACACTGTGAGCATGGTGGATGGCACATGATTGTACGGAGTGTCGTGGATGGAAGAGGGTGGGGAGGGGGACAAGCCAGCATGTCAGGATTGTGTGTGTATGTATGTCTGGGCCAGAGTGGGAGGTGTTTGGCAATGCGTGAGATGAAATGTACGGGATAGTAACATCCATTCTAACTTCACTTTTCCTCTAGGTCAGCTCCCGCCAGAAGAAGGATATTTGGCGTGCCATCAGCAAGGACGTCCGGACCCTGGGGGTCTACCATAGACGGAGCACCCATTGCCGTAAAAGATGGGAGGACCTGCGCTGCTGGAGCAAGAAGATAGTGGAGCCCCAGCTGGGGATGGCCCCCCAACGTGGAAGGGGTGCCCGTCGCACCATGACCCCCCTGATGTACGGATCCTGGCGGTGGCAATCTGGAGTTGGATGGGCGCTTGAGGGCATGACAGCAGCCACAAGGGGGTGAGTACACTCTAATTCAGCTGACTCTGCAAGCTTTACAAGGTGTCTGGGTGGGGGAAGTGGGCTCTAGGTTCCCCTAGGCCAGGGCGAACTTGGGAGGCTAGGTCCCTTGTTAGGCAGGCTCTGTGGCACCCCAGCCCCACTACTGGTAATAGCCATCTACACCTAGTCAGTCTCCTGTAGCTTCCAGGTGTGCAGCAGTTGGGCTTAGGCATCATCCCTCATGGGCATGTGAATTTCCTAAGAACTGTTAGTGCATGGCTTAGTGCATAGGGCTGCTTCCTGTGTGTTGTGTCCGCCAACGGAAGTGATGTTGCATGCACTGAACATGTGTTTCTTCTGGCTTCTCCCCCCTTTTTGTTTTGTCACCCTGTTCTTGCGTGCATTAGCATCATCTGGCGGAGGAGCAGTGGCACCTGAGCAGTAGGGAGCTGCATCCCACTTGGCCCTGGAGGGTGAAGCAACAGAGTCTGAAGCCCCCAGTGGGACAGAGGGCGAGGGGAGCTCCATGACGGGGACAGGAGCATACTCCAGCGACTCCTCCTCTGATGATAGCTCCCTTGCGATGGCGGGCACCTCTTTGCCCACCGCATCAACAGATACAGCCGCCACCCCCTACCAGCACCGCCCTCCCAGAAACCCCTCAGCGTGTGTCCCGTGCCCGCTCACCCAGGAGGGTGGGCATCTCCTTCGCCCCAGGCACCTCAGGCCCTGCCCCAGTCAGCTCTGCTGCCCTCAGTGAGGATGCTATTGACCTCCTGAGATCTCTTACTGTTGGGCAATCTACCATTTTGAATGCCATCCAGGGTGTTGAGAGGCATTTACATCAAACAAATGCATACCTGGAGGGCATTCATTCTGGGCAGGCGGCCCAACACAGAGCATTTCAGGCTCTGGCCTCAGCACTGATGGCAGCCACTGTCCCTGTGTCCAGCCTCCCCCCTCCAACTTTCTCCACCCAGACCCTATCCCAAGCACACCATCAGACCAGCATGCACACTCATCAACACACAAGAGTGGACATAGCAAACATAAGCCCCTCACATCTCACAGGCACTCACACAAGCACCATCCCCATGCAGACACAGCAACATCCACTGCCTCCACTGTGTCTCCCTCCTCCACGTCCTCCTCCTCCCTCCCTGTCTCGTCTCTACTCACACCTGTGTGCACTACATCCTCAGCCACTACCTCCATCACCAGCACACCCATCACCACACACCGCTCATGTGCAATCACCACCCCCACTGCCATGCACACATCCCCAGTGTCCTCTCCCAGTCTGTCTGTGAGCCCTCCTCCCAAAGTACACAAACTCAGGCACACACCCACCCAACAGCCATCCACCTCACAACAGCCTCCGGCCCATGCACCTTCACCCAAATTCAGCAAACGTACACCTCCTACAACCACTACCTCTTCCTACACTCCCAAACCCCCTCCATCTTCCCATCCCAGTGTTTCTAAAAAACTTTTCCTGGCTAACATTGACCTATTCCCTACACCTCCCCACCCCTGTCCTTCCCCTAGGGCCAGGCTTTCCAGGTCCCAGCCCAGCACCTCAGCCACCAAATCCCCAGGCACAGTGGTGCCAGCAACTGCGGTGTCATCGAATGCACCACCCATCAGGGCTGCCAGTGTGCCACCTAGCGAGGCCAAGGACATTCCACCAACTGCCAAGGTGAAGAAGGTGCTAACATTCCGGAGGGAGAAGCCGCACCTACCAGCCACCAAGGGCTCCTCTAAACCAAAAGAGGACATTGGCAAGACACCTGCGGCAACATCAAAGGTGGGGAAGGGACACAAGCCGAAGAGCAGGTCAGGACAGGGCACAGTGGCTCCAACTGAGGGACTAGAGTCACCCCTTCTGTCAACCACTACACCAACCTGTACGGCGGCGGACACCGCCACCTGCACTGCCACCAGCACCGCCACCTGCACCGCCACCAGCACCGCCACCTGCACCGCCACCTGCACTGCCACCTGCACCGGCACCTGCACGTCTGCAGCCTCAGCAACAGTCCCAGCATCATCCCCAGTGGGCAGCCATCCGAGGCTGCAGGAGATGTCCTGCTGTATCCCTCAACAGGTGCTGACACATGCACCACCGCCAGCACCTCCGCCACAGACACAGCTGCGAGCACCGCCACCAGCCCCACAACGTGCTCAGACAGTGCCAACACATCTGACATGGCTACCATCCCCAGTGGGCAGCCGTCCGAGGCTGGAGGAGACTTCCTGGACCCTGCTCAGCTTCCATGATGCATGTCTGTCATCACTGTTTGCACGAGCCGTAGCAGTGTGGGGTATGCCTCTGCCTCCATGGCGTATCATGCTACCTGTTCCTAGGCAATCTCGTGGCACACACACCCATGTGTGGTAATGGGACCAGCCACACTGCATGTGAAGCACTCTGGGCACCAAGCCCCCTCCAGAACCAGTGGAGAGATACATCCACTACCTCAGTCCTTAGCAGGATGAAGCACTCTGGGCACAAAGGCCCCTCCAGAACCAGTGGAGAGATACATCCACTACCTCAGTCCTTGGCAGGATAAAGCACTCTGGGCACCAAGCCCCCTCCAGAACCAGTGGAGGCTGTTATCCACTTGAGAGACTGTCGCTTTGCACTCCCCAGGATTAAGCAGTGGGCAAACCACCCACTGGAAAGACTTGAGAGACTGTGGCTTTGCACTCCCCAGGATTAAGCAGTGGGCAAACCACCCACTGGAAAGACTTGAGAGACTGTGGCTTTGCACTCCCCAGGATAAAGCAGTGGGAAAACCACCCTCTGGAAAGACTTGAGAGACTATGGCTTTGCACTCCCCAGGATTAAGCAGTGGGCAAACCACCCACTGGAAAGTCTTGAGAGACTGTGGCATTGCACTCCCCAGGATAAAGCAGTGGGCAAACCACCCACTGAAAAGACTTGAGAGACTGGCTTTGCACTCCCCAGGATAAAGCAATGGGCATGGAGCACCCTCGTGCAGCAGTGGCGTTGTGGGTTCATCCGGCTGAGGTGCCCCCCCTCCCCCTGAGGTGCCTGTTTAATATTGATCTGATGCCCCTGCAGTGTTCTCTCCGTTTCGAGTCAGGTATCTTGTGTGGGATTCGCCCATGCATTTTGGGACCACTGGTCCACGGACAATGATTGGAACACTATCCGGACTTTTGTAGTCGGTGTACATATTTGTATATACTGATTTTAGAAGTTGCACTGTCTGATTTTTCTTGATTACACTTGTTACAATTGTTTCCTTTTGTCCTTGCGTTCTTCCGGGGGGTGAGGGAGTGTATATGTAATGTTGCTGCATGTATTTGTGTATATGATGTTGTGGGTGAGGGTGGGGGTATTGCGTGTTGCATGTGTGTGTCACTCTCTTTTCCCTCCCCCCTCCTCTGTGTTGTAGGTGCAGTACTCACTGTGGTCGTCAACGGCGTCTCCCCTGCTCCTGATACAGAAGGAGGAAGACCAGCATGGGCAGGACCTGTAACTTGGGCTCCATGGCATCCTGGTTCCCCTTCTGTGTACTGTTTCCACCGTGCTTTTGATAGCGTTGGTTCTGCCTGGAAAAGGTGGCGGACAGGCGTGTTGTAATACAGTGGGTGGTACTTTGTCCTCTGCCTGTCTGTTGGTGGTTACCGCCGCGGTGTTTGTTTCTACCGCCGTGGCGGTTGGAGTGTTAAATTGGTTGTCTATGTTGGCGGTTTCCGCCATAGTCATGATTCCATTTTCTTTTCTGCCGGCCTGTTGGCGGTATTACCGCTGCTTTAACACCGACCACCAGGGTTGTAATGAGGGCCATAATCTCAGAAATGAAGAAAATGTAAAGGCTCCTGACAGATATACTGATTCATGACGATCTCGTTCCTTTCAGATAGAGGTAGTGAGAGAGTGGGCCGGTCAGTGTAACGTCTTGACTACGTGAATCAGAAGACAGACTTACAGTGGCCTTCAGACAAGAAAGAAGACAAATCCCGACAACAAAAGCCACAATTTAAAAAGAAAAAGGTGGCAACAATTTGAATTAAACAGGCCAGCAAACTTGAGAACATCGCTGAAGAACAAGACGTGGGCACTCACCTTGCTGGACAGCACATCAGAAGTCATGATATGTTGCCAGAGTCTGAAAGATAATCTGGATGCAACAGCAACTAACGACTTTCTGGCAGTCGAGACTGCGGATGGGTGCTTTCTCCCAGCCGGCAAGGAATATGATTTAAATATCCAGATTGAGGGAGACATAGAGAGCACCATTAGTTTAATTTTCTGGTATGAACTTAGTTTTGATATCCTCTTGGCAGAAAGAGACTGGCCACCCGAACACGTTTGTAAGCTCCCACATGAGGAAGATGTAATTTTGCCTTCTTTCTCTGATCTTGTTCGTGAAAAGGTAAAAGAAGCCTATGCTCTTGAATGGGCTTTGGCGCAGGCACCTGTGTTATACCGCAACCAGGTATGGTGGGATAGAGATCCCCCCTACAATGTAATACCTATTAGGTCTACACCTCAGCCTCAGCCCCAATACTCTGTTAAACACAAGGCCAACGCATCAGTGAGAGAGATCCTCACTTAGCTTGAGTACCAGGGAGTAATAGAGCCCTGTTTCTCTGCAATGAATAACCTGTTATTCCCCACTGCAAAACCAGACCATTCATATTGAATAGTCTTAGGCTGCAGACACTTAAACAATCATACATGCACATACACAATACAAAATGCACACAGCACCGCACTAATTAACAACAGAGGCCCTCATTATGACATTGGCGGTAAAAACCACCTACCGCTGCGGTGACGGCCGCCAAAATACCGTCACCGCAGCTACCATCCATCCGCCATAATATGATCACTGCCGGACATCCGCCACAAGAAGGGTGGAAATCCGGCAATGATCACACTGGTAGACGGTGGTAAACTGGCACTGCTACCACCAGCACCACCACGTCAGTTGAATGCCGCTAGCCGTATCATGACCTGTGATACAGCCTGGTGGTGTTCAGCTGGTGGGCGCTGCTGCGGTAGCAGCACCCCTTCCCGTTCCCTGCCAGAAGACCTAGAACAAGGTAAGTCTGGCTTCCAACAGGGGAGGGGGGTGGGGGAGTGTTGTGTGTGTGGTTGTGTGCATGAATGTGCGAGTTTGTGCGTGAATGCGTCTGTGTGTGTAGTGTTATTTGCGTGGGTGTATGCATGTGAGTGAATGCGTGTAAGAATGGTGAAGTGAGTGCGTTTCTGCATGTCAGTGTGAATGTGTGTAAGAATTTGTGCAAGCATGACTGGAAGTATGCATGTATGAATGTGTGTATGCCAGTGTGAGTGAATGGGTGTATGCGTGGTGCGTGTCTGCGGTTGTGTGTGTGTATAGGGGGAGTGAGAGGATCGGAGGGGAGAGTTTGGATGGAGGGGCGGTGGGGGAAATCAGGTGGGTGTTGAGGGGGGTGGGGGACCTGCCTACCGGTGACAGGGAAAGAATTCCCTGTCACCGGTAGGGCCTACCGCCATTGTTTTCGTGGCATTGCTAACGCTTCGAAAACCATGGTGGTAGCCAGGCTCAAAATGCCGCCGGTGGTACTATGCCGACCGCCGGGCTGGAGATTGAAATCTCCAGCCCAGCAGCTGATACTGCCATAGCGGTATGAGTAGAGACGTGGCGGTTTGGCTGCAGCCAACCCGCCATTCTCATAATGTGGCGTTATGTACTGCCAGCCTATTGGCGGTACTGCCGCTACATTAACTCTCCCTACCAGGGTCATAATGACCAACATAGTGTGTAAAAAATACAAAACAACCCTGGATATTACCAACGTTGTTTTCTGCCAAAACTTAACACATTGAAAGTCTGGACCTTAGTGCATTTTCATTTAGGTCACAAAAACGCTTTTGTTGTTTACTCCAGGGCTATAAGAAAAGCCCTGGGTTGTTCTCAGTCCATGTAACATCAATATTGCATGATATTGATCCTGAGGCATTGTCCTATGTGGATGACATCTATCTCACAGATGACGACCTCAACATTCATCTTGCCAGGTTCAACTGTGAGAGATGTTTGGGTCCAAGGGGTTTGTGAGCATGTCTTCCACGTAGGTTTGCATTTTGCCAGTATTCGTCGACTTCAGTGTTAGAAATTGAGTCTCTGGTTCTCTGGGTGGCAACCAGTTTGCACTCTGTCGAAGCAGTGACCTTCACTCTTGTCAGGGTAAGGAAGTTGCACTCCTAAGACAACCCCTGCTCACCCCCTTGGTAGCATGGCACAAGCAGTCAGGCTTATCTCAGAGGCAATGTGTAAAGTATTTGTACCAAAACACACAGTAACACAGGGAAAACACTACAAAATGGAAGCAACACCAGTTTCGAAAAATAGCCAATATTTATCCAGATCAAACAAGACCAAAACGACAAAAATCCAACATACACATGCAAAATTATGAATTTTTAAAGATTAAACTTCAATTTAGCACTTAGAAACCCAAATGCTTGAATTTTGTGCTATTGGGGCATTGTGACAGAGTCGTTCCCAACAATCGGATGCCAATGGCGCACCCCCAGGTACAGTACCTTGTGAAAATGAGGAAACAAGCTGGTGCATGGAGTTAGGGATCGAGGCGTCACTGGATCCGGTGCAGCATTGATTGTGGTGCTGCAGAGCAGAGGAGCGCAGGCATCGGTGCGAAGCATCAGTTCCTTACACTTCCGGCATGGTCGATGTCCGACAGTCAAGACGCAGTGGGGCGACCTCATGGGTTTGCGGTCACGCCACAAGGCTGCTGACACTGCAACAAAGTCAGGTGCCATGGACGTCAGTGACACAGCTTCAGTTGCAGGTGGCGTTGCGGGATCCGGCAGTGGCATCAGTCCGGGTGTCGTCCGAAGTCAGTGAACTTGGTTTTTCTTGGTTTTTCACCAGCTTCTCCTTTCAAGGGCCCAGTGACTGGATGAGGCACCACTTAGCAGGGTAGGAGTCTCAGCAAAGGGCCCATGTTCTGGCAGAGGAAGTATTTGATGGCCCTGAGACTTCAGAGCACGGGGCAAGCTCAGTCCAAGCCCTTGGAGAAACTTCACAAGCAGGATACACAAGAAAGTCCAGTCTGAAGCAGCAACTGCAATCAACCCAGAAAAGCATGTACAGCAAAGGGGCAGTACTCCTCCTCCAGCTTTTCAGCTCTTCTCCTTGGCAGAGGTTCCTCTTGATCCAGAAGTGTTCTAAAAGTCTGACCCACACAGACACCTACGCACCCACTAAGACACAGATGCACTCACTCTCATACCCAGACAGACACTCTCACAGCCACTCTCACCCCCGGATACACAGTCTCACACCTATTCTCACACCCTGAGAGACAGACCGAGGCCAACTCCCATCAGGTACAACCAAAGGGTCCTGCACAGCATGGGGTTGGGAGGGCGGAGGGGTTGCCAAAGGATCTGGCCACATGCACTGCTAATTACCCCACAAATTATGGCACTCATGACATCTTTGATAACATCACTGAGAATATCAATGTAATATTTGCGCTAACACCTTTTACAAAAAAACTGTGCATGGCGAGACGCAAGTTGTAGTTACCTTAGGGCGCACGAGTTATTGTTACTTTAGATAATAGGTGCATTTCTTTGGTTTCACACGTTTAAAATGTGAGCCTAACTATAATGTCCCTGTAACCTTTGTTTTTTTCAGTTAATATATATACATATATATACTGAAAAAAAACAAAGGTTACAAGAACGTTATAGTTAGGTATTGAATTTCGTCACACAAAACTATAGAAATTCAGCAGATATAGTTACCAGACCTAACTATAACTTATGCCTCTGCAATGTACTGCTTGCAACCTCACATATTACATCACTCATGACATAGTGACATCACTGATGACATCACTGATGGGATCTCAAATTATATCACTAATGACATCACTGATGATATCATCCAGTCTGTATATGCGTGTTAAAAACGTGTATTCTAGTTTAAGATATATAATAAAGTAGTGCAAGTTATTATGTGTTTTTTACTTTATCATTTTCCAGAAACATTCAACAATGCAGACAGCTAAATGAGTGCCATAAGGAGAGGAGCAAGCAATGTAATGAAAACTATGGTACAATGTACAAAAAATGAAACCACAAAAGACATAGGGCCTCATTCCAACCTCCACGGAAGCACCGCCAACAGGCTGGCGGTGCTTCATGTGGAATTCCAACCGCGGCTTTACAGCCGCGGTCGCCCAGCCGGGTCCGGCGGTTTCCCGCCGGATTAGCCCCGGCTGGGAGAATCCTCCATGGCGGCGCTGCAAGCAGCGCCGCCATGGGGATTCTGACCCCCTGTGATGCTAATAATTTTGTTTGACCAATGACTTTGTGTTTCACCACTGCGCATATTAGTTGCTCAATGTTCACCAGTAGCACATTGTATGTTTTGTTCAGCCTAGCCGCCTATTGGCTTTGACATGGCATTAGCCATTACTTTCTGTATTTAGTTTAGCCGCCTATTGGCTTTGACATTGCATTAGACATCACATTTTGTATTCAGCTCAGCTGCCTATTGGCTTTGACATGATATTAGACATTGCATTTTGTATTCAGCTTAACTGCCTATTGGCTTTGACATGACATTAGACATTACATTTGATATTTAGGTTAGCTGCCTATTGCCTTTAACGTGGAGTTAGACATTGCAGTTGAGAATCCAAGCTGTATTTTTCCAAGCTATGTTTTTCCACAAGATGAACCAAGCTGTTTTCTTCTCACACTAGACTAGACCTGATAAGAGAGAGTACATTTGGTGTTTTCCTTTCTGCTCAGGCTTGGGAGGAGGAGCAGTCTAGGAGATCTGGCCAGTCTCCAAAGGCTTGCGTAGTTTTCCCGAGTCTGAGAGGAGGGGGCACGCTTTTGAAAGGATGGCTCGGGGCTTCAGAGAATTAGATTGAAATCTGCTGGACTTCGGGCTGGAACTTGGTGCCAGTTGCCAGTCTCCCGTGTGGGTAGATAATCTCTTTCTCGCAGTTGACCGGAGTCATCAACTTGCAGACCCCAGAAAGATGAAGCTGTAGATAGGCCTTACACGGTGAAGTATTTGATTGTATATGCTTTGCATTCAATATCTTATAAATATAACCTGCTGTGTACATTGCAACTGAGAAGTACTGTGATATATTTTGTTTTCATTGCTGCAACGTGTGCTTGAAATCTATTAATTCGTCTCTCACGAACTTGTGGGTGGGGAAGAATTAACAACAATAAAGGTCTTCTTTGAACTCAGAAGTGCATTCTTGATATGTTCTGTAAGCTCTGATACGATATAAGAAGGAAAGCAGAACATTTTGGTACCAGAAGTGGGGTAGGGTTGAATTATAGATTTCTACGTGCACAATTTAAAAGTGTAATTGTTTTTTGTTGTTTGGAGAATTACAGAAGCACGGCCGACCATGTTTGAAAATGCATGTGTAGTTAAACTGACTGATGGTGCTGTGAGAAATATGTTTTCTTTCTGTGATGAAGCATATTTAGAAAATGTGCCTTTTGGAAGCAATGATGTTCCTTTTGTTTTTGACAGAAGGGTTTGGATACTTTTATCTGCTTACAGAGAAATGCAGGAAAAATGTAGGAAGTTGGAACATGAAAATAAGAATTTACGTGAGCAAATTAGCCAGAATACATTAATGCAAGATAATGCTGAAAGTTATAAAAATGCTGTTTTAGAAGAATCCGTCTTTTCCCATTCCAGTAATGAGGGGGTTAAGACAGCTTTGAGCTACTCTGAGCCTCCGTGTGAGCCAGGTTTTTTGGCAGTCAAAGTGCATTCCTTAACTGATAACACGAAGAACGACGACGGAGCTCAGAATGTGATTTACGAGTTACTGTTGCAAAATGAAGCAAAACGAAAGATTTTAGAGTTTCTTACTGTTTGCATTAAGCAAGAGACACCGAGTTTCATTAGCTTGTTTGATTTTTGGAAACAGAATAGCCCTCATCTGAGTGAAATCCTAACACTTTGGTATATGGTCACTGGGAAAAATTATATGCAGCTGCGTGCTTGTGATTTGGCAAATTAAATAATTCAGACTTTAAATGTTTGCGCAGTGCAAGAGGGAAACACTGATTTACATGTAAATCAGGAACAGGGGAAGAAAAGAGTGCCCCTAGCTAGGATCATACACTGGATCTGGTACCTGCAAGACAGGGCTAGAGTACCACAGGTAAAAGAGTCACCAGTGAAATTGTGTGCACCATTTGAATTCGTGTCCATGGGGATAAAAAGCATGTTTGTTTTACTAATGATTTATTGACTGAAATGTTGTTTTCTGGCACAGTAGAAGGAACAGCGTTGTACAATGTGTGTCAGATTTTAAAGCAAGAGCTGCGTGAGATGTGTCATTTTTACACAGATTCGTGGTTCATTGCCAATGGGTTAGTCGTTTGATTTTCCACATGGCTTGTACCTAACTGGTTCAATTCCCTAGCAGATGTTAAAGAGAATAATTCAGAGAGAGAAGTGTGTTCACCCAGAATTCTGACTTAGTGGGGATGGCTAAGTGGGTGCACCAGAAATGTGAACATCTGGGAGAAAAAGCCACTTACAGGTGGGCAGAGATGAGAGAGATGCATATTCCCCTAGATTTGATAAAAACTGTGCAGCACGCACAAAAGCAATCTGTCCCACAAGCAGTCACAGAGAGAGGAAAGTTACCAGAACAGATATGGCAAATTGATCAGGTTTTAGGGGGAGTGATTGCTGCAGATTACCAAGGAGAAATCAAAATTATGCTGATAACTGGAAAAGAATCTGATTCATTCATACAAATTGGAGACAGAATGGCCCAACTTGTCAAAAGTGCAGTGAATGGAGGTTTGGTAAAGAATGAGTCTGCCCCAGCCCTTCTGACAGTGCAAGGAAAGGGAAGCTGTGGTGCAGCAGATAAAAACCTCAGTGCTGAGGTGTGGGTTGAAGCCCCAGATGACCCTCCAGAACCTGCAGAAATTATAACAAAAGGCCCCAAAAACGTCCTGCTGATTATAAAACAGGGAAAAGAGGAATGGTACATTTTAAATGACAAATGTTATTTGCAAGAAAAGTCATACTTTTTTCTTTTGCAGATCCTACCACGTTTCGCCACTGTCCCTGAGTGTGCTGTGTGGTCCCCTTTCGGGTGTGTGCGTGTGGGGTCGGGGAAGGGACCGAACCCCCAACCTGAACCTGACTGAGTAAAGTACAAGCACCATGGATCCATTTTGCGCAAATGGCGCCTTCAGTTCAAGTTCAACTTGTTTGATTGCATTCTTCCACTAGAACTAAGCAACCTTAACAGTTAACTGTCTGTGTTTTTTCGTATGGAACTCTGACTTTCACTTACATTCCTGCAAACCTTTCAGGTGGACCGTGCACCTTTACATGAGTAGAACTCATGCTGCATCAAATTGCTATTTTAGAGACACTATAATCTCATTCAGAATATAAAAGTTTCAGCCTTTTCTGTGTAGATGTATCTGATGTGAAAGGTTATGAGATCTATATGTTAGTCCACTTCCATTGCTTCACAGTGATTGCTTTGATCATTCAAATCTGATTTGCTGATAATGTTTTCTTTTTTGTGCTGATGTTTTTTTTTTTTTAAACAAGAGATATGTGAAACAAAAATTCATTGGTCATAGGGTGGAATGTGATGCTATTAATTTTGTTTGACCAATGACTTTGTGTTTCACCACTGCGCATATTAGTTGCTCAATGTTCACCAGTAGCACATTGTGGAGGTCATTCTAATCTTGCCAAGCGGGAACCGCCAGAAGACCGTACCGCCGTCAAAAGACCGCAGCGGTCATTCTGAGTTTCCCGCTGGGCTGGCGGGCGACCGCCAGAAGGCCGCCCGCCCGCCCAGCGGGAAACCCCCTTCCACGAGGATGCCGGCCCTGAATGGAGCCGGCGGAGTGGAAAGGGTGCGACGGGTGCAGTTGCACCCGTCGCGATTTTCAGTGTCTGCTATGCAGACACTGAAAATCTTTGTGGGGCCCTGTTAGGGGGCCCCTGCAGTGCCCATGCCATTGGCATGGGCACTGCAGGGGCCCCCAGGGGCCCCACGACATCCGTTCCCGCCAGCCAGGTTCTGGCGGTCAAAACCGCCAGAACCAGGCTGGCGGGAAGGGGGTCGGAATCCCCAGGCAGCGCCGCCATGGAGGATTCTTCAGGCCAGGGGAAAACCGGCAGGAAACTGCCGGTTTCCCTTTTCTGACCGCGGCTTTACCGCTGCGGTCAGAATTGGCCTGTATGCACCGCCAGCCTGTTGGCGGTGCATCCGCGGTCCCCGGCCCTGGCGGTCTATGACCGCCAGGGTCGGAATGACCCCCTGTATGTTTTATTCAGCCTAGCCGCCTATTGGCTTTGACATGGCATTAGCCATTACTTTCTGTATTTAGTTTAGCCGCCTATTGGCTTTGACATTGCATTAGACATTGCATTTTGTATTCAGCTTAACTGCCTATTGGCTTTGACATGACATTAGACATTACATTTGATATTTAGGTTAGCTGCCTATTGCCTTTAACGTGGAGTTAGACATTGCAGTTGAGAATCCAAGCTGTATTTTTCCAAGCTATGTTTTTCCACAAGATGAACCAAGCTGTTTTCTTCTCACACTAGACTAGACCTGATAAGAGAGAGTACATTTGGTGTTTTCCTTTCTGCTCAGGCTTGGGAGGAGGAGCAGTCTAGGAGATCTGGCCAGTCTCCAAAGGCTTGCGTAGTTTTCCCGAGTCTGAGAGGAGGGGGCACGCTTTTGAAAGGATGGCTCGGTGCTTCAGAGAATTAGATTGAAATCTGCTAGACTTCGGGCTGGAACTTGGTGCCAGTTGCCAGTCTCCCGTGTGGGTAGATAATCTCTTTCTCGCAGTTGACCGGAGTCATCAACTTGCAGACCCCAGAAAGATGAAGCTGTAGATAGGCCTTACACTGTGAAGTATTTGATTGTATATGCTTTGCATTCAATATCTTATAAATATAACCTGCTGTGTACATTGCAACTGAGAAGTACTGTGATATATTTTGTTTTCATTGCTGCAACGTGTGCTTGAAATCTATTAATTCGTCTCTCACGAACTTGTGGGTGGGGAAGAATTAACAACAATAAAGGTCTTCTTTGAACTCAGAAGTGCATTCTTGATATGTTCTGTAAGCTCTGATACGATATAAGAAGGAAAGCAGAACACCCCCTTCCTGCCAGCCTGTTTCTGGCGGTTTTCACTGCCAGAAACAGGATGGCGGGAACGGGTGTTGTGGGGCCCCTGGGGGCCCCTGCACTGCCCATGCCACTGGCATGGGCAGTGCAGGTGCCCCCTAACAGGGCCCCATCATGATTTCCACTGTCTGCATAGCAGACAGTGAAAATCGCGACGGGTGCAACTGCACCCGTCGCACCCCTGCAACACCGCCGGCTCCATTCGGAGCCGGCTTCTGTGTTGCAGGGCCTTTCCCGCTGGGCTGGCGGGCGCTCCCTTGGCGGGCGCCCGCCGGCCCAGCGGGAAAGTCTGAATGGCCTCTGCGGTCTTTTGACCGTGGAGCGGCCAATTGGCGGTTTCCGCTTGGCGGGCGGCGCCCGCCGCCCGCCAATATCGGAATGACCCCCATAATCATCATGAAGGCATATCAATAAAGAGCTGGACAACAGACAATGACCTGATAGAGCATTCAAAGACATGCAGGTACAACAGAATTTTATGATTGTGAGAACCCACATCAACACATGTCTGCATGGTGTGGCGAGGTGGGCAGAGTGGTGTCAATGGTGCGCAGATATTCTCTAAGCTGTTGCCAAATATCCCGCGGTCTAGGTGCTGGGGTCTCAAGAGATGCATATATCTCGCTAGTGTTGTGACAATAAATTAGGCTTGTGAGCAAGCGCTTAGTGGTAGGCACATGCTTGGTTCCCCAAATGAGTGCTATTTCTCCCTTGGCAAGTAGAAGTGCGATGGCAACGTAACATCTCATGCGTTTAGGAATATCCCATATATACCCTAAAAGGGCCATCAGTGGGTCAGGATTAAGAGTAGTGTCCAGCGTTAGTGAGAGCCGGCCAAACACATCACACCACTAATGACTAATGGGGGTACATGTCCACTGCATGTGTTGGAAATCAGCAAGAGGTTCAAGGCATTTAAGACAAGCAGAGGATCTTTAGGGATCCATTCAGGCTATAGCACTCATTGTTACGTATGCCCTACACAAAAATTTAAAGTTCAACAGTTTATGTCTGCGGTTAAAGGACACAGAACTGGTTTGGGTGCGACAGACGGACCATATGCTCTCTGACAGGGGTCAACCCAATGCCGATTCCCAAGCCTCCCTAAGCTTCACATCATAAACAGGTAGAAGAGCAATGCTCACTTGATAGAGCCTAGAGACAAGATGTGCCCCTGAGTCTGTTGTAATGACTAACATGAGGGGGAGAAGTCAGCAGGGGCCAGCAGGTAGAAGGAAAGCAAGTGTGTCGAGCGCTTTGCAAGCAACATAGCACAAAATGCTCCAGTTGGGTGGCGTTGGCATAGCGTGCATCTCCAGTATTGAGAAAACATAGTCATTCAGAAATACATTACCCAGTGTGTGAATATTATATCTTTGTAGCGTGCGCTGAACCAATACTTCCTGCATGATGGTAAAATATGGGTTGTTAGGTAACATCAGGGTGGGAGAGTAAAGTAAGTCACACCGTAGCATGCGTGCAAGTTTACGCCATGCCCAGCTTGTATTGAATAGCGTTTGGGGTCTAAGGGAATGCCCCAAGGAAGGAGCATGAGCAAAGGTACTGAGAAAGCAAGGTCACTCTCTGGAATCGCATAAGGGATGCACATGTCTGGATGAAACCAGTGATGGGAGACACTGTGCTGCTAGGAAATAGAGTTTCATATTGGGCACTCTGAAGCCTCTGCGTTCATACGGGAGAGTGAGAACTTCCCACCGAATGCAAGCCCACACAAGTCAAGTCAGTAAGCCGCAGAGCATGTCAAAGTAATTGTTGGTGAGTGGGATAGGAACATTTAAAAATAAATAAAGGAACCATAGAAGCACTATCATTTTAATGAGAGAAATTCGGCCCACCTTGGATACCGGGATCTTCACCCAGTGATCCATTTGCGCCGTTAATCTATCAATAACAGGCCCATAATTGAGACTTATGATCTGGTCTTTATCCCTATGAATATGAATGCCGAGATATTTCTTTGATTCGCTGCACTATTTTAAATGATATTCCGAACAGGGAGGAGTAGTAGCATCAGTGAATTGCTTGTAAGCCTGAAAATGTACCAAAGCAAACTAATTAGTCCAAAATAGAGTTGAGGTTAGCTCCAGAGTGGTGTACAACAGTAAAATATTGTCTGCTATAAGAAGGGGTCTGCTATTGAATTGAATTGTAAGCCTCTATGGATGTGCTTCTCCTGCATGTGGTGCACCAGGGGGTCCATTGCTATAATGAAAAGTAAAGGTGAAAGCATGCTTCCCTGATGAGTTTCCTGCTCAATGAGGGGGGAGAGCATTCTGTTAAGCTGTATAGTAGCTGAGGGTTGCGAGTTTAGTAGGGAAATTAGGGCAGTGAGGCCACGCGGAAATCTGAGCTTTCACAGAGTGGCATGAAGGAATAACCAGGCAAGGGAATTGAAAGCCTTTTCCGCGTCTAGCAGTTCCATGGCTGCTGGGTCTGTGTGAGATATTTTGTTTAGAACTGAAAAGACCGTGAAGAGGTTAAGAGAAGTGGACGGTATGATGCAAAGTCCGACTAAGCTGGGGAAATAATTTGGTCTAAAAGAAGTGGGAGTCGCGTGGCTATAAGCTTGACAAGGACCTTGTTATTGAAATTTGAAGAGAGAGGGGTTGATATGAGCCACACTCAAGTGGGCCCTTGTCAGGTTTAGTTAGCACAGTGATGACCATTTCCTGCGATGTTGCCGGAAGAACTCCAGTTTCAACATCCTCCGCATACACAGATAGAAGCCCCGGCGCCAATATTTCTTTATAGGCTTTAAAAAACACCCCAGTGAGCCCATCTAGTCCGCAGGCACAGGTACCCTCCATAGCATCTAGGGCCTGCACGATTTCCTCTGTGGTGAATGGCTCACTGAGAAATTGTTTTTGGGCATTGGTTAACTACACCATTGCACCCTCATCAAGGTATTGCTGCAGCAGCGCATGAGGTGAGGTGGGTGGGGTGTAATGTTATCTGTATTTAACCACCGATTCCATCTTGACCACTGACTCCATTTTGTGCTTAGCATAGCTTCAAATGCAGTCACATCCGTGGCGCAGGTATTTTTCCATGCACTCTACATTGAACATGTTTTTGCTCTTTCTCACCAGAGAAGGGAACATAGCATGAGGAATGCAATGAGGATAAGAGTATACAAGGATGAGCATGTTTAATAGCAGAAAAGGATACAGCTCTGTCTTAGAAATGCACATTGGGATCTGGCCAATCATTTTGTGTGTTTTCAACACTGACCAAGTATAGCAGCACTTGAATTTCACAACTTGCTTGAAGGAAGGGGGGGATATTACCAGAACCTTTTTCTTAAGTTTGTTTAAGGTATATAAGGTGGGGTAACTTGGCACTGAGACAGAAGGAACTCATTTCTGAGGGTGGACGCATTGCTCCGAAAAGTTATTGGGTAATATTTCTCCTGTCTCAGACGTCCAGGGTTCCACAACTTGATGTTGGCAAGGACAAGGATGATGTTGGATTCAATCCCCATGATGATGCATTTTTCATTCTTAATTATCTAGCTTTGCTGTGTGCATGCATAATATATATATATATATATATATATATATATATATATATATATATATATATATATACATATATATACAGGGAGTGCAGAATTATTGGGCAAGTTGTATTTTTCAGGATTAATTTTATTATTGAACAACAACCATGTTCTCAATGAACCCAAAAAAACTCATTAATATCAAAGCTGAATATTTTTGGAAGTAGTTTTTAGTTTGTTTTTAGTTTTAGCTATGTTAGGGGGATATCTGTGTGTGCAGGTGACTATCACTGTGCATAATTATTAGGCAACTTAACAAAAAAAAATATATACTCATTTCAATTATTTATTATTACCAGTGAAACCAATATAACATCTCAACATTCACAAATATACATTTCTGACATTCAAAAACAAAACAAAAACAAATCAGTGACCAATATAGCCACCTTTCTTTGCAAGGACACTCAAAAGCCTGCCATCCATGGATTCTGTCAGTGTTTTGATCTGTTCACCATCAACATTGCGTGCAGCAGCAACCACAGCCTCCCAGACACTGTTCAGAGAGGTGTACTGTTTTCCCTCCTTGTAAATCTCACATTTGATGATGGACCACAGGTTCTCAATGGGGTTCAGATCAGGTGAACAAGGAGGCCATGTCATTAGATTTCCTTCTTTTATACCCTTTCTTGCCAGCCACGCTGTGGAGTACTTGGACGCGTGTGATGGAGCATTGTCCTGCATGAAAATCATGTTTTTCTTGAAGGATGCAGACTTCTTCCTGTACCACTGCTTGAAGAAGGTGTCTTCCAGGAACTGGCAGTAGGACTGGGAGTTGAGCTTGACTCCATCCTCAACCCGAAAAGGCCCCACAAGCTCATCTTTGATGATACCAGCCCAAACCAGTACTCCACCTCCACCTTGCTGGCGTCTGAGTCGGACTGGAGCTCTCTGCCCTTTACCAATCCAGCCACGGGCCCATCCATCTGGCCCATCAAGACTCACTCTCATTTCATCAGTCCATAAAACCTTAGAAAAATCAGTCTTGAGATATTTCTTGGCCCAGTCTTGACGTTTCAGCTTGTGTGTCTTGTTCAGTGGTGGTCGTCTTTCAGCCTTTCTTACCTTGGCCATGTCTCTGAGTATTGCACACCTTGTGCTTTTGGGCACTCCAGTGATGTTGCAGCTCTGAAATATGGCCAAACTGGTGGCAAGTGGCATCGTGGCAGCTGCACGCTTGACTTTTCTCAGTTCATGGGCAGTTATTTTGCGCCTTGGTTTTTCCACACGCTTCTTGCGACCCTGTTGACTATTTTGAATGAAACGCTTGATTGTTCGATGATCACGCTTCAGAAGCTTTGCAATTTTAAGAGTGCTGCATCCCTCTGCAAGATATCTCACTATTTTTTACTTTTCTGAGCCTGTCAAGTCCTTCTTTTGACCCATTTTGCCAAAGGAAAGGAAGTTGCCTAATAATTATGCACACCTGATATAGGGTGTTGATGTCATTAGACCACACCCCTTCTCATTACAGAGATGCACATCTCCCAATATGCTTAATTGGTAGTAGGCTTTCGAGCCTATACAGCTTGGAGTAAGACAACATGCATAAAGAGGATGATGTGGTCAAAATACTCATTTGCCTAATAATTCTGCACTCCCTGTATATTCACTGCATACATATTCATTGTTGATATAGTGCATTTTGTCTGAATATTATTATTTAACTGCTGTGATTATTTTAGTAGCTGCACGTGTTTTTCTGCATTCAAGTTAAATACTCACATTAATATTCTTGTATATTTTTGTTTGAGCCCATTGAAGTGCCTTAATAAATGCACTACTCAGAATAATAGTGATGCATGCTTTGCATTCTTTAGCCTCGTTCCTTCTTATTTTGAAGCTAAGCAGAACATGGGGCTCCATAGAGTTGACAGTAATAGCCAAAAATCTCTGGCTGGAACTCAGAGGGGCCCACAGCATGCATGCCATCCTCCTGAGGTCCATCAGAGTTCTCCTGAGCTCTAATATGTACTCAGATGAGTACAATTGGCGGAAAAGTCAGGCCAGCGTGCTCCCTGGATGCTCGCCCTCTCCATATCTACGGGCCTTAACATATTTCCCCAAATGAAATGCCTCTTTTTCCGCCAGATCGTGGAACTCATCCAAAGGTAGTTTATGTTGGTGGGAGTCAGCATCAGACTCCAAGGATGTGTCATCAGTCTCTGTGAGCTGGACTTCCACCTGGACAAGACTGAGTCTGATGTCATTCAGAGCCCCAGAATGTTTGAAAATACAAATACTCCTAGTATAAACCTTAAAAGCATCCCAGAAAATGGCATGCCTACTCACAAAGCCATCCTTAAGGTGGAAATATTCAACCATGGTGTCTCTCAGTTTAGATTGGAAAAGCACATTGTGCAGTGCCATGTTCGGGAAACCCGACAATCTCACGACACCACCCTATACAGGAACGCTAAGGGGTGGATTTAAGAGCCCCTTGTGCCATAAGATCGCCACATTACTGTCATTGTTTTATGCTAATGTAGTGATATTATGGCAAAAATGCAGCTCCAGATTTACAAAGTGGTGCAATTCATGCATTGCGCCACTTTGTTACCCCTTGCGTCACATTATGCCTTCACCAGGCATAATGTATGCAAAGTGAGCGTTCCCCCATTAGGGTAAGCTGAAAAAATGGCACAAAGAAATCTGAAAGATTTCTTTGCGTAATTTTTTTCAGCATTTTTAATGTCTGCCCATTAAAAGGGGCACACCATTGGTTGTAATAGGCCTATATGTACTGTTCAGGGTTAGCAACAAAATGTTGACTATAACCCTGAACTGTACATCAATAGCATAAAAAATTCTGCCTCTATTGCCCCCTACCCTGCCCCATGGTGCACCACATTTTAAATACGGCACATACATGGTGGCAGTAGGGGGGGCGCTAAGGGGTGCAAGAAAAGTAACGCTGCACTGGGTGCTGCACCACCTTTCTTAAATTTGCCCCTAAGTGTGAGCAGCACCGGGGAATGATGGGATAACGTGCGTGTAAGGTGCTTAATGGCGGTGACCCATTGGGTAGTTGGGCTACTTAGGATCCAGTAATCGATGCGCGCAGAGATGCCGCGGGTGCTGAATGAAACGTGAAGGCCCTTGTATCAATTTTGTGGAGTCACCATGTGTCATTTAGTGAATATGTCTTGCAGGATAGTTTGTAGGATTCAGAGGGATCGGGGTTTAGTGGTAGGGACTGGGGCAGTGGTGTCCAGTGATGGGTTTAACACCATATTAAGCATATTAAGGTCGCCCTCAAGAGTACGTAATCAGCCTCAAAGCTGTCCATATGGGTTTGTAAAGCCTGAAAAAAATCAGGTGAGTCAAAGTTTGATGCATAAACATTAATTAGCAGTACTTTGAGACCCGCAAGTGTTCGAGATTATGTACTGGAGTTAGCATAGTAGCGATTTGGGCTCCATGTAAAAGTTTGATTTTCTTCTCTAAAACTTTTTACAAAGTTCTGAAAAGTTTCCAAAAACTTCTAAAAGTTTTCTAAAAGTTAGAGAAAGATTTTTTTTTCTCTGTGCTTTAAAAAGTTATGAAACCTTTTCTTTCTTCTTACTATCTCTAAACCTTTTGCTATCATGTCTGTGGTAGAGTCTGCTCCTAAAACTGTCAATGCTACTTATGACAGTTTGAATTACAAGAGCTTAAGAACTCTCTGCTTAGATAGAGGTTTAGTTATAGGTACGAACCCTACAAAAGAGTTTCTGTTCAACATGCTTATGGTAGATGATGAGACACAAGCTGGCCCATCAAATGAGAGGTTAGAACATATAGAAACTTCCCAGTCTGATTCAGGAGAGTTCCTTGAGAAGGGTGGGGAGGGTTCTGAACAAGATCTGCCCCCTAGCAGGACACCCAGTAATGTTGGTAGTAATGGAGGTTCCCATCACAGTAGGGCATCCTTTATTCCTAGAGGCCACGTTACCAGGGTCCAGACAGTTAGGGACAGGTCGCCCTCTGAAGTTTCCCATTTGTCATCTGTGTCAAAGCATTCCCAACCCACCCACCCTGAGGATAACTTGTTAGAAAGGGAACTCAAAAAGTTGAGGGTTGAAGAGAGCAGACTGAAGCTTAAACAGCAACAGCTAGCCTTAGATAGGGAATCCCTAGACATTGAGAAGGAAAGACAGAGGTTGGGGTTAGGACCCCATGGTGGCAGCAGCAGTATTCCTGATAGTAATCCTGTTAGAGAGCATGATTCCAGGAATCTGCACAAGATAGTCCCCCCTTTCAAGGAGGGGGATGACATCAACAAGTGGTTTGCTGCACGTGAGAGGGCCTGTATGGAACAGGGGGTCCCTCAGAGGCAGTGGGCTGCTTTTTTGTGGCTATCTTTCAATGGAAAGGGTAGGGATAGGCTCCTTACTGTTAGAGAAAGTGAAGCTAACAATTACACAGTATTGAAGGATGCACTCTTGGATGGATTTGGCTTAACCACTCAACAATACAGGATTAAGTTCAGAGACACCAGAAAATAGTTCTCTCAAGACTGGAAAGATTTTGTGGACTGTTCAGTAAAGGCCTTGGAAGGGTGGTTACATGGCAGTAAGGTATCTGACTATGAAAGCCTGTATAATCTTATTCTGAGAGAGCATATTCTGAATAACTGTGTGTCTGACTTGTTGCACCAATACCTAGTGGACTTGGATCTGACCTCTCCTCAAGAATTGGGAAAGAAGGCAGACAAGTGGGTCAGAACAAGGGTGAACAGAAAAGTTCATATAGGGGGTGACAAGGGTGGCAAGAAGAAGGATGGTAAGTCTTCTGACAAGGGTGAGGACATAAGTAAAAATACAGAGTCTTCATCAGGCCCACACCAATCCTCTGGTGGGGGTGGTGGGTCCAAATCCTCTTCCAATAATCATCCAAAAAAGCCTTGATGTTATTTGTGTAAAGTCAAAGGCCATTGGGCAACTGATTCCAGTTGTCCAAAGAAAAACACCAAACCTCCCACTAGCACAACCCCTGCTGCAAATTCTAGTGCCCCTAGTAATAGCAGTGGTGGTGGGAAACCTACAAATAGCCAATCCAAGGGTATAGCTGGGCTCACTAGTGGCAGTGTAGTTGGGGTTGGTCTTGTTAGGGAGACCACAGAGGCTGTTTTAGTCTCTAAAGGTGCCATTGATTTGGCCACCTTGGTTGCTTGTCCACTTAATATGGATAAGTACAAGCAACTTCCCCTAATAAATGTTGTTGAGGTTCAGGCCTACAGGGACACAGGAGCCAGTGTAACTATGGTCATAGAGAAACTGGTCCACCCTGAACAGCACCTACTTGGTCAGCAGTACCAAGTGACAGACGCTCATAACAACACTCTTAGTCACCCCATGGCTGTTGTGAATCTCATCTGTGGGGGGGGTTACTGGTCCAAAGAAAGTTGTGGTTGCCTCAGATTTACCTGTAGACTGTCTACTAGGGAATGATTTAGAGACATAAGCTTGGGCAGAAGTGGAGTTGGAGGCTCATGCAGCAGTGCTGGGCATTCCTGGGCATATTTTTGCTTTAACCAGGGCTCAGGCCAAAAAGCAAAATGGAAGGGGTAACTTGGATCCTGGAAGAATGGACCAAGTGCTACCTAAAGGTAGGGGTAGCAAGGGTAAATCCCTACCCACTATCCCTCCCTCTACAGATGATTCTCCTTCTGAAGAAGAAGAAGTTCCTCCCTATGCAGAACCTTCACCAGATGAGCTGGCAGCAGACACTGCTGAGCTTTTGGGTGGAGGGGGGCCTGCCAGGGAAGAGATGAGTGTGGCACAGCAAACCTGTCCCACATTAGAGGGTCTCAGACAGCAAGCTGTCAAACAGCAAAATGGGGATGTCAGTGACAACCATAGAGTTTACTGGGAGGACAACCTCTTGTATACAGAGGCAAGGGACCCAAAACCTGGAGCAGCCAGGAGATTGGTCATTCCCCTGCAGTACAGAGAGTTCCTCCTAACTCTTGCACATGACATTCCTTTGGCTGGG
Organism: Pleurodeles waltl; assembly: GCF_031143425.1. Lineage (NCBI taxonomy): Eukaryota > Metazoa > Chordata > Amphibia > Caudata > Salamandridae > Pleurodeles > Pleurodeles waltl. The sequence continues at coordinate 846,283,550 of NC_090444.1, forward strand.
CATTTGGGCCAGATCAAAACATGGGAAAGACTTGTCCCCTTGTTTCACTGGCCTAGGATGTCAGAGGACACTAAAGATTTTTGCAAGTCTTGTGTGACCTGCCAAGCCAGTGGCAAGACTGGTGGCAGTCCAAAGGCCCCCCTTATTCCACTACCTGTGGTTGGGGTGCCCTTTGAAAGGGTAGGGGTTGCCATAGTTGGCCCCCTTGACCCTCCTACTGCTTCAGGCAATAGGTTTATCTTGGTGGTTGTGGACCATGCCACAAGATATCCTGAAGCAATTCCTCTAAGGACCACTACAGCCCCTGCAGTGGCAAAGGCCCTCCTGGGAATCTTTACCAGGGTGGGTTTCCCTAAAGAGGTAGTATCAGACAGAGGCAGCAACTTCATGTCTGCATACTTGAAAGCAATGTGGAAGGAGTGTGGTATTACCTACAAGTTCACCACTCCTTACCATCCACAGACTAATGGACTGGTAGAGAGGTTTAATAAAACTCTCAAAGGTATGATAATGGGACTCCCTGAAAAACTCAGGAGGAGATGGGATGTCCTGTTATCTTGCCTCCTTTTTTGCTTACAGGGAGGTACCGCAGAAAGGAGTGGGCTTCAGCCCGTTTGAACTCCTCTTTGGGCACCCTGTAAGTGGTCCACTCACTCTTGTGAAGGAGGGTTGGGAACAACCTTTAAAAGCTCCTAAACAGGACATAGTGGATTATGTACTTGGCCAAAGATCCAGAATGGCTGAGTACATGAAAAAGGGCAGTAAAAACCTTCAGGCCAGCCAGGTGCTGCAAAAGCAATGGCATGACCAGAAGGCTGTTCTGATCCAGTACCAACCAGGACAGAAGGTGTGGGTATTGGAGCCTGTGGCCCCAAGAACACTCCAGGACAAATGGAGTGGACCCCATCTAATTGTTGAGAAAAAGGGTGAGGTTACCTATTTGGTAGACCTGGGCACTGCCAGGAGTCCCCTTAGAGTGATTCATGTCAACCGCCTAAAACCCTACTATGACAGGGCTGATCTCACCCTGCTCATGGCAACAGATGAGGGACAGGAAGAAGAGAGTGACCCTCTCCCTGATCTCTTCTCCACCACCGAAGCAGATGCCTTAGTGGAGGGAGTAGTTTTGGCAGATTGTCTGACTGCAGAACAGAAAGACAACTGCATCAATCTCCTTGGACAATTTTCTGACCTCTTTTTAATTGTGCCAGGTACAACATCCTGGTGTGAACACACAATTGATACTGGAGACAGCCTGCCTGTCAAAAATAAGATTTATAGGCAGCCTGACCATGTCAGAGACTGCATTAAACAAGAGGTGCAGAAAATGTTGGATGTGGGAGTGATTGAGCCTTCTGAAAGCCCATGGGCTAGCCCAGTGGTGCTTGTACCAAAGCCTCACACAAAAGATGGGAGATGAGGTTTTGTGTAGACTACAGAGGTCTCAATCAGGTAACAAAAACGGATGCTCACCCTATACCCAGGGCACATGAGCTCATTGATACACTGGCATCTGCCAAGTATCCTAGCACCTTTGATTTGACTGCAGGGTATTGGCAGATCAAATTTGCAGAAGATGCTAAACCCAAGACTGCATTTTCAACTATAGGAGGGCACTACCAATTTACAGTGATGCCCTTTGGTTTGAAAAATGCACCTGCCACTTATCAGAGGTTGGTGAACATAGTCCTTCAAGGGTTGTCGGCTTTCAGTGCAGCATACCTTGATGATATTGCTGTCTTTAGCTCCACCTGGGATGAGCTCCTGGTCCACTTTTGGAAAGTTTTGGAGGCCCTGTAAAAGGCAGGCCTCACTATCAAGGCTTCAAAGTGCCAGATAGGGCAGGGTAAGGTGGTTTATCTGGGACACCTGGTAGGTGGAGAACAGATTGCACCACTGCAGGGGAATATCCAGACAATCATGGATTGGGTTCCCCCTACAACTCAGACCCAGGTGAGAGCCTTCTTAGGCCTCACAGGCTATTACAGGAGATTCATTACAAACTATGGCTCCATAGAAGCCCCTCTTAATGATCTCACAAGTAAGAAAATGCCTAAAAAGGTATTATGGACAGCTAGCTGTCAGAAAGCTTTTGAGGAGCTCAAACAGGCCATGTGCTCTGCACCTGTCCTAAAAAGCCCAAGTTACTCCAAGAAATTAATTGTTCAAACTGATGCATCTGAATTAGGGGTAGGGGCAGTCTTATCACAACTGAATTCTGAGGGCCAGGATCAACCAGTTGCTTTTATCAGCAGAAGGTTGACCCTTAGCGTAAAGCGTTGGTCTGCCATAGAGAGGGAGGCCTTTGCTGTGGTCTGTGCACTGAAAAAGTTGAGTCCATACCTGTTTGGCACTCACTTTATCGTTCAGACAGACCACAAACCTCTACTTTGGCTAAAACAAATGAAAGGTGAAAACCCTAAATTGTTGAGGTGGTCCATATCTCTACAGGGAATGGACTATACAGTGGAACATAGACCTGGGAGTACCCACTCCAATGCAGATGGACTTTCCAGATATTTCCACTTAGACAATGAAGACTCATCAGGTCATGGCTAGTCTTATTGTCCTTCGTTTGGGGGGGAGGAGGGGGAAGGAAAGTACCATCTTGCCTGGCATGTTACCCCCATATTTCACTGTATGTATGTTGTTTTAGTCTATGTGTCACTGGGACCCTGTCAGTCAGGGCACCAGTGCTCATAAGTATGTGCCCTGTATGTGTTCCCTGTGTGATGCCTAACTGTCTCACTGACGCTCTGCTAACCAGAACCTCAGTGGTTATGCTCTCTCTGCTTTCCAAATGTGTCACTAACAGGCTAGTGACTAAATTTACCAATTCACATTGGCATACTGGTACACCCATATAATTCCCTTGTATATGGTACTGAGGTACCCAGTGTATTGGGGTTCCAGGAGATCCCTATGGGCTGCAGCATTTCTTTTGCCACCCATAGGGAGCTCTGACAATTCTTACACAGGCCTGCCAGTGCAGCCTGCGTGAAATAACGTCCACGTTATTTCACAGCCATTTACCTCTGCACATAAGTAACTAATAAGTCACCTATATGTCTAACCTTCACCTGGTGAAGGTTAGGTGCAAAGTTACTTAGTGTGTGGGCACCCTGGCACTAGCCAAGGTGCCCCCACATCGTTCAGGGCAAATTCCCCGGACTTTGTGAGTGCGGGGACACCATTACACGTGTGCACTATACATAGGTCACTACCTATGTATAGCGTCACAATGGTAACTCCGAACATGACCATGTAACATGTCTAAGATCATGGAATTGTCACCCCAATACCATTCTGGTATTGGGGGGGGCAATTCCATGATCCCCCGGGTCTCTAGCACAGAACCCGGGTACTGCCAAACTGCCTTTCCACGGTTTCCACTGCAGCTGCTGCCAACCACTCAGACAGGTTTCTGCCCTCCTGGGGTCCAGGCAGCCCTGGCCCAGGAAGGCAGAACAAAGGATTTCCTCTGAGAGAGGGTGTTACACCCTCTCCCTTTGGAAATAGGTGTGAAGGGCTGGGGAGGAGTAGCCTCCCCTAGCCTCTGGAAATGCTTTGGTGCCCATCTCTGCATAAGCCAGTCTACACCGGTTCAGGGATCCCCCAGCCCTGCTCTGGTGCGAAATTGGACAAAGGAAAGGGGAGTGACCACTCCCCACAACAGTACCTCCCAGGGGAGGTGCCCAGAGCTCCTCCAGTGTGTCCCAGACCTCTGCCATCTTGGAAACAGAGGTGTTGGGGGCACACTGGACTGCTCTGAGTGGCCAGTGCCAGCAGGTGACATCAGAGACCCCCTCTGATAGACTCTTACCTCTTGGTAGCCAATCCTCCTTTCTTGGTAGCCAAACCTCCTTTTCTGGCTATTTAGGGTCTCTGCTTTGGGGAATTCTTCAAATAACGAATGCAAGAGCTCACCAGAGTTCCTCTGCATCTCTCTCTTCACCTTCTACCAAGGATCGACCGCTGACTGCTCCAGGACGCCTGCAAAACCGCAACAAAGTAGCAAGACGACTACCAGCAACATTGTAGCGCCTAATCCTGCTTGCTTTCTCGACTGTTTCCTGGTGGTGCATGCTCTGGGGGTAGCCTGCCTTCACCCTGCACCAGAAGCTCCGAAGAAATCTCCCATGGGTCGACGGAATCTTCCCCCTACTAACGCAGGCACCAAAAGACTGCATCACTGGTCCTCTGGGTCCCCTCTCATCCTGACGAGCGTGGTCCCTGGAACACAGCAACTCTGTCCAAGTGACTCCCACAGTCCAGTGACTCTTCAGTCCAAGTTTGGTGGAGGTAAGTCCTTGCCTCCCCATGCAAAAGAGCTGTGTAGCGAGTGATTTGCAGCTGCTCTGGCTCCTGTGCACTCTTCCAGGATTTCCTTCGTGAACAGCCAAGCCTGGGTCCCCAGCACTCCGTCCTGCAGTACACAACTTTCTGAGTTGTCCTCCGGCGTCGTGGGACTCCCTTTTGTAACTTTGCGTGGACTCCGGTTCACTCTTCTTCTAAGTGCCTGTTGGGGTACTTCTGCGGGTGCTGCCTGCTTCTGTGAGGGCTCTCTGAGTTGTTGAGTGCCCCCTCTGTCTCCTCCTCCAAAAGGTGACATCCTGGTCCTTCCTGGTCCTCAGCAGCACCCAAAAACCTCTAACGCAACCCTTGCAGCTAGCAAGGCTTGTTTGCGGTCTTTCTGCGTGGGAACACCTGTGCAAGCTTCATCGCGACGTGGGACATCTGTCTTCCAAAGAAGAAGTTTCTAGTCCTCTTCTTTCTTGCAGAACTCCAAGCTTCTTCCAACCGGTGGCAGCTTCCTTGCACCTTCAGCTGGGGTTTCCTGGGCTCCTGCCCCCACCGGACACTGTTGTGACTATTGGACTTAGTCGCCTTGTCTTACAGGTACTCAGGTCCGGAAATCCGTTGTCAGTGCACTGCTGGTGTTTGTTCTTCCTGCAGAATCCCCCTATCACGACTTCTGTGCTCTATGGGGGTAGTAGGTGTACTTTACTCCTACTTTTCAGGGTCTTGGGGTGGGGTATTTTTCTAACCCTCACTGTTTTCTTACAGTCCCAGCGACCCTCTACAAGCTCACATAGGTCTGGGGTCCATTCGTGGTTCGCATTCCACTTTTGGAGTATATGGTTTGTGTTGCCCCTATACCTATGTGCTCCTATTGCAACCTATTGTAATTCTACACTGTTTGCATTACTTTTCTTGCTCTTACTTACCTAATTTTGGTTTGTGTACGTATAACTTATGTATAGTACTTTCCTTCTTACTGAGGGTACTCACTGAGATACTTTTGGCATATTGTCATAAAAATAAAGTACCTTTATTTTTAGTATCTCTGAATATTGTGTTTTCTTATGATATTGTGCGTATGATATAAGTGGTATAGTAGGAGCTTTACATGTCTCCTAGTTCAGCCTAAGCTGCTTTGCCATAGCTACCTTCTATCAGTCTAAGGTGCTAGAAACACCTCTTCTACACTAATAAGGGATAACTGGACCTGGCACAAAGTGTAAGTACCTCTGGTACCCACTACAAGCCAGGCCAGCCTCCTACAGTCACCTGCACTAACACAGAGAGAACACTGCAGTGCCATCAGTTGGAAAATAGGCAGGCACGTCAGGGGAACATGGAACGGGGAGGCACCTCAGCTGGCAAATGGAACAAGACCACTGGTTCTGGAGGGGGCAACATGCCCCATGCTTGGTCCTAGGAGTGCAAGGCCACAGTCTCTCAAGCGGGTGACTTGCCCACATGTTCTGGAGGGGGCAACATGCCCTGTGCTCTGTCCTGGGGAGTGTAAGGCCACAGTCTCTAAAGTGGGTGACATGCCCACATGCTCTGGAGGGGGTAACATGCCCTGTGCTCTGTCCCGCGGAGTACAAGGCCACAGTCTCTCAAGTGGGTGATTTGCCCACCTGCTCTGAAGGGGGCAACATGCCCTGTGCTCTTGATCCTGGGGAGGCTGGGGTTGATGAGTGTCTTACCCACTGGTTCTGGAGGGGGCATCGTGCCCTGTGCTCTTGATCCTGGGGAGGATGGGGTTGGTGGGTGTCTTACCCAATGATTCTGGAGGGGGCATCATGCCCTGTGCTCTTGATCCTGGGGAGTGCAAGGTCACAGTCTCTCAGGTGGGTGTCATACCCACTGGATTTGCAGGGGGCAGGCCGCATAGCAGCCCATGGAGGCAGAATTACATACAGTCCGCCGGCCGTGACGGCCGGCCAGTGGTGGTAGTGGTGCTGCTGGTGGGGGAAGGCTCCAGCCCATCCCCTGTAGCCTTGGACTTCTGCCCACTGGTGGTGGTGGTGCTGCTGCTGCTGGTGGGGGGAGGCTCCAGCCCATCCCCTACAGCCTCGGACGGCTGCCCAACCATGGTTGGTGGTGGGGACTCCATCTGAGTTCCTGCCCAGGGCCCCTTGTCCTTCCTGCCTGCTGGTGCTGGCTCCTTGCCCTTCCTAGCTGCAGCTGGTGCTGGCTCCTTGCCCTTCCTGGCAGCAGCTGGGGCTGGCTCCTTGCCCTTCCTGGCAACAGCTGGGGCTGGCTCCTTGCCCTTCCGGGCAGCAGCTGTGACAGGAACCGTTTCCTTGATGCTGCCTGGTGCAGGCTCCTTCACCCTCTGCACAAGTGCTTTGGATCCTATCCCACCACGAGTGGGTGTGGAGACTACTGGGCCCGTGGACTGGTTGGCTGAGGTGCTTGCCTGGGTTTTCGACACCCTGGCCAGGTGTGAAGGACGGGGGGAGGGGTAGGGAAGAAGGTCAATGGTGGAGAGGAAAAGCTTCTTAGGGGCATTGGGGCGGGAAGAGGGAGAAGGTTTGGGAGTAGTGGAAGAGGGAGAGGTTGTAGGAGGTGTCTGTCTCCTGAGTTTGGGTGCTGGTGCATGGGCTGGATGCTGTTGTGAGGTGGATGGCTGTTGGGTGTTTTAAGTGCTTGCATTAGGAGGGGGGACAGACACAGTGGAAGAGGACAGAGGGGACGTGTGCATGGCTGTTGTGGAGGTGTCTGCCAGTGAGGTGTGTGTTCTGCTAGGTGTGGTGGTGAAGCTAGTAGTGGATGAGGATGTAGTGCATGCAGGTGTGAGTGTAGACGCAACTGGGAGGGAGGTGGAGGAGGAGGAGGAAGAGGAGGGGGAGACAGTGGAAATTGTGGATGTTGGTATGTCTGCATCTGGATGGTATTTGTGTGAGTGCCTATGGGATGGTGTGTGGTGCTTGTGTTTGCCAGTGTCAATCTTGTGTGTTGTCTTGTGTGCATGCTCATCTGCCTGTGTGCTTGGAATAGGTTGGGGTTGAGGGGAATGGGATTGGAAAGAGGAAGTTAGAGGGGGAGGGTGGAAAGAGGGACAATGGCTGCCATCAGAGAGGAGGCCAGAGCCTGGATCGATCTCTGTTGGGCCGCCAAGCCAGTGTGAATGCCCTCCAGAAATGCATTAGTTTGTTGCATTTGGGCTGCCAGCCCCTGTATAGCATTCACAATGGTTGAGTGCACTACAGAGATGGATCTCAGGAGGTCAATAGGCTCCTCACTCAGGGCAGTAGGGTTCACTGGGGCAGGGCCTAAGGTGCCTGGGGTGAAGGAGATGCCCACCCTCCTGGGTGAGCGGGCACGGGCAACTCGATGAGGGGCTGCTGGGAGGGCGGTGCTGGTACAGGGGTGGCGGATGTACCTGTAGCTTGGGGTGGTCACAGAGGTGTCCGCCACCACCATGGAGCTTCCATCAAAGGAGGTATCTGTGCCTGAACTGTCCCCTGCAGTCTATAGCGTGGTGCTCCCATCGCCCTCCGTACCACTGGTGCCCTCAGCGTCGGTGGACTCTGCTTCCTGGGTCCTGTGGGATGCAGCTCCCCCCATCACCGGTGCCTCTGCTCCTCCGCCAGATGATGCTAATGCACATAAGGACAGGATGACAAAACAAAAAGTGGAGGGAAGAGACAAAGGGTACACTTGGTCAATGGCTGCACCAACACCACCGTTGGCATACACACCGCTCTCACACACAGGGAACACGCTTACGCACTATGCATTGCACTGCCAGTTATTTTGCTAGCCACCAAAGCATGCGGAGGGGCACACACTGTCAAATGCAGCACACCTGGGACCCATGCAGCCCTGACCATTTGTGGATGCCTACGAGCTAGGTAGCAAGATTATCCCTTCAGGATCCTTGCCACCAGGGACCTACTCGGCAATGTCAGGCCTGGGTTAGGGGCACCTAATGACACACATCCCCCACCCGGATACCACCCTACCATGCATAAGTTGTAATGATGAGCACTGTACTCACCCCCCTTGTGGCTGCTGTGATGCCCTCAAGCGCCCATCCAGCTCAGGATAGGCCACTGCCAGTATGTGGGCCATCAGTGGGGGTCAGGATTCAACAGGCACCCCTTCGTCATTGGGAGGCCATCCCCAGCTGGGTCTCCATCATCTTCTGTGCCCAGCGCCTCAGGTCCTCCCACCATTTCTGAGAGTGGGTGGTCCGCCTGCTGTAGACCCCCAGGATCTGCACATCATTGGCGATGGCACGCCATATACCCTTCTTTTGATGGGCGCTGACCTGCAGAGGTAATCCACACAGGAAAATAGTCAGACAGTCCTGCCCACCATACCCCTTCACATCACCATTTGCACACACATGGCCCAGCACAACAACCAATACACCGCCCGGAGGACATCCACCCACCCCCCTTACACAAGGCCTTCACACACACCAGTCCACGCTGTCATGGCACACGCATCGTGCTTCAGTGTACTCACCTGTTGGTCTGGAGGCCCATACGGCAGTCCGTACTGGGGTAGGACCCCATCCACCAGTCGCTCCAATGCCGCTGAGGTGAAGGCAGGGGCCCTTTCCCCAGTCACACTGGCCATGGTATGTTCCAGACACAGTTCTCAGCAGCACATGCAGTGTAGGTCCTCTCCTGTTGAAGGTCAGGTAGCAAGTGAGCGATCATATAGAAAATGGCGGTCACGTCCGCGGTGGTGCATACCGTTACCGCCGGCGTAGATCACCATTGGCACTGTACCCCGTAGGACCCAATGTTAACCAATGAGGAGTTGCACGGCGGTTCCCGGCCACCTTCCATAACGGCGCACGTCAGCAGAATTAGCTCAGTTCTACCTGTCCCTTCACACAGGATAGGCAGACGCCATTTCGTGGGGGCAGACACTGGATAATACCTGCGTCACAGTTAAAATGTGGACATACAGGGCAAATCCCACTTACCCATTACAAATTGACATCATGCATTGCACTGTTGTTGCTCCAATGTTCAGTTTGTGACCGGCTCCTCACTCTTTTGTCCCTTAGATTGCTACCACTGTGGATGAATAGGAGATGGAGACATACCCCAGTGTACAGACCCCTGGTAGACTTTGCAACACTGGAGGACAGGCATATGATCCTCACCTATAGACTTGACAGGGCCACAATCACAGAGGTGTGTGCCCAATTGGAGCCTGACCTGATATCTGCTATCCGTCACCAACTGGTATCCTCCCTCTTGTGCAAGTTCTATCAGTGCTCCATTTCCTGGCAACTGGTTCTTTCCAAGTGACAGTGGGCTTGGCAGCGGGAATGTCACAGCCAATGTTCTCAATAGTGCTGACAAGAGTGTTGTCTGCCCTGATTAAACACATGTGCAGCTACATTGTTTTCCCCCAGGTGGAGGATTTGGCCACAGTGAAGGCTGACTTCTATGCAATGGGACATATCCCCATCATAACTGGTGGGATTGATGGAACTCATATTGCATTTGTCCCCCCGTCACAATGAACAGGTGTTCAGAAATCGTAGGAGTTTTCACTCCATGAATGTACAGATGGTGTGCTTGGCGGACCAGTAAATCTCTCATGTAAATGCTAAGAATCCTGGGTCGGTGCATGATGGCTTTATCCTGAGGAATAGCAGCATCCCAAATGTGATGGCCCAACTACAGAGGCACAGGGTGTGGCTAATAGGTGAGGCCTGGCTCCCACCCAGTAGGTGTTGGGGTATGGGTATGGTGTGGGCCATATGGGATAGTATGTGGCTAAATGTTGTCCCTCGATATTTGCAGGTGACTGGTTACCCCAACTTATCATGGCTTCTGACCCCTGTGAGGAATGCCAGGACAAGGGCAGAAGAATGTTACAATGAGGCACATGGGCGAACAAGAAGGATAATTGAAAGAACCTTTGGCCTCCTGAAAGCCAGGTTCATGAGCCTCCATCTAACAGGTGGATCCCAGTGCTACTCACCCAAGAAGGTCTTCCAGATAATCGCGGCATGCTGCATATTATACCACCTTGCCTTGAAACGCCATGTGCCTTTCTGCAGGAGTAGGAGTCTGGAGATGCCCGTGTGGCACCACTGGACCCTGTGGACAGTGAGAATGAGGAGGCAGAGGATGAGGATAACAGAACAGCAGTGATACGACAATACTTACAATGACACCCAGGTAAGGCAGTGTTACTTCATATTTCATTGTCATTATTTTGTATATCTTTGGCACTGGCATGCAGTTATTTCCCACTTCTCTGTCCACTTAATGTACCCTTTGGCAATTCATTTTACAGAGGTTGGTGCCCCACCATAGCTCCTGGTGTGATCACTGCAGCCAAATACAGGTCTTTCCTATGTGCACAATTACTGTGCAGTTGAATTGCAATGTTTGAACCTGGTTAAGCGAATACATACTTTAAAAATGTAAGATACTTCATACTTGTTTTTTTTCCAAGGTTGTTTATTGAAGTGCTAAAAAGAAGAGGGACAAGTGCATTGGGATGGGGTGATGATGGAGGAAAGGCCAGGGTATTGTTCCAGTCTATTTGTAGCACAGGTGCATTGTCCAATGGTACACAGGAAAGGGAGCAATGGCAGTTCAAGGTAGACAGGGTGACAGAGTGGGACACAAGGGTGACAATCAGGAGAGTCTCATTTCCTGGCGGGGGTCTTGGCAATAGTCTCTGGCTTCTGCCTGGATCGCAGGGAACGTTTGCGGGGTGGTTCTCCTTCTGCAGGGGGAGGGGTGCTGGTGGCCGGTGAGTCCTGTGGTGGGGACTCCTGTCCACTAGCGGCAACAGAGGTGGAAGGCAGTTCAGATGTCTGGCTAGTGGCAGGGGCCTGGTGTTGTGAGACTGCCTCCCTCATAATGTTGGCCATGTTTGCCAGCACCCTTGCAATGGAGACCAGGGTGGTGTTGATGGCCTGCAAGTCCTCCCTGATCCCCTGGTACTGTCCCTCTTGCAGCCGCCTGTTGTCCTGCACGTTGTCCAGGATCTGGCCCATCGTGTCCTGGGATTGTTGATATGCTCCCAGGATCTCGGTGAGTGCCTCTTGGAGAGTCGGTTCCCTGACCCTGTCCTCCCCCTGGCACACAGCACTCCTCCCAGTTTTCCTGTTGTCCTGCACCTCTGTCCCATGAACCGTGTGCCCACTGCCACTGACCCCAGGTTCCTGATTGTCTTGGGTTTGAGCTGTGCCCTGGGGTCCCTGTAGAGGTGGACACACTGCTGATTGACGTGTCCTGGGGACAGAGGTGTGGGTACGCTGGGTGGGTGCTGTGATGGTGTTTCCAGATGGGGGAGGCTCTGTGGTGGTGTGTGACTGGGCCTGGGCAACCAACTGTCCAGAGATCCCTGATGGGCCAGGTTGGTCATCCAGATCCAAGCGACCAGAGTTGCTGTCATCACTGTGGGCCTCTTCAGTTGGGGGACTGGATAGTGCTGGCACCTCTTCTCCGGTGACATTGGCTGGGATACCTGTGGGGATGTAAATGATGTGTTATTGTTTCTGTGTGTGACATATTGTGCATCGGTGGGTTGCCCTATTTGGTTATATTTGTCCTGGCAGCTTTCACTTGTGTAAGTTGGTATATGGTGGGCTAGCTGATTCTCTCTAGTGTGCCTGCTTTGGTGATAGGTGTCCATGCAGGGCTGTGAGTGATGTCCATGCATTGGTAATGCATGCAGGGCTTGGCATTGGAATGAGTGCGATGTGATGGTGGGGTGTGTGGGAGGTGGTGGAGTGGTGGGAGTGAGGGTGAGGGTATGTGATGGCATGCAGGTAGGGGGATAGTAGTAGTATAGAGTTGACTTACCAGAGTCCATTCCTCCTACTCCGGCCAGGCCATCAGGATGCATGATTGCCAAGACTTGTTCCTCCCATGTTGTTAGTTGTGGGGGAGGAGGTGGGGGTCCACCACCAGTCCTCTGTACAGCAAGCTGATGTCTTGCTGCAATGGAACGTACCTTCCCCTGTAGGTCGTTCCACCTCATCCTGATGTCATCCCTAGTTCTTGGGTGCTGTCCCACGGCGTTGACCCTGTCCACAAGTCTCCACCATAGCTCCATCTTCCTAGCTATAAATATCTGCTGCACCTGTGCTCCAAATAGCTGAGGCTCTACCATAGTGATTTCCTCCACCATGATCCTTAGCTCCTCCTCTGAGAATCGGGGGTGTCTTTGTGGTGCCATGGTTGTTGTGTCAGGTGTGTAGGTGAGTGTGTGTAGGGTAATGTGTTGGGGTGTGTGATGTGGGGTGCACAAGTGGTGTATAGGTGTGAGTGGTATATGCCTCTGGTTGTGTCGATGGTCTTGCTGTCTCTCAATCTGTAGTCGTAAAGGGTTGTGGGTAATGTGGGTGTGTTTTGTAGTGGTGTGAGTGGGTGGGTGTGGTATGTGTATGGGTGTCAGGTGTGTGTTTTTTAAATTGACCAATGTAATGTTGTTTTGTATGTGTGTGTGTATTTTGAGCACAGCAGTATGTACCGCTAATGGTTTGTTGCAGGTGAATGTCCGCCGTGGTGATTTGTGGGTCATAATGTGATGGGCTTAGTTCTGTTGGCATAACAGTGTGGGTTTGGATACCGCCAGTTTATCACTGACCTTTGGTGTGGTGGACTTGTGTCTATGGCTGAATAGTGACGGATTGGTGTTTGTGTGTCATAATATGGTGAACGGATATCCACGGTGGCTATGGTATGTTGGCAGCAGTCAGCATGGCGGTAAGTGGGATTTACCACAAATGTCACAATCAGGGCCTTAGTCAGATAAACTCATAAGAACATGTTTCACTTTTTAATCAGAAAACACTCTCCTCTATAGCCTACTTACAACCTACCTAAGGCTACCCAACTACCTTTGACACTGCTTCATACATATCTGCTCTCTGGTGTGTGCATCAATGTGTAAGTGGTTCTTTGTGCATCTAATTGGGTGTGTGAGAAGTTTTATCTGTATGTAAATGGGAATGTGAGTTGGACTATGAGTTGGAGATTGCAGATATAACTAGTTATATCAGTGTGGACATGCACATCTATGTTTGTGAAACTTAGTACAACATGTTTAATCTTTTAATCTCAAATCACTCTAATCTTTGGCCTAGCTACAACATAGCTGCGGGGAAGGTTTTCTTTAGTAAAAGGAAACTTGATAGCTTCTCAAGCAGATTTTTGTAATGTCAAGTAAAGCCTTTAATACTGCTGAAGTGATTATTCTACATTTCTTTCTATTAATCACAAGCCTTCTATTTATATTCCTTTTTACTTTTCATCAATATGCTGCTCACTTACGTTCAGCTTATAAACACTCATTGTTTTACTAATGCATTTTAAATTAAAGGAAAGTTTACTACACATACCGGTTACGTATGTATGTTGGTGTATATGTTTGTCTCTTGGTATCAGTTAGAATTTCTTCACACTGAAAATGAGCAAAACCAAGCAGAAAAATGGTACACCACTCTCAGACAAGGAAGCCATTAATAGCAACCTTTTTACCTTTGCTTTCAAGGTTACCGAATCAGAAAAACAATCACAATCTCCCTACTATAATAAACTTACATTATACCACTTATGACTGGCTGCTATAGTTAACCCTTTTCAACACTGCTGAAAAGATAGTCCAATTTGATGTGGGTTTTCACCAAATCCGCAGATCAGCCATGGCACTCAGCGCGGCCCCATTGTGTAACTCCGTGGCAGATCCACAGATTCATGCTGGAGTACTAAATTTGTTTTTTCATTTTTTTTTTTAAGTAATGTCATATACACACATCTTTCTACGGAAACATACAGTAATATGTTTCAATACAGTAATATGAAATACAAGTTTAAAGTACATTTGTCCCACTAGAACGGTGACTAAAAAGTCACAGTATTGTCTTTTAATACCCTTTCTCCCATGCTCTTGTAGCTGTACTACCATGGTAACATAGTGTGCAACATTCTGCTGCAGCTGAAGGCCACAAGTTCATAACAGTTTCACCATGCTTACTATTAAACCAAGTTTAGCAGGTGTGGTTGAATTTTTGTAATCATAAACATATCACAAACACCAATACGTTTTTGTAACTTCTCCAAAGCCAATCCAACATCTACTTACTTTTCACACAATATCACTTCCTAGCTTCATGCACCAACATATTTACAACAACCAATCAAATGTGTTGTTTCAAATTGTAACTAATAGCCTCCATTTCAACTGCATTTCACTTCAAAACTGCCTGATTCAACTGTTCTCTTCTCCTGTGTGGTACTCCAGCTTCCATCCAGAATTCTCAAAGTGTGGATTGTGGGACACAGCTTTGTGTTTTGGGCCAGAGAGAGTGCAAACAAAAGCAGTATTGACAGGAACTCGGGTTTATGTGATGTTGATATGACTTGGATTGGCCAGAGAGGGTTAAAGTGGCATCAGTTGCTCCCTTTGATTGAAATAATTATGGCTTGCCAACATCCAGAGCACTGTGGGGGGCCATGACCTGGGCACAGTTCCAAGTGTAGGTTTGGAAATACTAATGAAGAATACCTTTGGAAAATTTATGATACTTTTACCACACACTGCTTTTTCTTCATAACATTTGCCAAAGGCAGACGTGGAAGTGGCAAAGTCAATTCTGTCCACAAATAGACAAATCCAGGAAACATTATATTAAATTGGTTTCTGCATTCCTCAGAGACCATAACATGGGCTCTATACATCATAATATTTTATGATATGATATGGATGGTATATACAGAAATGATGGAGTTCACCTAACAGACAAAGACAACAGGGTGTTCCTGCAGAACGTGAGAGACTGCTACCTGTTTCATGTGTACTGATCACTTTTACATCAGAAACACAAAGGCTCTTTTCAAGCCAATCCTTTTACTATACACATATTTATTTATTTTTAAATACTTAGGGACTCATTATGACCCCGGCGGTCGGTGGTAACATGGCGGTAAGTACCGCCAACAGGCTGGCGGTACCTACTGCCATATTATGACATTGGCCGGTTGGCTGAAACCAACCCGCCAATGTACCATCAGACCGCCATGGCGGTGACAGCCGCCAGGCTGGAGATATCTATCTCCAGCCCGGCGGCTGTCACTGTCCGCCCACAGGATTATGACCCCGCCTACTGCCATGGTTTTTGGGGCTTCCTTACCGCCATGAAAACCATGGCGGTAGGCACTATCAGTGACAGGGAATTCTTTCCCTGTCACTGATAGGGGTCTCCCCCTCCCACTCCCTTTCCAGAATACCCCCACACCCTTCCTCTCCAACCCCCCTCTACATTCACACACCCACACACGCATACACACACCCATACACAAATGCATCCACACATGCATACATCCATTCACACACACATCCGCACACACTTACATACATACACGCAGACACGCATTCACACAACACAACATACATGCACTCACACCTCCATACATGCATACACATTCAAAACTAAACACATACACGCATGCACAAGCATTCACACCCCCCCACACACACAACACACAACACCCCCTCCCCTGTAGGAGCACCCACTCACCTGTGTTCAGGGGGTCCTCTGGCAGGAGACGGGATGGAGCACTCCTGCCAGCAGTGGCGTCCCCCAGCAGAACACCACCAGGCTGTATTATGGGTCATTATACGGCTGGCGGCGGTCTACTAGCATGGCGCTGCTGCCATCTGCTGGCATGGCCACAGCCGGATTTCTGCCATCCTTCTGGCGGAAATCCGGCTTTGGTCATAACATGGCAGACGGCTGGTAGCCGCGGCGACGGTCTTTTGGTGGCCGTCGCCGCGGCGGTAGGCAGTTTTTACCATTGTAATGAGGGCCTTAATTTTTTTAATTGCATTCAGATCCACAAATCCAGCTGCGGTTCACAAAAACAAGCAAAAACAAAAAGTGGGCATTTTCTACCCATTTTGTCCTATTGTGCCACATTTATGTCAACGCTTGGGGCCAGGGTGATCCTACCCTGACCACTTCATATGCATTACTGCCCACGTTTTAGCCCCAGGACCCATTCCAGAGAGAACAAAATGGCAGCCACAACTCTGCCTCTTAGGTCAAAGACACCTAAGACTGTATGAATTTCTGGGTGAGTGTGATAGTGTGCATGAGACTGTGTGACTGGATATGAGAGTGGCTGTAAAAGTATCTGTCTTGATGTGTGAGTGGATGTGAAAGTGTTGGTCTGAGATTGTGAGAGTAGGTATGAGAGGGAGTGTCTTGGTGTGAGAGTGAGTGTGAGAGGCTGTGTCTGCGTGTGAGAATAGTTGTGAGAGTGTGTGCCTGGGTATGGCAGTGGGTGCAAGAGTGTCTGTCTAGGTGTGACAGTGGATGTGAGAGTGTATCTGAGTGTGAGTGTGGGGATGAGAGTGTATGCCTGGGTGTGACAGTGGGTGTAAGAGTATCTGTGTGGGTGTGAGAGTATCTGGATTTGAGAGTTGGTGTGAGAGGGTGTCTCTGGGTGTGAGAATGAATTTGAGAGTGTCTGTACCTGGGTGTGAAAGTGGGTGTGAGAATGTCTATCTAGGTGTGAGAGTGGGTGTGATGGTGTCTGGGTGTTGGAGTGACTGTGAGTGTCTGGGTCTTTGAGCAGCTGTATGAATATATATATATATCAATGTGTAAGTGGTTCTTTGTGCATCTAATTGGGTGTGTGAGAAGTTTTATCTGTATGTAAATGGGAATGTGAGTTGGACTATGAGTTGGAGATTGCAGATATAACTAGTTATATCAGTGTGGACATGCACATCTATGTTTGTGAAACTTAGTACAACATGTTTAATCTTTTAATCTCAAATCACTCTAATCTTTGGCCTAGCTACAACATAGCTGCGGGGAAGGTTTTCTTTAGTAAAAGGAAACTTGATAGCTTCTCAAGCAGATTTTTGTAATGTCAAGTAAAGCCTTTAATACTGCTGAAGTGATTATTCTACATTTCTTTCTATTAATCACAAGCCTTCTATTTATATTCCTTTTTACTTTTCATCAATATGCTGCTCACTTACGTTCAGCTTATAAACACTCATTGTTTTACTAATGCATTTTAAATTAAAGGAAAGTTTACTACACATACCGGTTACGTATGTATGTTGGTGTATATGTTTGTCTCTTGGTATCAGTTAGAATTTCTTCACACTGAAAATGAGCAAAACCAAGCAGAAAAATGGTACACCACTCTCAGACAAGGAAGCCATTAATAGCAACCTTTTTACCTTTGCTTTCAAGGTTACCGAATCAGAAAAACAATCACAATCTCCCTACTATAATAAACTTACATTATACCACTTATGACTGGCTGCTATAGTTAACCCTTTTCAACACTGCTGAAAAGATAGTCCAATTTGATGTGGGTTTTCACCAAATCCGCAGATCAGCCATGGCACTCAGCGCGGCCCCATTGTGTAACTCCGTGGCAGATCCACAGATTCATGCTGGAGTACTAAATTTGTTTTTTCATTTTTTTTTTTTTATATATATATAGTAAAACAAAACTGTAACCAATTATAACGCTGCAGTCCAGGAAAGTTTTCTTTGCTATTTAATCAAATATGTGCATCACCAACCATCACCACCGACGCGTTTCGACCTCTCGGTCTTGTTCACAGTGCATATGCCCATGTTTGTTATTTATAGTCTCTCATCTCTAACATGTATAGTGCATTATGGGACATGTAGTAAACTTTAAAACCATATATCCAAACAAAACAGATGTACTTCCCAATAAAACTAGTTTAAAGGTACATGTAAACCAACCAGAGTCCAGGAGCATTCAAAGAAAATATCAGTGAAAACTAATTCATATACAAGTTGGGAAAGAGAGACTATAAATAACAAACAGAAGACATATGCACTGTGAACAAGACCGAGAGGTCGAAACGCGTCGATGGTGATGGTTGGTGATGCACATATTGCATATAGTGCAAGAGTTTCACCATTAAGCCAGAAGTGACCCTTCTCTGCTGTGCCTCAAAACATAAGTATACAATTGTTACCAAACATCTTGCTAGTATGACTGTTTGAAGTCATTGCATGGAGAGGCCATTGCAATGACAATCTCTCTCTCTCTCTCTATCTCTCTCTCTCTTCCATCCCATTATGGGATGGAAGAGAGAGAGAGAAAGAGTGACAGGACCACAGGAGAGAGTCAAGGGCCCTGCAGTCCTAGCCGGCTCCCTGCATCCTGTAGGAGCTGGCATTACTCCCATAAGCAGGGAGTTGCTTTAAATAGCAGCTCCCTTCTTGTGGGAGCAATGTTTTCATCTGTTTCCCTGAACACATATTTGTGTGGAAGGAAACAGATGAAAACTTCACTTTCCGCAAGCGAGAGCTCCTAGACAGCTCTTACTTGCAGAATATATATAAATATATAGAGAGAGAGCGAGAGATAGATAAATAGATAGATAGATTCACTGAGAAAAGCAAAGGTTACAGGGACGTTAAAATTAGGTTCTGAATTTACACGCACTAAAGCATAGAAATTCAGTAATAATTAGAGTTATTTCAATTTACTGAACCCCATTCCCCAAGTTAACTATAACTCGCACTGCTGCCATGCACAGTATTCTCATCAATAGTTGTATTACAAATGTTACAGTGATAATATCATTGGTGCCATTGAAGATGTCATCAATGATATAATATGTTGGGTAATTAGCTGTGTATGGCAAGGACTTGAGTTATAGTTATCTTGTGGCACAAGCTATAGTTACTTGAAATAACTATAACAACTTAACTCATATGTTTTTTGTGTGTAAAATCAGAATCTAATTAAACATCCCTGTAACCTTTGGGTTATTCAGTGAATTTAATGCAGTATCAGTTAGCAGCTCTGTGCCCAACCCCCCATGTGCTGCCACTCCCCGCATGCATTCAGCCCCATGCCGCCAGGTCCTGCAGCCAACCTACCTTAGGCACCCAGCCACACGCAGCCTTCAGCTGTGCACAGCAGGGCTTGGCCCCATGGTGTGGCCGCAGGCCCTGAAGCCAATCCACCGTAGGCATCTATCCGTGCACCATGTACATCCTTCAGCTGTGCGTGGCGAGGGTCGGCCATAGGACCTGGTCGCCAACCACCTATAGATATAAAACCCTGTGAACTAAAGGATATTCAGCCATACAGATGGGGTTTCTGTGAACTTTTGCCCATTTGCATACTCATAGTAGCTAAAAGGGAGACCAACGTGCTCTGTTCTCAACAGGAGATGACAATGAAAACTCACTTGTCACAGTCACTACAGAAGATATTGGGCTCCGAAAGAGCAATGATGCATTCACCTCCATCAAGGATTTCAAATAATTTTTCAAAATGGAACTACAGAGAAAATACACTTGCTTTGCATAGCCAAAAGCAAGAAGTTAGGATGAATTGTCCCTTATGGAAGCGGCACTTCAACTGTGGCACCTGCTTTGTTTATATTTGTAAGTGCTTCCAGTTGAGGTTTAATTTCTGTGAAATGCGCATAGTGCCAGAATGCATCCTGACTTGCTTATTTCTCCACGAAGATGACCCAGTTTTGTGCAAGATGTCTACCCAACTGGAGTAATTTCTACTGGCTAATAAGTAAGTGCTTTCTCGTTGGGTAAATGTATAGTGCATATTTCACACTATAGCTGTGTAAAGCCCCCAAGCTAATGTCTTCACTGACATTGTGGGTCTGTTATTTTAGCAATTTGATTGTTCCTCAGGTGTCTTCATACAGAAATCTGCTATAATATGGCTTCTCATGTAGAGAAGACGAGACAGAAAAGAGTTGAATCTCCACCAAACAAGGGTACTTCCTCTTAATTAAGGGTAGTAAGTGCTTCCTTGTTTGGTAGAGATGTGCTCATATTCCTCTGCATAAACTTCACATCTCCTGAGGATAGCGGTGGGGGGCCTTAATGTCCCCACAAGCCCTGCCAGCTCCCAGCCACCTGTGGGTGCTGGCATTGCTTCCTCCCACATAGGGAGCTGATAAAAATGCTGCTCCGGCGTGCAAGAGCAATCCTTTCATCTGTTTTCCTGCCCTCTTGACAGCAGGCAGGAAAACAGATGAAAAGTCCACTTCCAGCAAGCGGGAGTAGTTTTCCTTACCTGTCTAGTGTGAAGTTTAGGGCTCTGTCTCTGGTATTTTCGGCCATGGTAGCTCGCAGAGTTTGTGGAGCAGTAAATTTGGAGGAGGCCTGTACACTACCAAGGTTAGAAGACAAGTGAGAAACCATTAAAGAAACATGTATGTAACAGTAATGTACTCATACATCAACAAACACTTACACCATTCATATTTTGTTTTTGGTGGGGCCACGTGGCCCCCCTCCCCAGGGCCAATCTTGTAAAACATCCTGTGACATGATCAGCGATATTGATATAAAGACGTCCCCATGTTGCTGTCCATTGTTTTTCCTTGGGATTAGTGTTATTCTCAGGCTCATCTCCCTTCATGCTGAGAGTACGCTGCCTTGGAGAGAGAGGTGAGTTAAGTTCCGCTCCTGAGAAACCACGTCCAGCCAATCTTCATATCAGTGTAGAGGCTAATATTTTGTATACAATTTGGCTTCAGTGTTGAATAATGCAGTGGCCTGAAGAGGTATATAACTTAGCATCCTTTCCCAGTTTCGCTATGAGGTTGAAGTGTTACCCCAATTATATGGAAGTATACAAAGTGATGGATGGAATGCTTGAATTAATCCCAGCCATTATACAGGGCCGCATCCCAAACCATCATTAACTTGCACATCATGCCACCAGAGCTTGAAGCCATTCTTATGCAAATCAGTGTTGAACCTGCTTTAATGGGAACAGGTCAGCCCGAACTGCCAGATCAGGTCCTCCCTGAACTGGAACATAAGCAACCTAGCACTGGTATCAGCCAAGTATAGCTTGATTCCAGTGTCACAATGTGCACAGGACCCACGTCTGGGCATACCCATCCCACTTAGGGTGACACACTGAAATGTGCAAAAAGTGATGGATGGAATGCTTGAATTAATCTCTGCCACTGGCAATTTCTCAGGCCACATCCCAGTCCATAGGTAATTTTCAAACCATGCCACCTCAGTTTGGACCTAGCCATGTGCAAATCAGTCTTGACCCTGCTCTAGTGGATTTCAGTGTTTGTATGATGCGCCCTATTCTCATCTATTACTGCATTAAAGTGATCAGTTAAGTGTGGTGTTAGGGTGGAAGCAAATGTTTCATCAAAATTACTGTAAAACTATCAGTGCTTGGTGCTTTGCGTATGCTGAGGGACTTTATAGAGGTTAATATTTGAACCTTTGTTACAGGCACTCTAAGGGTGTCACTTTGATCAGGTAATAAATGTGAAACAAAGAGGGTTGGCAAATAGTTTGATCATCTGACAGAGATTCTCATGTGTTTAGAGCAATATAGTAACTTCAAAAAGCCTTGAGCTTTTCATCCTCTGACTTCACAAACTGCCCCTATGGAACAAAGAGTTTCTGCCATCTAGCCTTTTTCTAATTATTATATCTGTCTCACTAGATGTCTCCCCACTTTGTTTTTCATTAACAGGAGAAGAGTTGTTAGCACTGATATGTTGAACTTACCTCTAAACAATACGACCTTCTGCAGTAAAAGAATACTGGGGGGTGCTTTTTGTTACATTTCTGCCTTTGCAAGATTCTTTTCTAGAAGGTTTATCTCCTTACACCCCAAACTCTTCAAATTTTCGTTCACCTCAAGTAGCCACCTTGAAGGCATCCTGATATATGCACAGTTCATTTCATCCAGAGCATTCATTTGAAAGTATTCTTTAATATGGGACTGCATGTCTGCTCTCAGCCCCAGGTCCTTGAGTGATGAATGGTGAAATCCACCTCCTTACAGGGTGTCTCCTGGAGATCCAAAGAAAAGGACAGTATCATGATCCGACAGTTTTATAGTGTTTACATTTAGGGATATCAGGGCATCACAATGCTTGACAGTCCATTATTGATTCACAAGTATGTTCTGTGTGAGTGATGAAAAAAGAGTAACACCCCCATCCACAGACACACACACACACACTCTGCGGCTCTCCAGGGGTCCTGTAAACCCATGCACAGTTTTTTTTAAAAAAGGATCTGTGTTGGTGCCTGACCCATCCGCTGAATCTCAAAACAAATTAAAATTCCCCACCATCAGTACGTCTCCCACAAAGTCTACCAGAGTATTGACAAATTATATTAGGAAGGTATTTTGAGACACATTCAGAGCGTATACTGTGGCTACCATAATGAATCTGTCCTGCAGATTCCACAAAATGTGATCTGTGTTCCCTCCTTATCTGGTTTATATGCAATGGGAGTGCAACCTAAAGACTTAAGAAACGGTCACCCTGTTTATACTTCATCTTAGCGGAGCAACATAATGGAAATGACTATCATATTTATTGTATTTGTTTGCACACAAGTATTTTGTAGGACTGTTACATCAACCCTTTCTTGTCAAAGGAAGTGCCAAATGTGCTTCCTCTTGTTCTGTGAGTTTACCTCTTTTGTATTCATTGAGACCATTCTAAGTTCCATGTTGATTCAGTGCTTGGCCATGTAATTACCAGTGCAGGGCAGGGCTCACCTCACCTAACTTCCCTTAACATGATTCCAGCCTTGTACAGATCTAATGTAGTTTTCACAACTGTAACCACACTCCCTTCCATAACTTCAGACCCCGGGAAACAGAATGCCAACTACTACAACAAAAAACAACAAAGAAAGGGAAATGAGAGAACTTGGGCCTCTGTCGACAGTCCAGGTTCTGTTACATCCGATGACCCCTGTTCCTGAGTTAGCAGTGAGGCTCTGTCATCCTTTGCCTATTTCTACTGGGTGTCTTCATCTCTTCTGAGGTCCCATCTTAGCACAGGGACTTTCTTGTTTAAAGCATCCATCTTTGCAATCAGGGCCCTCCATTTCCCCAGCATCCACTCCACTGTGCTACAGCCACCTGAATCCCAGCAGGAGACAGCACCTATTGTTCCTTGCTGCAGATTCTTGGATGTAAGGAGTGTTGGGTATTCCGTAATGAAATAGGTCCTCCCATGCAGCACTGCTCTTATAATGAGACACACACAGACACATAAAGTAGTAGTCGTAACTGGCGTTTGGCGCCAAGCCACCGGCCCTTTTGTCAACTGAGCCCCGTGCGTCAGGGGCATACCATTGTGCCATCCCTATTGGGGACGTAGCACCTAATTCAGTGGGACTTCACCCCTCCATCTTTGGAGTGGTCCCACAACACAACATTCCTCCTCCACCCAGAAAACAAAACAAGATAAACAACTGGCACTCTCAAACAAGTCACATGGGAATCCTTAGGGGGTTTGGCAATGACCACCCATCACTAGGTGACGAGCATCACAGCTGGCAGATCAAAACTGTACTGAGGATGCTCGCCAGGCCTGACTAGGTCAATACAAAGTCTCTCAGCCTCGTGGAAGCCCGTGGACGAAGGCATAGGTTGTACTTTTGCCACCCCTTCCTTGGAGGATCAGTGTTCCCCAGACTGGTAGTGGGACATCTTCAGATGTAGCCTCTCCTTCTGGATTTCCGTGCCCTGAGTGACATACCAGGACCCAAACCACACTGAAATGGCCCAAATTCTTCCCTTGAAGAAAACTCACTCTCGGCCAGGGAAGAAGGAAATACTTCCAACCCATCACTCCCCATTAGGGAGTCTGTCTCGGTTTACTCAACGACCTCGGAGATGGATTGGCAGTATTGCTTGAAAAATGACACATTCCTTGTCATGAATTCATGACCCCTCTGGACTGTGACCAGAGTTACTTTCATCTTAAGGACTGTCCACGGTTTTAGCTCAAACAGGAGTTTGAACTTTCCCCCGGTTGGCTATTCTTCACTAGCACCAAATCTCCCACCTGTAGACTCCGCGGAGGGGTGTGTCTCTTCCTGGACATCCGATCATTGTTAAAATGTCATCTGTTCAATTCCTTTGCCACCTGGTCCTGGAGCTTTGTGGAACCTTCGAAGTGGGGAATGGTGTCCCCTACTGTGCGCTGCATGCATACCAAGCTAGGGGGGGCTTTGGTTGTGGCATGGAGGGTGAGCCAGTATTCCTGTAAGAATGCAAACAGAGCCCAGTCAAGGTTCTTTCCTTGAGCCATAGCAATACAGAGGACTTTGTTGAGGGTCCTCATAAAAAGTTTAGCCTCTCCATTGGCCTGAGGCTATTGAGGAGTGATCTTGCAGTGGTGAATACCATGGGATGCCATATAGACCACAAACTCCTGACTTGAAAATGGAGGATCATTGTTAGTTTGAAGTTCTTTGATGAGTCTGTGCGTTGCTAGTATCTTTTCTATGCAGGGGGTGACTTGTCCTGTCGTTGTAGGTTCCAGGATCTCCACCTCTGGATACTTCGAGAAGTCATCGATGATGACTAGCATGTGAAGTCCACCCCGACATGCTTCCCAGGTCTGCAATGGCGCAATGCCATGGGAACGGAGGAATGGGTTCAGTGAGGATGGAAGCTGGGTGGTCAGCCAGCCCCACGGTATGACAGATGTGGCAGTGTTGTATAGTTTGTTCTACTTTCTGGTCCAGACCGGGGAACCACACTTTGCATCGTAGTCTGGCCTCAGTTTTCACTATGACTTGGTGAGCAGCATGTGCCAGGTCAATCACTCATTGCTGCAGGGACCCAGGGATGACCAGCCTTGGCCTTAGCAACAGGAACCCTTCCGGAGACACTGCTAGCTCCTGTCGAACATGATGCAAAGAGGACAGAGTAGACTGGGCTTCCGACGTCCTCCGTAATAAGCTGTGCATCGTCATGTGCCATCAGCCCGTGAGGACACTCGAAATGGCCAACTGCAGGCATTCATCTGCTTGTGTAGCTGTCCTGATTTCATTCACTGATATGGTAAGGGGTTGCGACCTCTCCATCCCCATCCTCATGTATTCGTCCACAGCATTGACTTCTTCCTTGTTGCAGGCCTGGCATGCCTCGATAGGTAGTCTGCCAGATTTTGTGCTCCCGGGCAGTACACCACCAAGAACTGATATTCCTACAGCTGGAGGATCAACTTTTCGATCCGGGGAGATGGTTTGAAGGACAACCATTAAACAGAGGGATGAGGGGCTTATGGTCGGTATGCACTGTAGATGGCTGGCCATACAGGTAGAGCTGAAAGTGACAACAGCCCCAGTGTGCGGCTATCGCCACCTTTTCGATGTGCAAATACTGTTGCTCAGTATCCATTAGCCCTCGGCTAGCATACACAACTGGGGCCCACTCTCCTTTCTGTCCTTTTTGCGACAACACGGCCCCCAGACCCACAGGACTGGCATCCACCGACAGTTCTGTCTCTTTTGCCGGATCGAAATATACTAGAGTAGTGCTCGCAGACAGTGCTTGTTTGGTCACCTGGAAGGCAGCTTCTTGAGAGGGGCCCCACACCCACACCTCAGTAGTTTTAGTCAATTATCTCAGGGGGCGGTCAGAGAGGTAAAGTTCTGGATGAAACTCCCGCAGTAGGTGACCATTCCTAAAAAGCTGCGGACACCCGTGACAGAGATGGGAGCAGGTGCCGATTGAATGTCTTACTTTTTCCGGATCGGGCCTGACGCCGTCTTCTGAAAAATGGTACCCAAAAAACACAATGGCTGATTGCAGAAATACACACATCTCTTGGTATAGGGTCAACCCATTCTCATGCAGGTGTTGGAACGTGGCCCGCAGCCCTGTGAGGTGCTCCTTGATGGTAGGGGCATGTACCAGGATATCATCGCTCACGTTGATGACCCCTTTCAGTCCACCTAGTGCACCCCTTATGTGTCTTGTAACACTTCTGCAGCGCTCAACACCCGAAAGCTGGGACGCTTATGTTTCCTCAGTCCAATTTGTGTCGAGAATGCTGTGGTGGCTCTCAACTTTGGCGCTAACAGCAGATGGTGGTACCTCGCTGCGAGATCCATCTTAGAGAACCAGTGGGACCCGCTGACCTCTATCACAATGTCATCTGCAGTCAGATGAGGTGATGCTCCTGCCAGATAGCCAGATTGGGCAGGCGCATGTCCACACAGATTCTCACCTTGCCAGGTTGTTGTGGCTTACGAGTCACAACAGTGGGTGAGACCCACGGTGTTGGTCCCTCCACTCGCTCAATGATATCGGTTTCTTACAGCTTGTGCAGCTTATCTTCCTCTTTAGGCCATGGTGGAAAGCGATGAGCCAATGCTTTAGAGCCACAGGTTGAATGGAGGTGTAAATGTGCAGACTTACGAGCAGTCCCTTGAAGCTTGGAGATGTGCTTTTAGGGGCAGACACTCTACCTCGTTCCTTCAAACTGTGGGGGGCAGGGCTACAGCCCCATCGTGAGGCATGTTCCACGCATCTCCCGCACTGTACCGGCATGCGGTAAGGCGCTCCACTGTACCCACCTCTCTCCGCAACCCAGGATGAGGAAACACCCTCCGACCGGGCCATGGGCCGCCGGAAATGCTTGGGGCCAGTGCACCCGATGGACAGTGCAGCAGCGAACCGTCACACTCCAGTCCTCTTGAGGCCGAGGACGAGGAGGAGGTCGCTGCAAACCTCCGCTCAAAATAGAGCAGATGTGGGCCGTTGTCTTGGACCCTCGTCGTCGCCAGTTTGTTGGGTATTCCGCAATGAGGTAAGCCCTCCCATGCAGCGCTGCACTTTTAATGAGACACACACAGCCATATCAAGTAGTAGTCGTAACTGGCCTTTGGCGCCAAGCCGACGGCCCTTTTATAAACTGAGCCCCTTCCATCAGTGGCATTCCATTGTGCCACCCCCACTGGGAGTGTGGCACCTAATTCAGTGGGACTTCACCCCTCCGTTTTTGGAGTGGTCCCACAACACAACAAGGAGCAGCCCCTTTAGAAAGCATCTTACGAATATGGCAGTGCTATTTAGCTCACCCTCTTCTGCGGCCTAACAACAGTGTTTTACCAAGGGCAGCTGCTTTCTGTAGTGTTCCCTGTCCACTGTTGATCTGGTACACGCCTCTTGGTGAGAGCTTCAGCATCCAGGCACCCAGGATGACATCGTTCTTGCCTCACCACTTCAGGCCCATCAGAGGAGTCTTGTGTTCCTTCCACTGCTCCTTCTCTCACCCTATGTCAGTCTGAATGCCGAAGTTCTCCATGGTTACACTAGTGCTGCATCATTTTTCAGGTTGCCACACCAGTGCACCCTCGGGCCTCTGCACAACGGGCTGTAATCTGCCTGTCCTCGAAATCATGGAACCCCCACCTCCTCACCTCAGTTGGCTACAGCAGCCGATCCTAGGAACTGGCTCAGATATTTTTTTTCTCAGCTCTGGGCGCCTCACTGATTATTCTGCATGTGGCAGGTCTCCAGGGATCCTGAGGGAGCCCAACCTCAGACAATCTGTGGGTGCTTCTAAGTGGCGTGTATAGCTGCTTCTGTGATTTTCCTTGAAAGTACTTGAATTGTTTGGATCTGAAAGCCCCTGTTTTTAAGGGATTGCAATATTGCTATTGGTCTCAATGGAGCGGCATAGGCTTGCATATTTTTGGTCATCTTGTCAGCCATACCCCCAGGTTCAACTTGTCTCTGCCATTATATTCCTCTACGTCTTATGCGTTTGAAATGGAACAGCTTGGGTAAGGGAAAAACAGTATGGGCCACCGGTTTGCTCCACAATTACAACTATGTCTGAAACTGGGACTGGCCTTTGCACAGCACATATCCTTTTAGTTTTTATAAGCATAATGTATATCGAACCTGGTTGCTCTTGTGGCCTTTTGGCACGTGCCGGTTTGAACCAACATATAACAGATGTATCAAAGTCATTCAGGCCTATTACATGTATTTTTATTGTGTGTTTTGGAAACCTTTTTGCCTCAAGCGCATATGTATACACACACACACACTCTCAACACACTCAACACAGACATACTCAACGTACACACACACACACACACACCCATACACACTCTCAGGTCACACTCAATACATACACTCAACACATACACGCAGCACTCACGACACACACATATACTCACTCCATGCTGCTTTTTTTAACTGCTTTATTGGAAGCCAAATTTAATGGTGAGTAAATGATAAAGAATGATTGCAATAATAAGCAAAATTTTAGCGCAAGCCTTATGATCATGATTTAAGGTGAAAGAAATAATGTGAGAATTCCCATGCACACTAACTTTAGGGAATTGTTTTAATATGTCACACACTTAGCAACATTAATATACAAGCTAGAAGCACATAACCAAAACACCCAACAACATTGTGGGCATTGTTGCACAATAACGAAAATCAGTGCATTCACTATTGCAAATAAACAAACATGTTACGTAGAAGGGTTCCTAAAACAAATTTAGGGCAAAATATTACAATCCTATATTGATACATGGCCTTTGTTCATGACATGCAGACAAATTGCTCTCTTTGACCATGGGCATTTATCCTACTGTAACCAGTGGCACTAACAAATAGTTTGGGGTCAATCCTATATCTTTTTGTGCATAAACACTCCATGTCCAGATAACTTATCTTTTCAACTCCTTCAAGCTGAACCCGAGCACATCATATTTCTTCAAAATGGCTGAACAGATTTACACCAAATCCCAAAAGCACACTTTCTGAGTAAATCTATGCAGTACCAAAAATGTAAATGAAAAAAAGGCCTTCTGTTTGGTGATGGGGACTTTTTCTCCTGTCAGCCATTTTGCTACTGTGAGCTTTGGTCCTGCTTTGCTGTACGATCTGATTGACTGGTCACAATTAAGAAGAAAATGTTGTAGACGCCATATATACATATACAGCAATCGAAGTATGGCTAATTACTAGAGAGGGGCTAACACATAGTTTATTGGATAACATTGTACACTCGTAGTCACATGAGCATGCATAGGCATAGAAAAAAAAGATAAAATACATAAAGAGGGAGCAAAAGGGCACAATTTATATTCATACATTAGTGAAGATCTGTAAAAACCTTCATAAATAGATATCGATCAACTTGAGAATCAGTAATATTATTTGAAACAATTTCATATTCAATAGTATCCCTTTACTAGCCAAGCTCAAAGAATTATGCATGAGAACAAAAAAATCAAAATACTGTAAAGCTAGACCACCAGTGGGTAATATGTATTAATACTACCCTGTGGCGGTCTAGTTAGGACCACATTTCCATAGGAAAATACATTTTTTTGTTTGCTAATAACTTTAGCACCGTTGTTTTCACAAAACTTTTTAAAAAAAGTTCATCCACCTCAGCTCCTTCCTGGAAAGTTTATGGGTAATCCATCAAGCGGTGCAATAACTATAACTGGTGAATTTCAGTGGTTTTTAAGTTTAAAACTGTATATGCTGACTAACACTTTGATCTAACTACAACGTCCCTTTAACATTTGTCTTTTTCAGTAAATATATATTTATGAAATGCTACAGTAGTGACATAGTTGTATTAAGGAGATTTTTAGAGTTCAGGAATGGGTAGTTTTGAGGGGAACTAAGGGGTTTTTAGGTTTCACTGATTGGTAGTGCTAAGGTGTAGTAAAGAGTTTTTAGAATCCAGGGATGGCTAGTTCTAACGGAGGGTTAGTAAGGTTTTTTTTAGGGTTCATTGAGGTAGAGTGCAAAGTTGATTATAAGACTCAGAGATAAACGTAAATATAAAACTGTGGACCAATTTGAATTTGAGCAGAATAACATGTTGAATCACTTTAAAGAGAGCTGTTCTCCTACTTCTGTATTAACTCTTGCGGTTAATAAAAAACAAACATCTTACATGAGGTCATGAATTAGGGTACATTTTTAAAAGATTTCTGGGAGCTGCTGCATACTTTGCAGCCCCTACATATACATCAGAGGACTTTGGTGGTGCCTCTGCCCCTCCTTGAGGCACCACAGAGAAGAAGAGTTTGTGAATAGACCTCTCTCACTGGGCGTTATCATGTGTGCCTAACCCGGAAAAATGACTGTTTAATGTGTGGCTTGCTCCACTCCACAGATTTTCAGTGACCTCTAACCGCAGGCATGTTTTTTGTTTGTATGGGTGCCCTGGTCTAATGCAGGCCGCCCACAGCCATATCACACTTGGTGAAGGCTGTGGAGGGAATCCCAAGGTCCTGCATCTGCATCTTTTGTTCTGTTCCTCCTGCAGGGGGAGCAAGCTTCTCTTTCTCTTCCTGCCTGTGGGTGGGAGCTGTGCATGCTCCCCTGCACTAGCACAGGTGGGGACAAAAGGTTGGTGACCTGCTATCCCCAGATACAGGGGTGGGACTACAACGTGCTAGCCCATCTCTCCTCTTGCCTTTTCTTCAGGTGGTGCTTGGGAAATGGGGTCACCCAGGACCGTGTATAATGAGTGGGACCTGGGGGATGGGTTCCTCGGGGTGAAAGCTGGCTCGAGGAGGGGAGGCCCCTCCCCACACACCACTCTTTTTAAGCAACTAAAAATATAAAGATGCACTGTCTCCTTGGGCCATGTAACATCCGACCCCGGGGGGGGGATGTTTGGGGAGGGAAGGGATATGTGAAAAGTACAGTGGAGCTCCAAGTGCCCGTCTTCTTGTTTTTCTTCAAAAAAGAGCAAAATTTCAAAACACCATAACCATAGTCTCTTTGAGATTATTTTCTTCATCCCTGGCTTGTTTTGTTCCCGATGGACAGGTCTAACTGTTAGGTGGCTTGTTTTGTTCCCGATGGACAGGTCTAGCTGTTAGGAGGATTTTCAGCAGGCAGCCTGATCTGTAATGGGCACACTTTGAGGGGGATTTCACAGTTGCGGTTGGTGACTCAGCATAGTGGCTTGGCGGGGGAAGGCAAAACAAAAATACAAAACAATATATATATTTTAAAAATCTACTTATCTTGTTACTTCGCTGCTCCCGCATCACCGCCATCGCACTTCAGGCACAGGCTCTCAGCTTGCCCTGCGCCAATCATGACACTGCTTAGAGCAGCATTATGATTGGCTGGAGCACCCTGTCTGGGTGCTCCAACACAGACTGGGAGCCTGTGCCGGCTCTCTCCAACTCGGCTACACAGTGCCGGGTTGGATAGAGCCCTTGTGAGCATGTGTGTTTGGCGGGCCCGAGACGGCCAGCCAAACATACATACTCACTGAGGGGAGTGCTCTGTGCTCTCACCTCCAAGCTCGCCACCCCCATGGCCCATTCCCTTTGGAAATAAAAGGCCAATAAACAGCGTTTATTGTCATTTTGTTTCTACAGGTTTTCAGCTCCTGCTTCTGCTGGTGGGGGGTGACGCTCCTCCACCCTGACGGAGGAGCTGCCCCTGGGAGTTGGATCCTCTTTGTCTCTGCGCCAGCTTTCTTCTGTGCCTCGATCCTGGTGCTCCTCTCCTGCTGGTGGGGGCATCTTGCATAGCCCCTCCTCTACTAGCCAGCAGAACACCCTTCTTCCCACACTCCTCATGCCCCAGATCTTCCTTTCTGTCTTGCAGAACACCTGTGGGGCAAAAGTGTAGTTCATTCCCTTTCTTTTCATGAAGATATTAGGGAAACCATCCAGGGTCCCGCAGCAGGTGCTTTGCCGAAATGGTCCCCAGGAAGCATAAGGTGGCCACTGCCACTGGCCTTGGAGAAGACCAATCTTAGTCCTGAGAGCTTGTGCTGGCCTTCCTTCCTACACCAAGACTACCCGCCCAACTCAACCATTAGGATTCTTTTTTTCCCACAGGGAACCTTGGCTGCATTAAGAAACCTCCTGGTTCTAGGTTGGATACGTCCAGTACGCTAAATTCCTACATGCCCTGAGCGGGTCTATGCCCACCGTTGGCCTGCATCACAAACTTTGCACCACCACACTCTTCCTAGCAAGGCTCAGTGCCTCAGCACTGATGCTGTCATACCAGACAGATCTGAAACTAGTTATCAGGTCAGTGCAGTTCTCCATCTATCTGGAGAATACACAACCCTCACTCATATGAGCCACTATAAAGTCCAGATGCAGACACAAGCCCCACACAGGACCCCTGACCCTCACCCACAGCACTAACTCTGGAGTCCATACTGCCACCACCTTTGCGAGTTGACTGATCTTATGAAGGAAAGAACAGTCCACTCAAAATCAGAATATTCCATTTAGAGTGGGTCATTCCTGGGCAGCCCCACTCAGAGGAACTACGGCAGGAACCCTGTCCCACCTGCCCTCCGTGAGAACAGGGTCATGGACCTTTATGCCCCAATGGGTTAAGCCACTGGGTATTGTGCAGGCCACGCCTCCCCCACAGCCACCTCTGGCCACTTTCTGGCTTCCAAGCAGTCAAGCTAGAGACCAACCAAGAACCATAAAGATCCCTCTATAGAATTTGAAATGTCTAGAACCAACTGAGACTGATGTAACAGGTCCCCTCCATCAGGAGCAGGCATCACAGGGTTATGTCACTGTACCATCACGCTGAGGGCTGCAACCGCCAGCCAAGCCAAGTCTGGCAAGCAACAGCATCAAGAGGCTTAAGGGGTGCATCCCAAGGCTTAGAATCCAATCAGGAAGGTGCTGAGGGTCAGACCCAGTACAAGACGTGGAAGCCCTGTACATATGTACGGGTGTGCATAAGTTTGGTGAGCCCACCATGACTCAACCAGGTGGCCGGGTGGTGCCTTGCTCCCATGAAAGAGGACCATCAGCATTAGTCTGGGGAGGAAACCACATCTGTTAGAGATTGTTATTCTGATGTGGTATAAGGACAGTATGCAGGGGATTTGCCTTAACAGACTCCTGCCAGAGGGACTTTAGGTGCACTCCAATTGCTGTGCGCAATGTGGGGTTGGCAGTCTGCTGTACGTAAATTGGGGTTGGCAGCCTGCTAGGGATTAGCCATAGGACCTGGGGTCAGGCCAAGCCATGGCCAACCCCCTTCTGCACATGGCCAAAGGCTGTGTGCAGCGTTGGGTTGGCTTCCTGCCTGAGGTGAGAGGGCTTGACTGCAAGACAGGCCTTGTGACTAACTTCATGCCATACACAACCGAAGGCTGTGCACAATGTCTATTGGTAGTTGGAAGCATGGCCTCCCCAAAGCCGTCTCCAACAAAAGGCCTTGAATAGCATGTGGTTGGCTTTCTGTGGGGTTGGGGTGGGGCACCTGCCTTCGGGTGGGTTGGCCACAGGGCCTAGCCACAAATCAGGCCCTTGTGCTGATTCCCTGCTGTGCATGGTCAAAGGTCATGCGCAGCCTCAGTTGGCTGCCTGCAGGGGCTGGCCCTGTGGCCAACACCTGTGCCGGGGAGTTGTTTTTACATATGGTAATAAAATATTACTTAAATTTTTTTTTTTTAACTAGAAATTCATTGTTAAAACAGAGGTTAAAGTAACATCATAGTTAGGTGAATATGATAGCGGCAACATTACTATTTTGAACACAAAATAACACAGATATTCATGGGTTATAATTTACAGAGATAACTATAACTTGCACCCCTGCGATGCACTGCCTATGACCTCTCATATTACATCACTCTTGACATGTTCTGTGACATCATTTATGATATCACTGATGACATCTCAAATGGCATTGTTGATGACATCACTGATGACTTCATATAATCTTTTTTTGTCTACATTACTCTATAAACGCGTAAGGCTTTAGAAGTCTGAAAGTGAGTTCAAAGTAGCTCTGAATAGTTTGAAGCATTTGTAATGCCATCACACAAAACAATTGTTAGGTGTAGCAAGTTTGCGTTGTGCTCAAACATTGACTCTATACTATACGCTTCATGGGTTGCTGAGTTCACATTAGCAATTAACCATAGGTAGACCGCTACTGCACGCAGTGTTCGATATGTTTGCATGTTCCGAGAAAACCAAGTTTCTCCTGATACTCAATTTCTGTGTCATGCCCTATTACAGACATCCTTTATCTATATCAATCTCTTCACGGTCACCGAATCTAAAGTGAGAAAAAAAGTGGATATGAGTAGAAAAGTGGGTACTGTAAACAGTGTTTACTCTGTGGCGGAGTTTACTCAGTACCACACTGTTTGCAGAAAGTGAAGCCCTCATAAGAAATAAGCAACAGAGTATATAATAGTATCTATTGAGTACAGTGTTCAAACTTGTTATAAAAGACACTATTCATTAAAAAAAACACAGAGGTTCTGAAGTTGCTAAAGGTCATACTAAGCGCAGCCTTCCTACAGTGGTGAATACTGTTAGAAATTGGGTCTCTAGTTGGCAGTGGTTTTCTCCCTGTCCAAGGGACCCTCACTCTAGTTAGGGTAAGGGAGTCACACAGCTAAGATAATGCCTGCTCCCCCCTGTTAGACTGGCACAAGCAGTCAGGCTTATCTCAGAAGCAAGATGTAAAGTATTTGTATACACACACACACACAGTAACACAGTGAAAACACCACAAACATACCCCATACCAGTTTAGAAACATAGTCAATATTCATATGAGAAAACAAGACAAAAACAACAGAAATCCCACATACACACATTTTAGTAAAGTGCTTAGAAACACAGTAGCTCCAACAGGGGCTATCACAGCATCTTGCCAACAGTCCAACACCACTCTTGAGGGAGTGCAGGCTGGTAACGGAGTTGCACAGACCCCTGGCACAGTACCTTGGAAAATGATGAGGAAACAAAAGATGTTGCCTGGAGTCAGGGAGGTGAGGCGTCGCTGTAGCCGGTGCGATGGTGGTTCCTTGCTGCTACCGGGGAGGTGAGGCCTGGGTTCCTTACTGCTAGACAGGGGAGGTGAGGCATCGATTCCATACAGTTGCAGGGCAGGTGATGTGGTTTTGGCGGCGAGGCATCCGTTTCTTATGACACTGCAGATATTATGAATCCAACAGGACAAATCGCGAGGCATTGACTGCATGGTGTCCTAATCACACTATTGGGTCACAGGTGCTGCAGCGGAGTCGAAGCTGGTGACATGGCACTCTAAATTCACGCTGTGGCAGGACTTCAGAGGTGCTGCAGCAGCACTGGGCCTGTATTACAGGTCGCAGTTGTTGCATTCAGTGGGGACCATGGCTCCGGTGCAGGCAGCGGTGCTGAGTCGGATAGCAGCGCCGGTTCCAAAGTCGCTCTGGAGTCAATGTGCTTGGTTTCTTCTTGGTTGCACCAGAACTTACTCCCAATGGCCCAGGAACTGGATTTGGCACCACTTGGCAAGTCAGGACTCTCAGCAAGAGAACCCAGGTGCTGGCAGAGGAAGTCTTTGATGTATTTGAGACTTCTTAACAGGAGGCAAGCTCAGTCTAAGCCCTTGGAGAACCTTGGAAGCAGACTTTAGAAAGTAAAATCCAGTCCTTTAACTCTCAGGACAGAAGCAGCAAGCAGCAGGCCAACATAACAAAGCAAGAGGCAGAGTGGCAGTCCCTCCTACAGAATCTATTTCTTCTTCCTGGCAGAATGTCCTCAGTCCAGAAAAGTTCTAATTTTGTGGGGTCAGAGGCCAAGTACTTATATTCTTTTCTGTCTTTGAAGAAGGCAAACTTCAAAGAGAAGTCTTTGTATTGCACAAGACCCTGCCTTTCCTGCCCTGGCCTCAGACACACTCCAGGGGATTGGAGACTCTTTGTGTAAGGACAGGTATATCCCTATTCAAGTAAAAGTGTCCGATCCTCCCACCACTCTAGCTCAGGAAGACCCATCTGGATATGGAAGGCACACCTCAGCTCACTTTGTATGATTGTCTAGAGTGAATTCACAAACAGCCCAACTGTCATCCTGACCCAGACGTGCATTCCACGGCCAAGCAGGGCCACAGAATGGTTAAGCAAGAAAATGCCCACTTTCTTAAAGAATAATTTTCAAACTTACAATTTAAAAACTAGCTTCACCAAAAGATGTATTTTTAAATTGTGAGTTCAGAGACTCCAAACTCCCCATCTTATCTGCTCCCAATAGGAAATTATACTTAAAAGATATTTCAGGGCAATCCTCATGTTAACCTATAGGAGAGCTAGTCCTTCCAATAGCAAGAAACACATTTAGCAGTATTTCACTATCAGGACATGTAAAACACCAGTACATGTCCTACCTTTTAAATACCATGCACTCTGCCCATGGACCTACCTTGGTCCTACCTTGGGGGTGACTTACATGTAGTAAAAAAGAAGGGTTGGGCCTGTCAAGTGGGTGTACTTGCCAGGGTGCAATGGCAGTTTAAAACTACCCACACAGACACAGCAGTGGCAGGTCTGAGACATGTTTCATATGGGTGGCACGCACAGTCAGTGCTGCATACCACTAGTAACAATTGATTTACAGGCCCTGGGCACACATAGTGCACTATACTAGGGACTTACTAGTAAATCAATTATACCAGTAATGGATAAACCAATCACCAATACCATTTAGACATGAGCACTTGCACTTTAGCACTGGTCAACAGTGGTAAAGTGCCCAGAGTCCTAAAGCCAGCAAAAACGAAAGTCAGCAGAGGATCAAAAACAGGTGGTCAGAAGCAAAAAGACAGGGGAAACCACACCAAGAGCTGACAGGTCTAACAAATACTTTACAGATAGCCCCTGTTTTGAAGCTGAACAAGCACATGTATATGGATCAGTACCTGGTGCACACAGTCTTCAATGTTAAGTTGAAAATGACATGATACGACAATTCTTTTTGAAAACTCTTAGGGGGTCATTACAACATTGGCGGTAAAAGGCGCTTACCGCCGTGCAGAAGACCGCCAATACACCGCCGCGTCCGTGGAATTCCGCCACAGCTATTATGACACACATCTCGGAAACCGCCGAAATTCAGACACCCACACAAGTCCGCCACACCAAAGGTCAGTGATAAACTGGAGAAAACAAAACCTCCACCTCCACGCCAACAGAAACAAGCCCATGCTATTAGGACCCACGAATCCACGCGGCGGTCTTTGAACCGCGGTATTCCATTGGCGGTACACACCGCTGCGCTCAAAATACACACACATCTCCATAACACCGCCACATTGGACAATTCGAAATACACACACCTGACACACATACAAACAACACTCCCACACACCCAACGCAATATAAAACACACACCCACATCACCCACAAACCCCTACGACAAAAAATCTATCACAAAGGCCAGAGACACATCACAGATCAGACAATCCCACCACGCAGAGGCACACAACACCATCACCAACACAACATCCACGCACAAAACACCACACACCACGACACATCACCACACACATCAACACTCACATCGCCCCACACATCACACACACCACCCCATGGCACGGCAAAGACACCCCCGCTTTTCCGAGGAGGCGCTCCGGGTCATGGTGGAGGAAATTGTCCGGGTAGAGCCACAGCTATTTGGCTCACAGGTACAGCACACATCAATAGCCAGGAAGATGGAGCTATGGCGAAGAATAATGGACAGGGTCAACGCTGTGGGACAGCACCCAAGAAATAAGGGAGGACATCAGGAAGAGGTGGAACGACCTACGGGGGAAGGTGCGTTCAACGGTCTCCAGGCACAACATCGCGGTTCAGCGGACTGGCGGCGGACCCCACCTCCTCCCCCACAACTATCAACATGGGAGGAGCAAGTCTTGACCATCATGCATCCAGAGGGCCTCGGAGGAGTCGGTGGAGGATGGGACACTGGTAACTCAAATCTTAACTAACATATCCCCCACCCTACCTGCATGCTATCACACACTTCCACCCTCACACCCTCCCCTATCACCCCAAATCCTCACTAATGTACTAATAACACAAACTACACATCCCAACACCTAGCCCTCCATGACACAACGAAGCATGGACACCTATCACCTAAGCATGCCCACTGCACATACCCAGAACAACCCCCTAACCATCATCACACAAGCCCCCACACAGGAATGCTAGCACTGGGGTACACGGTCACCCACCCATTGCACACCATGACACACACATGCAATAATCATGCTCTTATGCCCCTGCAGGAACACGAAGAACCGTCACCACACCAGAGCGTCCAGACAACACCACTCCACCCCCAGAAGAGGCCTACAGTGACGATAGCAGCTCTACCCTACTGAAGCCTGATGACCAGCCCGGACCATCGTGGGCCTCAGGACAGTCGGTTCCCCTCGCACAGGCACAGCCCAACACTGACCTTCCACCCTCTGGTAACACCAGCACAGCACCCACCCAGCGGGCCCAAACCTCCATACCCAGGACAGGTCAATCAGCGGTGTGTCCACCACTACAGGGAACCCAGGATAACCCACCACCCCAACAACAACAGGGACCTGGGGGCAGTGGTAGTGGGCACACGGTCCAGGGGACAGAGGCACAGGAACACAGGGGAACTGGGAGGGCTGCTGTGTGAGGGGGGGCGGACAGGCCAAAGGAACCCACTCTTCACGAGGCCCTCACCTCCATCATGGGAGCATACCACCACTCCCAGGAGACGATGGCCACGGTCCTGGTCAAGTTTCAGGAGACCCAGCGCCTGCAGGAGGACCAGTATTTGGGGTTCAGGGGGGAGCTCAGGACCATCAGCTCCGCCCTGGGCACCATCGTAGGGGTGCTGAAGGACATACAGCAGTCCCTGAGGGACTCCGTGGCACTCCAAGGGGCCCCTGACACTAGCATGGACGATGAACTGCCCACCACCTCCGCCAGCCCTAGTGGACAGGACGCCCCGCCACAGAACCACCACACCAGCACCCCACCCCCTGCAGATGGATAACCACCCCACAAGCGGTCCCTGAGATCCAGGAACAGGACAGAGCAAGATGGCAAGACCCCCGCCAGGAAATGAGACCACCCTGATTGTCCCCCCACTGCCCCACTTTGTTACCCTGTCTATACTTGAACTGCCCCAGCTCCTCTTCCTATGCCCAGATGGGCAGTGCACCTGTGAGACTAATAGACTGGACTCTGCCATGGACATTCCTCCGCCATCACCCATCACCATTTAACAACCCCCTCCCAATTCTGAGCACTGCAATAAACACCCTTGAAACACAAAACAATCTGGAGTCAGTCTATGATTTGTTAAAATGTAATATCAATGACAGTGTGAAAATGCGTTGTGAGATGTAAAAGCAGCATACCAATGTCAAACATCAAAAGTCCTTGAAGGATGCAAGTAGATGACACACGTTGGTAACCACACCTGTGAAACCGTAATGGAAAGAAACAACTCAATTACCAAATAATCCCAAGTAATTACACACAGGATAGAGGAAGACGTGTGACAGTGAATGTAATGTAAAATCTGAAAATGTTCTCACCTGTGTATCACTGGAAATATTGCTGTATGACTGACTCCCTGTTGTCGTTGTCTTCTTCCTCAGCTTCCTCCTCATCACTGTCCCCAGGCTCCACAGGCTCCACAGCTGCCGCAACACCGTCATCTGGACCATCCTCCTGCAGAAAAGGCACCTGGCGTCGTAAAGCCAAATTATGAAGCATCGAGCAGGCGATGATGATCTGGCACACCTTCTTCGGTGAGTAGAATAGGGAACCACCTGTCATATGGAGGCACCTGAACCTGGCCTTAAGGAGGCCGAAGGTCCGCTCGATCACCCTCCTAGTCCGCCCATGGGCCTCATTGTACCGTTCCTCTGCCCTGGTCCTGGGATTCCTCACTGGGGTCAGTAGCCAGGACAGGTTGGAGTAACCAGAGTCCCCTAGTAGCCATACACAGTGCCTCTGGATTTCACTCATCATATCAGGGATGCTGCTATTCCGCAGGATGTAGGCGTCATGCACTGAGCCAGGGAACATAGCATTTACCTGCGAGATGTACTGGTCTGCCAAACATACCATCTGGACATTCATCGAATGATAACTCTTCCTGTCACCTGTTCATTCCTGCGGGGGGGACCAGAGCTACATGGTGTAGGAAAGTACCATCTTGCCTGGCATGTTACCCCCATTTTTCACTGTATATATGTTGTTTTAGTTGTATGTGTCACTGGGACCCTGTCATCCAGGGCCCCAGTGCTCATAAGTGTGCCTGAATGTGTTACCTGTGTAGTGACTAACTGTCTCACTGAGGCTCTGCTAATCAGAACCTCAGTGGTTATGCTCTCTCATTTCTTTCCAAATTGTCACTAACAGGCTAGTGACCAATTTTACCAATTTACATTGGCTTACTGGAACACCCTTATAATTCCCTAGTATATGGTACTGAAGTACCCAGGGTATTGGGGTTCCAGGAGATCCCTATGGGCTGCAGCATTTCTTTTGCCACCCATAGGGAGCTCTGACAATTCTTACACAGGCCTGCCACTGCAGCCTGAGTGAAATAACGCACATGTTATTTCACAGCCATTTTACACTGCACTTAAGTAACTTATAAGTCACCTATATGTCTAACCTTTACCTGGTAAAGGTTAGGTGCAAAGTTACTTAGTGTGAGGGCACCCTGGCACTAGCCAAGGTGCCCCCACATTGTTCAGGGCCAATTCCCCGGACTTTGTGAGTGCGGGGACACCATTACACGCGTGCACTACATATAGGTCACTACCTATATGTAGCTTCACAATGGTAACTCCGAATATGGCCATGTAACATGTCTATGATCATGGAATTGCCCCCTCTATACCATCCTGGCATAGTTGGCACAATCCCATGATCCCAGTGGTCTGTAGCACAGACCCTGGTACTGCCAAACTGCCTTTCCCGGGGTTTCACTGCAGCTGCTGCCAACCCCTCTGACAGGCATCTGCCCTCCTGGGGTCCAGCCAGGCCTGGCCCAGGATGGCAGAACAAAGGACTTCCTCTGAGAGAGGGTGTTACACCCTCTCCCTTTGGAAAATGGTGTGAAGGCAGGGGAGGAGTAGCCTCCCCCAGCCTCTGGAAATGCTTTCATGGGCACATTTGGTGCCCATTTCTGCATAAGCCAGTCTACACCGGTTCAGGGACCCCTTAGCCCTGCTCTGGCGCGAAACTGGACAAAGGAAAGGGGAGTGACCACTCCCCTGACCTGTACCTCCCCTGGGAGGTGCCCAGAGCTCCTCCAGTGTGCTCCAGACCTCTGCCATCTTGGAAACAGAGGTGCTGCTGACACACTGGACTGCTCTGAGTGGCCAGTGCCATCAGGTGACGTCAGAGACTCCTCCTGATAGGCTCCTTCAGGTGTTGCTAGCCTATCCTCTCTCCTAGGTAGCCAAACCCTCTTTTCTGGCTATTTAGGGTCTCTGTCTCTTGGGATTCCTCAGATAACGAATGCAAGAGCTCATCCGAGTTCCTCTGCATCTCTCTCTTCACCTTCTGCCAAGGAATCGACTGCTGACCGCGCTGGAAGCCTGCAAAACTGCAACATAGTAGCAAAGACGACTACTGCAACTCTGTAACGCTGATCCTGACGCCTTCTCGACTGTTTTCCTGGTGGTGCATGCTGTGGGGGTAGTCTGCCTCCTCTCTGCACTAGAAGCTCCGAAGAAATCTCCCGTGGGTCGACGGAATCTTCCCCCTGCAACCGCAGGCACCAAAGAACTGCATCACCGGTCCCTTGGGTCTCCTCTCAGCACGACGAGCGAGGTCCCTTGAATCCAGCAACTCTGTCCAAGTGACTCCCACAGTCCAGTGACTCTTCAGTCCAAGTTTGGTGGAGGTAAGTCCTTGCCTCCCCACGCCAGACTGCATTGCTGGGAACCGCGACTTTTGCAGCTACTCCGGCCTCCGTGCACTTCCGGCGGAAATCCTTTGTGCACAGTCTAGCCTGGGTCCACGCCACTCTAACCTGCATTGCACGACCTCCTAAGTTGTTCTCCGGCGACTTGGGACTCCTTTGTGCGACTTCGGGTGAGCACCGTTTCACGCATCCTCGTAGTGCCTGTTTATGGCACTTCTCCGGGTGCTACCTGCTGCTGAGAGGGCTCCTTGTCTTGCTTGACGTCCCCTCTGTCTCCTGACGCAATTTGCGACATCCTGGTCCCTCCTGGGCCACAGCAGCGTCCAAAAACCCTAACCGCACGATTTGCAGCTAGCACGGCTTGTTGGCGGTCTTTCGGCGGGAAAACACTTCTGCACGACTCTCCACGGCGTGAGGGATCCGTCCTCCAAAGGGGAAGTCTCTAGCCCTTGTCGTTCCTGCAGAAACCTAAGCTTCTACAGTCCAGTAGCAGCTTCTTTGCACCCGCAGCTGGCATTTCCTGGGCATCTGCCCATCTCCGACTTGCTTGTGACCTTTGGACTTGGTCCCCTTGTTCCACAGGTACCCTCGACTGGAAATCCATCGTTGTTGCATTGCTGGTTTGTGTCTTTCCTGCAGAATTCCCCTATCACGACTTCTATGTCCTTTGGGGAACTTCAGTGCACTTTGCACTCACTTTTCAGGGTCTTGGGGTGGGCTATTTTTCTAACCCTTACTATTCTCTAATAGTCCCAGCGACCCTCTACAAGGTCACATAGGTTTGGGGTCCATTCGTGGTTCGCATTCCACTTTTGGAGTATATGGTTTGTGTTGCCCCTATCCCTATGTGTCCCCATTGCATCCTATTGTAACTATACATTGTTTGCACTGTTTTCTAAGACTATACTGCATATTTTTGGTATTGTGTATATATATCTTGTGTATATTTCCTATCCTCTCACTGAGGGTACACTCTGAGATACTTTGGCATATTGTCATAAAAATAAAGTACCTTTATTTTTAGTATAACTGTGTATTGTGTTTTCTTATGATATTGTGCATATGACACTAAGTGATACTGTAGGAGCTTCACTCGTCTCCTAGTTCAGCCTAAGCTGCTCTGTTAAGCTACCATTATCTATCAGCCTATGCTGCTAGACACCCTATACACTAATAAGGGATAACTGGGCCTGGTGCAAGGTGCAAGTACCCCTTGGTACTCACTACAAGCCAGTCCAGCCTCCTACATTGGTTGTGCAGCGGTGGGATAAGTGCTTTGAGACTACTTACCACTCTTGTCATTGTACTTTTCATAAAAGAAAAATATACAAAACAAGTTCAGTGTATATACACATAACCAAAAAGTTTTGCATTTCCTCTTTTCACTCTTTTCTAAGTGCTGAAAAGTACTTCTAACTTTCTAAAAAGTTCTAAAAAGTTTTAAAAGTTTTTTTTCCAGTCTTTCTAAAAGTTCTGAAAACTTTTTTTTCTCTTTTTCTATCACTTTAACTCTCTCTAAAAATGTCTGGCACAGGCCAAAATGTTGATCTGTCCAAACTTGCATATGATCACCTTAGCTGGAAAGGAGCAATGAGTCTCTGCATAGAGAGAGGTTTGAGTGTAGGGAAGAATCCTTCCTTGGAATTGTTACTTAACATGCTTAGAGAACAAGATAAGGCTAAAAGTGCCCCATCTGTTGAAAAAGTAGCTAATGGTTCCCAATCTGATCCAGGGACTCCCCCAGGAAAAGATTCAGGAAAGAAACTTCTTAGCCTGCCCATTACTAGACAGTCTAGCATAGTTGGTACTGAGGTGGAGTCACATCATACAGATGGTGTGCTCTCACATTACACTGTCAGCCAAGCTGTTAGGGTGCCCTTTGTAAGGGACAGGTCTCCTTCTGTCCATTCTCATCATACTTCTGTATCTAGAAATGTCCCTCCCACCAACCCTGA
Source organism: Pleurodeles waltl (assembly GCF_031143425.1). Classification (NCBI taxonomy): domain Eukaryota; kingdom Metazoa; phylum Chordata; class Amphibia; order Caudata; family Salamandridae; genus Pleurodeles; species Pleurodeles waltl. The sequence continues at coordinate 846,327,305 of NC_090444.1, forward strand.
TGACAGAATGTTAGAAAGGGAACTCAATAAGTTGAGGGTGGAACAAACCAGACTGAAGCTTAAAATGCAACAGCTGGATTTGGATAGACAGTCTTTAGAACTAGAGAAGGAAAGACAGAAGTTGGGTTTTGAAACCCATGGTGGCAGCAGCAGTATTCCCCATAGTCATCCTGCAAAAGAGCATGATTCCAGGAATCTGCACTAGATAGTTCCCCCTTATAAGGAGGGGGATGACATTAACAAGTGGTTTGCTGCACTCGAGAGGGCCTGTGCTGTACAGGATGTCCCTCAAAGGCAGTGGGCTGCTATCCTATGGCTATCATTTAGTGGAAAAGTTAGGGATAGGCTCCTTACTGTGAAAGAAAATGAAGCTAATGATTACAAAGTTCTTAAGAATGCACTCCTGGATGGTTATGGCTTAACCACTGAACAATACAGGATAAAGTTCAGAGAGACCAAAAAGGAGTCTTCACAAGACTGGGTTGATTTCATTGACCATTCAGTGAAGGCCTTGGAGGGGTGGTTACATGGCAGTAAAGTTACTGATTATGACAGCCTGTATAACTTGATCCTGAGAGAGCATATTCTTAATAATTGTGTGTCTGATTTGTTGCACCAGTACTTGGTGGACTCTGATCTGACCTCTCCCCGAGAATTGGGAAAGAAGGCAGACAAATGAGTCAGAACAAGGGTGAACAGAAAAGTTCATACAGGGGGTGACAAAGATGGCAACAAGAAGAAGGATGGTAAGTCTTCTGACAAGGGTGGGGACAAATCTAAAAATGAGTCTTCATCAGGCCCACAAAAACACTCTGGTGGGGGTGGTGGGCCCAAATCCTCTTCTAATCAAAACAAAGAAAAGAAACCATGGTGCTATTTATGTAAAATAAAAGGCCATTGGACAACAGATCCCAGTTGTCCAAAGAAAAGCACCAAGCCTCCTACCACTACAACCCCTACTGCTACACCTAGTGCCCCTAGTAATAGCAGTGGTGGTGGGAGCAAACCTACTAATAGCCAATCCAAGGGAGTAGCTGGGCTCACTTTTGGTAACTTAGTTGGGGTTGGTCTTGTTAGGGACACCACAGAGGCTATATTAGTCTCTGAGGGGGCTATTGATTTAGCCACCTTAGTTGCTTGTCCCCTTAATATGGATAAGTACAAGCAGCTACCCCTAATAAATGGTGTTGAGGTTCAGGCCTACAGGGACACTGGTGCCAGTGTAACTATGGTCATAGAGAAACTGGTCCACCCTGAACAACACCTACTTGGTCACCAGTACCAAGTAACCAATGCTCACAACAACACACTTAGCCACCCCATGGCTGTTGTAAATCTCAACTGGGGGGGGGGTTACTGGTCCAAAGAAAGTTGTGGTAGCCACAGATTTACCTGTAGACTGTCTACTAGGAAATGATTTGGAGATATCAGCTTGGTCAGATGTGGAGTTGAAGGCCCATGCAGCAATGCTGGGCATCCCAGGGCATATTTTTGCTTTAACCAGGGCTCAGGCCAAAAAGCAAAAAGGACAGGGAAGCTTGGATCCTGGAACAATGGACCAAGTGCTCCCTAAAGCTAGGGCTAGTAGAAGTAAAGCACTTCCTACTATCCCTCCCTCTACAGTGGATTCTACTTCTGAGGAAGAAGAATTTCCACCCTGTGCAGAACCTACACCAGAGGAGCTGGAAGCAGACACTGCTGAGCTTTTCGGTGAAGGGGGGCCTGCCAGGGAGGAGCTGAGTGTGGCACAGCAAACCTGTCCCACACTAGAGGGTGTAAGACAGCAAGCTGTCAAACAGGCTAATGGGGATGTCAGTGACTCTCACAGAGTTTACTGGGAGGACAACCTCTTGTACACTGAAGCAAGGGATCCTAAACCTGGAACTGCCAGGAGGTTAGTGATTCCTCAGGAGTACAGAAAGTTCCTCCTAACTCTAGCCCACGACATTCCCCTAGCTGGACATCTGGGGCAAATGAAAACTTGGGACAGGCTTGTTCCCCTGTTTCATTGGCCTAGGATGTCTGAGGACACAAAGGAATTTTGTAAGTCCTGTGAAACCTGTCAAGCCAGTGGCAAGACAGGTGGCACTCCAAAGGCACCCCTTATTCCACTGCCTGTGGTTTGGGTTCCCTTTGAAAGGGTAGGGGTTGACATAGTTGGCCCCCTTGACCCTCCTACTGCTTCAGGCAATAGGTTTATCTTGGTGGTAGTGGACCATGCCACAAGATATCCTGAAGCAATTCCTTTAAGGACCACTACAGCACCTGCAGTGGCAAAGGCCCTCTTGGGAATATTTTCCAGGGTGGGCTTCCCAAAGGAAGTAGTATCAGACAGGGGAAGCAATTTCATGTCTGCATACTTAAAGGCCATGTGGAAGGAGTGTGGTGTGACTTACAAGTTCACTACACCCTATCATCCACAAACAAATGGACTGGTGGAGAGATTTAACAAAACTCTCAAAGGCATGATTATGGGTCTCCCAGAAAAACTCCGCAGGAGATGGGATATCCTGTTACCATGCCTCCTTTTTGCCTACAGGGAGGTACCCCAGAAAGGAGTGGGCTTCAGCCCCTTTGAACTCCTCTTTGGACACCCTGTTAGGGGTCCACTAACACTTGTCAAGGAGGGTTGGGAACAACCTTTAAAAGCTCAAAAACAAGATATTGTGGATTATGTGCTTGGCCTCAGATCAAGGATGGCTGAGTATATGAAAAAGGCCAGTAAAAACCTTCAGGCCAGCCAAGAGCTCCAAAAGCAATGGCATGACCAGAAGGCTGTTTTGGTTCAGTACAAACCAGGGCAGAAAGTGTGGGTCTTGGAGCCTGTGGCCCCAAGAGCACTCCAAGATAAATGGAGTGGACCCCACACAATTGTTGAGAAAAAGGGTGAAGTCACCTATTTAGTTGACTTAGGCACTGCCAGGAGTCCCCTTAGGGTGCTCCATGTCAACCGCCTGAAACCCTACTATGACAGGGCTAATCTCACCCTGCTCATGGCAACTGATGAGGGACAGGAAGAAGACAGTGATCCTCTACCTGATCTCTTCTCTTCCACAGAACAAGATGCTCTAGTGGAAGGTGTAGTTTTGGCTGATTGTCTTACTGCTGAGCAGAAAGACCATTGCATAAATCTCCTGGGTCAGTTTTCTGAACTCTTCTCTACTGTGCCAGGTACCACTTCTTGGTGTGAGCACACTATAGATACTTAAGACAGTTTACCTGTCAAAAGTAAGATCTATAGGCAGCCTGACCATGTCAGAGACTGCATAAAGCAAGAGGTGCAGAAAATGTTAGAACTGGGAGTGGTTGAGCACTCTGAAAGTCCATGGGTTCTCCTGTGGTACTTGTACCAAAACCTCATTCCAAAGATGGAAAGAAGGAAATGCGGTTTTGTGTAGACTGCAGAGGTCTCAACCAGGTAACCAAAACTGATGCTCACCCTATACCCAGGGCAGATGAGCTCATAGATACACTGGCATCTGCCAAGTATCTAAGCACTTTTGATTTGACTGCAGGGTATTGGCAGATCAAATTATCAGAAGATGCTAAACCTAAAACTGCATTTTCAACCATTGGAGGACATTACCAGTTCACTGTAATGCCTTTTGGATTGAAAAATGCACCTGCCACTTTTCAAAGGTTGGTGAACACAGTCCTGCAAGGGCTGGAAGCTTTCAGTGCAGCATATTTGGACGATATAGCTGTCTTTAGCTCCAGCTGGGATGATCACCTGGTCCACCTATGGAATGTTTTAGAGGCCCTGCAAAAGGCAGGCCTCACTATCAAGGCTTCAAAGTGCCAGATAGGGCAGGGGAAGGTGGTTTATCTGGGACACCTTGTTGGTGGGGAACAGATTGCACCACTTCAGCGGAAAATCCAAACTATTATAGATTGGGTTCCCCCTACTACTCAGACTCAGGTGAGAGCCTTCCTAGGCCTCACTGGGTATTACAGGAGGTTCATTAAGAACTATGGCTCCATTGCAGCCCCTCTTAATGACCTCACATCCAAGAAAAGGCCTAAAAAGGTATTATGGACAGCAAACTGTCAGAAAGCTTTTGAGGAGCTGAAGCAGGCCATGTGCTCTGCACCTGTCCTGAAAAGCCCTTGTTACTCTAATAAATTCTATGTCCAAACTGATGCATCTGAATTAGGAGTAGGGGCAGTCCTATCACAACTTAATTCTGAGGGCCAGGATCAACCTGTTGCTTTTATTAGTAGGAGGTTGACCCCTAGAGAAAAGCGTTGGTCTGCCATTGAGAGGGAGGCCTTTGCTGTGGTCTGGGCTCTGAAGAAGTTGAGGCCATACCTGTTTGGCACTCACTTCATTGTTCAGACAGACCACAAACCTCTACTTTGGCTAAAACAAATGAAAGGTGAAAATCCTAAATTATTGAGGTGGTCCATATCCCTACAGGGAATGGACTATACAGAGTAACATAGACCTGGGGGTAGCCAATCCAATGCAGATGGACTCTCCAGATATTTCCACTTAGACAATGAAGACTCATCAGGTCATGGCTAGTCTTATTGTCCTTCGTTTGGGGGGGGGTTGTGTAGGAAAGTACCATCTTGCCTGGCATGTTACCCCCATTTTTCACTGTATATATGTTGTTTTAGTTGTATGTGTCACTGGGACCCTGTCATCCAGGGCCCCAGTGCTCATAAGTGTGCCTGAATGTGTTACCTGTGTAGTGACTAACTGTCTCACTGAGGCTCTGCTAATCAGAACCTCAGTGGTTATGCTCTCTCATTTCTTTCCAAATTGTCACTAACAGGCTAGTGACCAATTTTACCAATTTACATTGGCTTACTGGAACACCCTTATAATTCCCTAGTATATGGTACTGAAGTACCCAGGGTATTGGGGTTCCATGAGATCCCTATAAGCTGCAGCATTTCTTTTGCCACCCATAGGGAGCTCTGACAATTCTTACACAGGCCTGCCACTGCAGCCTGAGTGAAATAACGCACACGTTATTTCACAGCCATTTTACACTGCACTTAAGTAACTTATAAGTCACCTATATGTCCAAGCCTTACCTGGTAAAGGTTAGGTGCAAAGTTACTTAGTGTGAGGGCACCCTGGCACTAGCCAAGGTGCCCCCACATTGTTCAGGGCCAATTCCGCGGACTTTGTGAGTGCAGGGACACCATTACACGCGTGCACTACATATAGGTCACTACCTATATGTAGCTTCACAATGGTAACTCCGAATATGGCCATGTAACATGTCTATGATCATGGAATTGCCCCCTCTATACCATCCTGGCATAGTTGGCACAATCCCATGATCCCAGTGGTCTGTAGCACAGACCCTGGTACTGCCAAACTGCCTTTCCCGGGGTTTCACTGCAGCTGCTGCTGCTGCCAACCCCTCAGACAGGCATCTGCCCTCCTGGGGTCCAGCCAGGCCTGGCCCAGGATGGCAGAACAAAGGACTTCCTCTGAGAGAGGGTGTTACACCCTCTCCCTTTGGAAAATGGTGTGATGGCAGGGGAGGAGTAGCCTCCCCCAGCCTCTGGAAATGCTTTCATGGGCACATTTGGTGCCCATTTCTGCATAAGCCAGTCTACACCGGTTCAGGGACCCCTTAGCCCTGCTCTGCCGCGAAACTGGACAAAGGAAAGGGGAGTGACCACTCCCCTGACCTGTACCTCCCCTGGGAGGTGCCCAGAGCTCCTCCAGTGTGCTCCAGACCTCTGCCATCTTGGAAACAGAGGTGCTGCTGGCACACTGGACTGCTCTGAGTGGCCAGTGCCATCAGGTGACGTCAGCGACTCCTCCTCATAGGCTCCTTCAGGTGTTGCTAGCCTATCCTCTCTCCTAGGTAGCCAAACCCTCTTTTCTGGCTATTTAGGGTCTCTGTCTCTTGGGATTCCTCAGATAACGAATGCAAGAGCTCATCCGAGTTCCTCTGCATCTCTCTCTTCACCTTCTGCCAAGGAATCGACTGCTCACCGCGCTGGAAGCCTGCAAAACTGCAACATAGTAGCAAAGACGACTACTGCAACTCTGTAACGCTGATCCTGCCGCCTTCTCGACTGTTTTCCTGGTGGTGCATGCTGTGGGGGTAGTCTGCCTCCTCTCTGCACTAGAAGCTCCGAAGAAATCTCCCGTGGGTCGACGGAATCTTCCCCCTGCAACCGCAGGCACCAAAGAACTGCATCACCGGTCCCCTTGGTCTCCTCTCAGCACGACGAGCGAGGTCCCTTGAATCCAGCAACTCTGTCCAAGTGACTCCCACAGTCCAGTGACTCTTCAGTCCAAGTTTGGTGGAGGTAAGTCCTTGCCTCCCCACGCCAGACTGCATTGCTGGGAACCGCGACTTTTGCAGCTACTCTGGCCTCCGTGCACTTCCGGCGGAAATCCTTTGTGCACAGTCCAGCCTGGGTCCACGGCACTCTAACCTGCATTGCACGACCTCCTAAGTTGTTCTCCGGCGACGTGGGACTCCTTTGTGCGACTTCGGGTGAGCACCGTTTCACGCATCCTCGTAGTGCCTGTTTCTGGCACTTCTCCGGGTGCTACCTGCTGCTGAGAGGGCTCCTTGTCTTGCTCGACGTCCCCTCTGTCTCCTGACGCAATTTGCGACATCCTGGTCCCTCCTGGGCCACAGCAGCGTCCAAAAACCCTTACTGCACGATTTGCAGCTAGCACGGCTTGTTGGCGGTCTTTCGGCGGGAAAACACTTCTGCACGACTCTCCACGGCGTGAGGGATCCGTCCTCCAAAGGGGAAGTCTCTAGCCCTTGTCGTTCCTGCAGAAACCTAAGCTTCTACAGTCCAGTAGCAGCTTCTTTGCACCCGCAGCTGGCATTTCCTGGGCACCTGCCCATCTCCGACTTGCTTGTGACTTTTGGACTTGGTCCCCTTGTTCCACAGGTACCCTCGACTGGAAATCCATTGTTGTTGCATTGCTGGTTTGTGTCTTTCCTGCAGAATTCCCCTATCAGGACTTCTATGTCCTTTGGGGAACTTCAGTGCACTTTGCACTCACTTTTCAGGGTCTTGGGGTGGGCTATTTTTCTAATCCTTACTATTTTCTAATAGTCCCAGCGACCCTCTACAAGGTCACATAGGTTTGGGGTCCATTCGTGGTTCGCATTCCACTTTTGGAGTATATGGTTTGTGTTGCCCCTATCCCTATGTGTCCCCATTGCATCCTATTGTAACTATACATTGTTTGCACTGTTTTCTAAGACTATACTGCATATTTTTGGTATTGTGTATATATATCTTGTGTATATTTCCTATCCTCTCACTGAGGGTACACTCTGAGATACTTTGGCATATTGTCATAAAAATAAAGTACCTTTATTTTTAGTATAACTGTGTATTGTGTTTTCTTATGATATTGTGCATATGACACTAAGTGGTACTGTAGGAGCTTCACTCGTCTCCTAGTTCAGCCTAAGCTGCTCTGCTAAGCTACCATTATCTATCAGCCTATGCTGCTAGACACCCTATACACTAATAAGGGATAACTGGGCCTGGTGCAAGGTGCAAGTACCCCTTGGTACTCACTACAAGCCAGTCCAGCCTCCTACACATGGGTCCCATCAATGGCACCTATGATGTTGGGGATATGTCCAAGGGCATAGAAGTCACCTTTTACTGTAGGCAAATCCGCCACCTCAGGGAAAATGATGTATCTCCTTACGTGTTTCAGCAGGGCAGACAACACTCTGGACAACACGTTGGAAAACATAGACTGGAACATCCCTGATGCCATGGCCACAGTTGTCTGAAAAAACCCACTTGCAAGGAAATGGAGCACTGACAGCACCTGCACGTCAGGGGGGATTCCACTCGGATGGCGGATTGGTGACATCAGGTCTGGCTCCAACTGGGTACATAGTTCCTGGATTGTGGCACGGTCAAACCGGTAGGTCACGATGACATGTCGCTCTTCCATTGTCAACAGGTCCACCAGCGGTCTGTACACCGGCGGATTCTGCCATCTTCCAATGTGTCCCTACTGACGGTGCCTAAGAAGGACAACAGCGAAGAAACTGTCAGCATTCCTCCAGGTATGTACCCACAGTCACACACAAGACTACAACAGACAATTAACCCATCCGGGAAAGTTTTTGAGTGTAGGCCTCGGTATGTGTGACGCAGTAGTAATTGTAGCCATGTGGGCCCCTGAAATGGCGGCTGCCTGACCTCTAAACTGGGACATTGGAATTGTGGGGTAACTGCGCTGGCGTTGGACACCGTCGCGGTAGGCGGTCATAGAGCGCGGCGCAATGTTGCATTGGTTAACAGTGGACCCTATGGGTCCCAGGAGCCAATGAACGGGTGCGCTGGCGGTGATGATGCGCACCGCAGCGGACGTCACCGCCGCGGACGTCACCACCATTTTCTATCTCTTCAATCACTAGATACCTGACCTTCGACAGGAGAGGACCTACACTGCAAGTGCTGCTGTGACCTCGGTCTGGAAGCGACGATGGCTGCTGCGTTTGGGGAAGGGGCCCCTGCCTTTACTGCACAGGAGTTGAAGAAACTTGTGGATGGGGTCCTCCCCCAGTATACGCTACTCTACGGTCCTCCAGCCCAACAGGTTAGTACACAGGGAGCACGTTGTATGGGCTAGGCCTGGGTGGAGAGGGCTGGGTGGATGAGGGAAGGGGGCAGAGTACATAGAACAGTCATGCATGGGGATGAATGGGCCACAGGGATAGAGTTGGGAGGGGGCCAATTACAACAACGGTGCTGTAGGTAATGACTGTTCCTCTTTCCTTGTGCATGTCATGTAGGTCAGCGCCCACCAGAAGAGGCCAAGGAAGTCCGGACCCTGGGGGCCCACCAGAGACGGGGCACCCACTGCCGGAAGAGATGGGAGGACATTCGCCGCTGCAGCAAGAAGTCGGCGGAGGCTCAGCTGGGGATGGCCTCCCAACATGGGAGGGGTGCCCGTCGCACCATGACCCCCCTGATGTTCCGGATCCTGGCGGTGGCCTACCCGGAGTTGGATGGGCACTTAAGGACATCACAGCAGACACAAGGGGGTGAGTACAACCTCATCCTATGGACTTTGCGTGCAGTGGAGCTGTCTGGGTGGGGGTGGTGGGCTGTGGGTGTCCCTAGGCCAGGGCGAATTAGGTAGGCAAGGCACCTCTGTTATGTAGGCCATGTGGCACTCTACCCCAGCTAAAAAAAAAGGCAAATTGATGTATAGTTGCCCTTTTGCCATCCATGTGGGCAGATTTCTACCATGGCCATGTAGGCCATATCCCAGAAATTGCATGTGCAGAGGGCAGGAGCACGGCGTAATGCAGGGGGCTGCTGCGTTTGTCTTGTCCGCCAACGGTAGCGGTATGCCATGCACTGAAACTCTCTTTCTTCTGTCTCCACCCTTTTTCTGCTCTCCCTGTCCTTCTGTACATCAGCATCAACAGGCGGAGGTAGAGTGGCACCGGAGCACGAGGGAGCTGTATCCCACATGGCCATGGAGGGCCACACCACAGACTCTGAATTCACCAGTGGGACGGAGGGCGAGGGGAGCTTCACGTCGGCCACAGGATCACCAAACAGCGACACAGACTCGTCCGTCGATGGGAGCTCCCCTGTGGTGGCGGCACCATCTGTGCGCCCCACTTCTACAGGTACAGCCGCCACCTCCCCTACCGGCACCGCCCTCCCAGCAGCCCCTCAGTGTTCGCCCGTGCCCGCTCACCCAGGACGGTGGGCATCACCTTCGCCCCAGGCACCTCAGGCCCTGCCCCAGTCACCCCTGCTGCCCTGAGGCCATTGAGCTCCTCAGGTCACTCACTGTTGGGCAGTCTACCATTGTGAATGCCATCCAGGGTGTAGAACGAGAGTTGAAACACGGTAATGCATTCCTGGAAGGCATTCATTCTGGTCAGGCTGTCCTTCAGCGAACCCTGCAATCTCTGGCCTCAGCACTGATGGCAGCCATTGTCCCTGTGTCCAGCCTCCCCCCTCCAACTTCCTCCACCCAGACCCAATCTCCTGTACCCCAGCCCATCCCAAGCACACCTACAGACCAGCATGCACACAAGTCAACACACACAAGTAGCTCAAGCAAACATAGGCACCACACACACCACAGGCACTCACACAAGCATCAGACCCATACAGACACAGCAACATCCACTGTCTCCACTGTGTCCCCCTCCTCCTCTTCTCCCTCCTCCCTCCCAGTCTCGTCTACACACACACCTGCATGCACCACATCTACAGCCACTAGGACTCGCACCAGGACACCCAGCACCACAAGCCCCTCACCTGCACTCACCACCTCCACTGCCATTTACACGTCCCCTGTGTCCTCTCCCAGTGTGTCTGTGACTCCCCCTCCCAAAGTACACAAACGCCGGCAATCACTCACCCAACATCCATCCACCTCCTCTTCCTCCACTCCCAGAGCCCCTCCAGCTACCCATCCCAGTGTACGTCAGAAACTGTCCCTATGTCAAATTGATCTGTTTGCCCCCACCGCCCCCCCTCCAATTCATCAGTCCCGTCGTAGCGCCTCAGCCAAAAAGCCTCCAGTACCAGTGGTGCGTGTACCAGGTTTTTGGAGTGCCCCGTCCACCAGGGCAGGCAGTAGGACCCGGAGCCAAGGCACTGTCAGCCCACCCCCTGTAAAGGCTCCGAAATTGGAGAGTGGAAATCAGGACCGTGTCAAGACTCCTGGTGGAACAAACAGTGACATGGGATCCAAGGCGATTGGTGAGTCATCTGTAACTCAAAAGAAGGTGGGGAAGGTCCCGAGGAAGACTCCCCAACCTGTTGTGAGTGTCACGGCGGAGAAGTGCGCCATCATTTCCGGCGGTCAAGACCCAACTGCCAGCACCGGAGTCATAGCCCAGGAGGGCTCAAGTATCGTAACTGGTCCAGAGACCACCGCCAGAATCATAGCCCAGGAGGGCTCAAATATCGTTACTGGTCAGGAGAACACCGCCACCGCCGGAGTCACAGCCCAGGAGGGCTCAGGTATCGTTACTGGTCAGGAGACCACCGCCAGAGTCATAGCCCAGGAGGGCTCAAGTATCGTAACTGGTCCAGAGACCACTGCCAGAGTCATAGCCCAGGAGGGCTCAAATATCGTTACTGGTCAGGAGACCACCGCCACCGCCAGAGTCATAGCCCAGGAGGGCTCAAGTATCGTAACTGGTCCAGAGACCACCGCCAGAGTCATAGCCCAGGAGCACTCAAATATCGTTACTGGTCAGGAGGCCACCGCCAGAGTCATAGCCCAGGAGGGCTCAAGTATCGTAACTGGTCCAGAGACCACCGCCAGAGTCATAGCCCAGGAGGGCTCAAGTATCGTCACTGGTCAGGAGACCACCGCCACCGCCGGAGTCACAGCCCAGGAGGGTCCAGAATCCCACAGCCCCGCTGGGCAACGATGGAACATCAAGCCACACACCAATGTCCTGTGTGGAGTTCGTCATGCCACACACCAACGTCCAGTGTGGAGTTCGTCATGCCACACACCAACGTCCAGTGTGGAGTTCGTCATGCCACACACCAATGTCCAGTGTGGAGTTCGTCATGCCACACACCAATATCCAGTGTGGAGTTCGTCATGCCACACACCAACGTCCAGTGTGGAGATCGTCATGCCACACACCAATGTCCAGTGTGGAGTTCGTCATGCCACACACCAATGTCCAGTGTGGAGATCGTAATGCCACACACCAATATCCGTACCAGAACCGCCATGGCAAAGCACCGCTGAACAGGGCAAAGACCGCCATGGCTAAGCACCGCTGAACAAGGCCAAGACGGCCATGGTGAAGACCGCTGAACAGGGCAAAGACCGCCATGGTGAAGACCGCTGAACAGGGCAAAGACCGCCATGGTGAAGACCGCTGAACAAGGCCAAGACTGCCATGGTGAAGACCACTGAACAGGGCAAAGACCACCATGGTGAAGACCGCTGAACAGGGCAAAGACCGCCATGGTGAAGACCGCTGAAACAGGCCAAGACTGCCATGGTGAAGACTGCTGAACAAGGCCAAGACCGCATGGTGGAGACCGCTGAACAGGGCAAAGACCGCCATGGTGAAGACCGCTGAACAAGGCCAAGACTGCCATGGTGAAGACCGCTGAACAAGGCCAAGACCGCCATGGTGAAGACCGCTGAACAGGGCAAAGACCGCCATGGCTAAGCACCGCTGAACAAGGCCAAGACCGCCATGGTGAAGACCGCTGAACAAGGCCAAGACTGCCATGGTGAAGACCACTGAACAAGGCCAAGACCGCCATGGTGAAGACCGCTGAACAGGGCAAAGACCGCCATGGCTAAGCACCGCTGAACAAGGCCAAGACCACCATGGTGAAGACCGCTGAACAGGGCAAAGACCGCCATGGTGAAGACCGCTGAATAAGGCCAAGACCGCCATGGTGAAGACCGCTGAACAGGGCAAAGACCGCCATGGCTAAGCACCGCTGAACAAGGCCAAGACCGCCATGGTGAAGACCGCTGAACAGGGCAAAGACCGCCATGGTGAAGACCGCTGAACAGGGCAAAGACCGCCATGGCTAAGCACTGCTGAACAAGGCCAAGACTGCCATGGTGAAGACCGCTGAACAGGACAAAGACCGCCATGGCTAAGCACCGCTGAACAAGGCCAAGACTGCCATGGCTAAGCACCGCTGAACAAGGCCAAGACTGCCATGGTGAAGACCGCTGAACAAGGCCAAGACTGCCATGGTGAAGACCGCTGAACAAGGCCAAGACTGCCATGGTGAAGACCGCTGAACAGGGCAAAGACCGCCATGGTGAAGACCGCTGAACAGGGCAAAGACCGCCATGATGAAGACCGCTGAACAGGGCAAAGACCGCCATGGTGAAGACCGCTGAACAAGGCCAAGACTGCCATGGTGAAGACCGCTGAACAGGGCAAAGACCACCATGGTGAAGACCGCTGAACAGGGCAAAGACCGCCATGGTGAAGACCGCTGAAACAGGCCAAGACTGCCATGGTGAAGACCGCTGAACAAGGCCAAGACCGCCATGGTGAAGACCGCTGAACAGGGCAAAGACCGCCATGGTGAAAACCGCTGAACAAGGCCAAGACTGCCATGGTGAAGACCGCTGAACAAGGCCAAGACCGCCATGGTGAAGACCGCTGAACAGGGCAAAGACCGCCATGGCTAAGCACCGCTGAACAAGGCCAAGACCGCCATGGTGAAGACCGCTGAACAAGGCCAAGACTGCCATGGTGAAGACCACTGAACAAGGCCAAGACCGCCATGGTGAAGACCGCTGAACAGGGCAAAGACCGCCATGGCTAAGCACCGCTGAACAAGGCCAAGACCGCCATGGTGAAGACCGCTGAACAGGGCAAAGACCGCTGAATAAAGCCAAGACCGCCATGGTGAAGACCGCTGAACAGGGCAAAGACCGCCAGGGCTAAGCACCGCTGAACAAGGCCAAGACCGCCATGGTGAAGACCGCTGAACAGGGCAAAGACCGCCATGGCTAAGCACCGCTGAACAAGGCCAAGACTGCCATGGCTAAGCACCGCTGAACAAGGCCAAGACTTCCATGGTGAAGACCGCTGAACAAGGCCAAGACTGCCATGGTGAAGACCGCTGAACAAGGCCAAGACTGCCATGGTGAAGACCCCTGAACAGGGCAAAGACCGCCATGGTGAAGACCGCTGAACAGGGCAAAGACCGCCATGGCTAAGCACCGCTGAGAGACTGTGGCTTTGCACTCCCCAGGATGCAGCAGTGGGCAAGCCACCCACTGTAGAGACTTGAGAGACTGTGGCTTTGCACTCCCCAGGATGTAACAGTGGGAAAGCCACCCACTGTAGAGACTTGAGAGACTGTGGCTTTGCACTCCCCAGGATTGTACAGTGGGCAACCCACCCACTGTAGAGACTTGAGAGACTGTGCCTTTGCACTCCCCAGGATGCAGCAGTGGGCTAGCCACCCACTTGTGAGACTTGAGAGACTGTGGCTTTGCACTCCCCAGGATGGCACAGTGGGCACCCCACCCACTGTATAGACTTGAGAGACTGTGGCTTTGCACTCCCCAGGATACATCAATGGGCATGGAGCCCCGTCGTGGATCTGGCTTCGCATTCATCTGGCTGAGGTGCCCCCTCTTCCCTTCCCCCTGAGGTGCCTGTATTGTTTCTATCTGATACCCCGGCAGTGTTCTCTCGGATTTTGGTCAGGTATCTATTGTGGACGTCGCCCATGCATTTTTGGACTGTTGGTGCACGGACATTGTTGTGTACATCTCTGCACTACTTCTTGTATTGTACATTTATTTTTGACAGATTTCGTGATATATATATCCGTATATTTTTTAATGAGTATTATATTGGCACAATACAAAGTTTGACCGCTATTCGCTTTGTGTTTTCATTCTTCCGGGGGGATTGTGGGTTGTTACTGTGATTTTTGTGACTGCATTGGTGTGTATGTTGTAATATGCGAGGGTGGGAGTGGGGGTGTTTGGTGGGTGTCCCCGTAACTTTTGCCTCCCCCCTCCCCCGTGTCGTAGGTGCTGTACTCACAGTATGTTCTACGCCTACGTCGCTGTTGGTCGTAGATGAGCAGGAATGCAAGGGCAGGTAAGATTTGTAATTCCGGCTCCATGGTGTCCTCGTTCCTCGTGGGATGTGTTGAGGTGAGCGTTTTCCCATAGCACAAGCTGTTTCCGCCGTGTTTTTAGCCACGGTGAATCCGCCCCGGAAAAGGTGGCGGATTGGTGTGTTGTGATAGTGTGGGCGGTACATTGTCTTCCGCCTGTCTGTTGGCGGTGACTGCCGCGCTGTTTGTCTGTACCGCCGTGGCGGGCGATGTGTTAAAGTGGCTGTCTTAGTTGGCGGTTTCCGCCAGGGTCGTAATTTGCTTTTTTTGTCCGCCGGCCTGTTTGCGGTATTACCGCAGCTTTAACACCGTCCGCCAGGGTTGTAATGACCACCTTACTCTTTAATACAAAGATTTATACCATGTTCAAAATCTTTACACACCTATGATGTTTTAGTAGCATGTGTCTTTATATACACTTACACCCAGTAGCTGGAGACAAGATGTACAAAATTAGGTAGCAAACTAATATGGTAGTTACTTGCCACTATGTAACCTATAAAGCAAACTAAAACATTAATTGAATGATGTCATCACTAATCATTTGAGATGTCAACAATGATGTTGTCAAATGATGTCATAGAAGATGTCATGACTGATGTAACATGTGAAATCATAAGCAGTGCATGGCAGAGGTGCAAATTATAGTTAGCTCTGCTAACTGTAACCCGTGAATATCTATGTTCTTTTAGTTCAAAACTTTAATGTTGTCACTGACAGAGTTACCTAACTATAACGTTACTTTATGAGTCAAGTTATTTTACTGTTATGTGGTGGATAAGGGTATTGAACTTTGGTTTGTTTAGGATTTGGTGAGGGTATTGGGTGGCAAGGGTATTTTTAGAAGTTAGGGTGGGTAAGGATACTTGGGTGGCAAGGGGTACATTTTGGGTTTAGGGTGGTTAGGGGTATTTGGGTGGCAAAGCTACTTTTAGGTTTTAGGGTGTGTGGGTTGCGTGTATTACATATATATAACTATTTCCCTGTATTTATTTAAATATGAAAAAATAAAGAAATGAAAAAAATAGGTGGTCTTTTGGCCAATTGTCATTACTGCCAACCATGGATGGCAGGTAAGTTTGAAAGGTAGTTAAAAAAAAAAAAAATCTTAGTTATTTTTTGAATCACTGTAGATGTACAGATGTTTGGGCAATTCTACTGCATAAATGTTTTCAGATGTTTGGATTTTACTTGAAATTTCTAGAATCTGCTGTACATTCATCACCCCAATATGTTGTTTAGAACTCCCCTTACCTATCAAACAATGGCTTAGTAATTTTATTGACCTAACAGATGTGTCTAAAGCCGCTTCAAATGCTGCGACTGGGAAGGCACCAGGCCCCTACTGGGGCCATATTGATTTGTTTAGGCACAACTTTGCTTTCTGGGCTTCCTTAATACCTAATGTACTTAGATTTGTGAAAAGGGAGTGCCCTATTGATTCCTGGAGGAAATCAATCATAGTGCCAATCTACAAAAAAGGTGACAATCTACAAGAAAGTTGACAGGAACCTCGGAGCCTGTTACCGCCTAATTATGTTATTAGATTTTTCTGCTAAAATCTTAGGGTGTGTAATTTTGAGTAAACTGGAAGACTAGATTGAGGATTTTTTTCTGAAGTCCAATATGCGTTCCTTCCAAGACTAGGCACGATCGAACAAGCACACAAATTATCTCTAACATTAGGGACAAATGTCAAAGCCAGGAGAGGTGCCCTACATATGGCTTTCATGGACCTCTTCTCTGATTTTGGCTGAATTGACAGGGGGAAACTATGGGTGTTGATGGAAAAACTTGATACTGAGCCCCCGTTAGCGGACCTCTTTAGGCGCCTTCATTAGGATACATTTATGAAAGTGCATTATACCAAAAATGGGAATTGTACCCATTCTATAAGGGTAACAAGAGGAGTGAGACAGGGCTGCATAATGGCAGCTTTTTAACTTTTATTTTATATTAATGCCTTGGATTCAGATTTAGTTTCCTGCATTAAGGATGTCCCCAAAATAGGCACTCGCCTAGTTCCGGTTAGTTTATATGCAGACGATGTGGTTATTATTGCACAAACAGCTAATGGACTACAGGCTCTTTTAAAATGTTTTAATGATTTTATGATGAATTTAAACTTGAAGGATAACCATCAAAAATCTTTTATATTGACCTAAAAATACTAGATCCAAAAGCTTTTTGTTGGGGAGATCTTTGTCACAAAGGTATCAAATTTTAATTATCTGGGCATCTTGTTTGACGCTATGACCTGGGATAGACTAATTAATCAGAAAACCCAGAAGATGGCGGCATCTTGCAAATCGATCTGCAGTTTTAGCAAAAAGCTAGGTCATAAGCCACTCTAAGAGATGTCCCTGTTATACAGGAGCAAATGCCTTTCAGCTGGAACATATGGAGCAGGAGTATGGGGATATACTGGATTGGGTAATCTGCATGTCCCCGAAAATACATTTTGTGCAGACTCCTGGCTATCCACAAAACCACGCCAAGCTTCAGCTCACATCTTGAACTGGGTGTGGGTTATTTGGCGGATCAAGTAAGATTGACCCATTTATTATTGTGGCTGAAGTTATGGGTCACCCCAAAGACTGGTTTCTCCCGCAAAGTGTTAGATGATTGTTTGAAATCAAGTAATATGACTGCCTTTCCCCGGTTACCATACGGTAAGAACACTTTCTATGATCTGGGTTTAAGTCTTTTATTTGATTGCCAAGGATGTATTGTTCCCAATCCAAAAAAAATGGTTAAACAAAGGTTGCTTGCTAACAGGGAGGAGGCCTGAATAGGTAAGTCACTTGATATGGTTTCTATCCACAGTCATGTGTGTCTTTCTACTACTTCAGGATGGAAGCTTATCTAACCTGGATAGTGAACAATGAGCACAGATTTGATCTTACATGTATAAGGCTAAGTACAGTTGACTTTTTAGTAGCATTTCCCTTGACAGACTCCTGGTTTGCTTCTCTCCACTGTTGTGATGTTGTTTCTACTCAATCTATGTTGCAGTTTATGCTTTTTAGCAAATTGTATTACACTTTATGTTCTTGTTTTTTATTCTCTATTTGAATTCATATACACATCAAGAAGGTTTATATTTTTAACAGTTTTTAATTTCCCCCACAATCTGTTTCATTGTTATGAACTACATTTCTTCCAGTCTGATGCTGAGAAGGAAATATGCCTCATAATTAGACTCATTAATGTTTTCTCTAACTGTAAAATATTCATTTTAAAACCTTTTTGTTTTTAACCAATATGATATGACTGCCTGTTTGTCGCAATAGATTTTTTGTATTTTGTCACCCCAATATAATGGATCCACATTTAAAGCTTTGTTTTATAGACAATGTTAGGATGATTTTAAAATTGAATTCCAATTTGTTTCCTTTGTGTTTTAAGCTGTATGGACAGCTTGACTGTATAATGCAATTATTTTGAAAGCATGTATTTTGATTGATCATGTTTTATGACCAATTGTTAATTAATTAATACTATGGTGGTCTTTACAACCCTGGTGGACGGTGTTAAAGCTGCGGTAATACCGCAAACAGGCCGGCGGACAAAAAAAGGGAATTACGACCCTGGCGGAAACCGCCAACTAAGACAGCCACTTTAACACATCGCCCGCCATGGCGGTACAGACAAACAGCGCGGCAGTCACCGCCAACAGACAGGCGGAAGACAATGTACCGCCCACACTATCACAACACACCAATCCGCCACCTTTACCGGGGCGGATTCACCGTGGATAAAAACACGGCGGAAACAGCTTGTGCTATGGGAAAATACTCACCTCAACACATCCCACGAGGAACGAGGACACCATGGAGCCGGAATTACAAATCTTACCTGCCCTTGCATTTCTGCTCATCTACGAGCAACAGCGACGTAGGCGCAGAACATACCGATGAGTACAGCACCTATGACACAGGGGAGGGGGGAGGCAAAAGTTACGGGGGACACCCACCAAACACCCCCACCCCCACCCTCGCATATTACAACATACACACCAATGCATTCACAAAAATCACAGTAACAACCCACAATCCCCCCGGAAGAATGAAAACACAAAGCGAATAGCGGTCAAACTTTGTATTGTGCCAATATACTACTCATTAAAAAATATACCGATATATATATCACGAAATCTGTCAAAAATAAATGTACAATACAAGAAGTAGTGCAGATATGTACACAACAATGTCCGTGCACCAACAGTCCAAAAATGCATGGGCGACGCCCACAATAGATACCTGACCAAAATCCGAGAGAGCACTGCCGGGGCATCAGATAGAAACAATACAGGCACCTCAGGGGGAAGGGAAGGGGGGGCACCTCCGCCACATGAATGCGAAGCCAGATCCACGACGGGGCTCCATGCCCATTGATGTATCCTGGGGAGTGCAAAGCCACAGTCTCTCAAGTCTCACAAGTGGGTGGCTTGCCCACTGCTGCATCCTGGGGAATGCAAAGCCACAGTCTCTCAAGTCTCTACAGTGGGTGGCTTTCCCACTGCTGCATCCTGGGGAGTGCAAAGCCACAGTCTCTCAAGTCTCTACAGTGGGTGGCTTTCCCACTGTTACATCCTGGGGAGTGCAAAGCCACAGTCTCTCAAGTCTCTACAGTGGGTGGCTTGCCCACTGCTGCATCCTGGGGAGTGCAAAGCCACAGTCTCTCAGCAGTGCTTAGCCATGGCGGTCTTTGCCCTGTTCAGCGGTCTTCACCATGGCGGTCTTTGCCCAGTTCAGCGGTCTTCACCATGGCAGTCTTGGCCTTGTTCAGCGGTCTTCACCATGGCAGTCTTGGCCTTGTTCAGCGGTCTTCACCATGGCAGTCTTGGCCTTGTTCAGCGGTGCTTAGCCATGGCAGTCTTGGCCTTGTTCAGCGGTGCTTAGCCATGGCGGTCTTTGCCCTGTTTAGCGGTCTTCACCATGGTGGTCGTTGCCCTGTTCAGCGGTCTTCACCATGGCAGTCTTGGCCTTGTTCAGCGGTCTTCACCATGGCGGTCTTTGCCCTGTTCAGCGGTCTTCACCATGGCGGTCTTGGCCTTGTTCAGCAGTGCTTAGCCATGGCAGTCTTTGCCCTGTTCAGCGGTGCTTTGCCATGGCGGTTCTGGTACGGATATTGCTGTGTGGCATTACGATCTCCACACTGGACATTGGTGTGTGGCATGACGAACTCCACACTGGACGTTGGTGTGTGGCATGACGAACTCCACACTGGACGTTGGTGTGTGGCATGACGAACTCCACACTGGATGTTGGTGTGTGGCATGACGAACTCCACACTGGACATTGGTGTGTGGCATGACGAACTCCACACTGGACATTGGTGTGTGGCATGACGAACTCCACACTGGACATTGGTGTGTGGCATGACGAACTCCACACTGGACATTGGTGTGTGGCTTGACGTTCCATCATTGCCCAGCGGGGCTGTGGGATTCTGGACCCTCCTGGGCTATGACTCTGGCGGTGGTCTCTGGACCAGTGACAATACTTGAGCCCTCCTGGGCTATGACACTGGCGGTGGTCTCCGGACCAGTTACGATACTTGAGCCCTCCTGGGCTATGACTCTGGCGGTGGTCTCCTGACCAGTGACGATACTTGAGCCCTCCTGGGCTATGAATCTGGCGGTGGTCTCCAGGCCAGTTACGATACTTGAGCCCTCCTGGGCTATGACTCTGGCGGTGGTCTCTGGACCAGTGACGATACTTGAGCCCTCCTGGGCTATGACTCTGGCGGTGGTCTCCGGACCAGTGACGATACTTGAGCCCTCCTGGGGTATGACTCTGGCGGTGGTCTCCGGACCAGTGACGATACTTGAGCCCTCCTGGGCTATGACTCTGGCGGTGGTCTCCGGACCAGTGACGATACTTGAGCCCTCCTGGGCTATGACTCTGGCGGTGGTCTCCGGACCAGTTACGATACTTGAGCCCTCCTGGGCTATGACTCTGGCGGTGGTCTCCGGACCAGTGACGATACTTGAGCCCTCCTGGGCTATGACTCTGGCGGTGGTCTCCTGACCAGTTACGATACATGAGCCCTCCTGGGCTATGACTCTGGCGGTGGTCTCCAGACCAGTGACGATACTTGAGCCCTCCTGGGCTATGACTCTGGCGGTGGTCTCTGGACCAGTTACGATACTTGAGCCCTCCTGGGCTGTGACTCCGGCGGTGGCGGTGTTCTCCTGACCAGTAACGATACTTGAGCCCTCCTGGCCTATGACTCTGGCGGTGTTCTCTGGACCAGTTACGATACTTGAGCCCTCCTGGGCTTTGACTCCGGCGGTGTTCTCCTGACCAGTAACGACGCTGCTGGCGGTTCGGTCTGGACCGCCGGAAATGATGGCGCACTTCTCCGCCGTGACACTCACAACAGGTTGGGGAGACTTCCTCTGGACCTTCCCCACCTTCTTTTGAGTTACGGATGACTCACCAATCGCCTTGGATCCCATGTCACTGTTTGTTCCACCAGGAGTCTTGACACGGTCCCGTCGTCCACTCTCCAATTTCGGAGCCTTTACAGGGGGTGGGCTGACAGTGCCTTGACTCCGGGTCCTACTGCCTGCCCTGGTGGACGGGGCACTCCAAAAACCTGGTACACGCACCACTTGTACTGGAGGCTTTTTGGCTAAGGCGCTACGACGGGACTGATGAATTGGAGGGGGGTCGGGGCAAAAAGGTCAATTTGACATAGGGACAGTTTCTGATGTACACTGGGATGGGTAGCTGGAGGGGCTCTGGGAGTGGAGGAAGAGGAGGTGGTTGTAGGAGGTGTCCCTTTAGCTGTTTTGGGTGCAGGTGCAGGTGCAGGTACTGGAGGCTGTCGTGAGGTGGATGGATGTTGGGTGAGTGATTGCCGGCGTTTGTGTACTTTGGGAGGGGGCGTCACAGACACACTGGGAGAGGGCACAGGGGACGTGTAAATGGCAGTGGAGGTGGTGAGTGCATGTGAGCGGCTTGTGGTGCTGGGTGTCCTGGTGCGAGTCCTAGTGCCTGTAGATGTGATGCATGCAGGTGTGTGTGTAGACGAGACTGGGAGGGAGGAGAGAGAAGAGGAGGAGGGGGACACAGTGGAGACAGTGGATGTTGCTGTGTCTGTATGGGTCTGATGCTTGTGTGAGTGCCTGTGGTGTGTGTGGTGCCTATGTTTGCTTGAGCTACTTGTGTGTGTTGACTTGTGTGCATGCTGGTCTGTAGGTGTGCTTGGGATGGGCTGGGGTACAGGAGATTGGGTCTGGGTGGAGGAAGTTGGAGGGGGGAGGCTGGACACAGGGACAATGGCTGCCATCAGTGCTGAAGCCAGAGATTGCAGGGTTCGCTGAAGGACAGCCTGACCAGAATGAATGCCTTCCAGGAATGCATTACCGTGTTTCAACTCTCGTTCTACACCCTGGATGGCATTCACAATGGTAGACTGCCCAACAGTGAGTGACCTGAGTAGGTCAATGGCCTCCTCACTGAGGGCAGCAGGGGTGACTGGGGCAGGGCCTGAGGTGCCTGGGGCGAAGGTGATGCCCACCCTCCTGGGTGAGCGGGCACAGGGCGAACGGTGAGGGACTGCTGGAAGGGCGGTGCTGGTAGGGGAGGTGGCGGCTGTACTTGTAGAAGTGGGGCGCACAGATGGTGCCTCCACCACAGGGGAGCTCCCATCGACGGACGAGTCCGTGTCGCTGTTTGGTGATCCTGTGGCCGACGTGAAGCTCCCCTCGCCCTCCGTCCCACTGGTGAATTCAGAGTCTGTGGTGTGGCTCTCCATGGCCATGTGGGATGCAGCTCCCTCGTGCTCCGGTGCCACTCTACCTCCGCCTGTTGATGCTGATGTACAGAAGGACAGGGAGAGCAGAAAAAGGGTGGAGACAGAAGAAAGAGAGTTTTAGTGCATGGCATACCGCTACCGTTGGCGGACAAAACAAACTCAGCAGCCCCCTGCATTACGCCGTGCTCCTGCCCTCTGCACATGCAATTTCTGGGATATGGCCTACATGGCAATGGTAGAAATCTGCCCACATGGATGGCAAAGGGGTAACTATACATCAATTTGCCTTTTTTTTGAGCTGGGGTAGAGTGCCACATGGCCTACATAACGGAGGTGCCTTGCCTGCCTAACTCGCCCTGGCCTAGGGACACCCACAGCCCACCACCCCCACCCAGACAGCTCCACTGCACGCAAAGTCCATAGGATGAGGTTGTACTCACCCCCTTGTGTCTGCTGTGATGTCCTTAAGCACCCATCCAACTCCGGGTAGGCCACCGCCAGGATCTGGAACATCAGGGGGGTCATGGTGCGACGGGCACCTCTCCCACGTTGGGAGGCCATCCCCAGCTGAGCCTCCGCCGTCTTCTTGCTGCAGCGGCGAATGTCCTCCCATCTCTTCCGGCAGTGGGTGCCCTGTCTCTGGTGGGCCCCCAGGGTCCGGACTTCCTTGGCGATGGCACGCCAAATGTCCCTCTTCTGGTGGGCGCTGACCTACATGACATGCACAAGGAAAGAGGAACAGTCATTACCTACAGCACCGTCGTTGTAATTGGCCCCCTCCCAACTCTATCCCTGTGGCCCATTCATCCCCATGCATGACTGTTCTATGTACTCTGCCCCCTTCCCTCATCCACTCAGCCCTCTCCACCCAGGCCTAGCCCATACAACGTGCTCCCTGTGTTCTAACCTGTTGGTCTGGAGGACCGTAGAGTAGCGTATACTGGGGGAGGACCCCATCCACAAGTTTCTCCAACTCCTGTGCAGTGAAGGCAGGGGCCCTTTCCCCAGACGCAGCAGCCATCGTCGCTTCCAGACCGAGGTCACAGCAGCACAAGCAGTGTAGGTCCTCTCCTGTAGAAGGTCAGGTATCTAATGATTGAAGAGATGGAAAATGGTGGTGACGTCCGCGGCGGTGACGTCCGCGGTGGTGCGCATCATCACCGCCAGCGCACCTGTTCATTGGCTCCTGGGACCCATAGGGTCCACTTTTAACCAATGCAGCATTGCGCCGCGCTCTACGACCGCCTACCGCGACGGTGTCCAACGCCGGCGCAGTTACCCCACAATTCCAATGTCCCAGTTTAGAGGTCAGGCAGCCGCCATTTCAGGGGCCCACATGGCTTCAATTAGTACTGCGTCACACATACCGAGGCCTACACTCAAAACCTTTCCCGGATGGGTTAATTGTCTGTTGTAGTCTTGGGTGTGACTGTGGGTACATACCTGGAGGAATGCTGACAGTTTCTTCGCTGTTGTCCTTCTTAGGCACCGTCAGTTGGGACATATTGGAAGATGGCGGAATCCGCCGGTGTACCGACCGCTGGTGGACCTGTTGACAATGGAAGAGCGACATGTCATCGTGACCTACCGGTTTGACTGTGCCACAATCCAGGAACTATGTAGCCAGTTGGAGCCAGACCTGATGTCACCAATCGCCATCCGACTGGAATCCCCCCTGACGTGCAGGTGCTGTCAGTGCTCCATTTCCTTGCAAGTGGGTCTTTTCAGACAACAGTGGCCATGGCATCAGGGATGTCCCAGCCTATGTTTTCCAACGTGTTGTCCAGAGTGTTGTCTGCCCTGCTGAAACACGTAAGGAGATACATCATTTTCCCTGAGGTGGCGGATTTGCCTACAGTGAAAGGTGACTTCTATGCCCTTGGACATATCCCCAACGTCATAGGTGCCATTGATGGGACCCATGTAGCTCTGGTCCCCCCCGCAGGAATGAACAGGTGTACAGGAACAGGAAGAGTTATCATTCGATGAATGTCCAGATGTTCTGTTTGGCAGACCAGTACATCTCGCAGGTAAATGCTATGTTCCCTGGCTCAGTGCATGACGCCTACATCCTGCGGAATAGCAGCATCCCTGATATGATGGGTGAACTCCAGAGGCACCGTGTATGGCTATTGGGGGACTCTGGTTACCCCAACCTGTCCTGGCTACTGACCCCAGTGAGGAATCCCAGGACCAGGGCAGAGGAACGGTACAATGAGGCCCATGGGCGGACTAGGAGGGTGATCGAGCGGATCTTCGGCCTCCTGAAGGCCAGGTTCAGGTGCCTCCATATGACAGGTGGGTCCCTATTCTACTCACCGAAGAAGGTGTGCGACATCATCATCGCCTGCTCCATGCTGCATAACTTGGCATTGCAACGCCAGGTGCCTTTTCTGCAGGAGGATGATCCAGATGACGGTGTTGTTGCAGCGGGGGAGCCTGGGGAGCCTGTGGACAGTGATGAGGATGAAGCTGATGAAGATGAAAACGACAACAGGGAGTCAGTCATACAGCAATATTTTCAATGAGACACAGGTGAGTACAATTTCATGTTTCACATCATATTACATTTCACACGTCTACCTCTATCCTGTGCCTACATTTCACTCCCTATTTGGTAACTGAGTTGTCCCCTTCCATTTCAGTTTCAGTAATGTGGTAACCTACGTGTCAACAGCTTGCACCCTTGAAAGGCTTGTGATGTGTGACATTGGTATGTTGACCTTCCAATGGGTAACCTTTTTTAACACTGTAATTGACAATACAAAGTTCACAATCATTGACTGACTCCAATATTATTGAGGTTTCAAGGGTGTTTATTGAAGTGCATAAAAATGTAGGGAGTTTGTGAAATGGGGAGAGGTCATGGTGGAAGAATGTCCATGGCAGAGTCCAGTCTATTAGTCTCACAGGTACATTGCACATCTGGCCATTGGAAGTGGAGCTGGGGCAGTTCCAATCTGGACAGGGTAACAAAGTGGTACAGTGGGGGGACAATCAGGGTGGTCTTATTTCCTGGCGGGGGTCTTGCCATCTTGCTCTGTCTTGTTCCTGGATCTCAGGGCCCGCTTTCGTGGTGGTTGTCCGTCTGCAGGGGGTGGGGTGCTGGTTTGTTGGTCCTGTGGCGGTGCCTCCTGTCCACTAGTGCCGGCGGAGGTGGTGGGCATTTCATCGTCCTGGCTAGTGTCAGGGGCCCCTTGGAGTGCCACAGTGTCCCTCAAGGTCTTTTGAATGTCCGTCAGCACCCCTACGATGGTGCCCAGGGCGGAGCCGATGGTCCTGAGCTCCTCCCTGAACCCCAAATACTGCTCCTCCTGCAGACGCGGGTCTCCTGCAACTTGTCCAGGACCGTGGCCATCATCTCCTGGGAGTGGTGGTATGCTCCCATGATGGAGGAAAGGGCCTCGTTGAGAGTGGGTTCCCTTGGCCTGTCCTCCCTCTGTCGCACAGCAGCCCTCCCAGTTCCCCTGTGTTCCTGTGCCTCCGTCCCCTGGACCGTGTGCCCACTGCCACTGCCCCCAGGTCCCTGTTGTTGTTGGGGTGTTGGGTTATCCTGGGTTCCCTGTAGTGCTGGACACGCCGCTGATTGACCTGTCCTGGGTAGGGAGGTATGGGCCCGCTGGGTGGGTGCTGTGCTGGTGTTACCAGAGGGTGTAAGCTTGGTGTTGGGCTGTGGCTGGGCAAGGCGAACCGACTGTCCTGAGGCCCACGATGGTCCGGGCTGGTCATCAAGATCCAGTAGGGCAGAGCTGCTGTCGTCACTGTGGGCCTCTTCTGGGGGTGGAGTGGTGTTGTCTGGACCCTCTGGTGTGGTGACGGTCCTTCGGGTTCCTGCGGGGGTATAAGTACATGATTATTGCATGTGTGTGTTTCATGGTGTGCAATGGTTGGGTGTGCGTGAAGCCCAGTGCAGGCATTCCTGTGTGGGGGCCTGTGTGGTGATGTTTGGGGGGTGTTGTGAGTCTGTGCAGTGGGCATGCTTTAGTGATGGGTATCCATGCTTAGTTGTGTCATGCAGGTCTTGGGGTTGGGATGGGTGGTTGGTGTTATGGGTAGATTATTTAGGAGTTAGGGTGTTAGTGGAGGGTGTGAGGGTGGGGGTGTGTGATAGCATGCAGGTAGGGTGGGGGATATGATAGTGAAGATTATACTTACCAGTGTCCGTTCCTCCAGCGACTCCTGCGAGGCCCTCAGGATGCAGGATGGACAAGACTTGCTCCTCCCATGTTGTTAGTTGTGGGGGAGGAGGTGGGGGTCCGTCGCCAGTCCACTGTACCGCGATGTGGTACCTGGATACTGTGGAACGCACCTTCCCCCGTAGGTCGTTCCACCTCTTCCTGATGTCCTCCCTATTTCTTGGGTGCTGTCCCACAGCGTTGACCCTGTCGACTATTCTTTGCCAAAGCTCCATCTTCCTGGCTATTGATGTGTACTGTACCTGTGAGCCAAATAGCTGTGGCTCTACCCTGATGATTTCCTCGACCATGACCCTGAGCTCCTCCTCTGAGAAGCGGGGGTGTCTTTGGCGTGCCATGTGGTGGTGTGGGTGAGGTGTGGGGTGGTGTATGTGGTGATGAGTGTGGTGAGTGTAGTGGTATGTGGTGTTTTGTGCGTTGATGTTGTGTGGGTGATGGTGTAGTGTGCCTCTGTGTGATGGTGTTATCTATTCTGTGGTGTCTCTCTATGGCCTTCTCTCAGAAATTGTGGTCGTAGGGGTTTGTGGGTGCTGTGGGTGTGTGTTTTATATTGTGTTGGGTGTGTGGGAGTGGTGTGTGTATGTGTATCAGGTGTGTGTATTTGGAATTGTCCAATGTGGCGGTGTTTTGGAGGTGTGTGTGTATTTTGAGCGCGGCGGTGTGTACCGCCAATGGAATACCGCGGTTGAAAGACCGCCGCGTGGATTCGTGGGTCGTAATAGCATGGGCATGTTTCTGTTGGCGTGGAGGTGGAGGATTTGTTTCCGCCAGTTTATCGCTGACCTTTGGTGTGGCTGTGTTGTGTGGGTGTCTGAATTTCGGCGGATTCCGAGATGTGTGTCATAATAGCTGTGGCGGTCTACCGCGGCCGCGGCGGTGTATTGGCGGTCTTCTGCACGGCGGTAAGCGCCTTATACCGCCAAGGTCGTAATGACATCCTATGTGCTTTTATGGTCATATTCTGACTGAATAAAGATTTTTGACTAACTGAATAAAAATAAAAATGAATATAAATTGAGCAAAAAATAAATATGGATAAATACAGATAGAAATGTAAAAAAAGAAATACCATAAGACCAGGTGTCCTAATTATAAGGATATTGCAAGTCACAGTATAGTGCAATGAGCCTGAAGGCTGAGTTCCTTTATAAGGTCATATAATTCAAAGGTGTGCTGCATAAATTATCATTTTAATATATGTCAGACAAGACTGTTTCTTGGATTACAAGATCACATCATTGCCCTTCCTACAAGCTGCTTAAAACTTGCTCTTTCTTCTTAGCGGCACACTGTAGGAAAGTACCATCTTGCCTGGCATGTTACCCCCATTTTTTCTGTATGTATGTTTGTTTTTGCCTGTGTCACTGGGATCCTGCTAGCCAGGACCCCAGAGCTCATAAAGTGTACCCTGTATGTATTCCCTGTGTGGTGCCTAACTGTATCACTGAGGCTCTGCTAACCAGAGCCTCAGTGTCTATGCTCTCTCTGCTTTTAAAATTGTCACTACAGGCTAGTGACTAATTTTACCAGTTCTTATTGGCACACTGGAACACCCTTAAAATTCCCTAGTATATGGTACCTAGGTACCCAGGGTATTGGGGTTCCAGGAGATCCATATGGGCTGCAGCATTTCTTTTGCCACCCATAGGGAGCTCAGACAAATCTTACACAGGACTGCCACTGCAGCCTGAGTGAAATAACGTCTACGTTATTTCACAGCCATTTTACGCTGCACTTAAGTAACTTATAAGTCACCTATATGTCTAACCCTCACTTAGTGAAGGTTAAGTGCAAAGTTACTTAGTGTGAGGGCACCCTGGCACTAGCCAAGGTGCCCCCACATTGTTCAGGGCAATTTCCCCAGACTTTGTGAGTGCGGGGACACCCTTACATGCGTGCACTACATATAGGTCAATACCTATATGTAGCTTCACAATAGTGACTCCGAACATGGCCATGTAACATGTCTAGGATCATGGAATTGTCACCCCAATATCTTTCTGGTATTGGGGGGACAATTCCATGCATCCCGGGGCTCCAGCATAGAGCCCGGGTACTGCCAAACTAACTTCCCGGGGTTTTCTCTGCAGCTACAGCTGCTGCCAACCCTCAGACAGGTTTCTGCCCACCTGGGGCCTGAGCAGCCAAGTCCCAGGAAGGCAGAACAAAGGATTTCCTCTGAGAGAGGGTGTTACACCCTCTCCCTTTGGGAATAGATGTGAAGGGCCTGAGAGGAGTAGCCTCCCCTGGCCTCTAGAAATGCTTTGAAGGGCACAGATGGTACCCTCCTTGCGTAAGCTAGTCTACACCGGTTCAGGGATCCCCCCAGCCCTGCTCTGGTGCGCAACTGGACAAAGGAAAGGGAAGGGACCACTCCCCTGACGAGCACCTTCCAAGAGGAGGTGCCCAGAGCTCCTCCAGTGTGTCCCAGACCTCTGCCATCTTGGATTCAGAGGTGTGAGGGCACAATGGACACCTCTGAGTGGCCAGTGCCAGCAGGTGACGTCAGAGACCCCTCCTGATAGGTGCTTACCTTTCTCTGTAGCCAATCCTCCTTTGAGGGCTATTTAGGGTCTCTCCTGTGAGTATCTCACCAGATAACGAATGGAAGAGTTGACCAGAGTTCCTCTGCACTTCCCTCTTCGACTTCCGCCAAGGATCGACCGCTGACTGCTCCAGGATGCCTGCGAAACGGCAACAAAGTAGCAAGAAGACTACCAGCAACATTGTAGCGCCTCATCCTGCCGGCTTTCCTGGTGGTGCATGCTCTGAGGGCTGTCTGCCTTCACCCTGCACTGGAAGCCAAGAAGAAATCTCCTGTGGGTTGACAGAATTTTCACAAGAGGTCCAAGGAGAGGACGATATAGGCGCACGGCGAGCGTCCCCTTTGATGTATGTTTGACTATAAGGGGACACTCCCCCTCCTGGATACCAGAGGCTAGCAGCCTCTATGAAAAGGGCCGCCTCAAGGTAATTCCTTGGGTAAGGTAGACCTTTTATTTCACACTCTTTGACTTTCACATAGAGTAATTTCCTCCAACGTGAGACGTAGGGATCCTAGGCCCTGACGAATGCCCCGAGACCTTCATTGGCTCACTTCTGAGGTCAGAAACATGTTGGCTATTAGTTAGGTGACCCTGTGAGTCCTTGTCCTCACAGAGGTGTCCCAACCCCCGTTTTAACTACACCAGTCAGATACCACCATTAAATTTGTTACTCCTCACAGGTGTCTGCTTAGGTGTTTTTAATTTTTTCAGTAGATTAGCTGGATCCCGATCTTTCCAGAAACAAGTTTATTTACGCACTCCCTCCTGTTCCTTTAACAGTGAGGTTGAGTCCGCCCAGGTGGCACTGTCCTACCTGGGTGGGTCTAGGTGGTCAAATGATGAAGCATGACACTATATAGTGTTTGAGACCACCTAGTCCGTAAAAGGAATTTCCTCCCCCCGCTGTTCCTCCCCGCGCATGCACTCTGCAGTTACCTTCTGACATTTCACTGACATTACCATTCCAAATAGGAACACATACAACCCAGGGCTACGCTGATATCCGCGACGCCCTCGTTAAGAGAACCCCGTACTTTCTTGTGTATTTAGAATTTTCCCCCTGCCAACGCAGGCACCAAACTTCTGCATCACCGGTCCACTGGGTCCCCTCTCATCTTGACGAGCGTGGTCCCTGGAACACAGGAGCTGGATCCAGGTGTCCCCGACAGTCCAGTGGCCCTTCTGTCCAAATTTAGTGGAGGTAAGTCCTTGCCTTTCCACGCCAGGCAGTAATCCTGTGTACTGCGTGAACTGCAGCTGCTCGGGCTTCTGTGCACTTTTGCAAGACTTCCTTTGTGCACAGCCTAGCCCAGGACCTCAGCACTCTGTCCTGCATTGCCCAACTTGCTTCGCTGAACCCTCTTTTGTTGTGCTGAGTCGACCGTTGTGCTCAGATCTTCTGACTGCCTGTTCAGGTGCTTCTGCAGGTGCTGACTGCTTCTGCGTGGGCTCTCCATGTTGCTGAGTGCCCCCTCTGTCTCCTCCTCCAAGGGGTGACCTCCTGGTCCTTCCTGGGCTCTGGCAGCACCCAAAACCTTCACCCACAACTCTTGCAGCTAGCAAGGGTTGTTTGCGGTATTTCTGCTTGGAAACAACTCTGCATCCTCCAGCACGCCGTGGGACATCTTCTGACCAAAGGAGAAGTTCCTGGCACCTTCCGTTGTTGCAGAATCTTCGGCTTCTTCCACCCGGAGGCAGCCCTTTTGCACCTTCATCCGGGGTTTAGTGGGCTCCTGCCTCCTCTGGACATTTGCGTGACTCTTGGACTTGGTACCCTTCCTGTGCAGGTCCTCAGATCCAGGAATCCGTCTTCAGTGCTTTGCGGTCAGTTGTTGTCTTTGCAGATCCCCTATCTCGACTTTACTGTCTTTCTGGGGTAGTAGGGTAACTTTACTCCTATTTTTCAGGGTCTTGGGGAGGGGTATCTTGGACACCCTTAGTGTTTTCCTACACTCCTAGCGACCCTCTACACACTACACTAGGCCTGGGGTCCATTCATGGTTCACATTCCACTTTTGGAGTATATGGTTTGTGTTGCCCCTAGGCCTATTGTCTCCTATTGTATTCTATTGTGTTCTACAGTGTTTGCACTACTTTTCTAACTGTTTACTTATCTGATTTTGGTTTGTGTGTATATTTTGTGTATATTACTTACCTCCTAAGGGAGTATATCCTCTGAGATACTTTTGGCATATTGTCACTAAAATAAAGTACCTTTATTTTTAGTAACTCTGAGTATTGTGTTTTCTTATGATATAGTGCTAAGTGATATAAGTGGTATAGTAGGAGCTTTGCATGCCTCCTGGCACAAAGTGTAAGAACCACTAGGTACCCACTATAAGTCAGGCTGCCTCCTACACACACAAGATGAGTAAACACAGACCCTGTACTGAGAAATTAAACACACCAAAAAGCAATTCACATTTTTTGCAGAGGTTAGAATCAGTTTAATGTAATTTAGGTCAAAAGAAATACTGACTCGGATTGTGTAGAAACATGCACAGACATGTTCTTTCCTTCAGTGATCTTCAGCTTGGAAAAACGTTGCCATAAACATCTCTTATCTGATTATTTTTTTCTTTTTAGAGAAATCTAAAAGAATGTAAAACCAGTTCCCCATTTCCTTGTTTAAATTGCTGCTGTAATTGTGGTTCTTGACCTGGGTTTCACCCGGTTGCTGGCTCTGGCCAAAGGCATTGTGACATCAAAAGTAAAGTGTAATAACTTCTTACAGATGAGCAGCTACCTCATTTTCCTGTTACAGGGTACTGGAGAAGTCGCCTGTAATAGGGTGATGAAAGATGGGCTTTTATGCAGGGTTGCTGATTTCCATGTCTATAAGAGGCTAAACAAGGGCACATTTTTTCAGTGTTTATGAATTCAGTGGTTTCCCATTGTGTAGAACTTTTATTACAAGTAAGTAACTTTTTGTGTGCAAAGTCTTCCTGATCAAAGACTTACTAGCTTCTTTCTTAATTACAGCAGCCAGGATTCTTGAGGATGTGTCTCTGTACAGGGAGACCAAAGGTGTCAGCTAAAGTCCTTCAGTATGATGTTCATGATGTATTTAATCACAACCTTTTCAAATACAATAATGGGTGCCATGTCACCAAACAAACCACTTGTGAAAAATACCATGTTTCTTTTTTAAATAATCTTTATTAATGTTTTACATCTTTCAGTATCAGGATCAAGACATCATTAACATAAGAATTACACATGATTCATCAATAAGATCATAACACCTAGAATAATCCCCAAACACCCCACCACCTCTGCTCTTGGCTTTTTATTTTGTATACCTACAAATTTGTATACAACAGCTCAATTGTGGAATTTCATATAACCGAGTTTATGAGAGTCCTCAAATCAGACCGCTCGGGTGCTTCCTCTGTATTACAATTTGTAAGGTCTGTTAACATGGTTGCCCATGCCATGAGGTCATCCGTCAGAGTGTGCATGTTTCATTCTAATTTCTTCTGCAGTGGTGCTCTCTTTAGTATCCCTTAGCCAGAGGGGAATGGGGCTCATCTATATAATAGCTATGCTACGCTTGGCCAATGTCAAACCCAACATTAGGAACTTCCTATTAAGTTTCTTCTTTGAATGGGAAGGGAGGAGGACCAAAAGTATGTGCTTTACATCAGGTGGCACTGTCCAACCCGTGCCGTTTTGAAGGCTATTTAAAACTGTAGTTCAGTAAGGGGAAAGAGCGTTAGTCCCACACCATATGAATTAAATGTGCCTTAAGAGTCTGGCATCAGAGGCACCTTTCGGGATGTGTGGGATAAATCTTCATTAAGACATTGTGAGGTGTGGTATACGTGTGCTTGTCTTCTAAGGTTGAATAGTGTGCTTCTCTGCAAGATAAACCCGGTTGGTCTGGGTGTATAAGTGATGCAAGATGCAGACAGAGGCGATTGGCAAGTATGCTACTTGGGAGTTTAACATCCACACTAAGTAGAGAGATTGGACGGTATGCCGACGGCATCACTAGGTCATTGCTGGTTTATGTATCAGCACCACCACAGCTTCTCTTAGGCCTCCTGAAATACCTCCAGGAGCTTGTTGATGAGAATATCTGAATATTTTACATAAAACTCCACCAGAAAGCCATTGCTCCCCAGAGTCTTGGCTGTTTTGATTGCACGAAGAGCCACAAGGAGCTCCTCTCGGATGAGGGGGCTCTCAAGAGTCTCCCTGACTTCTGCAGATAAAGTAGATAATGGCATATCAAGAAGGTAATCTGTGATGCTATTGGGTGGGGTGTGACTGTGAACCTCATACACCTCACCCAAATGAGCTCAAAAGGTGTAATCGATTGCTGCTTGAGTATAAACCAGGAGACCCGCCCTGGTACGAAGGGCCAGATCGGACCCTGGAGTGCTCATGCGCCACTAGCCTGGCGAGCACAGTACCCATTTTTTTCCCCTTCTGCATGAAGCCTATGACGATAGGCCAAGAAAGTGTAGTTTTCAAGACAGCGTCAGTCATCTAATAGGGACCTATGTGTTTTCTGCCAGTACTTTAGGCATTCTGGGTGTGCGGAGAGATCCCTTTCGATAGAAAAGAGGGTCTGTTCATTACGAGCAATCTCTCTCAAGTTGGCTTCTTACTCCGTAAGTAGTCTTGAGACATACCCCACATGTTACTGATTTCATTGCGTCCCAATCAGTTACTTTGCTAGAGTAGGTACCCAGGGTCTCCTGAAAGTAGTGGGTAAGGGCCTCCCCAATTGTGTGTGCAGGT
Source organism: Pleurodeles waltl (assembly GCF_031143425.1). Lineage (NCBI taxonomy): Eukaryota > Metazoa > Chordata > Amphibia > Caudata > Salamandridae > Pleurodeles > Pleurodeles waltl. Next base: position 846,361,158 of record NC_090444.1, read on the forward strand.
TGGATCTGTAAGGGCTTCAGCCTGTAGCCCCCAAAGCAGTATTTTCAGTCTGTCCTCTAAACAACCCATCTCAAACATGACTGGAGAATGATCAGACAACTACCTGGGCAAATGAAAAATACGATGAACGCAGGGTTCTAAGGAGCCCGATATCAGACATAGCCCAGCCTGCTAAGTGTGCCCGTGGCCGGGTTGTAGCAGGAGAATTGTTGAGCATCAGGATTGCAGATGCCCCAAAGGTCAGATAAATGTAACTCACTCATGAGACCTTGTAGTGCTGTCGTTATATGAGGTTTAGTGTGGTGTTGTGGAGGGTGACCGTCTTTATCACCATCTAATACACAATTATGGTCTCCTGCCATGATCACCTTTGCCTCTAAGTATGGGTAGCTCCCTGGACCACCCTAGCATAAAAGTCAGGAGAATCAGTGTTGGGGGCATAAATGTTGATCAAGCAAATCTCCCTACAATCCAGCACTCCTTACAATATGACGAAGAGTCCCTCTGGATCAAGGACATGGTTACAGTATGTGAATGGGACTCCATGGGCCACCCAAATCAGCACCCCTCCGGCATAGCTGGAAAATGACATCACATATAACAACCCCCTCCATCGCTTACAAAGGGAAGAGATACAAGTACCCCATATGGGGGTCTCTTGTAAGAGGGCGAAATATACTTTATATCTCTTCAAGTATGAGTACACCCATCGCCGTTTTTCCATTGAGGCTATACTATGGACGTTCCAGGACAGCAGTTTAGTCACTTGCACCATCATGGATGTGATAAGGTATAACTATCCCATGCCCCTCCTATCCTAAGAGCAAATCCTGTTCTCGGTGCCCATTTACAGAGTGAGACCGTCGGTTTTCCTGAATGTAACAATACAAGAGCAGAGCATATTCTATCAAACCAAATAACTTCAGTCAATTCAATTCAGCTTTATGTCGGCAAAAAATGCCTTAAAAGCACATTTGACACAAGATCATCATTGTAAAAAGCAATTTAAAAAAAAACATAAAATTCTCAAAGATAGTTAAAAAGAACTCATCCAAAGTCAATCAATCAATAGTTTATTCGGTCCAGGTTTGGACCATTTGAGAAATGAAAAAATAATCATACATACAGAAGGATAAAAACCATAGACCATCGAATAAAAAAGAGACATTTAGCAATTGGTACACTGCTTATATAAAAAAAAAAAGGATCATAAAACTACATAAAAAAGTTTCATAAATAATTAAGACAAAGCTCTTAAAATAGTGTCTGAATCTTACCCTATACAAGACGCTAAATGCTAAAATAATACGAATCAATTGTTAAAAACGTGTAAACTGTTCTAAGACAGATTTATACATAAAATAAAACATAAAAACTACATACAATAGCTCTATTTGCAAAAGTTAGAAGTCAGCCAGTGGAAAAATGGAGCCCTAAGTTAGTCAGTTCTCTTAAATAAATTGATCAGATAAATTGCATCTTGCCATTTATAAAATTATATGTGTTAGGGAGTTATAAATCACTTCAATTGGGGTGACCCACTAGAAAACATGCTCGGAGATACAGTCTTAAATCCTCGATAGCTCGCTTATAATGTTTGTGTTTAAAATCCCAGACTATTGTGACAGGGTGTTGGTTCGCTAACTTCTAGACCGTTCTTCAACCGGTGGATTAAGATCTGTAATGATTGTACTGCGGATTTTCCATGCTGCTGCCAAAAATTTAGAAACAGAACTCACTATCAGCATGGAAGTGTCATATTTACACATTCTATATACACTGTTTCGGTTTTGTATTGACAGTGTTTTACACAGAGGAATAATCCACTTCCCTCGAGGGCATTTGTACAAAGGACAGAAAAATAGGACATGCTCAGAAGTTTCCTTGCATAGATGGCAGTTTATACATTTGTCAGATAAAGGACTATTAGTCGACCAGCAAGCCGTAAAGCTGTTAACTGCCAATGTTCCATATCTGAACTGAAGTAGTAAAGAGCGGGCACTGGCTGGTATAGGGAGATCAAGGAAGCTTTCAGGCAGAGGTTCGTGCTTGACCAGCAGAAACTCTGCTGTCAGCCGACCTAACCCAACTGAGCCGAGAGATTCCTCATGAATTTTTTCCCAATATCGATCTTTGATCAGGCGTCTAGCGTTACCAGGAATCATCTCGGGATTCTCCCAATAATGGGATAAATTCAGTTTGACCCAAGACGCTTTCATCTCCCTTAGCCACCGTACTTTTTCCCATCCGTAGCAAGGTGGCAATAGTTCTTTAACTGCTGACCTGAAGGGTTCAAGTTCTTCCGTTTTCCATAGTCTAACCCAGTACAGAAGTGGTCTTAAGTATGCTGTATCTTTAATACTATTTAGACCCAGGTCAAGTCTTAGGGGAAGCATCGGCGTGCCCTTCCCTAGTCTGGATATGTGTCTAAGGAAATTATTTTCTTTGATTTGAAGAGTGTCCAGTTGTCTGTGAGATCCCCAAAGTTCCGCTCCATATAGGGCCGCAGCACGGATTTGGGCTTTGTAAATTTCGGAGATAAGGGTCAGAGGGGGGCTTATTGCAGTGCAAGCCTTACGTCCTATCACTCCACATCTTTGGCTGATGGTTAATGCCCCTTTCCTTATGGCTGCTTCCCAGCTGCCCTTATCAGATAGTCTGATACCCAGGTAATCGTATTCCATTACCCTCTCCAGGTCAGTTGAATCCATCTTTATGTTTGCTCTAAGCTTCTTGTTCGGGGCACTGTATATCATGAGTTTGGTTTTCTTAACATTTATATCTAACCCGTATTCTCTGCAGAATACCCCGAACTGGTTAACCAGATTCTGGATTCCCATGGATGATTTAGACAGGAGGATAGTGTCATCTGCATAAAGTAGGCATGGAACTTTGATCCCGGCCAGCTTTGGGGAATAATTAATGCAATTTGCCAAATACTTAATACAATTATTTATGTATAGAAGAAAAAGAGTAGGGGCCAAAACACACCCCTGTCTGACTCCCCTCTCAATAGCCACTGCTCCTGTTAGATCGCCATCCTTACCGCTCCTGATTTGTGCATAAGTATTCTCGTGTAGTCGGGCGATAAGTTTCAAGAACCGTGTGGGATACCCATATTGGCTAATGTAAGCCATAGCTGGTTTCTGGGGACCAAATCAAACGCGGCTCTGAGATTGATAAAAACTACAAAAAGGTTGCCCCCTTCTACTTCCACAGTCTTCCATTTTATTGTAAAAAATCTTAGCACCTGATCTATGGTACTAACTGCTGGCCTAAACCCTGCTTGTAGATCAGAAATGGCATTGGTTTCCAGAATCCATTCTTCTAGACTGGACAGAATTTGCTTTGCAAAAAGTTTTTGGAAGTTGTCAAGTAAGGAGATTGGACGGTAGTTGACAGGGTTAGAGGGGTTACCTTTCTTAAAGATGGGAACTATCTCTGCTCCCATCCAGGAACTCGGGACAGGTGCTCCTGCAGTTACCGCATTGGAAATGAGGTTCAGATATTGGGCCCATATATCTGGGTTTGTCTTGTATAAATCGCCTGGTATTTTGTCAAGGCCGGGGGCCTTTCCCCATTTCAGTGAAGCGATCGCAGCCTTGGTTTCAGCCAAGGTAAATTCAATTTTGGGGGTCTCAGTAATCATGATATGGCTCACTTCCCTGGTAGTAACACCGGTAATCCCAGAATATAATCGGGTAAAGTGATCTGTCCACTCTACAGGGAGTATTGAAGCACCAGGCGAACGATTAGGTTCTTCACTGGCATCAGCCACCAATTTCCAGAATTTCGAGGTGTCGTTTATTTTAGCAGACTCCAGGAGGGAAACCCATCTAGATTCATCCCATCTCCTATGGGCTCTACTTTGTTCCTGTTTATAATCTTTCCTGGCTTCCCTTATATGATCTGACTGGCCTCCTCTTAAAGCTCTCAGCAGTTTGTGCTGTGCTTCCCTGCATGCAGCGTTAAACCACTTTGCGTTGCACTTCTTTTTAACTTCTTTTGCAGACTCTTTAGTAAAAAGATTTTTTAGAGAATTAAAGAATTGTGTGTGGGTTACTATAAGCCCACCACTGTCTTCTAAAGGCTGAGATATGCAATCCATGTGATCAGCCAACTGCCTGTACACAGATGCCAAGAAGACTGTATCGGTGCTCAGGGATTCCCATCTAACATTTCGTCTATTGTTGGTCAGTGCGAATTGTTGTTCGTGAGTCTTGTGACAAGAGACTTCAAGTAGGGGTAATAAATTCCTAAGAGATAAAATCAATGGCTCATGGTCGCTTTCCTCATGTTCTACAATATTCATGTCAACCATATAGCCCCACAAGCGGATGTCAAGCAAAATATAATCTATCTGGCTCCTCTGTGTCCCGCGCCTAAATGTAGGGTGGAGATTAGGGACCGAGCGGGAACGACCATTGCAGGCCCGCAGGCCATGTGCCAGTGTAATATCCACAACCTGATGTGTTAATCTGTTTATTTTTGGTCTTTTGCTTGATACCAGTTGGGGGATACCCCAGTAGGCATCTTCATCTTTATATAGTTCCTGGGCCAGCAAATAGGGTTCAAAAGTGACATTAAAATCTCCTGCAATAAGAATAAAGTGGGAAGGTGATTTACAAGAGAGAAAGCTGTCCAAAATAGTCAATGTGTTGGACTCATATTTGCTACCCAGGCTCCTATTATAAATATTGATTATTAAAAGTGGTTTCTCACTAAGGGATGGTATTGATAAACCCATCAAATCGGGGCAGCCCAAATCAATTGTTTCAATCCGACATTTAAGGGAACAGCTAAGCCATAAAAGCAGCCCACCTGAGGGTCTCCCTGGATTCACCTTAGTTGCTGGGACCCAGTAACTTTTATAACCAATTCTGTATTTGGGCTCCAGTGCCCACGTTTCTTGGAAAAGACATGTTTTATGTTTGTCTATGAATTTGCCCCATTCAGGGTTGTTCATTTTATTCTCCAACCCTGCAATATTCCAACTAAGAATGGTATCTAGGCCATCTGTTTTGTCTTGGGGAGCTTCAGCCACAAGGTTCTCTCTTGCAAATGGAGTGCCGTGGGGAGGTTTTATACCCTTTTCAGACATATATATACCAGTCACATTTGGATTTCCCACTACAGTATTGCCCAAGATATTTCTTGCACCATCTAAATCAGGGGGTGGCGTGATCGGTTCGGGTATCTGAGATGGTGGTGAATATCCATGCTTACTGGGGTCTATTAAATCCGTGGCTAAATTAGTCTCAATCACCTTGCCCTCCTTATTTGCACCCCCAATACAAATTTCAGAACTCTGGACACAGGAGGGAAGCCAGATACTAGTTTCCATCTTAGAAAGATCTGGCTGAACAAGTGCGGAAATTTGCGTAGGGTCTCTGGTGTCTGCAGTAGGGGTTTGTTCGACCTCAGAGTTACCTTGCCCTATTTCGTGTATTTCAATGTTTCCAACTATAGGGCTCTTCTTATCCCAATTTTTTGAACCTTGAGGCTGAGATGAACTATACATAGTGCTGGCTTTTAGTCAATCAATTTCAGAAAGCAGGAGCGAAAGGGGGCTGCATCTCAGCTGGGGGTCAGGCTGCATCTGCACCCTAGTGGGGCCTCTGAGTGGCATTGTTGCCCCCTTAGTGGCTGATACAGCTTTATGAGGGTAGAAAGCCTGGAGCCTACATAGAGAGGTTACTCCCCCTAGAGGGTTAGATTGGCACACATTCAAGGAAAGCTGTTGGACAAGGGAAGGAGCATCGAAGTTAACAACAATACAGTCCCCTGTACCAGGGTTTTTGAGTGGACCCACCCAACCCACCCTCCTCACCATTAGTATTGAGGGTATCATATGAAAAGCAAATCTAGCGTATTTATGTAGCCAATGGATGACCTTATTTTTCAGTTCTGTAAATGATTCGGAAATGTTAGGCTTAAGCTTAGGAACATTCGTAATAACAAGCACATAAGGGCAAGCTTCCGGTGGTAGGTGTAAAGTTCTCATATTGGTTCCTAGATCCCTATGCATCCGGTCTGCTGGAGGGTGGGTCTGATCCTTGTGCTGTTTTGTGCCCGTATTCATGGAAGAAGCAATTTCATCAGTCCACCTTGGGAAGAGGGGATCACTCTTTAAGCACTTAGGGGGTCATTCTGACCCCCGCGGGCGGCGGTCGCCGCCCGCGTGGAGGGAGCCGCCATATGGCCGCTCCGCGGTCGAAAGACCGCGGAGGCCATTCAGGCTTTCCCGCTGGGCTGGCGGGCGACCGCCAGGAGGCCGCCCGCCAGCCCAGCGGGAAACCCCTCCCCACGAGGAAGCCGGCTCCGAATGGAGCCGGCGGAGTGGGTATGTGCGACGGGTGCAGTTTGCACCCGTCGCGTATTTCAGTGTCTGCATTGCAGACACTGAAATACACAGTGGGGCCCTCTTACGGGGGCCCCTGCAGTGCCCATGCCATTGGCATGGGCACTGCAGGGGCCCCCAGGGGCCCTGCGGCACCCCCTACCGCCATCCTGTTCCTGGCCGGCGCACCGTCAGGAACAGGATGGCGGTAGGGGGTGTCAGAATCCCCCATGGCGGCGCAGCAAGCTGCGCCGCCATGGGGGATTCCAAGGGCAGCGGAAAACCAGCGGGAGACCGCCGGTTTTCCGCATCTGACCGCGGCCGAACCGCCGCAGTCAGAATGCCCTGCGGGGCACCGCCGGCCTGTCGGCGGTGCTCCCGCCGACCCTGGCAGAATGACCCCCTTAGTTTTAGGGGAATTGGCCAGTCTAGCAGTTGAAGCCTTCACTGGTTGATGCGAAGAATCAGGGCGAAGTGATTGGAAATTGTGGACCGTGCTTGATGATAGGGGAAGGCTACTAGCACTGTTGACTGGAGGGCATGGATGAAAATATTGTTGGGAATATTGTGAATCTAGTGTGGAAGAAATGGTCGGCTGATTAAGTTTGATGAGACCGTCAAGTTTCTCCTAAATAGCTGATAGGCGAGTTGTTATAGGGTATAGCTTTTTGGCGAGCTCGTCTTTTATATCCAAAGTCATATGATAAAAGATTACACAAAATCTAAATTGAGTGAATCAGTATTAAAACATAGTTACAAATGCAGTTCTTCATAGAGAGAATGGCAAGGACCTTATCATCCACGCTGTGTCAGATATTTCCAAAGTCCATATATACAAAGCGTTCTTTCAATTCACTTGATAAAAAGTTCCCAACCTATCGTCCCACTTCAAATCACAAGGCATTTTGCCCTAATGTTTAAAATTGAATGATTATCTTCTCCCATTCAATAAACATATATATGTGCAAAGATAAAAACAACTGTAGATCAGGACACAATTATAAGGTACTTAAGTAATTTATACATTAGTGGTCAGAGATTTGACTCTGCTGTGCCAAATTGCCTCTCAGAACTTTGCCAACGCACATGCCACGATCCTGCGTGGACTCGTTCTGCAAATCCTAAGGGCTGAGTGCCGATCCCTGATACACAGGAATTTGCAGAGTGGTCTAATCCAACAAGCCCTCTGCTTTTTATACGCTGGACAGTGGAACAGAACGTGGGCAATGTTCTCTTTGGTCTTACATCCTATCGGGCAATGATCTGTTTGGCTTTCGGTTTGCTTCCATCTAGAAGTAAGAGCCCGTAAAGGTAGGGATCCAATTCTAAATCTGATATAAAGTGCACGTACTTTGAGTGTTGTAATCATATCTAAATAATGCTCAAATTCATAATGGCACTTAGCTAATAAGAAACTGTACGTCATGCTAGCAGACAGAACTGATGCTAGCTCTGCTACTTGCAAGCTCGCCCAGTATGCGTCCTTCAAGATCTGTGTAGCACTCTTTGCGAGGTGAGAAGGATGTGACCAATACAGACCTAGCCCAAGTTTGGAAAAGGCATTTTGCGTATCTGCACCATGGAATTTGTTTCAATTTGTGGGGCGGCTAGCACCACTCTTAGCCATGTCCTTACGGGTATAGAGTATCTATAGACCATAATCTAATCGAATACTGCAGTGGCTTCATGGTGCCTATATTCGCAATAGAGTGTAAATTCAGGTCCATTTGAATAGGCAGTGTGGGGGAACTCGGGGGAATTTTTAACAAAGCCTTTAGGGAAAAAAAATCCGCTATCTCTAAGTCATGTAATTTGCCATGACTCTGCACCATACAGGCCTCCACCTCTAACTTGACTTTTGTATATTTCCATCGCTGGTGTAATAGGAAAACTGGGAGATCTGCCAGCGAATCTCAAGGTGCCCCCTGCTTTTTGTTTCAGGGACCTAGTGCACTTTAACAATTGATCTGGCCTATTATGCGAATCCTCCAACCTGACTCCCAGATAGTGAAAGTCAGAAACTCTTTCTAAAATTTTACCATCCAGTAATATAATTTTCTTCACTCTATATTTTGTATCGCCATATATTTGGTCTTGGTAGCATTCATTTGAAAGACATGCTCCCTGCAAAACCCCGAGAATTTCTCAGGAGCCTAACTAGTCCTAGAGTGGTTTGTGAGAGCAACCAAGTGTCATCCGCAAACAATAGGAACTGGGTCTTTACCCCACCTAGTTTTGGGGTATCATGTTCGCAATCGTGAAAGTAGAGGATGCAAGAATTTATGAAGAGTAGGAAGAGTGTGGGAGCCAACGCACATCCCTGTCTCACCCCCTTCTATAGTGAGAGTTCCCCCGTAAGTTCACCATTCATTCCCCACCTTATTCTGGCATAACTCTCAGGCTATAACTCTTGGATCAGAGTGGACCCGGGACTCCAGTGGACCCGGGACTCCAGCCCTACCCAGGATCTCCCATAGTTTATCTTGGGGGACCAAATCGAAGGTGGACTTGAGGTCACAAAGGCAACAAAAAGTCTCCCAGTATCCAGGTCGATGGTTTTCCATTTGATTGTGAGAAAGCGGAAGACCTGGTCTACTGTACTTGTCTTGTGCAAACTCCCTCCTGTAGGTAGCCAAGGACAGAATTTTCCTCTAACCAGTCCTTAAGCCTACCCAGGACCTGGTAAGAAAATATCTTCTGTAGGTTATCTAGGAGACTTATTGGTCTATAGTTACCCGAGACAGACCTATCCCCTTTTTTAAGTATTGGGACAATTATTGCACCTTTCCAAGAAAGGGGAGGATTACAACCTGCCAAAACTGCATTGGACACACTTTTAATGTAAGGGCCCCAGAATTTAAGGTCATATTTAAACAAGTCAGATGGAATTCCATCTAGACCAGGTGCCTTTCCCAATTTTTGAACTTTAATAGCTATCACAGTTTCCCTTAAGTTAAACAGTGTAAGCACAACTGCACCTGGGCTGATAACCACTTTTGCACTCTCTGTACCGACGGGAGACACAGGGCCTGATTACAACTTTGGAGGAGGTGTTAATCTGTCCCAAATGTGACGGACATACCACCAGCCGTATTACGAGTTCCATAGGATATAATGGACTCGTAATACGGCTGGTGGTATATCCGTCACTTTACCGTCACTTTTGGGACGGATTAACACTTCCTCCAAAGTTGTAATCAGGCCCACAGTCTCTTGTCTATAGAGTTCGGTGAGATAGTGTGTCCAATTACTGGTAGAGATATGGCAATCAGGTCTAGAATTTTTGTTTCGCCCTTTTTGGGTGATCAAGGACCAGAACGTTTTGGAGTTGCTTTCTTTGGCTGCTAGTAATAATTCCTACCAGGTTGCTTCCTCCCATTTAATCTTACTAGTCTTTGTTGCAAGGGCATACTCGCGCCTCGCCAAAGTTATCTTTTCTCTATCTGTTTAGTCTTATTGCTTCCAAGAGTCTGCCCTTGGCCTTTCTACATACTTTATTGAACCATCTACAAATAGTTACCTTTGGATGTTTGTTTCCCTTGCTAACTCTAGAAAAAAGATCTTTGAAAGAAGAAAAAAGTTCTGCATGTGTAGCCATAATCTGATTAGATGTATGTGTGCAGAGTGTGGCGGCTGGTTGGTAGGTGGAAACTAGGTCGTGCATTTTAGCCACTAGCTCATTGGAGTTTATGAAAGCCTCCCATTTTATGGCATGTTTATTATTTGTCACCGTTATGGGAGGCAGACCCTTGTGCTGCCACTGGGTATTATCTTTAGTGGCAACCCACCTAACACACTCTACCAGAATAGGGAAGTGATCACTATTGCGTTGCTCTCCCACCCTAAGATCTTTGAATTTGTGCCAGATTTTTACGTCAATAAGCACAAAGTCAATAGAACTGCTGTAGGACTCTCTAAAAAACATTGGGTTGGCTGGGGTATCTGAAGAGAAGCGCCTATTTCCTGGCCAAAGACTGTGCGTTGACATAAAATCAGTGATCTGCAAGGCCCTAGCGCTTGATTTAGGCTGTTTTCTTAGCATCAAAAAAGCTGGAATTCCCCATATAGAATTCTGTACCGAAGTCAACTCGGCAAAAAGGGAATTAGGCTCTAGGGACACATTAAAATCTCCTGCTACGATAAAAAAATGCAAGGAAAGAAATCCCGGGACAAGGGCACTCAGCAAACTGATGTTAGTAGTTTGACTCGGAGAGCATGGTCTATTATGTATGTTGACACACAGGAGCATGGGTCCTTGGTTTAGCTTAATTGAAACTGACACTATATCGAGTGAATCAACATATATTTCTTTAATTTCGCCAACCTATGAGATTTTTATCCATGTGATAAGACCCCCACCTGCTCGCCCAGCTGCAGACAGGCTGGCCTTCTTACAGAATGAAAAAAAAAACGGCCTAAAGGCATTTGTAGTGGCCCAAGTTTCCTGAAATAAACAGATGTTAAAGCTATCAATGAACTGCCCCCACTTCGCATCAAGGATTTTATTGCCTATGCCAGCTACATTCCATGAAATTAATGCAGGATTAATAGGCCCAAATCCCACATGCTCTCTCCTTGGTGACTCGTGAGTAGAAATTGTATTTAATCATTTATTAGTGTCTGCCATATTTGAATTTTCTGCTTGGACATATCTCCTAGGTGTAATCAATTCCAGGTGTGCTTAATATTCTGTCTGGGGCATGCCCACATCCAGAAATAGATTGTTATTCAGAGGGGCAGATGGTGAGCACAGTCAGTCAATATCAGAAAGATTGTCAGGTTGCAATGCTCTCGATGAGCTCTGTTTCCCGAACAGATTTACACACTCAGAACCATGGGTCATGGAATTCTCCTTTACAGGTGGAATTGGGGACATACGTCCCATATTATCTGGCCCATTACCCGAGGTGGTAGGTGCCCCCTTGCCCCATGAGCCTCACACTTTTCTCAGTACACACTTGCTTCCAAGGGTCGTAGATTGCACCATCACAGATGGAGTTGGAATCATGGGTTCCATATTATCTGAGCCATTACTCATGATAGTAGGTACCCCCTGGCCCCATATGCCTCGCTCCGGCCTAGAGCTTTTAAAAACAATGTTCAAGCCATTTCTAAGAGGATTACGCAGCTCTAAAGATATCAGCCCTTTTCCTAACTTAGGACAGGCATGCGTTAACTCTATGGTATCCCAGCACTCTGGCTTCTCTGTGTAGCGCTTGGCACAAATTATATCTGAGTATACAATATATCCACATTGCCTAACATGCCTTATCCAATGGATTACTTTATTTTTTTGTGACAAACTCTCTTCTCGTGTAGTAGAGGGTACTGGGGGTACTTTGCACATATAGATTAGGTAGCCATGGTTATGATTTTTGTCAGAAGGCAGAGCAGTACACGGGTCTCGTGTCATACTCAAACGGGGGCAAGTCATTGGCAAGGGGCTCTTTTGTCCATTAGCCCCAGGTTGTTAGAGCCAACCGAGGGTACTCTCATTCTAGAATGCTCATCATGTTCCTCTGCTTTGTACTAGTGGGCAGCGTGGGATTCAGACCTTCTCTTTGGGTACCTTTGTTATTCCTCTTCCTTTCAGTATGTCGAAAGAGGTTAAGTACCTCCATCCTTATTTGTTTTAGCTCTTTTACCTCTTCTTTTAAACTGATAATAGCATTGATCACTTCCTCCTGGGAGAGCGCTCCAACAGGCTGGTGGCTGAGTGTTTCCAAATTTAAATCAAGTTTACCAGATTCTAACGATTGGTAAAGAGCCTCCAACGGAAAACAGGGATTTGAGCAAGGGATTTCATGGACAATTGCGTTACATGATGGGGCACCCTCAGCATTTGTGTGTGGGATTAATTTTCGTAATCTCTATATTAGAGTCATCAAGTTCTCCTGATGTTGGCAAGACTATCGGAACATCTGTCTTGCAAGCAGTGTCTCCCTTATTAGACAATCTAGGTTTAAAAAAGGAAGAGAGTGAGCCACTTTTCATCCCCTTGGAGGTTTGCTTGTCTTTCCCCTTCAGCATAGACTCTACTTCTTTGATCAGTGAATCAATTTCATTGGTAACACAGTTAGAAAGATTGCAGGAAGTTTTATGAAGTTTGGGAATTTTAGATGAAGCTGCACCCGCTACAGGGCTCCCCTTTGCTTTTTGCTTCCCCATCCTCTGGCTTGTATTAAGGATAAGAGTGACTTAACGATACTGCGACAATCATACAAGAACCAGGATCAAATCCCTACCTTTGAGCCAAGAGGGCTCTGATTGACGCGGACGGGCCCCCCAAACTCTCCCCTCCTGCTTGGCAGTAGCGCTACATCCACCCCCCACTGAGGACCTGGTTTGAGGTTGAGAACAGCCACCCCATTTCCCAAAACTTGAATGAGCAACCTAGGGCAAAACAGAACCTATTACCCCATCTATATTGAAAACAAACAAACAAACCATTGCTTAGCTAAAATCATGTGATAGGAAACAGGGAAAACGAGATGTACTACCTCAATTACCCACCACCTCCCACACAACTCTCTCCTCAAGCTTCCCAAATAAGGAGTCTAGAAAACAGGATGTGCAATTCACCATTATTGCTTTACCACAGTCTTGTCGTCCATTCAAAGAAATGAAACGTTTATATATATTCTGACTCCTCTTAAGTCCAATGGGCACTGTGTGCATCCCTGGCCTCATTGACACGAGCCCCCAGAGTAGGGGGGCCCTTTCCATGTCAAGAATCCGTGTCACTCCTTACAACCACCTGGTTCTCTGTTTATTCTGCCTCAGGCCTCTCGCTGCAGAAATCCGAGGGAACTCGGGTCTCCCGACATGAGTCTCAAGAGTCTCTGATTATTTCCTACTGTTGAAAGGTTCCATCTGGGCATACAATTATCTTCCCTGTTCAAGAGGGTTCAGAAGCAGTCTTTTTTGGCCATTGTTCAGAGCAACCAGAGCAGACCGCACGACCATTGCGTGCGGTAAACCAAGAGATTAAAACTCCTCCATGGACAGAGGAATCATGTCTAACCAGTCACTTGCATCTGAAGGATGAAGAAAACAGTTTGTTGTGCCTTTATATTGAATCCGGAGCTTCGCCAGAAAGAGGAGGCTGTATTTCAGACCAAGGCCCTGAAGCTTGTTTTTTGACCAACATAAAGGTCTTTCGCTGCTCCTGCACTCACTGTGTGTAGTCAGGAACAATGGTAATAGGAACTTACTGATATATGGTTGGTTCAGAGCTCTGTGTGCTCTGCAGTATTGCGTCCCGATCCCAGAAATTGAAGAGGTGGGCAATCATGGCTCTTGGAGGAGCTCCGGGTCTCGGCTGTGGTATCAGCACTCTATGGGCACGTTCAGTGCTGAAGAATTTAGAGAGGCACTTGGGTCTGAGAGCCATCGCAATCCAGCCCTACAAAAACAGCTCCACGGCAGGCCCCTCCACCCCCTCGGGGAACACGACAAATTGGAGATTGTCCTCCTGGATCTTCCCTCAGCGTCCTCTGCATGTTCATCCAGGCAGGTCATAAGTTTCTGGAGTGAAATGACAGTGGTATGCAGATTCCAGACCTCCTGGTGTAGTTCCTCCATGTTACATTCATTCTGAGTTACTCTGTCTGAGACTTTTGCAGAGGTCTGCTCTTAAAAGGGAGACGCCCACTGCCACTTCTTTGATCTTGTTGACTACCTCGGTTTTAGAGTCCTGAATTCCCTTCATCAAGTCTAACAATGAGGTGTCAGGTCTCTTCGGGTCCGCAGAGGGAGCAGCCATCTCACGGGCTTCCCCATCCTCTCTGTGTTCTGGGGATGGGAGCGATTGGGTGTAGTTGCTTATTTTGTTCACCTGGGTTGGTCTTGAATGCCTATCTTTTCCATGACTGATGTTATGTTGGAGGGTGACCGTTATCTCGCCTGGCGTCGTCTCCGAAAGGCCTCCCAAGGGCTCCCCAAGGAAGGTACACCGAATATCGCCCCCAGGCCCCAAGGTTAGGTCCTCAAGCAGTTCCAATGCTGGACACACCTCTAGTGTGCCCGCTCTGCGGTTTCAGGACAAACAAGGCACGGGATGAAGGACAAAGAGGAAGTCCCTTAAACATGACCTCTCTAAGGGCAAAACACCCCTCAGGCCCGGTCCAGTATTGCTGCCAGTATCCACAGCAGGTCGTGAGTCGATGGATCAAGGGGCCCAAAGCAGCTTAGCAAAGAGCGCCCTCCCTGCAACATCCAGGTGCGTTTTAACAATCATGGCCCCCTGCCCTTCTTACTCCCATCCCCATGCCTTGAACTCAGGGCGGTCCTCCCCTGTCATTACCCAGGTCTCAGAGGGGCACGCTCACTCACTCTGCAAATTCACGCTCAGTCGTGACTCTGCTTCAATGGGAACAGTACAGCCCAAACAGCCAGGTCAGGTACTCCCTCAACTTGAAGACAAGCAACACAGGACTAGTTTTGCCATTAATAGGGTTCATCATCCAGCTTTAGCTTGGTTCCAGTTTCTAAGAGTGCATCAGACCCACATCTAAGCATACCCATTCCCCTTAACGCAACACACTGGAGTATACAAGAAGTGATGGAGAGGAATGGTTGATTTAATCTTAGCCACTGCTAATTACTCAGAGCTGCATCACATCTGTCATTATTCTACACTCCATGCCACCTCCACTTGAAACAAGTCATATGCAAATTAGTCTTGACCCTGCTCCACCGGGAACAATACAGCCCCAACTGCTAGGCAAGGTCTTTACTGAAGGAAATACATGGAACCTAGGATCGATTTCACCCTTATTAGGGCTCAACAGCCAGGTATAGCTTGGTCCCAGTGACAGTGTGCGTGGGGATCCATGTCTGGACATACCCATCCCACTTAGGGCAACACACTGAAGTGATGGATGGAATGCTTGAATGCTTGAATCAGGGTGAAACTGGTTGTAGGTTACTTGTGTTCCAGTTCAGAGAGGCTCTGTCTTGGCCGTGCAGGCTGAACTGTTTCCACTGGAGCAGGGTCAACAATGATTTGTGTATGGCTGGGTCCAAACTGAGGTGGCATGGCTGGATCCAAACTGAGGTGTACAAAATAACGATGGACTATAGTGTGGTCCCAAGTAATTACCAGTGGCTGAGATTAATTCAAGCATTTAATCCATCAATTTTTTTGCATAGGTGATTATGACACCCTAAGAAACTGGTACTTGTGTTTTAGATTCATGGAAGATTTGGCTTGATAGTTTGAGTTGAACTGTTCTCTTTGGAGCACAGTCAAGGCTGATTTGCACAGGGTATGCAAAATAATGATGGACTGGGATGCGGGTCAAGTAATAACCAGTAGCTGAGATTATTTCAAGCATTCCATCCATCACTTTTTTGTATACTTCATAAACATAATCCAGTACAATGCATTAAAAGATCTGTGAGTACATTTTGATATGGACCTCATAGAAAACGATAAAATAAAATCAGTAGTGAAGGTGTACTTCTTTCAGTTGCAGAACTTACAAAGGATTATACATTTTTTCAATGTAATGCAAAGAGTTGAGATCAAGAATGTTTTTA
This sequence comes from Pleurodeles waltl, assembly GCF_031143425.1. Taxonomy (NCBI): domain Eukaryota; kingdom Metazoa; phylum Chordata; class Amphibia; order Caudata; family Salamandridae; genus Pleurodeles; species Pleurodeles waltl. Next base: position 846,377,041 of record NC_090444.1, read on the forward strand.
CCTCAGCTAGTCTGGATTAGTGCAATGCCCTTTATCTGGCTTCAAAGACTTCAACTTGTCCAGAATGCTGCAGCCCGACTGACAATGAATCTCAAACAAATTGATTCTATAATGCCATCCATTGTCAAACTGCACTGGCCTCCTGTTGCTCCAGCGCTGAGAAATCCCAGCTATTACCTCAAACTAAATAGTGAATTTCACACCATAGGCCAATGGATTGACACAACATAGATTTGAGGAGATGTCAAGGATGTATGTCATAATAAACATCAATAAACAAGAAATCGATAATCTAATCACTATGCAATAACAACACCAGTTTATAGGAAAATTACAAATGTATTTCCCTAAAATCACAGAAATAATTCTCAAACATAAATGATAAACATACACGATCATCAACGGCTGATTAGAACACCTTTAGTATCTGAGTTTAATCAAAAGAAGTAAATGAATTATCTGAAGTATCATAACACAACTTAATAACACCAATATTTGCAATAGTGAAATAAAATACATTTGAGCAATAGATCAAAGAACGTCAATATAAATCATAAGAATGTAAAGACAAATGTTCTCACTAACCACTAATTAGCATTAACATGTTGGGCTTCATGTAAAAGATTTAAAGACACAAATTTAGAAAAATATACTCAATTGGGTTATAGCAAAAATAATATCATTATGCAGCAATTAATTTATGAGTTGCAGCAGGTACCTGTAAAACAAAAGACACATATAACAGTACAATTTTATACATTACCCATAGAACAACAACATGTAGATCGCTTCAGCAAGGGGACACCACCAGTAGGATGATCCCGCAAGCCTACATGACTAACATATGACTGGAAAATCTCATAGGGTCTGGTCTGCATCGACCGCTAAACGCACTTCACTAATCCGACCCTCTCCCAAAAAGAATAAGAACTCCCACACCCAAGAATAGGTGACAGAGCATTATATTAAAATTCACAAAACTCATGATTGGTCAAGACATGGGATGTTATAAAATTCAGCCACTAAAACTAAAGTTGGATAACTAAACGTTACACATTCATAATACACTGAATTTTCATTCGTCAACATTTCATTGACGCAATCGCTAGATAGACTCAATTTATAACAATTTCTTCTTCTCTTCCGTCTAGTCTGTGGCTCCATTGTTCCATCTCATCAGAATCTTCAGGAAGAAACATCTTATATTGTTTCTATCTACTTCCACTCTCGAGGAAGAAACCACACATTAGTGACAATTCTAAACAATAGGATAGTCAAACTCGAGCAATGACCTAATAAATCTGACCTTGTAAGGCATAACACAAAATCCCACTAGGTGTAGATGTCTACACGTCTATAAGCTATTAATCACACTCTTTTAAATCGGCATTGAGCAATAGAAAACTGCAATTTTTAGTTAAAGTTAGCCTAAGCAGAAAACAAAATGAATTATGGTGGCCATTTACAAAAGTCACCCATTTTTCACATATTAGTTCATCAATGATCAGTACATTATTAATTAATAAAATCATCAGTAAAATTTCCGCTCCTGCAGTGTAAGTCAGAATGGTATGCTTAATTCCTCTTTTTGATGCATAAATTGCTTTACGTCCATGATGCAGCCCGTTGTCCACAAGTCCTCATTCAATAAACCAATTTGTTGCCTTAGACTATTAATTTTTTCTGCTAACAGTGACACATTAGGAGATAGGGCCGTCCCAGTTGTTGTGGCAAATGTTTGGGACAGATTGACGATTTAATTGTAAGCAGAGCTGGTTTTGTTGAGTTTTAGAAAACTTTTGAAGGCCTGTCTTTTTTCAGAATAATAATGATTTTGATGTCTGTGTGACATAGATGAACCTTTGGATGAATACTCACGTTATAAATGTTTAAATAACACAAAATTAATGAAAACAAAGAGGGTAGTGGCAATAAAATTCCTATTAGCCGAAAAATGGCTCTTCCCTGGGACACATACAGTGTTTTTGCGAAAGAACTGTGGTGTGGTGAAGTCCTTCAAAACATTTTTTAATAATCCATAGGTATTTGGATTCTAAACTCTGCCGTTGGCCAGTGGAAGTCTGTCCTGGTAGGGGAGATTTGTTCTCTTTTCATTAGATATTCTTAATTTTGCAATGACTATGTGAAAGGCATTGCAATAATCCAGGTGTGAAGTGATTTTAACACCAATGATAATTGCTGTCCATTGGGCTGGGATAAGATTGATAATCATTCACAGCTGATCAGACAAGTAGATATTTTTCAAAGCATAAGATACATGTGGCCCAAAAGATAAATTGTGATCAATGTCAACCTCCACATTTTTCTACTTTGGATATTAGTGTGCTGAAGTGTTTGAAACAGCATTTTGAGGAACAGAGAAGGCAGAATTCTGCTCAGTTTAACTGCAATCTCCAAAACAATGTGCTTTTTGGTAGAGTCAGTTGCAGTGTATAATAAGTACTTAGAATCTTCTATTGGAAGCAGTTGGAAGCCCTATATCTCAAATATATCAGTCTATTTGGACTTAACTGCATTCTTTTCCTTTTTGTAATTACAAACAACCCAAAGAGGTTTGTAAGGAGGGTAGAAACACGTTGACTACATTAATAAGACATATAAGACTGGACTGTAAGTGGTCTGTGTCAGATTCAGTAATTATTTATCACACCTGATAAAATCCGACACTGTGGTGTTGCGTAATTTATTGAGTGCAATAATTATCTCCTAGTATGACTGATTGGGAAATACAATGTATTTTGGTGCTTGCTATACACCAAAATGTGCAGGTGAATACTGGGCCTTTACCTTCTGTTAAATTACTGCCAAAATGTAGCAGGGAGTAAACTTTATCATACCTGATAATTACTGGGTGCTGTAAACTTATTTTACATCACTTATAATTTTGATATTTGTGCAAACAAGTGATTATGCAGATACTGCAATTTAATGAAGCACATATGGTCCTTATAGTCCAAGGGACATTTTATCAAAATGTCATGTAACGCAGCACAGCAAGACACCTTTCTGCGCTGTGTTATGTGAGGGCAGGAATGTGGCATATTTACGTTATACGGCGCATTTGTGTGCTCTCCTTGAGCTGATACACTGTGTGCTGCCTTACACCATCGTAGGCCCCGGGGGACCACGGTGTCATGGTGTATGCAATGCAGACGGGATTGTTTTTTGTACGGGAAGCAGCACCTTCCTGCACAAAAACAATCATTTGAGGCTTTTTTCCTTTTTATATGTGTTCTGCAGAATACAGCACATGTAGAAAAAGGAAAAAAGTGGGAAAAATAAAAATATTTCTCCTTGTTTTGCCTCCCCTGGATAGGCATGGCATTTTGATGCATTCCCAGGTCTACCACATATGATAAATCTGGGATGCGTCAAAATCCATGGGTGGATGAGTGGAACACCCACAGTCACCCCTGGGACGCATCTCTTGGGCAGAGTAACAGAAGGCAGCGTCTTGCGCTGCCTTCTGTTACTTCAGATTTACCAAGCACCACACGACTATGCAGGGCGACCTTGCATGGCTTGGTTAATCTCATCTAGGTTTTCCATCGCCCTTGCGTTACCTTGTGTGACAAAAGGGCGATGAAAAGTTTGATGAAGATGGCCCGTAGTCTCTTTTCCTTTTAAACTTATTCAAAGGTGATAACAACAAGTATCCTTAGTCTACCCGAATCAGACTTGGAAGCAGTTTTTGATCCCTACAATCCCCTAACTCTTTTATATTTAGCTGGCTTGAGCTTGCCATATTAGTTTTTCAAAATATTTGATGAGTGTGTGATGCCCCCTTACCTGTATGCCAGTAGGTCAGCAGGCCCCAAATCCGAATCACAATTGTGAGCATCTCTCCCCAGCAACCGTTCTGCCTGTTTCCTAATTGCTAGAGTATTTGATACACTCTACCTGCAGTTATTTTCTCAATATATTTGATAAGCATGTGATTGCAACTTACCTGTATGCCAGTAGGCCAGCAGGCCTCAAATCCGAATCACAAATTTGAGCATCTCACAGCAACTGCTCTGCCTGGTTCCCAATTGCTAGAGTATTTTATACACCGTACTTGCAGTAAGGCTTATGGAGCAAAGGGATGCTCAATGTGCAATGTAATCAGTAGAAATTCCTAACAATGTACTGCATTTCATATTTATTAGATTGCAAGTTAAAATGAAGCTAAAAAGCTCATGTTAACATAGCCATACTGTAGGAAAGTACCATCTTGCCTGGCATGTTACCCCCATATTTCACTGTATATATGTTGTTTTAGTTGTATGTGTCACTGGGACCCTGCCAGCCAAGGCCCCAGTGCTCATAAGTGTGCCCTGTATGTGTTCCCTGTGTGATGACTAACTGTCTCACTGAGGCTCTGCTAACCAGAACCTCCGGGGGTATGCTCTCTCTTTGCTTTCCAAATTGTCACTAACAGGCTAGTGACCAATTTCACCAATTCACATTGACATACTGGAACACCCTTATAATTCCCTAGTATATGGTACTGAGGTACCCAGGGTATTGGGGTTCCAGGAGATCCCTATGGGCTGCAGCATTTTTTTTGCCACCCATAGGGAGCTCTGACAATTCTTACACAGGCCTGCCACTGCAGCCTGAGTGAAATAATGCCCACATTATTTCACAGCCATTTTACACTGCACTTAAGTAACTTATAAGTCACCTATATGTCTAACCTTCACCTGGTGAAGGTTGGGTGCTAAGTTACTTAGTGTGTGGGCACCCTGGCACTAGCCAAGGTGCCCCCACATTGTTCAGGGCAAATTCCCCGGACTTTGTGAGTGCGGGGACACCATTACACGTGTGCACTGTACATAGGTCACTACCTATGTACAGCGTCACAATGTTAACTCCGAACATGGCCATGTAACATGTCTAAGATCATGGAATTGTCACCCCAATGCCATTCTGGCATTGGGGAGACAATTCCATGATCCCCCGAGTCTCTAGCACAGACCCGGGTACTGCCAAACTACCTTTCCCGGGGTTTCACTGCAGCTGCTGCTGCTGCCAACCCCTCAGACAGGTTTCTGCCTTCCTGGGGACCAGCCAGGCTTGGCCCAGGAAGGCAGAACAAAGGACTTCCTCAGAGAGAGGGTGTTACACCCTCTCCCTTTGGAAAAAGGTGTCAGGGCTGGGGAGGAGTAGCCCATCTCTGCATGAGCCAGTCTACACCGGTTCAGGGATCCCCCACCCCTGCTCTGGCGCGCAACTGGACAAAGGAAAGGGGAGTGACCACTCCCCTGACCTGCACCTCCCCTGGGAGGTGCCCAGAGCTCCTCCAGTGTGCTCCAGACCTCTGCCATCTTGGAAACAGAGGTGCTGCTGGCACTCTGGACTGCTCTGAGTGGCCAGTGCCAGCAGGTGACGTCAGAGACTCCGTCTGATAGGCTCTTACCTGTGTTGCTAGCCTATCCTCCTTCCTAGGTAGCCAAACCTCCTTTTCTGGCTATTTACGGTCTCTGCTTTGGGGAATTCTTTAGATAACGAATGCAAGAGCTCATCAGAGTTCCTCTGCATCTCTCTCTTCACCTTCTGCCAAGGAATCGACCGCTGACTGCTCTGGGTGCCTGCAAAACCGCAACAAAATAGCTAAGACGACTACTGCAACCTTGTATCGCTGATCCGGCCGCCTTCTCGACTGTTTTCCTGGTGGTGCATGCTGTGGGGGTAGCCTGCCTCCTCTTGGCAATAGAAGCTCCGAAGAAATCTCCCGTGGGTCGACGGAATCTTCCCCCTGCAACCGCAGGCACCAAAAGACTGCATCACCGGTCCTCTGGGTCCCCTCTCAGCACGACGAGCGTGGTCCCTGGAACTCAGCAACTCTGTCCAAGTGACTCCCACAGTCCAGTGACTCTTCAGTCCAAGTTTGGTGGAGGTAAGTCCTTGCCTCACCACGCTAGACTGCATTGCTGGGTACCGCGTGATTTGCAGCTGCTCCGGCTCCTGTGCACTCTTCCAGGATTTCCTTTGTGCACAGCCAAGGCTGGGTCCCCAACACTCTAACCTGCAGTGCACAACCTCCTGAGTTGTCCTCCGGCGTTGTGGGATCTTCTTTTGTGACTTCGGGTGAGCTCCGGTTCACTCCTTTTCGTAGTGCCTGTTCCGGCACTTCTGCGGGTGCTGCCTGCTTCTGAGAGGGCTCCTTGTCTTGCTGGACGCCCCCTCTGTCTCCTCACGCAATTGGCGACATCCTGGTCCCTCCTGGGCCACAGCAGCATCCAAAAACCCTAACCCCGACCCTTGCAGCTAGCAAGGCTTGTTTGTGGTCTTTCTGCGTGGGAACACCTCTGCAAGCTTCTTCACGACGTGGGACATCCATCCTCCAAAGGGTAAGTTCCTAGTCCTCTTCGTTCTTGCAGAAACCACAGCTTCTACCATCCGGTGGCAGCTTCTTTGGAACCTCAGCTGGCATTTCCTGGGCATCTGCCCAATCTCAACTTTGTCACGACTCTTGGACTTAGTCCCCTTGTTCCACAGGTACTCTCATCCGGAAATCCATCGTTGTTGCATTGCTGGTGTTGGTCTTCCTTGCAGAATTCCCCTATCACGACTTCTGTGCTCTTTGGGGAACTTAGGTGCACTTTACACCTACTTTTCAGGGTCTATCCTCATACTGAGGGTACTCACTGAGATACTTTTGGCATATTGTCATAAAAATAAAGTACCTTTATTTTTAGTATATCTGTGTATTGTGTTTTCTTATGATATTGTGCAAATGACACTAGTGGTATAGTGGGGGCTTTGCATGTCTACTAGTTCAGCCTAAGCTGCTCTGCTAAGCTACCCTTCTCTATCAGCCATAGCTGCTAGACACCTCTTCTACACTAATAAGGGATACCTGGACCTGGTGCAGAGTGTAAGTACCCCTTGGTACTCACTACAAACCAGGCCAGCCTCCTACATTGGTTGTGCAGCGGTGGGATAAGTACTTGCAACTACTTACCACTCTGTCATTTTGTACTTTTCATAAGAGAAAAATATACAAAACAAGTTCACTGTATGTACACCTAACCAAAAGGTTTTGCTTTTCTCCTCTTACTCTATTGCTAAGTGCTGAAAAGTACCTCTAAAACTTTCAAAAAGTTTCTAAAAGTTGAAAAAGATTTTTTCTGTTTTCTTAAAAAGTTCTGAAACTTTTTCTTTCTTTTTCTGTCCCTTAAACCTTTTTCTATCATGTCTGGTACAGGTCTTACTCTTGATTTGGCCAGCACTGCTTATGACCACCTTAGCTGGAAAGGTGCAAGGAGTCTCTGCATTGACAGAGGTTTAGGGGTAGGGAAGAATCCCTCTAGAGAATTGTTGGTTAATATGCTCATTAAAAATGATAAGGCCTTAGGTGGCACATCTGGTGAGAAATTAGCAGATGGTTCACACTCTGATTCTGGGGCAGCCCCAATAAGAATGTTAGATGGTATTCTTTATAACCTGCCCCTTAGCAGGCCACCTAGCATGGCTGGTACTAATGTGAGCTCTCATCACAGTAGGGATGTCATTCCTATAGGCCAGGTTGTTAGAGTTCCAACTATTAGGGACAGGTCTCCCTCTGTTCATTCACACCATTCTTCTGTGTCTAAGCATGCCCAACCCACCCACCCTGATGACAGAATGTTAGAAAGGGAACTCAATAGATTGAGAGTGGAACAGTCCAGACTGAAGCTTAAACAGCAACACCTGGCTCTAGACAGGGAAACTTTAGATTTAGAAAAAGAAAGGCAGAGGTTGGGGTTTGGACCCCATGGTGGCAGCAGCAGTATTACAGATAGTAATCCTGTGAAAGAGCATGATTCTAGGAATCTGCATAAGATAGTTCCCCCTTATAAGGAGGGGGATGACATTAACAAGTGGTTTGCTGCACTTGAGAGGGCCTGTGTTGTACAGAGGGTCCCTCAAAGGCAGTGGGCTGCTATCCTATGGCTATCTTTCAGTGGAAAGGGTAGGGATAGGCTCCTTACTGTGAAGGAAAGTGATGCCAATAATTTTACGGTTTTAAAGAATGCACTCCTGGATGGTTATGGCTTAACCACTGAACAGTACAGGATTAAGTTCAGAGAAACCAAAAAGGAGTCTTCACAAGACTGGGTAGACTTTGTTGACCATTCAGTGAAGGCCTTGGAGGGGTGGTTACATGGCAGTAAAGTTTCTGACTATGAAAGCCTGTATAACTTGATCCTGAGAGAGCATATTCTGAATAACTGTGTGTCTGATTTGTTGCACCAATATCTAGTGGACTCAGATCTGACCTCTCCCCAAGAATTGGGAAAGAAGGCAGACAAATGGATCAGAACAAGAGTGAACAGAAAAGTTCATACATGGGGTGACAAGGATGGCAAGAAGAAGGATGGTAAGTCTTCAGACAAGGGTGGGGACAAATCTAAAAATGAGTCTTCATCAAGCCCACAAAAACATTCTGGTGGGGGTAGTGGGTCCAAATCCTCTTCTAATCAAGTAAAAAAACCATGGTGCTATTTATGTAAAGTAAAAGGCCATTGGACAACTGATGCCAGTTGTCTAAAGAAAAGCACCAAGCCTCCCACCACTACAACCCCTACTGCTACACCTAGTGCCCCTAGTAATAGCAGTGGTGGAGGGAGCAAACCTACTAATAGCCAATCCAATGGAGTAGCTGGGCTCACTTTTGGTAATTTAGTTGGGGTTGGTCTTGTTAGGGAGACCACAGAGGCTGTGTTAGTCTCTGAAGGTGCCATTGATTTGGCCACCTTGGTTGCTTGTCCCCTTAATATGGATAAGTACAAGCAACTGCCCCTAATAAATGGTGTTGAGGTTCAGGCCTACAGGGACACAGGTGCCAGTGTTACCATGGTATTAGAGAAACTGGTCCACCCTGAACAACACCTACTTGGTCACCAGTACCAAGTGACTGATGCTCATAACAACACTCTTAGCCACCCCATGGCTGTTGTGAATCTCAACTGGGGAGGGGTTACTGGTCCAAAGAAAGTTGTGGTTGCCTCAGACTTACCTGTAGACTGTCTACTAGGGAACGATTTAGAGACATCAGCTTGGGCAGAAGTGGAGTTGGAGGCTCATGCAGCAATGCTGGGCATTCCTGGGCATATTTTTGCTTTGACAAGGGCTCAGGCCAAAAAGCAAAAAGGACAGGGTGACTTGGATCCTGGAACAATGGACCAAGTGCTCCCTAAAGCTAGGGTTAGTAAAGGTAAATCACTACCTACTATCCCTCCCTCTACAGTGGATTCAACTTCTGAGGAAGAAGAATTTCCACCCTGTGCAGAACCTTCACCAGAGGAGCTGGAAGCAGACACTGCTGAGCTTTTGGGTGGAGGGGGGCCTGCCAGGGAGGGGCTGAGTGTGGCACAGCAGACCTGTCCCACACTAGAGGGTCTAAGACAGCAAGCTGTCAAACAGCAAAATGGGGATGTCAGTGACTCTCACAGAGTTTACTGGGAGGACAACCTCTTGTATACTGAAGCAAGGGATCTAAAACCTGGAGCAGCCAGGAGATTGGTGATTCCCCTGCAATACAGAGAGTTCCTCCTAACTCTAGCCCACGACATTCCCTTGTCTGGACATTTGGGGCAGATGAAAACATGGGACAGGCTTGTCCCCCTGTTTCATTGGCCTAGAATGTCAGAGGACACAAAATAATTTTGTAAGTCCTGTGTCACCTGTCAAGCCAGTGGCAAAACAGGTGGCACCCCAAAGGCTCCCCTTATTCCACTGCCTGTGGTTGGGGTTCCCTTTGAAAGGGTAGGGGTTGACATAGTTGGCCCCCTTGACCCTCCTACTGCTTCAGGCAATAGGTTTATTTTGGTGGTAGTGGACCATGCCACCAGATATCCTGAAGCAATTCCTCTAAGGACCACTACAGCTCCTGCAGTGGAAAAGGCCCTCCTTGGAATCTTTTCCAGGGTGGGTTTCCCAAAAGAGGTGGTATCTGTGAGAAAGTAGCCTCTTTCTAGCCTTGTTACCCCCACTTTTGGCCTGTTTGTGAGTGTATGTCAGGGTGTTTTCACTGTCTCACTGGGATCCTGCCAGCCAGGGCCCATTGCTCATAGTGAAAACCCTATGTTTTCAGTATGTTTGTTATGTGTCACTGGGACCCTGCTAGCCAGGACCCCAGTGCTCATAAGTTTGAGACCTATATGTATGTGTTCCCTGTGTGGTGCCTAACTGTCTCACTGAGGCTCTGCTAACCAGAACCTCAGTGGTTATGCTCTCTCTTTACAAATTGTCACTAACAGGCTAGTGACCAATTTCACCAATTTACATTGGCATACTGGAACACCCTTATAATTCCCTAGTATATGGTACTGAGGTACCCAGGGTATTGGGGTTCCAGGAGATCCCTATGGGCTGCAGCATTTCTTGTGCCACCCATAGGGAGATCTGACAATTCTTACACAGGCCTGCCAGTGCAGCCTGAGTGAAATAACGTCCACGTTATTTCACAGCCATTTACCACTGCACTTAAGTAACTTATAAGTCACCTATATGTCTAACCTTTACCTGGTAAAGGTTGGGTGCTAAGTTACTTAGTGTGTGGGCACCCTGGCACTAGCCAAGGTGCTCCCACATTGTTCAGGGCAAATTCCCTGGACTTTGTGAGTGCGGGGACACCATTACACGCGTGCACTATACATATGTCACGACATATGTATAGCATCACAATGGTAACTCCGAACATGGCCATGTAACATGTCTAGGATCATGGAATTGTCACCCCAATGCCATTATGGCATTGGGGAGACAATTCCATGATCCCCTGAGTCTCTAGCTCAGACCCGGGTACTGCCAAACTACCTTTCCCGGGGTTTCACTGCAGCTGCTGCTGCTGCCAACCCCTCAGACAGGTTTCTGCCCTCCTGGGGTCCAGCCAGGCATGGCCCAGGAAGGCAGAACAAAGGACTTCCTCAGAGAGAGGGTGTTACACCCTCTCCCTTTGGAAAAAGGTGTCAGGGCTGGGGAGGAGTAGCCTCCCCCAGCCTCTGGAAATGCTTTGATGGGCACAGATGGTGCCCATCTCTGCATAAGCCAGTCTGCACCGGTTCAGGGATCCCTCAGCCCTGCTCTGGCGCGAAACTGGAAAAAAAAATGGGAGTGACCACTCCCCTGACCTGCACCTCCCCTGGGAGGTGCCCAGAGCTCCTCCAGTGTGCTCCAGACCTCTGCCATCTTGGAAACAGAGGTGCTGCTGGCACACTGGACTGCTCTGAGTGGCCAGTGCCAGCAGGTGACGTCAGAGACTCCTTCTGATAGGCTCCTTCAGGTGTTGCTAGCCTATCCTCTCTCCTAAGTAGCCAAACCCTCTTTTCTGGCTATTTAGGGTCTCTGTTTTGGGGAATTCCTTAGATAACGAATGCAAGAGCTCATCAGAGTTCCTCTGCATCTCTCCCTTCACCTTCTGCCAAGGAATCGACTGCTGACCGCGCTGGAAGCCTGCAAAACTGCAACAAAGTAGCAAAGACGACTACTGCGACCTTGTAACGCTGATCCTGCCGCCTTCTCGACTGTTTTCCTGGTGGTGCATGCTGTGGGGGTAGTCTGCCTCCTCTCTGCACTAGAAGCTCCGAAGAAATCTCCTGTGGGTCGACGGAATCTTCCCCCTGCAACCGCAGGCACCAAAGTACTGCATCACCGGTCCTCTGGGTCTCCTCTCAGCACGACGAGCGAGGTCCCTTGAACTCAGCAGCTCTGTCCAAGTGACTCCCACAGTCCAGTGACCCTTCAGTCCAAGTTTGGTGGAGGTAAGTCTTTGCCTCCCCACGCCAGACTGCATTGCTGGGAACCACGTGTTTTGCAGCTACTCCGGCTCCTGTGCACTCCACGAAGATTTCCTTTGTGCACAGCCAAGCCTGGGTCCACGGCACTCTAACCTGCATTGCACAACCTCCTGAGTTGTCCTCCGGCGGCGTGGGACTCTCTTGTGTAACTTCGGTTGAGCACCGTTTCACTCCACTTCTTAGTGCCTGTTCCGGCACTTCTGCGGGTGCTGCTTGCTTCTGAGAGAACTCCTTGTCTCTGTCCCCTCACGCAATTGGTGACAACCTGGTTCCTCCTGGGCCACAGCAGCATCCAAAAACCCTAACCGCAAGCTTTGCAGCTAGCAAGGCTTGTTTGCGGTCTTTCTGTGGGAAAACACTTCTGCACGACTCTTCACGACGTGGGATATCCATCCTCCAAAGGGGAAGTTTCTAGCCCTTGTCGTTCTTGCAGAATCCTCAGCTTCTACCATCCGGTGGCAGCTTCTTTGCACCCACAGCTGGCATTTCCTGGGCATCTGCCCACTCCCGACTTGATCGTGATTTTTGGACTTGGTCCCCTTGTTCCACAGGTACTCTCGTCTGGAAATCCATCGTTGTTGCATTGCTGGTGTTGGTCTTTCCTGCAGAATTCCCCTATCACAACTTCTGTGCTCTTTGGGGAACTTAGGTGCACTTGGCACCCACATTTCAGGGTCTTGGGTGGGCTATTTTTCTAACCCTCACTGTTTTCTTACAGTCCCAGCGACCCTCTACAAGGTCACATAGGTTTGGGGTCCATTCATGGTTCGCATTCCACTTCTAGAGTATATGGTTTGTGTTGCCCCTATCCCTTTGTGCCCCCATTGCATTCTATTGTGACTATACATTGTTTGCACTGTTTTCTATTGCTATTACTGCATATTTTGGTAGTGTGTACATATATCTTGTGTATATTTGCTATTCTCATACTGAGGGTACTCACTGAGATACTTTTGGCATATTGTCATAAAAATAAAGTACCTTTATTTTTAGTATATCTGTGTATTGTGTTTTCTTATGATATTGTGCATATGACACTAGTGGAACTGTAGGAGCTTCACTCGTCTCCTAGTTCAGCCTAAGCTGCTCTGCTAAGCTACCTTTTCTATCAGCCTAAGCTGCTAGACACCCCTATACACTAAAAAGGGATACCTGGGCCTGGTGCAAGGTATAAGTACCCCTTGGTACTCACTACAAGCCAGTCCAGCCTCCTACAGTATCAGACAGAGGTAGCAACTTTATGTCTTGGCAACCATCCTATCCATTCTATCAACCCCGCCCCATGGTGCCATTCATGCCTTTTTTAGGCCAAGGCCGGGGCAGAGGGAGAGGCAGAAGAAGAAGCAGAGGCAAACGTGTGCAATGGTCCAGAGAAGAACCGCAAATGGTCACCAGGAGCCAGGGCAAGCACCAGCCCCCGAAAACTTAGTAGTGAACCTGTCCTCAAAAATTCTCACGGACATGGAGACAACAGCACTTAATCGAGGTTTAGGGTTTGTCCCTACTCCCTCTGAGGATCTTTTTCGACTTAATTGCGAACTTTCACAATTTTTTCGCAAAATCCGACTGCAATTCTATTTTGACGAACCGCCCGGCGAACAGCACACCGGAGGTCTCTGGACTTAGACCCAAATCTACATTTGTCCCCCCGCTGTCGGCTGTCCCCTGCGAAGTTCAAACTTTTGAAAAAGCTGTTCTTGCAGATCTCACATCTATACGCCCGCATCGCCCTCTCATCAACATTTCGACTATTGAGAAGAAGGCTCTCGAGGGATTGTCTAACGATAATTCCGCCGTTATAAAACAAGCTGATAAGGGTGGCGCTATTGTTCTAATGAACACTGACGACTATCGCAAGGAATGCCTACGCTTGCTAGGGTATGAGACCTACTACTCCTTTATTTCGCGTGACCCTACTCCAAAACTTCAAACTCAGATAAGGTTTATGATCTCAGAGGCATCCAACAATGAATGGATTACTCCAAATGAAGCTTCTTTCCTAGATACAATCAATCCGGTTATTCCCTATTTCCATTGCTTACCTAAAATCCACAAAGGTACACAATCTCCCCCGGGGCGACCAATTGTATCTGGGATTGGCTCTATCCTAGTGCCCTTATCGATCTTCTGCGATCCCTTTCTACAACCACTTGTAAAGGGCTCCTCCACTTATTTACAGGACACTAAAGACGTATTAAATCTGATTGAGACTATTAATAACACAGGAGATGTCCAAGCACTTATTACTATGGATGTGGAGGCTCTCTATACTAATATACCCCAAGATGCAACTCTACAGGTAGTGGAATCTCTACTACAGCACAATAGAGACAATTTAACATCACCTATTGCATTCATCATGCAATGTGCCACATTAGCAATGAAGGAAAATGTATTTCGCTTCGAAGATCAATTCTATCATCAGATTAGAGGTACTAGCATGGGAAGTACCTTTGCTCCCAGCTTGGCATGCCTCTATAAGTATAACTTTGAAAAAGAATTCATTTTACCAGCTTTGAATCCGTTCACCGAGAACATAAAATTGTGGCGTAGGTACATTGACGACATCTTGGTTGTATGGCAAGGCCCTCTGACTACAGCTAATTCACTGACTGAGTGGGTAAACACACTAAACCCATATTTGAAATTCACCTCTACGGTGTCGGATAAGGAGGTAAATTTTTTGGACTTACGGATTACAATTGAACAGGGCAAATTATTAACCTGCACTTACCATAAACCTACAGATCGCAACAGCCTGCTAATGTATGAGAGTCATCATCCTAAATCCCTCCGTGATAACTTACCATTTGGCCAATTCTTGTGACTACGACGAAACTGCAATACAAGAATACAATACCCAAGCAGATGATCTTCAAACTAAACTCCTTGAACGACATTATCCCCAACATGTCCTCAACCGAGCTCGTAAGAGAGCAAGGAACAATAATCGTGACTCTTTACTTCAAACTAATACTAGAGCCACGAATAGACGGTTGACTTGTGTGTCTACTTTCACCCCACTATCTAACCAGATAAAAAAAACTGATTAACCAAAGGTGGCCTATCCTTAACAGTGGGGGCAATACCATTCCCAAGCCCCTATTTGCATTTCAACGATCTAAAAATATTAAAGATCTGATAGTCCATACCCGTCCAAAAGACACATTGCGAACACAGACACAAACTACACTCTGGAATCTTCCACCTGTAACAGGACATTATCTCTGTGGACACTGCAATGTCTGTCAATTGACTAGCCCCAACAAAACCTTAGATTTGGCACCCATTGGCCAATGGCACCTAACAAAACACACGAATTGCAATACCAAAAACTGCATTTACATGATTACGTGTCCATGCGGGCTACGTTATGTGGGTATGACTTCTAGACCAGTTAAAATACGAATTAACGAGCATAGGAGCAATATCAGGTGTGGACGCATTACAACAAAATTATGCGCACACTTCCTAGATGCTCCCCACAGTCCCGATGACTTAAGATGGGTGGTACTTGACGCCCCTAGAATCACTACTGATTCTCCGCACCCCTTGTTCAGACTGGAACAACGGTGGGTTTTCAAGCTTCACACCGACACAGATGGGCTGAACGATGTCATTCCCTGGACAACACTGTCCACTTAATCAACCCTTTCAAAAGGATTTACCACCGAGTATTTAGTATCTCCAATCCATATTTGTTCTGTTTTTTTTTTTATTTATTTTTTTTATTTTTATTTTTCCATCCTAATCGGACTGACTGTGAGAGATTATGGTTTTAGGGAGCCCCGTTCTTTTACTCTGGGGCCCATACTACTCTTTTGCCTACTAGGGCGTTTTTTCCGATTTCCTACTCAAAACCACCCATTGTATTTACTGTTACAGCTCACTATTCAGTTCCAGCCATTCTAAGATGGCCGACGCTGGTTTTAGTCCATCTTTTGTTTCTTCTACCATCCACGAGGCTATTTGAGTAATGCTCGTTTTAGCCTATTCATATCCCTTTTCTCAAAGATGGCCGCCGTAAATTTACTTGCGTCCTTCTTCTATTTCTGCACTCGCTCCGATGCTGATCCAGAGTGCAGTCCTTTCACAGTTTTTACTACCCCTTCCTATTTGTGCTGGGAAACTTCTCCTTAAAAGACTCGCACCGAGTCGGGAATTCGTCTTTCCGGGATAGCATGTCAGGGTAGGTTCCCCTGCAGATTGCCGTCATCTACAAAGTAAGTGACCTCGCGTTTGTGTGTTGAACACTCTTTTCTGTTACTTTTTTACTCTGGGGTCGGATGTTGAGCTCAACTATCGACATCTCCCAAAAGTACTAACTGACTTAGGTCGGGTTAACCCCTTAGTATTTTATGGACAACCACTCTTTGCCAGTGGGTTTCTGCTCTTGTAAATCACTACGCAGACTATTATAATCTGCTACAATACCCACCAAACCTTGTTACAAATATTCTCTGCTGTAGAACTGCTGTATCCCTTTCAGTTTTCCTTTAACAAATGTCATAAATACTAATGAAGAGTCTGTGTAGTACTTCACATGTGACATAGATTAACAATGGGCTTGATGTTCAAAATTATTTTAACCAACCGACCTATAGTAGTGAATGTGACTGTTTTGATTACACTGCATTCATGGTGCTTACTTTACCATTCTGTTAGTAGTGACTGCTTTGGGCATGCTACTTCCCAAGGGGCCCCCCATGTACCAAGGGATGGTAAGCATATTGTGTCATTATGTTTTTTACACAACTGGTTACTACACACTGTTGTGTCACGGGTGTCCTTCCTTATTTTTCAGTGTGTTTTGATCAAAATGATTTGTTTGTATTTTCTAGGGTGACCATTAAAGGTTTCTGACAATTAGTGAACTTCAATGTAAGTGACTATATGATTTGTTTGACATTTTTGCAAACTTTTGGTAATATAGACAGGAGAAGTCTTAGTATGTATTGGTCCTGAAGAAGCGTCATAGGATCTTGTTAGACCTCTGCACGCGAAACATGTTGACCATGTCCTAGGAGCCTGACGATAATCTCCTTAAGCTCCAGCACCATGCAGAAAGTGGTTGAGCATTATTCCTCACTTCACACTTTCTCTCTGTTTTTAATCATGGTCCCGGTCTTATTCCACTGATTAATTAAATTGACTCACTCCCATTAAAGACTGGGAACCATTTTTAGTTTTCACTCTCCTGCCAGGATTAGCGCCTGACCGCGACACCAGGTCTTGTAGTGTCCACTACCACGGCTGCTACTTAAAAGATCTCCGGCAAAGAGCCCCCTTACGGGGAGCCCGTCAGACATTGCAGCGCCGGTCTGACGAGGAGCTACCCTATGATGAAACATGACATCCTCTCGGATGTGTGAGGGCTCTTGCTCCTGAACTTTAATGTTCCCCTAGTGATTATATCTTTCCATTTGGAACAGTGTACACCTTTTTTGTATGTTCAGCAACTTTATGTCTGCATACTTAAAGGCCATGTGGAAGGAATGTGGTGTAACATACAAATTCACCACGCCTTATCATCCACAAACAAATGGACTGGTTGAGAGATTTAACAAAACTCTCAAAGGAATGATAATGGGACTCCCTGAAAAACTCAGGAGGAGATGGGATGTCCTGTTACCTTGCCTCCTTTTTGCTTACAGGGAGGTACCCCAAAAAGGAGTGGGCTTCAGCCCCTTTGAACTCCTATTTGGACATCATGTAAGAGGTCCTCTAACACTTGTAAAGGAGGGTTGGGAACAACCTTTAAAAGCTCCTAAGCAAGACATAGTGGACTATGTATTTGGCCTAAGATCCAGAATGGCTGGGTATATGAAAAAGACCAGTAAAAACCTTCAGGCCAGCCAAGAGCTCCAAAAGCAATGGCATGACCAGAAGGCTGTTCTGATTCAGTACCAACCAGGGCAGAAAGTGTGGGTCTTGGAGCCTGTGGCCCCAAGAGCACTCCAAGACAAATGGAGTGGACCCCACCTTATTGTTGAAAAGAAGGGAGAAGTCACCTACTTAGTTGACTTAGGCACTGCCAGGAGTCCCCTTAGGGTGCTCCATGTCAATCGCCTGAAACCCTACTATGACAGGGCTGATCTCACCCTGCTCATGGCAACAGATGAAGGACAGGAAGAAGAGAGTGACCCTCTCCCTGATCTCTTCTCTTCCACAGAACAAGATGCTCTAGTGAAAGGTGTAGTTTTGGCAGATTGTCTTACTGCTGAGCAGAAAGACCACTACATCAATCTCCTGGGTCAGTTTTCTGAACTCTTTTCTACTGTGCCAGGCACCACTTCTTAGTGTGAGCACACTATAGATACTGGAGACAGCTTGCCTGTCAAAAGTAAGATCTATAGGCAGCCTGACCATGTCAGGGACTGCATAAAACAAGAAGTTCAGAAAATGCTTGAACTGGGAGTGGTTGAGCACTCTGAAAGTCCATGGGCCTCTCCTGTGGTACTTGTACCAAAGCCTCATTCCAAAGATGGGAAAAAGGAAATGACATTTTGTGTAGATTACAGAGGTCTCACCCAGGTAACCAAAACTGATGCTCACCCTATACCCAGGTCAGATGAGCTAATAGATACACTGGCATCTGCCAAGTATCTAAGCACCTTTGATTTGACTGCAGGGTACTGACAGATCAAGTTATCAGAGGATGCTAAAGCAAAAACTGCATTTTCGACTATTGGAGGACACTGCCAATTCACAGTAATGCCCTTTGGTTTGAAAAATGAACCTGCCACTTTTCAGAGGTTGGTGAATACAGTCCTGCAAGGGTTGGAGGCTTTTAGTGCAGCATATCTAGATGATATAGCTGTCTTTAGCTCCACCTGGGATGATCACCTGGTCCACCTGTGGAAAGTTTTGGAGGCCCTGCAAAAGGCAGGCCTCACTATCAAGGCTTCAAAGTGCCAGATAGGGCAGGGGAAAGTGTTTTATCTGGGACACCTGGTAGGTGTAGAACAGATTGCACCACTTCAGGGGAAAATCCAAACTAGTATAGATTGGGTTCCCCCTATAACTCAGACCCAGGTGAGAGCCCTCTTAGGCCTCACTGGGTGTTACAGGAGGTTCATAAAGAACTATGGCTCCATAGCAGCCCCTCTTAATGACCTCACATCTAAGAAAATGCCTAAAAAGGTATTGTGGACAGCGAGCTGTCAAAAAGCTTTAGAGGAGCTGAAACAGGCCATGTGCTCTGCACCTGTCCTAAAAAGCCCATGTTACTCCAAAAAATTCATTGTCCAAACTGATGCATCTGAATTAGGGGTAGGGTGCAGTCTTATCACAACTCAATTCTGAGGGCCAGGATCAACCTGTTGCTTTTATCAGCAGGAGGTTGACCCCTAGAGAAAAGCGTTGGTCTGCCATAGAGAGGGAGGCCTTTGCTGTTGTCTGGGCACTGAAGAAGTTGAGGCCATACCTGTTTGGCACTCACTTCATTGTTCAGACAGACCACAAACCTCTACTTTGGCTAAAACAAATGAAAGGTGAAAACCCTAAATTGTTGAGGTGGTCCATATCTCTACAGGGAATGGACTATACAGTGGAACATAGACCTGGGAGTACCCACTCCAATGCAGATGGACTCTCCAGATATTTCCACTTAGACAATGAAGACTCATCAGGTCATGGCTAGTCTAATTGTCCTTCGTTTGGGAGGGGGGGGTTGTGTAGGAAAATACCATCTTGCCTGGCATGTTACCCCCATATTTCACTGTATATATGTTGTTTTAGTTGTATGTGTCACTGGGACCCTGCCAGCCAGGGCCCCAGTGCTCATAAGTGTGCCCTGTATGTGTTCCCTGTGTGATGACTAACTGTCTCACTGAGGCTCTGCTAACCAGAACCTCAGTGGTTATGCTCTCTCTTTGCTTTCCAAATTGTCACTAACAGGCTAGTGACCAATTTCACCAATTCACATTGGCATACTGGAACACCCTTATAATTCCCTAGTATATGGTACTGAGGTACCCAGGGTATTGGGGTTCCAGGAGATCCCCATGGGCTGCAGCATTTCTTTTGCTATCCATAGGGAGCTCTGACAATTCTTACACAGGCCTGCCACTGCAGCCTGAGTGAAATAATGCCCACATTATTTCACAGCCATTTTACACTGCACTTAAGTAACTTATAAGTCACCTATATGTCTAACCTTCACCGGGTGAAGGTTGGGTGCTAAGTTACTTAGTGTGTGGGCACCCTGGCACTAGCCAAGGTGCCCCCACATTGTTCAGAGCAAATTCCCCAGACTTTGTGAGTGCGGGGACAACATTACACGCGTACACTGTACATAGGTCACTACCTATGTACAGCATCACAATGGTAACTCCGAACATGGCCATGTAACATGTCTAAGATCATGGAATTGTCACCCCAGTGCCCTTCTGGCATTGGGGGAGACAATTCCATGATCCCCTGAGTCTCTAGCACAGACCCGGGTACTGCCAAACTGCCTTTCCCGGGGTTTCACTGCAGCTGCTGCTGCCAACCCCTCAGACAGGTTTCTGCCCTCCTGGGGTCCAGCCAGGCTTGGCCCAGGAAGGCAGAACAAAGGACTTCCTCAGAGAGAGGGTGTTACACCCTCTCCCTTTGGAAAAAGGTGTCAGGGCTGGGGAGGAGTAGCCTCCCCCAGCCTCTGGAAATGCTTTGATGGGCACAGATGGTGCCCATCTCTGCATAAGCCAGTCTACACCGGTTCAGGGATCCCCCAGCCCTGCTCTGGCGCGAAACTGGACAAAGGAAAGGGGAGTGACCACTCCCCTGACCTGCACCTCCCCTGGGAGGTGCCCAGAGCTCCTCCAGTGTGCTCCAGACCTCTGCCATCTTGGAAACAGAGGTGCTGCTGGCACACTGGACTGCTCTGAGTAGCCAGTGCCAGCAGGTGACGTCAGAGACTCCTTCTGATAGGCTCTTACCTGTGTTGCTAGCCTATCCTCCTTCCTAGGTAGCCAAACCTCCTTTTCTGGCTATTTAGGGTCTCTGCTTTGGGGAATTCTTTAGATAACGAATGCAAGAGCTCATCAGAGTTCCTCTGCATCTCTCTCTTCACCTTCTGCCAAGGAATCGACAGCTGACTGCTCTGGACGCCTGCAAAACCGCAACAAAGTAGCAAAGACGACTACTGCAACCTTGTATCGCTGATCCGGCCGCCTTCTCAACTGTTTTCCTGGTGGTGCATGCTGTGGGAGTAGCCTGCCTCCTCTCGGCACTAGAAGCTCCGAAGAAATCTCCTGTGGGTCGACGGAATCTTCCCCCTGCAACCGCAGGCACCAAAAGACTGCATCACCGGTCCTCTGAGTCCCCTCTCAGCACGACGAGCGTGGTCCCTGGAACTCAGCAACTCTGTCCAAGTGACTCCCACAGTCCAGCGACTCTTCAGTCCAAGTTTGGTGGAGGTAAGTCCTTGCCTCACCACGCTAGACTGCATTGCTGGGTACCGCGTGATTTGCAGCTGCTCCGGCTCCTGTGCACTCTTCCAGGATTTCCTTTGTGCACAGCCAAGCCTGGGTCCCCGACACTCTAACCTGCAGTGCACAACCTCCTGAGTTGTCCTCCGGCGTCGTGGGATCTTCTTTTGTGACTTCGGGTGAGCTCGGTTCACTCCTCTTCGTAGTGCCTGTTCCGGCACTTCTGCGGGTGCTGCCTGCTTCTGGGAGGGCTCCTTGTCTTGCTGGACGCCCCCTCTGTCTCCTCACGCAATTGGCGACATCCTGGTCCCTCCTGGGCCACAGCAGCATCCAAAAACCCTAACCGCAACCCTTGCAGCTAGCAAGGCTTGTTTGCGGTCTTTCTGCGTGGGAACACCTCTGCAAGCTTCTTCACGACGTGGGACATCCATCCTCCAAAGGGGAAGTTCCTAGTCCTCTTCGTTCTTGCAGAAACCACAGCTTCTACCATCCGGTGGCAGCTTCTTTGCAACCTCAGCTGGCATTTCCTGGGCATCTGCCCAATCTCGACTTTGTCACGACTCTTGGACTTGGTCCCCTTGTTCCACAGGTACTCTCGTCCGGAAATCCATTGTTGTTGCATTGCTGGTGTTGGTCTTCCTTGCAGAATTCCCCTATTACGACTTCTGTGCTCTTTGGGGAACTTAGGTGCACTTTACACCTACTTTTCAGGGTCTTGGGGTGGGCTATTTTTCTAACCCTCAATGTTTTCTTACAGTCCCAGCGACCCTCTACAAGCTCACATAGGTTTGGGGTCCATTCATGGTTCGCATTCCACTTCTAGAGTATATGGTTTGTGTTGCCCCTATACCTACTGTATGTGCTCTCATTGCAATCTATTGTGACTGTACATTGCTTGCATTGCTTTCTATTGCTATTACTGCATATTTGTGGTATTGTGTACATATATCTTGTGTATATTTGCTATCCTCATACTGAGGGTACTCACTGAGATACTTTTGGCATATTGTCATAAAAATAAAGTACCTTTATTTTTAGTATATCTGTGTACTGGGTTTTCTTATGATATTGTGCATATGACACTAGTGGTATAGTGGGAGCTTTGCATGTCTCCTAGTTCAGCCTAAGCTGCTCTGCTAAGCTACCCTTTTCTATCAGCCAAAGCTGCTAGACACCTCTTCTACACTAATAAGGGATACCTGGACCTGGTGCAGAGTGTAAGTACCCCTTGGTACTCACTACAAACCAGGCCAGCCTCCTACACCTACATCCATACTTATTAATTCACACACTCAGATCCTTTCAGTGCAAAACACAAGGTCATTTTAACACGTGTCAAGGTGTGTGACACATACAACATTGTCAAACACATAATAAAAGCAATCACACGTGATAAGGGGAACATTTAAGATGGAAGCATAGAGTGATGGTTAAAATCTTTGTTTAGAAGTAGAATGCAAAATAATTTTCAGGGAGGCAGTGATCCTCTGGTTAGTAGAGAAGAGAGTTGGCATTGAAAAATAGTTTCTGATGAATGTTAGTTTGAAGAAAGAGACGTGCTTTGTGTAGTATGTTGATTTGACCACATCGAGGGAAGAAGTTGATGTACTTTTTGCCTCTTTGATGAAATTCAACGTGATGTTTGAGGGAGCAGATAGATGGTGTGATCCAGGGCTGTAGGCGGATGGAAAAGAGGATGAAGAGGCAAATGCCGTAGTGTGAGATGAAAGTCAAGAGTAGTCTACTGTTGAAATGGGGAAGGAGGTGTAATTTGTGTATGGGACATGTTCACATGTCGTCAGAAACTGTGTCAGAAGGAAATATGATGGACGTTTTGTAACGTAGCACAGCTGAAGCACAAGGCCTTCAGGTGCTCATGATCGCTTTGTTGATGCAGCACGTACTTCAATGGCATGTTGATGATCACTTTCCTAGAACTAAGCTACAACGTGCTTCTATTCTTCCAGGCTCTGCCATCTATACTAGGGTTCCTGCACTATAACAGTGTCAGAAGGAACATCTTCAGGCTTTGATCTGTCTAGTTCATCATTAGTGATCACAGCAACTTCCTTCATTACAAGTCTAACATTATATCTTAATTTAACATAAGAACATACATGACCCAGGCTATCCTCTTCTCTAATAAAACTAATTCATGTTCTTCCATTTCATCTGACAAAATGGGCGAATTTGCCGAATTCTTTTTTGGGGAAGGTTGAAATATTTTATAGATTGTGTATTTGTGTCAAACTCATGCATAATGCAGGCACTGAATACATGCATTGAATACAATATGTTTGTAAGTGTAAGGATTTCCGGTACATTGGTTATTGGTGACTTATTTTCCTAGCCCTACTACAATGGCTACCTCTCTGCCTGTCAAGAAACGCCATTTGGGATTGTGTATCCCCTTGAAAGGCAAGAATTCACACTGTTAGGAGTAGGCTGGTGATTAGCAGGGGTGTTATCAGATCGTCTGTATGTGTCTCGCCAGCTTCGGATGGTTAATTAGCGCGATGAGGTTAATAATTGTCTCTATACAGCATACCATATGGACTGTCTCAGGGAACTCAGACAGCTCCTCTGTGTTTGCTTTAATAGATAAGCTGTTTGTGCTTCAAGCGTAATTAAAAGCCAGTGGTAATTGTGCGGTTTCCTTAGGAGCTTTTTCCGTTTGCGTTTTTTGTCATTGATAAATTAATTTTACCATAACCCATAGCATACATATTTTTCCATAGACAGATGCTGGTCTGAAGGATTGTTTTATGACAATTAAATATATTCTGCTTTTAATAAGTTAATTTGAATTAGATACAATATATAAAATGGCATTTCTCCCAGAAGTTGTGTAAAGAGCGTGACTGGCTGTATTGGGTAATCACAAAGGGTTAATTGCTGCCTCGCTGTAAAACCTCTCGATCTAATTAATGTCACAGTTCAATTCATGTAAGTGCATTACCAGCTGTAGTATCTGCATTACTAAAACACATCCCGGCTATAAACAAGCATTGGCAAAGCCTATGCAAGAGCTCTAGGATTCACCAATGTCTTTTAGCCAGGTTGTACACCAGCGTGGCTGCTGTTCAGGATGGGTAGAAGTTAGTGGGCTGGAGAAGAGTGTCGTGGAGTGTTATAGAGTTGAATGGTGAAGAGTGGAATAGAGTGCTGTAGAATGGAAGGGCAGAGAAGGTTGTGTATTGGAGGTGCATAGTGTGGAGGCACGTTGAGTGGCATACACTGGAGGGATATAGAATAGAGTGGACTGGTGTAGAGTGTATTGGTCCAGAGTGTTGCAGAGTATAATGGCATAGAGAGCAGTGGAACTGAGAGCAGTGACATTAAATTCAGCAGCACAAATTGCAGTGTTATAGAATGCATTGGCATATGTTAGAGTGGTGCATAGTAGAGTGCAGTGGTGCAGAATGGAGTGGCACAGAGTGGAGTGACAAAGAATAAGTGGTGCAAATTAGAGTAAAGTAGAGTGTTGTAGAGTGGGGTGGTGTAGAGTGCAATGGCATTGAGTAGTGTGGCATAGAGTGGTGCAAAGTAGAGTGGCGCAAAGTTGAGTGAAGCAGAGAATGTCGAGTAGCATAGAGTGCAGTAGAGTCGAATGCAGAGTAGAATTGTGTGGCATAGAGCGCAATGGCATAGATTGGTGCAGAGTAGAGTAGCACAGAGTAAAACAGAGTATAGTGCTGTACAGTGCAGTGGTAGAGTGAAGCAGTGTAGAGTGGAGTAGCGTAGAGTGGAGTAGTGTAGAGTACAGTGGTGTAGAGTTCAGTGGCAGAAAATGCAGTGTCAGAGTGCAGAGGAAAAGAGTAGAGTGCCATACAGAGCAGTGGCCTAGAGTTCAGTGATGCAGAATAGCGTGCAGTGGTGTAGATTGCAGTGACATAGAGTTCAGTTGTGGGGAGTGCATTGACATAGAGTATAGTGGTTGAGAGTAGAGTGGCATAGAGTGCAGTGACATAGAGTGGAGCTGTGTGGAATAGAGTGAAGTAGAGTGCAGTGGCAAAGAGTAGATTGTTTCAGAATAGAGTGAGGTGGCATAGAGTGGAGTGGTGCATGGTAGAGTGCAGTTGCTTAGAGTGGCATAGAGTGAAACGACATAGAGTAAAGTGGTATAGAGTGCAGTAGTGCAGAGTAGATTAGAGTGGTATACAGTGGATTGGCAGAAAGTGCAGGGGCATAGAGCTGAGTGTTGAAGAGTGTGTTCTGCTTTCCTTCTTATCTCGTATCAGAGCTTACAGAACATATCAAGAATGCACTTCTGAGTTCAAAGAAGACCTTTATTGTTGTTAATTCTTCCCCACCCACAAGTTCGTGAGAGACGAATTAATAGATTTCAAGCACACGTCGCAGCAATGAAAACAAAATATATCACAGTACTTCTCAGTTGCAATGTACACAGCATGTTATATATATAATGCAAAGCATATACAATCAAATACTTCACCCTGTAAGGCCTTTCTACAGCTTCATCTTTCTGGGGTCTGCAAGTTGATGACTCCGGTCAACTGCGAGAAAGAGATTATCTACCCACACGGGAGACTGGCAACTGGCACCAAGTTCCAGCCCGAAGTCCAGCAGATTTCAATCTAATTCTCTGAAGCCCAGAGCCATCCTTTCAAAAGCGTGCCCCCTCCTCTCAGACTCGGGAAAACTACGCAAGCCTTTGGAGACTGGCCAGATCTCCTAGACTCCTCCTCTTCCCATGCCTGAGCAGAAAGGAAAACACCAAATGTACCATCTCTTATCAGGTCTAGTCTAGTGTGAAGAAAACATCTTGGTTCATCTTGTGGAAAAACATAGCTTGGAAAAATACAGACATCTGGGATGTTTCAACTGCAATGTCTAACTCCACGTTAAAGGCAATAGGCAGCTAACCTAAATATCAAATGTAATGTCTAATGTCATGTCAAAGCCAATAGGCAGCTGAACTGAATACAAAATGCAATGTCTAATATTATGTCAAAGCCAATAGGCAGCTGAGCTGAATACAAAATGTAATGTCTAATATCATGTCAAAGCCAATAGGCAGCTAGGCTGAATACAAAATGCAATGTATAATATCATGTCAAAGCCAATAGGCAGCTAAACTGAATACAGCATGTCAAAGCCAATAGGCAGAATACAGAATGTAATGGCTAATGCAATGTCAAAGCCAATAGGCTGCTAAACTGAATACAGAAAGTAATGGCTAATGCCATGTCAAAGCCAATAGGCCGCTAAGCTGAACAAAACATACAATGTGCTACTGGTGAACATTGAGCAACTAATATGCGCAGTGGTGAAACACAAAGTCATTGGTCAAACAAAATTAATAGCATCACAGAGTGTCATACAGTACAGCGGCGTAGAGTGGATTTGTGCAGAGTAGATTGGTGTGGCCTAGACTGGAGTGGTGTAGAGTACAGTGGTATAGAGCAGAATGGCAAAGATTAGATTGGCAAGGGGTAAAGTGGTATAGGATAGAGTAGAGAGGAGTAGCTTTAAGTTGCATAGAGTGCAGTGGTGTAGAGTGGAGTGGTGCACAGTGCAGTGGAATAGAGTGGTGCAGAGTAAAGTGCAGTGGTGTGGAGTGGTACAGAGTAGAGTGGCGTGGCATAGAGTGTAGTGTTCATGGTACCATTGCAGATAACATGTTTTCAATTGAAATGACCATTACATTTTCAGCAGCATACAGTTTTACTAATAAAATTATGCAGGGTACAGACAAAAATGTGTGGAAATTGCATCATGCAGTTTGATTTGCTTTGATCATACTGAAGTATTTTTTTCCAACACACTTCAAAAATAACAAAAAATTGCTTTATTGGTGCTTTAATAATTCTGCTATATTTTGAAATAGTTACACAGTTCATTTAAATGTTGTCATGTGCTAGAAAAAATCTCTTTTGTGCCCCGAGTAGCTAGCAAGATTGTAACATAAATCCTCTCAATCTGAAGTCAGAGAAAGAAAAGTAAACAAGTGCTCTCGTAGAAAACGCCTGGAATTTGACCTTGGACTTTGAATGCATAGCAAATGTGATGAAATAAGAACAAGATGTCATGTGGTAGAAAAAAAACTCTTTCGTACCTCAAGTATCCAGCAAGATTGTCACATAAATCATCTCACTTTAAACTCAGAGAAAGAAAAGTAAACAAGTGCCCTCAGAAGACAGCACCTGACATTTGACCTCGGTCTTTGAATGCACAGCATATGTCACGAGATAAGAACAAGATTTACAGGGCTGTTTACAGAAAGGTAGCTCTCGGAAGGATATTGGTAAATAAGGTTTTGGCATCAGGAGAGAAGAAGTGAGCCTGGTGAGCGTAAGCCAGCAAATGGTAAGCAAGAAAATGTGAGATACAAACCAATAAGCCAGTAGCAATACAAGGACAGACTGCATTCTCAGGTCAACTTTCTGAAACTCCCCAAGATGTCTGTTGCATGACTGGTAGGCTGCGACCTAAAAGGACGGATAAAATCAGGGACCATGTGAAGATCATATTGACTTGAGATGGTGACAGTTTTCATCCATTTCTGTCCTTGCCTTTAGTCCCAGGTACACCAACTGGAAAACATTTTTATCAGGAGAAGAGTGGGTGGTAGGGATACTATTGATCCCGACAGATTGCAGAACTTTCCCTCACAAAAATGTGAAGAAAATGCATAACTTCAGCCAAATTGTACGGTTTGTAGGGCTTTCTAGATAAGAAAACGTAGTGGGATCCACACAAGCCACACCACCCTGAGTTCGGCTAGATCTTTAGGTTCCAGGATTCCAGAAATGCCCAGGACTCATAGGGTTATCTGACTGCAAGCTGATCCAGCACACTATAGTGCAGACATTCATCATGCATGTGTGAGGAAACTTGAATTTATCCTCTCTCAATATCGGCCCATATGTCAAAACAACACCCAAAAGATTTCAAAGTTCCTCTCACATGCCCTGGGAATATGGATGCTCCAGGTCCCAGTGGGACATAAATACTGCTAGGGCTGATGTCAGAAAGGGCTGGCCCCCATTTCATTAAAAGCAGTAAATCAGCCTTCTGACCCCTCAGGAAGCAGATTGGTGGTAACCCAACCTCACGCAAATCTGCTTGCCACCTCTTCTGTTTATTTTACCATTTTCCATGGTGTTTAGCAGGCTTTCCTCGGGGGATCTAAAAATGTTTGGATTGTTCCTGGGGTTAGGGACCTGCCTGGTGCTTTTCTGACTACTTTTCCCTGGTGTGTAGTGGGCCTCCTGCCCCGTGGGGGCCAGAGAAAATTCCCCAGTCTACTTCCTGGTAGACAGAAAGACTGCTGGTACCATTATAGGGTGGCAACACAACCTGATGCCTCAGTAGGCCACTCTCACCCCATTCGTTTTTTAAAATAATTTTTCCCTGGTGTCTAGAGGACATTTTGCCCATTCTTGGGTGGGGGCATGTCCCGATGTCTCAGCAGACCTGTCAGACCTTTTCTTTTAATCACTTTTTTGTAGTTTTAATTGGGCTTTCTGTCCTCCTAAGGGGAAGGCTGAAGTTGTACCTGTAAGACGGTAATGCCTCTTTTAGAGTGGAGGCATGGTCCAATGCCATGGTGGTCCACTCCCACCCCTCTTTTGTTTAGGCAAGGAAAAATACCTTTTGTCTTATTGGCTTTCCAAGAGGTGACAAAAAGGCTGTTGTATTTTGGGGAAGCACTTGCCCAGGCCCTAGGGACAGGTGGGCGAATCTCTGCATAGGTCATACAGCCACCCTCAAGCAGGGATCCACTTGTGGAGGTACTACAGGAAAGGGGACATTCTCTCCTTTCAATCGGTACCTTTCCCTCATAGATTGGTGCTTGCATTGCAGAGTTAGGTCTCTCAAACACCAATCAAAGTGAAAACAAATTACTCCTTATGGGACTGACTGTTTTCACTTTATTTACTGTGATGTCAGCCTGATGGGCATGCTATGCATCACAGCAAACTAAAAAGAGTATTCTGATTTTTTTTCCCCTGCATCCCAATTTTGTTTATAAAAAGATAATCCTTCTGGTGTAAACACCAAAAGGATTTTCACAAGAAACATATTGGACGACTTGTTGACCTTCACCACACTGCATAGACAGTGTGGTAAAATCACTGGGTCTTCTCCCACACTCAGCAGGCTTCAGACAAGCTCTTCAGGGGCATAATGGTCCCACTCTAGATCATGGTCAAATTATTTGATAATTCAGGTTTCAGCCATCTTAACCAATTGGTAGTGTCACAAAACCTGCTTCAACCACTGCAGAGACAGTGTGGTGTCCATCACTGGGTCTTCAGCCACACTCAACACACTAGAGGGGGGCTCTTCAGGACCGTACAGCTCCAACTCCCCATCATGGTCAAATACTTTGATCGTGCAATTTTCATTCATCTTACTCAACTCGTAGTGTCACAAAATTTGCTTCATCCACTGAAATGTATGTTATGCACGGGCTGTAGCAGTAATAGTGTGGAGATAGGGGTATTGGATTCTCTTTATCCCTGCATTGACCGTGACATGCCCACAGCACTGTATTTACTGGATCCATTGGTGGTCTTTGATGCCAATAATCATCAATTGTTTCTAGACGGTTTAGATGGTTTTTATATCCTAGGCATAGTTATTAACTGGATGTGTAACTTTTTGACAGACCTCTTAATTCAAGTAATGCTGGATAATTTTCTGGCCATGTTTCAGACTCCGACTTATAAGGTCCCACAGGGTAGGCCCGGTGGAATTATATTTCCTCTTGCGTAATTGGGCAAATTTGGAAACTGCATTATGGGGCATACTGATGAGCCTCTTTGCGTCACTCTTGCACCACGCAATATGATGCAAGAGCGTCTCAAATGAAAAGTGAGATTTATGGAGCTACACAAGGCCACCTTGCGTGGCCCTTTGTCACTTCATAAATCTCAAGTAATGTAACGCAGTGCAAATTGCTACATTGCATTACTCTGCAGCAGATAGTCGTTTCCATGGGTTTTGCGTGGGTGTTCCCAAACATACAAGATCAGATAAACTTGGGAATGTGTAAAAAAATAAGTGTCCCAAGGAGACCCAACGAGAGGCAAAACAATGAGAAATATCTTTATTTCACCTAATTCCTTCCACTTTCTAAGTGTGTTTTGGATTCTGCAGTATTCATAGAAAGAGGAAAAAGCCTCTCAGGATTGCTTTTGTGCAGGAAGGTGCTCCTTACACAAAAATAATCCTGCATGCATCGCATGCAATGCAGACACCCTTGCACCATGGTGCAAGGGTGTCTGCATTGGCACTAGGCAGCCCATCGTGCATTAGTGCAGGGGAAACAACAGGAATGCATCACATTGGCTTGAAAATTACACATTCCTGCCCTCTCCCAGTGATGTAGTGCAGCTCAGCAAGGTCAGTTGCTGCGCTGCACTGCGTCACTTTGTCATAAATATCCCCCTATGTTTGTAACACTGAGTTCCTCCGAAATCCTGCCAATTGGCACATGGTGGACAATTTCTGCCATTTGCCCCTCGCTGATGTTCCCAAAACAATGCAAAACTCTACAAAGCAGACTTATGAACGTGATTGAGATTTGCCAGCCCCTGGTGCGATTTCCTGTCACCACAAGCCATCGGCTGCCATTTTGTATTGTTGCCGGTCGCAAGCAATTCGGGCTGATTTTCGAGTAGAGTTTCTACTCAAGAAGCAACTAAATCACCTTGATAACAACTTTTCGAGTGGATAGTCTACTCAAACAGACAGTTCAGGTAGTTTACTTTTTTTCAACAGGAAGGAAGCGTCACAGACACTCCAACTTCCTCTTCTGGTCCAGAAGGCTCCTCCCAGTTTTTTGCGCATCTCCTGGTCACTTTTTAATTGGATTTCAGGGTGAAAGGATCATTCTCCTTGTCTGCAACTCCTGCTGCATATAAACCATTGGATTTTAAGTATTTTGCTTTTGTAACCTCAAAACAATCAAGTTAAAAAACTTTTGAATAAGGATAATGTTTAATAGATGGCATGCACCAGTATGTATTTGTACCTTTTATTCAATTTTTAAATTAGATTGAGGTTGTGGTGGGAAGCCTGGAGTTGCAGTAGGGGGCCAATGTTTTTTGCAATCAGTTTTTTAGCTTTTTTCTGGAAAAAGGTTGCACAGTTAAATACATTTTCTTCATGTTTGTGAAATTTGCACTATTCATTTAATTTACTATGTGGCCTAGTCCCCCTTCCAGAATGTTCTAGGCATTAGGTATGGAAAACAACTATTTCTGTGACATACGTTGTTTTAAAATGTCTATGATTTAGGCTGGGATGGCATTGGATTAAACGCAAAATGTTTTTTTTTGTATTTCACTTTTTTCTGCAAAAAGTGTGGTTTGTTGGGTGTAATAATATTTTGATGCCTTGATAGGTTGTGTGTTGTTAGAAAATTGTTATCGCTAACTTAATTTTTGTTTTTTGCATCACTGGATTAATTGTAGTGTGTTCTTCATTGTTGTAGGAGGCTGGCCTGGCTTGTAGTGGGTACCAAGGGGTACTTACACTATGTACCAGGTCCAGTTATCCCTTATTAGTGTAGAAGAGGTGTTTCTAGCAGCTTAGGCTGATAGAAGGTAGCTATAGCAGAGCAGCTTAGGCTGAACTAGGAGACACGCAAAGCTCCTACTATACCACTGGTGTCATATGCACAATATCATAAGAAAACACAATACACCGATATACTAAAAATAAAGGTACTTTATTTTTATGACAATATGCCAAAAGTATCTCAGTGAGTACCCTCAGTATGAGGATGCCAAATATACACGAGATACATGTACACAATACCAAAAATATGCAGTAATAGCAAAAGGAAGTAATGCAAGCAATGTAAAGTCACAATAGATTGCAATGGGAGCACATAGGTACAGGGGCAACACAAACCATATACTCCAAAAGTGGAATGCGAACCACGAATGGACCCCAAACCTATGTGAGCTTGTAGAGGGTCGCTGGGACTGTAAGAAAACAGTGAAGGTTAGAAAAATAGCCCACCCCAAGACCCTGAAAAGTAGGTGTAAAGTGCACCTATATTCCCCAGAGAGCACAGAAGTCGTGATAGGGGAATTCTGCAAGGAAGACCAACACCAGCAATGCAACCAAAGTGGATTTCCAGACGAGAGAACCTGTGGAACAAGGGGACCAAGTCCAAGAGTTGCGACAAAGTCGAGATTGGGCAGATGCCCAGGAAATGCCAGCTGAGGGTGCAAAGAAGCTGCCACTGGATGGTAGAAGCTGTGGATTCTGCAAGAACGAAGAGGGCTAGAAACTTCCCCTTTGGAGGATGGATGTCCCACGTCGTGAAGAAGCTTGCAGAGGTGTTCCCACGCAGAAAGACCGCAAACAAGCCTTGCTAGCTGCAAGGGTCGCGGTTAGGGTTTTTGGATGCTGCTGTGGCCCAGGAGGGACCAGGATGTCGCCACTTGGATGAGGAGACAGAGGGGGCGCCCAGCAAGTCAGGGAGCCCTCACAGAAGCAGGCAGCGCCTGCAGAAGTGCTGGAACAGGCACTACGAAGAGAAGTGAACCGGAGCTCACCCGAAGACACAAAAGGGAGTCCCACGACGCCGGAGGACAACTCAGGAGGTTGTGCACTGCAGGTTAGAGTGTCGGGAACCCAGGCTTGGCTGTGCACAAAGGAAATCCTGGAAGAGTGCACAGGAGCCGGAGCAGCTGTAAATCACGCGGTCCCCAGCAATGCAGTCTAGCGTGGGGAGGCAAGGACTTACCTCCACCAAACTTGGACTGAAGAGTCACTGGACTGTGGGAGTCACTTGGACAGAGTTGCTGAGTTCCAGGGATCACCACTCTCCAACCCACTGCAACCCACCCCACTGTCCCTGTCCCAAACACCTAACGCCCCTCCTCTGTATGTCACCCCACTCCCACCATCCCTACACACACACCCCCAATGCATGGACGTCAACCACAATGCGAAGGATCACAGCACCCACAATCCTAACCAAATCAATGTCTGCAGTGCAGCAGCTGTCAATGCCAGCACTGGGAAGCTAATCGAGCCACTGCATGCATCACAACAGGGACATGACAAAAAGAGTCACACAACTTACACCTACCATATCCATCCACAGATACTCCTGCCACTGACACCCTGAAGGGAATGCCAGGCTCAGACAGCCCTCCCCAGGATGAAGGCCCCACTGGATGTCTGAATGGGGACAACTTGCCTGGGCCTTCTGGGGCCACTGAATAGTCCACCAAAGGCACACCCACCCTGGACATACCGGACACCCCTACCCATGTGGTAACAACACCACAGCCAGACCCTGAACCCCAAACCTGTGCCCCAGGGACCCATCAATCAGAGGTGTGCCCCATAGTACAGAGGCCAGAGTCAAGGGTACCCAACCTAGGCAATGAAGGCCCTGCTGCTAATGGGAGTGGGCACACTGTGCCAGGAGCACAGGCATGGGGGGCAGGGGTAGTGGGAGGGGAACCCTTTGTGGTCCAAGGGTCAGGACAGCCACACCAACTGACTGCCCAGGAGGGCCTCAACTAAGTCCTGGGTGTATACTAGCACACCCAGGACATGGTAGCCTAAATCCTCGCTACTGTGCAGGAGACCCAACGGCTGCAGGGGCAATACCATCAGGAGGCCATGCAGCAGTGGCAGGCCCACAATACCACCATGGCCTCCATAGTAGGGGCGCTCAGGGCCCTGACCAGTGTCATTCATGAGTCCACCACCCACCAGCAGGCCCCTACCACTGGTCACATCCCATCACAGCCCTCCACTTCAACTGCAGCCAGTGGAATGGAGGCTCTGCCACAGGACTCACAGGACACCAGCACCCTGACCCCTGTAGCTGAGGAACCCCCACGCAACCGAGGACATTCAAGTAGACATCCAGCCGGACATGATGGCCAGACCACAACCACTGCCATGAAGTGACCCTCTCCTGAACATTCTCCCTTGTGTGTGACTGTGACACCCTGTCAACTGTCCACTCCCATATCTCGTTCTACCCATAGCCAGCACACTAGACCCGGACTACCTAC
This sequence comes from Pleurodeles waltl, assembly GCF_031143425.1. NCBI lineage: Eukaryota > Metazoa > Chordata > Amphibia > Caudata > Salamandridae > Pleurodeles > Pleurodeles waltl. Next base: position 846,411,268 of record NC_090444.1, read on the forward strand.
AGATGGACTCACCACTTTGATGATCTCCGCCGCCATGACCCCACTCATCACCCCCAACACTTGTACATCTCAAATAAACAACAGTTGAGCACAGTTCATGTCTACTTATTTATTTGTCATGAGTACGCATGGAACTGGCAATACGTGTACAACTGCCAACCCGTCGCCTAGCACAATCATGGGAAGGCGACAGAGGAGACAGCACTATCCCGAGAAGACGTGTAGCAGGCAGTGGCTGGACATATGTGTCAATGGAGGCAACGGGCCTAGCAGGGACCACAGAACACCACAACTTGTCCTGAAAGCAGAGCAAGGCAGGGACAACAATCACTGTAGTAGTCACAGATGCCAAATTCCAACAAATGCACTGTAGGAACAGGAATCCACTGCAGATATGCCAGTCAGGTCCACAACCATATGGCCAGTACCTACACACATTACCAACACATACCAACCCAGTGGTCCAACCCGCACAGCAAGCAGCGCTAGACCCATACCCACTGCCACCAACAACAATGTAGCACTGCCACCCAATGTCAAAGCCCAGGATAGATGCTGCACACATGCAACAACCCTATGTGGCACACACATAACACCTGCACTGGCATCTCAGGGAACATACTACATACACATTGATGGCACCAGTGCACCAGCACAACAGCTGCCTAACTATGGGCCTGACCTGTACACTGTGATTACCTAAGTTATGGGCACATGTGACATCCCCCCAACACACCCAGAGTCAGAGCTGCAACCAATAGCATCAGTGGTCACAGACAACAGGTAGCATCATGGACAAGGCAGACAGTTGTAGAGGACACATACCACAGAGTTAACACATACCTGCATCTCAGCCAAAGTAATGTTGAATCAGCTCCGCCCTGGAGTCAGCTGCATACTCATCATCATCCTCTTTATCACTACCCATGTCTCTTTCATGAGCCACTGGCACAGCTACCCCCTCTTCTGCATCCAGCAATGGGATCTGACGCCTCAGGGCCAGATTGTGCAGCATGCAGCAGGACACAATGATCTGCAACACCTTCTGTGGGTTGTAGAGCAGGGCAAACAGCAGAACCTGGCCTTCTGCAGACCGAAGCATCTCTCAATGACCCGTCTGGTCCTCATTATAACGGTCCTCTGCAGCTGAGGTTGGATGCCTCACGGGTGTCATGAGCCAGGGCAGGTTGGGATAGCCAGAGTCACCTGTGTTTATAGAGGGAAGAGGCATATGACGACTGGGAGGGCAACAGGGCAGGGACACAAGAGTTCAGAGAGCTGAGGGCTGCACGTATGCTGGGGTACATGCCGACAAACCAGGCCCGGTCCCTCTGGGGTGGTGCCCTCACGTGTGGGACACTGCTGTTTTACAGGATGTAGGAATCATGTACGGAGCATGGGTACCTGGCTGTCACCTGGGAGATGTACTGGTCCGCGCAACACACCACCTGCACATTGACCGAATGAAAGTTTTTGCGGTTCCAGTACACCTGTTCATTCCTCCTGGGTGGCACCAGGGCAATGTGAGTGTCATCAATGGCCCCAATAACATGTGCGACGTGTGCCACATGATAGAATGCAGTTTTGACAGTGGCCAATTCTGCACGTCAGGGTAACCGGATGTAGCTGGACATATGTTTTATCAGGGCACAGAGTACATCCCTCAGGACGCTGCTGAACATAGGCTGTGATATCCCAGCTTTGAGGCACACTGTGACCTAGAAGGAGCCTAAGGCAAGGTAGTGGAGGACTGACAACACCTGCACTGTGAGAGGGATGGCATTGGGATAGCCAATGGCAGGCAACAGATCCGGCTCCAACTGGGCCACCAGCTGCGTGGCCACATGGTTCAGGCGATAGGTCTGGATGATGTGACCCTTCTCCAGGTTGGCAAGGTTGACTAGCAGCCTGTACACTGGTGCATTCCTCATTCTCAACCGTGCATAGTACCTGGGAACAGGAGAGAGTTGGTAAAATGTTGTGCATCACAGAAGCATTACGCACTAACATTCACACACATTACACATTGGAAATGTAAAATGGTAGCCGTCTGTCTGCATGCATGAGACAGGTGGAAGTGAGATCATCCCCCTGCAGTAACACGTCATGGCGGTAGGTGATTACGACCGCTGTGCAACTCACCATTGGTTCACACTGTTGCCAACGGGAGGCAGGAGCCAATGGTGATCGGCGGTGATGATGATGTCCGCTGTGGCTATGACCTACATTTCATGTGCTCATGCCCACTTGACTCCTGAACCTCGCGCACTGAAGACCTCCACTGCGTGCGCTGCTGTGTACTGACTCTGCTAGCCAAGATGCCACATCCTGCAGGAGACAGGGCCCCAGACTTCACCCAGGAGGAGTTGGAGCGGCTCTGGACGGGGTCCTGCCCTTGTATGTACAGTTGTGTGGGCCACCAGAGCAGCAGGTGAGCCCATTGTCATTGTTCTGTATGTGAGTTGTGCGCATGGGGATGGCGGCCTTGTTAGGTGGCAGTTTGAATGGAGCATGGACATGGGTGAGTGGCCTAAGGCTACGTTGGCTGACGATATGTGGGTGTGGAAGTGTGATGTTTGCTGACCACTACTGTCCCAGGGATGCCACTATACATGACTGTGTCCTTCTGTCTGTGTCACCCATGCAGGTCAGCGCCCATTAGAAGAAGCAAGTGCGGACCCTGAGGGTCCATGCTCGGCGGAGCACACACTGCAGAAAGCGGTGGGAGGACCTGAGACGCTGGGCAAGGAAGACTGCAAAGGCCCAGCTAGGGACGTCCTCCCAATGAGGGAGGGGTGCCCGTCAGACCCTGACCCCCCACCTAATTGCCCGCATATTGGTGGTGGCCTACCATGGGCATGCACCAGCATTCATTTTTAAAGTATTATTAATTTTTTCCCTGTCCCTACCTTCCTGCTGCAGGTGTCTCATCTAAGAGATGCATAAAGCAAACCTTTAAATCTGTATGTTATTATGTATTTGTAAGCATCTCTCCATAGCCACCAGTCTGCCTGGTTCCCAATTGTTAGAGTATTTTATACACTGTACTTGCAGTAAGGCGTATGGAGCAAGGGGATGCTCAATGTGCAATGTAAACAGTAGAAATTCCTAACAATGGAGCCCATTTCATATTTATTAGATTGCAAATAAAAACAAGCATTTGCAATACAATAGGTCTTGCATTTTTTGCGTTAGAGCTATTGGCATTGTAAATTTAGAACTGGACTTTTCTTGCAACATAAATTGGTGAACTGTGTCTCATAATTTCATCTTTTCTTGCCATGTTTTGGTGGTCACTGGTGGCTATTGACATCAGAAATCACAAGCCCTGCACTACCTCGTGTTGTGTAAATATCTCAACAGAAATTGGAACATAAGGCTTAAAAAGTATTTTATTTTTATTTTAACAGAATGAAAAGTCTTCCAAGCATTCCTGCCTTGCATTTCAAGGAGCATAGCAGCCTGAGAAGATTTATGGGCCCAATAAAGGAGATAAGTAATGCTTTGTGTGTGATGTTGTGAGTGCTGGTAGGGAGGGGCCCTGGAGAGAGAGGCTCCAGATGTGATGCAAGGCTAAGCAAGTTTCACGTCATTGCTTTTAGGTTTAGCTACATTCTACCATAAAGGCCATATTGAGGCTTTTGAAAGCAGTGAGCTTAACGACTGTGTGTTTCTTTTGTAAAATAAGCTTATTTTAGGGGCCAGAGGTAAACAGTATTTAATACAAAGGTATTCAGAGCACTGGAATAAAGCAAAAACAAATGTCAGCGACATGGGAGGAGATGTGAGGAATGGAATGCTGCAACAAAATTCAGGCAGTTACCAGCCTAAAACATTCACAGTGACAGGGCAGCACCAAAGAAATTACAAGAAAAGTCAGTCCCAGCAACAGATGAAAAATGTAGAACAACACAGTAGTTTGTCATTGCTCTGAAAGAGAAAAAGGGGGGAGAAAAAGGCAGAGCTGACCACTAGCAAGCAAGAATTTTTAAAGGACACTGCAACCAACAAATGGAATCGATTTAGGCCCACAGTACAAATATACTTAAGTATACACCAGGTCGAACACGTAAGCTCGACCTAATGAAGCTAAAAAGCTCATGGTAACATAACCCTACATCCATAATTCACACACTCAGATACTTTCAGTGCAAAAGCACAAGCCCATGTTAGCATGTGTCAAAGTGTGTGACACATACAACATTGTCATACACATAGTAAAAGCAAACATACAAGTGATTGGAGAACATTTAAGATGGAAGCATAGAATGATGGTCAAAATCTTTGAAAGAAAGTAGAATGCAAAATTATTTACAAGGAGGCAGTAATCCTCTGGGTAGTGGAGTAGAGAGTTGGAATTGAAAAATAGTTTCTGATGAATGTTAGTCTGAAGAAAGAAATGTACATTGTGTAGAATGTTGATTTGACCACATCAAGGGAAGAAGTTAGTGTACATTTTGCCTCTTTGATGAGATTCAACATGATGCAAGTTTCCCTCCATCTACTTAGATGAATACAAGTTTAAACTTTGAGGGAGCAGATGGATGGTGGGGCTGCAGGCGGAGGGAAAAGCGGATGAAGAGGCAAATGCCATAGTGGGAGCTAAAAGTCAAGGGTAGACTACTGTTGAAATGGGGAAGGAGGTGTAATTTGTGTGTGGGATAGGTTCACATGTAGTCAGAAACAGTGTCAGAAGGAAATGTGATGGAGGTTTTATAATGTAGCACAACTGAAGCACAAGGCCTTCAGGTACTCATGAGATCACAATGATCACATTTCTAGAACTAAGGTATAACGTGCTTCTATTCTTCCAGGCTCTGGCATTTATACAAGCGTTTCTGCACTATAACAGTGTCAGAAGGAACATATTCAGGCTTTGATCCGTCTAATTTATCATCAGTGATCACAGCATCTTCCTTCATTACAAGTCCAACATTTTGCCTTAATTTAACAACAGAACATACATGCCAATGTCATTTAGCCAGGTTGTACACCAGGGTGGCTGCTTTTCAGGATGGGTAAAAGTTAGTGGCATAGAGAAGAGTGGCATGGAGTGTTATACTGTGGAATAGTAAAGAGTGGAATATAGAGTTGTAGAATGGAGTGGCAGAGAGTGTCGTGTATTGGAGGAGCTTAGTGTGGAGTTGCATTGACTGTCATACACTTGAAGGACATAGAGTGGAGTGGACTGGTGTGGAAAGTATTGGCTTAGAATGTTTTGGAGTATAGTGACATAGAATACAGTGGCATTGAAAGCGGTGGCAGCGGTGTACAATGCAGCATCGTAGAATGCAGTGGCATATGTTAGAGTGGAGTGGCACAGAGTATGGTGTTGCAGAGTAGAGTGGCGCTGAGTGGATTGCCACAGAGTAGAGTGGCGCAGAATAGAGTGGCAAAGAATAAAGTGGTGCAAATTAAAGTAAAGTAGAGTGTTGTAATGTGTGGGCGTGTAGAGTGCAGTGGCATAGAGTGATGCAAAGTGGAGTGGCATAAAGGTGAGTGATACAGAGGGCAGTGGTGCAGAGTAGAGTTGAGTAGCATAGAGTGCAACGGCGTACAGTGCAGAGTAGATTGTGGGCTTAGAGTGCAATGACGTGGAGTATGGCACACTAGAGTAGCATAGAGTGATACAGAGTAGAGCATAGTGCCGTACAGTGAAGTGGCAGAGTGCAGTGATGCAGAGAGGAGCAGTGTAGAGTGGAGTAGTGAAGAGTAGAGTCATGTAGAGTTCAGTGGCAGAAAGTGCGATGTTGCAGAGCAGAGTGTCAGAGCGCAGCAGAGAAGAGTGGAGTAGAGTGCCTTAGAGAGCAGTGGCATAGAGTACAGTGATGCAGAGTAAAGTGCAATGATGTAGAGTGCAGTGGCATTGAGTGGAATTGTGGAGAGTGCATTTATGTACAGTGCAGTGGTTAAGAGTAGAGTGGCATAGAGTGCAGTGACACAGTGGCGTTGTGCAGAGTGGAGTAGAATGCAGTTGCATAGAGTGGCATAGAGTGTACTGGTGTAGGGTAAAGTGGTATAGAGTGCAGTGGTGCACAGTAGATTACAGTGAAGTATAGTGGATTGGTGTAGAGTGAAGGGGCATAAAGTTGAGTGTTGAAGAGCACCATACTGTACAGTGGTGTAGAGTGGATTTGTACAGAGTAGATTGGTGTGGCCTAGACTGGAGCGGTGTACAGTGCAGTGGCAAAAAGTACATTGGTGTACAGTAGAGTGGCAAAGATTGGATTGGCATAGAGTAGAGTTGTACAGGGTAGAGTAGAGAGGAGTAGCATGAAGTGGCGTAGAGTCCAGTGGCGTAGAGTGGAGTGGTGCAGAGTGCAGTGTTGTGGAGTAGAGTGTAGTGTTGTGGAGTGGTGCAGAGTGAAATAGAGTGGTGTAGAGTGGAGTATTCATGTTGTGGCAGTCACTGTCATTACACATAACACATTTTCAATTTAAATGAGCTTTACATTTGCAGCATCATACAGTTTTACTTATAAAACTATACAGTGCACAGGCAAAAATGTGTGGAACTTGCATCACATAATTTGATTCATTTTGATCATACTAAAGAATTTATTTTGAACACACTGCAGAAATAACAAAAAATGTGCTTCATTTGTACTATCATAATTCTGATATACTTTGAAATACTTACACAGTTCATTTAAATGTTGTAATTTCCTTGAAAAAAACTCTTTTTGTACCCGAGTATCCCGTAAGATTGTTTTATAAATCCTCTCAATTTGAAGTCAGAGAAAGAAAAGTAAACACGCACCCTCAGAAGACAGTGCCTGACATTTGACCTCGGTCTTTGAATGCACAGCAAATATGTTGAGATAAGAACAAGATTTACAGGCCTGTTTAAAGAAAGGAAGCCATCAGAAGGATATTGGTAAATAAGGTTTTCGCATAAGGATTGACGAAGTGAGCCTGGAGAATGTGAGCGAGTAAATGCTAAACAAGAACATGTGAGTTACAAACTACAAAGCCAATGGCAAACAAAGGGCAGAATGCATTCCCAGGTCAACTTTCTGAAATTTCCCAACCTGTCTTTTGCATATCTGGTAGGGTGCGAGCGAAAAGAACGCATAAAACCAGTAACCATGTAAAGATCAAATTGACTTTATTTGGTCACCATTTTCATCCATTCCTGTAATGGACACTGCTCCCAGGCACACCAATTAAAAATCATTTTTTTCAGGAGAATGCTGAGTGATAGAAATGTTATTGATCCCCACAGATTTCAGAACTTTCCCTCACAACATTTGAGGAAAATGCATGACTTTAGCCAAATGTTAAGGTTTTAGGGCATTCTAGGTAAGAAAACGTAGTGGGATACACGCAAGCCACACCACCCTAGGTTTGGCTAGATCTGTAGATTCCAGAAATGCCCAGGACTCGTAGGGTTATCTAGTTGCAAGCTGATCCAGCACCCGATAGTGCAGCCATTCATCATGGCAAGTGAGGGGAAACTGGGATTTACCCTCTCTCATTGTCAGCATATATGTCGAAACTACACCCAAAAGATTTCAAATTTCCTTCCACCTGCCCTTAGAATATGGATGCTCTAGGTCCCAGTGGGACATAAAGACTGTTAGGGCTGGTATCAGAATGGGCTGACCCCCAATTCATTGTTTTTAAAGAATTTCCCTGGCATCAAATGGCCCTTCCAACCATTCAGGAAGCAGATTGGTGGTAACTGCCCCCCTCCCCAATCTTCTTGCCACCGGCAGAAAGACTGTTGTGCTCATTTTAGGATGCCAAGATGACCCAATGCCTGGGTTTTCCGCACCCACCTCTTCAGTTTATTTTACCATTTTTCCATGGTGTTTAAGAGCCTTTCCTCGGGGGTCAGAAAGACTGTTGGATTGTTCCTGGAGTTAGGGTACTACCTGATGCTTTTTTTAAACTACATTTTCCTTGGTGTGTAGTGGGCTTTCTAACCTCTGGGGGCCAGAGGAAATTCCCCAATCTACTTCTTGGTGAACAGAAAGACTGCTGGGGCCATTAAAGGGTAGGGACAAGGCCCGATGTCTCAGCAGGCCACTTTTACCCCATTCTGTTTTTATCATTTTTCCCTTGCGTCTAGTGGGCATTCTGATGTTTCAGCAGACCTTTCAGATCTTTTCTTAATCGTTTTAGTAGTTTTAATTGAGTTTTCTGTCCTCCTAAGTGGAAGACTGGGGGTGTACCTGCAAGATGGTAATGCCTCTTTTAGGGTGGAGGCATGGTCCAGTGCCATGGTGGGCCACACCCACAACTTTTTTTTTTAGGCTAAAAAAAATCCCTTTGTTAATTTACTATGTGTCCTAGTCTGCCCATGGGCCATCTAGAATGTACTAGGGAATAGGTACATGAAACAACTATTTCTGTATTATATGTTGTTTTAAAATGTCTATGATTTAGGCTGGGATGGCACTGGATTAAACACAAAATTATTTTTTGTGTATTTCACTTATGTTCTGCAAAAAAAATGTATGTTGGTGGGGTAATAATATTTTGATGCCTTGGGAAGATGTGTGTTGTTAGAAAAGTAATTTTTGTTTTTAGCATTGCTGAATTAATTGTAGTTTTTTCTTCATTGTCTACCGTGCCACCTTTTTTCTGGCCAGTGTGTGTGGGTGGGTGTGTGTGTTGTGGGTGTGTTTGCCAGAGGCCACCATTTTGTCTAGTCCATAGGCCTACATGTGTTATTTGTTGCCCATGCCTCCTTGCTTGTTGTTTCAACTTGTGTGCATGGCCATTTCAGGTAGTCACCCAGTGTATTTTGGCATAGGACTGCATGTGCTCTTTTTGTCCATGCCTCCTTGCTTCTTCTTGTTTGAACATGCTGCTGGCAGCCATTTTGTGTAGCCAGCCAGTGTGTTGAATACTTTTTTTTCCAGTTTTCAAAGCAATTTTCTAGGGACATTCATAGAAGAAGGCTAGGCGGTTTTGGTTTTTTGTTATTTTTTATTTACTTTATTCCCCTGATATCAATTTAATGTGCTTGAGGGTCATTTTAGTGTGCATGTATGTACAGTGTTTATATAATATATACTGTGTTTTCTATTTTCCCTGCGCCACTTTGGCTCCCAAAGGATTTCTCATACTCCCTAGTGAGACCCCAGCTATTACCTTTTTTATATTATTTGATTTGTCCCTGGATCCCCTGCCTTCCATAGGTCTCTTAGGCCATAGGTGCACACCAGCATTCATTTTTTAAGCATTATGGCCCTCATTACAACCCTAGCGATCGGTGATAAAGCGGCAGTAATACCGCCAACAGGCCGGCGGTAAAAAAAATTGAATTATGACCACGGCGGAAACCGCTCACACAGACAGCCACTTCAACACACCAACCGCCACAGCGGTAGCAACAAGAACCACGGCGGTAACCACCGACAGCCAGGCGGAAGACAATGTACCGCCCACACTATTACAACTGGCCTATCCGCCACCTTTTCTGGGGCGGTACCAACAACATCAACAGCACAATGGAAACAGAACACAGAAGGCAAAGGACTCACCTCTGGAGACTCAAGGAAGAACCACAATGCCATGGAGCCCGAGTTGCACATCATCCCCATGCTCGTCTATCTTCTTCTTCACTACGAACACCAACGCTGGCGAAGACGACAACGGTGAGTACTGCCGCCTAGCACACAAGGGAGGGGGGAGGAAAAAGAGAGTGACACACACATGCAACACCTCCACCCACAACATCATGCACACAGCCAGGATGCAGTAACATTACATATCCATTCCCTACCACTCAGGAATAATGCAAGGACAAAAGGAATTGATTAAAGTGAGTGTAATGGGGGGCGTGGCTTCGGGCGTCAAGATGGCGGTCGCACTCTAAGAGTGCTCTGGACCCCTCCGTCATCCGCCCTACGAAGCTGCCACTATTCACACTACTGGCGCTGCCCTGGGGGTGCCCATCGGCTCCTGGACCCCAGAGATCCCCCCTGGAACCACCTACGGCATATTTGAGCCGTAATAGCACCAGCCGCGGCTGACTCGAAAAATTCAAGATGGCGGCCGGGACCGTGGCGCTCGGCCAAACCCGAGGTGGGAGGCTCCCCTGCTGAGGCGGCCGCTCGGTGGAGGACGCCGCAGACGCCGGCCCTGCGATCCGGGGCCCGGGCCCCTTGTGGGCCGATGTGAGGCGAAACGTGTCTGCGGTGAGGAGAGAGGCTCCTGGCGGCCTGGACCCCGCTGCGCGTCTGCGCGGGGGCCCGGGAGAAGTGGGGGATATCCCGAGACGCGAGGAGGTCTCCTCCGTCCGGATTGAACGAGGCCCGGGAGTCAAGGAGGGGCCGTGAACGCGACTCCGGCCGCGCTCCTGAGGGGAGCTGGCTCGCCCGGCGGCTGTCCCGAGTGGAGGGATTGGCGCCGGGGACACCGACGCTGTGCCCCGGGATCCGGGCCCCGGTGGATTGGACCGTGAGCACACGAGCGGCGGCTGAAGGACTCTTGGGGGTCGGACCCTCTGTGCAGGTATGCGGGGCCCCGAAAGATAAAACTGATCTCAACAAAGAGGCTGCCAAGTGAGACATTCCTGCTCCCAGTCATTGACTTTGAGCGCCTGGGGCGGAGTAGGTGGCCCCCCAGAGATCGCTGGCGTTGGGCCCTGGAAGGCGAGGGAGATCCCCCCCCTCTCGGAAGAAAACAAAGGCACCCCAGCACGAGTTTGGCGGGGAGGGAACTCCCGATCAATACAATACAATACAACACATCACAATGGGCGCTTGAATCCAGGAAAGGACTAACCCCACCATCCTGACTGATACCGAGAGACCTCTCTGGCCCCCTGGGGGCGCAGTGCAGGCAACACTTTTCGACTGGCCCCGGACGAGGGGGAGCCGCCGGAGACGCCCTGGACTGCAGGGAGGGCAAGGAGTCCTGCGAGCCCCAGATGACCTGGTGGCACGAGGCGAGACCCGACGCAATGCTGGGCAGTCGCCTGACGGTGTGAATTAACGGAGTGGAGAGGATCGGTACCCGTTGGACCCCGGGGGGGTGATTGGGCTGTGCCCACCAGCGTGTGCTCTGATACCCCGCCGGTAGACCCCCTCCGAGGCGATCCCCTGTCGAAACGGCCCGGACGCAGGAACCTGGACGAGGTGGATCTGGGTGACAACCGGACACCCCCAACTTCCTTAGACAGAATGGGAAAGGACAAAGCAAAAAAACAACCCCGACCTCCCAGCAAAAGATCGACCAGTTCACGATGCCAGCGGGCCCCAGAAGAGAAGGGGAAACCGCCAGTGGAGGCCCAGCGCTTGACGGAGTGAGCGCCATCCTCCAAGCAATTCAATCGTCGCAATCGGCTGTGGAGACCAAAATTGGGGAAGTGCGTGAGGACATGGGCCTTATCAGACAGGACCTCAGAAATGCAGTGAGCCGAATTACTGAGGTGGAGGGCCGAGTCTCCCAGACCAAAGACAAGCTGGCCGATCTTAAAACGAAAGTGGCCCAGCTACAAACACGTACCAGCGAGCTACACCGCTGTGCCGAGGATGCAGAAAATCGATCGAGACGCAACAATCTGCGTTTTATCGGATTCCCGGAGGGCGCGGAGGAGGATAAAGTATCAGAATTTTTGGAGCGCTGGATCAAGACCTGGATACCAGACCAGGCCCTCTCACCCTGGTTTGCAATTGAACGCGCTCACAGAGCCCTTGCACCGCGCCCCCCTCCGGGGGGCCCGAAGCGCCCAATGATCGCATGTTTTTTTAACTTTAAAGATCGAGACAACATCCTTAAAGAGGCGAGACGCTTGGAAGATCTTAAATGGGAGAACCACAAGATCCTGATATTCCCAGACTACACACGGGAGGTTCAGACCCGCCGCCGATCGTATGAGCAAGTCAAACAGAAACTCAGAGCAATGCAACTCTCATACATGCTCCTCTTCCCGGCACGGCTTAAGGTCATCATGGCTGGTAGGGCGCATTTCTTTGAATCTCCGGAGGAGGCATGGGACTGGCTGACCGAGGAGGGCGTTGGAGCCCGAAAGGGAGCCCTGAAACAAGGAGGAGAGCCCGCCCGGGATAGACCCCCCCTTTTGGGGGGACCTCGAAGGAGCCGGAGGCGCACCAGATCTCGGAAAGGGATGCGGGATGGTCTGGCTGCTCCTGGAGGTGGAGGGATGGCTGGAGACTCTGGCTCCCGGGTGGGGGAGATCTCCATCGAGTCCCCAGAAGGGCAGGAACAGATACAAGCCGAGGATGATAGACGTCTGAGCCAGTCCCCGGTGCTTGGCTGAACTGTTACATGGAGTTTTTGCTGTGACACATGGAGGGGATCGGGGAGAACGATCCGGCCTTGCGGGGCCCCTGGGTCGCGTCGTCGGATGACTCAGCGGCCCCCCGGGGTTCGCCAAACAAGATTTGAAGACTTTTCACTTATGATTGCAGAATGATCCGACTGAATGGAGGGGTCCACCACTCCACTCCCAAGACAGTCTTACTGGCTGTTATGTTCTGGTTGGGGTTAGGGGCGACAGATGCTTCCGGGGTGGGAGTATGGGGTGGGGGGCAGTTGGGGGGTGAGAAGTTTGAATTGGGGTTAGATAGTAGCACTCGGTACAGGTTTAGTACCTCAATGTTATGTTTTAAGCGGTCATCCCTGTTTCCACTGACAGCCACCCAACCAAGATATGATACCCGCGCAGCCCACGCCTGGTCCTCACTGACACAAATCATCTCCTGGAATGTAAACGGGCTCTTAGATAAGATCAAACGATCTGCAGTTTTCAACACCCTCCGCAGATACTCCCCCTCAGTGGTCCTACTGCAGGAAACTCATCTCCTGGGAACTAAATGCCCTATGCTCACACGGGGAGGATTTGATAGGGTTTACCACGCAGGTTTCTCCAGGGGATCCAGGGGAGTGGCCATTCTACTCAGCCGCTCTCTACCTATGGTGATAACATCTACGCTGTCTGACCCACAGGGCAGATTCGTAATTGCTTCAGGGATGCTTCACGGTACACCGCTGAACCTTGTATGCGCATACGCCCCCCCAGCGGGATTCGACGCCTTCCTACTCTCACTCCGCCAGATGGTAGCGGGACTCCCCCAGGGAACCACATTGATAGGAGGGGATTTTAATGCTGTTCTGGACCCCAGACTGGATATATCCGGGGACATTACCACTGGTAGGGCCTCTCGGGCTGCGAGTCTTAACGGATGGGTGGAGAGCCTCGGCCTCTGCGAGGTATGGAGAACCTGGCACCCTAAAGAACGTCAATACACACACACATCAGCCGCCCACTGGACACATTCCAGAATTGATTTAATATTTATGCCTGCACTAGACGTCATCGGTGTCACAGGGGCTGATATACTGCCACGAGGGGTCTCAGACCACGCACCTGTACGAGTCCGACTGGGTGGGACGGACCCCACCAGGCGCCCATTGTGGCGCCTGAATGCATGGTGCTTACAAGACAACGAATATACCCTTGAAATAAGAGACCGCCTTGCTCAATATTTTGAGTTGAATTTGGGAACGGTCCAGTCCCCAGGTATAATATGGGCTGCCGGCAAAGCCACACTAAGAGGGCATGCCAAGTGTCTTCTTCGTGCACGTGAACGCGCTCGGGACTCAAGAGTGTCTGAGTTGGAGGCTGAGGCGCTGAATCTGGAGCGCCAACATACGACCTTATCCTCGGCCTCTATTCTGAGGCAACTTACTAGGACCCGAGAGGAAATCCGACATTTGGTCCTTGAGTCAGCAAAACACATTTGGAGAGCATCGGCCGCCCGAATATATGGCTGGGGGGACAAGAATGGAAAACTCTTGCATTGGCTAGCCACACGCCCCCTGGCCAATAGAATCATACCTGAGATTAGAGACGACTCAGGTGCTCTTTCCAAAGCGCCCATCGAGATAGCTCAGAGCTTTGCCTCTTACTATGCACGCCTATACGCAGAGCACCCTCGGCCCACCATTGAAAGGGAATCCCCCCTCCTGAACGACATAACTCTTTCCAGAGTCTCCCAGACGGCCAGGAGCAGTATGGATGAGGCAATTAGCCTCACAGAAATAACCAGCGCGATTGCCAACTTGGCATCAGGCAAGACCCCAGGTCCTGATGGATTCCCACCAGAGTTATATAAGAAATGCAGCGATATTCTGGCTCCACATCTGCTCAACATGTACGAAGAAGCTGAGCGGAAGGGCCACTTCCCTCCTGGGATTGATCTAGCGACAATAGTAGTGATCCCCAAGACACAACCCCCGTCGCAACACTGCTCGGCATACCGACCCATTTCACTCCTGAACACTGAAGTCAAGGTCCTAGCCTCAATCCTCGCCTCAAGACTAAGAGACGCCATACCCACACTGGTGCATCCTGACCAATGTGGCTTTATGCCTGCCCGTAGCACTAGACACTGTATTAGGAGATTACACCTAGCGTTGGCGCATCAAAAGACCCTGTCTCGAGCCCCTCTGGCTTTGCTTCTACTCGACTTCGAGAAAGCCTTTGACACGGTAGACTGGTCTTACCTCGAAAACGTCCTACAAAGCAACGGCCTTGGGCCCAGATTCCGAGGATTGGTGAAGCTACTTTATTTTAATCCCACAGCACATGTCCAAGTAAACGGAGTAATCTCAGACCCATTCCCTATCGGCCGTGGCACCAGGCAGGGATTTCCATTATCCCCCTTGCTTTTTGCATTAACAATAGAGCCTCTGGCGAAAATGTTAAGGGAAGATCCGCTGATAGAGGGCTGGTCCTGGCCCGTCTGCCAAGAGGACTGCGTGGCACTGTACGCGGATGACGTCCTGCTGTACATCTCAAACCCAGCCAAAAGTGGCCCCCGCATTCTACAAATTCTAGATCTCTTCTCGGATGCCTCAGGACTGACCCTGAACCCTAGTAATTCCTTGCTGGTCCCTCTCCATCAATCTCGAGACTGCATAGACTGGCAGCAAAACATTCCAATACGAAGAAATAGTTTTAAATACCTGGGCGTGCATGTCTCCTTGCTCCCTGAACTAACATGGGAGCTTAACATCACACCATTAACCAAAAGAATAAAAAATGACCTCCAACGTTGGAGTGACCTCCCCCTTAACTTGTATGGGAGAATCGCTCTTTACAAGATGATGGTTCTCCCCAGACTTCTTTACCTCCTCCAGAACTTGCCTTACCCTATCCCCATGAGATGGTTCAGGGAAATGGACTCACAGGCACGCCAATTTCTATGGAATGGCTACCGTCCTCGATTGGCGCTTAAAACATGCCAGAGAGACGTTTCTGAGGGGGGATTGGGAATGTCCAACATCCATTACTACCACCTAGCAACACAAATACTAGTGATAAATGATTGGGTAGGGGGTGGATGGACAGATCCGGCGTATCGATTAGAACTTCAGACCATGAGTTATCCAAAGATCTTTGATGCTCTGTATGGAGGCCCGATCTCGCGTGGGACCCCGGAGGTGACCGGAGTGGTACTGCGGGGTTGGCGGACGGCCCAAAAGGTGACAGGGTGGTGGGGACGCCTCACCCATCAGACTCCACTATGGCAGGGAATACACTTAAGAGAGATAGCGAGATTGGAGGGATTCCAGAAGTGGGACAACATTGGTATTTCTACACTAGGCGATGTATGGGATGGCTCACATATGCGCTCTTTTGAAGACCTCCAGAAAATGTTCTCACTAAATAAGACGCAATTCCATAAGTATCTCCAGATCCGCCACACCTTGCTGACAGAAATCCGGACAGGGGATAACATACCTGAATATAGCCCTATGGAGGCGAAAGCCCTGATGGGGAGCCTAGGTAGAGGAGGTGTCTCCCAGATATATCGCTCGTTGATTGCCATCACTGGTGCTGCCATGGAGGGACTCCGTCAGAGATGGGAAGGGTGGGTGGGTCCTATGGAAGAGGTAGACTGGAACGAAGCATTGGCAGCTCCACACACTTTAACGATGACGACTCGTCTCCGTCTAATACAGACTTACTATCTCCATACTGCTTACCTAACACCCGTCAGGTTGTACAGGGCAGGTCTCCGTGACGCAGCTGACTGTCCACGATGTGGGGATCCAGACGCTGACTTTTTCCACATGGTATGGTCTTGCCCAATTATTAAAGCTTACTGGGAGGCTGTTATCATGGAGATCTCAACGGCCTTACAATCTGACATCGAGTTGACGCCAATGCTGCTCCTATTGGGGATCATGGGTGACACTGGACTGAGGAGAGCGGAACGGACCTTTCTGGGGGTGGCATGCTTAGTGGCCAAAAGAGACATAATGACGGACTGGAAAGCCCAAAATGCACCAGCTTTGACTAAATGGAAAAGAGGAGTGGATTGGTGTGCTCAACGTGAAAAACTCGTTTACGAGGCCAGAGGGTGCCCGAATAAATATGATAAGGTTTGGGGGAAATGGGATGCCACTACACTCAACCTACCTGCATTGTCGACTGGCCCAGCGCCAGAAAGAACCTAAACGGGCTTCCCCCTCCCCCCTTTAAAGGGTGGTAACAAGCATGGGATACTTTACAGAGAGATGCATAATCTTCACACACAGTGTATTGTCTGAGACTAGGGATTGACCATTGTTTGGTGCCCGTTGGCACCCAGTTACATGTATGTATTTCGCCTTATTTTTTTGCAAAACCAATAAAAATGTCTTTATCAAAAAAAAAAGTGAGTGTAATAAGATAAAATAGTAGAAAGTTGTGCTACAAAATCAAAACAGTATATGCATATATATAATTGGAGGGACACTGCCCAGTCCACAATGTTCGTTGGCCACAGGGCCACATCACATAGGCCAAGGCCCCACTTGACTCCTGTAACAACACGGAGAGAACACTGCAGGGGCATCAGGTTGAAAATACACAGGCACCTCAGGGGGACAGGGAATTGGGGGGAACCTCAGCCTGAAGATGGTACAACACTACTGGTCCTGGAGGGGGCGACATGCCCTGCGCGATGTCCTGGGGAGTGAAAAGTCACAGTCTCTCAAGTGGGTGGTTTGCCAACTGCTTGGTCCTGGGGGATACAAGGCCAAAGTCTCTCAAGTGGGTGGTTTGCCCACTGCTTGGTCCGGAGGAGTGCCAGGCCACAGTCTCTCAAGTGGGTGGTTTGCCCACTGCTTGGTCCTGGGGAGTGCAAAGCCACAGTCTCACAAGTGAATGGCTTCTCCACTGGTTCTGGAGGAGGCCTTGTGCCCAGTGTGCTTCATCCTGGCAAGAATGGGGTGAGTGGATGGCTTCTGGATGGGACATTGTGCCCTGTGATGCAGCACTTGGGGAGTGCAAGGTCACAGTCTCTCACCTGGGTGACACACCTACAGGATTTGCAGGAGCCAGGACACACTACAGCACATGGAGGCAGGGCTACACACTGCCCGCCGGTGGTGACAGCTGCTCAGTAGTGGCATTGGCGGTGCTGGTGTCGGAGATGCAAGTGGTATGGGTAGGATCCAGCCCTTCCCCTGCAGCCTCAGACGGCTGCCCACTGGGGCTGCTGCTGCTGGCAGTTGTGGTGGTGGTAGTGCTAGAAGTGGTCGGGGAGGCTCTAGCTCTTCCCTGCAGCCTCGGACAGCTGCCCACTGGGGCTGCTGCTGCTGGCAGAGGTGCTAGTGGCGGTGCAGGCAGTGATGGGGGGAGGCTCCAGCCCTTCCCCTGCAGCATCGGAGGGCTGAACTGCCATGGTTGGTGGTGGGGGCTCAGAACAATTCCTAGCTCCAGACCTCCTGCCCTTCCTGCCTGCAGGTGCAGGCCCCTTGCCCTTCCCCATGGCAGCTGGTGGTGCCTCCATGCCCTTCACCTTGGAAGCTGGTGCAGGCACACTGTCAGTGCTGATGGCTGGTTCCCTGGAGGATCTCCCACCAGCAGTAGCTGTCGACACTACTGTGGCCGTGGACTGGGTGGCTGATTTGTACGCATGGGTTCTGACCACCCTGGCCCAACGTGAAGTACGGGGGGAGGGGTAGGGAAGAGGTCAACGGCGGAGAGGAAAAGCTTCTTAGGGACACTGGGGCGGGAAGAAGGTGAAGGTTTGGGAGTGGAGGAAGAGGGAGTGGTCGTAGGAGGTGTCTGCTGTGTTTGGTTGCAGGAGCATGGGCTGGATGCTGTTGTGAGGTGGGTGGCTGTTGCGTGCCTGATTGCTTGTGTTTGTGTACTTTGGGAGGAGGGGGCACAGACACAGTGGGAGAGGACACAGGGGACGTGTGCATGGATGTGGGGGTGGTGATTGCAAGTGAGGGGCATGTAGTGATAGGCGTGATGGTGATGGGGTAGTGGATGAGGATGTTGTGCATGCAGGTCTGAGTGGAGACACTACTGGGAGGGTGGTGGACGAGGAGGAGTAGGGGGACACAGTAGAGGCAGTGGATGTTGGTATGTCTGCATCTGGATGGTGTTTGTGTGAGTGCCTGCGGGATGATGTGTGGTGCTTGTGTTTGCCTGAACCACTCCTGTGTGTTGTCTTGGGTGCATGCTGGTCTGCCTGTGTGCTTGGGATAGGTTGGGGTTGAGTGGAATGGGACTGGGTGGAGGAGGTTGGAGGGGAGAGGCTAGAGACAGAGAGAATGGCTGCCATCAGGGAGGAGGCCAGAGCCTGGATGGATCTCTTTTGGGACGCCATGCCAGACCGAATGCCCTCCAGGGATGCATTTGTTTGTTGCAAATGGGAGGCCAGCCCCTGGATGGCATCCACTATGGTTGTCTGCCCAACAGAGATGGATCACAGGAGATCAATAGCCTCCACACTCAGGGCAGCAAAGCTAACAGGGGCAGGGCCTCTGATGCCTGGGGTGAAGCAAATGCCCACCCTCCTGGGTAAGTGGGCACAGGAAACAAGCTGAGTGGCTGCTGGGAGGGCGGTGCTGGCACGGGGTGGCAGCTGAAGCTGTAGCTGGGGTGGGCACAGAGGTGTCTGCCACCACCAAGGAGCTTCCATCGGAGGAGGTATCACTGTTTGAACTGTCCCCTCCATTCTCCGCTGTGGTGATCCCCTCGCCCTCCGTCCCACTGGTGCCCTCACCGTCTGTGGATTCACCCTCCTGGGCACTGTGGGATGCAGCTCCCTCCATCGCTGGTGCCTCTGCTCCTCTGCCAGAGTAATCTAATGCACATAAGGACAGGGTGACAAAACAAAAAGGTGGGGGGACAAAGGATACACATGGTCAATGGCTGCTCCAACACCACTGTTGGCGTGCACGACACACACACACAGGGAACAGTCCTACGCACTAGGCAATGCAATACCAGTCACAATGCTAGTCACCAGGCCATGGACAGGAATATCTAACGCCAATTGTAGCATACCTGAGACCCACAGACCCCTGCTCAGTAGTGGATGCCTACAAGCTTGGTAGGAGGTGGTGTACATCAGACCCTGCCCAACATGGGACCTAAACTGCAATGTCCGGCCTGGCCTAGGGACACTCACAGGCCCACATCCCCCACCCAGAGACCACCCCACCACACGCAAGTAGTATGTTGGGAAAATGTACTCACCCCCTTGTGGCTGCTGTGATGCCCCCAAGCGCCCATACAGCTCCGGATAGGCCACCACATATGTGGGCCATCAGGGGGGTCAGGGTTCGACGGGCACCACTTCCTCATTCAGAGGCCATCCCCAGCTAGGCCTCCACCATCTTCCTTGCCCAGCGTCTCAGGTCCTCCCACTGTTTGCGACAGTGGGTGCTCCGCCTGCCGTAGACCCCCAGGGTCCGCACGTCCTTGGTGATGGCACGCGATATACCCTTTTTCTGATGGGCGCTGACCTGCAGGAAAAGAAACATAGAAAAAGGTATCAGTCATACCATTGGGCCTGTTACACTCATGGCCCACCATAGCCCTCACATCTCCTTACGCGCAGACATTGCCCACCATACATACATCACGCTGCCCAATACACTTCCACCAACCCCTCCCCCTACACGAGGCCCTCACACACAGCACTCCATGCATCCATGCCCCTTGCATCGTGCTCCCAGTGTACTCACCTGTTGGTCTGGAGGCCCATACAGCATTCAGTACTGAGGTAGGACCCCATCCACCAGTCTCTCCAACTCTGCAGCGGTGAAGGCCGGGGCCTTTTCCCCAGTGACACAAGCCATTGTCGGTTCCAGACACAGGTCACAGCAGCACTTGCAGTGTAGGTCCTCTCCTGTTGAAGTTCAGGTAGCAAGTGAGTGAACAAATTGGAAATGGCAGTCACGTCTGCGGCGGTGCATACTGTCACTATCAGCGTACATCATCATTGCCCACTGAAACCCATAGGGCCCAATGACAACCAATGAGGAGTTGCACAGCGGTACTCGACCGCCTCCTGCAACGGCGCACAACAAAAGGGGCATTACCCCATTTCCACATGTCCATCCACACAGGACAGGTGGACGCCATTTTGGGGGTGGGGGGCAGGCTATGGCACCTAACTGCGTCACAGTACACCTAAGCACCATTTGGGCCTATACAACAAGATACTGTGACAGTCACAACATGCAATGCAGAGTAGTGTTTGGAAATGTAGAATACTGACCAGCTGCTCACTGCTTTGCCCCCTAGATTACAACCTCTGCGGATGTTTAGGAGATGGAGACATCCCCATGTACAGACCCCTGGTGAACTTGGCAACGATGGAGGACAGGCACATTATCCTCACATATAGACTTGATAGGGCCACAATCGGAGCTGTGTGCCCAATTGGAGCCTGACCTGATATCTGCTATCCGTCACCCCACTGGGATCCCCCCTCTTGTGCAAGTCCTATCTGTGCTCCATTTCTTGGCAACTGGCTCCGTCTAAGTGACAGTGGGCTTGGCAGCAGGAATGTCACAGCCAATGTTCTCAAACGTGCTGACCAGAGTGTTGTCTGCCCTGATTAAACACATGCGCAGCTACATCGTTTTCCCCCAGGCTGAGGATTTGGCACGGGGAAAGCTGATTTCTATGCAATGGGACATATCCCTAACATTATTGGGGCTATTGATGGTACACATATTGCATTTGTCCCACCCCCGGACAAATGAACAGGTGTTCAGAAATCGAAAGAGCTTTCACTCCATGAATGTGCACATAGTGAGCCTGGCTGACCAGTACATCTCCCATGTCAATGCAAAGTATCCTGTCTTTGTGCAGGATGCCTATATCCTGAGGAATTGCAGCATCCCATATGTGATGGCTCAACTCCAGAAGCACCAGGTGTAGCTAATAGGTGAGCCCTGGTTTCCACCCTGTGGATGTTGCTGTATGGGTATGGTCTGGGCCCCAAGGGTTAGTGTGTGTCTAACAGTTGTCCCTCGATATTTGCAGGTGACTCTTGTTACCCCAACCTCTCATGGCTACTGACCCCTGTGCAGAATCCCAGTACAAGGGCAGAGGAAAGTTACAATGAGACACATGGGAGAACAAGAAGAATCATAGAGAGGACATTCAGCCCCTAAAGGCCAGGTTTCGTTGCCTCCTCTAACAGGTGGATCCCTGTACTACTCACCCAAGAAGGTGTGCCAGATCATCGTGGCATGCTGCATGTTGCATAACCTTGCCTTGAGACACCAGGTGCCTTTTCTGGAGGAAGATGAGGCTGGAGATGGCTGTGTGGAAGCTGTGGATCCTGTGGACAGTGAAGATGAGGAGGCAGAGGATGAGGATGAGGACAACAGCACAGCTATTATATGACAGTACTTCCAGTGACACACAGGTAAGACACTGTAACTTCACTTTGCATCAACAGTTTTGTGTTTGACATTGTACACGGCAGGCAGATTCTCCCACTTCTATGGCCACTTACTGTGCCCTTTGGCATCTCTATTTTCAGATATCTGTGCCCCACTATCACTCCTGGTGTGTTGACTGCAGCCAACTACAGGTCATTCCTATGTATATATTACTGTACAGTTGTACTGCAGTGTTTAAAGCTTGTTAAACAAATACATAGTTCAATCATTTGACAGACTCCAAACTTGTATTTTTTCGGAGGGTGTTTATTTAAGTGCTAATAAGTAGAGGAGGATGTGCAATGGGCTGGGGTGATGATGGAGGAAAGTCCAGGGTATAGTTCCAGTCTATTTGTAGCACAGGTGCATTGTCCAAGGGGGCATAGAAAGTGGAGCAATGGCATTTTAAGGTGGACAGGGTGACAGAGTGGGACACAAGGGTGACAATCAGGAGAGTCTTATTTCCTGGTGGGGGTCTTGGCAACATTCTCTGGCTTCTGCCTGGATCACAGGGACTGTTTGCGGGGTGGTTCTTTTTCTGCAGGGGAGGGGTGCTGGTGGCCTTTTGTTCCTGTGGCAGGGCCTCCTGTCCACTAGTGTCAGCGGAGGTGGAGGCTGTTCATTGGTGTGGCTAGTGTTAGAGGCCCGTTGGTGTGCCACTGCCTCCCTCTGTCTGCCAGCACCCCTGCAATGGTGACCAGGGTGGTGTGGATGTCCTTCAGGTCCTCCCTGATCCCTAGATACTGTCCCTCCTGCAGCCGCTGTGTTTCTTGCAACTTGTCCAGTATCCGGCCCATCGTCTCCTGGGAATGTTGGTATGCTCGCAGGATGTTGGTGGGTGCCTTGTGGAGAGTCGGTTCCCTGGGCCTGTCCTCCCCCTGTCGCACAGCAGTTCTCCCAGTATCCCTGCTGTCCTGTGCCTCTGTGCCCTGAATAGTGTGCCCACTGCCACTGACCCCAGGTCCCTGATCATCCTGTGTTTGTGGGGTGGCCTGGGGTCCCTGTAGTGGTGGACACATTGCTGATTGACATGACCTAGGGACAAAGGTATGGGCCCTCTGGGTGGGTGCTGTGCTGGTGTTTCCTGAGGGTGGGGCTCTGTGGTGGTATGGGAGTGTGCCTGGGTAACCAACTGTCCGGAGAACCCTGATGGGCCAGGTTGGTCATTCAGATACAGACGACCAGAGGTGCTGTCATCACTGTGGGCTTCTTCTGTGGGGGGACTGGTTGTTGCTGGCACCTCTTCTCCAGTGACGTTGTGTGGGGGACCTGTGGGGATGTAAATGAAGTGTTATTGTTTCTGTGTGTGACATCTTGTGCATGGGTGTGTTAAGCCTCTATGGTTGTGATTGCCCTGTCAGCTTTGCCTTGTGTGAGTAGTTATTTTGTGAGCTAGGTAATTCTCTCAATTGTGCATGCTGTGGTGACGGGTGTCTATGCAGGGCTGTGAGTGGTGTCCATGCATTGGTGGTGCATGCAGGGCTTGGCACTGGGATGAGTGGGTTGTGATGGTGGGTTGTGTGGGAGGTGGTGGAGGTGGTGGAGTGATGGGAGTGAGGGTGAGGGTATGTGATGGCATGCAGGTAGGGGGGTGAAAGTAATAGAGAGTTGACTTACCAGAGTCCAGTCCTCCTGCTACCCCTGCCAGGCCCTCAGGATGCATGATTGCCAAGACCTGTTCCTCCCATGTTGTTGGTTGTGGGGGAGGAGGTGGGGGTCCACCGCCAGTTCTCTGTACTGCTATCTGGTGTCTTGCTACCACAGAACGCACCTTCCCCCGTAGGTCGTTCCACCTCTTCCTGATGCCATCCCTAGTTCTTGGGTGCTGTCCCACGGCAATGACCCTGTCCACGATCCTCCGCCATAGCTCCATCTTCCTTGCAATGGATGTCTGCTGCACCTGTGCTCCAAATAGCTGTGGCTCTACCTGGATGATTTCCTCCACCATGACCCTTAGCTCCTCTTCAGAGAACCTGGGATGTCTTTGTGGGGCCATGGGTGTAGTGTGCGTGGTGTGTGTAAGGGTGTGTGGGGTGATGTGTTGGGGTGTGTGCTGTAAGGTGCGTGGATGGTGTATGGGTGATGGTGTTCCGTGGCTCTGGTTCTGTGGGTGCTCTTGGTGTGTTTCTCAGTTGTCAATTTTTGTGAGTCATAAAGGGTTGTGGGTAATGTGGTGTGTGTTTTATAGTGGTGTGTGTGTGTGTGGGAGTAGTGTGTGTATGTGTGTCAGGTGTGTGTAGTTTGAATTGTCCAATGTAGTGTTGTTTTGTTAGGTTGTGTGTATTTTGAGCGCAACGGTATGTACCCCCAATGGTTTACTACAGTTGAATGTCCGCCGCGGTGATTCGTGGGTCATAATGCTGTGGGCGTAGTTCTGTTGGCGTAGCAGTGTGGGTATTGGTACCACCAGTTTATCACTGACCTTTGGGCTGGCGGATTTGTGCGTGGGGCTGTATAGTGACGGATTGCTATATGGGTAGCGGTAAACGGCTGCGGTATGTTGGCAGCAGTCGGCTTGGCGGTAAGCGGCACTTACTGCCAATGTCATAATGAGGGCCTATGTAATTTTCTCCTGCATCCCCTGCCTGCCATAGGCACAAGCTAGCATTCACTTTTTTAGAGAACTGTTTCATTTTTCCCTGCCTGCCATAGGTCTCTTGGGCCATAGGTGCACACCAGCATTCACATTTTAAAGAATTATTCAATTTTTACCCTCACCCCTGCCTGTCATAGGTCTCTGAGGCCATAAGTGCACACCAGCATTCATTTTTTTAAGGATTATCTCATTTTCCTCTGTACCTGCTGCCTGCCATGGGCGCACACCAGCATTCGTTTTTTAAGGATTATTTCATTTTTGCCTGCCTTCCTGCCACAGGTGTCTCACCTTAGAGGTACATAAAGCAAACTTTTAAATCTGTTCATTATTATGTAATTTAAGCATCTCTCCACAGCAACCAGTCTTCCTGGTTCCCAAAAGCTATTGTATTTTATACACTGTACTTGCAGTAAGGCTTATGGATAAAAGGGGTGTTCAATGTTCAACGTAAACAGTACAAATTCCTACTAATCGAGCACATTTCATATTTATTAGATAGCAAATAAAAATGAAGCTAAAAAGCTCATGTTAACATAGCCCTACATCCATACTTATTAATTCACACACACAGATCCTTTCTGTTCAAAAACAAAAGACCATGTTAACATGTGTTAAGGTGTGTGACACATACAACATTGTTAAAAACAAATAATAAAGCAATCACACGTGATAAGGGGAACATTTAAGATGGAAGCATAGAGTGATGGTCAAAATCTTTGTTTAGAAGTAAAATGCAAAATGATTTGCACTGAGGCAGTGATCCTCTGGGTAGTGGAGTACAGAGTTGACATTGACAAATAGTTTCTGATGAATGTTAGTTTGAAGAAAGAGAGTGCTTTGTGTAGAATGTTGATTTGACCACATCGAGAGAAGAGGTTAGTGTACCTTTTGCCTCTTTGATGAGATTCAACGTGATGTTTGAGGGAGCAGATAGATGGTGTGATCCAGGGCTGTAGTTCGGATGGAAAAGAGGATGAAGAGGCAAATGCCGTAGTGTGAGATGAAAGTCAAGAGTAGTCTACTGTTGAAATGGGGAAGGAGGTGTAATTTGTGTGTGGGACATGTTCACATGTCGTCAGAAACTGTGTCAGAAGGAAATATGATGGACGTTTTGTAACGTAGCACAAGGCCTTCAGGTACTCATGATCGCTTTCTTGATGCAGCACGTACTTCAATGGCATGTTGATGATCACTTTCCCAGAACTAAGCTACAACGTGCTTCTATTCTTCCAGGCTTTGATCTGTCTAGTTCATCATCAGTGATCACAGCAACTTCCTTCATTACAATTCTAACATTTTGCCTTAATTTAACATAAGAACATACATGACCCAAGCTTTCCTCTTCACTAATGAAAATAATTCATGCTCTTCCTTTTCATCCTACAAAATGGGCTAATTTGCTGAATCGTTTTGGGGGAGGGTTGAAATATTGTATGCTTATGTATTAATATTTTTTCTTGATTTAGATACATTTCTGCCAAACTCATGCATAATGCATGCATTGAATACAATATGTTTTTAAGTGTAAGGGATTTCCGTACACTGGTTATTGGTGACATATTTTTCTAGCCAACCAATGGCTACCTCTATAGCTGGCAAGAAATGCCATTTAGGATTGTGTATCCCTTCGACAGGCAGGAATTTCAAACTGTTAGGAGTAGGCAGTCAGGGGTGTTATGAAATCGTCTGTCTGTGTCTCGTCAGCTTCGGATGGTTAATTAGCGCTATGAGGTAAATAATTGTCTCTATACAGCATACCATATGGACTGTCTCAGGGAACTCAGACAGCTCCTCTGTGTTTGCTTTACTGGGGAAGCTGTTTGTGCTTTAAGCTTAATTAAAAGCCAGTGGCAAGTGTGCGGTTTCCTTAGGAGCTTTTTCCGTTTGCGTTTTTCGTCATTAATAAATTAAATTTATCATAACCCATAGCATACACATTTTGCCATAGGCAGATGCTGGTCCGAAGGATTGTTTTATGAAAAGTAAATCTATTCTGATTTTAATAACATATTTTGTATTAGATACAAAATACAAAATGGCATTTCTGCCATGAATTTGTAAAAAGCCTGTCTGGCTGTTTTTGGTTATCAAAAAAGAGTTCAATACTGCCTCCCTGTAAAACCTCTCGATTTAATCAAAGTCACAGTTCAATTCAAGTAAGTGCAATACTAATACAAAGCCCGACTATAAACAAGCATTGGCAAAGCCAATAGGTCTCGCCAATGCAAAAGCTATTAGCTTTGTCAGTGTGTTTTTGCCATGTTGTACACCAGCATGGCTGCTATTCAGGATGCGTAAACGTTAGTTTGTTAAGAGAAGAGGGGCGTGGAGTGTTACAGAGTGGAATGGTGAAGAGTGAAATAGAGTGTTGTAGAGTGGAGTGACAGAGTGTTGCGTATTGGAGGGGCATAGTGTGGAGTCACGTTGAGTGGCATACACTGCAGTGACATAGAGTAGGGTGGATTGGTGCAGAGTGTATTGGTGTTGAGTGTTGCAGAGTATAGTGCTGTACAGTGCAGTGGCATTGAATTCAGGAGCATACAATGCAGAGTCGCAGAATGCAGTGGCATATGTTAGAGTGGTGCATAGTAGAATACAATGGTGCACAGTGGAATGGTGTAGAGTGGAGTGGCATAGAGTAGAGTGGCACAGAATAGAGTGACAAAGAATAAAGTGGTGCAACTTAGAGTAAGGTAGAATGTTATAGAGTGCGGATGTGTAGAGTGCAGTGGCATACAGTTGAGTGGCGAAGAGTGGCACAGAGTGGAGTGTTGCAGAGTAGAGTGTTTCAGAGTGTTGTAGAGTGGAGTGTCACAGAGTGGAGTGGTGCAGAGTGTAATGGCACAGATTAGAGTGGTGCTGAATAGAGTGGTATAGAATAAAGTGGCAGAAATTAGAGTAAAGTAGAGTGTTGTAGAGTAAGGAGGTGTAGAGTGCAGTGGCATAGAGTAGAGTGGTGTAGAGTGGGCAGACTGGAGTGGCGTAAAGTTGAGTGATGCAGAGGACAGTGATGCAGAGTAGACTGGAGTAGCATAGAGTGCAGTGGCATAGAGTGCAGATTGGAGTTGTGTGTTATAGAGTGCAATAATATAAAGTGTTGCAGAGTAAATTAGCATAGAGTAATACGGAGTAGAGTATAGTGCCATACAGTGAAGTGGCAGAGTGCAGTGGTGTAGAGTGGAGTAGCATAGAGTGAAGTAGTGCAGAGTAGAGTTGTGTAGATTCCAGTGGCAGAAAGTGCACTGTTGCAAAGTAGAGTGTCAGAGTGCGGTGGAGAAGAGTGGTGTAGCATGCCATACAGAGCAGTAGCATAGAGTACAATGATACAGGACACAGTGCAGTGGTATAGAGTGCAATGACATAGAGTGCAGTTGTTGAGAGTGCATTGACTTAGAGTGCAGTGGTTAAGAGTAGAGCGGCATACAGTGCAGTGACATAGAGTGAAGTGGTGCAGAGTGGAGTAGACTGAAGTAGAGCGCAGTAGCATAGAGTAGATTGTTTCAGAGTATAGAGCAGAGAGGTGCATGGTAGAGTGCAGTCGCGTAGAGAAGCATGGAGTGTAATCGCATAGAGTAAAGTGGTGTAGAGTGCAATAGCATGTAAAACAATGGTGCAGAGTAGATTCTAGTGGAGTACAGTGAATACAGAATGTCATACAATACAGCAGCGTAGAGTGGATGTATGCAGAGTAGGTTGGTGTGGCCTAGATGAAAGTGTACAGTGCAGTGACAAAAAGTGCAGTGGTATAGAGTAGAGTGGCAAAGATTGGATTGACATAGAGTAGAGTGGTACAGGGTAGAGTAGAGAGGAGTAGCATGAAGGGGCGTAGAGTGCAGTGACATAGAGTAAAGTGGTGCAGAGTGCAGTGGTGTGGAGTGGTGCGTAGTGGTGCAGAGTAGAGTGCAGTGGTGTGGAGTGTTGCAGAGTAGAGTGGAGTGGCGTAGAAGGGAGTATTCATGGTGTGGTAGCCACTGTCATTACAGATAACATATTTTTAATTGAAATGACCATTAAATTTGCAGTGGCATACAGTTTTACTAATACAAATATACAGTGCGCAGAGGAAAATGTGTGGAAATTGCATCACATAGTTTGATTCGTTTTGATCATACTAAAGCATTTGTTTCCAACACACTTCAGAAGTGACAAAAAATGTGCTTCTTTTGTGCTTCCATAATTCTGATGCATTTTGAAATACTTACACAGTTCATTTAAATGTTGTCATGTGCTATGAAAAAACTCTTTTGTACCTCGAGTATCCAGCAAGGTTGTTACATAAATCGTCTCTATTTGAAGTCAAAGAAAACAAAGTAAACAAGCGCACTTGGACGACAGCGCCTGGCATTTGACCTTGATTTTTGAATGCATAGAAAATGTGATGAGATAAGAACAAGATTTTGTGTGGTAGAAAAAAACTTTTTCACACCTCAAGTATCCAGCAAGATTGTCACATAAATCCGATCTCTTTGAAATCAGAAAAGAAAAGTAAACAAGCGCCCTCTGAAGACAGCGCTTTAGGTTTGACCTCAGTCTTTGAATGCACAGCAAATGTGAGGAGATAAGAACACGATTTAAAGGCCTATTTACAGAAAGGGAGCCCTCAGAAGGATATTGGTAAGTAAGGTTTGGCATTGTGTAAGCCATTACACGGTAAGTGAGAAAATGTAATTTACAAACTACAAAGCCAATGGCAAGCAAAGGGCAGAATGCATTCCCAAGTAAACTTTCCGAAACACTCCAAGATATCTTTTGCATAACTTGTAGGTTGCGACCTAAAAGGACGGTTACAACCAGGGACCACGTGAAGATCATATTGACTTCATATGCTCACAGTTTTCATCCATTCCTGTCATGGGCAATAGTCCCAGGCACACAAATTGGAAACCGTTTTTATCAGGAGAAGAGTGGGAATGCTGGGTGGTTGGAATTTTATGGATCCCCACAGACTCCAGAACTTTCCTTCACAACAAGAGGAAAATTAATGATTTTAGCCAAATTTGAAGGTTTGTAGGGCATTCTAGGTAAGAAAACGTAGTGGGATCCATGCAAGCCACACCAACCTGGTTTCGACTAGACCTGTAGAATTCAGAAACGCCCCTGACTCACACGGTTATCTGGTAGCAAGCTGATCCAGCACCTTAATACTGCAGCCATTCCCCATGGAAAGTGAGAGGAAACTGGGATTTACCCTCTCTCTCATTGTTAGCTAATATGTTGAAACTACACCCGAAAGATTCAAAATTTCCTCTCACGTGCCCTGGGAATATGGATGCTCTAGACCCCAGTGGGAAAGGAAGACTGTTAGGGCTGATGTCAGAAAGGGCTGGCCCCAATTCATTGTTTTATAAAAAATATCCCAACATCAAATGGGCCTTCTGACGCCTCAGGAATCAGATTGATGGTAACCGCCACCCCATCTGCTTGCCACTGGCAGAAAGATTGTTGTGCTCATTTTAAGATGCCAAGATGACCCAGGGCCTGATTTGGCTGCACCCACCTCTTCTGTTTATTTTAGCATTTATCCTTGGTGTTTAACAGACTTTCCTCAGGGACAGTAAGACTGTTGGATTGTTCCTGGGGTAAGGGCACTGCCTGATGCTTTTTTGACGAATTGTACATGGTGTGTAGTGAGCTTTCTACCCCCTGGGGGCCAGAGAAAATTCCCCAAACTGCGTCCTGGTGGACAGAAAGACTGCTGGGATCATTATAGGGTGGGAACACAGCACGCTGCCTAGGCAGGCCACTCTTATGAAGATGAGATTCTAAAACAGCTTAGCAATCCAAGACATAACAGAAAATTACCCTCTAATTCTTTATTGGAAATCAATCGCCACATTCTAGAGGTCAAATCACGGGGCTAAAACAAGGCTTTCTCTCAGAAAAAGAATTTGAGTTCCTCAATAAAAAACCTCAGAGGACCCCTGTGTTATATACATTGCCAAAGATTCACAAAATACAAGCAGTCCACCAGGACGACCAATTCTGTCAGGCTGTGATTCTGTCCTTGAGCCACTGGGGGAATATATCAACATCTTTATCAAAGACTTTGTCCCTCTTTAGCCATGTATGTGAGGGATAGTGAAGTACTGGGTTTTTCAGAACCCAGTGGTGCCAGGGAACACACCCTAAGACTTCGAGTCCTTCCTGTTTCAGACTACATCTTGGTGAAGTCAAAGATCTTGTTTATTGGCTGCAGCCAGCAACAGGTATCCTAGAAGTACAACACAGTGTATATTCTCAGGAGACTGCTCTCTTTGCAAAGCTAACCTTCTCTTTTATACAAAATATTATGCTTTAGGCAAACATTCCTTATTTTACAGTTGACCATTCACATATTTTCACTACAAAGAAATAGCAGGTTTATGATGACAAGCCCATATTTCAGTTTGTCCAGCCCTCAATCAATTACCCGGCAAGGCTTAGTACTTTCATCAGATATCGACGGACCCCCAATATAAACGGGCACCTCCTCCTTGTAAAGCAAGTCATAAAGAAAGAAACAGGGACAGGTGCGTGTAAGATTAGGCATGGTTTGTGTGTGATGAAAGGTTTATGATGTGTTGTGCCTTGATACTAATCTCATTCGGCCACTGGGAAAGAAACTGGGCGAACAGGTTTGGCTTCAGGCAGTGGAGTCAGCTTGCCCAGGTCACAGAGGAGTCAGCAAAGGTGTACGTGTCCTTCAGACTCGTTTTCAGCATTAGACATTGGCCTATGTGAGGGCAATCACAAAATGGCTGTCGTTTAAATGGAACACGAGGGTTCAAGAGTTCAAGACAGAAACTCTGATATTCGGGTGATTTCATTACCCAAATATGAATACAATGCTTGTGCATACTATTCTGATCATTCTCGGTCTGCTGATACCAAAATCGTTGTGATACGACGATGTTTATAACACGGGTCCAGAATTTTCAGTACCACAGACCCTCCTTTTGCCCTTATATAGGCAATAACCTATACTCACGCTAATCTGAGTCCAGGTCTATATTCATAAAGTCGTTGAGATGTTGCTGTAGCATCATCCTATTACTTAGCTCGTCCCTTGATACAGGTTTCCTTACACACGATGTAGCACAGAGGCCACATATTGCAGGAGCACACTGTACACACAGACAGGACAGGAAAAGAATGGCTAAGATCATCCGAATGACTACCAGAGTCTTCCATCCCCAGGCGGATATCAGCTCCCAGAACCACCCCATCAATGACCAATCTCCTTTATCCACGTGAATAGACTCAGAGATCTTATGCAGTTTGGAAATGGCCTGGTAGACTGTCGGAGCGTTATCTGGGATGAAAACACAGCAACTTGATTGGATCACTTTACGTACCCCACCTCGGTCTGCAAGTATGACGTCTAATGCGACCCTGTTCTGAAGAGTCATAAGGCGATCCGACGAGCTCAGCAGTCAAATTACTAAGGGCACCGGCGGTTTCAACTACCGTGGATTCAACTACCTTTGTCAATTGCCTTATGTTCCTGCTGTTAACCATAGGACCCCAAAACGGCAGAAAACCCTTTGCGAAATCTCCAAATTCTTGTCCTGTAGTGTCTTCTTTACTTATGACACCTCGAACCATCCTTGTCTTATGGTAATCTGCTGCGGCCGTGTAGGTGGGAGGTAACAGGTACGAAACAAAACATGTGCCTGAGAAGTCAGGAGGCAACCATGTATAGGCTCTATTATGGCAGATGAAATAGGTACCCTTAGCTGCTAAGAACGAAGGAGAAGTCTGAGACGCAAAAACATATGTTTCAGTGCAGATACTTTTCCCTAACTGAGCTCTGGGATTCTTGCCATTACCTTGCAGACATAGGTGACCCTGATGGGGTACAATCCAAATCGGGGAGGATCTCCTTGCTCGCTGGTTCCCACTCAGAGTAACTCCATATCCTGTTATGTTCCATCCAATATATGCTAGTGTCTCATCTCTCGGGATAGTCTCATAGGAAATATCTTCCCTAATCATATCTACTATACCCTTAGCTAGAGCACTATTCTTAGGATTATCTTTCACAGAACGTAGGGGGTTGGCTTCATACGCGTATATGAACACCGTTCTATATGCCCATACAGAACCATTATGGCTGAAAGTCAGGACCAGATAAGGGATACCTTTATCAGTAGTATGAGGCATAAGACCACACACCCAACAGTTAGTTGTGTTCACTACTAATTGGTGTTGGTGTAGAAGCTGAATGAATGAATTGTTGGCAAACTCTAATCTTCTGGCAGACTCGTGTTCAGGCAGGGGGTGAAAAGAATGCGAGGAAACAGTAGAAGGCGGTATGGGCTGAGTAACGGGTGCAAATGTCATTTGAAAAGAGAATAAAACATATCCTATTAAAAACGTCATTACACTAAGCAACATGAAAATACATAATATCAAAAATTGTTTCTTTGTCATTATTATACCCATTCTGGCTTTAAAGTCCATCTGTCTGACAGGTCTCTCATTCTTGAAAAACTCCATCCTCTCTAATTGCTGCTCGTGGTGGTAGGGTGTTCTATGCTAGGGAATGCTTCTGTCAGTCCAGGGCAACTCCCTTAGACCGACCAGAACTGTCGACCTAACGTCTTCAGCTGCACTCCAAAGACTTGGGCAACCACGACCCTACAGCTGAACCCGGATGGCGGTTCGAAAAGAAAAAAACTAAAATAAGAAAGTTTCTCAGATGAGAGAGCTGCACTTTAAAAAAAAATAGCAAAGGAACGGGAAAAAAATTATTTGTCCTTAGTTCTTGGTCTCAAATTATAACGGCTTTTTCCAGGAACTGTCTGGTTCTGGAACAAGAGTTCAGGCTCTGTAGTGTTCAATCGAATTGACGGTGGCACAGCTTCTTGCAAATTATTGTCACTTTCTTGTTCAGAAATTGTTCCTTTTACACGTGCATCGCTAAATGACAAAAAACGAGGCACAGTCTCAGTCTCAGAGTCAGCGATCCCCTCCTGGACCCACCGGTCGTACGGTAGAGGAAAAGGGACTCTCTTGCAGTGTACGCCGTGGATCCAGTTCTTTTTCCCTTCCACTCGAACAGCTGATCTTGTTGAGAGAAGGACGAGGTAAGGGCCGGTCCAACGGGGCTGGTCATTCTTTGTCCGCTGGAAGTTCTTGACCAGTACCCATGATCCAGGATCGATAAGATGTCCTGGAGCTTCAGAGACCTGAGGCAGAGTATCTTGAACCTGTTGGTGTAGAACACGCAATTTAGCCGTCAATTCATACAAATAATCAAGCAGTACAGGGTGTTCGATCTCACTGAATTTTGTTGGTCTTGGCACTCCCCATATGTTGGCCGGGCGGCCGAACACAATTTCATATGGACTAAGTCCCACTCGCGAATGCACAGTCATTCTTGTTGATAGGAGTGCTAGAGGCAGAGCGTCAGGCCATTTAAGACCAGAGCTCGCTTGTATTTTTGCCAACTTCAGTTTTAGCGTGCCATTATAGCACTCTACTAGTCCAGCTCATTGGGGGTGATTTGCAGCGTGGAATTTTTGCTGGATACCTAGCCCTTCACATACTCTTTTCATCACTCGACCCACAAATTCACTCCCATTATCACTCCAGACCATTCTCAGCATTCCAAACCTAGGGAAGAATTCTTTGACAAGGGCTTTAGCTGTGGATAAGGCAGTGTTGTCTTTTAAGGGATATGCTTCTACCCATCTTGAAAAAGCACAAACAACAACGAGTACGTATTTCAGATTGTTGCACCTTTCCATGTGGATGAAATCTAGCTGCAAAACCTCGAACGGATACGTTGGAGGTGCAAAATGACCAGCTGGAGTTGGGGTTCCCCTACCAGGATTGTATTTCAGACACACCATGCAATTCTTGACCACATTCTCTGCACATTTAGGAATTCCAGCATTTTGCCATACTGGAGCCAACAACTTACAAATCCCTTTCACACTGATATGGGCCATTCCATGAGCCATTGTCACCACTGCAAGCACATACGCATCGGGTAACAACCATCGCTGATGTTCTGACAAGTCAACCCAACAACCATTTTCATCCAATTTACCCGTACTTTCTTTCCACACACTCAATTCTTTCTCTGAAGCTTCAGCTTGAAGAGACTTCACACCCTCTATCGTATCTTCACATATTCCAACGTCACCAACCCATCTTGCGGGGCCTGCAACATACATTCGATTCATCACATCTTTTGCTGTTTCTTTTGCGATTTCGTCAGCAAATGCATTGCCACGACCGACATCATCAGTAACCTTCTTGTGTGCACTGCATTTCACAATCGCAACTTGTAATGGCAAGGTCAGTGACTCAAGAAGCTCATTCACCAACTGACCATGCTGAATTTTAGCTCCATGCGAAGTCAGGAACCCACGTTCTTTCCACAATCGTCCAAAACTATGGGCCACACCAAACGCATACTGGCTGTCGGTATATATGGTCACTTTCATTCCTTTCGATAACACACACGCTCTCGTAAGTGCAATCAGCTCTGCTGCTTGAGCTGAATTATGTGGTATACGTGCAGCTTCAACAATCATATGCAAAGTTGTGACAGCATATGCTGCAGTCGTATCACCATTCGGAAGCTTGAAGCATGAACCATCCACCCATAAGGTACCATCACACTCTACAAGAGGTGTATCTTTAAGATCTACTCTCCCTTTCGTTTCTTCTTCTGTCCTAAGAAAACAATCTTGTTGTTCAACATCATCTGTTTCTACTGAAATTGGCAATAACGTGGCTGGATTCAACGTATTGCACCTCTTTATGTGCACATGACTCGCTAATAGTGTCAACTCATAACCTGACAATCGAGCACTAGTTAAATGCTGTGTCTTGGTCCTGTTTAACAACGTGTCCACTGCATGTGGAACCATCACAATCAACATATTATTCATCACTAACCCAGCAGACTGTCGAATAGAAACAGCTGCTGCCGCTGTGGCTCTCAAG
Organism: Pleurodeles waltl; assembly: GCF_031143425.1. Lineage (NCBI taxonomy): Eukaryota > Metazoa > Chordata > Amphibia > Caudata > Salamandridae > Pleurodeles > Pleurodeles waltl. Next base: position 846,446,477 of record NC_090444.1, read on the forward strand.
CAACTCGGCAATGCTTTAGCTACCGGATCCAAAGTCGACGAAAAATATGCACATGGGCGCTGCTTGTCTCCAAAAGACTGTGTCAGCACTGACAATGCACAACCCTCTTTCTCATGGACATACAGTGTAAAGGGCTTACTGTAGTCGGGGGTACCCAACACAGGAGCCGAACACAATGCATTACGCAATTCAGAAAAACTTTTCTGACAATCTTCAGACCACGGAACGGGGTTTGGTGTATCTTTATAGGTCAATGCTACCAAAGGTTTGGCCAGCAAAGAAAAATTCGGTATCCATTGTCTGCAGTATGATGTAATGCCCAAGAAAGCACGTACTTCTCTCTGTGTCCTTTGCACACTCAATTTTGCAATTGCCTGAATTCTTTCTGAGGTCAGTTTCCTTCCCTCCTTCGATAAGAGATGACCTAAGTAGGTCACTTCTTGTCGACAATATTGCAGTTTTGAAAGGGACACTTTGTGATGTAAATCAGACAAATGACGCAACAACAACAAGGTGGCTTCTTTACAAATCTCTTCAGTATCTGTAGCGACTAGCAAATCATCAATGTACTGAATAAGGGTAGCGCCGTCAGGTAAAAAAATTGCATCAAGCTGTGTTTTTAAAGACTGACTATATATAGATGGACTTTCACAGTAGCCTTGAGGAGCGCGTTTGAAGCGGAAACTTCGGCCTCCTAAACTGAATCCAAAAATATCCCTGCTCTCCTGTGCAATCGGGATGCTGAAGAAAGCATTCTTTAAGTCAATCACCGAGAACCAGGTGGCGGAAGCTGGAATCATAGTCAATATGGCAGTGATATCAGGAACAACTGGAAACTGGCACAACTATTTTATTTACCTCTCTAAGATCAATCACGAGCCTGTAAACAGGTGGCTTAGAGGGGTCAGTACGTTTCAAAACAGGTAGAACAGGACTATTACAAACGTTGCCTCTTGTCTCTTCAATTACATCTTTTTCAATTAAATTATAAATGATCGCTAGCAACGCCTTTTCACCTTCACTAGAGATCTTGTATTGTTGAATGCGTGGTAATTTAACATTGGCTTTCAATGTCACAACATAAGGCGGTATTTCCAACAGACCCACGTCATTAGGACCAGTAGCCCAAATGGTATCAGGAAGAAACAACAATTCGGTCGGAAGTTTATCCTTCGACAAATACATTGGAGAGACCATTTTCCTACCCAGTGTAAGTTGTACTCCTGAAGGAGAACAATATAATGTCGCATACAATCTTTTCAACAAATCCAATCCTAACAAGTTTTCACCACAACCTGTCGTCAGAATAAGGGGTGCTTCCAATTCACAAGGTCCAACAGAAAGGGACATAGGACTAGAAATCGGGTTCCTAACCGGGGCGCCAGAAAAACCTACTGAAACATTCATCTCGCCAGACAAAGGTGCGCCAGGGAGTTTTGAGTGCATAATAGAACCCTTTGTAGCACCAGTATCCAACAGAAAAGGCTCCGACACACCTGATGTAATCACCTTAACATAAGGTCCATTGTGATCCACTGGAACTAAAAAAACTCCCTCCCTTCGCCTATGGCTGTCCTAGCAATTATTACCTTCCAGATTCTCATCTTCTGCATAGTAGTCGTCAGCATAGTACTGACCCATCCTACCAGACGCGTTATGTTGCTGGTCAATACTATTCATTGAGTTTTGAGACGGAAAGGAACGCGTGTTCTGGGGGAAACTTCCACGTCCTCTACCTCTAGGAGCTTGTTGAACACCTCGACCTCTTGGGCCAGAAGCACCATTCGTACGCTGTAACAAAATAGGACAACTATACTTGAAATGACCCTCTTCTTTACAATATGAACACTGATTGGGACCTACAGGAACACGTGGTTGAGAAAACTCGAACCTTTGCGAGTTTCTCTGGAACTGTTGAGGTTGCTGATAGTTACTCTGACCACCACGTGGCGGATACGCCTGTTGTAAAAGAACCTTCGTCTTTAATTCTTTAGTTTTCTTGTCTGCTCTATCCTTCTCATCTTTATCCCTATTTTCGTAGTACTGTGCAGTAGCCAATATTTGTGCTGAAGAGGAAGCGGCCCAAGAACTCTCTGAATCCTTCAATTTCTTACACAGCTCTGCAAGCAAATTATGCACAAACTTGTCGACGAACAACCGTTGACCACCTTCTGTACTCATATCTTGACCACTGTGGTCGATAAACGTTTCCTCAAACCTGGTGAAGAAATCAGACACTGTTTCATCTTTCTTCTGCTTACACGCAGACAATTTATCCCAATTCACACGCATCGCAGGCATTAAAGTCTTCATGTAAGTAATAATCCTAGCAGGCAGTTCTGCTACCAAAGGCTCAGGCTTGGCACCACCAACTTGTCTATCATTTGCAGCACTAATATTAGCCCATGAGTCACCTAACTCTTGTGCATGATCTGTATGGCGAATCAATCCCCACAAAGGCTGTGGAACAACATTCCCAAATAACATGTCTATGTCGGCTAAATTCATAATGCATGAGTCTGCAGTCTGTGATAATTCCTTATAATACCCTGCAGGGTTTTTACGGGGATCAGGCAAAGTCTGCTTAAGGGCTAAAACTTCAGCTCGCTTCCACGGAACATGTACCCAAACACGCTGAAAATGAGCTGGGACAGCATAAATGTGATTAGCATCATCAGCCTCAACAGCGTCCTTCCATACCGGAGGGACTTCTCTCATTGGGTACTGTCGCACCTTTTTTTTAACAGAGGAGTCATGTTGGAACAATGACTGAGAAGGATCCTTATTCCTAAAGGACAACAACGTCGCAACTGCTGTCTCAACATCGGGACCCACAATCGTGCCCTTTGCAAACTCAAACCGTACACGGCACAAATCAGGCGGATTTGTTTCCAAATCATTATCTTCCAATTCCTCACAAAGGAAAACACAAATTTTCTCAAAAACGTATCTTTGTTTCGGTGCTTCCCATTGATGGAAGACATCCATAACAGACTCTACATCGTATCTTAAAGGGTAAACAACCCATTTACGTGCCATACGGTCAAACATTTCTTTCTCTTGAGAATTAGGCAGTTGACTACGCGACTGCTTACGCTCCGAATCTGGGGTCACACCAGACGACCCAAAGAGAGGAAATATAAGGCTGGCAACAGTATCTGTCACTCTCTGTCAGACAGAAGGAGAAGTTGATGAAAGAACAGGAGGAGAAGTTGATGAAAGAACAGGAGGAAAAACAGAGGGAGGCAAGGCAGACGCAGAAGCAGACGCAGAGGCAGTATCAGGAAGAACACCAGAAGAGGCAGTCGATGTAGTACATAAAGTTGTAGGAGGTACAGATGGAGCACGTAGCGAAGTCGGCGGCCCTTGAAGGGGCTGCGCCATAGTAGTAGGAGCCAACTGAAAAGGAGCTGGCGGCTGTGGAAGAACCTGAGGCACAATAACCGGAGGTTGAACAGCTAAAGGTTGCGGAGGTGCTGTAGCATTCTGCGCATAAGGGGGTGGCGAACTCAACAAGTGTGACATCAAAGGATCTTTCTCAAGTTCTTTTGCTGCATCTTGCTGAAGAAGCGGAAGAACTGGATAACATTTATCGGTCACCAATTTACGTTGCCTGTGCAACTGCTCATTCATCTGTTCTTCTTCATCATCTTTAAACTGCATGGCAGCTTGCATTATCGAGATACCCTCTTCCCTCTTATTTCTCTTTGCTAATTTAATTTCCTTCTGTTTGGCTTCCTTACGCCATAGGCGGAAAGAGTCAAACATCGCCGGCCGGGCTTTCTTCTTAAAAAGTTTAACCTCCAGATTATTCAGAATCTCTGTGTCAAAACTACCATATTGGGGCCATTTTAAAACACCATCTTTCCTGGTGTATCGGATCCATACTTCATTATATGTGAGGGGGCCTATGCCATGTTTCACATATAGTTCATAGGTTGGAGTTCCAATCGGAGGAACCGGACACGAGTCCTCCAATCGGGAATCCCTATTATAACCAAGACAAAACAAATTTCCATATCTGCTGAGACCAGGCATCTTCGCTCTCTAGTCTAGCTTCAAACTTCAAAGGATTATCGAATACGATAGCCTCGTGAATACACGAATCCCTCGGCTTTGGTACTTGCAAGTTCCAAATCAAAGATCCCAAGGGGATACCAAACTAAGAACCAAACTAAGGACTGGGAGACGCTTCACTTATACTTAACTGAGGTATCGATGACGTCACCAGAAGACTCGTTTATCGTTTCGCTCTACCAAATCATCAAGGGTCCAAAACAGGGCGATAGTCAGGGCAGCAGTCCTTCGTAGCCGTCGGAAAGCGGGGAACCTCGCAGCAAAGACTTTCGGACCTCATCGACATACAGGGGTCGATGAAGTGGCGGCCTTCCTCCAGAATTTTCACACGAAGCTCCTCACGAACCTCTGGCTTGGACTGGTACCGCTGAAATCGCCCCACGTTGGGCGCCAACTGAAGTACTGGGTTTTTCAGAACCCAGTGGTGCCAGGGAACACACCCTAAGACTTCGAGTCCTTCCTGTTTCAGACTACAGAAACACAGAGTCTTCTTGGTGAAGTCAAAGATCTTGTTTATTGGCTGCAGCCAGCAACCGGTATCCTAGAAGTACAACACGGTGTATATTCTCAGGAGACTGCTCTCTTTGCAAAGCTAACCTTCTCTTTTATACAAAATATTATGCTTTAGGCAAACATTCCTTATTTTACAGTTGACCATTCACATATTTTCACTACAAAGAAATAGCAGGTTTATGATGACAAGCCCATATTTCAGTTTGTCCAGCCCTCAATCAATTACCCGGCAAGGCTTAGTACTTTCATCAGATATCGACGGACCCCCAATATAAACGGGCACCTCCTCCTTGTAAAGCAAGTCATAAAGAAAGAAACAGGGACAGGTGCGTTTAAGATTAGGCATGGTTTGTGTGTGATGAAAGGTTTATGATGTGTTGTGCCTTGATACTAATCTCATTCGGCCACTGGGAAAGAAACTGGCCGAACAGGTTTGGCTTCAGGCAGTGGAGTCAGCTTGCCCAGGTCACAGAGGAGTCAGCAAAGGTGTACGTGTCCTTCAGACTCGTTTTCAGCATTAGACATTGGCCTATGTGAGGGCAATCACAAAATGGCTGTCGTTTCAATGGAACACGAGGGTTCAAGAGTTCAAGACGGAAACTCTGATATTCGGGTGATTTCGTTACCCGAATATGAATACAATGCTTGTGCATACTATTCTGATCATCCTCGGTCTGCTGATACCAAAATCGTTGTGATACGACGATGTTTATAACACGGGTCCAGAATTTTCAGTACCACAATAGTACAGACATGATCAACCTGATTGAAAGTATCGAATTTGACCATCTTCATGAATTTTTACGCTTGGTATGAGTCTCTATATACAAATATTCCACAAAGGGATAGTATTGAAGTAATTAGGAACGTCTTGAACACTCGTCTGGCCCTGTGTCAGGTTCCATCTGACTTCATAATAGATTTATTGGAGATTGCCTTATCAAGAAATGAGTTTATGTTTGGGAAGATTACTATGAACAATGCTCTTATACCTCCATTGGGGCAATTTTTGCTTCGAATCTGGCAAATGTGAATGTGGGTGACTTAGAACACAAATTCATCAATATCAGAGGAGCACAGCCATATCACACATACATGTTGGCAACATGGTTCATTGCAGGATATGGCACTCAACTAAGACACCATCATTCAATATGGAGAAAAAAAATGCCTCATACATGAGTCAGTGGATATGCTATTGCATTGGTAACAAGAAGGTATGACCAGACCCTTGACAGCAGTAAGTGTTACATCAGCTGTCTTTGCAAGGAGTATGTGTGACAAGAATTCCATATAAGTAGCAACTGGATAGCACGAGTGCTCCAGGTATGACTAGCATTGCTCACAAGACATCCCCTGCACATGCCATCCCAGGTCATAAACCCTGTCACTGCCATGTTCCCTGTCTCACCCCATCCTTCTTCAGAGGACCCTGGAAATGGAATATTTGTACCCAGATAATCCCTGATCTACACACACCCAGACTCACATTCATGGACTTCTGGTTGAATAATGCACTGCCTTGTAGTTTGTAGGACCTGTAATCATATGTACATTGCTTCCCATGTGAATGGTACTGTTGGCCCTTTGAACTTGATTCTCACCTACAGGATTTGTGAAGCTGCACACACCTGTGAGCACCTCCATGCAGACCAGCCATTTAAACATGCACTGCCTTTGCTGCTGCCTGGAATGGCATTGAAACTGCCATTATATGTACAACACTGTTATGAATTGCCGTATAAATCACTTATGTAACTCAGGCCTTGGGTTATTGTTTTATGTTCCAACACACAGGACAAATACAGTTTTCATTTTCCACAGTGTTGTTCCAGCTTTGACCAGTCTCAGTCTGCTCACTGTATATTTGCCTAGTTCATTTTTGTTCCTGAGTGACCCTGCATCCTGTTAGCCTGACTGGTTCCTGCCTTTGCATCACCATAAAGGTTCCCTGTGGCTACATTTGTCTCATAGTTGCTTTCCATGCCCTCACTTCCCTCCTGGGGAAGTGTCATTGTGTCATGTAGGTCTACAATGAATACTCAAATACATTGTATAGCATAATCAGTTTACTTATTGTATCATGGGGTGGAACTTGTCTTCAAATAGCCGAATCATGGCCCATCCCTTGTCTGGGTTTCATGTATGCATGAGTGACAAATAGTGACAGTGTACCATGGCTGTATGCATGGATTGGGTATGGTGCCTCCAGCACAACAAACAACGTCAGATAATGTGCATGAAATGTCAACACATGTTTGTACTCTGACAGTCCACACACTGATTCACATTGCCCCCAACATATTGATGGGGCTTGCTTGGTGAATAGCTGTGAGATTAATCAGCACAGAGGCACTGATGCTCCCGGATGCAGTGGGAATTTTAGAGGCCACCCTGTGTACAATTGTGAGGAAACCTGCTGGTTCAAAATTCCTGATCCATTAACTTTGTCAGCACACGAAGGTTCCCCTGTTGTCAGTCTCATACCACGTCTGTAGTGCCATAGCTGCACTATCCCCATGTGTGTTCTAAATTCCTCTTCGGCTTTCCTTCAATTCAGCTGTGAAGGATACTTTGAAAATGCAGGAAATGGCTCCACAGACTCATGACTAGACCTGCATGTAACTGTGACAACATGGACCCCAATAATGATTCAGGCTACACATGGCCCCACACACTTGAACTGGACACATTTGTGCAATTAACCACTGGAAATATGTGTACACGTGCTGCTTGGTCTGCTGGTCCTCCACTGCCACAGGAGAAACATGGCTCATTTATATGACTCAAACTGTGGTGTGACATGACATTTGTGGATTGGTTTTGGGACTCGGTGTCACAAACACCGTACCCACATAGCATTTTCGAATGGCTGACTCATGGGTAGTATACAAACAAGTGCATAGGAAGCGGTATCCAACATTCCAGGACATGTGATGGCCTAGTCTTGGAACTTTGCCATGATCAACTGTCTTCTATCTATCCTGTGCATGGTTTGTCATCGGTGATGCTTATGTCCCAAAAAACCTGGGAAGTTCACACAGCATTTCTTGCTAAGTGTATGACAAACACATTTCCTGTCTCATTTCCACACTGAATAGCATCTGATGGTTGGACACATTGACAACACATGCATACAAACAGATTTGAGAAAACACGTCTTGTGAAGGTCACACAGTGGGAATACTACATTAGTAAGAACCAATTCACACATATTGACGCACAGGCATTGAGTTACTGTATTGAGTTGCGTAGCCTTGCTATACTCTATTGACGCAAAACATGCCCAAACTGGGTAATACCTATTTGTATTCCAAACGTTTGGCCATCTATTGCGTCAGTGAAGAGTACAAATCCGGTACAACAACTAGAGGATCATGGTCTGCAGTAGTATGATCTGTCACATGTGCCCATACACCGGAATGCACAATGTAGGTACAAAAACCCTATCTCTGTATTGTCACACCTGTCATGTACTATTAAAAATGAGAAATGACCCACACCCAGTCAAAGACAAAAATGTTGATGCATATGCGTAAAAAAAGACACACCTGCATAAAAAAATGCTGCATATGCGTCAAAATGAAGCTCACTGCCATGATACATCCATTGGCCCTGAGCGGTAATTCCCACACTGTACCCCATGAAATTGGTTAACTATGAAAAATATTTGAAAATATGGATGCGGGTAATTTCTAAGCAGGTGCGTAAAAAAAAATGACGCACAGACTGTAAGCGTTATACTATTTTGAAGCATAAGAATAAAAACGCACCGCATTTGAGGCAGGAAGTGATGTAATAGGATATCCTGTTTACAGAATTGGTACAGTGGGTATACTTTCACTTTCACTTTGCAGTCTGTGATATTTCCTGACTGTGTGGCTGTGTTTTGACTTGTCTGTCTGTGCATTTTGTGAATTTGTCTCCTGTGTGGTCTTTAAATTGTCTTTTGGTGTTTCCTAAGTGTCTGTGTTATCCTGTGAAAGTGTATTTTTGTCATTTCTGGTGTCTAAATTTGTCTTTGTACTGTTGGGAGTCTGTTGTGGGTAGTGTTAGTTTGGGGATAGTTGGGCTGTTTTAGTGTTAATTTGTTTTCATTTCCCTCTCCTACTTTCCCTTCATTATCCTCTGTACCCCTTTATTAAATTATTTTTTTCATGCATGTTGGGTAGGCCTCATCTTAGTAGGATGGTAGAGGAGGAGCTGGGGGGATTTATTTGGCTGGTGTGCCACTTCCTACCATTAATGATTGAAACAGGTGGCGGTGTGATACAGGGGTTTCACACAAGGCAAGGAGGCTCCGGTGGGCAAAGGTCCTGTACCATCTTCAAAGACTCTACAACACACCACACAACGACCACCAGCTGAAACACCGCTGGGCTGACCTGGTTGCCAGGGTGCCAGACCTGCTGGACTACCTGGGGATTGTGATTAGTGGCCCTGTTGGTGAGTACAAATCAGAGTAATGTGAACATTTAAATACTCTGTAATGACGGTAGCAGATTTTTTCATATGCTGCAGGCAATGTTTTTGGACATGTGGAAAGCAAGTTAAAGATACAGTTGCCGTGAGTTATACAATAATTCCTACACATTACCATAGTTTTTTGATGCAACAGCTGCACTAACTTACAAAACACAACAGGAGCCTGTAAATTAGTGCTGCCTTCACGTCAATATACAATGCAAATGTGGCTCTAACATATATTTTATGCATGGTCTGTGAGTGTACCAGGAAAGACATGTTTTTAATCCAAATATGTTCAAGAAATAATGTGTCCCTCATTTATTTCTGATACATGTCTGAACTGGATTCTGACACATACGAAACAAGTTATATCTGACCTGAGGTAACATCTTAGACTGATATTTGGACTTTGTTGTGCCACAATTAAATTAGGGATGGATGCCAAAAGTAATGCACACAGGTTCATATCAAAATGTTTGGTGCAACTTACCATAGCTGTGGCACATAAAATGAAGTGAATTCTACAAATTGAGGGGTAACAACTATCCCTGGCCCTCTGTACATTGTAACTGTGTATTTTACATTGGTCTTAGTCACAATAGCTGGCCCCAAGCCAATGCATTTGCCATCTGTGTTACTCTATTGCCATGTACTTCTCATAGTTTATGGGATCATCATGGGATACGTGACGTTGGGGAATGCATGATCACAATGGATTAAGTGCATGATATCATGCAAGAGACCACTGACCAATTCCATCATACATATAAAGTTGACTAATACTTAGCTAGTTTAGTTTGGCACACCCATGCTGATCAAGTGCAGCATATGTTTAATAACTAACCTCCCAGTATGGAGGCTGTCACTGACATGGGTGTATGCTAAGATCAATAGACCAGCATTCCTGTGACTGCTCTCATTCCAAAGGTACATACACATTGAAAACGACATCATCATGATTGGCACACCGGTACATTTGCTAAACCATGTATTAATAATATCACAGTGTCAGTTTGCTATAGATCCGGTGATCAACCAAATTGGCAAATGTGAGATGATGAATGTGGCTCATCTGTGATTTCCAAAACCCATATTGGGTAAACAGGGCAATGAGAGACACATTTCAGGTGCAATGACTACACCTGTGCCCATGCAGTCTGTCATGGATGAATCCAATATACACTTTCAACATATATCTCCTTGTTGTATCCAAATATGAATACTGCTCAATCCATGGCTAGCTTCAAACTGTCACCAAATAATGCACAGGATCCCTGCCATTATGGTGTCATATGCGCATATGTGGCTCAGGGTACACTGTTAATGTACCATACGTAACCTAGACACAACACTGGCCCTACATGTAAGGGACCATAGAAAGCATGATAAATCATGCCCTTAATTCAACCCACAGGTGCGTAACACAGTAAAGGATTGTCCTTTGATGCCCAAGCCACAATACCTGAGTGACTGGTATTGCAGTCCTCCGGGAATGTGGCTTTGCATGTTTATAATGGATACACATGATGAGAGGAATACACTCCATAAATGAGTCTGCAAACAAATGATGGAGCATGTTTGCCACCACATGATAGGGCCACTGCATGTGTGCAGATATGTGTGTATCACTCACTGGAGTGCCCGGGTCTGTACATGTTTGCAGTGGTATGTCGGATGCAGTATCATCATGCCTGAGAGGCTTGACTTCCTGATTTAATCTTACACACAGTAATTGTATTTGGAAGTGTTGTACAGTGCACAGACATTGAGCACATTTCTCCCTTCCATGCTTTACAGGTGGACCTGCCCCCTACACTATCAGAGACATGGCTCGATTTGCAGACCCAGACATCTCCAGTAAGTGTTGATATTTCTGTTCTGTGTTGTGTTTGCTCCTGTTGTTTGATTGACTCCTGTGTGTTGGACACTGCTGCTAGGTATGATGTGCTGGTCAATGATCGGATATTTTTTTTGAGTGGAGTATCATTTTTTTCCATCTTTGAGTCGGGCAGTCATTAGCATATAGTCATAATTTGGGATTGTAGGGCAGCCCTGTAGGCACAGCCATGTGAATACGGTGACTTTTGTGGATAAAACGCATATCAAGAAAATGTAGCAGAGGACCATATTTATGATTTAGTCAGCAAGTCAGACCCTGAATCTCACAGAATAGGGATGCCAAAGTCTTACCCACAGACTTGAGCATCCCTATTCACTAATGAACATGTTTGACTGTATGACTTCCTAGCAGCATGTAGCTCCACATGTTTTGCTACGTGTATGAGGCACTTGAGTACAATGGCCTTTGGTGTGCATGCAGCTCATGGCCAGATGTGTGCTTGCATCTATCTGCTTTTTGTAAGTCATGTGTTACTGGTAGGAAATTATGTTGACAATTGTCTGCATTTCCAAACATAAATGTGAATGGGATTGTCCAAGGTTTGGGTGTATCCTAGTTGGACATGCTCCTTACCTGTGGTGGACTGCCCAAACCCATGTACAGCTTTTCAAAGCCTCCTGGGTGTCCTTGATGTTTGAAATTATTTGTTGCTTGTCCATCCCCCCCTCAGGCACAGGCGCATGGTTTTGAAATGTGTACCTAGGACTGATGATCCAAGTTTAGTGTACAGACATGTAAATCTGTAAGTCACTTGTCCAAAACTAGGATACCCACTCATGATTAGCAACTGCATTCTATCTTGGCAATTCCATTTACAACTCACAGATCTTGTGACCCTTGATTGTCATCCAGAAGTTAGTCATTAGTTGGCCTGTCACATGTGGACGACTTGCAGCATTTTTTATGTGACAAATGGCTGAATAATGATGCATAGGTCATTTAAGTTGTTACCCATCTTTTAGAGCATTGCTGTGCTGTTTGATAGGACATGTGTAGGCTGCGTTGGCATGCACTTCCTCAGGGACAATCAGTGATCTGTATGATGATATGGCCTGTTTCTAGTACATTAGATTTATTGTCTGATTTACTTCTCGAGCCATATCACACAATGAAGTACCTAATGTTTGGTTTTATATTTTTTTTAACAGCTGCCAATATGAATCCCATACAGATTCGGGAGTTTCAGTGCAGGGCGATGCGTTACCCCACATTCTGGATGTGGAGTCTGGGTTCCGCAACATGGCAAGGCGTTATCGCCATGAAAGAGCCTCCGGAGTGTGGAGGGCATTTGCCCAAGGGGGCCCTTCGGTGTCCACCACAGCCATCACCACCAGCACCACCACTACCACCTAGGTGGCACCAACCATAGTAGGCACCTTTGCTGGACCGTCAACCTCCACTGCTCCAGGACCTGTCACAGCACCACCTGCACCTCCTCCTACACGCATGGCACCGACAAGGGGACATACATCTTCAACTGGCACCCAGACCACCCCTGATGCAGTCATTGACCCAGCAGATTTTCAGCGGATGCAACAGAACATTGACCATATGCTGAGGAAAATTAACAGGCTGCAGCAGGAGGTGGCACAAGTGAATAGGAGGGTGTGTGCCATAATGAAGGCCCTGCTGAGGGCGAGCTTGTAAACATTTTACCCTCAGCCATGTTTTCCCTCCCCTCCCTCCTCTTTTCTGGTTCTTTTCATTAGTGGGTTTAGGGGGCTTAGTGTTAGGTTAGAATAGGCTGTTAGTTTAGTTAGTAGTATTGTATGGGGGCGTGGGGGTATGATACTTTTAATATCTGCTTTTTATTATGTGTGCAGATGATGTTGGGGTTTAGGTGTTATAAAAAAAAATATATATATAAATACAAAAAATATATATTTGTTTGGGATAAGATAGTATGTATAAACAAAAGTGGGGACTGGGAGACTACTGGTCCAGTGCACAGTCTCCCGACCTGAACCTATAATATCAAAATAAGTGCACTGTTCCACGACAGAGAGAAAACAAGAAAGAGATCAGAGGTGGCGAAACTATACTGAGTATACTTAGGAGAGCCCTCAAGCACCCTTTTGGGTGACAGGTATCATCATCGGGCTTACTCCTCGCCAGACTGGTGCTGCAATGCCTGGCGGGCCGCCCAGCATTCTGGGTGGCACTCAACCATAATAAAATTGCTAACAACGGAGGTCTGGGAAAAGAATTGAATCAAAGATGGAGAGTGTAGAACAAAAGACAAGACTCTAAAATTAGCTCTGAACCTAAGCCACTGTTTTAATGCGATAGAAATTGGGTTCAGGCCAATATTAAAAACAAAAGTATCAGAGTGTTACTGGGAATAATGTACCGTTACACTCTATAATCAGGGAAGGTAGTTCACCTAATCCTGCATGGTCAACATGTTTCGCGTCTATGTTTGGTCACAAAGTGATCCAGTGACGCTTCTTCTACAGGCGCGCAGCAGAGGGCAGGTTCCCGGACACACCAAGGACGTGATACATTCGTTTTCCTTGGTTGATGCTAGCGCAGACCTAGGGAGCCCAATCTCTAATATGGGATGGGCGACTATACTGACCGATTGACTTAGGCATATTCTGTCTTCCACTCTGTAAGTGACTGTACGTGCACTTGATAATATTACTGATATATAGGAGAAGTAGTTTTATAATCACAGGCTTTTTTTGTGGGTCCTGAAGAAGCGTCACTGGATCACTTTGTGACCAAACATAGACGCGAAACATGTTGACCATGCAGGATTAGGTGAACTACCTTCCCTGATTATAGAGTGTAACGGTACATTATTCCCAGTAACACTCTGATACTTTTGTTTTTAATATTGGCCTGAACCCAATTTCTATCGCATTAAAACAGTGGCTTAGGTTCAGAGCTAATTTTAGAGTCTTGTCTTTTGTTCTACACTCTCCATCTTTGATTCAATTCTTTTCCCAGACCTCCGTTGTTAGCAATTTTATTATGGTTGAGTGCCACCCAGAATGCTGGGCGGCCCGCCAGGCATTGCAGCACCAGTCTGGCGAGGAGTAAGCCCGATGATGATACCTGTCACCCAAAAGGGTGCTTGAGGGCTCTCCTAAGTATACTCAGTATAGTTTCGCCACCTCTGATCTCTTTCTTGTTTTCTCTCTGTCGTGGAACAGTGCACTTATTTTGATAAGATAGTATGTGTTTAGGTTAGTATATGTTGTCCTTCATGTGTCCTGTCTTATAAGGTGGGTGAGGGGTTGATGTTTAGAGTGTTTAATTAAATGTGATAAGTAAGTTTAGCTTAGTATAGTTAGGGCCAGTTATGGGTAATGTGTAGTTAGGATAGTTTAGGTTAGGTTAGGTTAGGTAAGGTGTTTCCCCTGGTTTTAGCTTCTGTTTTTACTGTTAAATAAATATTTAGGTAACCCTTTACAGTATGTGCCACATGCTTGTGGATCAGGGCCTTGGCATAGGTGAACAGTGTCTCTTTAGTATTAGCTTTTGTGTCCCATCCTGCAACCAAATCCCAATTGAGCTGTTACATTGGCAGCTACACCAAAGCTACTTTGCTAAGATTCTGCCATCCATTGCACCCACCACTCAAGGTTACTATGTATCCCAAAGTGTTGTTAATTTTTGATCTATGTTTTCAATCTCACATACTTTGCGACCAGATTTAGGGGGTCATTTTGACCCTGGCGGTACGGGACCGCCAGGGCTAAAACGACGGAAGCACCGCCAACAGGCTGGCGGTGCTTCCAGGCGTATTACGACTGCGGAGGAAGCGCCACTTTTGCCCCGGTGGTGAAAATCCGCCTGGGCAGCGCTGCTTGCAGCGCTACCCAGGGGATTACGAGTCCCCGTCCGCCAGCCTTTATCTGGCAGTTTGCACCGGCAGAAAAAGGCTGGCAGTACGGGGAGTCGTGGGGCCCCTGGGGGCCCCTGCACTGCCCATGCCATTGGCATGGGCAGTGCAGGGGCCCCGTGATAGGGCCCCATGCAGCTTTTCACTGTCTGCTATGCACGGCCGCAACACCGCCGGCTCCATTTGGAGCCAGCTCCTATGTTGCGGCCGTGATCCCCGCTGGGCTGGCGGACGGAAAACAGGTTTCCGCCCGCCGGCCCAGCGGGGATCTCCAAATGGCTGCGGCGGGGGTGTGGCCGCATTGGAGGCCGCATGGCGGTCAGATCTTGGCGGGCGGTCATAATGACCCCCTTAGTATTGAAGACACTGTTAAGTCTGCATGCAGCCTGATGTCCAATCGAAGCCTTATAAGGTGAGTGGTAGTATGATCTCATGTAGTATGGTATACATAACTCACACCTATCATTTGTTACAATGTTCAGCCAGGTTACATATTTGTACGTACACTCATACACATCCATTCATGCAGTATGGTGTGTGTTAGGTAACATTTGGGTCAAATGTCACATACGTAAATTTTGGCTTGAAGAAAAAGTTGAAGGCAATAATTTTTGGCTTAGACATCCCTTGAGGAAGTGTTATTCTGTCCAACACAGCATTACGGTGTATAGTTTCTATTGTCCTCAGAATTAACCCTCAGGAATGGCAGATGATGGTACAATCCAGACCACAGTGCATAGTTATCAGACAACATTCTTTCAGGTCAGTTGTATTGACAATCTATAATCATTGACCTGAGGTAAACATCTCTGATGGCCATCACGGTTGATATGTCACATTACACAGAGACAAAGTTGTTGTGTAAGTGCTATTTATTTTAAAGTTCTGTAGTGCTATATGTACATTGTCCATGATTGTGAGTCCATTAGTGTGACACCTTCCATTGTGATCCTACACAAGTGCAAAAGGACATGTCATTGGACATGCTGGGGTGAAGTGTCAGACAGTACAGAGGGACAGGATTTGCCAATGAGTTAGTGATAGACACTCACAGGGCAGGGTGACAAGACAAACAGTGGGCTGAAGAACAGTGTTTGAGTGAAGTTGTTGCAAGACTGGCATGGTACAAAGCACAAGACCTTGGTTATAGGTGGCCATGTGGCAGGGACTAGTGCTACTGGGTACTCTTACGGATGAAGGTGATCTGTTCCACGTCTTCATCTTCTGATGTGTGTGTTGTCTCCTCTGCCCTTGGTGGTGGTGGTTGTGAAGGGACAACACACACCTCAGTGTTTGAAGACGTGGAGTCAGACATCCCAGTAGCTGCCAACTGTGGGGCTATTAAGGGCAGGACTGCAGCAAGGAGTAGCTGCTGGTTCTTAAGTATAGCAGCCACATCACTGTAGTAGGCAGCCAGGTCGGCCCTGAGGGGCTCAATATTGCATTTGTGCACATGTTGACAGGATTGTTGTTGTAGGTGTTGTGTCAACTCTCTTACGGCTGTGCTGATTTCCTTCACACTTTTTTTGAGTTCCTGCAAGATTGATGTTCTCCCTTGCATGGCTTCTGCCTGTTCTGCAGTTGACATCATGCACGAACACACCTCACCTAGGCTGGCTGCCATATTTTCCATCCCCACCCGCACCTCCTTGGCCAGCTCCTGCTGTACTCCAACTACAGTTCTCTCAAAGCTGGTGCCAGTGTCGTCGGAGTCCTCAGCTGGGTTGGAGCTGGCAAGTCATACAATTGGGGTGGTGGGTGATTCCTCTGTGATGGCTGCTACTTCTGTGCTCCTCCTTGTGACTGAAGGTGGGGTCTGGAAGGTCCCAAGGACATCATGGAGGGTCTGCTGGCTGATGTTTGTCAGCTCGTCATCAGGAAAGTCCAGGACAGGCATATCCACAGGAGAGCCATCGTCCTCTGCAATAAGATATGGTACGATTAGTGTGTCTGTGTTGTGGGATTTGTAATGTGATGTGCCTGCCTTCCTATTTGTTGCACATTGTGATCTTGGTTCCGGTTCATTACTCCTGTCTTTCATATTAGCATTCTCCCAGGCCTATGCCCCACCTGCATGTCACATGTATTGTGGTCAGTTTGGGGACTTGTCAGCATCACATCCTCTAGGTGCTGGTTCTGGCCAAATTGTGAAGTGCCACCTTCTTGTCCTACTCAACCCTCCGTCTACTTCCATTCTCATGAGGCCTTTCACTGGCTGTGGGTGTTCGGATGGCACTTGCACCACACTTAACATTCTAGAACTGACCCAGTCTCTGATATTTCACATCCACCTATATGTTGCTGAGACCTAGCATATACTATGTATACCATTGGCATGGTACGATACGGTGTCACCCTTGGTAGTGTGTACTGCTGATGTTGGGAAATGTGTGCTACATTGGATTGCACTGATGGTCCTAGCAGTGTTCCAGTTCCTTCTCTGACTGTGCAGGTGTATTTCACTAGCCAGTTACGTATGTCTTCCGCCTCAATGCTGTTGTCTGAGCAGTATGAAGTTTGGGATGTTGCATGGTGTCATTGGAGCTATTGTGACCCAGGCACAGGGTGGACACTGACATATGAAGCATGGGCATGACATTAGTGCTGTGTACCTCATAATGTTTATGACAATGGCTGATGTTTGTAGCAACTATGGACAATCACATTTGACAGGATTGGAACATTTGTATTGATTTCAGGGGATTGATAACGTTGTCATCCTGAACCCTCTAATTTGATTGTGTTTGATCCATGGGGACATTATTGGCATTAGCTACTTGACCTGCACACACAGCAGAGGTGGTAGTGGCAACTGTTGTCAATGTTAAATTCCACTTGCAGATATGGCCTGAGACTGTTAAGTGAGCCCTAGTTCATGTAGGGAGAATACCAGCTGACGTGTGACAGCAGACCAGTTTTACGTTGTACCCTACCCTCCTGGCCTGGCTTTACCTTTCCAACATCCTTGGCATGGCAGCATACCCCCATGCAAAGGTTGTTGGTGTAGTGTAGTACGGTGCCCCAGGTTTCCTCTGAACGGGCCATGCCCCTGTGCCGTGCCCCTTTACCCATGCCACTCCCTGAATATCATGACTTACATGCATTGTGTAGTAGGTATGTCCCCCCCGCTTGCAGTTAACATTTGTGCTTTTTAATTCCCCATGCGACTTACCCTGCATGTGCGTTGTCTCCTGGTAGTCTGCGCTGTCCTGTCCTTGAATCTCTGTGACGATCTCCTCAGGGATGACGGCTGCCACCATCTCCTCCATGTGGTCCAGGGCCTCCTGCGGTGCTGGGCTCCCACCTCCAGTCTGCAGTGCTGCCTTCCTATTCCTGGCCATATTTCCCTTGGTCCTGCGCTTGCAGTCATGCCAGCGTTTCTTGCACTTGACTGTTCTCTGTACTTCTGCCACAATGTTTATCTTGTCAACAATTTGTTGCCATATTACCTCTCTCCTACTGATTGGCAACTTTGAGGTGACAAACAGTTGGTGCTGGTGTTCCGTCACCTCTTTCACCAGAATTTCCTGCTCCTCTGCACTGAAGCGACACTTACTTTTCTTCTTCTCCCTGGCCTGGGTCTTCTGTGGGTCCTCATTGCTGGTTCCTGGTCTGTTGTCATCTTCCTGGGGTCTGTGCAAGCATCTGGGATCTATTTTTGCTCTCCTTAGCACATTTTGCTGTGTGTGCGCCGCTTTTTGACGCTATTGCATCAAAAAAAGGTGCGTATCCGTTTTGCGACATCGTAAACCGGCTCACAGTCATTTTCGTTGCATTAACGTAATTTTTCTTTATGACGTGACGCATTTGTTTGAGTAAAAAAAAATGGCCCACACCAGTGAGGCTCATCTCCCTCCTGGGCTGTCAGCCTCTCACTCGCCGGCACCCGACCTGGTGCACGAGTACACGGCTGGCTCCCAGCCCGTAGCGATGGGATCGGCCCAAGTGAGGGCCTTCTGGTGCCCCAGGAGAGCTCCTCGGAGCATACCCCGCCCCAGGGGCACCGATAGTAGCGCACTCGCTCCTTCTCTCGCTTTCTTCGTGCCCTGGGGGCACAGGGTGGAGCGCAATTCCAACGTGCTCCGTTCTCCAATGGCACCCGGGTCGCAGCTGTGACTCCTTACACAGCAACGTGCTTTTAAGCACAAAAGGCACACAAGGAAAGCGCTTTCAAGGTGCTGACTGAATGATAATTGCAGCAGAGCACTCCTCCCAGCGCTCACACAACCTTCAGCAAATCACCTTCCAGGTGCTATAAGGTCAAAATAAAGCACTCCTCGTGCCTAAGTTGTTGCAGGGGTCAGGGGCCACAGCACCCTCCCCCTGGGGGACAAGGTCCATGGAAAAGGCATACAGGTGACAGGGCTCAGCAGCAGGCCAGCACAAGGGGGATGCAGGCAAGTGGCAGTTCCTCCAGGTGACCAAGTAGGTCACAGGTCAGCACAGCAGCAGCAGTCCATGGCAGTTCCTGGTGAGTCCCTCCAGCAGCATTGTGTCCAGTTCCAGGTAAGATACAAAGGCCCTCATTACAATCTTGGCGGGCGGAAGGTTGAACCGCCGGCCGGCCACCAATGCAGCCGCACTCCTGCAGGGTCTATTTTGAGGTCCGCTGGAGCCGGCGGTGTTGCGGCTGAGCGACGGGTGCAATTGCACCCGTCGCACTTTTCACTGTCTGCTATGCAGACAGTGAAAAGCTGCATGGGGTCCCCAGGGGCCCTGCATCTCCCCTTTCCGCCAGTCTTTTCATGGCAGTTCAAGCCGCCATGAAAAGGCTGGCGGGAGGGGGACTCGTAATCCCCTGCGCTGCCCTGGGGGATTTAAACCGCCAGGACCAAAGTGGCAGGAAAACGCCTGTCCCGGCGGTGCGACCGCGTTGCTTCCGCCGCAGTTGTAATCCCCCAGGAAGCACCGCCAGCCTGTTGGCGGTGCTTCCGTCAAAACAGCTCTGACAGTCAAAGACCGCCAGGGTTGTAATGACCCCCAAAGTGTCTCCAAATTATGGGGGAAATTCCCCTGTACTTATACTCAGTTTTACAGTGTGTTACAGAGGAAGGGGAGAGTAGGTTCCAACCAGTTATAACTGGTTCTGGGAGTGTCCCTCTCTCCTCCACAACAGGCTCCAAACATCAGTTGGGGGTAAACGACCCTATTGTGTGAGGCCAGGGCACAGCCTTTAGAAATGCAGGTGTGCCCCGCCTCTCCCTTCTCTCAGCCCATGAAGACTATTCAGCATGCAGATGCACCTCTGTGACACCTCCACCCTCCTTGTGTAAGGCTGCCTGAAAAGTATGCACAAAGCCCTACTGTCACTCTGCCCAGACATGGCTTGGAGTCAAGCTGCAAAACACCAGAGTCATAAGCACAGATAAATTCTCACTTTCTAGAAGTGGCATTTCTGTAATAGTAATATCCACCTACACCAGTAAGCAGCATTTCTCATCACCATTACAACCATACCAAACATGCCTACGCTATCCCTCATAAATCAGGCAATACCCCCTACATATAGGGCAGGGCATTTCTAGTGCAATCCTATGAGAAGGCAGAACTCACAGCAGTGAGACACCAAGTTAGGCTGTTTGTCACTCCCAGGACCGGGTCCCTGTGACAGAAAACTGTGCTCCCAGGCCCTGCGCTAGCAGGCTGGAGGCAGGTTTGAAAGGCTACTTCAGTGGGTGGCGCAAGCATCGCAGCAGGCCCACTAGTAGAATTTAATTTACAGGCCCTGGGTATAGAGATACCACTATACAAGGGACTTACAGGTAAATTAAATATACTAATTAGGTATAAGCAAATCATACCAACTTTAGAAGGGAGAGCACCTGCACTTTAGCATTGATCAGCAGTGATAAAGTGCTCAGAGTCCTAGAGCCAACAGCGAGAGATCAGAAAAAATAGGAGGAATTAGGCAAAAAGTTAGGGGATGAACGTGCCACAAGGGCCAGGTCCAACAAGGATTTTCATAAGCACCATAGTGCACAAATTGTTTTTGACCTCCACCACACTACAGAGACAGTGGGGGTCATTACAACATCGGCGGTAAAAGCCGCTTACCGCCGTGCAGAAGACCGCCAATACACTGCCGCAGCCGCAGAATTCCGCCACAGCTATTATGACACACATCTCGAAATCCGCCAAAATTCAGACACCCACACAAGTCCGCCACACCAAAGGTCAGTGGAAAACTGGCGAAAAAAAAACCTCCACCTCCACGCCAACAGAAACACGCCCATGCTATCACGACACATGAATCCACGCGGCGGTCTTTCAACCGCCTTATTTAATTGGCGGTACACATCGCCGCGCTCACAATACACACATCTTCAAAACACCGCCACATTGGACAATTCCAAATACATACACCTGATACACATACACACACCACTCCCACATACCCAACACAATATAAAACACACACCCACATCACCCACAAACCCCTACGACCACAATTCACGACCGAAGGCCAGAGAGACAGAGAGCACAGCAACTGAGAACCCCACCACACAGAGGCACACAACACCATCACACATACAACATTACACGCACAATACACCACATACCACTACACATTACCACACACATCAACACTGACACCACCCCACACATCACCCACGCCACCCCATGTCACGCCAAAGATACCCCCGGTTTTCCGAGGAGGAGCTCAGGGTCATGTTGGAGGAAATCCTACGGGTAGAGCCACAGCTATTTGGCTCACAGGTGCAGCACACATCCATAGCCAGGAAGATGGAGCTATGGCGCAGAATAGTCGACAGGGTCAACGCAGTGGGACAGCATCCAAGAAATCGGGAGGACATCAGGAAGAGGTGGAACGACCTACGGGGGAAGGTGCGTTCAGTGGTCTCTAGGCACAACATTGCAGTTCAGCGGACTGGCGGCGGACCCTCTCCTCCTCCCCCACAACTAACAACATGGGAGGAGCAAGTCTTGACCATCACGCATCCAGAGGGCCTCGGAGGAGTCGGTGGAGGAATGGACACTGGTAAGTCAAATCTTAACTATCATATCCCCCACCCTACCTGCATGTTATCACACACCCCCACCCTCACCCCCTCCCCTATCACTACAACTCCTCACTAATGTACCAATAACACAAACCACCCATCCCAACACCAAGCCCTGCATGACACAACTAAGCATGCTCACCCCTCACCAAAGCATGCTCACTGCACATACCCAGAACAACCCCCTAACCATCATCGCACAAACTCCCACACAGGAATGCTTGCACTGGGGTACACACCCATCCACCCATTGCACACCATTACACACACACATGCAATAATCACGATCTTATGTCCCTGCAGGACCACTAAGGAACGTCACCACACCGGAGGGTCCAGACAACTCCACTCCACCCACAGAAGAGGCCTGCAGTGACTATAGCAGCTCTGCCCTAATGGATCCTGATGACCAGCCCGGACCATTGTGTGCCTCGGGACAGTTGGTTCCCCTTGCACAGGCACAACCCAACACTGACCTTCCACCCTCTGGCAACACCAGCACAGCACCCACCCAGCGGGCCCATACCTCCGTACCCAGGACACGTCAATCAGCGGTGTGTCCACCACTACAGGGAAAATCAGGGACCTGGGGGCAGTGGTAGTGGGCACACGGTCCAGGGGACTGAGGCACAGGAGCACAGGGGAACTGGGAGGGCTGCTGTGCGACATGGGGCGGACAGGCCAAGGGAACCCACTCTCCACGAGGCCCTCTCCTCCATCATGGGGGCATACCACCACTCCCAGGAGACGATGGCTACGGTCCTGGCCAAGTTTCAGGAGACCCAGCGCCTGCAGGAGGAACAGTATTTGGGGTTCAGGGAGGAACTCAGGACCATCAGCTTCGCCCTGGGCACCATCGTAGGGGTGCTGAAGGACATACAGAACACCATGAGGGACACCATGGCACTCCAAGGGGCCCCTGACACTAGCATGGATGATGAACTGCCCACCACCTCCACCGGCGCTAGTGGACAGGACGCCCCGCCACAGGACCACCTCACCAGCACCCCACCCCCTGCAGACGGACAACCACCACGCAAGCGGTCTCTGAGATCCAGGAACAGGACAGAGCAAGATGGCAAGACCCCCGCCAAGAAATGAGACCACCCTGATTGTCCTCCCACTGTCCCACTTTGTTACCCTGTCCATACTTAAACTGCCCCATCTCCACTTCCTATGCCCACAGTGCACCTGTGTGACCAATGGACTGGACTCTGCCATGGACAGTCCTCCACTGTCCCCCATCACCATATCACAACCCCACTCCATTTTTTAGCACTTCAATAAACACCCTTGAACCACAAAAAAATCTGGAGTCGGTCTGTGATTTGGAAAATATCTATTATCAATGACCGTGTCATAATGCGTTTCCAATTGTAAAGCCAACATACCTATGTCACACATCACAAGTCCTTGAAGGATGCAAGCAGATGACACACGTTGGTAACCACACCTGTGAAACCGTAATAGAAAGGTACAACTCAGTGACCAAATACTGGTATTAAATGACATACAGGATAGAGGTAGACGTGTGAAAGTTAATTGAATGGTAAAAATGAATATGTTCTCACCTGTGTGTCACTGGAAATATTGCTGTATGACTGACTCCCTGTCAATGTCTTCTTCCTCAGCTTCCTCCTCATCACTGTCCACAGGCTCCACAGCTGCACAACACCGTCATCTGGACCATCTTCCTGCAGAAAAGGCACCTGGCGTCGCAAAGCAAGATTGTGAAGCATCGAGCAGGCGATGATGATCTGGCACACCTTCTTCGGTGAGTAGAATAGGGAACCACCTGTCATATGGAGGCACCTGAACCTGGCCTTCAGGAGGCCGAAGGTACGTTCGATCACCCTCCTAGTCCGCCCATGGGCCTCATTGTAGCGTTCCTCTGCCTTGGTCCTGGGATTCCTCACTGGGGTCAATAGCCATGACAGGTTGGGGTAACCAGAGCCACACCCGGTGCCTCTGGAGTTGACCCATCATATAAGGGATGCTGCTATTCCGCAGGATGTAGGCGTCATGCACTGAGCCAGGGAACATAGCATTTACCTGCGAGATGTACTGGTCTGCCAAACATACCATCTGTGTATTCATAGAATGATAACTCTTCCTGTTCCTGTACACCTGTTCACTCCTGTGGGGGGGACCAGAGCTACATGGGTCCCATCAATGGCACCTATGATGTTAGGGATATGTCCCAGGGCATAGAAGTCACCTTTCACTGTAGCCAAATCCTCCACCTCGGGGAAAACGATGTAGCTCCTTACGTGTTTCAGCAGGGCAGCCAACACTCTGGACAACACGTTGGAAAACATAGGCTGGGACATCCCTGATGCCATGGCCACAGTTGTCTGAAAAGACCCACTAGCAAGGAAATGGAGCACTGACAGCACCTGCATGTCAGGGGGGATTCCAGTGGGATGGCGGATTGGTGAAATCAGGTCTGGCTCCAACCGGGTACATTGTTCCTGGATAGTGGCACGGTCAAACCTGTAGGTGACGATTAAATGTCGCTCCTCCATTGTCAACAGGTCCACCAGCGGTCGGTACACCGGAGGATTCCACCATCTTCTCAAATGTCCCAGCTGACGGTGCCTAGGAAGGACAACAGCGACCACAGAGTCAACAAATTCCCAGGTATGTACCCACAGATACACAGAACACGACACAAAACACTTCCTGTATGTGTGTTGAGTGTAGGCCTAGCTATGTGTGACGCAGTAGTAAATGAAGCCAGGTGGGCCCCTCAAATGGCGGCTGCCTGACCTCTAAACTGGGACAATGGGAATGTGAGGTCACTGTGCTGGCGTTGTACCCCGTCGCAGTAGGCGGTCGTAGAACGCGGTGCAATGCTGCATTGGTTAACATTGGACCCTATGGGTCCCAGGAGCCAATGACGAAGTGCGCCGGACGTGACCGCCATGTTCTATCTGTTCAATCACTCGATACCTGATCTTCAACAGGAGAGGACCTACACTGCAAGTGCTGCTGTGACCTCAGTCTGGAAGAGACAATGGCTGCTGCGTCTGGGGAAAGGGCCCCTGCCTTCACTGCTCAGGAGTTGGAGAAGCTAGTCGATGGGGTCCTCCCCCAGTACACGCTACTCTACAGTCCTCCAGACCAACAGGTAAGTCCACAGGGAGCACGTTGTATGGGCTATGCCTGGGTGGAGAGGGCTGGTTGTTTGAGGGAAGGGGGCAGAGTGCAGTGAACATGAAGGATTGTGAATACATGTGCCACATGGCAAGGGTAGGGATGGGGGCCACTCACATGGGCGGTGCAGTTGCTAATGACTTCTCTTCTTCCCTTGTGCATGTCATGTAGGTCAGCGCCCACCAGAAAAAGGACATTTGGCGTGCCATCGCCAAGAACGTCCAGACCCTGGGGGTCCACCAGAGACGGGGCACCCACTGCCGGAAAAGATGGGAGGACATTCGCCGCTGGAGCAAGAAGACGGCGGAGGCCCAGCTGGGGATGGCCTCCCAACGTGGGAGGGGTGCCCGTCGCCCCATGACCCCCCTGATGTTCCGGATCCTGGCGGTGGCCTACTCGGAGTTGGATGGGCACTTGAGGGCATCACAGCAGACACAAGGGGGTGAGTACACTCTCATTCTGGGGATTTGGCGCGCAGTTGAGGGGTCTGGGTGGGGGAGGATGGCTGTGGGTGTACCTAGGCCAGGCAGAAATACGTAGGCTAGGCCCCTCCGTAATGCAGGACATGTGGCACTCCACCCCACCTCAGTAGTGGGCCAAGTACAGGTATAGGTGCTCCTGTGGCATCCATGTGTGCAGATGTCCACCATAGCCATGTAGGCCAGATCCCAGCAATTGCATCAGTAGAGGCCAAGAGCACGGCGTAGTGCAGGGGGCTGCTGTGTCTGTATTGTCCGCCAACGGAAGCGGTAAGCCATGCACTCAACCTGTCTTTCTTCTGTCGTCCCCTCCCCCTTTTTCTGCTCTCCCTGTTCTTTTGTGCATCAGCATCATCAGGCGGAGGTACAGTGGCACAGGGGCACGAGGGAGCTGCATCCCACATGGCCATGGAGGGCCACACCACGGACTCAGAATGCACCAGTGGGATGGAGGGCGATGGGAGCTACACGTCGGTCACCGGATCACCAACCTGCGACACGGACTTGTCCGCCGATGGGAGCTCCCTTGTGGTGGCGGCACCATCTGTGCCCCCCACTTCTACAGGTATAGCCGCCACCTCCCCTACCAGCACCGCCCTCCCAGCAGCCCCTCAGCGTTCACCCCGTGCCCGCTCACCCAGGAGGGTGGGCATCACCTTCGCCCCAGGCACCTCAGGCCCTGCCCCAGTCACCCCTGCTGCCCTCAGTGAGGAGGCCATTGACCTACTCAGGTCACTCACTGTTGGGCAGTCTACCATTGTGAATGCCATCCAGGGTGTAGAAAGGCAGTGCAACACACTAATGCATTCCTGGAGGGCATTCATTCTGGTCAGGCTGCCCACCATCGAACCCTGCAATCTCTGGCCTCAGCACTGATGGCAGCCATTGTCCCTGTCTCTAGCCTCCCCCTTCCACCTTCCTCCACCCAGACCCAATCCCCTGTACCCCAGCCTGTCCCAAGCACACCATCAGACAAGAATGCATACACCTCAACACCCAAAAGTAGCTCAGGCAAACATAGGCACTACACAACCCACAGGCACACACACAAGAATCATCCACCTGCAGACACACCAACATCCACTGCCTCCACTGTGTCCCCCTCCTCGTGGTCTCCCTCCTCCCTCCCAGTATCGTCTACTCTCTCACCTGCATGCACTACATCTACAGGCACTAGGACTCGCACCAGAACACCCAGCACCACACCCCGCTCATCTGCACTCACCACCCCCACTCCCATTTACACGTCCCCTGTGTCCTCTCCCAGTGTGTCTGTGACGCCCCCTCCCAAAGTACACAAACGCGGGCACCCACACACCCAACATCCATCCACCTCACGACAGCCTTCAGTACCTGCACCTGCACCCAAAACACCTAAAGTGACACCTCCACCAACCACCTCCTCTTCCTCCACTCCCAGACCCCCTCCAGCTACCCATCCCAGTGTTCGTCAGAAACTGTCCCTCAGCAACATTGACCTCTTTGCCCCCCCACCCCTCCAAGTCATCAGTCCCGTCGTAGCGCCTCAGCCAAAAAGACTCCAGTACCAGTGGTGCGTGTTCAAGGTGTGTGGAGTGCACCGTCCACCAGGGCAGGCAGTGTGACACGGAGCCAAGGCACTGCCAGTCCACCCCCTGTAAAGCATCTAAAGTTGGAAAGTGGCCGACGGGAGGAAAAACTACTCACAAGGGTCCCAGGGGGATTGCAGAGTCAACTGTGACTCCTCCAAAGGTCGGAAAGGGCCAGAAGAAGTCTGCACAGCCTGGTGTGAGCAGCACGGCGGAGAAGTATGGCATCCTTCCCGGCAGGCGGGACGTCACCGCCAGCACCGTCGTCACTGGTCAGGAGACCACCGCCAGAGTCGTTGCCCAGGAGGGCCCAAGTATCGTCACTGGTCAGGAGACCACTGCCAGAGTCATTGCCCAGGAGGGCACAAGTATAGTCACTGGTCAGGAGACCACCGCCAGAGTCACTGCTCAGGACAGCCCAAGTATCGTCACTGGTCAGGAGACCACCGCCAGAGTCAGTGCCCAGGAGGGCACAAGTATCGTCACTGGTCAGGAGACCACAGCCGGAGTCAGTGCCCAGGAGGGCCCCGGCTGTCACAGCCCCGCTGGGCAATGAGGGACCGTCATGCCACACACCAATGCACAGGTCAGAGACCGTCATGGCAAAGCACCGCTGAACAAGGGAATCACCGCCATGGTGAAGACCGCTGAACAGGGCAAAGCACTGCTGAACAGGTCAGAGACCGCCATGGCAAAGCACCGCTGAACAAGGGAATCACCGCCATGGTGAAGACTGCTGAACAGGGCAAAGCACCGCTGAACAGGTCAGAGACCGCCATGGCAAAGCACCGCTGAACAAGGGAATCACCGCCATGGTGAAGACCGCTGAACAGGGCAAAGCACCGCTGAGCAGGTCAGAGACCGCCATGGCAAAGCACCGCTGAACAAGGGAATCACCGCCATGATGAAGACCGCTGAACAGGGCAAAGCACTGCTGAGCAGGTCAGAGACCGCCATGGCAAAGCACCGCTGAACAGGGCAAAGACCGCCATGGCGAGCACCGCTAGCCCATGAGCGGCAGGGGCAGTGACGCAACTGGGACCGTCACGGGGAGAGTGATGCACTCTGGGCGCCAGTCCCCCTCCAGAACCAGTGGAGAAAGGCATCCACTCTGTCTGTCCTGCACAGGATGAAGCACTCTGGGCACCAGTCCCCCTCCAGAACCAGCGGAGAAAGGTATCCACTCTGTCTGTCCTTGGCAGGATGAAGCACTCTGGGCACCAGTCCCCCTCCAGAACCAGTGGAGAAAGGCATCCACTCTGTCTGTCCTGTACAGGATGAAGCACTCTGGGTACCAGTCCCCCTCCAGAACCAGTGGAGAAAGGCATCTACTCTGTCTGTCCTGCACAGGATGAAGCACTCTGGGCACCAGTGCCCCTCCAGAACCAGTGGAGAAAGGCATCCACTCTGTCTGTCCTGCACAGGATGAAGCACTCTGGGCACCAGTCCCCCTCCAGAACCAGTGGAGAAAGGCATCCACTCTGTCTGCCCTGCACAGGATGAAGCACTCTGGGCACCAGTCCCTCTCCAGAACCAGTGGAGACTGTTATCCACTTGAGAGACTGTGGCTTTGCACTCCCCAGGATTGCACATTGGGCAACCCACCCACTATAGAGACTTGAGAGACTGTGGCTTTGCACTCCCCAGGATATGGCAGTGGGCAAGCCACCCACTGTAGAGACTTGAGAGACTGTGGCTTTGCACTCCCCAGGATTGCACAGTGGGCAACCCACCCACTGTAGAGACTTGAGAGACTGTGGCTTTGCACTCCCCAGGATTGCACATTGGGCAACCCACCCACTGTAGAGACTTGAGAGACTGTGGCTTTGCACTCCCCAGGATTGCACAGTGGGCAACCCACCCACTGTAGAGACTTGAGAGACTTTGGCTTTGCACTCCCCAGGATATGGCAGTGGGCAACCCACCCACTGTAGAGACTTGAGAGACTGTGGCTTTGCACTCCCCAGGATGTAACAGTGGGCAACCCACCGACTGTAGAGACTTGAGAGACTGTGGCCTTGCACTCCCCAGGATTGCACAGTGGGCAACCCACCCACTGTAGAGACTTGAGAGACTGTGGCTTTGCACTCCCCAGGATATGGCAGAGGGCAACCCACCCACTGTAGAGACTTGAGAGACTGTGGCTTTGCACTCCCCAGGATACATCAATGGGCATAGAGCCCTGTCGTGGATTTGGCGTGGTGCTGTAATCCGGCTGAGGTGCCCCCCCTTCCCTTCCCCCTGAGGTGCCTGTTGTATTTCTCTCTGATGCCCCGGCAATGTTCTCTCCATTTGTGGACAGGTATCTTGTGTGGGCCTCGCCCATGCATTTTTGGACCAGTGGTGCACGGACATTGAGATGTGCATATCTGCACTACTTCTCGTAATGTATATACTTTTGAATGAGTTTATATATATCTGTATATATTTGACACATGTATTTTGATACATTACAATGTTTGGACTGATTTCCTTTTGTGTTTGCATTCTTCCGGGGGGGATGTGGGTTGTTACTGTGATGTTTGGAGATGCCTTGGTATGTGTGTTGTAATGTGCGAGGGTGGGGGTGGGGGTGTTTCGTGTGTGTCCCCCTGACTTTTGCCTCCCCCCTCCCCTATGTCGTAGGTGCAGTACTCACCGTTGTCTTCGCCACCGCAGACGCTGGTGTTTGTAGATGAGTAGGAATACAAGGGCAGGTAGGATTTGTAATTCTGGCTCCATGGTGTCCTCCTTCCTCGTGGGATATGTTAAGGTGAGCGTTTTCCCATTGCAAAAGCTGTTTCCCCTGTGTTTTTATCCACGGTGAATCCGCCCCGGAAAGGTGGCGGATTGGCGGGTTGTGATACTGTGGGCGGTACATTGTCTTCCGCCTGTCTGTTGGCGGTGACCGCCGCGCTGCTTGTCTGTACCGCCTTGGCGGGCGGAGTGTTAAAGTGGCTGTCTTTGTTGGCGGTTTCCGCCACCGTCATAATTCCCTTTTTTTGTCCGCCGGCCTGTTTGCGGTATTACCGCACCTTTAACACTGTCCGCCAGGGTTGTAATGACCCCTAGTGGGTTCAAATCATCAGGTCTTCTACCACAATCATCAGGCTTGAGACGAGCTCTTTGGGAACATAAGGGTCCCACTTCACATCATGGTCAAATTTTTTTATAGTTATTTTCAGTCATCTTAACCAATTGGTAGTGTCACAAAATCTGCTTCATCCACCGCAGAGACAGTGTGGTGGACGTCATTTGGTCTTCTGCCACACTCAACACATGAGAGGGGGCCTCTTCAGGACCATTAAGCTCCCACTCCCCATCATGGTCAAATTATTTGATTGTGCAATTTTCATTCATCTTACCCACTTTGTAGAGTCACAATATCTGCTTCATCCCACTGCAAGGTATGTTACTCATCGGATGTAGCACTGATAATGTGGAGATAGCGGTATTGGAAAATCTTCATCACTGCACTGACCAGGACATGCTCATAGCACTGTGTCTACTGATCCATTGATGGCCTTAGATGCCAATAAGCATCAATTGTTTCTAGACTGTTTAGATGGTTTCAGTATTATAGGCAAAGTTATTACCTAGATGTGGAGCTTTTTGACAGACCTCCCAATTCAAGAACGCTGGATTCTTTTCTGTCCATTTTTAAGACGCCAACTTATGAGGTACCACATAGTAGGCCCGGGCGGAATTATAATTCCGCTTGTGTATTTGGGGGAGTATGGTAACTCTGCATTATGGGGCATATTGATGAGCCCATTTGCGCCACTCTTGCACCACTTTGCATTGTGCAAGAGCAATGCAAATGAAAAGTGAGATTCATGAAGCCCTGTGTGGCTTCATAAATCTCAAGTAATGTAACACAGTACAAATCACTTTGTTGCAGTATTCTGCACCAGAGAGGCATTTCCCTGGTTTTGCGTGGTTGTTCCCACTCAACATCCATGGTTTTTTATGCATTCCCAGATTTACAAGAACAGGCAAACCTGGGACTGTGACAAAAAAATAAGCCTCCCAGGGAGAGGGGGATTAGGAGAAATATATTTATACTTGTGTTTTCCTCTCTGGGTTGTTTTTGTGCATGAAGGTGCCCACTGCACAAAAACAATCCTGCATGTAATATATACAATGCAAGCATCTTTGCACCATGGTGCAAGGGCGCCTGCAAAGGCACTAGGCAGTCTGCTGAGCACTTGTGCAGGGGAAAGGACAGGAATGTGCCACATTGCCTTAAGTACTACTCATTCCTGCCCTTTCCCATTGGTGTAATGCAGCTCAACAAGGTGACTTGCTGTGCTGCGCCACTTGGTCATAAATATGCCCCTATGTTTCTAACGCAGAGTTCCTCCCAAATCCTGCCAATTTGCACATGGTGGAATTATTCTGCCATTTGCCCCTCGTGATGTTCCTAGGAACACTGCAATATTCCACAATCCACCCTTATGAGCGTGAGCAATATTTACCAGCCTCTGTTGCGATTACCTGTCACCACAGAGTCATCTGCCACCATTTTGTATTGTTGGTGGCCGCTAGTGGTCTGGATGCCTCCTGAGTAGATTTTATACTCAAGAAGCAGCTAAATCACCTTGATAATACCTTTTTGAGTGAATAGTCTACTCAAACGGACAGTTCAGGTAGTTTTTTTAGTGCAAAATGCATTTTTTTGTTTTACTTTTTTTTCAACAGGAGAGAGGCACCACAGAGACTCCAACTTACTCTTCCTGTCCAGAAGGCTCCTCCCAGTTCTTTGTCCATCTCCTGGTAATTTTTCTTTTGGATTTCAAGGTGAAAGGATCATTGTCTTTGTCTGCAATTCCTGCTGCATATAGACAATTGGCTTTAAGGATTTTGTTTTTGTAACCTCACAACAATCAAGTTAAAAAACTTCCAAATAAGGGTGTTGTTTTTATAGCGGGCATGCACCAGTACACATTTGTACCCTTTTATTCAATGTTTATATTAGATTGTGGTTGTGGTGGAAGGCCTTGAGCTGCAGTAGGGAGCCAATGTTTTTTGCAATCAGTTTTTAAACTTTTTTTCTGAAAAAAAGGCTGCACAGTTAAATTAATTTTCTCCATGTTTGTGAAATTTGCACTATTAATTCATTTATTATGTGACCTAGTCCCCCTTCCAGAAAGTACTAGGCATTGGGAACTTGAAACAAATATTTCTGTGACATATGTTGTTTTAAAATGTCTCTGATTTAGGCTGGGTTAAACACAAAATTAGTTTTTTGTATTTTACTTTTTTTCTGCAAAAAGTGTATTTTGGTGGGGTTATAATATGTTGATGTCTTGGCAGGATGTGTATTGTTAGAAAAATGCTATAGCTAGCTTAACTTTCATTTTTTGCATCACTGAATTAATTGTAGTGTTTTCTTCATTGTTTAACATGCCTCCTTTGTCTGGCCAGTGTGTGTGGGTGTTTGCCACAGGCCACCATGTTGTCTGGCCCATAGGCCAAAGACCGCCAGGGTTGTAATGAGGGCCTATGTATCTGTGAGAAAGGGGTAATCTCCGTTTAACCACAACACTCACTGAGATGTCTTACTCTCGAGTCCCTGTGTGAAGGCTGCCACAAATCACCTTTTACTATTGTGTTTTTGGTGAGGTGCTGCTAGTGAGCCGGTAAGGTTGGGTCGACAGTTGCGACTTGTTGTAGGATCGGTATAGTCGCCTACAAACATAAGTACTGTCCTCCTTAAACCAGCAGTCTTGCCTAGAGCAAGAGTCCAAACTATGACAAGGTTAAGGAGGACAGTATGATGAGCCAAGCAATCCCATTGTTGCATTTTCTATAGGGCCGGTTAAACAAGTATTTGCAATGCAATGGGTCTCGTATTTGTTTGACTTAGAGCTATTATCACTGTAAAGTCCTAACCAGACTCTTCTTGCCACATAAATTGAAAATGAAAAGTGATACAGTGAGTCGATTTAAAGCGCCACACCATGAGCATGAACAGAAGTTTGCTTGCAGTCAAAAGTATCAGCAATTATGCAATTATCTATGAAACAGGGTTGATGTCATGCTCTTTTGAGCGCTCAACTACTGCCCAGCAAGATCGCGCTGCGTAGGAAGTCAAAAGAAAAAGGAGTCCAGAAGCCATGCAGAAAACAATGAGCCTCATATGTTTTCAATAGTTTACCAGTGCTGTTGAGGAGGGCTAATCACTGGAAAAGGCATGACCTATGAATGCCTTTCCCAAATAAATCAAGCAAATTTTAAAAGACGAGCCCAAGAACCAATAAAACTGATGGGCCTGACATGAGAGTGGTTAAAAGCCCAATGAGAGATTACGACAGGGGACAGATTGCTTGCATGCCCGACCCTAAAAAGGTGCCACAAAGGTTCATCAGTGTGAACGAAGACACGTATGAGTTGGCCCAGAGCTTAATCCTCACCTGGCTGTTAGTACAATGCTGCATAGCGATATAGGGCCTGCTTACAACCTTGGCAGAGGGGATTACTCCATCCTAAACGTGACGGATATCCCTTCCGTCATATTACAAGTTCCATTATATTCTATGGAACTTGTAAAGTGGCAGGCGGGATATCCGTCACATTTAGGACGGAGTAATCCCCCCCCCACCAAGGTCATAATCAAGCCCATAGTGTCCCCCATAGAGTACATCTGTGCCGCAATACTTGCTCCATGGTACAATAAAATACTGCCCACTTTATTCCTTTTTCAGAAAGGGGATATTTCACAATACAAGACATGGGTTGTTGAGCAAGCGAGAGATCTAGAAAAAGAACAGCTGAAACATAGAGTCCTAGGAAAAGGTTCTGGCATGCAGCCTTCAACCTCAAGAGAGGACAGTGTGACTATCCCACAGCAGCCAACACCAGCAGCAAAAGAATCAGACCCAGTTTCTCCAATGGTTTGGTTTCAAGTGGCAGGTCTTAAGTCAAGTACAAAAGCAACAGAGGTTGAGAAAGTGATAGCACCACTTACCATTCAGAGGATGGTCCAAGACTATCTGGACGACCCAACAGAAGTCTACCTGGATCAAAACCCATTGGTCTGTTGATGTGGGAAGATACGCCAATGGCCAGAGCTCATCAGGCTGGCAATAGAGAATCTGGCTTGTCCGGTAGCCAGGGCGTCTACTGAATATGTGTTCAGTGCAGCTAGCATGATTGTCACAATCTGAAGGATCAGTCTCTTGCCTCAAAACATGGAGAGACTGACTATGGTTAAAATGAACCAGCAGTTCATATCACAAGATTACACTGTTCCTGAAACAGTTCAGGAGGAAAATTAGGGTGATTGGTCAGACTCAAGTGCTTTAGCTGACCAATATCTGGGTGAACCCCCTGAATTTGAGGACAAGCTCTACTTCCCTGTTTTAGTAGGCCACAGAGTTTTCACTTTATCATCAAACTGCTTTCCAAGAAAAAAAAAGGGTTTAGCTAGAAGTACATATATATATTTGGTGTCTGAGGCACCCCCACCATTTACTCACATGTATGGACTGGATTGGACTTGGACCAGTGTGCACAGAAGAAACCTTCTCATTCCCTTAAAGGACATGATGACAATGTCTCCCATCCCTATCCTTCTTTTTTTTAATTGGCTAGCTGTGCTGCCCCCGTAAAGATCATTCATTTACAAGACTGCCATTGTTTGTTGCTTCCATGGGAAAAGAAGAGATACAATGAATACACAAATGTGCACCACCATGCTTGTAACAGGTACCTATTGCACTAATGAGTGATTGGTAGTCGCTAAATGTTAGTGATGATGATTCATGTGGTGGCAGACAGTGAAGTGTTGGTCAGCTAATATTTAAACTCGATTTCAATGATTTGTAATGTTTCTACCTGAAAGGCAAACCAACAAGTCTTAAAGAGGCCTATTCAGCCCTGTGGACTGGAGAAAGGAGCGTTCATTTGGGAAATGCTGAGGAGTGTGCTGGCTCAAATGTCAAACTCCTCTAGTTGAGTGGCTGGAGAGGACTGTAACTGGCGACTCAGCCAGGTACTTACAGCTACTTGTCTGGGATTGGTTGTAAAATTGTTCTGACTTCACAGCTAATCGCACATGAGTCATGATTGCAGCAGCCTCTACTCTTGGTCTGCCTCTTGGTCCTCATGAAGCTTACTTTCTCCTTGACTCTCTATTATACAGGATTACTGTTTTGCAATCCATCGGCCTTCTCTTCTGAGGAACAAACGTTCAATAACACCCCTTCTTACCTTACCAGACTGGTTCAGCCATGCACCCAAGATGGACATTCCGAGGAGAATGCAGATGGACCACCCAGTTTGACAATTATATAAATTTGTGTTTTAACAATCATAATTTTAAAAACGGTATGGGTTCACTCCTGAATAAGTAGTATTTTTCAAATGTAGATGACAGAACAACCAGATAATATTTTGGGTCTCAGGGGCTAAATGACTGTTTGCAATGCATTTATTAACTGTTCTGTGTCATTCTTTAATTTCCTTTCACAACAGATTTGATGGTGATGTGCTGCTCATTGGCATGATGAATATTGCTGTTGTGTAGTGTTTGTCTTTATCACACCCTTTTCCAATTTCCCCTTCCCATCCATTCATCAAACCCCTAACCCTCTTTCCCAAGGCTGTGTGATGTATTGAGGTGTGACTCATGAACTTGCAGCATAATGGATCACTCACTGGGTGGGCGGATGTGGTATAAGTGACACCAACTCACTGCACAATCTTCTTACCTGAACAATAGCCCATACCAGCCCCACTTACCCACCCAGGCATGAAAGAGGTAACATCATCATAGTGCAGAGTCAGAACAATGCCTGTTCCACATTAGGTAGCACTAGTGTGCACTATCTGGCCTGGTTCACAAAAGTAAAGTTTCTGGTGTAAGTTCACTCTTGCAGTTTAACTGAGCTACCAGACCCTTACCATTATGTGTATTGATCTTACAAGTAGTGTTAGAGCAATGGATTTAACCTGGATCTGTGGCTGGGGTGAGTGATTGAAAAGTTTCAGCACTCGTCAATCATCTTTTTGTGTTGATAAAGTCACCCTAAGTTTCCAAGGTATGCACAGACATTGGCTCCTTGCTCACTGTGCCACTGGATTCACGCTAGCCTGGCTGATACGGGGTGATACCCCAAAACCAGACCCAGGATGCTTTTTTCTGGTCCAGGGAGGACCTGGCCTTGCAGTTTGGTTTGGATTATTTTTATGGGGAGCAGGGTGGAGACTGAATTGCATATGGCTGGGTCCAAACTGGGGTGGCATGGTGAGCAAAAGAACAATGTATTTAACCCAGATTTGAGACTGGGAGTTAGTGTTTGAAATGTTTCAACAGTTCTTCCATCATCCTATTTTGTTGCTAAAATCACCCTAAGTGGCAAGGGTTTGCCCAGATGTGGGTCCCTTGCTCACTGTGCCACGGGATTCAAGCTAGCCTTGCTAATGAGGGGTGATACCCTAAAACATGTCCCAGATGTTTGTTTCCGGTCCAGGGAAAACCTGGCCTGGCAGTGCGAGCTGGATTGTTCCCATAGGGAGCAGGGTCAAGACTGATTGGCATATGGCTGGGTCCAAACTGGGATGGCATGGTGAGCAAAACACTTAAAGATTTAACCCAGATCTGTGACTGGAGGTGAGTGTTTGTAAAGTATCAGCACTCAGTCCATCATCCGTTTGTATAGATAAGGTCGCCCTAAGGGGCCAGGGTATGCCCAGATATGTGTCCCTTGATCACTGGATTCAAGCTAGCCTGGCTGATAAGGGGTGATGCCATGAAACCGGTCCCAGGATTCTTGTTTCCAGTCCAGGGAGGACCTGTGCATTGCAGTTTGGCCTGGGCTGTTCCCATGGGGAGCAGGGTCAAGACTAATTTGCATATGGCTGGGTCCAAACTGGGGTGGCATGGTGAGCAGAAGAATGATGGATTTAACCCAGATCTGTGACTGGGAAATTCTGCCAGGAAGAAGAGCTAGATGTTGTAGGACAGACTACCACTCTGCCTGTTGCTTTGCTGTGTTGGCCTGCTGCTTGCTGCTTCTGTCCTGGGAGTGAAAGGACTGGACTTGGCTTTCTACATCCTGCTTCCAAAGGTTCTCCATTGGCTTGGACTGAGCTTGCCTCCTGTGAAGAAGTCTCAAGGACATCAAGGACTTCACCTGAGAGTCATGACTTGCCAAGTGGTGCCAAATCCAGTTCCTGGGCTCTTGGGAGTGAGTTCTGGTGCAACAAGAAAGAAACCAGTGCATCGACATCCAGAACAACTTGGGAACCAGTGCCGGAGCCGTGGTCCCCACTGAGTGCAACGATTGTGACCTACAACGCAGGCCAGACGCCACTTCAGCATCTCCAAAGTCCCTCAATAGTATTAGTCCAGAGTGACATGTCACCGACATCCGTGGCACCCAACGCCACCGCAGCACCTGCAACCCTGTGGTGTGATCACAACACGTTGAAGTTGGCGCCTCATGTCTTGACCTGCTGGATTCATTGAACCCGTCTTGATGTAAGGAACAAACGCATCGCTGCCAACATTGCATCACCTCTTCTGCAACTGTAAGAAACCAACACCTCAACTCCCCTGGCTAGCAGTAAGCAACAAACACCTCATTTCCCCAGTAGCAGAAAGGAACTAGTGCTGCACCGGCTCTAGCGATGCCTCACCTCCCTGACTCCGTGCAACATCTTTGTTTCCTCATCGTTTTCCAAGATACTGTAACCGGGGTCTGCACTACTCTGTGGCCGGCCGCGCTCCCTCGTGGTTGGCACCAGACTGTTGGAAGCAACTCTGTCAAGCCGTTTTGATAGCCCACTTGGAGCTATTGTGTTTCTAAGCACTACACTTCATTTAATCTTTGAGAATTCGTATCTTTACTTGTTCATGTTGGATTTTTGTTGTTTTGGTCTTGTTTTACTCAGATAAAAATTGCTATTTTTCTTAACTGGTGTGGAGTTCTTTTCTGGCTTTGTCACTGTGGTTGTATGTGTACAAATACTTTACACATTGCCTCTGAGATCAGCCTAACTGCTTGAACAAGCTACCAAGTGGTGAGCAGGGGTTATCTTAGCTGTGTCACTCCCTTACCCTGACTAGAGTGATGGTCCCTACTTAGACAGGGTAAAAACCACTGCCAACTAGAGATTCAATTTATAACAAGTAGTACCTAACAAGTAGTAGTAACTCCTTTTAAAGTGAGAGGGATTACTTACTACTCACAAAGTTACTAACTGTAATGTTACTGTTGAAAAACTACTACAATCACTTCTTGCAAAGTTACTAACCATAAAGTTACTGATGACAAATGTTCTAGTCGTAAACCTCCACTGCAAGCCAGTAAATTAACACCAAAAATGAACTTTACCTTTGTGAAACCTCCTTGTGTTACTTGCTAAATCTATGCAATATAAAGTAACCAAGCCTTCTCCTCCTGACTCCAGGATTTTGTGAGTTTAGTTTTATTCTTATTTATAAATTAGATCCCAGATTGCTTAGTAGTTACTACTGCTAGTTTTTGTAATGCGTTTTTTTTCTTATGTTGGTCTGGTCTCTGTGTTTAATAACCCACTAGCACTGTGTTTTCTTTCAGACTAGTTGCCTGTGATGGATAATCCTTCTGAATAATTCTACAGTTGGAGTTCTCCTCATTTGGAATAGGTGACAGTGGAACTGCACTTTATGATGTATTCCCTGTTCACACAAGAACACTAATACCACCACCATTAACAAGAAGGCCCTTTTGGGAAACCCTGCAAAAAAGTTTGGGAAGCCTGTGAGAAGTGCCACAGCAAATCAATTCTGGTAAGAACTTGAAAAACTAGTTAATAACTTAGTGGTTAATTGTCTGTTGGAAGGAGAGATAATATTACACTTTTGTGCATGTTTTTGGCAGACCCCATCAGTAGTCAATAGTAGTTACAGAGGGTAGCACAAGGGCTACCTAATTACTGTAGGAAACAGTATAAGTGATCAGTGGTTGGGTGTTGCAAAACCTCATCAAGAGAAACAGAATTAATTTTACCACTTTTCTGTTCCCACACAGTGTCACTCTGATGGCAGGATATAATTATTTACTGGACTGCAGGAAAAGGTACGTAATTTACTGAAGAATAATACATGGCAAGGGACTTCAGGTAGGGAAAACCTAGGCGGAAGAATTGTGTATAATGTGTGACGATTTCAGATGGCAGCTTTGTGTCGCACTCTTAAGTCAACATTGCTACACTATGGGGATGTGGCCTGGGGAACATGGCCACAGGACATGGTCGCTCAAGCTCCGTCCTAGCCTGTTGAGGTCCTGCGTCATCTGTGCAGCCTGCCACCTGGAGGACTCAACTCAGATGTAGCTTCTTTGCTGGAGGCCCGGACGGAAACATTGGAGACTCATGTTATGGCACCCGTACCCGGAGGCAGCCTGGCGGCCTACTAATGATCTCAGACTGGAGCGGTGTGAAGCTTGCGGTTGGACTGACACTGTGGGCCAAGTGGTTGCTTTATCCCATCCGTGCTTGATCCTACGAGGCTTAAGGGGGAGCCGATACCCCTCGCAGCAGACCGAGGACTGCAGAGATGTTATGGAATGATGCAGCAGTTGGGGCCTATTGCACGGGCTATGTGGTTGAGGGGCGTGGTGGCCTTGCACTGAAAGGGAGGAATCAGGCATGTGGAGGCTGTTAACTAAACAATGTGGGGAGCTTTGGTGAGCCCCCACCTTTAGAGACCCCCCCCCCCAGTGAACAGTAGATCTACAGGGGGGTACCAGAGTCCAGGATCAGGGATAAGCTGGTCACTCCCATTTGGACCTGTGCAGCACGCTGTATCACAGGCGGCCCTGCAACAGAGGTGCATGTGAGCTGCAGGAAGCCCAGACTGCTTGGAGGGGACAACTAGGTGAGTAACTGCCTATACGGCACCAGCATTGAGGAGACCCCCCATGGTGCTGTGCTGATGAGCCATATAAGTGGTGGGAGAGACATTCCTGGGAAAGACCAATCTACCTTCGGATCAGGAGGCAAGATTATCCCGGCTCAAAGCGGAGCAGTGTAACAGAGGCAGCAGGGCAGTGATCCTCCCTGGCGAGAACCCAGATGTACTATCAACAACCTGATAGGCCGCAGTGGTGATAAGAGGGGGACATCCTTAAAATAAACTGCTTGGCTTCTGCACTGGTGGTGCGGTTGGCCTGGGAGGCAAGTGCAGAGGGTGAGGCAACGCATCCCTTTTTTGGCTGAATCGAGAAGCTTGAATGATGCCCCGGCTGAGGGGCTGCTAATCCCCTGAGGTAAGTGGAACTTGGGAAGGGCAGCAAACACCAGAGACTTACAGCCCTGGATAGGGCAGTAAAGGGACAGTGTAAATGATAGATTCCTTCCTCCTCCTCCTCCCCTCACACTGACAGACAGTGCAGTGAGCCATGGGATCGGGGCCTAACTGTCTTCACTTACTTCCTTTGATGGCTGGGATGACATCAGTGAGGGAACAGATCGAGTGGACTCTGAGTCGGGAGCCATAACTGCGCTATAGAAGACGTAGAAGGTGAGGATTGTGGGCAGGTGACTATGCCTGAGGATAAGGCCATGGCCCTGTGACAGGGTGAACAAACTGCCAAAAGGGTGAGCTCATATGGACAGCATACGTGGGAGTTAACAGGCCTACCCCAAAGAGCAGTTGGGGCTGTGTGCTGCTGGCCCTCATCTTCTGGTCATAACTGCTCCGGAGAGGTGACCCACATCTTCTCAAACACGCTGTGTCCTAGTCTGTGTCCCAATCGGTGGTCAAGACTTGGTGCAGCAGTGCCAAATTGGCCTGGGTGTCCTGGGGCCAGGGCCCTCACATCCGGAAGCCCGTTGTGAACTATTACTGCTGGTGGAGCTTGGATGGCAGCAGATGGACTTGGTGGGGAAACCCTTGGTTTTGAATATGTGAATCGGGCCTTGTCTCCCTGAGAGAGTGACTTGTATGCTGGAGTTGTGAGTACCCGTGAACATTATGATAGGTGTTTGGGGGGTGCTTTGACTGGCTGTACTCGCTGATTGCAGCCCATCAAGGGGAAGGATAGACAGCAGGGAAGGGCACAGCAGACTAAGTTAGACCAGTTTACACCCTGAGTTTGAAGGCAGTGACAAACCCTCTACCACAGGAGTGTCCAAATACTGTGCAGGGACTGCAGGGACCCACTAGGGGTTATATATTGGCAGTGATAGAGGCCTTGAGTGGAACCGTACATGCCAAAATTAAAGCTGTCTACCAGGATGTTTGCCTCTTAAGATTGGACCTCCATGGTTGGCGGAACGTTCCCTGGCCACGGAACAGGATGTCTACAAGCTGCAGAGAGAGGTTATCTCTTTGTGTGCTGAACCAAATGACAAACACCCTTGAGGTAAGAGCTGAGGACTCGGATGGCCAAACTCACTGTTACAACCTCTGCTTTATTGGCTTCTCAGAGGGTGGAAGGGAAAGGATCCAGAGCTGTTCCTCAAACACTGGGTAAAAAAGATGATCTCTTTGGCCCAACTGTACCCCTTCTTTATGATAGAGAGCTCATCGTGCCTTGGTGCCAAGGCCTCCGGTGGGGGTATTCCCTCATACTATGATGGCAAAAATGCTTAACTACAGGAACAAAGATACCGTCTTATCAGCGGTCCGGCAGTCTGGAGATCCCAAATTCAAGTGATCAGCATTTTTCCGGATTATACAAGGCAGGTGCAGCAGCTGTGACAGACCTTTGGAGGGGTCAATCAAAAGTTGAGAGCCATGGGACTTTGTTACATGCTCAGTACCCAGTGAAATTGAAAGTGCTTCATAATGACTGGTCCCACTTCTTCACCAGTCCTGAGGTGGTGTGGGATTAGCTGGAGATTCACGGGAATGGTAGGATCCCACCGCTGACCCCTAGATTGGACAGATGGGCTGGGAACTCTGGTCTATCATGACCATTGGGAAAGTGGAGACGACGCGGTGGGGGAGTCTTGTGACCCGCCTCTTGAGTGGTTGTCAGACAAGATGGACCCTGTATCTGGAGCAGCAGTGGTCAGAAGGGAGTCGGATGGCACTGGTGGAGATGGTGACAGTCTCCAACTCAGAAACAAGCGCAGAAGATGTGGGGGAGGAGACCCTCAGAGCTGAGTGAAATCTGACAATGAGAATAACTCTGACACCACAGCCTATCTGATGTTTTGTTATATGATGTGATCTCCTGATGAGAAGTGTTTGTACTCAATTAGTTTGCTGAGATGCCGAATTATAGGGATCCTCTGGAGACTAATGGACAAAGTGGATGGCATGTTCTAGGTGCAGATGTGAGAGAGTAGGTGAATGGGTGACATGTGCTGTGTAAAAAAGGAAGGCTGCCTCTTTCCCCCGTAGGTAGGTAGTTAGTTAGTTGGTTAGTACATTAGTACAGTAATAGAAACTTTAGTCTCTGAAGGACATCTTATTTGTCAGAAAGGTATTGAATAAAAGTTAGTGTAAGCTTTGTTGTGTTGTGTTGTATTGTGACTTGTGTGGGGAGAGAGGCTGTGTAGGACTAGGCAGTGCCTGGGGCGGTGACTACGTTGGGGTCCCCCTAGCAGCCCCCCCTCTGATTTTATTTTATTGAGATTGTGGACTGCTTTGGATTGTGAGAAAGTGGGGGGGTGAGAATTTTGCATTTATCGTGGAGAAAGTATCTGCTGGGGTGGGTGTAGAGTGATTAAGATGCTTGAGGAAACACAGGTTTTTAAGTTGTGTTTACCCAGTGGGATGGATGGGATGTTCATGTTTGATATATTTTTGATCTGCAGTGGGGATGTGGGTTGCAGGGGATGGAGGGACGGGGGAGTGCGGTGAGGAGTGGAGTGGAGTGATGTGGTTTGCAAAGTTCTATGGCTACTCATATTAAAGTAGCAACATGGAATGTACTTGGACCTAACTCATATGTTAAACGATGCAGGATATACTTCTCTGTCTGGTGGCAGGGCATTCAGATTGCTCTTCTGCAGAAGACACATCTGACAGAAGACGGGACCCAGAAATCACATACAAAATGGAGGGGACAACTCTACTTCTGTACATACTCCAACTATGCACACGGAGTCTCCATATTGATTGCACCATAGGTCCCTTTACAGGTTCAAAGCTTTAAGGCAGATATCCGGGGTAGATATATATACTGATGCGTGGCCTGCTGGACAGTTGGGAAGTGTGCCTGCTGAATGTGTATGCACCCAACAATGATGATGGGGCATTCTACCTTGTTGTTGAAAGTGAGCTCCTCCCAAATATTGGGACTCCCCGACTGTGGGCTGGAAATTTCTACTATGTGCTGGATGGTAGTGGGGCTCACCACCCCCACGACAAGACACAAAGGGGGCCGGGGACGGAGGAAGCACCGCCAACAGGCTGGCGATGCTTCAGGGGCAATTCTGACCGCGGCGGTAAAGCCGCGGTCAGAAAAGGGAAACCGGTGGTTTCCCGCCGGTTTTCCCCTGCCCCAGGGAATCCTGGGGATTCCACCCCCCTTCCCGCCAGCCTGTTCCTGGCGGTTTACACCGCCAGGAAGAGGCTGGCGGGAACGGGTGTCGTGGGGCCCCTGGGGGCCCCTGCAGTGCCCATGCCAATGGCATGGGCACTGCAGGGGCCCCCTAACAGGGCCCCATTAAGATTTTCAGTGTCTGAAAATCGCGACGGGTGCCACTGCACCCGTCGCACACCAGCAACTCCGCCGGCTCCATTCGGAGCCGGCTTCATCGTTGCTTGGGCTTTCCCGCTGGGCGGGCGGGCGGCCTTTTGGCGGTCGCCCGCCTGCCCAGCGGGAAAGTCAAAATGACCGCCGCAGTCATTTGACCGCGGTACGGTCTTTTGGCGTTCTCCGCCCGGCGGGCGGTGCCCGCCTCCCGCCGGGGTCGGAATGACCCCCAAAGTCACACATGGTAGTGGCACTGAGAGGTGTAATGGAAAGCAAGGGCTGTTTGGATGTTTGGCTCACGACGCACCCCGAAGCCAGAGAATACACATGCAATGCCCCAACTCATAACACATATAGGGGCTGATTCTAACCTTGGCGGACGGCGGAGGCCGTCCGCCAAGGTTCCGCCGTCAGAACACCGCACCGCGGTCGAAAGACCGCGGCGGTGATTCTGAGATTTGCCCTGGGCTGGCGGGCGGCCGCCAAAAGGCCGCCCGCCAGCCCAGGGCAAATCAACCTTCCCACTAGGATGCCGGCTCAGAATTGAGCCGGCGGAGTGGGAAGGTGCGACGGGTGCAGTTGCACCCGTCGCCTATTTCAGTGTCTGCTAGGCAGACACTGAAATACTTTGTGGGGCCCTCTTACGGGGGCCCCTGCCGTGCCCATGCCAGTGGCATGGGCACGGCAGGGGCCCCCAGGGGCCCCGCGGCACCCCCTACCGCCATCCTGTTCCTGGCGGGCGAACCGCCAGGAACAGGATGGCGGTAGGGGGTGTCAGAATCCCCCATGGCGGCGCAGCAAGCTGCGCCGCCATGGGGGATTCTAAGGGCAGCGGTAAACCGGCGGGAGACCGCCGGTTTGCCTCTTCTGACCGCGGCCGAACCGCCGCGGTCAGAATGCCCTGCGGGGCACCGCCGGCCTGTCGGCGGTGCTCCCGCCGA
This sequence comes from Pleurodeles waltl, assembly GCF_031143425.1. Classification (NCBI taxonomy): domain Eukaryota; kingdom Metazoa; phylum Chordata; class Amphibia; order Caudata; family Salamandridae; genus Pleurodeles; species Pleurodeles waltl. The sequence goes on from NC_090444.1 coordinate 846,491,072, forward strand.
CCCTGGCCCCGGCGGTCTTAGACCGCCGGGGTCAGAATGACCCCCATAGTTGCCTTGATAGATTCTTGGTGACATCACCACTGAAATAGTAGATGTTCAGATATTAAATATTTTTCTCTTGGATCATATTTCACTCCTCCTAGATTTGGGCAGGTGTGGAGATAGACCCAGAGAACCGCTGTGGCATTTACATCCGAGGTGCTTGGTGACACCCCATTCTCTGAGGAGCTTAGAGAAGTGATGGTCGATTATTTTGACACCAACTGGTCCACAACAGTGAGCAGTGGAGTAGAGTGGGACACCCTGAAGGGGACGGAAGGGGAATGCCTGTCATGTATTAGAGGCACTAGGCACTGTTTGGAGCACAGTTATTGGAGGAAGAGCAACAACTGGTGACCCTTCAGCGGGCCACCCCTATATTGGGGAGCCAGCGGGGGCACTACTGACAGGACCAGAGGACAATGGGAGAGACTGGACTGACTTGTTCAGAAGGACTACCATCAATTACTTCATCGGAGGGTGCTAAATCGGGACGCCTTCTAGCATGGTTACCAAAAAGGGAACGTCTGCCACCGGTGATTATTTCTCTTAGATGCTGGTTAGTCACCATTGTTGGATCACAGGCCCCAGTCAATATACTCCTACAGGACCTCCTAGTGATGGTTATTGGGTACACAGAAGATAGCTAACCAGTGGATATCTGCAGTTTTCTAGACCACATACCACTTTCTCGGCTTACAGCGGAACAGATTGGGGAAATGGAGAGAGAGCTGCTCATAGAGGACCAGATGGAATTCCCCTGCAATACTACCAATCACACTCGAAGCTTCTCCTTCCTCGCTTGCAGGAAACTCTTCAGGAGACCCATGACCATGGGATACATCCGTCAACTATGCGCGAATCCCAGATCAATATGCTCCCCAAACCAGAAAGGGACCATCCCGACCCCAGGTCTTATAGAGCCCTGTCTATGTTAGGGGCCAACACAAAAATACTTGCAGTATTCCTCGACAGAAGACTATGGCCCTCATTATGACATTGACAGTAAATGCTGCTTACCGCTGCGGTGACACTGCCAACATACCGCCGCGGTGGCAAATATCCGTTTGCCATATTATGACACATACATCAAACCAACAGAATACTGCCACATACACAAATCTGCCAGCCCAAAGGTCAGTGGTAAAGTGTTGCTACGAACACCCATACTGTTTCGCCAACAAAACAACCGCCACCACATTATGACCCACAAATCACCACAGCAGACATTCAATGGCGGTAAACCATTGGGAGTACACACCGGCACGCTCAGAATGGCCACCCCAATACAAAACAACACAACATTGGGCTAAATGAAAATCTCACACCTGACACTGATACACACACCACACCCACCCTCCCATAGCACTATAAAAGACACACCCACATTTCACACAACTCTTTACAAACACCAATAATCGCCACAAGACTAACACGAAGACCACTGAGACACCTACACACACACCACAAACACCCATCCATCCGTCAAGCACCCCCCATCCCACACCCCACCACAACCCTCAACACACTCTGTACAACACACACCACACAATCCCCATGTCCCCACTAAGGCACCCCTGTTTCACTGATGAGGAGTTGCGGTCATGGTGGAGGTAATAGTCAGAGTAGAGCCACAGCTGTTTGGAGCACAGATACAGCAAATATACATTGCCAGGAAATTTGAGCTATAGCAGAGAATCGGGAACAGGGTGAATGCCGTGGGACAGCATCCAAGAACAAGGGACGACATCAGGAAGAGGTGGAACGACCTACGGGGAAGGTACATTCCATAGCAGCAAGGTACCAGCTCGCCATCCAGAGGACTGTCGGTGGACCCCCACCTCCTCCCCCATAGCTCACAGCATGGGAGGAGCAAGTCTTGACAACACTGCATCCTGAGGGATTCACTGGAGTAGCCAGAGAACTGGACACTGGTGAGTCAATATTTACTACCTATCACCCCCCCATACATGCATGACATCACACCACCTCACCCTCACTCCCATCACTCCACTCCATCCCACACACTGCACCTACACATCTGACTAACCCCAATGCCAAGCCCTGAATGCTATACCAATGCATGAACAGCCCTCCCAGCCCTGCATGTACACCCATCACCAAAGCATGCACAGCATGGAGAACTAACAATCCCACAAAACATCACCATACACAAACAAAGTGGGCAGGGCAACAGCAACATACAGAGGAAGCTAGGGATGTACAGTATGTCACAGACATAAAGCATAATACATCACCTACATCCCCATAGGTGCCCCAGCCAATCTCAGCGGTGAGGAGGTGCCACAACTATCCAGCCCCCCAACAGAAGATGCCCCCAGTGATGACAGTAACTCTGGACTTGAGGATCTTGATGAACTACCTGGCCCATCAGAGACCACTGGTCAGTCGGCCACCCCAGCCCACTCACAGTTCACCACAGAGCCTCCTCTAACAGTATCCAACACCACAGCACCCACCCAAAGTCCCCACACCTCTGTCCCCAAGACACGTCAATCAGCAGTGTGCTCACCTGTACAGGGACCCCAGTCCACCCACACCTCACCCTCAAGACAATCTGGGACCTGGGGTCAGTGGCAGTGGGCACACCGTTCAGGGGAAAGAGGCACAGGGTGCCAAGGACACTGGGAGGACCGCTGTGTGCTAGGGAGAAGACAGGCCAAGGGTACCGACTCTCCAGGAGGCACTCACTAATTTCCTGGGAGCTTACCAACAATCCCAGGACAAGATGGGCCAGATCCTTACCATTATGCAGGAAAACAAGCGGCTGCAGGAGGAACACCATTAGGAGATCAAGGAGGATTTGCAGGCCCTCAAACCACCATGGTCTCTATAGCAGGGGAGTTGGCAGATATGGCCAACATCATGAGGGAATGGATAGCACACCAGCGGGCCCCTACCACTAGCCAGTCTACTGACCAGCCCACCACTTTCACTACAGCTAGGACCCACAGGCCACCAGCACCCCTTCCCCTGCAGAAGGTGAACCACCCCGCAAACCTTCCCTGAGACCCAGACAGAAGCCAGAGACACTTGCCAAGACCAAGACCAAGACCACCACCAGGAAATCAGACCCTCCTGAATGTCCCCCTTGTCTCCCACCTTGTCACCTTGTCCACTTTGAACTGCCTCTGCTCACCTTCCTATGGCCCCCTTGGACACTGGACCTCTGCTACAGACAGACTGGAATCATCCCCTGGACTTCCCTCAACCATCACCCCATTCCATTGGACTTTTCCAGCTCTACAATAAATACCCTTGAACACAAATTGACTGATAGTGTTTTATGTGATGACAATGTGCATTTATGGAAACAGTCTCATCATGTGCAAATGATCTGAACACTGTGATAGCATACAATGTAGCTGTCTGTAGTAATCACATCAGTACACAGTTGTTATATCACCAACATCTGCAAAATGAGAATCCATAGGTGACAGTAAGTAGAGATGCAAAGGAAGTGAATGCCATCCTGCTACAGCCACACAAAAACATCAATAATCAGAGGAACGGTCAGTTCCACTGTCTCACCTGTGTGTCATTGGAAGTATTGCTGTATAACTGATGTTCTGTTGTCCACATCCTCATCCTCTGCCTCCTCATCCTCACTGTCCTCAGGGTCCACTGCTGCCACAGGGGCATTTCCAGTCTCCTCCTCCAGCAGATAAGGCACATGTTGTCTGAGGGCCAGGTTGTGCAACATGCAGCATGCCACTAGTATCTGGCAGACCTTCTCGGATGAGTAGCACAGGGATCCACCCCGTTAGATGGAGGCATCTGAACTTGCCCCTCAGGAGGCCAAAGGTCCTTTCAATAACTCTACTGGTTCGCCCAAGTGCATCTTTATAACGATTCTCTGCCCCTGTCTTTGCATTCCTCACAGGGGTCAGGAACCACAATAGGGTTGGGTAGCCATAGACACCTGCAAGTATTGAGGGACAAACATTAGCCTTACACAATGCTATGGGGTGAACACCAGAAGGCATACACTGACATACAGGGGGGGGAGTCATGCTCACCAATTAGCCACACCCTGTGCCTCTGTAGTTGTGCCATCAGAGTTGGGATACTGCTTTCCTCAGAACGAAGGCGTCATGCACCGTCCCAGGACACTTGGCACTGACGTGGGAGATATACTGGTCCACAGGCACACCATTTGCACATTGAGTGAGTGGAAACTGTTCCGATTCATGAACACCTGTTCATTCTGGCGTGGGGGGGACAAGCACAGCATGTGTACCGTCAATCCCCACAATAATATTGGGTATATGTCCCATTGTATAGAATCCTGCATTCACAGTGGCCAAATCTTCCACCTGGGGAAAAGCAATGTAGCTGAACATGTGTTTGACCAAGGCAGACAAAACCCTTGCCAGCACGATTGAGAACATTGACTGTGACATTCCTGCTGCCAAGCCCACTGCCACTTGGAAGGAACCAGTTGCCAGGAAATGGAGCACTGACAGAACCTGCACAAGACGGGGATCTCAGTGGGATGACGGATCGCTGATATCAGATCAGGCTCCAATTGAGGTCCAATCTATAGGTGAGTATTATGGGGCATATTTATACTCTGTTTGCGCCGGAATTGCGTCGGTTTTTTTGACGCAATTCCGACGCAAAAATAACTCCATATTTATACTTTGGCGTTAGACACGTCTAGCGCCAAAGTCCATGGAGTTTGCGTCATTTTTTAGCGTGGACACCTACTTTTCGTTAATGATATGCAAGGTAGGCGTTCCCGTCTAAAAAATTGACTCCGAGGCATGTGCGCCGTATTTACACTCCTGGGCAAAATTCACACCCTGGAGTGGGTGGGTCAAAAAAAATGACGTACTGCCGCTTTTGCGCCGTTTTTTAGCTCCTGGAAAAGGCAGGCGTTAAGGGACCTGTGGGCTCGGAAGGAGCCCAGAGGTGCCCTCCCATGCCCCCAGGGACACCCCCTGTCACCCTTGCCCACCCCAGGAGGACACCCAAGGCTGGAGGGACCCATCCCAGGGACATTAAGGTAAGTTCCGGTAAGTATTATTTTTATTTTTTTGTGGCATAGTGGGGCCTGATTTGTGCCCCCCTACATGCCACTATGCCCAATGACCATGCCCAGGGGACAGAAGTCCCCTGGGCATGGCCATTGGGCAAGGGGGCATGACTCCTGTCTTTGCTAAGACAGGAGTCATTTCTATGGGGTTTGGGAGTCGAAACAAATGGCGCAAATCGGGTTGAGGCGAAAAATTTGCCTCAGCCTGACTTGCCCCATTTTTTGACGCCCAAGCTCCATATCCCCCTACGCCGGCGCTGCCTGGTGTACGTCGTTTTTTTCCATGCACACCAGGCAGCGCCGGCGGCTAACGCCGGCTAACGTCATTGATTAAATACGGCGCCCGCATGGTGCTTCAGAATGGCGTTAGCCGGCGCTAATTTTTTTGACGCAAAACTGCGTTAGCGCAGTTTTGCATCAAAAAGTATAAATATGGCCCTATGTGCCTCCCCTCCAGTGTAGCCAAGTCCACAAGGGGTCTGTACAAGGGGTCTTGTTTCCTCCTCCTAGTCATCCACAGTGATAGGTATCTAAGGGACAGAAGAATGATTAGGGTGTCACAATTTGAACAATCGAACCACCTCCTCGGTGTACATTGAGCATTGATGTGATGGGACAGTGGGAATGTCAATGTATGTGCAAATTGTAGTAATGACGCAGTTATGGATTATCTGAATGTAGTCCACAACCATGAAATGGTGACGCCTGTCCTGTATCTAGTGACAGGTGGAAGAGAGGTAACTCTGCCGACGTTGTGCATCATGGCGGAAGGCGGTCTTGCACCGCCATGCAATTCCTCATTGGCTAATATGAGGCTCTATGGAGTACAGTGGCCAATGGGGATCAGCGGCGACAGTGACGGTGTACACCGCCGCGGACGTGACCACCATTTTCTATCCAAATCCTCACTTGATTCCTGACTTTCCACAAGACAACACCTACACTGTGTGCTGCTGTGACCTGTGACTGGATCCTGGCATAGCCCGTGTGACCGGGGAAAGGGCCCCTGCCTTCACTTTGGAGGAGTTTGAGCGCATGGTGGATGTGATCTTAGCCCAGTATGGACAGCTGTATGGGCCTCCAGACCAACAGGGGAGTACACCTTGGGCACGATCCATGTGACAAGGTTGCATGGAGATGTGTGTGCAAGCATTGTGTCATATGGGGGGTTGTATGTCTGGTGGTAGTGTACATGGTGGGCGCTTTGTGATGTGTGTGTCAATGGAGCTGGAAATTGTATTTGTGGGCCATATATGTGACAGGCTGGATTGTATGTGTAATGGTGTTCTCCTGTCTGTGTTTCCTCTGCAGGTAAGCGCCCATCAGAAGAAGGGACTGTGACGTGCCATCGCCAAGGACGTGCGGACCCTGGGGTCTACAGCAGGCGGAGCACCCACTGTAGGAAAAGGTGGGAGGACCTGAGATGCTGGGGCCGGAAGACCGCAGAGGCCCAGCTGGGGATGGCCTCCCAACGAGGGCGGGGTGCCCGTCGGAACCTGACCCCCCTGGTGGCCCGCATACTGGTGGTGGCCTACCCAGAGCTGGATGGGCACTTCAGGGCATCATAGCAGCCACAAGGGGGTGAGTACAGTGGGCGTTTCAACTATAATTGGTAGGTGTCATGGGATCCTGGTGGTGGGTGTCAGTTAGTGGGTGCCCCTTAATGCCAGGTCAGACATTGCAGTGTGATCCAGCTCAAGGGTAATTGTTGTATTGCAAAATCTGGTAACCTACCTAGGTTGCATTCCATGTCAGACAGGGCTTAGTGACTCCCAGGAGGGGTGCAGTTGGTGGGGGTTGGCTCACATCTTGCTGTCATACCTAGCCAATGGAATGCCAGTGCGATGCATGGTGCTCAATCCTGATCCCTGTATGTGACGGTAATGTGTATGCCATCTGTGGTGTTGGTGCTGTAATTGACCCAGTGCTCCCTTTCCCCCCTCCTTTTTTCCTCTGTCATCCTGTCCATGTGTGCATTAGCATCATCTGGTGGAGGAGCAGGGGCACCAGCGACAGAGGGAGCTGTATCCCACGGGACCCAGGGGGCAAAGTCCACCGACGCTGAGGGAACCAGTGGGACGGAGGGCGAGGGGAGCACATCAGCGAGACAGGAGGTGACAACAGTGACTCTGATTCCTCCTCCGATGGAAGCTCCCTGGTGGTGGCGGATATCTCAGGGACCACCCCAGCTACAGGTACAGACGCACACCCATACCAGCAAAGCCCTCCCAGCAGCCCCTTACCGAGTTGCCCGTTCACCCAGGAGGGTGGGCATCTCCTTTGCCCCAGGCACCTCAGGCCCTGCACCAGTCAGCCCTGCTGCCCTCAGTGAGGACGCTATTGACCTCCTGAGATTCATCTCTGTAGGGCAGCCAACCATTGTGAATGCCATCCCAGGGCTGGCATCCCAGATGCAGCAATGCAATGCATTCCTGGGGGGCATTCACGGTGGGTTGGTGGCCCAACAGAGATCGTTCCAGGCTCTGGCCTCCTCTCTGATGGCAGCCATTGTCCCTGTTCCTACCATCCCCACTCCATCTACCACTTCCCAGTCCAAATCTCCTGAACCCCAACTCATCCCATGCACATATACAGACAAGCATGCACACAAAACATCAGACAAGAGTAGCACAGTCAAATGCAGGCAGCACACTTAAGGCCACAAGCACTCACACAAACAACAGACAGTTGCACACACAACAACATCCACTGCCTCCAATGTCTCCCCATCCTCCTCCTCCCTCACTGTCACACCCGCACTCACACCTGCATGCACTGCATCGACAGCCACCACCACCATCACCACACCAAGCAGCACACATACCTCACTTGCAGACACCTCCACAACATCCATCCACGCGTCCCCTGTGTCCTCTCCTACCCTGTCTGCCCCCCTACTAAGAGACACAAACACATGCACTCAGATTCCCAACAGCCATCCACCTCACATCAGCACACTGCCCAAGCACCTGCACCCAAGTCCAGCAGACATACACCTCCAACAACCACTCCCTCAACCTCCACTCCCATGCCTCCTCCCTCATTCCACCCCACCGTCCCGGAGAAGCTTTTCCTTGACTAATTTGACCTCTTCCCTCCCCCTCCTGCCCAGCCTGCCTGTAAGAGCAGGGTCACAATGACCATGCCCAGCACCTTAGCCAAACAGCCCACGGGAACATTGGAGGCACCTACTAGTCGTGGAGGCAAGAAAGGAAAGGATCCCTCTCCACCACCCAAGAGAGGGAAGAATCCCACTCCACCACCCCAGAAAGGAAAGGTTCCCACTCCACCAACTAAGAGAGGCAAGAGGCCCCCTCCAACAGCAGTGGGCAAGGAGCCCCCACCTCCAGCAGAGGCTGGCAGGGTTTCCCCTCTAACATGGGCAAGGAGCCCTCACCTCCAGCTGGGACTCAGCAGCCCTCACCTCAAGCTGGGACACAGCAGCCCTCACCTCCAGCTGGGACACAGCAGTCCTCACCTCCAGCAGAGGGCATGTAGGCCACCCACAAGGGACTGTTGTACAAGGAGCCCCCACCAGAACCAGTGGGCAAGTTCCCCACCTCAGAGTCTGTGACATTGCACTCCCCAGCAAAGGGAAATGGCATGGAGCCTCCTCCAGAACCAGTGGGCAATTTCCCCACCTCAGAGACTGTGACCTTGCACTCTACTGCAAATGGAAATGGGCATGGAGCACCCTCCAGAACCAGTGGGCAAGTTCCCCACCCCAGAGACTGTGACCTTGCACTCCCCAGCAAAGGGAAATGGGCATAGAGCCCCCTCCAGAACCAGTGGGCAAGTTCCCCACCTCAGAGTCTATGACCTTGCATTCTCCAGCAAGGGAAAATGGGCATGGAGCCCTCTCCAGAACCAGTGGGCAAGTTCCCCACTTCAGCTGAGGTGCTCCCAACCCCCTTTCCCCTGAGGTGTCCGGCCATTTCCAACATGATGCCCCTGCACAGTCTAGTGCGGATTCCGTCAGGGGATAAGTTGGGGCTTGGACTGTGCCCTGTGGCCATGTGGGCCTTTTTGTACTTTGGACTGGCCATTGGCCCTTTCTGAACATTTATTCAAATTTCTCTTATCACATGGACAATATGGTGGCTGTTGGCATCAAATTATATGATCAGTTCTGGCTAAATGTTGCCCTTGCAATATTATGATGTGTGTCCTGTGAGATTGGTTTTCTACAGCTGGTTGTGTGCATGGTGTGTGTTGTGCATGTGTGTGTCACTCTTCTTTTCCTCCCTCCCTCCCTTGTGTGCTAGGCGGCTGTACTCACTGTCGTCGTCAGCATTGGTGTTCCAGGTGGAGCATGGCGTAGAGGAGCATCGGGAAGACTTGAAGTTCCAGTTCCATGGCGGCGTTGATCTTCTCTGTGTCTCTGAGGGTGAGTCTTTCGTCTTCTGTGTTCTGTTTCTGCCAGGCTTTTGATAGCGTTGGTACCGCCCCGGAAATCCTGGCGGTTTGCTATGTCATAATATGGTGGGCGGTACCTTGTCTTCCGCCTGGCTGTTTATGGCTGCCGCCGTGGTCAGTGGTGTTAACACCCTGGCGGTTGGTATGGTACATTGGCTGTCTATGGGAGGTATCACTGCCATGGTCATAATTTGGCGGTAATTACCGCCAGCCTGTTGGCTGTGTTACTGCCACTTTAACAGTCACTGCCATTGTCATAATGACCACCTATGAGTGATGGCTGCCCAACTGGTACACAAAGATCAGTGTGGCTTTATGCTTGGAAGTGGAACGCATATGAATCTAACGAGAGTGTCCCATGAAGTAAGTTGGCAGGGAGCTGGAGGTGGTGTTAATAGCTTTAGATATTGAAAAGACATCCTATACCCTTACTTGGAAATACCTTTGAGAGATCATCTGGAGATATAGGTAGGGTCCTCTGTTTCTGTCCTGGGTTAGGATGCTCTGTACTGAAATGGTGGCACTAGTACGCACTTGCCTGCTGGTGTCAGATTGCTTCCATATTAAGAGAGGCATTAGACAGGGGTGCCCCCTCTCACCGCTCCTTTTTGCTTTAGCAATGGAGCCTGTGGTGATAAGACTTCAACCCAATATGGCTGATTGGGGCATTGAAGTACGGGACATCACGCATGTTGTCTCCCTATGTGCCAATGATGTCTTCATCTATGTTCTGCACCCTTAACAATCAGTTGTGTTGTTACTGCGAATCATTACTGAATTCAGTGGGTTGTCCCGGCTTAAGGTCAACAAACAAACAACAGTACTGTTCCCTATGGCTGCATTAGTAGACGTGCAACAGACAGAGCTCCCAGTGACTGAACTTAACAGGGAAGGTGGTCACTTCCAGTACTTGGGTATACAAGTGGCAAATAACCCATAGGCCCTTTATCACCTTATTATGGGCAGAGTCCTCAAAGGCTGGAGGAATTGATTTGCCTTTGGGTTTGCCTATCCCTGTCGGTGATGGGCAGTCATGTTCAGCAAAATAGCTCTATTGCCATGTTGTTCATGTGCCCTCCAAAATGTCATGTCATGTATAATGTCCAAAAATCCACATTTGCTAAACTCAGTAGGCTCCTGGAGTCCCTTGAATGGGCTAGTAAGCTAGACATCCTAAAACTGGACACTGAACTAGAGGGCCTGGGACAGCCAGTTAAGCAATTATATCACCTCATGGGCCTTTTGCAGTATGAAGCACAGTGGTGCATGGAAGGCCCAACATGGAGAAGAAACTCCTGGGGATATGGGGGGCTGATGCAGACCTGCCTCATTGTCTTATGCTAGTGGCGGGTATTCCGAGTGATTACCCTTTCATTGTCAGACAGATGGCAGTGGTCCGGGAGCAAATAGTTGTCCGAGTGATGCGTCATACATTTGCCCTTCCAATGGTTGAAACCCATTCATGCTATACAGTCTGTGATAGACAAATTATAATGGTTTGAAGGCGGCTGCAACACCGCAGGTGATCTCTACCTTAAAGGCACCTCCCTCACTTTTGGGGCGGCACAAGATACCTTTGACCTTAAACAAGGGCAATTTTTGCAGTACACAGAAGTATCCCATAAGTTTTGTGAGATTTGGAGTGACTTTCCTGCTGAACCATGGAAGTCACAGACATTGCAAATATTATTGGATCCTGGGTCACCTTGGGGTTTCATCTCTCACATTTATAAGATCCTTAAAGTGGAACACCACATACAATGGGGATCCCAAACAGATTGGCTGAGAGCCTACCGGAGCCACTTCCCGAGGGTTAAGGATGTGGCTAGTAATACAAGATTCAAGCTCACACAGTTTTATTACCTAAACCAAGTCTATGTGATCCCGCAGCATTTACATTGAATTAACGGAGCCTGTTTTGAGGCATACCCTAAGTGTGGTACTGCTCCAGCGTCATTTCTCAATATGACATGGAACTGTAGCAAATTACACGGGTTTCAGAAAGAAATCATAAGGATCTTATGGGAGGTAACACGGGTGAATACGGAGGCACCCATCAGCCACTGCTTACTCGGGTTACTCCGACACCTAAATACAGAGCCAAAATGAACCACTGGTTCATGCTCTTGGGGCTGATCCTGGTGACTAAATAGCAGCTTCCTGCTTGTGGGAGCAAAGTTTTCATCTCCATCCCTGCACGTATGTTTGCGTTCAGGGACAGAGATGATAACTCCACTATTTGACTGCTCCCACTTGCTGAAAGCAGAGTTATAGAGTTATGTTTGCTTTTGCTTGGCAGGAGAAGTAAAAGCCAACAGCTACCTCCCAGGCACCAAGAAGGTGGTGGTTCCCGGGACTGGGGGTCTGCCATGGACACCCTGCCTTATGGTTATTTTAGCTCTGGTGAGGTAGCATTCCCTGGGCCCGGGGGGGGGGGATTCGGAATCTATAGGACTCCCCCTATTATTATAAAAGTATTTTGTCCCAAGAAGGTGGTGGTCCCCAGGGCATGGAGGGCCACACAGCCCCCTGCATACTACCAAAAGTTAACCCAAGGCAGGTTGCAGTCCACGGGGGTGTCTGCAGGGCCCATCCTATTATTATAAAAGTATTTTGCTCCAGGGTGGTGGTGGTCCCCAGGGCCTGCTTCTTTCTTTATAAATATTGCGGTGGGGAGGTAGTGGTCCCTGGGGTTGTGGAGAAGCAACATGCCCCCTCCCAATATTTTATAAACAAAGCCCTAGGGAGCTGGCAGTCCCTGGGGCTCCTGAAAGCCCTTGGCAGGGGGGTCTTGTGAGCCCCCCGCTTTTTTTTCCCAAAAAATACATGGGGCCTGGCCCACCCAGAGGCAACAAAACACAAAAATGCAGGAGACCACTTGTTTTTTTAAACCCACAGTGAATTTGCAGATCTGCTGCGATTTTTCCTTTTACTGAAATAAAAAATACGTTTAAGCCGTAGGGGGTACTCAAACGGACCCATACACCAAAGCTAGTGGGTTTTGGTAAATGTACCCTGCCCCTTTTTCTTTTTTTTTCTTTCTTCATTTTCTCAAAATGGCTGCCAGCACTTCCTGGTTGAAGTGTTTTGCAGCCAATCAGGTCTCTGCACAAGCCCGAGAGTATTCGCAAAGCCTTCGCACCTCCAGATATATCTTTTAATACTTCAAAAACTACTGAATGGATCTACACCTAATAACAAAAAGCACTCTTTCTGGACCAAGAGCTAACTTCCTGACAATTTTGGTGTAATTACTTCCAGCAGTTCGGGGTATAGTAGTGTCTAAAATCTCTATGGGAAATAAAATGGGACTTTTTCTGACCCCCCCCCCTGCTTGACGGATCACCCCAAAACTTCCTGTGCACAAAAAGATACTTGGGCACACATTTTCTTTTGGAAAATTTCATGAAGATTTGTCAAACGGTGCCCAAGATATAGGCAAGATCAAAAAACGTTTTTTCTATGGAAACTAGGGGCCAGATGTATCAAACATTTTAGCATTCGCAAACGGTGCGAATCGCAGAAATTGGCCGTTTGCAAATGCAAAAACTTGTTTTGCGATGTATTAACGGCATTCGCAGGCCAAAAACAAGGAATCGCAAAAATTGCGAATTTTAGCGAAGCAACATGGTTTTGCGTGTCGCAACCTGCTTATTGCAATTTGCAACATGAAAAAACGAATTGCTATTTGCATATCGCAAATTGCGAGCTCGATTAGTGACTCGCAAATAGATATTCGGTATTTCTTGCCGCCAATTGCGATACGCAGATTGCGACACGCAAAACCATGTTGCTATGCGATGCATCAAAAAATCGCAAATAGCGAATACTCGCAGAATGGCCTTTTGCACATGCAATTTACCACGGATTGAAACCAGGTGGTAACTAAGTGCAACCTATATAAAGAGGCCCAGAATGCCTCAGCCTCTTTTCCACAATGGCTGCACTCTACGTCATGGTGAGGAGAATGTGAATCTTGGCAGGTTTGAGGAGAGGGAGGAGGAGACAGAAGCGCATTTTCAGAGTGCGCATTACCCTTTTTGACCAGACTGAGGAGGAAATGTTTGACAAGTACAGGTTAAGCTCAGCCATGATACTTGACCTGATAGCTGAGCTACAACCCATACTGCAGCGCACAACACACAGGACCAATAGCATACCCACCCATGTGCAGGTATTATGCTCCCTGCACCTACTTGCCTGAGGGAGCTATCAATGGGTCAGAGCAGCAGCTGAAGGGGTATCACAGAATGCCCTCTGTAGATTTTTCAATGCATTTCTAAATGCCATGCTGAGAAGGATACACCAGTACATCAGATTCCCCTACACCCCACAAGAAATACAGCAGACAAAACTCGATTTTTACCAGATAGCACAGTTCCCCCATGTCCTAGGTTCCATAGATGGGACACATGTTGCAATCTGTCCACCATTGACCACAGAGTATGTGTACCGCAACCGTAAAAACCAACATTCAGTGAACATACAGGTGATATGCAATGCCTCCTACATCATAACTGATCTCGTGGCCAGGTACCCAGGGAGCACACATGATTCATGCATCTTTCACCGCAGCGGGATTCACACAAGACTGCTAGCTGGTGAATTTGGTGAAGGATATCTACTAGGTAATTTCCAAATTTCCAATGTTGAATTGATGGCAGTGTGACGTCAGATGGCACAGCTACTCATTATACACTCTGTTCCTTCCAGGAGACAGTGCCTATGCAGTGTGCACCTACATGATGACACCCTACCTAAATCCTGCAACACCAGCAGAGCGGAGATACAATTCAGCACACGGGGCAACCCACAATGTGGTGGAGCGCACCTTTGGCCTGCTGAATAGTCGCTTCCGGTGCATCCACAAAAGTGGAGGGGCACTACAGTACAGCCCGGACACGACCTGTATAATAATGGCCACATGTGCGATCTTGCGCAATATAGCGACCACCAGGGCCATACCTGTGGAAATATCAGAGACAGACTCAGATGAGGATGATGATCCCATACCACCCCTACGGCCAGCAGACAGGACCAGTGCAGCAGAGGTCAGACAAAGGTGTGCTGACATCACGCACAACCATTCAGATGTAAGTAATGACAACACCACCTCACTGACATATATTCCGGTAGTTAGCACCTTTATTACCTTGATCTCAGTACAGAGTTCCTTAATGGCATTTGTCAGTTCCTTCGTGTTATCTGCAGCTGTTTGCAGTCCCTCATGTAGCTTGCAGATGTTTGAATTCAGAGACTCCAACTGCTTGTGCAGTCCTCCAATATTGGCATTGTGTGACTGCAACTGCCTGTGCCTTGCCCTCATGTTTTTGCATTGCAGGCGCTGCACTTTGAGCATGGACGCTTCAAGGCCACCAAAGATTGATGGGCCCTCGCCTTCATCTGTGTGTTGTGTGCCTGCATAGTGAGGCCTCCTGTGGGGAGTTGAGTGACGCTGGGGCTGGGACTGCTACCTTCCTGTGGACCTAGCTTCAGGGGGTGGTGTGTGGCCTTCACCCGGCATTTCATCGGAGTCCAGGTTCAACTCGTGGAGAGGTAACACCCTTGCCCTGCGTCTGATTGGTGCTATACACTATGACTCACTGGTGTTTGAGTCGGACAGTGGCTGGGTTTCTGCATCCGCCACATTGGCACATTCTGCTGCTGCTGGGCCTGAGCCATCTGCAACGACAATGTGCAGCATGTCATTTATGAATGTATCACCAGATGTTGCACAATGGTAATAAATTTACACTTATATCATATCACTGTGAATTGTGTGTGTTGTTCTTCTGTGTGTCTGTATACTTAATTGCTATCTATATGCTAGTTTCAGCTCAGGGTTGTGAACTACCACTCCCATAAGGCACTGTTGTGCCGCATGTGGAATGGACTACTTATCACAATGCTTTGCACTAATTGCTATTTCCTAAGGGGCATTTGTACATGCACAAATAGGGATACACATCATTATTGGACTTACCTTTGCTGGTGCTGGGTGTGCCGGAAGTGCCAATGTCAGTGACCCCACTGACAGCTTCTGGAAGCAGTTTGGACTCCACCAGGTCTTCCATGGGGGTGGAGGGTGTCTGGGTGGACAGTCCGCCTCCTGTGCTCCTTGCCTCCTTTAGCCTGCTAGTCACCCTCTCCTTGGCACGGGAACGCAGGACATACCATCCCTTGCGAATCTCTTCCACAGAGCGCTGCGCAACCCCCACTGCACAGATTTTGGTCTGGATGTCAGCCCAAAGTTTCCGCTTCTAATTGCATTAGCGATTTTTAAGAAATCACTATTTCCGAATCGTAATTTTGATACATCACATTTTGCGTGCAGGAAATAGCGATTTCTTAAAATTCACTATTTGAGACTCGCAATGCAAAATCTTGTTATATCTGGCCCCAAGTCCTAGCTATAACTACCTACTGGTGACTGCCGGTAGTTAATATATATATATATATATGTATTATATGTCAAACAGCTCTCACTTGCAGAAAGTAAAGTTTTCATCTGTGTCTTTGCATGCAAATAGGCGTGTCGGGAAACTGATGAAAACATTGCTCCTGTAAGCAGGGAACTTCCATTTAAAGCAGCTCCCTGCTTGTGGGAGCAATGCTGGCTTCCGCAGGTCACAGGGGGGCCGGCTAGGACCACTGTGGCCTTTAGGCTCCCCCTACGGTACTGCCACTCTCTCTCTGTCTCTCTCTCTCTCCAAAATGGAATGAAAGAGAGAGAGAGAGATTGCTATTGCAATGGTCACTCCATGCAATGATTTCAGAGCGTCAAATTAGCAAGGTGTTTGGTTTGAACACTATAGTAGTATTTTGATTGACATTGGACCATGGTCACTTCTGGCTTAATGGTAAAGTTCTTGGACTGTCCCTCAGTAGGCTGAAGGTTCAAATCATTGTATCTCATGGCAGTGTGTCTGTTTATTTTCCAGTGTTTTGACTGTGATGTAACATTGAAGTCTTTTTCCCCTCAAACTCTCTGGGTTGAATGTCATAGCCTAGTCTGGACATTGTACATTAAGGAGCCACCTCTGGCCTAGTGGTTAGGGTCTCAGATATGCACACTGAAGGTTAAGGGTTCCAGTCTGAGTGAGTCTTTGGTAATTTTGTCTTGTTGGCTTCCATTATGCTAATGAGGCTGCTGGATTTGGGTGGCAGCATCACCTGAATTGGGGGGAACTGAGTCCAATCCCACATCATGTGACAACTGTCGGCCTAAACCGTTTGCGGCCAGCTAGCAGCGCCTCTTCTCAGCCCAATAGCAGGAAAGGTTTGTGGCAATCAGATGCATGACATAATGACTTCTCAGGGAATTCGTAGTGGATTAGATCTCATCCTTTTCTCTCAGTTACATTAGTCTCACACAGGCAAAGACAAACAGAGGAAGGAAATGGTTCAATAGGATTCGTTGAATCAGATGTGTCTTAGATAAAATGGCATAAAATTCAATAATTAGAATGATGAAACATACTAGAAGCAAAATGGTGACAAGTAAAGTAAAATACAGGAAAAGTTCCACCATACTGTAACTATGCACACTATATGCGATTCCTATCTAAGCTATGTTAGAGCACAGCAAGATAAGCCCTAATCCGCCCTTCAGGATTCCCCCTTGAGAAGACATAATCCCCTATACCTGAATATGACAGTGGTAAAGATGCCTGTTATCTATAAAGAGACCATTCCCATGTGGGCCAGGGAACCGGTTGTCTCAGCAGGCAGCTGTAATGAAGTCAATCAGCATGCAGGGTGGCCATCTGGATTGAACCCCCCTTTAACATGGATGGGACAGAGAAGTGTTTTTATAATAAAACAATTGACGTTCTGATAAAATGTCGCAGGGTAAAGATGTGCGTGTTTCCGTGAATGTTAGAGATGCAGTGTACCACTTGTGCCGGCAACCCTATCTCGCTGTAGCCTTGAGGAAAGCTCAAAGTGAAAAGAATGTCTTGCTAATGAAAAGCAATGCTTTCCAAGGCGAGAAAACAACTAGATAAATAAAATAAAACAATACCACAAATTTGTCCAATTCTGAAATAATAAAATCAAGCAGAATAAAATGTTACTAAGCTAAAGGGCACAAGCAGCCGGGCCTAGTTGCTAAAATAACGTGCCCAGAGACATCACTTAAATGGGCATACAACAATTTCCTGCTTTAGTCTCTTTTCAACTAAACATATTTAAGTTACATTCTGAAAGGTGATTTCACTCTTTTTAATTGACAAAAACATTTTTCTTTTCAATTTGTCAGCAATATCTCAATCTAAGAATATATATTTTTTTTTAATAAAGATGCTTTATTGTTTTCCAAAAAGAGATTTACAAAAACATTACCAAGCCAAGTGATACACATTATTGCATAGCGCCCTACTGGGTGCATAAAACTTATTTCGGAATTAATAGGATCACCTAAGATGGGTAAAGCAATACGGAAGAAACAAACCCAAAGGAAAAGGCGTGAGAGTTGATTAAAGGGAAAGAGGGAAAAGGGTGAAGAGTGTCTCCTGCCCACGAGTGATTCATGGTATATGTTATCAATTTTGGGGGCGTTTTTTTTGGCGCCCTGCGGCCAATTTTGATCATGAGTTTGCCCTCTGTTGGTCTACCCCACTCAGTTATGCGGGGTCGGTCTCCCCTGGGCCCCGAACGAGATTGGGCAGGAGGACCAGGCCCACAAGTATTTGGACTAGTCAATGGAATTGGTTTTGGAACGTAAGTGTAAATTGGGATCCCATGTAACCTAGTCCTCTCCCAGGGCCTCCCAACCTCCCCAAATCTTATCGTATTTGCCCGGGCACCCCCTGGCCTCGTACACCACTCTCTCTTGTTGTGCACACCAGTCCATCCCCTGTTTCCATTTATTTAGGGATGGGGCTCCCTCTGTCATCCATTTGGTCATGATATCCCTTTTGGCAACAAGACATGCTATTCCCACAAAGGCTCTCTTCGTTCTTCCCAAATCTGTGTCTCCCGCCACCCCCAGTAGGAACAGGAGGGGTTCGGGGGTAGGTCTGTTTGCAGGGCCCCAGAGATTTGTGCTGCAATCTCTTTCCAGTATTTCTCAATGATCGGGCATAACCATGTCATGTTTTCGAAATCTGCTCCCGGCTGGGAGCATCTGGGGCAGGCAGCTGTGGATCGGAGGCCCGCCTCGCATAGTTTCTTGGGTGACATGTATACGGCGTGTAAGAAGTAGGATTGTAACAAACGGAGCCTGGAGGATATAGTTAGGGTACCGGGGGCTGCCAGGGCATCATTCCAGTCCCCTTCTTCTATTCTACCCACCCATCCCTCCCACTTGTTGCGAAGTCTGGTCATAGGACTAAGGGTGTTGGAGATCAATGAGCGGTATATTTGTGAGATTCCTCCCTTGCCCAGTTTGCCCATCAGTATTTTGGCCTCCATTGGTGAGTGGTCTGGCGTGGGTGCGTCAGTACGCATGTGCGTCATTAGAGCATGACGAATCTGAAGGTATCTATAGAACTGTGACTTGTTCATGGAGAAGGTGCTCTGGAGGCCGTCAAAGGATTTCATATGTGAGCCCTCCCGGACATCTCCAAGTGTGGAGATTCCGATTTCATCCCATTTCCGGAATCCCTGCAGCCTCCTGACCTCCGTCAGGAGACTACCATGCCATAGTGGGGTTTGACCGGTGATTCGTTTCCACCAACCGGTGACCCTCTGGGCCTCTATCCATCCCAGGAGCGTCACCTTGGTCACCTCTGGGGTGCAGTTGGGAATTGGGCATCCGTAAAGGGCGTCGAATACTCCCGCGTATTGCAGCGTGCAGAGCTCATGTCTATAGGCCGGATCCGACCAGCCTCCACTAACCCAGTCGTTCACCACTATGAGTTGTGTCGCAAGGTGGTAGTAGTATAGGTTTGACATCGCGAGTCCCCCCTCACACAGGCCACGTTGGCATGTAGCAAGTGCCAGTCGCGGGCGGGCGCCTTTCCATAGAAATTGACGGATCATAGAATCCAGGTTTTTAAACCATTTCTTGGGGATTCAGAAAGGGAAGTTTTGCAGCAGATAGAGAAATTTAGGGAGGACCATCATTTTGAAGATAGCGACTCGCCCAAGTAAGTTAATGGGCAGGGTTTGCCAACGCAGAAGGTCTGTCTTGGCTTTTGCTACGAGGGGTGCCACATTGAGTTCCCACGCTAACTCTGGTACAAGGGAGACTGAGATCCCCAAGTATTTAAAGTTGTTTCGCTGAATGGGGATGGTTTGCTGCCAATCTATGCAATCCCTCGCCGGGTGTAACGGAATAAGTAGGGACTTACAGTGATTCAGGGTGAGGCCGGATGCTTCAGAGAAAAGATCAAGCAACTGCAGAATACGCGGACCGCTTGTGGCTGGGTTCGCGACATATACAAGAACGTCGTCTGCATAGAGGGCCACGCGGTCTTCAGAGCCAGAGGGCCAGGACCATCCCTCAATCAGAGGGTCCTCTCTAAGCAGTTTGGAGAGCGGTTCTATCACTAGCGCGAAAAGGAGTGGGGACAGGGGGCAACCCTGGCGCGTGCCTCTTCCTATGGGGAAAGAGTCCGATACCGTTCCATTCACCTGTACTCTGGCCGACGGCTGTGAGTACAGGAGTTTCACAAGGTTCCTAAATCTGGGGCCAATCCCATTGCCCCTCAGGACCTGATGTAGGTATGACCAATCCACTGTGTCAAACGCCTTCTGAAAATCGAGGAGGAGGAGAGCTTTCGATGAGACGGCCAGGGTATCACGGTGTGCCAGGGCCAGGTGCAGGCGTCTGATGCAATGCCTGGTGCTCCTGGTTGGCATGAAGCCGCATTGGTCCGGGTGGATCAGTGCTGAGAGGGCAGGTTTTAGCCTTGCTGCGAGGATCGAAGAGAGTATCTTAACTTCGACGTTTAAAAGGGAGATAGGGCGATAGTCCGCACAGTTCTGTGATGGTGGTTGGGTTTTAGGGATCACGGAAATTGTGGCTTGGTCGATACCTATTGGGAAATGGCCCTTGCTCTCGGCCTCCTCATACATGTTAAGGAGGTGTTGCCCTACCGCGTCGCCGCAGCTTTTATATAATTCGACTGGTAAGCCGTCCGGGGGTCTTACCCGAGGCTAGTGCGATTATTGCGGTTGTCACTTCCTCTAGGGTTAATGGCTCGTCGAGCGCGTCCTTGACTGTGGATGACACTTTTGGAAGGGTGATTTCGTCTAGGAGGGGAGAGTCCCTCTCTGCTTGTGTCCGTGGGTGTTCTTTGTACAGGCACACGTAGTAAGCAGCGAAGCTCTATGCAATGTCTCTAGGGGCTCTGGAGAGCCCTCCGGACCCGTCCGAGATTTCGGGTATAATTCTGTTAGCCATAGGACGTGTGGCCAGCCAGTGCAGGAGTTTCCCACTTTTGTCCCCCCATCCATATACTCGGGCGGTGGAGGCCCTCCACATGAGTTTGGCTGATTCTAGAGTGAGGGCCTTGACCTTTTCGCGTATTTTCAGGAGCTGGCGGAGGCCCTGGGCCGAAGGAGAGGCCAGATGCCTGTGTTCGTAGTGTAGTGTCCGCGATTCTAGTTCGGCTATTTGGGAGATACGAGCTCGCTCCCTCACTCGGATGAGGTGTTTGGCGTGGTGTAGGAGGCTGGACTGGCTTGTAGTGAGTACCAAGGGGTACTTGCACCTTGCACCAGGCCCAGTTATCCCTTATTAGCGTATAGGGTGTCTAGCAGCATAGGCTGATAGATAATGGTAGCTTAGCAGAGCAGCTTAGGCTGAACTAGGAGACGAGTGAAGCTCCTACAGTACCACTTAGTGTCATATGCACAATATCATAAGAAAACACAATACACAGTTATACTAAAAATAAAGGTACTTTATTTTTTATGACAATATGCCAAAGTATCTTAGAGTGTATCCTCAGTGAGAGGATAGGAAATATACACAAGATATATGTACACCATACCAAAAATATGCAGTATAGTCTTAGAAAACAGTGCAAACAATGTATAGTTACAATAGGATGCAATGGGGACACATAGGGATAGGGGCAACACAAACCATATACTCCAAAAGTGGAATGCGAACCACGAATGGACCCCAAACCTATCTGACCTTGTAGAGGGTCGCTGGGACTATTAGAAAATAGTAAGGGTTAGAAAAATAGGCCACCCCAAGACCCTGAAAAGTGAGTGCAAAGTGCACTAAAGTTCCCCAAAGGACATAGAAGTCGTGATAGGGGAATTCTGCAGGAAAGACACAAACCAGCAATGCAACAACGATGGATTTTCAGTCGAGGGTACCTGTGGAACAAGAGGAACAAGTCCAAAAGTCACAAGCAAGTCGGAGATGGGCAGATGCCCAGGAGATGCCAGCTGTGGGTGCAAAGAAGCTGCTACTGGACAGTAGAAGCTTAGGTTTCTGCAAGAACGACAAGGGCTAGAGACTTCCCCTTTGGAGGACGCGTCCCTCATGCCGTGGAGAGTCGTGCAGAAGTGTTTTCCTGACGAAAGACCGCCAACAAGCCTTGCTAGCTTCAAATCGTGCGGTAAGCGTTTTTGGATGCTGCTGTGGCCCAGGAGGGACCAGGATGTCGCAAATTGCGTCAGGAGACAGAGGGGACGTCGAGCAAGACAAGGAGCCCTCTCAGCAGCAGGTAGCACCCGGAGAAGTGCCAGAAACAGGCACTACAAGGATGCGTGAAACAGTGCTCACCCGAAGTCACACAAAGGAGTCCCACGTCGCCGGAGAACAACTTAGGAGGTTGTGCAATGCAGGTTAGAGTGCCGTGGACCCAGGCTGGACTGTGCACAAAGGATTTCCGCCGGAAGTGCACGGAGGCCGGAGTAGCTGCAAAAGTCGCGGTTCCCAGCAATGCAGTCTGGCGTGGGGAGGCAAGGACTTACCTCCACCAAACTTGGACTGAAGAGTCACTGGACTGTGGGAGTCACTTGGACAGAGTTGCTGGATAGACCCAGGGGACCGGTGATGCAGTTCTTTGGTGCCTGCGGTTGCAGGGGGACGATTCCGTCGACCCAAGGGAGATTTCTTCGGAGCTTCTAGTGCAGAGAGGAGGCAGACTACCCCCACAGCATGCACCACCAGGAAAACAGTCGAGAAGGCGGCAGGATCAGCGTTACAGAGTTGCAGTAGTCGTCTTAGCTACTTTGTTGCAGTTTTGCAGGCTTCCAGCGCGGTCAGCAGTCGATTCCTTGGCAGAAGGTGAAGAGAGAGATGCAGAGGAACTCAGATGAGCTCTTGCATTCGTTATCTAAAGTTTCCCCAGAGACAGAGACCCTAAATAGCCAGAAAAGAGGGTTTGGCTACCTAGGAGAGAGAATAGGCTAGCAACACCTGAAGGAGCCTATCAGAAGGAGTCTCTGACGTCACCTGGTGGCACTGGCCACTCAGAGCAGTCCAGTGTGCCAGCAGCACCTATGTTTCCAAGATGGCAGAGGTCTGGAGCACACTGGAGGAGCTCTGGACACCTCCCAGGGGAGGTGCAGGTCAGGGGAGTGGTCACTCCCCTTTCCTTTGTCCAGTTTCGCGCCAGAGCAGGGCTAAGGGGTCCCTGAACCGGTGTAGACTGGCTTATGCAGAAATGGGCACCAAATGTGCCCATGAAAGCATTTCCAGAGGCTGGGGGAGGCTACTCCTCCCCTGCCTTCACACCATTTTCCAAAGGGAGAGGGTGTAACACCCTCTCTCAGAGGAAGTCCTTTGTTCTGCCATCCTGGGCCAGGCCTGGCTGGACCCCAGGAGGGCAGAAGCCTGTCTGAGGGGTTGGCAGCAGCAGCAGCTGCAGTGAAACCCCTGAAAAGGCAGTTTGGCAGTACCAGGGTCTGTGCTACAGACCACTGGGATCATGGGATTGTGCCAACTATGCCAGGATGGTATAGAGGGGGCAATTCCATGATCATAGACATGTTACATGGCCATATTTGGAGTTACCATTGTGAAGCTACATATAGGTAGTGACCTATATGTAGTGCACGCGTGTAATGGTGTCCCCGCACTCACAAAGTCCGGGGAATTGGCCCTGAACAATGTGGGGGCACCTTGGCTAGTGCCAGGGTGCCCTCACACTAAGTAACTTTGCACCCAACCTTTACCAGGTAAAGGTTAGACATATAGGTGACTTATAAGTTACTTAAGTGCAGTGTAAAATGGCTGTGAAATAACGTGGAAGTTATTTCACTCAGGCTGCAGTGGCAGGCCTGTGTAAGAATTGTCAGAGCTCCCCATGGGTGGCAAAAGAAATGCTGCAGCCCATAGGGATCTCCTGGAACCCCAATACCCTGGGTACCTCAGTACCATATACTAGGGAATTATAAGGGTGTTCCAGTAAGCCAATGTAAATTGGTAAAATTGGTCACTAGCCTGTTAATGACAATTTGAAAGAAATGAGAGAGCATAACCACTGAGGTTCTGATTAGCAGAGCCTCAGTGAGACAGTTAGTCACTACACAGGTAACACATTCAGGCACACTTATGAGCACTGGGGCCCTGGGTGACAGGGTCACAGTGACACATACAACTAAAACAACATATATACAGTGAAAAATGGGGGTAACATGCCAGGCAAGATGGTACTTTCCTACACAACCCCCCCCCCAAACGAAGGACAATAAGACTAGCCATGACCTGATGAGTCTTCATTGTCTAAGTGGAAATATCTGGAGAGTCCATCTGCATTGGAGTGGCTACTCCCAGGTCTATGTTCCACTGTATAGTCCATTCCCTGTAGGGATATGGACCACCTCAACAATTTAGGATTTTCAACTTTCATTTGTTTTAGCCAAAGTAGAGGTTTGTGGTCTGTCTGAACAATGAAGGGAGTGCCAAACAGGTATGGCCTCAACTTCTTCAGTGCCCAGACCACAGCAAAGGCCTCCCTCTCAATGGCAGACCAACGCTTTTCTCTAGGGGTCAACCTCCTACTAATAAAAGCAACAGGTTGATCCTGGCCCTCAGAATTAAGTTGTGATAGGACTGCCCCTACTCCTAATTCAGATGCATCAGTTTGGACATAGAATTTTTTAGAGTAACAAGGGCTTTTCAGGACAGGTGCAGAGCACATGGCCTGCTTCAGCTCCTCAAAAGCTTTCTGACAGTTTGCTGTCCATAATACCTTTTTAGGCATTTTCTTGGATGTGAGGTCATTAAGAGGGGCTGCAATGGAGCCATAGTTCTTAATGAACCTCCTGTAATACCCAGTGAGGCCTAGGAAGGCTCTCACCTGAGTCTGAGTAGTAGGGGGAACCCAATCTATAATAGTTTGGATTTTCCCCTGAAGTGGTGCAATCTGTTCCCCACCAACAAGGTGTCCCAGATAAACCACCTTTCCCTGCCCTATCTGGCACTTTGAAGCCTTGATAGTGAGGCCTGCCTTTTGCAGGGCCTCTAAAACTTTCCATAGGTGGACCAGGTGATCATCCCAGCTGGAGCTAAAGACAGCTATATCGTCCAAATATGCTGCACTGAAAGCTTCCAGCCCTTGCAGGACTGTGTTCACCAACCTCTGAAAAGTGGCAGGTGCATTTTTCAACCCAAAAGGCATTACTGTGAACTGGTAATGTCCTCCAATGGTTGAAAATGCAGTTTTAGGTTTAGCATCTTCTGATAATTTGATCTGCCAATACCCTGCAGTCAAATCAAAAGTGCTTAGATACTTGGCAGATGCCAGTGTATCTATGAGCTCATCTGCCCTGGGTATAGGGTGAGCATCTGTTTTGGTTACCTGGTTGAGACCTCTGTAATCTACACAAAACCGCATTTCCTTCTTTCCATCTTTGGAATGAGGTTTTGGTACTAGTACCACAGGAGAAGGCCATGGACTTTCAGAGTGCTCATCCACTCCCAGTTCTAGCATTTTCTGCACCTCTTGCTTTATGCAGTCCCTGACATGGTCAGGCTGCCTATAGATCTTACTTTTGACAGGCAAGCTGTCTCCAGTATCTATAGTGTGCTCACACCAAGAAGTGGTACCTGGCACAGTAGAGAAGAGTTCAGAAAACTGACCCAGGAGATTTATGCAATGGTCTTTCTGCTCAGCAGTAAGACAATCAGCCAAAACTACACCTTCCACAAGAGCATCTTGTTCTGTGAAAGAGAAGAGATCAGGTAGAGGATCACTGTCTTCTTCCTGTCCCTCATCAATTGCCATGAGCAGGGTGAGATCAGCCCTGTCATAGTAGGGTTTCAGGCGGTTGACATGGAGCACCCTAAGGGGACTCCTGGCAGTGCCTAAGTCAAATAAATAGGTGACTTCACCCTTTTTCTCAACAATTGTGTGGGGTCCACTCCATTTATCTCGGAGTGCTCTTGGGGCCACAGGCTCCAAGACCCACACTTTCTGCCCTGGTTGGTACTGAACCAAAACAGCCTTCTGGTCATGCCATTGCTTATGGAGCTCTTGGCTGGCCTGAAGGTTTTTACTGGCCTTTTTCATATACTCAGCCATCCTTGATCTGAGGCCAAGTACATAATCCACAATATCTTGTTTTGGAGCTTTTAAAGGTTGTTCCCAACCCTCCTTGACAAGTGTTAGTGGACCCCTAACAGGGTGTCCAAAGAGGAGTTCAAAGGGGCTGAAGCCCACTCCTTTCTGGGGTACCTCCCTGTAGGCAAAAAGGAGGCATGGTAACAGGATATCCCATCTCCTGCGGAGTTTTTCAGGGAGACCCATAATCATGCCTTTGAGAGTTTTGTTAAATCTCTCCACCAGTCCATTTGTTTGTGGATGATAGGGTGTAGTGAACTTGTAAGTTACACCACACTCTTTCCACATGGCCTTTAAGTATGCAGACATGAAATTGCTTCCCCTGTCTGATACTACTTCCTTTGGGAAGCCCACCCTGGAAAATATTCCCAGGAGGGCCTTTGCCACTGCAGGTGCTGTAGTGGTCCTTAAAGGAATAGCTTCAGGATATCTTGTGGCATGGTCCACTACCACCAAGATAAACCTATTGCCTGAAGCAGTAGGAGGGTCAAGGGGGCCAACTATGTCAACCCCTACCCTTTCAAAGGAAACCCCAACCACAGGCAGTGGGATAAGGGGTGCCTTTGGAGTGCCACCTGTCTTGCCACTGGCTTGACAGGTTTCACAGGACTTACAAAATTCCTTTGTGTCCTCAGACATCCTAGGCCAATGAAACAAGGGAACAAGTCTGTCCCAAGTTTTCATTTGTCCCAGATGTCCAGCTAGGGGAATGTCGTGGGCTAGAGTTAGGAGGAACTTTCTGTACTCCTGAGGAATCACTAACCTCCTGGCAGTTCCAGGTTTAGGATCCCTTGCTTCAGTGTACAAGAGGTTGTCCTCCCAGTAAACTCTGTGAGAGTCACTGACATCCCCATTAGCCTGTTTGACAGCTTGCTGTCTTAGACCCTTTAGTGTGGGACAGGTTTGCTGTGCCACACTCAGCTCCTCCCTGGCAGGCCCCCCTTCACCCAAAAGCTCAGCAGTGTCTGCTTCCAGCTCCTCTGGTGTAGGTTCTGCACAGGGTGGAAATTCTTCTTCCTCAGAAGTAGAATCCACTGTAGAGGGAGGGATAGTAGGAAGTGCTTTACTTCTACTAGCCCTAGCTTTAGGGAGCACTTGGTCCATTGTTCCAGGATCCAAGCTTCCCTGTCCTTTTTGCTTTTTGGCCTGAGCCCTGGTTAAAGCAAAAATATGCCCTGGGATGCCCAGCATTGCTGCATGGGCCTCCAACTCCACATCTGACCAAGCTGATGTCTCCAAATCATTTCCTAGTAGACAGTCTACAGGTAAATCTGTGGCTACCATAACTTTCTTTGGACCAGTAACCCCCCCCAGTTGAGATTTACAACAGCCATGGGGTGGCTAAGTGTGTTGTTGTGAGCATCGGTTACTTGGTACTGGTGACCAAGTAGGTGTTGTTCAGGGTGGACCAGTTTCTCTATGACCATAGTCACACTGGCACCAGTGTCCCTGTAGGCCTGAACCTCAACACCATTTATTAGGGGTAGCTGCTTGTACTTATCCATATTAAGGGGACAAGCAACTAAGGTGGCTAAATCAATAGCCCCCTCAGAGACTAACACAGCCTCTGTGGTCTCCCTAACAAGACCAACCCCAACTAAGTTATCAAAAGTGAGCCCAGCTACTCCCTTGGATTGGCTATTAGTAGGTTTGCTCCCACCACCACTACTATTAGTAGGGACACTAGGTATAGCAGTAGGGGTTGTAGTGGTAGGAGGCTTGGTGCTTTTCTTTGGACAACTGGGATCTGTTGTCCAATGGCCTTTTATTTTACATAAATAGCACCATGGTTTCTTTTCCTTGTTTTGATTAGAAGAGGATTTGGGCCCACCACCCCCACCAGAGTGTTTTTGTGGGCCTGATGAAGACTCATTTTTAGATTTGTCCCCACCCTTCTCAGAAGACTTACCATCCTTCTTCTTGTTGCTATCTTTGTCACCCCCTGTATGAACTTTTCTGTTCACCCTTGTTCTGACCCATTTGTCTGCCTTCTTTCCCAATTCTTGGGGAGAGGTCAGATCAGAGTCCACCAAGTACTGGTGCAACAAATCAGACACACAATTATTAAGAATATGCTCTCTCAGGATCAAGTTATATAGGCTGTCATAATCAGTAACTTTACTGCCATGTAACCACCCCTCCAAGGCCTTCACTGAATGGTCAATGAAATCAACCCAGTCTTGTGAAGACTCCTTTTTGGTCTCTCTGAACTTTATCCTGTATTGTTCAGTGGTTAAGCCATAACCATCCAGGAGTGCATTCTTAAGAACTTTGTAATCATTAGCTTCATTTTCTTTCACAGTAAGGAGCCTATCCCTACCTTTTCCACTAAATGATAGCCATGGGATAGCAGCCCACTGCCTTTGAGGGACATCCTGTACAGCACAGGCCCTCTCAAGTGCAGCAAACCACTTGTTAATGTCATCCCCCTCCCTATAAGGGGGAACTATCTTGTGCAGATTCCTGGAATCATGCTCTTTTGCAGGATGACTATGGGGAATACTGCTGCTGCCACCATGGGTTTCTAAACCCAACTTCTGTCTCTCCTTTTCTACTTCTAAGGTCTGTCTATCCAAATCCAGCTGTTGCTTCTTGAGCTTCAGTCTGGTTTGTTCCACTCTCAATCTATTGAGCTCCCTTTCTAACAATCTGTCATCAGGATGGGTGGGAGGGACATTCCTAGACACAGAAGTATGATGAGAATGAACAGAAGGAGACCTGTTGTGGTTCTAAAAATTCTGGACCCATGTAATTTACTTTGCCACAGCAGTACAATTTTAGTATCAAAAGACCGATAATGACTAGTACACTAAGCATGAGCATTATCGCTCAATTCCAGCAGCGTTTTCACCTCGAAATCGCCATTTTCGTCCTGCACTCGTGGCTCCCATTTTTAAAAGTTGCCCTCACATAGGCTTATAATACAGTCAGATTTGATTCCAAGGACACGTACACCTTGATTGACTTTTCTCTGACCTGGGCAAGCTGGAACCATTGCCTCAGGCCAAACCTGTTTGGTCAGTCCCTCTCCCAGTGGCCGAATCAGATAGCATCAAGGCACACCATGCCATAAAACCCTTATTATCGCTCACACACCCTGCCTAATCTTGCTCACACCTGCACCTGCTCTTTTCTTCTTCTTACTTTACGAGGGGGAGGTGCCCGTTTTTATTGGGGGTCCACACTTATCTGATGTAAAATACTAGGCCTTGCCGGGTAATTTATTATGGGTTGGATGACATGAAATATGAGGTTTCATCATGACACTGTTTTTTCCTTTGTAGTGAAAACATGTGAATGACCAACCAAAATGTCAAGAATGTTTGCCTGAAGCTTAAAAAACTGTATATAAGGAAACCTGATTTTGCATTGACAGACAGTCTCCTGAGAACATACAAACCGTGCTGTTGTACTTCTAGGACGCTTGTTACTTGGTTGCAGCCAATAAATTCGATCTTTGACTTCACCTAGAAGACTCTGAGTTTCTGTGGTCTGAATCAGGAAAGTACCCGAGGTCTTTGGGTGTACCCTGGCACCGCTGGGTTACCAGATCAGTACCGGTTCTGAAAAACCCAGTATCTCAGTTGGCGCCCAACGTGGGGCGATACCAGCGTTACCGGTCCAAGCCTGAGGTCCGTGAGGAGCTTCGTGTGAAAATTCTGGAGGAAGGCCGCCACTTCATCGACCCCTGCATGTCGACGTGGTCCGAAAGTCTTTGCTGCGAGGTTCCCCGCTTCCCGACGGCTACGAAGGACTGCTGCCCTGGCTGTCGCCCTGATTTGGACCCTTGATGTTTGGTAGAGCGAAACGATAAGACGAGTCTTCTGGTGACATCATCGATATTTTCAGTTAAGTATCAGTGGAGCGTCTCCCAGTCCTTAGTTGGACACTTGGTTTGGTCCTTAGTTGGACATTTGGTTTGGTATCCCTTCGGGATCACTTTGATTTGGAACTTGCAAGTACCAAAGCCGAAGGACTCGTGTATTCACGAGACTATCGTAAACGATAATCCTTTGAAGTTTGAAGCTAGACTAGTGAGCGAAGATGCCTGGTCTTAGCAGACTTGGAAATTTGTTTTGTCTTGGTTGTAAAAGGAACTCCCGGTTGGAGGACTCATGTCCGGTTCCTCCGATTGGAACTCCAACCTATGAATTATATGTGAAGCACGGAGTAGGCCCCATCACATATAATGAAGTATGGATCCGTTACACCAGAAAAGATGGTGTTTTAAAATGGCCCCAAAATGGTAGCTTTGACACAGAAATCTTAGATAACCTCGAAGTTAGACTTTTTAAGAAGAAAGCCCGGCCGGCAATGTTTGATTCTTTCCGCTTATGGCGTAAGGAAGCCAAGCAAAAGGAAATTAAATTAGCTAAGAAAAATAAGAGAGAAAAAGGTATTTCGATTATGCAAGCTGCTATACAGTTTAAAGATAACGAAGTAGAACAGTTGAATGAGCAGTTGCATAGGCGACATAAAATGACAGTATATAAATGCTATCCAGTTTTGCCGCCTCTTCAGCAAGATGCAGCAAAAGACTCTGAAAAAGATCCCCTAATGTCGCATTTGCTAAGTTCGCCACCACCCTATGCGCAGAATGCAACGGCACCTCCGCAACCTCTAGTTGCACAACCAGTGGTTGCATTGCCTCCTGCTCCTCCCCAGCACCCACCAGCTATTCTTCAGTTGGTTCCCATTCCTCCGGTGCAGCCTCCTCAAGGGCCACCAGCTTTGACATCTGCTCTGCCTTTACTTCCTACAACTTTGACTACTATGGCGACTACCACTCCTGGTATTGTTTCTGACACTGCTTCTGTCTCTGCCTTGTCTCATTCTGTTTTTCCTCCTGTTCATTTGTCAACCTCTCCCTCTATCCGTCAGAGAATGACAAACACTGTGACTAGTCTTTTACCCCCTCTCTTTGGGTCATTAGCTACAACCCCATTTTCAGAGCGTAAACAATTGCGTAGCCAATTGCCTGATGGTATGGAGAAAGAGACACTGAATTATTTGGCGCATAAATGGGTTACTGAACCAGCGAGATATGAACTAGAGTCCGTTATGGATGTCTTCCATCAGTGGGAAGAACCGAAACAGAGATACGTTTTTGAAAAAATGTGTACTTTTCTTTCTGAGGATTTAGAGGAAAATGGTTTGGAGCCCAATCCGCCTAAGTTGTGTCGTGTACGGTTCGATTTTGCGACAGGTTTGATTGTGGGTTCAGATGTCGAGAAAGCAGTTGCGATGTTATTGTCGTTTAGGACTGAAGGTGTTTCCAGGTTATTGTTTAAATATGATTCTTCTGCTAAAAAGAAAGGGAAACAGTACCCCATGAGAGAAGTTCCCCCACAGTGGAGGGAAGGGGACCCAAATGCTAATCCACCTGTCCTGCCTCATTTCCAGCGTGTATGGGTACACGTTCCATGGAAGCGAGCTGAAGTTTTAGCCCTTAAGCAGACATTGCCTGATCCCCGTAAGAATCCTACAGGGTATTACAAGGAATTGTCACAGACTGCGGGGTCTTGCATTATGAATTTAGCTGACATAGACATGTTGTTTGGGAATGTTGTTCCACAGCCTTTATGGGGAAAGATTCGCCATACAGACCATGCTCAAGAGTTAGGTGACACATGGGCTAATATTGCTGCTGCAGATGCCCGACAAATTGGTGGTGCTAAACCTGAGCCTTTAGTGACAGAGCTTCCTGGTAGGATTATTGATTACATGAAAACTATAATGCCTGCGATGCGTGTAAACTGGGATAAATTGTCTGCATGTAAGCAAAAGAAAGAAGAAACGGTATCAGATTTCTTCACCAGGTTTGAAGAAACATTTGTGGACCACAGTGGTCAAGATATGAGCACGGAAGGTGGTCAACGTTTGTTCGTCGATAAATTTGTGCATAATCTGCTTCCTGAGTTGTGTAAAAAGTTAAAAGACTCAGAAAGTTCTTGGGCAGTTTCCTCTTCAGCACAGATATTGGCTACTGCACAGTACTACGAAAATAGAGATAAAGATGAGAGAGATAGAGTAGAAAAGAAAACAAAAGAATTGAAAACGAAGGTTCTGTTACAACAAGCGTACCTGCCACGTGGTGGTCAGAATAGTGGTGCACAGAACAACTATCAGAATAACTATCAGCCCCAACCGTTTCAGAGAAACTCGCAAAGAGCCGAGTATGCTCAACCACGTATCCCAGTAGGTCCCAATCAGTGTTCATATTGCAAGGAAGAAGGTCATTTCAAGTATAGTTGCCCTGCTTTGCTACAGCGCGCAAATGGTACTTCCGGTTTAAGAGGTCGAGGTGTTCCACAAGCACCTAGAGGAAGAG
The DNA here is from genome assembly GCF_031143425.1 of Pleurodeles waltl. NCBI lineage: Eukaryota > Metazoa > Chordata > Amphibia > Caudata > Salamandridae > Pleurodeles > Pleurodeles waltl. The sequence goes on from NC_090444.1 coordinate 846,523,395, forward strand.
GACGTGGATATGTTCCCCAGAGCGCGCGCCCATTCCTCCCTCAAAACTCAATGAACAGATTTGATCAACAGGTTAATGCATCTGGTAGGACGGCTCAGTACTATACTGATGATTACTATACAGAGGATGAGCATTTGGACAGTAATGATTGCTAGGACAGCCATAGACAAAGAGAGGGAGTTGTTTCAGTTCCAGTAGATCAGAGTGGGCCTTATGTTAAGGTGATTGCATCAGGTGTGTCAGAACCTTTTCTGTTGGATACTGGTGCTACCAAGAGTTCTATTATGCACTCAAAACTCCCTGACGCACCTTTGTCTGGCGAAACAAATGTATCAGTAGGGTTTTCCGGCGCCCCAGTTAGAAATCCGATTTCTAACCCTATATCTCTTTCTGTTGGACCTTGTAAATTTGAAACACCCCTTATTTTGACGACAGGTTGTGGCGAGAACTTGTTAGGATTAGATCTGTTAAAGAGATTGTATGCGACATTGTATTGCTCTCCTTCTAGAGTGCAACTCACATTGGGTAAGAAAGTGGTTTCACCAATGTATTTGTCAAAGGACAGATTTCCACCAGAATTTTCGTCTCTTCCTAATACTCTTTGGGCTACTGGACCTAATGATGTGGGTCTTTTGGAAATTCAGCCATATGTGATAACATTAAAAGCCAATGTTAAAATGCCACGTATTCCCCAATACAAGATCTCTAGTGAAGGGGAAAAAGCGTTGTTGGCAATTATTCGTGATCTGATTGAGAAGGATGTAATTGAAGAGACAAGAGGCAACGTTTGCAATAGTCCTGTTTTGCCTGTCTTGAAGCATACTGACCCTACTCAGCCACCTGTTTATAGGTTTGTAATTGATCTTAGAGAGGTGAACAAAATAGTTGTGCCACAGTTTCCAGTCGTCCCCGATATCACTGCATTGTTGACAATGATTCCAGCTTCAGCCACTTGGTTTTCAGTAATAGACCTGAAAAATGCTTTCTTCAGCATCCCTATTGCAGAAGAGAGCAGGGACATTTTTGGCTTCAATTTGGGAGGACGAAGTTTCAGATTTAAGAGAGCTCCTCAAGGCTATTGTGAAAGTCCATCTATCTATAGTCAGGCTTTGAAAGCACAACTTGACACTCTTATGTTACCTGATGGCGCCACTCTCATTCAATATGTCGATGATTTGCTAGTTGCCGCAGATACCAAGGAGATCTGCAAAGAAGCAACATTGTCATTATTGCGTCATTTGTCTGATTTACACCACAAAGTGTCCCTTTCAAAGTTACAGTATTGTCAAAAAGAAGTGACCTATTTAGGTCATCTCTTTTCGAAGGAGGGAAGGCAACTGACCCCAGAGAGAATCAGGGCTGTTGCAGCAATGAGTGTTCCAAGAACACAAAGAGAAGTGCGTGCTTTCTTGGGTATTACATCATATTGCAGACAATGGATACCTAATTTTTCGTTAATAGCCAAACCCTTGGTGGCATTAACTTGTAAAGATACACCAAATCCCGTCCCATGGTCTGAAGATTGTCAGAAAAGTTTTGTCGAATTACGTGATGCATTATGTTCAGCTCCTGTGTTGGGTACCCCCAACTACATCAAGCCTTTTACATTGTATGTCCATGAGAAAGAAGGTTGTGCGTTAGCAGTTTTGACACAACAGTTTGGAGACAGGGAGCGTCCATGCGCCTATTTCTCTTCAACCTTAGACCCAGTAGCTAAGGCACTACCGAGCTGCTTAAGAGCGGCAGCGGCAGCTGCTGTTTCTATCCGACAGTCTGCTGGTTTAGTGATGAATAACACATTAATCGTAATGGTTCCACATGCAGTGGACACGTTGTTAAACAGAACCAAGACACAGCATTTAACTAGTGCTTGATTGTCAGGTTACGAGTTGACATTGTTAGCAAGCCATGTACATATAAAAAGATGCACTACACTTAACCCAGCTACGTTATTGCCAATTGTGACGGAGTTAGATACTTCTGAACAACATGATTGTCTCCATAGAACAGAAGAAGAAACGAAAGGGAGAATAGACCTTCTGGACACTCCCATTGCAAAGAGTGATGGTACTTTGTGGGTGGATGGTTCATGCTTTAAGCTCCCGAATGGTGACACGACTGCGGCGTATGCTGTGACAACTTTGTGTACGATTGTTGAAGCTGCACGTATCCCACATAATTCAGCCCAAGCAGCTGAGTTAATAGCCCTAACAAGAGCATGTACAGTATCAAAAGGAATGAAAGTGACGATCTATACCGATAGCCAATATGCCTTTGGTGTGGCCCATAGTTTTGGGCGTTTGTGGAAGGAACGTGGGTTCCTGACCTCGCATGGAACTAAAATACAGCATGGTCAGTTGGTAAATGAGCTCCTTGATTCACTTACTTTACCTTTGCAAGTTGCGATTGTGAAGTGTAGCGCACATAAAAAGGTGACTGATGATGTTGGTCGTGGGAATGCATTTGCTGACGAGGTCGCAAAAGAAACGGCAAGGAATGTGATGAGCCGAACGTATGTCGCGGGCCCTGCAAGATGGATTGGTGATGTTGGAATGTGTGAAGACACGATAGAAAGCGTGAAATCGATTCAAGCTGAAGCCACAGAGAGAGAATTGAGTGTGTGGAGAGAAAGTACGGGTAAATTGGATGCGAATGGTTGTTGGGTCGAGTTGTCAGAACATCAAAGATGGTTGCTACCCGATGCGTATGTGCTTGCAGTAGTTACAATGGCTCATGGAATGGCTCACATCAGTGTGAAAGGGATTTGTAAGTTGTTGGCCCCAGTATGGCAAAATGCAGGAATTCCCAAGTGCGCAGAAAATGTGGTTAAAAATTGCATGGTATGCCTGAAACACAACCCTGGTAGAGGAACCCCAACTCCAGCTGGTCATTTTGCACCTCCTACGTATCCGTTTGAGGTTTTGCAGCTAGATTTCATCCACATGGAGAGGTGCAACAACTTAAAATACGTACTCGTTGTTGTTTGTGCCTTTTCAAGATGGGTGGAAGCCTATCCCCTAAAAGACAATACTGCGCTATCCACAGCCAAAGCCCTTGTGAAAGAGTTCTTCCCTAGATTCGGAATGCCGAGAATGATCTGGAGTGACAATGGAAGTGAATTTGTGGGTCAAGTGATGAAGAAAGTATGCGAAGGGCTAGGCATAAACCAAAAGTTTCACGCTGCAATTCACCCCCAATCAGCTGGATTAGTGGAGTGCTATAATGGCACTCTAAAGCTAAAATTGGCCAAGATACAAGCAAGCTCTGGTCTCAAAAGGCCTGACGCTCTACCCTTAGCACTCCTATCAACCAGAATGACTGTGCATTCACGAGTGAAACTTAGTCCTTATGAAATAGTCTTCGGCCGCCCGGCCAATATATGGGGAGTGCCTAGGCCCAAGAAGTTTAGCGAGATAGAGCATCCTGTTTTGCTTGACTATCTGTATGAATTGACGGCTAAATTGCGTGTCTTACATCAAAAGGTCCACGACACCCTGCCTCCGGTTTCTGAATCTCCAGGTCATCCCATTGAGCCTGGATCCTGGGTTTTAATAAAGAACTTTCAGCGAACCAAAAACGAGCAGCCCAGGTGGACCGGACCGCACCTCGTTCTTCTCTCCACAAGATCAGCTGTTCGAGTAGAAGGGAAGAAACACTGGATCCATGGGACCCATTGCAAAAGGGTACCCCTACCTCTGCCATATGACCGGTGGGTCCAGGAAGGTGTCGCCGACTCAGAGACTGAAACCGTGCCACGTTTTCTGCCTTTCAGCGATGCACGAATAAAAGGAACACTCACTGAGAAAGAAAGTGATGACATTTTACAAACAGCAGTATCACCGTCAGTTCGATTGGACACTACAGAACCTGAACTCCTTTTTCAGGACCACACGATACCTGGGACTAACCGTTATAATCTACGACCAAGAATAAAGGACAAATAAAACAGTTTACTTTTCTTCCCTTTAGCAAAGTTCTCCAATATGGAAAATATTTGTGAATGACTTTTTGCTTTTTTTGTGTTTTTTGTACCTCCATCCGGGTTCAGCTGTGGGATCGTGGCTGAAAAGACTTAGGGGGTAGCCTATGGACACAAGGTCTACAGGTCTGGTTTGTTCTAGGGCGGCCTGGAACATTCAGAACACTCCTAAGTGAAGTAAATCAACCGCCACGAACGGCAACGGTTAGAGGATGGAATCTTTCCAAAATGGAGAACATGTTGAAAGACTGAGTTTCAAGAAGAGAATATGTGAAACGATAACCAGGAAACGGTTTTTGCTGCTGTGCATTTTTATGTTATTTAGTATACTTATGTTTTTTATAGGATATATTTTATTCTGTTTTAACGTGATATTGGCACCCACTACCTCGTCTACACCTCCTCCTTCCACTGTTTCCCCACATTCTTTTAAACTCCTCCCTAAACATGAATCTGCTAGGAGATTAGAGTTCATTAATAACTCCTTCATCCAGCTTTTGCACCAACACCAACTAGTGATAAATACAACTAACTGTTGGGTGTGTGGCCTTATGCCTCACACAGCAGATAAAGGTATCCCTTATCTGATCCTGCCTTTCAGCCACAATGGTTCCGTGTGGGCATTCAGAACGATATTCATCTATGCACACTACCCCCTACGTTTTGCGGAAGACAACCCTAAGAAAGATGCTTTAGTTAAAGGTATCATAGACATGATGAAGGACAATATCTTCTACAAGACTATCCCCAGAGATGAGACAATGGCATATATAGGATGGAACATGACCGGATATGAAGCCACAATGAGTGAGAAACAGCAAGCTAAGATATCTTCCCTGATTTGGGTTGTACCCCATCAGGGTCACCTGTGTCTGCAAGGTACTGGCAAGAATCCCAGAGCTCAGCTAGGGGAAAGCGTCTGCACTGAGACATATGTCTTCGCATCTCAGACCTCCCCTCCGCTCTTGGTAGCTAAGGGTACCTATTTCATCTGCCATGATAGAGCCTTTACATGGTTGCCCCCTGACTTTTCGGGCACATGCTTCGTTTCGTTCCTGTTGCCCCCTACCTACACAGCAGCGGCAGATTACCACAAGACAAGGATAGTTAGAGGCGTCTTCAGTGAAGAAGACACTGCAGGACAAGAATTTGGGGACTTCGTAAAGGGTTTTCTGCCGTTCTGGGGACAAATAAGTAACAGCAGGAGCATAAGGCAATTGATAAGAGTGGTTGAATCCACCGTGGCTGAAACCGCTGGTGCCCTTGGTAACTTGACTGCTGAGCTCCAGTCGGATCGTCTTATGACCCTTCAGAACAGGGTCGCATTAGATGTCATACTTGCAGACCGGGGTGGAGTATGTACATTGATCCAATCGAGTTGCTGTGTTTTTGTCCCAGATAACGCTCCAACAGTATACCAGGCCATCTCCAAACTGCATAGAATTTCCGAATCTATTCATTTAGATAAAGGAGATTGGTCATTAATGGGATGGTTCTGGGAACTGATATCTGCATGGGGATGGAAGATTCTGATGGTCATTGGGATGATCTTGGCCATTCTTTTCCTGTTCTGTCTATGCGTGCAGTGTGCTCCTGCGATATGTGGTTTCTGTGTTACATCATGCATAAGGAAACCTGCACCAAGAGATGAGATAAATACTAGGATGATGTTACAGCAACATCTCAACGACTTTAGAAACATAGACCTGGACTCAGATTAGCATGAGAATAGGTTTATTGCCTATGTAAGGACAAAAGGAGGGTTTGTGGTTCTGAAAATTCTGGACCCATGTAATTTACTTTGCCACAGCAGTACGATTTTAGTGTCAAAAGACCGATAATGACTAGTACACTAAGCATGAGCATTATCGCTCAATTCCAGCAGCGTTTTCACCTCGAAATCGCCATTTTCGTCCTGCACTCGTGGCTCCCATTTTTAAAAGTTGCCCTCACATAGGCTTATAATACAGTCAGATTTGATTCCAAGGACACGTACACCTTGATTGACTTTTCTCTGACCTGGGCAAGCTGGAACCATTGACTCAGGCCAAACCTGTTTGGTCAGTCCCTCTCCCAGTGGCCGAATCAGATAGCATCAAGGCACACCATGCCATAAAGCCCTTATTATCGCTCACACACCCTGCCTAATCTTGCTCACACCTGCACCTGCTCTTTTCTTCTTCTTACTTTACGAGGGGGAGGTGCCCGTTTTTATTGGGGGTCCACACTTATCTGATGTAAAATACTAGGCCTTGCCGGGTAATTTATTATGGGTTGGATGACATGAAATATGAGGTTTCATCATGACACTGTTTTTTCCTTTGTAGTGAAAACATGTGAATGACCAACCACAATGTCAAGAATGTTTGCCTGAAGCTTAAAAAACTGTATATAAGGAAACCTGATTTTGCATTGACAGACAGTCTCCTGAGAACATACAAACCGTGCTGTTGTACTTCTAGGACGCTTGTTACTTGGTTGCAGCCAATAAATTCGATCTTTGACTTCACCTAGAAGACTCTGAGTTTCTGTGGTCTGAATCAGGAAAGTACCCGAGGTCTTTGGGTGTACCCTGGCACCGCTGGGTTACCAGATCAGTACCGGTTCTGAAAAACCCAGTATCTCACTGTCCCTTACAGAGGGCACCCTAACAGCTTGACTGACAGTGTAATGTGAGAGCACACCATCTGTATGATGTGACTCCACCTCAGTACCAACTATGCTAGACTGTCTAGTAATGGGCAGGCTAAGAAGTTTCTTTCCTGAATCTTTTCCTGGGGGAGTCCCTGGATCAGATTGGGAACCATTAGCTACTTTTTCAACAGATGGGGCACTTTTAGCCTTATCTTGTTCTCTAAGCATGTTAAGTAACAATTCCAAGGAAGGATTCTTCCCTACACTCAAACCTCTCTCTATGCAGAGACTCCTTGCTCCTTTCCAGCTAAGGTGATCATATGCAATTTTGGACAGATCAACATTTTGGCCTGTGCCAGACATTTTTAGAGAGAGTTAAAGTGATAGAAAAAGAGAAAAAAGTTTATCAGAGCTTTTAGAAAGACAGAGAAAAAAAACTTTTTAAACTTTTTAGAACTTTTTGAAAGTTTAGAAGTACTTTTCAGCACTTAGAAAAGAGTGAAAAGAGGAAATGCAAAACTTTTTAGCTATGTGTACACACACTGAACTTGTTTTGTATATTTTTCTCTTATGAAAAGTACAATGACAAGAGTGGTAAGTAGTCTCAAAGCACTTATCCCACCGCTGCACAACCAATGTAGGAGGCTGGACTGGCTTGTAGTGAGTACCAAGGGGTACTTGCACCTTGCACCAGGCCCAGTTATCCCTTATTAGTGTATAGGGTGTCTAGCAGCATAGGCTGATAGATAATGGTAGCTTAGCAGAGCAGCTTAGGCTGAACTAGGAGACGAGTGAAGCTCCTACAGTACCACTTAGTGTCATATGCACAATATCATAAGAAAACACAAAACACAGTTATACTAAAAATAAAGGTACTTTATTTTTTATGACAATATGCCAAAGTATCTTAGAGTGTATCCTCAGTGAGAGGATAGGAAATATACACAAGATATATGTACACCATACCAAAAATATGCAGTATAGTCTTAGAAAACAGTGCAAACAATGTATAGTTACAATAGGATGCAATGGGGACACATAGGGATAGGGGCAGCACAAACCATATACTCCAAAAGTGGAATGCGAACCACGAATGGACCCCAAACCTATGTGACCTTGTAGAGGGTCGCTGGGACTATTAGAAAATAGTAAGGGTTAGAAAAATAGCCCACCCCAAGACCCTGAAAAGTGAGTGCAAAGTGCACTAAAGTTCCCCAAAGGACATAGAAGTCGTGATAGGGGAATTCTGCAGGAAAGACACAAACCAGCAATGCAACAACAATGGATTTCCAGTCGAGGGTACCTGTGGAACAAGGGGACCAAGTCCAAAAGTCACAAGCAAGTCGGAGATGGGCAGATGCCCAGGAAATGCCAGCTGTGGGTGCAAAGAAGCTGCTACTGGACAGTAGAAGCTTAGGTTTCTGCAGGAACGACAAGGGCTAGAGACTTCCCCTTTGGAGGACCAATCCCTCACGCCGTGGAGAGTTGTGCAGAAGTGTTTTCCCGCCGAAAGACCGCCAACAAGCCTTGCTAGCTGCAAATCGTGCGGTAAGCATTTTTGGATGCTGCTGTGGCCCAGGAGGGACCAGGATGTCGCAAATTGCGTCAGGAGACAGAAGGGACGTCGAGCAAGACAAGGAGCCCTCTCAGCAGCAGGTAGCACCCGGAGAAGTGCCAGAAACAGGCACTATGAGGATGCGTGAAACGGTGCTCACCCGAAGTCGCACAAAGGAGTCCCACGTCGCCGGAGAACAACTTAGGAGGTCATGCAATGCAGGTTAGAGTGCCGTGGACCCAGGCTGGACTGTGCACAAAGGATTTCCGCTGGAAGTGCACGGAGGCCGGAGTAGCTGAAAAAGTCACGGTTCCCAGCAATGCAGTCTGGCGTGGGGAGGCAAGGACTTACCTCCACCAAACTTGGACTGAAGAGTCACTGGACTGTGGGAGTCAATTGGACAGAGTTGCTGGATTCAAGGGACCTCGCTCGTCATGCTGAGAGGAGACCCAGGGGACCGGTGATGCAGTTCTTTGGTGCCTGCAGTTGCAGGGGGACGATTCCGTCGACCCACGGGAGATTTCTTCGGAGCTTCTAGTGCAGAGAGGAGGCAGACTACCCCCACAGCATGCACCACCAGGAAAACAGTCGAGAAGGCGGCAGGATCAGCGTTACAGAGTTGCAGTAGTCGTCTTAGCTACTTTGTTGCAGTTTTCCAGGCTTCCAGCGCAGTCAGCAGTCGATTCCTTGGCAGAAGGTGAAGAGAGAGATGCAGAGGAACTCGGATGAGCTCTTGCATTCGTTATCTAAAGTTTCCCCAGAGACAGAGACCCTAAATAGCCAGAAAAGAGGGTTTGGCTACCTAGGAGAGAGGATAGGCTAGCAACACCTGAAGGAGCCTATCAGAAGGAGTCTCTGACGTCACCTGGTGGCACTGGCCACTCAGAGCAGTCCAGTGTGCCAGCAGCACCTCTGTTTCCAAGATGGCAGAGGTCTGGAGCACACTGGAGGAGCTCTGGACACCTCCCAGGGGAGGTGCAGGTCAGGGGAGTGGTCACTCCCCTTTCCTTTGTCCAGTTTCGCGCCAGAGCAGGGCTAAGGGGTCCCTGAACCGGTGTAGACTGGCTTATGCAGAAATGGGCACCAAATGTGCCCATGAAAGCATTTCCAGAGGCTGGGGGAGGCTACTCCTCCCCTGCCTTCACACCATTTTCCAAAGGGAGAGGGTGTAACACCCTCTCTCAGAGGAAGTCCTTTGTTCTGCCATCCTGGGCCAGGCCTGGCTGGACCCCAGGAGGGCAGAAGCCTGTCTGAGGGGTTGGCAGCAGCAGCAGCTGCAGTGAAACCCCTGAAAAGGCAGTTTGGCAGTACCAGGGTCTGCGCTACAGACCACTGGGATCATGGGATTGTGCCAACTATGCCAGGATGGTATAGAGGGGGCAATTCCATGATCATAGACATGTTACATGGCCATATTCGGAGTTACCATTGTGAAGCTACATATAGGTAGTGACCTATATGTAGTGCACGCGTGTAATGGTGTCCCCGCACTCACAAAGTCCGGGGAATTGGCCCTGAACAATGTGGGGGCACCTTGGCTAGTGCCAGGGTGCCCTCACACTAAGTAACTTTGCACCCAACCTTTACCAGGTAAAGGTTAGACATATAGGTGACTTATAAGTTACTTAAGTGCAGTGTAAAATGGCTGTGAAATAACGTGAACGTTATTTCACTCAGGCTGCAGTGGCAGGCCTGTGTAAGAATTGTCAGAGCTCCCCATGGGTGGCAAAAGAAATGCTGCAGCCCATAGGGATCTCCTGGAACCCCAATACCCTGGGTACCTCTGTACCATATACTAGGGAATTATAAGGGTGTTCCAGTAAGCCAATGTAAATTGGTAAAATTGGTCACTAGCCTGTTAGTGACAATTTGAAAGAAATGAGAGAGCATAGCCACTGAGGTTCTGATTAGCAGAGCCTCAGTGAGACAGTTAGCCACTACACAGGTAACATATTCAGGCACACTTATGAGCACTGGGGCCCTGGGTCACAGGGTCCCAGTGACACATACAACTAAAACAACATATATACAGTGAAAAATGGGGGTAACATGCCAGGCAAGATGGTACTTTCCTACACGTGGCCTCTAATTGTTGCCTTGCATGCTGCCCAGACCGTGCCCGGCGACTGCACTGATCCTACATTATCTTCAAAGTACTGCATCAATCGGGTTCTCACTGCCCCTTTATACTCCTCAACCTGTAAGTACCAAGCGTTTAGCTTCCAAGTGGGCCTGTGAGTCGGATCAGCATTGCCAAGGCGCGCCTGTACCGGTGCATGGTTGGACACCCCATGTGGAAGGATCTCTGTTCCCGTAACGTTAACTATGTCTAGTGCGGGGCGAATAGGAGGTCTATTCTGGCATGTGACCCATGTGCCGCTGACGTGTGCGTGTATTGCCTAGCGTTGGGGTGCCAGGTTCGCCATACGTCACACAAACCGAGGCTATCAGCCCAGTCTCTGAGCGTCGACGCTCTGGACGAACGGCCGGCTGTTTTATTTCCTGATACATCTAGCTCAGGGTGTAATACTGCATTGAAATCCCCTCCAATTAATGTGGTACCCTGGGAATGGTCAGCTATAATCTGTTTGAGGGAGGCCAGAAAGGTCTCTAATCCCCCGGGAGGGGCGTATACACTTACTAGGTTCATGGGTCTCCCATGTATCAGCCCAGCCACCACTATGTATCTACCCTGCGTGTCGGCGCGTGTGGCTGTTATTGTAATGGGCAGAGAGCGGTGAAGCAATATAGCCACACCCCTGGAGCCTCTAGAGAAGCCCGCGTGATGGACCCTATCATATCCCCCTCTAGCGAGCATGGGACATTTGGTTCCAAGGAGATGCGTCTCCTGTAGCATAATCGCCGCGGGGCATGTCTGCGCAGGGTACTATATATTGCTGATCTCTTAATTTTGTCCAGGAGGCCGTTTACATTCCAGGACAGAATTTTAATCATTGGAAGCGGCATATGAGTGGGGTTAGGTGAATGGGAGCTGGGTCGTGCCGAAGGGGTGCCTCTCCAGGTGTTTTGTGGCGCGGGACAGGAAAGAAGAGGAAAGAAAGAAAAAAGGAAAAAAGGGAACCCTCACAGGTCAAGAAACCTAAGCATACATTAATTTGTAACTGTGGTGTAAACACAACTCCTCCCAACTCCCCCCCACCCCATACTTCCACCTAAGAAGCATCTGTCGCCTTAACACCCATTTTAACCAGTTTTATCTACTAAACCTGGCGTTAGTGTGGAGTGATGGACCCCTCCTGAAACAAGGATCTCCTGCAATGTTTGTTTAGAAGGTTAGCCTAAGTGCCCCTTTCGGGTATCAGAGCTTAGTCCCGCACCAAATATTCAGTATATTCTCGGCGAGCCCCCGACAAGCGCCCTTCCAGCAGGGCCCCGCCATCCAGTTCAAGCCAAACAGGTTCTTCCGCCCCACGCCTAGGACAGGCCTGGGTCGTCGCCACTAGGTCCCTGGCTGGTGTCTCTTTTATCCAGAGTGAATCCCGTCGCTGTCTCAGTGTTCGACTCCGGTGTGACCTCCCGATCTTCACTCATCCGGGTCGCCGGTTCTGTTCCGCCTCGGCCTCCGTGTCTTCGGCTTCTTTTCCTCTCCCTCCGGCGGAGCGAATGGTCCCCGGCCGAAGCCCCCGCCTGCTCCTTAGGCTTATTGCTGGGCCTTGGAACCTCTTCCGTCAGCCATGTCCATGCCTCCTCCGGCGAGTCGAAGAAGTGAGCTTTTCCGTTTAGGATGACTTTCAAGCGTGCGGGGAACAACAACATGTAAGAGAGCTGCATGGCTCTTAGCTTTTGCTTAACCCGCTCGTAGGACCGGCGTCTGTTCTGTACCTCGCAGGTGTAATCCGGGAACACCAGGATTTTGTGATTGTCCCATAGGAGATCGGTCACATGTCTGGCTTCTACAAGAACTCTGTAGCGGTCTCTAAAGTTAATAAAGTGAGCTATCGTCGGCCGGCGCAGGCCCCCGGGGGGTGGCCGGGGGCCAGCGACCTGTGGGCCCTTTTAATCGAAAACCATGGTGATAGCGACTAGTCTGGCATCCAGGATTTGATCCAGCTCTCCAAGAACTCGACTGCTTTATTCTCTTCCACTCCCTCCGGAAATCCCACAAAGCGCAGGTTGTTCCTCCTGGAGCGATTTTCAGCGTCCTCGGCCCTTCGGTGGAGTTCGCCAGTTCGGGATTGTAGTTGGACCACTTTGATTTTAAGTTCAGCAAGGTCGTCTTCCGTTTGTGAGACTCTAGTTTCAACCTCTGTTATGCGGCCCACAGCATTCCTGAGGTCTTGCCTAATGAGACCCATGTCCACACGTACCTCTCCTATCTTGGACTCCACTGCCAATTGCGAGGACTGAATAGCCATTAGGTTTGCGTTTACTCCGTCTGGTGTGGAGGTTTCTGATAGCGTCGTAGTCTCCCCGTGGGGGGGCGCCGGGACGGTATATTGTTCAATTTTCTGCTGCAAGGCCGGGGGCTGCCTGGTGGCCCTGTCCTTTCCCATTTTGTCCCTTGCTCTCTCCCGGTCTGGGGGCAGGTCGCTCAGGGGGTATCGGAGATCTCGCTGCAGGATGAGGACTGAGAGATAGTCACCGCTTCGGCCCACCTCCGGCGTCGGCCAGGTCCCTGTGCAAGTATCGAGGTCCCCGCTCAATGCCCCCTTCGCGGCTGTAACAGGATTTTCGCTGGAGTCAGTAGGGTCCCAGCACCAACCTAGGTTCTTCAGGTATCCATTCCCTACTAGATAGGGGGTTCATTCCTCAGGTCCCGGACCTCTCTCTCTGATGGCCCTCGTGGGCAGGCCTCGCTTCTCTGAGTGCCTCCCCCGCTGGACCGGGCTCTCTTTAGTGTCTGCCGGGGCCAAGGCCCATCGGCAGCTCAGGGCATGCGCTGCACCCGCGGCGGGTCCGCTCACCGACCTCCTCCAGGTGAGGGAGCCCCAGGATCCTCTTTCATCCGGGCCCCAGGCCCAAGCCCGGGCCCTCAGAGTCCGCCTGAGCCCGCGCCAGGGGCCCGCCTTAGCCGTGGGGCCCGACCTCGGGCCCAGCGGACCTCCCCTGGGCCCAGTCGCCGACGCGACTCACCAGTGGCCGGCAGCGCCCGGCCCGCTCCTCCGGTCCCCCGCTCGGCGCCCCCGCGTGCGGGGTCCGGAACACCGCACCCGGCTCCAACAGCCCAGGCTACGCCCACTGCTCGGCTCTCCGTCCCGCGGGGCCACCTCGAGCCTTGCCGACTCCGCTCCTCTCTCGCCTCTGGGCCCGACCCTCACCAGGGCACCCTCCGGCGTCGGATTTCTTCCGACTTTTCGGCCTCAGGTCCCGCGGCACTCCAGGTCCCACAAGGGGTCTCCTAGGTTTCCGCTACGGGTGCGGCACGGCTTGGCCTTCCGGGCGGATGACGGAGGGGTCCAGAGCACTCTTAGAGTGCGACCGCCATCTTGACGCCCTTGGCCACGCCCCCCCAATCTAAGAATATTATTAATCAAAGTCTAAATCACACTCTCTCTCAATCTCTCACTTTCGCTGAAGGCCAGGCCCTGTAGCTAACCGCCACTGCATACAATCAAAGGCAGTGCATTGCAGTTGTTGAATTAATGTATAATAATGAAAATGACTTTACCTTAAAAAAACAGAAAAGTTCACTGAAAAAAACAAAGGTTACAGGGAAGTTATAGTTAGGACAGAGATTTTTTTTAAACCTAGAAATTCACTTGACAAAACCAAAGGTTACAGGCACGTTATAGTTAGGCTCACATTTTAAACGTACAGAACCATAGAAATTCAGCAGTTATAATTAGAGTTATCTCTACTTGGACAAGACAAGCTTTATTCGGTCAATTAACCATAAAAACATCACAATACATTAAAACCCAAGATTACAAAATGATTAATGAAAAATTCATCACCTATACAGTTGTTAGATAAAGCTAATAAATACATAAAATCTTAAGTAATCATATCTAAAATCCCATCTAGTCCATCAGCATAAAATCATATTTACAAAACGGTTACGTATATGCCATGCTGCCTTAAAAAACTTACTAACTGCAAGAATTAATTCATTAGAGCTACCACTTTTTAAAACCCTTATTGCTGTACAACATTTTTTCAAACCCATTTCTCGACAGGTTTTGCAGGTCCATTTTGTCCGAGTAGAAAAATAATAGGACAAAAGAACATAAAATGTTCAACTGTTTCCGGGGCACCACCGCATGCTGGGCATGTGTCAGAAATAGCAGTTGACCCCCAACTACTTGTTAGGGACATCAGCGGTAAGCTCCCAAAACGAAATCGAGCATATAAACTTTTGCCCCGTAAATCTGGTATGATATCTAAATAAGGATCATAATGCGGGTACCACTTAAAATCAATAAAAGATTAGTTAGTCGACCGTGAGATTTACAGCAAATATAGTTGTTCCTTACATGGGACCAGTATGCAAATTTCACAACAGTTTTATGAGATTCCAATAATTTGTGAGGGTTCTCCCGGAAATCTCCCAGAGTGCAGAACCAATTGGACAGATGTCTAACCCAAGGGTTAGTAGCAGCATTTGGTCTCTTTAATAAATCAAGTGATGCCTTATATATATCCAATTCAGGGACAGTCCAGATCCTTATCCAATATATCAGGGGTCTTAAGGCTATTAAATCAGCTACTCGGTTTAACCCCAAGTCAAGAAACATTGGGATCAGAGGTGTGCTGCGGGGGCACGCGATCAAGGCCCTAACAAAATTATTCTCACTCACAGTTAATCTATTGCTATTGGAAAATCCCCATATCTCCGCACCATAGGCGGCTGCTCCCTGCGCCTTTGCCAGATAAATCTTGATAGCTGGGGATACAACTTTTGTCATTGAACTTTTATAAAAGCGCAGGATAGGTGCTGCTCTATGCTGTAAAAGCCCCGCACTTTTACTGATCTGGTCCTCCCAGTGTAATTTACTTGTCAACCTCACGCCCAGGTAATCTATTAAACTAACTATGCTTAGAGGCACTCCGTCCAATTTAATGGTGCATCTCCTGCAAGGTCCAGAATTAAACACCATCAATTTGTTTTTGCTAATATTCAACTCCAGCCCGTAGTCCATACAAAATAATTTAAATCTGTCATCAAGAGTTTGAATCATCAGCAAAGAGAAGAATAGAAGTTTTCTGTGCATTCAATGAAGGAGCATCATTCTGGCAGGAAATCAATGCCTGAACCACTTCATTGATAAATAGGGTAAATAATATCGGAGCCAACACACAGCCCTGACAAACTCCCCTCCGAATGGTAATTTTTTCATTCAGCTCACCTTGATTACCCCATCGCACTTGCACGTATGTATTTCTGTGCAACCGCATTATATTAACTGGGGTTCCTGATCTATGTAGCAATTCCCACAATTTTTGTCTTGGGACCAGATCGAAAGCAGATCGTAGGTCTACAGAAACAACATATAAAGGTTGCTTGGCCAGGGCTATATATTTCCAATGTAAGATGGCCAACCTAAAAACCTGATCTACAGTGCTGGTTTTTCAGCGGAAACCCGCCTGTAGTGGAGAAAGGACCTGATGGTCTTGAACCCAGCTTGTCAACCTCGTCAATATTTGTTTAGCAAAATTGTTTTGTAAATTATCAATGAGACTAATAGGTATATAATTGATTGGGAGGTTTGCATTACCCTTTTTATAGATAGGGATAATTTCGGCCCCTTTCCACGTACTCGGGATTGCACCACCTGCAGCGATTTTATTCAAGATCAAATTTATATACCAGGACCATATAATTGGCTCTAATCTATAAAGATCGCCCGGAAGCTTATCCGGACCAGGAGCTTTGCCTGGTTTAGTGAATTAACTCCATCAAGGGTTTCCTCCATGGAGAAGAAGATATATATATATAGGCCCTCATTACAACCCTGGCGGTAGTGGAGAACTGGTGGTAATACCGCCAACAGGCAGGCTTAAAAAAAATGACATTACAATCATGGCAGTGACCTCCATGCTAAACCGCCACTTCTCCACTCCGACCGCCAAGGTGGTAGTGACCGCAGGGCTAGAGACTTCGGTCTCCAGACCAGCCGCTGTCACTACACCGCCGGCGGTATCACGACCCCGCATACCACCATGGATTTCGTGGGGTTCTCTACTGCCACAAAATCCATGGCAGTGGGCACTATCAGTGCCAGGGAATTCCTTCCCTGGCACTGATAGGGGTCTCCCCGACCCCTCCTACCCCTCCCAGAGTCCTCCCCCCACACCCACGACCCCCTACCACCCACAAAGGTGTCAGGACACCCCTCCCCACCCCCCCAACATTGACACACACACCCCTACAGGCACACATACACTACAACTACACATACCCGCACACATACAGACATTCAAAAAGACATACCCGCACACATACACACAGACATACCCGTACACATACACACAGACATACAAACAGACATACACGCACACATTTTTCAAACACACAACACACCCCTGCATGCATACACGCACTCACACACCCCCTCTACACACTCACACACACACCCCCATGCACGCACACAACACACAACACCCCCCAACTCCCCTCCCCTAACAGACGATCACCTTACCTGGTCCAGTGATCCTCCGGGAGGGAACGGGATCCATGGGGGCTGCTCTGCCGCCAGCTCCCCGTCACCAGAACACCGCCACACCGAATCATGGAACATGATTCAGTGGGCGGTGTTCTGATGACGTTGCAGTGGAGGTGGAGCAGCCTCCACTTCCCTGCCGACTGCCAGTATGGCTGCTGGCGGCTCTCCGTCCGGAAAAGGGCAGAGGGCTGCCTGCAGTCATAATACGCTGTGCGGAAAACCGCCTGAACTGGAGGTATTCAGCATGGCGGTACCTCGGCGGTCTTGCGAAAAGACCGCCGAGGTTGAAGTGAGGGCCATAATCCTCAGGAGTGTTGGCACCCACCCCTGGTAAATCAGGACTAATATTCACATTAGACATCAATGGGAAAACATGGTCACAGCCTTGAGCATCGCATAACAAAACATTATCAGGGATAGCATAAAGACGGTTGAAACGATCCACCCAGCTTTCTGGTTGTATGTGATTGTTAACATTACTCCTGCCCCCTCTTTGCCTTTTAGACAACAGTTCCTAGAACAGCATATTATTATTAGATTTTGAAACATCCAATAATTCCCGCCAGATGGAGCCTTCCCACAGTCTTTTTGCTTGCGATATAGACACCTTATAGATACGTCTGGCTTGTTGAATCTCCCCTAAGGGTTATCTCAAATAACTTTAACTTGTGCACTAAGGTAACTATAACTCACACCCTCCATTGTCTCTCTCTGGGTTTCAGAATAGGTGTGAAGCTACCAAAGCTCCTGCCAAGTCACAGCAAACAACTATGTCCCCGGCGTGGGCACCCTGGAACATAGCAGAAGCGGGCTGTGTGGGGTAGTGGTCCCCAGAACCATCACTGGTTTCTCGAGGGGGGCTGACCCCCAACCTTTAACTTTGCCCCAGGAATGTGGTGGGCTCCATGACCAGGGGTCCGCAACAGACCCCCTTAATTTTCTTATTTCAGTCCTGGGGACTTGGTGGTCCCTGGGGCTGCTGGGGGCCACATGCCCCCCCTTTTCTGCAGTAACCTGCCTCGGGGAGGTGGGAGATGCAACGGACCCCCTATATCATTTTCATTCAGCTCTGGAGAGGTGGTAGTCCCCGGGGCTTCAGGGGTGTACGTGGCCCCCTCTTATTAGAGAGGGAGGTGGCAGTCCCTGGGTCTGTTGGGGAGCCGTGCAGCACCCAATGTATAATAGATTTTTAGCCCCAGGGAGGTGGCAGTCACCGGGCCCCTACTATTATTAAAACATTTTACCCCAGGGAGGTGATGGTCCCTTGGGTTTGGGAGGCGCATGGCCCCCTACTATTTGAGATAGAATCCAAGAGGTGGTGGTCCCTGGGGCATAAAGAAGCCCAGGGGGCGGGCCCCTTGCGCCCCCTTGCTTTATTTTTTATATGCCCCTGTGACTGGCCCACCCGGGGATTTAGTAAAACAAGCACGGGAGACCACAGTTGTTTGCTTAAAATTTTTGCTATGAGTTTGGAACCTTATCATGGCTTCACTGAAATTTTTTTTAAAGTGTTTTTTTGACCTGAGGGTCCCTCTAAGACCTCAGCAACCTAAGGGTTCAGGGTGTTCCTACCCTGGCCCCTTTTCTTATTTTCTATCTTTTTTTTTTAGGGCTGAAGCCGAGTCCCAAGATGTCTGCCAACACTTCCTTACTGAAGTGTTTGCAGCCAATCAGATCATAGCACGAGACCGGGAGGGTTTGCAGAGTCTTTGCATCCCTAAAATTTCTCTAATAGCTCAAAAACTACTGAACGGATATACACCAAATAGCACAAAGGGTGCTTTCTGGACCAAGAGCTACCTTTCTGCCAAATTGGGTGTAATTCCATCTAGCAGTTCAGGCTGCAGACCTGTTCAAAAACTCTATTTGAATTTACATGGGGAAAACATTTGGGACTCTGCCCTTTTCTCGGCCCCCCACTTGATGGATCACCCCCAATAATTTCCAGACAACAGCTGACGTGAGTGTCATATTTTTTGGGGGAACATTTTGTGAAGATTCATTAGCCGGCGCCAAACTTACCTTACCTGGGATCATGCTGCTTGAAAAAAAAATCAAATTTTTAGAAAAAAATAATATATATTATTTACTCATTGAGCCTTGCAACCTCGACACCCAGCAGGTCGAACAGATTCTGTTCCAGGTCAAGAACATCGCTCAATGTTGCATCAGCTGCTTCTGGTTATTTGTGGTGTCAGTGCTGCGGCGTACACACTGCCGCCCTCGCTCCCAGTGCACCCAACACTCCCGCAAGGCATAGACCTTTCTGAGCCTGCCGCCAGGTGCTGCCAGCATGCTTGGGAGGTTGTGCTGCACCCAGGAAATGAGTGTGGCCACCCCTGCCTCAATGAAGATGTGGGGCCCCACCCCCTTCCCATCTGCATCACCCACACGGTATGTGGCTGGTGTGTTCTGCCTGCTTCTGCCTTTGTTGGGAGTGGGAATGGAGTCAGGACCGATTGGGAGGGAGTTGGACTAAGATAGAAATGAAACAGGAAAGAAAGAAACAAGAGGACAGACAGAGAGGGCAGACCAAGAAAGCAAAACAAAAACAAAATACAAAACAAGTCACTGAACTGGGAAAGTAAGACAGTAACAACTCAAGTTGGAATTGGGAATAGGGAAGATTAAATGGGGTTGGATTGGGTTGGATGGAAAGTGGAAACACAGGAAATAGCAGTCAGCAAGCAGAGAGACAGGAGCAGGCAAAACAAAATAACCACGCCCTTGCACACCTCATCGTGCTGTTAGTGCTAATTCTTCAGTGCAGAACTTGCTACTGGCCTGAAAGAGCAGCACAAAAGCTGGGATGAGCAATTCCAGCCCATTCGCCGAATTCTGTGGAATCTCAGGGAGTTTTTTTTGTAACTCAACAGAAGTCTGCAAAGTAAACCTCTACAAGCTTCACTTAGGCCTACTGCATGGGACAGCGCAATATCCCCTGCTTTTTAGTTTGCTCATAATTTATCTGTTGATTTATTTATTTATTTATGTATTTATTTCCATTTTTTTATAGTGAGAACAAGACTGGAGGCGTTCAGAGCACTTTACAGAGGAAACAATGATATTACAAGAGTTCTGATGGAAGAGAGAAATACAGCTAGATGGTGAGAGGAGAGGAGGGTAAGGGAATAAAGGGATGTTGGGTGTTGGGGATGAGGAGAGGGTAAATGGGTAAAGGAGAAAAAATTACTACAATATATAAGATGAAAGATGTTAATTTCCACGCCACACTAAGTTATAGAGTGTAGGAAAATACCATCTTGCCTGGCATGTTACCCCCATTTTTCACTGTATATATGTTGTTTTAGTTGTATGTGTCACTGGGACCCTGCCAGCCAGGGCCCCAGTGCTCATAAGTGTGCCTGAATGTGTTACCTGTGTTATGACTGTCTCACTGAGGCTCTGCTAATCAGAATATCAGTGGTTATGCTCTCTCATTTCTTTCAAATTGTCACTAACAGGCTAGTGACCAATTTTACCAATTTATATTGGCTTACTGGAACACCCTTATAATTCCCTAGTGTATGGTACTGAGGTACCCAGGGTATTGGGGTTCCAGGAGATCCCTATAGGCTGCAGCATTTCTTTTGCCACCCATAGGGAGCTCTGACAATTCTTACACAGGCCTGCCACTGCAGCCTGAGTGCAATAACGTCCACGTTATTTCACAGCCATTTTACACTGCACTTAAGTAACTTATAAGTCACCTATATGTCTAACCTTTACCTGGTAAAAGTTAGGTGCAAAGTTACTTAGTGTGAGGGCACCCTGGCACTAGCCAAGGTGCCCCCACATTGTTCAGGGCCAATTCCCCGGACTTTGTGAGTGCGGGGACACCATTACACGCGTGCACTACATATAGGTCACTACCTATATGTAGCTTCACCATGGTAACTCCGAATATGGCCATGTAACATGTCTATGATCATGGAATTGCCCCCTCTATACCATCCTGGCATAGTTGGCACAATCCCATGATCCCAGTGGTCTGTAGCACAGACCCTGGTACTGCCAAACTGCCTTTTCAGGGGTTTCACTGCAGCTGCTGCTGCTGCCAACCCCTCAGACAGGCTTCTGCCCTCCTGGGGTCCAGCCAGGCCTGGCCCAGGATGGCAGAACAAAGGACTTCCTCTGAGAGAGGGTGTTACACCCTCTCCCTTTGGAAAATGGTGTGAAGGCAGGGGAGGAGTAGCCTCCCCCAGCCTCTGGAAATGCTTTCATGGGCACACATGGTGCCCATTAATGCATAAGCCAGTCTACACCGGTTTAGGGACCCCTTAGCCCTGCTCTGGCGCAAAACTGGACAAAGGAAAGGGGAGTGACCACTCTCCTGACCTGTACCTCCCCTGGGAGGTGCCCAGAGCTCCTCCAGTGTGCTCCAGACCTCTGCCATCTTGGAAACAGAGGTGCTGCTGGCACACTGGACTGCTCTGAGTGGCCAGTGCCAGCAGGTGACGTCAGAGACTCCTTCTGATAGGCTCCTTCAGGTGTTGCTAGCCTATCTTCTCTCCTAAGTAAGCAAACCCTCTTTTCTGGCTATTTAGGGTCTCTGCTTTGGGGATTTCCTTAGATAACGAATGCAAGAGCTCATCCGAGTTCCTCTGCATCTCTCTCTTCACCTTCTGCCAAGGAATCGACTGCTGACCGCGCTGGAAGCCTGCAAAACTGCAACAAAGTAGCAAAGACGACTACTGCAACTCTGTAACGCTGATCCTGCCGCCTTCTTGACTGCTTTCTTGGTGGTGCATGCTGTGGGGGTAGTCTGCCTCCTCTCTGCACTAGAAGCTCCGAAGAAATCTCCCGTGGGTCGACGGAATCGTCCCCCTGCAACCGCAGGCACCAAAGAACTGCATCACCGGTACCCTGGGTCTCCTCTCAGCACGACGAGCGAGGTCCCTTGAATCCAGCAACTCTGTCCAAGTGACTCCCACAGTCCAGTGACTCTTCAGTCCAAGTTTGGTGGAGGTAAGTCCTTGCCTCCCCACGCCAGACTGCATTGCTGGGAACCGCGACTTTTGCAGCTACTCCGGCCTCCGTGCACTTCCGGCGGAAATCCTTTGTGCACAGTCCAGCCTGGGTCCACAGCACTCTAACCTGCATTGCACGACCTCCTAAGTTGTCCTCCGGCGACGTGGGACTCCTTTGTGCGACTTCGGGTGAGCACCGTTTCTCTCCACTTTGTAGTGCCTGTTCCGGCACTTCTGCGGGTGCTGCCTGCTTCTGAGAGGGCTCTGTGTTGTGCTCGACGCCCCCTCTGTCCCCAGACGCAATTGGCAACATCCTGGTCCCTCCTGAGCCACAGCAGCATCCAAAAACCCTAACTGCACGATTTGCAGCTAGCAAGGCTTGTTGGCGGTCTTTCTTCAGGAAAACACTTCTGCACGACTCTCCACGGCGTGGGGGATCTGTCCTCCAAAGGGGAAGTTCCTAGCCCTTGTCGTTCCTGCAGAATCTTCAGCTTCTACTGTCCAGTAGCAGCTTCTTTGCACCCACAGCTGGCATTTCCTGGGCATCTGCCCATCTCCGACTTGCTTGTGACTTTTGGACTTGGTCCCCTTGTTCCACAGGTACCCTCGACTGGAAATCCATCGTTGTTGCATTGCTGATTTGTGTCTTTCCTTCAGAATTCCCCTATCACGACTTCTATGTCCTTTGGGGAACTTTAGTGCACTTTGCACTCACTTTTCAGGGTCTTGGGGTGGGCTATTTTTCTAACCCTTACTATTTTCTAATAGTCCCAGCGACCCTCTACAAGGTCACATAGGTTTGGGGTCCATTCGTGGTTTGCATTCCACTTTTGGAGTATATGGTTTGTGTTGCCCCTATCCCTATGTGTCCCCATTGCATCCTATTGTAACTATACATTGTTTGCACTGTTTTCTAAGACTATTACTGCATATTTTGGTATTGTGTACATATATCTTGTGTATATTTGCTAGCCTCATACTGAGGGTACTCACTGAGATACTTTTGGCATATTGTCATAAAAATAAAGTACCTTTATTTTTAGTATATCTGTGTATTGTGTTTTCTTATGATATTGTGCATATGACACTAGTGGTACTGTAGGAGCTTCACTCGTCTCCTAGTTCAGCCTAAGCTGCTCTGCTAAGCTACCATTATCTATCAGCCTATGCTGCTAGACACCCTATACACTAATAAGGGATAACTGGGCCTGGTGCAAGGTGTAAGTACCCCTAGGTACTCACTACAAGCCAGTCCAGCCTCCTACATAGAGGTCTAATTTATTTTTAGTGCCTCTTTCACAAAGGGTCATTACTCTGACAGAGTGGTAAAAGGGAATAGAATTTTGAGAAAACAGCAAGTCAATTCAGCCTTTTCTGGCCATGGTTAGGAGCTCAGTATATAGGGAACTGTGAGTGGCATTGAAAAAAGTATTTTTGTCAGTTGCTTTTTTGAATGTGTATGTGAGGGGATTGTTCTGATGTTGAAAAGCAAGGAGTTTAAGATCTCTTAGGATTCTTTAACCAAACGTAATGTCTGTTGGGCAAGGGGTACCAGTAGTATCAGGTTTGTGCTTCTTGATCTTCATTGCCCACCTCAAATTTGTAATTTCTGATTGAGGTATAGAGGGCTAGACATATGTAGTGCCTTATGCATCATGCAGGCTGGTTTGAAAAGGCTCCTGGCTTCCAGGGGGCACCAGTTGATGGATGCCAGATTTCTGACTAATCTGGCAGCTATGTGCAATGTGCCTCTGAGAATTGTGAGATGAGTGTTGGGATGCCTATCATAACTGAATTACCATAATCTAGTTTTGAGAGGACCAAGGACTGAACAACTAGTTTGAAATCATGGTATGGATTGCTTGACCCCTAATAATAGCTTGAACTGAAATTGTGCTCTCTTTGCTAGGTTATTTATGTGGTCTTAACGTTTAGGTTTTTCTCTAAAGGGAACCCAGAGATCTGGCACCCTCTACAATGTTTGGATTGTTTGCTAGCAAGGATCTCTCCTCAAGCCTCAAGAGCTGGTGAGTGTTGATTGGGACGGGAGAAATTCATTTTGGAGTGAGTTCAGTTAAAGGTAGTACATGGTCATCCAGGAACGGATTTCAGAGAGAATTTGAGAGGCAGTGGTGATGGATTCTGTGAAGGTAATTTTCATGTAGTGTTGAATATCATCTGTACAGCAGTGGTAGCTGAGGCTTGAATGCTTGAGAGTAGAAGCAAGGAGCTTGATGTAGATATTAAACAGCATGGAAGAGTGTATGAAGCCTCAAGGAGCTCGCTGGTGGAGTTTTGATATTTCAGAGGTAGAACTGGCTATTTGCCAGAAAGAAGGTGAACCATCTGAGTTGTGTGCTCTTTAGACCCATTCTGCTTTCAAGGATGTTTAGGAGTATAGATTGGTTAACCACATTGAAAGCAGCTGTTCAGGCTAAAATGAGGAGAACACAGAATTCTCATCTTTCAAGCATTTCAAGGGCATCATTGACATTAGTGTTTCATTGATGTTTCTTGCTCTAATGCTTGTTTGGAGAGCACCAAGCTGGTTGTTTCAGCAATATATATATTAAAAGTTAAGTTTCCACACAGGTTTCCAGCACTATGGCCAGGAAGAGAAGGCGGGTGATTGGGTGCAAGTTACTGAAGTCTTGTGGGTCTACCCCTTGCCTTTTTTTTTAGCAGAGGAGTATGGTGTCCGATTGTGAACAAGTACAGGAAATATCCAGTGAGAAATTGATGAGATTCAACCAGAATGGCATCACTGCCTGGCTGATCTGTTTGATAATATAGGACAGGAAAATATGAGTAGAGTCTTGCTTTGGGTATAATTCTGGTAAGGTTGTCTTCAGTGATAGTTTTAAAGTTAGCCCATTGGGACTTGGTTTTAAGTGATAGGAAGACAAGGTCCTATTTGTCGGTGTCATTGTAAAGAAGAGCTTGATTTTCTTGATTTTGTTAGTGTAGAAGGAGAAGAATTTTTCACATTTTTCTCTAGACTAGTCTGATATGACACTTGGGGGGTGGCACATTTGATTGTTTAATAATTTAAAATAGTTTTTACATCAGTTCTTTTCTCGTTCGAGTTTTTGTTTTTACGAATGCTGATTTGGCCTCAAAGATTAGTGTAGGTATGTATGTATTTATTTATTTCTTTACGCAATAGGTTTGGAGAGTGAGCTGAATGATATTTGCACCATAGTCATTCTAAGACTCTGAGCATTTTTCTGTTGGTGATGTTTGAGGTAGCCCTGTTGCATTTTGTTTTTTTGTTGTTCTGGGGTTCATTAGCTGTGGGATGGGTGATGGTGGGCTTATTCAGGGTTAATGTTCAATCCAAATTTCAATGGAGTATAGTTTGTGTAAGAGTATTGTTAGATGAGGGGCCAAAATGTTGATAGAGCTGCTAAGAGAGTCTGGTTAAGAATTGATGTTTCTGGTGTCAAATTGGGTTTGGGTTGTCCTGGTGTTTTTAGGTAACAGTTGTAGGGGGGTGGGAATCGAGTGTCCAGGAAAAAGTGTTTTTTTGTATTTGGTGTTAAGTGAGTAATTGGAAGTAACAAAAGAGCGGTAACATGTTGGAGTGCGCCTGTGCATGGATGGGGGCCAGCAGGGTGAGGGGCGAAGGGAGTGCATGGATAAGAGGGAATGGCCCAAAAGAGATTTGAGGAACTGGCAGAGAAAGGGTAGAGTGTTCTAGAGCTGGGGTACAGATTCATGAGGTGTGGAGGATGTTGAAGGAGCAGTTTAGGAGAGTGGGAGAATGGGGATCTGGTGTGGTAATGGGAGATTGGTTGTTATAGGATATGCGTCAAGTTGGGAAGAAAAGAGAAGTGTTGTGGGGAGTCAGAGCAGACAAAACAGGTAGTGAAACTGGTATTACATTGAGTAGGGGCTATAACATGTCATGGGTAGAGCTTATTGGTGCGAGGGGGTAAGTTGTGGGTTCAATCCTAAGAGATTTTTCTTGGAGCTGGTTGATTGTTAGTGAGAAGAGTAGATGAATATGCTTTTTGAGGTTAATTGGTGTTGGATTCTTGCAATTATAGAGTGAAGATTCAATTCAGTCATCTGCAGGGGTGGAAGAATGTGGATTCTGTTGTGTGAAGGCTGACCTATTAGTTAAAGACTGGGAAGTGTTGCCTAATTTGTGTGGTTGCAGATTCTTTCCTTTGGGTTAATTCTTGATATTGAGGAGCATCATGAAGTCGTAGTTGAAGAGTTTGAGGTCAGGGTCTGACACTAGGCTCATAATTTTACCTTTGTCAAAGAATCAGACCCCCATTTCTGCCTTGAGGCAAGGTGGTGTTGTGAGTTTCTTTCCATATGGGATGTTGGACTTCTTGGATACCTGGATGGTTTGCTTGAGGACTTTGAGCAAAATCTGTGTGTCATAGGCAGGGACATCTTAAGGATTTTGGGGGCTCACACATGTTTTTTGGGGGCCCCTGTTCGAAACTGCTTTGAATTTATGATTCAATTACAGCTCTTTCATTCCCTCTTTGGCCAGGTCACTGTCTGTGCACAAATTCTAAATCTTTTTCCATCTAATATTCATGGACTGTAATGTATATGTGTTTTCAATAGTATAATACAGCAGCAGCTCACTAATGTTATTACAAATAATGTCTGTGACGCCTATCCCATTTCTCATAGGTCTCATATGGTTGTGCCGTATTTACAATACAGTGCACCCTGGCAGTCATTAGGACATTAGCAGCAACATGTTTGACGATAGTGTGGCGATTTACTGCAATAGTGTAAAAAATGTTGACACTAGTGCAGCAAAGCACAAGGAGACCCATTAATTAAAATGGGTGTGGCATTTTAATGCCTGCTCTGAGCAGTCATTAAAAATGACAGCAAAAATGGTGCAGTGAAATGTTGTAAATTTCACTATGCCATTTTTTTGGGCCTCCTTGCTTCGGAACGCCCCCTTGCATACATTAAGCCTGGCGCAGGCATAATGTGGAAAGAAACTATTGAGGGTCCCTGGTATAACCAGTAGCCCATCCAGCTAAATATACTTGAAGTACAAGAACAAATATTGAGCTACTACCTAATCCAAAAACTAAAAAGATAATATATGAAACAAACCATCAATATAATAAATTCAAAAAGGATATTTATTAAATGTGTATGTCCATCCAAGGAAGAAAATGAAAATATCACAAACTCATATATGTTACAGAACCTGCAAACAATAATATTTACAATTCCCCCCAAAAATATATATATATCTAATCAGTACAAAACGAATTCATTTATAAATATTAAAAAATACACTAAACATACCAAACCACAAATGAAACAACAAAAATGTTCACACACAACAATTACATTGACAAGGAGACAGTGCAACTTAAGACAAGACCATAGACATGTGATACCACAATAATCAATGTAACATAAATATAAAAAATATTTAGGGCCTGATTACAACTTTGGAGGAGGTGTTAATCCGTCCCAAATGTGACAGATATACCAACAGCCGTATTACGAGTTCCATAGGATATAATGGACTCATAATACGGCTGGTGGTATATTCGTCACATTTGGGACGGATTAACACCTTCCTCCAAAGTTGTAATCAGGCCCTTAATCTTGCAACTAGATCAAAATACAGTTCAGTATAAACATCTAGGCCATGGATACTCAAAGTACGGCCTGCGGGCCTCATGCGGCCCCTCTGACCTTTACATGCGGCCCCTTGGGTAACAGGAGCACTGGGCAGCTGTTTGCTCGACTCCGCTCTAACAATGAAAATATTAAATACACACATAGGTGGTCATTACAACCCTGGCAGACGGTGTTAAAGCTGCGGTAATACCGCAAACAGGCCGGCGGACAAAAAAAGTGAATTACGACCCTGGCGGAAACCGCCAACTAAGACAGCCACTTTAACACATCGCCCACCACGGAGGTACAGACAAACAGAGCGGCGGTCACCGCCAACAGACAGGTGGAAGACAATGTACCGCCCACACTATCACAACACACCAATCCGCCACCTTTTCCGGGGCGGATTCACCGTGGATAAAAACACGGCGGAAACAGCTTGTGCTATGGGAAAACGCTCACCTCAACACATCCCACGAGGAAGGAGGACTCCATGGAGCCGGAACTACAAATCTTACCTGCCCTTGCATTCCTGCTCATCTACGACCAACAGCAACGTAGGCGCAGAACATACCGGTGAGTACAGCACCTACGACACGGGGGAGAGGGAGGGAAAAGTTACGGGGACACCCACCAAACACCCCCACCCTCGCATATTACAACATATACACCAATGCATTCACAAAAATCACAGTAACAACCCACAATCCCCCCGGAAGAATGCAAAGACAAAGCGAATAGCGGTCAAACTTTGTATTGTGCCAATATACTACTCATTAAAAAATATACTGATATATATATCACGAAATCTGTCAAAAATAAATGTACAATACAAGAAGTAGTGCAGAGATGTACACAACAATGTCTGTGCACCAACAGTCCAAAAATGCATGGGCGACGCCCACAATAGATACCTGACCAAAATCCGAGAGAACACTGCCGGGGCATCAGATAGAAACAATACAGGCACCTCAGGGGGAGGGGAAGGGGGGGCACCTCAGCCAGATGAATGCGAAGCCAGATCCACGATGGGGCTCCATGCCCACTGATGTATCCTGGGGAGTGGCAAGCCACAGTCTCTCAAGTCTCTACAGTGGGTGGGTTTCCCACTGTTCAATCCTGGGGAGTGCAAAGCCACAGTCTCTCAAGTCTCTACAGTGGGTGGCTTGCCCACTGTTACATCCTGGGGAGTGCAAAGCCACAGTCTCTCAAGT
Source organism: Pleurodeles waltl (assembly GCF_031143425.1). Lineage (NCBI taxonomy): Eukaryota > Metazoa > Chordata > Amphibia > Caudata > Salamandridae > Pleurodeles > Pleurodeles waltl. The sequence goes on from NC_090444.1 coordinate 846,551,990, forward strand.
CTCTACAGTGGGTGGGTTTCCCACTGTTCAATCCTGGGGAGTGCAAAGCCACAGTCTCTCAAGTCTCTACAGTGGGTGGCTTGCCCACTGTTACATCCTGGGGAGTGCAAAGCCACAGTCTCTCAAGTCTCTACAGTGGGTGGGTTGCCCACTGTTCAATCCTGGGGAGTGCAAAGCCACAGTCTCTCAAGTCTCTACAGTGGGTGGCTTGCCCACTGTTACATCCTGGGGAGTGCAAAGCCACAGTCTCTCAAGTCTCTACAGTGGGTGGGTTGCCCACTGTTCAATCCTGGGGAGTGCAAAGCCACAGTCTCTCAAGTCTCTACAGTGGGTGGCTTGTCCACTGTTACATCCTGGGAAGTGCAAAGCCACAGTCTCTCAATTCTCTACAGTGGGTGGCTTGCCCACTGTTACATCCTGGGGAGTGCAAAGACACATCTTCGCAAGTAGATGCAGTTCTCTACTGGTACTGGGTGGGACTGGTGCCCAGACTGGATGAGTCTCACTGTGAAAGTACATGTCCTGTCACAGTCCCAGCTGCACATGGGAGAACGATGCCTGATGTGCCGGACTATTCATACCCACACGGTCTTTGCCCTGTTCAGCGGTGCTTTGCCCTGGCAGTCTTGGCCTTGTTCAGAGGTGCTTAGCCATGGCGGTCTTTGCCCTGTTCAGCGGTCTTCACCATGGCGGTCTTTGCCCTGTTCAGCGGTCTTCACCATGGCAGTCTTGGCCTTGTTCAGCGGTGCTTAGCCATGGCGGTCTTTGCCCTGTTCAGCGGTCTTCACCATGGCGGTCTTTGCCCTGTTCAGCGGTCTTCACCATGGCAGTCTTGGCCTTGTTCAGCGGTGCTTAGCCATGGCGGTCTTTGCCCTGTTCAGCGGTCTTCACCATGGCGGTCTTTGCCCTGTTCAGCGGTGCTTAGCCATGGTGGTCTTTGCCCTGTTCAGCGGTCTTCACCATGGCGGTCTTTGCCCTGTTCAGCGGTCTTCACCATGGCAGTCTTGGCCTTGTTCAGCGGTGCTTAGCCATGGCGGTCTTTGCCCTGTTCAGCGGTCTTCACCATGGCGGTCTGTAAGAGGCTGGACTGGCTTGTAGTGAGTACCAAGGGGTACTTACACCTTGCACCAGGCCCAGTTATCCCTTATTAGTGTATAGGGTGTCTAGCAGCATAGGCTGATAGATAATGGTAGCTTAGCAGAGCAGCTTAGGCTGAACTAGGAGACGAGTGAAGCTCCTACAGTACCACTAGTGTCATATGCACAATATCATAAGAAAACACAATACACAGATATACTAAAAATAAAGGTACTTTATTTTTATGACAATATGCCAAAAGTATCTCAGTGAGTACCCTCAGTATGAGGATAGCAAATATACACAAGATATATGTAGACAATACCAAAATATGCAGTAATAGTATTAGAAAACAGTGCAAACAATGTATAGTTACAATAGGATGCAATGGAGACACATAGGGATAGGAGCAACACAAACCATATGCTCCAAAAGTGGAATGCGAACCACAAATGGACCCCAAACCTATGTGACCTTGTAGAGGGTCGCTGGGACTATTAGAAAATAGTAATGGTTAGAAAAATAGCCCACCCCAAGACCCTGAAAAGTGAGTGCAAAGTGCACTAAAGTTCCCCAAAGGACATAGAAGTCGTGATAGGGGAATTCTGCAGGAAAGACACAAACCAACAATGCAACAACGATGGATTTCCAGTCGTGATACCTGTGGAACAAGGGGACCAAGTCCAAAAGTCACAAGCAAGTCGGAGATGGGCAGATGCCCAGGAAATGCCAGCTGTGGGTGCAAAGAAGCTGCTACTGGACAGTAGAAGCTTAGGTTTCTGCAAGAACGACAAGGGCTAGAGACTTCCCCTTTGGAGGACGGATCCCTCACGCCGTGGAGAGTCGTGCAGAAGTGTTTTCCCGCCGAAAGACCGCCAACAAGCCTTGCTAGCTGCAAATCGTGCGGTTAGTGTTTTTGGATGCTGCTGTGGCCCAGGAGGGACCAGGATGTCGCCAATTGCGTCAAGTGACAGAGGGGGCGTCGAGCAAGACAAGGAGTCCTCTCAGCAGCAGGCAGCACCCGCAGAAGTGCCAGAAACAGGCACTACAAGGATGCGTTAAATGGTGCTCACCCGAAGTCGCACAAAGGAGTCCCACGTCGCCGGAGAACAACTTAGGAGGTCGTGCAATGCAGGTTAGAGTGCAGTGGACCCAGGCTGGACTGTGCACAAAGGATTTCCGCCGGAAGTGCACGGAGGCCGGAGTAGCTGCAAAAGTCGCGGTTCCCAGCAATGCAGTCTGGCGTGGGGAGGCAAGGACATTCCTCCACCAAACTTGGACTGAAAAGTCACTGGACTGTGGGAGTCACTTGGACAGAGTTGCTGGATTCAAGGGACCTCGCTCGTCATGCTGAGAGGAGACCCAAGGTACCGGTGATGCAGTTCTTTGGTGCCTGCGGTTGCAGGGGGATGATTCCGTCGACCCACGGGAGATTTCTTCGGAGCTTCTAGTGCAGAGAGGAGGCAGACTACCCCCACAGCATGCACCACCAGGAAAACAGTCGAGAAGGCGGCAGGATCAGCGTTACAGAGTTGCAGTAGTCGTCTTCGCTACTATGTTGCAGTTTTGCAGGCTTCCAGCGCGGTCAGCAGTCGATTCCTTGGCAGAAGGTGAAGAGAGAGATGCAGAGGAACTCGGATGAGCTCTTGCATTCGTTATCTAAGGAAATCCCCAAAGCAGAGACCCTATATAGCCAGAAAAGAGGGTTTGGCTACTTAGTAGAGAAGATAGGCTAGCAACACCTGAAGGAGCCTATCAGAAGGAGTCTCTGACGTCACCTGCTGGCACTGGCCACTCAGAGCAGTCCAGTGTGCCAGCAGCACCTCTGTTTCCAAGATGGCAGAGGTCTGGAGCACACTGGAGTAGCTCTGGGCACCTCCCAGGGGAGGTACAGGTCAGGGGAGTGGTCACTCCCCTTTCCTTTGTCCAGTTTCGCGCCAGAGCAGGGCTAAGGGGTCCCTGAACCGGTGTAGACTGGCTTATGCAGAAATGGGCACCATGTGTGCCCATGAAAGCATTTCCAGAGGCTGGGGGAGGCTACTCCTCCCCTGCCTTCACACCATTTTCCAAAGGGAGAGGGTGTAACACCCTCTCTCAGAGGAAGTCCTTTGTTCTGCCATCCTGGGCCAGGCCTGGCTGGACCCCAGGAGGGCAGAAGCCTGTCTGAGGGGCTGGCAGCAGCAGCAGCTGCAGTGAAACCCCTGAAAAGGCAGTTTGGCAGTACCAGGGTCTGTGTTACAGACCACTGGGATCATGGGATTGTGCCAACTATGCCAGGATGGCATAGAGTGGGCAATTCCATGATCATAGACATGTTACATGGCCATATTCGGAGTTACCATTGTGAAGCTACATATAGGCAGTGACTTATATGTAGTGCACGCGTGTAATGGTGTCCCCGCACTCACAAAGTCCGGGGAATTGGCCCTGAACAATGTGGGGGCACCTTGGCTAGTGCCAGGGTTCCCACACACTAAGTAACTTTGCACCTAACCTTTACCATGTAAAGGTTAGACATATAGGTGACTTATAAGTTACTTAAGTGCAGTGTAAAATGGATGTGAAATAACGTGGACGTTATTTCACTCAGGCTGCAGTGGCAGGCCTGTGTAAGAATTGTCAGAGCTCCCTATGGGTGGCAAAAGAAATGCTGCAGCCCATAGGGATCTCCTGGAACCCCAATACCCTGGGTACCTCAGTACCATATACTAGGGAATTATAAGGGTGTTCCAGTATGCCAATGTAAAATGGTAAAATTGGTCACTAGCCTGTTAGTGACAATTTGTAAAGAGAGAGCATAACCACTGAGGTTCTGGTTAGCAGAGCCTCAGTGAGACAGTTAGGCACCACACAGGGAACACATACATATAGGCCACAAACTTATCAGCACTGGAATCCTGACTAGCAGGGTCCCAGTGACACATAACAAAAAAACTGAAAACATAGGGTTTTCACTATGAGCACTGGGCCCTGGCTAGCAGGATCCCAGTGAGACAGTGAAAACACCCTGACCTACACTCACAAACAGGCCAAAAGTGGGGGTAACAAGGCTAGAAAGAGGCTACTTTCTCACACGGTCTTTGCCCTGTTCAGCGGTGCTTTGCCATGGCAGTCTTGGCCTTGTTCAGCGGTGCTTAGCCATGGCAGTCTTTGCCCTGTTCAGCGGTCTTCACCATGGCGGTCTTTGCCCTCTTCAGCGGTGCTTTGCCATGGCGGTTCTGGTACGGATATTGGTGTGTGGCATTACGATCTCCACACTGGACATTGGTGTGTGGCATGACGAACTCCACACTGGACAATGGTGTGTGGCATGACGATCTCCACTCTGGACATTGGTGTGTGGCATGACAAACTCCATACTGGACATTGGTGTGTGGCATGACGAACTCCACACTGGACATTGGTGTGTGGCATGACAAACTCCATACTGGACGTTGGTGTGTGGCTTGACGTTCCATCATTGCCCAGCGGGGCTGTGGGATTCTGGACCCTCATGGGCTGTGACTCCGGCGGTGGTGGTGGTCTCCTGACCAGTAACGATACTTGGGCCCTCCTGGGCTATGACTCTGGCGGTGGTCTCCTGACCACTTACGATACTTGAGCCCTCCTGGGCTATGACTCTGGCGGTGGTCTCCTGACCAGTTACGATACTTGAGCCCTCCTGGGCTGTGACTCCGGCGTTGGCGGTGGTCTCCTGACCAGTAATGATACTTGGGCCCTCCTGGGCTGTGACTCTGGCGGTGGTCTCTGGACCAGTGACGATACTTGTGCCCTCCTGGGCTGTGACTCTGGCGGTGGTCTCTGGACCAGTGACGATACTTGGGCCCTCCTGGGCTATGACTCTGGCGGTGGTCTCCTGACCAGTTACGATACTTGAGCCCTCCTGGGCTGTGACTCTGGCGGTGGTCTCTGGACCAGTGACGATACTTGGGCCCTCCTGGGCTGTGACTCCGGCGGTGGTCTCCTGACCAGTAACAATACTTGGGCCCTCCTGGGCTATGACTCTGGCGGTTGTCTCCTGACCAGTTACAATACTTGAGCCCTCCTGGGCTGTGACTCTGGCGGTGGTCTCTGGACCAGTGACGATACTTGGGCCCTCCTGGGCTGTGACTCCGGTGGTGGTCTCCTGACCAATAACGATACTTGGGCCCTCCTGGGCTATGACTCTGGCGGTGGTCTCCTGACCAGTGACGATACTTGAGCCCTCCTGGGCTATGACTCTGGCGGTGGTCTCTGGACCAGTTACGATACTTGAGCCCTCCTGGGCTATGACTCTGGCGGTGGTCTCCTGACCAGTAACAACGGTGCTGGCGGTTGTGTCTGGACCGCCGGAAATGATGGCGCACTTCTCCGCCGTGACACTCACAACAGGTTGGGGAGACTTCCTCGGGACCTTCCCCACCTTCTTTTGAGTTACAGATGACTCACCAATCGCCTTGGATCCCATTTCACTGTTTGTCCCACCAGGAGTCTTGGCACGGTCCCGTCGTCCACTCTCCAATTTCAGAGCCTTTACAGGGGGTGGGCTGACAGTGCCTTGGCTCCGGGTCCTACTGCCTGCCCTGGTGGACGGGGCACTCCAAAAACCTGGTACACACACCACTGGTACTGGAGGCTTTTTGGCTGAGGCGCTATGACGGGACTGATGAATTGGAGGGGGGGGTGGGGGCAAAAAGGTCAATTTGACATAGGGACAGTTTCTGACGTACACTGGGATGGGTAGCTGGAGGGGCTCTGGGAGTGGAGGAAGAGGAGGTGGTTGTAGGAGGTGTCACTTTAGCTGTTTTGGGTGCAGGTGCAGGTACTGGAGGCTGTTGTGAGGTGGATGGATGTTGGGTGAGTGATTGCCGGCGTTTGTGTACTTTGGGAGGGGGCGTCACAGACACACTGGGAGAGGACACAGGGGACGTGTAAATGGCAGTGGAGGTGGTGAGTGCAGGTGAGTGGCTTGTGGTGCTGGGTGTCCTGGTGCGAGTCCTAGTGCCTGTAGATGTGGTGCATGCAGGTGTGTGTGTAGACGAGACTGGGAGGGAGGAGGGAGAAGAGGAGGAGGGGGACACAGTGGAGACAGTGGATGTTGCTGTGTCTGTATGGGTCTGATGCTTGTGTGAGTGCCTTTGGTGTGTGTGGTGCCTATGTTTGCTTGAGCTACTTGTGTGTGTTGACTTGTGTGCATGCTGGTCTGTAGGTGTGCTTGGGATGGGCTGGGGTACAGGGGATTGGGTCTGGGTGGAGGAAGTTGGAGGGGGGAGGCTGGACACAGGGACAATGGCTGCCATCAGTGCTGAGGCCAGAGATTGCAGGGTTCGCTGAAGGACAGCCTGACCAGAATGAATGCCTTCCAGGAATGCATTACCGTGTTTCAACTCTCGTTCTACACCCTGGATGGCATTCACAATGGTAGACTGCCCAACAGTGAGTGACCTGAGGAGGTCAATGGCCTCCTCACTGAGGGCAGCTGGGGTGACTGGGGCAGGGCCTGAGGTGCCTGGGGCGAAGGTGATGCCCACCCTCCTGGGTGAGCGAGCACGGGGCGAACGCTGAGGGGCTGCTGGGAGGGCGGTGCTGGTAGGGGAGGTGGCGGCTGTACCTGTAGAAGTGGGGCGCACAGATGGTGCCGCCACCACAGGGGCGCTCCCATCGACGGACGAGTCCGTGTCGCTGTTTGGTGATCCTGTGGCCGACGTGAAGCTCCCCTCGCCCTCCGTCCCACTGGTGAATTCAGAGTCGGTGGTGTGGCCCTCCATGGCCATGTGGGATGCAGCTCCCTCGTGCTCCGGTGCCACTGTACCTCCGCCTGTTGATGCTGATGTACAGGAGGGCAGGGAGAGCAGAAAAAGGGTGGAGACAGAAGAAAGAGAGTTTTAGGGCATGGCATACCGCCACCGTTGGCGGACAAGACAAACGCAGCAGCCCCCTGCATTACGCCGTGCTCCTGCCCTCTGCACATGCAATTTCTGGGATATGGCCTACATGGCAATGGTAGAAATCTGCCCACATGGATGGCAAAGGGGCAACTATACATCAATTTGCCTTTTTTTTTAGCTGGGGTAGAGTGCCACATGGCCTACATAACGGAGGAGCCTTGCCTACCTAACTCGCCCTGGCCTAGGGACACCCACAGCCCACCACCCCCACCCAGACAGCTCCACTGCACGCAAAGTCCATAGGATGAGGTTGTACTCACCCCCTTGTGTCTGCTGGGATGTCCTTAAGCGCCCAGCCAACTCCGGGTAGGCCACCACCAGGATACAGAACATCAAGGGGGTCATGGTGCGATGCCCAGCTGAGCCTCCGCCGTCTTCTTGCTGCAGCGGTGAATGTCCTCCCATCTCTTCCAGCAGTGGGTGCCCTGTCTCTGGTGGGCCCCCAGGGTCCGGCCTTCCTTGGCGATGGCACGCCAAATGTCCCTCTTCTGGTGGGCGCTGACCTACATGACATGCACAAGGAAAGAAGAACAGTCATTACCTACAGCACCGTCGTTGTAATTGGCCCCCTCCCAACTCTATCCCTGTGGCCCATTCATCCCCATGCATGACTGTTCTATGTACTCTGCCCCCTTCCCTCATCCACCCAGCCCTCTCCACCCAGGCCTAGCCCATACAACGTGCTCCCTGTGTACTAACCTGTTGGTCTGGAGGACCGTAGAGTAGCGTATACTGGGGGAGGACCCCATCCACAAGTTTCTCCAACTCCTGTGCAGTGAAGGCAGGGGCCCTTTCCCCAGACGCAGCAGCCATTGTCGCTTCCAGAACGAGGTCACAGCAGCACTAGCAGTGTAGGTCCTCTCCTGTCGAAGGTCAGGTATCTAGTGATTGAACAGATAGAAAATGGTGGTGACGTCCGCGGCAGTGACGTCCGTGGCGGTGCGCATCATCACCGTCAGCGCACCTGTTCATTGGCTCCTGGGACCCATAGGGTCCAATGTTAACCAATGCAGCATTGCGCTGCGCTCTACGACCGCCTACCGCGACGGTGTCCAACGCCAGCGCAGTTACCCCACAATTCCAATGTCCCAGTTTAGAGGTGAGGCAGCCGCCATTTCAGGGGCCCACATGGCTTCAATTACTACTGCGTCACACATACCGAGGCCTACACTCAAAACCTTTCCCGGATGGGTTAACTGTCTGTTGTAGTCTTGTGTGTGACTGTGGGTACATACCTGGAGGAATGCTGACAGTTTCTTCGCTGTTGTCCTTCTTAGGCACCGTCAGTTGGGACATATTGGAAGATGGCGGAATCCGCCGGTGTACCGACCGCTGGTGGACCTGTTGACAATGGAAGAGCGACATGTCATCGTGACCTACCGGTTTGACCGTGCCACAATCCAGGAACTATGTAGCCAGGTGGAGCCAGACCTGATGTCACCAATCCGCCATCCGACTGGAATCCCCCCTGACGTGCAGGTGCTGTCAGTGCTCCATTTCCTTGCAAGTGGGTCTTTTCAGACAACAGTGGCCATAGCATCAGGGATGTCCCAGCCTATGTTTTCCAACGTGTTGTCCAGAGTGTTGTCTGCCCTGCTGAAACACGTAAGGAGATACATCATTTTCCCTGAGGTGGCGGATTTGCCTACAGTGAAAGGTGACTTCTATGCCCTTGGACATATCCCCAACGTCATAGGTGCCATTGATGGGGACCCATGTAGCTCTGGTCCCCCCCTGCAGGAATGAACAGGTGTACAGGAACAGGAAGAGTTATCATTCCATGAATGTCCAGATGGTCTGTTTGGCAGACCAGTACATCTCGCAGGTAAATGCAATGTTCCCTGGCTCAGTGCATGACGCCTACATCCTGCGGAATAGCAGCATCTCTGATATGATTGGTGAACTCCAGAGGCACCGTGTATGGCTATTGGGGGACTCTGTTTACCCCAACCTGTCCTGGCTACTGACCCCAGTGAGGAATCCCAGGACCAGGGCAGAGGAACGGTACAATGAGGCCCATGGGCGGACTAGGAGGGTGATCGAGCGGACCTTCGGCCTCCTGAAGGCCAGGTTCAGGTGCCTCCATATGACAGGTGGGTCCCTATTCTACTCACCGAAGAAGGTGTGCGACATCATCATCGCCTGCTCCATAACTTGGCATTGCGACGCCAGGTGCCTTTTCTGCAGGAGGATGATCCAGATGACGGTGTTGTTGCAGCGGTTGAGCCTGTGGAGCCTGTGGACAGTGATGAGGATGAAGCTGATGAAGATGAAAACGACAACAGGGAGTCAGTCATACAGCAATATTTTCAATGAGACACAGGTGAGTACAATTTCATGTTTCACATTATATTACATTTCACACGTCTACCTCTATCCTGTACCTACATATCACTCCCTATTTGGTAACTGAGTTGTCCCCTTCCATTTCAGTTTCAGTAATGTGGTAACCTACGTGTCAACAGCTTGCACCCTTGAAAGGCTTGTGATGTGTGACATTGGTATGTTGACCTTCCAATGGGTAACCTTTTTTAACACTGTAATTGACAATACAAAGTTCACAATCATTGACTGACTCCAATATTATTGAGGTTTCAAGGGTGTTTATTGAAGTGCATAAAAATGTAGGGGGGTTGTGAAATGGGGAGAGGTCATGGTGGAAGAATGTCCATGGCAGAGTCCAGTCTATTAGTCTCACAGGTACATTGCACATCTGGCCATTGGAAGTGGAGCTGGGGCAGTTCCGATTTGGATAGGGTAACAAAGTGGGACAGTGGGGGGACAATCAGGGTGGTCTTATTTCCTGGCGGGGGTCTTGCCATCTTGCTCTGTCCTGTTCCTGGATCTCAGGGCCCGCTTTCGTGGTGGTTGTCCGTCTGCAGGGGGTGGGGTGCTGGTGTGTTGGTCCTGTGGCGGGGTGTCCTGTCTACTAGCGCCGGCGGAGGTGGTGGGCATTTCATCGTCCTGGCTAGTGTCAGGGGCCCCTTGGAGTGCCACGGTGTCCCTCAAGGTCTTTTGAATGTCCGTCAGCACCCCTACGATGGTGCCCAGGGCGGAGCTGATGGTCCTGAGCTCCTCCCTGAACCCCAAATACTGCTCCTTCTGCAGACGCAGGGTCTCCTGCAACTTGTCCAGGACCGTTGCCATCGTCTCCTGGGAGTGGTGGTATGCTCCCATGATGGAGGATAGGGCCTTGTTGAGAGTAGGTTCCCTTGGCCTGTCCTCCCTCTGTCGCACAGTAGCCCTCCCAGTTCCCCTACGTTCCTGTGCCTCCGTCCCCTGGACCGTGTGCCCACTACCACTGCCCCCAGGTCCCTGTTGTTGTTGGGGTGGTGGGTTAGCCTGGGTGCCCTGTAGTGGTGGACACACCGCTGATTGACCTGTCCTGGCGACGGGGGTATGGGCCCGCTGGGTGGGTGCTGTGCTGGTGTTACCAGAGGGTGTAAGCTTGGTGTTGGGCTGTGGCTGGGCAAGGGGAACCGACTGTCCTGAGGCCCACGATGGTCCGGGCTGGTCATCAAGATCCAGTAGGGCAGAGCTGCTGTCGTCACTGTGGGCCTCTTCTGGGGGTGGAGTGGTGTTGTCTGGACCCTCTGGTGTGGTGAAGTTCCTTCGGGTTCCTGCGGGGGTATAAGTACATGATTATTGCATGTGTGTGTTTCATGGTGTGCAATGGTTGGGTGTGCGTGAACCCCAGTGCAGGCATTCCTGTGTGGGGGCTTGTGTGGTGATGTTTGGGGGGTGCTGTGGGTATGTGCAGTGGGCATGCTTTAGTGATGGGTGTCCATGCTTAGTTGTGTCATGCAGGTCTTGGGGTTGGGATGGGTGGTTGGTGTTATGGGTAGATTAGTGAGGAGTTAGGGTGATAGGGGAGGGTGTGAGGGTGGGGCGGTGTGATAGCATGCAGGTAGGGTGGGGGATATGATAGTGAAGATTTGACTTACCAGTGTCCGTTCCTCCAACGACTCCTGCGAGGCCCTCAGGATGCAGGATGGACAAGACTTGCTCCTCCCATGTTGTTAGTTGTGGGGGAGGAGGTGGGGGTCCGCCGCCAGTCCGCTGTACCGCAATGTGGTGCCTGGATACCGTGGAACGCACCTTCCCCCGTAGGTCGTTCCACCTCTTCCTGATGTCCTCCCTATTTCTTGGGTGCTGTCCCACAGCGTTGACCCTGTCGACTATTCTTTGCCATAGCTCCATCTTCCAGGCTATGGATGTGTACTGTACCTGTGAGCCAAATAGCTGTGGCTCTACCCTGATGATTTCGTCGACCATGACCCTGAGCTCCTCCGCGGAGAAGCGGGGGTGTCTTTGGCGTGACACGGGGTGGTGTGTGTGATGTGTGGGGTGGTGTATGTGTTGATGAGTGTGGTGAGTGTAGTGGTATGTGGTGTTTTGTGCGTGGATGTTGTGTGGGTGATGGTGTAATGTGCCTCTGTGTGATGGTGTTATCTATTCTGTGCTGTCTCTCTCTGGCCTTCGTCTCTAATTTGTGGTCGTAGGGGTTTGTGGGTGATGTGGGTGTCTGTTTTATATTGTGTTGGGTGTGTGGGAGTGGTGTGTGTATGTGTATCAGGTGTGTGTATTTGGAATTGTCCAATGTGGCGGTGTTTTGGAGATGTGTGTGTATTTTAAGCGTGGCGGTGTGTACCGCCAATGGAATCCCGCGGTTGAAAGACCGCCGCGTGGATTCGTGGGTCGTAATAGCATGGGCGTGTTTCTGTTGGCGTGGAGGATTTGTTTCCGCATATTTATCGCTGACCTTTGGTGTGGCGGACTTGTGTGGGTGTCTGAATTTTGGCGGAATCCGTGATGTGTGTCATAATAGCTGTGGCGGTCTCCCGCCGCCGTGGCGGTGTATTGGCGGTCTTCTGCACGGCGGTAAGCGGCTTTTACCGCCAATGTTGTAATGACCCCCATAATCATTTATTTCAAACTTAATTGATGTTAAAGAAAGGAAGTAACTAGGGATTTAGTTAACATGCAGAACCTTTTTGCCTTAGTAAAAAATATTTTATCAGTGCATTGAGATGTATTCCTTTAAAAGTGAGTTTTCAAACCTACATTTGGAAACATAAATTTTGAAACATTAATTATTTCCCTTACCCTGAGAACACCACTAATAGTAAGTTAAAGAGGCAAGTCACTTGGTATGTGCACTTTATGGGTGGCCTGGGTTCCTATCATACATTAACAACATTATAGTTTATTAAATCAAATATAGAAGCAGGTTTCGTGCAGCGCACACCATAAATCATGTATTTCGAGGTCATCTTAAAGGTGATAATTCAAAAAAAGGAGGGAAAGTGAGACTAAACAATTGACTAGGATCACATAATTTGGAAAAGTGGGTAAGCCGGGATTCATTCCAAGTTTTCTGGTTTCCCATTGTTTATTTCAGCCACTAGATGTATATCACTTGCTTCTCCTACACCTACCTTGCTACCAATCCCCCCTGCCACCCCACTTGACCGCGACTGCCCTGGCATCAATGCGGCCCCCAGGCACGTCACAGACCAAACATTTTGGCCCCTGGGAAAATGTTTGCGAGTACCCATGATCTAGGCCCTCATTACAACATCGGCGGTATATCCCGCTTACCCCCGTGCAGAAGACCGCCAACACACCACCGCAGCAGTGGAATTCCGCCACAGCTATTACGACCCACAGCTCAGAATCCGCCAAAATCTAGACACCCACACAAGTCCGCCACACCAAAGGTCAGTGATAAACTAGCGATAACAAAACCTCCACCATCACGCCAACAGGAATACGCCCACACTATCATGACGCACGAATCCACGTGGCGGTCTTTCAACCGCAGTATTTCATTGGCGGTACACACTGCCGCGCTCAAAATACACACACTCTTACAACACACAACCACAGTGGACAAATCGAAATACACACACCTGATACACATACACACACCACTCCCACACAACAAATACAATATAAAACACACACCCACATTACCCACAAACCCTTACAACCAAAACGTTATGAGAAGCAGAGAGACAGCAAAGCAAAGACCACACCAGCATACAGAGGCGCACAACACCATCACTCATACACCTTCCACCCACAAAACACCTCACATCCCTAAACCTCACCCCACACATCTCAACACACACCACCTTACACATCACCCACACCACCCCATGGCACCACAAAGACACCCCAGGTTTTCTGAGGAGGAGCTCAGGGTCATGGTGGAGGAAATCATCTGGGTAGAGCCACAGATATTCGCAACACAGGTGCAGCACACCTCCATAGCTAGGAAGATGGAGCTATGGCGCAGAATCGTGGACAGGTTCAACGCAGTGGGACAGCATCCAAGAACACGGGATGACATCAGGAAGAGGTGGAACGACCCACGGGGGAAGGTGCATTCCGTGGTCTCAAGACACCACATTGCGGTTCAGAGGACTGGCGGCGGACCCCCACCTCCTCCCCCACAACTAACAACATGGGAGGAGCAGGTCTTGGCTATACTGCATCCTGAGGGCCTTGCAGGAGTAGCAGGAGGAATGGACTCTGGCAAGTCAAAGTTTTAACTACTTCATCCCCCACCCTACCTGCATGCTATCACATACCCCCACCCTCACCCTCACCCCCATCACTCCAACTCCTCACATATGTCCCACTATCACAAACCACACATCCCAACACCAAGCCCTGCATGCAACAACAAAGCATGGACACCCATCACCAATGCATGTCCACTACACATACCCACACAGACCCCTAAACAATTATAACACAAGGTCCTACACAAGAATGTAAGCACTCGGGTACAGGGTCACCCATCCATTGCACACTATGGCACACACAGATGCAATAATCATGCCTTTACACCCCTGTAGGATCCCTACCCAACTTCATCGGACAGGAGGTTCCAGACATGTCCACTCCCCCCACAGAAGAGGCCCACAGTGATGACAGCAGCTCTGTCCAACTGGATCAAGATGACCAGCCCGGCCCATTTGGGACCTCGGGACAGTCGGTTCCCCTCACACAGTCACAGGCCACCACAGAGCCTCCCCCCTCAGGAAACACCAGCACAGCACCCACCCAGCGTGCCCATACCTCTGTCCCCAGGACACGTCAAGCAGCAGTGTGTCCACCACTACAGGGAACCCAGGCTAACCCACCACCCCAAGAACAGCAGGGACCCTGGGGGCAGAGGGCACACGGTTCAGGGGACAGAGGCACAGGAAAACCGGGGAACTGGGAGGTCTGCTGTGCGACAGGGGGAGGACAGGCCCAGGGAACCCACTCTCCACGAGGCCCTCTCCAACATCATGGGAGCGTACCATCATTCCCAGGAGACGATGGCAATGGTACTGGCCAAATTTCAGGAGACCCAGCAGCTGCAGGAGGAACAGTATTTGGGGTTCAGGGAAGAACTCAAATCCATCAACACCACCCTGGGCACCATTGTAGGGGTGCTGAAGGATCTCGTGAACACCAGGAGGGACACTGTGGCACAACAAGGGGCCCCTGACACTAGCCTGGATGATGAACAGCCCACCACCTCCGCCGGCGCTAGTGGACAGGAGGCGCTGCCACAGGACAACGACACCAGCACCCCACCCCTTGCAGATAGAGAACCACCCCGCAAGCGGTCCCTGAGATTCAGGACAAAGACAGAGAAGAATGCCAAGACCTCCGCCAAGAAATAAGACCACCCTGAATGTCATCCTACTGTCCCACTTTGTCACCCTGTCCATCCTTAAACTGCCATTGCTTCACTTCCTATGCCCCTTTGGACAATGCACCTGTGAGACAAATAGACTGGACTCTGCCATGGACATTCCTCCACCATCACCCCTGACCATTTTACAAACCCCTCCACTATTTTGCACTTAAATAAACACCCTTTAATCACAAAACAATCTGGAGTCAGTCTGTGGTTTCACTAATGTGTATTTGAAATAACTGAGGGAAATAGCAATGTCCATTGTATTGTCAACATACCTATGTCACACAGCTCTAGTCCATGAGGTAACATAGCAGAGGTCACACAGTGGGACCCACATCTATGAAATCGAATGGGAAAGTGACAATTCAGGGTCCATACACTGGGTGAAAGTGACAGACAGATGAGAGGTAGAACAATTTTATCAGATGTAGGAGGCAGTGATGTCTTCTTACCTGTGTCTCACTGGAAGTATTGCTGGATCACGGTGTTTCTGATGTCTATGTCCTCTTCTTCTGCCTCCTCTTCTTCACTGTCCACAGGCTCCACAGCTGCCACAAGACCTCCTTCTGAACCATCCTCCCGGAGAAAAGGCACCTGTCGTCGCAAAGCCAAGTTGTGCAGCATACAGCAGGCCACGATTATCTGGCACACCTTCTTTGGTGAGTAGTATAGGGAACCACCTGTCATATGGAGGCACCGGAACCTGGCCTTCAGGAGGCCGAAGGTTGTCTCCATAACCCTCCTAGTTCGCCCCTTGTGCCTCATTGTAGCGTTCCTCTGCCCTTGTCCTGGGATTTCTCACTGGGGTCAGTAGCCATGACAGGTTGGGGTAGCCAGAGTCACCTGCAAATGGCGAGGGACAACTGTTAGACACACACTAACCCTTAGGGACAACCCCAGACCCAGACAACCATTGACACTGTATTGGGTCCTTGTCCTCACCTATTAGCCACACATGGTGCCTCTGGAGTTACCCCATCCCATAAGGGATGCTGCTATTCCTCAGAATGTAAGCGTCATGCACTGAGCCAGGAAACTTGGCGTTCACATGGGAGATGTACTAGTCGGCCAAACACACCATCTGCACATTCATAGAATGGTAACTCTTCCGGTTTCTGTACACCTGTTTACTCCTGCGGGAGGGTACCAAGGCCACATGTGTCCCATCAATGGCACCTATGATGTTGGGGATATGTCCCAGGGCATAGAAGTCACCTTTCACTGTAGGCAAGTCCTCCACTTGAGGGAAAACGATGTAGCTGCACATGTGTTTCAGCAGGGCAGACAACATATGTTTGAGAACATAGGCTGGGACATCCCTGATGCTATGGCCACTGTAGTTTGAAAAGACCCACTTGCCAGGAATTGGAGTACTGACAGGACCTGCACTAGACGTGGTATCCCTGTGGGATGGCGGATAACTGACATCAGGTCTGGCTCCAACTGGGCACACAGTTCCTGGATTGTGGCACGATCAAGTCTGTAGGTGACTATTACATGTCGCTCATCCATTGCTGACAGGTCCACCACCGGTCCGTACACCGGAGGATGCCGCCATCTCCTCACCTGCCCCAGCAGATGTGCTCTATGGATGAAAACAGCGATCAGAGGGTCAGCCAACACTGAGGTACTAAAAAAAACAACTTTATTGCACACATTTGTCAATCCGCTGTGTGCCTGTCTTAGTGTGTATGCAAGGCCTAGATACGTGTGACGCATTTAAAATGAATGCCATGTGGCCCCCTGAAATGGCGGCTGCCTGACCTGTAATGTGGGACAAGAGGATATGAGGTAACTGGCTGGCGTTGTACACCGTCGTGGTAGGCGGTCGAAGACCGCAGCGCAATCCTGCATTGGTTAACATTGGCCAGTGACGATGTACGCCGGCAGTGATGGTACGCACCACTGCGGACGTGACCGCCATTTTCTCTCTGTTCTCTCACTTGATACCTGATCTTCGACAGGAGAGGACCTACACTGCAAGTGCTGCTGTGACCTCAGTCTGGAAGCGACGATGGCTCATGTGTCTGGGGAAAGGGCCTTCACCACGGAGGAGTTGGAGAAACTAGTGGATGGGGTCCTCCCCCAGTACCCGCTACTCTACGGTCCTCCAGACAAACAGGTGAGTACACTGTGAGCATGCTGTATGGGCAATGCCTGTTTGGAGTGGTGTGGATGTGAGATGGGGGGGTGAGGCCTGTATGATCCGACGGTGAGTGTATGTGCGTCAGGGCAAGGGTGGGAACGTGGGCTAATGACTGTGACGGTCTGGACGGTTAAAGTTTTTCCTATTCCCCTGTACTATTCCTCTAGGTCAGCGCCCACCAGAAGGATATTTGGCGTGCCATCGCCAAGGACGTCCGGGCCCTGGGGTCCACCACAGACGGAGCACCCACTGCCGTAAAAGATGGGAGGACATTCGCTGCTGGAGCAAGAAGACGGCAGAGGCCCAGCTAGGGATGGCCTCCCAATGTGAGAGGGGTGCCCGTCGCACCATGACCCCCCTGATGTTCCGGATCCTGGCGGTGGCGTATCCGGAGTTGGATGGGCGCTTGAGGGCATCACAGCAGCCACAAGGGGGTAAGTAAAGTCACATCCATCTGACTCTGCGTGCATTGGAGGTGTCTGGGTGGGGGCGGTGGGCTGTGGGTGCCCCTAGGCTAGGGTGAGCCTTGTAGGCAAGGACCCTTTGTGAGGCAGGCTAAGTGGCACCCCATCCCCACCAGTAGTAAGAGCCATCTACACCTAGACAAGCTCCTGTGACTTCCATGTGTGCAGCAATCGGGCATAGGCCATGTACCCCATGTCCCTGTGATGAATTAGGGAACTCTAAGTGCATGGCTAGTGCAGAGGGCTGCTGTGTCTGTAGTGTCCGCCAACAGCAGCAGTATTGCATGTATTGAACATGTCTTCCTACTTTCTTTCCCTCCCTTTTTGTTGTCTCCCTGTTCTTGTGTGCATTAGCATCATCAGGCAGAGGAGCTGTGCCACCGGAGCAGGAGAGAGCTGCATCCCACATGGCCCTGGAGGGCGACACTATGGAGTCAGAATTCACCAGTGGGACAGAGGGTGAGGGGAGCTCCACGGCAGGGACTGGAGCGGAGACCAGCGACATCGACTCCTCCTCTGTTGGGAGCTTCCTTGCGGTGGCGGGCCCCTCTGTGCCCCCCGCATCTACAGGTACAGCCGCCACCCCTCTACCAGCACCGCCCTCCCAGCAGCCCCTCAGCGTGTGCCCCGTGGCCGCTCACTCAGGAGGGTGGGCATCTCCTTCGCCCCAGGCACCTCAGGCCCTGCCCCAGTCAGCCCTGCTGCCCTCAGTGAGGAGGCCATTGACCTCCTGAGAGCCCTCACTGTTGGGCAGTCTACCATTCTGAATGCCATTCAGGGTGTAGAGAGGCAGTTGCAACAGACAAATGCATACCTGGAGGGCATTCATTCTTGCCAGGCAGCCAAACAGAGAGCATTTTAGACTCTGGCCTCAGCACTGATGGCAGCCATTGTCCCTGTGTCCAACCTCCCCCTCCAACTTACTCCACCCAGACCCAATCCCCAGTCCCTCAGCCTATCCCAGGCACACCATCAAACCACCATGCACACACCTCAACACACAAAAGTGGCTCAGGCAAACATAGGCACCACACATCCCACAGGCACTCACACAAGCATCATACCTATGCACACGTACCAACATCCAATGCCTCCACTGTCTCCCCCGCCTCCTCGTCTCCCTCCTCCCTCCCTGTCACGTCTCCACTCACACCTGCATGCACTACATCCTCAGCCACTACCTCCATCACCTGCAC
Organism: Pleurodeles waltl; assembly: GCF_031143425.1. Taxonomy (NCBI): domain Eukaryota; kingdom Metazoa; phylum Chordata; class Amphibia; order Caudata; family Salamandridae; genus Pleurodeles; species Pleurodeles waltl. The sequence continues at coordinate 846,570,505 of NC_090444.1, forward strand.
GCCCATCACCACACACCGCTCACGTCCACTCACCACCCCCACTACCATTCACACATCCCCTGTGTCCTTTCCCAGTGTGTCTGTGAGCCCTCCTCGCAAACTACACAAACGCAGTCACACACCCACCCAACAGCCATCCACCTCACGACAGCCTCCAGCCCATGCTCTTTCACCCAAAGTCAGCAAACAAACACCCCCTACAACCACTACCTCTTCATCCACTCCCAAACCCCCTCCATCTACCCGTCCCAGTGTGTCTAAAAAACCTTTCCTGTCAAACCTTGACCTCTTCCCTTCACCCCCCCCTCCGTCCCCTAGGGCCCGGCTTTCCAGGTCCCAACCGAGCACCTCAGCCACCACATCTCCGGGCAAAGTGGTGCCAGCAGTAACCGGCTTCTGGAGCGCGCCAAGCAGCAGGGCTACCAGTGTCCCAAGGAGCGATCCCAAGGACATTCTCCCACCTCCTAAACAGAAGAAGTTGCCCACATCCCGGAGGGAGAAGGCCAAAACACCTGCCACCAACGGCTCAGCCAGGACAACAGTTGGGAGTGGCAAGACAGCTGTGCCACCATCCAAGGTGGAGAAGGGCCTGAAAAAGAAAGGCAAGTCAACGTCACTGCCAACCTGCACTGCGGATAAGACCGCCACCGGCACCACCACATGCACCAACGCCATGGGCACCGCCGCCAGCACCCAAGATACTGGGCCCTTCACCTGCACAGCAGACACTGTGCCCTTCAGCAGCAGCAAGCTCAGTGAGTCCCCACCAGCACCGCTGCTCAGGACACCACGGCCAGCAGCAAGCTCAGTGAGCCCACCACCAGCACCGCCGTTCAGGACAACGCAGCCAGCAGCAAGCTCAGTGAGCCCGCCAACAGCACCGCCGCTCAGGACACAGTCGCCAGCACCGAGGTCAGTGAGCCCCCCACCAGCACCGCTGCCCAATAAGCGCTGCAAGCATCGCCACTACTGAGCCCGCCGCCAGCACCGCCACCGGCCACGCCACTTCCTGAGCCAGTGGCACCACCGCAGACATGGCTGCCATCCCCAGTGGTCATTCGTACGAGGCTGGTGGTCAGTTCCAGGGGCCTGGCCAGCTTGCATGTAGCACCACCGTCAGTGGAGTGTCACATCCACTGCCTCAGTCCTTGGCAGGATGAAGCACTCTTGGCACAAAGCCCCCTCCAGAACCAGTGGAGACTGTTAGCCACTTGAGAGACTGTGGCTTTGCACTCCCCAGGATAGAGCAGTGGGAAAACCACCCACTGGAAAGACTTGAGAGACTGTGGCTTTGCACTCCCCAGGATAAAGCAGTGGGCAAACCACCCACTGGAAAGACTTGTGAGACTGTGGCTTTGCACTCCCCAGGATAAAGCAGTGTGCAAACCACCCACTGGAAAGACTTGTGAGACAGTGGCTTTGCACTCCCCAGGGTAAAGCAGTGGGCAACCTGCCCACTGGAAAGACTTGTGAGACTGTGGCTTTGCACTGCCCAGGATAAAGCAGTAGGCAAACCACCCACTGGAAAGACTTGTGAGACTGTGGCTTTGCACTCCCCAGGATAAAGCAGTGGGCAAACCACCCACTGGAAAACTTGTGAGACTGTGGCTTTGCACTCCCCAGGATAGAGCAGTGGGCAAACCACCCACTGGAAAGACTTGTGAGACAGTGGCTTTGCACTCCCCAGGATACTTTAATGGGCATGGAGCCCCCTCGTGGATCTGGCGTTGTGCACTCATCCGGCTGAGGTGCCCCCCCTTCCCTTCCCCCTGAGGTGTCTGTTTTATTTCGATCTGATGCCCCTGCAGTGTTCTCTCCGTTTGGATCGGGTATCTTGTGTTGGCCTCGCCCATGCATTTTGGGCCCAGTGGTCCACAGACTATATGGTGCAGTACATGGACTTGAAATCTTGGTGTACATATTTGTTAATAGTGTATATATATTTTTGAGTAATGTATTTTTCTTGATTGCAATCGTTCAAGTCATTTCCTTTTGTTCTTGCGTTCTTCCAGGGGGGATTGAGGGGGGAAATGTAACGTTTCAGCAAGTATTGGTGCGTGTGTTGTTGTGGATGAGGGTGAGGGTGTTGCGTGTTGTGTGTGTGTGTCACTCTCTTCCCCCCCGTGTCGTAGGTGCAGAACTCACCGTGGTCGTCGCCGCCGTCGGTCGTGCTCCTGGTAGAGGAGCAGGAAGACAATCGCAGGGAGTATTTGGAGTTCCGGCTCCATGGCTTCCTGGTTCCTCGTGGGGTGTGTAGAGGTGAGCGTTTTCCCTTCCAAGTCCTGTTTCCGCCGTGTTTTTGTTCACGTTGAATCCGCCCCGTTAAAGGTGGCGGATTGGCCTCTCATAATAGTGTGGGCGGTACATTGTCTTCCGCCTGTCTGTTGGCGATGACCACCATGCTGTTTGTTTCTACCGCCGTGGCGGCCGGAGTGTTAAAGTGGCAGTTTATGTTGGCGGTTTCCGCCACTGTCGTGATTCCATTTTTTTTTTCGCCGGTCTGTTGGCGGTCTTACCACCGCTTTAACACCGACTGCCAGGGTTGTAATGAGGGCCCTAATCTTTTGACTGTACCCCAATACAATTCAATATAGTACAATCTTTTATATGAATAACAAATTTCAATTAATTACATATAATCACACAATTAAAAAGATCATCCATTTAATGCAAAAGTCCTTGCAAATGGAATGAAAAAAAAAAAAACTGTGCAATCACAAGATGACGCAATTATACGTTATTTCAAAATTTGCACATAAGATAGTAGGAACCCAGCCTACGCGCGTTTCTGCGGTATTCCTCAGATATGGAGACCGCCTTCTTTAGGACAGTTCCATTTCCAATTGATAATAAAGAAAAACGCAGGTTCTACCAACAATTGAAATATATCAAGTGGCTTATTGCAACACAAATGATGGTAAAGTGTACTACCAGTCAGAGAAAAGAGACAACAGTCTCATTTGGATAATCTTCACGAAGGACTCTTTGGGGGGACCCCCCCTAGGAAAACATAACAAATAATCTTTTCACTTGACGAATATAATGAATGTAGCGAAAAAAACTAAACAGGGGCATCCTTCATCCAATCCATACCGGTCCCATAGATACTGCTGATATCTTCCAAAATATCCTGATCTCCAAAACGGCGCGTTGCGAAATGAGACAGCATCTGCAGACATAATGTGGCACAAGGGTTCATAAGGTGGCGCAATGCAAGCATTGGACAACTTTGTAAATACGCCGCAGGAGAAAGGCCTCCATAACGCTGCATAAGCATTAAAAAAAAAACGCTGGGGCAGGTCAAGGTGGCACTAGGTGCTTGTAAATATGCCCCTAAATGATTAAGAATCATTCAAGGCTATCAGGACAGGATTTTCTGTAGAATATAGTCTGCTCTATCAGGGGGTCCTCTGAAAGACAGGGGCCCTGGGCCAGTGCCCACTTTGCCCATGCCTTAAAACATCTCTAGTCATAGGGAAGAATATTAGGGTTTTTTAATGTACTTTTGTTAGAGCAGAGAAAGTGGTCAGCTATGAGTGTCTCAGAGTTTTCCTTAAGGGCTTTGTCTTTGAAGATTTTTCTGCCATTAAATGCATGGTCAGACTCGGACAGACCATATGCCAAGGCACCAAAATAAAAGTGACCCCAATAGCAAATCCAATTGGTAAAACAAAGTTGCCTGCATTTGCAAATTGGAGCAGATTTGAACTTGTAAAGGCATGCTGTATAAGTGTTTTGCAAGGTGTGGGAGACTGCATACATTTGTGCTTGCTGCAGGCAATGTTTGCAATAATATTAGGGAATTCCACAGTAAACACAGCCCACCAGACCATAAAACAAGCCAACAAGCAACCAAAAAAACAGCCCACACACTGACCTGTCCAAGCAGCCCAGGGGGCATTGCCAGATTACCCTGTAGGGCAGTCCAACACTGATTAAGTAAAATGATCAGGGTGGTCACTAAGCTTGTAAAAACACATGCAAGAGGGTGAGGATAAAGTGGCCAGGTTGATCAATAGGACACTTAGGCTAAGCCTGTAGGAGACACAGAGGCAGGGGAGGGCAGTGCGTTTTTTGGGGTGGAGTCGACAAGAGCCTTTCTACTGGGTCAGTGGTTCCACTACTTGGTTAAGGTATCTTCTTAGGTTATCAGCAACCATGGTCTTTCTTCAATGTGGTGTTGTAGTTTCTATGAAAGGTGAAAGTACTCCTTTGAGATTGTGATAAGTAGTCATTTTTCTGTGTCGTTGGATGTTTCTGGGACTACTCGCAGTGATTTGTTGCGGCAGTGTTGAGCTTCCAAAATGACCAAGGGAAGGATGGTTTATTATCCTGGAAAAGTATAGATTTTAGGTCAGTGAGTTGTACCTTGTCGCTAATGGAGGTAAAATGTGTCCTGTAGCATGTTACTGTTTAGACTGTGGTGTGAGCTGGGAGGCACTCCATTAGTGCACAGGTGGGCATTTGGGTTGGTCTGAGGCATGCCACTGCTCCTGCAGTGTGTAGGGGTCACTTACCTTTTGTTGTTTTAGGCCTTGCTGCCACTCCCATAATGTGTAGGAGCTGGATGCCTTGTGGGGTGGGGAGATGTGGCTAAGCTGGGAAAAGTGCGATAGGCTGCCAGTGCTCCTTCTTCGTCAGCAGCAGCTCACCCTGTAGTGAATCCTAGTTTTGTTTTAATGGGATACAGGAGTTAGCTTAGCCTTTGGCTTGCAGACCCGTGCCTCCGTCACCTAGTGAATTTTATCTTACTTAGCTTGCTCTGTTTTAGCGCATTTATTTAATTCAATCTTTTAAGATGGCTGCCTTGTTTTTAGATAGGCCCATGTTTTCGTTTTGCGTTTCAGTGCCACCACACTAAGACGTCAATATCAAGCAACAAAGATAATCAAACTGTTGGCATTCACATTAGGTACTTTCCCTCTTCACTCTTTGTTTATATAAATTACCGTCCCAAGCAGGTCTTCTTATCTGTTGTTTGGGAATAGGCCTACGTCAGGGGTCCAAGCTGATCTGTATAAATACTCCTCACTTAAACAGATAGTCACAGGGATTCCGACCAGACTCCATTGATGCTATTGATGCTGCACATCGCCTTGACGCTGACCCAGTCTTCATGTCCCTACGAAGTCTGAGCTAGAGACCTCATTCCAAGGTAACGAGGGTTGGGGGATCTTGTGAGCCAGAAGGGTTGGGTCAACAGTTGTGACTTCTTGTAGGATTGGCATAGTCACCTACAAACATAAGTACTGTCATCCTTAAACCAGCAGTATTGCCTAGAGCAAGAGTCAAACTACGTCAACCTCAACTTGGAAGGTAGGTGGTGTAGGCAGACAGCGAACCGTGGGATATCTTAATTGTGTCCCAACCATAATTCGTAACGTCAGTATTCCTCATCTCCCTTCAATGTTATTCATTATTTGTGTACTTTTTCATCAATGTTCCACAGCAGGGGGGGCTTCTTTGTCAGCAGCAGCTCAGCTTGGGTGTTAGGTGAGATGCATATTCTGGAAGTTATTTCTTACGTGCCATGGGAGCCGTCATGGGTCCACTGGAGGCACCGGGCTGATTTCTCTGTCAGTTCCTTGGAGCCATGGCATTCGAGTCACAGTCTTCTCCAATGCAGTCCTTTTTAGTTCATTCCAATCCTTTAGTCGCTGGATGGTTGTTCAATATGGGGCCCTTCTTAGGGCTCATCAGCCAGGTATGGCTTGGTTCCAGTAGCACAGTGTACATGGGGCCTATGTCTGGGCAGATTCATCCTCCTTAGAGCAACACACTGAAGACCCAAAAAGATATGGATGGAATGCTTAAATGAATCTCAGCCACTGGTAATTACTCAGGGAACATCATGGTCAATCATTATTGTGCACACCATGCCACCCCAGTTTGGACACAGCCAATAATTGTGTGTCTGACTTGTTGCATCAATAGCGAATTAGGAAATAAGGCTGACAAATGGTTCAGAACAAGGGTGAGCAGAAAAACTCATACAGGGGGTGACAAGGACAGCAAAAATAAAGACAGTGAAAGACAGTGAAAAATCTCAGGACAAGCATGGGGATAAAAGTAAACACAAAGATCCTTCTTCAGGTCCAAAACACTCCTCTGGGGGTGGGGTTAAAACGTCTTCATCTTCTTCAAACTCTTCACACAATCAGAAAAAGCCTTGGTGCTATGGGTATAGAAATAAAGGCCATTGGCCAGGGGATAAGTCCTGCACAGGTAAAGCCCCTGAGCCTACCACCAGTAAGAAATCAGGCTATAGTGCCTCTAGCAGTACTGGTAATAGTGGTGGGACTACTGGCAATAGTCAAACTGTAGTTGGGTTCACTTTTTGGACCATAATAGAAACTGGGGTAGACAGTCCCAAGACAGTTTCTGTCACACCTGGTGGCACTGGCCTTGCCACCTTGGCTACTTGGCTCAGGCCTACAGGGACACAGGTGCCAATATCACTTTGGTGACTGAAAATTTGGTATCACCTGCACAACACCTCCTTGGACAGAAGTACCAAGTTGCTGATGTCAACAACTCCACTCAGTCTCTCCCCTTAGCTGTAGTTAAACTTAGCTGGGGTGGAGTTACTGGCCCTACGCAGGTGGTGATATCACCTAGCTTACTTGTAGATTGTCTCTTAGGGAATACCCTAGAGGCCTCAGGTTGGGCTGAGGTAGAGTTTAGTACCCATGCATCCATGCTGGGTATCCCTGAGGAATTGCTTCCTCTCATTTCTGGTGAAATGAAAAAGCAAAGGAGAGAAAAAGGCCTGAAATCTCAGGTTCGCTCTCCACCAACAGGTAAGAAGGGTATCAAAGTATACCTTCCCCACCCTGCCACTGAGGATACCATTCCTGTGGTGGGAGAAACCTCTACTGGAGTGGAACCTGTACCAAAGGAGCCCTCAGCTACCACAGCTGGACTCCCAGAGGTAGAAGTACCTCCCTGTGGAATTACTAATCCAGATGTGCAATATTGCACCATTTTAGTAAATATAGAGCATCCCTCCAGCCCTCCCAGAGACACTTTAGTGCATCAGCCCTGCCTCTAAACATTTAGGACAGCAGCCCTGTCCTGGTGTGGAGCTTATAGGACAGCAGCCCTGCCCTGCTCCAACTCAAGAAAAACAGCAACCCTGTGCTCTCTTACAGCCATATGCACACACTTTTTGCCCGGCTATGGCTTTATTGAGACAGCATCCCTGCCTAGAATTACCTGCATTTGACATAGGCCCAGTGGCCAATCCCACTGCCCAACTTTAAAACATATTAATAGGAACTCTGAGAATTTAGACTCACACTGTTGGTTAGGTAAAAATCTCCAAACAGGGTGGTTTACATCCCCACAGGGAAGTAACCATATAGTGGATGATAAATGGAGTAACCACTCTATTGCAGATCTACTCTCCACTTATCACCACTTGGACAATAAAGTCTCAACTGGCCAAGATTAGCCTTATTGTCCTTCGTTTAGGGGGGGGGGGAGAAAGTAGCCTCTTTCAAGCATGGTTACCCCCACTTTTGGCCTGTGTGTCAGTGTGTTTTTACTGTGTCACTGGGATCCTGCTAGCCAAGACCCCAGTGCTCATAGATAAAAACCTATATGTCAAGGTGTTTTGCCTGTCTCACTGGACCCCAGTGCTCATAGTTTGTGGCCTAATGTATATGTTGTCAGTAGTGCTTGACTGTGTCACTGAGGCTCTGCTAACTAGAACCTCAGTGCTTATGCTCTCTCTGCTTTTAAATTTGTCACTGTAGGCTAGAGACTTCATTAACTAATTTCAGTTGGCACACTGGACCCCCCTTATAAGTCCCTAGTATATGGCACCTAGGTACCCAGGGTATTGGGGTTCCAAGAGATCCTTAAAGGTCTGCAGCAATTCTTTTGCCACCCATAAGGAGCTCAGACAAACCCTTTCACAGGACTGTCACTGCAGCCTGCATGAAATAGTGCACACACTATTTCACAGCCATTTTCACTGCACTTAAGTAACTTATAAGTCACCTGTATGTCTAACCTTCACTTGCTGAAGGTTAGATGCAAAGTTACTAAGTGTGAGGGAATCCTTGCACTAGCAAAGGTGCCCACACATAGTTCAGGGCCATTTCCCGGGACTTTGTGAGTGCAGGGATGCCATTACACGCGTGCACTACATATAGGTCAGTACCTATATGTAGCTTCACAATGGTAACTCCAAATATGGCCATTTAACATGCCTAAGATCATGGAATTGTCCCCCCATTCCAAATCTGGTATTGGGGAGACAATTCCATGCATCCTGGGGGCTCCACCATGGACACTTAGTACTGCCAAACCAGCTCTCTGAGGCTTGCACTGCAGCTACAGCTGCTGCCACCTCACAGACAGGGTTCTGCCCTCCTGGGGTCTGAGCAGCTCAGTCCCAGGAAGGCAGAACAAAGCATTTCCTCTGAGAGCATGGTGTTACACCCTCTGCCTTTGGAAATAGGTGTTACAGGCAGGGGAGGGGTAGCCTCCCCCAGCCTCTGGAAATGTTTAAAGGGCACAGATGGTGCCCTCCTTGCATAAGCCAGTCTACACCTGTTTGGGGACCCCTTGTCCTCTGCTCTGGTGCGAAACTGGACAAAGGAAAGGGGAGTGACCACTCTCCTGTCCATCACCACCCTAGGGGTGATACCCAGAGCTCCTCCAGTGTGTCCCAGACTTCAGCCATCTTGCTTTGCAAGGCATGGGGGCACTCTCAAGGCCTCTCAGTGGCCAGTGCCATCAGGTGATGTCAGAGACCCCTCCTGATAGGTCCATACCTGATAAGGTAGCCAATCCCCCTCCCAGGGCTATTTAGGGTCTCTCCTGTGGGTTCTCTTCATATTCTACTTGCAGGTTTCCTCCAGGAATCCTCTGCAACTACTTCAGCACCGTCTGACCTCGCATCAACCGCAGCCTGCTCCAAGAACCGCTGTAACTGCAACAAAGTATCCACATGAGATACTTTTCTTCTGCATCCTCAGCTCCAAGTCAGCATCTGCAACGGTTTCCACGGTGTGCACGCTCTAAGGACTCCCTGTCTTCATCCTGCACCAGAAGGACCGAAGAAATCTCCAGTGGAGACAAAGTCACTCCCCTGCTCCAGCAGGCACCTTCCAAGACAACGACCGGTACCCTTGGACTCCTCTCACAGCGACGAGCATGCTCCTAAGGACATAAAGGGTGGACATCATCGACATAGACTGTCCTGCTGACGCAATTTGGCGGAGGTAAGACTTTGCCTTCCCAGAGAGCAATGGTACCCCTGTGTACTGCGTCTTCTTCACCTCCTGAGGCGTCTGTGCATTATTTGCAAATTGAAATTCCTTCATGCACAGCCTGGCCCAGGTCCCCAGCACTCCATCCTGTGACGCTCAACTCGCTAAGTTGCTCTCCGGCGGCGCGGGACCTTCCTTTTTGCGCTGCATCAACCGTGTTTTGCACCTCCTTTGTGCCCGTGTCCTGGGACCTCCGGGGTGTTGGCTGGGCTTTCTAAAGTGCTGAGAGACCCCTCTTTCTCCTCACACAGGGTTGAGGTCCCTAAGTCCCTCCTGGGTCAATCGAGTGCCATTTTGACGCAAAACGCACTTTTGTCATAGCCAAGGCTTGTTGGCGACTTGCAACACGAAATCACGTCTGCATCCCTTTTCACGTCGTGGGACATTCTTTGCATCATGCAGTTGCTAGGTTTAGAAGTATTCAAGCCTACTGTTACTTTTCTCCTGCAGGTCTTCCTGCACTGTTCCTTAAGACCCACCTCTAGGTTTGAATAGCCAAATATAACTGTCCTGCTGGAATCATCATCTTAGATGAAGGAGCCTTGGGCATGTCACTTCTAGCAGGTCAGCATGTGAGCTGCCCAGATCAAAGCATACACAAATAGTTGCCAAAAAAGGAAGACAGTGTTGCTCCACCTCTGGTTTCTGTGCTTTTTGTTCCTGCTGCAGACCTTTCTGAGTGAGAGGGACAGTTTCACCTAAAACTTCCTACCATGCAGATGTGGCACAATGAAAAAATGTATTTAAGTTAATTGGTTTCTTCCAGATGCTTGGGGCAAATGTTGAATCAGATCTGACAGCTGGATTTAGGCTTCCTAAACCCGGAATGGATAGAAGCTGATCAGGATATAAGCTGATCCTGCAGCCTTTCCACTGTTCCTTTTTAACCTCAAGGAGCTCAGTACACCGAGGTGCAGAAGAAAGCATCTGGTCATTTCCATGCAAATGGCATCAACAAAGGGTTTGCCGTGCTAAAACCACCATCTTTCCAGCTTTCAGGAACAGGCAGACTAGAATCCGAAAACCACATTTTTAAACACAGTTTTGGCCTTTTACTGGGACATACCAACTTTTGCTATTTTTTGTGCTTTCAACCTTCTTCCAGTTAGCGATAGATATGGGTCTGAAAACAGTGGTGGATTCCCAAAAACTATCTCCCTTGTGTGGGTGCCCAAAGTAGTGTCAGCCTAAAAATATTTGAAAAATTGCTCTTATCAACTCGCTGTGATATCCCCTCAATCTCTACATATTTTTTGGTCTTTCCCTGTTGCAGGCACTTGGCCCACCCACACAAGTGAGGTATCATTCTACTCAAGATAGCAAGGGGAATGCTGGGTGTTAGGACATTTGTGCTGGCCCGGTGATCCTAGACAGAAATGTGAGAAAACCATGATTTTGTTAGCTAAATTTGAGGTTTAACTTGTTGTGAGAGCCCGACCGGGTCCCAGGGCCCGCCGGGTGCTCCCTTCCTCCTGCCTACTGTACCCTGATCGGCCCAGGTCTGGGAGTCTGCCGGGCCCGGGGAAGCTTCCCCTTCTGGTTCGAGTTCAGGGGGCCCGGGCCAAGGCTCTGGCAGGTCCCAGAGTGCGAGCCCCCTTCCTAGGCTTTGTCCCAGCCCCCGTATGGCAAGGCACCTGGGATGGGGTCCGGGGAGGCCTCCCCTGCGTGGCCGTGTTCAGACAGCCGCGGCTGGGCCCTTGGACGGACGCTCCCATCCTCCAGCCTGCCGTACCATGAGGGGCCCAGGCCTGGGAGTCCACCAGGCCTGGGGAGGCTTCCCCTTCCGGTTTGAGCTCACGGTCCCCATGCCAAGGCTCTGGCAGGCCCCGGGGCGGTGGACCCCATCCTGGACTTTGTCCTCTTGCCCCCTGAGGCCAGGGCTCCTGGCAAGCTTTACGTCCTTGTGGTCCGGCCATCTGGTCGTTCCAACAACTCGGGTCATCTGGTTGCGCTCCATGCTTCCCTATGACACGTCTGGGTGGCCAGACTGCCCCGGATGAGGGCTCATTTGCTTCCTCAAACCTAGCTAGGGCTCCACAAGGTTGGGTGCATTCTCGCCGACAGTCCCCTTCATCCTTCGGTGTGCATGGAGTACAAGAAACGGTGGTAGCCTTCCTCTGGATTACTAGGGACAGGCTATTCTGGACCTACTTGGGGTCCAGAGGTTCCAGGACTGGGTACCGCAAGGGCCTCGGCCGGCCCGACTCTGGGGGCACGGGTGTGCAGCCGCCTTGCAGCCCTGTCTGGTGGATCCCTCCTCCAAACCTGGCTTCCCACAGAGAAAACTGACATCCCAGAGACTGGGGTGGGTGCTCCCTTCCTCCAGCCTGCTGTACCCTGGAGGGCCTTGGTGTACATTGGGCCAAGGGAGGCTCCCCCTGCTGGTTTGGGTTCAGGGGCCACAGCCGGGCAATGGATCCCAGGCCAGGGCTGTGACAGACCCAGGGTGAGATCCCCTTGCCTGGGCTCTGCCCTGCTCGGTGGCAAATAGCCTGGAACGGGGTCCCGCAGGCCCTGGGAGGGGTTTCCTGGTGTGTAAAGAGGCTTCAGGGCCTCAGGTCAGAGATTGGTTTGGGCCCCCTTGCAGCCCCATGCCTGAGGCCTAGCTGGGGCTTAGAGAACCCAGGCCGCAGAGTCCCCTGCAGGGGCGTGTGCAGTCTCCTTATGTTAAGGCACAATGCAACCAGATGACTGTCCTGTGAGCCCAGCCATCTGCTTTCTCTGTGGTTGTGCTCTGTGCATTACTATGGCACGTCCAGATCGCCGGGCTGACCTGGGGAGGCTTCCCCTGCCACGTCATGCTCAGGGCCCGATCTGGGCCCTGGGCCAGAGATTGGGTGGGAAACCCTATCCTCGTCTTCGTCCTCCAACCCACCATGTGGCAAGAATCCCGGGATGGGGTCCCGTAGGGCCCAGGGAGGCCTCACCCTCATGGCGGAGTTCACGAGCCCCGACCAGGCACTCCCTTCCTCCAGCCTTCTGCACCATGAAGGAGCTGGGAGTCCACTGGACTGGGGGACGCTTCCTCTGCCAGTTCAGGTTCAGGGGCCCCAAGATGGGCGCCCCCATCCTAGGCTTCGTCCACCGACCAGCGAGGTGGGAAAGTGCCCGAGACGGAGTCCCCCAAGCCTTGGGAGAGCTTGGCCAGCATGTAAAGAGGCCTCGGCGCCCTGAGTCAGGTGGTCAGTCAAGGCCCACCTTGGTGCCTGAGGGCCAGCACGGGCTCTGTGAACCCAGGCCACAGAGTCTCCGTCCCCTGTAGGGGAGCGCACAGGCTCCTTATGTTAAGGCACAGTGCGACCAGATGGCTGTTCTCTGAGCCCGGTCATCCGGTCACGCTTCATGCATTCCTAAGGCACGTCCAGAAGGCCGGGCTGCCCCAGAGTGGGAGCCCCCGTCCTGGTCTTTGTTTTCCGGCCCCCTGAGGCCAGGGTTCCTGGGGAGGCTTACAGACTCATGACCTGGCCATCTGGTCGTTTCAACAGCTCAGGTTATCTGGTTGCGCTCCATGCATATCTGTGGCACGTCCAGATGGCCAGGCTGCCCCGGAAGTCCCAATAAGGGCTTATTCGCTTCCTCAAGCCCAGCCAGGGCTCCTGGAGGTTGGGTGTGTTCTCGCTGGTTGTCCCCTTTGTCCCTCGGTACGTACAATGTACAAGAAAGGGGGGTAGCCTTCCTCCGGATTACTAGGGACAAGGTATGTCAGACCCCCTTGTGGTCCAGTGGTTCTCAACCGGTCACTGCCAGTGCTCGGGCCTCAGCTGGCCTGCCCTGGGGCCCGGGTGTGCAGCCACCTTGCAACCCTGTCTGATGAGTCTCTCCTCCGAACCTGGCTTCCCAGAGCGCAAACTGAAATCCCCAGGCATTGTGGCCCGCCTCCCTACCCACTGGGTATTGTACTCTGATTGATTGCCAGCATTGTACTCTGATCGATTGGGCACATTTGGTCTGTTTGGAGATGGACTGCTTGGCCAGCCTTGGCTCTTGTTTCAAGCAATGAGCTTCCATCCCACCAGGGATACTCCAACTCGAGGGCCTGTTGTCCACAGAGGCTCCTCTCTTACCCGACAGAGCGAAGGCAAAGCAACCTGGCATCTTGTGCCCCTCATGCAGTCTGACCAGATGAAAGGGGTTGGGTGGTGCCAGGTCCTGCAAGCTACCTGGCAATTCAGGAACCTGTGTGCTATCATCCTCCTCCACCCAGCACATTTCCGCAGCAGCTTGGAATGACCATTCCGTGGGGTGTCTTTGCTGGCCCAGGCTGGCAGGCACCCCTGACTCTGGCTCAGGCTGCACCTTGGCCTGGCTGTCTCTCTCCTGTGGAGATGGCTTGTTCCTGCCAGTGCCTGTGTGACCGCCCTGTCCCTCCCTAGCAAGACCCAGGCTGTGGCAGGCTTTCCCCTGTGGGGTGTAAAGGTCGGTCCAAGACAGGCATGCAGCTCCCCCCCATCCAGCAGGTGCGGCTACCTGGTTGATCCTGCCAGTAGCATATGCTTGTCTCAAAGATTTTGACATGCACATCTAAGAACGCACGTCCAGTACAGTGAAACTGCAAATGGCTCCCTAAAGCATTCTTGGTTCCTTTGATTACCCCACCTGTTACTTGGATAACTATGGTAATCCTAGAGGTAATACATGCCGATGAACGCTGACCTCCCATGATGCGTGCATTTATCAGACCAAGACCAATCCGGGCTTGCCTGGCCACTTTGGTGACTCTAGATAACCTTGGGACGATTGCATGTCCCCGTGACAGCAACAATACATTTGGATGTCTGCCCTATAAACTTTTGATTGTATTTTCTGTGCCTCCTATGGTGACCTCGGGAACGGGGAATCAGGGTTCGATCCCGGAGAGGGAGCCTGAGAAACAGCTACCACATCCAAGGAAGGCAGCAGGCGCACAAACTACCCACTCCCGACTCGGGGAGGTAGTGATGAAAAATAACAGTACAGGACTCTTTTGAGGCCCTGAAATTGCAATGAGTTAACTATAAATTCTTTAACAAGGATCCATTGGAGGGCAAGTCTGGTGCCAGCAGCTGCGGTAATTCCAGTTCCAATAGCGTATATTAAAGTTGCTGCAGTTAAAAATCACGTAGTTGAATCTGGGATCGAGCTGGCGGTCTGCTGTGAGGTGAGCTACCACCTGTTTCAGTCCCTGCCGCTCGGAACCCCTTCATGCTCTTGACTGAGTGTCCTGGGGGTCCGAAGCGTTTATTTAGCAAAAATTTGTGTTCAAAACAGGTTGGTCACCTGAATACTTCAGCTAGGAATAATGGAATAGGACTCCAGTTCTATTTTGTTGGTTTTCAGAATTGGGGCCATGATTAAGAGAGATGGCTGGGGACATCCGTATTGTGCCGCTAGAGGTGAAATTCTTGGTGCAAGACACATTAAAGCGAAAGCATTTGCCAAGAATGTTTTCATTAACCAAGAACGAAAGTCTGAGGTTCGAAGATGATCAGATACCGTTGTAGTTCTAACCCTAAAGGATACCGACTAGTGATCCAGTGCTGTTATTCCCATGACCCGCTGAGCAGCTTCTGGGAAACCAAAGTCTTTGGGTTCCATTGAAGTACTGGGTTTTTCGGAACCCAGCGGTGCCAGGGAACACACCCTAAGACTTCGAGTCCTTCCTGTTTCAGACTACAGAAACACAGAGTCTTCTTGGTGAAGTCAAAGATCTTGTTTATTGGCTGCAGCCAGTAACAGGTATCCTAGAAGTACAACACAGTGTATATTCTCAGGAGACTGCCCCCTTTGCAAAGCTAACCTTCTCTTTTATACAAAATATTATGCTTTAGGCAAACATTCCTTATTTTACAGTTGACCATTCACATATTTTCACTACAAAGAAATAGCAGGTTTATGATGACAAGCCCATATTTCAGTTTGTCCAGCCCTCAATCAATTACCCGGAAAGGCTTAGTACTTTCATCAGATATCGACGGACCCCCAATAAAAACGGGCACCTCATCCTTGTAAAGCAAGTCATAAAGAAAGAAACAGAGACAGGTGTGTGTAAGATTAGGCATGGTTTGGATGTGATGAAAGGTTTATGATGTGTTGTGCCTTGATACTAATCTCATTCGGCCACTGGGAAAGAAACTGGCCGAACAGGTTTGGCTTCAGGCAGTGGAGTCAGCTTGCCCAGGTCACAGAGGAGTCAGCAAAGGTGTACGTGTCCTTCAGACTCGTTTTCAGCATTAGACATTGGCCTATGTGAGGGCAATCACAAAATGGCTGTCGTTTAAATGGAACACGAGGGTTCAGGACGGAAACACTGATATTCAGGTGATTTTGTTACCCGAATATGAATACAATGCTTGTGCATACTATTCTAATCATTCTCGGTCTGCTGATACCAAAATCGTTGTGATACGACGATGTTTCTAACACAGGTCCAAAATTTTCAGTACCACAGACCCTCCTTTTGCCCTACATAGGCAATAACCTATACTCACGCTAATCTGAGTCCAGGTCTATATTCATAAAGTCATTGAGATGTTGCTGTAGCATCATCCTATTACTTAGCTCGTCCCTTGATACAGGTTTCCTTACACACGATGTAGCACAGAGGCCACATATTGCAGGAGCACACTGTACACACAGACAGGACAGGAAAAGAATGGCTAAGATCATCCCAATGACTACCAGAGTCTTCCGTCCCCAGGCGGATATCAGCTCCCAGAACCACCCCATCAATGACCAATCTCCTTTATCCACGTGAATAGACTCGGAGATCTTATGCAGTTTGGAAATGGCCTGGTAGACTGTCGGAGCGTTATCTGGGATGAAAACACAGCAACTTGATTGGATCACTTTACATACCCCACCTCGGTCTGCAAGTATGACGTCTAATGCGACCCTGTTCTGAAGAGTCATAAGGCGATCCGACTGGAGCTCAGCAGTCAAATTACTAAGGGCACCGGCGGTTTCAACTACCGTGGATTCAACCACCTTTGTCAATTGCCTTATGTTCCTGCTGTTAACCATAGGGCCCCAAAACGGCAGAAAACCCTTTGCGAAATCTCCAAATTCTTGTCCTGTAGTGTCTTCTTTACTTATGACACCTCTAACTATCCTTGTCTTATGGTAATCTGCCGCGGCCGTGTAGGTGGGAGGTAACAGGAACGAAACAAAACATGTGCCTGAGAAGTCAGGAGGCAACCATGTATAGGCTCTATTATGGCAGATGAAATAGGTACCCTTAGCTGCTAAGAACGAAGGAGAAGCCTGAGACGCAAAAACATATGTTTCAGTGCAGATACTTTTCCCTAACTGAGCTCTGGGATTCTTGCCATTACCGTGCAGACATAGGTGACCCTGATGGGGTACAATCCAAATCGGGGAGGATCTCTTTGCTCGCTGGTTCCCACTCAGAGTAACTCCATATCCTGTTATGTTCCATCCAATATATGCTAGTGTCTCATCTCTCGGGATAGTCTCATAGGAAATATCTTCCCTAATCATATCTACTATACCCTTAGCTAGAGCACTATTCTTAGGATTATCTTTCACAGAACGTAGGGGGATGGCTTCATACGCGTATATGAACACCGTTCTATATGCCCATACAGAACCATTATGGCTGAAAGGCAGGATCAGATAAGGGATACCTTTATCAGTAGTATGAGGCATAAGACCACACACCCAACAGTTAGTTGTGTTCACTACTAATTGGTGTTGGTGTAGAAGCTGAATGAATGAATTGTTGGCAAACTCTAATCTTCTGGCAGACTCGTGTTCAGGCAGGGAGTGAAAAGAATGCGAGGAAACAGTAGAAGGAGGTATGGGCTGAGTAATGGGTGCAAATGTCACTTGAAAAGAGAATAAAACATATCCTATTAAAAACGTCATTACACTAAGCAACATGAAAATACATAATATCAAAAATCGTTTCTTTGTCATTATTATACCCATTCTGGCTTTAAAGTCCATCTGTCTGGCAGGTCTCTCATTCTTGAAAAACTCCATCCTCTCTAATTGCTGCTCGTGGTGGTAGGGTGTTCTATGCTAGGAATGCTTCTGTCAGTCCAGGGCAACTCCCTTAGACCGACCAGAACTGTCGACCTAACGTCTTCAGCTGCACTCCAAAGACTTGGGGTGGCAACCTGCTGAGTGTAAGCGGATGCGGACAGAAGGGGGCCGCCTCCATCGCCCTTACTGCACTGCATGTTCGTTGGGCACCATGTGCTAACTCATTTGTAAATGACCTGATTCTGGTTCAGGTTTTCTTAAGTAGACGAGCAGCTACCAAGCTGCGATCTATTGAAAGTCATCCTGAGCCAAGCTTTTGTCTCTGTCTGTGGGGGCCCATGTCCCCCCACCACCACACCTAGGGAGGTGGTGGTCCCTCTGTCACCAGGCTGGTGGGGAGGGAAGGGGCTGCGGGCACGTGGGAGGCTGCCTTTACCACATGCCACCCGGCACGGGGCCTCCCCCTCCTGCTCTGCGCCACTGGGTGCAGGGATGGGGGCCACAATCCCTTGCAAGTCAGCAGGGCGACCACATGGCCAGGGTGGGAATCCCTGGTCTGCACAAGTCACCAGGAGGCATGCTTGTAGGAGGCTGGCCCGGTTTGTAGTGGGTACCTTGGGTACTTACACCTTACACCAGGTCCAGTTATCCCTTATTAGTGAAATGTAGTAGTGTTCTAGCAGCTTAGGCTGATAGAGGTAACTGTAGCAGAACAGCTTAGGCTGAACTAGGAGACATGCAATACCACTATAGTTACATAGTACTTATACACAAGTCCAGACAATACCCAGTTTTACCAAAAATAAAGGTAGTTTATTTTAGTGACACAAGGCCAAAAATATCTTAGAGGCAATACTCCTTCTGGAGGTAAGTATTATACACACTATATACACTAGACACCAAAATAAGGTAAGTAATTAGACATAGGACAGTGCAAACAATAGAAAATACCATAGAATTAAATAGAAGAAAATAGGTCTAGGGGCAACACAAACCATATACTAAGAAAGTGGAATGCGAATAACGAATTCCCCCCTAGACAAGTGTAGCGTGTAGAGAATCGCTGGGAGAGTAAAAATATCACAAAATTGAGTAAAATACCCCAACCCAGAGTCCAGGAAAGTAGGAGTAAAGTACTGCAAGTTTCCTTAGGACACACTACAAGTCATGATTAGAGTTATTGCAAGACTGCAAGCTACAAATGGTGGATTCCAGGAACTGAAGACCTGTAAAGAGAGGAGACCAAGTCCAGAAGTTGCAGAAGATTCCAGGAAGAACAGGAGCCCCTGCCAACCTAGAAGATGGTGCAAAAGAGGAGTCTCTGGTTGGAAGAAGACTGTAGAAAAGCACCACGGAAGATGTCTGCGAGTTCCTGCATGATGCAATGGATGTCCCACGTGGAGATGTTGGATGCAGGTGAGTTTCGGCGCTGGATTCGTCCAACAAGCCTTGGTTTAAGCAATGTTGCGGATTGTGTCAAAGTGGTGCCCTGGACCCAGAAGGGACCTGGGGGCCTCAACTCGGACAGAGGAGGCAGAGGGGGCTCCCAACACTGGAGGGAACCCACAGATGACCAGGCAGCACCCACGGAGGACCGAGGACACTGGGACAAAGAAGGTGCAAATTGCGATTGGTGCTGCACTACAAAAGAATGTCCCACGCCACGGGAGGACAACGCAGCGAGTTGAGCGTCACAGGATAGAGTGCTGGGAACCTGGGTCAGGCTGTGCACGAAGGATTCTTGCAAATAGTGCACAGCGGCCTCAGGAGGTGAAAATGACGCAGTCAACAGGGGTACTGTTGCAAACAGGGAAGGCAAGCTCTTACCTCCTCCAAATTTGGACAGCAACCCCTGAGGACAGTCTGTCTCAAAGGGGTCTACCACCTGTATTCCAAGGAGCACGCTCGTCACCAGGAGAGGAGTCCAGGAGAACTGATCATCGTCTTCGAAGGTGCCTGCTGGAGCAGGGAAGTGACTCCGTCACTCCACAGGAGATTCCTTAGGTCCTTCTAGTGCAGGGTGGAGACAGGGAGTCCCCAGAGCGTGCACACTGTGGAAACTGTTGCAGTTGCTGGCTGGAGCTGAAGTTCCAGAGTTGAAGTAGCCCTTCTGGATACTTTGTTGCAGTTACAGCAAATCCGCAAATATAAATCAACCATTTACAAGTGCTTCTAGGTAAGTAAACCTTGTGGGATCCACAAAAAACACACCACATATTATTCTCTTAGTGACTAGTTTCCAAAAAGATGTGACGGCAAGGTGTTCACTACGGAGAGAGTATGCATGGATGGTAAAAAGCAAGGATAAACCCCAAAACATTATTGCACACCCACCCACTAGTCCATCTCAGGCTTACTGGTTGGATTTGGCATAAGGGTAAGTAAATGGTAAAAAAAAAAAAGGTAGTCACAAATGACTTTATGAAACAATATCCCTAAATATCATTGATAAATCAACCATTTAAGTAAACCTTGTGGGATCCACGTAAAACCCACCATGTATTATACCCTGCTCTGATGACGTAGCCACGCGCACAGTGGGGGCCTGTGGGTGGGTGGCCTACGGGGGAGCACCAGCGCTTTCCCCGTGGGTCAGTCCCAGGAGGTCATGGTTACGTCCTTGGCACAGCAGCGCTTCAGCCGAGGACATAACCATTACGCCCTGGACACAAAACATAACAAAGGTGACCAAAACCACGAAACCAACAAATATTGTTTGCCAAAATATTGCTAAAAAAAAAACCATTACAAATATAGATTTGTAGTTATTCATTTGAATTGTGTGTACATATATATATATATATATATATATATATATATATATATATATATATATATACATGCACATTACCTAGTGGCGATTGCCACTAAGTAGTTATAGTTCATTTCTATAGTTGCTATAGAAAAAGTGTTTTTGTTTTGCTAATAATGTCAGCGTCTGTCTGTAAAGTTTCAGAGTGATCCGTCAAGTGGGCGGGTCCCAAAACGCTTTTTCCTATTCATTTTTCAATATGGATTTTGAACTGGAATAACGTCGGAAACACTAAACAGAATTACACCAAATTTTGTGAAAAGGTAGCTCTTGGTACAGGTGTAAATCTGTTCAGGAGTTTTTAAGAAATTAAAGAAAAAGAAAATGTGTATATATAGTGACACGAAGGCTTCATAAACCCTCCCAAACTCGTGCTGAGAACTGAGTGGCTGCCAACACTTCAGCAAGGAAGTGTTGGCCGCATCTTGGGACACATTTCAGCCGAGTCCCAGAAAACAATATTTAAAAAAAAGGAAATGGTTCAGGGTAGGGACACCATGACCCCATATCTCTGGGGCTGAGGTCACAGGGGACCCCGCCAGCAGCATTTTAAATAAAAATAAAATTGGGGGGGGTGGTTGCAGCTAATCCATGGATCTGCCAAAAAATAAAATACAAGTGCGGTCTCCTGCACTTGTTTAAATGAAGCCCCCGGGTAGGCCAGGTCCCGGGGGCATGTTAAAAATAAGGAGAGAGGAGCACAGGGTCTCCCTCCTAGGCTTACTGAATCCCCGGGGACTGCCACTTCTGTGGGGCAATTATAACATTGAATGCGGGGGCGAGCACCCCCATGCCCTGGAGACCACCACCTCCTGGGGCAAAATGCTTTTATTTAATATGGGGGTCCTGCAGATGGCCATGTGCCCTGGGGACCAACACCTCCCTGGGGCAAACATACAAAGAAATGCGGGAGGCCCTCAGCCCCCTCCAGCCCTAGGGACTGCTACCACCCCGGGGTCATAGATAGTAAAGAATGCGGGGTCACATGCTCTCCCCCCGCAGCCCTGGTGACTGCCACCTCCCTGGGCTAACATAGATTTAAATGTGGGGGGATCACCGACCCCTCCGCAGCCCCGAAACTGCTGTCTCCCTGGGGCTAACATAGATCTAAATGGGGTAGGGGCACCACCACCCAGTGTCTGAATTTAAATAAGGTAGGGGGTGGACCCTCTGCCCCATGGACAACCCCCTCCCCAGCACAAATTATAATGTTGGAGAGGGGCTGGGCGGGCCCGCCTTTGTGGAGCCAATAATAGCCCTGGTGACCGCCACCTCCCAGTGCCGGCTCTTGCTATTTCCCAGGGTGCCCACTCCTGGGACATAGCTGTTTACTCTGACTTGACAGGACCTTTGACAACTCCCGCCAAATCAGAGCACACACTTTTAGGGAGCATCCAGGTGACATGGCCTGACCTCGAGGGATTGGTTCCCCAAGGCCGAAATTGGCCTGGGGAGGGGGGCTACGCAGCCCCCTTCCTAAAAAAAGATATATATATTAGCCCCGGGGGATGGGGTCCCTGGGGCTAAAATCAGCCAGGGAAGAGGGGTGACCTCCGCTCGCAAAAACATGTTTAGTAGAGGGGCAGGTGCCAGGGGAACAGGTCCCCAGGGCTGAAATCGGCTGGGGCAGGGGAACCACACAGACCTGCAGCCAATTCCTGCTGCACGTGGCTAAAGGCTGTGCGCAGCATGGGGTTGGGTGGTTGGAGGGGTTGAGCGAAGGGCATTAAAAAAACATAGAAATTCACTGAAAAAAACAAAGGTTATAGGGACGTTATAATTAGGCTCACAGTTTAAACATACAAAACCATAGAAATTCACCTGATATAGAGTTATCTCAAGTAACTATAACTCATGCCCTAAGGTAGCTATACCTTGCGCCCTCGCCATGCACTGCTAATTACCACACAAATTACTGCACTCATGACATCTTTGATAACATCATTGATAATATCCATGTAATATTTGCAGTACATTTTTGACATAAAAACTCTGCATGGCGAGGGCACAAGTTATAGTTAACTTATGGCACGAGACCTGAGCGCAACCTCTCAAGATCCCACAGGAAATATACATAAAACTATAATTCCCCAAGTTCCTGAAGAATCTGCTCCATGGAAAATCTAAAAACACATAACTTGAATTTGAAGGCTCATTCGAAAAACACTGAGGGGCATACTTACAAGCAGCTTGCACTGCTGGTACGTCACTTTATTTTGACACACAGGCAGAGCATGCTGCAGGCCCATATCTACAAGACCAGGCAAAGCTGTTTTGCATGGCTTTTCATGGCCTTGTAGATATGCAGCATGGTAATGCACTGCAAGTCACTGCGTTGCCTTACTTTGCGTCAAAGAGGCGTTCCATTAGCGTTGCGTTGGGGTTTCCTATGCAACACACATCGATTATGATGCATTCCCAGATTTACAAGGATTTGTAAACCTCTTAATGTGTCAAAAGCTTACGCCTACCCAGGGGAGGCATAATGAAGAGAAATAACTTTATTTCTCATAGTTGTTTTCTCTTTCTATGTGTGCTGCACTCTCGAGTACACATAGGAGGAAAACGACTCCACTGATATTTTTGTGCAGGATGTTATCCCTCCCTACACAAAAATTCCTACAATGCAGACACACTTGCACCATGGTGCAAGGGTGCCTGCGTTGGGGCATCGCAGCCATTTGTGGCCAGCACAGTGGAAGAGGACAGCAAAGTGCTATATCTTATGGATACATCACATTCTTGCCCTTTTCTTTTGATGCAGGGCAGAGCAGCAAGAACCCAAAATATTATAAATATGTCCCTGAGTGCACCAGGAGCATATGGTGAAATACAAATCCATCCACCTTTAAACATAACACATACTAACCAAGATTTCATACTGACAGACAATGAAAATAATGACAAAATAATCAGTGCATCTGCAACTAACAATATTTTACTAATCCTAGCACAGTGCAACTCATGAATGTTGGACGGCAAGTCCAAATTGTACCCACCACTATTTATACAAATATACTTTCTGCCTCGGCAATGCCTGTAGGAAAGTGCCCCTTTTTGACACAGTCACCCCCTCTATTCACCTGGTATTCAATGCAATTTTGACTGAAGGGCTCCTGCTAACCAAGTCCCCAGTGCCAGATCTCTTTCCCTAAAACTGTACAATTGTTCCCCCAATTGCCAATACCTTTGTAAGTCCCTAGTAAGTGGTACCCCTGGTACCTAGGGCTTGAGTACCAAAGGGGGTCCACAAAGGTGACAGCATGTATTGTGCCACCCTCAGGGACCCCCTCACCTATCACACACATACTGCCATTGCAGGCTACTTGTCTTGGCGCAGCTAAAAGTGAAAACACAACATTTCACACCGCATGGATGCCATGTCCCCTAACAGTGTGTGAAATATATATACGTCACCCCTACAACAGGCCTCGCAGCCCTAAGGCAGGGTGCAATATATTGCATGTGAGGACATATCTGCACGAGCAGATATGCCCCTGGTATGTCTTTGTTGATTCTTACACACAGTGAGTGAGCAGGGAAGCCATTCTAAGTACATCTGCTGGACACTGGTCAATATCCCCCTAGCTGCATGATGGCTTCGCTGAATATAAGGATGTTTGGTATCAAACATCTTGTATTAATAAGTCCTCACTGATGCCAATGATGGATTTATCAATACATGCTCTCAGAGGGCACCTTAGAGGTACCCACTGAAAACCTATTAACTACCCGTGTGGGGACTGACTAGATTTAGTCAGCCTGTCACCACCAGACACAAGTCTGACCTCCTAGCATTAGAGCCTTTGCTCTCGAGTGGTCAACCACAAAGCTTGCTTTGGGAAAGGTGTTTACGCACCCCACCCAACAGGATGACCTGAGAACCAGCATTCCAGGGCAGGAGGCCATCAAAGAAGCCCACCGCCCCTGGTATGCAGATCTGGCTTCACTCACAGGTGAGATGAAGACCCCCGCCCCAGGGCTCATTTGACACAACTTGAAAGGTGACAAATTGAGTATTCAGGGAGGTGCATCCACCCATCAGGTACATCCCACTCCTAAGGTGAGCTGTCTGATGTAGACACAACTTTTAGAAATCTACCATCTGGGTGTTGGCAGATTTAGGAACTCTGAGACAGGGTTATGACCACCTCCCACAGGAAGTGGTCATATAGGGGGTGCAGTAACCCCAGGGTTAAGTAGCCAATTGGCTACAACCCTACACTCCCCGAAACATCCCTAAAGAAGGTATTTAGGGAAGCCCTAAATTGCTTGCAGAAAATGACAAAGTCATAGCAAATAGAAAAGCCCCTCATGAGAGTGAGGAAGAAGGGAAGGTGGATGAGGAAATCCCTTCACAACTCTATTGATAGTAACACCAGTGGAGGCACTTCTGATAACTACTTCAGGGGATGGAGGCAGGGAATATGCTCAACTCCAAAAGTTAGGTAAGAGAATGGAATTAGAGTCTAGATTCTTAGCTATAAAAAATAAAAGAGGTGAGATGAGCCTAGGACCCATCTCTGGTGACAGCAACCTTTTAAATAGGGAGAAAGATGAAACGTTTGACCCTAAGATCCCCAAAGGGATTTTCCCCAAATATTCAGAGGGTGGTGCTATCACTCAATGGTTCACTGCCTTTGAGAGGGCTTGCACCATGAGGAAACTCAGCCAGAAATATTGAGGCCCTCTACTCTGGTAGCTGTTTTCAAGTGTAGAGATGGACTCCTAACCCTGACTGGAGCAGGTGCTGAGTCCTATGACTGAATGAAAGATACTCAGATTAAGTGATTTGGACTCACAACTGAGGAGTATAGGATCAGGTTCAGGGAAACTAAAACAACTTCTAGTCAACCCTGGATAGATTTTGTTGACTTCTCAGTCAAAACACTGGGTGACTGGTTAAAATGGAACCAGGTGCAAGACTATGATGGGATTTATAATCTTATTATGAAGGAGCATCTGTTGAGTAACTGTGTTTCTGAAAAAATGTATCAGTACTTGGTAGACCTAGGTCCATTTTCTCACCAAGAACTGGGAAGGAAGACAGACCACTGGGTCAAGACTAGGGTATCCAAGACAACTCATGGTGGGAGTGACCAAAAGAAAGGTGTTGCTAACCCACAAAGGGAAAGAAGGTGACAAGTCTAAAGATAAAAACAAAGAGTCTTCTAAAGGCCCCCCAAAAACCTTTTTTAGGAGGGTGGGCCTAGGGCAAGACATAGGGCAAGGGTTGGTATCAGGGTAAGAACTGGGACCCTAAGAAGGCTTGTTGCTTTAATTGCAAAGCCAATGGCCACTGAACTGGAGACTGACTGTCCCCAAAAGAATCCCTCTAGTGCATCTGTGGCTCCTGTTACAGTGGTAAGTCTCCAGATGGGATCACAGGTGGGCAATGACCATGTCAGAGAGGTCACAGAATCAACTTCAGTCTCTGAGGGTGGGGTGGGTGTAGCTATCCTGGTTCTCTGGCCCAGTAATCTGGAGAAGTACAGCCTCATAATAATGGGATCAGAGTTGGTACACTTATGGATACAGATGCAAGTGTTACCATGGTGACTGAGAAACCGATATCCCCAGAACAGTATCTGACTGGAGAAACTTTCACAGTCATCAGTACTGACAACCAAGCCAAGGTCCATCCCATGGCAATGCTGACCTTAGAGTAGGGAGGGGTTATTGGCCAGAAGAAGGTGGTAGCATCATCTGCAATTCCTGTAGTCTGTCTGTTAGGTAACAATCTGACGTCCTCAGCATTGACTGAGGTTGAAACAAATGCCCATGCAGCTATGTTGGGTATACCTGAATGGGTGTGCGTGAAAAACAGAGTACAGTGCAAAGTCCGGGGTGAAAGAAAGGGGCTGGAGCATGAAATAATGGCCCAGCACTCCAAGAGAAAAGGCAGGACGTCTGATAAGCCAGTTTCTTAGCAGCCGCAACCTCAGGTCTCCTCTCTTCAGGAAAAGACCTGTCTGCCCTTGAAGGAACTGATCCCCAGGAAGTTGGGCCTTACACGGCATAGCTCCTGGCCCGAGGGGGACCCTCTAGGGAAGAACTGTGTGAGGAATAGAGGACCTATCTCACTCTTGAAAGCCTGAGACAGCAAGCTGCCGACCAGGAAAAGAGAGATGTCAGTGGCTCCCACGGAACCTATTGGGAGGTGGGACTCCTTTGTACTGAGACCAGAGACCCCAAACCTGGGGTCACTAGGAGAGTGGTAGTACCTCAGGTGTATAAACAGTGTCTGCTTACTTTGGGTCATGACATCCCCTTAGCTGGGCATCTTGGCCACACCAAAACTTGGGGTAGGATGGTACCTCTCTTCTACTGGCCAGATATGTCGCAAAAGGTGAAGGGGTTTTGTAACCTTTGTCACCTGTCAAGCCAGTGACAAGGCAGGTGGCCACCCAAAGGCCCCTTTAATTCCACTTTCAGTGCTTGGGGTCATATTTAAAAGGGTTTGACATTGTTGCCACCCTAGACCCTCCAACAGCATCAGGGAACAGATGTATACTGGTGGTAATGGATAATGCCATCGGGTACCCTCAAGCTATAATCCTTAGGACTACTACTGCTCCTGCTGTTGCTAGGGCACTACTAGGTATTTTGAACAGAGTGGGCTTCCCTAAGGAGGTGGTATCAGACAGAGGTAGTAACTTTATGTCTGCATACCTCAAGGCCACGTGGAATGAATGTGGAGTGACTTATAAGTTCACTATCCCATATCATCCACAAGGAAATGGTTTAGTAGAGAGATTCAACAAAACCATGAAAGGCATGATTGCAGGACTCCCTGACAAACTCAAAAGGAGATGGGATATTCTGATGCCATGCTTGTTTTTCACCTACAGAGAAGTGCTACAGAAATTAGTCAGTTTTCCCCCTTTGAACTTCTGTTTGGCCATCCTGTAAGGGGACCACTCTGTCTAGTGAGGAAAGGCTGGGAAACACCTCTCAAAGAGCCCAAACAAAACATTGTTGACTATGTGCTTGGCTTACATTCACGGATGGCTGAGCACATGGAAAAAGCATCCAAAAACCTTGAGGCCAGCCAAGAGCGCCAGAAACTCTGGTATGGCCAAAAGGCTGGAGTTCCAACCAGGGCAGAAGCTGTGGGTACTTGAGCCTGTGGCTCCCAGGGCACTTCAGGATGAATAGAGTGGCCCTTAACCCCACCCTTGAAAAGAAGAGCGAGGTCACCTATCTGGTTGACCTAGGCACTCCCAAAAGCCCTGACAGGGCTGATGTGGCCATGCTGATGGTCACTGATGAGGATCAGGAAGAAGGGAGCAAGCCTCTCCCTGACCTCCTCTCCCACAGCCCCAAAGATGGATCAGTTGGTGAAGTGGTATTTTCAGATACCCTCACTGTCCAACAGCAAGCAGGCTGCAGGCACATCCTACAACAGTATGCTGAGCTCTTTACCCTCACCCCTGGTCAGACTAAGGGGTATGTCCATGGTGTGGACACTGGTGACCATAGCCTGTCAAGAGTAAAATCTATAGACGGCCTAACCATATGAAGGATAGCATCAAGGCTTAAGTAAGCAAGGTGCTGGATGTAGAGGTAAGTGAGCCATCTGACAGTCCCTGGGCCGGCCCAGTTCTCCTAGGCCCCAAACCTCATTTCAAGGGAGGTAAATCCAAGTTTAGGTTTTGTGTGGACTATAAAGATTAAAGGTATTAATGCAAACACCAGACAGATATACACCCTATTCCAAGGGCAGGCAAGTTGATTGGCAGGTTAGGGGTAGCCAAATTTCTCAGTACTTTTGATTTGACATCAGGGTACTGGCAGATTGATCTGACCCCTGGAGCAAAAGAAATATCAGCATTCTTGACCGATGATGAACATTTTCTGTCCACTTTTATGCCATTTTGTTTAAAGAATGCCCCTGCGACCTTCCAAAGTTGGTGACTAAAGTCCTTGCTGGGTTGGAAGCCTTCAATGCAGCGTATCTCAATGACATTGCTGTCTATAGCTCCACATGGCAGGATCACCTAATCCACCTTGGCAAGGTTCTTGAAGATCCACTAAGCGCAGGACTCACTATCAAGGCAAGCAAGTTCCAGATAGGGCAGGGCAAACTGACCACAGGCCTCTCAGATGGCTGATACCCTGATGCCAGTGATGGCTTTACTAATGTCAGGAATCCCCAAGGTGCCTCCTGCATTATCTGTCAGCATCCCCAGGGATTAGGGTTGAATTATATCTCTGTTGTTGGCTAAACCTTCATGTTTCTAAGTAAACATAATGTGCCGTGTTACACAATTGGTTTTATCAATGCTTGTTTTACCAGTGCTTGTTTGCCAATGTGAGCAGGTGTAGACATGTGCTTCTAATTGGGCGTGGTGACTCTATTTTCAGCCATACGTGGAAACTCAACTGCTTTCCTGATTGGTTATAAATAGCAGAGTGAAGTGTGCCTCCCTGCTTGGCTTTGTTTTGCTTCCTGATCTCAGCATCTGACTTGGCAGTCCAGCCTCTGCTGTCATCCTCGTATTCAGGACTTTTGAGGCAATTCTTTTCATCGTTCCTGTACCAGCTGACACCAGGCATTCCTCCAGCACACCGGTTAAGTGACTAGTATTCTCCAGGGAGTTTGTTCTTTGAGCGCTGCCCTTTCCTAGAACAGCTGGTGTATTTCAGACCTCGTATTTTGGCAGAGTGCCTATCTTGAAGAGACAAATGCATTTCTGAACATTCTACCTTGTTATTGTAGTTACTTGCCTAAATGTGCTTCAGGAAATCTGCTTGAGCTCAAGTACTACAAAACGTGACAGTGAAATTTTAAAAGAGCATGTACGTGACTTTTCTTTCTCTAATAGCATAACCCTTGGATTTAAATTGTGTCATTCATGCCTGTGTTTCAGGTTTGGGGAATTTGCTTTTTGAAGGGTTTTTCACACACACAGTGAAACCAATCCAAACTGTGCCACCCTAACTGTTTGAACCCAGAGTGGACATTTGTATTTCTTGGATTGTTTTTGTTCATTTTAGTTTAACCCTGTGCATGCAGGAAAGTTATATGTGATATAATTAATGCCCTTGTGTGTCTTTCTTTTGCATGATAAGTGCAATCACATTTCTAATTGTAGTGTGCAACAGTGAATCTCTGTGAAGCCAGCCTTATTGTCACAATACTTATTGTTATGGTACTCAGTTTGGGTTTTTGGTAATGCAGTGTTAGTAATTGTGGCAAAAGTTATTATTATCCAAGAAAAGTGCTGGAGCATCCTGGTGTTCTTCTGCCCATATCAGGAAGAGAGATTCAGTTTCAAGGAAGTTGAGTGCACTAACTCTGTCAAAAACAACCTGCCCCCGAAGATACAGGGTGCCTGGCTGGACCGGCAAGACGTGGCAGTGTTTTGTCTCTTTCTCTTCCACTCCCCCTTTCCTCTCCACCTGTCAGGGCTTCTGTGTCCACCAGGAAGTGCCGAGAGGTGTTGCAGGAGGTCAAGGGGCATACCATCGCCCCTGAAGACATCCTGCTTTTCAGGTGAGTGGCCCTGTCTTGACAACTAATACATGCACCCAGAGGGCACCTCAGAGGTAACACCTGAAAAACTGTGTGGGAACTGACTAGTTTAAGCCTGCCTATCATCACCAGACACAAGTCTCACCTCCTAGGATGAGAGCCTTTGAAACCACAAAGCCTGCTCTGAGAGAGGTGTTTACATACCTCACCCAACCGAATGACCTGCGAACCTATAATTGAAGGCAGGGGGCTTTAAGGAAGTCCACTGCCCTTGGTATGCTGATCTGCCTTCACTCACAGGAGATATGCCAACCCCCTCTTTCCCCAAAGCCTGTTTAATACCTGAACAGGTGGAAGATTTAATATTTGAGGCTGTGTGACCACCACCCATCACATCAGTCCCAACCCTAATGCCAGCTCTGTGACTGGACACAATTTTTTTGAAATCTGCTATCGTGGGTGTGGCAGATTTAGGAACTCTGGGGCACGGTTCTTCCTACTTCCCTCAGGAAGTGGTCATATAGGGGTTGCAGTGATCACAGGGGAAAGTAATTCATTGGCAACTACCCTACACTCCCTGAAACACCCATAAATGCAGTATTTAGGGAGCCCCTGGCACCAGGAAATATGATTCCTGCTGATCTGCGAAAAAGAAGGACACTCAAGATCTGCAGAAGCAAAGCCCAGGAAAAAGCACCTGACCTGGCCCCAGCCCTGCCAGCCTGTCTGCTGTTCCAGCCCATTTGCCTCAAAGTCGACTCGTCATCGAGCTGCTGTGTCTCCAAAAGCCTGGGAGGCCTGCTTGCCTTCAACAAAGACCCAGGAACTCCTGTGGCACAGCAGAGCTGCTTTCCTGCATCTTGCAGGCACCCTAAGACAAACTGCGAGGACTCCGGACCACCTAAAACCCAACACCTGAAAGCACCACTGCACCTGTGTCGTACAGCCTGAGCCGAAGTGGACAAACAATGCCAGTGTGCTTTGTCTGACCCTCCAGAGATGAAGCCCACCTTAGACTTGCCCACTGTGAATCCTCCAATGTCACCTTCAGCCTCTGTAAGCAGGCCCCCTCAACCGTGAGTGTTCCAGTGGAAAGATCCTGATGCCTCAAGATACTTCTGCACTCATCACCTCTGGCCCATGGAGAAGAGGACCCGAGGTTTCCCCACATCGGTGAACATCTGAAGGCCGGAACCCACTTGTTGGTTCATCCTGACTAGATCTCCAGACCTCACATGCAACATCTTTTCTGCTGGACCGATCCCCATTGAGTAACACTGGGCACCCAATGTCATACTACACCTCTGCACCAGACTGCTCTAGTGCCACCCAGTGTGAACTGTTAGCCAATACCTGACTGTTTCACAACACTTGCCTTAAGTCCAGGAGATTGGTCCCGTAAGGCGCTATACTGTACTTGCTTCGCAGTTTTTGCTTTTCCTCCATGGGATAACATTGCAGCTTCCAAAAAATGAACTAAGTGTCGTCTTTTCGAAACTGTGAAGACTTCTCTTGCAAAACGTACTTACCTGATCAAATTGATTCTGGTGCCAAAATACATATATAAAGTTGCTTTTTATTTTTGTAAATTGGTGTGGAGCTCCTTCTTGAGTTGTGTGTCTCATTTATTGACTGTATGTGTATTTGCCGATGTCTCACACTCCTCTCTGATAAGCTTAAGGCTGCGTGGCCACACTACCCCCTAAAAAGAGCCCCTTAAGATTGCCAGAGCATGACCCTTGTCCACTGGCAAGGGCAAAACAAATTTTGCATGATATATCTCATTTTGATAAATCATATAAAGAGCCTGCTTCCTACAGTTCCATAACAGAAATGCCCTGCTAATATATGCACTGCTGCTAAACAAGCAAAGTGCTACCCATAATGAACCCTTAACACTAATCAAACAACAACAAAAAACAACTATAATACCCAAAAAAACTAATTATTGTTTTGGAACAAGATATGATTCTTACTATCCTGAAACTTTATCCACCCACAGAAATGCAGGGGTTCTAGTACCACTTCAAGAAAGTATATTGAGCCACCTACAAAAATCTACACTTGTTACAGAGTATGCCACAAATGCAGACTTTGCCTACAAAACCAAATCGAAACAAAATATTAATAGCATTATCTACGTCCCTGTCACAGAAGTATCCAAACACTACCACATGCTAATAGAATCCCCCTGCTACTAACAAACAACAACAAACTCTCTTTACCAATGGATTATTGCAAAGACACTTGGGTTGGCCGCCTGCATTTGTCATGACACAAGCACTAACCCAAATTGCACATCCCATGATGTCCATGACATCACCATCTCTCAAGAACACACAAACAATGCCGTGGAAGAGTGGTACAATTTCCTTCCAAGGGATGGTTGGAAGAAGTCATCCAGCACTTTACCAATTTCTAGAAATACTCATAAAAGGACACAGATACTAAGATCTAACACTAGAACAAACCCTACCAGACCAAAAACCAAAAAAATCAAAATAATCTACACAAATGCACCAAATGCTATCAAATAAAGTGAGACTATTTGCCATTAAATAAAACTAACTAAAACATGAGTGAATCAAATGAATTACACAACAGAAACATACAAATTGTATAATTAATAACTTTTTTAGCATTCTGAACAAAAATAAAAAACAATGAAGCATACTTTCAAAATAATAAAAAGGACAATAAGTATTACCTATAGAAACACCTGTAAACAAAACAACATGCAATAAAACAAAGAACACATAATTAAAAATTGTACAGCATATGGTATACATACATTACACATAGTTACATACATACATATACATTACACATAATTACAGAATATCAAAATATTAGCACACACAATAAAAATTCTGATTCCCAGGCAATAAATAGTAAATAAAGATACAGAATTACTCTAGATTTTATAGATGAAGTCCTCCGTAGGCTATATGACATCAATTACAAAATATAGTCCC
Source organism: Pleurodeles waltl (assembly GCF_031143425.1). Taxonomy (NCBI): domain Eukaryota; kingdom Metazoa; phylum Chordata; class Amphibia; order Caudata; family Salamandridae; genus Pleurodeles; species Pleurodeles waltl. The sequence continues at coordinate 846,603,034 of NC_090444.1, forward strand.
TTGAAATCTTTAAAAATGTAACCCAACAAATGCATAAATTAAATTAAAAAAATATTATCACTTCAATGCGACCAAATGGAAGCCATCCAAAACCTAAAAACATTCACAACATTTCCAGGATATCCACAAAGGAGCAAGTAAAAATAAAATAGACAATAAGAAAAAAATCCCAAATATTTTCCTTGCATAATTTTTTTTATTAAAAAAAACATTATGCAATAACAGAATCTCCACTTCCAATACAAAATCTGAAAAACAAAAGAAAGAAAAAAACCCAAAACAAACAAAACCCAGGAAACACTAATACAAAATAACAATAATTCAAATATATCATGCTATCTAACATTAAAAATACAGATCCCATTCATAAAATTGAGACTGAGTGGACACACCATAAACAAATACTAAATAACGCATACTAACTATAACCTAGAAAACACACACATACAAATATTATCCTAACTAACAATGTACCAGCTAGCTCTTCCAATAAATAATACATATAAAAATAGATTAAAATTAAACTTATTTTTACCAAATACCAATAATGAGGAACTGCTAAACTGCACAGCTGCCATGCATCTCAAAATGAGGAAAACAGGCTACAAAATAAAGCAAGCAGTAAAACAAAAATGGCAGCACAATGGAAATGAAGAACAAACTTACCTACTATGCAAACCAATGGAATAAAGAAATATAGATAATGTATTGAAAAATACAAAATATATGAAAACGTGTGCAAGTATTTAGTTAAAAGTACTGTAATACTACATATAAAAATGAAACAAATGAAAAAGCAGACATCTCTTCTGTTAAAAAATGTGAACAATATACATGTAAATATCTAACAAAAAACCTAAAAAAATGTATATGCATGAAATATATATTGTTCTCTTTGATCATTTTTAAAAGTGTACCTGAAAATATGGTTGTGTCTGAACGTCAATAAAAATTGTTGGTATAATGTTTTTCTTTAAAAATGAACACAAATTGCATTAACTCCAAACTAACCAATAAAACCAAATTAAACACTGTTTATATAGCTTACATTATATTACTTACATAAAATATTTCATCTCTATACTTGACCTCACTTAGAAAGGTTTTGGCGATGATGGGGAGTCAAATTTTGTATTCTCATTCCAAAGTTAACCACTTTGGAAAAGTGCTGGGCTTTGGGAGGGTTAGAAATACTATTCACACTCCATACTGAAGCCCATGGTTATGAATGTTTCACTTTGAGTGGATCAGATTTACTAGTCCCACTCCAAACTTAATCACACTAGGGAACTTGTTGGACTTTGGGGGCGAGGGAGGGGTCATATTTACTCTTATAACTCCAAACTTAACCACATTGGGGAAACTGTTGGTAGAGTGTGTCAGATTTACCATTTTGATTCCAAATTGAGCACACAGTCATAAATGTTGGACTTTGGGGAGAAGGAAGAGATTTACCTTCCCTGGAGAGGCTGCTGGAGGTGGGGGTGGGCAGATTTACAATTCCCACTGCAAAACTGACCACTTCTGGAAAACTGCTGAACTTTGGAGAGTGAAATTTACTATTCCCACTCCAAACTTACCCACATTGGAATCTGGGGAAATGATGCTTAGTATTCCCACTTCAAAGTGAAGCACCTTATCTAAAATGTTGGACTATGGAGGGAGGGGGAGTTACACATATTATTCCCACTCCAAACTTAAACACATTGGTGAAAGTGTTCAACTTTGCGGGGGTGTTGGTCGGATTTTCTAGTCCCACTCCAAACTTAAAAACACTGGGGAAAGTGTTGAACTTTGAGGGAATCGACTATTTATACTCTAAATCAGGGAAAATGTTGGACTTTCGGAGGAGGAGTTATATTGAACAGTCAAATTACAATTGTTGCCACATTCTACAACCAAATTTAGTAGAGTAGGCAAAAAACTATTTTGTAAAATTACAACCCAAAAAGCACTTATACCTACTAAAACATTAGAATACAAAAAAACCTTTACAAATTACACGAACATTAATATAAATGTATTTAAAGTTACAAACAATTTAATTATCTTTAGGATATATATAGTTTTAAACATAATTACTAAACAAACCCAAAATTAATTATCACTTTTTCAATAAATTGAAAATAAAATAAAAATATGTAATGTATATTTAAAAAACACTAAACAGTAGACATAAAATTTGTAACAAATCAACATTCCTTACAACATGTCATAGCTCCTTAAAATAAAAAAATAAAACAACATTTATAAAAAAAAACACTTCCCACCCAATTTCCCTACAGCCCTATAACCCGCTCTGAAAATAATTTAAATTGAAATCATATACACTATAAGAACTATTTTTGTTTTAAAAAAACATACATTATAAATAATTTTGAATGTAGCACAAAAAACAATAGTACAGACAGTGATATTTAAAACCAGTATTAAATTCAATAATGTTAAAAAATCTGAAAAAAAGATAGACAACTGAAATATTTGTTAAAATGCTATAAAATACATCACAATATTGCTGCAATGATAATACCATCTGACAGTTTTTACACAATATTTAGGTTGTGCACCTTAAACCCTTCATTGGCACCTTGGGTCTATGACAATGATTATAAAAGCTTCAGTACTACAAGCTGCAATCACTTCTAAATCTTCCACTCTTGAGGTCTGTGTTCACCCGTGAACTACATGCCTACATATACCCGAACCTGTTATTACTCATTCCCCCCATCTAGACCAGGCTGTGATAGAAAGACTTTTGAAAGATGGTACATGGTTAAAAATGGAATTTAGTGCCATTGTTGTATTTTCTTTTGTTAAAATAAGTATGAGACACAGCCATGATACACTACACATTCAGAAGAGGCATGTTAATGCTACCAAACCTGGTAATGTACAGTAAGTATTTTCTTAATATGAATAAATATCTTTCTAGACAGAAGTCACATTGTGTGAACATTATATTTATTTTGAGTGGTTCTTGTGCTGCCTAAACTAGTCATTCTACACCACACCCCTTTTGGAATGTAAGCCATGACTTTTCAACTTTGCCACTCACTGACAGTGAAACCCTATAGCGAAGGTACATGAATGCCAATGAACTTGAAGTATAATCTGGTTTCTGTGTTTTCAAGGACTGAGGCACTCCTTTCACAAGGACTGCCTCATTGTCCTTGAGTCACAGAGACCAAAGAGAACTGGCCTAACAAATGTAAAAGTGTTGGCTTGACCTTTTAGATGTTACTGACAAAGGAAAGCTGGCAGCTGCAGGATATGTTACAAATGAACTGTTTGAAAATAAGGTGTTAATGTATCCGAACAGCACTCATTTCTTCATCCCCATTCAGGAAACACTTACTTGCTTCTGCCCTTGCTAAGAGCAAACTTTGCACTAGCAAATTCTTGAATACCCACAAGCAGGCAAGTTTGTAAGGTGTTGATTAACATTTGAAGTAAACTCATGAGAAATGTCCACAAATCCCCCCACACTAAATTTGTATCTGCATTGTATGCATGGAAGATTCTACCACTCCAGATTTAAGAAATCAGAATATGGAAATTGGTGCATAAAATGGCAATTCTGCTCACATAGGTTGAATTTGAGTGGGCACAACACGAATAATCAGGCTATAAGCCATGTAAAAAGAGTACAAGTGTGTCAAACATCTTGCTTCAGACACCAGTCCAGGGGCGAGATTTACTAACATTGTGCGTCATGGTTGCACCACTTTTGTGGCCCACCTGTGATGCAGAATGGTAATAGATGTTTACAAAGCCACATAAGGGGTGATTGGTGCCACATTACGTGGCTTTGTACAGACCTGCTGCATTGTTATATATTGCTTTCAAAGAGGCGTTCAATGGATGGAACATGGGCGTTCCTATGCATCCACCCATGGATTTCATGAAATCCCAGATTTACAAAGATTTGTAACTGCATGATTGTGTGAAATCACTATGCCTCCCAGATGATAGCATATGAAGGAGATTTTTTTTTTTCCTCCTTGTTATTTCATTTCTTTCACGTAGAAAGAGGAAAATGCCTCCGGAGATTTTTTTGTGCAGGAACATATCTCTTTATGCACAAAAATAATTCTACTTGTATCGCAGGCACAATTGCATCGTGGTGCAAGTGTGCCTGCATTGGCACTATGCTATCTGAAGTGCACCAGCGCTATGAGAGAGCAGAAGTGCGCTATATTTTAGTAGATGTGGGACATTTCTGCACCCTCCCTTTCACACAATGCAGCACAGCAAGGTGCTTTGCTACACTGGGTGGCTTGAAAGGTTAGTAGATCTGGCTCTAAGTATGTTTCACAAGGAAAAAGACTATCGAGGGTCCCTGGTATGATGAGTAGCCCATCCAGGGAATAATACTTGTATACAAGCAAAAGCAAATGAGCTACAAATAATGTTCACTTTTATCCAACATAGGAAAAAACGATTAAACTGTAACAAAATTTAAAGGCAAAAAATATTTATTACAAATGTATGTCAAACAGAAGGACATCTCAATATGCAAATATACAATTATATAAAGGTAAAGCTGGGAAAACACAAAAAATATTTCTATACATATTTACACCTATATACAAGTAAATAGACAAAAGACGAACTGACACATCAGACAAGACAAAAAAACTGATCCAACCATAACAAAACACAAACATATAAAAAACATTTTTTTTGTATAATAGAATACAAACAAAAAATATACACTTTCTTTTTCTGGAACTGAAATGATATTCACATAAGTACCATATTATTATTCAATTCCTGATTGTGTCTCCATCTTGCTTGGAAAGAGAAAAAACATTGTATCTCGGCTTCATTAATTCAAAGTTCTTATAAACAACAAGCAGTAGTAGGAACAAAGCCTACGCACGTTTCGGCGGTAACCACCAAATAAAAAAAAACGCCTTCTTCAGGGCCATTCCTTTCCCATCATTACTGCATGATATCGCAGATTAAGTGGATTCTCTTCTTTCCCATTACCATAAAACCTGATAGGCACAAAATAGAACAAAATACATTTTGATCCAAATTCTTGAGATTCAACTAACCACCAGTGATTATTACCAACAGGATAACCAACCAATAAATGAATATCGCGAAAACACAAAATACCAAATACCAAAGCCAGAAGAGATACAAAAAAATAATTTAAAAAAATAAAAAATAACATGAAAAAAATAAAAAGTAATCTAATAAAGAGTGAAAAGTGAAAAAATCTCCCATAGAAGTGAAATAAACAAGAAATTCCACACAACACCGCCTCCCTTGTGTATAGAATCACCAATAACCACATTCTTAGATTACTAGATAGATAAATAGAAAAATAAATAAATACCCGGCGATGTTGTTGCAGAGTTTCCTCGATTATAATACAAACAGGGTTCAGTTTTGTAATTCCTACTTTCATTCGCAAGTGAAACCTTGTAAAGACACATAGCCATATAGACGAAATTACCTCACTTTGTTTGCCAAAAACCCACCAATTCACTATAAAGGGTGAAATACCTCAAGTCTCAACCACAAGACCAAGAGCAGATTCCTCTACCTACCCAAATGATCGTTTAAAGTAGGAAACATCTCTGGGTGTTCATCAAAGTGATCCACACACCTCCTCTAGCTGCATAGAGCAAAAAAGACACAAGGTAGAGAAATTTGTCAGCAATAGCTAATCTTTCACCAGGTAATCTGTCTTTCCGCATTTATTTCAATTAAAAAATCCGCTCACCCAGAATCCGACCATAACAGAACCTCGTGTTCTCACTATTGGTATAAGACACTTCGCATATACAGTGATCTAAATCACTCTACAGATTTTTACAAAAAACTAAAAAGATAGTGCTACACCTATATACGGGCTAATTTTCATATTAGAAAACATACCTGAACTCTCGCTAATTCTTATAAACGGCGCTGATCTCTAGCGTCCGAAGAACATATTGCCCGATAGTGCTGACTCCATTATAAAGTCAGGCGCCAAAACCCTATTCTCACTTCAAGAAACGCGAGACTCCTCACGTGAGTGTTAAATTGCCGATTCACACAGGAAACAGTGTCGGCCATCTTGTAATGGCTTTGGGTACAGATATCACTTGGTTCTAATAGTACCAGAGCAGGAATGCACTCCAATACGTACACCAGTAGCCCCATTACTAATGATTCATTTATACAGTGATGGACTTCCTCGGGGACATCAAAACAAAACTTATATGGCTTTGGGTACAGATATCCCTTAGTTCTAATAGTACCAGAGCAAAGATGCACTCCAACTATGTACACTAATAGCCCCAATACTAATGATTCATTTTCATGGTGATAGACTTCCTCGGGGACATCAGAACAAAACTTGTATGGAAATGAACAAAATAAAAAATAGAAAATAAAAACTCTTTGACTCACAAGTCACATACTTGCCTAGCATTGACAATCATTAGGCCACAACCACTTATATTCGGTCTACTCACTTACAATCTGAAAATGACCACACAAACTATCAGATATATTATAGTGGCCATCGAGGATCAATCAGCTCTTAAAAAGCCAGAGGGGAGAACTTGAAAATAGCGCAGAACACTATTGATCATAGACAAAATGAGCATATTCTCACAGAACTAGTAGAAAACTTCTAAATTTAGATCAAAAAGAATACTAAATACCGAAAGGAATTCAAACTAAAGCATTTTCCCAAGGCATACATTCATTAAGCCCATTACCATGTGTATCCAAGATAAAAATCAAAAAAACCTCCCGCTTTTTTCTAATGTTCTCCCTTTCTTTCCCTGGTATGTCCTTAAATTTTTCCAGAATCGTCCAAGACAATTCATCCAGACAGTGTTTTTCTTTCAACCAGTGTTGTACCAAGGGAGCTCCCTCCCTATTGTTGCGAATATTGGATAGAGGTTCTGAAATTCTAACTCTCATTTCACGTCCAGTATGTTTCACTCTTGGTTACAGCAGCACGTTTTGATGGTTCATAAATGGAAAGCAGAGGGCACAGGTGTTCCCCACAGGTTCTTGTCAAATTGTGTGTGTGAGGTACTGGATCGGTATATCGTGGTCAGAATATTGTGCAACATAAATATAGGGGCATATTTACGTGCTCTGTGCGCCACTTCAGCATCATTGTTTTTGACGCTCCACCAGTGCAGACTGCAGAACCATATCTATGAAACCATACAAAGCCACTTTGCTCGGCCTCATAGATATACAGTAAGGCAATGCAGGGCAAGTTGCTGTGTTGCTTACTCTGCGCCAGGGAGGCATTCCATGGGCATTGTAGTGAGTTTTCCCACACAACACCCTTAGTTTTTGATGCTGCCCCAGATTTACAAAATCATGTAAACCTGGGGAAGTTCCAAAACCTTACGCCTCCCGAGGTGAGCAGTAACTAGGAGAAATAGGTTTATTTCTCCAAATTTTTTCCTCTTTCTATGTGTGCTGTGGCACACATAGAAAGAGGAAAATGCCTCTTGGGTTGTTTTTGTGCAGGAAGGGGAACAATCCTGCATTCATAGAGGCACCCTTGCACCATGGTGCAACGGTGCCTGTGCTGGCACTAGGCTGCTGAAATGCCACCAGCGTAGGGGATAAGGACAGGAATGCACTGTATTTCATGAATATTCCTGCCCTTTCACTTTGGTGTAGGGCAGTGCAACAAAACTTGCTGAGCTGCCTTACGCCAGATCTCCATCAGTATGCCCAATTGTGTTCTAAGAATCATTTACAAAAAAAAGCTCTTCATTGTAGTTAATAAGAATTTACAAACAATGGAACGATATTTGTGCAAATAATACTTAGGACACAGTACATTTGTAAATGCTATTCTGACATTGCTGGTCTTCGAGGGGGGTGGGCAGAATGCCCTAGCCCCTCAGGAGTTTCAAGAGGGTAGTAGGGTCCAAGAGCATGGGGGTCGCTGATCGGTTGGACGACGCATAGGAGGGAGTTTGAAGAGTAGTTATGGATAACTGTCTACCCTGAGGTCACTTTTTAGATTTATGCACCAGCTGTCAGGGTCAGTGTAATCTGGTAGGTGTCTTTTTTTCTTCACTTGTTTTGTGATTGGTTTCAGGCTAAGGTCATTTCGATATTTATCCCCTGTGTAGTTATGGCAGGTGATAGCTAGGAACTGGGTCGGCAGGCGCTGCAGACTTTGCGTGCTGCCAGAAGGGCAGATTTACTGGTCGATGGGGCCCTGGGAGAAAGGTGGTGCTGGCCTGTGTTTCCCCTGCCTGCAAAGTATTGAGATGGGCTAAGGGCTCCATGGGTAAAGGCAACGACCAAGGCAGCAGGCCGGCCTTAATGGGCCAATGTGCTGCACCGTAGAAGGCGAGGGCTGGATGGTGCTGCCAGTGGCCCTGCGTCGGGACCAGAGGGATGAGGCCATCACCAAGGCAGTCAAGGTTTGCACGGGACCTCCGACTGCAGTGCTTCAAAAGCATGCAGAGGTGCTCGTGGGCAAAAGGGGAGACGCTCGGCCTTCACACATGCTCTCACCTTAGCTACAAGGTGAGGTGGCGGAAGCATGAATGCCGGCCCTGGCCCGGACGTGCGCTAAAGAGTGCAGTGGGACGGGCCTCATGTGCCTGATTGTGTGGTGACACCTTTCAGCTGCGCTGGAGTGGTGGTGCCCACGTCAGGGGTGGGAGGGACATAGGGCTACACTGCTCTTTAGATTTATCAAGCCCCAGAAGACAGGCCTTGCAGCAGCAGGCCCCTGGGGTGTTTGAGGTGTAGGGAGGGAGGAAAGGGAGACTGGCAGACCTGATGGTGAACTGGGAGGGAATTCCTGCAGGGAGAGGGTCGATGGGGTGCAGTGGGAATAGCTAACTTGGTGCAGTAAGACTCTGACATTGAGGGGATGATGCTGGCCCTCCCAGAGGCGGGGGGTGGAAAACAGGTTTCAATGGGGACCCCGTGGGGAGCAAACTTTTTGGGACAGTGATTTGTTGGGGAAGGTGGCAGCCAAAACTGGTCAAGGGTGCAGTTTGGCAGTGAGTGGCTCAGGCTCCTAAAGAGGAGAGGGAGGGGGACAAGTTGCAGGTGCAGAGAGTGCGTTCGTGGCATTGGTGGGCAGTGGAGATTTTGGGAATGGTGGTCAAGGAAGGTGCGATTGGTGTCATGACCCACCATTCATGGTGTCCAGCCCAGCAGGTCAGGGACAGTTTTATGGCAGCCAGAGAAGGTCTGGTACAACCTGGCAACCCCAGCCCAAAGCCAGAGCATGAGTCTGTACGGCCAGCTCTGGGATGGCGATGGACAGGGCAGAGACGCAGCAAGGTATAGGATTTGCATCCATTTGCTGGACTTTAACCCTTCAGAGGATCTTTCTGTGACACAATTTAGAGATGGTGGAGTGGGTGATAGTGAGGTTCTTAGGACCATTGCAGGTTGTGTTGTGGAGGATGCTGATGAAAATGAGTGGGAGTTTGATTATGGAAAGAATGAAGAAGAAGGAGAGATTGTGGAGGAACAGCAGGAGGATAAATGATAGGGGGCACTGTCAGTGGCACATAAGGGGGAAGGTGAATCTCACTTTCGGAGGAGCATTGTTGTTTTGCAGTCTGTTATGGCACAGGTGAAGGCAATGTCCAAGACAGCGGAACCTGGGCCTGTGCCGAGGCAGATGGTTTTAGTACAGGCCCGACTGTAAGGGCCAAGTAAGAAGGTTGCCCTGGTGGAGGGGACTTGAGTGTGTGGAAATTGGGGTGCAGGCTGAAGTTGGTGACGCACAAGGCATCTGGGTCAATAATTTGCACTTTTCAAAGGGTGAGTATGTGCAGGACCAATGCACAGGTTTGGAGGTGGGAAGTCTGTGAGAGGGGAGTGGGGGTTTCAGGTGGCGGGTCACAGACAGATTTGGCAGAGGGTGACAAGCAGGAAGGGGACAAAATAGAAAGTAAGGATGTGAGGTGTAATAATCTGCAGTATATGAGGATCACAAAGCCTCTGGGGGATATTTAATGGCAACAATCAAGGAGCGCATATGGAAGGGGGAATATGTTGACATTTTTAGGCTGGTGCATCAGGAGGTGAGTGCTAAGGAAGGTTCAAAACGAGGAACAGTATGAGCTTTCAAGCAGGCTGAAAGTTCCAGTTAATATTGAAAATTGGACAGCAGCGTTCCTCATATATGCAAACTTCTATTGTGAAAAATATCCTGAGAGATAGGTGGCGCTCTTCAGATATCTTGAGGTGGTCCGCAAGGCACAGGTGACTTTTGCGGGGATGGTGTGGGTGCGCTATGATGAGGAATTTCAGGGGCACCTTGCAGAGAACGGGGATGGGATATGGGGCAGTTAGACAACTGGCTGTTCCTACAAACTATGACACAGGAATGGCAAGTCCCATCTACATCATGCAGCGAACAGTGGTCTGGTTATCTATAAGCTCTTTTGGGGGTACCCCCCCTCTGCAGGGTGGGGGACGGCCTGGTTGGGACAAGCAGGGACATCTGGAGCATGCTGGTCGTACAACAGAGGCAAGTGCTTGTGGGAATTTTTTAAAATCTCAACACAAATGGTCGAAGTGTGGGGGAAAGCACATGCTCACACAGTCCAGGGAGCAGGGTGGTGGGTTCAGCCAACAGGGGGGGGGGTCAGTGGCCGGATAACAACAACCACAGCAGGGAGTCAGAATCATCTGGGAAAAGGTGCATGTGCCAATTCAACTTGACCACCTGCAGTATTGGCTTGGGGTTGTATGGTCAGAGACAGAGAGGGACCTCCTATAGTCTGGTTTTCAGGTCGGTTTCCGATTATGTTGTGAAGGTCTGAGAGTATGACAGTGGGTGAACAAATTAAAGTCAGTGAAGGGGCAGGAGCAACTGGTGTAGGCCAAATTGATGAAAGAGGTAAGGGAAGGAAGAATGGAAGGACCTTCTTCAGATTGGTCCTTAGACAATTTGTGAATCTCCCCAATCGTGGTAGTCCCCAAGAAGAACCCGGGGAATTTAGATTGATTCACCACTTATCTTGGCCTGAAGGGCAGTCAGTCAATGATTTCATCCCTGAGGCATGCAGCAAAGTGCACTATGCGCCAGTGGACACAACGGTGCAGTTAGTGAATGCGTGTGGGTGGGACGCGTGGATGTCAAATTGTAACATAAAGTCGGCATTTCTGCTTTTGACAGTACACCCTGACGATTTTGAATTGCTGGGGTCTCAGTTTGGGAGAAAATTCTTCATTGACAAAGCTTTGCCGATGGGCTGTTCAATTTCTTGTTCATTGTTTGAAGGCTTCAGTTCCTTTTTGCAGAAGTTGTTTGTTCACGAGGCAGGGAGAGACATCACGACTCATTACCTGGATGACTTTCAAATAGCCAGGGTGACTGACTCTACAGACTGTCATAGAAATCTGGATTTGTTTCAGGAGATGATGCAAAATATGGGGGTCCTCTTGGTCCCGGAAAAAACAGGGGACCGGTACAGGTGATTACTTTTTTGGGAGTGGAGTTAGACTCTATTAAGATGGAAATCAGGATGCCGGAGGACAAGAGGCAGCATTGTTTGGAGCTGTTGGCGAGGGTTTTGGACAAGAGGAAGGTGCAGGTTAAGGACAATCGACTTTGAGTTTCGCTTGTAGAGCAGTCTGAACTGGTAGGAGTTTTTGCAGGCGTCTGAGATGGGCTTTCTCAGGTTTGGATCTCCCTCACCACCAGCTGCGATTGACGGCAGGGGTGAGGGAGGATTTGCTGCTCTGGCAACTTTTCCTGGCTGAGAGGAATGGTGTTCCCATGGCAGGATTGGGGGAGGAAATGGAGTGGTCCATGCAGTTGCTATCTAACGCAGCGGGTGAGTACGGTTTTGTAAATTTCTGGCAAAGTTGTTGGTGTGCGAAGGAGTGGCCCGAGCACTGGAATGGGGTGCAGGCATATTGCTTTTCTTGAATTCTTCCCACTGGTGGCGGCAGTCTGTTTGTGGGGGAGACACTGCAAATAAGCAGATGCTTTTCAAAGTGGATAACATGGCGGTAGTCAGCATTGAAAATCACCAGTCAGCGGGGTAGCCGAGAGTGTGGCAGTTGTTGCATGTGTTTGTGCTGGAATGCTTGAGAGCAAATGTCATGTATAAAGTGTGTCAGGTGGTAGGAGCGGTCACTGAGATTGCAGATGCCTTTTCTCATTTTCAGTGAGAGAGGTCCCGTGGACTTGCACCATTGGTCGATGAGGTGAAGACGAAAATGGTGTCCCACCTGTGGTCAATCATCGAGAATGCGTGAGGTAGCTGATTTTGGGCTCACTGTCTGTTTCTACCCGCAAGGCATACAGGCTAATGTGGGAGGAGTTTATTTGGTCTGGAGCAGCGTGGTGCAGTGGCAAGGATGGCAGGCTGGCTTGGTGCAACGAGGCAGTAACTTTCATCTTGTCTTTGATGGACAGGGGTTGTCGGCGGTAACCACTGCAGGTAACCTGTCGGGGTGGTGTTCTATGGGAAGTTGATATGGTGGTATGAACCATTGGTGGAGGACATGGGGAAGAGGATGCTGGAGGAATGGACCAGGGAGAGGGGCAGGGGAACCAGAGTGAGGTTCCTTATCACACTGGACAGTTTGAAGAGGGGTGTAGCAGCTCTTCCATAGGTTTGTAAGGACAATTGGGGTGGCGCTTCTTTTCGCAGTAATCATGGTCTTGCTATTTTTTGGTGCCTTTCGTGTGACGGAAGTGGTGGGGTCCACAGTGCAGGATGGAATCAGGTGGGGCGACATACGGTTGAAGGACGATGTGGTTCAGGTTTGGATCCCCAGGTCCAAGACGGATCAGTCGGGCAGGGGCATGTGCATAACTATGAAGGCATAACCAGACACACGTTTGCCCTCGAGCCTGGTGGTCAAGATTATGCGTTTGTGAGGGTGGTTCCAGGGAGGTTTTTCTCCATGCAGACAGGTAATGCTTTCCTCCGGCCCAGGTTTTGGGGGTGTTGCGCAAGGCATTCAACTTTTTAGGCTATAGGGCGTGGGACTTCAGGACCCATACCTTTAGGATTGGGTTGGTGACACAGGCTGAATCAAGGGGTTGGTTAGTGGCAGATATTCGGCAGGTGGGGCGGTGGCGATCTGACTGCAATAAGGGTTAATTGCATTTGGGGTGGGTGTTTCAGAAGCATCAGTAACACAAGTTTGTTTTCTCCTAAGTTGCATTGCTGGCCCGGAGAAGGGCTGTATAAAGATTTGGATATGTGGGCATTCCTTTGTGAAATGGGCAGTGAGGCATGCTGACAGATGAAAAGGAGGATGTGATTTGTGATTGCCGGATATGGTTGTCCAGTTGAAATGGTTTGGAAATGGTGGCATACTCTGGCGCAAGTTGCTGCCCAAATTGAATTTCCTTGGTAAGGGTAAGCCTTGTCTGGATATTTTTTCCTGTATCTTGGAGAAAACTATTTGGTCCAAATAAAGTGTTTGGCCCTAGTGAAGAAATAAAGAGAGATTTGCTCGAGATTAAGGCAGCATGGGCTGGTACTACAGTGATCCTATACAAATTCATGCCCAGGAGGAACTGGATGGGGCAGTAAACCTGGGGGGAATTGATAAAGCCCACAGGAAAGAGAAAAAGGAACTGAGGATGTTCTGCAAAATAGAGGGTTTCTCTTTTTTGGCAGCACTGTGATATCCGTCATGAGATGGCAGAATTGTTCAGGGATGATGGGATTCATATTTCAATCTTTGGGGTGAAGCTATACCTCATGCAATTGCGAAATTTGTTGGTGGAGCTGCTGCATTTACCTGTGGGTATGTAGGCAGACCTAGGGGGTGGAGTAGACAGACAAACTCAGGGTTTTTCTGGTGGAGGGTGTACATAAGTTAAGTAAGTTATTACAACAGAAACATTGGAAGTTTACGAACAATTGAGAGTTTGTGGGGAGGGAAAGGGAGGGGCAAAAGAACTGGAGAATGGAATAAAGTCAGCAGCAAGTATGGAAGCACAAAGTCTGGGTGCAGAGATCTGAGTGATGAGAGTGGTGATTGAACAGTTGTCCGTTTTTGGTTGTGAAGGGCTACTTAGGGGAGGGAGGAGTTAGGTTGGGCAGTTATTGAAATGTATAGTGAGGCTAGGATAATATTAGGATGCAAGGCATTAGAGCCAAGGTTTTGAGGTAATGATTGATCACCTTTCTCATTAAACACACAAACAGTAGTCCTGTCATTCTTGGAAGTGCCATTGCGCCCGATGCTGGTCTTGAGGAGTAGGCAGAATGCCCTAGCCCCCAGGAGTTTTGGGGAGGTGATAGGGTCCAAGGGCATGGGAGTTCCTAACTGGCTGGACAGCATGTGGGAAGGGGTTTGAAGAGCAGTTAGCGGATAGAGGTCCAGCGTGAGGTGACATTGTAGGTTTACTCACCAGTTGTTAGGGTCAGTGTAATCTGGTAGGGAGTTTTTCCTTCGCTACCCACCCACTTCTGTTTTTGGGGGTTTTGATGAGGCAGGTATGGCTTGCGTTTTTGGCACTTGTCTCATTAAAGCGGCCTTTTACACACAAATAGTATGTCGTTCTTGGATGTGCCATACCGCCCGCACAGCTGTGAGCAATAAACTGAAATATGCATGCTCTTATGTGCCAAAGCAAAACAAGCTTCTCTTTGACTTTTGATCTGTAGGGTGCATTCATCTATATCTACTGGGCGTGTAAATAGTGATCCTGAAGAGTGGGCAATGGCATGTTGCTGGTTATATTGCCCTAGCAACAGCTTGTGTTTTTCTTAGCTCCAATGGAATCCAAAGTTCAAGAAGTACTGATCACAACTCATATCTATTCCTTATCTAGAAAAGCACTAATAGCGAGACAACCATCACCCTGCTTTGTTGCAGCTACCACAAGGTCCAGTGGAAGATCTAAGCTCAATTTCCGGGCCTGGAAAAACCCAGCTTTGCCACACGTGTGAGTGCTCCTCGCAATCGTGCGACCAGTGTAGCTTTGGAGCCGAACCAAAGGAAATGCTTTTAGTCAATATAATTAGTCACACTGAAGAAGTGTTCTGAGGGCTGCATTAAAGTGCAGAGAAGGGGAAACAGTCGTTTTCGCCCGATCCTGTACTGACATTCCTCCTTGATGATTTTTAAAGGGAGTGAGGAAATGACCTTGCGTTGAGAGATAGATGAACGGATGTTCACTAGTCTTAGGTGTCAGGTGAAGAAATGAGATGGGCTGAAATGAAAGGAGGTCAGAAACTGGGGTCTGCTGGCAGCTTTAGATTTGTGGCTGGACAGTTAGAGGGGTGTAGAGATGAGTAAGACGTATCACCCTTGAAGGAATGAGGTCAAATGCTGGGGCAGATTATACTTCTTAAGCATCTTGATATCCATCTTGCAACCCCTTCGGTTATTAAGATTCTTCTTGTTGACTGCTTAGGTAACGGCAGTTGTGTCCTTGCTCTCCTATATCATGGAAGCTTAATGGTAAAGGTTAACTCACTGGTTGGCACACTGCAGAAAGTTTGGTCTAACTATTCCTCTCACGGTCGCCTTTGCTTTTTCTGGTATTTTGATATAAGCGTATTACTTTGTAGGTTCAGGAAGCTAATACTTTTCTACGAGCATCATCTAATTTATTATCTTCTTGTGTCACTCTTGGTCCCAAACAACTAGTGAATGAGCCCATCCACTCTGCCAGACATTAACATAATCAGATATTCAGGTCAGGTGATTTTTGGTTAAGGGAGTTTGCTGTGGGTCCTCACGCTCGGAGCCACAGGCTGGAGAACATGGAAGATGTGCTGGAGGCTGTTAAGGTAAGTTCGACATTTAATTTGTCCATATAAGATATATATATATACAAAACTGCTCGTACAGTGCCTCACCATTTTCGTTTGTCACCAATAGCCACTGGTTAGTCCCCAACTCTCTGAGCTGATCACAGATAAATCCTTGCCCAATCCAGTGCAAACGAGGCTTGGGACATATAATGAAATTGAAAGTGGCACTTGTTTCTGTTAGCGTGTACTACAGGTTATTCTAGATCAGGGATGTGTTTCAGGTCTGATTCTGCTGGATCTCTCCGCAACCTTTGACAGTGTGTGCTGTGGCAGGAGAGGTTGTGGTTAGAGGGTTGGTCTTAGACTGGTTTAGTTCCTTTCTTTTGGGTCACAGCCAAACAATCTTTATGTCTGCTTCAAGGTCGTGGACCAGCCATGTTCTGCAGCACCTTATGCTCTTTAACCTTTAGGCACCTACCCTTTCTGGTCTCCTCAATGCATATGTTCTGACATGCATGTGCTATGCTGATGATTCTCACCTATGCTGGATGCAAGTAGTGATGATGCCTGTCTCAACCCCCACGCTGGCCTTAATACAATTACAGACCGGATGTCCAGAAATTGTGTGAAACAACTCAGACAAAACAAAGATCATGGTACTGGGAAGCTCACCCAAAATCTGGTCATCATGATGGTGGTCGGATAAATTGAGCTATTGGCCTCCTCCCTCCGGAACTGTGAAAAACCTTGGCATAGTGTTAAATGATGAACTTACTCTTAAGGGACAGGTCACAAACGCATTGCACCCTACTTCTTCCATGTGTACATTTTACTAACAATCTTTTTTTTGTTAGAGGATACACACTACAAGATTCTACAAGCAGTACTATGCTCTGGACTTGATTAAGCAAATTAATTACATCCAGAACTCCCGTTGTATATTATTAATCGATTACAATTGGTGCAGCTTGACCTAAACTGTCGTGCATAAGTGCATCTTGGTCGACACTGTATTTACTTCAAAGTTTTTTATGGTCAAGGTCCCCTGTTTATCGCTCAGTTGCTCTCCTGACCTGAGCATTCTTCTTAAAGGTAGAGAAGATAAGTAAGTCTTTTCAGGGAGCCCGAGCCTTCGCCTTTAAGGAGACAATGGTTTGAGATTCCTTCACCCTGGAAGGAGGCAAATCTGTACCTAGTTTTCAAAAATCAATAACATCACTTACCAAGCAAAGATTAGCTAAATTGGATGGGATTAATGGTGGC
Organism: Pleurodeles waltl; assembly: GCF_031143425.1. NCBI lineage: Eukaryota > Metazoa > Chordata > Amphibia > Caudata > Salamandridae > Pleurodeles > Pleurodeles waltl. Next base: position 846,619,995 of record NC_090444.1, read on the forward strand.
TAGTTTCAGCGCCAGGGCACCTTTTAGGTAATCAGGTGCTTTACCAACGCAAAAATAAATAAATGCATATATCTGACCTGTCAAAATAGGTAGTTGCTTGGTATGGCCTGAAATTTTAGAGTAGGAGGTTAAGAGGAAAGTATATATTTGAACAAGAAGCTTATTGTATTGGAATGGTGTGGCAATGATGAAACTCGCAACACAGACGATACTGTGAGCGTGATTCTAGATAATCCAAGCTGCCTGCTCATTTGGTTATAAAACTGTGCCTGAACCTGTAGTCACTCATATGCCTAGAAAGTGATTTACTATGTGATTATAAGCAGTACAGAAACCACAAGTCAAGAGCAGTTTGATAAAATGTCCTGGTTCCGAAACACATTGTTATTTCACATTACATAGAATTGAATTTTGTATTACTGGGAAAAACATCATCTCATTATTCTTTTTGCACATACCCTTCATTTCTTGAGTCCTCATTTTTATTTGCATTTCGTATTCTGGAGGCAGCTTACCACCCGACCCAATATCAAACCCTCGATGTTGGCTCCAGTCTCCACATATTTTGTGCTGTTTGTGAGTGAAGAAACATGCAGTAGAGTCATTTAGGATCCACTTCAATTCTCCAGCCCAAAATTCCACCCAGTAGATTGAGGACTCCCTTCCAAATAAGTCTAATTCTTCAGAACTGCCATACTTTATGTCTGGCCAAACTGCCACAATTCCAGATGAGTCTGATATGTATGAAGCAAATATAGATGTTATATCATTTTAAACTGGGTAGAATTAGCTCACATGGCCATCCTGGGTTCCTGCCTCTCGTCATCTGAGACCACACTCACATCTTTCACACCTGTCTGAGGTCACAAAAATTGTTAAGAGTGTTCATAAACAGTTGGCAGTAAAGTGAAAAGATTTTATGGGATTGCCATTATATCTTTAAGGTAGGGGTGAGTGCATAAAGGAGCCGAAGGTAACGAAAGACCTGACCTTTGTGCATATCATAGTTGTTCTTCTTATCTTCAAAACGGCTCAGAACAGCAGCAGACTCTAAGGGCCTGATTATGAGTCTGGAGGTCATAAAACCTGACTGCCAGACTTTCGGGGAGGAGACTGCTGTGGTTCTGGCGGTCTACCCACCCATCCCATTACACGTTTTCCACTGGTCTGACTGGCGGGAACCTCCATATTCTGAGGCTCCCTCCGGTCAGCTCAGCGGAAACTGTGCGGTGGCTTTGGACTTGGCTCCACATGGAGCCGAGCCCAATACAGTCGCACGGGGGGCTGGCCAGCACCCTCAAAATTAGCACTGTCTGCAGACAGTATGCAGGGGCCCCCTGTGGCACCCAGCACATCCTTACCACCATCCTTTCCATGGTGGGGTTCCCACCATAGAAAGGCTGACAGTAAGGTAAGTTGTGAGTTCAGTGCCACCCTGGCTGAGTACAACTCAGACCACCGTCACCCTGGTGGGATCAGCAGTGTCCTGGGGGGGCCACCTGCCAGGGTTGTAATGTGGAGGTCAGACTTCCACAGTTGCGGCTGTCCCACAACCATGGCGAGGCTGGCCGCCTTGGACCACCAGCGTCATAATGAGGCCCTAAATCTCCCACCTTAGAAATTCAAATGATGGCATCCCAACCTCAGAAACTTGACAAACAGTGGATGTGACCCAAAGCACCTTACCACCACAGAGATGTCTCTTTTAGCAACTTTTCCTGTCACCCCAAAGTGTTCAGCGTCTCACTGCAAAGTTGCATCACCGTGAGCATTGCTTGGGCGAGTGGGATATAACCTCACAAAGGCTAAGTCTCTTTTCGCATTACAAAGCCACGTGTTTGCTATTATAATGTGTGACAACCTAAAATATGACATGAAATCTGCTGGACTAATTTCCCTCACATAATACTGCTTAGAACACCTTTTGTGGACATTTCGAGGCCAAATATGAGTCACAGCCCCCATGCTGGTGTTTTGAGTTCCCATCTAGCCTTGAAATAGATTGTCTCTGGTACCCACCTCCTCTTCCCCTATCCTCTCAGATTTTAGGAAGGGTCCTAAGCCTTCACACTTTTCTGGACCTCTCTGATCACACTTTTGGCTACGGAGTTCTCTCTGCTATACCACGCAGGGTCTCTGGGTTAAAAAAAATACGAGTTGGAGTTTAGAAGGACCTGGAGTTTGGCTTGATATAGCAATCAGTAGTCCATATTAACCACTCTTAGGACCTGATTTAGATTTCGGCGGACTGGTTACTCCATCACAATGGTGACAGATATCCCATTCACCAAAAAATAAATCCCATAGGATATAATGGTATTTATGTTTCGGTGGACGGGATTTACGTCACCGTTGTGATGGAGTAAACAGTCCGCCGAGATGTAAATCAGGACCTCAGTATTTTTTAACCCCTGTCAAGGATTTGCATTGCAGATGGATGAGCTTTGTATAATGCAGAAATATGAGTGCACATTTTAAATCCTATTGTATAGTGCCTCACCTACCGGCAGGATTGCATCAGAGTCTGTAAGGTTCAGTACCTTGGGATGACTGGCCCAGAGGAGGGTGGAGGTAGTTTAGGGATTAAAGCAGTATATACCCTGTCAGATATGAAACCAGCCAAATGATCCTTTGCTAGCACTCAAGTTTAGAACCAGTCATGCAGAAATCTCTCTGATTGGCTTCCCACTATCCCCTCAAGGAAGCTCACAATGAGTAAAATATTACAGCAAGCCATTCCCTCTGCATCTTCCAGTCTTGCCAACTGAATTGTGATTGAGCTGGACAACTTGCTAACTTCTAATTGCAGTTTTGCTCCACATTCTACAACTTGACTATTATAACCTCAGCCTTTGTTATATGCTCTGTGGCATTCCTCAGATCTTGCAGAAGTACTATAACATCTGACCTCACTTCGCCCATGAATGTCTTGAGCACCTTCTCTGCAATCCCAGGACATCTATTGTTGTTGCAAGTTTAGTAACCTTGTCAACTTTAGCTTGGTGTGGAGTTTGGTGCTGCTTATCTTGTGCCATTATATGTCATCAACATTTTTTTCTGATATATTTGAAACATTGTTTATTTTTCTGTACAATCGCCTTGCATATTAGATAGGTGGATGTTGGTCTGAAGACCAGTTCTAAAGTCAGGGGTCTCCAGGGAGATGCATAAGGCCATAGCCCTATTGCTCAATCAACCTCCAGCATGGGCAGAGTTATCTCACTGTGCATATCACCATCAATGGACGGGGAAGGCCTCTCGGCTAACAGTTTTCCTCCCATATATCCTCAGGGAAACCATGTCCGGAATGCCCTCCTTTCTGAGGGTTTCATACTCGCAGACATATTCACCCCACCTGCCAATTTCAATTATCATCTGCTATCCATAAAGTATTCTGCATGAGTTGAGGTGGGGCCCAAGAAGTCAGAGTACAGGCAAGAGAATGCAACATGACAGTAACAGTGATAGAACTGCAGCACAGGCTCGCCACTTAATTATACCTTCAGGTGTGCAACTACTCCATCTCTTTCATTAGGTATTGTCTCATCAATTAGACTCTGGGCATAACAGTCTATTCAAACAAGGCCAAACCCTCTCTGCAGAGCTCACCCATGCTCGGCCAATGTCCACTGCTGCCTCCCTTCACTTTGGGCTCAGTAGTCTCCATTGCAGGCCAGATGGTGGAATATGCAGCACACCTCCTAGACACAGAGCTACCACACAATTAACAGAGCCATAGGGGAAATGCGCCACCCCACCTCGCAGCCTGCTCCTTGTTGCCTGTTCTCCTTGACTCCACATCCCACAAGACTACAAGACACTCCTGTACTTCTCCCAGAGCTCCGGGCACCTCCATGTCTCCAGCTGCTACTTTCTTTGTGGTTTTTGGGCCGGATGGGAATCTCCCTAGAGTTGCACACAATGCAGCTTCTTTTTAGCTGCAATGCTGAGCCAAGGTGTAGAATGTTGCAGGATTGTTGGGGCTCGGGAAGGAGCACCACTTTTAACCTGTGAATGCCATCTTGGCTGGATAGTCATACTCCCCATGCGGCTACATTTTTTACCCTTTGCAATATATATTGCGAGAAGGTGGTTCTGACCCTCTAATCCGCCCGCGTTTTTTGCTTTTTGAGCTACTGTTTTTTGACCTTTTACTTTGGGGAAGCCTCATAACCTCTGACCCTCCCATGGTACACTCATGTGAAAATGGACTGTGTGTGTTTACTACCAGGGTCCACCTTTTAAGATAAGGCCTCTGTGACACAGCAAGGGTAAGAGGCACTTGGCTGGTTACACATGAAAACATGTGTCCAAGCGGGGGCATACGTGTGAGGGCTGCATGTAGGAAATTCCTGTCCTGCATAGCCAAGGAACTGCTTACAGATAGCATGGCACAGAAGGGACTATGGGAGGTTCGGAAGTGACCTGGAACACACCTTATAATATGGGTGTACACATGAAGGGAAAATCAGTGTGCTTTACTGTCTTCATTCTAGTTACACTCCATTGTATGCCTACGGGGAAGGCTGCCTTGGGGCGCAGCTCCAGGTCCCCTAGGTCTACAGACACCAGAGTTGCACGAATGTACACTGTAACCTGTGTGAGGAGAACAATTTTGTAAAGTCCAAAAACATATCTGAACAGATTATGGGTCCTCCAGGAATGTCATATTTCTCTCACTGCTCAGGATCAGAGCCCACACCTTTTGTATCCCTGCTGGGCTGGGTTAAATACTTTTGTCTTGAACTTCAGGAACAAAAGCCTCCGTATCAAAGGGACCTATTAACAGTGCTTAAATCAGCTCTGAAGGAGGAAGGGAATGGGTGAAGTGCTCTACATCAATCAACCAGCTGTCATCCTGTGACAGGAAGAGGGTCTGCCTCAGACCACTCAACAAGGGAGGGAGTACAGACCTCTGGAGCCAAACCGGGTGGTGGGCTCTTTTGAAGATTTGCTGGGGGAGGCCCTTATAGTGATGTCAGCGAGAGGTAGAGCGGAGACCCTCCCGAAGCACATGTGGCAAGTGACTCCTGGGTAATATAATTTTGAGCTATCCTAGAAGACTGTGCAGGGAGGTTGGGAAAGGGGCTGAGAGATGATAAGGCACGATAGAATAGGCCAGAGGCGCAGCCTTGCTGGACACGGCCACCCTCACTTAAAAAGCCCTGTGCAGGTGAGAGAGCTCTCTCTTTGTTTTGCTTTTCTGTGTACTACTGGACCTGGAGGCAGCAGCCAATGACAATTGGAAGGAGAAGCCCCGACTGCCATCTGGCCCCAGGACTCTGACTCAGATTGACCCCATTAGCATTAAACTAATTGTGCCAACAACATAGGCACTCTTGCACCATGGTGTAAGGGTGCCTGTGTTGCCACTAAGCACCAATTTGTGATCCAGAGCTTGCAGAGGGAACGGAATGTGCCATATTTCATCACTCCAGCGCATTCCTGCCCTTTTCTTTTGAAGCTGGGCATCGCAGCTAAGTGACTTCCAGTGCTGCCCTGTGGCAACAACTCGTAAATGAGGCCCTATGTGTGTCTCAAAATGGTGGAAAGATCCTCCGCAATGCAAAACTATGTAACATGATGTGTTGCAACACTGTGTTGAAAGAAGAGCCTCCATTTCTGTTGTCTGTGTGTCCGCAGGTAACTCCCATGGTCATGAGGCATTTTGTACCTGTGAAACTGAGATATTTTACAAATGATTAGCCCTCTTCAGGGCAAGTGTACCATGGAAATTTACATTAGTCATCATATACACACTTGCCATCCTATGTGCGGTCCATTTTGTCTACTCTAACATTTTTTAAAGGATTCAGACTGTGCAGCACGGTAGACCCTCATGCACAAAGTACATCTCATAGGAAAGGCAGCCACACATACATCATTTTGCTAATGTGCCTGTCTTGGTGCTATTTTGCCCACTGTCTGCCACTGCAGGCTGCAAACTCAGGATACCGCATCATGTCGAAAAATATGTCTAACACTGCCCTCAATCAATGAGGCAGTGCAGTGTTGATAGTTTACCAGTTGCACTATAGAGCGCAAGACTTCCACATATCTGTCTCTCCTTGTTTTCTGTCAACATAGTGAACACAGTGCACTGCCTTGTGTAGACAATGATATCCCACATTGGCATGCACTTTCTAGTGAACAACAGTGACTACTACTGTCACATCCAAATATGTGTGAATGAATGGGATAACATCATCTGCACAGGGTACATTTTGAAAAATCATACATATTGTAGGTCATAAATGCCAATAGTAGTCCCAAAACAACACAATAGAGAAGTGTGAGAGAAGTGTCTTATCAATGGCAAACTGACTCTCTATAAAAGTAAAGATTCACCATGTTCATGACTTTGGCACTCACAAGTTTTACAAATATTAAGTGTATCACACAGGCCAGTATACTTGTATGTGTAGTACGGTGTCAGTCATACCAAAAATGAAAGTGCGTGCATGCCAAATAAAGGATATGGTCTGCAGTAATCTGTCATGATCCCATATGGACAGTCCCAGACTAAGGAGCTACAACCAACCACTTAAAAGGACCGGACCAGACTTTTGGAGCCCTTAAATCACGCTTTCCCTCTCTTGACATGTCCGGGGGGAGACTGCTGTGCTCTCCCCCCTTTATGGCATACAAGATTATAGCTTCATACCAATGTCCCATGGAACAAGGGAAATAAGCATCACCTCCACAATGTACATACAATTGCTGGGACACAAAGGAGAGACCAAACAGTACAGAATTTTTTGCTGGTGCATGAGTCATATCAATGAATACAGATATAGGGACTGCATGAAAAAAGTGTTTCTAAAATGCCAATAGATTTTTGAACACTTACCATTGTATAAGTAATCTTACTTAGTAATTACTGTAAACATCAAAACACTCACATCACACATGATAGCAATTGGCTCATAACAAAGTTATGTAGCAATTCATAACATACACTGCTGGAAAACATATTGTTAATAAAAAAAAAATGTATGCATGTCAGCAACAGGTGCCAAATGCATGTCCATTGGGTAGACATGCACCAAACAAAGATAGCACTTTGACACAGTTTGGACATGTTATGATAATGTGTGCTTGTGCAGTGTACTGACTGTAAGACATCCTACCACAGTCCAAAGGGTGTGCAATTGTAAACAGTGTGTGTGTGTAGTACATCTAGACATTTCTACAGACTCAGATTTGTGGAGGACAATAGAGTGAACGCATAGACGACTGTGAACAGAAGCACATGTGATGTGCATGGGGATTTATAGAAAACCATACAGTCTACACATGCTAGATCGATGTCTGAAAACACATCATAAAATCATCTTGCCATCTCACATGGCACATACATATGCAGATTTCTCAACATTGCCGGTGCTGGATTGGCTACCTAGGGCCAACCCCACGAGGCAAGGATGCAACTGTCACCAGCAGGAATGTATGTTACCATATTGGTGAGTCTCACTCAGATACAAACAATGAGGTCACTCCTACAGCTCCATCTATGTGTGTTAGTAAAAAAGGGGCACAGGGTTTGAAAATAAAACTTGAGGCAATGACTATATGCAAGGTAACTCCTGCCAAGGGACCAAGCTCTGGTGCGTTCCAGGTGATAGTGGCAGAATGTGTCAATAAATGCCCAGATAATCATCTTGTGTAAATGCATACCCACATCCTAAGTTGAAGTAACCCCTCAATATAGAAAAATAATTTGATGTATTCCAATAGCAAACATATACTTCCTTGGAATAAATCAGACTTGTTCTGGCTACCTAAGCTGGTCTCTGATCACCAAAATATAGACAAAGAATTGAGGCAAACACAAATGTAAATTGGTACTGTGCATGTGCCACACATATCCTTCCAGACCCAAGGCCATACTCCAGATGTGTGTGTACCACAACATTATATGGTGGTTGTGGGGTATTACTCTATGGTAACTGTTGTGTTGCACATATCAACGTGTCATATATGCCAAGACACATCCTTTTCTAAATCTAGACAGTCAGTCTGTTCACCGGACGCCACATACACTGTAGACTGGCTGAACCAGCCAGTTTATGGCATTCACTAGGTGGGTATTGCATTCATAACACATTAGAGGATAGTAATGTTACAAGATATCGGCCTAGTTACCAAAGGCTGGGTCCAGTGTTGGCTCACTATTTTTGGACTTCAGGGGGCACCAGCCTCTCAACCATATCTATGAGGCTAAGTCACTTCGTGAGGCTCATCATGGCCTCATAGCTATGGGGTAAATCAAGGCACTGCAATAGGCTGGCTTGGTTTACGCTGTACCATGGAGTCGTTGCAGGGGTCTTGCAAGGCAATACCCATGGACATTCAGACAGACTCAGTTTAACCTAAGAATGTAAACTTGGTGCCATAGCAAAGGCTAATGTCTTACCCCAATCTGACGTCATATGGCATCATAGTTCTTCTTGCATCACCCTGCATATAAACCATCCATGGAGTGGTTTTGCTTGTTGTGTGTGTCCTGAGATTGGAGCACAAAAGGAAAGTGGAAAACACAAGAAGAAATTCAAGCATTTCTACTGTTTACGCCTCTTCTGGGAAGGCATAAGGTTTTTGTGCTGCACCATGTTTATGTGAGTTTGATAACCTGGGTCCATGACATACTCAAAGGGTGTTGCATGTGAACACCCATATTAAGGCATGATGCAGAGTAAAGCAATGCAGTGCTTCACTCTTCCTAGCCTTGTTCAGTATGCATGAGGTTATGCCAAGCCACACAGTGTGGCTTTGCATAGCATCATAAATATGAATGAGAGTCCTTAGCCACCGGAAGGTCTAGAAAAGTGATAGTCCTGCGGGGCACAACACTTGTATATGAACCCCCCTAATGTTAACCTCTCCAGATCGTTCAGGGCTGTACTTTCTACCATTTTGCATCATGGTTGCACCACTATTGTGGAGTATCCATGATGCAAAATGCTAGTAGATATTTCAAAAAGCCAGACAAAGGGCGATTTGCTCACTTTGCATGACTTTGAATAAAAAGTTACGTAATCCAGCAGCTTGTGCTGCATCGCATTACATTACATTCTGGGCGGCGTTCCATGGGTGGAACATGGGCGTTCCCATCCATGGATTTCATGTAATCCCAGATTAACAAGGGTTTTTAGACATGAGATTGCATGAAATCTCTATGCCTCCCAGAGGATGGCGTAACGAGGCAAAACGTATTTTTTTCTCCTCGTTATTTCCTCCTTCTATGGGTTCTGCATTCTCCAGCACACATAGAAGGAGGAAAATGCTTGGAGTAATTGTTATTGTGCAGTAAGGCAACCCTTTCAGCACAAAAACAATTCTCCTTGCAACTTTGGCGCTAGGCAGCCTGAAGTGCATCAGTGCAAGGAGAGAGCAGAAATGCTTCATAGCTGTGAAAATATGGGGCATTTCTGCCCTCTCCCTATCATGCAACGCAGCACAGCAACTTTATTTGCTTCTCTGCGTTGCGGCAAAGTTTTATAAATATGCCCCTTAGTATGTCACACAACTTCACATTGATACTTTGAGTGCCTCAGTATTCACACTAGTTATGCAATAAGTCACATCTATGTGCACTGTCAACATACATATGCAACACATTCCAAACATCAAGCATGTTACCGCATATATTCACAGGCAATACACTGATCCCTGGAATTTTTTACACGCATTGCACAATATGCTACACTGTAAAATACACATTTGGCCCATTGCATCAAAACCAATGTCCCATGGAACAAGGGAAGACACATTAGCATAACGCGTGATGCATTGCACATGTCGCATTATCCAGATGCCACGCATTCCAAGCCGATGCGTAAAAAATACAGCATTGTGCACTCACCTGCTTTTTCTCTACATCACTCGTTGCCTATTTTTCAAAGGATGCGCTAACAAAATGGCACATTTGGGGAAAAAGTGACGATCTGCCCAGGAAATGATGCAATGGATTTTCCATGCTGCAAATCAGGAAGTGTGAAGTTACTTTCCCTTCCCTTTACAGTGTTTTTGTGCTGCTGGTGGAGGTGTTTATTGGTTGCTGGAGAGTGTGGTGCTGTTTATTGGCCTCATTGGTGTCTATGCTGTCCCTGTTGTGTCCCAAAAGGCTGTTTTGTATATTGTATTTTTAATTTGTATTGTTTTGGGCAGTGTATTGTCAGGTGTCTCTCTTTTCGGGGGTTTGTAGTGGTAGGGGTAGGTGGGGGTTTTAGGTAGATTTTGTGTTATTTAAGGGTATTATTTTTTCGGGGAGGGATATGTCTGGAAGGGGCAGATCTCGCACCAATGCAGGCTGCAGAAGGAACACAAATGGTCAATTACTAGGGACATGTGTACCATATCATGTGTACACAACAGCATTGTTCCTAATCGTTCTCACATTTTTATGGTTCTACCTAGATTTGGCCAGATAATGCAGTTGCCCACAGTGGCAACACCTGTGTACTTTGGTCTTGTTACACCAAGAAAAATAAATGTTTTTTCAGATGGACAGTCAATTTATGCTTCAAGGTAATTTTGGGGTTTTAGAGATGCAACATGTGATGTTTGAAACTAGATGAAGCATAATAATGATTGACACAGTTCCTTGTTAAGCTTTTTCTGACACATTTTCCTTCCCCTCCAACAAAAAACATGACACCTAAGCAGCAGAAAATCCAACTCATCCAGCTTGAGCTTTACCGGCACATCCGCAGTGTTGCAAAGGCATAGTAACAAATGGCAAGGCAATTCATTGAGGAGAGGGCAGCCAGCACTTACAAACTCACACCACAGGAACTACCATGCCTTGGTCAGCCAGGCACCAGCCAGGATGCTGCTGCCGAACAGGGAGGTTGATCATTTGCAGTACAAAGTACATCCAGCGGTCAGCCAGCAGGACCACCACAGCCCCAGGCCCAAACCACTGGACATTGCTACTCAGTTTGAACTGCTGGTCATGAAGGATCTGTCTGATCTGAAGCTCCGTGTGGCTGCTCTAGAGCACAAAGTGGACAGGGATCTGTTTGATGCAAATGCTGCAGCAGTCCATTGACCGCAGAGTCAAGCATATTTAGACCATTAGGACAATTTGGCCCTCATTACAACCCTGGCAGTTGGTGATAAAGCGGTGGTAATACCGCCAACAGGCCGGCAAAAAGAAAAATGGAATAAGGTCCATGGCGGAAACTGCCAACACAGACAGCCACTTTAACACTCCGACTGCCACGGCGGTAGAAACAAACACCACTGCGGTAACCGCTAACAGACAGGCGGATGACAATGTACCGCCCACACCATTACAAGGCACCAATCCGCCAGCTTTTCTGGGGCGGTACCAATGCCATCAAAAGCACGGCGGAAACTGTCTTTGAAAGGGAAACCACTCACCTCTCGACACTCAACGAGGAACTAGGACGCCATGGAGCCCGAGTTACAGGTCCTGCCAATGCTGGTCTACCTCCTCATCTACCAGGAACATCAAAGACGGCGGCGACGACGATGGTGAGTACTGCACCTAACACTCCGGGGAGGGGAGGAGGGAAAAGAGAGTGGCACACGCACGCAACACCAGCACCCCCCACCCACAACAACACACACACACATATCCAATCACATCACAGATACACCCCGTCACCCCCTGGAAGAACGCAAGGACCAAATGAAATGAGTCTAACAAGTATAATAATCGAACAATCAGATAGGCCAAGATAACTTCAAATCATCAGTATATACAAATATTAACAGCAAGTACACAAGTACGTACACTGTCCCATTAAATGCCCGTGGACCATTGGTCCCAAAAAGGATGGGGGAAGCCCACACATGACACCTGCCTCAAAACGGAGAGACCTCTAGTGTACTTTACTAGGGACTTACTAGTAAATCAAATGTGCCAATCATGGAAAACCAATTACCAATATCATTTAGACAGAGAGCACTTGTAGTTGAGCACTGGTTAGCAGCGGTAAAGTGCCCAGAGTATCAAAACCAGCAAAAACAGATTACAGCACAGGATCCAAAAACAGGGGGTCAGACGCAAAACAGTAGAAGGAAACCACGCCAGAGCTGCCAGGTCTAACACATGTCCCCTCCAGCTGAAAGTTGGCAGAACTATCCAACTCCTCGGGAGTTCTCATTACTAAGGCAGAGAAACCTGAAAAGTCCATCAACATTGGTGTGACCTGTTGCAGGACGGTGTACCACCATTAAGTCCATTCCCAGTAGGGAGGTGGACCATCACAACAATTTTAGATTCTCACCCCTCATCTACATTACCTACTTGAGGGGCCTGTGGTCTGTCTGAACCCGGAAGTTAGTCCCAAACAAGTAGGGTCTTAGCTTCTTCAGTGCCCAGACCACAGCAAAAGTTTCCCCTTCTATTGCGCTCCACTTCTGTTACCTGGGAAGTAACCTGCTACTGAGTAAAGCTACCAGTTGAACTAGGCCCGTTTTGTTCAGTTGTGAGAGCACAGCTCCAACACCATGTTCTGAAGTATCTATCTACACCACAAACTCTTTGAAATAGTCAGGAGCCTTGAGCGCGGATGCGCTGCACATAGCCTCCTTCAGGGTGTCAAAAGCAGTATGGCACACCTTTGTCCAAGATCACCTGACGGGCTGCTTCTTGGAAGTCAGCTCTGTCAAAGGAGCAACAATGGTGCCATAGCCCTTGACAAATTTCCTGTAGTAACTGGTGAGTCCTAAGAAGACCCTCACCTCAGCCTGAGTCTTAGGGGGTATTCAACCCAGAATGGTGTCCACTTTTGCCTGTAGGGGCGCCACCTGGCCGCTCCCTACCTGGTGTTCCAAGTACACCACAGACCCCTGTCCTATCTGGCACTTACTGGCCTTGATAATGAGGTCTGCCATCTGCAGGGCCCTCAACACTTTTTGGAGGTGGTGCAAGTGGTCCTCCCAGCCGGAGCTGAAGACAGCAGTGTCATCTAGGTAGGCGCCACTGAAGTTCTCCAAACCAGCCAGGACCTGGTTGACCAGCCCCTGGAATGTGGCTGGGGCATTCTTCAAACCAAAGGGCATAACACAAAACTGGTAGTGGAAAACGCAGACCTCTCTTTTGCCCCCTCGGTTAAGGCAATCTCCCAGTACCCAGACGGCAGATCAAATGTGCTGAGGAACTTGAAAGCTCCCAACCGGTCAATGAGCTCATCAGCTCTGGGGATGGGATGTGCATCAGTCCTAGCTACAGCATTGAGCCCCTGGTAGTCAACACAGAACCTAAGTTCGGGTGTGACACCAGGTGGAGCAGCCTTGGGGACCAGAACCACACGACTTGAACAAGAGCTGTTGGAGTGATCAATCACCCCTAACTCCAGCATCTTAGAGACATCCTCCTTGATGCTGTTTCTCACTCTGTCAGTTATCCGGTAAGACTTGTGCTTAACAGGCAGGCTGTCCCCACTATCAGTGTCATGCGTGCCCTAGTGGTTGACCGCAGGCATAAGTGAGAAGAGGGAGGCAAACTGTCCTAGCAAATGGAGACAGTCCCTCTGCTAATCTAGGGTCAGAGGAGGGGAGAGATTTACACCCTCCACTGACCCATGCTGCTTCTTGGAGGCCAGGAGGTTCACTCTCCTCTTCCACCCCATCATCTGTAACCAAAGCATGGCAACTCAGAACTCTCAAAGTGTGGTTTGAGATGGTTCACGTGAAGAGCCTTCAAAGGGTTCCTAGGAGTCTGCATGTCCACCAAGTAGGTGATATTACTTTTGTGCTCCTTCACCTCAAATAGTCCAGACCAACGGTCTTGGAGAGGCCAAGCTCTACTAGGGCCGTCACACACACTTTCTGGCCAGGCTGACACTCAACCAGAGTGGTATTCTAGTTGTACCAGCATTTCATGTCTTGCTGCTAGCCTCCAGATTCTCCTGGGTGTGTTTCTGGAAGCAGGCTGTCTGGTTCCTGAAGGCCAGCATGTAACTGAATATATCCTGTGGGGGCTTCTTGGGAGCTTGATCCTAACCCTCCTTCACCAAACTAAGAGACCTTCTTACATGGTGCCCCTATAGAAGCTCACATGGGGTGAAGCCAACCCACTTCACTTCTGTGGTGCCTCCCTGTAAGCAAACAACAGGCATGGTAACAAGATGACCCACTTAAGCCTTATGGGTTCAGAGAGACCCTTAGTCATGACCTTCAGGGTATGGCTTAATTTCTCAACCTACCCATTGCTTTGGGGGTGGTAAGACGTGGTGATCTTGTATGTTACACCACATGGCTTTCATATACAGCAACATGAAATTGGTACCTAGGTCAGATACCACCTCCTTGGGGATAAAGATCCCCATCAGTGCCCTGGCCACTGTGGGTGCAGTCACTGTCCTCTGGGAGATAGCTTCCGGGTCCCTGGTGGCATGGTCCACCAAGACCAGGATAAGCCTGCTGCTGGTGGCGGTCTTGAGATCCAGAGGCCGTACAATGTCAATGCCCACCGCTTAGAAGAGGTGCTCACAACAGGAAAGGGTTGAAGAGGGGCTGTGCATCTCTTTCCAGTTTTGCCATTTGCCTGGAAGGTCTGGCAAGTCCTGAACAAAGCATTTGAGTTCTTACTCATTTGGGGCCAATAAAAGTGGTGACAGGCGTATCAAAGGTCTTGCCCTGCCTCAAATGATCTGCCAGTGGCACATCATGAGCCAGACCCAGTAGGAAGGATCTGAAACCCTGGGGTACCACCAGCACAAGGGCTGCCCCAGGCTCAGCAACCTCAAACTCACTATACAAGAGATCATTCTCCCAATAAATAAGGTGAGATCCAGAGGTGTCACCAGCTGCCTGGGCCCGGCCTGTTTTTGAGGACCCTCAAGGGTGGGGCATGTTTTCTGCGCTGCGCAGAACTCCTCCCTGGTGGGGCCTCCTTCCTGCTACCAATAGGTCAGCTCAGGCAGGTCCCCCAGGTCTGCCACTACTTCCCATGTAGGTTCCGGGGTGTTCCCCCTCAGGTTCAGCCTCCTCCCAGACTGTGGGAATCTCAGGAGCAGGTTTCTCTTGCCCCTTACCCCCTCCTTTCCTGTCAGGCACCTGGGCCACTGTTTCAGGCTCCAGGTCCTCCGGATCAACCCCTCTGGTGGCCAGGGACCGTGTGGTCATACATGCCCACTCTAGAAGACAGTCAACAGGCATAGATGGACTCACAGTTACTCTCAAGGAACCTGAGACCCTCCCATTCAAAGGGAACCTGAGCTACTAAACATTGGCTCTCACTGTTGTCTACTGCTGCAGCTTGGTGGGCCACATTAAGGATGACCTGCTCTTGAGACATCAGATGACAGCGGACTATTGTCATACTGGCTCCTGCGTCTCCAAGAGCCTCCACCCACCTCCCATTGATGGTCACCCACTGCCTGTACTTCTTTGTATTATCAGGCATGAGGGTTCACTCACTGCCTGTACTTCTTTGTATTATCAGGCATGAGGGTTCTCTGGACCTCCTCACCCTCACCCAGGGAGACTAGGGTTAACTCAGCTGGCTCCCCACCACTAACTGGGGCCAACTCCACCCCAAGTGCTACACTGTCCACCCCAAGTGACTGCCCACCGGTGGGGGATGTGGGCACTTGGGACTCCCTCTGATGTATCCTTTCTGACCACAGGCAAAGCACTTGATGGGTCCCTTCCCTGCAGGCTTTCTTGAAGAGTAGCAATTCTTCTTCTCAACAGGGGGTTGTGAATCTTTATGCTGGTAACTAGTTTGGGACCCTTTTATCATTGTCCCCCCTCCTTCTTCTGCTGGGGACCCTGCCCACCCTTGGTTGAGTCTCCCCCATACAACTTCTTGCAGACCCTGGTACTCACCCAATGGTCCGCCTCCTGAGCAAGTTTCCTGGGTTCAGTAAGCCTGCTGTCAATCAAGTGCGGATGCAGCTTTGGAAAACACAGACTAGACAAGTGCTCCCATTCAAACAAATTGTACAGCCCCTGGTCATCTGTTACTTCACTACCCTTCACCCAGCAATTCAGTGTTCTGCAAAATAATCCACACATTCAAGCCAGGTCTGGGAATCAAGTATCCAACTCTCCCTGAACTTCTTCATGTACATTTGTGGTGCCAGGCCATACGTAGTGATGAGAACATCCTTCGTGTTAGAGTAGGTGAGCTCAATAGCTGTCCTTAGTGCTAAAAAGGTATCCCTCCCTTCTGCTGTGAAATAATTCCACAGGCCTGCCCCCAAATCTCTCTCATGAATCCCATGCATGTGGAGAGCTGCTTCATAGCCCTGAACCAACCTGTGGATGTCATCTTCCTTAGCGGACTCTCCCTATACTGTTGGGAAGGGGCACTTTCTTCTCAGACTACAGTGAAGAAATACTGCACCAGCTGTGCTGGACCTGCTCTTGCAATCCAGCTCCTTCAAGCTCAGCTCCTCAGCTTAATGCATTTTCTCCTTCTCCATAGTGGTTCTCTCTTTTTCCATAGCAATTTTGTCTTTCTCTTCCACCCTTGTCATCCTAGTCAGTTCCAGCTGAAGCTCCCTTTCATGCTGTTGCTCGAGCTTCTCCATTTCCAGTTGATGCCTCCTGGTTTCCTACTTCCCTCAGTTCCTCCTGGGTCAGGCCTTTGGAAAAAAACACTGACCTTGGTTAGCCAACAAAACGTCATGGATGCTCTGCACCTCCACATCCACTGCAGAATATAATAATAATAATAATAATAATAATAATAATACTTTATTCAGCTAATTAAAGCCATAAAAGCCACATATAGTGACACAAAATTTCAATAAAAAACATTAAAAGCTTAAAACTTGATCATTAGACATCCAGATAAGTTCCTGTAAAATGTGTTTATCAGAAGTAGACACACAATTTATAAAGGTCTGAAACGTGATCCGGTTTAACCTGTAAAACATGCATTTTAACCCTTGTCACATAAAACATTTTGACCCCCAAGCTATTTCCAAAATTGTAAAACAAATTCCAGAAAAACCTACCAATCCAAAAACATTCCCTATTGACAGGGAGGATGTATACCGTTGTCCTAAAATACAAGGGTGGCTAATAGGCATGCTAGGTAATTTGTTATTCAGTTCATAAAAAACATTACAGGTATAAATCTATTTACATTAAACTACATAACCATAGTATAAATAGCCCTTACATTGTGTTTTTTAAATGCACAGTCATAGAAAAAAGCATACCTTCACTATTATGAAAGGCTCATACTGCTACTTGATCATGTTCCTGAGAGTCTATGGTTCATCATCCGCCTCCCAAGCAGATTATGGGGGTCATTCCGACCTTGGCGGGTGGCTACCGCCGCCCGCCAGGTGGAAACCGCACTCAGGCGGCCCCCATTCCAAAATTCCCGCTGGACTGGCGGGCACTAACCAAGTTAGCGCCCGCCGGCCCAGCGGGAATGAGGCCGCAACACAGAAGCCGGCTCCGAATGGAGCCGGCGGTGTTGCGGCCGTGCGACGGGTGCAGTTGCACCCGTCGCGCTGTTAGGGGGCTCCTGCACTGCCCATGCCAGTGGCATGGGCAGGCAGGGTCCCCCAGGGGCCCCAAGACACCCCTTACCGCCAGCCTCTTCCTGGCGGTGAAAACCGCCAGAAATAGGCTGGCGGTAAGGGGGTCATAATCCCCAGGGCAGCGCTGCTTGCAGCGCTGTCCTGGCGGATTATCCCAGCCGGGGCAGAAATGGCGGAAAACCGCCGGCCCCGGTTTTCCGACCGCGGCTCTACCGTTGCGATCGGAATGGAGAAGGAAGCACTGCCAACCTGTTGCCGGTGCTTCCGTCATTCTTGCCCTGGCGGTCTCGGACCGCCAGGGTCAGAATGACCCCCTATGTCTGCTGATTTGCCAATACTATTTTGTCTGCCACTTGTAAGAAATTCACCATGCGGAGTTCAGATTAGGATCATCGTGTTTTAGGCATGCTATTACTGCTTGTCTGCATGTTCGTATACCATGTTGGTTAAACAAAACTTTTAACATACGTTTTCTTTCTTGCATTAGGGCTGGGCAAAGACATATTAAATGACTCAGGTTCATTTTCCGTTGCTTACATAATTTGCAGTGCTCATTTTCACTCGCCCTTTCTCTTAGGGAGGCTGTGCTGTCACCCGGTAACTTCCCTAATCTAAAATGCATGAACTGTAGTATTAGAACAGCGGGCCAACCTTCTTCTAAGTACGGCTGTTGTTGGAGGAACTTATAATTATTTAACACCCCCATTGCATGTGATTTTTTGCTAATTGTTCTTTGTCTTGTTGTAATGATGGCCTCTTTATATTGTTATTTACCTGCTTCTTAAAACCTTCTACCGACAAGTCAGCTTCCCATATTTCTTGCAGCCCTAGATCATTTATTGCCTGATTCAGACACTGGGCCATGGGAGTCTTGTTTTTCCTTTGCAATTCTTGCCACCACATCTGGCATAAACCGTGCCTCTTATTAGTTTTTATTCTATACCAGCTTTTTGCATCAGTTCCTTTCCTAGCTATTATCTGATTTACTAACCCAAACTCCAAACATATTTGCGCTGGTGAGGCATTTGGCAGTAAGAAAAATAGCTGCCTGTACAGTCTAGTTACAGCTGAATTTAAATATACTGCATCTCACCCTCATAGTGCTATACTACCATAGGTTTGTGTCTGAGCTAGTTTAGCTGATATAACTTTTAATAATGGTAAGAGACTAGGGCCATTCAGCTTTCTTTTTAGGGTTGAGAATGTTAAAGGCAGTGTTATGCCTTTTCTTCTTAATTCTTTCATATGTTGGTTGAAACATCTGCGTTCATCAAATAGGACACCCAGATATTGAGAAAGTTGTACTTGTTCTACTTGTTCATCGTTTATGTACCACTTATGCTTTTTTATTGATCTTCTGGCTACTTTCCATTACCTTTGTCTTTTTTTTATTTACTATTAACCTATTTTTTGGGGAATATTCGGTCAGCCTCCTCAGTAATCTTTGTAACCCAATTTGCATTTGACTTATAAGGACATAATCTTCTGCATAGAGCAGGAATGAGATACTCATTGAACCTAGTTTGGGTGCATGTGCGTTTACTACCTTAAGGTCGTCTGTAAAATCTGCTAGAAACAGATTAAACAGGAAGGGTGCCAGGACACAACCTTGCGTTAACCCCTGAAAGGTATAAATTTTCCTTAACAAGATTGATCCATCCCCTATTCGTATCCTCACCCATGTATTTGTATACAGGAGCTGTATGGCTTTAAGCAGCCCAGGTGGTATATACCCATTACTGTGAGTTTTTCCCACAGCAGATTTCGATTCACGGAATCGAAAGGTGATTCAAAATCCAGAAAACACAAGTACATAGGTTGGTTCTTTAATCTTTGCTTCTCCATTTGAAAGGACAAGGTTAATATATTTGTGGTCTCTGTTCCTACTCCCTGTGTAAACCCTGTTTGATTTAATGACACAATTTCCCTCTCTGTTGCCCAATCACATAGTTCATCCAGTAGTATGCTGGCAAAACATTTTGCTTCTATATCTTGAAGGGTAATTAGCCAGTAATTTGCAGGGAAATCCCTGTGTCCTTTCTTATCAATAGGGTTTATTATGGACCCCTGTCATCAATCTGGGATTATCTGTTGCTGTAGCACACTATTGTACACTGTTGTTAGTACTAGAGCCCATAATTCCATGTTAGATGTATACAAAGCTTGAGGTAGACCATTTGATCCCGGAGCACCATCTTGCCTATAACTTTGGACAATTTTCTTTAACTGATTCTCTGTGTCTATGGGTAGCATTTTCATTCCTAATTCCCGATTCCCGATATTCTCATATGTAGATTTATATTGCATCTCGCTTGTCGATGTCTTACATAGATCTTTTACAAAGGTTAACTATGTCTGCTTTGTTATGTTGGACTTGAATACAGGGGTTTGTGGGTGATTTATCGCATTTAGGGCCCTCCAAAACTGCCTTGAATTCCTTAGTTTTGATAAACATACCATCTTAATCCAAAAGTTATCATTTAATTTCCTTCTCTCCTCCCAGACCAGTTTTTGCAAGGTTATATTCAATATAGCAAGGGCACAACGTTGGACCTTATTTTGTGGATCTTTCTTCATATTCTTTTGAAATAGTTTTCGGTCTATCCTTAATCTGCGAGTCAGAGCAGATAATTTTATTTTACCTTTATTTTCTTGCAGTACCCTACTTCGTGCTGAGTTTCTGGACCACTTTGCTACTTCTTTTTCCATTATTCTGGCTGAGAACTTTACCCCAATGATTAACTTTATTGTCCTGTCGTTAGCCAGACTTTCCTTTGTTACGTTTTCTGCTAAATCCTTGGTGTTTGTGTCCAAATTGCCTTCGATCATTTATTGACACCTCTTCCCCAAACATAAGAGGCGCCCGCTGACAAAGCTGTACCTGCCCCGAAAGCACAAACCTTTGTTACCCATGATCACTAATCCCTGTTTTTGTTATACTAAAGGATTTTACCCTTCCCCAGAGTGTTAATGTAACTGCTGTATAATCTATGATACAGCATGCCGTTGATGAGTGATAAATCCACTTTGGTGGGACATCTGCCTGAAACCTCCCATTTATTACTCGCAGACCTAAGGCCTCCAGATCTTTTACTAAATTGTTTGCCCTTTTATCATAGATTTTTTTCATATGGACCTTATTTGTTTGGGGGGGAATTGACCATATGTGATCCTGCTATATGATCTGATCTTCACGTTGTGGAAGATGGATTAGGTCCATATAAAGTCCCCTGTTATTATTATATCAGGTAGATGTTGTTCTTGTAGCAAGGTCAATAATACATCACATAACTCAGAAGTTATTGCAGGCTTCATTTTTGCGTTTAGAGGTACATGCACATTTATTATGTATATTGGGGTTTTTATGTCTTTTATCCAGTTGGTTAGTTTTATCACCTGAATGTTATTGCTTCCTTAAGGAACCTCTGCTTTTTCGATTTTTAGTGCTAGTTCAATGAAAATTGCTAGTCCTCCTTTTGCTCTCCCCTGATTTTTTGTTTTAACTGCCGGTCTGTAATAACCGGCATACCCTACTATATCAATGGCGTCAAGCGCCCATGTTTCCTGGAGGCATATTATATGGCTTCCTTTTAAGAGTACAGCTATATCCATTTTCTGCATTTTTGGTTGTATACCATTAACATTCCATGATCCAGAGGAGAGCAGATCTTTCTGTTTCTTAGACTCTGCGTTCCAATTTGGTCAAGCCATACAGTTGCTATGCAGTGCCTTCATTATTCAACCTACATTTACCTGTGTGCCCCTTTCATTCTGTATGTGGGTGGTAAGAAGAGACTCCTCTGGCTTTGGCATCCTTCCTGCAGCTGATCTGAGGACTCAGTATGTTTGATCAACTCTAACGTATGAAGTATTTTTTTTTGTGTTTACCTGCACAAATGGTAGCGGATATGCCTCTGTTATGGGTAGGGATAATTCTATCCCCCAAACCGAGAACAACCCTTGTTCTTTCATTACTGATTGTGTTAGCCTCTTATTTTGAAAGGAGGCCATGGTGGAATATTGTGATCTACCTTCCATTCAATCCAAAAACTGAATTGACACTACATCACATCCACAGCAGCATTCTCCTCTTCTGTAGGCCCTTCAGCTCCTTTTGCTGTCAGCCCAGCCCTCAGTACCTTTTTGCAAACTCTCTGAAGAACTTTTTGAGCTGAGGCTCCAACCTCTCCTGCTCAAACACTATTTCTGTAGCTCCAACTGATGGCTCACCAGACTGAGACATGATTGTGAGTAAGGCTCAACAAAGGTGCACAGTTTCAGAAGGCAAGGGAAACCCGAAAAGGAAAAAGCAAAAATCCAAGAGAAAAAACAGTATATGTGTTGTGTAATAGTGCGAATAAAATGCTGATCACCAATGTTAGAAATGGGGTCTCTAGTTGGCTGTCAGTCCAAGTAGGGAGATACACAGCTCAGATAACCACTGATGACCCCCTTGGTAGCTTGGCACAAGCAGTCAGGCTTATCCCAGAAGCAAAGTGAAAAGTTTTTGCACAAACACTCACAGTAAAACAATGAAAACACCACAAAAGGACTCCACGCCAGTTTCGAAAACTAGCCAATATTTATCTAAATCAAACAAGACCACAACAACAAAAATCCAACATACGAAGCAAATATATGAATTTTTTTAACTAGAAAGAGTCTTATTCCATAGAAATCAAAATCATGCGTTGTTTTAGCATGGGCAAGTGTGCATGGGAAATGCAAGTGGTGTGTTGATTCCTTACTCACAAGTGAGATTGTGCCATTCTTTCTCTACCGGGTAGGCAATGTGTCAGTTCTTTCCTTGCAGGAAAGGGAGGCCTCGACTTCCGGACAAGCAGCCTCCGGTCTGTGCGGTGATGTTGAAGATTTAGATGCCCATGGTTGATGCGTGGAAAATTCTGAAGCACTGTTGAAAACAGGTGCTGCATTGATTCTCCACCTGAGAGGCGGGACCTGCGTCAAATTTTCTGACGCGCACACAGCAGTGTGTAAATGTTCCCCCGCAGGTTACCAGCTTCCACTTCTAAGTGTCCAGGGACTGGATTTGGCACCACTTAGCAAGTCAGGACTCTCAGCAGAAGAGCCTAGGCACTGGTAAATTAAGTCTTTGATGTCCCTGAGACTTCAGAACAGGGGACAAGCTCAGTCCAAGCTCTTGATGAGACTACACAAGTAGGATTTCAGAAAGCAAAGTGCAGTTCTTTCTCTATTCAGGTAGACGCCACAGCAGCAGGACAGCACAGCAAAGTAACAGGCATAGTGGCAGGTCCTCCTCAAGCTTTAAGCTCTTCTCCTTGGCAGAAGTTCCTCTTGATCCAGAAGTAAAAAAGTCTGGGGTTTTGGGTCCACTACTTATACTCATTTCTGCCTTTGAAGTAGGCAAACTTCAAAGGAAAGTCTTTGTAGTGCACAAAACCCGTTGTCTTCCTTGCCCTGCCCCAGACACACACTAGGGGGTTGGAAACTGTATTGTGAGAGAACAGGCACAGCCCTTTCAAGTGCAGGTGACAGCTCCTCCCTCCCACTCTAGCCCAGGAAGAGTCATCAAGAAATGCAGGACACACCTCAGTTCTCTTGGTATGACTGTCTAGGATGAATTCACAAACAAGCCAACTGTCAGTCTGATCCAGACATGTATTCAGCAGCCATGCACAGGCACAGAAAGCAAGAAAATGCCCACTTTCTAACTCACTCACTTTTTTGATTCCAACTCACATGGGTGGAGCGAATGGAGACAGATGGTAGCGGTCCCATGTTTAAAAGGTTGAAGTCCCCTTGTGTTTTGCTACAGAGTGTATCTTTGCAACCTGTTGTACTATTTTACAACACTGAATCTTGATGATCGTCTGACAGACCTTGGACTGGGACCACAAACCGAAACATCAACATTACCTTCTCATTTGACAAGTTAAATTGGAAGGCCATAATATTGCCAAAACTGGGACTGAAACCAGGCAATATTGTGCAGGCCTGTGTCAAGAGGAGGGTTATGACCCCTTCCTGGATCTTCTGTTGGGATACAATTGTGTGATCTAGGGGAGTTATTTACAGTGTTGTTGTCTATGGGATGGACATTCATTATGTTGTTGTACATTTTTTTAACTTCCTGAATCCTATTGATTAATATATTGGATTTGAACAGTAGGGAGTTGTCTTATTCATTAACTGAAGACTGAATCTTATGTACACAACTTATATCTAATAAATTCCTCTTTGAGCATTTTTAAGTGAAGCACTTTCTAAAAGTGGCATATTCAAACACACAATCTAAAAACCAACTTTACCAAAAGATGAATTTTGAAATTATGTTTTCAGAGACCCCAGACTCCATATTTATCTCTGTTCTCTATTGGGAAATTACACTGAAGAGGTATTTAAAGGCAATTCACTTGTTAACCTATGGGCGAGATAGGCCTTGAAATAGTGAAAAACTAATTTAGTAGTATTTCAGTATCAGGACGTGTAAAACACATCAGTACATGTCCTACCTTCTAAATACACTGCACCCTGCCCATAGGGCTGCCTTGGGACTTACATGTAGTTAAAGGGAAGGTTAGGGTCTGGCAAGTGGGTAGACTTGCCAGGTCGTATTGGTAGAGAACAGCTGCACAAACAGACACTGCAGAGGCAGGTCTGAGACATGTCTACAGGGCTTCTTGTGGGGGACACAATCAGTGCTGCAGTCCCACTAGTAGCATTTGATTTACAGGCCCTGTGCACCTCTAGTGCACTTTACTAGGGACTTACAAGTAAATCAAATATGCCACTGATGGAAAACCAATTACCAATATCATTTAGACAGAGAGCACTTGCACGTTAGCACTGATTAGCAGTGGTAAAGTGCCAGAGTATCAAAATCAGCAAAAACGAATTGTAGCACAGGATCCAAAAACAGGAGGTCAGAAGCAAAAAAGTACAGGGAAACCACACCAAGAGTTGCCAGGTCTAACAGTGAGGTTTAGTAATGTTAAAATATTAGGTGGGGTTTGTTCTTAGTTAGGTATTTAGGTGGGTAGGTTATTTAGTAGGTGGGGGTTGATGTTTAGGATATCTGTTTTAATTTTAAAAAAATGTAAAATACAAACATATACATTTTGTTTAGGTTTATATATTTAGGTAGTTTGTGTGTAGGTTACGTTGTTATTGTGTGAAGATGTGTATTAAGAGGTGTAGGGTTTAACGTCTGTTCTGTTATATATATAGAGAAGGATAAGTTAAGCTCAAGTATTTTTAGATCATTTGTTGGATAAGGTACTGTAGTTTAGGTAGTATAGTTAAGTTTGGGTGTAGTTTAGGTTAGATAAGTAAGTTAGTGTAATCTAGATAGTTTTAGGTATGATAAGTTGTATTTCTACATTAAATATCAATCTTTAATAAGTACAAGTCTACCTCATGTTTTGCTGCATAGGAGTTAGCAAGTCTGCGTAGGTTGTGTTAAGTACATGTAGTAGGATTTGCAAGCAGTGCTCATAGACGTGTGACTAGGTGAAAGACGTATGGCGAGAAACCTGTCAAGTTTTGCATTGAATCACTTATGGGAACAAAGTTGAGCACTGAATGTAGCACTCTTGCTTTGAATGGATACACAGCCCAAAACAAATATTTACATATTTTTACACTGTGCGTGCAAGTCATGGGACATGCATTAGATGTATGATTGTATCAAACCATTGTCACAAATCAAGGATATTTTCGGGCACACACTGATGACAGTCCTGTACACAGTCCCCCTAGCACCATTTTGTTGGAACAGCTGTGTTGTTTTCTGGTTAGAAGCCATGGATGCGCTCCCCACCAGTGCTGTGACTTCATTCACCATTAACATTGACTGCATGCTACTTATTGCACTTCATGTGTGTGACCTTCAGTAACTATTTGCTAGTCTTGTTACACATAGGATTCACCAAATATATTTCCCTCAGCCTGTGTGGCTTTGTCCATGTCTTGATGACACACTTATCCCTTTGGGGAGTAGTTGGTGTCTTTGGCTCACAAATTCCACCATGTTCTACTTAGTCCAGACACCAGCAGACACAAGTCGAACTCAGTGCATTTAGTGACATGTGCAAAAATGTTTTGGATCATATGCACAGATCTTTGTGCAACAACTCTAACAGTTTTTTAAGCCACTAGATGTCCAGACTGAGTCCATGGAGGATACACTGCATGGGGCATGTGGTGGAGAGGAGGAATAAACTGGAAATAGGGAAGATAGGCCACATCAACAGTCCACAAATGGGTGAGATCAACAGCTGGCACAGCAAATTGAGGACAGTACCAATTGGGATGGCATGGTCATCAGCACTGAGCAAATGAGAAACTGGCAATTTGGGACAGAGAAATGCTACCAGGCACGGTGGAAAGAGGTGAAGTCCACATCTTCCTCTTCCGATGTGTGTGATGCTTCCTGTGAGGGGGGTGTAGGCACCGGAGGTGAAAGAGGTGCACATACATCAGGAGCTGGCACTGTTGAGCCCCTTTATGCATTTCTCAAGTGAGCAGCACTGCACTGAGAAGGGCCTGCTGGTTTGCCAGCACAGCGCCAACGTTGCGCTGGTTGGCACCCATTGTTGTGATGTATGTGTCCTGCTTCCGCTCCATGGACTCCATAATGTTGATGATCGCCCCCAGCCAGTTGGTAACCTCGCTGGTGCCACTTTGGCAGGGCAGTTGTTCATGCCTCTGCCTCATAACATCAGCGATGTCAACCAGGGACTGTTCTAGGCCACAGAGGAGAGGGTAGGTGCCTCTTATAGCAGCCAAGGTGTCCTTATTGGGACTGAGGCATCCATGGACTGACTCTAGGGTGCCCGTCACCGTCTCCATTCCCACCCACTCCACACCTACCATCTCCCGCTGGACTCCTACCACACGATGTTGGAATTCAACTTGGGGGTCCTCGAAGTCCAGACCTGGGGGCGGGCCAGAAGGTAGATTTTATTGGGTGATGGGTGGACCCTCTGGAGACCCCACAATGCTGTCTGTCGGACCTTCCCGCAACCAGAGACCGTGTTTCAATGGAGGCCAGTATTTGCCTGAGGGTCTCTTGGTCAAGTGTTGGCAGGCTCTCATTCTCAGCCAGATTGTCATCCCGGACAGGCTGCTGGTCAGGGGGTGTAGGTACATTAACTGCAATGAGATAGATAAATGGTAATGGTGTTCTATGTTAAACGTTGACATGAGTAATCTGATTGACAATCTCACTTGCTACAATTTGACTTTCAGTACAACATTGATTCATAGGATGTCGGTCACGCAGAAGTAATGAGTCCAGGTTGCATTGTAGTTGCCTTTCAGATGGCAGTGTCTCTACATTCTTCATACAACCACTGTGTGACAAGGCTGACTTTTTGACTCATGACACATATTGCAACACAGTTAGACAGGTGACTGTGTCTACTATTCCTGGATGTACGATAAGAGGTCAGGTCCATATCTAACATGGTGATGTGCATTTTTTTCCATAATGCCTATACTGATTGTGATTTAACATATTGACACCACTACTGTTCACATTGCACCTAATCTCCAGGGTATCTGCATTCCCTGTGGCCAGTATTAAGCCCACGGCTCCTGTAAGGGTGGTGGAGGTTCAGGTCATGATTGTGTTATGATCCTGCCATGTGGCTTTCACACTGTACTCTATGGCACTCTGCCTTGTTGTGCTGTCTTGCATGCACATTGTGCATTCATGTGGCCAAGGGTTGATTTTGTAAAGCATATCCTGCACAACCTCTACACACCAAACAACCTTGCTACACTGCAGGAATATGGGCTGTCATGTACTTACCATGTACTACCTATTTGTGTCTACTCATGTGATTTGGTTGGATACACATTTACTTCATATTTGTGGACAGTGGGCACTGTGTACCACATCTGAGAGGATGGAACCTGTCACACTAGGTAGGTTGTTAGCACTGACGCTCACCACAGTTGATAATTGCCAGAGTTGGATATCTGCATAGTATAGCACATCCTTTGACTCAGGCCTGCTCCCTTGTACATGTACATGCATCCTCTGCCACTCATGATTTAGTGTCAGTTGCTCAACTTAATGCCACACAGTGCTGGAACCCATATCATAGATTGACTCTCATGTGCCTACAACACCAACAATATGTGTGACCATATCTAATCGACTGACATGGTTGGGTGTTAGTGAGTGCTATGGCTCAAGCAGTACCCCACATGGTAGTAGTGCTGGATTTGGTGACACATAACTACTTAGGTTTGCAACATAACTGGGGACATCCACCTCAGTCTCCAACCATTGCTGACTCCTGCCCTTTGTGGTGACAGACTAGTTTTTTATGTACCTTGACAGATCCCTATTTCACTTCCTCCAACTGAGACATATGTGGCATGTTAAGGCAATTTCCCTTCAGACTTTCTCCTGCCACATGCTACATCTTCACCCAGGACCACATCTCGGGTAGGATATTGTACCCCAATGGGCTCATCTCTGACATCCCTTCCCAGCTGCAACACAAGTGCGTCACTGTCAGACACATCAGTGCATGTGTATTGGTCAGGCTACCTTGCAGAACACATTCTGACCTCTTTGCAATGCAATGTTTCCCCATTCAGACACTGGCAGTTCAACCTACTCAGCCTATACTTACAATGCACTGCACAACCAGGGACCCACCAGGACCACACATCATCTCTGGTTTCAAAACACATGGTCCTCTGGTGTGCATCACTTGCATTAACCCGTACCCAGTCTCATTTAGTACATGGCGTGCTTTCTGGTGGTCCCTACCATGGCAACTGATACCTCTGTCGATTCACCCTGCACTTCAGGATAGTTGTGCGCTATGTATTGTCATGCCAGTTAATACACAGATGGCTCTTGGCATGATATATGTGTTGATACTTCACATTCCTTACACCTGACCCCCCTCTCGAGTGAGTTGTTTCTCCTCTGGCAAGCATATGCCATTCCCTTGCTTTACAGTACAGATTTGTGTGCAAGGGCCCAAGTAAGACACAGTGGCCTCATGGTGCATGGTGGTCTGCATTGTCAGGTTGTGCAGGGTTCAAGTCTCCATGCATGACGTATTGTTCCTTCCAGTCCATGGAGCATATTTACATGTGGCTTGTGCCACCGGTGCATCATGTTTTGTGTCACACCGGCAGCGTAGGCTGCAGACCCATATCTATAAGGCCATGCAAAGCCACTTTGAGTGGGCTTTTATCTGGCCTTGTAGATATGGAATAAAAAAATGCAATGCAAGCAGCTGTGCTTACTCTACTTCAGGGGCGTACCATGGGTGATCAGTTGGTTTTACCATGCAACACCCAAGGGTTTTGATGCATTACAAGGATCTGTAAACCTGGAAATACATAAACATTGTATGCCTCCCCATGGAAGGCCCAACATGGAGAAATATCTTTATTTCTCCTAGTTTTTCTACTTTCTATGTGTGCTGCAGAATGCTGCGCTGCCGTGTGCTATTTCTTTTGTATATAGGCCCCCATGTTTGTTACTTTGTAGTGTGGGACTTGTAGTTCTGGTGACTCATGTTGTACATTCCTCTACACATGCCAGTATACAAAGGTGGACCTGGACTGGTGTTGTACTTCACACATGGAATGGAGAAACATGTCAGAAAAGGACTGAGCTGTGAAACATGTAGCTGGGCAGTGTGACTGACATGTCTGTGTTGTTTAATGGGACATGATCCAGATTCCTGCCCTTTGCTCTGCACACAGTACAGTGTAGCGTTGGGACATAACTAGCTGCAGTGCACAATGTGACCTTTTTGCACACATTGCCCCTTGTTGATATTTACCCTGTGGCTGTGGTTATTCCTTGTGTGATGCACTGTTTTGTCCTGGTACTCCAACCACCAACTCTTTTGGATGACAGCTGCCACACACTCCCTAAAGGCATCCAGCACCTCCTGGGGCGCTGGGCTCCCTCCTCTAGTCTGCATTGCTGCCTTCAGGTTGTTGGCCAGTTTTTCCTTCGTCCAGCACTTATAATCATGACAGCGTTTCTTTCATTCAGTAACAGGTCTTCTTCACTTGTCCCACACTGTTGATCTTCTCCACTATGAACTGCCAAATGGTCTCTTTCCTGTCTAGTGGCAATTTAGAGATGACAAAGAGCTGATGTTGTGGCTCTGTCACCTCAATGATCAAGATATCCTTCTCTTTCTCACTGAAACTGCACTTCCTCTTCCCCTAGGAGTCTGTCTTGACATCCTGGCTGATGCTGGGGTTGTTGTCCTTGCTTCTGCTGCCTGCTTCCTGCTCCTCTCCAGAGGGGGGTCAGGTATAAGGAATGTGAAGTATCAACACATATATCATGTTTCCACTGATGAGTAATTTCTTAAACATTTTTTGATGCATTTCGCAATGTGACACAGGGCCGATTGGAGTTACTTTATGTGCTGCAAGTCAGCCCTGCATCAATTTTGCAGCAGAAGCATCAGATGTCATCACGACATGGAGCACACAGATGCATCCTTTTTTCCGAAGCCAGGATCCTTACACCATGGTGCACCATGCTATAAATATGAAGCATCCATGGCATGGGATTCTGTCGCACTGAAGCATAGGTTATTTTGATGCATTGCTGCTGCAATGCAGCTATGGATTTTTCTTGTAAATTTGGCCTAAAGATTGATAAAATGCAATCAATTTTCTCAGAAATCATGCTTTTTGCAAATTGGTGTACATCCGTTTTTGAAAAATTTGCATTTAAAGAGGTGCTCTGGTGGGCTTGAAAGAGTTAAAATATAGAAATGTCTGTACAGCTGGTCCCACAGATAAGAACAATTCTGTAGCTGTGAAGCTCTCCGCATAAATATGCCTTTACAGCATTTGCCACATAATTGCGTAATTCCCAGATTTCACAAGAAAATTTTGTTTCTAGCATGAATGGATGAAAAAAACACTACCAGAAAATGTCCCTCAAAATGTGTCCTTTTTGCTGTATGTTGGGACAGAAAACTCCTCAGCATGGCCAAGGATGTGCACTCCGGCCTGACTGCCCCTACTGAATTTATGTCTGCATCCCTAATGCTGACTTTTGTTGTCATAGTTAAACACGGATCATGCGTGTGCGCCATGACATATGGCTGTCTCTCGGATTACTGATGTGGGAGACTTGGAGGGTCACCCAAAGTGTTACTATCATAGTGATGAAAGACTGCTGTCTTAACCAGGAGCTAAGCAGAAAGAGTGCAGTGGTGGCAGCATACCATGTAGATATCCATAGGAGTGAATGGGTACTATTTAAACTGTCTCACTGAGGTGAAATCTACATGCTCAATCATTTAAAGTTCCACTGCTGGTTTAACACCCCACCCCCAGCTTACTTTGGTTTGGTGGTAGCGCTGCATAGTGCATGTGTAGTGTACATGTGCTAAGCGTATTTGTGCATGTGAATGGTACAATACTTGGATAATGCAGTACTGGGCATGCATGTATGTTATATGCATGTGCATGTGCATGTGCATGTGCCTGTGAGTGGTACAATACGTAAAGGATGCTGTGCAGTGGGTGTATGGAATATGCATGTGCTGGGCATATCTCAGGAAGCAACTCCACAAAATAAAATGATGGCTAGAGTGTTGAAACTTTTCAAACACTCACCCACAAGCACAGATCTGGGTTTAATCCATTGTTTTGCTCAACATATCACCACAGTTGGGACCCAGATATATGCAAATCTGTCTTGACCCTGCTCCTCATGGGAATAGTCCAGCCCTAAGTGGCTAAGATATTCCCAAATGTGGGTCCCTTGTTCGCTGTGCCACCTGATTCAAGCTAGCCTGGCTGATGAGGGTTGATACCCTGAAACCAGTCCCAGGATGCTTGTTTTCAGTCTAGGGAGGACCTGGCTTGGCAGTTCGGGCTGACTGTTTCCCATGGGGAGCAGGGTCAAGACTGATTTGCATATGGCTGTGTTAATACTGGGGTGAAGTGGCAAGCTGAATAATGATGGATTAAACCCAGATCTGTGACTGGAGGTGAGTGTTTAAAAAGTTTCAACACTCCATCCACCATTTTATTTGTGGTGTTGCCATATCTCAAGAAGGACAGGGGGCTGATAAGAGGATCACTAGCTTTTTGATATACATGTTGCTGTGGCTGACTTCCAGGTATGAACTGCTAGTTACTCCAATGGCCTGTATTGTGGGGCTATCAGCTTTAGACTCACTCCTGCTGTTACAGACTTCTTCCTGGAGGAAGTGAGAGCAAAGGAGTGGGCACATCAAAAGGAAGGACATCCTCAAAATACATTTCAGTGACCCAGTCTCTAAATCACATTTGGTGTCTGGAAATGGCCTATGAGAAGGTGACCTTGAGACCCCAAAACTTGTTAACTGTCAAGCAGCCAGTCGGGCTGTGCGAGAAGGAGAAGCTCTGCAAGACTTTTGTCTGTGTCCAGGACTCAAGGCTAAGTCCTACTAGTCACCTGGCTGGATAAGGGGACATCATCCAGGGAAGCCAAGACCACCTGCTTAGGAGCCTAGACCACCAGCGCCTGTCTGCTTGCCAAGAACTGTGTGCCCTTCGAGGAAAAGGAGAGCATTTGAGGGAACAAGCTCTAGTGGGGAATACTGTTGAAGGGATTCCCTTAGCAAGATGTGAGGAGATGACTGCTTTCGGCAACCCTCGTATGCCAGAGGAGGACCAACATGAAGTAAGCCATGTTCATTGCTGTGCCAAATGAGTCATCATCTTTGTGCATTAAGGAACTGGTGACCCAGTCTACTAAGACGGGTTGCCATGAAGAGATTCCCATACAAAGTGGGCCATCATCCATTTGCAGTGGAAAGCCAGCGACCCCATATACCAAGAGGTGCCACTGTGAGGAAATCAGCTGTGTCAATTGGGTCAGAGCCAGTGTGCAGTGAAGAAATGGTGACCCTGTGTGCCAGAGAGGGCCACCTGGACCAAGCAAGAAGTGTGACCTGGTTGGGACTGTCACTGGAGGAGATGCTGCCATGGGGCCCATATAGGCCCCTATCATAACTGAGGACCAGTGTTGGCACCTTTGCACTACTACCCTCTGCTCACTGTGAGATGGACTAAACAACTTTCCCTGCTGTGAGGAGCTACACAACAGCGTGTGAGGAACTTGAGAACTGCTGAGTCCATCCTGCCTAAGCAACATGCAGATAACTTACCGTAGGTGGCTGGCCTGGTTTGTAGTGGGTACCTTGGGTACTTACACCTTATACCAGGTCCAGTTATCCCTTATTAGGGAAGTAGTAGTATGTTTCAGCAGCTTAGGCTGATAGAGGTAGCATAGCAAAGCAGCTTAGGCTGAACTAGGAGACATGCAAAGCTCTTGCAATACCACTTATACTTACACAGTACTTATACACAAGTAAAGACAATACTCAGTGTTACCAAAAATAGCTTGTCCCTGATTAGAGGAGTCCAGGAGTACCGGTAATTGACTTGGAAGGTGCCTGCGTGAGCAGGGGAGTGACTCCGTCACCCCACGGGAGATTTCTTCAGTCCTTCTGGTGCAAGATGAAGACAGGAAGTCCTCAGAGCGTGCACACCATGTAAACTGTTGCAGTTGCTGGCTGGACCTAAAGTTGCAGAAGAAAAGTATCCCTTGTGGATACTTTGTTGCTGTTACAGCGGTTCCTGGAGCAGGCTGCGGTTGATCCAAGGTCAGAGGATGAAGAAGTAGTTGCAGAGGATTCCTGAAGGAAACTTACAATAAGAATCTGAAGAGAACCCACAGGAGAGACCCTCAATAACTCTGAGAGGGGGATTGTCTACCTTATCAGGTATGGACCTATCAGGAGGGTTCTCTGACGTCACCTGCTGGCACTGGCCACTCAGAGCCATCCAGAGTGCCCCCACACCTTGAAAAGCAAGATGGCTGAAGTCTGGGACACACTGGAGGAGCTGTGGGCAACACCCCTAGGGTGGTGATTTACAGGGGAGTAGTCACTCCCCTTTCCTTTGTCCAGTTTCGTGCCAGAGCAGGGGACAAGGGGTCCCTGAACCGGTGTAGACTGGCTTATGCAAGGACACCATCTGTGCCCTTCAAAGCATTTCCAGAGGCTGGGGGAGGCTACCCCTCCCCAGCCTGTAACACCTATTTCCAAAGGGAGAGGGTGTAACACCCTGCTCTCAGAGGAAATGCTTTGTTCTGCCTTCCTGGGACTGAGCTGCTCAGACCCCAGGAGGGCAGAACCCTGTCTGTGAAGTGGCTGCAGCTGTAGCTGCAGTGCAAGCCTCAGAGAGCTGGCAGTACTGGGAGTCCATAGTGAAGCCCCAAGGATGAATGGAATTGGCTCCCCAATACCAGATGTGGAATGGGGGACAATTCCATGATCTTAGACGTGTTGCATGGCCATATTCGAAGTTACCTTTGTGAAGCTACATATAGGTATTGACCTATATGTAGTGCACGTGTGTAATGGAGTCCCCTCACTCACAAAGTCCCAGGAAATGGCCCTGATTTAATTGGGGGCACCTTTGCTAGTGCAAAGGTGCCCTCACACTTAGTTACTTTGCGCGTAACCTTCAGTAAGTGAAGGTTAGACATATAGGTGACTTATAAGTTACTTAAGTGCAGTGAAAATGGCTGTGAAATAAAGTGTGCGTTATTTCACACAGGCTGCAATGGCAGGCCTGTGGAAAGGTTTGTCTGAGCTCCCTATGGGTGGCAAAAGAAATGCTTCAGCCCATATGGATCTCCTGGAACCCCAATGCCCTTGGTACCTAGGTTAGGGACTTATAAGAGGGGTCCAGTGTGCCAAATGAAATTGGTAAATGAAGTCACTAGCCTACAGTGACAAATTTAAAAGCAGAGAGAGCATAAGCACTGAGGTTCTGATTAGCAGAACCTCAGTGATACAGTCAAGCACTATACAGACACACACATTAGGCCATAAACTATGAGAACTGGGGTCCTGACCAGAAGGATCCCAGTGAGACAGGCAAAAACATACTGGCATACAAGTAAAAATGGGGGTAACATGCCAAGGAAGATGGTACTTTCCTACACTTACCGAAGAGAGCCACTACAGCTCCTACACCCGTGGAGGGGGTGGGCACAGAAGATCTGGTCACTGTGATCTTGCAAGTGTGGGTAAGACTGATTTGGGGCCAGATGGCCCCAGGGGAACTTCCTTGCCAGATAGTGTTTTAGAGCTGGAACACTTTTAACTTTAAATACAGAGTTGAAATGGGACTCCTGAAACTCAGACTACTAGTGAGGCTTCACCTGAATTTTACCCATAGTGAATGCCCATACTCTAGGTGAGTTCCCTTCAGCAAGGACCAGGGCATCTGGCAAGTCAGTCTCCTTCCTATACTACACATTGGTGAACACTTCATTCTATAATCAAGTGCAGGATTTCAAGATATTCCACCACCAAGACAGTGATCACCACCCTCAGGTAATCTTGATATAAACCTCTTTTGATGCAACACCTCAGCACCGAAAACCTGAAACGCCTAAGGTGGACCTTGAGTACGATCGAAGACCAGTCAGAACAAGCCATAGCTACCATGGAAAATATGGGAATAGAAGTCTCCAACCTGACATCTGTATGGGAGGCATTCGCAGGCGAATTGATAAATAAACATCCACCTAGAGGAGCGAATAAAGGAGCTCAACTCGGGCATAGTAAAAGAATAGTCATGCCACTATCTGTTCACCTGAGAAGAGCAAATGTAGGAAGGTTACTTAGGCATTTATGACAAGCCCCTGAGGATGTGAGCCTATTAAAGAGTGTGGGTTTAGCGAGGAGACTACTGATAAGGTAAATGTGGGCCCTCAAAGGATCCAAACAGGAGGAGTTGTGGGCTAAATTACTATCTGGATCAAAGTCTAATGCCCCAAAACATTTTGGAAGCTTATTAACAACATTGAAAAAGGCCCACAGGCAGTCTAAAGTACGAACATATGCGAGGGTGACAGTGGCGAACATCTAAAATCTTACTTTAAAGGGAGCCCCTATGATGCAACTGGCCCAGAAGGGTACCAAGCGGAAAGCTGGGAAATTTACCCTTTGGCACACCTAGGATATACACCTGTGGAGATAACCAAGATCATAAAAAACTCTCAGCCTGATTGCACCCAAGGGTCCACTGAGATACCACAAGCGCTTTTTAAACACAGTGTCAAGATGGGCTACCTTACTGGCAGCGATGTTTAACACTGTCATAACAAAAGGAGTTATCCCTGGAAGCTGGAAAGGTTCAATCATCCATCCCATCTTTAAAGGAGGTGCTGTATCCCCTTCAAGTAATTATCATTTAATAGCGCTTTTGGATATTGATCTTAAGTACTTTTCTACATTAATACTCAATGACCTGACAGTATGGCCATCAGATACTAGCAGGATTCTATTTAACCAAACTGGATTTACAAAGAGCCAAGGCACACTAACAAACCTCCTGGCAGTGGGGCTGATCCTTAGTAGAGAAAAGGACACAGGTACTTTCCTTTATATGTGCTTTGTTGATTTCAAAGCAGCATTCAACTGCATTCAGAGTGGCAGGTTATGGGCAAAACACCAGCAGTGGAGAATTCCGCTCAACATCTAGCGGGCCATCAGGTTATTATATTTGGAAACGTGAGTTAAGATTAAGATCAGGGATGGAGCCCACCTGTCAAGGGAAGTAAAAACATCAACCAGTTTAAAACAAGACTGCGTCTTCAGCCCCTTCCCTTTAATTTATACATTGCAGATTGCAGCCCTGGAACTGGACAGCCTGGAGGTGAGATGGTGGCACCCGGAGCTTGGGGGCACGAGAATGGGGTGCCGGTGGCGGAGTGGGGTCCGGAAGGGAGCCCCTTGTGGCCAAGAGGGGTGCCAGACTTCGGAATCGGGGCTCCAAAGACCGCAGTTGGCGATCTGCGCCGCGAAAGAAGAGATCGGGACAGTGGGACCTGGAAGATTAACCCTGCCGTGCTTACCTACAAAGGTGAGGATCCATTTACAAAGTGCCTGCGGGCTCAGAGCGGTGGCCACTGGCGGTGGTTTGACAAGGACCAGGCCCCAGAGACCAACGAGGGGCGACACGTGAAGTGAAACACAGGAGCAGATTTGCAGGCAAGCCCGGTTGCCTCAGAGGTAATGGGCAAGGATAGACAGACCCGCCCGGCAGCCACGCATAGATCAATTTGCCACCGGTCCCAGTGGAGCATGGAAAGAGGATCGGGCGACGGAGGGAAGCAGGCAGGGGACCAGCGATCTGGCGGCCATCCTTCTGGCGCCCCAGGCAGAGGTGGAGGCTAAGATCGGAGAAATAAGGGTATATGTGGCCTTAGTACGCCAGGACCTCTGCAATGCAACAGCCAGGATCACGGAAGTGGAGTCCAGAATCTCCACATTGGAGGACGATCTGACTGCCCTTAAAACACAGGTGTCAACGCTAACAGCCCACACAGCAGAACTGTACTGCAGGGCCGAAGACGTGGAAAACAGGTCCCGACGCAATAACCTTCGGATCGTGGGACTTCCGGAGAATGCCGCAGCCTCCTCACTGGCCACATTCCTGGAGGAATGGTTCCGGTCCTGGATGCCCCAGGATCCCCTAATCCAGTGGTTTGCGATTGAACGAGCACACAGGGCCCTACAGGCCAGGCCCCCGCCAGGCTCTCCGCCACAGCCAGTGATTCTCCGCCTTTTCAATTTCAAAGACAGGGATGCAATACTTCAGGCGGCGCGCTCGAAAGGAGACTTACACTGTAAGGGAACAAAAGTCCTGGTGTTCCCAGACTACACAAGGGACATACAGGTACAGCGCCGCTCTTTTGTACAGGTAAAACAAAAACTGATAGCGAAGGATGTGCCCTACCGCCTTCTCTTCCCTGCTAGGCTAAGGGTGGTCCATAACAACAAGACTTATTTCTTCAAGACCACTGGTGCGGCCTGGACATGGTTAACAGAGGAGGTCCCGCTGGGTTCTGCTGGAGGAGAGCAGTGGCAAACCCACGTCAGGCAGCAGACAGTCAGTCAAATGCAGTGGCAGCTGGGGTCCCGCCGGAGAACGCGCTCCAGGAAGCACAAGAAAGACGAGACTCACACTCAGGCTCTCCGGTGGGACCTACAAAGGGGACACCCCCGGGGCCATCAGTGGCAGCTGAGCCAGGGGGCGCAGAAGGAGGCTCACAAATGGAAGACTTGGGGGAGCTATGCCCCGCAACGATGGACGATTCTGATCTGTCCCAGAGACCGGTGCTGTGATTCCCCTCCGGGGAGGAGAGGGCGAGGCCAGTATGACTCACAAACGCGATGTGGTTGCAGTGTGTCTGTTTATAATTTAACACATCTTAATCCGCAGAAATGGAGGGGTACACCACAGCTCAGACAATAGGCATTTTCAGCTCACTATGTTTGGGAGTGAGCTGCTTGAAAAGGGCGACAGATGCTTCTTGGGGGAAGTATGAGGAGGGGTGGGAGTTGGGGAGTATGGGAGTTTTCGCTCAGCCACAGGGCTGTTGTTAATGTTATTTCAAGTTAACGTCGATTTGTTGCCTCACTTACTGACAGGGGGTAGTAGAATAAAGAAGCCATGGCAGGGAACACACACAACGCAGGAGAAATTGTACAAGTCCCGGGGTACACATGGGGAGCTGAGGGAGAGGGGCAAGATGAGTGTCCGTAAACAAACAAAATGAATGGGGTCGACTGATATCATATCTTAGAATGTTAACGGCCTCCTGGATAAGATTAAACGGTCAGCAGTGCTTACACATGTCCACAGATACAAACCTGGTATGCTCCTGATGCAGGAGACACACCTCATAGGAAATCGCTGTCCCTTTTTAGCCCGTAAAGGATTCGACAGGGTATTTTACGCAGGGTTCGTATGGGGCTGAAGGGGTGTGGTGATACTGCTTCACCACTCGCTGCCCATGGTGGGGATGCAGGTATGGAGGGACTCACAGGGGCGGTATGTGGTGATCTCATGGACAATAGAGGGTCGAACACTGAACGTTGTTAGCGTATATGCTCCTCTGTCCGTGGTGCGCGGGACCCTAGGGGATCTGACTCGGCTGCTGCTGGAGTTACCCCCGGGGTCACGGTACTGGGGGGAGACTTTAATGCAGTTCCAAACCCTGGGCTGGACACGAGCGGAGGTCACGGGCCCATAGGCAGGCTATGGCCACTAGTCTATCCGGGTGGATGTCGTCGGCAGGGCTCTGCGATGCTTTGAGAACACGGCATCCGCGGCGCAGACAACTTACACACATCACCGCGGCACACAGTACGCAATCCAGAATTGACCTCATGTTCATGTCGGCCACTGATGGTTGTCACCTTTCACACATTGAGATTCTACCACGGGAATCTCCGATCATGTGCCAGTCCGGTTCAGTGTGGGACATGCGATCTCGATGGTCCGCCGCATGTGGCAGCTGAACACATGGTATCTACAGGATGAGGACTATGTCAAACGCCTAAAGGGGTCAATGCTTGAGTACTTCAGTATCAATGAGGGCTCGATGGCTTCGCCCGGGACCCTGTGGGCAGCGAGTAAAGCGGTACTGAGGGGGCGGCCAGAAGCCTTGTCCGTGCGAGGGAGCACTCCCTGGCTTCCGGCGTTGCCAAGCTGGAGGCCCGTGCCATCCATCTGGAGGCGGAGCAGGAGGCCCATCCCAACGAAAGGATAGCCAGACAACTCTTACTAATACAAGAGGAGATCCGTAACTAGTCTTTAGAAGCGGCTAAACACATGTGGCGCGCCTCCACGGCCCGGGTCTATGGATGAGGGAACAAGACTGGGAAACTGCTGTACTGGTTGGTATCCCAACAGCAGACCTCTCAAATTGTCCCCGAAATTTGTATCGAGCATGGGGAACATGTATTCAGGCTCCAAGAAGTGGTCGAGGCGTTTGCTGCATTCTACAGGGTCCTGTATCAGGAGGCTGGTCCAGGGGGGGTCAGACATCTCCGATCAATTCTTGGCGGACATTCCACTACCGGCGCTGCCCGAGGTGGAGGTCCGGGCACTGGAAGAGCCGTTCACGGAAACGGAAATTGGTGAGGCCATTGCGGCGATGGGGGTGGGAAAGACTCCTGGGCCCGATGGGTTTCCACCAGAATATTATAAGGTGTTTAGGGATGACCTGGTGCCACATCTTGCGAATCTTTATACAGAGGTAGACCAGTTTGGCTCCTTCCCGGAGGGGTTGGATGTAGCCACTGTTGTCGTTTTGCCCAAGACTCAACCCCTGTCTCTTCACTGTGCGGATTACAGACCTATATCCCTGATTAACAGCAAAGTAAAAATCTACGCCGCGATCCTAGCCTCTCGCCTTAAGAGGGTGATGCCCCTGCTGATACACCCTGATCAATGTGGCTTCATGGCCGGCCGGAGCACGCGCCACTGTATACGACGGCTCCACGTGGCCCTTGCGAGGCGTCACTGACTGCCCCAGAATCTGGCCCTTCTAATTATAGACTTCGAGAAGGCCTTTGATTCCGTTGATTGGGGGTTCATTTTCTCAGTGCTCCGGCGGGCTGGCTTTGGACCAAGGTTTTGCCGAATGGTTTGGGCCTTGTATGCAAACCCTACGGTGCGTGTACAGGTGAATGGAATCTTATCTTCGGCCTTCCCTATCCACCAGAGAACGCTACAGGGATCCCCCCCTCTCTCCTCTCCTCTTTGCTCTGGCCATCGAGCCCTTGGCACGAATGATAAGGGAAGACCCAATATATCGAGGGTGGAAGTGGAGCTCGTCGTGTGAAGACCGAGTGGCCCTATATGCGGATGATGTCCTGCTATATATGGAGAGCCCTGGGGTGACTGGACCCCAACGTTTTTATCTCCTTCAGTGTTTTGAGGAGGCCTCCGGGCTCAAGATGAACCCTGCCAAATCGGTGTTGGTCCCCCTAGCATGGTCACGGGAATGCTTTGACTGGCAGGAGGTGGTGCCCCTGCGTAGGCTGAGTTTTAAGTACCTCGGAATATGAGTTGCACTGCTTCTGGAGCTATCCTGGGCTCTGAACCTGACACCACTTGTGTCTCGCACACGGGAGGACCTTCAGCAGTGGCAAACATTGCCTTTAAACGTTTTGGGTCATGTAGCCCTATATAGGATGATGGTCCTGCCGCGTCTCCTATATGTGCTCCAAAACTTGCCGTTTACGATTCCCCGCTCGTGGTTCAGAAAGTTAGAGAGAAACACTGCCTCCTTTCTGTGGGGCGATGCGCAGCACCGGGTAGCATCCCAAAGCTGTCGCAGAGGGGTGTAAAATGGGGGATTAGGCATGCCAATCCATACCTGTACTATCTGGTGAATCAAATCCTGGTCGCCCATGACTGGTTCAACGGGGGATGGACGGTCCCAGCCTACCAGGTGGAATTGGATGCTCTGAGGTTTTCTCGTATTCTAGATCTCCTCTATGGCACTCCGATCCCCAGCGAATTAGAGCCAATCACCAAGGCGGTTTTTCTTGCGTGGCGTGCGGCACTAATTTACAATGGATGGAATAACGTCGTCACCCTGCAGACTCCTGTGCCATGGCAAATTGCTGAAAGAAACAGCCACAATGGGGGGCTTCACAAAGTGGGATACACTGGGCATTTCGCTGGTGGGAGACGTATGGAAATGCACAATGAAGTCCTTCCAGGAGTTACAGTGCGAGTTTTAACTGTCCTCGAACCAATTCTTTAAATATCTTCAACTCCGGGATGCCATAAGTATGCACCTGACTAGCGTGGACCCAATACCGGAATTTAACCCACTCGAGGCTAAACTACTCATGGGGAGTTTGGGGAGGAAAGGTGTCTCCCAAATCTACAGAATGTTAGTAAACAACGCAACCGAGGACCTGAGCCACCTTAGGAGTGGGTGGGAGAGGTGGGTGGGGCCGCTTGACAACACCGAATGGGCGGAGGCTTTGATGGCTACCCGATCGTTGGCGGTGTAAGCGAGGTTGAGGGCGATATAATTCTACTTCCTACACAAAGCATATTTATCTCCGGACAGATTGCAGAAGATGGGCATCCGGAACTCCGCCCAATGCCCGAGGTGCGATAGGGGCCCAGCCGATTTCTTCCACATGGTATGGTCCTGTCCTGTGAACCAAGTGTATTGGGGGAAAATAAATCAAGAATTGAACAAAGCAATGGGGATGGCGCAGCTACTGTCCCCAGAAATGGTGCTTTTGGGTACATTGGAGGAACTGGAGGGTTCTAGAGCGGACCGGGCATTCGTTGGAACGGCCACACTGGTGGCAAAGAGGGACATTGCAGCCGCATGGAACACCGCCAGGGGTCCCTCCCTCCAGAAATGGAGGCAGGAAGTGGACTGGTGTGCAGCCCAAGAAAAAGTGGTGTATGAATCAAGGGGGTGCCCCCGTAAGCATGAGAAGATCTGGGGGAAATGGACGGGCTTAATTGGTTAAAGTTGAACCTGTGACTGTGTGTACCTGCATTTTCCTTCTCTCCGCGTTGTTCCAATAAATAGCTTCAGCAGAATCCCGTGTTTTCAATGTCAAGAAGAGACAGAACAGATTTGGTAACCCCATCGGCACAAGTACGGGCTGTATTGAGTGTGTTCTTTTTGTGTTTTGTATGTTTTTCATGAAAAGCAATAAAATTTGTTTATAAAAAAATAAAAAAAATAAACTGCCTTGGATCATATGCAGAGGATAATGGACTTTAAATAAATCATAAAAAGAAGAGAACCATTTCATTTAATCACCACATTTTAAATAACCACAAATGGTATCTTAATGAAGATATAATTGATGAAACCTCTGCATATACGTACTTAGGAGTTAAGATAGATGCAAGAGTAATGTTTGCACCTCAAAGAGAAGTAATCAAGGGAAAAGCACAGGCCCTAACCCACGGCTATCTTCCGTTAGCAAAATCCAATTGGGGGGCACAATCTTCAGACACTAGCTGTAGTAATGAAGGCAAAACTGCTATCTGCCCTTACATAAGGAACAGAAATAATGATGGGTGCTGAAGAAAGCCTTCCTAACAAATTATGCTAAAAGTATCTAAGCAGGTCTTCTGGTTACTAAAATCTGCATTGCCTGCTCAAGTGAGGCTGGAGTTTTTATTGACAAAGCAAACATTTGCCAGACTTACGGTGTTTGTTAAATGCTGTCACAAACTGCAGTCAGTTGTTGAGGGCACACTGGCAAATTTAGTTTGGACTGAAATTAATCTTCAAAGGGAGAGTGGTGAATACAAAAAGCACCTAGAAAAAAGCATTAAAAAGCTTGAATTGGGGGATATAAGGAAGCTCAATCTATCTGGGCAAGCTTTCTGAAGAGCAGTAAACAAAACTATTAAATTGCAAATTTAGCTAGAGAACAGATGAAAAGTGGCTAAGTGGCGGCATGGATGGTTGGTCTTGAAATCTTACGATGGGCAATTATCCCCTAAGGATCATGCAGAAATTATCGACACTGAGATTTGGTGACATCCCAACCCTAGACTTTTTACCAAAGTGGTGGGGGCTTGGTCCATGGGGGTCAGAAGTGTCATTTATGTCATCAGTCAGATGAAACATTGTGGCATGCTATCTGAATTTAATGGATTAGGGATTAGATCCTGCAGATCAGCTATAATCGAGGCATTGGATCCAAGGAACATAATGATTAATATTCGAGTGGTACAGTTCCTGGATATTTTCAAATCTCTGGTCAAAGAGGTACTCCAAGTACAGGTTCTGGCCAAGATGGATGGTCAAGAATGCCTTAGATAGAAGCTTGAAAACTATCCAGACTATGGCGGGCTGCTAGGGCAATTTTTCTGCTTCCCTATCCCCCAGAGTGGATATTAGGCCAGTACTTTTTGACCACTCATATGATGAATCATCAGTATTTATTGTATGTTTTGTGCATTTTGCACACTACATAAGCTTTTATTAACTCCACATAGTAAACATGATCATATTTGCACTTCTCCATAATTTTTCACAGGCCTTGACCAACTGTGTGTGTGTATCTCTGCATACAGCACAAGCCTATTAGCCCTGTAAATCAAACACAAACACATTTGCTCCCCTTTGTAATTTTGCACATGGTACAGAGTTTGTACTAGTGGGGACCACTAGAACTGGATGAACTTGTACACACGCATAATGACTGGCTGATTATTCTTTTTTGAATTTTTGTGTACTTGTTATGTTTTTAACTGTGTATTTCAATAACATTTATGGTTTTAATTGACTAATAAATGAATGGGGAATAACCATCATTACAAGAGTGAGGTAGGAGTGGGAAGCGGGGAACCGCCTAAAGAAATACTAGAGTCTTGACCTCAAGGGACTGTGGAAGTTGTTTGTGAATGTTGTATTTCCCTTTGTGTTAATAGCGGTAAAATAAAATACTTCTTTTTCATGAAAGCAAGTATTTGGCTTAACAGTAATTTATTGCTGCTGGTGCGTGTATTTTGAGTGGTGAGCCTGTGTTCAATCCCTGTATTCACCTCCCCCAAGAAGCCCTGGAGTACCCGACCCACGCTATTATTGAGAGTCAAGTAATCCTTCAGTACTTGACTCCCAATAATAGCGTGGGTCGAGTACTCCAGACTTCATAGTAGATCGGGCACTGGGACATTAGGAGTAAAAGACCCAGCCCACAATGGCCGGGCCCAGTAACTCCTGCATGCCCCCTGGCCCTCTAAAAGGGGTTTCAACACAACATATATATATCATCTTGCCACATAACTTGATCCTTCTGTTTCACAGTCCTAGTATCTCTGACAAATGTACAGATTATAGTCATTATTATCAATCAGCATTTACGAAGCACATGGTCCAATCACTGAACAAAAATATAGAGAGACATTTGATAATGAACAAGTCAAGTTGTTAGCTTTTTTTAATAAACATCAAAATAAATTTGTATTACTTACATTTCTCATGTTTCCCCATTGCTAGGTGTGCCAGAGGTCCCTACATTCAAACTTTTAAATCCTGTACCTTCATACCCATGCATAACTCATTATGTGTACCTGAAGCAAATCGTGACACCCTGTTCTTTACAGATGTTTACAAAGCTGTTTCTGGTATTGTTGCTCCTGTGAGATGTGTCAGAGA
The DNA here is from genome assembly GCF_031143425.1 of Pleurodeles waltl. Classification (NCBI taxonomy): domain Eukaryota; kingdom Metazoa; phylum Chordata; class Amphibia; order Caudata; family Salamandridae; genus Pleurodeles; species Pleurodeles waltl. The sequence goes on from NC_090444.1 coordinate 846,664,497, forward strand.
GGAGATTTTGTTTCTAACTTAGTTTGGTGGTAATAAAAAAAAACTACTCTGGAAATCTGAAGATTTCCATGACCACACAAGGCATAGAATTATTTTATTTATGTAGCAACCGAAGATTTTAACAGTAATTATTGTTTAACACAACCATTGCATGTTTCATAAGCAGTTTGTATCCAATTCGCCTATGGGAAACTTCTGTTGTAGTCACTAGAGAAAGTGTCTGGTCAGGCCTTCAGCTCGGTCAACAATTTATGCTCCCACCACTGGGGTGTCTCAGAATTATTGATTTCTCAGTAATTTCTAATTTCTTAATGGACCTTCAATGTCCAACTTGTTACAGGCTGGAATTTTGCCATCCCCTGATTTATTGATACCCCTGTATTGGTAACTTTTGGGTGTGAAAAATCCAACATTTTTGGTTGGACCTATTTGGTGGTAATAATGAGGGCTGTAGTCCTTTTTTCTTAACATTTTCATCCCATCATGCGCGATGTCTGTTTTTTTAGACATCGTTTATTCCAGCTGAACATTTTTTGGAGAATTGTTATTGCTAGTCTTATTTCTGTTTCCTTTATTGTCTGGCATGATTGTGTTAATTAACTTGCCTTCATCTCTTCTGAAAGGAAGCTTTTTTGTTAACATTCTGGCAACTTTAAAGATGCCACTACCAACTTGTCATCCACTTTCATTCTCTCATTCTTTTAGAATCTGAACAAGGACTTGACACAACCAAGACATTTCTTAGTCTTTGTAAAGAGCTCAAGCTTTTGACAACTTTGATTCTTTTTCTGTATTAAAATTTCGTAACTGTCCTGGGAGTGCTGGACATTACTAGAACCCGTCCGCTTGACTAGGAAGTTTCTGCAACACCATCTCTGCCACAAATCACTCCTCATTAAACCACCCTTAACAGCTCTTTGATTATTCAATGATGCTTATACTAGATTTGATGAAGCATGTTTTAATAGTATATATCATTTTTAGTAAAGCAACACTATTCCCTCTTGGTAAGCCGCTAAGAAATAATTGTTTTACAGGTCTGGGCAATAACATGAGACAAGACTGGGACGACAAGATCTTGGTTTAATGCTGCCCTCTTGATAAGATGATTGGGCTCTTTAGGTTTTGCCTTAACAGGTGTGCTTGAGTGCTGTGCTTGTGAAATGTTTTGTGAAAAAGAAAAAAAATCTTAAAAGTCCCTTAGATATCTCCCCTTACTTACCTGAATGTACTATTGGCTTAGTCCAACATTGCTCTAATTTATGTGCTTTTGATTCACCATCATGTTGTCTACTTTCACTTCCTGCTCTTTGCACTGCCATCCATGCTGTTGTGTGGAGCCAAGACCAAATACTTCTTCCGGCCACTGGCCAGTGTTCTTCCACTGGTGACATACTTCTGAAAGTACTTTTTTTTACTTTTACAAAGGCACTCTCTAGGAATGCACGCATCTGCAGTCCGTCTGCTCAAGCGCGCTGTATTTGCTTTTCTGACTTCATTTTTAAAATCCCTGTATTTGCCCAAACCTCCTTCCCTCACCCACCTTGTATTACTTTCTTTGCTCAATTTTTTAATGCATAACAACTGTTTTTGTGGTTTCATACAGCCAGGGTCTGTGCTGCAGCCTACAAAGGGACCTTTAGTTCGCTGCTGATTGGAAGCACAATACGGCCTTTGTGCTCTATGTTCCAAAAGAAATGTGTTAAAACAAATATAGGGGGTTATTCTAACTTTGGAGGAGTGTTAATCCGTCCCAAAAGTGACGGTAAAGTGACGGATATACCACCAGCCGTATTACGAGTTCCATAGGATATAATGGACTCGTAATACGGCTGGTGGTAAATCCGTCACTTTTCCGTCACTTTTGGGACGGATTAACACCTCCTCCAAAGTTAGAATAACCCCCATAGTGTTAATTAGTGCATGAAGTGCTACAGACTTTCAAATGCTATCCACCAAGACGAACTGCAGATCCATATAGGGCTTCTTTTCTGGTAGAGTTATATAACACAAACTTGGCTAAGCAGCATTAGGACACATAAATGAGTTTTCCATGAAAGCCAGAGGTTAACAATTGACAGCACACATCTCACTTTACTTTGCACATAACAAATAAAATAAAATAAATGTGACTTCCACAATGTGATGTATAAACAATTCTGCAAAGCAGATTTAACAAGGCAATTAATGAATAAAAAGCAGAACATGATTAAAACCAAGCCCAGACACATATCGATTTACACATATGAACCATCTTCGCCTGAAACAATCAAGCAGCAGACACTCATTTTTCAATCCCTAGTGAACAAGGAGTGCTTAGCAATTTTGTATGATAGGAAAACCTTATGAACACTTTTTGTAGTAAGGAGCGCATTTGAACAGGAAATCTTATATTATCGATCTCACTCAGCAATGGCGCATGCCATGAGACTTTATACGTTACAAACATTTAAATTAATATTTATCTGTGCACCATTTATGGTGCAACTCAGTGTTGTGCTTGGGATATGTTTTTCATTCATGGCACACTGACCAGCAGGTGCTCTACACCTTGAGCTACCACACTCACTGGTGGTGCAATAATGTATGTTTATCTTTTTCTGAACCACACCTTTCCTTTAAGACGTTGGGTGTTATGCTCTCATTTTATTGAGGAGTTTGGGCCCTTTTATACGTGGCTATGGCCTGGTCACAGCTGCAGACGCACAACCATTCAGCTATCTCACTCAGTGGTGGCATGTGCCATGAGACTCCATAACTTACAAACCTCTAAACTTATATGTATCGCTACTACATTTATGGTGCACCTCAGTGTTGCACTTGGGATATTTTTAGCATTCATGGCACACTCTCAGCAGTAGGCAGTCTACACACTGAGCTCCCATGCTCACTGGTGATGCAATGTATATGTACATTTATCTTTTTTTAAAGTATGCCTTTCATTTAACATTGTGGGTATTATGCTTTTGTTTTATTAAAGACTTTGGGCCCTCTTTATTTGTGTCTATTCTCTGCTCAAAGCGGCACATGCACAAAAATTCAGCTATCTCACTCAGTGGTGGCGCAGTGTAGATCTGTATGTTTATCTTTTTAGAAAGCACAGCTTTCCTTCAAGAATGTGGGCATTAAAAAAACAAAACTTTTTAAATTCCAAATTCGGCCCGAGGCCTTTGGAGCACTTTATATGGTTAATAGTTACTTTACTCAACAGCATTAGATTTAATAACTTATGAACTTCTTAAACAATATTTACAACTAAAAGTAGCTAGCTACATTTAGAACATTAACAGTGAGCCTTAGTGCTGCTGTTGAGCTATTTCTTTCATTCATCGCCCACTCACAGCAGCAGTTGCTTCAACCACTGAGCTAAACCACTCAGTGGTGGTGCAATGTGCATGTATGCGTATCTTTTACTAAAGCGCAACTTTCCTTTAAGATTGTGGGTGTTAAAAAACAGACCCTTGTTTGATTATAGATTTCGAACCCTCTATACATGTGTTTTGACATTCTCCATCAAGACTTCTCATTAAGCTGGTTTATTCTGATGGTTACTCTGACGGACGGACGCAGTGCTTCCGGGTGATCGCAGGCAGCAACAGCACCAGCCGAGGTCACCCGCACCGTGCACTGCACTGCACGTTCTCATCCGCGATTCCCTCTCCTGCCCTTCGGCGGCCTCATCACCCGCACCGACGCCATCTGCGTGGCGGTTGCTAACCCCTGCGAGGCCCCACCAGCACGGCCCGAGTGGAGGCGGCTGTGCGCACCAAGTGCTCCGAGGAAGCGGAGCAGGGCACGCAGCAGGATGCCACCACAGGACGCCGCTGTCCGACAAGCAGACAAAACGAAACAACAAGCCCATGGAGGGCTCCCACAGCCCCCCAGCCTCCCCCAGCCTCCCTGCCCTCGGTGCAGAGCAGTGCAAGGCAGGAGGAGAAAGAGAGAGGGGAAGCCAAGTGAAGCAGGCAAAGCGGTAAAGTAGGGTGAAACACAGCATGAGCGCGGCAGCCTTGTGCGGCTGTCACAAACAGAGAGCCATGGACCTCCACGGAAGCAGCCCAGCCAGGTCTGGGCGCGGCTTGTGGGGAGGCCGGTGAGACCCGCTCGCCAGCCACACTTCTGAGAACACCACGCATGGCACCCAGGGCACACATCAAGGTCAGCAAGGTCAGGACCAGGACAAACAGGAGACAACCGGCCCCACCAGGCCTCCACCAGGACCATCTAGGAACACACAGGACTACGGCAGGACCACAGCAGGGCAACCAGCAGGAATCAGCAGGATTCAGGAAGGGCTCAGACTGCCCCATTAGCAGTCCAGGAGCCCAGAGGATCCAGGATTCGAGGTACGTGTGGTGCTACACCACCGAATATCATTCCCCCAATCACCAGCGACATTGTCAGACACAACAAACAGCTTCCTAGAGTGGGTGGGAACATCAAATGACTATGAGAACACGAAGCTCCCTTCTCCTGAGTGCCCATGACAGGATCCAAAACCTAATGAAAAAAGAGAAAGCAGCGCCCAACAAGCAGGGTGGGGGGGAGATGAAGCGCATCAGGAGGCATCAAAACACAATAGAGACAGACCCCCAGAAGGTCAATGAGTCAGAGGAGCCAAAGGTGTGCACCCCCGGAGAACAAAAGCAAGCACATAGGGGAAGCCGAAGCACCAGGGGCCAAGGAATCAACAAGTATTTCACACCTCTGGGCAAAAACATCTGCTGCAAACCCTCCCCAGGAGGAACGTTCTCAAGTCTACAACCAAACATAGGATCCTTTAGTGACAGTGCCATTACACTGAGCACTTCCTGGGAAACCGCTCCCCCAAGTAAAATGGCACGGCACAAGAATCCATGCCAGACTTGTCCATTCCAAGTGCGTCAAGCACCCAACCCCTCCATATAATTCAGGACAATCACTTGAGCACACCATCAAGCCTCAAAAGTGGGAACCCCCCGTATCTCCAATCATAATGATAAAAGTCAGGGGATGGGGCGGGACACCCAGAACCCGCAACCCCAAAGAAAACAGCACAGAAGGAAGCCAGGACAAACCGCTGCCAGTATCACCAGCACCAGCCTTAGCAAAATATTCACCCTCCCCCCACTTGGAGGTCTCACTGACACAGGAGGAATTAGAGGAGGTCTTCTACAAAGAAGCGGAGCAGTGTGCAGGAGAACAGGGAGAGCACGCTCTCCTCACTCACACAGAAAAGAGCGCCAAACATCCTAGCACTACAGGGGTGCAGGCACTCGAAACAGCACAAAACCACAGTCACACGGACACGAAAGATGCCCTGCAGACTGGATGGGATGCCCAAAACAACACACTAATGGCCATAACCAACGCAACGATCTTTAATACAGAGAAATTAGACATCCAAATGGAAATTCTGCTAAGTTTGGCAACCACCACAATGGCAATAGACAATAAGCTAGGCAAGTTAAACGCATACATTCGAAGAGCACAGTCCCACATGGAGGCTGACAAGGGCAAGGTAAATCAGACATACCAGTGTCACTGTAGCCCAATGTTGGATAAACTCAAAGAACTGCCATCAGTTATGTCCACACTAGTGACAGATCTAAAACAAGAATTGCTCCAGGGAAACGTCAATCAGGTCCCATAGAGCCCACAAGGCGCAAACAACCCGCAAAGAAGATCATCTATCCACTCTGCCCAGGACGTAGCAAGCCCAGCACAGTTCTCAGAATCTTCAGCTGAAGGCTCAAACCAGGAACACACAGGCACAAAAGGCCCTTTCATCCCAGTCCTTTCCAGAAAGAAAAAAAAACACCTCAGGAAAATGCACAATAAAGCAGTGATGGAGCCAGAAAGTAAATACTCACATCCCTCCAGCCATGGCAATCACAGCCCACCAAGAGGAAACCCCAGGACAAAACAAAAGCAACCCACAGCTGCCAAACTGGGTGACTCACAGTCACCGACCACAACAGACCAGCGGCTTCCCCCACCGCCCAGGAACAATCCTACAAGGCCACAAGAAGAAGGAAGAATAGGACAAACCGGACAAAAGATCATGGGGACACTCGGCCCAAAACTGCAATAGAAGACTCAAACGGATTACAATCTAACCAGCCAGGACCCAAAACCAAGAGACTATCCGTAACCCCAGAAGCAATCACTCAGCTCCCATCACCAGAAAAGACGGACGGTTCTGGATTAAATCATAGATCAATCCCCAACCCAATGACACACCGGAAAAGAACAAGTAAACAAGAACATAGCAAGAATCAGCCCCACTTAGACCAACGCAAGGCGCTCACACAGGTATCCCCCCTCGGAAGGGACTCAGAGGGCACCAGCAAGAGAATAGGTGATCCCAACTACGAGGGGTCCACACACTGGACTCCAAAATCAACAATGTCCTATCAAAACCCTCCATATCAACAGCATCTTACAAACACCATGAATCAAGTGACCGCCAAATCAGAAGAAAAGACAACCATAGACGCCGCAGTTACATCCGCCCTGCACACCACAAACAGTGTGAAATCAACAGTTAAGTTCACATCCCAAAAAATCAGGGGCGCTAACACCCTTACTTTCTGCCCGTCTTACAAATCTCAGGGCCCTTGGGAAACCCTTAATTGAGGCAATCTTCTGAGAATCTGCAGCACAATCCAAGGACTAGAAACAATAAGTAGTAAAGATCTGCAATACGTGGCCTTCATAACACTGGAAAAAGGTGACAAAAGTGAAACTATCGAAGTCTGCTTTAACAGCTCAGAGATAGCACAGATAGTACTGTCCAAATCACAGATATTTTAGATAGTTAAAGACTGGAGCATAGAGCTAAAGAAAGCGAGTAAAGCAAAATACCCCTTCTTTATAATCCAGCAAGAAGAGACCAACAATAGGGACAACCTATGGGCAACTATCGCCCGAGCAGCTAATCATCAATCTTTTTTGCAACACGCCAAAGGGGCATCCCTTACTTTCACCAAGAGCCCAAGAAAGATCACTATATCCATTGCCTAGGGCATCTCACAGGAAAGTCATTGCCAGGAAGGTGGACTGCAAGAAGAAAGATGCTGCTGGCACATTTCCACTTCTCGATCCTGACGGAACCCTGCAGCATAATATCATATCTGGAAGTTGCTCTGACAAAACAAACCCAATCGGACCAATGCTGCCCAAAAGCAAGTTGTTGGTCACAAACATAATATCTTGGAACACCGCAGGGGCCAGCAAAATCATGCAAGATGCAAATTTGGAAGCGTATTTTAACGGCTTCAATATCATCTGCTTACAGGAATCCTGGAAAGTATCTGAAAATCCATTAGATGGATTTGAAGAATTCCAAAGCCCGGCAGTTAGACCTAAACCCAAAGGACACCCAAATGGCGGCCTCTCTATCTACATAACCACACGCAAATCTTTCAACGCCAAGATCATAGACCTGAAGTCAGCTCACATGTTAGCTATTATTATAGAAAACTGGAGGCTGGAACAAATACCCAAGTCCATCATAATAATAAATATATACATCAACTCTAACATGATGCTAAATCAGCACCTTCTAGACACAACCGAAAACAAAATGGCTATCTGTAAAAACAGCATTTGGAAACGCCCCCTGGATCATCACAGGCGATTTTAACCTTAACATGGCCAACCATGGTAAAAGGAGCTCCCGGGAAAGTGCCCTGGACCAGCTTCTGGGGATTCCAGCACAAGAATCGCATTTTAAAGACAAGGACAAATTTGTATCACCCCCTGGTCAGACTTCTGGAGGCACTAGGACTAAGGGCCCTAAATGGCAGATTCCCTAAAGACATCCCAATGAACCCGAGCCACACAGCCAAGAAGTCCGCTTCCACCCTAGACTACACTTTTGTGTCAACTGACATCTTCAAGTACTTCCAAGATTTCAACATAGAGGTGAGATGCGAAAGTGACCACAACCCACAAACAATGAAAATAGCGAACAACAATGTGCTTGCTGCTCCACTACTGAGGATAGGCGAACAAGACCCAGGAAGCCACCTTCATCGCATAAGATGGTCCAACAAGTGCATAGAGAAATACGAAGTATGGAAAGACAATTTAATGTCGGACCAAACGGAACAGGTGGACATAATTTCAAAATGGGAGGTCACATTAACATAATTAAGGAACTAGCTGGAGCCTAATCAACCATCCAAGGCCGGCCCACTACTGAGCAGAAAAGGTTGGTTCACGCAGACATTAAGGTAACAAAGACAACAACTTAACAAAATCGCCAGATTCCTAAAGAATCAACCACCAGGTACAGTTGCCAGAGTACCTTTCATAAACGAAGAAAGGAATACAGGAAGGCAATATGGGAAGCAAAGCAGGCTCACATAGATCAGGAATGGATCCGAACTGTGGAAGCCACTAAAGTATAGAAAAGACGGTCACTGTGTTCTGTGGTCAATCAGCTGGAGCGCAGGACAACCCGGATCCAAAGTAACGCGATTCTGGAGAGAAAGTGGATTGAACACATCTCCAACCTCTATGGCAACCCCAAGAAAGAGGAGCCATCCCCCACCGCAAGCAGCGAGGCAAAGCCATTATCATTCAAAATACAAAACATCGAGGAACAACTACGATGCTGCAGACAGAGTGAGGCACCCAGGCCAAATGGTCTCCCGGCAGGAATACTAAAACACGACCCTGCCCTTTGGACTGGCATAATCTGCATCCTTTTTAATGTCAGCAGCACGGTAAACAAAATTCCGGATTCCTGGAAATGGGCAATATTCCACCCAGTATACAAGAGGGGCCCCTAGGGGAACCCAGATAGCTATCGACTAGTATCACTGCCTGACATTGACGCAAAAATATTCTAAGGCCTCCTGCTTGAGGAACTCAAAGAATGGGCCAGCAAATTCAATCTAATACCCCTGAATCAAACCGGCTTCCAGCCATTGGCAAGCACTTCTGACAACCTGATAATGCTGGCCATGCTTGCAGAAAAATATACAAACAAAAAAATGGTCCTCTACACCTGCTTCGTGGACTTGTCCAAAGCCTTTGATTCAGTGGACAGGAACAAGCTGTGGGGGAAACTAGCAAGCCTTAATATCCTGCCAGAGCTGCTAAAAGGAATACAGCTTCTGTACTCAGAAAATTGGGCAAGGGTGAAAGTTGGAAATAACGGAAAAGTGTTGGCCAAAATCTAGATAGACAGAGGTGTTAAGCAGCAAGATCACCCACGGTGTGGGAGACTGAGTCTGACCCACTGCGGGTGACACCTGTCGCTCTAAATCCAGGTTTTGCTCCGGCTAACTAGCAGTGCCTCATCTCCACCAAGAGATAGAGATGATTGGGTAGCCGAGCGCATGACATATAATACTTCTCAGGGAAGTTGTGGTCACTCAGGTCGCATCCGGTTCTCTCATTCACAATTAAGTCTCATATATAAATGACAATAAGAAGCAGTATGAGTTTACAGACTGGTTTAATAAAACGACTGCATTTTAGATAGCAAAGCGTGAGCTGCAATAACCAGGACGACACAACATGACAATATTAAAATGGTGACGAGGAGAGTGAAGCATAAGAATAACGCTATCATATTGTCACTAGAATTTATGGACTATTTCCTATCTAAGTCATAACCTGAGCACAGCATGTTAAGCTCTAATTCTGTCTTTCAGGTTCCCCCGGGAGGACATCAACCCTCATACCTGAGCAAAGGCCTGTAATCTGCATTAGCATCTGCAGCGAAGCATTCAGCAATCGGCACACAGTCGTGGTTCCCTGGCTGGAATCTCCCTCTTAACATGTTATGGGACTAGGAAGTGTTTTTATAATAACACAGCTGATGTTCTAAGAAAATGTCCTACGTAAGGATGTGTATTTTCTACGAATGTTGGAGACTAAACTTCTACCGCGTTCACCAGCAATTTACCAGACTGTAGCTTGACTGAAGCACAAAGTGATCAAGAATGTCTTGTTTGAGAACACAGTGCTGGGCTAAGCAAAAACAGTTAGATAGATGAAAATAAAACAAGACCGTAAAACTGGTTATTGTAAAAATAACAATGCGAAGCCGAATAAAATATATGAAGGTCAAAGTGCACAGCGGCCTAGTGTGTTAAACTAACGTGCATGGAGCTACAACTAAAATGGCTACACAACAGGCTGTTTGATGGCCCCAATGCTTTTCAACCTTTCCCTGGCAGATCTGTGCACACAACTAAACACCACCAGCTCTCATCCCCCAAACTAAGTAACCATTCCCTAACAGCATTACTATATGCAGATTTCATTGTCTTACTAAATCTCACAGGTACAGGACTCCAAAACGTGCTAAACACCTTCAATCAATATTGCACGGCCAATGAACTGGTGGTAAATATGGAGAAAAAAAAGGTACTCATCTTTGGCAAACGGATAATTAAGAAAAGTAAATGGTTCTGTGGGAATCAATCTGTGGAAAGAAGCAGAAGCTACAAGTACCTTGGCGTCTGGCTACAGGAGCGCTGGTCGCATCACCTGCACCTAAACACCCTGAAAGTAAGGCTGGCATTGCTACTTGCACCAGCCCTAGCCCTGGCCTCCAAACTACAAACCCCAATCTGGTGTCCACTTCTTACAGTGATAAAAGCAAAATTCATGCCAGCCATAACATACGGTTCGGAAACATATTCAAGCAAACTGAACGACTTCACGAACATTGCACAAAGTAAGGTCTTTCGCTTTCTCTTCCGTCTTCCACACAGCTCCTCGCCAGCACAGATTAGGTTGGAATTCGGATTACAAGATTGAACAGTGCAAGAAGGGGCATTACTCAAATACGCTTCCATGCTAAGACTGGCCCAACCAAACACATTAAAAGCACTGATCTGGGAGGAAATCAACACAAGCCAGGCAGAAGCCCCAAATCCATGGCTAAAGAGAATCGCTTTCGCCATAAAGCATCTGCAGGCAGAGGAAGTATGGCAAAAGTCTTTACCCCATAAAAATGTCAAGCAACTTCTAAACAAACAAATCAAGATGCTCTCCTGGAGCAAGGACAAATACAAGTTCAGAAATCGATCTCACTCTTGGATGACAATTAACACATATAAGGTTCCAACAGCACAACCTTATATGGCTGAAATATTAAAAACGTCACTGAAAATAAAGGTGCTACATGCCAGACTTGGACTACTGCCGGCATCGGAGGATGAACCAAAATGGCTTAGACCCACAAACTACTACCCTGGAGAAAGCTGTGTCTGAAAAACATTTTCAACACCAATGGTATCGGAATATGTCGGCAGGCTATCCTGTTCAGTCTGAAAGGATTGACCCCACAACACATGGCCTGTTTCGCAAAATGTATTTTAAAAACAGAACTTTCCCTAAAACATGCCACAAAAAATCAAAATGAGAAAACAAACCCTCAACTGGCATAGGAAATGAACACTGGCAGCCCCAAGCTATGAGTAATGACCGCAGTCTCCACTTCAACGGCACTCTGCATACTGCAACTGTGGACTGAACTATTTATACTTTATCAGTTTTAACAACAACAAAAAATAAGCTTTTTGATGTTTTTCACCTAGATCACTTTGAGAAATGTCTAATTTATTAGTCGGTAGTGTTGTCCAGTAAGTAAGACAATGCATCCATAGACAATTAACACATGAATAGGGCTTAGCTGAACTAAAAACGGCAAAGAAAGCAAGAATGTATTAATTGTTTTATGTTGTTTTTTGTTTTTTTTACCTTTTCTCTCTTTTTTTAACGTCTCCACTTGTAACACTGCAATGATTTTAAGTGATTATGCAATAAAGCATTTAACCTGTAGTAGGAAACATTTTACAGGAATGCTGTTTACTTTTTCACACAAGAAAAATATAATTTCATAGGTCTCTGAACATAGTTTGCAATATAATAAAATGTTCAAAGTGCAAACCCAGCCCGAGGGCTTTGGAGCTCTTTGTATGGACAACAGTTACTTTACTCAGTGCCCTGAGACTTAATAACTAACAAACATCTTCATTAATATTTCAAACCACAGGTAGCTAGTAACCTATAGAACAAATTACAGTGAACATTACAGTTGCGCTTGGGCTATTTGTTTTATTCATGGTCTGCTCACACTGGCAGGCACTCTATTCACTGAGCTATCTCACATACTGGGTATACATTATGTGCCTCATTTATGAGGTTTTATAAGGGGCAGCGCCCTCAAGGATTATTGCTGTGCTGCCCTGCATCAAAAGAAAAGGGCAGGAATGCACAGAGTCTATGAGATACGGCGCATTCCTGTCCTTTTCCCCTGCGCTGGTGCATAATGGACTGCTATGTGCCAAAGCAGGCCCCCTTGCACCATGCTGCAAGAAGGGATGCTTGCTTTTGGGCAGGAAGGGACACCTCGCTACACAAAAACAATAATGACAGGCGTTCTCCTCTTTCTATGAGTGTCGCCTCCCCCCCCACACACAATCCGCTTAAAATAACTTTCTGGAGGCACTAGCTCTGCAGTTGAAATCGCCGAGACCTGGAAGACATTGACCTGCAGCAGGCAGGATCGGTATGTCGAGAACATGTGATTAGCACTCACTGTGGAATGAGGCTCTGCACGTGCGTCTCCTCTGCTGAGTCCTCCCACCCACAGCTAACGTGTAAACCCTGTGATTGCACCTCCGGAAGAAGAAACTACAGAGTCGAGGTGGGTGAAGACACGGGTGGACAGGGCAACCGGAATCAGAGCGTGCAGCCCCACCCGCCAAGGAATGGACAGCAGGAGCCGGCTTCATGCAAGGTGCCCGGGCAGCATGAGTGACCAGCGGGACAGGACCCCGGAGGAGGAGCAGCTCTCGGTCGGTGTCCTGCTGTCCGACGGGCAGCAGCTCTGCTTGGCTGTCTGGGTACGTTTAATGTTGTAGTCCATCGGGGGAAATGGGGTGCCGCAGGTAGTGTGAAGGTTGTGGGGCGGAAGCGGGAGGGCGTTAGGCGGAGCCCTAAAATGACTGCTTATTTTATTTTTAAAGTAATAATGTAACACTTTTTTCCGTGTTTGAAACGTATCATTCTAGCCTAAGGGGCAGTTACAACATTCCTTGTTTCTACCACGAAAGCTCCTTGTTGGATATCCCGAAATCTTGACCTTCCTGATCAAATTATATTTCTGCCATGCTATCCGAAACGGGGTTAGAAAGCCGGTCCGACACTTCTGTTCCACTCTGACCAAATAGGTTAGTTACGTGTACGTTACGCGGCTAGTGAAGCCACCGATAATTGCTGCGCTTGCGCGCTCCTGTGTGTGGCCGATCACGAGCCTTGTATTTTATGTGCTCCGTATGTTGTCTCTGGCTTAAACATTTGTTGTTCATCATTATTTCCGCGTGAGCAAGCTTTAGATGACATTCGAGAACGGGTGCATCAGCACCCATTCGGCTTGCATGCTGGTGATTTGTGAGCACTTTCCCAGTCCCTCTGTCCCGAATGTTTCGAAACCAGAACACCTGCTGATACGGAAATGTGACATAATTTTGCACTGCAGGACGTCTGTGCCTATGAGAGTGTGACACAACGTATCGTCGCCATAGTGTTTTAGTCTGTGAAAATATCCCTAAGAAAAAGTAACCCTAATGAGGACTTTAAACTGGCACTAGTGACGGCAGTCATTCAGCTCAAAACAGTTATTGTTTGCAAACTGGTAGAGGTGGACAGAATTACATAATCTTGTCAGTAAATCGTGTCTAGCATAACGAGTGCAATTGGAGCAGAGACTACCATTGCCTGCATATTTATTTTAACTCAAGTTATTCTCGTATTGATGGTTCATATTGGGTTTTGTAATGGATAAATGGTTAGTTCTAGATGTGAGCTTCCAGAACATTCACCCAGGTCAGTCCACATCTACGTGGACCTCATAGTGGACTAGCGTTTTAATGTCTGTAGTGGATCGTTAAATTGCGGCTTTCAATTTTTCAGGCGTCTGTTGATTACAAAAAAACATTTGGACTAGAAACAACTAGGGGCCACATAAGCCCTAAGTCCCTAACCTGACAGTATGGTAGAGTAAATGCAGCATTAGCCACAGCAGTCTATAATCACGGGTTCCCCAGATATGTCCGCACTTATGCATTTGTTTATTACTTATAGGTGAAAGCCTCTGGACAGGAGCTCTTTGATAGGGCGTGCCATGCTGTGAACATCAAAGACCCTCATTTCTTTGGGCTCAGCGTTCTTCAAAGTAAGTTCATCCTGGTAACAAAGGTGGCAAGTGTTTATTGTCAAAAGCTGATTTTTGTGCTGGCAAACTTCACTTCTACACGACAGAACAGATTTCAATGAGGTCACAAAATATTGTTAGCACTCACACGGTCAGTAGTTCTTCAGATGGGGTTTGATGCTTTTAACATGGGTGTACAATATTGTTGTCTCATACCATTGTTATTTTATTTCATTTAGGCCAGTTAGGCTGCTGGGACACAACTTACTGTGTGTGATAACCAACTTGTTTGATGGAAGGAGAAAGTTGTTTGATCGAGTAAATGTGTTAGTAACTCAAAGGGGTAACCATGTGTTCCTCAGATATTTGCTATGTTTTATGGTAAAACGAACAATGGTTTTCATGGATCAGTTCGTAAGCAATTATGCTCCTCAAAACAGGCAATATAATTCCTCTCCCTAAATCAACATGAAATGTAAACACCACATTGTTAATACCTAAAACTGAAATTATTGTAACCTTTACAATATAGTAAGGTGGTGCCGTACCTTCTCAATCTCTTGCCACCTTAAGTCATTGGTGCATTATTGTGAGCCTCAAAGTGTTCCACCAAGTAGCTCAATATTTCCACAGTAGATCTTGCTGACCGTTCAACGGTTTTAGCATTGGTGAAGCTCTTCAGTACACATTTTTGCCCATTGTGCTCAAACATTTTGATTTCGATACAAAGATTACATGCTGCACAATTCCCATATTTAAACTGCCCCAAATCTGATGGAGGGCTGCATAATGAACGAATTGTTGGTTCCCCACTAGACCAATTCTTTAACCATAAATGTTCACCGAAGTTTGAATTCTATATGGACAATATACATCCGGCCCAGATTAAAAGTCTTTTTATTACATTTATATTGGGGATCCTGCCACTGAACTCCTTCACTACGGGGTGGAACAAAGTTAATTGTGCTCCTTGTTTTTGTTATTATTGCCCGATGCAAGTTGAGACTCTGGCCCATTTTGTATTTTTCTGCCCACAATACTCTACTCCTAGGAGGAAGTGGATCATTCCCCTATGCAGGCTCCTTGGTGTAAGGAGCCACAGGGATTCACTTTGTATATTGACAAGTGATTCTAGTGACAAGGTTGTCTTTGCTGTAACAAGGTATCTTCAATGTGCCTGGGCTGTGAGATCTAGGGAGAGCTCTCACTTAGCTGGTTTGTAATCTCACCACAATAGTTGGCTGGTACTGTGATTTATAGGATGACATTGAGCAGTAATGGACTTACTAGAGAGACTGCCAGTAGGTTTATCAATTTAATGATATTATGGACTTTGATTCTAATCATGTCTTATGTTTTCTAAATGAGTTTTAACGTATTTATTGCCTTCTTATTGCTTTTATGGCTTTCAGCCAAAATAAATTATTTATTAAATGTGTGAAGGTGTTCAAAATGGTCCACATCGAAAGCCACCAGATCCGTGGCGAAGACAGCACTCATTGCAATCCCCTTTAACTAAAAAAAGTTATCATTGTGGAAATAAAAGTAATTTTTACTGAAGATTATCTCCACCAAGGAGCTAATACATTTTATAGGTACCAAAGTGGGAGATGCCCATTTATCTAGTACAAACCTAACGATATCAAGAGCCTCCCGCTGAAGAATATTCATGTAGAGTTATTATTTGTTCATCGTTACCAACATTTGGTGGTTGGAATCAAAGGAGTCACCATCAATACTCTTAATGATGCAAATACTATCCCTGATTTACGTTGTGGTATTGGGGACAAATGGTTTAATGAAGTGATCAATACATGTATGGTAGTGGTTTCAGCACACTGCCACATCCAGACACTATAGGTCTCCCTGGGGAGATTTCCTACTGCTTGTGGATTTTGGGTAGAGTTTAAATATTCATGTTTTGTATCAAAAACACTACCAGCAAAACACTATCACCAACCTCTCTAAAAATTGTTTTTAATTTCCAAAGTGACAGAGCATAGCATAGTGTAATCTGTGTGCACTAGTAAATGCCTCATAATTTCCTAAATACAGTCTGTCACATGCTGAAGCACTATAACTCTACCCTTATTAGTTGGGCTAAGAACTATCTAATTTTTCTGTATCAAAGGTACAAGGGCATTGTGTTCATATTTGGAAATATTATATTCAATATACTCTCTCTTTTCCTGTGTTGAATGGGCATTCTCCCATAACCACCTGTCGAAAGTATGAATGTTTACAGACATAGAGTGAACAAGAGGGGTAAAAGTAGATGGAGATCTGAGACTGGTAGCATCAAATCTGCCCTGATATGGACTCTGGCCAAATAATTGTTCAACCTTATTTTTCAAAATAACTGTTGTAATTCCATCTTTGTGTTGAAAGAGTCTGGTAAATTGGTAGTAACAAAGGGAAATCCTTTGCTGAGTGCAAACATTTCAGAACCAGTCAAAATAGATTTGGGTAGATTAAATAACTTGGCTAATACAAAGGAATTTTGTGAATGATCTTCCACATAAGCTGGCAATGTGTTTGTCTCTCCTCATGCAACTCTTGCAGGTGATACATGATCTCCAACCTTTTCCCCTGCCATGGCATTTCCCTTGTGCTCCCCTCTGTCTCTCCTCCTCTGCCTCTCCCTAAAATGGGCAGTTGAGGTCATCTTCTGAGGGAGGACCTGGTGTTGGTCCCAATGAAGCTCTCCACGCTTGAACTGGGAAACGTTTCTGGAAATCAGATCTCCTTCAGTGAGGCAAACAGCAAATTGAATCAGACCGACAATTCAATGTCTACTGCTTCAGTTTGATAGAGGTCCCAGTCTCCCTCCTGTTCTCTGGAGGAAAAAGTTCATAGTAAGTTTCTAAGTCCAAACTATTTCAGTTAAGACAGGAGGAGTATATTCTAACACCAGCTAACTGTCCAAGACCTAAGAGTCACCACTTGGGGGTTATGACTTACTCCAGCAGAAAGCTCCAGGGCAAAGTCCAAGTAGAGCTCATCAGCCGGGCAAGTTGCAGGAAAAAGCCTCTGAAAGCTTGTTGTGTCCCTGTAGTTCAAATGGGAAGTCAGCTAACTGACCCTTTTAGTCATCTCTGAGGTCTTGGGTTCAAGTCAAGCAGAACCCATTTTCCTTCAGGATTTAGACACTGGGGAAATCCTTCTTCTGATCTTCACAAGTCCATGAGTGTTCTAGAAGGAGATCTGTATGGTCCACTTTTATTCCCAGCTCTAGTCTGTGGGTGGAGGGAAATCCCTTGCCCCCCTAATATCCGTACTGGCCAGGTTCTCTACCCCCACTGGGTTCGGTGCTAGGTGGACTCATGAGAAAAAGAACAGGCAGGCCCAAGTGTTAGAAGCATCTGCGAGTGACAGAGTATGCCTCCTTTGAAATCAGGAAGGATCTGGGTACAGCCTCCAGGCTATCATTTGAGCCTAAAGTAGGAGCCTGGTACAACCCCAAGCCACCCTGCTCAGGAAAGCAACACCCCTTCCCATACCCAGGGCCGTTTGTCCACTGCAGGGACCAATACACATAAGACTCCATGGGAGCCAACAGAGGACATTGAGCTTGGGCACTGGCAGAAAGACACCTTTTGTTAAGGCAGGGAAATGAAAGATATCTAAAAGTGTAATATCCAAAACAGTAATATAAAATCAAGCTTCAATAAGTTGCATTTTAAATTGCTGTTCATATCAGTCCTTGAATCATGTTTCTAGCTGCTCCCAAACTGAAGTTAAACATTATAAACTGATATAAGGTAAGTCAGCGTTTTTCAGTAGGAAAGCCAGCCTTCCTACAGTGAAAACACCTTTAGAGTATTTTCACTGTCAGGACATGTCAACTTCAGTTATTTGTGTCTTACTTTTTAAATACCATGCCCTGTGGCCACTTAGGGTCAAATTTAGGGATGGTTTATAAGCATTAAAAATTAAGGATTAGGCCTGGCAATGGGTATATTTTCCCATGTTGAAATATTTACAACTGCACACACAGGCTGTAAGGACAGGACTGGAGACATGTTTTGCAGGGCTGCTTTACTGGGTGGCACAATGAGTGCTGCAGACCACTTGTTGCATGTAGTTTACAGGCCATATATTCATTTAGTACCATATACTAGGGACTTATAAGTAAATTAAATGTGCCAATGGCCTCGATTCCACACATACATTAGACTCCTCTCCCCCTCCCCAGAAGCATGGGTAGACATCAACTCAACACTCTCAAAACCCTTTCCAATCTACCAAGGAACCAGATGGGGCTGTCACATATCGAGCCGGCTTTTCACTTTAGCAAATAAACCACTGGTCTGCCTCGTCTGTTGCGATGCTCAACTACAGGGCTGGCACTGGAACACAAACTAAAAAATCTCACCTCAATATTATTGTGATCCTTTACTGCTAACACTATAAAAACAAGAGGGGTATTAATAAAAAAACTGACAGAGTAATTGGTGAAGTTGATAACTAAAAAGCTACCAAACAAATGGCCTACCACATAGGAGCAAAAAAAATGGATACTCTGGACACCAGGATTTCTGTAGCACCAAGACCTTCCATATCTTAGTGTCAGTTTCTAAACTGTTCTACATCTGCCACCAAAATAAGTGTGTTAACTTATGCAGCACAAACCCTGTGGACATTAACAATGCATTCACCTACCACCATTTCTCTGCTTTCTCTGATATTTTCATAAAAGTGACGCTTAATTTAGGCGAGAAGCATCTACTATATTGCCTTATTTTTTGAAAAGCAGGGCTCTACATAGTTAAGAGGTTGTTGCGATTTTCTGACATTATTGTCCCTGACATGACTATGGATGGACTAGTTCACTACAGTTCACATCTGCCACCTTCGATATTGTGAGTTATTAATCCTACCAACTTTAATTGATTTTCATACCAACCTTGAATACTCCATTCCTCTCTGTACGAGGCACAAGGGGCATACGGCTTATCAAGGCCGTGGTCACCGACTGGTGTATACATATCCCTCAGGATTTGTTATTACATTCTAAAACATATGCTGGTTCACCAATTTATGAACCTCCCAACTTTTCTAGGACATTTGACTAGTCTTAGAATTGGGCCTTGAGGAAGTCATGTTGACGAAACATGTGTTGGCTGTTGATACATTGGATGAATAAAACCTGTTGACATACACTTATGTGCAGTTTGAACTATGATTGCTACAATACAACTAGGAATGGACCTCTTATGACCATTGTTGAGTGCCTTGGCATAACAATATTTCACCAACCTTGACATAGCTGGCCACAGTGGTCTATTAAAAACCTTACAGTATTTCTTCACAGAGATCAAACATTTATATTGGGAAAGTCAGCTCATTCCTTACTAGGTGGTCTTCCACTCGTGTCGGGGTTGTCACTTCTTGTTTATTGAATAATACTGTTAGTAAGTGTGCCCTTTCAAAATGTTGCATGTATAATTTTAGCAGGAACAAGAAAAGCACAACCACTGCTTCTACAATCAGTGGGATTTTATCTTGTGTTTGTTATGACAATCCTGTTAAGGGGATTCTTGATCAGTTCACACGAATGCCTTGTGGAGGCCTGGATCTTTGTGGAAAATTCTTATGCCCACCTTAAGCACTTATGCAGATTAAATATGCTCTCATAAAAAGAGCGTTTGTATTTCGAATGAGACTGTTTGGAAATTGAAAGCCTTCTCATTCACACACCTGAATACGGATATGTCATTTCTAACATACGGTGGTATGGTTGATACTTTGGGCACTCAGTGTAACACCTGCAGCCTGTGTAGTATTCATTTATTAGTATTTGTTACCCTACTCCGTTATTAATCCAATCGTCTGTCGGACCGTCTGGGGTTCTTTGCGTGACTCGACGCTTCAATGCTTTCTTTCTTAAATACACTGATTACTCTGTGTAAGAGTTCTATTAAAGATGTTATGAACACTGAGGAATATACCTGATAATACACTGCACATGATCTTTTGTGATAATGTCTACAGAAGAGCAAAGATAAACAGTGTTATATGTTTGGAATCATATGGTTCGACATCTTGACAAATGAGCAGAAACATGTTGACTTCATGTTGCTTGAAAGCTCTGAATGTAAATGCTCAATGTGTCTAACTATTTTGTTGAGGACAGCAGTAAAGACGGGTTACACATTTTTAATTTATAGCTTAGCCCATGTGAGCCCAAAGATTATATGACTCAGACTAGGTTGCTTCAGAAAGACCAATATTTGAAGGTGACACAGGCACCCAGGGCTAGATGGATAGCGTGATGATAAATCATGCCACAATGTGAGTGTGAGGACTTACATACTGACATGTGAACGAGGAGACTGACTCATATAAGCTAGTAAATTCCCACGCCTTCTTAGAACTCTGTGGCTCAATAAGTGAGTTATAATAGTTTTATGTTGTTAAATGTGAATATGGAGAGTGCATGGTAGCCCACGTAATCTGTCTTCACCGCTACAGTGTATTAATTTGTACTAATTAAATACATTTATTGCTCTTTAACTAGCAAAGCTTAACCAAATGGCTAGGGACACTCAATTCTGTCCTTGTTCATCATCGATGCAGTCATTTACACATGGTATGTAATATCGACTCAGGCGCTAACAGGGGTTTTTCACTGCAAATGAAATTATCACACACATTTTGCTATGTGAAACCTGGCAGAATTTGTGGGGTGACGTAGACCACGCCTTACAAGTTTTACAGTTCAACTGTTGGAAAACATGCAAGTATTACTGCTTTGTCTGCCGTTTCAATGTGCATAACTCTGAATAGAAAGATAAAACAGCAGCCCAAAAATACCACCTTCAAAGATCTTTATACAGATGAGTTTTTACCACCCCAATTACTAGAGTCTGTAGAGTGAGGTCCTTCCTACGCGACTGCTAATGTTACGCCTTAGTGTATTCACATTCCAAATAAGGCAGCAGTAGGGAAAGCTTTAGATTCAGAGATGTGAAATTTAGTATTCTCACTCCAAGAAGGGCAAAAGTAGGGAAAGCACTGGATTTCAGAGGGGTAAAATGTACTATTCCCACTCCAAAGAACGCAACAGCAGGGAAGTGTTGGACTTTGAATGGGTAAAGTTTACTGTTCCCACTTCAGTCTGTGCAACAGTAGGGAAAGTGTTGGATTTTGGAGGGGTGAAATCTACTATTCTCAGGCCAAACAGGACAACAGTAGAGAAAGCATTGGATTTCGGAAGGGTAAGCTTTACTATTCCCACTCCAAACAGCATAACAGTAGAGAAAGTGTTGGACTTTGCAGGGGTAACATTTACTATCCAACTCTAGTCTATGCAGCAGTAGGAAAAGTGTTGTATTTTGGGAGGGGGGTGGTGTTTGAAATTTAGGGAAAGTGCTGAACTGTGAAGCAAGTAATGTACCTATTCTTACTGCAGTTTAAGTAACTTCCCATCCGATACCCCTAGAAATCTAACAGCCCGCAAATAACATATAATGAAAATAAATAATTTTTGCACAATTTACATAGAAGATATAAATCACATTATTAAATACAATTATTAAATCATTCTTAATTAATTATTACCTAACCTTTATAATACATGAGCTTTATAATACACGTGAATCTACAGGTACTAAGGCCCAAATTACTATTAAAAATGTAATACAAAATCCTTAATCACTTAAAGTTGCAAGCTATATTTTAAAAACAATTGCTAACATTTATATAAACAATAGTAGCATAAAATTATTATATCAACTAAAACACATTAAATAATTTAATAAGCAATATTTAAAACCACTATATTAGTGAAAATGATATTAAAAACAATATTATTTAAAACAGTTTTAAGTACCTAAAAAAATGAACGATATATGTGCATCATAACATTTTTTTGTTTCACAATATTTAATTTCCAATATTTCTGTCTCCTGATACTTATAAATCAATATTTTGTCCAAACACCCAGCATAAGGTGTCTGGTTGCAAAATACCTATTGGCAGCTTACCAAGATCTTAGAGGGGGCTCAAAAGCTCACCGAGTGCTTACCACTGGTTGGTTTTAGTTTCACTCTAGTTTGCCCGCTACTTATTCAATGGCTTCCCTTGCATCTTGTGTTTGTCTCTCCTCTGGAGCATAGCCCCTTTACTTATGTACTGTCTCTGCTCACTTTTAAGGAATTACTTTTTTTTGCTTAAGCCATCCTCGAGATGCATGCCTTTTCCAGCTATCTCCCTCATGTGCTTAGCACTCCCCCCTCCCCCCCCCGGGTGTTGCTATCTCTCATCTTTCTGCTTTTCTCCCCCAACCAAATGGTTCTCTCATGTTTCTTTTACTTGAGAACTCTACCAGTGAATGCCTTTTCCTGCTATCTCCCTTTTGTACTTATTTCTCCCTCCCACTTTGTGTTGCTCTCTCTCGCTCATTTACTTCTCGCCTCTGCCCTGCGCTCTCTCTCTTCCATATTATTCTCTTTTCATTTCATTTCCCTCACTCCCCATTTCTTTCTTTCACCTCTGTGCTTCTACGGTGTTCTCTCCCTCTTGTCCTTCTTGTGGTCCAGTTATCCCTTATTAGTGTAGAAGAGGTGTTTCTAGCAGCTTAGGCTGATAGAAGGTAGCTATAGCAGAGCAGCTTAGGCTGAACTAGGAGACATGCAAAGCTCCTACTATACCACTGGTGTCATATGCACAATATCATAAGAAAACACATTACACAGATATACTAAAAATAAAGGTACTTTATTTTTATGACAATGTGCCAAAAGTATCTCAGTGAGTACCCTCAGTATGAGGATGCCAAGTATACACAAGATATATGTACACAATACCAAAAATGTGCAGTAATAGCAAAAGGAAGTAATGCAAGCAGTGTAAAGTTACAATAGATTGCAATAGGAACACATAGGTATAGGGGCAACAGAAACCATATACTCCAAAAGGGGAATGTGAACCACGGATGGACCCCAAGCCTATGTGAGCTTGTAGAGGGTCGCTGGGACTGTAAGAAAACAGTGAGGGTTAGAAAAATAGCCCACCCCAAGACCCTGTAAGGTAGGTGTAAAGTGCACCTACAACCCCCAGAGAGCACAGATGTCGTGATAGGGGGATTCTGCAAGGAAAACCAACACCAGCAATGCAACAACAGTGGATTTCCGGACCTGAGTACCTGTAAGACAAGGGAGCCAAGTCCAAGAGTCGCAACAGTGTCGAGAGTGGGCAGATGCCCAGGAAATGCCAGCTGAGGGTGGAAGGAAGCTGCCACCGGGTGGAAGAAGCTTTGTGTTCTGCAAGAATGAAGAGGACTAGGAACTTCCCCTTTGGAGGACGGATGTCCCACGTCGTGAATATGCTTGCAGAGGTGTTCCCACGCAGAAAGACCGCAAACAAGCCTTGCTAGCTGCAAGGGTCGCGGTTAGGGTTTTTGGATGCTGCTGTGGCCCAGGAGGGACCAGGATGTCCCCACTTGGATGAGGACACAGAGGGGGTGCCCAGCAAGTCAGGGAGCCCTCACAGAAGCAGGCAGCACCCGCAGAAGTACCTGAACAGGCACTTAGGATAAAAGTGAACCGGAGTCCACCCGAAGTCACAAAAGGGAGTCCCACGACCCCGGAGGACAACTCAGAAGGTTGTGCACTGCAGGTTAGAGTGTCGGGGACCCAGGCTTGGCTGTGCACGAAGGAAATCCTGGAAGAATGCACAGGAGCCGGAGCAGCTGCAAATCACGTGGTACCCAGCAATGCAGTCTAGCGTGGGGAGGCAAGGACTTACCTCCACAAAACTTGGACTGAAGAGTCACTGGACAGTGGGAGTCACTTGGACAGAGTTGCTGAGTTCCAGGGACCATGCTCGTCGTGCTGAGAGGGGACCCAGAGGACCGGTGATGCAGTCTTTTGGTGCCTGCGGTTGCAGGGGGAAGATTCCTTCGAGCCACTGTAGATTTCTTCAGAGCTCCTGGTGTAGAGAGGAGGCAGGCTACCCCCAGAGTATGCACCACCTGGAAACAGTCGAGAAAGCCGGCAGGATGAAGCGTTACAAACTGTAAACTTCGTACTTGTATACAAGGTTGCTAGTAGTTGTCTTGCTACCTTGTTGCGGTTTTGCAGGTGTCCTGAGCAGTCAGCGGTCGATCCTTTGGCAGAAGGTGAAGAGGGAGATGCAGAGGAACTCTGGTGAGCTCTTGCATTCGTTATCTGGTGAGATCCCCAAAGCAGAGACCCTAAATAGCCAGAAAAGGAGGTTTGGCTACCTAAGAAGGAGGATTGGCTACCAAGAGAGGTAAGAGCCTATCAGAAGGAGCCTCTGACGTCGCCTGCTGGCACTGGCCACTCAGAGCAGTCCAGTGTGCCACAAACACCTCTGTTTCCAAGATGGCAGAGGTCTGGGACACACTGGAGGAGCTCTGGGCACCTCCCCTGGGAGGTGCAGGTCAGGGGAGTGGTCACTCCCCTTTCCTTTGTCCAGTTTCGTGCCAGAACAGGGCTGGGGGATCCCTGAACCGGTGTAGACTGGCTTATGCAGAGATGGGCACCATCTGTGCCCATCAAAGCATTTCCAGAGGCTCGGGGAGGCTACTCCTCCCCAGCCTTCACACCTATTTCCAAAGGGAGAGGGTGTTACACAATCTCTCAGAGGAAGTCCTTTGTTCTGCCTTCCTGGGCCAGGGCTGCCTGGACCCCAGGAGGGCAGAAACCTGTCTGAGGGGTTGGCAGCAGCAGCAGCTGCAGTGGAGACCCCAGAAAGTCAGTTTGGCAGTACCCGGGTTCTGTGCTAGAGACCCGGGGGATCATGGAATTTTCCCCCCAATGCCAGAATGGCATTGGGGTGACAATTCCATGATCTTAGACATGTTACATGGCAATGTTCGGAGTTACCATTGTGACGCTGTACATAGGTGACCTATGTACAGTGTACGCGTGTAATGGTGTCCCCGCACTCACAAAGTCTGGGGAATTTGCCCTGAACGATGTGGGGACACCTTGGCTAGCGCCAGGGTGCCCACACACTAAGTAACTTTGCACCCAACCTTCACTAGGTGAAGGTTAGTCATTTAGGTGACTTATAAGTTACTTAAGTGCAGTGGTAAATGGCTTTGAAATAACGTGGATGTTATTTCACTCAGGCTGCACTGGCAGGCCTGTGTAAGAATTGTCAGAGCTCCCTATGGGTGGCAAAAGAAATGCTGCAGCCCATAGGGATCTCCTAGAACCCCAATACCCTTGGTACCTCAGTACCATATACTAGGGAATTATATGGGTGTACCAGTATGCCAGTGTGAATTGGTAAATTTAGTCACTAGCCTCTTAGTGACAAATTTGGAAAGCAGAGAGAGCATAACCACTGAGGTTCTGGTTAGCAGAGCCTCAGTGAGACAGTTAGGCATCACACAGGGAACACACACATATAGGTCACAAACTTATGAGCACTGGGGCCCTGCTTGGCAGGGTCCCAGTAGTGACACATAGACTAAAACAACATATATACAGTGAAATATGGGGGTAACATGCCATGCAAGATGGTACTTTCCTACAACCGCCAGCCCTGTGGTCGTCTCTGTACATTGAAAGCAACTGCCATCATTGCGTTTCTCTTCAGATTGCTAAAGTTTTGGGGTATAGAGTTTGTCCTTGAATATCAAAAACCTAATAACCCCCATACCTTGAGATTTTTCTCTGGGAGTCATTATTTTGTTTTTTCTGATGGTGACAGACAGGAAATAAAGTCATTACATCATCATCCCTAAACAGGGCAGAATGCAAAATGTCTTTCCTCTAATGGCCCCTTCTCTATTGGGCCACTGGAGGAAGTATTCCGTTGGTGGAGCTAGTAGGAACTCCATCAACAGAATTCTTAGGGCCTGATTTAGGAGTTTGGTGGATTCGGTTACTTCCTCGCATACTTGACGGATATCCCGTCCGCCGTATTCTGATTACATAACATCCTATGGAAATCATAATACTGCAGGCGGGATATCCGTCACGTTTGTGGCGTATTAACTTGTTTGTCAAAGTCTAAATCAGGGCCTTAGGGGCATATATATATACTTCATTTGCGGCAAATTTGCTGCATTTTTTTAACGCAAATTCGGCACAAAACAAACTCCATAAATATATTTTGACGCTAGACACGTCTAATGTCAAACTATTGGAGTTTGCACTATTTTGTAGATGTATGAACCTACCTTGCGTCAATGAGATGCAAGGTAGGCGTTCCCATCTAAAAAATGGTGTTAACCTCATAGCCCCATATTTATCCCACTGTGCTAAAATGACGCACGGGTGAGAGGAGGGGCTCAATAATGGTGCAATGCTTGCTTTGCAACATTATTTAACGCCTGGGTCAGACCAGGCATCAGGGGACCTGTGGACCCATTGCCATGGTTGAACCCATGGAATAGGTCCACAGGTGCCCTCCTCAAGCCCCAGGAACACCCCACCCACACCAGAGGGACACAGGAGGATGGGGGACCCCATCCCAGGTAAGTAGTGTAAGTATAGGTATGTTTTTTTTTTTTTTTTTTTTTTATTTATTTTTTTTAGTTAAAGTGCCATCTTGGGCCCAACTTGGGGCCCCCTGCATGGCACAGGGTGCAGTGGCCATGCACAGGGGACCCTTGTCCCCTGTGCTGGCCTTTGGGATGGTGGGCAAAAGACAGGAGTCATGTGGTACGGATAGTTTTGCGTCAGAAAATGACGCTAGGCTGGTTGGAGGCATTTTTTTTTCTCTAACCAGCCTAATGTAATTTTTTGGTGCAAAAACCCCTTCTCCCATACCGCCACCCCCACATGGCTAATGTCTTTTTTTTTTTTTTTTACTCTAGCCCACCCTTCGTGCCGGATTGCGCCATTCCATAAATTTGCCACCCGGCTGTCGTTCTGGAATTGCAGTTTTGTGTCAAAAAGTATAAATCTGGGTCTTAGTGTCTACCTGTTGTTAAATGAGACAGGTGGACCAAAGTGTTGATGAGGAGAGTTTTCCATTGCATTCGGGATAGTGCATCTTGTCCATCAAACTCTAAAACTGGTCCCTAATATTTCAGCAGCTACATACATGTTCAATACATTAGTTGAAACTGGAAACCTGACATACCACTGTTACTGTATGGATGTCATTGCAATATATACATAGAAAGAAGGCTGCATTTCTGCTGTCATCCACAGAGATGCATTAAGGCATGGGCGAAGTGGTCTCTGGCCCAGTCTTTCGTGGGGCCAACTGGTATTCTGAAGAGTCTTGCCCTGATAACCTTGAATAATTCTTAAACAGATTGTTTTAAATCCTGTTTTCCTTTCATTTATTTTTAATGTGGGTCATGTGTGAGAATCTGTTACAGACATTTTGCAGAGAAATGTTGTGTTTATGTTGCATGCACCATCCATAAAAAAAAGTTTATTTTAGATCAAAGCAGGTCCTGACGTGAGAAATGGAAGGGTGTCACAGAGATTATTTGTAGTAATATTAGTGAGCTGCTGCTGTGTTTCGATATTGAAAACACATGCCACTATTCCTTATTATTAGATTTAAACAGATTTAGAATTTGGACCATTGTGCCTGTGCACTGTTAGGGGCCGGAGAAAAGAGGGCATGAAAGAGCTGAAATTGAATCAGAATTTCCAAGCTGTTGCAAACAGAAGCCAAATACGATTCTCCCAGGGCCCCCTAAATCCTTAAGATATCCCTGGTCATCAACCATATACGTGGAAAATTGTTTAGAACAGCAAGAGAGTTGTTGATGATGTCAGTGGTGACATGAAAATTGATGTAATTTGTTATGTAATATCTGATGTCTTCTGTGTGCAACGAAAATAAAGGCTGCTGAAATTATGCCCAGTAGCAATACATTTGCTCATAAGTATTAATTGTTGCTGGAAGGCCTCAGTATATCTCTTACCATATATATGTTCTCACACAATCTATCTATTCACACAGTTTTATAGAGTGAACAAGATCTAATGGGTGACAGAGCACTTTACATAACAACAGTTACATTGTGTTACCTAGCAACAATTTTATTTGGTGTCTCTTAACATGTGACCTGGTACTGATCACCTATCGGCCTGTCTTGTTTAATTCTCACTAAGCATTATCCTTAGAACGTGTTAATAAATACCCTTCTTTGTTGTTGTACTATTCTTGACAGGTGGATGTTCCTAGATATATTGTCTACCCCTAGCTAGGCAGCACCTTAAGCTCAGAAGGCTGTAAGATACCCTTATCCAATAAAGCCATCTGTTGTGTTGAGAGCCTCTGTGGATCATCAAGACTCCTTGTTGTTCTCACTGATATTCTGAATTTATTTTATGTCTCCGATAGTCGTGAGCAAGCAAGCTTCTCTGACTGGGAGCCACTAATATACCATTGGTGTTGCTTTATTAAGCTCCACATATCCAGTGAGATAGCTTACCTTAGAACAATGTTGGCCGATAACCACACATGTTTAATTTATTTTTCATCACCGCAAACAAAAGCAGCTCAATCCAATGGAGTATGCTGTGAAATGCATATATGCTTGCTACTAGATTCCACCTACAAATACACTCTGAATTTCATCTTTCAAAAATACTTAGCAACATTATCAATATAATCCTTATGCTTAAATTGTGATTTTCTGGTTATTTATTTGTTAAACATAATTTGTGACTTTGTGGAGTATATAGACATATGATAATATAACATTAACTTAGTAGGGAACTTGTTGGGGATGCCTATGAAGGAAAAGCCCTAGCAGTTATCAACTCAACCTCAATACAATTTGGATGTCTCTCATCAGTGCAGGTTTCAAAATAGAAATTAGGAAGCCCAGAGAAATATGAAATCCCTCACTTAAAATGCTGCCCCTTGTACTTAGGAAGTTTTTTGAGAGCACTGAGCTACAGGAGCTCCTTTCTATGAATGGCCTGTTGGAGATTCCCCATACTTCATGTTGTACTCCAGCCAGCCAGGGAAGTGGTATCTCAGGCATCCTCATATTTGAAGGTAAACAGTTCTGTACTACCACTGCCAATAATCAGAAATGTTTTGCCACTTTAATGATGTGATCAATGATGAAAATGGTGATTTCATTTGTCATATCCGTCATGGGATGGCATTATTGATGCGAGTTCTGATGCTGTGTGTTGATGTGTGTATTCTCTAAAATATGTGCAGGTTTGTCATGAAAATACAAAGTAACGAAATTCCTAGGTTTAGATGCTACCTTTTACCCAGGTTGTGACTATGGCCCACCTAGGAGTGAGTGAAACCTTTGTGTGTGTATTGTGTGTCCCATTTGTATCTTATTTTTGGATTGCCCACAAACACCATATATCACAATGATCTCTTGTGTGTCTGCTAAGGCATGGATTTTGCTCACAACCATCATGATGTCTGTTTCACTTGCGTGTTTTCTTTGTCCAAATATCACAAACACATAAAATTGGAAGATGAAACCTGATATGTTCTATTGTAATGGTGTATATGTTAGGGAATTTGTGATTATGGTTTGCCAAGGTATAAGTTTCACCCATATTGACGTGAAAATGGTGTTTACTGGTCTGGCTGGTACCTCCCCAAAGTGCCATAGTGAACAAAAAATGA
This sequence comes from Pleurodeles waltl, assembly GCF_031143425.1. Lineage (NCBI taxonomy): Eukaryota > Metazoa > Chordata > Amphibia > Caudata > Salamandridae > Pleurodeles > Pleurodeles waltl. The sequence goes on from NC_090444.1 coordinate 846,694,219, forward strand.
TGTATTACAATGCAGAGCAAACTAATTACCATTGGCTGAGATTAGTTCAAGTATCCTGCTCATCACGTTTTGTTTCCCTCAGTGCGACATCCTAAGGATATTCCCAGACATGGGTCCCTCACTGTTCCACAAGACTTAAGCTAAGGCTATTGGAAGCTAAAGTCAGTTGGTGTTTGCTTGTGTTCCTTTTCATTCAGGCTGGACTTTTCCTATTAGAGCAAGACCAAGGCTGATTTGCATATGGCTGGTTACTTTCCGAGATGACGTAATGGGCAAAACAGTGATGCGCAAATAATTAGTAGTGGCTGACATTAATTGAAGCAATCCACCTGCTGTTTTGTTTTCCTCTGTATGAGTATGCCCAGACTTGGGAACCATGCTCACTGTGACAGAGAACTCAAGCTATATCTCACTGACAAGCCCTAAGTAGCTGAACCGACATACACCAAAGAAGGCATAAATCTAATTCTTCATTCAGAAAGCATACTTATTAGGTCTAATTTGACAACTCAGACCAATGTCCAATTGTTACCAATGTTTTAAAAATATACTGTATAGAGTGGCTTTGGCTCAGGACAGTGGTGTATTTCTCTCTCCTCTCATACCTATTTCATATATCCTTCCCCCTCTTTGGAGTACTTGCATTACAAAGCATTTTTACACCAGTTTTACATCTCAAAAGTACACTAAATCATATGTTAAATTCTTGATCGCAAGGATGCATTGTATACATCAACAGTCTTTTTTTGTTTTGATTTTTCACTGCCACAGGTGTTTTTTAAAGCTTGACTCCCATCAAATCAAATAAGCTTTATTCAACAGGTGTTGTCATAAAAGCATACACACATAAGACAAAAGCAATACATTAACCACAAACCAAACATTAAAAAAAGCATTTAAGACTCAGGTAAAATACATGGCGATAGGAACCATAGAAAACTGTAACATACAGGGTTTTGTAGTTAAAAGCTGTTCTAAGGATATTAAAAAAAGATGTATTCTCTTCCAAATAAAATCATGAAAAACACAAAAATAAAACAGTAATAAAATATTTAAAATCACCCAACAGGTCTCATACGGCTATAGATATAGAATTTACTTCTCAGTCATAAATAAAATGTATTAATTTCCTGTGTCTAAGAATAGCCCATTAAAATGTAGACATAATGTCACAAATGTATATGGTTGGCAAAGCCTGTGAGAACACATAAACTGGTCGACATTCTATCTAGTCCATGGATCTCAATAATGGTAGCAGAAATATCTTTCTTGGCAGATTATACAATGAACAAAATAGAACCGTATGGAAAGTACTGTGCTCAGTAGTCCTGTCACACGGGCATTTGGCCATAGGCCTTGACCAGTCATTTATGGTTGGAAAACTCACCAAGTGATGGAAATAATCTAGCCTAAACCTGGTTAAAACAAATCTATGCTGTTCATTGCTCACCTCCTTTAGGTATAATTGCATGCCAGGTGAGGTTAAGATCAACTGTTTTTTAAGAACACTTGGTTTAAGCAGTCCAGCAGAAAGACTTAGTTCTTCTAAACGTGACAAGCAGTCTTTTTTCAGTTTTTTTCTTGTGACAGCTCGTAGTGTTTCTGGTTTATAGTTATAATCTGGATGTCCTAGATCACTCATAAAGTTTTTCACGTATCCCAACCATTGTACTCTCCCTACATGAGAGGACCTAAGACATTCCCCTATAATCTCTTGATTCAGCTTGGTGTACTCAGAAGTCTATATCTTGTGCCATAGCAAAATCAGTTGAGTTTTAACTAGGTTTTAAATGAGCGGGACCCCTATTTCTGAGTGGCATACATTTGATGGACTATTCTGTGGGAGAGAAAGAAGATAATTCAAGAAGGCATTCTCTATCAGCTGCAGGGAGTCATGATTTGCATGCCCCTCAAAGACTTGCCCCATACATGGCTATTGACATACATTTGGCCTTATACACTGTTAGTATCTCCCTAGGGGGTTTCTTACCAACCTTGCAAGCAAAGTTGTGCAAGGCTGCAACAGTTTCTGAAAGTGTAGCCCTCTGGTTCTAATTGCCATCCGCCATGTCCCTTTTACGTCGAACATGATCCCCAGGAAGGAAAGGGACATAATGTAATCAATTGAGCATCTTTTATCATGAGACTAGGGATTTTCAGTAACACTTTCCCACACCTCATGGCAAATGTCTTGCTTTTATTATTTAATAGCCCCAGTTACTCCATTTAGGAAACAAAGCATGTTAGTAGCTGTTGCAGTGCAAGGGGGTTTGTGCCATAAGAACGGCATCATCAGCATATAAAAGAGCGGGAACGGGCCGGGACCCTATTCGGGGCAGGTTGTTACAATTAGTAGATAATACATTACCCAGACTATTAATGTATAAGGAAAAGAGGAAGGGTGCCAAAACACAACTCTGCCTTACACACCTCTCTCTACTAAAAGGCTGGGTACATTCACCCATTAGACCATATCGCACCTCCGTGTTCCCTATGATTGCCCACAATTTGCTATGGATTACACAGTCAAAGGCAGCAGTTAAATCAACAAAGACCAAGTACAATCTCCTTTGTTTGATAGTAGTGTATTTCTCAATCACCATCTGTTCAGACTCTGTTCCACGGTTTCTACTCCCTCCCGGAACCCATACTGTAAGTCCGATAAGACATTCTTGTCCTGAGCCATTCTTGCAGTCTGTTCAAGATAACGCGATGTGCCACTTTCATCATCAAATCTAGGAGAGAGAGGACGATACCAAGTGGGGCTGTATCTATCTCCCTTTTAAAAAATTGGGACAATAATTGATTTCCTCCAAGACCTTAGTAGGCCAACTTGACAACATTGTCAGAAATGAGGTCTTTGGTTGGCCGTCAGTAAGGACCCTCACTCTTGTCAGGGTAAGTCACACACAATCCAAATTATCCTGTGCCCACCCTCTGGTAGCATGGCACTGAGCAGTCATGCTTATCTTAGAAGGCAACGTGTAAAGTATTTGTGCAATAACTCATTCAATAACACAGTAGAACACCACAAAAATACACCACACAGTGTTTAGAAAAATATATAATATTTATCTGGTAAGATGCAGGTCAAAAACGATTAAAATGCAATAAATATATGTTGAGATAAAAATGGTATAAAGTGTCTTTAGTCTCTTAAAAGCAATAAATGTCTCTTGCAAGCACAAAATACCTGGTTTGGGTTCAAAATCTCCACAAGGAACCGCAGAGGAGATGTGTGGAAAACAGGGAGGTGTGCGTCGATTTCTCGGGCCGCACACAGTGATGCGTCATTTATTTTTCACTCTGGGAAGGCTTTGCGTCGATTTCCGGTACTCGGTCTTGGATCCTCTTCGGGTTGCGGGGTTTTCGCCTCGAGGACCATGCGTTGAAATCTGGCGCTGGCAGGACGAAGTCACAGGGGCTGCGTCGATCCCCTGGGTGTTGTGTGGAAAATTCTATCACACGGCAGGCGCTGCGTCGATTCCTCTCATGAAGTTGGGCTGCATCTTTCCAGCTCGGCTGTGCATCGATCCAGTGGGCCGTGCATCGATTTTCCAGTTGCTATGCTGACGCTGCGTCGATCTTCTCCTTGCGAAGTCGGGCTGCGTCGTTCCGGTTCGGCTTGCAGTGAATTTTTCATCACAGTGCAGGCTGTGTGCCGTTTTCTGCCGATTGTGTGTCGATTTCCACTGCACAGGGAGTTCTTCTTGCAGGAATGAAGTCTTTTTGGTCCTGAGACTTCAGGGAACAGGGGGCAAGCTCTATCCAAGCCCATGGAGAGCACTTCTTCAGCACTGCCAGAGAGCAGCAGGGCAACAGCAAGGCAGCAGTCCTTCTCAGAAAGCAGTCAGGCAGTTCTTCTTGGCAGGTTGCAGGTTCTGGTTCAGGTTCTTCCTCAGGAAGTGTCTGTGACAAGAGTGTCTTGTCTAGAATTGTCTTGTTCAGAAGTGTCTTGAGTTGGTAGGGTCAGAGACCCTGCTTAAATACCAAAATGTGCTTTTGAATTGAGGGAGACTTCAATGAGTGGCTTAGAAGTGCACAAGGTCCCCTTTCAGTTTCACCCTGTCTGCCAGGGTCCCAGTGGGGGGTGCGGCAGTCCTTTGTGTGAGGGCAGGCTACTGTCCTTTGACATGTAAGTGTCAGGCCCTCCACTCTCCCAGCCCAGGAAGATACATTCAATATGTAGATGTATGCAAGTGTGTCTGAGTATCCTGTGTTTGGGGTTGTCTGAGTGAATGCACAAGGGAGCTGTCAACTGAACCTAACCAGACGTGGATTGGAAGACACAGAAGGATTTAAGTGTAGAGAAATGCTCACTTTCTAAAAGTATCATTTCTAAAATAGTAATATAAAATCCAACTTCACCATTAAGCAGGATTTTGTATCACCATTTTGGCTATACTAAATATGACCTGGCTCCTTTCAAATCAGGATCTACCACTCAAACAGTAGGTGAGGGTAGCCCTAATGCTATCCTATGAAAGCAGCAGGCTTCACAGCAGTATGAAAACAAATTTAGAAGTTGTATACTGCCAGAACATATATAACACACATGTACATTTCCTGCCTTTTACCTACATAGCACCCTGTCCAAGGAGCTACTTAGGGTCTAACTAAGGGGTGACTGATATTTCGAAATAGTGGGGGTAAGGCTTGGCAAGTATTTGTAAATGCAAGTCAAAGTGGCAGTGAACCTGCACACACAGGCACTGCAGAGGAAGGCCTGAGACATGGTTAGGTGGCTACGTATGTGGATGGCACAACCAGTGCTGCAGCCCACTAGTAGCATTTAATTTACAGGCTCTGGGCACATGTAGTACACTTGACTAGGGACTTGTAAGTAAATTAAATAAGCCAATTGGGTATGAGCCAATGTCACCATGTTTTAAGGAGAGAGCATATGAACTTTAGCACTGATTAGCAGTGGTAAAGTGCGCAGAGTCCTAGAGCTAGCAAAAATTAGGTCCGAAAAAGAGAAGGAGGAAGGCAAAAGGTTTGGGGGTGACCCTGCAGAAAGGTCATTGCCAACGAACATGTATTCAAGACTTGAGTAAGCATTGGCCCCCAGAGGGTCATGTTGATTTTAAACAGATCTACAGGGATGAAGTCTGGACCCAGCTCCTTGCCGGCTTTACTTGCATTTAGGGCAACAATTATCTCATCCTAGGTAAATGCAAGCTTGATAGGGAAAATAATCGGGGCAAAAGAGTCGCTGTAGGTCGCATCGTCTACTGTCAGCCTTAATCTGTTAGGAGGATTAGAATAAATAGTAGAGAAGTGAGTAATTCAATCTCCCATGCTAATATCTATTTCAAGGCATGGTCCGGTGTCAGACTGGAGATAGGGCAAATTAATTACCCGCCAAAAAGCTGCAGGGTCCTTACTAGTGCTTGCTTCATGCAATTTGTCCCATAGTTCTTTTTTTAATACTGCTTTCCTCTGCATTAAAACATACTTATAGTTTTTCCTAGCAGCCCTGGCTTCATTTACGCAGTGTGGTCGTTTGAGCAGGGCTAATTTCAGCATGCTATGGGCCCTGGTACAAGGTTCATCAAACCACCCTCTCAACCTGTTGTTGCTGCTGTCCCTACCTGTAATCAGTCCCTCCTTGACATTCCCAGCAATCTTTTGAAAACTCTCAATGATATCCTTGGGGTCTGAACCCAGGTCTAAACAACTTTTGAAAGCCTGCGTACATCCACAAATCAACTTTTATAGAAACTCTTGGGTATCAATCTTTGGCCAGCGCAGGATATACTTGTTAAGCCTGTTAATGTCCATGACACCCACTGTGCAGTAATTGGGGAGTGGCGCTTGGGATAAAAAATCCCTTGATGCCATATCCAAATCTATGCTCAGAGGGTAGTGGTCGCCGCATGCAATTGTGTGGGTGATAAAATTTCCAACCCTTGCGGCGTGTCTATTTGTGACCAATATTGAATCTAACACTGAGTTTTTCCCATGGCCGTTGAATGTAGTTGCAAATGGGATTGGAGGGCAGCAAAACTTGTTACAGAATGCAAGGTCAGTGCTAAATATGAGTTCGTTCAATTGTTCCCCACAGATCGAGAGTGTAAAATGTGAGTGGACAGCATTCCCCCTTTCACTTAAGCCACAGATCTTCTCTGAACCACTAGTGCAAACTTCAGTGTTAAAACCCCCCCCCCCCCCCCAATTAGAAATACCAAACCCTGGAATTTCCTGTTCCTGAGAACATCAACATCCCTTTTCAGTAAAGTCAAGGTGGTTTTTATCTCAGCTTTCTGTATGTTATTATAAAAGTTGATGAATGCCAGCATGCATGTAGTTGATGTTTCAACAACAACGATCTGATGGTAGGGTTGCGGTGCCAGGATAGTTATACTAGATGCCCTCAGGGTGCTTGATACGTAGGTGCCGTACCCCCCCCTTTGTTCTCCCTGAGTTGGATGGTTCCGCTGGGGTATGATAGGTTCTAAAACCATTTAGGTGAATTGGGTTTACTGCCCATGTTTCTTGTACACAGACTTCTGTAAAGCTAATAGCTATTAGCAAAACCGCACCATTCTGCTATTACCACCTTAGACAGTAAACCTGCCACGTTCCAGAATGCTATCCTTCTCCTCCCCTCAGGAAGGCTATTTTCACAACTGACCAACTGGTCCTGAGTAGGGAGATGGGATCTGTCCAGAAATGGGGGGGTGGGTGTTTTTAAAGTCAGCAGTAGGAGAAGCAGTCAAACCAGGGGTAGTTATGTCGCTTGGATTTCCGGTGGTACACCGAATCAGTCATTCTCATCTAGGGTAGAAGAAATGCCTACTGAATAGTTAATGAACCCATCCCTGTCACGCGGGGGGAGTCTTGGATACTTAAACTGAATGTGTGAGTACCCTGGTGCACTTGTCCTTGCATCCAAGGCCACGAAATTATCAACCATGCTCCTATCCGTAAGTGTCGGCTCAATTGTGTCAAGACAGGTGTCCGGATCTGGCCTTCTAACTGCATCAATGATGTCCTTGCGTATTATGGAATAACAGCCCCTCACGTGGCGGATCACATGGATCGCCTTATGTCTAACAGAATCTCCCCCTTCCCTATCGGCTGGTGGGTGTAATTTGGGGACGTTAACCATTAGGACAATGTCGTTGGAATTAGACTTATTATCAACAGACTGTCCAGCACGATTTGGAACATTGTCTTTCATTGGTATAGGGAACTGGTGGTGAAGTTTTGGTTTGTCGCCCATATTTAGACTATTGTATGGGGGAGCCTGGCAAGGGTTCTTAGTCCCACCGCCTACTATGGGATGACCAGCATGGGGCACCAGACTGGCAGCAGCGGGGGAGGAGCGCAATTGCAGATCTTGTTACCGATGTTTGAGGGCAATTTGGTCAAAAATTTTGAGAGACCCGGGGGATTGAGCGTGGAGCTAACATTGTGACTTCACATCTATAGATGTTAACTGTTTGACCATTGTAATTAAAGAATTGACCATGGATTTAAGCTCCGACACCTTGTACTTTAGATCTTTTATACTCAAGATGTACTGAGCATTAGGCAGGTCTGGGCTTATGTCTGTTGCTCCTGTGTCTGCTATCCCACCCATCAATACACTTAGGTCAGGATCATTCATGTGATATATCATTTAGGGGACTGAAGCAATTGGTGCAGTGAAGGGCGTTGCTTCTAGTAGGTGAAAGCTCATTCGCTGGTGGTGATGGCATATGAATAATAACATTTCTCACTTCACCCTGCCCTGCAGGAGCTAGAGTCTGAAACCCACATTTTTTTAAACATCTCTGGGATTTTCCTGTGGCCATCCCCTTGACCTTACTGGGGAACACTCACTCTAAAAACCTTTAGAGGCTCTATTCAGAGAGAAAGTCAAAATATCCTCACAATCAACTAGGAGATTGTCTATCCTGTCCATTATGCAGTTACCTGCTACATGCTTCTGCTGTTTGTGTTTTTTCCTGTGTACCACCTCAGCCCCACCCTCGGTCGCTTTCCTTTTACCCATCACAATTGCTTTCCCCTTAGGGTGAACCCTAAAAGATAAAGTAAGTCAATATAACCATCCCCAGAGACTATAACAATACAGAAACTCCTGCAAAGCCTACTTAATAGTAGATGTTAGGGGGTGGCCCAGCCTTCTTCGTCAAAGCAGTCTGGGATATGTAGTCCCTCTAGGAATGGTTAGCGCATCCCACGCTGTGGTGTGCCCCTCGCCCTTTATAGCTCTCATTGGTCTGGTCGAGAAGGTGCTGTGGAAAATGCCTGCCTCCTGGGGCCACAAAGCAGTCTAAGATATGTAGTCCCTCTAGTAATCGTTAGCGTGTCCCGTGCTGCGGTTTGCCCCCTCGCACCTGATAGCGCTCGTTGGTCTGGTTGAGTGGGAGCATGGATCATGACTCAAAATGTAACCCAGACATATTGCCTTTGCCATTGCTTTTTGTAGTTTGGTGTGAATTAGGCCATGAAAAATTGCAAATTACACTGGCATACACTCAAATAATTTACAGCATTTCATTCAGGTACAGGTACAAGAAAAACATGAACACACCACATGTGTGCTGCCTATGTTCTGTAGGCGGCAAGCTTGCTGGTGCTTGCGTTTTAATGTGCTGGTAAATTGAGTTGGACATAAACGTAGTCCGCTAAGATCAGTATTTTCTAGGATGTACAACATATCAGAACAAGATACTGATCTATCTGATACATTTGTTTTCATTTCTAGGTCTTGCCTACCACACAGAGCAAGTTGTTTTTTTGCAAAAGACCTATTGCAAAACTATAGTGCGCTTACAGCCTGCTGATTGCTTAACATTTGTTGGTTTTCGTGCCACTCTAAACATGGTTGCTTTCTATTTGATTGCATGTCATAATTTTTAGGCCAAGTGTGCAAGCGCTTTGACCTGTTGTAAGTATTGTGGGCTTTTAACCACGTCCACCACATGCCCATCACTTTTACTCGTTCCTGGGCTTGCCTTTCAGAAATCCTATGACATAGTTGGTAAATGCCTTACGTTTGTCCCTCCTTAGAGCGGTTTCATTACTGCCTTGCAGACTGCCCCTGTTACATGCATAATTGCACGATTGCCAATACGTTTGACTGCAAACAAACGTCATTTTATTTTTGTGTCTCTCCTTCGTGCTCATGGTGGCCATGGTGCTTTGAATCGGCTCGCTTATGTCAACTGTTTTACTTTTCATTTTCAATTTAAGTGGCAAGAATTTACAACCCTAATAGCTCTAACTCGAGTAAACACGAGACCCATTCAATTGCAAATGCTTGTTTTGTGTTTGTCCCTCCCATGGAGCATAATTTTTTTTAATTATGTTTTTGATGGGATGACTTGTATCCTTTCACTGCTCACATTTAGGGCACTACTTTTTTATTTTTCATTCAGCACTCCATAAGAATGCATGTGTTTTCTAGCACTCTCCCTTAACCCCTTCACCGCAGGCGTTGGTGACTGGCTGATGCCCGCACTACCTCCCTGGTGCGGGTCACGACCCGTGGCCGATACCAGGGAGGGGGTTAATAAATCCTCGGGTGTTTCGCACCGAGGATTTTTGTAATTTTTTTTTATAACCCCGGGAGACATGGAAGCTTCCGTGTCTCCCCCACCCCCCACCCGCCCCTTTTTGACGTCGGCGCGCCACCAGGCCCGCTGACGTTACAAAGTTGATTTCCCCATCGGAGCATGAAGCAGCCTTGCAGCCGCTTCCTGCTCCGATGGGGAAAACGGCCTTCCCCACGTTCAGGAAGGCCTCGTAAGAAAGGGGAGAGTCTCCCCTTTCTTACGAAGCCTTCCTGAAAGGGTTTCCTGGCCCCCGGTCGCAGCTGTGCTGCGATCGGGGGCCAGGAAACACCACTAGACGCCAGGGATTTCACTTGGGGGGGTCGGCCCCCTCGGAAAACGGACAGGCCCCCCCCCCCAAAAAAGGTAGGTGCCCCCTAGGGGGGGTGGGAGGGGGCGTGATTGCGCCCCACCAGGGGAATTTTTTTTTTCTTTCAAAAATAAAAATAAATGGACAGGGGGTCGCCCGTGGGCAGGGCGACCCCCTGTGGGGGCAATATTTTTGTTAGATGTTGTAGGGTTTCCCTGGGGGCCATTTTGGCCCCCAAGGAAACCATACAACAACTAAAAAAAAATAGATCTATATATAAATCTATATATATAGATAGATATATCTATGTACATGGATATATCTATAGATATATCTATGTGTGTGTATATATATATATATATATATTACAAAGATGTGGTCCTGAACAGCGACGTGCCTAACTGCCGGTGCTGCGTCTCGTTGTGAAAGATACCGTGAATTATTGCTGATGAAATGCTGCCTCCTTTATGAAAGCAGAAACCACTTTGAAAAAGACGTAAGAGTTGAAACGCGTTAGTGGTGCTGGATTGAGCACTGTCTGACATGGAGATGACATTAATTAAGATGAATAAATGAAGAGCTTTTTTTACAGTCTCTGGGAGTGCAGCGTAATTCTTTTCATGTTATTTATATATATATATATATATATATATATATATATATATATATATAGATAGAAGTATATATATATATCAATCAAAGAGATTTATAAAGCGCGCTACTCACCCGTGAGGGTCTCAAGGCACCGGGGGGATCCGGGGGGGGGGGGTAAAGGGGCTGGGAGGATCACTGTTCGAAAAGCCAGGTTTTGAGGCCCTTCCTGAAAAGAAGTAGGTTTTGGGTCTTGCGAAGGTGGGTTGGGAGGGCGTTCCAGGTTTTGGGTGCAAGGTAAGAGAAGGATCTGCCCCCGGTGGTGGTGTGTTTGATGCGGGGGACAGAGGCGAGAGAGAGGTCAGCTGAGCGGAGGTTTCATGTGGGGGTGTGGAAGGTGACTCTTGTTGAGGTAGGCAGGGCCTGTGTTGTGGAGTGATTTGTGTGCGAGGATGAGGATCTTGAAGGTGATCCTTTTGTCAATGGGGAGCCAGTGGATGGATTTGAGGTGTGGAGAGATGTGTTCGTGTCGGGGGAGGTCGAGGATGAGTCGTGCTGCTGAGTTCTGGATGCGCTGTAGTTTGCACTTGAGTTTTAGAGTGGTGCCGGCATAGAGGGCGTTTCCGTAATCAAGTCTGCTGCTGATGAGTGCTTGAGTGACAGTTTTTCTGGTCTCTGGGGAGATCCATTTGAATGTTTTTTTCAGTATACGGAGTGTGTTGAAGCATGAGGAGGTGAGAGCGTTGATTTGTTGGCTCATCAAGAGGGAGGAGTCTAGGATGATGCCGAGGTTGCGTGCATGGTTGGCGGGGGTGGGTGCAGGGCCTAGCGTGGTGGGCCACCATGAGGGTTCCCAGGTGTTTTTGTGTGGGCCAAAGAGGATTATTTCGGTTTTGCTTGAGTTGAGTTTCAGGTGGTTGGCTGTCATATATATATCACTTTTGTCAATATGTGTGTGGTTTCCCTGGGGGCTGCGATCGGCCACCAGGTAAACCAGACCCACATATAAAAGTGATTGATATATATATATATATATATATATATATATATATATATATATATAGATTTGCCGTCAGTTGTCTTGCAGTTGCAGCTTGCGTCTTCAAAGCAATGCACTTACTTCAACTGACGCTTTTCAACTGTAGCTTTTAGGCAGCAATAAAAAAGTCAAGTAAGTATTGTGACTATGTTTCTGCTACAAAAGGGTCAGACTTGTCTAGTGGCAGTTTTAGTACCATAAAGAAGCGCAGAAGGTTTATATGCCTACTGCAAAGAGCAAATCTGTATTTTATGTAAATAGCTGAGTACATTAGTAAAGTCAGCCATTACCTGCGCCATAATACCAATGAAATGTATGTGCGGGGTGGAGGGCGGCTATGGAGAGATGAAGGGCACTTTTGCTGGGTGGTAATGAGGGAATCCGAGGAGGAGGGAGTGGGAGCACCAATAATGATTGTTGGACTGGGCGCAGGAGGTGCTAAAGACTGTGACGAATGGTATGTGACAAGGTGTTTTTTGAGTGTCTTGAAAGAACGTGCTGATTGAGGGAAGAAGCGCAGGTAAGGTGGCTTCTACTGTTGCACGTATCTCACACACACCATCGATTTTGTGACTGTCTACGTAGGCTAGTGTTTTAGAGAAACAGTTTAGCCAATAGCAGAGATGGCATCTTGATGGATGCCTGCTGCCGGCACTCTGGTTATAGAGGACAGCTCTGACATAGGATCAGAGACTGAGACATCAGATACTGAGACAGCATCTGAGGGATCGGACAATGGCGCAGACTCTGGGAGCGATTTTTCAGTCGGAGGAGTCCCATTCCTCTTCCAGTACATTATGAGGGAGGTGATGAGGACAGTCCTGCTGTCCCTTCGCAAGCTGTTTGTGCAACTGGGTAATAGTGGGTTAGCCCAACCCAGAGAGCAGGTGAATGCGGTGGCAAGCAGAGAGAGAGAGAGAGTGCTCTCTTGGGAGCTCCCCAATTTAGTTCAGCCCCAAATTCCACCACCCAAATCGTATTGTGGAGACATCAAAATTATCTATGGCAAAACAAACTGGTTTTGTAAGGCAGGCACTTGTGTTTTTGGTCCTGCGTTTGGCGGCCATATAGAGAAACACTCTAAACCCAAACATTTCTGGAAACTAGACATTCGGGGGAGTCCACAGAGGTGTGACTTGTGTGGATTCCCCAAAGTTTTCCTACCCAGAATACTCTGCAAAGCTGAAATGTTGAATAAAAACTCTATTTTTCTCACATTTCTGTCACACAAACTACAGGAATATGCTGGGATCCACAAAATTCCTACCACCCAGTGACTCCTCACCTGTCCTGATAAAAACACTACCCCACTTGAGTGCCTACACCTAGTGCCTGCGTCAGGAATGGATCACCCCAGGGTCAACAGCTACCTCATGAAAGGACCAACATTGACCGTTGTGTGATCTATTCCTGTTCCGGGCACCAGGCCTACTCACACAAGTGAGGTATCATTTTTATCGGGAGACTTGGGGGAACGCTGGGTGGAAGGAAATTTGTGGCTCCTTTCAGATTCCAGAACTTTCTGTCACCGAAATGTGAGGAAAACATTTTATTTTAGCCACATTTTGAGGTTTGCAAAGGATTCTGGGTAACAGAAACTGGTCAGAGCCCCACAAGTCACCTCATCTTGGATTCCCCTGGGTTCTAGTTTTCAAAAATGCGCTGGTTTGCTAGGTTTCCCCAGGTGCCGGCTGAGCTAGAGGCCAAAATCTACAGGTAGGCACTGTTTTCTATGAAAAAATGTGATGTGTCCACGTTGCGCTTTGGGGCGTTTCCTGTCGCGGGCGCTAGGCCTACCCACACAAGTGAGGTATCATTTTTATCGGGAGACTTGGGGGAACGCTGGGTGGAAGGAAATTTGTGGCTCCTCTCAGATTCCAGAACTTTCTGTCACTGAAATGTGAGGAAAACCTGTTTTTTTAGCCACGTTTTGAGGTTTGCAAAGGATTCTGGGTAACAGAACCTAGTCAGAGCCCCACAAGTCACCCCATCTTGGATTCCCCTAGGTCTCTAGTTTTCAAAAATGCACAGGGTTGGTATGTTTACCTAGGTGCTGGCTGAGCTAGAGGCCAAAATCCACAGCTAGGCACTTTGCAAAAAACAGCTCTGTTTTCTGTCAAAAAAATGGGATGTGTCCACATTGTGTTTTGGGGCATTTCCTGTCGCGGGCGCTAGGCCTACCCACACAAGTGAGGTATCATTTTTATCGGGAAACTTGGGGGAACATAGAATAGCAAAACAAGTGTTATTGCCCCTTATCTTTCTCTACATTTTTTCCTTCCAAATATAAGAGAGTGTGTAAAAAAGACGTCTATTTGAGAAATGCCCTGCAATTCACATGCTAGTATGGGCACCCCGGAATTCAGAGATGTGCAAATAACCACTGCTCCTCAAAACCTTATCTTGAGCCCATTTTGGAAATGCAATGGTTTTCTTGATACCTATTTTTCACTCTTCATATTTCAGCAAATGAATTGCTGTATACCCAGTACAGAATGAAAACCAACTGCAGGGTGCAGCTCATTTATTGGCTCTGGGTACCTAGGGTTCTTGATGAACCTACAAGCCCTTTATATCCCCGCAACCAGAAGAGTCCAGCAGACAAAACGGTATATTGCTTTCAGAAATCTGACATCGCAGGAAAAAGTTACAGAATAAAACATAAAGAAAAATGGCTGTTGTTTTCAGCTCAATTTCAATATTTTTTTATTTCAGCTGTTATTTTCTGTAGGAAAACCTTGTAGGATCTACACAAATGGCCCCTTGCTGAATTCAGAATTTTGTCTAGTTTCCAGAAATGTTTAGCTTTCCGGAATCCAGCATTGGTTTCACACCCATTCCTGTCACTAACTGGAAGGAGGCTGAAAGCACCAAAAATAGTAAAAATGGGTTATGTCCCCGTAAAATGCCATATTTGTGTTGAAAAATGTGGTTTTCTGATTCAAGTCTGCCCGTTCCTGAAAGGTGGGAAGATAGTGATTTCAGCACCAGAAACCCTTTGTTGATGGCATTTTCAGGGAAAAAAACACAAGCCTTCTTCGGCAGCCCTTTTTCCCATTTTTTGGGGAAAAAACGAAATATTCACTGTATTTTGGCTATTTTCTTGTTCTCCTCCAGGGGAAACCACAAACTCTGGGTACCATTAGAATCCCTAGGATGTTGGAAAAAAAGGACGCAAATTTGGCGGGGATAGCTTATGTGGACAAAAAGTTATGAAGGCCTAAGCGCAAACTACCCCAAATAGCCAAAAAAGGTCTCAGCACTGGGGGGGAGGGAAAGGCCCAGCAGCTAAGAGGTTAAGTGTTGTTCCTCCACTCACATACTACACCCCCTGTTGTGTTAGTCCCCATTCTCTCAGCTTGTCTGAAAAAGAACAGTATCGGGGATATTTGTGCTGAGTTATGTCTGAAGAGCAGGCCTTAAGGGTTGTTTTTGTTTTACCTCCTGCATTCTTTATATTGCATGAAAACACATGCATTGGCCCACAAAGGCTTTTTGGTGATTGAGGAAGGGCCATCTGCTGCACTCACTCAGTTGACGTCTGAGGCAGTAGATGTATTTAGCATGACCCTTCTCTTGGAGGGCCATAAAATTGCTTCCTGGTCTAGTACAGAGGACCAAATAGCTGAATGCTGTGGAAAGCAAATTAGACCCTGGCAAACATTTCCCTTTACGTTCTGACACTTCCTTCTTTTTAAATTCTGTTCAGAGTTCCTGGATGAAAAGTATTTTAAAAATAAACCATGCCATTTCTAAAGATTTCAGAATTTAATTTAATTTACTATTTTGAGATGCAGCAAGATATGTTAGCTTTTCTTCCAGTATTTAAAAAATGTTTTATCTTTTACTTTTTTTATACAATGCTTACAGACAAACATTGGCAAATCCAATATCACAGCCCTCACAATAGAAAGGCTGGACTTTTTAGCTTTGCCAATGCTTGTTATATTCTGAACATGTATTCGGTTTTCACCCCAAGTTGATTTTATCTAAATGATCTCTGAACAGGTGTCAAACTGAATACCGGGGATTATTTGTTCTTTTAAAAAACATTTTTTAACAGGAACTGCTACCCGGTGCATCTGACAACTATTCTCCTGCACACTGGGAGCTTTTCCCAATATTGTCCATATGATTAACTTCTTAATCAGACTATACTGTTTAATTTCACAGCTAATTATTTTTACTGAAGAAAACATGAGCTGGAAGGGAATGCTTAAATTATTCTCTTCTACTGGTAAGTACTCCGGTTGAGTTCCTCTCCACTCTGTTTTTGACCTACAAGTCTCCTTGACAAGATCAAGCCATATGCAATTCAACCTTGGTCCTGCTTGGAATAAAGTTATACTTTACTGACAAGGACTAAGTAGGCTAAAAGCAGTCTTGGGTTACTTGTGTTCCTCTTCGGTGGGAACCTGGCTTGGACTTTGGGCTGGACTGCTCCCAAAGGAGCAGGACCAATGATAATTGGCATATGGCTGTTTTCTGTCTGAGTTGACACAGTGGACTAAGCAAAGTGGTGGACAGGAATGAAACCACAAGTAATTTCCAGTGACTGAGTGTAATTAAAGAATTTCACTGACCACTCTTTTGTCTTCCATCACTACAGATCATTGGTTGCCTTGCCATCCTCCCTGCTGTGTGAGCACTTTAATTTCCAGTCTTTCTCTGTTCCAAATATAACCCACTGTTATATGTATCCCCTAAGAATAAGGTCTACTGATGTCACTGTGTCTAATTTGTTTTTTAGCAAAAATTTAACATTAGGGGCCTGATTACAACTTTGGAGGAGGTGTTAATCCGTCCCAAATGTGACGGATATACCACCAGCCGTATTACGAGTTCCATAGGATATAATGGACTCGTAATACGGCTGGTGGTATAACAGTCACTTTACCGTCACTTTTGGGACGGAATAACATCTCCTCCAAAGTTGTAATCGGGCCCTAGGTGTTGCTTATATTCGAGATTGACCATCAGATAATTGCACTCTTGAACTTTTCTGTCAAAAAGATCACTTTTACCTTTAGGCATAAACATATCTAAGAAGAATTATTTGCATGTTTACTCCTTAAATGTGATTTACTGGCAATTCCAACTTTATCCCCCTGAGTAGGTTGTTTCTGGTAACTCACTTTCTTTGGAAGGCTCGGTTCCACCCCCAGAAGCTTTCTTTAATAAGGCAACCAATACAATAAGAATGGAGTCAGGAGTAGGTACAGCTGAATATCTGATCACAATGAAGCAGTCAATCTAACTTCTCCAAGTTTTACTTCTTTGAAATTAATTTTACCTAACATAGAAGTGGGCCCAATATATCCATGGTATTTAACAGAATGCCTACAGAGACTTTAGATTAATTTAATAGTACACACAGTGGTAAAGTGCTCTTTGAGCATGAATTATCTTTTACATTTGAACTGCCAATTGAGGGTTTATTTTAACCTGCTAGGAGACTGTGTGCAGCTATTAGATTGCCAATTGATATTACATAGAATTCAGAATTCTGTTTTATAGTTGAAGAAAACCACTCTCATTATAGATCATATTTTGAGGGCTCTGTCATCTACTGGAATAAATGTTTGCCTGAATTCTTTCTTCCGTGATTGAAATTAAATACCATTCACCAATATGAATTTCAACCCTCTAGTCTCTGAATTTTGAGGTCCCTATGCTGCAGTAGTGAAGGCAAGCCAACTATTTAGATCAGAGGTCAGACCTCTGGGACATTGTGACCTAGTTTTCCTAATTTTGCAGCTGCAAAACAAAAATACTGCAGCCAAAAAGCAAAATTTACAAGGAAGGGAAGAATGCTGGGTTGGAGAGTGGTGTGTCGGGCAGAAGGATTCGACAGGCACAAAATAATTAGCTGTCACAAATATACTGTGGTATGATATAGAGCTATCAAACAGGGACGTAACAAAGGACCGTGCTGTATGGGGGGGGGCGTTCGAGCTCCCGGGGCCTCTCAGCACAGCACCTGGCTTGAGTGAGTAAGGAGGGAGCCCCCTCCATGTTCTGTGCAGGGGGGCCCCTTCCAGTTTTGTTAGGCCACTACTACCAAGCTAGAACCCTGCAGCAAGCATGAGCTGCACTCTCTCTGTCACTGTCCTAACATTTGTCGTCCCAGCGTGAAATACATGGTGCTAGTGGGAGCTGGAAAATAAATTTACTTTACTTTACTTATAAGTACATAGTAAAGTGGTACTACATGTACCCAGGCCTGTAAATTACATGCTACTAATGGTCCTTCAGCACTTATTGATCCACCCACTTAAGTATCTCCTAAATTTTTCTTTTACTGGTGCAAGGCCTACCTCTTCCATAGGATAACTTTGGGTTACCATATTACAGTTAATAAGTGATAACTTTCAATTGAGAGGAAGTAGGAATGTCGAATTTGGTGCCTCAAAAATTGTAATTTACAATACTTTTTAATGGTAAAGTTGGATTTTAAGACACAATTCTGAAAACGCCGCTCTTAGAAAGTTAACATTTTCTTGTCCTAATCATTTGGTGCCTGTAGCCTGTATCCTGGCTAGCATGAGTAATTGTATCTGGCAGTTGATCTTTGTGTATTGCTTGCAGACAGTGAAACAAAGGGGGAATAGGTGTCGGAAGGATGGGCCATATGACTCGATGAGGGGGGGGAGTTGTCACCTACCACACTTGCACACTACAAAGCCTCTGCCTGAACACACTCCCAAAGGTTTTGACACTAGCCTTTTGTGCCCCCAGGCAAGCTGGTACTAGGCCAGGGATTCAGGAAATTCCAAGCACCTCTGTGAGCGTAACCCTACAATACCTTTTTCTACTTCAAAGCTGGCACCAGGTATAAATATTGGACGCTCAGACCCAACCCTGTGGGAGACAGAAGGACTGCTGTGTAGCTCTGCACGAAGGCCTGCTACTCTGCTACCCTTCAGCCTGAGTGAAACGGACTGGACCTGCATCGTGAACACAGGACCACCAGAGTGGCTCCAAGGGATAGTTGGCTGGCCTCCTGATCAGAACCTTTGGGACAGAAACAGCTCCAACTATCTTGAACCCAGAACCTGGACTGCTGTGAGTCTAGCTCCCCCTCCCAGTGGTGCAACCCCAGGCCTGGACCTGAAGAAGTGCGCCTGAAGGTGATGTGCCAGCCTGGCTGTTGTCCTGTGAGCAGAACCAGCACAGCGCAATACATCTCCTCGCAGCCACATCTGAACCATCGCTGCAGGATGCATCATTGCGCAGGGCTTCATATCGCAAGCCCCTTGACAACGGCATCTTTGACGATGACTCTGGACTCTGCATTGCAGCCCTGCATCTTCTTCAGAACTGCTGCTGTGTGGTGCATCCTAACAGGGGATCTTACAGTGCTCCACAACCAGGATTTGAGGTACCTTGTTCAGCAGGACTAACTTGGTCCCTGTATCTAGCCACCATTCCATTGTTGTCATCTATCCACAGTTGGCGCTTTGTGCTTTTAGGCACTATTTTCATCTAAATCTAAAATTCCTTATCTCCACGTTACCAGATGGATTTTTGTTGTTTTGGTCCCAAATAATTTATTAAATGTGACCCTATTTTTCTAAATTGATGTGGGATTTTTTGTGTTGTGTTTTCGCCTTTATGACTGTTTTAAGTGTTGCATAAATACTTTACACAATGCCTCTAAGTTAAGCATGACTGCTTTTGTGCAAAGCTACCAGAGGGTTAAACACTGGTTAATTTTGGGTTTACTTGTGTTCCTCGCTGACAAGAATTGTGGTTGCTGCTTGAGTAGGGTTTCACCCCCCTCAACCAGTAATCCAATTACCCTCATTGGTGTTCAGCGGTGAGATTAGGACTTGTGTTTGTGGAATGCCAATACACTGATTTTGTGTTATACTAAGGTCCCAGATAAATAATGTAATACCAATTCAGGATTTTTACATTCTCCTTAATTGGCTCTTTCCAAATCCACTCTCATTCTACCTGACTGCCAGTGATCATACCTGCAGAAGTAGAAATCAACCTCATCAACCTGGAGAGTTACACTGTGGTTGAGCTCAAGCAGTTCTGTATGGAAAGGGGGCTGCCAACCAAGAAAGGCACCAAAACGGAGCTTCAGAAAGCTGTGAATGCCTGGGTAGATGTTCACCAGTTGCTGACAGCAACAGAGGATGGAAATGAGGAGGAGGAGGAGGAGGAGGAGGAGGAGGAGGAGGAGGAGCAGGGCCTGGATGCAATCCTGAGTTTCAGCACACAGGGGATGGGGATGACTTGTCTCCTGAGTTAGAATTCCCTGCCAGAGTGGAGAGAAGTGTGCCTTCACAAGGCCTGTCCCTAGAGCCTGGCAGACAGGAAGGCTAAAAGGGAGTATAGACTACAGTTGGCCAAACTCAGGAAGGAGGAGGCAGCAGCCCAGGCAGCAATGGAGGGAGAGAAGCTGTCCATAGAAGAAAGGGGAATGGAGCATGAGCAAAGTCTCACAGAGCTGACATAAGAGTCAAACAAGTGGAGTCCAACAATAATGGTGACCGCATATTCCAGTGTCTGAATGGGAGAAAAAAGTTTGCATAGCTAAAGATCTGGTGCCCAGCTTTGTTGGAGACGATGACAATTAATGGCAAGTGTTTTTCTGCCTTTGAGGTGGCTCTTAAGATGCACAGGGTCCTGTGAGAAAGTAGCCTCTTTATAGCAAGTTTACCCCCACTTTTGGCCTGTTTGTGAGTGTATGCCAGTGTGTTTTTACTGTGTCACTGGGATCCTGCTAGCCAGGACCCCAGAGCTTATAGTGAAAACCCTATATGTCAGTGTGTTTTGCCTGTCTCACTGGGATCCTGCTAGCCAGGACCCCAGTGCTCATAGTTTGTGGCCTAATTTGTGTGCTGTCAGTAGTGTTTAACTGTGTCACTGAGGCTCTGCTAACCAGAACCTCAGTGCTTATGCTGTCTCTGCTTTTAAATTTGTCACTATAGGCTAGTGACTTCATTTACCAATTTCAATTGACACACTTGACCCCCCTAGTATATGGTACCTAGGTACCCAGGGCATTGGGGTTCCAGGAGATCCTTATGGGCTGCAGTATTTCTTTTGCCACCCATAGGGAGCCCATGCAAAGGCTTCTACGGGACTGCCTTTGCAGCCTGTGTGAATTAGTGCATGCACTCTTTCACAGCCATTTTCACTGCACCAGGTCACTTATAAGTCACCTATATGTCAGGCCTTCAGACCCTGAAGGCTGGGTGCAAAGTACCTGTGTTTGAGGGCACTCCTGCACTAGCAGAGGTGCCCCCACGTTGTCCAGGCCCATTTTCCCGGACTTCATGAGTGCGGGACGCCATTTTAACTGCGCACTGGACATAGGTCAATACCTTTGTACAGCTTCACAATGGTAACTCCGAATATGGCCATGTAAGGTGTCTAACAACTGGAAATTGTACCCCAATACTGATTCCAGTATTGGTTGCACAATCCCATGCACTCTGGGGGCTTAGACGAACCCTTCCACAGGCCTGCCATTGCAGCTTGCGTGAAATAGTGCACACTCTATTTCACAGCCATTTTCACTGCACTTAAGTAACTTATAAGCCACCTATATGTCTAACCTTCACTTGCTGAAGGTTAGGTGCAAAGTTACTAAGTGTGAGGGCACCTTTGCACTAGCAAAGGTGCCCCCACATAGTTCAGGGCCAATTCCCAGAACTTTGTGAGTGCAGGGACGCCATTACACGCGTGCACTACATATAGGTCAATACCTATATGTAGCTTCACAATGGTAACCCCGAATATGGCCATGTAAGGTGTCTAAGATCATGAAATTGTCCTCCCATTCCAAATCTGATATTGGGGAGTCAATTCCATGCATCGTGGGGGCTCCACCATGGACCCCCAGTACTGCCAGACCAGCTCTCTAAGGCTTGCAATGCAGCTACAGCTGCTGCCACCTCACGGACAGGGTTCTGCCCTCCTGGGGTCTGAGCAGCTCAGTCCCGGGAAGGCAGAACAAAGCATTTCCTTTGGTAGGAGGGTGTTACATCCTCTCCCTTTGGAGATAGCTGTAACAGGCTGGGGAGGGGTAGCCTCCCCTAGCCTCTGGAAATGCTTTGAAGGGCACAGATGGTGCCCTCCTTGCATGAGCCAGTCTACACCGGTTCAGGGACCCCCAGTACCTGCTCTGGCACGAAACTGGACAAAGGAAAGGGAAGTGACCACTCCCCTGTCCATCACCACCCTAGAGGTGGTGCACCGAGCTCCTGTAGTGTGTCCCAGACTTCAGCCATCTTGCTTTGCAAGGTGTGGGGATACTCTGGAGGCCTCTGAGTGGCCAGTGCCAGCAGATGACGTCAGGGACCCCTCCTGATAGGTCCATACCTGATGAGGTAGCCAATCCCCCTCTCAGGGCTATTTAGGGTCTCCCCTGTGGGTTTCTCTTCAGACTCTACTTTCAAGATTCCAGCAGGAATCCTCTGCAACCACTACCTCATCCTCTGACCTTGGATCAACCGCAGCCTGCTCCAGGAACTGCTGTAACAGCAACAAAGTATCCAGAGGGCTACTTTTCCTCTGCAACTTCAGCTCCAGCCAGCAACTGCAACAGTTTCCACGGTGTGCACACTCTGAGGACTCCCTGTCTTCACCCTGCACCAGACGGACCGAAGAAATCTCCTGTGGGGTGACGGAGTCACTCCCCTGCTCAAGCAGGCACCTTCTATGTCGACGACTGGTTTTCTTGGACTCCTCTCCTGGTGACGAGCATGCTACTTGGAACACAGAGGTTGGACCCCAACGACACAGACTGTCCTGAGGTCCTGCTGTTGCAATTTGGAGGAGGTAAGATCTTGCCTTCCCCCAAAACGACAGAACCCCTGTGCACCGTGTCTTCTTAACCTCCTGAGGCCTCTGTGCACTATTTGCAAAATTCCTTTGTGCACAGCCTGGCCCAGGTCCCCAGCACTCTATCCTGCGACGCTCAACTCGGTGAGTTGTTCTCCGGCGTTGTGGCACCTTCCTTTGTATTGCTGCACCAACTGCATTTTTCACCTCCGTGTCATGGGACTCCCATGGGTGCTATCTGGTGCTCTGAGGGCTCTCTGAAGTGCTCAGAGCTCCCTCTTTCTCCTCACACAGAGTTGAGGCCCCCAGGTCCCTCCTGGGTCCAGATAGCGCCTAGTTGACGCAAAACGCAACATTGCCGGAACCAAGGCTTGTTGGAGGAATCCAGCACCAAAACCCGCCTGCATCCAACTTCATGATGTGGGACATCCTTTGCATCATGCAGGAACCCGCTGGCATCTTCCGAGGGTGCATTTCTGCAGTCTTCGTCCAACCGGGGACTCTTCTTTTGCACCATCTTCTGGGTTGGCAGGGACTCCTGTCCTTCCTGGAACTCCTTTCGACTTCTGGACTTGTTCTCCTTCCTTTGCAGGTCTTCAGGTCCAGGAATCGACTGTTTCTTGTTTGCAGACTTGGTTGGTTCTTGCAGTAATTCCAATCACGAGGTGTAGTGTGTCCTAAGGAAACTTGCAGTACTTTACTCCTGCTTTTCTGGGCTCTGGGTTGGGGTAATTTACTTACCATTACTGTATTCTTACTCTCCCAGCGATTCTGCACACACTACACTTGTCTAGGGGGGAATTTGTGATTTGCATTCCACGTTCTTAGTATATGGTTTGTGTTGCCCCTAGACCTATTTTCTCCCATTGTCTTCTATAGCATTTCCTATTGTTTGCACTATCCTATTAATTACTTAACTTATTTTGGTGTCTAGTGTATATATTGTGTACAATACTTACCTCCAGAAGAAGTATTGCCTCTAAGATATTTTTGGTACTGTGTCATCCTTAAACTACCTTTATTTTTGGTAACACTGAGTATTGTCTTTACTTGTGTATAAGTAATGTGTAACTATAACTCGTATTGCAGGAGCTTTGCTGCTAGAACACTACTACATTTCACTAATAAGAGATAAATGGACCTGGTATAAGGTGTAAGTACCCAAGGTACCCACTACAAACCAGGCCAGCCTCCTACAGGTCCTAGAAGAGTTTTGGGGGCAGCACTCTGGAAACACATGCCACAGTGCAGAGGGATAACATGCTCACACTGGAGGTGTGGGTCCAGATGACATACATTCCAGTGAAACCCATTCTTGTCACCACCTTTGAACTCATTCCATAAAACTACCACATTATGTTCGGAGATTGCCAAAAAATGCAGAACCAGCCTTGGGTACCTTTTCTTGATTATGCCAGCAAGGCACAGAATGGTTGGGTGCAGAGAAGCAAAGTTGATGATTTTGTTGCATAAACTGAATATGAGAAAGTACATGTTCAATATCTATTTTACAAATCTGCGCTAGCACCTGATTGATAGAAAGCTCACTGACCCCCTAGGAGCTTGCTAAGGAGGCGGGTCTCTGGGACAGCACCAGAATGTCTAAAAGGGTATTTGGGGATCACCTGAAGGGTGGTCAGGGGTCCCACCAGAAGAAAGAGGTAGTAGAAAAGCTTAAAAATAAGGAGTTCTCAAAAGGCCCTGTTAGACCTGACATCCTTAGGTTTGTCATCCCCCAACTTTTTGCCTGCCTCCCTCCACTTTTCTGAAACTGTTTCTACTGGTTTTAGGACTCTGCACACTTTACCACTGCTAACCAGTGCTAAAGTGCATATGCTCTGTCCCTACAAACATGGTAACATTGGTTCATAACCACATTTCATATTTGATTTACTTGTAAGTCCCTAGTAAAGTGCAGTATATGTGCCCAGGGCCTGTAAATTAAATGCTACTAGTGGGCCTGTAGCACTGGTGTCCCACCCACATAAGTAGCCCCTTAACAATGTCTCAGGCCTGCCATTGCAAGGCCTGTGTGTGCCGTTTCACTGTCACTTTGACTTGACATTTAAAAGTACTTGCCAAGCCCTAAACCCACCTTTTTCGACATATAAGTCGCCCCTAAGGTAGGCCCTAGTGTAGGAGGCTGGCCTGGTTTGTAGTGGGTACCTAAGGTAGTTACAGTTCATACCAGGTCCAGTTCTCCCTTATTAGTTAAATATAGTCAGTGTCTAGAAGCTAGGCTGTCTGGAGGTAGCTGTAGGCAGAGCAGCCAAGGCTGAACTAGGAGACATGCAAAGCTCTTGCGATACAACTGTAGTCACACAGTACTTACACACATAAAAGACAATACTCACTGTTACAAAAATAAAGGTACTTTATTTTAGTCACACAATTCCAAAAATACTTTGGAGGCTATACTCCCTTAGGAGGTAAGTAAATCACACAATATATACACTAGTAACCCAAAACAGGTAAGGCCACAGTAGGAAAACAGTCCAAATAGTGAAAATCACAATAGGTTGCAATGGGCCTAGGGGGAACACAAACCATATACTAAAATAGTGGAACATGAAAGTTGGTTTCCCAGCCAGGCAAGTGTAGTGTGTAGAGCTGCTCTTGGAGTGTTAGAAAACACCAAAGGTAAGTAATGTACCCCTCCCCAGAGCCCAGGAAAGCAGGAGTAAAACACAGCAAGTTTCATAAAACACACTAGAAGTCGTGATAGAAGATAATGCAAAAACCTGAAGAGACTGTAAGACACCAACAATGGATTCCCTTTCCTGAAAACCTGTGGAAGAAGGTGACCAAGTCCAAGAAGCAGTGAAGAGTCCAGGGAGAACAGGAGCCCCTGCTAACCCGGATGAAGGTGCAAAAGTGGAACCACTGGTAAGAAGACAAAGTCAGTATTGCACCAAAGAAGACAGATGTGGGTTCCTGGTTGGTGCAGAAGATGTCCCACACCGGATGGATGAATGCAGTCTGGTTTGCGTTGCTGGATTCCGCCAACAAGCATTGGCACACGCAAAGCTCACGGTTAGCGGAAAATGGCGCTGCCCGGGACCAGGAGGGGCCTGGTGGCCTCTACCCAGAAGGGGGAGACAGAGGGGGCTCTCAGCAACTCAGAGAGCCTTCAGAAGACCAGGCAGCACACACAGGAGTCCCATAGCATGGGGAAAAAGAAGGTGCAAATGGAGGCCACCGCAGCACGACACAAAGGTTTCCCACGCCGCCGGAGAACCACTCAGGAAGCTGTGCGTCGCAGAAAAGAGTGCTGGGGGCCTAAGCTTTGCTGTGCACGAAGAACTTCTTGGAAGGCCACACACAAGCCTTAGCAACTGCAAGTCACGCTGTGCACGGGGATACTGTCTTGCGTGGGGAAGCAAGCCCTTACCTCCACTAAAGTTGGACAGTGGGACTGCTGGAGCCACCTCAGTCTACCACCGTGTTGCTGGATCCACACCTGTTGGTCTGGAGAGGGGGTCCAAGCCACCGGTCGTCACTGCAGAGTGATGCTTGCTGAAGCAGGGAAGTGACTCCGTCACTCCATGGGAGATTCCTTCGGTTCTTCTCGGGCAGGCTGAAGACGGGCAGTTCTCGGAGGATGCACGACTCGCAGAGGAGAGACCCTAAATAGCCCTGAAAGGGGATCTGGTCACCTAACCAGATAAGCACCTATCGGGAGGGGTCTTTGACGTCACCTGCTGCCACTGGCCACCCAGATCCTCCCAGAGTGCTCCACCAACTTGGAATCCAAGACGGCAAAACCCAGGGACACTCTGGGGGAGCTCTGGGCACCACCCCTGGGGTGGTGATGGACAGGGGAGTTGTCACTCCCCTTTCCTTTGTCCATTTTCACGCCAGAGCAGGGACTGGGGGTCCCCGAACTGGTGTAGACTGGATTATGCAAGAAGGGCACCCTCTGTGCCCTTCAAAGCATTTCCAGAGGCTCCGTGAGGATACCCCCCCATGCCTGTAACACCTATTTCCAAAGGGAGAGGGTGTAACACCCCTCTCCTAAAGGAAATGCATTGTTTTGCCTTCCCGGAATTGAGCTGCTCAAGCCCCAGGTGGGCAGAAGCTTGTCTGTGAGGTGGCAGCAGCAGGGGCTGCATTGAAAACCTCAGAAGGCTGGTATGGCAGTATTGGGGGTCCACTGTGGAGCCCCCAGAGTGCATGGGATTGTGCAACCAATACTGGAATCAGTATTGGGGTACAATTCCCAGTTGTTAGACACCTTATGTGGCCATATTCGGAGTTACCATTGTGAAGTTGTACAAAGATATTGACCTATGTTCAGTGCGCACTTAAAATGGCATCCCCGCACTCATGAAGTCTGGGAAAATGGGCTGGACAAAGTAGGGGCACCTCTGCTTGTGCAGGAGTGCCCTCACACACAGGTACTTTGCACCCAGCCTTCAGGGTCTGAAGGCCAGACATATATGTGACTTATAAGTGACCTGGTGCAGTGAAAATGGCTGTGAAAGAGTGCATGCACTAATTCACACTGGCTGCAATGGCAGTCCAGTAGAAGCCTTTGCATGGGGTCCCTATGGGTGGCAAAAGAAATGCTGCAGCCGACAAGGATCCCCTGGGACCCGAGTGCCCTGGGTACCTAGGTACCATATACTAGGGACCTATAATGGGGGCCAGTATGCCAATTTGGAGTGAAATACTGGGTTACCAGTATGTAAGGACAAATTTGAAACCAGAGAGAGCATAAGCACTGGGGTCCTGGTTAGCAGGATCCCAGTGACAAAGTCAAGCATACTGACTAAAACAGTGAAACATACTGACAAGTAGGCCACAAACCATAAGCACTGGGGTCCTGAGTAGCAGGATCCCAGTGACACAGTCAAGCATACTGACGAAAACAGTGAAACATACTGACAAGTAGGCCACAAACCATAAGCACTGGGGTCCTGACTAGCAGGATCCCAGTGACACAGTCAAAACACACTGACCAACAGGCCTAAAATAGGGGTAACCATGCTAGAAAGAGGCTACTTTCTCACAATAGTATCAAGTGACCTCTTAGGAGTAATTAACGTCCAGGTGGTCAGTACCGTCCACAACTCCGCTTCCTCTCCTATTACTTGTTGACTTTACGCATGTCTTTGACCGTTTACAGTGCTCCACTCTCTTTTGGCTATGTTTGCTACATAGAAATACCATAAGTGTACATACATACATACTGATATACCATGATGATATATATCTTTAAGGCATATAGATGAAGAGATAAGAACAACAAATCTATACCTGCTCATATAAACTTACATTCCTGGTATTGTGGTACTATATATTACGGAGTCCATATTTTTGTAGGTGGTATTTTCTTTGTATTTATCTGGATATACAATTGTCATGAAGCATGGAAGGGAAAGGCAGGGAAATCATGCAATGGGCTTCTACACAATGAGAAAACTCCCTGGGCATCAGGATTGTACTCTTGAATATTGAATGCATGAATATCGTGGCACACTAATTTCATGGAAAAAATATAGAGGGACAAAATATTGAAAGGTAAGTTCACAAAGGGAACAATCGATTTGATATCCTTCACTCCATATCTGTGTACCTTGAAGATATATGTATAAATATATACATATATTCACCAAGGTACACATATGTGGTTAGGTATTGAAAATTGGGGCATATTTACCTTTCAGGACATTGTCCACGATATTTTGTCCTCAATATTAGTGTCCCACAATATTCTGGATTTAATATTTAGAAGCCACGACCACATTAGTGCCCTTGAGCCCTTTTTATTGGAAAAACAAACTCCTGTTTTCAGAATGTCATTTTAACAAACAAACAGAAATGCTGAGCAGGACCAAAACAGCATGTAACAGCTCAGCATTTTCCTCAGCCTACAGTGGAATTGCCGATATACTGGCTTCATTGTATGATTTGGGATCCCAGCCAACAGCAGGGTTCTCTAAATGGGACCTCCACTACCACTAACCTAGTGGACAGCATACCGTTAAACAATGGCTAAATATGGCACATAATCCTTCAATTTAGGTACTGCCAGCGTCCTCCTCTTCCACTCTATCTTCATGTGCCACATTCCTGTGGTTTTTCAGAGGATTCAGAGCCATAAAACCTCATAAACTGCATTCCTTCTGCCCCTATCATTGGATCCTCGGTACCAAACTTACACACAAGTACAATCGTATTCCTTGGTCACTTTAGTGACTACTCTGCGTGTGCTCACACAGGGAAGCTCCATAGCCTCTTACAGATCAAAAATCCCACACTAAACAAATTGCCAATATTTGATCTCACGAGGCAATCGATTTACCACACTGTATTCTATCATCTGTATCAACCCAAGAGACAAATAATCCTTGACAAAAATCATTGTTTATCTTTCATGTTAACTATGCATACAGTCCTAGATTATTACCATGCACGTAGCCATTGAAGCACTCATGCACACAGCCAACAAGAGCTGCAGCTACCGATGCATGCACATCAGACACAATACACAGGCCATCAGAAATACAGATACATATCCACACAGACACGTACACACATATGCTCACACACACAGACCGTACCTATTCACTCGTATACAGTCACACAGAAAACAAACATGTCCAGATTGCAAATGTAGTGTGTGTTTGCTAATACCACACCAGGTATTTCTGATACCAGTGGGGATAATACAGGTCCCAGAAATGTGATTGTGTAGTTACTGCGTTCTGGACTATAAATAACACTGGTGTGATCAGGTTGCTGAATTCTACACCTGATAACATTCCCCTGGGTAATACCAGGTGTGGTAATGATGAACCGCTCACGTGATGACAAGTAACTGTCTTGGAAACAGGAAACACATGATTCTGATGTGATACGTGGGCACAGGAAGGGAGACCGGAGCATTCTAGACCGACTCCACCTTTTGCCACTAATCAGCAAGGTAGATGTATTACATCTGGTTTCCGTCGTGACAGAAAGAAACTTTAAGTTTAGATTTTTCAATCAATTGCAGTCCTTTACATACAGGTGCCATCCAGACTGGAATACTACTTCATCTGAATGTTATGGTTTCCACAAGACTGCCAACAGTAATTTACAGAAAGGAAGCTCAAAGTCTTAGCGCAGCTGGTCATTAACAAAGGAGCCACGTGCATATTTTTATATAGTAGGGTTTGGAGTGGTTAATTTGGATGTAGGTGATTTATTATTTGGGTGAAAGTTGGGGCAGGCTAGAGCTGCCAAATAGCGGCAGTAGAGGTTACGGTGGGAGGTAGGGTAAGGCAGCTAGGGAATGGTTTATTTTAGGATGTAAATTTAGGTGAGGGATAGTTGTGCAGCGGGGTTAGTGAACATACAGCTGTCAGAGAAATAGGGGTTGTTGAAGTTGGAGTGGGAAGTAGTCTAAGGCAGCTAAGTGTCAAATTATTGTATGTTGTAGGTGTAGGTGATGGGTTAGTTTGGGAGCAGTTGCGGCTAGGATTGTGGTGAGGGAGTAGGTATTCAGCTATTTTTTAAAATCAATTATGCTTAATTGAAAGTGCAGTTTATTGTGAAAGTGTATGATGTGGTGACTATGGGGGTTTCAAAAGTAGTTTTTGATGGGGAGCTCAGAGGATTTGGCATGATGACTCTGTTTACCCTGTTCAGCTTCTGCTTATTTTTTCTCATCATTTGGGTTTCACTCGTCACATCTCCTATCCTGTCATTTGCACATGCCACCTAACTGTAATATTGTGTAGCACGCAACAGAGAAGTGTAATAACATATCTGGCACGTATGCCAAGACACTACCAGAATGGCCAATGCATGGGAACCTGACCTACAACAGTTTAAACACATGCTCATGAGTGGTGTGAGGCCTGCTCTGTGCATAATTATAGGCTAGTTCTCAGAAGAAAGAGGTACCAGGCTGCCGTCTAGCTTATGGCCCGAATCGCAAAGCTTTTTCTGTGGGTAGTTTTGTCGTACTCCGGACTTCCCTGACTTACTTTCGAATTTCATTGAGTAAAAGACATAGAAAAAGCTTTTTTAATCAGGTGCTGTTAATCAAATTAGTACATGTCCTGTGTCTACATGATTGCTATTTGACAACAGTTTGATTTATGCTTTCTGCACATGGTTGAAAGTATACACTTGCAATTATGCGAGGAAAATGCAGCCATGCTATAGCCCTTTAAGGTGCATAGCAGTTATGTAAGGCTTTGGTCATGGTAACTGCCCAGTCCTTGCTATAAATGCATGCAATCTACTGTTTTACCATTTTTGGGGGAATAGCACAGACCACTGACACTGTATTTGTGTGAAAAGGGCCGCTTTTATTGAAGCAGGTGCACATCACATATAAGTAAACCCTAAGCCTTATGCCTTGCAAAACTAAACTCACTATACAAATAAGTTACCTACCCCTAAAATGCCCTCCCCACAAACTTGAACCTGCAACGCTCTACCCCCTTCAATGTTTTTTCCCAAGGAACCAGCGTCATAAAATGTAGTGCCATTCAAAACAAAAATGTATAAGACTGCATTGGCTGCTTTATTAGAAAGTAATACTTCCGGGAACTGAAGCGCGACCGTCAATTCATTATAACATTAATGGAAAAACAATCTCTTAGGAAAATAATTTAATTTTCACTGGGTTGTTTTTTAGTGAATACATGTACTTCTTGGGAAGTGGTAAACGCTCTTGTGTATTTATTTTATAGTTGCTCCTTCCAACTTTCTCTGAGTTATTGCATTGATATTGAAGGAGCAAAATTTTGTTCTAACAGTGATTAATGACAACGCCGTACTTCACAACCCTCTTCAACCTGCCTTTGTAGAAGCCCTCTCGGCAAAGTAAAACAGTTGGCTATACAATAAGCTAATACACCAAACCCATTCATGGTCACTCAGACATGACCTGGTCGCTACATTTTGTCAAGAACTATGTAGGCTGCAATTTCTTTACTTTCATTCAGGTTTTCTTTTGAAGGGCATTTTCTATGCTGTTACATACTTAAGTATTGTATTATTTACCTAAAAGAATTAAGCTATTATTCACGCATGTTCTTTTATACACTCACTCATCAACGCATTCATTAGTCTGTGTAACCGGATCACTCAACTATTAATTCCTCTTTCCGTGGCACTCGCTGATTGATTCATTGTTCTGTGTGTGCACTTGCAGAGACATTCATCCTCCTTTGTATTATATTGTATTGCAGCATTTATGTGGGACTTACCTCCCGTACTAGTGCATAGCAGTGTGGTGGTTGATAGCGTGTGAATGACAGATACGTAGTTTTCTGGTTTACAGTATGCTGGCAACTTTGAACAGCTCTGCAGGCCCTTTAACTCATTTGTGCATTGACCCACTCATCAGTCTGCACAATCATACATAGCGGGTCGGCTTTAAAAATAACTTAGAGGTTTAAAAGCACATAAACTTCCTCTTGCGTCCAGCGGTTTCAGGCAACAATAAAAATGATAAGATAATGCTATTGATAAATGTTATTGCTGATGAGAGATCAAAGTTTTCTCTAGTGGCAGTTTTGACTCATCATAAAGTAGCTTAGATGGTTAGTGTGCTTGCTGTAAATAAGATGTACCATGCAGATCACAAAAGTGAGTGTGAGTGAACTATGAGCAGCGTTTGAAAACAATATGAAATGTATGTCAGCGAGGAGCTATGGAGAGATGAGAGGCACTGTTTGATAGTGGTAGTGAGGGAATTTGTGGACCGTGAGGTCGGGGGGGGGCGCCAAAAAAGACTGCCACACCAGGCGCCACGCACTAAAGCCGGCCCTGCACACATTTAAAATCGTAATCAGCGAAGACTCTCTTGCATTTAAATAACTCCGATATGGTGTGGCTTTGCCACTGCTCGTGGGTACTTAATGCCAAGTTGAAGCCGTTGTTGTTCAGCACCGAGGGCTCATTGTAGGGCTCCTCAGCTTTCACACATCCCATAGACACTTTCCATTTCTTAAAATCCGATCCATTTTCTTTTAGGGTATAGTTTTTGTAATAAAATATGTGCACAGCTTATTCAACCAGTGTACTTACTCGCTTTTACTTCAGGAACTATTTATATTTAGGACGTATACAATGGGAGTTGTAGTTTTTTTGCTAGTGTCATTTCCCACCTTAAATGCTCAAGTATGTTGTAAGTGTCATTTTGTGGCAAACGATTTGACATGATGTTACAAGTTCTGCTTTTGACACCGTCAGTGCCTTGGGATGATACAAGCGTCACTTTCTGATATCGGATGTCATGAGTGACACTTTCTGGTAAAGAATGTTAAAGATGCGTCAAGTGTGACTTTTTCACAATTTGTGCCTTGGAAAGTTGTAAATTATTGTTTCAGCTACCAGATGGTTGGTTTTAATGGCATGTTGCAATTGCCCCTTTTTGGCTTTGGATGTTGTAATGTTGCAAATGCCAATTTCTGACAGTGGACAACCTGTGATATTACAAGTGCAAGTTTCAGGCAGCGAGTGTCTAGGGGTAGTATTACTGCCCGTTTCTAACAATGGATGTCTTGGGGCGTTGTGAGTTCAGCCTGCTGACAATGAGTAGGGATATTATAAGTGTTACTTTCTGACTACGAATGCCTTGGGATGCTCAACGTTCCAATTTTTCATATTGTGTAGCTAGGCACTGTCAGGTGCCACTTTCTGACAGTTGAGGCCATCTTTGTCACTTTAGTGGTGTGCCTTTGGACAAGTGCTGCTTTCTAACAGTGGTGCTCCTAGATACTATCACTGCCACTTCTTGACATTACGTGTCTGAGGATGCTGTTAGTGCCACTTATTGACAGTGGAGGCAGGCATATTTCAAGAATAACGGTCTGTCAATGGGTGCCGCCAAAAGTTACAAATATCACTGTCAGTGTGTGTCTAGGAAAACTACCAGTGCCACTTTCTGTTTATGAATGGCTTTCTGATGGTGAGGCCTTGGGATGCTATTATTGCCACAGGGTATCTAACAGTGGCTACTGGGATGTTACAATTGCCACTTTCTGTCACTGGGTGTCTTGGAATGCTGCAAGTACGATTTCTGTCACCGAGTGTCTTGGAATGCTACAAGTACCACTTTCTGACAGTGAAGTCTTGGGATCCTGTCATTGCCACTGAGTGTTGGAAAATGGGTCTCTAGTTGGCAGAGGTATGAACCCTGTCTAAGTAGGGACCACAGTCCTAGTCAGGGTAAGTCGGGTACACACCCTAAATTGACCTGTGCTCCACCCTGGTAGCTTGGCACGGAGCAGTGAGGCTTAACTTGAGAGGCAACATTTATTTGCAGTAACACAGCGAAAGACACCGCATAAAGACTCAACACTAGTTTAGATAAATAGATAATATTTATCTGATTAAAACAAGACTAAAACAACAAAGATCCAATCAGTAGAAGTCGAGATATTAATTTTTAAACATTAAGGCCCTCATTACAACCCTGGCGGTTGGTGATAAAGTGGCGGTAATACCACCAACAGGCTGGCGGTAAATACTGCCAAACTATGACCATGGCGGAAACAGCTCAGACAGACAGCCACTTTAATACACCAACCGCCAGGGTGGAATTAACAGGCACCACAGCGGTAACCGCCTACAGCCAGGCAGAAGTCAATGTTCCGCCCACTGTATTAAGGCACAGGAAACCGCCACCTTTTCCGGGGCGGTACCAACAACATCAAAAGCCTGGCAGAAACAGATCTCAGAAGTCAAAGGACTCACCTGTGGAGACTCATGGAAGAACCATGACGCCATGGAGCCCGAGCTGCACATATTCCCAGTGTTGATTTATGTCCTGCTCCACTATGAACACCAACGACGGCGAAGACCACCACGGTGAGTACAGCCGCCTAGCACACAGGAGATAGGGGAGGAAAAAGAGAGTGACACACACACATGCAACACGCAACACCCCCACCCCTAACACCATACACACAAGCAGATGCAGCAACATAACATATTTATCCCGTACTCCTCAGGAATAATGCAAGGACAACTCCAATAGATAAAAGTGAGTGTAATAAGATAAAATAGTAGCGATACGTGCATCCACATAAAAAAGTATATACATGTGTACAAATGAAGGGACACTGCCCAGTCCTCAGTGTTTGTGGGCCATAGGGCCACATTACAAAGTCCAAGGCCCCACTTCACTCCTGCAACAACACGGAGAGAACACTGCAAGGGCACCAGGTCGAAAATAGGCAGGCACCTCAGGGGGACAGGGAACGGGAGGCACCTCAGCCGGCAGATGGTACAGCGCCACTGGTCCTGGAGGGGGCAACATGCCCTGTGCTTTGTCCTGGGGAGTGCAAGGCCACAGTCTCTCAAGTGGGTGACTTGCCCACTGGCTCTGGAGGGGGCAACGTGCCCTGTGCTTTGTCCTGGGGAGTCCAAGGCCACAGTCTCTCAAGTGGGGGACTTGCCCACATGCTCTGGAGGGGGCAACATGCCCATTGCTTTGTCCTGGGGAGCGCAAGGCCGCAGTCTCTCAAGTGGATAGCTTCTCCACTGGTTCTGGAGGGGGCATCGTACCCTGTGATCTTCATCCTGGGGAGGATGGGGTGAGTAGATGGCATCTCCACTGGTTCTGGAGGGGGCATCGTGCCCTGTGATGCAGATCTTGGGTAGTGCAGGGTCACTGTCTCTCAGGTGGGTGTCATACCCACTGGATTTGCAAGGTGTAGGCCGCACAGCAGCCCATGGAGGCAGGTCTACAGAATGTCCACCGGCAGTGACGGCTGTTCAGTGGTGGCAGTGGTGGTGGTGCTGCTGCTACGGGTAGCGATGGGACGAGGCTCCAGCCCATCCCCTGCAGCCTCTGACAGCTGCCCACTGGTGCTGCTTGCGGTGGTGCTGGTGGCGGTGCTGCTGGTGGCGGTGGGGGGAGGCTCCAGCCCATCCCCTGCAGCCTCGGACAGCTCTCCACTGGTGCTGCTGCTGCTGGTGGTGGTGGGGGGGGAAGCTCCTGCCCATCCCCTGCAGCCTTGGATGGCTGCCCACTGGTGCTGCTGCTCCTGGTGGTGGTGCTGGTGGAGGTGCTGCTGGTGGAGCTGGTGATGGTGATGGGGGGAGGCTCCAGCCCACCCCCTGCAGCCTCGGACAGCTGCACCACCACAGTTGGTGGTATGGGCTCTGGCAGAGTCCCAGCACCAGGCCCCTTGCCCTTACTGCCAGCCGAAGGGGATGGCTCCTTGCTCCTTTTGGCAGCAGCTGGGGATGGCTCCTTGCTCCTTTTGGCAGCAGCTGGGGATGGCTCCTTGCTCCTTTTGGCAGCAGCTGGGGATGGCTCCTTGCTCCTTTTGGCAGAAGCTGGGGATGGCTCCTTGCTCCTTTTGGCAGAAGCTGGGGATGGCTCCTTGCTCCTTTTGGCAGAAGCTGGGGATGGCTCCTTGCTCCTTTTGGCAGAAGCTGGGGATGGCTCCTTGCTCCTTTTGGCAGAAGCTGGGGATGGCTCCTTGCTCCTTTTGGCAGCAGCTGGGGGTGGCTCCTTGCCCTTCCTTGCTGCAGCTTGGGGTGGCTCCTTGCCCTTCCTTGCTGCAGCTGGGGGTGGCCCCTTGCCCTTCCTTGCTGCAGCTGGGGGTGGCCCCTTGCCCTTCCTTGCTGCAGGTGGGGGTGGCTCCTTGCCCTTCCTTCCTGCAGCTGGGGGTGGCTCCTTGCTTACCCTTCCTTCCTGAAGCTGGGGTGGCTCGTTGCTGCAGCTGGGGGTGTCTCCTTGCTCTCCCTTCCTTCCTGCAGCTGGGGTGGCTCCTTGCTGCAGCTGGGGGTGTCTCCTTGCTCTCCCTTCCTGCAGCTGGAGCTGGCTTCTTGCCCTTCCTTGAAGCACTTGGGGCAGGCACCCTTTCCATCTGGATAGCAGGTGGCCGGGATCCTTTTCCACCTGGAGTTGCTGGGGACACAACTGTGCCACTGGACTGGGTGACTGAGGTGCTTGCCTGGGTTTTGACCACCCTGGCCTGATGTGAAGGACGGGAAGAGGTCAACGGTGGAGAGGAAAAGCTTCTTAGGGACATTGGGGCGGGAAGAGGGAGGAGGAGTGGGAGTGGAGGAAGAGGGAGTGGTTGTAGGAGGTGTCAGTCTGCTGTGTTTGGGTGCAGGTGCATGGGCTGGATGCTGTTGTGAGGTGGATGGCTGTTGGGTGTCTGAGTGCTTGCGTTTGTGTACTTTGGGAGGAGGGGGCACAGACACAGTGGGAGAGGACTTAGGGGACGTGTGCATGGATGTGGGGGTGGTGCTGTACCTGTAGCTGGGGTGTGCACAGAGGTGTCCGCCACCACCAGGAAGCTTCAATCGGAGGAGGTATCCGTGTCCGAACTGGCCCCGCCAGTCTGCGCTGTGGTGCTCCCCTTGCCCTCCCTCCCACTGGTGCCCTCACTGTGAGTGGACTCTGCCTCCTGGGTCCTGTGGGATGCAGCTCCCTCCGTCGCCGGTGCCTCTGCTCCTCTGCCAGATGATGCTAATGCACATAAGGACAGGATGACAAAACAAAAAGGGGGAGGGAGAAACAAAGGACACACTTGGTCAGTGGCGGCACCAACACCACTGTTGGCGTACACAACACACTCACACACAGGGAACAGCCCTATGCACTAGGCAATGCACTACCAGTTACAATGCTAGCCACCAGGCCATGGGTAGGGACAAATTCCGCCAACTGCAGCATACCTGGGACCCACAGACCCCTGCCCAGTAGTGGATGCCTACTAGCTAGGTTGGAGGAATTTCGCATCAGAACCCTGCCCAACATGGGAACTACTCTGCAATGTCAGGCCTGCCCTAGGGGCACCCACAGGCACACATCCCCCTCCCGGATACCACCCCACCAGGCACTGTACTCACCCCCTTGTTGCTGCTGTGATACCCCCAAGAGCCCATCCAGCACCAGATAGGCCACCGCCAGTAAGCAGGCCATCAGGGTGGTCAGGGTTTGACGGGCACCTCTTCCTCGTTGGGAGGCCATCCCCAGCTGGGCCTCAGCCATCTTCTATGCCCAGCGTCTCAGGTCCTCCCACCGTTTACGCCAAGGTCCGCATGTCCTTGGCGATGGCACGCCATATACCCTTCTTTTGATGGGCACTGACCTGCAGAGGAAATAGACACAGGGAAAGGTATTAGTCCGACCATCCTGCCTGTTACACTCATGGCCAACCATGCCCCTTACCATCCCCATTTGCACAGGCATGCCCCAGCGTACATGCTGCATGCTGCCCAGGGCCCATCCATCAACCCCCCCACACGATGCCTTCCCACAAAGCACTCCATGCATTCATGCCCCATGCATCGTTCTCACAGTGTACTCCCCTGTTGGTCTGGAGGTCCATACAGCAGTCGGTACTGGGGTAGGACCCCATCCACCAGTCTCTCCAACTCCGCCGAGGTGAAGGCAGGGGCCCTTTCCTCAGTCACACGAGCCATGGTAGGTTCCAGACACAGGTCACAGCAGCACATGCAGTGTAGGTCCTCTCCTGTTGAAGGTCAGGTAGCAAGTGAGTGAACAGATACAAAATGTCGGTGACGTCCGCGACGGTGCACACCACCATGAAATCCATGGCGGTAAGCACTATCAGTGCCAGGGAATTCCTTCCCTGGCACTGATAGGGGTCTCCCCCACCCCGACTCCCTCCCCTACACCCCCCACCACCCCTGCCACCCCCCAAAGGTGGCAGGGCCCCCCTCCCCACCCCGACCCCCAACATAACATTACTCACACACACCTGACACGCATGCAGGCACCACCAACACACACACGCACACACCCCGACATACATGCCTACATCCACACGCACACCCACATTCAAACATACACGCACACATCCATGCAGCCATACCCACAGCCATATACGCACTCATTCCCATACACACAACACCCCCGCAAGCATACACGCACCCACACTCCCCCTCTACATACACACACGCACACCCCCATGCACGCACACAACACACAACAATCCCCCACCCCCCTCCCCAAACGGACGATCGATTTACCTGGTCCGTCGATCCTCTGGGAGGGGACGGATGCCATGGGGGCAGCTCCGCTGACACCACACCGCCAACAGAACACCGCCACGGTGAATCACAGGACGTGATTCGCTGGGCGGTGTTCTGTTGGCGTGGAGGTGGAGCAACCTCCACTTCCCCGCCGCCCGCAAGTATGGCTGTTGGCGGCTCTCCTTCGGAATAACGACGGAGAGCAGCCAACAGTCATAATACGGCGAGCGGCAAACCGCCTGCACAGGCGGTCTTCCGCACGGCGGTCCCTCGGCGGTCTTGCAAAAAGACCGCCGAGGTCGTAATGACCCCCCCCCATGTGTTTTTTCTGCAGGAGGAGGAGGTTGGAGATGGCCGTGTGGCAGCAGTAGACCCTGTGGACAGTGAAGATGAGGAGGCAGAGGATGAGGACAACAGAAGTGCAGTCATTTGTCAATACTTCCAATGACACACAGGTAAGACAGTGTTATTTCACATTTCATTGACAGTTTGATGTGTGACATTGCCATTGGCAGGCTGTGAATTCCTACTTCTATGCCCACTCACTGTACCCATTGGCATCTCTTTTTGCAGATCTTGGTGCCCCACTATTGCTCCTGGTGTGTTCACTGCAGCCAACTACAGGTCTTTCCTATGTTAACATTACTGTACAGTTGAATTGCAATGTTTAAAGCTTGTTAAACAAATACACACTTAAATCATTTGACATACTCCATACTTGTATTTTTTCAAAGTGTGTTTATTACAGTGCTCTGGCGAAAAGGGGGAAGTGCTATGGGCCGGGGTGATGATGGAGGAAAGTCTAGGTTAGAGCCCAATCTATTTGTAGCACAGGTGCATTGTCCGAGGGGGCATAGGAAGGGGAGCAATGGCAGTTCAAGGTGGACAGGGTGACATTGTGGGACACAAGGGTGACAATCAGGAGAGTCTTATTTCCTGGCCGTGGTCTTGGCAATTGTCTACGTTCTGCCTGTATCGCAGGGAACGTTTGCGGGGTGGTTCTCCTTCTGCAGGGGGAGGGGTACTGGTGGCCTGTTGGCCCTGTGGGAGGGCCTCCTGTCCACTAGCGGCAGTGGAGGTGGAGGGCTGTTCAGTAGTCTGGCTAGTGTCGGGGGCCTGCTGGTGTGCCACTGCCTCCCTCATATTGTTGTCCATGTCTGCCAGCACCCCTGCAATGGAGACCAGGGTGGTGTTAATGGACTTAAAGTCCTCCCTGATCCCCAGGTACTATCCCTCCTGCAGCCACATGTTTTCCTGCATCTTGTCCAGGATCTGGCCCAGCGTATCCTGGGAATGTTGGTATGCTCCCAGGATCACGGTGAGTGCCTCCTGGAGAGTCGGTTCCCTGGGCCTGTCCTCCCCCTGGCACACAGCAGTCCTCCCAGCTTCCCTGTTGTTCTGTGCTTCTGTCCCCTGAACCGTGTGCCCACTGCCACTGACCCCAGGTCCCTGATTGTCCTAGGTTTGTGGTGTGCTCTGGGGTCCCTGTAGTGGTAGACACACTGCTGATTGACGTGTCCTGGGGACCGAGGTATGGGCCTGCTGGGTGGGTGCTGTAGTTGTGTTTCCTGAGTGGGGAGGCTCTGTGGTTGTGTGAGACTGTGCCTGGGTAACCAACTGTCCGGAGGTCGCTGATGGGCCAGTTT
The DNA here is from genome assembly GCF_031143425.1 of Pleurodeles waltl. Taxonomy (NCBI): domain Eukaryota; kingdom Metazoa; phylum Chordata; class Amphibia; order Caudata; family Salamandridae; genus Pleurodeles; species Pleurodeles waltl. Next base: position 846,734,143 of record NC_090444.1, read on the forward strand.
GGTCATCCAGTTCCAGGCGACTAGAGCTGCTGTCATCACTGTGGGCCTCTTCTGTGGGGGGACTGGATGTTGCTGGCACCTTTTCTCCAGTGACATTGGCTGGGATACCTGTGGGGATGTAAATGCAGTGTTATTGTTTCTGTGTGTGACATATTGTGCATGCCCTCCATGGTTGTTACTGCCCTGGCAGCTTTGCCTTGTGTGAGTTGTTATTTGGTGGGCTAGCTGATTGTCTCTAGTGTGCATTCTGTAGTGATAGATGTCCATGCATGGCTGTGAGTGTTCTCCATGCATTGGAATGGCATGCAGGGCTTGGCATTGGGATGAGTGGGTTGTGATGGTGGGGGGTGTGTGGGAAGTGGTGGAGCGATGGAAGTGAGGGTAAGGGTGGGGGTATGTGATGGCATGCAGGTAGAGGAGTGATAGTAATAGAGAGTTGACTTACCAGAGTCCAGTCCTCCTCCTACTCCTGCCAGGCCCCCAGGATGCATGATTGCCAAGACTTGCTCCTCCCATGTTGTTAGTTGTGGGGAGGAGGTGGGGCTCCACCGCCAGTCCTCTGTACTGCTAGCTGGTGTTTTGCTGCAATGGAAAACACCTTCCCCCGTAGGTCGTTCCACCTCTTCCTGATGTCATTCCTTGTTCTGGGATGCTGTTCCATGGTATTGACCCTGTCCACGATTCTTCACCATAGCTCCATCTTCCTAGCAATGGATATCTGCTGCATCTGTGATCCAAATAGCTGTGGCTCTACCCAGATGATTTCCTCCACCATGATCCTTAGCTCCTCCTCAGAGAATCTGGGGTGTCGTCGTGGTGCCATGGGTGTAGTGTGAGTGGTGTGGGTGTGGGTGAGGATGTGTAGGGATATATGTTGAGGTGTGTGATGTAAGGTGCGTGGGTGGTGTATAGGTGATGGTGGTATGTGGCTCTGGTTGTGTGGGTACTCTTGCTGTCTCTCTCTGCTGGCAATTATTGGTATTAGTAAAGGGTTGTGGGTAATGTGGGTGGGTGATTTATAGTGGTGTGGGTGTGGTGTGTGTATGGGTGTCAGGTGTGTGCAGTTTGAATTATCCAATGTGATGGTGTTTTGTTGGTGTGTGTGTATTTTGAGCACGGCAGTACGTACCGCCAATAGTTTACCGCCATTGAATGTCCGCTGTGGTGATGCGTGGGTCATAATGTCGTGGGCATTGTTCTGTTGGCGTAACGGTGTGGGTTTTGGCAGCAGTCAGCATGGCGGTAAGTGGGATTTATGGCCAATGTCATAATGAAGGCCTAAGTGTGAAAACAGTGCTTAGAAGACTATAGCGGTAGAAAGGTTACTTAAGGTCATGGGAGACCGGTGCAAATCCAGAATTCAAGCCAACAGCGATGGAGGAGAGGCCAGCTACAGAACCCACACAGGGTCCACTTGTACAATGCCTTTGCTGGAGCAATGCATCAACGGTGGGAAGACAATGCAGCAATATTGATGCTGCACTCACGTCGTTGGTGGGCCACTGTAGGAGGCTGGCCTGGCTTGTAGTGGGTACCAAGGGGTACTTACACTCTGTACCAGGTCCAGTTATCCCTTATTAGTGTAGGAGAGGTGTTTCTAGCAGCTTAGGCTGATAGAAGGTAGTTATAGCAGAGCAGCTTAGGCTGAACTAGGAGACATGCAAAGCTCCTACTATACCACTGGTGTCATATGCACAATATCATACGAAAACACAATACACAGATATACTAAAAATAAAGGTACTTTATTTTTATGACAATATGCCAAAAGTATCTCAGTGAGTACCCTCAGTATGAGGATGCCAAATATACACAAGATATATGTACACAATACCAAAAATATGCAGTAATAGCAAAAGGAAGTAATGCAAGCAGTTTAAAGTTACAATAGATTGCAATAGGAGCACATAGGTATAGGGGCAACACAAACCATATACTCCAAAAGTGGAATGCGAACCACGAATGGACCCCAAACCTATGTGAGCTTGTAGAGGGTCGCTGGCACTGTAAGAAAACAGTGAGGGATAGAAAAATAGCCCACCCCAAGACCCTGTAAGGTAGGTGTAAAGTGCACCTACAAGCCCCAGAGAGCACAGAAGACGTGATGGGGGATTCTGCAAGGAGAACCAACACCAGCAAAGCAACAACAGTGGATTTCCGGACCTGAGTACCTGTGAAATAAGGGGACCAAGTGCAAGAGTCGCGACAGTGTCGAGAGTGGGCAGATGTCCAGGAAATGCCAGCTGAGGGTGCAAGGAAGCTGCCACCGGATGGAAGAAGCTTTGTGTTCTGCAAGAACGAAGAGGACTAGGAACTTCCCCTTTGGAGGATGGATGTCCCACGTCGTGAAGAAGCTTGCAGAGGTGTTCCCACGCAGAAAGACTGCAAACAAGCCTTCCTAGCTGCAAGGGTCGCGGTTAGGGTTTTTGGATGCTGTTGTGGCCCAGGAGGGACCAGGATGTCGCCACTTGGATGAGGAGACAGAGGGGGCGCCCAGCAAGTCAGGGAGCCCTCACAGAAGCAGGCAGCACCCGCAGAAGTACCGGAACAGGCACTTAGAAGAGGAGTGAACCGGAGTCCACGCGAAGTCACAAAAGGGAGTCCCACGACGCCGGAGGACAACTCAGAAGGCTGTGCACTGCAGGTTAGAGTGTCGGGGACCCAGGCTTGGCTGTGCACAAAGGAAATCCTGGAAGAGTGCACAGGAGCCGGAGCAGCTGCAAATCATTCGGTACCCAGCAATGCAGTCTAGCGTGGTGAGGCAAGGACTTACCTCCACCAAACTTGGACTGAAGAGTCACTGGACTGTGGGAGTCACTTGGACAGAGTTGCTGAGTTCCAGGGACCACGCTCGTCGTGCTGAGAGGGGATCCAGAGGACCGGTGATGCAGTCTTTTGTTGCCTGCGGTTGCAGGGGGAAGATTCCGTCGACCCACAGGAGATTTCTTCAGAGCTCCTGGTGCAAGAAGGAGGCAGGCTACCCCCAGAGCATGCACCACCAGGAAACAGGCGAGAAAGCCGGCAGGATGAATCGATACAAGGTTGCAGTAGTCGTCTTTGCTACTTTGTTGCAGTTTTGCAGGCATCCTGAGCAGTCAGCGGTCGATCCTTTGGCAGAAGGTGAAGAGGGAGATGCAGAGGAACTCTGGTGAGCTCTTGCATTCGGTATCTGAAGAATTCCCCAAAGCAGAGACCCTAAATAGCCAGAAAAGGAGGTTTGGCTACTTAGGATGGAGGATAGGCTAGTAAGAAAGGTAAGAGCCTATCAGAAGGAGTCTCTGACGTCACCTGCTGGCCCTGGCCACTCAGAGCAGTCCAGTGTGCCAGCACAAGATGGCAGAGGTCTGGGGCACGCTGGAGGAGCTCTGGGCACCTCCCCTGGGAGGTGCAGGTCAGGGGAGTGGTCAGTCCCCTTTCCTTTGTCCAGTTTCACGCCAGAGCAGGGCTGGGGGATCCCTGAACCGGTGTAGACTGGCTTATGCAGAGATGGGAACCATCTGTGCCCATCAAAGCATTTCCAGAGGCTGGGGGAGGCTACTCCTCCCCAGCCCTAACACCTTTTTCCAAAGGGAGAGGGTGTAACACCCTCTCTCTGAGGAAGTCCTTTGTTCTGCCTTCCTGGGCCAGGCCTGGCTGGACCCCAGGAGGGCAAAAACCTGTCTGAGGGGTTGGCAGCAGCAGCAGCTGCAGTGAAACCCCGGGAAAGGCAGTTTGGCAGATCTCGGGTTCTGTGCTAGAGACCCAGGGGATCATGAAATTGTCTCCCCAATGCCAGAATGGCATTGGGGTGACAATTCCATGATCTTCGACATGTTACATGGCCATGTTCGGGGTTACCATTGTGACGCTATACATAGGTAGTGACCTATGTATAGTGCACACGTGAAATGGTGTCCCCGCACTCACAAAGTCCAGGGAATTTGCCCTGAACGATGTGGGGGCACCTTGGCTAGTGCCAGGGTGCCCACACACTAAGTAACTTTGCACCCAACCTTCACCAGGTGAAGGTTAGACATATAGGTGACTTATAAGTTACTTAGGTGCAGTGGTAAATGGCTGTGAAATAACGTGGACGTTATTTCACTCAGGCTGCAGTGGCAGGCCTGTGTAAGAATTGTCAGAGCTCCGTATGGGTGGCAAAAAGAAAAGCTGCAGCCCATAGGGATCTCCTGGAACCCCAATACCCTGGGTCCTTCAGTACCATATACTAGGGAATTATAAGGGTGTTCCAATATGCCAATGTGAATTGGTGAAATTGGTCACTAGCCTGTTAGTGACAATTTGGAAAGCAGAGAGAGCATAACCACTGAGGTTCTGGTTAGCAGAGCCTCAGTGAGACAGTTAGTCATCACACAGGTAACACATACAGGGCACACTTATGAGCACTGGGGCCCTGGCTGGCAGGGTCCCAGTGACACATACACTCAAACAACATATATACAGTGAAATATGGGGGTAACATGCAAGGCAAGATGGTACTTTCCTACAGCCACGCGGAGCGTCATCGTCGGGTAGCTGCTACATCGTCGACAGGGATTCGATGCGTCGATTTTTCTGCTGCGCAGGGGCCATGTGTCACTTCTTGAAGTTGTAGAAGTGATGCGCTGTTTCCTTGAGGCAAAGCACCAATTTGTCTGCTGCACTCGGGTGATGCACTACTTTTCGGGGTTTGCAACTTCAGGACTCACTTCTGAGGCCTAGGACTGGTAGTGGGGCATCTCAGGCAAGGGTAGGACCCACAGATGGTAGAGTCCAGCAGCGCAAGGAGAGTTGCAAGCACTCATTGATTTCCCTGAGACTGCATTAGAATAGGGGTCATGCCAGCAATCACTTGCGGACTCTTGGGTTCAAGGATATAGAGAACAGGTCTGATCCTTCCCACTGCAGGAGTGACGTAGCAGGCAGTAGGCGAACACACAAAAGCAAGTAGCAAAGTGGCAGTCTCTCCTTCAGCACAGCAAGCAGTAGGCCAACACAGCAATGCAGTTGCATAGTGGCAATCCCTCCGGCAGCACAGCAGTCCTTCATGGCAGAGTGTATTCACATGTGTATTCAGAGACCGGAAGAGTCACAGAATGGTTTATGTAAGAAAATGCCAACTTTATAAAAAAAAGTGCTATTTCAGACTTAGAATTTAAAAATCTGATTTCTCCATAAGTTATGATTTTAAATTGTGAGTCAAGGGGCACCAAACTACATATGTCTATATTTTCCCAATGGGAAATTACACTCAAAAGATGTTTTAAGGTAATCCCAATGCTATCCTATGGGAGAGATAGTCCCTGCAATAGTGAAAAACAAATGTAAGTATTTTTCATTATCTGGACATGTTAAACTTAAAAGTGCTTGTCCAACCTTTTAAATACGCTGCACCCTGCCCTTTGGGCTTACTAGGGCCTACCTTATGGGTGACATACATGTAATGAAAAGGAAGGTTTGGGCTTGGCAAGTGGGTGCACTTACCAGGCTGAAATGGCAGTTTAAAACTGCACAAACAGGCTCTGCAGTGGCAGACCTGAGACATGTTTAAAGGTTATTGTAGTGGGCGGCGCAATTAGTGCTGCAGGCCCACTAGTAGCATTTAATTTACAAACCCTGGGCACGTAACGTGCACTTTACTAGGGACTTACAAGTAAATTAAATATGCCAGTGGTGGAGAAGCCAATGTTACCATGTTTAGAGTACAAAGCACCTGCACTTTAGCACTGGTCTGCAGTGGTAAAGTGCCCAGAATCCTAAAAGTCAGCAAAAATGAGTCTGAAATCAGGAGGCCAGATGGCAAAAAATCTAGGCGGAACCACACCTAGGATGTCATATCTAACACTGAGGCCCTCATTACGACTTTGGTGGTTTTCGGGCAAGAACTCAATGCGAAATACCACCACTAGACCGCCAGTGGTGGCGGTACACCGACCACCGTATTACGAATCACAAAGAACAAACTGCCTAAATACAGCCACAAAACCAACACTGCTTGGCACCCCTACTCTGACACCATTCCAACCGCCCTATTATGAGTCAGTTTTCAGCACTGTGGCACATACATGGCAGCAAACTACTGGTGGTTTGCACCGCGGCGGCACAAGAAGGCACAGCCAATAGAAACCAACACCACATTGGACAGTACGAATACCCAACACCTGAAACACATGCACACACCTGCTCACGGTGCTATAAACACCCCCCCCCCCCCACACACACACACACATCCACAAACCCTTGTGACTCCCATGACCAGCCACAGAGTCACGAGCCACGAAGCACATGCCGTACACTACAAACACCTTCACATTGCAGACTTTGCACACACCACCACCACAACCCACCAGCACCCACATCCAAACACCCCCACACCACCAATCACCCTTCACTGCACCCTACCTGTACAGTAATCCCCCCCCTCAAACCAGAAGCACCCATGGTTCACAGACCATGAGTAGCGGGTCATAGTGGATGAGATCGTCAGAATAGCCACAACTGATGCCAGGTCCACTAAATATCATTGACCAGGAAAACGGAGTTATGGCAGAGGATCGTTGGCAGTGTCAACTTAGTCGGCACCTATCCACACACAAGGGAGTATATCAGGAAGAGGTGGAACAACCTCGGGGGTTCTGTTCCAATGGCGTCCAGGCACCAGATCGCCCTGAACAAGACTGGCGGTGAGCCCCTACCTCCTTCACTTCTTCACTTGAGTTAACATCCTGGGAGGAGAAGGTCTTGGACACCATGCATCCGGAGAGCCTCACTAGTATCACTGGAGATCTCTACTCTGGTAAGTCAACAATACCCCCTTCCCCTGGCACCAACCACTCCTGTCCAGCATGCCTCTCCACCACTCCTTAGTCCACCCCATCCCACACTACTGCCCCCCAATCACCCCATGCCCCTCACCTGCATGCCACACCACCCCTCTCGCACGATTCCTACACACTCCCCGCTCAATGCACGGATAATAATCACAATGTGAAGAACCAGAACTCCCACAATGCATCACTCCCCACACAGCAAAAGATCACAGTCCTACGTCACAGTGGAATACCTGCACAACCATGGACAACCATACCACAGCCCACACCTACTGGTCGCTAGGGCAGCATCCCAACAAATGGCAATGAGAGCAATGCCAAGCACCATCCACAATCCACCATGGCACATGGAAACATGGCACAATCCCCATACCCAAATCGATCTCTGCAGTGCTGCAGCTGTCATTGCCATCACTGGGAAGCAAGTCGAGCCACTGCATGCACCACACCATGAAAATGACAACTACACATCCACATACAAACTCTCCCCCTTTCCATCCACAGGTAACCCTGCCACTGCCACCCTGCAGAGGATGCAAGGGTCAGACAGCCTTCCCCAGGATCAATGCCCCAGTGGATGTCTGGATGGGGATGACTTGCCTGGGCCATCTGGGACGACTGGTCAGTCCACTCCCAGCAGCCCTGCCCTGGACACACCGGACTCCTCCTCCCATGTGGCCACAACACCTCAGCCAGCCCCTCCTCCCCAAACCTGTGCCCCAGGCCCCTCTCAATCAGAAATGTGCCCAACAGTACAGGGGCCAGTGTCAAGCGCACACACCCCAGACACTTAAAGGCCTGGTGCTACTGGGAGTGGGCAAACTGTGCCATGGGCACAGGCACAGGGGTCTATGGGTAGTGGGAGGGGATCTGTCATCCAAGGGACAGGGCAGCCACAACACCAGATTGGCCAGGAGTCCCTCACCCAAGTCCTGGGTACATACCACCAAACTAAGGACACCATGGCCCAGATCCTCACCATTGTGCAGAATAGCCAGAGGCTGCAGAGTGAACACCATCAGGAGGCCATGCAGCAGGACAGATCCACAGTGCCTACATGGCTTCTATAGCAGGGGTGCTGAAGGAACTCACCACCATTCTGCGTGAGTCCTCCTCCCACCAGCATGCCCCCTCCAATAACCACATCCCATCTGAGCCCTCCACGTCAGCTGCACCTAGTGGAATGGAGGCTCTGCCACAGGTCCTGCGGGACACCAGCACTTCTCCCCCTGTGGCTGAGGAGCTCCCACGCAAGCGAGGACATCCATCCAGACATCCAGCCGGAACTGATTCCAAGATCACCACCAGGAAGTGACCCTCTCCTGAACATTCTCCCTTGTGTGTCGCTAAGACACCCTGTTTACTGTCAACTGTCATCTCTCTGTTGTCCCATGGCCACCATACTGGACTTCGACTACCCACTGCTGGCCTAAGTACTCTGATGATCCCACCTGCCTTGACCCCTCTCATCACCCCTTTCACTTGTCCCACCCAAATAAACACCATTGAGCACAGTTACTGGCTATGTCATTAATTGTCATGAGTACGAAAGATACTGCCAGGACATGTGCAACAGTCAACCCATTGTCCTGCCAATGTATGTAAGAGTGACGGAAGGGGCAGTAATATGAGGCAAGGATTAGAGTGGAGCAGGCAGTGGCTGGAGACATGTGTTAAGGGAGGCAACAGGTCAGGCAGGGACCAGAGTGCTCCACAACAATGTCCTGAAAGTAGAACAAGACAGGGACAGCAATCACTATAGGAGTCACATATGTCAACTCAACACGCATGTGCTGTCAGTACAGGAAGCCAAGGCTGAGATGGCAAGGCAAGTCCCAAGCCAAATGGCAATAACAAACCCACCTACCCAAGATTTTCCTCCCCAATGGTCGCTCCCTCACAACAAACCGAGCCAGACGTGAGGCAGTTCCCACTTCCAAGAACAGTATTGTTGCACAGCCCCCCAATGTAGACTCCCAGGATAGGATGCAATACAGAGGAAACCACCTAGTGTAGTACACATATTGCAGTGTATCTGGCAGTTGAGGGAAAAGTGGTCAAGCACATAGATGTCACAAGTGCAGCAACACTATAGCAGGGTGAGAATAGCACAGTAAGATCCCAACTCATGGGCACATGTAAGCCACCCCTCATCCCACCCTCAGTCAGAGCTGCACCCAATACTTCCAGTGATTACGGGCACCAGGTCGTAGCATGGCACAAGGCAGACAGTTTTACAGGTCACATACCATACATTGGACACATGCCTGTATCTCAGTGAAAGCATTGTCGAATCAGCTCTGCTTTGGAGTCACCTGCATCCTCATCATCTTCCTCCTTGTCACTCCTCATGTCCCCTTCATCAGCCACTGGTAAAGCTGCCACCTTCTCTGCATCCAGCACTGGGATGTCTTAGGGCCGGCTTGTGTAGCATGCAGCAGGCAACATTGATCTGGCACACTTACTGTGGTTTGTAGAGTAGGGCACCTCCGGATATGTGTAGACACTGGAATTCAGCCTTCATCAGGCCGAAGGTCCTCTCAATGACCCGTTTTTCCTACTGTGGGCCTCATTGAAACGGTGTTCAGCAGCTGTAATCGGATGCCTCCCAAGTGTCAGTAGCCTGGGAAGGTTGAGATAACCAGAGTCACCTGTGTGCACAGACGTATGAGCCATGCCAAGACCGGGTGGGTTATAGGGCAGGTTGTGAAGAGTGTTGAGAACAGAGGGGCACACATATGAAAGGATATATACCGATGAGCCAGGCCCGGTCCCTCTGTAGTGGTGCCATCATGTGTGGGATGGTGCTGTTCTGCAGAATGTAGGAGTTATGCACAGAACCAGGGAACTTGGACTTCACTTGTGTGATATATTGGTCAGCGAGACAAACTACCTGCACATTGGTGGAATATAAGTTTTTATGGTTCCTATACACTTTTTCACTCCTCCTGGGTGGCACCAGGGCTATGTGGGTGCCATTAATGGCCCCAGTCACATGAGGCACATGTGCCAAATCGAAGAAGGCAGCCTTGACAGTGCCCAAATCAGCACATTGGTGGAACCTGTAGCTGGGCAGATGTTTTAGCAGGGCACATAATACCTCCTTCAGGACATTGCTGAACATGGGCTGTGACATCCCTGCTGCCAAGTCCACTGTAATCTGGAACAACCCTGAGGCAAGGAAGTGGAGGACTGACACCATCTGTACTGTGGGTGGAATGGCTTTGGGATGACGAATGGCAGGTAACAGATCCGGCTCCAACTGGGTCACCGGCTCTATGATGGTCTGACGGTTCAGACCATAGGTCTGAATGATGTGTCGCTCTTCCAGGGTGGCAAGGTCGACTAGGGGCCTGTAAACCGGAGCATTCTTCATCCTCAACCTTCCAACGTACCTGGGAATAAGAGAGAGTAGGAATCATGATGTGCAGCATTGACTGTGTGGACGTTGTTGAGCTGTGCACAGGTCACCAAATGTCACCCTTGACGCACCTTCAATGCACCTTCAATACACATTGCACATGTAAAATGGCAGCCTCCTGTCCTGCATGACAGAAGGCTGTGAGCCCATCCCGCCATGCAACTCCTCATTGGTTAACATGTTTGCCTATGGGAGACAGAAGCCAATGGTGATCATCGCCGACTGTGATGTCTGTGGCAGCTGTGACTGCCATTTCATGTACTCATGCTCGCTTGACTCCTGACACTCGTGCACAGAAGACCTCCACTGCGTGTGCTGCTGTACTCTGACTCTGGTAGCCAAGATGCCATATCCTGCAGGAGATAGGGTCCCAGCCTTCACCTGGGAAGAATTGGAGAAGGTCGCGGACGGGGTCCTACCCCGGTATGGACAGTAGTATGGCGCACCAGAGCAGCAGGTGAGGCCAATGTCTCTGTCATGTCTGTGAGTGGTACGTACGGGGATGGAGGCTTCGGATGAGGCAGTGTGACTGGAGAATGGACATGGGTGAGGAGTCTGCGATTCGTGGGTTGATGACATGGGAGTGTGGTAGTGAGATGTGTGCTGTCCACTACTGTCCCTTTGATTCCACGCTACATGAAGCTGTCCTTCTGTCTGTGTCACCCATGCAGGTCAGCACCCGTCAGAAGAAAGGGATATAGTGTGCCATCTCCAACCAATTGTGGACCCCGAGGGTCCATGCCCTGTGGAGCACCCATTGCAGAAAGAGCTGGGAGGACCTGAGACGCTGTGCCTGGAAGACTGCGGAGGCCCAGCTGAGGATGTCCTCCCACCGAGGTAGCGGTGCCCGTTGGACCCTGGCCCCCCTAATGGCCCGCATTTTGGCAGGGATATACCCTGAGGTGGATGAGTGCTTGAGGGCAGCACAGCAGCCACAAGGGGGTGAGTACACACTCTCACTTACAATATGTGTTGCCAACGTGGCTCTGGGTGTGCACTATTGGAAAGCTGAAGAGTGGGTACTTGGTAGATTCATGTCCATTATGGGTATTTGACAGCCGCCCAGGATTGGCATCATAGATCTGTGGCCATGCCAGGCAGTCAGTGAAGTGAGGGGCAGTTACCTTCAATGTGGTATCTGTGTTGTCATCTTCTACCAAGATGAGTTAGGCAGCTCATGGCAACAGGTTCATTGCATTTGGGGTGTCAGGCCATTGTGATCAGTTCTTGCCAACCACTGTGCCAAGGTTGAATGTAGAGTCCTCAATCTTCTGGCAGGTACTGTATGTGTAGTGAGTTAAGCTGGGCCAAGATGTCACTGTGCAATCTGACAATGGCCTATTTGGCATGCCAACTACCCATGCAGGATTCAGTTGGTTTGGTAGTCCAGGAATTGTGTGTCTCAACGGACATGGGAAGTGGGCAGGTGTGGCGGGCATGCCTCCCATCATGTAGATGATTGCATCTGTGTTACCATCAGTGGTGCACATGTGCATTGCTGTGGTTTCCTCCATGGTGTTCCATTGTGGTAGCATGCGTAGGTGAGGGCATAGCTTGTCATGGCATGGCATCAGAGGATGTTGTCATTACTCGTTGTGACTGTTGTGCTGGCATCGACCGATTGCATCATCTCTCTCTCTCTCTCTCTCTCTCTCTCTCTCTCTCTCTCTCTCTCTCTCCTCTCTCTCTCTCTCCTCTCTCTCTCTCTCTCTCTCTCTCTCTCTCTCCCCCCCTCTCCCTCTCCCTCTCCCTCTCCCTCTCCCTCCCCTCCTCTGTCTTTGTGTGCATCAGCATCATCTGGGGAAGGAGAAGGGGCATTGGCGAGTGGGGAAGCTGCAGCCCATGGGACCCAGGAGGCTGATACCAGTGGGACAGAGGGCAAGGGGAGTGTCACAGGGGAGAAAGGATCGACCACACCATCTTCAGATTCCTCCTTTGATGGCCGACCTTCTGGGCCCATTCTTGCATCATCCTTGTCCACCACCCCCCTTACCAGCACTGCCTTCCATGTAGCTCTCCACCCAGTTGCCCATGCCCGATCACCCCAGAGGGTAGGCATCTCCTTCGCCGCAGGCACCTCTGCCCCTGCCCCAGTCAGCCCTTCTGCCCTCAATGAGGAGGCTATTGACCTCCTGAGGTCCGTCTCTGTGGGGCAGTCAACCATCATGAATGCAATCCAGGGACTGCCATCCCAGATGAAACAGACCAATGCGTTCCTGGAAGGCGTTCACAGTGCCCTGGGTGGCCTGCATAGATCGTTTCAGGCTCTGGCCTCCTCCTTGACAACAGCCAGTGGCCCTTCTTCTTCCGTTCCCCCCTCCAGCTACCTGTTCCCAAACCCACATCCCTCTCCTCTCACCCATTCAAGGCGCACTTACTGACCTACATACATCCACATCAACAGACATGGTACGCAAGGACAGCTATAAGCACCACAAACGCCACCACTGCCATGCACACAAACCACATTCAGATGAAGACATGCCCACATCCACTCCCTCCACCGACTATCCCACCACCTCCCCCTCACAGTCACAACACCACTCACACCTGCAGTCACCACCTCATCAGTCCCTGATCCTGCCACAAGTGCTCTCTCTGCCACCACATTATCGCACCTCCATACATGCATCCCATACACCAGATGCGCACGCACCATAACAATCAACACTCCCACATGCGGCATATCCACCCTACCTGCAGACACCACCCCAGCATTCATTCACACATCCCCCCTGCCATCTCCCTGCATCTCCTCCCCCCTCTTTCTGGTACACATAAACGCCTACACTCACCCACCCAACAATGACCCAACACACCCACCTCCACATACACACCTCTCAACCATTCCCTCTCCCTCCATTCCCAAACATCCTACCCATGACCTACCTTGTGCCACTAAGAAACATTTTCTGCAAGAGCTTTCCTTGTTCCCCACCACTGGCCCAGTCCATGTCCCCTCCAAGCACCATGTTCCTTTCCCAAACCCCTGCCTTCCACCTCCCAGTCCTCCTCTGGTCCTCGCCATGCTCCTCCTCCACCTAAAACTACCACCCCCACCAAGTCTACAGTTACCCCTCCCATACCCAAGGCCAAGCCCACTCCCTCCACTTCTAAGGCTAAGCGGAAGCCCCCCCCCCTTCCTGGCTACACCACCCCTTCCAAGGGCAAGACTAAGGACCCCCCTCCAAGCCCAGACCAGAGGACCCTCCTCCAAGCCCAAACCAGCCCCCCTCACCACCGCCACCCGCTCACCCCAGAGGTGCCTGATTGCCCCATTGTTGCCCCAGCCCTGTGGAAGGCAGCACTTTGCAGTCAGGAGTCAAGTTGGGGCGTCATTCTGTGCCCAGTGTGCTCGGGGCAATGCAAGACATTTGGACTGGCCCTTGGCCCTCTTTGTACATAGTTCAGTGTACTTAATTTGCTCATTTTAAAATATCTGCACCACTGCACCGCTGGTGTCAATGGTAACAACCTCGTCCTGGCTTTCTTTCAACATGTATGTGTGGTGAATGTGTACTAATGTCCTTCCCTCCAGTGTGTGCTAGGCTGGTGTACTTACGATTGGTGTCATGGTCGGCGTCGCTGGTCCTGGAGGCTAATGGCCAGCAGGAGCATTGGGAAGACTTGCTATTTTGCGTGTCATGCCCCCTACGGACGTGCCTGTGTTACTTAAGATGAGAGTTCCCTTTTATGCTGTTAGTTTCCGCCAGGCTTTTCGTGGCGGAGAGACCGGCTCGGAAATCCTGGCGGTGTGCAGCCTCGTAATATGGCCGTGGGAAACAGCCTGACCGCCAGCCTGGAGATGCGAACCGCAGGTTGCAGCGGTCCGTCTACAGTGGTGGTTCGTACGGAAACCTGGCTGTGCTCTGCAGGTGCCTTCCCAGGACTGATAATATGGCTGTCTTCACCGCCTGGGCCGCAGCAGTATGACCGCCACCTCACTGCAGCGGTCCACAGACAGCCAAACTCATAATGAAGGTCTCTGAATGATAAAGTGCTACTTTCTGACAGTGGATGTTGGTATGTTACAGGTGTCACTTTCTGTCACTGGGTGTCTTGGACTGTTACTAATGCCACTTTCTGCCTCTGGGTGTCTTGGAATGCTACAAATTCCACTTTCTTCCAGTAGGTGTTATAGGTTGTTGCAAATTCCAATTTTTGACAGTGAATGTCTTGACGTATTACCAGTGATACCTTCTGTCATTAGGGCCCTCATTATGACCCTGGCAGACGGCGGTATTTTGGAGAAAAGTACTGCCAACAGGCTGGCGGTACCTTTCCCCAAAATATGACATTGGCGGTTTGGCTCAAGCCAAACCGCCAATGTACCACTCCGTCCACCAGGGCGGTAACAGCCGCCGGGCTGGAGACTACAGTCTCCAGCCAGGCGTCCATCATTGTTCCACCCGCGGGATTATGACCCCGCCTACCACCATGGTTTTCCATATCGCCACAAAAACCATGGCGGTAGGCACTATCAGTGACAGGGAATTCCTTCCCTGTCACTGATAGGGGTCTTCCCCGCCCCCTACCTGTCCCCAGAGTCCTAGCCCACCCTCCCCCTCCTGACCCCCTGACATAGACGCACTTGCACGCACCATCATACACACGCATACATACACACATACTCACATTTACCCATGGATGCATACATTCATTCACACAAACTTACATTCATACAAGCATACATTCATCCAAGCACCCATGCATTCACACAACACAACATACACTCACTCACACATCCCTCCATGCACACACATACAACATGCATCACACACCCGGATACACACACGCACAAACATACACACACACACACACACACACCCACACACACACACACCACCCCCCACCACCCTCCCCTGTCGGAGCACCCAACTTACCTAATTTCAGGGGGTCCTCTGGCAGGAGACGGGACGGGGCGCTGCTGCCAGCAGCAGCGGCCACAATCAGAACACCGCCAGGCCGTATCATGGGCCATGATACAGTCTGCGGCGGTCTACTGGTGTGGCAATACTGTTGGCAGCAGCACCACCTTACCGCGGTTGGCTGGTAGCCACGCCGATGGTGTTTTGCCGGCTGTCGCCCTGGCGGTAGGCGGTTTTTACCGCCACTGTCATAATGAGGGTTTATGTGTTTTGGTATGTTAGCAGTGGCACTGACATTGGATGTCTCAGGGTGTCACAAGTGGGATTTCTGATAAGTCATCAATTTGTACAATGCTTTATTTATGATAGCCTGATACAGTAAAAGTTATATAGAGGGGTTTCAGTAAGTACTTTATATGCAGTGGCCCGTTTGTGTGTCATTCACATTTTGCTTCCTCTTGCCACAGCTTGCGGCATGGGGCAGTATGTCAGCCAACAACAGCCATTGGCTCTCTTAGATAGGAATGACAGTAATTTGTTTTTGCGCATGCAAATATTCACCTAGAAAGTAGTCCACCTCAGTGCCGGGAATGATAGACCAGTCTCTGCTTTCATGTCGGATTTAATGTAAAAGAAAAAGAAACTAAACAATTAAAAAATATAGGTTTGGAGAAGACCATACCTACTAGTTTTACCAATGCTTGTTTAATTGCTAACTGTACACCAGAACCATAAACATTGACATCATACATAAACATCAGATCATACAATCAATCATAAAAAAAAAAAATTAAATTACTTAAAACAGGCAATTGTACATTCATAAAAAGAAGATCATATAACATTATCATTAATGGTTGTTGCAAATTCAGAGGGTGCTCAAGACAAAATTAACACAGCATGAATAATGACTTAATTGCCCAGATCACTCAGATAAGTGAGGGCCAAAGAACTAGATATAATACCTGAAACCAGGAAAAATGGGCATAGGAACTGCCTCCTCAGCACAATATACAAACTACAAATAAAACAAGCATTTGCAATGCAATGGGTCTCACGTTTGCTCGAGTTAGAGCTATTAGCGTTGTAAATTCCTAACTGGACTTTTCTTGCCACATAAATTGAAAATGAAAAGTAAAACAGTTGACATAAGCAAGGCAATTCAAAGCACCATGGCCGCCGTGTGCGTGAAGGACCGACACAAAAGGAAAAAGAAGTTTGCTCACAGTCATATGTATCGGCAAACATGCAATTATCCATGTAACAGGGTTGATAGCCAAGGCAGTAAAAAAACTGCTCCCAAGAGGCACAAACGTAAAGCATTTACCAATGATAACTCTAGGAGGCTGGCCTGGCTTGTAGTGGGTACCAGAGGTTCTTACACCTTGTGCCAGGTCCAGTTATCCCTTATTAGTGTAGAAGAGGTGTTTCTAGCAGCTTAGGCTGATAGAAGGTAGCTATAGCAGAGCAGCTTAGGCTGAACTAGGAGACATGCAACACTCCTACTATACCACTGGTGTCATATGCACAATATCATAAGAAAACATAATACACAGATATATTAAAAATAAAGGTACTTTATTTTTATGACAATTTGCCAAAAGTATCTCAGTGAGTACCCTCAGTATGAGGATGCCAAATATACACAAGATATATGTACACAATACCAAAAATATGCAGTAATAGCAAAAGGAAGTAATGCAAGCAATGTAAAGTTACAGTAGATTGCAATAAGAGCACATAGGTATAGGGGCAACACAAACCATATACTCCAAAAGTGGAATGCGAACCACGAATGGACCCCAAACCTATGTGAGCTTGTAGAGGGTCGCTGGGACTGTAAGAAAACAGTGAGGGTTAGAAAAATAGCCCACCCCAAGACCCTGTAAGGTAGGTGTAAAGTGCACCTACAACCCCCAGAGAGCACAGAAGTTGTGATGGGGGATTCTGCAAGGAAAACCAACACCAGCAAAGCAACAACAGTGGATTTCCGGACCTGAGTACCTGTAAGAGAAGGGGACCAAGTCCAAGAGTCGCAACAGTGTCAAGAGTGGGCAGATGCTCAGGAAAAGCCAGCTGAGGGTGCAAGGAAGCTGCCACCGGATGGTAGAAGCTTGGTGTTTTGCAAGAACGAAGAGGACTAGGAACTTCCCCTTTGGAGGATGGATGTCCCACGTTGTGAAGAAGCTTGCAGAGGTGTTCTCACGCAGAAAGACCGCAAACAAGCCTTGCTAGCTGCAAGTGTTGCGGTTAGGGTTTTTGGATGCTGCTGTGGCCCAGGAGGGACCAGGATGTCGCTACTTGGATGAGGAGACAGAGGGGGCACCCTGCAAGACAGGGATCCCTCACAGAAGCAGGCAGCACCCGCAGAAGTACCGGATCCGGTACTTAGAAGAAGAGTGAACCGGAGTCCACCCGAAGTCAGAAAAGGGAGTCCCACAACGCCGGAGGACAACTCAGAAGGTTGTGCACTGCAGGTTAGAGTATCGGGGACCCGGGCTTGGCTGTGCACAAAGGAAATCCTGGAAGAGTGCACAGGAGCCGGAGCAGCTGCAAATCACGCGGTACCCAGCAATGCAGTCTAGCGTGGAGAGGCAAGGACTTATCACCACCAAACTTGGACTGAAGAGTCACTGGACTGTGGGAGTCACTTGGACAGAGTTGCTGAGTTCCAGGGACCACGCTCGTCGTGCTGAGAGGGGACCCAGAGGACCGGTGATGCAGTCTTTTGTTGCCTGCGGTTACAGGGGGAAGATTCCATAGACCCACGGGAGATTTCTTCAGAGCTCCTGGTGCAAGAAGGAGGCAGGCTACCCCCAGAGCATGCACCACCAGGAAACAGGTGAGAAAGCCGGCAGGATGAAGCGATACAAGGTTGCAGTAGTCGTCTTTGCTACTTTGTTGCGGTTTTGCAGGCGTCCTGAGCAGTCAGCGGTCAATCCTTTGGCAGAAGGTGAAGAGGGAGATGCAGAGGAATTCTGGTGAGCTCTCGCATTTGGTATCTGAAGAATTCCCCAAAGCAGAGACCCCAAATAGCCAGAAAAGGAGGTTTGGCTACCTAGGAAGGAGGATCGGCTAGTAAGAAAGGTAAGAGCCTATCAGAAAGAGTCTCTGACGTCACCTGCTGGCACTAGCCACTCAGAGCAGTCCAGTGTGCCAGCAACACCTCTGTTTCCAAGATGGCAGAGGTCTGGGGCACACTGGAGGAGCTCTGGGCACCTCCCCTTTGTCCAGTTTCGCACCAGAGCAGGGCTGGGGGACTGGCTTATGCAGAGATGGGCAGCATCTGTGCCCATCAAAGCATTTCCAGAGGCTGGGGGAGGCTACTCCTCCCCAGCCTTCACACCTATTTCCAAAGGGAGAGGGTGTCACACCCTCTGTCAGAGGAAATCCTTTGTTCTGCCTTCCTGGGCCAGGGCTGCCTGGACCCCAGGGGGGCAGAAACCTGTCTGAGGGGTTGGCAGCAGCTGCAGTGCAACCCTGAAAAGGCAGTTTGGCAGAACCCCGGTTCTGTGCTAGAGACCCGGAGGATCATGGAATTGTCTCCCCAATGCCAGAATGGCATTGGGGTGACAATTCCATGATCTTAGACATGTTACATGGCCATGTTCGGAGTTACCATTGTGAGGCTATACATAGGTAGTGACCTATGTATAGTGCACGCGTGTAATGGTGTCCCCGCACTCACAAAGTCCGGGGAATTTGCCCTGAACAATGTGGGGGTACCTTGGCTAGTGTCAGGGTGCCCACACACTAAGTAACTTTGCACCCAACCTTCACCAGGTGAAGGTTAGACATATAGGTGACTTATAAGTTACTTAAGTTCAGTGGTAAATGGCTGTGAAATAACGTGGACGTTATTTCACTCAGGCTGCACTGGCAGGCCTGTGTAAGAATTGTCAGATCTCCCTATGGTGGCAAAAGAAATGCTGCAGCCCATAGGGATCTCCTGGAACCCCAATACCCTGGGTACCGCAGTACCATATACTAGGGAATTATAAGGGTGTTCCAGTATGCCAATGTGAATTGGTAAAATTGGTCACTAGCCTGTTAGTGACAATTTGTAAAGCAGAGAGAGCATAACCACTGAGGTTCTGGTTAGCAGAGCCTCAGTGAGACAGTTAGGCATCACACAGGGAACACATACATATAGGCCACAAGTTATGAGCACTGGGGTCCTGGCTAGCATGGTCCCAGTGACACATAACAAACATACTGACAACATAGGGTTTTCACTATGAGCACTGGGCCCTGGTTAGCAGGATCCCAGTGAAACAGTGAAAACACCCTGACATATACTCACAAACAGGCCAAAAGTTGGGGTAACAAGGCTAGAAAGAAGCTACTTTCTCACAATAACAGAGGATTTTTAAAAGGTAAGCCCATGAACGAGTGATGGGCGTGTGGTGAGCTTGGTTAAAAGCCCACAGATAGTTTAGAACATGTCAGAACGCTTGTGCACTTGACCTAAAAAGGTGTATTGTGCTCTGAGAAGTGAGGCCATCACAATGGCAGGGGGGAAGAGTTTGAAACCATTCACCCTGAAGAGGAAGTGTTTCCAAAAGATTTACATTTTTCAAATGGAGCCTGGTCCATAAAAACTTATGCCGCTTACTCAAAATGATTTGCAGATACAGGGCAGGATGTAGAAAAAGCCACCCCTGAGTCCCCACTTTTCATACGCCCATCATGGACAAGTTGAAAAAATAACTCCTTTATTTTTACTACAGCCGAAGAAGTCTGGAATCAAGGGAAGAGAAGTACTTCTCAACACCCAGGCTGACAAAAATGGTTCTAACATAAATTAGCCAAGGTATGTTCAGAGGTCGATGCAAAGCCAGACAGTCCGTAAGCACTGCTCTACAAAATTGGGCTTTGGGATTCCTCCAAACTTTAAACTATTGAAGCAGGGGCTGCAATCTCATGTAGTCACCTATGGGCATCAGACCAACTTCTGTGTGGCAAAAAAATGGTGGAGTAGAGAATGGGACAGCAAGAAGTTTAAAAAACAAAAACATTCCACTATCCAAAGGCTTTCGTTATTTGTATTTACTTTTAAAAACAGTAAGCAGTTCTTGCTCCAGCTTATGGCCCATTATTTTTTCAAAACCTAAAAACAGAATCTATAGTTCTTTGAAACCGTAAAGTGTGGCTGCTCATTAGAAATTTCCAGTTAAGGTCCACATCTAAAGGCAAACAGAGATATGTGAAATGGGGACTTAAAATTTCTGAACCATCAAGCACAAGTTTTTTAGCTTTGGTTATCTTTGGGCCGCATTTCATAATGAAAGACTTAGATCTTTTTGTCCTAAGGCTTAAATTCCCCATAAATATGTGAAAGGTACACTGTAAAGATTGAAGGCCATTAGCTGGCCTTACTGTGAGGGATAAAGTAGCACAGGGCATAAAGTAGCACGGGACGGCTCATGAATTAAAAATTGGTAGATCTTTCCCCGCACCACACAGGTAATCCTCCAGGCCATTAATATAAAGGATAAACAGGAAGGGGGCTAGCACGCATCCTTGCCTCACCCCCTCAACAGATGGAAACTCCTCTTTCAAGTTGCCCATTTGACTAAACCGGACTTAAGCAAAGGTGTGTTCCTGGAGTCTGCTAAGGAGAGTTAAAATGCCACTATCAACTCCCAGTTGTTCCATAACAACCCATAGCTTTGATCTATTCAGTGTTTCAAAGGCACATGTTAAATCCATGAAGGCAAGGTGGACACAGCCTTTTTTGCCTGTGTTTACTTTTGTATAATGAGGGTTAAATTCAGAGTCCGTTCTAATGTGCCTAAGTCTGGATAAAATCCAAATTGGTCATTAGACAAACATTGGCTTTTTGCCACCCAGTCCTGTAGTATGACTAATAAAACACAACCTAAGTTCTTAAAGGAACTGCCCAGAAGATAAATTGGACAATAGCAATAAGGATGTCCCTTATCTCCCTTCCTAAAAATGGGGACAATAATTGCCTCCTTCTAGGTCTTTAACAGGGGCCCGGTCACTGCAGATCTTATTACATTCGTAATTGACGGCCCCCAAAATTCAGGGAGAGCTTTGTATACATCTGACAGAATTCTATCTGGACCAGGGACCTTGTCTGGGGGGCTAAACTGGATGACCCATATAACATCCCAGGCTTCAATTGTTTTGCTAAAGACTATGGCCACGCCCAGATCCTGACCTAACAAGATTACCTCACCCTCTGGTTTGCCATATACCTGATCGTCCGCACTAATGATTTAGGAGAATTGTTCTACCCATACCTGACATGGTATGGCAGAGTCTATTTTAGGGGCATCATCTCCTGGTGAGTAAGCGGAATTAACCACCTCCCCAAAAACTTTTGGGTCTTTCATGCAACTCGCTTCTGTGAGCTCTTCCCACGCCTTATCGCTCAGTTCCTTCCTCCTTGCAACTGTTGTTTCTTTGTAGATATTCCTCACAAATCTAACACCAGCTTGATCCCAGAGGCGAGCTTTGAGGGCCTTTTTTAGTACTCTGTGGGCAGATGAACAGAGATGATTAAATTGAAATTGGCAAGGGTTTTTATTTTGTGTTTTCATACCTATCTTTATTTTATCCGCCATATAACCTGTTATAGTTGTGAAGCCCTGAATAATTTCAACAGGGTTTGCTTCGTCCTGAAGGGCAATTGCAATTTGTTCTTTGTTATTAACCATAGATGGGAACAAGTCTTTTGAAAAAATATTGGAATTGAATGCAGAGTCTGACCCTCCACCACAATACATTGGGATAGCTCTAGTATCTGAATTAGCCAATGTTTAAAAAGTTGGCAGCAATGACTCTATTTAATGCATCACCATACGGGTATGCCTGAAATGTGGAAGGAGATGATCCAACTCATTGGTGATGCCAAAGGACTCCATAATTCTAGTATCAGACAATTGAATGTTAAAATCCCCTACTAAGACAATCAAAAGAAGTTTCTCATGGTTGTTTAGTAACTTACGTAGGGAATTGTCTAGGTCATCTACCACCTTTGTTATATTAGGGTCAAAAAGGTTATGATAATAAATTACCAGCAACAAATTAAAAGACTTCTGAAGCTTAAAAAGAAGTATTTGAAAGTTAGGCGAGACATCAACAACCCGAATACACCCCCCATTAAAGGTACAGAGATAAAAGTAACCAAACCCTCTTTGGCCCGATCAGATTTTGAAGGAATAGCAGGTGCTTGGTAAGTGGTATATCCATTTAAATAGGGTGCATTCAGTAACCAAGTATCCTGGCCACAGATAAATAAATATTGTTGCACTATCATTAGCCAGACCAGATTTTCCATTTTAGACTGTACGCCAGCCACATTCCAAGAGATAATACCGGTAGTCTTCACCTGAGGAAATGTAGCTACTATTGGTGGCCGGTTATTGGTTGGGGAAGTCAACTCTACTTATAAAGTTCCCACTGTAGCCACTCTATTTGTAGAAAGTGAGTCTAATAGTTCAGACAAACTCAGGCCCTTTAATCTGTTTGACAGTGGGAGTGAATTTTGTTGTAAATCTGGGCAGGGAAGCTACAGAGGCCCCGTTCTGCTGCGGGATCCTAACAATGGATGCATTGATCTCCCATAAAATAGTCCAGCTGCTGCACTGCCCTAAATGAGATGTCAGCTGTGCAAAACAATGGAGTAAGCTATGCAATATATTTGGATTCCTAAAGTTTATGATTCTACAATCACTGCTTGATGATCTAGGGGTAGGGCCAATCCATGCAACCCTCCTTACAGTAATTACTTCGCTAGACAGATCCGTCACCCAGCGGAGTGCTTCTTTAGCCAGTATGAAGCTTTGTTTAATAGGGAAATGTAAGATTCAAAGCATTTCGGTTATATATGATTCGCATTCCAAAGGGATATGTGGATGAGAGACCTGAGATACCGGTTGTTCAAAACCGTCCTGTTGTTCTATGCCCTTAGCAACGTTCAGACTTTCCTCACTGTCCCCAGTTTTCCCTTTGTCACACAAGCTTAGTATCGGCATAATTCAATTTGAATCAACCGACAAGTTGGCCCCTACACAGCTTTGAAGTGGCTAAAACTCGACCCTTGTTGCTGTGACCCCCACCCACACTTTTTGCCTTTTTGCCTGATATTTGACGCTAACTTGACTGAGTGTGTGTTGGGATCCTGCTAACCAGGCCCCAGCACCAGTGTTATTCCCCTAAAAATGCACCATTGTTTCCACAATTGACATACCGCTGACACACAGATAAGTCCCTTGTGAAAGTTGCCAGTGGTACCAAGGGCCCTGTGGCCAGAGAGGGTCCCTAAGGGTTGCAGCATATATTATGCCATCGTAAGGGACCTCTCACCAAAAACATGCATACTGCCACTGCAGATTGTGTGTGTTGATGGAGAGAAAAAAGCAAAGTTGACATAGCATCCCTACCAAACACGGCCTGTGACATAGGTAGGTCACCCCTTGGGTAAGCCTTACAGCCCTAAGGCAGGGTGCACTATACCACAGGTGAGAACATAGCTGCATGGGCAATATGCCCCCACACTGTCTAAGTCCACTCTTAGACATGGTAAGTGCAATGTAGCCATATTGAGTACTAGGGCTGGGAGTTTGTCACTACAAACTCCACAGCTCCATGATGGCTTCACTGAATGCTGGAAAGTTTGGCATCAAACTTCTCAGCTCCATAAACCCACACAGATGCCAATGTCAGATTTATTGAAACATGCACACAGAGGGCATCTTAGAGATGCCCCCTGAAATCCACCCAACTCTCTACTTTGTGGCTGATTGGTCTATGCCAGCCTGCCACCACCAGACAAATTTCTGACTCCATGGCGCAAGGGCCCTTGTGCTCTGAGGGGTCAGGTACAAAACCTGCTCTGGGTGGAGGTTGCTTCACATTTTCCCCCTGCAAGAACAGCAGTACTTGGCGATGAGCATCAAAATCTTCTGCCTTTGGTTATGCTGACCCAGGGCACTCCAGCCAGTGGAGATGCCCGCACCCCAGGAACAAGCTCCACTTTTTGGCAGCAGGTTCAGCGTGAAAAGTTAGTAAACAAGGAAGGAGTGTCCACCCCAGCTGGAACCATCCCTAGGGTGCCCATAGCTGAGGTGAACCCCTCTCTCCAGAATACTCAATCTTGTTTTGGGGGATGGTAGCCAATAGGGTTAGGAATGTGCCCCCCTCCCCAAAGTGAGTGGGCACAGGGAGGGTGTAGTTACCCTCAGGGTCAGTAGCCATTAGCTACTGCCCTCTGACCCCTGTAACAACCCTCAGTTTAGTGATTAGGGGCACCCCTGAACCGTGCTCTTCAGATTCCTGGTGACCTTAAAGAAGAAGCAGGACTGAAGAGCCAAACCAGCAGAGAAGACTCCAAACGACAACTGACTTGGCCCCAGCCCTACCGGCCTGTCTGCAACTTCAAGACTCCTGCTACAAAAAGGTGATATCCTGCAGGACCAGCGACCTCTACAAACCCCCAGAGGACTGCCTGTCTACCTAAGGACCAAGAACTCCAGAGGACAGTGGCCACAAAGAAACCGATAACAAGAACTTCAGAGCCCTTCAGGTCAGCAAGTCCTGCACATTCTGCACCAGACAACCATAGCCCGACTGGCCCACCTGACTAGAGAGAGTCCATAGGCGATTCCGACCTTGAGCCTACCCGGGGTTGACCTTTCCTGGCCACCACGATGATGCCTGCAGGCTGAATCCAGAGGACTCCCCCCAACCGTGACCGAACCCAGTGAAGATAGCCAACTCCTAAATGTACCCCTGTACCCGCTGCTCCCTGGCCTTGTGGAACCCAGCCAACGGTCCATCCACATCCAAAGGAGCCTCAACTTACCGGTGCATTCACAGGTCTTCCTCAGCCAACGCCCTGGACCAAGCCTGCAGCCTCTTTGTAAACCCAGAGTTCCTCATTGAAAATCATTGGGTGCCCGACGCTATGTTTGCACCCTGTGCCTGGGCGCGTCCCATGATGCAGGAGTGCTAAAGTTCTAACAGGTGCACAAAATTAGCCCCAACAGGAGGCTGGGACCTGGAGTCCCTTTCTGCCTCTCATTGCAGCGCATCACCAACTCGCAATGCGTGAGTGCCAAAGTTCTTTTAAAGTGCACCTGATGGCATGTTACCAGGTGCTCAAAATTAGCCCCCAAAGCAGGCTAGGTCCTGGAGTCCCCTTCTGTCTCTTGTTGTAGCGCGTCATCAACCCACCTGAAAAATTTAGGTCAACATTTTTTTGCCCTTCTCTGGACTCTTTTTCGGAGTTCCAAGCATTCATCAAGACAGCTAGGTTGCCACTCTTCTGTACGTGTCCACTGCTTTCCTAGTCCATCTCAGCGACGGACAGTCCTTGGAAGTGCATGCGTTTCCTTGTTTTACCCTCCTTTTCCTCTTTATCCTCACCTGCCTGCTTGCCTTTCATATCTCCTGCGCCTCCCTGACTTCAATCCCCTCTTGCTGACTGTGTAATAATTTAGAATTTTTTTTTTAGGAGGTCCCAGCAGCTACTAAGTGCTGCCAGACTGCTTGCAGCTGTTTTGCTCTTCATGTACATTTTAAGTAATATTAAATTATTATTATTAAAGAAAAGCACATACTCACAATTTTATTAGCCCATTTTTTCACTTCCGTAAGTGTCTTGAACTTTGATTTTCAAAATGAATAAACAATGTATAGTAAACGCTTATTCATAAGTGAAAAATGTGCTTTATTACTTAGAGTACGTCTGTCCATTTCTTTAACAATGTCACCACCAAAACCACCATCATCACCAACACCTGCACACACTACCTCAACATCACTACCACCAGCCATAGGCAAAGTCTGGCTTTAATGTGCTATTGCAAGGATATACATTGCTGTGTGCCTGAGTTAACATGTGTTGTTACATAAAAGCAGGCCTGTGGGTTTTGCCTACACTTGTTTTGTAATACTTGAGTTCCCCTTTTGCTGGTTGGTTTGTATTCAAATGTGATCGTAATTCGTTCCTCTTTCAATGGATTTTTCTCACCGCTTTCTAAATGTTTGAGAGAGGAGAAAGTAATCCTCTGACCTATAGCTTTCTGCCTTTAACTGCGACACAGCAACCATATTTTATATTAGGTCTAAGCAAACTTGCCAACTTTAAAAATATTTGATCTGTGTGAGAGGAGGGAGAGGTTATTGGGAGTCTAGTGAGGGGACTGTGCTGTGAGTCCATCACTGCTTTTCACATAATGTAGAGGCAGGGCTAGAGGGACTGTTTGCGGTGTCAAGCTCAGGATGGCGTAAGTAGACCCTCAAGCCTGCTGACCTCCAAAAACCCTTAAAACAGTTTCTGAGGCTGCTTCTAATGTCCCCAGGAGGTAGTAAAACCCCTGACTGACCTCAGCAGTGCATAGCCTTCATGACAAACTGAAACCCACAGTGACCATGAGTTTCCATTTCCATACATGCCAATATTTTAGTAGAGAAAAGTGGGAGATTTCTAGAAAAAATGAGAGAATTGTTTTCCCCCATTGACTTCTATTGGGACCTGAATCAGTTTACTGTAATATATGGGATTTGCATGCTGTAGGATTGGATATTAGATACGCAAATGTACTTTTTTTTCCTTACCTGCCAGGAACAAGGAGAAAGCGCTATGGCAGGCAGAGAGAGCATGATGCAAGTGCTGTGCACTGGCCTGCAGGAGCAGGTTACTGGCAGTGCATACTCTGAGTTACACAGGACCAGGCCCAAAGAGCTGAAACCTGCAGAGCAATCAGGTTTTTACATGCAGGAATCAGGAGGGGGGAGACGGGCCTTGAAAGTGGCAGTCTCCCAGCTGAATCTGGAGTTTTGGCATGTATGCATTTCACCTTTCCTTTCATGTTGTGATATCGGCTCCTCACACTTTCCAACTGACACAGTGGCCCAGTGTCAGTTGGAACGTGTGCAAAAGAGAGCTATTGCTTTGGAGTTCTGTTAATAAAGCGATAATTTAAGTTGAGACTAATACAAACTGCATTGCTCCTCTTTTCATGTAATAAATATGCTGGCAGATAAGAACAAACGACACCTTTAGTCTGCCTATTTTCCATTTAATGAAAAGTAAAAACTTATTGGCCTCTGTCAAGGACTTTGCTCTTATACTTTACATATTGTAAATATGTTTGTACACAAATGATGTTACTCAACTTTAAAAAGTTATTAACATGGCAATTTAAAGTAAATTAATTGCAGGTAAATATATCCGAATAAAAACATTGAAAGCAAAATCTTTGTTAATGAATTTGGTGTAAAAATGCAATAGTTGATTTAACTGTATTTATTTATTGTAAATATAATTGTATTTATATAGCACTTACTACCCCCTGATGAGGCGCTGAAGAGTTTTACAGCAAGAAGCATTATTACTGTGGAGCCGAAAATGGATTACTGTGGATCAGTTTAGGAAAATATAAGTTATTCGTTCGAGCAGTGGGCATAAACGTAAAACGTAAACGTAAAAAACATATGAGTCTGTTAGCTGGATTTAATAGGATAAAGGAGAGATCGGGGAGGGAAGTGTCTAGAAAATGTTGGTAGGGACATCACAGTAGTAAAATGAGGTTTCAAGATGAGCCAGAGGAGGGATAGAGAAGGGAAGAGTGTAGAAAAGGTTATTAGGGAAATCATAGTTGTTAAAAACTCGTTTGGGATGTGTCAAAAGAGGGATAGAGGTGGGAAAAATCTAAAAAGTGTTATTTGGGAGATTATAGTTGGAAAAGGAGGTTTGGGATGAGTCAAAGGAGGAAGGAGTCTATAAAGAGTTGTTGGAAGATAATAGTAATACAATGAAGCTTGGGATGAATCAGAGAGTGGTAGAAGAGGATATATTGAGAGAGGTATAGGTTGAGACATAGAGTAGTGCACTGGAGAGTGCTGGAGGGATTCTTTCTTTTTTTCTACAGCAGGAGCAATGTAATAAATATATACATACTTAACTATGTAGAAAGAAATACATTTATAAGGAAAATAATAAAGATACACAAAGTTGTATTATATAAAGTCCCATATGTGCATGTATGGATAAATAGTTAGAAACACAGACGTACAAGTATTGCTATACATAAAGCTAATTTTTTTGTGTATTTACATTCATTGGGGTTTTTGGAAATGTTATGCATTTTTTGTTTCTATATATTTTTTTTCATTTTTTACCAATATTTCAGTAGTGAAGCAAATATAGATACAGTTGTTATGATCACATTTACACATTGTGATAGCTAAAATAAAACAGAGACCCATAGTCATCTACTTAAATAACCTATATAACTTATCCACACTGTAATGGATTAACCCCTCAGGTGCCTCGGATATGACGGTTACGTCCTGGGCAGCACCGCTCAGGTACCCAGGACCTAACCGTTATTTCCAAGTAGGGGCGCTCGGGGGAAGCGCTAGCACTCCCCGCGGGGGCCTCGCACCCCCTCCCCTGGGCAGGGTTGAAAGGGGAATTGCTTCCCCCCCTTGGACCCCTGTGGCATCTGATGATGTCAGTGCACGATCGTGCGCTGACCTTATCAGATGCCTACCCCTTCCAGCGTGGATCAGAGGAGAAATGCAGAAACATTTCTCCTCCAATCATGTGCAGGGGCCGGGAGAGGCATCAAAGGAAAGGAAAGGCCTTTCCTTTCCTTTGATGTCTCTCTCTGCATTTCTGGTGCCTGATCGCAATGCGATCGGGCAGCAGAAATGGCCAGTAGATACCATGGAGGTTTTTTTTGTTGTTATTGAATAACGGGAGCGGCCCCTTGGGCAAGGGCTGCTCCCAGGGGGGCAATTTATTTAGAGGCCATTTCTGCCCCTCCTCCCCAGGGGCAGATCGGCCTATTATAATTAGGCCGATCTGCCTCCAGGGGGGGCAGAAACCGCTAGACACCAGGGATACTTTTTTTTTTGTTGTTTCTTTTTTTTTATATATGTGGAGAGCGACCTCTTAGGCAAGGGTAGCTCCCCTGGCAGCAAAATTACTTTTAGGCCTTTTCTGCCCCCCTTGGGGGCAGATCAGCCTATTTGTATTAGGACAATCTGCCCCCAAGGGGGCCAGACACCACTAGACACCAGGATTTTTTTTAAAATTTATATTTATACCTAAGGGGAGTGGCCCCTTGGGCAAGGGCCGCTCCCCGGGGGGGGGGGGGCAAAATATTTTGTATGCCTATTCTGCCCCCCCCCCACCTCTGGGGGCAGATCGGCCTATTATAATTAGGCTGATCTGCCCCGGGGGGGGCAGCAACCCCTAGATACCAGGGATATTTTTTATGTTTACTTTATGTTTTTTATATATGGGGAGTGATCCCTTAGGCAAGGGTCGTTCCCCTGGGGCAAATTTATCTTAGGCCATTTCTGCCCCCCTTGGGGGCAGATCAGCCTATTTTTATTAGGCTGATCTGCCCCCAAGGGGGCAGACACCACTAGACACCAGGGAATTTTTTAAAAATGTATATTGATACCTAAGGGGAGCGGCCCCTTGTGCAAGGGCTGCTCCCCAGGGGGGCAAAATATTTTTTTATGCCTTTTCTGCCCCTCCCACCCCTGGGGGCAGATCGGCCTATTATAATTAGGCTGATCGGCCCCCGGGGGGGCAGAAACCCCTAGATACCAGGGATATTTTTTTTTGTTTACTTTATTTTTTTATATATGGGGAGTGATCCCTTAGGCAAGGGTCGTTCCCGTGGGGGGAATTTTTTTTTAGGCCATTTCTGCCCCCCTTGGGGGCAGATCAGCCTATTTTTATTAGGCCAATCTGCCCTCGGGGGGAACCACTTAGGCACCAGGGATTAGTGTGTCTGTATGTGTGTGTTTTGTTTGAGGGGGCAGCCCCTTGGGCAAGGGCCGTTCCCCATGGGGGCACATTACTGTTGGCCTATTTTTGGAAGGCCCATCTGCCCCCAAGGGGGGCAGAAAGCCCACCTGAGACCAGGGAAGAATTTTTTTCAAAATAAGAGGTTGGGGGTATGGCCATACCCTCACCTCAGATAAATGGGGCCCAAGTTGTTCTGCCCACCAATGGGCAGATGGGGCAGTTACCCCCCAATCCACACCCCAGGGGGGGCAGAAAGTCTACTAGATGCCAGGGATTTAAAAGAAACAAAAAATAGTGGGGTGATGGATACCAACCAGTATGG
Source organism: Pleurodeles waltl (assembly GCF_031143425.1). Taxonomy (NCBI): domain Eukaryota; kingdom Metazoa; phylum Chordata; class Amphibia; order Caudata; family Salamandridae; genus Pleurodeles; species Pleurodeles waltl. The sequence goes on from NC_090444.1 coordinate 846,764,369, forward strand.
GCTGCTTATGCCCCTACCCCAACTGAATGGGGAAGCAGTCTTTCAGCTCTCCCTCCGCACACTAAAACATCTTATCCGACGGCAAGCAAGAGGACATTTGATTATTTTGGGTTTTGGTTTTACATTTGGACCATGAGAGCTTGGCTAACTCTCAAAATCATCCCACTTGGAATGGTGAGGGCTCCAGTTTTTGGACTTTGGGACACTGCCATGTAGAAAAATCCACAAGACCTAGACACATCTGAAAACTAGGCATCTGAGTGATTCCAGGGTGGCTTGCTTCACATGTACCTGCTCCATTTTCTTACCCACAATGCCCTGCAAACCTCCAACTTTCCTGGAAATCACTAATTTTTCCCACATTTTTGTGATGGAACATTCTGGAATCTGTAGGAATCCACAAAATTCCTATCATCCAGCATTGTCTCATCTATACCGATAAAAATTCTGCTACACTTGTCAACCCAAAAATGTTTTTTTTTAAACTGCCCTTTTGGATCCGCTTTGGTTCCCCCTCAATTTCGATATGTTTTTGGCTCTTCCCTGTCACAGGCACTTGGCCCACCTACACAAGTGATGTATCATTTTTACTGGGAGACTGAGGGAAACGTTGGGTGGTAGGAAATTTATCCTGGTGCGGTGATCCCACAATGAAATGTGGGAAAAATGTGATTTTTTTTTAGCTAAATTTGAGGTTTGCTTAGGATTCTGGGTAAGAAAACATTGGGGGATCCACGCAAGTCACACTTACCTGGATTCCCTCTGGTGTCTAGTTTTCAGAAATGTTTGGATTTGGTAGGTTTCCCTTTATGACTGCTGAGCCCAGGACCAAAAACGCAGGTCCTCACCCCCTGCAAAAAAGGTTGTTTAGTATTTGATCATTTTGATGTGTCCACACAGTATTTTGGGGCATTTTCTTTCGCGGGCACTAGGCCTACCCACACAAGTGAGGTACCATTTTTATCGGAAGACTTTGGGGAATGCTGGGTGGAAGTTTGTGGCTCCTCTCAGATTCTAGTACTCTTTGTCACCGAAATGTGAGGAAAAAGTGTTTTTTGGCCAAATTTTGAGATTTGCAAAGGATTCTGGGTAACTGAACCTGGTGAGATCCACACAAGTCACCCCATTCTAGATTCCCCTAGGTGTCTTGTTTTAAAAAAAATGCAAGGTTTGGTAGGTTTCCATAGGTGCCGGCTGAGCTAGAGGCCAAAATCCACAACTTGCCACTTTGCAAAAAACAGCTCTGTTTTCTTTGTGAAAATGTGATGTGTCCACATAGTGTTTTAGGGCATTCCCTTTCGCGGGCACTAGGCCTACCCACCCAAGTGAGGTACCGTTTTTATCAGGAGACTTGGGTGAACACTGGGTAGAAGGAAATTTGTAGCTCCTCTCAGATTCCATAACTTTCTGTCACCAAAATATGGGGACAAAGGGGGTCATTACAACCCTGGCGAAGGCGGAGAACCGGTGGTAAGACCGCCAACAGGCTGGCGGTCTTATTCTGTGGAATTATGACCATGGCGGTTACCGCCATGGTCACCCGCCGGTTCTCCGTTCCGCCCGCCGGGCTGGAGACCTGGGTCTCCAGCCCGGCGGCCGTCACTATACCGCCGGCGGTATTTGGACCCAGCTTACCGCCGTGGATTTCCAGCGGTTTGCTGGCGGTAAGCACTATCAGTGCCAGGGAATTCCCCCACCCCAACTCCCTCCCCTACCCCCCACCACCCCTGCCACCCCCCAAAGGTGGCAGGGCCCCCCTCCCCACCCCAATCCCCAACATCACTTCACCCATACCCACACGACACGCACGCAGGCACCACCTACATACTTACACGCACACATGCCGACATACATGCCTACATCCACACACACAGTCATACACGCACACCCACATTCAAACATACGCGCACACATCTATACAGACATACCCACAGACATACATGCATTCATTCCCATACACACAACACCCCCGCAGGCATACACGCACTCACACACCCCCTCTACATACACACACACACACCCCATGCACCCACACAACACCCCCCAGCCCCCTCCCCTCACGGACGATCGACTTACCTGGTCCGACGATCCTCCGGGAGGGGACGGGAGCCATGGGGGCAGCTCTGCCGATACCACACCGCCAACAGAACACCGCCACGGTGAATCACAGGATGTTGGCGTGGAGGTGGTGCAACCTCCACTTCCCTGCCTCCCGCCGAGGTCAAAATGACCCCCAAAGTGTTTTGTGGCCACATTTTGAGGTTTTCAAAGGATTCTGGGTAACAGAACCTGGTAAGAGCCCCACAAGTCACCCCATCTTGGATTCCCCTAGGTGTCTAGTTTTAAAAATTGCACAGGTTTGGTAGGTTTTCCTAGGTGCCGGCTGAGCTAGATCCACAGCTAGGCACTTTCCCAAAAACACGTCCGTTTTTTGGGGGAAAATGTGATGTGTCCATGTTGCATTTCCTGTCGTGTGCATTAGGCCTACCCACGCAAGTGAGGTACAATTTTTATCGGTAGACTTGGGGGAACACAGAATAGAAGAACAAGTGTAATTGCCCCTTATGTTTCTCTACATTTTTTCCTTCCAAATGTAAGACAGTGTGTAAAAATGTCTATTTGAGAAATGCTCTGTAATTCACATGCTAGTATGGTGACCCCAGAATTCAGAGATATGCAATTAACCACTGCTTCTTAACACCTTATCTTGTGCCCATTTTGGAAATACAAAGGTTTTCTTGATACCTATTTTTCACTTATTATATTTCACCAAATGAATTGCTGTATACCCGGTATAGAATCAAAACCCAATGCAAGGTGCAGCTCATTTATTGGCTCTGGGTACCTAGGGTTCTTGATGAACCTACAAGCCCTATATATCCCCACAACCAGAAGAGTCCAGCAAACGTAACGGTATATTGCTTTAAAAAATCTGACATTGCAGTAAAACGTTAGAGAGTAAAACGTGAAGAAAAATGGCTGTTTTTTCACCTCAATTTCAATATCTTTATATTTCAGATGCTATTTTCTGTAGGAAAACCTTGTAGGATCTACAGAAATTACCCCTTGCTTATTATATTTCACCAAATGAATTGCTGTATACCCGGTATAGAATCAAAACCCAATGCAAGGTGCAGCTCATTTATTGGCTCTGGGTACCTAGGGTTCTTGATGAACCTACAAGCCCTATATATCCCCACAACCAGAAGAGTCCAGCAAACGTAACGGTATATTGCTTTAAAAAATCTGACATTGCAGTAAAACGTTAGAGAGTAAAACGTGAAGAAAAATGGCTGTTTTTTCACCTCAATTTCAATATCTTTATATTTCAGATGCTATTTTCTGTAGGAAAACCTTGTAGGATCTACAGAAATTACCCCTTGCTGAATGCAGACTTTTGTCTACTTTTCAGAAATGTTTAGCGTTCTGGGATCCAGCATTGGCTTCACACCCATTTCTGTCACTAACTGGAAGGAGGCTAAAAGCACAAAAAATAGTGAAAATGGGGTATGTCCCAGTAAAATGCCAAAACTGTGTTGAAAAATGTGGTTTTCTGATTCAAGTCTGCCTGTTCCTGAAAGCTGGGAAGCTGGTGATTTTAGCACCGCAAACCCTTTGCTGATGCCATTTCAGGGAAAAAAACACAAGCCGCCTTTTACAGCCCTTTTTCCCCATTTTTGTGAAACAAATTATATTTTTGCTGTATTTTGGCCAATTTCTTGGTCTCCTTCAGGGAAACCCACAAACTCTGGGTACCTCTAGAATCCCTAGGATGTTGGAAAAAAGACCCAAATTTGGCGTGGGTAGCTTATGTGGACAAAATGTTATGAGGGCCTATGCGCGAACTGCCCCAAATGGCCAAAAAAAGGCCTGGCACCTTAGTGGAAAAGGCCTGGCAGCGAAGGGGTTAAAGCAAAGAAAACAGAGACCCATAAGCATATAATCAAATAACATATATGTAAACTGCACAATGATGTATATACATGTTAAGCATACATAATAATTGTATTCTAACTATAAGTAATATACATTTGTTTATTAGACCTATAGAATATCTATATATTTTAAACTATAAGTAGTGTATATGTGTATATATATATATATATATATATATATATATATATGTGTGTGTGTGGGTGTATATATATATATATATTTGTACAAAGAAATGGACATATCTAAACACATATTTAATCAAGTTATACATGTTTAACATATGCAGGCATATGCTATACATTTGTGTTTTGAGTGTGGGTGTCATGTAAGAAAGAGACAACTCTTGAGTAGTCTTCTGAAGATAAGATCATTATTTGTGAGTATTGTGTTTGGAGGTAATGAATTCCATAGTTAGGCTGCTTGAACAGAGAAAGATGTACCGCTCATGTTTTTTTTTAGGTTTCGTCTGCAAAGTGCTTGCAAAATCTTTTGCAGCAAAAAAAAAAACTAAAAACTGGCTTTAAGCCCGCCCATTACTTACCTATACTTACCATTGGGTGGGCTTGACGTCACTATCTTTTCCTTGCTTCTTATTGGTCAACACCTCGCCTGGTTTCACTCTGCATGTCTTCCTGCTCTGCTTTTCTGTTCATTCAATGTAGCTTGGCCCAAGTACAGCTTCAGAGTCACTGGCCACTAGCTGGTGGTCAGTGTCTGTCGGCTAGCTACGCAGTCAGAAGGTACTTTTTTTTTGTTATTTGCCACCTAGGACTCCAGACTAGTGCCTCTGCTATTGATTGCTTTGCCAATGCTTGTTTTGTCTGACACCATCAACCTTTATATGACTTTAACAAACTTTCCTGTGGTATTTTGAACTTTTTCAGCTAGTCGGGAAGGGCTACTTACATATCTCTGTAGACTCTTTAGAAAACACACCGACTCACTTTCAGCCAACCAGACCCTATTGTCTACCAGTGCTGAGCCGAAGCAGTACTGTTCAGGGCAGAACGATTATTTATCCGAGAAGGGGAAATAGGACTGGGGGTGAGATAAACTGCAGAAAACAGAATTATGATGTTAAGCGAAGGTTGACACTTCTGCAGTCTTTGTAAAGGCATGCTGCACACCACGTTTAGGTTACTTCGGAGCGCTGAAGAATGAAAGCGATTTTCTTTGACAAAGGCAGAGGATGAAGCAGAGGTGGAGCCAATTTTGAGGTGGAGGTGATCTCCACAGTCCTGCAGGAAGGCACGAGGGCGATTTTTTGCTTCTGGTGCAGTCCTTACCAGCTTAGTTTGAATGTCAATCAGATAGTATTGGATAACTCCGCTGTGTAGAAGTGTCGGTGTGGACGTATCAATGGTAGCGTCTCATGCCATGTTAATTAAGCCTATTTCTTACACTCTGTAAGCACAGATTAATATTGCTTTGTATTCAACTCAGTGTTGTGCCTTTTTAGTGAAAGAACATTTTGTTCTTCTTTAAAGCTTCCCAATCACAGCAATGTGTGTCAAATAATAAGCCTCTTGAAAAACCAAACCATCTCCCATACCATCACTCATGTCCCTGCAGGTAGAATGGTTTACATAAGCACCATTTATATTACACATAGACCAAGGGTCTCCAACCTTTTCACTAATGAGAGGTACTTATTTTAGTAAAACTCATTGAGAACTACTAATATTATTAGTGTTGTAATAGTGTCCACAACCAAATTACATTAGTCCCCATTATATGCAAGGGTACTACCAGCAATCACCTCAGTGCATCAGGCATGATTGCCAGCAGTTATGTGATAAAGGCTTTGTCTGTATGAAATGTCTCTACATGGATAATACATAACAGCCATAGCTATGATTCCCTTGGTACCAAGGTAATAATAACATTTGTAAAATGTCTTCTCAAGGCCCCATGATTTATCACTCACATATCAACTTTACATATAGTTTGGAAATTCAGACAGTTTAATTAAAATATCAGCTTATGAGTTCTAAAAATCAGCACATTTTCATCTCAAATAAGTAACATCAGTTTTGGTATATGTATACATGTATACTAATTCAACAAAGCAAAAGCTTCTAAATTATTAAGCTGGGCTGCACTCAGGAGAGCTGGAGAGCTACCAGTAGCTCAGGAGCTACTCATTGGAGAAGCCTGACATAGACAGTTTAATTTTGTTTTTTTCTATTACACACAGGGGATTAATTGTTTTGTCCAGGATCACAGGAAGATGAGTTCACGCTGAAACCCGAACCTGAATCCCCAGGTTCAAGGTCGCCAGCTCTGACTTCCCAATGCATTAGTTGTGTTAACCCACCACCCCTGTATACTTGAAAATAATAGTAATACAAGCATGGATAAAGATAATTGAACGTACATAGGAAAAACATATTGGCTTTGCAAATGCTTTTTTTTTTGTATGCTGGGTCTTTAAGGCAGGGAGCCAATCTGGAGCAGAGTGCATCCAAAGTGCTCCCACAACAGAGACTTACCCAAACTTGAAGCATAACCAAAATCCCTGGGAGTAGCAGACTATTAAATAGTAAAATCATTTATGAAAATATTTAGAAACTGTACTGAAAGAAAAACCCATTATAAGATTATGACATTCTAGGCATTTCTGTGGAATTATTGTGAGACAAAGTAGTAGAAAAACAAATTATTGCTGAAAGAATTGTAACTGCATGAATCTGTCAACTTGCAGGAGGAGTAGAGCTAAATAGTAATACCATTTTAGAAGTTTCTTGCCAATCAGGGTAATTTTAATGGGGAGAAAATAGTTATTTGCAAATATTTCTTCATCTGCTGTTCTGTAGAAGGCATGAGGTAGGCACAGTTGCAATCCTAAGCCATCCTTAGAAAGAAAAAACCTACACTTGATATTTTCCAATTCATGCACTGCCCTTCCCATTAAACAAGCCATTTCCTCCCCACCCTCTTATGTCTTGGATAAAGACCTGGCATCTTCAAACCTGATTGTGACTGTCTTCCCAGAGATCCTCCCCAACCTCCCTCCATTTGCAGATGTGGACATGCAGCTAAATCTAAATATTAACGTGACTCTTATGTGAGGTCTGACTGTAGACACCATGGAGGCGGTAGACAGCATGTTGCTTCCCATGGGCTCTTTCTGGCCCGTATAAGTACACTTAGAACCTTATTCATAAGTCTGTCATTCTTACCACTGTAAACTGGTAACCCCTGACATTTTCATCTTTCCTTCACTTGTTCTCTCCTGCTCTTTTCTACATCCCATTATTTCATGTATTCCTTTCCTTCTTTCCTATCGGTCGGATGTTAAATGCCAGATGCCCATAAAGCATGGTTACACTGTGCAGTGAGTTTTCAGTTTCTTCAAAAAGACCACTTCTGTGAAATGGCTCTTTACTCACTCCTTTTCTTTAGACTCTTTGTTTCCTTTCTCCTTGTACTCTTCTACATCTCTCCTGCCTCTTCCGTGCTTTCATATGACCTTGTGGTGCCTTAAAAAATAGCTATTCAACTACTTCTTAGGACAACATGTTTATACACTTTAAAGTGCTACTGGCGTTCTTTATATCTCTCTCTTTCTTGGTTTTAATATGTCGATCTGGATTTCTCTCTTTTTCTCTATCATCTGTTCCATGATGGACGGACCACAGAAGCAGGCTAAAAAATACTCAAAATTAAGAAATTTTCAGTCTCTGCTGCCCTTTGCCCCACCATTCTCAATGAGGTATTCCTGGTGGGGCTTGTGATGGTGCATTTGTTTAAAGGAAATATGTAAGGGTACTAGGAATTTCTTTAGTAGGGCATGTGGTAATGGCAGTTTGGTTGGAATACTAGTATGTTTCACCTTCTTCATGGGAGATTTTTTGGTCCTGTTCAGTGATAAGAGACATGGTCTATCATATTGGTTTTCAGATTACTTTATTTGACATTTCAGTGCAGGGAGTCTGAGAAACAGATGGGAAAAAGATTCTGATGCGCTGGAAGATGTGGATTGGGAAGAAACATGTAAACATCCCTCAAAGGTAGCGATACATGAGGGGTTCACACTAGTCCAATTAAAAATCCTGCATCATCTCTAATTTACGCACGCATAATTTAAATTATTTGCTAAGATCACACTGGGTGACTGTCCGTGAAGATACAGGTGAGAAGGAACCTTCCTACGTGCAATGAACAACGCATGCACCAACCATGCATGCCTGAACAACGCGGTTGAAACAACTATTGCATTGTTTCCACAAATGCCTTTACCACCTGTGCCTTTACAACAATTTTTTGTTGTGAAGGCATGACTAGTAAAAGCATACATGGAACGGCATGCGTGTTTTTTGCATCCCATCCCCCCCACCCGCCATAAAATACAACTACCCCGATACCCCCACCCACCCTGAGCCCTAAAACCTACCCAAACCCCAATCCACCCTAAAAACAACCGACCCCACCCCCAAAAATAAAACTACCCTGCCCCTAAAAACAAAATTACCTGACTCCCCACCCCTAAAAACCAACAACCCCACCACCACCAAATACCAAACTTCCCCGACCCCCACCCCAAAAAACAAACTACCCTGATCCACCCACCCCCAAAAACACTACCCGACACCCCCAAAAACGAAACTACCCCAATCCCCTACCCCCAGAAACCCAACTACCCTGATTCCCCTACCCCACCCACAAAAACCGACACCCACATCCCCAAAAAACAAATTTCCCCCATTCCCAAAAAACAAACAACCTCCACCCCCTAAAAATAAACTACCTCAATCCCCCACCCCCAAAAACCAAACTACCCCACCCCAAAAACACTAACTACCCCACCACCAAAAAACGAAACTACCCTGATCCCCCCACCCCCAAAAACCTAACTTCCCTGATCCCCCACCGTCAAAAACCAAACTACCCCGACCCCCGCCCCTAAAAAAAACACACTACCTTGACCTCCCCCACCCCAAGCCCTTAATCCACTCCCCCACCACTAAAAATACCCCCCAACCCTGTCCCAGCCCCACTTACAAGACAGCGTCCTCTCCCAGTGGTGACTCCCTTTTTCTCTGCCTTAACCACACATATGCGATGTTCAGCATGTGCGTGGTTAAGGCAAAGAAAAAGGGAGTCCTTGTTAACACAAGCGTGGTTCCGCTTGTGTTAACAACGGCGTTGTGGTTCCGGAGTCATTGTTCTGGATATTCCCCATATTTGTTAATGCATTTTGAACTAGTTACACCTATCAAAAGTGACTGAGAATTTAGTGGATCTGATGGCACGACTTCCATTTCTGGGATCTGGGTTGATAACATCTGTGAGAAATTGGGTTGTTGATTGACTGCAGTGTGAGCTGTGGTCAAGCAACGGCCACAATCCCTTGCAGGCAGAACCACAAAAAGTCACTAAATTAACCTGTACTTAACCCTGGGTAGCTTGGCACAAAAAGCAGCCAGGCTTAACCTAGAGGCAATGTGTAAAGTGTTTATGCAGTACACAGAGAGTAATAAAGTGACAACTCCGCACAATAAAAATCCCAAATAAATTTAGAAAGATAGAGAACATTTTAATAAATTATTTGATACCAAATCCATCAACATTCAATTAGTGGAACTGGAGTTATGTTTTTTTTTTACATTTAAGGTTAAAAAAAAGTCCCTAAGATAAAAGCGCCAACCACAGTTATCTAGTCACCTTTAACATCACAACAAAGGGCCCGGAAGTGTATGGGGACCTCAGGTGGGTTCAGGACTCTCTCAGGCTGGGTCCAGGTGAGGGTTCAAGATGGTGGGAGCCTCTTATGTCCTTGTGACTCTGAATAGGAGGCAGCAAACTAGCCCTTGGAGTAACTTCTGGAAGTCCTGGGTGCAGGCGAAGACGCAGGGCTCCACTGCAGGGCTGGCCTCTGAGGGTTCAAAGCAGTTTCCATGCAGAAAAGCAGTCCTTGTAGGTACAGCAGCAGTCTCGCTGAGTGCACAGCAGGTCATAGAAGCAGGCAGTCCTCTGAGAGTCCTTCCGCAGGTCTAGCAGTGAACTGAGAGTGGGTCTGGGAACCCTATTTTAATACCCTGGTGCCCTGCTTCCAGAAGGTGGGAGAAGTTTACAGAAAGGTTTTTGAAGTTCCAGGTGCTCCCTGCCTCTCCTGCCTCCTAGCGGGCTGCACTGACAATACAGGGTTGTTAAGCCTGTTGTGTTGTGGCTGAGCATAGCCTATTCAGGTGCAAGTGGGGTTGTGCTTATATCCACCCCAACCCCTCCAACCTGCCAGCAGAAAGGCCATTCAGACTCTGCTAATCCCACTCTTGGGTGAGTGACTGTCTGAGGTGAATTCACAAAGTCTCAAATATCAGTTACACATAGTCATGCAACCTAAGGCAGGCGGCAGGCACAGTGGGCTAAGGACATGAAAATGCCAACTTTCTAAAGTGGCATTTTTAAATGTTTCATGATAAATTTGACTTTACTATTAAAGAGGTACCAAACATGACATAGCTACCTCTTCTGGTTTAGGAATTATAGCTTATTAAGTGTAATAACTACAAAAATGTATTTAAATATTTATTTAAACATATGACAAAATTAAATTTCATTCCTTTGTTTTTAAGTAAATAACATTGCAATTTCTGGAAGGTCTTGAAGCACTAGGAAATAACAGAAACCACTACTAATTGTTATGTTCTGATTATATCATCTTTAAATTACTTTTTTCTGATGGCAAACACATTGCCAGATAGTTATTTTCTCTGAGCTTTCTCTGACATGTAATTACTCTGTGTTTTGTTTTAGCAGCAGTATGGCTTCACACTTTTGCCCTGCTGTTTTTTTTTTTTTTGGTTAATGGGGATGGTATGTGAAAACAGCAACTTTCACAGCTGCTTTTACATAAATCAACATACCTACATAATTGGATGTGTGGGTGTTAGAAATTGGGTTTTTGGTTGGCAGTCAGGTTGCCCTCTGTCCAAGCAAGAACCCTCACTCTAGTCAGGGTAAGTCACACACAATCCAAAATCAGCCTGTGCTCACCCTCCGGTAGATTGGCACGAGCAGTCAGGCTTAACTTAGAAGGCAATGTGTAAAGCATTTGTGCAATAAATCATACAACACCATAGCATAACACCACAAAAATACACCACACAGTATTTAGAAAAATATATAATATTTATCTGGGTATCTTCAGGTCAAAACGATCAAAGTTGCAATACGAATTTGTAAAGTTATCACTGAGAAGTGATAGAAAGTGTCTTAAGTCTTTAGAAAGTAAACAAAGTCTCTTTCAAACACAAAGTACCTGGTTTCTGGTGGAAAATCTCCTCAGAGGGCCACAGGAGAAGAGGTGCGTGGAAAACTGGTGTGTGCGTCGTTATTTTCCACGCGGGGAGTCGGGCGTCGTTTTCCGGCGCGCGGACAGTCTCTTACTGTGGTTTGCGGGGAGTACCAGATGTCCCGGGTCTGTGGGTGGATTTTCCTGCTTGTTTTCCGGCTGCGCGTCGTTCTGCGGGGCTGCGCGTCGAAGTTTCGATCTCACGGCAGGCGTCGCGTCGATTTCTCCGGCGGAGTCGGGCGGCGTTGTCCTTGCGAGGCCGTGGTTCAAAGTTTCGGTCGTCCCGAAGACGTTGCGTTGATCAGCGTCGGTGTGCGGCGTTTTTCTTGCCGCGGAACAAGCTGTGCGTCGAAAAGGTTTGGCGCACGGAGCGTCCAAGAGGAAGAGAGAAGTCTTTTTGGTCCTGAGACTTCAAGGAACAGAAGGCAAGCTCTATCCAAGCCCTTGGAGAGCACTTTCACAGCCAGACAAGAGTTCAGCAAGGCAGCAGGGCAACAGCAAGGCAGCAGTCCTTTGTAGAAAGCAGACAGGTGAGTCCTTTGAGCAGCCAGGCAGTTCTTCTTGGCAGGATGTAGTTTCTGGTTCAGGTTTCTTCTCCAGCAAGTGTCTGATGAGGTAGGGCAGAGGCCCTGTTTTATACTAAGTTGTGCCTTTGAAGTGGGGGTGACTTCAAAGAGTCTCTAAGAAATACACCAAGCCCCCTTTCAGTTCAATCCTGTCTGCCAGAGTCCCAGTAGGGGGTGTGGCAGTCCTTTGTGTGAGGGCAGGCCCTCCACCCTCCCAGCCCAGGAAGACCCATTCAAAATGCAGATGTATGCAAGTGAGGCTGAGTACCCTGTGTTTGGGGTGTGTCTGAGTGAATGCACAAGGAGCTGTCAACTAAACCTAGCCAGACGTGGATTGAAGGGCACAACAAGATTTTAGTGCAAAGAAATGCTCACTTTCTAAAAGTGGCATTTCTAGAATAGTAATATTAAATCCGACTTCACCAGTCAGCAGGATTTTGTATTACCATTCTGGCCATACTAAATATGACCTTCCTGCTCCTTTCAGATCAGCAGCTGCCACTTCAACAGTGTATGAGGGCAGCCCCAATGTTAGCCTATGAAAGGAGCAGGCCTCACAGTAGTGTAAACACGAATTTAGGAGTTTTACACTACCAGGTCATATAACTACACAGGTACATGTCCTGCCTTTTACCTACACAGCACCCTGCTCTAGGGGTTACCTAGGGCACACATTAGGGGTGACTTATGTATAGAAAAAGGGGAGTTCTAGGCTTGGCAAGTACCTTTAAATGCCAAGTCGAGGTGGCAGTGAAACTGCACACACAGGCCTTGCAATGGCAGGCCTGAGACAAGGTTAAGGGGCTACTGAGGTGGGTGGCACAACCAGTGCTGCAGGCCCACTAGTAGCATTTAATCTACCTGCCCTAGGCACATGTAGTGCACTCTACCAGGGACTTACAAGTAAATTAAATAGTCAATCATGGATAAACCAATCAGTAGTACAATTTACACAGAGAGCATATGCACTTTAGCACTGGTTAGCAGTGGTAAAGTGCCCAGAGGTCAAAAGCCAACAACAATAGGTCAGAAAAAATAGGAGGAAGGAGGCAAAAAGTTTGGGGATGTCCCTGCCAAAAAGCCAGGTCCAACAGTGGGGGTGACGGGAACAATAAAGCATGCATCTAGTCAGCTGAAATTGGAAAATTAAACGATGCAGGCAAACGGAGCTCATGTAGGTAGCTTTAAATGTTAAGAGTATCAGAGTAGTCATGCTTGGCTGAGTAAACCAGTCTCCAGTCCCAGCCCAGTCAGCCCTGACCGGGAGTGGGGAGGAACGGGGCGGAGGGGGAGGGGGGGCTAAAGTCCTTTGAACCCAGTGAGCGTTGCGCGCCTGGCAGACCTGTTGTTTTGCCAATGAGTGTTTTACAGTTGGAAGGATTACAAGGCAGGCTGGCATTCTGACATTAATAAGTTAATTAGTGCTGGAATGTGGAGTATTCCTGCATCGAAGGGAGTACTTCAGACGCTCTGTCGGGAGAGAAAATTAAAAAGGCTCCGGGGTAGGGCGGGTGAAAAAACAAAGGGGAGTTTGGAATGATACAGATAGTCTTCTCAAAGCTCGCCAGTAAACGCAATGCAATGCCTCAGTCTTAGCGCCCACTTAAAAAATAGAATGTGCTGTTGCCTCATTTACAAGTGTTACATTGGTATTGCCCATAACAATTAGTCGCAGGTTCTGAGCGAAACAGGTAGGAAAGTGTGTTACTTTGCCATCCTGACTTGAATGTGCAGTAGTTTAGCGGCCTTTTTGCCACAGAAAGGAATGCCTTTGGGATCTTTTAAGAGTCTGTCCATCCACACACTACAAGATCTGAGGGGTATTTCTTGAAGATGGTAAAGCCACTTAAGGCTCGACCCAGAGTCAGGGACTGGCTCATCTCGAGGTCCTCTTAGACTCTCAAGCCCAAAACGAGCCGACCCGACCTGTAGCTTCAGAGCGCTTCCCCCTCTCTTAACTCAGTATGGAGCTCTGGAATACTCCCACTACCCATCCTGAGGCCTAGGCATCCAAAGAGAGGGACAGGCAGAGGGTTAAAACAGTGGGCAAAAATGCGAGTTTCCCTTTAAAACTCTATAACCAGGCAGAAATAGTGCCCACAGGTAAAAAATCCTTTCTCAAACCACCTTCCACAACACATCTCATCCCCTCCTTAGTAGAACTACTCTGGAGTCACTTAGGTATCATAGAGCCTGATGTCGTGCAGCTATGGGAAAGGTGCAGCGTTTTTTAATCCGTATGTAGCAGCAACTCTTCTCCAAGTCTCAAACAGAGGAATCAGCTCGCTGGCCCTTCAAAATATACAGCATTGAAAAAGCAAGGCGGTGGAAGGGTCGGAGGCGGATGCAGGAAGAAATGAAATCTGCAGTGGAGGTAATCTCATTTTATTAAGGAGGTAATCCCATTTTATTAATGGGCTGTTATTACGAAACAAATCTTTTGTGCTGGCCCTAGCGGCCCACGACACTCGTATGCCCTCAGCCCACCTACCGCACCACACTGATTAAGAAACTCTATGACCGTGTTCGTAAGTGCTCTAATTATGCCCTCGACACCTCCTTTGCCGAAACATTGCTTGGGGTCACGCGGGTCAGCGAGGTTATTCTGGACTCCTATACAGCCCCCTCATTCCTTAACGTCATTTGCATGTTTTGATAGATGAGGCAGGGCCGGCTTTAGCGCTGGCGAAGCCTGATGCAAGTCTTTTTTGCCTCCCCCCCCACCCCATGACCTCCATCTCGACAAATTCACTCACTAAAGCTCTCCAACAGTGGCAGATATCTGTCAATAGCCCGTATCTGCATGCATTACATTTTTTATAGCACTATTGTATTGTAATTGTAATCGTATTTATATAGCGCTTACTACCCCTGACGAGGCGTCAAAGCGCTTTTCGATGAGTAGCACGCTACTCCGGTACCCAACAAGAATTAGTGATGATTAGTATAATTTAATAAGGAGTACAGTTTTAGTATTATTATGAGTTAATTTGAGTTGCAGATATAAGAGTTTGTTAGTTAGATTGACTGGAGTAATGGAGGGGTGGAGAAGGAAAGAAATCCAGAAGTGTTAATTGGGAGTTTATACTTCATTTACTCAATCCAAAGGCTTGAGATGAATAATAGGGGAGCGGAGGGGAAAGAGGATGTGGAAGGGTTAGGGAGAGCATAGAAGTAGGGTGAGATGAATGCAGGAGAATTTAGTAGGGTTGTGTGGGAGGTCACAGAGGTAGAGTGAGGTTTGGTGAGTTAGATGTGGAGGTGGAGGGGAAGAGCTTAGGCAGAGATATTTAGGAGATGAAAGTGGTCGGAGGGATTTGGGATGAGTCCGAGTGAGAATGGAGGATAGTTTGATAGAGACATGACATAAGAGTGATGGGTAGATAAGTTTGATAAAAAGAGAGCAGAAATTCATAGATATCAGGAGCCATGCAATGATCCACAAACATGCCAGGCACAGAAACAACACATACACATACATACACATATATATATATTTATACACACACACACATGAATAAACACACATATGCACATACAATACATAATTAGAATCATGGGTAAAAAATACTTAGTCAGACAGGTTTAAAAGAGTGTGTGTGTATTTTATTGTTATTGGTTTAGTTTCTGTAAAAAGAGCATTGTGGCCTACCCAACCGGAGTATTTTCTACGAGTATGTCAGTAAGCGTTACCTAGCATGTTTTATACGCCCCGTTTATATTGTACAGTAAGAGTACGTGATGGGCCACGGGGTAAAAACGTCTCCAGCAACCTTGTGTGCCTTTGGCAATGTGATTGTTACTAGTGCGTCTTTGTGGATATGTCCTCGTGCTTCTGAGCATCAACAACGCACCACCGGAATCGGCGGTAAACGCAGTGGGGTCGTTTGGAAAGCTGTCCATCATCGTGGTAAAAAGGCGGGGAATTCCTTTACCTACTTCGAGGGTGGGCGGGGCGTGGCTCAGCGGGCGGAGCTTACAGGTGCTTTATAAAGGGAGAACCTTCTACTCTGTCTCCAGCAGAGGAAGATAGAACCCGCGCGTCACAGTCAGATACAGATTACGCTCTAGTACATCATCAGTTCACCTCCAGGATGGATTCTAGATCTTTTTCTGCTATGGGATCTCTGATCGCACAGCCTTGCTTTATCTTTGCCAAGCCCAAGAGTTAGGGTGGCTTGTCCTTTCCAGAAGCTGAGCTTCAACTGCGGCACCTGCTACGATTATATTTGTAAGTGCTTCTTTTGAGGTTTAGTTTCTGTAAAAATGAGCATCGTGGCCTACCCAACCGGAGTATTTTCTACGAGTATGTCAGTAAGCGTAACCTAGCATGTTTTATACGCCCCGTTTATATTGTACACTAAGGGTACGTGATGGGCCACGGGGTAAACGTCTCCAGCAACCTTGTGTTCCTTTGGCAATATGATTGTTACTAGTGCGTCTTTGTGGAGATGTCCTCGTGCTTCTGAGCATCAACAACGCACCACCGGAATCGGCGGTAAACGCATTGGGGTCGTTTTGGAAAGCTGTCCATCATCCTGGTAAAAGGCGGGAGTTCCTTTACCTACTTCGAGGGTGGACGGGGCGTGGCTCAGCGGGCGGAGCTTACAGGTGCTTTATAAAGGGAGAACCTACTACAAAAACGATTTTGTGTTTATATTGTAGACTAGGGGTACGTGATGGGCCACGGGGTAAACGTCTCCAGCAACCTTGTGTGCCTTTGGCAATGTTATTGTTACTAGCGCGTCTTTGTGGAGATGTCCTCGTGCTTCTGCGCATCAACAACGCACCACTTGAAACGGCGGTAAAACGCAGTGGGGTCGTTTTGGAAAGCTGTCCATCATCCTGGTAAAAGGCGGGAATTCCTTTACCTACTTCGAGGGTGGACGGGGCGTGGCTCAGCAGGCGGAGCTTACAGGTGCTTTATGAGGGGAGAACCTTCTACTCTGTGTCTCCAGGAGAGGAAGATAGAACCAGCGCGTCACAGTCAGATATTGATTACGCTCCAGTACATCATCAGTTCACCTCCAGGAAGGATTCTAGATCTTTTCTGCTATGGGATCTCTGATCGCACAGCCTTGCTTTATCTTTGCCAAGCCCAAGAGTTAGGGTGGCTTGTCCTTTCTATAAGTTGAGCTTCAACTGCGGCATCTGCTACTTTTATATTGTACATTAGGGGTACGTGATGGGCCACACGTCTCCAGCAACCTTGTGTGCCTTTGGCAATGTTATTGGTACTAGCGCGTCTTTGTGGAGATGTCCTCGTGCTTCTGTGCATCAACAACGCACCACGTGAATCGGCGGTAAAAACGCATTGGGGTCGTTTTGGAAAGCTGTCCATCATCCTCGTAAAAATGCGGGAATTCCTTTACCTACTTCGAGGGTGGACGGGGGGTGGCTCAGCGGGCGGAGCTTACAGGTGCTTTATAAAGGGAGAACCTACTACAAAAACGATTTTGTGTTTATATTGTACACTAGGGGTACGTGATGGGCCACGGGGTAAACGTCTCCAGCAACCTTGTGTGCCTTTGGCAATGTTATTGTTACTAGTGCGTCTTTGTGGAGATGTCCTCGTGCTTCTGCGCATCAACAACGCACCACTTGAATCGGCGGTAAAAACGCAGTGGGGTCGTTTTGGAAAGCTGTCCATCATCTTGGTAAGAAGCGGGAATTCCTTTACCTACTTCGAGGGTGGACGGGGCGTGGCTCAGCGGGCGGAGCTTATAGGTGCTTTATGAAGGGAGAACCTTCTACTCTGTGTCTCCAGGAGAGGAAGATAGAACCTGCGCGTCACAGTCAGATACAGATTACGCTCCAGTACATCATCAGTTCACCTCCAGAGACTGAGCTTCAACTGCGGCACCTGCTACGATTATAATTGTAAGTGCTTCCTTTGCGGTTTAGTTTCTGTAAAATGAGCATCGTGGCCTACCCAACCGGAGTATTTTCTACGAGTATGTCAGTAAGCGTAACCTAGCATGTTTTATACGCCCCGTTTATAATTGTACACTAAGGGTACGTGATGGGCCACGGGGTAAACGTCTCCAGCAACCTTGTGTTCCTTTGGCAATATGATTGTTACTAGTGCGTCTTTGTGGAGATGTCCTCGTTTCACAATTCATTCAAACTAATTTCTGTGATTTGTATAGTACACTTTTTTTGCAGCAGGCACATTAACCCTCTGTGCTACTTTATGACGAGTCAAATCTGCCAATAGACATACTCCCATACCTCTCTAGCAGGAACATTTATCACCAGAGTTACCTTGACAATTATATTGCTGTATGGAGCCTGCTGGACACCCAGAAAACTCTGCAGCAGGTGCTTGTAAATCCATAAATAATTTTTAAACACAGCGCTTCCCCACAGTTCAGCACGAGGTGCGGCAGCACTGATTGCACTGCCCTAAAGTTTGTTAAAGTGTTGCCCAGCGCTACACCATCATACGCCATATGGGGAAATTGTGAAGAGCCATAAAGTTCATCTGCATACCCGTCAAAATGCAAAATGGGGATTTTGAAGGGGTCCCTCCTAATTTGCTGCCCCCCTATAGTCACTTTTTCTGCTCACATTATGGGATGTGGGAATATGGGCGACATTACACAGTGGGAGGTGAGGGCACTGATTGACCTATTAGAACTGAGGTCCATCCATGTTGCTGTGGGGGGACACATCTCTGTTCCCGATTACAATTTTGATGGCAAGAGCCTGCCCTAGTTACACTGCATGATAGGCTGTGCTCCTGATTTTTACAATGTGGGGGGAAGGGTGAGTAGCTTGTCTCATTTAACACGGGGTCAAGACGGCTGTCACTCGTTCCACCATGGAGACCACGGGTCTGGAGCAACAAATTACGTCTTTGTATAGGTCTCAGTGTAAAACGCTGGACACCAGATACCACCCCTGTTTAATTGTACTTAATCGTTTACAGGATCTTTGGCAAAAGGAAGAGTAAATGGGAAAGCATATAATTGTAAAAAACAACAGAGAAACAGAAAGTAGACATTCTGTACCTGAATACTATTGACATGTTTCACAAAGAAAGGCTCATGTGTTGACATTGTTTCAGGACAACAGATGTGCACTTTGTAATGGTGACCTTGCTTATTATTTACATATGTTATTTAGGAGCTGTACTGACTCTCAGCATGTATCTTTTGGCTCGCTCTGCATGTATCTTTAGGCTCTCAACAGTTATGCGATAACGCTCAGTTCTCTTCTCTATTTCGCTCAGGACGCGCTTCTCGGGCCAGCACCTCTCACAAAGACAAAATAAGAGTTTCTCTCAGTCTTCTAGATGGAACGGGGGAATAAGCAGGTGTGAATGCTTTGTATGGACCCATTGCCACAGGGCTCCAGAAAAGGAAGTGGCTATTTACCTGTCCAAATAATATATATTATCTGTTATTTACCCAGCAGCTGATCAAAATGGTACATAATCTCTGCTGCTTGCCACAGGTTATATAGTAGAAATTATGTACTATTTAACCAACAGAAAGATAAATAGCGTGAACCAGGTCTTTATTTAGCTGGCCATGAATGGACTCCAAATAATGGAAGGGTGGGGGCTACCTTGTAATGGGATGCAGCGCCTGTAAAGTATTTGAAAGTAAGTGCATATACAAATGGTCAATAATATATACAAATGTAAGTGCCTGAATTGAGCCAATCTGTTTATAGATGAAAAAACGGTCACATCAATTGTTTATAAAAACATTCATGTTTGGAGAGTGGTACATTTTTAAATAAAAACTGGTGGTGCGAGGAGCAGGCTGGGCCTCACAGCCAGGCGGGATGGAGCCTCGCGTTGGTGGTCCACACGGTTCACTGATTCTTGCTGTATGAAGAGATAAACTTGCTGCGGCTTGCCCTGATTTTCTGTGCGAGCTGCTGCTAAGAGCCCAGTAGCTTGAACGTAAGAGCACAAGAGCCACACCAAGGGCCTAGGACCTGAGGGGTGTTGCTTGGGGGTCAAGAACTCACTGAAGACGGGTCCAGGGGCTGTTGGGGAGCCTGTTATGTCCCTGAGGCTCAAACCAGGAAGCCAACAGACTAGCCCATTGAGTCACTGGAGTCCTGGGTTCTAGGTGGAGTTGCAGGTTCAGTTCTCCTTCCCCAGGAAAGAGAGCAGGAGGAAGCAGGTCAGCACAGCCGGGCAGCAGTTCCTTGTGGCGCAGCAGTCCAGCAGAGGGGCAGTCCTTGTAGCAGCACAGCAGTCCTTCTTCCTGGCAGAGCAGCCACAGGTCAAGAAGTGTACTGAAGTGGGGGTGTCTGAGGTCCATCTTTTATACCCTTGTGCCCTTGTTCTGGAAGGTGGGAGACACTTCTAGATAGTGGCTTTGAAGTGCATGGAATTCCCTGCCTCTCCTGCCCTGGTCTCAAGCTGGCTGAAGTGGCAATGCTGTGTCATTATACCCTTTGTGTGGAGACAGGACACTGCATATGCAGGTATAAGTAAGGCTGTGCCCGACCCCTCCCTCCGATCCTGCCAGTGATGGCCAATCCAGTCATACCTAAGCTGCCATTATGTGTGGCTGTCTAAGAGGAACACACAAAACCCAACTGCCAACTGCACCTGGTCATGCGACCAGAGACAAACTGCAGGCACCAAATGGCTACAATACGAAAAAAGCCAGTTTTCTAAAAGTGGCATTTTTCAGAATTGTAATCATACTTCACTATAAGTGAGAACTTTAAATTAAGATTCCAGAAACACCAAACATAAACTGCTCCTCTCTTTCCATTTGAAAATTACACTTATACAATGTAATAAGGCACCTCCAATGTTATTCTATGGGAGAGATGGGGGTTGCAGTAGTAAAGCATAAATATTTTGCTACTAGGACAGGTAATACGTAAAATTACATGTCCAACTTTTTAAATACTTTGGACCCTGCCCTCTGGGCTGTTCAAGGCCTATCCTAGCAGTGACCTGTATGTATTAAAAATGAAGGTTTGGGCCCGGCAAAAGATTTATTTTTCCGGTCAAAGTGGCAGCTTAAACCTGCACACAAAGGCTTTGCAATGGCTGGCCTAAGAAATGTTTGAAGGGCTACTTAAGTGACTGGCACACCCATTGCTGCA
The DNA here is from genome assembly GCF_031143425.1 of Pleurodeles waltl. Taxonomy (NCBI): domain Eukaryota; kingdom Metazoa; phylum Chordata; class Amphibia; order Caudata; family Salamandridae; genus Pleurodeles; species Pleurodeles waltl. The sequence goes on from NC_090444.1 coordinate 846,785,252, forward strand.
GCCCCACTATTAGCATTGAATTTACATGACCTGGGCACACGTTTTGCACTTTACTAGGTACTTATAAATAAATTAAGTATGCCGATTGGGTATAAGCCAATGTTACCATGTTTTGAGTAGAGAGCACAAGCACTTTGACACTGGTTAGCAGTGGTAATGTGCACAGAGTCCTAAGGTCAACAAAAGCAAATTCAGCAAAAAATGGAGGGTAGGAGGCAAAAAGTTTGGGGGTGACCCTGCAGAGAGTGCTATTACCAACAGACTGTATTTTCCCCATTGACTAAGATTGTTACAGAGGCAAACTTTAGGCAGGAGACAGCTAAAATAGAGCCAGTTTTGCCTTAAAAAAGGGAGTCTCCCAACCTAGTCAGATCTGATGGCATGTATGTTTGTTTTAATTTTCATCATAACAATAACTTTATTTTGATTGCAGAGGATCATAAAAGTACACATACAAATACTCTTAACCGCTTAGGTGCGGGCGTCGGCCACTGGCCGACGCCCACACACCCTCCCTGGTGCGGGTCACGACCAGTGGCCGACACCAGGAAGGGCATTAATAAATCCTCGGGTGCGTCGCACCCGAGGATTTATTTTTTATTTTTTTTCCCCCCCCGGGAGACACGGAAGCTACCGTGTCTCCCCCCGCCCCCCACCCGCCCCTTTGTGACGTCAGCGCGCCGCGAGGCGCGCTGACGTTGCAAAGGTGTTTTCCCCATGAAAGCAGGAAGCAGCCTTGCGGCCGCTTCCTGCTTTCATGGGGAAAACGGCCTTTTTCACATTCGGGAAGGCCTCGTAAGAAAGGGGAGAGTCTCCCCTTTCTTACGAGGCCTTCCTGAAAGTGTTTCCTGGCCCCCGATCGCAGCACAGCTGCGATCGGGGGCCAGGAAACACTTTCAGGAAGGCCTCGTAAGAAAGGGGAGACACTCCCCTTTCTTACGAGGCCTTCCTGAAAGTGTTTCCTGGCCCCCGGTCGCAGCTGTGCTGCGATCGAGGGCTAGGAAACACTTTCAGGTTTCCTGGCTCCCCCGATCGCAGCACAGCTGCGATCGGGGGGGTCAGGAAACATTTTGAAAAGGCCTCGTAAGAAAGGGGAGACTCTCCCCTTTCTTACGAGGCCTTCTGAAACTGTTTCTGGCCCCCGATCGCAGCTGTGCTGCGATCGGGGGCCAGAAACAGTTTCAGAAGGCCTCGTAAGAAAGGGGAGAGTCTCCCCTTTCTTATGAGGCCTTCTGAAACGGTTTCCTGGCCCCCGATCGCAGCACAGCTGCGATCGGGGGCCAGGAAACCCCACTAGACACCAGGGATTTCACTTTTGGGGGGCAGCCCCCCCCCCGGAAAACGGGCCGCCCCCCCCCCCGGATAATTTTCCGAAAAAAATAAAAAGGTAGGTGCCCCCTGGGGAGGGGGGGGGGCGCGATCGCGCCCCCCCCCCCCCCCCAGGGGATTTAAAAAAAAAAAATAATAATAAATCAAAAAAAAAAAAAAATGAAATGACAGGGGGTCGCCCGTGGCAATTTTTTTTTTAGATGTTGTAGGGTTTCCCTGGGGGCCATTTTGGCCCCCAAGGAAACCATACAACAACTAAAAAAAAATATATATATATATATATATCTATGTAGATAGATATATCTAGGTACATGGATATATCTATAGATATATCTATGTAGATATATATTTATATATATATATATATTGGTAGATCTGTATCAAAGAGATTTATAAAGCGCGCTACTCACCTGTGAGGGTCTCAAGGCGCTGGGGGGGGACGGGGGGGAGGGAAAGGGGCTAGGAGGTTCACTGTTCAAAAAGCCAGGTTTTGAGGCCCTTCCTGAAAAGAAGTAGGTTTTGGGTCTTGCGAATGTGGGTTGTGAGTGCGTTCCATGTTTTGGGTGCAATGTAGGAGAAGGATCTGCCCCCGGTGGTGGTGTGTTTGATGCGGGGGTCAGAGGCGAGAGAGAGGTCAGCTGAACGGACGTTTCGTGTGGGGGTGTGGAAGGTGACTCTCGTTGAGGTAGGCAGGGCCTGTGTTGTGGAGTGATTTGTGTGTGAGGATGAGGATCTTGAAGGTGATCCTTTTGTCAATGGGGAGCCAGTGGAGGGATTTGAGGTGTGGAGAGATGTGTTCGTGTCGGTGGAGGTCGAGGATGAGTCGTGCTGCTGAGTTCTGGATGCGTGTAGTTTGCACTTGAGTTTTAGAGTGGTGCCGGCGTAGAGGGCGTTTCTGTAATCAAGCCTGCTGCTGATGAGTGCGTGAGTGACAGTTTTTCTGGTCTCTGTGGGGATCCATTTTAATGTTTTTCAGTATACGGAGTTTGTTGAAGCATGAGGAGGTAAGAGCGTTGATTTGTTGGGTCATAGAGAGGGAGGAGTCTAGGATGATGCTGAGGTTGCGTGCGTAGTTGGCGGGGGTGGGTGCAGGGCCTTGCGTGGTGGGCCACCATGGGGGGTCCCAGGTTTTTTTGGTGAGGGCCAAAGAGGATTATTTCGGTTTTGCTTGAGTTGAGTTTCAGGTGGTTGGCTGTCATATATACATCACTTTTGTCAATATGTGTGTGGTTTCCCTGGGGGGAAAAGGGTCCGACTTGTCTAGTGGCAGTTTTAGTGCCATAAAGAAGCGCAGAAGGTTTATATGCCTACTGCAAAGAGCACATCTGTATTTTATGTAAATAGCTGAGTACATTAGTAAAGTCTATGGAGAGATGAAGGGCACTTTTGCTGGGTGGTAATGAGGGAATCCGAGGAGGAGGGAGTGGGAGCACCAATAATGATTGTTGGACTGGGCGCAGGAGGTGCTAAAGACTGTGACGAATGGTATGTGACAAGGTGTTTTTTGAGTGTCTTGAAAGTACGTGCTGATTGAGGGAAGAAGCGCAGGTAAGGTGGCCTCTACTGTTGCACGTATCTCACACACACCATCGATTTTGTGACTGTCTACGTAGGCTAGTGTTTTAGAGCAACAGTTTAGCCAATAGCAGAGATGGCATCTTGATGGATGACTGCTGCCTGCACTCGGGTTATAGAGGACCGCTCTGACATAGGATCAGAGACTGAGACATCAGATACTGAGACAGCATCTGAGGGATAGGACAATGGCGCAGACTCTGGGAGTGATTTTTCAGTCAGAGGAGTCCCATTCGAAAACTCCTCTTCCAGTACATTATGAGGGAGGTGATGAGGACAGTCCTGCTGTCCCTTCGCAAGCTGTTCGTGCAACTGGGTAATAGTGGGTTAGGCCAACCCAGAGAGCAGGTGAATGCGGCGGCAAGCAGAGAGAGAGTGCTCTCTTGGGAGCTCACCAATTTAGTTCAGCCCCAAATTCCACCACCCAAATCATATTGTGGAGACATCAAAATTGTCTATGGCAAAACAAACTGGTTTTGTAAGGCAGGCACCTGTGTTTTTGGTCCTGGATTCGGCGGCCATATAGAGAAACACACTAAACCCAAACATTTCTGGAAACTAGACATTCGGGGGAGTCCACAGAGGTGTGACTTGTGTGGATTCCCCAAAGTTTTCTTACCCAGAATACCCTGCAAAGCTGAAATGTTGAGAAAAAACTCTATTTTTCTCGCATTTCTGTCACACAAACTACAGGAATATGCTGGGATCCACAACATTCCTACCACCCAGTGACTCCTCACCTGTCCTGATAAAAACACTACCCCACTTGAGTGCCTACACCTAGTGCCTGTGTCAGGAATGGATCACCCCAGGGTCAACAGCTGCCTCACGTAAGGACCAACATTGACCGTTGTGTGATCTATTCCTGTCGCAGGCACCAGGCCTAACCACACAAGTGAGGTATCATATTTATCGGGAGACTTGGGGGAACGCTGGGTGGAAGGAAATTTGTGGCTCCCCTCAGATTCCAGAACTTTCTGTCACCGAAATGTGTGGAAAACGTGGTATTTTAGCCACATTTTGAGGTTTGCAAAGGATTCTGGGTAACAGAACCTGGTCCGAGCCCCACAAGTCACCTCATCTTGGATTCCCCTGGGTTTCAAGTTTACAAAAATGTGCTGGTTTGCTAGGTTTCCCCAGGTGCCGGCTGAGCTAGAGGCCAAAATCCACAGGTAGGCACTGTTTTCTATGAAAAAATGTGATGTGTCCACGTTCTGTTTTGGGGCATTTCCTGTCGCGGGCGCTAGGCCTACCCACACAAGTGAGGTATCATTTTTATCGGGAGACTTAGGGGAACGCCGGGTGGAAGGAAATTTGTGGCTCCTCTCAGATTCCAGAACTTTCTGTCACCGAAATGTGAGGAAAACTTGTTTTTTTAGCCACTTTTTAAGGTTTGCAAAGGATTGTGGGTAACAGAACCTGGTCCGAGCCCCGCGAGTCACCCCTCCTTGTATTGCCCTAGGTCTCTAGTTTTCAGAAATGCACAGGTTTGGTAGGTTTCCCTAGGTGCCGGCTGAGCTAGAGGCCAAAATCTACAGGTAGGCACTTCTCAAAAAACACCTCTGTTTTCTTCCAAAAATTTTGATGTGTCCACGTTGCGCTTTGGGGCGTTTCCTGTCGCGGGCGCTAGGCCTACCCACACAAGTGAGGTATCATTTTTATCAGGAGACTTGGGGGAACGCCGGGTGGAAGGAAATTTGTGGCTCCTCTCAGATTCCAGAACTTTCTGTCACCGAAATCTGAGGAAAACTTGTTTTTTTAGCCACTTTTTGAGGTTTGCAAAGGATTCTGGGTAACAGAACCTGGTCCGAGCCCCGCGAGTCACCCCTCCTTGGATTGCCCTAGGTCTCTAGTTTTCAGAAATGCACAGGTTTGGTAGGTTTCCCTAGGTGCCGGCTGAGCTACAGGCCAAAATCTACAGGTAGGCACTTCTCAAAAAACACCTCTGTTTTCTTCCAAAAATTTTGATGTGTCCACGTTGCGCTTTGGGGCGTTTCCTGTCGCGGGCGCTAGGCCTACCCACACAAGTGAGGTATCATTTTTATCAGGAGACTTGGGGGAACGCCGGGTGGAAGGAAATTTGTGGCTCCTCTCAGATTCCAGAACTTTCTGTCACCGAAATCTGAGGAAAACTTGTTTTTTTAGCCACTTTTTGAGGTTTGCAAAGGATTCTGGGTAACAGAACCTGGTCCGAGCCCCGCGAGTCACCCCTCCTTGGATTGCCCTAGGTCTCTAGTTTTCAGAAATGCACAGGTTTGGTAGGTTTCCCTAGGTGCCGGCTGAGCTAGAGGCCAAAATCTACAGGTAGGCACTTCTCAAAAAACACCTCTGTTTTCTTCCAAAAATTTTGATGTGTCCACGTTGCGCTTTGGGGCGTTTCCTGTCGCGGGCGCTAGGCCTACCCACACAAGTGAGGTATCATTTTTATCGGGAGACTTGGGGGAACACCGGGTGGAAGGAAATTTGTGGCTCCTCTCAGATTCCAGAACTTTCTGTCACCGAAATGTGAGGAAAACTTGTTTTTTTTAGCCACTTTTTGAGGTTTGCAAAGGATTCTGGGTAACAGAACCTGGTCCGAGCCCCGCAAGTCACCCCTCCTTGGATTCCCCTAGGTCTCTAGTTTTCAGAAATGCACAGGTTTGGTAGGTTTCCCTATGTGCCGGCTGAGCTAGAGGCCAAAATCTACAGGTAGGCACTTTGGAAAAAACAGCTGTGTTTTCTATAAAAAAAATAGGATGTGTCCATGTTGTGTTTTGGGGCATTTCCTGTCGCGGGCACTAGGCCTACCCACACAAGTGAGGTATCATTTTTATCGGGAGACTTGGGGGAACACAGAATAGCAAAACAAGTGTTATTGCCCCTTATCTTTCTCTACATTTTTTCCTTCCAAATATAAGAGAGTGTGTAAAAAAGACGTCTATTTGAGAAATGCCCTGCAATTCACATGCTAGTATGGGCACCTCGGAATTCAGCGATGTGCAAATAACCACTGCTCCTCAAAACCTTATCTTGATCCCATTTTGGAAATGCAAAGGTTTTCTTGATACCTCTTTTTCACTCTTCATATTTCAGCAAATGAATTGCTGTATACCCAGTATAGAATGAAAACCAACTGCAGGGTGCAGCTTATTTATTGGCTCTGGGTACCTAGGGTTCTTGATGAACCTACAAGCCCTTTATATCCCCGCAACCAGAAGAGTCCAGCAGACAAAACAGTATATTGCTTTCAGAAATCTGACATCGCAGGAAAAAGTTACAGAGTAAAACATAAAGAAAAATGGCTGTTGTTTTCAGCTCAATTTCAATATTTTTTTATTTCAGCTGTTATTTTCTGTAGGAAAACCTTGTAGGATCTACACAAATGACCCCTTGCTGAATTCAGAATTTTGTCTAGTTTTCAGAAATGTTTAGCATTCCGGGATCCAGCATTGGTTTCACACCCATTCCTGTCACTAACTGGAAGGAGGCTGAAAGCACCAAATATAGTAGAAATGGGGTATGTCCCAGTAAAATGCCAAATTTGTGTTGAAAAATTCGGTTTTCTGATTCAAGTCTGCCCGTTCCTGAAAGGTGGGAAGATAGTGATTTCAGCACCAGAAACCCTTGGTTGATGGCATTTTCAGGGGAAAAACCACAAGCCTTCTTCGGCAGCCCTTTTTTCCCATTTTTTTGGAAAAAACAAAATTTTCACTGTATTTTGGCTATTTTCTTGGTCTCCTCCAGGGTAAACCACAAACTCTGGGTACCATTAGAATCCCTAGGATGTTGGAAAAAAAGGACGCAAATTTGGCGTGGTTAGCTTATGTGGACAAAAAGTTATGAAGCCCTAAGCGCGAACTACCCCAAATAGCCAAAAAAGGGCTCAGCACTGGGGGGGAAAAGGCCCAGCAGCTAAGGGGTTAAAACAATAAATCAGTCTACAAAAAAATTCTCACAGCTCAGACAATCAAAAATGTTAACATTATATAAATAAAGTGACATTAATTGCATGTGAAATGTACCATTAGTCCCTTATTCTGCTGTACAGATAGGCCTGTGCAAATTAGCGATAAATTGCAAACATTTCATATTAGCTAAGACTACCAGTCCTTTTAAATCCTAAACACATCTGCAAAATTGCAGTATTCAAAACACCTTATATAATAGACTTATGATCTCTAGCTTGTATACACTTGCTTTGCCAAATATAAGTTGACATGAAGAATCTCGAGATATAATATGCCATAGTTCTAGTTGTGGCTGTACTGAGAATCCTATAAGCATCAATATGCCGGCTTGTGCCCAATTTCCTACACAAAGGTGCAATCCATTTAGCTCTTTGACATCCATAGACTGGACAAAAGAATAGTATATGTATTGCAGCTTCACAATCAAAATATTAATCATACACTGATAATACATCATCCCAATTACTGGAAAGGGATCTTGTGGGAAGGGATTTATATCTAAATCGCATATACAGTTTAGAAGCAGGTGGAGGAGTAATTTAATCAATTGTGAGCTCATACAAAGGAAACGGTTTAAAATCATTAAACTCCACTGTCAGTGATCCTCTACAACTGTGAATGGTTTGGACAGACACATATTACCAGTACAAGGCTTTTAAAGTCTCACTGGGAAGTGAAGTTAATTCCTCTTGGCCTACGCAGAATCTCTCCAGGCCCAATTTACATTCTAAAGCTTTAACAAAGCTCAACCATTGTATTTTGTGAATACGAGTAGGGGACATGAGATCACTTAAACCCTCTTGATATACTCAGTGCTTTAAATGGAAAAATAGAAGTGCAGGTACTCTCTATCAGAGTACCTGCTGGTTTCTGAGAAGTGCCGGTACTCTCCAATTAAAAGTATTACGTTTTTCTTGAGATGTGCCGGTACTCTCCCTCTCAAAGTACTCAGTACCGGACAGTACCGGCCCATTTAAAGCACTGGATATACTCCTGAAGAGACCGAGGTCTATAAGCGGTGCCAATACATCAAAGGTCTGCACTCAACGTTCTGTGCAACTTTCTTGATTGTCATATCCAAGCATACAGGAGTCAATGGAGTACTTAATAGGAGTGCCAAAAGGGATGTTATAAATTTGTTTTCTACCACTGTCAGTATGCTGATATTGCACACCCCTAAGTTTCCGAGCCATACAGGGCTGCCCCAGAACCTTAACTTTATATATCTCCCAGGCTGGGGCAGTTATCTTAGATGCAGCCTTTTTGTGGATCTTGAGTATATTCACAGTATGTTGCATTAACAATATTTGAGATGTTTGCACTTGTAAAACCCCACTTCGATTAGTCGTAGCCCCAAATAAAGTTAGAACCCAATTCAATTGGGTCCTCTCCCATATACATTTCACATTTACAGTTCTTTAACTTTGCAGTGTTAAAGATCATATATTTAGTCTTTGAGCTTTTTTAGCTCCAACCTTCACTCTGTACAAAATGCGTTAAAATTAGGCAGTAGGTTCTGTAAACCCTGGGGACTTTTAGAGAGCATAAGGGTGTCATCAGCAAATTGGAGGGTGGGCACTCTCCGCCCTGCCAGTTTTGGCGAATCTCACCTGTCCCTGCCCAGCTATTGTATAACCCTTTTATATAGCACGAAAACAGGGTAGGGGCCAGGATACAACCTTGCCTAACTCTGCGTCTGATCTCTATTGGGTCAGTTATTGTCCTTGGTTCCTCCACCCAACTCGTGCTTAGTTTTGTGCATGTAAATGCACAAGAGTGGACAACGGGGTTGAGGGCCGAAGTCAAAGGCTGCAGGCAGATCAACAAAGGCCACATACAGTCTGCCCGTGTTGATTGCTGCAGTGTTCCAGTGAATGCAGTTAAATAGAAAAACCTGATCAGTAGTACTCATACCACCTCTGAACCCTGCCCGGAAAACCGACAATATATCATTTTCCTTCATCTACTTATGGAGATGTGGTAGCACCTATTTGCAGAAAATCTTCTGTAATGCATCTACCAGACTAATTGGTCGATAGTTACTGGAATCATTAAATTGGCCGTTCTTTTAAATAGGTACAATCTCTGCTCTCTTTCACGATAATGGCATCCCATGCTCTTCAAAAGTGAGTTTGATACATGGTTATATAAGGGCCCCACATATCCAGGTCAGTATGGATCTTACCAGGCCCTGGCACTTTAGATGCTAGGCTAGACTTAATGACCACTAAGGTTTTGCTCAGCACAAACTCCGGGGTATTTTGGTTTTCCAGTTTGGTGGCCAGGGACAGATCAACTTCATCCCAACATGTTCTTTCACACCTGAAAATACATGACTAAAGTGGGCCACCCAGTCCTGTGGCTGGATGAAATATTCAAGTTCCCTCTGGGTACCGTTAACTCTCATTGCAGCTGTTTTCTAAAATGTTTCATTATCTTTTTTATTCATTGAGCAGTGCAGGTTTTCCCATAGGGTTTTCTCCCAGTCTATCTTAGTTTTGGCCAGGTCCTCACTGTATATGGTCCAGTGTATCATCAGATTACACATATATTTAACTTTAGGTGCAGCTACTAAGCTTGCTTTTTAGCGTCTCCCCTTTATCCTGGGCTAAAGATCTCTAATAGATAAAAAAAAGTGCTTCATGTCCTTTATGTAAATTCGTTACTCTTTCCTTGGGGACAGGTTGTTCAATTTCCCTACCTGTTCCTCAACTTTAATGAGTAATGCTTCGAGAGCCTGAGGGTTATTAACTGCTGTAAGGAAAAGCCTCTTTTGGCATGTTCGCCCCACATTTTTGGACTGATGCTACTGTTTTTCGACTCTGAGAGAGCACTGAAGCCAGCTAACCAGACCTCAATGCCAGTGCTTTAACCTACAGCAAAGTTATGTCAAATTGGATGCACCCAATTGGCAAGGCCCAATTTACTTACATGTCCCTAGTATTTGGTACCCAGTTTACTCAGAACATGTATGGCAGAGTGTTCACTTAGGGATGTAGCACTGTTTGTGCCACCCTGTGTGTGAAAAGGTAAAAAATGCCCCCCCCCCCCCCCCAACCTGTTGCTGCAGACTGGAAGGACAGTTTTTTCACTGTCAGTTTGACTTTGCCATTCACTCCAATGGCTAGGCTACCCTATCCCTTAACACTATATGTAAGTCTCCCCTAAGATGGGCCTATAGAGCTCTATGACAGGGAGCAAATTTTGTTAAGTAAGACATATATACTTTTGATATGTCTTAGCAGCAACACTTCCAGATTGTTGTTTTGCTGTGGATAAAGTTAGTTGCCCCACTGACTAACACAAAGTTCTGGGTTAGAACTCCGGCCCAGGTAACTCCTGGCTGGGACTACCAAACTGGATCATTTAATGTATCAAATTAAGCATGGAATTAAACCCGACCTGATGTCCAGGTCAAATTTAATATCACTATTTAAGGTAAATGTTAGACCTGGCAGCTTTTTGATGTGTCTCCCCTGTCTTTTTGCCTTCTGACCTCCTGGTTTTATGGTGTACTGGACTCTGTTTTGCTGGTTTATTGTCTCTGCACACTTTACCAATGCTAATCAGTGCTAAAGTGCAAGTGCTCCCTTTAGAAATTGTACTGTTGAATTGGTTTATCCATGATTGGCATATTTGAATTACTGGTAAGTCCCTAGTAAAGTGCACTAGAGGTGTCCAGGGCCTGTAAATTAAATGCTACTAGTGGGCCTGCAGCACTGTTTGTGCCACCCACATTAGTAGCTGTGTAAACATGGCTCAGACCTGCCACTGCATTGTCTGTGTGTGCAGTTTTAAACTGTCAATTCGATTTGGCTAGTGTACCCACTTGCCAGGCCTAAACCTTCCCTTTTACTACATGTAAGGTACCCCTAAGGTATGCCCCAGGTAGGACCATGGGCAGGGTGCAGTGTATGTTAAAGGTGGGACATGTACTGATGTGTGTTACATGTCCTACCAGGGAAATATTGCCAAATTTGGTTTTCACTGTGCAAGCCTGTGCAAGAGCTGCCTTTAAATATTATTAAAGTGTAGGTTCCCTTTGAGAGCAGATTGAAATATGGAGTTTAGGGTCTCTGAACTCACAATTTAAAAATACATCTTTTGGTAAGGATTGTTTTTAAATTGTGTGTTTGAAAGTGCCATGTTTAGAAAGTAGGCATTTTCTTACTTAAACCATTCTGTGATTCTGCCTGTTTGTGGATTCCCTGTCTGGGGACTTGGGTGTAGCCTGCATATCCTGATGAGCCATCCGAGCTAGAGGGGAGGGAGGAGTGGTCACTTACACCTGAAAGGACTGTGCCTGCCCTCACCAATGCAGTTTTCAATCCCCTGTTGTGTGTCTAGGGCCTGGCCTGGACAATGAAGGATCTTGCAAACACTTGAGACTTTGGTTTTTGAAGTTTGCCAACTTCAATGGCAGAAAGGGATATAAGAAGAGGACCCAAAACCCCAGACTGGAATCAAGAGGAACCTCTGCCCAGGAGAACAGGAGCATCTCAGGTCAAAGAGAAGGACATAGAGATGATAGACAGAAAAAAAGAGTCTATTCCTACATTTAATCTGTCAAAATATGTCCTGACAAGTTTTGAACAACAGACATTCCTTTGTCCCCATACATCTTCAAGACCCCGTAGATACAAAAACAGAAGTGGTGTTGTTTCTAGGTAAAGTTAGACTAACCACATTCTTTTCTGAATGCAATGAGAATTCAGACTTGAATATCACTGGTCTCAAGAACAAATCCTCTTTTTGCCCAGAAAGTAGCAGCATGCCACCTGAAGTCCTTGTATTTGAAAACATGGTGATCTGGAAGATTGACCACCCAAATAACCAGAGAATTCATTTTAGGTAGTAAAGAGGAGATGGAAGCAATAAAATGTCTGGCGAGTAATACATTAATAGTGATTAAACCCGCAGACAAAGGAGGCAGAATAGTGGTTTGGGACAGTGCCCTGAAGAGCTGAAGGAGGAGTACTATCCCTTTGCTGTGTTGCTTTGCTGAACTGGCCTGCAGTTGCTGCTTCTGCCTGAAAAGAGAGCAAAGGGTGAACTTTGCTGTGTGTCCTGCTTGAGGGAGTTTTCCAAGGGCTTGGAGTAGAGCTGCCTCCTGTTGGAAGTCTCAGAGACACCAAAGATGTCAAATTCCTCGATGTGCAGCACTGGGAACTGTGTGTTTTGTGCTGTTCAAGAGGAGAAACCACTGTGACGCTGCTAACGATGCCACTGGCCTGCACCATGACCTGTTGAAGCCACAAGGAGCCACACTGCCACGTGTCGCACTGCGACCCTGGTTTGACTGATGCCATCATCAGATGACTTCACGAGCCGCTACTAGCACAGCGACCTGTGGGCCCCACGCTCCGGCATCACCTGCTCACACCGCAGCCTGGGCATTCCCAATGATGCCGCTCCTGCTGACACCTGCGCCGCTGCCTGCACCTTGGCCTGTGGACACCACTTGTGAGGTACACGAAGCACCATCCTGTGCTGCACCACTGGCTCGGACCTACTGATGACAGCACTTCAGCAATGCCACCCCTGCTGCCTGCACCATGACCTGGTAACACCGCACATCGCACCACCCCACTTCACACCACAGCCCTAGTTTCACCGTAGCAGCTGGACGTTGTCACTGAGCCGCTGCCTGCACCGTGACCTGTGGGCACCAGATGTCGCTTCGTCCTACTTTGCACTGCAGCCCCCACGCCATCCACGCAAGAGCTCCTGATTTAATCAGCTCGGAGTTCGATCCGCAAGGCGTGGAACTTCAAGGGCCTACGACCCCGGCACTGACTCTGGAACCACCAGCGGTGCCGTTCTCCGGATCTCACTGCAAGGATCAGGACGCCCTTCAATTGTGTGGGTCTTCCCGACACCGTAGCTGGCCTGCAACGATGCAGCTGGCCTGAACTGTTGGTCTTGTTGATCACGACACAGTGATAGCCCCAGGTGGAGCTATTGGCTTCAAGGAACTGTATTTTTTGAGCAAATCTTGCAGAATTCATATATATATTCCTGTATTATGGATTTTTATCATATTTTGGTCTTGTTTTATATAGAAAAATGTTGCCTATTTTTCTAAAACTGTTGTGGTGTCCTTTAGTAGTGCTTTCATTTAATACCGTGTGCTATGTGCAAATGCTTTACACATTGCTGCTGAGAAAAGCCTGACTGGTCGTGCCAAGCTACCAAGGGGATGAGTAGGGGTTATCTGAGCGGGTATCTCCCTTATCCTGACTAGAGTGAGGTTCCCTACTTGGACAGGGTGGAATCCGACTGCCAACTAGAGACCCCATTTCTAACATTGGTTGTCAGCGGTGAGGATAGGACTTGCATTTGCACTGGACCCACAGTGATTGGTGTACACTACTACCATATCGCAGACCACTGTGTGCCGCATACAGATTTTTGTTTTTGATTTTTCTCTTTGACCTGTTTTTGATCTAGGTTCAAGTGAATTCCAACGACATCATGTCTCAGTCAAGAGCATCGTCAGTTGCATCCCATGATTTGTTTTTTTAGGAGAATAGGTTAGAAGCCTATACCATGACGGAACTGAAGTCAGTTTGTAAAAACCTCAAAGTCCAGGTCAGAGGCCTCACCAAAAAGGAGGCGCTACAAAAGGCGCTGAGGGCCTGGGTAGCAGCCAGAACTGCCAGTGGGCAGTTTGAAAATCCAAATCAATCAATCAATCAAGGAATTTATAAAGCACACTACTCTCCCATGAGGGTCTCAAGGCTCTGGGTATGGCTGGGGTCTGCTGCTACTGCTCAAACAGCCAAGTCTTGAGAAGTCTCCTGAAGGTAAGGAGGTCCTTGGTCTGATGCAGGTGGGTGGGAAGAGTGTTCCAAGTCTTGGCGGTGAGGTGCTAGAATGATCTGCCGCCGGTTGTAGTTTTGTGGATGCGTGGGACGGTAGTGAGGGCGAGGTCGGCGGAGCGGAGCTGTCGGGTCGGGGTCTAGAAGGAGAGCCGTCTGTTGAGGTATTCTGGTCCGGTGTTGTGCTGTGCCTTGTGAGCGTGGGTGAGGAGTTTGAAGGTGATTCTCTTGTTGATGGAGAGCCAGTGCAGGTCTCATGTGGCCTGTGATGTGGCAGTGGTGGGGATGTCCAGGGTGAGGCGTGCAGATGTGTTCTGGATGCGTTGCGGCCTTTTCTGGATTTTGGCTGTGGTTCCTGCATAGGGGGCATTGCCGTAGTCCAGTTTGCTGCTTATGAGGGCTTGGGTGACTGTTCTTCTAGTTTCCAGGGGGATCCATTTGTAGATCTTTCGGAGCATGCAGAGGGTGTTGAAGCAGGAAGAGGAGATGGCATTGACTTGCTGGGTCACGGATAGTGAGGAGTCCAGGATGAATCCTAGGTTGCGGCCGTGGTCGGTGGGAGTCGGAGCAGATCTTAGTTTGGCAGGCCACCAGGAGTCATCTCATTCGGAGTAGGTGGAGCCGAAGATGAGGACCTGAGTCTTGTCGGAATTGAGTTTGAGGCAGGTGCTCTTCATCCATTCGGCGATGGCCTTCATTCCTTCGTGGAGGTTGGTCTTGGCGATGTCCTTGGTGAGGGAGAGGATCAGCTGGGTGTCGTCTGCTTATGAGATGATGTTGAAGTTGTGAGATTGGGCGTTGTTAGCGAGCAGAGCCATGTAGATGTTGAAGAGGGTCGGACTGAGGGACGAACTCTGGGGTATGCCACAGATGATTTTGGTGGCTTCAGAGTGCAATGGAGGGAGGCGGACACTCTGAGTTCTGCCGGTGACAAAAGAGGTGATCCAGTCCAGGGCTCTGTTGCAGATTCCTGCATTGCTGAGGCGTGTGCGTAGGGTGTGGTGGCAGACGTGTTGAATGCAGCTGAGAGGTCCAGGAGGATGAGGGCCACGGTTTCGCCGCTGTCCAGAATTGGAAAGGGTCCAGAGTGCTGTTCTTCTTGAGTAAGCGGGTCAATTGTCTGTTGACAGCCTTCTCAATGACTTTTGCCGGGAAGGGGAGCAGGGAGATGGGCCCGAAGTTCTTGTGGTCCTTTGGGCCCACCCTGGGTTTCTTGAGGAGGGTGTTGATCTTGGCGTATTACCAGCTGTCCAGGAAGGTGGCGGACACAAAGGAGCTGTTGATGATCTTCCGGAGTTTGGGTGCGATGACGGAGCTTGCTTTGTTGAGGATGATGTGAGGGCAGGGGTTGGAAGGTGAGCCGGAGTGGATGGTGTTCATGATTTTGAAGGTGTCGTTGTCGTTGACGGGGGTCCAGGAGAGCAGAAGGCTGGTGGGTGGTGAATCTGCCGTGTTGGTGGTTGCCGGGGGGGTCTGAGTGCTGAAGCTGGCATGGATGTCTGCGATCTTGCGGTGGAAGTAGGAGGCTAGGGATTCGCAAAGGTCTTGTGATGGCAGGATGCCGTTAGAGCTGGGGTTGGAGAGTTCCTCCACGATGTTGAAGAGCTCTGTGTGGCTGTGTGCTTTGTTGTTGATGCGTTCTTTGAAGGCGGTTCTCTTGGCAGTTTGGATGAGTTGGTGGTGTCTGCGGATGGTGTTTTTGAAGGCTGTGTGGTTGGCCAGTGTCTGATTATGGCGCCACTTCCTTTCGAGTCTTCGGCATGTCTGCTTAGATTCTTGAAGGTCGGCGGTGAACCAGAAGGCCTTTCTGTCAGTGTGTCTGTTGGAGGGATTTTTGATTGGGGCGAGAATAGTGGCACAGGTGTCGATCCATTGCCTGAAGTTGTGGGCAGCTGTGTCAGTGTCGATGGTGTCGATGGGTGGGTTCCAAGAGAGGGTAGCGATTAGTTGGTCTTCGGTGACCTTGTTCCGTCTGTTGTATGGAATCCGTTGCGGCTGATGGTGTGATGTGGGTTTCTCAAAGGAGAAGTGGATGCAGCGGTGGTCTATCCAGTGGAGTTCGGTGGTGTGGCTGAAGGAGACGTGTTTGCTGGCTGAGAAAATAGGGTTGAGTGTGTGTCCTGCGGAGTGGATGGGTGTTGTGACGAGCTGTCTGAGGCCGAGATTGGACAGGTTGACGAGCAGGGTGGCGGTGTTGTAGTCGTTGGTGTTCTCAAGGTGGAGTTTAAGTCCCCAAGGAGTATGTAGTCAGTGGATGCGAGAGCGTGCGTGTTGATGACGTTGGTGATGGAGTCGCTGAACTGCTGTTGGGGTGCCGGGGGGCCTGTAGAGGAGGGTCCCTCGGAGGGTGGTGTTTGGGTCGGTGTGTATCTGGACGTGCAGGTGTTCAGTGGTGCTGAGGGTGTCTTCGGTCTGGTCGTGATCCTGAGGGTTTTCTTGTGGACGATGGCGATGCCTCCTCCTGGTTTGTTGGAGGGATCCCTGCAGGTGATCTTGTAGCTGTCCGGGATGCCTATGGTGATGTCAGGTGCTGAGGAGGGGTTCATCCAGGTCCCGTCAGGAAGGCAATGTCAGGGGAAGCTGAGTCAAGTAGATTCCATAGTTCTATGGCGTGTTTGTGGACGGAGCGGGTGTTGAGAAGGATGCATCTGAGATGGTTGCATCCTGTCTTGCTGGGTGGGTCGTTGGCCTGGAGGCTGGTGAAGGTGCAGTTCCGGCAGGAGAAGGGTCCATGGGTGATCTGCGGGGAGGCTTGAAGGCAGGCGGGTGAGCGGCCGGTGTTGAGGACACGGAGGGTGGTGGCGTCGTAATGAAGGCGTGTGAGGCGGTGGAGGATGAGAGCCAGGGATTGAGGTGCTGGGCACTATCCAGGCACAGACAGGCTTGCCTTTGGCGCGCCTTTGGCGTGCGAGCGGCACGCCCTCTCTGCGCAGCTGCCAGTAAGTAGGGAGGGAGGAGAGGACAGCTGGGAGACAGGGGCGTGAACGGTGCAAAAAAGGGGGCGGGACGCGGGGGCAGCAGTGGTGGGAAAGCAGTGCGAGGGAACGGAGGGGGGCAAGGCAGCAGCGGTGGGGGAGAGAGAGAGATGCGGGAGGGCGCGTCTGGGAGAGAGTGTAGAGGGAAAAGCAGTAGTAAAGCAAAAGTGAAGAAAAACTAAGGCAGAAGTAAAGTAAGTCAAAAGGCACAGAAGAGAGTGAACAGCAGCAGGGGCATGGGGGCAGTCACAGAAGAGAGAGCACACATAGAGAGGAGCAGAGAAAGAGGAGGAGATAGACAGCCTAGTAGGAAAGCAGAGCACTCCCACTAGACACCAGGGATGAGGCACAGGCAGAAGCCTGCGGGTGGAGGAGGGCCTCGAACCTCTGAGAGGGGTCAGGAGTGCAGAGGAACGAGGGATGAGGGCTCTACTTAGCAGGTGGAGCCACGGGAGGCAGAGCAGTTCACTGACCAGGTCAGTGGTATTGCTCGACCTACTGCACAGCAGTCGCCATTAAGTCAAATGGGGAGTCTGCGGACACAAATCATAGAGAAGATGTGCTGAGGGTGCAGAGGCTGCTGGGGGGAGGAACCCCCTGGGTCAAGCCGCAGTGGTGGATCAAAAGGCCTTACTCCAGAGGAGCTGGAGGACAGGAGAAAAGCCAGGAGGCACCAGATTGAGTTGAGGAGATTAAAAACGGAGGGTCAGAGGGAGCAGCAAGCCATGGAAGAGAAAAATATGCTTTTGGACCATGAGCTCAGAGTAGAGGAGCTGGATGCGAGGAGCAGGTTCAGCCAGGATGGTGGCAGCAATACCTCAGTGCAGTCAGACAGAACTGTGCACATTCCTAAGAATGTAGGGAGAGAGTACAAGAAAGGAGACAACATACAGAGGTGGTTTTAGGGATATGAGGCATCCATCCATGAATGGGGTCCCTGAGAAGAATTGTGGGGCAGGATTGTGGAACCACTTCGCAGAGGAGGGGAGGTACACTTTGCTAGCTTTGGGTAAGGGGTACAACCCCACCTACGCTGATATGAAGGAGGCCCTTCTCACTAGGTATGGTCTCACTTCTGACTAGTACAGGGATCAGTTTAGGCAGAGTAAGAAAACTGATTCCTAGACATGGTTAGAATGTGTAGATTCCATCTGCAGAGGCAATGGATGGCTGGGTGAAGGGCAGTAATGTGATAGATTCTCAGGAGTTGTACAACTTAATTGCGTGGGAGCACTTGTCTAGTCTGTGTTTTGTAGCGCTGCACCAGCACTTGACTGATAGTAAGCTGACTGACCCCAGGAAGCTTGCTATGGAAGTGGACCGCTAGGTGAGTACCACAGTCCACAAAAAGGTATATGGGGGAGATTCTGCCCAAGGTGGTTAGGGTTCGCAGCTGCAGAGTTGGGGGGACAAGGGTAAACAAAAAGAGTCTTCCAAAGGGCCCCAATCTAGTAACCCGGGTAAGAAATCCTACCCCCCCAGGAAGAAGAAACCGTGGGCCTTTTCAGGAAAGCCTGCAGAGGCAGGGCACTGTAAGTGCTTTGCATGTGACCAGGAAGGTCACATGAAGGGAGATCCCAAATGTCCCAAGTGGTCACCACCCCCCTGCAGTGGGCAGACCAAGGGGTTGGCCAGTGTAGCACTTGGGGAGGAGGTGGTCCCAGGTGGGTGTGGGGATCCCACAGAGATGACCCTTGTCTCACTAGGGGACGGCGAGATAGTCCAGAGAAACCAAATGCCTGATAACAATAAGAAATACAGGCAGTGGGTGACCATCAACGGGCAGAGGGTAGAGCCTCTAAGATATACTGGAGCCAGTGTGACCACGGTCCGGTGTCACCTGGTGTCTGAAGAGCACATAGTCCCTGGTGTATTCCACCAAGTAGTTGCATTGGACAACTCGGAGCACCAGTGTAAGGTGGCGCAGGTTCCCTTTGAGTGGGGAGGGGTCTCAGGTTCCTTGAGGGTAGCTGTGAGTCCCACCATGCCAGCGGATTGTCTGAGGTTCCCACGGTCTGGGAGGAGGCTGACCTTGAGGGAGACGCCCCGGCACCTTCAGGGGAACAAGTGGCTGAACTGGGAGACCTACCTGAGCTGACCCATTGGCAGCAAGAAGGGAGTCCCACCTGGGAAGAGTTCTGTGCAGAGCAGAAAGTATGCCTTACTCTTGTAGGTCTTAGTCGGCAGGCCGAGGACCAGGCAGCTGGCAGTGAGCCAGAGAATCACCTGATTTACTGGGAGAATGATCTCCTGTATAGTGAGCCTAAGGCTGCTGAGCCTGGGGCAGCCCATGTGCTGGTGGCACACCAGCGCTTCAGAGCCTTCCTGCTGGGTTTGACTCAAGATGTGCCTCTGGCAAGACATTTGGGGCAGGGCATGAGCTTTGACAGGCTTCTCACCAACTTCTATTGGCCCCAAATAAGGAAGCATTCAGATGAGTTCTGTAGAGACTGTCAGACTTGCCAAGCGAGTGGCAAAAGTGGAGGGAAATGTAAAGCCCCGCTCCAACCCTTTCCTGTCATGAGCACCCCTATTGAGCGGTGGGCATTGACATAGTGGGGCCTCTGGACCCCAAGACAGTCCTAGGCAACAGGTTCATCCTGGTCTTGGTGGACCATGCCACTTGGTACCCGGAAGCTATCCCTCTAAGAACAGTGATAGCGCCTGTTGTGGCCCAGGCACTGTTGGGGAGGTGTTATCTGACCAGGTTACCAACTTTATGTCCATGTTGATAAAGTCCATGTGGAAGGAATATGGAGTGAACTACAAATTCACCACTCCTTACCACCCACAAAGTAATGGGTTGGTTGAAAGATTCAACCGAACCCTGAAAGGCATGATTGGGGGTCTGTCAGACTCCATAAGGCGTAAGTGGGACATCCTCTTACCATGCCTTCTTTTTGCATACCAGGAAGTACCACAGGAGGGGGTTGACTTTAGCCCCTTTGAGCTGTTGAATGGGCACCCATTCAGAGGACCTCTGAGTCTGGTAAAAGAGAGCTGGGAGCAAGCTGCTAGGAAGCCACCCCAAGTTGTATTTAGCTACATGCTGGCCTTCAGGAACCAGATTGCATGATTCAGGAAGCTCGCACAAGAGAACCTAGAGGCAAGCCAGGAGGACATGAAACACTGGTACGACCAGAATACCACTCTGGTTGAGTTTCAGCCTGGCCAGAAAGTGTGGGTCATGACCCCAGTAGACCCTTGTGCTCTGTAGGACAGGTGGTCCGTGCCATTTGAGGTGAAGGAGCACAAGAGTGACGTCACCTACTTGGTGGACTTGCAGGCTCCAAGGAACCCCTTGAGGGTTCTACATGTGAACCCCCTCAAACCCCACTTTGAGAGGTTTGAGTTAACCATGCTTCTGGCTGCAGATGATGAGACAGAAGAGGAGAGTGAACCTTTCCCTGACCTCCTGTTTGCCAAGGAGTAGGATGGGTCAGTAGAAGTTGTAGTCCTCTTCCCTTCTCTGACTCTAGAACAACAGAGTGAATGTCGCCAGTTACTGGCACAATTTGCCACTCTGTTCTCACTCTCTCCAGGTGTCACCCATCTATGCATGCATGATGTGGCCAATGGTGACAGCCTGCCTGTGAAAAACAAGGTTTACAGATTGGCTGACAGACTGAAGGCCAGCATCAAGGAGGAGGTCTCCAAGATGTTGGCTTTAGAGGTGATTGAGCACTCCAGCAGCCCTTGGTCCAGCCCAGGGGTTTTTGAACCCAAGCCTGCTGCACCTGGTGCACACCAGAACTTCGGTTCTGTCTGGACTACTGGGGGCTCAGTGCCGTCACCAAAATGGATGCCCACCCCATCCCCAGAGCGGATGAGCTCATAGATCGATTGGGGACAGCCAAGTTCCTCAGCACGTTTGATTTAACGTCAAGGTACTGGCAGATTGCCTTAACCGAGGGGGCCAAGGAGAGGTCAGCGTTCTCTACACCAGAGGGGCACTTCCAGTTCTGGGTCATGCCCTTTGGGTTAAAGAACGCCACTTCCACCTTCCAAAGGTTGGTCAATCAGGTCCTGGCTGGGCTTGAAAACTTCAATGCCGCTTACCTTGATGACATTGTGGTGCTCAGCTCCATCTGGGAGGACCACTTGCACCACCTCTGGGAAGTGTCGAAGGCGCAGGTAGCCTCAGGCCTCACTATCAAGACCAGCAAGTGCCAAATAGGGCAGGGGCCAGTGGTGTACTTGGGACACCAAGTAGGGGGCGGCCAGGTGGCAACCCATACAACCCAGAATTGACTTCATCAGGGCTTGGACACCCCCAAAAACCAGACAAAGGTGAGAGCCTTCTTTGGTCTCACCGGGTACTACAGGAGATTTGTCAAGGGATATGGCACCATTGTTGCCCCCTTGACAGAGCTGACTTCTAAGGAACAGCCTAGATCGGTGATATGGACTGAGGCATGCCAGACTGCATTTGATGCCCTGAAGGAGGCATGTGCACAGTGCCCGTACTGCTGGTCCCTGACGTCTCCAAGGAGTTTTGTGGTCCAGACAGATGCTTCAAAGCATGGTGTGGGAGCAGTACTTTCACAGTTGAACAAAGAGGGCCTAGACCAACCTGTAGGTGGAACAGAGGTGGAGTGCAATTGAAAGGGACGCTTTTGCTGTGGTCTTGTCTGGGCACTGAAGAAGCTAAGACCCTCCTTGTTTGTGTCTCACGTCCGGGTTCAGACAAACCACAGGCCCCTCAGTTGGTTAATGCAGATTAGGGGTGAGAACCCAAAACTATTGAGGTGGTTCATTTCCCTACAGGGGATAGACTTTACGGTGGAACACCGCCCTGGCACAGAACACGACAACGCTGATGGTCTGTCCAGGTTCTTCCGCCTTACTGAGGAGGACTCCCCAAGGGTTGGGTAGTTCCCCCTACTCTCAGCTGGAGGGGACATGTGCTAGACCTGCCAGCTTTTTGGCATGTCTCCCATGTCTTTTTGCCTTCTGACCTCCAGTTTTTTATGGTGTACAGGACTCTGTTTATGCTGGTTTATTGTCTCTGCACACTTTACCACTGCTAATCAGTGCTAAAGTGCAGGTGTTTCCTATAGAAATTGTACTGTCAATTGGTTCTCCATGATTGGCATATTTGAATTACTGGTAAGTCCCTAGTAAAGTGCACCAGAGGTGCCCAGGGCCTGTAAATTAAATTGCTACTAGTGGGCCTGCAGCACTGGTTGTGCCACCCAGATTAGTAACCCTGTAAACACAGCTCAGACCTGCCACTGCATTGTGTGTGTGTGCAGTTTTAAACTGACAATTCGATTTGGCAAGTGTACCCACTTGCCAGGCCCAAACGTTCCCTTTTACTACATGTAAGGTACCCCTAAGGTAGGCCCTAGGTAGCCCCATTGGCAGGGTGCAGTGAATGTTAAAGGTGGGACATGTACTGATGTGCGTTTACATGTCTTAACAGTGAAATATTGCCAAATGCGGTTTTCACTGTGCAAGGCCTGTCTCTCTCATAGGTTAACAAGGGGGGTGCCTTTAAAGATTATTAAAGTTCAGATTCCCTTTGAGAGCAGATAGAAATATGGAGTTTAGTGTCTCTCACTCACAATTTAAAAATACATCTTTTGGTAAGGATTGTTTTTAAATAGTGTGTTTGAAAATGCCACGTTTAGGAAGTAGGCATTTTCTTGCTTAAACAATTCTGTGACTCTGCCTGTTTGTGGATTCCCTGTCTGGGTCAGTTTGACAGTTGGACTGTTTGTACCTCTCTCTAGACAGTGACACAAAGGGGGCTGGGGTGTTGCCTGCATATCCTGATGAGCCATCTGAGCTAGAGGGGAGGGAGAAGTGGTCACTTACACCTGAAAGGACTGTGCCTGCCCTCACAAAATGCAGTCTCCAACCCCCTGGTGTGTATCTAGGGCCTGGCCTGGACAAAGAAGGATCTTGCAAACACTTGAGACTTTGCTTGGAAGTTTGCCAACTTCAAAGGCAGAAAGGGGTATAAGAAGAGGACCCAAACCCCCAGACTGGTAGAATCTTTCTGGAATCAAGATGAACCTCTGCCCAGGAGAAGAGCTGAAGGAGGAGTACTGTCCCTTTGCTGTGTTGCTTTGCTGGACTGGCCTGCAGTTGCTGCTTCTGCCAGGAAAGAGTGCAAAGGGTGAACCTTGCAGTATGTCCTGCTTGAGAGAGTTTTCCAAGGGTTGGAGTAGAGCTTGCCTCCTGTTGGAAGTCTCAGTGACACCAAAGACTTCAGATCCCTCGACTTGCAGCACTGGGAACTGTGTGTTTTGTGCTGTTCAAGAGGAGAAGCCACTGCGATACCGCCAATGACTCCGCTGGCCTGCACCGTGACCTGCAGATGCTACACGGAGCCGCACTGCCCCGCTTCGCCCTGTGATCCTGGTCTCACCGATGCTTTCATCGGACAACTTCACCAAGCCGCTGCTCGCACCACGACCTGTGGGTCCCACACTCCATCATCATCTGCTCACACCGCAGCCTGGGCATCCCCGAAGAAGATGCTCCTGCTGACACTGGCACTGCTGCCTGCACTGTGACCTGTGGACACCGCTCGTAAGGTACACAAAGCATCGCCCCGTCCCGCACCGCAGCCCCGGACCATGACGCCAGCATCATCGCCTCCAGTGTCGTCACTTGGCATCCTGCCTACTTCATGGTTTGTGGACTCTGCTTGTGCCTGTAAATCAAATTGCTACTAGTGGGCCTGCAGCACTGGTTGTGCCACCCACATTAGTAGCCCTGTAAACAAGGCTCAGACCTGCCACTGCATTGTCTGTGTGTGCAGTTTTAAACTGCCAATTCGATTTGGCAAGTGTACCCACTTGCCAGGCCCAAACCTTCCCTTTTACTGCATGTAAGGAACCCCTAAGGTAGGCCCTAGATAGCCCCATTGGCAAGGTGCAGTGAATGTTAAAGGTGGGACATGTACTGATGTGCGTTTACATGTCTTAACAGTGAAATATTGCCAAATGCGGTTTTCACTGTGCAAGGCCTGTCTCTCTCATAGGTTAACAAGGGAGGTGCCTTTAAATATTATTAAAGTTAAGATTCCCTTTCAGAGCAGATAGAAATATGGAGTTCAGTGTCTCTCAACTCACAATTTAAAAATACATCTTTTGGTAAGGATTGCTTTTAACCCCTTCGCTGCCAGGCCTTTTCCCCCTTCTGTGCCAGGCCTTTTTTTGCCTATTTGGAGCAGTTCGCGCTTAGGCCCTCATAACGTTTTGTCCACATAAGCTAACCAAGCCAAATTTGCATCCTTTTTTTCCAACATCCTAGGGATTCTAGAGGTACCCAGACTTTGTGGGTTCCCCTGAAGGAGGCCAAGAAATTAGCCAAAATACAGTGAACATTTTGTTTTTTTTAAAAAAAATTGAAAAAGTGGCTGCAGAAGAAGGCTTGTGGTTTTTCCCCTGAAAATGGCATCAACAAAGGGTTTGCAGTGCTAAACTCAGCAGCTTCACAGCTTTCAGGAACAGGCAGACTTGAATCAGAAAACCGAAGTTTTCAACACACTTTTGGCATTTTACTGGGACATAACCCATTTTTGCAATTTTCTGTGCTTTCAGCCTCCTTCCAGTCAGTGACAGAAATGGGCATGAAACCAATACTGGATCCCAGACACCTAAACATTTCTGAAAAGTAGACAAAATTCTGAATTCAGCAAGGGGTCATTTGTGTAGATCCTACAAAGGTTTCCTACAGAAAATAACAACTGAAAAAGAAAAATATTGAAATTGAGGTGAAAAAAACATCAATTTTTCTCTACCTTTTACTCTGTAACTTTTCCCTGCAATGTCAGATTATCGAAAGCAATATACTGTTACGTCTGCTGGACTCCTCTGGTTGCGGGGATATATAGGGCTTGTATGTTCATCAAGAACCCGAGGAACCCAGAGCCAATAAATGAGCTGCACCCTGCAGTGCGTTTTCATTCTATACCGGGTATACAGCAATTCATTTGCTGAAATCTAAAGAGTAAAAAATTGCTATCAAGAAAACCTTTGTATTTCCAAAAAGGGCACAAGATAAGGTGTTGAGGAGCAGTGGTTATTTGCACATCTCTGAATTCCGGGGTGACCATACTAAGCATGTGAATTACAGGGCATTTCTCAAATAGATGTCTTTTTTACACACTCTCCTATATTTGGAAGGAAAAAATATAGAGAAAGACAAGGGACAATAACACTTGTTTTGCTAATCTATGTTCCCCCACTTCTCCCGATAAAAATGATACCTCACTTGTGTGGGTAGGTCTAGCGCCCGCGACAGGAAACACCCCAAAACGCAACGTGGACACATCCCATTTTTTTAAAAAGAAAACAGAGGTGTTTTTTGCAAAGTGCCTACCTGTAGATTTTGCCCTCTAGCTCAGCCGGCACCTAGGGAAACCTACCAAACCTGTGCATTTCTGAAAACTAGAGACCTAGGGGAATCCAAGATGGGGTGACTTGCGGGGCTCGGACCAGGTTCTGTTACCCAGAATCCTTTGCAAACCTCAAAATTTGGCTAAAAAAACACATGTTCCTCACATTTCTGTGGCAGAAAGTTCTGGAATCTGAGAGGAGCCACAAATTTCCTTCCACCCAGCGTTCCCCCAAGTCTCCCGATAAAAATGATACCTCACTTGTGTGAGTAGGCCTAGCTCCCGTGACAGGAAACGCCCCAAAGCGCAACGTGGACACATCCAAATTCTTGAACGAAAACAGAGGTGTTTTTTGCGAAGTGCCTACCTGTAGATTTTGGCCTCTAGCTCAGCCGGCACTTAGGGAAACCTACCAAACCTGTGTATTTCTGAAAACTAGAGACCTAGGGGAATCCAAGGAGGGGTGACTTGCGGGGCTCGGACCAGGTTCTGTTACCCAGAATCCTTTGCAAACCTCAAAATTTGGCTAAAAAAACACATGTTCCTCACATTTCTGTGGCAGAAAGTTCTGGAATCTGAGAGGAGCCACAAATTTCCTTCCACCCAGCGTTCCCCCAAGTCTCCCGATAAAAATGATACCTCACTTGTGTGGGTAGGCCTAGCGCCCGCGACAGGAAACGCCCCAAAGCGCAACGTGGACACATCCAAATTTTTAAAAGAAAACAGAGGTGTTTTTTGCGAAGTGCCTACCTGTAGATTTTGGCCTCTAGCTCAGCCGATACTTAGGGAAACCTACCAAACCTGTGCATTTCTGAAAACTAGAGACCTAGGGGAATCCAAGGAGGGGTGACTTGCGGGGCTCGGACCAGGTTCTGTTACCCAGAATCCTTTGCAAACCTCAAAATTTGGCTAAAAAAACACATGTTCCTCACATTTCTGTGGCAGAAAGTTCTGGAATCTGAGAGGAGCCACAAATTTCCTTCCACCCAGCGTTCCCCCAAGTCTCCCGATAAAAATGATACCTCACTTGTGTGGGTAGGCCTAGCGCCCGCGACAGGAAACGCCCCAAAGCGCAACGTGGACACATCCAAATTTTTGAAAGAAAACAGAGGTGTTTTTTGCGAAGTGCCTACCTGTAGATTTTGGCCTCTAGCTCAGCCGATACTTAGGGAAACCTACCAAACCTGTGCATTTCTGAAAACTAGAGACCTAGGGGAATCCAAGGAGGGGTGACTTGCGGGGCTCGGACCAGGTTCTGTTACCCAGAATCCTTTGCAAACCTCAAAATTTGGCTAAAAAAACACATGTTCCTCACATTTCTGTGGCAGAAAGTTCTGGAATCTGAGAGGAGCCACAAATTTCCTTCCACCCAGCGTTCCCCCAAGTCTCCCGATAAAAATGATACCTCACTTGTGTTGGTAGGCCTAGCGCTCGCGACAGCGCAACATGGACACATCCAAATTTTTGAAAGAAAACAGTGCCTACCTGTGGATTTTGGCCTGTAGCTCAGCCGGCACCTAGGGAAACCTACCAACCCTGTGCATTTTTGAAAACTAGACACCTAGGGGAATCCAAGATGGGGTGACTTGTGGGGCTCGGACCAGGTTCTGTTACCCAGAATCCTTTGCAAACCTCAAAATGTGGCTAAAAAAACACCCTTTCCTCTCATTTCGGTGACAGAAAGTTCTGGAATCTGAGAGGAGCAACAAATCTCCTTCCACCCAGCGTTCCCCCAAGTCTCCCGATAAAAATGATACCTCACTTGTATGGGTGGGCCAGGTGCCTGCAACAGAATAAGGCCCAAAATTTGAAGAGATAGAAGGGATAGCACAGCGAGTTTATAAGGGCATATTCTTTTATACATCTTTAGACGGACTCTGCTTTGAGGACCCACATAAGTGAGGTGTCATTTTACTTGGGAGACTGAGGGGAAAACTGGGGAGTAGGAATTTTGTGCTGGAGCGGTGATCCTACTAAGAAAAGTCAGGAAAATATGCTTTTTTATGCAAATCTTGAGGTTTACAGAGGAGTCTGGGTAAGAAAATGTTGGGGGAGCCACGCAAGCCACACCTCCCTGGACGCCTTGGGGTGTCTAGTTTTAAAAAATTTCTGGGTTTTGTAGGTTTCCCTAGATGAAGGCCGCACCCAGGACCAAAAACATAGGTGGGCCCTCCCCCCCAAAAACAGGTATTTTTGTAATATATCATATTGATGTGTGCACATACGTCCGTGATGTGCCAAACACTAAAATTGTGAAAAGAAACACACTTAGGTTATGTGAAGAAGACCCCTAACCCACCAACCAAGTTGGTGGCATGCTTCATCATCGGGGTCCCACCCGAGGCACCTAGCGTGTCACAGGTGTGCTGCGACGCCTGATTACAGCGGAGCAGGTTTTGTCATTTTTACTACACATACTGGTTGGTTTTGGCACGAGGGTGAGTGATGGTTCAGTGGATCAAATTTTATTAACAAGAGATTTCACAAAAATGAAATGTACTGTTAATAACTGAAAGGCAAAAAACTGAACCAATGACTCACAGCTCGTGAGCTGTAAAGCCGCGACAAGGCACCAACCGCTTTACAGTCCATTCACACACCTTTCATACATGACACGCGCAAGACCATTCACACCGTCAGCCACGGGCCCAGCACATTACAACACTCACATCGACAGACCGCGCCACTCAAGGGCCCATCACTTACATACGCCCACATGCCTGATACAAGAATCACACCAGCTGATGGGAGTGTGGACTGCCGTTTGGCTGGCACCGCCAGCCAAGCGCCACCCCACGCACACCGCCAGCCAAGCGCCACCCCAAGCACACCACCAGCCAAGCGCCACCCCACGCACACCGCCAGCCAAGCGCCACCCCACGGACAACGCCAGCCAAGCGCCACCCCAAGCACACCGCCAGCCAAGCGCCACCCCAAGCACACCGCCAGCCAAGCGCCACCCCAAGCACACCGCCAGCCAAGCGCCACCCCACGCACACCGCCAGCCAAGCGCCACCCCACGCACACCGCCAGCCAAGTGCCACCCCAAGCACACCGCCAGCCAAGCGCCACCCCACGCACACCGCCAGCCAAGCGCCACCCCACGCACACCGCCAGCCAAGCGCCACCCCAAGGACACCGCCAGCCAAGCACCACCCCACGCACACCGCCAGCCAAGCGCCACCCCACGCACACCACCAGCCAAGCGCCACCCCACGCACACCGCCAGCCAAGCGCCACCCCACGCACACCGCCAGCCAAGCACCACCCCACGCACACCGCCAGCCAAGCGCCACCCCACGCACACCGCCAGCCAAGCGCCACCCCAAGCACACCGCCAGCCAAGCGCCACCCCAAGCACACCGCCATCACTTTTTTTGTTTATAAACAACAAAGAAACCACTAATTATAAAATAAGCACAAAACTACAAACACAAAAGCTCTAACTAAATACATGACAGAGATGCCAACCGTGAAACATATGAAAATATAAAACAGACAGCTAACGCTCACGGTATTTCCCAGAATTTTGTTTTGGTATGGTAACTTCTGTAACAGCCGGGCACACACAGCCCAGGCTTTGAAGGGCATTCGGGGCAGTACATCCGGATCTCCCTCCGGATTAATCTCCGGGCACATACTCTACATTTCTTTGGTGGCAAGTCTTTTTTGGGAGTGGTAGCAATGTGATCTGGAAAGTGCCGATCTTTCAATCTAGCCACATCCTCCACCACTTCTACTCTAGGAACTCTTGCCGGTTCCACCGCAATAAGGCTTTCTATCACCGACTCCTGAAATTTAATGAATGTCATCCTTGACTCAGGTGGACAATCCTTGTATACAATAAAGGCATTAAAAGTTGCCAAATGAAATAAATGTAGGGCCAACTTTTTATACCACACATAAGACTTACGAAGAGCAGTGTAAGGTTCCAACCTCTGATCTACTCTATCAACACCACCCATGTGCCTATTGTAGTCCAAAATGCACGCAGGTTTGCGCACTTCCGCAACCTGACCCCACACAGCCACAGGGGAAGTACTCTCATCATGGATGGTCGATAGCATGTACACATCCCTCCTGTCTGAAAATTTCAGAGCTAGCAGCTCATTATTCCGCAAGGTACTGCACTGTCCCCTCTCAAGTTTTTTACAGACAAGCTCCCTTGGATAGCCTTTCCGGTTAGAACGGATTGTGCCACAAGCAACAGTGTCCACCCTAAATAACTCCTTGAACAACTGCACTCCAGTGTAGAAATTATCTACGTACAAACGGTGACCTTTGTTAAACAGCTATCTAGCAAGTTCCCACACAATTTTTTCGCTAACTCCAAAAGTAGCCGGACAATTAGGAGGGTCAATACTGGAATCCCTACCAGTGTAGACCCGGAAATTATACACATATCCTGTACTGCTTTCAGCCAGCAGATACAATTTAATCCCATACCGTGCCCTCTTACTAGGAATGTACTGCTTAAAAACTAAACGCCCCTTGAAAAGGACCAAAGACTCGTCCACACTTATCTCTTTGCCTGGAACATAGACCTCTGAAAACCGATCCACAAAATGATCAAGGACAGGCCTAATCTTAAAAAGACGGCCACAATCAGGATGATCTCGTGGCAAGGCTAAAGCATTTTCTACAAAATGCAGCATACGAAGAAGAAGCAAATACTGATTACGTGTCATAGTTGCAGGAAATATAGCAGTTGCCATCAAGGGACTAGTAGACCAATAAGAAGCCAGTGACTGCTTCCTGATCAACCCCATCAAAAAAGACAAACCTAAAAACCTTTTCATCTCTTCCAGATATGTGGGAACCCACTGAGTAGCTCTAGACTGAGGCTTAAGTCTGGCAGCGTTGTCCCGCAAATATTGCTCTGCATACACATTTGTCTGCTCCACAATCTCTTCCAAAAATACATCGTCCATAAACAAGTGAAAGAAATGGACAGGCAAAAAGTTTTCCGTATTAACTCCTACACCCTGGGAGACCAGTAAATGCAGGTAACTGTGGCTGCTCCATGTTTGGGGCAATCCAGGTGTCAGGTCTTCTAATGGGAAACCCTTCAGCCGCAGGCTGCTGCACTCTTGGCACATCAATGTCCTCCTCTAACACAGGCCCTTCATCTGCACTGAGAGTAGCTTCCTCATCAGAAGAATACTCTCTGACAGAAAACTCACTTCCAGAATCTCCTGCTTCCTCCTCTGCCTCAGATGCAGAGTCAGTGTCGTAATCATGGTCTGAAGACGACTCAAAGAGCATGCGAACAACCTGCTGAGTGGTCACTTTGCGGCTAGCCATGATCCTAACAACAAATGGATTGCCAACAACAACTAGCACTAAAATAAGTAATAAACAAAGTGTAGCTTTATCACAAAGAGTTATGTACTACAAAAAACTATACCACTCACTTGCCTGAAAAAGCTACTCACCAAGCAACTACTCTGCACAGACACAGCAATCACCAATGATATCCCACTAAAAAGAAAAAAAAAAAAGAAAATTAGACATATGACAACACAAACATCACTGTGCTCAAATCTAAGGACAATGTCAAACACACAATACTGCATTTAGTACACCACCTACAAACATGTCATTCATGCATGTCAACAATACTCCTTTCTGAGTAAATTGCTTTCACTCACCTAAAACCTGCAACTATGCAAACCGCAGGACAACTACTGCCAAAACCGCAAAGATCCACAGCAAAGGAAGCAAAAGTGTTGAACTAGAAGAAAAAGAAGAAATAAATTGTTATAATCACAAATACAAATACTTTGCCAGTTGACAAACACCCCACCACCAAGAACTTAGAAGTTGTCCCTGGTACCTAAGTGGATCCTGCCCCCCTCGGGGGTAGATGGGGCAGAAATGGGCAACACCTCTGTGCCCCCTTTAGGGGGCGACCCTTCCCAAAGGGGGCACCCCCAGCACAACACAAAAAAAAAAAAAACATCCCTGCCGCATTGGTGGTTTCTGCCCTCCTTGGGGGCAGATGAGCCTACATAAATAGGGGCAGAGATGGCCAATACGAACTTTCCCCACTTAAGGGGGGCGACTGTTGCCCAAGGGGTGCCCCCAAACACACACCACACACACACATACCACACAATCCCTGGCGCCTAGTGTGCTTCCACCCCCGGGGGCCAGATCGTCCAAAAAATGGCTGGTCTGCCATCGGGGGGGGCAGAAACAGAAAAAAAAAATAGCCCCCCAGGGGAGCGACCCTTGCCCAAGGGGTTGCCCCCAAAATAAACAATAAAAACAAAATCCCTGGTGTCTAGTGGATTTCGCCCCCCCTTGGGGGTAGATCAGCCCAAAAATCGGCGGATCGGCCCCAGGGGGTGGGGGGGCGAAATACTAAAAAAAAATGCCCCCGGGGGGGGGCCACCCTTGCCCAAGGGGTCGCCCCCAAAATAAACAACCAAAATAAAATCCCTGGTGTCTAGTGGTTTTGGCCCCCCCCTCGGGGGCAGATCCGCTGAAAAATCTGCGGATCTGCCCCCAGGGGGAGGCGAAATACTAAAAACAATTGCCCCCGGGGGGGCGACCCTTGCCCAAGGGGTCGCCCCCAAAATAAACAAAGAAGAAAATCCCTGGTGTCCTAGTGGAGATTCCTGCTCCACGATTGCGGGCCCTGCCCGCGATCGTGGAGCAGGAATCTTGTGAAAACAGGCACAGGGGGAAAGGAAAAACCCTTTCCTTTCCCCCCGTGTCTGTTTTCACCACCCCCTGCCCCCCAAAAACGGAAAGGACTCACCTTTCCTCCTCGCGCGCTGGAAGCAAATGGCTTCCAGCGCGCCCGGCAACACTAGATGACGTCGACGCGCTACACGAAGCACCGTCCTGCACCGCTGGCTTGGGCCATCTGACAACAGCACTTCAGCAACGACGCCGCCACTGCCTGCACTGTGACCTGGTGACACTGCATGTTGCTAGCCCCGCTTCACACATCAGTACTGGTCTGATCGGCGCCGCTGGATGCTGTCACCGAGCCGCTGCCTGCACCGTGACCTGTGGGCACTGCATGTCGCATTGTCCTGCTTTGCACCGCAGCCCCGATGCCATCCAGGCCAGCACTCCTGACTTCATCAGCCCGGAGTTCAATCCGCAAGGTGTGTGACTTCAAGGGCCAACAACCCCCTCACCGACTCCGGAACCGACACTGCGATGCCAGAGAGACAGCTTTCCTGAGCTTACCATAAGGATCACGACACCCTGTAATTCTAAAGGTACTGTTTGCAGGTTTTCCTGACACCGTAGCTGGCAAGCAATGCCGCGGCTGGCCTGAACTGTTGGTTTTGTTGATCACTATGCCATGATAGCCACAGGTGGAGCTATCGACTTCAAGGAGCTGTGTTTTTAAGTAAATTATAGTTATTCCTGTATTGTGGATTTTCATCATATATTGGTCTTGTTTTATATAGATACATATTGGCTATTTTTCTAAAACTGGTGTGGTGTTCTTTAGTAGTGTCTTCATTAAATACTGTGTGTTATGTGCAAATGCTTTACACGTTGCTTCTGAGATAAGCCTGACTGGTCGTGCCAAACTACCGAGGGGGTGAGCAGGGGTTATCTGAGTGGGTATCTCCCTTGTCCAGACCTGAGTGAGGGACCCTACTTAGACAGGGTGCAAACCGACTGCCATCTAGAGGCCCCATTTCTAACAGTAAGCAGCTTTTAGAAAGCTGTCACTCTGTGCTCCAGCTAGCCCAGTGGCCTCACAAAGGCTCTGGCACACGATAAGGTTTCTCACCACCTGGGCAGATGTGTAAATGACTCCCGGCACAGGAACAAAGGCAGTTGCAGTAGAGAAGAGTGTCACCTGGTCCCTTAGGATGACCACTCAAGGATGTTGTTGGCTAGTGACCGCATGGTCCCCTTAGAGCACTTTCCTGGGATAAATATGGCACCCCTGGGACTCTGACCCTCAGATCACACTGGAATAGGAAAGAGTTCTGAAGAAGGACTGCCCAGTTGCCCTTGAACCAGCACAAAGACAGGCTGGACTCTCAAAAGGACTGCACCTGCTGCATTTTGGACTAGCAAAGAATATACCATGCCTACAGCTCCTGGCTCAATGAAAAGTTAATTCCTGACATACAACATCAAGCAGTAACTCCAAGGATCAGTTGGCTGATCTCCTGGAACCACATCCAGGGACACAAGAGCTGAAATTGCCCAAATAACCAAGTTTGTAGCCACAGCAGAGGTTTTGCTTATACCAGTCACCGGGCACATAGGAGGATGAGTCCAAGACAGCCAAAAGTTGCATCCAAGTCTGCCTGACCTGGGAATGCGGTCAGATTCTGGATCCGTTGCACCCTAGGGACACTACTCTCCACCCAAGGATTTCGCCCCAAACACTGTGCAGACTACCCATAGCTGAGCATTAGCTGGCCTTTTACTGCAACTTAGAGGACTTAAAGGATCCCCCATCTCTGTGGCCAATTTGACCCCACTACACCTGTGGACCAAGGAGCAGCTACAAAGACGCCCCGTTGACCGACCACCACAACTAGAGCATCCTTTACTCATTTTTTGCATGCATCCCTCAGCATCAGGACCACTATCAATGTCTTCTATGGCAGTTGTCCTGTAAAGTTTGGATTTTGCTTCAGAAATGCTTTGGTGGCTAGGTGACTGTCCAAAGTGTCTACTCTGGCCCCCTAGACCTCTGTCCTGCCAGAATTGGTCACCCAGCCTGGGTCAGATAAGTCAAACTAATTGTTTCAAACTTTTCAAAAGTTTCCAACGTTTTTGTTGACCAGTGCTGGTTTACGGTTGCATTTAAAAGTAATAATATCTGTAAAAATCTGTATCTCTGGAACCCTCTGGTGGATGTTGTTCATCAAGGTCTCTACAAATTCATAAATTCATACATATATAATCTATTTTTAGAAAGTGTTATCTACTTCCACTTTGTGTTATTGCTTTCTTATTTCATAATTTGTAGCTGTTAAATGCTTTACACATTGTTCCTTTGCTAAGCCTTACTGCTCACAGTCACAGATAACCAGGATTGAGCTTAAGGTTTAGTAAATGTACTTGACTGGACCCAGGATGGCATTTGAGAGTGTACTGCATGATAGGGCTCCACAGCCATATCATGTAGTATACCCAAATTCTCACAACTACGCATTCCCACCAGATGGCTTTTCTATTGTTGGTGTGTGAAATCTTCCCCACAGATGTATTTCCAGTAGTCACAGGTCTTCCAACAATGTTTCCCGATAGCATCAAACTCAGGGCATTATGATCACTAGCAACCCTATCTATTACGATGATGCAAAGAGGTCTATAACTTTATATCAATTAAAAAGTAATCTGTTTGGCTGGAGTAGCCCGGTCTGTTAAATATATGCATATCTTGACCATCTGAGGGAGTTCTCCCATTTGCTGCCCTTAGATCTCATCCTAACACCAAAGCCAGCAAGTGTGTTACTGTTGGCATCCATTGCACTGGGGGCAGCTCTAACAGGGGAATTCTCCACTTATTATCTTGTTCAGATGCTAAATCTGATGTGACAGCCGCCAACAGTTCAATGATTGTGTTTAGATCTCCTGCCACTATTAAATTTTCTTAATCGGTTACCTCTAGGAGAGCCTTCAAACACTTTCTGATTACGTCCTCCAAGCTCACTCTATGAGACATTACTTATCTACTTGCCCAAATCAGACGGTGAACCCATGAACCTTAGCTCGTACTCCCCTGATGCACTGCTTAATACTGATTTTAAAATACTTGCCAAGCTATTAGCAAACCGACTGGCCACACTCATACGCCCTGATCAGAATGGGTTTGTCTCTGCTTGAAGTACCTCATTAAATCTATTCAGATTCTTCAGAGTTATAGAAGACGCCCCGTGGACCAGGCCAATATCTGAATGCCTAGTCCTAGGCTTGAAGAATGTGATTGATTCACCGGTGTCCACTTCACATTCCGACGCGAGACCTCCCACCTCCGCACTCAACCCATCCCTCATCGACAGTGGAACAAGATCCCTGAAGAGCAACTCTTCTCCGCTCTCGCCGCCAACCAACCCACCCTCACCACCGACCCCAACGACGCAGCTCTCAACCTCACAAACTGGATCTCCAACTGCGCTGACAACCTTGCTCCCCTCAAACGCACGCATCGACAGACCAACACCAAAAAACCTCTCTGGTTCTCTGACACCCTCAAAGAATCAAAGAAAACTTGTCGTGCCCTTGAGAAGGCCTGGCGCAAGGACCACACCGCTGACAACATGACCGCCCTCAAGAACGCTACACGCGAACACCACCACCTGATCCGCACTGCCAAAAGGAACTTTTTCACCGACAGACTAGACAAAAACAGCCACAACAGCAGAGAACTCTTCAGCATCGTCAAAGAGTTCTCCAACCCCAGCGCCAGCGCCAACGCCGTCACGCCCTCACAGGATTTGTGCGAATCCCTCGCCACTTTCTTCCATCGCAAGATCAGCGACCTCCACGACAGCTTCGGACACCAGACCCAACCATACACCACTGAACCCGCTTCCCCGGACATCACCCTCAACAACTGGACCCACATCAACACGGAAGAAACCAAATCCATCATGAACTCTATCCACTCCGGCGCCCCTTCGGACCCCTGCCCGCACTTCATCTTTAACAAAGCCGACGACATCATCGCCCCGCACCTCCAGACCGTCATCAACTCTTCTTTTTCTTCTGCTACCTTCCCCGAATGCTGGAAGCACGCTGAAGTCAACGCCCTACTAAAGAAACCTACGGCTGACCCAAGCGACCTGAAAAACTTCCGCCCCATCTCTCTTCTACCTTTCCCAGCCAAGGTAATAGAAAAGACCGTCAACAAACAGCTGACCACCTTCCTGGAAGACAACAACCTGCTCGACCCCTCACAAACCGGATTCCGAACCAACCACAGCACGGAAACCGCCCTCATCTCAGTCACAGACGACATCAGAACCCTGATGGACAACGGTGAAACAGTCGCCCTCATTCTCCTCGACCTCTCGGCTGCCTTTGACACCGTCTGTCACCGCACCCTAATCACCCGCCTACGCTCCACCGGGATCCAAGGCCAGGCCCTGGACTGGATCGCCTCCTTCCTCGCTAACCGCTCCCAAAGAGTTTACCTCCCTCCGTTTCGCTCAGAACCCACCAAGATCATCTGCGGCGTACCTCAAGGCTCATCGCTCAGCCCGACACTCTTCAATGTCTACATGAGCCCCCTCGCCGACATCGTACGCAAGCACGACATCATCATCACCTCCTACGCCGACGACACCCAACTTGTACTCTCCCTCACCAAGGACCCCGCCAGCGCCAAGACCAACCTACAAGAGGGTATGAAGGACGTCGCAGATTGGATGAGGCTCAGCCGCCTAAAGCTGAACTCTGAAAAAACGGAAGTCCTCATCCTCGGCAACACCCCGTCCGCCTGGGACGACTCCTGGTGGCCCACGGCCCTCGGCACCGCACCGACCCCCGCAGACCACGCCCGCAACCTCGGCTTCATCTTGGACCCTCTTCTCACCATGACCAAGCAAGTCAACGCCGTGTCCTCCGTCTGCTTCCTCACTCTCCGCATGCTCCGTAAGATCTTCCGCTGGATCCCCGCCGACACCAGAAAAACCGTGACCCACGCCCTCGTCACGAGCCGCCTGGACTACGGCAACACCCTCTACGCCGGGACCACAGCCAAACTCCAAAACCGCCTGCAACGCATCCAAAACGCCTCGGCCCGCCTCATCCTCGACGTACCCCGCAACAGCCACATCTCCGCCCACCTGAGACACCTGCATTGGCTCCCAGTCAGCAAAAGGATCACCTTCCGTCTTCTCACCCACGCACACAAAGCCCTCCACAACAATGGACCGGAATACCTCAACAGACGCCTCAGCTTCTACGTCCCCACCCGCCCCCTCCGCTCCGCTGGCCTCGCACTTGCTGCCGTCCCTCGCACCCGCCGCTCCACGGCGGGTGGGAGATCTTTCTCCTTCCTGGCGGCCAAGACCTGGAACTCCCTCCCCACCAGCCTCAGGACCACTCCGCTTTCCGGAGACTCCTAAAGACTTGGCTGTTCGAGCAGCGATAACCCCCCCTTTCCCCCCTAACGCCTTGAGACCCGCACGGGTGAGTAGCGCGCTTTATAAATGTTAATGATTTGATTTGATTTGACCGGAGTGGGATTCACAGTTTGGCTTCCTATGGATTATAAATTGGTGAAATTATTGTATGGCCAACCTGGGCAGGAATGAAAACTAGGGTTCTGATTTCTGATGCCATCATGATTCAAAAGGGTACCCAAAAATGCTGGCCACTCACCCCTCTATTCTTCTCACTAGCCATTGAACCATTGGCCATTGCACTTTGTGCACATGGGTTTCCTGGGGTAAACTACTAGGGGAGGGACTGCACTTGTTGTCACTATACGTCTATGACCTGCTACTTTACCCGCGGGACGTCCAGAGGATCCCCCCTGATTTACCACCCATATTTTGAAAATTCGCAACACTTTCCAGGCTCAAAGTTAACTGGCAGAAATCATGTCTCTTCTCCTTCTCTACTAACATCTCAGACCCCACCTTCTGCCCTGGAGGCCCCTCCCTTACATGGCAACCTGTCACATTTAAGTACCTGGGCACCAGCGTTTACCGTGACTCCACACATCTATTTGAAGGTAACCTCACCTGCATGGTGTCCTCCATATGCTCTCAGTCACTATTCTGGAGAACTCTTCGTTTCTCTGTCGCTGGGACGGTGGCACTTGTTACGATGGTTGTACTCCCCTGTCTATTATATCACTTCACTAACCTTCCTCTATATGTCCTAAAATCATTTTTCCACACACTTGATAGACTCACACAGGATCTTATGCTGCATATATGAGGTGTAAAGTGGCATGCCATAAGCTCCAGTTGCCAACCAATGGAACACGCCTGGCAGTCCCTAACTTTAAGCATTACTACCTGGCCTCTCAGTTGCAGTGGGCAGCCAGGTAGATGTCAGGGCTCCAGTTATCTGACACTGTCACCACAACCCCACCCTGGGATCACTTGCATATTCTGTCCCTATTCCACCCCTGTTCCAAGCAACAGAATCCAACACTTGTATTGATACGAGTAAATTTGACCTGACAACCTTAGGGTGGTCATCCCCCACTTTTTGCCTGCCTCCCTCCACTTTTCTTACACTGTTTTTGCTGGTTTTAGGACTCTGCGCACTTTACCACTGCTAACCAGTGCTAAAGTGCATATGCTCTCTCCCTTAAACATGGTAACATTGGTTCGTACCCAATTGTCATTTTTGATTTGCTTGTAAGTCCATAGTAAAGTGCACTACATGAGCCAGAGGCCTGTGGATTGAATGCTACCTGTGGGCCTGCAGCACTGGTGTGCCACCCACATAAGTAGCCTCTTAACCATGTCTCAGGCATGCCATTTCAAGGCCTGTGTGTCCAGTTTCACTGCCACTTCGACTTGGCATTTAAAAGTACTTGCTAAGCCCTAAACTCCCACTTTTCTACATATCAGTCCCCCCTAAGGTAGGCCCTAGGTAACCCATAGGGCAGGGTACTATAGTTAAAAAGCAGGACATGTACATGTGGGGTTTATATGTCCTGGTAGTGGAAAACCCCTAAAGAAATGTCCACTCCTATGAGGCCTGCTCCTTTCAAAGGATAATGTTAGGGCTACCCTTGTATACTGTTTGAGTGGTAGATTCTGATCAGAAAGGGATAACCAGGTCATAGTTAGTATGGCCAGAATGGTAATACAACATCCTGCTTATTGGTGAGGTTGGATTTTATATTACTTTTTTACAAATGGCACTTTTAGAAAGTGAGCATTTCTCTGCACTTAAAATCCATCTGTGCCTTACAGTCTGTCTCTAATCCACATCTGGGCTGGGCTGGTTGACAACTCCCTCACTTCAAAGGCATTTTTGGGTATATAAACTGGGTCCCTGACCCCACCAAATCAGACACTTCTGGACCTGAACCTGCAACCTGTCAGGAGGAACTTCCTGGCTGCCCAAAGGACTCATCTGGACTGCTTTGCTGTGAAGGACTTCTACCCTGATGTTGCCATGCTGCCCTCTGACTTTGTTGAGAGGTTCTCTCCAAGTGCTTGGATTGAGATTGCCTCCTGTTTCTGAAGTCCCAGGGCCAAAAAGACTTTAACTCTTCAAGGAAACTCCTTGTGCACCAAAAATCGACGCACAGTCTGCTGGAAACGATGCACAGCCTGCCCTGTGATGAGAAAATTGCCGCACAGCAGAACTGGAACGACGCAGCCCGACTTCCTGAGCGAAGATCAACAAGGCACCTGTGTTGCAATCGGAAATTCGACACAAGGCTCTACCGTATCAACGCACAGCCAAGCCGAAATGATGCAGCCCGACTTCCTGAACGAAGAATCAATGCAGTGCCTGCCATGCAACAGATAATTTGACGCATCATCTACCGGATCGATGCAACGCCTGTGACTTCTTCCCGCACGCCCAGGATTTCCTCTGCATCGTCCCTGGACATCCAAAGATCCCCGCATCGCAGTGAGGAACCAAGACTGCATGCCAGAAATCGACACAAAGCCCCTTGTAGCTGGAAAGAAACAACACATCGTCTATGTTGCGTCGGAAAATCCGACGCACACTTCATTTTTCCCCGCATCTCCTCCTCTGCGGTCTCTGTGTGTGGTAATTTCAACTCAAACCAGGTACTTTGTGCAAACAAGAGACAAATGTTGATTTCTAAAATTTAAGACTCTTTTTAATATTTCAAGTGTGATATTTCAACTTGTGCTTATTAAATCCTTGTCATTTTTTTTACCTTAATTTAACCAGATAAATATCTTATATTTTTCTAAACCTGTGTGGTGTATTTTTGTGGTGTTGTCACTGTGTTACTTTATGATTTATTGCACAAATACTTTACACATTGCCTTCTAAGTTAAGCCTGACTGCTCAGTGCCAAGCTACCAGAGGGTGGGCACAGGATAATTTGGATTGTGTGTGACTTGCCCTGACTAAGTTTGTGGTCCCTATTTGGACCAGGGTGTATACCTCTGCCAACTAGAGACCCCATTTCTAACAGAGTAGCGTGCTGCTGTTTTAAACGCATCCTCTGTATAACCAAAGCCACCCATCCATACTCCCCTGCCTTTCCCTTGTTGGACATCCCGAGAGAAGACCGGATCACCACTATGAGAGAACTTGCTGCCTGGCATGAAATAAGTTCACACACACTGGGGGACCTCCACCATGATGGCTCTTTTATGTCATTTGATACTTTGCTAACAGATAAGGGCCTCTTACTTAGTCACTTTCTCCTTTATAACTCACCGGTTGGTGCCCTTCAGGCAGTATGCAACGGGAACATCCAGTGCATCTTATTACCATCCAGTACCTCCATGTCATGAGTACAGGCTGTTACTTGACACATCGGTTTGCTGATGTTTCTTGACTACACTACACACTCAGAAAACTGATTTGGGTTGCTCTTGCACAGACAGAATGGACAAGCATGATGGACTACACCACCCTTATCCACGCAAAGCCTGCTTCCGCCTTATTCAAAATTACATATTCCACAGGGCCTACCTTACACCTGCAAAAATAAACCTTTACTATCATCGGACTGATGCTGCCTGCCCCCGCTGAGCCCACCCGATGCTGCCTGATACATATGCTATGGGACTGCTCCTCTCTTCATCAATATTGTCTGGGTGTGACTTCTCCTCTAGCCCACTGTATGTAGAGGCAAGTGCCCTACACCTGGGCACCCTGTTTACTGGGCCTAATCCGCAGAGAGAAAAAACACAGAGCCACCATTACATTTATAAACTTGGGTCTGGTCCTTGCAAGCAATTAATCACCTAGGGTGGAGATCGTCAACACCACTGGCAATCACCGCCTGGGAGACGTCCTTGCAGGCATGGGGCCATGCAGAGGGTGCATTTTTTTCGCAGAGAGTACACACGCGGTCGCTGTAAATGGCCATTAACAAATAGCTGGGACACTTTCCTGGACTCAGTGACATAATCTGTCGACACAACAAATATCGACCTACAAAATTATTGAGATATCATTATCATTAACAAAAATATCAAAACACTATACTTAATTTTAAAAAAAACACATATATCACACACAAAAATATTGACGACAAAAATATGAAGCTAACCTCTATCAAAAACAAAAATATCAGAAACAAAAACATGGTGACTCATAACTAACCATAAACTATATTAAAACTATGAAAACCAACAATATCAACGACACACATATTGTTAAAACAAATAATAAATAACAGTTTAAAACACAAAAAATATAATATATCAACTGATAAACAACAACAAAATCCTACAACCATAAATTTAATTCATGAATAATATATCAAATTTACTAACTCAAAAAAATTACATTTCAAATATATTAACAGAAAACAACTCTAAGTTACAAATTGCGCATATTTACATCCCACTTACATACCACACATATTTATTTTTACAAATAAAATATTTATTTTGATATAAATATTTATTTACTTAAACAAAAATACATATAACCTTTAATTAATAGGTTACCTCAAATACAAACATAAACCTTAATGATCGTTTTCCAAATAAGGACATAATTAAAAAAATACTTAAAAGAAAACTAAAGCAACCAATCATAAAAAAAGAATTAAAAAAATTAAATAGTTTCACCAATAAATCGAACAATATAAAAGCCACATGAATTTAACCAAAAAAATGCCCAAAAATGCCAAACTTTTCTAGAGGAAGAAACTCTGCTGGATTTTCCCTACAAAAGAGAAGCCTGCATCATATACAACTATACATCAGCAAGTAACATACTAAAAATGTCAACTTAATTAAATTTACCTTTCAAAATGATGGGTCTGATTATGAGTTTGGCGATGTTGGTACCGCCGTGGCAACAGCCTTGGAATCACCGCCGCAGCATTGGCAGTCCTACAGCCATATTGCGATGCATTCATGCATTCGGTCACATAGACGAAAGACCATCACGGTCCCGCCTCGGCTTTTCTCGCCACCCACATCGACGGCGGTCTTCTTGGGACCGCCCCTGTGGTGGTAAGGCAATACTACCGCCAAACGCATAATTAGGCCCTAATTCTCAATATACGATTACTAAAAAAAAAAAAAAAAAATATTTATCCTTTTCTGCAGATTGTTCAATCTTCAACAACAGTCCATCAACTGAAACACCTCAAAGACCAGCAAAAAATGTAAATATATTAAAAGAATGCTTTAAACCTACTACAGTTAAATCTCTAATTAACGTAAACAACCTTAAACACCAAAAATGTAGCAAATGCAAAAAAATAAAACTACCTTTTATTTTTTTTACCAGAAATAAACACCTGTTTCAAAAAATACCAAGAAGACAACACTTCACTCAGCAAAAAAGAATAAAGTTATAAAAAACACAATAATGTCTATTTAAATGTATATAAACTATAAAAAAATAATTATTATTTTCCTATATTTACTTTCTTTCAGTAAATGAAGACAAAATGACAGAAGGTGCAGAATTTATAACATCCACAGAAGGAGAAATGTTTACTATGTTACATGGAATACACATATAGCCAAGAAAATACTTCTTCTTAACATATTAATTGGACATGTACGAAAATTATTCCAATCCATGCTATGGTAGGGCAACTACCAAAGAAACTGTAGTATTAAATGTTCAAGAGAATAAACACCCTTCCAACATATCAGAATAGAAGTAACAGAATTAGTGGAAAATATGGCGAAGCAAGCACTAGTTCCCAAAGAACCAACATCACAAATACTTAAAGACACTACACTGTACCAGAACATGTAACGGG
This sequence comes from Pleurodeles waltl, assembly GCF_031143425.1. Lineage (NCBI taxonomy): Eukaryota > Metazoa > Chordata > Amphibia > Caudata > Salamandridae > Pleurodeles > Pleurodeles waltl. The sequence continues at coordinate 846,828,115 of NC_090444.1, forward strand.
CCAGTTACCTTCAGTACACACTGTACATGCCTTATAGCAGAAACTAAAAGAGCTACCAGAGAAACACCTCCTACTTCAAAAGCATTCAAAGAAATAGTCATCCCACAAAGAATAATTTCTGCTTCATGATAATAACAGCCATGACAGACCTATAATTATATTTGCTACCCCTACAAACTTACTAAAACTAGCCCAAGGTCAAACATGGATGATGAATGGCTTATATAAACATGTCCCAAACCATTCTACCAACTCTCCACCGTACATGGTGAATTTCAAAACACAAATATACCTTTTGTGTATGCATTACTCTCAAACAAACATGGTAGTACCTACAGGGAACTGCTAACTCATATAAAGCAAACAAGCATTTGCAATGCAATAGGTCTCGCGTTTGAGAGAGTTGGAGCTATTGGCATTGTAAATGTCTAATTGACTTTTCTTGCCACATGAATTGGTCAACCCTTCCTCATAATTTGGTCCTTTCCCGCATCATAATTCTAGTGGCCCCGCATATAACTGTAGGAGGCTGGCCTGGCTTGTAGTGGGTACCAAGGGGTACTTACACTCTGTACCAGGACCAGTTATCCCTTATTAGTGGAGAAGAGGTGTTTCTAGCAGCTTAGGCTGATAGAAGGTAGCTATGGAGAGCAGCTTAGGCTGAACTAGGAGACATGCAAAGCTCCTACTATACCACTGGTGTCATAAGCACAATATCATAAGAAAACACAATACACAGATATACTAAAAATAAAGGTACTTTATTTTTATGACACTATGCCAAAAGTATCTCAGTGAGTACCCTCAGTATGAGGATAGCAAATATACACAAGATATATGTACACAATACCAAAAATATGCAGTAATAGCAAAAGGAAGTAATGCAAGCAATGTACAGTCACAATAGATTGCAATGAGAGCACATAGGTATAGGGGCAACACAAACCATATACTCCAAAAGTGGAATGCGAACCACGAATGGACCCCAAACCTATGTGAGCTTGTGGAGGGTCGCTGGGACTGTAAGAAAACAGTGAGGGTTAGAAAAATAGCCCACTCCAAGACCCTGAAAAGTAGGTGTAAAGTGCACCTATATTCCCCAGAGAGCACAGAACTCGTGATAGGGGAATTCTGCAAGGAAGACCAACACCAGCAATGCAACAAAGGTGGATTTCCGGACGAGAGTACCTGTGGAACAAGGGGACAAAGTCCAAGTGTCACGACAAAGTCGAGATTGGGCAGATGCCCAGGAAATGCCAGCTGAGGATGCAAAGAAGCTGCCACCGGATGGTAGAAGCTGTGGATTCTGCAAGAACGAAGAGGACTAGGAACTTCCCCTTTGGGGGATGGATGTCCCACGTCGTGAAGAAGCTTGCAGAGGTGTTCCCACGCAGAAAGACCGCAAACAAGCCTTGCTAGCTGCAAGGGTCGCGGTTAGGGTTTTTGGATGCTGCTGTGGCCCAGGAGGGACCAGGATGTCGCCAATTGCGTGAGGAGACAGAGGGGGCGCCCAGCAAGATAGGGAGCCCTCACAGAAGCAGGCAGTACCTGCAGAAGTACCAAAACAGGCACTATGAAGAAGAGTGAACCGGAGCTCACCCGAAGTCACTAAAGGAGATCCCACGACGCCGGAGGACAACTCAATAGGTTGTGCACTGCAGGTTAGAGTGTCGGGGACCCAGGCTTGGCTGTGGACAAAGGAAATCCTGGAAGAGTGCACAGGAGCCGGAGCATCTGCAAATCACGCGGTACCCAGCAATGCAGTGTAGCGTGGGGAGGCAAGGACTTACCTCCACCAAACTTGGACTGAAGAGTCACTGGACTGTGGGAGTCACTTGGACAGAGTTGCTGAGTTCCAGGGACCACGCTCGTCGTGCTGAGAGGGGACCCAGAGGACCGGTGATGCAGTACTTTTGGTGCCTGCGGTTGCAGGGGGAGGATTCCGTTGTCCCACAGGAGATTTCTTCGGAGCTTCTAGTGCAGAGAGGAAGCAGACTACCCCCACAGCATGCACCACCAGGAAAACAGTCGAGAAGGCGGCAGGATCAGCGATACAAGGTTGCAGTAGTCGTCTTTGCTACTTTGTTGCGGTTTTGCAGGCTTCCTGAGCAGTCAGCTGTCGATTCCTTGGCAGAAGTTGAAGGGAGAGATGCAGTGGAACTCTGATGAGGTCTTGCATTCGTTATTAAAAGAATTCCCCAAAGCAGAGACCCTAAATAGCCAGAAAAGGAGGTTTGGCTACTTAGGAAGGAGGATAGGCTAGCAACACAGGTAAGAGCCTATCAGAAGGAGTCTCTGACGTCACCTGCTGGCACTGGCCACTCAGAGCAGTCCAGTGTGCCAGCAGCACCTCTGTTTCCAAGATGGCAGAGGTCTGGAGCACACTGGAGGAGCTCTAGGCACCTCCCAGGGGAGGTGCAGGTCAGGGGAGTGGTCATTCCCCTTTTCCTTTGTCCAGTTTCGCGCCAGAGCAGGGCTGGGGGATCCCTGAACCGGTGTAGACTGGCTTATGCAGAGATGGGCACCATCTGTGCCCATCAAAGCATTTCCAGAGGCTGGGGGAGGCTACTCCTCCCCAGCCCTGACACCTTTTTCCAAAGGGAGAGGGTGTAACACCCTCTCTCTGAGGAAGTCCTTTGTTTTGCCTTCCTGGGCCAAGCCTGGCTGGACCCCAGGAGGGCAGAAACCTGTCTGAGGGGTTGGCAGCAGCAGCAGCTGCATTGAAATCCCGGGAAAGGCAGTTTGGCAGTACCCAGGTCTGTGCTAGAGACTCGGGGGATCATGGAATTGTCTTCCCAATGCCAGAATGGCATTGGGGTGACAATTCCATGATCTTAGACATGTTACATGGCCATGTTCGGAGTTACCATTGTGACGCTATACATAGGTAGTGACCTATGTATAGTGCACGCGTGTAATGGTGACCCCGCACTCACAAAGTCCGGGGAATTTGCCCTGAACGACGTGGGGGCACCTTGGCTAGTGCCAGGGCGCCCACACACTAAGTAACTTAGCACCCAACCTTTACCAGGTAAAGGTTAGACATATAGGTGACTTATAAGTTACTTAAGTGCAGTGGTAAATGGCTGTGAAATAACGTGGACGTTATTTCACTCAGGCTGCAGTGGCAGGCCTGTGTAAGAATTGTCAGAGCTCCCTATTCGTGGCAAAAGAAATGCTGCAGCCCATAGGGATCTCCTGGAACCCCAATACCCTGGGTACCTCAGTACCATATACTAGGGAATTATAAGGGTGTTCCAGTATGCCAATGTTAATTGGTGAAGTTGGTCACTAGCCTGTTAGAGACAATTTGGAAAGCAAAGAGAGAGCATAACCACTGAGGTTCTGGTTAGCACAGCCTCAGTGAGACAGTTAGTCATCACACAGGGAACACATACAGGGCACATGTATGAGCACTGGGGCCCTGGCTGGCAGGGTCCCAGTGACACATACAACTAAAACAACATATATACAGTGAAATATGGGGGTAACATGCCAGGCAAGATGGTACTTTCCTACAGAAGGGGGCCTAGAAAGACCATGATGGCCAGGAGGACTAGAACAAAGAAGATTAGCCTTGCAAAGACCCAAACAAGGAGGACCAAAACCACAATGATCAAGCCTGGAGGGCACAAAATCAGGAAGAGAACACAGACCATGAGGACCAGGAATAGTAAGGCCATTGCAAGGCAAACGACAACCAGAGTAAGGAAGACCAAGAGAACAGAACCTGGAGAATCAGGAGGAGATGGCAAGGGAACCAAAGCCAGCAGGAGAAGAGCTTAGAGGAGCAGGGTACAGAGGACCAATGGTATCACAAACAAGGGAAATGGGAAGATTAAGTCGTAGAATCCCAGTAGTATAAAGACCTGGCTACTAAGACAAGGAGGACGAGGAGGAAAAAGAGGATCAGGACAAGGAGGGCCAGGGTGACAGATGTCAGGATGACCAATGTAGGTGGCTAAGAGCAGGGTGACCTGAACAAGGAGGACCAGGACTAAGCAAACAAATTAGTGCAGAACCAGGATGACAGTGAGCAGGTGGACCAGGGCCAAGAATATGACACCTTGGAGGAAGACCAGAAGATAATAAGCTCAGGAACAGGTAGACAAGAGCCATTACGATCAGGGACCAGATAGGGGAGACTAGAAAGATCAGAATAAGCAGGACCAGGAAGAGGGCTATGAGGACCAAAGTGGTCAGAACCATGGAGACCAGGACCTGAAATACCAAGTGGATCAGGTGGACTAGGAACTGGGGTATCAGGACCAGGCTGGCGAGGATCAGGAGAACCTAGACAACCAGAGCCACAGGGACAAATGGGACCAGACCAGAACCAAAATGACCAGATCCAGCCCAAGAGCACCTAATAAAGGACCAGTGGACACAGTACCAGGTGATGACAAGGACCAGGGTAAGGAGAATCAGGACAACCCAAAGTAGGAAGACTAGGTGTGCCAGACCTAGGAGAACTAGGACAACAGGGCTAGGGGAGAAGTCGCCAGGAGGACCAGCAGGATAAGGGTGAAAATCAGTATTACCAGGATCAGGAGTCCCAGAAGGGGCTTATACAAGAATGAGTCTGGAGCAGTGCCAAGATGACCAGGGTCAAGAAGGGCTAGACACAGGAACAACATTTGTAAGGTCACCAGAACCAGGTTGCCGACGCCAGGATGAGGATCAGAAGGACCAAAACAAACCAGAAGAGGAGGACTTGGAACAGGACCCAGAGGAGGACCAGTACCACAAGGCACAAAATATCCTGGAGGAGAGGGAAGAAGATCGGGAGCGGGAGGACACCTATATGATTTTAGAGAGTGTAGTTTTCTCAAGGCAAATGTGCCATATCATAAATGTCTTGACTTTTAAGCTTTATTATTTGTGTATTGTTTTATTGATTGTGTATGATTTTATATTCTGTATGTCTATCTTTTACAGTTGCTAATGACATTTGAGTAAATAGAGAATTGAATTGATTCTAGGTGACATTTATTAGGATATCCCTTTTGTTATTAGTTCTTAATCATACTTCTTAGACTGCTAACCCCTAGTCACTTTTCTCAGGCCATGTATAGAACTTGTAAGCATTTGTTGAAAAATCAGAGCATACCAAGTGAATAAAAAGCCAGAACTGTTACACTCTGGCATCTGAGTGATAGAAGACGGTGTCTGACGCTGACACAACCATCTGAGAGTGGATCGGATGCCAGAGGGACTGAAACTTGGCCAAGGGGTCTAAAGGTGAATTGTGAAAAGAATTGTGGTCTACGAAGGGCAGCAGAAAGGAGAAAATGGTTAATAGCTAACACGGGGAGTCAAAGATCTATGGCAATCAGCAAAGGAAAGCTCAGGGTCAAAAGAAGAGGTAGTGAAGGAGGCTCCAGATAGATCTTCTCAGATGGCCCAAAAAGGAATTCTGCATGACAAACAGCCCTGATTGTCGTCTGTGATAGCACTTGGGGCCAAGGCTGCAGTGATAACTCCAGCACCTCGTGAGTGGTCTGTGAAACTCTGATGGCTAGATAAAGGGTGGTAGAGATACATATGTGGTCGATGTGTTCGGAAGACCAGAAGAGAGCAGAGTGGTGTATGTGACTCCCCGACCTTTGTGCTCACTTTCAATGTGCATGTATGTGCAGTGGATAGATAGCAAATGTGTAAAGTAAGAGTCCTTGTGTGGTGAACGTCTAAGTGCATAGACTAGTGGGATGCATTTTGCACAACATGATGGAGAGTAGATACATCTTCCTTAGACAGTGGAATTTTATTGAGTGCATGCCTGTTTCTGAAGGGTGGAGGCCAAGAACTGAAGTGAGCGAGGAAAAAGAAAAGGCTACCCACAGAAATTCTGTGAGACCCTTGTTAGCAAAGAGCTGCTGATTAGCTCTTCATGAGTGGCAATGTTAAAAGCGAGAGCTAGGTCATCTGTTTCTATTGTTAAAGGTGACAATGTTTTCTAAGAAGGTCTGCCCTAATGACTACCAGGAAAGCTGATGACAGCCAGGTGCTAAGATCTCACACTTAATTGAGTCCTTGTTTTGGATAACTCTGCTTGGTACCAGCACTATTGGTACTGCTGTTAGTGTAATAACCTAGCACAAAGGTTGTGTCTAAACTACAGCCAGAAAATTACATTTGAAAAAGAATCACCCCAAATTATCCTCAAAACACAACAGTGGATTCACACTCCATGACTGAAACATTAGTATAAAAGTGGAACTCTGAAAAGATTGATCCATAGGTCACAAAAATTAGGGCAACAAAATGTCTCTGTTTATTCAATGTCCTCGTTCCTACAATATTCATAAAAAAGTCAATTAATAAACATTCTCTGTGAGCTTCCTTTCTTATGTGTATTTGGTGCCTAGATGTCTTTCTCTGATTTAATGGAAAAATAAATTCATATTCCAATGACATTCAGTTCAAATATATATAGTCCCATTCTTTTGCTTGTGACTCCTCAACAGAATATTTCTTCTGATGTCCCGACAGAGATGGGGCTATTGGAGGAAGGACTTTATACGGTCCACCTTATTTAGGGTAAAACCTGCTTGTGAGGAGAACAAAATGATCCTGTCACCCTGGGAGAAAACACCCAGCATGTAGGGACCATTAATTTTCTGTTTTTCAAAATCATACTCACTCTTTGGTAGTTTATTTTTGAAAAACAAAAAACTTGTGAAACATTTGCTAGATGGCCATCATGTCTGATGATACTATCCGTCAAATTTTCATGCATAAACAGGAACCACCAGCAGTTCCTGTCAATGTAAAGAGTTGTCAACAGGGCCGGCGGTCCACTGTAAATTTGGCAAGTTTAGGTCCCTGAGGATGGTGAAGGCATTTTCCTCATCCAGTTAACTTCGGCCACCAAACTCTAAAGCAGGCCAATACTTATTCTTCCTTCTGTCATGAGATTGGAATGAAACCTCTCAATTTACACTGTGACTTCGTAGGGTACCTCTGCAATTGTTTGTCTCTAAATATCAAGTGGCACCATGTCATTGGCTTTTGCTTTTACAAATTATGTTTTAGTTTAATTTGTTCAAGTGACCTAAATCAGGACAATAATAATTGAAGAATGCACTGATTTGCTGCATAAACAGTGATCTGATAACATGGAGAGTTTTGGTAATCCTGTAACTGGATCGGGTACATTCCAGTGGCTTTATGAGTTACAGAGAGTACATACTTTCTGGAAGGGTAAACAGCTTTTACTAGTCTTGCAAAGGTTCTCATCAGTGTTATTATTAGCCACCTCTGCAGGTAACCTCAAAGGAGAAGTAACATTTGTGGAGCACAAGACAGCTCCATAAAGGACCTCCCAGGTCACTGTGTCTTGGCCCCTGGTGTAATGGAGTGCCACGTAAAATAACTTGAAAACATTCAAACATTTCACTAAGCACTAAGGGCCTCATGTCACAAAATCACAGGACTTATGATGACAAAAGTGCTTATAACAATTGACAAAACCCTGGTTATGAGGTGGAAAATTCTTTTAACTCGTAAAACGACTTTTGCAATTGTTTCCGAATTGCAAGTAAAACGGTTTATGAAAGGTGTTTCCCCCAATTCCCTTTCCAATTCAGAAAGGAATTTAGTGATAGTTTACAACTGCAATTGCTGTTGCGAACCATTGATGAGCTAATGACTCCTGTGGGTTGGTAACTAATTTATTAAGGGGATGGGGTCCCCTCGGACAATAGTAAGTATTCTAAAATAGAAAAGTAAGTGGGGGAGAACATTTCCAAAATAGAAAACGTTTATATTATAGAGCAGCGCTGGTTTCTTTAAGGAGCTCAATCTCCTTTGATAAAAAAAAAGTTTTCAGTTTTGGAATGCAGATGGTGGTGTACTGTACCTTGCAGGCCAGCATCCCTGTGTTTATAATCAATCACAGATGGTTGCAAATTGGCACCTGCATAGTGGACAATAATTAGACAGGTTGTTCTGCAACCCCTTGCAATTCAGTATGTTGTGAACCAACCAAAGAGTACATAGGTGTACATAGTTTGCAAAATACTATTCAACTTCCAATAAGTATATGTAAAATTTGCAACCACTTTTTGTGAATGAAATGTTAATACATTGCCATCATATTCATAAGAAGATGGATACCTCTTGTGTTCACTCCTTGTTTGTAGTTCTACCTCGCACATACCTGTTGAAATCTGCATAGTGGATAATGACATAACATCTAAGCAGTTTAGACAACACCCAAGTAAATAGTGAAGTGCCTCTGCTATTTGCACAGCTTCTGACCAAGCTGTGCCTACAGTCTGCTATTTAGGCACCCACCAGGTGATTAATGAGGTTTCTTTTCTATTTGCAAGGCCATCAGCCAGATAGTACATCATTTTTGCCATTTAGCCAGCAGCCAGGTAAATATTGAAATGTCTTTGCTGTTTGCCAGGCTACCAGCACAATGTAAAGAATTACATTTATTTGCTCTATGTGAGGCTGCTGGCCAAACTGTACATAATGTGTGCTGTTTTGTTAGCTGCCAGGTAATGCCTGAAGGTTCTTTGCTGTTTGCTTGATTGCAGGCCAAATAGTACATAACGTGTGCTGTTTAGTCAATGGTCAGGTAAATAGTGTAATTCCCTTGTTATATAGATGACTGTCAGCCAGACGGTGCAGAATCCCTACTAGTAAGCCAGCTGCTGGGTAAATAGTGACATTTTTCCATTTGCCTGGCTGCCAGTCATACAGTGCAGGATTTATATTACTGAGCTAGTGGCTGGGTAAATAGTGAAGTTTGTTTTTGATTTCAAAAGCCCCCTGCCAAATAGTAAATACTTTCTACTACTTAGCCAGGGCCCTGCATAGAATGACCTCCGGTCTGTAATTTACACGGACTGTCCATTATCTAGAAGGAATGTCCATTGCCAGTAGCTAATTCTTTAATGTATAGACTTGTCTTTAATTTGAAGCATCCTGAAATATAACATTGCAACATGACCGTGCCTGACCCCTTTCGCTTCCACTGGCTCCACTATTCCAAGAAATGTTACTGGCAGGGCTGTGGCAGATGATGTAGAATTGTCCCAGCATGCTATTCCCCTGTTAGAGGCTGTAACAAAGATCACCTCTACTCAGCAAATTAATATATTTGCTTGTTAACATCCAGGTTCCCTCTAATTGTTTTTTTTTCTGTGTGTGCCAATAAAGAGTCTTCATGCACTACATCAAAGGAAATGTAAACCAAATACATCACATTTCTCTGTATAACTGAAAGTAGAGAGCAACTAACAAAAATAAGTGGTGGAGTAGTGCAAATTTTGTGTTCTCAAATTTGTATTAATAATTCATTCATTCATTCATTCAGATCACTGTATTTAAGTCAGCGACCATACAAGCAACAAAATAAATATATAAAGTGATCACAGAAACACAAAAAATACATAAAACAGTGATATCAGAATACAATGTATGAACCTGCACATACAGAGCAGTAAGTGTTTAAAAATTAGTAAAACCACGTTGCTAAATGCAATGCCAAAATCTGATTTATAATAGAACAAGAGCGCAACTACATTAAAGTGCTTGGTATGTACTTAAAATCTGTGGGAGATAAACTCTCAGTAAAAAGAAGAAAACTATGTAAAACATCGTTTAGCTCTCTAAGAACATCAACCAAAAGTTATAACCGTTAATCGTTTTTCGAGTGGTTCCTTCTACAACTGTACAACTTCCAACCCACCAGGCCGTTGATTTCTCCTAGATAAAACCTATTATACCAGGATCCATTAAGTCAGTGGGTCAATTCATTGCATCTATCTGTTTCTAAGGGAGCTGATGAGAAAGAATCTTCGTCCGAATAGGCCAGATATTCTCTAAGTATTTAACCATTGAAAATACAATAAAAATCGACACCATCAGACCTACAAATTTCAAGAGTGACCCAAAGTTGGTGCATGCTCAGACACCGACATAAGGGAACGCACGATCCAGTGCCAAGGCTGCTTGGAATAACTGGGACAAAAAAAACAATACATGATTAATGGTTTCACCACTTCCTCTCCAAGCTGCGCAAATTTTACCACCTTCCAGGGAGCCCTTCCAGCTGGCTGTAAAAGTAGCGAAAGAAACGCTACCCAACCTGAACCTTATAAAAAAGGCTTTTGTAAAAGGAGGGTCAATCTCGTCCATAAAGGGCTCAAAGGAGGGGGATGGTTTTATCGTTAAGAATTTTTTAATTCGAGATCCAAACATGAAAACTGGACTGACTTTGACTCCCCTAGCTCCCAAGAAAGGGACTTTGGCCCATATTTAAGAAAAATAATGCACAACTGCGCCAGCGCAGTTGTGAGTCAAAAAAAGTACCACGGGCTAATGCCATTCCCTAGCACAATCTGTGCACCAAATTTATAAAATGACGCATGATGGCGCTAAGGAATGGTTAGAGTAAAAAAAAAATTGGTGCTAACCTCTGCAACGTGCTGTAAGTAAAAAATAACGCCAATGCTGCAAAAGGGGCGTTAGAACGTTTTGCAGCACATTTTTTTACGCGAAACGTGTTAGCACCGGATTTACCAGCATTAGCGTAAAAAAAGTGCGAGCAAGAAAAAAGAATTGGGAAGACAAGATGGAGAATGCAGGCCAGGAGAGCCCCCATGGAGATCCCAAGTACCAGCCAGGAGGGTCCGGCAAAGTCCGAGGAGAAGGAGAAAAGGAAGCAGAAGTGTTGCTTTACTGAGGAGGAGAATGTCATCTTGGTCAGCGAGGTGACGGAGCACCAACACCAGATCTTCGTCACCTCCAAATTGCCAATAGGTGGGAGAGAGGCTATACTGCAGGCAACAGTAGATCAAGTCAGCAGCGTTGCAAAGGTGAAGAGGACTGTCACTGATTGCAAGAAGCGGTGGCATGATTGCAAGCGCAGAACTAAGGAGAAACTACCCAGGAACCGAAAGGCAGCACTGCAGACTGGAGGTGGAAGTCCCGCACCCCAGGAGGACCTGGATGAGCTGGAGGAGGTGGTGGCAGCTGTCATCCCGGAGGAGCTGGTCACTGGAATCGCAGGACAGGACAGCACAGACTATCAAGAACTACCACAAATGCAGGGTATGTTGCATGGGGGTACTATCTGGAATCTCACAAATGGCAGATGGGGGAGGCACATAGGACACACTGAATGCATACAAAAGGGTTGCATCGGGACACATTCGGCCAGAACCAAAAGGCCCCATCGCCACACGAGCCTCACTTTTAGTAATGCTCTGGTGGCGCTATGCACTCCGACATATACACAGCGTGGTCTAAAGCCACTTACTGTGGCTTATCACCACCTTGTAAATGGTGGCCCCTACACACGCAGCACTTTGCCTGGAAGTGGCGTGCAATCAGTGTAACTGTGCTGTGCCACAACAACACCCATTGCGTATTGTTGTTGCCCCAGATCCAAGGCAACATGTTCACCAGAGACTGTGACTAAAGTCAACACCACCCCAGGGGTGGTGTCAGGATGGTGCAACAAGGCAAAATGCATTCCATCCTCCTCGTGTCATTGCCCTTCTCATGCGTGCTGTATCATGCAGCACACATAGAAATGCCACCTTGCCATAATAGATTGTTTATTTGTGCAGGATGGGACAACCTTCTGCAGATAAACAATCTATCCCCTCAACACAGGCACCCTTGGACTATGGTGCAAGGATGCCTGCGTTGGTGCAGGGAGATCAAATCTGCGCAGATGCTTGGGGAAACACAGAGGTGTGCTGTGTTCCTGAAAATACAGGGCATCCCTGCTTTTCAGAAGTGGTGCAGTGCTGTCCAACTATTATTGCTGCTGCACTTAGCTGCACCACTTAAGAAAGAATCAGGGCCTCAATGTGCAACATGTGGAACACAAACCACACAGGGTGGCCCAACAACAACTCTCACCCACCTCCATGTACCATTTGGGAATGGGCACAAATGTGAACTCATACAACATATGGGGCATGTCTGTGATCATCATTTGTTCTGCTGTACAAGCAGCTTCAATTTCACCATGTAACAAGGTTGTCTGCGTTGTGTGAATGGTTGGTGTTAAGCATAAAGGGGCACCTTCATGCGTAAGAACAGTCACAAGTGGCATCAATGTTCCCCATGTGGATCCGAGTTACCCATTCCCCTTATGCCACATTAACAAAGTCTCAAAATGCATGCATTGATCCACATTGTACATCCTTACACCAACATATGCCAGTGGCAGATATGCTGTATGCAATGAAATGTCCCTAATGTAAGAAGCGACAAACTAGTGGGGCTGATAATCCATAATGGTTGCACTGTGCCATCCAATTAGCATATGTTTGGGGGTCTGCTAAAGGCAGATGTCAAAGTAACACACGCATGGTAAGCAATGGACCTCCCTGTGCTTTGCTGCACTAGTGCCATCATTGATGGACTGTGGGAATGTCCATCATGATGCATAGGAAGGTAAATTACATGCTACCATGGTGTCAGTGACTAGGGCAAGAGGCCTGGAAGGAATATGATGGTGTGGAATGAGTGCACACAGTACCTTGAAAGGTTGCCCCATGTGTGATGCACAATGCAACACATAATTAACAACTACAACCTGGGGTCTGTAACATGTCACTGAGCCTCCAGTAGCAAGTAAATGATGAGCTATATCAACAGCCACTACAGAAAAAGATTGACATTTCACTATCTCATTGCAGAGGATGATGCCTTACCTTCTGCCGACCTTCCTGTCCTGAATTTTACAGATGACATAGATTACCAGCTGCCACCCATCAATGAAGAGACTCTTCAGTATGTCCTAGGTTCCTTCCAGACACCACCTCCAGTCGCAGGGAGGACACACAGCGTTGCAGGTTCTCCACATGAACCACAAACTACCAACAGACAGCACCAACCAGTCCTGCCACAGCCCTGGACTCCGAGGACCCAGACATCACCTTTCAGAGGACAGTAGTAGGAGTCCAGCAGGAGCAGGCCAAGCAGGTGTGGGTGGGATGGAGACCATGGCAGGCCGCCTAGAGGGAGTGCAGAGGTGCCTCAGTCCAAACAAGGACAACTCAGCTGCCATCAGAGGCACCCACTCCGCGTTACATGGACTCCAGCAGTCCCTGGCAGTCATAGCTTCTGTCATGAGGCAGAGGTTTCAACAATTGCTCTCCCAAAGTGGAGGTAGCATGATAGATAACAGGCTGGGGGCTATACAAAATACCCTGGAGTCTATACAGCAGGAAGTGGTCTCCTTCAGGGAAAACATGTCTGCCTACCACTATGATGTAGCTGGAGTGTTGAGAAATCAGCAGTTCCTCCTTGCTGGAGTGACACCTTATGTGTTCCCACAAATGGCAGCCTCTGGGACCTTTGATTCCACCTCTCTAACCCCTGATGTGTGTATGCCCTCCTCACTTCAACAACAGCACCAACCTTGCACCACACACACCAGAGGATGAAGATGTGGAAGAAACAACATTCACACAGAAAACCACCTGGTAGCACCAGTCTGTGCCACATGGACAGTATCTCCTTAGTTCTGGACTTAACATCATGCCAGTGTTTTGACAGCTGGCTATGTACCCCCTTCACTTAACCATTGTTGATGTATCTGCTATATACTGTCATTATCTTAATTCCTACCTATTGTCAATTTGGACGCTTCCTCAGTAATGCACACTTCTCCTATCCATGTCTCATGACATGTCCCTCACCCTTGGACTCTGAAAGTACAACAAATGGCTCAGGATCTTTCACGGGGTCTGTGAACTGGACATTGTATTGCATTGGTAAATACACTTGCACATGTAACTAAATCTCCATATTCACATGTATCATGTCATCTTTTACTGTGATCCATCAACTCATCTAAATGTATGCATTGTGTGAAGCTATATAAATGAGAACAGAAACTAATTACATGTGTGGCTTACTGTCAGACACAAAGCAACATACTAGGACTCTAACATGAAAAAGGTGACTGATTGTGTTGTGGGCTGCAACCAACTTACAGAGCCCTTAAAAACATGTATTGAACAGATATTCATGCAAGTTGACACATGGCATGTATGGGTCAGACCCAAGTGTCTGGAATTTTCCCTGATGAGAGCACCAGTACATACAAAATGTGATTGTCAGGAACTAGGGTTGACAAATGTTTTGAGTAGCTGATGTCATATTGCAGCCAATCTGACAGCTCCTTGGTCACACGGGATACACATAGCCGTACACGTAAATCAATACAGAAAGCATACCCTAAGGCATTCCTCTAACTTGGCCAGTGCACACATGAGAACACCCAGACACTCAATCAACATGGACACCTAAATGTCTACAACTAACAGGATTTATTTGAACTTAAAAACAACACCTTATTAAAACCTAACCTAGACACTATCCTACACTAAACTAACGTACACTAATTTATCTAAGCTTACCCCTACAGCTAGCTATCCTAATCTAAACGTATCTTAAACATTTAATGCCACACACTAAACATTGTCCCTCCAGCCCCCTTACGAGACAAGATACAAGTAGGACAACATTAACTAAAGCTACACATACACTAACTTAACCTATATCCTAAACAAATATATATATTTTTTGTCAATTTTGTTTCATGATTCTTTAAATTGTTTTTAAAAATGTTTTTAAACATAGAGCCCGATAAATAACCTCCCCACCCAATCCCCCAAAGCAAAACAAAATACTAAAACCCACGCCCCCAACTATACTTACCCTTTCCTACAACTAACCTAATCTATTTATCTAACCTGTCACTATTTCAGCTTTTTTTGTACAATACTTCAACAACTTGAAATTGAGAGCATTGTACTGCTCAAGTTTGTCCAACCTCGCCATAATGGCTGACATGTCCACCCTCATGTCCGACTCAAAGTTTGAGGATGTGGTTGCTGCAGGTGGCTGTTGCGGTAGCTGTGTAGGCATAGGTGCTCTTGATGTGGAGGTGGTCGGACCAGCAGAGGAACCCTGACTCCTGAAGTTGTGCCCGATGTGCTCTCCACTGTTGCAGGCTGTTTTGGAGATCCCTCATGTGGGAAGGCAAGCTAAGCCCCGAAGATTTTTTCCGCTGATATTCTAGTACCATGCCTGTACCTGCATGATGTGGCGGAAAGGCTCTGCCCTCCGATCAAAAGCACGCTTCTGTGCTGTGGACATAGTGGCAGCTAAAACATGAGGAGAACAAGGCATCAAATACTGCATTGGGTAGAGGTAGAATAAACATGCAATGTACACAGCATCCTCAAATGGCACATGCTGTCCACCAGAGATTCCAAAAGAATGTCAATTACCAATTCAAGACTAAACTTCCTACCAGCCGTCTACAGTATCATGTACATGTCACTGGGTTAACGACTATCCATTGTTGACCATTATGGCACAGAGGTAAGTGGACTAGTGCCTCCTTGCGCCACATTTGTGTCATCATACTTGTGAGCATCAAGTGGCCCAAGTCCCAAATTCCCATGCCACAGTCATAAAGTGGCGCAATGCATGCATTCCACCACTTTGACATACCTTGCGCTACATTAAGCGTAGACCAGGCATCATGGATGCAAGGTGGGGTTCACCCAGTAGGGGGACAGGAAAAATGGCACCAGAAATTCTAAGGAATGCCAATGCATCATTCATGTGTCCTTCAGTTAACAACTGCTCAGAGCAGACGTTACAAGGAGGTACACCATTGCTTACAATGGGCCTCTATGAACTGTTCAGGATTAGTGCACATATTGCTTGTTCTAAGCCTGATCAGTACATCTACATTGTCTAGAGATTTTGTACCTATTGCCCCCTACCCTCTAGCATGGTGTGCAAAATTTCTTATACGGCTCACACATGGTGGCTCTATGGGTGCCCTAAGGGGCACAGGAAGAGTGGCATTGCACTGGGTGCAGCAACAGTATTCCTTCTTATTGAACTACCTGTGTACATGCATGCTTAACATCTCCTAAGAACCAGGTGTACACTCAGCATCCACATTCTATACACACGTGATTTGACCAAGCTCACTCACAATTATCATAATGGGTAGATCATGGTGGTTAGTCTGCAAACACCTAGTTTGCTACAATCCCTAGACATGTCCCACATCTATCTGTAGCAGAGTTGAAATCTCATTGTGTCCTCAACTGACTGTTGCCCAGATCAATAAGGCTCCTTGCACAGCTGCTGCCTCACTTAATTTATAAAGAGTAGTAAGACACCGGTGGTGCATGTGTCTCCTTGATACTCTCCCTAGAGACCTCAACACATGTACATCATTTATACCATGCCCTGAGTAACTTAAAGCAATGTGTGGCACACAGTGCTATAAAATGTGCTGTGAAAATATGTTGGCAGCAGGCATGCTAATCAAATAAACAGCACCTCAGACATCTTGATTGACATCACTGTGTATGTGGGCATGCTTTCCTTTTCCTAGCATCCACAATTCCATGGCAGCACAGGTTGGCACTTGAGCAACAATCAACTTAATCTACATCCACAACGTTGCAACAGACATGATGTCAATACCCTGACTCAGATGATGTTATCTTATAGGTCACACATGACATTTCAACATTGAATTGCACACATCATACCCTCTCACATAAAACCCTGGAATGACACATGTGACGCACAAGGTGACACAATGGGTGCATCGGGGTCTTCAAACTGGGACACCTCTCTAATTGTGTAGGGTGGAGGTCCATCTGAAAGACATGACAGGAACACATAGCCTAGTCATTTTTTAACATTTAAGAGCTTGACAACTGTTACACATTCAACTTGTTAAGCTGAGTAAGCAAGTCAACTTTGTGTTAGGACTGAACAACTGCCAACCATGACATTTATGTCTGTAAGACAAAGGGCCAGATTAAAGAGGCCCTGGCACTTCCAGAGCATTACTTTCCCTGATGCTCCTGTGGTGCTTTTCACTGCACCATATGTACAAGGAGCAGTTATGCAGCTTTTTGTAGTGTAACGCCTCCATGTACATATGAGGCAGCATGACACAGTATTCTGCATCAGAGGGGCATGCAATGGTTATTGCAGTGGCTGTTCCATTGTAACGCCCATTGGTTCTGACACTGCCCCACATTTTCAAGACATCTTACTTGTTGCCAGCGCCAAAAGACTGACAACAGCCAAAGGGTGGTGTAAGCATAGCAGAGAATTGAGGGATGCATTGATACCTCCTTGTTTCTTGTTTCATATATATGTGTGCCATTTGAAAGCACACACAGTAGAGGTAAAATGCCATGGATGTTTGCTTATGTGCACATAGTTGTCCCTTCCTGCACATTTGCAGAATAATATAACGGATGTCTTGGCACTACTATGTGGGCTGTGTTCGGCACACACACACCCATGACTGACAATACTCCTGTGTCATGTTTCCTATCAGTTTAACTTTACTTAACCCCATTTACACAATTGTAATGACCATGACGGTCATGTACTTTTGTGCATAGGAAACATGTACCCTTGCACTATTGCATGTGTGTCTTGTATTTTACACTTTATGGGATATATGTGATACAAAATGCCTACAAAGAGGGATGTGCAATTTGTTTGCACTTGGTCCATAGCTAAACTCTCTTAAATGATGTTTGCTTAAGACACAAAACTTCCTGTCCTGATTCTTGACAAAACATGCTGCAGTCAACCTTGTGCCCCCCTGTCATGCACATGCAAATGAGGATGTTGCAGGGCAAAAGGGGTGCTTACCAACTGGTCCACCAATCCGAATCACCAGGTGATCCAGTAGATTTCCCTCTTGTGCAGTGAGGTCTGCCCAATGGTGTTTGTTTTGGAGGTCCGTACACACAACACCAAAGATCCGCCGTAGGTGGTGGCGCACCTTGGCTCACCGCATCTTCCCTGCCTCCGTTGGGTAGCCCTGGGTGACCCAGCCACTCATACTCTACATCATGGGGCGGTAGTGTTTGACCAGCCAGATTAACCCTCCCAGTTCATCTCCACTCATTCTTTGCGCTCTGCCTTTCCCGACATATTGCAGTTTCCCTCCACTGCAAATAAAATAGCCCTAAAAATAATAAAACACTACCCAGCCTAACCTTAAATACCCCAACAGACTACGCTACCCCAAGACAAACACATGATAAAACAATTACTATGACAGGACAAAAACACTACACAAGACTCAGCAAAAAGACAAAATTGACAAGACAGCAACAGGGCAGAGCAGAAAACTCTCAAAAACCAACACTTATCGACCAGCATCAGCTCCACACACCCTCTCAAAATCACAGTCAAAAAGAGATTAAAGTGAAAGTGAAATCACTGTAACATGTTTGCGGCTAAGAAGTACTGTTTCATCACTTCCTGGGCATGGGGGTCATATTTTCTGATATGTGTCGTTTTTTTGACGCATGACGGTCACGCGTGGTATTTTTCCCATGAAGGATGACAAGGCTTGTCTACTTGCAGTTGATGTGCAGGGGCCAGGTGTAATTTCTTTCACAGACGAAGTATGGAGTATTGCTGTTTGCGTCAAAAAGTTTGACGCATAACGGGAATGCGTGGATTTTGTGGAAAAGGCTGCCAGTGCACCCAGATTCACATACCTTGTTACAGGAGCTATGCATGTATGTAGTCAGTATGGTATGAATACGTGTGTGTGCATGTGCATTCATGTATGTAATAGTAACATCAGAATGTGTTACCATATGTTTGTATGTGTGTGTGATGCATGCAATGACTGATACAGTTTGCATATATGCATGTCTTGGTAGACTTTTTTTCACATACGTTACCACATGTGTACTAGGAGTGTACATATGTGATGTAACACATACCACATTGTCATGTCTGATTTCCAAATGTACGTTTGACAACACCAATTTAGATATGCTGGGCTATGTCCAGTACATGGGCATGCATGTGATACCCTGGACAAATTGTACTCAGAGAATGCAGTGGACTAGAGCTGGGTTGATTTCACGTAACCTATGGCAATGTGTGTCTACACTGTGGTGTGTTGTATGGTTCAAGGTTCAAGATGCTATGCTACATGTGTAACATATGGTTCCCCATGCATCTGTGATGCAGGAGATGGTGTACTGACGTGTCAATGAAGGTTGGTATATGACATGTTTGTGTAGTGTAATATGTGTAATGAATGCCAAAGCGGTGTATTAATGGGATATGAAACCTCCCAAATCTAACTTCCAGCATGGACATATGTTGGCCTTAGTTTCATGGCTGTGTATTCATATCACTGCCACCTATATTTCCCTATATGAGAACATATCTGAAGGTCAAATAAGTGTGTGTATGATCATGTGATACATATTCATTTTCATTAGTGGAAAGTTGACTTTTGGGCATACTCCAATACACAATACCAGGCCTGCACCATTGAAGTGGTACATGTGTTCTGAGAATGCACAAACGTGGTACATACAATCGACCACAACATATTAGTTTTGACTGTTACATACAATGGCATACAACTGTATAGCTGGGTTGCTGTCAGGCAATAATGGCACCCTAGTCATCATTGCTCCTGTGGCACTTTGTGTGTCCACACAGACCCATGGTTGCATGTATTGATGCAGGTTGACGGTGCTCCACTCAGCTCAGTCAAGTGTGTACAAGCATCAGGCCCCTGACTGTGTCAACACGCAATTTAGCCTCAGCAGGGGAGTTAGGGGGTGTATGGCAGGGATCTACCTTCCTGATGATAATGCTTCAGCAGCGCATTGCGCAGTCCCCTGGAAACAGACACCTGCACAAAGGTGATCCCATGGCCTGGGATGTTTTTTTACTCCCTTTGGGGTACTTGATTTCAGGCTTGCCCTATGATGTTCCAGGTGACTTCCTGCTTGTTTGTGTACGACATGTCTCATTATTCTGCATGGTTTGACACAAATGGTTATACATTGTATTTTCCATATGCAGCTTGGTTAAGGCATGTGTCTCTAGTGTAATTTGTTTATGTTTTCCAACCTAGGGGACAGATTATGTCATCTGTCACTGCCTTCTGTCACAATAGTATGCGATGGACAACTACATTGTTGTTGTTGCAAACATGATTCGGTTATGTACTGACCTAGACCTCCTCTGTGGCTATATGTCAGGTGATCACATGGTAACATTTTTGTTTTGCACAGTCAGTATTGGTCTGTGTGTACCCTCTCCACCATTAACAGCTTCTCTTCTTTGGAATTGATTTAGTCCTACGTTGCTGACATTCTTTAGGCTGCTTACCCTTTGTGCACATCTTCTACTGCAACATTGTCTGGTTATACATGGACAGGATGCTATGTGTGACGTGTGTAATTTGAAGATGTTCACATCTTCTTCTACTGGCTACATGATAGTATCCCTCCCATTTCCAGGCTTTGCTACATTACATGACTTCCACACACACATGACAGTACACCAGCCACAGCTCTTGTGTAGTGTCCAAGAGACCTCCCCATGTTGTATCTCCACGTATCTGAGGGAGTCTCTCAGCTGTTCTTCCACATCCTTTGGTGTGCATGGGATTGCACTCACATCTGCATTCCACAACCTATGTCATTTTCACCATCAGTGTATC
This sequence comes from Pleurodeles waltl, assembly GCF_031143425.1. Classification (NCBI taxonomy): domain Eukaryota; kingdom Metazoa; phylum Chordata; class Amphibia; order Caudata; family Salamandridae; genus Pleurodeles; species Pleurodeles waltl. The sequence goes on from NC_090444.1 coordinate 846,848,648, forward strand.
TTGTTAGTGTGTGAAGTAATCTCAGCTAGGATTATGTGATTTGCCACACGCAACTTTTCTGTCTCCTTCTTCACCCATACAATTTTGGAAATGTCTGTGACATGTTTGGACATTGCTAGATTAACATGCACATCCCTAACCAGATTGCCATGTGGGAGATCTAGACATTTTAGGGTATTGGTACCAGTAGGTCACTTTTTCTTGGTCAGACGTGTGTATCTATGAGAGGTGTGTTTTTATATGTGGTGTGTGATGGTATCATACAGACTATACTGAGTTACCTTGCAGACACAAACCAACCATTCTAGGTAATTGCTAACCCTTTCCTACCTAGGCCATAGACCGGTACATCAGTCTTCACATGTATTTCCAGATTAACTGCAGGCATATGTCAAGACAACACAATTGTGTGACATGGGTCTAAGAATGTACATTGGAAGTGCTACAGACTCTGCATGCATTCCACCCACACATTCATGTGGTGGTGCATTCTCCCATTTTATTGATCATTCCTGGCTATGGGGCATATTTGTGGAGAGTGGATCAGTACCCATTGCTGCTCGACTTGTCTTGCGACCCTTAGCGCACTCCACAGCCAATATGTGTGTGCTATATTTGAGAGACAGCACACTATGTGGCAGGGTTGGGTCCAGTAGCGCTTACAGTATGTAATGCCATTGATTTGCGGTGTAGGGTTAGGGCTGTACTTTTGGCCCCAACTCTGAGCAGCCCATGATTGTCCATTGATACCAATGGTGTTCCCCCTTGTCATACCTGCTCAGTGCTGGCGGCACAGCTACCCGCCTGAGATGTGACACAGCTTAGTTCCTTATTTTCAAGTACACCATTTAGAAACAGCCCCTTGCATACATCTTGCCTGGCAAAGCCATGAAGTGGTGCAAGGAGTCAGAATTGGTGCAATGTCTACATTACGGCACTTAGTATATCTTGTGTGTGGATATAGACCTTCGAGAGCCACATTAGCATGAGTAATGTGATGCTGATGTGTGGCGTGGAGGCCCTAGACCCTCTTACATCACAACCTACGTTTCAACATTCTTTGTAACTGTTGTGGTTTTTTCCTGCTCTCTGAGGTATGAGTAACTTTCCAATGGTATATGTATCAGAGAATGAGTACACCATGGGCAATCTGGTGCAAAGTGATTTATTGGTGATACTTACGGGGTGATTTTTGTTGTTCAGTGTCTGGGCGTAGAAGTTCAGTATAATTTTTTGTCTCCTGCAAACTCCTGCAGCAGTGTTTTGTTGTTCCCCCTCCACCTGTACTGCACTATTGTCATCCTCCTCCTTATTGGGGACATCTACTAGTTCATCCAAGGGGACATTAGACCCGAATACATATGTTATGCAAGATTTACATACAAGGATCATCTTGCATACCAGGGATGGTGCAAACAACAAGCTGAGCTTGACTTAAGGAGCCCAAATGGCCTCTCCACCACATTTTGGGTCCTTGTGTGACCTTCATTATATGCCCACTTTTCCTCCATTGTTGGGTTGCCAAAAGGAGTCATCACCCATGACTGGATGCCATAACCTTGGTCGGCTGCAAAGGAATGTAAGAACATGTGTCTGTCATGCAAATTTGTGGTTTCATATGTGCCATGGCAAATGTTATTTTTAGGTGGAGTGGTGACTCAGACTTGCATCCGGTATTGTGTGTTCCTGTTTTGTTGAATGGTTGCATTGGTGTGTGATGGTAGACATTACTATTATGGGTTGTGGCAAAGGGACCTGGTGATTGTCAAATTAGATCTGGACTGACAGTTCAACCATGAAAATGATGTGTTGTGTTGTCCATATATGAGGCTGTGTCCTAATGTTAGTTGAACCTACCACCTCCCTGCACCACAATAGTGTAATTTGTATTGACACTACAGTAGCCCTACAAGGCCAAAATCAGGCCACCATGTTACCATGTGGCACTATGCATGCAGTGCGACACTTAGTGACCCTTTGTGGCAGATATTGCCTGTGCCAGCAATCATGTTTACAAGGAGGAGATTTACATAATAGGAGGACTAGCAAAATTGGTGCAGAGGACTCTTCTAGGTTCCTAGACTTGATTTATCACAGACACTTTCAGCATTTGCACAGAGCAGACGTTAGGAGAGGGCGCACCATAGTTTTGAATGGGTCCCTATGTGCTGTGCATGAAATGGTCAGGTATGTTCTCAATACTCTTACTGAGTCCAACTATGGCTTCCATTATCTTGACACTATTGCACCTACTCTGCACCATTGTGCTCCGTTTATTGTATACGGAGCCCACATGATGGCAGTAGGGTGCAGAAAACGGCACAATTACAGTGGCGCTGCTGTTGATGCTGCGCCACTTTCCTGACATTCAGTCCCTTCACTTTAGACCTGCAGATGAGTGATGATCTGGGACTTTGAATGTATTTTGTGTGTTGTTGTGCCCTATGTGTAGCATAATTTGGGACCGGTTCCTTAATGTGCGCTGTTTTTGCATTGGGTAGTACATATGGCGCTGGAGGGCTCCCATAATTTTTTAGAAGGGAATGCCTACCTTGCATATCATTTTCTATAAACAACGCAAGGTGGGGTGGTGCTCCAAAAAAATTACACTAACTCTAATATTTTGTTGCTAGATGGGTCTAGCGATAAAATATAAATATGGCGCTGGTTTAGCACCGCTTTTGAATCAAAATAAATGGCGCAAAGGTGGCACTAAGTTTTCTTAAATATGGGCCTTCATATTTTTCATTTAAGATGATGTGATAACTGTTGGGTACAAGGAAAAAGAAAATGAGCTACAATACATATTCAACACTATCCAACTAATATACAAAACAAAGCAACAATAAAGTAAATTCAAAAATGATATTTATTACATGTGTATGTACAAAAAAATAATAAGCAAAGATATCTAGATAATCTAAATATACAAATATTACACAGGAAAGTACATAAATACAAATCTAAATAATCTATATATACAAAAACGTATAAAAACACTTATAGACAAAGTGCCACACAAGACAAGACAGTGAAATGATAAAACCAAACAATAACCAAACATACAACTCTAAATTTCATAAATACATTTCAATACAATCAGATATGCACAAATTCTCTTTTGGCTACAATCGTAGTACAATTCACAATAATATCCTCAATATTAACAATAACAATTAATTCTCAATCTTGTTTCATGGTAGCTTGAAAGAAACGAGAAGATCTGACACCATAAAGTTCATAAATCGTCCACAAAAACAGAAGTAGGAACCAAGCCTACGCACGTTTCGGCGGTAGTCCTCTAATTTATGAGGCCACCTTTATCAGGTCAGTTCCTTTTTCAGTAATTCACGATATAACATGCCGCAGATTAAATAAACTCAGTTGTCCTTCCCAATGATATACGTCATAGTACAAGAAAAATACAACGAAAATGATTAATTAAATCTAAGCTCTTGAGATACGATAAACCACCAGTGCTACATCTGGAAAAACCCACACCATAACCCAAAAATAGAATAAAAAGTGATAAAAAACAAAAAATGAAAAAGTAAAATATAAAATAAAAATAGATAAAAGATAAATAAAGAAATAGTGCATAGAATAAACAAAAAAAACAAAATTATGTGTTAAAAAAATACATGCATACATACAGACATCACGTGGACACAGGATCCCAACATTCACTTTGCTAGGAGTAAGTACCTGCAGCCCAGGCACAGATGTAAATAAGTTCCCAAGAAACGAACAGAACTCGATTTTCAAATTCCAATGTTGATTCACAGATACTCCTTATGCAAAAACAAAAACAAATATCCCAAAATTACCACTTCACGTTTTTACAAAAAGGATAAAATATAAAGTGATCACAGTCCAACCATCGCTGGGACATAAACTATAGAATACAATCTCATATCCATGAGAGCAGTAACTTTCTACTTCACCTACCACAGAAACTCATGTAGTAAGGAATATATCAGGGCATCCTTCATTTAACTTTCATTAATCACAGGCCTTCCGTCTATAAAAAGAAGAGGAGAGACAGCATAGAAGAACATAATCTACAAAACCTTATTTACAAAAATATTCTTACAAAATATATATTTGTCCACCTTCTTTTAAATCAGTGAGTCTGAAAGACTTGAACCGATACCATCATTCAGAACCTTACTAGCCCCACTACTTCACAGTTAACATGCGTAGTTATGCGACTATAGCTTATAAAGCTTCATAAAAGGACTTCTACCAACTCACAGCGTAATATGGCCAAAAAGCAATAATGTTAATATTTCACAATGTCGTAAGACGCAAACAAGTTAAGTCTATTAACACAAAAAACTCTTTGAATACATAACTTGTTGCAAATACGAATTACCGTCCACCTGAGTGTGTTATCAATCAACTACACCTCCGCTATAAAGTCATCTCATGCAGTTGAGGAAAGCATACAATAATCTTGCAGCTGTGAGATGACCCCCTTTATCTATTTTTTAAGGATCGTTACCTTTTTATTGACAGAGGTCCTCCGTTCTAGAATCCTGAAATCCGAACCAAAGATTGTTCGTTCGAAGACTCCCCATTTTAAAGTCAGGCATATTGCCCTATTTTGGGATCAAAAGATCGCTAGATTCTAAACATAACTGTTGGGTCTGACTTGTATTCTGAATCAAGTGCCTGCCTCACTTATTTTTGCCAGGTAACATCACCCCTCCAAGATAACCCTAAGACCCACCCAGGGAAGCTCCTGCCTGAGCGACCGACGGCGGTGCAATCCGCAGCACCAGAGACACATTGATCACAGGGATGTCTCAGTAAAGGCAGCCCCAGCTCACGGAATGCTGCTGGACCACAATTGAGCACTGGGGGTTGCCGAACTGGGGAGAGAACTACACTGCAGCCTGTGGCAGTGTCCTGCGCCATCTTGACTGCACTGTAGCAACTGTGGTACCTTCATAGAGCGGGACCCTGCTGCTACTGAGTCGTGCCCGTGAGCCACGCCACTGGCTTCCTCGCAGCGGACTCTGGGTCGCTGACCCATGGAAAGTACTGGGCCGCACCCAAATGAGGGGGTCATGGCGGAGGCCTCGTGGAGGTCAGCGGAGGCCTGGAGGGTGGTGAGGAGGGCGACAGAGCTGGGAGCGTTGTAAAGTAGTGATTCCAGATGAGATGAGCAGAGACCCTGGGATGGAGCGAGGGGCAGGGGCTCTTAAAGCAACTATAAGTCCCCCTCTGATGGGCCCCTAGAGGCATTTCCTGGGTGCTTGGACCCTATGCTCCTACTGAGACTAGCGCGGGTGGTGCAGTGGCTCCAGCACCACGCTGCCATCTTTGGACTGTTAAGACCCTTCCAAATTTGCTTTTCCTACCTCAAGGCCCGCTGTGATGGCTGGAGCATTGTGCGGGCCATAACGTTGTGCTAGACTACATGCATGCTGGAGCCTCAACTGTAACTAGGAGAGACACACATGGGCCGAGCCTCTGCAGACCCTTACTGGGTAGACTTTGATGGACCTGGGGTAGAGGTGATTTCCTCCCCCTCCCCTGTGTACCTTGCCTTGAGGATTTGACGGGACCCCGATCTCCATATTTCCACCTGACCCGGCGATATTGAAAAGAAAGGTGGGTCCCCCTGATCGAGCTGGGGTCCTGCGCGGCTCTGTCACTTACGTGGGGCTCTCTGTTCATGAGAGGAGGTTCAGGAGGGCCTTGACATAGTAGAAACTCTGCTGTGGTGCAGACATAACCCCACATGAAGTTGAATACATCAAGTGTATCCTCGCTTTTTAGTCAGGGGACATCCGGGTGGTGGCTATACTATCCGGCAGTGTTTCCCCCAGTGACCTGTGCACCGTGACATCGGGCCGTGGGCTCCTGTTGGCCCCGCAGGGACACACGAGCCGCCCTGACCTGTGGAAAATCTTCCTAAACATCTGAGAGAATACTCAGTGCTCTTGTGTAGGAGGCTGGCCTGGTTTGTAGTGGGTACCTTGGGTACTTACACCTTATACCAGGTCCAGTTATCCCTTATCAGTGAAATGTAGTAGTGTTCTAGCAGCTTAGGCTGATACAGGTAGCTATAGCAGAGCAGCTTAGGCTGAACTCAGATACATGCAAAGTATATGCAATACCACTTATAGTTACACAGTACTTATACACAAGTAAAGACAATACTCAGTGTTACCAAAAATAAAGGTAGTTTATTTGGGTGACGCAGTACCAAAAATATCTTGGAGGCAATGCTCCTTCTGGAGGTAAGTATTATACACACTATATACAGTAGACACCAAAATAAGGTAAGTAATTAGACATAGGATAGTGCAAACAATAGGAAATGCTATAGAATGCAATGGGACAAAATAGGTCTAGGGGCAACACAAACCAGGAGGAAGAGGGTGCTCTCAGCACTTCAGAGAGCCCTCAGAGCACCAGATAGCACCAACAGGATTCCCAAGACACAGGGACAAAGAAGGTGCAAAATGCTGTTGGTACAGCACTACAAAGGAAGGTCCCACGCCACCGGAGAACAACTCAGCGATTTGAGCGTTGCAGGATAAAGTGCTGGGGACCTGGGCCAGGCTGTGCATGAAGGAATTTTGCAAATAGTGCACAGAGACCTCAGGAGGTGAAGAAGACGTGGTATACTGTAGTTCTGGGGGAAGGCAGGTCTTACCTCCTCCAAATTGGGACAGCAGAACCTCAGGACAGTCTGTGTCGCTGGGGTCCACCCTCTGTGTTCCAAGAAGCATGCTCGTCTCCAGGAGAGGAGTCCAAGAGAACTGGTCATCGACTTAGAAGGTGCCTGTGTGAGCAGGGGAGTGACTCCGTCACCCCACAGGAGATTTCTTCGGTCCTTCTGGTGCAGGGTGAAGACAGGGAGTCCTCAGAGCGTGCACACCGTGGAAACTGTTGCAGTTGCTGTCTGGAGCTGAAGTTGCAGAGTAAAAGTATCCCTTCTTGATACTTTGTTGCTGTTACAGCGGTTCCTGGAGCAGGCTGCGGTTGATCCGAGGTCAGAGGATGAAGTAGTAGTTGCAAAGGATTCCTGCTGGAAACTTGCAAGTAGAATCTGAAGAGAACCGACAGGAGAGACCCTAAATAGCCCTGAGAGGGAGATTGGCTTCCTTATCAGGTAAGGACCTATCAAGGGGGGGGTCTCTGAAGTCACCTGCTGGCACTGGCCACTCAGAGCCCTCCAGAGTGCCCCAACACCTTGCAAAGCAAGATGGCTGAAGTCTGGGACACACTGGAGGCGCTCTGGGCACCACCCCTAGAGTGGTGATGGGCAGGGGAGTAGTCACTCCCCTTTCCTTTGTCCAGTTTCATGCCAGAGCAGGGACAAGGGGTCCCTGAACCGGTGTAGACTGGCTTATGCAAGGAGGGCCCCATCGGTGCTCTTCAAAGCATTTCCAGAGGCTGGGGGAGGCTACCCCTCCCAGCCTGTTACACCTATGTCCAAAGGGAGAGGGTGTAACACCCTGCTCCCAAAGGAAATGCTTTGTTCTGCCTTCCTGGGACTGAACTCAGGCCCCAGGAGAACAGAACCCTTTCTGTGAGGTGGCAGCAGCTGGTGCTGCATTGCAAGCCTCAGAGAGCTGGTTTGGCAGTACTGGGTGTCCATGGTGGAGCCCCCAGGATGCATGGAATTGGCTCCCCAATACCAAATTTGGAATGGGGGGGGACAACTCCATGATTTTGTACACCTTACATGGCCATATTCGGAGTTACCATTTTAAAGCTACATATAGGTATTGACTTATATGTAGTGTATGCATGTAATGGCGTCCCGCACTTAAAAAGTCCCGGGAAATGGCCCTGAACTATGTGGGGGCACCTTTGCTAGTGCAAGGGTGCCCTCACACTTAGTAACTTGGCACCTAACCCTCAGCAAGTGAAGTTTAGACATATAGGTGACTTATAAGTTACTTAAGTACAGTGAAAATGGCTGTGAAATAGAGTGTGCACTATTTCACGCAGGTTGCAATGGCAGGCCTGTGGAAGGGTTTGTCTGAGCTCCTTAAGGGTGGCAAAAGAAATGCTGCAGTCCATAAGGATTTCCTGGAACTCCAATGCCCTGGCTACCTAGGTACCATATACTAGGGCCTTATAAGGGGGGTCTAGTGTGCCAATGAGAATTAGTAAATTAAGTCACTAGCCTATAGTGACAAATTTAAAAACAGAGAGAGCATAAGCACTGAGGTTCTGGTTAGCAGAGCCTCAGTGACACTAGTGCTTTATAAGGGGGGTCCAGTGTGCCAATTGAAATTGGTAAATTAAGTCACTAGCTTATAGTGACAAATTTAAAAGCAGAGAGAGCATAAGCACTGAGGTTCTGGTTAGCAGAGCCTCAATGACACAGGTAAGCACTACTTACAACACACACATTAGGCCACAAACTATGAGCACTGGGGTCCTGACTAGCAGGATCCCAGTGAGACAGGCAAAACACACTGAAATATAGGGTTTTCACTATGAGCACTGGGGTCCTGGCTAGCAGGATCCCAGTGACAAGGTAAAAACACACTGCCACACACTCACAAACATGCCAGAAGTGGGGGCAACCATGCTAGAAAGAGGCTACTTTCTCACATCTTGCACCACTCGGACTCCAGTATGCCTTGCAACCGAACAACTAAGCAGCCCACAGTGACATTGCTATGGGCCAAACCTGCTGAACAGACCTCGGACTAAGTGGACAAATGTCATGCAGGCGCGCCAGTACAGCGACTCAGGTCTCCATTACACAAGACTATCTAAACCACTTCCTGCAGGAGATACAGGCTGATATAACCTCCCTTAAGACAGGCCTGAAATTGTGCTTTAGAGAGGTCCAGAAGGAAGTATCTGATATAGGAGAAAGAGTAGCCGACCTTGAGCGTACAGTTGATGCACGATCTGAGGACCAAGAAATGCTGTGGTGGTGGATAATGACCTTAGAAGAGCAGCACATAGATCTCCAACTCAAGCAGGTAGACCTCGAAAATCGCAGTCGCCGCAGCAAGCATACATGGGATCCCCAAGGGAGCTGAGGGTGAGGATATTAAGGCTATCATTGTCACTCTCTTGCAATCTGTTCGGGAGGGGGGTCCTGCACAGCTACCGCCAGCCCTGTAAAGGGCGCACCGGATTGCAGGGGCTCTGGGCCGTCTGGGTGCTGCCCCAGACATCCTGACCAGAGTACAGTGTTTTACAGACAGAGGCCATTCTCTGGCCTGCTCCCAAACAGATAAGATCACGTTATTCCAAGATCTGACTGCCACAAACAACCCTGAAGCAAAGGCAGGAGTTTAGGATCATCACTGATAAATTTTGCACCCTAGGTATCCGCTGGGTCTCCCTGTGGCTGATGACCCGGAAGCTCACTCGCAGCGTGACACTCCAGCTAGGGACGCTCAGAAAACCATCTGGACCACAGTTGGATGATCCCGTCCTGGTAAGGATTTGGCATCCACAGCCTCTCAAGAGACAAAGGAGGACATTATCTGACATCTCCTTAATATGGACAAACTTTCCTCACTGCCTCAGTCCAAGGCTACCTCCAACTGCAGTGAGTAAAGCCAGGCCAGCGGCGGATACTGTACCACTGGTCTTCTGGCTACTTCAAGGGCTGCATGTTCAGAAAATAGCGCTGGGCAGGGGGATTACTCCGGAGCTCCCCTGGACTCTTAGACATCTCAGACACCACTACTTCCCGATGCCACTGATCCTCTGATCCCTCTGTGTCCAGCGCTCTGGGAGGGTGGCTCCTCCAAGGAGAGGCGGGTGCTATGATGACGCTCTCTGAAGACGACGGACAGACCTAGTTGGCCCATGATGGTTATTTTACTTGTTTTGTTTTTGCTTTTCTTCCTCAGATCCTGGCTGAGGGCTCTAGCAATGGTAAACATTATGGCCCTCATTATGACCCTGGCAGACGGCAGTAGTATGGATTAAAGTACTGCCAACAGGCTGGCTGTACTTTTCCCCATAATGTACCACTCCGTCTGCCACGGCGGTAACAGCCACCGGGCTGGAGACTTCAGGTAACAGCCGCCGGGCTGGAGACTTCAGTATCCTGCCAAACGGCCGTCACTAGCCCGCCCGCGGGATTATGACCCCACCTACCGCCATTGTTTTCGTGGCAACCTTACCACAACGAAAACCATGGCGGTAGGCACTATCAGTGACGGGGAATCCCTTCCCTGTCACTGATACGGGTCTTCCCCATCCCTCCCCCTAGCCTGGTTTCCGCCCAGCTCCCCCCTACCTACACGCACCTTCAAGTACCATCACACACACACTCATACCCACATGCACCCACGCATGCATACATCCATTCACACACACATCCAAACACACTGACATACATACAAGCACACACGCATTCGCACAACACAACACGCACTCCCACATCCACACATGCACACACATGCCACACGCAACACACACCTGCATTCATGCACACACAAACACACCCACACACACAACACCCCCACACACAAACACCCCCTCCCCTGTCGGAGCACCCAACTTACCTGATTGCAGGGGGTCCTCCGACAGGAGATGGGATGGGGCGCTGCTGCCAGCAGCAGCATCCGGCAGCAGAACACCACCAGGACGTATCATGGGTCATGATACGGTCTGCAGCATTCAACTGCCGTGGCGCTGCTGCTGGCAGCAGCGCCACCTTACCACCATCCGCCGCCATGACTGTAGCCTGAATTTTTCCATCCTTCAGGCAGAATTCCTGCTACGGTCATAATATGGCGGACGGCTGGTAGCCGCGGCGACGGTCTTTTGGTGGCCGCCGCCGCAGCGGTAAATGTTTTTTACCACCACTGTCTTAATGAGGGCCTATCTACTGATGCAGTCGCCAAATGCGGGCAGCATGGGACAACTGTCCTCTCTAACACTATAGGGTGCCTGCATTTCATTTGTAGCTTTAAACATTACTCAGCGTGCTCTTTGGAAGGACTAAAACTTCTTTCCCTCAATGTTCAGGATCTTAACTCCCCGAATAAATGGAAACAAGTGTGGAGCTACCTCTTACAACAAAACCTGATATTATTTTTCTCTAGGAGACTTATCTCAACGGCATCTATGGGCATAGGATGACTCATCCGAACTATCCTAGAAAGCATTGAATGTATACTGACTCCAAGACTCAAGGGGTGGGTGTCTTGTGCAAACATCACTGTGGTCTGGCTATCACTAAGATAGTACAAGACAGAGGGGGGAAATATCTTAGGCTACACCTCCGGCTCAGACACCTGCAACTTACATTGCTCAACATCTATGCCCCCAGTACCTCACAAGATATTTTCCTCCGCCGCCTATTGCGAGATCAATTTGGGGGGATTGAGGGTGACATATTGGTGGGTGGAGACCTGAATCTGGTATGGGACCCTGCATTAGACAGGCATACGACCACCTACAAGGGAACAGGGGCCATGTCAGCCCAGCTGAGATGGGATATCATAAACTTGTAGAATTGTGGCACTATCAGCATCCAGACGCCTGTGATTATTCCTTCTACTCCCACATCCATTCTACATATTCCCATATAGATTATCTCTTCGCATCACACACACTCCTACATGCCCTTGATACAGTAGAGATATGTGATATCTCTATCTCGGACCATGCCTATATTGAAGCCACATGGCGTCCTATGAACCTGGTGCCCGGTGAGATGACCCAATGGCTACTCCCTCCTGGCTCCTCTGGGACCTGATGGATATAGTGGTTATTCATGAGGGAATCTGTGAGTACTTTACCCCTAATTTAGGGCAGGGCCTACTAGTACACACCATCTGGGACAGTTTCAAGGCCACATTTCGTGGAGTCATTTCCACTATTAATATTTCCTGTAGAAGAGAGGCCAGGCTAGTAGATCATACCCTGACATCCGACACTAAAGCCTTGGAGTGACAATACAAAGCAAACCCTACCTGCAAAGTAAAACGACAACTGGCAGTGCTAAGGGGGCAACTGCGGGCACATAGTACAAACAGAGCCGAACAGTCCCTGTTAACGATAAAGCAGCGCTACTATGAAGGGGGAAACAAGGTGGCAGGCTCCTGGTCAACCACTTACGGCAACAATGGACAAAAGCACACACAGCTAAATTAAAATGCGCAGATGGGTCCTGGGTGATCACAAGCCTTGTAGAACAGGAATTTTGACCTTCCTATCAAGCGCTTTAGCTCGCTTTGAGGTCCTTCAGCCAGAGATTGATGCTTACTTACTCGCCTGCAAATGGGAGCCCCTGCATCCCGCCCATGGGGAGGACCTCGACTCTCCAATCACCCTAGGTGAGATCCATTGGCGAGCTCCCTACTGGGAAAACGTTTGGCCCAAATGGACTCTCGGTTAGCTTTTATCGGCTTTTCCTCCTTGAACTAGGCAAACATTTACTTACTTTATAAATTCATTCAATGTGAACATGGGCCTTACGCCATCGTTGGTGGGTGCCTAAATATCTCTCATACCTAAACCAGGCAGGGACCCGTCCCTCTGCTCTTCCTACCATCCAATGGCCCTGCTTAACACAGATACCAAGATCGGCCTGGCCTGGCAGTTTGGGCTGGACTGTCTCATGGGGAGCAGGGTCAAGACTGATTTGCATATGGCTGGGTCCAAACTTTGGTGGCATGGTGAGCAAAAGAACGATGGATTAAGCCCAGATCTGTGACTGGGGGTGAGTGTTTGAAAAGCTTCAGCACTCTGTCCCTCATCCTTTTGTGTTGCTAAAGTTGCCATAAGTAGGGAGGGTATGCCCAGACGTGGGTCCTGTGCTCACTGCACTCTGGATTCTAGCTAGCCTGACTGATGAAGGGTAATACCCGGAAACTGTTCCCAGGATGATTGTTTTTGGTCCTGGGAGGACCTAGCCTGGCAGTTTGGGCTGGACTGTTTCTTGGGGAACAGGGTCAAGACTGATTTGCATATGGCTGAGTTGAAACTGGGGTTGCATGGTGAGCAAAACAATGGATTAAACCCAGATCTGTGACTGGGGATGTGTTTTTGAAAAGTTTCAGCACTACGTCCATCATCCTTTTGTGTTGCTTACTTCTAAGCCTGTCTATGATCCAGGAGACTAGTGATTATTTATTATTAGAACTAGACAACGGAGTGATCAAGTTTCTTCAGGACAAGTTGGTAGACTCGCTAGAAGGAGATCTCAGTATCATTTCTGTGGAGTGAAACTCTGCTTCTAGACTAACTGGTTGAGACTGGGTAGAGCGTATAAGTGGATGGATAGTAAAGTTAGTGCAAGAGCCAGCGTGAGGTCCTTTGGATGTGCAAGATTTGTAACCTGGCCAGCTGCTTGGGGCAGGATTCCTAGCGCTTTCTAGTCAATCAACAGGAAAAGGTTCAGGCCTTTAGGGACAATAGGCGATTTACAACAGACAGATGTGAAAATTGTAACTTAATACAATCAAATTTGTCTGGTGACGAAAGTTTAATGGCACTGATGATATCAGAGTGGACAACACTATAACACTTCCAGACTTCATTCATCTAATAGATGACTTTATTGGACAAGGAAGCATAATTTTTTCTGGTGTGTGTCTGAAGTTTGGGCGCATCTGTCATTTAAATTGTCCTAATGTGTGAGAAAGTGTCAGAATTTGTATGGTTCTCTGGGTTATTATATGTGTAGGGCACAGGTGGGTGTGAAGGTTTGGGGACTTTGGTTACAACAGGGTTCTAATTTTAATGGTTAAGTAAATGGTCCGGTTTAAATGGTAAGGCTCTCAGTGGTCCCCTTTGGATTGAGCTCACATAGATGGATTGGGAATCCCACATAGGCCTGAAGGGTTTTTTCCTCTCATATGTGGATGAAGGCAATGGGGTTGCAAATTAATAGCCCTAGGATGGTATATAGGGATTGGTGAAACTTCACTGTGTGGTAATGTATTAGAAACAAGATTAAAGTAGGGTGGAACCTCCTTGCTATGGGAGTGGCTTTGTCCCACTTTGCAACCTACTGGCAGGGTCCCTAGGGTGTGGGATTCTGTCAGTAACCAAACCTTCCCCCTTTAATCCATTATTTCTGCCCTTAGAATGTTGATAAATTCCCAAAGGTCATTTATCTGGGTACTGGTCTTGTCAGACACTGTTGCCTGGGATGAGGAAGCTGTTTTCGTGTTGTAGTCAATTTCAAGATACTCACTAGGAGCCAAGGGAGAAAACGATTTGTGAAAAGTATTGTAGGTTCTAGAGTAGCTGGTGGATTAAACTGACTACAAGAGTGAATAGGTCCTCCAGGAGAGCCCACATGGCCAGTTACTTGAGGAGTGGCAACTGGCAGTAATAAGGATTTAGAATTGTTGCTCTTGTTTTTCTTAAATAAAGAGGCTACTTGTTTTTTTGAGGGGGATTTAGCTCTGAGTGGTGTTTGGGTGTCAGGATGCAAAATGTTCTCCAAGGTTGTCTATGTCTTGCAAGGTACAATTCTTGAAGTGAGCATCAGAAGCTTTTTTGTAAGTAGGTTCACCAGAGTGTTTGTGAAGGAACTTCCTTTTCAGCTAAATGTTAGCCCCCTTTTTAAGACAGAGCAGGTTAAAAAATAAGCCATGCCTAATTGACAAAAGTGAATAAACCAAGACAATGCAATCATTAAACAACCAACTATTTGTGGTCAAATAAGATGCAGGAAACACCTTCTGCACTACCGGTAGGATAGTGAGTTGTGGGTGTCGGTCAAACCTCTGTAGGAACCCATCACAAAATTAAAACAGCGTTGCAGTGTAAAGGCTATGGGCCTCATTACGCATTTGGCAATCATGAGACTGCCAGGGCCGAGGTGGAGGTCTGCCCGCCGTCAAAGCAGCGGTCCGGCCTCCACATTACGTCCGTGGCATAGCCGTCACAGTTGGATCGCCACCACCGCCAGGTTGCCCCCAGCCGACAGCCTTGCAGTGCCGGTGGTCTCAATCCGCCAGGGCATCGCTGCTTGCAGTGCTGCCCTGGGGATTATGAGTCCCCTTTCTGCCAGCCTGGTAGCCCCGCCATGCAAAGGCTGGTGGAAAGGGGGTGCGGGGTGCCACATGGTAGCCTCCGCACTGCCCAGGCACCTGGCATGGGTAGTACAAGGGTGCCCCTTACAGGCAGTGAAAACCGCAACTGGTGCTGTTGCACCCAACGCACCGCCACATTGACGCTGGCTCAGTTATGAGCTGGCATCAATGTTAAGGCCCTGTTCGCCGCAGGGCCGGCAGGTGAAAACGCGGTTTCTGCCGAACGGCCCAAAGGAGATCTCTTAATAGGGCCGGTGGGCAGAAGACCGTCGTAGCGGTCTTTTGTGCTAATGAGTTTTGCGGGCAAACTCATAATGAGGGCCTATGCCCCTGCCATACCTACTGCTACAGGCTGTGATTTTAGATCAAGGCATATTGAGCTGGTGGGATAAACAATTGTCTGACTTCCCCAGGAGTCAAAACTTTGGGTTTCAGACCTGCCTTAAGCAAAGACCTGTTAACAATAAAATATCTGAAAAGAAATGAACCGTCAATACGCAGCCATGGTGATTAAAAAGAAGCAAAGTTAACTTGCATTAATCCCAGGGTGGAAACACACAGTGGCGAACTGTCGGAGTGTTTCTTGAGTTATGATACATCTTTTATATGTTTAAACACTCATTGGTTTGCATTACAAATGCTAACTCGTCGTCTGTGTGCAGCTGCAGTGACTATACGTCAAGGAAAACATAGTTATACTCCAAAAGAAAGATAAGTCTGTCAGCAGAGTAAATTTACAGCAAAAACATTCAGGGGGCCTTTGCTCGTCTCCTGACTCAGTTTCAAGGCCTTTGTTCGAGGCACTCAGCATTCTTTGTGCATTCCTTGTGCAAGCATCCTAACCACCCCTAAAGGTCAAGCCTGGTACATATTGCACGAGTTACAATTTTCAAACACATGTCACTTTTATCTAACTTAATAGCATTATTTTACGATTGAGAGTTTTGTCAGGAATTCCATTGCAAACAACTTACAACCATTGCAAACAAAAAAATCTGTCAGTTTTCTCAAGGTTCAAGGCCTCAGATTGCACATAGCTGAGAAAAGGCAGCTTTACACTGCACCTGCATGTTTATAATTAGCAAGCAAGAAATGAAAACTTTAGGTTTACCTCAAGTGGTCACCCCTCAGAAACATGAGCATGTTGCAAAGACCATTCTAGAAGCAAAATTCATAATGGGAGATTAATTGCTAAATGCTTGTAAAGTGGTTCAAGTTTCTTTGTTTATTTTTTTTTGCCTTCTACAAATCCCCCCTTGAACCTTTGTTAAAGCACAAGTACTACTGCCACTTAATCTATCTCTATTTTACACGGTTCTTCAATGACAGCATCTTACATTATCATGGCATTGTTGATGGTGATGTTAACTGGTTTGGGCCATAGGGAGGAAAAAAAGAGACCTGAAAAAAGTGCCTACTAAAGCAGGAAAACACTGTACACAACAGCATAGTAATAATAGGCCTACTATCACTTTTATTATCCATTTAGGGATGGTCCATCCCCTTGACCCAAACTGTGAGGAAATGTTGTCCCACATTGTTCGCTCAGTGAAGTCATGCACCTGAACTCTAATGTCATGTAAATTTTCCATAGCCTTATAAACAATCAGGGCATTGTCAGTTGCAAAGGTACATCACTCGGTGTGGATCATTTTACATACTTCTCCCATCTCAGTGACGTCTAAAATCATACGATTATGGAGTACAACATGTCTCATTGCTACCATCTCCACTCTGATGCTCTCCAAAGCACTAGTTGTCTCATCTGTTACTTCCAACAGGCGACCTAACTGTTGCAATCTTCTACAATGAATAACTACCTTTGCTGGGATAAACAGGTCCAACACCACACCCTCTGCCGCCTGGGCTGAGGTATCTGTCTGCCTTACTTCCCTTCTTCCTCTTGCCAGACTACTATGTACTTTATGTTTGTGGAAATGTTTTTTAGGGTGTTGCCGGATGTGGGGAAATACTACCCCAAGGTAACAAGTACCTGCCCAGTATGGGGGTCACCAAGAGTAGGCCTTTAATCCACATATCCAATAGGTTTCTTCCCTTGCATACAATGGAATGCTAAGCCAAGAGGCATTGGAAAGTGAAAATGTGGTGTTGCATACACTATCACCCACTATTGATTGGATCCTGTTGTGTTAGCCAACAACCTAAGATGTGGTGTGTAAGTATCCTTTACCTCTGTATTATTCTGCCGCAAAAAGAAATCCCTAGATTTCCTGGACATAACAGTAAAAGTTAGGAGAGACACGTAGACTGAGTCCTCTTCTGCAACTACAAGTGGCCTTTGCAAGTGACTCTTACACTCTGATGTAATTACATGTGACCTATATGTCTTCTATAAGTCAACCTGCTCCCTTCTTTCTTGGGGCCCAAGTAATACCACTGCATATATGAAGACATATGAATCTTGTATGTCAAGGGTAGGTGCACAAAAGGCATTCCCTTTTCAACCGTTGCCAGTATTTTCAAACCTATTCAACAATGTGAGACATTCATTTCCCTATGATGGGCATCCATGGTTTGTACAGCAACATTCTCATGATACTCTTTTGGATGATGGGCATGCAAGTCTGCCCCTTGTGTACCAGGTTCAGGGCTCTGTACAGGTAGGTAATACATTTCATACATAAAAATATTGGTGAGATGCAGAACACTTTAGTCAACATTTTCCTAGTCAGTCCCTTCTTTGTAGCCAGCACAGCTTTTGTCCCTGGCCCAGGTCCATATCCCATTTTGAATATTGGCAAAGGTTGTCCCAGGTCACACTAATGACCTCTGGGGTATCACAAGGGATGTACCACAACTTGCCTTAACGGGTGCAATGCAAGTGTCTCCGGGTGGCTTACAGTATTGTACTTTGCTGGGAGCTGTAGTGGCACGAGCACTCACAGAAATCCTACCCAAGAAGTATTTCCAAGCCGGTCCCTTTTTCGCAATTTTCCTCTGTGCCTGGTATCTAGAAATATTTAGATATGTACTATGGTCTGTGTTGATCCAAAATACACTCACTATTTCATCCAGTACCTGTTCATCACTTTCTTCAATCTCTAATGTCCTTAGCCCTGCAGCAGTAAGTATAGACCAAGTAAGTACCTGTCCGTTGTTAGAGTAGATAGTTACTTCCTGTTTGGACTGAGCGAGAGCTACTGGATCCGTTAGTTCTCCTGATAGTAGCCCAAATATTTCCTCCAAATCTCTTAAGTGGTCTTCTTCTGTGGTCTCAGGTTGTATGGTGCTATCTTGTTGCTGAGGGGTTGTGGGTGTGGTTGAACTTCTTCCGCTGTGGTCGTGGTAGACGGTGGCAGTGTCACTTGTGGTGGTGCCCGCTTCAGATGGGACGTGTGAATCCAGTTCTTGGTGCATTTCACAGCAGTCTGTGTGGTCAGCAGGACTTGTTCGGGACCTCTCCACCGGGGTTGGAGACAGTTGGACTGATGGAAACTACGAATCAGCACCCAGTCATCTGGTTGGAAAAGATGCCCACTACTTTACAGGGACTCTGGCAAGGCCTCCTTCACCTGCTGATTAATAGAAGCAAGATGTTTAGTCAAGGGAAAACAATAGTCTCTCATCAGTTCATTTGACATGGTATTTGTCATTCCTTTTTCTGGACCCCTCAGACTGCCATTGGTCACCTTGTCTCTATTTCATGGGGGCTCAATTTTGTTTTTGCATCAGGGCTATTTCTCATTCTCATCAGAGCAATATCAGCAAAGTGCCCATCCTTGTCAATTTTGTTTCTGCACATATTTTTGCAAACCTATTTATGAACACACCATTCTTCCTTTCCACTGTATCCGCTGCTTCTGGGTGATAGGCACAGTGGAAATTCTGATTTACCCCCAGAGCCTTAAACAACTAGCTCCATCAGTTTATTTGAAATGTGGTTCCGTTGTCAGACCAAATTACCTTTGACAGGCCAAATCAGGGTATTAATTCCTTTACCAAGCACTTAGCTGTTGAGATTGCATCATTACTTTTTACTGGGCATCCCTTGGTAGCACGTCAGACCTTAATAAGTAAACTTACAAGGGGACGTGAATAGGTCGATGAACGTTTTGACTATTTTTAGGAAGTTCTTACCATAGCTCCAGTACATAAATTAATAATCGATACATGACAATTAACATTCATTAGTAATCAATACATTCAATAATCAGGGAGTCAGTAAATGTCGTCATGCACCATGACCTATCAACCATGAATAACCACATCTTTGGTAAATTTAGCAATACTAAAGTCATGTAAATTAATCTCAAAATCGAATGAAGCACATATTAAAACGATACTGGTTGTCCAAAGCGACAGAAGAAATGCAATCTAATCAAAGCTTGAATCACGTCACATTCTAGAGCTACAGTGCAAATCAATAGCAGAGTCAGTTGCGACAAGGTTATAGCGTACATGAAGCTCAGCAAGAACATTCATCAATCATTAGTCCCTGTAATCGTCAGTCATTTATGAGGGCACTTAACTAAAATCAGATTAGCATCAGCATGTTGGGCTTCATGCAAAACAATTTAGTAACACAAATTTGGAAAAACATCTAACTATGGATCTGTCAAAACAGCGCTGTTAGTACTACTATTGCGTCTGGTCCTTAGTAAGTAAACTTACAAGGGGACGCGTATAGGCCAATGAACATTTTGGATCGCATGGAGTATCCTAGTCATGTAGTGACCAATGTTATCAATATAACCACTAAAAATGTCATTGCTCATTAGTCAATTAAATCAACATTTCATGAATAACCTCTACTCAATATATGTTTAACAATTTTTATTTCCCTATTAATTACAATTCTAATCCTTTATTCAATCAATTCAGAATTAATTCATTAGCGACCACCAATAACATAACCTGATCAGGACTTGAGAAAACATATGCTCTAATACTTCAGCATAATTCAACAAAGATGAATATATTAACATTAATAGCAGAGTTCAGCAATCAGTTCGTCAATCATTTGTCACTGTCAGCGTCACCCAAAAGAACCCTCAACTAACCCAGATTAGCATTAGCATGTGGGACTTCATGCGAAAACAATTTGGAACATGATTTTGGAAAAACATCTAGCTAAAAGAAAAACTATTTAAACAGTGCAGGTGGTACTTAGAAAGAAAGGCACAAAAGTTAATCAGTCACATTGTCATAGCTACATATCCACGGAATGGATCAGCAACAAAGTCAGCCTTCGTCTTCAGGTCATCAATTGATCAGCAATGCATCGGGCTCTCAAGAGCCTGAGCCCAAGGACAGAATCTCGAATCGCGTCTTCCAACATCTAACATCTGTATCAGTTCTCCCCTCGCATCATCTGAAGTTTTTCTCCCTTGCCATGACATTTTATTAAGATTACCTAGTCCATCCCCCTAATTCCTAATTGGTCAGTTAATCACCAGTTATTACGCTAACCAATAATTCTTATTTTACAAATCTATAAATTCTAAGATTACGCTGTTCTCAGTTCATTGATTGGTTCACTGTACGATGTCCTCATCATCCGGCTCATCAGGTATCGAAAATGTTGCATCTTCTTCTCTAGTCAGTGTCTCTATTGTTCGAGTCCTGAGAAAGTACATCTTGTCTGCTTTACACAGTCCTTGTTACAACATTTATTCCCTCATCTCTTGTCCATCTGTGCATTGCATGAAAATTCTAGCTAAGCAGACTTTATTAACATAAGTGGGTCAGGGTCAGTTCAACACGCTTGCTTCTCTACAGTGCATGGTTATTCTGCTGCTGCATGAGGCCTGGCAAAACTAGGCCACAACTTCGGCTAAGTTAGCTCCACAATATAATACAAAACATAGGTTATACATCTTAATATGACCTATTACTACATTATTATTGCACATTTTCAACATTTCATGCATTTCAGTCATTTTAGTACAACTTCATATAATCTGGCAGCCACTCTTCGTGGGCACATTTTCAACGTGCACATTTATTTTTTTATGTTTCATTTTTCTATCATTTTCTTGTTAATCAAAACGCATAAACATTCATTAATAATTTTTTATTAACATATATGCTTCAACAGTCCCTCCTCTGATGACTAAATATGTCGTCACACCATTCTTCACCGTCATTTCACAACTCTATTTCTTCTGAATTTTGTCTCCTTCTCAAGTATTCTATATAGATTCTTTCCCTGTTTCGTTCTTCCCTCTTCTCATTGTTTTTAGATCTTTACAATTTAATCTTTGGACTCAATTTACATGAACCCATAATCCTAATATGCAAGCAATCCCAATTAATATTCCCTTTATGATTTTTAATAATACCCCATTCCAAATATTACTATGCTAATTTCCCACTGAAGCAAATCCCTTTTCAACCCTTTCCCAAACACCTGGTTCCTTCAATTCCTTCAAATCCTTACTTGAGTTAGTCAGGTTAGTGAGTAAGTCTCTTATCTCCTTACTATTGTTAGGTATGTAAGAACAGAAATGCCTTGAGTTAATCATTTTACAGACTCCACTGTCTTTCGCCAAAAGAATGTCTAAAGCAAGCTGATTTTGAAGCGTCATAGCTCTATCTGCGGCTAATTCAGTATCTATCAGGAGTATTGCCCCTATCAACTTCGTCAGCATGTTATCCACAATAGTAAACAACTTTCCTATCTTGATCAAATTCAGAATGATTCCCACTGAGGGAATCACTGCACCAAAGATATCTCCCACACTGCAGAAGAGGTTTC
Organism: Pleurodeles waltl; assembly: GCF_031143425.1. Taxonomy (NCBI): domain Eukaryota; kingdom Metazoa; phylum Chordata; class Amphibia; order Caudata; family Salamandridae; genus Pleurodeles; species Pleurodeles waltl. The sequence continues at coordinate 846,870,368 of NC_090444.1, forward strand.
CCTCCTCTGTCGCCTATGATGTAATTCAGTCAATTTCGGAAACTTCTTTAAGTCATCTATCTGATAAATCTTTGGGAAAACTATCCCCAAATAACATGTCCCATACCATCCTCTTGGAAGACGGTAATAAGCATTAAGTCCACAAATATAATAAATCCCAGGAATCGCAGGGTCCTAACCATTCAGCATAAAGGTCCACTTACTCTGACACAAAAACACATGTCTACATTCACTCGTTCCCACAAATAAAGTGTCAGTGCGTGATTTCGGCTTATAATACAAAGCTTCCCTACATGTAATGCATCTATTGCTAATTTCCCTTGCGTTTTAATTGCATTATAAGCAGAATCCTTCTTGTAAGTCCTTTTCTCTAAACCCTTTTCTAATTGTTCTTTTAATGCTTTTCTCCTGTCATCAGTATTTCCTATGAAGCTCTTTTCTAAAGGTGTAAGCAAGCACGTAAGATTGTTCTTATGCGCATAGGCTGTTCCAAATGTTAGTGTAGGAATTTGCATACACACAAAAGATGATCCTTCGCATCAATCGTCTCAACATATTCACTCACCAAGTGATAGAAAAACATTAGAAGAAAGCTCTCTTTGAGCATTAGTATAATCATGCAAATATTTTTCATCTAACTTAAACTTCCCTAAAGCTGTTAGTGTAGTAGTCTCAGGAGCAGACGTATTCATGACTCATTTTACATCAAGAACAGACATTCCCACAGTCACCACTATAAACAAGATCTTACACATAATTGCCAATCCAACACTCATACATCTACAGCGCCTAGCATTTCTACCTTGATTATTTAACCCAGCCATGATCTGTAAAGAATCAGAAAGCAGAAGTCACTCTTATATAAAGTGCAGTAAAAATCAAAAAGAAAAATTCTTCTCTCACAATTCAGTCTTACACTCAGGAACCCTTTTTCCTTTGTCAAAAATCGATTAGCAGTTTATGACATCCAGTTTTCCATGTCAAATCAGGTTATCAATGCCTCTTTCGGTTTATTTCTCAACAGTCTATTTATGGTTTCGTCAGATTAGCTCAACAATTCAGCTTCTTGATCACCTTCAGGTTACATCAAAGTACTGACTCAGAACTTCTCTATCAAAGCAAAAAGACATAAACCAGTGTTGCCATTCATTTGTAGTTGCATACGCCCATTCAGGACCTGCGTAACGCTGACTTGCTATTCTCTTTCTTTTCAACTTTCGATCACCACTTAGTTCTCCTTCACTCAATTCTTCTTCCCTTGTGGTATCTATTTCTTCCTCTATTGTTTCATTTATGACCAATTCCTTTCTTTTCCCTATCTGTGACTCAGGCCAATTATCTCCTTTTCTCGATCCTTCTGTCAATATTCTTCTCAGGATTGGACTCTTCTCCTTCTCTTTCTTTATGGTGTTTTCTCTTGATGGACCTGCAACAGGCTCAGGAGGAGTCAAATCACTTTGTCTTTGATCCATCTCAACTCTTTCCCCCTCTTGATCTGGCACTTGCTCTGCCTGCTTTTCAGCACTATTTGCTTTTGGGAGAACCTCCACTGAACTAGGCTGTCCTGCTGTGTCCATTGAGATTGATTCTTCCTCACCCTCCTGTAATTCTTTACTCTTGTCTTTTACAGGGGTAATAGAACCATCTTCCACAAGCTGTGGTTCAACCTTAGGCTCTCTTGGCTCTTTTTCTGGTTCAGGTGCAGCAACCTGTTTCGCTGTTGTTGGTGCTCTCAACAACGCTTCTTCATGATCCTGTGGACATACCACTTTCTTTGTATGGCTCGTGTGTATCCAGTTCTGGAGTCCTGCACACTTCACAGCTGTTGTAGTTGTCAGGACCACCTGGTATGGACCTCTCCAGCATGGCTCTAAGCATGTCTTGCGAAATGTTTTCGGACAACGACCCAGTCTCTGGCTCTCAGATTGTGCCCTGGGCCGTGGATGGGTGGCAGGGTGGGGGCCTGCACCTGCTGAGAGGAAGAGCGAACCACATCAGCCATCCTTGCAGTAGTCCAACACCATATCATCTGTAATGTTCACAAGTGCATTGGCTGGAACTGCTGGCAATCTCATTGCTCTGCCCATGAGGATCTCATGGGGTGACAGCCCTGTCTTCCTGTCAGGTGTGTTTCTCATCAACATCAATACCAAAGCCAATGCATCTGGCCATTTCAGATTCGTAGCGGCACACATCTTTGCAATTCTTGATTTCAAGGTACCATCATCTGTTCCACTAATCCTGATGCTTCAGGGCGATAGCTACAATGCAACTTTTGCTTGATGTTTAGTGCTGCACATAAGAGTTTAATCACCTCGTTGTTGAAGTGAGTGTCCCTATCTGATTCTGAAGGAATCGGAAACCCAAAACGCGGTATTAACTCCCTAAGCAACAGCTCTGCTACTGTGAGACTGTCATTCTTTCTTGTAGGATATGCTTCAATTCAGTGACTAAAAATGCACACAATCACCAATGCGTACTTGAAACCACCACATGCAGGAATTTCAATGAAATCCAACTACATTCTGCTGAATGGACCTCCTGCTCTTCCAATGTGGCTCAAGTTCACCACTGTCCCTTTTCCCACATTTAGCTGCTGACAAATTATACAGCGATGACATACTGCCTCTGCCGCCTGCCTAAATTTAGGATTAAACCAGTCGATCTTGAACAAACGAACCATGGCATCCCTCCCAATGTGTGCCTGACCATGGTAATAACGGGGCATTTGTGACTATAAACTATTAGGCAGAACCATCTGACCTTCCTCAGAAACCCAAATGTCCTCAGGACGTTGGACACATTTTAATTTGGACCAGAGTCTTTTCTCTTCATTGTCATCATTACTTTGCAATGTTTTCAATTCTTCCAAAGTATCGATCACTTTCAAGGTAAATCTTTTACATGTATTATCTTCTTCTAACATCCGTTACCACTCACCTGTGAACAATACACAGTTCAATGCGCAAAATCTTGCGACTTGATCCGCATATCCATTTCCCAGTGAGATGTAGTCCTGTGTCTTTTGATGTGCACTGCATTTTACCACAGCAATGTCTTCAGGCAACTGTATTGCATACAGCAATTCTTTTATTCTGTCACCATTTCTTACTAGTGAGCCAGTAGAGGTCAGGAACCCTCTTTGCGCCCACAATTGACCAAAATCATGACCAATTCCAAATCCATATTGGCTATCTGTATAGATAGTGACTCTTAATCTTGCAGATACATGGCACGCTGTAGAAAGAGCTACCAATTCTGCTTCTTGTGCAGAATATACTCCTCGAAGCCAAGATGTTTCTAATGTACCTGTAATCGTGCACATGGCATATCCTGCCCTCAATGTCCCTGTACCATCTCTTAGACATGAGCCATCCACAAAGATGATTTGGTCATTTTCTTCCAATCGTGTATCTCTGATATCTAGTCTTGGTTTTGTACACAGTTCAGTTACCTCAAGACAATCATGCTCAATTTCTTCCACTTTTTCACTTTCAACAGTATCACTTGGAAGTAATGTTGCTGGGTTCAGCACTGTACATCTTTTCAATGTTACATTTGGAGCACCTAGAATGCTCGTCTCATACCTTGTCAGTCTGGCACCAGTCAAATACTGTGTTTTCGTCCTTGTCAGTAATATTTCAACAGAGTGAGGAGCCATTACTGTCAGAGGGTATCCCATCACTACTTCCTCGCATTGAGAAAGGCTTTGACAAACTGTGGCAATGGCACACAGACAACCTGGTAAGGCTGCTGGGACAAGGTCCAAGGTAGCTGAAAAATAGGCTACTGGGCGATAAGCACCTCCATGGACCTGTGTCAAAACAGACAAAGAACAAGCATCACGTTCATGACAAAACAATGTGAATGGCTTCGTGTAATCAGGCATTCCCAAAGCTGGAGCCTTGCACAAACTCTCTCTCAACTCAGTGAACGCTCTCATTTCATCCTGGTCTAGCACTATAGGATCAGTGACTTCTAATAGAGTTACCTTCTGCAATGATCTTGAGATGACTGAAAAATTTGGGATCCAGTGGCGACAATAGCCCACCATTCCCAAGAACATCCTGACATCTCTCTGTGTGGTTGGGGGACTTATCTGTAACATCCTTGTAATCCTTTCTCTGGATATTTTCCTTGACCATTTCTCAATCTGATGACCCAAATATTTCAGTTCATTCTGACAGTACTGCAATTTCAGTGGTGACACTTTATGGCCATTCTTTCCTAAATGGTTCAACAGGGTAATCGAGTCATACTTACACTCGTCCCTTGTCTTGGACGCAATCAATAAGTCATCAATGTACTGCACGAAACTCAATTGGAAAGGCAATTCCAATGACTCCAAATTCTTTTTCAAGAGCTGTTTGAATAGTGAAAGTGACTCTGTATACCCCTGGGGAACTCTATACCACCAATAGACTTGATCCAGGAATTTGAAACAAAAGAGAAATTGGCTATCCTCATGAAGAGGCACAGAAAAAGAACGCTTGTGACAAATCAATGACCGTAAACCACTCTGCATCACATGGAATATGGTATAGTATCACAGCTGGATTGGGCACTACGGGACAACACTTGACCACCATCTCATTTATTTTTCTCAAATCCTGAACAATCCAAACCTTCCCACACGGCTTCTTCAAACCCATTATCGGTGAATTACATGGACTGCTCATCACTTCTTTCAGAACCCCTTGCTTCACAAAATCTGCAATTATCTGTGCCACTTTCATCAGAACATCTTGTGGCATGTTGTACTGTGGGAGCTGGGGGAAAACTGCATTCGGTTGTAAGGTAACCTTGACTGGCTCCACCCATTTAATTAAACCTACTTCCTTTCCCACGCATTCTGTCAAATCCCACACATTCTCTTGTACTGTTCCCTGCAGATCAGAATGGAGTTCTTTCACTGTGAACATCAGCAAAAACTCAATCAAAGGGTACTCCTCATTTGTAATTTCACACTTTGTTTCTGGGGCCTGGTCTTCCTCATCATCACTATTTGTCTGTATCTCAGTTCCGTCATTTGAACAAGTAATCAAACATTTTGTTTTACACAGCAAGTCTCTTCTTAGTAGGGATACCGGACTTGAATCGCATACTACAAACTTGTGCAGTCCCTGGAAATTGCCAATCTCGACTTTCACTGGATCTGTAATCGGGTTTGTCAGATACTGGTTTGCTACCCCCACAACCTGAACTGTCCCTCCTGAAAGGGGCAAATTCAGAACCTCTACACTTCTCACTGTAGAGCGTGTAGCTCCTGTGTCCATCAAGAATGAAACTCTGTGACCCATAACCTTTCCTCTCTCATGGGGTTCTCTCTGATCTACTTCTAAAGAAGTCACAAGCACACATGGCTCCTCATCTGAACTGCCACTCGTCCATGCACCCATTTATTCCATCCTCACTGTGTAACGGGAATCGGTGCACTGTGTTACTACTTCTGTCTTGTCTCTGACCTGTGACCTGTTGAGAAAGCATCATCTGTTGCTGCTCCATCGGGGCTTGAGGTATTTGCATTTGCTGTCTAGGTACCATAGGGATCTGAGGCTGCATCGGCTGCAACTGTGACACTTCTGCACGGGACATTTGCACGTGCTGCATAGGCTGAAAATTTTGCACTTGATTCACATTATTCAGAAAATTTGGATTGGGACCCCTTAGTCTCGGCCCGCTCACATTCTGAAATTAATTGATGTAATTATTCTGCTGAACAATACCTTCCTGCACCATCATCGGACACTCCTGCTTCCAATTTTCCATGGCTCCGCAAATGTGACACAGCAATAGCTTCTTCATTCCCTGCACATCATTCTGAACCACTAGAGTATTCAAATCTGGATCACGATTCATATTACCTCCACGACCTCTACCTCTCACCTGAGGCTGAAACATGATATTTCCCTGCTGCTGCGGCATCTGCTGCACAAAATTTCCTGGCACTCCCGACTGAGCTGCCTTAATCTGCATCACGATCACCTTCTCATTTAACTTTTTCTGCTTCAACTCAGTCTCATGACCACAGTATTTCGCAAACTGCAACACCTCATCAATTGGCTTCGCTTGCCAACAAATCAAATGACTCTTAATCATCTGACCAATTTCAGGCCTTAATCCTTCCACAAATCTGAACACAAAATGTAGCATGTCTTTCGGCTCAATTGCTTCTCTACCACTATACTCCTTGAATGCCCGTAACAGTCTCTCATAGTACACATGTATCAACTCCTTTGCTTCCTGCACTGTCCTGTCAATCCTCTGCCAATCAATGTTTTTGAGCAAAATCCTCGATTTCATGAACTCAATCACCTTATAGTAATATTTTATTACCTCAGGAGACGGTGCACCTGTATTCATATCTCGCTCCGGTTCACTTGTTGGCCAGTTTACAGTCCTCTTGCACTCGACCCATAAATCAGCTGGAACCACTATCTCCAGTAATGTGTTCAAGTCCTCCCACAAACACTTTGCAAATTTCACAAACCTTTCTGTCTGCTGATATCACTCTACTGGCTTCTCTCTCAATTTTGGATAATCATTCGTAAAGGATAGAATGTCACTTCTGCTCCAAGGGACGTGGACAAAATTTCCCCATGGAATTACCCTCATTGGTAAAATCTTTACTGGATCTTTGTCCTGTTGTACAATCTCAGTCAATTCCAAAGAATCTCTTTCCTTCTTGTCTCTTTCCTTTACTCATCCGCCTTCCCATTTGTCCAGTGCTCCCCAGACCTGAGCACTCTGCAATAATTCTTTAAGGTGTGCCTTCATTCCGGCTGACCTCATATGTTAAAAATCTTTTGCTTCAAAATCTAATCTGTAACTCTTCTTCAAATGCTTTGCTTTCTCAATTTCTATGCTGTGTTTCTCTGCCAAATCTGCCAACCTCTGAAGTACCTGCCTCACCTCTCTCGTAATCCTTGGGCACAAGCATCTCAACTCTGCCTCTGTGTAGGATTCTAACCTTTTCACCCCCATTGTTCACTCAACTAGGTCACCCACTTCCATGCCTAGTCTGACACAATTCAAATACTCCTCTTCTTTAGAGGCATTCTGTGGGGTATTCAGCTTGTCTAACCATTCTGTTAACTGCTGAGCTGTCAGTCCCTATAACAAAATTTTACTCGCTTGGACCAGGGGAACCTGCTGTGCCACTGCATTCGGAGTCTGCGGTGTCAATAATTTCAGGCTCTGACCTGAATTTGGTCCAGTCATGGCATCTGGAAGTGCAACAAGTGGACTAAGATCTAACAATGATCTTGATCCGTCAAAAGTCTGACCCATGGAAGAGACTACCTGAACTTGTTCATTATGACCTCACCTCATTAGACTCTGGGCCATTGCTCCCTGTTCACTCTCAGTCGGTTTCTTTTGTGCAAATAATGGTACCGCTGGACCAACAGTAATCTGCAGTGATATTGCATCTGAGGCTGCTCTGACACCTACACTCTGTGGGAGAGTAACTCCCATACTCTGATTCATCATCGGAGTCAAGTCTGACTGTGTTCCCTGTCATTGGCGTAAATCTCGGCATTACCCGTGGCTGCACTTGGGGCAACATAATCGGAGTCGGCTCAGTCTGGACCAGTAATGGTCTCGGAAACACCTGCTCTGTGGGCACCACTAAGTTCGAAGTTGTCTCTAAAATTGGCACATCAGGATAAATTCTCTGTATCTGTGGCAGCTGCATCTATGTCTGTACTACAGGTGTAGTTGGCACATTAGGACCACTTTGCACCACATTATGGGGGTCATTCCGACCCTGGCGGTCCAAGACCGCCAGGGCCGGGGACCACGGAAGCACCGCCAACAGGCTGGCGGTGCTTCCCAACCCATTCTGACCGCGGCGGTAAAACCGCGGTTAGAAAAGGGAATCCGGCGGTTTCCCGCCGGATTTCCCCTGCATGGGCTGAATCTCCATGGCGGCGCTGCAAGCAGCGCTGCCATGGAGATTCCGACCCCCTTCCCGCCATCCTGTTTCTGGCGGTTTTTACCGCCAGGAACAGGATGGCGGGAACGGGTGTCGTGGGGCCCCTGGGGGCCCCTGCACTGCCCATGCCACTGGCATGGGCAGTGCAGGGGCCCCCTAACAGGGCCCCATCATGATTTTCACTGTCTGCTTAGCAGACAGTGAAAATCGCGACGGTGCACCGGCCCCGTCGCACCCCTGCCACTCCCCCGGCTCCATTCGGAGCCGGCTTCATTGTTGCAGGGTCTTTCCCGCTGGGCCGGCGGGCGCTCTTTTGCCGGCCCAGCGGGAAAGCCAGAATGGCCTCCGCGGTCTTCTGACCGCAGAGCGGCCATTTGGCGGTTCCCACCAGGCGGGCGGCTCCCGCCGCCCGCCAGGGTCAGAATGACCCTCTATGTGTCAGGTTAGCATTAACCTGCACTGGGCTCGCTGTCCCATTTACCTGTGCCGGGGCTGTCAGATCAGCCCTAGTACTCGGACCACTCTTGTGTACTGTATATGGTAGTGGTCAGTCTCTCAATATCTGTGTAAAGAGATCTTCATTATCTGATTACTCTTCTACTGTTGAAGACTTTTTAGCTCCCTTTCTCTCCAACGGACTTCTATCCTAGTCGCTTTCTTTCCTTCCTTTTCATCCTCCTGTGTAATAGCTGGAAACAACTTAACTCCCTGCAAAGGCTCTGATTTCCATCTCTTCTGCTCCCAATCCCATTTAGCCTCCGCTAAAGTCTTTTCTACCTTTTTCATTCTTCTCTCGAATTTCAATTGCTGTTGCTGCCTAGCTACCAGCTCCCAAACTGCTAATGCCTCAACTCTGCTGGTCTCGGAAGGGGCTTCGATTCATATAGCGCCATCCGTATTTGCTCCAAAATCCTCAAAATGAACGGCCCATTTCCAGGAAACGCTAAGTTCCCATTTTTCTCTGTCGACTTGCACATTGCTTTAACCAAAGACATGACGCGACACCTCTCTCATCCATTACAATGTAAGCCGGTGTATTTTCTGGCGGTGTAGGCTCACCTACACTCGCTTTAATGTACGTATTAGGGCACTTCTTAAACGCTTTGAAGTCTTAATCTTTTCTACAATTGTTTATTCAAAATCAAATCAGGAAATGACTTTAATCCCAAATTTCCTTTCACCCACGTTCTCAACCAACTGCCTCTCACGGACAACTGCCAATCCGTGCGCGACCCTTCTCACCAACCAACCTATCCCAGCGCGGCTCCAATGACGGCACACTCACATGCACTGCGGCTGTCAAAGTCTTGCGGCTCATCCTCCTACTCTAATCCTCACAAAACGAATGCTTAATATTGCGAGCACTAATCAAAAAACAAAAACAAATATGCTTGTTTACCACAGGAAAGGTAACACAATCGCTTCAGAAACCTTACGCATTTTCACTGATGGCTCTTTTCGTGCATGCAGCTATTCCTCTTTCTCGGTCTCCCAGATTCACAAGCAAAATTTGACCCACAAATTTTACTCTCAACTGATCAATGGGTCTGTCCTGGTGCACATAAGACTCACCAAATCTCAGTTGAAATGTCCTCTCGCCCACTTTAACTCACACACTGACTTGTTGACCACGCCCGATAAACCTACTAAACCAGACCGATCACAAGATATAACCAAGTGTCTCATACACTTTTCAGTATACTCAGGAGTCTTAGACTACGCAGGGTCTGTACATCAACAACCATGTGGACAATTTTTGAGCACAAAGCGCCACACACATATGAAGTTCGACGACTTCCCTACTCCCATACTGCGGAGTACGCATACTAAACTAAAACTTCATTTGGAGTACGCACACTCCCTAAAACCCTCGCAAACCTGAGGTACTGGGTTTTTCAGAACCGGTACTGATCCGGTAACCCAGCGGTGCCAGGGTACACCCAAAGACCTCGGGTACTTTCCTGATTCAGACCACAGAAACTCAGAGTCTTCTAGGTGAAGTCAAAGATCAAATTTATTGGCTGCAGCCAAGTAACAAGCGTCCTAGAAGTACAACAGCACGGTTTGTATGTTCTCAGGAGACTGTGTTTCAATGCAAAGTCAGGTTTCCTTCTATACAGTTTTTTAAGCTTCAGGCAAACATTCTTGACATTTTGGTTGGTCATTCACATGTTTTCACTACAAAGGAAAAAACAGTGTCATGATGAAACCTCATATTTCATGTCATCCAACCCATAATAAATTACCCGGCAAGGCCTAGTATTTTACATCAGATAAGTGTGGACCCCCAATAAAAACGGGCACCTCCCCCTCGTAAAGTAAGAAGAAGAAAAGAGCAGGTGCAGGTGTGAGCAAGATTAGGCAGGGTGTGTGAGCGATAATAAGGGTTTTATGGCATGGTGTGCCGTGATGCTATCTGATTCGGCCACTGGGAGAGGGACTGACCAAACAGGTTTGGCCTGAGGCAATGGTTCCAGCTTGCCCAGGTCAGAGAAAAGTCAATCAAGGTGTACGTGTCCTTGGCATCAAATCTGACTGTATTATAAGCCTATGTGAGGGCAACTTTTAAAATGGCTGCCGTGTATAAAATGGGAGCCACGAGTGCAGGACGAAAATGGTGATTTCGAGGTGAAAACGCTGCTGGAATTGAGCGAAAATGCTCATGCTTAGTGTACTAGTCATTATCGGTCTTTTGATACTAAAATCGTACTGCTGTGGCAAAGTAAATTACATGGGTCCAGAATTTTTAGAACCACAAACCTCACAATTCACCTGCGATTTGCATAAGCTGTGCAAGTGCAATCTATTTCACTCACTCTATCACTAGAACACCAGGAACATCCTCAGCAACCATTAGCAGGATCCACGATCTGGGAAAGTCCTTTTTGGGCTTAAGGTGACATAATTTTCTCTCCAATGATCATCATTGAAAAACAAAATCCAAATCTCAATAATAGTGAACTCTCAAAAGGACCAACTTTAAACCACTACCATCCCTGGGTACACCTGTTTCTGTATACTGCACTTCTATGGTAGGGTCCTATGGTCAGAAATGCCACCATGTGATTATTTAAAGAGAGCCAACATGGCGTTTGACAGGTTGAAGAAGGCGGCAACGCCGAAACGCGTCCCTGTAGACGATTAAAATAATGAACTGAGTTCGTGGAGTGCTGTCTTTCTTCCTAAGTGCGGGAGAAAAGTGCTGACATAATACGCGTTGGCGCGCGTATCAAGACAGGCACCTTTGATGGTTTGGTGCTGGAAAGGAAACGCCGATCCAAAGTGTTTATTATTTACCTTTCGCCCCCGCTGAAAATAGCAACAGTATCGGACATGCTGCGAAGGAGAGAGGACTCGGACCGCGGAAGGGTCGGAGGACGCTGAAGCCGACGGGATCCTCGATCCGGTAAGCACAGGCAGCACGCCTGGAAAAACGATTATATTCAGCGGAGTCAAACGTTGATCGTATTTTACGAGGATATATACCAACGCATGAACACAGCAAGTTTAACTTTTCAGTCTATATTTCTTTATGATCAAAACGCCGTAGTTAAACAAAATGGCTCATACAATTCAAGACTCTCAAGAAAAGAGAAAAATGAGAGCGGAGTTAGTTTTTTCCAAACTTAGTACTGGTGAAAGAATGCGACAAAATGGCGAGAAAGCCAATGGAAATTCAGATGTTTATGGTGTGTTTAAGGAACTGGAACGAAACAAGAAGAGAGAGCTAAACAAATGGTGGGAGTGTGAATCATTGAACAGATATTTGGAAGCTGAAATAATCCCAAGAGGATTGCGTATATTTATTATGCCTACATATGACGATCCGCATCCAGATCTGCTAAAAGAATGGGCAGCACACAACGCAGTGAGTTCTGTGGGTATGATGAAAATACTAATTAAATATGCCCAATTAGAGAGAGAAAGAGTCATTGAGAAAATTGAGGATTTAGCCAAGACAATCAAAACCTTTTCTGATAGAAAGTTAGTTGAATCGCTGAATTCCTTGATGGAAGAAAGATTGGCCATAATTGAGGAAGAAATAATCCAAAATAAAGCACGTAAATTTAATAGAGATGTCACTGACTATGAGACTGGGCAGATATATACTTTTGCAAAAAAGTTTGACTACTGGAGGAAACAAAAAGGAGTTGATAAAATGACAAAAATGGTTGATGTTGAAAGTAAAAAATCCACAGATGTTAGTGAAAGTTCAGATACAGATTTTGAAGAAGCAGCGCGAATCAAAGTCCATACCTCTTTGCAAGATGAATTTGATTTTTTAAGAAAAGACTGAAGAACCAATCACAGGCCTTGGCGGGGAACAAGCAGACCAGGAGGAAGAGACAGAGGCAGAAAAGACGAGGGGGGAAGAGAAACAAATACAGAGGGCGAAAAAGTGACTCGGAGCAACAAACGGTATTGATGGATGATAATACTGTGATCAATTTATCGGAAGTGACCCTAGAAGATAACGATATTAAGAACTTATCCTTAGGCCTCTCTTTCTGCCAACCAGGTGGATTTGATTATGAGCAGAGCCGCATAGACCTATTTTTGTTCATTCGTAAATTAAAATTGTCTAAAATACATTTAATTAACAAAAGAAAGGCGATCATATCAAATGAAGAAATAGAACAAATCAATCTAAAAAGTACTACTATAGACAATTTATCAATTGAAGATATTTATTTAATGAGAGAGTTATGGTCATTGGAAGAAGAAACAATTGAAATGTCGAGTGAAGATCAATTAGTTGCAAAACTTGAAGCAGAAGGTATACGATTGGATGAAGAAGGAGCATCGGGTCTTAAACACAAATCCAGAACAGTTCCAGCACCTAGTGGAGATTTGATTGATCAATTTGCGGATATAATGACTAAAGGATTGAAAATTTTGAGACACAAATTCACAACTCTGACCTCTAAGAACAGAAGTGATTATTTTAAGACCTTGAATAAATTAGTGAATAATTCACGAATTGTAGTTAGGGGTTCAGACAAAGGAGGGAATATTGTTATATGGTCTATGGAAGAATACATGAAAGAAGCTTACAAACAGTTAAATGATAAGAATTGTTATAGAAGAATTGATATCACATATGTGGAGGATGTAAAGGTCAAATTTGATCAAAAGCTTCAGCAATGGAGAGAGAAAGCATTAATCAATGATCAAGAATACAGTTTTTTAAAGGTTGATTTTCCCACTCTTCCAGCATTTTATTTGATACCAAAGATCCATAAGGATGCCTCCAAACCACCTGGCAGGCCAATTGTATCAATTAGAGGAAGTTTATTTGAGTTTGTGTCACAATATATAGATTTTTTCCTACAGCCTCTAGTAATGAACTTAACATCTTATCTAAAAGACAGTACAGATTTCCTGAGAAGGATCTTTGATGTCACATGGGAAAGTGATTTTTTATTGATAACGTTGGATGTCACATCGTTATACACAAGTATCCCACGCAAGTTAGGAGTAAAGGCCGTAGAGCACTTTTTTACGTGCAAGACCAATTAAGTTTTACCAACACAGCAGAATGTTAATTGAAATGATAGAATGGTGCTTAGAGCATAATATGTTTTTTTTCAATCAGGAAATTTTTGAACAGCAATGCGGTACTGCAATGGGAACCTGCTTTGCACCAAGTTACGCTAACCTGTATATGGGGTGGTGGGAGGAATTAGTATTAAACAACCCCCCACTAGATAAATGGAGTGACAATATTACCATGTGGGTGAGATACATAGATGATATTTTTATCATTTGGAAAGGAGACTCAGATGCCGCCTCTAAGTTTATTGAAGAGATTAATGTAAATGATTGTAATCTAAGTTTTACAGGGAAGATTGACAGTCAGAACATTGAATTTCTTGATGTGAAAGTCATGATCATTAACCAAAAATAGAGACTACTGTATTCAGAAAAGACACGGCAGGCAATAGTATTCTGCATGCCACGAGCTATCATCCTCAACCTCTGATCAATAACATTCCGTTTGGAGAGTTGATAAGGGCCAAGAGGATTTGTAGTACAGAACAAGGTTTTGCCAAGGTCCAGGATGAAATGTTAGCTAGATTAAAATCTAGAGGATACTCAGAGGCAGTATTAGACAGAGCCAGAACAAAAGTTGAATCTCGCACAAGAGATGCACTTTTATTTTCCACACCAATCGGAGATGACAATGCAAGTAGACGCAAAAAGAGTAAAGTTTCAGGCATTACCAGGTTTATTACTACATATAATACAGCACATCAGGAGGTGAGAAAACTGTTGAAAAAACATTGGCACATGCTAAGAAGTGATCCCGTGATAGGTGATCAAATATCTAATAAACCTCTTGTTACATATAGGAAAGGAACCTCGATGAGGAATATCCTGGTTAAGAGTGATATAAGACAAAAAGAGGTGAATAAAAATTGGATTCACACACCAGATGGTTTTTACAAATGTTTTAAATGCAAAGCCTGTAGGAATGGAGAAAATTTAAAACATGTCACAATAGATGAGGAGATTGTTCATCGTATTAAAGGCAGATATAGTTGTAAAAGTGACTTTGTAGTCTATATTCTTAAATGTAGTTGTCCTAAATTTTATGTGGGCAGCACGAAATTGTAAGTACATAGAAGAATTTTACAACAATTTAGGGCAATACAAAACAAAGATGACTCGTAGCCAGACACATACATGATGTTCATGGAGGTAGGATGGAGGAAATCACATACAGTGTCATAGATGGTATTAAGAAAGACATACGAGGAGGAAACAGAGAAAGAAAGCTGAGAAAATTGGAATCCAAATATATATTATCGCTTGATACCAAAGAACCGAAGGGGTTAAACATTAGTGAAGAGATGTATATTCATTTGTATTAACATAAAAGTGAAGTGCCATTTATGGCAAAGATAGTTAACATAAGGTCAGATATAACAAGTACAGAGTAGGCAACAATTAAATAATCAGTTATTTGGAATTGATCTAATTTTCAGAATGAATTTTTAGAACTAACAATAATTTTTTGAATATAGGAATGTATGGCACTTTTCAGTAACATTATTAGATTTGTACTATTGGATTTATATTTAACATAAGCAATGTATATATATAGATATTTTTTTCTATTTATTTATTTTTCTCTGTTAAGACAAGAATTATGTCTTGAGTTTGTATGACCATATTAGAGAAACATTTCAGATTGATAATAAGTGACTTTTATTTGAGATGTATGGTGATTGGTCAGAAATGCCACCATGTGATTATTTAAAGAGAGCCAACATGGCGTTTGACAGGTTGAAGAAGGCGGCAACGCCGAAACGCGTCCCTGTAGACGATTAAAATAATGAACTGAGTTCGTGGAGTGCTGTCTTTCTTCCTAAGTGCGGGAGAAAAGTGATGACATAATACGCGTTGGTGCGCGTATCGAGACAGGCACCTTTGATGGTTTGGTGCTGGAAAGGAAACGCTGATCCAAAGTGTTTATATATATATATATATATATATATATATATATATATATAGGAGGATTGATTAGCAATACTAAATATTATGCTTGAAATTGGTGCTCAGATATTAGCTCACGGAATACACTTTCAACTAATAACCAACGGTCCATACGACAGGTGGCATAATCTGTTTGATGACTACATCAGAGCAAGAAAATATGTCTGCATCACGGTGTTTCCCAGTATAAAGGGAAGAGCAATGATTCGGAATACATAACTCCCTGTTCTAAATGCACCCTTAGATGGCAGAATATTCGGATGACTACCACAAATGGAAATCGGGCAATTATCATTTTTTTTCTAAGTACATTGGTGCATGAATACTAACTTCCACAAGTTATAACCATTCACATGTTCACATCCAACTTTGTGTGACTCAAGCAAATCCCTAGTTTTAGGATACTAGCTGCAGACACCAAGAAGTGCTTTTTCAATCGCCATATTTTGCATTGCTTTGCCCTTTTTAGGATAGTCAACGCTGTGGTTCAGTCAAAATGTTGTTTTGCTTCTGAAGTGCTTCCCATCCAATAGGAAAAAGGCAATTTTAGGCCTTTTGCAGCTGTTTGGTTTCACTTGGTTGCTTGATCTTATACCTTAATTTGCCTTTTAGTAGTTTTGGCTGTTGACTCAGTTTGTTTGGGCCTACAGTTCTTAGCATACAAAGTGTGGTTTGGTTGGCACACAAGCAACGCTGGCAGAAGGTGGCAAATATGACATGCCCAATGTTGCAGCTTTAACATCCATCATATTATCATCTTATGGTTCAGCACTGCCCTGCTTGGGTGAACACAATGGTGAAATGAATTCTTGAATACAAGAAGTGGGGATGGTTTCACATCCTAAAAAAACAAACCAAAGTAAACATGAGTACTACAGTTGCGGAAGCATACATCCTTATTCTGGGAGTATGTCTCTCACCAGATCCTTCTGCTGTAAATTTGACACATATTATCCAAAGGCCCTTAATGCCTCCTACCCTGGATAAAAGTGCTCAGATAATTTTTTGGAAGCAAAATGGCAGCAAACCAAACTTGATAAAATATATCCACTCACTAGTATTCATTACTTTCCCATTCAAGCACTCATGGATTTTTACCTCATGTTCGCATTTATGCACTCACCTTCAACTCTTACCTCACTTTATTTTATTAAGTTGCCGCACACAATCACTATCTAACTCAGTGCGTTCCATATTTCTCCCATTTAATTACCAAGATGGTTTCTCTTGATTATATACTAATGCACTTGTATTAAGGCAGAAGGGATACCCGTCATCTTTGTGATGGAGTACCCATCCATCACACTCTAAATCAGGCCCTTAGGTTTCACTAAGTCATTTGTTCACTTACCCACCCACCTCTTGCCCTTTGCCTCAACAGGACTGAATCCATCTCCTTCTCATTAAATCACTTTTCGAGTCACCAACTAACCTTTCTTGTCACACATTTAATGATTCACACTTTTGCAAGTACGACTTTTTATTTGCAGTCATATTTATTATAGCTTTGTTGCATTTGTTCTTGTACTCTTTTTCCTTATACAGTGAGACATTTGTGTCCCATATACTATTGCAAGGGCCACTGGAAATATCCGATTCTGCAGCCATTGTATTTCCGCATAGCTATAGATTTGCCACATTTGCCACATAATCCATCATTGTTTGTATAATTTGCAGATTTTAACAAACAAAAGTACTTCTAGATAAAGCACATCAAAATTTACTAAAAGGGATGCAATGGCAGCCCCTTTTCAACGCAGTTACAGGTCACCTTTTGGATACTGATTGCTGTATTTCAGCAGCATTCTGATAATATTGACTTGAAGTGTTTACCCACACAGTGTTAACATCAAGGCACATATATGTTGAGTTATATATAGTAAAACTTTCCTAACATATAGAAATTTACCTTCACAATATGTTTGTCTTCTATACTCTTGATACACTATTTTGTCCCACAATATTTGTGTTTCAGATATTCTGTCTACATTGCCAAAATAGTGAAGTAATATGCTGCTTTACATCACTTTATTTTCCTTTTCTTTCGGCATAATTTACTCAATCTGTTGCATAATTTGGTCCACTACTACTGCATAATTTATGTGCTCCTGAATATAGGCTTCATTCAGTCTCTATATTCACTTAGATGGATTGTATCGGCAGACTTGAATGCTCAGATTTTATGATCACGTTGTCTATATTTCCATTACTAAGGCATACCAACACTGATAGGTTTTGTACTTTCAAACCCTTGTCTTGAAGATTCTGACACAGAGTGAGACTGAATCAGCTTTGTACCCACTCTAGAACTGAGAGTAAATGCTGCCAAGAAAAACAGCAGTGGGCTTGTGGGTTCATAGACTCAGAGAAATTTTACAACATGGGCAAAGTGGGCTATTGCCCAGGAACCCCATCTTCAAGAGGCTTCCCTGGTTAAATGACTGGAATAGTCAGAAGAATCTGTATCTCTCTTTCTGTCTCTCTCTTTCTGGCTTACTCCCTCTCTCACTCTCTTAATCCTTCTCTCCCTTTCCTCCGTTTCTTTGTGTCTCTCCACCTCTGCCTACCACTAAGTCTTTCTCCCACTACATGTCCTTAAATCACCACTCACAACCTTTCTACCAACCTCTCTTTCTGTACCTCATATATCTTTTGCTCTACCGTCTCTCCCTCCTAACATAGGTCACCCTCTTCACCTCTGTCTACTTCTCTGTCTGCCTCCCTGTAGCTTAAAAAAATGACATCCTGTTGTCTCATTTGCCAATCTCTGCCTCTCGTGTACCTCATTTTTCTGTACTTCAGCTCTCTTTATCTCTATACTGTTGTATCTCATCCGTGTCTACCTCACAAATCAATAATTCCCCATCTTTATCTCTCTACACCTTTTTCTCTTTACCTCTGTTCTCTCAAACTCACCACTCATGATTATCTGAATTGACTGAGAAGAAACAATACATGTAATAGTGTTTTGAACAGCTGTTCCTTTTGAGGGCGATTTTCCTGAGTGTGCATCTTTGCTAGTTTTTCGATCCTTAAGTAGCTTGAGCTACATGTGAATGTTTGTTCAGTAACTGCTATATATTATACAAATCGAAGAACGTATATGTATTATAACATATTTGTGATTAAGAGAATACTGCTTTATGTCTCTATCGTCATGAAACATTTTTGCACTAAAACGAAAACTCTGCACCTTGTAAAATCATATTTTCTTTTATTTGACTAACCTAGGTCCGCAAAAGGCCTAGAATCCATTGTGATTTCTGTCAGAGTCATGATGTATGTTTTCATTTCTCCTCTCATCACACATAGCTATATGTGCACTGTTGAGGGGCGTACTCTTCTGGAAGAATTCCAGAGGAAGCCTTTTGCTACTTCCAAGGCTTTTCCTCCCTGTTTTAATGTAGGCCTATTCAGACATGTGATTGTCATTGTTTTGAATGAAAGTAGATTTGTACTGACACATCTGATGATATGAGGTCAAAAGGGGTTGTTCTAATTTTCATTTAGAGGATGATTTTGTGATGGTGCTAGATGATGTTGTATTAGGTTTTGTATTCTCATTTTTGAAATCACATATGACAACCTTAAACTGTGTATTTTTGATGTGTAAAGAGTTGTTTTTTGATGTGACGCACTGTCTGGCTTGCCTGGCTTGCCCCAGGTTTAGAGAGCAGACCTATGTCAGTTTGTCTCTTGATTTGGACATAGAAATATTTTACTCTGACATTTGACTTTTGTAACTCTCTTTGCTGCATTTGATTAAGCCTTATGCTAATTCCCTATACTGATTTGCGATATATTCTGACTAACCATTACTTTTGCTTTCTGTAATGTATTCAGTGCTTAATTTGTGCTTGGTGTTTCCGGTGCTCAGTACCAGCACTTATTATTGAGGGCCGGGGCCTAGTCTTCTGCCTCAAGCATTTGCTGCGAGCAAAAGACACATATGGTAAAGACGGAGGAAGAATAAAAGGAAAACGCGTCACTAAGGTAGAAAGCAGAAAGCTGCTAGAGTCAGCTGAAGGGGCAGGGAGTGGCTTTTAATGGATTGAAGAGGCCTGAGATGGCTTCAGGATTACACTGCCTCAGTATTCTGTGCTCGCACATTTAAATGCAGCAGCCGCGTGTTTAGGAGGAGCGTTTGGGGCACCGGCACGTTTTTATTTACAAATTAAGCACTGAATGTATTGTAGTTAATATGCTACCTTTATGGACAGTTTGCCTCAGTAACCTTGAGGTTAACATGGTCTTTGATCGTACTTAGGCGCTTTATCCCTGGTTTTCAGATAAGACAGCATCCACATATTTTTATACCGTCTCTTTAGTTACTTTTACAATATAGGGTGACCTCAGATGTGTCTGTAAAATTGACGTTTTGTCCTGAATGTTTATTTACAGTATCTATCCAGAATTGGCTACCATACTAGGTGGTCACCCTAACATGTCTTGTTGCGTTTAAAAAAAACACCTAGCTAGTACAAACAAGTATGTTTCAACATGGGTAAGGGTTAAACATGCGAATAAGGAGGTTGAGGTGACGAGTAATTTATCTCAAAGCACTTTCATAACAGGTTAAATATAGTAGGGCTGACACCTGCCCCAGAAAAAAATACCAACCATTTGTTCATGTATTCAGTCAGTCAAAATATCTTTATTCTGCTACTTGCCATAAAATCTCATAAAACAACCAATTCCATTTTCACATATTAAGACCATAAAATGCTATAACATTTTAAAACCAGAGGATTAAAATCATGAGGTAAACAATTAAAATACATCAGCGCTTTCATATTGTTTCCTAATTGCTAAAGCAGACCTAAATAAATTCAGTACAGAATAACAGATTTCAGTAGTCAAAGATTTTTGTATATATTCCATCATCCCAGAAATTTCTGCGGTTTGCCTACCTTAACTACGGTAACATAAAAACAGACATCGGAGCTGAATATAGTGTACAAAAAAGTTAAAAATGACATGTGCTCTGGTTTTTCCATATACACTGTATTGGAAAGGCCTCTCTAAAGTGTATTAAATTTAGCCTAACTAGTGTCAAGTAGGAGCGATGAAGTGAATTGTCATACCATAATAAATAGGGCTCTGTAACAGCTGTTGCTGAAATTTTAATATAAAAACCAACTGTTATCATGTTCATGGAGCCCCGTAACCTATGCCGTTATCAATCTCCTTATAACGTTGTTGCACTAGCTCTTTTGAATTGTGGATTTTTAAACATGTTAATAAGGACAAGGTTTTGAATTTTTTTTTTTTTTTAAGTGAGCCAAGGAATCTTATTCATGTCTGCCAAATTTAAATATTCAAATGGTCACGCACAAAACTGGCCTTTGAGTTTCTCCAACTTTTAATCCAAAGGAATAGTGGAGCTACAGCAATCTGTCCCTCTAAGTACTGAAGGCCAGGCTCCTCATGGCATATTAAATTAGCAAAATTCTTGGGTACCACCAGCAGTCGATGTATACATTTATTTTCAATTCGTTGTAATGGGTCTGCTTTACAATATCCCCATACCCTCGCCCCATAAGTCGCTCCCTACACACATTTAGATGTATAAAGTGTTGTTAACTGGGATAGGGGTTTATGACCCAATTTACGTACAAAACGAAAAAAGAATTCTATGTTGAGTTTTAATGGTGAGATGGGATTTCCACAGCAAGGTGGAACTAAAAAACATATCTAAATAACAAAAGTCCTTGACCTTTTTAAGAACTGTCCCACCCATTTTAATTTGTCTTTTCTTAGTTTACCCTGGGGCGCTTGTCATAATATAAGATTTAGCAAAATTGACTTTCAAATCTAAATCCTGCATAAAATCTGAAAGCAAGTCTAGAAGGCCTTGCAGTCCATTTGCCCTTTGAGAGATCAACACTGCATCCTCTGCATACAGAAGAATTGGCTGCAATCTCCCACCCATACTTGATAGGTCCTTTCCATGCCTGAGCAAGTGATCAAAAATACAATTTATGTAAATAAGGAACAGAAAAGGGACTAGAATACGGCCCTTTCTTACCCCATGACTGCAAGGGATAAAAGGAGTTCTCTCTCCATCTATACTGTATCGTACCATAGCTTTCAAATCCTCATGCAAGCATTTTATAAGGTTCAATAACTTTGAGTCAATATCCATCTATGTAGGCCCAAAGCTTTTCCCTATTTACTATACCAAAAGCATTGGAAAGAGCAATTAAAGCAATATGAATGGCTCCTTTTTTGCCAACACATATTTGCTGTTAATAATGTAGAAGTTTAAGGCTTATTCTACTGTACTTAGTCCTGGTCTAAATCCGAACTGAATGGGGGAGAGAATTTTTCCCTCTACCGCCCACTCCTCCGAAAGTGAGGAAATCACCAATCGTTTTTGCAGTTGAGTCAATAAGGGAAATTGTCATATAGCAAGTTGGATTTTGCTTGTCACTTTTTTGAAAATTGGGACAATTATGGCCAAAGAAGGTGGGATATTACTACTCTTGGCTAAACTCTGCAAGACATTTATAACTACAAGTCCCCAAAACTGTAAATTTGTTTTAAATAGGTCAACGGGGACCCAGTGGGGCCCTGATGCTTTTCCTGAAATGGACCTAGTTATTGCTGTGGTTACCTCATTTAGATCGATGGGAGTATCTAAGGCCTTTGGGGTTAATTCCATTTGAGAGTAGCTTGTCATTTCACTTCCTCTCTGGAGTCATTCTTTTTCAGGCTGAAAGACCCCTGAATAATGGCATACCCATTCATCTTCTGGGATGAGGCATTCAGTTGACTGTCTCTCATAGTAAGAGAAGGATGGATGATTTAGTATACCCAGAACTCAGAAGTATCCCTTGTCGAAGTGGCTGCTAAGAAATCTTCACAGGCTTTATCTCCAATTTCAGATTCCCTCTTTTCTAGCTTCACCTTATACAGATACCTTGCCTTTTGAACTTCTTTGCGGGAACGTGGGATTGCCTTAAGAGCCGTGCAAGCAGCATTAAGCCAACGTTGTGGCACCACTTTTTTTGGTAAATTTATTACTAAGGCAGTTCAAACGGATTTGCATATTGTAGGAGGCTGGACTGGCTTGTAGTGAGTACCAAGGGGTACTTACACCTTGCACCAGGCCCAGTTATCCCTTATTAGTGTATAGGGTGTCTAGCAGCTTAGGCTGATAGATAATGGTAGCTTAGCAGAGCAGCTTAGGCTGAACTAGGAGACAAGTGAAGCTCCTACAGTACCACTAGTGTCATATGCACAATATCATAAGAAAACACAATACACAGATATACTAAAAATAAAGGTACTTTATTTTTATGACAATATGCCAAAAGTATCTCAGTGAGTACCCTCAGTATGAGGATAGCAAATATACACAAGATATATGTACACAATACCAAAATATGCAGTAATAGTATTAGAAAACAGTGCAAACAATGTATAGTTACAATAGGATGCAATGGAGACACATAGGGAAAGGGGCAACACAAACCATATACTCCAAAAGTGGAATGCAAACCACGAATGGACCCCAAACCTATGTGACCTTGTAGAGGGTCGCTGGGACTATTAGAAAATAGTAAGGGTTAGAAAAATAGCCCACCCCAAGACCCTGAAAAGTGAGTGCAAAGTGCACTAAAGTTCCCCAAAGGACATAGAAGTCGTGATAGGGGAATTCTGCAGGAAAGACACAAATCAGCAATGCAACAACGATGGATTTCCAGTCGAGGGTACCTGTGGAACAAGGGGACCAAGTCCAAAAGTCACAAGCAAGTCGGAGATGGGCAGATGCCCAGGAAATGCCAGCTGTGGGTGCAAAGAAGCTGCTACTGGACAGTAGAAGCTGAAGATTCTGCAGGAACGACAAGGGCTAGGAACTTCCCCTTTGGAGGACGGATCCCCCACGCCATGGAGAGTCGTGCAGAAGTGTTTTCCTGAAGAAAGACCGCCAACAAGCCTTGCTAGCTGCAAATCGTGCGGTTAGGGTTTTTGGATGCTGCTGTGGCCCAGGAGGGACCAGGATGTCGCCAATTGCGACTGGGGACAGAGGGGGCGTCGAGCAAGACAAGGAGCCCTCTCAGAAGCAGGCAGCACCCGCAGAAGTGCCGGAACAGGCACTACGAAGTGGAGAGAAACGGTGCTCACCCGAAGTCGCACAAAGGAGTTCCACGTCGCCGGAGGACAACTTAGGAGGTCGTGCAATGCAGGTTAGAGTGCTGTGGACCCAGGCTGGACTGTGCACAAAGGATTTCCGCCGGAAGTGCACGGAGGCCGGAGTAGCTGCAAAAGTCGCGGTTCCCAGCAATGCAGTCTGGCGTGGGGAGGCAAGGACTTCGCTCCACCAAACTTGGACTGAAGAGTCACCGGACTGTGGGAGTCACTTGGACAGAGTTGCTGGATTCAAGGGACCTCGCTCCTCGTGCTGAGAGGAGACCCAGGGTACCGGTGATGCAGTTCTTTGGTGCCTGCGGTTGCAGGGGGACGATTCCGTCGACCCAAGGGAGATTTCTTCAGAGCTTCTAGTGCAGAGAGGAGGCAGACTACCCCCACAGCATGCACCACCAGGAAAACAGTCGAGAAGGCGGCAGGATCAGCGTTGCAGAGTTGCAGTAGTCGTCTTCGCTACTTTGTTGCAGTTTTGCAGGCTTCCAGCGCGGTCAGCAGTCGATTCCTTGGCAGAAGGTGAAGAGAGAGATGCAGAGGAACTCGGATGAGCTCTTGCATTCGTTATCTAAGGAAATCCCCAAAGCAGAGACCCTAAATAGCCAGAAAAGAGGGTTTGGCTACTTAGGAGAGAAGATAGGCTAGCAACACCTGAAGGAGCCTATCAGAAGGAGTCTCTGACGTCACCTGCTGGCACTGGCCACTCAGAGCAGTCCAGTGTGCCAGCAGCACCTCTGTTTCCAAGATGGCAGAGGTCTGGAGCACACTGGAGGAGCTCTGGGCACCACCCAGGGGAGGTGCATGTCAGGGGAGTGGTCACTCCCCTTTCCTTTGTCCAGTTTCGCGCCAGAGCAGGGCTGAGGGGTCCCTGAACCGGTGTAGACTGGCTTATGCAGAAATGGGCACCATGTGTGCCCATGAAAGCATTTCCAGAGGCTGGGGGAGGCTACTCCTCCCCTGCCTTCACGCCATTTTCCAAAGGGAGAGGGTGTAACACCCTCTCTCAGAGGAAGTCCTTTGTTCTGCCATCCTGGGCCAGGCCTGGCTGGACCCCAGGAGGGCAGAAACCTGTCTGAGGGGTTGGCAGCAGCAGCAGCTGCATTGAAACCCCGGGAAAGGCAGTTTGGCAGTACCCAGGTCTGAGCTACAGACCTGTGGGATCATGGGATTGTGCCAACTATGCCAGGATGGTATAGAGGGGGCAATTCCATGATCATAGACATGTTACATGGCCATATTCGGAGTTACCATTGTGAAGCTACATATAGGTAGTGACCTATATGTAGTGCACGCATGTAATGGTGTCCCCGCACTCACAAAGTCCGGGGAATTGGCCCTGAACAATGTGGAGGCACCTTGGCTAGTGCCAGGGTGCCCACACACTAAGTAACTTAGCACCCAACCTTTACCAGGTAAAGGTTAGACATATAGGTGACTTATAAGTTACTTAAGTGCAGTGTAAAATGGCTGTGAAATAACGTGGACGTTATTTCACTCAGGCTGCAGTGGCAGGCCTGTGTAAGAATTGTCAGAGCTCCCTATGGGTGGCAAAAGAAATGCTGCAGCCCATAGGGATCTCCTGGAACCCCAATACCCTGGGTACCTCAGTACCATATACTAGGGAATTATAAGGGTGTTCCAGTATGCCAATGTACATTGGTAAAATTGGTCACTAGCCTGTTAGTGACAATTTGTAAAGAGAGAGCATAACCACTGAGGTTCTGGTTAGCAGAGCCTCAGTGAGACAGTTAGGCATCACACAGGGAACACATACCTATAGGTCACAAACTTATGAGCACTGGGGTCCTGACTAGCAGGGTCCCAGTGACACATAACAAACATACTGGAAACATAGGGTTTTCACTATGAGCACTGGGCCCTGGCTAGCAGGATCCCAGTGAGACAGTGAAAACACCCTGACATACACTCACAAACAGGCCAAAAGTGGGGGTAACAAGGCTAGAAAGAGGCTACTTTCTCACACATATCTGCTCGTATTCCTGGACTACAAGTTCATGATTTGATGTCTCAGCTAAACAAATGGAAATGGGTTTTAAATTATTTTTGATAATTTTCTAATTACATTTTTTTGATCCACCTTTTCCCATCTGAGTATCAAACCTGTATTTTTGTCAAAGGCAATATTTCCACCCCACCCCTGCTCTTCAGAGTTAATTTAAAATTGTTGCTTACAATGATACGTAAGGTGTTGTGATCACTAGCACAATGCAGGGAAATCGTTAAATCATCAATTAATTGAGAGGCATCTGCAATAAAAAGTATACAATCAATGATACTCCCTGAGTTGTTCCCTATAAAAGTGGGAATTTTATGATGATCTTCATATGCCATCTCAACGACTAATGACTAACAACAGATCATATTTACCTAAGAAACCATTCAAGGCATCCCCCCCTCTGTGTGTTTGAAATGCATACTATTTTCCCTGCCCTCATGCGGGAACGTACACAAATTTGGATTCCTCAAATGGCATAATGACATATTAAAATCCCCTACCCAAAACAATTGCCTCCCTAATCCAAAGTCACGATAAGGAGTCAAGAAAATCCATTTTGTCCTCAACCACTTTGGTCATAGAACCCTGCAATACATTATTATAAAAATGTATTAATAAAACATCTTTCCTATCCTCAATCAAGATCAAAACGATCATGAAATATGGTGAAGACCATTCAAGTGTTGCTTCAACCATCGGCAGTTTGATGCAAATAATGTATTAATATTCTGCCAAGGGTCGCTCATGATCGATAAAAAGGAATTTATAAAAAGCATCTGTATTCACGTTTAGCATGGCTGTTCTGTCTTCATTTACTTGATCGATTATGGATAGTTAAGAAAATATTTTAAAGTGAGTTCTTATTTCATTTAATTTTCTAAGTATAGAAGGTACTGCTAAATAAAGAAATACTAGCTTGATTTCCAAATTTTTGTACCAGCTGGAACATTAAAATATTGGTAATGCTGTTTAAAAAAAAAAAAAAAAAAAAGTAGCAACCCTAGTTAGTTAATGTATTGTTTTCCTTAGGATTTACTTCATGACGGCAATGGCATGCCTATGTCATGTTTTGGAAATCTGTGCTGTTTTAGTAAATTCTGTGATGTATAGTGTACGCACAAGCACACACTATGTGTGTGCACAGAGTAAGTGCAGTGTAATGTGTGCATACTATGCATGTACACTTTATTGTGGGTCCATGCAATAGCTTTTTACTGCGTATGCTGACTTTATGCAATATACTGCATGTGCCCGTGTGTGCACCCTCTATTCAATTCTGTTTCTCACGCTTACGTTTATTACCCTTTTTCAAACCTTTCCTCTGGTTACATTGCAAGAACAACCTTCTACTTGGCAGCTTCCCGTCCTCTTCCCTTCCTTCAGTCTTTTGTGCTGATGCTGCCAAAAACATTTGCAATGTATGTATTTGAGGTGGTTCGCTTTTAAGTGTCCTTCTCAGGCTGCTATGTAGATGTAGCATTTGTGTAAAGTGATTCTTTTCATAGCAGGGGTAAAATGAAAGAGGATGTTCCGCACCTGCCATTCATCAGTGTCTCTGAAGTAGTAATCAGGGACAGACTTGGAACAGACCTGACCTAGAACCCTTCTCACCCTACATAGCAATAAGCAAAGTCCTACGCCTTCATCCCTGCCAAATGTCAGTGTTCATAAAGAACTAAACAGCAGCCCATAGGTAACAAACTCTACATAGAATTCTAAATTTAAATTTAACCCTGTCTCCTTCCACATCACGTAAGGATCTCCTTCCATCAGCAGTAAGAATGCAGGCAATACACGCTCTCTCATCCTCCATCTTGTGCCATGTTAAACCAGACATGGATCCCACTGGTTTCAGAACTAACTAACTAACTATCTCTCTCTCTCTCTCTCTCTCTCTCTCTCTCTCTCTCTCTCTCTCTCTCTCTCTCTCTCTCTCTCTCTCTCTCTCTCTCTCTCTCTCTCTCTCTCTCTCTCTCTCTCTCTCCCCTTCTACTATAAATGTGCTACACTCATATTACACTCAAACGTGCTCTCCACAAACATACAGGATGTCAGCACAAGGTGCTGAGTTTTCTTGTAACAGCAGAACTTTACATGAGCGGATTAAGGTGACCGTCTATCCAGTAACTTGAGTATAATATGAATTGTTCAAATCATAATGAACAATATTTGTAATTTCAGCAAGTTCCAATTTCAAAGGTTCTGTCATACTGTGCAGGTAACAGTTCCTGTGATGTAATTTTAACCTGCTTCGCCTCTGCCAGAGCAGATATTAAAACTGTGTTTTAGTGCACTATGACAGGTTAATGGGTTAATGAGCACTGAATGTAAGAGATATTATTTTCAACAGAACAGGTAGCATTGTGAGACACTTGATAATCTCTAATTTGTTTCCTGTGCTTTTATTATTATTGTTTTCAAATGTATTTTCATTTTCGTCTCATAAAATTGTGCATGAAGCTTTTTAAGTGGATTAGTAGTTTTATTTATCTTGGGCATATTAAATAATTTTGAACCTTTTGTAATTAGTGTGTGTGTGGACTGGTGGAAGTATAAATGTGTGGGTGGATGAGGAGTGTAAGAGTTAACGGACAAGGTTGTAGATGGGAGGATGGATGTTATGTTGATAAGGAAGATGGATGGAAGGTAAATGTATAGATGGATCTGGGTGAATAGGTGGTTAGAGCTTGGTGGATGCATGGATAGATTCAGGCCTGGGTGGACAGATGGATCTGGATATCCATGAATGGAGGGATGAATGGATGATATATATGAACGCAGCTTTTTTTTTTAAACATAAAATGTATTGCCATTTCACAATCGAACATACATAGGCTGAAGCACAAACACTTGCATCATCATGCAGCATATCTTATCAAACTGAGCAACCATAGAGACAAATCAGTGCTGACATTGGCACTCTGTTCAGTTGGCCTTCCTCTCAGTAAGCCCTTAGAAGCCCTTGGCAATTGTCTGTGCCTCCTACACCTGTTATTGTATAATTCCTATGTACTATAATTCCTATGTACCCTAGGAAATCTAAATTTTATGATACCTGGAAGTGTCATGCAGTGGGCTAGGTTATATGCCCAAGTTTCTAAGTCTTGGATTTCGCTGTTTGTGTGCAATGTCTTGCTGAGTCACTATGATACTGATGAGTAGAAATGTTTTAGTTTATCGATTTAGTTCAGTGTTAAGTAGAAGAGTGAGCAGCATATAGTAGCTTGTGAGCTCAAAGGAACCCCCTTGCCCTTGCAGCAGGGTCATGCTACACCAAAAGTTCTGTATCACCGAGCATAGCCAGGTCATGCACAGAAAGTCCTTCTGCATTATTGCGCCATTTCATATTTGCATCTTTGCACTTTCATACCATCTCTACAGTTTGAGGCAACATGAAATAGTCCAAAATGTCACACCAGATTGAGGGTGATCCTTAGTACGTAATTCTGGTATGGGGTCCTGTGAAACATTAAGGGCCTGGACCCTTAGCTGTTTACAAATTAAACACAATAAGTTTCCACCACTGCCTTATGCACTAAACTCAAGACAAGGACAGTAGTCCTCTTTATACGCCAAGTGTATCTTTGGTGCGCCCCACTATGTCTCAAGATAGGTCCCAGACCACACATTGTCAGAGAGAGGCCTAGATTTCCATGCACATGATAGATGTGATGCTAGGACCAAAATAAGGAGCCAGGATACTAGCTAGACATACTGTCAGGAACTCAGGGCATGCGTATACAGCTGTGTGCCATTAAGGGGACATTTCCATCACAGCAGGAATCAATCCTAGAGGCAGAAAAACGGTTTCACCTGATTTTAATACCAAGCCAAACATTCAATATAGCACCATCTCACATGCAAATAATGTTTTTCTTTTTACAGTTTCTTTCTACAATTTTACATCTTTAGATTGCATACTTTGCTAAAAAAAACTCTTCTTACTATATTCCAGAGGCCTACATAAAAGACTTTGACTTATAACTTTCAATAGTTCTGTCTTCTTCCAGCCTTGAAGGGCCTCCTCCTTACCTCGATATCCTGCATGTCTGCTCACCCAGGCTAAGTCTAATGACTGTTTTCCTTAATTTCATTTATTGTATTTATGAAAATTACCTTCACCTCATTGTTGTTAACCACAACCTCCCTTTCATTGAACCATACCCATACAATCTTGCTCAACATATTCTCCTCTACTTCATCTACCATCCCTCCAACAGTTTGAAGAACTCACATAACCACCACTAATGAACATACTTAAGTCATATTAATCTAATCTACCACAAATAAAATGGAGCAAATGCATAGAATGATTTAATTGGGAGCTCAAGACTAATCCCAGTAGCCAACAATATTCAATAACTGCATGATTATCCACTATTCTTGAGTTCCAGCATTTTGTGCAACTTGCCATAAATTACTCAACCATTTTAGGGGTAGTAAGCACTATATTAATCCAATCTCAACAGAATGCAATACAGTTGGGATGCTTTTGTTGCTTGAATGACCATGGCTTTCACTGCTTTCTCAAAGGATTTCAAACCATGATTGGGTATCTCAGCAGACCTAGATTTCAAAGAATGAATCACATGCCACATAACAATCTGTAGTCCATTTCAAGGATGGTCACCAAAATACTACCTCCTGCAGTGGGCTCAATCAAAGCCCATTGTGAATCAAGATCAACCTGCCTAGAACCCCAGATATCAAAAAGTCTAAGGGCCCGATTCTGAGTTGCTCGAAAAAGAGTGAAGCTTTTCACATGAAGATTTCTGTCGGTTTGACCTGCCAAATTCTGTTAGGGGAAGACGGCAGGGTTAGATAATTATTGCAGAACTTAGAATTTCAATCCTTGTACAACTACTATTTGCACGGGGATAGGAATTCATTACTCAGCTAGTAATTAGGGCCTAAGAGGCAAACATCCAAAAACGTTATCTACTCGTAAGTGTGATTTCCACCTAGAACAAATATTTATGTATATATACGCACATTGTGAGTCATTCCCAAAGTGCCACACATATGTAGCATTAAACAAAACGGAACTACATGTGCTTGTGTAATGCAACTCATGTGTACAGTTTGGAACACTTTGTGTTCACAAAGATTATCTGTGAGTGAATTTGCCTTACTGTGGGTTTTGTTGTGAATGACACCTTCATATCTTGGCCTGATTTAGAAAGCATTTTCTGTGATTAGATTCGTCTTACCCCAGGCTTTGGCACGACTTAGTCAGAACTCCCAGGTGTAAGAGTTGCTTATTCACAGTCCCCTTGAATAAGCATGTCTTTCTCCTTGAATTTACCAAATGGAAGTGTGAATCAAGTCTGGCTCTTCAGGTGTAATACTCATCCAAGGTAAAAGAAAGTGATACCTACTTATAAGAAAAAGATGTCTAAAGCAAACTCATACTTCCAAAGTAGCTTCTACTAGCACGTAACAACAGAACAGGACTGCTCTAAAGACATTTGCTTTGTCTACAATGCATGCACTAACACTGTAACTCTGTGGGTTAGTGCATGCTTGACAGACAGTATAGCTTGGAAACAATAGACCTAACTCACAAAGGTAAATATACATGTGTATATTGCCAGAACCCCTTTAAGAGGCTGAAAGAGCAAGGAGGGGGTTACTGGACCCAACTATGGTTGTTGATGCCTTTTACTCCTGATGTCCCCGGGGCCTAAACTACTATGGATTCTAAGCAACTGGTCCAAGTACCCTTTCTGCACTTGTCTCTCAGTGTAATATGGTGGAGTAGTAAAATGCTCCCTCGGGGGGGTACGGTGGGGTGGAGATGGCTGCAGGGAACAAGGGTTTACAACTCAAAATGCGCACAGCAGCAGCAATAAATCATTGTCCAGCAAAATACTCACTTTTATGAAAAAAGAGAAGTACTTTATTCTACTGCTACCAACACCAAGGAGAAAGACAACATTCACAAACAACTACACAGTTCCAAAGAGGTCAGGGCTTTAGTGTTTCTTTAGTAGCTCGCCTAGGTCTCACTCCCTCCTCACTCCAAGTGATAGCGGTTATCCCTCATTCAATATTGGCAACATCCAGGGCAAGCCCCACTAGTAGTCTAAGTCTCAAGAGCCCACTCTGACTCTATTTTAAAGTCAAGAGTGTTCCAGCACCACAGCAGTAACTAGCAAGGAAGTTCCCCTGGGGCCGACAGTCTTACCCTCCCTTACAGGCTCGAAACGTCCAAAGTTCCTGAGCGCACCTCGTCCTGGGAAACTCAGAGTGGCTGCAGCTGAATCAGGTACATTCACCACATGCAGCTCAGGTGGGCTGCACTAAGCGGGCACAGAGTTCCCTCAAAAGCGGTAACACCACAAAGAGACCAGAGGATCTTTGTAGTAGGATAAGTGTCTGATCCATCACATGGTGGGTGGGAGTGGTGAGATGATCCTGAAGTGGGTCCCTCGCCTTGATGATGATGCACAGGTACTCCCATGGAGGCCTCACTACTTTGGGGCAGGAGTTTCAATCAGGTTTCACATCTTGTTGATCCCAGTGACCGCATCTGGCATTCAGGGTCACTATATCCTCCTTGTACACGAGTTCCCCTCTTGGCATATGGTGTCACAACTCACCACAGCATAAGGCAGACCCTACCCCCCAGAATATTGCGGCATTGATTTAAAAAATATGCAGCATAAAAATTGAACTTTTGCAGCACACAATTGCCTCATTGTGGCATTTTTGCTGCAAATACAGCTATTAAAATGTAACTGTTTTTCATCTTTTTATTATTTTTAGGGATACCTTATTTGGCTACTCACTTCCAAAAGACCATTTCAGGAATCTTGCTGCCCACAAACCATCCCTAAAAACCTATCTACTTAGCATCCTTCATCTCTTCTCACCCGCCAAAAGACAGTGTCATTGTTAGAAATAAAGGCATTTGGATGACAATCTGTTTAGAAAAGCTGTGGACTGCTGTATTGTTCATTATGTTTTAGCAAGCTTTTCATTTTCCTGTAGTGAACTTAACAATCATGTAAATCCACTTGAACAGAACCATCCTTTCGGTGCTGTTTGTCATCCATGTGGCACTTAAGTGGCCAGAGTCGTCCTATATCCAGTTGCTACTGCCGTTTCAACCCAAACGTTATTGTAACTGAAAGTGCTGGTACTGGTTTTGTAGTAGAGGGTCACAGGGCTTTGTTTCTTTACCTATAGATGGAGGTTGCCCATTGACTTTCCCTACTAAAAGATCCATCAAGTCCCTATAAATTGGTTTTGCTTGCCTTAGTCATGTGTAGGCATATGTGAAAGTTATGTGTTGATGTGTATATGGTTTACATAAGAACGAGTACACTGTGGTTCCATTTGGACCCAGTGTGCAGTAGAGTGTGACTCTCCTTTGGAAAGCCTGACACTTCTCCCTCACAGGTCAGCCTCCCCGAACCCTGCTCTAATAGCAGAATTGTGGAAAGTCACTAGCCTATTGCTTTGCTTTAAATAGCTATTTGTAATATCAATCCTAAAAATATCATCTGACAGAAATAGTGTGTCTTAATACCCTACAAAAATATTGTGCCATTAGGTGCAGATTCTCAATTACTATCTCCAGTGGGACAATGTATCGGTAAACTTTATGTAGGAATGAATATTTCTGTCTGACAGTGTTTGGTTACAGTTTTCTGATACCATACTGTCTAAGTGAAACCCACCCTTCCCCATATTCCAGTATTCTCTATCCACGAACTGCCTTGTAACTGTAGGGGTTTATATCGAGTGGGGTGAGATAGACACACCCACAAACACATGAATTGTTACAATTCATTAATACAATAGGGCACAGAAAAGACCTGTGATTTGGTTCTGCCAAGCCCTAACAAACATGACTAAAACCTAAATGACCAGAAAGCCAAAGGGGAAATGGGCTTGATTAGTGATAACGACAACCCAGAATGGGGATGCATAATTCGAAATACCACGAAGTATGAAGAAATGCTTGCTTTAAATATAGACAAAGTAATTTCCTGCTTCACACTTAATTCCCACAAAACTACATAAGATATCTAAAACAATCCCATTGACAGTCTCTAGATGCTTACAGACACTGAGTTTTATCATATGGTATGGAGCTACCCTGAACTTTGACAATATTCAGAGGGCTTAATGGAACAGCTTGAGGATGTAACAGGGAGAGTGAACGTGTGCACACCTGCCTTCTAGGCTGCTTCATGCGACTCAAGGCTAAACAAATGGGTACTAGATTTGTAAACCTGGCAGCTCCACTTGGCAAAACATTTTTGACTAAGACCTGGACATCTCCCACAGCCCAGTCGCTGCAGCAATGGAGGTGATGAATGCAAAAATGGATCAAAGTTGAAAGTGTGACACTGTATAGGGAAGAACCTTGAGCCTTAAAGAAAACTAACACTGCATGTCATAAGCTCTACTGGCCTTCCTCTCATAGCAGGATATATTGTCAGCACAAGTCCATGCTGGCTAGAATTGATCTGGCTAGGTGTACAATATAGATGTGGGGAAAGGGAGGTGGAACAATCAAATAATTATTCTCAATTACCCTCTCTAATGCCCACAGTAGGACCCAAAAGCATGAATATGGAAAGTAAAAGATTGAAGGTTGGGCTCCTCGATTTTGCACACTAGTGACCCCGCACTTGGTGTACAAACCAAGCTCACACAGGAACACTTCCCTACCATGACTATTCACAAACTGCAGGAGACAATAAATTTAAGCAGATAAAGGTCACACTCCCAATTGCAGCCGAAGCCAAAGAAAGCATACACAATGCCAACACAGAATGACCCAACAGTTTTTTAAGTTGAAACGTTGCAATAGCTGAATGGCTGTGAGCTCTAACCTCACTCCTAGCAGAGAAAGATATCTCTCTCATTTCCTCATTTTAAAGAACAACAAAAGTGAGATGGTAACTATAAATGCAGAGGGTCAAATTTATCAACACTTTGCGTCGGTTTACGTCACTTTTGAGATGATAACCAGGAAAAAAAGTGTTCATTTTGAAATTTTCTTTCCAGCACCAAGCATGTTTTGCACTGGAAGGTAGCTTCAAAGTAAACTAAAGTTGGGCTTTCACTACTTCACACTACTTCACACTACTTTGCATCATTGGGCTCGCTCTGCCCATTCTGGTCAACTGTCTAGCCCTGCAAAATGCCCAATTGTTTACTTTCTCTGATGTTGTGCATTCACTTGGCATGATCAAGCTCGGTATGACATCTGGACCAGATGGCTTTCAGCTGACTTGTTTTTGACCGACATGGATGCTTGGTCTAGCTATATCCTTATTATATGTAATGCAATGTTGGCAGGGGCTCCAATTCCTGTCTCATGGAAAGGTGCTGTTGTTGTACTTATCCACAAAAGGGTGATAGATCTTTGCCCTGTAGCTACAGACCTATTAGTTTGTTAGATTGTTTACAAACATGTTTTTGTCATTGTCTGTTAGGGAAGATCCAGGATTGGATGTCTGATTTTGACATGCTCAGCCCATTACAAGCTGGTATTCATAGGAAAATCTCTACTATAGACCAAGTCTTTAGGTTTTTGCTTTTGTACTGGAAAACGGTTTTAATTGGCAGAGGGGATCTTTATGTTGCTTTTAGCTTTAAATTTAGTACCCCCTGCAAAGTTGTGGAAGGTTCTTTCTGATATGGCAATGTCTTCCTATATTCTCTAATTAATTGTACGCCTCCATGAGGGCAACTGTGCATGCATTGGGAGGGTGTGACCAAGGACAGCTAACTGACAAAATTCCAGTGTCAAGGGGAGTACGGCAAGGCTGTGTCCTTGCTCCTACTTTTTTTTCATCATATATCAATTACACTGCTCCCTTCCTTTCTTAGCACAGCTGGGGAGAGATGCGCCATCTCTAGGGGAAGTTGAAGTTCCCGTTTTGTTATTCATTTGATCTCCAAGACCCTGAGTGGTTTACAGAAACTCCTAACGCATTTCGAGGAGTTCTGTTCCTCTCGGGATCAACACCTCTAAAACTAAATTGATGTCATACAATCCCCACGAATCGTTCAAAGGGAACATTGCACTGAGAGGCATCCCACTTGAGACAGTGGAATCTTTTAGTTACCTTGGTCTAACGATCTCAGAGAATATGTCTTCGAAACCACACACTGTCAAGGTGGCATTGATACAAAAGCAGATTAATGGTGCCTTGAACAAGGAATTTGGTGTTTCGAATACTAAACCTATACGCCTTGCACTACGGGTCTATGAGGCCAAGGCCGCAAGTTCCGCCCTTTATGGTGCGGAGCTATGGGGCTATTTCAACGTTCAAGAATTGTCTTCAATTGAAAATATTTTTGTGAGGATGATTGTTTCTCTTCCTCAGAGTACTCTGTTATTTCCTCTTTTTAAGGACTTGGGTATTAAGGGAATAGGGTCCAAAGCTTGCTTGTCTTTTTTTGTATTGTATGCGGCTCTGGACTACTCTGGAGCTTGCCTTCTATACTGCAGCTCTCCAGGTTATGCTGAAAGCCAATATTTTTGTAGGGATCCTTGGCTTAGAAATAGTAAAGATTTACTATAACTGCTTGGCTTGCGCAAGCTTTGGGATCATCCAGATGTTGCCTCATTTTCTTAGAAAAGCAGCTTAAAGTAGCACTATTAGAGAGTGGTAGATTCTGATGAATTGCGTGTCGCGATTTGTTCTAAGCTGTTGCTTGATTTTGTTGATCTTAAAGATGTGTGCAGCTATTAGGCACTCTCGGATGTGATTCTGGTCCCTAAGGACAGGAAGCTTTATTTCCAATTTCGTGTGTGGACCCTAATGTTAGAATTGTTCACTCGCAATTCGTCTCCTGGGGGAGCAACGGCCTATCCAGCATGTAACACCCACACTGAAAATATACCCCATACGTCTTCTGTGTATGCAGTGCCTCGCAGGAACTGGCTTGCTCCTTCCTCTAGATTACTAGGTGTTTGTAGTTATGCTGTCGCTCTTCATATTTTTAGGTCGGATACCCATCAAGCTTTAGTTATTTCTGTTGCTAGGGGCCAGATGTAGCAACTGACGAATTTGCGAGTTGCAAAGTGCGAGTCCATGCGACTCGCAATTTGCAACTCGCAAATTCGTATGCAGTACGGTGTCTCAGACACCGACTGCAACTCGCTATGGGGTCGCAATGACCCACCTCATGAATATTCACGAGTTGGGTCGCAAATTGCGGCCCCATAGCGAGTATAGGCACTCGCTAACATGGAGGCCTGCTGACGTCAGCAGACCTCCATGTTCGTGACCTGCTTTTAAATAAAGCAGTTTTTTTTTTTTAAGTGTAGCCCGTTTTCCTTACAGGAAAACGAGCTGCACTTAAAAAAAAAAACGAAACCTTTAGTTTCGGTATTTTTTCAGGGCAGGGAGTGGTCCCTTGGACCACTCCCTGCCCTGAAAAAATATTTTTGGGTCCAGTCACAAACTGGAAGGGGTCCCATGGGGACCCCTTCCAGTGGATGGTAACTGCGATGCCATTTGCATCCCACTGCGACTCGCAAATAGGAAGGGAACACCCCTTCCTATTTGTGAGTCGGAAATGCATATTGCGAGTCGGTAACGACTTGCAATATGCATTTCTGCGTAGCAAACCCACGTTTGCGACTCGCAAACGGCGATTTTCGCCGTTTGCGAGTCGCAAATGGTTTGCTACATCTGGCCCTAAGTTTCTTGGAGCTA
Source organism: Pleurodeles waltl (assembly GCF_031143425.1). Classification (NCBI taxonomy): domain Eukaryota; kingdom Metazoa; phylum Chordata; class Amphibia; order Caudata; family Salamandridae; genus Pleurodeles; species Pleurodeles waltl. Next base: position 846,907,659 of record NC_090444.1, read on the forward strand.
TGTGGCTTCTTAGAACTAAAATGTTATCTTCATTGACGTATGCATAGTTTATTATATAATTGAAGGATGTTTGTATGGAGAGCATTATGATTTTAGCTTTTACTTTTGTCTAAATGTATTTGTTGAAACAATTTGTCTGTCACATGTTGTATTTATAATTGTATCTGTACTGTGTTGTACTTTTATGGCCCTGGTGGCCAAAATAAAGTTTTAAGAAAGAAAGAAAGAATTTCTGACTTTAAAGTGACTGCTAGTAACTTTTCACCTGTTGCTGGAAATCTCGGTCACCAGGGTATAGATCTCCCTATGGGATTGTATAGTGAAATTTAATACCGTTTACTATTTTTTTTATTTAAGAATTGTTCTGTGTATATTTTAAAGCACACTAACTCATCAACCTAGAATAATGAAATCATTTCAATACATCAATTTAAGGTATAAATATTTTTTAAACATTAATTAAAAAATACTTACCCTCCCTACCATTTTTATTTACTAAGTCATAAACTTGGTTGAAAGTTAATTATTTAATTCATTTTAAAAACTTAAACGTTTAAGTTAATTTTGTTAAAATAGGTTTAATGTGACCTTAAAAACGTTTTATATACATCAACGTAACGCAGCATCGCACCGCATCACAGCGGAGCGGAGGAAGATGGTGGGGGAGTTTCTACGGGGCTGTGGCCCGTGGTAGTATACGGCACGGCATACAGCAGTGAACACGGAGGCGTAACAGGTAGGTGGTAGAGGCCAAGGTGGAGAAGCGGAGAGGCTGAGGCACGGCATTGCGACCACAACTGAACAGGTAGGTGAGGCTGAGCTGAGGATGACGAGGAGATCAAGGTGAGCTGCAAGGCAAGCGACACAGTGACAAACCTGTGGGAGTGGCCGAGTGTACTGACGCACTGATGCACAGAGGTTACCTGGTGGTCGCACAGAACCTGCACTGAATCCGTCTGGCAGGGGCTCGACAGGATATCTTCACCTACCCTGTCTCCTCCTCTCCTGCTCTTCCCGGGTTGTGTCCCACTGCTCCCACTGAGGCGGCTCCCTACCTGTTGCCTTACGGCCGCCGAAATCTGACACTACCTACCCCACTCCTCTGCAATCGCTATCTACCTGCCCACCTACGCACGCCACCAGCACTACCGCTGACATTTTCTCTTCCCTCCTGGCGCCCGCCCACCTATGGTGTATGTATCTACAGGACCCAGCACACTCGGCAAGCCCACGGACTGAAGCATAAGCTACCCATCCTGCTGGGTCGGTGGGGGAATTACCAGCCCCTCGATTCCAACGGAGTCTATAACAGTGTGAAACTAGTTAGTTATACCCCCTCGGACACCTCAGGAACGGAAGGAGAGCACATGTTGTAGTGTACAGCTGCAGAGTGAGCGCACCAGGACCCCACGGAAGCAGCTCAGCTAGGCCTGTGTGCAGTTTGTGAGTGTCCCCCGAGGTTCCCACTCACCTGTCATACCTCTTCTCTTTCTCCCTTCATTGCACACTTCCAGCGTAAAGGGCTAAGTAAAGGTAAAGGACCCCTCAAAGAAAGTGCCAAGGGAAGCACCTAAAGACTTTAGTGACTACATTTTCATATCTGATATCTCTGATACAATTGTCGCAAGACAAATCATCATGAGGTCGGGTATGGTTAGACTCCATACAGAGGAGAAATCTAAGAATCAAGAGAGAGCGCAAAAGAGAAGAAAGGGCTCTGAAACAGAAATACAGAGTGGAAACCTTGAGCAAACTACACCGCTCCTCACCCCTCTACAAGCCAGCAGGTTTGCTTTTCTAAAAGATCCAACAGCTGCCATCTATAAAAAAAACGAAGATATTGAAGGACTCCCTACTCCAATGGCACCTCAAATACTGGGCTCCATCCCAGCACAGCTGCGTGTATGGATTGACAAAACATCTGACTGTGCTCCAGCAAAGTCTGCTTCTTTAATGATCTGCTTAGCTTCAACTAAAGATCTGAAGCTAGAAAACCCCTCTCAAATGCCTACAGACAAGCAGTCCGAGTTGGATGCAGATCTCGAGCAGCCAATAGGCTCCCAGGATACGAGGTGGATATCTGGTATTGACTTGGTTCAAACCAAACTTCAGGCAAATAGTATCATGACGAAAGCTCAGGTTCATGCTCCAACCAGCCCGATTTGTAACACAGAGCAGCAGAACGTCCAATCACCTGCAATCAGGATAAACAATCCACATGATTCACAGTCAATAACCATTCCCCAAGATCGGATGGAGGCATTCAGGGTCCCCTTGCCCAATACAATCTACTAACAGTCAACACCTATGTTGTCACAAAAACCAGTCATGCAAGGGTTCAAGGAGGGTTTTAAAGTTTGCAGTGGATCACCTACCACAGAGCTGGAAGACTCTTGGTTACAATCAATTTCTATAACAAACAATGAAGATTTAGTTCAAGCCTGTGAGCTAAAAACCTTCACTATGCCCCACACCAAAGAACAGTTCACTCCTTCCCAAGATCAGCAGTTGCCAAAAACATCATGGCCCCAGGAGGTAATTTGCTGCTCCATCACACCACACCAGAGAAGGCTTCTACCCTGATAATTGAAATCTCAAGTGATTGGAGCAACTTACAACATAATGTAGGCTCTCCAGTTAAGGTAGCAAATGAGCTTAGTAACATGGGCATTTTAGGTTGCAGTAATAGTAAATGGGCCCTTCCAACCAGCCGCAACAGAGATAATCCCCCCGCCAGTCTATCCTTAGACAGCCTTAATAATCCTATGACGGGGGACCTCCCTCGGCTACATTCTATGCTACTCAAAGCCCTGCATACTCCAACTACAGCTCTTAGCATGCAATCAGATAAATTATACCTCCAAATTGATTTAATGAACATCATGAGAACGCACATTGCTGATATCAATTACAAATCAGATAAGTTAACCAATTGTTCGTCTGCATTAAAGGCCAAAACACATACGCTTCAACAAGATTCTTGCAAAAGCGGTCCAATTATCGACAAATTGAGTACCCTGCCTGACATTTTAACAAATATAGTAGATGAGCTAAAAACAAATGGGAACACGCTCCGCCTATCAGACATCAAACAACGTAAATCAGGTGGAGAACTGCCTAACTTTTGGCTCCTCCAGTATCATGACCAAGCAGTAACAAATAGGGAGAAGCAATTGGTTGAAATCATAGCTAGTTCAAATTCCAACTCAAAAGATCAGAGCAGGTTACCAACATCTCCTGTAACCTACAACATTCTGGTGATTAATAAATTGGGGGATTCAGCTGTCTCAATCCATTTCTTCCCGAGCAAAGCAGCCTGATGAACCCCTTGCGGTGGTGCCCAAGCTACTAAGCAAAAGTAAAAAAAATAAAACAAGCCAGAAAGGCCAGGAATAAACCACCCCACAGAGAAGACAGTAGCAACAACTTCTATCCTATATTTACAGTGCAAGTAAACCCGCTGACACAGATTCCCCCCCCCCCCCCCCAGGTCATTTGCAAGCATCTGTGCCCTCCGAAGATACCTGGACAAAGCCAGTAAATGGCTCAGTACAGCTGATTTCTGACTATATACAACCATCAGTCTCTCCCCACCATGCAAAACATGTAGTGCACAGGATGACAGAACTAAACCCACTCAAACCAGATCATATAGATATGAAGGATGTAGCGCAGAAGGTTCCACACTCAGCAAAAAAGTCAGAAATGCAGGGTCACTCTGTGGCAGAAACAAAACAAGCACACACAGACATCAAGTTGCGGGTGGAACAGTTCAGACCTGTATCGTCCCGGCAGGGTCCCCCACAGATGTCTCCAACAATAACAAAGGAACCAATGGATGGCACACAGTTAGTGACACTGGAAAACAAGACTTGGCCAGGGAATTTGGCTCCCTCATCGCTCATAACGCCGGCCACTCAAAAGGACCCGCTGCCAACTACAGCTGAATGTATGGGTGTCACTATGGGTGATTTGCAGAGAAACAAGCCACAACTACAGAATCTACTGAATCATCACAGACTGGTACAAACAAAGCCAGTGCGTCAACTTGGTGCATCACCGAACTGCGTAAAGTGTTCATGCCATAGTGATCAGATCACTCAGTAGAGGGGAAAACTAAATGAACCAACCCCAAAGTTAAGCTCTCCTCTAGGGGCGGTAACAATCAGTAATGAGCAGGGTCTTACATTAACAAAAGAAATTATTTAGAATTTACAGTTTTCTCCAGTGGAAACCAAACATTGAACCCCTCAAATCAGTTGAAATCACCGTCCCCTAATGGTCCCTCAGAGAGAACGCCAAAAGACTAAACCGTTGGAGAAAATAACTGTCCACGCAACCACAGGTCAACCCCCCCAGCCTCAGCAAAATAACAATTTACCAAACAGCTGGGAATCTCAGCAAATCGTGCTAACTCCACATTACACATCGCAAGGCCAACAAGACATTTTAAACAGAAGTAACATCCAGAGGCTGTTAGCCGAGTTGCTGTTGCTTCAGAACATAGAATCCAAAGACCTAATATTGGTGAAATTTCTCCCTAGCAGTGACCACTTGTTTTTAGAACAAGCCCTCACTACCTGGAGATCTCGGGAAATCTCCACATTGATTTTGGCTGCCAAACAACAGTTTGAAGTGTGGAGATAGCCTTTTCAAAACCACCTAAACCATGCTATCCTTTCCCCTTTTTCGCCATCGACCCGAAGACAACAAATCACTCCGGCATTTTTCAGGAACATCCATCTACTCAGGGAATGCAAGTAACTGAGCCTTGGAAAAGCCAGCAGGAGAGGAAGGAAATAATGTTAAGACCTGTCTATGAATCTCAATATGTCCGTAACTGTGTGCCTGTAACCCCTCAATTACTGGAGGATATCCATGCAGAATGGAGGTGGGTGGCTGCCACCTTAAACGCCCCTAGGAACATCTGACTTCAAAACCACAATGCAGTAAACGTAGAACAATGGAAGGCCATAAGCATTTTGTCCTGGAACAACGCTGGAGCCAAAAGTAGCATCACAGATGGCTTCACACTATCAATCAACTGCAACTATGATTTAATTATATTGCAAGAAACATGGCTTATTGATCCCATTCACTTAGGGGGTTACACTCTACATCTCATCAGTACTAGGAAACAAATACATCTGGCAGACCAAGTGGAGGCCTAGCAATCTATGTATCGATGGCGCTATGTGCAACTACAGAGCAACTAGCGTTTTTGAGTGACGAACTGCAGGCCATCAAACTCAACTTTGAAGACAACTATCAAGCACCACACTCTGTTATATTCAATGTTTAGCCCACCCATGCAGGGTGTGGAATGCCCTACTTTTTAAGAATCTTCTGCACGAGATTGCAGAAACAAGATATGCCCACTTGAGATATTCTAATGACGGGTGACTTCAACACACATTTAATCTATACGCCGGAGCACGACGAGAGGCTGGCTGCAGAAAATGCTTTATGGTCAGTCCTGCCCCAAGCCCCTCAGCCACGGAAGCAATCAGACGGCATAGGCAGGAAACTGGTTGGTACATTGGAGCATGTGGGCATTAGGGTCCTTAATGGGAGAACCATAGATGATACACCACAAGTTTACAGAGGTTATTTAACACCTTGGCCAATTTTACAGCAACAAATAATTTGGAAATCAATAACAGCAAGTCGAAAACTATGTCCATGGGGTGCAGCTTCAGCACTGTACTCAGTCTTAAATTAGGCAACAAAATATTGGAAGAGATCAGTCATTACAAATATCTGGGCCTTAACATAGACAACAAACTGAACTTTGCAGTGCAAAAACAACATATCACACAGAAATGCAAAGCATTGACATTTGCCTTTTGCGCCCTGGCTAGAAAGCAGAATGGGCCGTATTACAAACCCCTATTGTCTGTCATGTCTGCAAAACGTTTACCAGCCATAATTTATGGAAGCGCGATATTACACAGAAAAAATGCTTTAATTCTTGATTGTCTCCAAATAAAAGTATATAAACAAGTTTTTCGTCTCTCCTCCATACTGCTTCTCCTTCACAAGTTAAGCTAGAATTTAGCAGCAGCTAGACAGAACATTCCATACGATTATGACCTTATGGAACTCTGTAGCTAAAGACCCAAAGTCAGTATACAGTGTATCTGCAACGCTTCCTGCAAGAGACTCAAACGACACACTTATTAGATTCTAATATGTCCCACCCCATATTCTGCTGTGCATTAAATAGAGAAGTTAGGCTGCAATCCTTAGTGGACGACAAGCATAAGTTTGCGGGCCAATCACATGCCTGGATTGCTATGGACAATTATACCAATCTAAAGCCAGTACAGTATTTATTCTCAGCGTTTCTAGTGCACTTGAAACGTCTGTTGCTTGCCATACGATTGAGCTCCTTGCCGTCTCTAGCGGACCAACCAACATGGAAGGATGGGGGTGGGACATTATGCAGGCTATTTGACGCCGAAACAGAGGATATGGTCCATCTGATTTGCATCTGTCCAGCTTTAAGAGACGCATGTTGCCAACTGTTAAAACCTGCATGCAAGATTCAGCACATAATATTATCCTTATTTCACATAATTAATGACATCCCATTATCTTCTTTCAATGTTCAAATTCAAAGCTCTCCAATGATCCAATTATATTCCAATATTTTCTTTTTAATTCTTTATTGCTTATCTTAATCATTCTTTCCATCTAAGGCAGGCGCCTGCCTTACTGTCTGTCTGTGTTGCTGTGCTGCAGGGGGAGTACAGCCTCCAGGAATCACTACTTTGCCCAGGAGGAGGGGCTTGCTGTGAGGAGCTCTTATTCGCACAATAAGGTGCTGCGGCCTACCTTCCCCCATCATTGGCCGGAAGAGGCCGGGCTGAGCCATCCATCCTGGCAACTGATTTAAGAACTCCAGCCACTCTACAGCTGCAATATGATGGCTGGTCAACATATTTGTGAAGACTTGTGTAAAACCCTGATGAAGTCCATGAGGACGAAACGCGTCAGCTAATGGCTAATGGCTGTCTTAAATGGAAAGAATGATTAAGATAAGCAATAAAGAATTAAAAAGAAAATATTGGAATATAGTTGGATCATTGGAGAGCTTTGAATTTGAACATTGAAAGAAGATAATGGGATGTCATTAATAATATTAAATAAGGATAATATTATGTGCTGAATCTTGCATGCAAGTTATATCGGATTTCTGATAATAGGAGGCTAAGGAGGTGGCCTCTTAGATTTGTGCACATGGTTTTGACTTTATGTATAGTTTAAATGTACATGTGCGGCTGGCTTCACCTCAACTCCCATTTGTTAGTGTGCTAACTGTTAAAACCTGTTTTTGTTATGAGTGGGATCTGCTCCTGCTGGCTTACAGTTATGAAAGTGTTTGACCCTTCTGAACCACAGATAATTTGTAGACTGGTGACATTTTTAAGCCTGCATGCAAAATATCTTACTGGATGTACAAGATTTTTCTAGCCCCCTCTATTAGATTCCATAGGGCTTTATAGTGCTGTTAATGTCTACCACAGAAGCTCGGTACGAATTCAACAACATTACATTTTATTATGAAGACTTAACGATCTCCTCTGCATAAATTGCACCATTTCAGAGAAGCCATGATAATGTTATGCCCAAACGAATTCCAATCGTACAGCTTTACAGCGTCAATAGATGTGAGTCATGCATTAAGCACTGGTACTGTACGCATTGCCAGAGAGTTCCATCATAATTGTGCACTTTGTTTTTCAATGGGCCTAAATCTTGTAGCACGTTAAAATGATTATATACTTATAATAGTGTTAATGGATTATGTAAAGTACTATCAAGAGAGTTTACGCATTCCTGTTCCCCCTCTACTTGCACCTTATATTCTAATGAACTTAGGGCCAGATGTAGCAAACTATTTGTGACTCGCAAACGTGGGTTTGCTATGCAGAAATGCATTTTGCGAGTCGGAACCGACTGGCAAAATGCATTTCCGACTCGCAAATAGGAAGGGGAGTTCCCTTCCTATTTGCGACTCGCAGTGATATGCAATTCCATTTGCGACCGCATACGCGGTCGCAAATGGAGTCGCAGTTACCATCCACTTGAAGTGGATGGTAACCCACTCGCAAATTGGAAGGGGTCCCCATGGGACCCCTTCCCCTTTGTGAATGGACTCCAAAATATTTTTTCAGGGCAGGTAGTGGTCCAAGGGACCACTACCTGCCCTGAGAAAATTCAGAAACAAAAGGTTTTGGATTTTTTTTTAAGTGCAGCTCGTTTTCCTTTAAGGAAAACGGGCTACACTTAAAAAAAAAAAAAAAAACTGCTTTATTGATAAGCAGTCACGGACATGGTGGTCTACTGACTACAGCAGGCTTCCATGTCAGTGAGTGCCCATAGTCGCTATGGGGCCGCAATTTGCGACCCACCTCATTAATATTAATGAGGTGGGTCTTTGCGACCCCATAGCGACTTGCAGACGGTGTCTGAGACACCGTTCTGCATTGCAAATTGCGAGTTGCAATTTGCGAGTCGCTCGGACTCGCAAATTGCAAGTCGCAATTTGCAAAGTACCTACATCTGGCCCTTAAATCTTATACCGCTTTAAAGGGACTTTGATGTTTACAATAGTTTTAGCTGTTTTATGTAAGGTGTCAAGTATATGTGTCTTAAGTATGTATCTTGAATGAGACTATGCATTATGTCAGTCAGTCAACGCAAGCTTTATTCGATCCCACATCATCAAAGCAATACACAATAAATATCATCATAAAAATATAAAATACAGTTTCATTTTAAAATCATGATACCAAGTATAAGGTCACCTCCACTGACCCATCTAAAGATCTCATCCAACATTCCTAAAATCCATTGCTGATATAAAAATTACGTATGCACCATGCTGACAATAAATATTTGCTAACAGCGTATATTACAACTTTTGAACAATTACTTTTTAAAATCCTCAAGATTAGTGCACATTTCCTTATTCCCATTTCCCGAAACAATGCACTTGGACCTAAGAGATGAATATGTGGGACAAAAAAACATTACATTTTCTACAGTTTCAGAGGTGGTACCACACACAGGGCATATATCATTTGTTACATTTGCATCCCACGGTCTTCAAAGGCAAAGTCTCAAAGCGGAATCTAGCATATAGGCTTTTGCCTAAGATGTCGGGTATAATATCTAGATATAATTCGAACTGTGGATATCACTTGATGTCAATAAAAAGATTGGTTAAGCGACCACAGGATTTGCGATTAATGTAATTGTTCCTCACATAAGACCAGTAGACACACTTCAACACTTTTGAATGAACTTTCTCTAATTTATGGGGGTTCTCCCAACAGTCTTCCACACCCAAGTTCTTAAGCCAACTAGACACATGCTTGACCCATGGAGTAGAGAGTGAGTTGGGGCATTTTAACAGATCTAGGAGTGAGACCTTATAAACATCTAATTCAGGGACGGTCCATAGCCCTACCCAGTATAAAAGAGGTCTTAAAATAATTAGGTCGGCTATCCGTTTTAGTCCCAAAACTAGAAACAGTGGAATCAATGGGGTGCTAGGAGGGCAAGCACACAGAGCCCTTTCAAAGCTATTCTCTCCTATGGTTAACCTATTACTGTCAGAAAAGGCCCATACCTCCGCACCATAGACGGCAGCTCCCTGTGCCTTGGCAACATAGATCTTAATAGCTGGGGAGATCGTTTTTACCATCGTGCCCCTATAATAGTGCAGAATGGATGCTGCACTATGCTGTAGAAGTCCAGTACTTTTATTGACCTGTTCTTCCCAGTGTAGATTATCAGTAAGCCTTACACCTAAATAATCAATAGCGCTAACCTTATCCAAGGGATCGCCATCTAGATAAATAGTACACTTCTTCCGCATCCCGGAACGCAGAGCCATCAACTTCGTTTTCTTCGAGCTCTAAACCATAATCCCGACAAAATGCATTAAATCTGTCTATGCATTATGTATTTTGGTTGCTTCCTTCGTCTTCCCTCCCTCTTTTGCCAAGGGGTGTACCAAAAGTGTAATTTCCCATTTTAATTCCCATAGGAAACTTTGCTCCCTGATGTAGAAAAAAAGGCAGAAACTTGGAACATTTCTCAGAAAGTGTGCTTTTTTAGATTTGGCGTAAATCCGTTGAACTGTTTTTGAGAAATTAGGGCCATATGTACGAACACATGTTCCCGTAAACATAAAGTGGGTAAAACCCTTTGATACATTTGGCCCTTAATGTTTTTATAAGGAAAAAGTAGGAGATGCATTCCTCCACAAAGTGTAAAAATTAACTGCTTCTGATTAGTTAATGGAGCTTTTACTCCTGTGACCCATTTCAATGCAGCAGTCCTGGTACCGGGCAAACAATCTGATTCGCTGGCTGCAATATCAGAGAAAATGTTACAGCTGCAGGACTAAGAGACTCAGTCCTGAAAAAGATTTATTCTAGGGAGGGGGAGCACATCCAATTCACAGAACCATTTGGGAAGGGGGTGTCCATAGGGACCTCTGAAGTAAGAACTGTGAGAAAGTAGCCTCTTTCTAGCCTTGTTACCCCCACTTTTGGCCTGTTTGTGAGTATATGTCAGGGTGTTTTCACTGTCTCACTGGGAGCCTGCTAGCCAGGGCCCAGTGCTCATAGTGAAAACCCTATGTTTTCAGTATGTTTGTTATGTGTCACTGGGACCCTGCTAGCCAGGACCCCAGTGCTCATAAGTTTGTGGCCTATATGTATGTGTTCCCTGTGTGATGCCGAACTGTCTCACTGAGGCTCTGCTAACCAGAACCTCAGTGGTTATGCTCTCTCTTTCCAAATTGTCACTAACAGGCTAGTGACCAATTTCACCAATTCACATTGGCATACTGGAACACCCTTATAATTCCCTAGTATATGGTACTGAGGTACCCAGGGTATTGGGGTTCCAGGAGATCCCTATGGGCTGCAGCATTTATTTTGCCACCCATAGGGAGCTCTGACAATTCTTACACAGGCCTGCCTCTGCAGCCTGAGTGAGATAACGTCCACGTTATTTCACAGCCATTTACCACTGCACTTAAATAACTTATAAGTCACCTATATGTCTAACCTTTACCTGGTAAAGGTTGGGTGCTAAGTTACTTAGTGTGTGGGCACCCTGGCACTAGCCAAGGTGCTCCCACATCGTTCAGGGCAAATTCCCCGGACTTTGTGAGTGCGGGGACACCATTACACGCGTGCACTGTACATAGGTCACTACCTATGTACAGCGTCACAATGGTAACTCCGAACATGGCCATGTAACATGTCTAAGATCATGGGGAGACAATTCCATGATCCCCCGAGTCTCTAGCACAGACCTGGGTACTGCCAAACTGCCTTTCCCGGGGTTTCACTGCAGCTGCTGCTGCTGCCAACCCCTCAGACAGGTTTCTGCCCTCCTGGGGTCCAGCCAGGCTTGGCCCAGGAAGGCAGAACAAAGGACTTCCTCAGAGAGAGGGTGTTACACCCTCTCCCTTTGGAAAAAGGTGTCAGGGCTGGGGAGGAGTAGCCTCCCCCAGCCTCTGGAAATGCTTTGATGGGCACAGATGGTGCCCATCTCTGCATAAGCCAGTCTGCACCGGTTCAGGGATCCCCCAGCCCTGCTCTGGCGTGAAACTGGACAAAGGAAAGGGGATTGACCACTCCCCTGACCTGCACCTCCCAAGGGATGTGCCCAGAGCTCCTCCAATGTGCTCCAGACCTCTGCCATCTTGGAAACAGAGGTGCTGCTGGCACACTGGACAGCCCTGAGTGGCCAGTGCCAGCAGGTGACGTCAGAGACTCCTCCTGATAGGCTCTTACCTGTGTTGCTAGCCTATCCTCCTTCCTAGGTAGCCAAACCTCCTTTTCTGTCTATTTAGGGTCTCTGCTTTGGGGAGTTCTTTAGATAACGAATGCAAGTGCTCATCAGAGTTCCTCTGCATCTCTCTCTTCACCTTCTGCCAAAGGATCGACCGCTGACTGCTCAGGAAGCCTGCAAAACCGCAACAAAGTAGCAAAGACGCCTACTGCAACCTTGTATCGCTAAGCCTGCCGCCTTCTCAACTCTTTTCCTGGTGGTGCATGCTCTGGGGGTAGCCTGCCTCCTCTCTGCACTAGAAGCTCTGAAGAAATCTCGACTGAATCTTCCCCCTGCAACCGCAGGCAACAAAAGACTGCATCACCGGTCCTCTGGGTCCCCTATCAGCACGACGAGCATGGTCCCTGGAACTCAGCAACTCTGTCCAAGTGACTCCCATAGCCCAGTGACTCTTCAGTCCAAGTTTGGTGGAGGTAAGTCCTTGCCTCCCCACGCTAGACTGCATTGCTGGGCACCGCGTGATTTGCAGCTGCTCCGGCTCCTGTGCACTCTTTCAGTATTTCCTTCGTGCACAGCCAAGCCGGAGTCCCCGACACTCTAACCTGCAGTGCACAACCTCCTGAGTTGTCCTCTGGCGTCGTGGGACTCCCTTTTGTGTCTTTGGGTGAGCTCCGGTTCACTCCTCTTCGTAGTGCCTGTTCCGGCACTTCTGCAGGTGCTGCCTGCCACTGTGAGGGCTCCCTGACTTGCTGGGCGCCCCCTCTGTCTCCTCACCCAAGTGGCGACATCCTGGTCCCTCCTAGGCCACAGCAGCATCCAAAAACCCTAACCGCGACCCTTGCAGCTAGCAAGGCTTGTTTGCGGTCTTTCTGCGTGGGAACACCTCTGCAAGCTTCTTCACGACGTGGGACATCCATCCTCCAAAGGGGAAGTTTCTAGCCCTCTTCGTTCTTGCAGAATCCACAGCTTCTACCATCCGGTGGCAGCTTCTTTGTACCCTCAGCTGGCATTTCCTGGGCATCTGCCCAATCTCGACTTTGTTGTGACTCTTGGACTTGGTCCCCTTGTTCCACAGGTACTTTCGTCCGGAAATCCACTTTGGTTGCATTGCTGGTGTTGGTCTTCCTTGCAGAATTCCCCTATCACGACTTCTGTACTCTCTGGGGAATATAGGTGCACTTTACACCTACTTTTCAGGGTCTTGGGGTGGGCTATTTTTCTAACCCTCACTGTTTTCTTACAGTCCCAGCGACCCTCTACAAGCTCACATAGGTTTGGGGTCCAATCGTGGTTCGCATTCCACTTTTGGAGTATATGGTTTGTGTTGCCCCTATACCTATGTGCTCCTATTGCAATCTACTGTAACTTTACATTGCTTGCATTACTTCCTTTTGCTAATACTGCATATTTTTGGTATTGTGTACATATATCTTGTGTATATTTGGCATCCTCATACTGAGGGTACTCACTGAGATACTTTTGGCATATTGTCATAAAAATAAAGTACATTTATTTTTAGTATATCTGTGTATTGTGTTTTCTTTTGATATTGTGCATATGACACCAGTGGTATAGTAGGAGCTTTGCATGTCTCCTAGTTCAGCCTAAGCTGCTCTGATTTTTTTTATTACATTAAAAGAACACAGATATGTACTAAACGAAACAAAGATTAAACTATGTTATACTTAGGTGTTCAAATGAGATAAAGAACTGAAATTGACTTATAGCTTTCTGGACTCCTCGGGCAGAGGGGGACTCCAACCCCCAGGATACTTTGCTGCTGCTGCCGCCCTTCACCACCTCAGCAATGCAGATGCTATTTAGCGTGCTGTGCACCGCGCCACAGTTCTTTCTGGACTCCTGGGGCAAAGGGGGACTCCAACCCCTAGGATACTTTGCTGCTGCTGCCGACCTTCACCGCCTCAGCAATGCCGACGCTATTTAGCGTGCCGCGCACCACGCCGCAGATCTTTCTGGCCTCCTGGGGCAGAGGGGGACTCCAACCCCCAGGATACTTTGTTGCTGCTGCCGCCCTTCACTGCCTCAGCAACGCAGACGCTATTTAGCATGCCGCGCACCATGCCCCAGTTCTTTCTGGACTCCTGGGGCAGAGGGGGACTCCAACCCCCAGGATACTTTGTTGCTGCTGCTGCTGCCCTTCACCGCCTCAGCAACGCGGACGCTATTTAGCGTGCCGTGCACCGCGCTGCGCGGGACTTGCCCGGCCAAGGGCAGGCCCGTCTGCGCCCGTCAGAGTCCCTGGGCCTTTGTCAGTTGGACCCCCGCCAATTTCTGAGGATGTTCCAAGCCCCAACCAAAGAACTCATTATAGCAGATCTTTTGTGTCCTTTCCTGAAAATGTCATGCCTTCTTTTTCCTATGCAGAACTGAAATGGGACACCACTTTAGTATTTTGTCGGAGCCCACATATGAATAATGACAACTATATTTATATGTGTAACGTCCCTTCTTTACCTACAAACACTCACTCATTAATAAGGTCTCGCATTGGATACGCCATGATAGAGGCTGTGGCTCAATTATCCATGCTGATATTTTATCGGCTGAACGCTTAAGCGGTCCATTTGGTGACCGGGACACCATAAGACTTAATCTTACAAATCCCCACTTGGTAACGGGCCTTTTGCATATGGAAGCACGTAATCATATGAGGAAGGAAACTGCCATTTTTCTTAGTGACACCTGTCCCGTTGCTGGCAACATGAGGCAGAATTTTCCATCAACCACGACCACTTTGGCATTGAGTAGTGTTACAGGACATCATACCTCCAACGGATTAACATCTGGCCTGGCCACTATGAATGATATGGGATCCGCTTCTAAAGGCCACAATGTATGTGAACTTGATTTCCAGGGGGCCACCCAAGATATTGACTGACTACGTCCTTCTAGACCCCGCAACTTTACCACCAGCACTGGTTCATCGGCCTTAACACTTTTAAAAAATCCATTAAGCCTAGGAGTTGCACCTTTATGGAAGCCACAAACTGTTTTCATCAACAATACCAAAACTGCACTTTCTGTTGAGCATGTTAATAGTTATCATCCAGATGATACATGTTGCAAATTTAACTGTTTCAATGCCCATTCAACTGCGAAGCTTTTGTCCTGGAATTTGTCTGGTATCAACAGCAAACTAGCTGACACTGAATGGGGGGTATATGTTGATAACTTCAACATTTACATGTTTCAGGAGACATGGGCAACGCATAGCATGTATAGGCAGGGGTTTTGTTCCTTTTTCAAAAAAGCTATGCCGTCTTCAGCAGGTAGGGCAGCAGGGGGTCTATGTACCTGGGTAAAAATGACAGAGGTGGGCGGAGTAAATGCGCTATATGTAGATTCTCCCAATATCTTGGTATAGTTGAACAGCCAAATTCAGGCATTCCTGTCCTGTGTATAAATATCTATAATAGACCGGGCCCTTCTAATCAACAGTCAGCGAATATAGAGCTCTTGAATACTATAATTTTAGATCTCCGCCCAAAATATCATATTGTCATAGCAGGGGATTTTAATGCAGCAATTGAACCTAATTATGCTTTCATCGAGGTTACGCAGACCGAAGATGATATATGGAATATTCCCCCTTATTTAATCCAGCCAAATCAATCTAACTTCTGCATCAGGGCTCTGCACATAATGGACCTTATGATACTCTATGATCTTTGTCCTGGTAATGGTCGTTTTCCAGCTGACAGCCCTGCTAGACCAACCTTTTTTAGGGGGTCATACAGCAGTACTTTGGACTTTATTCTTTTTGATCTAAGGGTCTGGCACTATATAGTAGATGTGAAAGTGGGCAACCCGCACACTAGTGACCATGCGCCTCTCCAAATTGCATATGACAGAACCTTTCTAGCAGGAGCTGGCACTCTGAAGCTGTCCAGCAACTGGCGTACGGTAAGATGGGATTCCTTTCAGAGATCCAACAAGCTACGGGACAAATTGCGTGCATTAGTTTCTAGACATCAGCTTTTTGATGACCATTTTATATTAACCTCGCTCGAAGTCATGTCTCTCCATTTGGATCTCTTTGCCACTCTTAAGGAGTTGTTTTCCAAATCTGTTAGGACTCCAACTAATTCTTCTTCTCATCCTAGCAGTAAGTGGTTTGATAAGAGATGCAGAGAGTCCAAAAGCACCTTGATAAGGCGTTAAGAACAAAAGATAGGGAAGGAATTGTTAATGCAAGGCGAAACTATGTTTCCATATGCAGGACGTGCAAACTTGAGTATGAAGAGGGGCTATGGAGTGAAGGGCCCACGATTCCAAAACGCTTCTGGCTTCTGGTTGCTTGCAGTGAACAAAATCAAGCACTCAAGCCAGAGTGTCACATCGCCCCTGAAGTTTGGCTTTCTCACTTTAAGGAGCTGTATGGTTCCCCATCTGACTGTGACGCCATTAGCTCTGGAGAGATGTCATCATCACAATCATCAGTGATTTCTTTGCCCCCTTTTCATTAAAAGAAACTGAGTTGGCTATCATCGCTCAAAAAGCAGGGAAGGCCCCAGGGCCTGATGGGATGCCTTCAGATATGTATAAAGCGGACTTGAACAACTGGAGTCCGTATGTAAATAGGATCTCCAATGCTGTTTTGATCAACAGGTCCTATCCTGATTCATGGAAGGAGGCAATTATTGTGCCCATATATAAGAAAGGGGAGAGAGGTTCACCAGGGAATTATAGACCCATAAGCCTCTTAGATAATTTACAAAAAATATTCTGTTACCAGCTACTAAACAGGCTGAAAATATGGATAGCGGACAATCAAGTACTAAGCCACCTCCAGGCGGGTTTCAGAGACGAGGTCAGCACAATCAACCAGGTCTTCCGCTTTATTTCCATAAAATGGAAAACTGTTGAAGTGGATTCAGGCCACCTTTTTGTGGCATTTGTAGACCTGAAATATTCTTTCGACCTTGTTCCACGCCATAAATTGTGGGAAGTCATGAGCATTGTAGGGGTTCCTTGTTCTATGTTAAATATAATTAGAGATCTTTATACTGGCAATTGTGCCAGAATTCAATGGGGACCGGAAGGTGAATTAACCTCAGAGTTTCCCACAAATTGTGGCGTGAGGCAGGGCAGTGTACTTGCTCCCACGCTGTTCCTCTTATTTATCAATGCATGGATCCCCTACCTCTTGTAATGTTCTAGCGATGCCCCCAAATTGGGAGGGCAAAAGATTCCATGTCTCCTATTTGCTGATGACACTTTGCTAATATCCCAAACAGGTATAGGTCTCTCAAAATTGCTCTCGAGGTTTATGGACTTCTGTAAAGATCATGGTTTAGAAATCAATTCATTAAAAACCAAATATATGGTGTTTGGGGATAAAAAGCACAAGATGAGGAGACCTAGCCGCTTAGAGGGTGCCATATTGGAAAGAGTGGGTACTTTTGATTATTTGGGTCTAAAATTAGAAGACTCACACAAATGGCATGCCCACCTCCAGAAATCAACAATGTGCTGGAAACAAAGGGCGGGTGGTATTGTGAGATTTGCAGCCAGATCCCCCAGATTTGCTTTGACCCCTGCCTTAGAAATATACAAATCTCAAGCAAGGGGGGGGCTCTATATGGAGCTGAGTTGTGGGGCCAGTGCAATCTGGAGGATCTGGCAAGAGTGGAAAACTCGTTCTCAAAGATACTGTTAAGAGTTCCTTCAAGTACCCCATCCTTGCCTATCCGAATGGACTTAAATCTTTTCCCAATTAATCAGATTGCCGCCCTAAGGCCATTGTTGTTCTGGATTCGTCTTTGATCATTAGACGCTCTTATCCCATATAGACTTGGGTTGACCAACTTGGTGGGCACCACCTCTGTTACATGAATTAAGTGGTGTACTTATGTAGAATGTCCTTTTTTCGCCTTGGTTTGGGGACTTATTGGAAGGACCCTTCTTCTATTCCTAAAAATGCTACTCAGATTTTGAAGGACGCATTTTGGCTTAATGTTCAAACTTTGCAATTGGCTGAAGTTTCGCTCTCCTCTATGACTGGTAGTTTTCTACAAACCAAATGCCATTATGAGTTCGAGCATTACATGGACGTAATACTTTCTCCATTTTCACGCGCCTTGTATACTAGATTTAGAATAGGGTCTCTTCCTCTGCATACCCTTACTATAAATGGTCCAATACAAACAACAGGTCCAAGTCATGTCCGATGAGCTGTGAGAATGAAGAATCTGTGATCCATGTCCTCTTCCAATGTCCTGCATATCGCAAACAGAGGGCCCTTTGGATTATCCCCCTATGTAAACAAATGGGTTTTAGGAACTGTTTACCTGCTCTGAGAGTACTTAAGTCAGATCCATCTGTGCAAATCGCGTATTCTTTGGCAACTATTTTTGAATCTAGCTGGCATTTTAGACTTGCGATTTTAAAGAATAAAATTTAGTTATAGTTACTAGAAGCAGGCATAGCAGATTATAGTCGTGAAATACAATGTATGGATTGCAGTATTTTATTCATTATCCAGCTGATGCTGTACGCCTCTTTATATTTTTATATTTATGGAAATTTTTAGGCACTGCATCTTGCTGTTTTAAATTTGTTGATTTTAGGCTACTATTTTAAACTTCAATACTTTTATTCTTATTTTTATCTTCTTGATTGTTTTGTATCATACTTTTATGGTATATTTTTACTGAAATAAAGTGATGATGATGATGATGACTTATAGTTTTTGAACTATCTGTAACTTGTGCCACCATCTTGCATTGCTTATGACCTCACAAATTACATCACTTGTGACATGTTATACAGCATCAATTATGACATCTCTGATGACATTTCAAATGACTTCATTGATGATCTCACTGATGACATTATACAATCATGGTAAATGGTTCTGTAGGCTTTCTGAACTTCAACTACTTAAAAAAGCTACACCTATGGTCAACTTTGAATCACCAATCAAGTGAGCAGGAACACATTCTTTGCCACATTGTTTATACATAAAATACATGCTAACTCATCCACATTTGGTCGACGGTGCCCTCTTTTTACTGGTATTCACCCACCTAACAAAAATAAATGTTTCTATGTACTTTAACAGGCTCAAACTTGTACACCCTCCAAAAAACGTTTGTTCTCTGTTCATCTTAATGGGATCACTCTCTTAATTATTTCACATGACCCACAGTAAAGAAGGTGACAGGTATGCATTAGCCACTGATAGGACACCTTCAGCTGGGCCTCATGGAGAACCCTCCATAGTTTGGTAAAATACAATACACACATTCCTGAGATTAGCACAATGGCGTACAGCCCGAGAGTCATACTTACATTCGCACTGTGAGTTAAACCATCTCTAAGACTGTCACCCCTACATTATTATACAATATTGACAAATCTGAACTTTCCAAAAATCTTCAGTGAAGTTCTAGAAATAAACATCCACACCTTATAAATGTCCTATTAGAATGTGTCTATAGCACCATATAACAACTATCTACATGAGCATATGCCCAGAACACCTCTGGTGGGTAACACAACACAAATAAAAGCTTTGGCTTTTCACACATTTATTTATTTGTGACATGTGTTGGCGTTAAGTCTTAATCCACTTTGAAACATTCCTTTGCAACCCACATTAGGTGCACTGGGCCTTTATATAGTTTAACATGGAATTCAGCAACAAGCTTGCAGGAGGTAATGAACATTTCCTACACTATTCTACACCCCTGACTTCGATATGAAGATATAGGCTAAGCTGTGCATAAAGTATGTGATATCTCAAGTGCATTGAAGTGTCCAATTTTTATAAGACGTTTGAAAGAAAGTGTTAAATTTAGTATACAAATGTTTGTAACCCAGGAGATGTACAGAGAAATAAAAATAACTTTCCACAGTTTCCTCAACTCTATGCATATCTATTAAATACAGCATTAAGAATATGCACTCAAAAGGCTAGGGAAGTAGGTTATAATAAGAAATGTATGAATCCATACATATTCACACATACATTATGATATTCGTAGTTCATGCATGCTTGTGACAGGAATGCATGTAAATATTTGATCAGTCATAAAATACAACAATGCATAGGTGTAAGCTAAACGTGTCAACTTTTACTAACCTTTTCCTTCCCTTTGTGAGAAATGTTTTTTCATCTGCTCAAGTAAAGTGGCAGTTATGATTGAAAAGCTGAGGATGACTCCATGTAGGCTGCCTGCTGCTTCTCTGCTGATGAGAGGTGCACTAAGATAAATGTTCTTTCCTTAACAGACAACGAATATATTTTCATGGACTTGGACCAAAAGATCAGCAAATATTTCCCCAAAGAATGGAAGAAAGAGCCAAGTAAAGTAAGGCCACCTTTGTCAAGATATTGATTGGGAAGTGGTAGGAAGCAAAAGTTACAACATTTTTCTAGTACCACAGCACTGATCAATCACGGACATTCAACAGTAGTTCTTAGTGATAGAATGTTCTCGTTTTTATTGTTTTTATATTTGAAATCCCCTATATAGACCGTCTTTTGTGCATTTAAAGTAGTGTAGAAATAGTTTTAGATTTGATTTTTTTCGTCCAATTGATTATCAGATTTTATTTTCACGCATTAGGACTGAGAAAGAAAATGTTGGGGTATTAACCACATTATTTTCCCAATTTGCTTCACAGTTTAAGCTTCACTTTCTAAACTCCATTTCAGACAATTAACACAATCTAAAGGTCTAGATTTTTGTAACTAAGACCTTTACGTTCTTCAATCTAAAAGCATGAGGAATAAAGGAAATATTCACTTCATGTATATCATTCTGAAGCCTAGTGTGACCTTAATTGCCAAGAATATATTGTGCAAAAGAAACCTTTATGCTCATACCTCTTTTAGCGTAGCTCGACTAACTTCAGATAGAATGTTTTGTGCTAGCATTAACATTGCCCTCACCGTAGTTTAATAAGTAAATATCACAGAAAAACAGTAACTGATATATTAAGTTTTGCTGTTTGATGTAAGCAACCTCCTGCCTCCCATCTCTGTCACGCTGACTTTCGTTAAACACTATGAAGACCTGAATAGAGCTAGGGTAATACATTTGCCTCGAGTACACATTTTAGTTCAGTAAAAAAAAGAGGTAGCGAGTGATTTTCTTTTCAAAACACATTTAGGTCTGACTGCAGTGCTTGTTTGATGACATTGCATGTTGCATGTTTACATTTTCCATTTAAAGTTTCCGCTAGTGACTGGAAAACAAAGTAGTGTGCCTCCATGATCAGCCCTGTTAAGTACCACTCATCAGGGGTCAGACTAACGCATTTTAGTACTGGTGTCCTCATCACTGCAATAGTCATGCTCTGTGAATGTATGATTATGAGGCACTAGTAGAACAATTAACAAGCAGCTTGGGCTCACTGTTAGGCTATTTGCTGTCCTGCTGCCTTCCCATAGGCAGTACATTAACCAAGACAATGAATTTACTTGGCTGCACCACCTGCAGCTGCGGCCTGTCCTTTGGGGCTGAGGTGCCCATCCCCCCCCCAATCTTTTTCACCTCAAGAAGAGTGTCTGTCAGGCTGAGCAAAGGTCAGCCTGACTGGCACTCTTCATTTTCAGATCAGGCATCCAGGAGCTAGGCATGTAATATTTGCACAGGTTACTAGCTGCCTGAGATGAACTTTGCTGGCCTGAAGGCTAGGAAAGGTGCCTTGAGGCCCTCCCCCTCATGAGGAGGGGAAATGTCACCAATTGCTTTGAACCTGGGCACTTCAGTTTTAATCCCTGAAATACTCAGGGCCGAATGTCAAGCAGTGACACCTCGTCACAGAGTGGTATTGGGTCAGCAGTCTCATTGACCCCACCGCACACTGTGACGAGTTGGGACTGCTGGCTTCCCTAGTTGGTTGACCTTAGGTTAACCAGTGAGGGAAGGCAGCAGTCCCAACTCTCCTGGGACGTGCGAGGCAGAGCTGAAGGTTAACTGTGTTTGTGTGTGTGTTTTTTAAATGAATGTTGGTGCATGTGTGTATGTTTAAATATTTCATGAGTGTTGTAAATGGATGCGTGTGTGCGCGTGTGTTTGAATGAATGAGTGTGCTTGTGTGGCCCGCCTGCCTCCTCCTTCCTAAATATACCGGCCGCCACTGACCACCTGTTTATTTACAATTAGCTATTTCTTCTTGACCAGTTCACTTCCAGAACATAAGGGAGCAGTAACTATTTTAAAATGTTTTAATTTGCTTGATTCTAAAAATATCATCACGACAAACCAAACACTACCTAAAGGGAGTAGGAAAGAGAAAAAGGTTTCATGGCGATAGAGTAAGTGGATGTTTTGGGTTGAATCAGTGTTTCTGTGACTGAGAGCTAGGTGCTTTACTCCAATTTACAATTTTTACTCTACTGTTAGAGAGAGGATTGAAGACAAATCATGACCTTGACGGAGGGGTTTCCTCCATCACAAGTGTGACGGATATCCAGTAGGCCGTATTAGGATCCCATTATATTCTATGGGGATCATAATACAGCAGACGGGATATCTGTCACTTTTGTGATGAAGGAAACCCTCTCCGTCAAGGTCGTAACAAGGCCCAAAGCGATGTTTGTCTAGTCAAACTCTAGTTTTTTTCGAAGACATGCACTGCATATTTTAGTTTGACAAGGAGGGGCGCGTAGAATCTGTGATAGTGTAAGTTTGGCTTTAGGATAGTTTGAAGCAGGGAACTGGTGTTTTCCAAAATAGTTTCAACTCTCCTATATTCTAGAAGTGAACGGATCAAGAAGCAATAACAAGACAGGTAATCATGCTTTGGATAGGTTTTAAATGTTGTGGTCTGAATTATGTAACAGTAAATACTTTTACTGAAGCAATATTTAAAAAAATATTTTTGTTATCTGTTGTTGTGTTTCAAGTTCTAGTGAAACACTATGTCATAAAATTATGCAATACACATTTCGAACTGATGAAAGCATTACAAAAGTCTAATGTTAATGAAAACCAATTAAGGTAAGTTTTGATTATAAGAGGGCATGGATGATATCCTTCTTTGGATGCTTAAAAGTAAGGTAATGACGAGTGATTTTGGACTCTTGACAGTATATGTGATTCTTTCAAAATGAAATAAGGTGTGATTTTTATTTTACTGTTTGAAAAGTATGCAAGTATGTTTCCTGGGTCAGGTTATATGTGTTTATTAGCAGACAAAGAGTGTTGTGCACATAAATTCACCAAAAAGTCAAGTGTTAATATCACAAAAAGGACTGTGAATTTGTGAATGTGATCATGTACATAAGCTCCTATAGGGAATGTGTTAATTAGCCCGGCTGTAACCTTTTGATGCTATCTATCTATCTATCTATCTATCTATCTATCTATCTATCTATCTATCTATCTATCTATCTATCTATCTATCAATCTATCCTGAACAAACAAAAGTTACAGGGATGTTATAGTTTGGAAATAGAATTTAAAAAACCTTGGAAATTCCCTGAAAAAACAAAGGTTACAGGGACGTTATAGTTAGGTTCAAATTTTACATGTACAAAACCATAGAAATCCAGCAGTTATTTTATAGTTATACGTATTTCAAGAAACTATAATGTGTGCCCTAAGGTATCTATAACTCGTGTGTCCCCCCCCATGAACAGTCATCTCATCATTAATTTTATTGCAAATGTTGCAATGATATCAATGATTTAAAAAAAGATGAAAGGAGTGATGGAATTTGTGGGGTAATTAGCAGTGCATGGTGAGAGCGCGTTACCTTAGGGCATGAGTTGTAGTTTCTTGAGCTAGGCTAAGGAGGGGGTTCAGGGCGACCCACCTCTTATTTTTTGGTCTAGCTAGGGAGGTGATGGTCCTCAGGGCCATTAATGGCTTTGGGAGGGGTGCTGCACACCCCACTTCAATCAAATTTTGGTTTAGCTTGGTCTGGGGAGGCTGCGGTCCCCAGGGCCGAGAGCAGCCATGGGGAAGGGGCCACGTGCACCCCTCCTCAAAATGCATAATTAATTATGCCCCCTGGGCCTGACCCATCCTATGGGTCAACTTTAAACAAGCGTGGGAGACTGCTCATTTTTTTCCCCAAGATACACAGATCCTCTGAGATGGTCTTGGGGAAAAACGGGTTCAGGGTACCCCTAACTTCCTCTTTTTTAAAAACTTTTTTTCCGGGATTGGCTTAGTCAGAGTCCTAAAATGGCTGCCAACACTTCCTGGTTGAAGTGCTGGCATCCAATCAGATCTCAGCATGAGGTCTGTCAGATCCACAGAGGGTCCGCATCCCTAGATTTACAATTTTGTTTTTTCTTTAATTACTTAAAAACTACTGAAACAAACCAAGAGCTATCTTTCTGCCATATTTTGTTTAATTCCGTCCAGTAGTTCAGGCTGTGGTCATGTCTAAAATCACTATAGGAAATTGGGAATTGATGGGGAGAATGCATTTGGTACCCCCCTTTTTTTTTGACCCCCACTTGACGAATCACCCCCAAACGTTTCTAAACAGCAGCAGAAGTGAGTGGCAAACTAGTTTTGAAAATTTCGTGAAGATTCATCAAGTGCCGCTAACGTTATTGGCAAAACAAAACAGTGCCATATCCCAATGAACATAGAATGCTCGTACTCTGAGGGATGATAATATCACAAAGTTTATTTGAAAGGCTGACACATTTCTACTTCTGTCTTTGTCAAAGCCAAGCTGTAACAGTGGAAAAGAAACCCCATTTCACTTAAAAACATGATAACACCATAAACATAATAGACAGACTGTGAAATGACGTTCTGCTTCAAAGAGAAATCATAATATCATGTCTACACATACTGCAATAGTTGGTTACAAGAAAAGGATGAAATATATTCATTCAATGTTGCAATATCACAAAAGGATTTGTATTGAACCCTACTGCGCTATAACGTCATGTACTCACTAGCCGTGCATCAAGTTAAAAATAACACGCATAATGTGAAGAGAGATGCAATGTAATTGACAAATGTTCCAAAGCTTCCATAGCAAAGCCAACTGGCTAAAAAACATCACAAAAAAACAAATCATCTTGATCGCATATGCCGCAATACATGTCATCTTAACAAAAATAAAAATATCATAAATAAAAATATAATAAATAAAAAATAACGCTTCACAATTGGTAGTAGACCAGGGTGACTCGTAGCTTATTCAAAATCCTTCCTTTGTGCAGCAGTTTTAAAAGCAGTGCAAAGTTATTTGTACATCCAGCAGCTTTCATGCAAAAATAAAAGCGTCAAGATAACTCTAATGATTAAGGTACTTGCTAGAGAGAGATGGGAGTTTTGTCTAGTGGCATTTTTGACACATCTAAGGTAGTGCAGATGGTTAATATGCCTGCTGCA
The DNA here is from genome assembly GCF_031143425.1 of Pleurodeles waltl. Classification (NCBI taxonomy): domain Eukaryota; kingdom Metazoa; phylum Chordata; class Amphibia; order Caudata; family Salamandridae; genus Pleurodeles; species Pleurodeles waltl. The sequence goes on from NC_090444.1 coordinate 846,932,822, forward strand.
AAGAACTGTATCATGCAAAGAACAGTATTTTATATGCATAGCACAGTGGGTTACTGATTCTGTCACAGAGATCCTTTTGGTTCTGTGCAGTTCATAATTTGCAGTTGTAATCTAGCACAGTGAACTACGAACTGCCATCAAACAGCTGCATGCAAACTGCATGGCACAAATTAGAAAGTTATGTTTTTTCCCAGCCTTTCATTATGCTTATGCTGCTAAAAAAGTTTTGATTGCGTAGAAATACATTGTTATTATTAAAGTCAACGCTAACCACTGTGTTATGTTCTGACTCTTGGGTTTGTGCTTTCCAGACCAAGCACACTTAAAAAACGCTTACCATTGTGAATGACATGTGAATCCTACACCTTGCAGTCCCCTGTAAAGTGCTCCGACATGCTACACTGGTATGAGAGGTTCTATAAAACAAGACAAATTAATTACATGTGACAGAAAGGCTATAGAGAGATGAGAGGCACTTCGGGGTTTACTTCCTTTCCTCACCACATATTTATCTGAAAAAGCTTTCTCAAATCTTATGAACCTAAAAAAAAGAACAGAAATCACGTGGGAAATGTAGAATCTGGCCTGAGTATTGAGCTTTTCTAAATAAAACCAAACTTCGAAAAGTTAGTTGCTGAGATGCAGCACCAACCTTCCCATTAATTTTTTAAAAATGTTTGCATATCTTTTTCAACATGAAATAATTATATCTTTAGTAAGTCAAGTAGTTGTTTAGCGTGTACTTGTTGGTGCATTTTGTGTGGATTACTGTTTTAATGTTTGAAACTTACATTGTACAAATTGCTTGGGTGTCCCAAGCTTCCAGTTGTTATTCTGTGAGGGCCCTCAGGAGTCAAAAGGTTGAGAACCACTAATGTAAGAGAATAAATGTTCTATGATAAATGGTAAAACCATATAACTCCCTAAATCAGTATGTGTATAATAACATAATTTAAAGTGCCCTAGCCAAGTGGCTGGCCCCTAATGATTTGACATATTAAAGCAAAATGTGAAGCAGGAAAAAAAAAACATAATAATAATAATTACCATTACATGCCCATAATCATAATTATCAATGGGCAATCCACAAGCCCTAACATATTAACGATATGGGTGTCCATGATAGCAGTAGAATGGAATATCATGGGCACAAAGTTCAAAAAAAGCTAAACAAAACGATAACCATACCACAAACTTTTCACAGAATATGGTTTTCCAAATGAATACCATAGAGAATTTCCAAATATGTCACAGGGTCAACAATGTTCAAATGCAGGCTACAATACAGAACTTCTTGCTTGATGTGGGCTTGTCAGTCAGCTCTCATCGTCCCCAAATATAACCCCTTCGCTGCCAGGCCTTTTCCCCCTCCTGTGCCGAGCCTTTTTTTTGGCTATTTGGGGCAGTTCGCGCTTAGGCCCTCATAACTTTTTGTTCACATAAGCTACCCACGCCAAATTTGCGTCCTTTTTTCTAACATCCTAGGGATTCTAGAGGTACCCCGACGTTGTGGGTTCCCCAGAAGGAGGCCAAGAAATTAGCCAAAATACAGTGAAAATATAGGTTTTTTAAAAAAGAAAATGAGAAAAAGGGGCTGCAGAAGAAGGCTTGTGGTTTTTTTCCCTGAAAATGGCATCAACAAAGGGTTTGCGGTGCTAAAATCACCAGCTTCCAAGCTTTCAGGAACAGGCAGACGTGAATCAGAAAATCGAATTTAGCAACACAATTTTGGCATTTTACTGGGACACACCCCATTTTTACGATTTTTTGGTGCTTTCAGCCTCCTTCCAGTCAGTGACAGAAATGGGCGTGAAACCAATGCTGGATCCCAGAAACCGAACCATTTCTGAAAAGTAGACAAAATTCTAAATTCAGCAAGGGGTAATTAGTGTAGATCCTACAAGGGTTTCCTACAGAAAATAACAACTGAAAAAAAGAAATATTGAAATTGAGGTGAAAAAAACAGCAATTTTTCTCTACGTTTTACTCTGTAACTTTTTCCTGCAATGTCAGATTTTTGAAAGCAATATAACATTATGGGCCTCATTCTGACCCTGGCGGACGGCGGAGGCCGTCCGCCAGGGTACCGCCGCTGAATGACCGCACCGCGGTCAAAAGACCACGGCGGCCATTCAGACATTTCCTCTGGGCCGGCGGGCGCTCTCCAAAAGAGCACCCGCCGGCCCAGAGGAAATGCCCCTGCAACGAGGACGCCGGCTCAGAATTGAGCCGGCGTAGTTGCAGGGGTGCGACGGGTGCAGTTGCACCCGTCGCGTATTTCAGTGTCTGCTTAGCAGACACTGAAATACTTTTCGGGGCCCTCTTACGGGGGCCCCTGCCGTGCCCATGCCATTGGCATGGGCACGGCAGGGGCCCCCAGGAGCCCCGCGGCAACCCCTACCGCCATCCTGTTCCTGGCGGGCGAACCGCCAGGAACAGGATGGCGGTAGGGGGTGTCAGAATCCCCCATGGCGGCGCAGCAAGCTGCGCCGCCATGGGGGATTCTAAGGGCAGCGGTAAACCGGCGGGAGACCGCCGGTTTGCCTCTTCTGACCGCGGCCGAACCGCCGCGGTCAGAATGCCCTGCGGGGCACCGCCGGCCTGTCGGCGGTGCTCCCGCCGACCCTGGCCCCGGCGGTCTTAGACTGCCGGGGTCAGAATGACCCCCTATGTCTGCTGGACTCTTCTGGTGCGGGGATATATAGGGCTTGTAGGTTCATCAAGAACTCTAGGTACCTAGAGCCAATAAATGAGCTGCACCCTGCTGTGGGTTTTCATTCTATACCGGGTATACAACAAATCATTTGCTGAAATATAAAGAGTAAAAAATAGCTATCAGGAAAACCTTTGTATTTCCAAAATGGGCACAAGATAAGGTGTTGAGGAGCAGTGGTTATTTGCACATCTCTGAATTCCGGGGTGCCCATACTAGCATGTGAATTACAGGGCATTTCTCAAATAGACGTCTTTTTTACACACTCTCTTATATTTGGAAGGAAAACATTTAGAGAAAGACAAGGGGCAATAACACTTGTTTTGCTATTCTATGTTCCCCAAGTCTCCCGATAAAAATGATACCTCACTTGTGTGGGTAGGCCTAGCGCCCGCAACAGGAAATGCCCCAAAACACAACGTGGACACATCCCATTTTTTTACAGAAAACAGAGGTGTTTTTTGCAAAGTGCCTACCTGTAGATTTTGGCCTCTAGCTCAGCCGGCACCTAGGGAAACCTACCAAACCTGTGCATTTTTGAAAACTAGAGACCTAGGGAAATCCAAGATGGGGTGACTTGTGGGGCTCTGACCAGGTTCTGTTACCCAGAATCCTTTGCAAACCTCAAAATTTGGCTAAAAAACCCTTTTTCCTCACATTTCGGTGACGTAAAGTTCTGGAATCTGAGAGGAGCCACAAATTTCCTTCCACCCAGCGTTCCCCCAAGTCTCGCGATAAAAATGATACCGCACTTGTGTGTGTAGGCCTAGCGCCCGCGACAGGAAATACCCCAAAACACAACGTGGACACATCCCATTATTTGACAGAAAACAGGTGTTTTTTGCAAAGTGCCTACCTGTAGATTTTGGCCTCTAGCTCAGCCGGCACCTAGGGAAACCTACCAAACCTGTGCATTTTTTAAACCTAGAGACCTAGGGGAATCCAAGATGGGGTGACTTGTGGGGCTCTGACCAGGTTCTGTTACCCAGAATCCTTTGCAAACCTCAAAATTTGGCTAAATAAACACATTTTCCTCACATTTTGCTGACAGAAAGTTCTGGAATCTGAGAGGAGCCACACATTTCCTTCCACCCAGCGTTCCCCCAGGTCTCCCGATAAAAGATACCTCACTTGGGTGGGTGGGCCAGGTGCCTGCAACAAAATAAGGCCAAAAACTTGTAGAGATAGAGTGGATAGCACAGCGAGTTGATAAGGACATATTCTTCTTTTATACATCTTTAGGCTGACTCTGCTTTGGGGACTCACACAAGTGAGGTGTAATTTTACTTGGGAGACTGAGGGGAACGCTCGGGAGTAGGAATTGTGTGCTGGAGCGGTGATGGTACAAACGAAAGTCAGGAAAATATGCTTTTTTAAGCAAATTTTGATGTTTGCAGAGGAGTCTGGGTAAGAAAATGTTGCCACGCAAGCCACACCTCCCTGGACTCCTTGGGGTGCCTAGTTTTAAAAAAATGTCTGGGTTTCCCTAGATGAAGGCCGCACCCAGGACCAAAAACATAGGTGCCCCCTCCCCCCAAACACAGGTAGTTTTGTAATATATCATTTTGATGTGTCCACATACGTCTGTGATGTGCCAAACACTAAAATTGTGAAAAGAAACACACTTAGGTTATGTGAAAAAGACCCCTCACCCACCAACCAAGTTGGTGGCATGCTTCATCATCGGGGTCCCACATAAATAAACATATTAAAAAAATCCCTGGCGTTCTAGTGGTTTCTGCCCCCCTTGGGGGCAGATGAGCCTAAAAATAATAGGCCGATCTGTCCCCAAGGGGGGGAAGAATTGGCCTTGGTACACGAGCCCCCAAAGGGAGGCGACCCTTGCCCAAGGGGTTGCCCCGCCTCCACTAACACACACACACTATCCCTGGTGTCTAAGTGGATCGGCCTAAAAATATTATGCCGATCTGCCCCCAAGGGGGGCAGAAATGGCCACACAACATGCCCTCCAAATGGGAGCGACCCTTGCCCAAGGGGCCGCTCCCAAACATGACAACATTTCACAGCATATAAAAAAAAAAAATCCCTGGCGTCTAGTGGATTCTGCCCCCCTTGGGGGCAGATCGGCCTAAAAATAATAGGACGATCTGCCCCCAAGGGAGGCAGAAATGGCCAACATAAACATGCCCCCAAATGGGAGCGACCCATGCCCAAGGGGCTGCTCCCAAACACGTAAACATTTGAAACAACAACAAAAAAAAATCCCTGGCGTCTAGTGGATTCTGCCCCCCTTGGGAGCAGATCGGCCTAAAAATAATAGGCCGATCTGCCCCCAAGGGAGGCAGAAATGGCCAACATAAACATGTCCCCAAATGGGAGCGACCCTTGCCCAAGGGGCCGCTCCCAAACGCTTAAACATTTTGAAATAAAAAAAAATAAAAAATCCCTGGCGTCTAGTGGGCATTCCTGCTGCCCGATCGCAATGCGATCTGGCAGCAGGAATGCTCAAAGAGACACTGGGGGAAAGGAAACGCCTTTCCTTTCCCCCGGTGCCTCTTTGTCCCAAACCCGCCAGAGGAGAAACTCACCTGTTTCTTCTTTCCTCGCACTGGAAGCAAATGGCTTCCAGTGCGACCGGCAGTGGGTAATGAGGTCCGCGTGCGATAGCGCGCTGACATCATTACGGAGGGTGGGGTGGAAGGTCTTCCCCTTCCATCCCCGCCTTGGGGGGGTGGGGGATACCCCACGGAGGGAGCACTGTGCCGCGGGACGTAACCACTACGTCCGCGGCACAGAAGGGGATAATGAGATTACCAGCATCCTGGTTCTCAGCCAATGTGCACACCCACCCAGTTCCTAGTCTTGAATGAGACCCCCAGGATGTTTGTTCTTTAGCCTGATGATGTATTGTGATTCCAGTTTTCTCAGTGTGTGTTCCTTTTCTTCTCCTCTTGCATTTCCTACCACCCCATCAATCCAAAACAAGGACACCACATCAGTTTTGGGGTTATAGGATAGATGATAATGTGTAGCTGGGATCTCCGTTACTTATTGCACGTACGTTTTCTAGGACTCTCTTTTGCATTGGAACGATAGTGCTTCCCACATATTAAATACAACAGGGACAGACCAAAACGTAAACAACAAAATTACTTTTGCAATTTATAAACTTTTGTATTTTGATAGTTTTATCTGTGGGTAGCGTATATGTATTTTTATTTTATTAGAGTTGTAAACGCATGATTTGCACTGCCTTTATCTGTAGAAACCTTGTTGTTCTTTCAACCATGACCCTGATACTTTCTGACGGTTACTATAGTAGCTGTGCACCAACATGACTTTTAGAGAACTACTTCTTCCACAGGTTACCAGTGGATAAGAATTCACTAGATCTCCAATTACTTGGTCTGATTTAACTAAGTGCCAGTGCTTCCTACGTGGTTACCAGTCTTACCTTCTGGGAATTTCTTGGGTTGAAGCAGGCTGTCCCTACTCACTCCCATTACTTTCTGACTTGCTGTCTCAGTTACGTCTAGCCAACATCCTCCCTTGTTCCATCTCAAATGACCGATCCACAGTGTACTGTAAAGCAAATAGTATAGATCTTTCTAGAGTTGTTCAGTGCTTAAAAGAGCATAGTTTTCGATATTTATCTCTTTCCATTAACCTTATTGCTTATGTTTTTTTTCATAAGAAAGTGTCACAATCTAAGTGTTACACATTTGTCAGTTGAATGTCACTCATAAGTACACTGAAACCATGGAAAAGTCACACGTAAGCATTTTGAAACTTGCAGCTTTTCATGATCCTTGCTGCTGCTCACATGCTTGCTGTTCTTCTTAGAGGTTTATTACTGGAAATAAACTGATGAAAGCTGCCATTTGGAGCCAACCACTGCTCCTGGCACCCGTCATGGTTGGAACACCCAGCAGCATACATGACAACATGTTAAAAGAGGAAAGTTAGATTTTGTAAAAAGTACTTGGGAGATTGTAATTCTCTCATTGACTTCTGTTGAAGCAGAAGGCAACTTTAGGCAGGAGACAGCCGAACAAAAGACATTATTGGCTTCAAAACTCGAGTCTTCCGCCACAATCAGATCAATTAGCATGTGTCCATCATCTCTCCCGCTGCTCTCACCAGGCCTCTCATATCATGTTGAGAGCACCTCAATTTTATTAGATTTCCAAACAGAGAAACAAGTGTTCTTTGACAACCTAGAAATATGGTAACATTTCGAAACAGTAACCCCCACCACCCTGCTCCCCCTGGACATTAAAAAGGACTGACATATACCCTAATGAAATTGATGTGTTAATTATGGTGTGTTGAGGATCAAATCTCCCTCATCACAACTCCTATACCCGTGGTTACTTTATAGAAAAACAAGTGCCACGCCCCTGATCATCACCTGTCAGCACTGCCAATGACAGTACCAACATAACTACTGATCATCACTATACTACAGGTGTGACAGTTCAGGCTATTACAGACCACCCAAGGATATAAGAATAGCTAAGATGGCAAGTATCAATCATTAATGTATGAGCAGCGCTAGAGAGCCAAGATTAATCCATTACTTATCCTAATGTGACAGAGGCATCAGGGCTTGCCCTGGGGTGCCTGCACTTCCATTGGATTGCTGCATCGGAGGAATCCCGAATTTCTGCTGGGGAAATGATCGAAGAGCTGTTATATGGATCGAGGTCTGCATCAGGCATGAATTGAGGACAGAGCCCGCTTACACAGTTACTGATACCAGAGCATTGCACCGATGTAAGAAGGAGAGCTGCAAGTGGTGAAGACTGTGACTGTGCCGGGTCAGTGCCTTTTAGCTGGCGGGCCGCCTGACTGCTGGAGGATCGGCTGGGGAAGGGCTGGGCTTGGCTGACCTGCTGTTGAGCGGCGTGATGGTGATTTGCAGCAGCTGTGAGCCTGGGGCAGTGAACAAGCAAGGGGTTGCCATGTGTGGCTCTATGTGAAGATCTCCATACTGTGACTGAGACTGTCTAACTCCATATGTAATGTCCTGAGAGAGGCAATGGTATCCCAGATCGAGGTTTGGTTTCGGGCGGAACACTGGCTCCCAGCCATGTGAGGTGATTAAGGGTGGCTTGGCAGTATAGCAAGGTAGGTGGCAGCTGTGGGACTGGACCCAGCATGCTGTGAGAGGTGAGAGTTCCCGCTGATTTAACCCCACTGCAATAACCAAGTGAAAAAAGAACCCACTGGTTGGAGCCCTGAGGCCTGTGTAAATGTATAGGTGATGGCACGCTATATGAGCGGGTGAAGGCCTGTTAGCATGGAGCATGGCCCAGGTCCACACCTCTGTACCTGCTGAGTAGTTGGTGGGGATCTTTCAGTGCCCTTTAGGCCTGCCAACTGAGGAGTGGGAAGCAGTTTGTGACCCTGCTGTTGCCACATCATGGAAAACTTGAACACTTCAGCCTGCTTGTGCCCTCTGGGATTGACAGCCTGGGACACGGCAAGGCCTGACAAGTACCATTGTTGCTCCCCCTTCGTACATGGTGATTATGCCACATGAACTCATCAGCAGCAATTGCCAGTTTGAATGATAGATAGGCCACCATACTGGATATATGTTTTGATAGGGCAGGTGGGGTCTTCTTGAGCCCCCATTCTTTATGCGCCTCTGGGGATCAGGCGGGACCCTGGAGGCGGTGGTGAATGACTGTAGAGACCATTATTGTGCTCACCCTTTTCTGGCCCTGAATCTTGCTGATCTACACTTGGTAAAGCATGGGGAAACCTTACACTAGGCAATCCAAATTCTCCTTTGAGCACCACAGGTAGACACAACCGGCACATTTACCTCCTGATGGCCAACTGATGAGTTGAGGGGATGGAGAGGGCTCCTCCCAGGAGCCAGATAGTCGTACTATGTTCTTAGACCTCAAACACAGTCTGACTGCAATTGATACTAAAATTGATCTGCTGACTGATAGGTTTGATGATCTGAAAGAGAAAGTTGATAAACATAACAAGTGATTAGATCACATCAAGCGTCGCACATTGGACTTGGAAAACAGACAGTCTGCCGCTCGACAGTACCTGCCCCGGATGGAAAAAGTCTTAGAGGTCATCCGCAACAAGAAAGAAGATGTGGAGGCACAATCGAGGAGGAACAATTTGTGCATCCTGGGTGTGTTTCGGAATCAACAGCAATGAGTCACATGGAGGACTATGTAGAGACAATGCTCTGCATGTTGTTTTAGGATGCACTTTCCGCCTTGTTTATTGTTAAGCAGGCACGTAGATCACTGGGACAGTGGCCTCCTCCAAGAGTGTGTGCCTAATTGATAATAGCTTGGCTGTTGAACTAAAAAGATGGGGATACAGCCCGGCGACTGGCAAGAGATCAGAGGACACTTTACTATCAAGGAAATGAATTATCTATCTCCCCAGATTTCACGGTTGCTGTACAGGCTGTTAGGAAGGATTTTGTTCCAGGCAAATGCTTGCTACAGAAGACGGATGGCAAGTACTCTCTGCTTTATCCAGCAAAAATGGCTACCCTGATTTTGTACTTTGGCAGCCACCCAGCTATGCTCTGCCTGGGAGAGTGTCGGATCTCTGGTTCACCCCCACAGAATGATTCCCTGGCTGTTCACTCTGTTTGCAAACTGGGGGACAAGTGATGGACGGGTGATGGTATTTGGCCCGTTTGGGAGGTCAAAGTGGGAGGTGGGTAAAATGTTGTGGTTTTGTTGATGCTAGTAGCGGTTGTATGATGGAACAACGAATCCTGGAACTACTCATGCCTGAACCACGTGGTCGGAACAGCGACCGCATTGTTACTACGAATGCCTTTACCACGCATGCCTTAACAATGATTATTCGTTGTAAAGGCATGCCTAGTAAAGGCATGTGTGGGACAGCATGCGTGGTTCCAACATGGAACCCCCCCACCTGCCCTAACACCCAGAAGTACCTCACCCCTAATACTAAAACTACTCCGACCCGCTACCCCGCCCCTAATACTAAAACTACCCCTAGCCCCCATCCTTAATACTAATACTTCCACTTACCCCCCACCCCGCCCCTAAAACCAAAGCTACCCGGCCCCCCACTCCTGGCTCTAAAAACTAAAACATGCCGACCCCCCAATACTAAAACAACCCGACCCCCCCACCCCAAAAAACAAAACTACCCGACCTCCCCACCCCATCCCTAAAAACAAAACTACCAGACCCCTACCCCTGCCCCAATACTAAACTACCCCAGCCCCCACCCCTTAAATTAAAACTACCATGAACCCCGCCCATTAAACTACCCCAACCCCCACTCCCCAATACTAAAACAACCCCCACCCCTAAAAACGAAACTACCTTGATCGCCCACCCCTAATACTAAAACTACCCTGACCCCCAACTCCTGCCCCTAAAACTGCTCCGACCTCCCACCCTGCCCCTAAAACTAAAACTAATCTGACCTCCCATCCTGCCCGTAAGACTAAAACAACCCTAACCCTCACCCCTAAAAACTAAAACTACCCGACCCCCACCCCGCCACTAAAACTACTCCGACCCCCCACCTTGCCCCTGAAAACTAAAACTACCCAACCCCCACCCCGTCCCTAAAAACTAAAACAACCCCAAAACCCCTATTATTAAAACAACCCCAACCCCTGCCCCTAATACTAAAACTACCCCGGCCCTAATACTAAAACTCCCCCGACCCTGCCACCCCATCCCTAATACTAAAACTACTATGACCCCCAGCCCCTAATACTAAAACTACCCAGACCCACTACCCCTAAAACTAAAACTACCCTGACCACTCACCCTGCTCCTAAAACTACAAATACCTCCACTCCCCACCCCTCTCCTAAAAACAAACCTACCCCTTTCCCCAGCCCCTTAAAGCCAGAACTACCCCATCCCCCCACCCGACCCTTAAAACCCAGAACTACCCCGACCCCCCCTCCCTGCCCCTAAAAAACAAACTACCCCAATCCTAAAAACTACCTCCCAATCCTGACCCAGCCCCACTTACCTGACTGCGTCCTCGCCCGATGCTCACTACCTTTTTCTCTGCCGTAACCTCGCATGTGCGTTGTTCAGGGCACAGAAAAACAATGTAATTGTTCACCCAAATGTGGTTCCGCTTGAGTTGTTCACGACTTTGTTGTTCCAGAATCGTGGTTGCGGGTGTTTCCCGCTAGTAGCATCCTGTTTGCAAAAAGTTTGTTTGCTCTTCCCTTTTCTTGCCACTCAGCGTAACGATGTAGGTTCTCGATATTGGCGATTTATGCATGCGCAACAAGCAGTTTCACACCAGCACTTAGATACCACTACAGCCAATTATATGTGTTACTTAGAATATATGGGGCCCCAACGATAAGTGCAAGGTGCAACATGTGCTGGCATACCTGCAGAGACGCAACATAGACAACTATGTGCTGCAGGAGCTGCATTTTACTGAGGGCACGCAGGCGCGCTTGCTGGCGTGGTTGATAGGTGAAATTCATGTTGCATGCTATTCCAATTATGCCCATGGGCTGGCTGTGTTAATCCATAAGGGTTTACCATTGCTAAACATGCCGAGTTCTCTGTGATCAACAAGGTCAGTGCGTTCTGATGTCAGGTACACTGCAGGGCCATCCATTGAAACTGTGGTCAGTGTATGGTCCTGTCGCGCCGCAGCCCTTTTTTCATACCTTATCTCGCACAAGGCCCTAGATTGGGCATCGGGCCTCTGCAAGGTCAGGGCGCGGCACGCACTCAAAATTAGAAGTGGGCGCCATCCCCCACCACTCACTTATCTGGTGTTACCTGTTCTTTTTCTTTGTCTTCTTTTGTCTTCTTTCTCCTTTTCTTCTTTCCTTCTTTTTTCTAAATAGAAGCCATCTTCTTCTTTCTCCCAGCATGCCGATACCTCTTTTCCTGCATGTATTAGTTTCCTTTTATAAAATGGCGCCTTCCTCTATGTTCTCCTATGGTCCTTTCCCAATTCAGCATGGCGTCTTTTTTCTTCCTGTATGTCACTTCCTGTTTTAGGGTATTTAAGGTGTGGGATTCTTGCTCTCCTTGCGCTGGAACACTTTCTTTGGTGGTGATCACACTCCAGTTGTTTTTCCTCCAGCCTTTTTCCTCACCTGTTCCAGTTTCTTTCAGTATTTGTTTTCTTTTTATTGGAAGACTTACCTTTTTCCTGTGCTTATTCTCTCTTCCAGGGAGCTCCAGTCATAGAGGTTTTTTCCTTTTGGGTTTTTCCTCTGGGAATCCTTCTGGAGGGCACGGGCTGCCTTTGATGTCCATTGTCAGTAGCACCATGGCTACCAGAAAGGGCCGCCCTTACCCTGGTCATTGCAGGACCTACAAGGATAAAGCCCATCCTGCAGTTCCACTTGGCCCAAGCTGTAAGCGATGAGTATATCGTGACAGGTCCAAACAAAGATGACCCCCCGGATTTTTTGCAGAAGTTTGGAGCCTGGCAGGCACAATACGGCCTTGGGCACTCTTCTAGGGAGGGGACTTTAACATTGTCTTTGAAACCAGACCTGATAGATTGGGTGACTCCCAACGCCCGCCACTGAGTGCAGCTGCGCAATTGTGTCTCATAATGGCTCCCAGTAGTTTCACTGACAGTTGGTGCTCAAGACATGTGGACATTGCTAAAGGCACATGCATAGCTGCTTCACATGCCACATGGCCGCAGATTGACTACTGGTTGGCAGCGCACGATATTGATAAATGGACTTCTTATGTCACTCACCTGCCACGGACATTGTCAGACCATGCTCCGGTTTTGCTGGAGTTGGTCCTACCAGATTGCAGTGCACCTGTCTTCATGTGGTATCTCCAGGCGGAAGCTCTGTGGGTTAGGTGTTTCAGGATGAGGTCAGGTTGGCTATCGTGGAATAGTTTGAGCATAATGAGCGCTCGTCTTGTCACCGTCAATCCTCTGGGAGATCGTATTAGGGGAGTATATATAGTGACACAGGCTGGTGTACTGCAAGTGCTACACGGTGAGCTAATGCGACTAGAGGAGGAGATTCAGGCTTTAGAGCGTCAATATTTGGTGAACTGTAGTGCAGCGGTGTAGGAGGCTAGCCTGGCTTGTCGTGGGTACCAGAGATACACCTTGTGCCAGGTCCAGTTATCCCTTATTAGTGTAGAAGAGGTGTTTCTAGCAGCTTAGACTGATAGAAGGTAGCTATGGCAAAGCAGCTTAGGCTGAACTAGGAGACATGCAAAGCTCCTACTATACCACTTATATCATATGCACAATATCATAAGAAAACACAATACACAGAGCTACTAAAAATAAAGGTACTTTATTTTTATGACAATATGCCAAAAGTATCTCAGTGAGTACCCTCAGTAAGAAGGTAAGTACTATACACAAGTTATATGTACACAAACCAAAATTAGGTAAGTAAGAGCAAGAAAAGTAATGCAAACAGTGTAGAATTACAATAGGTTGCAATAGGAGCACATAGGTATAGGGGCAACACAAACCATATACTCCAAAAGTGGAATGTGAACCACAAATGGACCCCAGACCTCTGTGAGCTTGTAGAGGGTCGCTGGGACTGTAAGAAAACAGTGAGGGTTAGAAAAATAGCCCACCCCAAGACCCTGAAGGGTAGGTGTAAAGTGCATTGACTACCCCCAGAGAGCACAGAAGTCGTGATAGGGGGATTCTGCAGGAAGAACAAACACCAGCAATGCAACAGAAGTGGATTTCCGGACCTGAGTACCTGTAAGACAAGGGGACCAAGTCCAATAGTCGCGACAGTGTCGAGAGTGGGCAGGAGCCCAGGAAATGCCAGCTGAGGGTGCAAGGACGCTGCCACCGGTTGGAAGAAGCTTGGAGTTCTGCAAGAAAGAAGAGGACTAGGAACTTCTCCTTTGGAAGACGGATGTCCCACGTCGCGATGAAGCTTGCAGAGGTGTTCCCACGCAGAAAGACCGCAAACAAGCCTTGCTAGCTGCAAGGGTCGCGGTAGAGGTTTTTGGGTGCTGCTGAGGACCAGGAAGGACCAGGATGTCGCCTTTTGGAGGATGACACAGCGGGGGCGCACAGCAACTCAGAGAGCCCTCACAGAAGCAGGTAGCACCCAGAGAAGTACCCCAACAGGCACTTAGAAGAAGAGTGAACCGGAGTCCATGCAAAGTTACAAAAGGGGGTCCCACGATGTCAGAGGACAACTCAGAAGGTTGTGCGCTGCAGAACAGAGTGCTGGGGACCCAGGCTAGGCTGTGCACGTAGGAAATCATGGAAGAGTGCACAGGAGCCGGAGCAGCTGCAAATCACACGGTACACAGCTTTGCAGTCTAGCGTGGGGAGGCAAGGACTTACCTCCACCAAACTTGGACTGAAGAGTCACTGGACTGTGGGAGTGACTTGGACAGAGATGCTGTGTTCCAGGGCCTACGCTCGTCAGGATGAGAGGGGACCCAGAGGACCAGTGTTGCAGTCTTTTGGTGCCTGCGTTAGCAGGGGAAAGATTCCGTCGACCCACTGGAGATTTCTTCGGAGCTTCTGGTGCAGGGTGAAGGCAGGCTACCCCAGAGCATGCACCACCAGGAAACAGTTGAGAAAGCCGTCAGGATTAGGCGCTACAATGTTGCTGGTAGTCGTCTTACTACTTTGTTGCGGTTTTGCAGGCATCCTGGAGCAGTCAGCGGTTGATCCTTGGTAGAAGGTGAAGAGGGAGATGCAGAGGAACTCTGGTGAGCTCTTGCATTTGTTATCTGAAGAATTCCCCAAAGCAGAGACTCTAAATAGCCAGAAAAGGAGATTTGGCTACCAAGTTAGGAGGATTGGCTACCAAGAGAGGTAAGAGCCTATCAGAAGGAGCCTCTGACGTCACCTGCTGGCACTGGCCACTCAGAGCAGTCCAGTGTGCCCCCAACACCTCTGTTTCCAAGATGGCAGAGGTCTGGGACACACTAGCGGAGCTCTGGGCACCTCCCCTGGGAGGTACTGGTCAGGGGAGTAGTCACTCCCCTTTCCTTTGTCCAGTTTCGCGCCAGAGAAGGGCTGGGGATCCCTGAACCAGTGTAGACTGGCTTATGCAGAGATGGGCACCATGTGTGCCCATCAAAGCATTTCCAGAGGCTGGGGGAGGCTACTCCTCCCCAGCCCTTCACACCTATTTCCAAAGGGAGAGGGTGTAACACCCTGTCTCAGAGGAAATCGTTTGTTCTACCTTCCTGGGCCAGGGCTGCCTGGACCCCAAGAGGGCAGAAACCTGTCTGATGGGTTGGCAGCTGCAGCAGCTGCAGTGGAGACCCCGGAAAGGCAGTTTGGCAGTACCCAGGTTCTGTGCTAGAGACCCGGGGGATCATGTAATTGTCCCCCCAATACCAGAATGGTATTGGGGTGACAATTCCATGATCTTAGACATGTTACATGGCCATGTTCGGGGTTACCATTGTGACGCTATACATAGGTAGTGACCTATGTATAGTGCACTCGTGTAATGGTGTGCCCGCACTCACAAAGTCCGGGGAATTTGCCCTGAACGATGTGGGGGCACCTTGGCTAGTGTCAGGGTGCCCACACACTAAGTAACCTGGCACCCAACCTTCACCAGGTGAAGGTTAGACATAAAGGTGACTTATAAGTTACTTGTGTGCAGTGGTAAATGGCTGTGATATAACATGGACGTTATTTCACGCAGGCTGCAGTGGCAGGCCTGTGTAAGAATTGTCAGAGCTCCCTATGGGTGGCAAAAGAAATGCTGCAGCCCATAGGGATCTCCTGGAACCCCAATACCCTGGGTACCTCAGTACCATATACTAGGGAATTATATTGGTGTACCAGTATGCCAATGTGAATTGGTAAATTTAGTCCCTAGCCTGTTAGTGACAAATTTGGAAAGCAGAGAGAGCATAATCACTGAGGTTCTGGTTAGCAGAGCCTCAGTGAGACAGTTAGGCATCACGGGAACACATATAGGTCACAAACTTATGAGCACTGGGGTCCTGGCTAGCAGGATCCCAGTGACACATAACAAACACACTGACAACATAGGGTTTTCACTATGAGCACTTGGCCCTGGCTAGCAGGATCCCAGTGAGACAGTGACAGCACCCTGACATATACTCACAAACAGGCCAAAAGTGGGGGTAACAAGGCTAGAAAGAGGCTACCTTCCTACAGGCGGTTCCCAACCTGTGGTCTGCGGACCCCCAGGGGTCCGCGACTCATTCCTAGGGGGTCCGCAGGCCAGGGCCAGGAGAAAGGCACTTCTCCAGCTGGGGCCTCCAACAGTAACACGTGTGTTTTTATTTGTGCAGCAATGTAAAAGCCCTCAAAGTTCAGTGTACAATCAGCAGCTTTCCAGAGAACATAAAAGCTTCAAGATAACTCTGGTGATTAATGTACCTGCTGGAGAAAGATGGGAGTTTTGTCTAGTGGCTGTTTTGACTCACCTAAGGTAGCGCAGATGGTTAATATGCCTGCTGCAAAGAACAGTATTTTATGTGCATAGCACAGTGGGTTACTGCTTTTGTTACAGAGATTCCTTTGTTACATACAATACAGTTTATAAATTACAATCATAACATAGCAGAGTGAGCTATGAACTGCCATCAAAGAGCTGCATGCAAATTGCCTGGCAGAAATTAGAAAGTGTGTTTTTACCAGTCTCCCATTATCTTTATGCTGCTAAAAAAGGGTTTGCTTTCGTTGAAATACATTCTTATTATTAAAGTCAACCACTGTTATGTTCTGAAACCTGAGTTTGTGCTTTTCCAAACCAAGCCCTCTTAGAAAATGCCTACCAGTGTTGATGACATGTAAATCCTGCACCTTGTAGTCCTCTGTAAAGTGCACCTACACACCACAGTGGTATGAGAGGTGCTATATAACAAATGAATTACATGTGACAGAAAGGCTATGGCGATATGAGAGGCTCTTGTGGTTTTACTTCCATTCCCCACCACATTTATGTGAAAAAAGCTTTCTCAGATCTTACATACCTAAAAAATAAAAACAGAAATCGTCTGGGAGATGTAGAATCTGACCTGAGGATTCAGCCTTCCTAAACAAAACCAAATATTGAAAGGTTAGTTGCCAAGATGCAGCACCAACCTTCCCATTAAAATGTTTAGATTTTTGCATATTTTTTCAATATAAAATAATTATATCAGTAGCAATTCGAGTATTTGTTTGGTGTGGACTTGTTTATGTATTTTGTGCGAATTACTGTTTTAATGTTTGAAATTTAAATTGTACAAATTGCTTGGGGGTCCCCGGCTTCTAGTAGTGATTCAGTGGGGGTCCTCAGGAGTTAAAAGGTTGGGAACTACTGCTGTAGTGCATCCACAATAGCGTCTATCCATGACAAGCTCACAGAATATGAAGAAGCGGCACCAAGGGAAAGTCCCTGTTTGGAGAAAAAGGCCAGCACTCAGGGTTATGGTGACAGCAATAGGGCAGGTAAGACATTGGCCAACCTGTTGCGCAAACCCTAAGCCAGCGATTATATAAGTGAACTACAGGATGACCAATTTCGTAAGCATATTGGTACTGAGGCCATACAGAGTGAGAAGACACACCTTTTCCCACCCTTTACACAACCACGCAGACCTCGCCTCCTCCGAAACTTATCCTTTACTTTGACTTGGTACAGCTGGTGTGACTTGAGGAGTGCCAGAAGCATTTTTTTTGATGAGCCCTTTATTGTGGAGGAGGTTATCAAGGTCAACAATGCAATGTCTGGAGTTAAGGCCCCTGGCCTGGATGGCCTCACTGTTGCTTTTTATAAGTAGTATGCACGGATCCTTCCCCATTTATGAGGAGTCCCTTGTTGCTGGCATTCTCCCCCACTCCCTGCAGGAAGGAATTGCTGATTGTGATGATATTCAAACCAGTCAAAAACCCCAAGCACTGTGAATTTTACCGGCACTTATCCATGATTGACATGGATAATAAAATCCTCCCAAAGCTGATAGCCTTACGGATACTTCCAATTTTTCTGCTCATTGCATGACCATACCAATCAGGTTTTGTTCCCAAGAGGTCGATGACTCACAATTTTCATACCTTTTTTGCCCTGGTGCATACCATTGATCCTGACCTCAGTGCAGCTGCAAGTGTTTTTGGACGCCACAAAGGCATTTGATCCACTTGAATGGCCTTACCTCTTTGAGCTACTCTAGCGCCTTGGAGTGAGACCCACGTTCATAAGATTAATTGGCCTCCTCTATGCCCAGCGGGTTGCTCGCTTACGGATCAATGGAATAATAACTCCACCCTTTCCGGTGTCAAAAGGTACCTGACAGGGGTGTCTTCTATCACCCGTAGTATTTGCCATAGCCATCGAGCTTCTGGTGGCTCAGTTGCAACAGCACCACTCCCTTCAGGCCTGGGGTTCACTCCTCATAGGATTTTTTTATCCATGTATGCAGAGAGATGTTACTTTATATGTGAGAGACCCACAAGATAATTTGGACCACCTCATCAGAGAATTCACCAGCCTTGGTTGCATATCAGGTATCACTATTAATTGGGCCAAATCGATCCTACTCCCAGTGAGAGCTGCAACTGAGGAAATTTTCTCGGAGTTCCTGCTTCAGTGAGTGAGAGAGTCATTGATATACGTGGGGGTTTGACTAAGTAGGGACCTAGACAACTTGTGGAAAGCTAATTATGGACGCTTGATGAAATGACTAGAATGTGTGGAGAGTTGGCTGGAGCTCCTGTTATCATATCTGGAAGGTTAGCCATTGCTAAGATGGTGGTTCTCCCTTAATTCCTTTATGTTTTCATTAACCTACCACTCCCACTGCATTTCTGCCAACAGCTCCGATCACGCCTGGGGACCCTCGCGTGGGCAGGTAGTGAGCCTTGAATCTCATGAGAGTTAGTGATGGTCTCATTCTAGTAGGGAGTGTTAGAAGCTCCAGATAAGGATTTGTATTATTTCATCACCCAGGTGCAATTTGTTCACCACTGGCTTTATCCCTCTCAGTTTCAGGCACGCACAGCACCTGAACAAGACCACACTGCACCATGACCCCTCCAGATGGTGTTTTGCCTGGCCCCCAAGCACCTGAGGACACGGATAGATACTGTGGCTTGCACGTTATATGCGTGGGATGAACTACAACAGCGAGTTCAGCTTATCTGCCTATTTTCCCCTTTCATTGCCAATTATTTGACATTTAGTGCACTTCAAAAGCCTGCACAAATTATATCGCACCCCGGAGAGGTTGCATGGAATGGGCCTGCTTGAGGATGCACATTGCGTACGCTATATGGGCCTTGCACTGACTTCTTACACCTTGCATGGGATTGCCTTGAAGTGCATTGCTTCGCTCGCTGTGTTTGACACTATTAAGTAAATCACTTTTATCCGTCCGAGTGCTGAACACAAATAACACTATTAGGCTCGATGAGGGATGCTCCTCCCCCCCCACCCCCCCCCAATGTGCACAAGCTGCCAGCAATTCTCCCTTTTCTAGCGAAGTGCCAGGCGGTGATGCACTGGAGTCGGCGCCCATCACCACAGAGGATGAGGTGGTTCGGGATGCAGCTTATTGTCGGGAACAACTGACTGCCAACTGGGAGTTGATGCCTGTGAAATTCCACCCCAGAGATACGTGGTGCCTTTTAAGGTTCTTTCTCATCGCCCAGTGTGGGGAGGTGGAAATTGTAGTTGCTAGAGAGCGAGGGGCAATTGATTGGCCCGTAATCTCTGCTACTGTGATCCAGGCTATTTAGATAACCAAGTTGGATTTTTGTGCAGTGAGACTACTGATGTGCACCCGAGCGTGCACCATAGGTATCCTTTTGCGGAGACTTGTGCTGTTTCCGTAAGCCAAGTAGCTTTAGCTCCTTTCTCTCCACATTCCTTTCACTTAATTGCACAATGGTGAAATACAGCCAGTGGAAATGTTACTTGCCAGAAAGTTCCTCTGAGAATCTGGATTTGTTTCTTGATTGTATATTGTTTGCTTTTGTTCTGTCTGAAAAACATAATTAAAAATAATTTAAAACAAATAATCATGAATTCATAATTAATTAATAAACAACTGTTGTTTTGCTCATCTCTAAATTAGATGGACTATGCTGCAGTGCCAGTGTTGACAGTTAAGTGTTGGTGTCGAGTACTGGAAACCACAGGCTCAGATTAAGGACTACCCATTTTGCAGGAGCTGAAATGCTTTTAAATAATGGGACAAATTCATGACACACAAGTGTGTTGGCCAAGCGATCTGGGAAAGCCCCAGGATAAAAATGATAAAAGTGATTCCCAAATTGATACAAATGATTTTGGTGCGTCCAATAAAGTGGCAGTCACTCTCTAGTGCCAGGGTCTTAAACATTACAGTTGCGTGGTTGGGGTTTCTTTGTTTTTTCCAGAAGCCAGCTGGGTCCACAGAGTCATCTTGTCAGCTCCTGAGCAGTTTCACATTGTCACTCAATTTGATGTGTTTGGTGGGGTAACAATACAAGTCAGATCCTGCTTTATGGTGTGCTTTTCTACCTGCCGCTCTATTGGAGTTCCTGCATATAACATACCAACATTATCCCACTGGACATCTGTTATATCAGCCTCCAAATGTTTAGTCCACCATGATCTGAGTGGGTGACGCTGTGCGACAGATGTCTGCAGCAAAATGCTCCATATTGTCATGGTTCAGCCCCTAGTTTCTCCAGCTGGCTTCACAATCTTTTCTATCATGGATAGGGCTCTTGAAACTGCCATATATATTGTCAGGTGTAGCACCCAGTGCCTCAGCTGTGTATAGTGGAAACACTCACACTCATGTAAGTTAAGTTTAGTTTATAAGTCTCATAAGATAGTATCTGCTGGTTCTTGAACATATCAAAGATAGTCAGACAATCCACTGCTTTCCAGCAAAGAAAAGATTCCAGGTGTAAAACAGGAAAGAAAATGGGGTTGTGGTATATAGGAGTTTTTTGACGACAGGAAGAAAAAGTGAAAGTTTCCTAAGGTTATCCGATGCCTCCAGTGTGGTTTTTGTGGCCGTACTATGGTACACTTTATCAGGTCTATTGTTCTTTGGCTTCCAAATCAGGTCCCATATTGTGCTACCCACCATGGTGTGTTCCATATGCACCCAATATTTCTTTAACACCATGAGAGACCAGTCTGCTATGATGCTAAGCAGGGTTGCTATGGTAATAGGTAGAGGGCGCTATGAGGCAGAGGCATCTTAACTGCATTAATCTTGCCTCCCCAGGATAGAAAAATTGAGGACCATCTCTGGTAGTCATCTCATATAGAAGCTATGGATAATTAGTGGTGTAGAGATTGCTTAGTTTTTGTGGTAATGTAGATGCCCAGTATTAGACTTGTCAACCTTAGGGTAGTCTCCCCCCAAACCTTTTGCCTACTTACCTCCAATGTTTGCTGGATGTTTGCTTTTGTTGGCCTTAGGACTGCTAACCAGTGCTAAAGTGCTTGTTCTCATTCCCCTAAATAGGGTTTGTTTAGCATATGCCTATTTGGCATATTTAATTTACATATAAGTCCCTTGTAGAGTGGTATACCATATACCCAGCACATGTAAATTAAATGCTACCATTGGGCCTTCATCACTTATTGTGCCACCCACTTAAGCACTATACAACTTACCCCAGGGCTGCATTTGCAGCTTGAATGCAGTGTCACTCTGCCATGTGGACTTCGATTTAAAACCCCTTGCCAAGCCTTAAACTCCCTTTTTAGGGTGGAACCTGCGTCGCATGAGCTTGCGCATGCGTTTCGCTAAGTGAGAAGCTTTAGGAATTAAACAGGGCTCGGAGCCCCGTCCATGTCACGTCAGTGTCTTTCATTGGTTCGTGGGCTTGCCTGTTAGAATCTGCTTGATTTCATTAGTGGAAAGCACGCATACGTCATGCCTTTTCCAGTGGTTAGACCTCCTCGAGCGGACCGACCAAGTACAGAAAAACATACGAGGCTCGCTGTTTTCCGTCCTGTTCATGGACTACTTTTTCTCTATTTTCGCAACCTCTGCGCAGAGGTTTCTGTGAGGAAGATGTGACGTTTGTGGAAGGACTGCATTGCTGCCTGGAACCTGCCTTGAACCCTCAGAGGCCAACCCTGCTGTTGAGCCCTGCATCTATACCTGCACCCAGCACTACCAGAAGTGACTCTAAGGGCTAGTTTGTGGCCTCCTGCTTAGAGCCACAGGGATATAACAGGCTCTCACCATCTTGAACGCACCCTGAGTGAGTCCTGAACCCCTAAGATGTGTCCCATCAGTCCTGGACCCTTGGTTGTGATGCTAAAGGTGCCCAAGATGGCCATTTTCCAAAACTGAGAACTTACTCAATTTGGCCTAAAGTGCTCTGAGAGCCAGGAGGAGACTGGGACCAATATGCTTGCTTATTCGCCCGAGGTGTATCGCCAGACAGATTGATTTTGGTGCTTCTCCTACTACGTTCTTCTCTACAGCAGTAAATCTGTTTCAGCGGTCCATTGCCAAAGGGTTATTTGACCTTGAGGAACTGTATTTGTCGACAGGCTTTTGGAGTTTTTCAACTTACATTTTGGTGACTAAGGCCCTCATTACAACCCTGGCGGTAAATCACGCTTTCTGCCGCGCGGAAGACCGCCAACATACCGTTGCGGCGGCGGAATTCCGCTACAGGTATTACGACTCACAGCTCTGAATACGCCACAATAGAGAAACCCACACAAGTCCGCCACACCAAAGGTCAGTGATAAACTGGCCATACAAAATCCCACACCGTCATGCCAACAATACGCCCACACTATCACGACCCACAAATCAATGCAGCGGTCATTCAACCACGGTAATCCGTTGGTGGTACACACCGCCACATTCAAAATACACACACATTTACAAAACACAACCACATTGGACAAATCAAAATACACACACCTGACACACATACACACACCACACCCCCACTCCCAATCCAATATAAAGCACATACCTGCATCACCCACAACCCCTTACAACCAAAAATTTGAAAGGAGTCCAGAGAGAGAGATTAGCAAACACAACACCAGCATCCACAGACACACAACACCATCACCTATACAACATCCACACACCTCAAACAACACACACCAACACATCCCCTCACACATCACAACAGACAGCACCTCTCACATCACCCACACTGCATCATGGCACCTTAAAGACACCCCAGGTTTTCAGAGGAGGAGCTCAGGGTCATGGTGGAGTAAATCATCTGGGTAGAGCTACAGCTATTCGGATCACAGGTGCAGCAGACATCCATTGCTAGGAGGATGGAGCTATGGCGGAGAATCATCGACAGGGTCAACGCAGTGGGACAGCATCCAAGAACACGGGATGACATCAGAAAGAGATGGAACAACCTACGGGGGAAGGTATGTTCCGTGGTATCCAGACACCAGATTGCTGTACAGAGGACTGGCGGTTGAGCCCCACCTCCTCCCCCACAACTAACAACATGGGAGGAGCAAGTCTTGGCTATCATGCATCCTGAGGGCTTCGCAGGAGTAGCAGGTGGACTGGACTCTGGTAGGGCAAATCTTTACTACAATATCCCCCACCCTACCTGCATGCCATCACATACTCCCACCCTCACACCCATCACCCCAATACCCCAATACCCCACAGATACCCCACTACCACAACCCACACATCCCAAAACCAAGCCCTGCATGTAACACCAATGCATGGACACCCATCACCAAAGCATGTCCAGTAGAGAGACTCACTCATGCCCCAAAATCACCCATCACACAAGGCCCACGGCAATAATGCAAGCAAAGGAGTAGAGGTTAACTCACCCATTGCACAAGATGGCTTACACAGATACTAAGATTATGCATTCACACCCCAACAGGACCCATACCCAACGTCACTGGACAGGAGGTGCCAGACATATCCAGTCCCCCCACAGAAGAGGCCCACAGTGATGACGGCAGCTCTGCACGCCTGGATCAAGATGACCAGCCCGGCTCATCAGGAACCTCAGAACAGTCGGTTCCCCTGACACAGTCACAAACCACCACAGAGCCTCCCCCCTCAGGAAACACCACCAAAGCACCCACCCAGCGGGCACATCCCTCTGTCCCCACGGCACGTCAATCAGCAGTGTGTCCACCACTACAGGGAACCCAGGCAAACCCACCAACCCAAGAAAATCAGGGACCTGGGGTAAATGGCAATGGGCACACGGTTCAGGGGACAGAGGCACAGGATAACAGGGAAGCTGGGAGGACTGCTGTGCGACAGGGGGAGGACAGGCCCAGGGAACTCACTCTCGATGAGGCACTCTCCAACATCATGGGAGCTTACCACCATTCCCAGGAGACCATGGGCATGGTACTGGCCAAGTTTCAGGAGACCTAGCGGCTGCAGGAGGAACACTACCTGGGGATCAGTGAGGACTTGAAGTCCATTAACACCACCCTGGTCACCATTGCAGGGGTGCTGGCAGACCTTGTCAGCACCAGGAGGGACACAGTGGCACACCAACGGGCCCCTGACACTAGCCTGGACGATGAACAGCCCTCCACCTCCGCCAGCGCTAGTGGACAGGAGGCACCGCCACAGGAACACCAGGCCACCAGCACCCCACCCCCTGCAGAAGGAGAACCACCCTGCAAACAGTCCCTGAGATCCAGGAACAAGATAGAGAACATTGCCAAGACCCCCGCCAGGAAATAAGACTCCCTGAATGTCACCCTTCTGTCCCACTTTGTCACCCTGTCTACCTCAAACTGCCATTGCTCTCCTTCCTATGCCCCTTTGGGTAATGCACCTGTGAGACTAAGAGACTGGACTCTACCATGGGCATTGCTCCACCATCACCCCAGCCCATTTCACACACCTGTGCACTTATTTGCACAGAAATAAACACCCTTGAATCACAAAATAATCTGGAGTCAGTCTGTGCTTTCACAAATGTGTAATTGCAAAACCTCTGGAATATAGCAATATCAATGTACTTGTTCACATACCAATGTAACACAGATGTAGGCCAGCAATAAACATAGCAGAGGGCACAAAGTGGGACCCAGATCTGTGAAATGGAAAGGCAAAGTAGCAAGTCAGGGTCCATACGCTGAGTGAAAATGGCAGACTTATGCTAACTCCAACAATAGTATGAGATGTGGGAAGCAGTTCCATCTTCTTACCTGTGTCTCACTGTAAGTATTGCATGATGATGTTGTGTCAGTTGTCTGCATCTTCTTCTGCCTCCTCTTCTTCACTGCCCACAGGCTTCACAGCTGCCACAAGACCACCATCAGGCCCATCTTCCTGCAGAAAAGGCACCTGGCGTCGCAAAGCCAGGTTGTGCAACATACAGCAGGCCACGATTATCTGGCACACATTCTTTGGGGAGTAGTATAGGGAGCCACCTGTAAGATGGAGGCACCGGAATCTGGCCTTCAGGTGGCCGAAGGTGCGTTCTATAATCCTCCTAGTTCGCCCATGTGCCTCATTGTAGCGTTCCTCTGCCCTTGTCCTGGGATTCCTCACTGGGGTCAGTAGCCATGACAGGTTTGGGTAACCAGAGTCACCTGCAAATGTCAAGGGACAACTGTTAGGCAGACACTAACCCTTAGGGACAACCCCATACCCAGACACCTTTGTCAACTGTGTTGGGACCTTGGGCTTACCTATTAGCCACACACGGTGCCTCTGGAGTTGCCACATCACATAAGGGATGCTGCTGTTCCTCAAAATGTAAGCGTCATGCACTGAGCCAGGATACTTGGCATTCACATTGGAGATGTACTGGTCTGCCAAACACACCATCTTCACATTCATTGAATGGTAGCTTTTCCAGTTTCTGTACACCTGTTCATTCCTGCGGGGGGGACAAATGCCACATGTGTATTATCAATGGCGCCAATGATGTTGGCATAGAAGTCACCTTTCACTGTTGGCAAATCCTCCACTTGAGGGAAAAGGATGTAGCTGCGCATGTGTTTCAGCAGGGCAGATAACACTCTGGACAACACGTTAGAGAACATTGGCTGGGACATCCCTGATGCCATGGCCACTGTTGTTTGAAAAGACCCACTTGCCAGGAAAAGGAGTACAGACAGAACCTGCACTAGAGGGTGGATTCCTGTGTGTTGGCGGATAGCTGACATCAGGTCTGGCTCCATCTGGGCACACTGTTCCAGGATTGTTGCAGGATTGTTGTCTCTCTTCTATTGTCGACAGGTCCACCAGGGGTCTGTACACCGGAGGCTGCCGCCATCTCATCACCTGCCCCAGCAGACGTGCCCTATGGAGGAGAACAGTGAGGAGAAATGGGGTCATCCAACACTTAGGTATCACAATGTGTTATTTGCTAAAACTTTGGAAATTCGCAATGTGCCTTCATCTGCCCGTATTGCAGGCCTAAATTCTTTGCCGTGTGGCCCCCTGAAATGGCGGCTGCCTGACCTGTAAGGTGGGACAAGGGGAAATGAGGTAACTGCGCTGGCGTAGTACACCGTCGCGGTAGGCGGTCGAAGACCGCGGCACAAGTCAGCATTGGTTAACATTGGGCCCTATGGGTCCCAGGAGCCAATGACGATGTACGCTGGCGGTGATGGTATGCACCGCCGCGGACGTGGCCGCCATTTTCTAACTGTTCCCTCACTGGATACCTGACCTTCAACAGGAGAGGACCTACACTGCAAGTGCTGCTGTGACCTGTGTCTGTAAGCAACGATGGCTACAGTGTCTGGGTAAAGGGCCCCTGCCTTCACTTCGGAGGAGTTGGAGAAATTGGTGGATGGGGTCCTCCCCCAGTACACGCACCTGTACGGTCCTCCAGACAAACAGGAGAGTACACTGTGAGCATGGTGGATGGCATATGATTGTATGGAGTGTCGTGGATGAAAGAGGGTGGGGAGAGGGACAGGCCAGCATGTCAGGATAGTGTGTGTGTATGTCTGGCCCAGGGTGGGGAGGTGTTTGGCAATGCGTGAGATGAAATGAACGGGATAGTAACATCCATTCTAACTTCACTTTTCCTCTAGGTCAGCGCCCACCAGAAGAAGGGGATTTGGCGTGCCATCGCCAAGGACGTCCGGACCCTGGGGGTCTACCAGAGACGGAGCACCCACTGCCGGAAAAGATGGGAGGACCTGCGCTGATGGAGCAAGAAGACAGCGGAGGCCCAGCTGGGGATGGCCTCCCAGCATGGAAGGGGTGCCCGTCGCACCATGACCCCCCTGATGTACTGGATCCTGGTGGTGACCTATCCGGAGTTGGATGGGTGCTTGAGGGCATGACAGCAGCCACAAGGGGGTGAGTACACTCTCATTCAGCTGACTCTGCGTGCTTTACGAGGTGTCTGGGTGTGGGAAGTGGGCTGTGGGTTCCCCTAGGCCAGGGTGAACTTGGTAGGCTTGATCCCTTGTTAGGCAGGCTCTGTGGCACCCCAGCCCCACTACAGGTAATAGCCATCTACAACTAGTCATGCTCCTGTGCCTTCCAGGTGTGCAGCAATTGGGCTTAGGAATCGTCTGCCATGGGCATGTGAATTTCCTGAGAGCTGTTAGTACATTGCTTAGTGCATAGGGCTGCTATCTGTGTGTTGTGTCCGCCAACGGTAGTGGTGTTGCATGCACATGTTTCTTCTGTTTGCCCCCCCCCCCTTTTTGTTTTGTCACCATGTTCTTGCTTGCGTTAGCATCATCTGGCGGAGGAGCAGTGGCACCGGAGCAGGAGGGAACTGCATCCCACATGGCCCTGGAGGGTGAAGCAACGGAGTCTGAAGCCACCAGTGGGACGGAGGGCGAGGGGAGCTCCATGACGGGGACAGGAGCATACACCAGAGACAGCGGCGACTCCTCTGATGGGAGCTCCCTTGCGGTGGCCGGCACCTCTGTGCCCACCGCATCAACAGGTACAGCTGCCACCCCCTCTACAAGCACCGCCCTCCCAGCAGCCCCTCAGCGTGTGTGCTGTGCCTGCTCACCCAGGAGGGTGGGCATCTCCTTCGCCCCAAGCACCCTAGGCCCTGCCCCAGTCAGCCCTGCTGTCCTCAGTGAGGAGGCTATTGACCTCCTGAGATCCCTCACTGTTGGACAATCTACCATTTTGAATGCCATCCATGGTGTTGAGAGGCATTTGCAACAAGCAAATGCATACCTGGAGGGCATTCATTCTGGGCAGGCGGCCCAGCAGAGAGCATTTCAGGCTCTGGCCTCAGCACTGATGGCAGCCATTTTCCCTGTGTCCAGCCTCCCCCCTCCAACTTCCTCCACCCAGACCCAATCCCCTGTACCTCAGCCTATCCCAAGCACACCATTAGACCAGCATGCACTCTCATCAACACACAAGAATGGACATGGCAAACGTAAGCACCACACATCCCACAGGCTCTCACACAAGCACCATCCCCATGCAGACACACCAACATCCACTGCCTCCACTGTGTCCCCCTCCTCCACGTCCTCCTCCTCGCTCCCTGTCTCGTCTCCACTCACACTTGCATGCACTACATCCTCAGCCACTACCTCCATCACCAGCACGCCCATCACCACACACCTCTCACGTGCAAACACCACCCCCACTACCATTCACTCATCCCCAGTGTCCTCTCCCATTGTGTCTGTGAGCCCTCCTCCGAAAGTACACAGACGCAGGCACACACCCACCCAACAGCCATCCACCTCACAACAGCCTATGGCCTATGCACCTTCACTCAAATTCAGCAAACGTACAACTCCTACAACCACTACCTCTTCCTCCACTCCCAAACCCCCTCCATCTTCCCATCCCAGTGTGTCTAAAAAACGTTTCCTGGCTAACATTGACCTCTTCCCTGCACCTCCCCCCACCCCCCTGGCCTTCCCCTAGGGCCAGGCTTTCCAGGTCCCAGCCCAGCACCTCATCCACCAACTCCCCAGGCACAGTGGTGCCAGCAACTGCGGTCTCATCAAGTGCATCACCCATCAGGGCTGCCAGTGTGCCACCTAGCGAGGCCAAGGACATTCCGCCACCTGCCAAGGTGAAGAAGGTGCCCAAATCCCTGAGGGAGAAGCCGCACCTACCAGCCACCAAGGGCTCCTCCAAACCAAAAGGGGACAGTGGCAAGACACCTGCGGCAACATCAAAGGTGGGGAAGGGACACAAGCCGCAGAGCAGGACAGGGCATGGTGGCTCCGACTGAGGGACTAGAGTCACCCCTTCTGTCAACCACTGCACCAACCTGTATGGCAGTGGACACCGTCACCTGCACCTCCACCTGCACCACCACAGCACTGCCACCTGCACCGCCACCTGCACTGCCACCTGCATGTCTGCTGCCTCAGCAACAGTCCCCAGCATCATCCCCAGTGGGCAGCCATCCAAGGCTGCAGGAGATGTCCTGCTGTGTCCCTCAACAGGTGCTGACACATGCACCACCACCAGCACCTCCGCCGCAGACACCGCCACAAGCAACGCCACCAGCCCTGCGAAGTGCTCAGACAGTGCCAACATATCTGGCATGGCTACCATCCCTAGTGGGCAGCCGTCCGAGGCTGGAGGAGACTTACTGGACCCTGCCCAGCTTCCATGAGGCATGACTCTCATCACTGTTTGCACCTGCAGGTGGCAGGCGAAGCCTCAACAGGCTGGGGTATGTGTCTGCCTCCATGGAGTATCATGCTACCTGTTCCTAGTCAATCTCGTGGCACACTCACCCATGTGAGGTAACGGGACCAGCCACACTGCATGTGAAGCACTATGGGCACCAAGCCCCCTCCAGAACCAGTGGAGAGATACATCCACTACCTCAATCCTTGGCAGGATGAAGCACTCTGGGCACAAAGCCTCCTCCAGAACCAGTGGAGATTGACATCCACTACCTCAGTCCTTGGCAGGATGAAGCACGCTGGGCACCAAGCTCCCTGCAGAACCAGTGGAGATTGACATCCACTACATCAGTCCTTGGCAGAATGAAGCACTCTGGGCACCAAGCCCCCTCCAGAACCAGTGGAGATTGACATCCACTACCTCAGTCCCTTGCAGGATGAAGCACTCTAGGCACAAAAGCCCCTCCAGAACCAGTGGAGACTGTTATCCACTTGAGAGACTGTGGCTTTGCACTCCCGAGGATAAAGCAGTGGGCAAACCACCCATTGGAAAGACTTGAGAGACTGTGGCTTTGCACTCCCCAGGATAAAGCAGTGGGCAAACCACCCACTGGAAAGACTTGAGGGACTGTGGCTTTGCACTCCCCAGGATACAGCAATGGGCATGGAGACCCGTCGTGCAGCAGTGGCGTCGTGCCTTCATCCGGCTGAGGTGCGCCCCCTCCCTATCCCCCTGAGGTGCCTGTTTAATTTCGATCTGATGCTCCTGCAGTGTTCTCTCCGTTTCGAGTCAGGAATCTTGTGTGGGCTTCGCCCATGCATTTTGGGACCACTGGTCCACGGACAATGATTGGAACACTATCTGGACTTGTGTAGTCTGATTTTTAGTGATTACACTCGTTACAATCATTTCCTTTTGTCCTTGCGTTCTTCCAGGGGGTGAGGGGGTGTATATGTAATGTTGCTGCATGTATTTGTGTGTATGGTGTTGTGGGTGAGGGTAGGGGTGTGGGTATTGCGTGTTGCGTGTGTGTCACTCTCTTTTCCCTCCCCCCCTCCCCTGTGTTGTAGGTGCAGTACTCACTGTGGTCGTTGACGGCGTCTGTCCTGCTCCTGATACAGAAGGAGGAAGACCAGCATGGGCAGGACGTGTAGTTCGGGCTCCATGGTGTCCTGGTTCCTCGTTGGGTGTCGAGAGGTGAGTGGTTTCCCTTCTGTGTACTGTTTCCATCGTGCTTTTGATAGCATTGGTTCCGCCCCGGAAAAGGTGGCAGATAGGCGTGTTGTAATACAGTGGGAGGAACCTTGTGTTCCGCCTGTCTGTTGGCGGTTACCGCCGCAGTGTTTCTAGCGCCGTGGCGGTCGGAGTGTTAAAGTGGCTGTCTATGTTGGCGGTTACCGCCATGGCCGTGATTCCATTTTTTTTCCGCCGGCCTGTTGGCGGTATTACAGCTGCTTTAACACAGACCGCCTGGGTTGTAATGAGGGCCTAAGTCTGAACATAGAAATCTTCACTGAGACTTGGACCAGCGGCCAATGGACATCAATGCTACCTCCTCAGACATCCCCTGCTACTTTGTCCTGCTGATCTTTACCTTCTCAGACATTATTTTTCAGAATTTGTTTTCAAGTCCGAAGGTAAGAGCTGACCACGTCCAATTTACCTCCTGTATCTGAACCGCACTCAATCGCTGATGGCATTAACTTTTGACTTTGACCCGATCTCTCATGTCTAGATGTCTGTGATTTGCACTTTAATCTTTTGGGCACTAGATAACTCTGGTTCTACTGATTGGATGTTCGTTATTTTGGTGTCAATTAATTTATTAACATTTGCTGTATTTTTCTAAATTAGTTTGGGATTTTTCTTGGGTTGTGTGTTCACTTTTTTCCTGTTGTGTGCTGCATAAATACTTTACACATTGTCTCTAAGTTAAGCCCGACTGCTCTTTGTGCCAAGCTACCCAGGGTTATGCACAGGTTATTTAAGTGACTTTTTTTTTGTTCACCTTGCAAGGGATTGTGGCTGGTGCTTGACCAGGGCTCACACCCACCTCATCCAATAACCCAATTTCTCTCACTCAATTATGATGTGTTGTCTTGCCTAATTGAAACGGGGTTTAATGAGGAAAGTAGAATTACATCTCTGTAAGATAGGGTGAGAACTTAACATTCAAAGTTATTAATGTTAATTTTAAAACCTGCCACTACTTCAAAATCTTGAGGTTTTCTAAGCAGTTGTTGCAGCTAAATAGCAGAGGCTATTACAGACAGCAAGGTGTCACCTGCAAATAATATGATCCTATGGTCTTCGTTTCGCATGAGGATGTCTTTTATTTTCCCACCCACTCTTAGTTTTGCCAGAGGAGGTTCAATGCATAGGGCAGACAGTAATGGGGAGAGCAGGCATCACTGTTGCGTTCCCGTTCCCCTTTCCAGTGGAAAGGGTCTGCCATTTACCAGAACTTCAGAGGTGGGTAAATGATTTCCCATCATTAACATCCTAATGAAGGTTGATCTGAAAGCCCAATGGCAAGAGAGTCTGCAAATGGAAAATCCAATCCATCCAGTTGAAAGCCTTCTCAGCACTGAGTGTTGCCAAAATCACCAGAATAGCCTCTCTATTCACGCTTCGACCAAGTGGCATACCATCATAACTTTATGTGTTCATCTCCCATTGATAAAGTAGCATTGGTCAGTGTGGATTAGCAGCAGGAGTAATGTTTCCAGCCATGTCGCTAAACTATTAGCATATAAATGTGCATCCAAATTAATGAGTGCTGCAAGCCTGTAAGAAGCGCACTGTGTTGCGTCTTTCCCTTTCTTTCAAATTAGTGAGATCTGGGCTACAACCATTGTTGGGGAGGTCATAGTATTATCATCATGCACAAGCTTTATTCCGTCATAAAACCATCAAAGCATACAACCATAATACTCCATATGATTACACAATTAAATAAACTAAAAACAATTTTAAAAAAGGACATCATGCAGTACAATCAGTAAAAAATAATTGCGTCTCCAAGTCCTTATCCTAAAACATAGTCAATCAACACCAATAATCAATCAGATTTATATTTATAAAAAGGAAGAGAATATATAAATTAACGATTTTTTAAAAGACGAGTACGTGTGTGCCATGCACCCACAAGGAACTTGCTAACTGCATGAACCAGAACAATAGAAGTGTCACTCTTTAAAATCCTAAGGGCGGTAACATGCTGTCTGATGCCCATGTTCTGACAAATTGGGTGAATCCACTTATGTCGTGCAAAAGCGTAAGCTGTGCAAAAAAACACTGATTCGGGGCCACCGTTACAGCCTGGGTCATACTACTATATCCAACAGAGATGAGAGTTGGGTTATGGGAGGATCCAAAGTAGTGAAAAAGGCCTTATAAGAATGGGAAGTGAACCCATCAGGGCAGGGGTATATGTGGTATAAATGTTTTAGTTGCTGCCATCACTTTGTCCTCAGTAAGGGGAGCCTCAAGTTTGTTTACTTGATCTGAGGTAGCGGGATAGTTCTATTGATTGCAAGTATGCTGATTGGCAGATCTCCTAAGGAGAATCCCCGATGCAAAAGGCCTGGTAAAAGCAGAATATGTCTAGTTAATAAAGCTCATATTTTGCCTTTTGGCATGAAGGTAGTTTGAAATTCCCTAGATAATTGAATTCTTGTTTTTGTGTAAAGCTAACTGGGTACCCACTTTATTACCTTCGTAATAGGAGTTATTTTTAAGCCAGAGAGTTTAAGTTCAGATTTGTTTGCATTAATATCAAAGGGTGTCCCCCTTTATGGCATAACCTGACTCAGTAACAACCTCAGTGCTTTCTCAATATGTACTATTTTCAGTTGAACTAAGTTGATCCTATGAGAGGGTATGCTCAATGCGTCTTTATTTCTGAATGTCTACCAAAGATCCAGTGCATCAACTTTGAATGACCGCTTTGAATGTGTCCAAGGTACAAGCTGAATTGGTATCTTGCAGGGAGTTATGAATAAAATAGTCAGATATACGCTCACGTAGCAGTGTTTTTAGCACTAGACCCCTCAAAAAAGCTGGGTGGATGATCTATGCCCCAGGAAAGTGAGATTCAACTCTCCAAGATAATCAGATCTCAATAGGAGTGTGGTCCCATAGGTATATTGGGGGAATCACAGTCTTCCTTACCCATTACATGAGCATGTTATTAAGCAGTATATAATATCTTTCCTGGAGTAAGACCTGTGAATGTGGGAGAAAAAAGTGCAGTCTCAATGCAGTTGTGTTCATTTTGTTGTTTCCAGGAATCTCTAAGATCGAGGTCTCATGAAGTATTTTTGTCAGTTTTATTTTTTGGTGGGGCGGTGGCAGGGCCGTGAGGCCTGTGCACTCCCTTCATATGGCGGCCCTGCTGCAATAACTCCTGTATGCTGCTGTCTCTGCCGTATACTAGAAGGCCTGGAGTGGGACCCAGGGCACCAACAGCAGGATGGTTCACCTCAAGGGGCAGAGGATGGGTCCGTCTGTGGACACCCCGACACAAGCCAACAAAGTCTGCAGATGGAGCTCCCTGGAAGAAGTTCACAGGCTGGAAAACCTCACGGCTGCCATACTGGCAGCCATTAGACATACAAAAATGGCCCTGGAGAGCAAAATAGATGTGGTAGCCTTAAACCTAGGGCTCCTTCAAACAGACCATAAGAAACTGGCAGAAAGAATGGGCGAGACAGAGTCCATACTTGCTGGACTGGAGTTGAAATATTCCCTACATCAGTCTGTTGCTCACATGGGGGATAGAGTGGAAGACGCAGAAAGTCACTCCTGATGGAACAATTTCAAATTAGTAGGGGTCCAGGAATATATCAGAGGACCCCAGTATTGAACTGTTCTTGGAGGACTGACTCCTCTCAGAGTTTCTGGGAGGCAGGGTGTAAAAGGTGTTCATGATAGAGAGGGCACACAGAGTGCCGAGCAGGCCCCTGGTGCCTAGGACGCCTCCCAGGCTGATTGTGGCAAGGTGTAGGAGGCTGTCTCTCTATGTAGTATGCAAAACCAGACACACTGTGCAGAGAGTCCAGGCAACCACACATTGGTCTACAGATATAAAAGCTAGTGCTCCTAATGCTCTAATTTTTATGATAGCTTGGTCGAGCAGTTAGGCCAATCTGGGAGAAGTGCAAAGCAATTGTTGTACTCACAGTACCAATAAAGGAAGACACATACTTAAAGGATTAACTCGAGACCAATTTACAAAAATACTTCAGAGTTTTATAAAAATTTCGGACCAAGATCATCAAAATTGGGTAAGTACTTTTTAAGTTATGGTTTTTAAAGGTCAGCAAAAATAGTCTTTTTGTGCATGATTATGCACCATAGGAATAAATTGGAGAAGCTTTTAAAAATGCATATAAAATCAGGTAATGTGTTTATCAATGTCTCCTTTAGCATATAGCTCGAGGTTGTCAAGAAGTCCTGTAAGCCAACTGGAGGAGTTTGGGCGGTTCCCAGTTTTGGCAAGAAGAGCTGCTGAAAAGTCCTTGGAGCTGGTGCAGGACCACTGCTGTGCACAACTTGGAAAAGCAAGGCACAGGTGGACTACAAGGTGAGTCCGGTGGGTCCCCTTGGAGTGTAGAGGTTGCAAGAGGTGGTGGACCATTAGAGCACAGCTGGTTCTCCGGTGCCGGGCCCAGGGAGGCCTGGTGCAGAGCAGATAGATAAGTCGAAAGCTGTGTGCAAAGGTGGAAGCGGGGTATGTCACTTTGAGGGTCACTTGCAGGTCAGCGGGGCCACTCTGGTGGGTGTTTATGGTGGTTTCTGAAGTCCCTTGACTGGGACTTCCTCCTGGTCCTTTCGGTGTGGAGAGTGGACTTTTCTTCTTGGTGCCTGACATTGGGTGACCAGTACCACTATTGCATGGTTCAGCCACTGGAGTTCACGATGCCACCAAACTTGGCAGACTTGCAGGGTTTGTCTTCTGGGTCCATCAGGTGAAGTTTTGGTCCAGCTGTGACGTCCAGTTCCTTGGTCAGCAGCCAGTCAGTGATCTCGACTTCACTGGTCTTTGGGTCTTTGTTGCAAAAGAATGATGCCTTTACTCTCGAGGGAGATCTTCTGCAATTTTCAGAAAAGTGGAGGTCCTCTGGGGATTTTTAGAGTCCGATGTCCGAGCAACCCCTCAGAAGCGATTGTCGAGTCCTAGGTGCAGCAGGCAGCGTTTAGTGCCTTTTTCGTTGTGCAGCAGGAATGCAGTTCTCGAGTCTTGAGTCTCCTCGGTTGGTCTTCTTGAGTCCTTGGAATCTGATCTGCATTTAGTGAGTGTTTAGGGGAGTACCTAGTAGTGAACAAAGGGTCATGTGCCTTAGGGTGACTGCACCCACTATGTGACCACTTCCTGTGGGCAGAGGTCACTTCCCTATGCATGATAGGCTACTTCCCTACGATGCAAGATGGAGGAAAATTAAATGAAGGAGTCACCTCGCATGCAACACCTTAGGGGTGGTGCAAGCTGGGGATGGCCACTCCTCCTGTCCTTTTTGCATTTTCTCATTGTTGCCCTTTGAAGCTCGTTGCCAAGGCTGTGCACATTCCTGGAGGAGGAGGTGTAAAACCTCTGCCCAGGAAGGGCTTTGTTCTCTGGACCCAGAGAGAACAGGCTCTCACCCCAGAGTTCCAGACTCCTGTATGGTGGTGGCAGGCTGGTTGTGACCCATCAGCAACCATGCCAGGGTAGTTGACCTTTTCAGGGGGCACCTCTAAGGTGGCCCCTTGTTGCAATAAATCCTATACTGGTACCAGTTTGGATTTATCATTCTGAGTTGCTTGATACCAAACAACTCAGGGTGCAGAGCGGCCATCATGCAGTTGTGAAACTCGTACTGACCAGTGTCCTGCACATGCATGTAAAATGGCTGCTCTGTTCTCTTACTATGGCCCAGGTTTGGCAGGGACACAGTAGGGGTATATTGCTCATGCATTTATGTCCACACATGCGGTATAGTGCAACCTGTCGTAGGGCTGGAAGTCCTGCCAGAGGGGTGACTTACTTATATTGCATGCACTGTGTAGTGGACAGGGCACACAGGCTGTGTGCCATGTCACTTTTGCATTTGAGGTTTGCACCAGGACAATCAGCCTGTAATGGCAGTACTGGATGCACTTGGAGGCTTGGTCCCTGAGAGTGGCACAATCTGTGCTGCTGACCTCAGTGGCCTACCCTTACTACCTCATGCCTTGGGCACCTTAGTATAATTTACTAGGGACTTACAGTGGCACCTAAAGGTGTTTCCAATTGTGCCAATGCATCACAACAGTTTTGAGAAAGAGACCTAGCCCAGGGAACCTGGCTAGCAGGGGCCCTGGGCACCAACTTTGAAACCACATCAAGTACCAGGCAAAATGTGTGCGCTAACCATGTCAAAAGAGGCCCTTTCTCACACCTTCTCTTAATTTCAGTGACCGAGATCACATCCTGCAAGTGGCATGGGCTCAAGGGCTCTGTCAGATAGGGGGTGCTACAGTGAACATAAATCCGGAGTACACCACTGCTGTTAAGAGGTAACAAGAAACATTTTAATGAGTAAAGCACACTTCCGGTCACTGAAGCTCAAATATGCCATGTTCTTCCCAGCGAAGCTGCATGTGTGCGCAGGCAGGAAGACGTACTTTTTTCGCATGTCTACTGGTGCATGGGAATGATTGGAGTTGAAGGGATACCATCTACCGGACCCTGGTGAGCAGCCTTGAAAAAGGGAATGGTGACAACAGAAATCGGGACAAAGGAGGTGTGGAGGCCCAACGGCGGCCCTATAAGATCTCAGGCAGAGAGCAAAAGGACGAAAGTAGTGGTGGGGATCCAATAGCATTGCTCCTGGGGTCAAGTGGGAGGCTTTGGCCAAAGAATCAGACAAGAATCCCATGACCCTAGGAGTGGTCTTAGAAGAGAGCAACAGGCCGACGGTCACCCCAATGACAGCTGATACAATACTATTAGGTTCAGTGCTGACTGTGACGGCCAGGAAGGGAACGATGAGCTGCCCATGTGGGGACAGTTGATAGCTAGCTGGAAAGACAGACGCCACAGTGAAATGCATGGAGACCCGTCTGCCCCCTTTCACATTCAGTGCCTTGAGACCCTCACGGGTGAGTAGTGTGCTTTACAAATTCATGATTGAATGATTGATTCACCAAGAGAGACTTGCAAGTTAGTGTGGAATGTTGTTGTTGGTTGAGTTATGGTGACAGACACCTCGGGCTTCAGGGGTGCTTGTATTTTCAAATCCCTAGTGTGAGTAGGTTGGGTGGGGGGATGGGAGGGTCCATGGTACCGATACAGGCACACTGAGGCACCACCAAGGTAGACAGACACTGGCTCAGACCAGACACCAAAGACAATGGCCACACACCACCTGACAACCCCTGAGCCCACCCTTAAGATTGTATCCTGGAACATCAACGGCCTGAGTAGCAAGTGGAAGAGGGGGGCAATGTGGAAATATTTAGCAAGACAGAATCCAGGTATAATTCTCCCCCAGGAGACATATCTCTCGGGGAACACCTGTGGAGTGCTGCACCAAGGTAAATACCGCACCAAGGTAAATACCGCCTGCTAGTACATGCAGGCTTCTCATGTGGCACCAGAGGAGTGGGCATACTGCCTTGCCGGTCATTCCCCTGCAGGTGATGGCCACTGGAATGGGACGAACCTGATACTCACCACCTGGTACTTCCCTCCTAGCTTACAGACAGATGAGATGGACAAAATGAGAGCATGGCTCGTGGAGGTGTCGGAGTCCATACTATTGATAGGGGGAGAGCTTAACCTGAAACACCACAGTGACTTAGTCAGAATGATGAAGTCTGGGGAGAAGGCCAGATGGGACATGCATTTGGGACCCTTTCTCCTTTCTGGAAACCATGGGTTTGGTGGACCTGTAGCAGGAGGAACATCCGGGGATCCGACAGTACACATACAACTCTAACCAGTTACACTCCAGGTTCAGGCTGGACTACTTCCTGATGCTACAACACCAAATGGGTTGCTTGGGGCATGCCACTGTCCTAGCATGGGGCATATCCAACACTCCTAAAAACAGACATTTAGGGCCAGATGTATCAAGCTTTTTTGCATTCGCAAACAGTGTGAATTCCAAAATTCGCCCGTTTGCGAATGCAAAATTGCCTTTCACAGCGTATGAAAGGCATTCGCAGTGCAATTTTAGGGAATCACTAACTTAGTGATTCCTTAAAATTGCAACCCCATTAGAGAATCTCAAAATGTGATTCTCTAAATTGGAAATCACAAATAGAGAATTCCTATTTGCGATTTCCAAACCACATGTATCAAGCATTTCCTAAATGCGAATTGGGCATTTAGGAAGTGCAATTACCACAAACTAAAGTTTGGTGGTAACCGTGTGCAAATCTTAAAAATGCATTGAAATGCATTTTTAAAATTGACATGTAGCGCACACATGCCCCTAAGGTATGTGTGTGCTTCACATGTCCGTAAAAATATTTTTTGGGGTGCAGCAGATGGGGCCATAGGCACCCAGCAGCCTGGGATTTGCATTTCCTAAATTGCAAATTCCTAACTGGCATTCTCAACTTGGGAAATGCAAAAACATTCGCAACAGGCCCATAGGTGCGATGGGGTCAGATTCTCTCTTTGCGATTCGGTAATAGCATTTGCAAATTTTAAGAAATCGCTATTACTGAATCGCAAAATTCATCCATACCACTTTGCATTTCTTAAATAGCGATTTCTTAAAATTTGCTATTTAAGAAATGCAATTTGTGTTTTTTGATACATCTGGCCCTTAGTGTACTGTTACAGGCCAGAAAGAACCCGTGAGAGGCAACATGATGCCTACCTACTCCATGGTGTCTACAGTCAGACCTCACATAAGAGTCAAGTTAATATTTAGATTTAGCTGCACGCCCACATCTGCAAATGGAGAGAGGTTGGGGATGATCTCTGGGAAGACAGCCACAATCAAGTTTGGAGATGCAAGGTCTTTATCCAAGGCATAAGAAGGTTGGAAAGAAAGGGTTCGTTTAGTGGGAAGGGCAGTGTATGAATTGGAAAATACCAAGTGTAGGGTTTTGCTTTCTTGTAATATCTACTTCTTTTCAGGAGATCAAGTACTCTGCATCCAAAAATCAAATGAGGATGGCTTAGGATTGAAAATGTGCCTACCTCATGCCTTCTACAGAAACGTAAATGACAACATATTTTCAAATAACTATTGTCCCCACTTTAAAATGTCCCTGATTGTCAAAAACTTTTTAAAATGTTAATTCTATTTAGCTCCATTACTGCTGCTCGTTGACAGACTTATGCAATTCCAATTCGTTCAGCAAGAACTTTGTTTTTCTACTACTTTGTCTCACAAAAAATCCACAGAAACGCCCTGGAATGTCATAGTCTTATATTTTTTTATCTTTTAGCCCCAATATTTTCATAAATGATTTTACTATTTATTAGACTGCTGCTCCCAGGAATCTTGGCTATGCTTTCAAGTTTGGGTAAGCCTCTGTTGTGGGAGCACTTTGGATAATTATACTGTGTTCTCCGTATCTGTGCTCTTTGCGGTTCAGCATTAGCTTTCAAAATGTGGGCTGTATTTGAACCTATTGGAGTGCCCAAGTACGTCACAGTCAAAAATATTGATGAGAGCTGAAAAATATAGCACCAATGTAGAACCATTTAGTACTCTTTGTTATAGAGACTGAACATGAGGCGTCCCCTCCCACAAGACTGCTAGAGATTTGTCTCCTGTACTAACATTATGGGGGTCATTCTGACACGGGAGGGCGGCGGATGCCGCCCGCCTGGCGGGAACCGCCAAATGGCCGCTCCACGGTCAGAAGACCGCGGAGGCCATTCTGACTTTCCTGCTGGGCCGGCGGGTGCCCGCCAAGGGAGCGCCCACCGGCCCAGCGGGAAAGGGCCTGCAACACAGAGGCCGGCTCCGAATGGAGCCGGCGGTGTTGCAGGGGTGCGACGGGTGCAGTTGCACCCGTCGCGATTTTCACTGTCTGCTATGCAGACAGTGAAAATCATGCTGGGGCCCTGTTAGGGGGCCCCTGCACTGCCCATGCCAGTGGCATGGGCAGTGCAGGGGCCCACAGGGTCCCCACGACACCCGTTCCCGCCATCCTGTTCCTGGCGGTCAAAACCGCCAGAAACAGGCTGGCGGGAAGGGGGTCGGAATCCCAAGCAGCGCCGCCATGGAGGTTCAGCCCAGCCAGGGGAAATCCGGCGGGAAACCGCCGGCTCCCCTTTTCTGACAGCGGCTTTACCGCCGCGGTCAGAATGGGCACTGAAGCACCGCCAGCCTGTTGGCGGTGCTTCTGTTGCCCGCGGCCCTGGCGGTCTTAGACCGCCAGGGTCGGAATGAGGGCCTATGTCTTAAAATGCAGTAAAGGTATTGTATGCTGCAAAATTTTGTATCAACAAAATTTATA
The DNA here is from genome assembly GCF_031143425.1 of Pleurodeles waltl. Taxonomy (NCBI): domain Eukaryota; kingdom Metazoa; phylum Chordata; class Amphibia; order Caudata; family Salamandridae; genus Pleurodeles; species Pleurodeles waltl. Next base: position 846,973,454 of record NC_090444.1, read on the forward strand.
AAGAAATGTGCGTAACCAGCATCATTTGCCACCACTTCCCAAAAACCTGATGTGAGACCTGGGAAAATAATTATATCTCTTAATGTTGTTTTTATTAAGTCCTTTTAAGTTGAAATCTGTGCAACAATTCCACTGTGTTTTGACATTGATCTTTGACATTGAAATGCTTACATTGATCTTTGGAAGCCCTCTTGCCTTATGTTTTGTTATAGTGCCCTACTTTTGATGTGTCCTCCTTGTACAGAGGTACTTCTAATTGTATTACTCGTTCTCAAAGCTTCCGAGTACTGCCAGAATCATCAGCCCTAGCCTTAATGGTTATTTGTACAAAAGTACTCCTCCGCTTGCTGAGGTAGAGCAGAGGTGCCTGTTAAATGTGTGCCTGGTCACTGACTGCTACAGCTGAGTTTTAAAGTTTTCCCTTTGAGTACGGAGAGTTCCTCCATCTGCCTGGGGGCAGCCTCCACTGCCATGGCCATTGGTTTCTTGAGTAGTGTTTGCACGACGGCCCTGCACCCGGCCGCAGGATGAGCCCGCAGCGCGGCATGCAGATGGAAAGGCTCTGGATCATTGCCCAAAAAGCACAGTTTTTAATTTCAAATCTCAAACTCAGAAATGCGGTTAACATAGACACTTGTTCACTCTAATCAGCCGCCACTTACAAAGACCAGTAATGGGAAAAGGCAGATCGCTCTTGCAATCCCCGTTCTTGTTTTTCTTAGTTTGATTTCTTAAGGCTGCGATTTATTTACAGATTATTAAATATATGTGTATTTGTATGTATCACACTCTTACGCAAGTTGCGGTTTCTCTGACTGCTGTTGAATTTTGCATACCATCAATTTTCAGTCTGAATAAAGTGGTGTCAGATTCAGCCTCTTGCCCCTGGCTGACCTGGTTGGAGTTGGAAACGTGAAATGTTACTCTAGAATGAATAAATTGTAGGTATCCTAACCATACACTCGGGCCATTTACTATAAGCAGCGGTTCCTCGGGAACCCAGACATTAGGATCATAATACCGTCAGTTTAGGGCGATAGAAGCACCATCGCTGTCAGAGGCGGGTTCAACCCTGACAGCCTAGTGCTCACCAGCACTAGCAGTTAATGAGCCTACCTTTCATGAGTACCGGTACTCTCTTTGGCAGCAGAGAAGTGCCGGTACTCAGAGTGAAAAAAATAAGAAGTGCTGGTACTCAGTACCTGTGAGTACCGGCCCATTTAAAGCACTGATATTGTAGATAGCTCAGTGGGTTACTGCTGTTGTTACAGAGATCCTTTTTAGGTTGAGCATAGCTGCGTGCCAGCACTGCTTTTTCGACGTGTTATCTATTTGGGCTTCTAACAATGCCCACCTCACGCTAATCACTATCGCTTCCTCATGGGCTTGCCCTTCAAAAATCCTTTGTTATCATTGGTAAATGATTTACGTTTGTCCCTCCTTGGGGCAGTTTGGTTACCGTCTTGTACATCGACCCTGTTACATGGCTAATTGCACTTTTGCCGAAATGTGTGACTGCGAGCAAACTTCTTTTTTCTTTTGTGTGTCTCCTCCATGCTCATGCCGTGGCGCTTTGAAACGGCTCACTTATGTGAAACTGTTTTACTTTTCATTTTCAATTTATGTGGTAAGAAAAGTCAGGTTTGGAGTTTACAATGCTAATAGCTCTAACTCGAGCAAACGCGAGACCTATTACATTGCAAATGGTTGTTTTTACGAGCGAGCACAAAGCCCTCTGTTCCATGTTGTTATCTCTCTTTGGGCTACAAACCACACCCATGTCACGTCAGTGTCTTTCATTGGTTCGTGGGCTTACCTTCTAAAATCTGCATGCTTTCATTAGTGAAAGGCATGCATACGTCATGCCTTTTCCGGTGGTTAGCCCTCCTTGAGCGCAGCGACCAAGCACTAAGACATACGAGGCTCGCTGTTTTCCGTCCGGTTTGGGGACTACTTTTTCTCTTTTTTCGCAGCGCGATCTCGCTTGGCAGAAGTCGAGTGCTTTGCATGACATCGACCCTGTTACACAGTTAATTGCACTTTTGACGGTTACATAGATAATTGCACTTTATTGCCGATAGGCTTCACTACAAGTGAACTGTTATTTCCGTTTGTGTGTCTGCTTTGCACTGATGGCGGCCGTCAGCTCCCTTATGTGAAACTTTTACTTTTCAGTTTATATCGCAAGAAAAGTCCAGTTAGTTATGTGAAACTGTTTTATTTTCATTTTCAATTTATGTGGCAAGAAAAGTCCGGTTAGGAGTTTAGAATGCTAATTGCTCGAGCTCAAGCAAACACAAGACCTCGGGCCGCTCCCCACGCCGCACGGCTCCTCCTGGGTGCCATGTCTCACTCTTGCTGCTGCCGAGGGTTCGCCGCCCCTAGTGACTGTTGGTTGTACTGCTAATCTTTTTTTCTCCCAAATTGTCTTTTAACTTCTTGTTTATATTTTGGCATTCTGCTTTTGCTTTTTGTTTCTCATTTTTGTCTCTGCTAGGCGCTCCCTTTGCGCCACTGCCCTCTGTGCCCCCCCACCCCCCACTTCCCGCTGCTGCTCCCCTGCGGCCCGCCCCTTTTACCTTCTGTCTCCCGTGCCCTCGCCCATTGGCCGCCCCGCTCCCGCCTCCCAGCTGCTCCTCCCTCCCACTTCGCCTCTTATGGAGGTCGCCGCGCGGTGCGCCAAAGGCAAGCCCGTCTGCGCCCGTCCGTGCCTGGACCGCGCCCAGCGCCAGGACCCGTGGACCCGCGCCCCCCACAACGCCAGACTACACTACGACTCCAGCACCCTCCACGCACTCAACACTGGGCGAGACGACCCCTGCTACCGGGCCACCCCGTAGCGCACCCAAGGACCGGAACTGCAGATTCACCAGCATCCAGCCCACCAAACCACCAACCAGAGAACCCAACCACCTCCACTGCATCCTCCTCAACACCCGCTCCACTCGTAAGCACGCCATCGAACTCTGGGACCTCCTAAACACAACCACCCCAACGTCGCTTTCCTGACCGAGACCTGGCTGAACGCCACCTCAGCACCAGACATCGCCATAGCCGTCCCACAGGGCTACAAGATCTCCAGCAGATACCGCACCAACGGAGTGGGAGGGGGAATCGCCATCATCCACAAGGACACCCTCCGAGTCTCGACCAACACCGACGACACCCTCACCACCGCCGAGCACATGCACTTCCAGATCGACACCAACCCCAACACCACCCTCAGAGGAACACTCGCCTACAGACCACCCGGACCACGACCACAGTTCAGCAACACCATCGCCGACCTCGTCAGCACCAATGCCCTCGCCTCCACGGACTACATCCTCCTCGGGGACCTGAACTTCCACCTCGAGAACAACAATGACGCCAACTCCACCGCCCTGATCGACAACCTCGGACTCAAACAGCTCGTGACAACACCTACCCACGCCGCTGGACACACGCTGGACCCCATCTTCTCCACAAGACCCCATGTGTCCTTCAGCCACACCACCGAACCCCACTGGACCAACCACAGATGCGTCCACTTCACCTTCAGGAAACCCACCACACACCACCACACTCAACAGCTACCACGCCGCTGCTGGGGCAAGATCACCAAAGACCAACTGACTACCACCCTCGCCCTGAGACCACCCACCGACCCGGACACGGCCACAACTAACCTCAAACAGTGGATCAACAACTGTGCCGACACCCTCGCCCCTCTCAAGACCTCCACAACCAACCACACCAACAAGAAAGCCGCCTGGTTCACCGAAGACCTCCGGATCTCCAAGCGCACCTGTCGGAAACTGGAGAAGAAATGGCTCCACGACCGAACACCAGACAGCCACACAGCCCACAAAAACACCACCCGCAGACATCGCCAACTCATCAGGACCGCCAAGAGGACCGCATTCAAGGACCGCTTAGACAACAACGCACACAACACCAAAGACCTCTTCAGCATCGTGAAAGAACTCTCCAACCCCAGCTCCAACAACAACGACATCCCACCATCACAAGACCTGTGCGACTCCCTGGCCACCTTCTTCCACCGCAAGATCACCGACATCCACTCCGACACCCCCGCACCCACCACCGAGACCACCACCCCTGGGACCACCACCCGCACCAGCCGCCTGACCGCCTGGTCCTACGTCTGCGACAAAGACACCATCAAAACCATGAACTCCATCCACTCCGGATCCCCATCCGACCCCTGCCCTCACCACGCCTTCAACAAAGCCAGCACAACCATCGCGCCCCACCTCCAGAAAACAATCAACAGTTCCTTCGAGACAGCAACCTTCCCGGAAAGCTGGAAGCACGCCGAGATCAATGCCCTTCTGAAGAAGCCCAAGGTGGACCCCAAAGACCTCAAGAACTTCCGGCCCATCTCCCTGCTCCCGTTCCCGGCAAAAGTGACAGAGAAGATTGTCAACAAACAGCTAACCTGCTACCTCAAAAGACAACAACATCCTGGACCCTTCCCAATCCGGCTTTTGCAGCAACCACAGCCCCGAGACCGCCCTCATCGCCGCCACTGACGACATCAGGATCCTGATGGACAAAGGAGAAACAGCCGCCCTCATCCTCCTGGACCTATCAGCAGCCTTTGACACAGTCTACCACCGCACCCTATCAGCCCGCCTCCTTGCCGCCGGAATTCAAGAGAAGGCCCTGGCCTGGACCATATCCTTCCTCTCCGGCAGAACCCAGAGCATCTGCCTCCCACCCTTCTGCTCAAAAACCACCTAGATCATCTGCGGTGTCCCACAGGGATCCTCCCTCAGCCCGACGCTGTTCAATATCTACATGGCATCGCTCGCCCACGTCGCACGACAACATAACCTCAACATCATCTCCTACGCCGACGACCCCCAACTGATCATATCCCTCACAGAAGACCCCCGCACCGCCAAAGCCAACCTCCATAGAGCAATGAAGGCCGTAGCCGACTGGATGAAGGACAGCAGACTGAAGCTGAACTCAGATAAAACGGAGGTCCTCATTCTCGGACCCACCCCATCAGCCTGGGATGACTCTTGGTGGCCCACATCGCTAGGCACAGCCCCGGAACCCACAGACCACGCTCGCAACCTCTGGGTCATCCTCGACTCCACCCTCTCCATGACCAGGCAAGTCAACGCCGTCTACGCATCCTGCTTCAACACCCTGCGGATGCTCCGCAGGATCTTCAAATGGATTCCCCCTGACACGAGGAAAATCGTCACCCAGGCCCTCATCACCAGCAGACTCGACTACGGGAACGCCCTCTACTCAGGAACAACAACCAAGCTCCTGAGACGACTACAACGAATCCAGAACGCCTCGGCACGACTAATCCTCGACGTCCCCCGATGCAGCCACATCACACCCCACCTAAGAGGCCTGCACTGGCTCCCCGTCGACAAGAGGATCACCTTCAAACTCCTCACCCACGCACACAAAGCACTACACAACACCGGACCTACATACCTCAACAACCGACTCAGCTTCCACACCCCCACCCGAAGCCTCCGCTCAGCCAACCTCGCCCTCGCCACAATTCCCCGTATCTGGAAAACCACCACTGGCGGCAGATCCTTCTCCTACCTCGCCGCCAAGACCTGGAACACTCTCGCTACCAACCTACGACAGACTCAGGACCTGCTGGCCTTCAGAAGAATTCTCAAGACCTGGCTCTTCGATCAGTAGCGCCCCACCCCCCAAGCACCTTGTGACCCTCACAGGTATGTAGCGCACTTTAGAAATGCAGTGATTGATTGATTGATTGATTGATTGTTTTGACCTGTCACTGGTCTAACCTTCCACTATCTGTAATGCCCCCTCCCAGCTTGCCACACTGTCCTACTACCCCCTTCTTAGCTTTTCAGCCCCAGGCCTTTCTCAGACTGGCACTCAAACTTTAACCCTTTCTCAGTCAGTCAACATTGTTCCCTTGGTCTGAGTTTTCCCAGAAACGCCTCAACATTGTCATGGATCTATTTATATATTCTAGCTTTCAGGACAGTAGTATTTCTTGCATTTTATGTGTCTTTGTGTGCTTCACAGATATTTTGTGTTCCTCCAGCTCGATGTTACAACCTGTGCCATTCCGTTGCTCTTTCAGTATTGGAATCTGGTTTGTGGTTGAAAAAAGGACTGCAGACAGCATTTAAAGTAGGAGTAATTTAGTCCTTACTTTTGGATGTTAGCAGTACAATTATGTATTGTGTATGTTAAAAGCAATATATATATATTTATAAATCAATTAAAAAAACTAACATTACAGTGACATTTTAGTTATGTACTGAATTTGCTCGCACAAAATCATAGAAATTCAGCAGTTATAATTCAAGTTGTTTCAAGTAACTGTAACTCACGCCCTAATAAAATTAAAACTTGAGCCCCTGCCATGCAGGTTTTTCTTCAATAATTTGACTGCTAATGTTTCATTTATATTTTTAATGACGTTATAGAAGTTGTCATGAGTGCTGTAATATCTAGGGGGTATTAGCAGTGCATGGTGAGAGTGCGAGTTATAGTTACCTTAGGGCATGAGTTATAGTTACTTGGCCAGCTAGCAACCCTCATAACCACTCAAACCTGTGCCGCGCACAGCCAAAGGGGGTTGGCCGCAGGGCCTGTCTCTCTGGTGTGAGAGAGTTTCTCTGGGTGTTAGAGTGGGTGTGACAGTGTCTGGGTGTGGGTTTGGGTGTGAGATGGTCTATGTGGGTATGACAGTGTCTGAGTCTGAGAGTAGGTATGAGAGGGAGTCTCTGGGTGTGAGCGTGTCTTTGTGAGTGGGTGTGTGAGTGTCAGTGTGGGTCTGTGAGTGGGTCTGTGATGTTCTGAGTTTGTCTGTGAGTGGGTTTGTGAATGTCTTTGTGGGCCTTTGAGGATGCATTAGTGTCTAAGTGGGTCTGTGAGTTGGCGCATGAGTGTCTGAGTGAGCGTTTGAGTGCACCTGTGAGTGGGTGTGTTAGTGTCTGTGTGGGTGTGTTAGTAGTTGTGGGAGTGACTCGGCCACAAATGAACCTCACCTGTCCTTTAATCCAAGAAGAGTTCCCAGTTTTGCACAAAATATGTACCCAAATGGAGATCTTTCTGACTCCTTGAGTAAATGCCCAGCGTGTATTCTACAGTACAGGTGTGTTGTGGACCACAAGGAAATGTCTCCAGTGACCTTATGTCCATTTGGCAATGTGATTGTGGCTCGTGCAACTTTCTCCAAAATTCTGTGATAACATGAATCCTCCTATTCAGACGTCAACGAGGCTATATAGATGCAAATCTCCACCAAACCAGGGTCCTTCATCTCAGCAATATGATGTAATTTCTCCTTTGTTTTGAGGAGATTTCCTCATATTTCATATTGTGGGAGGGGGCGCGTGACCCACCCCCCTGGTTGATTTCAGCCCTGGGCATGCCATCCCCAAGGTCTGGCTGTAAAATATGTCTTTTTTTTGGGGGGGGGGGGGGGGTCCACGGCCCCCCTTCCAGGGACGATTTTGGCTCTCGGGGACTCCATGCCCGGCCATGTCACCTGGGTGCCCCCCAGGGCACCAAGTGACCACCGAGTGGTGTACTAATTTTGAACATTTTGTGACGATACATCAAATGACGCTAAAGTTATTGGCAAAACAAAAAATGCTTTTCCTATATACAGTAGGTCGTAACTATAAATATATATATATATATACATATATATATATGTGTGGAAGGTTTGATAATTTGCTGAACGGTATAAATTTGTTGTAGCTAGTTTGCCAAATTAAATTTCCTTTGTTATACTTTGCTGTGTATGACATTACTTGGGACTCTACATAGTGATTTCACTACAGAACACACAGTGATTTATATGCCAGCTTCATGCCAAGGGCTATTTCCCTACTGCTCAATAGAGGTGGGCGAGCCAGAGCTGAGGCAATGGTCTGGCTCAACTCCTTGAGCCAGTGCACTAGCCAAGCCCTGAAAGTTTGCTTTGTAAACCATACAGCAAACATCATGTGAAATATGACCAAAAAAGTGTATTGACATGTGGAAAATTTGACATTAATAGGTCACATTATAGCACTACAGAGTAGTACTTATTAAAAGTTATAGATTTTAAACCTTAACCTTCAGTGTACTAACACAGCAAGCCAGTTGTCATGTAAACCCTGTACGTAGCCAAGATTATTGCTTTTCTTGTGTCCCAGTTCAGGCAGGATCTAGTATGGCAGCTTGGGTTGAACTGCTCGCATTGGAGCAGGGTCAGGATTGATTTACAAATAGCTGGGTCCAAACTGAGGTGACACGGTGTGCTAATTAACGATGGACTGGATTGCGCCCCTGAGTAATTACTAGTGGCTGAGATTAATTGAACCATTCCATCAATCCCTTTTTGTATACTTTTATTATGTCGCTCTAAGTTGGACGGGTATGCCCAGATGTGAGTCCTGGGCACACTGTATCTCTGGAGCCAACCTGTACGCAGCTGTGGACCCATACCAAGGGTGAACCAGTCCTGCGTTGCTTGTGTCCCAGTTCAGGGAGGACCTGGCTTGACATTGAGAGCTGGACTGTTCCCTTTGGACCAGGGTCAAGACTGACTTGTATATTGCTGGATCCAAACTGAGGTGACATGGAGTGCAAAATGACGTTTGACTTAGTAATTACCAGTGGCTAAGATTAATTCAAGTATCCTTCCATCACTTTTGGTATTCCAGCTTATTATACGGCAACATTCTAGTCTAGTAAATCAAACACAAGTACAACTGGTATTCTGAACTCACATTTTTTAAAGTGTTTTCTTAAGCGATAATGAAGAAAAAGGGGTTTTGCTGCATTAAAATATTTACCTGCGATCACACAATTTAGGGTGGTAAGCCACAATTTATACAAGTTTCCTGACTTAACTTTGTATAAATCATCCACTAAATGGGTACCTTTTTGTCTTTCATTTTATTTGTATACACTTTTTTTTTGCTGCTTTGTGCATTTTTCTCAGCCCAGTGATATTAGAGAGCTTTATGTGACCAGTTATATTGCACAAGGTCACATTCATTTTCAAAAGCACTGGGAGATTAACTGATATGCCAAGAATCACAGGATGTTGCGCATAAGCCCATACTTGAAGCTGGCTCCCCAGTTCCAAAGTCTGCAACTCTCGCCATAATGCCAGATTATAGGTAGAGGGAGGGTGGCAGGCAGAAGCCACTTGGAAGCTTAGCTCTTTATAAGTGCAAGATTACAACAGGACCTCAAGCTGAGCCAGAGCCATGCGTCAGGCTGGAGCCTGGCTCAAGCTTTCCGGGGCTGGCCTAACTCTAGTACTCAATCACTTATTGCTCTGCATTTCCAGATCAGGAACAGTGTGAGTGCACAGGTTTAGACATCAATTGCTTGAGCAAAAATAGCAAAGGTTGTGCCAGTTCGGCACTACAACTATCTTTATTGATAAACACATAATAGACAAGCATTGGCAAAGCGGGATCTAGCTTAGAACTGGAAGTTGGTCTTCATTAACAGCCCATACAAACAAAAAGCTTCAAGAATCATTTTCAATAGCCATTACCACATTGGCACAATGTAACACTAGGCCTGGGCAGAATTGTTATTATGCCGGAATAAATGGAGTAATTTCTGTAATTATGTGTTACTCTTTGACGCAGAATTACTGATAATAATGCAATTACACCCAATTTAACAGTAAGCCTGGGCAGAATTTCTGTTATGCTGGAATAATTTGATTAATTTCTCTAATTCTGCATTACTCCTTGATGCAGAATTACAGATAATAATGCAATTATGCTCATTCATGAACGTAAGAGTAATTTGGGGGAAAATATCTTACTACAAGAGCACATTTAGCAATTGCGAGCAGATGCTTGCACTCATTACTTGTGTTATATTGCACTTAGTGCCATTGCTTAGTGCAAATGCATCCTCGTGCCCATTTTGAACTAAGAAATAGTGCTAAATGCCAGAGGTAAATTGGGGGAAATCCTACCCCTAGTACACATTTAGAGATCACAATTGGCTGCTCGTCTTCGCTATTTGTGTTCTGTTGCATATGTCGCCATTTCTTAGTGCAAAATGCATCCTCATTTCCGTTTTGGATGAAAGGATGTATTTTACACTAAAAAATCTCACTAAATTCAGAATTGCTCTTCTTGCGTATTTCTGCTTAATCTCGCAGTTTATGGATAATTCGGAGTAATTATGCTACATGGAATTACACGAGTTACACTCACCCCTACATACCATGTTTATTTTTAATAGTGTCAGAGTTACCTGCATTACTGAGCTAAGAAGTAGTGACATAGTGCATCTAAAGAGAATTAATTGATCAGTAGGCTGAATAGCTTGGCTGACTACAACCAAAACAGCTATTGACAATAGTGTGTTTTAAACAGCTTCTCTAATCATGTTTTTCTTTTCTTTTTATACAAAAAGAGCTCCAGCAAATTTAGCCCATGCTTTATCACTTTCTTCAGAGTCCAGTATTATGTGGAGAATGGCAGAATAATAAGGTAATTAATTCCTATATGTGACTGTAAAACATTATTTCCTTTTTAACATTAGTACCATCATTGTTCATTGTTCCTTGTTTATTCATATTTTGAGAACTGTCGTCAGTTAAAAGCAACATCTGTCCAGTCTTTCCAGATGTAGTTTAAAAAAAAACAGAGCTCCACCCAGGTTTTTGCCACTACTCTACACCACCACACGTCACTCCTCTCGATGCCAATCTACACTACTCCACTCTACACCAAGATGCTTTATTCCATGCCACTCAGTATCACTCAGCTCCACTCTGCTCTGTGCCTCTTCACTCTACTCTGTGCCACTCTACTCTACACCACTCTACTCCACTCTGTGCAAGTCCATCCTACTCTACGTCTTTTTACACCTCTCCACTCTACTCTGAGCAACTCCACTCTATTCTACACTACTCCACTCTGTCATTTGACTCTATACTGTTACACTCCACACCATTCTTTTATGTGCTACTTTACTCTGTGCCACTCCTCGTCACTCTACTGTGTCACTCTACCCTATGCCACTTCACTCTAGTGTATGCCACTCCACGCAATGCCACTCTATGTCACTCTACTCAACTACACACGACTCTACTCCATGCCACTATGCTCCACACCATTCCATTCCACCCAAGTATATTCCACTGTACTCTATGGCACTGTACTCCATGCCACTTTAATCTGCATCACTCAACACCACTCCAATGAACAACACTCATTCTATGCCACTCTACTCTGACACACCATTCTACTCCACTCCTCTATGCCACTCTACTCTGTGACACTCATCTCTCTGCCATTCCGTGCCACTTCAAACAATACTACTCTATGCCACTTTACTGTATGTCACTCCACTCTATGCCACTGTATTCCATTCTACTACACACAACTTTACTTCACGCCACTCTATGCCACGCCACTTCACTCCTCACCATTCTACTCTATGCTACTCTAAACAACCCCACTTTGTCATTCACTCCTCACCATTCTACTGTAGGCTACCCTAAACCACCCCACTTTATGCCATGCCACTATACTCTACACCACTCTGCTGTATGCCACGCCACTCTACTCTCTGCCACTCCACTCTATTCTATATAACTCCACTCTAATATACACTAGGATACTCCACACCTCTCTGCCACTTCACCATTTCTACTCTGTTCTATGTCACTCTGCTTTGTCACTCTACTCTACTCCACTCTATGCCACACATCTCTTTGCTACTCTACTTCACAGCATGCCACTCTACTCTACACCACTCGACTCTACGCACTGTACACAACTCCACCTCATTCACCTCTACTGTATGCCACTCTATTCTATGCCACTTTACTCTATGCCACTCCATTCCACTCTTTTCCACTCTAGTCCACCGTACTGTATTCTGCGCAACTCTCCTCTACGCCAGTCCACACAGTGCCACCCTATGCCACTCTGCTCTACACCACTCTACACCACTCCACAACTCTACACTATTCTATTCTTCCACACACTACGCAGTTCCACTTCACTCTACACCACTCCGCTCTGTGCCACTCCACTGTATGCCACTCTACTCCACGCCACACTATTCGATGCAACTCTGCTACACTTTACTATATGCTACTCTATGTAATGTAATGTAAATGTAATGTAATGTAATGTAAATGTAAATTCGTACTTGTAAAGCGCACTCCGACCCGGAGGTATCGAGGCGCTGAACGCATACCGCTGTGGAACCCCTCCTGGCTTTCCCTGTAAGATGCCCAGTCCTGGGCAACCCCCAAGGTGAAGCCAGGCATCCCAGCGCTGATGGGGCCGTTGTGGAGATTAAGCAAGCTATTGCCCAGAGTTGCAGAGTGAGACCCATGAGTTAGTTGAGGCACCGAGGCGAGAAATATCCTGTCCAGGGAAATTGAGCCCAAGAACCGCTGAGGCTGGAATTGAACCCTGGTCCCAGGCCAGATCTCTGCATCAGGGTCTGCCATTCTAACCATTGTGCCACACTTCTCCAATGGCGCTCCACTCTACATCACTTCAGTATACTCTAAAGCACTCTACTCCACTCCCCACCACTATGCTCCATGCCACCCTATTGAACGTGACTCCACTTTATGCTACACTACTCTGGCCACACTGCTCTACACCACTTCACTCTGCTCTGTACCACTCTACTCCACTCTATTTCATACCACTGTACTCTACACCACTCTGCTCTACACCAGTCCACACTTCTCTGCACCACTCTAATCCACTCTATGCCACTCTCATTCATGCCACTCTACTCCATGCCACACTACTCGATGCAACTCTACTCCACTCTACTCTATGCTACTTTGTCATTCGCCTCTGTACCACTTTACTCTACTCTATACCACTCTCCTCCACTCCACACCTCACCACTCCACTCTATGCCATGCCACTCTATACCACTCCACTCTTCGCCACTCCACATGACACCACTCCACTTTATGCCACTCCACTCTATAACACACAACTCCACACCACTCCACTCTATTATATGCCACTCCATTCTAAGCTACTCCAGTCTACTGTATGCCACTCCATTCCACACAATGCCACTCTACGTCATTCTCTGTCACTCTGCTCTACACCACTACACCAATCTACTCTACTCTGTGCCACTCTACTCTACTATGTGCCACTGTATTCTACACCACTCTACTCTACACCGGTCTAGTCAGCGACCCTCTACTGTGCACCACTATACTCCTTTCTCCTCTAATCTATGCCATGCCACTCTATGCTACTCTGTTACTATACTTTAAGCTTTTCTGTGCCATTCCACTCCACTACATGCCACTCTTTTACACTCTCCCTACTCTGTGACACTCAACTTTACCCCACTCTGTGCTTCTCTACCCGACTGTCACTCCACTGTATACCACCCCACTCACTCTACCCTATGCCACTCCACTTTACAACACTTTTTTCTTCTCTAATACACTTTACTCTGTCACTCTACGCTATGCCACTCTACTCTACGCCACTCTGTTACTTCACTCTGTGCAACTCTACTGTACGCCACTCTATGCCACACCCCTCTATGGTATGCCACTTTACCCTAAGCCACTTCGCACTACTCTATTCTGTGCAACTCTACTCTGCACCACTACACTCTGTACTATTCGCGCCACTCCACGACCCTCCATTCAACTCTGCTCCACTCTTCCTCCATGCCACCCTACTCTACGCCCGCCACTAACTTTTAGGCATTCTGAACAGCAGCCACACAGCTGTACAGCATGGCTAACAGACATTGGCAAAGCCAACAGTTCTTACAGAGGTGAGACCCATTAGCTTCACCAACGCTTGTTTATAAAGATACTCACAGCATAGGAGGAGTAAAACATCTCTCATCTCATGTTATTGGCTATTGGGTGCATACCTAGAAGTACTTCCATCGCAATGCTCTATGGATAAAAAGTAACTTTAGCAGGTTTACATTCATTTTCTTTGCTCTTCTGTTGGGCTTTTTACCCTCTAACTGCCACCAGTTCATTTTCGGCACTTGATGGGAACATATGAGTATACAATAATTTTAGCGGGATTACAGTGTTGTAATGTGGTGTTATGAAAGTATGGAACATGCAATGCATCCCTACATGCATTAAAAATGTTTTAAGATTTTTTGTCTCATCGTGTACTGTTGCCATTTTTCTCAATGGAACAATTAACTGTTTTGTTGGAATCAGTTTTGCTGCAGCTTATGGATATCTTCGGTCTTTTAATTTGTGGCTGTATTTTAGAAACTATACGCATCATTGTGGTAATTGCAGCAGGCTTCCAATTTTGATTTTATTTATGTTACAAACGCATAAAGCATGTTTTCCTGATGTGTACGCATTTTTATATGTTGTATCTTTTTTAAAGAAAATTGTGCCTGTGCTGCCAACATTTAACATAATTTAGTCTTGGGGTCCCTTCTTTACAATTACTATTATTTCCTGTGTTCAGAGAGTAAACAACTATCCTCTATGTAAAATGTATGGATGAAGATGAGAAAGGACCCACTTCAACTTTATATTTGGAGGCCCCAGTTTGTACCTGGAATTAGATGCTCCGCTTATGTTGCCCAAGCAAAAGTAAATTGCATTCATGTGAAGCATTTCAGGCTTGCTGTACCATTCTTACTCACAAACCAGGGATATGCAGTTTCTACACCAACTGTGTTGTGATTAGAAATGTAATCTGCGATGCAATCTGTGCTCAAATAAGTTGACAATATCCCATTTGGAGTGTGTCACAAAACAGCCTGCTTAATGAATGTTATTCAGGAACGTCAAAATGTGTGACTCCTTGTGCCTGTCTGCGAATGCAGGGATGAAGGCCTGCAAGGCACAGCAGACCACCATTCTTGCATTTCCATTCCCAAGCAGTAAACATTTTTTGAAGGGACATGTGCCACTTAAAAAACAAAATGGTACCAGTTTGGCAGCGCTTCTGCGGGAGCAGTCATTCATTAACAGGACCATTGACTTCTCACACATAGGTCACCAGAACAATTCTCAAAGGAGGATCTGTCTCCTGGGGATAACTTCCCATTTGCAATTGTTACCACTGCAACTTAGGAGTCTGTACATACCACTGGCACACCCAAATAGGAGGTGGATGCTTCTTTCAAGGCCTCTCCTATCTGAATTTTGTGAAGGATCTTAAAAGTCATTTTCGAGTCAGACTTGATGTACCATTCTCACCCACAAAATGGCATTGATACATTGTTCAAGTTCAAGTTTATTTAAATGCATAGTTAATAAAAAACAATTAATGATACATTTAAAAGGATACCACACCCTCTTACAGAATAAGAGGCAATTACCTTCCATTCTAGTCTAAAAGGTCTTCTTAAATTTATAAAATATAGGATCAATATAACTAACCCTGATTTTTCTTCTAATTATGCAATCCATAAAATATTACTATTGTTAATTGATTTTTGGCAGAGTGCCATTCTTATTAAAGTGGGTATGTTTTAGTCATAGCCACGTAGATATTCCTATAAAGTGCATCAATTTCTCAGTCTCCTCATGTTATGTATGCAATTCTAAAAATGTTAGAGAAGTATCTTAAAAGCTTAAAATAAGTTATGAATTTATTTGCAATTAAATCGATACTCCAGGCTAAAATACTTCCCTTTGTACTATATGGAGGCCCTATAGGCCAGTGTAAACCATATATTAAGTTTATACTAATTGATGAGCTTGCTGAAGGTTTTCAGATGTCAGACATAAAAATGTTGTAAATCTAGCGTTCAAGATATAGTCAGTAGGTTTAAAGCAGGCAATCACCGCTTCTCTGCTTGACCTTATTCCCCTTTGATTGAGTGCTGCTTTTAGTAGCATCTTGCATTCATTCATTAAGCCATTATAGATGCATGTCAGATGAGTAATGTCTTCCAGCCCACAGCCACATAGCCTACACTGGGGAAATGACACAGTACGTCCCCATGGGGCTTGGTGGACACAGCCAGGAATAAGGCCAAATCGATGTTTAATAAAATGATCCTTCTCAACTTTTGACCACCCGGCCTCTAGATATGGCTGAACTTTCAAGAGTTTATAATCATTTATTACCATTCAAGCATGCGACCTGGCTGCTAACAAATTTTTATCCATTAATACGGATCTCTTTTTCGCTGTTCAGTTCAAGATTTTTTTGAATGCATAGTAGGAGAGATTTGACACCAATAAGGTACTGTGCTTCCAAATCTTCTAATGCCTGATCTAAATACTGTCTGGATTTGGCTGTCTGGTTCAGTCTAATCTCCTTCCAGATCGCCTGCCAAAGTTGATTTCCCTTTGATATCTGTATGTGTTTCCAGGTTTTAATATAGCTGCATTCCCTTGCTATAATTTGGTTTAGGTAACCAAACTCAAGTCTAATTTGTGCTTGGAAAGTATACCTTCAAATTTGAAATAAAAACCTAAATATTTTTCTGATTATACTGTTTAGGATTGCGGCATCTTGCCCATGCAGAGCTTCGCTACCGTACCCTATCGTCGAACTTAGTTTTGCTGCCACAACTTGTAGGGCTACTTAGCGACTTTTTCAAGGTGCGAAAGGCGAGCAGTAGTACATTTCCTTTTCTATATAAATCCTGCGTTCTGAGGGAGAAAGGTGCCCTCGTTATCAAATAGTACACCCAGATATCTGTAGTGGGTAACTTGATCTAAAAGTCCCCTTTCTATATGGCATTTTTTATCTCTAAGTTTTTTTTTTTTACCAATTACCATTACCTTGTTTTTTTTCTGATTAATTTCCATTCTGTTCTGTTCAGCGTATTCAGTTAGGTTGACGATGAGACGTCGTAGTCTTACTTTAGTTTGACTCAAAAGAACAACATCATCTGCGTAAAGCAGATTAGAGATAAGCATATCGCCACCCTTTGGGGGGTGCGCATTCACCTTATTAAGCTTAACAGTCAGATCAGAGAGATAGAGATTGAAAAGATATGGTGCCAGCACGCAGCCCTGTTTCAGACCCCGTTTTGTCTCAATTTTTCTTGAGAGAAAGGATCCGTCCCCTATTTTAACTCTGATCCATGTGTTGGTGTATAGCTGCTGAATGGCCTTTAACAATTTCTCTGGTATACCCCAGGCTGCTAATTTTTCCCATAGAAGGCTGCGCTGGACCACATTGAAGGCTGATTTGAAGTCTACAAAATACAAGGGTTGACTTTTTTGTTTACATTTGTCAATGACAATAGAGCGAGTTAAAATGTTTGTAGACGTTCCGGGGCCCGTTGCAAAGCCTGTCTGGTTAGGGGGGATAATAGTGTTCTCGGTTGCCCAGCTACGGAGATGTTCCAACAATAGCCCAGCATAGTATTTAGCCTCTACATCCATTAAGGTAATTAATCGATAATTCTCCGGGTGAACTTTATTACCTCCTTAAAAAAATTGGATGAATTATAGCCCCCTTTACAAGATTCTGGAATACATCCTGATTCTATACAGTAATTGTAAATCAAAATATTTTTTTTCCCCAGTAGGCCGGGTTAGTTTTAAATAATGCATTGGGGATCCCATTTGGACCTTGGGCCACCGTACTTCTGCTGTTTTTTATTACATTTGTCACTTCCGGCATCAAGAAGGTTAAATTTAAGGATTCCTTTTGGAGATTTGAGGACTCTAATTGAACTTCATCTTAAATTAACTCAATTGTCATCTCGTCTGGATTTTTGGTGTCTTTCTTATTTTCCCCAAAATGATGAGGTAGATGATCCAACCATGTAGGTTTCACTATATTAGAGCTAGCAAGGTCATTGGAGCTCTATTCAGTTGATTAACCATTTTACAGAATCCCTGAGCGTTTGATTTTTTACTGAGAAATATAGCCTTTGCCCAGAAATCCTGCCAATTCTGTAATTTATCTTCCCATATTTGTTTCTGGTAGTTATTATTTATGCTTTTTAGGTCAGCCTTAATATCACAGTCAGTTGGGTTTTTCTTATGGAGCTTTAAGAGTCTGTTTCGTTGTCTTCTTAATTTGATCGTATAAGCTGAGGTTTTACTATTCTTTTTTGTTTTGACACGCCCCTGAATTTGACAATCCTTCTGAGGTCTATTTATTAAGAGATTGACTGCAAATCTGTCCAAGAATATTGACCAGATTGATATTGGGTCCCTGGATGTATCGTTATGGCATTGATCAAATATCACAGTTGACTGCTCTCCAATGGACTCGATTGATTTTTAATTCCATCAAAGTTTCTTATAGTTTGTTGTTCTGACATCCCTCGGAGTAGTAAGGGCCTCATTAAATATTGGAAAGCCGCAACCAATCTCCATACATTTTTGGCCATGATCACTTTTATCTGTCTTTATAATCTGATAAGTAAGTAATGACAAAGAGACTGCAGTGTAATCAATTGTTGCCTGAGTTCCAGTGGCATAGCAAGTGGTCGCCGGCAGAGTATCTTGCGGAAACTTCCCGTTTAGGAGTCTGAGCCCTAGGGCCTCAACATCTTTTACTAAGGAAAGCGCCTTAGTGTCACATTTGCCTTGTTCTAGAGACCCCAAGGACTGCTGTGGGACTGCCCACAGCTGATCTTGCAAGATGGTTTGGGCATCCCTTCCAAAGGGATGTAGTAATTTCATATTAAAGTCTCCAGCTACTAAAAACTCCAGGAATCCTAAAT
The DNA here is from genome assembly GCF_031143425.1 of Pleurodeles waltl. Taxonomy (NCBI): domain Eukaryota; kingdom Metazoa; phylum Chordata; class Amphibia; order Caudata; family Salamandridae; genus Pleurodeles; species Pleurodeles waltl. The sequence continues at coordinate 846,992,093 of NC_090444.1, forward strand.
CCTGATAGGCAGTTAGTATTGTATCTATCAGTTTGGAGGATATCAGTCTTCTGGAGCAGGCATCTGGATGGATGTAGACATTAATTAGCAAAAGAAAGCTAGAAGGCTCCTTATTCCAACCGTCTAAGTTCGCTAACAGAAACGCTTAATTTTCCTCATACACTCGTGTGCATGATATATTTAGACCTGCTGAAATAAAGATTGCTAGTCCCCCCGCTTGGGTGGCCAAACCATTTTTCCTTATTTGCTGGGGAGAAAAAGCCTATAAATCCATCAATTATAAATGGGTTGATAGCCCAGGTCTCCTGGGAAAAGATGATTTGAATTGTTTTAAATAAACTTGTCAGGTCTTTGTGTTTTTTTTTTTACTGAATTCCGTTTATATTCCATTGACAAAATTGGAGGGGTTTATGATAGGGAGTTACTAGCCTAGAGTGTGTCCAGCTATTCGGAAGTCAGTGACGCATTTTCTTGGGGGATTGCAGCCGACAACAACCCTAGATCTATCTGCTGTGGATTGTGAGTATTGGAAGCTTTAGACTCCGTATATTGATCATCAGTGCCTTGGCTCACAATTGCAGATTTAAGGACCGAAAAAGTTTTTTTAGGTCTTTCAATTTGTTTGAATTGGGCATGCTATTTTGAGCCTCTAGGGGGTCGGGTAACCTGTTTGTTGGGGTATAATAAATGTAATTCCCCATTTTAAGAAGAAGCTTTTTTTCTTTCACGATTCCTCCTGCCACTTAGGATGTCCTCCATGTTACCCGCGTAGATTCAGTAGGTTTGCCTATGTTACTTTTATCCCCTGATATGAATTCTATAGAAGCAATATTGGTGGACTTTATGTCATTAAGGATCACAATAGTTTGTAAAAGGTTTAGTATGTTTCCTCGATTTAAAATGTCATATGGGCCCCTAGAGTGATATAGTGGTTCCAGAATTAGTTGTTTGCAGTCTAGGGGTAGGCCGTAGTCGGAATTTCTTATAGGCTCATCCTGTTCCCCCGTTTGGGCTGTCTTATTGTGATTTATTTCCTGAGCCTGTAGCACATGGTCTTCATCTGGCCGTCCTAAATTTGATATATTTGGCCTCGAGCCTGATCTACTTGGGGTCTCTGCCCCCGTGAACAATCTGGTAGATTCCAACGTGCCCTTTGCCCCTGATCTCACCCTTCCCAGGTGTTTGGGAAACCTTCTTCCTTTTTCACCCCAAGGCTTATCTAAATGGGCCCCTATTTGAGTCCCTTGACATTCAGCATGGTCTGAATTGGTAACTGTAATAGTTATACACTCATCATCAAATGACCTCCTATGAATTACTGGGATAGTACTTTGTTCATCTTTCTCCTCCCATTGATGTGGTTTTGAATTCTGTGGTTCCTGCTTGGTTGAATCCATATAGTTTAAATTTATCGCATCTTGTTGGTCCATATTTTTTATTCTTTCCTCATCAGAGTTTGATTCATTCTGATTCCTAGGATTTGGGTGAATGAGCCCCTTCTTTTGAGTGCTAAATAGTAGAAACAGATTATTGGTCATTGGGCTTCCCTTTTTATTTTTGTTTTGGTCATGAGACATTAAAATTAATTTTTCTGTGTCCAAAGTTAGAGAGGGACTCATCTTCGTAGAGGAAGGGGCCATTAAAGCACCCCCTTTTTATTTCTTGCTTTCCATTGTTTTTTCTTTTGTCTTTTTGTGGGAGGCTTTTCTAATTGAAGCGGGTACACTGCATATTTTAGAGAAGAGGATATATATTTGTTTGCGTCTCAGACTGGCGCCCTTCCTCTTTCTCAGAAGATTTTAATGGAAATGATATTCCACTGAGTGCTCCTCCAATCCACACCCTGATTCTTCGCTAAGTTCTATTCCCTTGTTGTTATTTTCCTCAGGGCAGCAGGTTACTATGATACCCTTATTTTTATTTAAACCAGCCTCCTCCTGTAGTTGGGAAGATACTTGGGCTGCAAGTCCATCCCCTTTTCCCTTGTTTAGATTCGCCTTAAGGTTTGTTATCATTGAATTTAAAGCTCTGGGAGAGTGGCCAGTTTATTAATTAATGGCTCACATATGCAGCCTGTTATTGACATCTCTGCAAAGTTGTGAGCTCACTTTATGATGCTGTTTAAGTTTGCCAACTTCTGATCATTTCCTGCCACTGATTTTTTCATGGCATTCAGTATGTCCACCCGGACATCCATTTTGATAAGACAAGGCGTCAAGAGTTAGTTGCGAGGTCTTGAAGAAAATATCCCATACAGCATTTTGATCAGTTGGTTTTGAGTGATTCGTCGAGGCAGTATGTCCTGTTTTACTGCCTCCTTACTTGCAGAATCATCTAAGTGTGTTTTTAATATGACAGAAGCATTTAACGATCTGTCTACAGAGGTGTTCAATTGAGTGTCTAAGATAGCATCTTGGTATTCTTGTGTTTTCCCCCCCATAGCTTCCCTCCGAGGTCTCTTACAGCCATTTGCCGTAAAGCTCAAATCCAGTTGTAGATGAGAGGGAGAAGTGGGGTATAAATTTAATGAGCCTTGTTTAAGTCGTCTGAAGTGTGAGTGGTTTCTGTAAAGATCACATCCCGCTCTTGGCCAGCCTCATGCGGGCCAATGCAGATAATTGTTGCCTGAAGTCCATACTTTTAATGATTACATTTACCTCAAGGGGAGGTTGAATCCCTATTTGAGGATGCTCATTAAGGGCTACAAGAGATGAACAGTCGGAGGCAACTGGTGACGGCGATGATGACTGGAGGGTTAGTAGATCTAACTCGCTGATTGAGCCCCAGACATTATCTTTAAGTTTGTCGTCTGTTAGAGTGGTGATATTACCGGGGCAGATTTCTCCGCCGCCCATTCCTCCTTGGTCACCCTTATGTTGCCTTGCTCAAATATCAAACTACTTTCACTTTTTATAGGGGACATTGGATGAGGTAAAACCGCGGAGTCATTAGGTATGGTGAGTATCGCATCCATAAGGTCCTCATGAAGTCAGATTTATGAGGAATGATTGTCGGTTTGTCCAACCTCTGGAAGAAGGGCGTTATTGGAGGAATTAATGATTGTTGCCCTAGCTTCATTTTCGGTTTCTGTTTTAATATTGAGGACGGAGTTGAGGGTTTATTGTACTTCTTATTTCTCTTAGTTTGTGGCTGAATAGCCCTCTTTTTTCCAGATCACATTTTCAGCAGCCAGGCGGATTTTCCGTCTCCTTGTTCAAACGTGCCGCCACACCTCGGTATTGAGGGGCACGAGCATGTGTGCTCCTCCTCCGGTCTTGCGGGATCCTCCTCCGCCAGGCTTTGGGTAATCCTCGGACGTGCCGCCACACCTCAGCTATTGAGGGGCACGAGGACACGCAACCTTCTTCGTCCTCCTCCTGAGTCTTGCTCGGCTTACTGGAAACTCTGCTATATATCTGCTGTATATCTGCTAGAAATCCTCGCGGCCTTGAGGGGTGGGCCTAGTTGATCCTATTATACCTGTAGGTCCTACTAGGGCATTGGGCACAAAACAGCTGATCTCTCAGTGTTTAACAATTTGACACAAAGTACAGCGAGCGAGTCTCGTTGTTTTCCACAAGCTGCACCCAGACCCAGCTGAGCCGCCTCTGTGGAGAGCGCCCCTAGCACTCCCCCCCCACAATACAAGAGTGAAGTCCTAAAGTCGTCAACCAGCCTCCCCACCCGCTTGGATCAAGTCAATACCTGCGGATCAGGCCGAAGATTCAACAAGCCAGCGGACGCAGTGATGATGGCAAGGGGGCCCGAGGAGCCCAGGAGACCAAGAGGCTGGAGGGGCTAGCGAAGCTGACGAAGCGGTGAATCTCTTCAAGGCCAAGTTTCCATTCAGGGCTGGTACATCTGTTGAGGCTTCTGAGCTGCTAGGGCTAGTAAACGGCAGTCGGCGAAATCGCGAGCAACCCTCGCGGTAGGAGCGGCTCAGGGGCAGCCGGCAGCAAACCTCCTGCCCGTCTGCTCTCTTGCTCCAATCCCATACCGCGGGTGGCAGGAGATTCAATTAATTTGAGAGGCAGCAGCCGACTGTCTGCCCGACCCGATTGCTCCTCGCTTACTGCCCGATCCGCTGCACGCTGCTCGGTCCGCTCGGGGGCAGCTGTACGCACTTGCTGCTCGGACACAGACACGGACTGTGATCCCAGCGCGTTCCCAGCGTAGTCCGTCTGTCTCTCTCTCCTCTACGACTAGGACTTCAGATTTCCAGGGAAAGGTGCGTGCCAACCTCTTCACCCCTTCGGCTTCTTAGATATTCCTTTGTACTGTTTCGGTGAACTGGGCACGCTGGAAGTCTGCAGCCAGACGGCTTTGATACATTGTAAAATGTGCTTGTAAATTTTGCAATGGTATATCCTTGAAAATGTCTTCATTTCGTTTTTGGAGTCAGTTAATTTACTTCATTTTACTATCTTCCTTTTATTCTACTTCACTTTGTCACTGTTTTGATGTCACTTCATTCTTTGCGTTACAGTGTATGCATTACTGTCCATTTTATTGGTCACTTTTCTTTCCCCACAACTTTATCTAATGTTCACTCTCTTCCCATCATTAGTTCTCTAACAATCCCTCCTTCGGCCACATTCTAATGCTTGTAGCATTTTGTTCACCCTTTTTTTCTCTGTCTCTGAGTCACTATTTCTACTTTTCTATTGTTATTTTTGAGTAACTCTGTCATAGCCTCCTTCCAATGTCTTTTTGTTTTTCCCCGCCGATTTACTAGTCACTGTCACTTTTTACAGCTATTGTATGCTCCTTTCTCATGCGAAATAACTCCTTCCAACTGTAAAGCTATTTTAGCGAGTTAAAGTTCTCTGTTAACATCTGTGTTAGTCTGCGTGTCACAAATTTGAATTGTGACAAGACCAACTCATCCTTTTGAGGTTCATAAATTGGGTACCTTGAAATGGGTAAATAATATCTATTAATTATTGCGCCTAAAAATGTCATAAGTGCTTTAAGGATGGCTATGCAAAACGTTATTATTCCCATGTATAGTTTTCAAAACAAACAGGAAATATGCACTTGTATTACACTACATACCTATCTTTGAAGTTGTCTGTGAAATTGAGAAATATTCGTCTTGCTGTGCCTAGGTTTTACAGACAATTTAATTCTGTTCCTAAAAGGGATCTGCATCCTTTCCTTTTAATTCTGGTACATGCAGTTTTGCATGTGAAAATGGAGAACGACGATTGCCAGAATTTTAAGGCAAAAATGTACCCCTGACACATGGCAATTTGTTATCTGTGCAATTTAAAAGACATATGCGAATACTAATTTCTTTAGGTAAAAAAAAAACAAGCAATCACATTGTTTGCTGAGACAACTGTGCAAAATAGTGTTCAGCTCATGATTTTGTTAGCAGTTGTGTTCTTTGGAGCATATTCAAGATTAATCATTCAATAAAGTGGAAATAAACCATGATGTTTATAAAGATTAAAAATATCGAATTACTTTATTAGTTTCCTGATACCTTCAAATACGTGTTAAGTTTTTTGTTTTTTTTAAACTTTTTTAGCAATGCTTTACAGCCACTCACAAAGTAAGTTTGCCAATGCTTCTTAATACATTCTTTCACTGAGAAATGCTACGAGTAGTTGGTACATAAACAACTTCTCTTGCCAATGCATATTAACAATATTAGTTTTTACCTAGAAAAAAACTAATGTTTACCTGCCTTGCCCTTCTTACCAACCTGTCTCATTAAATGTCGCCATGTCAGTAACTGGGTTTCTTCAGGGCTCAGTGGCAAAACATTGGAAGTCCGTTAGAAACTATTGAGGGTGATAGAGCGTTCCGTCCTAATAAATTACCTGTATTTGGACGCTCTTGGGTCGATGAATCTTTTGACCAAGTGGGGCTCTCTTCACCCGAGATTAGTCAATTTAATCTAATCAATAATCAATAACGAACATAAGCAATGCCCTGATCAACATAACACTTCACAATTAATCCAGAAAACATTTTGGCGAACCATGACCTTTCGGCCATGAATAACCACACCAGTTCATTCAAAGTTAATTAATTTATTTCCCTATATTAACAAAGCTAGCACGATATAAATGTGTCTCAACACCAAATGATATATGTAAATGAACATTAATAGCTGTCCATAACGGCGAAAAGATGCAATCTATGCAGCATTTGAATAACAATGCATTCGATAATAGCAACGCAAACCACTAAAACTATAATCTGTAATGGGCTAATTGCATACATTAGTCAGCATAACAAGGTCTCAAATTGCATCGTGCAACAAATGAATCCTCATCTAACCTCAAATTAGCATCTGCGTGTGGGACTTCATGCAAAAAAACAATTTAGCAACATTGATTTGGAAAACTCCTAACTAGGGCTCTTATCAAAAATCAGCAGTTGGTTGCCTAAAAAGAAACACAATGCAATTGTACATTTTCCTTTCATATTTACCAAATTCAATCAGCATTCAAGGAAGTCTTCGTCTCACAGGTACCGGTTTCGATCAGCATGGGATGGGGCAAAGGGGGCAGGGTGGACGGGGCAATTGCCTCACAGCGGCAAGATAAAAGGACAAAACTACTACTTTATGCAAAGGGGCAGAACAAAGTTAAAGTCTCTAGAGCGAGAATTACTTAAAGTCTCTTTCTCTCGATTAGAGAAAGCATCAAAGTCTCATTCAAAATGGCGTCGAACATCAATTGGTATCGTAGAAGATGGCAAAATGACGAGGCCGGCAAGATGGGCCATAATGGCTGCAATGGGCAATAATGTCCTCAATGGGTGCAGTGGGTAATGGCCGCTTTCTTCTTGTGCACCAGGTTTAAATAATCAACAGTTCAAATCCAGTAGGGTCTTCCATTGGAGGGTTCATAGGTTGGCTTCAAATTGTCCAATCAAAAACAACAATTTACAAGCTTCTACCTAGGCCTACATTATCCTTGGAGTCGGGAACGTAAGTTGCAACATATTTTACCAATTAACTCACTTTCAGAGCTTCCATTGTCTGCACCTGCAGATTGACCTTGGAGCAAAGAAGAAGATGCCAGGCTGGCACGAAACCTTAAAGATAAGCATGTGAACCGATCTCACTGGAAAAGTACAGCTTCAAGCAAGAATACACGTTTTATTAGCACATTAGAAAAACACGAGCATCTAAACCGTGAGACAAGGCAACTAGGCCGAAGCCTCCACTAAAGTTATGCTAAGTTAAAACATTTCAAACAAGCAAATCATGGCACACGTTTACGGTTATGTCAGATTAGTACAATTCTAATACATCACGTTATATAAAGCACGCTTATAAATGTTGGCGAACTACTCTGAGGGCACATTTGTCCCCGTACAATCTTTATTAATTCGGTTAAAGTCACACTTGATTATTGCGGCACTACGTTTATGCGCTAATAAATGTAAAACCTTCGTTTCTGCGTCATCAATCCCTCCTCTGATGACTATTTGTCATCACACAAAACTATTCCCACAAATTTTATTCCATTAAAATTCTGTCAGTTCTCTTTGCCTTTTAGTTCCCCTTGTTCTTGCCTTGTATTCTTCTGCCATTCTTTTCATCATTTTCTCTTCCTTCCTTCTCTTAATTCTTGCCATGATCATTAGTATTCCCCTCTTTATTCCCCAAATCCCAAAGATGCAAATTAGTACTATTAGTATTCCCTGTATTATTTTTAGTAATATTCCATTCCAAATGCCACCAAGCCAATTTCCCACTGAAGCAACTCCCTTTCCAACCTTCTCCCAAACTCCTGGTTCTTTCAATTCCTTCAAGTCTGCACTCTCCTTTGTTAGATTTGCAAGCATTGTTTTAATCTTCACACTGTTGTCTGGTATATACGTGCAACAGTGACGCGCACCAAGCATTTTGCAAACACCGCCATCCTTTGCTAAAAGAATGTCTAGGGCAAGCCTGTTTTGAAGAGTCATAGCTCTTTCTGCTGCAAGTTCAGCATCCATCAGGATTATAGCACCTGAAAACTTTGTCAACATGTTATCCACTATAGTAGACAACTTTCTTATTTTGATGGAATTCAACACAACTCCCAATGAAGGAATCATGGCTCCAAATATATCTCCTACCACAGCAGCTGCAGTCTCTCTTTTCTGGATACGATGAGATCCAGACGTCTTTGGAATCACCGATAGGTCATCCAGTTGATAAACCTTTGGGAACACTATACCCAAATAACATCTCCCCCACCATCCCTTTGGAAGACGATAATAGGCATTATGCCCACAAATGTAATATACACCAGGTATGACAGGGTCAAGTCCGTTCAGCATGAATGTCCATTTGGCCTTAAAGATAAACGTATGTTTACATTCACTCGCTCCCACGAAAATGTTATCATAATAAGATTCACCACGATATATACAAAATTTCCCTACATGCCAAGCGTCTAAAGCTATTTTTCCTTGTGTTTTTATTGCGGCAAAAGCATAATTATCTACTGAAGTCCTCTTACTTAGCTCTTTTTCTAATTTCGCATTCATTTGTGCCCTTCTATCATCTGTGCGATCTAAAAAGCTTATTTCTACTGCAGAGAGCGAGCAGGTAAGGTTTTCCCTATGAGCGTGAGCTGTTTCAAAAGGTTGCATTGGCTCGAAAAATTCCCTCATTATTTTAGCATCCCAATCTTTAGCAATCTGGCTTAGTTGCGTTATTATAGGAACATATGCAAAGGTAACATCATAATTTGAATAAAAATACTGTATGTTAGTTTGACCATAAAATCTAGAAGTTACTAAACTACATGTAATCCCATATGTAAGAGGCATGTGGTGATAAGTCACCCCTTCCGTTACCGATGTCGGTATCTGTGTACACACATAACAATCTTTCGCATCCATAGTCTCAACATATTCTGTTAGTAGGCGATAGAAAACATTATACGAAAGTTCCTTCTTATCATGCAAGTGTCTCTCATCTAATTCTAGTCTTTTCAATGCGGTTAGTTCAGTGACAGTAACAGGAGCAGAAGTAGAAGCATCAATTTTCTCATTCTCACCCTTACCACGCGTTGCAAGCACTATTGCCATTATTATTAGTACACATGCAGTTATCAAGCCTATACACGCATATTTACAATATTTCACTCTACTGTTTTGTGTAGCGTACTTAGTCATGATCTGTATAGAATCAGAGAGCTAGAAGCACTTATAAAGAAACGATTTAGCAATTAGTTACAAAGCTGAATGAGCGCAATGTTCACACAGTTTTCTTCAGGAGCCCAGTAACTTATCGGTTAGCAGTATTTGTCTCAATTCGGCAATAACTCAGTCTATTATCAGTTAGCAACGTTGTCTCAAATCGGGTTTAAGAGTCAATCAGGTTATGAAAGTCTTATCAAGTTAGCAAATGTCTCATCCGGTTTAGCAATGTCTCAGCTGGTTGTATCACGTTAGATTATAGCAAGCAATGTCATTTATCACCCTTTCAATCAATAGTGTCCATAAAACTTTTCTTTTTTATTGGTATCTCTTCTTCTTCGTTCTCGAGGCTAAGAGATACAAATTCGTCGGTCCAATCGTCATTGACTACATATGCCCGTCCTGGACCGGAATATCTCCTGTTTGGTATCCTTTTCCTTTTCAATTTTGCATCTCTCTTCGATTCTGCCTCACTGGTACTTTCCTCTTTGGCCAAGTCTTTTTCTTCACTTGATGTTGGTACCACGACAGACACTTCCTTTCTTTTCTCTTTCACTCTTGGCCCTTCACTGTCGTTCAACGTTTCTCTAGTTCTTAGTTTTACTGGTGATATACTTGGTCTTCTCTTTGCACTGTGTCCACTTGATGGACCTGCGATCTCTTCTGAGGAAGTTTGAATAGTTTCGTTCTGTTCTGCCTTGTCCCCTCCTTCTGGGGAGTCAATCAGGTTTTCCTTTTCTTTTTCTGTACCGTCTGCTTCTGGGAAAGCCCTCCTCTGATCAGGCTCTCCTGCTTCTTCACCTCTTTCGAGCCCTTTGTCACCGTTACTTTCTTCAGGCTCTTTGTTACCTTCAGCTGCTTCAGGCTCTTTGTTACCTTCAGCTGCTTCGTCGCTGTCTGAGGTTTCTCCTTGGTCTTCCCCAAGTGAATCGGTTGTTTCGTCCTCAGAGAATATTTCTCTCTCTTCTATTTCTGCCTGTTCGCTCCTAGTTCTGTTTTGCTCTGTCTCAGCGCTCGGCACTTTGTTATCAGGTACTGGCAGTTTCAGCGCTTCAACTTCCTCATCTGTGGGACACAACACCTTCTTTGTATGACTGGTGTGAATCCAGTTGGGAACTCCCGCACACTTCACAGCGGTAGTGGTCGTCAGGATCACTTGGAAAGGGTGCTTTCCAACGGGGTTCCAGACACGACTTCCTCACGTGCTTCTTTATCACGACCCAGTCACCTGCTTTCAGTGTGTGTCCTGGACCTTGGATCGGTGACAAGGTGGTTGCTTTCACCTGGTGAGAGAAAGAGCGAACCACGTCAGCCAGACCTTTGCAGTAGTCTAACACCATATCATCTGTAATATTCAAAAGCGCGTTTGCGGGAACTGCAGGAAGTCTCATGGCCCTGCCCATGAGAATTTCGTGCGGGGACAATCCAGTCTTTCTGTCAGGGGTGTTTCTCATTGACATTAACACCAAAGGCAATGCGTCAGGCCATTTCAAATTTGTCGATGCACATATTTTCGCCATTCTTGATTTCAGTGTACCATTCATCTGTTCCACCAGTCCTGAGGCTTCAGGGCGATAGCTACAATGCAGTTTTTGCTCAATGTTCAGCGCTGCGCAAAGTAACTTTATCACCTCGTTATTGAAGTGACTTCCTCTATCTGATTCTAAAGAGATCGGTAATCCGAAACGTGGTATCAACTCCCTCAACAATAGTTTTGCAACTGTAAGGCTGTCATTTCTACGTGTGGTGTATGCTTCAATCCAATGACTAAAAATGCACACAATCACCAACACATACTTCAGACCTCCATGCACAGGCATCTCAATAAAGTCCATCTGCATTCTGCTGAACGGGCCACCCGCCCTGCCAATGTGGCTCACGTTCACAACCGTTCCCTTTCCTGGGTTCATCTGCTGACAAATGACACAACGATGGCAAACTGCTTCTGCAACTTGACGGAATCTGGGGTTAAACCAATCAGTTTTGAACAATCTTATCATGGCATCTCTCCCTAGGTGAGCCTGCCCATGATAGAACCGCGCTAGCTGCGATAAGAGACTATTTGGTAAAACAAATTTTCCTTCATTTGAAACCCATAACTCATCTGGTCTCCTTGTACATTGCGACTTAATCCAGGAAACTCTTTCATCCTCCCTGACGCTATTCTGTAATGCTTTTAGTTCATCCATTGTATCCACGACCTTCAAGGCAAATGCTTCAGCTGGTTCGAGTTCTGGTTCACTTATCAAATTCCTTTCATCCCTGAGCAATATACAGTTCAAGGCACAAAATCTTGCGACTTGATCCGCATATGCATTTCCCAGGGAAACATAGTCCTGTCCTTTTGTATGAGCACTACACTTTACCACTGCAATTTCGGCTGGCATCTGAATGGCGTGTAACAATTCCCTTATTCTCTCCCCGTTTTTCACTGGGGACCCTGAAGAGGTCAGGAAACCTCTCTGTGACCATAGTTGCCCAAAGTCGTGCACAATTCCAAACCCGTACTGACTGTCAGTGTAAATGGTAACCTTCATCAATGTAGACAGTTGGCATGCTCTTGTAAGGGCTACAAGCTCTGCTACTTGTGCGGAATAGACTCCTTGAAGCCAGGATGCTTCCAAGACACCTGTTACAGTACATACAGCATATCCTGCTTTCAAAATTCCCAACCCATCTCTTAGACATGAACCATCAACAAAAATAATATGGTCATTTTCATCAAGCTTAGTATCCCTAATATCAGGTCGGGGTTTTGTGCAAAATTCAGTCACCTGAAGGCAGTCGTGCTCGACGTCTTCAGCGTTCTCAATTTCAGCATTTTCACCGGGAAGCAAGGTTGCTGGATTCAACGTAGTGCACCTTTTCAGCTGCACATTCGGTGAGCCCAGAATTATTGGTTCATACCTTGTGAGTCTTGCTCCAGTCATGTGTTGCGTTCGGGAGCGGGTCAAAAGTATCTCAACTGAGTGAGGGACCATGACTGTTAATGGGTGTCCCATCACTATTCCTTCACTCTGAGTGAGGCTGATACCAACTGCTGCTACGGCGCGCAAACACCCTGGCAGTGCTGCTGCGACCGGATCCAAAGTAGCTGAAAAATACGCTACTGGTCTGTTTATGCCACCATGGGCTTGGGTCAAGACAGACAAAGAACATGCATCATGTTCATGACAAAACAATGTGAAAGGCTTTGTGTAATCAGGCCTACCTAAAGCTGGAGCCCTGCACATGCATTCTTTCAATTCAATAAAAGCATCCATCTCATCTCCTTTCAGCTCAATTTCATCCAAGGCATCCTTCTGGGTCAGTTTCAGTAAAGGCTTTGCTAGAGTTGAAAAGTTGGGAATCCACTGGCGACAGTAGCTCACCATCCCCAAAAACTTCCTCACCTCCCTCCTCGTCTTTGGTGGACTCATTTGAAGTACACTTGTTATTCTTTCCTTCATTATTCTCCGTGACCCTTTCTCTATTTGATGACCCAAGTATTTTACTTTCTTCTGACAGAACTGCAACTTTGAAGGAGACACCTTGTGTCCATTCCTTCCCAAATGGTTCAGTAGAGCAATGGTGTCGGCTGTGCAGCCACTTTCTGTCTTAGATGCAATCAGTAAGTCATCGATGTACTGTACTAGGGTTGACTCGAATGGCAATTCTAACGCTTCCAAGTCTTTCTTTAGAATCTGATTGAAAATTGACGGTGACTCCGAAAACCCTTGAGGAATTCGACACCAACTGTAAACTCTGTCTAAGAATTGGAAACAAAAGAGAAATTGGCTGTCCTCATGAAGAGGCACCGAAAAGAATGCTTGTGACAAGTCAATGACTGAGAACCACTCGGCATCGCAAGGGACTTGAAACATTATCACAGCTGGATTCGGTACTACAGGGCAGCATTTAATTATGATGTCATTTATTTTCCTCAAGTCCTGCACGATTCGGACCTTTCCACTCGGCTTTATTAGTCCCATGATTGGTGAATTACATGGACTGCTTAACACTTCTTTCAGTACTCCCTGTTTTACAAACTCGTCAATGAGTTGGGCGACTTTCATGAGGGTGTCTTGTGCCATGTGGTATTGTGGGGTCTGGGGAAAGGTTACATTGGGTTTTACGGTCACTTTCACTGGTTCCACTCCTTTCACCAATCCCACCTCTTTTCCTGTCATATCCCACACTTCCTTTCCGACTGTTTCCCGTAATTCAGCTGGAATATCTTCTTCAGTTATCATCGGAAAAAGGTTAATCAGAGGATATTCTTCATCGACAGTTTCCATCTCATCCCCTTCTACACTGTCCTCTTCTTCCCCATCACTGCTCGTCTGAATTCTAATTCCATCGTTCGAACACATAATCGAACATCCCAATTTGCACAATAGGTCTCTCCCTAACAGTGCTATCGGGCTTGAGTCACATACCACAAAATTATGTGACCCTTGATAGTTACCAATTCTGACTTGTACTGGATCTGTGATTGGGTTCGTCAGGTGCCTGTTTGCTACTCCCACTACTTGAACTGTTCTCCCTGAGAGTGGCAAATTTGGTACTTCAATGCTCCTAACAGTTGAACGTGTGGCTCCTGTGTCAACCAAGAATGAAACACGATGACCCATAACTCTTCCCTCCACATATGGACCCTTTTGATCAACTTCCAAGGATGCTGCAAGCACACAATTTCCCTCCTCATCTGAACTTTCACTCTCCCATACATTGTTTATTCCATTCTCACTGTGTAATGGGAACTGTTGTACGGTGCCATTTGTATTCATCACCTGACCCGAGACCTGTGGAGGAACCATCACTTGCTGCTGACTCACTGGTGCCAAAGGTATTTGCATTTGCTGATTAGGTACCATGGGAAACTGCTGTTGCATTGGCTGCATTTGCGTCATCTGCATACGGGGCATCTGCATCTGCTGCGGCTGCATGGGCTGTAATCCCTGCAGCTGATTTATGGTCTGAAAATTTGGGTTTGGACCTCTCATTTTCGGTCCCCTCATTGTCTGGAATGCATTGACATCATTGTTTTGCTGACCAACACCTGCACCTTCCTGCATCACCATCGGGCACTCGCGTTTCCAATGCCCGACGATTCCGCACACGTGACACGGCATCACCCTTTTCATTGCCTGCACACCATTCGGAATTGCAACAGTGTTCAAATCCGGACCATTACTCCCAAAGCCTCCTCTGCCTCTGCCTCTCGCCTGTGGCTGAAACACCATATTTCCCTGCGGCTGCGGCTGCGGTATCTGCTGTTGGAACCCTTGCAACCCTTGCAGACCTGTCTGAGCTGCTTTAAGTTGCATCACCATCACTTTCTCTTTCAACCTTTTCTGTTTCACTTCAATTTCGTCGCTACAGTATTTCGCATAATTCAACACCTCATCAATAGGTTTTGACTGCCAACAAATCAAATGCGTCTTTATCATCTGACTTATCTCTGGTCTCAGCCCTTCCACAAATCTAAACACAAAATGAAGCATGTCCTTCGCCTCTATTGTTTCCGTGCCACTGTAGTTCTTGAACGCCTTCAACAACCTCTCATAGTAACCATGAATCGACTCTTTAGCCTCTTGGGCAGTTCGATCAATCTTCTGCCAATCCACACTTTTCGCGGCAACCTTCGTCTTCAAATGCTCAATCACCTTATAGTACAAGCTCATTACCATAGGTGATGGTGCACCCGTATCCCTGTCTCTCTCTGGTTCACTTGTCGGCCAACCTACAGCCCTTTTGCAGTCTTCCCACAAATCTGCCGGAACCACAATCTCAAAGAGGGTATTCAGGTCTTCCCAAAGACATTTTGCAAGCTTCACAAACCTATCAGTCTGTTGATACCATTCAATCGGTTTCTCTCTCAGTTTGGGAAAATCATCCGTAAAAGACTGAATGTCGCTTCTGTGCCACGGTACATGTATTAATTTTCCCCCTGCTGTCTCCCTCATTGGTAACATGGTTATTGCATCACTACTCTGTGATCTTTTCTCGTTGTGCTCTGGGACACTGTCTTTCCTCTTTTCCTTTTTCTTTGCCCATCTGCTTTCCCATTTGTCTAAGCACCTCCACACTTGTGCACTCTGCAGCAATTCTCTAAGGTGCGTTTTCATGCCTGCTGACCTCATGTGTTCAAAGTCTGTGGTCCCGAAATCCAATCTATAGCTCCTGCTCAAGTGTGTTGTCTTGTCTATCTCAACCCCGTTTTTGTCAGCTATTTCTTGCAACCTTCTATGTACCTTGTTCACTTCTCTCGTAATCCTAGGACATAGATACCTCAGCTCTTCTTCTGAGTAGGACTCTAACCTATTCAAACCCATAGTCCCTTCCACCAATTCTTCTGCTTCCATGTTCAACCTGACCTTATTCAGATAGTCTTCTCCCTTCCCACTGGCTGAGCTTTGTGTGGAATTCAGACTGTTGAACCACTGTGTCAGCTGTTGCGCATTCAACCCCATCAGTGTAGCATTCACATCGACTGCCATTGATGGTTGCGGCAACTTTTCAGTGTTCGATGATAGCGGTATCATCAGTGGGGGACTCGACCTCACCACTGTTGACTGAGCACATATGGGACTAAACTCCATCAAGGACCCAGATCCAGTTGGCAGAGCCGCTATCGGAGTTGTCTCTGGAGTGTTTTCTATGCACCTCCTTTCCGTCCCACTCTGCACCATTGATCCTTGACCGCTCATACCTGAGTTAGGCTGAATGTACAAAGGTACCGGTGGACCTACAGTAATGGGTAGGGATATCGCATCTGGGTTCTGTCCATTCCCCAGGTTCTGAGGCATGTTCATTCCCACACTATGGGTCATCATTGCCGGCATGCCCGTCTGACTCCCCGTCATCTGAGCATGTGCGGTTCCCCCCTGCATCTGCTTTTGAGGCATCAAAAACTGGGTTGATTCAGCTTGTGCCAATGTTGGGTTGCGACCATTCTGTACTCCCATTACGGTTGGATCTAGAATCATTCCTGTACTGTTGTCACTGCTGTAGTACCTTAGGACCTGCGGCTGATAATTTTCTGCTGTTTTCAATATAGGCACATCTGGATATATTCTCCTAACCTGCGGTATCTGCGGGGTGAACAGTAAACTCGGGTCCTTAGATCCCGATGGCATTTCTGAACTCGGAGTTTCATTATTTTGTACCGGTGCCGGAGGGGCAGAACTGGTACTTGGACCTTGTTCACTCTCTGCATAAGGTGGTGGACGGTCGTTCAGCAATTGCATGATGAACTCCTCATCCTCTGACTCGTCTTCTCTCCTTAACTTTTCCTCGTCCTCTCTATCTTTGGAACACCTCATGTTTGTCTTACAGGTAGCTTTCTTGCCTGTCGCCTCTTCTTCCTTAGCAATTGCGGGAAACAATTTTATCCCCTGCAATATATCTGACCTCCACACCTTCTGTGCATTATCCCACCTAGCGTCCGCTAGTGTCTTTTCTACCTTTCTTATCCTGGTCTCGAACTTCTTTTGCTGTTGCTGTCTAGCCATTAGTTCCCAAATCGCTAGAGCCTCAAACTGTGCTGGCCTTGGAGGTACCTTCATGTCGTACATCGCGAATCTCAAATTCTCTAGGACCCTTATATTGAATGTCCCATGGATCGGGAACGCTACGCTCCCATGTCTCTCTGTCAGCTTGTGCCATTGCTTTAGCCAAAGGCACGGAGCTACCCCCCTTTCTTCCATTACAATGTAAGCTGGTGTACCTTTGGGTGGCGTCTCCTCTCCTACGCTCGCTTTAATGTAAGACTCCCCCTTCATCGCACTCTTTAATGCTTTAAAAAATTTCATTTTCTCGTCTTTTATTTCACAAAGTTTGTAATCAATAAGTGACTTTAATTCCCGGAATACTCTTCGCTTGCCTTTCCCCTTCCAATCGAGCCCCACGGACTGCGTCCAATCCGTGCGCGGCCCTTCTTTGCAACCAACCTATTCCAGCGCGGCTCCTAGTGACGTCACACTCACACACACTGCGGCTGACAAAGCCTCGCGGCTTGTCCTCCTTCACTCCGCTCCTCTCGTAACAACTTCTGGCATGTATCGCGAGCAACCAAATAATAATAAAACAGATCTGTCGGTTTACTACAGGAAGGGTAACACAATCGCTTCAGGACCTTAGGGATTTTTCACTAGCCTTGGCAGTTATTCCATCTTTCTCGGTCCCCACTTTCGCAAGCAAATCCTGACCCGCAGACTCTGCTCTCAACTTGTCAATGATCTATTCTAGTGCACTTAGAATTTGTCAAAGCCCGAAGTCGAAGTTTTCTTTCACTCCCTTAACACACGTACCGACTCGTTGACCACGCCCGGTCAACCTATTAAACCGACCAGACCACAACATAAAACAAGTGTCTCATACACTTTTCAACATACTCCGGAGTCTCTTGACCTCGCAGGGCCCGTCTCAACAACAACAACCACGTGGACCTTTTTCTGCACAAAGCGCCACATGCACATGAAGTTCGACGACTTCCCTACTCTCACACTCGGAGTCACACCTCCGCTATTCTCTAAAATCCTCGCAACCTTTTCAAACAATCTGCGGCAATAAGCTGTGCAAGCGCAAAACCCTGACTTCACTCATACCGTCACTAGTACCGCCAACGCCGATTTCACACCTCCATTCTCTCCATTCGCAAGCTCCGAGATCCCGGGAAAGTCGCGGGGGACTTAGGGCATCATCATTCTCTCAATCTGTTTTACCCAAGAAAAATCTAATTCAACACCATATACCTCTCGAGTGGGGTCTCAAAGAGCGCAACCGTTACCTCTCGAGCGGGGTCCCAAAGGGCGAAACCGTTACCTCTCGAGTGGGGTCCCAAAGGGCGAAACCGTTACCTCTCGAGTGGGGTCCCAAAGGGCGAAACCGTCCTCTGCTACCATCTACTGATAGAGCGTTCCGTCCTAATAAATTACCTGTATTTGGACGCTCTTGGGTCGATGAATCTTTTGACCAAGTGGGGCTCTCTTCACCCGAGATTAGTCAATTTAATCTAATCAATAACGAACATAAGCAATGCCCTGATCAACATAACACTTCACAATTAATCCAGAAAACATTTTGGCGAACCATGACCTTTCGGCCATGAATAACCACACCAGTTCATTCAAAGTTAATGAATTTATTTCCCTATATTAACAAAGCTAGCACGATATAAATGTGTCTCAACACCAAATGATATATGTAAATGAACATTAATAGCTGTCCATAACGGCGAAAAGATGCAATCTATGCAGCATTTGAATAACAATGCATTCGATAATAGCAACGCAAACCACTAAAACTATAATCTGTAATGGGCTAATTGCATACATTAGTCAACATAACAAGGTCTCAAATTGCATCGTGCAACAAATGAATCCTCATCTAACCTCAAATTAGCATCTGCGTGTGGGACTTCATGCAAAAAAACAATTTAGCAACATTGATTTGGAAAACTCCTAACTAGGGCTCTTATAAAAAATCAGCAGTTGGTTGCCTAAAAAGAAACACAATGCAATTGTACATTTTCCTTTCATATTTACCAAATTTAATCAGCATTCAAGGAAGTCTTCGTCTCACAGGTACCGGTTTCGATCAGCATGGGATGGGGCAAAGGGGGCAGGGTGGACGGGGCAATTGCCTCACAGCGGCAAGATAAAAGGACAAAACTACTACTTTATGCAAAGGGGCAGATCAAAGTTAAAGTCTCTAGAGCGAGAATTACTTAAAGTCTCTTTCTCTCGATTAGAGAAAGCATCAAAGTCTCATTCAAAATGGCGTCGAACATCAATTGGTATCGTAGAAGATGGCAAAATGACGAGGCCGGCAAGATGGGCCATAATGGCTGCAATGGGCAATAATGTCCTCAATGGGTGCAGTGGGTAATGGCCGCTTTCTTCTTGTGCACCAGGTTTAAATAATCAACAGTTCAAATCCAGTAGGGTCTTCCATTGGAGGGTTCATAGGTTGGGTTCAAATTGTCCAATCAAAAACAACAATTTACAAGCTTCTACCTAGGCCTACATTATCCTTGGAGTCGGGAACGTAAGTTGCAACATATTTTACCAATTAACTCACTTTCAGAGCTTCCATTGTCTGCACCTGCAGATTGACCTTGGAGCAAAGAAGAAGATGCCAGGCTGGCACGAAACCTTAAAGATAAGCATGTGAACCGATCTCACTGGAAAAGTACAGCTTCAAGCAAGAATACACGTTTTATTAGCACATTAGAAAAACACGAGCATCTAAACCGTGAGACAAGGCAACTAGGCCGAAGCCTCCACTAAAGTTATGCTAAGTTAAAACATTTCAAACAAGCAAATCATGGCACACGTTTACGGTTATGTCAGATTAGTACAATTCTAATACATCACGTTATATAAAGCACGCTTATAAATGTTGGCGAACTACTCTGAGGGCACATTTGTCCCCGTACAATCTTTATTAATTCGGTTAAAGTCACACTTGATTATTGCGGCACTACGTTTATGCGCTAATAAATGTAAAACATCGTTTCTGCGTCATCAAGGGTATCTTTTCCATCCTGAACTGCTCTTCTTGTATCCCTGCTGGAGTGCACCTCGAAATACCAGAGTGATTGATCCTCTAAGAATGGCTGGAAATGTATTGTGAACAGGTCTAACGACAAAACCCTTTACTTGGTTCAGAGGATGGAGAACATCTGTGTTAGAAATTACCATCTTTGTGTGATATTCCTCCAAATTTTTATCTTTTGTTTCTGAAACCGTTTTTGTTGGCTATGTAACTCTGTACATTTTGGCACTGCCAACCAGTGGGAAAGTGTGAGTGCTCTCCTTTACAAACTTGGTAATATTGGCATATATCTGATTTGCACATTTAATCTGACCCTAAGTCCCTAGTACATAGTGCCACCAGCACCCAGGGCCTGCAGATCAAATGTGACTAGAGTGGTGAGCCACTCATTGTGCCACCCACTAAATTATCACTGGGTGTGCAGTTTTAAACTGCCATTAAGGCCAAGCAAAATAAAGGTTGCCAGGCCTCAACCCTACTTTTAAATACTTATAAGTCACCCTTATGGTAGGCTTTAAAAGCCCATAGGACAGGGTGCTTGGTATTTAAAAATTAGGAAATGTATTTTTAGTGTTTCATGTGTTCTGGCCGTGAAAATATCCTAAGTCACTTTTCACTGTGGCAAGGCTGGCTCTCCTGTAGGTTAAGAATGGCTTACACTATTGCATTTAATAAGTGATGACTCCAGTTTGAGAGCAACTAGAAAAATGGCCCAAGGACTCACTTTAGTAGTAATTTAAAATAGAAAGTAATGGTCAGGTTAGGCTTTATATTACTATTTTGGAAATTACACTTTTAGAAAGTTGTCAAAGTCAAAATAGCACATACATATTACATAGAAAACTCTTTACAGTAAAAAAAAAACATACACATTTATGTCAGTACATTAATTCAATAAAAAGGCATCCACAATTACTGAATTTGATGCAAATCCCTTCCAAATTTTAACATCTCCCACAATATAGCTAAGCACGCAAAACACAATTCCGGGGAGGATAGCTTTGCAAATATCTAATACCGTCTTTATGAGAACTAAAATACTTATTCAAAAGTACCGGCTGTCAAAAGTGGCCTTGCAAAGAGCGATATAAAGTTTAAAAAAAAGCATAAAATGTACAGTGGATTGGGATGTAACTCCATCACAAGGACATCATGGCAGGGATGGAAATCAGGTACCCACCAAAGGAAAAACAACTAGAAAGTGAATCTTGTGTAATCACAGTCTAATAAAAAAAAATCTTGGTTCAGGGCTATTAATCCAGAGTAAATAAGGTTCTATACCTGAAGTGATAGCTAAGGAGAAATAATTTAAGACAGAGTTTGTATCTAATGCCTTCTCTGTTCTAGTCTCTATGTGATGCAATTTTTTTAATTACCATACCTTTAGTTGGTGGAACAATATTATCTGGATTATCAAAGATGGAGCCTAATCCCAGCGCATAAAAAGTGGTTTGACATATGCCAAGCATGGTATACTGACCATGTTATCTGGGTTTAAACAGTCGACCAAGACTTTCCTTGAAAAAACTGCCTCTGGGGTATTCCATACCTTGACCCATAATAAAAAGCTGGACATGGCGACTCGGTCTTCTAAGAAACCTAAACCTAGTTTTAAATGTGTAACAAGGCTTGCGGTACTCTGAGGAGTGGCTAAAAGCCTGTTCAGAAACCTGTTTTCTACTGACTGTAGTTTTCCTGAGCCAGCTTAATCCCACACTCCAGCACTGTGTACACCCGCTGACTAATACTTGCTGTTATAGAGCAGGATGATACCCTTAATAGGCTTATGACCAAACCTTTTTGCAACCATTAAAACCGCATCACATGTTGCTTCCATCTTCTGCGGTCTTTGTGAAACTAACCTGCCCCCAAGGCATTAACATCCAATAAAATTCTGAGATAATTAAAACAAAGATACTTTTGATATTGGAGAGCTATCCATGTGAAACTGTTTTGATCTAGTGTTCCTTGGTCCACATGTCATAATAAACGATATTTTAAATGTACTGTAAGGTCAATTTTTGTCATAAAAACATTAAAACCATGTAGAAGTCTCTGCAAACAACTTGCTTTTAAGGCTAAAAGAGCCAACTCGTGGAACACTTTTAATATAAGAACCAAGAACATTTTCCAGGGCGTTTATATGGAATAGAATCCAGAAGGGAGCCAAAATGCAGCCCTGCTTAACCCCTTTTGTAACCTTTATAGGCTTTGCACAGTCCCTGTACTGGATATAACACACCCTTGTAGTTGTATCTTGGTGGAGAAGTCTAAGTAAGTCAACCAATGGAGGTTCAACTCCTGCCTGGGACATAAGTTCCCATACTTTACTCCTGCCTACCATGTCACATGCACAGGAGAGGTCCATGAAGGCCATATGAACGTCACCTCTCCCGGCTTCAACGTATTTCCCAAGGCCTAAATTTAGGTTAAGAACTTACACCACTGTCCCAAAACCTGGTCTAAAGCCATATTGAGCTTGCAAAAAAAAAAAGAATTTGCCTCTGCCCAATCCTCCAGTTAGCCTAAGATGACCTGCCCCAGAATTCTTTCAGATGAATATAATAAAGAGATCGGCCGATAACATATTTTCTGAATTCGATCCCCTTTTTTGAAAACAGGCACAATGATGGACTCTTGCCAAGAATCAATTAGATTTGTAATAAGAGGAGCCCAAAAATCAACATTTTGCTTGAATAAATCTATATAGCAGAAAACATTGCTTTTTTTACTGATACCAGGTCTATACAGACTGATAGCCACTGCTCATTAATATTTAGCGAGTCAATGTAGGTGATTTTTTCTTTGTCCCTGTCCAAGTTGGATGAATTAAAAATTTGGAAAAAAATGCCCAACCCAGTCCTCCCTAGGAATATGAAGTTCTAAACCAGTAGCTGATCTTTCTGTAAAAAAGAGGCAGTTAACTACTTCACAAAAAAGCTTGTTATCACCCATGTGGGTGGCATTTTCCAAGTCCTCCTATGCTTTTAGCCTAGTCTCTTGGTTCCTGTGTTCAGTGGCACTTTTAAAGATTTTCCTAGCTTCTCTGATTTCTTCGACATCATGCAGGATCTTATTCGTGGCTTTTTATTTAAGGATTTTAATGTTGCAGTACAGTCCGCACTAAACCATGAATGTGGTGTTCCTTCCTTTAATGCCTTATTCTTGATTAACATACTTGACCCAGCCTCACAGATAACAATGAAACTCTCCCTAATGTCATTCGGTTCAGCATTAAGTGATGAGCAACATTCAATTTTGTTTATAGCCACAATACAAAAGCTCCTTCAAGAACCTGTAAGAGTCACTATTGGCCCATTTCATACTAACCCCTTTGTTCACACTTTAACAGATCGGGGGTTTTGACATATCTGAGGTGCCAGGGGATAGACAAATAGAAAATTCTAAAATAATAGGGTTATGCTCACTACATGGAACAGGGCAAACCTCATACCCAGATTCTGAATCAGGTCCGAGGACAGAAGTTTGAAATCAATTATACTGGCCTTGCTTCTGCCCACAAAAGTTGGACAACTATCAGTCCCCTTAACATTAATATCAGAAGAAAAGCACAAATCATGAGAAAGGACAATCAAGTTCAGAGCTTCGCCATAAGCCGAATGCATAAAGTGGCTAAGGTCAGCCCCTTGCTTGTTAGAAAAACCACAGAAGCAATACCCACTATGAGTACCTTTCTCAATTTTGAAATCACCAGCCCAGATTATTGACCAGTGTTGGTCCCTGTGATTCTCAAAGTCTGATAATAACTTCCCCGGTTCGTAAATTATGCTCACTGGTTGTGCTAAGAAAAAATCTATCAGGAGAATATTAATACATTTTGGAAAGTTGAGACTTAACACTTGGAAATATGGGCCAGATGCCAATGATCTAACCTCCAGATTTCTGACTGAGCATGAAACAAAGGTAGCCAAAGCCCCCTTTCCTCAACCAGCTGAAGATGGGATTGCGTGAGAACAGTATAACTTAAAACCATTAATAGACAAATGTGCATATTTATACTTGGCTTGCGCTGTTTTAGTGGCAAAAAATGTGACTCTAAAACTGCGCATAGTTAACTCCATATTTATATTTTGACGGTAGGCCAGTCTAGCGTAAAAATATAGGGGTTAGCATCATATTGTGGATGCGGAAAACTACCTTATGCTAATTAGATGCAAGGTAGGCATTCCCGTCCACAATATGACAGTAACCCCATACCGCCTTATTTATATTCCGGTGCAAAAATTATTTAGCGCCTGGGGACCAAGCGTTAGGGGTTCGTGGACCCATTTCCATGGCTAAACACAATGGAATGGGCCCACAGATGCCCATCCCAAGCCTCGAGAACACCCGCACCCACACCAGAGGCACGCAACGGATGGGGGACCCCATCCTGAGTAAGTACAGGTAAGTATATTTATTTATTGTTTCTGTGCCATTGGGGCCCCCTGCCTGGCATTGGGTATTATGGCCTTGCCCAGGGGACACTGGTCCCCTGGGCTCGGCCATTGGGGTGGCAGGCATGGCTCCTGTCTTTCCTGAGACGGGAGTCATGTTTGGGTGGTAGTGCGTCAGCAAATGACGTTGGGCTGGTTAGCAGCATATTTATTCCCGCTCACCAGCCTAGCGTAATTTCTGGTGCACTAGCGCCTCCCTGTCCCCGGCTAGCATCTTCTCTTTAGACGCTAGCTTGTCCTTTGCACCACCATGTGCCGTTACATAAATATAGTGCCCGCCTGGCACAATGGAATGCCACTAGCAGGTGCTATGGATTTTGACGCAAAACTGAGTTAGCATAGTTTTGCAGCAAAATCCATAAATAAGGGCCAAAGAGTCTAGCGCCCAAGTCTCCTAGTAACATGTTACACTGAAATTTTGTATACAGTTCAGTCAGGCTTCATTATGGAGATTTTGCTTAGCCCCTGCAATATTCCAGAACAAGAGCCACAAAGCCTGGTTTGTCTTCACTTCAGTTATATCAGCAGTCAGGGGGACTGGCAGTTGTATACAGTGGGGCTGTGTTCCTGCTGAATCTATCCAACCGGGTACTTTAGCTGGGATGCTTGTCTTCCAGTGTCAATTGTTACCGGATAGGCTTGACAAAACTTCAAAATGATTTGAGGTGACTAACGGAGTCTTATGTAGTGGCATTTGGTTTGGTAAACTCTGTATTCCTAAGCCCTGCTTAGGATAGGGATGATAAAAAGAACCCCACAAGTAGACTCGTATGGTAGAATATACAGGGCTGGGAATTTAATCATCGTAATATGAAGTGGGTACAATACTGAATCCACAACACAGTCCTCCTTGACAGTTTTCTCAGGTGTACCCACCCAATTTACTCAACAAGCCATACTTATTTTAGCATGGATTTCCTGATGACCATCTGCATATTTCTTAAACCAGTGGGCACATTTATTAATGAGGGTTTGACAAGTCTGAAATGCTCCTTCCTTCACTGGCGTAACTCCCACTAGTACAAGTGTATAAGGAGCACATTCAGGGGGTAAATGCAAGTGTACTTTTAAGGTGTGTGTCAGCAGATGAAGACTGAAACTGATCAGGCTCATTCAATTTCCCTTTGGTTCAGCAACTCACAGATTCTTAAAGTGAGTTATGTTGCCTGCAATTCCACTTTGCTGGGCACTAGGAGCTTCAATGAACCTACTTTTATCTGGGAGCCGAGGTTGTATTGAGGTGAGATTGCCATGCTTCTTCCCTTTATAGTTATATATAGATATATGTGTGTGTGTGTGTACAAAAGATAAAAAAAATAGGATAATAAAAAACACCAATATAAACTACTTGATAACATTTTAAACTTTGGTAGGGAAAAATTTAGATCGAATATGCCATATTGCCTCTAAACATTTTGCCACCGCACATGCCACAATCCTATGCAGGTTTGTTCTGCAAATCCTGAGGGCCATGTGCCGATCTCTAATACCCAAGGATTTACAGAGGGGCCTGATCCAGCGCACCCTCTGCCTGTTATACGCCAGACAGTGGAATAGAACATGGGATATATTCTCTGTAGTTATACATCCCATCGGGCATAAATCTACTCAACACTCAGATTGCTTCCATCTAGAAATAAAAGCCTGAAGCGGTATGGAACCAATTCTTAACCTAATATAAGGTGCGCATGCATGGGGTACCAATCTCATATCAAGATAGGGCTTAAATTAATAGTGGCATTTAGTTAGTAGGAAGCTATCAGTAAAGCTTGAGGAGGTGATTGCGGCCAGCTGAACACCTATCCGATTCATCCAATATGTGTTCTTCAAAGTTTGAAAAGCGCTCTTTGGAAGGTGCAAGGGGTCTGTCCAAAATGATCGTACCCCAATGCATAAAAAGCCTTTTTCACATATCTGCACCAGGGATTTTTTTCATTTTGCAGGACAGCTAGCACCACTCAAACCCATAATCTGTACGTGTCTAAGGAACCTGTTGACCATAATCTTATCCAGTACTGTAGTGGTCTCAAAGCGGCTGTATCCACAATTGAGTATAGGTTCAAGTCCATTTGAATAGGAAGTGTGGGGGAGCTCAAAGGTATTTTTGACAAGGCCTTGAGAAAAAAATTCTCCGCTCTCTCTAAGGCTAGTACATTGCCATGACCCCACAACTCAGCACCATAAAGCGCTCCTCCTCTGGCTTGGCTTTTGTATATCTCCATTGCAGGTGTAATGGAAAAACTGGTGGATCTACCGGCAAATCTCAGAATGCCTCCTGCTTTTTGTTTTAAAGACATAATACTTTTTAGAGATTGAGCCTTCCACTTATGTGAGTCCTCCATCCTTATTCCCAGCTAATCAAAGTCTGATGCTCTCTCTAAAATATTACCATCCAGTGATATCCTTTTCTTCACTCTACATTTAAGGTCACCAAAGGCCATATACTTGGTTATAGTAGCATTGATTTGAATGTCGAAATCCCTACAAAATCCCGAAAATCTCACAAGGAGTCTATTAAGACCATGAGCAGTTTGGTAAAGGAGGAGGGTGTCATCCACAAACAAGAGACATGGGGTCTTAACGCCACTCAGTTTTGGGGCGTTGTTTTCACAGTCCTGGAGATAGGGAATGCAAGCATTTATAAAAAGTAAAAAAAAGTGTAGGAACCAGCACACAGCCCTGTCGAACCCCCCTTCTGC
This sequence comes from Pleurodeles waltl, assembly GCF_031143425.1. NCBI lineage: Eukaryota > Metazoa > Chordata > Amphibia > Caudata > Salamandridae > Pleurodeles > Pleurodeles waltl. The sequence continues at coordinate 847,018,947 of NC_090444.1, forward strand.
AATGGGATTTCCCCCATCAATTCACCATTCATACCCCACCTTACTCTAGCAAAACTATCAGAATATAACTCCTGGATCAAATTTAACAAAGTGCCCGAGATACCTACCCTGCCCTGTATCTCCCATAATTTGTCTCGAGGGACCAAATCAAAGGCAGACTTGAGATCCACAAAAGCAACAAAAAGTCTTCCAGCATCCAGGTCGACAGTCTTCCATTTAATTGAAAGAAAGTGGAAGACCTGGTCTACTGTGCTACTCTTCTGTCTAAAACCCGCCTGGAGGTGGGATAAGATATCATTTTCCTCCAACCAATCCTGAAGCCTACACAAGACTTGGTAAGAATTTATTTTTGCAAGTTACCTAGAAGACCTATAGGTCTGTAATTTCCCGGGACTGATCTATCCCCTTTTTTATAAATTGCCACAATTATCGCACCCTTCCAGGAACGAGGGGGGTGTTCAGCCCACCACAAAACTGCATTTGACACGTTATTAATATACGGTCCCCAAAACCTATGTCAGACTTAAACAATTCTGCTGGGATTCTATCTAGGCCGGGTGCCTTACCCAATTTTTGTGCTCTAATGGCAGCCACAGTCTCTTCTAAAGTAAAAGGAATAAGTGTTCCAACGCCCCGGATCAGCTGCCTTCACTATGCTCATTGAACTATGAGATGGCACAATCTCCTGTTTAAAAAGATCAGAATACTGATGCAACCATACATTTGGAGGAATATGGCAGTCTGGTTTAGGATTTACATTCCAGGCTTCATGGGCTATCAGGGACCAAAATTGCTTTGAGTTATTTTGGTTAGCCGCAAATTGTAATTCCTGCCATTTTGACTCTACCAATTTGTTCTTACTGGTCTTTATAGTAAGAGTGTACTCACGCCTAGCAGGAATTATCCTCTCTTTATTTTTTTAGCGTATTGCATCCAACAGTCTGCCCTTAGCCAATTTGCATGCTTTATTATACCATTTACATTTACCTTCTCTCGGGTGCACCCCTCCCTTAGTTACTCTAAAGTATAGATCCTTACGGGAGGAAAAAAGTTCTACATGAAAAGCTGTAATTAGATTAGGATTCCACATAGAGGATGCAACAAGTAATTTGTTAGAAGATACAAGGTTATGCGATTTATCCACTAAGGTTTTAGAGTTTATAAAAGACTCCCATATTATAGCACTTTTTTTGTTGGACACCATAATCGAAAGCATACCCTCATAGTCATGTTGGATATGATTGACTGTAGAAAACCACCTAAGGCACTCCACCAAAATAGGGGAGTGATCGCTATTACGTTGTTCACCCACCCTAAAATCTTTGAATTCGCACGAGATTCTTACATCAATAAGCACATAATTGATAAAGCTACTGTAGGAACCTCTAAAAAAAATGTGCCTTTTGCGGGGAAATCCGAAAAGAAACAGCCATTGCCTGGCCGATGACCATGCATTATGATAAAGTTGATAACTTGGAGGGCTCTGGGACTGGCTTTGGTTTGATTGCTTACCGATAGAAAATTTTGAATTCCCCAGGCAAGATCTTCTATCTGGGTTAACTCAGAGAAGAGGGAATTGGGCTCCAGGGACACATATAGGTCCCCTGCTATGATGATAAAATATGAGGGAGAAAATTCAGAAACCAAGGCACTTAGCACACTAATAGTATTGGACGATTGACTCAGGCACCAGGTCTGTTGTAAATATTAACACAAGCAAGGTCCTTAACTTTTATAAGCTTAATCGCAATTGCCAATATATTAGATGCATCAACAAAAATTTCTTCCAGTTCACCCACCAATGAAATTTTTATCCAGGTGAGAAGGCCCCGCCTACTCGCCCTGATACAGATAGACTAGCCTTCTTACAAAATGAGGTAAATCCCTTTCTGTAGACATCTGAGGTGGCCCAAGTTTCCTGGAATAGACAGATGTTAAAATTATCTATAAACTGCCCCCACTCCTCATCGATGATCGTGTTACATATGCCAGCTACATTCCATGAGATGAATGCAGAGTTCATAGGCCTTAATTCCCCAGTCTCTATCAAAGGTGTCTTAGAATTAAAAGGTACATTTGGTTGGTCATGTCTTTTCCAAGGGGAGAAATCATGGAAGGGAGCTGTTTGACGTGCATTTGTGATTCATTCAAAGCTATACCCCCATTGGACTATATATTGTTGGGGGAAGAGATTGGAGAAGGGCACAGTCAGTAAGTATCAGAAAAGTCTACTGAGTGAAAGATTTTTAAGGAGTTCTGTGGGCTTGCCAAGACTGTGCATTCAGTACCAGGCATCTCAGGGTGCTCCTTCAAGTCATGGGAATCGGTCGGAGGGCTCATAGCGGCTGGTACATTATTTACAGTAGGGGGTGTAGTATTATAACCCATATATTTAGACCCATTAATCACAGCAATAGGAGCCCCTTTGCTCCGTGGGGCTCACGGGCCTCTGTGCAGGTTCTGTATTCCTGGCAAGACCGGACATTCTCTCCCAGTGATCAAAGGATACGTCTTTGCCGATGCCACTGGGGTTGTAGGGCTTGTATTGGAGGATACCCCCGGAGCCAGTGTTCCTATTTCTGGCTGAGAATTCTGAAATACTGTAGATGAACCAGTTCTGAGTGGGTTACACATCTCCAGTAAAAGTAGCCCTTCAACCAACTTGGGACAAGCAAGCTTAAGTTCTACAGTGTCCCAGTTCCCTGGGTTCTCTGGATAGCATGTAACAGAAATTATGTCTGAATAAGTGATAGATCGGCATTGCCTAACATGCCTTATCCAATGAACAACTTTATTCTTTAATGAGAGGCTATCTTCTCTTTTGGTGGAAGAAACTAGACATGAGTCAATCGGGAGGAAGGTTACTCAGAGATCATTTTTTGCACTGCCTCTGTACGGTTGTCTACCATATTCAGCATTGTAGAAATTACTCCTATGGCTGTTGCAAGGTTGTTGGTAATAGAAGCGGTAGAGCATGAGCCCTTCTTATCTCCCTCTGGGGCCAAGAAGCTTTTTTCCCCATGATGAAATGCTGTACACCCCTTAAGTAATAACATGACAGTGGATCAAACACCGAAGGCTACACAGCCTATAAACAGAGACGACAACTATTCAGCACCGATCTTTCAAAACATCCTTCTGGGTGGCCAGGCTGAAGGTTGCCGTTCTCTCAGTGTCCACAGTCTGCGGCAAAAAACAAAGAAACCTGGCCCATCACAGCCGCATCTGGCCACAAACGGGCTCAAACGGGTCTGCTCTTGGCTCAGTCTTCGCCGAGGCGTGCCCCACACCACAATACTAAAGTTGGCGCTTTTTAGCGCACATCAGATGGCAGGTGCAGATAATTACACAGGACAGCCTGCTGGGGCCCTGTGCACTGTGGTGAATTGAGTCCCCTCAAACAGCAGAGGTGAGCATGTCCCGCTCCACAGTACTACAGTCAGTGCTTTATAGCACACATCAGATGGCAGGTGGAGATTATTAAACAGGACCACCTCCTGGGGCCCTATGCACTGTGGTGAATTGAGTCCCCTGAAACAGCAGACCTGAGCACGTCCTGTGTCGTGGTACTACAGTCAGCACTTTATAGCGTGCACATCAGATGACAGGTGCAGATGATTACATAGGACTGCCTCATGTGCCCTGTGCCCTGTGCACTGTGATGAATAGAAATAGAAAGAGAAGAGTGACCAGAGGGGGTGAGAGGAGCTGTGGGTTTGAGGGGAAGAGAAGAAGAAAAGGGATAGAAAGGGGGGGGGAAGGGAGAGAATTTGGGAGTGCAATGATATACACAGGGGCAACTTCATTGTCAATAGAGGTGGCAGTGGAAGGGGGACCCAGCTTGGGGTGGGAGGGCAGGCTAATAGTGAAGGAGGTGCTGGCGGGGCAGAGGAGATTATGAGCAGTGATTAGTGTCCTGAAGAAAAGGGGCCCAGGTTTGGAGACAGAACGTTGTCCTCTCCTGCAGGCCATATATTACTAGTTCGTAGGAGGCTGTTTGGTACATTGCCGTGAGCTATTCATCATGGGAGGGGGGCATGTTCGAACTCCAGTGTCAGAGGATACACAATTTACTTGTAGCCAGCGCTGTGTGCAATAGGCAGGTTTGCAGCCTAGAGAGGCCCCAAACCTCACTGGTGTCATGCAGAATCATCAGGTGTCGGGGGAGAGAGGGTGGAAGCGGTATGACCTCCTGCATTGTATTCCCCACCATGTCCCAATAGGGTTCGATGTTTGGACAGTCGCCCAGTGTGTGGAGCAGGTCGCAATGCAGGTGGGAGCAACACCAGCAGTTCGCATGGGGTAGGAGTCTATGACGGGCCGGTGCTGCCAGGTCCGTCTGAGGAGGCAGCATGTGCTGACGCCTCCAACTCGGGAATGGAAAACGGAACAACCAGTCCCCTTGAACTTCCGGGGCTAAAGGGGCAAACGTTTCACGTGCCTGGGAACGAAGAAAAGGGGGAGACCCTGGTGGAGAGGGGGGAGAGAGCGAAAGAAGCAGGAGTGACGAGGAAAGAAGATGGACGGCTGTTGCAGCAACCGGTGAAGAGCCAGAAAGAGAGTGGAGGCTGGAAGCGGACGGAAAGTGCCCCAGAGGTATCCACAGGTCCGACAGCTGCGCAGCAGGCGCACCGCGAAGTTTCCACCCACGCTTCAGGAGAAGCGTTGCTAACCCAGGTGCGTCCATAGTATGGCTTAAGGGAAAAACAAGGGTGGCTGGGAGGGGGAGCGGGAAGGAAACAAGAGGGGAAGTGGGAAGGAAACAAGAGAGGGAGTAGGAAGGAAATAAGAAGGGGAGTGGGAAGAAAATAACAAAAGAAAGCGTTGCTAACCCAGGTGCGTCCATAGTATGGCTTAAGGGAAAAACAAGGGTGGCTGGGAGGGGGAGCGGGAAGGAAACAAGAGGGGAAGCGGTAAGGAAACAAGAGAGGGAGCGGGAAGGAAATAAGAAGGGGAGCGGGAAGGAAATAAGAAGGGGAGTGGGAAGAAAATAAAAAAGAAAGCGGGAAGGAAATAAAGGGGAAACAAGAGGGGGGTAGGAGAGAACAAACGAGGACAACACAAAAATAGAAAAGGGACAACAGGAGAAAAGAAAGGAAGCCAACAGACAGAGGAAGAACATACGAGAGACAGAAAGCCAAAAAAGGGGTCAGAGAGAGAGAAAGACCCAAGAGGCTAAAAAGATAGAGAAGAAGGATAACCCAAGAGGGTCAAGAAAAAGAAATAAACCACTACAACAGGAAGTTGTGAGGCCAGAGATAGACATCCCAGGAACCAGCAACAAAGAACAGAATAGGAGACAGAGGGGAGGAGAAAACAAAGGAAACCCTTCAGACAACAGAGATAGGAAATAGGGAATAGGAGTAAGACAAAGAACAGGAAAGAACCAGAGAAGAAGGAAAGGAACTTACCGATGCTTTATCTTGTTTTTCCACACATGCGCCTCCTGGGAGCCCTGGAAGAAGGAGAGAAAGGGAAAGAGAATTGAAGTCCAGTGGATGTCAGATGAAGATTGAACAGTACAGCGTATGTAACTTATACATCAAGCCACAATAAAAATAATTAATAAAACTCACCTGAACTCATACCCCACTGCCTTCGTGTCGTCACTGACGTACCCAGTGACAAGTGGTGTCGGAAGTGCGATTTTGTCGCACGAAACCCAACGCCATGGAGGAGAAACCCACACTTGCGGACATGATAGCACAACTAGCCGGGGGTCAGCGCCACTTACAATTGGTCTGGGAACAACAACTCAAGGAAGCCAAAGAAGAGCGAGAGGCACTGCAAACAGCACTGAAAAACCAGGTCACCATCATGGCTAACAACCAATTAGTACATGAGAATACCTTGGGAAAATTGACCGACACCATTGCGCACACCAAAGTGCATCCCAGCATGCCGAGCAGTGTCTTTCAGAAATACCAAGAACAAGAGGACCCTGATTCGTTTTTTACGAATTTTGAGCGGGTAGCAAGTACTGCCAATTGGCCAGAGGACAAATGGGGACAATACATAGCACCCTTGCTAACTGGTCAACTGCAAGCCGACCATCAAGCGGTAAACCCCAGAGGGGTTACGCCCTACACCGAGATAAAGAAGGCAATCCTAGAACGTATAGGATTAGATAAAGAAAGTTATAGGGCTACGTTTCGGCAGACTAAGTGGATACACCAGGAGAATCCACGTACTTTGTACTACCGGGTGCACCATGCTGGGGGAAAATGGTTGCATCCCACGGAGACCACGAAAGAGGAGATTTTCGATGTCATCCTACTCGAACAGTACTTGGAAGCCCTCCCTCCCAGCACCCGAAATTGGGTCTGACAAAACCCTGGCTTAACCAATCACACTGCAATATACCTTGCTTGTGCCTACCATTGGGCGCCGGATTTCTGCAGTGTCCCCACAAAAACCAACTACCTCCACCACCCCCCATTCAGGGCCAGAGAAACCCATACATCCACGAACCATGATGCTGCATGGTTCAGACCGGGCCATCCCTACCTCTTCCTCTGTACCAAGCCATCCCACAACCGGACCCCAATGTTACCACTGTTCAGAATGGGGACACATCGCCCGTAACTGTCCATTAAAGAAAGAAACGGAAGAGCCCATGGAGATAGGAATGATGAAGGGTCTAGTATTATGGTCTAGCAATAAGGAAGCAAAATATACCCTAACAGTCTATCTTAATGGCATAGAAAGGAAAGCTCTGGTAGATTCAGGGTGTAGCCAAAGTGTGGTTAGACAGGACCTAGTGAAACCTGAATAATAGACTCCTCACACCCAAGGCCTGATCACATGTGTCCATGGAGACTAATGGTTGTATCCGGTGGCTACGGTCCTTCTCAATTGGAGAGGGGCCAAGGAAACAATTACGGTGGGAATGATCCCAAACCTGGGGGAGGATCTAATCCTGGGCACTGATTATGTAAACTTCACCCCTCTATTAGAAAAGGCCTGCCAAGAACATATAACCAACACCTGGTGGGAAGAAGCACCGTATGGGACAGCCGAGGTAGAAGCAAGACCCCTGAGAAAGAAACTCAGCCGAAACCAAAAGAGGGAACGACGACAGGAATACCAAACCACCCTAACTCCTGAGTCTCCCGAACCCGTCCCATGGGCTGCCACTGTTCTAACAACTGTAGGGAGTTTTAGACAAGCACAACAAGAGGATCCCACCTTGAAAAACGCCTGGTTGCAGGCTCTACACCCAGACGAACGATCGGTAGGTCCTACCTTTACAATAGAAAATAACTTATTGTATAGATGTATACCCAACCCAGCAGGAAGAGCCTCTCAACTGGTAGTTCCCCAAACACACAGACAACAGGTCCTACACTAGCACAAGGGGATAACGGGGAGGGACACATCGGAAGAGAAAAGACAGAGACAGCGATATTACAGCGGTTTTATTGGCCGGGGGTATATGGGGATATTAGGAAACACTGTCATGAATGCCCAAAGTGTCAACTAATTAATCCATCCACTCATGGGCCGGTCCCTTTACAACCTCTCGCAATTATTGATACCCCTTTTTCTCGAGTCAGACTCGATATTGTAGGACCCTTAACCCTGTCAGTCAAAGGACGCCAGTACCTCCTTGTCCTGGTAGACTACGCAACCCGGTATCCCAAGGCTATACCTATATCAAGTATGCATACTAAAACCATATCCCAGGCCATGATCAAGTTTTTCTCCCGCATGGGTTTTCCAAAGGAAATACTTACAGACCAGGGAACCCCATCTAAGTCACGACTTATGGCCGAAGTATGCCACTCCCTCGGGATGAAACCGATACGAACCTCGGTATATCATCCTCAAACAGACAGTTTAATAGAACGGTATAATAAAACTATTAAAACACTACTCCGAAAAGTCATTTCTGAAGCAGGCAAAGACTGGGGGAAAAAAGCTACCATTGGTTCTTTATGCCATACGCACACATGTCCAGGCCTCCACCGAACATAGCCCTTTTGAGTTGCTGTTTGGGTGACAACCCAGTACACTTTTAGAAATGTTGGCAGAACAGTGGGAGGAATCAGAGGAAGAGGTCAAAGATATCCTTAGTTATACCGAAGAGGTCAGGGAAAGCCTACATACGGTATGGGAGGAAGCCCACACCGCATTAAGAGAGGCCCAAAACAAGCAAAAAAGACTGTATGACTCCAAAAGCTCCTTCCGTAGTCTGAGGGTGGGAGATAAGGCGCTGGTATTGTTGCCTACTTGTGAAAATAAGTTGCTTGCCCGATGGCAAGGACCATACGAGGTAATAGAACAAATCAATCCCACCACGTATAAACTTGAAAGGCCCCCGGGTACCGGCCGGGAACAAATTTATCATATCAATCTTCTAAAGAAGTGGTGTGAGTCGACGGACGAACACCCCACTCTGTACATAGCAAAAGAACCCGAAGAGGACATACCCATCCACCCTATCCCAACTGGTTCGTTGACAAAAAATCCTATCCCTCAGTTAAATGCTGCCCTCTCTGAATCCAAATTTAACCAGCTTAAAACCCTCGTCAGTGACAATCTAGACATATTTTCAAAAACTCCAGGATGAACTTCATTAGTCCAATACTTCTTTCGCACCAATACAAATACTGTATCCCGACAACGTCCATACCGCATCCCTGAGGGAAAAAAAACAGGTCATAGAATAGGAAGTAGAAGCTATGTTGGAAGCAGGTATAATTGAGCCATCTACTAGCCCTTGGTGCTCCCCGATAGTGCTAGTACCAAAACCGGATGGAAGCACCAGATTCTGTGTTGATTTCAGACAAGTCAAAGCATTATCATAGTTTGACTCTTACCCAATGCCACGCATAGATGAACTCTTAGATCGTTTAGGCCAAGCCCGATATATGTCCACACTGGACTTAACGAAAGGATATTGGCAGATTCCTTTACGCCCAGAAGATAAGGAAAAAACGCCTTTGCTACTCCCTCTGGCCTTTATCACTTCACAGTTCTTCCGTTCGGGCTCCATGGAGCTCCTGCTACCTTCCAACGGCTTATTTATAAGATACTCAGACTGTATCACCAGTATGCTGCAGCATATCTGGATGATATAGTGGTCTATAGCGCTACTTGGGAGGAACATCTAGAACACCTAAGACACATAATACAGGCCCTGAGGGAAGCCAACCTCACAGCTAACCCGGAGAAATGTAAGTTAGGCCACACGGTAATTAAATACTTGGGCTATGTACTAGGGGAGGGACACGTAAGACCGCAGATAGAAAAGATCCAAGCAATCACCCAGATACCCATTCCCTGTACAAAAAAAGATGTACGGGCCTTGTAGGATATTATCGTAGGTTCATACCCCCGTTTTCCATTGTAGAAGGGCCCCTTACGGACTTATTGAAGAAAACATGTCCTAACAAGTTACCTACCCTCTCTGTTGCTGAAGTAAATAGTTTTGAGACTTTGAAACACTTCCTGACGTCTGGGCCGATTCTATGTTGTCCCGACTTCACCAAGCCTTTTGTGGTACACACCGATGCCTCAGATGTGGGACTGGGGGCGGTACTATCACAAGAGAAAGGGGATGGGGCTTTGCATCCCATTGTCTACATTAGTCCTAAGCTCCTTCCCTGGGAGCAGCACTACCCCACCCTGGAAAAGGAATGTTTGGAGATCAAATGGGCAGTGGAATCCCTACGGTATCATTTGGCAGGAAGAACTTTCACACTATTGACAGACCATGCTCCATTAACCTGGCTTGCTCAACACAATGACACCAACGCTCGAGTGCTCCGGTGGTTTCTCTCACTCCAGCCTTTTTCCTTCCAGATTCGTCATTCCCCTGGTGCCTTCATGACAAATGCCGATTACCTATCTCGGTATTCGGGTCCAGAGCGCCTCTATCAGCCGCTCACTAGGGGGAGTGTCTGTGACGGGCCGGCGCTTCCAGGCCCGTCCGAGGAGGCAGCATGTGCTGACGCCTCCAACCCGGAAATAGAAAATTGAACAACCAGTCCCCTTGAACTTCCGGGGCTAAAGGGGCAGCGGCAAACGGTTCACACGCCCGGGAACGAAGAAAAGGAGGAGACCCCGGCGTAGAGGGGGGAGAGAGGGGAAGAAGAAGGAGTGATGAGGAAAGAAGACGGACGGCTGTCACAGCAACCGGTGAAGAGCCAGAAAGCGAGTGGAGGCTGGAAGCGGATGGAAAGTGCCCCGGAGGTATCCACAGGTCCGACAGCGGCGCAGGAGGCACACCTCGAAGTTTTCAGCCAAGCTTCGGGAGAAGCGTGGCTAACCCAGGTGCGTCCATAGTATGGCTTAAGGGAAAAACAAGGGTGGCTGGGAGGGGGAGCGGGAAGGAAACAAGAGGGGAAGCAGGAAGGAAACCAGAGGGGGAGCGGGAAGAAAATAAAAAAAGAAAGCGGGAAGGAAATAAATTGGAAACAAGATGAGGGTAGGAAAGAACAAACGAGGACGACACAAAAATAGAAAAGGGACAACAGGAGAATAGAAAGGAAGCCAACAGACAGAGGAAGAACATAGAAGAGACAAAAAGCCAAAGAAGGGGTCAGAGAGAGAGAGAGAAAGACCCAAGAGGCTAAAAAGATAGAGAAGAAGGATAACCCAAGAGGGTCAAGAAAAAGAAATAAACCACTACAACAGGAAGTTGTGAGGAGAGAGATAGACATCCCAGGAACCGGCAACGAAGAACAAAATAGGAGACAGAGGGGAAGAGAAAACAAAGGAAACCCTTCTGACAACAGAGATAGGAAATAGGGAAGAGTAGTAAGACAAAGAACAAGAAAGAACCAGAGAAGAAGGAAAGGAACATACAGATGCTTTATCTTGTTTTTCCTCTCATGCGCCTCCTGGGAGCCCTGGAAGAAGGAGAGAAAGGGAGAGAGAATTGAAGTCCAGTGGGTGTCAGAAGAAGATTGAAAAGTACAGCATATGTAACTTATACGCCAAGCCACAATAAAAATAATTAATAAAACTCACCTGATCTCATACCCCACTGCCTTCGTGTCGTCACTGACGTACTCGGTGACAGAGTCCTACAGCTCTAAGTTTCTAGGGCATCCAATACCAATCATGTAGGGTCTTTAAATGGCAGAATTTCATCCTAGCCTCTCGAGCACCCCAGTGTCATGCTTCCAATAGATCAGTCCAGTCTTCCATCTCATACTCCACCTGTAGTCTGACTTGCCATTTAGTTCGAAGATTGGTTAAGCTGGGTAGGGAGACTAAGGGGGTCATTCTGACCCTGGCGGCCGGTGACCGCCAGGGTCACCGACCACGGGAGCACCGCCAACAGGCTGGCGGTGCTCCCGAGGGCATTCTGACCGCGGCGGTTCAGCAGCGGCCAGAAAGGGTAAACCGGCGGTCTCCCGCCGGTTTACCACTGCCCTTGTGAATCCTCCATGGCTGCGGAGCGCGCTCCGCAGCCATGGGGATTCTGACACCCCCTACCGCCATCCTGTTCCTGGCGGGTCTCCCGCCAGGAACAGGATGGCGGTAGGGGGTGCCATGGGGCCCCCGTAAGAGGGCCCCGCAAAGTATTTCAGTGTCTGCTAAGCAGACACTGAAATACGCGACGGGTGCAACTGCACCCGTCGCACCCCTGCAACTACGCCGGCTCAATTCTGAGCCGGCGTCCTCGTTGCAGGGGCATTTCCTCTGGGCCGGCGGGCGCTCTTTTGGAGAGCGCCCGCCGGCCCAGAGGAAATGTCTGAATGGCCGCCGCGGTCATTCAGCGGCGGTACCTTGGCGGACGGCCTCCGCCGTCCGCCAAGGTCAAAATGACCCCCTAAATGTCGGTTCAACAGGTTATGCATGCCCAACATTACTCCCCGGCAGGTGCCCCAGGACTCGATATAGGAAATAACAGGAGACTCTTGGAGTGCCCACGGGCGGGTCCCCATACGGCGATTTATGCAGTGTTGCAGCTGCAGGTAGGGCCAGAACTGATGTCCTTAGAGGCCAAATTCGTCCTGTGGGACTGTAAGTGACTTAAGGCCCCCATTATTCATCGTTAGATTTTGACTTTAACCTGGTTGAGTTCCATCGGATAACCGTGCTTTATGCAATTGTGGTGCTATTTTTAATTAGAACTTTGAAAAAATCGCATCTCTACTTCTACTTATTAAATGTTTGTTGTTTTGGTGCAGTTTTATTTATTAAAATATTGTCTTTTTTAATTTATGTTGGATTTACAGATTGTCTCTTAAGCTTTATGGCTTTGCCCCAAGCCACAAAAGTTAAGCACCTTTTTATTTAGTGGCTTTAGTGGTTTATCTTCACAAGGATGATGATTATTACTTGAAGTGGGTTCTCAGCCCATCAACTAATACTCCAGTTTGTTACAATATGCATAATGTTTCATCTGTGCATGCTACCAGAAACATTTTTTTTAAGTACAATTATTGGTATTTTTCTTGTGGAACATTACATTATTAAAGGCATTCTATGAATCCCCTTGTACACCCTTAACACTGACCCTCACATAAAGTAGAAGATGATGTGTTTGTTTTAGATAGCTGTTTGGAAGTACCTTTATAAAATGAAAAAATATATATTATTGTGTTATCTTGACACTGTAAAAGAGGTGTGTACATCATTTCATAGAAGTTGAACTAAAATAATTGTAGGGGTTTAGTTTGAGGAGCTCGGTCTTTATTTGTTTATTACTTGTTAGGTTTAACAGGATGCATGAATGATTTTTGGAAAGGTCAATTATTTCTCCCGTGTGTTTCTTTTGGTGTCAGTAAAGCCATTTTGTGCATCTTTATTATTTTAAACTAAGCATGTTATTTAGTCAGCTGTTTTTATTAGTGATTATGGTTAATGATGTTAGCTCTACCAATAGTTTTTACATCTGAATTAGGAATTTGTCACACTAAGGGGGCAGCATATGACAGATTTCTTCTACTTTATAGAGTAGCTAGGAAAGCTAGCATTGCTTCTGTGGCATTAAAGTTTTCATGCACTCATGAGGGAGGTCTTTAAACCTGATATATTGTGAATGAGAGTATTGTGGAACACTAAATCGACTGCATTATATTGTGGGTCACTGAATTGTAAAGGTAATTCTTTAATGTCATTAACCACTACTCTGACCCACATTACATTTTCTACAGGGTTGCCTGACCATTAAGTCAAGATATTGTGAATGGCAGTTGGAATGGGATGAAGACCACTTCAATGAAGGAATTTGCATTCTATCATATTAGCATCAACAAAAATTTACTTTTAAAGATTTGTCTTGCAGGGCACGTTCTGCATTACAGGTCCTTTATCCAATTTTGATTGCAAACAAAATGAAGGTACCACTGCATTGCTCATGTTAAAAATGTGGAGCACCACTAGAGGGATAGCAAGTCAACATTACTCGAGGAACATCCAGCCGGTTTGCTTGAGGCTTTTCAGTCCGCCCCTGATCCTCCCTACAATTACATTGACTTTGTTTTGTTAGTTGTATTTTATATATTATCCCCTACTATAAGTGCTAATTTTTATTTTTTATTGCAACATTATTTTATTTAAATCTATTAGACTTAGAGGCTCATTATGAGTTTGGCGGTCCAAACGCAGGACCGCAAAACTCACGGGAGGACACCACCCTCTACCCCATTACGAGGTTTCTGCCGGCCTGATCTGGCTGACTGGCGGAAACCTTGAAATAGAGCAATCCCGCCTGTGCGACAACCAGGAACACTGCTATGAGATAGCACTCAGCTCCCTTAAAGGAGCTGAGTGCTATCTCGTAGCACAGAGGGCACCGTCCAACACCCCCAGAATGTGCACTGTTAGGAGAGCAGACAGTGTGCATTGTGATGGTGCTGGGCAGGGGGGGCCTGCACTGCCCATGCTATGGGCAGTTCAGGGGCCCCCTGAGGCCCCCGGCACTTGTTCTCTGCCAGCCTTTTCATGGTGGTGAAACCGCCATGAAAAGGCTGGTAGAGAACAAGGTCGTAATCAGCATGGCAGTGCTTAGTTTAGCGCCGCCCTGGCTGATTGCAACCAAGATCGCTGTCACTTCATCGGTATCGAGGACCCTGGCGGAGACAGCAGTCAGATGATGGTTTGACTGCCAAACTTGTAATTTGGCTGTCAGACCTCCACAGCTTTGTGGCCGTCAGCCTCTTAATGAGGCCCTCAGTGTTAATATTTTTGCCCTTAAGCTATTAAATATTATTTTCCCCTTATTATTGCCATAATATAACACTAACCCATGACTAATCATTGCTGGGGGATTGAGTCGCACACAGGTCATAGGTCTGTCCCTTCCTCCCCAGAGCATCTTAGTAAATGCAGGTCAAGGAAGTCTATAAGTCCACAACTTAAAAGCTTTCTTGTGGCTGCTTGAGTTTTCAAGCGCAGCCAGTGTGGTTAGCCCTTGATACCTGTGTTTCATTCTTCTGAACTCTTCAGAAGGGCAAAGAATCTGTTGAGGAAGCATGACCTGATACTTAGGGCCTGATTTAGATGATGACAGTAACGGTCCTGCTGTCAACTTTTCGAAGGGAAGCACGGCTTTCACTGTGACGGTCCGCCCGCCTTATTTAGATGTCAGCAGGAGCCATCACCGCCAAGAATCTTCACCCGTGTGGACAGTACCATTGGCAAAAGCAGCAGGATGACAGCCCCTTTCACCGTCGAGCCAATCACGATGTGCAGACCACCGACAACTGTAGTGGCTAAACTTCCACACCTGAGTTGGCTGTTTAGAAGCTATACATATAAACATGAAACTCACCCTTTTAACGCTTTCCGCATATCCTGTTGCCATGAACATGCTGCTACCAATTCTCCCATTGCTCCTGAGTTAGGTCCAAGAAGGAAATCAACCCTGTCGTCGCCTAAACAGAAGGTAAGTCACAGGCATTCCTGCTACCCTTGGAGTTGTAGCTTCACAGTAATAGTAGGCTGTGCATGTCTCATTAATTTGGGTAAATACCACCATAATGTTGCGCAATGCTAAAGTGTTCAATGTTAAAGTAAGAAAATGTATCAGAACAGACCTAGAGATATAAGTAGCACCCACCAATCTGGTACAGACTGCCTTCATAGCTATGGACACCTACCCATAAAGTCTCAAAATCACAAATAGACATGTGTCTGTAAATGTGTGTGCAATAATGTCCCAAAATATTGTAAATATCAACTTAAACAGAATCCCCAATTTGAACCAAACAATCCCATGAAAATGTAGCAATTACACTACAACTTGCATCAGGTGGGTATACATGGAATGTAGTAACATTTTCACACGTGAACTGCAAACATTGCAGAGATGTACGAAGGTTGCATGTCCCCTTGGTGTGTGCAATATATCACAAGTATGTAATATCCCATTCAACTGTAAAGTTGCAGGTTATCTGTGTAATGCATATGTGCTTATAATTGACACATCATGTCAAAATAAACATGCATACATTCTTCAGTCACAAAAACAGAAACATATAATTTTGGTGTAAGTGTCCAGTAACAGCATGAATGGTTGCACCAAAATTAATATGTCCATCACTAACGTACAACACTAACATATGCATTAAAAAAAAAAAAAAACTGAAGTATTCAGCCTGTGTATGTCACTGTCACAAATGAGTAACTGCATGTCACACACATTACAGAAATAACAGTATCAGCAAACAAAATAGAATTTCTTTATATATGTATAAGATAAGTCTCTCAATAAGAAATAATAAAAGTCCATCTGGACAAAGGGAAAATATTTATACAAAGGAATAAGTCCATGTGGGCCATAATGTCAGTCAGGCCCATCACTTGGGGTGGGGGTGTTGCAATTCGAAGGGAAGGGTTTGGGAGTGGTGGCTTTGAGCTTGTGAGTTAGTTTGGGATTTGGAAGGGGTGGATTTACTTTTGATAGGGGTGTGGTGGGATGTAGAAGGGATCAGGGCCGGGGAAAAAAGAAGTCTCTCTATAGAAAAATGGCTAGGATGTTAGTGAGGGTTTTGGGTTTGGGAGGTAGAGGGAGTGGTTGTGTCTGTTGTGCGTGTTGGAGGTGTGGGTGCTTGAGGGTCTGGTGTATATGCTGCAATTGTAGATTTGTGTCCTTTACTGATTGTTGGGTGGGTGAGTGGGGGCATTTGTGTTGAGTATCTGTGTGTGGATATGTGTGTAGTGTATGTGGCATGTGATGGTGTGGTATCTGTGGATCTACTGGTGCATGCATGTGTGGTGAGTGTGCTGACTGGGGGTGTGCTTCTGGTGTGTGTGCTGTTGTAGAGGTGGGTGTTTTGTCTGTGGGTGTGCTGGTGGTGTGTGGTTGTATCGTGGTAGGTGCACTGACGGGTGTGCTTGTTTTGTGTGTGGGTGTTGCTGTAGTGGTGGGTGTTGGGTCTGTAGGTGTGGTGGTGGGGGGTGTGGTTGTGTTGTGGTGGATGCACCAACTGGGGACGAGCTTGTGGTGGTGGTATGTGTGGTATCTGCATGTGGGTGTCCGTGCTTGTGTATTTGCTGTGTTGATGTTGGTAAGTGCTGCTTGTGGTTGTTGTTGAAGGTGTGTGTATATGTTTGCATGTGCTTTGATGGAGCTGGGTTGAGGAATTTGGGATGGAGAAGGGGTGGGAGTCTTGACACGAGGTCGGGGTGGGTGGGAGGCTGCGGCCAGTGAGGAGGCCAGACCCTGAAATGACTGCTGTAAGCTAGACAGGGCATGGTGAATGCCATCCAGGTAAGCCAGCATCTATGTGTTCTGGCCAGCCACCCCATGTGTGGCAATAAATAGTGCGGTCTGGCCTACAGTAGTCGTTCTTAAAAGATCAACAGCCTGCTGAGTGAGCACAGTCTGGGACACCAGGGCAGGAGCGGAGGTGCCTGCAGCAGAGGTGACACTTCCCCTTTTAGAGGGGGGAGTACAACCAACTGTTGGGGAGCAAGAGGGTGGGTGGAGATTGGAATGGATGGTGGACGAAGATGCAGGTTTCACAGCCTCTCCAGGGTCCGCCCCACTCGGGACTGGTCTTCATTGGAGGCCTCCAAGGGAGAAGTAGAGTCACTTGTGGCCTCCGTGCCAGTCCCGTCACCCTCCATGCCACTGCTCCCTCCATGTCTGTGGTACCCACACCCTATCCTCAGTGTCCAGCTTCATCCCACCAATGTGGCCGCTGTCAACTTCACCTTGCCCAGTTAATGCTGAAAACACAGATACAACAGTTAGTGTAACTCTGAGAATACAATTGGACATCAATGTACATTACACAACATCTGAAACAAGCTCAGTAATGCCCCATCTCAGCTCCCATATCATGTATGCCTTTGTCACCTGTAGTGTACTTCATAACTAGGGGTTCCAAAACCATGAATAAACGCAATAGCCTGGCGAGATATCTGAACCACTGCAGCACAAAGCTAAAATTGAATCACTTCTCCCAAAGGGTAAGATTTTTGGATGGAAATTGACTGCTCAAGATGGGACACCACAACATCTGTGTGGTATCACCTTCCATATGCAAATGTTCCTTTCAGTATTACATTGCTCTCAATCAGCTATTTCTCATCTGGGCACGGCTAAAGACACCAGACTGACTTACATGCACATTTGTGAAGGACTAAGGACTCAGGCCCACCTACCACTGTCCACATTAATTTACTAGAAGTTTGCTGGACTAACTGCTTTCAAACATGTGTCAGGTCAGGAATAATGCCACTGTCCACAGAATACCAATACATTTGATGCAGATGCATATTCTCATATTGTTATAGAACCAACTTACCAGTGTCAAATCTGATATATCAACTGCATTATAATTGTGTAGTATGCTACTGTAATGAAGCCCACATTCACCACACACATTTGTGTCATACCATCACAACTGGCAAAATCATGACATGGGGCATGTTTTGTGAAACTGTCCCTCGTGTCATTGTGAAAACGTTAGCAATCCCTTTGTTTGCATGCAGCCATGTGTCTGCCCACAACAGTACTTGCCTTATGAAGAGGAATCTAATGGCATCCTTTATCACAAACCAATACACCACACACAGCATCAGAAAGTGTCTGATCAATTTACATATCCAGAAATCCTCATGGGCTTTGGACGTGATTCAGCCTCAAAGTTGGTGCCACACAACATAGCTGGAAAGTAAAAGGGTTAAATTACAACAATATCTGTAGACAATGACTTACCCCCTTGTTGCTGCTGTTGGGCTCTCAGCTGCCCATCAAGCTCCAGATAAGCCAGGTGGGCCATTAGTTGGGTCATGGTGCGGCATTCCTGCCTGGATTGCTGGGAGGACTGCCTAACTTGGCTCTTAGCTGACTTCCTTGTTGCCTGACGCAGGTCCTTACACCTCTTCCGACAGTGCAGGCTACGCCGCTTGTGGGCTCCCAGGGTCCGCACCTTCTTTGCAATGGCCTTCCAGATTTCCTGCTTCTGATGGGTGTTGACCTCTATAGATGACATAAAAGAACAAGAAAATAAACTTAAGTTTTACTATTGGGCAGTATTGCTGTGACAATACATTTTGGAAATTCACACCGTCATTCCCCAAGGAGTTACTAGAATTTTTTTACCAGCAACTTGTAACAAGTAGAGCGGAAATACTGATTCGCAGTGATCTCATGTGCACCATCAATAGTTCCTAGCTTCTCATGTTGCTAATCAGGCCCTCATTATCATCTTGACCAGATCAATGCAACCTATCCTGTTGTGAGAGCCACCCGTCACAATCATTGTGAGCTACTAAAGGCCATACCACCTGTACAATTCTTGCACATAATCATACTCACAGCTACATTGGCTTCCTCCCTAAACTCCCAAGAGTCAGAACCCATGGTCTGCATCTCATATAATGACTGAGGGTAGGATAGTAGGGCTGCTGTGTGTCAATGAGAGCAGGGATTTGTGGGTTGTTTAAATAAGTGTTTTTTGGAATGGGGTAGACTGGGATGGATGATGGTGAACCAGTGTGATCTGAACGTGCTGCACCAAAAATAGGTTTACCCATATGTGGCTCCATGACAAGTGTAAACCAAACAGAGCAACCTAACACACATTAGGTGCTGGGATCCCACTTGACAGGACAGCATCAGACAACTCCAGACTCTCTACATTGTTCCCTCAACATTACTATCATTTCAACATTGGCTGTATGTTGCCAGTCGTATTACTGGTATACTGTCTACTGGCCGCTGGCAGTCAGTAGCCTGCGGTTTGTGTGATGAAATAGGATTTGTGTGTTACACGGACACACACTACAGCTTCTATTTTCAGGTGACTTAACATTGCCATGCAGGAACATTTCAGACGTTGGTCAAATAAATCTGCCCCAACTACATCACAACACTACCAACATTACCAAAAATGTACCAAATAGCCTGTGCATCAGAAAGAAAAAGGTTACTCAGTCAAAAAATCTCTAATCACACATGTACCTGTTCCTCTGGGGTCCCACAGAGTTGGCTTTACAGGGACAGAACCTCCCTGGTAAGGAGCTCCAGCTGCTCACGGTAGAAGCAGGGGCCCTGTCACCTGCTGTGCCTGGCATCCTGGCTCCCAGAGGTCAGTAACAGCTGCATAAAATGAGGAGGTCTTAATGATTGCAGTGTTAAGAGGCAAGTGAGGTTTTTTTCACAATGTGGCATACAAGTACGTGGCGGACCCGAACCGTGACAGACTGACATAGCCATTGGCTTTTGTGCATTGCCGTCACACATGTTAGCCTATGGCAGAGCCTCTCGCAGAGGCAACCGCCTACTACATGATCAACTTCCCCTGATGGCGTTGGGTAGCCAATGTCCTGACAGCAGGGTCAGGCAGCCTCCATTTTAGGGTGTGAAACTGCAAATTTTTCAATTGTTTGTCCATCACCAGCACTCTAAATGGAGGCTAGTGCATTTCTGAATGTCAGATACGAACAACACTTATCTTGGAAATATATGACACAATAAAATGTGAACCTTAACTGTGTTTGACAATGAAAGTGACACAGGGGGGAATACTGTTGACGGTATTAAAAAATGTTTTTTGCAGATAACACAGTTCAAATGTATCATTTGGCACATAATGACTTTTTTTTATTTTTTATGTTTATTCAAATTTTTGAATATGTGTACATTTATTACCCACTGGCATTTTTACTGTTACCAAGAGGTCAGATGTGTTTTGACATTATGGTGTAAACATTTCATCTGATCTTTTCTTTTCCATACATACAGATGCCTGAACCCAGCCATGGGTAGGAGGAGACAGCCTCAGGTATTCTGTCCCTTTCCAAACCTTGCCACCATGGAGGAAAGGGACGTCATCAAGCAATATTGTCTTAACAGACACACCTTCCTGGATTTGTGTCAGCAGTTAGTCTGATATCCCTGCCTCACAATATGAATCCACAGCATAACACCAATAGTAAAGCTCATGGCAGTACTGCATTTTGTAGCCACTGGCATGTTTCAATACACTGTTACTGTATCTGGTAGCATGTCCCAGCTACGTTTCAGTGGTGTGCTACAAGAAGTCCTTGCTTCCTTGATGAAAAACATCAACAGCTAGATCCAATTCCCATGCCCACACAATTTGACCACTGTGAAGGGAGATGTGCTTTGGGTGCAATACCAGTTGTGGGTGGACCAATAGATGGCACACATATTGGCTTGCTGCCACCGCATGAAAGGGTACCGGTATGCCGCAATCAGAAGAACTTCCATTCCGTCATTGTGCAAGTTGCCTGCTTACCAGAAGTATACATCTCAAGTGTGTGCCCTCTTCCCTGGGTCAACACATGATTTATTCATACTACAATATACCCATGCAGATGTCACAACTTGGACTAGAGAGGGCCTGGCTTGTTGGTAAGTACAAAAAAGTCTTGTTGATCTTTTGCCTGAATCCTAGTTTAAGAAGGGACAATGGCTTCATATGGGAGTAACCTGTTGATGTGCTGCTTCAGCATAGGAGACTCAGCGTACCCTAACCTACTGTGGTTATTGGCATCGTTGAGGAATCCAACAACTCCAGTGAAGTCCGCTTCAATGAGGCCCATGAAAGAACACGGAAGCCAGTAGAAAGGGCTTTTGGTCAGCCGAAGACTGGGTTTAGGGGCCTAGGCAAGACCAGTGGAGGCTTCCTCTACTCACCTATAAGGTGTGCCAAATCACAGTTACCTGCTGCATTCTCCATAACATCGCCGTGATGAGAGACATCCTTATAATTGCAGAGCAGGGAGACCGTGGTGAGCTCCCCGGCGAGGATGTTGAAATGCCCAATGAAGATGACAATGGTGAAGAAGAAGGAGTTGACTTACGTCAAGATGTGATTGACTACTTCTTCACCCGAGTGTAAGTTTTCCTTTACAAATTTTAACCTCCAATGTCAGTACAACTTGTGACCTAGGGAACATATCTGTCTGCTATGGTAATTTGTTAGGAATGGTCAGTGCAGGAAAGTTCAAGGCAATGATGTTAGTGGATCAGTTTCCCTACATTGGTTAATGTGGCCATTGACATACATGGATTGTGCTTGTGCTAAGTATGTGTGTCCTCCATGACTTGTCAATGTAATATGGGGTACAATTATTTTTCCCTTGTTATTCTGTTTCAGGGTCCTTCACCAAGTTATCTCCATTTGGACATTTCAAAGTTGTGACATTTACTGTGATTTGTTGCTGTTTGGAGGTACAATTGAGCACGTGTTGATCCTGGGACAGACACCCACTTGGATAAATCTTTTCCAGAGATAACTTGCATTCTAATAGTATGGAAGTTCAGAAGATTGTATTTGACCTGCTTTCTGTGTGATGCTGCCATCAAGGCAATGTGTTCCACGTGGGTTGCGCAAACCACGTGTTTATAAAGCCCTAGCATACTGTGCTTCCTTTCATCATAGATGATTAACCTTTTTGTTAGCACAGATGGTCCGTGTGTCATTGCACCAGATACTGCCATGGTGGCCTGTACTGGTCATGTGGCCTCAAATATCGTTACTGCCATGATGTAAACCATTGGTGTTATTGATCTAGGATTCCTATTGTGAGGGCAGGATGAATTGCTCCAACTGAGGTTATGCATCAGTGATAGTTTGTCTTTTTAATTTGTTCCCACTGCACATTCCCTTTCCTCCTTGGTTTCAAGATTGTGGAGCATATAACCATGAATGGCACAGACTACTGTTGGTTGGACTGGTGTTTGTAACCAAGATTACATTTCTACAAAGACCTGTTGCCAACATTTGTATGTTCCAAATACATTCTGAGTTGAATTTGTTTTCTTTGAATAAATTGGTTAACACTTTACCTCTTTGTAATTCCAACATTTCCCCAACTGAATGTTGCAAAGATTTGGCAACATGATGATGGACATGACAAAGGAAATGCCACAAATAATCCAACAAGAGTCTTGTACTCTGTAGGAGGCTGGCCTGGCTTGTAGTGGGTACCAAGGGGTACTTACACTCTGTACCAGGTCCAGTTATCCCTTATTAGTGTAGAAGAGGTGTTTCTAGCAGCTTAGGCTGATAGAAGGTAGCTATAGCTGAGCAGCTTAGGCTGAACTAGGAGACATGCAAAGCTCCTACTATACCACTGGTGTCATATGCACAATATCATAAGAAAACACAATACATAGATATACTAAAAATAAAGGTACTTTATTTTTATGACAATATGCCACAAGTATCTCAGTGAGTACCCTCAGTATGAGGATAGCAAATATACACAAGATATATGTACACAATACCAAAAATATGCAGTAATAGCAAAAGGAAGTAATGCAAGCAATGTACAGTCACAACAGATTGCAATAGGAGCACATAGGTATAGGGGCAACACAAACCATATACTCCAAAAGTGGAATGCGAACCACGAATGGACCCCAAACCTATGTGAGCTTGTAGAGGGTCGCTGGGACTGTAAGAAAACAGTGAGGGTTAGAAAAATAGCCCACCCCAAGACCCTGAAAAGTGGGTGTAAAGTGCACCTATATTCCCCAGAGAGCACAGAAGTCGTGATAGGGGAATTCTGCAAGGAAGACCAACACCAGCAATGCAACAAAGGTGGATTTCCGGACGAGAGTACCTGTGGAACAAGGGGACCAAGTCCAAGAGTCGCGACAAAGTCGAGATTGGGCAGATGCCCAGGAAATGCCAGCTGAGGATGCAAAGAAGCTGCCACCGGATGGTAGAAGCTGTGGATTCTGCAAGAACGAAGAGGGCTAGAAACTTCCCCTTTGGAGGATGGATGTCCCACGTCGTGAAGAAGCATGCAGAGGTGTTCCCACGCAGAAAGACCGCAAACAAGCCTTGCTAGCTGCAAGGGTCGTGGTTAGGGTTTTTGGATGCTGCTGTGGCCCAGGAGGGACGAGGATGTCGCCACTTGGATGAGGAGACAGAGGGGGCGCCCAGCAAGTCAGGGAGCCCTCACAGAAGCAGGCAGCACCCGCAGAAGTACCAGAACAGGCACTTGGAAGAGGAGTGAACCGGAGCTCACCCGAAGACACAAAAGGGAGTCCCACGACGCCAGAGGACAACTCAGGAGGTTGTGCACTGCAGGTTAGAGTGTCGTGGAACCAGGCTTGGCTGTGCACAAAGGAAATCCTGAAGAGTGCACAGGAGCCAGAGCAGCTGCAGATCACGCGGTACCCAGCAATGCAGTCTAGCGTGGGGATGCAAGGACTTACCTCCACCAAACTTGGACTGAAGAGTCACTGGACTGTGGGAGTCACTTGGACAGAGTTGCTGAGTTCCAGGGACCACGCTCGTCGTGCTGAGAGGGGACCCAGAGGACCGGTGATGCAGTCTTTTGTAGCCTACGGTTGCAGGGGGAAGATTCCGTCAACCCACAGGAGGGACGAGGATGTCTCCAATTGCGTGAGGAGACGGAGGGGGCGCCCAGCAAGATAGGTAGCCCTCACAGATGCAGGCAGCACCCGCAGAAGTGCCGGAACAGGCACTACGAAGAAGAGTGAACCGGAGCTCACCCAAAGTCACAAAAGGAGATCCCACTACGCCGGAGGTTGTGCACTGCAGGTTAGAGTGTCGGGGACCCAGGCTTGGCTGTGCACAAAGGAAATCCTGAAAGAGTGCACAGGAGCTGGAGCAGCTGCAAATCACGCGGTACCCAGCAATGCAGTCAAGCGTGGGGAGGCAAGGACTTACCTCCACCAAACTTGGACTGAAGAGTCACTGGACTGTGGGAGTCACTTGGACAGAGTTGCTGAGTTCCAGGGACCACGCTCGTCGTGCTGAGAGGGGACCCAGAGGACCGGTGATGCAGTTCTTTTGGTGCCTGCGGTTGCAGGGGGAGGATTCCGTCGTCCCACTGGAGATTTCTTCTGAGCTTCTAGTGCAGAGAGGAGGCAGACTACCCCCACAGCATGCACCACCAGGAAAACAGTCGAGAAGGTGGCCGGATCAGCGATACAAGGTTGCAGTAGTCGTCTTTGCTACTTTGTTGCGGTTTTGCAGGCTTCCTGAACAGTCAGCGGTCGATTCCTTGGCAAAAGGTGAAGAGAGAGATGCAGAGGAACTCTGATGAGCTCTTGCATTCGTTATCTAAAGAATTCCCCAAAGAAGAGAACCTAACTAGCCATAAAAGGAGGTTTGGCTACCTAGGAAGGAGGATCGGCTAGCAACACAGGTAAGAGCCTATCAGGAGAAGTCTCTGACATCACCTGCTGGCACTGGCCACTCAGAGCAGTCCAGTGTGCCAGCAGCACCTCTGTTTCCAAGATGGCAGAGGTCTGGAGCACACTGGAGGAGCTCTGGGCACCTCCCCTGGGAGGTGCAGGTCAGGGGAGTGGTCACTCCCCTTTCCTTTGTCCAGTTTCGCGCCAGAGCAGGGCTAGGGGATCCCTGAACCGGTGTAGACTGGCTTATGCAGAGATGGGCACCATCTGTGCCCATCAAAGCATTTCCAGAGGCTGGGGGAGGCTACTCCTCCCCAGCCCTGACACCTTTTTCCAAAGGGAGAGGGTGTAACACCCTCTCTCTGAGGAAGTCCTTTGTTCTGCCTTTCTGGGCCAAGCCTGGCTGGACCCCAGGAGGGCAGAAACCTGTTTGAGGGGTTGGCAGCAGCAGCAGCTGCAGTGAAACCCCGGTAAAGGCAGTTTGGCAGTACCCGGGTCTGTGCTAGAGACTCGGGGGATCATGGAATTGTCTCCCCAATGCCAGTATTCTGGCATTGGGGTGACAATTCCATGATCTTAGACATGTTACATGGCCATGTTCGGAGTTACCATTGTGACGCTGTACATAGGTAGTGACCTATGTCCAGTGCACACGTGTAATGGTGTCCCTGCACTCACAAAGTCCGGGGAATTTGCCCTGAACGATGTGGGGGCACCTTGGCTAGTGCCAGGGTGCCCACACACTAAGTAACTTAGCACCCAACCTTTACCAGGTAAAGGTTAGATATATAGGTGACTTATAAGTTACTTAAGTGCAGTGGTAAATGGCTGTGAAATAACGTGGACGTTATTTCACTCAGGCTGCAGTGGCAGGCCTCTGTAAGAATTGTCAGAGCTCCCTATGGGTGGCAAAAGAAATGCTGCAGCCCATAGGGATCCCCTGGAATCCCAATACCCTGGGTACCTCAGTACCATATACTAGGAAATTATAAGGGTGTTCCAGTATGCCAATGTGAATTGGTGAAATTGGTCACTAGCCTGTTAGTGACAATTTGTAAAGAGAGAGCATACCCACTGAGGTTCTGGTTAGCAGAGCCTCAGTGAGACAGTTAGGCATCACACAGGGAACACATACATATAGGTCACAAACTTATGAGCACTGGGGTCCTGGCTAGCAGGGTCCCAGTGAAACATAACAAACATACTGAAAACATAGGGTTTTCACTATGAGCACTGGGCCCTGGCTGGCAGGATCCCAGTGAGACAGTGAAAACACCCTGACATATACTCACAAACCTGGCCAAAAGTGGGGGTAACAAGGCTAGAAAGAGGCTACTTTCTCACATACTCTGTGTCCATTACATGTATTATCATAACAGAAAAATAAAAGTGAGGTGTATTATAAAACTATGAAATAAAAAAGAGTCTATCATGGTGGATGGGAACTTTGTAGTAGAGCCAAAAACAATTTGAAGTCTAAAGTCCAAAATACAACTGTCCTCAAAAAAGGTAAATGTGCCCATTAAATATTTGACAGAGTGAATGGCAGACACACAAGGAGGAAATTAGGTTCTGCATCTCTTGAAGGTGGTGGTGTTGGTCTTGCCATCCTCTCCTGCTGATCCAGATGACCGCCCCCTCCGGGGAGGAGTGGGGGACAGAGGTATAGGGGTGGCAGGAGCAGGCTCCTCATGTGGAAGGGCCTCCCTGTCTGTGGCTGGCAGTGATGTACTTTTCCCAGAGGTGAAAGGATCACAGACAGGGGCAGATGGTACAGTAAAAGCCCTGCAAATATGGTGGTAAATGTCAAATAGTACCCCAGTCATGGAGCACATTTTTTTATTGTGGTTCTGTAGGTCCAAGATGTGCTCCCTCTGCACCTCCCCAGAGCTCAGTAATAACCTGGCCCATCATGCCTTAGGACTGTTGGACTAATCCCAAGAATTGGTCAATGGTGGTCTGCCTAACAAAAACTCCCAATGGCCTCCCTTGGCTGGCCCACAGATTCTCTCCCATGAGCCCTACCCCCGCTGGCCTGTGTCCTTGAGGAAGTGTGACCCAACCCACTGTGTCCTTGCAGAAAATGAGGCTTTTTTGATGGTGATTGAATGGGAGCCAGGACTAGGAGGCACAGGATTAGTGTGTACCTCCTTCGTGCACATGAAGTGGAGGTGTCCTCACACTGAGATGTTGTTGCAGATGTGCTGGGGGGTGTAGGTGTGGGCCAAATCTGACTCACAGGGGTTCTCTGGCCAGACAGAGCAGATGGACCAGCTGGCTCGTGGTCATCCTGACTTGCGGCAATTGGAGTCCTCACTGAAGGCTTGCTCCTTGGCTGGAGTGGAGGTGTCCTGGCTGGCAGACAGTGGTGCACTGGTTCGGGTGATTGGACCTGCAAAGGTTACAGAGGATATGTAATTAAGATATAGTTTGTGCATTCCATGTGTCTTTGTCTACAAAAGGGCCAACCTAAAAACTAGAAAGACAGTGATAGACTGATTAGGCCTTTGTGTTATTTTCATTATTCTACACATACAGCCTGATTTACACAGATGGCAACTCCAGTGCTGACGTTGTAGAGATGTCCTGAAATGGAAAAGTGTTATTTCAGATTTGTAGGTTACATGTGACAGACATTCAACCTAACACAATAGTGAGTAGATAGGAGTACAATACATTGAATACACAGTGAATCATAATTCCCATAAAACTGTCATTGGTCATTATATGGACAGTGAAATTTGACGTGTGTGGCACTAATTCTATTCAGCGTGCCACAACACATTTTTGGATATCTTGGATTCAGAATACAATGAATAATGTAAGCATTTTCATCAATTCAGTGTAGTTATCAGCAGGTATCAGCGTGGTTGAGATACACAAGAAGTGATAGTTTAACCCATAGCATGACATGGTGACTGTTAAATGCATTAGTTTATTTTAATGCGCGTGCATATGGAAGTAAAGGATGATGGAACAACATTACATTCCACTATTGTTTTTCTGATTAAAAAACAGAGCATCATGGTAGTTGTAGCCATCTGTTGACACCATAGACAGTAAGTTTGAAAAGTAAGTTACACATATCACTTTCAGTGACTATATTGGAAATAAACACACATTTGCATCTTGCACACACATATGGATATGGATATAATGTAACTAGGAGAAAATACCACTTCAAAACACTATACTTTCCTGTAAAAATGGATGTAGTTTTGGACCTGTTTTTGGAAGCACAACGACATACATTGATAGCATATTTTGCAGCTATTACTTCCATTGGTGCACTACCCTTTGAAACTCTTATTTGTTTAACTACGTTGTAATTTTTATCCTTAGCAAATAAAAAACATCAGAAGAGCATTTCTAATTTAAGTGTCCAAACACGCTGTATTTATTCAGCCAAACAGTGTTGTCAGTCAAGGAGCCTCTTGTACCCGAACGTTAAGCCTAACACATGATTATATGATTAAAATTCAGAACCAACACCTGAGTTCGATTCCAGATGCCAGCCCGCATTTTATGGTCTGGTTTGACAGTGCAGCTGTCCCCAGACAATTATGTGAGTATCACTAGAGAGAGACTTTGGCTCCACCCAGATGCTTGGAGTCAGGAGTACCTGTTTTGCATGGGCAGACGTGTGATTCCACAAAAATGTGTTTGCCCTCCACTGCAGCTGTGATCATTTATTTTCATCCAGCTAGCTGAGGCTGAGCTATTAGAGGCACACACACCACATTGTAATGTAGTAAAAGTATCTTAGATAACTAGATAATGTATTGTGTTTGTGTTATGCTGGCAGCATCTGAGATGGGAAGATGGTAGTCCTTACCCTACATGCATGTTTAGGTCTGGCTTGACAGTGGAACAATCGCCTAACCTCTTAACATACACAAATATTTTTCTACAAGTCTTTGCTTACACACAAATACACATTACTTTTCCTGATAATTACTTGTCATGTTTCACATTACCATGCAACAGTCATTTAAAAGCCAGACCTCCTGGCAATGCCAATGCTTGTTTAAGAAGATTTTCATTCTCCTTCTCTGTTGTCCTCATTATTTATCCTGCCAAAAGCATCCACATGCAGATTTTGTTTTATAGTCCCCTATGTTCATGTCAAAACTACATGCAGATGATCAAGCTGCCCTGTTGTTTTTTTAACTATTTTCCTGTGCGTTTGGCAGTTTACTATGAGAATCATGTGCATACTGCTAAACCTTCGCCAAAACAGTATCAAAATAGTTTTTTATAGTGAACAAAACAGAGAGAGTTATTCTTGTGTAGATGTGTCCATCTATTAGAGTATGACCAGTAATACAAAGAATCAATAGAAAGCAGCAACCACTGACAGACTTTGAATCTAGATTGAGCATCAATCAGGCCATCTTTAAAAGATACAATGGCTTGCATGTCCACACCAAAAGGGAACAGCAGAAGTGGAACCATCCACCACATTTGCATTTGAAACCCAGTTCAAACACACGTATTTCATGTGTCACAGCCACATACCAAGAGAGTTGAATATCAGATTAGTCATACAGGCATTATAGTATCTGTGATTTCAGCTGTGTTGAATAAAACTTTTCCTAGCGTGCGTAACGGAAAGTTTCAATTCTATTAAGGACGCTGGGCGGGAATTATGCTTCATCTTTTATTAACAGCAGCCATAACTTAAAACTTAACATACTTCATTTCTCATAAACCCAAGGGAAAAAGTCACAGTATGACAAATGTGAACATCCAGTCAGATGATGCCAGGACCCCTCTATAGTCCCACAACTCTGTTGCTGCCTCCTATTTCTTCCTGCAATTGCAGACAGGGGATATCATCCTTAATCCTGTTTTGACCCCTCAGATCCTAGGAACAACATGAATGAACGTGTATGAAAACTTGAAACCAGAAAATCTGCATAACACAAGAGCATGCTCAAGATATTCCCATTAAATAAAACACGATGAACATGCAAGTGAAAGGGAAAAACCATATTTACTCCAACAAAAGCATACCCCACTCAATGGGGGGGAGCCATGCTGGTGGGTTAAACCTCGTCTCCGTGTCCTTAATAGAATTGAATCTTTCCCTTACGCTAACTAGGACGTTTTTCATTCAATGGCAGGGTCAGAATAGAGGATTACGCTATTTTAAAGCTTATCCACAACCAGCGAAGCAATGTTCAGGACTATTTTAAAGTAAAACCTTTTAAAGGTGGAATCGATGACCAGTCCCCTGCAATGAGGATATCCTGCAGGTGAGCCCCAAAGGAGAAAGCCTTGGAAGCCATCACTTGGTTGGCAGAGTGCAACCCCAAACATTTTGGTGTCAGTTCCCACTTCCTACATGGTCCACTGGACCCATCCGGTAATTGTAGGGGAAGAGACTGCTCTGACTGGTTTGCGTAGGGCTGTCAGCAGTTGGCATTCACCTTGGGGATGTATATGCACTGACATGTCTTCATCAGCCTTAAAATATCTCATAACACATAGTTTTGGGGAATCTGAAAAGGAAGGATAGTTGGCCAAACAAGAGTTACATTTTGTACATCTTGAAATATGGAAGGTGACCCCTTCCTGGGTAAATGCTCTACCTGTTAAGTCCAGAGCTCTGATATCCGAGACACTCCAGCAAGAGATTAAGCAGAGGAGAGTGGCCAATTCTGCCAAAATCCCTTTTCGCAATAGGTATCTATTTGATGGCCAAGACTGGAATAAGTTGAGGACCTTGTTAACGTCCCACAGAAGAATATCTAGGTTTCAGGGGGATGGATAGGCGAATGCCTCCCAAGAGATTGCTCACCAACAGATGCTCACCTTCCAGGTGATCATCCACCTGGGCTGGCTGAAATTGCTGATCTGAAAGTGTTGATCGTTCTATAGGCCAGGCCCTCCGAACCAAGGAGGCACGGAAATTCAGGATGTGGAAATCTATGCCCCCACAGGATACAGACGTCATGTATGACACCAGCCCATTCATCTATTCCACATTGATTAATAACGTTTCACTGTGCTCATGGCCCATGCCTTGGAGAGGAGGGATGCAGCCTATCTTGAAAGGCCATGGACTTCCCAGCATCCCCTGTAATCCTCCATGCCATAAGAGACAGCAATCCCACCAGCACCCACGGATGGAGATTCTCCTACGGATTTCATGGGAGACCCGGAAACAGAGGCAGAGGGATTGGAGAATCCCAAGAAAGTTCCAGAAGAACTGGATACTAAGCTTGAGATCTCCAAGTCAGGGTCACTAGGACGTTGGCTGACGTTTGATGTCTGACCCTGGCTGAGATGCACATGATCATCACAAATGGAAGAAAACCATAACCTCGTTCCTCGTTGCCACTTTTGGAGAAATGTGCCCATGGCTGATGCCTCAGAATCTGGGTGCCACCTGAAGTATATCGGGAGCCAGCGGTCAAGATGGGACACAAAGAGATCCACTGATAACAGACCACGCTGTTTGCAAAGGGCTTAGAAAACCGACGGATGCAGATGCCAAAGACTCGCGTTTCAGAGGTGACGTGAGTGCCAGTTGGCTATCTAGGTGGCCACCCCTGGGAGATGTTCTGCTAATATGGAGACCTGATTCTGCCAGCAGTAGTCCCAAAAGTTGCAGGCCAGATCCACAGGTTCTTGGAGAGATTCCCTCCTAGGTAATTTATGTAGTGGACTGCCGCCACGTTGTCCATCTTGAGGAGGACACAGCACTGCGCTCGATCCTTGGTCCAGCAGCGAACTGTGAAAGAACCTGCTAGGAGTTGGAGACAATTGATATGCATGGATCTTTGTTGTGCGGAGCATCTCTCCATGGTGAAGAAATCCCCACACCTCACTCCCCAGCCTGTGCCACAGGCGTCGGACCCTATGACCAGGTCCAGAAGGTAGCCGAAGATCGCTCACCTGTTCCAGGCCTCCATGTGAGTGAGCCACCACTGAATCTTCTCCTGGGTGTCCTCGGATCAGGGGATCACTTGAGAGTACATCAGTCCCTTCCTGAGGTAAGAGGTCTTTAATAGTTGGAGGGTCCAGTACAGAAGGGGGCCTGGGAAGATGGCCTGGATCAAGGATCAAGAACTACAGGAGTCCCACCAGTCTTGCTATTCTGTGTAGGGAGATGGAGGGCCGGGCTTCCTGGCGAAGCGGTTCATGTTTGATCTTGGTCATCTTCCGTGAAGGGGGTTGAGGGTGCTCCGCACAAGTCCACAACAAAACTCAAGAATACCGGGGACTGAGAGGGGGTAAGAACCAATTTTTTTATTGATGCAGCAATGTGCTGGCACCAGGTTAAAACGATCACCAAGATAGCCGATTACAACCAGTGGGCTCCGGTATGGGACTCCCGGGGTACACCAGAATGTTTGAAAGATGTATTGGCCGAACCAATAAGGGAAGCTGGTTTTGAATTTTGGGGCAAACTTTTAAGGGAAGGAGTGCTACTCCCCTGGGAAGAATTAAGGGATAAAACTGGGGGTGCTCTGACCAGGTTTAAATACATCCAAGTGGAAGCTTGGGCACAGCCTATTCGACTAAGTTGGCGGGGCGAAAATCCCTTAGCAGAAAATCTGTTTAGCAGCTCCTCTAGTAACAATAAGGTCTTAACTTGGTTTTGGGAGATTCTGGAGCTAATTTATGGGAATTTCCAACTGCCTGAGCAGCTGTGGGAAAGCACTATGACGAGGGAACAGATACAGATAGGATGGCAAGAATCAGTGAGAATGTGTTTTGAGGTAGTAAAATCCACCTCTCTGAGGAAAAATAATTTGTACTCAATACATAGAGCCTACATTACCCTGACAAAGCTCACTAAAATAAAGAAAGGGGAAGTAGTAAATTGTGTTAAATGTGGGGCCCCAAATGCCACTGATATCCACATGTTTATGGAGTGTCCAACAGTTGACTACCTTTGGACTGAGGTGGTGGGAGCATTGTCGGAGATGCTGGGGAGGGAAATAGTGGTAAATCTCCCCCTTATTATTTTCCGGAAACCACAAGATTTGAAGGGTTGGACTAAAGAGAAGAGGAGCTTGCTGTTTTATGCTATTCTGGCAAGAAGGGAGATTTGCTTAAAATGGGTTATGGTGCTCCCTCCCACTTACAGGGGTTGGCTTGAAGCTTTTCTGTATACGGCAAAATTAGATACAAAGGTGGGAGGCCCCGAACAGAGATTGAAAAAGAAGAAGCTATGGGCTCCTTCTTCTGGAGTGCCCCCCCTGCCTTTTTCCCTTTCCCTCCCCCCCTCTTCCCTTAAACCATAATGGTATGACATAGAGAACATGGTGAGCCGTCCAGGGAAGGCAAATGTTGGGGTCAAAGTCTAATGATTAAATCTTTTTTCACCTGTGCCAGCCAAGAGGGGCGCTCCAAGATAGGCTGAGTGGGTGAGATTGGTCTCCTTGGGCTTACTGTCCACCTCCATGCCTTTTGTTATGGAAAGTGAGAAGGTTGTGGTCTGGAGGTGCGATAGAAGCTCTGAGGTGTATGAGGACTAAAAAAAAACAGAAAAAAAATGTGGACCAATTTTTGCTGGTTTATTATGAATTCTAGGGACTCCAGGAGCAAGATCCCCATTTGCAGATGTCACGAGAGACTTTGAGGGCACTTGTCCATTATGATAATATCATCCAGGTACTCCTCGAGCCCTGAGGAACTCTGGCACCAAGGAGCGGAGGACAGATGGAAAGGGAGGGAGGTGAATTCAAAGGCTCCCCCGCCATTGAAACAGGAGTATGTAGTAATGGGGAGCAAAAGCCGGGACCATGAGCTAGACATCTTTGAGATCCAGATGCATCAATCAGTCGTTGGGAAGGAGAAGATCCTGGAGCAGATGGATGCCCTCTGTCTTGAAATACTATTAAACCAACCATTCATTCAATCCTTTTAAGTTGATTACCGGCCTCTGACCACCGTCCCTCTTGTCTGTGATGAAGAGGTTGCTTAAAAATCCTCTGGGGTGAGGATACGTCCTCACTGTTGATCTTTTGTGTAGCAGATCTGATACCTTTGTGTCCACTAGAGTGGCATGAGCAGAGGAGAAGACTAGGGGAATCAGAGTTCTTTTCTGGTAAGGGAAGCCATAAAACTCTATCTGGAACCCTCGCACAGTTTAAAGGACCCAGGCATCGGTTTTTTAGGGCCTGCCAGTTGTGGAAGAAATAATCTAGCCTGCCAAGAGCAGATGAGCCAAAGACTGAAAGTTCACCTGAATTAGTTCTCTGGGTGTTGCCGCTGCATCATCCTACCTGTCGCACCACGATGGTGGGAGTATCCCGGGTGGGATAAAAGTTGCCAAACTTGGCGGTGTCCTGGTACTACCCCCTCATGTGGTCTTGTCCTCTGTTGGGGGCTGGATGGTTAGCACGGCTGGCTGAACGCCCCCTACATCGGCCAGTCCCAATGAAAACTCGAGGCTTAAAGATGCGCTTTATGGATGCCTGTGCCATAACCAGGGAGTTAAAGGTCTGGACATATTTGCCCAGTTCCCGAATAAATGGGTCCCTGAAAAACCCGCCTTAGGCCACTGGCCCCACCTTGGAAGTGACTAGGACCCCTAATTTAGGGTTGATTTTGCTGATGGAGCAAACAACGCCTCTCCGTGGAGTGCAATTTGCGTTCCCCAGGAGGATGATGGCCCACTGAGTCCAACCCAATAGGACCTCTGGAGAAATAAGGCTCCCCTATGTTTTGGCATCCTCCGCCATATCCCCTTCTTGGAGTCTGACATGTATTTCCCAAGGAAGGTGGTCATGCATTCATCTATGTCCGGTGTGAGGGCCACTTTGTCTCCCAGAGATGGGTGAGGACACTTAGATAGGCCGCAACCTTGTCCGTAGATACCCATTCCTAGGATCAGAGATGCAGAAGGCTCTCTGGATCTAGCATATCCGATGTGTCCTGGGTGGCATTGTCCACTGGGTTCTTCTGTGCATGGTGTGGGGGGGAGCGCCATGGGCCTGAGTCTGACTCCTGCTGTCACCTCTGTGCCAGAGGATGAATCTGGGGCCTGAGAAATTGGGGGTGCGGGACCCACCTGAGGGTTGCAACCTTGAGCGACTAGGCTCTGGGAATCGAGGGGCACAGGATGTTCTCATGATATAAAGGCTCACTTCAGCTTGCCAAAATCATCCAAATTGACACCAGATATGGGGCCCATTTAGTGTTTTCAGAGCAGTGGGGGCTGGACGGGGTCTCCTGAAGCTATAAGGGATGAAAGCTCTAGATTGACTTCCCTCCCAGTGAGGGGTTTAAAGCAGCATTCTGCGTACTGCAAAAGTATCCTCTCCAGGAGGGGTTTTGCCAGTGCCAATGCTTCCATGATGAGGAGTCCATAATCTCACAAAAGTGGTCATCAATGGGGAGGTAGGTAGTGGTATCCTCCTCAAGGTAAGTCTCGTCTATTTCTCTCATATTATCCAAAGTAATGCTAAATGGGGAATATCAAACCGGGTGGGACTCAGGGGAGCATGTGGCTAGTGACAGGAGCGAAAGCACTGGGGACCGAGCTGATTTAGAGGGATTATAGCATGGGGGCCTTCCCCAACCAGTTATTGCAGCCCATGGGGGCAATAATAGGGCTAGGCCCTAAAGGACATTACTTGCCCACTTACTCTACTTTAGGCAGACAGACTCACCTGGGCTGGTGTCAGTGTTCGTTTGACACAAAACAAGCTGAGCGCCAGTGTTGGAAAATGGGTTATTGGTAAGGGCCGGTAAGTACCTACACTTAGCACTAGGCCACTAACCTCCACTTATGTCTAGTTAGGTCTCAGTAAATTAAACCTGGCTCAACCCTTGGTAGCTTGGCAACGAGCGACGAGGCTTAACTTAGGAGACAAAGCGTAAAGCATTCAAATATCTCAAAAAAGTAATTAAATAAAACACAGGAAACAGTTTAGAAATCCAAAATCCATTTATTAAAATAGAGTATATTTTTATCTTTAAAATAACACTGAAACTAATAAAATCGGATAAGGGGAACTGGAGATATGAATTTCTGAAGAATGAATGCTTTCTAGCGCATAGAAGCAACTAGCACTCAAAGGGTTAAAAAAGGTCACAGTGGAAAGGAACAAAGTCCAGAGTTCAGGCCACCCACGAGGTAACACTGTTACACTTACTTTCAGAAGTGTTTGATTCAGGAAAGTGGCCCACAGCACCAGCCACGGGTTCCAAAGCTATGGAGTGCCTCTTGGGGTCTGGGACTACAACTCCCACAATGCACCTCTTCAACTTATGGAGTTGCTCCAAACGTCTCCAGACTTCTGGATCTTCTTCCAGAGGTCATTTTTGTGTCCTTGAAGTGTCCACAACTTGATCCAAGGTTCCAGAAACTCTTGCTTCTTGAGAGTTGGGACTACAATTCCCAGAATGCACCTGGTCAGAATCCTCAAATGGCCACTGGATGCTGGTAAGCTGGGCTCTGCTTGCAGGACTTGATGCAGGGGACTCTGGGCAGCTCCTTTGTACCTGTAGCAAACAGGGAGTCACTTCTTGAAGCAGTAGAAGACAGGTAAAGTCCTTTTAGTGGTGAAGCCCAAGTGTGCAGCTGGTGCAGTCCTCCAGAGTGCAGTGTCCAGGTGCAGGTCAGGGGTCCAGCAGGGCAGTCCTTCTTCTGTAGTTCTTCCTTGTTGGAATCTGATAGGGATCTGAGGTGTGGGTGCAGGTCTTCCAGTTGTATCCCTGCTCCTGGGTGAAAAGCAGGGGGGTCCTGGTTCTCCAATCAGGGGCAGTGCCCTTCCCCCTGCGATGACCACTTCCTGGGAAGTGTGGCAAAAATCAATCCCAGGGGGCAACATTCCTGAAAAATCCATCATGGCTGAAAGTGATTTTTGGAGGTTACATCTGGCTGAGTCCACCTACTGGTGTGGCTAAAAATCCTAAACACACCCCTCTCCTGCCCGCTCCTAATCTAATCAAGGAGGCACCTAATTGTCTGGGTTTGCAGGATGTGAAGGTGTTGCTGGGTTGCTCCAAATGTCCTTCTCTGCCTTTGAAGACCAGTTTGGCAGCCCTCCCCCCTTCCTGTTTACCCATCTGCTGAGGGGGAGATCTCCTCCCCCAAGCACATTTCTTTGTGTGGAGCCAGGCCACTTCACACCTCATCAAGCCTGGCCAGGCTGCCAGAGGCTGGCCAATCAGAGCACAGCAGCAAAAACACTGCAAGGCTGAAGTTGGCAACTTTTCAGGTAAAGTTTAAAACTGAACAAGTTATATTAAATCCCACAACTGGAAGTTGTGGGATTTATTATAACAAATATTTGATACAAAACTTCTGGTATCTGTTATTTAAGGGGTTTTTAAAAATTAAAATAAAGTCTCCCCATTCTAGCCTATGGAGGCCATTCACTACAAAGAGGAAAAGGGAATTTGGCTGTTTTACCTCACCAGGGCTTATAAAACTATTTTTATAACGTCTCTGCTTATAGTTACATGGCACCCAGCCCTAGGGGCACACAGGGCACACCTTATGGGTGACATATGTAAAAATAAGGTAGTTTAAGACTTTGGAACTACTTTTAATTCCAAAGTCGAATTTGCATGTAACTTTCATTTAAAAGTAGCAAGCAAGTCAGGCCTGCCTTTAAAATGACACTGGGCACCTTAGCAGTTCACCTATGCTAGGGTCCCTAAACCTACATGCCCTACCATATACTAGGGACTAATAGGTAGGTTGACTTAGCCAATTATAATTAGCCTAATTTGCATACTGATTTTACACAGAGCACAGGCCCTGGAACTGGTTAGCAGTACCCAGGGCACCATCAGAGTCAGGAAAACACCAGCAAAAAGTGGAAAATGGGGAGAAAAGGTTAGGGGGCCTCTGGAGACTCTGGGGAGAACATGGTGCGCGGCAGCACGGCCGCGTGCTGAACACTTACCCGAGCTCCCCGGTCGAGCGACGGTTCCCTTTTCCGCTCGGATTTTAGAGCAGTTTTCTTGAAGGTGGATGTGCGCGGGGGCCCCTTGGAAATTAAAAACAGTGTTGGCGGGGCGGCAAGCTGTATCCGTGCCGCCCTGGAGCTCCAGAGGAGCCGCCGAGCAATCTCCTGCTTTCCCCTCTTGGGGAGCAAGGGCAGAGTCAGCACTGGTTGTGCTGCAGCCCCAACAGCAGAGACACTGGAGACAGGGAAAACAGTTGGAGGGGGAAGGAAGCCTGTGGGCTTAGGAGACCTCCATTGGATGGCAAGGGGCCCCACAGGAAGACATAGGGGGACCCCCAAGAGAGGTAAAACGGTTTCTTCTTCTTATTTTAATTTGAGTTCACAGCCAGACTCAGCCTTGGGGTTAGAGGCTGGAGTGGAGGAGGAGGGATCATTGGAAGGACTGAGAAGCACGCAGGAAAAAGCGGAAGTGTGGGACCCTAAGAAGAGCAAAACTAAATGTAAAATTGGAAGTGTTAGTACCAAAGTCACCCCTTCTCTACGGGCCGATTTTAGGGCATTGCCTTTAGTGTCTGCTAATACCCTTGGTACTCTGGAGGAGCAAGAACTGAGTGTGAGTTCTAGATCCATGCAAGCTTCGGAGTCCGAAACTTGTTTTTTTTTTACCCCCTCCCTTGGTGGAATCAACTCTGGAGGCATCTCAAATTATAAACCAGGATATTTTGGAGACTCTTGAAACCTCTGACTAGACCCTCTGAGAACAGGGAATATTTTGTTTCCCTAGACGATCAACCTCAGGCTGGGGTATTAGGGTCTAATACATTGGGGAATATGCTTGCCTTGCTTACTGGTAAGATTAATAAAGGTTTCGCAATTTCGGAAACAAACCAGTGGGAAATTAGGCTTGCTTGTGAATCATTGGAAAAGAAAATAGACCTCTTGGGAATAAGAACACAAGCCTTAGAGGAATCGGTGGAGAATATTAAGGGTGAGATGAGCAGGAATAAGGAAGAAATTCAACTTTTAAAGTAGAATGAGCGAGATCTTCAGGAGAAGTTGGAGCATTTAGTAAATAACTCTAGAAGAAATAATTTAAGACTCTTAAATGTTCCTGAAGGAGCGGAAGGAGTGGATTTGAAGAAGTTTGTGGTTTCTCTTATAAAGAGGGCAATGTCTCTGGATGAGACTGAGGTTGAGATTATGAAGGATGTTCAGAGGGTTCATAGGGGCCCGTTTCGGAGAAACCGCGGAGGATTTTGGTGAACTTTCAAACGTATATGTTGAAAGAAAAAATTCTGACAAAGGACTTGGCTGGAAGATCTTTAGAAGTTCAAGATTTCTCTTTTGAGATTAGATCGGACCTTTCTAGGATAATGCTGAATAGGCAATGGGAGCTGGGAAAATGGTTAGATGAATTTAAAAAAAGTGGGTGCGGTGGCTCAACTTAAATTCCCTGCAAACCTGCATGTAATGTATAATAACAAAATGCATAATATTAAGGACCCTGCGACAGCTGACGAACTGTTAGAAGGAATAAAGAAGGGGGACATTGTGTAAGGAAGACCGGGGGGCTTGGGGGTGTTCTAAATGGGACCAGTAGGTCTGTTAGTAGATAGGAGGGTTCTCCCAGGGCGGGTGGGGAAGGCACAGAACATGGATGGGTGTGTCGTAGTTTTTTTGGGGGGGGACTAAGTCTGAAGCATGGGGGAAAAATGGAAAAAATATTCTCATACACCTCAGTTTATCTAAGCACATCTGGGTGAGGTTAAGGGGTGCCAGGGAGATGGAGAGGGGTTGATACAAATAATGTCATGGAATATCAATGGGCTACGAGTGAAGAGAAGGGCTAGGAAAATCCTGCAGTTTCTTAAGGATTCCTCAGTCCATGTAATTGTTTTACAGGAAACACACTTAACTAAAGAGGAATGTACAGCACTGTTTAAAACCCAGAAGTGGGTACGATACTGTGTTGGTACTGAGCATGACTTTAATACTAAGGGAGTTGTAATTTTGATTAAAAATCAGGTGGATGCGGCTTTGCTTGGGGTGATAACGGATAAGTTAGGTAGATGGATCATACTTAGATTGCAGTTGGGGGGTAGGAAACTTACATTGGTAGGTTTCTATGGGCCAAATTGTGAGGATAAACAACCCCTCCAAACAGTCTTTTCCCACCTTTTGAATTTTTCAGATCCTATTACATGACTGGGGATTTTAATGTAGTTTTAGACAATACATTAGATAGATCAGCAAAATGTAGGTCGGTGGGTACTCCGAAGTCTCAACAATATCTTAAGTTGATGATGAAAGATTTTTGATTATGTGATCTGTGGAAGCTAAGAGCTGGTCAGAAGCAGGAATTTTCTTTTTATAATAGGAAGTATGGGCATGCTTCTCGGATTGACAATTTTTTAGTTGATTATTTGGTGTGTGATCTGGTTGACGGTATTGAGTATTCACCGGCCCACTTGTCAGATCATGCTGCAGTGATTTTAAAATTAAGGTGTCCCCAGGAGCGAGGAGGGATGAGATGGACTTTGGACTGAGCTTTGTCATTAGAGGAGGAGGTCGTTCGTTATCTTCGTAAGGAGACGGAGGCCTTTTTTAGGTTGAATCAGGGACCAGCCTCTAAAATAGTAATATGGGACACCTTCAAGGCAGTGATGAGGGGAAGAATTATAAGTTTGGCTAGTCATCGAAAAAGACTATACAGGGAGGAATTGGGGGGGATAGAGCAGGATATTTTGGCATGTAACACTCAATGGGCAGAGAGAGGTGATAAAAAGGGTTTGGATGATAGGAGAAGACAGTTGAAGTTGCAGATGGAATCCCTATTGCAAGCAAGGATCGCAAAGCGTTGGGAGGCAGGCAAACTAGCTCATTTTGAATCTGGAGAAAATATGGGAAAATTACTAGCCTGGAAGGCTAAGAAAGATCAGGCGCGAAATTGTATTAATGAGTTGGTGGATAGCCATTCGGAGTTAGTCTTATTGACTCTGAGACTATAGAAAAGGCTTTTTATAAGTTATTTTCTGTGCTTTAAACTGAGGAAAAGAAGGTGAGGGATGCGGAAGTTGGTGAATGGTTAGATATGGATACGCTCCCGCGTCTTATTGAGAGTAAACAAACTTACCTAACTAGGCCAATTACTGAGGGAGAAATAAGATCTGTTTTAAAAGAGTGTAAGAGGGGGAAAGCACCAGGACTGGATGGTATTCCTGTAGAGTTCTATAAGGTATTGGGTGAATCTATAGTTCCGTCAATTTGTCAACTATTTACAGAGATTTTTGAGGAAGGAGCTCCTTTGTCTGCCTCTTGGTATGAGGGAATTATTTCCCTGATTTTAAAACCTGGAAAATCTCCATTGAAATGTGAGTCAAATCGCCCAATATCATTATTAAACTGTGACTATAAGTTGTATGCTAAAGTATTGGCAAATAGGTTAAGTGGAGTGATGAGGGATTTGATCCACCATAATCAGAAAGGTTTTATTCGGAATAGTTCTTGCATGAACAAACATTTAATTTAATATGGGCAATTGATTTAGCCACTGCATATCAAGAACCTTCGGCAGCTATTGCGATCGATGCAATGAAAGCTTTTGATAATCAATTGGATTTATTTGAATAAGGTTCTTGAACGTAATAATTTGGCCACCAAATTTTGTAAAGCAATTCAACGAATTTATCAGGCCCCATTGGCACGGGTCCTGGTAAATGGGAAGTTAACAAATACCTTTAGGGTTACTAGGGGTACCCTCTTTCTCCTTTTCTGTTTAATTTGTATATGGAGCCCTTAGCTAGGAGGATCAGGCAAGACTCTAGAATTTCTCCCTTTAGTAGTAAGAAGTGGGAGAAGAAAGTTGCTTTGTTTGCCGATGATCTTTTAGTTTATACTTCGAATTTATCTACTACCTTACCTGCTTTACTAGATATTATGGAACAATTTGGGAAGATTTCTGGTTATCACATTAATCCTGAAAAAACTGAGACAATGGTATGGAATCTGAATCCCGACCATTAGCGTACCACTAATTCAATGAGGTATTTAGGGGTAGAACTTGTGCAGGATTTGGAACGAATACGGGTGGTTAATATGAGGAGTGTGGTAACGGCTTGTAGTAAGTTATTGTTAGGTTGGCAACATCTTTCCCTCACAATAATAGGGAAGGTCAACTTGGTTAAGATGATAATCTTGCCTAAGTTGAACTTCCTTTATGATTCTATTCCTTTACAAATGGATAAGAAACTTTTGGCTATTCTTCAACAGAAAATTAATTATTTTATTTGGGCACAAAAGGGACCTAGAATTGCATGGAAGAAACTGCGCAGGGGAAAGGGGAAGGGGGGCCTTACTCTTCCTGACATCCATTATTATGCATGGGCATTCCACTTTAAGAACGTTAGAATGTTATTTTCTTCCCCGGATCATTCAGCAATTGGAGAGATGTTTCGTTTTATGGTAGCCACAGAGAAATGCACAGCAAAATATTTTTTATATAAGTTTGGCGACCCAAAATTCTTTAAGAAAGTAAGATTGAAAATACTACAAGATGCAGCTAGGGCTTGTTTTCAGTTGCGGCAAGCTGCTAAAATAGACTATTACAGTCAATGGGCTCCGGTTTGGGAATCTCTGGGAACCCCCGAGTGCTTGACAGATGTGTTGGCCTTACCCCTTAAAAAGGCCGGGATTGAATTTTGGGGGGATTTAGTTAGAGATGGTAGTTTGTTGTCCTGGTAGGAACTTACGGAGCGGACAGGAGGGAATCTCTCAAGATTAAAGTATATTCAATTACGGGAATGGATACAAGTGGTCGCAGGCAGGTTGGGGTCCGCTAATCAGTTAGAGAGTGACTTAATTAAGAAGCATTGGGCATTAAAGAAGGTCTCGAGTTGGTATTGGAGTATGTAAACTGCCTGTCTCCCTTTGGGGGGAGAGATGTCTGTGGATCTATTACAAGCATGGTGGGAGCTATCCATGCAAATAATATTTAGGACCATTAAATCAGCACCATTAAGGCGATATAATCTTTTTACGCTGCATAAGGTCTTTTTTCCCCCAGAGAAATTAACTAAGATAAGAGGGGGAGAGGAAGTTAGTTGTGTTAAATGTGGCTTACAAAGGCATCTGATATTCATATGTTTTTAGAATGTCCAGCAGTCTATTATTTCTGGGGGAAAGTATGTGAAATGATTTTGAGTCTTTTATTACAACATATTACACCGTCTCTTCCTTTAGTTATTTTCGGTATGGTGGAGCAAGGAGAAGTAGGTTCTAGAGTTGTGAAGACAGTGTTGCTATATGCAGTACTTTTGTCTAGGAGGGAAATCTGTCGGAAATTGGTATCAGTGCTTCCTCCTTCATATGCAGATTGGTTGGATACTTTGACTGTTATATCATAAATATAATTGGATATCGTTGTGGATAAATTGTTAGAAGGGAAATTTGTGGGAGAGTAATTTAGGATGGGCATTTATGTCCTATGATTACGAGCTTGTTTACTCTCTTGCCTTGGATGTTGACCTTGTGTGCCGAAGTGCAATTGAGAGAGGTTTGAGCCCCCTGTCATGGATCATCTCCGAGTATCGGAATTCATTGAGTTGAACAGGAGCCAGAGGTGTAAGAAGACAAAAAAAAAAAGCTAGGGGGCCTCTGCAATCAGCCCTGTTCTCTCACAGCCAACAAATACAGACCTCTGAGGCGCTTAGAGACTCCAGGGGTGAAGGGCACAGGCTGATCACAGCACCCGGCTGGCCTCATTGACAGATTACAGGCACTTGAATGAAATCGCTGGCCCGGGTCATTGAGACACGCAGAGCGTGTTTGGGATGTGGCCAGCCCTGGTGGTCAGAAGCCAACACCACAATGGCCCTAGGCGCCGGAGCGCATCAACAGAACTTGACAGCAGCTGCAGAGAAGCGACAAGCATTCTCGTGGCCACTTACTGGATACGGTCAAACACACAATTCCAAAACTCTGCTAGAAACATTTTAGTATGCACACAAAGCTGCACAACACTTCACCAATAATAGAAATAAAGAGGCCAAGTGGCCGGAGGCACTTAATTCAGCTATTGAGCAGCGAAGAAAGAGGAGGCAGCAACAGC
Source organism: Pleurodeles waltl (assembly GCF_031143425.1). Taxonomy (NCBI): domain Eukaryota; kingdom Metazoa; phylum Chordata; class Amphibia; order Caudata; family Salamandridae; genus Pleurodeles; species Pleurodeles waltl. The sequence goes on from NC_090444.1 coordinate 847,062,496, forward strand.
ATCGTGGGACTATCGAGGGGTCCTGGCATCATCTGATTGGGTGTTAACTTTTGTTAAACTGTGACTTTTTCCCGTGGGTTTATGTGAAATGTAGTCTGTTAAGTTTTAAGTTATGGCTGTTGTTAATAAAATGAAGAAAGATAAAGCGTAATCCTTGCCTCTGAATAGAACGTAATAAGGTGCCTAAGAGGCTTAGAGACCTTCAGTAAGTGCCACTTTGGGTGAGTACACGGTCACCTCCAATGATATACAATTATGCTTGTGTTTAGTACCACCAGAGCTACCAAATTGCCCACCAGAACACTTCCCATTCTGTCAGCACCTGTACTCAGGTCTAATGGACTGTGCACAAATAATTCCATTTCCACAGCTCGAATATTCTTTTTCCTGGCTGGCAGACGCTCGAAAGCAGTGTGCATAGTTGTTGTGTCAAGTCAAAAGCAACCAGCCACCTCTTCCCCCACCTGGCACTGCAGTGTGTAGTCACAATCTGAATTTTCTAATCGCGCCTGGCTCTAAGTGAGGCTTGTTTTGGTAGAAACTCAGAAGCAGACCTGCCAACTCACAAGGTGGCTCTATTCACATGGTCTCCCAGTGAGGAGTCAAAATCACACAGTGGCAGAGCTGGGAATCAGTGAAAAGTGTTAATTTCTAGCTTCTCCCTGGCAGTTGCAAGCAGCTGATGTCCATTAAAAGGTGTGAAAACTTCCCAGGACATCAGCTGCAGCCCCAGCAACCTTTGTTTTTTTCGTTTTATGGGAGGGGGGAGGAGGTCAATGGGGGCAAGGCACAGGGGTAGACGTGCCTCAAAAGGTAGTTTCCAACATAAAGCCCCATCGCTAGTAGGCCATGCCCCTTTTCACACAGTGAATTTTATGTTCAAATTGACAGGTCTGCAGAAGTGTTTTAAGCCGAGAATCACGACAATTTACAATCCTCTCCAACCTCGGTGAGGAGATCCAAAACTGGGCAATTGCAGTTAGTATGCAACCACCATCTTGGAGGCCCGGGGCTGATAAGTGGACACTGCATTCACAGGGTGTATCAAAGCAAGCTTGCAGCCTACCCAATATAGGACTTTACCAGAGGTATCCTCATCATATTACACGCTCCTTGGAACTATCTGGATGGCACCAAGTCACCAAGAGCAAGGGGAATTTCCCCAAATCTGATGAATGGATTAGGAGTGTCCCATGGACACCTCTGCTTGGCTTGGAGCTGTGCCCCCACACCCAAGTATGCAAATATTTAACTGGAGCTATATCATCATGTGAAGTCTTGATCCAGCCATTATAATCAGTAAGTTTGGCATGATATTGAGGCTTCCGTGTAACTCTGCCAGCCCCCTTCCTCAGTCCAAATGAACTTCAAGGCAGAAACAAGTCTTTAGGGAGAGTCCAACCAAGGACTCTGGGCACGAGCCAAAGCCTTACTGCTCAATTAGTCTCCTGCCATAGTCAAGCTTTGCCAGCACGCCAATATTATGTGAAGAGTGGTCACTGGCTAATAGGTAAACATATTTGCCCACTTCAACAGACTCAGCCGAGATGGCACACCCCTTTGTCCTTAAGGCAGAACTACCACATCTTCACAAGCCACAGGGGATCAAATATTTGGGTAAATACATTGCACAGTGGCTTTGGCCCCGGCCATCTTGAGTCACTGCAATGAGATGGGTGACGAGGACAAGCAATGAAACAGCATAGATGCAGCCTGACTGCTGGATAAGAGCAAGTGTGCAGCTTCTTCACACAAGGCTCTAATAGCACCCTTATTTTAGAGTCTGTTTGGTCACCATTTTGCCGTGGCAAAAGGCCCAGAGCTCAGCAAGGAAACATCCCTATGAGTCCCTGCCCTGGGCATGCCCTCCTACAAACACTGATATTAATGCCAAGCTTTCGAATTAAAAGGTTCCATGCCCAGACATTTTTTTCTGTGATAATTTATAAAGCATTTACTGAACATTTGGTCGATCTGCTGCCAAAGGTCTACAGTTGCTTTTTGACTTCTGCCTCTGTCTCTTAATTCATGATGAAATCTAGCATCTCACTATTGCTCAAGTTGGACAAAGATCCCACATTTTGTGCCTCTTATAAGCCAATAGCCTTACTTAACTGCAATGTGAAGTTCTAATAGAATTACCTGTAGCACTCCTCCGCAATATATGGCTTTCTCTCATGTCACTGTACCTATTGTGCTTCATTATAAATCAGCATACACATGATAACACTAGACTTGCCTTTGATTTTCTGGAGGAAGCAGATTGTGCAGGGCAACACTGCTCCTTTCTTGCTAGACACAGTAATGAGGTTTCACTGAGCTGACTAGTAATACTTTGTGAAAATCCTAGTGAAAACAGTGGTTGACCAGAATGTGACAAAGTACATTGGTGGTCATTACAACCCTGGCGAACGGTGTTAAGGCAGCGGAAATACCGCAAACAGGCCGGCAGACAAAAAAAGGGAATTATGACCCTGGTGGAAACCGCCAACATAGACAGCCACTTTAACACATCGCCCGCCACGGCGGTACGGACAAGCAGCGCGGCGGTTACCGCCAACAGACAGGTGGGAGACAATGTACCGCCCACAGTATTACAACCCGCCAATCCGCCACCTTTTCCAGGGTTGAATTCACCGTGGATCGAAACACGGAGGAAACATTTTTTGCTATGGGAAAACGCTCACCTGAACACATCCCACGAGGAAGGAGGCCAACATGGAGCTGGAATTACAAATACTCCCTGCCCTTGTCTTTCTGCTCCTCTACGACCAACAGCTACGTGCGCGCCGAAGACACCGGTGAGTACTGCACCTATGACACGGGGGAGGCAAAAGTTAGGGGGACACCCACCAAACACCCCCACCCTCGCATATTACAACATACACTCCAATGCATTCACAAATATCACAAGAACAACCCACAATCCCCCCGGAAGAATGAAAAGACAATGCGAAATTCGGTCAAACATTATAATGTGCCAATATACATGTCATACAAAAATATACTGATATATATTTGAAAATCAATCATAACTATATATACAATACGAGAAGTAGTGCAGAAATGTACACAACAATGTCCGTGCACCAACAGTCCAACAATGCATGGGCGAGGCCCACAAACGATACCTGACCACTATCGGAGAGAACACTGCCGGGGCATCAGATCAAAATACTACAGGCACCTCAGGGGGAAGGGAAGGGGGGGGCATTTCAGCCGGATGAATGCAAAGCCAGATCCACGATGGGGCTCCATGCCCATTGATGTATCCTGGGAAGTGCAAAGCCACAGTCTCTCAAGTCTCTACAGTGGGTGGGTTGCCCACTGTGCCATCCTGGGGAGTGCAAAGCCACAGTCTCTCAAGTCTCTACAGTGGGTGGGTTGCCCACTGTGCCATCCTGGGGAGTGCAAAGCCACAGTCTCTCAAGTCTCTACAGTGGGTGGTTTGCCCACTGTGCCATCCTGGGGAGTGCAAAGCCACAGTCTCTCAAGTAGATGCAGTTCTCTACTGGTACTGGGTGGGACTGGTGCCCAGACTGGATGAGTCTCCCCGTGAATGTTCCTGTCCTGTCACTGTCCCAGCTGCACATGGGATAAGGATGCCTGATGTGGCGGAGTATTAATTCCTACACGGTGCTTGCCCTGTTCAGCGGTGCTTTGACATGGCGGTCTTTGCCCTATTCAGCGGTGCTTTGCCATGGCGGTTCTGGACTGTTCAGCGGTGCTTTGACATGGCGGTCTTTGCCCTGTTCAGCCGTGCTTTGCCATGGCGGTTCAGGACTGTTCAGCGGTGCTTTGCCATGGCGGTCTTTGCCCTGTTCAGCGGTGCATTGCCATGGCGGTTCTGGACTGTTCAGCGGTGCTTTGACATGGCGGTCTTTGCCCTGTTCAGCGGTGCTTTTCCATGGCGGTTCTGGACTGTTCAGCGGTGCTTTGCCATGGCGGTCTTTGCCCTGTTCAGCGGTGCTTTGCCATGGCGGTTCAGGACTGTTCAGCGGTGCTTTGACATGGCGGTTCTGGACTGTTCAGCGGTGCTTTGACATGGCGGTTCTGGACTGTTCAGCGGTGCTTTGACATGGCGGTTCTGATATGGACATTGGTGTGTGGCATGACGATCTCTACACTGGGCATTGGTGTGTGGCATGACGTTCTCTACACTGGGCATTGGTGTGTGGTATGACGTTCCATCATTGCCCAGCGGGGCTGTGGCAGCCGGGGCCCTCCTGGGCTGTGACTCCGGCGGTGGTCTCCTGACCAGTGACGATACTTGTGCCCTCCTGGGCTGTGACTCCGGCGGTGGTCTCTGGACCAGTGACGATACTTGGGCCCTCCTGGGCTGTGACTCCGGCGGTGGTCTCCTGACCAGTGACGATACTTGTGCCCTCCTGGGCTGTGACTCTGGCGGTGGTCTCTGGACCAGTGACGATACTTGTGCCCTCCTGGGCTGTGACTCCGGCGGTGGTCTCTGGACCAGTGACGATACTTGGGCCCTCCTGGGCTGTGACTCCAGCGGTGGTCTCCTGACCGGTGACGATACTTGGGCCCTCCTGGGCTGTGACTCCGGCGGTGGTCTCCTGACCAGTGACGATACTTGTGCCCTCCTGGGCTGTGACTCTGGCGGTGGTCTCTGGACCAGTGACGATACTTGTGCCCTCCTGGGCTGTGACTCCGGTGGTGGTCTCTGGACCAGTGACGATACTTGGGCCCTCCTGGGCTGTGACTCCGGCGGTGGTCTCCTGACCGGTGACGATACTTGTGCCTTCCTGGGCTGTGACTCTGGCGGTGGTCTCTGGACCAGTGACGATACTTGGGCCCTCCTGGGCTGTGACTCCGGCGGTGGTCTCTGGACCAGTGACGATACTTGGGCCCTCCTGGGCTGTGACTCCGGCGGTGGTCTCCTGACCAGTGACGATACTTGTGCCCTCCTGGGCTGTGACTCTGGCGGTGGTCTCTGGACCAGTGACGATACTTGTGCCCTCCTGGGCTGTGACTCTGGCGGTGGTCTCTGGACCAGTGACGATACTTGGGCCCTCCTGGGCTGTGACTCCGGCGGTGGTCTCCTGACCAGTGACGATACTTGTGCCCTCCTGGGCTGTGACTCTGGCGGTGGTCTCTGGACCAGTGACGATACTTGGGCCCTCCTGGGCTGTGACTCCGGCGGTGGTCTCTGGACCAGTGACGATACTTGGGCCCTCCTGGGCTGTGACTCCGGCGGTGGTCTCCTGACCAGTGACGATACTTGTGCCCTCCTGGGCTGTGACTCCGGCGGTGGTCTCTGGACCAGTGATGATACTTGTGCCCTCCTGGGCTGTGACTCCGGCGGTGGTCTCTGGACCAGTGACGATACTTGGGCCCTCCTGGGCTGTGACTCCGGCGGTTGTCTCCTGACCAGTGACGATACTTGTGCCCTCCTGAGCTGTGACTCTGGCGGTGGTCTCTGGACCAGTGACGATACTTGTGCCCTCCTGGGCTGTGACTCTGGCGGTGGTCTCTGGACCAGTGACGATACTTGTGCCCTCCTGGGCTGTGACTCTGGCGGTGGTCTCTGGACCAGTGACAACGGTGCTTGCGGTTGTGTCTGGACCCCTGGAAATGATGGCGCACTTCTCCGCCGTGACACTCACAACAGGCTGGGCAGACTTCCTCTGGACCTTCCCCACCTTTGGTGGAGTCACAGCTGACTCACCAATCCTCTTCGAACCCATGTCAGTTGTTGTCCCACCAGGAGTCCTAACACAGTCCCGTCGTCCACTCTCCAATTTTAGAGCCTTTACAGGGGGTGGGCTGCCAGTGCCTTGGCTCCGGGTCCTACTGCCTGCCCTAGTGGCCGGTGCACTCCACAAGCCTTGAACCCGCACCACTGGTATTGGAGGCTTTCTGGCTGAGGCGCTACGACGGGACAGATGAATTGGAGGGGGTGTGGGGGCAAAAAGGTCAACTTTACACAGGGAAGTTTCTGACGAACACTGGGATGGGTAGCTGGAGGGGGTCTGGGAGTGGAGGAAGAGGAGGTGGTTGTCGGAGGTGTCACTTTAGCTGTTTTGGGTGCAGGTGCAGGTACTGGAGGCTGTTGTGAGGTGGATGGATGTTGGGTGAGTGATTGCCGGCGTTTGTGTACTTTGGGAGGGGGCGTCACAGACACACTGGGAGAGGGCACAGGGGACGTGTAAATGGCAGTGGAGGTGGTGAGTGCAGGTGAGCGGCATGTGGTGCTGGGTGTCCTGGTGCGATTCCTGGTGCCTGTAGATGTGGTGCATGCAGGTGTGTGTGTAGACGAGACTGGGAGGGAGGAGGGAGAAGAGGAGGAGGGGGACACAGTGGAGACAGTGGATGTTGCTGTGTCTGTATGGGTGTGATGCTTGTGTGAGTGCCTGTGGGATGTGTGGTGCCTATGTTTGCTTGAGCTACTTTTGTGTGTTGACTTGTGTACATGCTGGTCTGTAGGTGTGCTTGGGATGGGCTGGGGTACAGGGGATTGGGTCTGGGTGGAGGAAGTTGGAGGGGGGAGGCTAGACACAGGGACAATGGCTGCCATCAGTGCTGAGGCCAGAGATTGCAGGGTTAGCTGAAGGACAGCCTGACCAGAATGAATGCCCTCCAGGAATGCATTACCGTGTTGCAACTCTCGTTCTACACCCTGGATGGCATTCACAATGGTAGGCTGCCCAACAGTGAGTGACCTGAGGAGGTCAATGGCCTCCTCACTGAGGGCAGCAGGGGTGACTGGGGCAGGGCCTGAGGTGCCTGGGGCGAAGGTGATGCCCACCCTCCTGGGTGAGCAGGTACGGGGTGAAATCTGAGGGGCTGCTGGGAGGGCAGTGCTCGTAGGGGAGGTGGCAGCTGTACCTGTTGAAGTGGGGGGCACAGATGGTGCCGCCACCACAGGGGAGCTCCCATCGGCGGATGAGTCCGTATCGCTGGTTGGTGATCCGGTGGCCGACGTGAAGCTCCCCTCGCCCTCCGTCCCACTGGTGCATTCAGAGTCTGTGGTGTGGCCCTCCATGGCCATGTGGGATGCAGCTCCCTCGTGCTCCGGTGCCACTGTACCTCCGCCTGTTGATGCTGATGTACAAAAGGACAGGGAGAGCAGGAAAAGGGGGGGGGGGGAGACAGAAGAAAGAGAGTTTTAGTGCATGGCATTCCGCTACCGTTGGCGGACAAGACAGACGCAGCAGCCCTCTGCATTACGCCGTGCTCCTGCACTCTGCACACGCAATTTCTGGGTTATGGCCTACATGGCAATGGTGGACATCTGCGCACATGGATGCCACAGTGGCAACTATACCTCGACTAGGCACTCTGCTGAGGTGGGGTTGAGTGCCACATGGCCTACATTACGGAGGGGCCTTGCCTACCTAACTCGCCCTGGCCTAGGGACACCCACAGCCCACCTCCCCCACCCAGACCCCTCCACTGCACGCAAAGTCCGCAGAATGAGGTTGTACTCACCCCCTTGTGTCTGCTGTGATGTCCTCAAGCGCCCATCCAACTCCGGGTAGGCCACCGCCAGGATCCGGAACATCAGGGGGTCATGGCGCGACGGGCACCCCTCCCACGTTGGGAGGCCATCCCCAGCTGAGCCTCCGCCGTCTTCTTGCTGCAGCGGCGAATGTCCTCCCATCTCTTCCGGCAGTGGGTGCCCTGTCTCGGGTGGGCCCCCAGGGTCCGGATCTCCTTGGCGATGGCACACCAGATGTCCCTCTTCTGGTGGGCGCTGACCTACATGACATGCACAAGGAAAGAGGAACAGTCATTACCAACTGCACCGTCAATGTGAGTGGCCCCCTCCCTACTCTGGCCATGTGGCCCATTCATTCCCGTGCATTAATGTTCCATGAACTCTGCCCCCTTCCCTCTTCCACCCAGCCCTCTCCACCCAGGCCTAGCCCATACAACGTGCTCCCTGTGTACTAACCTGTTGGTCTGGAGGACCGTAGAGTAGCGGGTACTGGGGGAGGACCCCATCCACAAGTTTCTCCAACTCCTGTGCAGTGAAGGCAGGGGCCCTTTCCCCAGACGCAGCAGCCATTGTTGCTTCCAGACCGAGGTCACAGCAGCACTAGCAGTGTAGGTCCTCTCCTGTCGAAGGTCAGGTATCTAGTGATTGAACAGATAGAATATGGCGGTGACGTCTGCGGCGGTGCACATCATCACCGCCGGCGCACCTGTTCATTGGCTCCTGGGACCCATAGGGTCCAATGTTAACCAATGCAGCATTGCGCCGCGGTCTACGACCGCCTACCGCAACGGTGTGCAACGCCAGCGCAGTTACCCCACAATCCCATTGTCCCAGTTTAGAGGTCAGGCAGCCGCCATTTCAGGGGCCCACATGGCTTCATTTACTACTGCGTCACACATAGCTAGGCCTACACTAAACACACATACAGGAAGGGTTTTGTGTCTGGTGTAGTCTTGTGTGTAACTGTGGGTACATACCTGGAGGTATAATGACTGGTTCTTCGCTGTTGTCCTTCGTAGGCACCGTCAGCTGGGACATATGAGAAGATGGCGGAATCCTTCGGTGTACCGACAGCTGGTGGACCTGTTGACAATGGAAGAAAGACATGTCATCGTCACCTACCGGTTTGACCGTGCCACTATCCAGGAACCATGTACCCAGTTGGAGCCAGACCTGATGTCACCGATCCGCCATCCGACTGGAATCCCCCCTGACGTGCAGGTGCTGTCAGTGCTCCATTTCCTTGCAAGTGGGTCATTTCAGACTACTGTGGCCATGGCATCAGGGATGTCCCAGCCTATGTTTTCCAACGTGTTGTCCAGAGTGTTGCCTGCCCTGCTGAAACACGTAAGGAGATACATAATTTTCCCTCAGGTGGAGGATTTGCCTACAGTGAAAGGTGACTTCTATGCCCTTGGACATATCCCCAATGTCATAGGTGCAATTGATGGGACCCATATAGCTCTGGTCCCCCCCCCACAGGAGTGAACAGGTGTACAGGAACAGGAAGAGTTATCATTCCATGAATGTCCAGATGGTCTGTTTGGCAGACCAGTACATCTCGCAGGTAAATGCTATGTTCCCTGGCTCTGTGCATGACGCCTACATCCTGCGGAATAGCAGCATCCCTGATATGATGGCTCAACTCCAGAGGCACTGTGTATGGCTATTGGGGGACTCTGGTTACCCCAACCTGTCCTGGCTATTGACCTCAGTGAGGAATCCCAGGACCAGGGCAGAGGAACGGTACAATGATGCCCATGGGCGGACTAGGAGGGTAATCGAACGCACCTTCGACCTCCTGAAGGCCAGGTTCAGGTGCCTCCATATGACAGGTGGATCCCTATTCTACTCACCAAAGAAGGTGTGCGACATCATCGCCTGCTCCATGCTCCATAATTTGGCTTTGCAACGCCAGGTGCCTTTTCTGCAGGAGGATGGTCCAGATGACGGTGTTGTAGCAGCTGTGGAGTCTGTGGAGCCTGTGGACAGTGATGAGGATGAAGCTGAGGAAGAAGAAAACGACAACAGGGAGTCAGTCATACAGCAATATTTCCAGTGACACACAGGTGAGAACATTTTCAGGTTTGACATTACATTAACTTTCACACGTCTACCTCTATCCTGTTTCTCGATTTCAATCACTATTTGTTAACTGAGTTGTACCCTTCCATTATGGTTTCACAGGTGTGGTAACCTACGTGTCAACTGCTTGCATCCTTCAAGGGCTTGTGATGTGTGACATAGGTATGTTAGCCTTACAATGGTACAGCCATTATGACACTGTCATTGATAATACAAATTACCAAATTGTAGACTGACTCCAGATTGCTTTGTGTTTCAAGGGTGTTTATTTAAGTGCTCAAACAAAGAAGGGGGGTTGTAAAATGGTGATGGAGGATGGTGGAGGAATGTCCATGGCAGAGTCCAGTCTATTAGTCTCACAGGTGCACTGCCTGGGCATAGGAAGTGGAGCTGGGGCAGTTCGAATATGGACAGGGTAACAAAGTGGGACAATGGGAGGACAATCAGGGAGGTCTCATTTCCTGGCGGGGTCTTGCCATCTTGCTCTGTCCTGTTACTGGATCTCAGGGACCGCTTGCGTGGTGGTTGTCCGTCTGCAGGGGGTGGAGTGCTGGTGTGGTGGTCCTGTGGCGGGTCGTCCTGTCCACTAGCGCCGGCGGAGGTGGTGGGCAGTTCATCGTCGTGGCTAGTGTCAGGGGCCCCTTGGAGTGCCACAGTGTCCCTCAAGGTCTGCTGTATGTCCTTCAGCACCCCTACGATGGTGCCCAGGGCGGAGCTGATGGTCCTGAGCTCCTCCCTGAACCCCAAATACTGCTCCTCCTGCAGGCGCAGGGTCTCCTGCAACTTGTCCAGGACCGTGGCCATCGTCTCCTGGGAGTGGTGGTATGCTCCCATGATGGAGGATAGGGCCTCGTGGAGAGTGGGTTCCCTTGGCCTGTCTGCCCCCTGTCACACAGCAGCCCTGCCAGTTCCTCTGTGTTCCTGTGCCTCAGTCCCCTGGACCGTGTGCCCACTACCACTGCCCCCAGGTCCCTGTTGTTGGGGTGGTGGGTTACCCTGGGTGCCCTGTAGTGGTGGACACACCGCTGATTGACCTGTCCTGGGTAGGGAGGTTTGGGCCCGCTGGGTGGGTGCTGTGCTGGTGTTACCAGAGGGTGGAAGGTCGGTGTTCGTCTGTGCCTGTGCAAGGGGAACCAACTGTCCTGAGGCCCACGATGGTCCGGGCTGGTCATCAAGATCCAGTAGGGCAGAGCTGCTCTCGGCACTGTGGACCTCTTCTGGGGGTGGAGTGGTGTTGTCTGGACCCTCTGGTGTGGTGACGGTCCTTCGGGTTCCTGCAGGGGCATAAGAGCATGATTATTGCATGTGTGTGTGTAATGGTGTGCAATGGGTGGGTGTTTGTGTACCCCAGTGCAAGCATTCCTGTGTGTGGGTTTGTGTGATGATGGTTGGGGGGGGGGGTTCTGGGTATATGCAGTGGGCATGCTTTAGTGAGGGGTGTCCATGCTTAGTTGTGTCATGCAGGGCTTGGTGTTGGGATGGGTGGTTGGTGTCATGGGTAAATTAGTGAGGAGTTCTAGTGATAGGGGAGGGGGTGAGGGTGGGGGTGTGTGAGAGCATGCAGGTAGGGTGGGGGGATCTGATAGTTAAGATTTGACTTACCAGTGTCCCATCCTCCACTGACTCCTCCGAGGCCCTCAGGATGCAAGATGGTCAAGACTTGCTCCTCCCATGTTGTTAGCTGTGGGGGAGGAGGTGGGGGCCCGCCGCCAGTCCGCTGCACCGCGATGTTGTGCCTGGAGACCGTGGAACGCACCTTCCCCCGTAGGTCGTTCCACCTCTTCCTGATGTCCTCCCTATTTCTTGGGTGCTGTCCCACGGCGTTGACCCTGTCCACTATTCTGCGCCATAACTCCATCTTCCCGGCTATTGATGTGTGCTGTACCTGTGAGCCAAATAGCTGTGGCTCTACCCGGATGATTTCCTCCACCATGACCCTGAGCTCCTCCTCGGAGAAGCGGGGGTGTCTTTGGCGTGCCATGGGGTGGTGTGGGTGAGGTGTGGGGTGTTGTATGTGGTGATGAGTGTGGTGAGTGTAGTGGTGTGTGGTGTTTTGTGCGTGGATGTTGTGTGGGTGATGGTGTTGTGTGCCTCTGTGTGATGGGGTTGTCAATTGCTGTGCTCTCTCTCTGGCCTTTTTTCATAATTTCTGGTCGTAGGGGTTTGTGGGTGATGTGGGTGTGTGTTTTATATTGTATTGTGTGTGTGGGAGTGGTGTGTGTATGTGTATCAGGTGTGTGTATTTGGAATTGTCCAATGTGGCGGTGTTTTGTAGATGTGTGTGTATTCGTGGGTCGTAATAGCATGGGCGTGTTTCTGTTGGCGTGGAGGTGGAGGATTTGTTTCCGCATGTTTATCACTGACCTTTGGTGTGGCGGTGTTGTGTGGGTGTCTGAATTTCGGCGGATTCCGAGATGTGTATCATAATAGCTGTGGCGGTCTACCGCGGCAGCGGCGGTGTATTGGCGGTCTTCTGCACGGCGGTACGCGGCTTTTACCGCCAATGTTGTAATGACCCCCTTAATGTCTACCTTTGAAGCCTGCTCTTCAAAACTCAAAGTAAATGGTGAATACTCTCTGATAATATGATTGTCGAAGGGCATTAGACAGAGGTGTCTTCTTTATATCTATTATTCACCTTGTTTATGGAACTTCGCATAAAAAAGGTTACTCACAATTTTATTACTAGAGGAATTATACTATTGGTGTTACCTCCTCACAACGGTGCTAGGTAAATCAACTGTGCATTTGCTGTTGCCCGCTAGACTTTCTATCACACACTTTTAGAAGCACCAAATAGTTCCTCCCCTTAATTTATGTGGATGAAGGTTTGCAATGCCTGTGTAATGGAGAAGTTATCAGTCATGGTCAGTAACAATGATCAAAACTTTGAGAAGACATAGTAACCATTTAAAACATACATGAAGAGGGATCGCTGAAACACAAGTGGCCCCTATAATATACTGGATATGATTGACAGACCACTTTTTCAGAAATATTCTGCTTTTCAGAGGGCTCATATGATCCAGGAGTGATATAACGATATCATGTTGATGCTTTCAATATTTCTTTCTCATTTGCAGATTGGATCAGTAAATACTGAAGCAAAATAAGTTGGAAGTTGATGTTGCATACTTTTGTGCTTCTGCCAGCCTTAGACTCACCCAGATCTGGTGAAACATTGTAACACGTCTCTAACTAAAAACTGACATAAAACTATTTAAAAGAAATCATAGAAGCTCAGTTGAATCCTGAAATTGTCTATCCAAACTTAAGCAATGGGGCACGAAACTGAGAGGTCTTCAAAAGAAGTAAGAATGGGTTTCAAAATGTAGCCGGCCATATTAGTTAGGAGACGTCATTATTTGCTTCAAGGATAATACTGAAAGAACGTCCAGAAATACAGGTAACACAATATAATCAGGCCCTTTAAACATATCTATACGCTAAGGAAAATCACACAATATTATAAATTTGAGTGCAGAAGTGCACACAGAACGGCTAAAGATACAAGTTTTGTGGGGAAGTTATTATTGAGTGCTGTAGGATCAGAGATTAGAGCAGTGAATTGGCATCAGGACAATAGGAATCTCAGCAAAGTGTACTGACTAGCTAGCGGAGGTTGTTGTGAAGGCTTGTGGATAATGGCTCAACCTCTACCTGGGTGTGTGTAGATATTGTAAGACAAAAGGGAGTGCCTTGCCGTCCCAGAAAGTACTGTAGAATTACATGGTTCAGGAGCTTCCTCAGAGAAGGTAGTTAAAAGGTTCAAGACTTATTGCTACCGTAGGTGTAAAGATTAGACGCACCTCACATGTGTAGCAAACCCGGGAGAAGCAAGACAAAGCACCTGAAAAACGAACTGCACTTTCGTGCAAGTTCACTCTTTTAGTAAGTTTACTTCTTTTTAGTATTCACAAATTGCACACTTTTGTAGTAAGTCCAGCACTACAAATATAGAACCACTGGCACTGCAAAACCCTCCCATACAACTTTATGGCGGTAGGGACTTAACATAAAACCTCATAGGAAATAATGTTAAAGTAAATTACATTATTTGAATTGTTAAAAATATAAATACATATAAATTCATGTTAGATATGCATGGGAGCTTGCTGCGTATGCGAAACAGAATGAGAAATCTAAAACCCAAGCGAGCATAGGCATTGGGATGTGTCCTATGATAGCAAAGGAAAGAACAGAGAGGGAAAATCAATGGAGGGTTTGGGAATAAGGATAAAAGGGATGAGAGCAATAATGAATCAGCTGAAAAATGTTTGGACGATTTACCAGCTTCCTTGTTTAATGGTTTGCAGAAAACCATCAACCCCTATTGGGAGCTGAAAAAGGAGGTAAGATCGTTGATATAAGTGCGAGTGTACCTGTCAATCAGGGACCCCAGAACGAGGTTTGTCCCTGTTAGCCTTGATCCATCATTGAGAACTACCACTACTTCTGTTATCATTACAAACCCAGGTCTATCTGTTGTCACCACAGCCCCCAGTACATCTGGTGATTTTACTACCCTAGATTTGGAGCACTATCTTGTATAGGAGACGCTCCACTTATGAATGCACCTATTATTGGTGCTGAGGCAGAGCCACAGTTCAAAATTTAAGAAAAGGAGACAACACCTAAAGAACTGGACATTTTACAGATTAAGGGCAGAGTTTGAGAAGCTTGCAAAGGGAAAAGTTGATTTAGAGTTAATAGATGGAAATAAAGGAGAAGAACTTCTCTTTTTGAGTAGGGAAATTGCAAGATGTGCTTGCAAAACTCATGAAAAAGTGGAAGAGTTAGCTACAGAGTATGGTGTGGCTAGACTAAAAGTCAGAAATCAAATAAGAATTTCTGAATTTTCATGAATGAGCACACTATGAAGAGTATGCAACATCAGGTTTGTAGTTATATATTAGGGAGGATGCATCAGGAAGTAGAGTAACATCTGAAAACAGAGGGAGCATTGGCCCAAAGTGGAGAAGCAGAAAATGAAAAAGTATACAAGTGGGTCAGAAAGGGCATTGAGGCCCTCATTACAACCCTGGGACACACACTGAGGGGCTGCTGGGAGGGCGGTGCTGGTAGGGGGGGTGGCCGCTGTACCTGTTGATGCGGGGGCACAGAGGGGCCCTCTACGCCGTCTTCTTGCTCCAGCGGCGAAGGCCCTCCCATCTTTTCCGGCAGTTGGTGCTCCGTCTGTGGTGGACCCCCAGGGTCCGGACGTCCTTGGCGATGGCACGCCAAATACCCTTCTTCTGGTGGGCGCTGACCTAGAGGAATAGTACAGTGGAAAAGGAAAATCTTTACCCATCCAGACCGTCATACGTTCCCACCCTTGCCCTGATGCACATACACTCACCGTCCGCACATGCAGGCCTCAGCCCCCCCCCCCCCCCCCCATTTATCTTCCATCCACACCACTCCAAACAGGCATTGCCCATGCAGCATGCTCACAGTGTACTCACCTGTTTGTCTGGAGGACCGTACAGTTGTGTGTACTGGGGGCGGACCCCATCCACTAGTTTCTCCAACTCCTCCGAAGTGAAGGCAGGGGCCCTTTCCCCAGACACATGAGCCATTGTCGCTTCCAGACTGAGGTCACAGCAGCACTTGCATTGTAGGTCCTCTCCTGTTGAAGGTCAAGTGAGTGAACAGACAGAGAATGGCGGTCACGTCCGTGGCGGTCGTACCATCACCGCCGGCGTACATCGTCATTGGCTCCTCGGACCCATAGGGTCCAATGTTAACCAATGCAGGATTGCGCTGCGTTCTTCGAGCCGCCTACCGCGACGGTGTACAACGCCAGTGCAGTTACCTTATATCCCCTTGTCCCACCTTACAGGTCAGGCAGCCGCATTTCAGGGGGCCCCATGGCATTATATTAACTGCGTCACACCAATGTAGTCCTTGAATACACACAGTAACAGGCACATTGTGGATTAATGACTGTGTGCATATGACATTTTGGGATACCTCAGTGTTGGCTGACTCTCTGCTCGCTGTTCTCGTCCATAGGGCACGTCTGCTGGGGCAGGTGATGAGATGGCGGCATCCTCCGGTGTACAGATCGCTGGTGGACTTGTCGACAATGGAAGAGAGACACGTAATAGTCACCTACAGACCTGATCGTGCAACAATCCATGAACTGTGTGCCCATTTGGAGCCAGACCTGATGTCAGCTATCTGCCATCCCGCAGGAATCCCCCCCTCTAGTGCAGGTCCTGTCAGTACTCCACTTCCTGGCAAGTGGTTCCTTTCAAACAACAGTGGCCATTGCATTAGGGATGTCCCAGCGAATGTTCTCTAACGTGTTGTCCAGAGTGTTGTCTGCCCTGCTGAAACACATGCGCAGCTACATCGTGTTCCCTCAGGTGTAGGATTTGCCCACAGTGAAAGGTGACTTCTATGCCCTGGGACATATCCCCAACATCATAGGTGCCATTGATGGGACACATGTGGCCTAGGTACCTCCGCCCCCCCCGCAGAAGTGAACAGGTGTACAGTAACCGGAAGAGCTACCATTCTATGAATGTGCAGATGGTGTGTTTGGACGACCAGTACATCTCCCATGTGAATGCCAAATTTGCTGGCTCAGTGCATGACGCTTACATTCTGAGGAATAGCAGCATCCCTTATGTGATGGGGAAACTCCAGAGGAACCTTGTGTGGCTAATAGGTGAGGACAAAGACCCTATACAATGTGAATTGTTGTCTGGGTATGGGGTTGTCCCTACAGGTTTGTGTGTGTCTAACAGTTGTCCCTCTATATTTGCAGGTGACTCTGGTCATGGCTACTGACCCCAGTGAGAAATCCCAGGACAAGGGCAGAGGAATGCTACAATGAGGCACATGGGTGAACTAAGAGGGTGATTGAATGCACCTTCGGCCTCCTGAAGGCCAGGTTCCGGTGCCTCTATATGACAGGTGGTTCTCCCTTCTACTTACCAAAGAAGGTGTGCCAGATCATCGTGGCATTCTGTATGCTGCACAACCTGGCTTTGCGATGGCAGGTGCCTTTTCTGCAGGAGGATGGTCCAGCTGGTGGTCTAGTGGCAGCTGTGGAGCCTGTGGACAGTGAAGAAAAGAAGGCAGAAGAAGAGGATATCGACAACAGAAACAACATAATCATGCAATAATTCCAGTGAGACACAGGTAAGAAGATGTCACTGCCTCCCACATCTCATACTATTGTTGGAGCTAGCATAAGTCTGTCATTTTCACTCAGTGTATGGACCCTAACTTGTCACTTTGCCTTTCCATTTCACAGATGTGGGTCCCACTTTGTGCTCTCTGCTATATTTCCTCCAGCCCTACAGCTGTGTTACAATCGGTATGTGAACAATTAAATTTACATTGCTATATTCCATGGTTATTGGAATTACACGTTTGTGAAAGCACAGACTGACTCCAGATTGTTTTGTGATTGAAGTGTGTTTATTTCTGTGCAAATAAGTGGAGGGGGTTGTAAAATGGGCAGGGGTGATGGTGGAGGAATGTCCATGGCAGAGTCCAGTCTATTTGTTTCACAAGTGCATTGGCCAAAGGGGCATAGGAAGTGGAGCAATGGCAGTTGAAGGATGGACAAGGTGACAAAGTGGGACAGAAGGGTGACATTCAGGGTGGTCTCATTTCCTGGCGGGGTTTTGGCAATGTTCTCTGTCTTGTTCCTGGATCTCAGTGACCGTTTGCAGGGTGGTTCTCTATCTGCAGGGGGTGGGGTGCTGGTGTCGTTTTCCTCTGGCGGTGCCTCCTGTCCACTAGCGCCGGCGGAGGTGGAGGGCTATTCATCGTCCAGGTTAGTGTCAGGGGCCCCTTGTTGTGCCAGTGTCCCTCCTGGTGTTGACAAGGTCTTGCAGTACCCCTGCAATGGTGACCAGGGTGTTGTTAATGGACTTCAGGTCCTCCCTGATCCCCAGATAGTGTTCCTCCTGCAGCCGCTGGGCCTCGTGGAGAGTGGGTTTCCTGGGCCTGTCCTCCCCCTGTTGCACAGCAGTCCTCCCAGTTTCCCTGTTTTCCTGAGCCTCTGTCCCCTGAACCGTGTGCCCACTGCCTCCAGGTCCCTGATTTTCTTGGGTTTGTAGGTTTGCCTGGTTTCCCTGTAGTGGTGGACACACTGCTGATTGGAGTGTCCTGGGGACAGAGGGATAGGCCCGCTGGGTGGGTGCTGTGCTGGTGTTTCCTGAGGGGGGAGGGTCTGTGGTGGCTTGTGACAGTGTCGGGGAAACCGACTTTCCCGAGGTCCCTGATGGGCTGGTCATCTTGATCCAGTTGTGCAGAGCTAGTGTCATCACTGTGGGTCTCTTCTGTGAGGGGTCTGGATATGTCTGGTACCTCCTGTCCAGTGACGTTGGGTTGGGGTCCTGCAGGGGTGTAAAGGCATGATTATTGCATCTGTGTGTGCCATTGTGTGCAATGGGTGAGTGACCCTGTACTCCAGTGCTTGCATTCTTGTCTTGGTCCTTGTGTGATATTTGGTTTGGGGTCTGTGTGGGTATCTGTAGTGGACATGCTTTGGTGATGGGTGTCCATGCTTTGGTGTTGCATGCAGGGCTTGGTGTTGGGATTGGTGGGTTGTGATAGTGGGGCATATGTGAGGTGTTGGAGTGATGGGGTTGAGGGTGGGAGTATGTGATGGCATGCAGGTAGGGTGGGAGATATAGTAGTAAAGCTTTGACTTACTAGAGTCCAGTCCTCCTGCTACTCCTGCAAGGCCTCAGGATGCAGTATTGCCAAGACCTGCTCTTCCCATGTTGTTAGTTGTTGGGGAGGAGGTGGGGGTCCACTGCCAGTCCTCTGTACAGCAATCTGGTGTCTGGAGACCACGGAACGCACCTTCCCCCTTAGGTCGTTCCACCTCTTCCTGATGTCATCCCGTGTTCTGGGGTGCTGTCCCACTGCGTTGACCCTGTCGACGATTCTGCGCCACAGCTCCATCTTCCTTGCAATGGAGGTGTGCTGCACCTGTGATCCGAATAGCTGTGGCTCTACCTGGACGATTTCCTCCACCATGACCCTGAGCTCCTCCTCAGAGAACCTGGGATGTCGTTGAGGTGCCATGAAGTGGTGTTGGTGTGTGTTGTGATGTGTGAGGGGATGTGTTGTGTGTTGTTTGAGGTGCGTGATTGTTGTGTAAGTGATGGTGTTGTGTGTCTGTGGATGCTGGTGTTTTTATGGTGGTCAGAATTCTGGTAGTAAGGGTTTGTGGGTGATGTGAGTGTGTGTTTTATATTAGATTGGGTGTGTGGGTGTGGTGTGTGTATGTGTGTCAGGTGTGTGTATTTCGGATTGTCCAATGTGGTTGTGTTTTGTAAATGTGTGTGTATTTTGAGCTCGGCGGTGTGTACAATTCCAATGGAATACCGCACAGTGGCACGATTCGACCGCATGGCAGCTTCAATTGGGCATCTTGCAACAAACACAACTGGCCTGTCTAGACGGACAGTGAGATTAGAAAAAGGAAAAAGCCTCCATTAATTGTTTTAGTGCAGGAAGCTGTCCCTTTCCTGCATAAAAACAATCATCCCTACAAAGCAGACACCCTTGCACATTGTGCAAGGGTGCCTGCGTTGGCATACCTTTGTTGGCCAGCGCAGGGGAAAAGGACAGGAATGCGCCGTATTTTGTAGATACAGACATTCCTGCCCTTTCCTTTTGAAGCAGGGCAAAGCAGCAAGATTCCTTGCAGCACTTACCTGCACGTAAACCTCGTAAATGAGGCCCGATGTCTCTAAATTTTATTTTGTTTTAGAGGCAGCGCCTATGTATACAATTCTAAATCCAAATTCTGGAGCCAAATCTGTGGCTATGTCCGGGCAGGTCTTTATTGAAAAACTTTATGTAAGGTGGGAAGAGATTGCGAGGAGGGCAAGTAGAGGGGACCTATTGAGGCTGGAGAAGGGAGAAGAAAAGTTGATAAAAGCAGGAATACATCATTAAATCTGGATATGCAAACGGAAGGAAAATTGTGTTTCTTTGAAATGGAAGGAACAGGCTAAGAACTCGCAGATGATGGGTTGGAGTGAATGTGCACAGAGATTGGAATTTACAGGAGACCAAACATTTTCAGGATGCTGTTATTCCCGTAGTCTATTATGTGTGTGGGAAGAATGCTTTCAACATCCTGCAAATTGGATTGGCTGCTGTTATTTAGATTTAGGATTTTCTAAGATGTATCACGTAGATGAAATAGATAATAAGGCAATGAAAAAAAGAAACTTGGTTCTTTACAAGTTGTAAGTGACATTTTTGGCATTATGATCTCTTCTGTAGGTATAGTGTTGAACAATTTGAAGATTAGAAAGCTGTCTATACTGGGCGATCGCATTGCTACTAACATAGCTGGTGCTTTAATTGCTATTAACTCTGAGCTTGTGGCAATAAGAGCAATGGTTTTGCAGAATAGGCTTCAGACACCGTATTCACAAAAGACGACCGAGTCTGACCCATATTACGTGCTCAGCAGTATGGCATGTATAGCCCTAAGATGGTAACAACATTAACATGTTTGCCTCCAATATTTCAGATATTTTAAGGGGTAAAGGATATGGAGGAGACAGATGCCTGGGAAGCAATAGGGGAGAGATTTTCTGAGGTTTGAAAGTGTCTTGTTAGTGGATTACTTGGAAGGATTGTATCTAGTAATCATTGCTATTTCTGTGATATGTCTATTTCTTTTTATAATGGAAGTACAAATGATCACTACAAAGGGTGGGCCAAACTGCAATGAAGGAAAGCAACTGCATGAATTGAAAGGGAGAAATGGGAAACATGCAGACATCGAGTTGGAGAAGTAGCAGAGTCACATTTATGATGAGCTGAGACACATGGAGGAATCCAGACGCAAGCCACAAAAGTCAACAACTGTTGTGTAAAGGACGTTTTTAGAAAGAAATGTGGGTGTAATATTTTGGGGGTTATTCTAACTTTGGAGGAGGTGTTAATCCATCCCAAAAGTGACGGAAAAGTGACGGATTTACCACCAGCTGTATTACGAGTCCATTATATCCTATGGAACTCGTAATACGGCTGGTGGTATATCCGTCACTTTACCGTCACTTTTGGGACGGATTAACACTCCTCCAAAGTTAGAATAACCCCCTTTATGTCTTTCAGAGTCACCAGAAGGAAAGATCTGATGAAGATTTTATATAAATAAGGGGATGATTCACAAAGGGCCTCCACATTCATAGTGTAGGCTGCAAAGTCGTGGTGGGAGGGCCCGCACTAGTGGAAGGACCTCCCTAATGGGTTCATGCTGTACGGAGGTCTTGCATAAGTGTGGGACTCCTGTCACAACTTCAAGGACCCCACCATGAGTGCGAAGGTCCTTGGTGAATCAGGTCCCAAATGTTTTGCATCAATATTGGCATTAACACATGACATGCAAATGTACTGCGGCCCAGATTTATTAAGGTTTTGCATCACTCTTGTGTCACACAAGGGGACACACTGTGATGCAAAACCTAAAATGAGAATTACCAATCTACACACGACACCCTTGCATGACCCTGCATGGCTTGGTAAATCAGGAGTAATGCAAGACAGCTCAGGTCACTGCCTTGCGTTACTCTGTGTGTGAGGGAGTTACATGAGTGGAGCAAAGGGGTTTCCAGACATCCATCCATGTATTCTGATGTATTCCCAGACTTACAAACAGTGGTAGGCTTGGGAATGTATCAGAACTGTAGGGGTGCAATGAGGAGAAATATCTTTATTGCTTCTCTTTGTTTCATCTTTCTCTGTGTGCTGCAGAGGAAAATGCCTCTCAGGATTAGTTTTGTGCAGGAGTGTGCCCCTTCCTGTGCGAAAACAGTCCTGCCTACAACTCAGGCACCCTTGCACCACAGTGCAAGGGTGCCTGCTCTTGGACAAGACAGCAGGTTGGGTGCAAGTGCAGACAGAGAGCAGGAGTGCAACTTAACTTGCCAAATATATTGCATTTCTGTCTTCACCATTTCATTCAGCGCAGCTTAGTAAGTTGTCTTGCTGGCTGCGTTGCGTGAAAGTTTGATAAATATGTCCCTAGGTGTGCATCTTTTATCATGTTTAGCTTGACTACAGATGGTGTAGGCTGCACTTCAAAATGGTTAACATCTGATTGTCATCTTGTTCCATGTCATGCATCTTCCTTTATTTATTGAGAAACTGAACACACAATCTCAAATACAGTATCTTTTGTTTTCTGGTACCATATGGAATGTTTTCTTTACAAAATCCATGTAGAAAGTGGGAATGAGCACCTGTAGAGTACAGCTTTGCCAAAATGTATCTCCTTATCCGACAGATAACTGCAAGTCTGAAGTACGTTTAAAGATTCATTGTGCAGTAGCTTGAGAAAATAATGAATTTAATTATTAGTATGTGCCTTATCTCTGATTGGTCCTTTGTCTTAGAATCATGGTAGATGTAGCTATTGTTAGAATGTGTGGCCTAAAACTAATGCAAAGTAGACACAGATTCAGATGTATTTTTCACCTGCTAGAAGCTTCTTTGCCCGGCCCATTAGCAGATGCCCTTTTCAGACACCTTTGGAGGAGGTACCCTTTCACTTGCCTTTACTGCAGATCCTTCTTTACTGAATATTTATCAGAACTTAACCATGACTTAGCATAAATGTTGGAAAACCGATCTTCTTTGACTTTTGTAGGAACATAAATGTGGTTTTGAGCAACTGCTTTATCATGTTGTGTTGTTACCCTGACTTCATGAACCATGGCTTCTGCAATTGGCAGGAGTAGGGGTGGGTAAAAGTCCATAATTGTTTATAGTTTTCAGCTTCCCTATTCTATTGAGAAACTGAAGGAGCAGGTTGATGAGCAGTAGATCAGAAAGAATGATAACAGCAGATATTGAAACCTCACCTGTTCTCACACTGAGAATGTATTCATGATTTGCTAAGAGTCCTATGTTTGTATAAAGGTTAACTTAAGAAACAGACTATGTGCACACACGTCTACCTTAGCTATTTCAATGTATGTCAGTGTAGTTCAAACAGTAGTCAGTCAATCAGTTAGAATTTACTTTATTCGGTTAATTAAAACCATAAACGTGCACACAAAAAATCAATCAAGACATTAAAAACAATCAGAACATTAAAAACACCTACAAATAATTTAGATGGATAAACCCCAAAACGGCATGATACACAATCACAACAAAACAATATGAAAAATATTTAATCTAAGGCCCAATCTTTCTAAGATAGGCCCCGCCTTTTTCTAATTCTAGTGGTAGCCACCAAAAAACTTGCAACGTGAGAGCACTCCAGGGGACTAGATCTGGAGATGCATGAGGGCCGGATTAGATTGTACAAAGACTTTCCCTTTTAATAATGATCGCAGAACGGCACAAAATGTAGGGTGTCCTGGGAGGAAAAATTATCACAGGTACACAGGCCCCAAATACTCCACTTGCTGTCCCCCCTGGGGTACAGAGAGCAACCAATGTACACAATTTAATCTGAACCTAGTTAAAAGGAAGTGGTGGTAAGGTACATTGTTTCAAGTAAAAATGCCTCTGTCAGAGTACACATTTTTAACAGAATATAGGCCCGTACAGTAGGTTTAGTAAGCTCCCTTGCTTCCCGCTCCATACACATAACGGACAAAAAATTCCTCTTAAACTGTAGGAGGCTGGACTGGCTTGTAGTGAGTACCAAGGGGTACTTGCACCTTGCACCAGGCCCAGTTATCCCTTATTAGTGTATAGGGTGTCTAGCAGCTTAGGCTGATAGATAATGGTAGCTTAGCAGAGCAGCTTAGGCTGAACTAGGAGACGTGTGAAGCTACTACAGTACCACTTAGTGTCATATGCACAATATCATAAGAAAACACAATACACAGTTATACTAAAAATAAAGGTACTTTATTTTTATGACAATATGCCAAAGTATCTTAGAGTGTACCCTCAGTGAGAGGATAGGAAATATACACAAGATATATATGCACAATAGCAAAAATATGCAGTATAGTCTTACAAAACAGTGCAAACAATGTATAGTTACAATAGGATGCAATGGGGAAACATAGGGATAGGGGCAACACAAACCATATACTCCAAAAGTGGAATGCGAACCACGAATGGACCCCAAACCTATGTGACCTTGTAGAAGGTCGCTGGGACTATTAGAAAATAGTGAGAGTTAGAAAAATAACCCTCCCCAAGACCCTGAAAAGTGAGTGCAAAGTGCACTAAAGTTCCCCTAAGGACAAAGAAGTCGTGTTAGAGGAATAATGCAGGAAAGACACAAACCAGCAATGCAACAACTGTGGATTTCTAATCTAGGGTACCTGTGGAACAAGGGGACCAAGTCCAAAAGTCACAAGCAAGTCGGAGATGGGCAGATGCCCAGGAAATGCCAGCTGCGGGTGCAAAGAAGCTTCTACTGGACAGAAGAAGCTGAGGTTTCTGCAGGAACGAAAAGGGCTAGACACTTCCCCTTTGGTGGACGGATCCCTCTCGCCGTGGAGAGTCGTGCAGAAGTGTTTTCCCGCCGAAAGAACGCCAACAAGCCTTGCTAGCTGCAAATCGTGCGGTTAGCGTTTTTGGACGCTGCTGAGGCCCAGGAGGGACCAGGAGGTCGCAAATTGGACCAGCAGAGAGAGGGGACGTCGAGCAAGACAAGGAGCCCTCTCTGAAGCCGGTAGCACCCGGAGAAGTGCCAGAAACAGGCACTACGAGGATGCGTGAAACGGTGCTCGCCGAAATTGCACAAAGGAGTCCCACGTCGCCGGAGACCAACTTAGAAAGTCGTGCAATGCAGGTTAGAGTGCCGTGGACCCAGGCTTGGCTTTGCACAAAGGATTTCCGCCGGAAGTGCACAGGGGCCGGAGTAGCTGCAAAGTCGCGGTTCCCAGCAATGCAGCCCAGCGAGGTGAGGCAAGGACTTACCTCCACCAAACTTGGACTGAAGAGTCACTGGACTGTGGGGGTCACTTGGACAGAGTCGCTGGATTCGAGGGACCTCGCTCGTCGTGCTGAGAGGAGACCCAAGGGACCGGTGATGCAGCTTTTTGGTGCCTGCGGTTGCAGGGGGAAGATTCCGTCGACCCACAGGAGATTTCTTCGGAGCTTCTGGTGCAGAGAGGAGGCAGACTACCCCCACAGCATGCACAAGCAGGAAAACAGCCGAGAAGGCGGCAGGATCAGCGTTACAGAGTTGCAGTAGTGGTCTTTGCTACTATGTTGCAGGTTTGCAGGCTTCCAGCGCGGTCAGCAGTCGATTCCTTATCAGAAGGTGAAGAGAGAGATGCAGAGGAACTCGGCTGAGCTCATGCATTCGTTATCTAAAGGTTCCCCAGAGACAGAGACCCTAAATAGCCAGAAAAGAGGGTTTGGCTACCTAGGAGAGAGGATAGGCTAGCAACACCTGAAGGAGCCTATCACAAGGAGTCTCTGACGTCACCTGGTGGCACTGGCCACTCAGAGCAGTCCAGTGTGCCAGCAGCACCTCTGTTTCCAAGATGGCAGAGGTCTGGAGCACACTGGAGGAGCTCTGGACACCTCCCAGGGGAGGTGCAGGTCAGGGGAGTGGTCACTCCCCTTTCCTTTGTCCAGTTTCGCGCCAGAGCAGGGCTAAGGGGTCCCCTGAACCGGTGTAGACTGGCTTATGCAGAATTGGGCACATCTGTGCCCAACAAAGCATTTCCAGAGGCTGGGGGAGGCTACTCCTCCCCTGCCTTCACACCATTTTCCAAAGGGAGAGGGTGTCACACCCTCTCTCAGAGGAAGTTCTTTGTTCGGCCATCCTGGGTCAGGCCTGGCTGGACCCCAGGAGGGCAGATGCCTGTCTGAGGGGTTGGCAGCAGCTGCAGTGAAACCCCAGGAAGGGCAGTTTGGCAGTACCAGGGTCTGTGCTACAGACCACTGGGATCATGGGATTGTGCCAACTATGCCAGGATGGCATAGAGGGGGCAATTCCATGATCATAGACATGTTACATGGCCATATTCGGAGTTACCATTGTGAAGCCACATATAGGTAGTGACCTATATGTAGTGCACGCGTGTAATGGTGTCCCCGCACTCACAAAGTTCAGGGAATTGGCTCTGAACCATGTGGGGGCACCTTGGCTAGTGCCAGGGTGCCCACACACTAAGTAACTTTGCACCTAACCTTTACCAGGTAAAGGTTAGACATATAGGTGACTTATAAGTTACTTAAGTGCAGTGTAAAATGGCTGTGAAATAACGTGGACGTTATTTCACTCAGGCTGCAGTGGCAGGCCTGTGTAAGAATTGTCAGAGCTCCCTATGGGTGGCAAAAGAAATGCTGCAGCCCATAGGGATCTCCTGGAACCCCAATACCCTGGGTACCTCAGTACCATATACTAGGGAATTATAAGGGTGTTCCAGTAAGCCAATGTAAGTTGGTAAAATTGGTCACTAGCCTGTTAGTGACAATTTGAAATAAATGAGAGAGCATAACCACTGAGGTTCTGGTTAGCAGAGCCTCAGTGAGACAGTTAGGCACCACACAGGGAACACATACATATAGGCCACAAACTTATGAGCACTGGGGTCCTGACTAGCAGGGTCCCAGTGACACATAACAAACATACTGAAAACATAGGGTTTTCACTATGAGCACTGGGCCCTGCCTAGCAGGATCCCAGTGAGACAGTGAAAACACCCTGACATACACTCACAAACAGGCCAAAAGTGGGGGTAACAAGGCTAGAAAGAGGCTTCTTTCTCACATAAACCCAATTCAAGTCTGTCTTGGTGAGCAAATCCAGGGACACAAATTAATCAGGATGACCCAATTTCTGTGCCAGGGTCTCAATGTTGTGAATCCAGGGGATGTTATTGGTTCAATCTAGATATAAACAATCTTTTGACTATTTTCTGATTCCAAGACAGGGTTTATCCAAGTCCGAATCCAAAGCAATAGGGGAGAAACTGCCACCAGGTCCATAGTATATCCCACCCCTAATTCTTCATGAACAACATAAGAAGCTACGGAGCTGAGAGCATGTTCCAAAGGAATTTATTTTCCACTATTTGCAAGTCCCCAGAGTCCTTACATCACCAAATCTCAGTCCCATAGCAGACAATGGAAATACATTTAGCCTTGTATAGCTTCAACAGGGCCAGCACTTGTCTAACTCCCAGTCTTTTGGCAAAGGCGAGTACGGCCACCATAACTCTTGACATGGAGTTTTTTTTTGCTTTTCTTAATGGGACTCATGAGCCCCTTTCATCCAACAGAACTCCCAGGTAAGAAAAAGTTGGTACCCTAGTTACCTCAGAGCCATCATCATATTACCTTCTCTTTGTTTTGTTCCTCTGTCCCACTACCATCGTATGGGACTTGGCAAAATTGGTACTCAGGTCCAGGGAATTCATAAACTCTGCAAAGGAGTTCAAAAGATGTTGGAGCCCAACTGCTGTCCAGGCAAGCAGGACAGCGTAGCCTGCATAGAGAGGCGCAGGCATAAGCTGGGTGCCTGCCAAAGGGACATCACTGCAAGCAGAACATAAGGCTGGGTCCAAGATGTTAATATATAAGGTGAATAACAAAGGGGACAATATACAGCCCTGTCTTATACCCCTCTAGACATTAGACGATGAGGAGAGGCTCCCCGTGTGAGTATATCCTACATTAGCAGAAAGATCCATGTAAAGCTCATGAAGAAAATTTACAATATTTCAATCCATCCACATATTGATCAGTAATAGCCACAATTTTGATCTATTCACTCAATCAAGTGTGGATGTTAAGTCCATAAAGGCCAAATATAGTATGCCTCTCTTAGCCACCAAGTATTTCCCTATTATGAACTGTAGGTTAAGGCATTGATCTATAGTATTTTTATTTTTCCTAGACCCAAATTGTAAGTTAGAGATAATATTATGTTGCTCTAACCAATCAGCCAATCTGGAGATAATCACTCTTCCCAGGTCCTTGACTACCGAATCGATAAGGATATGGTCTGTAGCATCTTGGATCTGCATACACACCTTTCTTGAATACTGGTACAATAATAGACAGAGAAAAGAACATGGCACCCCTGCTTTACAAGCAGCATTAAAAATATGAGTAAGAATTATTGCCCACAAAGTTGGATTTGACTTGTATAAATCAGCTGGAACTCCAACCGGGCCTGGAGCTTTGTCCTTTGACCAGACAATATTACCTGCAGCCACTCCCTCCTCAGAAAAAAAACAGGTCATGATTACTTTTCCAAAGTGCCTGAGTTGATGCACAAGGGGGCTCATAGGGGTTCCAATAAAAGCAGTGGAAGTGAGATACCCATATATCCGCAGATATGGTACAGTCAATAGATGAATTAACAGTCCCATAATAAAAAGGTGATTAATAATTTCCCAGAACATTGCACTATTTTTTACACACCTGAACGCAATGAATTGTTCCAGGCATTCTTCTTGATTTCTTTTTTACGGGCTGTCAGAGTTAACTTGTATATTTTCCTTCTCCTGGCTATTTCGCTCTTATCCTGGGGGCTTTGTTTAAGTGCTTTCATTAACATTTGGTGCACTTCTGAGCATTTATGTTCAAACCGCCTTTGCCCACCCAAATTAGCTTTACCTGGTGGCCTCATTAAAGTATAGGCTACCTGTTGACACATCCTCTGGAAAGCGCTTAATAGAGATTCACAACTACCGGCTTGATCGTGGGGAGTAGTGTTGGCATTTGTAGGGCCAAAGAAGGAACCACAGCTTCCTCCATTGCCCATTTTAGTGACAAAAGTAGAGAATTATGATCACTAAACTGATACCACTTAATCTCAAAGGAAAGGACAAACTTCACCAAAAAAGTAGAAATAAAAATATAATCAATGGTTAACTCCGCTTGGCTGCTTGTGAACGAAGGGATACCCACACCATTACCCCCTCCCCCCACCATGTTTTTTAAATTAGCATCTGCAACAACTTCTACTAACAACACTCCTCGTGGCGCATGCTCAAAATGAGCAATTGAATGCTTACCTGACCCCAAAGTCATTATGAACATAACACCACCTTTGACATTGGTGCAGGTTAAAATCACTTGAAATTATACCCAAATAAGGGACATTCTATTGTTCTCCAAAGGCCTCTAAAAACCTTTTAGAGAAAGTGCTCAGTGGGGCTGACCCTGATAAAAGAGTTGTAAAATTTTTAAAATAAGTAGATTAGGTGCATTATTAAAGACTAACAGCACCACCATGAGGTCACTAGAGCATGTATCAAGTTTCTGGGAAGAGTATGGGATTTTAAGAGAAATTAGGGTAGGAAGGCCCCTCCTTAGCCCTACCAGACTGATAAGGCAGGACAAGCTCAAAATAATAAAATGTATCCATCTTCAAAGAACGAGGGCTTCAGGTCCCAGGTTTATTGCAGTCCCTCAATATGTTGGTCTGATAAGATATTAAGCCATCTCTCATTCTTACTCTTGCTACTTAAACCTGTTATATTCCAACTAAGCACATTCAAAGTAAAGTTTGGAGTAGCAACAGTGGTAGCCACGGGGGACTTCCCAGACTCCTCGCATTCCACGGGTTGTGAAGCAAGTATTAATGATATGCTTAGTCAGTCATTGAGGTCTAAATTGCTAAGAGGTTGAAATCTATTGGGCAACTTAATGGGAGAGACCTGTGCACCACTATCCTGCGTTAGGGTCCTTTTTGGGGGTTATGCTGGTTAACTCCTGCCACCTATAATACACAGGGGGATAAATGAACCCAAGCAAAAGTGCCCTGATAGCCCTCTGTTAAATGTTAGGCCTATGGTAAAACAACCTTCCTGCTATACCAGGTTGGCAAAAAATTCAGGACTACTCAAACCCCCTCTATTGATTTCCTCCTAATGCCCACCCAACCCACCAGTCTGGCCATGAAAATATGAGAGAGAGTCTGAGCCCTGTCCCTCAGTATAATACTACTCCAAGATCTAACTTCATGAATGAGTTCTGGAGTGCTTTATAATTACAGCATACAGCTCATTAAAAAATGTTTCTGTAGCCCCCAACTTTGCCTTCAGTCCCTCCAGCAAGTTCTGAATTGACCTCACAAAGTTTTCATACAGAGCTATCAATAATGGCTCCAGAACGTGGCCACCCAAAGCTGCTACAGAAATAGTCAAGCAATTTATCAGGGGCCAAGGAGACTCCCTTGCCACAGGAGAGGTTAGAATCCTTAGCATTTGTAGAGCACATCCCTCTGGGAATGAATTTTGCCTTGGAGACATTTCGCTTCCTTAGTTTCACCAAAGAGGCCCTGTAATAATTTAATCATGTGCGGCAGCTCCTTGTGCGGAGGTCTCAAACAAGTCAATGGCTCCCTTCACAGAACACTTTCCAGTCTTCTGTGCCTTGCCTCCCTCTTGCAGATTGCTCATCCTGGCTGAGTGTGGCTAAACACGTCCCTAAACCCTAAGTCCTCAGTCAGTGCCCCTACTGCAGAGGAAAGGTAAGTTGAAATCGATGCATATTGACGAGGAACCTTGGGAGCATCTATTTCTGGGAGACAGGTAACTTTGCATTTACTCATTATAGTAGAAGATGGACAAAAGAGGGGTGGCCGAGCCCAGCCTGTGTCAGTCACTCATGGGTACAGGAAGGGCCTGCAATTGACCCGGGCTTTGCCCGGGCGCGGCCCATACACTTCCCACACAGCAGGACTTTTGTTGGCGTTTTATACCGCTCTTGCCTTACAGGTGATTAAGCTTGTCAGGGTCTGCCTCCAGAACCCCAGAGTCTCAGGGGACACGTAGTCCCTTGCATCGATGATGCTCCCCAGTATAAACAGTATATAAAGATTGCACCAGCTGTATGTAGCAGAGCATCCTTAGGAGCCAACTGCTTCATATCTCTCAAAATTAAACTTAAATAAACCTACCACCATGAGTGTGTTTGATTGCTGTCTCTCATTAACAGACAAGTGTACCTGATGTGTGCGTTCACGCTTTCATTTGTGAGACAACATTATAATGGTTTGTCTTTGTTCATGATTTTTTAATTGCTTTGAATATATTCATTAAAGCATTCATGTATCTATTATTGATTTACCACTAACTTGATGATTTGAATTTATAACTTTGTTAATCCTTTACAAAACCTTTATGGTTTTGAAACTTAACCACTGTGTATCTTCCTTGTGAAGCCAAATGTGCTTCACATTATGGAAATATGTTGAATTTTGATGCTAAGCCTCAGTCAAAGCTAAAGATTTATCAGTACTTTATGATCCTGAATTTGCACCAGAAGTGACATGAAACTAAGTGCCCCAGGTATTAGAGCTCCACTTAATGCAAACCCAAGACTTCAGTGCTTGCCAATAGCACAAAGAATAAAGTTATAAACTTTACATGCATCCTCAAGGCTCATGGTGGCATTACCCAAAGGTATCTTTATTCACTGATTCTGAGCTACACTTCCAATGGCAGTAATGTAAACTGACTGAGGTCTTTCTGAGGAACTCAGATCTCATTGACACCATATCTCATGAATCTACCTAATCTGGCAACATTAAAAATTATGAAAATAGGCCTCACCTTTGCCTCCCTTTAAAATTGGGTACCCTCAGTGGGCTGTTTTGGCCCCATCCAGCACTGAAGCTGAAATTTCTGGTGGCACTACCCCCCCCTCAACATTGATCAAGGGTCCGTGCAGAATAGATATAGGCAACTTACAGGAACTGATCCTTTCAATTATATTTTGTCCTGCAAGAGCGCAAAGCATTACAAATCAGTACTTTCCAAGATTAATGAATTAAAAAAACATATACATACATTGTAGTGTTCTTAATGTACTTTGTCTCTTTGATCGCTTTTGCAAGATGTTCCAAATAAAGGGGAAACAGGCCTCCTTGCTTAGTTACTTTACTGATGTCTATTTTTTTCCAAGAGTAAAATCTCTCAAATGGACTTGAACAGTAGCACCATCACATATAGCTAGTTGTGCTTCTGTGATTTACCAATTACAATTAATTTGTTCTAATAACAACAATGGATAAGCTCATCCAACATGATTTAATGCCATTTCAGCACCAAGGCTGAACATGATGAGGATGCATTTTCTTCTTTGCGTAGTTCACTTTTTCTACTACTGATGTTTTCAGGGCTATATCAACTAGTATTAAACCTATTTAAAGACATGGATAATAATTGGCTGCAGAAACACAAACCATACTTGATGCAAAGTTGTACTTAAGCAGACATGTTTCATCACCTGTTAATTACCCTTGGTGTTGTGTCTTGTGAGTAAGCAATAATGAAACTCTTTTGGCTCTTGATCAACTCCGTAGATCTGTGAAGTAAGTGTCCAGCTGTGGTGAAAAGACTTAATGTTTAGAATGTTGAGTTCGCAGTTACACACGAAGGAACAAAGAAATGTAAGACATAGCTCCATGTGTGGCATGTTCATTTACAGGTACCCAGGCTGGGGACAAGGCTATATCAGGTAAAGAGGGAGGGGATAAGTAACCCAAAGATTGATAGTGCTTTCCTGTCTCCTAGAGAGTTTGCCATGCTTCAGCAAAGTCCTTGTGCATGCCACAAGTGCCTCAGTCTAGGTGACGATCGGCATTTGGCCTATGTGGAGTCAAAGCGCTACTCCAGCAAGATTTTAAAGATGACGAAGGTTTTAGTAGGAAGTTTACTCATCGGTGGCCAGAAACACCAAAAAGGCTCTGAAAGAGGTACGCCAAGAAAAGAAAATGGCAGACGGAACGTTCTAGAAGTAACGCTCTAGTCATGACCACAAGTCCAAGATGCATCAGCTGAGGCAAATCAACACTAAACAAAGTTGATCATCATTTAAATCTTTGTCCAAGAGTTCTTCAGTTTCCTTGTCAAGTGACAGTGAGGAAGACAGTTGTGCGATGACAATGTTTATCTCAGAAAACCGTGCACATGTTGGACTGCCCACATGCAAAGAATATTTTTGAGTCAAAAGAAGATCGTTGAGTGAAATCACATATGTCATTCAAACATTGTCCAAAAATCATACTATAGATTAACAGATGCTCCATACCTTTTATTATTGACAGTTGCGCGGGGATAAAGATTATGCCTGAGGAGAAATACAGTGAGCTATGTCCATTACCCCGTCTCACACAGTCAAAGACTAAAGTATATATGTGGGCTGCATCAACACCATTTAAGAGTCTAGATTCATTTGCACCAGCTCTGAGACACAAAAAGACAAAGGTACAAGTACATATTCAATGTAGGATGCTGGCTCTGTATATACTATATCAAAATGAGATATAGGGCCTAATTATACCATTGGCGGTACATATCGCCTACCACCGTGGTGAGGTCTGCTATATTATGAGCACTGCCTGACGTCCGCCACAATAAGGGCGGAAATCCAGCAGTGTTCATAGTGGTGGAAGGAGGTAACCTGGTGCTGCTAACACCAGCACCCCCACACAAGTAGAACGCCACAGACTTATTATGACCAGTAATACGACCTGGCAGTGTTCTGCTGGTGGGGCGCTGCTGGTGGTAGCAGTGCCCCTTTCCATTCCCTGCCGGATGACCTCCTCGCCGGACAAGGTAAGGCGGGTGTTCGACAGGGGAGGGTGTGGGAGGGTCGGGGTTTTGTATATGTGTATCTTAGTGTGTGCATGAATGTGTGAGTGTGTGTGTGAATGAGTCTGTGTGTTATGTTGTTTGCGTGGTTGTATGTGTGTGAGTGAATGTGTGTAAGAATGGTGAACTGAGTGCGTGTCTGCATGCCAGTGTGATTGTGTGTAAGAATGTGTGTGAGTATGTCTGGAAGTATGCATGTATGAATGCATGTATGCCAGTGTGTTAATGAATGTGTATCTGCCAGTGTAAGTGAATGGGTGTACGCGTGGTGCATATGGGTGTCTGTGTGCGTGTATGCGGGGAAGGGGTGTGTGGGGTAAGGGGTGCTGTGACTAGTGGGGGGAGGGAGTGATGTGTGTGGCTGTGGGGGTGGGGAGCTGCCTACCAATAACGCCACGATAACCATGGTGGTAGACTGGCTCATAATACTATGGGTGGCACTATGTCGGCCGCCAGGCTGGATATAGACATCTCGGGCCTGGTGGCTCATACCACCATGGCGGTATGAGTGGAGAATCTCATAATGTGGCCGTATGTACTGCCAGCCTGTTGGCAGTCATAACTCCACATTATCCCTGAGGGCCATACTGTGCACAGAGTCCAGGGGTTCCCCAGAGGCTTGACAGAGGCAAAAATAGATCATAGTAATGCTCTATTTTTGGTAGTGTGGTCAAGCAGTTAGGCTTATCAGAGAGTAGTGTTAAGCATGTGTTGTACACACACAAGCAAAAGAAGACACACACACTTAGGCCCTCATTACAACCTTGGCGGTCATTTTGAGATCCCTGATGGGCCAGCGGGCGGAAACCTGGTTTCTGTCCGCTGGCCCAGCGGGGATCACGGCCGCAACACAGGAGCCGGTTCCAAATGGAGCCGGCAGTGTTGCTGCTCTGCGATGGGTGCAGTTGCACCCGTCGCGCTTTTTACTGTCTGCATAGCAGACAGTGAAAAGCTGCACAGGCCGTGTCAGGGGGCCCCTGCAGTGCCCATGCCAATGGCATGGGCAGTGCAGGGGCCCCCAGGGGCCCCGCAACTCCCCATACAGTCAGCCTTTTCCTGGTGGAAAAGGCTGGCGGTAGGGGACTCGTAATCCCCTGGGCAGCGCTGCCCTGGCGGATTAAAACTGCCAGGACTGAAGTGGCGGTAAACCGGCGGTAAACCGGCGGTGCGAACGCGGCGCTTCCACCACGGTCGTAATGCCATGGGAAGCACCGCCAGCCTGTTCCGCCAGGGTTGTAATGACCCCCATAATGGCTTAACTCCAGACAATTAGGATTTTAAATAGAAAAATATGTTTTGTTCATTTATTTCTACAACACAAGATTCAGTTTGCAGGTCAATACATAAAATGAAAGGTACTTTGGATAGATATAATCAGGACTTTGAATGGAATCAACAATGTATACAGTTTTCTTCAAAATGGCAAAAAGTTATTTTTAAAGATGACAATGCAATTTTCAGCAGTTTCTGGGGGAAGAAAAGATAGTATAGTTTTACAGGTAATTATTCAAGTTACGGTTCCTATCTCCAGGTTTTAGGTAGTCCGTCGTTTGGGTTCAAGTTACGCCCAAACACCCACCACCAGCAACATGGCCCGGTCGGGTGCAGAGGTCAGAGAGGCACCAAGTTAATGTGGGCTCCTGTGGAGACAGGGGGATACTCGGAATCCGGTCAGCCAGCCAAGAAAGCACTGGAGGGGCCCCAAGTAGGCACCAAACAGACACCCTCAGCGGCCGGGTGCAGGGTGCAAACAGGGCGTCGGGTTTTCAATGCAAATCTATGAGGGGACCCGAGGGGTCACTCAGAGGCTGCAGACGAGGTCCAGGGGGAGACTTCTCGGGCAAATCACCGGCTGGACAGGGAAGAGGGCCACCTGCTGGTTGATACTGCACTGGGGGTCAGGTTCTCCAAGGCCTGGGGGCTGCGGGTGCAGGGTGTCCTTTAGGCATCAGATATCTTCCTCCAGAGCTTGTGGTCAGGGGGGTCCTTTATATTCCCTCTGCAGGCGTCGTTGTGGAGGTTTGGAGGGGTCATCCTATGGTGGGCTCTTGCTCCCAATCACCTGGGGACCTGTTCTTGCTGGGTGGACCACCTGGATACGGGCCGTGGACGTGGGGTGCACAGGGGTCAGGACTCACGCATCTGGAGTGAGGTGGGAGTCCTTAGCTGTAGGTTTCTTTCAGACAGAGCTGCTGTCCTCGGGAGTTCTTGGTCCTTTTGGGTGCAGGGCAGTCCTCTGGAGTTGGCTAGGTTGCTGGGCCCGCTGGATGCATTGCTGGTCTTTTTGCAGGTTCTCTGAAGCAGGAGACAGGCCGGTAGGGCTAGTGCCAAAGCAGTTGTTGTTTTCCTTCTTCTCTGGTGGGGTTTTCAGCTTAGCAGTCCTTCTTGTAGGTCGCCGAGAATCTGGTGTGCTGGGTTCAAGGAGGCCCTTAAATTCTAGATTTAGGGGCGTGTTAGGGGTCAGAGGGCAGTAGCCTAAGGCTACTGTCCTTGAGGGTGGCTACACCCTCCTTCCACCCACTCCCTTTAGGGAGGGGTCACCTTCCTATCCCTATTGGTCCCTGTCTTTCATACCAAGATAGACGATTCTGCAAGGAGGGGGTCACCTCAGCTCTGGACACCTTAGGGGTGGTCCTGGCTGGGGTGGTCACTCCACTGTGTTTTCCCTAATATTTCTCCTGGACTTGCTGCCAAAAGTGGGGCTTTGTCCCGTGGGTTGGGCGGTCATCTTCACTAGCTGGTGTGCCCTGGGGCACTGTAATCCAAGGCTTGAGCCTTTGAGGCTCACCAACAGGTGTTACAGTTCCTGCAGGGGGAGGTGTGAAGCACCTCCACCCAGGGCAGGGCTTGTTTCTAACCACAGAGTGCACAAAGGCACTCACCCCATGTGGTTAGAAACTCATCTGAAAGTGGCAGGCGGGCACAGGCCGGTCAGTCCTACACTAGCAGTTGGGCTAACATACAGGGGGCATCTCTAAGATGCCCTCTGTGTGCATTTTTCAATAAATCCCACACTGGTATCAGTGTGGGTTTATTGCGCTGACAAGTTCAATACCAACCTTCCAAGTATTCAGTGAAGCTGTGGAGTTCGTAATGACCAATTCCCAGCCCATATACTCACTATGGCTACACTGCACTTATAATATCTAAGAATGGACTTAGACACTGTAGGGGCATATTGGTCATGCAGCTATGCCCTCACCTGTAGTATAGTGCACCCTGCCTTAGGGCTGTAAGGCCTGCTAGAGGGATGACTTAGCTATGCCACAGGCTGTGGTTTGTGGGCATGGCACCCTGAGAGGTTTGTCATGTTGACTTTGCCTTTTTCTCCTCACATGCACACAGAAGCTGCAAGGCAGTGTGCATGGGGTGAGTGAGGGGTCCCCCAGGGTGGCATAATACATGCTGCAGCCCTTAGGGACCGTCCCTGGCCACAGGGCCCTTGGTACCATGGGTACCTTTTACAGGGTTCTTAACTGTGTGCCAAGGCTGTGCCAATTGTGGAAACAAAGGTACAGTTTTAGGGAAAGAACGCTGGTGCTGGGGCCTGGTTAGCAGGGTCCCAGCACACTTTCAGTCAAAGATGGCATCAACACTAGGC
Source organism: Pleurodeles waltl (assembly GCF_031143425.1). NCBI lineage: Eukaryota > Metazoa > Chordata > Amphibia > Caudata > Salamandridae > Pleurodeles > Pleurodeles waltl. The sequence goes on from NC_090444.1 coordinate 847,099,181, forward strand.
ATCAAGTGGAGGGGGGTTAACCATGCCAACAGTAGCACTTTCCTACTCATGCCCTTCACGCTTAGGGCGACAGATGGAAAAATAACAAGCAATGGATGGAATGTTGAACAATGTCAAACATTCATCCCCAGTACAGAGATATGGGCCTAAATCCATTGTTTTTTTCTGCCCATGCCATTCCAGTCTTGACCCTGTTTTCCATGGGAAGAGTCTAGCCCGAACTGGCAGGCCTGCTCTTCCCTGGACTGGAAACAAGCATCCTGGGACCGGTTTTGGGGTCTCACCCCGCCTCACCCAGGCTAGCTCTCAAGGGTCAACCCAAATTTAGAATGAAGGATGGCCTTCATGGGGCATACCTGATCTGGTCCTCTACATCTAGTGTCAGGAGTGTATCCCTCACCCCCGGAGACATATGCTTCCACAGGCAACCTCCTCCCAGTACTACTCTGGAACCCTATATACTCTCAGGGCTACCTCAAAGGATGAAAGCCATTTATCTATATCATCCCTTCCCATAACTGGGCACCAAGTCTTTGGGTATGCAGATTCTCATCTCTCCAGTAGAAACTGCTGATTCATTGTCACCACTGCTGTTGGACTCCAGTTGCTTGGCTTTTGTGTCCAACTCCTTCAGACCCAGTTCATGAGCCAGCATGATCTTTTTTTCTCTGCACCCTTAGTCTGGCCAGTTCTCTAGCTTGAGCTTCCTTTCCTCCCTCCTGTCCTCCAACTCTACTTGTGACAGGCCTGTGGAAGATACACTGCTCCCTGCCCCATCCCGGGTATCCTGATTCTCCTCCTGGGGGCATGGGAGTTCCTCCCGCAGTTCTGGGTTCTCCTCTGGGACTAGGTTCTCTTTCTTATCTGGTCCCATGCCCCCTTTTGGATAATCCTCCTCTGTTGCTGCTTGCAGCCTCTTGACTGCCTAATAGGCTTAGTGGGCTATTTGTAGGTCCACCTCAGAAACTTTCTTGGCCAAATTCAGCCCCCTCTCCGTGCAGATCTTTTGCAGCTCAACCTTGGTGAGTCTGTCAACATTTATCAGCTTCATCTCCATGGTAGTAGAGGATGGTAGGGTTACTTAAATTTAGAAAAAACAAAAAAAGCCAATGGAAACTAAGGGTAATTTAAAGAAAATCAGTTCTGATGCCAAATTATTTATCTGGAATTTGTGTGTAACACAGATCACTGTATGGTACTGCACAAAAGCAAGTCCTGATCGACACCACTGAACACCCGTGGGAGAATTTGGGTTGTTGGTTGACTGGGGTGTGAGCCCTGGTCAAGCAACAGCCCCAATCACTTACAGGGTGAACCACAAAAAGTCAATAATTTAACATGTGCTTAACTCTGGGTAGCTCGGCACAAAATGCAGTCAGGCTCAGAGGCAATGAGTAAGTATTTATGCAGCATACAAACAGCAATACAGTGATAACACAACACAGTAAGAATCCCAATCCAGCTTAGACAAATAGAGGACATTTGACACCACAACCATCAAAAATCTACTCAGTAGAACTGGAGTTATGAATTGTTAAATTTTAAGGTTCAAAATAGCAAGTCTTCAGTTTTAGAAAATGGCCACCTGGGCACCTTTAGCACCAGTACCAAAAGTCCAGGTGTGAATTGAGACCTATTGGGGGTTAAAGACTCACTCAAGCTGGGTCCAGGTGTGGGTTCAAGATGGTGAGAGCCTGTTAAGTCCATGTAGCTCTAAATAGACGGGGGCAGCTAAACTATCTCTTCAAGCCATTTCTGAAGTCCAGGGTACAGTTGAAGCTTCAGGGCTCCACTGCAGGGCTGGCCTCTAAAGGTCCAAGGCAGGCTTCAGGCAGCAACGCAGTCCTTCCAGGTACACATGTAGTCTGGTTCAAAGCACAGCAGGTCACAGCAACAGGAAGTACTCTGAGAGTCCTTCTGCAGGTCCAGTAGTAAATTAAGAAGTAGGTCCGAGAGCCCTATTTTGATACCCTGGTGCCCTTCTCCGAGACCGGAGACGTTTTCAGGAATGCCTTGCCTCCCCTACCCTGGGACCTAGGTTCTGCACTGACAATACAGAGTTGTGAAGCCTACTGTATGGCAGCGAATCTCAACCCATTCAGTTTTATGTGGGGGTATGCTTAGATCCAGCCAGCATACCCCTCTCCCCATCAAGCACGTTAATGGCCCATTCAAGCTTTGATAATCTCACTATTGTATGACTGTTTAGATGAATTCACAACATCTCAACTGTCAGTTACACCCAGGCATGTGACGTAAGGCAGGCTGCAGGCACAGGGGGCTAAAGGCAAGATAATGCCAACTTTCTAAAAGTAAACAGACACACATGATGGACGGAATCCGGAACCAATCATACATTCACTCCCAGTCGCAGATCTGGGTTTAATCCATCAATTCATGCCACCCCAGTTTGGACCCAGCCATATGCAAATCACTCTTGTCCCTGTTCCCTGTCTTTTCATTTTGCATTTGTCACCCTAAGTGGGAAGGGTATGCCCAGATGTGGGTCCGTACTCCCCATGCCCCTGGATTCAAGCTAGCCTGGCTGAGGATCGGGTGATACCCCAAAACCAGCCCCATGATGCTTGTTTCCAGTTCAGGGAAGACCTGGCCGGGCAGTTTGGGCTGGACTGTTCCCATGGACAACAGGTTCAAGACTGATTTGCATATGGCTGGGTCCAAACTGGAATGGCATGGGTAGCAAAAAAGCTATGGATTTAGGATCAGATCTCTGTACTGGGGGTGAATGTTGAGAAATTTCCTTAAGAAATACAGGCAAACGTTTAGAGAAAGCCACAAACTCTCAAACCAGTCTTGGGTGGACCTAACTGATTATGCCAGCAATGCACTGAAGGACTGGTTGAGGGCCAGCAAGGTAGATGATTTCATTAGTCTGTACAACCTGATTCTGAGGGAGCACATGCTCAATAGCTGCTTGACAGAGCTGCACCAACACCTGGTAGACTGCAAGCTGGCTGACCCCAGAAAGGTTGCTGAGGAGGTGGACCTCTGGGCCAGCACCAGAGTGTCCAAAAAGACATCATGACAGGACTCCCAAAAGGGTGGTCAGAGTTTCCACCAGAAGAAAGAGGAGGGAGATAAAAAGAAGGAGCCATCTTAAGGCCCCCAAAATAGTTATCAGGGAAGAGGGTACCAATCCCAATCTGGCCACCAGAAGAAAGGCTTCTCAGACAAGAATAAATCCAACCTCAAGTGCTATGATTGTTATGAATATGGGCACTACAAGGGTGACCGAAGTTCCCCAAAGGGGCACCGCCTCCCACTGGAGGTAAACCCCCAGAGTTGGTTAATATAGTGTTTGGGGAGGAGATGGCCCCAGTTAGTAGGGGGAAAGAAAGTGAGCTTACCCTAGTGTCCCTGGATGATGATTACATGGTACTCAAATCCCACATGCCTTCCAATACTGCAAGGTAAAGGCTTTAGGTCAACATCAATGGGCAGAGGCTGTGAGGGACACAGGAGCCAGTATGACTATGGTAAGGTGTCATCTGGTGTCCTCAGAGCAAGTCATTCGCAATACATTCCACCTGGTTGTAGTAGCAGACAACTGGGAGAGCCACTACCCTGTGGCTCTAGTTCCCTTTGAGTGTGTTGGGGGAGGGGGGGTCTCAGGTCTTCTGAAAGTCACGGAGAGCCCTGCCATGCCTGTAGACTACCAACTAGGAAATGACCTGGAGCACGCTGCCGGGAAGGAAGTGGAGCTGAGGTCCCACCTGGATATGTTGGGGTTGCCTGAGTAGGTCTGCGTGACCACCAGGTCCATGGCTGCCCAGAAAGGTTCAAGAAGGTCTGGAATCTGGAAAAATCACCCAGACAGCTACTAGGAGAGGGAAGGGTAGGGGACATGGGAAAGCAGCCCCTGTTGTCTCCCAAAGGAGATGGATGGGGCACTAGAGGAGGCAGCCCCGGAGCCCACTAAGGAGGGCATTGCCTCCCTTGGTGACCTGCCTGAGCTTGCTGGATGGCCAGCAGATGGAGACCTACCACGGAAGAGTTCTGTCAAGCAGAGATGGAGTGCCCAACCTTGGAGGGCTTGAGACAGCAAGCTGAATCTCATGCAGATGGTGAAACCTCTAGAGATCACTTCATTTATTGGGAGAATTACCTCCTGTCCATTGAACCCAAGGCACCTCTGCATGGGGCAACAAAAGCACTATTCGTCCCCCAATACTACAGGACTTTTCTACTGAAATTAGCTTCTGAGATTCCCCTGCCGGAAAATCTTGGACAGGACAAGACCTTTGCCAGGCTTGCCCCCGCTTTTTCTTGCCCAGGATGAAAGTGTCCTCAGATGCATTTTGCAGGACTTGCTTGACCTGACAGGCCAGTGGGATGACAGAGAAGAAGCTGAAACCTCTCCTGCAACCCTTTTCTGTTGTTGGCACCTCCTTTGAATGGGTGGTCATTGATATTATTGGGTCCCTGAATCCCAAGACAGCCTTTGGCAACAGGTTTATCCTGGTCTTGGTGGACCATGCTACAAGATATCCAGAGGCCATACGTCTGAGAACTGCACCTGCAGTAGCTAGAGCCCAAATGGGTATTTTTACCATGGTGGGTTTCCCCAAAGAAGTTGTGTCTGACACGGGCACCAACTTTGTCAGCATGTATACTATCTGTGTGGAAGGAGTGTGGAGTTACCTATAAGTTCTCCACACCCTATCATCCACAAACCAATTTGTTTGTTGAGAGGCTCAACAGGACCCTGAAGGACATGATTGGGGGCCAGCCTGACTCCCTGAGGTGGAAGTGGAATGTCCTCTTATCATGTCTGCTCAGTGCTTTCAGGGAGGTACCACAGAGGAGGGTTGGATTCAGCCTGTTTGAGGTTCTGTATGGTCACCCTTTAAGGAGACCTCTCAGTCTGGCAAAGCAGAATTGGGAGCAAGCCTCCAAGAAATCTCCCCAGGATGCGGTTAGCTATATGCCAACCCTAAAAAAACAAATGGCCAAGTTCAGGGAGAAGGGTTCTTAGAATTTGGAGGCCAGCCATGGGGTGATGAAGCAGTGGTATGACCAGAAGGCTACCCCCGTGGAGCTCCAGCCTGGACAAAAAGTGTGGGTGACGGAGCCAGTGGAATCCTGATCCCTCCAAGGCCAATAGACTGGGCATTATGAGGTAATTGAGAAGAAGGGGAATGCCACCTACTTGGTGGACCTCGAGACCTCCAGGCAGCCCTCAATGGTCCTTCTCATCAACTGTCTCAAACCCCACTATGAGAGGCCTGAGGTCACCATGTTGATGGTAACAGATGATGGGGAGGAGGTGGAAAGTGAACATCTCCCTGACCGCCTAACATCAAAAGAGCAACATGGGTCAGTGGAGGGTGTAAACTTCTCCCCTACCCTGACCCCAGAGCAGCAGAGGGACTGTTGCCAGTTGTTGGTACAGTTTGCCTCTCTGTTTTCCCTCACTCCTGGGCTTACACATCTGTGTACATGACATTGATACTGGAGACAGCCCCCTGTCAAAAACAAGAAGTACAGGCTATCTGCAAAGTGAGGGCTGGCATCAAAGAGGAAGTCTCTACGATGTTGGAGTTGGGGGTGATTGAGCCCTCCAGTAGCCCCTGCTCCAGCCCTATGGTGCTGGTACCAAATGCTGTCCAACTGGGTGCTGCCCCAGAACTCCGGTTCTGTATGGACAATAGGGGGCTCAACTCAGTCGTTAAGGCTGTTGCTCACCCCATACCTAGAGATGATTAGCTAAATAGATTATGGGCTGCCAAGTTCCTGAGTGCTTTTGATCTAACCTCAAGCTACTGGCAGATTGCCCTAGCTTAAGGGAGCTAATGAGAGTGCAGCATTCTCCACTTCAGAGGGCCACTTTAATTTTAAAGTGATGCCCTTTGGTATGCAAAATGCTTCTGCCATCTTCCAGAGGATGGTAAACCGTGTACTATCTGGTATGGAGGCCTTCAGTGCTACCTACTTAGATGATATAGCTTTCTTTAGTAGCAGATGGAAGGGCCAACTCTTCCACCTCCAGGAAGTGCTTCAGGCTCTTCAAAGTGCAGGCCTTACTATCAAGGCAAGTAGGAGGCAGATAGGGCAGGGATCAGTGGTGTACTTAGGACACCTGGTGGACACCTGGTGGGCAGGTGTAAGATGCATCCCCTCCGGACCTAAATAGCAACTATTCTGGCCTGGAAGCCCTCAAATAATCAAACTGAGGTGAGGCCCTTCTTGGAACTCACATGTTATTAGAGGAGATTCACCAAGGGGTATATCACTATTGTTGTCCCCTTAACTGAGCTGACTTCAAAGAAGCAGCCAAGGAAGGTGATCTGGACGGTGGTCTGCCTGAAAGCTCTTGACTCCCTAAAACAGGCCGTGTGCCCAGCCCCTGTGCTCAAGGCCCCTGACTTTTCCAAATAATTTATGGTCCAAACAGATGCTTCCGAGCATGGCATGGGGCAATACTATCACAGCTTAATGATGGTGGCCTAAACCAACCTGTAACCTTGATCTCTAGGAGGTTACTTCCAAGGGAGCTGATGGTCTATCTGGGTTTTTCTGCCTTAGTGATGAGAACTCCCACGAGGATGGGTAGTTCTCCTCACTTTCAGCTGGGGGGTGGACCTTTGTTGGACCTGTCAGCCTTAGGGTGGTCTTCCCCCAAACATGTTGCCAACTTGCCTCCATCTTGTGTGCATTTTTGGACTTAGGACCGTGTGACCCTTACCACAGCTAACCAGTGCTAGTATGCACTTTCTCACTCCCCTAAACATGGTTTGATTGGCATACACCTGGTTGGCATACTTAATTTACATAAAAGTCGCTCATAAATTGGTATACCATATACCCAGGGCCTGTACATTAAATGCTACCAGTGGGCACCCAGCACCTATTGTGCCATCCACTTAGTTATCACCTTAAAAGCTGTCCCAGGCCTGTCATTGCAGTCTCAAGGCAGTGTCTCACTGCCATGTCGACTTTGCATTTAAAACCCCTTTCCAAGCCTCAAACTCCCCTTTTATTACACAAATATCACCCCTAAGGTAGGTCCTAGGTAGCTTATAGGGCAGGGTGCTGTGTGATTAAAAGGACAGGTATCTTTTAGTTTTACATGTCCTTGTAGTGAAAAACTCCCAAATCAATTTTCTCACTATAGGAGGCTGGACTGGATTGTAGTGCGTACCAAGGGGTACTTGCACCATGCCCAGGTATCCCTTATTAGTGTATAGGGTGTCTAGCAGCTTAGGCTGATAGATAATGGTAGCTTAGCAGAGCAGCTTAGGCTGAACTAGGAGACGAGTGAAGCTCCTACAGTACCACTAGTGTCATATGCACAATATCATAAGAAAACACAATACACAGATATACTAAAAATAAAGGTACTTTATTTTTATGACACTATGCCAAAAGTATCTCAGTGAGTACCCTCAGTATGAGGATAGCAAATATACACAAGATATATGTACACAATACCAAAAATATGCAGTATAGTAATAGAAAACAGTGCAAACAATGTATAGTTACAATAGGATGCTTAGACTGATAAAAGGTAGCTATGGCAAAGCAGCTTAGGCTGAACTAGGAAACATGTAAAGCGCCTACTATACCACTGGTATCATATGCACAATATCATAAGAAAACACAATACACAGAGTTACTAAAAATAAAGGTACTTTATTTTTATGACAATATGCCAGAAGTATCTCAGTGAGTACCCTCAGTATGAGGATAAGTTATATACACAAGATATATGTACACAAACCAAAATTAGGTAAGTAATAGCAAGAAAAGTAATGCAAACAGTGTAGAATCACAATAGGTTGCAATAGGAACACATAGGTATAGGGGCAGCACAAACCATATACTCCAAAAGTGGAATGCGAACCACGAATGGAACCCAAACCTATGTGACCTTGTAGAGGGTCGCTGGGACTGTAAGAAAACAGTGAGGGTTAGAAAAATAGCCCACCCCAAGACCCTGAAAAGTGAGTGCAAAGTGCACTAAAGTTCCCCAAAGAGCACAGAAGTCGTGATAGGGGAATTCTGCAGGAAAGACCAACACCAGCAATGCAACAACGATGGATTTCCAGACGAGAGTACCTGTGGAACAAGGGGACCAAGTCCAGGAAATGCCAGCTGTGGGTGCAAAGAAGCTGCTACTGGACAGTAGAAGCTGAGGATTCTGCAAGAACGACAAGGGCTAGAAACTTCCCCTTTGGAGGATGGATGTCCCACGCCGTGGAGAGTCGTGCAGAAGTGTTTTCCTGCGGAAAGACCGTAAACAAGCCTTACGAGCTGCAAAGCTCGCGGTTGGGGTTTTTGGGTGCTGCTGTGGCCCAGGAGGGACCAGGATGTTGCCACTTACGTCAGGGGACAGAGGAGGCGCCCAGCAAGACAAGGAGCCCTCTCAGAAGCAGGCAGCACCCGCAGAAGTGCCGAACAGGCACTACGAAGTGGAGTGAAACGGTGCTCACCCGAAGTTGCACAAAGGAGTCCCACGCCGCCGCAGGACAACTCAGGAGGTCGTGCAATGCAGGTTAGAGTGCCGTGGACCCGGGCTTGGCTGGGCACAAAGGATTCCCTCGGAAAGTGCACAGGAGCCGGAGTAGCTGCAAAACACGCTGTTCCCAGCAATGCAGTCTGGTGTGGGGAGGCAAGGACTTACCTCCACCAAACTTGGACTGAAGAGTCACTGGACTGTGGGAGTCACTTGGACAGAGTTGCTGGATTCGAGGGACCTCGCTCGTCGTGCTGAGAGGAGACCCAGAGGACCGGTGATGCAGTTCTTTGGTGCCTGCGGTTGCAGGGGGAAGATTCCGTTGACCCACAGGAGATTTCTTCGGAGCTTCTAGTGCAGAGAGGAGGCAGACTACCCCCACAGCATGCACCACCAGGAAAACAGTCGAGAAGGAGGCAGGATCAGCGTTACAGAGTTGCAGTAGTCATCTTCGCTACTTTGTTGCAGTTTTGCAGGCTTCCAGTGCGGTCAGCAGTCGATTCCTTGGCAGAAGGTGAAGAGAGAGATGCAGAGGAACTCGGATGAGCTCTTGCATTCGTTATCTAAGGAATTCCCCAAAGCAGAGACCCTAAATAGCCAGAAAAAACGGTTTGGCTACTTAGGAGAGAGGATAGGCTAGCAACACCTGAAGGAGCCTATCAGAAGGAGTCTCTGACGTCACCTGCTGGCCCTGGCCGCTCAGAGCAGTCCAGTGTGCCAGCAGCACCTCTGTTTCCAAGATGGCAGAGGTCTGGAGCACACTGGAGGAGCTCTGGGCACCTCCCAGGGGAGGTGCAGGTCAGGGGAGTGGTCACTCCCCTTTCCTTTGTCCAGTTTCACGCCGGAGCAGGGCTGAGGGGTCCCTGAACCGGTGTAGACTGCCTTAGGCAGAAATGGGCACCATCTGTGCCCATGAAAGCATTTCCAGAGGCTGGGGGAGGCTACTCCACCCCTGCCTTAACACCTTATTCCAAAGGGAGAGGGCGTAACACCCTCTCTCTGAGGAAGTCCTTTGTTCTGCCTTCCTGGGCCAAGCCTGGCTGGACCCCAGGAGGGCAGAAACCTGTCTGAGGGGTTGGCAGCAGCAGCAGCTGCAGTGAAACCCCTGAAAAGGCAGTTTGGCAGTACCCGGGTCTGTGCTACAGACCCGTGGGATCATGGGATTGTGCCAACAATGCCAGGATGGCATAGAGGGGGCAAATCCATGATCTTAGACATGTTACATGGCCATATTCGGAGTTACCATTGTGAAGCTACACATAGGTAGTGACCTATATGTAGTGCACGCGTGTAATGGTGTACCCGCACTCACAAAGTCCGGGGAATTGGCCCTGAACAATGTGGGGGCACCTTGGCTAGTGCCAGGGTGCCCACACACTAAGTAACTTAGCACCCAATCTTTACCAGGTGAAGGTTAGACATATAGGTGACTTATAAGTTACTTAAGTGCAGTGAAAAATGGCTGTGAAATAATGTGGACGTTATTTCACTCAGGCTGCAGTGGCAGGCCTGTGTAAGAATTGTCAGAGCTCCCTATGGGTGGCAAAAGAAATGCTGCAGCCCATAGGGATCTCCTGGAACCCCAATACCCTGGGTACCTCAGTACCATATACTAGGGAATTATAAGGGTGTTCCAGTATGCCAATGTAAATTGGTAAAATTGGTCACTAGCCTGTTAGTGACAATTTGAAAGAAATGAGAGAGCATAACCACTGAGGTTCTGATTAGCAAAGCCTCAGTGAGACAGTTAGTCATAACACAGGTAACACATATAGGGCACACTTATGAGCACTGGGGCCCTGACTGGCAGGGTTCCAGTGACACATACAACTAAAACAATATATATACAGTGAAATATGGGGGTAACATGCCAGGCAAGATGGTACTTTCCTACACTCACTACTGAGAAGCCTACCCCTCCCATAGGTTAACATTGGGTGTTCCTTATTGTAATTTATATTTTCTAATTACTAAACCAGAGTTGGTAAATATCTCATGCTTGGTATCTCTGAACTTGTAATCAAAAACCCTCTAATGGTAAAGTTGGATTTATCATTACAAGTTTGAAAATTACACTTTTAGAAAGTAGCTTGACAAGGGCTCACATCCCAGTCAACCAACAACCCAATTTGTCACATATGGTGAAAAAAGTACCAGCAGAGAATGAGATTCTGGAACTTGGTAAAAGATGGTTCCTGAAGTGAATGGTCTATCGAAAAAGGGTTGAAATGTTGGTAGGGTAGAATCATGCAGTGGATGGGCAAAGGATTAATATAGGGACCTCTTGAAGGGTATGTTAATAGTGAGTGGTGTGCTTTGTTCTGTGTAATAGTAGGGTAGGCATTAAGTAAATGCTGAGGATCTGGATGATACTCTGTGCAATCAGACACATGGTGAACATATATAGCTATGTCAAACTAATTCTCAAACCGAAGGCTAAATATACTAAAATGGTGACCAATGCATACTAAAATATTAGTGGTTCTTTTATCCAGAAAGAAACATGTATGGTTGTGATGTTACAAGCGATTAGGCCCTTATTGTTTTCTTGTATCTTGTAGAGAAGAAACTGTAAATGCCAGCATACCTTTCCAGTAAGGGAAAATGTAATTTTGAGAGATGAGTGTGAGTAGAATGGCTTTCAGAATTACCCCACAACTCTGAAACTAATTCACCTCACCATTAGATTCTGTCATGTTTGAGGGGTTGTTGCATTGGGGGAGCAGGATTGTCACCCGACTGGGTGAGATCATCCACAATTCTACCAGCCATAGACTAGATTTTGCAAGACTGGGAAAATAGTCTGCAAGTTTTTTAATTTATTTAAACATGGACTGAGTGTTTAACATCCCCATCTGTAGGATTATAATCTCACAAAGTGGGTGAGTGGTGAGATAGGATGAACATAAATCCAAAAAGCAACATATGGTGTGTACACCATAAACGTATGACTTTATTAACACGTATGTCAACAGCTGGTTGTCCTCACCGGCCCTTCGAGGCCCACAAGGAACAGCAGAAGCAGCATTCCTCCAGAGCTGTCTGAAATCAGTCACCAGTTTCATTCCAGGAATGAAGTGGAATAGAAATAGGTTCTAAGTTCCATAAAGGGAAAGTATGAAATAAACAAAGAACAATACAACAGACTTGTTGCATACATGCCAATAGACCCGATTCAGGCAGAAGGCACAACATTTTTGAAGTGACAAAATTGCTTTATTTTGGCTGTCTTCCTCCTGAAATCGCCCCTCCTTGAATAGAAGCCAATTGTTAAAATACATTGTCCCATTTAATTTGTCAGAATCTCCCCCTTTCCTCTTTTAAAATGTTGACATGTGTGTTGTTGCCCCGCTTTCCCTCTTTTGCTGGAAGAGTAATTCTGCTCATCTTTAAAAGCAATTTTTAGGACATGTAAAATTCCCTTTCTCTTAGTGCCAAGTGATATTGTTACAAATGAGTGTAAGCAGCGCCTAGCGGTTATGCCTCAACCTCAGTTCTTAGGGGGTCATTACGACCCTGGCGGTCGGCAATAATATGGAGGAAAGTACTGCCAACAGGCTGACGGTACTTTCTTCCATATTATGACATTGGCGGTTTGACATCAATCTCCAGCCCGGTGGCCATCACTGTACCGCCTGCGGGATTATGACCCCACCTACCGCCATGGTTTTCATGGCCTCCTTATCACCACAAAAACCATGGCGGTAGGCACTATCAGCAACCGGTAATCCCTTCCCAGTCACTGATAGGGGTCTTCCCCATCTCCCACCCCCTCCACAGTCCCCCCACCCCTCCCTTCCTCTCCATACCCCCCTCCATACACGCCCCTCCCTTCACCCACGCACATACACACACCCATTCCCACATTCATCCAGGCATGCATAAATCCGTTCACACATACATCCGCACACACTTACATACTTACACTCAGAAACACATCCACACAACTCAACATACACGCACTCACACCCCAATCATGCACATGCAACACACACCCGCATACACACATGCACAGACATACACACACCCACCCACATACACACACCCACCCACTCACACACACAACACCCCACCCCCCTCCCCTGTCGAATCACCCACTTACCTGTGTCCAGAAGGTCCTCCCGCAGGAGACAGGGCGCTGCTGCCAGCAGCAGCGTCCGCCAGCAGAACACCGCCAGGCTGTATTAATTCTCATAATACGGCCGGCGGCAGACTACTGCCGTGGTGCTGCTGCTGGCAGCAGCGCCACCTTACCGCCTTCCGCCAGCATGGCCTCAGCCAGATTTCCGCCATCCTTCTGGCGGAAATCCGGCTGTGGTCATATTATGGCAGGCGGCTGGTAACAGCTACAACAGTCTTTTGGCGGCTGTCACTGCGACGGTAGGCGTTTTTTACCACCAATGTTATGTTGAGGGCCTTAGTGTTCCAGGAAGTCTTAGTCCAGAGGTAGTGGTGAAGAAGAGGCTATGCCTTCTTCAGACAAGGCTCAGTTTTGGATATGCGTTGCTGTCTTTTTGCACAATTAATTAACACAATTGGTGAATAATATGTTCTCATCAAATCAAGCAATTTGTACACAAATCACCCCAGAAGGTGGTGGTGGGACTCCTCACGAGGACAGTGAAAATTGAATCCTCGTCTTTTAAATCTCTTTCAACGCAAATAGTGGTTCTGTCATTAATTTCATGAGTTGCAATGCTCAATTAGCTGGTGTACTTTTTGGGAAAATATAATTATGTGAACCTGCAAAATATTTACTTTTTTTTTAGGCTAATTTTGCAGAAGAAGAATAAAAGATATAATAAGTAACCATGAGGTTTGGTTTTGTCTCCAACAATAGTGACAAAGTAGCAAGACATTTATACTACTGCCACCTCAAGGAACAGGTGCTGAGATCCCAGTGCACAAAGAAGGAGGAAGTGTACTTCCTGTTGGCGGCGTACGGGCTGCAGGCTGACTTTGGTGATTTAAAAAAAAATGAACCTGACGGGAAGTATTTTGACCCCCAAGCATACTTTCCACAGTGGGTAAGAAAGACTGATACGTGCTTCTGTGCCATAGTGCAATGTGGAGTCTTAAAACGAAGTCTGTCCGGTAATCATTGAAATTTCAGTATAGTGTGTTTTAAAATACAGAATGTTTTCAGATTGCCTGCAAATAGAATGTATATGCATAGATACCAAGTTTTCCGTTTGTTCGTACACGACATTTCCATGCTTTCATACTACTTATGTCTGACATTTCACTACCAGATGAATGATTCTTTATTACAAATATAAAAAAGCAGTTTAGTCTTTATAGTGATGTGTTACAGAAAAGATTATTTTGCAGTGTAATGATCTAGAAATGAGCTTAAAACATTCACAATGTCTCAAGTCCCCGATCCTCATTGGCCCTCCTGCTGACACTTTCTGCCTGCTCACTGTATACAGAAAATCTCTCTGGTTTTCTGCCCTGAACAGGGAAATACTTCATAGAAGATAACCTGGTATCTTTGGGTCCATGCGATTATTCTCAATTCCCAGGAGACACCTCATAATTACTGGATTTTGATGAGGTGATCTTGGTTTATAATCGGGTAATCTGGTTCTCCAGTATCCCTGCACCAAAAGCCGGCAAACTTTTAATGGGGGCATACATTGAATTGTAAATCCTTGTCTCCTTGATATTCCTTTCAGATGCTGGTTACTGTCAATTCTAGAAGCAGTTCAGTCTTGTCTACTACCTCTTCATTTCCCAAGTGAACTCGGGAGCATTAACACCAACATCCTGCTGCTCTTGCCTTGGCTGGGTGCATAAATTCTAAATCTTCCCAAGATTAGGTTGTCTTTAGGGCAATTGGAGTTGTCACTCTAGTCAGGTTTGGCCTTGGCAGAATCTCCTGAGAGACTTGCTCTCACTCCCAACTACAGGGTGCTATCTGTCCGCCCTTGCCATTTGCTACATAAGCCATGTTGGGTAAAGGAATATTTTGGAGCATTTTGCTTTGGAAAGAGGAGTAACTGTAAAGTGTGAATCACCATCCACTGCCTTTAAGCCCACAAAATCCATATATTAACTGGAAGTCTTGCTATCTAGAATCTTGAAATTACCACCTGCATACCTAATGGACCCAGGGAGTGGGACTCAGTGACTGAATCTGAAATAACTGTGTGTTTAACACCCACTGTGCTTCCTCGTTCAATTCTGCTATGATAATTGAACTTGGAAGTAACTACCTATGCTAGAACCTACCTCAGTCATTTATGTGCCACAGTCATTGAATCACAGCAGATGTGTTATAGGGATGGCCAGCTGCCTCTGTGTTCCACATCTACCACAAATAGCAAAGTATCTAATTTCCCAATTGAAAATTGCAAGAAATTTGCATTTAAAGAGGTGCACTGGTTGGTCACAAGGGGGTTATAAAATAGGTATATCTGGACAGTACTGAAAATGTAAAAAATAGAGTCCTCTGATTGGCAGAAGGAGCTTTTTCTCCCATTGGCCATTTTAGTATTGCAGGACCTGTTCTAGTCGCAAGGTACAGAGAGATCTGATTGGCTGACCACAGACCAGAAAAAATGTTGGTGATGCGATTACAGGACTAACAAGCATTTGCAATGCAATGGGTCTCGCATTTTCTTGAGTTAAAGCTATTAGTGATTTAGACTCCTAACTGGACTTTTCTTGCCACACAAATTCAAAGAAAAAAAAATGAGCGTGATAGCACTATGTAAAACGCAGTACGTTCGTGCTAAAATTTTTTTTTTTTTTTAAAACTGCGTTCTCGCGATATAAAACCCAGTGCAATGGCGCTGCGTGGAAAAAAAAAAGATAAAGTAGTCCGGAAACCATGCTGAAAACATGGAGCCTTGTATGTTTTCAGTAGTTGTCCGGTGTACTCGTAGAGGGCAAACACCGGAAAAGTCATGACGTTTGTATGCCTTTCACTAATAAAATCAAGCGGATTTTAAAAGTCAAGCCCACGAACAAATGAAAGTGACAGGTGTGACATGGGTGTGGTTAAAAGCCCAAAGAGATTACAACTGGGACAGAACGCTTGTGTGCTCGACCCTAAAATCCAGAATACAGTATGAAAACATATTCACAACTTATGCACTTCATCTTTATTGTTTTTCATACATCACTGTGTGTACCAATATATTTTATATTCAAATATGGTTGTTGTTTCCTATTGAACAGAAATCCCTTTGAGCCTCAATTATGATGCTAAGTTACATGTCTATATAGGGCCCAGAAGCCATTTTATTTAGAGTAGTATGAGTGCACATTCCTGCAAATTGTAATCTTGTTTTGATAGTTGGAAGTTGGTTGCACGGTTTTAGGAGAATAATTAACTCAGTATTGCATTCATGAATTATATCTTCCCCTCAAGGTTGCCTCACACTTCCTCTAGGCGAAGATTCTGCCACCTACTCATTTTCTATGTTTTTGTTAAAAGTAATATTTTTCTATCACCTGATTAGGTTTCATAGAATTGTATTGAGCGAAAATGCATATATACTGAATACGATTCACGTATTTTGACATTATGCTCCAACTGACTCTTTTCTAGTGAGAACTCTGGTCAGTTGAAATGGCAAATGTTTTTATTTGCTTTGCTGCTTACTATGTTTGCCTTAAACACATGCTGGGCTAGAGGGCTTCCCCGCCTGTTGTGTTTTACCAACAGAAAATCAGCATTAGAGTGGAAGAATGCCAAACCTGCACCAGAGACACATTGTCGAAGGCAAGGTCCAGTTTGTATGGAACTAGCATGTAGAAGCATGGATGGAAGGATCAGAGGTCACTAAATGAGTCATTGTTTTTCATGACTGCACAGCACAAAAGGATCAGAGTTCACTCAGTGAGTTATTGTCTTTCGCCATAGCACTAACAGACAGCAATGCAACCTTTAATGTGTTCTATAGTTAGCTAATTGTCTTACTGATCAGTCTGCTTGTGGGTATGCATAAGATTTATGATATTCTCTAGGTACCTTTTTTTTAATTAAGACTTAAAATACGTTGTTTGCCAGTCCTTCAATTACTCACCACCTGTGAGAGCTTTCATGTTGTAAACATTTTCGCCAGCCGAAGGCTTGCTGCTGAACAGGTCATGATACCTAAAAGAATCATAGACTTCAAATAATTGAATGAAACGTGCTGCTCTTATCTCCTATGATGAAATGCACGTTTTTATTTACCCTTCCTCTGTCAAGGAGGTTACAGAACAGATTGCTATCATTTTTTTTTTAGTAGTAGTAGTAGTAATACCCTCCACGCCGTTATCATTGGCATTAAAATTATATTAGTATAAGTATAGCTAATGTAATGGGTATTAGTAGTATTAATACTTTTGATAATTATGTCAGAAACAAAAAATAATCAAAATAATAAAAAGCTCAGATGTGCACACCATTATGACATTGCAGAGGATTTTTATTTGCCTGATTGACACCATAAAGGTGTCCGTGACTTTCAGCTGGCTATAGTTCACATTAAAGAAATCTGTGTGTAAACCCGGGGGAAACACCAATCCAGCTTTTCAACGTGATATGGGCTGCTCGCGCTTGACACAGTAATGTGCAAACATTCACACCGTGGAACGTGAAGAACAAAACTGATCGACTGCGTGGTCGTTTGCTGCCAATTAAAGTGCAGCAGGCATCAGCAAACGAGCAAATGTACACTAATAACCAGGCCATTAGAAGACACGTATATGGAGATATTTGCACTGACAAACGAATGAATAAATAAACAGACCCGGTGAGTGCATAATATACTGGCTCTTGCTCAACTATGATTAACATATACAAGAATGCCACTGAATCACCTGCCCTATTGTAATCAATCAATATAAATACTATCCAACTAGTACAAGCAGCGTAAACAAACAGAAATTAATTAGGAATGAAAGCGCTTGTTGCTAATTTGACCACTAGATGGCAATAACACAATGCGCATAAAAACCTTAAACGCATTTTAAACTTTTAGAAATTTTACAAACTTAATAAAACGAGATCGCTCTGTGAAAAAAAGATAAAAAGTAGGCCAGCGAGCTTCGTGTGTTTTCAGTACTTCGTCGCTGCGCTCGAGGAGGGCTAACCGTCGGAAAAGGCATGACGTAAGCACGCCTTCCACTAATGATAGCAAGCTGATTTTAAAAGGCAAGTCTACGAACCAATGAAAGACACTGACGTAACATGCACGGGGCTCCGAGCCCTTTTCTAACTACTTAAGCGTCTCGCAAGCGATAAAAAATAGTATAAGGAGTCAGATTAAGGACACCCTGATACCTGGGCACTTGAGGGCAGGTGGGGCCATGGCAGAGGAACCTTCAGAGGCCATACATTTTTTTTTTTTTCTTTGCTGAGGGTACTGAAGTACTCATGCAGAATCCTGCACAACTCTCCCATGAGGTACCTTGATACAGCTGCTGTACCCGACATAGAAACTTCTACCGCAGTGTACTGCAGTATCATGTGAGCTTCTGTGGGCTACCATGGTAGTGAAGCTGAAGCAAAAATGGCAGCTGGGCCTGGTCTTCACTCAAGCCTTGCGATTAACTCCCCACTGGGCGTAGCTGAAGGCTGTGCGCAAAGGGGGTTTGGCTGTCTGCACTAGGTTGGATCACAGAGCTTGGCCACTGCTCACGGTTTAAGTCTGTGCGGAGAAGGGGAGCTGTTGCCCATGGGACGGATGGGCTCAGGTCCCGGCCGAAGATCAAAGGTTGTGAGCTGCAGAGAGTTGGCCACCCACAGCAGGTTGGGCACTAGCAGTGGCCAATGGCCAGTTTCTGCAACCAACCTTGGACTGTGTATGGCTGCCCCAAGGGCAGCCAGTCCCCAGCTGCAATCCATCAGGTTGGCCGCCTGCAGCGACTCTGACACAAGGCCTGGCTGGCCGTGTGTGAAGTGGAAGGATTGCTGCTGGCCAACTTCCCACTGTGAATTACTGAAAGTCATGATCAATGGGGAAGTTGCCTGAATATGCTGAAAAAACATAGAAATCTCTGCATTATAGGGAGGTTTAGTAATATGATCTTACTTTATGCTAACAAAACCTTAAAATTTAACTGAAAAAAACACAAACGGTGAGGTGACATTATAGCTCGATATGGTAATAAGATTTCAGCTTATGTGAAAAAAAGACAGAAATCCAGAAAAAAAACGAAGGTTAAAATCAAGCAAATGTTTAAAACCAAAAAACCCACTGAAATTCACCAGTTATAGTTTACTGAGCTAACTATAACCTGAGCCTCCACCAGGCACTTCTTATTGTCTCATAGGCGTGTCAAATAACTTCTTTGATGATGTCACTGATGACATCTCAAATTATATTTAGGGTTTGTGGACTCAAAGTAATTCAACACAGTACACCTGTGGATACATTTGTATTTACCTAAATGGGATTACCCCATACCAGCAAGTTTAAGTCAAGAGGTTGATAGGTATGGCTTTGCCACTAAAAAGATACTTTCTTCCATGCTCTTTGGACAACACTTTAATTGCATACAACCTTAGAGGCATGCTTAGAACACCAGAATGAAATAAACCACCCCTAAGTTGGACAACTCTACTGTAGGAGGCTGGCCTGGCTTGTAGTGGGTACCAGAGGTACTTACACCTTGCGCCACGTCCAGTTATCCCTTATTAGTGTAGAAGAGGTGTTTCTAGCAGCTTAGACTGATAAAAGGTAGCTATGGCAAAGCAGCTTAGGCTGAACTAGGAAACATGTAAAGCGCCTACTATACCACTGGTATCATATGCACAATATCATAAGAAAACACAATACACAGAGTTACTAAAAATAAAGGTACTTTATTTTTATGACAATATGCCAGAAGTATCTCAGTGAGTACCCTCAGTATGAGGATAAGTTATATACACAAGATATATGTACACAAACCAAAATTAGGTAAGTAATAGCAAGAAAAGTAATGCAAACAGTGTAGAATCACAATAGGTTGCAATAGGAACACATAGGTATAGGGGCAACACAAACCATATACTCCAAAAGGGGAATGCGAACCACAAATGGACCCCAAACCTATGTGAGCTTATAGAGGGTCGCTGGGACTGTAAGAAAACAGTGAGGGTTAGAAAAATAGCCTGCCCCAAGACCCTGAAAAGTAGGTGTAAAGTGCACCTACTACTCCCAGAGAGCACAGAAGTCGTGATAGGGGGATTCTGCAGGAAGAACAAACACCAGCAATGCAACAGTGGATTTCTGGACCTGAGTACCTGTAGGACAAGGGGACCAAGTCCAGTAGTCGCGACAGTGTTGAGAGTGGGCTGGAGCCCAGGAAATGCCAGCTGAGGGTGCAAGGAAGCTGCCACCGGGTGGAAGAAGCTTGGAGTTCTGCAAGAAGGAAACGACTAGGGACTTCTCCTTTGGAAGACGGATGTCCCACGTCGCGATTAAACTTGCAGAGGTGTTCCCACGCAGAAAGACCGCAAACAAGCCTTGCTAGCTGCAAGGGTCACGGTAGAGGTTTTTGGATGCTGCTGTGGCCCAGGAGGGACCAGGATGTCGCCACTTGGAGGAGGAGACAGAGGGGGCACCCAGCAACTGAGGGAGCCCTCACCGAAGCAGGCAGCACTTGCAGAAGTACCCTGACAGGCACTTGGAAGAAGAGTGAACCGGAGTCCACGCAAAGTCACAAAAGGGAGTCCCACAATGCCGGAGGACAACTCAGAAGGTTGTGCACTGCAGGAAGGAGTGTCGGGGACCCAGGCTTGGCTGTGCACGAAGGAAATCCTGGAAGAGTGCACAGGAGCCGGAGCAGCTGCAAATCACGCGGTACCCAGCAATGCAGTCTAGCGTGGGTAGGCAAGGACTTACCTCCACCAAACTTGGACTGAAGAGTCACTGGACTTTGGGAGTCACTTGGACAGAGTTGCTGAGTTCCAGGGACCACGCTCGTCAGGATGAGAGGGGACCCAGAGGACCAGTGTTGCAGTCTTTTGGTGCCTGCGTTAGCAGGGGGAAGATTCTGTCGACCCACAGGAGATTTCTTCAGAGCTTCTAGTGCAGGGTAAAGGCAGGCTACCCCCAGAGCATGCACAACCTGGAAACAGTTGAGAAAGCCGGCAGGATGAGGCGCTACAATGTTGCTGGTAGTCATCTTGCTACTTTGTTGTGGTTTTGCAGCCGTCCTGAGCAGTCAGCGGTCGATCCTTTGGTAGAAGGTGAAGAGGGAGATGCAGAGGAACTCTGATGATCTCTTGCATTCGTTATCTAAAGAATTCCCCAAAGCAGAGACCCTAAATAGCCGGAAAAGGAGGTTTGGCTACCTAGGAAGGAGGATTGGCTACCAAGAGAGGTAAGAGCCTATCAGAAGGAGCCTCTGACGTCACCTGCTGGCATTGGCCACTCAGAGCAGTCCAGTGTGCCCCCAACACCTCTGTTTCCAAGATGGCAGAGGTCTGGGACCCACTAGAGGAGCTCTGGGCACCTCCTCTGGGAGGTGCAGGTCAGGGGAGTGGTCACTCCCCTTTCCTTTGTCCAGTTTTGTGCCAGAGCAGGGCTGGGGGATCCCTGAACCGGTGTAGACTGGCTTATGCAGAGATGGGCACCATCTGTGCCCATCAAAGCACTTCCAGAGGCTGGGAGAGGCGGCTACTCCCCAGCCCTCACACCTATTTCCAAAGGAAGAGGGTTAACACCCTCTCTCAGAGGAAGTCCTTTGTTCTGCCTTCCTGGGCCGGGGCTGCCTGGACCCCAGGAGGGCAGAAACCTGTCTGAGGGGTTGGCAGCAGCTGCAGTGGAGACCCCAGAAAGGCAGTTTGGCAGTACCCGGGTACTGTGCTAGAGACACGGGGGATCATGGAATTGTCCCCCCAATACCAGAATGGTATTGGGGTGACAATTCCATTATCTTAGACATGTTACATGGCCATGTTCGGAGTTACCATTGTAACGCTACACATAGGTAGTGACCTATGTATAGTGCACGTGTGTAATGGTGTCCCCGCACTCACAAAGTCCGGTGAATTTGCCCTGTACGATGTGGGGGCACCTTGGCTAGTGCCAGGGTGCCCACACACTAAGTAACTTTCCACCCAATTTTCACCAGGTGAAGGTTAGACATATAGGTGACTTATAAGTTACTTAAGTGCAGTGGTAAATGGCTGTGAAATAACCTGGACGTTATTTCACACAGGCTGCACTAGAAGGCCTGTGTAAGAATTGTCAGAGCTCCCTATGGGTGGCAAAAGAAATGCTGCAGCCCATAGGGCTCTCCTGGAACCCCAATACCCTGGGTACCTCAGTATCATATACTAGGGAATTATATGGGTGTACCAGTATGCCAATGTGAATTGGTAAATTTAGTCACTAGCCTGTTAGTGACACATTTGGAAAGCAGAGAGAGCATAACCACTGAGGTTCTGGTTAGCAGAGCCTCAGTGAGACAGTTGGGCATCACACAGGGAACACATATAGGCCACAAACATATGAGCACTGAGGTCCTGGCTAGCAGGGTCCCAGTGACACATAACAAACATACTGACAACATAGGGTTTTCACTATGAGCACTGGGCCCTGGCTAGCAGGATCCCAGTGACACATAACAAACATACTGACAACATAGGGTTTTCACTATGAGCACTGGGCCCTGGCTAGCAGGATCCCAGTGATACAGTGAAAACATCCTGACATATACTCACAAACAGGCCAAAAGTGGGGGTAACAAGGCTAGAAAGAGGCTACTTTCTCACATCTACATTATCCAACAATCTACACTGCCACAAAATCATTAGCGAAGTTCTGGAAATAAACATCTTCACCATATAAATGTCTTCAGTACATACAATTTGCATGAATTCTTGTTCCCGTGAGTTCAGGCTCTATTCAGAGATGCTCAAACTTCATACATGAAACACTATTCTCACATGGAAATCCACAGTAAGCCAGTAGTACCCTTTTGGGACAGCAAATATGTGTAGGGAGCTAGATATATGTAACCTGGCACATTCAAACATTTAGATGTGTGGGAAGCTAGATATATGTAACCTGGCACATTCAGACAGATCCTTACACAGTATTTCAGGGGGTAAAATGCAGCACGTTAGTTAATGCTATCGATGACTAGCTCAGTCTGCATTGTCAAAGTGAGCATGCATAAAGGCAACTCATAAAGCATTTCCCTATAATTCTGTTGATATTAAAATTGGGGCCCCGTATTAAGGGCTAGTAATTACATTTATATTTTTGCCTGAGGAGACATTGCTTTGCCTCAGTTACCAACATTTCAGATCCTTGATTTTAATTTGCTTACATTACAAACGTTTAAGAATGTGAAAAAGATTTAAAATCATGTACCAGTTTTAAAACACTGTTTTCATGGAACTCCAGAAGGACAGCGCTCTCTATTTATAGAAGGATGGGCGCAGAAATGGGTGTTGAGCAACTCCTCAACTTGGGGATCAATTTCCTGTTACGTGAGGTATACCTATCTAGAATATTTGTATTTTGTATTTTATGATTTATGTGATTCAAAATGGGGCCGGACTGTTATGGTATTGAGCCAACTTGGACTGATCCAAGACGACACACATCATTACACACAATGGCTTGAGGCAATTCACTTTCTCAAAGTCTGATGAGCATCTAAAAACCCTAGTTAAAGAGCACACTTACTCAGGTGGGCATAGTTTCATTTTGTCACAAAAAATCATAAAGCCTTGTCAAAATTCTGACACCAACTTGGAATCTACACTGCCGTCTGTGCTACTTTTGTCAAATCATATTTGTATATGGACAAGAGAAATACAGCTTACCCATCAGATGGTAGTAATTGACGATAGAGTTCCTAGAGTAAGATACATTCTATGTGAAATATATATAATCTTAAAGACTGGATGAAAAAACTGTGATTATTCGAGGGCTTCAGAGGAAAAAAACAAACCTAGGCCCAAATTTAAGAAGGGCCTAGCGCCAACTCTCATCTCAGTGTCATTTTTTTACGCTAATGTAGCGATAGTGTAGCAAAAATACTGCACCATATTTACAGTGGTGCAGTGCATGCATTGTGCTGCTTTGTCAACCCTTGCTCCATATTATGCCTGCGCCAGGCATAATGTATGCTAAGGAGGCGTTCCCCAGTTAGGGGGCTCGCAAAAATGGCGCAGTAAAATCTATGATATGCCACTAGACCATTTCTAGCGGCATTTTAAATGCATTCCCTAAGGAGGCACACCATTATTTTTCAATGGGCCTCTATGTACTTTGCAGGATTAGCATCAACATTTTTGGCACTGATCCTGCAAAGTACAACAATATAGCATCAAAAATGATAATGCTGTTGTCCCTAACCTGCACCCATGGTGCACCGTATGTTAAATATGGCACACACATGGTGGCGTTAGGGGGCGCAGTGGACCGTAAAAAAATTGACCCTTCATGACATGAAGTGCCACTTTTCTTAAATATGGGCGTTAGTCTTACTGCTTCAAATCTACTTGGTGGGTAAAGCAAGAGAGTTTATTGGCAAGCGAAAATTTAGACATTGTAGATGTCTGTCTATGGCAATGTAGAAAATGGAGAACATCACATGTTCTTTCAGACCACTCTAGAGACATAGCTATTTTTATTCCCACAATATGAAGTATAGGTGGGTGCACAGAGTCTTTTTGCCTCGTTCTCCTGTCCATGTTAAGGAAAGAATCATACATGGTGTCCTCTAAGAGCTTGCCAAGCTGCCGTTAGATGCTACAAAAACTACGTTAGGAGGCGGGATTTCAGAAATGTGAATGAAAACTTGCTGGTCTGGCCAAGGACCAAGGAACTAAACATGACGAATCAGTTTTACTTCCCTGAATTCCACAGGCGGCATTGAACGGCAATGCTGCTGTTTTTGGGCACACAGACCCTTCTCTAAGATTGATTACTTTGTAGTCAATAGGGTTTTGTTTTGCTTCAGGGAAGCAACGTATACATTTCGGCCCACTCTCTGTAGATTATTACCACGGTAAAACCAGTGCACAAGTGGAAGGATTTATGTTTGCAAACTAACTGGAATTGCAAGGCCAGGCGACAAAATGAACAGTTCATTGAATCCCGTGATGACTTTGTGGAAAGTGTACACCTTAACACCGGTTAACAGTGTACATGAAGGTTTTCAAACAATACACTGCACAATGAGGGGTTTTCCTTATTTTTTGTGTTAGACAAAAACATGAAAATCCTAATACATTTTTTTTTTTTAAACCTGAAAAGAAATTCATTATCCCGATAACATTTCTAGAACAATGACAAATGTTTGAGCCTTCTTAATTTCGGGCTAAGTTATCCTCCAAATTTTCTTACCGACTATAAACTCTGCCACGGTTTCTGTGATGTCTTACAATTATTGTTCTGATTTTCTCTGGGATACCGCAAATTCCTTTTTTTTTTTGCTCCATCCAATCCATGTGCTCTCTTCTACCTGCCTTCCCTTACCCTTCCTTATTCAAATACAGCCAGCTTATCTTTCCAGATATTTGCATAAAGACTGGGCATTATCAATTCTTGCGGACCCGATGACGTTTGACTTAATCAGCTATCCATATTCACCTCAAGTTTCTGACCTCTTAATTTCATTGTTTTTAGGAGATCCCTCCCTCATTATATGTCATGCAGATTGTTTAGTGAACTGCAGGATGGTGTTTCACTCATGGGGGTGTTCTAGCCTTTTCTCATTGGACTCATTTCTTTTGTCATTTGACTCTTCTGTTTGTCTTGCTCTCTCCTTTTTATACTTTTGTTTTCAGATTTTTAAGCATTTACTTATTTATGCGTAATTATTTTTATCTTCTGAACAAATCACATTCTTTCATGGCACCATTTATTGCCTATGTTTTTGATTGGTATAGTCCCTCTTCTAAGTAATGGGTCGTTCAGTCTATTGTGCCTTCTGTCACCTCTCTTAAAGGGAGCCACTAGATTACCAAGTCAGGTGGTCAAGTGCATCAAATCAAGCCTTGGGTCAGCGGTCTGCAGTAACAATACTAGTGCCTGCCAGTAGGTGACGGACTGTTCATTTCTTAGCACCCGTGGCAGCAACCAGCCCACAAGCTCCTTCTCAAACCTATCTACCTGATATTTTCTACTTTTGCCACATGACGTTCTGCAACAGATAATGACTTCTTTGTTACACAAGTTTTTAGCAGCAAAGACCACTAATCTGCTTCTCTGCCACCTGCAGTCGTCCCCCATTGTTGCAGCCTTTCTCCATCACATTGTGGTCTGGTGGAAACGGAGGGGTAAGGTAACTGTTATTTGTAAAGTATGTTTTGCAGATCAGCTCGTTCTTAAGTTATCGCAGATAATTCTCTTGTGCTTGTTATCAAGCATGTTCATTCTAGTGTGTGACCAGAAGTCGTCAACAAATTGGATAAAGACAAGATTGAGGGTTCAGGATTTCTGGTAAAGCATACTCCACCTTTGGTCTTAGCGTGTGTCTTTTGTCTTCCCCATGATTCTTCCTTGTATTTATTCAACAGGGTATAAAAACAGAAATAATATACCCTAGAATTGCTCCAGTTCACTTTGTCACCTTTCAGCCATAATTATATTACTTTACTCCAGCTAAACAATTTCAGTTTAGCCACGTATTTCATATTGCCCAAGATAATCATTCCGGAGACACAATTTGTTTAATTAAGCCTTCCTGATTAGGTAAGGAAAGGATACATTGAAATGAGACAGAACACGTTTTGACTGTTCCTGTAAGGTAGCTTATAATGACCTTCGAGGAACCTTTGGGATCAGTCTTTTGTCTTTCCAGTCTTATCTGTTTTCACTACCTATCACCAAATTCTGAGCTTGTTTGCTCATTGCCACGTAGGCTGTGCTTTAAATGGGCTGGTACTCCCCGGTTCTGAGTACTAGCATTTTTTATTTTTTTCCCCTTGAGCACAAGAACGTCTCCTTGGACAAAGCGGGTACCGGTACTCATTGGGGCAGCTTTGGCTAAGTTAATGTTTTGATTAGCAACTTGCATTCAAACCTGTGCGATGTGGTCCGCAACAAGAAACGTTATTGCACGCCATCCCACAACCCGAGGCTGAACCAGGCAGAGAGCAGTTTACACAGAGATAACAGGATCATTGTGCAGCACTTTAATTCTAGTTGTGCTGCATTAGTGTTAGCGCGTCTGACCTTAATAAGTAAACTTACAAGGGGACGCAAATAGGTCGATTAACCTTTTGACTGCGCTTAAGATGTTCCCACCATATATCCCGTACATGCAGATCTATAATCAGTAATCAATAGGAGTCTGTAATTGTCACTCACCATGACCTTGCAGTCCTGAATAGCTACACATTTAAGTAAAAGTTAGAATATTTATTTGCCAGTATTAACAAAGCTAATGTGATGTAGGCTAATCTCAAAATCAATTGATAAACATACAGAAACAACACTGGCTGACCAAAACACGAAAGAATCGCAATCTAACCAAAGCTTGAGCTACTTCATATTCTAAAATAACAGTGCAAATTAACAGCAAGAATAACTGCACAAACGATATTACATACATTTAGATTTAGCAAAGAAAGACATCAAATGTTACTCCATGAATTGAACTTCATTAGTGAGGATCCTCACTAACACCAGATTAGAATTAGCATGTTTGAGCTTCATGCAAAACATTTTAGGCAACACAAATTTGGAAAAACATCTAACTATGGCTCTATCAAAATAGCGGTTGGTACCTAGAAACAAAAGCAAATAGACATACCAAACAATATCATAGTCAATATACCTATCCTCAGTTTAGATCAGCAAGCTGTGACAGACTTCGTCCTCAGGATATCAGTCTGGTCAGCAAGGCATCAGTATTCAGCATCAAAGTTCAGAAAAGGCAAATTCTTTTAAGCAATAAAGTTAAGCATGTCTCTTCTCAAGACGGTCAAGAAAATAATGGCAGTATCTTCCCTCTGTGCAGTGTAGCTAAGTTAGATTTCCTAAAACTACTTCCCAAGTCCCTGTTGGTCAAGGGATTGCATGTTTACACTTTGTCCAGTAAAACTAAAACTTCAAATCTACATTTCTACTAGCACATGGTTCACATGTTGATGATTGGCTCCTTTCGTACTATTCTCATCATCCGGCTCGAAAGGTAACAGTATTGTTGCAGCTTATACTCCAGTCAGTGTCTCCATTGTATTCTCCTAGGAAAGTCAGTCTTACACACATTACATAAAACAGTGTTGCATTAGCTAGTACAGCATCTTCTATCAAGCCGTTCGCATGAGAACTAACTTCAGCTACGAGCACATGGACACACTTTCAAATGTGTGCATTATTTTCCTCTATATTATTTCATTTTCTATGCAAATTCAACACTCAAAATACATGAATATTCATTAGCAAAATCAGCATTAACATTAGCACACCTGATTAGGTTTAGCCAGGGTGGGATGTGTTGTCTGTTGCCAGCATTGCCTGTCTGAGATTACCTGTGCTGTTCGGTCACTATCTGCACTCACGCCATCTGGCCTGCCCTAGAAGCACTGAATCAGGCTCATGTCAGCTGACCTGGAGAACCCAGTCCGTCCCGACTACCACAAAGCTCCAAGACTCTCAATCCAACTCATGCACGGTTCTAGCGGGGGGCCAGGTTCTAGCGGGGGGGCCAGGGGGCCCCACCCAAAGTAGTCCTCTGGCCCTCCCAAGTTCCATATGGAAGTAAGAAAATATATTTTGTTTCTTTTCTTAATGATTTGTGTGGGCCTGCAGCCCACCGGAAATGCTTCTGATAGGTGGGAAGTCCATGGGGTGACGGCTGTTTAATTGCACCCATGAAACGCATGGATACCTATGGCATGTCTATTTCATCAAAAGTGGTCTGCAAGCTCCGATTACACATTACTTAAGAGATGACCCATGGCCAAAGTCATTGGGTTTTTGTGATCCTGCAGATGTGGTGATTTCTTCATTGTTATGGATTGGTCGCATTTGCCACATAGTGTCAATAATTTGTAGATTTTAACAAAAAAATGTTTCCAGTTCAAACGGATCAAACATACCTAAAAAGACTACCAAATGTGTTACCATGCAGTACCAGACTTTTTGTCATGTACAGGCGAGTCGCTTCTCTGTTGCAGATTGCTTTATTTAGATGTTAAGTTGATATCAGTGAGGGAAAATCTTTGTCCACACAGGTAACAAGTGTAAAAATGAGAAAATGGTGAATACTGCTTAAACAATATGCCCCATTAGGCCACCTAATTTGTATTTTCCTGTTACATAATTTAGTAAACCTTGCTCCATTGTTTGGTCCTCCCTTGCCAGTCAATCAGAGTTAGATTCCAATCTAATAGGATTTTGCCATTCTAAGAAAAGTAATTGGAAATAAGCATACATCCAATTTATATCTTAGTAGTGGTTTTATTTTCTTCTTGCTGTGTCCCTATTCTTAACTTGTTGCACTATATGAAAAAAGTCACTCCCCATGCCACACATTTTTACTTTTCTGAATTGAAAAATCTTTTCCAAGTTTCACTAGCATAACTCAGAAACAGACTGGTTAGGAGCAGTGCAAGTACCTGTTATACAAAGAACAGTATTGGTAGCTATTCTGTGTCAGCACTGACATGTCCTGCCACTATCTTGCCTACTCCAAATCTCCAGGGGTGATAGCCGAGGCTAACCTAAGTTGAAGGACCTTAAGGCAGAGACAGAACCCTTTAGGGCCCGATAAACTGTGTATTTATTCTCTCCCAACACATTCTTTCGTTATATCACATGAACAGAAATGGATTATAGGGCTACTGTCACCCCTTGGTAGTATACCAGTAAGATAATATAGTGGCCTAATGCAGTTGTTGTGAAGATGTTCCTACAATTTGTGGAGTTAAAATATTGCTATTCAGCCTTTTCATTTGTGACTAAAGATTGGGACAGTAGAAGCTATAACAAATGGTAGCCCTGCCATCATATAAAAATTCTGAGCTTCTAGCAGTCCATGATCTCTGATAAACAGCATACTTATTTGAGCTATGATAATTGTGTTTGGCACATTTTGAAAAGCTGAGCACATATCCCACTTAGACCACTAATGCATTAACTATCAATTAACTCACAGCTTTAGCTACAAAACAAACCCTTAGACATAGAGTTCTAACGAGTGAACAAGATCCCCCCCACCCCTCAGTATGCAGAGTATGCAGCTCATTCCTATACAAGACTATCCAGAATGCCTAGACCCAGGTTTCAGACACCCAGGAGCTGCAGCGCAAATCCATTCATCATCATGGCCCACCCATGCTTCTTCATAGCCCTCCCAGATCCTGAATCCTGGAGCTGGGCTCGATCCAAACGCAGGAGACCAGAAGAATGAGAAAGAATTCAGCTTCTGTCAAGCTGCAGGAAATGTGTCCTGCATTAGCCATTGGCGCAGGAAGTGCATTTGCACAAAGGCTCAGAGTTAGTAAAGTGGCATGCTTTCTATTGTACATTAGTCGAAGTGCATTAAAGAAGTGTGGAAATTGTGATGAGGCACATTGGGGGAGACGGGTGAGTGAGTATGGAGGTAAGGTCAAAGGAAGGGCTGCACAACAAAATGTTCTGAAACTTGTTTCAGTCTCACTTTCTGGAAGCTACATATGAAATAATGCACAGCTTAAATGAAAAATAAATGTAAGTTAAATTAATCAGTGGGAAATGCTCTATTAAAGAACAATACGAAAACTGTTTTAGTTAATGCACTGCAGACGTCTGGGTGTGTAACCAGAAAGCCACAGAACTGTATCCTGGTTGGTGCAGTGGAGAATAGTAACTGGTCTATGTTTAGTGCTACAAGGACCAAGGGCAGTGGTTCCCAATCTGTGTGCCGTGGCTCCCTGTTGCGCCGTCAAAACTAGCCAGGGGCGCCGCACACAGTTTGGGAAACCACTCGGAGGTGCTTAGAATCGGTAGCTTTCATCATAGTATTGTAAATAGAACACCCTGCATTAATTACTGTGACCAGCGGAGGGTGCCAAAGTACCATTAATAATATCCCTATGACAAAAGAACAAAAATAGTTTCCAATAAATAATTTTCAGAAACCTGAACGAGAGAATAAAGAAGACAAACTGTAAATAGTGTAGGAACAGGTGAATAGAGACAGACATGAGACTCCAGAGCGCCCAGCCTCTGTGACACATCTGAATGTGGGAACAATGAAACCAGAGTTCATTTCTCTGGCGCTGACAAAGCAAGACGGATACCAGAAAGACATAATGTATGAAGGTGTCTGAGAAGAAAAGAGAATATCCAAGAAAAACTGAAAAATAATAACTGACCCATTCTAGCACAGGAAGGAGATGTCAGAAGCAGCCGCCAGATGGGTTACATCCTTTCACCAGTTTTGTCAAAGGAGGAGATGTGGCCTAGCAGTTAGAGCTGTTGACTTTAGAACTGGGGTACCAGGCTGGAGTCCTGGCGTCAGCAACCATCCTTTGAATCTGTGCAAATTACTTAATGTCATCAGTGCCTATTTAAAAATAAAGCCTGACCCTATGTAGTGTCATCTGGTGCTCTTCTAAAGCTCTCTAATGCCCTAATCAGTTTCATCCCAATTATTTTCCAGGCTAAAAATGGTAGTACTCCCGATACTGGGATTACGTTCCCCCACCCGCCAAAAAAAAGTAACATAATGGGGAGCCGTGGCCAATAGGTCAAAGGAGCCGAGGATCGAAAAAGTTTGGGAACCACTGACCAAGGGCCTACTTTCGAAGTTTATGGCACAGGGCAACGCTGCAAGGATTCTTGCTGCGTTGCCCTGAAAACACTTAAAGGGCAGATATGGCACATTCCTGTCCTTTTTCCCTGTGCTGGTGCACAATGGGCTGCCATGTGCCAACGCAGGCACCCTTTCACCATAGTGCAAGGGTGTCTGCATTGTAGGGATTATTGTTTTTGTGCAGGAAAGGACATCTTCCTGTACAAAAACAGTCATGAGAGGCATTTTTCTCTTTCATTGTGTGCTGCAGAATGCATCACACATAGAAAAAGTGGAAACAAGGAGAAATAAAGGTATTTCTCCTCGTTGCGCCTCCCTTATGCCTCCCCTGGGAGGCGTAGGCTTTTGATGCATTCCCAGCTTTAGGAACACTTGTAAATCTGAAAATGTGCCCAATGCCATGTGTGTTACACCCACCGTAATGGTCATGGTGTGCCTGCCTATCGCAGGGTTAGGCAACGCAGCAACTTGAGCTGGGTTGCCTCAGTCCATACCTACAAAGCCATGAAAAGCCACACAGGGTGGCTTTACGTAGTCTTGTAGATATGGCCCTGCAGTGTGCGCCACTGGACCACCACTAAAAGTGATGTTTCGGCAGCGCACAGGGGCTTTTAAATAAGCCCCTTAGTCTGTGACAGAAAGCACTGTGAATATGTAAGTCATTATCTTAAACTTGCATTGCACACAGTGCATGACAGAAGGCTGCGAAGTGTGCAAAAAGGCATAAAAAAGTGATTCAAAAATATAGATTCCAGTAATACCCAGACTGCACATACTGCACATTTTGATTTATAACTGTCCTTTAAAAGCACACTCTTCACAACTCAGGAGGTAACTAACTACTTTGCAATCCCACTCAGCAAGAATACATCTGTCATCAGAAAGCTTCAAGTGATTCCATCAGTTAAAGCCAATACCAGCTTTCAAGTTCCCTACACGTTTTCAGGTTTACCAGTTGTGCACATTTACATTGCTTTCAGGCAAGCAGGCACAGTGGAAAGAAGCCTTGTTTAGCTGTCTGCCCCTCCCTCAGTATCACAGCACAGGATACTCCCTGCCTTAGTCTTCTGCTGAAGCATTTCATTTCATTGCTGAATTACTAGGTCACAAACCAGCACCAATCACATGCCAAAGATTGTGCCTGTATTTGCCACGTCATGTGTTCACAAACCTGTAACATCCTAGAGACTTCTCTTACTGGTCAATGCCTTTGGGTGAGCTCAGGATTGTAGATTAGAGATAAGGTAGACAGCTGTTGGCCGTCCCCATGCCCTTCGGCACTTTCTACAGTTTGTTTGCCTACTGTTTAATGGCAGAGTGTCTGATAGTGTTGTAGCAGCATGTCGGATATAAGAACAAGAGCATTCAGGACCAGAGAAGATTTCACTTAGAGCCCCTTATTTTTCTGGCAAGAGAGCACCACAGAAGAATGTGAATTTTTAGTTCTGTTATGAGCAAATATAGAAGACAACTTTTGGGATCGAAGATACTTTTTATCCAGACAATCTGGGTGGCCATGTGCATGAGGGCTGTTGACTCGGCACAATGCACTGTTATCTGTGGCGTTTGCACTTTTCAAGAAGGAGTGCAGTATGGGAGGGGGAAACGTGACAGAGTATGTGTAAGAAATATATGTGTGAAAGAGAGCATGTGACATGTAAGAGCACGTGTGAGGCAAAGTAAAAAAAAATTTGTGCGAGTATGACTGAGAAATACAAAACAGTACAGTATATGTAAGAGTTGGGCACATGCGACAGAATATGTTTGAATGAGTATGAAAGAAGAGTTTAAATGCGCAAGGGGGTGAGTTTGAGGAGCATTTGTGTGTATGTGCTTGAAAGATGAAGGTTGTATTTTGAGGTTTATGAATGTTTACAGTAGGCATGTTTTAACTGTCCAACTCTTCCATTTTCAAACCAGCCAATTTACAGCTTTATGTTCTAGACAGCAGTAATCCCCTCAACAGTATAGATTAGGAATTAGATGTTTACAGCAGTATTTAAGACTCCAGAAACCTCAAAGTATAACTGCAGGAAATGTTTTCTTTTCTTGGCAAAGGAAATTTAAGTGATTGTTGGGGAATTGTTTCATGCCGATTTCAACAACAAAATATCATCATCTTTGTGAGCAAAGAATGTAGCTGCTTTACTTAGGTGGGATCAAATGTATTTTTTTTAAATGGACACTTGTGAGGCAAACATATTTTATTAATTGGGTAGAGCCATAAAGAGGGTTGTTGGAGTAGCACAGATTTAGACTCCATCCTTTACAGACTCCTTTGCACAAATATGCATTTATATTTGACATTATACTTACTGTGTGTTTGATTTTATTAACTTGTGTGCATATCTTGATGCCTTAATGAAATGTAACCACTGAAAGACTAAAGTTTTATAAACATGCACACTAATGTTGATTTAAAATGCTTGCATGTATTTATTATTCACGTTTAGCATTTACACATTTAGTTGCAGTAGTTAAAGTGACATGTATTTTCCCTCTTTATGTTTTGCATTACTTATGAAAAGCTGAAATCGCATATTTATAATCATGTATTTGAAATGCACATTACATGTTTAATTACATTTAGCATAACTAAAAGCCTAATTTCTGAAATGCATTTTTTTTGGTTAGTGTGTTCCTTCTTTGCATGTGTGTTTCAAGGCTTCGGTAGCTAGAAGAAATTAATATAACTTGTGTCGTAGTTCCACTTATGGTAAGGCCTGAGAAGAGAAAATCTTGCCATAAGACGTGAGGGTTTAATGAGCAGTGTAAGTCTCCTATTCATAGTGAACCAGGAACGTGGGATGTTCAGCATTGCAGAGAGTGGACTCTACTATAGGAGTAAGTTCAGTCTTATTCATAATTGATTGTGGAAAGGCAATACAAGGAGTACTCTTCTGAGTTGGGACTAAAGGAATTCCTCCCATTCCTGGGGCATAGGAGCGTAAAATTCCAACATATCTAATTCGAACTTGCCTCCGGGAGATACCAACAGTAAACCAGAGAAAGAGTAGATCCAGTGCCCTTGTGGTGCAAAATTGTATTGATGTCCAAGCCTTAGACAATTTGATTAGATTCTATAATGGATCTCCAGTATAAAGTGAAGGTTCTGGATCAAGCAGGGAAGTAATGCAGTCCCCAGTGAAGGAAAATGTTGTGGATGTGGTTAAATTAAAATTAGAAGTGGATGAGAAGGAAACTTTGATCTGTCCCGATTAGACACTTACAAAGAGAACAAACTTTTATTCATGTGTCAAGATGTTTCTAAACGTACAGGACAATCTCATGGTAAATTGTCTGAATTGGCTCAGACCTATGAGATAGATTTGATCCGAACCAAGTCATTGCAGAAAAGTTATTGTGTGTGGTTTGATGAGAATGATATTGGCAGTATTAAAGCATAAGGAATGAAAATGCAAACTAAGGAATTAATTAGGAGCATTCGAAACTGGAGGGAATTAGACAAGTGGAAAAGCAGATGGAAGAAACAAAGAACAAAAGAAACCGAAGGGACAACAGCCTCCCTCCATCTTCAAAGAACGGAGGGAGTCTTTCAAACTTTCTTTTGAGGTAAATGCCTGGTGAAGTAATGTTCATGTACCTTGGAGTAGGAGTGATTTTGCGTCATTCACTAACGATTTTCCAAGATTGACAGAAAAACATTGTATTGGTATAAACAGGTTGAACGATTTGTGAAGATTTTACAAGTTTTGTGGGTGGATTTGAACACTTTTTTTTGGCATTGTGGTTCCAAGTGATCTGCGGGCAGAATGTAAAGTGGCTGTCGAGTGGCCAGAAAGGGCACCTGAGAGAAATCTGATAACATATGCCCCTCCGTCATTAGTGATGAAAAAGTATCAACAGCGGATGACCTTTTTGAAAGGAAAAATACCAGCAAATTACATTCATTGGGTTAAGATTGACAGGATGACACAAGAGTTAGTGCATGCTTACTATGAGAGTTTATTACTGGTGTTTATGTGTAGTTGAATGGAGATGTTTGTGTCCAGGTTTGGGACAGGTTTGAGACCTAAGATTAGTCTGATGATTCAACAACACTTGATCTGTTGGCAGAATAAGTTAGTCGATGAGATTCTGAGATTTGCAAAATATTGTAGTAATGAATTGACAATGAAGCAGACGTGGTTGAAGGAGAAGTTGATGTGGCTGAGATGAAAGCAGCACAGAGTGGAAGTCAGAGTCAATCTTTTGTAGGGAATGTTGGTTCTATGCTGGGAGTGTATCAGCAGGGAGCTCCTATGATAAAAAGTGAAAGATGGATTCCAGCAATAAGGTAGAAGTTGTGGTGTTCCTATTGATCCGAATACTGAAATTTATGTAGATACCTTGAAGAGATCGATTCCTTGTCATTATTGCAACGATTGAGGCCTTAGGAAGCAGGAATGTTGTCTTAATCCACATAGCACGATAAGTGAGAACCAGGTTCAGAATTCAGGGTTTGTACAGCCTCAGAGCAATAACTTTGTACAATCACAGAATGTACCATGACAAGAATTCAAAACACAAATGCACCACAAGCTCCAGGAATGCAGGTTCCATAAGTCCTGATGCCACAACAAAATGCAAATTGTTCCTGATTTTATTCAAATCAAGTTCCAAATCTAAACCAAAATTATTTTCAAAGTCAGAATCCATTCCATCAGTTTGCTGTGTTTGATTCCTTTGAGGGCTACAACTCTGACCAGTCACAATGACAGTGCCTGAGGAGGGGAGGAAGTTTGCATACTTGGTGCAATCTTAGAGGTAGACCAGAACGATCCATTTGTAGAAGGTGAGGTGAATAGCCACCCGCATCATTTCTGATCAATACAGGTGCTGTCCACTCCGCTGTTAGAACCATGGAGATTCCAAACTTAGCCCTCACGGGAAAAAAATCCAAGTTGTAGGAGTTGCAAAGAAACAGATGACAAATCCTGTAAAAGAAGACATATCTGTTAAAGTGTGGTCCTTTGAGGAGGATCGCTAGTTTGGAGTTTTTGACGCAAGTCCTATGACTTGTTATGCATATCGAACTGCACTATTTATAGCACCAAAAGGGTGCGAATTTCAAACTCATGATGAGGATGTAAGTTTTAAATTGATGAGTCAAGGTTCAGAAGCTGAGATGTACCCTGTGATGACATCTAAAGATTAAGGATACGGTGAAGCTCAAGGTCTGGACTTCTCAAGAAAGGAGATTGGTTTCATAAAAGGAGTTGAACCAGTTCGCAAAAAAGTAAAGCCCATTGTTGAGTACCCAAGAACCCCTCATTACAATTTGACTCCAGAAACAATTGCTGGAATTACCCCTGTGATTGAGTCGATTATACAACAAGGCATTTTGAAGGAAATAATTGGCAATCCTTGTAATTCACCCATTATGGGCTTGCAGAAGCCTAGTGAGAAGCTAAGTGGATCACGTCATTGATTTGTGCCAGGCCTTTTTTTCTGTCCCTTTGCATGAGGACCTTTTTGCTTTTCAGTTCCAGAACTGTGTTTTGGCATGGTGCCAAATCCCACAAGGGTATACAGGAAGACCCTTGATTTTTAATCAGATTGTCAGAAAGAACCTTGAGTCTCTGATCAACCCCTGTAATTCTGTCTGATACAATATATTGATGACCTGTTAGTGGCGTATGTTACTTAAGAAGCTTGTAAACGAGACCTCATTGTATTGCTGAACCACTTGGCTGAGAATCGACATAAAGTGTCCAAGAGTAAGTTGCAGTATTTTCAAAAGACGTCCTGTATCTCAGACATCACATAGAGAAAGGTGCAAGGAAGTGTCACAACAAAGAATCTCGATGATTCTTAAAATGAATATGCCAATCACCAGAAGAGAACTCAGGATTCTTTTGGGAATGGTGGGCTGCCGTCATCAGTGGATACCTAACTTTTCTGTGGTGGCCAAGCCTCTGCAGAGGCTGACAGACAAGGATGTTGCTGATCCGATACCATGGGACAACGTCTGCTTGGTTTCCTTCCTGGAGCTGAGAAAGTATTTGTTGCGCCCCGGCAATAGGAATGCCTGATTACAATGAAGCTTTTACTCTTTTCTGCAGTGAGAAGGAGGGCTGTGCTCTCTCAGTGCTTACGCAGTTGCATGGGAATGTGGGGCACCTTGTGGCCTACTTTTCAGCTACTCTTGACCCTGTGGCCATGGGACTGATCAGCTGTCTTAAAGCTGTGGCTGACACAGGTGTTAACATTGAATGTTGTAATAGCATTGTAATGGGACATCCTTTAACTGTTCTCGTCCCACATTCAGTAGAGATATTGTTGACATGTACCTGCACAAAGCACCTTACCAATAGCCAGTGACAAAGTATGAGCAGATTATATTGGATGAAGACAATGTGTAGCCTGTAGATGTGCTACTTTGAATCCTTCTACATGCACGCTCTTTCCAGAGATTGCAGATGATGATTGGCAGCCTGAGCATGATTGTTTCGGTGTCACTGAACTATGCATGAGACGAGATCAGATATATGGGATGAGCCACTGGTAGAATCTGATCATACCCTGTTTGTGGATGGGTCTTATCTGAGAGACAATGAGGGAAACGTGAGAGCTGGCTATGCAGTCTGTACTGTCTTAGGCTTTGAGTGGTAGTCTCTGCATGAGTGGCTTCATTGATAGCTCTTATTAGAGGCTGCTGTGTCTCTGACCAGCTGAGACTGAATATATTTACAGATAGTCAGTATGGCCTTGGTGTAGTTCACGACTTCGGACAGTTGTGGTCACAAGAACGGTTTATGATGTCCTCTGGATCTCCGATTCGTAACGGGAGTATGTTATGAGATTTTTGGATGCTCTACAGCTTCCTGCACACATTTGTGTACTGAAGTGCCCTGCACACTGGAGTAGTGATGATTATGTGGCAGTGAACAACTGTTATGCTCATGAGGTCGTCCGGTATTGTGTATATGGGTCACAAACATTCAATGGTGAATATGTAAACAAGTCAGAAGGTGAGACCTACTATACGCTTTTGTTATCAACTAATGATTCCATGAAAGAAAGTGAGGAGATTGCTGGAGGAAGAAATAGATGCAAAACAGCTAGGTTGGATTAGAGCAGGATGTGTGAAAAGAGATGATGATATGTGGGTTTCTGTAAATGACAGACTAGTGTTACCAGGCAGCATGCTATCCCCAATGGAAAGACAGTTCCATGGAACCACTCATATTGGTAGGAATGCCATGGTTCAGTTGTTTAAGCAGCATTGGTTTAACTCACGATTTAGGTTGGTGACTGGAGAGTTAAGTCACAGATGTGTTGTGGGTCAACAGATGAACTTAGGGAAAAAAACGTCTGTGGCATTGAGCCACAGAGAAAGATTAGGAGAGCCATTCAATCAAATGTAGCTGGACTTCATTGAAATTCTTGTGGGTAACTGGCTGAGATATGTCCTGGTGAGTGTGTGCATCTTCTCACGTTGGTTGGAGGTCAACCTAACTAGGAGAAATGACAGTCTCACAGTAGCCAAATTGTTGTTGAGGGAGTTGCTACCTAGGTTTGGTTTCCTGTCTTAGCTGCAGTCAGACTGAGGAACTCATTTAGATAATGAGGTCCTGAGAATGTTGTGTGCAGCATTACAAGTGGAGCAGCGACTACATTGCAGTTATCGGACAGAGCTTCTGGCATCGTGGAGCAAGTGAATGTCACATTGAAAGCCAGATTAGCCAAAGTATGTGCATCAACATCTCGGAAAAGGCAAGGTGTTTTGCCTCTTGTGCTAATGAGTCTTCGAGGCGTTCCTGACTGAAAAACAGGATTGCCATCACATAAGATAATCATGGGGGGAGGCAGGAGATTTCCTGTAGTGCCTACAAATGTGCTTGTGAAAATTATGGATGACATGGTTCTTGACTATTGCAAGGGATTAGTGGATGTGGTCTGTTCTGTTTCCTGCCAGATTGAAGCTGTTGCCGCCACTGGAGCAGTATCATGATCTCTGTCCTGCTGACTGGA
The DNA here is from genome assembly GCF_031143425.1 of Pleurodeles waltl. Classification (NCBI taxonomy): domain Eukaryota; kingdom Metazoa; phylum Chordata; class Amphibia; order Caudata; family Salamandridae; genus Pleurodeles; species Pleurodeles waltl. The sequence goes on from NC_090444.1 coordinate 847,138,332, forward strand.
TCTTGGTGAAAAAGTACATTCAGAGGAATTGTCTGGAGCCTAGGTGGTGTTGACCATACCAGGTTATCCTAGTGACAAACACAGCTGTCAAGCGTGGGGGGCTTCCCAACTGGATTCATGCAGGCCACACTTGAAGTGTCCCCTTGATGATGTGACAGTGTCTCTTCAAGAAGTGCAACCCACAAATGAGACACAGCGAGACAAGGGTGCACAAAGTACAGAGAGATGGCAAGAGGCTGTGACAGCTCATCCTCAGCCTGAGGGGGTTCTTGATGAACTAACATTTGAGGAGACTTGGTCTGAACCGCCACCTGAGCCAGACCTAGACCCTGATGAAGGGTCTAGTGGTGAGTCACGCTGAGCAGACTCTGAGGATAGTTGGCTGAGAAGACAAGAAAGAGAGAGATTGTGATTGCCTCCAGAACGAGGACTGAGCACTGTCCCACAGGATACTGAGGAGTATGATCTGAGTGACAGAGAAAGTGATCAATTTGTACCAAAGTGATCAAAAATAGCTAGAGTGCTATGTCAGAGATACTCAGCTCCTGAATAGGCATACTTTGCTAATAACAATTGTAAAGAGGAAAATTGTGATTTGAAAGGCCAAAGTGAAATTCCATAAGATCCTCTGTAAATTTGAGCTGCCACTTTGACTAAACATGTACTCTCATTGAACGAATTTAGTTTAAACATTACTGATCATTTGAGCTGAGCTTTAACTTGTAAATAAAAAAAAGAACATTGTTTAATAAGAATTACAAAGAGTGCCTAGGCCAGAAGCAGCTGAAGGAGCATAAGGGTGTAATTTAGAAGAAGGTGGATTAGATCTACAGAAGTCTCATGAAGATTTTATTCATAATTTCATTGCATGCAAACAAACTTTGTTTTGCCATTTGCACTAGTAGAAACGTACAGAGAAGACTCTGTTTGCTGCTAATTTCTACTTAATGGTCTGATTCTAGAGAAGCTATGGAAACTAATAACACAACTAGACATCGATATGCACTCGTATCAGTGTTGGTTGTCACTATTGTTGTACTATTTGTTCTTCTTGTAGGACTATCCTCACCTATACCTTCCACAGTAGTTAAGCCTAAACCTAGTGTTACTCCTTTGACTCTGAGTCCTATTGACAATGGCATACATGCATGTAGATGTGTCTAGAGGAGACTATTCTTCAAATAATTATTTTAAATTGCTTTATGAGTACATTGGCACTATGGATGCAAGGGATTGCTATGTATGTATGCAACTGACTGCATCAGTAGCAGAGGGCACCATGTACCATCATATTCATTTGACTTATGGTTTTCCTTATATTTGTTTATTAAGAATTTTCTGTGGACAGAGTCATTTCCAGTAAAAAAAATTTAATTATGCATTAGCTCTTTCAGAAAGTCCCATTCATGGGCATTCAAATCATCACCCCGCTCCGAAAGAGATAGGGATAATTGTGAAGTTCTTTAAACCCACCACAACATTGGACACTGTCTATTCTCATCAAAACAATGTGACTTGCATTCTGAATAGTTTTGAGAAGACATTTCTCAATTTAGATGACGACAGGAGAAGGGATTTGGAATCTAAGTCAAAGACAGCACAAGGACCTTAAGAATCAGCATAAGTGGACTGGAGAAGAATTTGAACACCAGTTGCCAGGGGATCGAGCAGCATTGACTTTGCATTGGAAACATAAAGGGAAATTGTGCATAGTTTCAGATAAATCTTCAGTTGAGTCTATATTCATGCGAAGGAGTGAATGTGATCACACATTCGAGGTTAGAGAAAACTGAAGATTGCTTTTGGAAGGTGAAAATCCTGTTATTCCTGGAGATTAGTACATTTGTGGAGATCATACATATTTCCAGTTACCCAAAGGATGGTATGTTGTATGTTATTTAGGTGTAGACCGCCTGAAAATATAACATGGGAACATTTTAATGATCCTGTATGGGAAACCAATTCCAGTCCTAAAGGAGGTGCTAGTTTTGGAGAAGTGTAGGAGACATCTTTGGTGCAATGATTCCTTCTGTAGATGTGATTTTAACTGATACAATGATTAGAAAGCTGTCTACCACAGTAGATAACCTGTCCACTAGTAGGGCAGGAGCTTTATTGGTTTGTAGATACTGAAATTATAGCAATGAGATCCATGGTTTTACAGAATTGTTAGGCATACTTCTCTCAAAGTAGAGCAGAGTCTGCAGTATGTTAAAGGCCCACCAATGCTGTACCTACATTCCTGGCAAGATCAAAGGCTTCAACGTTACTGGTTTGAAGGAAGATTTGAAGGAACTGAAAGCTACAGGCATTTGGGAAAAAATTGGAGATGGGTTTTCTAGGATTGGCAGATGGTTTGGAAATCTGGCAAGTGGAATAATGAGTTCTATCTTGAGAGCTCTTATTGCCATTGCCATCTGTGCGATATGCCTGTTCATTATTTTCAAGGGATATAAATATGTAAAGGTAAGGAAGGAAAGGAAACACTCGAAGGGATTGAAAAGGACTAAAAGGGATATGGAAATTGAGGAGAGTCAGTGTAGATTCTATGATTACATGAAACACTTGGAAAATACTAGATGAAAGGTGTTGAAAACTTCAAGGATTTGACTTGATCTCATCTGATATGGATTCATATGTGTATTATTGTGATGGCTTGCATCACCATCATAGTGGGAATTGAAGTAGCACAAATTTAGACTCCATCCTTTACACATCAATCATTGCTCAAATACATTTATATTTGACATATTTACTGTGTGTTTAATATTAGTAATAGGTGTGCATATCCTGATGCATTTATAAAATGTAACCACTGAAAGACTGAAGCTTTATAAACGTGCACACTAAGGTTAATTTAAAATGTTTACATGTATTCATTATTTACGTTTTGCATTTATACTTGAAGTTGCATTAGTTGACTTAACATGTATTTTTCTTCTTCGTGGTTTGCATTTCTTATCAACAGCTGAAAGTGAATATGTATGACCATGTATTCTAAATGCACATTAGGGGGGGACAAGTAAAATTCCCTTTCTCTTAGTGCCAAGTGATATTGTTACAAATGAGTGTGAGCAGCTCCTAGCAGTTATGCCTCAGCCTCTGTTCTTAGGGAGTCATTACAACCCCGGTGGTTGGTGGTAATATGGAGGAAAGTACTGCCAACAGGCTGGCGGTACTTTCCTCCATATTATAACATTGGTGGTCTGGCTGAAGCCTTCTTTTATAGACTTTGCCAGTCTGCCTCCCAAGTGTGGCACCATCCTTGCTTCTGTCCTCAGGGATCCGGTGAGGAAACAGGCTGTTTTGGATTGGGTTCATTCCGTGTTGGGGAAGAGGGCTATTGGCCCGTGCCACCGCCAGAAAGGGAAAGTGGGACGTACTCAATTTTGTTTTTGGTATAAAAGGTATCCGGTGAGTTCAGGCCAGTTTTGGCTCTGAAAAGGGTGAACACATGGATCAGGAGCGTTCATTTCAAGGTGGTCACCTTACAGGCCATCTTTCCATTCTTGAGCCCAAACGACTTTCTGACGTCTATAGATCTGCAGGACTCTTACTTGGATGTCCCAATGGCTCCGACACATTAAAAGTATCTGAGGTTTGCGATTGGGGACGATTACTATCAGTTTGTGGTGTTGCCATTCAGGCTGAAGACCTCCCTAGGGTGTTTACAAAGGTACTGGTCCCGTTGTTGTCTTTGCCGCATCATCACGGCATCTTCCGTTCAACCTCATCAGGACAATTGGCTGGTTCATGCTCCATCCAGATTTTCGGCCCTGAAACACAAACAGGTAGTTCTATCCATTTTGAGGGGGCTCGTTTTTCTTATAAATCTGGGAAAATCCAACCTTATTCCCAGGCAAGACTGTCTGTTTATTGAAGGAAGGTCTCATACAGATTTGGGATTGGTCATCTTACCAGATGAGAGGGTGGCAAGGATCAGGCACCCCATTGTGATTCTTCTGGCCCGCTGAGGCCACCGACTGCTCTGCGGCTGTAAGATCAGGGAGATTTAGCAGAAACTATGTTTCTGGTACCCTGGGCGCGTTATCACTTGCTCAAACTGATGGCTGAAATCCTGGCTCGTTGGTCCCCGTTTTGCCTCGTTTGTCATGTCCAATTCCTGTCTCTCCCCGGGTCAAACGAGACCTGGGTTGGTGGCTGATGAAAGAGCATGTGTTGAGGGGTATTCCACTCTCCCTTCCACCTCCCAGGATTGTAACGACAGATGCAAGCCTGTCAGGTTGGGGGGCATGTATGGGGGTACGTCAGGTCAGGAGTTCACAATGGCGAAGGAGCCTTCGGCCCCCTGGCTAAGCCAGCAGCTGAAAAATAATATGATAGTTTACTATTATTTTATTTTTCAGCTGCTGGTTCAGCCATCAGCATGTACAGGGTGGGATGGGCTGGGCCATGGGGAGGGGGAGAGGGAAGTGGGAGGTGGGAGTGGGGTGCACTTAAGTGCGTATGTGTGTTTGGCCGGCCGTCTTAGTCCGGCAAAACACACATGCGCAGTAAGGGTTGGAGAAACTGCACAGATTCCCATGCAGTGTCAGAGTGCAGACCAAGCCGCACGGTTTAGCATGAGAGCAGCACCAGGATCGCATGGGAAGCCTGTGCTGGTGTCCGAGGGACTGCTGGGACACCAACACTATTGAGAGGGAACAGGAGCGAGGTGGCCGGCATCAGAAAGGTAAGTTTTTCTTAATTATTTTTTTTTCACCCCCTCTCTCCCCGCGTGCCCCCACCCCCTTCACCCACCCCTCTTCTTGTGATTTGCAGCGGCCACCACTGCTTACACAGCAGGATTTGTCCTTGCAATGCATTAGTGACCGTGACTATTCCACACCACTGTCACTTGATCCTGGATCCCAACGAGCTGAGGGCAACTTGGTGGGATGATTATGAAAACAATTAGGAAACAATGAGTGAGTATGCTAGGCAATTGTATTGTCACGTATGTCCTGGTGCTCACTTGTGTGCGTTTGAGTCTGGTTGTGTGGATGTATATATAATATACCCCCCACTTTGCACAAAAAAGTTTGATGGTACATAGCAAGCAAAGCAAGTGAGCCCAACCCTCCCTAGAAGAGCTTGCTTGTCGCTTCCATTAAAGCATCCATCCATTCATCCTTTAACCATTCCATCCACCTGCTGATATCCACTATTACACCTTTCATTCTGTTATTCATTAATTCTTTCCGTTATCTTTCAGTACTTTCCTGTTCCATCCATCTATCCAATTTGTCATCCATCCATCCACACATCCACCCAGTCATCCATCCACTCTATCTATTTGTCCATCTGCTCATCCATCCCCTCTGTATCCATTCATCCATCTATCATCCTTCTTTTCGTCCATCCACTCTGCCATCTATCCATTAATCCATCCACCATCAATCCATCCATTCATCAATCCCCTCTGTCTGCCATGCATCCACTTTGCCATCCATCCACTCTGCCGCCCATCCATCCTCCTCTCCGCCATCCACCCATCCATACATTGTGCCATCCATCAATCTATTCTGCCATCAACCCAACCATCCATCCATAATAGATTCATCTACTCTGCCATCCACCTATTCATCCATTTGTGTATCCACTCTGTCATCCATTCACTCATATTTTTACGCACTCACCTATCCCTTTACTCTGCCATCCTTTTACCTGTCCATCCATCCCTTTACTCTGTCATCCTTTTACATGTCCACCCAACTATCCATTCACTCACTCTTCCATCCATCCCTCTACACTGCCATGCTTTCATCAGCCAATCCACCTGTCCATTCACTCTTCCTTTCATCCACTAATCCATCTACCCACTTATTCATCCACCTACTCGTTCACCAACGCATCCTTCCATCTTTTCCCCTTCCTTCTATTCAGTATTCCTTCCATCTTCCCTCTCCTATTTACCCATCTTTCGTTCTTCTACGTCCCTGCTTACTCTTCTATTGACATTTTATTCTTTTATAGCAGTAGTTTTCAGCTTTTGTATGGTAAGTTGCAGACAGAATAGCCCTATGAAGAACTCCACCCCCGCTGAAGCTGCTAAAGCAGGGGGCACGACGCCCCTATGTGTCTGTGCCTCACAGTGCTTCTTGTACCTATCTGCAATTATGGATGCCTGTGTTCCTGCCTCTGCATTTTTGTATGCCTGTTTTCAGAGCTGGTAAGTTGCCCTGTTTCAATCGAGAGCAACTCTTCCGTTCCCGTTTTTGGTGCTTTACGTTCTGCTACTTGTAGTCCTGCATTCATAACGATAATAAATCAAAATTACAAACAACTGAATGTAAAGAATAATCACTAATGGCTGAGCAGCTCCTACTTCATAACATGATGCTGCTTTAAACGTCAGTGGCTGAGCATGTGGGAATCCTTCTACGTGTATTAGGAAATTGTACAAGTCCCTGCTATGTGGTTGCATGACTTTGGAAGTTTGGAATATTTTTGCTTTAAAGCAGCATTTTGATCTCTGGGCAATAATATACTTTCCATGTGCATTGTGGAAATTGGATAAATGTGGACCTTTCTCCACATTATGAAAACGCGGCAATTCTTGAGTTGGAACATTATTCTGGTAATTAGACAAATAAACCAGTACCCTATCATTGTAGAAATCGGACGATTAAATGCATTATTCTATGATGGTCAACCGTGGGTACAAATTCCTCATTACTGCCGCATTGAGATATTTGGACAACTATTTGCACTGTTATAGAAATTGCACAGATTAATTCATTAGTTAACAATATTGCTAAGTGGACACAAATGTGCGGTAATGCAGCATTTTGAAAATTGGATTAACGTCCAACAATGTGAAAACTACTCAAATGGGTACATATCTGAGGTTAAATGCTAATTGAGAAGCAGTTTGTTGAAACGGGGATATTGCATATAGGTGTTGAGGCTAATATGATTTATTGCTTTGTAATGGTTAGGTTCAGACTAAACACCAATGACTTAGGGGAAATTATGAGCTAATATTTAAATGTATTATTTTGTGCTGTTAAGGTAGGATGATGATGTTTTAACGTGAGGCCTGTCACATGTGTTGGTGAAATTATCATAGCCAGGGTTACTATGAGCGGGTATGCAATATATTGCAACACGGAGTAATTTTGGGTCTCCAGAGAAGTGGCTCAGATTGACCATTATGGTACCCTGATACAAATATTGGTGCTCACTAACACTGTTTATGGAGCCTTTTGTGGGGTGAAGGTAGTTATATATACAGGTTACAAACATTATTTGACTTCCACGATCAATGTCCCTTTCACATTCCCTGTGAAACTGCTCCTGGTGCCATCCATTGATGCTTTTGGTAAAATACCATCCTAAGACTCTAAATGATCACTAAACTTTCCCAAAATATGTTTGCTTGATGGAAATATACCTTGTAAAATTGTATTTAAGTCAAGTGGCTATGAGCTACTGGGGGATGTGCACCCCAGCAAGCACTTTATCTCGCTGAAGGATGCCTATGCTGCCTTTGTGCTGGGGCCAGGACAGTTCTTACACTATGCAGGCTTAGCTGAGCTGGCCCTGCAGACCTGGAATACATTTCCTGTGGTGCCGGAAGTGTGCAACAGTCTGGGGCCCCTACTGACCTGTGGGATGGGTTGCCATTTGGTGCCCGTGCTGTACAGGGCATTAAAGGCAGATACGGTGAGCTGCCCTCTATGTGTTTGAGTGACCTGCAAAACTGATATAGGCACTCCTATAGAAGATACCGACTGGAACGGTGCCTGTGCCTGTGCCTGTGTCCAGCAATGCCTGGTTTCGGCTGATCCATTGTAACTTCCATAGAACACGGAAAGAGAGTACTGGGAGTATTGCTATCCCACACCACCTCCCAAGAGAAATCTATATAACCACTAAGGGTGTGGTGTAGTAGGGGTTGAGGGTGGAGCTGGATCAGTGTTTCCTCAATAAGCGGTATCAACTTGGTCGCTTTGAAATACGAAACGGAGAAAGCATGAATGGGGAGTGTCTCAGGAACGTAGAGCTGTGTTGTCCTGGGGGGGGGAAGGCAGAGGGGGGAGTTCCCTTACGGACTAGGTGGTCTCACACACATAATAGTGTCTTGCTTCATCATTTGACCACCTAGCCCCACCCAAGTAAGTTGGTTGAGTCCGCCCAAGTAGTACCATCTTACTTGAGTGGGGCTAGGTGGTCAAATGATGAAGCAAGACACTATTATGTGTGTGAGACCACCTAGTCCGTAAGGGAACTCGCCCTCTGCCTTTCCCTCCCAGGACAACACAGCTCTACGTTCCTGAGACACTCTCCATTCATGCTTTCTCCGTTTTGTATTTCAAAGCGACCAAGTTGATACCGCTTATTGAGGGAACACTGATCCAGCTCCACCCTCAACACCTACTACCCCACAACCTTAATGGTTATATACCATTGTAACTTCCGTCATCGCACTTACATGATGCCCCAGCTGCTCTAGCTGCTGACTCGCACCCGGTCAGATGAGTGCCCCCGATGCGGCCTTGCAGGTGCCAACTTCCTGCACACAGCCTGGAGGTTACCAAAGGTGCATGACATCTGGGGCTGGGTGGTGGCTTGAATCAGGCAAGCCACGTCTTTGCATGGATTCCTCACCGTGTAGTTCTGCCAACTGGGAAATATCACCAAACCTAAAGGCCACAAGATGGCATATAACTATTTGCAGCTAGCAAATGGGTCCCTTCCGAAGAACATTGACACAGAGGTGTAGCGGTGTGGACCCTGGCGGAGGAAATACACATGAAGCAAGGCAGAAGCAACACCAAGTTAGTGGAAGACCTAGATACATGAAAGCCCCGGGAGATAGATTCACTGATCCCAAAGATGTTCCCTCTAATGAGGTAGACACAGACACTGACCCTGAAGTCTAGGATGTATGTATCCCCCGGAGGAGAAGGACTAACAATCAATCACTTTTAGTAAAGCGTGGCTACTCACCTGTGAGGGTCTCAAGGCGCTTGGGGATGGGGACCTTATCGAAGCGCCTCATCTGAAGAGCTACGTCTTGAGGTTCTTCCTGAAGATGCTGAGCGATGAGCTTTGTCTGAGGTGCTGCAGGAGGTTATTCCAGCTCTTTGCTGCGATGTAGGTGAAGGATCGTCCTCGGGCGGTGGTTCTCCGAATGTGAGGGATGGTGGCCAGGGCCAGCTGGGCGGAGTGGAGAGATCTGGCGGGGTCTGGAAGGACACGCAATGGTTCAGATAGGCTGATCCTACATTGTGTATGGCCTTGTACGTGTGGGTGAGTATCTTGAAGGTGATACGTTTCTCAACCGGGAGCCAGAGTAGGGTCCACAGGTGTGCTGCCAGAAGGGCTGTCTCCTTGCTGTGGTTGCTGAGGAATCCAGACTGGGAGCTGCCCAGGGAGTTGTTGGTCTTGATGAAATTCCGTAGTTGTGTGTTGATTGCTTTCTCCAGTACCTTGGTGGGGTAGGGTAGCAACAAGATGGGCCAGAAACTTTTTAATTCTGATGGGTCGGCCGAGGGTTTCTTCAGGAGAAGGCGTATTTCGGCGTGTTTCCAGTCCTCAGGGAAGGCGCCGGTGTTAATGGAGCATTTCATTGTGTTTCGGAGCTCGAGGCGATGGATGTTCTGGTTCTGATGTATATGTGGTGCGGGCATGGGTTTGTGGGGGGCTCCGAAGTGGGTGCTGTCCATGATGTTTACTGTTTCCTTCATGGTGAGCGTGGACCAGCTGTGGATGGTCTGGGTGGGTTCTGGTGGGATGGGTCGGTTGCAGGTTCTGCCTGGTGAGTTCCGATGTCTGGTGGTTGGATGATTGACTTCTGACTGCTTAGAAATATCTTGTTCAAATTGGGGTTATTCTTTCAGCTGTACACTGTAACTTGCAACTGTTGTCTCTCGATTCTGCGCTGTTACTTAGATTAAAACTGAAAATAAAGCTTTTAAATATAATTATATTAACGTCAAATACAGTTTTGACTGTTACTTGCCCACTGATCATAAACTTCACCTTTCGCCAAAGCATTTCCTAAAGTTCCTTCAGGGCGAGAGGGAGAGAATACAAATCACATCCCTCCCACTTTGTTAAAATCTAATCTTTAAGGTACTATGGTAAATTGACCCTAACAAATTCCCAATCATAATCCATGCTATTGCTTTCAGTATGCTTAAAAAAACACACTAGTGACATTTCCTAAACCCCTCCGTGGAACTGCTTTTAAATTCTATTTACATTTGACAAATGACATTGCTATGGTTTGAAATGCACCACTTATAAAGCAAAGCTGCGAATTTCCTAAGGTATTTTGTTGAGCAATTATTTTACATCATTTATATATTAACTTTATTTTCTAGCAGCAGTAACTCATATTATTAAACGTTGGTGTCTATTTCTACGTCATATAAATTAGACACAAGATAATATCCAAAACAAAATATTAAAAAAGGTAAGGTGGTGAAAATATGAATCACCTGAATAAAAAATAAGCAATAAAAATTAGACTGGAGAAAACAAGAGGATCAAAATGTACAACAATTTGAGATCCAGAAGTCCCTAAAGCAGTCATGATGTGCCAGATGTACAAGATTGGATTCATAAAAAGTGCCACACTGACCTTTTATGAATCTAATCTGATTTTGCGAACCCCCAGATAAACTAATATAAAATTATATCAATATAATAATATCATATTGCACATTTCAAATCATTTCAATTAGCAAAGACAGGAATGTTGGTCTCTAAGGGATAGCAGACTATAAAGGTGGTATTTGCATTACAAAACTGAAACATTTTTTCAAAGCAGTCCCATTTCCCTAGAGGAAATCCAACGTTTTATTTAAAAAAAGACATTTTTTCAGTTTTAGAAACCTTCAATAAGAGTTGGTAGTGGTCGCCTGGACCACTGTCTAGTGCGCCTGAAGCTGCCCTCATAATTAAAAAAGGGAGGGGGTGCTTTGGAAACCTTTCTAGCCCCAGTTAGTGATTCAGAGACATTTTTTTAAATCGCTAAATTGATTTAGTAAATAAGAAAAGTATTTTAGCAACCGCAAAATTTAGAGGTTTGTAGGGTTTGCAATTGCTAACATTTTTTTAGTACCTTTGGTTATTTGCTCCTTCATTTTATAATCAGCAGTGACTTAAAGTAGAAAGTTGAGTTTCAAAAAATCCTCAAATATGTATTACATAATAAATGAATACATGTAGATGAATTAATGTGTTAATTAGGGTAAAATATGTACACAAAGGACAATTATGTAGGCATTCACAGAAGACGTTAAGGATGGAAATAACTGTTTGGCAGGTAATGATTATGACAGGGGTGGTCCCAACAACTGGGTACACAGTGCAGTTTCTCAAGTGTTTCTTGGTTTTCATCGTCATTCTCAATTAGCTTGTTTCAGTTTTATCATTAGGCTTACTAAAGCATAGGTACATCATCAAGACTGAAAAAAATGCCTTATACCACTCAGTACCATCTGTGTGAAAATAGTAATGCAGATGTTCACTTTGGGAACATCTAAATTGTGTGTTTCACAGAGTAAACATTAACACATACGAAAACCTCAGTAAAACCTGTTCGTGGAAGAATTCAGCATTGTTAACATATTTTTTACTATGCGGCATGAATGTAAAAACTATAATGTATTGTGGATTCATCAAAGTATTTTACCAGTTTACTTGCACAGTCCAAGTTCGAGGCATGCACAGTGTAGTAGAACTCAGGCATAATGTCCTTGTGAACGGGATATTGTCTGAATGAGTTGAAAAGACAGTATTGCTCTATCACCCTGTTTAGTGAGATATTGAATGGAAACATGAAAGGGCTGGAGCAATGTTATTGATTCAATATCCCCCAGAACTCATTTGCACTTTTGAGTTTAATTCCCGTCAAGATTTTAGCAGGTTTACTTTCAATGCAGTTAAATATTGTGGCAGAATGTTGTCTGGAGGTAGGGCCAGGGAAGGGTGAGGAGTCACTGTATCGCGAAGGGACGGAGGGCATCGATCTGAGCAGAGACCCGTTTTCTCTGCTTCCTTTAAGGGCCCTCTCAACCTTGCTATGCCACTTACATCTACGTTATTTAAATTGCTTTGATATAAATAATATAATTTTTAAGAGAAATGTGATGTACCTTTATGTAATATCATGGTAAACCCGCCGAGGGTAAGTGCAACACTGGTTTTAGAAAACAGTGCCCTATTTTCTGATTATGGCACGTGGTAACGTTGCTTAATGGGTTGTCAGGAGGACTCTATGGGACAGATGCACAAAAGCCTTTATGAGTATAGGAAATAGTTATACAGGAGTATTGTTTTGCCTACTCTTTCCTGCCTTTGAGAATCAACTCCACAAAATAGAACTTCTTATAAGCGAGGTGAAAAGAGGGCACAGTTCCTTCTATTTGTACTAACTGTGTGTGAATATTGTCTCAGTATTGCAATTTTATTACAATTTTAGAAGTCTGGAGGCCAATTCACATAGGCTTTTAAGAGTATGTAAAAGAATTGTAAAGCAATACTATGTTATGTGCTTCAAAATACGTTTTGACCAAAAATATATACTTTGAATCAGTTAGTGGCATGGTGGTCTTATCTATTATATTGTTTCCCAAAAGGTAACACCAGATTTTCTCTAAGAACATAAGCATCATAGAATGTTACTTAGATGTCTGAAAAGTACTTAAAGCGAGTGGCCTAATGTGTCCCTTGTAGAACTTTGTATGTGAGGAGTGCCTTGAGTAAAATTAAATACACTGTGAACATGGTATACATGCTTGTTTACATACAGTGACTGGATCTTCGGAGTTTATTTTCTCAATGCTGTTGAAATATTCACACTCGTACATCATTGTGTTTATCTGCTAAAATACTTTTAACATTATCCTTAACTTATTGTATTTGTTAGTTCTCTCTAGCTATACAGTTAGTATTAACTGTTTGGAAGAACTCATGTCATAAGTTCGTCACGAAGTACAGTAAAAGGTGCATTGGCTGTCAGTCAAGAACTTGGCATATCATTGAATATACATGGTTCCATTTGTGTTCTCATTAGGTTTCAAGAGAAGGTATCAAGTCATCTTTTTGTTACTGCAGATGCAACATACTGTGTCGTTTGTAACTAAGAGCCATTGTGTGTTGTTTCATATATTTACCTTGCTGACGCAGCTCTGGTAATTAGTGATATATGTTTTTTTTTTGGAAGTGCACATGGATGGGATGCTTTTGCCTGTGACAAAAACACAGTAACATTCAATGATGATATTTACATTTACAATTGTTTTACTATGCTGTCTTGACAACATGTTGTTGGACATACAGCGTTTTGATTAATAAAGTAAGGCGAACACCCACATAGGCTTTCTTTAATTTGCAATGAAAATACTTCCCCTTGTCTAAAGTATGCAGTACACAATATCTTCCTTGCCTTTTAACTTGCCGACTTACAATGCATAATTCATCAATCAACTATTTTTCCTAAAAGTCTTTTTTGAGTGTGTAGCTTAATTCTGCTAATGCGTTATTGTGAGAAAGTAGCCTCTTTCTAGCCTTGTTACCCCCACTTTTGGCCTGTTTGTGAGTATATGTCAGGGTGTTTTCACTATCTCACTGGGATCCTGCTAGCCAGGGCCCAGTGCTCATATTGAAAACCCTATGTTGTAAGTGTGGTTGTTATGTGTCACTGGGATCCTGCTAGCCAGGACCCTAGTGCTCATAAGCTTGTGGCCTATATGTATGTGTTCCCTGTGTGATGCCTAACTGTCTCACTGAGGCTCTGCTAACCAGAACCTCAGTGGTTATGCTCTCTCTGCTTTCCAAATTTGTCACTAACAGGCTAGTGACTAAATTTACCAATTCACATTGGCATACTAGTACAACAATATAATTCCCTAGTATATGGTACTGAGATACCCAGGGTATTGGGGTTCCAGGAGATCCCTATGGGCTGCAGCATTTCTTTTGCCACCCATAGGGAGCTCTGACAATTCTTACACAGGCCTGCCAGTGCAGCCATCGTGAAATAATGTCCACGTTATTTCACAACCATTTACCACTGTAACTTATAAGTCACCTATATGTCTAACCTCCACCTGGTGAAGGTTGGGTGCAAAGTTACTTAGTGTGTGGGCACCCTGGCACTAGCCAAGGTGCCCCCACTTCGTTCAGGGCAAATTCCCCAGACTTTGTGAGTGTGGGGACACCATTACACGCGTGCACTATACATAGGTCACTACCTATGTATAGCGTCACAATGGTAACTCCAAACATGGCCATGTAACATGTCTAAGATCATGGAATTGTCACTCCAATACCATTCTGGTATTGGGGGGACAATTCCATGATCCCCCGGGTCTGTAGCACAGAACCCGGGTACTGCTAAACTGCCTTTCCGGGGTTTCCACTGCAGCTGCTGCCAACCCCTCAGACAGGTTTCTGCCCTCCTGGGGTCCAGGCAGCCCTGGCCCAGGAAAGCAGAACAAAGGACTTCCTCTGAGAGAGGGTGTAACACTCTCTCCCTTTGGAAATAGGTGTGAGGGCTGGGGAGGAGTAGCCTCCCCCAGCCTCTGGAAATGCTTTGATGGGCACAGATGGTGCCCATCTCTGCATAAGCCAGTCTACACCGGTTCAGGGATCCCCCAGCCCTGCTCTGGCGCGAAACTGGACAAAGCAAATGGGAGTGACCACTCCACTGACCAGCACCTCCCAGGGGGGTGCCCAGAGCTCCTCCAGTGTGTCCCAGACCTCTGCCATCTTGGAAACAGAGGTGTTGGGGGAACACTGGACTGCTCTGAGTGGCCAGTGCCAGCAGGTGACGTCAGAGGCCCCTTCTGATAGGCTCTTACCTCTCTTGGTAGCCAGTCCTCCTTCCTAGGTAGCCAAACCTCCTTTTCTGGCTATTTAGGGTCTCTGCTTTGGGGAATTCACCAGATAACGAATGCAAGAGCTCATCAGATTACCTCTGCATCTCCCTCTTCACCTTCTACCAAAGGATCGACCGCTGACTGCTCAGGGCACCTGGAAAACCGCAACAAAGTAGCCAGAGACTACTAGCAACATTGTAGCACCTCATCCTGCCGGCTTTCTCGACTGTTTCCAGGTGGTGCATGCTCTGGGGGTAGCCTGCCTTCACCCTGCACCAGAAGCTCTGAAGAAATCTCCAGTGGGTCGACGGAATCTTCCCCCTGCTAACGCAGGCACCAAAAGACTGCAACACTGGTCCTCTGGGTCCCCTCTCATCCTGACGAGCGTGGTCCCTGGAACTCAGCAACCCTGTCCAAGTGACTCCCACAGTCCAGTAACTCTTCAGTCCAAGTTTGGTGGAGGTAAGTCCTTGCCTCCCCATGCTAGAGTGCATTGCTGGGTACCGCGTGATTTGCAGCTGCTCCAGCTCCTGTGCACTCTTCCAGGATTTCCTTCGTGCACAGCCAAGCCTGGGTCCCCGACACTCCTTCCTGCAGTGCACAACCTTCTGAGTTGTCCTCTGGCGTTGTGGGAGTCCCTTTTGTGACTTCACGTGGACTCCGGTTCACTCTTCTTCCAAGTGGCTGTTAGGGTACTTCTGCGAGTGCTGCCTGCTTTTCTGAGGGCTCCCTGAGTTGCTGGGCGCCCCCTCTGTCTCCTCCTCCAAGTGGCGACATCCTGGTCCCTCCTGGGCCACAGGAGCACCCAAAAACCCTAACCGCAACCCTTGCAGCTAGTAAAAGGCTTGTTTGCGGTCCTTCTGCGTGGGAGCACCTCTGCAAGCTTCTTCACGACGTGGGACATCCATCCTCCAAAGGAGAAGTTCCTAGTCCTCTTCTTTCTTGCAGTACTCCAAGCTTCTTCCAACAGGTGGCAGCTTCCTTGCACCCTCAGCTGGCATTTCCTGGGCTCCTGCCCACTCTCGACACTGTCACAACTATTGGACTTGATCCCCTTGTCTTACAGGTACTCAGGTCCGGAAATCCACTGTTGTTGCATTGCTGGTGTTTGTTCTTCCTGCAGAATCCCGCTATCACAACTTCTGTGCTCTCTGGGGGTAGTAGTTGCACTTTACACCTATCTTTTAGGGTCTTGGGGTGGGCTATTTTTCTAACCCTCACTGTTTTCTTACAGTCCCAGCGACCCTCTACAAGCTCACCTAGGTTTGGTGTCCATTCGTGGTTCGCATTCCACTTTTGGAGTATATGGTTTGTGTTGCCCCTATACCTATGTGCTCCTATTGCAATCTACTGTAATTCTACACTGCTTGCATTACTTTTCTTGCTATTACTTGCATAATATTGGTTTGTGTACATATATCTTGTGTATATAACTTATCCTCATACTGAGGGTACTCACTGATATACTTTTGGCATATTGTCATAAAAATAAAGTACCTTTATTTTTAGTAATTCTGTGTATTGTGTTTTCTTATGGTATTGTGTATATGACACTAGTGGTATAGTAGGAGCTTTACATGTCTCCTAGTTCAGCCTAAGCTGCTTTGCCATAGCTACCTTTTATCAGTCTAAGCTGTTAGAAACACCTCTTCTACACTAATAAGGGATAACTGGACCTGGCACAAGGTGTAAGTACCTCTGGTAGCCACTACAAGCCAAGCCAGCCTCCTACAGTTATATTCTGCAAAGAATGTTGTATCCCAAGATGTTGCCCTGTTATATGATTTTCTTTCTGAAACAGATGGGAGCAACACACACACATTTGAACAGCTGTTACCATACATATACCCTCACCACGACTGAGAGCTTGTGGCATTACTAATGCTTATTTGTAGCAACCTGAGTGGTGGGATGCTTCATAAATAATACCAAAGTAAGGCAGCAATTTTTTACCCATCCTCAACTGCCCGCATTCATTTTTCAAACTAAATTTTTTTTCCTGTTATCATGTAACTTTATTGCCTTTTGGCTTGCTTTCAGAGGCACAGCGAGCAAGGGACACACATCTGGGCATACACTTTGCCACTTAGGGCATAGCATCAAAGACAAAAAAGGTGATAGAAGAAATGCTTGCAAAACGTCTAACCACTGGCTAAAGCATTGCAACCCATCATTCTTTTGCCCACCATGCCACAACAGATTAGACCCAGCCATATAGAAAGTAGGTCCCAGACTATTGAAGCAGGTCCCAGACTTATTTGCATGTTGCTGGATCTAATCTGAGATGACATTGTGGGCAAAAGAATAATGGGTTGGAACGTCACCACAAGTGAATGCTAATGGTTAGACTAATTACAGGCATTCTTCCTGTCACCTTTTGTGTGATTGACAAATGGAATGGGACTACAACATGTTATCAACTGCTTTATTGTGGCCAACTTTCCATTGTTTGGCCTAGTGAATACCTTCAACTAATACTCAATTCATACATTTGGCCAGACAGTGAAATTCTATAAAGCTTCAAGTTGCATTCCTGAAATAAATTCAAACATTTCATTTGAAACAAATTGTACCCACTTATTTGATATTATTGCACAAATAACATAATCTCTCACAATTACATTAGTATGTGTTTTCATTCCTGGCCACCTATACTCAGAATGAACACTGTATTTTGTCAGTATCCAGTCTAAGTGATTTCCTTGTGCCAGTTGTAGTCCTATTCCTAAGTATGTAAGGAGGAACCTACTCGTCACTTTGTATTAGCAAGCTGCTCAATTGCATAGATAACCTGCAAATGTGGTATATACACGGACCTCAACAGGAACTGACCTCTTTCATGGCCAACCTTGCCAAAACATATAGCTTGATTAGTTTGACATTTTTAGCATCTTCCACTGCATATAACTATTGTAGGAGGCTGGACTGGCTTGTAGTGAGTAGCAAGGGGTACTTGCACCTTGCACCAGGCCCAGTTATCCTTTATTAGTGTATAGGGTGTCTAGCAGCATAGGCTGATAGATAATGGTAGCTTAGCAGAGCAGCTTAGGCTGAACTAGGAGACGAGTGAAGCTCCTACAGTACCACTTAGTGTCATATGCACAATATCATAAGAAAACACAATAAACAGTTATACTAAAAATAAAGGTACTTTATTTTTATGACAATATGCCAAAGTATCTCAGAGTGTACCCTCAGTATGAGGATAGCAAATATACACAAGATATATATACACAATACCAAAAATATGCAGTATAGTCTTAGAGAACAGTGCAAACAATGTATAGTTACAATAGGATGCAATGGGGACACATAGGGATAGGGGCAACACAAACCATATACTCCAAAAGTGGAATGCGAACCACGAATGGACCCCAAACCTATGTGACCTTGTAGAGGGTCGCTGGGACTATTAGAAAATAGTGAGGGTTAGAAAAATAGCCCACCCCAAGACCCTGAAAAGTGAGTGCAAAGTGCACTAAAGTTCCCCAAAGGACATAGAAGTCGTGATAGGGGAATTCTGCAGGAAAGACACAAACCAGCAATGCAACAACGATGGATTTCCAGTCGAGGGTACCTGTGGAACAAGGGGACCAAGTCCAAAAGTCACAAGCAAGTCGGAGATGGGCAGATGCCCAGGAAATGCCAGCTGTGGGTGCAAAGAAGCTGCTACTGGACAGTAGAAGCTTAGGTTTCTGCAGGAACGACAAGGGCTAGAGACTTCCCCTTTGGAGGACGGATCCCTCACGCCGTGGAGAGTCGTGCAGAAGTGTTTTCCCGCCGAAAGACCGCCAACAAGCCTTGCTAGCTGCAAATCGTGCGGTTAGCGTTTTTGGATGCTGCTGTGGCCCAGGAGGGACCAGGATGTCGCAAATTGCGTCAGGAGACAGAGGGGACGTCAAGCAAGACTATGAGCCCTCTCAGCAGCAGGTAGCACCCGGAGAAGTGCCAGTAACAGGCACTACGAGGATGCGTGAAACGGTGCTCACCCGAAGTCACACAAAGGAGTCCCACGTCGCCGGAGAACAACTTAGGAGGTCGTGCAATGCAGGTTAGAGTGCCGTGGACCCAGGCTGGACTGTGCACAAAGGATTTCCGCCGGAATTGCACGGAGGCCGGAGTAGCTGCAAAAGTCGCGGTTCCCAGCAATGCAGTCTGGAGTGGGGAGGCAAGGACTTACCTCCACCAAACTTGGACTGAAGAGTCACTGGACTGTGGGAGTCACTTGGACAGAGTTGCTGGATTCGAGGGACCTCGCTCGTCGTGCTGAGAGGAGACCCAAGGGACCGGTGATGCAGTTCTTTGGTGCCTGCGGTTGCAGGGGGAACATTCCGTCGACCCACGGGAGATTTCTTCGGAGCTTCTAGTGCAGAGAGGAGGCAGACTACCCCCACAGCATGCACCACCAGGAAAACAGTCGAGAAGGCGGCAGGATCAGCGTTACAGAGTTGCAGTAGTCGTCTTTGCTACTATGTTGCAGTTTTGCAGGCTTCCAGCGCGGTCAGCAGTCGATTCCTTGGCAGAAGGTGAAGAGAGAGATGCAGAGGAACTCGGATGAGCTCTTGCATTCGTTATCTAAAGTTTCCCCAGAGACAGAGACCCTAAATAGCCAGAAAAGAGGGTTTGGCTACCTAGGAGAGAGGATAGGCTAGCAACACCTGAAGGAGCCTATCAGGAGGAGTCTCTGACGTCACCTGGTGGCACTGGCCACTCAGAGCAGTCCAGTGTGCCAGCAGCACCTCTGTTTCCAAGATGGCAGAGGTCTGGAGCACACTGGAGGAGCTCTGGGCACCTCCCAGGGGAGGTACAGGTCAGGGGAGTGGTCACTCCCCTTTCCTTTGTCCAGTTTCGCGCCAGAGCAGGGCTAAGGGGTCCCTGAACCGGTGTAGACTGGCTTATGCAGAAATGGGCACCAAATGTGCCCATGAAAGCATTTCCAGAGGCTGGGGGAGGCTACTCCTCCCCTGCCTTCAAACCATTTTCTAAAGGGAGATGGTGTAACACCCTCTCTCAGAGGAAGTCCTTTGTTCTGCCATCCTGGGCCAGGCCTGGCTGGACCCCAGGAGGGCAGAAGCCTGTCTGAGGGGTTGGCAGCAGAAGCAGCTGCAGTGAAACCCCAGGAAAGGCAGTTTGGCAGTACCAGGGTCTGTGCTAAGCCAATGTAAATTGGTAAAATTGGTCACTAGCCTGTTAGTGACAATTTGAAAGAAATGAGAGAGCATAACCACTGAGGTTCTGATTAGCAGAGCCTCAGTGAGACAGTTAGTCACCACACAGGTAACACATTCAGGCACACTTATGAGCACTGGGGCCCTGGATGACAGGGTCCCAGTGACACATACAACTAAAACAACATATATACAGTGAAAAATGGGGGTAACATGCCAGGCAAGATGGTACTTTCCTACAACCATTATTCTTCTAGCGGGCCACAAGAAACAATCACATCAGTAACCACAATCACAAACACTTCATCCTTATTTTTCTCTGTCTCATTTTTAGCCTAAAGAGGGAATCTAGATAGTCAGCCCTCACACTTTCTCTCTTGTAATATGAATTAACTTACAGTTGTGTTTCAACAATATAGGATTTAATCTAGCAACCCTTGGGGGCTGAGTCTTCACACTATTCCCTTTTAGAATAGCCACAAGGGATTTATGTTCCTGACTTCCTTTTTATATCTTACCACTCTTCCCACAATTTCCACCTCATTGCCACTCTGTGCTTCCACTCTTGCAGGACCTTTAAATTTGAAATTGCCTTTAGCACAGTTCATGGTATTTTTACCCACACCCGATCTTCCATAGTGGTGTGCAGCTTTTACTAGGTTCTGGGTTGATGAGTTCTGTGACAGAACGTAACATTTTAAATACTATTTTGTAGTCTTGTGATAACATCTGAGTTAATATTTTATTTTAGAAGAGGATTCAAAAAAGGGAAAAGAGAAGAACTTGAAGGAATCATCTAATATTGACTCCCAATGTTTATATATTACAACTAAGCTATGAGGGAGCCTTGCTAAAACTGTGAGTTCTGACAGTCTTCTCGTCCTATGTCGGGAAGAGAATTTAGGATGGTAAATGATGATGGTTAGGCTCAAAAACAGATGTGGAGATATTTCTCTAAAAAAAATGATTACCCTCTCCTTGTTCTAGTGATATACTTTATCATCAGCTACTTCCTCACTTCTACTAGCGGTTTAGATGAGTAGCGGACTCTGCTGGGTGCACTTACTAGGGTCAAGGCTTTTGTATATTCTTTGTTTGTTATTATATACTCCTCGAGTGTGTTGTTAGTTGTAGAGGAAACCCATGCAAAGTATAGTCTTTCCTCCACCAAAAGGGACAGTACATTTTAAAAATGCAAAGTTAATTTATCCAATTCACTTTACTGTTTGCCCCATCTTCGCATGGTTAAAAGCAACTTTCCAAAGAGGCTTTTGTAATGCGACCCTTAGTCAACTTGTTTTTGCCCTCATGCAAATCTAAAGTAGATCAGGGGCGTTTGTCGGGACAGGGCCCCATCATATTGTGAACCTAACTAGGAACATAATATTAGAGAGTAGTAGAAGTGAAGGAAGAGCACCACCTTGTTTTTTCTCTTTTCTCTAGTCTTCGACTAATAGTGCAGACCTGTTGGAGAAAAAACACACTGCAATATGTTGTCAGCTGTCTCATTAATTTGTTCATCCTTCAGCGCAAGTGCATCATCTGCAAAATATACTGTTTCAGTATAGATCATTTTATAGGCATAAAATCAGTGCAAGGATTGTGACTAAAGTGCCAAACAAAACCATATACTGCTGTGCCTCAGCATTTCACCCCTTACCTAGTGTAATAGCATGCATTGTGTCAGGGCAATGGATTCTTAACGTTAGTTTTCTAAATGAACGTACCCTTTGCTGTATATCTGAGAAAGAGTCACATGGAAATTTAAGTGTAACTCCCTTTATATTAGATGCAAAAGTCTTGTAGCCAGGAAGAAACCTATTGATTCCTTAATTTTGGTTGCGGTTAACCCTACTCTTCGTATTGTTCCACTGAACATGACTGAAGGGCATTGAGGACAGCATATAAAAGCCCAGTCATCAGCATTGGCTCATGTCGTGACATGGTGGAGTTCCCCTTTTTTTTGCCTTCAAATATGTCCCCAGGGCAGCGCAGGCTCTAATTGGCCCACATTATGGCTCTTCCCATTGGCTACAGCTGCAGCAGACTCAAACCTGTGAGGCAGCCTGTGATTGGCTACATGTATGCCCATATAATAACTGTCCCGGGCACATCATCAGCAACTAAAGAGCCACTGGTACCTTTTTAAAAAAAAACATAGAGGTCTCAACAATGCAGTGAATGCTTGCTTATATAGAGTACACGTCGGTTTGTTTACCTCTAGGGTGGCAGCTATTTACCCAGCAGCTGGGTATATATTTTCTCTGCTATTTAGTCTGCCACTGGTTAAATAGTAGAAATGATTTACTATGTGCCTAATTGTTTTGAAAATAGCAGAGAAACGTCATTATTTACCTTGTAGCTGGCTAAATAATAGAGATTTCTCACTTTTTGGGTCGCAAAGTGGTGCAGTGCATGCATTGCGCCACTTTGTAGATATGGGGCAGCAATTTTGCAACCCTAAAGCATAAAAAAATTACGCTAATTTGGCGTTAGGCCTTCTTAAATTTTGGGCAAAGAATAATTTCTCATCACACTAAACCAGATATTAAAGAATATGAAGTCTATTTAAGTCACTCAGCGTACTTCGAAATAGCTATACCTAGCTCAAGAGTGAAACTGGTCCTTAATTGATTGCGTGGGACGTGCATATCAAGTGTAGCCAGTCAAGGGACCACAAAGACCAGAGACCCTTGCAGTTGGCAGGGGGTAGAGCCAACTGCTGAGTGCTATAAAGCGCACGGAAGATTCCCACAGCGCTGGACACGCATATCAAGTGTGGCCAGTCAAGGGACCACAAAGACCAGAGGTCCTTGCAGTCAGCAGGGGAAGGAGCCAACCGTTGAGCGCAATAAAGCGCACTAAAGATTCCCGCAGCGTTGGACGCACATATCGAGTGGGGCCAATCAAGGGACCACAAAGACCAGGGGCCCTTGCAGTCGGCAGGGGGAGGAGCCAACCGCTGAGCACTATAAAACACACTGAAAATTCCTGCAGCACGGGACGCGCACAGCCTTGTCCAGAGAAGGCTGGGTTGGGCCACCCCGTAGGCTTACCAGATGAAATAAAGGAAAGCCATAGTGTGGCTTACGACCCATTCTAACGAGGGTGTGCTTCTGTCCCGCACGTAGAAACCTTCCAGGTAAAACTGATTCTAGCATCAGTTAAGGCACACTTTCCCCCTATAACATTTGCATATTTTCTCATAATGATAATTCGATAGGAGAGCAAATAAGAAGAATTCTGGGATGGGCAGTTGCCTAGATCCCCTAACTTGTGAATTATTCCGCCCATACTTTATCTGTACAAGCGTGAAAGCATACTGTTGAACATATAATATTTCTCTTTTGAAAAGGACAAACGTAGCCCTCAGAAAGATGGGCAAGAGAAAGCATGCAAGCTCGAACTCTTCACCCATCTTAAAAGATGGTACTTCTATATTAAAATGCATCTCAGGAGCAATGGTAGTAATTGTTAAGCAAATTTCATGCATTGAAGAAAAACTGTTGTCACGTGGTGAAATCACATCAGCCCCTTTAGGGATCCCTGTAACACAGATTGGCCACGCCGATACGGACCCAGGCACATGCATGGTGGTAACTGAGAGCCAGAGACAAAAATGGCTGCGTTTAATACACCTCAGTCGCAATATTGGTCTCTGACGACTCCTTGCCTCCACCCAAGTGCCTAAGAAAGCCTTTGGAATGCAGGGAGGACAAAGTCTCTAACAATGGGAAACCTCTGCCCGAAAGAAGAACGACTCAGTTAAGTCAATAGGAAGGCAGACACTCAAGAAAACTAGTTCAAATAAAACCTCAAAACAATCAGTCAAAACTACTTCAAAATGTCTTGCAAACATCCATGAATCAATCAACGCCCTGAAACTTTCAGTCAACTCAACATTGGGCTCCCTTTCTGACGGCTTGAGAAAGTTCAAAAGCAATCTTGAGACCGGTGTAGACCACATAAAGGGGGTTATTACAACTTTGGAGGAGGTGTTAATCCGTCCCAAAAGTGACGGTAAAGTGACGGATATACCACCAGCCGTATTACGAGTTCCATAGGATATAATGGACTTGTAATACGGCTGGTGGTATATCCGTCACTTTACCGTCACTTTTGGGACGGATTAACGCCTCCTCCAAAGTTGTAATAACCCCCAAAGTCTTTACAATCCGGGGAATCAAATATTGATGAACAAGTGTCTGGTACATCTCATCCAACTATAATTCCCATAAGTAGAATACACCCACCCTTACAACCTGTTTTCACAAGGCGACCACATGTAGAAATTCATAATAAAGAGGTTCCCTCCGATAGGGTGCCCTGTACTGTCACAAAACCCTCTTGGAGCGAGCACATATCACAAACATCATTGGAATCACCTTCCCTCCCATGTGATCTCTTGCATCTCCCCCCGGATGTGACACCTTATGTGGTGATTTTGGCCAATGTTCCAGTTTTGGCAAATCAAAATCAGGAATCATGGACAGCATTGAGGAATAAGTCCTTGAACTGGATCAGATCTCAAATGGAAGCTGGTATGGTTAGGCCACTTTTTGAGGATATAAAGATGGTGAGGAGAGTTCAATCGATAGGCAGTAGCCGGAAATCGCTCCCGGGAGACTGTGTGGTTCTCTCTTTCAAAACGCCAGGATTAGTAGAAAGAATTATCCACATGCTTGGCGCAGGGCATCTTTCCCTCCACGCTATTTCATTACTTCCGTTGGGCTACTTTTATCAACCTAACGCTGGACGAAACTCCCTTAGTGTTCATACATGCCACCCAGGGGGAACTACCAAGCCTTATTCTATTCTCACTCATAACAGATTCCAAGCCCTATCAGCCCTTGAAGATCTAGACTGACTGATTAAGTGAGAACACAGAGATTCATAAGAAGGAGGCATCCGCAATAAATACTCATGGGGGCAGAAAAAGCACGAAGACCCACCCAGGACACAAACCCCTACTGTTCATAGCAGTACAAGGACAACAATTTCCAACCCACAGGAACAGAGTTCACTGAAATAGCTTTGCTATTTTGGAACCTGGCAGGCCTACGTAGTAAGCCTAATAATGCGTAATGGAAGAATTTCATCAAATACTTTGTTTACAGGAGACTTGGCTTTTGAATCCCACCCGTATTAGTGGATATATAACATATCATTTACCAGCCGTCCCCTCAAGACACGAAAGGCCTAAAGGGGGCCTATGTACATATATTTCAAACAAGCTCCCCTTGATAAACTTGAATATGTTATTCTCTAATCCATTCCATCAAGTGATTGTGTGTGATTTAATGCTCCGACGTGTGAGGTTTCTACTATTCTAGGTCAGCTAGGAGATGACTTAGAGAAAGTCTGTGTAAATCCGAGGAGAGAAAGGCTTATAATATGGGTTGGTGACTTTAATATCTATCTTTGTAAGGAATCCTCAGAAAAGGTATGCGGCTTAAATGAAGAAGGTTTTGGGCCCCGTGTACACTTCATACATAATCATCAAGGAGAAGTTCATGAATAAATTGGCGCACAAATTTGATCTGCCTTTTGTAAACGAGATTTACTGCAGCGAGCCGCAATTTAAATCCACCTTTAATGGCAGTGGAGCTGATACAGTGATAGATTATGTATTAATGTCCAGCCATTTTGATCATACCCTGTCTAACTATTGAGTGCATGACATAGCAATCAGTGACCACTACCCACAGAGCCTACAGATCTCTTTACTATCTGGTAAACAAGGCCAAAAAGGGCAATCCTGACTTAGTTGATGACATCGAACGGGCCTCACGCAACGGGTACCCATTACGCTGGTCCCAAAAAGAACCACAAGGCCTCCTGAAACAACTAATTAGTGATCACACCACAGATTTCAGGGTATGCCTCAGCAATGATGTGGACTCACATAAATGTATCAGTGCCTTCTCCTCGATATCTTGAGGCGTGAAAAGAGCTTTCACCAATAACAGGGGGAAGTTGGGGCAGCAGTAAAAAAATGGCTGGTTTGATTCTGCTTGCACTAAGGCACATAAAAGATTAAAGATGGCCTTAAGTACTCCAACTAGATGTTTGAATGAGGTTCGTAGGCTGAGGCACAAATACAATGCAGCAATTAAGAAAAGGAAAGATTGCCTGAAAGAAAAAAACATGGGAATCACTCCATAATGCCTGTCTCAAAAATGATAATATCCTTTTCTGGAAGATTATAAACTCTCCAATGCCGGGGTAAGAGAAGACCCTAGATTGGATATCGCAATAATGGAGAAGGATTGGATTGGTCATTTTTCTGAGATATATGGCGCCGTACTTGTGACAGACCCACATGAGCCTCCAATTGGTGATACCACCCAAAAAGATACCCGCCTGATTATGATACCTCTGTTTACCTTGGAGAATGTAGTAGGGGCTATCAATGCAAGTAAAGCTGTGAAAGCCCCAGGCCCCGATGGCATTCCTGTTGATTTGTACAAGGCCAGCATTCAGCTATGGTGCCGCTTTTTGACTCCGGTCCTGAGGGCCTGTTGCACTTCAGGGCTTATACCATCATGGGCACAGTCTATTATTGTCCCCATATTTAAAAAGGGAGACCAACTTAATCCAGCATGTTACAGACCCTTTTCTCTTCTTGACACACTAGCTAAAAAAGTTGGTCGCATCATTCTAAACAGACAACAAGAATGGGAGGAAACAAATAACATCTTGTCAGAACTACAATATGGATTGCACCCAGGGATCATATGGTGGAACACAGATTGAATATAAGCGTTATAATTGGGAAATATACTAAGATCAAGGAAGGTAATTTATATCTGGCCTTCATAGACCTGTCCTCAGCATTTGATTGTGTAGTCCATGACATACTATTGAATATCCTGAATGATCTATGGGTAGATCAGACAATTATTTATTTTATGAGGGAGCTGTACACAGGAAGCCGGGCTAAGGTGAGAAATGGGACAAGGGGGGAATGTTCTAGAACATTCGTTATATACAGAGGCATATGTTAAGGTTGTGTATTAGCACCTTTTCTATTCTCGATATAAATAACAAAGCTGGAGTCAGAACTAATAAATAAATGTAATGCCCCCCAAATCGGCCTTATTTTACACAGATAACGCCGTCCTAATGGCAAGGACTCCATTACCCTTCAGCGACTTTTAACAACTTGTGCTAGCTATATGTCAAAACTAGGCCTCAAGGTTAACCGCTCTAAAACCTATATTTTGAAATGTAGCAAAAAGATACTAAAGAGCCACAATATTACCATGCAAGGCGGAAAATTTGGTACCACAACAACATTCTCATACTTGGGAATCTTGTTTGATAAAGAAGGATCCTGGTGATGGTGTGTAAAGTTAGAAAATTACAGTTCATCAAGACTAACAAGGCGCTGAAGAACCTTTCAAAACAGCTAGGGACAATTACACCACAGAACACGCTAAAAGTCTACAGAGCAAAATGTGTTTCCACTGTTACATGGGGCGGGTATTTGGGGGTATACTAAATGTAATACTCTCCAAAAAGCGGAAAATGATTTTCTGAGATTCCTTTTATCGGTACCAATGGGCACTTCCTCATTTGTCTGTCACGCAGAACAAGGGGTCTCTTATCTAATTGACTTAATAATGGTACACTCTATATTATTATGGCAAAAAATATGGACCTCAGAACATGCAGGACGAAATCGGGCCGTTCTGCAGGATTGTTTGACCTCCAGATTTTCTTTAAGAATCCCATGGTTGAAGTATATTGAGAACTTTTTTAAAGATGTGGGACACCTAGAATACTATGAAAATCCAGAAGTATTGGCTGCAGTAAGCAGAAAAGACCTGAGGACTTTGTTCCTCAAGCACTTAGCGGACTTGAGGTGGACAGTGGAAGTGCAAAAACAAGGTGTCATAAATAATCATCTTATGTTGACTGTGGATAGCATGCAACCTTACCTGATGTATGTAACATAAGCCAGGCATCGGTTTGTCCTTACTTGTTTAAGATTAGAAACGTTTCATCGCCTGGTAACTTTTCCTACCATGAACGATTGGAGCGTGAAACAAAGGACCTGCCCATGCAATTCTGACTCATTACAAAGCACAATACACTTTGTCTTATTTTGAAAATTGTACGACAGGCAGAGAAAACAATATATAGTCCATTCTTTAAGATCTTCCATCATATGCAAATGCCATCCTACGTTCTTATGTCTTCAGTTGCTCCCGTCCATTGATATATGCTGCGCCTTAGCAAATTTCTTAAGCTCTGTAATTATTGCCAGAAAGAACTTAAACAAGATCAAAATTCGAAATTGCTGAAGGTCCTGTTACTGTGACTTATTCTGATTAATGTATTTATAGAAATTACTTACTGGGCGCATTCGATTATATCTTCCTAGGTGATGTTACATAAATGGATTTTAATACTCTAGATAACTTTTGTTTAGGATGTCTGATGAGGATGGGAT
Source organism: Pleurodeles waltl (assembly GCF_031143425.1). NCBI lineage: Eukaryota > Metazoa > Chordata > Amphibia > Caudata > Salamandridae > Pleurodeles > Pleurodeles waltl. Next base: position 847,166,798 of record NC_090444.1, read on the forward strand.
TTACAAGTAGAAAGTAGACTTTGGCCTAATAATGTACTCAGAGGGTATTACACTATATCATAAGTCTTAGTTATTATTGTATACGAAATGGATTTAACTAGAAAGAGTTTTCTACATATCCCTAGGACAGACTAGTGATGAATCCGCTTTTAGCAGAACTTTGCACTTTAGAAGATCTCTCTGTCAGCATGGAATCTCATTTTTTACTAAAAAGAAAAAGAAAAAAAACATTTTATACATAAATTGTATTTTTATTGTATTTTATTGAGTAATGTGCATTTGTGTAGGTGTGTTAATTGTGGCCGTTTACATTTAATCAAAACAAGAAGGTTTTAGATTAACCAGAGATTTATCACGAAATGTGCTATTTTACGTGTCATGCTTTTATGGTCTCTTGTGACCGAATAAATATTTTTCCGAGTTTCGAGTACTACGAAATATAGTTCTCTGTCATTAGAGGGCATCCAAATAGTAAGTCTTGAGGCAGCCCATACAGACCATTAAACTCCGCACCATCAAGTGCATAAAAATGCTAGGACAAATGAACTCACCAAAACAGAACAATATCATATAGTTTGTCTTTGCTTTTCAGTTATTATTGTTATTTCTGACCAAGTCAGTCATTTCTCTGTAAATGGACAATCTATAAAGTCGAAGGTAAATGTTACAAATATGCATGACTCACCAGAAAGCAGAGCGCGTCCAGTCACCGCATATCAAATCCATGTGTGCCTGCATTCTACTCGGGCGCCATCTTAAAAAAGTACTTCGGTGATTATGGAAAGAAGACAGAAATGCTGCCCCAATAAAGGCTTGCATGTGTGTTGAATATAAGCTCCATCATAAGTGTGTGTGTGTATGCAAATGAACACAAAAAGTTTTTTTAGTTAGTTACCTTTCAGTGCAAAATTTGTTTTGTGCTAAAAAGTTGCCTAAAAGTAATGCAAAGTAGCACAAAGTGGTGTTTTGCGTTAGTTAGTATCAGAGAGGCATTACATGGGTGGTACATGGGCATTCCCTTGCAACCACCCAAGCTTTTTAATGCAAAACCCAATCTACCAGCATTAGTAGGCAGGGTTTTGTGCAAATAAAAAATGCCACATTGAGGAGGAGTTAAAAAGGAGAAATGTTTTTATTTCTCTTAATGCTTCCTACTATGCATGTGTGCTGTACTGTACAGCACACATCCAATGTGGGAAACGTATTAAAGTTAGTCTAAGCATAGTATTTTGTACTGGAAAGGTACCCTTACCATTCAAAACATATGCTAGACTTACGCTCACACTCTTGCACTATGGCACAGCACTGTGCATGTGTGTGTTTGACTTGGCAACTTGATTGTGCACTTGGCACTAGGGAGCGGGGAGGAGAGTGCCACATTGTGGTAGATATAGTACTGTCCTTCTCTCTCCCTCTCATGCAACGCAGCACAGTATTATTGAGTGCTGTGCTGTGTTGTGTGAAAATGTTGTAAATCTGGGCCAAGAAGTTTTAGTACTACACACTAGCTACATACCCACCCCACATACACACACATGGAATGCCAGCACAAAGATCTGGGGATCACATAGAATCCTTCTTTGGGCCGATCTGTCTGAAGCCTCCATCATTCCTATTCTGCTCATCAGAGTCTTCATATGATCCCGATCTGCTCTTTGCTGACTGCCATCACTTGTTGACCCCTTTGTTAGCCATTAACCCTTTTTCCTCACTGTCTCATCTGTCTTTCTCAAAGCCTTCCTGCCATTCTTCACATGAGCATCATGAACTTTTTAGTTTACCTAGTCCTCTTGCTTTGGTCTTCTGGCTGCCCTTGGTACTGGCCCCTAAGTTTTCATTGCGACTGTCCTGCTTATCCTGGTATCTTGAACATACTGGCCATTGCCTTTCAGTTCTTGCTGTTCATAGTCATCTTCAGTCTAGTCCTAATCCTCCTGACCCTTGTCCTCCTGCTCCATGATGGCATGGTTCTACAATTACTTGTCCTGTCATAAATCATCCTAGCCTTTCCTAGTTCTGATGGTCCTTGGCCTCCGGTACATGCTAGTCTAACAACTTTCAGGTCCTGAAGACCCTGGTCCTGGTGTGATTGGTCGTCATTCCTATGTACTCCTACCCCTTTGTATCCTTGGTCTCCTGTTCACATGCTCATGGAATTCTTCATACTCTCCACTCTAATTCTCATCCATCAGTCCTACTAGTCCCGCTTCCCTGGTTTATCTAGTCTCATTGTTTGCCTTTTCCTAATCCTTCTGATACTGTTCCCGTCTCAATTCTGGTACTCCTTTCTCTGGTCATCATGTATCAGGTCTTCTGGTGTTAGTTCCACTGGTCTTGGTATCCGTTGGCCTCACAGTCTCCGATCTTCCTGCCGCATTCTAATCCTACTAGTCCTCCTGGTTTGCCTTTTCTACCTTGTTCTTGTCCATTTGACCATGATCATGGTCAATATAGTAATGGCCCTCTTGATCCTGGTTTCCTCATCCGTCTTGCACTTGTCCTTCTAGTTCTCATGTTGTGGATTATCCTTGTTCATGTAGTTCTTTTAACCATCGTTTAGTATCTAACACTCATGGACCTTCTGATCCTGGTCCTACTGGGCCCAGATCTTCTCATCCTTTATAATGCCCCTGGTTATTGTAATCTAGGATCTCAAAAACCTGCTAGCCCTGGTCTTTTCTTGTTGTGATCTTCCCGGTCCTTTTGCTTCTGGCCCCTTGGTCCTCCTTGATCTGATGTCTTTGGTCTTACTGTCTCTTTCCTTTTTTCCATTGGTCTCCTGACATTTGTCATCTTTGGTCTGTCTACTTGGTTCTCCTACACCGGCCCTAGTCATCCTCATCCCTCTGGTCCTGGTCGGCGTGCACAGGCTCTCATAGCCATCCTTATCGTTATGGTCCAGGGCATTCTGTTCCTTGTACATCTAGATCTTCTGTACCTTTGGGCCCTTCTCCACTGGGTTCAGATTCCCCTTTTCAACATCCTCCTGGCCCTCCTGATCCCTCTCACAGTGGTCTCTGTACCCCCACTGCTGTTTTTCATTATCGTGTTCCTCATGGTCTATTTTTCCTGGTTTCCTTTGCCATTAGTAACCCTGATAGTTGTAGATTAGGTCTCCCTGGGCCTGGTTCTTCTTGTCCTGGTCCTCATGGCTCTGATCTCTCTAGCCCTCCTGGTCATCTACCTCCTGGGCCTTATTATTCTACTTGTCATTCTCCTCCTCTAACAACTTCCTTCCACAAGGACTTTAGTCAGGTACAGCCTTCAAGCCTGTCACAGAGAGTTTTTTGGGGCTTCCAGATTTCTTTTCCTGAGACACCACTTTCAAGTACAGAAACGAGGGTCCAAAAGAGAGAGGACTGTGCTTGCCTAAAACACTGCATAATATGTTCAGAAGTGAAACTACCATTCCTAATATGCATTATGCAGGTGACTAGAATGTCAGTGTAGCTGAAGAGGCCACTCATGACATGGGACCAATAAGCATCAATGCTTACTCTGTTGGGTGAATAGTATGAAAAAGTATGTTTATTCACAGGCAGCAGCATACATGCCTACAGGCCCGATTCAGACAGAAGACTTGCAATTTTGGAAGCAAAAAATGGCTTTGTTTGTCCTGTTACCTGCCTAATATTACCTCTGTTTCAATGTATGTCTATGGGGAAAATGCATTCACCTGATTTAAAAAAAAATCTCCCATGTTCTAGTTGTAAAATGCAGGCATGTATGCAGCAGTGAGGACTGCTCCTGTGCATTACCCAGATGCATTGCTTACCTGTCTCCTGCTTTTACTTGCTCATTCCTCAGAGGTCCCATCACAGTGTCTCACTCAATTTACCTCATGCAAGTGCCCCAAAGCACTGTGTCCCCAAGCATGCAAGCAAGCATGAGGAATTGATATGATCATGGATCCTTGTTGATATAGATGTGCAGTTTTTAATAGGCCAGTTGTTATGCCTTATTTTGTTCTCCCTTATATAATTGTTTTGATTTTACGGTTTTCATTTATTGTGGTGTTTATATATCATTTTAATCTATCCATGTAAATTGGATATTGAATAGGAAAGAAAATATATGTATATTTTTTTTTTATTGTTTATGGATGTAAATTAAAGCTATCTGTAGTTTTTTTATCATTGTGGTATCCACTTACAGTATGGTTTTGATTATAGCTGTTTTATATGAGAAGATTGGAGTGGTGTGAGTGTTTATGTTGTCTTTAAGGGGAATTTTGTGACATTTACTGTGTAGTGGTATCCTGTTCCCCCCCCCCCCCCCCCTAGAGTGCGGGTCCTTCTCTCTTTTCTTTGTTGTCACCACTCTACCATTGCCTAGAGTCTCATTTTCCTATATGGCTGGCTAAATATAGACCTCCTTCACAGTATTTATCCACCCACTGGTCAAATTGAACATCATTTCTACTATTTAATCTATGGCTGGCTAAACAGCAAAGATTATGTACTATTTGCCAGCCACTGGGTAAATAGGAGAGATTTTGTACTACATGGCTGGTGGGACGACTAAATACTACTTCTTACCGCTAGAGGTAGGCACCAGGGACTCAGTGGACCAACCTGAAACAAAAAGCGACAGGCAGAGGATGGTGCATGTGTTAGAGGAGGCTGACCAGATCCTTGGATTGTCCAGGAGAGTCCCGAATTCTGAGCTTCTGCTGCCCCAGGGTTTCAGGAGTTTTTATTCTTTGTTTTGCGGAGCACTTTAGGTGAGCTTGAATACTTAAAAAAAAAACCTTGTGCATGCCTTCGCTTTAACAAACCCTGATTTAGAAAATCAAAGTGTGGTAATAAGGAATCTTTTTAAAGACCGTGATTCAACACTTATTCACCTAGCGCATCATTTTGTTAGGAAGTTTGTATTTACTATAAGTAAGTTCTTGGTTTCTATGAATATTTTAGTTAAAAAGCATTACACACTGTGTGCAACTGTTTAAAAGAGATTGTGCTCCCAGATTGCTTCAGTTGTACTGAGGTGAAGCTGTGGCGCTGCATTACTTTTGAATCCGAGCAGTAGTATATAACTTTATTGCATGATTACTTAAATTTGTTGGAAAAAATACACAGAGTAAAACAAGGAGAAATCAGAAGAAATGTATATGTGAAATACGCAACCCTCAGAGGATTCCATCATGACAAATCATATCCTGCCTATGTGTTGAACAGTATGACATTCATACTTTCAGTACAAATCATCTAATGGCAATAAATAAGATACTTTTAAGAGATGTACAACTATCAGGAGCTAACAATGCGATATTGGCGAAAAGATGTTACATTTCATCATAACAGATCAATTTCTGCCATATATATAAAAATTTAAAGTACATACCATCATTACAAATCATCCGCTTCCTAAAATTTCAATAAGCTATCTTATTACTGCATTAATGAGAAATACTTAAAAAACATAAAGGAACAAAAGTGGAATACCTAAAAGTGCATATCATCACTGCAAACAGCATCTTACAGGGAGATGATCTAGTGGGTGCACTACTATCAAGCAATATAATTTATCTGACATATTGCATAGCATGGAGAACATCTGTCTCCATGTTCTGCATGCGCTACTATCGAGGGCTATGATTTATTTGAGGTATTGCATAGCATGGAGAACATATGTCAAGGTCAAAACCGGTGAAACCTTTAAAGTTAAAATCTTTGCATAGTGGAATACCTTAAAGTGAATATCATCACTGCAAACAGCCTCTTACAAGGAGATAATCTAGTAGGTGCACTACTATCAAGCACTATCATTTATCTGACATATTGCGTAGCAAGGAGAACACCTGTCTCCATGCTCTGCATGCACCTCTATTGAGGGCTATCATTTATTTGAGGTATTGCATAGCATGGAGAATACCTGTCAAGGTCAAAACCGTTGGAACCTTTAAAGTTCAAATCTTTGCATATATTTTCACGCTTTAAGATCAAAGAACATAATTTAAAATAATTAAACATTAGTAGTATCACACTGTTGTGCAATCATATGTGAAGTGCAATGTTTGGCAAATTACCTAATTTAGATTAAAAAGTCTGGGTGAATGTGGAGCATTGATTCAGTTTTGCTTGCAACTGAGAGATAAACTTCCCGAATTTGGCAAGTTCAACTGGCTCCTTTAGGGCAAACACCAGTAATCTTTCTTCATTACAGGTTCTTATACCATGGTGACGTAAAAGTGGTCTTAGTACAGTGCGTTGTGCATTCATCAGTGCTGGTCAGCAACATAGCATAATATATGGTTACATTTCTCTTTTTTGTATCCACAGAGCCTACAACTTTTTATTATGGAGCGAGAATGCCATTTTGGGTTCAGCTCCTTTATCTTCAGGCCAAACAGTCTTGTAACTGCAATCTGTGTTGCACAGGCTTTCTTGATTGTGTAGCCCAATTATGGCTGAGGGACCAAGTGCTGTGAATCGTTCATATAAGGTACCACCACAGTTTCTTGCACAGGGATGTTACTCAGTTTTTTCAGGTCACTTGCCCAGGAAAGCATTTTTATCTGCCTTTTCAGCACAGACTTGATGGAAATATATGACTGCGCCAGTTTGATCAGTTCTGCTTATTCAATTTGAAGGGTGGTTAATGCTGTGGTTAGGTACTGTGACCAGGGATTCACTTTTGTTTCAAAGATAGGGCGGAGCGCTGATTTCAGAGTGTTAGGTGAGGCCATAATTATCCTGTTGTAATATTTCAGGAAGGTGCCGATATGGGCCTAGTTCTGGCCTTCCAGGCCAAATTCTAGGCTTATCAGTTGGCTCCTTATTTATTGTGGTAACTTGAACACACTTTTATAAGATTTAACTTGGAGCTTTTCTGCCAGTGTGGTGAATTGGCCTAGATAGGCTGTGTGGCCATAGTTTAAGGCTGGAAGAAGAGAGGCTTTGAGGACTTAAAGAATTAGGCCCTCATTACGACCCTGGCAGTGGGTGATAAAGTGGCGGTAATACCGCCAACAGGCTGTCTGTAATTACCGCCAAATTATGACCATGGTGGTGATATCTTCCATAGACAACCAATGTACCACACCAGCCGCCAGGGAGGAAATAACAGCCACCACGGCGGTAGCCGCCAACAGCCAGGCGGAAGACAAAGTACCACCCACTATATTTTGACCCTGCAAACCGCCACCTTTTTTGGGGTGGTACCAACCTCTACATTTCCCTGGCTAAAATAGAGCTCAGAAGTGAAAGAATTCACCATTGGAGACACAGGGAAGAACCACGCCGCCATGGAATGCGAACTGCAAGTTTTCCCAATGATCTCCTATGTTATGCTCCACCTGGAACACCAACGCCGATGAAGACAACGGCGGTGAGTACAGCCGCCTAGCACACAAGGGAGAGAGGGAGGAAAACGAGAGTGACACGCACACGCATGACACACAACTGACACACACACACACTATACACACAACCAGCTGCATCTGAAAAACAGTTTGCCCCTGAAAATCGGCAGAATAATGCAGGGACTACAGGAATTGACTAAAGTGATTGTAATCAGATCAACATCAAAACTAATAATTCGATTTGGCAATGAAACAGATATTTACACATGTACAAAAAAGGGACACTGCCCAGTCCAAAGTTCAAAGGGCCCACATGGCCACAGGGCACAGTCTAAGGCCCAACTCGAATCCTCAGCACATCCGGATAGAACACTGCAGGGGCATCAGTTTGCAAATAGGCAGGCACCTCAGCCGGATGCAGGAACTAGCCCATTGGTTCTGGAGTGGGCAACATGCCCAATGCTTTGTCCTGGGGAGTGAAAGGCCTCAGTCTCTCGAGTGGGTGACTTGCCCACTGGTTCTGGGGGAGGCAACATGCCCATTGGTTTGTCCTGGGGAGTGCAAAGCCACAGTCTCTCGATTGGGTGACTTGCCCACTGGTTCTGGAGAGGGCAACATGCTCATTGCTTTGTCCTGGGAGTGTAAGGCCACAATCTCTCAAGTGGGTGACTTGCCCACTGTTTCTGGAGGGGACAACATGCCCATTGCTTTGTCCTGGGGAGTGCAAGGCCACAGTCTCTCAAGTGGGTGACTTCCCCACTGGTTCTGAAGGGGGCAGCCTGCACAGTAGCCCCTGGAGGGTGGACTACATGGCGTCCGCCGGCAGTGACGGCTGCATTGTGGTGGTGGTTGGGGGAGGCTCCTGGGCAGCCCCTGCACTCAGTGATGGCTGCACATCCACAGCTGGCGGTGGGGGCCCCGTGACAGCTGGTGGTGGTGGCGGTGTTAGCCTGACAGATTCTGCTGCCAAAGTGTGCCTCTTCTCCTCCTGTTCAGGGGTCAGGGATCCCTTACCCTTCCTGGTAGGGGTGGATGGGCTCTTCCCTTCTCTGCCTTGGGGTGCAGGCTCCTTCCCCTTCCTCACTGCTGGTGTAGGCTCCTTCCCCGTCCTCACAGCTGGTGCAGGCTCCTTCCCCTTCCTCACAGCTGGTGCAGGCTCCTTCCCCTTCCTCACAGCTGGTTCAGGACCCTTCCCTTTTATCCCTGGTTGTGCTGGCTCCTTCCCCTTCAGTATCGTAGGGCTTGTACCCTGACCACCACGAGTAGGTGGTGCTACCACTGTCCCCATGGACTGTTTGGCTGAGGTGCTGGGCTGTGTCCTTGGTACCCTGCCCATACGTGCAGGATTGGGGGGAAGGGTTCTGGAAGAGGTCAAGTTGGGCAATGAAAAGCCTTTCAGGGATGTTGGGGCAGGAGGAGGGAGGAGTAATGGAAGTGGAGGATGAGGGAGTGGTTGTCGGAGGTGTATGTCTGCTGGATTTGGGTGCAGGTGCATGGGCTGTATGCGGATGTGAGGTGGATGGCTGTTGGGTGTCTGAGTGCTTGCGTTTGTGTCCTTTAGGAGGGGGGAACAGACACGGTGGGAGAGGACACAGGGGATGCGTGCAAGGATGTTGTGGAGGCGTCTGCCAGTGAGGTGTGTGTTCTGCTTGGTGTGGTGATGCTGGTAGTGGATGTTGATGTAGTGCATGCAGGTGTGAGTGTGGACGTAACTGGGAGAGAGGTGGAGGAGTGGGAGGAGGGGGAGACCGTGGAGGCTGTGGATGTTGTTGTGTCTACAATTGTATGGTGTTTGTGTGAGCGCCTGTGGGATGAAGTGTGGTGCTTGTGTTTGCCTGTGCCACTCTTGGGTGTTGCCTTGTGTGTATGCTCGTTTATTTGTGTGATTGGGATGGGTTGGGGTTGAGGAGAATGGGACTGGGAAGTGGGAGTTGGAGGGGGGGATGGTTGAAACAGGGACAATGGCTGCCATCAGAGATGAGGCCGGAGTCTGAATCAATCTCTGTTGAGCCACCAATCCACTATGAATGCCCTCCAGGAATGCATTGCATTGCTGCATCTGGGATGCCAGCCCCGGATGGCATTCACAATGGTTGACTGCCCTACAGAGATGGATCTCAGGAGGTCAATAGCCTCCTCACTCAGGGTAGCAGGGCTCACTGGGGCAGAGCCTGAGGTGCCTGGGGCAAAGGAGATGCCCACCCTCCTGGGTGAGCAGGCACGGGCAACTCGTTGAGGGGCTACTGGAAGTGTGGTGCTGGTACGGAGATGGCGGCTGTACCTGCAGCTGGGGTGGTCACAGAAGTGTCCGCCACCACCAGGGAGCTCACATCGGAGAAGATATCTGAGTCTGTGTTGTCCTCTCCAGTCTCCGCCTTGGTGCTCCCCTTGCCCTCCATCCCACTGGTTCCCTCGGCGTCGGTGGACTCTGCCTCCAGGGTGCTGTGGGATGCAGCTCCCTCTATTACCGGTGCCCATGCTCCTCCACTAGATGATGCTAATGCACACAAGGACAAGATGACAAAACAAGAAAGGGGGGAGAGAGACCAAGGATGCACTGGGTCAGTGACTACACCAACACCACAGTTGGCGTAGACAGCACCCTCACACACAGGGAACAGGCCTACGCACTATGCATTGCACTAGCAGTGATATGGCTGGTCACCAAGGCATGAGGAGGAGCACACACTGCCAACTGCAGCACACCTGGGACCCATGCAGTCCTTCCTAGAAGTGAATACTAACAAGCTAGGTTACCTGTATTTGCGATGCAACCATTACCCTTCAGTGGACCTATGCTGCTATGTCTGCCCTGGCCTTTGGGGCACCCACTAACACACAACCACCACCCGGATATCCGCCTAAGGTGAAACTATACCCACTGCATTCACCCCCTTGTGGCTGCTGTGATGCCCTCAAGCGCCCATCCAGCTCAGGGTATGCCGCCACCATTATGCGGGCCATCAGGAGGGCAGGGTCCGACGGGCATACCTTCCTTGTTGGGAGGCCATCCCCAGCTGGGCCTCCGCGGTCTTCCGTGCCCAGCGTCTCAGGTCCTCCCACCGTTTCCGACAGTGGGTGCCCTAGAGCCCCAGGGTCCGCACCTCCTTGGTGAAGGCATGCCATAATCCCTTCTTTTGATGGGCACTGACCTTCAGAGGTAATACATACAGGAGAACTCCATTAAACGAACAGTCCAGCCTGTCACACACATGGAACACCATACCCGATTCCTTCAACATTGCAAAACACATAGGCCAGCTCACAACATGTACACCCACCCTTACACGATGCCTTCACACACAACTCCATGCATTCATGCCACATGCATCGTGCCCACAGCATACTCACCTGTTGGTCTGGAGGCCCACACATCAGTCCGTACTGGGGTAGGACCCCATTCACCAGTTGCTCCAGCTCCTCAGAAGTGAAGGCTGGGGCCCTTTCCCCAGTCAGACAAGCCATGGTAGGTTTCAGACACAGGTCACAGCAGCATATGCAGTGTAGGTCTTCTCCTGTGGTAGGTCAGGAAACAAATGATGATTGAGAAATAAAATGGCGGTCACATCCGCGGCGGTGTATACCGTCACTGTCGGCATACATCCCCATTGGCCACTGTACCCCATAGGGCCCAGTATTATCCAAAGAAGAATTGCACGATGGTTCACGACCGCCTACTGCCACAACGCACAACGTCGGCAGAATTACCTCACTTCCACTGTCCCTCCACACAGGACAGGTGGTTGCCATTTCAGGGGGGGAACAGGCCTATCGATAATTGCTGCGTCACAGGATAAAAAGCGCATACTTTTAAATTCCACTGTCCCAAAACATGATTGCACGATGTGGACTGCTGTTGTGGTATAGTTGTTCCAATTGTGACAGCCTACTCACTCTTGTGTCCCTTAGATACCTACTGCTGCGGATGAATAGGAGATGGAGCCACACCCCTGTGTACAGACCCCTGGTGGACTTAGCTGTACTGGAGGACAGGCACATAATACTCACCTATAGACTGGACAGGGCCACAATCACAGAGCTGTGTGCCCAGTTGGAGCCTGACCTGATATCAGCTATCCGTCATCCCATTGGGATCCCCCCTCTTGATAAGTTCTATCAGTGCTCCATTTCCTGGCAACTGGTTCTTTCCAAGTGACAGTGGATTTGGCAGCAGGAATGTCACAGCTAATGTTCTCAGTAGTGCTGGCAAGAGTCTTGTCCGCCCTGATAAAACATGTGCAGCTACATTGCTTTCCCCTAGGTGGAAAATTTGGCCACTGTGAAGGCCGGGTTTTATGCAGTGGACATATCCCCAATATAATTGGGGCGATTGATGGTACACATATTGTGTTTGTCCTCCCACACTCTCCCCCCCAGCAGAATGAATAGGTGTACAAGAACCGTAAGAGTTTCCACTCCATGAATGTGCAGATGGTGTGCCTGGCAGACCAGTACATCTTCCACTTCAATGCTAAGTATCCTGGGTTGGTCCATGATGCCTTTGTCCTAAGGAATAGCAGCATCCTAAATGTGATGGCCCAACTGCAGAGACACAGAGTGTGACTTATAGGTGAGCCTTGGTCCCCACCCAGTGTATGTTGGTGTATGCCTATGCTGTTAGCTAAATGGGATAGCGTGTGGCTAAATGTTGTCCCTCAATATTTGAGGTGACTCTGGTTACCCAAACCTATTGTGGCTGCCTACCCCTGTGTGGAATGCCAGGACAAGGGCAGAAGAACGGTATAATGAGGCACATGGGCAAACCAGAAGGACAATTGAAAGAAACTTCGGACTCCTGAAGGCCAGGTTCAGGTGCCTCCATCTGACAGGTGAATCCCTGTGCTACTCACCTGAGAAGGTCTGCCAGATAGTAGTGATGTGCTGCATGTTGCACAACCTGGCCCTCAGACGGCATGCACCTTTTCTGCAGGAGGAGGAGACTAGAGATGCCCCTGTGGCAGCAGTAGACCCGGAGGACAGTGAGGATGAGGAGGCAGAGGTTGAGGATGTGGACAACAGAACATTAGTGATCTGTCAGTACTTCCAATGACACACAGGTGAGGTAGTAAAACTTCACATTTATATGTCTATTGATGTATTCCGTGTGGCATGCTGGCATTACCCACTTGTTTCCTCTACTTACTGTCATCTATGGATTGTCATTTTACAGATGATGGTGATATGACAACAATGTCCTGATGTGATCACAACAGCCAGCAACAAATTATTCATTCTATGCTTTCATTAGGTACAGTTCATTTCCAATGGATGTAGCTGTTTCAGTGAATACAAGTTTGCAATACATGAAATACTAGTAGTCGAAGTTTGTCCAGGGGTGTTTATTATAGAACTAAGATATTGCGGGACAAGTGCAAAGGAATGGGGTGATGATGGAGGAAAGCCAAGGGTATTGTTCCAGTCTGTTTGTAGCACAGGTGCAGTGTCCAAGTGGCCCATAGGAAGGGGAGCAAAGGCAGTTCAAGGTGGACAACGTGACAGAGTGGGACACAAGAGGGACAATCAGGAGAGTCTCATTTCCTGGCGGTGGTCTTGGCAAGTGCCTCTGGCTTCTGTCTGGCTCGCAGGGAACGGTAGCGGGGTGGTTCACCTTCTCCAGGGGGAGGAGTGCTGGTGGCCTGTGAGTCCTGTGGTGGGGCCTCCTGCCCACTAGCGGAAGTGGAGGGCTGATCAATGGACTGGCTAGTGGTCTGGTCCCACTGGTGTGCTGTTGCCTCCCTCATGATGTTGGCCATGTCTGCCAGCACCCCTGCAACGGAGATCAGGGTGTTGTTAATGTCCTACAAGTCCTCCCTGATCCCCTGATGCTATCTCTCCTGTAGCCACCTGTTCTCCTGCATGTTGTCAAGGATCTGGTCCATCGTGTTTTGGGAATGTTGCTAGGCTCCCAGGATCTCGGAGAGTACCTCCTGGAGGTTCAGTTCCCTTGTCCTGTCCTCCCCCGGGCGCACAGCAGTTCTCCCAGTGTCCCTGTTGGCCTGTGCCTCTCTCCCCGAACGGTGTGCCCACTGCCACTGACCCCAGGTCCCTGATTGTCTTGGGGCGATGTGTGGCCTTGGGTCCGTGTACAGGTGGGCACACTGCTGATTGACGTGTCCTGGGGACAGAGATGTGGGTAAGCTGGGTGGGTGCTGTGGTGTTGATCCTGATGGGGGAGGCTCTGGGGTGGTCTGCGAGTAGGCTTGGGGACTGACTGTCCTGTGGTCCCTGATGGGTCAAGTAGGTCCTCCAGATCCTGAAGTCCAGAGTTACTGTCATCACTGGGGGCCTCTTCTGTTGGGGGACTGGATAGTGGTGGCACCTCCTCTCCACTGACATTGGCTGAGGTACTTGTGGGGATGTAAATGATGTATTATGCTTCAAATGTATGACGTGTACATACCTGGCTTCCCCTATATTGTTGGTGTGACCATGCCAGTTTTTGCTTGTGTATGGTGATGAATTGTGGGATTGTTAGTTTCCCTATGCTGTACATGCTTTAGTGATGGGTGCCCATGCAGGGATGGGAGGGGTGTCCATGCATTGGTATTGCTTGCAGGGCTTGGCACTGTGGTTAGTCATATGTGTAGGTGCAGTGTGTGGGATGGTGTGGAGTGATGGGAGTGAGAGTGAGGGAGTGTGATGGCATGCAGGTAGGGGGGGTGATTATTAGTAACTGTTGACTTACCAGTGTCCAGTCCTCCAGCAACTCCAGCTAGTCCCTCAGGGTGCAGTCTTACCAGTCCTTGCTCCTCCCATGCTGTGAGCTGTGGGGGAGGAGGTGGGGGTCAACCACCAGTCCTCTGTATGACGAGCTGTTGTCTTGCTGCAATGGAACGTACCTTCCCCCGTAGGTCATTCCACTCATTCCTGATGTCGTCCCTTGTTCTTGGGTGCTGTCCTACTGTGTTTACCCTGTCCATGATTCTCCGCCATAGCTCCATCTTCCTTGCAATGGAAATCTGCTGTACCTGTACTCCAAAGAGCTGTGGCTCTACCCTGACAATTTCCCCCACCATGAACCCTAACTCCTCCTCAGTGAAACGGGGGTGCCTTTGTGGTGCCATGAGTGTTGTGTGATGTGTGTTGGTGAGGGTGTGTTGATTAATGTGGGGTGTGTGATGTGGCATGCGTGATGGGTGTATGGTTGTAAGTGGTATGTGTGTCTAGTTGTCTCTGTGCTCTTCTTATCAGTCTCCTGGTGGCAATTGTTGTTTGTAAGAGGTTGTGGGTACTGTAGGTGTGTGTTTTATACTGGTGTGGATGTGGTATGTGTATGGGTGTCAGGTGTGTGTTTTTCGTATTGGCCAATGTAGTGTTGTTTTGTATGTGGGTGTCCATTCTGAGCGCAGCGGTATGAACCATCAATGGTTTACCGCCGTTGAATGTCCGCCATGGTGATTCGCGGGTCATAATGTGGTGGGTGTTTTTTAGTTGACGTAACGGTATGGGTTTTGGGACCGACACTTTTGCTCTGACCTTTGGGCTTGCGGATTTGTTTATGTGGCTGAATTCTGTCGGATTGGTGTGTGTGTGTCATAATATGGTGAACGGATATCCGCCACTGTGGCGGTAAGTTGGCGGCCGTCAGCATGGCGGTAAATGGGATTTACCACCAATGTCATAATGAGGGCCATAGTCTTGAATAGGGACTTTCTATGAGATTTAGCTGGCATATTCTGGTTGTTATGAATTCTACCTTTACCTTCAGATAATGTAGATCGACTTTGGGTTTTCCCTTTGCCAATAACCACACCCCCAGATAGTTATGCACATCTGTGCCGCTAATGGTGAGTGGCTCAATTTTCCAGCGGGAATGCTGATGTTTCAGTGACCCTCCAAAGATTAATACTTTAGTCTTGGAAGCATTTGCCTTCATTTTATATGCCGAGTTGTAACCATGCAGGGCAGTTAATGCTTTTTGTAACCCAATTTTTGAATGATCCAGCAGCACTATATCATCTGCCTATTGTAAGGGGGTGATTTTAAGATTCCTGATTTTTGGTGGGATCAGGTTAGCATGTCTTAGCGCCTGGTACAAATCTGCTGTATAAAGGTTAAATAAAAGGGGTGCTAGCACACATCCTTGTTTTAACTTGTTGGTGGTGTGGATCTCCTTATTTATGACAGAGCGCGACAGCTTAACCCTTACCCAAGTGGATGTGTAAAGTAAAATTATTGCCCTTAATAACTTGCTAGAGATTCCCCAGCTTTGGAGTTTACTCTTTAACAAGTTCCTGTTCACCGCATCAAAGGCTGCAAAGAGTGGAGGTGACTTCTTAGCAGCAGCCTCATGTATCAGAAAAGGGAGGGCCACGATGTTATCTGTGGTTGCAGATTTCGCCCTGAAACCATCTTGACAAAGGGGGACTAGCCCCGTGGCCTCTGCCCAGCTTTGTAATTCTTATAGAAGAACTGAGACGAATCCCTTTGCTTCAATAGCCAATAAAACAATACTTTGGTAATTAGCTGGATCTTGCCTGTCCACTTTTTTATAAATTGGGTGTAATATGGAGCCTCTCCAATTAGGTGATACTTCCTGAGACTCTAGGCAGGAGCAATAAGGGGCAGAGGGAATTGGTGAGCAAAGCTCCATATCTCCCTTGAAGATTTGTGCTGGTATGGCATTGGTGCCGGGGGCCGCAGACGACCTCATGCTGCGCAAAATTATGGAAATTTCACCTGGAGAGAGGGAAGTCCAGGATCTGGGTGAGTATCATACGTGCCGCCTTTGTCCCTTGGTTGTTCTAGAGGAGTAGGTCGGCCCCATACAGTTCTTTTAACATATTTTTTCCAGGAGTCTTCATTTTTTACATTGATTCGTAAGTTTCCGTGGCCCATCTTGTTTTTAACGTACCTTCATAGGTCACCATGATTATATTTTCTTATCAGGGAGTAAATATGGACAGATTCCCTTTCCTCTTGTTTACGTTTTAAAGACCAGATCAACTGCTTGTGCTGTTTAGCATAAGCTTGTCACTTTAATGCTAGCTCCATTTTAGTTGAAGAGTTCCTAGTTTTGCCATATAATGTTCGCAGCCGGAAAAGTCTCTGCTTACTTTCTATTATAGGATGCTGAGGAAGGGCTTTTATGTGGCTCCGTTGTGGGGTAGTGAAGGATCCCGCTTGTTGTAAAAGATTCTTGGTGATGTCTGGCCAATTAATTCAAAGGGTTTCGGCCGTCATTGACAGCAGAATGGAGCCTTTGGAGTTCTTCCAAGAATTGCATACCTTGGATGCAAGCAGTCCCCATTTTATTCGCCTGATTGTCTGTAGATCTTCAGCCCCCGCAAGGCTTCTATTAATTTTTGAGTTTCCAAACACCTTGGTTTCACTTCAAGATTTACTATTAGTGGGAGGTGATCACTGGTGTTTATTTGTAGGATTTCAGAGGCTACCAGACAGTTAATTACCTCCTCTGAGGCAAAGATGTATTACAGGGTGCTCTTACTCTGAAAAGTTTTGGAAACGTCTGTGCAGGGGAACCTTTTTCTTGAGTATGCTGGATAGAAAAAAGGCCATGTTTGCTGAGCAGATATTAAAGTTGATGGTCCGCCAAGCATACCATCAGGTAAACATCTGCCCTTGTTCCTAAGAGTCTGAGATTGAAATCCCCGCAGATTATGGTATTGTAGCCAACATGGTCACAGAGTACTCTGTCCAGGGTTTCTACTAATTGTGACATCCTTTCTGCCCTAATTTGGCTAAAAGAATTGAAGTAGAGATTAACTATATGGGATTTTAGTGTATGGCCTTCTGATGTTGAGGTTTTCAACCTTGTTACTTGCTGCACTGGATCTTGGGTAGAAACCTGGCAGGCTTTAAAATCTAGGTTGACATTTAAATATATTGAAAGGCCACCAGAAGGCCGCCCAAAGATGTTTCTTTTCGTTGCAAATTGTTGTATTTCATGGAATCCGGAATTACCAGAGGGGATGTTAACCAAATTTCTTGAAGGCATTCCTCAGGAGCTGTTGAGCTGCATCATGTTTCAAAAGTATTGTCAAGCCTGCCACATTCCAAGAGACAACTGACAGATTGAGTTCCGTCGTCCATGCATGGTTATTGTTGCTAGGAGTATTAATGAACATTGCTATAACAGATAGCAGGGCTCCAGGTTGACTTATTTTAGTTCCACGGTCTAGGGACACCTTTCTGATGCAATTCGTTGGAGCTGAGTAAGTACAAGATATGGAGAAAGTATTGTTCGACCCTACTGCCTTGAGGTGACCTACCCATTTTAAAATACTATCAGTGCTAGATTTTTGGTGTAGGATTTCACTTGATGTTTTTAGGGGAATAGGATACTTAGGCTGGACGAATATCTCTGCCATTATGCCCCATTCCTCAAGAGTCAGTTCGGCCAGTGCTGAGGTGCTTAAGGTCAATATAGTTAGTTGATTCACAGTGATTACTATATTCAGGTAGATCCTTAAATGTTACTCTCAAGATGTCATCTGAATTTGTGTTGATCTCCTCTGGTAGTGCCTTAAATAACCATAATAGGTTTGATTGATACAAAATATAATGGTTGCCTTCTGAGCGGTATTGAGGTGTAGGGACTAACTTGGCAGAGGGTGTGCTGTTCTTCGGAGCATTGGCTCCTTCCTGGTTATTTTCATCAGTGGCTTTTGATTTTCCCAGTTTAAGTCCAGCTGTGTCATTGGATCATAAAATGCCAGATGATAGGTCAGCTAACCTTTGCGCTTCGGGCTTCTAAAGCAAAATGCCGATACTGACTGGAACAGAGGTGACAGATTTGTGATCTAGTGTAGTTTTTGTTAAGGTTAAGTGGCCGTACGGCTACCTGGGCTTTGTGCATGTACTGCTGTTATTATGTGCACAAACTTGGGGCCATAACTGATTGCTTAGAGAACTCTGTGTAGGCTGATTGTCTGACAATTGCAGAGTTTTCCTGCTTTTCCTGAGTTTTTTTGTTAGTCTTCCTGCACTTAAAAATGGGTTATGTGCTTATTTCATCAGGAGGTGCCACGGTCTGTTCCATGCTTTGCTATGCCTGTAATATATCCTTTTTCGCTTTGTTCTTTGCCTTCTTTCACCTCTTTTTGGCTCTCTTTGATAGCACCTTGGACCAGGATAGATCTCTGTTGTTTGCTAAGTCATTAGAAGCGTCTGTATTTCTCTCCATCTCCCTTTGTGGCGTAGTGGAAGATTGTTCTGTAGTGGTCTTGGCCTCTATTTGCACATTCTCTCTAACATTTAAGAAGTTTAGCGAGTTGTCCGACTGAGGCTGAGGGGCCGAGGGTGCAGTAAGTGTTGGAGATAATTGTGCCTCTTTGATTGATGTATGATTTAATGTAATCACTGAAGTCTGATTTACTAATTTGGCTTGCACTGTGTCAAACACTGGTGGCCTGGCAGAGCCTGAGCTTTGCAGGGCTGTTTTCCATTCTGTGATCAGGGTAGTCAATACCTTCGACAAAGACAATAATTTGTCTACTATTGGGGTGCAGGCACATGCAGGTGTAACGATGCTGGACGCTTTAGTGCTGATGTCTAGCTCTCTTTGTTCCAGGGCTGTAAACTTTGCTTCTAGTTTATTAATGGATTTGGCTAGTGCATGTATGAGGTCCAATTGCATCTCTAGCTTATCCGACTGTCAAGTGAGGGCATTTATTGTGGCTGTCAGGGTTGCATTAATCGATGCCAGTAGATCACTCTGGTCTGCATCCATTTGAAGTAGCGGAGAAACTGCCCTTTTCTGAGCTCTTGGTAAGTCCATCTGGCTAAGATTGTAGGGCGAGTAGTGCTGGGCTTCAAAAGAGTCACTATACTTTCTTTCGCTACTGACCACCTGTCTGCCTTCCGCAGCAGCATAGGGGTCATGCGTGAAAGCCAGCGGCCCTAATGGTTCCACACTGAGATGAACACATAGGGGGTCATTCTGACCCTGGCGGTCCGAGACCGCCAGGGCAAAAATGACAAAAGCACCGCCAACAAGCTGGCGGTGCTTTCTTCCCTATTCTGACTCCGGCAGTACCGCTGCGGTCGCACCGCCGGGGCCGGCGGTTTCCTGCCGTTTATGCCCCGGCGGTGATAATCTGCCAGGGCAGCGCTGCAAGCAGCGCTGCCCTGGGGATTATGACCCCCTTACCGCCAGCCTGTTTCTGGCGGTTTGCACCGCCAGGAAGAGGCTGGCGGTAAGGGGTGTCCTGGGGCCCCTGGCATGGGCAGTGCAGGGGCCCCCTAACAGGGCCCCAGCCACCTTTTCACTGTCTGCATAGCAGACAGTGAAAAGAGCAACGGGTGCAACTGCACCCGTCGCACGGCCGCAACACCGCCGGCTCCATTAGGAGCCGGCTCCTGTGTTGCGGCCTCATTCCCGCTGGGCCGGCGGGAATGTCGGAATGGGGGCCGCGTGAGTGCGGCCGCATTGGCGGCCGCATGGCGGTAGCCGCCCGCCAAGGTCGGAATGACCCCCAAAATCTTTCCAATGATGGACTTCTTTTCTGTGGACTAGGTGCTCTGTGAATTGCAGCTGCGCTGACGCTGTGCTCCTGTTTATATAAAGCCAGTGTGAAAGCTGAGGGGTTTCAGAGACTGGTCGAGGTGACATTTCTACTACCATATTCAATCCGTTCCTCATAATTTATGTGCTTTGGAACTGCTGTTGTTATGTTATCTATGGTACTGTTTGGTGATATTTCTATAATTGTGTCAGCCTTCAGCTGGACCGACCCATTATGTCCCAGGTCCAAGAAGTTTGCTAAGTGTTGCTTAGCGAATTTCTTGGGGCATAGGGTGACTGGAGGGGTGGGGTGGGCTGGCCTAAAAGTGCTGCCGGTGGTTTCAATGCTCTCTTAAAGAAGTACAGAACTGATCTTTGTGCTGTTCTTTTAGCTGGCTTGCCCTGTTTTGTTTTTACTTTAGCACTGATCCTGCTTGACCTGCTATCTATCACTAGATCAATGCTTTGTGCCAAACTAGAGAGTGTCTCTTTGGCAGAGCCCTTAAGCCGCTCATTGTAATGCAGTCTCAAGGTGTTAGGCGGCCACAAGGGCCAGGGCATATACGACTGTAGAAAGGCTGAGCGTGAGCCCCCCTGGGGCTGCTTTCCATGACTTTTCCTGAGGAGCTTTTGATAATGTTCTTGATAGCCCTAAATCAGAGGCCTGTCTGGCCATGAGACGCCTTGACACTAGTTTAAATCAGTGGTGGAAAGACAGTAAGCTGGATATTTTCCAGGTATGCAAATACAGGCTTGGTCCTTTTGAAGGGGCTGAGCGCTGTCTTGTGCTGTTCTTGGTGGCCTTACATTATTTAGACATTGCTTGTGTCAGGCCCTGAGTTTGGAGACAATGGTCCATCCATAGGGATGTGTTGAGGATGAGAAAGGCAGTAGAGGCAATGTTGACTGAATTGCAGGCATCTATGGCACCGTTTGTGCCGCTAAAGTAAGTGAAAATAAACAAGGTGGGTGAAATGGGCAGAGTAGAGTAGGTGACAGCAGTTTATAGTTGCAGTTAAATTTAGATCTTCAAAAATAACATGCCGATGGCAGCGCAAGCAGGGCTTTAGCAAGATCTGGGCGAAGGAGGGCTAAACACTCAGGGGGTTAAGGGTTCGGAGTGAGGCTCTTTAAACCCCTGCAAGCCGTACCCAGCACTAGCCGGGCTACTTCTGCAAGATTCTGGGGCACACTCTTGGATCCTTTTAGCCACTAATACATCAGATTGTGTGACTTTGAAGGAGGATTTCGATGAAATCAATCTTGAGAACATCTGTTTTTGGAAGCAAGGACAGTTACCAGAGCTGTTGGTCCCACTAGAATCTTCGGGATCCATTTAGCTTGCTTTGGAGGTAAGCCCACGGAGGGTGATACCCTCCAAATGAGGGAATGACTTCAGTCCATGTACCACATTCCCTTCTTAAAGAAATTAATATGTCTCCTTTTCATACCTCCACGATATACAAGGTTATTCTGCCCTCAACAGCCTTAGTCATACACCTAAATCACTTAATTCTCATTAAATGCCACATGCATTTGGAACAGCAAAGCCATAATCAAGTCACCGCTTTATGATCATAGCAATATTTTCTCACTTAATAGACTCAGTAGTGTAACTTGCACTGTTCAAGTTATCTAGTTATCAATAGTGCAGTGGTACAGGAGCTTAAGACCCAACTGCAGGCTCTCAGTTTTCCAAGGTGCATGCATGAGTAGCCTAGTCAGTAAAGATCATTGTACAGCTTTCTGGCTGGAACATGTAGTTCGGTTTTATTTCAAGCAGTTATCTGGTATAGCTGAGCTATTCATGCATATAAGAAACTTTATAGCTCTGCCATTACACCCCAGTTATGGATGTGTTTTATAACACAGCCCGGAGATTAGGGGCCCATTTGGCCTGCTTGATTCAAGGTATATGGCACCATTTCTACAACGCTGCAATGGCTGATCTGTAAAATAATCAGCCTCAATTAATTAAGTTATTTCTGCCTTTAATTATCCCCTAACTAGTCGGAGAGGCTACTCTAGTCCTAATTCCACTAGTAGTTCTCAGAGTCCTGTGATTCATTGGGTGGGTCCTGAGAAGTTTGTGATCTAGGTGAATGGATCATAAGGTCATCAATCCTTATGGCGGAAGGTGATGCCGGGGTGGTGGAGGACAAGGCCGGGTTAGTGGGAGTTGGAGTCTGGAAGGTGGATGGCGAGGTCAGGATGAATACTTGTGTGAGCTGAGCTCCATCTTGTTGGAAGTGAGGTTTGTTTGTAGGTGACATTCGACCGGAGAGAGGTAAGGACTGGCTTGTGAGAGGCAAAGTCTAATTAGTAGGAGTAGAGGTCCAGCTACTGCATTTAGAGATCTGGCTAGTGTTTTCTTATGTCTCACTTGTCATTCCTGAGGTTTGATTGGTAGGCCCTGAGATTTGTCTTGTGAATCCAGATGTCAGTATTGTGGGGTCTGAGGTCTGGCTGATAGATGAAATGGTCTGGATCATGGTAGATTAGGGCTCGCTGCTGGATGGCAAGGACTGGCTGTTGGGTGTCTAGGCGTGGCTGTGGGAGGCAAGATCTGGCTGGATGGCAGGGTCTGGTTGCTGGGAGGTGAGCTCCTGAGACCACCTGGAGGTCTTTCTTATGAGTCCTGCATCTGGCTGAGGTCCATCTTGTGAATGTCTAGTTACAAGGTCCATCCTGAAATCTGTCTGGTGTGCCCTTTGGTCTGACTGGTCATTACTCAGATCTGACTGTTGGTCGCTGAGATTTGTCCGGTGACTCCAGATGTTAGTCAAATGAGTTCTGAGGTCTGGCTGATGGGTCATTGGTTGGTGTAGCTTGGCTGGTAGGTGGCGAGACCTGACTGATGGATGGCAGCATTTGAATGGTGGGTGGTGAGGGCCCTGGTTAATTCTGGTTGGAAACAAGGTCTTGACATCCTGCTGGTGGCTTTAGAAGCAATTATAGGGATCTGACATCAAGTTAGTGTGTGCTTTGGTGGGAGATGAGTCATGGGCAGTGGAGGGATCCGGATAGTTAGTTTTGGGGATCTGAGGTTCTTTGGTGAGAGGTGAACCCTGATAGGAGCTGAGGCTATTCTCATGGGCCAGAGATCTGGCTCGGCGATCCTGCAGCCTGACTGACTGGAGGTATTTGAGGTCTTCCAAAAGAGGAGTTAATGTGTACTGTGCTGGGAAGCAAGGCATGGCTGGTGGAAGATGAGATCTTACTGATGGATAAAGAGGTCTGGATGGTTGATGGCAATATCAAATGATGTGTAGTAAGGTCTAGCCGGTGTGTCAGGAGGTCATTCTGGTGAGAACAGAGGTCTTTCTGCAGGGAGCTCAGGACCATCATGTGGGTGATTTGGTTCGGCAGGAGAGGCAAGGACTGGTTGGTAAGACAGAAGATTTGGTTCAGGGGTGTCTATCCTTTTGTGCAATAAGAGCTACTTATGTCCAATTAAAATGATTGTGAGCTACTGCTATTATTAGTATTTTGATAATGACAACTTCAGCCAGGATTACATTAGTGATCAACATATGGAGGTTTACCAGCTGCGACCACCTCACTGCATCAGGCAGACTTGATGGCAGTAATATTTAAAAAAGGTTTTGTTTGTTTGAAATGCCTCTATATAGGTTAAGCATGCCAGCCACTGTGCAGTTCCACTGGCATAAAAGTAATAATATTAGTAATAAGTCTTCCAATATGATTTATCACTCAAGAATTAGCTGTAAACATATTTTCAAAACTGAGCCATTTTTCTCCATTCATAAGTTTATGAATTCTGAAAATACACACTTTTTCATCCTGAATAGAACATTTTGGCATGTGTGTACTAATTCAACCAAGCAAAAGGTTCCAAGTTAATAAGATGGGATGCACAAAGGTGAGCTACTTGCAGATAGTTGGAGAGGTACTAGTAGCTCACAAGCTAGTCATTGGAGAAGCCTGGCCTAGTGAGTAGCAACAGAGGTCCAGCTGCTGCATCCAGAGATCGGGCTGGTCCTTAAGTCAGACTCACGTTTCCCAAGGTTTGATTGGTCATTCCTGAGATTTGCCTGATGAATTCACATGTTTGTCTTACTGATGGATCTTTAATCTAGTCATTGTCAGTTTAGGTCCTTCTAGAGGGAACCTGAGGTCAAGTTGGTGTGTATAGTGTAGTGAAAGATGAGCTCTACCCTTGGGGGATGAGGCCTGACTGGTGGGGGACAGCGTCTGAAAGATGGTTAGTGAGGTTTGGCTGGTGTATCCTGAGAATGGTTTGTTGGTAGCTGCAAAAAGTCTCATGGGAGCTAAAGTCCTTTTGGTGTGAATCGAGATTTGACTGGTTTTAGATGAGTTTTGGCATGAGAAAAAAGGGCTGGCTGGTGCGAGAGGAAGTCTTGCAAGTAGGAGCAGAAGTCCAACTAGGTAATCCAGAAATCTGGCTGGTAAGTCATTAGGTCTAAATTGGCTACTACTGAGAGCTGACCGATAGTTCTTAAGATGTCTGGTGGTAGCTGTAGTAATAGGAGGAGCTGAAGTCTGACTGGTGGGTTGCAAGATCTAGTTGATGTGGGAATGAGCTTAGTAAGGTGAGGTACTTGTGGTGGATTGTAAAGCCTGTCTGGTAGAACGCGAGAGCTGGCTGGTGTGAACAGAGGTCTGGCAAGTAAGAGTGAAGGTGTAGTTTATGGTGTCTGAGCTTGGTATGGTGGCGGCTGAGGTCCTTTCAGTAGGAGCTGAGGCCCAGCTAGTGTGTGCTCTTTTTTTAGCTGGTGAATTCAAGGCACAGTTGTGGGTCTTGGGTGTCTGGCTGATGGATCTTCAGGTCCACCATATGGCTTCAGATGTCTATCAGGTGGATCCTGGTGTGCATTTGTGGAAAGCTGTGGTGTGACTGGTATGTTTATGTAGTTCTTCTTGTGTTCTTCTAGGATCTGTCTTCTGCCTCTTCAGGTCTGACTGGCAGGTTCTGACAACTGCCTGGTGGCATCAGAAGTAATTTTAGCAGCACCTATGGTCCAGGATTGTGTATGCTGTAGTCTAGCTAGTGGGCACTGAAGTCTAGCATAATGCACTTAGACCTGTTAGTGAGTCCTAATGTCTGGTTGGTCTGCACTAATTATGTTTTTAGGTATGGCTGATATATTATGACACCTTTGTCGAGAAATCTTGCTGGGTCAAGAATTATGTCATGTGAGTCATAAAATCTGGCTGGTATGTACTAACATCTGACTTGTGGATCTTGTGTTGTGACTAGTGGACTCTGAGGTCTTGCTGGTGGAACACCAGGCCCTGCTTCTTGGACCTGCAGTCTAGCTGTTAAATTTGACATTCAGCTGGTGGAGTGGAGTTCCAGATGGAGGGAGCAGTGGTCTGGTTTCTGGGAGCAAATGTCCTGTGGGTGGGTCCTGAGATTCAGCTTTTGAGCTCTAGTGTCTGGGGGGGTGGGGAGGGTAGCTGAGTTTCTTCTGGTCTAAGCTGAGGTCCAGCATTGAGGCTGTGTGGTCCACATAGTGGGATCTGATTAATGGCTCATATGCACAGAGGCAAGGCTTGTGAATACTGATATCTTACTGGTGGGTCTAAATGTCTGACTGGTGAGTCCTATGGTCTGACGTGCATCTCCTGAGACCAGACTCATGAGAGCTAAGGTCTGGCTAATAAGATTCTGAGGCCTAGCTGGTGAGTTTCTATAATATGACAAGCTGTCTTATTTTGTCTGTCCTGCTTGTGATGCAGCAAGTGTGTTTTTAGTGCTTTATAACTGTGGTGATTGTTTTTTCGTTAATGTGTGGCTTGCAGGTCACAAGATCCAGCTGGTGGGTTGTGCAGTTGAGCTGTTTGGACATTTGGTCTGGCCAATGGGTTTCAAGACCACGCGTTTTATCTGGTGGGTAGTAAAATCTGAGGTCTGCCAGCAGGCTCACAAAGTATGGCTGGTTGATCACAAGGTCTGCCTTTGGGTTACAAGGTCTGGTGGTTCGTCATGATGTACACCTGATGGGTTTCAAGGTTCAACTTCTTAGTCATGTAGGCTGATTGCTTGGTGTTGTAGTCTATTGATTGGTTTCGATGTCCTGAGGTCCAACTGCCGGTATCAAGGGTTGGGCTGGTGGTTCCTAACTTCAGGCTGATGTGTTCTCAGGTGCATCTGTAAGAAGCTGTGGCCCTGCCTGTGGGGCGCAAAGGTCTGTGAGGTAGGCGAGGACATCCTTCTGGTCAGAGGGAACATGGCTTTTGGGGGCGAGGATCCAAACAGCAGGAGCAGGCAGCTAGCTGGTAGGAGCAGAGGTCCTCTTTATGGGAGCAGAGATTGGCTGGTCAGAGCAGAGTTCTGTCACGTATGTCAAGAAGTCCAATTGGTGAATTCCCAGGTCAAGCTGATGAGTCCTGAAGTGTAAATAGTGAATTCCCCGTTTCAGTTGGAGAGTTGTAAGGTAAGACTTGGAAAGTTGTAAGGTGGGCTCTGACACATGATTTATAGGTACCAAGACCCAGTTTGTAAACCGTTAAATTTCACTTCTCAGATGAATTTTAAAAAACGGGTAGATTTCTTCTAGTTTACTTTACGCAAAATAGTTTTCCCAATCCTTGTCCAGAAGCCTGGCTGTTGTTTACCTGGCTGGTCTAAATGGTATGCCAAGAAATATGGATCTTGAGCACTGAGATTCTGTTGGTGGGACATGAAGTCTTGCTGGAAATATAAGGGGTCTGGCAGTAGGAGGGATGAAATGGTCTGGCTGTTGAGATTTGAGGTCTGGCTGGTGGCAGCTGAGATTTGGATACTGGATTGCAAGTCCCCGCTGATGGGTCCTTATGAGGAAAGAGGTTTATTATTTGGTGTGGTTGTTGGACTTCAGTATGCAATAAATTCACAAACCTGTCTTGCAACAGTCAAGTTTGTTTGCAAGACATTAGCTAAACTATAGGTAGCTGTGGCTTCAGCAATTTAGCTTTATCAATGGAATACGTACAAAGCATTTAGAAGTACCAAAACAGCTGAATAAGAAAGAAACACAAGAGGTTCTTCTTCCTGATTTTTCGCATATAAATGGACTGAATATAATGATCTACCAATAAGTGTTTGCAAATATTGAAGTTATTATGATAACATGTACTAGCCTTGAAAAAGCCCCAGGTTGACCCTCCATAGGGGGCAAAACACATGTGGCTCTCAGTCTTTTCATCTCAAAACATCTACGACTTATGATTGTAATGAAGATCAATAAAGGCTCTCAGTCATTTCATCTTAAACATTTATGACCTTTATTTGCTATAAACAAAAAAATAACCCTGGAACTCCAGACCTTTGGATCATATGTCGAAAGAACCATATTTGAACTGAAATAACTTGAATACATTCAGTGGGTTTACAATTCTTTATTACATTTTTACTGCCAGTTATGAGCCTTTTAAGATAAGGTCGCCACAATGCAGCAAGGTTAAGGGGCACTTGGCTGGTTACATGTGCAAGTGTGTGTGAGGCCCTTTGTCACCTGCCATGCCAAGTTAATAACTGAGCTCCCCAGCAGAGGGAACAAAGGCCTCCCTCCACTAAAGAAGTAAAGAACAGTGTTACCCTCAGCTGCTGAGGGATGGGGACGTTAATCTGCATGTGCAGATTACCTGTCATACTGTACCAGAGTTGGGACCACAGAACAAAGGAGGAAGCCCAGACAACTGGAGCCAACACATGATGGGGCGCCTCTTTGAAGTTTTGGTGGGAAAGGCTCTGACGGTGAGGTCATCTAGGAGCAGAGCTGAGGCTTCCAGGGGATATGTGACCAGTGACATCTTAAAATGGCCTAGCTCGCCGTGCAGAAGGTCGGTACATTGGTAGATGGGTGATGTGGCACAATAGGATTGGCCAGGGGTACCTTGCTTCTAGTCCCTTGTACCCCATTAAAAAACTCTTGCACAAGTGAAAGAGAGTGCTTCTTGTTTTAATAGGACTGCAACAGCAGTAGCAGGCAGGCACAACTGGAAGGACAAGCCCACTGATGCCCTAATGGACTAAGGACTCTACCTACAGTTGACCCTAGAACTGGTAGGTCTCCCGGGACTAGGTAAGCTTGTTCCCTTACAATCCCTGAGGACCATTTGGGGGAAGATCTTAATTTCTCCACCCTAGCAGGAGGAGTGAAGCACCAGAGACCAAGGAACGAAGGAGAGATGGCCCAGAGATGGCTGCATAGTGTGTCACCTTGGAAGTGATGAGGTCTGCTAAACCTGCTGCAGGTGGCTAGAGATCACCACTTAAAAGAAAACAAGCCTAAGATTGTCTGAATTGCCCCATCAGGGCCAGAGATATTCACTTTAAAATGTTGGCGACCTTAGACATCTGCAGGAAAATGGAGAATGTGAGGCTCTGCACCTATTTTCCAAAATTACCTCTGTGGTGCACAGGACCCAGGGGTTGGCACAATATTTCTTAATTTATGTTTTTCCAGGAGAGGGCGTGTGTTGGGCCCTCTCCCCACAGACTGCCTATTGACAGGGGACTCCATTTCCAGGATGTGTATACTGTAAAGGGGGCTGGGACTTCATCTCCGGCCCCGGTGCCAAGGATGAGCACCAATATGCCCACCCAGTGACAGTGAGCTTGCGTCCTCTCCCCTTGTCTCCCCTCCTGCAATGCCTCAGGAGAGGCTCGTTTGCATTTTTTCTTTGCCTTGTGGTGGCTCCAGGGTGGCAGGGGCACCACCAACTAATTCAGGAAGTGTTATGGTGCTCTTTAGAATTTCCATTAACTCCCCCATACATAACTCTTAAAAACCAACCCTAGGATTGTGGGGTCATAGAAATTATGCCCCCCCCCCCCAATTCGCCCCAAGATTTTCATAATTTCTTAAAGTACTTTCAATGTTAGAGTGTTTGCCTTTCAGTAGGGAGTGCAGTGCTATCTAGGGCTGGTTCTATGGCTGCTTTTAATATGGCACAGGCACATGTAATGTTTATTTTGTTGCTTAATGAGCTTTTATGCTGTCATTGATTGTTAAACAATGTTGAAATGCTGTATGGACAATAATTATTGCATTTACACATGGTTAGTTAGTCAGTCAATATTTTTTATTCGACCATAAAAGCAGAACATTAGATAACACATTTCATAATATAAAACTAAAAATGTAAAATAATTGTGCAAATGCAGAAAGTTATAACCCTGTGGCTCGCATATTATAATAAAACCATCTCATATACAGTTATCATAAGAACATGACAGGGACACAAATAACCTTTCATGAGCAATATACAGGGAGTGCAGAATTATTAGGCAAGTTGTATTTTTGAGGATTAATTTTATTATTGAACAACAACCATGTTCTCAATGAACCCAAAAAACTCATTAATATCAAAGCTGAATATTTTTGGAAGTAGTTTTTAGTTTTAGCTATGTTAGGGGGATATCTGTGTGTGCAGGTGACTATCACTGTGCATAATTATTAGGCAACTTAACAAAAAAATATATATACCCATTTCAATTATTTATTATTACCAGTGAAACCAATATAACATCTCAACATTCACAAATATACATTTCTGACATTCAAAAACAAAACAAAAACAAATCAGTGACCAATATAGCCACCTTTCTTTGCAAGGACACTCAAAAGCCTGCCATCCATGGATTCTGTCAGTGTTTTGATCTGTTCACCATCAACATTGCGTGCAGCAGCAACCACAGCCTCCCAGACACTGTTCAGAGAGGTGTACTGTTTTCCCTCCTTGTAAATCTCACATTTGATGATGGACCACAGGTTCTCAATGGGGTTCAGATCAGGTGAACAAGGAGGCCATGTCATTAGATTTCCTTCTTTTATACCCTTTCTTGCCAGCCACGCTGTGGAGTACTTGGACGCGTGTGATGGAGCATTGTCCTGCATGAAAATCATGTTTTTCTTGAAGGATGCAGACTTCTTCCTGTACCACTGTTTGAAGAAGGTGTCTTCCAGGAACTGGCAGTAGGACTGGGAGTTGAGCTTGACTCCATCCTCAACCCGAAAAGGCCCCACAAGCTCATCTTTGATGATACCAGCCCAAACCAGTACTCCACCTCCACCTTGCTGGCGTCTGAGTCGGACTGGAGCTCTCTGCCCTTTACCAATCCAGCCAGGGGCCCATCCATCTGGCCCATCAAGACTCACTCTCATTTCATCAGTCCATAAAACCTTAGAAAAATCAGTCTTGAGATATTTCTTGGCCCAGTCTTGACGTTTCAGCTTGTGTGTCTTGTTCAGTGGTGGTCGTCTTTCAGCCTTTCTTACCTTGGCCATGTCTCTGAGTATTGCACACCTTGTGCTTTTGGGCACTCCAGTGATGTTGCAGCTCTGAAATATGGCCAAACTGGTGGCAAGTGGCATCGTGGCAGCTGCACGCTTGACTTTTCTCAGTTCATGGGCAGTTATTTTGCGCCTTGGTTTTTCCACACGCTTCTTGCGACCCTGTTGACTATTTTGAATGAAACGCTTGATTGTTCGATGATCACGCTTCAGAAGCTTTGCAATTTTAAGAGTGCTGCATCCCTCTGCAAGATATCTCACTATTTTTGACTTTTCTGAGCCTGTCAAGTCCTTCTTTTGACCCATTTTGCCAAAGGAAAGGAAGTTGCCTAATAATTATGCACACCTGATATAGGGTGTTGATGTCATTAGACCACACCCCTTCTCATTACAGAGATGCACATCACCTAATATGCTTAATTGGTAGTAGGCTTTCGAGCCTATACAGCTTGGAGTAAGACAACATGCATAAAGAGGATGATGTGGTCAAAATACTCATTTGCCTAATAATTCTGCACTCCCTGTAGTCAAGGCCTAATCAATGCTCAGTCATTATTCACAGTGCATATTTCTTTCTTGTTCTTAAAGCAGACACAATAAAATTCAATACTGACAGGCATATTGGCAAAGATTCAAGGTGCTGCAAGAAGATCCTCTTGATGTGCTTTAAAAGTTTTGCCACGTAACAAAGGGCAAAGAAAGCACTTTCTAAAAGAAGAATATAAAGTGCATAAAATACTTAGTTGTTTGGAAGGATTTACCATCACATGGACAACAAGTTAAAAAATCAAACCAAGTACCTGTGATAGGAAAGGCCACCAAACAGAGTATCAAATTCAGTCTGAGCTGTGTAAGAGAGAATCTGGAAACAGGATCCTTTATCCAAGTTAAATAGAGCTCCATTTCGGGTGTGGTCAAAAGTGGCAAATATAATTGAACCGTAATCTTCTCAGAATACTTTGCTATTTTGATATCTTCTTTTAGCACTTAAAACCTTTCTTTAACTAGCGTCTTAGAACAAGAATTTATTTCTATAGTCCTGTCAAAGAAACTGCTTAAACCTAGGTCCTGCAATGTGGTCGTGGCATAGTTAAGCTAGGGGATAGCTAACATGTGACTTTGCTTTAGACAATCCTCAACACTTTTTTCGCATAAAATCCAATTCGGGTGTGACCCACACTTCAAGCCAAAGCAGAATAGGAGCCACTCCTATTACATCTTCCAAGTAACTCAAGATCAATTCCTGGTGTGAAATCAAACTTGGTGTGGTTTTTGATGTCCCAATTAATTTAATGAAAAATTTATTCTCCACCGCCTGTAGAGTATTGACGGCAGTATGCCCAACATACTGGCCTCGTATGTACCAGCTGAGAGGCATTTACTTTTATAAAGCATGGCCGTTTCTTTGGGGCGCTTGTGTCCTAATTTTTTGGCAAATCAAAATATGGCTTTGCTTATTGCCATAATAATGTTATGGGATTTCTGTATTAATAATCTCTCCCACTTCAAGCTGGCATCAAGCAGGATACCCAGATAGTTAAAATTCGCTGTCTTCGTGATTGGTGTTTTATTAATGAAGAAGCTCCTAGAACGAGTATTTTTGGACCACAGGTCAAGATGAACGTTTTTTTATCATTAATCTTCAAAAAAGCCCTGTTTAAAATTATTTAAATAATCTAAAAGTGCATTTGCTATGCAAATAAAACT
The DNA here is from genome assembly GCF_031143425.1 of Pleurodeles waltl. Lineage (NCBI taxonomy): Eukaryota > Metazoa > Chordata > Amphibia > Caudata > Salamandridae > Pleurodeles > Pleurodeles waltl. Next base: position 847,198,542 of record NC_090444.1, read on the forward strand.
AGGTCACCCGCATATAAAAGAACAGGGACTAACCGGTCACCAATTTTGGGAGCATCTGAAGTACAGGAAGATAAAATGGTGTCTAGAGCATTTATATAAAACAAAAATAAAAAGGGGGTTAATATATATCCCTGTCTTACCCCATGTGTCTTCTTTCTTTGCATGGTTACCCCCATTTTCTGCCTGTTGTCAGTGTGTTTGACTGTGTCCAATGGGACCCTGCTAACCAGGACCCCAGTGGTTATGCTCCCTCCTGTAAATGTTGGCAACTATACCTTTACTTCCCTTTCAGCAACTGAAACATGGTCCCCCATGTAATTCCCTAGTATATGGTACCGAGATATCCAGGGCATTGGGTTATGAGGGGATCACTAAGGGCTGCAGAACTTATTCTGCCACCCATAGGTAGCCCATACAAAAGATTATGTAGGCCTGCCATTGCAATCTGCATGAAAAGGGTGCATGCACCCATTTTCACTACATGTCAGTGCACCAGATCACTGTAAGTCACCCCTATGGTAGGCCCTCTCAGCCCAGAGGGCATTGTGCAGGTACCTGTATGTGAGGGCACACCTGCACTAGCAGAGGTGCCCCCAAGAACTCCAGTTCCATTTTCCTGGACTTTGTGACTGCAGGGACACAATTTTCCACGTGTACCTGATATAGGCCACTACCAATGTCCTGCTACATTATGGTAACTCCGAACCTTGACATGTATGGTATCAAACATGTCAGAATCATACCACAGTACTGTTGCAAGCATTGGAAGTATGATTCCATGCACACTGGGGGTTCCTTAGAGGACCCCCATTATTGCTACGACCAGTCTTACAGGGTAATCGAAGGGACTAATCCCTATTGTTCAAACAGGGTTTTCCGCTGCTTCCGGCACAACAACAAACCTATTAGCCATCTCTATTTTGACTGACAGGGCGATTCTATCAGGTTCTACGCTGCATTGCTGTTTTATTGACTTCAAGGCAGCATTCGACCTGATCCGTAGGGCCGCCTGTGGGCCAAACTACAAAACTGGGGCATTCCTTAAGTGCTACTGGGTGCTATTACGGAACTACATACGGATACCTGGGTCCGTATTAAATTAGGTGATGGGTGTTCTCTTTCCAGAAAAATATCTACTGGTCGTGGTGTGAAACAGGGATGTGTGCTTGTGCCCCTACTTTTTAATTTGTTCATTGCAGATTTGTCATCATCTCTTGATGCTGTTAATTCTCATCCCCCCAAGATTTGTGGTCTCAGGCTTAGCCATTTGTTTTATGCTGACGATCTCGGACTCTTCAGTTACACCAAGATAGGTCTTCAACAACTCCTTAACCAACTTGCATCCTAAACTCCTGTGAATCAATTAGAAGTCAATTTGCTTAAAACCAAAGTGGTCTCCTTTGGAAGAAAAAAACATTTGGGACTGGTATTACAAGAGCAGCAAACTTGTTACAGATAACTCTTATAAATATTTAGGGGTGCATTTTGATTCTAGGGGCAGTTTTGTCAAGCATAGGAATGAGATTGAACTTAAAGCTGTGGCATTGCAGTTGGCCTTTTCTAAATTATTCGAAGTCTTAAAGGGGCCGAATCTTCTCCCTCTTATGGAAGTCATGAGAGCAAAGATCATTCCCTCACTTTCTTATGGTTAGGAAATCCTGCTGGGTAAATGCTTCTGTTTATTAAACAGGCTAGTCAATAAGATCTATAAAGGAGTTTTCCACGTATCGCATATTTGCTTCCCCTGCACAGGTGCCTTTGGAATTTGGGCTTTTGGATCAGCAGGTAGTTGGCGCTGGTGCCTTCCTTAAGCTTTGTCATAAGCTGCGTCGAGCCAAGCAAGGTAGCCTGAAGGCAGTTTTGTGGCAGGAAATCAGTGCGTTGAAAACAAAGGGGTCTCATTTTTACTTTTTGGTTGAATGCAAACGGCGATTGGAAGCCGATGACCTGGGTAAGCAACCTTCCCCATTCCTTGTTCAAACTGGAGGTCTAAAAGATCATACAGTTATACTCCTATCACTTGGATCTTTCCCTCCTTGCTAAACATAAGCATGCCTGGTCGGTAATTAACTCCGTCAAGCCAAGAACTCAATCACGTTACTTCTCCTGCTCCTGCGAGTTATGTTTGAAAGGGGCCTTTATGGCCCTAAGAATGGGCTATTGTGATTTTTTTAAACATTTACCCCTATGGCGGTTACCTCCTGGAGAGTGAGTGATGTGCAGGGGCTGTGGTTACGCAGAAGAAACAATTGAACATGTGGTTTGTTTGTGTCCGGCGTTACTCAAAGAACGCAGATCTCAGCTTCGATGTAAGGGGAAGGAATTGGGATTCGCTCCTGTCAACAGGCCATTATTAATTTATTGGATCCTATGAATTTAATGTTAAATGTGTTACTAACCAAATGTATTAAAATCGCCCAAATCCAATTCAAGGGCACTGAAACCAGTGGATAATTATGTTTATAATTCTCTCCCTCTCTTTAGTTTGCAGTAATTCGTTGAGGTGCTGAGTTTAAATGTCACACCTTGGGCTGGTATCCTCATTGGTATCTAACTTAATGATTATTTAATGCATTACGCACTTTTGGGCTTTGAGCACTGTGAGCCCCTTCTGTTTATTATGCATCATTAGGGGTTCTGGGCTGTGGTGGTTTGGCGTTATTTTTAGTTGAAGGTTTTATATTATTATGTAGGAATGTTTCTTACTGTGGTATGTGTATTTAAATCATTGAGTGTTTTTAGCATGTATTTAATATTTGATTGTAAATGTTTTACTGATTGTTCACTTTCTTGTTTTTAATTGTATTGGATTTTATTATCTGTACAATAAACTACTACTACTACTACCACTATTGCTACCACCAGCCTTACAGGGTTTTCCAGGTAGCCCAAGCTGCTGCCACCCCTCAGACAGGTTTCTGCCCTCCTGCTGCTTGATCTAAGCAAGCCCAGGAAGGCAGAACAAAGGATTTCTTTTGGGAGAGGGTGGTAACACCCTCTCACTTTGGAAATAGGTGTGGCTGGCATGGGCGGGGTAGGCTCCTCAAGCTACAGGTATGCTTGGAAGGGCATATTTGGTGCCCTCCGTGCATAAACCAGTCCACACCTCTTCAGGGACCCCCCAGTCCCTGCTCTGGTGTGAAACTGGACAATGGAAAGGGGAGTGACCACTCCCCTGTCTATCACTACCCTGGGGGTGGTGCTCAGAGCGCTTCCAGAGGATCCCTGGGTTCTGCCATCTTGTTTCCAAGGTTGGCAGAGAACCCTTTGAGCATTTGAGTGGCCAGGTCAGGCAGGTGATGTCAGAGTCCCCTCCTGATAGGTGCTTACCTGGCTAGGTGACCAGTCCCCCTTTCCGGGCTATTTAGGGTCTCTCACTACAGTGGGTCCTCAAATTCAATGTGCAAGACTCCAGCAGGACTCCTCTGCAATGTTTACTTTGTCCTCTGGCCTGTTCCTTCCAGCAACTGCAACATTTCCCCGGCTGTGCATTCTCTGAGGGCGGCAAGTCTTCAGTCAGCACCAAGACGCAAGAAGGAATCTCCTTTGGAGTGAAGAAGTCACTCCCCTGCATCCGCAGGCACCTACTGCAACAACGACCGGCTGCGTGGATCTCTCATCCTGAGCTACCTGGATCCTGCATTACGGGTCATGATCTGGAGTAGTTCTCTTGGTCCTCTCTGCCAGCCGTCCAACTTTGGTGGCGGTAAGCCCTTGCCTTCCCACGCAGGACAGTATCCGCATGGACTGTGCCTCTTGCAGCTGCCAAGGCTTGTTTGCATCTCCTCCAAGGGATCTTTAGGCTGCGTCTAGCTCCAGCCCCCAGCACTCCTTCCTGTGATGCACCGCCCTCTGTGTGTTTCTGCGACTTCTGTGTCCCTGTCCTGTGGGATTCCTGCGGGTGCTGGCTTTGCTCCTGTGGGCTCTCTGTGTCGCTGAGGGTCCCCTCTGTCTCCCCCTCCTGGGTTGAGCCCTCCTGGGCTTTGCTGGTCCTCGGTAGCTCGACTTTTCCTTTAACTGTGAATTTGCCTTTGTCAAGGCTTTTTGGTGGAATTCCTGCACCGACACCCGTCTGCAATCTTCACCCCAGTGTGGGACATCTTCTGCATCCATCAGGAACTCTTCTCCAGCTCCAGGAGTGCAGTGCTAACCTGATCTTCATCACCATCAACCAACTCCTGCAAGTACAGCTGGGTGGGTAGTATCTGCTACTCTTCATGGGCTCCACTGTGACTCTTGGTCTTGACCCCTCTCTCCACAGTAATCCACCGCTGGTTTCTTTCAGTCTTGTTTGGGTGTCTTTTCTTCTTTTCCTTCCTTTTGGGTGGTTTGGGGAAATTCCAGTGATATACTCCAGCTTTTTGGTCACTGGGGGGGTACTGTGTTACATCTGTGCATTGCCTTTTGACAACCACAACACAGGATAGTCAACTGAATCTGCATTCATCTGCATACTGATCGGTCTTTCCTGGGGAGGAGGTTGGGAAGGGCTCACACTTACACTTAAAGGGTAGTGGTTTGAGCCAACACCAAGGGGCTAATTATCCCCCACTGATAGTCTGGAGCCAGGGCTGGGCTGAAATGGGACCTGTGCACTTCAGAGAGCTCCTTTGAAGGAATCACCCACATCAAAGGCACTTTTGGGTATACGTATTGGGTCTCTGAAATCAGAGCTCTACTGGACTTCGAAAGAAGTCTGTTGGAGTAAATACTGCTGTGCTGTAAGTACTGCCGCTCTGCCTGGACTGATTGTCCCAAAGAACTGCCTCTCTACATTGCTGAGCTGTCTTACTGCTTGCTGATCTCTTCCCTGCTGATGACAATGACCGGACCCATCCTGCTGAACCAGAGTGTCTCCAAGGGTGTTTGTTGGCTTGCACCTTGTTCTTCTGCAGTCTCATGGATGTCAAGGGCTGCTTGCAACTTTCCTGTTGTTGCTGGACTCTGCCATCTATGAGTCCTACCCTTGCCTGAGTTGCTCCTCTCCAATCGTGGGCCTTAGAAGTTGGTTTTGCAGCTGAAATCTTCAAAAACGACATCACTCTGAGTGCGGCAGGAAAATCCACACATCGCATCTTCGCCGGCGACGCAGTGGCTGCCCAGCAGATTCATAGACTTGTGGCAATGAAGCATTGCTCCGAGTGCGGCAAGGAAATCATAGCATCGTATTCACTTTCCTGGAGCCCGTCGACAACGCATTGCTCGGAGTGTGGCAGGAAACCAAATGCATTGTGCCTTCGTCAACAATGCTTTGCTCCTCCAAAGGTGATGTTTCAGCGGACACTGCGTGGGTTCTGTAGCCCGCCTACTCTCCATCACGGTCGAGCTAGATTTTGACTTTGCACCAGTTCCTCATGACCGCAAGTAACCTTTTGACCACTAATGACTTCTAAGGACTGTTTTCACATTTAGGGGGTCATTATGACCCTGGCGGTCGCCAAAACGACAGGAGCACCGCCAACAGGCTGGCGGTGGCTCCCGGCGTATTTGGACCGCTGCGGTCGCACCGCCGGGGCCGGCGGTATACCGGCATTTTAGCCAGCCTGTTTCTGGTGGTTTGCACCGTCAGGAAGAGGCTGGCGGTAAGGGGACTCAGGGGGCCCCTGCACTGCCCATTCACTTGGCATGGGCAGTGCAGGGGCCCCCAGGCAGAGCCCCATCGTGCATTTCACTGCCCAAATTTCGGGCAGTGAAATGCGCAACGGGTGCTACTGCACCCGCTGCACATCAGCATTGCCGCCGGCTCAATTACGAGCCGGCGTCAATGTTGATGTGACTTTTCCGCTGGGCCAGCGGATGGTAACTCTGTTACCGTCCGCTGGCCAAGCGGATATGTCAAAATAGGGAGCCAGCCATACCGCCAGCAATGGCGGTATTCTGGCGCCTGCAACCTCGGCGGTCTGCCATGCAGACCTCCGAGGTTGTAATGACCCCCTTAATCTTTAAACATTCATATCTCAGCTTCTACCTATTGGATGTTTGTCGTTTTGGTCATGTTTTACTCTGATATATCTTCTATGTTTTTCTAAACCGATATGCCAATAGTAGCCAACACAACATTGGACAGTTCAAATTCCCCACACCTGAGACACATACACACATCACACACGTGCTCACGGTACCATATATCACCCCCCACACTCACACACCCTCAATCCCTTTCGACTACCATGACCAGCCACAGAGCCACGAAGCACACCCCATATACTGCAAACACCTGCACATTGCACACTTTGCACACACCACCACAACACACCAACACCTACATCTAAACACCCCCACAACACCAATTACCCCACACATCACCGTTCCCGCAGAGCACAACCACCCCCACAACATGTCATGCGAGAAGCAGCCATGCTTCACAAACAGTTTGTTGCGGGTCATGGTAGACGAGATCGTCAGAGCAGAGCCACAACTGAAGGAAGTCCAGGTCCAGCAAACATCATTGTCCAGGAAAACAGAGTTATAGCAGGGGATCATCAACAGGATCAATTCAGTCAGCACCTATCCACGCACAAGGGAGGATATCACGAAGAGGTGGAATGACTTCAGGGGGAAGGTCTGTTCCATAGTGTCCAGGCCACCAGATAGCACTCAACAAGACTGGCGGTGGGCCCCTGCCACCTTCCCTTGACTTAACATCCTGGGAGGAGAAGGTCATGGACATCATGCATCCAGAAGGCCTCACTGGTACCATTAAGAACTCAACACTGGTAAATCAACAATCCCCCCCCCCCCCCCCCAGGCACCATCGACTCCTACCCAGCATGCCTACCCACCACTCGCCTGCCCACCCCATCCAACACCACTGCAATCCCACAATCACTCCAAGGCCCTCCCCTGCATGCCACACCACCCCTTTCCCACCATCCCCACACACTCCCACCCCAATGTACGGATAACAATCACAATGTGAAGAACCACAACTCCCACAATGCACCAAAGTCCACACAAATAAAATTCACTGTACCACTTCATAGTGGAGCACCTGCATGGACAACCATGTCACAGCCCACACATACTGGTTGCTACAACTGCCTCCCAACACATGGCAATGACAGCAGTGCCAACCACCATCAACAGTCCCCTTACCCAAATCAATGTCTGCAGTGCTGCAGCTGTCATTACCATAACTGGGATGCAAATCAAGCCACTGCATGCACCACACCATGAAAATGAAAACTACCCATCCACATCCATACTCTCCCTCTTTCCATCCACAGGTAACCCTGCCACCCAACAGAGGATGCCACGGTCAGACAGCCCTCCCAGGGATGAAGGCCCCAGTAGATGTCTGGATGGGGACAAGTTGCCTGGGCCATGTGGGTTGACTGGTCAGTCCACTCCCAGCAGCCCCACCCTGGACACACCAGACTCCCCTTCCCATGTGGCTACAACACCTCAGCCAGCCCCTCCTTCCCAAACCTGTGCCCCGGAGACCTCACAATCAGAAGCGTGCCCCACAGTACAGGGGCCAGAGTCGAGGGCACACACCCTAGACAATGAAGGGCCTGGTGCTACTGGGTGAGGGCACACTGTCCCAGGGGCACATGCACAGGAGGCTAGGGGCAGTGGGAGGGGATCAGTGATCTAAGGGTCGGGCAGCCACAGCAACTGACTGCCCAGGAGGCCCTCACCCAAATCCTGGGTGCATACCACCAAACCCAGGACACCATGGCCTAGATCCTTGCCACTGTGAAGGAGATCCAGAGGCTGCAGATTCAATACCATCAGGAGGCCATGCAGCAGTGGCAGATCCAGAATACCACCATGGCCTCCATGGCAGGGGTGCTGAAGGAACTTTCCACCATCCTGCATGAGTCCATCTCCCACCAGCAGGCCCCTTCCAATAGCCACATCCCATCTGAGCCCTTCACGTCAGTGGCAGCTAGTGGAACGGAGGCCCTTCCACAGGACCTGCAGGACACCAGCACCCCTACCCCTGTAGCTGACGAGCCCCCACACAAGCGAGGATGTCCAACCAGACATCCAGCCAGAACTGATGCCAAGACCATGACCACTGCCAGGAAGTGACCCCCTTTTGAACATTCTCCCTTGTGTTTCACTGGGGCAGCCTGTTGACTGTCCACTGTCATCTCTCCATTCTCCCATGGCCACCACACTGGACCTCATCTACCCACAGCTGGCCCAAGTACTCCGATGATCACACCTGCCAGACACTCATCACCCCTTGCACTTGTACCTCACAAATAAATACCATTGAGCAGTTACTCCCTACGTTTTTATTGTCATGAGTACGAAAGATACTGCCATCACATGTGCAACAGTTAACCCAATGTCCTGCAACTGTGTGTGTGAGTGACAGAGGGGGAACAATATGTAGCTAGTAATACAGTGGTGCAGGCAGTGGCTGGAAAGATGGGTGAAGGGAGGCAACAGGTGAGCCAGAGACCAGAGTGCACCACAACAATGTCCTGAAAGTAGAACAAGACAGGGACATCAATCACTATAGGCAACACATATACCAAATCTACACACATGCACTGTAACTACAGAAAGCCAAGGCTGAGATGGCAAGTCAAGGTCAAAAACACATGGCCACAACAAACCCACATTCCCAAAACATACCTCCCAAATGGTCCCCCCTCACAGCTAACAGAGCCACACGTTAGGCAGTTCACACTGCCACAAACATTAATTTTGCCCCACCTCCCAATGTCGAATCCCAGGACAGAATACAATACAGTGGAAGCCACACAAATTGCACTGGATCTGGCAGTTGAGGGAACAATGGTCTTGCACATAGATGTCACAAGTGCAGCAACACTACAGCAGGATGAGAATAGCACTGACCTGTGCACAGTAAGAACCCAAATCATGACCACGTGTAACCCCCCTCTAAAACCCATCCAGAGTCAGAACTCCATAATCTCCAGTTATTACAGACAGCAGGTGGTAGCATGGCACAAGGCAGACGGTGGGACAGAACACTTAGCATACATTAGGCACATACCTGTTACTCACTGGAAGTACTGACGTATCAGCTCTGCTCAGGAGGCAGCTGCATCCTCATCATCTTTCCCCTCATCACTCCCCATGTCCCCTCCATCAGCCACTTGTACAGCACCACCTCCTCTGCATCCAGCAATGGGAGGTGACACCTTAGGGCCAGATTGTGTAGCATGCAGCAAGCAACGATGATCTGGCACACTTTCTGTGGTTTGGAGATAAGGGCACCTATGGAGATATGCAGACACAGGAATCTGGCCTTCACCAGGCCAAGGGTCCGCTCAACCATCCGTCCTGTCCTACGGCAGGCCACTTTGTAACTGTTTTCAGCAGCTGTAGTTGGATGCCTCATGGGTGTCAGTAGCCAGGGAAGGTTGGGATAGCCAGAGTCCTCTGTGTGCACAGAGTCAAGAGCCATGTCAAGACCAGGAGAGTGTAATGCAGGTTGTGAAAAGTGTTGAGAGCAGATGAGCACACATATTAAAAGATACATATCAATGAGCCAGGCCCGGTCCCTTTGTATTGGTGCCATCTTGTGCGGACCGGTGCTGTTCTGCAGAATGTAGGAGGCATATACAGACCCAGGGAACCTGGCCGTCATATGTATGATATATTGGTCAGCCAGACACACCACCTGCACATTGGTGGAATAGAAGTTTTTATGGTTCCTATATACTTGTTCACTCCTCCTGGGTGGCACCAGGGCAATGTGGGTGCTATCTAAGGTCCCTGTCACATGAGGGACATGTGCCAGATTGTAGAAGGCAGCTTTGACAGTGGCCAAATCTGCACAATGTGGGAACCTGATGTGCTGCGCATATATTGTAGCAGGGCACATAGGACATCACTCAGGATGTTGCTGAACATGGGCAGTGACATCCCTGCTGCCAAACCCACTGTCATCTGGAAGGACCCTGAGGCAAGGAAGTGGAGGACTGACAACACCTGTACTGTGCATGGGATGGCATTGGGATGACGAATGGCAGGCATTAGATCTGGCTCCAACTGGGTCACCAGCTCCATGATGGTCTGAATGACGTGTCGCTCTTCCAGGGTGGCAAGGTCAACTAGGGGCCTGTACACCAGAGCATTCCTCATCCTCAACCTTCAACCGTACCTGCAAATAGGAGTGATTAGTAATCATGAAATCATGATGTGCAGCTTTGACAGTGTGGACGTAGTTGAGTTGTGCACAGTTCACAAAATGTCACCCATTACGTACCTTAAATGTACCGTCCATACACATTGCACATGTAAAATGGCAGCCGTCTGTCCTACATGCACTGGACAGATGGAAGTGAGCTCATCCTGTCGGCGTAACACATCATGGCGGTAGGCCGTCTAAACCGCTGTGCAACTCCTCATTGGTTAAAATAGTTGCCTATGGTAGACAGGAGCCAATGGTGATCGCCGCCGACGTTAACGGTAATGTCGGCGGCGGCCGTGACCGTCAGTTCATGTGCTCATGCTCACTTGACTCCTGACAGTCGTGCACAGAAGACCTCCACTGCGTGTGCTGCTGTGTCCTGACTATGGTAGCCAAGATGCCATGTCCTGCAGAAGACAGGGCCCCAGCCTTCACCCAGGAGGAATTAGAGAAGCTTGTGGAGGGGTCCTACCCGTGTAAAAACAGTAGCATGGGGCACCAAAGCAGCAGGTGAGACCAATGTGACTGTCCTGTCTGTGAGTGGTGCATATGGGGATGGGGCCCTTGGGACGAGGCAGAGTGACTGGAGAATGGACATGGGTGAGGAGTCTGAGCCTACATGGATTGATGACATGTGAGTGTGGTCATGAGATGTCTGCTGTCCACTGCTGTCCCTATGATGCCACACTACATGAGTTTTTCCTTCTTTCTGTGTCACCCATGCAAGTCAGCGCACCAAGTGAGTGCAGACCCTGGGGGTCCATGCCCGGCGGAGCACCCACTGCAGAAAGAGGTGGAAGGACCTGAGACGCTGGGCACGGAAGCCCGCGGAGGCCCCGCTGGGGGCGACCTCCACATGCGGGAGGGGTGCCCATCAGTCCCTGACCCCGCTGATGGCCCGCATTTTGGCGGTGGCCTACCCTGAGGTGGATGGGCGCTTGAGGGTAGCACAGCAGCCACGAAGGGGTGAGTACACACTCTCACTTACGATATGTATTGCCATAATGGCTCTGGGTGTGCACTATTGGGAAGCTGTAGCGTGGGTACGAGGTGGGTTCATGTCCACTGTGGGTATTAGAGAGCTGGGCAGGATTGGCATCATAGATGTGTGGCCATGCAGTCAGTGAATAGAGGGGCAGTTAGCTCCAATATGGTGTCTGTGTAGTCACTTACTACCAAGATGTGCTAGGCAGGACATGCTAACTGGATCATAGCATCTGTGGTGTCAGGCCATTGTAATCAGTTGATGCCAACCACTGTACCAGGGGCAAAATGTAGGGTCCACAATCTGCTGCCAGGTAGTGTATGTGTAATGAGGTGAGGTAGGCTAAGATGTCACTGTGCAATTTGACTGTGGCCTAGTTGGCATGCCAACTAGCCATGTAGGGTTCTGTTGGTTCTGTAGTCCAGGAATAGTGTTTATCTACGGGCATATGAAGAGGGAGGGTCCCGAGCAGGTATTGCGGATATGCCTCTCATTGTGTACACAATTGCATATGTATCAGCACCAGTGGTATACATGTGCATTGCCGTGGTGACCCCCATGGTGTTCCATAGTTGTACCATGTGTAGGTGAGGGCATGGCGTGTCATGACATGGCATCAGAAGATTATGTAGTTACTCTCTGTGACTGTTGTGCTGGCATTGACCAATTGCAACCTGTCTCTTACTCCCATGTCCTCCTCTGTGTTTATGTGCATCAGCATCATCTGATGAAGGAGAAGGGGCTCCGGCGTGTGGGGATGCTGCAGCCCATGGGACCCAGAAGGCTAATAACAGCGGTGCCGAAGGGACATGTGGGACGGGGGGAGTGCCACGGAGGAGACAGGATCGACAACAACATCTTTGGATTCCTCTACTGCTGGACGCTCCCTGGCAGTGATGGACCCATCTAGGAACGTCCCAGCACCATCCTTGTCTGCCACCCCCCTTACCAGCACCGCCCTCCCTGTAGCTCCTCACCCTGTTGCCTGTACCCGCTTACCCAGGAGGGTGGGCAATTCCTTTGCCACAAGCACCTCTGCCCCTGCCCCATTCAGCTACGCTGCCCTCAATGAGGAGGCTATTGACCTTCTGAGGTCCATCTCTATGGGGCAGTCAACCAGTGTGAATGCCATCCAGGGACAGGCAACCCAGATGCAGCAGACCAATGCGTTCCTGGAAGGCATTCACGGTGCCCTGACTGGCCTGCAGAGATTGTTTCAGACTCTGGTCTCCTCCTTGACGGCAGCCAGTGTCTCTTCTTCTTCCGTTCCCCCCTCCAGCTACCTGTTCCCAAACCAATATCCCTCTCTGCTCACCCATCCAAGGCACACTTACTGACCCACATGCATCCACATCAACAGACACAGTACGCAAGGACAGGCACAAACACCACAAAAGCCACCACCGCCAGGCGCACAAACCACATTCAGATGCAGACATGCCAACATTCACTCCCTTCACCGACTCCGCCACCACCTCCCCTCTGACAGTCACAACACCACTCACACCTGCAGTCAGCACCTCATCAGTCCCGGATCCTGCCACATGTGCCCTCACTGCCACCACAATATCAGACCCCATACATGTACCCCATGCACCAAATGCGCACACACCACGACTATCAACACCCCCACATGCAGCACATCCACCCTACCTGCAGACACCACCCCAATATTCACTCACACACCCCCGTCATCTCCCTACGTCTCCTCCCCCTCCTCCCAGTACATCTAAACGCCCACACTCACCCACCCAGCACACACATGGCATCCACCCACGCACCTGCACCCAAGGCACCTCCCCGTACACACCTCACACCATACCCTCTCCCTCTACTCCCAAATATCCTTCCCACGACCTACTTTGTGCCCCTAAGATTAATTTCCTCATAGAGTTCTCCCTGTTTGCCACCACTGTCCCAGTCCCTGTTCCCCCCCAAGCGCCCTGCAATGACTCCCAGACCCCTGCCTGCCACCTCCCCTGGTCATCGCCATGTCCCTCCCCTGCCTAAGACTTCTACCCCCACCAGGTCCACTGTTACCCCTCCCAAACCAAAAGCTAAGCCCACTCCTTCTGCTTCCAAGGCCAAGCCCACTCCCTCCACTTCCACGACCAAGCCCAACCCCAACCCCCCACTCCTCCCGGCTAAACCAACAGCTTCCAGGGGCAAGCTTAAGGAGCCCTCCTCCAAGCCCAACTAAACGCCCACACTCACCCACCCAGCACACACATAGCATCCACCCACGCACCTGCACCCAAGGCACCTCCCCGTACACACCTCACACCATACCCTCTCCCTCTACTCCCAAATATCCTTCCCACGACCTACTTTGTGCCCCTAAGATTAATTTCCTTATAGAGTTCTCCCTGTTTGCCACCACTGTCCCAGTCCCTGTTCCCCCAAAGCGCCCTGCAATGACTCACAGACCCCTGCCTGCCACCTCCCCTGGTCATCGCCATGTCCCTCCCCTGCCTAAGACTTTTACCCCCACCAGGTCCACTGTTACCCCACCCAAACCAAAAGCTAAGCCCACTCCTTCTGCTTCCAAGGCCAAGCCCACTCCCTCCACTTCCACGACCAAGCCCAACCCCCCACTCCTCCCGGCTAAACCAACAGCTTCCAGGGGCAAGCTTAAGGAGCCCTCCTCCAAGCCCAACCCAAAGACCCCCCTCAGAGCCCAGCCCAAAGGACCCCCCCTCCAAGCCCAAACCATCCCCCCACTCCTGAGGTGCCTGCATGCCCCATTGATGCCTGTGGAGGCCAGCACTTTGCAGTCAGGAGTCAAGTTGGGGCACGCTCCTGTGCCCTGTGTGCTTGGGGCACTGCAGAACTTTTGGACTGACCCTTGGGCCCCTTTGTATATAGTTGGTTGTTCATTTTAATTCTATTTTTAATACACATGCCCCACTGCACCGTTGGTGTCGATGGCAACAGCATTGTCGTGGCTTTCGTTCAGTGTGTATGTGTTGTGATTGTGCGATTTTGTATCTGTGTGTGTGTGTACTAATGTACTTCCCTCCAGTGTGTGCTAGGCTGGCATACTTGCGGTTGATATCTTGGTCGGTAACGCTGGTTCTGGACGTTTAAGCCAGCAGGAGCATTGGGAAGACTTGCAATTTGCATGCCATGGCGCCTGCAGACGTGCCTGTGTTCCTGAAGGTGAGTGTCCCCTTTTGTGATGTTCGTTTCCGCCATGCTTTTCATGGCGGTGAGACCACCCCGGAAATCCCAGCGGTGTGCAGCCTCGTAATACAGTCGTGGGAATCTGCCTAGCCGCCAGCCTGGAGAAGCCTGCCGCCGGCTGCGGTGGTCTGTCCACACTGGCGGTACGGACGGAAACCTTGCTGTGTTCTAAGGTTTCCTTCCCCCTACTCCTAATATGGCGGTCTTCACTGCCGGGTCTGCGACAGTTCGTCCTACACGGCTGCGGTCCACAGACCACCATACCCGTAATGTGGACCTCAGTTTCTAACAAGCGATGGGATTAAATCGAGTGGTATGAGGGGGTTGAGATTTACTCTGATCGGACACTGATGGTTCGGGGTCAAGTGCTTTATGTGGACTGTCAGACAGAATCATCTCATAGAAGATTTCAGGAGCTGATGAACGCTGAGCTAGGTGCTTGAAATTTGAGGAGTCCTGTGTGATGGATTTTCGGGGAAAATGGGCTGTCACCATGTTTCCTTTGCACGACACGACCCTCAGAGGTTCAACATCAAGTGGAGTGTCTGTTTTTCACTTCTGTTTCTGTTTGACCAGGACCCAGTCACCTTCATTGAAAATTGTTTTCAGAGCTTGTTGATACCGATCGGCATACATCTTCATCTTACACTTTTGAGAAATGTCCAGGGCGCAAACCTTATCGACATCCAAGGACTGATCCACTGATTCTCTCCATTGATGCTCGCTGAATTACTTTCTTGAGGGTGCCCATAAATTGTTTGTTAACAACCGCATTGGCTTGAGGCCACAGTGGTGTGCTCTGTTGATGTTTGACATTCAGTTTGGCTAGAAACGCCTTAAACTCTCGACTGTTGAAAAGTGGGTCATTGTCAGATTTGTAATTGGCGAGTATACCCCATGCTGCAAAGATGTCTCCCAGCTGCTGGATGACCTTGTCATGTGTGGTAGATGACATTTCCTCCACCAACAGTGTGAATATTCATCAATGACTACTGCTAGATGATGTCAAAATTAATGACAACTGTTTCCCAGGCCTGCGTAGGGAGATTAGACATTGTGAAAGGGTGGTGAGTCACTTTAGGGGAATGGCAGTTGCAAAGATGGCACTCCTTTAGTTCCCTCTCAACTGGCTTGTCTAGGCGCAGGATCCTGATGGCTACAATGCCACAATATCCCTCATGGGCCAGTTCAACGACTCGCAGTCGTAGGCTCTCAGGTATGATTATTCTCAGGCCTCTCAGCACAACAGTCTTCCTTGGTTACAGACAGTTCATCCTGTACATTTTTTAACTTTTGAAATTCCGTGTCATCCTCAAGAGGTCGAATACTTTTCTTCCATGACTGAGTTGAAATAATGTCCTTAAGAATGAGCATGTTCTTGTTGGCACTAGTAGCAGAAATAATCTTTTCTATGGATAAAGCTGCTGGCATGCTGGACCTTACAATGAAGCTAATGTACTCTTCAGCTGTTTTGGATGTTGAACTGTGCCTGTGTAGACTTTCAGGTTCGAAATGTTTATTCAACAGAAACACATGAAAATGTTCACAGGCCCAGTCAACTGCCAGACTCTCCTTCTCCAGCTGAGAATAGGCACATTCTGTGTCGGACAGGCTGCGGCTGGCATAGGCCACAGTGTTTCTCTGAACATACGGATGACCATTATGTTGAGCAAGGATTGCCCCAAGCCCCATTGGGCTTGCATCTATGGTGATCTCAGTATGTAGCTTGGGGTCAAAATAGGCCCTCTCAGTTGCATTCTCAAGTGGCTCATGAATATTTGGAGGCTCTGTGACTCATGGGCACATGGCTGAGTAGACCTATAAGTAGTGATCACCTGTACTAGGCTGCTCTATGTAACCACACCTCTGCTGTTCTTCCAAACCTGACACAAGAGTTGGAAGTAGAATGAATTGTTGGGATCTGGTATGGATTGTCTCCTTCAGACTCCAAGTTGTTCTGGATTTTCAGAGGTGAGATATCCATTAAACTCCAAACCAGTGGGTTAATGGGAATTTCCCATTTCTGGGCCTCCAAGGGCTGACCACCAGTGCCTCGAGGGGTGTGCGAGAGGGTGTATATCCTTCATTGGCTTCTAAGGCATCTGCTTGTGTTTTGATCTGCATGCATTATGGCGGTACAGCACCAACTGTGGTCTTCTGTTATTGCCTCCCAGCAATGTCAGTCCCTAAGGGGCTAATGTGGATTCAAAGTGCTTCTCTTTGTGGGTCAGTGACTTTATCTATTAGATATGGCCCCTTTTGCTAGCTCTGGAGCTAGTCTTTTCCGTTAAGATGGTTGACAGCTTTATGGCCTTTAGCACTTTTTGTTGCCATTGGATCTAAAATAGTAGAGTACAGTTTCTAGTCTGCTTTTGATTGGGCCATTTTGTATCCCTCCTGTGCCAGATGTCTGCACATTTTGGGGGTGATTCTAACCCTGGCGGTCGGTGTTAAAGCGGCAGCCAACCCGCCAACAGGCTGGCGGTAAAAAATATGGAATTCTGACCCTGGCCGGAACCGCCAACACAGACAGCCACTTTAACACTCCGCCCGCCACGGCGGTACAAACAAACAGCGCGGCGGTCACCGCCAACAGCCAGGCGGCAGACAATGTACCGCCCACCCTATCACAACTCACCAATCCGCCACCTTTTCCGGGGCGGGAGCACCGCCGATAAAAACACGGCGGAAACAGACTACGAACGGGAAAACGCTCACCACTACGCACTCCAGGAGGAAGGAGGACAGCATGGAACCCGAATTAAACATCCTACCTGCTCTCGTCTACCTTCTCATCTACCACGAGTACGAAGTCCGGCGCAGACGACAACGGTGAGTACTGCACCTACGACACACGGGAGGGTGGAGGACGAAAGGTTACGGGCACACACATATGCAACCCCCCCCCCAACTATGTACACACCAATGCAGAGCAACAAGTCACAGTGACACCACCCAAACACCCCAGAAAAATGCTAGGACATAATCAAATTTGGAATAAATATTTATGTACCAAAAAGGTCCTGAAAAATATCGTACAACCATGAAAGATATTCACAAGAAAACAAATGACATACACATCAGTGTATAACTGAAGTAACAAGTCCTGCACATCCTACGAATTCATCATGTCCGTGGGCCAAAGTTTTGAGAAACAAGGGCAAAGCCCACACAGGAGACCTGAGTCCTTTGGAGAGAACACTGCAGGGGCATCAGATGTAAAAACTACAGGCACCTCAGGGGGAAGGGAAGGGGGGGGGGCACCACAGCCACATGAGTCCACGATGCCAGATCCACGAGGAGCCACCATGCCCACTGTACCATCCTGGGGAGTGCAAAGCCACAGTCTCTCAATGTCTCTACAGTGGGTGGGCTGCCCACTGGACCATCCTGGGGAGTGCAAAGCCACAGTCTCTCAATGTCTCTACAGTGGGTGGGCTGCCCACTGGACCATCCTGGGGAGTGCAAAGCCACAGTCTCTCAATGTCTCTACAGTGGGTGGGCTGCCCACTGGACCATCCTGGGGAGTGCAAAGCCACAGTCTCTCAATGTCTCTACAGTGGGTGGGCTGCCCACTGGACCATCCTGGGAAGTGCAAAGTCACAGTCTCTCAATGTCTCTACAGTGGGTGGGCTGCCCACTGGACCATCCTGGGGAGTGCAAAGCCACAGTCTCTCAATGTCTTTACAGTGGGTGGGCTGCCCACTGGACCATCCTGGGGAGTGCAAAGCCACAGTCCATCAGGTGGATGACAGTCTCCACTGGTCAAGGAGGAGGCATGGTGGGCACAGTGAACCATAAACAGTGATTGAGACGGCGGTGCCCAGCGGAGCGGTGCTTGAGAAGAAGGGCCCAGCGGAGCGGTGCTTGAGAGGAAGGGCCCAGCGGAGCGGTGCTTGAGAAGAAGGGCCCAGCGGAGCGGTGCTTGAGACGGCGGTGCCCAGCGGAGCAGTGCTTGAGAGGAAGGGCCCAGCGGAGTGGTCCTTGAGACGGCGGTGCCCAGCGGAGTGGTGCTTGAGAAGAAGGGCCCAGCAGAGCGGTGCTTGAGAGGAAGGGCCCAGCGGAGCGGTGCTTGAGAAGAAGGGCCCAGCGGAGCGGCGCTTGAGAAGAAGGGCCCAGCAGAGCGGTGCTTGAGAAGAAGGGCCCAGCGGAGCGGTGCTTGAGACGGCGGTGCCCAGCGGAGCGGTGCTTGAGAGGAAGGGCCCAGCGGGGAGCGGTCCTTGAGACGGCGGTGCCCAGCGGAGCGGTGCTTGAGAAGAAGGGCCCAGCGGAGCGGTGCTTGAGACGGCGGTGCCCAGCGGAGCGGTGCTTGAGACGGCGGTGCCCAGCGGAGCGGTGCTTGAGAAGAAGGGCCCAGCGGAGCGGTGCTTGAGAGGAAGGGCCCAGCGGAGCGGTCCTTGAGACGGCGGTGCCCAGCGGAGCGGTGCTTGAGAAGAAGGGCCCAGCGGAGCGGTGCTTGAGAAGAAGGGCCCAGCGGAGCGGCGCTTGAGAAGAAGGGCCCAGCGGAGCAGTGCTTGAGAAGAAGGGCCCAGCGGAGCGGTGCTTGAGACGGCGGTGCCCAGCGGAGCGGTGCTTGAGAGGAAGGGCCCAGCGGAGCGGTCCTTGAGACGGCGGTGCCCAGCGGAGCGGTGCTTGAGAAGAAGGGCCCAGCGGAGCGGTGCTTGAGACGGCGGTGCCCAGCGGAGCGGTGCTTGAGACGGCGGTGCCCAGCGGAGCGGTGCTTGAGAGGAAGGGCCCAGCGGAGCGGTCCTTGAGACGGCGGTGCCCAGCGGAGCGGTGCTTGAGAAGAAGGGCCCAGCGGAGCGGTGCTTGAGACGGCGGTGCCCAGCGGAGCGGTGCTTGAGAGGAAGGGCCCAGCGGAGCGGTCCTTGAGACGGCGGTGCCCAGCGGAGCGGTGCTTGAGAAAAAGGGCCCAGCGGAGCGGTGCTTGAGACGGCGGTGCCCAGCGGAGCGGTGCTTGAGACGGCGGTGCCCAGCGGAGCGGTGCTTGAGACGGCGGTGCCCAGCGGAGCGGTGCTTGAGAGGAAGGGCCCAGCGGAGCGGTCCTTGAGACGGCGGTGCCCAGCGGAGCGGTGCTTGAGAAGAAGGGCCCAGCGGAGCGGTGCTTGAGAAGAAGGGCCCTGTTGAGCGGTGCTCTTCTCCACAGCGGGCCCTGTTCAGCGGTGCTCTTCTCCACGGCGGGCCCTGTTCAGCGGTGCTCTTCTCCACGGCGGGCCCTGTTCAGCGGTGCTCTTCTTCACCGCGGGCCCTGTTCAGCGGTGCTCTTCTTCACCGCGGGCCCTGTTCAGCGGTGCTCTTCTTCACCGCGGGCCCTGTTCAGCGGTGCTCTTCTCCACGGCGGGCCCTGTTCAGCGGTGCTCTTCTCCACGGCGGGCCCTGTTCAGCGGTGCTCTTCTCCACGGCGGGCCCTGTTCAGCGGTGCTCTTCTCCACGGCGGGCCCTGTTCAGCGGTGCTCTTCTCCACGGAGGGCCCTGTTCAGCGGTGCTCTTCTTCACCGCGGGCCCTGTTCAGCGGTGCTCTTCTCCACGGCGGGCCCTGTTCAGCGGTGCTCTTCTTCACCGCGGGCCCTGTTCAGCGGTGCTCTTCTCCACGGCGGGCCCTGTTCAGCGGTGCTCTTCTCCACGGCGGGCCCTGTTCAGCGGTGCTCTTCTCCACGGCGGGCCCTGTTCAGCGGTGCTCTTCTCCACGGCGGGCCCTGTTCAGCGGTGCTCTTCTTCACCGTGGGCCCTGTTCAGCGGTGCTCTTCTTCACCGCGGGCCCTGTTCAGCGGTGCTCTTCTCCACGGCGGGCCCTGTTCAGCGGTGCTCATCCAGCAGGTCAAGGGAGCCAGACCTGGCCTGGACTCCCTGCTCAGTCGCCCTCGGACCGTGTCGTTTCTGGACCCTTCGGGGACGGACTCCTGGCCTCCTTAGTGTCCTCCTTCCCAGCTGGGATGTGGCATGTGGGGTCCACCTTCTCCGCGCTCCTGCTGCCCTTCCGCTCCTTTGATGGGGCTCTCGGGCCCTTGCCTCCCCTAGATGGTGTGGGTGGTGAAGTGGCCGCACATTGCTCCTTGGGGGCAGCCCTGTCGGTCCTCGCACGACGGCCCTTGTTTTTGCGGGTCCTCTTGCCGGGGGGGGGCTGGACGTGTCCTTGCTGCTGATCGATGTGTCACTGCTGGCAAAGGGTGGGCTCCAGAACCCATGCACAACAGTGACACCCGAAGCTGGGCTGGTGGTGGCTGCGATGCTCTTGGGACTCTTTGAAGATGGATGGGGGAGCTCATAGGGGGGAAAGAGGTCAAGGTTAGCCATGAAAAGTTTCTTAGGGCCAAGGTAAAGGGTAGGAGAAGTGGAGATGGAAGTGGAGGTAGAGGAGGTGGTTGTAGGAGAGTCAGGTGTGCTGTCATTGGGTGAAGGTGCTGGTGCTGTAGGCTGTCGTGAGGTGGATGGCTGTTGGGTGGGTGGCTGCCTGCGTTTGTGTGTCTTGGAAGAGGGGGTGACAGACACAGTGGGAGAGGACACAGGGGACGTGTAAATGGCAGTGGGGGTGGTGACTGCACGAGTGTGGACTGTACTGGAGGGTGAGGTGGTGATGGAAGCACTGGCTGATGTTGGGGTGCATGCAGGTGTGAGTGTAGACGTCACAGGGAGGGAGGAGGGAGACGAGGAGGAGGGGGACACAGGGGTGGCAGTGGCTGTTGGCATGTCTGCATCTGGGTGTTGCTTGGGTGAGTGTTTGTGGGATCTGTGGTGCTTGTGTTTGGATGAGCTGCTCTTGGGTGTTGAGGTGTGTGCAGGCTGGTCTGATGGTGTTGATGGGATAGGCTGAGGGACAGGAGACAGAGAAAGGCTGGAGGCAGTAAGAAGAGGGAGGCTGGAAACAGGGACAATGGCTGCCATCAGTGCTGAGGCCAGAGCAGTGAACGCTCGTTGATGGGCAGCCTGACCCGAATGAATGCCCTCCAGGTACGCATTGCTCTGTTGCACCTCCCTTTGCACACCCTGGATGGCATTCAAAAGGGTCGTCTGCCCAACAATGAGCGTCCTTACCAGGTCAATGAGCTCCGCACTGAGGGCAGCAGGGGCAACAGGGGCAGGGGCTGAGGTGCCTGGGGCGAAGGAGACGCGCGCCTTCCTGGGCGAACGGGCACGGAGCGAAGACTGAGGGGCTGCTGGGAGGGCGGGGCTGGTGCGCTGGGTGGCGGCTGTACCTGTAGAGGCGGGGGGCACAGATGTTGCCGCCACCCCTAGGGAGCTCCCATCCGAGGACGTGTCACTTTCGCTGCTCTCACCAGCGGTCCCCGTCATGGTGCTCCCCTCGCCCTCCGGATCACTGGTGCCCTCGGTGTCTGTTCCTGGGCCCACTGGGGCCTTGTGTCCTGCAGCTCCCTCGTGCTCCGATGCCAAATCTCCTCCGCCTGATGATGCTAATGCACACATGCACAAGAAGATGAAGAGAAAGGGTGGGGGGAGAAAAAAGAAGACCAGGTTGAGTGCATGCAATGTCAACACCGTTGGCGGAGAGGACAGACACAGGTGCCTAATGCACTAAGCCGCGCATTCGGGGTACACTACTCAGTACTACTGACTAAGACAACAGGCCAAGAGACGTCAAACGCGCACATGGGAGGTGCTGGACCTTCAATGGCTGTACTTGTCACCCTACCGAGGTGGGGGCCGGGGGCACAGGGCCATGCCTAAGGGAGAGGACTACACTACAGAAAGCGCCCTGGCCTAATGTCACCCACAGCCCTCCTCCCCCACCCATACGCCTCCACTGCGCAGAAAGATAGGAGAATGTGCTGATACTCACCCCCTTGTGTCTGCTGTGATGTCTTAAAGCGCCCATCCAATTCAGGGTAGGCCACCGCCAGGATCCGGGACATCAGGGGGGTCATGGTGCGACTGGCACCCCTCCTAGGTTGGGAGGCCATCCCCAGCAGTGTTTCTGCGGTCTTCCTTGTTCCGCGGCGGATGTCCTCCCACCTCTTGCGGCAGTGGGTGCCCCGTCTGTTGTGGACCCCCAAGTTCCGGACTTCCTTGGCGATGGCACGCCAAATCTCGATCTTCTGATGGGCGCTGACCTATTTGACATGTACAGGGTGGAAAGGAGGAAATCATCAATGACCTGCATGTTAGATGTGATTGCCCCCCCCCTCCAACTTTGCCATATGGCACATGCTCTCATCTGTCGGGCGTTGCACTCCTCATTCGCCCCCCACCCCACCAACTTACATCCACCCCAATCCACACAGGCATAGCCCATTCCATGTGCACCCGGTGTACTCACTTGTTGGTCTGGAGGACCGTAGAGTACTGGGGGAGGACCCCATCCACGAGCTTCTCCAACTCTTCAGACGTGAAGGCAGGGGCCCTTTCCCCAGTCGCAGCAGCCATTGTATCTTCCAGACCGAGGTCACAGCAGCACTTGCAGTATAGGTCCTCTCCTGTGGATGATCAGGTCTCGAGTGATTAAGCAGATAGAAAATGGCGGTCACGCCCGCGGCGGTGCGTACCGCGACCGCCGGCGCACTTCGTCATTGGCTCCTGAAACCCATAGGCTTCAATGTTAACCAATGCAGCTTTGCGTCGCGGTCTTCGACCGCCTACCGCCACGGTGTGCCCCGCCAGCGCATTGACCTCACATCCCATTGTCCCACTTCACAGGTCAGGCAGCCGCCATTTCAAGGGCCTACATGGCTTAATTTTGACTGCGACACACAGGCCTAGGCCTTGCATTGCCACACATACACGCCTTTCAACCCATTGCCATTCTTTAACTGTGCAAGCTGTCTGTACGTACCTGTGGTTTGGCTGACTCTGTGCTCCATGTTGTCCTTCCTAGGCACCGTCCGCTGGGACTTGGGATGAGAAGGAGGAATCCTCGCGTGTACCGACCGCTGGTGGACCTGTCGACAATGGAAGAACGCCATATAATACTTCGATACAGACTTGACCGTGCCACTATCCATGAACTGTGTGCCCAGCTGGAGCCAGACCTGATGTCCCCCATCCGCCAACCCACAGGGATTCCCCCTCTGGTGCAGGTTTTGTCAGTCCTCCATTTTTTGGCAAGTGGGTCATTCCAGACCACAGTGGCCATGTCATCTGGAATGTCTCAGCCTATGTTTTCTAAGATTTTGAGCAGAGTGTTGTCTGCCCTGATGAAACTCATGCGGAGCTACATCATTTTCCCAGAGGAGGGTGACTTGCCTACAGTGAAGGGTGATTTCTATGCCCTTGGACATATCCCCAACATCATTGGTGCCATTGATGGGACCCATGTGGCTTTGGTACCCCCAAAAGACGATGAGCAGGTGTACCGAAACAGAAAAAGTTATCATTCGATTAATGTCCAGGTGGTCTGTTTGGCTGACCAGTACATCTCCCATGTAAATGCCAAGTTCCCAGGGTCAGTGCATGACGCGTATGTGATGCGAAATAGCAGCATCCCCTATGTGATGGAGCAGCTACAGAGACAACGTGTGTGGCTAATAGGTGACTCTGGTTACCCCAACCTGCCGTGGCTACTGACCCCAGTGAGGAATCCCCGGACAAGGGCAGAGGAACGCTACAATGAGGCCCATGGGCGTACTAGGAGGGTGATTGAGCGAACCTTTGGCCTCCTGAAGGCCAGGTTTAGGTGCCTGCATATGACCGGTGGATCCCTAATGTACTCACCAAAGAAGGTGTGCCATATCATCGTGGCGTGCTGTATGCTTCACAACCTGGCTTTGCGACGCCAGGTGCCTTTCCTGCAGGAGGATGGTCCAGATGGTGGTGTTGTAGAAGCCGTGGAGCCTGTGGAGAGTGAAGAGGAGGAAGACTCAGAGGACGACACAGACAATAGGGACAGAGTGATACAACAGTATTTCCAGTAACACCCAGGTAAGAATCACCCACGCCATTTCACAATTGCTTATAGCCTCCTGCATCTGTACTTTCTGTAGTTCCCACCAGATCTTTTTGGGTCATTTTTGTTTTTCCCTTCCCTTCTCAGTGCTGTATGACTCAGTGCCTGACTTCTGCTTGGTTTGCCCATGAACTACAGCGTATTGACATTGGTATGTTGTCATCACTAATTGACAGAACAGATATTGAACAGTAATATGTAATACATTTGCTAATAATACAGCATGACTCCAAACTCATTTGTGTGCAATATGTGATTTATTTACAGTGCTAGATATTGGTACATGTGATTATAAGGGTGATGGGTGGGGGTGGAGTAATGTCCATGGCAGAGTCCAGTTCTCAGTCTCACAGGTGCATTGTCCTTTTGCCTGTGGAAGGATGGAGCAGAGGCAGTTCATGGTTGGACAGGGTGGCAATGTGGGACAGTGGGAAGAGTTCAGGGGGTATGTCCTGCTGGCGGGGGTCTTGACATCCTACTCTGTCTTTTTTTTGGATCTCAGACTCCTCTTACGGGGTGGTTGTTCTTCAGCAGGAGGTGGGGTTCTGGTGGCCTGTCGTGGTGTTGGGGCCTCCTATCCACTTGCGCCGGCGGAGATGGTAGGCTGTTCCTGGTCCGGGCTAGTGACAGGGGCCCTGTGTGGTGCCACATGGTCCCGCAACGCGTCTTCTATCCTGTTGAGGGCCAGGACGATGGTCCCCATTGCGGTCCCGATGATTCTCAGCTCCTCCCTGAACCCCATGTAGCGTTCCTCCTGCTGTGCCTGGATCTCCGTGAACCTGGCCAGTACCGTCGCCATCGTCTCTTGGGAGTGGTGGTAGGCCCCCATGATGGTGGTGAGGGCCTCTTGGAGACTGGGTTCCCTGGGCCTCTCCTCCCCCCCCTGTCGCACAGCAGCCCTCCGAGCTGCCCGGTTTCCCCCGGCCTCTGTCTCCTGGACGGTGTGCCCGCTCCCACTGCCCCCAGGTCCCTGTTGTTGTTGGGGTGTTGGGTTAGCCTGGGTGCCCTGTAGTGGCAGACACACCGCTGATTGACGTGTCCTAGAGACAGAGGCATGGGCCCGCTGGGTGGGAGCTGTGCTGGTGTTGGCAGAGGGGGTCGGGTCTGGTGTGGCCTGTGGCTGCCTGAGGGGAACCGACTGCCCAGAGGTCCCCAATGGTCCGGGCTGGTCATCAGGTTCAGTGTCGACAGAGCTGCTGTCCTCACTGTGGGCCTGTTCCGGGGGTGGGATGGACATTTCTGGACCCTCCTGGCTGGTGTGTTGGCGTTCGGGTCCTGCATGGGGTAAGAGAGTTTGGTTATTGTTTCTGTGTGTGCAATGGCGTGCGTGTTATGGGTGCCCTCGTCCCCCAGTGCAGGCATTCCCTTGAGGGAGGTGTTGTGAGGGTAGTTAGTGGGGGGGGGGTAAGTGCAGTGGTCATGCTTGGGTGATGGGTGTCCATGGATTGTGTTGGCATGCAGGAGTTGGTGTTGGGATGGGTGGGTTGTGCTGGTGAGACATTGTCAGGGAGGATGTGTGCTGGGGGTTTGGGGGTGAGGGTGGGGGTGTGGGTTGGCATGCTGGTGGGGTGGGGGGGATATAGTAGTTGAGATTGGACTTACCAGAGTCCATTCCTCCGGCTACTCCTGCGAGTCCCTGAGGATGCAGGATGTTGAAGACCTCTTGCTCCCATGATGTAAATTCGGGAGGGGTGGGTGGGGGTCCGCCGCCAGTCTTCTGGACCGCGATGTTGTGCCTGGAGACCATCGATCGGACCTTCCCCCGTAGGTCGTTCCATCGTTTGCGGATGTCCTCCCTATTCCTGGGATGCTGTCCCACCGCGTTGACCCTGTCCACGATCCGCTGCCATAGCTCCGCCTTCCTAGCTATACTGGTGTGCTGCACCTGTGAGCCGAAGAGCTGGGGTTCCACTCTTAGGATTTCCTCCACCATCACCCGGAGTTCTTGGTCCGAAAAGCGTGGGTGCCTTTGGGGTGCCATGGGGTGGTGTGGGTGAGGTGTGGGGTGGTGTATGTGATGATGAGTATGTTGGTGTGTGGTGCTTTGTGCTACTATGTGGTGTGTGTGATGGTGTAGTGTGCCTCAGTGTGTATTGCTATGGATTGTCTGCTGTGTCTCTCTCTCCTTCTCTCAGTAATTGTGGTCGTAGGGGTTTGTGGGTGATGTGGGGGTGTGTTTTATAGTTGATTGATTGTGTGGGAGTGGGTTGTGTATGTGTATCAGGTGTGTGTATTTGTAATTGTCCAATGTGCCTGTGTTTTGGTGCTGTGTGTGTATTTTGACCGCGGAGGTGTGTACCGCCAATGGAATACCGCGTTGGAAAGCCCGCCGCGTTGATTCGTGGGTCGAAATGGCATGGGCGTATTTCTGTTGGCGTGATGGTGGAGGTTTGGTCATCTCCAGTTTATCGCTGCCCGCTGATGTGGCGGCCTGCAGTGGAGGTCGGATTTTTGGAGGTTTGGCCGTTGTGGGTCAGAATGACCGTGGCGGCTTTCCGCGGCCGCGGCGGTGTTATGGCGGTCTTCTGACCGGCGGTAAGCGCCTTTTACCGCCGAGGTTAGAATGACCCCCTTATTCCTGCCACCAAGCACCTAAGACTGGTCTTGAGTCTGATCTCTGACCTTCTTCCTTGTACCTTGGTTCTAGTTACTTGTAAAGCCTCCCCATGTATCATCACTTTTTGTTGGTTGGGTGCATTGGTCAAACTAAGGCCACTATTTATAGGCTATTGGCATTGAGCAGGGCCACAAGCCTTCC
Organism: Pleurodeles waltl; assembly: GCF_031143425.1. NCBI lineage: Eukaryota > Metazoa > Chordata > Amphibia > Caudata > Salamandridae > Pleurodeles > Pleurodeles waltl. The sequence continues at coordinate 847,225,483 of NC_090444.1, forward strand.
TTCTGCGCTGCCACACACCAATGTGAAAGGGCAGGAATGCACTGTATTCATTAAATATGGTACATTCCTGTCATTTCCCCTTGTGCTGGCGCACAGTTTGCTGCTAGGGCCAATGCAGCCACCCTTGCACGATGGGGCAGGGTGACTGCGTTGAATGCAGGATTGTTTTTGTGCAGGAAGGGGTTATCTTCCTGCACAAAAACAATCCCGAAATCCAGAACAATATTTCTCCTCATTACGCCACTCTTCGGGAGGCATAAGGTTTCGGGGCTGTCCCGAGTTTACGTCATTAAGTAAATCTGGGGCAGCATCAAAATACATGGGTTTTGCATGGGAAATCCCATTGCAATGCACATGGAACATCCCCCCGGCATAGAGTAAGGCAACACAGTGACTTATGCTGCTTTTCCTTACTTAATATCTATGAGGCCATGAAAAGCCACACAAAGTGGCTTTGCCTGGCCTCAAAGATATGGTTGGGTGGCTTGCACTGCTGCAGTGTCAAACAAAAAAGTGACACTTCGGCGGCGCAAGCCTCTCGTAAATATGCCCCTAAGTTGGGGAATTCCTGTGCACTATTCTGCTTCTATTCCAGTTAATCTGCCATAAGGAGTCCTTTTCTGTTCAGAAACGTCTTCCATTCCCAGAGTGGGTTCCTCTTTTATGGAGTTCACCTCTTAATTTTTCATGTTATTTATTGCTTGCCCTATTTTGCCTCTTCAAAGGCACATTAGGCATTAAGAGTGGTGCTGGGATGTTTAAGGGGTTGCTTCTGATTTGTCTATACACTTTTTGTTCTTTTGGTACTTCTTTCTGTCCATTGATACGCCTCAATTCCTCAAGTTTGGATATGTGGAGAATCGTGAAAAATTATTAATTGTTTCTGGAGATTGGTTTTGTAATACAACACTGGTAAATGTGTTCTGTTGCAAGCGTGCCTAAAAGAATGGGTGACTGTCCGTGCATTGGGGCTTAGTGGCTTGAGGCAGCAATTATGCATTGGAGGTCTGCAAAGATTTTCCAAAATTTGAAAAAGAGTGGGTTGTAACAAGCACTTACTGATCAGAGATCTATTAAAATATTCGTAATATACTTCACATTGATTCCAAGCTGACTAATGCCGCCTCAAGATTGTTGAGCTTTCATCCAGCATTGACTTTTGTGCCCCAGCTATTTGCATGCTGGACTTTTTCGGAACGTACGTTCAATATTATTGACAATACTACAATTCCCAAAATGCCATGTGCTGTTGGGTGAAAATTTTGGACTGGCTGAAGTTGAGACATGTGATTTGGCCACTAAGCAGCACTATTTTGAAGGTAATTTGCTGCCTTGTTACTTTTATTTTAATCTGGGCTATGGAGACGGTGTCATGACTAATAACAACCAGTTTCTAAGCAGAGTTGAGTCACACCCAGGTAGACAAATTATGACATATATTCTTACTTTGCCCCACATTGGAATGAGTCAGCTGCAATTTGTGTGATGCTCCTACGTCACATGATGTGCAATTAATACTCAGTGTAAGTTTTTCAGAATTGTTATTAGGAAAATGCCTGGGGATGTTACTATTGGCCTCTAAGCCATTGGAACTGTGATTCCATCTAAATGGTTTTTTTGTTTGGTTTTTCTAAATTTTTTATTGAGCAGACACAGACCATGAGAGATATACACGGCCCAAAAATATAGAGGAAAAAACAATTCAGGCCACCCTAAACCTTATTACCACGTAACCACATATCAATGCAGAATCACTATTTTAACATCTTAAACTGTTATGGATGTATCTTCTCCTTCAAATGTCGGACTCCAAATACCATTAAACTTGCAGACTGCTCCTATTCTTTGCGCATACAGTTTTTCCTTAAAGCACTCCTCATGCGTTTTCCCCTCCCAGGCTCTAAATGTATGTTAAATAGGTGACTTACAGGCCTGCAGAATTAAAGATTTTGCTGTCAATGTTGCTATAAATAACAGCTGTTGACCCCAAATTGTTAATTCATATTGACCCGTAATACCAAACAGGGCGCCCAAAGCATCTGGGACAAGTGCACACCGTATCCTCACGCTGATCCATTGAAAAATTCTATCCCAAAATTCCATAAGCTTAGAACAGGTAAAGCACATATGGAGCTAGTCGCCTGGAGTACCACTGCATTGTGGACAGGAACCTGAAGAGGTCGGTAATGCCTTTTTCATTTGTGCTGGAGTAAGATAAAGCATCCATTTGGAAAAGAAGGCCATTCTCATAAAGTTTGCCTCCCTTATTGCTTTATGAGATATACTATTTAACTTCCTCCACATTTTCAGCTCAGTTTTACACCCCGTAGTGTTTTCTATCTTTGTCAAAAAGCAAAAAATAGTTTGCGTTACTTTCTGAGAGTTTAGAATCCGGTACCAGTTGCCAACCCTCTTCTAGCTTACATAAAATGCCTGAAAGATATGAGGGAAGGTTAAATCTGCTACAGGGATATGAGGGAGCAAAAAATACAAAATCTGCAGATAAGAATATATTAAGGCATCTGGAATACGAACCTCAGCCTGACACTGAGCCCAGGTCTTGACTTGATTCCATGCTAACAAATCAGAAAATGTAGTAAATCCCAGATTTAACCATTGATTTAAATCTGATGGAATCAGCTTTAGTCCCATCATCCCTGAATGAGCCAACAGCATTGCAGGGGGAAAGCTAGATATTTGATATTTGTCACAGAATTGAGAAAGCCTAGCATAAATTAATGTTGGAAGTTTATACCTTGTTTGTTTAGGTTGATGTAGGAACTTAAGAAATAGAGGTAGCTGACATCCATGCTCTGCAAGCATATAGTTTAGATAGAAATTAGGATTGGGGGATAAGGTTGCCATGGAACACCAGTCCAAAAAGACAGCTTCACAGCACCTCTTAAAATTTGATAGAGATAGTCCTCCATCCTCGACTGAATGGGATACAATATCCAGCTGTGCCCTTGGCTTTTTGTTGGCTCATATAAACTGTTGGAAGTAGCAAATCAAATTCTTTAAAAAAGGTTTGGTGTATTTTAATAGTCACACTAGAAATGATGAATAAAAACAGAGGAAGCATCATCATTTTGACGAGTGCCACGCGTCCGACAGAGTGGAGGTTTGCCATTTTTGTAAAAGACCTTGCACTTTCTTGACAGTAGAGATATAGTTTAGGGCAAAGAGATCCGAAAAATCATGTGAAACATAAATACCCAAATATCTAATGGGCCCGTGAAGACGGTACTCGGCTTGCATGTCTGAAGGAAGAATATTATCAGTATAATTGAACAGGAGAGCTTCCGATTTGGAATGATTTATCCTGTATCCCCCCAGGTCTGAAAAGACCATTATTTTAGCAAAAGCCCTATCAATATTTGTGGACTCTGCAGCAAGATAAAGAATCATATCATCAGCAAAAAAGCTTTAGTTTGGGTGCCAAGGGCATGGGAGCAGAAATAGAAGTATCTTGGCGCAGCGCCACAGCTAGAGGTTCAATAAAAAGCGCAAAGAGCACCGGGGAGAGGGGACATTCTTGACGCATGCCTCAATGTACTTGCAGGGTTCCTGCTATGCGTAAATTAATGAGAATTTTAGCTCGGGCCTTAGCGTAAAGATTTCGCAATGTCTGAATGAATTGTCTAGGAAGCTTAAACTTTGCTAAAATACTGAAGAGGACCTCTCATTGCACTACATCAAAAGCTTTCTTCTCTGCATCTAACATTATAATAGCCGCTGGTTTGGTGAGAAGAATAATCTATCGCCTGAATTAAAAAATTGGTATAAGTCGCTAACAGCCTACCCGGAAGGAAGCCACATTGATCTTCATGAATTAAGTCTTGGGCAGCTAAGGCCAGTCTTTGAGCTAGAATCTTTGCTAGAAGCTTGTAGTCAAAATTTAGGAGACTTATTGGGCGATATGAATCAGGTGACTGAGGTGGCCTATCTTTTTAAAGAAGCTAATCAGTGTAGCCCTTGTGAAGGATGCAGGTATGTCTGCCCCCTGGGGGATGTTATTAAAAAGAACGACTAAACACCCGGCTAGCTCTACAGACATGTATGTTCATTGACTACCCCGCAAGATAAAAAGCAGTCCCTTAGCTTGGCCTGGGCTTGCTGCATCTTGTGAATGCCTCTGGGTCTTAGGAGGTCAAAACGGCTCTCTGTGCTTGGTTGAGCCCCAATTGGAGCTCCCTTGCCTTTTGCCTATTTAGTTTGCCCATAAACACCTTATAGGATATAGCTTTTCCCCTTATGTATGCTTTGAGTGCTTTCCATATGGAAAATAAGGAGCCTGAGTCTTTATTAATCTCGAGGAAATTGGTAACAGAGGTTTTGAGAGTCTGTACCCACCCTTCATCTGCCAAAAGAGACTTATCAAAGCTCCAACGAGGACGAACACCGATCTCACAATGCAGAATAAGGATGACCTGAGGGACTGAATGATCCAAGAATGGATTAGCACGAATGGAGGAATTACTTTGTGGATGAAGAAATGAAGTTAAGATGAAGTTGAAGTCTATTCTGGAGGCTATAATATATTTTTTTGAATAACACGTTTAATGGCGATTCTGCGGGTGGTCGGACCTCCAAGCATTGACTAATGCAAAGTCAGAGATAGTCTTGCCCAAATAACTGGGAAACTCTAGTTTTTGTTTTTTTTTCGCTTCTAAAGAGTCATAAAAACTTGCAAAATGAATATGATCATTGGAGATTAGAGTGCTTATTACTATCCACTGTGCCTGCTGGTCTCTATGGATTTGATTCAACTTCCCACGAAATTCCTGAGACACCAATATAGGGAAACCTCGTACAGCTGCATTAGCCAATGCATAATAGGCCTGAGTGATAAATTTAGGAAGCTTTGGGAGCTTGTTCTGACATTTTAAATGTGTTTCCTGCAGGAACAAAATCTGTGATTGGGAGGCCCTAAGCCAATTGAGAATAGCAGTGAACTTAACATGGTTGTTGGCGGCAATTATATTACAAGAGATAACCCCTAGTTCTCTTGGTGCTCTCCCTGACCCTTCTTTACCAGACTCAGTCATCACGTACCAGAATCATTTTTAACCCCCATGCTAACTCTCCTTGTACCAATTATTTTGATTCATTGACTGCTTTATCCTTTGCTCTTTTCTCCCACCCTAGTGCAAATCTTCCCCGCCAGCAGAAGGATGACTTCCACCATCCCAAGCGGGTCCCACCTGTCATGGCCCCACCACATTGTGAACCACCCCTAGATCCCTCCCATACACCCAGAAAACAGAGTGTGCTGTCATGGCACTCCTAGAGCCTTGATCTCAAAGAAGAGCAGCAAGACAGCAGGCCAGATGATCAAGAAACCAAAAAAAAACAAAAAACCACATGGCGCACCAGTATGAAATGCACCATAATGCTGAAATACCATAATAATAAACATTCCCCCCTCCTCCCATCAACCCCTATCATTGTTTTTTCTTTAACCCCTTCGCTGCCAGGCCTTTTCCCCCTCCTGTGCCAGGCCTTTTTTTGGCTATTTGGGGCAGTTTGCACTTAGGCCCTCATAACTTTTTGTCCACATAAGCTAGCCAAGCCAACTTTGCGTCCTTTTTTTCCAACATCCTAGGGATTCTAGAGGTACCCAGACCTTGTGGATTCCCCTGAAGGAGGCCAAGAAATTAACCAAAATACAGTGAAAATTTCGTTTTTTTTTTCAAAAAATGGAAAAAAGTGGCTGCAGAAGAAGGCTTGTGGTTTTTCCCTGAAATTGGCATCAACAAAGGGTTTGCAGTGCTAAAATCACCAGCTTCCCAGCTTTCAGGAACAGGCAGACTTGAATCAGAAAACCCAATTTTTTAACACAAATTTGGCGTTTTACTGGGAAATAACCAATTTTTAATTTTTTTCAGTGACAGAAATGGGCGTGAAACCAATGCTGGATCCCAGAAACCTAAACATTTCTGAAAAGTAGACATAATTCTGAATTCAGCAAGGGGTCATTTGTGTAGATCCTACAAGGGTTTCCTACAGAAAATAACAACTGAAAAAGAAAAATATTGAAATTGAGGTGAAAAAAACAGCAATTTTTCTCTACGTTTTACTCTGTAACTTTTTCCTGCAATGTCAAATTTTTGAAAGCAATATACCGTTACGTCTGCTGGACTCTTCTGGTTGCAGGGATATATAGGGCTTGTAGGTTCATCAAGAACCCTAGGTACCCAGAGCCAATAAATGAGCTGCACCCTACAGTGCGTTTTCATTCTATACCGGGTATACAGCAATTCATTTGCTGAAATATAAAGAGTGAAAAATAGCTATCAAGAAAACCTTTGTATTGCCAAAATGGGCACAAGAAAAGGTGTTGAGGAGCAGTAGTTATTTGCACATCTCTAAATTCCGGGGTGACCATACTAGCATGTGAATTACAGGGCATTTCTCAAATAGACGTCTTTTTTACACACACTCTTATATTTGGAAGGAAAAAATGTAGAGAAAGACAAGGGGCAATAACACTTGTTTTGCTATTCTATGTTCCCCCAAGTCTCCCGATAAAAATTATACCTCACTTGTGTGGGTAGGCCTAGCGCCCGCGACAGGAAATACCCCAAAACACAACGTGGACACATCACATTTTTTGACAGAAAACAGAGGTGTTTTTTGCAAAGTGCCTACCTGTAGATTTTGGCCTCTAGCTCAGCCGGCACCTAGGGAAACCTACCAAAGCCGTGTATTTTTTAAAACTAGAGACCTAGGGGAATCCAAGATGGGGTGACTTGTGGGGCTCTGACCAGGTTTTGTTATCCAGAATTCTTTGCAAACCTCAAAAGTTGGCTAAAAAAACACATTTTCCTCAAATTTCGGTGACAGAAAGTTCTGGAATCTGAGAGGAGCCACAAATTTCCTTCCACCCAGCGTTCCCCCAAGTCTCCCGATAAAAATGATACCTCACTTGTGTGGGTAGGCCTAGCGCCCGTGACAGGAAATGCCCCAAAACACAACGTGGACACATCACATTTTTTGACAGAAAACAGAGGTGTTTTTTGCAAAGTGCCTACATGTAGATTTTGGCCTCTAGCTCAGCCGGCACCTAGGGAAACCTACCAAACCTGTGCATTTTTTAAAACTAGAGACCTAGGGGAATCCAAGATGGGGTGACTTGTGGGGCTCTGACCAGGTTCTGTTATCCAGAATCCTTTGCAAACCTTAATTATGGCTAAAAAACCACATTTTCCTCACATTTCGGTGACCGAAAGTTCTGAAATCTGAGAGGAGCCACGAATTTCCTTCCACCCAGCGTTCCCCCAAGTCTCCCGATAAAAATGATACCTCACTTGTGTGGGTAGGCCTAGCCCCCCAAAACACAACGTGGACACATCACAATTTTTGACAGAAAACAAAGGTTTTTTTTGCAAAGCGCCTACCTGTAGATTTTAGCCTCTAGCTCAACCGGCACCTTGGGAAACCTACCAAACCTGTGCATTTTTTAAAACTAGAGACCTAGGGGAATCCAAGATGGGGTGACTTGTGGGGCTCTGACCAGGTTCTGTTACCCAGAATCCTTTGCAAACCTCCAAATTTGGCTAAAAAAAACACGTTTTCCTCACATTTCGGTGACAGAAAGTTCTGGAATCTGAGAGGAGCCACAAATTTCCTTCCACCCAGCGTTCCCCCAAGTCTCCCGATAAAAATGATACCTCACTTGTGTGGGTAGGCCTAGCCCCCGTGACAGGAAATGCACCAAAACACAACGTGGACACATCACATTTTTTGACAGAAAACAGAGCTGTTTTTAGCAAAGTGCCTACCTGTAGATTTTGGCCTCTAGCTCAGCCGGCACCTAGGGAAACCTACCAAACCTGTGCATTTTTGAAAACTAGAGACCTAGGGAAATCCAAGATGGGGTGACTTGTGGGGCTCTGACCAGGTTCTGTTATCCAGAATCCTTTGCAAACCTCAAAATTTGGCTAAAAAAACACATTTTCCTAACATTTCGGTGACAGAAAGTTCTGGAATCTGAGAGGAGCCACATATTTCCTTCCACCCAGCGTTCCCCCAAGTCTCCCGATAAAAATGATACCTCACTTGTGTGGGTAGGCCTAGCGCCCGTGACAGGAAATGCCCCAAAACACAACGTGGACACATCACATTTTTTCACAGAAAACAGAGGTGTTTTTTGCATAGTGCCTACCTGTAGATTTTGGCCTCTAGCTCAGCCGGCACATAGGGGAACCTACCAAGCCTGTGCATTTTTGTAAAACTAGAGACCTAGGGGAATCCAAGATGGGGTGACTTGTTGGGCTCTGACCAGGTTCTGTTACCCAGAATCCTTTGCAAACCTCAAAATGTGGCCCAAAAAACACTTTTTCCTCTCATTTTGGTGACAGAAAGTTCTGGAGTCTGAGAGGAGCCACAAATTCCTTCCACCCAGTGTTCCCGCAAGTCTCCCGATAAAAATGGTACCTCACTTGTGTGGGTAAGCCTAGCGCCCACAAAAGGAAATGGCCCAAAACACAACGTGGACACATCACATTTTTTCACAGAAAACAGAGGTGTTTTTTGCAAAGTGCCTACCTGTGGATATTGGCCTCTAGCTCAGCCGGCCCCAGGGGGGGGCAGAAATGGCCTAAAATAAATTTGCCCCCCCACACCTCCAAACCCTCCCCGGGAGCGACCCTGGCCTACGGGGTCGCTCCCCTTGCTTGACATTGGCGCAAAAAACAAATCCCCGGTGCCTAGTGGTTTCTGCCCCCTTGGGGGCAGATTGACCTAAAATCGGCCGATCTGACCCCAAGGGGGGCAGAAATGGTCGGAATACAATTTGTCCCCCAGGGGAGCGACCCTTGCCTAATGGGTCGCTCCCCATCTCTAAAAAAACAAACAATAAAAAAAAAACACCCCAAAAAAATTTGCCCTGGTGCCTAGAGGTTTTTGCCCCCCCCCCCCCCCCCGGGGCAGATCAGCCTAATAACAATAGGCTAACTGCCCCCGGGGGGGAAGAAATGGCCTAAAGTAAATTTGTCCCCCCACCCTCCAACCCCCCCCCCCCCCCCCCCCCAGGAGTGACCCTTGCCTACGGGGTCGCTCCCCCTGCGTGACATTGGCGCAAAAAAAAAAATCCCCGGTGCCTAGTGGTTTCTGCCCCCCTTGGGGGCAGACTGGCGTAGCAAAAATCGGCCAATCTGCCCCCAAAAGGGGCAGAAATGGCCTAAGTACAATTTTCCCCTCCAGAGGAGCGATCCTTGTCCAAGGGGTCGCTCCCCATCTGTAAAATTAAAAAAAATCCTCGGTGCCTAGTGGTTTCTGCCCCCCTTGGTGGCAGATCGGCCTAATCAAAATAGGCTGATCTGCCCCCCAGGGGGGCAGAAATGGCCTAAAATAAATTTTCCCCCCAGGGGAGCGACCCTTGTCTAAGGGGTCGCTCCCCTTGCGTGAAATTCACAAAAAAAAACTCCCTGGTGTATAGTGGTTTCTGTCCCCCTTGGGGGCAGATTGGCCTCATAAAAATAGGCCAATCTTCCCCCAAGGGTGGCAGAAATGGCCTAAATATAATTCGCCCCCTAAGGGAGCGACCCTTGCCTAAGGGGTCGCTCCCCACCTCCAAAAAAACAGAACAAAACAAAAAGCAATTTTTTTTTTTATCCCTGGTGCCTAGAGGTTTCTGCCCCCCCCCTCCACCCCCTGGGGGGCAGAAAAGGCCTTCCAAAAAAATGCCCCCCCCCCCCGCCGGAGCAACCGTTGCCCAAGGGGTCGCTCCATTATGCCAATTTAAAAAAAGAAAAGAAAATCCCTGGTGTCTAGTGAGCGTTTCAAAAGCCAGATTGCTTTGCAATCCAGCTTTTGAAACGCTCAGAGAGACTTCAAAGGGAAGGAATTTCCTTTCCTTCCCTTTGAAGCCTCTCTGGGCCTCCCCCACATGATCGAAAGAGAAATGCTTTGCGTTTCTCTTTCGATCGCGCTGGAAGCTGAGCTTCCAGCACGATGGGAGGAGGCCCTCTGTGATTGTCAGCGTGCAATGCTCGCTGACGTCACGGGGGTGGGGGGGTCGGCGGTGGAAGGGGAAGGGCTTCCTCTTCCATCCCTGCCTTGGGGGGGGGGGGTGGGGGGGGGGGAGCACATGGGGGGAGCGCTATTGCTCCCCCCAGTTCCCAGGTGCAGGACGAGGTGATCTCTAGGGGTTAATAGCTCTAAGAAGTTCTTTGCTTCCTTTATCCCCTGGAAGAAATTCTGCTTGTCCTTTATGGAACACTTTGAGTTTAACTATCCAGGTCACATGGAGCTCCCGTCATGCTCCGTGACTGAGAGCCCCACAGAGCAGCAGGCAGGCGGACGGCGCATGCTTCCCGCGGCCGTATTGTTGTTTACTTCGGTGGCTTCCTCTTTTGACATCCATCTGAGACACGATCCGGCTGACACTTCGGAATGCTCAGGCTCTCGGCGGGGGAACCCGGGCTCACTACAAGATGTGAGCGGGGCAGTGAGGGTTCTCGGAGCAGCTGGAGCAATGACTAATCTCTAATCGGACGGCGGTCTTCTTCCTGGATGTGTTAAACCCCCATCCCCCTACCCCTGACCTAGGTATATGGACTGCAAAACACAGCGGGAAGAAAAGAGAAACAAAAGAAGAAAGAAATAAGTAATGGGGGCTGCGTGTGCACTTTCAGGTTGGGCTGGAAGTCTGTGTTCTTGCCTCAAGAATATGTGGAGCTAGCAGACATTGTATATTGGGTGCAAAGGAAGGTAGAAGGGGAAGCTCCTTATTTCAGTTTTACACTATTATTGTACAGGCTGAATTCAGTGCTATATTTCCGTCCACCTAGCACTATAAGGCCCTTCTAAGCCCTGCAAAGCCTGAGGAGCTCATGAGGGGCTACACTGTGGGAGACTTTGTTTTCTTTTATGTGGAGGCATTATTCAGCGTGCACCCTTACTTCTACTAGTTGGAGAGCTGGAGGGCTTGCACTAAATTAACAACCTATAACTACAGTTGTTTAAAAGCCTGCCGAATTGTGTGGAGCTAGGTGTGTGTGTGTAGCCTATAGCCTTTTATATCAGCACTAGGCAGCATAATAGGTATGTTTGTGGGGATAGGGGTCTGACGGAAGCGGTTCGCGCTAACGCTGATGCGGCTTGTTGTCCCCCTATTTTTCCGTGCAAGACTCTAGCAAGGAGCATCATCTGCAGTCTATTCTTACCGTCTCTTGCCTCACTCTACCCCACTTTAATTCACCGTACCGCCTCAGACTCTTTTCTAAAATGAAACGCATGGCATGTGTTCCGGGGTTTAAAGCACGCACAACGGGGAAAATCCCGAAAGGACCCAAATCCAAGACTTTGAATCTGACCCCTGTCACATGAAGGCAAAGATACAGCTCCGAGCACCAAGACCTAAGGGGGTCGATTAAAGGATCCAAATCATCGGTCTCACCAGTACGGTCTTTACCGCTGAGGCCCAGTCTGTCTGAGGATCAAGAGCAAGCTGAATCAAGGCCAATCCAATTCGCAGAATTATCCTCTCAGCCCTCTCCCTCCTTATTGAACAATCTGATCAGCGAGTTGCATTCTTCCTTGCCTGTTCCAGCTGTAGCTGGTAGCACTTCCCTTCCTCTATCTGCAATCACTCTGCAACCTAAGGAGAAACTTGCCTACCCCTTGTTCTCTACTGTTAGCAGCAACCTGAAAGGGACACTAAAGGCATTGGAAGAAGGAGGAGAAACAAGAGCAATCTCTCCCAATAAAGAAATTGCAATGTGCTGTAGCCTACTCCCCGCCATGGCTTAAAATTCTGCATCAGGAGGCCCCTGCCTGGTTGTATCCAACTCAATATCATCTAATGCTAATACTCTTTCATAGACTTTCTGCTTGTTTTCTAGTACTTTTGATCCGGCCAGTTTGGCCAGTTCAATATGCAGGGCAACTGGTATCCCTTCGATGGAGGAACTGATGGGTCAGATTATTGAGGAGCTTTGAGCAATAAAACTATCCCAAGAGGAGGCTGGTAAGGAGACCAAGGACCAGCTTAGTCAATTAAATACCCATCTAACCCATCTCTCTACACGCGTATCTTAAGTGGAGCAGAGGGTATCAAATATATATAAGGTGCCAAAAAGCAATTTGAGTCTCATCATTTCAGATCCAGGCAGACTTCGAGGAACTTCAATTAAAGCTGGATGAGATGGAGAACAGATCACGGCGCTCGAACCTTAGGTTCGTAGGTGTCCCGGAAGAGACTGAAGCAGCTTTTTCCATGACCAGAGTGGTCTCGGATCTCATCTATAGGTGTATCCTTCCAGATAAGGCATGAACAGAGGAGGATCTTTCAATTATGCGGGCACATATGGTACCATTTACGCGCTTTCCGAATTCAAAGTATCCACGTACTATTTTGGTTAATTTTGGAGATTATAGGATCAAGGAACAAATCCTCTCTCAAGCCTTAAAAATGAGGAACTTTAACTCTGGCGACAGCTTTGGCTTTCACATTTTTTCTGTCATGTCTATTGCAGCTGTCTACCGGCGTTGCAAATTTGTTGGAATGATAGTTGAGTTTAAGAGACAGGGTCCTCCAGTGGGGATTGTGCAATCTGAATGATTCTTGTCATTCTCCTAATTATTCGTGTCTGGAATATAGTATGATCTACTCAATGGGGATACAACACATGTGAAAAAGCTTTTTTTCTGATATGGTCAGTGATGGTTGGACACTTTCAAAAGACCATGGCTTGCAGTCTGGTTTTTCCAGACACCAAGAGTTAATCAATTGGCATCACCATCACACTGCATTGGTTAGATGCATTCCACTTGTTTGTTAGGAGATGTCTAAGTAAACCTCACTTGATTGCCCTTCAGTGCAAACAGGTGTTGAAGAGAAGATCAACTCCTATGTGGAGAGCTTCATGAAGAGTAGAGTCATGGTGCACCAGGCTATCCTCCCTGGTGAAACAATTCCATCAGCAGTGAAGGACGTTTTGTGATTACTCCAGGGAACAATAATCCCCACAGCATGTTTGCATTGAAATGCCCTAAAAATGTACTGTTCCTTTTGGGGCCTGGGTGGATCCAGGAGATGCCATTGTTACCAGTAACAGCAGCCCCATTATCTGCTATCTTCCCTTGGCGCTGCTGCATCAAAACCTCTTTTACACTTCCCTTACCACCAAGTTCCTATGGGGGAAGTGTCCCCCATTTCTCCCTATTTGGGAGTTTAGTAGAATGGATAGCTAGGTCATCCAGATAATTAGTGAGAGCTATGACCTACCTTTTCTCTCCTTTCCTCCAGATCGACCTCCTTCCACCTTAATGTGCTCTCTGTAACACACTTCATTTTTGGAGGTGAAAGTTTTTAGCTTTCAGAAGAAAGGGGCCATAGAGATGATGCCCAAATAGGACAGGGCACATGATTTTACTACCTTCTTGGTTCATGAGAAAGAAGGAAATCTGAGATCTATCCTTGGTATTCAGTAGGACACGTTAAAAATCTTCTCCCTATTGCAGGTCCTGTTGTTCCTCAATGCAAGGAACAGCTGGTGTCTCTAGGGCTTCGGGATGCTTACTTTCCCCTAACAACCCTACCTGTCTACATGTACTACTTGATTTTCTATTTGGGGTCTCAGCTGCAATGGCCATACATGCAGCTTCATTATGGCGGTCAGACATGTGTATATTTCCATATTTAGATGACTGTATATTGAAGGCAGGGACCAGATCTAGGATATCTTCAGTGGACTAAGACATTTCTTCCCAACTTCGGCATTCCGATCAACACCTATAAGTTCCATCTCACACCCACACAAAGGCTGTCTTTCAAAGGAGGATTGCTAGGCACAATCCTTCCTCCTAAAAAAAAACAGAGACATTCTGGAAGTGATTTTAATGTTTTTGGTCCCTGATTGCGGTTCTGCAAGCCCTACACCTATTAGGTCTGATGTTCATGCATCCTCTTACTGCCAGCTGCCGAATGAGAGACTATTAGTGGTGCTAATAAAGCAATAACTCCAGTATCAAGGAAGCATTTTGAGTAAGGTGCAGATTTTCAACCACCATCTTGGATCTGCATTTTTGGATGTGCTCCCCCAAACAATTGCTGGGTCTTCCCTTCAGTACTATGTAGCCACAGGCTACTGTGGTTATAGAGAACTCTTTACTGAGCTGGCTGCCCATCTGGGTGGCATTACAGCATGTGGCCTTTTGTCCACATTGGAGCAACGTCTACACATGACTGTTGAAGTTGCATGTGGCCTGCATATCTATAAAGATCTTACTTCTGTCTGAGCAAGTTTCCTTCTAGTGATATGCAACATCACCACTGCCCATTATATCCATAGACTGTGGCGGTGGGTCCACCAAAAAGGAATTTTACCAATTGTATCACACCTTGCAGAAACACTCATTGTAAAAGCAGATGCTCTGAGTCACACCTCCTCAGGGGACCTTAAGTGGGAACTTCATTTCAAAGTGACAGGAGTAATCTATTTCATATTGTGGTGTCCATGAATTGATGTCTTCCCTACACCCCAGAACAGAAAGTGTAGTTGGTTTTGTTAGTACATTTCTCTGAATGATTTCCAAGAAGATGCCTTCACAGTTGACTGATTGAGGGGTTTGCTGTACGTATTACCACTGACTCAGCTTCGGTCAAGGGTCCTTCAGAAGGTGCAGGGGAATGGAGCATAGCTGATCCTCTGCTTACTCTGGACTGGGAAAATTTGGAAGGTTGATCTATTGGAATGCATCACTTTGCCCCAATTCCTCTACTGCATAGGGTTGGCCTATTCTTGTAGCAGTGTGGCCTGGTGCTTAATTCCAGTCCACAAACTCATGCTTGGGGTTTGAGCTGTTTAATGCTCTACACTCTGGACTCTTCCTTCTGCTTGCTTCCTCCATTTGCAGAAGTCATCTTGGAACCCGGATACAAAATCCATTTATACTTTTTTCTACATCAAGTTTGGTCAATGGTGTGAGTCAGAAGTTCTGCACCCACTTCAGTCCCACGATTCTGTCCATGTGGAACCACTGATGTTGTTACTGCACTACCTGATAATGACATATCCTTTGATTTTTTTCACTTACTTTAACAAATGATTTTGGTGAGGTCATGTGGTGCATTCGACATATGTTCCATGGATAGTTGAATGATTTTCATCAGTCAGTATGTCATGTCACACTTGACACATAGGTATTGCAATGTGAGGCTTCTCTATGTAGGACAGATTGATGTTGCAACTGATATCTGTCTACCACAGACCTGGACACAATACATTGGTATTCACACATATGTGTTTTACTGTAAAAGTTTAGTGGATTGTGTACCTGTATTCACTGATTCTAGCACCATTGCTGTGGCAAAGGAATGTTGAGCTAGGTATCGTGAGTATACTGTGGTGTCCTGTCCAGGTTGCTTAAAATTCTATGATGATGATGATTGATGAATGCGATATTTGGCAACACTGTGTTAGTATTTGTGTCTTGAATATATCTGCAGTCATATGGTTTTCATTTCGGCAACTTACCCCAGAGAACAGGTGAACCAACACATTGGTTGTATCTATCGATGTGGCTGTAAACCTGAGTGTGTCTGTACATAGACTGTCAGTATGGCTGATACATATGTGTGTTTTGCACTGTTGATGCCGTATTGTTATCCACTATTGCCATTTACCCATGCGTGGGGCTACACTGACATTTCATGGCACCCATGGCCTTTCAAAAATCTTTCTGTGTTGTTCCTGACACTTTAATCAATATACCAGTATACTGTAATGTGTGATACACTTATTCATTTACAATATATTTGTTCTCACTCCACTGAAAATGAAGTGTCTAGACTGATAAAAAGAGTAGGTATGCCAATGAGGAGCCACCGATTTTACACTTCCCTATTGTGTTGGTTTGGTACTCATATTGGCTTTTCTAGCCTACCACATGTTTCAATTGTAATTTGTTACCCGGTGCAGTTAATATGGTTCCATTCATTCACGCAGAGTGAGATGACACATTAGTACTCACTGATGTTCCCTTGCTACTGCAATTGATAGTTTAGTAGGTGCATGTCAATGTGAATCATCATTGTGTACATGTTTCAGTGTTTTAGGCCCACTATGTGGACAGAACACAAGGGCCCAGATATTTTGAAATGTGGCACTGTACACCCTCAGCAGGCCACCTATCAGCCCTGCATTGTGTCACTGAAAAAGGGCAGTGTAGGACAGCTTTTGGACCATACAGCACAGTCCTGACTTTTCAAGCTGCACTGGCACACAATAGGCTGCTTAGCACAGAGAAAGGCACACTTGCAACATGGTGCTTGTTTGGCTGCATTTCATGTGGGATTGACTTTGTGCAGGAGGAGCCCCCTTCCTACACCTCATGAACCCTTGGAAGCCTAATTGTCTGTGTGCCACAAAATGCATCACACATAGGTGGCAATTGTGTTTTGGGTGACTTAAGTTGTTTTACTGTGGTATACATGACCTAGGTAGAGCAATTGATTTGCCACATTTCACAGTTTACCTGATGTGGGATACATAATATGCCTCATGAACCATGGGAGTTGCATGTGGACACACACACACACAGCAGCCATGGAATCCCTCCCTTTCACACACATTGATGGAACACTGCATTTTGCATAACATTGTATTGCTTTGGATCTTTACACCATTCAGAGGCACACACAGTGGATTTGTCTGTCTTAACATGGAACTTAGGGGTTTGTATAGCACATTTGCGATGATGTATTGTGCAAGTATGATACATAGCCCTTATACATATGGCCCTATCTCCGTCAACAGACAGAGATGGCTATTTTGTTATACACTATTTTCTGTTAGTAGGTCTGCTATGTACTTCAGATGTACTTACCAACAAGTAGGCCAGTCCCATAGTGCCCATTCTGGAAGTGTTAATTGACGATGGAGTGCTTGAAGAAGTAGGCATCATGAACACCCCCAGAGTACTTGCCCAGCACAATAGTAAATATCCCCAGATGGTCCACAATTGCTTGCATGTTGATTGAGTATGTGTGATTTCTATTACGAAACAGGTGTGATGTTTCTGCAGGAGGAACCAGTTGCACATGCCTACAGTACACAGCCCCAAGACGTGAGAACCTTGCAATGGCATAGAAGCCTTGCTGGGTGTCAAGCTGCGGTTGTTGTGTCTTGGGTAAAAGAAGGTACTGAGATGTGAGTCTGATGATTGCATTCAGGACGGAGGGTAGGAATGCAGAAAAAGATGGCTGGGATATTTCACCAGTCTGGCTGTTGTGCTCTGGAATGAACCAGATGCCAGCATGTGGAGGACTGCCATCAGCTTGACCTGCGGAAGAATGTTGGTTGGCCTGGCCAGTGGTGTCTCTAGCCTTGGTGCAGTCTTGTTAAGCAATTGAATGATGGACTCCCTCCTGAGTCTGTAATATGTGATGTACTCATCTTCCCTGAGGTCAAATCTGCTGGCGGTGGACATGCTCCTTTCTCCTGTGCTGCCTACGTGATGATGGTGGTGGTAGTCTCAATGCAACTCCCAGTTCAAGAATGAGCATCTCCTTGGCGTAGTTTGTAGGGGGCTGGCTCTCTCTACAACATACAAAAATGATGTGTATTGTGCATAGAGTCCAAACAACCCCACCTTGGTTTACAGAGGTAAAAAAATAGACCAGCTAATGCTCTAATTTTTACGGTAGCTTGGTCGGGCAGTTAGGCCAATCTTGGAGAAATGTAAAGCATTTGCAGTATTCACAGTGTCAATAAAAGGGGACACACACTCAAAGGAATAACTTGAGACCAATTTACAAAAATATTCTGATTTTTATAAAATTTTCAAGACCAAAATCTTCAACATCGGGTAAGTACTTTTTAAGTAATGATTTTTTAAAGTTTAGAAAACGTATTGCTTTTGTGTGTAATACCATAAGAATAATTGTGAGAAAAAAATTAAAATGCATATAAAATCAGGCAAAGTGTTTACCAGTGTCTCCTTTTGTTTTTAAGTTGTGGTCATCAAGAGTTCCTGAGAGCCAGACGAATCCCGGTTTTGCCAGGAGCAGCTGCTGAAAGGCTTTGGAGCGGGTGCAGGACCACTGCGGTTGACCACTTGGATAAGCAATGCACAGGCGAACTACAAGGTGATTCTGTTGGGTCCCCTTGGAGTATAGAGGTTGCAAGGAACGGGGGACATCTGGATCTCCGGTGCAGGGCCCAAGAAGGCCAGGAGGAGAGCAGATGGGTGAGCCAAGAGCTGTGCGCAAAGGTGCCCTTGGCAGCAGGAGGCAGGTCACTTTGAGGGTGGATTGTAGGTCAGCAGAGCCACTGTGGGGGGAGGTTCTTATGTGTCCTAAAGTTGTTTGACTGGGGCTTGCTCCTGGTCCTTGGAGAGTCCGAAGTGGACTTTTCTTCTGGGTGTCCAATGATGGGGGTCCAGTACCACTGGCTATTGCACGGTTCAGCCACTGGAGGTCACAGCACCACCAATCTTGGCACATTTGCAGGGTTTGTCCTCCGGGTCCATCGGGTGAAATTTGGTCTGGCTATTTTGTCTGGTTCTTTGGTTGTCTGGTTCCTTGGTCCTCCTGGACTTCAGTAGTCTTTGCTTCTTTGAGGGAGTGATTCCTTCACTATGGAGGGGGATCTGTGGTGATTTGCAGAAGGATGGAGGTCGTCTGGAGTTTTGGAGGGTCTGTCTGATGTCCATGCAACCCCTCAGTGGCAATTGTCGAGTCCTGGGTGCAGCAGGCAGGGCTTGGTGCCTTTTTCTTTGTGCAGCAGGATTGCAGTTCTCAAGCCTTGGATATTCTATGTTGCTGGCCTTGTTGTGTCCTTACAATCTGACCTGCAGGTCTAGGGGTGCCCGCTAAATAATGAATTTAGTGGGTGTTTAGGGGAGTTTCTAGTAGTGATGACTGGGTCATCTACTTTAGGGTGGGTACACCCACTATGTGTAATTTTACACAAAGGCCCAGCCTGAAAGAACTTCCACAGTATCAAGGAAGCATTTTGAGTAAGGTGCAGATTTTCAACCACCATCTTGGATCTGCATTTTTGGATGTGCTCCCCCAAACAATTGCTGGGTCTTCCCTTCAGTACTATGTAGCCACAGGCTACTGTGGTTATAGAGAACTCTTTACTGAGCTGGCTGCCCATCTGGGTGGCATTACAGCATGTGGCCTTTTGTCCACATTGGAGCAACGTCTACACATGACTGTTGAAGTTGCATGTGGCCTGCATATCTATAAAGATCTTACTTCTGTCTGAGCAAGTTTCCTTCTAGTGATATGCAATATCACCACTGCCCATTATATCCATAAAAACCCTCACCCACTAGGATTAACCCTTGGTGGCATGCTTCATCATTGGGTTTCCTCTTGTTCTGCTATAGAACCAGGCTTGCTGCGACTGATGGAATGCGTGGGATCACTGTTGATTTCAACAAGGTGAATGCTAAAAAGGGATTGGAGTGGTGGGGTCTTGGTGAGTTAAAAATACCGCCCTCTGGATGATATTACTAATTTAATACATCTCGCAGGGGTGGTATGGTTAAAAAGGGGTGTTGGGAGGGGGTATATTATGTACCTTACCTCCTAAATGGTCTACATGTTTCGGAGTCTGCCCCTAGACTCCTCATCAGGATTAAGGTGAACTCCCTAGTGTCATTCCTTGTACACTAATGAAAGCACTATTACTAGATGCTCTATGGTGTGGTTTATATATACACAACTAAATTAAATTAAATAATACCCGTAGGTATTGTTGTTCTGCTGGGTAAACTTTTAGTCTCTTTGCTGTTCGCCTCTTAGATCCTCTGGGAGGTGTGTGTGCTTGTCGTCACACAGTCATCAAAGCGACACTCCCGCATGCAGCCTAATTCTCACCCCACCAGCAGAACAACGATACCTACGGGTATTATTTAATTTAATTTAGTACCCAGCTCAGATAATCCCTGCTCACCACCTTGGTAGCTTGGCACGAGCAGTCAGGTTTATCTCAAAAGCAATGTGTAAAGCATTTGCACATAACACACAGTAACAACACTACAAAAGACACCACACCAGTTTTAGAAAAATGTCCAATATTTATCTATATAAAACAAGACCAAAATGTGAAAAATCCAACATACAGTAATAAAGATATGAATTTTGCAAGAATTAACTTAAAAATACAGTTCTTCGAAGTCATGATCAACAAAACCAACATTTCAGGCCGGCCGCGGTGTCACAGGCCAGCTAAGGTGTTGGGAAGGATCCTCGCAATGAGATCTGGAGAGCGGCAATACTGGTGTTTCGGTGTCCATTTCAGAGTTGGAGAAGGGGTCACCAGGCGCTTGAAGTCACATGCGTTGCGGATCGAACTCTGGGCTGATGAAGTCAGGAACACTGGCGTGGATGGCATCAGGGTTGTGGTGCGAAACGGGATGATGCGACGTGCGGTGCCCACAGGACATGGTGCAGGCAGCGGCTTGGTGACAGTGTCCGACGACATCGGCGAGACCAGGCCTGCAGTGTGAAGCGGGACAGTTCGACGTGCGGTGTCACCAGGTCACGGTGCAGGCAGCGTCGTGGTGGTTGAAGTGCTGTCGTCGGAAGACCCAAGTCAGCGGTGCGGCACGGGACGGGCTCAGTGCGGCGCGGGACAGGCTCAGTGCGGCGTCCACGGGTCACAGACATCGATGTCTGTTGACGACACTGAAGTCGATGGTGCTAGCATCGGTGGCGCAGCCAGAGGCACCAGTATCAGCAAGAATGGCCTTGTTGGGGATGCCCAGGCTCCGGTGTGAGCAGGGTGATGCCGCAGAGCGGGGCACACAGGGCACAGTGTGAGCAGTGACGGCGTCAGATAACTGCATCGGTGAGACCAGGGTTGTGGTGCGAAGCAGGGCAGTGTGTCTCTGTGCGGTATCGGCAGGTCACGGTGCAGGCCAGTGGCGTGGTTGATGGCATTGCTGTGGTTTTTCTTCTTGAACCGTTCAAAACACACAGTTCCCAGTGCATTTACACAGATGAAATTGAAGTTTTTGATATCCCTGAAAATTCCAACAGGAGGCAAGCTCTATTCCAAGCCCTTGGAGAACTTTCTCAAGCAGGATACACAGCAAAGCTCACCCCTTGCTAGGCAGAAACAATAAGCGCAGGCCAGCCCAGCAAAGCAGCACAACAAAGGGGCAGTACTCCTCCTCCAGCTCTTCAACTCTTGCCCTTGGCAGAGGTTCCTCTTGATTCCAGAAAGATTCTAAAAGGTCTGGGGTTTTGGGTCCAATAGTTATACCCCTTTCTGCCTTTGCAGTTGGCAAACTTCAAAGGAAAGTCTCATTTGTTTGCAAGATCCTTCCTTGTCCAGGCCAGGCCCCAGACACACACCAGGGGGTTGGAGACCGCATTGTGTGAGGACAGGCACAGTCCTTTCAGGTGTAAGAGACCACTCCTCCTTCCACTCTAGCTCAGATGGCTCATCAGGATATACAGGCTACACCCCATCTTCCTTTGTGTCACTGTCTAGAGGAGAGGTGTAAACAGCCCAATTGTCGAGCTGACCCAGACAGGGAATCCACAAACAAGCAGAGTCACAGGATGGTTTAAGCAAGAATCTGCCTACTTTCTAAAAGTGGCATTTTCAAACTAACAATCTAAAAACCAACTTCACTAAAAGATGTATTTGTAAATTGTGAGTTCAGATACCCCAAACTCCAGATTTCTATCTGCTCTCAAAGGGAATCTGCACTTTAAAGTTATTTAAAGGCAGCCCCCATGTTAACCTATGAGAGAGATAGGCTTTGCAACAGCGAAGACTGAATTTAGCAGTATTTCACTGTTCGGACATGTAACACACAGCAGTACATGTCCCACCTTTAACATAAACTGCACCCTGCCCATGGAACTACCTAGGGCCTACCCTAGGGGTGCCTTACATGTATTAAAAGGGATGGTTTAGACCTGGCAAGTGGGTACAGTTGCCAAGCTGAATTGGCAATTTAAAACTGCACACACAGACACTGCAGCGGCAGGTCTGAGCCATGTTTACAGGGCTACTCATTTGGGTGGCACAATCAGTGCAGCAGGCCCACCAGTAGCATATGATTTACAGGCCTTGGGCACCTCTAGTGCATTTTACTTGGGACTTACCAGTGAATCAAATATGCCAATCATTGATAAACCAATCAACAGTACAATTTATATAGGGAGCACTTCTACTTAAGCACTGATTAGCAGTGGTAAAGTGTGCAGAGACAATAAACCAGCAAAAACAGAGTCCAGAAGGCAAAAAGACAAGGAAGACACGCCAAAATGCTGCCAGGTCTAACACAATGTATTATGCTTCCCGATCCATATGTATTACATTACTATGAAAATATTACCCAGGCATTTGCATAATCAGAAAAAAAAATCACTAATCGCAAGGTAGACGGGTACAAAAGGTGTTGCGAAACAGTAAAATAATCAGAAGGACAGAAGAAGAATCCCATAGTTTAAATGTATAAGCATATAATTGTATTGTTTATTTTAATCTTCCTCATATTTCACGTACATTACAAATTCATATCTTGGGAGGTATTTAAAACGATCTTGAGTGAGAGGATGTAGGTGATTGCCCACAGGTGGTTGATCAAACCCCATTTGTGGATCTGGGGCAGACAGGGGCTACTGTGCCCCAAATGTAGGTACTGGGACATTGGCTTGTGATGTCACAGTGCCTGTTCTACTAGGGATGTGTAAACTGGGCGACATACAAATTTTTCACCAGTTGACTGTCAGGGTAAAATTGTTGAGCAGTCACAGACTTTTGGGGAGGTAGTGTGGAGATGCTTAGGCTTAGACCCGAACAATCATTTATTAAACCCAATAAAGCAAATGTCCAGCACTCAGTATTACAAACTTCTCTCCCTAGAGACTTTGGAAGACTAACATGAATAAGGCTCAGGTGCTTAAAATGCATATGTGTACTAGATCTTACCTTTTCACAATATGAGTATGTCCTTTCAGGATTGTTTCAGGGCAGTACGGTACTCACTCATTATTACAGTGACACACAAGCAGTTGTCAGCGAAGTTTCCTTGGAGCAGCGTCACGTTTCCCATTACATCTGCCCAGCCATCACATTGCAGTTACAGGACAGCCTTCACTTTGCAGTTACAGTGGCCTGGATGGCAGCCCAGCCGCAATCTGTGCAGTCGGTATCCTGAAGATCTGAAGTCCTGAGAAAACGGAGTCCAAGCTGGAACTTTGTTAAGTGCTGTCCCACTGGCGCCTCGCGATCAGCAGTTGCAAACCACACCAAGGCAAACTGCATAGCAGGTGTAGCCTGCAACAGCATCTTCATCTCTTCAGTAGATGTAATCCAACAGGACCTCAGCACCTCAGAAGATTTAGCCCTGTACAGGCCGTTCAGTGATTCGGCAGATGCAGCCCTGCATGTGCCATTCAGAGACATGCAATCACAGCCCTGAACAGGCCTTCACCTATCACATTGTCAAAGATTTGCAATGCTCATCCACATCAGAAGGTATAAGGGTCCAATTGGCACCCTTGCATCAGTTCCTGGAACTTCTTCTATGCCCCATCAAGACACAAAGCTGAGCTGCAAGAGCATTAATAATAGCAACAATACACACTACAGCATACAGTATCTTTGCATACTTTGAGAATTTAAAGATGGCACTAAATGGGAGGGGAGGAGGGAGAGTGGGGAGGAACATTTCTGTAAGATAAAGTATCAACCCGCAGTTTCATTACTTAAGGTAATGTTTCCTTCTGATTCATTCTGCAAGAAGGAGTATGAATCTCAAAATCCCAAAACAATATCTGCTAATTATTCAAGGGAGACTTGCAACAAAAACACAGTAAGGTTCTCTCTGATTGCTTGAGCTGTGTGTGAGGAAATCTGAAACAAAAATATGAAAAGATGACCAGGTATCTGACCGAAAGGTGTCAACCACTTCAATGTGTCTATTGAGAGCAGTGAATGCAATTGTTACCCTTTTGGAGTTAGTATGAATATTTACATGAATAGTCTTTTGTGGCTAAGGTATAGCAGATTTCAATACAAAGGGTAACCTAACGTCAAATAGTGCACTCAGTCGCTACTTTGCCCTTCTTGGTACTAGTGTAGCTCACAAAAATCCACTCTGTCCTATTGTGTATGGCCAATGTAGTAAGACACTGTTAGGTAGGATCCAGCCTATACAGCCTCTCCTTTGTGGTATGAGGAAGAAAGATGAAACAGTACTAGGCTGACCCATGTGAAAGGCAGAACTCACTTTAGTAATAAAGATGGGCAACTACTAACATTCGTTTTACCCAAATAGAAGACTTTGAATGGTTGACAAAGAACCTGGAGATCACCAACTCAAGAGGCTGAATTCATCAACATTAAGAAGATAGTTTTTTAAGTCTGAAGATTAACTGGACAGTTATGCATTGGCTAAAATAGAAATGGCATAAGGTATGTTAATATAAGAATTCAATCCTGGCTGCCATTTTGTCTCTTTTGTGATCTTCTTTCCCCTCGCGGCTCCAGTGTGGTGTTTGTGCCCTCCATCCCCCAATTGAAGCGGATTATGCGGGAGGTGAATGATGACTTAATAGGGGGTGTTTTCGCCATGATTTATCACAGCTGTACTTTCCGTAAGTGGCCCGCGAGCCGCTACGGTCGCAACGGCGGCTTTTGGGATTTTTCTTTTTTTTTTCCTCTTGATCTCGACCTGGCTAGCAGGAGTTATTGGCCCGAAGACTGCACGTAGTAGCCGGTTGAAGCCCGGTTTGCAGGACCGTTGACCTTCTCAGCCCTCGCCCCGTCTTAGGGCTGTCTCCAGGAGTGGAAGTGCCGGCAATGTTGGGAGGAAAGCAGCTCTAAGAGCCCAAACAGACAGCATTAGGATAATCGCCGGTATTGGAATGGAGCGGTAAGTCAAAAATAGACGTTACTTTTGCTGGAGAACATGCGGGTAGGTTGACTATACCCCTAATGTTCAAAACCCCTCAAAGTACAGCTCTTTCAGTGGGCGGTATGCCTACAGGGACTACTAACTTTGAATAACCTCGGGACTCGGCGGCGGTGGTGGCTGAGGTGGGTGATTGTGGCAGTGAACCAGCGCCTCCTGTACCCCTTACATATAATAGAACATTGCTCCAGGCTGATGTTGATGCTGATGGCAGTGGGCCCTTGGATACAAGTAATTTTGCTGGGGGTCTTTCCCTGGCATCTTTCAACCTTTCAGCTCCTAGCTCTAGTGGTGAAGGCCAGTCAATATCGTTTGAGGGAAGAAGCTGCCAGCTGCCACAGGGTCCCGTCCCCCTGGGTAATGCTATGCTTGCCCAAGATCCTGAGATAGCTCAGTGTGATCGGGCAAGGGTAATACATCCTTTGGCAGGTGTAGACTTGCGGGCACCTGTTTGTACTCTTGAGGCCACCTGCAACTCCCGGCATGGAAAGGAGGATTGCCTTGTTTTAGGTGAAGCTGGTGAGAATCTCTATTCCCTTTCGGACCAATCCAGGGAATCGGATGATGCCAGTACTAGCTCCTTAACAGACTCAGAGACTTATAATAGTTCCACTGCCCCCTTGACTCCTACCTCCACGCTGAGGCGCACTGCAATTAAATGTCATGAAGGGCGAGCCGAGGTGGCTAACTTGGACAAGTTTATGGAGCATAATGAGAAAAGGAAAAATGCACGTGGGACGAGAGCAATGGGTGATTTTTCTGTGGCCCCGGCGGGTTCCGTGATTCATGTTGCGAGCACAGGTGCTCCTCTCCCCTCTTTGCACCTTATTTACCAAACCATCATAGCACAACACAAACAGACTCAAGGTGATAGCAAAAAGGCTAGGGTGGCCACAAAGCATTTACTATTAGCAGTTAGAAAGATTGCAAAGACTTGCTCTGAAATAGCGGAGCGGATTGCTACGATCGAGTCTCGGGCCAATGTGTTAGAAACAGAACTGGGGGCGGTGGTACAACAAACTGCCATGCATTATACTCAACTCTCCGATATTCAGTGGAAAATAGAGGATTCTGAAAATCGGCAGGGTCGCAACAATTTGCGATTGCTGGGGATACAAGAAGGAATAGAAGGGCAGGACCCAAGGGCCTTCATAGGTTACTTACCGCAGCATTCCCGGACCAGGTTGGATGGAATTGGGAGAAAGAGATACAAAGAGCCCATCGGTCCCACTGTACCTGAAGAAGCAGCAATTGGCAGGAGCAACCCATGTGAAACGGGTCATTGCTATGCCAGATGCATCCCAGGTCATAGCAGCTCCTATGTCACTAATTTTATTAGATGCCGAAAAAGCTTTTGATCGGGTGAGCTGGGAGTATCTTTGGGCAGTGCTTTTTAATGCTAATATAGATCTTGGCTTTATCGGGGCTATTCAGGGCTTATATCAGAAACCTATGGCTTGAATTCAATTGGCTGGGGCAGCCTCTGACCCTATTTTTATCACAAGGGGTACCAGACAGGGTTGTCCCTGTTCGCCATTAATTTTTACACTATATATTGACCCTTTAATTAGAAGGCTTCTTCAAAGTAATTCGATTCCGCCCATGGTAATGATTGAAGGCACGTTTAAAATACTGGCTTATGCTGACAATATAGCAGTTACTACACCCGACCCAGGGTTGACGGTGGAAGAAATTAAGAAGTTAACGGAGGAGTTTGGCGAGATCTCGGGCTATTCATTAAATAAGGCTAAATGTCAAATATTGGGCAATGAATGGGTTACTATTGTAGATAACAGAAGGGCTGAACAAGTGACCTATTTAGGTGTTAGATTAATGATTAACCTGGTGCAGATTGTCGAGAGCAATTTTGCCCCTGTTTTAGCCAAAACTAGGAAAGAGCTGCACCGTATGCACAATTTACATGTTATGATTATTGGGCGGTGCAGTCTTATTAAAATGCTTTTTTTACCCAGGGGTCTGTATTTCTTTTGCACTATCCTGCAGGAAATTAGCAATGACTGGCTCAAACATATGGAGAATTTAGCAAACAGTTTTATATGGTCCTTTCCTAAAGCCCAGCGGGCATACAAGTATCTAGTGCTTCCAAGATAGAAAGGGGGCTGAGCTGCCCCACATTTCTTTTTTTATTTTTAGGTAGCAGCCTTACAATATAATCAAGCGCTAATTACCCAAGATGTTGATAGCGGAGGTGTTGGTGAAAGCCGTGCCAATGCAGCTTTTATGAGACTTGTCGAGCCTAGCTATTTAAAAAAAGTTACGTTTAAGACCGTTCCGCCTGCATTTTGGTCTAGCATTAAAAGCAGAATTGGAATTGGTCAGATTAACTTCTACATGCCTATTTTAAATTTGCCCATATGTCCCGATATCTTTAAGGACAAGCGCTGTGCCAATTGGGCACAGCAGGCTGTTCGGCGTATTGGCGATTTTTATAAGGATAGCCATCTTAAGTCATTTGAGGAATTGACAAATTAATTCAAGCTCGACAGTAAAGATTTTTTAAAATTCGTACAAGTCAGGGATTTCTTGTTGACAACCTCCTCCTCCACATGTGGGCCCTTGAGGGATAGAAATCCAGTCTTGGAGGTTGTATATAAGGCTACTAGATGGTGGGTTCGGTCGCTATACCCACTTTTTTTGGATTTATTGTCAGATGATTTGGGTATTCATGTGGAGAGGTGGGTACGGAGTATTCTGGCTTCTGAAGCCTCTTTTTTGGCTTCTTTAGACATGGCCCAGCGCTTTCTGCTCACTGCTGGGCCTCATTCACAACATTATAAAACAGTATTTCAGCTATATTATACTCCTGCCAAGTTGGCAAAATCGGGTAGCTCGAGGGGGGTGATATGTCCCTGCTGTAAGAGCTTAGCGGCCAATTTAGTACATATGTTTTTTAGCTGTAGCAGATTACTTTAATTTTTTATCGATATGGCCAAGTTTCTGTCTAGGATTATTCACCAGGACGTTGTGATTACTCCTCAACTTGTATTGTTAGGAATTGATAGAGCAGGGCAGACAGACCAGTCACAGAGGTTTTTGTTTTTAGCTATGTCAGTGGCCTGCTGCTGTATTACGTCTGATTGGCTGCAATCAATGCCACCGACCTTTAACCAGTGGCTGGCCTGTTTGTGCTCAACTTTTTACTTCGAGATGGGCTCTTACGCGCTTAAGGGTCGAGCCCGTATACAGATTGGTAATTTAATGTGGGCGCCGCTCGCACAGTGGCTAGGTAATAGCTAAGCGCAGCTTGCATGCGATACGTACTAAGCATAATTAATACACTGCACTTTATTTGCACTTTACTTCTCTTTAGGATGGCTTTAAAGAACCTAATTAGTAATTATTGTTTGTTATACATGGATGAGATCAATTATATGTATTTATATGTCTTCTATTTATACTGTTCCTTTTTCTGCTATGCATCTTCAATAACAATTTACAAAAAAAAAGAAAAAAGAATTAAATCCTGTTGAGATTACACACTTCTTACTGCTGGAGTTTCAGGCCTTTTTCAAGGTTAATCAGGGATTGGTGGATTCTCCAACACGCTATGGACAGCAGGAAAGGCCGCACTACACGGCATAGCTCAGTCATACCTGAAAGGTAGAGAGGGTAAAAACGATCAGATTAATGACTTGGAGACATCTATGTAAGTCCTGAAAAGGAACAAATGTGGTTGCCTAGTGGAGCAGATACAGCATTGTTTAGAGTTCAATAAGGGCTCTGTAGGAAAGTACCATCTTGCCTGGCATGTTACCCCCATATTTCAATGTATATATGTTGTTTTAGTCTATGTGTCACTGGGACCCTGCCAGGCAGGGCCCCAGTGCTCATAAGTGTGTGCCCTGTATGTGTTCCCTGTGTGATGACTAACTGTCTCACTGAAGCTCTGCTAACCAGAACCTCAGTGGTTATGCTCTCTCTGCTTTCCAAATTGTCACTAACAGGCTAGTGACCTATTTCACCAATTCACATTGGCATACTGGAACACCCATATAATTCCCTAGAATATGGTACTGAGGTACCCAGGGTATTGGGGTTCTAGGAGATCCCTATGGGCTGCAGCATTTCTTTTGCCACCCATAGGGAGATCTGACAATTCTTACACAGGCCTGCCAGTGCAGCCTAAGTGAAATAACTTCCACGTTATTTCACAGCCATTTACCACTGCACTTAAGTAACTTATAAGTCACCTATATGTCTAACCTTCACCTGGTGAAGGTTGGGTGCAAAGTTATTTAGTGTGTGCGCACCCTGGCACTAGCCAAGGATTCCCCCACATTGTTCAGGGCAAATTCCCCGGACTTTGTGAGTGCGGGGACACCATTACACCCGTGCACTATACATAGGTCACTACCTATGTATAGCGTCACAATGGTAACTCCGAACATGGCCATGTAACATGTCTAAGATCATGGAATTGTCACCCCAATGCCATTCTGGCATTTGGGAGACAATTTCATGATCCCCCAGGTCTCTAGCACAGAACCCGGGTACTGCCAAACTGCCTTTCCGGGGTCTTCACTGCAGCTGCTGCCAACCCCTCAGACAGGTTTCTGCCCTCCTGGGATCCAGGCAGCCCTGGCCCAGGAAGGCAAAACAAAGGATTTCCTCTGAGAGAGGGTGCAACACCCTCTCCCTTTGAAAATAGGTGTGATGGCTGGGGAGGAGTAGCCTCCCCCAGCCTCTGGAAATGCTTTGATGGGCACAGATGCTGCACATCTCTGCATAAGCCAGTCTACACAGGTTCAGGGATCCTCCAGCCCTACTCTGGCACGAAACTGGACAAAGGAAAGGGGAGTGACCACTCCCCTGACCTGCACCTCCCAGGGGAGGTGCCCAGAGCTTCTCCAGTGTGCCCCAGACCTCTGCCATCTTGGAAACAGAGGTGTTGCTGGCACACTGGACTGCTCTGAGTGGCCAGTGCCAGCAGGTGATGTCAGAGACGCCTTCTGATAGGCTCTTACCTCTCTTAGTAGCCAATCCTCCTTCCTAGGTAGCCAAACCTCCTTTTCTGGCTATTTAGGGTCTCTGCTTTGGGGAATTCTTTAGATACCGAATGCAAGAGCTCACCAGAGTTCCTCTGCATCTCCCTCTTCACCTTCTGCCAAAGGATCGACTGCTGACTGCTCAGGACGCCTGCAAAACCGCAACAAAGTGGCAAAGACGACTACTAGCAACCTTGTATCGCTCATCCTGCCGGCTTTCTCAACTGTTTCCAGGTGGTGCATGCTCTGGGGGTAGCCTGCCTCCTTTCTGCACCAGGAGCTCTGAAGAAATCTCCTGTGGGTCGACGGAATCTTCCCCCTGCAACCGCAGGCAACAAAAGACTGCATCACCGGTCCTCTGGGTCCCCTCTCAGCACGACGAGCGTGGTCCCTGGAACTCAGCAACTCTGTCCAAGTGACTCCCACAGTCCAGTGACTCTTCAGTCCAGGTTTGGTGGAGGCAAGTCCTTGCCTCCCCACGCTAGAGTGCATTGCTGGGTACTGCGTGATTTGCAGCTGCTCCGGCTCCTGTGCACTCTTCCAGGATTTCCTTTGTGCACAGCCCAGCCTGGGTCCCCGACACTCTAACCTGCAGTGCACAACCTTCTGAGTTGTCCTCTGGCATCGTGGGACTCCCTTTTGTGACTTCGCGTGGACTCCGGTTCACTCCTCTTCTAAGTGCCTGTTCTGGTACTTCTGCGGGTGCTGCCTGCTTCTGTGAGGGCTCCCTGACGTGCTGGGCGCCCCCTCTGTCTCCTCATTCAAGTGGCGATATCCTGGTCTCTCCTGGGCCACAGCAGCATCCAAAAACCCTAACCGCGACCCTTGCAGCTAGCAAGGCTTGTTTGCAGTCTTTCTGCGTGGGAACACCTCTGCAAGCTTCTTCACGACGTGGGACATCCATCCTCCAAAGGGGAAGTTCCTAGTCCTCTTCGTTCTTGCAAAACACCAAGCTTCTTCCATCCAGTGGCAGCTTCCTTGCACCCACATCTGGCGTTTCCTGGGCTCCTGCCCACTCTCGACACTGTCGCGACTCTTGGACTTGGTCCACTTGTCTTACAGGTACTCAGGTCCGGAAATCCATTGTTGTTGCATTGCTGGTGTTGGTTTTCCTTGCAGAATCCCCCTCATCACGACTTCTGTGCTTACTGGGGGTTGTAGGTGCACTTTACACCTACCTTACAGGGTCTTGGGGTGGGCTATTTTTCTAACCCTCACTGTTTTCTTACAGTCCCAATGACCCTCTACAAGCTCACATAGGTTTGGGGTCCATTCGTGGTTCGCATTCCACTTTTGGAGTATATGGTTTGTGTTGCCCCTATACCTATGTGCTCCTATTGCAATCTATTGTAACTTTACACTGTTTGCATTATTTCCTTTTGCTATTACTGCATAATTTTGGCATTGTGTACATATATCTTGTGTATATAACTTATCCTCATACTGAGGGTACTCACTGAGATACTTTTGGCATATTGTCATAAACATAATTACCTTTATTTTTAGTATATCTGTGTATTGTGTTTTCTTATGATATTGTGCATATGACACCAGTGGTATAGTAGGAGCTTTACATGTCTCCTAGTTCAGCCTAAGCTGCTTTGCCATAGCTACCTTCTATCAGCCTTAGCTGCTAGAAACACCTCTTCTACACTAATAAGGGATAACTGGACCTGGCACAAGGTGTAAGTACCTCTGGTACCCACTACAAGCCAGGCCAGCCTCCTACAGGCTCCCTGTGGCAAATCTGTCTGGAACAGGCACACCAGTATTTAATGGTGTCCTCCAGGCATGTGTATGAATGACAAGATAAGTCTAGCAAACACCTCTATTTGCTATTGACAAGCAATATCGCAACCGGTATGGTGCCCACCTCACAATTGAGGGAGGAAGAGAAGTTTCTGAGGCCTCGGAGATTGCCCCCACATTTGAAGACTATTCCTCATTATACGCAGTGCTGCCACACTACTCTCCTGAACATGTGTCCCCACTCACTGCGGATTTCCCAATGCCCCTCCTGATGTCTACTGAGATAGAGAACCTCAATCAACCCCTCTCGCTGGTGGAGATAGAAGAAGCCCTCAAGGATATGTGACCTGGTAAGACTCCGGGTCCGAATGACTATCTGTTGAGCAATACTAAAATATACTATCAATGTTGCTTCTGACCCTCCTTGGAATATATCACAAAGCAAGAGATATGGGCTAGCTCCCCTGTGTGAAACAGAGTGGCGCTGGCACAGCCTACCTAAGGATGACCAAAAGGGCAAAATTAAGAACAGCATACTATCACTTTTCACATAAAGTGAGTGCACATAACCTACAGTGGCAACAAACCATTTAAAACACTGGTCACACTAAGCTACTGTCCAAATGTTATTATATGATTATGGCAGTGTCAAAAGTATCAGGGCATGCACATACTCATCAAAGTAAGCTACTGTATACACATGAATGGTGAAGTGTTCATGTTCTATTATACAGACAACTGGAACAGAAATGTGTAAACCTATGGTCAACTGTACAAAGAACATATTCCGAAATACCATAAGAAATGTGTATGAGTCATTCAGTACACATGGCACACATGGACAGGAATGTAGCTGTAACAGAAAGCAAAAGCACTGACTGTTGTAATTTCTGTTTAACTTTCAGGGACCAAAGATATAAGGCCTTATTACGACCTTGACGGAGGGGTTTCCTCCATCACAACTGTGACGGATATCCCATCTGCAGTTTTACGATCTCCATATAATAAAATGGGATCATAATACGGCAGACGAAATATCCTCACATTTGTGATGGAGGAAACCCCTCCATCAAGGTCGTAATAAGACATATAGGGGGTCATTACGACCTCGGCGGTCTTTTCAAAATACCGCCGAGGCCGCGGGAGACAGAATACCGCCATTGCTGGCGGTATTTCTGTCTCCCTATTATGACATTTCCGCTGGGCCAGCGGACGGTAACAGTGTTACCGTCTGCTGGCCCAGCAGAAATGTCACATCAACATTGCAGCCAGCTCGTAATAGAGCCGGCGGCAATGCTGATGTGCAGCGGGTGCAGTAGCACCCGTCGTGCATTTCACTGCCCGCAATTCGGGCAGTGAAATGCGTGACGGGGCTATGCCTGCGGGCCCCTGCACTGCTCATGCCAAGTGCATGGGCAGTGCAGGGGCACCCCAAGTCCCCTTACCGCCGACCTTTCCATGGCGGTGTGTACCGCCATGGACACGCCAGCGGTCGGGGACTCATAATCCCCAGGTCAGCGGTGCTGGCACCGCTGCCCTGGGGGATTATGACTGCCAGGCGGAATCCTGGCGGGAAAGTGGAGGGGCCGGCGGTAAGGCCGTGGCAATTTCGCCACGGTCATAATTGCTGGCAGAACACTGCCAGCCTGTTGTTACCGCCAACATACCGCCGGCCGCCAGGGTCGTAATGACCCCCATAGTCTACAACCATGGGTCATGAACTAAAAAGTGCATCCCCACACTGAGCTGGAACAACAGTACAACCAGGCGCTGTTCAAGATCCGCAACATCATGTAGAGGACCTTGCACGTGCTGAAGTCCTTCTTAAGATGCCTAGAAATGGCAGGGGGGAGATTGCTATACTCTCCCCCTATGGTCTGTAAGATCATACTAGTATATGCTATTTTATACAGCATCTGTGTACGGACAAATGTCCCGTGGGACATGGACTATGATTGCAGGACCCAATGGAGGAGGAGGAGGAGGAGGATGATGTGGATGGAGAAGAGATCCAAACTACAGTGGCTTGGAATAGCTGTCGCACCTACAATGTGCAAAATGTCTTCTCTTGATTTACGTGTACTTTGATGGAATGAATGTCCAAACATAACAGAAAGGTTCAACATGCAAGTAAAAACTTGCATCCATAATTTGTGTTGGCGTGTATGTCACAGTTTCAGTAAACTTCAACTCACCCACATCTCATCAACTAGAAGTAGGCTTCAAAATGTAACTATCATGTCATCAGACCTGTTGACCAACATTGTGCCATGCCTCACATCCTTCATTTGCACACATACAGAACTGCTATGTGAAGCAGTGTTACTGCATTAAAGGAACAAGCCAGCCATTCCACATTTCAAGATCCAAATGTATCATTACTCTCCCCTGGCACTTGAACAGTGAAGAGCAGCACAGCTAGCAGTCTTGTGTATAACAGATGGTACTCAGTGAAGTTAGGAATACAAACGACAAGCTCCCATACCGGAGAATAACCTAACATTGCAGTGTTTCTCACCAATGTTTTCCCATGCAAATTAACCGTTGTTTGCTGGAACTTGTGTTGTTGCAGTTACCATCAGAGATCATGTGTGACAGTTAGGCCTACTGTCATGCAAACATGTAAAAGCAGTCAATTGGAAGCAACATACATACACGCATGTGTGGCTTACTCCAAAGCAAAGCACATGTAAATTAGTTCCCGGCTATAATGTCACATATACCTTATCAAGGTACAGGCAGATAAAAGACACTTTTGTCACGTACTGCTCAGCAGTGCAATGAGGATGAAATGCCTGTAAAAATACAACATGATCAGAGGACATTATACAGTGCGTAAATGGCCAGAACACTATGAAATTGGAAAGGTGATATGCAACCATCTGAACATAACTCATTGCACACGGTCAGATGGGGTGATTTAGATATGAACTTACCTAAGCATGGCAAAAGTTGTGCACCTCTGACCTGAGTGTTCAAGTGCATAATAGAGCGGATCACAGATATACTGTCCACTCAAATATGAAATGTAAGTTGAGTGGGTGCCATTACTTATGCCAGTCTCAGGCAATGCAGTTTCCTTGGACCAGGAGGCACACACAGAGGCCTGCACTCGGAGTCTGCATAGTGCTACTAACAGAAGTAAGATACCCATCATGTGTGAATGGCAGCATTTTGTTAAATAAACATCACAAGTACTGTGGGCTATTTAACCATGTTTCACTGCAGTGGTGACTGATGGTTCACTCACCTATTCAAAAGGTCTATTGCTGTGTGACACACTCACCCTAGATCTACACCATGTTTTCTGATATATGTGTGTGTATGATAACACCATGTGTGGAACTTGTGTGTCTGTGGAAGATACACAACAGAATGTCTGCATTGTGTAACAGTCTGATTGTGCAGGGATTGTGTGTGCAGCTAGTGTGTTCAGCTACAGACCCCTTACCCCAGTCCATAGTGAGTGTAGTACCAACATGATGTATGTTTCCGTATTACATAGGTTGATCACAGTATGGTTTACATGAGGTCCTGTGAATGTAAACAGAGGAGCATATAATGGGCATGGCCACACAATGCAGCAAAGATTAGTAGAGTATTTAAAATAACAATTCATAATGTTGACTCTTGACCTGTACTGGTGCTGGATTGGCTACCGAGGCCCACTAAAGGCACACTTGCCCCATAAGGCAATGTTGCAACTGTTACATGCAGGAATGGTGAGTCTTAATGTTTACAATGTATTATGACTCCTGTCAAGGTAGTACTTACTGGCGCATGGCAAGTTTGTGTGGTGTCATCTGTCAGTAAATGCACATATAACCATCTGGTGTGAATGGCTGCCCACGTTCAAAGCCCAACAGACCCCCTCTCTGGTGCAGAATAGTATGTTGCAGTGAATTGCAATACATAGTAGCACTTGAGATTCATCACACTTGTCTGGCCTACTCAAGCTGGACTCATGATGCTCAAACTATAGGCAAATAGATTTTGCTAAAATTTTTACCCAGGTGCATTGTGCGTGTGCCACACATATTGTTCCAGACACAAAGTCCCTACTGCAGATGTGTCTGTACCACAACATTCCATTGTGGTCGGTGGCTATTTTAAACTGCTGAATAATGTGTGCCTGGCAATCACATGTGTCAAATTGGCCTAACACCATACCTTTCATATATATATATATATATACAGTTAATCAGTGAGCTAGTTGCCACATACACTGTCAACTGACTGAAGCAGCCAGTGTCTGTACTTTTCTGAGTGGGTATTGCATCCGTAACACATCCTATGGCAGAAATGCAGACATATAGTATGAATTTAGACTTTGTGTATATTCGTGAATACAATGGTGTATTTCATTTGCATAGCACTGCAATATATTTGACCAAAAAGATGCCCACTCTGCAGCTAGCTATGTTCACCCAACGGTAAGACCTGCAAAAGGCTTGGAATGTCTCTACACATCACAACATGTTTGTGTTTTTCTTATAAATATGTTGTCTCCTATAATGTCAGCATGATGAATGCAGTAACTCACACAGAGACGCACTTTTACCAATGACATTCAACACATCCAAAGTTATCAAGGCTGTCAGGTAAAAAAAGAGGAGCAAGGAAAGTGAGCCAAAGGTGTGTTTACCTGCATTGCACAATTCACTACATTGTATCGCAGACAGTAGGCCAGTTGTGTGGGTGAGAACCCACACATTGACCCATTTGTGCATGGCATTGCACCTGGAACGTTGGTTGGAAGCCATGCATCAAGGTAAATGAATCAAAGGTAATTCATTATGCATTAGCATGCGGTGTGCGTCATTCCTGCAATCGTTGTTTCTGTGCTGCTGCATCATAAAAATGATGCTGTAGTCAAAAGTGGGCGGGATACACCCAGAAAATGTTGCAATGGCTCGGGGGGGGCTGCACACTCAGAAGTCTGAAGTTACTTTCACTTACCATCTATTTGTCAGTGCCTGTGCTGTCCCTGTTGTTGTAATGTTTGGTCACCTATAATATAATTTGGATGTTTCTGGCACTTGTACCATCACCAGCCACATTATCTACAAATGGTCAGAAGTTCAGTTGTCTTACACCCATAGCATAGCTCAAAAGTAAAAAAAACTATTGTTCCAAAATATGTTATAGCAAAGTTGCATGAGATAGGCTGAGATTGTCTGGACGCAGTATGCTTGCCTATGTTCATATTTGAGCATTATACTGGTGGGAGTGAGGTGTAACAGGTATTCAAGACATCATTAAGAATTGTTATGGAATACTATATACTATATACAGGGAGTGCAGAATTATTAGGCAAGTTGTATTTTTGAGGATTAATTTTATTATTGAACAACAACCATGTTCTCAATGAACCCAAAAAACTCATTAATATCAAAGCTGAATATTTTTGGAAGTAGTTTTTAGTTTGTTTTTAGTTTTAGCTATGTTAGGGGGGTATCTGTGTGTGCACTGTGCATAATTATTAGGCAACTTAACAAAAAAAAATATATACCCATTTCAATTATTTATTATTACCAGTGAAACCAATATAATATCTCAACATTCACAAATATACATTTCTGACATTCAAAAACAAAACAAAAACAAATCAGTGACCAATATAGCCACCTTTCTTTGCAAGGACACTCAAAAGCCTGCCATCCATGGATTCTGTCAGTGTTTTGATCTGTTCACCATCAACATTGCGTGCAGCAGCAACCACAGCCTCCCAGACACTGTTCAGAGAGGTGTACTGTTTTCCCTCCTTGTAAATCTCACATTTGATGATGGACCACAGGTTCTCAATGGGGTTCAGATCAGGTGAACAAGGAGGCCATGTCATTAGATTTCCTTCTTTTATACCCTTTCTTGCCAGCCACGCTGTGGAGTACTTGGACGCGTGTGATGGAGCATTGTCCTGCATGAAAATCATGTTTTTCTTGAAGGATGCAGACTTCTTCCTGTACCACTGCTTGAAGAAGGTGTCTTCCAGGAACTGGCAGTAGGACTGGGAGTTGAGCTTGACTCCATCCTCAACCCGAAAAGGCCCCACAAGCTCATCTTTGATGATACCAGCCCAAACCAGTACTCCACCTCCACCTTGCTGGCGTCTGAGTCGGACTGGAGCTCTCTGCCCTTTACCAATCCAGCCACGGGCCCATCCATCTGGCCCATCAAGACTCACTCTCATTTCATCAGTCCATAAAACCTTAGAAAATCAGTCTTGAGATATTTCTTGGCCCAGTCTTGACGTTTCAGCTTGTGTGTCTTGTTCAGTGGTGGTCGTCTTTCAGCCTTTCTTACCTTGTCTCTGAGTATTGCACACCTTGTGCTTTTGGGCACTCCAGTGATGTTGCAGCTCTGAAATATGGCCAAACTGGTGGCAAGTGGCATCGTGGCAGCTGCACGCTTGACTTTTCTCAGTTCATGGGCAGTTATTTTGCGCCTTGGTTTTTCCACACGCTTCTTGCGACCCTGTTGACTATTTTGAATGAAACGCTTGATTGTTCGATGATCACGCTTCAGAAGCTTTGCAATTTTAAGAGTGCTGCATCCCTCTGCAAGATATCTCACTATTTTTGACTTTTCTGAGCCTGTCAAGTCCTTCTTTTGACCCATTTTGCCAAAGGAAAGGAAGTTGCCTAATAATTATGCACACCTGATATAGGGTGTTGATGTCATTAGACCACACCCCTTCTCATTACAGAGATGCACATCACCTAATATGCTTAATTGGTAGTAGGCTTTCGAGCCTATACAGCTTGGAGTAAGACAACATGCATAAAGAGGATGATGTGGTCAAAATACTAATTTGCCTAATAATTCTGCACTCCCTGTACAGTGAACATCTTTACAAAAATACTACTTCTACTATTGTTGTTTAGCACCATACTATGTTCATTCTTGCAGAATATGTTTATCCTCAGTACCAAAATGAGTACAGTGTGAAAGACTATAGGCATGATCAGACATTCATGCTGTTCAACAACTAAAACGTTTTTTGATCCATACATGTCCTTGTAGCTATGTGTGTAACCAATCTTCACAATCAGAGAAACTTGTGTGACCATGTGAGGAGGCTAGGCATCACAAACCAACATTCCTTCCTATGATAGATGCTGCATATGTAGTTGTGTGTCGGCAGACTTATTCCTAATCATTGATTGGAGTAATCACAGTGGACAGATGGTGTATCAGTGTGTGTTGCTGTGAATGTGTAAGTACGTTGCCAGTAGGAATCACTAACTTTATTTCCCCACTTAGGCCACAATTATCCTAAGGCATGGCAACTGTAGTCCGTCCTCAGGAGTACCAGAGCATCCCTCAGACTACTCCATGTCATTAATATGTGTGATGGGGGTGACAGAGGAATATTTACAAAGATGCCATGGGAGATGTAAGGATGTTGAGGAGAAACTTTATTTGACCATTGGGTTGGACCGTTCTTTTTTAGACTACCTGTCCCATGCAAATTACTAGTGTAGTTGTCCACGTGGATAGGTATGGACAAATGGCCTGGCAGATCCTGGCAGGATGTAAAGAATCCTACCTCAGCCCAGACAGAATAGGTAGGAGTACATGGCACATGTTAACAGTCTACATGTGGAAATCCAGTTAAATTTCTAACTCATGGCCTCGTGTACCCAGTGACCTATTCCGGGGAAATTATCATACCTTTGCAGGGAGTTTTTAATTTTGATGCCATTTGGAAAGGACCACATGCAAGTCTGCACTTTGTCAGCAGCATACAGCCCATTACACTACTCACCTACAGGTGGCATTACTCCTACTGCCTACAACCCAACCTGTCACCCTTGACTCATGATGGAAGAGTACCTGCTAGATACAGCACAAAGTATTTGTAAACATGAGATCTACAGCATACATGCACACACTCACTACATGGATATGCTTCTTGCTAATATGCATCAAGGAAAGCAGCCTTGCTGACGTGTACAGACAGACACTAAGATATGTAGAGGTCACCATGGTATTGCTGAAACTGTATACCATATGCTGTGTGTTAGGATTCCTGGTATTTCCCTGAGTCCATATTGGTGAAGTATCCAACAGGTCTGTATTACGGGAGGTAGTCACCCACCTTCCATCTATGTTTTGACTTCCTGGCACAGTCAGTTAATGTAGCAATGTATGTGGTCCTCTATGTTTGCCGTATGAGTTAACCAATGATAAGGCACACTACCTGTGCTTGCACGACATAACTCATTTCACATAGGTTATTGACCACGAAATACACTCTGTTGCATGCTGCATAACCAACACCAGGGATTCCCTATGTGGACTATGGGGGTTATTCTAACTTTGGAGGAGTGTTAATCTGTCCCAAAAGTGACGGTAAAGTGACGGATATACCACCAGCCGTATTACGAGTTCCATAGAATATAATGGACTCGTAATACGGCTGGTGGTAAATCCGTCACTTTTCTGTCACTTTTGGGACGGATTAACACCTCCTCCAAAGTTAGAATAACCCCCTATGTGTTCAATTCCATGTGTGCACCACATCATGCTTCTGACTCAGTGTCTGAATTGAAATGTTTATATGTTTATTTGTGTGCACACTGCCATTTTGTATACCTACACAGCTAGCACTTGAGTAAGTTTGTCTTACAGTAGGAGAAGTGTATCTTTAGAAGGAATATTGTCCATTTCTCTTTCCCAAAATGTGGTTTTAGGCGGACATGCCACATGTGATGGTCGGAAAATGTGAGCCCATTATTTCTGACATCATGTACAAGTTCAGCTTTTACTGATACATATTTAGTTAATCTCCACCAGACTACATAGCAGATGAGGAGTAAACTCACCACATCAGACTGGAGCGCTACCGCCACATCAGACATGTGGCAAAGGCATACAAGAGGATGGGGAAACTGTACAAGGAAGGAAAGTCGGCTGGTACCTGGAAATCAGTCAGACATCAGCAAACATGACCTTCTAAGGCAACAACCCCTCAGGATGTGTCACATCACCAGAACAAAGTCCCAGTGGCCATCCTAGGACCTTCCTCTGGACAGCTGACCATAGCAATACAGGCTCTGCTCTCTACCCCTGGAGTAGGCTCAAATCTTAAAACACAGACCTTGAAGAACGTCCAAGAACTAAAAGTGAGGATGACTGCCATTGAGTAGGAATTCTCTAGTCTGAGGGCCATAATGCCCACCGTGCAGAGGGCAATGAAGAGGATCAGTGCTCAAATTTGACTCTCCCTTGGGCTTTTCCCTTTCCCCAGTTTGTTACAAGTTGTTTGTATAGTAAAGTACATTTAACATAGGTTAGAATAGGTCTTAGCATAGGTATAGGTTAGGGTAGTATAAGTTAGTTTAATATTTTGATTGGTAGTACTTTTTAGGTGTGTATATGGATGTGTAGGTGTTTTAGTGGGTGGGGGGGTTGATGCATAGTGTGTGTTTTAGGAAAAAAACAGTTAAAAAAACAAAAATATGTTCAGATTTATATGTTTAGGTAGTGAATGTTTGGGATGCGTTTGTCTTTTGTTTTGTGCTGAGATATATTTATTAAGGGGGTTGGGAGGTTGATGTTAAACATGTCTTTTGTGGTGCATGCGTAGCATAGATTAAGCTAAATTTAGGTAGGTTAAGGTAGTGTTAAGATAAGTTTGAGTAGGTTAGGTTAGTTTAGGCTTAGCTTAGATAGGTTTAGTGTAGGGTAGTTAGTTTTAGTTACTGATATTAAGAATTTCATATACAAAAATATTTTCTACTTTCTCAAATGAGTAATAATTTAGTGCGTAAGAGTAGTTATGATTGCCAAAGTTGATTTGAGTACATGATATAGATATTGCCTGCAGTGTTTGTAGATATGTGTAGCTTAGTGAAAGGTGTATGAATAAGAGTCAGTTAACATTGCAATGGAGTCACTTAGGGAATCTTCAATATTCTTTGGGGACTGTAAGTGGCCCTGTTTTTGTGATTGGATGCACAGCCCAACACAGATAGTCACCTACTGTAGCACAGTGCGTACATTATGCTACATGTACTGGAGGGATGGATTTGCCACCAGATGGTACACATTCATGGGTGTGTTGGGACCCACAGTGGTGCCTGGCACTTACGCACTCACCCTTGCAGCATTGTACTGGTACGTCATTGTGCAGTAAATACAACTGAAGGTGCACCAATGTAATTTGTTTTCTTAAATTTTGAGTCCAAATCCAAAGTGTATGTTCAAACTTCTTTAATTTTCACCAATACCACAAAACAGTACAGCCAATGTGTTTTGTTCACTTCCTGTGAACTTCCTAAGGGCTGCAATACAACTAAACACATCTCCTTTACACAATACAATCTACATTATATATAGAAACATAATAATACACACCAGGACAAAAAAAAACATCAATACTACCCATATTAAAAGACATTGATTGATATATATATATATCAAACAGCAAAGGAACACTGCACTCGCGGAGTCTTAGTCATCCAACTTATTTATTGACGTGCAATTTCGAATTCCATCAGAGTCCACGACGCGTTTCGACAATCTGTCTTTTTTAAGTGGTTTTGTCTGCTGCTAGCCCACCATCTTCACATTAAGGGCTTTTATACTGGATTCTGGGATTGGTAGTTAAGTCACTAATTCATTACTGAGCCTGCTGACTTCATTTTAGCATTTTGGCCCGATTCTTGCTCTTTCATTTAATAATAATTCAATTTGTATTTCTTAGTGTTCATTATTTTTGATGCTTTGTACTAATTACAAATATACATCATATCGTTCCCCAGACTCAGAGTTTGTTTACTTTGTTGTTAGTTCGATTTTCATTTATAGCGCGACTTTAAAATACCAGCCATAAACAGTTCTTAATATAATAATTAATGTTCGCATCCGGACCCCAATTGCCACTGAATCTTCCTTCAATGGCGGGGCCGCATCGGCACCAACAGTTTTAACTAACACACACTCACCAATGTTTGTTGCTGAGGTTGTTCAACTCTGTTTGAAGCTGCGCCAGGCATAATTGAAGTAGAAATATCCATTATGGCAAGTCTTCAAATGCTCAGTGCACACGCTGGAGATTAGTATCTCCTCGCCCACTTTAAACTCCTCGTATGATGTAAAACAATCCTGTCGGTGCTGGGTGCTGCCGCTGTAAATTACTTGTAACTCCAATGGTCTTCAACAGTGACGCACTCTGGCTGCTGGTGCAGGTAGAGGGTTAAGACCACAACCCTTAAAACATCAAACAACAAAGGAACACTGCACTCCTGGAGGCTTAGTCATCCAACCTATTTATTGACGTGCATTTTAGAATTTCATCAGACTCCAGGACGCGTTTTCGACAATCTGTCTTTTTTAAGTGGTTTTGTCTGCTGCTAGCCCACCATCTTCACATTAAGGGCTTTTATAC
This sequence comes from Pleurodeles waltl, assembly GCF_031143425.1. Taxonomy (NCBI): domain Eukaryota; kingdom Metazoa; phylum Chordata; class Amphibia; order Caudata; family Salamandridae; genus Pleurodeles; species Pleurodeles waltl. Next base: position 847,268,533 of record NC_090444.1, read on the forward strand.
TGGATTCTGGGATTGGTAGTTAAGTCACTAATTCATAACTGAGCCTGCTGACTTCATTTGAGCGTTTTGGCCCGATTCTTGCTCTTTCATTCAATAATAATTCAATTTGTATTTCTTAGTGTTCATTATTGCTGATGCTTCGTGCCAATTACAAATATTCCTCATATCGTTCCTCAGACTCAGAGATTGTTTACTTTGTTGTTAGTTCGTTTTTCATTTATAGCGTGACTTTAAAATACCAGCCATAAACAGTTCTTAATATAATAATTAATGTTCGCATCCGGACCCCAATTGCCACTGAATCTTCCTTCAATGGCGGGGCCGCATCGGCACCAACAGTTTTAACTAACACACACTCACCAATGTTTGTTGCTGAGGTTGTTCAACTCTGTTTGAAGCTGCGCCAGGCATAATTGAAGTAGAAATATCCATTATTGCAAGTCTTCAAATGCTCAGTGCACACGCTGGAGATTAGTATCTCCTCGCCCACTTTAAACTCCTCGTATGATGTAAAACAATCCTGTCGGTGCTGGGTGCTGCCGCTGTAAATTACTTGTAACTCCAATGGTCTTCAACAGTGACGCACTCTGGCTGCTGGTGCAGGTAGAGGGTTAAGACCACAACCCTTAAAACATCAAACAACAAAGGAACACTGCACTCCTGGAGGCTTAGTCATCCAACCTATTTATTGACGTGCATTTTAGAATTTCATCAGACTCCAGGACGCGTTTTTCGACAATCTGTCTTTTTTAAGTGGTTTTGTCTGCTGCTAGCCCACCATCTTCACATTAAGGGCTTTTATACTGGATTCTGGGATTGGTAGTTAAGTCACTAATTCATAACTGAGCCTGCTGACTTCATTTGAGCGTTTTGGCCCGATTCTTGCTCTTTCATTCAATAATAATTCAATTTGTATTTCTTAGTGTTCATTATTGCTGATGCTTCGTGCCAATTACAAATATTCCTCATATCGTTCCTCAGACTCAGAGATTGTTTACTTTGTTGTTAGTTCGTTTTTCATTTATAGCGTGACTTTAAAATACCAGCCATAAACAGTTCTTAATATAATAATTAATGTTCGCATCCGGACCCCAATTGCCACTGAATCTTTCTTCAATGGCGGGGCCGCATCGGCACCAACAGTTTTAACTAACACACACTCGCCAATGTTTGTTGCTGAGGTTGTTCAACTCTGTTTGAAGCTGCGCCAGGCGTAATTGAAGTAGAAATATCTATTATTGCAAGTCTTCAAATGCTCAGTGCACACACTGGAGATTAGTATCTCCTCGCCCACTTCAAACTCCTCCTATGATGTAAAACAATCCTGTTGGTGCTGGGTGCTGCCGCTGTAAATTACTTGTAACTCCAATGGTCTTCAACAGTGACGCACTCTGGCTGCTGGTGCAGGTAGAGGGTTAAGACCACAACCCTTAAAACATCAAACAACAAAGGAACACTGCACTCCCGGAGGCTTAGTCATCCAACTTATTTATTGACGTGCAATTTAGAATTCCATCAGACTCCACGACACGTTTCGACAATCTGTCTTTTTCAAGTGGTTTTGTCTGCTGCTAGCCCACCATCTTCACATTAAGGGCTTTTTTTCTGGATTCTGTGATTGGTAGTTAAGTCACTAATTCATAACTGAGCCCGCTGACTTCATTTAGGTGTTTTGGCCCGATTCTTGCTCTTTCATTCAATAATAATTCAATTTGTGTATGTGTATATATATATATATATATATATATATATATATATATATATATATACACACACACACTATAGGTGCGCAATAAAAATATGATAATATAAAGAAGGGTCCTGTCCATTATTTTTTTATTTTTTATTATTTATTTTATTGATTAACTATTACAAATTACACATACAACAAAACAACAGAAACTAGCCCACAAAGCATGAGCACAGACCGTGTTAAAGGTCATCCCCCTCCTGACATCAGGATACAATCTGTAGGAAATGTCACAAAAGTAACTCCGCGCAGGTGCGTCATACGTAATTCCCATGACATCAACAGATTTTACCAGCCTCCTCTAGTAGTACGGTTCAATAACCTAGTCCAGGCGCAGGGCCTGTCATTAAACATCATAGGGCAAATACTAACAACAGAAAAAAGAAACCTATGGAAAAAAAGGAAACATTAGGCAGGGAGAGTACATACACACACACACACACACACACACACAGGCGACCAGTCACAAAGATCATCTCACAATGCGCAACTTATAAGGAGGGCTGTGAAGAATAGGGCCACCGAAGGCGCAGGCAATCACCCAACACTCACGCATCCCCACCTAAGGCCTCCAGGAAAGATCACAGCGGAGCCCAGATATCCTTTGGTCGGGAATCCTCTGGAGTCAACTCCCATAAGATCATCAGCAGTTCCTGATAGAAGGAGGCATCACGTAACCCGTCAGATTTACAAGGGGCCCGCCCCCTGCCCAGCACATAGCAACCCTACGATTAGCCAGCAAAAGAAGCAGGCCCACCAGCCTCTTATGTGTCCGGCAAACCTCATCCACACATCCAAACAGCGCAATTTTGGGGTATACAGACCGCTCCGACCCAGTCATCACAGTGACCGTACGCATTACCTCCACGCAGAAAGCATGGAGCTCAGCACAATCCCAGGCAAGATGTAAAAATCCAGCATCAGGGGCGCGGCAGCACTCACAGCGCACGTCCTCGCACAAACCCATAGAGCAGAGTCTGATAGGCGTGTAATATAGGCGGTGCAAAAACTTGAAATGTATCAAACGCAGCAGATAATTAGGGGACAATGCTCTCATATGCGCACAGCAACTCCGCCACATCTCCTCTGTAATAGGCTCTCCCACATCCATCTCCCATCGAGCCCTTGCAGACCTCCAAGGTCACCTTGCTGCTCCTGAGTACAGTTGTACAATTTAGTAATTTACGCGGTGACTGAGCACAGCACGGAGCCTCCAGAGCACGACACTCCAGCGGGGTCTCAGGGATGCCGGAAAACCGAGCACGCAGCATCGCGTATACACGCAGCACATACATCCGCTGCAACGTAGTGGCGTGCCCATCTCCAAGCGCATCACTAGGAGGGATCAGCCGACCGTCCGCAAACCAATCACCCAACTCAGTCATGTTAAAATCCCCCATCACGGAACATCCGAACATCTGCAACAGTAAGAATGGGCAGCGAAGGGGCAAGGGGTGTTTTAACTCCAGAGCAGCGCAGCAGCGCCGTCCAGGCTTTAGCAGTGCACATCACCATGTCAACACCCCGCACGCGGGGCCGGGATGTATTTTCGAGGACCCGTGCCAAACCATCTAGCCAAACCGCATCACTTTCAAGCGCCAAAGGGGGCAGATACCAAGTCGTACGCAGCCAATCGTACGCAAAGGGAGCCTGAGCGCAATTATAATAAAGCTCCAGATCGGGGGCGATGAGGCCACCCAACTCAAAAGGCAACGCCAACTTCTCCCAAGCGATAAGGGGTTGTCCGCACGCCCAAACGAAACAAATCACTGCAGAGCGAAGACGCCTCAAAAACTCTTCGGGAGTATGAGCGGAAGATTTACAAAAAAATACAGAAATTTGGGGAGCACTACCATCTTCACAATAGCAATACACCCAATCAGCGAGAGTGGTAATGAGCGCCATGCCTCAACCTTCTCCTCTAACCACGAAATCGCTGTATCGTAATTGGCCATCCAGAGAGCCTCCACATCACAACTCAACCAGACTCCCAAATACCTAACCGGGCCGTCTGCCCACAGAATAGGATACCTGGAAGGAACCTCCATCACACCCGGAGACAGAGGCAACACCACTGACTTAGACCAATTAATCACAATCCCAGAAAAGGTGCCAAAACGCACAATCTCATCCAACAGAACGTCCAGATTCCTACGCGTATCTCTGACATACAGCGCAATGTCATCAGCATACATAGTAATCAGTATGGGACGCTGTCGATATGGCAGGCCCCTATCGTTATGCCGCTGTTGCAGCCGCGCTGCTAGGGGCTCCATCGCAACCGCAAAAAGTAAAAGGGACAAAGAACATCCCCGACGAGTCCCTCGGGGACCGGAAAAGAAGCCAAGACATTGCCATTCAAACGCAGCATAGCAGTAATCTGATCAGTTTCACAAATCGATCACTCAGCCCCACGCGAGCAAGCAACGCAAACATGTACTCCCATGCAAGAGAATCGAAAGCCTTGGCTGTATCTAGAAACACTGTTGCCGCATTCTTGTTGGCTTCCATCAAACCAACAGCCACAAAAGACGTACGCAAATTATGAGAGGTGGATCTCCCCGGCACAAATCCGGACTGATCCAGCAATACCAACTTTAGGAGTAACGGCAGCAAGCGTGCCGTAATCATTTTAGCCAAAATGTTATAATCAATGTTGATCATAGAGAGCGGGCGATACGAATCGCAACAGCCTGGGTCCTTACCCGGCTTGAGGATCGTGACAATCAAGGCCTCCCAGGAGACTTATCGCTAGGCAAGCTACGAATCGCCGCAGCAACCTCCTCCACAGAGAATGGTACGTCAAAGTAAGAGCGGTGTGCGTCATCAAACCACAACAACGCCATTTCAGAAAAGTAAGCCTGCACCGCAGCTGCATCCAGCACGGACGGTTCCGCATATAGATTCTCAAAAAATTGGGTAAAAACTAGCATAACTCCACGCGTCCCGACCACACGCTCACCTCTATCACTATCAATCTCAGTGACATAATTGCTGGTCCATGGCTTACGCAGCAAGCCTGTAAGCGTGCCACCAGCTCGCTCCCCCTCACCATAACGACGCGCCCGAGCGGTCCTCCCCAAGAAACAGACCTCTCTGAGGGAGGCCTCCTCATATAAGGACACCGGTCAGCACCTCGCCAGACCAGTCCTCCACCAAACGACGCTCCAGCACCGCAATCTGCCCCTTCAAATCTGCCAACTCCCAACGAAGGACCTTCAACATCCCATTCTGCTTCGAGAGGCACACACCCCGAATAACCACCTTAAAAGTCTCCCTCAGAATACCGGCCAAACTCACAGAGCCACGATTTTCAGCAAAGAACAGTACAATAGCCTCACGAACCTCCTCGTGAAACGCCACGTCCTGAAGCGCCCTGTGCGGAAGCCGCCACAAGAACCTGCTCTCCAGCCCACAGGGCACCTCCAGCACTAACTGAACCTGCGAATGATCAGACAACGTGCGAGGAAGATGATCCACGGAGCGCAGCCATAACTCCACATCTCTTGTACCCAGCCAGTGATCAATGCAGGAGCAACTACTATGGGTATAATTAAGGCACGTGCCCTCTCTAGCGGTACCATGCTGCATCCTTCACAAATCCACCAGCGTGCCCTCCTTCATCACCGACGCCTGAGCTCTCGCCGCTGCAATGTGCTGCACCCTGGCCACACTCTCACGGTCCATCCTCGGATCCAGGATCACGTTGAAGTCACCACCCCAGATCACCGCACCCGTACCTAGCGATGCTACCAGGTGCCACAGCTCCCGTAAAAACTCAGGATCATCCGTGTTGGGACCATAGACAGCAACCAGCTGACAGGCTCTATCCAACAGCGTGCCCCTTAATATAACATATCTACCATTCGGATCAGCAATAATCTTCTGAGTGTGCCACTGTAGCCCCTTGCGCAGCAAAATCGCCACACCCGAGCATAACGTGAAAACACCGAGCAGTGATATTCACCAACCCACCCAGCCTTCAGCCTTCCCAGCACAGAAGTTACCAAATGGGTCTCCTGCGACTTACAAATGTCAATTTCATGACGCCTGACATACGCAGACACAAGACGCGCCTTCCGCCTGTCGTTCAGCCCACGCAGATTCCAAGTCAGACAACGCACCACAGTCATGCTACTCACTCCCATCTCATCCTCCTCACTGGTACCAGTCGCCTCTACTGCGCCACACCCTGCCAGTCTGAGATAAGCAAACAGACAGAGAAGAGAGTATAGACAACAACAAAAAACAGAACAAAACGGAGACAATCCCAGCTCCCACCCACGCAGACCCGCTAATTGGGCCATATCAAAAACCCACCCCCCAGAAACACCAAACCCCCCATACATAATAATTGAACAATGATCAGGACTCATCCAGAGGGGGAAAGCCAGGCCATTCATCCTACCACCCAATCAGGACTGGGGGAGAAGAGCAAAAGGGCCAAACAGCAAATTTGACAACAGAGCGACCCCAGGCATGCAAGGAGACTATTAAGACCTTCATCAGCCCCGGTAAGCCGTTCCAGCCCCAGCTTCTTCCAGTTAATCATTATCAATCAGGGCAGCCTGCCCGGACCCGGCACCATCCGGGCCCTCAACCTCCAACCGCTTAGGCATCTTCTTGACGAATTTGGCAGCCTGCTTTGGATCAGTAAAAAAACAGCAACTTCCCCTCATTTCGCACCCTCAACTAAGCCGGGTACAACAAAGCAAATTTTATGCCCGCCTGGTTCAACATACGCTTGATCGGCAAAAAGGCACGCCAGGAGTATTGTTGGGAAAAAAGTTCAGAGTTCTGGTACATCACCGGCCCCCTCTCCCGGGCCAGCTGAAGGACAGTATCCCTGTCTCGAAAGTTCAGCAGTCGGGCGATTATGGGTCATGGAGGAGTGCTAGGCGGGGGTCGAGGTCCCAAGGATCTGTGGGCCCTCTCGACCACCAACATTCGGGAGAGCTCACCAGCAAACAGATCAGATAGCATGCCATCCACAAACTCCTCCATTCGACCCATGTCTGTGGTGTCCGGCAGCCCAATTACGCGAATATTATTCCTACGTGACCGTGCTTCTAATTCCTCATTTTTATAACCTCCAGGACACGCTCCATTTGTAAAAGTTGTTCTCTATCGTCCCGTCGGCAGTCCTCCAGCTCCAAAGCCCGCGACTCCAGTAACGCAAATCTGGAATCATGATCATCCACCGAGCCTTTATTCGATCCAACTGCTCAGTCATGTGATCCAGCTTCACATCAATACCGGCCAACCTGCTCTTGAGCTCCAGAAACATGGATTTCACTGAAGCTTCCGAGCTCCCCTCCTCAACCCCGTCACAGCTGGATATAGAGGCAGTAGATCCACCTCTCTTTTTTCTTCCTTCAAAGGTGAGCTTAGCCTGTTGCTGCTCCGCCTTGCCCATGGTCCACGACACTGTCACCGACAGGTGCCAACGCTAGCAAAAGAATGCAGGAGGCAGCCAGCTCCAGGGGCTCCCTCCTCAAGGGACCTCTTCTCAACTTTTAGGGGTCTCACCTCTCAGGCCCGACAGGGCCGAAGCAGGTCTCCAACTAGACAACCAGGCACACCCTGCAGTCCAGTTCAAAAAGCACCAGCCGCCACCAGCAGCCACCGCAGGAGCCAGCCACGCCGTCCAGTGCCCGACCACCTCCAGCGGAGAACCAAAAACTCGGGCGTCCCAGCTCAGGGCTCAGCTCGTCAGCACAGATCCTCCCCTTCCAGGTGCCGGGCACTCACCTGCGGCGAGACCAAGCCGGGCCTCAGCCTCTCCAGCAAGCAGGCTGTCTCCTCCTCCTGCCCGATCCTTCCGACGTCGTCTTCCAGGAAGCCAAGGCCGGGAGCCAGTCAACCAGGCCAACCACAACCGCAGCAGTCAGCCCGCGTGGATCACCCCAGGCCGGCCCCCAGCACTCCGCTCCAGTAAGCAGTGGAGCTCCGAGTTACTGCACCTCCCCCGACGCCGGGGGGGGAGCTGAATCGCCGGGTCGAGGAGACGAGCCAATGCACCCGGTACCTCCACAGGCGGGCCCAGGCTCCCTCGGGCTATCGGCCCCCGATATGCGCCCGGCCCACTCCGGGGGCGCCGTGCACACCCGCAGCCAGAGGCCCCGCCCAGCCGTGGCCCGACCAGACCGCCGGGGCCCCAGCAGCAGGGATTAAGCCGCCCCCGCGATCTCTCCCGTTCCGAAGGCGGCTGCAGTATGCGTCCCAGGAGGAGAAGCGTGTGCGTCACAGAGGCCGCACCGCGCGGCCAGCCCCAGCCTCCCCAGGTCAGGAAAACGCTGCGGCCGGCCACCACTCGCGGCTGGTTGCCGCACCACAAGTTGCACCAGGGGTTGTGAGGGCTGCAGCGCCAGTCCAATGCAAATTTCGATCACCCATCCGGAGAAATATTCAGAGAAAAGACCCTACACCTGGCAGAGCCTCACACCGCGATGGTCATCTTGCGGGCAGGCCAGGCCACGCCCCCCAAGGGTCCTGCCCATTATTATCAGCATATTGTCAGTGTATGCGTTATGATAGTACTCATAATATATCTTCAGTGTCAAGCATTAAGGCTGACATATGTGCATGATGACATTGTCATGATAACTGAGCTAAATATGGGTGGATGTGTGAGCGTGTGTTAGTGGCTCACCTGCGTCACAGGGCCCAATTCATGCAGTCCTGCAATTGTGTAATTAGTTGGCCTATTTTACTATGTGGCTCTCAAGGTACCGATATTTATTGTCACACCATGACGTTCAGTAGTTCAACAGGATTTGCAATATAATGCCATGGCAGAGGAGGTCAATGATGTTTGACCTTGCCAAACAAGAGAATGTAATAAGAATCCTTCTTCTGCTTCTTAGATTCAAGGATGGTGCATATAGCCCCCAGCTGGGTGTCAACCTCAGTGGTGCTGTATCAGCAGGGATTTTCTTGCCTCTGCCACATGACACCAGCAATGTCAGCTAGGGACTGTTCGAATCTATGGAGCGGAGGATAGATTCCTCTTATTGCCTTAGAAGTGCTCTTATAGGGACTAAGGCACCTGCACCAGGTTGCCCACACCTCATCTACCAGCTGATCCTGGACTCCACCTGCCTGCTGTTAGAAGACAACTTGGGGGTCCTCAGAGCACGGGGCTGGGCTTGGGATGGCAGATGGGGTATGCCCTGTGGTAGGTGGTTCCTCTGGAGACCCAGCACGACTGATGGCCCCTCTCGCAACCAGAGAAGGTGTTCTAATGGAGTCCAGCAGTTGCTAAAAGGTGTCTTCACCCATGGGGGGCAGGATGTCATTGCTAGCAGGTTGGTCATCCAGGAGAGGCAGCTGGCCAGGAGGTGTTGTTTCACCCTCTGCAATGAAATAGAGATATGTCAATAGTGATCTATGCAAGATACTGACATGAGTAATCTGGCTGACATACAAAATGTATTCTCATTCACTTTCAGTTCAGCATTGATGTGTAGGACATATGTAACTTGTAGGAATTGAGCCCAAGTTGCATTGTAGTTGCCTTTTTAAGGTGGAGGTATCTCTGCATTGTTCACACAACCACTGTGTGACAAGAGTGATCTTTCGTGTCATTCCACACATTGCAACACAGTTACACAGCTTGCTGGCCTAGCCTGCCCTGCCTGTGCAGGTAAATTGAGGTAAGGTCCACATCAGCCTTGGTGGTTAGCTTTCTTTCTCATGATGGCTATACTGAATGTGATTTCATGTATTGACACCACTACTGTGCACAGTGCATCAAGTCAACAGGATGCCTGCCAGTTGCGGCTCCTCCGCTATGGCAGAGGAGGCTCACCCCCACCACTCCCCCCCCCCCCCAGCAGCAGCAAAAGCTGCAAACCTTTCACAACGAACGGATAATAAACTATGTTTATTATCATTTTGTTGTATAAGGGGCAGGGCATTGGGGGTGACGAGCAGTGAGGGGAGTGCACTGTGCATTCCCCTCAGAGCGGATGTGTGTTTGGCCGGCTCTCTCAGGCGCACACATGTGCAGTGTGTTCCCTCCAGCCTGGCACTGTGGGCACTCCCAGCCAATCCTAACGCTGCTTTGAGCAGCATCAAGATTGGCCGCAGTGCAGGCTGGGAGCCTGTGCCTGCCTGTTGAGGAGACGACAGAGAATCACAGCACGGAGATACGTTTTTTTTTATTTATTTTTTTCATTTTTATTAATCTACCCCTTCCCAGACCCCTGTCCTCCCCCCCCCCCATCTCCTTTCCCTCTCCTAAAACGTGGGTGCTTCCTCTACCCCTGTAGCTCCCGCAAGCCGCTTCTGATGCCTGCATTCCAGCTTGCAGTTACTCAGCTCACAGCTCCTGGGAAAGTTATGTGGGTTTATTCATGTCTTTGATTTGATACTTTAGTCTGCCTTTCACACAGTACACCATGGCAGTCTGCCTTGTTGTGCTGTCTTGCATGCACATTTTGCATTCATGTGCCCAAGGGTTCATATTTGACACTGACCCCACAACTCTAGACAGCTAGCAATCTTGCTACACTGCGGGAATGTGTAAGGGCATGTACTTGCCATGGTTGTGTTTTGTGTATACTCATGGGATTTCATTACACACACAGTTGGCTTCATAGTTCGGAACAGTGGGCGCTGTGTACCAACTATGGGAGGATAGGCCCAGCCAAACTAGGTAGATTGTTAGCACTGACACTCACCCCATTTCATCATTGCCAGAGTTGGTTATCTGCAGAGTAACACACATCATTTGTCTCAGCCCCACTCACTTGCACATTTACATGATTCCTCTGACAATCCTCATTTAGGGCCAGGGTCTCCACTTACTGTCACACACTGAAGGAACCCAGATCATACATTGACTCTCATGTGATACCAACATCAACTTTATGAGTCACCACATCCAGCTGATCAACATGGTTGCCTGTATTTGAGGTCTATGGGTCAAGGTGTACCACACATGCTAGTAGTGATGATAATCAGTGACATGTACCTACCCAGGTTTGCCACACAACTAGGCTCATATATCTCACCGTCCAACCATCCCTGAATCCTGCCTTTAGTCATGACAACCTACCTCATCCTGTCGTTTCACAGTGTCCTGTTTGACAACTGCCTGCTTTGACAGATGTGGCATGGTAAGACATTTCTTCTTCTGGCTCCTTCCTGACACTTGCTACATGTTCAGCCAGGTCCTCATCACATGTAGGATGTAGTACACCAATGTCCTCTTCTTTGTCATCTCTTCCCAGCTGCAACACGTGTGACACTGTCAGACACAGCAGTCCGTGTGTATTGCTATGGCTACCTTGCAGTATGCACGTCACTTCTCACCTCCTTGCTAGGCAATGTCTCCCCATTCAGACACAGTGTCAGTTCAATGTGTTCTGCCACACTTATATTACATTGCACAAATAAGGGCCCACCTGGCTCACATACATCTATTGTTTGAACAAACACACATGGTCCTCTGGTGTGCATCACTTGCATTCACCCCCACCCCCAGTATGAATTTGTACATGACAAGAGATAGCGTGGTCTCCATGGCAGGCAACACCTATGTGCTCTCACCCCCCACATCGGCACAGCTGCATTCAATGAACTTTCATGGTAGTGACTATGCACACAGCTGACCTCCCTCTCAGGTGAGGAGTTTATCCTCTGACAATACCTTTCCATTCCATTGCTTTGCAATCCAGATTTGGCTCTGTTGTCCAAAGACAGACACATTAGCCTCATGGTGCAAGGAGTTATGCATTGTCAAAGTCGGAGCGGGCAGGGTTCCTATGTCCAGACATGATGTAGTGTTCCAGTCCTGTGTTTTTTGCTTTGTATTGTGGAACTTGTAGTCCTGGTCACTAATGTTATACATTACACTACAAGATCCAGGATGCAAAGGTGAACCTGGACTGGTGCTGCACATCACACATGGACTGTGAATAATTGACAGAGCAGGTCTGGGCTGTACAACATGTGACTGGGCAGTTTGACTCACATTTCTGTGATGTATGACTGGAAATGAGCAATTCCACCCCTTTCCCTTATGCTCAGCGCAGTGCAGCACAGGAATGTAGTTTGTAGAGCATTACATTTTTGGTTATATTGTCCCTTGTTGTCACATACCCTGTAGGTATTGTTGGCTCTCATAGCCAGCACTGCCCTGTCTGTGAAAACCTGCCACCGACTCTGCTGGGATGAATGCTCCCACCTGCTCCTCCAAGGATGTCAGCTCCTCCAGGACCTCAGGTCCTCCTCCTCCGGTCCGCATGGCTGCCTTCAGGTTGTTGACCAAGTTTTCCTTTGACCTACACTTATAATCATGCCAGCGCTTCTTGCACTCTGGCATTGTCCTCCCGACACTGTTAAACTTGTCCAAAATGGATTGACAAATGGTCTGTTTCTTCCCTAATGGCAATTTGGAGGTGATAGAGTTGATGTTCATACTTCTTCACCTATGTTGTAAGATTTGGTTCTCCTCCTCACTAAAAATACTCTTCCTTTTCTTCTTCACCTCAAGGTCTGTCTGGACATTCTGGGTAATGAGGTTGTTGGCGTTGTTGCCCTACCTGCTGCTGCCCACTGCCTGCTCCATCTCTCCCTTTTGAGGTATGAGGAAATTATTTTAGTTTATTATTATTAGTTCGGAACAGTGGGCGCTGTGTACCAACTATGAGAGGATAGGCCCAGCCAAACTAGTTAGATTGCTAGCACTGACACTCACCCCATTTCATCATTGCCAGAGTTGGTTATCTGCAGAGTATTACACATCATTTGTCTCAGCCCCACTCACTTGCACATTTACATGATTCCTCTGACAGTCCTCATTTAGGGCCAGGGTCTCCATTTACTGTCACACACTGAAGGAACCCAGATCATACATTGACTCTCATGTGATACCAACATCAACATTATGAGTCACCACATCCAACTGACCAACATGGTTGCCTGTATTTGAGGGCTATGGGTCAAGCTCTACCACAAATGCTAGTAGTGATAATAATCAGTGACATGTACCTACCCAGGTTTGCCACACAGCTAGGCTCATATACCTCACCCTCCAACCATCCCTGAATCCTGCCTTTAGTCATGACAACCTACCTCATCCTGTCGTTTCACAGTGTCCTGTTTGACAACTGCCTGCTTTGACAGATGTGGCATGGTAAGACATTTCTTCTTCTGGCTCCTTCCTGACACTTGCTACATGTTCAGCCAGGTCCTCATCACGTGTAGGATGTAGTACACCAATGTCCTCTTCTTTGTCATCTCTTCCCAGCTGCAACACATGTGTGACACTGTCAGACACAGAAGTCCGTGTGTATTGCTCTGGCTACCTTGCAGTATGCACGTCACTTCTCACCTCCTTGCTATGCAATGTCTCCCCATTCAGACACAGTGCTAGTTCAATGTGTTCTGCCACACTTATATTACATTGCACAAACAAGGGCCCACCTGGCTCACACACATCTATTGTTTGAACAAACACACATGGTCTTCTGGTGTGCATCACTTGCATTCACCCCCACCCCCAGTATGAATTTGTACATGAAAAGAGTTAGCGTGGTCTCCATGGAGGCAACACCTATGTGCTCTCACCCCCCACATCGGCACAGCTGCATTCAATGAACTTTCATGATAGTGACTATGCACACAGCCTACCTCCCTCTCAGGTGAGGAGTTTATCCTCTGACAATACCTTTCCATTCCATTGCTTTGCAGTCCAGATTTGGCTCTGTTGTCCAAAGACAGACACATTAGCCTAATGGTGCAAGGAGTTATGCATTGTCAAAGTCAGAGCGGGCAGGGTTCCTATGTCCAGACATGATGTGGTGTTCCAATCCTGTGTTTTTTGCTTTGTATTGTGGAACTTGTAGTCCTGGTCACTTATGTTATACATTACACTACAAGATCCAGGATGCAAAGGTGAACCTGAACTGTGCTGCACATCACACATGGACTGCGAATAATTGACAGAGCAGGTCTGGGCTGTACAACATGTGACTGGGCAGTTTGACTCACATTTCTGTGATGTATGACTGGACGTGAGCAATTCCACCCCTTTCCCTTATGCTCAGCGCAGTGCAGCACAGGAACGTAGTTTGCAGAACATTACATTTTTGGTTATATTGTCCCTTGTTGTCACATACCCTGTAGGTATTGTTGGCTCTCATAGCCAGCACTGCCCTGTCTGGGAACACCTGCCACCGACTCTGCTGGGATGAATGCTCCCACCTGCTCCTTCAAGGATGTCAGCTCCTCCAGTACCTCATGTCCTCCTCCTCCGGTCCGCATGGCTGCCTTCAGGTTGTTGTCCAAGTTTTCCTTTGACCTACACTTATAATCATGCCAGCGCTTCTTGCACTCTGGCATTGTCCTCCCGACACTGTTAAACTTGTCCAACATGGATTGACAAATGGTCTGTTTCTTCCCTAATGGCAATTTGGAGGTGAAAAAGAGTTGATGTTCATACTTCTTCACCTATGCTGTCAGATTTGATTCTCCTCCTCACTAAAAATAGTCTTCCTTTTCCTCTTCCTCTTCACCTCGAGGTCTGTCTGGACATTCTGGGTAATTAGGTGGTTGGCGTTGTTGCCCTACCTGCTGCTGCCCACTGCCTGCTCCATCTCTCCCTTTTCTGGTATGAGGAAATTATTTTTATTCAAATGTTTCACTTTTTAATTCATCTTTAATGCATGACACTCCAATGTGATGCTAGGCTGATTTGTGTTGCTTTACGTGCCGCAAAACAGACGAGCATCACTTTTGCTGCATGTGTCATTTTTCTCTGTGACAGCCATCTCACGGCAGCGGATTTTTTTGTACGCACCATGGGACCATATACAATAGTGCACCATATGATAAATACGATGCATCCAAGGCGTTGGAAAATGTCGTTCCCCAGCACAACTTTTTCTGATTCATTGCTAGCTTACCACATTGATGCGTCACTTCTCATAAATGAGGGCCTGTGTGCTTTGTTAATTTCAATGGAGAATAAAATAGTGCTCCCCAAGGTAAACCACTGAAATGTCTGTGTATGCAAAGGAATGAAGATGTTCTTCCCTGTATGAATTATTTTCCTCACCTGTTTCCCCAAACTTGCTTCACACCATGACCCCAAGATGAGCATGTGGCATAATATGGACTCAACCCCTTTCTGCCTGTGTTCTCTGAGTTGTACACAGAATGTGCTCTTGTGGTCTTCGGAATCTCCTCAAGTACTTTTTGCTGTGAGACAACTCAGGGCTTCTGGAAAGTTGTCCTCTTTTGAGCATTTGCTTTCTTTGTCTCCTCTCGGTCTCTGCATCCTCTCCTCATCTGGTCTTTTTCTTCTGTCGCTTTTCAGCGTTATCTTCTTGTTCAATCTGTTTCCATCTCCTTCTCCCACAACTTTAGCTGCAGAAGACAAACGCAAAAGTAGGATTAAAACAAACAACTTCTTTCCTAGGCAAGAATGAATATTGGGTTTCCGAGTGATGTGGTTTCTGGATAATCCTTAAAGCTCCAGCTCTTCTGGGTATTTGCTTGCTATGCTCTGCATATGACCCAGAAGAATGACATGACATTCCCCTAGATTTTTTAGATCAGTCTCGCCTGCTTTTATGACAGTTTTCCTGTCACAGTGGGATATATAATAGTGAAAAGTCTGGCATATCACCATGTGTTATTATGCTCCTCATTTCATCTTTGTGATTTCCTCTCCAGAAGACTCCTACCTCGACATGCCCCAGACAGGTGTTCTACATGAGCACCATCCAGTATTAGTACTCAAAGCAGTACAAACTCAATGTGACCAACCAAGTCAGTGCTGTCATCGCCCATTGCTTCCATACCCTGAGGACGTTGAAGAAGATTTTTAAATGACTCCCAATCAGCACCTGGAAACCATCATGCACCCTCTGATCATAAACAACCTGGACTACGGGAAAACACTCTATGCAGGGGTCAACAAAAAAACACTCACCAGAAGGCCGCAGACCTTTCAGAACTTGGCGGCCAGAATCACTTTCAACCTCCAACCTGCATTTGCATCACACCACACATGGAGGAGCTCCCCTGGCTTTCCATTCACAAATGAGCACAATTCAGTTTCCTCACCCGTACTTTCAAGGCACTAGATAACAATGGTCCAACATACCTCAACATTTGAATATGCTTTCACAAAGCTCACAGATACCTCCGCTCATCCGAAGTCCTACATGGACAAAGCCAATGCATATGGGAAACCAGATCCAGCGGCTTTCTCTTACATTCCTTCCGAAGTGTTGAATGACCTGCCTCTACACATGAGTGTTTCCATAGTCCAGCCTCCTCCTCACTTCTTGAATTCTGCAAGAAGCTGAAGACCTGGCTTTTTCAGTAGTCCCACTAAGCCCTAGGTGTGGCTAGACTCACACCTGCTCAGCGCCAAGATACCCTCCCAGGTGATAGTGCATTTTACAAATCTACCTAACATAACATATTTCTTTTTTCATGAGTATCTATCCTATCTATGACTAGGCAGCTGATGTGTTTTGTCCCCACATGCCTAGGAGGAGACTGCATAAAGCTATGGCGCAGTGGGTGGTGCTTGGACGCAGGCAGTATGGAGTATCCTAGGCCCTGGTCTCCCAGCATGCTGGTAGCACCAAAGATGTAAGGTGCCTTATAGATACAGTGATAGTCAGAAGCTATCTCCCGTCTCCTACATGTCCCCTTTTTTTGCCCACTTCCATCTTCCTCCTTGCTGCTGTCATTGTAAAGCAAAGTGCATATGTCTGACAATAAGGGCTCTTGGGTCCAGCTTCTCTGGATAAAGTCTGTTGCAGCAGGAACACTTATTGCTTGTGAAATAATCGCCAAAACAAAGGAGTTTGCCCAGTGACAGCTCTACACAAAGCAGATGGACTGCCTGCCCATTCCCTACATAGGATGTGACTATAAGCAAGAATCCAGCATCAAAACTCAGTTGGCATGAGAATGTCTAACTCCAATGTATATACATAGTGGACATAATGGGATACCTACCGTCCTCAGTGAAAAAGTGACAGTGCACTTTTCGTAGCTGGATGACAATGAAATGTACACCCTCTAAAGGAAATAGCCACTTTTGGATCCCTTAAACGTTTGAGTGGCCCGTTGGCCTAGGGCAAGCATAAAGTGTTTCTAGATATAAGAAGGCAAAGTGGGTCCAGTTAGAGTTAATCTTTTCACTAGACTGAGCACTCTCCACCTGTGCAGAGGAAAGAACAAGGTCTTAGGTAGAATGTTTGCTTGCCTTCTCTAAAAGAATAGGACATTTACTCAAGGAGTGATGGAAAGGTGTGTTGCTGCTTCATTATGAAAGGAGAATAAGTATACTGCCTAAAGTATAGAAAACCTGCTTGATTCAGCACTTATCTCCAGGTCTGGCTGTTCCGTGTGCATCTCTACATAATTGTGGACCTCTGTGTGCTGCCAAGCTTGGAAACACAGTTGCTGCCTCGCCCAACCAAAGATTGCTGAGGAGAGAATGTAAAGCTCTCATTGGACCTCCAAAAAAGACTGCAACTGCGTGACCAAGATGAAGGTTGAAAGAGCAAAGAAGCCATTGGCAGACACTGTGTACAGATATAGCTTGCTCTAGTTAACTCTTGCTTCCTGGCATTAGGCAAGGACCCCTGGTATTATCTTTTGAATGAAACCAGACTACTGTTGTCTAGAGGTTTATGATGTGATCGGCTTCATGATTACCCACACTGTGGGGGTATTCTCCAAGCACCTGGCTAAACAACATATACCCATTCGCATGATACTCCACTACAACCAGAGTTCCTGCCTTACAAAGTGTGCCAAAGACACTGGTGCTTTCCCTGACTGTGCCCACTGAAACTGCAGTAAACTAAAGGCTCCCAGAACCTGTATCTGGCTGCTGCAACATCCTGTTTGTAACTGCACTCAAAAGACACAAAAGTTCCAAATTCTCTGCCTGAAGCATTGATCACATACATGCGACTCAGAGAATGCTTCTACCTGCGCCAGATTGTGTTTTCAAACTGTGCATCATCCCTGAATTGTCCTGAATGTTGCGGAAGTCATACAAGGATTTATGATCACCAATGAAGGTCTGCACTCTCTTAATAAAATATTTGTGCAAGTGAGCCCAGAGACTCAGGAATAACTTAACACAAGTGGTACTGTGAAGTTCCACAAGCATCTGTGAAGAGCATTAATATATTATACACTTTTATACTTACCAAAATGAAAGTCTAATTTATGTTATAAGAGTAATGTAACACTGCTTGGTCATTTGATTAGTTGTGCAATATAAATGTACAGACTAAAACGAATGCTTATCTTGCAACCATCCTTCAAGGGTAAGTTATGATGATTAACCCTTGAAGACCCTGAAAGTAAAAGCCTAAGCACTCCGTGGTTGTGAGCTGATAGTACAATCTGGCTCCTTTGACTTAATGGGCAATGCCAATACAAGATTTGCCTAGTGGTCATTGATTTCATGGGCCCCAGAAAGCAGGCTTCAGACCATGCCAGATAGTCTTTTATTTTAGGTATCAGTGAATTATTATTAAAAATTATTATCAAGAAGAACATTAGAACTGCTAGCAATACACTCAAACCATAAAGTGACACAATACTGCAACATGGAGAATTGTGATATTGCATTTATGGGTCAATAAGGCAAAGAAAATCATGAAACAAATGAACATTGCAAACATCAAAGCCATGGTATTTGTGAGATTTTTGCACTTTCTGGTGTTTTCTGCATAATCACAGGTTTCATCCTATGTCAGGATCAGAGGCGAGGATCATGCTTTTTCAAAGCCTATCCGCCACTAAAGAAGCCTTATCCAGAACCGGATAAAAATAAAACCTTTTGAACATAGAGTCCAATGACCAATCAGCTGCATTAATGATGTCTTCCAGGAAAAAAGCCTTAAGTTATTGCCCCTCACCGAATGTGCACCAAAATGTGAGACATTGATGCCCGCTTCTTGCATGACCCAACTGATCCATCTGGCAATAGTGGGGGAAGTAACCGCTTTGAAAGGTTTCTGGAGGGAAATTAAAAGTTGCAGCTCGCACGATACACAGTGTGGGAGATTTGTGAAAGGTTGGGTTTGACACCACTCTAGAGTTGGACTTTGTGTGTAGCAAGATATGGAAGGTGACCCCATCGGGAGTGAGGATCCACCCTGTGAGATCTAGGGCTCTAACATCCAAAACCCTGCTCCATGACACTAGGCATAACAACATAGCCAACTTTGCCAAAAGTCCTTTGTGTGTCAATTACTCATTCCTCTGCCAAGATTGAAAAAGGTAAAGGACCTTGCTGACATCCCAGAGAACTGAGTATCTAGGCTCGGTGGAAGTGCCAAGCATATCTCTCATCAACTTGCACACTAGCGGGTGTATCCCCACTAGGCAACCCTGTATGGGAACATGCCCCGCAGAGATGGCCAAGCTGTATGAGTTTAAAGTCCTATAAGCTAATCCTTGAGAAGCCTAAGATGCCAAAAAATTCAAGATGGGAACCACTTCACACCCCATGGGATCCTGATTGTTTTGAACATACCAACACACCCATCTAGACCATGGCAACATGTAGCATTTGTTGGTGCCCTCTGGCTAGGCGGCCGACAGCATTCCCTAAGCTTTGTGGGAAACGCCTGGTGCGCTACAGTGTTGGCTGAAATCCACCACCCATGAAAGGCATTTGCCCAAAGCACCAGTGGGTGATAATTGTCCAGAGGATCCCAAAGGAGATCTGGAGCGTGGGGTAGAAGGATTAGAGAATCCCATGAAATTTCCAGAAGAACTGGAAAGCAGACTTGAGGCCTCCAATACGGAGTGATTAGGACCACCTTGGAATCTCACTTGAGTGGACAACCTCATGATCATCGCGAAGGGGAGGAAAAGCGTAGCCCTGCACCCCTGACCAGTCCTGGAAGAAGGCGTCTGTCGCTGTCGCCAGGGGGTCTGATTTCCAGCTAACGTATCTGCCAATTTGTTGATCCAGCCTGGAAGCAAAGAGGTCAAAAGAGAAAGGCCCCCAAAGGGCTTCCAGGTTCTTGAAAACTTGTGGGTTCAGCTGCCACAGGCTCATGTCGGACTATTGTTTAGAACACCAATCTGCTACTGCATTGGACGCCCTGGGAAGGTGTCCCGCAATAACCAATATGTCGTTGGACAGACAGAAACTCCAGAGGTCCTTGGCCAAGTCTGTCAGAGACTTCAATTTGGTACCTTTGAGGTGGTTGATATATCGGACAGCTGAGATGTTGTCCATCTTCAAAAACACATAGCAATGCACTGTGTCCTTTGTTCAACATTTTGTTGCAAAGGACCCTGCCATGAGCTCTAAGCAATTGATATGGATCTGCTGTTCCTCTACTGGCCATTTTCTGCTGTGAAAGGACTCCTTTCAGCGTGACCCCCAACCAAACTTGCTGGTGTCAGACTTCATCACTATGTCCAGATCTGATCCGAATATGGCTGTTTCATTCCAAGCCTCCATGTGCGCCAGCCGCTAGTTAATTTCATCTATGACCTCGTCCGTGAGGGGAATCTGTTCAAAGTACTGCAGGTCTTTGAGTAAGTGAGAGACCTTGAGGAGGTGAAGGGCCCTGTAGTGGAGAAGGCCTGGGAAAATTGCCTGAATGGACGATGCGTAAAAAAATTACTCTAGGCAGGTTAGAGTCATTTTTTTTTACTCTAACCTGCCTAACTTCATTTTTTGGTGCAAAACCCCCTTCTTCCATACCGCCAGCCCCACACGACTAACGTCATTTTTTTTTGCACTAGCCTACCCTTTGCACAGGCTTGCACCATTCCATAAATATGATGCCCGGCTGGTGCACAGAAATGGTGCAAGCTGGTGCTAAAGTTTTTAGTGCAAAACTGTGTTAGTGCAGTTTTGCACCAAAAAGTATAAATGAGGGCCTTAGTGACAGGACTGCTGACATCTAGGAGTTTGTCCTGGCAGGAACGGCATGATCTGTCTATCCCTTGTTAGGATTCCTATTTTTGGAGGAAAGTTGCCATATGGGAGTCTAATAGGGGGTGAGGGCCACTTTGCCTGGGAGAGAGGGACGGGGGTATTCCGCGTTCAGACAGGTGCGGACCTTTATCGCGTAGGCTCTCATTATTCCAATGAGACTACTAGATTTTGAACAGCAGAATCGCCTGCCGTGTGGGAGACTGAGTCTGATCCACTACAGGTGACACCTGTCGCTCCACTCTGGGTTTTGCTCCGGATAACTAGCAGTGCTTCATCTCCACCCAAGGATGGGATGATTGGGAAGCCGAGCGCATGACATAATTGATTTCTCAGGGAAACTGTGGTCACTCAGGTCTCATCCGTTTCTCTCAGTTACATTAGTCTCACAAACACAATGACAAACAGAGGCAGTATATGTTTCAATAAGATTTTAATGAAGTGTCTGCATCTTAGATAGCAAAGCATGGGCTGCAATAACCAGGATGATACAGCATGACAAGATTAAAATTGTGACAAGGAGAGTAAAGCATAGAAATAACGCTACCATGTTGTTTCTAAAATCAATAGACTAATTCCTACCTAGGCTATAATAGAGCATAGCGTGTTAAGCTCTACTCCTGCCCTTCAGGACATCATCCCCCATACCTGAGCAAAGGCCTGAAGTCTGCATAAGCAGCTGCAGCGAAGCGTTCAGCAATCAGCATACAGCCGTGGTTCTCTGGCTGGAATCTCCCTCTAACGTGTAAGGGACAGGGAAGTGTTTTTATAATAAAACAACTGATGTTCTGAGAAAATGTCCCTACGTAAGGATATGTGTTTTCTATGAATGTCAGAGACAAAACTTTATACCACGTTCACTGGCAACCTATCTTACTGCAGCCTTGGAGGAAGCACACAGTGAGCAAGAATGTCTTGTTTGAGAACGCAGTGCTGGCCTAGGCAAAAATAGCTAAGAAGAGAGAAATAAAACAAGACCGCAAAAGTGGCTACTGTAAGAATAATAAAATTAAGCTGAATAAAATGTATCTAGGTTAAAGTGCACATCAAAAGGCCTGGTATGCTACAATAACATGCATGGAGCTATAACTAAAATGGCTACTCTACACCTCCTTATCTAGGAACTTTGTAAGGCGGCCAGCCACATATTTAGCTACTTTCTAAGTTGTGACCCATTCCACCGAGCAGGTACGAATGAGGCCCTCTGGCTCCAGCATGCCTGAGGGAGGATTCCTGTGGGATGCGCTGGTCCGCAGGGACCAGGGAAGGGCACCAAGGGCATGAGGCGCCTGCTACATCGAGGGACTCGCCATTGAGATCCTTGTTGGGATCAGGTGACAGAGGCAGCTCCTCCATCACGCCTGAGGGGTCATCTCCAGGGGTGCAGCCCGCAACATAAAAGCTTTATTCAGGTCATCAAAAGCCCTCATATCTATGCCTGCATTGCCCTTGTGTTCCAGGGTAGACCTCTGGGAGGTGGGGGGCCCTGGTACGATGCAGTAGTCATCAGTCAGCTTTAAGGGTGATAGCGCGTCCAGTCCTTGTAAATTACTTATACTTGGACACGCTGGAGGTCGGTGAACCTTTTGACCGGGTTGAGTTCTCCTCATCCAAAGAAATAGTCGTATCCCTCAAATCAGTGATCAGTATTCATTTATAATCAATAACCAATACTCAATTAGTAATCAATCAACAATTAGTTAAACAGAAATCAGTAATTAGACACACCATGACCTTTCAGTCATGAATAACCACACCTGTTTATTAAAAGTTAATCAGTTTATTTCCCTATATTAACAAAGCTAACAGAATGTAAGTAAGTCTCAAAATCAAATGATACACAGATACGAACATTACTGGCTGTCCATAGCGACGGAAGAAACGCAATCTACGTAAAACTAGAATAATCACACACTCTGATATAGCTATGCAAATCACTAATAAAAGTAACTGAAATTGACTAATTGCATACATCGGTCAGCATAACAAGATTTCAATTCAGCATGGTGCATCAAATGAGTACCTCAACTAACTTCTGATTAGCATTGGCATGTGGGACTTCATGCAAAATGAATTTAATCAACATAAATTTAGAAAACTTCTAGCTTAGGCTCTATCAAAATAAGCAGTTGGTACCTAAGAAGGAAAACACAATGAATAATACATTTATCCTTTTATAATTACCAAATACAATCAGCATTCAAGATAAGTCTTCGTCCTTCAGGTACCGGTTCGATCAGCATGGGGCAGACTTCAAGGGGGGGCAAAGGTTAAGGCAAGTTTTCCTTGCAGCAGCAAGGAAAAGATGGCAAAAGTTCTTGTATGGACAAGGCAAAGTAAGGTTAAAGTAAAGGTCTCTAGGGTGAGAATTCTTTAACGTCTCTCTCTCTCTCTCTCTCTCTGGGATAGAGAAAAAGCATCAGTGTCATCAAAATGGCTTCTCAAATCTGGCATTCAAATTGGCATCAAAGAAAAATGGCTGGCTTCCCTTCGTCCGATGGGATTAAGTAAGAATAGTTCCAAATTCTTCAGGTTCTCCATTGGAGGGTCCATGGGGGGATTTCTTTTTGACCAATGAATAGTTTCTTTTCTCTTAATACTCATCTACGCATAAGGTGTCCTTGGAGTTTTGGAACATAAGTAGCAACAAAGTTGGCAATTAATTCTGCATCAGTGTCTTCATTGTCTGCACCTGCAGAAACTGACCTTGAGCTTCAAAGGGGATGAAAGTTGCCTAGCACGCAACTTTGCGATAAGTGTATTAGTCATTCTACTGGAAAAATACAGCTTTTAAAGATTTAAACATGTCTTTTGTTAATACAAGTGAAAACCACGCAGTTAAAATTGAGACTAGACAACTAGGCCAAAGCCTCTGCTAAATTTAAGCTAAGCATACAACAGTTTCAACGAGAAAATCATAGAATATAGCTGCAATTATGACATATTAATACATTTGTCGATTTTCATGATTAAGCTTGTTTATACTAATGGCGATCTACTTCGTGGGCACATTTTCTACATACATTATTTTTTCTTTGCTACAATCACATTGTCTTATACGATTTTGTTGCACGATATATGAATGTTTGTTAGTCTTTCTTTTTCTGCTTCATCAAGGGTACTGGGCAGAGATTAGGCAAGTTCGATCAAGCGGCGCTCCAATGGTATCGACCGCCTTGCAGAATTAATTAACGATAGGACGGACCTGAATGGACTCTTCCTCCATGGACTTCTCTGCAGTGACAATCAAGGTGATCCACGAGGGTCTAGGAGGAGCAGTGGGTGGAAGCGTGACAGCGTAAACTACGTGCAGGGGAGCCCTGAAGTAGATCTTTGGATGGCTCTAGTGAGAGAGGGCTGCGCTACACTAGGAATGTGCAGGGCCAGCGAGGAAAACCCAGGGAAGGGAGTTGTTTTTGGCCAGCACCCAGCTCATGTGGAGCTGGCAGAGCAAGTTTCAATTTTTAATTCTCTGTGCGCTAGTAGGGCCACAGACCCGGGCCAATTCACCCAGAACTGCAAGGGTGTTGTGAAAACTTGGGCCCTTCTCCTTGAACAGCACGGAGCGCGGGCTACGCATCCTGAATATTGCTGACGTGCTCGGTGGGCATCAGCTGTTTCAACACAAACCCCGGTTTGCGTAAAAGAATACGGACGTGTAACTAGGGGCTTCAGGGCTCCCAGGTGGCACGGATACCGCAGGCACGGCACTCGTCAGTTACTCATTACGGGGATTAATTAGAGATGATCTGCAGCAGTGACAAAAGTCTGTGACATGCGCCCTTAGTAGCGGCCAGCCTCACCGCACTCACGTCGTCCCAAGACTGGCAGCCGCTGTGAAAGGAGGGCTGAAATGCGGTCCAGTGGCGTAACAATCACACTGGACAGAAACAATATAGTGCACAGCAAACGCACTGAATTATAAATAAGCAGAGAAAAAAGAAATACTTAGCTGCTGGAAAGCGGGAAATAAAGAAGAGGATACGAGGGGGACGTTCACATGTATGACTGGATCTCCATGCTGATTGGCTGTTCTGTAGTTATTTTCCTGGGGCAGAGGGAAAGTTAGTTTATGAGCTAAATTTTGAAATATGTTGGAAGCAAATAAAGGATGAAAGAAGAGCATAATCATCACCTCGGTCCTGACATACAATTCACCATCTGCTGCATAATCTGCAGATTTTAACAAAAGTATTTTTCCTAGCTCAGACGGATCAAAACTTGCTAAAAATACAGCAGTATCATCTTTCTGTTGGTTATTGCTGTATTTGGGTGTAAATCTGGTAAAATGACCATTGCCTAGATGGTACTAATGTGTAAAAATGACAAATAATGAGGTAATACTGTCACAAAATCTGTTGTATGAAGCTGCCTAATTTGCTTTTTTTGAAGCATAATTTAATAAACCCAGACCCAAAATGTTCTCCCCTGTAGCCTATTTCAAGTGGCACTGGCAAACATCAACACCTATCACAACAGCATGGATGGAGGCACATGCTATCTACTTCTCAATCCCAGACTCCTTACAAACCAGCATAAGCTCTTAAACATGTAACTCTATCTCATAAACATACCTGGGACGATAGTCAAGTGAAAAGGTGGGATCAGGAAAATAATTCAAGGATTACACTTAAAAATAATACATTCAGGGCCAGATGTAGCAAAGGCTTTTACCAGTTTTGTGTCTATGGGAAAATGTGTTCGTACATATGGCCCTTAGTCCCTTAGGGCACATAGAGCAAAATATAGATGTGTGTCCTGACATAGGGGCAGGGATCACCTGTCATTATACTTTAGGCTGTTTTGTCTAGATGCAGCAGTCTCCAGTCATGGTTGCTATAAGTGCCCTTAGGAAACCAGTCAGCAGCCATGGTAAAGTCTGCACGCAGCAGTCACCAGTCGTAGCATTACATGCAGCCCTCAAGGCAGCCGTCACCAGTCATAGCATTACCTTTTGGCCTGAGAGCAGCAGTCACCAGCCATAGCATTTCATCGTGCCCTGAGGGTAGTAGCAGTCACTAGCGATTGTTGTGGTGGCTACCCTGGAGGCCACAATCAACAGCCATAACGCTGCATGCTGTCTAGATGAGGGCAAATATTACACGCCATTTACAGGTTCTGACCAGCCAATGTTGCAGGAGCTACCCTGGGGGCAGCAGTCTCCAGCTGTGGTTGTGCTAATGGCCCTGCAGAAAGCAGTTAGCAACTGTGGTTGTTGACACTGCCCGGGGACAGTAGTCACTAACAATAGCATTGCCTACTGCCTGGGCGGCAGCGGTCATCAATCATAGCACTGAATGCTGTCTTGGGGGCAGCACTCAAATCCTATGGGTGTTGCAGCTGCCCTGGGTCAGGTTTCAACAACCATAACACTGCATGCGCGCTTGAGACACAGTTACTAGTCACAGTATAGGTTCTGCCCTGGGGGCAACAATCCCCAGCCATGGTTGTGCTAATGGCCCTGGGAGGAAGCAATCAACAGCTGTGGTTGTAGATGTTGCCCTGGGGGCAGCAGTCACTCACCAGACATTGTTGCAGGTTGTGTCCTTGGGCAGCAGTCTCCAGCCATAGTTATGGTAACTGCCCTAGGGAAAGCAGTCAGCAGCCATGGTTGTGGTTGCTGCCCTTGGGGTAGCAGTCACCAGTCAAAGCATTATGTGCAGCCTTTGGGGCAGCCAGCATCAACCATAGCACTGCATGCTGCCTTGGGGGCAGTGGTCACCAGACATTGTTGCATGTTGTGTTCTGGGGCAGCAGTCACAAGACATGCTTGTGGTAACTGTGCGAAGGAAGCAGATAGTTGCCATGATTGTGGTTGCTGACCTGAAGGCAGCAGTCACCAGACATAGAATGGTATACTGCCTTGAGGGCAGCGGTCACCAGCCATGATTGCAGTAGCTGCCCTCTGGGTTGGAGTCAATAGCCTTAACACTGCATGCTGCCTTCAGGGCACTGCAGCCACTGTTGCAGGTTGTGCCCTGAGTGCAAACTTCTCCAGACATGGTTTCACTACCTGTCCAAGAGGAAGCAGTCAGCAGCTGTGGTTGTGGTTACTGCTTTGTGAGTAGCAATCACCAAGCATAGCATTACATGCTGCCCTGATGGCAGCTGTCACCAGCCATGGCTGGAGCAACAGTAAACAGTCATATCAATGCCTGCTGCCTTGGGGACAGTATTTAACAGACTGTTGCAGGTTCTGCCCTGGGTGCAGCAGTTTGCAGTCATGGTTGAGATAGCTGCCCTGAGGGAAGCAGTCAGTAGTTGCGGTGTGGTGGCTGCCTGGGGGAAAACATTCACCAGCCATAGCACCATGTGCTGTCCTGGAGGCAGCAGTCGCCAGCCATGGTTGTCGTAGCTGTCCTGGGGGCAGCTCTCATCTGCCACAAAAATGCATGCAGCCTAGGGGTCAGACGTTTCCAGTCACTGTTACAAATTCCACCCTGCGGGCAGTAGTCTCCAGCCATGGGTGTGCAAACTGCCCTGGTGGAAGCAGTCAGTAGCCATTGTGGAGGTGTTACCATGGGGGCATCAGTGTAAAGCCATGGTATGGGAACTGCCTTAGGGGGAGAAGTCACTGTTATGGTTGTGGTAGCTGCCATGGGTGATGCTGGCACCAGCCACAGCACTGCATCCTGGCTTGAGGACAGTGGTCGCCAACCAATGTTGTAGTACCTACACGGGGGGCAGCAGACACAGCCATACTTGTGCATGCTGCCTTGTGGGCAGCAGTCATCAACCCCCTGCTTCCTTTTGGGAAGCTGTCAAGGGCTGTGTTTATCGTAACTGCCCTGGGACAGGGGGCAACATCCATAGCATTGCATGCAGCATTGGTGACAGCAGTCATCAGCCATTGTAGTCATACATTTCCTGAGGGAAGCAGTAAGCAGGCATGGTGGTGGCCACGGTCCTGTGTGCAGCAGTCACTAGTCATAGCGTTTTATGCTGCCCTGGGGGCAGCAGTCACCAGTTGTGGGAGCTGCCCTTGGGCTCAGTCAATATCCATAACACTGCATGCTACCTTGAAGACAGCAGTTATTAACTACAAATACAGGTTGTGCCCTAGCGGTAGTAATGATCAGCTATGGTTGTGGTCCATGTCCTGGGGGCAACAAACGTCAGCTATATCGCTGCCTGAAGGGCAGCAGTAATTCACCATTGTCGCAGGATCTGGCCTGGAGGCAGCAGTCTTCAGACTTGACAATGGTGACTGCCCTAGGGGCAGCAGTCGCCAGCAGGCAGGGGATGCAGTCACCACCCACTCTTTCAGATTCTGTCCAGGATGCAGGAGTCTCCAACCTTGGTTGTGGTGACTGCCTTAGGGGCAGACGTTACCAGCTGTGGTTGTATTAGCTGTCCTAGGTGCATCAGTCACAAGCTATAAAACAATATCTTGCCTTGGGGTAGCAGTCACCAGCTCTTTTTGCAGGATGTGCCCTGGGGGAAAAGGCACCAGCTGGAGCTGTAGTAGCTGCTCTAGAGGCAGCCGTTACCAGCATTGAATGCTGCCTTGGGGGCAGCAGTCACCAACGTTTGTGGTAGGTTCTGCCCTCAGAGCAGCGGTCACCAGCCTTTCGCATGGCATGCTGCATTGTCAGCAGCAGTCACCAGCTATTGTTGTGGTCAATGTTCTGAGCGCAACAGTCTACAGTCTTGGTGGTGGTTATTGCCCTGGTGCAGCAATCGTCAGCCATGTACTCCATGCTTCCTTGGGGGCAGCAGTCACCAGCTAATATTGCAGGTTCTATCGTGGGGGCAGCAGTCACCACCCATAGAACTGCATGCGGCCTTGAGGACTGAAGTTATCAACCACTGTTGTTGGTTCTGCAAGGGAGCTAGGAGTCTTCAGTCATGGTTATGGTTGATACCCTGGGTGGCAGCTGCCACCCGCTAAGCTTATGGATACCTACTCTAGGGGCAGCAGTCTCCATCCTTGGTGATGGTTACTGCCTGAGGGGCAGCAGTCACCCAGTTGTATTTGTGATAGCTGTCGTGAGGGCAGCAGTCACCAGACATCATTAAGTGCTGCATTGGGGCAGAAGTAATCATCTGTTATTGCAGGTTCTGCCTTGTGGGGGCAACAGTCACCAGTCATTGCACTTCAGGCTGCCTTTGGGGCTGCAGTCACCACCCACTATTGCAGGTACTTCCCGTAAGGTAGAAGTCTCCAGTCATAACTGTGGTGACTGACTTAGGGGGAGAAGTCACCAGCTGTGGGTTTGTTACCTGCCCCGGATGCAGCAGTCACATGCCATTGCACTGAATGCTGCCCTGGGGATAGGAGTCGCCAGCCAGTCATTGTTGCAGAATTTACCCTTGGGGCAGCAGTCACCAGCTGTGTTGTAGTAGCCGCCCTGAGGGCAATTGTCACGAATCATAGCAATGAATGCTGCCTTGGGGACAGCAGTCACCAGCTTTGTGGTAGGTTTTCCCCTGGGGTCAGGGCTCTCCAGTCTCCAGCCATGCTTTTAGTAGCTGCCCTGAGAGCAGCATACACCAGCTATTTTATTGCCTGCTGCATTAAGGGCAGCAGTCACTAGCTGTATTTCTGGCAGGTGCTTCGGGAGGAGGGCAGCAATCACCAGAAATAGCACTGAACGCTGTCTTGGGGCAAGAGTCACCAGCTATTGTTGCAGGATCTGCCTTGGGGACAGCAGTCATCAGCTAGTTTTCCAGATTCTTTCCTGGGGCATACAGCATGGCAGACGTGGTTGGGGGCATAAGTCACCAGCTATTGTTGTAGGTTCCGCCCTGTGGAAAACAGTCATCAGGTATGCCTATGGTATCTATCTTGAGGACTGCCGTTGCTAGCCATTGTTACATTATCTGCCCTGAAGACAGAGGACTCCAGCCATGGAGATGGTTACTGCCATATAGGCAGCACTGGCCAGCTGTAGCTGTGGTAGCTGCCTTGAGGGCAGCAGTTACCAGTCATAGCACCGAATGCTGCCTTGGGGAAAGCAGTAACTAGCAACTGTTGCAGGTTCTGCCCTGGTGTTAGTCACCAGTCATAACATGGCATGCTGCTGTCGGGGTCTTGGTGACAAACTATTGTTGCATTATCTGCCCTGAGGGCCAGCAGTGACCAGTCATGGCCAATGCTCTAGGGGCAGCAAACTCAAGCTAGGGCAGCAGTCAATAGCCATTGTTCTAGGATCTGGCCAGGAGGCAGCAGTCTCCACCTTCACTGACGGTTAATGCACTGGGGAGCGGTTGCTAGCCACAGCACTACATGGTGCCTTGGGAGCAGCATTCTTCACCTATGGATGTAGGTTCTGCACTGGGAGAGTATACACAAGGCATGAGGATAGTTACTGCCCATGGGCAGCAGTCACCAGTTGTAGTTGTGGTTACTGCCCTGGAGGCAGCTGTCATGGACCATGACACTGATGCAGCAATTGCAAGCAATTGTGGTAGGTCCCACCTTTGGGGCATGCCATAGCATAGCATGCTGCGTCGTCAGCAGTAGTCAACAGCTACTGTTGCAGGTTCTGTCTTGTAGACAGCAATCGTCCGTCATGCCTGTGGTCAGGATGCAGCTGTCAACAGCTATGGTTGTTGGAGTTGTCCAGAGGCAGCAGCCATCAGCCATGCTTGTGGTAGCTTTAGCAACACAAAAGTATGAGGGACAGAGTGTTGAAACTTTTCAAACACTCACCCCCCGTCACAGATTTGGGTTTAATCCATCGTTCTTTTTCTCACAATGCCACCCCAGTTTGGTCCCAGCCATATGCAAATCAGTCTTGACCCTGTTCCCTATGGAAACAGTCCAGCCGAACTGTGTTGGAGGCTGGCCTTGCTTATAGTGTGTACCTTGTGGTACTTACACCTTGTGCCAGGTCCAGTTATCCCTTATTAGTAGATTAGTAGTGTTCTAGCAGCTTAGGCTGATAGAGGTAGCTATAGCAGAGCAGCATAGGCTAAACTAGGAGACATGCAAAGCTCCTACTATACCACTCATATCATATAGCACTATATCACAAGAAAACACAATACTCAGAGGTACTAAAAATAAAGGCACTTTATTTTGGTGACAATATGCCAAAAGTATCTCAGAGGATATAATCCCTTAGGAGGTAGGTAATATACACAAAATATACACACAGACCAAAATCAGGTAAGTAAAAAACTTAGAAAAGTAGTGCAAACACTATAGAACACAATAGAATGCAATAGGAGACAATAGGCCTAGGGGCAACACAAACCATATACTCCAAAAGTGGAATACGAACCACGAACGGACCCCAGGCCTAGTGTAGTGTGTAGAGGGTCGCTGGGAGTGTAAGAAAACACTAAGGGTGTCCAAGATACCCCACCCCAAGACCCTGAAGAGTAGGAGTAAAGTTACCCTACTACCCCAGAAAGACAGTAAAGTTGAGATAGGGGATTCTGCAAAGACAACAACTGACAGCAAAGCATTGAAGATGGATTCCTGGACCTGGGGACCTGCAAAGAAAGGGGACCAAGTCCAAGAGTCACGCAAGTGTCCAGGGGGGGCAGGAGCCCACTAAACCCAGGATGAAGGTGCAAAATGGCTGCCTTCCGGGTGGAAGAAGCCAAAGATTCTGCAACAATGGAAGGTGCCAGGAACTTCTCCTTTGGTCAGAAGATGTCCCACGGCGTGCTGGAGGTTGCAGAGCTGTTTCCACGTAGAAAGACCACAAACAAACCTTGCTTGCTGCAAGAGTCGCGGTTGAGGATTTTGGGTGCTGTCAGGGCCCAGGAAGGACCAGGAAGTCGCCCCTTGGAGGAGGAGACAAAGGGGGCGCTCAGCAACATAGAGAGCTCACGCAGAAGCAGGCAGCACCCGCAGAAGCACCTGAACAGGTGTTCAGAAGATCTAAGCATGGTGGTCGTCTCAGCACACCAAAAGGGAGTCCCACAAAAGTGCACAGAAGCCCCAGCAGTTGCAGTTCACACAGTACACAGGATTACTGTCTGGCGTGGGGAGGCAAGGACTTACCTCCACCAAATTTGGACAGAAGGACCACTGGACTGTCGGGGGCACTTGGCTCCAGCTCCTGTGTTCCAGGGACCATGCTCGTCAAGATGAGAGGGGACCCAGAGGACCGGTGATGCAGAAGTTTGGTGCCTGCAGGGGGAAGATTCTGTCGCCCCACGGGAGATTTCTTCTTGGCTTCCAATGCAGGGTGAAGGCAGACAGCCCTCAGAGCATGCACCACCAGGAAACAGTTGAGAAAGCCGGCAGGATGAGGCGCTACAATGTTGCTGGTAGTCTTGCTACTTTGTTGCGGTTTTGCAGGCGTCCTGGTGCAGTCAGCGGTCGATCCTTGGCAGAAGTCGAAGAGAGAAGTGCAGAGAAACTCTGGTGAGCTCTTGCATTCGTTATCTGATTAGAAACCCAAAGGAGAGACCCTAAATAGCCCTCAGAGGAGGTTTGGCTACAGAGAGAGGTAGACACCTATCAGGAGGGGTCTCTGACGTCACCTGCTGGCACTGGCCACTCAGAGGTCTCCATTGTGCCCTCACACCTCTGCATTCAAGATGGCAGAGGTCTGGGACACACTGGAGGAGCTCTGGGCACCTCCCCTGGGGAGGTGCTGGTCAGGGGAGTTGTCACTCCTCATTCCTTTGTCCAGTTTCACGCCAGAGCAGGGCTGGAGGGATCCCTGAACCAGTGTAGACTGGGTTATGCAAGGAGGGCACCATCTGTGCCCTTCAAAGGATTTCCAGAGGCCAGGAGAGGCTACTCCTCTCAGGCCCTTAACACCTATTTCCAAAGGGAGAGGAAATCATTTGTTATGCCTTCCTGCGACTGGGCTGCCCAGGCCCCAGGGGGGCAGAAACCTGTCTGAGGGTTGGCAGCAGTAGTAGCTGCAGAGAAAACCCCTGAGAGTTAGTTTGGCAGCACCCGGGCTCTATGCTTGAGCCCCGGGGATGCATGGAATTGTCCCCCCAATACCAGAATGGTATTATGGTGACAATTCCATGATCCTAGACATGTTACATGGCCAAGTTCGGAGTTACCATTGTGACGCTCCATATAGGTATTGACCTATATGTAGTGCACACGTGTAAGAGTGCCCTCACACTAAGTAACTTTGCACCTAACCTTCACTAAGTGAGGGTTAGACATATCGGTGACTTATAAGTTACTTAAGTGCAGTGAAAAATGGCTGTGATATAACGTGGACGTTATTTCACTCAGGCTGCAGTGGCAGTCCAGTGTAAGAATTGTCTGAGTTCCCTATGGGTGGCAAAAGAAATGCTGCAGCCCATAGGGATCTCCTGGAACCCCAATACCCTGGGTACCTAGGAACCATATACTAAGGAATTATAAGGGTGTTCCAGTGTGCCAATCAGAATTGGTAAAATTAGTCACTAACCTGCAGTGACACTTTTAAAGGCAGAGAGAGCATAAACACAGGTTCTGGTTAGCAGAGCCTCAGTGATATAGTTAGGCACCACACAAGGAACACATATAGGGCACAAACTTATGAGCACTGGGGTCCTGGCTAGCAGGATCCCAGTGACACATATCAAACACACTGACAACGTAGGGTTTTCACTATGAGCACTGGGCCCTGGCTAGCAGGATCCCAGTGAGACAGTAAAAACACCCTGACATATACTCACAAACAGGCCAAAAGTGGGGGTAGCTAGGCTAGAAAGAGGCTACTTTCCTACACAACCCCCCTCCCCCCCCAAACGAAGGACAATAAAGCTAACCTTGGCCAGTTGAGTCTTTATTGTCTAAGTGGTGATAAGTGGAGAGTAGCTCTGCAATAGATTGGTTACTCCCCCTATCATCCACTATATGGTTACTTCCCTGTGGGGATGTAAACCACCCTTTTTGAAGTTTTTTAGGTAGCCAACAATGTGAAGTTATATGATCAGAGTTCCTATTAGTATGTTTAAGTTTAGAGCAGTGGGAATTGTCCACTGGACCTATATCAAATGATGAGAATGCCAGACAGGGATGCTGTCTCAGGAAAGCCATAGCTGGGCAAAAACGTTGTCCATCTGGCTGTAAGAGAGAACAGGGATGCTGTTTCTCTTGAGTTGGAGCAGGGCAGGGATGCTGTCCTAGAAGCTCCACACTAGGGCAGGGCTGCTTTCCTAAGTGTTGTGAGGCAGTGCAGGGTTGCTGCACTAAAGCTTCTCTGGGAGGGTTGGAGGGATGCTCCATGTTAACTAAAATGGTGCACTTTTTCTCATAAATATTAGATATCCCACAGAGAGGTACTTTTACCTCAGGGAGTACAGCTGTGCTAGCTGATGGTTCCCTTGGTACAGGTGCCACCCCATGAGAGGGTATCCTGAATTGCAGGGTGGGTAGGGGATACTTTGATGCCCTTTTTACCTGTTGTTGGAGAAGGATCGTGAGTTTTCAGGCCTTTTTCTCTCCTTTGCTTTTTCATTTCAGCTGAAATATGAGGAAGCAATTCCTCAGGGATACCCAGCATGGCTGCATGGGCATAAAACTCTACATCAGCCCAACCTGAGGCCTCTAGGTCATTACCTAAGAGACAGTCTACAGGTAAGCTAGGTGATACCACCACCTGCTTAGGGCCAGTAACTCCACCCCAACTAAACTGAATTATAGCTAAGGGAAGGAACTTAGTGGAGTTATTGACATCAATAATCTTATATTGCTTTCCAATGATGTGTTGTGCAGGAGACATTAGGTTTTCAGTCACCAGAGTGATACTAGTACCTGTGTACCTGTAGGCCTGAGCCTCAACACCATTTATTGAAACTGTCTGCCTGTATTTATCCATTGTAAGGGGACAAGCAGCCAGTGTGGCAAGGACAGTGCCACCAGGTGTGACAGAAACTGTCTTGGGACTGACTACCCCAGTTTCTATGATGGACCCAAAAGTGAACCCAACTACACACCTATTTTGACTGTTGCCAGCAGTCCCACCACTATTACCACTACTGCTAGGGTCACTAGAGTTTGATCTATTAGTGGTGGTAGGCTCAGGGGGTTTACCTGGGCAGGACTTATCCCCTAGCCTATGGCCTTTCATTTTACACACATAGCACCAAGGCTTTTTAATGTGTGTGGGTTGTGAAGAAGAGGAACAAGATGATTTATCCCCACCCCCTGAAGAGTGTTTAGGATTTGAAGAAGGATCTTTAGTTTTACCCTTATCCCCATGCTTATCCTGAGATTTCTCACCATCTTTCTTCTTGCCATCCTTGTCACCTCCTGTATGAACTTTTCTGTTCACTCTTGTTCTGACCCATTTGTCTGCCTTCTTTCCCAGTTGTTGGGGAGAGGTCCAATCTGAGTCTACCAAGTACTGGTGCAACAAATCAGACACACAATTGTTCAAAATATGCTCTCTAGGGATTAGATTATACAGGCTTTCATAGTCATTCACCTTACTGCCATGTAACCAACCCTCCAAGGCCTTCACTGAGCAGTCTACAAAGTCTGTCCAGTCTTGAGAGGACTCTTTTCTGGTGTCTCTGAACTTAATCCTGTATTGTTCAGTGGTTAAGCCAAATCCATCCAAGAGTGCATCCTTCAAAACTTTGTAGTTATTAGCATCACTTTCTCTGACAGTAAGGAGCCTATCCCTACCTTTACCAGTGAAAGATAGCCACAAGATAGCAACCCACTGCCTTTGAGGGAGCAACTGTACCATACAGGCCCTCTCAAGTGCAGCACACCACTTGTTAATGTCATCCCCCTCCTTGTAAGGGGGGACTATCTTATGCAGGTTTTTGGAATCTTGCTCTCTAACAGGATTATTATCAAAAACGCTGCTGCTGCCACCATGGGGAGCTAACCCCAACCTCTGCCTTTCCCTTTCCACATCCAGAAATATCCTGTCTAAGGCCAGCTGCTGCTGTTTAAGCTTCAGCCTGGCCTCTCCCAACCTCAGCTTTCTGAGTTCCCTTTCCATTAAAATTATCCTCAGGGTGGGAGGCTTGGGAATTGTGAGACACAGAAGTAATGTGGGAATTGGCAGAGTTGGACCTGTCCCTAACTGACTGGACTCCAGTAACCTGGCCTTTAGGAGTGAAGGGTGGCCTACTAATGTGTGACCCCCTCCCACTACCAGTGTCACTAGGTGGCCTGTTAGCTGACAGGTCCGTGGAAGAACCCTCCCCAGCAACCTGAGGGGACTCCTCTGAGTCTGACTGGGTACCCCTCTCCTCTACCTCCTGATCCTGGGATGGGCCAGACTGGTTCTGGTCACTTTCTAGGAAAAGGCTAAGGAAAATATCTTGTGTAGGATTCTTACCAATTGCTAAACCTCTTTCAGTGCAGAGACCCCTCGATCTTTTGAAGTTTAGTTTCCTATATGTTGCCTGGACAACTGTTGGAGTAAGCTCTACTGCAGACATGATAGAAAAGGTTTAGTACAGAGAGAGAAAAAAGTTTTTGGAACTTTTAAAAGAACAGAGAAAAACTTTTTCAAACTTTTGAAAACTTTAAAAAGTTTTCAGAAACTTTTTAGGAAGTTTTAGAGAAGGAAAGTAAAACTGTTTAGGTTATTGTGTATATTCTGAAGTACTTGGTATATATTTTTCTTATGAAAAGCACCAAGACAAAGTGGTAAAGCAGTTACAAGTACATATCCCACCGCTGCACCACCAATGTAGGAGGCTGGCCTGGCTTATAGTGGGTACCTCGTGGTACTTACACCTTGTGCCAGATCCAGTTATCCCTTATTAGTAGATTAGTAGTGTTCTAGCAGCTTAGGCTGATAGAGGTAGCTATAGCAGAGCAGCTTAGGCTGAACTAGGAGACATGAAAAGCTCCTACTATACCACTTATATCATATAGCACTATATCACAAGAAAGCACAATACTCAGAGTTACTAAAAATAAAGGTACTTTATTTTAGTGACAATATGCCAAAAGTATCTCAGAGGATATACTCCCTTAGGAGGTAGTAAGGCAGTAAAAACACCCTGACATATACTCACAAACAGGCCAAACGTGGGGGTAACAAGACTAAAAAGAGGCTACCTTCCTTCAAACTGCCAGGCCACGTCCTCCCTGGACTGGAAACAAGCATCCTAGGACCGGTTTCACGGTATCACCCTTCATCAGCCATGCTAGCTTGAATCCAGTAGCACAATGAGCAAGGGACCCACGTCTGGGCATACCCTTCCCACTTAGGGCAACTTTAGCAACACAAAAGGATGATGGACAGAGTGTTGAAACTTTTCAAACACTCACCCCCCAGTCACAGATCTGGGTTTAATCCATTGTTGTTTTTCTCACCATGCCACCCCAGTTTGGACCCAGCCAAATGCAAATCAGTCTTGACCCTGTTCCCTATGGGAACAGTCCAGCCCGAACAGGGTCAAGACTCATTTGCTTAGAGCTCTCCTAACTGGAATGGCATGGCAACCAAAAACTGATGCATTAAACCCAGATCTGTGACTGGGGGTAAATGTTTGATTCGCTCTGCATTCCGTCCATCATCTGTTGGTTTTGCAAATGCTTGTGGTAGCAGCACCTGGGGGCAGCAGACACCAGCTATATCACTGCCTGCAACCTTCAGGGCAGCGGTCACCAGCAATGTTTACAGATTCTGACCGATGAGCAATAGCATGCCCTACAATAAAGAGTATGGCAGTTACCAGCCTTGGCAATGTACTGTGCCCTAAGACAATGCTCAACAGTAATATAAGCCTTTACTTGAAGTAATAATAATCAGTCAAAGTCTTGTTTGATGCCCTGGAAGCATACTGCAGCAATGTCAGCAAAAGATATTGGCCCTTGATGCAGCAATAAACTACAATAGTGATGTTCGTTGGCTTTGTGGCTGCAGCCATTAGCAATGGTAGCATTAGTTGGGTGAAGCAATCGCCATCCAACACACAGCATGATGGCTTGGGGTTAACAATCAACGATAAAGGTTTGTGATACCCTAGAGACCAACTGTAGCAATGTTGTTCCGAGGGCACCAGTATTACCCTTAATGCAGTCCAGTACTTAAAGCCTATGCTGCCTTTGTGGCACAAATATGCTACAGTAGTAATGGATGCTACACTGAAAGCAGATGACACCAATAACAGTGGTCCGTGTGGATCTTTGGAGTAGCAGTACCTATAATAATCGAGTATGCTCCCTTGATGGAAGCAGCCACCAGCAATTGGAGTGTTTAGTGTTCTACGAGTAGCAGTTACCATCCACAGCAAAAAGCTCTGTTTTTGTACCGCAGTGACTGTTCATAGCAGTAGCGCCACTTTGAAGAACTACCAATTAAACTTTGATGTGTGTGCTGCCCGGGGAGTATTATTAACACACCATAGGACTAAGTGATTCTCTGGAGAAAGCCAGCACTAGAAATACGTCAGTACTGTCTTGGAGCAGCTTTAAACTGCCACAGCTGTGTGCAGTGGCAGCAGCTACCAGAAACAGCAGTGTATTGTGTCAAAGGGTACTCCTCTGCGAGCAGTGCAGTAGTGGCAGAAATCAGCTACATCCACATATGTTGCTGTGGAGCAGCAGGAAACAGTTTCATTATGTACTACATTGATGTCATTAGGGTAGCATTTTATTGGTATTGTGTATACCGCCATGAAGTCATCAGTCACCAGAAGGGGAAGCTAAGACTGCCGTACCAGATGTGCTTCCTTTGGGAAACCCGTTGCTAAGCACAGTTGTGTGTGCTCTTAGAGGAGCATCAGTGATAAACAATTTTGGTGCCCAGGTGTGAGCAGTTTACAGTAGTAATGGCAGTCAATACTATCCTTGCGGCAGAAGTAAACTGCCATAATTGAGTGGGCTACCTTGACGGCATCGACCAAGAGCAGGAGCAGTGTTTCCTGCTTTGTGTAGAAAGTGTAATAGCCATAACAGTGTGTGATGCCTTTTTAGCCTCAGTTACACGTGCTGCCATGTGAATCGAAGCGTCAAACAAATACAGTGTTGCTCCCCTGCGAGCACAAATAACCAACCATAACTATGTATTGCTCTTGGAGCAACGCAGCCATCACCATCTACCGTGGCACAGCTGACACTAGCAATAGCGAGTAATCTGTCATAGCAGTCTGTTCATACATGGGGCCTAAAGCCAAGAGCCACAGAAGTATTTGCTGCTATCGTGGCCACCTTCACGAGCTACCTCAAAGCGTGCTGCTTTGGCCGATGTGAAATTTCCATTACACTGGTCTCATCTTTCTTAATTCCCGGTATTTTGTGTTACACTTGTTGCATGAAATATGCATGAAAATCCTTTCATTGGAACACAGCAAAGGACCCATGGCTGTTGACATCATAATCGATTTTTATTTTTAGCACAAAGTGAGCCTTTGAATCCAAATTAGAAGTGAAAGAATCTGCTAAAATATAGTGCCAAATTGGCATTTTGTGTATTTTTTTGCACACGGATTAGTTGAACCCTGGACTGAAAAGCAAAATTTGTCCCTGGATGTGAGCCGGAATAGAGGCAGTGAAATGTAAGGGAAGGTAATACCACCCAGTATGGAGTCTAAATAATCTGGTTATATATTTTTTTAACATTCCTTCCGAAGGCCAACGTGAACTTTTAAAAACACTGTTAACCTGCATTCTACTTTCTTTCGTCGAGCTCCCTGAAGAAGAGGCAGGAGAGGGTTCCACCACAGTGGAAATGGGGAAACTTTGGTCCCAGTTCTTGCTTTGGAGGATTCCAAGAGAAATCGAGTACCTTTGCAGAAGGGGTTCAATTGAATTTAGTAATTGTAGATAGTGGAATTTCACATAAGCGTGGTATTGATCTTTTCAAATATTTCCCAAATTCATTGTGTAATATCTTCTTCTAGCCAATAATTCACTATAAGTATTTGTAGATTCTGCATGATCACTGTGCTAACACAGATGCTAACTTGGGTTCATGGCGGTGCGTAAGAAATAATGCATTCCTTGTGAAGTGATACAGCCCATAATGTTTCCCTCAACGCTTTCAGGAGGACATCCCTACCATGAAGGAGTTCTTGGAGCAGAAGTTCTCAATTTTTTTAATAATGTGACACCATTTTTCCCTTTAGTAACTGAAGTGTGAGTGCTATCAAGTAGCTTTACAATGGTACCTAACAAACGTCTACTAAGTTTAGAACTTGTTATCCAGCGATCATGACTCACCAAACAAAATTTAGTATACACTGTGTGGATGGCGTGCATTAAATAGAGGTTTGACTTTTTTTGAATTACACCAGATCTAAGGACTTTTGATGCAGTTGTTACTGCACGCAAGATTGGCAGTATGTTTTACATTTGTTGATCGGTGTTGTAGAGGGCTTTTACAGTGCTTCTTACTCGATGTTGTGAAAGAAAACATTTGAATAAAAAAACACTCTAAGCTGCTTTAAACATCTGATTCTGTTTGAGGTTTGAAAATGATTCCAGGTTTGGAGTTGTGTTCCCTTCAGGAGATTTCATCAAAATGCAGAGCACCTCTCCATCCTCTGAAAAGGAAACTAGTGCTTGCTGTTCTCATTTGTTATATACGATGTTCCTTTGTGGAAGTTTTGCACTTGGTATTTTGTAATGCTTGGCAAGCATTGTGAGCCTGATAAAAGTCCTGTGTGTAAGAGGTTTGACAGAAGCTAATGACCTAGCTTTTCTGACAGTGGAGCGTTGATTGTCTCCTATGGATCTTTATTTATTGGCCCTCGGGTAGTTGTTGGTTACAGGGACAGTAATTAATTCGATGTTAACAGTTCAGAAAGGCAAAGAGAGTGAAGTGAAAGCATCTACTCATTGACAACCAGTGGCATCACAGCATTTATTCTGTGTGCCATGCTGAGGCCCCTAACAGCCTCCTATCTGTTGCTAAATAGCTGCTAGGGTTATAATAAGGTGTTGGAAATACAGAAATTAAACATGGTTCTTCGACACCTGCATGTCTTTTCTTTCTACTGTAGCATAAGTGTTCCCTAATGTTGAGACAGAAAGTCCTCTGCATGGTAATGGACATGTACCCCTGCCCTGAGTGGCCAACCGTACTGTTGTTTGGATCCCCAATGATGATTTTTGTTGTCATAGGCAAACACGGATCATGCATGTGAGGCATGACATAGGCCTGTCTCACAGACTATGGTTTGGTTGACCGAAAGGGGCACCCAAAGCACTACTCTCTTAGTGGCAGAAGGCTACTGCCT
This sequence comes from Pleurodeles waltl, assembly GCF_031143425.1. Lineage (NCBI taxonomy): Eukaryota > Metazoa > Chordata > Amphibia > Caudata > Salamandridae > Pleurodeles > Pleurodeles waltl. The sequence goes on from NC_090444.1 coordinate 847,309,314, forward strand.
TCCCAAGGAGTTAAGCAGCACAAGTGCAATGGTGACAGCATGTTGTCTAGTGATCAGTAGGAGTGAACAGATCCTTTTTAACCTGTGTCACTTGAGTGAGGCCTACAGACTCACTCAACATTTTTAAAAGTTCATCTACTTTGTGCTTAACTCAACCTTGGCTTACATCAGTTAGATGTAAAGTGCTGCGCAGGGCAGGGGTGGTGACTGCACAAAGCATACATGTGTCTGGGAAGAGTGCAATACAGGGATCGAGCAGTGCTGTGCAGTACATGCATAGTGAGTGTGTGTGTACTGGGTGTATGTAGACCAGAGAGGAATACATTACATGAGAGATATAGTGTTATTCAGTGCTCGTGCTGTGAAAGCATGTACTAGGTGTATGTGTGCTTGCAAGAAGTGCAATACATGAAGGAGCCTGGGATAAACCTTTTGAAGCACATATCACTGACTGACATCCAGGTGTGAATTCTAGTCACTCCCATGGCCTGTGTTGTGGTACTAGCAGCTGGGGAATGTCTCCTGTTTTGACAGACAGTCCTTCAAGAAGAAGAGGGTGTAGAAAAGTGTACATTTCAATAAAAACCCAGACCACAAATCTTGTTTGTGTCTGAAAATGGACTACAAGAAGGGGAAGTTGAGGCCCCACAAGTTGATCATCTGCTGAGGAGCCAGGTGGGCTGTGTGATGAGGGAAAGCTCTGCAAGACCTCTCTCTGTGACTAGGATTGGGGGCCAAGGACTGCTAGTCTCCCTGCTGCATGACTGACCATCACCCAGGGAAGCCAAGACCACCTACTCTGGAGCACCAGTGCCTGCCTGCTTGCCAAGACCAGTGTGCCCTGTAAGGAAGAACAGAGCCTTGGAGGGAGTGAAGTCCAGTGATGAGCCTTGCCAAGAGGACTCTTGGTGTGAGGAGTGAAGAGTAGGCTGTGCACTGAACGGGTCAATGCCTGTGCGCAGGATCAGTTCGGCAACTCCCGTATTCCAGAAGCGAGCCATTGTGAAAGCAGGCATGAACTGAGTGCCATGCAAGGAGCGTGAAGTCTGTACCGTCTCGTAGCAAAGACCTTGCATACCAGAAGAGCCTTGTGGAAGATATTGCTGCCAACAAAGCACCAAGACCTCTGCAGGCCTTAGCAGTGATCCTGTATGCCTGGAAGGGCTGCAGTAGAATAGGTGGGTGTGCAGTCAAGACTGACACCTTGCCAATGGATACCACAGCAACCCTGTATACCAGGCAGCATCAAGACCTTCCCCCAACCTGTCCCATGGACTTGGGAGGATGCTGAGATGACATTGCCACATCGATGGGACCAAATCAGGAGCACCAGCATCAACCCCCACGTTTGGGGAGCACAGAACTTACAATGCTGAAGGAAGCCCCTGAGCACCTCCAATTGCTGTTCGAGCCAGCCGCACAGCTGGGGGAGACCCTGCAACAGTGCTTTGCATTCCACTTGCAGACCAACTGAACTGAGTAGGATTGGAGCATTGCGAATGCCCACAGTCGGGCACCCACTGAGATGCTGATTTCTTCCTCGCTGCTAGAGCGGGTAAGACTTGTTACTGGATTACCAGGCTTCCTCAATGCTGGAAGCCAGTAACACTTGTTACAGGCCTCCTGTCCCTGGGAAACTCACTGTCAAAGGTGCTGCGCACCATAGACACTTTTGAATGTTTTCAAAGGATTGGAGTGGACTCTTGAGAAATGCCTCAGTGAGCATTCAGGCCACTAGAGAGCATTCCCTGGATATGACCAGTGAATGGGGAGTAACTCCGACCACAGTACAAAGAACTGGTGGGACAGGAATTTGCCAGTAAAACACTAGAACCCTGGCCTCAAGGGGATTGTGTTATTGCTTAGGAATGTTGTAATACGTATTTGAATGCATAGAATTCAAAATAAAATAATTATTTTTCATGTACAAATACGCATTTGACTGGACATTAATTTATTGACATTGGTGGACTCATATTGAGTTATGAGCCATGTTCACTAACCTGTAGCTACACTTCCCAGCCCTGCCACCCCCCGAGGGACCCTTTGACTACTCGTTCATAGCTACCACTAAGAGTCAAGTGCAGAAGGAGTACTTGGCAGAACTGCTCAGGATCTATAGTTGGCCGGGCCCTGGGACATCAGGAATAAAAGGCCTCAATCACCAAAGTTGGGCCCAGTACCATCTGTTTGCCCCATGGCCCTCTGAATAGGGTTCCGGCATCAAGGCTAGCAGACTAGTGTCAGGGGCGTCAAAGTACAAACTAGGGGTAGAAGTCCTTTGATTGTTACTAACTGATATATTTGCAGGCCGGTATCCCTGGTGGATACTGGAATTTACGACTGGTGTCCCAGGCATTACGTACAATTGGGTAACTAAATACTCCCATGGTACCCTTGATTCTACAAAGACAGACACTTCAATGCCCGGTCACAATTATTGCTAATACAATATATATCAAAATATGATAGTGCAGCTAATATAGTCACAGTCACCAGAATAGGAGAGCAATTATGTCGTCTGGGGCTAAGGCATGACCCCAAGAGGTATTCTTGAGCTTAGGCAATTATGGAATTGTAGCAGTAAAACAGTTACAATATGTACAGACCACACTCACTGACTGCTTTCATAATTCAACTGGTGAAATAGGGTAAGCCCGGGAGCTACTCTCAGATGTATGTATGATTTGCTACAAAGTATACTTTGTGCTTTCATATCTCTGTCATCTACCCTGGCCCCTCTGTCCCGCTGTAGTTCTGGATGCAATTAGGGTAGGTCAGTGAGTCTGAATCTGTGCTTCAGAGATCATTCTTGAAACCCAGTAACACACCACCCAATAGTTGACTGCATCCCAAAACAAAATAGATGGAACTGGTAACGCGTCCCTCTATGTCAATCTATACACATTAGGACTCGTTTTAGGCCGATTAATCTTTTGACCCAGTGGTGAGACACCGTAGAACAAGATAACTGATCAATATGTCTAGCAATATATCAATGATATTATCAACATAAATCACCACAATATACTTTACTTTAGGCATTGGTTAAGCTATCTGCGCAACCATGACTTTTAAGTCATGAATAACCACACCTTCATTGGAGTTTTGTGAATTTTATTCCCTATTGATTACAATCTAATAGCAAATGTATTAGTCTCAAGACCATGAAGCAAAGGAGCATAGACACGATATGGCAATTTTGATAGGATTTTAACAATGCAAAGATCACAAACATGAAAACACTAATATAAGAGATACACAGATCAGAATGCATAGAACATCATATAAGTCCCAGTTCAGCTTAGCACAATGTCAGTCGCGTCTGTTACGTCAGTCAAGGTGAATACCTAAGCTAACCACTAATTAGCATCAACATGTTGGACTTCATGCAAAACAATTTAGAACACCAATTTAGAAAACATCTGACTAGGGACTCTATCCAAAAATACAGCAGTTGGTACCTAGAAAGGAAAAGCAGATAGATGAATTACAATCGCAATTGTCATAATTACCCTCCTCGGAATGAGTCAGCATACAGGATCAGTCTTCGTCTTCAGGACATCAGTTAGCTCACAGTCAATCTATCTCGTCTAAGGGCAGGGGCCACTTCCCTCATAAGGAGGAAAAGTGTAATGGGGCAGTCTATGGATAAGGATGGTTTATTTAAGTCTCAAATCACCAAGCAGAGTGACAGAGTTTCTGGATGCAATCGATATCATACCCTACCTAGTTCTCTCGAGTCTTCTGTGTCATGGGTTTTTATCCCTTTTTCACAATACATTCCCCCAAAATTCTATTGGATAGTCACTATACCAAACTATCTTCAACCTATCAAATTATACATTAAGTAATGTATTTGTCACCCCATGATAATTTATAACACTTTGATTGGTCTTCATAATTGACGTTTTTCGTAGGTGGCACATCCGGGGTTACTTCATTTTCTGGCACGTTCTTTAGGTCAAAAGTTCTCTTTTCCATGGTCGGTTGTCCTTGGATGTTTCAGAAAGTGTTGAAAAAACGTGTAAACTTATACTAAGACAGCTAGTATGCGAGTGAGAAAGAATCCTCACTTGCAACATAAAACAAAGAAAGGAACACTTGCTGGGTCATGCCCTTTTGCGAATCAGCACACTGGAGAAACAGAAAAATATGCTTTAATATGAAAGCTTCGTAGCTAAGTTCTTCAGCTCACGCTAACTTAAGACTTATGAATTCTAAAAAGGCAATCTTCGTAGGTGTTAACGTATTCAATTAATCATATTATAAGCAATTATTTTCTTATAGTCGACATTAGTATATGTGTACAATAATAATTTCACTCTTATAAGTATGTTTTAGGATACATTTGAATGAATAATATTTAATAATTATTAATGCAGCATTGTTAAGTATAAGCATTTCACATCTAATATATGTAATATTTAAACTACGCTCTCTCAGTCCCTCCTCTGATGACGCTCGTCATCACGCAAATTTTTCTTTGATCTAATTTTTCACCTTACGCATAATGCGCATTTCAACATCTTGCCCTCTATGTGAACTTTCCCATATTTCATTGAACATTTTCTCTCTCTCACTTTCTTCATTTCTTCTGGTTCTTTTGGTCCAATTTCTTTTTATTTTATCATTATTTTTACATGCCCCCCATAGTCCTAATAGACAAACCAAAACAATTAGTAAACCCATCAGAATTTTTGCAAGTACCCCATTCCAAATGTTGGTAAACCAGCTTCCAACTCGGGCGATTCCCTTCCCAAATTTCTCCCAAACACCAAGTTCTTTCAGACCTTTCAAATCTGTACTATCTCTAGTAAGGTTAGTAAGCATTCTTCTAATTTTCTTACTGTTATCTGGGATAAATGAGCAACAATGACGTTCATTAAGCATTTTGCAGACCCCTCCACTCTTTGCTAAAAGAATGCCGATTTTGAATGCCGATTTTGAAGAGTCATAGCTCTTTCTGCAGCAAGTTCAGTATCCATCAGGAGTATGGCTCCTGTAAAATTTGTCAACATGTTATCCACTATAGTAGACAACTTTTGGATTTTCATAGAATTCAAGATAACCCCTACTGATGGGATTGTAGCTCCAAATAATTCACCAATGACAGCCGCCACTGATTCTCGTTTTTGTCTAGGATGCTGTAATTCAGATGTTTTAGGTATTTGTTTTAAGTCATCAATCTGGTATATCTTTGGGAATACTATCCCCAAATAACATGTCCCATACCATCCCTTAGGGAGACGGTAATAAGCATTTAGCCCACAGAAGTAATAGATTCCAGGAATCGCTGGATCTTGTCCATTCAACATAAAGGTCCATTTACTCTGAAACAAAAACACATGCCTACATTCACTCGTTCCTACAAACAGATTGTCTTGCTCAGATTTTGGCCTATATATACAAAGCCTACCTACGTGTAATGCATCTATAGGCTAATTTGCCTTGCGTTTTGATTGCAGTATACGCATAATCATTTGCATATGTACGTTTTTCTAATCCTTTTTCTAGCCTTTCCTTCAATGCCTTGCGTCTATCGTCTGTGTGATCTAGAAAGCTTTTCTCTACAGGTGACAGTAAGCAAGTCAAATTGTTGCGATGTGCATAAGCGGTTCCAAATGTAAATGTTGGCGCAAAGAATCCTCTAACTATTTTTATATCATGCTCTTTAGCTAATTTATTTAAGAATTCAATCACAGGCACAAAAGAAAACACAACATCTAAATTAGAGTAAAAGTATTGCACATGCTCTTGATTATAGAATCTTGTTAGTAGTAAGCTGCAACTAATTCCATAAGTAAGAGGGAGGCTATGATAAGTAACTCCCTCCTGCACAGATGAAGGAATTTTAGTACATACATAACAATCTTTCGCATCCATAGTTTCCACATACTCATTTAGTAAGCGATAGAAGACGTTAGTAGAAAGTTCCCCTTTTGCATTAGTTCCCTCATGCATATGTATTGCATCCTGCTCAAATCTTTCCCACGGTGTTAGTGTAGTAGTTTCAGGTTTTGAAGTTGCGTTAATAGTTTCTTTCTCTCTCCATGGCATTTCCACATTCACTCCCACAATTATCACTGCACACACAATACCTATTATAAGACCTAACCAACCACACACCTTACTCCCCTTGCTACTATTTATATTGTAAGCCATGTTTGTATAGAATCAGAATAGCAGATCAACAATCAACTTGAGGATAAACTTTTTCCTGCGTATATTACAGCGTCTTCACTCACTCCAGGACCCCTTTCGTCAATTCAGGTTAGCAGCTTGTCGCAATCAGGTTTCTTCAAAAGTCAAATCCGGTTTTAATGTCACGTCCAGTAGTTTCTAGAGTCTCTCTCTTTTCAGTTTTCAAAATTCAAATTTAGCCAAGTTTTTTCTTTGAATTCTTTCAGGTACCGTAATATTGGCCTGGTACTTCTCGATCAAAACAGAATGCTAAGAATTCTTGTTGCCCTTCGGAGGTTGTAGCATACGCCCATTCAGGACCTGTATATCTTCTGTTCGCGATTCATTTTCTTTTTAATCTTCGTTCACCTTGTTGTTCTCCTTCGCTCAGATCATCTGCTTGTGAGGTATCACTTTCTTCTATTATTGTGTCATTTGATACCTCGCTTATCTTAGGGTGTTGCTTGTCTGGCCAATTGTCACCTCTATGTGTTTTTGTTCGATGTTTTCCTTCAGAACGTTGGACAGCACCCTCCTCTTGTGATATGGTGTTTTCTCTTGATGGACCTGCAACTGGTTCAGGGGACTCTGATGCGTTTTGATTTCTCTCTACAATTTCTCTTTCTCTTTCTTCTTCCGGTTCTATGTTGGGTTCAGATTCTAACCCGTATTCGTCTACTTCTGGGAGAACTTCCCCTTGACTTAGTTCTCCTGCTGCCTCTACTGAGATAGGCACTCTGTCACCTCTCTCGAACTCATTGATAGTTTGAGGGACAAGGCTGTTCTCAGTGGGCTCTCCGGTAGTCTCAGTTCCTTCTTGACTGTTCTCTGACCCTGAGACCTCTCTTCCTGAAGTCGCTGTGCTGGAAACTCCTTCATCAGGACACGTTACCTTTTTCGTGTGACTGGCATGTATCCAGTTGGGAACCCCGGCACACTTCACAGCAGTAGTAGTCGTTAGTATTACTTGATACAGCCCTTTCCAACGTGGTTCTAGACACGATTTTCTCACGTGCTTCTTGACAACCACCCAATCACCGGCTTGTAGAGAGTGACCTGGATCGCCAATCGGTGGTAACGTGTTAGCTTCCACCTGGTGAGAAAAAGAGCGAATCACGTCAGCCAAACCTTTGCAGTAATCCAACACCATATCATCTGTAATATTTACTAGTGCATTTGCAAGTACTGCTGGTAATCTCATAGCTCTGCCCATGAGGATTTCATGGGGGGGACAATCCCGTTTTCTTGTCTGGGGTGTTTCTCATTGACATCAGCACTAGAGGTAAGGCATCTGGCCACTTCATATTTGTTGCTGCACACATTTTTGCCATCCTTGCTTTCAAAGTACCATTCATCTGCTCAACTAATCCTGATGCTTCAGGGCGATAGCTACAATGCAGCTTTTGTTCAATGTTGAGTGCGGCACACAGAAGTTTAATCACCTCATTGTCGAAGTGTCTCCCCCTATCTGATTCTATAGAAACTGGAAACCCGAATCTTGGTATCAGTTCCCTAAGTAGTAATTTTGCAACTGTAAGGCTGTCATTCCTCCGTGTGGGATATGCCTCAATCCAATGACTGAAAACACACACAATCACCAACACATACTTCAATCCTCCACAAACAGGCATTTCAATAAAATCCATTTGCATTTTGTTGAATGGACCTCCAGCTCTCCCAATGTGGCTCAAAGTTACCACAGTCCCTTTTCCAGCATTCATCTGTTGACAGATGACACATCTGTGACAGGTTATTTCTGCGGCATGTCTGAATTTTGGATTGAACCAGTCAATCTTAAAGGACCTGATCATGGCATCTCTTCCCAGATGTGCCTGCCCATGATAGAGCCGGGCAAACTGTGATAAAAGACTATTTGGCAAGACCAATTTTCCTTCCTCTGAGACCCATAAATCGTCAGTTCTTTGCACACATTGCATTCTTTGCCAGGAGCGTTTTTCTTCTTTGCTGGCACGACTTTGTAATGTTTTTAGTTCATCTAAGGTGTCAACCACTCGTAATGCTAGATTTAAACACGTATCATTTTCAGATTGTGGTAACAATTCCCATTGCTCTGTAAACGATATACAGTTCAATGCACAAAATCTTGCAACTTGATCTGCATAGCCGTTTCCCATAGATACAAAATCTTGTGATCTGATGTGAGCACTGCACTTCACCACGTCAATTTCATGAGGTAACTGAATTGCGTGTAACCAATCTCTTATTAGTTCACCGTTTTTCACAGGGGAACCAGAGGAGGTCATAAAACCCCTCTGTGACCAGCGTTGGCCAAAATCATGCGCAATTCCGAATCTGCTCTCAGTATAGATACTGACATTCAAATTTACAGCTGCGTGGCATGCTTTAGTAAGGGCGATTAATTCTGCCACTTGTGCAGAAAACACTCTCTCGAGCCAGGAGGCTTCGACAATGCCAGTTATGGCACATACCGCGTAACCGGCTCTCAATGTCCCTGCAGAATCTCTTAGACAGGACCCATCGACAAACATAATGCAATCATTTTCTTTTAACTGGGTATCCTGTATGTCTGGACGAGGTTTGGTACACAGTTCAGTCACTTCAAGACAATCATGTTCAAATTCTTCCCCATCTTTGATTTCAGCATTTTCATTAGGAAGTAAAGTTGCCGGGTTCAGTACAGTGCATCTCTTAAGAGTGACATTCGGCGACCCCAGTATGATCGTCTCATACCTAGTGAGACGTGCATTTGTCATGTGTTGAGTCTTAGTTCGTGTTAACAGAATTTCGACTGAATGTGGAACCATTACTTTCAGAGGGTATCCCATGACTATGCCTTCACATTGTAAAAGGCTCTGACCAACTGCTGCAACTGCACGCAAACAACCCGGTAAGGCTGCTGCGACAGGGTCCAAGGTAGCTGAAAAATATGCTACAGGGCGATTTGCATCTCCGTGGACCTGTGTTAAGACAGACAAAGAACAAGCATCACGTTCATGACAAAACAACAGAAAAGGTTTCTCGTAGTCTGGCATTCCCAATGCTGGTGCCCTGCACATGCATTCTTTCAATTCTACGAATGATTCAAGCTCCTCTTTTGACAAAGTTATAGTATATGGCTCATCCTTGACTTCCTTTCCTGTCAGTTTTATTAACGGCTTTGAGATGATTGAGAAGTTGGGTATCCACTGACGACAGTAGCCCACCATTCCCAAAAACATCCTGACATCTCTTTTTGTTGTTGGGGGATTCATTTGCAAAACAGCTGTTATTCTTTCCTTTGATATTCCTCTGGACCCTTTTTCAATCAAATGTCCTAAGTATTTTACTTCTTTCTGACAATATTGTAACTTTCTGGGTGATACCTTGTGTCCATTCTTTCCTAAATGATTTCGTAATGCAATGGTATCGTATTTACAACTGTCTCTGGTTTTGGATGCAATTAGCAAATCATCGATGTACTGCACAAGAGTTGAATTAAAAGGCAGCACAAGAGGTTCCAAATCCTTTTTCAATATCTGATTGAAGATGGATGGTGACTCTGAGAACCCCTGATGAATTCTGCACCAACTGTACACCTTATCCAGGAATTTGAAACTGAACAAAAATTGGCTGTCCTCATGAAGAGGTATCGAAAAGAAGGCTTGTGATAGGTCTACCACGGTAAACCATTCAGCATCACAGGGAACCTGGAACATTATTACTGCTGGGTTGGGTACCACAGGGCAACATTTTATCACAATTTCATTTATTTTTCTCAAGTCTTGCACAATTCGAACTTTTCCACAGGGCTTCTTTAAACCCATTATGGGAGAGTTACACGGACTGCTCAAGACTTCTTTCAGGACTCCCTGTCTGAGAAAGTCAGCAATTATTTGTGACACCTCAATAAGGACATCTTGGGTCATGTGATATTGTGGCACTTGTGGGAACACTGCATTTGGTTTTATCTGTACTTTGACTGGTTCTACCCCCTTTATTAATCCTACTTCCTTCCCGGTCAAATCCCATACTTTCTCTGTCACTGTTCCTTGTAATTCGACAGGTAAGTCAATCAAAGTATGCATTGGGAATAAAGTAATCAAAGGGTAGTCTTCATTTGTCTCTGCTTCCCCCTCTATAAATTGACTCTCATCTCCCTCATCGTCACTATTTGTCTGTACTTCAATTCCATCGTTGGAACATGTAATGGTATACCGGACTTGAATCGCATACAACAAATCTATGTACCCCTTGGTAATTGCCAATTTCAACTTGTACCGGATCGGTAATCGGGTTAGTCAGATACTGATTTGCTACTCCAACCACTCTTATAGTACGCCCTGAGAGAGGTAATCTTGGGACTTCTGCACTTCGAACTGTAGAGCGGGTAGCTCCTGTGTCAACCAAAAATGAAACCTTATAGCCCATCACCTTCCCTTCTACATATGGGCCTCTCTGATCCACCTCTAAGGATGCTGCAAGCCTGCACTCCTCACTGTCTGAGCTATCATCTGACCAATCCTCATTCATGCCATTTTCACCTCGTAATGGGAATTGTTGCACAGTATTGTTTTGATTTGTTACCTGGCCTGTGACCTGCTGAGGAAGCATCACCTGTTGCTGTCCCATCGGAGCCATTGGTAATTGCATTTGCTGTCTAGGCACCATAGGAATCTGCTGTTGCACTGGTTGCATTTGTATTGACTGAAAACGCGGCATTTGCATCTGCTGCATGGGCTGTACTCCTTGCATTTGTACCAAATTATTCTGAAAATTTGGGTTTCATTTCTCACCTTTGGACCTCGTGAATTTTGTCATGTACCAACATTAGTGCTCTGCTGAACTGCACCATATTCGGACATTCCCGTTTCCAGTGCCCCACGCCCCCGCACGCGTGCATGGTGACATCTTTTTCACCCCTTGCACATCATTTTGGACAACAACATTATTCATATCCAAACCATGGTTCACAAACCCTCGACCTCTGCCTCTTGGTTGTGCCTGAAACACACCATTCATTTGCGGTTGTTGTTGTATCATCTGCTGAACTCCATTTCCCTGTATTCCAGCCTGTGCAGCCCTTATCTGCATCACCATCACTTTTTCCTTTAACTTTTTCTGCTTCAACTCGATCTCATCACTACAGTACTTTGCATACTGCAATACCTCATCAATCGGTTTAGCTTGCCAACAAATCAAATGATTCTTAATCATTTGGCTAACCTCAGGTCTCAACCCTTCGACGAATCTAAACACAAGGTGATTCATGTCTTTTGGTTCAATTGTCTCAGTACCACTGTGATGCTTAAACGCTTTCAACAATCTCTCATATTAAGCATGAATTGACTCTTTAACCTTTTGAGAGGTCCGGTCGATTTTCTGCCAATCGGTTACCTTCGGCGACACCTTTTGTTTCAAGAACTCAATCACTTTATGATAATATTTCATCACCTCTTCTGAAGGTGCTTCAGTCACTTTATCTCTCGCTGGTTCCTTTGTCGGCCAGTCTACCCCTCTTTTGCACTCGAGCCACAAGTCAGGCGGAACAATGATCTCAAACAAGGTATTCAAGTCTTCCCAGAGACACTTTGCAAGTTTCACAAACCTGTCCGTTTGTTGATACCACTCGATCGGCTTCTCTCTCAATCTGGGATAATCATTAGTAAAAGATAAAATGTCGTCTCTAGTCCATGGCACATATACTAAAACACCACCGGCTGTCTCTCTCATAGGTAATATTTTTACCGAATCCAAATCAGGTGAGGTCTTAGCTTGATTAGACCCTGGGCTATCACTCTTTCCCTTATCTCTTTTCTTTGCCCATCGGCCTTCCCACTTTTCCAATGCACCCCAAATCTGTGCACTTTGCAGCAGTTCTCTCAAATGTGCTTTCATGCCTGCAGATCTCATGTGTTCAAAATCTTTTGAATCGAAATCTAATCTGTAACTCCTTTTCAAATGTTTAGTGTTTCCGATATCGATATTGTATTTGTCTGATAAGTTTGCCAACCTCTGGTGTACTTTGCCGACCTCCTTGGTAATTTTAGGACACAAGTATCTCAATTCTGCCTCTGTGTATGACTCCAATCTATTTACTCCCATTGTTCCTTCCACTAACTCGGCAGCTTCTGCCCCTAGTCGCACAAAGTTCAGGTATTCGTCTTGTTTTTCTTTCTCAGATTCAACTGTAGTCACTGTAGTCTTTTGTGAAGTATACGTTTTTTCTAACCATTCATTTAACTGTTGAACTGTAAAACCCTGCAGTGAAATGTTCCCTGCATGTATCATTGGAGAATGTGAGGTATTCGTACTCATGGTTTGCGGAGTTAAAACTCCCAACCCTGCTTGACGCATTGCTTCGAGAGGTGCCCCCACTGGACTAAGGTCCATTAAGGGTCTCGGTGGCTCATTTACTTGTTCTCCAGGGGCCATTATCTGTGGAGTTCCTATAGACCCTCCTCTTATCGCTTCCTGAGTCATCACTCCCTGGTCACACACCCCTGCTTTACCTTGTGCATACAATGGCACTGGGGGACCAACAGTAATGGGTAACGATATAGCGGCAGGTGTTTGACCTGGACCCAGACCTCTTGGAGCCTCAACACCATAGGTCTGTTCCAATGTACCCGGAACAGGTACTAACGATGGTCCCACTACAGGGTTAAATCCTGGTATCAAATGTGGTGGTTGGGACATTAATTTTGGAGTTGATTCAATCTGTATTAGCTTTGGCTTCGTGTATATCGGGTCTGGCGGCCCTATCAAGTTTGTGGTTGTCTCAAGCACTGGGATGTCGGGATAGATTCTCTGTATCTGTGGTGGAGGCTGTAACTGTATCGGTATGTCTGGTGCAGTGGGTACACTGACACCATTCTGTATCGAAGCTGTATCACTAGTCTGTGCCGTATCAGTAACTCCCTTTTCCTGCGTCTGGTTCCCAGGATCCAAGCTAGTACTTGGAGCACTGTCGCTCACTGCATATGGTGGTGGACAATCATGTAACAGTCTATCCATGAATTCTTCATCATCTGAATCATCTTCTTCTTCCCAAGATCTTTTATTTTCTTTAGATTTGCCTGAGTCTTTGTCGGTTTTACAAGAAGCTTTCTTTCCCTGCGTTTCTTCTCCCTGAGTTATTGCTGGGAATAACTTCAACCCGTCTACAATCCCCAGTCTCCACATTTTGCTCTCATTGTCCCATCTAGCTTCTGCATAGGATTTTTCTGCCCTTCTCAGTCTTCTCTGAAACCTTTCTTGTCTATGTTTAAGAGCCATCAAGTCCCAAATCGCGAAAGCCTCATATTGTGCCGGTCTCGGAGGGGGTTTTTGTGTACTTAACATCCACCTCAGATTTTCTAGTACCTTAGGATTAAACGTCCCATGTTCTGGGAACGCTAGACACCCTTCTTTTTCTGTAAATTTTCGCCACTGTTTCATCCATAAACAAGGCGCAACACCTTTCTCTTCCATAACCCTATAAGCTGGAGTACCCTCAGGTGGTGTGGGTTCCCCATCGGTTGCAACAATATATACATCTCCCTTTAGAGCGCTCTTGAATGCTTTGACAAAATTCATTTTGCGCTTCTCTTATTTCGTATTTAATCAGAAATGGCTTAGTTCCCAGGACACTCTTCACCTGCTTTTCTCAACCTATTGCCTCTCACGGACGGCAGCCAATCCGTGCGCGACCCCTCTCGACATCTGACCTATCTCAGCGTGGCACCACTGATGTCACACTCACACACTGCAGCTGACAAAGTCTTGCGGCTTGTCCGCTCCTCACTGAACCCCTACAACTCACACAAACTAATGCAATTTATTGCGAGCACCTTAAAATGACAACACAAATCTGTCAGTTTACTACAGGAAGGGTAACACATTCGCTTCAGAACTTTACAGAGATTTCACTTGAAGCCTCGGCCGCTACTTTCTCCTTATCAGTTCCCGCATATGCAAGTTAGAATTCGACCCGCAAATTCTACTCTCGACTTGTCAATGACTCCTTCTAGTGCACTTTAGAATTTGTCAAATCTCCATCGAAGGTTTCATACACACATTATAACTCAAACTTGACTTGTCAACCACGCCCGATTGACCTATAAAACCGCACAGATTACAACATAGACCACATTTATCTTCATACTCCGGAGTCTTAGACCTCGACAGGTCTGTACACAACAACCAACCACGTGGATAATTTTGAGCAACAAGCGCTACATTCACATGAAGTACGTCGACTTCCCTACTCTCATACTGTGGAGTACGCCTACTACTGCTAAACAACACTTAATTTGGCCTAAAATACATACAGATTTTCACAATCACCTGCAAAATGCATAAGCTTAGGCAAGCGCAAAGGCCCTAATCACACACTCTATGGTGCCGAGAACATTCCCAACTCATTTAGGCAGGCTCTGAGATCCCGGGAAAGCCATGGCGAACTTAGAAACCCATCATACTTCCAAATTGCATTATCACAGAAAAACAAATTAAACAATGAATCTCCGTCCTAGGGCCCCCATGGGCCAAACCGTCGCTCTGCTACCAGAACTGGTAACGCGTCCCTCTATGTCAATCTATACACATTAGGACTCGTTTTAGGCCGATGAATCTTTTGACCCAGTGGTGAGACGCCGTAGAACAAGATAACTGATCAATATGTCTAGCAATTTATCAATGATATTATCAACATAAATCACCACAATATACTTTACTTTAGACATTGGTTAAGCTATCGGCGCAACCATGACTTTTCAGTCATGAATAACCACACCTTCATTGGAGTTTTGTGAATTTTATTCCCTATTGATTACAATCTAATAGCAAATGTATTAGTCTCAAGACCATGAAGCAAAGGAGCATAGACACGATATGGCAATTTTGATAGGATTTTAACAATGCAAAGATCACAAACATGAAAACACTAATATAAGAGATACACAGATCAGAATGCATAGAACATCATATAAGTCCCAGTTCAGCTTAGCACAATGTCAGTCGCGTCTGTTACGTCAGTCAAGGTGAATACCTAAGCAAACCACTAATTAGCATCAACATGTTGGACTTCATGCAAAACAATTTAGAACACCAATTTAGAAAACATCTGACTAGGAACTCTATCCAAAAATACAGCAGTTGGTACCTAGAAAGGAAAAGCAGATAGAAGAATTACAATCGCAATTGTCATAATTACCCTCCTCGGAATGAGTCAGCATACAGGATCAGTCTTCATCTTCAGGACATCAGTTAGCTCACAGTCAATCTATCTCGTCTAAGGGCAGGGGCCACTGCCCTCATAAGGAGGAAAAGTGTAATGGGGCAGTCTATGGATAAGGATGGTTTATTTAAGTCTCAAATCACCAAACAGAGTGACAGAGTTTCTGGATGCAATCAATATCATACCCTACCTAGTTCTCTCGAGTCTTCTGTGTCATGGGTTTTTATCCCTTTTTCACAATACATTCCCCCAAAATTCTATTGGATAGTCACTATACCCCACTATCTTCAACCTATCAAATTATACATTAAGTAATGTATTTGTCACCCCATGATAATTTATAACACTTTGATTGGTCTTCATAATTGACGTTTTTCGTAGGTGGCACATCCGGGGTTACTTCATTTTCTGGCATGTTCTTCAGGTCAAAAGTTCTCTTTTCCATGGTCGGTTGTCCTTGGATGTTTCAGAAAGTGTTGCAAAAACGTATAAACTTATACTAAGACAGCTAGTATGCGAGTGAGAAAGAATCCTCACTTGCAACATAAAACAAAGAAAGGAACACTTGCTGGGTCATGGCCTTTTGCGAATCAGCACACTGGAGAAACAGAAAAATATGCTTTAATATGAAAGCTTCGTAGCTAAGTTCTTCAGCTCACGCTAACTTAAGACTTATGAATTCTAAAAAGGCAATCTTCGTAGGTGTTAACGTATTCAATTAATCATATTACAAGCAATTATTTTTTTCTAGTCGACATTAGTATATGTGTACAATAATAATATCACTCGTATAAGTATGTTTTAGGATACATTTGAATGAATAATATTTCATAATTATTAATGCAGCATTGTTAAGTATAAGCATTTCACATCAAATATATGTAATATTTAAACTACGCTTTCTCACTACTATCAAAATAAGAACTGGACAAAGTATCTTTCAGTGAGGTGTCACTGTACTGGAGCTTCCGGCTCTAGTTCTCGTAATGAAAGCAACTGCGCACAGTTCATGGGACCAGGTGGAAGCCCACGAAAGATGAGAAAGGTCTAGGCAAAGTATGTGTTTCCAATGGACACCTGGAGACAGATTGACCCGTCATGTTTGCTATCTTATAGGAGTAACTAGGTTCCCCCTGTTTTTAGCTTAATTTTATATTTCATATTATACACATTTTAGCAGCATCGCCTTTAGCATTGACATTTTACACACTTTTCTTGTATGATATTTTTCTAGTAATCTGTGGCACGACTTGCTCGTTTAGTTAGCCTTTGCACAACATGTAGTCAGTACTTTCTGTTCAAGGCTAGGAACACTGCACCCGATATCCTAGTTCTTGTGTTGCCTGTTCAGGAGACAGCTTCTAACACTTAGACACTGCACTGTGCTTCCAACACAGTATGGCTTTATTATATAAATGGTGCACTGACCCAGAAGAAACAGAGGGCATTCCAGCCATGACCATCCCAGGCTGAATGCTGTGTTCGACATGCAGCTCTGCTGGTGCTAATCTACCAGCTTCCCAAGAGGATTGTCATTTACACAGCAGGCCAACTCCTGACACTATCTCCAGGTATTGGACTAAGACTAATCCTTTAGATTGTGTCAGACAGAAGGGTACACCCACTATGCTGTCAGTATAGTCTTAGGGTTAGGTAAGAACATCCAGAAGCTCTAGAACCTCATTTGCCACAGTTGGATTATTCATTGTCTTTACCATGCTCATAAAGCTGGTTACTTTGCTTTGTTTTATCTGCCTAATAATTGCAGCTCATTCTCTCAATGCAAGATTATGATTGTTTCAATAAATGTTTTGAAAAACCTGTCTCGTATCTTTCTTGTGTTTTGCCTAGGCATGCATGTGTAATGCAACGAAAGGGTAAGATCTGTTTCCACAACTTCCCTAAGGAGTAAGTGTCATGTTCAGGTTGCTGCTATTACCCTTCACCCCAGTAGGTTTAGGAGTCAGGGTGAGGCACTGTGAGCTAGCAAGGAATTGGGCCAACAGTTTCTGACAGCATGAATGGACTTAGTCCCCTACATTCTGAGGTTCTGTTGTCCTAATACGCAGTCCTATTGCTTTTGTAGGAACCATATAATAGGTTCAAGGGCATGTATCTCAATAATGGCTGGTGATAGTCATGATTTTCCAGCTGGTCACAAGCAAGTCTGTGGGCAGACACTGAACTGGGAACACCCAGTGAGGACAACAAAATAACCTTGTTTATTGTATGAATGCAACCACATGGTTAAACTGCAATGTCTCAGGAACTGTAAGTCATAGGACAATGGGTATGATGGTTCTAAATTCAGATAGCCCTCCATCAATTCTAATTGGCCTCAAGGATTGAAATATAGATGCACGTACATTTCATTTGTGGGTTCAGGAATCCTCTTCAGGCCACACTTTTTCCCACAACAGTATCAGGTGCCATGTGCTGCTTATCAGCTGGTAGCAAGCTAAAGGTTGAGAGAACAGTGCTTCCAGCAGACACACTGAATCGTCTAAGGGTGCCGATTTTGATTCCTTCTTAGTTTCAAGTCACCCTGAGTTGTGGTCCTCATATTTCAGGACATAGCAGCAGGAGCTTCTCAGGTTCTAGGTTTCTTCCCAGTCTTGGTGGAAAGGTCCCGATCTGGTGTATCATTTATCTGTGAGCTCGTGCTGCAGACACTCAAGAAAAGTTAAGGTGAGGAGGGGGGACAAGGCTAGTGCTATTGTAATTTAGGCACACCTGATAAAAACATTTTAATGTTTCAACCCAGAACTGGAGGCAAGGCTTTATAAATCACACATGATTTCCCTGCCATGAACTAGAGTTAACATAGGTACACAGAAATGGGAATTAAAAAGTAAAAAAAAAAAACCTCCACACATTAAATTGAGTTATGGCAAATGTAGTGCAGTCATGAGAAGGCAATGACCAACCAAGAATACGTTTACCCTAAAACTTCATAAATACAGGCACCCAGATAAAAAAATCAGCATTTTACAAGTCCTTTCCCAGAACTCCAAACATCCTTTCTGTACTGAAGGGAGGGGGACCAGTAATTTGTCACTTAGATGTACATGGTTATGTTGTGGCCAGACATTCCAAGTGTGGTTGAGCAGTTAGACAGGTTTCAGCCAGTGCATTGCTCCAGGCAGGTCTATAGGCTGAATATGTATTACAGTCAAGAAAACAACTTTCGAGTCTTAAAAGTGCAGGCCCGATTTGCTACTGCAGTGAACGGGGAGATTTAATAGTCTCAGCCCTATGCAGGTAAGCACCAAATTGTACAATATACAATATGACCTCACGTAAGGTACAATTTATTCAGCAAACAACCTTCATGCACATTGACATGTAAACACAGTAGTACAACATTCCTCTGGATTAAGTTAAGTAATCCACTCATGCCAAACTGATAAAAGTAAAAGTTTCTCCATAGGAGTCAGAAGACATTACTGAGGTATACAGACCAAAAGGTGTATTCCTCTTCACAATCCAGTCTGCCTACACGACACATCAAAATACCAGCAGCTTTGCCATGGAACAGTATCTGCCCTCCACAATCGAACAGGATACATTTTAGGTATGTCACCAATGGTGACCACTTCTAGCTTGCTTGATATGGTATATTCTGGTCACTCAGAAAGATTTCGAAAAATGGCAGGATAGCAGATGTCTTGTTTGTTCGAAGAATTGACTGGATTGGGCCGAGGAAAATAGAAGGGGTCGAGGATTGTGTTATTATAAATGTCAGATACCCAGGCCTGGCTCAACAGCTTCTCTTCTCATATAGTCAGGCCTTTTCAAGGGCAGAATCAATTGGTATGGCCCCCCTGGGATATTTTTACAATCATATGCGACTGGACCCTGATCCCTCTCCCGACCTTGGCAGGATCCCCCCCTTAGGCCAGAATGCCCTGCGGCCAATTTGCAGGAGAACAGATTACAATATAAACTCGGACTTGGCAGGGGTGGATTGATAATGCACCAAGACTGTGATTGCGTTGGAGGGGGTGGGCTCGAAGTGTGATCTTATTTCTTGGAATATTGTGGGGTATGATGCCAAGATATCCGACCAGGATTGGGTTAGGTGTGTGGCTGATTATGTTTTTTTTATGCTGCAGGAAACATGGTCTGAGGGGCTGGCTGCTTGGGATTGATATGATAGATTTGCCAGCCTGGTTACCTTAATACGTTTCTCCAAGATAGTGGCTGCCTTCCAAATTAATTGTAACCATCAGGGGTATATTGCCTCTCTGGGTAATTTTTTCTAATAATTGAAATGTTTTTTTGGTTAATTTTTATAATGCTGTATGGGACGGGGGTGTCAAATTGGGATTCTTTTCTCCATTCTCCAGGTGTTGAAACATAGAATGGAGGAGGTGGGGTTGGAATTTTGTGCCATTGTATCAGGAGATTTTAATGCTAAGCTGGGCCGCCTCAGTACAATGGTAAATCCCTTTGACTACGACTGTGTGGACTACTTGGTGGATGACATTCAGGATGTGAGAGGTAGGGCTTTGATTAAGGAACTTAGGAAGTTGGGCCTTTTGAACTTCTGGGACACTGAAGTAGTAGATTTTCACCAGCTCTCACCATTTGTGGGTAGGGGGTCTGGCACCACAATTGACTACATTTTCGTGTCTCCGTCATTGAAAAATCCGATAATTGGTGGAGAGGTGCTTGGAGAATGTATGAGTGATCATAACCCCCACACAGTGTGCTTTAAACTTTCAGGGGCTCTAAGTAATTTAGGGCGGGCAGTCCTGCAACAGTGAAGATAAGAGATCAGGGTAGGCGACTTGGCTGCAAACAGGTAGATGCCCAACAAGTTGTTGAGAGGGTGGTGGGGGGAAACTTACCCTTGTTTATGGATATACTTTTGAGAGAGACTCCGAGCCCAAAAGAAGTGATGGATGCAATAGCTGAAGTAAACATAGAAGTTAGAGACTATTTATTTTCGATAGACAGTCGTCCCAACAAGCGCAGAGGTTGGTGGTTTGATAAGGCTTGTTACGATGCCCGGGCAAATATGAAAACGGCCCTCAAAGAATATCGCAGAGATAGGCCTGCGGTGAAAGCTGCAAGGATTGAGTACAAAAGAGCTCTGAGGGAAAGTAAGGATATATTTAAAGCAAAGGCCTGGGTAGAGTTGGAGCGCGCCACAATCCTGAAGGATCCTGGTTTGTTCTGGAAGGTGGTAAATAGAGGGTCTTTTGTCACAGAGACATCCGAGGGTTTGGGTTGCAATATTGCCCGGGAGGTTTGTGTAAATTATTTCTGTAGAATTTTTGAGGGAATCCCTCTAAGAAATAATTGGGAAAAAGAGTGTGTGGTGGTTCCCAATTTAGCGATCAGGTTTTCGCTTCAGGAAGTTATTGATGCACTCCAGGGCAGTGCTAGGAATAAAGCCCAGGGCCCGGACTCCATTCCCATGGATTTGTACAAATCTTGCCCTCGGTTATGGGCACCTGTTCTTTTAAATGTTCTTAATGCGGCAGTTACTGTGGGAGTTCCTGCCTCTTGGAGAAGGGCTTGTATTATTCCAGTTTTTAAAAAGGGGGATCGGAATGACCCGAAGTCCTATTGCCCTATTTCCCTACTTGACTCTTCTGGGAAGATTTTGGGCGGATCATCTTAAGGCGTATTGAGGCTTGGATGGTAGAAAAGGAAATTTTGAGCCGGGATCAGTATGGCTTTATACTATATATAGGTCTTGGCACACGTGAGCAGTGCCTTAATCTTCTGATGATAATTGGGAAATGTACGCAAGCTAGGAAGGGCACCCTCTATCTTGCCTTTATGGACCTTAGTTGTGCCTTTGATAAGGTAAATCGGTACATATTGTGGGAAAGGTTAAGTCAGTTAGGGATGGATCCTGATATTGTGGAGCTGCTCCGGTACCTCCACTCAGGATCGGTTGCCAATGTGAGGGTGGGGACAAATAGGGAATGTTCAGAGACTTTTAGGCTCACCAAGGGCGTTCGCCAGGGGTGTGTGTTGGCCCCTACTCTGTTCCTCTTATATACTAATGGATTGTCAGATTTCTTGGTGGAGCACTGTAGGGATGTCCCAAAGGTGAATGGCACTAGTGTCCCGGTGTTGACATATGCGGATGATGCGGTCCTTATGGCCCGCACCATAAATAGTTTTTGGAAAGCTGTTAGAGCCTACGAATCTTATATGTCAGGCTTGGGCCTAGAGATAAACTATAAGAAATCACATTTTATGGTATGTGGTAAACCTTTGAGGAGGGTTGGGGAGCTAAAGGTTGATGATCAAACTATTAGTAGGGTCAATTAATTCCCATACTTAGGGGTAATCTTTGATGACAAAGGCTCATGGAAACCTTCTATTGCTAGAAGGAGTATGCTCTTCCATGCCTCAGTTGGTGCCACTTTTGATTTTGCTGTAAGAGTAGGAAGCAATCCCATTAAGCCTCTGCTTGAAATCTATAGGTGAAAATGTCTCCCTGTCCTGTTGTATGGTGCAGCACTCTGGGGGTATATGGACACCCGAGTGCCCATTATTGAAGAAAATCGTTTTTGTAGAAGACTATTGGGCGTTGGTCAAAATACCTCTGGGTTTTGCTTGCATCTAGAACTAGATCTTGAGTGTGTGCAAGATACTATTCAGTTGGCTCCCCTTTTGTTATGGATTTCGATTTGGAGAAATTAATTTGATATTTTTAATAGAGAGATTTTAAGGGATTGTTTGGCCTGCGATAATGTAAAATGCATTCCCTGGCTGATGTACATAAGAAAGGTAGCACAGGAGTTGGGGCGGCCGGATTTGTTTTACTATCCCGAGGGTCTGACTAGCCAGGATAAAAATTGTGTGAAGGAGAATTTCTTAAGAATTCAGAGGGCTGAAAGAGAGGGAAAGGAACTAGGGAAACAATCGGTCAGGGATTTTATTATGTTAAAGATGGGGGTGGGTCCTGAACCCTATCTTCTAGTGATAAATTACCTGAGGGAAAGGACTCTTATTACTCAATTCCGTTTGGGGGTCATCAGAAATAATCTCTGCTCTCCGTTAGGTCAGTATGGTGAAAAATCTATCAGATCGGGTCCCTATGATGGGGAGTCCCTGCAGACCTTGACCCATTTTGCATTATTCTGTGTTTTTTTACGCACCTTTTAGAAAACGTTTTTTATTACCCCTGCTGAGGCCAAAGGGATTTGTGCAATTTCGTCCTGCTTTTATGTGGCTGCAAATGGCCTCAGATGCATTGGTATGCAGGGGTTTGGGATTGTTTTTGAGGGGAGCCATTACTTGGCGTAATAACCTAGAGGTTTTTTAAGGGACATTTTAGATTATTATCCTTGAAAATGACGTTTGATCTGTTTTTAAATTATGATTATTGTGATTTTATTGTTCTATTGATATTATGGTTATTTATTGTTGTTTATGTAATTTAAGGGTTTAATTATTTCATACCGAATAAAGTCTTCTCAAAGGCAGGATAGCAAGTTTTGTACATAGTGCAAGTAATTTCAGCGTTACACTACTTTCTTCCCAGTCCATGTCCCAGGTAGTAAAACTAGAAGGCATATTTGAGGTCGAGAATCATGACTTGCAGAAGTGAATCCTCTTCTCTTGTGCTTTTGGAAACCGGATGCAGCCTACATGCATGTCTTCCTGGATGAGGACCACTTACTTTGCGTGCTGCCGACTATGGCATTCGTTCTTTGCTTTTCAACAAAAATCCTTTCTTCACACAATTGTTTTTAATACATTTTTTAGATTTGTTAAAATTTGTGTGGACAACTTTCCTATTCCATGGTTTACATTTCCATGACATTTTCATAACTGAACTACAGTTCTTCAGATCAGTGCTGAATAGTTACAAAAATAGCTACGGTGACTATTTGGTGGTGAACGAAACAGTGGCACTTCATATTGGATCAAAAACGTCTATAAACCTTGATGAAAATTTCGAAACGACAGCATTTCTACCACGACTATGGATGAGGAATTATATTCGCTATCACTGGACAGAAACTACCGCCCATTATGACTAAAAACTACCTCCCACTATGAAAATGATGACAACACCAGAGGCTAACGACTATGCATCCTACTTAAGAGAATGATGGTGGTGGAAGGCGAAGCCCCTTCAAATCATTGCTGCCAGCACATTAGTATGTAATATTTTTCCCATGCTAATGTGCTTCCAGCAATAATTTGTGGAATGGTAGATATTGCAATTTCCACTAGGAACTGTGAACACTTGAATTTCACCCATCAATTAGGGTATATTGTCAGTATCAATATGTCTATTCTCTTTTGAATGCTTACGTTTTATTGGAGAATACAATACTCAGGGGCATATTTACAAGTCCTGTGCTGTGTCGGATTATCACTTTTTTGATACTCCGGTTGCGCAGAGTGCTGGCCCATTTCTATGAGGCCACGCAAATGCAAAGCCACTGTGCGTGTCTTTTCATGGCCTCATACAAATTAAGAAAGGCAAGGCAGTGAGAGTAGTTCGTTGTCTGGCACTGCATCAGGGGGCGTTCCTTAGGCATTGCAGTGGGTTTTCAAAACCATACGCCTCCCCAGGGGAGGCGTAACAAGGACAAATATCTTTATTTGTCCTTGCTTTTTCCTCTTTCTGCGAGTGCTAAAAAATGCAGCACACATAGAAAAAGGAAAACTCCTTCATGGATTGTTTTTGTGCAGAAAGGTATCCCTTCCTGCACAATACACAAAAACAATCCTGCATGCAATGCAGGCACCCTTGCTCCATGGGTCAAGGGTGCCTGCATTGGCGCTAGGCAGCCAAAAGGGTGCCAGCACAGACGGAAAGGACAGAAATGCACTGCATTTCGTAAATATGGTGCATTTCTACCCTTTTCCTGTGGTGCCGGACAATCCAGCAAGGTTACTTGCTGTGCTCCCCTGCACCACTATTCTTGTAAATTTGCCCCTTACTATTTAGTGAAAGTCTTCCACCCTTTGCAAGGTGCTCTTTTGCACAGTTAGCTTCTCCAGACAAGTTGGCAGACTTATCATCCTGTATTAGGTGAATGTTCGCCACCATTATTAGTAGCCATTACAACTCAGCTTTCCCAATTTCGGACATACCTGTGGGATGAAAGTCATTGTGAGAAATTGGGTTGTTGGTTGACTGGGGTGTGAACCCTGGTGAAGCAACAGCCACAATCCCTTGCAGGATGATCAACACAAAGTCACTAAATAACCTGTGCTTAATCCTGGGTAGCTAGGCATAAAACACAGTCAGGCTAAACTTAGAGGCAGTGTGTTAAATATATATGCAGTACACAAACAGAAACACAGTGAAACTACAACACAATGAAACAAAACCAATTTATAAAAGTAGAGAACATTTTTAATAAATTATTTGACACCAAAACCATCAAAATCAATTTAGTAGAACCGGAGGTATGATGTTTTAAATTATAAGGTTTCCAATAGAAAGTCCTCCGTTTTAGATAATGGCCACCTGAGCACCTTTAGCTTACAACCAAGGGTCCAGGAGTGGAGGGAGACCTCTTGGGGGTGCAGGAGGCTGGGTCCAGGTGGAGGTGTAAGATGGTGGGAGCCTGTTATGTCCCTGTGGCTCAGAACAGAAGACCAGCTGATCAAGCCCTTGGAGTCACTTCTGGAGTACTGGGTGTAGGTGGTATTGCAGGGCTCTGCAGCAGGGCTTGTCTCTGAAGGTCCCAAGCAGGCTCCAGGCGGCACAGCAGTCCTTCCAGACACAGCAGTAGTATAGCAGAGTGCATAGCAGATCACAACAGCAGACAGTCGTTTGAGAGTCCTTCCACCGGTCCAGTAGTGAACTGAGGAGCAGGTCTGAGAGTGCTAATTTATACCCAGGTGCCCTACTCCTGGAAGTTTGAAAAAGTTTCCAGAAGGGTTTTTTGAAGTCTCAGGAATTTCCTGGCTCCTAGCTGGCTGCACTGACAATACTGGGTCATTAAGCCGATTGTGTGGTGGCAGAGCCCAGACTAATCAGTTGCAAGTGGTGTGCAAGTGGTGCTGTGCTTAACTCCGCACACCCATCAAGTCAGTTATTGGCCCAATAAGACTCTGCTAATCCCCTTATTGTGTGACGGGGGTGAATTCACACAGTACCAACTGTCAGTTACACCCAGCCATGTGACCTAAGACAGGTTACAGGCACAGAGGACTAAGGGCAGGAACATGCCAACTTTTTAAAAGTGTCTTTTTCAAACTTGTGATAATAAATCAGATTTTACCATTAAAAATGGTTTATCATTACAAGTTCATAGGTGCCAAACATGACATCTCTACAACCTGTGGTTTAGGAATTACAACTTATTAATTTTAATAAGGAATCCCCAATGGTACCCTATGGGAGGGGTAGGACTCTCAGCAGTGAGAACAATTAATTTGGGAGTTTTTCACTACTAGGACATGCAAAACCAAAAAGTACATTACCTACCTTTTAATTACACAACACCCTGCCCTATGGGCTACTTAGGGCCTAACTTAGGGGTGACTTATATTAACTAAAGGGGTGTTTAAGGCTTGGCAAAGGGTTTTAAAATCCAAGTTGAGATGGCAGTGGAGCACTGCCTTAGGCTGCAATGGCAGGCCTGGGACAAGTTTTAAGGTGCCACTTAAGTGGGCGGCATAATACGTGCTGAAAGGCCCACTGGTAGCATTTGGTATACAGTCCCTGGGTATATGGTATATGTTAGACCTGGCATCCTTGGCATAGTCTCCACTGTCTTTTTTGCCTCTGCTTCCCATTGTTTTGACTGTGTGCTGGCTTCTGTTTTTGCTGTTGTTGGTACTCTAGGCACTTTACCACTGCTGACCAGTGCTTAAGTGCAAGTGCTCACTGTGTGAATTGTATGTGTAATTGGATTTTCCATGATTGGCATATTTGATATACAAGTAAGTCCCTGGTAAAGTGCACTAGAGGTGCCCAGGGCCTGTAAATCAAATGCTACTAGTGGGCCTGCAGCACTGGTTGCGCCACCCACATGAGTAGCCCTGTAAGCATGCCTCAGACCCGCCACTGCAGTGTCTGTGTGCGCAGTTGTAAACTGCCAATTTGACCTGGCACGTATACCCACTTGCCAGGCCTAAACCTTCCCTTTTTATACATGTAAGGCACCCCTAAGGTAGGCTCTAGATAGCCCCATGGGCAGGGTCCAGTGTGTGTTAAGGTAGGGCATGTTCTGATATGTTTTTCACTGTTGCAAGACCTATCCCTCTCGTAGGTTAACATGGGGGCTGCCTTTAAATATCCTTAAAGTGCAGTTTCCCTTTGGGAGCAGGCAGAAATTGGGAGTTTGGTGTCTCTGAACTCACAATTTAAAAATACATCTTTTGGTAAAGTTGTTTATTAAATTGTCAGTTTGAAAATGCCACTTTTAGAAAGTGGGCATTTTCTTACTTAAACCATTCTATGACTCTGCCTGCTTGTGTATTCCCTGTCTGGGTCAGACTGACAGGCTGTTTGTGAATCCCCTCTAGACAGTGTCACAAAGGGAGCTGGGGTGTAGCCTGCATATCCTGATGAGCCATCGGAGCTAGAGTGGAGGGAGGAGTGGTCACTTACACCTGAATGGGCTGTGTCTGCCCTCACACAATACAGTCTCCAACCCCCTGGTGTGTGCCAGGCCTGGGCAAGGCAGGTTCTTGTGAACAACAGAGACTTTCATTTGAAGCTTGCCTACTTCGAAGGCAGAAAGGGGTATCAGTAGTGGACCCAAAACCCCAGATTTTTAGATTTACTTCTGGAACCAAGAGGAGCCTTTGCCAAGGAGAAGAGCTGAGGAGAAGTGCTGCCCCTACCTGTGCTTTGTTGGACTATCCTGCAGTTGCTTCTTTTGCCAGAGGAAGGGGACAAAGACTGGACTTTGTGGTATATTCCTGCTTGAGAAGAATCCCCAAAGGCTTGGACTGAGCTTGCCTCCTGTTTTTAAGTCTCAGGGCCATCAAAGACTTCCTCAGCCAGCACTGGGACTCTCTGCTGAGACTCCTGCCTAGTCAAGTGGTGCCCTATTCAGTCCCTGGGCCCTTGAAGGTGACGCTGGTAGAACAAGGACTGAAATCCACGCACAGGGAGCCCTGCAGGAAAAATGTCAATGCACCACTTGAAACACGGCTGGAAAACAATGCGCCACCCACTTCGCGGCTGAAATCCACGCACCGCCTGCATCTCGGCTAACTGCCAACCAGAGACCTCATTTCTAACAGAATACCAATTTACAAGGGACTTACTTGTAAATTAAATATGCCAATCAGGTATATGCCAATCAAACCATGTTTAGGGGAGTGAACACATGCACTTTAGCACTTGTTAGCAGTGGTAAAGTTCACAGACTAAGGCCAACAGAGCAAAAATCCAGACAAAATGGAGGCAAGTAGGCAAAAGGTTTGGGGGAAGACCACCCTAAGGCTGACAGGTCTAACAGTCACATACAGAGCTCAGAATAGGAAGCTAAGCCACAAGAGGTAAGGGTGCAGGATCCTGCATTTTGCTGAAGACTGTTTGTTAATGCCCCCACTTTATAGCTCTGTAAATGTGTTCTGATGAGAGTGTGCAGGAAGTTGTATGAGGTCAGTAGATGTAACATGTAGCCTCTAAATGGAGGGAGTGTTCTAGAGTCCAGCCTAACCTTTGGAAGGCACACAGATTTATATATTTTTCAGCATCGGATAATAG
Source organism: Pleurodeles waltl (assembly GCF_031143425.1). NCBI lineage: Eukaryota > Metazoa > Chordata > Amphibia > Caudata > Salamandridae > Pleurodeles > Pleurodeles waltl. The sequence goes on from NC_090444.1 coordinate 847,337,339, forward strand.
GCATTGTTAGGATTTAGGCCTCTGCAGTGGTTGCCCCCAGGGGCACTTTTTTTTTTTGTATCACAGAAGGACTCATAAGTCATCCAGTCAAAAGAGGGCCTTTCGTCATTTGCACAGTGGTGACAGTCGCTTGTAAATTAGGGAACCCCCTTTTTTCCAGTGCAGATGCACACACAATATGTTTTATTCTCAGGGCATAGTACATTTTAGTGCCCCCCTGCATGCTGTTAAACGTCTGCCAAAGGGGCAACATTTGAAGTAAGTGGTTACGATGCAGCACGTTGTAGTGTCTAGACCTTCTAATGCCTTTGTTATGAATGGCTTCAGTGGATCATTAACCCCCAGATTGTAAATCTGGTTAGTCACTGCTATGAGGAAGCAAGAGTTGGTAACAAAACTAATTACACACTTTTCCTATGTCATAAAGGCCTTCCAGGCCAGACAGGGCTGTCTGAGAGCTGCCTGTCTGTTTTGACTGAAAGAAGTAAGCAAAGCTGCAGGAGGGGATAGAAAGGCAGGGAAGGTGGTGTGGGTCGGTTTAGGATGCAAGAATGTTTTTTTTTTACATACAGGTCGAGAATGAAGTCTTGTTGTGTATGGCTCTCTCATTACTCTTAAGTCCCTGCTTAGCAGTTGAATGCAGTGGCAGATGATTTTGAAGGCTGTACATAACATAAAATTATAAACTGATAAAAAAGTGGATTATTAGCATTGTTTTTCGTTTAGAGATTCTGAGTGACATGATAAACACCCCAGTAATTCACTGTTATCCATCTATAATTCTAATTAAAAATAGTTGATGCAAGATTTATGAGACATGGAGGTTACCTGTAATTGTAAGAACTGATGAATAATGTGACTTGCCACCATGAATTGTTCCCTTCCTGGACTAACTTAATTATGCTTCTTCACTGGGCACAATGCTTTATTGTTTGGTCATCTTCTGCGGAACTATTTCTAAAAGCAGGGGTAGTACTAGTGAAGTGCTTTAACCCCTAGGGTGCCCTGGACAAGCTGGTCTCACCCTCTGGTGTCGAGGACGAGACCAGCTTGTCCTGCTCTGGGCCCCCGGGGGGAGCGCCAGCGCTCCCCCAGATGGCTGAGCACCCCTCTCCCCTGGGCAGATATGGAAGGGGAATCGCTACCCCATACACCCCCTGCCCCCCCACCAGACCCTCTCTGTGGTGTCTGATGATGTCAGCATGCTTTCGCGCGCTGACCTCATCAGAGGCCTTCCCCTGGCGCTGGAAGTCGATTGAAGGAGAAAAAGGCCTTTCCTCTCCTTTCATGGTGTGAGCATTTCATGCCCACTAGACACCAGGGAATTCTTTTTTTTTTTGCATTTGAAATATGGGGAGGGGCCCCTTGGGCAAGGGGCGCTCGCCTGGGGGGCAAATTATTTCGAGGCCTTTTCTGCCACCCGCCCCCCAACCCCCCACCCCTGTCCTGGGGCAGAAAATCACTAGACACCAGGGATACATTTTTTGTTTGTTTATTTATTTATTTATTTATTTTATGTTTGGGGAGCGACCCTTTAGGCAAGGGTCGCTCCCGGGGGTCCATATTATTTTTAGGCCATTTCTGCCTCCCCTGGGGATAGATCGGCCTAATATAATTAGGCGATCTGCCCCTGGTGGGCAGAAACCACAAGACACCAGGGATTTATTTTTATTTTTATACTAACGAATAAGGGGAGCGGCCCCTTTGGCAAGTATAATTAGGCATATCTGCCCCCCGGGGGGGGGGGCAGAAACCTCTGGACATCAGGGATATATATATTTTTTTATTTACTTTATGTTTTTATGTATGGGGAGCGACCCCTTTGACAAGGGTCACTCCCCTGGGGGGCAAATTGTATTTAGTCCATTTCTGGCAGATCAGCCTGTTTTTGTTAGGCCAATCTGCCCCCAAAGGGGGCAGAAGTCTCTAGACACCATGGATTGGTGTGTGTGTATGTGTGTGTTTTGTTTGGGAGGGCAGCCCCTTGGGCAAGGGTCGCTCCCCATGGGGCACATTACAGATTGGCCTATTTTTGGAAGGCCCATCTGCCCCCAAGGGGGGCAGAAAGCCCACCAGAGACCAGGGAAGATTTTGTTTCTCAAAATAAGAGGTTGGGGGTATGGCCATACCCCCACCCCAAATAAATGGAGCAATTACCCCCAATCCACATCCCGGGGGGGACAGAAAGTCTACTAGATGCCAGGGAATAAAAAAAATGAAAGAAAATAGTGGGGTGGTGGTTACCAACCAGTATGGGCCTGGTTATGCCCCCACCCAAACTGAAGGGGCTAACAGTCTTTCAGCTTTCCCCCGCACACTAAAACATCTTATCCCATGACAAGCAAGAGGACATTTGATTATTTTTGCTTTTGGTTTTACATTTGGGCCATGAATGCTTGGTAACTCTCAAAATTGTCCCACTTGGAATGGTGAGGCTGCACTTTTTTTTTTACTTTGGAACGCTGCCATGTAGAAAAATCCACAAGACCTAGACACATCTGAAAACTAAACATCTATTTGATTCCAGGGTGGTGTGCTTCACATGCACACCTCACCATTTCCTTACCCACAATGTCCTGCAAGCATGCAACTTTGCTGGAAAACACAAATTTTTCCCACATTTTTGTGATGGAACCTTCCGGAATCTGCAGGAGTCCACAAAATTCCTACCACCCAGCATTGTCTCATCTATACCAATAAAGTTTCTGCTGCACCTTGTCAGCCTAAAATATATATTTTTCAAACTGCCCCTTTGGACCCACTTTGGTTTCCCCTCAATTTCGACGTGTTTTTGGCTCTTCCCTGGCACAAACACTTGGCCCACCTACACAAGTGAGGTATAATTTTTACCTGGAGTCTGAGGGGAACGTTGGGTGGTAGGAAATTTGTCCCGGTGCGGTGATCCCACACAGAAATGTGGGAAAAATGTGGTTTTTTTTTAGCTAAATTTGAGGTTTGCTGAGGATTCTGGGTAAGAAAACCTTGGGGAATCAATGCAAGTCACACCTCCCTTGACTCCCTCGGGTGTCTAGTTTTCAGAAATATCTGGATTTGGTAGGTTTCTCTAGATGGCTGCTGAGCCCAGGACCAAAAACGTAGGTGCCCCCGCAAAAACAGGTAGTTTTCTATTTGATCATTTTGATGTGTCCAGATAGTGTTTTGGGGCATTTCCTGTTGCGAGCACAAGGCCTACCCACACAAGTGAGGTACCATTTTTATCGGGAGACATGGGGAAACATAGAATAGCAAAACAAGTGTTAATGCCCCTTGTCTTTCTCTACATTTTTTCCTTCCAAATATAAGACAGTGTGTAAAAAAGACGTCTCTTTGAGAACTGCCCTGTAATTCACATGCTAGTATGGGCACAAGGCCTACCCACACAAGTGAGGTACCATTTTTATCGGGAGACTTGGGGGGAACGCTGAGTTAAAGGAAATTTGTGGCTTCTCTCAGATTCCAGAACTTTCTGTCACCGAAATGTGAGGGAAAAAGTGTTTTTGTAGCCACATTTTGAGGTTTGCAAAGGATTCTGGGTAACAGAACCTGGTGAGAGCCCCACAAGTCACCCCATCTTGGATTCCCCTAGGTCTCTAGTTTTCAAAAATGCACAGGTTTGGTAGGTTTCCCTAGGTGCCGGCTGAGCTACAGCCCAAAATCCACAGCTAGACACTTTGCAAAAAACAGGTATTTTTCTTTGGGAAAATGTGATGGGTCCACGATGTGTTTTGGGGCATTTCCTGACGCGGGCGCTAGGCCTACCCACACAAGTGAGGTACCATTTTTATCGGGAGACATGGGGAAACATAGAATAGCAAAACAAGTGTTATTGCCCCTTGTCTTTATCTACATTTTTTCCTTCCAAATATAAGACAGTGTGTAAAAAAGGCGTCTCTTTGAGAACTGCCCTGTAATTCACATGCTAGTATGGGCACCCCAGAATTCAGGGATGTGCAAATAACCACTGCTCCTCAACACCTTATCTTGTGCCCTTTTTGGAAATACAAAGGTTTTCTTGATACCTATTTTTCACTCTTTATATTTCAGCAAATGAATTGTTGTATACCCGGTATAGAATGTAAACCCCCTGCAAAGTGCAACTCATTTATTGGCTCTGGGTACCTAGATTTCTTGATGAACCTACAAGCCCTGTATATTCTCGCAACTAGAAGAGTCAAGCATACATAACTGTATATTGCTTTAAAAAATCTGGCATGGCAGGCAAAAGTTACAGAGTAAAACGTAGAGAAAAATGGCTGTTTTTTTCACCTCAATTTCAATATTTTTTTATTTCAGTTGTTATTTTCTGTAGGAAACCATTGTAGGATCTACACAAATTACCCATTGCTGAATTCAGAATTTTGTCTACTTTTCAGAAATGTTTAGGTGTCTGGGATCCAGCATTGGTTTCACACCTATTTCTGTTACTGACTGGAACGAGGCTGAAAGCACAACAAATCGTAAAAATGGGGCATGTCCCAGTAAAATGCCAAACTTGTGTTGACAAATTGGGTTTTCTGATTCAAGTCTGCCTGTTCCTGAAAAGCTGGGAAGCTGGTGATTTTAGCACTGAAAACGTTTTGTTAATGCCAATTATAGGGAAAAAAACACAAGCCCTCATCTGCAGCCCATTTTTCCTATTCTTTTAAAAAAACGAAATTTTCACTGTATTTTGGCTAATTTCTTGGTCTCCTTCAGGGTAACCCACAACGTCTGGGTACCTCTAGAATCCCTAGGATGTTGGAAAAAAGGATGACAATTTGGCATGGGCAGCTTATGTGGCCAAAAAGTTACGAGGGCCTAAGCGCTCCCTGCCCCAAATAGCCAAAAAAAGGCCTGGCACCTGAGGGGGTAAAGGCCTGCAGCGAAGGGGTTAGGTGCCAAATGCAGATAGAACATGTGTGTGAAGAATAATATTAGCCCAATTTGAATCTTTGTCCTAGTGTTATAATACCCTGCCAACAAATTGGTTGGATCGGGTTTTATTAAATAAAACAAATATGAATGGGTGAATACCTTTTGTGTTGGTACTCGGTGGCAGAGTGTGCTGAGAGGATCCGACCTTCTCCTCACATAAATGCTGCAAGTGATCTATGCAATGTCATAAAGGAATGAATATTTCAAAAATAACCTTTACCACCCAACAAAGGGAAATAGACTCGGATCCCTCAAAGGATATTGAGTGGAGAGGGGCAGTGGCTGCGCCCAGAGACAGCACGATACCCATCCATTTCCGAACCAGACAATTCAAAAACCTACATCCTATATACCAGTGGTTCCCAACCTTTTGTCTTCTGTGGACCCCCGCTGTATCATTACTGGGATCTGGGGACCCCCACTGAATCATTATTGAAAACCGGGGACCCCCAACTGAGTTGTTACTGGAAGCTGGGTACCCAGGCCAATACATTGTTGATGATCTGAACCTCAGAACAATACACACAAAAAAAGCAGAAACAAGCATTTAATCAAATACATACACAAATGAAAACACATTTGATTTAATTTGCAAACAGATAAAATAAAAAATATTATAGGACGGTTGGGGCTTTTTAAAATTCAATTGAAGCCACCCATCATCCATACTGTATTCTGTTTGATGCACCAGCACTGCTCCCTCAAATCAATCTGAGCCTACTAATTTATTTTTTATCCTCCAATTCCAAATTCCTTGACACTTACAGTACATTTTAAAACTTTCAGTTCTACATTTAGCTGCTTTATTTATATATACTTTATTACTCTGTTATTAGTTAATTTTCTAAACAGTCACGGACTCCTGAGAAGGCTTTGTGGAAGCCCCAGGGGTTCCCGGACCACAGGTTGGGAACCACTGCTATATACTATACACAAGAAACATGACACAAGGGGTGGCACATCACCACTCTGTCTTAGATGACACACTGAAACTGCCGATCTACGAAACATAATTTTACATTGTAGAGTTCTCCGAATGTTTCCAAATACACAAAAACTGTTTCTTGGCATGGCCTTGATTATCGCCAAATGCGATATCGCTCAGGGCTGACGCTCTTCAAACACCCCAAGTATCACAAAGTGGATGATGGGTTTAAATGAATCCTGAGTGCTTGGGAGCCCAGAGAATATCCACAAAAACATGTGAAAGTATGGCGTTCATGAACACACTATTGTGGAATAATGGTCTGAGGGCCTCATTTACGAGGCGCTTGTGCTACTGGAGCATCGCAGCGCCAAATTTTCAATTTACAATTCAGCGTTAAGCCACTTTTTGTGACTTAACCCCACCTTGTAAATATGGCCCCTTTACACGCATCACTTATCATGAAAGGGGTGTGCAATGGGTGTTGCTTTGGGTGTTCCACCGCAACACCCGTTGCATTTTGACGCTGCCCCATATTTATGATACATTGTAAACCTGAGGCAGTGCCAAAAACTAACGCCACCTCAGGGGTGGCGTTAGCATCGCACAACATAGAGAAATACTTTTATTTCTCCTTGTTTCTGCTTTTTTTGTGTGCTGCTTTCTGCAGCACACATAGAGCAAAACGCCATGAATGATTGTTTATGTGCAGGAAGGTGTCCCTTCCTGCACATAAACAATCATTGTATAATGATGATTAAGTAACAAATCACCATTATGGTTTGTTTATGTGTAGGAAGGGACACCTTCCTGCACATAAACAATCATTCCCTGCAAAAAGCCACCCTTGCACTGTGATGCAACGGTGCCTGCATAGGCTCAAGGCAGCTACATTTAGCGTCAGCTCTAGGGAAAACAAAGGGGTGTGCCGTATTGTCTTAAATACTGCGCATCCCTGAGTTTCTGAAGTGACGCAATGTGACACTGGCAAAATTTGGTGTAGTGCCCGCCACTTTCTAGTAAATGAGGCCCTCAGTGTTTTACTGTGTAGTCGAATATAACTTAAACATACACCACTTTGTTGCTTATTCTGTTGAAACTAGACATGATGCATCTTATGTACAGGAAAAACAGTCCATGTTGCTTGTGCTGTTTATTACTATTGCATTTTTTAATCTATTGTACTATTGCTGGATCCCACCAGTTGAATGTCTCCTGATATTTTTGTATCACCCTACTTTGCTCCTTCAAACAAAAATAAAAATAAATTCTGAAAATTATTACTTGTCTTATTACTCTCCTTCTCTAGATAATCGCGAAGCGAGGTATTAAATACATTCTGAAGCATGCCCCAGAAATGCACGAAGAACTGCAAGGCTTGCCTGCCAAGAAGGCAGTGCTAAAATTCATTAAGGAGTCCTGCTTGCTGGAAGATGTGCCAGTACACTGCTACAGATTGCAAAAAGTAAGCAGAAATTAAAAGTTCGAAATACTTTATTCACATGTGTTCTTGTAATTGAATGTTTATTATTGTCTTTTCAGGTCTTGTTGCAGAGAGCTTTATCTGCCTTCTGTTCAATATGGATTGTATACAATATAATAATGCATACAGTCCCTTGCCTGAGTTTGGATGCATTTTTCACTATTTTTGTCCTACCTTTGGAGCGGAGCCATCTTTTTGAGTTGATGAGTTGTATCTATCCTCTACTGACATGAGAAAACTATATTTTGTTGTTTGTGTTTTAGCACTTCATGGGAGCGTATGGCTTGCTTCACTCTCCTTCAATATGCTCATTCAGGGAGATAACTTAAGGGGGGTTGTTTGGGCGTTACGTGTAAAAGTGTATTTTCTGGTGAATAGTTGGGTACAGGTGCTTTCAGTCAGGTATGGTGGGATGTTTGTCAGATTTCACCAGGAAATTTGACATACACACAGATAAAAACACAAACACACTTTCTCCCCTTCCGTTTCGAATTCCTTGAAAATGTTTGTTATTTCACAAATTATTGTGTTTTCTATTGCTTAATACACCTACCAGTCCACATTCAACTTCTTTTCAGTGCCCTTTGGGCATCCCTCATGCACCCTGCATGTTGTATAATGCATTTTAATATTATATGACAGTGTGATTGTTGAAAAAGTTGCAGCTCACACCCCCAAACCTTTTTTTTTTTATAACCAATTTTAATTTATGTAAGCGTGAGAACAAAAAGGGAAAGGAAAACAGACATGACAGTGAGAACATGATAGCACCATTGTATGAGGCAGAGCAGTACCTTCCCACAAATGACAACTCTCCCCTTCTCCCCAAAGAAAACATAATAACACTGTTTAAAAAGTCAGCCCCCGGTGAGCCTGCCATTTTCCCCATATTTTTCCATATTTTTGCAGACAGCCTCGTAGATTGGCTTTTCTAGTTGAGAGCACCTGTCCACTCCAGTTCGCCACTTCGAAATTGACAGCACCACCGGGCTTCTCCAGAGCTGTGCAGTGTCTCTCTTGGCCACCAGGCAGGCGACCCCTATGAATATTCAGTCAACTCTCAGTCCCCCCAGCTCCTCCAGAAGGCCCAACAGTGGCACCCTCACATTCAATTCAATGGGATACCCAAGGACCTCTGAGATCTTCCGCTCCACCCCTACCCAGAATAGACACATCTCGGGACACTCCCATGCTACGTGCAACAGGTCCGCACCCCAGTTGACCAAATCTCATGCAGGCGGAGGGGAATCGCCGGCTTATGTGTCAGGGTTGCCGCGGGGACAGGTATGTCATATGAAAGTAATTTATCTGGACCATTCCTTACCTGGCGTAAATTGGCAGTTCCTTTGGTGCTAGGTAAGCCTCTCTCCAGTCATCCTCGTCCACCTCTCCCACCCAGGCCGCCTACCATTCCCTCAGCCTGGCGAAGCCATCCGGTGGGTTAGTAAGCAAAGATCGGTAGATTTGGGTAATGGCACACTTCCCAAAGCGCCCTGATAACAGGTTTGCCTTGAGTGGACTGTAATCAGGGAGAGAGAAATTGGACGACAGGTGTGCCCACAGGGCATGGTGCATCTGAAGGAAGCGAAAAAATTGGGATTTGGATAGGGCATATTGCTCCTTCAGCTGCTGAAAGGACATCAAAGTGTTACCAGTGTAATTCCATTGGCATCCCATTGTCTAAAGACCTCCAGTAAAGACACCTGCTGCAGCCACGTTCCATATCACAGGGGCATCAGCTTGGTGAGGTGTCGGTCCCAGCCCATCAACCTCAGAGCTGCTTGCCAGAACCGCACCGCCACCCACGTGCAATTCAGGGCCACCTGGGGGACTGGACCACCATAGAACAAACCCAGCAGGCCCTTGAATCCAAGATGACCGAGCTCCAAGCGGTAGGCTGGGTCATCCCATCCCCCAGTAAACCACTTGTTGACCGGGACCAACTGGGCCACCAAGTAGTAGACGTAGAGGTCCGGCACTCCCAATTCACCCTCATAGGGAGATTTACACGCAGAGCAAAAGGCCACTCAGTGGCGCCTTCCCCCCCATATAAAGGAGGTGAGCTTGGAGGTGAGGGATCGTAACCAGGCGCGGGGCACCAAGTAGGGGATGTTTGTCAGGACATACAAATAGCGGGGAGGCAGATCATTTTGAAAAGGGCATTGTGACCCAGTGGGTTCAAAGGCAAACAATTCTTGCAGGTCAAGTCTCCCTTCAGAGCGCATGATAGGGGCTGGAAGTTCAATTGCCATGCCAAATCCAGGAGCTGTTAGAGATGAACACCCAAGTATTTGAAGGCGTTTCGCTTTACCGGGATGTCTGGGCACCAGTCCACTCCACCCGCAGTGCCGCCACCTCCACCAACAGTGACTTCCTGGGGTTTAAGCATAGCCCGGAGGCCTCACCATACAGTTTCAGGAGTTCAAGGCAACAAGGTCCGGAGCACTGGGGCCGCCCCAGGAACAACATGACATTGTCCGCATATAAGGACACCCTGTCTTCATGGCTAGTCCCTCACCTCCAACCATCGATCAATAGATCACCACAGAGGAGGTAGGCCAGCGGCTCAATGGCTAGAGCAAACAGAAAGGGGGAGAGGTGGCATCCCTGACGTGTCCCCCACCCATTCGGAAAATAATCTGATTGAATACCATTAACCCACACCTGCGCGGAAGGGCTGTGGTACAAAAGATGGCCCATGCTCCTAAATTTCAGGCCAAAGCACATTCACACCAGGACCTCATCCAGGAAGTTCGAAGCCAGGGTGTCGAAAGCCTTGCGAAAGTCCACCAAGAGGAGCGCCAACCCTCCCCCAGCTGATCCCCTTGCGAAAGCGCCACCTGGACCTGCCGGAGACAATGGCGCATGTTTCTTCCTGGCATGAAGCCACACTGATCGGGATACACCAGATAAGGCAGTTTGTGTACCAGCCGGGCTGCCAGAACCTTTGTGAATATCTTAATGTCCGCATTGATTAGCAAGATTGGCTGGTAGGATGAGCATTAGTTCCGGAGCAGGTCGTCTTTAGGTATGACCACAATCGTGGCGTAATCTAGACCTGTGGCAAAAGAGCTGCAGTGAAGCGCCTCCTCATAGGCATTGACCAGGGGGGATACAAGGTGTGATCGAACTGCTTGTAGTATTCAACCAGGTACCCATCAGGACCTGCAGTTTTCCCGTATTGAAGAGCGGTGATGGCCTCTCCCATCTCCTCCTCTGACAGAGGTAGGTCCACTACTGCCGCCAAAGACGATGGCTAAGAGGGCAGTGGAATGTCTCCCAGAACAGGGGTTTTCTTGTGCCGCTGTAGGCTGGGGGACTCAGGTGTAGAGGTCCTCATAATAGGAGGCAAAAGTGCATGCAGTTGTCAGGAGGTCCTCCTGTGCGTCTCCCGCCCGATCTATGATGAGGGGCACCACCCGGGCCCAGACATCGCGGGTCGCCAGCCAATAAAGCAGTTTTCCGGTCTTATCGCCCAGCTTATATACTCTTTGGGTCGAGGCCTGCCAATTCTATAGAGCCTCCACAAGGGACACCTGCCTGAATTCTGCACGCTGAAGCTCCAACTGTCGCCTCGACTCCTCCCCATCGGGCTGTCCAGCGTGACACTCCAACTCCGCCAATTTCGGCCTCCAGTTCGGTTATCCGCTGTGCCTGCTGGGCATCCAGCTGCCTGACATACCCCTTCATGTTGCCTCTCAAGGAGGGTTTGCTCACCGCCAAGAGAGTCCCCACCGAGGCTACTGAGCCCTGATTCTCTCTAAAGTAGTGCACTTCTTCTTTGTCGATGAATTAGACTCAAGAAGGGTCTTCCAAATACCATGGGCTGAAGCGCCACATGGGTCGCATGTTCTGCACAAGGGTGCCCCAACTCATAAGGACCGGCGCGTGGTCTGAAATACCACGAGCCAGGATCTGCACTGAGGTCAAGGCTAGGAGATCTACCGCTGGGTGCCATATCAAATCTATCTGTGCCTTTGTGTGGTGATCCTCTGACCGATGGATAAATGCCATCAGCGGGTGCCAAGCCCGCAATGCGTCGCACAGACCCAGGGAGTCTGCCCAATTCAAGGGGTATGTAGAGTCCACACAACGCCCCGTACTTGGGACAGTGGAGGTGTCTCAGATCGGGTCTGGATCGCGTGGAAGTCCCCTCCCAAAGGCCATTTACGTTCCAGGGGAGTATCGTAAACATATTGCAGGTGGAGGAAATGGCACAAAACGCAACTCTGGTCCCTCGCCAGCCCAAGTTGCCAAGCACAAGGGCTACTGTGGGTGTCCTCGGGCAACGGATTGGTATGCATGTCACTCACTGTGTACAGGTCTAATCTGGGAGAAACAAAGTTAGTGCAAAGGAAACAACATAGTACAACTCCCCTCAACCTCCCCAACACCCCACAACCTATACTTCTACCCCTGAAGCATCTGTCGCCCCTACCCAACACTTTTGCAACCCAGCAAAGTACAACAGAGAAATGTTGGGGGATCCTCAAGATTTAGCAGTGCCGTGATCACGGATGTGCAACCTGACTGTCACTATGAAGACAAAGTAATACAATGCCAGTCTCTCAGGCTCCTGCCTGTCTGATCAGCCCTGATAAATCCAAGGGAGTGAGCATGTCCTCTGCTGATGCAAACAGGACAGGGGTGGCCACCAGAGCAGCGTCCAACACCGTATCTGCCGGCAACTCGGGCACCGGCGAGGAATCCGGGCGTCCCCTCCGCTCCCCCGCCACCACCACTCGCAACCTCCGGGAGAGGAAGCGCTTTCTCAGTATGCGGGCCAGGAGGGGGGCTCACACCCAAGGGTTTCAGTTCCTTCCCCCGGTCTCCCCCTGTGCCGCAGGCATCAGGACATGTCTGTCGGCAGCCCACTCCCAGGCCTGCTCTAGCGGGTCAAAGAAAAACATGTTAGACTAGAAGATTACTTTTAGGCGAGCTGGAAAGAGTAGCATGTAGCGCAGGTTCAGCAAACGTAGTTTCTGGTTGACAGCCTCAAAGGACCTGCACTTTTGCTGCACTGCCCTGGAGTAGTCCGGAAAAACCAAGATTTTGGAGTTCTGATACCGGAGGTCTGTTTGACTCCTGGCTTCGTGCAGAATTGCATCTCGGTCTCTAAAGTTCAAGATCCTCAGGATTATCGGTCAAGCGGCGCACCTACCAGCGGACGCGGCACCATCAAGTGGTGTGCCCGTTCTATGATGAAGGTGGAGAACAATTTTTCTGCAGGCATCCAGGTGTGAAACCAGCCCTCAAGCGCCGCAGCTAGATCTGGAACGTCCAAAGCCTCCGGCAGGCCTACTAGCCGCATGTTGTTTCACCTAGCACGGTTCTCAGCGCCCTCTGTGCGCTCATGCAGTTCTGCCATCGGGGAGGTGAGTTTCGAAACCTAGCACTTGAGGACGGCCACCTCATCCTCTGTTGTGGTAATGCGTTTCTCCGCTTCGGAGAGTCTCCATGTAACCCCTACAGGTCTTGCCGGATCAGTGAAAGGTCAACACAGAGTTCGTTGACCTTGTGCTCTACAACGCGGTAGTCCTGAATTGCATTAAGTATGGCGCCAAGGTCCGTCCGTGATGCTGTGGGCCCCAAGGAGGGACCTGCCACTTTGTTCACGCCATCCGACGCAGGAGTGGGGACGTGTATTGATCCATCGTAGTCTGGGCCTGCGTGGGCAGCGCTGGCCTATGCCAGCCCATGGCTTGGTCGTCCGGCCGCACAGTGCCACGGGTATAGAAGACATCTGACCCAGCGGTGGCCCTTGCCTGCCTGCTTTAGGAGGCCTCAGTCACCCACTCTGCTACAGTCTTGGTGAATCTGTGTGGCCCTGTCACACTCAGTCAGCAGAAAGGGACGCCAGGAGTCCAGGACCCACAGGCAGCAAACTGGGATGGCAGGGTGGGGGGGACAGAAAGCAGGGCCACTCCTCAAGCACGACCGGTGTCTGGAGTCTCCACCTGCCACCACCGGTCAGTCTCCAAGCATCTCACCACTGCCCGCCCAATTCCACCCATGGGCCTAACTGTCCCACGTCCAAGGGGCCCAGTCCATGGGACCTAGGAGGTCTTCCGCTTTCCGTCCGCTTCTATGTTGCTCCGGGGGACCACCACTGAAAGGCCAGGCGCCGCCTTGAGTCTTCTCTGCTGCCTCTGCAGTTGTGGGGGGGGGGTCACCTCCTGCATGTCCCCTTCAGCCACCCCCCACCTCACCACCAGGTCACTGCTGCTGCTCCGTCCTCTCCTGCCCCTCGTCATCTGGGCATCTGCCTTTGCCTCCTCCCGGGCCTGCTCCTCATGCAGCGCCACGTGCCCAGAGTCCACCGAGGCCCGGGATGTATCACCCGGCACCCACCATCAGAAAGCCAGACGGGCACCGCACCACACCTCTGCTGCCGTTGCGCTGTGTCTTCGCGGCGACCGGTTCTATTCCCTGCGTCTGGCCGCCACTGGCTGCTCTGCTGTCCCAGGACTGGGGGGGGGCTCCCAGCAGGATCACTTTTCAGGGGCCGCCGACGCCCAAGCAAGCCCTATGCGGAACCCGCCATCTTAGAGTCAGACAGGCCCACGGCAGGTGTGTCGCTCTGGTTCTGCCTGTTTTTCCCTCCGCAGCGGCTGGCTTTTCCCCATCCTCCGGTCACCCCCGCTGACCCCAGGACCATTATGGGTCGCTTGGTCAGGTGGGATCTGGGTGGATGGCTAGCAGGCCGCAGAGCTCCGTTAGGATGCGGCTGCTATGTTGGATCCCCCCTATCTTACTGACCCAGCTATGCCCCTGTGCACACACAGGCGACCGACTTGATTGCCTTATCTGATAATGAAAAAACATTAATTCATTAATTATCTTTATTCAGCTAAATAGCCATACATTTTTTACAATAAAAAACACATTTTTAACCAACAGTAGTTACATAGCATACATTATTCTATAAAACAAATCCTACTAGATAAAAAAATAATATTCCAAAGATAAAATAAATGTAAATTTCACAAAATTAAGGAAAAAAAAGTTTTAAAACACTTGACCAAAAAATCAGCTTTTAATAAGCATCTACTTATTATTAATTGTATGACATATATCTAGTGTTCATAATTGTTGTAGAAAAACAAGCCCCACTTTATAATGTCTGAGATTAGCAGCGTGCATAACCGGGACCAGGTAAAATGCACTTGGTGCAGATCATAATGTGCAAAACAGCTTAAAGGGGAGGTAGTGCGTTGTCTTAAAACATTACCACACAGGTATTTTGGTAAATCTAGAAATCATGTACCCTGTACAAGAAAAGCAATGAAAAGGTTCACAGAGCTGAAGCGCAAGACGGTCTGATAAAATTGATGAATACTATTTGGAATTAATAAAGCTAAATATGGTTCAATCCCCACAGAGGTGAATACATTTGCATACCTTTCAACTGTTTCCATGAAATATGCCTTTTCCAGCCTCAGCCTTGCACAAGAATTATAGTTCAATTGTTTCACCATTGCCTTGCTGCTGGGGACTATTGATTGAGGAGTTAAACATAATTCTGGTATACCCAGCTGCTCAAAGGTTTTTCTCACATAGTCCAGCCAAGGAATCCATTCCCTGTTATCAAAAGCAAGGCAATCACTAAGAAAGGTCCTCACGAAACCCATCTGCAGTTTACACCAACTGTAACAAAGGGAATAAACTAATCAGATCTTCCAAGTAGTCTAACCCTAGTTCGTTTACGCCAAATAAAGGTTGCTGTGCTTCGGGACTGCAAGTAATCTACAGATACGTCCACTCTCAATACCCTGCAAAATGTCAGCGCTACTGTACCCCCAAACGATTGCCTCATGGGAAACATCCTTTACAAAGCGGTCTGTACATGCAAAGCCTTTACCACATGTCTTTAGCATGCATATCCTTTTATTTATATATATATATATATATATATATATATATATATATTCCCTACTACCGGTCGCAAGTAGGTAGTTAGAGTTAGGACCTACTTTCCACAGGAAAATCTTTTTTTCTGTTTTGCTGATAACTTTAGCCAGTTTGACAATTTTCTAAACTAGTTCACCAGTCACTTCAGCTGCTGTCTGGAACATTTTGAAGTGATTCGTCAAGCGGGGGCTGAGAAGAGTGGGTTCCAAAACCTGTTTTCCCCATGCAATGTCTCACTAGGATTTTAGACAAGACTACAGCCTGAACTGCTGAACGGAATTACACCAAATTTGGCAGAAAGTTAGATCTTTGTCCAGAAAGAGTGCTTTTTGTAATTCGGTGTAAATCTGTTCAGTAGAGTTGGATTCTTTAAAGAATAAATATTTATGTATATCTGAGGATCTGGAGTGGAGGGTTAGGGTCCCCAGAGCCTTATAAAGCTGAGGGAGGGGGGACACACAGCTCTCTCCTCTTTAAAAAAGGCCCTAGGGTCCACAGGGCCAGGCCCTGTAGCTAAACCCTAAGGCACACAGCTGAAGGCCCCGGGATGTGGGGTTGGCTGCTTTGGGTAGGTTGGGCACAGGGCATGCCGCAGGCCAGGTCTTGTGGCTAACCCTACACTGCACATGGTCAAAGGCAGTGTGTAGTGTGGGGCTGATTGCGTGTGGGGGCAAGCCAGGCCTTGTAGCCAAACCCCCACTGTGCATGGCCAAAGGCTGTGAGCAGCGCCGAGTTGCTGGAGTGAGAGGGGTTGGCTGTAGGGCCTGGCCACAGGCAAGGCCTTGTGGCCCACCCTCCACTTTGCACGACCAAAGGCTATGCGCAGCATAGGGTTGGCTGCAGGCGGGGGTTGGCCACAGGCCAGGCTTTGATGCCAATTCCCTGCTGTACACTGCTGGAGGCTCTGTGCCCTGCAGGCCAGGGGCAAGGGTTTTGCCCACATTTGCAGCAGAACTCACTTTCCCATGATCCTTTACACCAGGAGGCAATCATCAACACCTGCAAGGGCATCGTACTTATAGTGCTGCCTCTCTCTCCCAGCAAAGGAATCCATCAAAGCAATTTTGCCCACATTTGCATCAGAACTCATTGCCAGGATATGGTCATTAGCTTCTGCAAGTCGGAGAAGGTGAAACATCAAGCTTATAGCCCTGCTTGTCTCCCCACGGTGCAGGACATGCATGGCAATCGCCCATGCGAAGCCCAGGCCAAGGGTGCCACCATTTTGCACCAGTCATCTCCTGGACGTGGCTGGACTGGGCCCAGCAACCCCTCTGACGTTTTCAATACCAGGGAGGTAGGCCCTTTAAACTTTTATGACTATCTGTGGACTGGGCTAAGGTTTTTGACATTCCCTGGCTGCGCAGCTAGTAGTTAGCTAACATGGAGAAAAGAAAGCTGCTGGAGACATCAATGTACGTTTCCACCTCTAAGAAGAGGTTGAGTGTGGTAAAAAGCAAAAACACCTTTGCAGAAATTAATACATTGATTGAAGAAGTTGAACCAGTATTCAGTGTCCAAAAAACACTCTCTGCTTCTCGTCCTCCTCAGCCTCACAGAGATAAGGAGTCTGGAAGGCCACTGGCAGAAAGATTTGCTAAAAAAGGGGGGGCACACTCATGTGGTCGCAGGTATGTAAAGTAATGGCTGTGTAGCGAACATTCCTCTAGATATCATACGAGCACTAGAGACCTCATATAAGATCGAATTGTTGGTGGCTTCTACCTTCATTAGTGTTATGTACAGCAATCTCTTTGCTCCACTTGGCAGTTTGAACTATGCTGAAGAAGTTGTGACAGCACCCTCAGCGGTCTTGGATATCTTGGTGAATCAATCTGTTTCTACGTCAGACTTGGCATGAGCACTTTCTAAAGCTGTCACAGATCTTGTAGTTGCAGTAAAATCCCTGAGAGCCAAGATCAATCATCTAATGGAGTTTCAGAATTTAGTAATCTCTCTTCTCTGGCAAATGCTAATGGCCAATTTGCAGTCTGCAGATAGGGCGTGTGTTCACTTTTTTACAGATACAACTAGGTCACAGCGGCCACCCTTGCCTAACTTCTCTACAATGCCTCAACTAAGGCTGCTGGTAAACCCGCAACTGCAGCGGTGTAGGATGGAAGGAACCAGCTGTGCGGGCGAGTGCTTGAACACCCCCTTTCCAAGACCTCCGTAGCACAGAGGATTTGGCACAGGGTGCCTGGGGAGACAGAGTACAAGCAGGGCCTCTAATTTTAGTTCAGAATTAATGGGGACTTTCTCCTACAGCCTCTCATCTGACAGTTAAATCATCCTTTCAATGTGGCAGCGTAGGCCTGGGGGCAGCGGAACTATCTACCTGTGGAACGTACCATCGCTGCCACCCAGAGTGAGAGAGGACAATGAGTCACTGACCAACAAAGTGATCCATTGGATGCACAATTTAAGCAATTGCTGTCAGTTATACGTCAGTGCACTATATTGGTGAAGCGCTGCTCCCCGATAGAGAATGCCCATGATTATCTTGAGGTTAAACTGGTCTCTTGCGAACTAGCTGGAAATACCATTGGTTTGGAGGTGTGTGTTTCCTTGCCCATGAGAAACTATGATTCATTTGAAGTCCAGGGTGCCCCAGGCCAAGTAAGGGCTGGACCCATGTTTAGGGAAGGAGGATGGAAGGTGTGCTGCAAAGGTTTGACTGGCACCATCCATTGAGAATCCTTCTTTACTGACTACATCCCTCAAGGCGCAGCTGTGCTAACTGGAACTATATATCATGACACATGACTGGTCTGAAAGTGAAAGTGGCTGAATCTGGTGTAAAGAGTTGGTATACAGATGTGGATTTACATGGGTTTACAAACTTTTTACTATCCTGCTATATCGCAGGACAGGGATCCGGCCTGTGGGCAGTCTTATAATTTGGTTCAGAAACTCACCAGCTGGTTGGTGAATGAAGAGGCCTCAAGTTAGTCTGTCCTGATATTTTGGGCATAGTGCTTGGCAGAGATAGGCTCACCCTACACTTTTTGAATGTCTACAATAGATTTAGTGGGGCGAGTAAGTATATTATCCACAATGGAGGAGGCTTTACAAGCACTACTGAGCAATATCCCACTAATTGTTGCAAGAGACTTCAATGTTACATTTTAACCCCTTGGCCCCATGTCTTCTGATATAACTAAAGAGGAAGACACAGCCTGTGGTATTCCTCTTCTAGATCTTGCACCAGTTAAAAGGTGGTCAAGGGTGGCTAGCCAGTTGCTGGGGATGTCCTTGCATTTAGGCCTCAGAGCATGTGATGGTGGATCCATTCCAGATTACAGGGGTGCTCATACTTTCAAAAGTCTTTCCCCAAAAAGTTGTATTGATTATATATTTTTGGCCATTAAAATGTTTTGTATTGTATTGTATAGTAATAGTATTTATATAGCGCGTACTACCCCTGATGAGGCGTTGAAGCGCTTTTCAGCGGGAAGCACGCTACTCTGGAACCCAAAAGGAATTAGTGGTGGATTGGTATAGTGGAATATGGGTACAGTCTTAGTATTAGTATGAGTTAATTTGAGCAGCGGATATGTGAGTTTGTTAGTTGGATTGACTGGAGTAATGGAGGGGTAGAGGAGGGAAGAACCCAGAAGTGTTAATTGGGAGTTTACAGTAATAGGATGAGGCTTGGGATGAGTAAAGGGGGGATGGAGAAGGGAAGAGTCTGTGGAAAGGGCTAGGGATATCATAGTAGCAGGAGGGGATTTGGATGAGTCAAAGGTGAGATAAATGAAGGAGAATTTAGTAGGGCTGTTTGGGAGATCATGGTAGTAAACTGAGGTTTGGGTGAGCTAGCCGTGGAAAAGGAGGGAAGAGCTTAGGCAGTGTTATTTAGTAGATGAAAATAGTAGAATGTGTATGGGATGAGTCAGTGGGGATGGAAGATAGATTAATAGATGCATGACATATGATGATGGGAAGACAAAGTGAAACTTACAAGAGAGGAAAAATATAATATTTTTTTATTTATAATTTTATTTATGTATATATGTACACATATGTTATCATTATTTTTATTTAACTTATTTATTCATTATTATTATTATTATTAATAAATCTTTTTTTTTCATTTACTTATTTATAATTTGAATTTTGTTTATAGATTTTATTTTATTTGTATTTAATTTTTCTCTAGTGCAAAAGGACTAGAGTAATAAATAGATATGGAAATACATAGTAAGGAATATATGTTCAATGAATATAATAATGGGGATAATATGAGAAGAAAAGTAGTATTGTATAAAAACAGACTGTCAAGATTTGTAATATTTGAAGTTAATTAATAAGTGTACTCTTCTAACATTTATTTATCTTTACTCAATTTTTGAATAGCCAAATGTTTATGATAATAAAACATTTGATCAGTGTGATATAAATGAGAGCAGGAATTCATAAGTATCTAATATAACAACTTATCTAGGAGCTATGCAATGTCCTATGAACATGTTAAGCATAGAATAACATACACACAAGTAAGCCTGAAAGTACTTTCAAACCCAGTAATTTATGTATCAGTGATGTTGACATTTTACATACTTTGGCTGAGCTAGATGATGATACATCAGCACATCAAGATTCTTTGATCAATCTTGCTGTTTTGGGGGTAGAGGTAGATAGACCGTGCCCTGGGCCTTTCAAAGCTAAATCTCGATTTTTACCTACAATCCAGTGTGATTCAATAGAAGTATTTGAAAAGGATGTTATAAAACAATTGAGACAGTTGAAGGGGAAACAAGGTGAAAGTAGGAAGAACAACTTGAATATAGCAGAATTTCAAGCATTGCAAGAACTGAAAAAGGACAATGACATTGTTATTAGACAATCCGATAAAGGAGACAATGTTGTCATGGATAAAAATTGGTATATCGAGGAAGGCTTAAGACAGTTGGGGGATTCCAATTGTTATATGAGAGTAAACCATGAGTTGGTAAGACAATCTGACAACTCTTTCAGAGATAAAATACAGAATTGGAGAGAGCAAGGACTTTTGGAATGGGATGAATATTGTTTTCTCATCTGTGAACATCCCAAAATTCTGGTTCTATATTTATTACCGAAGTTGCACAAGGATAAGACTAATCCCCCAGGGAGACCGATTGTGTCTGCTTTAGGATGAATGCTTGAGAACACGTCTAAATATATTGATTTTTTTATTCGCACCTTTGTGGAGGGTTTACCCTCTTATATAAAAAACACAACCCATTTTCTTAAGATCATAGATGGAATACATTGGGAACAAGATTTTCTATTAATGACACTAGATGTGGCTAGCCTGTATACATGTATTAAACATGATGTAGGCCTGGGCACTACTAGACACCATATGAGGGCAAGACCAATTTCCTACTTGTTACATACTGAAATTATATTAGATATGATTGATTTCTGTTTAAAGAATAACTTCTTTCTTTTTGATAACAATGTATACAGACAACTACAGGGGACTGCGATGGGCACTTGCTTTGCCCCCAGCTACGCAAACTTGTTCATGGGCTGGTGGGAGGATCAGATGTCCGTCAGTTTACCTGAATTTGAGAAACATGTTATTTTATGGTGTAGGTACATTGACGATGTATTTGTCATTTGGAGAGGTGACATGATCTCAGCGAATAATTTCATATCTAAATTGAACATCAACAATTGCAATTTGACTTTTAGTAGAACAGTTAGTAATACTGGTATTGAGTTTTTAGATGTTATGATTACTGTTGAGGAAGAGAGACTCACTACAAAGCTATATAGAAAAAAAACAGCAGGGAATAGTCTCCTCAGTGTCACTAGAATGAATTTGAATAGTATTGTGAGCAAGGCTACGGCCGAAACGTGTCAATAAATGCAATACTGCATGGCCCTGGTGTCCGGTTTTCTTTTTCTGGATGGAGAAATTGTTTTGAGCAAGAATTTTGGGCTCCTGGAACCTGCACCGGACCGCTTATGAATCCGCTTCGGCATCTTGCCAGGATTGTGTCTGTTTGTTTGGAATATATATATATATATATATATATATATATATATATAATATACACATAATCAGATAAAAAATATTTAGCAATACAAGCATATGCAGTTCATAGCTGTTTGAACATGGTAGTCATGAAGGAAAGAGCTAACTCTCGAGTAGTCTTCTGAAGACAAGATAGTTATCTGTGGATCTTATATTTGGGACTAATGAATTTCATAGTTTGGCTGCTTGAATGGAGAAGAATATACCACCTGTAGTCTTTTTCTTGTATGGTGGTATTGTAAAGCGGGGTGCCAATCTTGAGCGGAGGTTCCTTTGTTGAATGTATTTGGTTATTGAGCAGTCCTGTTCCGTGTATAGCTTTGTGGGTGATACAAAGCAGCTTGAAGCTGCATCTTGTGGCAAGGGGTAACCAGTGTAGTGCTCTCAAGGCAGGTGAGATGTGGGCTTGTGGCTTTACATGTAATAGTAGCCTGGCGGCGGAGTTCTGAGTACGTTGTAGATTTTTCATATTAGATAGAGATGATCCATGGTAGAGGCCATTGGCATAATCCAGTTTGGATAGTACAAGCAAGATAGTACCCTGCACCTTGTGTGGAAATCCGAGGTGGGGGAAGTTGGTCCTCTTCGGTGGATATGAAGGTTGTTGAAAGATACAACAGTGATCATAATGTCCTCAGATTAACCGTTAATAGCATGGGGGTTCAAGACCAGCCACATGTCTCCTCTAAGATAGCAGGTGAGTTTAGTATCTCCGATAATAATAGGAAGCCCTAAAATGGGCCTTCATGCCACAGTACACAAATCTTCTGGCGAAAATCTTTGGTGTGGTCGCCGATACTCTATAGAAGTTGTAAAGTTCTAGTTCTCTGGACCTTCTTGCTAGATCTGTCATGACCAGTTATATAAAGAACTTCAGGCACTAATAACTAAAGCTGGAGGTAAGGCAGGCAAACCACAATCACATGGTGCTTGGTTTAATAGCCAATGCAGAGTAGCCAGAGCCAATCTGAATAGGGCAATCAAGATGGACTATAGAAAAGAAATCTGCTCCACCAGAAAGGAATATAAAGACACACTGTCCAGAGCTAAAATCATGTGTGAACTAATGGTGTGAGAAGACATAGTAGTAGCAGTTAGGGCAGGTGATGGGGCATATTGGCACATGGCAATCAGCATGATGCTCCCCTCATTGATTTTCATCTTCAACCCCAAACTTGGGTTTAATTTTTCAAGAAGGTATGCACAGCTGGGGGGGTTGGGGGGGTGATACAGCATTGAATATTATCACAGCAGGTCTAGCCCTTCTGATTAAAGGCAATGACTAGCTAGTCTTACTTTAGGGGGATTAAGGCAATTCGGCCCGATGAAGCAAATGGTCCTGACTCTGTGCCAGGCGACCTTTATTTGCTGGAGCCTCTTGTTTGAGGACTTATTTTCATGCACTTTTTAACTCAGTTCTGGAAGGTGGACCTATACCTAGGTCATGGCAGGAAGCTGAATTAATGGATGGTTATTTTCAATAAGGGCTCAGAAATGATGTTAGCAATTACAAACTGATTAGTTTAATTGATGTCCCAGAAAGTTTTTGCCAGCTTATACTTGGGAAATTAACAGAGTGGGAGCTATCAATCGGGCAGGAAAACAGATGAAAGGATTTCTCCTGCATGCAAGGAGGAGCATTTTTAGCTTCTGTGTGCTAGAAGCGAGGAGCTGGCAGGGAATGTGGAGTCTTGAAGCTCCCCCTGTGTTCCTCAGGAGATGTTTTTTCGCTTGGCCAAGGCCAAGATAGTGTGTTTTATCTGCAGCGCCACCTTGAAAAGTTATTAGAAATCCTTGATGGATGTTTGCATAGTTGTTCTTTCGGACGCAATATGTTATGTAGTGATTTGGCGAGTGGATTTTTTCTTGTCATCCCCTGTTGAGAACAGAGCTGGTTGTTCTCCCTTTGGACCACTATGAATATGCAAAATGACCTAGAAACACCGCCCGTTAGTCCCCGCCACATATACGTTCGTGGTATGCATCTTCTTTCTGCCTTTTTCCAGGATGATGGACAGCTTACCAAAAGAACCCCTCAGCGCTTTTCCCAGCGATTTTGTAGATGCATTCTTGATGCACGTTTCCATCAAACAAGGAAGCACTTACTACATATAATTAAGATGAAGTACCCTTCTTTGGTGGAGATTCATCTTTTTGTGGTCTTGTCCTCTTCTCTACACAAGGATTCATGTTATTTCAGATTTCTGTATGAAGACACTCGAGGAACAGTCACATTGCCAAAATTACAGACACACAAGGTCACAGCTGTAGTGTAGGAGATGCACTATACATTTACCCAATGAAGGAGCACTTACTAATTAGCCACTAGGACGTACTCCAGTTGGGTAGACATTTTGTGCAAAACCTAGGCCTCTTCTTGGAGCATAAGCAAGTCAGGATGGATTCTGGCACTGATGCTCATTTCACAGAAATTAAACCTCAATGGGAAGCACTTACAGATATAAACAAAATAGGTGCCCCAATTGAAGCTCCATTTCTGTAAAGTACAAATCATCCTAACTTCTTGATCTAGGCCAAGGCAAAGCAAGTGTGTTTTCTCTGCAGTTCCACCTTGAAAAACTATCTGAAATCCTTGATGGAGGTGAACGCATTGTTGCTCTTTTGGAGTGCAGTGCCTTTTGTAGTTTTTTCTTGTCATGTCTTGTCAAGAACAGAGCACGTTGGTCTCCCTCTTAACTACTATGAGGATACAAATGCGCAAAATGACCTAGGAGCCCTGCTTGTTTGGCCAACGGCTCTGCCTGGTGCCCAGTAAACAACCTTTGCTGCGCAAGGCCAAAGTGCAGTTGGGTGCAGGGCTTGGCCACAGACAGACGCACGTGGGTGGTTGACCGCACTGCAGCCAACCCACCACTGCTTTAAAAAAAAATAGAAATTCACTGGAAAAAAAGGTTCTGAAGTTATAGTTAAGTTCAGATTTTACATACACAAAACCATAGAAATTCATCTGTTATAGTTAGAGTTATTTCAAGTAACTAACTCATGCCTTAAGGTAACCATAACTTGTGCTCTTGCCATGCACAGTTTTCTCATCAATTATTTGACTGCAGATGTTTCAGTGATATTTTCAATGATGTCATAGAAGATGTCATGAGTGATGTAATATCTGGAGTAATTAGCAGTGCATGGCGAGGGCGTGAGTTATAGTTATCTTAGGAAAATGTGTACTTGCAAATTTCGAAGAGCCAATAAACGACTATTCAAGCCCTCCACTGTTAAATCTAAGAACAGAATGGCCCTCATTACAACCCTGGCGGTCGGTGTTAAAGTGGTGGTAATACAGCCAACAGAACAGCGGTAAAACAAAATGGTATTTGGACCATGGCGGCTACCGCCATCCAAATCCACCACTTTAACACACTGACCGCCAGGGTGGTAACGTCTCATGGGCTGGAGACTTTGGTCCAGCCCGGCGGCCGCCACAATCCCACCCTCGGGATTACGACCCGGCCTACTGTCATGATTTACGTGCCAAATGTACTGCCACGAAAACCATGGGGGTAGGCACTATCAGTGCCAGAGAATCCCTTTCCTGGCACTGGTCTCCCCAGAGTCCTCCCCCACCCTCCCCCTCCCTCTCCTTCCCCCGCACATGTACACACCCACACGCGCAACTATACACACACATGCACACACGCATACCCATCACCACCCATGCATGCACACATACATACCCACACACCGCAACACACACCAATATACCTTGTCATACACATGCATTCACAACACTCACAATCACTCATTCACGCATGCATCCTACGCGACTCACACCTGCATGCACGCATACCAGTACATACACACAACACCCCCTACATACACACAACACCCCCCACATACACACAACACCCCCCACATACACACAACACGCCCCACCCCGTTCTCCGGTCGGAGAACCCGACTTACCTGCTTGCAGGGGGTCCTCTGGCTGGAGACGGTCGGCGGCGCTGCTGCCAGCAGAAGCGTCCACCAGCAAAACACTGCAAAGCCGTATCATTACTCATGATACGGTCGTCAGTGTTTTGCTGGCGTGACGGTGCTGCTGGCAGCAGCACCGCCGTCCGCCGCCATGACCATCGGGGGTGTTCTGCCAGCATTCTGGCGGAAAACCGATGGCGGTCATGATACCTGTAGATGGCTGGTAGCCACGGCGTCGGTATGTTGGCGGCCGTCGCCGTGGTGGTAGGCGGTCAATACCGACAATGTTGAAATGAGGGCCAATATCATTTGCGTATAGCAGACAAAACACTGACGGCTCTCAAGTCTACGGGGATCACTTTAACTATTACCTAGATAATGGGGTAAGTCAGAAATATAAAGCGAAAACAATATCGGGGCCAGGTGACACCTTTGTTACAGGCCATCCTAGACTGAAATGTCACTCTTGATATACTAACCAGGTCAGAATGCATAATACCCACTAATGATATATCACTGCTTTCCACCATCTTCAATTATTTTATACATCCACAACAAGACAATAGAAAAGACCTATTCATAATTTCATCTTGAGCAAACAAAGTAATAAAATCCAACATACGCCAACTGTCGACTCAGCACTTTGACGAAGGGTCACGTGACATGCACAAGCAGTTTGCATGGACCAAGGCAATCTCCCCCAGGAGAGCTCTTTCTTCTTCTGGTTAATTGTCCCCATCTCAGTGCCAATTGTAGGATCTTCCCTAGCCTGGTATCCGCTGAATGATTAGGCCACACATCTAGCTGTAAATCCCACGTCTTTATTCCTTTGCGTCTACCTGTGAACCCCAAAGTTCTAAATCAAGCTTTCATTACATTCTATTCTAGCGATTACGTCACACTGATAATGAGACATCAAGGAGCCAGAATGGTTCCGTTCTAAATCATGCAAGACACTACTGTCTGCAAACTCCAAACAGCGGCAGCAGGGATACTAGAGGTAGGTTTAAGCTTGGATTTAGTTGGTTTTGGAAGGGTAGTTGAATGCAATCCTACAAGCAAAACAATTAGTCCTACACCAAGGGCTATCAATATACCAGCAACTATAAATCTATCCCTATTATGTATACTAGGTTCCACAGCTTCACTATAATCAGACCGTTGAGTAGAAAATAGCAGCAAATGGATTCTTTCCATATGTTTATACCTGTGCAAATGGCAAAACAGATTTCAACAATGAAATGCGATTAACTTGTTTACAAAGGTCGTTGTGTGTCTTCCTTAACACTATTCGGTCATCTTCTCAAATGACACCATTATGCACATTCTGCAGCCTAGGGAATCAAAATGATGCAAATTCAGATTCACTGGTACTGCACCATTATTGTCCAGATCACAAATACGCTGTCACTGTCATTTGTTACAAAGTATGTCCACATAGGTGCTAAATACCTCCGACAAGGCACTCAAGGTCTTTTAGATCTCCTGAGTACGGCTTGTTCAGCTTCACTGCCACTTATATTGTCATCTTCAGTTTCTTCTGGGAAAGTATGTGGTATGTGTTCCACAGACAAACTTGGCCTCTCCCTTTCTTGCCTTTTCAGCCAGTCATTTCCAGCCTCAACTTGACTGGTTACACCACAAGGCCCTTTGCTAGGATTAAGGTCGGCTTCCAATTGCACCACAGACCAAGACTTTTTCTGGCTCAACTCTAGGCACCGACACATCTAGTCCCCCTTTGGGCCAAGGTTGTGCTGCTGCCGGTGTTTGGACTGCCACTGAACTCTGAGGCTTCTGCCTGCTCTCTGGGCCCCCATCAGTTTCTTCCTGATGCTCCTCAGTTGTTGTCTGCACTTCAGGGAGAGACACCGTCTCATCATCAAGGGGACACTCAACTCTCTGATTAGGGGCTGCAAGAACCCAGTTGGGGAGAGCTCCACATTTAACAGCAGTGTTTGTTATAAAGATTACCTGGTAACTCTCCCTCCAATGTGGTTCCAGGCATGATTTCCAAACGTGCTTCTTCTCCAAGACCCAGTCTCCAGGACTGAGGTCATAGCACTGCTCCTGATGCTCGAGGGTGGTGGCAGCTCCATCCTGGGGAGATACAGAATGCACCACAACAGCCAATCCTTTGCACAAATCGAGAATCATGTTGTGTAATATTTTACTAGTGCATTTGCTGGCACTGCAGGAATCCTGATTGCTCAACCCATGAAAATATCCTGGGGAGACAGTACTGCCCTCCAATCAAGAATGATGTGAAGACTCATCAACACTAAAGGCAGCACATCTGGCCACATCAGAGATGCCAACGCACACACTGTCTAGCCTGGATTTCCGCATGCCGTTCAGATTTCCAGAAGCCTCTGGCAAGCAGCTACAGTACAGTCTCTGTTCCACTTCCAGTGCTGCGCACAACATTCTCAGGATCTCATTATTAAAATGAGTTCCAGCGTCTGACTCCAACGATGTCAGGAAACCGAACCTGGGGATCAGTTCCCATAATAATAAAAATAATTTCCCTACTATGAGACTGTCATTTCTCCTGGTCGGTTAAGCTTCAACCACATGGGAGAAGATACTCACAATCACCAGGACATATCTCAGCCTCTTATACAAAGGCATCTTGATAAAGTCCAATTGCATTCTGTTAAGTGGCCCTCCTGATCTTACTATGTGACTCAGCATCACTATTGTCCTTCTTACATTCATCTGCTGGCATAAACTCTCAGCCATCAACCTAAGCTTTGGGTTGAACCAATTCTGTCGAAACAGCCTAACCATGGCATCGCTCCCAATGTGTGCAGGATTATGGAAATGTCTAGCCTTTGGAGACAACAAGCTGTCTGGCAAAACAGGTCTTCCACTGGTTGATACCCAGATTATATTATATTATATCTCTTGATACAACCTGCTCTGACCCAATCCTGCTGTTCTGCCTCAGGTACCTCCTCCTGTAGTCTCTTCGCTTCACAGCCAACAGAAGTTTGTAGCTGGTCTCATTTTCATATTGGTTTACATATTTCCCATTCAAGGTTCAGGACTCATGAGCACAAGACAGTGCAACCCCATATGCATAGCGGTTGCCAGTGGTTACATAATCATTTCCACTCCTGTGTGTAAAAACACTTTGCAAGTGCAATTTGCTTGCAATTGCAATGCTCCCAATAGTTTCAAGACATATTCACCGTTTTGAATAGGACTTCCTGAGGATGTCATAAATCACCTTTGTGATCATACCGGTCTAAACTCATGGACTACACCAAAGCCATACTGACTATCGGTAAATATAGTCACTCTCAGTTGTTCTGAAACACAGCAGGCTGTAGTAAGAGCAGTCTGCTCAGTCACTTGTACAGAGGTTGCATCTTGGAGCCAGGAGGCTTCCAGTACTCTTTCAAATGTACAGACTGCATAAGTAGCTCTTAGGGTTCCCCTATCATCTCCTAGGCAAGAGCCACCCACAAACAATAAACAATCAGACTCTGCCAGGGACTCTTGTTGAATATATGGTCTTGGCTTAGTGCAAAGCTCTGTGACATCCAGATCAGTTCCACTTCCTCAACCTACTTTTCATCCTCAGGCAGAAGTAGCAAGATTCAACAAAGCACACTGCTTCAATGTGATGTTTTCAGTGGCAGGTATATTCTGTTCATATTTGCTGAGTGTGAGTATGCGTCAGCAATATCTCAGTGGAGTGAGGCACCATGACTGTAAGAGGGTGTCCCATTAAAATGCTCTCACATCTTTCAGTGCTGACACCTACTGCTGCTACAGCTTTAAGGCAACTGGGCAGTGCTGCGGCTACAGGATCAAGAGTAGCAGAAAAATAAGCCACAGGTCTTCGTGCAATCCAATCCATCGCTGTAAGCACTGAGAGAGTGCAGCCTTCTCTCTCACTGCAGAAAAGTGTAAACACTTTGTTATAATCAGACATTCGTAGTGCCAGGGTGTGACAGAAGCCATCTCTCAACTCTGGGAGTGCAACAAAACAGTTATTGTCCAGTGGTATTGGATCAGACACATCCTTGTGTGTCAGCCTCTGTAAAGCCTTGGCCACTAGTGAAAAGTTGGGTATCCACTGTCAACAGTAACCCACTATTCCCAGAAACATCCTGACTTCTCTTTGGGTTTTTGGCGGATTCATTTTTAGATTTGCAGAGATTATCTCTTGTAACACCCTCCTTGCTCCCTTCTCAATAGGGTGTCCTAGATACAGGAGTTCTCTTTGACAGTAATGTAACTTGCTCAGGGACACTTTGGGCCTGATTTAGATATTTGCGGACACATTACCCATCACAACAGTGACAGATATCCTGTCCGCCGAAATCTACATCCTAATATATCTTATGGGATTTAGATTTTGGCGGATAGAATATCTGTCACTATTGTGACAGAGTAACTTGTCCACCAATATCTAACTCAGGCCCTTTATGTCCATTCTCAGCAAAGTGGTTCGGTAACTTGATAGTATCTTGTTTACGAGCTTCCTGATTGTCTAGTGTCACTAACAGGTTGTTGACGTATTGAACCAGGACAGAATTACAGGGCATTACCAAGGAATCAAGATTCTTTTTGAGGATTTGAGTGAAAATCTAAGGGTTCTCTCTATACCCTTGTGGGACTCAGCACTATGCCAAAACATGGCTTTGGAACTAGAAGGCGAAAAGGTACTGACTGTCCTCATGCAAAAGTATAGTGAAGAAAGCTTGAGACAAATCATTCACAGTGAACCACTCAACCTCACGTGGAATCTGAAACAGTATCACCGCTGGATTTGGTACCACTGGACAAACAGGTGTTATGATGTTAATAATCTTTCTAAGGTCCTGCACAATGCGGTACTTACCGCTTGGTTTCTGGATGCCCGTAATGGGTGAGTTGCATGGACTTCCCATCATCTATCTCCAAATGGCCTTATGTATCATTGACTCAAATCACTGAAGTAATCCCAGATTCTGTTTCAGGTATTAGATCGTACAGAGGAGTTCTAGGGTATTCAGCATTCAGATTGACATTGATATGGTCAGGCTCAACTCCCTTCATTAGACCTATGTCCTTTCCTGAAAAGTCCCAGGCTTCACAGTATCTTTAAGATTCAGCGGTAAATCATTGGTTGCCATCAAAGAGTACAACCCAGCAGCTGTCCTTTGCCTTGCTTTTTTTAAATCCACTTCTTCATCAGGAGTCTTAAACTCCACACTCTTCGGTGTCCAGTATATGGTACAATTTAATTTACGTAACAGATTGCATCTTAAAAGATATACAGGACTGGAATGAAACCCCACAAACTGGTGTCTCTCTTCAAATGATCCTATTTTAACTGGAACTTAGGCCCTCATTACAACCCTGGCAGTAAATCCCGCTTATACCCCACACTATCACGACCCACGAATCAACGCAGCGGTCTTTCAACAGCGGTAATCCATTGGCGGTACACACCGCCGCGCTCAAAATACACACACACTTACAAAACACAACTGCATTGGACAATATATCCAATATAAAGCACACACCCACATCACTCACAAACCCTTACTACCCGAATTTTGAAAGCACGCCAGAGAGAGACACTACCCAAAACAACACCAGCATCCACAGACACACAACACCATCACTCAAACAACATCCACGCACCTCAAACAACACACACCAACACACCCCCTCACACATCACAACAGACACCACCTCACACATCACCCACACCACATCATGGCACCTCAACGACACCCCAGGTTTTCTGAGGAGGAGCTCAGGGTCATGGTGGAGGAAATCTTCTGGGTAGAGCCACAGCTATTCGGATCACAGGTGCAGCAGACCTCCATTGCAAGGAAGGTGGAGCTATGGCACAGAATTGTCGACAGGGTCAACGCAGTGGGACAGCATCCAAGAACTAGGGATGACATCAGAAAGATGTGGAACGACCTACGGGGGAAGGTGTGTTCCGTGGTCTCCAGACACCAGATTGCTGTACAGAGGACTGGCGGTGGACCCCTACCTCCTCCCGTACAACTAACAACATGGGAGGAGCAAGTCTTGGCAATACTGCATCCTGAGGGCCTCGCAGGAGTAGCAGGAGGACTGGACTCTGGTAAGGCAAATCTTTACTACATTATCCCCCCCACGACACCTGCATGCCATCACATACTCCGACCCTTACCCTCACACCCATCACCCCAACAACCCACAGATACCCCACCAACACAACCCACACATCCCAAAACCAAGCCCTGAATGTAAGATCAATGCATGGACACCCATCACCCAAGCATGTCCACTACAGAGCCTCACTCATGCCCCAAAATCACCAATCACACAAGGACCAAGCCAATAATGCAAGCACTGGAGTAGAGGGTCAACCATCCATTGCACACGATGGCACACACAGATACAATAATTATGCATTTACACCCCAACAGGACCCCTACCCAACATCACTGGACAGGAGGTGCCAGACATATCCAGTCCCCCCACAGAAGAGGCCTACAGTGAAGACAGCAGCTCTGCACAACTGGATCAAGATGACCAGCCCGGCCCATCAGTGACCTCTAGACAGTCGGTTCCCCTGACACTGTCACAAGCCACCACAGACCCTCCCCCTCAGGAAACACCAGCACAGCACCCACCCAGCGGGCCCATCCCTCTGTCCCCAGGACACATCAATCAGCAGTGTTTCCACCACTACAGGGAACCCAGGCAAACCCATGGACCTGGGGGCAGTGGGCACACGGTTCAGGGGACAGAGGCACAGGATAACAGGGAAACTGGTAGGACTGCTCCAACATCATGGGAGCTTGCAATGGCAACTGTACTGGCCAAGTTTCAGGAGACCCAGCGGCTGCAGGAGGAACACTACCTTGGGATCAGGGAGGACTTGAAGTCCATTAACACCACCCTGGTCACCATTGCAGGGGTGCTGGCAGACCTTCTCAACACCAGGAGGAACACAGTGGCACAACAAGGGGCCACTGACACTAGCCTGGACGATGAACAGCCCTCCACCTCCGCCGGCGCTAGTGGACAGGAGGCACCGCCACAGGAACAACAGGACACCAGCACCCCACCCCCTGCAGATGGAAAACCACCCTGCAAACGGTCCCTGAGATCCAGGAACAAAAGAGAGAGAACATTGCCGAGACCCCTGCCAGGAAATGAGACCACCTGAATGTCACCCTTCTGTCCCACCATGTCACCCTGTCCATCCTTAAACTACCATTGCTCCACTTCCATTGCCCCTTTTGACAATGCACCTGTGAAATAAATAGACTGGACTCTTCCATGGACATTCCTCCACCATCCCCCCAGCCCATTTTACAAACCCTTCCACTTATTAGCACAGGAATAAACACACTTCAATCACAAAACAATCTGGAGTCAGTCTGTGCTTTCACAAATGTGTAATTACAATAACTATGGAATATAGCAATGCCAATTTACTTGTTCACATACCAATGTAACACAGCTGTAGGCCAGCAGTAAACATAGCAGATGGCACAAAGTGGGACCCACATCTGTGAAATGGAAAGTCAAAGTGACAAGTCAGGGTCCATACACTAAATGAAAATAACACACTTATGCTAGTTCCAACAATAGAATGAGATGTGGGAAGCAGTGGCATCTTATTACCTGTGTCTCACTGGAAGTATTGCATGATGATGTTGTTTCGGTTGTCGATATCCTCTTCTTCTGCCTCCTCTTCTTCATTGTCCACAGGCTCTACAGCTGCCACAAGACCAACATCTGGCCATCATCCTGCAGAAAAGGCACCTGGCTTCGCAAAGCCAGGTTGTGCAGCATACAACAGGCTACGATTATCTGACACACCTTCTTCGGTGAGTAGTATAGGGAACCACCTGTCAGATTGAGACACCGGAATCTGGCCTTCAGGAGGCCGAAGGTGCGTTCGATCACCCTCCTAGTTCGCCCATGTGTCTCATTATAGCATTCCTCTGCCCTTGTCCTGGGATTCCTCACTGTGGTCAGTAGCAATGACAGGTTGGGGTAACCAGAGTCACCTGCAAATGTCGAGGGACAACTGTTAGACACACACTAACCCTTAGGGAAAGCCCCATACCCAGACACCTATGTCAACTGTATTGGGACCATGGCCTCACCTATTAGCCACACACAGTGCCTCTGGAGTTGGCCCATCACATAAGAGATGCTGCTATTCCTAAAAATGTAAGCAGCATGCACAGAACCAGTATACTTGGCATTCACATGGGAGATGTACTGGTCTGCCAAACACACCATCTGCACATTCATAGAATGGTAGCTCTCCCGGTTTCTGTACACCTGTTCATTTCTGCGGGGGGTACAAATGCCACATGCGTACCATCAATGGCACCAATGATGTTGGGGATATGTCCCAGGGCATAGAAGTCACCTTTCACTATGGGCAAATCGTCCACCTGAGGGAATACGATGTAGCTGCACATGTGTTTCAGCAGGGCAGACAACACTCTTGACAACACGTTAGAGAACATTGGCTGGGACATCCCTGTTGCCATGGCCACAGTTGTTTGAAAAGACCCACTGGCCAGGAAATGGAGTACAGACAGGACCTGCACTAGAGGGGGGATTCCTGTGGGATGGCGGATTGCTGACATCAGGTCTGGCTCCAACTGGGCACACAGTTCCTGGATTGTTGCATGATCAAGTCTATATGTGACTAGGATGTGTCTCTCTTCCATTGTCGACAGGTCCACCAGGGGTCTGTACACTGGAGGATGCTGCCATTTCATCACCTGCTGCAGCGAACGTGCCCTATGGAGGAGAACAGCGAGCAGGGAGTCATCCAACACTGAGGTATCACAATGTGTTATTTTCGGAAACGTTATTAATCCGCAATGTGCCGGTATCTGTCTATATTCCCGGCCTAGATAGGTGTGACGCAGTTAACATCCATCCCATGTGGCCTCCTGAAATGGCGGCTGCCTGACCTGTAAGGTGGGACAAGGAGATATGAGGTAACTGCGCTGGTGTTGTACACCGTCGCAGTGGGCGGTCGAAGACCGCAGTGCAATTCTGCATTGGTTAACATTGGGCCCTATGGGTCCCAGGTGCCAATGACGATGTACGCCAGCGGTGACAGTATGCACTGCAGCGGACCGCCATTTTCTGTCTGTTCACTCAGCTGATACCTGACCTTCAACAGGAGAGGACCTACACTGCAAGTGCTGCTGTGACCTCAGTCTGGAAGCGACGATGGCTCATGTGTCTGGGGAAAGGGGCCCTGCCTTCACTTCGGAGGAGTTGGAGAAACTAGTGGATAGGGTCCTCCCCCAGTACATGCAACTGTACAGTCCTCCAGACAAACAGGTGTGTACACTGTGAGCATGCTGCATGGGCAATGCCTGTTTTGAGTGGTGTGGATGAAAGATACAAAGGGGGGTGCTGAGGCCTGCATGTGCGGATGGTGAGTGTATGTGCGTCAGGGCAAGGGTGGGAACTGAGGGGCAATGACTATGACAGTCCGGACGGGTAGGTAATTTCCTTTCCCCCTGTTTCATTCCTCTAGGTCAGCACCCACCAGAAGAAGGTTATTTGGTATGCCATCGCCAAGGACCTCCGGACCCTGGGGGTCTACCACAGATGGAGCACCCACTGCCGTAAAAGATGGGAGGACCAGCGCTGCTGGAGCAAGAAGACAGTGGAGGCCCAGCTGGGGATGGCCTCCCAACATGGGAGGGGTGCCCGTCACACCATGACTCCCCTGATGTTCTGCATCCTGGCGGTGGCCTATCCGGAGTTGGATGGGCGCTTGAGGGCATCACAGTAGCCACAAGGAGGTGAGTACACTCACATTCAGCTGACTGCGCGCATAACAAGGTGTCTGGTTGGGGGAGGTGGGCAGTGGGTTCCCCTAGGCCAGGGCGAAGTTGGTAGGCAAGGTCCCTTGTGAGGCAGGCTATGGGGCACCCCAACCCCACCAGTGGTAAGAGCCATCTACACCTAGTCAGGCGCCTGTGACTTCCAGGTGTCCAGCGATTGGTCTTAGGCCTCGTACCCCATGGTCAGCTGAAATTTCTCGGAACTGTTAGTGCATGGCGTAGTGGCGAGGGCTGCTCCCTGTGTGTTGTGTCCGCCAACTGTAGTGGTGTTGCATGCACTGAACATGTCTTTCTTCTGTCCCCCCCCCCCCCTTTTTGTGGTCTTCCTGTTCTTGTGTGCAATAGCATCATCAGGCAGAGGAGCACTGGCACCAGAGCAGGAGGGAGCTCCAACCCACTTGGCTCTGGAGGGCAAAACAACGGAGTCTGAAGCCACCAGTGGGACGGAGGGAGAGGGGAGCTCCATGGCGGGGACAGGAGCAGACAGAAGTGACAGCGACTCCTCCTCTGATGGGAGCTCCCTTGCGGTGGCGGGCACCTCTGTGCCCACCGCATCAACAGGTACAGCTGCCACCCCCCCACCAGCACCGCCCTCCCAGCAGCCCCTCAGCATGTTTCCCGTGCCCGCTCACCCAGGAGGGTGGGCATCTCCTTCGCCCCAGGCACCTACAGCCCTGCCCCCGTCAGCCCTGTTGCCCTCAGTGGGGAGGCTATTGACCTCCTGAGATCCCTCACTGTTGGGCAGTCTACCATTGTGAATGCCATCTAGGGTGTAGAGAGGCATTTGCAACAAACAAATGCATACCTGGAGGGCATTCATTCTGGGCAGGCGGCCCAACAGAGAGCATTTCAGGCTCTGGCCTCAGCACTGATGGCAGCCGTTGTCCCTGTATCCAGCCTCCCTCCTCCAACTTCCTCCACCCAGACCCAATCCCCTGTACCTCAGCCTATCCCAAGCACACCATCAGACCAGCATGCACACTCATCAACACACAAGAGTGGCTCAGGCAAACATAAGCACCACACATTCCACAGGCACTCACACAAGCACCATCCCCATGCAGACACAGCAACATCCACTGCCTCCACTGTGTCCCCCTCCTCCACATCCTCCTCCTCCCTCCCTGTCTTGTCTCCACTCACAGCTGCATGCAATACGTCCTCAGCCACTACCTCCATCACCAGCACGCCCATCACCACTCACGTGCAATCAGCACCCTCACTACCATTCACACATCCCCAATGTCCTCTCCCAGTGTGTCAGTGAGCCCTCCTCCCAAAGTACACAAACGCAGGCACACACCCACCCAACAGCCATCCACCTCACAACAGCCTCTGGCCCATGCACCTTCACTCAAATTCAGCAGACGTACACCTCCTACAACCACTACCTCTACCTCCACTCCCATACCCCCTCCATCTTCCCGTCCCAGTGTGTCTAAAAAAGTCTTCCTGGCTAACTTTGACCTCTTCCCTACACCTTCCCCCCCCCCCCCCCCATCCTCTCCCTAGGGCCAGGCTTTCCAGGTCCCAGCCCAGCACCTCAGCCACCAAATCCCCAGCCACAGTGGTGCCAGCAACTGCGGGGTCATCGAGTGCACCACACATCAAGGCTGCCAGTGTGCCACGTAGTGAGGGCAAGGACATTCTGCCACCTGCCAAGGTGAAAAAGGTGCCCACATCCCAGAGGGAGAAGCCGAAAGTACCTGCCACGAAGGGCTCAGCAAAAACCAAAGGGGATAGTGGCAAGACAACTACGGCACCATCAAAGCTGGGGAAGGGCCAAAAGCTGAAGAGCAGGTAAGGAGAGGACATGGTGGCACCGACTGAGAGACCAGTGTCACACTTTCTGTCCACGACCACGCCAACCTGTACAGCGGTGAACACCGCTAGCTGCCCCCCATCACAACAGCCACCTGCACCGCCCCCGGTACGTTTACAGCCTCAGCGACAGTCCCCAGCCTCTTCCCCAGTGGGCAGCCGTCTGAGGCTGCAGGAAACATCCTGCTGTGTCCCTCTGCAGGTGCTGACCCATGCACCGTCGCCAGCACCGCTGCAACAGACACCGCCGCAACAGATACCGCCGCAAGCACCGCCGTGACCGACACCGCCGCCAGCACTGCCACCTGCACCGCCCCCGGCACGTCTACAGCCTTAGCGACAGTCCCCAACCTCTTCCACAGTGGGCAGCCATCCGAGGCTGCAGGAAACGTCCTGCTTTGTCCCTCTGCAGGTGCTGACCCATGCACCGCCGCAACAGACACCGCCGCAAGCACCGCCACCGGCCCGCGGCGTCCTCAGACACTGGCACCACCGCTGACATGGCAACCATCCCCAGTGCTCAGTCGTCTGAGGCTGGAGGAGAGCTCCTGGACCCTGGGCAGCTTCCATGAGGCATTTCTTCCATCACTGTTTACACCTGCAGGTGGAAGGCGCAGCCGCAGCAGTGTGGGGTATGTCGCTGCCTCCATGGCGTATCATGCTACCTGAACCTCGCAAATCTCGTGGCACGCATACCCAGGTGAGGGAATTGTACCGGCCACACTGCACGTGGAGCACTCTGGGCACCATGCCCCCTCCAGAACCAGTGGAGTATCACATCCACTACCTCAGTCCTTGGCAGGATGAAGCACTCTGGGCACCAGGCCCCCTCCAGAACCAGTGGAGTATCACATCCACTACCTCAGTCCTTGGCAGGATGAAGCACTCTGGGCACCAGGCCCCCTCCATAACCATTGGAGACTGTTATCCTCTTGAGAGACTGTGGGTTTGCACTCCCCAGGATAAAGCAGTGGGAAAACCA
Source organism: Pleurodeles waltl (assembly GCF_031143425.1). Classification (NCBI taxonomy): domain Eukaryota; kingdom Metazoa; phylum Chordata; class Amphibia; order Caudata; family Salamandridae; genus Pleurodeles; species Pleurodeles waltl. Next base: position 847,375,178 of record NC_090444.1, read on the forward strand.
CCCACTAGAGAGTTTTGAGAGACTGTGGCTTTGCACTCCCCAGGATAAAGCAGTGGGCAACCCACCCACGGGAGAGGCTTGAGAGACTGTGGCTTTGTACTCCCCAGGATAAAGCAGTGGGCAAACCACCCACTAGAGAGACTTGAGAGACTGTGGCTTTGCGCTCCCCAGAATACATCAGTGGGCATGGAGCCCCGTCGTGCAGCAGTGGCGTTGTCCGTTCATCAGGCTTAGGTGCCCCCCCTCCCCCTCACCCTGAGGTGCCTGTATATTTTCGATCTGATGCCCCAGCAGTGTTGTCTCCGTTTCCAGTCAGTTATCATGTGTGGGACTCGCCCATGCATTTTGGGCCCAATGGTCCACGGACAATGATTGGAACACTATCCGGACTTGTGTAGTTGGTGTACATATTTGTATATACTGAATTCTGACTTTTGACTAATGGATTTTTCATGATTACACTGGTTGCAATCATTTCCTTTTGTCCTTGCCTTCTTCCAGGGGGTGGGGGGGGGTATATATGTAATGTTGCTGCATGTATTTGTGTGTATGTTGTTGTGTGTGAGGGTGGGGGTGTTGCGTGTGTGTGTCACTCTCTTTCCTACCCCCCTCCCCTGTGTTGTAGGTGCAGTACTCACCGTGGTCGCCGCCGCCGTTCGTACTCCTGGTAGAAGAGGAGGTAAACCAGCATGGGCAGTACGTGTAGTTCGGGCTCCATGGCGTCCTGGTTCCTCGTTGGGTGTCGAGAGGTGAGTGTTTTCCCTTCTGTGTACTGTTTCCGCCGTGATTTTGATGTTGTTGGTTCCGCCCCAGAAAAGGTGGCGGATAGGCGTCTTGTTATACAGTGGGCAGTACTTTGTCTCCCGCCTGTCTGTTGGGGGTGTCCGCCGCCCTGTTTGTTTCTACCGCCGTGGCGGTCGGAGTGTTAATGTGGCTGTCTATGTTGGCGGTTTCCGCCACGGTCGGAATCCCATTTTTTTTTTCCGCCGGCCTATTTGCGGTATTACCGCCGCTTTAACACCGACCACCAGGGTTGTAATGAGGGCCTTAGTCTTACTTGATTGTTTTTTGCCTGCAGGTACACTTCAATCCTCACAAGACGACTGCATTTGTGGTAGCCCAGGAGGGGGGGCTTGAAGCTGCATGCGTGCTAAATAGCATGTGGGAACCTTGTGGCATGTAACGCATGTGTAACACGCCAGGCGCGTACCCGGGCAAAGACCGGGCCTAGAGCAGGCTGGGCCCACTCTCTTGGTCAGTTGACCTTGTGCAACTGAGAGAGAGATGAAAGGTATAGTTACCTGTAATTATTTTTATTTGGTGTTGATATACATTTGGGTTCACCCTGCAGCATGGGCACTAGAAAAGTGAATGGCCCACAAAGAAGCTCCTCTATTATCACCAACTATCGGTCCACTGCTATGAAGGCCATCAATTCAGAGATCAGCTTGGTTGAGGAGAGAATTTGTGCTGCAAAGAAATCCTCATGTGAAGTGCATAAGGCTCATATAAGTTTGTTAGACTGTGAGAGCACAGACACTATGAGTTCAGCTGTTAACCTACTGGGCAAAGAGAGGAGTGGGTGGATAGTGGGTGTACCACTAACTCATTCTGATGGAAATTCTGGAAAGGGGGTCAATCAACTGGAAGAGGACGGTCAGTTAACACCCACCTCTCCCCACCAAAAAGGGAAAAAAATTGTACCCTTACAGTAGAATCTGTGGCTGCAACTTGCTCCAAACCTTTGCCCCGGAATAAAAAAGGGGGTCTAGGTTCATCAAAAAGAAGCAAACTACTAACTTGAAGGCCCCATCTGTTAAAGATGTACAAGATTTTAAACCGCTCATAACAATTCACCTTTCAAACAGGATAGATAGATTGGAGAATGTGTTTAATGACTTTTTGTGCTACACTATTGGCAAATAAAGAAAATCTAAAATGCAAATTAGATGGACTTGAGGACCCTATCCAACAGTACAGAATAATTCAGGTAAACTAGTCTAATTATCCTGGTCAAGGCATAGGTCAGCCCCCTATGACCAAAGAGACTACATCTCTTGAGCTAGTTGGCAAAACCAACAATCTCATAAGCAGCAGGGATGAAGCAGGAGATAATGGTGAAGGCCAGAGATTCACCGAGAGTATGAAAAACACTTTTCCACAGCTACCACAGGAGTGTTCCCTGAAAACAATAGCTGTAAAAGATGTTCCGACTTTATCATCATGTACAAAGGAAGACTATTCAGCTTTAAATAATAAGACAATCCACTGGCTAAAGAAGAACTCTGGGTGTCCGTAGGATTTCTTAGCCAAAGTAATAATAATAAGGAGAACACGTTGGATTGGCATAGGCAAAAAGGTAGTAGTTGGGACTGTGTGACTATTCATTTTAAACCTCCTAACGTGGTTAGTTCACTCCTTAATTGCCTGTAAGAACCACAAGAAAGGGGCACAGAACACAGCAGAAGAGTCCGTTCAGTGTTCACCTCCAGAAATGTCGTGACATCAGACGTGAGCGGTGTCACGAGATTCAAGGTGACATCAACACATTCCAAAACCACATCATTACACTTCTTCCCTCCTTAAAAATAAGACTATAAAACTAACAAAAAACTAAATAAAATACAAGAAACAACTTAAACAACCCTAACACAGAGAATAACATTTCTACAGAATTATAGTTTATCAATACATGACATAATCTTGAAATTTTGTAGGCTTATAACTAACTCTCACACTTCTTCTCTCATCACACCTCCCATTTCCAGTAAAACTATCCCCAATAGGTTGATTAGGTATGGTCTGGACTTGCATACTGGGATCCCGGGCTAACCCTGTAGTGCTCCACCAACTGCCATCAGAAAGCTTTGCAGCATTCCTACATAATTCATGAATCTGTTGGGAATCCTTAAACTTAGACATACCTTTCCTAACTAACATGGGATTCTTCACCCTCACCCAATCTCCAACATGCATTTTCCCACTTTCACTTCGTATTCCACTCAGCCTTTTCTTCCCACAAAATTTGAATTGTTAAAGATCTTTAATGGCTTGATCCACGAACATATTCCTTCTATAGGCAGCCTGGATACAATCCCCTAGAACACGATTAAACAGTTCCACTGTTCCATTGCTTTGCGGATGATACAATGGAGTTATAACGTGTTTAATGCCACACTTGCTTAAAAATTGAAGCATTTCTGTTGAAACAAACTGGACCCCATTATCAGTCAAAATTTGTTCTGTAAAAAACCTTCACGGATAAAAAAAAATGTTAAACAATTTATAACACTTTGTGTAGTTGGAAACTTTACAGACTTTACTTCAACCCATCTTGAAAGATGGTCAACAATCACAGCAAAATACCTCTTGTCAGGTGGTAAAACATGATAGGGCCCCAAAATATCGAAACCAATTTTCTGCCAAGCTCCAGCTGGCGAAGGCACATAAGAATCTGTACTACCTTCCGTGATTAAATCTTTGTCAATCATAGAGCATCTTGTACAACTTCTGACATACTCTTCTATTTCTTTATCCATTCTAGGCCACCAGAAATCAGATCTCAATTTCCTTTTAGTTATTGTTGTGCCCAGATGACCAGAGGGAGCCTCAGCAATTAGATCTTTTCTAAAACACTCAGGAGGAATAAACTTGTCACCTCTAACCAACTTATCTCCTTCAATGGACAATTCATCTGCCACTTTCCAATAAGGTTCAAGTTCAAGTAACAGATTCTTCTCTTTGGTCCATGTATAATCAGAGTCGAATTTCAGGATCAATCATCCTAGGGGCTGCTCTTGGGTTAAGTTTTCCTGACCATTGGTTCTCCTAATTAACAATGCTACTGGAAATGCCACTCACCCAAAATAGATAGGTCAACCTTTAATGTGGAAGTCTGAAATTCTTTTGAAATATTGACCTCCCTGGAAATTTTGGACTCACTTTGTCCTAAAGTGGGTTTAGTGGCCCAGAACTGTTTTTCCTCTGATGTACCACGAAAGGGGGCATAAGGTGGGTCCCAGGGGCAACTATGCGTTGGACTTGGTAGATCCCAAGGACACACCAAGGAGGTCCATTGCCGATCAACGAGGCCTTACGATTCTCTCATGGAATATTGCTTGTATCCATTTCCAGTTATCAACTCTTGGCTGGTCTTCTGTTATTATTAATGCAGACATTGTTTGACTACAAGAAACCTGGTCCACCAAGGATTTTTGTGTAAATGGTTTTCAAACCCTGTGTAGTGCAACTATGCCTTCTCGTGCACGATGAGCTAAAGGGGGCCTAGCCATTTTGATTTCTGTGAAACTAACTGGTCTCCCAACTAAAATAATGAATTTCATGCTTATTTCTAGCTGTTCTTACAAACTCCTTTGATATTATTCTAGGTAACCTTTATAACAATATGTTTGACACACATGTTACCACTGTAATAGATGATCTTGAGGACAGTTTAGTGAAATTTCAAGATGGTCATCGAAAGGAGATCCTACTAGTTTGGGCAGGGGATTTCAATATGCGACTATGTTAAAATAGCAAATCATCAATTTGTGGAACAAAAGTGTTGGAGGGAACGGGTGTGTTGCACTTTCAGCATGTCCCCTATGGAGAGGCCTTGAATAGAGTTTTAGTGACCAAAAACAGGGCATTTGCCAAAGAATTTAGGGCAGATGAGTCATCCCTCCCCCTGTCTACAATGGGGCCAATACTGGCAGTGAGATTGATTTTATTATATTGGCCTCAGATTTAACTGTACTACTGTTGGGTTATTATGTCAACATTTCCTATGTAAGCAATCATAATCTGCTTGTTATGGTTCTTGTTTTACACTTTTCAGATGATATAGGGCACAAGGAGAATTTGCCTTTAACCTCTTCACGCAACAAGTTCATTAGGATAAAATACGATAGAATAGATAAGGAGGTCTTTTTACATAAGCTTACATTAAAGATAATAATCATGCTATCTTATTGTTGACCTCCTTTGATGATTCCCCAGAGAATATATCAGTAGCCTTTGATGCCCTATGTACTTCCATGGCTAAGGGGCTTACTCTAAAGGTTCTACAAAGCCCCCTCCACAAGGTTGGTTTAACCATCCATGCACAACTGCACAACAAAAGTGAAACTCTAACATTATCTAAAATCCCACACTCTAAAGAAGAAATGATGGCCCTCACTATGACATTGGGGGTAGAACCCACTTACCGCCATGCTGATTGCCTGCCGCCAACATACCGCGGCAGCGGCGGATATCCTTTCACCATATTATGACACACACACACACCAATCCATCACTATTCAGCCACAGACACAAGTCCGCCTCACCAAAGGTCAGTGATAAACTGGCGGTATTCAAACTCACGCCGTTACATCAACAGAACAACGGCCATCATATTATGACCCACGAATCACCACGGCGGACATTCAGTGGCAGTAAGCCACTGGCGGTACACACATACATGCAAAACAGCACCACATTGGACAATTCAAACAACACACACCTGACACACATACACACACCACACCCACACCCCCACACCACTATAAAATACACACACATTACCCACAACCCCTTACAACTACAAACCATTGCCAACAGACTAACATCACGACTATAGACAAGACCAGACACACACACCAGCATCACCTATACACCACCCACGCACCTTACATCATACACCTCAACACATCACCCTACACACCCTCACCCACACTACACTCATGGCACCACAAAGACACCCCCAATTCTCAGAGGAGGAGCTAAGGGTTATGGTGGCGGAAGTCCCCCAGGTAGAACCACTGCTATTTGGAGCACAGGTGCAACAGATATTAATAGCCAGGAAGATGGAGCTATGGCGGAGAATCGTGGACAGGGTCAACACTGTGGGACAGCACCCCAGAACCAGGGATGACATCAGGAAGAGGTGGAATGACCTACGGGGGAAGGTACGTTGCATTGCAGCAAGACACCAACTCGCTGTACAAAGGACTGGCGGTGGACCACCACCTCCTCCCCCACAACTAACAACATGGGAGGAGCAAGTCTTGGCAATCATGCATCCTGAGGGCCTGGTCTGAGTAGCAGGAGGACTGGACTCTGGTAAGTCAACTCTATACTACTACTACCCCCACTACCTGCATGCCATCACATACCCCACCCTCACTCCATCACTCCACCACTTGTCACACACCCTACCATCACATCTTACTCATCCCAATGCCAAGCCCTGCATACCATACCAATGCATGGACACCACTCACAGACCTGCATGGACACCTATCACCAAAGCATGCACACTAGAGAGAATCAGCTAGCCCACCACATACCAACTTACACAAGTAAAAGCTGCCAGGGCAATGATAACGACTGAAGGCAACCCACTGATGCACAATATGTCACACACAGAAACATTCACATCCCCACAGGTACCCCAGCCAATGTCACCGGAGAAGAGGTGCCAGCAATATCCAGTCCTCCCACAAAAGAGGCCCACAGTGATGAAAGCGACTCTGGACGCCTGGATGAGGATGACCAACCTGGCCCATCAGGGACCTCTGGACAGTCAGTAACCCAGCCACAGTCACACACCACCACAGAGCCTCCCCCATCTGGAAACACCGACACAGCACCCACCCAGCCTATCCATACCACTGTCCCCAGGACACGTCAATCAGCAGTGTGTCTACCACTACAGGGACCCCAGGGCACACCTCGCCCACAAGACAATTAGGGACCTGGGGTCAGTGGCAGTGGGCACACAGTTCAGGGGACAAAGGCACAGGACAACAGGGAAATTGGGAGGAGTGCGGTGCGCCAGGGGGAGGGCAGGCCCAGGGACCCGACACTCCAGGAGGCACTCACTGAGATCCTGGGAGCATACCAACATTCCCAGGATATGCTGGGCAAGATCCTGGCCAACGTGCAGGAGAACAGGTGGCTGCAGGAGGGACAGTACCAGGGGATAAGGGAGTACTTGCAGGCTATTAACACCACCCTGGTCTCCATTGCAGGGGTGCTGGCAGCCATGGCCAACATTATGAGAGAGGCAGCCTCACAACAGCGGGCCCTGCCACTAGTCAGACATATGAGCTGCCTTCCACCTCCCACCTCTGCTGCCGCTAGCAGACAGGAGGCCCCGCCACAGGACCGACAGGCCACCAGCACCCCTCCCCCTGCAGAAGGAGAACCCCCTGCAACCGTTCCCTGCGATCCATACAAATATGGATTATGTAGTTGGCTGCAGTGATCACACCAGGAGCGATAGTGGGGCACCAACATCTGCAAAATGAGTTACCAAAGGGTACAGTGAGTGGACATAGAAGTGGGAAATAACAGCTTGCCAGTGACAAAGATAATCTAAATAATGACAATGAAATGTGAAGTAACACTGTCCTACCTGTGTGTCATCGGAAGTATTGTCTGATCACTGCAGTTCTGTTGTCCTCATCTTCATCCTCTGCATCCTCATCCTCACTGCCCACAGGGTCCACTGCTGCCACACGGCCATCTCCACCCTCCTCCTCCTTTCAGAAAAGGCACATGGCGTCTCAAGGCAAGGTTGTGCAACATACAGTATGCCACAATGATCTGGCAGACTTTCTTGGATGAGTAGCACACGGATCTACCTGTTAGATGGAGGCACCGAAACCTGGCCTTCAGGAGGCCTAAGGTACGTTCTATAATCCTTCTTGTACGCCCATGTGCCTCATTGTAACGTTCTTATGCACTTGTCCTGGGATTCCTCACAGGGGTCAGTAGCCATGATAGGTTAGGGTAACCTGAGTCACCTGCAAATATGGAGGGACAACATTTAGGGCCAGATGTAGCACAAATCTGGATTGTGACTTGCAAATTGTGAGTCAGACCGACTTGCAATTTGCGAGTCGCAATCCAGAATGTAGGATGGTGTCCCTGAAACCATCTGCGACTCGCAAGGGGATTGCAAAGGCCCACCTCATTAATATTAAAGAGGTGGGTCGCAATTTGCGACCCCCTTGCGAGTGGTGGCACTCACAGGGATGGTGGCCTGCTGGAGACAGCAGATCACCATGTCTGTGACTGCTTTTAAATAAAGCAGGTTTTTTTTGTAATGCAGCCTGTTTTCCTTAAAGGAAATCGAGATGCATTACAAAACTAAAAAATGAAAAGTTTTCGTTTCATTTTTTCATGCCATTCACAAAGGGCAATGGGTCCCATGGGACCCCTTCCCTTTTGCGAATGGGTTACCACCAATGTGACACTGGTGGTAACTGTGATTACTTTGCGACCGCGTTCGCGGTCACAAAACAATACAGCATCACGCTGCGACTCGCAATTAGGAAGGGGAACACCCCTTCCTAATTGCGACTCGCAGTCCTGTTTTGCGAGTCGGTAACCAGGTTACCAACTCGCAAAACGGGGATTGGGCATTGCAATGTGCTTTTTGCATGTCGCAAACAGCGAAATTCGCTGTTTGCGACGTGCAAAAAGGTTTGTACATCTGGCCCCTAGCCACACACCATCCCATATGGCCACACCATACTCATACACCAACATCCACTGGGTTGGAACCAGAGCTCACCTATTAGCCACACCCTGTGCCTCTGTAGTTGGCCCATCACATTAGGGATACTGCTATTCCTCAGGATAAAGGAATCATGCACAGACCCAGGATACTTAGCATTGATATGGGAGATGTACTGGTCCGCCAGGCACACAATCTGGACAATCATGGAATGATAACTCTTTTGATTTCGGAATACCTGTTCATTTTGCCGGAGGGGGGGAATGCAATATGTGTTTCATCAATTGCCCAAATTATGAAAGAACCAGTTGCCAAGAAATGGAGCACCGATAACACTTGCACAAGAGGGAGAATCCCAGTGGAGTGACGGACATTGTTGCCAAGTCCACCAGGGGTCTGTGGCACTCTCGCTTGGAGGCCTGAAGGTCGGCGGTGAACCAGATGCCCTTAGTGCTGGTGTGGTTGCTGGAGGGTTTCCTGATTGGGTCGAGGGTGTTGGTGCAGTCGTCTATCCATTGTCTGAGGTTGAGGGAGGCTGTGTTGGGGTCAGTGGTGATGGGCGGCGGGGCGGGGGTGAGGGTGGAGATCAGCTGGGCTTCAGTGATCTTTTCCAGCTGCGACGGGGGAATACCTGTTCATTTTGCCGGGGGGGGGGGGGAAGGGAATGCAATATGTGTTTCATCAATTGCCCCAATTATGAAATAACCAGTTGCCAAGAAATGGAGCACATATAAAACTTGCACAAGAGGGAGAATCCCAGTGGGGTGACGGATAGCAGATATCAGGCCAGGCTTCAGTTGGGCACACAGATCCGTTATTGTGGCCCTGTCAAGTCTGTAGGTGAGGATAATGTGCCTGTCCTCCATTGTTGCCAAGTCCACCAGGGGTCTGTACATGGGGGTATGTCTCTCTATCCTATTCACCCGCAGTGGTTGCAGTCTAAGGGACAAAAGAGTGAGGAGCCGGTCACAAACTGAACATTGGAGCCACAACAGTACAATGCAGGATGTCAATTTTAAATGTAAAAGTGGCATTTGTCCTGTATGTCCAATTGGGAACTGGGACCCAGTTATAATCCAGGGCATGTGCCCGCCACCCCCCCTGAAATGGTGTCCGCCTGTCCTGTGTGGAGGGACAGGTGGAAATGAGGTTATTCCGCTGACGTTGTGCGCCGTTGCGGGAGGCGGCCAGGGACCGCGGTGCAACTCCTCATTGGAAAACATTGGGCCCCATGGGGTACAGTGGCCAATGGTGATGTATGCCGGCGGTGACGGCATGCACCGCCGCGGACGTCACTGCCATTTTCTATCTGTTCTCTCACTTGCTACCTGACCTTCAACAGGAGAGGACCTACACTGCATGTGCAGCTGTGACCTGTGTCTGGGACCTACCATGGCACGTGTGACTGGGGAAAGGGCCCCTGCCTTCACCTCGGAGGAGTGGGAGAGACTGGTGGATGGGGTCCTACCCCAGTACGGACTGCTGTATGGGCCTCCAGACCAACAGGTGAGTACACTGTGAGTATGATGCATGGGGCATGAATGCAGTAGAGTGGTGTGAGTGAAGGGATCGTGTAGGGGGAGTTGGTGGATGTGCCCTGGGTGGCGTACAGCTTGTGGGCTGGGCCTTGTGTGTGCAAATGGCGATGTATAGGGGTATGGTGGGCCATAAGTGTAACAGGCAGGACAGTCTGACTAATTGCTTTCCCTGTGTGTATTTCTCTGCAGGTCAATGCCCATCGAAAGAAGGGTATATGGCGTGCCATCGCCAAGGACGTGCGGACCCTGGGGTCTACGGCAGGCGGAGCACCCACTGACGGAAACAGTGGGAGGACCTGAGACACTGGGCATGGAAGACGGCAGAGGCCCAGCTGAGGATGGCCTCCCAATGAGGAAGGGGTGCCCGTCGAACCCTGACCCCTCTGATTGCCCACATACTGGCGGTGGCCTATCCAGAGCTGGATGGGCGCTTGAGGGCATCACAGCAGCCACAAGGGGGTGAGTACAGTGCCAGACATTACAACTTACGCCTGGTAGGGTGGTATCTGGGTGGGGGATGTGTGTCAGTGGATGCCCCTAGGCCAGGCCTAACATTACAGAGTAGGTCTCATGTTGGGCAGAGTTCTGAAGTGATAATCCTCTTGCCTAGCTTGTAGGCATCCTCTACTGGGAAGGGCTGTGTGGGTCCCAGTTATGCTGCAATTGGCAGGATGTGACCCTCCCCATGCCCTGGTGGCTATTATTGGTCCTGGTGGTCAATGGCATAGTGTGTTGGCCTGTTCCCTGTCTGTGAGTGTGGTATGTACACCAACGGTGTTGTTTGTGCAGCCATTGACCATGTGTATCCTTTGTCTCTTCCCCCCCTTTTTGTTGTTTCATCCTTTCCTTATGTGCATTAGCATCATCTGGCGAAGGAGCAGAGGCACCGGTGATGGAGCAAGTTCCATCCCACAGGACCCAGGAGGCAGAGTCCACCGACGCTGAGGGCACTAGTGGGACGGACGGCGAGGGGAGCACCACGGCGGAGACAGGAGGGAACAGTTCGGACACAGATATTTCCTCTGATGGAAGCTCCCTGTTGATGGCGGACACTTCTGTGACCTCCACAGCTACAGGTACATTCGCCACCCCCTGTACCATCACCGCCCTCCCAGCAGCCCCTCATCGAGTTGCCTGTGCCCGCTCACTCAGGAGGGTGGGCATCTCCTTCGCCCCAGGCACCTCCGGCCCTGCCCCAGTTAGCCCTGCTGCCCTGAGTGAGGTGGCTTTTGACCTCCTGAGATCCATCTCTGTAGAGCAGTCAACCATTGTGAATGCCATCCAGGGGCTGGCAGCCCAAATGCAACAATCCAATGCATTTCTGGAGGGCATTCACACTGGCTTGGTGGCCCCACAGAGATCAATCTGGATTCTAGCCTCCTCTCTGATGGCAGCCATTGTCCCTGTTTCCACCCTCCCCCCTCCAACTTCCTCTTCCCAGCCCCATTCCCCCAACATATCCCAAGCACACAGGCAGATGAGCATACACACAGGACAACCCACAAGAGTGGCACTGGCAAACACAAGAACCACACATCATCCCACAGGAACTCACACAAACACCATCCAGATGCAGACATACCAACATCCACTGCCTCCACTGTGTCCCCCTCCTCCTCCACCTCCCTCCCAGTTGCGTCTGCACTCACACCTGTATGCACTACATCCTCCTCCACTACCAGCATATCCACCATACCTAGCTGAACACACACCTCACTGGCAGACCCCTTCACAACAGGTATGCACACGTCCCCTGTGTCCCCTCCCACTGTGTCTGCTCCCCCTCCCAAGGTACACAAACGGAAGCACTCAGATACCCAACAGCCATCAACCTCACAACAGCATCCAACCCATACACCTGCACCCAAACACAGCAGACAGACACCTCCTACAACCACTCCCTCTTCATCCACTCCCAAACCTTCTCCCTCTTCCCGCCCCAGTGTCCCTAAGAAGCTTTCCCTCTCCACCATTGACCTCTTCCCTACCATCCTTCACATCTGGCCGGGTGGTAAAAACCCAGGCAAGCACCTCATCCACCCAGTCCACGGGCACAGTAGTGTCCACACCCACTCATGGTGGTAAAGGATAAAGGGCACCAGGCAGCCTCAAGGAAAGGGTGTCATCCCCAAGTTCTGCCCGGCAGGCCAAGGTGCCTGTCCCAAGTGCTGCAAAGAAGAGCAAGGTGCCACCTGCAGCTGCTGACAGGACGGGTATCGAGCCTTCCCGAGATGCTGCCAAGAAGAGCAAGGTGCCATCCCCAGCTGCTGCCAGGAAGGGCAAGGAGCCTGCAGCAGCAGGCAGGAAGGACAAGGGGCCTGGTGCTGGGACTCAGTCGGAGCCCCCACCACCAACCATGGTTGTGCAGCCGTCCGAGGCTGCAGGGGATGGGCAGGAGCTTCCCCCCACAACCGCCACCAGCAGCAGCACCACCACCAGCAGTGTGCAGCCGTCCACGGCTGCAGTGGATGGGCAGGAGCTTCCCCCAACAACCGCCACCAGCAGCAGCACCACCAGCAGTGTGCAGCCTTCCGAGGCTGCAGCGGATGGGCAGGAGCTTCCCCCCACTGCCACCACCAGCAGCAACAGCACCACCACCACCAGCAGTGGGCAGCCATCCAAGGCTGCAGAGGATGGGCAGGAGCTTCCCCCCACAACTGCCACCAGCAGCACCACCACCACCAGTGAGCAGCCACCTGAGGCTGCAGGGGATGGGCTGGAGCCTCCCCCCCCAGCAGCTGCAGCAGCACCACTACCAAAAGAATAGGGAGAGGAAGTAAAGGAGTCCTGATCATCAGGAGCAAGAGTCCTCACACACCGTACTTGGTGTCATGCTTCATCATCGGACAGCTCCTCGTCAGACCGGCGCTGCAATGTCTGAAGGGCTCCCCCCTAAAAAGGGGGGGCTCTTTGCCGGAGATCTTTTGATTTTGCCGATGATGCCGCGGAGCAAAGTATGGGTCCGTGGGGAAGGAAAGTACAGGAATAAAGGATAAGATTGGCTCAGGACCCTCACTAAGTGATTTATTCTTTGATGTTGGGAAATGGCCAAGATTAAAAAAATGGCAAGGGAGTGAAAATTGAGGTAATGCTCAGACACTCACACAAGAAAATTCAAAGCAGGAAGTCGGTAATTATCCGAAATTCCTTAATATGTGGTCGACATGTTTCGCGTCTTGATATGGTCTCAGCAGGATCCTACGACGCTTCTTCAGGACCTATTAAATAATTGGACTTCTTCAATCGAAACCCAAGTGAAAAAAAGAAAAAATTATATATATAGACTCCTGCAATCTATCGTTTACAGTCAAAACGTAGTCAGTCACTTACTAGGATAGAACAAGACTGGCTTTTTCCTATCAGTCACCCATCTCCACTAGAGAAAGGGCTTCATGGGATCACGTAGGCCTGATGCCCAATACACAAACAATTTGTGTGCGTTTCGGTGTCAGGCGCAGCACCTACCCTCAGGCTCCGTTCCCGAATGCGGGATCACGTAGGCATCAGGCCTACGTGATCCCATGAAGCCCTTTCTCTAGTGGAGATGGGTGACTGATAGGAAAAAGCCAGTCTTGTTCTATCCTAGTAAGTGACTGACTACGTTTTGACTGTAAACGATAGATTGCAGGAGTCTATATATATAATTTTTTCTTTTTTTCACTTGGGTTTCGATTGAAGAAGTCCAATTATTTAATAGGTCCTGAAGAAGCGTCGTAGGATCCTGCTGAGACCATATCAAGACGCGAAACATGTCGACCACATATTAAGGAATTTCGGATAATTACCGACTTCCTGCTTTGAATTTTCTTGTGTGAGTGTCTGAGCATTACCTCAATTTTCACTCCCTTGCCATTTTTTTAATCTTGGCCATTTCCCAACATCAAAGAATAAATCACTTAGTGAGGGTCCTGAGCCAATCTTATCCTTTATTCCTGTACTTTCCTTCCCCACGGACCCATACTTTGCTCCGCGGCATCATCGGCAAAATCAAAAGATCTCCGGCAAAGAGCCCCCCCTTTTTAGGGGGGAGCCCGTCAGACATTGCAGCGCCGGTCTGACGAGGAGCTGTCCGATGATGAAGCATGACACCAAGTACGGTGTGTGAGGACTCTTGCTCCTGATGATCAGGACTCCTTTACTTCCTCTCCCTATTCTTTTGGAACAGTGTATCATATTTTATTATCAAGTTCTTTGGAGGATATACACTGGACCATAAATCCTCCCATCCCCTCCTATTTTTGAAGCAGCACCACTACCACCACTGAGCAGCCGTCACCGCCGGCGGACAGTCTGTAATCCTGCCTCCATGGGATGTTGTGCGGCCTGCCCCCTGCAAATCCTATGGGTATGACACCCAGCTGAGAGACTGTGACCTTGCACTCCCCAGGATCAGAAGCATAGGGCACGATGCCCCCTCCAGAACCAGTGGGTAAGCCACCCACTCACCCCATCCTCCCCAGTATCAGAAGCACATGGCACAATGCCCCCTTCAGAACCAGTGGGGAAGACACCCACTCAAGAGGCTGTAGCCTTGCACTCCCCAGGACCAAGCACAGGGTGTGTGGGTGTCGCTCTCTTTTTCCTCCCCCCTTCCCTTGTGTGCTAGGCGGCTGTACTCACCGTGGTCGTCTTCGCCGTCATTGGTGTTCATGGTGGAGCAGGACGTAAAATATCATGGGAAATATTTGCAGCTCGGGCTCCATGGCGTTGTGGTTCTTCCCTGTGTCCTTTCCCTTCTGAGGTCTGTTTCCGCCAGGCTTTTGCAGTTGTTGGTACCGCACCTGGAAAAGTTGGCGGTTTCAGGGGTCATAAATAAGTGGGCTGAACACTGACGTCTGCCTGCCTGTAAGCAGGTACCGCCGTGGTGGTTGTTTCCGCCCTGGCGGTCGGTGTGGTAAAGTGGCTGTCTATCTGAGATCTTTCCGCCATGGTCATAATTTGGTGGTAGTTGCCGCAAGCCTGTTGGCGGTATTAACGCCACTTTATCACCAACCGCCCGGGTTGTAATAAGGGCCTATGTGTGCCACAAGGTCTTATAAAGATAGCCTTGAGGTTTGGAAAATTGAGCTAAGAAGGGCAGCACAGGAGGAGATAGAAAAGGCAGCTATATTGAGGGATAGTGCTGCTTTCTGGAAGGTTGATAACCAACATTTTTTGTCTGGGCATGAGAGGTCTTCGTTGGACTCCCTTATATCTGTTCAAGCCTGAGTACTGACATTTGTGCCTCAGACAATAGAGATACCATCCTAGAAGATAGGGAAGTAGTGGCTGTACTTTTGAGGCCCAGTCCCAATTTAGCAAAACTATTAAGGCAAGAGATTTAATTGCTGCTATACTAATTAGAGGCCCCGTGGTAAGGTCCCTGGACCTGACAGAGTTCCACAAGATCTTTATAAAGATAAAGTTATATTCTGTGCTCCATTATTAACAAATGTCTTTAGGGCTGCTATAAAGGGACAACTTGTTCCATCTTTTGAGGGAAGCGGTGGTTGTCTCAATTTTTCACAAGAATTTGCAATGCAATGTGTCTTGCGATTGCTCGATTTAGAGCAATCGGTGTTGTCAATTCCTAACTGGACATTTCTGTGCACATAAATTGAAAATGATAAGTAAAACAGTTGACATAAGTGAGCCGATTCAAAGCATCATAGACGCCAGGAGCATGAGCGCGAAGCACAGACACAAAACATAAAAGAAAGTCGCTCACAGTCAAATGTATCGGCAATTGTGCAATTATCCATGTAACGGGCAGTCTACAAGATGGTAACAAAACCACCTGAGGAGGGTCAAATGTAAAGCATTTACCAATGATAACAAGGGAATTTGTAAAGGCAAGCCCACGAACAGGTGAACGTGATTGCTGTGCAGTGGGCGTGGTTAAAAGCCCACGGGACTAACAAAAAGGTCAAAGCGCTTGTGCGCTCAATCTAAAAAGAAGGCTAGGCATTCTCTGTGCTACTATTATCCAATTTTCCTCTTTGTTAGCTCATTCAAAATATTAGGCAGGATCCTGGGACCTGAGGCCTGGTTGGAGGAAAAAGAAGCCTTGTCCAGAGTGCAGTACAGGGTTTGCACATGGGTGTGCACGGTAGAACAGTGCTCAAACCTTCAGCTGTTAATTGCTAAATACGTCAAGGTCAGGAGGGGATCCATTCATCATGCATTTATGGACCTCTCATGCATCTTCAACATGGTGAATAGGGTGGAACATGCTATTATGGCAAGGATAGGGATTTATTAGGTTTTGATTGGTTAACTTCAAAGGATTCATTGGGATACATTGGAAAGGATTAGATATGGAGCAGATGGCAAACTTTCTGCTATAATTAAATCCTCATTTGGGCTTCATCAAGGATGTGTGATAGCCACACTATTGTTCCTTATATTTATTAATGGCCTAGAACAATATTTGTGCAATAAAGGGAAAGATTTACCCAAACTGAAGTCTTGTGCAATACCAGTTTTACTTTGTGCAGATGATGCGTTGTTAATTTAAAAAACAGCAGTCTGCTATTCCTTTTAGATGCCTTTTATTATTTTATGGGGAAGTGGATCTTAAAACGAATCTTAACAAATCATTTGCCATGAGTATAGGTCCAAACTTGTTAAATCACGAATATTCCAAGTAGAAGAGTCAGAAATTTCTAAAGTAAAATCTTTTGCTTATTTAGGTTTTCCCTTTGAACCTAATTTAAATTGGGCTAGTTTATTTAACACCAGGGTAGTCCAATGCCAAAGAGCTATAAAGTTGTTTTTTAATGTTGTAAGCCGACTCAGTCATAAAATTTTAAAAAACATGGTTAATACAGGCAAGTGTGTTTATTTGGCGGTTTATGGAGCCCATGTTTGGGGGTGCAAGGGTGCTAACCAGCGACAGCGTTTTGAAAACAAATTTCTGCATAGACTCTTAGATTTCCCTCAACCCACACTGTCCTTTATCTCATACTCTGAGGTAGGTCTAGAGTCTATGGCTTATAGAATTAAATTGGAGTCCTTACTTATTTGGATAAGAATTTGGGGAAACCTGGAAGCCTATTTTTTGACGTAATTACTGGCATACTGTCTTTCTTTTGACAGTGCTATGGCAATTCCTTGGCTTAACAATATTAAAAATGGCTTTTAAGAACTAGATTTACAGGAGTCGTTTTATAATCCGGAGATCACAGAGGTAGAAACAAAGTTGCCGGTGAAAGAAATGTTTATGGAAAGGCAAATGTGATTCTCTCAGGAGGACTTTGATACATTGTGTCCTGTACTAATTATAGTTTAATCAAATTGTCCCAAGCTGTGAGATTTATTTGACATCAGTTTTTACTGTGACATAAACATTTGCTTTCTTTTTACAATATTTAGTTTTAGTATGATACTGTTTTTAGTGGCATTCCCTAGAAAGCAGATTAGAATTCTATTTTGCCAAAGTGTCCATGTGATAATGTTTCTTTCCAAAGCACAATGGACTTTATCCTTTTCTGTCAGTTATACTGTTATGCACGGATATGTTACTTGGTACTGATTTTGCACTCTACTAATAATAGACTACATAAGGAAGCCTTAGCCTTTTTGCAACAATTGGACAATATGGGACTGTGTTGCTGAGGCAAATTTTATCCACTGTGTGTTGGTGGTCAGAAATAGAGATGGGACTTTGTAAAATACTTTGTGATCTGATTTTAATATTTTTATTTTGCTGTACACTGTATGATATCTGGTTTTATATATGATATTCTTGTCTACTGTTTTTTAATTTTATGTAACTGAATTGCCTTTTTATTATGTACTTTTATGGCAAACAGAATAAGGTTTGATGATGTTGATAAACTGGAACTTCCTTGGTAACAGGGTTTGTCATTTGTTGGGAGAGGGAAGGGGAGAAGGGAGATGGGTCGGTAGTTCTTGAGATCTTTGGGGTCCCGTTTGGGTTTCTTTAGCAGGGCGTTGACTTCGGCATGCTTCCAACTGTCCGGGAAGGTGGCGGTCTCGAAGGAGCTGTTGATGGTCATACAGAGTTGGGGGGCGATGATGGGGCTAGCTTTGTTGAGTACGTGGTGGGGTAGGGGTCGGAGGGTGATCCGGAGTGGATAGTACTCTTGGGTTTGATGGTGTCCGTGTCGTTGATGTGGGTCCAGGAGAGCAGGAGGTTGGTGCAGCTTGGTGCGTTGGGGTTTGTGGTGGCTGTGGTGGTCGTAGGGGTCGAGGTGTTGAAGCTGTTGTGGATTTCTGTGATCTTGCGGTGGAAGAAGGTGGAGAGGGAGTTGCAGAGGTCTTGCGAGGGAGTGAGGTCGATGGAGCAGGCCCTGGGGTTGGCGAGATCCTTGACGATGCTGAAGAGCTCTTTGCTGTAGTGCGTGTTGTTGTCGATGCGTTCCTTGTAGAAGGATCTCTTGGTGGTCTGGATTAGTTGGTGGTGCTTGCGGATGGCTTTCTTGAGGGCGGTGTGGTTGCTCTCTTTTTGTTTGTGGCGCCACTTCTTCTCGTTTCTTTGGCACTCTCGCTTGGAGGCCTGAAGGTCGGCGGTGAACCAGATGCCCTTAGTGCTGGTGCGGTTGCTGGAGGGTTTCCTGATTGGGTGGAGGGTGTTGGTGCAGTCGTCTATCCATTGTCTGAGATTGAGGGAGGCTGTGCTGGGGTCAGTGGTGATGGACGGCGGGGCGGGGGTGAGGGTGGAGATCAGCTGGAATTCAGTGATCTTTTCCAGCTGCGACTGGGGAATCTGTTGTGGGTGGTGGTGTGTGGCGGGTTTCTGGAAGGTGAAGTGGACGCAACGGTGGTCGGTCCAATGGAGTTCGGTGGTATGGCTGAAGGTGATGTGGCTGCTGGTGGAGAAGATGGTGTCGAGCCTGTGGCAGGCGGAGTGGGTGGGCGCCATGACAAGTTGTTTGAGACCGAGGTTGGCGAGGTTGTCGATCAAGGCAGAGGTGTTGCTGTCGGTGGCGTTCTCGAGGTGAAAGTTCAGGTCGTCGAGGAGGATGTAGTCAGTAGAAGCAGAGGCGTGGGTGCTGATTGAGTCGGCAATGGAGTCACTGAACTTGGGCCGGGGGGCCTGTAGACGAGGGTTCCTCTGAGGGTGATGTTGGCATTGGTGTAAATCTGGAAATGTAAGTGTTCAGCAGCGTCAAGGGCACCATTGGTGTTGGTCGAGATTCTGAGGGTGTTTTTGTGGACTATGGCGATCCCTCCTTCCAGTCTGTTGGAGCTGTCTCTGCAGGTTATCTAATAGCCTTCAGGGATGGCTATGGCGATGTCGGGTTCCGAGGAGGGGGTAATCCATGTTTTGGTGAGGAAGGTGACGTCCGGGGATGATAAGGTGAGTAGGTCCCAAAGTTCCAAAGCATGCTTGTGGAGGGAGCGGGGAAGATGCAGCTGAGATGGTTGCGTTTGGTTCTGGTGTGGTGTTTAGCGGCTTTGGGGCAGGAGAAGCTGCAGTTCCTGCAGGTTAAGGGTCCGTGGGTGATCTGCGGGGTGGCTTGGAAGCAGGAGACAGAGTGTCCTGTGTTGAGGGCGAGGAGGTCGTTGGCATTGTAGCAGCGTCGGGCGGTGTGTGGGATGCGGGGGCCAGGGGCTCTGACGCTGGGCGCTGTCCAGGCGCGGATGGGCGCAGACGGGCTTGTCTCTGGCGAGGTGGGAGGGAGGAGCAGCTGGGAGGCAGGAGCAGTGGGCGAATGGGGGCGCGAGGGGGGTGGGCCGCAGAGGACGCAGCGGCGGGAACCGGGAAATGGAGACAGTGGCTGAAAAGCCGAAAAACAAGAGAAAAGAAGGCAAAAAGGCTCACAGCAAAGGAGTCTGAACACGGAGATACAGAGCAATAAAAGCAATAAAAGGCACAAAATGAAGGACAATTACAGGACAGACACACAATACTTACGGCAACCAGGGGATGAGGCCCAGGCTGGTGCCTGTGGGTGGTGGAGGGCCTCGAACTCGCAGCAGCAGCGAGGGCAGGGTAGAGGGCACAGCGGCAGTCAAGAGGAGCTGCGCCGCGTGGGGAGTGAAACCCAATCTAAAATCAGGTCAGGGACACTCCTGATGGCATCTTGTTGGTTGACTGCTGCTCAATCATTCAAAATCAATCAAGCATTTGTAAAGCGAACTACTCACCGCTAGGGTCTCAAGGCGCTGAGGGGGGGGTGGGAAGGAACTGCTACTGCTCAAATAACCAGGTCTTGAGGCGTTTCCTGAAGGTCAGGATGTCCTGGGTCTGTCGTAGGTGGGCGGGGAGGCTATTCCAGGGCTTGGCGGCGAGGTGGGAAAAGGATCTGTGCCTGCTGTAGTTCGATGGATGTGAGGGACGGCGGCGAGGACAAGGTTGGCGGAGCGGAGTTGGCGTGTGGGAGCGCGGAAGGTGAGTCGCTCTTTGAGGTAGGCAGGGCCCGTGTTGTGAAGAGCTTTGTGGGCATGGATGAGGAGTTTGAAGGTGATCCTCTTGGGTACAGGAAGCCAGTGTAGGTCTCTGAGGTGGGCTGAGATGTGGTCGCGACGTGGGATGTTGAGGATGAGGCATGCGGAGGCGTTCTATATACGTTGTCGTTTCTTCTGGAGTTTGGCCGTTGTTCCTGCATCGAGTTCGTTGCCGTAGTCCAGTCTGCTGCTGACGAGGGCGTGGGTGACTGTCCTTCTTGTTTTGATGGGGATCCATCTGAAGATCTTGGGAAGCATGCAGAGGGTGTTGAAGCAGGAAGATGAAACGGCGTTGACTTGATGGGTCGTGGTGAGCGATAAGTCTGGGATGAAGCCTACATTGCCTGCGTGGGTGGTGGGTGTAGGTGCGGTTCCTGGATAGCTGGCCACCAGGAGTCGTCCCATGCAGAGCGGTTGGAGCTGAGGATGAGGACCTCTGTCTTGTCCTAGTTAAGTTTGAGGCAGCTGTTATCCATCCAGTTGGTGATGGCATGTAGTCCGTCGTGGAAGTTGGTTTTGGTGGTGGTGGGGTCCTTGTTGAGTGAGAGGATCAGCTGGGTGTTGTCAGAGTAGGAGACAATGCTGAGGTTGTGGGGTCGGATGATGTTGGCGAGCGGTGCCATGTAAATGTTAAAAAGAGTTGGGCTGAGAGAAGACCCCTGGGGGACGCTGCAGATGGTCTTGGTGGCTTCCGATAGGAAGGGCGGGAAGCGGACTCTCTGAGTTCTGCCGGAGAGGAAGGATGTGATCTAGTGCAGGGCCTTGTGGCGGATCCCGGGGTCGTAGCGGTGAGTGCATAGGGTGTGGTGGCAGACAGTGTCAAAAGCAGCTGAGAGGTCCAGGAGGATGAGGGCTGCTGTTTCGCCTTTGTCCAGCATGGTCTTGATGTTGTCGGTTGCGGCAATGAGGGCGGTCTCGGTGCTGTGATTCCTACGGAATCCGTATTGGGAGATGTCCAGAGTTTTGTTGTCCTCCAGAAAGTGGGTCAGTTGACCGTTGACGATCTTCTCGATGACCTTCGCCGGGAAGGGAAGGAGGGAGATGGGTCGGTAATTCTTGAGGTCTTCGGGGTCCACTTT
The DNA here is from genome assembly GCF_031143425.1 of Pleurodeles waltl. NCBI lineage: Eukaryota > Metazoa > Chordata > Amphibia > Caudata > Salamandridae > Pleurodeles > Pleurodeles waltl. The sequence goes on from NC_090444.1 coordinate 847,396,696, forward strand.
GGGTTTCTTTAGCAGGACGTTGACTTCGGGGTGCTACCAGCTCTCCGGGAAGGTGGTGGTGTTGAAGGAGCTGTTGATGATCATGCAGAGTTGGGGGGCGATGATGGGGCTCGCTTTGTTGAAGACATGGTGGGGGCAGGGGTCGGAGGGAGATCCGGAGTGGATGGTGCTCATGGGTTTTGCGGTGTCCTCGTTGTTGATATGTGTCCAGGAGAAAAAGAGGTTGGTGCGGCTGGGTGTGTTGGGGTTGGTGGTGGTCGAGGAGTTAAAGGTGTCGTGGATTTCCGTGATCTTGTGATGGAAGAAGGTGGTGAGGGAGTCACAGAGGTCTTGCGATGGAGGGGGGTCGATGGAGCATGACCTGGGGTTGGTGAGTTCCTTGACGATGTTGAAGAGCTCTTTGCTGTTGTGGGCGTTGTTGTCAATGCGATCTTTGTAGAAGGCTCAAGCCCTTACTCGGGTTATAGAGGACAACCCTGACGTAAGATCAAAGACTGAGACAGGATCTTAGGAATAGGGCAATGGCGCAGACTCTGGGAGTGATTTTTCAGTTGGAGTCCCATTTGATAACTCCTCTTCCAGTGATTATGAGGGAGGTGATGAGGACAGTCATGCTGTCCCTTCGCAAGCAAAGTCTGTGCAGCGGGACAATAGCGTGTTCGCCCAACCCAGAGAGCAGGTGCATGCGGCGGCAAGCACAGAGAGAGTGCTCTCTTGGGAGCTCCCCAGTTTAGTTCTGCTCAAAATACCTCCGCCCAAATCTTAATGTGGAGACATCGAAATTATCTATCACAAAACTAACTGTTTTTGTAAGGCAGGACTGCATTTTTGGTCCTGGGCTCAGCGGCCATATAGGGAAATTTCCAGAAACTAGACATCCAGGGGAGTCCACAGAGGTGTGACTTGTGTAGATTCCCCAAAGTTTTCTTACCCAGAATACCCTGCAAAACTGAAATGTTGAATAAAAACTCTATTTTTTCTTGCATTTCTGTTACACAAACTACAGGATTATGCTGGGATCCACGAAATTCATACCACCCAGTGTTTCCCCACCTGTCCTGATAAAAATGCTACCCCACTTGAGTGCCTGTACCTAGTGCCTGCGTAAGGAATGGATCACCCCAGGGCCAACAGTTTCCCTCATGTAAGGACCAGCATTGATCGTTGTGTGATCTATTCCTGTTGCGGGCACTAGGCCTACCCACACAAGTGAGGTACCATCTTTATTGGGAGACTCAGGGGAATTCTGGGTGGAAGGAAATGTGTGGCTCCTCTCAGATTCCACAACCTTCCATCACTGAAATGTGAGGAAAACGTGTTTTTTTGGCCAAATTCTGGGGTCTGCAAAGGATTCTGGGTAACAGAACATGGTGAGAGCCCCACAAGTAACCCTATCTTGGATCCCCCTAGGTGTCTAGTTTTCAAAAATGCACAATTTTTGGTTGGTTTCCTTAGGTGCCGGCTGAGCTAGAGACCAAAATCCACAGCTAGGCACTTTCCAAAAAATGTCAGTTTTCAATGTAAAAATGTGATATGTCCATGTTGCTTTTCCTGTCGCTGGCATTAGGCCTACCCACGCAAGTGAGGTACCATTTTTATCGGGAGACTTGGAGGAACACAGAATAGCAGAACAAGTGTTATTGCCTCTTGTCTTTCTCTACATTTTTCCTTCCAAATGTAAGACACTGTGTAAAAAAAGGACGTCTATTTGAGAAATGCCCTGTAATTCACATGCTAGTACGGGCACCCCAGAATTCAGAGATGTGCAAATAACCACTGCTTCTCAACACCCTGTCTTGTGCCCATTTTGGAAATAGAATGGTTTTCTTGATACCTATTTTTCACTCTTTATATTTCAGCAAATTAATTGCTGTGTACCCGGTATAGAATGAAAACCCATTGCAAGGTGCAGCTTATTCATTGGCTCTGGTTACCTAGGGTTCTTGATGAACCTACAAGACCTATATATCTCTGCAACCAGAAGAGTCCAGCAGACGTAACTGTATATTGCTTTCAAAAATCTGGTATCGCAGGAAAAAGTTACAGAGTAAAACATGGAGTAAAATGGCATATTTTTCACCTCAATTTCAATATTGTTTTGTTTCATCTGTTATTTTCGGTAGGTAGACCTTATAGGATCTACACAAATGACCCTTTGCTGAATTCAAACTTTTGTCTACTTGAAATGTTTAGCTTTCCGGGATCCAGCACTAGTTTCACACCCATTTCTGTCACTAACTGGAAGGAGGCTGAAAGCAGAAAAAATAGTGAAAATGGGGTATGTCCCAGTAAAATGCCAAAATTGTGTTGAAAAATTTGGTTTTCTGATTCAAGTCTGCCTGTTCCTGAAAGCTGGGAAGATGGTGATTTTAGCACTGCAAACCCTTTGTTGATGCCATTTCCTGGGAAAAAATCACAAGCCTTCTTCGGCAGCCCTTTTTTCCCATTTATTTGAAAAAAACGAAATTTTTGCTGTATTTTGGTTAATTTCTTGGTCTCCTCCAGGGGAACACACAAAGTCTGGGTACCTTTGGAATCCCTAGAATGCTGGAAAAAAGGACGCAAATTTGGCTCGGATACCTTATGTGGAAAAAAAGTTATGAAGGCCTAAGTGCGAAGTACCCTAAATAGCCACAAAAGGGCTCAGCACCAGAGTGGGGGGAAGAACCAGCAGCTAAGGGATTAAATCAATAGTCATAAGGACAGATGTTTGGGTGCCCTGACCTACTACAAAGGTATCATGTAACTTGAGACAGTGCAAATCACACATCCCACACTGTCCCTTATCACCTATGTTTGGTGCACACACTATTCATAGCTGCTTAATGACACCTCTACTCACACATACAAAATATATAATTGTAGGAAAGTGCCCTCTTTTGGGCATGATTAACCCCACTTTGTGCCTGGTATGTGCGTGTTTTGACTGTGTTCACTGGGATTCTGCTAACCAGGACCCCAGTGACTGTGCTCTCTCCCTCTAAATGTGATTGCTTAGGACATAGCACACCCCACAATTGGCATACTGGTCCCCCTATATAAGGTCCCTAGTATATTGTACTTACGTACCCAAGGCATTTGGGCACCAGGCGTTCCTCATGGGCTACAGCATCTATTGTGCCACCCATGGGAGCCCATGCAAAATGTGTCTGCAGGCCTACCATTGTAGCTTCCGTGAAAAGGTGCATGCACTTTTCACTACAGGTCACTGCACCAGGTCACTGTACGTCACCTCTTTGGCAGGCCCTCCTAGCCCAGAGGGCAGGGTGCAGATACCTGTGTGTGAGGGCACCTTTGCATGAGCAGAGATGCCCCATTTCCCTGGCCTCCGTAAGTGAGAGAAAGCCATTTTACCAGTGTACTGGACACAGGTCACTCACTACCTGTGTCCAGCTACATAATGGTAACTCCGAACCTGGGCATCTTTGGTATGAAACATGTCAAACTCCTACTCCAATACTGTTCCCAGTGTTGGTTATATGATTCTATGCACTCTAGGGCCTCCAGAGAAGATCCCCAGCATTGCTCCTACTGGTGCTCTGGATTTCCTTTGGGAAAGGAGGCAGCACCCTCTCCCTTTGGAACTAGGTGTTACATGGCTTGGGAGGGATAGCCTCCCCAAACCACCGGTATGCTTTGAAGGGCACATTTGGTGCCCTCCCTGCATAAGCTGGTTTGCACCAGTCCAGGGACACCTAGTCCCTGCTCTGGCACGAAACTAGACAAGCGAAAGGGGAGGGACCACTTCCCTGTCCATCACCACCCCAGGAGTGGTGCCCAGAGCTCCTCCAGGTGGCCACTGGGAGCATCTGAATGGTCATGTCAGGTAGGTGACGTCACAGCCCTGTCCTGATAGGTGTCACCCTGCTAGGTTACCAATCCCCCTTCCTGGGATATTTAGGGTCTCCCTCCCGGATGGGTGATCAGATTCGATGTGCAAGATTCCAGCAGGACTCCGCTGCATCATTTACTTCATCTTCTGGCCACTGGAACTGCAACTGGAACCTCCAGAAACTGACAATCTGCAACTCCAGCGATGACTCCACTTTGCAAAATTGTTTCTGCAGCTCCTTCCAGAAACTGCAACTTTTTCCCGGCTGTGCATCCTCTGTGGGTGACGAGTCTTCAGCCTGCACAAGAATCAAGAAGTAATCTTCCTTGGCGTGAAGGAGTCACTCCCCTGCCTCCGCAAGCACCAACTGCAACGACGACCGGTTGCGTGGATCCCCTCTCCTCTGGAACTGCCTGGATCCTGCATCACAAGTGGTGGTCTGGAGTGGTCCCCTTGGTCCCCTCTACCAACTGTCCAATTTGGGAGACAGTAAGTCCTTGCCACTCCTTGCAGGACAGTACCCCTGTGCACCGCAACTCTTGCAGCTATCAAGGCTTGTTTGTTCTCCTCCAAGGGGTCTTCAGGCTCCGTGTAGCCCCAGTCTCCAGCACTCTTCCCTCCAAAGAACAGTCTCCTGCCTGCTGCTCCAGCAACGTGGGACTCTTCTCTAGTTGCGCTGAGTGGGCCTCACTGCGACTCCTGTGCCTGCTGCCTGTAGGTTGCCTGTGGGGGTTGCCTCCTCTTCCTGTGATTCTCCCAGCTGCTGATGGTTTGGATTCCCCTACTTGAGTCAAGACCCCTGGGCCTTGCTGGTCCTCTTCAGCCTTGCAAAACCTTCTTCACCGACTCTTGCATTTGTCAAGGCTTGTTGGTGGTTCTCCAACAACACTGACTGACTGCATCACGACCGGTGACGTGGGACATCATTTGCATCACTGCTGGAACTCCTCTTCTGCTCCTGTGCTGCACTGCTGACTGTCTTCATCCACCGTCGACCTGGTCCTGCATCCACAGCCGACTCCACCTCGAACTGGACTTGGTCCCCTCCTTTTGCAGGTCCTCTTCTGTCGGGATCCACCTTTGGGTTCTTCTGGTTTTATCTGGGTCTTATACAGTTGTTTTCCAAAGTTCCTCTGTGGGTATGGGGAAGAAACAGGTACTTACCATTTCTCTCCTGGTCGCTGGGGGCACCCTGGTACTTACCTTTTGGGGTTCCTTGTTCCTCCAGCTTCCTTCTACTGATTCCACTTCCTTGGATGAGGACTGCCTTTCACTTTCTACTTACTTAGTATATGGTTTGGTGTCCCCCTAAGGCCATCAATATTTTCTATTGTTTTACTATTTGGTATTGCTTTCTATGCTAATCACTGACTTCTAATGTGTCCATAATAGTGTGTTTACTCACATCCTAGTGGAGTATTGCCTATACAGTATTTTAGTATTGGTGTTACCATAATAAAGTACCTTTTTTTGTAACACTGTGTGGTTCTTTCATGTGTGCAAGTGCTGTGTGACTGTAGTGGTATGGCATGAGTTTTTCATGTCTCCTAGCTTGGCTGCTCATCCACAGCTACGTCTAGAGAGCCCTGGCTTCCTAGAAACTGTCTACACCTCACAAATAGGGGATACTTGGACCTGCATAAGGGGATAACACCATAGGTGCTCACCACACACCAGGCTAGCTTCCTTCAATAATTATAAACATAGACTGCACCCAAAGCAATAAGAATAAATACCAGTGGGATTATCCAAAGTTCATGCACTGATATCAAAGTGCATATTGTTCTGCTCTTTAAATCACAAAATAAATATTATGGCATTATTTGAACATAACTACTTAGAAGTTCACGAATTTTATAAGAACACGTCTCTTCTCTTTAAAAATATACATCCCCAAGCCGCGGGCATAATCTGTCTGCGAGGATGTAGCCCTTAGCACAATGCAGTGCTAGTCACTCACCTGTCTAGCCATCATCTAAAAGAACATATTCCCTAGCGCATATTAGTATGTAAATGAAGGTAAAGCAACATGAAAAAAAACCAATCAGATCAGTTTATATTGTTCCTCAGTGCAGTGCACCATCTTTCTTTAATTGTCGATAAGGATCAAATGGCAATAGAGAAGTATTCTGGGATTAAAAACTGACCCTAATTGCTTTTAGCAATGTTTATAAAACCACAACTATTTTCAGAAACAAAAACTTTAAATTCAATAGGTTCATATAAATAAACTTTTATTTTAATAAATCTAAAAGGTTAATGCACTTAAAAATATTTGAATAAATAAAGGATAATGCAGTTTTCCCTTTGAAATGGCTGTCCTTTCTGCTGCTAGCATGTGTTTCTGGTGAGCAATGTGTTTTTAAATGCAAAGTGTGTTTCAGACTGCAGTACCATCTCCTGTTTACAGGGGCAGAGCTGCTGAGCAAAAATATACACCGAAACACCCAAGCACATACTTTCATATATTATCACATAAACTGACATGCCCAGACACACATTGATGTATACACCGACACACCCAGGAACACACTGACACATATGCTGATACATTGAGGAACACACTCATGGATACACTAACACATCCAGGCACACACTCATACACACTCTAACTCACCCAGGCACACACTGATGTACACAGTGACACACTCAGATACACACTGATGGACACAATGAGGCACCTAGGCACACACTGATTTACGAACTAACACACCCAGGCACATACTAATCCATATACTGGAGACACCCAGGGACAAACTCATTCATACACTACACACCCAGGCACACATTGATGTATACACTGACATATCCAGCCACACTGATGCATGCACTAACACACTAAGGTAAACAATCATGCATGCAGTGACACACCCATTCACACACTCATGCCTAAGCTGACACACCCAAGTACACACTGATGCATACACTGACACACCCAGGCACAAACTCATATATACACTAGCACACCTAGGTACACACTCATGTATACACTGACACACCCAGGCACACACAGAGGCATACATGATGTCATACGTGATGTAGTATGTGAGTTCATAGGCAGTGCATTGTGGGGATGTAACTTATAGTTAGGTGAGGTAACAATAACTCCTGATTTTCTATGATTTTGTACGTTTGAAATGTCAGCCGAACTATAATGGCCCTTTAACCTATGTGTGCATATGTACGTGTGTGTGTGTATATATATGTTTATATATAAATAAAGTCACAGAGGGCCTCCTGTCAGTAGTGGTGTGCTTTTGGGTAGGTAGCCCACATGCATAAACAAAACTCCTTCTTCCAACTTCTGAAAATATATAACGCGCACGCCGGCACTGTGCTTGAAAGAATTTATTTCATGTGTCCACCACCGAATACAGCATTCAGATGAAACCAAAAATCATCCTCTGTGTTTTGACGTTCCAGATGCCTCGCTCATGCGACCAGGAGGAGTGTTTGTTTATATATATATATATATATATATATATATATATATATATATATATATATAATTTCTGTTATTTAAAAAATTCATAATGAAGTTATTTTTACATTTTTAAATTACAAGTAACATTACAACATACATTTAAGTATTTGCTCTGTAATATTTTAGTTTATTAATTTTGATATGAAATAGGCATAGAAAATTATTTTGCATTAGATTTGTCAATGAAATATTTTTCTCTTAAAATGTATTACAGGGAGGTCTCTGTCCCGTCGTGAAGACCTCCACCTATGGGTGAAAAGTAATGAGTAGTAAATTTAGATTTGTAAACTCAGTTCCACAGAGGCTGTAGCAATGGATGAGACCTATAAGTTTAAATTTAATTATAACTTTACACTCATGAATGGTGAATATCAAAAAAGTGTAAAGTTACTTCTAGGTCCTGGGATAGCTTTAGATGTGTGCAAATCTTAATGTGAAAATTGATCCTTGGGAACTGGGTCCAAAATGCTATTTGGGAAATGCAAAACCAAGGATGGCAGTGGGCAAAAGGACCCCCCTTCGTGCACCTCAAAAATAGTGGTGCACATGTAGAGCACACATATGCCAAAGGGGCATGTATGTGTTCCATTGTAATTTTAAAAAAAGCATTTAGGGGTGCTTTCTTTAAATTGCACATGATTACCATCAACTTCAAGTCAATGGTAATTGCATTCCGTAAATGCCCCAGTCGCATTTAGGAAAGGCTTTGTACATAGGAATCACAAATAGGTAATCCCTATTTGCAGTTTACTATAGGCCTTTGTACATCAGAAAAGGCAGTTTTGCATTTCTTAATGGCCTGAAATACCAATTCGGACCTTTAAGCTATGCAAAAAAACTTTCTGCATTTAGACCTTTATTCCTTAAGTAGTCTGTCATAAACCTCGCAATTTTCAATAATTTTGTTTTTTACCATACGTAGCTTTACTTTGCCCACCTAGTGCTTAAGGTGCTTTTATGTTCACAGCAGAACCTTTTACCTTTAAGAACCATGACTCTGGGTGTATGTATGCGCCCCTGCGTTTGTGTTTGTGCCTGTTCACCGTTCGGCCCATATGCAGATGTACCAGCTAATATAGGAAATTCAGTAATTAGCTTTTCTTCTAATATTGTATCCTTTAGAGTGACATGATTCTTCTAGTAGTCAGTCTGAATTTTCAGCTAATCTTTTACTATACATAGTTTTACATTACTTAGTTATTAGGGCACTTTTATTCTCATTGTGAAACTTTTTGCTCTTTTATTCTCAACTGCTAGCTGTGCTTAAATAGTTTAGCTCACTGCTGGTAAATTTGATCCAATTCTTTTCCGCAAGCACAAGTGATGAGTTCTATTTTCAACTCTCATACTCTACTTAAAATAATAAAAAAATCTTTTTAATGGTACGCCTTGCAGTTTGCATATCCAAAGGTAGTTTCAGGTTGTTCGACCTAGAATCATTAGGGTGGTCTTACTTCGGACGTTTTCTCTTTACCTCCTGTTTTGTTGCTGTATATTTTTGTTGGCCTTAGGCACACTTTACTACTGCTAATCTGTGCTAAAGTTTATGCGCGTTTCCCCTAAAACATGGTAACATTGTTGTATCCATAATTGGCGTATTTAATTTACCAGTAAGTCCCTTGTACAGTGGTATACCATATACCCAGTGCCTGTAAATTAAATGCTACTAGTGGACCTGCAGCACTGATTGTGCCACCTGCTTAAGTAGCTCTGTAGACATGTCTCATGCCTGCCACTGCAGAGCCTGCATGGGCAGTCTCGCTGCTACTCAGCTTGGCATCTAAAACCTCTTGCCAAGCCCAGAACTCCCCTTTCCTTACATGTAAGTCACCCCTAAGGTAGGCCCTATGTAGCCCATAGGGCATGGTGCCATTTAAGCAAAAGGCAGGGCAAGTTCCTTTAGGTTTTTCATGCCTTAGTAATGAAAAACTCATAAAGACATTTTTCATTACTGTGAGGCTGTCCCCTCTCATAAGCCAGCATTGGGAATTCCTTATAAACTTTTTAAGGGATAATTTGTGGTCTGAGAGTAGTTGCATCACGTTTAGTACCATTGGAACAGTAATAATAAATTCTCTTTCCGGGTAAAGTCAGAATTCTTATTACTATTTTAGAAATGCCATTTTGAGAAAGTGGACATTTCTCTGAACACTGTGCCCATTGTGCCTACAGCCTATCTCCAATACACGTCTGGCTTGGGCTAGGTGACAGCTACACTTGTGCATTACCTTCAGACACCCACAACATAGGACACTCAGCTACACCTGCATTCATCTGCATACTGATGGGTCTTCCAGTGCAGGAGGTTGGGAAGGGCTCACGCTTACATTTCAAAGGTTCGTAACTAGAGTCCACAAAAAGGGGCTGATTACCTCCCAATGGCAGTCTGGATCCGAGGCTGACCTTAAAGGGGGACCTGTGCACTTCACAAGAACTCTTTTGTAGTCACCCCCCACATCAAAGGCACTTGTCAGTATAAGTACTGGGTCTCTTGACCCACTCAGACAGTTCCCTCCTGGATCAAGAAGAAACTTTGCTTGAGTAATGGCTGCTGCGCCAGAAGGATTGGCACTTTCCTTTGCTTGACTGTCCCCAGGGACTGCTACCCTGCTTTGTGAGCTGCCCTCCTGCCTACTGACCTGTGTCCAGCCCAAGGAACCCTCAAGCCAACTCCATGGTGAGTCCAGTAGCTTGCCAACTAGCTCAAGCCCGTCCCTGAGGTCTCAGGAGCAACACCGCGCTTGTGATCGCAAACCGTTCCCCCGTCGCACCCGCCTGCATTGCCATAAAGTCCCACCGAGGTGCGGGCGATGCTCCACCTCCTCTAACTCTGAGCGTGACTGCAGGACACCCCCTTGCCTCCTTGAGCGTACTGTGCCTGTTAGAAATGGGGTCTTCGGTTGATAGTGAGGTTACCCCCTGTTCTAGCAAGGACCCTCACCCTAGTCAGGGTAAAAGAGAATCACCCTCAGCTAACCCCTGCTTACCCCCTTGGTAGCTTGGCAGAGCAGTAGGCTTAACTTTAGAGTGCTAGGTGTAAATTATTTGTACCAACACACACAGTAACTTAATGAAAATACTACAAAATGACACAACACCAGTTTAGGAAAAATAGGGAATATTTATCTAAACAAAACAAGACCAAAATGTAAAAATCCACAATACACAAGTCAAGTTATCAATTATAAATCAAAAAGAGTCTTTAAGTAGTTTTAAACACACACTAACACTGTCAGCGTGAAAAAGTACCTTGGGCACGTCAAAAATGACCCTGCATGGGCGAGTGCGTGTCAAAAGGGGCTTGCGAGGCATTGATTCCACTCACGAGCAGGACCGTGCATCGTTTCTCCTTTCGCCAGTTTGGGACACGTTGTTTCTTCTCTATGGAGGAGAGCAATGCGTCGATCCGGTCACCACTCTCGGGTCCGGGCAGGCCTTGCGTTGTTTTTCCATGCACAGCGGTACTTGAGTCGGAAATCCAGCCGCCTGATGATCCGAAAACCCCACAGCGCGGGTTGTGATCTCCCAGCCTCCATCAGCGATGCTGCGCGTCGTTTCTCCTGCTCCATGCGTCGATTCTTCGGTCGCGTTCCCTGCGAGCATCGTTTCTCAGCTGCGGAGCAGGCGGCGCGTCGTTTCTTCAGCCGTAGATCAGAGTTGTGTTGATCTTTTCCCCGCTCGGCGCGTGGATTTCCTTTTCTTTAGGCTGCCAGCTTCTCCTTTCAGGGTCCCAGGAACTGAATGGGCACCACAGGGCAGAGCAGGAGTCTCTCCAGAGAGTCCCTGTCCCTGAGACTTCAAACAACAGGAGGCAAGCTCTAGATCAAGCCCTTGGAGATGTCTTCTCAAGGTGGAAGGCACACAAAGTCCAGTCTTTGCCCTCTTACTCTGTTAGAAGCAGCAACTGCAGGATAGCTCCACAAAGCACAGTCACAGGCAGGGCAGCTCTTTTTCCTCAGCTCTTCCCCAGGCAGAGGTTCCTCTTGTTTCCCGAAGGGTTTCTAAAGTCTGTGGTTTTTGGTGCCCTTCTTATACCCAATTTCTCCTTTGAAGTAGGCCTACTTCAAAGTAAAGTCTCTTTTGAATGTGAAATCCTGCCTTGCCCAGGCCAGGCCCCAGACACTCACCAGGGGGTTGGAGACTGCATTGTGTGAGGACAGACACAGCCCTTTCAGGTCTAAGTGACCACTCCTGCATCAGGAAATGCAGCCTACACCCTAGCTCCCTTTGTGTCACTGTCTAGTGTGAGGTGCAACCAGCCCAACTGTCAAACTGACCCAGACAGGGAATCCACAAACAGGCAGAGTCACAGAAATGGTATAAGCAAGAACCTGCTCACTTTCTAAAAGTGGCATTTTCAAACACACAATCTTAAAATTAACTTTACTAAAAGATGTATTTTCAAATTGGGAGCTCAGAGACCCCAAACTCCACATGTCCATCCACTCCCAAAGAGAATCTACACTTTAATCAGATTTAAAGGTAGCCCCCATGTTAATCGATGAGAGGGACAGGCCTTGCAACAGTGAAAAACGAATTTAGCAATATTTCACTGTCAGGACATATAAAACACATTACTATGTGTCCTACCTTAACCATACTATGCACCCTGCCCTTGGGGCTACCTAGGGCCTACCTTAGGGGTGTCTGACATGTACGAAAAGTGAAGGTTTAGGCCTGGCAAGTGGGTACACTTGCCAAGTCGAATTTACATTTAAAACTGCACACACAGACACTGCAATGGCAGGTCTGAGACATGATTACAGAGCTACTTACGTGGGTGGCACAACCAGTGCTGCAGGCCCACTAGTAGCATTTGATTTACAGGCCCTGGCACCTCTGGTGCACTGTACTAGGGACCTAGCAGAGGCAAAGTGCCCAGAGTAACAAAAACAGTAAACTCTGAGTCCAGCACACATCAACAACCTGGGGAACAGAGGCAAAATGTTAAGGAAGACAATAGCCAAGGATGAAAAGTCTAACAGTGCCCAAGACTGCTCCCCCGGTGGGGCTATGTTCACGTGCCAGAGAAGCAGCACCACCCCTGCCCCACTTTGTGCCTCACCAAATGCAGTCTGCGCTCTCCTCCAAGCTCCTGAGTGTAGCCGCGGCACTCACCCAACATACATCAGCCTGCTGTGGCATTGTGACTCCTGTGGGCAGTGCAGTCCCCTAGGATCAGACAGCCCTTCTGCCGTCTCTACAGCCAGGAACCTCCATCATTATGGCCAAGGCCGTACATACCCGAGAAGAGGCACACTCAGCATTGACACGGGCCGGGGCATGGAGATGCTCTGCGCCCGCACGGCAATCTTACTGCCTGATGTTCTGTGTACGTCGGCTGCTAACATTGTGGTACTGTATGCATCCTAATAGAGGCACCCACGGAGTTCCCTTCTGTTTCCATAACCTCGCTCCACCGGAACAGCGTGAGATCCTCAAGGAACGTTCCCCCAGGCTCGCTCACCGTTTCTGCTTCTCAAACGTACTGTAACTATTTGGGAATGCTCAGCTTACTAAAGCACTGCTTTGATTATACTACTTGAATTACTAAAAGTACTAACCCAAAATGTTTTGATTGGATCTTTTATCATATGGTCTTGTTTTAAATAGATAAATATCGACTATTTTCTCTAAACCAGCATGGAGCCTTTTTGGAGTGTTTCATTGAGTTTGTGTATGTGTTGCACAAATACTTTAAACATTGTCTCCTAGGTTATGTCTGACTGCTCTGCTCCAGGCTACCAGAGGGTGAGCACAGGTCGATTTAGGAGTGTATTTGCCTTACCCTAGCTAGAGTAGCAGGTTCTGCCTGGCTGAGGTGTATACCCTAGCCAATTAGAAACACCGTTTCTAACACCGGTTTTAATAATAATAGTTTGCTCACTTACAGGACTGGGAAGTTCTGCACACCCAACCGTTAATTTAAAAAACCCTGACTACGCTAACAAATATTGCCTCTTTATTACTTTTACTATCTTTTGTTGAGCGTACACCCATGAAAGTAAAACAGCTGCTAGGTATTACATTGAGCTCATTCAGAATACATTTCCAATTCACGATGAAGCACGAAAAGTGTGACATCGCTGAATTGTATCCAATAAATACAATAAAAAAATATTTTTAGTGAAGAATCTCCTTGAGTAGCAGCCTATGCATCCAGCAGTCACAGCTGGATCAGATAGCTTTGAAGTCCTGATTCTCTGTTGCAGCTCACTTTAAACACAGTGGGGCCAGTTTGGTTTGGTTCTGCCTATATCCAGCCCCTTCTCCCAGCAGGCACATTTTGGGGTTCTGTCCCGGAAACCCCACTCCTTTCTTTACTCATCCTCATACTTGCTCCCATCATAAGCAATGGGGTAGCTACTTTGTGGCGGTAGTGTTTATGAAAAGAAAGCGATAAGTCCTTTATAGAGCTGCCAAATAGAGGCATGACTAGTGTGACCAACCATTGCCTTTTCTATCTTCATAGCTAAGGCGACTCTGCATTCTGTATTTATTTGGCTAATTGTAGACCATTACATTGCCCAAATAGAGGTTCTTTTAAATCTTTATCTAATTACATGGGCATAAGTTCTCTGTTCTACACGCAGAGAAGTGCCACTCAAAGTGTCACACATGGCACTGAAATGTCACATATAAGCACACTGAAAAGAAGAAAATGTCACACATGGTCAAACTCCAAACTTGGGACCTATGGTCTAATGACTGATGTCCGAAAGACCTGTTCTATATGTGAATATAGTGTTGTATGGTGCTATTAGGTCTACCAGAAGCTAAGGCTGTCTGTAGTAAGACCCAAACCAAGTTATTTAGCCTAATGGTTTTCCTAGGAGCCAAGCAGCCCACATTTGGCACTGTTGAATGCTGGGGTTGTTGAATACCAAGTCTTCCTAGTTTTGAGCTCACCTTGTCCCTGTGTCTACCACCACCTTACACTGCTTGTCTCTTTATCTCACTCTTGCTGGTTTATTTTTATCCCTGCTTTCTCCTGTTCTTACTGTTTTGCAATCTTACTACTCCTCCCCTTTCTGCCTTTCTCTGTCTTATGGAAAAAAAAGGACTCGGTCCCAAAAAATTAGTGCTTGTGTCCATAACCTGAGACCGCCCACACAATAGATGCACTGCTGTGAACTGATGCTGTCTCGAAGTAGGTGTGCATGTAGTGTTGCAGTAGTGCTTTATTATAATAAGGTTTACATTGTTGTTATAGGACAAGAAGGAAGCACATCCCACTGTGTATCTGGACTTGACCTTGAGAGGACTCCAAATTTACCAGGTAATGGAGCTGAAATGACAGTCACCTTCTGTAAACTATCGACTGGTCTGTGCTCACAACAGTGCTTACATTTGAATGAAATTGCTAAATTCCATCTATCATATTATATGAACTAGAAGTTACAACTTTAAAACGGAATCCTTTAGAGAAAATCGAAGGTCGACTGTGTAGAACCTTTTTGACCCTAAGGAAATGTTTGTCCTTGGAGGTGTTTTGCTTAAAGTTGGGGACGGTTTGGTTACGTTTTGGAGGTTGTGTTCATGTCCTATGATATTCATCTGCCCGTAAACATTCCTACCCTAATACTATCCATAACTTGATTAAAAAGGGGACTGCTTCTGATTTACATATCTGTTATACAGTTCCAAAATGGAACATTTCAGTCAAACCAAAATACATGTGAATTAGCTCGTTTTTAATCTCGTTTTTTAATTAGAGGTATGGCTGAAGACATATGTTAAAGTATGTAGTTAGAATCATGATTAAAAGCATTATCAAAATGTAAGACATCTAACTTCATTTTTTGGCACAGTGACTCACAGACATGCACTTTTGCTTAATAGCAATCCTAGTTATTAATGTAAGAAGGTTTTATGCTACCTTTGGGTATAAAATAGTATTCAGACATGAGAAATCTTTTGGCAAACTGAAAGTAACAATAAACTATGTACATTATGTGGTGACCCATTACAAGACTTGACGGACAAACCATTTACCATTATAAGCAACTGACAAACCCTCTTCGGGGGGCGGGGGCACAGGAAAAGTGGGGCTACTGGACCTCATTTACAGTGACTGGGGTCGTTTTGCTCGGATGTACTGGAATCTGTCCTACCATAGCTCTGCAAAACTTAGCCAAACTAACCTCTTGAGCACTTGACTCTCAGTGGTAGCAATAGCGAGCACTCACAAGCTTCTCAAGGAGATAGTGTGAGAGTTCCTAAAGCTCAGAACTCAACAACTGGCCAGCAGCACAACTAAGTGCCCAGTACTTGTCTTTTTAAGAAAGAAAGTAATGTAATAACCTTGAAAACGAAATACTACACATCACAAAATGCAGTTGTTGTAAACAGCCCTTTTTGCAGGGTCATCCCCAATCTTTTTGCCTCCTGCCTATAGGAGGCTGGCGTGGCTTGTAGTGGGTACCAGAGGTACTTACACCTTGTGCCAGGTCCAGTTATCCCTTATTGGTGTAGAAGAGGTGTTTCTAGCAGCTTAGACTGATAGAAGGTAGCTGTGGCAAAGCAGCTTAGGGTGAACTATGAGACATGTAAAGCTCCTACTATACCACTGGTGTCATATGCACAATATCATAAGAAAACACAATACACAGAAGTACTAAAAATAAAGGTACTTTATTTTTATGACAATATGCCAAAAGTATCTCAGTGAGTATCCTCAGTATGAGGATAAGTTATATACACAAGATATATGTACACAAACCAAAATTATGCAGGTAATAGCAAGAAAAGTAATGCAAGCAGTGTAAAATTACAGTAGATTGCAATAGGAGCACATAGGTATAGGGGCAACACAAACCATATACTCCAAAAGTGGAATGCGAACCACGAATGTACCCCAAACCTATGTGAGCTTGTAGAGGGTCGCTGGGACTGTAGGAAAACAGTGAGGGTTAGAAAAATAGCCCACCCCAAGACCCTGAAGGGTAGGTGTAAAGTGCACTGATACCCGCAGAGAGCACAGAGTCGTGAAAGGGGGATTCTGCAGGAAGAACAAACACCAGCAATGCAACAGCAGTGGATTTCCGGACCTGAGTACCTGTAAGACAAGGGGACCAAGTCCAATAGTCGCGACAGTGTCGAGAGTGGCAGGAGCCCAGGAAATGCCTGCTGAGGGTGCAAGGAAGCTGCCACCGGTTGGAAGAAGCTTGGAGTTCTGAAAGAAAGAATAGGACTAGGAACTTCCCCTTTGGAGGATGGATGTCCAACGTCGGGAAGAAGCTTGCAGAGGTGTTCCCACGCAGAAAGACCGCAAACAAGACTTTCTAGCTGCAAGGGTCGCGGTTAGGGTTTTTGGATGCTGCTGTGGCCCAGGAGGGACCAGGATGTTGCCACTTGGATGAGGAGAAAGAGGGGGCGCCCAGCAACTCAGGGAGCCCTCACAGAAGCAGGCAGCACCCGCAGAAGTAACCTGAACAGGCACTTAGAAGAAAAGTGAACCGGAGTCCACCCGAAGTCACAAAAGGGAGTCCCACGACGCCAGAGGACAACTCAGAAGGTTGTGCACTGCAGGTTAGAGTGTCGGGGACCCAGGCTTGGCTGTGCACAAAGGAAATCCTGGAAGAGTGCACAGGAGCCGGAGGAGCTGCAAATCACGCAGTATCCAGCAATGCAGTCTAGCGTGGGGAGGCAAGGACTTACCTCCACCAGACTTGGACTGAAGAGTCACTGGACTGTGGGAGTCACTTGGACAGAGTTGCTGAGTTCCAGGGACCACGCTTGTCGTGCTGAGAAGGTACCCAGAGGACCAGTGATGCAGTCTTTTGGTGCCTGGGGTTGCAGGGGGAAGATTCCGTCGACCCACTGGAGATTTCTTCAGAGCTCCTGGTGCAGAGAGGAGGCAGGCTACCCCCAGAGCATGCACCACCTGGAAACAGTCGAGAAAGCCGGCAGGATGAAGCAATACAAGGTTGCTAGTAGTCGTCTTGCTACTTTGTTGCAGTTTTGCAGGCGTCCTGAGCAGTCAGCAGTCGATCCTTTGGCAGAAGGTGAAGAGGGAGATGCAGAGGAACTCTGATGAGCTCCTGCATTCGTTATCTGAAGAATTCCCCAAAGCAGAGACCCTAAATAGCCAGAAAAGGAGGTTTGGCTACCAAGGAAGGAGGATTGGCTACCAAGGGAGGTAAGAGCCTATCAGAAGGAGCCTCTGACGTCACCTGCTGGCATGGGCCACTCAGAGCTGTCCAGTGTGCCACAAACACCTCTGTTTCCAAGATGGCAGAGGTCTGGGACACACTGGAAGAGATCTGGACACCTCCCCTGGGAGGTGCAGGTCAGGGGAGTGGTCACTCCCCTTTCCTTTGTCCAGTTTCACGCCAGAGCAGGGCTGGGGGATCCCTGAACCTGTGTAGACTGGCTTATGCAGAGATGGGCACCATCTGTGCCCATCAAAGCATTTCCAGAGGCTTGGGGAGGCGACTTCTCCCCAGCCCTCACACCTATTTCCAAAGGGAGGGGGTGTTACACCCTCTCTCAGAGGAAGTCCTTTGTTCTGCCTTCCTGGGCCAGGGCTGCCTGGACCCCAGGAGGGCAGAAACCTGTCTGAGGGGTTGGCAGCAGCAGCAGCTGCAGTGAAGACCCCGGAAAGGCAGTTTCGCAGTACCCGGGTTCTGTGCTAGAGACCCGGGGATCATGGAATTGTCCCCCCAATGCCAGAACGGCATTGGGGTGACAATTCCATGATCTTAGACATGTTACATGGCCATGTTCGGAGTTACCATTGTGACGCTGTACATAGGTAGTGACCAACGTACAGTGCACGCGTGTAATGGTGTTCCCGCACTCACAAGGTCCGGGGAATTTGCCCTGAACAATGTGGGGGCACCTTGGCTAGTGCCAAGGTGCCCACACACTAAGTAACTTTGCACCCAACCTTCACTAGGTGAAGGTTAGACATATAGGTGACTTACAAGTTACTTAAGTGCAGTGGTAAATGGCTGTGAAATAACGTGGACGTTATTTCACTCTGGCTGCACTGGCAGGCCTGTGTAAGAATTGTCAGAGCTCCATATGGGTGGCAAAAGAAATGCTGCAGCCCATAGGGATCTCCTGGAACCCCAATACCCTGGGTACCTCAGTACCATATACTAGAGAATTATATGGGTGTACCAGTATGCCAATGGGAATTGGTAAATTTAGTCACTAGCCTGTTAGTGACAAATTTGGAAAGCAGAGAGAGCATAACCACTGAGGTTCTGGTTAGCAGAGCCTCAGTGAGACAGTTAGGCATCACACAGGGAACACATACAGGGCACATACATATGAGCACTGGGGCCCTGTCTGGCAGGGTCCCAGTGACACATAGACTAAAGCAACATATATACAGTGAAATATGGGGGTAACATGCCAGGCAAGATGGTACTTTCCTACACTGCCCCCTATTTTTTGTGACCTGTTGCTGTTGGCTTTTGAACTCTGAGCACTTTACCACTGCTAACCAGTGCTAAAGTGCATATGCTCTCTGTGTAAAATGTATTGTTGATAGGTTTATCCATGATTGGCATATTTGATTTACTAGTAAGTCCCTAGTAAAGTGCACTGGAGGTGACCAGGGCCTGTAAATCAAATGCTGTGGGCCTGCAGCACTGGTTGTGCCACCCACATTAGTAGCCCTGTAAACATGGCTCAGACCTGCCACTGCAGTGTCTGTGTGTGCAGTTTTAACCTGCCAATTCGACTTGGCAAGTGTACCTATTTGCTAGGCCTACACCTTCCCTTTTCTTACATATAAGTAGGCCCTAGGTAGCCCCATGGGCAGGGTGCAGTGTATGTTTAAGGTGGGACATATACTAATGTGTTTTATATGTCCTAACAGTGAAATACTGCTAAATTCGGTTTTCACTGTTGAAAGGCCTATCACTCTATTAGGTTAACATGGGGGCTGCCTTTAAATTTGATTAAAGTGTAGATTCCCCTTGGGAGCGGATAGACATGTGGAGTTTGGGGTCTC
Source organism: Pleurodeles waltl (assembly GCF_031143425.1). Lineage (NCBI taxonomy): Eukaryota > Metazoa > Chordata > Amphibia > Caudata > Salamandridae > Pleurodeles > Pleurodeles waltl. The sequence goes on from NC_090444.1 coordinate 847,415,980, forward strand.
TGAGCTCACAATTTAAAAATACATATTTTAGTAAAGTTGATTTTAAGATTGTGTGTTTGAAAATGCCACTTTTAGAAAGTGAGCATTTTCTTGCTCAAACCATTCTGTGACTCTTCCTGTTTGTGGATTCCCTGTCTGGTTCAGTTTGACAGTTGGGCTGTTTGCACCTCTCTCTAGATAGTAACACAAAGGGAGCTGGGGTGTAGCCTGTATATCCTGAAGTGCCATCTGTGCTAGGAGGGAGGGGAGGAGTGGTCAATCACACCTGAAAGGGTCGTGCCTGCCTTCACACAATACAGTCTCCAACCCCCTGGTGTGTGTCTGGGGCCTGGCCTGGGCAAGGCAGGATTTCACAAACAAGAGAGACTTTTCTTTGAAGTAAGCCTACTTGAAAGGGCAAAATTGGTATAAGAAGGGCACCCAAAACCACAGATTTTAGATCACTTCTGGAAACCAAGAGGAACCTCTGCCTGGAGAAGAGCTGAAAAGCTGAGGAAAAAGAGCTGCCCTGCCTGTGACTGTGCTTTGTGGAGCTATCCTGCAGTTGCTGCTTCTGCCTGTGCAAGAGGACAAAGACTGGACTTTGTGTGTCTTCCTTCTTGTGAAAAACTCTCCAAGGGCTTGAAACTGAACTTCCCTCCTGTTGTTGAAGTCTCAGGGACAGCAAAGACTTCTCTCTGTCATCACTTGGAGCCTCTGCTGAGACTCCTGCCCTGCCAAGTGGTGCCCTAGCCAGTTCCTGGGGCCTTGAAAGGAGAAGCTGGCTGACCAAGTTTAAGAAATACACGCACAGACTGCTGTGTAGGGAAAATTTCAACGTAACCTCTAGAAAAACAACTATGCGCCGGCTTCAACCCTGAAATCGAAGCTCCACCTGCAGTGCAGCTGGGAGATCAATGCACGCGGCTGAAGAAACGACACACAGCATCCCTGACGGAGGCTGGTGAGATCGCAACATACACTGCGTGGTTTTTGGATCACCGTGCGGCAGGATTTCTGACACAAACATCCCTGGGTGTGTAAAAATGACGCAAAGCCTGCCCGGACCTGAGAGTGCTTGTCTGGATCGACGCATCGCTCTCCTGCGGAGAGAAGAAACGACACACGCCGACTAGACCGAAGCAGAAATGACGTAAGGTCTCGCTCGTGAGTGATATCAACGCATCACAAGCATTTTGTTTAACGCACACTCAACCGTGCGGGGTTATTTTTGATGTGACCCAGGTACATTTTCACACTAACAGCGTTAGCGTTGCGTTTAAAAAAACATGAAGACTCTTTTTGCTTTTTAATTAATAACTTGACTTGTGTATGTTGGATTTTTGTCGTTTTGGTCTTGTTTTGTTTAGATAAATATTCTCTATTTTTCAGAACCAGTGTTGTGTAATTTTGTAGTGTTTTCATTAAGTTACTGTGTACAAATACTTTACACCTAGCACTCTGAAGTTAAGCCCGCCTTCTCGTGCCAAGCTACCAAGAGGGTAAGCGGGGGTTAGCTGAAGGTGATTCTCTTTTACCCTGACTAGACTGAGGGTCCTTGCTTGGACAGGGGGTAACCTGACTGCCAACCAAAGACCCCATTTTTAACAGCAGTTATAAATAAATACTGATGCAGGGCCACTGAACTCTGGGTTTAAGGTCCCACTGACTCCACGTCTGTCTGTAGGTTAAGTATGTGGTAGGCTTTCAGGCACAGGTAGAGTGTTACCCCTCCCATACAGTTTGTTTACTCAGTATTTACAGCCTGAGTTTTACTCTTCTCGCCTAAATGTGAGTTCTCTTTGCTGGTCACAGTTGGCAGCAGTGCACATCCGTTCCCTCCAGTAGGAAGAAGCACCAGCTGTAAGTATGCTTGCATTCCGCCTCCCCTGCCCTGGAGCAGCAGATGCAGGTTGTGCTCCCTGTAGGCTGCAGCAGCTGCAAGCACTGTTTCTGGTGGTCATGAAGGTAAGAAGTCACAAGTTCACCGCAGGTCCCTTGCAGACAGCGGTGCAGCTCCAATGCCACATGCTCATTGTTGGTGTTAGCTGTTGGGGCTGTGCAGGTCTGGTAGACTGAAGTGGCACAGTATGAATCAGTACACCTACACCCACCTGACACAGGTCTAGTCACAACTATTGTTTCACAACATGGTATGCTGCCACCACCGCTCTACATGCTAAATCCACGACATGGACGGTAGTCCTAAAATTGAGGGCACACTTTGTGCGCCCCTACAGGTCTAGGACTTTACTCAACTTTACTTACTTTAAGGAATAGGCCTAGGTCTTTGCACACACGCTAGATTGCCATGAAGCCGTGGCCAAAATGAAAAGTCAGGATGCAAGATATTCATAGGTGGGCACTCAAGACACAGAAACATAACCGTACACCATGCAAAGGGCATTCCCATCCCAATTAACATGAAATGCCATGTTGTGACTATATAGAGATGGTATTGTAGCTTCACTTTCTTCTGTAAAATGTAATGTGTGGCAGATGCAAGGTGCAGATGGTCAACCTTTTTCATGGTTAATTAAAGTATGTTTCTTTTGTTAACTGCAGGAGAGGAGCCAAGCGCGTCAATTGGTGTACGATTTCCCTTGGTCAAATGTGGGAAAACTTACATTCCTTGTAAGTACTGGAATGCTGCTGATCTTGTTAATATGCATGCTTAGTTCCCCCTGGCCTGGGACACAGGCAGAACCAGTCGTTCTGCATAGAGTGTACGTGGTGCTACCTGTTTAAACATATATTTGAATACGGCATGCTTCTGTTGCACGATCGGGAACACTCGTGTAGTCAGAGATGCGCTTTTTAATCTACATATAATGAATTGAGAACTATGATTCGCTTAAATCCCAGTGCATAAAAAATAGCCGAAACTGTGTTGTAGGTTTATTTCGAAATCTTCGTTAGTGTCACATTAAAAGCCGCTGCACAAACGCACGAGACGTTGCTACGCTGCCAAATGCAACACGATAATGACTTCTCAGAGCAAGCCTCCAAACACTGAGCAGTTTTCAGTAGTCGAGCAGGTGCAGTGACACCGGGGTCCAGTGACCTCAGTGGCCGTATTATCCCTAATTTCTGATTTAATCTACTACCCTGCAAGTCCTTGGTGCTTGCTTGCACTGGGGCCTTCTTCCACCCTTGCCAGTACACCAATGCTTAATTTAAGCTTGTGGTTTCCGTTGCAGGGCTCCGACACTGATTTTTCTGCCTCAAGCATTTATTGCGAGAAAAAGACACATATGGGAAAGACGGAGGAATAAAAAAAACTAAAAAGCTTCACAAAGGGAGAAAGAAGAACGCTGCAAGAGTGAGCTGAAGGGTCAGAGAATGGCTGTAAATGGGTTAAAGAGGCCTGAGATGGCTTCAGGATTACACCGTTTTAGGATTCCGTCGTTGAACATTTAATTGCAGCATCCGCATGTTATAGATGAGAGTGGAAGCTGACCTCATGGGGGGCTCTGTGTTTAGCAATAACTAGGAAACTTGCGATTTAAAAGCACCTGCTGAAACGTTCCTTGTGCGTCCAGCCTTCAGGATTTGACTCGCCATAAAGTATGGTATTAATATGCCTGCCGCAAAGAACAGCACTATATTTTATATGGATAGCTGATTGGATTAGTAACGTCAGGCTTTTTAAACAAAGCGCTTTACAACGAAGGAATGCATGCGAAATTGGGGGGGGGGGGGTCACATTTCCCTGGTGGTAGTGAAGTGATCCGAGCAGGTGATCATGATGGGGGGGGGTGGGGGGGTCTGAGGGGGGCAAAAAAGTCTGTCCCACAGGGCGCCACAAGCGCTAAAGCCGGTCCTGGCTTTTGGGCGAAGTGTATTGTGCTTGTGAGTACAAGCCTTGAAAAGTCCTAATCAAGCCTACGATTCATAGAAAGTGGCAGAACCACCTCGCTAATGTTTCTTAGATTCTCTTTTTGTCAGCCCGTACCAACCAAATAACCACTCCTAGAAGCTAAGAAACTGCCCAGCTGTAAAAGACCCCCACCCCAGTCATCGTATCGCTGAGGGTGGATATCGCAAACCTTTAGAAGATGACTAGTTACTTGTGGATAACGAGGAAAACAAAAGTGTTACAAAGAATGTGTTTGGGCGCCCACTCCAGCACAGACTTGCTTAGATTCACATACTCGACAGAATGACAGTTGTGGATCCCAGGACTCTTTTCCATGAAATATTATGCACCCCACGCAGAGCCGCTTTCTAAGCTTCTGGATGAAGGCACACAAGTTTCCCCTTTTTCTCTATCTCAAGAGCACCTATGGATGGATTCATAGGTATTTTCCAAAGGGGGTTTTGTTACCAAGGGACATATCAGTCCCAGTTTTTCATCTTATTATTTTTTCTTTATAGCTATCTCATTTTGCAGATTCCTTTAACTATTCACAACGCAATTTCGTATTTTCTCAAGAGCTTATTTTATTATTTACTTTAATTAATGTCTTGTAAAACATTGTGTACCCCTTGGTTAGTCTTGTGTTGTTTTGTGATTGTGCACAGTATGGACATTGAGGTTCCATGATGCTCCTTTAATAAATAAAAAAGCCGATTTGGACTGACATGGGGTTTGACTTCAATAAAGTTGTGTGGCACCATCGTGGGAGGCACCATCCACCAAGAGGCCGGAAATCAGCTATAGCTAACTCACAAACTAGCTCATTGCACCCACAAGCAACCTCTTGAGCTATTGACATGTTGCAATGTGTCCTTAGGGCTGTAAATACTGGACACTTTGGCACTGAGGGCTTCCAGGCCATATTGGATTGGGTTAACTGCTAAAACAGTTTGCAGCCAGGTTGGTTGGATATTGTTACATCTGCATCACACTGATACACTCTACCCAATAACATCAGCAAAACTCACACAATAAATACATCTCTGCAGATTTCCCCATGAACAAAAGTCATTAAGAGAATGCATTTGTTACTCTTATCGTGTAGCTGAAAAGGTAGGTCATTTGGTATGGTCCATAGATCCAGCTTCCTTGCTAATTATTGTGGATGAATAAAGTTAATATTTCCTACGAGCAGAATTACCTGGAGAATACTGAAAGCGGTTGTTTCTGCTTCTAAGGACACATCTCCCGTACAGTCTATGGAATGAAAACACCAGAATGGAGAAACTGAAGCAGAACTGTCTGAGGAACAGGAATGCTTAGAGTCTCTCTCAAGGCAAAGGGCTGTCAAAGACCTTTTATCAGAAAGAGTAACAGAAGACACAGGGTTAGATCCAGATCACCACTCAAAGCATGAACCATCACACTGAAGGTGTAGCCCCGGAAAGCCCACTGAGTCTTGGGACTCAGACTTGGGTACGAGGTGCCCCAAAATAATCTGAAGTGAGTACCACACACATATATATATATGACAGTCCTAATCTGACATGGTGAGTCTGTGGTAAATTCTTTTATATAAGTGGCTTTATCCAAGGCACTTAGGGGCACCGTGTATCTCGAGTAGATGGGTAATGAATATATTTCTTAAATCTGCATCAACTGTAGTTTTCGAGAATGCAAATTTAAAGATTTTAGATACATTCTTACTAGAAAGTTGCCTGAATGAGGCTGTAATTACTTGAGTTCAGTTATGGTTGATTTGAAGAGTATTAGATTTCGTTCCACAAAGGAGCCCAGAACAGGAAGATCATTTTAACCACAAAACACATGTTGACCGTTTTGATGAAGGCTGTTTGTTAAAAATAAGTTATGTCTAAATGATCTGTAGGCTGAACAGTCACCCAATGGGACAATTCTTTTGAAGACAACAAACAACTATTGTTCTTTTAATATAACATGTACGACTCTTTACGTAACGTCCATGGTTACAAATTTCTGCAAAGGATCTTGTTGGAAATATAAACTTGCTTTTGTTGCAAAGTAGTTCATCTATGAGAGTTGTTATTCATAGAAATGACTAAGCAATTGTAAACGCATGCAGGCTCGCCACTTGTACCAGGGACTTGAGACTGTTGGAGTAGTCAACAGAGTGGGTAGTAGCTTTTAGCAGGGCCAGTGTCGAGGGCTATAAAATAGTCTCTTCCCCCGTTCTATCTCAAATCAACCCTTGACGTGGCTTTATCCAAGCTCTTTGTTTTGTTGAGCTGGTTTTCGTTAAACCCTCTCCATTCTTCTCATGGAAAAAGTTTGTAATATTATTATGGCCTTAACTACTCTTGATATGCATTTTTTGTACCCCCTTATGTTAGACACTCTTTTTCATTATGGCCAGTTTCCTGGAGCTTGAGTATCTATCATGCATGCTGAAACTTTGAGTATCTTTTACAATTTACTTTAGTAGTACCCTCAATTCCAAACGTTGGGATTTACCATGCTTTATTGTTCCCCATTGTAGTTGCATCCCTGCCTTTTAAATTTATCTTCCCCACTACATACACTTCACACTCAACAAACAGTCTCTTCCCTGTGTCCTCCAATAGTTGTGGTTTTAGGCGGGTGTAGCTGATATGCGTCTCTCTGCATTCACCCAAAACACACTTTATTGTGCTCTATCGAACATAGAAACTGCTATGTTGTTTTTCTGATTGCGAGAGTTGATCTTCGAGCAAGGAATACTTACTGCATAAAAATAAAAAATATATTATCATTTGTGTCAAATAAATCACACATTATCCTAAATATAATTTTCTCATCTGGACATGAAACATACTGGCTGTGATGCATACTAGAGGGGTAGCCTAGTCATTGTGTTCAGAAAAATATTGTATTGTATTAAAACCATGGACGGAAAATGAAGGCTGTTAGGTAGTCACAAACATATCGGCCCAGGATAATGTTAGTCATAGGTTTAAAATATGCAGACCGCCTTTCAGGAAAATAATGTATTGATGTTAAAAGCGTGGACAGATAAAAAACAGTTCTAGGGTTAACTCTGGATCTTCTACTGAATAGATTTGGAAGTCCTGATACTCACAATACCAGAGACAGGGGCCTACTGACATTACCATCAACTACAATAGGTCTTCCAGTGCCCCAATTTTACAGAAACGATCTAGAACTTAGTTTGAGCTCAAGGATGTCTTCACGCCTGAAGTGGAACATGCCATACGTGAACTAAAAAGGGAAAAATATGAACAGAGGGAAAAAGTGGGTAGACTCTTGCATAACCTTTGTTTGTTAGCCCAGCATTAGGAAACAAGTACTGCAACTTACGAACACACACAAGAAAGTTACTATGTTCTTTACCTGTTTATCGGACCCTGATCATACCTATAGGGTACAATTAGAGGACAAATTCTTAACCAATGTTCTGCTATCATAACTGAATGTAGTCAGTGCGCTAACCGAGATCACTGTATTTAAAGGAAGAAATACCAAAGATGATCGATATATTTAGCTGCTGAGAAAGTGTTTAACTGCTTGGAGTTAGGCTACTGTTTCAAAATCCTGAAGAGGGCTGGTTGAGGGAACACCGATAAGCAAGATTCACTGGCTATACACAGAGTTTGTAGCTCAGAATAACGGCAGGGGGTTTGAGTCTGTGATGTTTTATGTCAAGAGAGGGACTTGACAGGGACACATGCTGTACTCAGTACTATTTGTATTAGCACTAAAACCACTAGCTATCACGATATAGTAGGCCACTAATATAAAGCAATTAAAAATCCTCCAGGCCCACCCAAAAAAATCTGGCCGTATGTATGATACACACCTATCAGTATGAGAAACTGCAACCTACATTGCTGTCATCATCACCCTAATAACAAATAAATTAACTGGACTAGATCATTTCTCTTAATCTCTTCCCCCTTGAAAAGGCTTGTGATTTCAAAGAATTCCTTGCAGCCCCTCAGTTATTTCACAACAATCCAGACACCCATGTTTATGTTTGTTGCTGCCACTGAATTTTGGCACTCAAGCTTAGCCTGTTTCTCAATCTGTTATCTAATTTCTATTGCTGTCCATCCACTCTTCAACTCTCTTTTACACCATTCTTTCTTTCAGTTCACCCACCCAGCTGAAAAGTATGTATTTGGGCTTCCTTTCCCTTGTAGATGTCCACTGGACTTATTCCGTTAGTCATATGTACAGTAACCCTGTCAGACCACCGTTTGTAAGTGATCTCACACTGCCAGTTCAGCCTATTGCCCCAACTAAGTTGGATGCTTTCATTCTAGGTGAGGTTGAATCTCTCAATTACCCCATTGGATTCCAAGAGGTAAAGTGCTGACTTCTTCAGTTCCATGTCCTTAATAAACACCCAATCATCCTTGATAACTGTACTCCTTTGTCCTTGAAGATTTCTTTTGGGAAACCTTCTTTTACCATGAAATGTTTCAGAAACGTTATCACTCTGTTAGTCTTAATATCATATACTAACTCTATCTCAGATAATCTGGAAAAAATATGAGTTAACATAATAACATAACATAGGTCCTTTTGCTAGTATATCCTAGCTAATCTCTTCTCAGGGACCTTTGGAAAGCTCCATACAAACCGTGAGCTGTGTCCTTACCAATCTAAACTCATTCGTTTCTTTACAGTCTTAGCATTGTCTGGTCCTCCTTTCCACCATGAGGTAAAAGTCTTTCCATCAAAACTCACATCATAACCTTTCCAAACTCACATCATACCTTTTCACAGCATAACCTTTCCTATATGTCTTGTTCCTCGAAGCAACAGTCCATAATAGTGTAATAATGCAAGGTCCCCAATGTGACCAGTATGCATTATTCAACATATTATAGGGAGGCCATGTCACTAACCATCTTGCAGACCCTTAACACCACGTCATTCTTTGCCATCTCTAGCATGCAGTCTACCTTAGGTACGCTTTCCAGTGTCACGCCTCAAACCTTCACATCATCAAGTTAATCATCCTTTGGTTCCTCACTTAAAACCCCTTCATCAGTGTTGTCCTTGGGCAATCTGCTTAGACAACCTGCTGTCATATTACTGATACAAATAAATATTCCACCGTGAATTTGCACTCCTTTAGCAAAACTACCAATTTTGGTATTCTAGAGATGTCAATTAAACTTTTATCAGTCAATATTTCGTTTCAGCATTTATTATCAGTTTTTATTGAATCTCCTTTCTCCAAACACAATTTTTGAACTTCATTGCAGCCCAAGTCACTCGTAAGGCTTCCTACTTAACTACCAAAAATGTATTTTCGTTCTTCTTCAGTACCCTGGAGGTTTTGTATCTCGGCATTAAAACAGCATCTAAAAGTCTGTTGCTAGAATCGGTAATTATGCTGCTGATTGGGAACTGTTGTCACATTTTATATTATGCCTTTGCACTTTTCATCCAAGACAAATTCAACCCTTTTTTTTTTTAGAAAACTGACTCATCCTGTCCGCTTTTCTTTGCACAATTCTTTATAAATCTACTATAGATTTCGTCCATCTTTTAGAAAGTAAGGAGTTCGTCTTTATAGGTCAAAAAATGCTCTATAGCTTAGAACAAATAATTTTTGGGTCTCACACCTGCACCAAAAATCCGATGTTCCAGGTGCTCAATCTTGTAATTTACAAAACTCAACATTCAGTCATGTCTCTCCTTGTATTTTCCCACCAACACCTGGACACCTTCAATACCTCCTGACAGCATGTCCATTCTCCTCCAGAAGACAAAAGCCGCCGTGACCAAACCAAACTGCAATATCATCAGTTTGTGAGTGCCTGAATGGTCACGATGGCTGAGAGATACCGCAGTGCTTCATGCAAAAGTATGTGGTAGTGAGTGTCATCCACGACTAAGGTGGTGAAGACTTTGGTACACCACAATAGAGTCATCATTATGTTTGGGAGGAATATTTACCAAACACCACATTCCTACTTTACCTTAGATCTATGCAGAGCCTAAACTTTCCACTTGGTTCGTGTGTCACCATCACTAGGGGTTGATATTGCTCTTGTCCCCTAATAATCTCTAATGTTGCCAACTCAACATGCAGTTGCTCATTTCCGACATATATACTTTAATTCAAGTGCCCTGAACTCTATGAACTGTAGCTTTGCGACAGAGAGCGCTAATCAAACAACATTTTGATGTTTCCTCCTTCAATGTTTACTATTTACTTTGGTTTCCTGCATTGCTCCCCATTAATATGAAGAACAAAAGTTTCTTGCAGCTCTGTTACCTAACTGACTGCTCTACACATTTTCCCACCATAGAAACATTTGGCACAGTACCCAATCCTGCTGCATATTTTGTATATTGTTCTAATAGCTAGGCCTTCTCTTCACTTTTCTGTGTCCTCTCTGCCAGCACCTTTAACAAGACTCTGAAACGTTTTGCCATATTTGATATTGATGATGATTCTTTTCTTTTTTTTACAAATCAAACTATATGCTTTCTTTTCACCATCTTATTTTATTCCATTGCCATTATTGATTACCTCAATAAAAGTCATAGAGTGCTCAATCCATTTGCAAATCCCGATACTTAATTCAAAGATGAGTTGTCCTTCAGCCGATATCACTTCCTCACTTTATCACTCCTGCACTTTAGTATTAATTAGTCTCTTATCCTCCTGTCAGTAGTTATTCCAACGTGTTGGAGGAAGGTAACTTCCGTAGGGCAATGATATACTCTTCCTCACTCTCCTCTTCTTGCAGCTGCGGCTCGTCCTTTAGAGCGGAGGGGCCACCCGCCCCCAACCTTTTACCCCTTATGAAGAGTGCCTGTCAGGCTGAGCAAAGGTCAGCCTGACAGGCACTCTTCATGTTCAGCTCAGGCAGCCAGGAGCGAGACATGCGTGATTTGTGCAGACTCCTGGCTGCCTGAGCTGATTTTTGCTGGGCTGAAGAGGTCACAGCTTCTATGGGCGTGACCTCCTCAGCTCAGCAAAGGTGCCTCGAGGCCCTCCCCCTCGGTGACAAGGATAAGTGCCAGCCATTGACTCCGACCTGGGCGCTTCATGTTTAAGCCCTGAAGCGCCCAGGACGAGTGTCAATCAGTGACACCTCTTCACAGAGTGGGGTGGGGTCAGAAGTCTCACTGACCCCATCCCACTCGGTGATGAAGTTGGGACTATGATCGAAGGCAGCAGTCCAAACCCTCCTGGAACCTCCGAGGCTGAAGGTAAGTGTGTGTTTTTTAAGTGAATGTTTGGTGCATGCGTGTATGTTTGAATGTTGGTGAGTGATGTGAATGGATGTGCGTGTGTGTGTGTGTGAATGAATGAGTGTGAGTGTGCTTCCCGCCCGCCCCCCTCCCTCCTAAAATTACCAGCCACCTCTGTCTTCTTGTGCACTCTTACCTCAAACCGATCGCTCTCTTTTCAACCAGACCTATAATAGGAAGTAGTGCTTGGCAAGCTTCAATGTGCAAATCTCATACTCATTTAGACCCTGTGCCTCATTGGTCTGCAGAGCAGACAGATTGTTATATACTTCCTTCACCCAAAGACAATGTATAGGTAGAAATGGTGTCCTTCCTGCTGAAAAGCGTGTTTGATATACTGTTGCATAGTGCGTGAACAGTTTCTTCCATTCCATTTTAGTTTAGGTTCTACAGGTTAGGACGCAAAATAACAAAGTACAGTTAAGTTTTGCAACTTTTCTGACATTGAACACTGGACATTATATACACGATGAACAGCACAACACAGACCGCCATACCAAACAACAAAACTCCAGTATTATATAAGAAGCACATGGGAGCACACTACTGTATAATAGTTAGTTCATAAATATCTTTGAAAGGCAATCTACGGTTTTTCTGGTGTAGTTAATATTTTGTAGTTCCTAAGACAGCAGAAAACGTAAGGCATCTGTCACATCGGAAACAGCCAACATAATTAGTTCTCAAGGACTTAGAAGTGAATAAAAATATTTAATATACGTATGTCTTTAGTTAATGATAATAGCATGTCAAACATATCATTTAAGGGTAGGACCTGGGCACCAAAACGAAAACGCTGAATTCTGATTTTACGGTTATGGGCTCCAAAAGGTGACACAGAATGAATTGAGTACACCAGAATGTTTTGTAGAATTCTTAAATGTTCGTGTCAATAGTTATAACGTCATGAGTTACTGTAGCCTAATAAAGATATAAAATAATCAGAGACAAGAGTTCACCCATGAATTACTGTAGCATTTTAAAGTTAAGACATATAGTAGAACTGGAAGGCTCAACCCTAATCATCTATACGTGTGTTCAAGAGTAAGTGCCCAATGAAAAGGAAGTAAAGAAAGTTGGATATATACCGGTTCGTAATAATTTATGATACAGGTTTAGTAGATAGAAAACCTGAAACACATGGTCAAGTGAAGAGCGAACGTTGTAATGGGGAGGACTTTGAGAAGCAAAGCTACAGGAAGGGCAGCAGCTATGGTAACAAAACGTCATAGCTACCACAGGTCCCCAACAGGTTTTTTTCAAGTGTTGTAAATGTAACAAGTGCAGGTTCGCTCTAGACGAAAAAATAAGAATCATATGCAATGCTAGCCTAACCTTCAGGATTCGTGACTTTATCAGTTGCAACACTGAATATGTTGTCTATGTGAGTGTGACTGTTTCAGGATTTAAATGTGCACTACGATATGTCCCCTGAAAGAGAGTATCAAGGACACATTAGAGCCATCGGCAACAGAGATGACAACTACCCCCTGGCCAAACACTACAGCTTAATTCACCTATATGATGACCAGATTTCCAACAGATTTTATAATCAATAAAGTTAAGTAAAATTGAAGATAAAAGAATCATCAGACTCAGATCTGCTGATAGAGACATCAGTCATGACAAAAAACGACAATATTGCCTAATGGACTAATAAAACATGAGTTACTCTTTGTTGTGATCCACAATGAATCTAGTATCTCCACAAATTTTAGCAGGAAACTGTAATATTTAAAAAATACATTTAGCATCACATGTAGAGTCCCTGTAATGAATAGACTAGAGGATGGCATTTAACTGTAATATGATGTACACTTTTTACATTATTTACGTATGGAGTATAGAGCTGTGTTATTTTTTTGTTGAGCCCACAATGCCATAACCCCGCGTCTATTTGCTGTGTCTAAAATTGTAACATTTAAACAACAAAATGTTGGTATCATGCCTGCATTACATGAAAAGAATACGCTAAAGAATGCCTAACTGCAATCTGATGAAATGTGCAAATTCTGTAAATATCTGTTCTGCATACAGTATCTGTTAAGTGGACCTGGTTAATAATACTGTATTGCCATACACTTATGTGTATTTGTATCTGGTTGATTGTATTATATCAACTGATTCCACAACATTATTCCAATTGAGTACTGATATGTCCGATTGTTATTACATTGTTATTTATCTGTTTTTTGTGCTCACCCTTCCCAAGATGCAATGTATTACATGTATTCTTTAATCTTTCTCAGTTTATAAGAGTTTGGCCCATATTTATGAGAATAAATGCAACATTGGGTTGCGGCAGCGTTGCGTCCAAAAAACGTGCACTGTGTAGCATAATTTCCTTGCAACATGGATGCATTGGATTTATGGTCTGGTGCATCATGAAATAAGGTCCGAAGGTGTGTCAAAAATTTTGATGCATCTAAAAAAAAATTCACAACGTATCGTAAGGCAACTGGCTTTATGTGACACAAAGCTGATTTGAGTGTCATAAAGCACTTGTAAGTGCCGCAGAGCAACCTGGCATGACGGCATGGAGTGTGCTGCATGGCGGAATGCATAAAAAACACTGACTCATTTCATAAAATCAACAGGAGACAGAAAAGCAGAACAAATTATAATTTAAAAATTGGAGGGAGTATCATCCACCAGTCAGGAGGGCAACAATCCCAACCCCAGCCAAGATGACCAGACAGGAGGGCAGGGGAGGAGGAAGAGGAAGACCAATTTCAGTGAGGAGAACCAAATATTAATAGCTGAGGTGACACAAAATGATCAACTTTAAATTGCCATTAGAGAAGAAGGAAGCCATCTGGAAATCCATACTGGACAAAATCAACAGTGTAGGACAAACAAAGAGGACAGTGCTGAAGTTGAAAAAAGGTGGCATGACTATAAGTGCAGGACCAAAGAGAAACTGGCCAAAACCCTCATGGCAGCCATGAGGACCAGAGTAGGACTTGATCTCCAGGAGGAGTTGGACCCATTGGAGGAGCAGGTGGAATCACTCATCTCAACAGAGTTGGTGGCAGGAGTCAAAGGATAGGACTGTGCTGCGATTGAGGACCAGGAACAACTACAGGGTAAGAGAAATAAAAAACAAGGGACAGTGGGGCATATTAAAGTGATTTGTAACGCAACATAGCACAGCAAGTCACTTTGCTGTGCTGCACTGTGTGCACGTGAAAGGGTAGGAATGTCTCACATATGAATTCATGCATCAAATAACTCTGAAATAATTTCCCTGTCACAAATGTTTATCACCAGCTCTGCCAACTTTCAATCATCTATGTGTGTTGTGCTGGTAAAGTACAGATTGTCCAATTATTAATTGGACATGTGGTCTAATCTACAACATGGTAGACTTGGACTACAATCCCCACATTACAAAGCAAAAAACTGTGACTGGAGCATCACATCAGACATGGTTATTGGAAACTGTACAGATTTGTCAGTCATTGGTGGCTCCCTTGCACTATGTAGCAAGTATGTTTGTCTTGGGCCTATGCAGGCAAAAGCGCATCGAAATGGAATGTTAAGTATGGTGCTTTGCTGGAGTGCTGACCTTTCATCCAAGAGTGTATTCAGGTGCTGAGTTTGTGCCCGGTCACCAAGTAGGATCACCTGAAGAAGAAGGTGTACAGTCATTTGAGCTAAACCATTTTGCACCAAGCTGTCCTGATGTGCTATATGTGATTGTTACAGGTGTTGGCTGCCGTGTGTGATACTACCCTACACCGGGTCATGCTCATATGGAGTTTGGGGGTGGTAGTTAGTGAAAGTGATGCACCGCAGAGGTCCATGATTTTTTTTGTGAGGATAGATGGTGTGTGAGCCAGGTGGTGCCCAGGTAGTGCAGTCGCTTGTAGGTGTGGTAGAGAAGATTGAACTGGCATTGTCTCTGAATGGGAACACGTTACTGTATCTCAAGGAGTCAAGGGGTGACGTGTGCCGCAAAGGTTAGGCTGAGTAATAGTCAGGCACTGATGTGTATGATAGTTTAATACTTGTGTTGCAGCTATGCAGAGATATTGTAGTAAAGGGCATTGTTGTATTATGGTCTACATGTGATTAGGGCCTGGGGAATGTTGTCACAGGTGGAAGGAGGGAAAAAGAAGAAAAGAAGACTGACTATGTAACATATTTAAAACCAGGTGGGAGTGAAACTGGGATTTGTGAATTTCAAGGGCGTTGTAGGTGTCCAGAATGATTTTGAGGTGTCTGGAATGTTTGGAGGGTGAGGGTTGTGGGCCTAATTGTGTGGGCAAACAGGGGGTAGGTACATGTTGTATATTATCTTCACTAACTTGTACTGAGGGTCATTATGACCCATTACACTCACATACAGGTAGACATGTTGGGGAACAGCATAATGTAACAAATGTTGGTGTGTGTGTCTCTTCTGAGAGTCATTGTATAATATGGCTGTCATCAGTGTGTGAGATTAAGTACAGTGTCTGGGTCTGAATGATGATTGCCAGAGGAGCAGTGTACAAGTACAACTTAGTGTGGCTGAGTAAAGAGATAAATGTATTTGACAATTGAAAAAAAAAGTATGAACGTCAGTAAAAATAATTGTGTCTACATATATTACAGAGCAATATTGACATATTCCTATCTTTTTCCTTAGGCACAAACAACACCTCCTGTAAAGCAGCCTGTCCTTGACGACCAACCTGTTGAGGACACCATCCTGACCCCCTTTGATGAGACCATCCGGCAACTCCTGGACTCTTTTGAATCTCCTAAGGTCTTGCCAAGTGAGGACAACGTTGCAGGGTCTCCAGAGGATCCACCAACCATGGGACAGACCCCATCTAGCTGGAGCACTGTCCCCAGCTGGCCCTGAGCGATAGGTGTACTGGATACCTGGGTGGGGGGTTTGTGACCCTGGTTGCAATTCTGGTGCATGTGCTCCCCCATCCGATACCATTGGCCCCATCCGAGGCTTGATTGAGTAGGCCTGCGGGGCCTGTGGGTGTCTGCACTCAGGATAAGAATCCCTTGAAGGGGACTAGATCTGAGTGGGCTCGACACCATCCCGGGAAGACCCTAGTAGAGGGTTTCTTGGTCACGATGGAGCTGGATGGGCACCTCCCGAAGGACGTGCTTAGGTAGGGGTGGACCCCCTGGGGCAGAGAGACCCCTACCAAAAGGGAGCTGGCCAAATCCCAAGGTGGGAAGCTGGTTCCCTGATACATGGCCATGGGCCACGACCATCAGCCCCCTGTGTGTGCAGGGTGGAGATGCAGGCACAGGTGCTCCCCAAGTAGGAAGACAGCACTAGCTAGCGTGTGTGGGACCAGCCATGTTTGGACCCAGAGTGTGCCTCAGGCTAGGAGGGCCAGGTATACTACAGGCCCGGCACATCCGGTCCATACCAGCATACCTACATGCTGGAGACCCCCCTTGTGGTCTGCTGGCACAGTAGCCCAGAAGGTGTCTAACCACCTCTGGGCACCAAATAAATCAAGAGCCTAGGAGCTCAGAGCCTTTTCCCTCTACCAATGCAAGGTGAAAGTGCCTACGCCATCAATGCAAGTTAGAAACTGGCACCATCACCCGTGTGCGGGTTTGAGTACTCTGGCCGGGCCAGTTATGAGTGGGGGTTGGCCTCTCCAACCTAGGCATCCATGTCTATGAGGGGGTGGGGTGGTTCCAATGTGGATGCGCACATGGCTGAATTGACAAAGTGTTCATGATAGGAACGGATAGGATAGGATAGGAACAGAGCATGAGGGCTCAGGCCGACTGAGGCGCACAAGCACCATGGTAGTGGCTGTAAATGAAGTGTCACCTGACTTGGAAGGTTGGTGCGTGCGCTAAGGCACAAGTGCATGGGAAGTGAAAAACACCTACGCATGTTCGCACTGCTACTGAGAGCTGCTGTATCCATACAGTGATATGGGAAACTGAGGATTATTAAGCCGGTTGCAATAAGGGATTGCAGGGGAGCAGCCGCGTACTGTTTGGTACTGTTGGACTAAGGATGACAAGCCTGACCCATTGGTAACAGTAGCTTTGTCACTCCTGGCCAGGAAATGTCAGTTCTGGGAAGTGGGCATATCTAGATGTTGGGTCTGGTGCCCCATAATTTAGACTTCACTCCAGGGGTCCCGAGGGAAGACCACATCTGCACGTTGCCAAAATGACCGCAATAAAACTCAGGCATCCAGAACGGCAGATCCCTGCCATTTGGGGCATGGTGAGATAGATGGGGGGAGGTTGTGACTCTTGGCCTACCGTAGCCAAAGCCTGACACCCATAAAGATAAAGGCCTGCATTCGAGGATCCCAGAGCAGACTTGGAGGAAATTTCGGGGAGACATCTATGGTTCAAAGGAATACCCTTCGAACCACCTCCCACTTCAAAGGTTTTACTTAGTATACGTACAGGTACTTAAAGTCTGCAACTTAAAGTACCATGATGGATACATGGTACCAGTGTGGCTGGACCACATCGGCACACTCTCTGAAGAATCTGGGTGCCGAGGAGGATAACAGTCCAGGGAAGGGGGATCTGTGCACCCTTACTGGTTAGAGGCAGGCCTGAGGCTGATTGCCTGCTGCTGTGTGGCATGCTGAAGGGGCTCTCCAAGGGCAGGTTGGCTGCCCCCTGTTCTCTGCCGAGGTCTCAGGGACATAAAAGACCTCCTGAGGGGGAACTTCACCATGATCGGTAATATCTGGAGAGCGGTGCCCTCTGTTTGTGTGCACATTATGTCGGACTCCACCTAGCAGGAGCAGTGTGCATATGAACCAGGAACTAAGTCTGGATATCAGGTGCAGGGTAGCAACGTACTGCTCGAACTACCAGTGTGTGGCCCTTTAATGTGGGTCTACTGCACCCCGAGATGGCTTGGGAAGTGAATGGATCACTGTTGCGGGACTCTGCTAGGGCCTAGTTGAGGTCGAGTGGGAGCATTTCTCCTGTGTGATCTTCTGCTGCATGCTCATTGTGTGCTGTGCTCATTCATAGGTTGGAACCTGCGGAGGTGTGGGGACAACCTGAGGAGTGCTTTACATGGCCTAGTATTGCACAACGGAACTTGCGTCTAGTGTGTTCGTCTGGACAATCCGGCACTGCTAAAGTCATAGCATACTGTACAGAGTACCTCAAACCAGAGGGGTATGGAAACCAAGTCCTGAATGGAATTGGAAGGTCTAGTGTGGTTCAAGTCATCACGCAGCAGACAAGTGCCTCCTGTTGAGGGATGTACGATGGTAGGAGTTGGATGAAGAAACTTGGTGCTGTCCACGTACCCTCAATCATCGGGGGCACAGCACTGAGCACTTTCTATGTGCGACTGAACCTGTGTGGGGGCACTGGAAGTTCACGGGCATGAGATAGGGTGTCTCCAAGCCAGAGACGTGAACCTAGTAACTTGTTGTGTGCAACCTGAAGTGTCAAGGGTGGGTCGAATCAACAAGCCCCAACAGTGCATCTCCATTCTGGAGGTGCTGAATTTAGTTATTATTCGAAAACATTGGATTGTCTGGCGGGGCTGGGGGCCTCCGAGTCTAACAGTTGGCCCCATTGACCACCCCCCTGTGTTTTGCAGACCTCTGATTGAACCTCCTATTGGGAGCCTGAACATCTCTTCCTTCATTTTTTACTGGTTGTCTTTCCTGTCTCCACCTTGACCCCGAAACCTGGGGAGTTGTGACTTGGCCCTGAGCGGCCCAGGGGAAAGTTACTATAATCTGTGGGTTTGCGGTGGGGCAAGATTAACTGGAGACTGGTTGGCAGGTGGAGGACAAGTTGGGACCCAGAGGGTGTGCACGCGAAGGGGCATCCACTTGCCAGTTATCAGGACATCACCTTAGGTTGCCGGAAGGGAGTGTGTATGAAAGTGTGTGTATGCATACCAGCGACAACTGATACCCAGGTGCCGCACTTAAGTGCGGGGTGGATGTGAGAGAGAGAGTTTAAGTGAGAACAAGTGACTGCTGGGACAGCACAGTGGTGTTGTTGGGTACTCAGGCTCTGCCAGGGAGTTCATAAGGTTGACATCAGAGTTTACTAGTGCAGCTGAGGTCATGGGTCTAGTCGGGAGTGTGACTTACTGCGATATATATTGTACTGCTACTGTCAGCCTCGGGGCGCACCCTGGATTGCACGTCTACACTGATCATAGATGCCCTGAGAGTGGGCCTAGTGCTGACAGCAGGTGGGCACCTTATGCGGGTGCAGGAAGGGAATGAGTGGGTTCCTCAAATGCATGTAGAGTGAACAAAGTTTAACATGGTGGGGCCTATTATCAATTGTTGCAGGAGTCATTGAGATTCATGCTCAAGTTTACATTAAATACAATTGTGTGTTGTGTGCTGATTGACATTTGCGCTGAGATCACATTGTAATCAAGCTGCGTTAATTATGTGTGTGAATTGAATGCAATTTCTCCATACATGCAACCTGTGTGAAGTCTCTTATTGGGGCCATTCAGCCGGGGTGTTGTGGGAATGTGCTTTATTGCTTTACTCATTGCCTCCAAGATAAGCCTGACTTCTCCGTGCCAAGCTACCCAAGGATGAGCGCAGGTTATCTAGCTGGTTTACTTTACCACCCCAGCTAGGAGTGACGCATTCTACCTGGCTGAGCTGAGCTTACCAACCGGACCGAGCCGCCTCCAACAACGTCTATAAATCAGAGTGTCATATGTCTGTTGCAGAAAGTACTACTTATGCCATGGTTGATGTATATTAACAAAACCCACTTCTTAGCATCTCAAGGAGAGTGATCTAAAGTCACTATCACCTGATCTCTTTGGATATGCACCAACAACAAGTACATCCACTGTCATGGCATTATGCAAAATGTTTTGTCTCCCAATGGTACGTCATGGTGTGACAATAAGCTTCAGTTACTTGACTGGCACACAGTGAAATGTCCTTACTAAACACACAAATCCCTATCCTGCTAAAAAAGGGCCTGCGAAGCATGTGAGCCAATATCATAGCTCCACTCATCCACATATATCTCGCTCAGTGAACATGACAACGTGATCAAACACATATGATAGCCTCAATCCTCACACTGAAGAGATCCTAAAGTACATGCAGTATCATGCTTGCACTGACAATATGCAGATACTCATTCCCAGACCCCTTCTGAATTTTCATCATACATGTGCCATACAAGGATGTACAAGGGCAGTCCAATACCTTGGATGTCAGTATGCATGAAGTGCAAAGGATTATTTTTGGGGTTCTGTGTCAATTGATAAATAGTGTGTAAACCAACACTGGGGCACAAAGGGTAAATATGTTAATCTGCTCCTGATAGGTCTCACATGTTTTGTATGTGTATGTAACAACACATTACATAAATTGTACAATATGCAGATATACTACTGCATAGGAGCCAAAGCACAGAACCACAAACAAAGCAACACCTCCTGAGGGTAAAAAAAATTGGGAGACTTATGGTTTTCAAACTTTACGAGTAGTTTCACAAAGTTACATGCATGTAGGGCCACACTTAGCAAGTACTCATTGCCAATAATGATAGAGGGTCTTCAAGCAGGTGTGGACACTTTCATGATTTGTAACCAGATAACAACTTGAATCTACTTGCATAGTGGTGCAAGGGTATTTGTGTTAGTGGAAGGGACCAGTGTCTGCCCCAGCACAGCCAGGAATCTGTAATCTGCAGTGACAAAACCATCCCAATGATACATGCTGTATCTCTTTCACACACAGTGCTACAGTAGGTGACTAACTGTGTTGGACTGTGTGACAGATCACACAAAGATGACCACTTACAGTGCATAAAGAATAGTAAAGAGTCCTTAAGTGACTCAATTGTAAGGTACACTAACTCTTGACCATAGGCCTCTAACAAAGCAGTGTATACCTATAAAGACTGCAGGGTAATTGCTACATCATGTACTCAACGCAACCTACTCAATGATAAAAACTCCTAATGACGCAATGATTGCAATGTTGTCAAAGTATAAACAATCTTAATACTACAAAACAAACAAACCTCAACTACCTGTCCTACACTAACCTTAACACTACTCTACACTATCCTAAGGTACCTACATCTATTCTACACTAACTAGCCTTAACACTACCTTACACAAACTTATCCTAAACTATTTTGAACACTAAAGACAAACAACATGTTAAACATGAAATCCCCCCAATACACATAGATTGGCACAATACAAATAGCAACTAGACCTAAATATATACTAACTACACATATAAATCTATCTCTCTCTCTCTCTCTCTCTATATATATATATATATATATATATATATATATATATATATATATAGTTTCTAATAAAAAAATAAAATACTACGCATCAGTCCCCACCCACTACAAAACGTAAAAGCAGAAAAACAAATTTTTAAACTACTACCTATAAAAAATATCTAATAGCTAAAACCTAACTATACTAAACCTATCCTAATCACTAACTTACTGTATGTCAGAATACCATAAATCCAAATAAGAAATGTAAAAAAGGGAAAGATAATGTCCAAAGGGAGAGTCGAAAGAAGTTTTGAAGCCTGCATCAGGGCCTCCTCCATGTTCTCAACACGTTCACGCAGGCTGGCTTACTCCTGCCATAATCCATCCAGCCTCTTTGCTATCTTCCGCAACTCATGTAGGATGCAGTAATGGAACACATAGTCCCTGCTTCTTCTGGGCCTTCTGGGCTGTTTATTTGGAGGCTGTGGGGCTGCAGGTGTAGCTGCTGAGCCTGTGGTTGGGGTGGTTGTACTGGCTTTGGACACCTGTGTTTGGATTTGTGGCTGCTTAGATTTTCCATGCTGATTTAGATTTACCATGGAAATTCCAGAACCCCACAGCCTTTGTTCGCTCATAAATCTTGCCCATCATGCTCTATGCCTAAAAGACATTCCGGTGGTGATGGTAACAGTCCCTGTGCATCCCAAATGTTTTGCCCTTTTCAGCTGTCATGTTATCTAGGGTGGTATTGTTACAACAGCCTTAGCTCAAGCTATACATGTACATGATGTGTGTGAAAATAGGCTGACATTGTAACACAATCATATGTGCCTGTCCAGACCAACTCCAGAAATTGAGATGAATATATGGACAATATGCTGTCACTTCATAGACACCCCCTTACGTGAGCGAGGAAAACTGAGTCAGGTGCCATATGTGAAGGTGCACTGTATGGAAACGTAGTCACAATGAGATTACAACCATTTCGTACAGAACGATGATTTATGCTCATGATGATGTGCTAATTTTGAATAGAACACATGCTCCAGAAATTGAAACTTTGGATGCTGTGATAACATCATGCAAGTGGGCTGATCCTTATTTTTAAGCATAAGTGAAAGTGGTTAAGGTGATACAGTTCAGGTAGTGTGCCTTTGTTTTGCAGACACCATCTGGATTCCCACAAGGCAGCACACATTGCTGCGTTCACTTAGTGTCAAATATCCAATCCATGGATAGAGGGTTGTCATTTATCTCCTACAAAACATGACTGTGGGACATTAAAAAAATGTACCCTCTTGCAAATGTACCGGAATGTGACATATAGCTTCTGGTTCACATTTGTGGCCAAAAACATAGTAAGTCTTACTTAAACGTTTCAGTACACATATTATCCCAGGACTGTATTAATCTGCACATTTTATAAATTCCACAATGTATCTCAGTAGTATGCGTATACATGCTGGAGTACTCATCTGAACTTTGTGGCATATAATGTAGGGCCCTTGCACTATGATTCTGTGGGAGGATCAAGTACCCCTGAGGCTGGATTACAACAGCTATACCTCGTGGTAGGCTGAGAAATTATAGATCTATAAGTCCATACAATCACAAGATCCGCAAGAATTCCTTCACCGGAACTTGTCTCCACAACTAGACAGGCTTAATAGGGACAAAGAGCACTGGTGGCATCTGCTGCTCACACTTATGGGTAGAGCGGCTTTGTATAAGATGACGGCCCTACCCTGACTAATGTATGTATTCCAGAACACACTGGTAGCAGTCCTGGTTGAGGCCTTCTGGAAAACTGACCAGACCCTTAGATCACTGCTATTCCGTGTATTGTGCTGAGCAAACTCCAGAGGAGGGGCTATGAGAGGGGGCTAGCAATTGCAAATGTAAGGCTGTACTACTGGGTGACACAATTGGTGGTGATTAACGAGTGGGCATTTGCGAGCCCAACAGAGCCTACCTACCGAATAGACAGAGCAGCAATGGGTATCAGAGGTTACGAAGGGGTCCTATACAGCCAGCCGGGAATCCAACTCCTGCCGGCGCACACGCAGACAGTGATACAGACTTGGAGAGCTGCTAATCGCTGTCTGAGTGAGAAGGAGGCCATGTCCATGTGTGCTTCACTCTGGACCAGCGACCACTTGAGGGAAGTGAGCAAACTGACTGGCTTCTCCAGGTGGGCACTAACAGAGATAGAACACCTGAGGGACATTTGGAGATACAAAACCTTTATTCCCTTTGAGTGCTTGCAGACAGAATTCGAGACAGAATGCTATAGGTACCTGCGGCTGGGCCATGCTCTCCGGAGACACCTTGGAGGGAGAGCAAGGGAGAGCAAATTGGGAAACGACATTGCTCGAGGATGGGTTACTCACAGAGCCGCTACAGGAGCAGGCAATCTCGACAATGTATAAGAAACTGATAAACAACTCCCCTGATCCCAACAGGAAGTTGAGAGTGGCATGGGAGGAGGATGTGGGCACCTTGGATGATGACAACTGGGCGGACGCCCTTAAAAGCGCCAGGGAAATTGTAATACAAGCCCGCTTCCACCTAGTTCAGCTTCGGATAGTACACAGGTCATACCTCTCCCGGGTACGGCTACAGCAGAGGGGCGTTCCACATCGGACACAAGCGTGCGGGGTTGCGGGATGATGGGGACATTCTATCACATACTCTGGTACTACCCTCAGATTCAGTTGTTCTGGGGCGAGATGGTGAGAGAAATGTCTTGGGTTGTAAGAGAATCAGTTTTGTAGGTCCTCCTGTTAATAACTGGGGATCCTTCATGGACAAAATGTCAATAAATATGGCTACTGGGGCGGCCAAGGGGAACATGGCCAGGTCATGGGGACCTCCCCAGCGACCTTTAGTGGATGAATGGGTTTCCTACATGGACTGGTGTAGTGGTGGGTGGTCTACCAAAGCCTGGGCTGTCCTAAAAAATGGGAGAAGGTATGGGAGCAGTGGAATGCTGCCCAAGGAATGTGATGGGTTAGGGGGAGAGAAGGGAGGTGGGCGGTGCCCTCATTGGGGAGTGGCGAGTCCAGACCGGACAATCTAGGCAAGATGGAAGGGAAAGAGAATGTATAAATGTTGATCCTCCTCGTATCAATCCACAGTGGGCTCTGCACCCCGTTGCACTCGTCTACAGGCTGATGTTTCATGTAACACAACACAATGCTACAAATCACGTAGCTCACACACAGAAGTCAAAAAGCTACATACATGTACTTATACCACCTACTGGTAGCACTGGGGTCCCAAACCCTGTCCACCTTAGCCCGGGTGAATGGGAGACGTCCACCTAGAAGACAGGAATTGGGACACTGCATTGTAAATAGTGCTTAGACATATGGTTACATTTATATCTTCCAAACTATGTTATCCCAGTAGTTCACATATATACAGCGGCCTTGACATTCATATCTAAATATATCATTAATATGGCATGCAGCTAGTCCCCTTGCAGCCCTGAGCTGGCTGGATGATGAAGGTCAGAGGTATCCATCTGCAACATGTGTGAAGCATGCGTCAGGCATTTGATGTATTTAGTCATGCTGGCCAGCAACATTTCAGAATCCTTGATTTCATTACACATGGGGGACACCATTGACCCTCTGCAGAACTAAGTAGTGCTTTGATGGGAAAGAACATCCATACACTGTATGTGACAGTGTAAAAGACATATACAGGTTTACTGACTGCTGCACAGAGTGTTGACTAGTGGTAAATCTTTGTCCCTTCCAACTTTGTGCAAGGATGCATGCCTTGCCAGTAGGTAATATGTTTTGGTGTTGCGCTGTAAAACCCAAAGTTCTGCACATGTACATTTTTTATAAGGCATAATAATTTGTGTATATGTGTAGCACAATGAAGCACTCATGGAAGGTTTCCCATAAATGGAGTTTGGACATGTTGCTCCTGCTAAACCTTCAACAGTGGGTCTCCAGCAATGTGGGAGAATCACCTGGTCATTCATATATGTTACGGAAGGAAATGCTCACGATTCCATGCATTTTCATTAAAGACAACCACCACAACCCATTGAACAGCCCCTTTGGCCAGGGTATTTCAAGGGAGTTATTGCAACTACTTTTGATTTATGCTTACTTAATGTAGCCACTCTGAGGCACACAAAGTTCCTTTAGTTAGCCTAATTTCCTTATATTAACTTATGTTATGTACATGTTGCACATTGCATTGTAAAAAAAGCTAAACAAACAATGTGAAGTCCACATTTATGTTTTGCAATACTGCTATAGCTACATCACTACTTACAGATGGAACATACATGCATACCTACTGGTTCGCCGATCTCCAGTCCAAGGTGGTCGATGAAATCATCCTCCCATGCCACCATCTCAGCCTATCCATGTTAAATTTGGAAGATGGTCTGATCCAGGTCAAATGTCTTCTTGTGATGGCAGAACACACTCTTTCACCTATTCTTTATATCCTTGAGTGGGTAGCACTGGTTAACCCTTCTCCCAGGGGCCAGCATCCTGGGCAAGTAGTGGACTATGAGCTATATTAGTCCACTCAACTCTCCCTCTTAAAAATTCTTCTACCTGCCGGACATGTCCCTATTCCACCCAGACACAGTAAAGCCCAAAAATAACACCCCTTCTAACTATACCTACTCCTAAAATTGTAAACCCCCAAAAAGATAAACTCCCAACAATACAGAGATCAATATGTCGACAAAACAATGTTAATGAACAAAAAGGTATTACAAACACACAAGACAGGGAGAAATCACACACTGACAAGACCGAGATTCACCACAGGCACAAACACTCTCATAAACACCTCCAACACCCTGCAGTAAGAGAAAGTGAAAGTAACTTCACACTTCCTAGTATGCAGCCTGCCCCACCCATTGCGTCATTTCCCTGGTGTATCATCCCCTTTTTTGACAATTATGTCTTTTTTTTATTTGCCTTTGCATGATGAATGCACAGCGCATTAGCACTTCTGAAGTCACTTCCATGCACGGGCGCCAATGCAAGGCTTACGAATGGGGCAACTGGTGCAATGCGCTGCACAACAGGACCGATGCATGGGTTCTGATCCCTGCTACTGGCCTAACATGTAAGATCTACCGTAGAGGACTGTGAAATGCAGGATAACACACATTGAGCACACTTCCATTGGTCCTGGATTTATAGCTGCCAAGTTTTAAGTTTGCTTATTTGTGATATTTCTACTTTTTATGTGTCACATTTTGAGTGACACGTTATTGTGAGGGGGAACAAAGTAATTATTGTCATGTGATGAGACTAATTTTCAAAATTACTTCCTTTTGTGGTATGTAGTAGTCTTGGATAGGCTTAGGTACCTCCAGTAATGCAAGAATTTGTCAAAAATGGATTAGTATACCCAGTGTTGCGTGGTACTTGGCAGAGCTGGAGCCTGGGGTGGCACCACTTGGCAGGTCTGTGTGACAGAGAATGGTGTCCAGGTGGTGAATCTGGGTGGTTGTAAGTCTTTAATACCCCTGTCATTTCATGACAGGTGGCACGTTACTTGGGCCGTGGAGTCTGTGTAGGTTCAAGGAATTCATGTGCATTCCTCTTCACCCAGCCAGGGGAACAGCAGGCAACATGATAGCACAGCAAGGCAAGAATCATGAGCTGTCTGATCACACATTAGCTGTCACGGCCATTACCAGTGTGCACACCTGGATGTCCCCCACATCATATGTGCATGGGAAGGGTGCTCCTGGGGCCTAACGCCCCCTCTATTGTGTTCACAAATCTGCGTAATCTCTTTATTCATTCAGTCTGTCAGGAATCCTTAAATATGATTTGTCATGGATGCACCACACACTTAGGGAAGCATAGAGACAGGCTAGCTCACCCACAATACAGTGCATGTGCCAATATTGCACGTGATTGTCAGGAAGCCATGTCTTAGCACACAAATCTAGGCAAGGTCCTCCATGTAATGCGGCGGCAAAGATACTTCTCCACTGAGGGCTATATGTATGACCCAATATGTGGGGCGCTTGCACAACGTGCCATGGTATATGGGCAACGCAAATCTATTTAAATTTTTTATGAGCCACCCAATGCCACCTTGTGTAGCCCCGGAAAGCGTTGTTAACTTGGTGAGACAATGCCTTGCAAATCACTGCATTGTCTTACTCTGCACCAGAGAGAGGCTCCATGACATTGCATGGGGGTACCCTTTCACTTCCCATGATTTTCAATTCATTCCCAGACTTACCAAACCAGCTAAACCTGGAAATGTGCTAGTAAGTACCACCTTCCCTGGAGTGGCATTACATGGAGTTATTATAAATCTTCTCGTTATTTCATTTTTCAATGTGTGTTGCGTTCTATAGCACACATAGATAGTGGGAGATGGCTCACAGGATATTTTGGTGAGCAGGAAGGTGCATCTTCATGCACATATACATTCCTGCATGTGATACAAGCATCCTTGCACCTTGGTGCAAGTGTGCCTGCATTGGCCCTACGTAGAAAAACAGTACAGATGCAAGGAACAGGCACAAATTATTTGTACTCTATTAGAGACAGCACATTTCTTACCTTTTGCTTTCACACATAACCATGCAGTATAGAGACTATCTGTGCTGCACTGTATGGCCTTGCTCATTATATGCCCCTCTGTTTACAGTCACAGGACATTAGGGGAGCAATAATGTAATCCACATGTTTTGGCCGAACTCAAACATCACGACAAGCAGCGCGCACACTCAGTCATCGCACACTGTTCTATACTTCCTTTGGATTGTGCTAGAGTGTCTGAAGGAGAACACACTCTACTAGCACACCCACTACCACCATGTGCACACTGTTCCACATTGGAATCTATGTGTTGTGTGTGCCTTGCACAGACACTTGTGTTTTGCACATGGTTTTATCATGCACATATATTTTGATCAACATGATCTTGGGCAGGGGTGAGTGTAACACACAACAGACCCTTTGAATAGGTGAATGAGCCAATAGGCCTCATTGCAGTAAACAAGGGTCACATGGACATATTCTCTACTACTATTCAATAAACATCATGCTGCCAGCCCACATTAGCTCTGTCTTACTCCTGCCAAAGGCAGTACATCTACTCTGAGGGCAGATCTTTATGTGGCCCTCCTGCTCCAAGAAGACTGCAATCCATGACACAGGCCTATGTAATGCCACACACTCAAATGCCATTTCCCATTTGTGATTCCCTCAACTATACACTTGTACACTCAGGGCAGGGGTAAAAAACTCTTACCATGCAGAGGTAAGTTAATATCCAAAATCCTCCATCATACCATGTTTAATGAGTTAGTGTATATACCCATACATTTTTGTGTGACTTTTGCCTTGGACACTTCATACTTTTGCCATCTCTGTATTCGTCAGGTGTTGTGGTATTTGCAAAAACATCTCCATTGTCTTACTTCTCTGGGTAATTCTTCACATTTAAACATCATCTGTTCATATTGTTGTGTTACAGGACTTTGAGTTTCATCACATTGCTGTGCAATGCATGTATGTGTATTTTGACAACTGTGGCTTGAAGTCACATATATGACAATCTGGCAAGGAACTGACTTGCGTGTGTAGTGTTTTGAGGCTCCACACACATGCATGTATGCTTTCTTTACAAATAAACATGTTAGTTGTACACATCATACTTGGTCTTTCTCCATGACAACTGTCACTCATGATCTGTGATAGTATGTGCAACAACATTTTCTCCTGCAAAGTGCTGCTATTCTGCATGTTACCACATTGGTTAGACACACTACAATTAGTGGTTTGTCTTAGGTGTGGACATATTGGGTGATTTGTGTTGTAACACTCACTGAGTACCATATGAAACAAACGTTGATGCTGCAGAACACAGCAAGACTGCTAGCTGTGAAGCCCTGCTCTGCTTAAGTGCGTAAGGATAAGAATGTACTATTTAGATGTGGATATGTGTCAAGCCTGTCCTGTCTCTTACAAGCATTACACCGCATCAAATTGCATTGCAGCATTGTTTGATTAAATATTTAGAGCCATGGCCCCATGCTGCTCAACGGGTCTGACAACATGTTTGGTACATGTTTAGTCCTACTTCTAGTTGAGAAGATGTGAGTCACTTGATGTTTACATTGACTGTGACATAAAGACAACATAATGAATGAGTTCAAACATTTATTATCATATTGAACATTTAAGTTAATTGCAGACAATTTGAGCATCATGTCATATTTGTCAAGAAAAAACTTTGAATACAATGTTGTCGCGTCACTGCCAACTAGCCTTTATGAGGTGGATGTTTACTCCATTATCATCCTCCATCATCTGGTCAGTCTCTTCTGATTCTAAGTCCCACAGGACATTTGTTCTAACACAGTGGTTCCCAACCTGTGGTCCGGTGACCCCTGGGGGTCCGTGAAGCCGCCTCAGGGGGTCCGCGACTGCTGAGAAAATTAAATAATATTAACAGATTAGGTCCCCAGCTTTCATTAATGACTTAGTGGGGGGTTCCCGGATTTCAATAAAGATTCAGTGGGGGTCCCCGGGCACCAGTAATGATAAAGTGGGGGTCCAAAGAAGTCAAAAGGTTAGGAACCACTGTTCTAACACATGTTGTGTAGGATTGCATACGTAAGAATTATCTTGCACACCATGGGGGGCAGTATAACAATCTTCCCTAGACATGTCCATTCATCGAAGACTTGACATCACAATACCAAATGTCCTTTCAACCAAATTCCTAGTTCTGATCAGCGTCTAGTTAAACCATTTTTCTGGCTTCATCTGGGGATATACAAATGGGGTCATAACACATGCAAACCATATCCTTGGTCAGCTGGAATTAGAAAAAATTCAACTGTTTATGATTATGCACATTGTTACAGAGACATGCCTGTCCATGGGCCTGATTTAGAACTTGTCGGAGGGGAATACTCCTTCACAAGTGTTACCAATATCCCCTCCGCTGTATTACAATCCCATTTTATCCTATGGGGATGATACATAATACAACGGACAGAATATCCGTCACGTATTCCATTCGCCAAGTTCTAAATTAGGCCCTATGTGTGTTATGTATACTGACTTACTCATACACACTTCTTACAGTATTGAACTTTATGTGTTATGTATACAGCTGACCATGGTTTGACATGGACTAGCATGTGGTCCACTCAAGAATTTTCTAGATCCGATGAATCTTTTAAGAGTCCTGAGGTGTAAGGAGAGACACATCAAACAAATCTAATCAGTTTACAGTGCAACCCATTTGGCCACTTATTGAATCTCAAAGGTGAAATGAAAGTTCAAAAAGGTTTATTACAAGCTCAAAGGAGTCTCAAAAACATACTATATAAGTACATAATTTTTCATTTTTTATTTTAGCTTTATATCGGCAAAAGTGCCCTAAAAGCATATAAAACAACACAACATCATCAATATGAAAACCGTGAAAAAGAAACCATAAAAATCTCAAGAGTCTCAAAGATAATTAAAAAGCACCCATCCAAAAGAATGTAATAAGAACAGTTTGCAAAATATCAGAGATATAAATAATAAATAAATGTACAATATGTACACATTGCTGTAAAGCGGTATTGGAACATAACTGCGAATGCAATTCTTCGTACAGGGAGCAAAAAGGACCTTTTCATCCACATAATATATATAAAACATATTTTTCCCACACCGTAATAAAATAAAATTCCTAGCCTATTATCTTTCCATTAATCACTGGGGAATTTACACTAATATATAGTATCTGGCGAGTATATTCTCCATGTATGTAAAAAATAAAAACTATAGCTCAAGATGCGATTAAAAACGAATTTTAGAGGTTTATGCTTTAGTACTGATAAATTTGCCTCTAATATGCCAAATTGCCTCTAAGAACCTTGCCAACGTGCATACCACAATCCCGCACAGACTTGTTTTGCAAATCCTAAGGGATGAGTGGCTATCCCTAATGCCCAGGGATTTGCATAATGGTCTAATCCAACGAGCCCTCTGCTTCTTATACGCCGAACAGTGGAATAAAACATGTGCAATGCTCTTAGGTCATTCATCCCATCGGACAGAGATCTGTTGGGCTTTCTGTTTGCTTCCATCTAGAAGTAAGGGCCCGTAATGGTAAGGATCCAATTTTGAATCTAATATAAAGTGCGTGTGCTGAAGGTGTTGTGATCATGTCTAAATAATGCCCAAATTCATAATGGCACTTAGTTAATAGAAAACTATCCGTTAGACTAGAGGACAGAACTAGTGCTACCTCAACTACTTGCCAGTTTGCCTGATATGCATCCTTCAAGATCTGAATGGCATCCTTTGGAAGCATTTTTCTCATACTTACACCATGGAATCGTCTCTATTTGTGGAGCTGGTAACACAGCTCTTAACCATGTTCTATACAGGTCTAAAGTATCTGTAGACCATAATCTGATCCATTATTGCAATGGCCTCAAGGCAGCTATCTTCGCAATGGAATATAGATTCATATCCATTCAAATATGCAAAGTAGGAGAGCTCGAGATAATTTTTAGCAGAGCTTTTAAGTACAAGTTCTCCGCTCTCTCTAGGTCCTGTAGATTGTCATACATAATGCATAATTACCAAAGGTGTGTAAAAGCGTTGGATCAAATTAAATCATACTAACATGAGACATACTAAAATCTCAGCAGCAGCAATACAAAAGATGAGAAACAGGATTTGGTGCTCTGAGTCCAAGCTTTGATTGCACTGCCTATCCATTGAATCATAGAAGCCTAACTACTCTAACTACTCCAATAAGCTATATTAAACCCTAAGAATTCTCTAATGTAAGGTAATAGAGAATTAATTAAAAGTGTCATTACTACAGAAACATCAGTAGAGGTTTCTGAAAGAGAGATGTGCATAGCTTTAAGCCACATCAGCCAAAGCAAAAGTAACAGGGGTCTGTACCTCTCAAAGGGCCAGATGTAGGTACAAAAAAATTAGCGACTCGCAATTTGCGAGCATGTGCGACTCGCAAATTGCGTTTCGCTAACTAGAATGCAGGTAGAATTTGCGCGGACAAATTGCGACTCGCACCCGGAGTCGCACCGCAGATAGCGAGTCCGCTGTTTGCGAGGTCGCTTATTGCGACCACGCAAAAAACGGACTCGCAATTTGCAAGTGGGTGTCGCTAATTGCGACTGTGCTTAAAATTGAAAGCAGGTGCTGCAGAACACTCCAGAAACCACTCCAGAACACTCTGGAAAACACTTCCTGGCACATGATGATGACATCACAGCCAGGAAGTTTACAAATACACCTGGGAGGAGGGAGGACCACACCCTTTTTAACTGCAGCACAGCTAACACAGCAACAGCAACCATGGCTGACACTCCCAGGAAGAGAAAGCTGAAGTTTGCAGAGAAGGAGCTGGAGGTGCTCTCAGAGGAGTGCTGTCTGCACCAAGATGAGCTTTTTGGGAAGGCAGCCCTCAATGTGCCAGACTCTGCCAAAAAACGAATTTGGCAGGAAATTCAGGAGAAGGTAAACTCCCTGGGGGTCAGCCACAGGAGTGTGGATGAACTGAAGAAGAGGTGGTACGACCTCCGCTCCCGGACCAGGGAGAGGGTGGCAGAAAGGCTCTGGGAGATGAGAGGCACAGGAGGGGGACCATCTTCCATACCACCACCCACACCCCTGGAGGAAAGGGTGGAGGAGACCCTGGAGCCGGAGTCAGTAACTGGATTTGGAGAACTGGACACCTCTGAGCCCAGAACATCAACCGGTGAGTACCATGTGATATGCCTGTACCCCCATCAATGCCATATCCCCACCCACCATGTACACAGGTGCATGCACAACCAAGATAGCTCCATTTCAGAGTAGCATATACCAGCATGATGCATTATGGGCAATGTAGTCAAGTAGGCAGTCAATAGGCAAATGTTTATTAGGAAGTGTGCAACAGATAGTAGACACTGAAAGTGTTTTCCCCATGTCCCACAGGTCTCCCACAAGACACCACCACCAGCCACAGCAGCCAGGTGCCAATGGTCAGCCAGCCCCATGAGGAGACAACAGGAGCAGCCACCACTCCCACTCCCACCTGCACCATCAACACCATCCCCTCTATGGCAACACCCGCTGCAACAGTGGTCTCGGAGCCTGCAACAACCAGGAGTGTCACATCACACATGACAGGGCCTCCACCGATGCGCAGGCGACGCAGGATGAGGAGAGCAGGGCTGCAGGCAGAGTCAGGTCTTCCATCCACCACACCGGAGGCACAACTGCTACGAGGTCAGCGCCTGCAGAATCAACAGTTAGGGCGGATTAGTGGGGTTCTGCAGCGCTTAGAAAGGAACCATGCAAACAGCATGCAGCAGGTTCATGCACAACTGGAGACAATTGGCAACAACACTGGTGACCTAGCCCTGTCAATGCGTGAACTGGTGGCTGGACTGCTTACGGAGAGTGAGGGTGCGCGGCGCAGGGACCGCCAGCTGCTCCAAAGGCTGGACAGGATGGCCTCCTCTATTTGCAGACTGGCAGTGAACACAACAGGGCTGTCAAG
Organism: Pleurodeles waltl; assembly: GCF_031143425.1. Lineage (NCBI taxonomy): Eukaryota > Metazoa > Chordata > Amphibia > Caudata > Salamandridae > Pleurodeles > Pleurodeles waltl. The sequence continues at coordinate 847,449,827 of NC_090444.1, forward strand.
GAGAATAATGGGCCACTTTGCGGGTGATGTGGCAAGGGGCCTGGGCCGGATCACCCATGTGATAGACCTCATGGAGGCACGGCAGGTGTCCAGGGGTACTGGGGACACCCCACAAGACAGTGAGGAGGGCTCCACTGTCAGCAGTGTCTCTGCTGGTGACACCAGGGTGCTACGGAGTGGGAGAATGAGGCAGAGCACTGCTGAGCAACCTGGTACCAGCCAAGCTGGCAGAGGCCGCCGTAGGCTGTGAACTAACCCCTGTCCCTGATGTTGGGGCACATGATGGCAATGTGTCCCATGCCAGGTGGACTTTTTGAAGTCCCTGAACAGTATTTCTTTGTATATAGTTTGGTTCTTGCATATATTATATAATTTTCTTGTTCCACTTAACACATGGAGTGTTTGTTCTATTGGTGAGTATGGTAGAAGTTGGCACGTACCTTCCAAAGTATTGGGTTGCAATGTATTCCCGTCTCAGTTTGCCTTGATTTGCGATGCTCCTCTACCCATGATGGCGATGTGGTTGCTCTTGCTCTTCATCCTCAGAATCTGAGTCTGCAGGGGTGAGAGGTAGGCCACGTCGGGTGGCAATGTTGTGCAGGATAGCGCATGCGACAACTATTTTGAATGCCGTTATGGGGCTATACTGGAGGGCACCTCCACTTCGGTGAAGGCATCTGAACCGTGCTTTCAGCAATCCAAAGGTTCTTTCAATCAGGATCCTGGTCCTCTTATGTGCACTGTTGTATCGCCTCTCACATTCATTGCTGGGTGTTAAGTACGGAGTCAGTATCCATGGCCGTAGTGCATATGCACTGTCACCTGTTGGGCACAAAAAGTACACTGTTAGCAAGTCCTGGTTGTTGTGCACATTGATCTGTGTGCATGTCTACAAGGTGTATGCAGCTCTACCTAGGAGGTATTCGTCTCCAAACTCCCCACGTTCCAGGCGTTGGTGTATCCCACTGTGCCTAAAAATGTAGGAGTCATGAGTACTGCCTGGAAATTTAGCTACAATGTCAGTGATGACATAATGGGCGTCACAAACAACCTGAATATTGAGTGAGTGGGTACACTTTCTATTGTGGAACAAATATTCCAGGTTTGCAGGGGGGCATATTTGAATATGTGTCCCATCTACACACCCTATGACATGGGGAAAGTTGGCAATCTGGTAAAAGTCCAACTTGGTGCTGTTAATTTCTGCCTCATTCCTGGGTAGGTATATGTATCGGGACATGTGTGTGAGTAAGGCATCTAGGAATGCCCTGAGGAACCTTGATAGTGCACTTTGGGATACCCCACCTGCCACAGCAATGACCCCATGATAGCTCCCCGAGGCCAAGAGGTGCAGTGAGCATAGCACTTGCACATGCGTAGGGATGGCGCAGCCGCACACAGTCTGGCGTTCTAGCTGTGGTTTGAGTAAATCTATTAAATCTAGTATAGCTGTGCTGCTAAGTCTGTATTTATCATAGATCTCCTCCTCAGTTTGCTGGAAGAGTGTCTGCCTTGTTCTGTATATCTTCTCCTGTCTCTGGCTCCTCCTCCTCCTCTGCTGGGCTGCGTGGGCTCTCCTCCTCACTGCTATCAGGTATATCTCTGCCATCTTGAGTAACCCAGATGCCTTCTGGGTCTCCTTTTATACTTTGGTAATGGTTACCACCTGCTCTGAGTTAGTGGTAAATTGGACATGCACCTGGGCTTTTTGCGACTAGTCGCAATTTGCGAGTTGCTATTGCATATGGTTTGCGACTCACAAATTGCGACTTCCTATTTGCGGGTCGCAAAATGGGGTCGCAAATTTTGCGAGTCGGTAACTGCTCGCATCCCTTTTTGCGAGTCGGAAATGGGATTTTTACATCCCATTTCCGATTTTGCAGAGTTGCAAATAGCGATTCAGGCCATTTGCGACTCGCAAATGTTTGCTACATCTGGCCCTAAGTCTCTAAGGGTGTGCTCTAGTCAAAGGGCAAAGGGAATCTGAATCTCTCGCTGACTAAAACACACTTATCTCTGCAGAACCTTAGGTGGTCAGTGTCACTGCCAGTAATTTTCCATGGTTTGTGCATGATTGTGAATAGTAACTTCTCATTAGACTTTTATCTCTCGGTCCAAGCGTCAAGACGACCTTGGATCACTCTCATATCCAAAAACATGGAGGAACGTTGTTCTTCACAACTTCTCATTAACACTCTCTGTCCTTGGCAACCTATTTTATCATACCTCTTTATCTACAGCTAACAATAAGCTCGTCATTAACTATAGAATTTTGCAAACGCACTTGCAAATATGCAGCAAGAGCAAAACTTCCACGTTGAAGTTTAAACAAGGAAAAACATTTCAGGCCTTAACTTAACTCCAGCCAACTTAAATAAACTCAATGCACATTTCAATACATGATTATGCATCCATTTCTCATAAGTACAATAAATTGAAAATATAACCTAACTAATATATATATCATAATACCAATAAATTTGAATAATACGGCATACACGTGATTTGCATATGAGTATTCTACATTTCTACTAATAAGTGTACTTCCGTTCACAACTTTCAGCGCTCCTCGTTTACATGGATACATTTGAACACACATTATATGTCATTGAGTACATTTCATGGCCCTTTCTTGAACGCATAACGGCACAGCCACGTTATGTCCTCTCAGCTGCGATGACGTATTAAGTCATCACAAATGTACTCCTTTCTCAAATGAGACTCTCTGGAACCTTGTCATTTTCATCAGCTTTCATCTAGACTCCTCCAGACATTTCATATCATCATAATATTTATACTGACTATCCTACAGCTCATGATCTGCTCTCTTCCTCTTCCTTGACCTTCCAACCCTTATTCTCTGGAAAATTCTCAATGTCACTACCAGGACTACCGCACATGGCAATAACCAACAACGGTTCGGAACAAAACCCGCAACTCCATAACCTACGTTTCCAAACCTTCTGCCTATAGCAGCAAATCCATTTGCAATTGCTTCCCATGCACCTGTTGCATCCAATTTCTTTAACATTTTTGTCAACCCAGAGATGTTTCGAATATATTTCTCCAAATTCTTACTCTTGTCCAGGATATAAGTACAACACTGTTGAACTTTCAGCATCTGACAGACTCTGCCCTCCTTTGCGAGCAGGATATCTAACGCAAGGAGGTTCCACAAAACCATAGATCTTATAGCTAACATTTCAGTGTCTACACCCAGTAAGGCTCTAGCTGTATTAGTAGTCAACTTACCCACCATGGTAGACAACCTTCTAATCTTTAAATCATTTAAAATCACTCCCACATATGGAATCAATGTGCCTAATATATTCCCCACAACTTCTCCAGCACTAACTACTCACTTAGGTCTAAATTTAATTGTCCAAGCAGGATCATCAACATGTTCCACGTGATAAATATTTGGGAAAACTACACCTAAATAACGGGTATCATACCGTCCCTTGGGCAGCTTAAAATAAGCATGCTCTCTACAAATGAAGTAAACTCCAGGAATAACAGGATCCTCTCCATCCAAATACAGCTTTTAATTCCTTTCCACTTCAAATGTATGATCACATTGACTCCTTCCTACAGATATATTGTCCACTTGAGATTTCTCTGTCCAAGTACACGATCCTCCATTATTCTTCCAATCCATTGTCAAGACAGCCAGGTTACCTGCCATCAAATGCCTAATTCCCTGTTTAGCCCACTCATGAGGACTCCGAAAACTCTTGTCTGTCTTTGACCTAGCTTCTAGAGCCCTGCTCCTGTTTTCAAGTACATTTAGAAATTTATTCTCAACATCTGCCAAACTACATGTCAGATTGTACTGATGTGCATAAACAGAGTCTAATGTTGTAACAGGTTTAAAGAATCTAGAAATTAATTTTAACTCCTCAGTTTTCCCCCAGACTTGTCCAAGCATCAAAACCTGAACTTTAGAACACCAAATGTCCTTTCAACCACATTCCAGGACCAGGAAAACGATTCAAATGTTAAATTATAGGAACCTCTGAAAGAAGTAAATCAAAATTTGAGAAATAATACTGGAAATGTCCTATCCCATAAAACAAACTCAACAAAAGGGTACAGGTCATCTCATAAGTCACAGGAATATGATAGTATGTAATCCCCTCTGCAGCCGATGCAGACAATTGTGTACACATGTAGCAATTCCTCACACCTATTGTGTCAGCATATTCATAAAGTCATCTAAAATATACATTTGCTGAATAATCTCCTCTGGAATTATCTTTATGTAAAGTTCTTTACTCTAGTTTATAGCAGTTAATAATTCTAGATCTTAATATGCTCGGGGAACACGAGAATGGGTGTAGATGAAAATATTAATAGCTCTACTAATACTATAAGGGAAACAAACAATACTGCACTTTTTATATACTTGTGTCTACTTTTCTTATTTGCTTCCATGACTTCTCTAAAGCAAGATCTACTTACGGTGAAATGTAGAAGCAGTTCTTCTCCATAAATTTCACCTGGGCAAAATGGCAAAACAAAGTTCAAGCAATGAATAGCAGATATGTTACAGAATCTTCATGAGACTTAATTAGCCCTACTTTGTGTTCTTATTAAAGGTTACCCTATATTCTTCTTCTACTCAGGCCTAGGTATTCTTCTTGATTTACTATCAAAGTCAAAGTAAATGTCTAATAGCTGCACAGTTCAAATACATTGAAGGCAACAAGAATTCAAGATATAGTTCAAACAAAAAGCTCAGTTCATGGATGTTCAGTCGCATTTGTATAGTCACTCCAAAACTCCAAAAACTCTATATCTCCGTCATTTTCATCAAAGTATGTCCATTCAGGTGAAGAGGACCTCTGACAGGTTCTCTTTGACCTCCTTAGTGCCACACCCTTGTCTTCACTTTCACTGGGAACAGAGTTCTCAGTATCCTCAGGTATGGTCTGGGGCACACATTCTTGAGGCAAGTTCACATTTTCTCTCTCTTGCCTTCTGAGCCATCGGTCTCCAGCTTCCACTAGCTTCATTCCAGCACTAACTCCTTCTTCAGGGTCTGATTTTGAATTTGACTCGTTCACCACTACAGGACAAGTTTCAACTGCTCCTGCTTCAACTGTGGCTTGCTCAAGACCCCCCCTCAGACCGATCATTTACTATTTCAGACTCAGTTTGGCCCCTAAGCGCTTGGCTGACTTTCTCGTGTCACCCCTCTCTCACCACTGGTACTTTATACTAAGGGGACATTCAAGTCTGCGACTATGGGAAATGTGAATCCAGTTAGGTAGACCTCTACACTACACAGCAGTTGTTGTGACCAGGTTTTCAGACACGTCTTCTTTATGTTTCTTCCCCAAGACCTAGTAACCGGGACTGAGATCATGGCACTGCTCCTGGTGTGGAGAGGTTCTAACTGCTCCAACCTGACGAGACACAGATTGACCATGCAAGCTAGCCCCTTGCAATAATTGAGGACCATATAATCTGTAATGTTCACACGTGCATTAGCAGGAATCACTGGCAACTCATTGCTCTCCCTGGGATGATTTTGTGGGGAGACAAGCCAGCCTTTCAATCAGGCACACTCTGAAGACTCATCACAAGAGACATAGCATTAGGCTATTTCAGAGATGTCAAAGCACACATTTTTGCCAGACTGTATTTCTGTGTTCCATTCACCTGCTCAACAAGGCCCAAAGCCTCAGGACTTCATTATTAAAACAAGACCCACAATCTGATTCCAGAGTAAACAGGAAGCCAAACCTAGGTATAAGTGCCCTCAACAGTAATTTTGCTGCAGTAAGATTATCATTCCTTCTGGTTGGGTAAGCTACGACGCAACGTGAGAAGATTCACATGATTACCAGGAAATATCTCAACCCACATGGGCATCTCAATAAAATCCAATTGCATCCTGTTAAACGTCCCTTCTGATCTCCCTATGAGACTCAGTGTATCTGTAGATCTCTTCTTAACATTGTTCTGTTGGCACACACTGCACCTATGACATAGCACTTCTGGAATCAGTCTGACCTTAGGATTAAACCAAGTCTGCCTAAACAACCTCAACATGCAATCCCTACCAACATGAGCTGAACCATGAAAATTCCCATGGGGGTAGCAATCTATTCAGCAACACTGGTCTTCCATCCATTGAAATCCAAAAGTCATCATCTCTCTTGACACAACCTGCTCTGACCCAACTCTCCTGTTCCTCCTCTGACACCTTCTTTTGAAGCCCCTTTATCTCCACCCATGTGTCAGCTGTAGTCAGCAAAAGGTTGTAGTTAGTCTCATCCATTCCATCATTAGTGTATTCTCCATTAAAGGTAAAGGCATTGTGAGCACAGTACTTTGTAACTTTGTCAGCATAATTGTTCCCTAAGGTCACATGATCAGTTCCAAAATGATGTGCAAGGCACTTGACAACTGCAACTTGTTCGGGTAAGCGCAATGCATTGAGTTTATCACTTGTTTGCCATCCCGGACCATAAACCCCCTCTAGGACCATAGTTGCTTGAAGTAAATTTTTGTTTGTCTGGTTGTCTGGTCTCGGCTTGGGGCATAGTTCAGTAACATCAAGACAATCATGGTCCACTTCATATTCATCATTACTTTCAAGACCAGGCACAGGTAGTAGGATGGAAGGGTTAAGAACATCACAGCCTTTGACAGTCACGTTCTCAACAGCCAGTATAACCTGCTCATATTTAGTGAGGTGGCTCTTTGTCAGGTGCTGGGTTCTAGTCCTTGTCAGCAACAATTCAACTGAGCTTGGTACATACACAGTTAACGGATGACCCATAACTATATTTTTACATCTCTCAACACTAGTGCTGAGCACCACCACAACTTTAAGACAGCCAGGAAGCGCAGAAGCTACAGGGTCTTAAATAGGTAGGAAGTAGGCCACAGGTATCTTGGCATTTCCATCAGTTTGTGTAAGCACTGAGAGAGTGCAGACCTCCCTCTCACTGCAGAAAAGTGCAAATGACTTGTTATAATCAGGAATTCCCAGTGATAAGGCAAGACAGAGACTTTCTCTTAGCTCTAGGAAGGCAATAAGACAATTGTTATCCCAGGTTACCGGATCAGACACATACTAATGTCAGCCTCTGTAAAAGCTTGGTCACTAGGGAAAAATCGGATATCCACTGACAACAGTAGCCCACCATTCCCAGAAACATCCTGAATTCTCTCTGCGTGGTTGGCAGACACATTTTCAAATTGGCTGAAATTCTCTCTTGCGTCACCCTCCTTGCCCCTTACTCAATGTGATATCCAAAGTATTGAACCTCTTTCTGACACTATTGCAACTTTCCTGGGGATACTTTATGTCCATTCTTAGTATGGTGGTTCAACAATGTATCATGTTTGCAGGCATCTTGAGTATTCAACACCACCAATAGGTCATGAATGTATTGTATCAGAACTGACTTAGATGGCATGAACAGGGACTCCAGATTTTTCTTAAGAATCTGGATGAAAATAGAAGGGCTCCCAGTATACCCTTGTGGAACTCGTCACCGTGCCAAACCACAATTCCCGAACCAAAATGCAAAGGGAAATTGGCTATCCTATGCAACGGTATCGAGAAAAAGGCTTGACACAAATCAGTGACAGTGATTAAGCCTCACATGGAAGCTGAAACAATATCACAGCTTGATTCTGTACCACGGGACAGCAAGGAACAACAATGTTGTTCACCCTTCGGAAATCCTGTACAATCCTATACTTCCCACTCAGCTTCTGCAAGCCCATAATGGGAGAATTGCAAGGGCTTCCCACTATCTTTCTCAAGATTCCCTCCTGTATGATAGACTCGGTTACGAGCGTTATCCCAGCAATCGTCTCAGGTGTCAAATTGTATCAAGGCATTCTGGGATATTCAGCATCTGGCTTGACAGTAATTCAGACAGGCTCAGCACCTTTAATCAGTCCAATATGCTTTGCCAAAAAATCCCACACTTCGGATATAACTGTCTTTCAAATCTGGGGGTAAATCATCAACCGTCAGCTGAGTAAACTAGGTATTGTAGGACCCATTAAGAGTCAATTTAAAAGCAGCATCCTCATCTTGACTCTGCATCTCTGTGCCTGTCACTATACAAACGATGGTGCAGTTCTATTTTCAAAGTTAATCCCTTCCCAAGAGGTTCACTGGGTTGGAATCACATACCACAAACTTGTGATTCTTCTCAAATGACCCTATTTTCCTGGGTATTGATACAGTTTTTGGGGATGTCATCTTATTTGCTACTCCTACAACTTGGACTATTTTTCCAGAGATGGGTAGGTTTGGGAATTCTACTGTTCTTAGAGTAGAATGGGTAGCACCACTGTCAGCCAAAAATGACACACTCTGGGCATTCACTTCACTATCTTCAAAAACGCCACTCTGGTCTACCTCCAGGGCTGCACCAAATACGCAGTCCTCCTCCTCTCTCAGGCACCATCAGTCTGATTGATGGGAGCCTAAATTCTCATGGGTCTCTAACATGGGAAATTGTTGGAAAGTATTATTACCATGAGCCACATTCATATTCTGTCTTAAAATCTGATTCAAATTTTGCCTAGGACCAAAAGCCCTCTGCTGTGGCATAGGAGGTTGTGGACTTTGCATCACTGGAGTTTGGGACACATTAAAAGTTTGACTTCTCTATACATCCTGCATTCGTGCTGGGCTATTATTCAGATAAGGCAAAAACACTGAATTTTTTAGCTGATTAGCTACATTGAGACAACATTCCCGCTTCCGATGTTCCAACTTGTTACAGATGTTACATGGGGTTGTCCTTTTCAAACTATTGACATCGATTCCAGTATTAAAATCAATAGAGACTCCTCAACCTCTACCCTGCTGTTGGACCTAGCCCTTTTGGCAGGGTTATCCCCAAGCTTTTTGCTTTCTCCCTGCTATATTTTCTGACCTGTTTTCGTTGGCTTTAAGACTCTAAGCATTGTAATACTGCTAAACAGTGCTAAAGTGCACATGCTCTCTGTCTAAAATGTATTAGTGATTACGTTCTCCATGATTGGCATATTTAATTTACTAGCAAGTCCCTAGTAAAGTGCATTATGTGTGCCCAGGGCCTGTAAATCAAATGCTACTGATGGGCCTGCAGCACAGACTGTGCCACCCACATGAGTAGTCCTGTAAACATGTCTCAGATCTGCCACTGCAGAGTCTGTGTGTGCAGTTTTAAACTGCCATTTCAATCTGGCAACTGCATCCATTTGCCAGACCCAAACCTTCCTTCTTACTACATGTAAGTCAACCCAAAGTATGCCCAAGGCAGCCCCATGGGCAGGGTGCATTATATTTCAAAGGTAGGACATGTGCTGTTGTGTTGTACATGTCCTGATAGTGAAATACTGCTCAATTTGTTTTTCACTATTGCAAAGCCCATCACTCCCATAGGTTAACATGGGGATTGCCTTGAAATATCTTTTAAGTGTAATTTCCCATTGGGAGAACGTAGATATGTGGAGGTTGGAGTCTCTGAACTCACAATTTAAAAATACATATTTTGGTGAAGTTGTTTTTTAAATTGTAAGTTCCAAAAAATGCCACTTTTAGAAAGTGGGCATTTTCTTGCTTAACCATTCTGTTCCTCTGCCTGTCTGCTGAATACACATCTGGGTCAGGATTACTGTTGGACTGTTTGTGTATTCACTCTAGACAGTCACACAAAGGGAGCTGAAATGTGCTCTGAATATCCTGATGGCCAGTCACCATAATGTTGAGTCTTCCTGAGCTAGAGTGGTGAGAGCAGCTGACACTTGCACTTGAATAGAGCGGTGGCTGCCCTCTCATAGAGTAGGCTCCAACCCTCTGAAGCTTATCTGGGGCCAGGACAGAGAAAAACAGGGTCTTGTGCACTAAAAAGACTTCTCTTTGAAGTTTGCCTACTTCAAAAACAGAAATGGGTATAAGTACTGGACCTCTGACACCACAGAGTTAGAACACTTCTGAGATGAGAACATCCTGCTAGGAGGAAGAGCTGGATGCTGTAGGAGGGACTGCCACTCTGCCTTTTGCTTTGTTGTGTAGGCCTGCTGCTTGCTGCTTCAGTCCTGGGAGTGAAAGGACTGGACTTTGCTTTCTACATTCTGCTTTCCACGGTTCTCCAAGGGCTTGAGTTGAGCTTGCCTCCTGTTAAGGAGTCTCAGGGACATCAAATACTTCTTCTGAGGGTCCTGTCCTGTCAAGTGGTGCCAAATCCAGTCTGGGCCCTTGAAGGAAGTTTTTGGTGCTTCAAGAAGAAATCCATGCATTGGCTCACAGCGTCATTCCAAACTGACTCATCGCTGTAAGGATTTGACGCATCACTGCTGCCTGCACCAGAGCGTGGTCCCCGCTTAACACTTCAACTGCGGTTTTCAACGTAGTCCCCAGCTTTTCATTGCAGAGCATCAGAAGAACCACTGCTACATGAGTTTTGAGCACCACATCCCTGATGTCTGTGATGCACCGCACTGACTCCGACGCACCGCCTGCTTCATCGCTGTGAGATCGACACATCCTGGCTAGACTTTTGACACATTATCATCAATGCATCGCCCTTGGGCTCCATTTTCTTCATCAACACCACATCGGAGTAAGAAACCGACACTTAGTGCTGCAAACGATGCATCACCTCCCTTGTGGAAGTAAAGAACAACACATCACCTCCCTCACCTAGCAGTAAGGAACTGACGCATCAGCTCCCCTGCAACAGTAAAGACCAATTTATCTCTGCCTCTTTTGACACATCACCTACCATGCAGCATGCATCGGCTTAGTTTTTGACACATCTGAGGTACTTTGCCTCAGTCAAGCGCTCAATTGATTTCAAAGAACTTCGATTATAGTTAATCTTTTAAAAGCGATATCTTTGCTTGTATGTGTTGGATTTTTGTTGTTTTGGTATTGTTTTACTCAGATAAATATCAGCTATTTTCTAAACTGGTGTGGAGTACTTTTGTGATGTTTTCACTGTTAGTGTGTGTGTGTGTATACCAAAACTTTACACATTGCCTATGATATAAGCCTTACTGCTCCTGCAAAGCTACCAAGGGAGTGAGCAAGGGTTAACTTAGCTGTGTGACTCCCTTACCCTGACTAGAATGAGGGTCCCTACTTGAAAAGGGTGCAAACCACTGCCAACTAGAGACCCCATTTCTAACACCTGCATTGAATTAGGTCTTTGCTGATACACACCTTGAATGGCACGGCAGCGGTTTCATTATATGGGGGTGGGGGCGCTGCCCCCCTGTTTGTTTTGTTGCCCAGAGGCCAATAAATCATGCATATTGTGCTACTTTATGTGGATGCCTTTTCTTTTTTAGCCGCAGTGTAAGGCATGGCTCGGGCAAAGTTGACAGTGACTGAGGTGGTGAGGGAAGGTGGGGTGGATCCTCTGAGTCTGCTTGAATAGCTGCAAGGCCTCTTTTGGGTGAAGTGTGCATGTCTAGTTGGACAGGTGCCGTGCTCTGCCCAGCTTAACATGCACACTTAAACCCTTGTGTACCTCCGCAGCATCGCTCATTTCCATTGCAGGAGTTTCACTTTTCAGTCAGAAATGTTTTTCCCATGCAATCTCTCTCTCTCCAGTTAGTGAAACATTTATAGAGATGGCATAACGTATTCAGGCTTTAACAGATAACATCGCAGGCAATCTCATTATGCAACGACAAGTGCAGGCCAGAAATTTAGGTTCAAATTTTGCCCAGTGAACGTGCACCTGGAATGGGGGAAATCGAGTTAATGGCTGAAGTACTTTTCTAAATGTTAAATTCTTGGTGATACAAAGCTCATCTCAGTGCATATATAAAAGCCTGTTGCTCAGAAAATATCTCCATTTCACAGAAATGTTTTCTCATCACCAGTTTATGATGAATAGTCTTAACGTGGAACTATCAAATTAGTTACCTGCTATAAGCGAAAGAACGCAAGCCTGGCATATATTTCTTAGGCCTGCAGCTGCACTTTGTGAAGTGTGATTGTTCTTCGCTATACATGACTGTAGACTCATAAATGGTGAAGTACTGTGTAAAAAGCTGAGCGAGGCGCAGAGCACTCTAACAATTAGAGCATGGCCATGGGTGCTGCAAGATGGATGCATGCATTTGTACATGTGTCTCTTTAATCAGTCTAAAATGAAAAATATATATGCAACAGAAAATACCAAGAGAAAAGTCTGATTTGTGTTGTGCTTTGTTCACCAATCGAATCCGTACTAGAGGCAAGCTAGCAGCTAATTCATTAAAGATTTTTGCTGTCTAATGAGGCATCTTAAGTTAGGAAAGCGAGTCTTAAGTGCCTCAGAAATATCATTGTAAATCACGGCATGCACGATTCTTGTAGATGCACAGGTGATCCTAATAAAAATGCCTGTGGAGGCAGATATGTTAATTAGAAATAATTAATGACTGTTTATGTGTTTAGATTAACAAGAAAATAATAGAAAACTTAAAAGTAGAGAAACTAATATGCACGTTTGAAAATGTGCCCACGAAGAGTGACAGCCAAATTATATGAACTTGTACTAAACTGATAAAAAATGCACGAAATATTGAAAATGTTTAATGATAATGTAGTAGTATGTCATATTAAGATGTATAACCTATGTTTTGCATTATATTGTAGAGTTAACTTGGCAGAAGTTGTGGCCTAGTTCTGCCAGGCCTCATGCAGCAGCAGATTAATCATTTCCTGTAGAGAAGCAAATGTGTTGAACTGACCCTGACCACTTGTGTTAAAATCTGCTTAGCCTAAAATTTTCTGCAATGAACTGGTGGACAGGAGATGAGGGAATCAAAATTGTATCAAACTCGGTGTAAAACAGACAAAGTGTACTTTCCCAGGACTTGAACGATAGATACACTGACTGGAGAAGAAGATGCAACATTTTCGATACCTGACAAGGGGCAAAAACTTCAGATGCGAGAGAAGATGATGTGAGGGGAGAACTGATGTCGAAAGACGCAATTCGAGATTTTGTCATTGGGCTCATGCTCTAGAAAGTCTGATGTGTTGCTGATTGATTGATGACCTGAAGACGAAGACTAACTTTGTTGCTGATCCATTCCGTGGATAGGTAGCTATGACTGTGTGACTGATTAACTAACGTGCCTTTCTTTCTAGGTTTCTACTGTTCTGTTTTAAATAGTTTTCTTTTTCTTAGCTAGGTGTTTTCTAAATTCATGTTCCAAATTGTTTTTCGCATGAATTCCCACATGCTAATGCTAATTTGATTTAGATAAGGATCCTTTGGGTGACGTTGACAGTAACAAATGATTGTTGAACTGATTGCTGAACTCTGCTATTAAACTTATCTTAGTTAACTTATGCTGAAGTATTAGAGCATATGTTTTCTCAAGTTCTGATTAGGTTATGTTATTGGTGGTCACTAATGAACTAATTCATTGAATAAAGTTTAAGTTAACCTTATGCATTAGAATTGTAACTAATAGGGAAATAAATATTGTTAAAATGTATATTGAGTTGTGGTTATTCATAAAATATTGATATAATTGTCTAATGATTATCGATTCTCTAAGTGGTTATTGATTGGGTATATTAAACATTGATAACATTGGATACTCCATGCGATCCAAAAGGTTTATCGGCCTATACGGCTCCCCTTGTAAGTTTACTTACTAAGGACCAGGCACTTTAACAGTTTTTGGTAACGGAGAACTAGTTATGTGGTGATTAATGGTTATGGTGGTAGTTTAAATTAGGGTTAGTTATTCATTTTATGAGATTTGATATTTTTTTCTAAAATGACAATTGTAGCAAGATTGATGTCCCCTTAAACCGAGAAATGACTTTACTAGATCCTGGATCCCGCTAGTAAAGTTGGGTATGTTCTCGGCATTCTAGTGATAGTGTGAAAGTGGTAGTTCACGCTTGCAAAGGCTTATGGAAATCGCAGGTGAATTGTGACGTATGTGAGAAAAGTAGGGAGTGTGCGTACTCCAGTTGAGGTTTAGTAGGAGTGTGCGTACTCCACAGTATGAGAGTAGGTAAGTCATCAAACTTCATATATGTGTGGCGCTTTGTGCTAAATAATTGTCCACGTGGTTGTTGGTGATGTACGGACCCTGCGTGGTCTAAGACTCCGGAGTATATTGACAAGTGTAGGAGACACTTGGTTACATGTTGTAATCTGTCTGGTTTAGTAGGTTTATCGGATGTGGTCAACAAGTCGGTGTGTAAGTTAAGTGAGTAAGAGAAACATTCGACTGAGATTTGTCGAGTCCTATGTGCACCAGGACAAACCCATTGATCAGTTGAGAGTAAAATTTGCTTGCAAATGTGGGAGACTGAGAAAGAGGAATAGCTGCATGAGCAAAAGGGCCATCAGTGAAAATCAGTAAGGTCTCTGAAGCGATTGTGTACCTTCCTGTAGTAAACCAGCAGGTTTATTTTTGGTTATTGGTCTTTGGCTAGTGCTCACAATGATTTTGCATTAGTTTTGTGTGAATTGAAGGTTAGGAGGGCAAGCCGCAAGACTTTGTCAGCCGCAGTGTTTGAGTGTGACGTCAAAGTGAGCCGCGCTGGGATAGGTTGGTTAGTAAGAAGAGTCGTGAGCGGATTGGCAGCCGTCCGTAAGAGGCAATTGGTTGAGTAAGCGGGTGAAAGGAATCTTACGAGTAAAAGTCATTTCCCTATTGAATTGAATAAATACAGCAAAGAAAGATGAAGTTTTTCAAGGCGTTTAGGAGTGCCATGAAGGGTGATTCTTACATTAAGGCGACAGTTGGGGAGCCTACCCCACCGGAAAATTCTCTGCCATTTATTGTGATGGAGGAGCGAGATGTTGTGTCATGTCTTTGAAACAGGGAGCTTTAGTGTTTCCAGAGCATGGAACGTTTAATTTGAGAATTTTGGGTCAGTTGCAAATGACACTATGGCCCTCATTCTGACCTTGGCGGTCTTTTCGCAAGACCGCCGAGTTACCGCTGCGGTGAAGACCGCCGACCGCGGCGGTATGCCGCTGTGCGCATTCCGACCGCTGGGAGCGTTCCGCCGGAAAACAGCCAGCAGCCACACTGGCGGTCGGCGGGAAAGTGGAGACTGGTCAACCTCCACCGCCACGCCAGCAGAACACCGCCCACAGAATTACGACCCACATTTCTGTGTGGCGGTCTTCTGTTGGCGGTCTTCTGTTGGCGGTCACCTCCCCATGGCTCCTGTCGCCTCCCGGAGGACCAACACACAAGGTAAGTTGATCGTCCGTGAGGGGAGGGGGTGGGGAGGTGTTGTGTGATGTGTGCGTGCATGGGGGTGTGCGTGTGAGTGTGTAGAGGGGGTGTGTGAGTGCGTGCATGCGGGCGGGGGGTGCTGCTGTGCCTATGGGCAATGTGTGTAGTTCGGCGGGTGCGCATGTCGGCATGTATGTGTGCGGGTATGTGTCCCCGTTGTGTATGTGTGTGTGTAGGGGGTGTGTATATGTGCATGTTGGGGGTGTGTGCATGTCGGGATGCGTGTATGTGCATGTCGGGGTGGGGGTGGGGAGGGGGTTCGTACCACCTCTGGGGGGTGGCAGGGGGGTGGAGGGTGTGGGGGGAGGACTCGGGGGGGGGGGGCAGTGGGGGGTGGGGGAGACCCCTATCAGTGCCAGGGAAGGAATTCCCTGGCCCCGATAGTGCCTACCGCCATGGTTCGCATGGCGGTTCCCGACCGCCAGAAACCGCGGCGGTAAGCAGGGTCATGATACCGTTGGTGGTCTTGGGTCGACCGCCGGGCCGGAGTGCGCAAACTCCAGCCCGTGGCGGTCGGAGTGGGGAAGTGGCGGTCGATCGCGGCGGTCAGAATGCCATTTTTTTGACCGCCGGTCTGTTCGCGGTCCGACCGCCGCCTCTCCGCCGACCGCCAAGGTCAGAATGAGGGCCTATATGACACAAAGCCACTTCCAAGACCGGCACAGTTTGAGGCATTAGAGGTTTGGGAGCTCATAGCGAGACAACAGCAAGAAATGAAATTCCAGAAGAGAATAAGTAAGGTAGAGAAGTCCATAGCAGAGGCAAGATGGGATTGGGAACAGAAAAAGTGGAGAGTGGTGACGTTGCAGGGGGTTAAGTTGTTTCCCGCAATTACAGAAGGAGATGAGTCGGAAGAGACAGAGGATACTAGCAAGGGTGAAAAGAGTTCAGGGGGTAAGAAGAAGAAAAAGACTTGTGTGTAAGAAGAAGATTCAGATGTTGAGAATCTTATTACACAGGTGTTGAGGGACTGACTTCCACCAAATGCGATACATGAAGGAGGTGCAAGTACTAGTACTGCTACAACTGCCCCAGCTCAAGTGTCCGGGACAGTGGGACCAGTGCACATAGATAATGGACAGGTACAAGGGGTAGTGCAGAGTACTCGTAATGTAGTGACTACTTCGGTGGCCAAGCACAGATGCACACACCACCGATACAGAGAATTTATCCAGAAGTACCAATTCTTGAGACAACTTCAAACTTAGTGGTTCCTATGGAGCAAGATTTTCTGAGGCTGATGCTAGTTCAGACTGAGCGTCTGATTAATGGACCTGAATCCACTTGTCGTGCTTCCAGATGCGGTAAATGGCCTGAGTGACTCCAGGTGCAGTGGTACAACAGGTGCCAATGCCGAATGCGAGTAACATCTCATTACAGGGATTGACAGCAAAACAGTTGAATGAGTGGTTGGATAGTCTGAATACTCGTCGAAATACATCCAATGGTGAGGAGCAGATTAATCGTGCCAGACTGGCTATAGAGATAATGGAACAAGTCGAGGGATCAATGGGAGTGAATAGGTTAGAATCCTATACAGTAGAAGAGCTGAGATATTTGTGTCCGAGAATTACGAAAGAAGTGGGCAAGATACACCAGAAATTGGCAGATCTGGCAGATAAACATGACATAGAAATTGAGAAAACAAAGCATTTGAAATGAAGTTACAGGTTAGACTTTGAGGCAAAAGATTTTAAACATATGAGGTCCGCAGGGATGAAAGTGCATCTAAGAGAATTATTGCAGAGTGCTCAGATTTGGGGAGCATTAGAAAAGTGGAAAGGCAGGTGGGCAGAGAAGAAGGATAAGCGGAAAC
The DNA here is from genome assembly GCF_031143425.1 of Pleurodeles waltl. Taxonomy (NCBI): domain Eukaryota; kingdom Metazoa; phylum Chordata; class Amphibia; order Caudata; family Salamandridae; genus Pleurodeles; species Pleurodeles waltl. The sequence goes on from NC_090444.1 coordinate 847,466,883, forward strand.
GAGATTCACAAGAAGGGTCTGAGAGTGTTCAGAAAGAAAAAGATCCAGTGAAGATTTTACCAGTGAGGGAAATTCCAGGAGGGCAATTTGTTCATGTTCCTTGGCACAGGAGTGATATTTTGTCATTCACAAATGATTATCCAACATTGAGGGAGAAACTGGTCGAGTGGTACCAGCAGACAGATAGATTTGTAAAATTTTCAAAATGTCTGTGGGAAGACTTGAATACTTGATTGGAGATAGTGGTTCCAGCTGACTTGTGGGTTGAGCGCAAGAGGGCAGCGGATTGGCCAACGAGTGAACCGGAAAGAGATAGAGTTACAGATGCACCATCACCTGAAGTGATGAAACATTATTATAGGGTGATTGAGTTCCTAAAGATGAGAATTTTGCCTAAAAATATTGATGGGCAGAGGATTGACAGGGCAGTGCAGGAAGTAAAGGAGTCGGTGTACACCTACTATTAGAGATCGCTGAAAGCATTTAAGAAGTACAGTGGTAAGGAAGCAATTGAGCCGAAAGACATGTTGCACTTTGTGTTCAGGTTCATGGAAGGATTGAGACCTGAAGTAGGACAGATGATTAAGAGTCATTTGATTTGTTGGCAAGCGAAGCCGATTGATGAGGTGTTGCAGTATGCGAAAAACTGTAGTGATGAGATTGAGTTGAATCATAAAAAGTCGAAGGAGAAGGCGATAGTGATGCAAATTAAGGCAGCTCAAACAGGAGTGCAAGTAGCTTTAGTGCAACAGATACCGCAGCAGCAAGGAACTGTTATGTTCCAACCTCAGATGATAGGTAGGGGTTGTGGAGTCAATCTGAATCACGGGCTGGATTTGAGTACGGTAGTGGTTCAGAATGATGTGCAAGGGATGAAAAAAATGTTACCATGTCATCTTTGCGGAAACGTGGGACATTGGAAGTGGGAGTGTCCGTTGATGGTGCAGGATAGTGTTGTTCAGCAAAGTGGTGATGTCAGTACATTTCAAACTATGAAAGTCCCTAGAATGAGAGGACTTAATCCGAATTTCCAGAATAACATGAATCAAGTGCAGAATTTTCAACCCATGCAGCAGGTGCAAATGCCTCGTGTACAAGTGACACAGTTACAACCAATGCAACAGCAGGTTCCTATGGTACCTAGACAGCAGATACCTCAAACCCCGATGGAACAGCAACAGATGATGCTTACTCAGCAGGTCACAGGTCAGAGACAAGACAGAATTAGCGACACAGTGCACCAATTCCCATTACATAGTGAGAATGAAATAAATGATGAATGGATGAGTATTAGTTCATATGAAGAGCCATTTATGTTTGCAGCCTCATTAGAAGTAGATCAACGAGGACCCTTTGTGAAAGGAAAGGTGATGGGTTATAGAGTTTCATTCCTAGTGGACACAGGAGCTACACGTTCTACAGTTAGAAGTACAGAAGTACCGAACTTACCTCTTTCAGGCAGAACAGTTCAGGTTCTGAGAGTAGCAAACAGACAGCTGATAAATCCGATTACAGACCCAGTACAGGTTGAGATTGGCAACTTCCAGGGACTACATATTTGTAGTTTGTGACTCAAGTCCAGTATCCCTACTGGGAAGAGAATTATTGTGCAAGATCAGATGTTCGATCAATTGTTCAACTGCTGGAATAGAAGTTCAGAAAAATAGTGATGATGAGGAAGAACAAAATCCTGAAACTGAGAAAGAAATCATTAATGAAGAATACCCGTTGATTGAGTTTTTCCTGATGTTTACTGTGAAAGTGTTACATGCAGTTTTGCAGGGAACTATACAGGAAAATGTGTGGGACCTGCCAGGGAATTAAGTGGGTTTGATCAAGGGAGTGGAGCTGATTAAGATCACTTTGAAACCGAATGTAGTGTTTCCGCAGCTTCCACAATATAATATGGCACAAGATGTTCTGGTGAAAGTGGCACAAATAATTGGAGACTATCTGAAACAAGGGGTTTTGAAAGAAGTGTTGAGCAGTCCATGTAATTCACCAATAATGGGCTTAAAGAAGTCTTATGGGAATGTGCGCATTGTGCAAGACTTGCGAAAAGTGAATTACATGGTGGTCAAGTGTTGTCCTGTAGTGCCGAACCCAGCAGTAATATTGTTTCAGATTCCATTTAATGCAGAGTGGTTCACAGTGGTTGATTTGTTTCTTTTCTGTGCCTCTTCATGAGGATAGTCAGTTTCTTTTTAGTTTCAAATTCCTAGACAGAGTGTACAGCTGGTGCAGACTTCCACAAGGGTACATGGAGTCGCTGTCTCTGTTCAATCAGATTTTGAAACAGAATATGGAGTCATTGGACCTACCATACCAATCGACTCTAGTGCAGTACATTGACGACTTACTGATTGCGTCCAAGACAAGGGACGAGTGTAAGTACGACTTGATTGCCCTGTTGAACCATTTGGGAAAATGTGGACATAAGGTGTCACCTTTGAAATTGCAATATTGCCAGAAATCAGTGAAATACCTAGGACACCAAATTGAGAAGGGGTTAAGGAGAACTTCCAGAGAGAGGATTATAATGATACTGCAGAGAAGTCCTCCGACTTCACAGAGAGATGTCAGAATGTTTCTGGGGATGGTAGGGTTTTGTCATCAGTGGATTCCAAATTTTGCTGAGATTGCTAAACCATTGCAGCAGCTGACACATAAGGAGGTTACAGACCCCCTCACCTTAGATGAAGATCAGATAAAAGCATTCACTGAGCTGGGAGAGAGTTTGTGCAGAGCTCCAGCGTTGGAAATGCCTGATTACACGAAGCCATTCACATTGTTTTGTCATGAAGGTGATGCTTGTTCTTCATCTGTTTTGACACAGGTCCATGGAGGTGCTTATCGCGCAGTAGCCTATTTTTCAGCTACCTTGGACCCAGTCGCAGCAGCTTTACCAGGTTGTCTGCGTGCGGTTGCCGCAGTTGGTCAAAGCCTTTCACAATGTGAGGGAGTAGTGATGGGATATACTCTAATGATAATGGTTCCTCACTCTGTTGAGATTTTACTGACAAGGACGAAAACACAGTATTTGACTGGTGCAAGACTGACAAAGTATGAGATGAGCATTCTAGGTGCTCCAAATGTAACTTTAAAAAGATGTACAGTGCTGAACCCGGCAACATTACTTCCAAGTGATACTGTTGAAATTGAAAAGGAGGAAGACATTGAGCATGATTGTCTTGAGGTAATTGAACTACGTACAAAACCAGGACTTGACAGAGATACACGATTGGAAGAAAATTACCAAATTGTCTTTGTTGATGGCTCATGTCTCAGAGATGGTAAAGGGACTTTGAGAGCAGGATATGCTGTATGCACAATCACAGGTACATTAGAAGCTTCATGGCTTCGAGGTGTGTATTCTGCACAAGGGGCAGAATTGGTACCTCTTACTAGAGCGTGCCGTGTTTCTGCGAGACTGAGAGTTGCAATCTATACTGACAGCCAATATGGATTGGAATTGTTTATGATTTTGGTCAATTGTGGGCTCAAAGATGTTTCTTGACCTCCACTGGTTCACCAGTTGGAAATGGCTACAGAATAAACAAATTGCTGTATGCAAGAAATTGCTGTGGTAAAATGCAGTGCACATCAAAAGACACAGGACTACATCTCACTGGGAAATGGATATGCAGATCAAGTCGCAAGGTTTTGTGCATTGAACTGTATATTGTTTAAAGATAAGTGGGAATTAATGTCAGAAGAAGATAACCCATGTACAAGTTTTGCATTGAAAGTGAACGATACTTTGGAAGAATTGTAAACATTGCAGAGTAATGTTGACAAGGAAAAGAAACAACTCTGGTCAAAATTAAAATGTGTTCAACATCCTGATGATATTTGGGTTTCTGAGGAGGGTCAGATGGTCCTGCCCAACAGTTTGTCGCAATTGGCCCGTTATTATCATGGCCAGGCACACATTGGGAGGGATGCCATGGTTTGTTTGTTCAAGATTGACTGGTTTAATCCTAAGTTTAGGCAGGCAGCAGAGCAGTATGACATCGCTGTATAATTTGTTAGCAGCCAAATGTGGGAAAAGGGGCAATGGTGAATTTGAGCCACATTGGAAGCATTTAGCAGAATGCAATTGAATTTCATTGAGATGCCTGCGTGTGGAGGTTTGAAGTATGTGTTGGTGATTGTGTGCGTTTTTAGTCACTGGATTGAAGCATACCGCACAAGAAGGAATGACAGTCTCACAATAGCAAAGTTGTTGCTCAGGGAGTTGATACCACGTTTCGAGTTTCCAATCTCTTTAGAATCAGATAGGAGAACTCAGTTCAACAATGAGGTGATTAAACTCTTATATAGAGCACTAAGCATTGAGCAAAAGTGTCATTGTAGCTATCGCCCTGAAGCATCAGGACTAGTGGAACAGATGAATGATACCTTGAAATCAAGAATTGCAAAGATGTGTGCAGGTACGAATCTGAAATGGCCAGATGCAGTGCCTTTAGTGTTGATGAGAAACACACCTGACAGGAACACAGGGCTGTCGCCCAAATTAGATCCTCAATGAGCAGAGCAATGAGGTTACCAGTAGTTCCAGCCAATGCACTTGTGAATATTACAGATGATATGGTGTTGACTACTGCAAGGGTCTGGCTGATGTGGTTCACTCTTTCTCTCAGCAGGTGCAGGCCACCACCCTGCCACCCATCCACGATCCAGGTCACAATCTGAGAGCCGGTGAATGGGTTGTTTTCCGAAAACATGTTCACAAGATGTGCTTAGAGCCGCATTGGAGACGTCCTTATCAGGTGGTCCTGACAGCTACGACAGATGTGAAGTGTGCAGGACTCCTGAAATGGATACACACAAGCCATACAAAGAGAGTGGTATGTCAGCAGGAGCATGAAGAAGTGTTGTTGAGAGCACCAACAACAGCGGAACAGGTTGTCACACCTGAACCAGAAAAAGAACCAAAAGAGCCAGAAGTTGAACCGGAGCTTGTGAAAGATGATTCCATTACCCCTGTAAGAGACGAAAATGAAGAATTACTGGAGGGTGCGGAAGAATCAATCTCAACAGATACAGCAGGAGAGCCTAGCTCAGCAGAGCTTCTCCCAGAAGCAGACGGTGCTGAAAAGCAGACAGAACAAGTGCCAAACCAAGAAGGGGAAAAAGTTGAGACGGGTCACAGTGATCCGACGACTCCTGAAACCTTTGCAGGTCCATCAAGAGAAAACACCATAGAGAAAGAGAAAGAAAAGAGTCCAATCCTGAGAAGAATATTGACAGAAGGATCAAGGAAAGGAGATAATTGGCCTGAGTCGCAGATAGGGATGAAAAAGAATTGGTCATAACTGAAACAATAGAGAAAGAAGTAGATACTACGAGAAAAGAAGAATTGAGTGAAGGAGCACCAAGTGGTGATCGAAAGTTGAAAAGAAAGAGAATAGAAGTCGGCGTTACGCAGGTCCTGAATCGGCCATGTTCCAAGTCAGTACATTGATGTAACCTGAAGGTGATCAAGAAGCTGAATGGTTGAACTAATCTGGAGAAACTTTAAAAAGACTGTTGGAGTAATAACCCAGAAGAGACATTGATAACCGGACTTGACCTAAAACCAGATGTGACAAGCTGCTAATCGATTTTTGACAAAGGAGAAGGGTTCCGGAGTGTAAGACTGAACCGTGAGAGAAGAATTTTAAAATTATTTTTACTGCACTGTATATAAGAGTTACTTCTGCTTTCTGATTCTTTACAGATCATGGCTGAGTTAAATAATCAAGGGAGAAATGCTAGGCGCTGTAGATATGAGTGTTAGATTGGCAATTATGTGTAGAATCTTGTTTATAGTGGTGATAGTGGGAATGTCTGTTCTTGATGTGAAAGTAGTCACTCATACTTTTGCTCCTACACTAACGGCTTTAGAGAAGTTTAAGTTAGGCGAGAAGTATTTGCATGACTATACTAATGCGCAAGGAGAGCTTTCTTCTAATATTTCCTATCAATTGTTGAGTGAGTATGTTGAAATGATGGATGCTAGGGATTGTTTTGTGTGTACACAAATTCCTTCCTCAGTAGAGGAAGGAGTTACGGACCATAGCTTAACTTTAACCTACGGAATAAGCTGTAACTTGCTACTAACAAAGTTCTATAATCAAGAGTATATAGAGTATTTTTATTCCAATTATGATTTGGTGTTTTCGTTTGTTCCAATTATTAGATATCTGAATAGAGTAGCTAAAGATTATGACATAGGCCCTCATTATGAACAAATAATGATCCAGACGAAACACAGGCATCCCGCGAACCACCCACAGCCATGAGAGGAGTGTCACCAACGACGGCAGAGTCCGCCCACCGGCCGTTGGAAAGGCTGAACCCTCCCATCAAATTATGAACCACCATTCTGCTGCCAGTTCCGGGGCGGGAACCACCGCCACACAAAGCCAGGCGAAAATTAACCAAATATAAGGAACCACTCACCGGAGTCCCACAGAACGCGCTGCAGCAGCCATGGATACAGAGCTGCAGATCATGGCAGCCCTGCTCCTTGCCATATACCTCCACTACCGAGACCGCCGACGAAGACGACGACGGTAAGTACCGCAACCTACTACACAGGGGAGGAAAGGGCACAGTTACATACCCACCCACTCCACCCATCCTGCATCGCCCCCCCACCCTTCCCAGTAGCACAAGTCATACACCCCACAGCAAGAGGTACATACCCGACACAAGGCTAATGCAGCTTGACCATAGTACATACAAAAGCCCCACACCTATAAAAAAGTAAAAACAAATGACCAGGGTTTAATGGCGTGCAGCCCAAACACAGACCACACAGAAACTTTATTCACAAGCTCACAGAGCCAAACAGGGCCAATGACCAGTCCGTATATTCACAATTGTCATGGGCCACAGCAGGCCCCCCACCTGACTCCCACAAGTGCTTGGTAATCCACATAATGGGGCACCATATGGGCATCCAGGCACCTCAAGGAAGGGGGGCAGGGGGTTGTGGGGGTGGGGATTTTCTACAGGGGTGGGCCTTTGACTTTCTTTTGGAGGGTGGAGGGGGGTGGGCTTCTCCTTTGAAGGGGGTGGGGGCTGTTTGGCTCGGGTGGAGCTGGATGGCCTAGAATCTGTCCGTGCCTTCTTCTTATCTGGGGAAGGGGCGGACCGGGGTGGGCTGTGATGTGGAAGGATTGGAAAGGGCAAGGAGGTGGGCACGTTTGGGGACAAGATGGGGTGGGCCAGTGGGTTGGAAGAGGTCAGCATGGGAGAGGACATTTATTTTGGGAGCAGTTGGCGTGGGCGTGGATGAGGGCGTAGGAATGGAGGCAGAGGGAGTGGATGTATGGGGTGTAGTGGTGCATGTAGTGGGTGCAGGTGACTGCTCAGTATGCTGTGGTGTGGTGGATGTCTGATGGGTGGGTGTCTTGGTGCGTTTGTGGTCTTGGGAGGTGGGGGGTGGACACATTGGGAGAAGACAGACAGCTAGTGTGGATGTATGTTGTGTGGGTGTCTGCAAGTCTTGTGAGTGTGCTGCATGTGTCAACTACAGTAGGGGTGGTGAGTGCAGGTGTGGTGTATGGGGTGTATGTATGGCTGTCTGCTATTGTGGTGAGTGCAGGAAGAAGAGCAGTAACAGTGAGTGAAGGTGCAGTGCATGAGGGTGTGGATGTAGAGGGGACAGACAGGGAGACGGAAGAGGAGGGCACACTGGGGGAAGTGGACATTGTGTGTGCTGGTGTCTGTTGGCTGTGTGAATGCTTTTGGTGGGAGGTGTGGTGCTTGTGTTTTGAAGCGTGCTTCTTGTGTGTTGATGTGCCTGTCAGCATGTCTGAATGTGTGCTTTGGACGTGTGAAGGGAGTGGGGTGCTGGAAGGGGTAGAGGAGGTTGGAGGGGGGACGGAATGGCCAGGTAAATTGGCTTCCGTCCAAGAGGAGGCCAGAGCCTGAAAAGATCTCTGTAGGGCAGACACGGCACCGTGAATGCCATCCAGATAGGCATTTGTTTTCTGCACCTCTGGTTGTCTGCCCTACAGAGATGGTTCTCAGGAGGTCAATAGCCTCCTCTGTGAGGGCAGCAGGGCTGACTGGGGCAGGGGAGGAGGTGCCTGGGGCGAAGGAGACACCCACCTTTCTGGGTGGGCGGGCATGGGCAACTCGATGGGGAGCAGAAGGGAGGGTACTGATGGAATGGGAGGTGGTGGAAGATGTCACGGTAGTGGTGTGTGCACTAGGGTCTGCCACCGCCGGGGGACCCCCATCGGAGGATGTCTCAGAGTCACTACCTCCTGTGGTAGGAGCCTCTCCCGTGGAAGTCCCCTGGCCCTCCCACCCACTGGTCCCCTGGGCGTCGGTTGTGTCTGCCTCAGAGGATCCGTGGGCTGCTGCCTCCCCACGTGCTGGTGCCTCAGCTCCCTCGCCTGATGTTGATGCTGTACCAAACAGGCACAAGAGAACAAGGATGGGGAGACAAAACAGGAGAGACACTTGGAAATAGCTGAATGCAGGTACATAATGGCCAGACATACACCCACCCAGAAAACACACCCAACAGGCAGCACCGTTCACCATGCCCATGGCCATGCCCCTGACTACTGACCAGAATACTGCCATCCCCTGAAATACCTTAGGAGCAGAAGTAGGTGAAACCTGACAGGGACACCCCTACACCCTTTGGGGAACATACAGTAGATGGACACCAGTCAAATTCCCTGCCTCTAAGCAGCATGAGCCCTACTGCACACCCAGACATCCTTCCAGACTGAAGTATGGTCAATGAGTACTCACCCCGTGTGACTGCTGTGCAGCCTTCAAGCGCCCATCCAGGTCTGGGTACCCACCGCCAGGATCCGTCGCATGAGGTGGTCAGAGCCCAAAGGGGACCCCTTCCACATTGGGAGGACTTCCCCAGCTGAGCTTCACTGATCTTTCGCGCCCAGCGCCCGCAGGTCCTCCCACCTCTTTCGACAGTGGGTGCTCTGCCGGATGTAGACCCCCAGGGTCGGCACCTCCTTGGCAATGGCATGCCAATGTGCCCTCTTCTGGTGGGTGCTGACCTAGAAGGGCAACACAGAAGTGGAACACAGAGGTCAGGCACTTGCACGATAGGCACAGCTTGCTAATCGTCCACTATGGGACAGACAGTACTCTCAGACATACAGGACAGTCGCACGCAGCATACCATGGGCCATGCAGGCTCAGAGGTGCACACACATGTCCAATCAACACCATCCATTACACACACACAGGGCCCTCCAAACCCAGACTCACCTGTACCTCTGGCCGTCCGTACAGTTTCACGCACAGGGGTAGGACCCCATCCACTAGCTTCTCCAGTTCCTCCTGGGTGAAGGCCAGGGCCCTTTCCCCTGCAGCGCGTGGCACATCCATTGCCAGAGGCAGTCCACAGCAGTACACAGAGTGGAGTACCTGCCCGCACAAGATCAGGGAGTCAAGTGATCAAACGATGACGAACGCGCGTACGTTCCGCAGCGGTGTGCACCGTCACCACCGGCGGGATGATGATATGCTAGGATTCCCCATTGCCATCCATGTTAACCAATGAGGTGCGAACAGCGGTAAACACCGCCTTAGACTGTGACGTTAACCGCTAGTCGTATGAGGTCACTTCCACAACGAAAGGGGAGAACAACAGTGGGCAGACATTTTGCCTTTACCTACGCATCTACAATTAATTAATACTCACAATGCAGGCCCTACTAGCCACATGAAGCACCTAGGCTTCTGTCCATTCACTATTGTAGCACACATGAAATACTCTGTTCCCTCCTTGTGATGTACATGTATATCTGTCAGGTAGCAGTTATTGTAGAGACACCGCAATGAACAATGCCGTGCACATATGATAAGTGTGCCTATGTATGTGTTTTCATCACTCCTTTTTGTAACCCCTCGTAGGTATCGACCTTTGTGGCAAGGAAGGGCACCATCAGTGTACAGCCCACTTGTGGATATGGGGACCATGGTGGAGCGTCAGATCATAATCACTTACAGACTCACACGTACAACTATTCAGGACCTTTGTGCATTACTGGATCCTGCACTAACGCCGGTAAATCGTAATCAGCATGCCATTCCAACGGAAGTGCAGGAGCTCTCCGCACTCCATTTCCTGGCCACAGGCTCATTTCAAGTGACAGTGGGCATGGGTGCTGGTTTTTCACAGCCAATGATCAGCCAGGTACTGACAAGATTTCTGAATGCATTTGTACAACATCTGCAATCCTATGTGAAGTTTCCCCAAAGTACTGACCTCCCTGCTATCAAGTCTGACTTCTATGCCTTTGCCAACATTCCCCTTGTCATAGGTGCCATCAATGGCACACACATAGCTATCATCTTCCCAAGAGTGAGTGAACAGGTGTACAGAAACAGGAAGAACTTTCACTCCATGAACATCCAATTGGTGTGTACTGCAGACCAGTACATTGAATGCCATGTTTCCAGGTTCAGTCCATGATTCCTTTGTGTTGAGGAACAGTAGTGTGCCACAGAAGATGGAACAACTACAAGAAGACAGAGGGTGGACCATAGGTAAGTTTGCCTGTCACTAACTGACACTTTGCAGAAAACCAGCCTGTCTGACTAAGGGACATTACAATGATGACTCTGTATTGCACCATTTTCTAGGTGATTCAGGCTATCCAAACTTGCGTTGGCTCCCAACACCAGTGAAGAATTCCATGACGGATGCAGAGAGAAATTACAATGAGGCCCATGGACATACTAGGAGGGTAACTATAGGTCTCCTGAAGGCTAGATTCCGGTGTCTACATATCTCTAGGGGTTCCCTGGCCTATGGGCCTGATAAGGTGTGTAGAATAGTGGTGGCCTGCTGCATGCTGCACAACGTGGCAGTGAGACATTCTATCCCCCTCTTGGAGGTGGAGGGTGCTATATGTCCTGATCAGCTACCTCAGAGAGGTGAGGAGAGTGATGGTAAGGATGAGGAAGGGGAAGATGTCAATTCCAGGAACCAACTGATACAACTCTACTTCCAATAACTATGTGGGACTTAAGCCTGTCATTGGGGTTAGTGACTAATGCTGTCAGTGTGCTCTGTCATATAGGGGGGTTGGTCATGATAGGTGATACATGGCCCACTTCTGCATGGTACTGACTGAAAAAATATACATTCCCTCCTTGCCACCATTTGGGCACACAGGACTACCATCATGCACAAAATTGACAATAAAGTTGTTCTCTGCCAGTTGCATCAATACTCCACTTTGTTCACAATTTAAGACAGGGGACAGTGTTACAGGTGTGAAATGTGTTTTATTGGTAGAAGTGAGTGAATTGTGCTATATACAGTGATGGAAGTCATAAGGGTTGGGGGTCCTCAAAACCAACTTGATGGCAGCCTAGTTGGATGGTATTGATGGGTCCATTTTGTCAAACAGTACTTCAAATTGCCCTCAACTAAGTGTTGTTGGGGAATGGGTGGGATGGTTGCTTTGCATTAGTAGCAGAGTCAATTGTTGGAGGGGGCCTTGTTCTTAGCTGGGTTTCCAGTGCCATATCTTGGCCTAAGAGTACGTTTGGGCGCCTGCTGTGGAGCTTCTTGGGGTGACATGGTTGGCCCTTGGGTTTCCTGGGAGGGTATTTCCTGGGATGTTTCTGCTGCTTGGGTCATCTGATGCTGGTTGTCCAGGGCTGTTGTGGGGGCCTCTTGTCCGGTCTGGGTGTCAGACTGGTTTTTGACCAACTGCAGCAGTGCTCCTGCTATGGTGGCCATTGTGGCTTTGTGCTCTTTCCACTGCTCCATGGCCTGTTGGTGTTGTTCCTGCTGCATCCTCTGACTTTGCTCCAGGATGGACACAATCTGTGCCAACCTGGCTTGGGTATGTTGGTAGGCCGCCAGTATCTCTGAAATAACATCCTGGGCTGCTGCATTCATCCTGTGGCCTCCCCCCGGCCCACTGAGACCCTTGATCTTGCCCTAGCCCCCTGTGCCTGTGTCCCCTGCACAGGTCAAGCAGTGCCACTTGTACTGAGGCCCTCGCCTTCCTGCATTTTGGGAGTCGGGGACTGTGGCCTCTGTAGCTGTGTTCCACCAGTCTGTGCCCTAGGTACTCTGACGTGGATACGCTTGCCCTGGGCTGCTGGTCTTGACTGGGTGGTAGGGGTGACAGTGGTTTCCTGGGTGGGGCTGCTGCATGGTGAGAATCCAGGACTGTGTGAGGGGCCTGCCTGCTCATCAGTGTCCAGGGATCCTTCGCTAGTGTCTTGTGAGGTGCCTCTGTCTCCCTGGAGGGCAGTGGCACTCCTTGTTCCGTCCGTTAGGGTTGCATGGGTGGTGGTGCCTGTTGGGGGACATAGACATGTCTGTTACATATGCATGTAGGTTTGCAGTATACAGGACTGTGTGAGAGGCCTGTCTGCTCATCAGTGTCCAGGGATCCTTCACCAGTGTCTTGTGAGGTGCCTCTGTCTCCCTAGAGGGCAGTGGCACTCCTTGTCCCGTCTGTTAGGGTTGCATGGGTGGTGGTGCCTGTTGTGGGACATAGACATGTCTGTTACATATGTATGTAGGTTTGAGGTGTACGGGACTGGGCTATTTTGTGCTGGTATTACTTTCAGTGGCCTTCCAGGTTGCCTTTGTGAAGTTGACATTGCATTTTGCACCAGTGTGGGGTTGCATTGTGGTGTGGGGTATTGTTCTATTGTGTGTACGTGCAGGGGTGGGTGGCTGTGCACAGCTGGAGTGATGTGGCCCTGTTAGTGGGTATGAGTTCATTCAGGGGGTGGATGTGGTGGGTAACGGCTGGGTGGGGTGTAGGTCCAGGTGGGTGGGGGTGGGGTGGTGCATGCATTGCAGCTGTGGTGTATATGGGGTAATTGTAGATATCTTACCTGAGTCCATTCTTCCAGTGAGTCCTGTGAGTCCCTCTGGGTGCAGGATGGTGAGTACCTTTTCCTCCCAGTCGGTGTAGTCGGGTGGTGTTGGTGGCGGTCCTCCCCCAGTCTTCTGCACTGTGATGAGGTGCCTGGATGCCATGCCACATACCTTCCCCCGCAGGTCGTTCCATCTCTTCCGGATGTCGTCCCTGGTGCGTGGATGGTGTCCCACTGCATTCACCCTGTTCACAATGCCAGGCGATGGGTGTGTGCTGCACCTCAGACCCGAAGATTTGTGGCTCCACCTTCGGGATCTCGTCCACCATGGTCCTTAACTCCCTTTCGGTGAAGTGTGGATTTTTGGGGGGGGACACACAGTGAGTGTGGTAAATAGTGTCGGGACTGGGGACGAGGTAAGGGTGCTCTTCTGTGGGTCAATGTCAATCTCCTATATGCTGGCGTTCGCTGTCTGGCTCTGGTGCTCTCCGTCTTCTTGTCCTGTTTTCATTGTAAGGGGTTGTGAGGTATGTCTGGAGGTGTTTTATGGGGTTCTGGATGTGTATCAGGTGTGTGGGTGATACGCCTATCCAATGTGTGCACTTCTTGCTGTTGAGTCCACTTGCTGCCCGTGGTGGTCGCAACCGCCAATGGTCGTCCGGCCTCTACTGTCCACTGAGGTGATTTGTGCATCATTATTTAGAGGGTGGGATGTGGGTGTGCTTGGTGGTGGCGGGGTGGGGGTGGGCCGGGATTCCTGCCGACAGAGTCATGGCGGGGAGTGGTGGTCTGGGAATTTTTGGCGGGTTGGGTTTTTCGTTCATTATATGGCGGGTTTCCATTCACCGCCAACGGCGGGATTCTGTTCACCGCCGAGATGGCGGTTGGCAGTCTTTCCCGCCATGTTCATAATGACTGCCACAGCATTAGTTAGAGGATTCTTTGAGCCTACACTAACATTTGGAACAGCCTACGCACATAATAATAATCTTACATGCTTGCTTACACCTTTAGAGAAGAGCTATATAGGGCATGCTGATGATAGAAGAAAAGCATTAAAAGAAAAATTAGGAAAATGTTTAGAGAAAGGGACTTACAAGAATGATTATGCATATACTGCAATTAAAACACAAGGGAAATTAGCATTAGATGCATTACACGTAGGGAGGCTTTGTATAAATAGGCCAAAATCACACACTGACACTTTATTTGTGGGAACAAGTGAATGTAGGCATGTGTTTTTGTTTCTGAGAAAATGGACCTTTATGTTGAATGGTCAGGACCCTACGATTCCTGGGATCTATTATATTTGTGGACGTAATGCTTCTTAACGTCTTCCAAGAGGATGGTATGTGATATGTTATTTGGGAATAGTTTTCCCAAAGATTTATCAAATAAATGACTTGAAGACGTTTCAGAAATTGACTGAATTACATCATAAGCGACAGAGGAGGGAAACCTCTTCTGCAGTGGTGGGAGATATCTTTGGGGCAGTGATTCCTTCAGTAGGAGTTGTTCTGAATTCAATCAAGATACAAAAGGTGTCTGCTATTGTGGATAACATGCTGACAAATTTTACAGGGGCAATACTCCTGATAGATACTGAATTAGCCGCGGATAGAGCTAGGACGCTTCAAAATCGGCTTGCTTTAGACATTATTTTAGCAAAAGGCGGCGGAGTCTGTAAAATGATTAACTCTAGGCATTGTTGCTCATACATTCCAGACAACAGTAAAGAGATAAGGGACTTACTCACTAACATGACTAACTCCAGTAAGGATTTGAAGGAACTAGGTATTTGGGAAAAGGTTGGAAAGGGATTTGTTTCAGTGGGAAATTTGCTTATGAATATTTGGGATGGGGTATTATTAAAAATCATGCAGAGAATATCAGTTGTGATTGTTTGCATATTAGGATTATGGGGTTCATGCAAATTGTGTCAAAAGATAAAATTGAGAAGATCTCAAAATAATGGAAGGAGGGAAGAACGAAACTGGGAAAGAATCTACAGGGAAGATTTGAGAAGGAGACAACATAAAGAGGAAATTGAATTATGAAAAGGACGATTGGTAAAGAATAGTGTGATGACATATTTAGTCATCAGAGGAGGGACTGTTGAAGCAGATATGTTCATTAGAAATCATTAATTAATGTTTATGTGTTTTGATTAACAAGAAAGTAATAGAAAAATTAAACATAGGGAAATGAATGTGAACGTTTGAAAATGTGCCCTGCAAGAGTGACAGCCAACTTATACGAACTTGTACTAAAATGAAAAAAAATGCATGAAATATTGAAAATGTGTAATAATAATGTAGTAGTATGTCATATTAAGATGTATAACCTATGTTTTGCATTATATGGTAGAGTTAACTTAGCAGAAGTTGTGGCCTAGTTTTGCCAGGCCTGATGTAGCAGCAGAATAATCATGTACTGTAGAGAAGCAAATGTGTTTAACTGACCCTGACCCTGACCACTTGTGTTAATAAAATCTGCTTAGCCTAGAATTTTCTGCAATGAACCGAAGGACAGGAGATGAGGGAATCAAAATTGTATCAAACCCGGTGTAAAACAGACATAGGGCCTGATTACAATTTTGGAGGACGATGTTAATCCGTCCCAAATGTGACGGATATACCACCTACCATATTACGAGTCCATTATATCCTATGGAACTCGTAATACGGTAGGTGGTATATCCGTCACATTTGGGACGGATTAACACCGTCCTCCAAAGTTGTAATCAGGCCCATAGTATACTTTCCCAGAACTTGAACAATAGAGACACTGACTGGAGAAGAAGATGCAACATTTTCGATAACTGATGAGCCGGATGATGAGGACATCGTACAGTGAACCAATCAATGAACTGAGAACGGCGTAATCTTAGAACTTATAGATAGGCATTATTGGTTAGGGTAATAACTGGTGATTAACTGACCAATTAGGAATTAGTGGGATGGACTGGGTAACCTTAATAAAAAGTTATGACAAGGGTCAAAAACTTCAGATGCGAGAGAAGATGATGTGAGGGGAGAACTGATGTAGGAAGACGCAATTCGAGATTTTGTCATTGGGCTCATGCTCTTGGGAGTCTGATGTGTTGCTAATCGATTGATGACCTGAAGATGAAGACTGACTCTGTTGCTGATCCATTCCATGGATAGGTAGCTATGACTATGTGACTGATTAACTAATGTGCCTTTTTTCTAGGTACCAACTGCGCTGATTAAAATAGTTTTCTTTTTCTTAGCTAGATGTTTTCTAAATTCACGTTCCAAATTGTTTTCACATGAAGGCCCACTTGCTAATGCTAATTTGATTTAGATAGGGATCCTTTAGGTGACGTTGACAGTGACAAATGATTGACGAACTGATTGCTGAACTCTGCTATTAATGTTGTTATATTCATCTTAGTTAACTTATGCTGAAGCATTAGAGCAAATTTTTTCTCAAGTTCTGATTAGGTTATGTTATTGGTGGTCACTAATGAACTAATTCTGAGATGTTTGAATAAAGTTTTTTAACCTTATGCATTAGAATTGTAACTAATAGGGAAATAAAAATTGTTAAAACGTATATTGAGTTGTGGTTATTTATAAAATGTTGATATAATTATCTAATGATTAATGATTCACTTAGTGGTTATTCATTGGATATATTAAACATTGATAACATTGGTCACTACATGGGTAGGATACTCCATGTGATCCAAAATGTTAATCGGCCTATACGTGTCCCCTTTTAAGTTTACTTACTAAGGACCAGGCGTGCTAACATGCCTCAATGAAATAACATTGGGTTTTAGTGGGCCACACCAGTCATTAAATGCCTTATACCCCAGTTATAGGCCTGAACCAAATACAGTGATCAGAAACAGGATTCACGATCTGGAAGGGTCATGATGAAAAAGCATGAGTGGACCATGAAAATGAAAGGGGTTGCCTAGTGTTTCCCAGGTGTCTGAATTGAGCAGTTGAACATAGTGCAAATTATTTTTAATAAAAAAGAGTTATTGTGGGTTAGAGTTTTTTTTGCTAACATCACTGTTACACATTGAACTTATTACTAGAGGTAATTGTGTTTCAGAATTGGTTTCCTTGATGTTTTCACTTGAATGTTTTTCTGTGTTGTAATCCGGAGTCAATTTTGTTTATATTCTGTTTGTGCGAATCGGTTTGGCCTTTTTTTTCTTTTTGCAACTTCGCAATTTCTTTAACATTGCCTTATGGGGTTATAGTGGAGTTTTTTGCACCCACAGTCACTTTGTTTCCACAACCGTTTGAAAGTCCTCTGGAATGGAAATGTCACCTACCCATGTCCTGTCTGTACTGACAGTACCCGCTTTGGAAGTGCAGTGTAATCCGACTACTACATCCCCTCTCAAACCCAGTAGAATGAAAATGTATTTAACTGGTTGCAATGCTTGGCCTGTATCTATGTCTAATGTACCAGGGCATAGATGTAACTAAACTGCCAGTAACCTGCCAGAATGGCCATGTTCTCTGCTCACAGACCCATTCCCAGATTACAATGGTATATGATAGATACATGATGACTTGTGCACAAGAGAATGCACTTTCACAATGGCTTTATTAATTTTCTTGCTTTCTCACATATGCTTGAAAATTCACCATTTGCCCACACTTTTTAAAACATTTCCTTAGAGGGGAGATTCCCTCCTGAACCTCCCCTTTGATGGTCGGACTCACTCACTATGCTCGCTCGCCACCGCCCACTCCTCTCAACTTTTTATGCCCCACCACTTTCAAAGGTCACCAGCAGCCACTGGAATGGCATCAACATTCCCTACAAACGTCTGGATCTGATTCTTTGTGCTGCTTTCATCTGAGCAACCATCAATATCTCCTTTAACGTCTTCTGTTTCAGCTCAATCTCATCACTACAATACTTGGCATACCTTAAAATCTCATCAACTGACTTGCTCTGCAAACAAATTCAGTGCTGCTGAATCATCATGCTAATCTCAGGTCTCAATCCTGTCACAAACCTCGACACAAAATGTCCCATATCTTTAGCTTGAAGCGTCTCCATTCCACTATACTGCTTGAATGCTTGGAACAATTGCTCATAATAAGCATGAATTGATTTTTTGGGCTTGTGTGTCGTTCTGTCAATCTAAAC
Organism: Pleurodeles waltl; assembly: GCF_031143425.1. Taxonomy (NCBI): domain Eukaryota; kingdom Metazoa; phylum Chordata; class Amphibia; order Caudata; family Salamandridae; genus Pleurodeles; species Pleurodeles waltl. The sequence continues at coordinate 847,484,862 of NC_090444.1, forward strand.
CCAATCTTTATCTGGAACTGGTACCTTCGGCTACAAAAATATCATAACCTGTTGGTACTTTTTCATCACCAATGACGAGGGACCTTTCATCACTGCACTTTTAGTTGGTTTTGACTCAGGCCACTGAACAATCACCTTACATTCTGTCTACAAATCATTCAGGACAACAATGTGAAACAATTTGTCCGGATCGACTCACAACACCTATAATATCTTCACAATTCGCCAGACTTGCTTGTACAATTCCATTGGTATCTCTGTCAGTTTTGGGAAATCATTAGTAAATGATGCAAGATCACCTGTATTCCATGGCACATGTACATAACCTCCACCAGGCATTTTTCTCAAAAGGAGGGTTGTCACGCCTCCCTCTCATACTATCTACTGGAGGCGGCTCTCCTAGAGGTTTCTTTATATCTTTCTTTTTCACCAATTTAGCGTCCCACTTATCCAATTCATTCTATTTCTGGATAGTTTGAATTACTTCTCCAATCTGGGTTTTCAGCCCTGGAATTCTCACGCCATAAATGTCCCTTTCATTAAGACGCACTCAATACCTCCTATGTAAATCTTTGGTTTTATCCGAATCCACCTCGTAAGTTTGAACCAATTCCACTAGCTTGTCATGAACTTACCTGCATGCTTAGTAATGTTCCTACACATAAACACAAGTTTGTCCTCATGGTAAGTGTGTAATCGATCTAATTCAAGATTCACACTAATAGTTTCATCCAATGCTTATTTAAGTTTGACTACATCTACAAAATTCTCCCTCTGAGTGGTTGAGTTGTTTCCTGACTCAACTCTGTTCTCACACTTTCTCTGGAAGAGGTACCCTCATTAAAAATCTTCACCCATTCATCTATTTCCTTAACACTGATAGTTTGAGTCACCATAGGAACCTTATGCATGGTTTAATTTCCCTGTGCATTACTGCTATGATTTCAAGGCGGTTCCCATACAGAAACTATAGAAGTACATCCAGAGATATTCAAAGTTGAATCTGCACTCACTGCACATAGGGTAGTTGTATGTGTTGGAACTAAAGGAACACATTCCCTAGTATCAGGACTTTTGGGAACTCTGCTTTGCCCACCAACAGCATTTGGTACGGCTAAATTATAGGTTGTCTTTTCTGGGCCTTCAGATTTATACGTAGAAGCCACAGGACCAATAGTAACTGGGACAATAAGAGCATCAACCGTATGCGTGGTAGGAACAACTGGACCACCCATTCCTGAACCCTCACTCTTTGGTTCATCAGGCTTATTAGCTGGTGTGGCTCCCACAAGACTAGAAGTCACATTTGTCAGGGCAGTGGCAATTACAATCTTTCAATTCCCACCAGTACCATTTCCATCCTCTTCCTTAGCTTCCTTATAAGGCGGTGGATGTTCAACAGCAACACATCCAAAACACGTCTCCAGAATCACTGTCACTGAATTTACTCATGCCATCTGATTCTTTTTGTTTTCCCCTTTTTCTGTCTTTCTTTTCATTTTCTCCCTCAGCTGCTTCAGTTAGGGCTGGATATAATCTGGCTCCCTCTACCATGTCACTTCTCCACTTTTTCTGTTCAGCACGCCATTTAGCATCAACATAGGTGCACACAACTTTTCAGGCTCTACTCTGATACTTTTCTCTCTCTCTAGCATGATCAGCATGTTCCCAAGCATTGAGTGCTTCATACTGTGCGGGTATAGGAGACAGTTTATCTCGTACAACACCCTCCACAAATTTTCAGTAGTTCTCAAATTGAATGTGCCATATTGTGAAAGCCTCAATGTAACTTCCTTTTCTGTGATCTTGTGCCATTGTCTAAGCCAAACACATGTAAGGATCCATATGTTAATCGCCATACAGTGACCTGGGGTATGTTCGGGAGGTGCCTCTTCTTCCTCTCTGCTAGGTATAGGAACATCTTCTCTAAACAAATCGCGCATAATTTGGAAACATTCAATTTTCCCCAATCGGTAATCACCACAGAATTCTGTTTCAATTAAAAAACGCCACATTCACAGTTCCTTACTCCGCAACAACCCCCAATCGCAGCATGACCCCTAATGATGTCTTCAAACAATAGCAAGACAGCAACACACCACCCGAGCTATACCAGTATGGCACACTATTACGTCTATCTCACTCCTCGCAGTAGTTTACCTTCCTTTACACTCTGCACACATACTCTCTTTTCAACATCGCACACATGTAACAAAGTACAGTAACCTTTGTCTGCTCCACTAAAGAAACAACAGTTTAAATCAAACATGAATTTTCCCAAATATTGTGAATGAAACCTCAATGAGCGGGGTGTCAGCCAGATTAGTATGTATTCACTCTGCTCATTAACTCGTTGGTGCTGAGGACTGAACCGTTCCGTTCTCCTCACTTGCGCTTGTTTGCTGAGAACTGACCCATTCCCCCCTCATCAAACAACCGCCAAATCCCTCTGCTGTTTACAGCAGAGGGATTCGATTTTTGGGAAAGAGCTTTCCCAGATCTGGAGGCTGTTTTTAGTTTTCACTGAAATGACGAGCAACACAGTGCTCTGACGTCATTTCAGTAAAAAAAAAAAGTAATTTCACTTTCATTACCTCAGATGTGGGCTATTACTCCCGATCTGCCCCCAAATGGGGCAGAAAGCGCATTAGACACCAAGGCCCTCACCGCCGTGCTGAAGACCGCCAGTGCAGGCGGTTTTCCACGCAGCGTATTCTGACTGCTGGCAGCCCTCCATCCTTTTTCAGACAGAGAGCTGCCAGCAGCCATACTGGCGGTCGGCGGGGAAGTGGAGGTTGCTCCACCTCCACCGCCCGTCATCAGGACACCGCCCACCGAATCACGTCCCATGATTCGGTGTGGCGGTGTTCTGGTGACAGGGAGCTGGCGGTGGAGCAGCCCCCTGGATCCCGTCCCTCCCGGAGGATCAACAGACAAGGTAAGTTGATCGTGCGTTAGGGGAGGGGGTGGGGGTGGTATTGTGTGTTGTGTGCGTGCATGTGGGTGTGCGTGTGAGTATGTAGAGGGGATGTGTGAGTGCGTGTATGCATGCAGGGGGTGTTGTGTGTATGGGAAATGTGTGCGGGTCGGTCTGTGTGCATGTCTGTTTGTATGTGTGCGGGTATGTGTTGTTGCAGTGTATGTGTGCGTGTAGGGGTGTGTGTGAATGTTGGGGGTAGGGGTGGGGAGGGGGTGTGTGTGTCTGTGCATGTTGGGGGTGGGAGGGGGGTCCTGCCACTTTTGGGGCGTAGCAGGGGGGGTGTGGGGTGTGGGTGGAGGACTCGGGGTGGGGGAGACCCCTATCAGTGCCAGGGAAGGAATTCCCTGGCACTGATAGTGCCTACCGCCATGGATTTCATGGCGGTTCCAAACCACCCGAAATCCATGGCGGTATGCCGGGTCGTGATACTGCCGGCGGCCTGGTGACGGCCACCGGGTTGGAGACCGAAGTCTCCAGCCCAGCGGTCGTCACCACCCTGGCAGTCAGAGTGGAGAAGTGGCGGATGACCATGGCAGTAACCGCCGTGGTCATAATTACATTTTATTTTCTGCCGGCCTGTTGGCGGTATTACCGCCACTTCTCCCCCGTCCGCCAGGGTTGTAATGAGGGCCTAGGTGTTTTTTTTTTTATAAAAGAGGGGTGGGGCTGCCCAGAATAAGCACAGCAATACCCACCCCAAAATAGGCACAGTCTTTCTGCCCCCCCAGTGTTATTACTTCCAATCTGCCCCCGAGTTGGGCAGAAAGCCCAGTAGACACCAGGGATTTTTTTTTTATAAAGAGGGGTGGGGAGCTGCCCACCTTGGGCATGGCTATGCTCCTACCCCACATAAATCGGGACCTAAGTCTTTCTGATCTACAAGAGAGGCATCATTTTTATCAGGAGACCGAGGGGAATGTTGGGTGGTAGGAAATTTTGCGCGCACAATAATGCCAAACAGAAATGTGAGAAAATGTAGATTTTTTAGCTAAATTTGAGGTTTGCAGGTTATTCTGGGTAAGAAAACTTTGGGGAATCGACACAAGCCACACCTCCCTGGACTCCCCCGGGTGTATAGTTTTCAGAAATGTCTGGGTTTGGTAGGTTTCCTTAGATGGCCACTGAGCCCAGGGACAAAAAGTGCCCCCCCTTGCAAAAACAGGTTGTTTTGTGACAGATAATTTTGATGTGGGTGCAGTTCCCTGTCATTGGCACTTCGCCCACCCACACAAGTGAGGTAGAATTTTTATTGGAAGACCTGGGAGAACGTGAGTGGTAGGAAATGTGTGGCTCCCCTCCAATTACAGAACTTTCCATCACAGAAATGTGAGGAAAAGGTGTTTTTTTAGACAAATGTTGAGGTTTGCAAGGGATTCTGGGTAACAGAACCTGATGAGAGTCGCACAAGTCACCAGATCCTGGATTCCCCTGGGTTTCTAATTTTAAAAAATGTACAGGGTTGTTAGGTTTCCCTTAATACCTGCTGAGCTAGGGACCAAAAGCTGCAGCTAGACACATTGCTAAAAAAGCGTCAGTTTTGGGTGGAAAAATGTGATGTGTCCATGTTGAGTTCTCGGGCGTTTCCTTTCACGGGCACTAGCCATACCCACACAAGAGATATACCATTTATATCGAGAGACATGGCGGATTGTTGGGTGAAAGGGAGTTTGTGGCTGCCCTCAGATTCCTGAGGTTTCCATCACCGAAATGTGAGATAAAAGTGTTTTTTAGACAAATTTAGAGGTTTGCAAGGGATTCTGGGCAACAGAACCAGGTGAGAGGAAAACAAGGCACCCCATCCTCGATTCCCCTGGGTGTCTAATTTTCAAAAATGTACAGATTTGCTAGGTTTCTCTAGGTGCCGGCTGAGCTCGGGCCCAAAATCCAAAGCTAGACACATTGCGGAAAAAAGGTCGGTTTTGGGTGGGAAAATGTAATGTGTCCATGTTTCGTTTCAGGCCATTTCCTGTCATGGGCACTAAGCCTACCCAGTCATGTGAGGTACCATTTTTATGAGGGGGCCTAGGGGAACACAGAATACTAGAACAAGTATTATTACCAATTATTTTTCTCTGCATTTGCACCTTCCAAATGTAAGACAGTGTGTAAGAAAGAAGTAGCTTTAAGAAGTGCCATGTAATTCACATGCTAGTAAAGGTGCCCACAAATTCAGAGATGTGCAAATAACCACTACTTCTAAACTCCATATCTTGTGCCCAGTTCAGTAACGCATAGGTTTCCTTGATACTTACTTAATATTTTACCAAATGAATTTCTGTATACCAGGTACACAGTAAAAAAACAATTGCAAGGTGCAGCTCAGTTATTGGCTCAGGCCTCTTGGTGAACCTACAAGCCCTATATATCCTGACAACCAGAAGGGTCCAGTAGACGTAATAGTATATTGCTTTTAAAAATGTGCCATAGTAAGAAGACGTTACAGATTAAAACGCACACACAAATGGCTGTTTTTTCAACTCCACTTCAATATTTTTTCATTTCAACTGTTACTTTTCTATAGGTAAACCTTGAAGGATCTAAACAAATGACCCCTTGCTGAATTCAGAAGTTTGTCTACTGTTCAGAAAAATATAGCTTTCCATGATCTACCGTTTTTTTTTTCCACACCCGTTTCCACCACTAATTGGAAGGAGGCTAAAAGTACAAAAAATAATAAAAATGGGCTATATCACAGTAAAACTGTTTTGAGCAATTCGATTTTCTAATTCAAGCCTACCTGTTCCTGAAAGGTGGGAAGATGGTGAACTTAGCACCCTAAACCCTTTGTTGATGCCATTTGCAGGCAAAAAAGACAGGCACTTTTTGTTCTGCAGCACTTTTTTCCCATTTTCCCCAAAAAGCTCTAAATCTAGTTATATTTTTCCCATTTTCTCAGTCCGCTCCAGGGGAATCCACAAACCTTGGGTACCTTTAGAATCCCCAGGATGCTGGAAAAAGGGAGGAAATTCAGCATGTACAGCTTATGTGGACAAAAAGTTATGGGGCCTAAGAGTGAACTACCCCATATAGCCAAAAAAAGGCTTAGCACAGAGAGAGAAAAGCCTAGCAGTGAAGGGGTTTAGGTCTGTTATACCAATTGTCTCACATTCACACAAAGATGAGTCTATATCTTAACTGTACCATCTACGACGTCTCACAATGAACACAACCACTTAGCAGTCAATTAGAGAATGGTGTCTTCTGCACCTTTTAGTACTATCTCGAGATCTTAGGCCACGTCAGACCCAATAACCTCTTCAACTTACAATTACAATTCACCACACTCACACAGCATTCAAAACATATCTACAAGACACCATCCAATCTCACAAACACCGTAAACTAAACATGGATGGCTGCAATTCACACCCCTATTGATACTCTCACCTCTGTCACCGATACAACTCCCTTCCGAATCTGCACAACTCCACTGATCCTCCAAGATCAGGACATGGGCACTAGGGACTGGATTCTAGGGACTAACTAATTTAGTGAACAAGTTTCTAGTTCTCCTCACTTTGGGTTCCCAACAATCCTCTGTAGCTACCATCTGATCCAGTGTCTGAGTCACTCACTCATTTTCTAGATCCGATTAATCTTTTAAGAGTCCCGAGGTGTAAGGAGAGACACATCAAACAAATTTAATCAATTTACTGTGTAACTCAATTTGGCCACACATTGAAGCTTGGAGACAAAATCAAAGTTCTAAAAGGTTTATTACAAGTTCTAAGCCAGATGTATGTGAATGAGTCTCAAAAACATACTGTAGAAGTACAGAATTAGCAAAGGTGAGTTAAAGCGTCAGATCCAATTAAATCATAGTAACATGAGACATCATAAAATCTCAGTAGCAGCAGTGCAAAAGGTGAGAACCATTATTTGGTGCTCCAAGTCCAAGCTTTGATTTCCCTGCCTAGCAATTGAATTTACAGAAGTCTAATTACTGTAATGAGCTATAGGAAACCGCAAGAATGATCTAATTTAAGGTAACAGAACATATGTTAAAAGTGTTAGCACTACAGAAACCTCAGTAGAACTTTCTGGAAGAGAGGTGTGCGTAACCACAGCAAAGATAAGAGGTCTGTACTTATCTAAGGGCCTGATTTGGAGTTTGGCAGAGGGGGTTACAAACGTGTAACATTACAAATGTGACGTATATCCCATCTGCCATTTTACAATCCCATTATAGCCTATAGAGATCGCAATCGGCGGGTGGGATATTGTCATGTTTGTGACCCATCCACCTAACTCTAAATCTTGCCCTAAGTCTCTATGGGCCCACTACAGTCAAAGGGCAGAGGGTATCTGAATCTCTAGTTGACTAAAACACACTTATCTGTGCAGAACCTTAGGTAGTTGATGTCACTGCCAGTAAGTTTGTATGGTCTGTGCAAGATTGGTAATAGTAATTTCTCACTAGACTGTCATCTCTCGGACCAAGCATCAGGATGACCTTAGATCTCTCTCATATCCAGAAATCCAGAGGGGAGTTCTTCTTCACAACTCCTCGCTAACACTCTCCGTCCTTGGCAACCTATCTTCCCATACCTCTTTATCTACAACTAACAATAAGCTCTTCTTTAACTGGAGACGTGTGCAGATGTACCTGCAAATATGCAGCAAGAGCAAAACTTCCAAGTTGAAGGTTAAACACAGAAAAACATTTCAGGCCTTAGCTTAACTCCCACTAACTTAAATAAACTTAACGCACATTTGAATACATGGTTATGCTTGCATTTCGAAATAAATGGAGAACAACAATGAAAATGTTATTTAACTAAGATATAATACCAATAAATTTGAATAATACTGGGTACATGTGATTTGCATATGACTATTCTACATTTCTACTTATAAGTGCACTTCAGTCCACAACTTTCAGCACTCCTCGTTTACATGAATTTATTTGAGCACACATTATATATGTCATTGAGTACATTTCATTGCTCTTTCTGGAATGCATAATGACAAAGCAAAGTTATGCTCTCTCATACACATGTCTCTTCCAGTTATCTGTGTCAGTGCAAAGTTGAACATGTCCTGATTCTTTGGACACTTCTACATGCTGACTTTCATGTTCAAGCAGCAGATTACTGTATTAGGTATTTGGAAATGTTGTTGGGAAATCTGTTATGCGCACTCACTACATGTACAAACTGACAAAGTAGTGAACTGTTTTTCTGGCATATATTCAGCCCTAGGTAGGTTTGGGCAGTGCCAATCTGTTTGACACACACATATATATGATTCTTTGAAACATCTGAATGTTGGTGCTTTTTGTTGTCAGTGTTCAGCTAATGCTTGTTGTCAGTTATTCTGAACTTAGATTGACACATAGGTATGGCAATGTGGGCCCTTTTTATGTACTGCATACTAAAGTAGAAACAAGTAGTTTTCTACTGCAGACCAGGACACAATTTTCAAACGTATGTATATGATTCTACCTTGTAGGGGATTTTGTATTTATACCTTGATTCTGTCATAATTGATGTGGCTAGAGAATGTTGAGATTGGGATCCAGAGTGCATTGTGATAACATTGCCCTGGTTGCATATTTTATTCTCTGTTAGTTACTGGTGACGTTTGTTTTAATTATTTTTTATTGAGAGGGTAAAAACACACTTTGATAAAATTCCAATAATAAAATGACTGGCATAGTTCATATGAAACGTGAAATTTAAATGAAACAAGCTAACATACCTCACTCGTATACCTGGCCATGGGTAAAGTGTGTATCTTAAGAAAATCATCCCAAAGCCCCACCCCCTGAAATATGTAAAGTGCAAAAAATCAGCAAATATTTTGATAACTTCCAGCTCCCCATTTTCTACAACATTGCGTGAACAATCAAAGTGCAGAGGTGCATAACCGAAATATTCAGAGCTTGTTGACTATTGCAATCCATGAACTACTTCATTGATCTAAAGTGTCTAAGTGCAATGTCATATTATTCAAGGCATATTTAGAATAATGCCACCCTCAATAAAATGACTCTGTAGGTAATGTACTGCTGCATGAGACATCGACAATAGCATCCTTCACCTAATAATTATTGACCCGTCACCTATGGCTCCCACATATTTAAAAACCTAGAAATGGCCCCCACTCTTTTAGCATAGGTCTCTTCAAAGATTTTTGTTCTTCTAATTTTTTCTGACCGAATGCCAATAGTGGGAACATTTATTGACTTCCACAATTGCAAAATCAAAGAGCGAGCCAATGCAATTGCAATTGAGGTGAACCATTTGGAAAACCTATTGATCTTGAAAACTTGGGGAGAGGAGCCAAATAAGACAAGTGTGACCTTAGGTAGTATAGAAACACAGGTGAATCTACTAATCTCGGCAAACACATCAACCCCGAAAACCTGCAGTTATGGGCAGCAGAAGAAGATGTGACCCTGTCACCACAATCCATTGCCTTGCAACAAAAGCATTGGGTTGGATACGACAGATGCATTCTATTAATCCTCAATGGAGTATATATAATAAGCCAGTATCTTGCAAGAAATGCCATTCTTTTATACTTTGCCACTCTAAGCAACTTATACCCCATCTCACAAATATGTTGCCAATCTCGGGGGTTATCTTGCATCCTGTTTCTATTTTTACTTTCTCTAAGAATGCCAGCACTACTTTTTGAACTATGTGTTTCCTAAGAATTATATACCAAGTACCCAACCCTAAAAGCTTATTCCCAGAAAACATGTCAACCAGTGAAAGTGTTTCAGTTATCAGTTCCCTATAATTATCTTTTAACAAGCTTTTTATTTGCCTAAAGCTTGACTGCAGATCTATAGTAGTATGCCTTAAAAGCAAAATCACTTGGTCCCATGATATTATGGTTGAGCCTACAACAAAATCGCCCAATCTTGTAAAACCCTTTTCTTCCCATTGACATTAAATGGGATACAGGGACTTCAACCCCCAGAGTCGTGCCTCTTGTAATCGAGTGTTCACATGACATGGGGAATCTCCCATTGCTTTCAAAGGGATTGCAAACGCTGTGCCAATAGCCCTAAAGTCTTGTATCCTGATTTTTTGGGCACTTTATCGATCTTCAAAAAAACGGGAGTTGAACCTAACTCTCCTTAGTCATGCGATTAAAAAAAAATAAAAAATCAAGCCCTGAGCCTGAAATAGAGAGATTAATGAGGGTATCCAAGAGGGCTGCCTCATAGTAGGCCTTGATATGAGGCAGAGCCAGACCCCCTTGCTCTACCTCCAATTCTAAAATGTGCATCTTTGCCCTTGGGTTTTTACTTTGCAATACAAACTTTCGAAAAACTATTGTGAGTTCTTTAGAATATGCACTGGGTACTTTCAAAGGAAAATTGATAAAAATAAATAAGAGCAGGGGCAAAACTGACATTTTAATTAACGCAACTCTTTCAATTAAAGTAAGTGGTAATAACTTCCATCTCTCCTACAACACTTTAATTTTATTCAGGGTTGCGGTATAATTAAACTCAAAAAGGTCTGCAAACTTGTTGTTCCCGCAGATCCCTAGATATCTTACTGTACGCTGGGGCAAGGTTTGGAGGCAGACTGGCAGATCGTCTTTAGATGCGTTAAACAACAAAAATTCAGTTGTTGCCTCATTTAATTTATAACCTGCTATATTCGTAAAATCTTTAATCACATCTGTTAGCCGTTGAATATTCTCGCTATCTGCTTTTAAGTATAGTACCACATCATCAGCAAATAATTTTATCCCAGTCATGCCTTCCAAGGGAGAAATTATCCAGTTGTTCACCCGAATTCTAATAGCAAGTGGTTCAATAAAAAAGGTGAACAGAATCGGAGATAAAGGGCATCCCTGCCGAGTACCATGTTTTATCTTGACCCTGCACACCTCCTTCATATTCGTAATCACCCTTGCCTCAGCACCAAGATATAGGCCCTCATTACAACCCTGACGGTCGGTGATAAAGCGGCAGTAATACCGCCAACAGGCTGGCAGTAAATAACACCAAATTATGACCATGGCGGAAACAGCTGAGACAGACAGCCACTTTAACACACCGACCGCCAGGGCGGAAACAACAGGCAACTACCCATGGATGCAGGGCTACACACTGTCTGCTGGCGGTGACGGCTGCTCAGTGGTGGCAGTGGTGGTGCTGCTGCTACTGGTAGTGGTGGGGGGGAGGCTCCAGCCCATCCCCTGCAGCCTCGGATGGCTGCCCTCTGGTACTGGTGGTGCTGGTGGCGGTGCTGCTGGTGGAGCTGGTGGTGGGGGGAGGCTCCAGCCCAACCCTGCAGCCTCAGATGGCTGCCCACTGGTACTGCTGCTGCTGGTGGTGGTGCTGGTGGCAGTGCTTCTGGTGGAGTTGGTGGTGGGGGGAGGCTCAAGCCCATCCCCTGCACCCTTGGACGGCTGCACCAGCATGGTTAGTGGTGTGGGCTCAGACTGAGTCCCAGGATCAGGCCCCTTGTCCTTTCTGCCTGCTGGTGCAGGCCCCTTGCCCTTCCTGGCAGCAGCTGGGGATTCCTCCTTCCCCTTCCTGGCAGCAGCTGGGGATTGGTCCTTGCCCTTCCTTACAGCAGCTGGGGTGGCACCTTTGCCTTCCTTACAGCAGATGGGGGAGGCACCTTTCCCTTCCTATCAGTAGCTGGGGGTGGCTTCTTTCCCTTCCTATCAGCAGCTGGGGGTGGCTCCTTGCCCTTCCTGGCAGCACTTGGGGCAGGCACCCTTTCCGTGTGGCTGCCTGGTGCCCGGGATCCTTTGCCACCAGGAGTTGTTGTGGACACTACTGGGCCTGTGTACTAGGTGGCTGAGGTGCTTGCCTGGGTTTTACACACCCTTGCCATACGTGAAGGACGGGAAGGAGGAGGGGTAGGGAAGAGTTCAATGGTGGAGAGGAAAAGCTTCTTAGGGACATTGGGGCGAGAAGAGGGAGAAGGTTTGGGAGTGGAGGAAAAGGGAGTGGTTGTAGGAGGTGTCTGTCTGCTGTGTGTGGGTGCAGGTGCATGGGCTGGATGCTGTTCTGAGGTGGATGGCTGTTGGGTTTCTGGGTGCCCGCTTTTCTGTACCTTGGGGGGGGGGGCACAGACACAATGGGAGAGGACACAGGGGACGTGTGCATGGATGTTGGGATGGTGTCTGCAGGTGAGGTATGTGTTCTGTTAGGTGTGGTGGAGATGGTGGTAGTGGATGAGGATGCATGCAGGTGTGAGTGTAGACGCAACTGGGAGGGAGTTGGAGGAGGAGGGGGACACAGTGGAGGCAGTGTATGTTGGTAAGTCTGCATCTGGATGGTGTTTGTGTGAGTGCCTGTGGGATGAAGTGTGGTGCTTGTGTTTGCCTATGCTACTCTTGTGTGTTGTCCTGTGTGCATGCTTGTCTGCCTGTGCTTGGGATAGGTTGGGGTTGAGGGAAATGGGATTGGGAAGAGGAAGTTGGAGGGTGGAAAGGGGACAATTGCTGCCATCAGAGAGGAGGCCAGAGCCTGGATAGATGTCTGTTGGGCTGCCAAGCCAGTGTGAGTGCCCTCCAGAAATGCATTTGTCTGTTGCATTTGGGCTGCCAGCCCTTGGATGGCATTCACAATGGTTGACTTCCCAACAGAGATGGATCATAGGAAGTCAATAGCCTCCTCACTCAGGGCAGCAGGGCTCACTGGGGCAGGGCCTGAGGTGCCTGGGGGGAAGGAGAGGCCAACCCTCCTGGGTGAGTGGGCACGGGAAACTCGCTGAGAGGCTGCTGGGCGAGCGGTGCTGGTGCGGGGGTGGCGGCTGTACCTGTAGCTGGGGTGGTCACAGAAGTGTCCACCACCACCAGGGACCTTCCATCGGAGAAGGTATCCGTGTCCGAACTGTCCCCTCCAGCGTCCGCCATGGTGCTCCCCTCGTCCCAATGATGCCCTCACCGTCGGTGGACTCTGACTACTGGGTCCTGTGGGATGCAGCTCCCTCCGTCGCCGGTGCCACTGCTCCTCCGCCAGATGATGCTAATGCACATAAGGACAGGGTTACAAAACCTAAAGGGGGAGAGAGACAAAGGAAACACTGGGTCAGTGGCTGCTCCAACACCATTGTTGGCGTACACAGCACCCTCACACACATGGAACAGTCCTACGCACTAGGCAGTGCACTACCATTAGTAATGCTAGTCACCAGGGCATGGGGAGGGACACATACTGCCAACTGCAGCATACATGGGGCCCACACAGTCCTGCCCGGTAGTGGATGCCTACATGCTAGGTAGGCGGAATATCACATCAGAACCCTGTCCAACATGGGACTACTCTGCAATGTCAGGCCTGGCCTAGGGGTACCCACAGACAAACATCCACCATCTGGATACCACCCCACCATGCGTAAGTTGTAATGATGGGCACTGTACTCACCACCTTGTGGCTGCTGTGATGTCCCCAAGCGCCCATCCAGCTCCGGATAGGCCACCGCCAGTATGCAGCTGGGCCTCTGCCGTCTTCCGTGCCCAGCATCTCAGGTCCTCCCACCGTTTCTGACAGTGGTTGCTCCACCTGCCACAGACCCTCAGGGTCTGCACGTCCTTGGCGATAGCACACCAAATAACCCTTCTTTTGATGGGCGCTGACCTGCAGAGGAAATATACACAGGGGAAGGTATTAGTCATTCCCCTTACGCACAGACATGGCCCAGGATACATGCTGCACGCTGCCCAGGGCCCAACCACCAACCCCCCCAAAACGAGGCCTTCACACACAGCACCCCATGCATTCATGCCCCATGCATCATGCTCACAGTGTACTCACCTGTTGTTCTGGAGGCCCATACAGCAGTCGGTACTGGGGTAGGATCCCATCCACCAGTCGCTCCAGCTCCGCCGAGGTGAAGGCAGGGGCCCTTTCCCCAGTCACAGGAGCCATGGTAGGTGCCAGACACAGGTCACATCAGCACATGCAGTGTAGGTCCTCTCCTGTTGAAGGTCAGGTAGCAAGTGAGTGTACAGATAGAAAATGGTGGTGACATTCAAGGCGGTGCATACCATCACCGCCGGCGTACATCACCATTGGCCACTATACCCCATAGGGCCCAATGATAACCAATGAGGAGTTTTACTGCGGTTATTGACCGCCTCCAGCAACGCCGTACAACGTCATCGCAATTACCCCACTTCCACCTGTACCTCCATACAGGACAGGCGGACGCCATTTCGGGGGGGCAGGCCATGGATCCTAACTGCGTCACAGTTCACAATTGTACATTCAGGACATATGCCACTAATAAATTACGCAAATCACATCATGCATTGAACTGTAGTGGTTACAATGTACAGATAATGACCAGCTCCTCATTCTTTTGCCCCCTAGATTGCAACCGCTACGAATTAATAGGAGATGGAGACATCCCCTGTGTACAGACTCCTGGCGGACTTGGCAACAATGGAGGACAGGCACATCATCCTCACCTACAGACTGGACAGGGCCACAATCACAGAGCTGTGTGCACAATTGGAGCCTGACCTGATACCTGCTATCCGTCATCCTTCTGGGATCCCCCCTCTTGTGCAAGACCTATCAGTGCTCCATTTCTTGGCAACAGGTTCTTTCCAAGGGACAGTGGGCATGGCAGCAGGAATGTCACAGCCAATGTTCTCAACAGTGCTAACAAGAGTGTTGTCTCCTTGATAAAACACATGTGCAGCTACATTGTTTTCCCCCAGGTGGAGGATTTGGCCACAGTGAATGCAATGGACATATCCCCAATATTATTGGGGCTATTGATGGAACACATATAGCATAGGTCCCCCCCCTACCCGGCGAAATGGCAGGTGTTCAGAAATCAAAAACGTTTTCACTCGATGAATGTGCAGATGGTGTGTTTGGCGGACCGGTACATCTCCTATGTCAATACTAAGTATCCTTGGTCGGTGCATGAAGCTTTTATCCTGAGGAATAGCAGCATCCCAAATGTAATGGCCTAACTCCAGAGGCACAGGGTGTGGCTAATAAGTGAGCCCTGGTTCCCACCCAGTGGGTGTTGGTGTATGGTGTGGGCCATAAGGGTTAGTGTGTGGCTAACAGTTTTCCCTTGATATTTGAAGGTGACTCTGGTTACCCCAACCTCTCATGGCTACTGACCCCTGTGAGGAATCCCAGGACAAGGGCAGAGGAACGTTACAATGAGGCACGTGGGTGAACAAGAAGGATAATTGAAAATACATTTGGCCTCCTGAAGGCGAGGTTTCAGTGCCTCCATCTAACAGGTGGATCCCTGTGCTACTCACCCAAGAAGGTCTGCCAGATCATTGTGGCATGCTGTATGTTGCACAACCTTGCCTTAAGACGCCATGTGCCTTTTCTGCAGGAGGAGGAGGCTAGAGATGGCTGTGTGGCAGCAGTGGACTCTGTGGACAGTGAGGATTAGGAGGCAGAGGATGAAGATGAGGACAACAGAACCACAGTGATCAGACAACACATCCAATGAAACACAGGTAGGAAAGTGTTACTTCACATTTCATTGTCATTATTTAGATTTTCTTTGTCACTTGCAGGCTGTGAATTCCCACTTCTATGCCCACTCACTGTACCCTTTGGCAACTCTTTTTGCAGATATTGGTGCCCCTCTATCGCTCCTGGTGTGTTCACTGCAGCCAACTACAGGTCTTTCCTATGTATGCATTGCTGTACGGTTGAATTGGAATGTTTAAACCTTGTTACACAAATACATACTTAAATCATTTGACATACTCCATACTTGTATTTTTTCAGAAGAAAGGGGAGCAGTTCAATGGGCTGGGGGGATGATGGAGGAAAGTCCAGGGTAGAGTCCAGTCTATTGGTAGCACAGGTGCATTGTCGAAGGGCATAGGAAGGGGAGCAATGGCAGTCCAAGGTGGACAGGGTGAGTGAGTGGGACACGAGGTAACCGTCAGGAGAGTCTCATTTTCTGGTGGGGGTCTTAGCAATAGTCTCTGGCTTCTGTCTGGATAGCAGGGAACACTTGCGGGGTGGTTCACCCTCTGCAGGGTGGGGTGCTGGTGGTCTGTTGGTCCTGTGGCGGGTCCTCCTGTCTACTAGCGGCAGCGGAGGGGGAGGGCTGCTCAGTAGTCTGGCTAGTGGCAGGGGCCCGCTGGTGTGACACTACCTCCCTCATTATGTTGGCCAGGTCTGTCAGCACGCCTGCAATGGAGACCAGGGTGGTGTTAATGGATTTCAAATCCTGCCTGATCCCCAGGTATTGTCCCTCCTGCAGCGGCATGTTCTCCTGCAACTTGTCCGTGATCTGGCCCAGCATATCCTGGGAATGTTGGAATGCTCCCAGGATCGCGGTGAGTGCCTCCCAGAGAGTCGGTTCCCTGGGCCTGTCCCCCCCCTGGCACACAGCAGTCCTCCCAGTGTCCCTGTTGTCCTGTGCCTCTGTCTCCTGAACCATGTGCCCACTCTGCCACTGACCCCAGGTCCCTGATTGTCTTGGGTTTGTGGTGTGCCCTGCGTTCCCTGTAGTGGTGGACACACTGCTGATTGACGTGTCCTGGGGACAGAGGTATGGGCTCGCTGGGTGGGTGCTTTGGTGGTGTTTCCTGAGAGGGGAGGCTCTGTGGTGGTGTGAGACTGTGCCTGGGTAACCGACTGTCCGGACGTCCCTGATGGGCCAGCTTGGTCATCCTGATCCAGGCGAGCAAAGTCGCTGTCATCACTCTGGGCCTCTTCTTTGGGGGGAATGGATGTTGCTGGCACCTCTTCTCTGGTGACATTGGCTGGGATACCTGTGGGGATGTAATTGCAGTGTTATTGTTTCTGTGTGTGACATATTGTGCATGGGTGGGTTGCCCTCTATGGTTGTTATTTGGTGGGCTAGCTGTTTCCCTCAAGTGTGCATGCTTTAGTGATAGGTGTTAATACATTGGTAGAGCATGCAGGGCTTGGAATTTGGATGAGTGGGTTGTGATGGTGAGGTGTGTGGGAGGTAGTGAAGAGATGGGAGTGAGGGTGAGGGTGGGGATGTGTGATGGCATGCAGGTTAGGGGGTTATAGTAGTAAAGAGTTGACTTACCAGAGTCCAGTCCTCCTCCTACTCCTGCCAGACCCTCAGGATGCATGATTTCCAAGACTTGCTCCTCCCATGTTGTTAGTTGTGAGGGAGGAAGTGGGGGTCCACCGCCAGTCCTCTGTACAGTGATTTGGTGTCTTGCTGCAATGGAACACACCTTCCCCGTAGGTCGTTCCACCTCTTCCTGATGTCATCCCTGGTTCTTGGGTACTGTCCCACGACATTGACCCTGTCCACGATTCTCCGCCATAGCTCTATCTTCCTACTAATGGATATCTGCTGCACCTGTGTTCCAACTAGCTGTGGCTCTACCCAGATGATTTCCTCCACCTTGACCCTTAGCTCCTCCTCAGAGAATGGGGTGTCGTTGTGGTGCCATGGGTATAGTGTGAGTGGTGTGTGTGAGGGTGTGTAGGGTGATGTGTTGGGGTGTGTGTTGTGAGGTGCGTGGGTGGTGTATAGGTGATGGTGGTATGTGGATCTGGTTGTGTGTGTGCTCTTGCTGTCTCTCTCTGTTGGCAATTGTTTGTAGTCGTAAAGGGTTGTGGGTAATGTGGGTGTGTGTTTTATAGTGGTGTTGGTGTGTGGGTGTGGTGTTTGTATGGGTGTCAGGTGTGTGTAGTTTGAATTGTCCAATGTGGTGTTGTTTTGTTTGAGTGTGTGTATTTTGAGCGCAGCAGTATGTACCGCCAATGGTTTACCACCGTTGAATGTCCGCCGTGGTGATTCATGGGTCATAATGTTGTGGGCCTAGTTCTGTTAGTGTAACTGTGTGGGTTTTGATACCGCCAGTTTATTACTGACCTTTGGTGTGGCGGACTTGTATCTGTGGCTGTCTGGTGACAGATTGGTATGTGTGTGTCATAATATGGTAAGCGGATATCCGCGGTGGTGGCGGTATCTTGGTGGCAGTCAGCATGGTGGTAAGTGGGATTTACAGCCAATGTAATAACATTACATGTCTCCTAGATACGCCTTGGCTGCTCAGCTACAACTACCTCTAGAGAGCCTGACTTCTAGACACTGCCTATATTTCACTAATAAGGGATAACTGGACCTGATATAAGGTGTAAGTATCTGAGGTACCCACTACAAACCAGGCCAGCCTCCTACACATACCACTCCTCAGAGAGCTCCACTGGATCCCCATCCAGAAATGCTGCCAGTTAAAACTCCTCACACACTCATTTAGGTCACTTCAGAACAAGGGGTTTGCATTCCTCAGTCACCTGCTTTACTTCCACCAACACACCAGACAACTTCACTCAGCATCTCTCTCACTCGCACACACTCCTCGCATGCACAGAAGCAGTACGGGAGGTCTATCATTCTTCTACCACTCCGTCAAATTCGGGGTTACCTCCCCCAATATATCAGGACCTCCTTCTCACTTCTTGAATTCTACAAGAAGCTAAAGACCTGGCTTTTCAATGAATCTTCTTGCAAGCCCATTGAGACTGCTGGTACTCAGGTCCAGCCTCACCACACACCTACACTTACCTACTCTGCACCTGGAGACCCTCACAGGTGACAAGCAGAGTTCTACAAATCCACCTTACATTACATTACTTCTCATAATTTATTTTCAATTTAGCTTACTTCATCGAAGAAAACAATCACCTTCTCTATATATTCAGAGCTGTCATGATTATGAGACATTTATAGAAGGCACCCATCTGTTCAGTGAATTATTTACTCCATCCCTCCTCTCTTGCCAAAACCCCTTTTTTCCATCATTCATGATATTATTAGACACATTTGAAAATGGCGTCCATCCACATAAGCTTAACTTTAGTTTTGTCCACACATGCCAGCAACAAACACACTTCAATATGGTGACCATCTACAGAGACTAACCTTTTGTTCATCACCTATTTCTTATCCTACTATATTCTTTCAGCGTTCCTGCTACTACTCAACAAATTAATTCACTGCTTTTCACCTCAAGTACAAGTCAGTGCCAGGCAGCTTCCTCATTGCTTCATCATGCTATTATAATTTGGTCACTTTTTTTTATTGCAGATGCGTATATTTGTTACTACTTTGTGAGCATCTGCTTTCAACATGATCTGTTACAGATACTTGTTATGATAACTGCACCATAAGTCAGATATACAAAGCCCTTTTGCATTTCTTAATGGTCCGAATCAGCATTCCAGGCTGTTAATAAATGCAAAATGGCCTTTTCTGATATAAAAAGGCCTTTGGAAATCATAAATTGGAATTTCTACCCTGTAGAAATCGCAATTTGCGATCGCCAGAATAGAAAATCTCAAATAGAGATTACCTATTTGCGATTCCTATTCTGATATACAAAGCATTTCCTAAATGTGATTTGGGCATTTATTGAATGCAATTATCATTGACTTGAAGTTGATGATAACCATGTGCATTTTAGAAAAAAACACCTGAAAATGTTTTTGTTTAAATTGCAATAGAGCACACTCATGCCCTTTGGGCATATGTATGTCCTACACGTGCACCACTATTTTTAGGGAGTACCGAGTGGGCCTTTTGCCCATTGCCATCCTTGATTTTGAATTTCCCAAATAGTGATTTCCTAATAGGAAATTGCTGTTTGGGCTGTGCAAAATCTGGCAATTGACACAAATGCAATGGGAATCCTTACTTAGGATTTCCTAATAGCGATTACTACCTTGTAGGAAATCAGTATCTCTAAACATAGCATTATGCATTGCTTAAATAGTGATTTCTATGAAATCACTATTTAGGAAGTGCAAAATTGCATTTTAGTCCATCTGGCCCCATGTTACACTTCTGGTGGAGCACTTTCAGGTATGCTCTAAACAAGTCAGGAATGAAGTTAAAGGGTTTTATTACAAGCTCTGGCTCAGGTTAATATAGACAGTTCTTAATACAGGGCTATAAAGATATAAAATTACCATTGGGTGTCCAAAACATTGGAAAAACCAAAGCTTGATTAAAATCCAACAGACTAAGCATTTGATTAATGTTATACAAAACGTAGGCACCAGAACATGATGTTCTGTGTCTGAGAATAAATGTTGACCAGTTCTTCTAAGCATGAAACCAATCTAAAACATTCCAATTTAGTTCATTAAGCAAGGGAAATCCATAACAGTGACAAGTCACTAACTGACATGTGCTGGGCTATAAAACATGGGGACAAAAATTAAACAGTCAATAAAGGACAAAAAGAATTTGGAAAACAGCATCTGGGGCAAAAACAAATTAACTAAAGTTGACAAAAAGCAAGTAAAACGGTACGATGTCAGCATCTCAGAAGGTTGATCAAGAGTCTTCTCATGGGTCAGGACTAATTCTGTGTGTTCTGTCAGCAGGCATTAGGAAGGTGGGGGCAAGGGCAAAGAGGTCTGGACCTCTCAAAGTCCAATGGGAATCAGTTCAAAGTCCGAATGGCGACTGACTCAAAAGCAACTGGGAAATGGTAAATTAAAGTCCAAAGTGAAAGATGATTTGTCCATCGATCACACCACATGAATCGGAAGGTTTAATTGTCCAATCATAGTTCATAATATGACAGTCACCGGCAACATCAAAAAAAGATTCCCATCACCGTCATGGGAAGGCATCAATCTTTTGCTCTCCTGTACAATTTTGCAACACAAATCTAATTGAATCCATCTTTACATTCCTTTGTCCTCGATGTACCAGTTTCAAGGTTACTTTCTCATGCCCTTTGTGAGTAAAACTATAGGACATCTATTTCCAAACTAACATTTCATGTGAACAACTTCTGTAAAGAAATGACATGTTAGCAAAAGAAAACAGCTTTCTCATGTAATTCATGAAAGAAGGCCTAGCAGGTCTCACATAAGCTAACTAAATCAGAATAGAATTAAAATGGTACGCTTCATTCTTGTCAAATAAAACACATATAAATGTTAAAATCATAAATTCATCATTAATAATTCTTGTTATAAATCATGTTACAGTAAATATAAAACAAAATAACTACTAATACATAACATTAAATATAACGGGGAAGTACAATTCTCAACATTTACTTATTGCTTTTTAGTACATTATTTAAGAAATTAATTATTATTTCAATAAAAACTATTACTTAACATTATAAGGAAACATATGAAATCAAAACAAATGATTATACTTGGATTAAAATAGCCCTACGCCATTACATTAGATCAGTAGCCTACAGTAAATACCTTTCAATATGGGGTTTTAATGCACCACTTTACAATTAACTTTTTAGAGCTTCACAAAATAAATTGAAAGCTTGTCACATATAGATCATCATTGTGACACCAAAAGTAACAGCCAAATTTCAGCTGCACCACTTCTATATTGATAGCATCTATGGAGGTTCCCTTTCCTTTTTTGACTATAGTTTTGATTTTGCACATGCCTAAAACAACACCTTATTAAATACTGCCATTTTTCTCAGTTACCACAAACATCATATTTGGCAATGAACACTTTAACATACTACGTATTTTTTACATGATGGTTTTCTTGAACAACAATTGCTATTTTGTGTTATTTTGACATCTAGAATTTTCCAATACCAGTGCAGATTGTCCTCAACTTGGCAAAGAACTCACTGACCAGTATAAGTGTTATGATATCTTCCTCCACATAATGAAAATACTAATTGTCTCAGGTAACTCAGCGGCCATTATAAACATATTATAATTTGTCCACTCTAGGAGGACATTGAATGCCTCTCCTGTGGCCCTCTTTTAAAAAGCAAACGTCACCTGTTCTATCTCTGGTACAATCTGTTTTGCCACACAATCTTCTTGGTATGGTGCTCACAGTGTTGTGTACTGAGGTTCTGGCTGCCGCTTTAACTCACTTTCTTTGTGCTGTCCAATTCTTGCATACTTGCGTCCGCATCTGCTTTCACACCTATGCGACCAGTTCACGCAGCCGGGTAAACGTAATGTCTGGAAATCAAATGTATTCATTTTTTCATATTCATATGTACTTATTTCTCTTGTTTTTCTTGTTGTGTAATTTTCGATTTTTCTTAATGTGATGGATCAGGCAATACATGTTTCATGCTTTAGGCTAATATGCCTAGGGATTTTTTTAAGGCTGAAAGTTATTTCCCAAAAAAGTCATCATTAAACACAGCATGCCATGTACAATTATTAAACGAAATTACAACTCTAAATAAATAAAATGTTTTTTTCTATTATACAATCTTTGCTTCAACTACATAACCAAATTGAGATCTTTTCATAATGAATAACTGTCACTGACCTTTCCCAACTATGGATCCAATGTTTGGAATATAATGGATGTTATGAACATCTAAACACTATTTTTGAAATGTTGTCTGCTTATATCTACTACACAGCAATGTAATGTAGCCTATTGGAATCCAACTAGAAGGTCCTGTTCCAATTCATGTGTTTTGACAAATCCTTTCTAGAATTTCTATGGTTCTGGAAAATTTCAAATGTTTGTGTTCCACATTCAAACACTGTAATTATAAAAATTCTACTTATCATATAAGTATAGTTATGCTTGCTATTCGTTTACACAGACATACTGTCTGTCTCCTGCCAAAAGCAGTACAGACCCTCCTGGTAAACCATGGTCCTTCCTGATACCACGAGAATTCCTCTTACTTCTACTTAACCTTGCATGCTATTACATTTTTTCTTAGTCCCTGACCAGTCATGGTATTTTTACATACATACCTACCTATGCTGCATTTTCATTTTTGCCCTATTAACTTGGGCATGCTTATTTTCTACCTCCCACCTTCTATTTCTTTGGATCTAAGTAATGATTTTACTGTTTTGCTTGTTTCCATTTACCAAACCATTTCTGTATATATAATCTACGGACATAACTATGAGAATACCAGTACATCATACTTGCTCCAGTACTTTTTTCATGTAAAGCTACTTACCTGTACATATCATTTTGCCTTAATAATTTCGATTTTCCTTTGTGGATCCAAATGTTCACCATGGTCTTGTTTATTTGTTTGTTTGGACTTCAACAAACAGCATCTGTATATATTAGATATTGCCATGCCTCACGAGGCTACACACAAGTAAGCCTTTTTCAATTATTTGAAAATGTAATTTCTTTTGATCATTCTGAATGGCATGCTATGTTTAAATATTACTTTTGCAAAAATAACTTTCAGTTTAAAAAAAAAGGTTAACAAAAAAGTCAAAAGTATTTGTTGGTCTCATGAGTTCTAGGTGCTATAAACATCAGGATACGTACATTGATTGAAAAACATTACATCCGAAAGGAGAAAAGAAGAACAAATCATGGATGAAGTTTGTGGCACAGAAAGAGTTGTCATGCAATTTTTATATGAGGTGGACATGAAATCAGCCACAGGCTCAATCAGGCTTTAAAGGCGGATACTTGCAACAGTGATTGATGTTTAAACCTAGAACCTTTCCCACTCATATACAACTTTTATTTCTTTTCAGGGAAAGAAATTTGAGATTCAGCCTGACGGGTTACCCTCTGCACGAAAACTTGTTTACTACACTGGTTGTCCTTTCAGATCACGACATCTGCTGCTGTTGCTCAGTAACACCCACAGGCTCTACCTGAACATACAGCCTGCGCTGAAGGAGATAAGGAAGGTGGAGGATGCAGAAGGTTAGTGCTAAGTAGCGAGCCTAGGCATGCTTCAGAAAACAAGCACTGGTAATGCCAATAGACTCGGCCTATAAATAAAAATGCCTTTTCAATCACTGATGGCTTTAGGCACTCTGTAAGTCACAATATAGGCAATATTTCCCTCAACTTTGCATTCACGCATGTATTCACTGATGCACTAGTTCATTCTTGTATTCACCTATTCACACATAAACAAAACGCTTAAACAATCTCAACATCATATACAAAATAAAAAAATAAAAGTAGAAAAAGTAAACATGCTGTCTCAGGCATGCTAATTCACACAGTGCTGCTGTGGGATACACAGTGTCATGCCTGATCATACAGCAACACAATCAAGAGGCAGAATCACACATTGTAACACACAAGTGGTATGGCAGGAATGGTTTCTCTGTACACTCTCGGGAAAAATTACAGGATTCTGGTCCCATTAGTACAGTCAAGATATTAGTCGAATAGACTTCACCCAACTCTTTTGTGGCATGCTTCATCAACAGCCATTCCTACTCACTATGTTACAATGAAAGCAGCAGGGTGGTCTTAACCTCATTGTAGAGCGAGATCAGAAGATTCTCGTTCTGGCCACTAATGCGGTCCAGTTATTCTTAAAACAGCATTGGTGTAAGCCCAAAGTTTTTCTTTATTCACAGGTACACTTGGCTGGATTAAAATCTGAGTAGGGATGATCACGAGAAATTATGTTGTGGGCATTCCATCACAAGTCTACTTGCCAACATGTTTCATCCACACAGTGGATCCCTCGAAGGATGGTCTCTGGCTTTCATCAGGGCAGTCAAGGACCCCACACATGTCAGTCACTAGTCCACCTCAAAAAAGTGCATGTACGGTAAGAATAAGTCTTACCTCTAAGGTTGTCGTGGTCTCCTAGCGATAAAAACAAATCATAAAACAAATAGTGTCTCTTTAGTCCACTCTATTATTACACTTTCTATGTAATCCTTAAGCAGTCGAAATTCTCTAGGTATGCTCAAACCACTAATTTTTTCTGAGAATGTATCCTGAAATGAACATTCATGTGCAAACTATGTTGCACACGTGATAGCTCGGCAATCTTGAAACTTTGTGTCAAACAAAAGTGATTCATGCAATGTGTTCTGTCACTTATCCTACACTCATAGGGTTTTTACACAAGGGACACTCGAGGGAGGAACCTCTGCTGTAGTCACACACTTGTGTGGAAAGTGAGGTACAAATTACAGTCCCTCACGACTAAAGGTCAAAGGATTCTTATTTAAAACCTCACTCACTCACTCATGGGTAGTCATTACCTGTTCAACTTCTTCTTGTCATGTGCTTGTACTCGCTTCATCCTGTGGTGATAACAGGTTATTTTTTACAAGGAAAGGAAAGGTAGTTGTCACTTTTATGTTATCTAAGGCCCTCCACAAGACAAAGTTAAATTATGGGCGAGTGCACATTTCAGTAATCTCAGGTACCGTCCCATTGTGCAACAATGGGGAGTCAAAACCACCTCACCATATTTCTCAGAAAATGTTCAACGGGTAACGCCAACCTTCATCAGGGCTCCCACATTGAGATGAAAACCCTTGTCCAGAAGGGGTTTGCAGCTCAGCTGTGAATGGTGTACAAAGGAGGGCCCCAACTGAACTTTCAGAAGACATCAGAGGTGCCACCAGATGCGTTTTTGATTGCTGTAAGGGATGGTAGCTGTGGCTGTTTAGGCAGAGTAGGGTGCCCAAAGAGCCACTCACCATCGCCTTGCCCACTTGTTAAAGCCATGACCCATGTCCCTGTATACTCACACGGTGAATTATAGTCCTAGGTTGGCAGGTCTACTGTTGCTTAGCATGGCAGACATATGATCGAAACAACAAATACAATTAATCATAGCAGTGGGTGGTCATCTTGTACATAGTGTGTTTTCCTTTTAATGTTCCATCATGGCTGTAACATTTATAACCAACGCATTTGCCATCTTGTAATGTCAAACATGGAAATGCTGTGAACAATACCATATCATGGTCGTTGTCTGGTTTAGAGGCAGGATGTGGTGCACTGCATATAAACTAATTACTAGAAAGTGGCCTGATATCAGTGTCTAGGGAGTATGCTTTTAAGTCAACATGAGAAGGAAATAAATAAATAAAACAGTACCAATAATAGGGGAAAATGGAAAACTAAAAGACTAGCCTGCCAGCCCTTGTTCTGAACCACACCCATTTGCAGGCGGATGTGTAGAAATGATAAAGTCAGCTAGCCCATTCTCTATGCTTTCATGTGTAGAAGCAGATGGCAGAAAAGGTCTGACCCAAAAAGCAAGTCTGTGTGCGTACGTGTGTTTTCCAATTACAGGATGCTGGCAAAACCTAAGCTTGTCAGTCGGGCCTTCTGGAGTAATTCTAGCAAAAATGATTACAATGTAAATACTCTACCCTGGGGCTTGTCAAAGGGGTTAATCAATACGAAAAGCCTTGCCTACCATGGAAATATGTGATCTTCGTGTAACAAGAAGGTCCTTTAACATAAATAAATCGACATGCTGTCTTTTTCTTTACATGCTATTATAAACAGATCACACTTAAGGCTTGTGAAATAGCTTTTCTCAATGAAAGAATCAGACCTATGAATCAAGCCTATAACCTTTATCATTGGCTTGTCACTATAATCAACTCTGACCTATTTTATTGAGCCTAAAGGTTCTCCCAGGGCAACCATCAGATATGCCATAGTAAACTTGCAACTCTATTTAAAGCTGCAGTTGTTAAAACGATATAAATACCTCCAGGAATACCTTATCATAGTGCATACCTTCTGCATCCATTGTTTGTTTGAATAGGCCACTAACACCAAAACCAAGTCCTACTGTGGTAGTCTGTGAAATTACACATAACAAAATACCTACATACGGACATTAAAACAGTTGATAACAATCTGGCCTTAAAAGCCTATTGCTATTAACAACTACTTTTCACAGTAAGTAAGTTAGGCCCTCTGTATCGACGTTTCAAAAAGGTATGTATTGTTTTAGTTATTGAAAGCATAACAATATTTTCTATTATAAATGCAATCTAAAATAAGATAAAAATGAAAGTGCAACTGTGCATAATAACATGCAGGCCCACACTTCTTTTCTAAGCCCATCTTCGGGACTGTGGCAAACAATTACTTAAAGATTTATCAGATGGGAGCCATTGTCAAGAATTTAACCAGTTTGGAGTTTAATTGCAGGTCTGTGAAAAAGAAGCCTCTTTCTAGCATATTTACTACCATTTTTGGCCTGTTTGTGAGTGTTTTTCAGTGTGTTTTTACTGTCTCATTGGGATCCTGCTAGCCAGAACCCCAGTGCTCATAGTTTAAAACCTATTTGTCAGTGTATTTTGCATGTCTCACTGGGATCCTGCTAGCCAGGACCCCTGTGCGCATAGTTTGTGGCTTATGTGTGTTGTCAGTATGCTTAACTGTGTAGCTAACCAGAACTCCAGTGCTTATGCTCTCTCTACTTACCAAATTTGTCACTATAGTTTAGTCACTCCATATTCCAATTCTGATTGGCTCACTAGACCCCCCTTATAAGGCCCTAGATACCCAGGGCATTATGGTTCCAGGAGATCCTTATGGGCTGCAGCATTTCTTTTGCCACCCATAAGTAGCTCATAGAAACTTTTCTTCAGGACTGCCACTGCAGCCTTAGTGAAATAGTGCACACACTATTTCACAGCTATTTTCCACTGCGCTAAGAAACTTATAAGTCACAGATATGTCAAACCTTCATTTACTGAAGTCTAGGTGCAAAGTTACTGTGTGTGAGGGGCACCCTTGCACTAGCAAAGGTACCCCCACATTGTCCCGGGCCAATTCATGAGTGCGGGGACACCATTATAAGTGTGCACTACATATATGTCAATACATATATGTAGCTTCACAATGGTAACTCAGAAAATGTCCATGTGAGGTGTCTAAGATCATGGGATTGACCCTAATCCAAATCGGGTGTTGAGTATGTTAGACCTGACATCCTTAGGGTGGTCCCCCCTACCTTTTTTCCGCCCTCCCTCCACTTTTTGGATTCTGTTTTTGCTGGTGTTTAGACTGCGCACTTTACTACTGCTAACCAATATTAAACAGGAAGGCCAGCAGCACACAGAATGTAAAGTTCAATAGTGTTGCAGGGATAGGTATCCCTGGTGGTGGGTTGTCGAAGTGAAAGAGTTGAATGGAGTCTCAGGTCTGGTTTGCAGAAGGTGTCTTTATTTGTGGCAACTATAAATCAGAGTGCCATCAACGAGATACAGCCAACACGTGTTTCGTCACACAAGTGACTTTATCAAGGCTGGGCCATGTGGCCAGAATGGTACGTAGCGAGTAATATGGGTGCCCCGTAATCAGTTGTGTGGGCTAGTGGAAGGTCAAGTGAAGCTTTTAGGATGAGCCATTTGAAAGTATGGCTGAGTGGGGTCATGAATTTGCAAGAAAAGGCAGGTATAGCAGGCCTTGATAAGCCTGTGGTGATAACCGATAAACACCGCATCCCCGAAGGAAGCTTCAAGCTACTTCTAACCAATGCTAAAGTGCATATGCTCTCTCCCTTTAAACACAATGACATTGGATCATACCCAATTGGATTATTTAGTGCTAGTAAAGTGCACTGTATGTGCCCACGGCCTGTAAATTAAATGCTACTAGTGGGCCTGCAGCACTGATTGTGCCACCCACTTAAGTAGTCCCTTAACCATGTCTCAGGCCTACCATTGCAAGGCCTGTGTCTGCAGTTCCACTGCCAATTTGACTTGGCATTTAAACGTACTTGTCAAGCCTAAAACTCCCCTTTTTCTACATATAAGTCACCCCTAAGGTATGCCATAGGTAATCCATAGGGCAGGGTGCTGTGTAGGCAAAAGGCAGGACACGTACCTGTGTAGTTTACATGTCCTGGTAGTGTAAAACTCCTAAATTTGTTTTTGCACTGCTGTGAGGCCTGCTCCTTCGTAGGCTAACATTAGGGCTACCCTCATACACAGGTTTGAGTGGTAGCTGCTGATCTGAAAGGAGTAGGAAGGTCATATTTAGTGTGGTCAGAATGGTAATATAAAATCCTGCTGACTGGTGAAGTTGGATTTAATATTAGTATTTTAGAAATGCCGCTTTTAGAAAGTGAGCATGTCTCTGCACTTAAACAAATCCTTCTGTGCCTTACAATCCACGTCTGGCTAGGTTCAGTTGACAGCTCCCTTGTGCATTCACTCAGACAAACCCCAAACACAGGATGCTCAGACTCACCTTCATACATCTGCATTTTGAATGGGTCTTCCTGGGCTGGGAGGGTAGAGGGCCTGACATTTACATGTCAAAGGACAGTAGCCTGCCCTCACACAAAGAACTGCTCTCCTGGACCCACATCAACGACGAAGACACCATAAAAACCATGAACACCATCCAGTCCGCTACCTTCCAGGATAGCTGGAAGCAGGCCGAAGTGAACACCCTGCTAGAGAAACCCAAAGCGGACCCCGAAGCCCTCAAGAATTACCGACCCATCTCCCTCCTTCCCTTCCCGGCGAAGGTCATCGAGAAGATCGTCAACAGTCAACTGACCCACTTCCTGGAGGACAACAACACTCTGGACATCTCCCAGTCCGGATTCCGTAGGAATCACAGCACCGAGACCGCCCTCATCGCCGCAACCGATGACATCAGGACCATACTGGACAAAGGCAAAACTGTGGCATTCATCCTCCTGGACCTCTCAGCTGCCTTTGACACCGTCTGCCACCACACCCTATGCACTCACCTCTACGACGCCGGGATCCGCCACAAGGCCCTGGACTGGATCACATCCTTCCTCTCCGGCAGAACTCAGAGAGTCAGCCTCCCGCCCTTTTTGTCGGAAGCCACCAAGACCATCTGCGGCATCCCCCAAGGGTCTTCTCTCAGCCCAACTCTTTTTAACATTTACATGGCACCACTCACCAACATCGTCCGATCCCACAACCTCAACATTGTCTCCTACGCCTACGACACCCAGCTGATCCTTTCACTCACAAAGGACCCCGCCACCGCCAAAGCCAACCTCCACAACTGGATGGATAAGAGCCGCCTCAAACTTAACTCGGACAAGACAGAGATCCTCATCCTCGGCTCCAACCGCTCCGCGTGGGATGACTCCTGGTGGCCAGCCACCCTAGGAACCGCACCTACACCCACCACCCACGCACACAATCTAGGCTTCATCTTAGACTCATCGCTCACCATGACCCATCAAGTCAACGCTGTTTCATCTTCCTGCTTTAACACCCTCTGCATGCTTCGCAAGATCTTCAGATGGATCCCAATCGAAACAAGAAGAAAGGTCACCCACGCCCTTGTCAGCAGCAGACTGGACTACAGCAGCATGCTGTATGCAGGAACCACAGCCAAACTCCAGAAGAAACTACAACGCATACAGAACGCCTCCGCACGCCTCATCCTCAACATCCCACGCCACAACCATATCTCAGCCCACCTCGGAGACCTACACTGGCTTCCCGTCACCAAGAGGCTCACCTTCAGACTCCTCATCCACGCCCACAAAGCTCTTCACAACACGGGCCCTGCCTGCCTCAACGAGCGACTCACCTTCCACGCTCCCACCTGCCAACTCCTCTCCGCCAATCTTGCCCTCTTCGCCGTCTCTCGCATCCATCGAACTACAGCAGGCTGCAGATCTTTTTCCCACCTCGCCGCCAATACCTGGAACACCCTCCCTGCCCACTTACAACAGACCCAGGACCTCCTGACCTTCAGGAAATGCCTCAAGACCTGGCTATTCGAGCAGTAGCAGTCCCTTCCCACCCCCTCCAGCGCCTTGAGACCCTAGCGGGTGAGTAGTGCGCTTTACAAATGCTTGATTGATTGACTGATCCTCCCAGAGCCCCCGGAAATGCTTTGAAGGGCACAAACAGTGTCCTCTGTACCTAATCCAGTCAACACTGGTTCAGGGACTGCCAGTTCCTGCTCTGGTGCGAACCTGGACCAAGGAAAGGGGAGTTACCACTGCCCTGTCCATTACCACTCCAGGGGTAGTGCCCAGAGCTCCTCCAGAATGTCCCTGGCATTCGCCTTCTTGGATTCCAAGGTGTGGGGACCCTCTGGAGGCCCCTGACTGGCCAGTGCCAGTAGGTGACGTCTGAGACCCCTCCTGATAGGTGCATAGCTGGGTAGGTAGCCAATCCCCCTCTCAGGGCTATTTAGGGTCTCTACTCTGGGTGTTTCCTCCGATTCGGTATGCAAGATTTCTCCAGGCCTCCTCTGCATCCTCTCCTTTAGCTTCTGACCGTCGGATTAACCGCAGACTGTTCCAGGAATCGCAGAAACTACAACAAAGTATCCAGGACAACTCCTGTGACCTGCAACTTCAGCTCCAACCAACATTTGCAACAGTTTCCAGGGTGTGCACGCTCTGAGGACTGCCTGCCTTCACCCTGCACCAAAAGAACTGAAGGAATCTCCCGTGGAGTGATGGAGTCACTTCCCTGCTTCAGCAGGCACCCTTCTACGACAACAAATGGTACTCTGGGGCTCCTCTCCTGACGACGAGCGTAGTCCCTGGAACACAAGTGGTGGAGCGAAGTGACCCAGACTGTCCAAAGGTTCAGCTGTCCAAATTTGGTGGAGGTAAGAGCTTGCCTCCCCGTGCTGCAACCGTACTCCTATGCACCGCATCTTCTGTAGCTCCTTGGGCTTCTGTGCACGGCTTCCAAAAGTTCTTCGTGCACAGTGTGGCCCTAGTCCCCAGCACCCCATCCTGCAACGCACAGCTCTCTGAGTTGTTCTACGGCTGTGTGGGACCCTCCAGTATAGTGCTGCGATGACTGCACTTTGCATCTTCTTTGTCCCCGTGTACTGGGACTCCCGTGGGTGCTGCCTGGTCTTCTGAGGGCTCTCTGAAGTGCTGAGAGCCCACTCTGTATCCTCAGTCTGAGTTGAGGCCCCCAGGTCCCTCCTGGGTCCAGGCAGCTCCTCTTTGACGCAAATTGCATACTTGTTTGAACCAAGGCTTGCTGGCGGAATCCAGCGACGCAAACAGCCTGCATCCAACATCTTGATGAGGGACATCTCTTGCACCAAGCAGGAACCCGCAGCCATCTTCTTTGGTGCACGTCAGTACTTTTCTTCTCACCGGATAATCCACATTTGCACCTTCTTCTAGGTTGGCAGTGGCTCCTGTCCTTCCTGGACTCTTCTTTGACTTCTGGACTTGGTCTCCTCTCTCCACAGGTCTTCAGGTCCAGGAATCCATTGTTTGTTGCTTGCAGCCTTGCTTGGTTCTTGCATTATCCTTCATCACGGCTTATAGTGTGTTCTGAGGAAATTTGCTGTACTTTACTCCTGCTTTCCTGGGCTCTGGGGTGGGGTACTTTACTTACCTTTGGTGTTTTCATACACTCCCAGCGCCCCTCTACACACTACACTTGCCTACGGGGGAATTCGACATTCGCATTCCACTATTTTAGTATATGGTTTGTGTTGCACCTAGGCCCATTGCAATCTATTGTATTTTCAACTGTTTGCACTATTCTGTGACTGTTTACTTACCTGATTTTGATTTCTAGTGTATATATTGTGTATAATACTTACCTCTAGAAGGAATATTGCCTCTAAGATATTTTTGGTCTTGTGTCACTAAAATAAAGTACGTTTATTTTTGGTAACACTAAGTATTGTCTTTTATTGTGTATAAGTACTGTGTAACTATAGTGGTATTGCAGAGCTTTTCATGTCTCCTAGTTCAGCCTAAGCTGCTCTGCTACAGCTACCCCTAGACAGCTTACGCTGCTAGAACACTGCCTACATTTCAATAATATGGGATAACTGGACCTGGTATAAGGTGTAAGTACCTTAGGTACCCACTACAAACCAGGCACGCCTCCTACAGGGCCTTCAGGCTCGCTATTATAACTTTGCTGCATGAACGAATACCTCTATAATTCGAAAGCCTGTTTTAATAACATTGATCAAAGAGTGCACAAGTTACGACAAATACAGACTCGGGCCCAGATTTACAAGACTCTGCGCATCAGTACTGATGCACAAGATTTCTTGCTCCCCAACCGCCACCTAACAACACCATGGCGTACGTTAAGCCAATAGCATCAAACTTTGTGATGCTATTGTGGCACTTTGCTCCACTAGCGTCACAAATGCTAACGCTAGTGCAGCAAAGTGCAAGGAGGCCCATTGATTTCAATGGTGCGTTCTTTTAACACCTGCTTTGAGCAGGCGTTAAAAATGACACCAAGAATAGTGCAATAAAATCTTTTAAATTTAATTGCGCCATTTTTGCGGGCCTCCTAACGCCGGAATGCCCTACTTGCATACATTATGGCTGGCACAGACATAATGTGGCTCAAGGGGTCGCAAAGTGGCGCAGTGCATGCATTGTGCCACTTTGTTAACATGGTGCAGTGATTTTTGCCTTGCTGAGCTATATTTGTGTAATAACAATGATGCTATTGTGGCGCAAGAAGGACCTATTGCATTGTTAATCTGGCCCTAGGAGGATAAATTTCTCATTTTTGGCTTTACAAAGTCAGCATTCTGTGGGTCTGCTTTAGTCCCATTTTGGCTCATCAATGCTGCTATGCCGCCAAAGTACAGAGCTATTAGTTTGTGTTTTATATGCACTGGGAAGGGGGTGCCTAGAAACACTTCTGGTTTGAGGACACCATGGCTTTTAACCACCATCCAGGCATATGATCAAGCACTGAGTTTATTTTTGTTTGCCAGGCTCGAATGCAGTTTTATAGCTTTGTTTACCGCCCTTTTAAAAAATCATATGACATGTTCATTGCCCATATTTCAGTCAAATCCAACTGTTTGAAGGAATTTTTTAAGTATATTGTGGTAGGCTGACTGTGGGTCACTTTGCAGAGCTGCCCATAAAGAGCTGTTTTGTGGGGAGTCTTGTGTTTACCGTATCGTGTCCCAGCATTTTATTGTTGTTGATCTTCTATCCAGAACTTGCTTTTGAGGCCAAACCCAAGGCATATTTGTTCTGGGGATGATGTTTGAGGCAAATAAATTGCTAAATGTAAGCATTGATCTGTAGATTACCCGTAAAACTGTGCCTTGTCCTCTCATGGCTGCACTTGCATATGTGATTGTTGGGAGTAGCTTGGCAGAGATTACTGCTTGTACCAGTTAAAAGGAGGGGCCAGACAGTTTTTTCGCTAGCATACTGAAGGCATGGGTTAGGTTAGGGCATTCCCTTGCTGCGCCATATATTATTGTTGGTGGAAGAAGCTGCATTTGGAGTCCAGGTACGAACCCAGATACTTGTAGCTGCCTACAGCTTCCAGGGGAGTGTTATTTAAGAGGTCTGTGGCAGCTCATCCTTGTTGGTTAGAGATAGGTATTGTTTTTGTTTTTGTTGTGTTTACCTCTAAGTCAGTGGTTCCCAACCTTTTGATTTCTGTGGACCCCCACTTTAACATTAATGAAACCCAGGGACCCCCACTGAATCATCATTAGAATCCGGGGACCCCCGCCTGAGTCATTACTGGAAGCTAGGGACCAAATTTGTCAATATTTTGTATTTTTTAAAAAAATTTCTAGGCTCTCGCGGACCCCCTGAGAAGGCTTCGCGGAGTCGTTAATATTGACATATGTGGCCAAGATGTTTACTAATCTTTCTAGGCCCACTTCTGTCATGCTGAACAGCACAATGTCATCTGTGTAAGACAGATGAGAGAGGTGGAGCTGACCCAGCCATGGCGAAGGAGAGTTTCCCTGATCCAAGACTGGGGAAAGATCTGCCATTATTAGAATAACCCCTTCGCTGCCAGGCCTTTTCCCCCTCATGTGCCAGGCCTTTTTTTGGCTATTTGGGGCAGTCCGCGCTTAGGCCTTCATAACGTTTTGTCCACATAAGCTAGCAAAGCCAAATTTGCGTCCTTTTTTTCCAACATTCTAGGGATTCTAGAGGTACCCAGACTTTGTGGGTTCCCCTGAAGGAGGCCAAGAAATTAGCCAAAATACAGTGACAATTTCGTTTTTTTTTTAAACATGGGAAAAAGGGTCTGCAGAAGAAGGCTTGTGTTTTTTTCCCTGAAAATGGCATCAACAAAGGGTTTGCGGTGCTAAAATCACCAGCTTCCCAGCTTTCAGGAAAAGGCAAAATTGAATCAGAAAACCCAATTTTGCAACACAATTTTGGCATTTTACTGGGACATACCCCAGTTTTATGTTTTTTTTGTGCTTTCAGCCTACTTCCAGTCAGTGACAGAAATGGGCGTGAAACCAATGCTGGATCCCAGACACCTACATATTTCTGAAAAGTAGACAAAATTCTGAATTCATCAAGGGCTAATTTGTGTAGATCCTACAAGGGGTTTCCGTGAGAAAATAACAACTGAAGAAAAAAATATTGAAATGGAGGTGAAAAAAAACAGCAATTTTTCTCTACGTTTTACTCTGTAACTTTTTCCTGCAATGTCAGATTTTTTAAAGCAATATACTGTTACGTCTGCTAGACTCTTATGGTTGCGGGGATATATAGAGCTAGTAGGTTCATCAAGAACCCTAGGTACCCAGAGCCAATGAATGAGCTGCACCCTGCAGTGGGTTTTCATTCTATACCGGGTATACAGCAATTAATTTGCTGAAATTTAAAGAGTGAAAAATAGCTATCAAGAAAACCTTTGTATTTCCAAAATGGGCACAAGATAAGGTGTTGAGGAGCAGTGGTTATTTGCACATCTCTGAATTCCGGGGTGCCCATACTAGCATGTGAATTACAGGGCATTTCTCAAATAGATGTCTTTTTTACACACTCTCTTATATTTGGAAGGAAAAAATGTAGAGAAAGACAAGGGGCAATAACACTTGTTTTGCTATTCTATGTTCCCTCAAGTCTCCCGATAAAAATGATACCACACTTGTGTGGGTAGGCCTAGCGCCCGCAACAGGAAATGCCCCAAAACACAACGTGGACACATCCCATTTTTTGACAGAAAACAGAGGTGTTTTTTGCAAAGTGCCTACCTGTAGATTTTGGCCTCTAGCTCAGCCGGCACCTAGGGAAACCTACTAACCCTGTGCATTTTTGAAAACTAGAGACCTAGGGGAATCCAAGATGGGGTGACTTGTGAGGCTCTGACCAGGTTCTGATACCCAGAATCCTTTGCAAACCTAAAAAATATAGCTAAAAAAACACATTTTCCTCACATTTCAGCGACAAAAAGTTCTGGAATCTGAGAGGAGCCACAAATTTCCTTCCACCCACCGTTCCCCCAAGTCTCCCAATAAAAATGATACCTCACTTGTGTGGGTGGGCCAGGTGCCTGCAACAGAATAAGGCCAAAAACTTGTAGAGATAGAAGGGATAGCACAGCAAGTTGATAAGGACATATTCTTCTTTTATTCATCTTTAGGCTGACACAGCTTTGGGGACCCACACATGTGAGGTGTCAATTTACTTGGGAGACTGAGGGGAATGCTGGGGAGTAGGAATTTTGGGCTGGAGCGGTGATCGTACAGACGAAAGTCAGGAAAATATGCTTTTTTAAGCAAATTTTGAGGTTTGCAGAGGAGTCTGGGTAAGAAAATGTTGGGGGATCCAAGCAAGCCACACCTCCCTGGACTCCTTGGGGTGTCTAGTTTTAAGAAATGTCTGGGTTTGGTAGGTTTCCCTAGATGAAGGCCGCTCCCAGGACCAAAAACATAGGTGCCCCCTCCCCCCCAAACACAGGTAGTTTTGTAATATATCATTTTGATGTGTCCACATATGTCTGTGATGTGCCAAACACTAAAATTGTGAAAAGAAACGCACTTAGGTTATTTGAAAAAGACCCCTCACCCACCAACCAAGTTGGTGGCATGCTTCATCATTGGGGTCCCACCTGAGACACCTAGCGTGTCAAGTGTGCTGCGACGCCTGATTACAGCGGAGCAGGTTTTGTCATTTGTACCACACACACTGGTTGGATTTGGCACGAGAGTGATGGTTCAGTAGATCAAATTTTATTAACAAGAGATTTCACAAAAGTGAAATGCACTGGTAATAACTGAAAGGCCACAAAACTGAACCAATGACTCACAGCTCGTGAGCTGTAAAGCCACGGCAAGGCACCAACCGCTTTACAGTTCTTTCACACACCTTTCATGCATGACATGCACAAGACCATTCACGCCGCCAGCCACAGGCCTGCACATTACAACACTCGCATCGACAGACAGCGCCAGTCAAGGGCCCATCACTTTCATACGCGCACATGCCTGATACAGCAATCACGCCAGCTGATGAGTGTGTGGACTGGCGTTTGGCTGGCACCCCAAGCACACCGCCACCCAAGCGCCTCCCCACCCATACCGCCAGCCAAGCGCCACCCCAAGCACACCGCCATGCAAACGCCACCCCACCCATACCGCCAGCCAAGCGCCACCCCAAGCACACCACTAGCCAAGCGCCACCCCAAGCACACCACTAGCCAAGCGCCACCCCACCCATACCGCCAGCCAAGCGCCACCCCAAGCACACCGCCAGCCAAGCGCCACCCCAAGCACACCGCCAGCCAAGCGCCACCCCACCCATACCGCCAGCCAAGCGCCACCCCACGCACACCGCCATCACTTTTTTTTTGTTTATAAACAACAAAGAAACCACTAACTAATGATAAAATAAGTACAAAACAACAAACACAAAAGTTCTAACTCAATACATGACAGTAATGCCAACCGTGAAACCGAACATATGAAAATTTAAAATAGGCAGTTTATGCTCACGGTATTTCCCAAAAGTTTTTCCTTGTGTGGTAACTTCTAAAACAGCCGGGCACACACAGCCCAGGCTGTGAAGGGCATTCGGGCAGTACATCCGGCTCTCCCTCCGGATTGATCTCCGGGCACATACTCTACATTTCTTTGTGGGCAAGTCTTTTTTGGGAGTGGGAGGAATGTGATCTGGAAAATGCCGATCTTTCAATCTAACCACAGCCTCCACCACTTCTACTCTAGGAACTCTTGCCTGTTCCACCACAATAAGGCTTTCTATCAGTGACTCCTGAAATTTAACAAATGTCCTCCTTGACTCAGGTGAACTATCCTTGAACACAATAAAAGCATTAAAAGTTGCCAAATGAAATAAATGTAGGGCCAACTTTTTATACCACATGTAAGTCTTACGAAGAGCAGTGTAAGGTTCCAACCTCTGATCTACTCTATCAACACCACCCATGTGCCCATTGTAGTCCAAAATGCACGCAGGTTTGTGCACTTCCGCAACCTGACCCCAAACAGTCACAGGGGAAGTACTCTCATCATGGATGGTAGATAGCATGTACACATCCCTCCTGTCTGAAAATTTCAGAGCTAGCAGCTCATTATTCCGCAAGGCACTGCACTGTCCCCTCTCACTTTTTTTACAGACAAGCTCCCTTGGATAGCCTTTCCGGTTAGAACGGAGTGTGCCACAAGCAACAGTGTCCACTCTAAACAACTCCTTGACCAACTGCACTACAGTGTAGAAATGATCTACGTACAAATGGTGACCTTTGTTAAACAGTCGTCTACCAAGTTCCCACACAATTGTTTCGCTAGCTCCAAAAGTGACCGGACAACCAGGAGGGTCAATACTTGAATCCCTACCAATGTAGACCCGGAAATTATACACATATCCTGTACTGCTTTCTGACAGCACATAAAATGTAATCCCATACCGTGCCCTCTTACTAGGAATGTACTGCTTAAAAACTAAATGCCCCTTGAAAAGGACCAAAGACTCGTCCACACTTATCTCTTTGCCTGGAACATAGACCTCTGAAAACCGATCTACAAAATTACCAAGGACAGGCCTAATCTTCAAAAGACGGTCACAATCAGGGTGATCTTGTAGCAAGGCTAAAGCATTGTCTACAAAATGCAGCATACGAAGAAGAAGCAAATAGCAATTATGTGTCATAGTTGCAGGAAATATAGCCGTTGCCATCAAGGGACTATTAGACCAATAAGAAGCCAGTGATGGCTTCCTGATCAACCCCATCAAAAAAGTCAAACCTAAAAACGTTTTCATCTCTTCCAGATATGTGGGAACCCACTGAGTAGCTCTAGACTGAGGCTTAAGTCTGGCAGCGTTGTCCCGCAAATATTGCTCTGCATACAAATTAGTCTGCTCCACAATATCTTCCAAAAATACATCGTCCATAAACAAGTGAAAGAAATGGACAGGCAAAAGGTTTTCCGTATTGACTCTACACCCTGGGAGACCAGTAAATGCAGGTAACTGTGGCTGCTCCATGTTTGGGGCAATCCAGGTGTCAGGTCTTCTAATGGGAAACCCTTCAGCCGCAGGCTGCTGCACTCTTGGCACATCAATGTCCTTCTCTACAACAGGCCCTTCATCTGCACTGAGAGTAGCTTCCTCATCAGAAGAATACTCTCGGACAGAAAACTCACTGCCAGAATCTCTCACTTCCTCCTCTGCCTCAGATGCAGAGTCAGTCTCGTAATCATGGTCTGAAGACGACTCAAAGAGCATGCCAACAACCTGCTGGCTACCCATGATCCTCACTAACAACAAATGGATTGCCAACAACAACTAGCACTAAAATAAGAAATAAACAAAGTGTAGTTTTATCACAAAGAGTTATGTACTAAAAAACTATACCACTCACTTGCCTGAAAAAGCCACTCACCAGCAACTACTCTGCACAGACACAGCAATCACCAATGATATCCCACTAAAAATAAAAAATAAAATTAGACATATGACAACACAAATATCATTGTGCTCAACTCTAAGGACAATGTCACACACAATACTGCATTTAGTAATCCACCTACAAACATGTCATTCATGCATGTCAACAATACTCCTTTGGAGTAAATTGCTTTCACTTACCTAAAACATGCAACTATGCAAACCGCAGGACAACTACTGCCAAAACCGCTAGGATCCACAGCAAAGGAAGCAAAAGCTTTGAACTAGAACAAAAAGAAGAAATAAACTGTTATAATCACAAATACCAATACTTTGCCAGTTGACAAACACCGGACCACCAAGAACGGCCCTGCCCGCGATCGTGGAGCAGGAATCCACTGAAAACAGGCACGGGGGAAAGGAAAAACCCTTTCCTTTCCCCGTGTCTGTTCCCCCCCCCCCCCCCAACCCCCAAAGAAGAAAGGACTCAACTTTTCCTTCCTAGCGCTCCCCCCAGTTCCCGGGTGCAGGACGAGGTGATCTCGTCCAAGGCACCCGGGAACCGGTGCCTTGGACGAGATCACCTCGTCCAAAGCACCCAAGCGGTTAAAGAGATGGGGATGCCAACACACATCCCTGCTTAAGTCCTTGGATGGTTGGATGGTATTTACCTAGATATTCTTGTCTTCTCATCAATTTTCATTTGGATCCAAGTTTCTGAGTAGAGTGCTTCTATTACTCGAAGCAGCTTTAGGGGAATTCTCAATTTTCTTAGTTTATTCCAGAGTATCCCCCTGTTGACACAATCAAAGGCTGCTTTAAGATCAACAAAGGAAAGAAGTAATTTCTTCTTTGATATTTGACTTTGTTCAGTTATGAAGGTGGTTGCTAGGATATTTGTTATTGTACCTAAGCCTTTCTTAAAACCTGTTTTAACAGGATTATGTTGTTCAAGGCTGACGAGTCAGACAGGCCTGCTAATACAAGGAAAGCCTAATATTTAGCTTCAGAATCCAGGAGTGATATGAGCCTGTAGTTGGCAGGGTTGGTGTGGTCTCCTGCTTTAAATGTCAGATTTACGATGGAGCCATGCCAACTCTCTGGTATGACGCTGATTTACATAGCGCAAATAATTCTCCTGACCAGCACTCAGAATGTTCTTTATAGACAGCCTGTGGTATACCATTTGGGCCTGGCGCTCTGTTGTGGTGTCTGGCAAGTATAACTTAAAATTAGGCCCTCTGGCATAGTAATAACTTTTACAGATCAGACCTATGGAATCATCTGACATATTTTTACCAGTGGAATAATAAGGACTTTTGCCTGTATCATTGGCTTGACACCATGACAAACACGAATTGGCAACTATCATATAAAACGTTTAAAAATTGCAAGTATTGACACAACTACAAGTGGCCAATTAATATACAGCCCCTATCAAAAGGGAATGAGAGTGATTAATATATTGGTAACCTTCAGTCCCAATGGTTTATCACAGTTGGTGACCAACACATTAAACAGCTTTGCCTACTACAGTAATCTGCGAGAGTTCATGTAACAAAATACCTGTCTTGAGTCTGTGACACAATTCACTGTTAAAGGCCTATTGGCTTTAACATATGCTTTTCACAATAAGTACACCTGATCTACTGCCTTTGTCATACGTTTTCATAATAACCAGGTTAATAACATCAACATAGCTTTTGCCTGTAAAACAAGCAGAACTGGGGTCTTTATCATTGGCTTGTCAACCTGAGCGACTCAGGTCCACTGTATTGAGCATACGTTTTTATACAAGGCAGTCATCAGGGATATGCCCATTAAATTACAAATGTTTACAAGTATAGCTAGCAAAGAAAAAAAGTATCTCTACTAAGAGGGCCTAACAAGTATTCTCATGGTGCAAATCTATCCACATGCTTTGGCAGAAGGGGTAACCAACACCAAACTCTTTGCCTATTATTGTATCATGTGAGACTCCATGTCACAAAATACCTCTTTGCAGACTTTAACGCCTTCGCTGCCAAGCCTCTTCCCCCTCCTGTGCCAAGCCTTTTTTGGCCATTTGAGGTAGCTCGTACTTAGGCCCTCATAACTTTTTGTCCACATAATCTAACCCCACCAAATTGCATCATTTTTTTCCAACATTCTCTGGATTCGAAAGATACCCAGAGTTTGTGGGTTCCCCTGAAGTAGACCAAGAAATTAGCCAAAATACAGCTACAATTTTAGAGAGCAGGAGGCAAGCTCTATCCAAGCCCATTGGAGAGCACTTCTCAGCACAGCCAGAGAGCAGCAAGGCAGCAGGGAAACCTCAAGGAGGCAGTCCTTCTCAAAAAGCAGTCAGGTGAGTCCTTTGGTCAGCCAGGCAGTTCTTCTTGGCAGGTTGCAGGTTCTGGTTCAGGGTCTCTTCTCCAGGAAGTGTCTGTGACAAGAGTGTCTTGTCAAGAAGTGTCTAAGTTGGTAGGATCGGAGACCCTGCTTACATACCCAAATGTGCCTTTGAAGTGGGGGAGACTTCAAAGAGTGGCTTAGAAGTGCACAAGGTCCCCTTTCAGTTCCATCTTGTCTGCCAGGGTCCCAGTAGGAGGTGTGGCAGTCAGTTATGTGAGGGCAGGCTACTGTCTTTTGACATGTAAGTGTCAGTCCCTCTACCCTCCCAGCCCAGGAAGACCCATTCAATATGCTGATGTATGCAAGTGTGACTAAGCATCCTTTGTTTGGGGTTGTCTGAGTGAATGCACAAGGGACCTGTCAACTAAACCTAGCCAGACATGGATTGGAAGGCACAGAAGGATTTAAGTGTAGAGAAATGCTCACTTTCTAAAAGTAGTATTTCTAAAATAGTAATATAAAATCCAACTTCACCATTAAGCAGGATTTTGTATCACCATTCTGGCCACACTTAATATGACCTGGCTACTCCTTTCAGATCAGGATCTACCACTCAAATAGTGTATGAGGATAGCCCTGATGCTATCCTATGGAAGGAGCAGGCCTCACAGCAGGGTAAAAATGAATTTAGGAGTTTTACACCACCAGGACATATAGAACCCACATGTTCATGTCCTGCTTTTTACCTACGGGCTACCTATGCCCTACCTTAGGGGTGACGTATATGTAGAAAAAGGGGAGTTTACAGCTTGGCAAGTATTTTTAAATGCCAAGTCGAAGTGGCAGTGAAACTGCACACAGGCACTGCAGAGCTAGGCCTGAGACATGGTTAGGGGCTACTAATGTCGGTGGCACAACTAGTGCTGCAGCCCAGTAGTAGCATTCAATTTACAGGCCCTGGGCACCTGTAGTGCCCTTGAGTAGAGACTTACAAGTAAATTAAATAAGCCAATTTGGTATGAGCCAATGTCACTATTTTTTAAGGAGAGAGCATATGCACGTTAGCACTGATTAGCAGTGGTAAAGTGCGCAGAGTCCTAAAGCCAGCAAAAATGAGGTCAGAAAAAGAGGAGGAGGAAGGCAAAAAGTTTGAGGGTGACCCTGCCGAAAGGCCATTTCCAACAAGCATCAACAAAGGGTTTGTGGTGGTAAAATTATCATATCCCCAGCTTTCAGGAACAGGTAGACTTGAATCAGAAAACCACATTTTTCAACACAGTTTTAGCATTTTACAGGGACATTCCCCATTTTCACTATTTTTTGTGCTTTCAGCCTCCTTCCAGTTAGTGACAGAAAAATGGGTGTGAAACCAATGGTGGATCCTGGACAGCTAAACATTTCTGAAAAGTAGACAAAATTCTGAATTCAGCACAGGGTCATCTATGTACTTCCTTCAAGGTTTTCCTATAGAAAGTAACAGTTGAAATAAAAAATATTGACATTGAGTTGAAAAAAACAACCATTTCTGCCTACGTTTTCTTCTGTAACTTTTCCAGCTATGGCAAATTTTTAAAAGCAATATACTGTTACATCTGCTGGACTCTTCTGGTTGCACAAATATTGAGGGCGTGTAGGTTCATCAAGAACCCAGGTTACCCAGAGCCAATAAAAGAGGTGCACCTTGCAATGGGTTTTCATTGTATACCGGGTATACAGCATTTCATTTAGTAAAATATAAAGAGTGAAAGATCGGTATCAAGGACACCTATGTTATGTATTTCGGAAATGGACACAAGAGAATGGGTTTAGAAGCAGTGGTTATTTGCACATCTCTGAATTTGGGGTCCCAATACTGGCTTGTAAATTACAGGGTATTTCCCAAAATGACTTCTTTCTTACACACTGACTTACAGGCAAAATGTAGAGAAAGACAATTGGCAATAACACTTGTTCTTCTATTCTGGGTTCTCTTAAGCCTTACAATAAAAGTGATACATCACTTATGTGGGTAGACCTAGTGCCCGCGAAACAAA
Organism: Pleurodeles waltl; assembly: GCF_031143425.1. Lineage (NCBI taxonomy): Eukaryota > Metazoa > Chordata > Amphibia > Caudata > Salamandridae > Pleurodeles > Pleurodeles waltl. The sequence continues at coordinate 847,528,467 of NC_090444.1, forward strand.
ACGCCTCAAAACACAAAATGGACACATCAAATTTTTCCATTGAAAACTGACATGTGTTTTGTAAAGTGCCTGGCTGTGGATTTTGGGCTGTAGCTCTGCGGGCACCTATGGAAACTTACCCAACCTGTGCATTTTTTTAAACTTGACACCTAGTGGAATCCATGTTGGGGTGACTTGTGGGGCTCTCACTGGGTTCTATCACCCAGAATCCTTTGCAAACCTCAGAATTTGGCTAACCCACTTTTTCCTCACATTTCTGTGCTACACAGTTCTGGAATCTGACAGGAGCCCCAGATTTCCCTTCACCCACATTCTCTCAAGTCTCCAGATAAAAACAGTACCTCACATGTGTGGGTAGGGTGAGTGCCCGTGACAGGAAATGCCCCAAAACACAATGTGGACACATCACATTTTTCCAATGAAAACGGACATGTTTTTTCCTAAGTGCCTAGCTGTGGATTGTGACCTCTAGCTCAGCCGGCACCTAGGGAAACCTACCAAACCTGTATATTTTTTCAAAGTAGACACCTAGAAAAATCCAGGATGGGGTGACTTGTGGGGCTCTCGCTGGGTTCTGTCACCCAAAACCCTTTGCAAACCTCAAAATATGGATAAAAACACTTTTTCTTCCTCACATCCCAGTACTACAAAGTTCTGGAATCTGAGGGGAGCCACAAACATTCTTCCACTCAGCATTCCCCCACGTCTCCAGATGAAAAGGGTACGTCAATTTGTGGGGGTTAGCCTAATGCTAGAGACATGAAATGCCCCAGAACACAATGTGGATGTATCAAATGTTTCCGACGAAAACATATTTGTTTTTTGCAAAGTGTCTAACTGTGGATTTTGCCCTCTAGCTCACCTGGCTCCAAGAGAAACCCAGCAAACTTGTACACTTTTAGAAAGTAGACACCTACAAGAATCCAGGATGGGGGGACTTATGGAGCTCTCACTGGATTCTGTCACCCAGAATCCTTTGTAAACCTTGTTATGCAGCTAAACAAAATAACACGTTTTCCTCAAATTTCTGTGCTGCAAAGTTCTGGAATCTGAGGGTAGCCACAAACTTCCTTCCACCTAGCATTCCCCCAAGTCTCTTGATAAAAATGGTTCCTCACTTGTGTGGGTAGGCCTAGTGGCCGAGACAGGAAATTCCCCAAAACACAACGTGGACACATCACATTTTTCCAATGAAAACTGACGTGTTTTTTGCAAAGTGCCTAGCTGTGAATTTTGGCCTGTAGCTTAGCCGGCACCTAGGGAAACCTACCAAACGTGTACATTTTTAGAAAGTAGACACCTAGGAGAACCCAGGATGGGGTGACATGTCGGGCTCTCACTGGGTTCTGTCACTCCATTGCAAACCTCAAAATTTGGCTAAGAAAACTCTTTTTCCTCACACTTCAGTGCTGCAAAATTGTGGAATCTGAGGGGAGCCACAAAATTCCTTCCACCCAGCATCCTCCCCAAGTCTCTCAATAAAAATGGTACCTCACTTATGTATCTATACGCCTAGTGCCTGCAGTAGGAAATGCCCCAAAACACAATGTGGACACATCACATTTTCCAATGTAAATGAATGTGTTTTTTGCAAAGTGCCTAGCTGTGGATGATGGCCTCTAGCTCAGCCGCCACCTAGGGACACCTAGCAAACCTGTACATATTTGGAAAGTAGACATCTAGGGGACCGTAGAATGGGGTGACATGTGAGGCTTTTACTCAGTTCTTTCATCCAGAATCCTTTGTAAACCTCAAAATGTGGCTAAGAAAATACCTTTTCCTCACATTGCAGTGCTGCAAAGTTCTGGAATCTGAGGGGAACCACAAACTTCCATTTATCCTGCATTCCCCCAAGTCTCCCGATAAAAATGGTACCTCACTTGTTTGTGTAGGGCCAGTGCCCACGACAGGAAATGCCCCAAAATGCACCGTAGACACATCAAAATGACATATTACAAAGCTACTTGTTCTTCAAAAAAAGGGTTCACTTGCCTTTTCTGTCCTGGGCATGGCAGTCATCTAGGGAAACCTACCGAACCCTGACATTTTTGAAAAGCTAGCCACCTTGTGGAGTCCTGGGAGGTGTGGCCTGCATGGATCCCCCAACGGTTTCTTACCCAGAATCCTGTGGAACCCTTAAATTTAGCTATAAAAAAAGCAGTTTCCTCACATTTTTGTGTAAGATCACAGCGTGGTACAAATTTCCTACCACCCAGCATTCCCCAAAAGTGGATAGATAACCAGGGGGGTCAATATTGGAATCCCTACCAGTGTAGACCAGGAAATTATAGGCATATCCTGTACTACTCTCAGACAGCATATACATCTGTATTACATAATGTGCCCTTTTGCTAGGAATGTACTGCCTAAAAAACAGCTGGCCCTTGAACAGGACCAAAGACTTGTCCACAGCTATTTCTTTCTCTGAAACATAGATCTCTGTAAACCGATCTACGAAGTGATCAAGGACAGATCGAATCTTAAAATGACGGTCTGAATCAGGGTGATCTTGTGACAACGCTAAAGCATTATCAACAAAATGCAGCATCCGAAGAAGAAGCAAATACCGGTTGCGACTCATGTTTGCAAGAAATATAGCCGTTGCCATCAAGGGACTAGTAGACCAATATGAAGACAGTGACAGCTTACTTATTAGCCCCATCAAAAAAGTTAAACCCAAAAACTTCTTCAACTCTTCCTGATGTGTAATCCACCAGGTAGCTCTAGAGTGTGGGCTAAGTCTGGCCCTGTTATCCCTGAAATACTGTTCAGCATACAAATTAGTCTGCTCAATAACCTCTTCCAAAAATACATTGTCCAAAAACAACTGAAACAGACAAGTTGTAGAAATTGTTAGGCAAAAAGTTTTCCGTATTCACTCTACACCCTAGGAGAGCAGTAAAGGCAGGCAATGACATATGCTCCATGTTTGGTGCAACCCAGAGTTCAGCTCTTCCAATGGGAAGCCTTTCTGTCCCAGGCTGCTGCACTAATGGCACGTCAGTGTCCTCCTCTAAAACAGGCACTTAATCCACACTAAGAGTGGCTTCATCATCAGATGATTCCTCTCGGACAGAAACTTCACTGCCAGAATCTTGCACTTTCTCCTCTGCCTCAGATGCAGAGTCAGTCTCATAATCTAGGTCAGAAGAAGACTGAAAAAGCATACCAATAACCTGGTGAGCGGTCATCCTGTGGCTAGCTATGATCCTTCCTAATAAAAGTAAGCTGATAAATACGTCAACAACAACCAACACAGAGTAAAATAAGTAATAAACAAAGAGTGGCTTTATCACAAAGACCTATAGACTCAAAAATGATACCACTCGCTTGCCTGAGATAGCTAGACTCACCAGCACCAATTCTGCACAGGCACAGCAAGCACCAATGATATCCCACTAAAAAGGAAAAACAAAGTAAAATTACACATAAGACAGCACAAAAATCATTTTGCACAAATCTAAGGGCGATTTCACACACAATGAAACATAAGCTAAATAGACTGCATTTAGTACACTATTTACAAAAAAAAAAAAATTCAGTCATGGCAACAATACTCATTTGGACTAAATAGTCCAAAAAAAGGTTTTTCTTACCAAACACATGCAACTACACAAACTGCAGGTCTACCACTGCCAAAACTGCAAGTAGTCACAGCCAAGGAATCAAATGCTTTGACCTAGAACAAAAAGGAGAAATAAAAAATGATGATCACAAATACTTCTCCAGTCCACCCCACCACTAAGTATTTACAAATTTCCCTTGGTGTCTAGTCGTTTTTGCCCCCCTTGGGGGCAGATGGGCCTAACATAAAGATGCTGATCTGCTCTCAAGAGGGGGCAGAAATGGCCAAAATGAATACCCCCCAAAGGGGGGAGATACTTGCCCAAGGGGCCTAACCTTCCACCCCAAGCAAAAAACATGCACACACACACAATAACCCCTGGTGCCTAGGGGTTTCTCTTCTCCTTGGGGGTAGCGAAGCCTAATATAAATAGGCCAATCTGCTCCCACAGGGGGCAGAAAAGGCCAAAATGAATGCTCCCAAAGGGGAGGGACGCTTGTCTGAGGGGCCGCCCACCACAAACAAAAGGAAAACACACAAAACTTAATCCCTGGTGCCTAGTGGTTTCTGCCTCCCTTGGGGGGAGATGGGCCTCACACAAATAGGCCAATCTGACCCCACGGGGCTGCCCTCCCAAGCAAAAAACACACACAATAATCCCTGGTGCCTAGTGGTTTCTGCCCCCTTGGGGTTGGATGGACAAAATATAAATAGGCCTATCTGCCCCCAAAGGGAGCAGAAATGGCCAAAATTATTGCCCCCCCTAAGGGATGTGACCCTAACCCAAGGGGCTGCCCCCCAAACAAACAAACAAAAAAATTAATCCATGGTGTCTAAGTGGTTTCTGATCCCTTTGGGTGCAGATGAGCCTAAAGAAAATAGACCAGTCTGCCCCAAGGGAGGCAGAGGTGGCGAACAATCATGTGCCCCCTTTGGGAGCAACCCTTCCCCAAGGGACTGCAGTTCCAAAAAAAAGAAATCCCTGGCGTCTAAGTGGCCTCTGCCCCCCCAACCACATCAGCGCCCGTGCAGCAGGAATGCTCAAAAGAGACATTGAGGTAAAGGAAAAGCCTTTCCTTTCCCCAGTGCCTCTTTTAAAAAAACATAACCCCCGGGAGAGAAACTTACCTTATTTATTTCTTCCGTGCTGGAAGCAAATGGCGACCTCTAATGACCTCAGCGCATGGTGCACGCTGATGTCATTAGATGCCCTGGGGGGGGGGGTTCACGGGGGGAGTGCTAGCCCTCCCCCAGTGGGTCAGGTCCAGGATGTAATGGTTACGTCCTTGCCACAGCAGCGTTGCAGCCAAGGATGTAACTGTTACATCAGTGGCAATCAAGGGGTTAAAACATAATGATAACAACCCACCCTCAAACTTCTATAGACTTTAACATGTGCTTTTCATAATAAACAGATTAGCTCTATAGCCTTGATCATTTGTTTGTCACCATAACCAACTCAGTTCTGTATTGAGGCAAAAGTGCTGTACAAACAGTGATATTAAATGATCTAGTGAAGGAAACCAATGCAACCTCTGCCCAATTAAAGGTTGTACTCAAGAAAATCAACATTGGGCAGAGCCTAAGCTTCTGTCTCATTAGTACTTCTGAAAGCAATTTTACTGTTGATCACATTAGGTATGGTGACAGCTACTCAGTCATGCCAACCTAAATAGGGATGCTGAAGTTACTGGTTTGTAAAACAACTGTTTGATTCTTAGCTCAATTACTATGAAAATATGGACTCTCCGGAAAATATCACAAGCATTTGACAATTTTGCATAGGTACTTTCCAGAGGTATATGGCAGTATCTGCTTGCTAGATCTTTTTGTAATCAACGCATTGCCTTCATCTTCCGGATCAACACTGACTCATCGCTTCACTCTTTTCCTTAGTGCAAACCCACAACGGATGCAGCAACATTGTTGCGCTGAACAGAACCAATGCATCTCAAGGACCAAGGTACTCTTGCTCCGTGGGCCCTGTGTGGGTCTTGTAGCTGGCCTGCACTCCTTTTTGATTTTGCCCCAGTCTAGCGCGACCAGATAGCCCCGGTTGCTGCTTCCTTCTTCTAAGCTCTACAGTTTCAATTATTCTTTAAAAATTCATATCTCAACTTCTAGTTTTTGGATTTTTGTAGTTTTGGTATTTTTTGGCTCAATAAATTAAGCTCTATTCTAACTTGGTGTGGATTATTTTTGTATGATAGTTTTGCTGTTTTACTGTTGGAAGTGTTGCACAAATACTGTGCACATTGCCTCTTAAGTTAAGCCTGCCCGCTCTGTGCCAAGCTGTCAGAGGGTGAGCACAGGTTAACTTTTAGTGTGTATCTGATTTACCATGATTAGGACTGTAGTTCCTGCTTGGACAAGGTGCATACTTCTGCCACCCAGAATCCCTGGGCCATATTTATAAGCGGCATGCAATGCTAGATGGTCACTATTTTTGAAGCACCAGCGGTGCAGACTGCAGATCCATTTTGCAGCACACATAGAAAGAGGACAAGCCTCCATTGATTGATTTTGTACAGGAAGTGTCTTTTCCTGCACAAAAACAATCATTTCTGCACTGCAGACACCCTTGCACTATGGTGCACATGGCAGCCAGTTGTGCATCAGCACAGTGAAAGAGGTCAAGAATGTGCCATGTCTTATAGATATGGCGCATTCCTGCAATTTTCTTTTGACGCAGGGCAGCGCAGCAAGAAGCCTTGTGGGGCTGCCCTGTGCCAAATTCTTGTAAATATCCCCCCCAGTTTCTAACACCTAGTGAATCTATATATCTATTAAATAAAATAAAACCACAATATTGAGCTCTGTAATGCATTGTGGAGTGGGGAGCTATCTTGTGATTTGCCTTTTGTTAGTGTGCTCAAACCTTTTACCTTGTACTTTTGGAATGTATGCTTTATATTTATTAACCATAATTAAAAATGCATAGTATGTGAGAAGTGAGCCAAAGTGTAAATACATGTGTAGGAGATATTTATAATGAACATTATACATTGTTTAAAGGCAGAATCAAATACAAGGAGCTCCTGCCCTAATGGAGCTTTTTTACTTGTCAAGGACAGTGGGTAAACTGCAGGCAATAATGCTATTCCTCCTGTACTGCATGTTGCAAACATTTAAAAAAACTGTGTGACATAACTCCTCCATGAAAGCTGAATCTTCATTAAAAGCATCAAAAAAATTGGTTCTCATTGATCCATATTGTACTCCATGGACGGTGATTTGCTAAAATGCCTGTGGCAACAGAAGTGACATCACACACTCTTTGACCTTGATAACATCATAGGAAGCAAAGTCATATGTCCTTTGACCCTAAATGGTGCCGAGAAGTTCTGTCACATGACCTTAACCCTGAAGTTCAATTTATGTCATCATCTACCTAAGGTTGTCCTTATGTCAAATGGCCTCTAGTACATTATGGCCAGATTGCTGTAATTGTTGCCCTCTGAAGGGGCAGGGACATTGAATAAAAAAAAAAAGAAAGAAAAATTTACCTCCTCTGTTGCTGCTGCGCCGCTCCTCTGTCCCTCGTCTCTCCAGGCTGCAGGCACAGGCTCCCAGCCTGTCCGGCGGACAATCCTGACGCTTCCTAAAGCAGCGTTAGAATTGGCTGGGTGCGCACAGTCAGGGCACTCCCAGGCAGACTGGGAGCCTGTGCAGGCTCTCTACAGCCCCGCAACTGTGTTGCTGGGCTAGGGACAGCCTACTGTGCATATGTGTTTGGGCAGCCCGAGATGGCCGGCCAAACATACATGCGCACTGAGGGGAGTGCTCTGTGCACTCCCCTCAGTGCTCTTCACCCCCAATGCCCCGCCCCTTTAGAAGAAACGATAATAAACACAGTTTATTATCATTTTCTTGTAAAGGTTTTGCAGCTGCTGCTGCTGGTGGTGGGGGGGAGGCGACACTCCTCCGCCCTAACGGAGGAGCCACCCCTGGTGTCAAACCTGAACCCATTTGATTATACATGGACAGTGTCAGCAAGGTAGATAGCACAGTGCAATTACTAGACTACAGATAGATGCTGGGACTGTGGCAGTGGCATCCCAAAGTATTTCAGGAAGTGAAGTCAACTCATGAAAGGGTAAAATTGCCATCTCAACATGTGTTTCTGTAAGGATTTGAGTAAAGTTTATGACGTCTGGATAATTTTTCAGTATCAATACTTACCTGAGGTATGGCTTTTGTAATCCTGCCTCGGGGGCGACTGAGCCTTCCTCTGAGTTGTCCATGTCATACATATGTGAAATGGAGTGACAGAGGAACAATTACACTGATGACATGGAGGCTGTGGTGTGTAGGGCTGCTACTCTATTGATCCATGATGTTGCACACATCATTACTTCTCAGCCTGACTATTGCATATTGTGAGGGTAGCTGTCCATATAGTCCATATGACTTAGCAGCTGTAAAATGGATGTCAGCCTGCATATCTCAGTGAAGTGTGCCAGTTTGTTTGGTGTTAAACTAATGCAGCTCCAGTAGGCCTCAATACATTGGTACATTGTAATTGGCATGTGTGTGGGCAACAGGACAAAAACACTACGATTCATATGGATTGGTACTTCAATGCAAGCCTCACGGCCAGTTTATCCCCTGTGTGCAAATTTGGCGAAGCATTCATATAATGCAAGGTGGGAAGCCAAGTTGCAGTACTGTGTAAAAGTGTGCATGCAGGAAGGCACAATGTCACTAGGATACAGTGCATTACTGACTTTCCTACTTGTGGAGTACTTTTGCCTGGCTAGCACCAACGCAGGGACTCTTGCATCATGGTACAAGGGGCCCAGTATTGTACATAATGTAGTTCTTGTCCAAATCCAAAGGTTCTCAAAGGGCACACATTCAAATTCAAGTCCTTCAGGGTGTACCCAGCCATGAAACCTGACACACTCAAGGAGTTCACCTCATTGTTTTTAGAATGTGCTATAGGTGCCCCTTCAAAAATCATCTCCATTGTGCCAGGACCAGCATTTTTTCAGATGTCCCTCTCATATGCAATGTGTGCCCCCTAATGCTTAAAATTATCTACAGTATCCCAGTTCTTCAATTTATGTCATCATCTACCTAAGGTTATCCTTATGTCAAATTGCCTCTAGTACATTATGGCCAGATTGCTGTAATTGTTGCCCAATCCCATATGCCATGGTTTTCCTCCCTTATGCAAAGACATATCTCCAATGAGTTAGCACCAACATTTTGCCAGGGCTGCCCTCTACGTACGGTGACCAGATTTTGAAAAGAAAAGAACGGAACAGGTCAGACATAAAAGTAGTACTAAAACCTTTAGTCTCACTCTTATATTTGGCCTGTCCTGTAAATGTGTGTATTTGTATGTGTACACACACACACACACACACACACACACACGAGCAGGCAGCAGCAGACAGGTAGAAACTAATAAATTACATCTTCAGTTATGTAAGAATTTTAAGAATCTAGAGCTACATGTGAAAGGAGAGCATACCTTTCACTTCTGACTCGCGGTTGACCTGACCTTTGTCCCAAAAACCAGGACAGTTATTTAAAATTAACAAAAGTGTTGGGACACTGGGGCAGTCCTCTGAAAACTGGGACTGTCTGGGGGAATCTGGGACATCTGGTCACCCAACCTCTATCCCAATAATGTCTTCAATTGCAGCAGTATTTTTCTATGCATATATATTCAAGAAAAAAACCAAAGGTTAAAGGGACGCTCTAGTTAGGTTCAGAGTTTACACACAGAAAGCCATAGAAATTTGACATTCTAGTTATACTTATGTCAAAAAACTATAACTCATGCCCTAAAGTTACTTTACATAGAAATATGTATGTATATATATATATATATATATATATATATATATAACCATCCAACACATTGCTCCAAAATCGGGTCCGAAACCTGTGTGGGGTGGAGCGTATGCCGGAGGAGCTCACCGGCAAAATGATAGCCACTGTCCCAAAATAAACACGCTCTCTCAGGGTGCATGTGATCACATGACCAATTACAACGATACACCGAGTGAAATACAGATACACAGCCGCCATCTTGGAGAAGGAGAATTGACATCGGAACGTATATCCATACCTCCATATTATATAATGTAGAATAACATCATTGTGAAAAATAATCATATATATATATATTGTATATATATGTGTGTGTGTATGTATATATATATGTGTATGTATATATATATATATATATATATATATATATGTGTGTGTGTATGTATATATATATATATATATATATATATATATATATATATATATATATATATATATATATATATATAGCCAGTAGGTAGTTATAGTTAGGTCCAACTTTTCCCATAGAGGAAGCGTCTTACTCTTTGGAAACTTTCAGGCTGATTCGTAGAGCAGGGGTCAACTAAAAGGGGGTCCAAAAGTTTTTTCCCCATGCAGTGTCTTTTGGGATTTTGCAGTTTTTAGACATGACTACAGCTCGAACCGCTAAAAAGGAATTAAACTAAATTTGGCAGACAGCTAGATCTTTGTCTAGGAAGAGGCCTATTTGTAATTTGGTGTAAATCCATTCAGTAGTTTTGGAGTCATTAAAGGAAAACATAGATGTATACAGATGTGGGTCCTTTGCAGATCTACCAACTGGGGATCTGCGGGTACCCATGGGGGATCTGTGGGTACAAATGTTGGGGCCGCAGATCCAGACAAAAAGCAAGGCCCTAATTGGCAGGCTGCAACCTGAAAAGAAAGTTGCGGCCACCATTTTGTTTCTCGGTTGTGCCTCTGGGGAGAAAACATTAAAAAACACACATAAGGAGATCAGGATAGAAGAATCCTGACCCCATAGGACACATGGAGGAGTCTCTGAGGGTACCTCTTATGGGCAAAAAATAGTCCAACTTTTTTTTGTTGGCCGATCTGCGTATCCACTTCTGCCCACAGTGTGACCCCAAGTGTAAAACTGTGATGGATCTGCGGATCCAAAGCATAATGGGAAAAAACTCACTCACCATACCTCCGCCGCATGAGGTTGGGTGCATGCGGTGGTGTTGGCCAACCACAGGGGTTGTATTAACAGACTGTAATTATATATTATTTATGTTAAAAAATCATAACAATTCATAGAAATATAGTTCCAGATGAAAAGCATTTTGTGTTTTGCCTATAACTTTGCAGCCGTTTCACAGTTTGACGAGTCTTCACAAAATGTTAACATCTAGTTTACCACTCACTTCAGCTGCTGTCGGGAATGGAAAGGTTCGGAGTGATTCATCAAGTAGGGCTGAGACAAAGGGAGGAGGGTCCCAAAACGCATTTTCCCCATGCAGTTTCCCATAGGGAGTTTAGACACGACTGCAGCCCAAACTGCTGAACGGAATTACACCAAGTGTGGCAGAAAGCTAGATATTGGTCCAGAAAGAGTACTTTTGTAACTTGGTGTAAATCTGTTCAGTAGTTTTGGAGTTATTGAAGAAAAAATATGTATATCTAGAGACACAGATCCACCGCGGATCCCCCGAGGTGGATCTGCGGATCCGCACGCCAACAGCAATGCAGTGATTGGCTGGCCACAACCTGAAATGAAAGTTGTGGCTGCCATTTTCTGTAACTGGACTTGGTCCAGGGGAGTATAAACAAGATGTTAAATTGAATGAAGGGAGCAAGGTAGAGGTACCCTGACACAATGGGTCTGATCGAAGGATCTGTAAGGGACCCCTCATGTGGAAGAAATTACACAACATTTGAGGTTTTTTGCGGGTGTGAGGATCTGCGGATCCACCACCGCGCTCAGCAAGGCTCCCTGTGTGAATCTGGGATAGATCCTTGGATCTAGAGTCCAATTAACACATACACACACTCACATTCTCACTCATCCCCCCACACACACTCTCACACCTACTCACACATCTGTGTACCCACTGACACCCCCCCCCAAAGGCAGTCGCACAGCTACTCTCACACCCACCCACTCACACACTGACACACACTAATTTACAGACTCATACAGCCACTCCCACTTACATACCCACTCACATACCCACTCGCACATCCACATAACCACCCTCACACCCACTCAGAGATCCATACAACCACTCACACACCCACACGGCCACTCACACACAGACACACACATCCATACAGCTACTCACACACCTACTCACTGACCCACACAGCCAGTCACACCCACTCACAGAGCCACTCAACTCACACAGCCACTCAAACATCCACTCACAGACCCACACAGCCACTCAAACACTCAGACAACCACTCACACAGCCACTCACAGACCCAAAAGCCACTCACACACTCACTCATACCCACTCACAGACCCACTCACAGGCCCAGATAGCCACTCACACACCCATACAACCGCTCACTCACCAACTGACAGACCCACAATCACTCTCACACCCACTCACAGACCCACACAATCACTCACACACCCACTCACAGACCCATACACCCACTCACACCCACATACAGCCTCTCACACACCCACTTACAGACCCACACAACCATTCGCATACCCACTCACAGACCCACAAAATCACTCATGCACCCTCTAACGGACCCATGCAGCCACTCACACACCCATACAGCCACTCATACACCCACTCACACACTCACATGCCCAGTCACAGACCCACGCAGCCACTCACACACCCACTAATATACCCACACAACCACTCACACACCCTTACAATCACTCAGTTACACACTCACCTACCCACTCACAGACCCACACAGCCACTCACACACCCACTCAGGTGCCCATACAGACACTCACACATGCACTCACAGACCCACGCAACCAGTCACACACCCACTCACCAATCCATACAGCCACTCACACACCCATACAGCCATTCAGCCACTCACACACCCATACAGCCACTTACACACCCACTGTGTTAAATACTTTGAGTGTCTTTGTTTGGAAACTGATTTAAGGATCCGTCGCAGACGTAAAACGCGTTGCTGTTTTGGGTTGAGTGAGTGCTTTTGGTTAGGGACTCGGGATGGATTCATGGGTTAAAAAACTCACACAGCCACGAACATACCCACCCACAGACCCGTAACACCACTCACACACCCATAGAGATACGCTCAGACCCAGTCACACACCTGCACATTCACATACCCACTCAGTCAGACATCCAATTACACACCCACACAGACATTTACATACCCACTAACACATCCATACAGTCACTCATGCAGGTGGTAGTACACCCACACAGCCACCCACACTCCTGTACAGTCAGTCAGTCAAACAACAAATCACAGACCCACACAACTAGTCCCACATTCAGTCTTATAAGAGTGACACACCCACACATACATTTACGTCCTCACTAACACCCCATACTTTCACTCACACACCCTTTTATACATGCACACATATACTCACATAGACTGACACATCCATACAGACACTTGCAAATTCATTCACATATTCACACAGCTACTTACACACCCACTCATAGACCCATCCAAATTTGAGATGACTGTAAATATATTTTTTTAAGTTTTGGCAAATCCGGGGATTCGAATCTCTAGATCCAAATCTACTGCAATTACATCACAGGAACTAGTAACCATAGAGTACCCTTTTTAAATCTGCAGATTCATAAAATGAAAAAAATAGAGAAAAACTTGTTGTATTGCCTTCACTAAAATACTACATAAGTTACATTACCTTGTTTTGTTAATTGTTACTTTTAGAATGAATAATAAGAATAAATATGAGAGTAAAATGTGTTTATAAACTTGTAAAAATGTATATTACTAAACTAAACCTATAGATGAAACTGTAGTACAGTTTATATTAAAAAGAGAACTGTGAAGTTCACTAAAAATCTAAAGGCTACTGGGACGTTATAGTTAGGAAATAGCGTTAAAAAAATATAGAAATTCATTAAAAAAAACAAAGATTACATGGACTTTAAGGTTAGGAATTAGCATAAAGAAACTTAGAAATTCACTGAAAAACCAAAGGTTACAGTGACATTATAGCAAGGAAATAGAATTGAAGAAACCTTAGAAATTCACAAAAAAAACTAAGGTTACTTTGACATTATAGTTAGGTTCAGCTTTTACCCACACAAAATCATGGAAATTCAGCAGTTATAGTTATGCTTATCTCAAGAAACTATAACTCGTGCCCTAAGTTAACTATAACCATCACCCTCACTATGCACTGCTAATTACATCTGTTGTGACATCTTTTATGACATCATTGATAATATCACTGCAACATGTGCTGTGCATAGCAGGGGTGAGAGCTGTAGTTTCCTTAGGGCAACTATCACCGTTAAGGCAGTGGGAGGTTGGCTGTAGGGCATGGTCTTGCGGCCAACCACCAACATGTATCCAACCCCATGCCATGAGGGAAACACAAAGGAAAAGGCACTCACAAAATGGGGGAAAAAGCAAGGAGAAAGCAGTGAAAACTAGGGAAAAGCAAGGGTAAGCCACACTAAAAAAACAATGGAAAAAGTAAGGCGAAAGTAGAGAAAATGATGCAAAAGCAAGGAGAAAGCACATAAAAATGGAAGAAAAAGCAAGGACAAAACAGTAAAAGCTAGGGAAAAGTAAGGAGAAGGCACACACAAAATGAGGAAAAAAGCAAAGAGAAAGCAGTGAAAATGAGGGAAAAGCAAGGAGATGGCACTCAAAAAACAGAAGAAAAAACAAGGAGAAAGCAGTGAAAATGAAGAAAAAGCAAGGAGAAGGCACTCAAAAATGTTGGGAAAAGCAAGGAGAAGACAGGAGCAGGAGCGATGCAGGAGAACAGGGAGAACTGGGCCTTATTTTTTAAATTTTCACACAGATTTGTGGATCCACTGTCATTTTGCAGCAAACATTTTACAAAAAAAACATTTTTGGCTCTCTGTGGGACCTCACCACCAGCCTAGGGGGTCAGGGTATTCCTACCCTGACCACTTATGTTTTTTGTTTTCACTTTTTTCTTGGGACTCGGCTGAGTCCCTGCCCCAAGATAGCTGCCAGCATTCCCTTGTTGAGGTGTTGGCAGCCAATCCCTCGTCCCTAGATATCTATATTTCTTTTTCCTTTAATATCTCAGAAACTACTAAAAGGATTTACACCAAATCATGAAAAGAGATCTTTCTAGACAAAGATCTAGCTTTCAGCCAAATTTGGTGTAATTCCGTTCAGCGGTTCGGGCTCTAGTTGTGTCTAAAATCTCTATGGGAAATAACATTGGAAACACACATTTTTTACCCCTCCCTTTTTCTTGGCCCCAGTTTGACAGATGACCCCAAAACTTTCCATGTAGAATTAGACAAAGTAGGGCAGTTTTGGGGTAATTTTGTGAAGATTTGTCAAATAGTGCCAAAGTTCTAAGCAGGAGGCGGAGAGGTGGCTAGGACCATGAGGGCTCTGAGACACCCCTGTGGTTACCAACACACACTAGAGGGCATCCAGGACAGATGGTTGGGCCCCATGGATGGGGTCCCCGGTGCGAAAATTGACCCAGGGAGAAAGGGCTGTGCAACCCCACTTTCCTACACTGAACATTTACCCAACGAGGTAGCACTTACTACCTCACCAGTAGAAAGTGATCTAGTTAGATAGTCATGTTGGGCAAACTGTGGACTCTTGGTGGATAAACAAGCAGGTGAGCTTCCATTCTGGCCAAGATGCTCATTTCACAGAAATTAAACCTCAACAGGAAGCACAAATACACAATACAAATATAAACATAGCTGATGGACCAGTTGAAGCTCCACCTCTGCAAAGAATAAATGATCCTAACTCCTGGGCTTGTTGAAGGCAAAGCAATTGTGCTTACTCAGCAATTCCATATTGAAAAATTATCTGAAATCCTTAGTGGAGGAGAGTGCATCTTTCATCTATTGGAGCACAATCAGACTCTCACACTCACACTTACTCTCACACCCACATAGACCTTCTCACATCCACTTTCACACTCAGACACACACTCTCACAGCCACTCTCACACCCAGAGACATCCTCTCATGCCTGTTTTCGCACCCAGAGAAAGAGGCCCTGCGGTCAGCATCTCTGCACATGGCCAAAGGCTGTGTGCAACATGGGGTTGGGTTGTTCGGGGGTGGCCACAAGGACTAGCTGCAGGCCAAGCCATGCGTCCAGCCCATGCGCAGCCGTGGTTGGATTAACGTATAGTAATGAAAATTACAATAGGTTAAAAAAACATAGAAATTCACTGAAAAAACAAAGGTTACCGCAATGTTATAGTTAGGAAATAGAATTTAAAAAGCCATAAAAATTCATTTAAAAAACCAAAGGTTACAGGGACGTTATAGATAGGTTCTGAACTTAATAGCACAAAACCAGAGAAATCCAGCAGTTAGAGTTATTTCAAGTAACTATAACTAGCGGCGTAAAGTAACTATAACTTGTGCCCTCGCCATGCACTGCAAATTACCCTAAATATTACAGCGCTCATGACAACTTTTATTAAGTCAATAAAAATATCAGTGAAACGTTACCAGTCAAATTATTGAATAAAAAACTGTGTATGGCACAAGTTATAATTACCTTATGATGCGTGTTATAGTTACTTCTAATAATTCTAACTATAAAATCTGTATTTCTGTGGTTTTATGCGAGTAAATTCAGAACCTAACTACAACATCCCTGGAACCTTTGTTTCTTTTATATAAATACACACATATATATACTATATATATATATATATATATTTTTTTTTACATAACAACCTAAAAGGCTCTTCTACAGAGCCAAAAGGAGCACTCTACGACTTCACAGCTACAATTATTTCATCCAGCATGACACGTTTCGGCTGCTTACCTGCTTGCTGAGGTATTTTATACTTACTGGCAGGCCTCCAATGCAATTGTAATTTATAGACCAAAATGCGGACACAGCACTCTCATCAGGGATGTCATCAATTATGTCACTTGCAACATCATCAGTGATGTAATAAATGTCATAGAACATGTAATGAGTGATGTCATAGGTGAGATCATAAGCAGTGCATGGTGAGGGTGCAAGTTACAGTTAGTGCTGCTAACTATAACTGGTGAATATCTGTGTGTTTTTTTTAGCTCCACGCTAATGTTGTCAATGCAAATTCACCTAAATGTAATGTTACTCTAGCCTTTGGCTTTTT
Source organism: Pleurodeles waltl (assembly GCF_031143425.1). Classification (NCBI taxonomy): domain Eukaryota; kingdom Metazoa; phylum Chordata; class Amphibia; order Caudata; family Salamandridae; genus Pleurodeles; species Pleurodeles waltl. The sequence goes on from NC_090444.1 coordinate 847,545,158, forward strand.
CAGTGAAATTCTAAAAAACAGATCTTTTTATCACATCTAACTCTAACGTTTCTTTAACCTTTGTTTTTTTTCAGGGAATTTGTAGTGTTTTTTTTATATAGATTAATACTTAATTTCCATATGTAAATGCAACCCCTACTGCACACAGCTTTTGGACGTGAGCAGCGGAGGGTTGGCTGCAGGTCCTGGCCTGCAGACAGGCACTGAGCCAGCACTCTCCCATACAGCCAATCCATGCAGCGCAGCCTTCCCTAAAAAGTAATGTCAGTCCCCGGGGTGGCTTCCCTGGGGCCTCATGAGGCACGGGGGGTACATAGCCCCACTCCCCATTCACATTATATTTGGTCCTGGGAGTGGGCTCCTATGGCTCAGGGGAGGAAGCTGCGTGTCCTCACTCCCCATGCCTGGGTTGGGCTCCCAGGGGCCTAAATTAGCCCAAGGATGGGAGCCGCGCACACCCCTCCCCATAAAAGTTGTTTTTGTCCCCGGGGTTGGGATCCCACGGACCTCTGCAAGCTTGGGGAGGGGAGTGACACACCCCCTTCCCCTGTATAAATACAGCTCCAGGAGTAGACTTCCCGGGGCTTGCAATAACTAAATGCGCCCCAGCTGCAATTTTGTTTGGCTTTTTTTCTGATGCTGCAAGAGTCTTGCAGGACTGCGGAATTTTCTGCCATTTAAAAAAATCTTTTTTGGCCTTCCCACCCCCATATATCTTTTCTCTTTTTTTTAGAACTTCAGGACAGAGGACTAAGTCACTGTGTCCTGTAATGGCTGCCAGCAACATTTTTCTCACACTGCTGGCAGCCAGTCAGGGCGCTTGCTGGACTCTGAATCTTGCGGGAGTGAAAAGGCCCAAGGGAAATAAAGCTGCCTGCGCCGATCACAATTTTTAAGATGGCATTCCTGCAAGTGTCTATTAGACTCATGTGAGCCCACCTGCCAAAATATAAAATTATTTTTCACCCTTAATATCTCAACATTTATTAAACGGATTTACACAAAAAGCACAATGTGTAGACCAAGATCTACCCACCTACCGAATTTGGTGTAATTCTGTTCAGCAGTTTATGGAAAATAAATGGGGATCTTGCATTTTGGGCCCCCTCTTTTTTGAAAGTTATTGGCAAAAGAAAAATCACTTTTCCTATGCTAAAACAGACCTAACTAAAGCTATCTAGTGGTGAACCCCCACTAGGTTTATATATATATATATATATATATACAAAGGTTACAGGGACGTTATAGTTAGGAAATAGAATTAATAAACCTTAGAAATTCACTGAAAAAAACAAAGGTTACATGGACGTTATAGTAAGGTTCTGAATTTATTCGTACAAAACCATAGACATTCAGGGGCATATTTATACTCTGCGCCGAATTTGCGTCAAAATCTTTTATGCAACTTCGGCGCAAACCTAACACCATATTTATACTTTGACTCCCGACCCGCGAACGTCAAAATTCAGCAGTGTGCGTCATTTTCTGGATGTGAGAAACCGCCTTGCGTTATTGACATGCAAGGTAGGCATTCCACTCCAAAAAATGACTTTAAGGCAAGTGCGCCTTATTTATACTCCTGTGTCATTTTGACGCACAGGAGGGGGCGGGCCTTAAAAAATTGCACACAGTCGGATTTGCACCATTTTTTAACGTCTAGGTGAGGGCAGGCTTTAAGGGACCTGTGGGCTCATTTCCATGGTCTCTGACCATGGAAGCAGTCCACAGGTGCCCTTCCCTGCCCCCAGGGACACCCCCTGCCACCCTCGCCCACCCCTGGAAGAAACCCATATATGGGGGGACCCATCCCAGGTAAGTACAGGTAAGTAGAGGTAAGTATTTTTTTTATTTTTTTTAAGTGGCACAGGGGGGCCTAACTTGACCCCCTACATGCTACTGTGCCCAGTGACCATGCTCAGGGGACAGAAGTCCCCTGGCCATTGCCATTGGGCAGGGGGGCATGACTCCTGTCTTTCCTAAGACAGGAGTAATTTCAATGGGGGTTGTGTGTCAAAAAATGGCCCAAGTCCGGTTAGAGCCATGATTTTTGACTCTAGCCTGACTTGCACCATTTTTTGACGCACAACCCCCATTCTTCCCTACGCCTGAGTTGCTCGGTAAGAGTATTTTTTTTTACTCTAACCAGCCCACAGCGCCGGCTAACGTCAATCCATAAATAAGGCGCCCTCCTGGCGCGTTGGAATGGCGTTAGCCAGCGGTAACGTTTTTGACGCAAACCAGCAGCTTTGCGTCAAAAAGTATGAATATGGGCCTCAGTAGTTTTAGTTACCTGAGCTAACTATAACTGGCGCTCCCGTAATGCACTGCTTATGACCTCACATATTTCATCACTCATGACGTGGTCAGTGACATCACTGATGACATCTCATATGGCATCACTGATGATATCATCCAGTGAGTGTAATTGCTTGTATCTATGTGTGAGTATGTCTATGGGTGAATAAGTGGTTTAATAATTTGCTGTATGGGAGACTGAATTGATGTGTAAGTTTCTGTATAGGTGAGCAAGTGACTGTGTGAGTAGCTGCTTTTCATTTAGTGAGTGGATCTGTGGGTGGCTGCATGTGTGAGTGAATGGGTGTCAGAGTGGTTTTCTGGGTAAATGAACGAGTGTCACTGTATTAGTGAGTGACTTGGTGAGTCACTGTACGGCTGTAAGTATAAATGAGTGGCTGTGTCAGTGACTGCGAGAGTCAGTGGATGTATGAGTAGATGTATCGTAAATGGAGTGGTGAGTCAGTTTTTATATAGGATAGTGAGTAGATGTGTGAGAAACTGTGTTGCTCAGAGAGTGGCTGTGTGAATGGCTATATGGGTGATTGAATGGGTATGTAAGTGCCTGTTCGTGTAAGTGATTTAGTGTGTGAATAGTTGTATAGTTGAGTGATTGCTTGTGTAATTGACTGTAATAATGAGTCAATGACTGTGTCAGTGACTGTACGCATGAGTGTGTGGGTGTGTCAGTGTTTCTACAGCTGATCAACTGGATGTGTCACTAGAACAGTGATCTATTAATGGGCTGTGTGAGTATGAGTGGGTGTGTCAGTGGGTGTGTAAGTAACTGTATGGTCTGTTAATACCTCGGTTAGTAGTGTATGGGTGAGTTAGTGGCTGTGTCAGTGGCTGTTTGGCTGAATAAATGTCTGTTTATCACTACTTTTATGAACCTCTGAATAAGTATGTGAGTAGATGTGTGTGTGGTATACAAGAGTTTGTACCAGCAAATTACTAAAAACCAAAAGTTACATGGAACGCAGAGCACTTTCATTTTTTAGTAGAGGCTTGCAAAAATACTGATTAATATTTTACAGATTACATTCTGTAACCACTTTACAGAAGAAAACAATTGGAGATACATTCACAAGGCCTAATTTTTGTACTTTTATCTCAGCACACTTATCAACCTTTGTGTTCTGGTTGTAGTTAAACTTCCTTGCTAATAGTATTACATATGAAAAAATAGTTTGGCGTAAATCATGCATGCAGATCTGCTGAGTTTGATATGTTATTTATTACCATTTTTGTTTAAGGCCAGGCATAATGACTTACTTGAGGTTTCACCTATTGTGAATTATGCCCCCCATCACGTACAATAAAACTAATCCATACCCTATTATACTATTGCCCATCTGCATATATACCGTTTACAGTATGCTAATGAAAATAAATGTGGCCCAATAACACATTGTTTGGAAAAGGTGACCTACTAAACACTGGTTCATACATGTATTACCACACTACACATTAACTGACCAGAAAAGATGCTTAATGTGTAGTACATTCCATTCTAGAATCACTTTACAAAAGAAAACAGCTGAGTCTTAGTTGAGATTTTACCTCATTCCATATATTTAACTCCTGTGCTTTGGCTAGGGTTAGTACCTAAGTTCAGAACTACTTCATGTGACAACAGACATGACATAAACCATACATGCAGATGTGTTGAATGTAATATTCTATTTATTACCATTGTTGGAGGGCAGAGGCATCATTTTTATTGTAGGTTAATCAAATCACTATGGAAGCATAAAATAAACACACAACCATATTGAATCTTTCAAAGTGTGCTATCGCCCTCCAGTGTATCCTGGCACTGAGCAGGTATACTGGTCTCAGCCGAGGGTGAGGAGGTAGTTACTCAAAAAGCCAAGTCTTCAGCTTCTTGTGGAATTCAGAAAGGAAGAGGCTCTGATATGAAGTGGGAGGTCGTTCCAAGCCTTAGGAGCAATGTATGAGAAGGCTTGGCCTCAAGCTCTGTTTCTGTGTATGTGTGGGATGTGTGCGAGCTGAGGGTTCCAGCTAGTTGGTAGAAGGGGATATGATTGTTTAGGTAGTCTAAGCCTGTGTGACGGGGCCAGGGTGGGCCCACACACATCTGGTCATGAGGAACCCAGCTGGGGCGGAAAGGGCCTGGCCTCTGTCTGCAGAGAAATACCCAGTGTGGTGCCTGCAGCTTTTGGCCTTGGCCTCATCCAACGCTCCCAGCGCCTACCTGGAGTACTGGCGAGTGGTGTGGGTGAACTCAAGCCCTAAGGTTTGGTGCCCTGATGGACTTAGAGATCACAAAGGTGATTACAGCTGGCTGCGACTAATGGCCTCATGAGACAGGGCTTGGGGCCGACTGCTCCTGCTGCCCAGACTACCGTATTTGATGCAAGTGGGTTGGCACCCACTGCCAGTAGTGGAAACTGGGGGCAGCTCCCCACTTGATACTTCCACTTTGCAAGGTGCTCCTTAGATGTCTGCCATCTCCGTGCACCACAGACTCTTATAACTGCACTGGCAGCGGCATCATGGGCCGTGATGAGGGCCCATATAAGGTCAGGCTAATATGGACATATTTACTGCCCAACTGAGAGAACAAAAAGGTCCCAGAGGGGGGACTTAGGGTCGGGCCCCGACGAATGGAGACAACACCTTTGTCATCCTACAAGCTATCCACGACTCCCAAATGGCAGTGGATTCTAAAATAAGTGAGATGGGCGCGGATGTGACCCTGCTATGCCAAGACCTGTTACACAGTGGAGAGAAGCAGAAGGGAGAATCTCAGAGTTGGAGGTTACTGTTAAACACCTCTTCTTGGAGGTGACTTGCTTCTCCCAGGATGCAGCCGTGCAGAGGACTCTGAAAATCAACCACGCCGTAACAACCTCCACTTCATTGGCTTTCTCAAAGAGGCCAGGAGCCAATCTCCACAAACCTTCCTTGAGCAATGGATCCAGTCCTGGCTAGAACCAACGAGCCTATCCCTTTGCTTTAACCTTGACTGGGCCCACCACTGCCTCACACGGAAGCCCCCTTTGGGGGCCCCACCCAGGCCCCTGATAGCACATTTCTTAAAATGCAAAGATAGAGACTCATTTCTAAAAGGTACCTTGCTTAAAGGGACCTAACGTTCCAAGTGGGATGCATTCTCATTTTTCCAGATTACACCTGCATGGGTTAAACACAATGCAAGTCCATGACCGCGTAAAAGTAAAATTGTGCGCTGTGAAAATCCACTATATGCTCCTCAACCACCTCCAAACTGTGAGTAAATCACTACTTCAAGACACTGTCTTTTGGCTCCCCATTGAGATCTGGAGACGGCTAACTGAACAGTGTTCACTTGTCCTTAACCCACCACCCCCCTGGAATACTGCTAATTCCACCCAGGCATCCAGCGGTTCAGTATTTCACTTCTTGCAGTGGTATGCTCCTAAGATCGCATTAGTACAAGAAACTCACTTACAAGGCCAAAATTGATATTTTCTCACCTGCATGGGAGAAAACAGAATATTCCTTGGCGGCTATGCCCTTCGGTCCCAGGGGGTAACAGTCTTCTACACAAGTCACTGCCATTGGCTGTAACTGGGGTCACGTGATGGCCAAGGTGATACATAATATTGCAGGGCACGATGAAAGGCACCACACAAAATGTCCTTAGCGTATGCGTTCCAGCAGCCATGCACCAGACCACGTTAGAAGCTTTTAGAGATTTAGTGGCCGCACTCCCTCCCGGGATGACGATAGTGGAGGGTAACTTTAATGACATCATGGGATGGAGGGACTGGCATAGGACAAGAGAGGGGATGAAGCCATGGTCTCGGGAATTGGGCACAAGGACTTGGCCTTAATGACACTTGGCAGGTGTGGAACCAGGAGAAAGTAGAATACATGTACGCAGTGGCTGCCCACGGGTCACTGTCCCGCATTGACTAATTGCTTCTACTGGTTGTTGACCACCCTCTGAGTATGGGATCACAAATTCTATCCCATGGGATATTGGAACATGCTCTGGTGCTACTCCAGTTTGATGCGACACCCACAGGAAATCACCCTGTGTGGCACCTCAATGCTTGGTTCCTCATGAACGACAAATTTACAGACCACCTGCTGGACAAACTTAAAGCTTTTCTTGATCTGCAAAAGGGATCAGTAGACTCGGCAGGGACCAAATGTGAGGCATGCAAGGCTTCCATTAGAGCCATTGCCCGCTCTTATGTTTGAAGGGCTATTGATAATGACCAAAGAACACAAGACCCCGGACAATATGAGTGGCTCCGCAGTACGCTAACTCGAGCTTGACAGAGCATCTTTGCGCCAGCTCTGTATGGAATAGGCCCATAAGTGTTGGATAGCGTTCATGCACCGGTTTTCCGAATGGGGAGATAAATCAAGCAAATAATTGCACTGGCTCGCCACATGTAACTCGGAATCCAGGGTAATGCCTTGCATAATGTTTGAGGCCAGGGGCTGGATCAAGGATTCCCCAGGTATTGAGGCAGTGTTTTCCTGATATTATAAGAACCTATATGCAACAGGGGCACGGCCAGAATGCGAGTCAGCCACCCCTGTGGTGACAGAGCTCCTGCTGCCTTGAATCTCTGCCTCAGACAGGACTGCACTAGATCACAACATCATGGTGAAGGAAGTAGGAGACACCTTAACGGATCTGAACTCTGGAAAGACACCAGGACTGGAAAGGTACCTGGGGGAGTTTTATCGCAGGCTGCACCCAGACATCCTCCCACCCTTACTCAAACTAAAGGTCGAGACCATTGACAGGTGCCACTTCTCCCCTGACATTGACCAAGCCACGATTATAGAATTGCCTAAGCCTGGCCGCCCACAGTGTGCATGTTCGTCATTCTGGCTCCTCTCCCTCATTAACACAGAAGTAAAACTATATGCAAGTCCTGGCCAATTGCTTACTGTCATCCCCCACCACGTCCATCCGGATCAATGTGGTTTTATTCCCCATCACAGCACCAGTCACAGTATTCACAGGGTACACCTGGCCTTGGCCCACATACGGGCCCTGGGAAGACCTTCTTTTAATTGATTTTACAAAGGTGTTCAATATTATTAAATTCTCCTTCTGTGAGGAAACCTTCCTCAGGATGGGATTTGGACTCGGGTTTTGTGCCTATGTCAGGGTCCTCTACCTGATCACAGGCCCCGGTGCGTGTTAAAGGGATTCTGTCCCACAAGATTTCCATAAGAAGGAGCCCTATACAGGGATGTCCTCTCTCCCCACTTCTGTTTGTGCTGGCCATAGAGCCTCTGGTGGTCTGAATCCAGTGTGACGCTCAGGTGTGGGTGTTTGACTGGGGTTTGGCAATGGAGGACCGCATAGCACTGTAGGCGGAAGATGTCCGACTGTTTGTATCCAGCCCAGCTGAGATGGACCCTATATTTCCCAACATTTTGAGGGTTTTTGGGGTGGCCTTAGGGTTACAGGTTAACTGGGGCAAATCCCTGCTGGTTCCCCTAAGAGTTGACTGCCTGAACGAAACCTGGCAGTCCCAAATCTCGATACAATGTGTCAGTTTTCAGTATCTTGGGATACATATCTCCTGGGAACCGGGTTTGATATGTAGCTTGAACCTCTGCCCTGTGGCGCAGAAAGCACAGGAAGACATTGCAGGATGGGTTAGTGTCTCCTTTAATCTCATGGACAGACAAGCACTTTTTAAGATTATGGTTCTCCGGAGGCTGCTCTGTGTTCTGCAGAACTACCCCCTGCATATCCTACGGTCATGATTTAATGCAATGTTGTCTATGAGACGCAAATTTATATGGGTTGGTAGGGCTTCGAGGGAGGCCTTTGGGAAATGTACTCAGGTGATGTATGACAGTGGCTTAGCTATAGGGGAAGTGCAACTGTATTACTGGGTGAATTAACTCCTTCCCACTGGTGCACAGGGGATGGGACGATCCCACCTATAGGGAGGAGCTGGCACAGTTGACCCTGGACAAGGTGATGGGTATCCTGTATGGCGCTCCTATCCCAACCTCTATCCGGGAGGTTACCCAGGTGGTGTTCAGAACATGAAGAACTGCTCTACATTGGACGGATGGGATTGCAGACTTACACTGGAGACTCCAATGTGTGAGAGCAGGTGGCTGACCCAGGTGTCAGCCCTGGAGGGGTTCATGAGCTGTGACAAAATAACAATTTGAAAACTAGGCAATATTTGTGAAGGAGACCACAAGCGGGCCTTCCAAGATCTTAGTGCTGGCTTCTATATGCCTACCTCCCAATTCTTTTGCTATTTGCAACTCCACTATGCCCTCTCCACTTATTGAAACGATATAGAGGAAATTCCTGAATATAGCCTGTTAGTGTTAGGAAACCCACTTTTCCAACCCTCCTCAGAATGACACAAAGAAAAGGCAAACACCAGGCATGGCTCCGGAACAGATGAAATGTTTGTTGAGGTACCAAGGTTTATTGGCAGGCCAAGGCAGAAGGTAGTCGCACATCCCAGTGTTACGTCTTACAAGCAAGCATCTTCTGCCCTGAGACATTTAAGGCAGGCAGTTATTGAATGTGCTGTCACAGCAAAACCCCAAAAGGGGACACAGTCCAAACATGGGCAAGCATATACAAAATAGAAATGCTGCATATACACAAACTTCAAGTCCACAGAGTAAAATCAAACATAATGCGATGTGGGCAGAAACAAGTGAACAGACAACAGATGGACTGTAGGCAAAAGGGAGTTGAGTTGCTGACGGCTGAACTTAAAGTGTGAGACCTTGCTAAACTTAACAAACTTAACAACATGGCTTGGAAAGGTTTGTTTGCACAGCTGGCATAGGTGTCAGAGAGGTCAGCAGGGGAGTCTTGGGGGAGTGCTAAAATAGTAATGTGGATGAGTGGAACCATTCTGTGAGTGAGAGGAGAGCAATTGTGCAAACATCTTGGTAAGAGAAAACAATAAATAGCTTAATGGGATTTCGATGATAATGGCGGAGAGAATTGGAACTAAAGTATGATATCTATAGGTACCTATATATATATATAAAATAATATATATATGTGTGTGTGTGTGTATATATATATATATATATGTATTTTATATATTTATATATATATATATATATATATATAATTTTCCTTAACAGTTAGAAGGGAAATTACTCAGTGGCCACTTGGGGAGGGGTGGGGTTTCCCTGAATATCAGTCTTTTGTAGTGCACTCACCCGAGTTAGTGGGGCCCCTGAAGGAGAAATGGAAGGGCTGGGTTGGCGCCCTAGACGAAGCAGACCAGAGAGGCGCCTGTAGTGCTCACGAGTGTTGACAATATCTATCTGCTAGGATCTGCTTACTACAATTTAAATATCTGCACCAGGCTTACCTGACACCCCTTCACACGTGGAAAGCTGGCATCCGTGAATCACCAGCTTGCGCCGGTGCCAAAATCCCAGGTGGACTTCATTCATATGGTGTGGAAATGTCCGGTGACAGTTTCCTACTGGACTGCCATTTTGGCTGTCCTTTTTGCCAAAGTGGGGACTCCAATAGAAGCCCAACCTTGAATTACATTGTTAGGAATCTTTAAAGGGAGGGCTCAAAGGGGACAAGACATTGGTGGGCCTTAAAACAGTGATAGCTAAAAGAGAGAGCCTGGCATGGGACCTCCTCCATGGCCCCTCCGGTGGCAGGCCAAAAAAAGTTTGGAAGAGATGGTGGGAGTACTGTGGACTGGAGGATTAGAGTGGGGTCCAAATAATACTTTGTACCAATGGATGGGTAATGTTGCAGAGTGGGGACGGGAACATACAAATGTAGAAGCTTATTATGTAACTGAAGCACAGTTTAAAAGAGAAAATGTTGTGGTTGCAATTTGTAGGCTAACAATAAAATATTTCTATAAAAGAAAAAAAAGAGACTCGAATAGCCTACCGAAGTACCTTGAGAATATTTATTTGTAGTGTAGCTGGTAGTGACGTAACATAAGCCCCCACGATATTGGGGGGGGGGGGTGAGCTCCAGGGGGCCCCTCAACAAAAGTGGTAGGTGGTGGGCAGGGGAGAGGGGGCCGGCCCCCTCCATGTACTCTGCGGGAGTGGAAGGGACCCTCAAGTTTCATAACGCCAATGGTACCTGGTAGACTTACTTGTGGAAACAATATGTTTTACTTAACTTATTTCTCATATCTTGTTGGAATTGTAGAATTATATTAAACCTTTGGAAAAATATTTGTTATGTAATTTGTAATAATTTGTGCTGTATGACATTCATAGTATTACTGCCTAAAAAAAAAAGATGAGATTAAATAGGTAAAATAATAACTAAGTAAGGGTGAACATCTATTAGTCTAAACTATGGAATTTGAACAATTGAAAAACCAAAACACTTTGCCTATGGTGGAGCAGGCTATGACACTCAAATAGCACTCCGATGTAGATACGTCATAAGATGCTGCAGCAATGTGCAAGGGCCTGAAAATCCCAAAATATTGACTGATTTTACCAACAAGGGGTAAGAGTCAAACCAGCATGAGTCCAAAAGGTAGGGATGATGGAGAACACTGATGAAACTTTGTGCCAGCGCAAATTCACAAAGGAGATTTGCAAGTATATAAAATGTGATGCACAAACACAGATTGCTTTATAAGGATGCATCTTCGCAAATAGTTTTTGCTTGTCGGTCATGCCATGGGTGTAGATGATGGAGATTTCAGTGCACCTGTTTCACATTGACGTGCTCTGGAGTGTGAATGGAATGTGAACCGAAGAGACCTTTAATTCCCCTACAGCAGTTGTCTCCGGATACTGAGCTTCCAAAGTGGAAGGGTCAAGAGAGTCATGGAACAGACATGTCTCATGTCTGTTTTACTGGCCCATACTTCACCAATCATGTTCTGCACACACAGATGAGTTCTTAATTATATTCCTATTCCTAACTCACAATTTGAAATGTAAATGCGAATATTGGTGAGAATGGGCACGTTAAGGCGTGTACTAGTCAGTTCTCCTCTCATGGTTAAGGTGGATTTGGGGACAGAAGCCTGCTGACATCAGTAGGCTCCTCTCCACATACCCCGGGAATTCAGGAGAGCCGCGTCATAACAGAGCAGTTGTTACGTGTGGACGGGCAGGTGAGACATGCAAGACATACAGACTCAGCTTATGTTCTCGTGCTCCCTCTGTTCTTCCCACTGGTCATAGGTCCAGTTTATGAATTGGCACCTGCAGCCAAAAATATTCTGTCACGCATGTACAGAGGGAAATCTGTCCCGAGCAGATGTGTGTGCCAGTTTTGTGAATCTGTACCAAAATCTATATGAGCATGATTATTCATATCATGCACGATGTGTCATTAGCATGGGAGATGGCAGTGAAGAAGGTCTTGAACCCATCTCCCTTTTCCAGATCTTTACAGATTCGTTGGCTTCAACAGTTGCTCACAATAAACCAGGTTTTGTAGGTGACCCAATGGAAGGAGAGCGGATGCTTCACACTGGGTAGATCTGTACCCTACTGAAGCATTCATCTCTTTCATTAAAGGGTTGTGAGTCATTCAAGGAAGGCCATGGACAGGTCTTACGATTCGCAAAGCTAAAAAACAGTCAGGGAGATATAGACCGACTTCCCTTTCACACCGGCAGCATCCTCTACACCAGTGGTTCCCAACCTATGGTCCAGGGACCCCTGGGGGTCCGCAAAGCCTCCTCAGGGGGTCCGTGACTGCTTAGAAAATGTAATAATATGAACAGATTAGGTCCCCAGCTTTCAGTAAAGACTCATTGCGGGGTCCCCGGATTCCAATAATGATTCAGTGGGGGTCCCCAGGTTACAGTACTGATAAAGTGGGGGTCCACAGAAGTGAAAAGGTCGGGAACCACTGCTCCACACTCAAAGCTCTACCGGAGGCAGGAAATGGTGGAAAACTGGTCTGTGTAACACTCTCCTGAGGACAAAATTGAATAACCCATGAAAGTCAGACAGCAGTGGGAAGAAGATCTAAAGGAGCCCCTCGCAGATAGAGAGTGGTAGTTGTTACATGCCCACGTTCATGAGATAGCAAGGAATGGCATATTTAAGCTGGCACACTTCCGTTTCCTGCATCAAACTTAACGCCTTTAAGGCTAACAAGAAATAGGTAGATAGATCCCAAGGATGTTCCAAGTGCGGGGGTGGGGGACGCCACATTTCCACATATATCTTTGACATATAGAGAAATTGTGTATTGCTAGGATGGGGGGTGCCTGTGTCACTGAGATGGATGACAGCCATTATGAATGAAAAAACAGTAAAACAATGTCTTCTTGGCATTAGCCCCACTCTAAGAAAAATAAGAGCTAGGTTTATAGTTGGGTAAACAAAATAACAATACATCGGCTCTCCTCTAGGGCCCCCACTGCATCTGCATGGGAACGAGACACACTGGGTTAGACCTGGGCTGAAGAAAGAAGCATGAATGCTGTCTGAACAGACCAGCAGGGGCATAGCTTCATGGGAGTTGTTAGGGATGTTACACCCCCTAATAATTGAATTTCAGATACATAGTTTGGTACAGGTGCTTTCAGTCGGGTATTGTGAAATGTCAGTCGAATTTCAGCAGGAATGTTTACATACATACAGACAAAAACACACACACTCTCCCACTCTGCTTTGAAAGTCCTTAAAAATATGTGTGTTTAACAAAATATTGTGTTTTCTCTTAGTCCTACTAACCACCTGCACTCTTTTCCCTTTCCATTATCCCTTAGGCCCCTCTCATCCACCCTTCTTATTGTATAATGTATTTAAACATTATGGTGGTCATTAGGACCCTGGCGGTATTACTACCGCAGGGCCAAAAGGACGGGAGCACCGCCAACAGGCTGACGGTGCCTCCCGGCGTATTATGACCGCGGCGGTTGCGCCGCGGTTGCACCGCCGGGGCCGCCGGTTTACCGCTGCAATGGCCCCGGCAGATGTAATCCGCCAGGGCAGTGCTGCTCAGGGGATTACGACTCCCCGACCGCCAGCCTTTTTCTGGCGGTCTGAACCGCCAGGAAAAGGCTGGTGGTACGGGGTGTCGTGGGGCCCCTGGCATGGGCAGTGCAGGGGCCCCCTGACAGGGCCCATGCGGCTTTTCACTGTCTGCTGTGCAGACAGTGAAAAGTGCGACGGGTGCAACTGCACCCGTCGCACGGCCGCCACACTGCCGGCTCCATTTGGAGCCGGCTCCTATGTTGCGGCCGTGATCCCCGCTGGGCCGGCGGGGATCTCCAAATGGCCGCTGCGGGGGTGTGGCCGCATTGGCGGCCAGATCTTGGCGGGCGGCATCAGCCGCCCGCCAAGGTCGTAATGACCCCCAATATGCCACCCTGATTGTCAAAATCTGACTCTTACACCCCCTCAATCTTATTGACCAAGCTACAGCCCGGCAGACAAGGGTGTATCTGAAGACTGGGACATGTGGGTGTAAAAGAATAATTCATTAACCAGACTCTCTGAAGAGGATACTAGAAGCATAAGGCTCCTAAAAGGTTAAGCATTGCTAAATATGCTGGGGCGCAACACATTTAGACTAGCCTGATCTCCCATCCCGAGACACGTTTTGTTGCCTGGTGCCACAATACGATATACATTTCTGCCTGAATCTCCAATAATGCACTAATATTTTTATCGAAAGGTCATTGGTGGTTCTCATGGATTGTAAGATAAGTTTAATTAACAGGTTAAGGCTATATGATGTGGAGGGGTTACTTTTTCCCATACTACGATGTTTTATCTTGCAATTCTTACAGTACATTCTGTATGTTGAAATAATAAAGTATGAAAAAACATGCTTATTCATGGTTAGGTTTGTACAAACTATTATATTTTCAGTGTAAAAGAACAAAGAATTAAAAATGAGACACCGAATGCACAGTTTAAAATATGTCATCAATGTTAACCTGTTTTTGTCCAAATTGGTCTTGGTGCGATATTCCTAACACATAAATACTGGTTACCAAAATGTATTCTTGCATTTCTGTTTAGAGGCTGCATAACAACACATTTGTCAGGTGTGGGATTTTGAAAGGACGATAGCCTATAGAAGATATTTATGAGATGTGACTAAATACTGATAACTAATGTTCTTGGTACAGCATTTCCCATTTTCACCAGTTAGATTGAGGTTTTAGTGTGACATTTCCCTAAAGCAATCTATTGGTCCTAAGGTTTCAGTTTATCCTCATATAATAAAAGGATAACTGAGAAAGGGCCTGATTTAGATTTCGGCAGACGGGTTATTCTATCACAACGGTGATGGATATCCTGTCCACCGAAATATAAATCCCATTATTTCCTATGGAATTTATATGATTTCAATACTTTGGGCCTGATTTCGATTTTGGCGGATTGGTTGCTGTCACAACAGTGACAGATTTCTGATCCACCAAAATATAAATCTCATAGGAAATAATATGATTTATATATTTTCTGACACTGACACATAGGAGCTTATTTACAAGCCTTGCATTATCTGTGCGCCGTTTTTTCCCATATAAAAAGAGACACACCGGCGGTGCAAGGGGCTTATAAATAAGTCAGTGTCGGAATAGTGTTTTAAAAAGCAAAGGATCACTCCAACATCATGACCTTATGAGGTTAGATTATACTCTTTCGAAGTCTGCTGTCTAACACTGCATTATTTGGGCCTATAGAAAACTCAATTAGCAAAGTATGCAATGAGTTATAAAATAGTTCATATGCATTATATGAATGGTTATTGCTAATTTAACTAGCCTCATGTGACCTAACTCCAGTCATTGTGTATCTTGATTGGGTGAACAAATGAATGCCAGAAGAGTACCCAAACTATTGTCATCAATGATATCTGTGTTGTTAAATAAATAATTTGTTATAGCATGCGGGCATGTCATAAAACATAGAGAAAGCAACTTTAGACTAATATGCTTGTATTACTCTGACTGTAGAATAACTACCATAAAGTTCATTACGTGTCTTGCAAACTCTTCAAATTCGCACAAGAGAAAATGTTCAGCTATAAGGCAGATGTGCAAAAGTTGTGGAAAAGAAAAACACTTAATAACGGTGAGCAAGGCGAAGGAGAAATTAAATGTGTCACAGCAAGAAGAGAAAATGGACACCAGAAACATTCTTACCACATCCTGAAGGTCAGAAGCAACAGCAGTTGCGCAGAAGCACAACAAAGTCGATCATCGTCAAGCTTGTCCTGCAAAGCCTCCTCGACGTCATCATCGAGCAACAGTGAAGAGGACAGATCTGCAATGAGTATGTCAACCAAAGGATGCAACGTTGGCTGCTTGAGAGGCAGAACAAGTGACAAAGATAAGTTGTCAAAAAGTACAACCCAGTTCATTTGGACACTGGCCTAAGATCACAATAAAGCTTAATGGTTGTCCCATAACCTTCATCATAGACAGTGGTGCGTAGATTGACCTCATGCCAGTTGAGAAGTTAAAAAACATGTCTCGAATGCCCTGACTTAACCCATCAAACATGAAGGTATGTACGTGGGCTGCTTCCAAACTGTTGCGAAGTCAATGGTCATTCACAGCGACCATGAAATACAAAGCAGTGTCTGTGCGAGCGATGATTCATGTACTTCAAGGAACTTCACCCAATGTATGCCTGCTCAATTTTGGCACTGCTGCTGACATGATACTCTCAACTACAACTTACGCTGTTGAGAAAGAACTAACAACACTGCTGAAGCATGACATAATTGAGCGCACCACTAGTCCTGCGCCATGGATTTTGCCCATAGTAGTGGTGTCCAAAAAGGACGGTGGAGGTGCAGTGCGCATCTGTCTTAATATGAGCCAAGCCAACAAAGCTTTAGAGAGAGAACAACACCCGGTTTCACACATAGCGGACATGATCATGCAGTTAAATGGCACCAAAGTCTTCTCTTGTCTTGTCTTGTCTTGTAAGAGGATATCATCAGCTAGAGCTGGAAGAAAACTGTAGGTGCATTACCACTATTTTGACTCATGTTGGTTTGTTCTGATATAAAAGATTGAGGGACCAATTAAAGAGCCCCAGCGCCTCCTTGCACCACATATAGCATCATTATTTTTTACGCTAGTGTGGTCCAACTATGCCAAAATCTCTGCACCAAATTTACAAAGTGGTGATATGCATGCATTGTGCCACTTTGTAACCCTTTGTGCTACATTATGCCTGTGCCAGGCATAATGTATGCAGAGGGGGCGATCTCCCGTCAGGGGTTCCGAAAAAATGGTGCCAAGAAATCTAAAAGATTTCTTTGCTTCATTTTTTTCTGCCCTTTAATTTTTGCTCAGAGCAGGCGTTAAAAGAAGGCATGCCATTGTTTTCAGTGGGCCTCAATGCGCTTTACAGGATTAGCATAAACATTTTTGAAGCTGCGAACTAGTGTCCAAAATTTGGACGCTAGTTCCCCTAACTACTGCCATGGTGTGCCATATCTTAGATACAGCACACACATGGTGGTGTTAGGGGGACACTAAGAGTGCAAGAAAAGTGGCACTGCACTGGGTGTAGCGCCACTTTTCTTAAATCAGGGCCTGGGTTTTGGAGTGTCGTCAGCTGCAGAAATATTTCAGGATGGCACACATCACATAATTGAACTGGTCCTGCATGTTTTAAACTACAGCAATGACATATTAGTGTTTGGAGCCACACAAGAGGGGCATGACAAAGCTCTTACACAAGTGTGCAAATTACTTGCAGATGCAGGTCTCACTCTGAACGCAGCCAGGTGTGAGTTTCATAAAAATAAGCTTAAATTCTTTAGCCACATATTCTCTGATGGGGTAATAACTCCTGATCCTGATAAAGTGCAAGCCCTGGCAGCTATTTGTCCCCTATAGGGTGTTATTATGCTGCATTTCTTCTTGGGCATGGCCCAAGATACATTTTTGACTTTGCTACAGTGAGTGCCCCATTGCTAGAGTTGACAACATGAGATGTTCCTTTTCAGTGGTCTGTAGTTTCAAAAAGATAAAACATACTACTAGGAATGCAACTGAGATGGGCTATTTCAACCCCAATTTATATACTGAACCCATTGTAGACGGGAGTCCGGTGGGCCTGGGGGCGATCCTTGCTCAACATAATGGTCATCCAAATGCTCAAAGACACATTGTGGCTTATGCTAGCCAAAGATTGTCTGACACAGAGCAAGCCTATTCTCAACCAGAAAAGAAGAGTTTGGCTGTAACCCGGGCCTTTGAACATTTTCATGTGTTTCAGTATGGAAAGTGTTTCACCCTTGTCACAGGCCACCAAGCCCTGCTCACTATTTTTGGGAACCCTCTCATTGAGAGGTGAATGTTGCGACTGCAAGAATATGACTATGTGATTGTCTACAAGCCGGGTAAACATCCAAACTCTGCTGATGAATTTTCACAAGTACCTCTACAGGAACCCAGCTCAGTATCCAAAACAACTGAAGAATACATCAATTTAATTGTGAGGTCCAATAGGCCGGCTGCTCCTTGCATTGAACACATCATTGCTGCTAAGAATGCTCACAAGAATATGCCCATTTTTAGAGACACCATTTCAACCCAGTGGTGGAAGAAGAGCATTAGACCTCTGGAGGACGACGCTGAGTTTCAAAAGTTCAACAATGTGCAGCTCGAATTGTCTGTAACCAAGGAAGGCATTATGCTGAGAGGGTCAAGAATTATGTTGCTTGCGAGTCCCCGGCAGCAAGTCATTGAACTGGCCCATGAAGGGCATGGTAGCATTGTAGCCACTAAAGAGACCATAGAGACCAAGGGCCAGATGTAGCAAGCAGTTTTGCCCATTCTGTCTCTATGGGAAAATGTGTTCGTACATATGGCCCCAAGTGTGGTTCCCATGCCTAGATGAGCATGTTGAGATGGGACTGAAAGAGTGCCATCTTTGCAACTGTCTTTCCCCTGAATTCACCCAACACCCATTGACCATGTCTGACCTTCCTGTCCAAGCTTGGGAAAGAGTTTCTGTTGATTTCCTTGGGCCCTTGTGGAACGGACACAATCTCAAGGCAGTCACTGATGAGTATTCACGTTTTCTATTAGTGGAGGAAATATTGTTGACCACATATGACTAGGTTATCAAGCGACTAGACAACATATTCGCAGCGCGGGGTATACCTGCCATTCTTAAATTAGACAATGGCTCTCTTTTCAACAGTCAAAAGTTCAAGGATGTTCTTGTCAAGCTAAATATCAAGCTCCAGAAGAGACACCGCTAGGCCTCAAGCCAATGGCACTGTTGAACGGTTCATGGGCACTCTCAAGAAAGTAATTGAGTGAGCGGCGCTGGAGGGCATTGAACTGAGAGAAGCCTTGTGCCAAGCTCTCAATGCTTATTGCTGAAATCCTCCCTCCACAACTGGTGACAGTCATGCCAACCTGCTGTTTGGGAGAGCTTTTGAACCAAGCTGCCACAGTGGACAGCAGATCGCTCCTTATGCCGATAGGATTCGAATCTTGGACACTTCTCAGAAATGCAAGGGGAGGGCCTACGCTGATCGACTTCACCAAGCTCAGGATAAAGGTGACTGGGTCCTAATTAAACTAGAGTAAAAGCAAAAAACTGACACTCCATTTGATGTCGAACTTCTGAACGTGGTGTCTTGAAAGGGACAAATGGTGATGGCCCAGCATCCCAGAAAAAACATCACACTGGACTCTTCACAATTCAGACACCAGCCTCAATGTTCATCAGTTTCTGCCATCTTTCATAAGGTGACTTCACTTGACAGTTCAGTTCAAGCATCAGACTCTGCACCATTTGTGCCAGATCAGAGTGCAGTTTCATCCCCTCGCACCATGCGATCTGGGTGACTTTTGTGAGCACCTCAACAACTCTTCGAAGAGATCTGATATTATTTTTGTTCACACTTTCTGTTTAACATGGGAGGAGAGGTAGTGTTGTGAGACTAGATGGCCGTAAGATGCTGGCAGACCTGGACGGATTTAGAGGAGAGATTGTGCAACCTGCTGAAAGGTGTTAAGGTGTAGTTAATAACAGATATGATGTAATCAGTGATTTAGTGTGTTATGTATGCAGAGGAATAAAGACTTCTAATCAAGAGCTCTGTGTGTGGCATGTCTTTGCATGCTTCCAGGCTGGGGAGGATGCTACAATCACAATGCCCAATGTACCACAGTGAATTTCCTAATTTCTCTTTTGAAGTAAAACAATCTATTGATGTACAGCTGTATATTAAACATGAAATATCACCTCTTTATTTATAAATAACTTAGGCCCTCATTATGACATTGGCTGTGTACTGACCACCACTGTTAAAGTGGCGGTAATACCGCCAACAGGCTGGAGGTAACTACAGCCAAATTATGACCATGGCAGTGATATCTCCCATAGACAGCCAATGTACCACACCAACTGCCAGGGCGCTAACACCACCGACCCCGGTGGTAGCCACCGACAGCCGGGTGGAAGTCAAGGTACCACCCACCATATTATGACATAGCAAACCCATAGGATTTCCAGGTCGTTAGCAACGCCATCAAAAGCCTGGCGGAAACACACAACAGAAAAGGAAAGACTCACCGTCAGGGACACAAGGACTCCGCGGCTGCCATGGAACCAGACCTCCAAGTCTTCCCGATGCTCTACCACACCATGGCCATCCTGTAGCACCAACGCCGACGAAGATGATGACGGTGAGTACAGCCACCTAGCACACAAGGGAGGGAGGGAGGAAAAGGAGAGTGACACACATACGCACAACACAAAGCATACACACACACACACAACCAGCTGCACAGTACAACGACAGTTACAGGAGCAAGGAATGCAAGGACACATACATTTAGTACAACCACTGTAATTTGCTCACCACTGCCACCATAATGAATAAATAAATAACTATATACACATCAATGTACAGATTGGGCCAATGGCCTGTCCAAAGTACTAAAGGGACACATGGCTACAGGGCATCGTCCAAGCCCCAGCTTGACTCCTGACTGACATCATCCAGACTACACTGTTCAGGGGCATCATGTTGGAAGTGGGCAGGCACCTCAGGGGGAAGGGCGTGCATCTCACCTGGAGTGGATATCATGCCAACTGGTTCTGGAGAGGGCTCCTAGCCCACTGGCTTTGGAGGGGGCTCTTTGCCCACTGGTTCTGGAAGGGGCTCCTTGCCCACTGGTTCTGGAGGGGCTCCTTGCCTCCTGTCTCTGCAGGGGAGTGTTGGGGGGGGGCTACATGGCCTTTGGTGGTGGAGGGGGATCCTTGCCCTCGGTTGGTGGATGGGTATCCTTGCCCTCAGGTAGCGGATGGGGATCATTGGGTTCATTCCTGTGATGGGCCCCCTTTGCCTTGTCATGTGATTTGTGTCCTTGCCTCCAGGTTTAGGAGGTGCCTCCAGTGACCCCATCCTCTGTCTCTTAGGTACTGCTACCGTAGACTTCCCTTTCTGAGGCATAGGTGTGTCCTTGCTGGGAGGGGCTGCCAACCCACTCAAGGGCTCCTTAGTGACAGGAGCAGATATTTTGGGTGGGTGCAGTGGCAGACTGGTTGGCTGAGGAGCCTGGCTGGGTGGTTGGGACCTTGCACTTACGGGCAGGACGGAGGGGGGTAGGGGTAGGGAAGAGGTCAAGATGGGCAAGGAAAACCTTCGTCGGGACATTGGGATGGGATGTGGGAGGAGGGATTGGAGTGGAGGTAGATGGTGTGGTAGTAGGAGGAGTAGGTGTGCTGGACTTGGGTGCATGGATAGTGTGCATGTGTGAGGTGGATGGCTGTTTGGGGTCTGATTGCGAGTGTTTGTGTTTCTTTGGAGGGGGGCATACAGGGTGGGAGAGGACAAACAGGACGTGTGGATGGATGTTGTTGTGTCTGCAAGTGAGGTGGATGTGGTGGTGACTGTGCATGTGGTGTGTGGGATGCATGTCTGCGGGCAAGGGTGTACAGGTGGCAAGGTCTGGGACTGTTGATGCAGTGCATGCAGGTGTGAGTGCAGATGTGACTGTGAGGGAGGAGGAGAAGGAGGGGGAGACAGTGGAGGCAGTGGATGTTGTTGTGTGTGCATCTGTCTGTTGTTTGTGTGAGTGCTTGTGGCTTGAAGTTTGGTGCCTGTGTTTGTCTGTGCCACTCTTGTGTGATGTTTTGTGTGCATGCTTGTCTGTATGTGTGCATGGGATGGAGTTGAGGAGACTGGGACTGGGAAGTGCTAGTTGGAGGGGGGATGGTAGGCCCAGGGACACTGGCTGCCATCAGAGCCGACAGATCCTGAAACGATCTCTGTAGGGCCGCCAAGCCACTATGAATGCCCTCCAGGAAGGCATTGCATTGCTGCATCTGGGATGCCAGCCCCTGGATGGCATTCACAGTGGCTGACTGTCCTCAGAGATGGATCTCAGGAGGTCAATAGCCTCCTCACTGAGGGCAGCAGGGCTCACTGGGGCAGGGCCTGAGGTTCGTATGGCGGAAGAGTTGTCCATCCTCCTGGGGGGCAGGGCCTGAGGTGCCTAGGGCAAAAGAGATGCCCATCCTCTTGGGTGAGCGGGGAAGGGCAACTCGGTGGGGGCCTGGTGGGAGGGTGGTGCTGGTACCGGGGTGGAGGCTGGAATGGTTCCAGAGGTGTCCGCCACAACCAGGGTGTTCCCATCGACTGAAGTTTCATAGTCAGTGTTGTCACCTCCTGTCCCTGCTGTGGTACTCCCCTTGCCCTCCGTCCCATTCGTCCCCTCGAAGTCGGTGGATTCTGCCTCCTGGGTCCTGTGGGCTGCAGCTCCCGCCGGTACCCTTGCTGCTTCGCCAGATGATGCTAATTTACCTATGGACAGGATGACAGAAGAAAATGGGAGGGGGAGAAAGAAAGGGAGCACTGGGTCAATTACAGCAACAACACCACAGATGGCATACACATCACACGCAGGGACCAAGATTGAGCAGTATGCACCGCACTGGCATACCATTGTCTAGGTACCACAGCCGGATAAGAGCCAAACACTGCCATCTGCACCCCTCCTGGGACCTATGAAGACCTGTCTGACATGGAAAGCCACCCAACAATCCAGATTTTGCTATTCACCCAATAACCCAGAGCTGGACCACGCAGCAATGTATGAGCTGGCATAAAGGGGCATCCACTGACCCCACCACCAGAATCCCATGCCAGG
Source organism: Pleurodeles waltl (assembly GCF_031143425.1). Taxonomy (NCBI): domain Eukaryota; kingdom Metazoa; phylum Chordata; class Amphibia; order Caudata; family Salamandridae; genus Pleurodeles; species Pleurodeles waltl. Next base: position 847,567,549 of record NC_090444.1, read on the forward strand.
CAACAAAGATGGTTGTCACACACTAGACCTTACCCCCTTGTGGATGCTGTGGTGCCCTCAAGCGCCCATCCAGCTCTGGATAGGCCACCGCCAGTATGCAGGCCATCAGGGGGGTCAGGATCCGATGGGCACCCCTTCCTCGTTGGGAGGCCATCCGCAGCTGAGCCTCCACGGTCTTCCAGGCCCGAGCGTCTGAGGTCCTCCCTCCGTTTCCTGCAGTGGGTGCTCCGCGGGCTATAAACCCCCAGGGTCCGCACTTCCTTGGCGATGGCACGCCACAGGCCCTTCTTCTGATGGGTACTGACCTACAGAGAAACACAAACAGAGGGACACCATGAATCCGAATATCCAGCCAGTCACACATGGCGTTCAGACATCATTTGCCCCTCAAATGGCACACACATCATGCAGAGCCCTGCATGTACACTACCACCAGCCATAACCCCACCCAAATGATACACTGCCCGCACACACACACATCTCAATGCAGCCTTGTCGCATGCAACATCCCCATGGTGTACTCACCTGTTGGTCTCGAGACCCATACAGCTGTCCATACAGGGGTAGGACCCCACCTACCAGGTGCTCTAACTCCTCTGAAGTGAAGGCACGGGCCATGGCAAGTTCTAGACACAGGTCACAGCAGCACCCGCAGTGGCGGTGTTGTCTTTTGGAAAGTCAGGAATCAAGTGAGGTTATAGTCAGAAAATGGCAGTCACGTCCACGGAAGTGTACCGGCGGTGATCTTCATTGGATACTGGACGCCATAGAGCCCCATGTTAGCTAATGAGGAATTGCCGGGCAGTGCAGACTTCCTTCAGCCATGACGCCTAACGCCGGTGGAGTGAGATCACTTCCACCTGTCCCTACACACAGGACAGGCGGTTGTCATGTTATAGTGCTGGTACACAATTTAGAATAAAAACTGGGTCATTGGAGTTGATTGTACATACATAGCCATATTCAGTGTTCAGTTACATTAATGCTCTATGTACACTGAAGTGGTGGATCTATTTATCATGTTGTCGCTCCCTTCTCACTCTTCTGTCCCTTAGGTACCGAGCACTGCGGAGGAATAGGAGGAGGAAGCGAGTCCTACTGTACAGACCCCTTGTGGACTTGGCTACACTGGAGGACAGGCACATTATACTTACCTATAGTCTGGACAAGGCCACAATCACAGAGCTGTGTGCTCAATTGGAGCCTGATCTGATATCTGCTATCTGCCATCACTGGGTCCCCTCTTGTGCAGGTCCTGTCAGTGCTCCATTTCCTGGCTACAGGCTCTTTCCAAGTGACAGTGGGCTTGGCTGCAGGACTTTCACAGCCAATGTTCTGAATAGTGCTGGCAAGGGTTTTGGCAGCCTTGCTCAAACACATGTGCAGCTACATTGCTTTCCCCCAAGTAGAAGATTTGGCCACAGTGAGTGCTGGATTCTATGCACTGGGACATATACCACATGTGATTGGGCCAATTGATGGGACTTACATTGCATTAGTCCCCCTCCCCCAGGCCAATAAAAAGGTGTTCAGGAATCAGAAGAGTTTCCGCTCACTCAATGCCTTCGTCCTGAGGAATAGCAGCGTCACACAAGTGATGGCACAACTACAGAGAAATAGAGTGTGGTAATAGGTGAGCCTGAGTCCCCACACAATGTATGTGAGTGTATGCCTTCAGGATTCATCCCCCATGCCATTGTGCAAGGCTAATGTTTGTCCCTCACTTCTTGCAGGTGGCTCTGGCTACCCACACCTGTTCTGGCTTTTGACCCCTGTGAGGAATCCGAGGACAGGGGCTGAGAATAGGTATAATGATGCTCATGGGCGTACCAGGAGGATTATTGAAAGGACCTTCAGTCTCCTTAAGGCCAGGTTCAGGTGCCTCCATCTGACAGGTTGATCCCTCTGCCACTCCCCTGAGAAGGTCTGCCAGATAGTTTTTTATGCTGCATCTTCCACAACCTGCCATCAGACGACCTGTTCCCTATCTGCAGGAGGAGGAGGGTGAAAATGTTCCAGTGGCAGCAGTGGACCCTGAGGACAGTGATGATGAGGAGTAAGAGGATGAGGATGTGGACAACAGGACATCAGTTATACGGCAGTACTTCCAATGACACACAGGTAAGACAGTAGAACTGACCATTCCTCAAATAATTAATTTTTCTGTGTGACTGCAGCATGATGGCAGTCACTTCCTTAGCGGCCCAATTGACTGTCACCTATGCCTTCCCATTTTGCAGATGTTGGTGTGGTTACACCTGTGTACCGATGTGATGACTACAAACTGCTACAGGCCATTTGTTGGATGTAATCACAAAGTTCTGGACAATTGCACAGGTTGATACAGTTCAATACATTGCACATTTCTGTCAGATAAAGCACTATTACTCCAGTTGTGTTCAAGGGTGTTTATTGAAGTGACAATTATGAAGGAATAGTGCAATGGAATGGGGTGATGGTAGAGGAAAGTCCAGTGTGGTGGTCCAGTCTGTTTCACAGTACCAGTGTCCAAGGGGCCAAAAGAAGGGGAGCAATGGCAGTCCAATGTGGACAAGGTAACACAGTAGAACACAAGGGGGACATTCAGGAGGGTCTCGTTTCCTGGCAGTGGTCTTGGCAAGTGTCTCTGGTGTCTGTCTGGGTCAAAGGGAACGTTTGCAGGGTTGTTCACCTTCTGCAGGGGAGGGGTGCTGGTGGCCTGTGGGTCCTGTGGCAGGGCTTCATGTCCACTAGCTGCAGCAGATGTGGAGGGCTGGTCAGTTGGCTGGCTAGTAGAAGGGGCCTGCTGGTGTGCTGTATACTCATTCATGGTCTTGCCCATATCACCCAGCACCCCTGCTGTGGAGACCATGGTGGTGTTCAGGGCCTGCAATTTTTTCTTGATGTCCTTGTGGTGTTCCTCCTGCAGCCGCGGGTTCTCCTGCATGATGTCTATCACCTGAACCATCTTGTCCTGGGATTGTTGGTAAGCCCCCAGGACATTAGTGAGGGCCTCCTGGACAGTCAATTCCCTGGGACTATCCTCCCCCTGGTGCACAGCTGTCCTCCGGGTGTCCCTGGCCCCCTGTGCCTGTGTCCCCTGAATGGTGTGCCCACTACCACTGACCCCAGGACCCTGATTGTCTTGTCTGTGAGGCGTGGACTGGGGTCCTTGTACAGGTGGGCACACTGCTGATTGACGTGTCCTGAGGACAGAGGTCTGGGGACGCTGGGTTGCTGCTGTGGTGTTGGATACTGAGGGGGAGGGTCTGTGGTGGACTTGGTGTGGGCTAGGGTATCCAACTGACCAATGGTCCCTGACTGGCCAGTGGGTTCAACCAGATCCAGACCTCCAGAGTTGCTGTACTCACTGGGGGCATCTTCTGGTGGGGGACTGGGTAGCCATGGCACCTCCTCGCTGCTGAGATTGGCTGGGGCACCATTGGGGATGTAAGTGGTGTAGTATGCTATATGTCTGTGACATATTCTGCATCTCTAGCTTCCCCTATATTGTTGCTGTTGCCCTGTCACCTTTGTTTGTGTATGGTGATGTATTGTGGGATTGTTAGTACTCTATGCTGTGCATGCATTGGTGGTGTGTCTACCTGCAGGGCTGGGAGGGATGTGCATGTAGTGGGTATGGCATGCAGGGCTTGGCATTTAGGAAACCTAATTGTGGTTGTGAACTGTGTGGGATAGAGTGGATTGATGGGTTTCAGGGTGAAGGGTGGTGGTGGCATGCAGGTATGGTGATGGATAGGTAGTAAATATTGACTCAACAGTGTGCAGTCCTCTGGCAACTCCAGCGAGTCCCTGAGGATGCAGGATTGCCAAGACTTGCTCCTCCCATGCTGTAAGCTAGGGGGGAGGAGGTGGTGGTCCACCGCCAGTCATTTGTTTAGCGAGCTGGTGCCTTGCTGCTATGGAACATACCTTCCCCCATAGGTCGTTCCACCTCTTCCTGATGTCGTCCCTTGTTTGTGGATGCTGTCCCTCGACGTTCACCCGGTCCAAGATTCTCCCCCATAGTTCCATCTTCCTGGCAATGGAGATCTGCTGTACCTGTGCTCCAAACAGCTGTGGCTCTACCCTGACTATTTCCTCAACCATGACCCGCAACTCCTCATCAGTGAAATGACATTGCCTTTGTGGGGACATGGGTGTTGTGTGGTGTGTGGTGTGCAGAGGATGTTGAGTAATGTGGTAGGGTGTGGGGTATGTGATGGATGAGTGGGTGGTTGTGGTGTGTGTATGTAGTTGTCTCTGTGATTTGCGTGCCTAGCTATTGCAGTTTTTTCGTGTTGGCAAAGGGTTGTGGGTGATATTGGTGTGTGTTTTATGGTGCTGTTGGTGATTGGGAGTGGTGTGTGTATTAGTGTCAGGTGTGTGTTTTGGTATTGGCCAGAGTTGTGTTGTTTAGTATACAGTGGACATTTTTACTGTGCCGGTGTGTACCGCCCATGGTTTACCGCCCTGGAATGTCTGCTGTGGTGATTCGTGGGTCATAATGTGGAGGGCGATGTTTTGTTGGCACAACGGTATGGGTGTTTGTACCGACAGTTTAACACTGACCTTTGGTCTGGCGGATTTGTGTTTGTGGCAGTATTCTGTCAGTTTGGTGTGTGTGTGTCATAATATGGGGAACAGATGTTCGCCTCCGCGGGGTATGTTGGCGACCGTGACTGCGGCGGTAAGTAGGATTTAGCGCAAATATCATAATGAGGGCCAAAATAATATGGTTCCTCCATTCAGTATCTGGTGTACTACTGCCAGCGTTCCACCTGATGTTCGGCTATCTCAGCAGGAGAGCGGGACACACTGTTCCCGCAGAGCTTGGAGGTATATGAGAGTGGTGGCAGGCCGGCTCACTATCAATTTAAACTTGCCTTTAGGCATCAGGCCTGCAGATGTTTTTCCCTATGGTACTTTTCCTCTCCCTTTGGGGTTGCTATCAGGAGACTTCATTGGTGCCTCCATAATTCCAGTTCTTTCTCTCTCCCACAAACATTTACTAGGATTCCTGAGGAACCAAATTTTACCCAATTCATGATGGCAGTCACAGCATTGAAGTTTACACTTTTTTCCCACTCCAATATGGATTCCTAATTTGTTTCCTGAGCATATAAAAGGAAGTAAATTGGTTCTTGCATTGCAATGCTTTGTGCTTCTCTGTCATCTTGTTACAGTGCTCCTAATAAAATGGCAGTTCTTCCTGAAGTTTTGCCACTTCTCATCATAGCCTTCTTCCTTTTAGGTTATCCTGCTTCTCCAATCCTGTCCTGGTTCGGATGTAGTTTTTCTTCTGCAGCAGTGTCTTTGGCCTTGAGTCCTGGTCATCATTGGTCAGTGTTCCAGTTCAGGATGTTCTCTCAGAGATCTTTTGCCTTCAGGCTTTTCCCTTCGTCTGGAGCCTTTTTTGAGAGGCATCTACTGCTTGTGCAGTACCAAGTGTCAGCAGCAAGGTGGCTACTTGAAAGGGTTGCCCATATCTCTGGCAGAATATGTTGGTGAAAGCCTAGGCCTTTGGACCAAGCTGCAGCAAAAGACTCTCCAGGGGGGCATCAGCTTCATGACAGTTTGTGACACCCAAAAAACAATCCTAGTACCAAAGACGTGGATCCATTTGAGGCAGCCCAGAGGGATCAAGTCCAGTCCATAGTTCAGGAAGTCCTAGTGGTCAGTCTCAGGCTTTAGTTCAAACAGTCTGGCAGTAGACACAGGAGCTACAGGAACTGCAAGATGAAATATTTGCCTTACATCAAGCCCTCAGTTCCACAGCCTCTGACATTGCAACAGTTTCTTCAGCTATTCATTGTTTCTCTGCAGACCCAGAAGTCCCTAGATTCATTGACCCTTCTCTTTGCCTATCATCCATCTTGGTTTTCACAAGATCTAGCATATGAGTATATTTAATTAGAGCCTTTTGGGACTAAGTTTAGCTTGGTGACCTCTATTGTAACAGCAGAACATACTAGTTTGTCTAATTATACAATGTTTCTGACCACTTTCAAAAGAATGTTCCAAAGATCATACCTGAAGATCTCAACTTACGAGGCTGTCTGCAAAATTCTGAAACTTTGACAAGATGTTTTGTCTTACATTCTCCAGTTCCAAAAGCCGGAAAGAAGAAATTAATGATGAGTTTGTTCACTCTGTCTGGTTGGGATCTTTTCTAGCTCTTATGGATTAAGTCTTGCAGATTAAGTATCACTTGAAGAAACACAGTTCAGAAAGGCAACGAGTCCAGCCTTCTCCATCAACTGTAGGACTCCAATTTCTTGCTGAGAAAACTGAAACTTCTCCTGAAGAGCCAACCACTTCTTCTAATGAGGCACCAATACAGATAGGGTTGACTTGTGGCTCCCTTTCCGACTTTAAAAGAGGACATCATCGTTAGAATGGCTTATGTGTGTAACGTGGATCTCTGGAATATTTGATCAGCACTTCCCCAGGCAACCTCAGAAGCCTTCGAAAAACTCCATGTTAAATCCTTTTATGAAATGAAAAGGGACTGAAGCACTTCAAGTCCCTTTTGTTGGAGTGTCTGAAGATTTTCATGTACCACTCCTTCGTTTGTGAGTTTTAGTGGGATTCCCAGATAGAAGGAAAGAGAGAATTTTGGCACTGCTTGATTGTGGAACCAGGGACTTGTACTTAGATGAGAACTGGACAAGAGAGAAAAAATATTCCAGCAATACCTAGAGAATCTCCTGAGCAAGTCCAGACAGTGAATGGTACTCCCTTGACCTCTATTCCTCTTAAGGAGATGACTGTGACTTTCCGGTTTGCTTTTGGTAAACTCTAAGAGACTGTATCCTTTCACCTCATGCTTCTTCCAATCACACTGCCATTTTAGGAATGCTTGGCATGTCATAGTCCTTTTATCAACTGGGAGACTAAAATTATTTCCTATCCTATCAGTTGTGCCACAAGCATTGTTACTTTTTGGTTGACTGTTAAATTCAAGGGAAATAGCTTTAGACCAAGTTTCAAATTCCAATATGATAAACCCAATTCAAAGTATACCTGGTCAGCACCAATAGTATAAGGATCTGTCCAAAAAGCTCAAAGAATTGACGCTGTCTCCCCATCTGGAGTTTGACTGTGCCATTCCTATTGGATCTGGAGCAAGTATTCTCTTTGGAAGAGTTTATTCCCTTTCTGAGTCTGAAAAAGAAGTCTTAAAATAATACTTGCAATTAAATTTACAGAATAGACTAATAACTTGATTGACCTCACCAACCAGTGCTTCTGTGTTCTTTGTTCCAAATAAATCTAATGAGTTGAGACCCTACCCTGCATTTACTTTGTAGGGCTAAACAAGGTCACAATAAAAGACAGCTACCCCTTTTGATTAAAGATATTTTAGAGTTCATTAGAGGCACTAAAATGTCTACCATGTTAGACCTTTGTGAACCACTTCATCATCTCTGAATACAACCCAAGAATGAATGGAAAACAGTTTTTAGAATACTGCTAGGTCACTTTGAATATTGAGTTATGTATTTTGGTTTAAGTAATGCTCTAGCAGTTTTCCAACATTCCATGGAACCCATTTTTGTTGACATGCTTAGTCAATTTGTTATGATATATCTAAATGATATCTTGGTTTATTACAATGATCCTTGTTACATCATCAGCATGTCTGTCAAGTGTTGATCAGACTCCTTCAGAATCAACTGTATTGCAAACCTAAAAATTGTGAGTTTGATCAATCATAAGTTGAAAATCTGTGTTTCAGGTTGAACAACACTGGCAATCTCAATGGACCCATTAAAGTATCTGCCATCCTGGATGGTCCAGCCCCTTCTAAGAATAAGGAAGCACAGTTTTTCTTGGGTTTGCAATTTGTATCAGCAGTTGGTGGATACCTTTGCTCAATTAACTAGTAACATCACCCTCTTACTTAAGAAGGATAGGCTTAGCCATGTTTTTTGATGAGATTCCATGGCCGATAAAGCTTTCAGAGCACTAAAATAAGCTTTTACTCAAGTCCCAGTCTTATGCGATCCAGATCCAACTAAGAAATGTATTGTTGAAATGATGCCTCTGACCAGGCTGTTGGTGCTGTACTCTTACAGCTTCAAGAAGATAATGGGCAAGAACACTCAACTGGTTACCTCTCTCATATTCTGTTTGATGCCAACAGGAATAATTCTGTCTTAGAGAGCAAACTTGAAATAAAAATGACTTGCTTTGAATGGAGAAATTTTTTGTTGGGAGCCTGTGAACGCTTCAGTATTCACACTTATTAGCACAACTTATAGTGTCAGGAATATGCGGTGCTGCAATAGTTGCCAAGCTTGTTGGGCCTATTTTTTCAATCTGTATGACTCCTTTATTACTTGCATTCCTGGCACAAAAAAGCCTTGGCTGATGCCCTCTCACATACATATCCAAAATCTTCTCCAGCATTTGGTCAAAATATCCTTTCTCCATAAAAGATCGTTGGGGTGACACAATTGTTTCGTGAAAGAGTACAAGCCAGCTCATCTAAAGTCACAAGAAAGGACTCGGAAGCCTTACGAGGGCAAACTACAAACAAGGGAATCTTGTATTCAAAGGAAATGCCTTATTCATTCCATCCCAAAAATTAAGGTTGGGAGTTTTCAAAATGTGCCACGATTCTCCTATTGCTGGTCAACGAGGAATTAAATATACACTGAAGCTCTTTTTCATTCATTTTGGTGGCTCTCTGTTCAAAGTGACACTCACATTTATGTTAAATCATACCCCGTCTGTGACCAGTGGAAGGCTTCTCACTCTGAATCTTCTGGACTTCTGCACCCCTTAGCAGAACTTTCAGAACCATGACATACTATTTCCACTGATTTCATTACACCCTTGTCTCCATAAGAAAGTAATCAGGTTAACATGGTGGCCGCCGATTCCTTTTCCAAGATGGCACATTTCACGGCTCTTAAAAAATTACCTTTTGCTATAACCATAGGACATTTTGTTTTACTAGTAATGTTTCATTTACATGGGCAACCTCAAGGTATTATTTCAGATCAGGGACCTAAGTATGTCTCCTGTTTTTGTTTCCTGTTTTTGGAAGTCTCTCCATATTGATGTGGCTTTGCCCTCCATAGTTCATCCTCAGACCAATGTTCAAACTGAATGACTTAACAAGGGATTGGAAAAATATATTCGAAGTTTTTGGAATTCCACTCAAGGTTAATGGTCTGTCTTTGGCCCTGGTTGAGTTATCCTATACGAACTCTGTTCATAGTGCCAATCAGTCTTCACAATTTGTCTGTCTTTTTATTCTTTAACCTCAGATCTTTCCTTCAGTTTTTTAAGGTCTAGTTATGTTTCCTACAACTGCCAGCTTTGTTTGAGAGTTGCAAACCTTTTGACATAAGATTCTGTTCATTCAGATGTCTCAAAAGAAATTTAAGTTCTATGGCAATAGAAATTGTAAATATTTTCCTGATGATAACATTGGGTATACGATTTGGTTATCCACTAAGTTTTTGCTTCTCATCTTTCCCTCAACAAATTAAAATCTTGGTATTATGGGCCATTTTATTTCATCCAAATTGTGAATCAAGTTGTCTTTAAGCTTCAATTGACATTGAGGTGGAAGATTTATCCAGAGTTTCAATCCTCCAATTGAAACCTTACCATGTCGATGCCTTCTGATAACTTTTTTCTATGCCTCCCCCAACTTGGTGAATAACGAACCATGATTTGAAGTTCAAGAGATTTGTGATTCACACTTCTGTAGGAAGAAATTACAAATCCTAAATCACTGGAATGAATATCTATGCACGTTCATGAAAGTTCACACCCCAGTTCTGGCGTAAAGTTTTTTTAGGCAATTTCCAGAATAACCTGGACCTTCGAAAGGGGGACATATGGTTGCACTGTCGCCAGTGTCCCACCGAAGGTCAACACCAAAGGCTAACTTGTGCAGACAGGATGCTAAAGTGGGAAGTCAGTGAGATTGCAGGCGAGGTGCCACGCTCTCAATCTAAACTTACCTTTAGACAGCCTGCCCATGAATGGTGTTCCCTACAATATGTTTCCTCTCCCTGGAGGGTCTCTATCAGAAGATGCCATCAGCAGCCTCCATTCTTCCAGTTCTTTCTGTCTTCCAGAAACCCCTGTGAGGATTCCTGTGGAATAATATTTTACTGGAATAAAATTTTACCCAAGTCATGATGGCCATTACAGCATTGACGTCTATAACCTTTTCCAAATCCAATATGGGCTCTTAGGTACTTTCTGTTCCTTTAGCCCACACAAGTAGTGTGCATTGTGCAGACCTGTCATCCTATCCCAGCAATCCTGACTGAAGCGCAGTGCTCTACTTGGGTTCTGCAAGATTTCATCCTATCCTTCTTTCTTCTGGGTTGGCCTGCTCCTCTATTTCTCTCCTAGTCCATCCCTGGAATTCTTCTGAAAGGTTCTCTTTTTCTCCAGCATTGTCTTCGACCTCGAGTCTTGGTCAGCATTGGTCAGCGATCCAGTTCAGAACTTTTGTATCCTCTTATAGGTCCTGGCGGTCATAATCTGCCAGGGCAGCGCTGCAAGCAATGCTGACCTGGGGATTTTCGACTCCCCTTACCGCCAGCCTGTCCATAGCGGCAGACACCGCCATGGAAAGGCTGGCGATAAGGGGACTCGGAGTGCCCCTGGGGGCCCCTGCATAGCCTCATCACACATTTCACTGTCCGAATTTCGGGCAGTGAAATGCGCAACGGGTGCTACTGCACCCGCTGCACATCAGCATTGCCGCTGGCTCAATTACGAGCCAGCAGCAATATTGATGTGACTTTTATGCTGGGCCAGCGGACGGTAACACTGTTGTAATGAGGGCCTATGTCTTTTAAACTAACCCTTGATTCCTAAATGGCATGGTAGATCCTTTGGCCTTCAAGGGCCATTATTTTTAACATTGTATGGTGCATTCCTGTCCTCCCCCAGCTCTGGTACACATTTGGCTAACTAGTGCCAGCGCAGGCACCCTTGCACCATGGGTGACTGCGCTGTATGACTTTGACGCTTTCCTAGGTCTACCAGTAATGGTAAATCAGGGAATGCACCAAATTACATGGGTGGATGCAAGGGAACACTCACACTACATCCCTGTAAAACACCTGGGGGCAGTGTGACGCAAGGCAACGATTTGTCCTGCTTTGCATTACTACATATTTAATAAACCACCGAGGGCCAAGGTGGCCTTGCATTGCTTGGTAAATATGATTCAAGGTTTTGCATTGCCCTTGCACCCCCTTGAAGCAAGGGTGATGCAAAACCTTGATAAATGTGCCTCTCAGTTTCAAAACTACGTAACGTTTCTTGTAGGAGTTTTATACAACGGCTTAGGCTGACAGTGATCAAAATGTGTTCTTATAATGCTGTTTTAGTAGGACAAATGTGTGATAAATTCCAAGTAACTACCAAGGGTTTTGACAATTTCTGTATTGCACCTGCCTTTGTCTTTCTTACCTTTCCTAGTTTTTTAGTAAACCAGTTAGTAGGGGGTTAAATTAGAAAACCCCCTCCTGACATTTTGAGGAATCTCGATATATAATTAATTTTGATGATCTTCAAGATTCTGCATTTAATGGTTTCCATATCAGCTTTTTTTTTTTTTTTTTAAATACCAACTCCTGTAACCAGTATGTATCACCATATGCCAAATTGGACTCTTTTAGGTAGAGGTGATAGATATGTGGTGAAACTTTCCCTTCGTGCTATCTGTTGCAATAATCTTTTAGCAATTAAATTAGAGTAATTGCACATATTAATCTCATGAGTTAGAGGGCCTGTATAAAGAACAAAAGCTCTTTACTTTCTAGGGCCCTCTTGTCATATTCAAAGGACTTTGCAATCTATTACAAAAAAAAGAGAATATTCATGCAGAAAGTGAAAGATACCAAGTGAACCTGAAAAGTATGCTATTTATAGACAATTTGGCCAGTAGTGTTATAACCACATTGATTTTACTGCCTATTACTTTATTCCACCAGAAAGAAAATGCTACATGGAGTCATATGTCAGTGACCCCTTGGAGATGGACACTGAACTGTTGGATGGACGCTGTCGTGAAAGTGGAAACAGCAGGGGTAGTACAAGGAACAAACGTATGTCCTGCCAGTCAACTGTCAGTCATGGAAGCTCTCATACTTCAGGCATGGAGCCAGAATCAAGACACAGGATGTCAGCGGAAATGTCTGTGGATGAGCCCTTTAGAAATGAGCCCACGCATCGTACAGATAAATCCTATAGCTCATCCATCTGTCATGGAAGCTCGGACATTGTAAGCTTCAGCAAACAACAAGCTGATCGTGACTCCCTCGATAATGGTAAGGGTGTAAACCGGTTGTATATGATCCGGTCAGGGGATGGAAAGTAATACTCGGGTCCCAAAATCAATGTATATGTTGTGCTACTGTGGGAAGTCTCCACAATAGTTACTGCAGATAGAATTTAGTTAGAATCATTCGCATATTCCCTTACACTCTTCCTTGCAAACATATCCTTTACCAACTCATACAAACTTTTTTTTCCGCCTTCTTGCATGACCAGCTAAATGCTCCTTGGATATTAATGTATCTGAAGTCATGAAACACATGAGAAATCTCACCTGTCGATCTTTGGAATGCCGTTTTTGCTTCTACTGCTTAAAAAACCCAAGGTGTTGTTACATTTTAGACCATAATACATGATATTCTGAAACGATTTTCTCACTCAAAAGATCCTTTTTAACTGCCTGCTACATCCAGTTATTCTTTTTTAATCACTTTCATCTTTTTTTGCAAGACACGTCCACAACCGATTTTTAAGTACACAATCTGGAAAAGCATTCCAACTCTTACATTCAAAACTTAAGGTGACAAGCCCGGAGTCACAACTGAGTCGAATGGAGTTTACAAATACACAGAGCTATACCGTAACGGAGATGGACACACAGGCGCCTCTCTGTTGCCCACACTAGTTCAACTGCCAATAATCAAAACACGACATTCTATAAGCCCCACATCATTACATTCGCATAAAGAATATACAGATCACGAGATTCCATACTCCTACCAACAAACACATACATCGTAGGTTTTACAAAACCTTATATTCATCACCCAAATGCCATCAATAGTGATACTAAGTGATGCTGTTTCCATAAAGGTCACATCATTTGCACATTGCTGCTATTAATACGCATTCGTGTAAAAGAATGTCAGTATTGAGTTTATTAGGTAAGGTAGTGTAAAAGCATTTTTAAGATTCACTTCTCTTTTTTAAACACTTTATTAATAATGTTGGTTCTGCATATGAACATAAGCATTTATTCAACACAGTAGAAACGATCAGATCCATCAAACAACAAGTAATAATACACAATAAGTAACTTTAGGTTATATGTTGCAAAAATTTGAGGCGTAAAGCAATCCCTGGATCACATCAGCACATACAGTGAAGTGGGTCATCCAGAGTGTCAGGTGGTAGCTGGGGATGTCGACAAGACATTAAGGCTGGTAGTGTGTACTAATTCTAGTGCTGTGATGGAGCGAATACCCCCGGCGCTGTTACATTTCATATGCATTTTAAATCCTAGCCATGTGAGGTCAAATTTGTGTTATCTTTCATGTCTAATTGCAGAGAGCTCCTCCATGGCAAATATATTCTACATTTTCCCCACCACATATACAACGTTGGGGAAATTAGCTGATTCCACACCAGAGCAAGGGACATCCTAGCTGTCACTAGTAAGTGTGATAAGAGTTTGCCCATGGAGGTGGTGAGAAGAAACACTCTGTTTTCACTGGAGTCTCTAAGGAGCACCACCAGTGGTTCAAATAGTAATCTAATGGCCATTATGTGTTTGATGTTTAATAAGATTTCCTTCCAGTGTGACTGGACCTGCACGCATGCCCACCACATATGAAAGAAAGTGCCCCTTCCCAACAATTGTTCCAGCTTAAATCTGTGTCTCTGTTCATTGCATTTAAGCAAATGGGGGATAGGTACCCATGGGTTAATAGTTTGTAAGCATTTTCTTTGTAGTGGACGCCAATCAATGACTTAGCAGCTCTTTACTATATTCTCCCCTAGGTGGCACCCGAGCTCATTTTTCCTAAGTCTCTTTCCCAAGTTTAAACATATTTATGTTTGGGTTTTATGTGCAAGTCTAAGAGGGTTCCTTGAAGTCATGTGATTACCTTTGCAACCTTGTTTGTTTGCGAATAAGGGGCCTAATTTGGGCCTCATTTATGAGGTATTGGAGCAGGGCAGTGCTGCAGGGATTCTTGATGCGCACCACCTTCATCAATGGAAAAGGGCAGGAATGTGCCATATCTCATAGCTACGACGCATGCCTGTCCTTTTACCCTACGCTGGCACACAGTGGGCTCCCATGCGCCAATGCAGACAACCTTGCACCATGGTGCAGGGGTGTCTGTGTTGCAGGGTGATTGTTTTTGTGCAGAAAGGGACACCTTCCTGCACATAAACAATCACAACTTCCTGCACAAAAACAATCACAAGAGGCGTTTTCCTCTTTCTTCGTGTGCTGCAGTATGCAGCACACATAGAAAAAGGAAAAAACATGGAGAAATAAAGGTATTTCTCCTCGTTGAGCCACTCTTACGCCTCCCCTGGGGAGGTGTAGGCTTTTGACGCATTCCCAGGTTTATGAAATCTCGTAAATATGAAAACGTGTCAAATGTCGCAGGTGTTACATGGAAACACCTAGCATAACGTCCATGGCACTCCTCCTTATCGCTGGGTGAGGCAACACAGTGACTTGTGCTGCGTTGCCTCGGTTCATATCTACAAAGCAATAAAAAGCTATGCAGGGTGGTTTTACGTGGCCTTGTTGATATGGCCCTCCAGTGTGCACGACTGGACTTGTAAATAAGCGTCTTAGACTTTTGATCTAACTTTACCTTTGTGAATACTGAAAAGTAGTAAAGTTAGGCCTTTGGTCTAAGTTAGAAAGTTAGACTTTTGGTCCAACTTTACCTTTGTGAATACTGGAAAGTGGCAATTTTAGACTTTTGGTCTAACTTTACCTTTATGAATTGGGCCCAGAGATGGGATGTTTCAATCCCTGCATCACCTCTGCCACCATGTCCTTAGCTGTTTCATCATCTGTTGGCTTCCGTGGGAAGGCAAGGGGGAATGGACTTTTAGACCCCAGAGGCTAAGAAGTCTGCAATTTTGTGGGCAGGTAAACCACCTTGATGGCAGCAGTAGAGTCTGTGAGGGTCTAGACTACAATAATCTCTCACAAAAAGAACTGCATCCACTACTTTAGGGATCTTCTTTGTACAAAAGACTTTGCATAAACAACTTGTATTCAGTCCCATCCTGACCTATTTAATGAGAGCCATTCCATATTTTCATGGCTACTTCCCAGATTCAATGCAAGTGTAGCTCCAGCACCTACTTTAGTTGGCACTTGGGGGCCATCCAGATATGTTCGTTACTCTGACAGGTAGAAGTGTTCTTAGTGCTTGTCTGTTGGCTCTGACCTGGTATGGGGAGTGAGGTGATCCATAACCCATCACGTCACTGTGATTGCACCCCTCCCAGGGCAAGCCAAGAGGGTGTTGTGAGCGTTTGGCAAGGTGTGGAGGTGGTTTGCTCCAATTCATTTAGTGTGCCCCAGATCATTTTAGCTAAGTGTATTTCTCCTTCTAGGTGAAGAACCTTGAGACATGGGATAATTGCCTAAGATGGGCCAACAAAAGTTGGACTTTACCCTCCCTAGTCTCAGTCCGGAATTTCACACTCTCTACTTCAGGGCTACTATTTTAGGAGTGCTTTATTAAAAAATAAAAACTGAATACATTTCAAATGTTCAGCTTCCCTGCCTTGAATGTTCCTCAGCTCATAATAATACATTCTTCAATATTGGCCATGAGCATCACAGTTGAAAATGTTCAATGGTGAAACTGTGCACAAAACAGATCATCATTCAAGATCACCTTTAGAAAAGTTTCACTTTACAAAAAGTATGTAAAAGACAGGGTTGGGTAACATTTGTTTGAATCTACATAGATGGAAACAAACTCAGTGTGTAACAATTCATCCAGTCCGACTCAAGATAATACCACAACAATTTCATTAAGTTCTTCATTTGACTGCAACTGATTCTGTCAATAATGGCCCTTTTTTCTTCAAAGATGAGATACCTGTAAAAACTAAAGTATCCTCTCTGTCTTTGTTAGTAGTAAGGAGGAATAGGACTAAGGGACTAACTCCCTAGCAAATGCTAAAGTTCCCAGCGAAAGTTGTTTATCAGTGTTTCAGCCTAAACTGCCCAAAATACAACATATTAGGAAAAAGGGCATCCATAAAGTGAGATTCCCTTCTACAGATCATGCCCGATCACATAATTCTTCCTCTGACTTTGTAGTCACAGATCTGAACTCTTTTTGCTGAACCTTTTGCACCTCTTGAGGTATCCATGGCATCCTGTTCTGCTCTATCGCCAGGAGATCTTGGCCAGGTAGGCAGTGATAAACCCATTTGCAGACCTAATGCAGGTGTATAAGCAATAACGGTTGGGTCATACCTTCTGGCACATTTAACTAAACTTATATTTGACGATGTATTCCGTGGTGAGGATCAGCTAATGAATCAGTCTCAAAGTTATTTATTTGATTCACATGCCGAGACTACTTCAGTCAACAGATATTGCTCTCATAAAGCTAATGCTTCCATTTTCTTACGATAATGGCATTACTCCTAGTCCTACTCCCTCGCCTTCCTTTTAACCAATGAGGCCTCCCGCCTCCCCCCTAGACCCTCCCTTCCCCTTTCAAAAACCCCGACACCCTTATCCCCTCCTGTACAAAAACCAAGCCCAAGCCGCAACTCGGACAGTCCGTACCGGGAGGGTGGGAGGGAACGGAAAAGGAAGGCGAGGGAGTAGGACTAGGAGTAATGCCATTATCGTAAGAAAATGGAAGCATTACCTCCCGTCCCTCCCTCGCCTTCCTTTTAACCAATGAGACATAGCAAGAAAAACACACAGGAGACGGACATCGAGTTGCAAGACCCTTATTTAATATCCTGCACCAAGAACATCCCAAACAGTATCTCATAGAGGATAAGACCCGGTGACCAAACACCGACTCCAAACCACCCAAGTCCGACAGCCTATAATGACGCACAAACGCCGAAGGAGAAGCCCAAGTGGCGGCCCTGCAAATCTCCACCACTGAAGTCCCCTGAAGCTCTGCCACCATTGCCGCCATGCCTCTGGAAGACCTCCCCTGAATCCCTAGAGGAGGAACCACCTCTTTCAAGGAATAGGCCAACAGAATCAAAGATCGAACCCACCGACTCAAGGAAGCCGTGGAAGGTTTCTCACCTTAGCGCGCCGGACCAAAAGTAACAAACAGAGAATCCCCTGTACGAAAAGGAGCCACCACCCGCAGATACTCCAACAAAACCCTACGTACATCCAACGAATGCAAACGGACCTCCTCCCCTGATGAGGGATCCGGACAAAATGAAGGAAGGATGACTGCCTGCCTGGAATGGAACGAAGAATTGACTTTTGGAATAAAGGAAGGCACCGGAACCAGAACCACCCTACCGGGAAAAACTTACAAAAAAGGAAAGGAACATGCCAATGCCCCCAATTCCCCCAACCGACGAGCCGAAGTAATGGTGACCAAAAAGAACGTCTTCAAAGATAGACGTCGCAAATCACAG
The DNA here is from genome assembly GCF_031143425.1 of Pleurodeles waltl. Lineage (NCBI taxonomy): Eukaryota > Metazoa > Chordata > Amphibia > Caudata > Salamandridae > Pleurodeles > Pleurodeles waltl. The sequence continues at coordinate 847,585,207 of NC_090444.1, forward strand.
TCCCCCAATGGGTCAAAAGGGGCCCCCGTCAACACATCCAAAACCAAGGACAGATCCCATGAGGGAAAAGAACGTACCGGGCGAGGAAATAAATTAATAAGCCCCTGAAAAAATCCAGGCATCAATCGCCCTTCAACTTGAAGATTACGCCACGGTCCCTAAATGCCCGAATAGCCGCCCACAGTACCCGAAGAGAAGCCACTGACAACCCTAAACGAGCACCGTCCTGCAGGAACTGCATCACCTCAAAGAGAGAAGCGCAGGAAGGATCCAACTCACGACTTAAGCACCAAGATGAAAACACCTTCCACTGTCTACCATAAGAAAGCAAAGTTGAACGTCTCCATGAAGCCAGCAAGGTAGAACTCAAAGCCACTGGCACCTAACAGAAACGCCCTGAATAGTTGAAACGGAGGGAACACATATAAAAAGGCCCTGCGGCCAAGGACATGACATCCCGTCCACCTCCCATGCTTGGGGACACCAAAACCGGGAGCAGAAGCACCCCACTATCGCATTCTCTACTGACGCAAACACATCCAGCACTGGAAGACCCCAAAGCCGAACCGGATGCCGAAAACAGAGACCTCCGGAGAGAGAAAAGTTGAGAGGAAGGAAACACTCTGCTCAGTAGATCCGCCCGAACATTTACCACTCTCGCCGATTGACATAGGCCACGGCCACTAAGACGTCTGTGCGAACCAGAACCGCCAATCCCCTCAGGGAATCCTGGAAATGGACCAGAGCCAGGAATATAGCCCGCAATTCTCGCCAATTAGATGACCGACTCGCCTCCCGAGGGGACCAAAACCCCCGAATCTGAGCTGATCCCATCCATGCCCCCCAACCGGAGAGGCTGGCATCCGTCGTCACCACCACGGGTCTCAGAGGTGACAAAGACACCCCTACCCTCAGGTGGTCTGCATCCAACCACCACTGCAACTCTGTGAATCAATCCGAACCCTAGAACCCCGTCCCTCAGAGAACCGGACCCTGGAGCCCACCTACTCAAGAACCACGTCACCAAGCACAGGGGATGGAAACGTGCCCAAGAACCCCAAAATATCACTGACGCCAAATGTGCAGTCGCAACCATAGAAGAGCTCGGGGAGCAGACAGTAACCATACCTTCGTTACCAAAGCCTGGAGAGCATCCAACCTATTTTCGGACACAGTCACCAACCCTAGAATAGGCTGAAACCGAGCCCCTAGAAAAACCAGATCCTGGGACGGCACATGATTACCCCCAATTGATCAAAAACCCGTGTTATTGCAGGACCCCCAGAACTTGGGCCACCTGCCTTTGCAAAAGGTCTCGTGAATGGGCATGAATCAAAATGTCGTCTAGATAAGGGTGCAGAAACACCCCTTCTGAATGAAGCAAAGCCACTAGAGGAGCCAGCACCTTCGTGAAAATTCGGGGAGAAGATTTCAGACCGAAAGGCAGAACGCAAAACTGGAAATGATCCTGCCCCACAGCAAACCTCAGGAACTTTTGAGAGGACCATGCCCCCAGTACGTGTGGGTAAGCATCCTGCAGATCCAGTGACACCAGAAAATCCCCTTGCCTGACCAATGGAAAAATAGTCCGAATGGACAGCATGCGGAAATGCACTGTCCTGATCCAGGTATTCACCTCCTTCAGATTGAGCACCGGTGGAAATCCCCCTGAAACGTTCCGCACAAGAAACAAGACCGCATAAGTGCCCTGACCTCGGTCCTCTAGCGGAACGTGGGAAATGGCCCCCATGACCAGTAAGTCCCGCACTCCGTCCCATAATGCTCCACTCCAAGACCCCTCTGAAGGCAGAGGTGTGGGATGCACCCCGGAATCTGGAGGAACCGCCACAAAATCTATGACATAACCATTGGTCACCATGTCTAGTACCCAATGATCATTTACACTGGCCTCCCAAGCTGAAAGAAAGTGACACAGTCATCCCCCAACCGGCCCCCTGCCAGGCCCACAGCGAATGCCAGGACCCCTTCTTGAAACCACCCCGGGTCCCAGGAGTAGACTTCTTAGGTGAAAAACGCGGATGAAAACGCCGTTTCCTAAACGAAAAGGATTTAGCAACCCTAGTAGGAGAAGAACTGGAATGCTTCTTCCACCCTTTACCCGAAGAAGAAACCCCTTTTTAAGGTAAGGCATGCTTCCGCTCCTTAAACGCCTTGGAAAGTATGGATGGTAATAGTTCTCCAAACAAGTTACAACCCTCAAACGGCAGTCTCAACAAGGCCGCCTTTACCCCTGGATCAGCCTTCCATGAACGCAACCAGAGGGACCTACGAGCCCCAATCAAAGACCCAGATGCCAGAGCCGAAGTACGGACTATATCTGAAGACACATCCGCCAATAATCTGGCCTGCTGTTCCATACCAGCCAGGAGCTCCGAACATTCCGCCCCTTCCTGGACAGCAACCGCCAGTCTGTCAAAGCCTTGAACCAATGATTGTGACGCATAAGCCGAATAAATCCCTGCCTTCAGCGCCAGATTCCCCGCAGCAAAAGCCCTCTTAAGACCTGAATCCACTTTACGGTCTGTGGCATCCGTAGGCACACAATCCTCCGGATTGACTGCCGTTTTGCCAATCAGAGTAGCCAGAATAGAGTCCAGGCGTATTGAAGGAGGAAAAACCCCCTCACCCTCAAGTAAGTAAAGTTTCTGAAGGAATCGCGGAACCTGAGCCTTCTCCACATCCTTCCACTCACGAAACACCATATCCTTCACAGGTCCCTGGAAAGGCATGGCAAACATAAAAGGCGTCTGATATTTGAGGAAATAAATGAGACTCTGAGTTTGTAGGGTGAAACACAGGGAAACCTAAACTGTCCCGAACATGTGTCATCACTGCCCACATTACCTCTTCTGGAAACCTATTTCCCCCCAGATGACGTAGATGGGGCCTCATCCTCACTCTCCGATGAGGATTTCCTTGCCGCTACCGATGAGTGCGCACGCTTAGACTGAACAGTCCTGGCCACGCCAGCCTGCAGTGCCCTGGTGACCGCCATTTCAACCATATCCTGCACTTCCTCACTAGACATGAGGGGAGTACCCCTGTCAGGTACCTGTGGGTTCTCAGGAAGAGCAATGCTACCCTCCCCTCCCACCTCCGAGGAGGAAGAAGAGACAACCACGTCTCTTTGCTGGAGCTTTAGGCATGGTAACCAAAATAACACTGTCTTACATTCCAAAACACTACCCTACATATAGGACCCTGGTCCTCCCCTAACAGGGCTCCACCAAACCCTAAAAAGGTTACAATCCTTGTAAAAATCCAAAAAACCACGGGCAGAACGCCCGTCCTACCTGACCAGCATCCAAAAATTGAAGTTCCTCGGTCCTCGCGGCTCCGCGGAGCGGAAACCCGGAAACTAACGCCCCAGCCACAGAGGGCCGGCTGACCCCGTCAGCCGGCCCCCAGTACACGCCTCTCGAGCAGCCATGCCGTTCGCTCAAGACGTGACCCAGCCGTAGCACTCCTCGCGGAGCACCGCGTCCCGAGGAGTGCCTCCATCGACGACCTCCAGGCCCCGCCGTGCAGGTAAGAAAGGGAAAGAAAACCGTCTAGCGTGGGCTAGACAAAAGAACAGGAGGGGATAAGGGTGGGGGGGGGTTTTGAAAGGGGAAGGGAGGGTCTAGGGGGGAGGCGGGAGGCCTCATTGGTTAAAAGGAAGGCGAGGGAGGGACGGGAGGTAATGACCTATAATTCATCCGCTGAAATCTCCCCTGTGCCCGACCCTCGTGTTGTTCTGCTACAGTCTGTGCTATGACTTAGGTACATGTCAACAACTTGTATTAATGCCCTATCCATTCATGTCTCTCATCCATGGGTTCCTTAGGTTCTGTCTCTGCACATACTTCCTCTTATACTCTCCCTGAGACCATCTTATCTGAGGCAAACTGTTGGAGTATAGCTACCACAGAAGGGGTCCGAGATATATAGTCTATCTATAACACCAAGTCAGATTGGCAGCAAGTAACAGTGGCCCTCCAAATTATAGTTAGCTCAGTAAACTATAACTGGTAAATTGTGGTGTTTTTTGTTTTAAAATAATTGTTTTCATATCATTATAGGGCTTAACTAAAATGTCACTTTAACCTTTGTTTTTTCAGTGAACTTCTAGGATTTTCTTTTTATGAACGTAAAGTTAGATGTTATCACCATACCTAACTATAACGTCCCAGTCACCAGACCGCCAGCGGTATCAGGACCTTGCATACCGCCATGGATTTCGGGTGGTTTGGAACCGCCACGAAATTCATGGCGGTAGGCACTATCAGTGCCAGGTAATTCCTTCCCTGGCAGTGATAGGGGGTCTCCCCCACCCCCCCCTCCCCAGAGTCCTCACCAAAACCCACGACCCCCTACCATCCCCCAAAGGTGGTAGGACCCCCATCCCCACACCCCCTGACATTGACACACACACACACACCCCTATACACACACTCACACAACAGCTACACATACATGCACACATACACACAGACATACACGCACACATTTTCCATGCACACAACACCCCTCGCATGCATACACGCACTCACACACCCCCTCTACACACTCACACGCACACCCCCATGCATGCACACAACACACAACACCCCCCACCCCCTCCCCTAACGGACGATCACCTTACCTGGTCCGGTTATCATCCGGGAGGGGACGGGATCCATGGGGGCTGCTCCGCTGCCAGCACCCCATCACCAGAACACCGCCTCACCGAATCATGGGACATGATTCGGTGGGCGGTGTTCTGATGACAGGGCCGTGGAGGTGGAGCAACCATCTTCTTCCCCGCCGACCGCCAGTATGGCTGCTGGCGGGTCTCCACCTGAAAAAGGGGGGAGGGCTGCCAGCAGTCATAATACACCGCACGGAAAACCGCCTGCACTGGCGATTTCCAGCACGGCGGTACCTCGACAGTCTTGAAAAAAGACCGCTGAGGTCGAAATGATGGCCTAACTGTGTGGCAAGAGCCGCTCATTTATTATTCACTATTCTTTGTAAGCGGTGCCCCACAATGCCCGAGAGCTTTTTTCTAATATATTATTTGTTCCTGGTGATACCCATACAAGGTACAGGGGCACCTACAGCCATTTTGTTAATTTTGTGGTGGTCTACAGAGAATGCAGCAGCCCCTGAGCTACATTAAAAAAACATTAAGGGCCTCATTGCAAGTTTGGCGGTCCAAAGACTGTCAGACTCACGATGAAGGTCGGACCGCCACACTCCAGACGGTCTGACCTCCACATTACGACCCTGGTGGTCATACGGCCAGGGGACTGGCGTCACAGCCAGGAACATAGTTCCCGATGGGTTGACAGCAGTCAGGGTTGTGCTCAGCCACGGCGGTTAGATTAATGTAAAGTAATAAAAATTACTATATGTTCAAAAAACCATAGAAATTTACTGACAAAAACCAAAGGTTACAGGGGCGTTATAGTTAGTAAATAAAACATTTTTTAAACATAGAAATTCACTTAAAAACAAAGGTTACAGGAACGTTATAGGTAGGTTCTGAATTTACTCATAGAAAACGATAGAAATTCAGCAGTTTTAGTTTTAAGTAACTATAACTCGTGTCCTAAGGTAACTATAACTCACGCCCTCATCATGCTCTGCTAATTACCCTAGATATTACAGCACTCATGACAGCTTCTATAACACCATTACAAATATAAATGAAACATCAGGATGCAAATTATTGAATAAAAACTGTGCGTGGTGGGGAAGTGAGTCATAGTTACCTTTGAGTGTGAGTTATAGTTACTTGAAAGAACTTTAACTTTAACTGCTGAATTTCTATGGTTTTCTTCGAGTAAATTCAGAACCTCACTATAACGTCCCTGTAACCTTTGTTTTAATATATATTTTTTTTTTTACTGAAAAAAACGAATGTTACAGGAGCGTTATAGTTAGGTTCACATTTTACTTGCACAAAACCATAGAAATTCACCAGTTATATTTAGAATTATTTCAAGTTAACTACAACTCGTGCCCTAAGGTAACTATAGCTGGTACCCTCGCCATGCATTGCTAATTATCCCACATATTGCAACAGTCATGACATCTTTTATAACATCATTAAAAATATCAATATAATATTTTCAGTCAAATTATTGAGGAGGAAACCTCATGGCGGGGGCACAAGTGAGTGAACATATATATAAAAAACAAAGTGAAAGTGACATTACAGTTAGATGAAAATTCCTCCTGATTTCCTCTTTGTGCGGCTTGTCTGATGCTGGGAGGAGTCAGGTTCAAAATTTTATATATATATATATATATATATATATATATATATATATATATTCAGTTAAAACACCCAAAGGTAAAAGGACATTATAGTTAGGCTCACATTTTAAATGTACCAAACCATAGAAATTCACCTGTTATAGTTAGAGTCATTTCAAGTAACTATAACTTGGGCCATCTCACTCCGAATACCCTCCACAAAATATATACCAGTAAGGCACCAGTTTGCCCTCACTGTGCGATGGATAGTGCGGATTTTATACATATGATTTAATTGCTTTAAACTGAAATTTAGAAGTGCAGGTACTCTCTAGATAGAGTACCTGTTTGCTCCCAGGAAGTGCCGGTACTTTCCCATTAAGGCCCATATTTCTGCAAAATGACGCAAAACTGCGCTAACACAGTTTTACGTCATTTTTCTTAGCGCCATTCCCTAGACCCATCTTAGCGCCATATTTATTAAATGATGCAAGGTGGCTCTAATTAATGGCTAGCGTCTAAAAAAAAAACGCTAATCGGTCAGGGATAGCTTAGGGACAATGACGGTAGTGGGTCTGAAATGACATTAGGCTGGTTAACGGCAAATAATATGCCTCTAACCAGCCTATCGTCATTTTTTGACACCCAAGCTGCCAGAAAATGACTCCTGTCTAAGTGTAGACAGGAGTCATTACCAACACCCCAGTGTCCACCACAGGGGCTAGTGTTCCCCTGGGCAAGCCCAACATATCCAGTGCCAGACAGGGGGGCCCATGCAAGGGTCCCCCAATGGCACTTAAAAAAAATATTATACTTACCTAAACTTATCTGGGATGGGGTCCCCCTCCTGTAGTTTCCCTGTGGGTGGTGGTGTTCCTGGGGCTTGCAGTGGGCATCTTTGTGCTCATTCCATGATGTTCCACCATGGAAATGGGGCTACCTTCACCCTAACGCCTGGTCTGACCCAGGTGGTAAATAATGGCGCTAAGCGGGCTTAGCACCATTGTTTAGGCCTACCTCCTCCTTGCATGTTGTTTCTGCACCTGGAGCTAAATATGGCAATAGGGGGTTAGTGTTGTGTTAAAGACGGGAACGCTTACCTTGCATCTCATTAATGCTAACCATCCATAAATATGGGCCTAAATGTATTGCAATAGTACTGAGAAGTGCAGGTACTCTTCCTTTCAACACCGTACTCAGTACCGGAGAGTACCTGCCTATTTAAAGCACTGTATGATATGGAACTGTGGGGAGATACGTGCCTACTGGCAAGCTGTGTTTTTGAAGTTGAATAGGGCGACTGGATGGAGTATCCCTAGGGATCCTAATCAAGTCTCCTGGGGACATTACCATCCCCTAAAAATAAGACATTGAGCAGAATGTTTTTTCCATTGGCTGTCTCCCGTACCCTCCGGAGTACAGACCTGGCTAACTGATATGGCTGAATGGACAGTGACTAAGGAAGTGCATATGCGTAAGAATTGAAAGGATGAAAAATTGGAAGATGACATAAGAGCATGGGCGGCTATGCTGGCAGACTAGCTTGACCCCCCAGTTCCCAGACCACCATTAGTCCTTAACCAGGGACTCGTTATTGACTATGGATGGGCCTGAAGGGTGGGATGAAGGACCACATGGCGGGAGTGTCACTGCATTCACCCACTCCTACACTGAGGGGGATGCTGAGCCCTCACACCCAAGGATGATAAAAGCGTACGTGTACTCTAACCTGATATTTCGCTTCCAGCCAACTTAATGGGCACTATGCAGTGTGACAACAGAGTGATAGAAAGTAAGGGGGGAGGGGGGATAAGGGAACTGATGTAGGGTTGAAAGAAACCAGGGCCCATATGTATGAAATGTTTGCACCGCATTTGCACCATTCTTTTTAATGCAAAAGCAGAGCTAACCCAGCGCTATATTTATGAAGTGCTGCTAGACTCGTCTAGTGGCACTTTTTTGGAGTAAGCGTAATTTTTTAGAAGCACTGCGTTTATCGACAATGATATGCAAGGTAGGCTTTCCCTCCTGAAAAATAATGCTAGTCTGCTAGCGCCATATTTATGTCCCATTGTCAAAATGATGCATACCTAAAATTGCATACCAAAAATGATGCTAATGCTAATTAGCGTCAAAATGACAAGGCCTGGTCAGACCAGGCATTAAAATGAAACACAAACACATGTAGTCGAGGAAAAGCCACATAAGGAACTCTGGCAACCAACTGGACAACATGGACCTGTTACTGCTACAGCTCGGCACCCAGAGATGATGACAACACGACACCAAGTGCCACCAGCACCTTCACAGTACCCTCAACCACTGCAACAGCAGCCACAAAGGCAAAGCAGAAGGAGGGAGAGAATATTCTGTCAGCGCACATCCATCCTTGCCCTCAGGAAACAAGATGTCATCAGACTCTACCATCTCAAGCGGGAGTCTATTGTACATCTGCTTCTCCACATAGCTTCAGACATCACCGTAAGATTGCAAAGTTCGACAACCATACCACCTTTGACCAAGCTCCTAGCTGTGCTCCACATGCTGACCTCTGGCTCAGTCCAGACCACTGCAGCACAAGTTGGTGGGATCTCATAACCATCCTATTCTAACTTCCTCCCTATTGTACTGGACGGCACCATTGGCCTCACTCCCCGCCACTTCCTGTTCCCCAACACACAGCAACTGCAGCAGGACACCAAACAAGGATTTTATGAAATTGCTGGGTTTCTGCATGTGCTTGATGCAATGGACTGCACACACTTCAAACTAGTCCCTCCGGCTGCAACGTAACACCTCTTCAGGAACAGGAAACATACACACTCAATTAATGTGCAGGCCATTGTGGACCACTGCAGGATATTCACAAACATCCTTGCAAAATATCCAGACAGTGTCCATGATGCATACATCTTCCGACAATCAATAATCAGGCGACATTTCCAGGATGGGCAGTATGGCAATGGCCTACTTGTAGGTAAGCAAGCATACACAACATCATACATACAACATACTAAACATCTGTGACAAACAATGCATACACCACACTACACACATGGACAGGAAACCACAGATGATGGTTTAACAACATATATATGCAACATGCGGCACTCCACACAATCAATGCACATCACCCTCACCTATTGTCATATGTACAAGTCCCTTGCACCACTGGATTGTCACATTTAAGTATGCTCTGGTGGAGCAATACCCTCTCTGCAGTTCAAAGGTGGTCTCAAGACATCACTTGTCCTGACGCTACATCAAAAAGATGTACAACTATCACTCAGTGTGGAAGTGGTCAGGAATCAGTTTGGCATTGGGCATGCCACCTCCAAAAAATTGCATATTGGCACTGCCACACTTTTACGTCAGCATCAAATGGTGCCCTCCCTGGGGGTGGCCCCACCATAGTCCCATCAAGTCAAATAACCGATACTTTCATTCTGTATACATTTACCATGTGTGGTGCATAGTGCAGCACACATTCAAATTGGAACTTGCCATCATTGATTGGATTGTTCATGTGTAAGAAGGGACACCTCACAGCACAGAAACAATCAAATATTCTAAGCACCCACCTCCCTTCCATGTTACAAGGGTGCTTTCAGTGGAATATGGCAGCTGAACTTCTCCCAGTGCACTAGTTGAGGTCAGAAATCCAACATATCATGGAGACAGGGCACATTGTTGGCCTTTATTGGTAATGCAGGGCAGTGCAGGAAAACAGCTAATTCCCTGTCCTGTGTCACAGGTATATGTAAACTTGTCACATACGTGGCAAGACATCTCCAGCTACTCTGTCACACCTTGCATGATTGGCACATATACACATGCATACTAGCCAGGAAATGTCTACAATAGCTCTGTGTGTAAGGGAGGCGTTCCATATCCAAGGGGCTGGGGCACATGCAACACACATTGCACAACACAAATCTCTTCGGAGACACACAAAAAAGGTACAAATGTACACAACATGGCTTTGTATAGGTCAAAAGTCATGACACCAAGAGATAATTTACTTAAATATCACACACATGCTGCATGACTGAACTGATGTGCCAGACGGTTCCCGCAGTCACCATGCTCCTGAGGCTCAACCCATGACTGGAAAGTGCATCACCATACAGCAATACAACCATGCATGCAAACAGGAACACACACAATGGCAGATGCAAGTCTGATTATCCACTCCACTGACAAATATGTTGGCGGGTCAGTTTGGAAAAAATAGATAAATGCAAGTCTGACACTGTATCTCCCCTTCCATTGCAATGGACCAAGGTTACGGGTTCCAGCCCTGGGTCATGATCCCATATGGTAACCCACAGACCGATGACGAGTAGGCATACAGTGACGTCCGCAAAAGGACCAGAAATGTAGTGGAAAGGACATTTGGCATCCTCAAATCGAGGTTCAGGTGCCTAGATCTATCTGGCGGAAGACTATTATATGGCCCACCCTTGTGTGCAAAATCATACTAGTCTGTGCAGTATTACCCAACATCTGTGTATGCACCAATGTACCCTGGGAGAAACAGGATGAGGTCTCCAGGGATGAGGATGAGGGCAAAGATGCACTAGTGGTGGATGGGTACGTTTAAAATACTGCTGGTGGAGCACGCAGGAGGGAGCACATATACTGCTGGTGGAGCACGCAGGAGGAAGCACATTGTGCACAACCTCTTCACCTAGGGATTATACTGCAGTCATCACTGAGCACAAATTTTGTATATAAATCACGTAAACACAGAGTTATCTTGGAGTACTTCTTTTCACCTTCACATACCTTATCAACTCACCACATCTCAGAAAGCATGACTAGTCCACAACAGTTGGAAAACAAGTAGGAACACACTCAGGAACAACAAACAACTACACATATTGCCCAAATAAATGAATGTGTGTGTGTAATGTATGCATAGCCTGTTGTAGAAATATCTTACATTGCAACGCACACACAAGTATGCCCGGTTGACATTTGATAGCAGTCACACACAAAAATAGGTGTGAAGACCTTCGCTCAGATGTTTGTCCTAGGTAGGACAAGAGTAGTTAGTAACAACAACAGTAGGTCAGTGTCTGCTATGTAACAAATCAATGTCTGAATGTCACAAGTGGCAACTTACAACATACCCCTCAGTGGCACTCAAATGTATGACTAACATAGAGTTAACTATAGAGCAAAAAATACATTAATATCTTGGTCTGTCTGACTCTACCCTGTTAGCATCTTACATTCATGTCAAGCAATGTCAAATCAATCCACAAAGCCTTGACAATCTGCACATGTGAGTAAGGACATATTCTGAGACATGCCTGTTCTACTCATAGCTGTCAGGAGTATTTACACAATCCAAACATACTTATAGTGCATGCAACAATAAATGGTGAATGAAGCTCTGTGTGAGTGCTCATGTCAAACAAACAAATGTAGAACAGCTGTGACACTCCTATACACATCTTTGCTAGCCAATATGTGGAGGTGACTTAGACACTGCACAAGTGGTGTGGCTGATGTAGAGACGTGTTGGGGTCAGGCATCTGTAATTGCAACAAAATGCAAATGTAATGGCACATATTGCGTGGCCTGAGAAGAAGCAATAGCCTTCTGTAAAGTTCACAAGTATGTGTAAACATGACATGCATGAATGATGGGACAGTGAGGCTATAGAAGATGAGTAACACTGAAAACCTCCAGAATTTGTGCTAGCAAAGTAGACCTAGAAACCTGCCTCACATATTCTGGCTTCAATGTGTGTGAATGATCACACATTGTCAAATACTCACTGTACCAAACGTACAATAGAGATATGTAAGTCCTGACACATATCTAAACACATTGTGGAGGGTAGTAAATATACCAGTCTCATTAGCATTAACTACAACTGTGTGCTTGCCCAGCACAAACAAGTGTGACTGATGCAAGTGGCAATTGACACCATCTGTACCCTCAGTCTGCAGAAATGACCCTGTTCCACTGCCTCCTAATGATTTTAACAATGCATAAGAGAATCAAGTATCGCAACATGCACAGTCATGCAAATTTTGAGAAAATGATGGTACAAGTCCAACACCATCAATCTGTAAGTCCGTAGTACATAATAGGACAAGGCTGACACCAATAACTTGTAAGTCACCATTAGATAATGGGGCAGGGGACTTCAGGTGTGCTGTTGGATTTCTTGGCTTGAATGTGCACTGCATTGCCGATTATTCACTTGAGGATGACAGACCCAATCGCACAATAATCCCCACAGGGGGATGTATCCACTCTGTTCATAGACAGAGGCTTGTGAACTGTGCCAAGAGAGCTACCCTGATCTTTGTCCCACACTAGAACCAGTGGGGCAGTGGGGGTGTTGAAAAAGCCACTGGTGCACTGATAAGTCACCTACCATCCCTGTTTCACACCAGGCCTGCAATGAAGCTGGTGTTGCAAAAGGGAAGATCTTGCGAGACTACATATGCAGTAATTGTGCAGTCAAAGCGTATGTGTCCAAACATTTTATACTACAGTAATTGCCACATGTCCACCCTTTGTGGACCAGTCGTGGCGTGGCCTTTAACTTTGTGCATGGACAGATGAAAAGAGGCAACAAATGGCATGCTGTATGAGAAAAATACAACTCTTGACTTCTAGATACATTGTACATGTATCTTGAGGGACATATTCTAAACATTGCTACGAGTAAAGTGTTTTGATACAATGCTGCCCATTTACCCATAGATGATTGCAAAGTTAGTAGATGATACATCCCTAAACACATCACTGTAGTAGACATTACTGATCACATATGAATGACACATTCCAATCACTAACAAATCATATGAATACCAATCATGACACATGTCACTCCAACATATCGAACTTTGCATGTATGGCGAATTGGTTCTTACACTTGTTTCATTACATCATGATGTCAGGCCCTTGGAACACACCATACAGTGTCACACACATACACCTACATAGCTCTGTGTCAGCGGATTATATACCAGTCTGAGTCACCAGCATCCCCAGGTAAACTGTTGTGAAGGGTAACGTGCATGAACATGTTGCACACATTGGCCACCTATTACAAGCTGTGTGGTGAAACAAACAGTGGACATGTACAAACTGCGTTGTGTAACACCTCACATATGCACACTCACATGTGTTTCCTCACATATGCACACTCACAGTACACACATTGGGCACATGCGCATACATGCATGTTGGAAATTGTATCAAACACATGTACACTTGCACGCAATATTACTCCTCCCATGCATCCCAAAGACCGATATACATGATGAAGCACGTCAAAGTTTGTGTACAAAAAAAATGCATGCGTTAATTTTGAGCTAACACGTCTAAAAAAAAAATGAAGCGTCGCACATGTGTGTCACAATTCACATGTTATGCCCTGTCAGCCATCAACAAAAAACACACACAGGGCCGTCATGTGTCAAAAAAAAAAGACGCATGAACTCAAAACGTGACCCACACACCCAGGAAGTGATGCAATGGAACGTCCTTGCTGGACACATGGAAAAACTTGACTTTCCCTTTACAGTCTTGTAGTCTGTGCTTGTGAGAGGTTGAGTGGCCCAGTTGTCCAAGATCTTCGATGTTCATCAGACTGACCACCAACAGAAGGCCAGGATTGCCAGTACAGTGTCTGCGCCAATCCTTGTCCATGAGAAGGGCAACAATGAACCGTCAGTCACTAAAGTGGCATAATCCTGTCTTTGTTCCCTGTATTTAGCCAGGTGATTTTTGAAGTGGCACAAAGCCAACACGCATGTTTCACGGCGCGTGGGTACATGGCTACCAGCCACAACTGTCTATGTTCATCAAGGGATTAACCACTGTGGTATGTTGCTTAGTCATGTACATGTGATGGAAAGCATGACGCATGAGTATTGGTAGTAATGTATGAGTCTGTCCTGAGTTATGCATGTGCAGAGTGACACAACAATGTGCTAGGTTTATGAAAAATTGTCAGTGGACTGTCCTTTACAAAATGTTACCACTGTTACTGAACATGTACGTATAGTTCATGTACATATCTGAATGTGTTTGCCTAGCATACCAATGGCTGTCAAATAGACATGTTGTAAGGCTCACTTGGATATTTTCTCAACTGACTCTCCTAAGTCCATTTGAGAAACATGTGTGATGTGTAAATTTTGTACATGGTGTGCATATTACAACATTCACGCTGCTATGTCTCATGATACGTCTTGCAGGTGGACCTGCCCCATATACCACTGGTGAGGTTGAAAGCTTTGCAGACCCCGATACTACCAGTAGGTGTCATCCTTTATGTATAATGTATCCTGCAAGGGTTGAGTATGGTGTTGTACAATGTGTACAATGGCATGTCACATTTGCATTTGTGACAGTTTGGACACCGTTATCCATTCTTGGCTATTGACAGTATATCAGATGTCATGTAGAGGATGTGGAGTACAACAAAGTGATGCATTAGTGGCATTGTGTGCTGCAAGGGTTTTGTGATTGTTGGAATAGGTATATATGTGGACAGACACTGTGATGACAGTCAGGATATGTGCCTGAAGTGCTGGCTTAACAACATTTATGTAGGGGGCCAATATGTGGGTCACAGTACATTAGCCAGCTCTGTGTGTCACACATATACCACTGGTGAGGTTGAAAGCTTTGCAGACCCCGATACTACCAGTAGGTGTCATCCTTTATGTATAATGTATCCTGCAAGGGTTGAGTATGATGTTGTACAATGTGTACAATGGCATGTCACATTTGCATTTGTGACAGTTTGGACACCGTTATCCATTCTTGGCTATTGACAGTATATCAGATGTCATGTAGAGGATGTGGAGTACAACAAAGTGATGCATTAGTGGCATTGTGTGCTGCAAGGGTTTTGTGATTGTTGGAATAGGTATATATGTGGACAGACACTGTGATGACAGTCAGGATATGTGCCTGAAGTGCTGGCTTAACAACATTTATGTAGGGGGCCAATATGTGGGTCACAGTACATTAGCCAGCTCTGTGTGTCACACGTGGAACACAGTAACTAAGGGCATGTAAAAAACTGGACCATGTGAATTGTCACTAAGGGACTCATCATTGCGCCCTTTGTGCTGCTAGTGCTTCACTTTTTCCTCTATGAAAAGTGACACTCCGGTAGTGCAAGTGGCGCATAAGTAAACACTTCTGATAGTCAGGACAAACGTCATCATTCCACATGTGAACACTGATTTTGACTTGCACACACATGTTGTTTACACCCTGTACACTATGTTTGATGTGGCAACATAGACAATCCATGTTATCCCCATAGCACCGGACGTGCATATGACAAGAGAGATCTCCATACAACTTTTTCATATGGCATGCATCTACTCAGTACACTTTCAAAAAGTTAAGGTCCTGAAAATGTCCAGAGATGTCTTGCAAGCAGCTCCACACAATGAGCAGTACCACCCAGTGCTGTTGCTAGATCACTGTGCAGATAAGATGTGGGGCCTTCATGCACCAACATATGAGATGGTGTAGCTGAATCTTGTAGTGCAACACACTGGCCTGAAATTTTTTCACATATACAGACTTTGGGGAGCATAGTGTCACACATCAAGTTGCATTGAAACTATGCATGTTGTCATGCCACAGCCCTTCATGTAGTGAGCTGAGTGGATATTGGAGTGGATCCATATATCTCAGTGTCACATGAGCAAGTAATCCACCCTCCATTCACACATACATGTCACATGTAGATTCAGTGTAGCAGTGTGTCCAGACCTCTGTCCTTGTCAGATCACGCAGATAGGGACTTCTTTTCAAAGCCATTGTGATGTTGGTGCATCCCTTTTTATACAGGGAAACAGTGACACATCAATGGTGTAAGGGCCCTGTGTGAGAAAGTGGCCTCTTTCCAGCATGGCTAACCCCATATTTGGCCTGTTTGTCAGTGTGTTTTTACTGTCTCACTGGGATCCCGCTAGCCAGGACCCCAGTGCTCATAGTTTGAGACCTATTTGTCAGTGTGTTTTTACTGTCCCACTGGGATCCTGGTAGCCAGGACCCCAGTGCTCATAGTTTGTGGCCTATGTGTGTTGTCAGTATGCCTGACTGTGTCACTGGACTTCTGCTAACCAGAACTCCTGTGCTTTATGATCTCTCTCTGTACTAAATTTGTCACTATAGTTTAGTGACTCCATATTCCAATACTGATTGGCACTCTGGACCCCCCTTATAAGTCCCTAATACATGGTACCTAGGTACCCAGGGCATTGGGGTTCCAGGAGATCCTTATGGGCTGCAGCATTTCTTTTGCCACCCATAAAGAGCTCATACAAGCCTTTCTTCAGGGCTGTCACTGCAGCCTGAGTGAAATAGTGTGCACACTATTTCACAGCCATTTTCACTGCACTAAAGTAACTTATAAGTCACCTATATGTCTAACCTTCATTTACTGAAGGCTAGGTGCAAGGTTACTGTGTGTGAGGGCACCCTTGCACTAGCAAAGGTGCACCCACGTTGTCCAGGGCCAATTCGCCAGACTTCGTGAGTGTGGGGACACTATTATAAGCATGCACTACATATATGTCAATACATATATGTAGCTTCACAATGGTAACTCTGAATATGGCCATGTGATGAGTCTAAGATTGCGACATTGAACCCCCAATCCAAATCTGGTGCTGGGGGGGCATTTCTATGCACCCTGGGGGCTCCACCATGGACCCCCAGTACTGCCAAACCAACTCTCTGAGGTTTCCACAGCGGCCCCTAGCTGCTGCCACCTCACAGACAAGTTTCTGCCCTCCTGGGGATTGAGCAGCTCAATCCCAGGAAGGCAGAACCATGCATTTCCTTTAGGAGAGGGGTGTTACACCTTCTCCCATTGGAAATAGGTGTTACAGACATGGGATGGGTAGCCTCCCAGAGCCTCTGGAAATGCTTTGAAGGGCACAACCGGTGTCCTCCTTGCATAATCCAGTCTACATCGGTTCAGGGACCCCCCAGTACCTGCTCTGGTGTGAAACTGGACAAAGGAAAGGGGAGTGACCACTCCCCTGTCCATCACCACCCCAGGTGTGGTGACCAGAGCTTCTCTACAGTGCCCCTGGCATTAGCCATCTTGGATTCCAAGGTGTGGGGATCCTCTGGGAGCATCTGAGTGGCCAGTGCCAGCAGGTGACGCCAGAGACCCCTCCTGATAGGTACATACCTGGGTAGGTAGCCAATCCTCCTCTCAGGGCTATTTATGGTCTCTTCTCTGGGCGTTTCCTCAGATTCGGTTTGCAAGACTCCTCCAGGACTCCTCTGCATCCTCTGCTTCAGCTTCTGACTGTTGGATCAACTGCAAACTGCTCCAGGAACCGCTGTAATTGCAAAAAAGTATCCAGGAAGGCTACTGTGACCTGCAACTTCAGCTCCAGCCAGCAATTGCAACTGTTTCCAAGGTCTGCATGCTCTGAGGACTGCCTGTCTTCACACTGCACCAGAAGAACTGAAGGAATCTCGCGTGGAGTGACTGAGTCACTTTCCTGCTGCAGCAGGCACCTCTCTGCAACAACAACCAGTACTTTGGGACTCTTCTGTCGATGAGCGTGACCCCTGGAACACAGGTAGTGGACCGAAGTGATTCTAACTGTCCAAAGGTCCAGCTGTCCAAATTTGGTGGAGCTAAGGGCTTGCCTCCACGTGCTAGACAGTACCCCTGTGCCTACCGTCCTCTTCAGCTCCTTGGACTTCTGTGCACTTCGTCCAAAAGTCCTTCGGGCACAGTGTAGACAAGGTCCCCAGCACTCCATCCTGCGACGCTCATCTCTCTGAGTTGTTCTCCAGAGGCGTGGGATCCTTCTGTGTAGTGCTCCGATGACTGCACTTTGCAAATCCTTTGTCCCCGTGTCCTGGGTCTCCCCTGGGTGCTGCCTGGTTTTCTGAGGGCTCTCTGAAGTGCTGAGAGCTCCCGCTGTCTCATCAGTCCGAGTTGAGACGCCCAGGTCCCTCCTGGGTCCAGGCAGCTCCTCTTTGATGCAAAACGCGTTCTTGCGTGAACCAAGGCTTGTTGCAGAATTCAGCGACACAAACAGCCTGCATCCAACTACTCGACGTGGGACTTCTCCTGCACCAAGCAGGAACCCTCAGCTATCTTCTTTGGTGCATTTCTGTACTTTTCTTCCAACTGGAGAATCCACTTGTGCACCATCTTCCAGGTTGGCAGGGGCTCATGTTCTTCCTGGACTCTTCATTGACTTCTGGACTTGGTCTCCTCTCTCCACAGGTCTTCAGGTCCAGGAATCCATCGCTGGTTGCTTGCAGTCTTGCTTGGTTCTTGCATAATTCTTCATCACAACTTGTATTGTGTTCTGAGGAAACTTGCTGTACTTTACTCCTGTTTTCCTGTGCTCTGGGGTAGGGTATTTTACTTACCTTTGGTGTTTATTTACACTCCCAGCGCCCCTCTACACACTACACTTGCCTAGGGGGTAATTCATCATTCGCATTCCACTATTTTAGTATATGGTTTGTGTTGCCCCTAGGCCTGTTGCAACATATTGTGTATATATTGTGTATAATACTTAACTCTAGAAGGAGTATTGCCTCTAAGATATTTTTGGCCTTGTGTCAATAAAATAAAGTACCTTTATTTTTGGTAACACTGAGTATTGTCTTTTATTGTGTATAATTACTGTGTGACTATAGTGGTATTGCAAGAGCTTTGCATGCCTCCTAGTTCAGCCGTGGCTGCTCTGCTACAGCTAACTCTAGACAGCCTAAGCTGCTAGACACTGCCTACATTTCACTAATAAGGGATAACTGGACCTGGTATAAGGTGTAAGTATTATAGGTACCCACTACTAACCAGGCCAGCCTCCTACGCCTTGTGGATTACCAACATCGTTTTTGAGTCCACATATAAGTTGCAGGCCTTGTTCTGATGAGTGTGATACCGATCTGGGGATCGTAGGTAATTGATGTGTGAAGAGGGACATTCATGAGCCATCCAGCATGATGTTTGTTACCTAGTACTTTGGAGATGTTAAAAGCTTGTGCACTGGTAGTGTGCAACATTGCTTAGCTTTGACACCTTGGACATGAGGAATATGTAGAAGATGGGTGTGATGCAGATGTGTGATGACCTACACCTTGAGGATGGTATTGTGTGTTGTTTTGGTCAATATATGTCATCTGAAGATGCTGTTCTTTTTGCATGCTTGCTTTCCTTCTTCCAAATGCACATTCCTATAACATGCTCCGTTCATGTTTCATCAGCCTCCATGACTGCAGCACAAAAGCAGGTTGTGCAGGAAGGGAGACCTTCCTGTTTGAACACATACACAAGAGGTGCTTGATCCTCACAATGGGTGGTACAGGATGGACAACACATGACTCAAGGTGAGGAGGATGATGCATGTGGACACCTCACCCCCTCTTACAACAGACATGGGGGTGGCATGGAGACCCTATACATTTTCAGACTTTTAGATTAACAGATGCATCAGCTTGCCACACCAGCTCAGGGCTGTCATTGGAGTAATGCTACAAAGGACTGACATTGTTGTTGGCCGTGTTTCTGCATCTTCCAATGTGTTGCAATAATCAACAGTCATTGTAAGTGGCAGGCAACATTCCTGCCAGTTGATGTTGCAGGATTTGTCCCTTTCTGCACATGTGAATTTGGACATGCAACAGGGAAACCCCTGCACCATGCTGATTGTGTGGCTGTGTGGCTGTGTTGGTGTTGGCCGTGATATGTTTGACCCATCACCAAGGGTAGTTCAGGGATGCATTGCATGTCAATGACTACTACACATCCCTACTCATTTGAAATGATACAACTAGCACAGCACAGCAAGCTGGGCTGTTTCACTGCACAACGTCATTTGATTATAAATGGGTACATATATGTCACATTTTACAAACACTGTCATCATAGTGCCCCTCTATGTGCATACTTGTTAACTTACACTCCAGTGGTGCTGTGTAGTAGCTCATGTTAACCATGCCAGTGTAAGGGACCTTGCATGCCTTATCATGGCTTGGTAATTATGTGCCCCTCTCACACCTGACACTGTATGTAGTTGGCATTTCATGTGAAGTAGAGGTATTCCCATGCAAAGCATGTGTTAGCCACCCAGCGTCTGGAGGCTTCCAGATTTGTCAAATTTATATTTGCTACAGTTTTGTCCAGTGGTTCAAGGGAGGTGTAAGAGTGACAAGGGGTGTCCAAAATCTTTGTATGTCCTGTGAATCTTGTTGTTCAATGTGTGTGGCATTGTGCATCAGGCATAGGGTACAATTTGCACAACAGTGGTGGTTTGCTCCCAATGCAACACTTTGTTTGCACCCCCTTGCCCCAACTGATGACATCATGGTAGTGCCACATTTCCACAGTGGCCTCATGTGTTATGGCACTGTTGTTGTGATGTATTGCATTAGCCCCATAAATTGTGGCACTAGTGTAACAAAGCACAGGCAGAACCATATATTCCAATGGGTGCGTCTCTTGAACGTCTGCTTTTGGCAGGCCTTACATATGAGTTGAAAGATCGCACAGGTAAATATTTCTGATTTAACTGTGCCATTTATTTCAGCCCTCCCTGCTTTCCCCTTGCATACATTTATATGTGGCACAGGCATACTGTGGGTCAAATATTTACAAAGTAAAGGTATACATGCATGGTGCAACTTTGTTGATATGTCAAAAGGGGAATAGGCACCTTAAGGAAACATTAGAATCATTGATCGTGTTGCACTGAGGCCTTTAAGATATGGCCCCTAGTGAGGTGGTAATACTACTTGTAGCTGGTGTTCTGCAGGAAGGTGTCCGTTAGTGTAGAACATCAACCATCCCCAGTACACAAGCACCCTTGCAGCATGGTGACATGGCAGCTGCTTATACAGCTGTGCAGATGATAATCACTGACATGCCCCATATGTGGTGTCTACTGAAACTTGTGGGCATTCCAATGGTGCTGGGGGTATATGTGAGTTGTTGCTGGACCACCCAGCGCAACAAGCCTTGCACATATTGGGCCATAAGGATTACACATGGGCAGATGTGGGCAGATGTTACAGTTGCAAAAGTGAGCTGAGTGATGTGAGGGTTTGAGAAAAGGTCTTTGCATATGGGTGGGCATTGTGTGCCCATTACAGGTGTTTGGGCATTACTGTGGCCCCATCCAGCCCTTTTGTATGTATACAATGGGTCCTATGTGCCTATCCTTTGTGCCATTTGTTGGTCACCAGATTGTCCCCCACTGCAACTTACCCTGCATTTGTGGTAGCTCTTGAAACGCTGCACTGTCCTGTCCCTGGACTCCTGTGACCACCTCCTCTGGGTTGACCGCTGCCACCATCTCCCCAGCTCATATAGCTGTTTCTGCGGTGCTGGACTTTTTAAATGCTGGCCAGTTACTCCTTAGTTCTGTGCTTGCAGTCATGCCAGCGTTTCTTACATTCAATGACAGTCCTCTTCACCTCTGTCACACTGTTGACTTTATTGACTATTGACTGCCATATGGCCTCCTTCCTACCTATTGTCAATTTAGAGGTGACAATGTGCTGGTGCTCCATCACCTTTCTGACCAAGATGGTATTCTCCTGACTGAAGAGACATTTCCTCCTCCTTTTCCACTTCTCCTGTGCATCTGTCTGTCCATCCAGACTTGTACTAGGCTCATTGTGGTCTTTCTGGGGTCTGGTCTCTCCTAACTTCTCCATCTTGGGTCCTTGTTGTTCATGTCTAGCATTTTCGCTTGCTTTTTTTTACCCTTATGACGCAAAAATGGCACTAAAACAATTAGTGTCAAAAACCGTGCCGCAAATCATGCTAACATCACTTTTGCAGCATTAGCGTAATTTTTCTTTACTACTTGTCGCAAAGTTTAGCGTCTTTTTTATGCTACGCTTTTCTTAACGCCATTGTGTGCCATTCCATAAACATGGCGCACCCATGGCACCCATGGCGCTAAGGAGAGTCGTTATGTGACGTTACAAAATATGATGCACAACTGCTGTAGCACAGTTGTGCATAATTTTTCATAAATATGTTCTAAAGTTATTTTATATCTTATATACCTTTATATACAACTGCAATACTTTTTGTATTGTTTTGGAAATGCCAATAAAAGTATAAAAAAAACTGTAACTTGAGCCCTAAAGTAACTATAACTCGCACCCCAGCCATGTACAGTTTTTTGTCAAAAATGTCACTACAAATATTACACTGATATTATCAGTGATGTTATCAAAGATGTCATGAGCAGACGTGGCTCACAGGAGAGAAAAGGTGCGGAGCAGGGCGGCGCATGGTGGGAGGAGGGGAACTACAACCCTTTTCCCATGCTGCACAGCCCTGATCTGTCCTGCTCTGGTCTTGCATTGCAGGCACAGGCTCCCAGCCTGCCCTGCATCCAATCCTACTGCTGCTTTCATGCTGCCAGCAGCTTGAAAGCAGCAGTAGGATTGGACAGAGAGCCCAGCCAGGGTGCTCTGAGGCAGAGTGGGAGTCTCTGCCTACTCTCTCCCACAGTGCCAGGTTGGAGAGAGCCCAGTGTGCATATGTGTTAGCCGGCCTGAGACTCCCCTTCATCCCCCATCATATCCCATGGACCGCCACTTTTACAGTAAAAACATGATAAACGCCTCCCTGTGGCCTCCTCGCACTAGATTACTTGAAAGTTATGGGAAGGTGGCAGTCTGTGGGGCTGGGGGGGCAGGCAGCCCTGAAAGTAGATTTGTTAAAAACCCCTAGGAGGTGGCGGTTACCCAGGGTTGTGGGAGGGCCGAGCAGCCTCTTGTGCTGGATTACTTGAAAGCTCCGGGTAGGAGGTGGCTCCAGGGCTGCAGGGTGCCAGGCAGCCCCCTATTTCAATTGTTCAAAGTTGTGGTGGTCCCTGGGGCTGTGGGGGGGGGGGGGCAGGTGCCCCCCCTGCATTTCATAATGGTAATGAACCCAGGACTTGTCTCACCCGGGGGCTACAGTTAAACAAGCACGGGAGCCAAAGCTTGGGGTTTAAAAAAAAAAAAAGAATTGGTGGATCCACGGATCTTTTGTGGCTTCTGCAGAACATTTTAAAAGGAATGCTTTTTTGCTCTGGGGGGACCTCAGCACCATAGCTAAGGGGTCAGCGTGACTCTACCCTGGCCCCTTTTCTTTTTTACATTTTCTTCAGGGACTCAGCTGAAGATGAGTCCCAACATGGCTGCCAACACTTCCTTGTTGCACTAAATCACAGAAAGAGATCTTTCTGGACCAAGATCTAGCATTTTGGGATCCCCCCTTTTTCTCTGCCATGTGGCCCACCCTCCCCTTTGCAGATGCTTTCAGGCTCCAGGCAGTGGGATCCCCAATACTAAACTTGGCCCTAGGGAGGGGGGACCACATGGCCTCCTCCTCCCTTTAGAAATTCAGATGTGCCCCTGGGGCCCAACATGGCTGCCAACACTTCCTTGTTGCACCAAATCACAGAAAGAGAACATTCTGGACCAAGATCTAGCATTTTGGGATCCCCCCTTTTTCTCTGCTATGTGGCCCACCATCCCCTTTGCAGATGCTTTCAGGCTCCAGGCAGTGGGATCCTCACTACTAAACTCTGCCCCAGGAAGGGGGGCCACATAGCCTCCTCCTTCCTTTAGAAATTCAGATATCAGCCCAGGTAGGGGGTCCACATGCCCCTTCCCCTTTCAGGGCAAAAATCGGCCTGGGGATGGGGGCTTCATGCCCTCTCCCCCAGATTATAAATATGTATCCCACCCCCCAGCACATGGCCCACCCGTGGGGGCCATAAAAAAAAAACAAGCCAAGGAGACCGTGCTTGTATATATATATATATTTTTTAATTGCCACAGATATGCGATCTTCTGTGAATTTGTGGGCAAAATTTGTAAAAATCTTTTATGGGCCCTCAGAGTGGTCCCTCTGGGACCCCACCACCACACCTAAGGAGTCAATATATTCTTATCCTGCCCCTTTGTGTTTTTTGTTTACTTTTTTTTTTTTACTGAGTCCTGACTTCTAAGACGGCTGCCCCCACTTCCTGGCAGCCAATTTGATCTGTTTGAGAACTCCTGATCGGGGGAGCAACGTTCCTAGAAATACAACTTTCGTTTTTCATTAATTACTCTAAAACTACTCAACAGATTTACACCAAAACAAAAACAAATCACTCTTTCTAGACCTAGATGTAGCTTTCTGCCAAACTTGTTGTAAATCTGTTCAGCAGTTTAGCCTGTAGCTGTCTAAAGTTCCTACGGGAAAATGAATGGGGAAAACGCATTTTGGGACCTCACTTTTTTCTCGGCCCACACTTGACGAATTACCCCAAAACTTTCCATGTGCAATTTCATATATAGCTATCGAGTCACTGAAAAACACTGAAAAAACCCAAAGGTTATCGTAACATTATAATTAGGTGAAATGTTCAGTAACAGTGTAATGTTTTAAAACTCTGAAAAACCGTAGCAATTAACCTGTTATAGTTATAGTTACCTGAGGTAACTATAACTAGTGGCCGATGGTAACTACAAATTGCGTTCTCTTCAATGCAGTTTTCTCATCAATAATTTAATTTAAAAAGTTGCAGCGATATCATCAATGATGTCAGAATTTTTTTTATGAGTGATGTAATATGTGGGGTAATTAGCAGTGCAATGCGAGGATGCTAGTTATAGTTACCGTAGGGAACCAGTTATGTTTACCTGAGGTAATTATAACTGGTGAATATCTGTAGTTTTTAGAGTTTAACATGTTACATTGGTACTGAACATTTCACCTAACCGTAACGTTATTTTAACCATTGTTTTTTAACGTTTATTTCCAGTTCTTTTAATTTAAAGTAATATGATATTTCCATAAGTAAAGCCAACCCCCACAGGCAGCCAACCCCACTCTGTGCAGGGCCTTTGGCCGTGTGGACCAGGGAGTTGGCCACAGTGCCTGGCCTGGTGCCAGCACTGCAGCTGACCTCCCTCACAGGTGGCCACTCCCTTTCTCTTCCCCTGCTAAACCCCACACCCAAACTTCTATATACAAAGCAGATCAATCATCTTTCTACAAAAATTAGTAATAATTTTATTCAAATGTATATTTCAGTAATGCACACAAAGAAATGTTTATTATTATTGAATAGTGAAAAATATTTAATAAAGGTTTAAAAAACTAATATCCGTGAATCTTTATTTATACGTAGTTTTTATTATTACAAATTGAGGGTGAGAAATGTGAAAACAATTAGAGCTATATTATGTTTTCTGTAAGAAAATAAAACAAACATGTCTCTTAGTCTACATTTTAACATTTTACGCCCCCAAAAAATGCAGTCATATAAATAACTACATAAGGGTCTTCTATTTTATGTGATACTCCTTCAGGCCACATAAAATGCAACTATTCAACCGGTCCGAGGTAGCACTGCAGACCCAGCTGTAGAACAAAAGCTCTAGTCTGGGAAATGCTTTTGAAAACTATGGTAAGTTTTCCTAGGGTCATGTTTAAAGTGGCCCAGGAGACATGATTTTCTTCTAGTATTACTACTGGGATGCAGAACTCCCTGCTGCCCCCCACAATGTTACAGACAAATTTTGATGATGTCCTTGCCCCTTCTATGGATATAACAAAAAACAAATGGCAATAGCCCTCTCAGGGCATTATGAGGTGCTCCTTCAAGGAGCAGTGAATAACAAAATAGCAGCTGTGGACGCTCATTGTTTATTATTCACTTTTTGTGGGACAGTCACTGTTTTTTTTTTTTTAATAAAGGCCTGGGGGAGCCCCAGGGCCCCACAGTCCCACCGCCTCCCTGCAGGTGGCCCAATAAGGCCACACAAGGAGCCGGTGAAATATCAGGGCTGCCCTGGTGTCTACCTGGGAGACCCCAAGCTATTATTCCTTTAGGGGACACAGAGGATTGCCCCAAGGCCCTTGCAGCTCAGCTGTCTGCTTGATCCTGCAGGAAGTTGGCATTCTCATTTTATTTTTATTTTAGGGTCCGTTTTTTTGGGACTCAGGACTGAGTCCTGAATCCTAAAATGGCTGCCACCACTTCCTGGCTGATGTGGCAGCCAATTTAATCTCGGGATGAGATCTGTTGACTCCACGGATACTCCATGATGTGATATATCCAATTATTTTGAACCTTAATTTTTCCAAAACTACTGAACACATTATACCAAAACATAAATAGCACTCTTTCGGGACCAAGATCTAGCTTTCTGCCAAATGTGGTGTAAATTCTTTTACCGCTTTGGGCTGTAGTTGTGTCTAAAGTTCCTATAGAAAACAAAATAATGGGAAAAACATGTTTTAGGACCCCCCTTTTTCTCGGTCCCTGCTTGAAGGATCACGCCACAACTTTACTTATGCAAACTAGTCAAAAAGTATAACTTTTTGGAATGTTTTGTGGAGATATTTCAAATGTCGCCAAAGATATTAGCCATACAAAAAGGCATTTCCTTTGGAAACATGATTCCAGCTATAACTACCCAATGGCTACTACCACTAGATAATTAAAATATATATATATATGGGGGCGTTGCCTGATCAAGCATGGCGTAGGTTGCACTTTGCTCTGCACCCTCATGGCCTATCCTTTGTAATCTGCAGCTCCAGGGAAGAGATATCACACCCTACCACAACAGGCCATAAGCCCTGATCTGTCCCCATCCTGTGGGTACAACTCAGACTGCTGGGGAGTCTGCTAGTGCCTAATTGTCAGTACAGTATATTAGAGAGCTGGGCTCTGAATTTCGCCTCAGCAATTCCATCCGAGAGGACAGCTGAACAGCACACACTCACATGGTGCCGAGACCGCTTCGTCCTTGCCCTCTGGATCCAGACCAATGGGGGTTCGACACCCAACCTAACACACTGAGGACCTGACCCACAGCACCCCACCTGCAAGAGAGCAGTTGCAGCAGCACCAACAAGTGGGACCAGCAGCTGGCCGTCCATGTTCGTGCCAGCCCACGACTCCACGGCCACCCCCAACAGACCCACAGCCAGCCATCTCAAAGGAGAAAACACCAGACGGGAACACTTGCTAAGAGGCTGACAGTCCCCCCCAACTGCAGCGGTGGGCGAAAACAACCTTCTCCACTCTACCATGCTGCAGACTGCAGGAGACAGCCACCAGAAGACCCTACACCGGATAGCGGCAGGTGATCTACAGCTTTGATGACAGCCCTGGGCCTGAAAACTGGTGGAGGGGGCTGGGCCTGGAAAGGACAATACCAATGGGACTGTGACTTGGCACAGAGAAGACCGCTAGGTGAGAGACACTTGGTGGTGTGAACCATGGCCCCATACTGCTGCTGTCTGTGTGACTTTGCCCTGCTGGTTGGACATTCCCCTGAGTCTCCCTCAACTGCCCCTCGAGAGCCCTCACCCATTGGTAGGCCTAGTGGGGTTCGCTTGTTGACTGCTATGCACACTATCACTGGGGGGCACCCTTTGGGGCTCTTTGGTATCACCTGCCATTCCATACCAGTTCGTGCTGTAGCCCCACTCCCAACAGCACAGGCCCCCCACAAACACTCACCTTTGCAGTGCTGTGACTATGAGGTCTACCTCCTGCGGACTTTCACATCTGCTAAGATCTCCATTTGTGCACCGTGGCCCCAAAAAGTGACTATCTGTGAGCTACCTCCCTTGCGCTCATAACTATTTCCCTGCATGAGGCATCCAGGATCCACTGTAGATGCACACACCTTACTGATTCTTGATGGTACAGTCAACAGCTCCTATAGACAGTGCTACCCCCCTCACAGAAGACAGAGAGTGGCCTTCAGTCACTCCAGAGGGACCTAAAATCCACATTCTCCACCCCTGAACTGTTGTGCCATATGCCACATTTTTACAGGAGCTTCACTCGGTGTAAGCATTTGGAGGCCTTTCAACTTGAGACAGGTGTATTCCTCTAGCTCCTCAATGGTGTCCTTTTGTGCCATGTGGAAAATCCACTAAAGATACATCTGGTACCTCAGCAAAAGATATCTCAGTTACCTCTCTGTGGCATAAACAGCCTCTGCCGACTAAGGATCCCTCCCTGTCCTCCTCTGGGTCTCCACCTGAACACACACCACCTGCGCCACTTACACAAGCCTACATGGACAATTTCCTTCAGGAACTTCGTATGGATAATGGATCCTTGAAAACAGAATTCAAATCCTGCATTCACGATCTCAAATGTAACCTTGATGGGCTTGGTGAAAGGGTGAGTGGCCTGGAACATACCCTAGACTCCCATGCTGAGGACCAGGAAGCTCTATGGCGTCAGATGACGACCTTAGAGGATCATCCTCTTCCAAAAGAACCCCAATCTAATTTTTGTGTAAGAACGTCACCTCTTACGACAGGATACCCATTGCATGGCACATTCCAAATACCTGATCCATCACTGGGCTTCTGCCCCCACTAAGACAACTAGGGTAGTAATCCTATGCAAAACCACCTTTTGCTTGAAGGTACTACAGATAGTTTGCAATGAGAACTGGTGCTTCCTGGAATTGACAGTACAGTGTGGAGTACGCCTTCTGATTCTTTTAAAGTGTATGTTCCAAACCAGGCCCAAGACGCTTATCTTGGAACCCTGCTCAAAGATCACTTGACCCATGGTGGGGGGGGACTTAGTGATTGGAGGTGACTTTCACTTAGTGTGAGATCATGAACTAGACTGCAGCACTGCATCCTTCCAGGGAACTGGTGCAATGTCTTTAGCCCTCAAAAATGCAATTTTACGGACCTGGGTTTAGTGGATGCCTGGCGTTATAAGCACCCGGAAGCCCAAGATTTTTCCTTCTATTCCCATGTCCATCTCACTCATACACTATTGAGGGACCTTGACTGAGCACTCATATCCAACATATCTGTTTCAGATCATGCACACCTAGAACTATCCTGAACCAGACTGGGGCGCCTATCACCTCCTGCCCACAGTGGCGCCTTCGCCCACAGCTACTTTGAGATCCCGTAGATATAGAAGAGATCTGGAAAGAAAGAATTCACTATTTTGTTTCCAACACACACCCCAACATTACAGATCACACACTCTGGGATCGGTTTTAAGCCAGCATCGGAGGCATTATAACCACGATCTCTATCGCTCGGGCAGGGGAGGCCAGGCTAGTTGAGATGGACTTGGTGAAAAACATTAGGGCCCTGTAGCGACTTGATCACTGTACTCCATCTTGATGCAGTAAGTGGCGATTGGCCCTTTTACGTGGTCGTCTGTGGGCGCACTGCACTAACAGTGCAGAACAATCACTACTTGCTCTCAAGCAAAAATACAATGAAGGTGGTGACAAGGTCAGGGCCCTTTTGGCTCTGAAATTTTGGCAGCAACGTGCACGCACCCACATCTCTAATATCCAAACTGGCACCGATATCTGGGCTACCTAGGAAGGGGCTAAGCAGCAAGCATTTCAGGACTTCTATCACAAACTCTACAAAGGCAATGATTCCTCTCAAGCTGCTATAGATGCCAACTTGGCAGGATGTAGATGGGACCCGCTAGACCCCCCTCTGTGCTGAAGTACTGGAGGCCCCTTTCACCTTACAGGGGCTTCAGAGTGCCCTGAAAAGTCTTCTCCTTGGCAAGACCCATGGCCCAGATGGCCTTTGCGTGAGCCTTTCATCAGACATTTCTCCTCAACTCCAGAACCATTTATTGACCCTCTTTAACAACTTCACATCAGATACAGGCTTGATTCCCACCTTGTCAGACGTGGAGATAATTCTTACCCCTAAACCGGAATGATCCTTTTTTTTTGTGCTTCCTATTGCCCCATCACACTATTGAATATGGACGCAAACTAAAACCTTTTACTCAAATCTTAGCCATTAGATTGGAACCTTACATGCTAGGTCTTATTGAACTGTATCAGGTTGGCTTCAAACTCACTGCACAAGAAGCTGACAACATTCGCCGTATCCCCCATCTCATTGAGAAAGCACACTACAGTAACATCCCAACCTGCCTTCTCTTGCTTGACGAGGAGAAGGCGTTTGATAGAGTTAACTGTCCCTTTTTAATAGCAGTGCTCCATAAAATTGGCCTAGGCCTAGCAGTGATTACCAGAATAGTGGCATCTTGCATCTCCACACAGGTAGAATATGTGTCAACGTATGTCCGTTCCAAACTATATCCTAGAGTTAGAGGTACAAGGCAAAACTGCCCCCTATGCCCTTTACATTTTGCCATGGCGGTGGAACCTCAAGCAATTACCATCCGACAATCGGACAACATAATGGGTTTACCGTTAGAAGGGCAAACCCACAAGATTGCTCTGTTTGCAGATGATCTTCTTGCACAACCGGACACTTCCCTTCCACCATTTGTGCAAACGTTGCTCGCCTTCGAGGAGCTCTCCGGCTTCACAATCAATATGACTAAGTCCTAGGCATTAAACTTAACAAAACCCAAGCTGGATCTCCCTACACTGCAGTCTCTCACCTCCTTTCAATGGCCACAGTGCTCCATAAAATACCTAAGTTTAAACCTTTTTCCATCTCTGTCTACTTCAACAATGGCTAACTGGCCAGAGTAGTGGACATTCATTTTGGAGGAGCTGCGTCGCTGGAAAAACCTATGGGTCTCCTGCTAGCCCATTCAAACACAGTAAAGATGTCTCTCCTGCAAAAAATCCTTTATCTCTTTCAAACTCTCCCCACCCCAGTCCCACAGGATGACATTACATGCCTTCAGCGCAACATATTCTCCTTTATTTGGTGTCGAAAGAGACCCCGCTTCTCCAACACTATATTGATGCTTCCACGGGATAGGGTAGGCCTGGTGTACTACTGGGCAGCCCACTTATGCTACATTTCAGAGTTGGTTGTTTCGGGAAAGCAAAAAAGAAGTGGCTCCACAAGGACCAGTGTGGCCTGCCAACCCCTTTGGGATTAGGCGTGGCTCCCCAAACATGCAAGGCCACGCAGTGCATATATTACAATTCCCAAAAAATCCATCCTGGAGATCTGGGACAGGGTAGCCTTCAAGCAAAGCCTCACCTCCTTCCCATCTCCTAACCCTCCATGGGCATGTAACCATGACTTTACCCCAGCTCAACAACCACATTCTTTCTGCCACTGGAGGAAGGGAGACTGCCACACACTCCAGGACCTTTTTGAGGGTGATTCCATTAAGACCTTTGACCAATGACAGAATGCCTCCCTGAGACCATTAGGTTCCAATACCTTCAACTGTGTCACTGGGCTCTCCACCCCACTATTCAGAGACTTAGACCTTTAGAGACTTACACCTTTTGAGACCCCAGTACGGTCATTTGATGGGACCCGGCCGCTCATCACTCATATATAGCAGGTGCTTAAATACTCCACTCCACCTCACCCACACCCTTACCAAATACAATTTAATGCGGACATATCCGAGAACATACCCCAGAAACAATGGAAGCACCTATGGCAAGAATCCCACGAGGTAATAGAAGCATAGCTCAATATAAGACAGTTTACAAAGTAATGATGCATTGGTATCTAACGCCAGTCCGTCTCTGTTCATTATTCTCTACCTACTCACCCCTCTGCTGGCACTGTAGCTCTGCCCAAGGAGATTTCTTTCACATATGGTGGTCATGCTCAACTATAATGATGTCCTAGAAAGCAATTCTCAGCTATATCAAGGGAACCTTAGGCTTCCCTCTCCTACTCAATGGTGATCTTTGGCATTCACCCTCCACAAATGAAATCCGTGACACATGCTGAATGGTGTTTAATTAACCATATGTTGCGTGCCTCCAAACATTTAATCACCTTACACTGGAAGAAGCCCACTCCCCCTCCGATAGCCCAATGGTACCTTCGCATGTGGCAAGTCCTAGCCATGGAATTTCTCTCCCACAGGATAAACTTCACAGAGAGAAAATTTGATCATGTGTGGCAACCACTCATACATTTTTTCACACACCTGGAACCCTCATGTTTCATATCCCCGATACTCAAAGTGCTTCAACTATTCAATTAAAATAAGTTTGCCCTATTCGGCCACCTCACTTTTTTTACTGTGCCTTCTGACTTCTCCCTAACCTCTCACCCCCACCCCTCTCCGGACAGACAATAATCAACTCTGCCTTTAATCAATCTAGATAGCAACGCTTCCAGTTATTGATTTTCTTGCTATCTCACACTGTTACTGTGCTTGTTTTGTGATAAAGCTGGACTGCTGTTGACGACTTAGAGTAAAGGTAAAGCACCGGAATATTCAATGCCTCTTTAAGTTTTTATATAGTGCTGTCTAAAACAAATATATATATATATATATATACATATATATATATATATATATATATATACATACATACATACACATATATGAATATATATATATATACATTACTATATAGCAAACCACAGAAACACTGCACTCCCGGGGGTTTGATTTCCAAATCAATTTATTGACCTCAGCATTACACCAACACGTTTCAGCCTTTGCCGGTGTTGATCACAATGACTGAGTCTGTTTTTAAATCTTTTTTCTATAGTTGTTGTTCAGAGGAGTACGCACATCCATGTTGCTGGCACAGTACTCTTACTTTCATGTTTCTGCACCTATACTCCCTATATCTTTCGTTAAATCTCATGAAGCAGTCTGTGCCGTCCACCCAAATCCTTTAACAACAACTATAGAAAAGAACTTCGCAGACTATGATGTAACAGAATGGATAAATAATACATTTGGCACCTTTAATGTGAAAGCATGTTGTGAACTATCCGGACCAGGATGCCTATCAGGTTATAAAAGGCATGACATCAGATATCGCATTTAAAATCAGGCTCAGCCACCGTGATCAAGACTGGCAAAGGTTGAAACACGTTGGTGTAATGCTAAGGTCAATAAATTCATTCGGAAATCGAAGCCCCCGGGAGTGCAGTGTCTCTTTGGTTTGCTATTAATTGGGGAATACTGGTAATATCCCTTTCACTGCACCAGCAGCAAGAGTGCGCCATTTTGATGACCACTTTGCTTTTGGAATATATATATACAGTATAGAATTGTGAGAGAATTAAAGTGGCAATTGTAACTGTGTTTTGCCACCGAAATACACAATGTATAATTAGAATATGAAAGGAATGATATAGTGGCTTGAAATAAAGTTTTGAAAGCCAGTGATATTTACAGACAGCAACAAAATAAGAAACAATAAATAAAAAACGAAAATTCACAATGAGAAAAAGTCTGAGAAGCACAACACACAATAAATAAGGAATGCAGCAAGCGATGTGCGCATATGAAATAAAATAGGTATGGTGTGGATTAGTCTCAAGGAACACATTTAAATTAATTCAGATTTAGGAAATTGGAACGAGGAAGACAGACTCCAGATATTGGGTGATTTTTGAGGCAACTCTAAACATCAAAATGAGATAAATAAATGGTACAATGAATGTCCGGTACAATCGGAGTAAGGAATTATTATTTTAATTCCTGAAAGTGATCAAGAGAGATTTTCTAGTTGATAAAGTAGTAGAAAAAGAAGTGATTGATAATGCAAGATAACAATTGAACTCAGAATAGAGTTTTGAATAGAAGACACTGACCTGGAAATCTCAAGGGTTTTATTGAAGACAGGAAAACCACAGTGTGTATCTCAAGTGTGTAAAACTGTCAAGTTGAGAAATATAAACATGGAAATGAAAATGGCCAAGAGATTACAGAGAGCGGAACGTTTGTTTTCAAAAGACAAGAATGCTATAATGGGTACAATTGAAACATCAGTAACATCTCAAACACCGAACAATTTGAAATATCTATATATACAATTGGAACGTCTATCAAAGAAGGAAATTACAAAGAGTTGGGAGATTCTAACTTTGGAAAAATATATAGAAGTTGATAGAGTTCCAAGAGGGTTAAGAATTTTTACATTACCTAACTACCCAGATACTAACTCAGAAATGTTGGAAGAATGGGGTGCAAACAGCATGGAGTGCTCGAAGAACATGATGCGCATAATTATCAAGTATGCCAGGAAGGATTTAGAATTAATTTTGAAGGAAATAAAGGAAATAGAAGAAAAAATCAAAGCACTAAGCAAAGAGAAAGAAAGTGGCAAGTTTAGACATACTATGGACACTACTCTGGAAAAGTATGAAAAAGTAATTGAGGAACGAAAACAAAGGAAGTTCAGAAGAGATGAGATTGATTATGAAACGAGAAGAATCCTAACCTTTGCTAAAAGGTTTGATACATTGAAACAGCAAAATCCGAATGTTCTAGATAAGAAGATGCAATCTCCAGAAACATCGATTAGTGAATCAGATGTGGAATCAAGTGAGGGAGAGGAAAGTCCAGTTTTTAGACAAGATGAAACTAGTCTACATGGACCAAAGAACATCGAGGGGAGGAGGACGGGGACAAGCACGACGCCGAGGAAGAAAACCAATATGGGACCGAGGAAGCATCGTAAAACAAGAAGGGGGGGGTCTGGAAAAAATAAAAGATTATCCATTGAGAAGCAAACAAACAAACAAAATCAAGTAATTGAGAGTAATCTAAGTGAGAATTTGGTTGTGAATTTCTCAAATCATGAACTGACGCAACAAGAAATGACCCTCCTGAACAAAGGCTTGTCCTTCTGCCCGGAAATGCACTATGATCATGTTGAAACAAGGATTGACTTATATAAATTTGTGCGAAAGTTAAAATTGGCTAATTTTTTCTCCAAACAAGTACCAGGAGTACAAACATCAGAGGCACAAGATACGTCAGTGAATAATTTGATTATTGAACAAAAATCAGATGTGAAAACAGCATATGATCTAATGCATGGTCTTGAGGACCATGAACTGTCGTAAACACAAATACTTGAAAAACTAGACATTAATGTGGATGGACGCTGTCACACAAACCTTAAACCTAAGTCAAAATTTTGTCCAATTTTATCACCGGGTAATAGAATGGATATTTTCTACGATCTGGTGGTTGAAGAGCTGGACAAATTAAATAAAATCAACTATGTGTCAAAGGTAAACATAACTAAACAAGAACGTGAGGCCCTCAAAGCACTGATGGAAAATCAAGATTTGGAAATAAAACCGGCCAATAAAGGGGGAAACATAGTGATTATGGAAAAACAAGATTATATGAAAGAAGCATACAGGCAGTTGAACATCAAAGATCATTATCTCAAACTCAAGGTGAATCCCATCAACAAACTAACCATGCAATTAAATCAACTGTTGGATACATGGTACAGTGATGGTTTAATAAATAAGGATGAGAGAGCATTCTTGAGTAATGAGTATCCAATCATGCCTACAATTTACTTTCTCCCAAAAATACATAAAAGTCTGGAAAAGCCACTGGGTCGTCCAATAATTTCCAGTTGTGGCTCACTATAAGAGAACTTATCAACATATGTGGATTCCTTTCTAGCCCCGATAGTCACAAGTCTGAGTTCTTATATTAAAGATACAGGGGACTTTCTAAGAGCACTCTTGGGAATTAACTGGGAACCAGAAAACAAACTTGTCACCATTGATGTTGTATCCCTATACACATCAATTAAGCATGAAATGGGTTTGATGGCAGTGCACTATTTCCTAAAACAGCGGGATATGAAGTACTTGAAACATTCAAAAATGCTAATGAAGATGATTGACCTATGTTTGAGGAACAATATTTCTCTTTTTAATCATCAGTTATGTGCTCAAGTCTGTGGGACAGCGATGGGGGTTTCCTTTTCGCCCAGTTATGCGAACCTGATGATGGGATGGTGGGAGAAACATGTAGCATGGAGTGATGGCAATGAGCACTTTGCATTAAAAGCCATCATGTGGCTGAGATTCATTGACGATCTATTCATTAATTGGAATGGAACTGAAAAGGAATTTGTACAGTACTTTGAACGTCTAAATGAGAATGAAGTGTGTTTAAAATTCACATATAACATCAGTTCCCAATCCGTTCAATTTCTGGATGTTCAAGTATATATTGAGAACAATAAGATTGAAACTACACTATATCGAAAACCTACTCCCACAAATAGTATACTACATGGAGATAGCTTTCATCTGATATCCTTGAAGAAATGTATACTGTATGGGGAGTTCATCAGGATCAAACGTAATTGTTCCACAGAACATGAAATGGAATCGAAATTTAGAGAAACTCAACAAAGATTTATACAAAGAAAATACAAATTGGAAGACATAAACTTGGGAGAATGTAAAGCCAGATCCAAAACGAGAGATGAAATTTTGAACAAACCAAAATTTGAGAGGGACAATAAAGACTCCACTATAAGGATGATAATGACACACAGTAAAGAAAATCATCTGATCCTGAAGATACTCAATAAGTACTTTGAGATTATAAGGAAAGATCCTGATACTAGAAAACTCATTGGGGAAAGACCCATGGTAACATATAGGAAGGCACTATCCGTACATGATCTTTTGGTAAACAGTCACTTTCAGCTAACTAAACCTTTGAATTGGTTACAGACCCACACAAGAGGCTTCACATGTTGTGGTAAATGCAAGGCCTGTCGGATAGGGGTAAATACAAGAGAATATCTAGATTCGAGAGCAAGATCAATAAGAATTACAAAGAGAATCACATGTGAAAAAACCCATGTAGTATACATAATTGAATGTGACTGTGGTCTTCGTTACGTAGGGAGTACAATCTGTCCTTTAAAAAAACGCATACTTGAACATATCAGAGCTGTCCAAAATAAGGATGTAAATTAGGCTCTGGCTAAACATTTACTTACACATGAAGGAAAGAACTTGATGAACATGAGGTTCTTTGGGATTGCGACCATTGAACATAATGAAAGAGGAGGGAATCGTGAGCTTAGGCTTAGACACTTGGGCCCTCATTCTGACCCTGGCGGTTTGAAACCGCCAGGGCAGAGGGCCGCGGAAGCACCGCCAACAGGCTGGCGGTGCTTCATGGGCAATTCTGACCGCGGCGGTAAAGCCGCGGTCAGAAAAGGGCAACCGGCGGTTTCCCGCCGGTTTACCCCTGGCCCAGGGAATCCTCCATGGCGGCGCTGCTTGCAGCGCCGCCATGGGGATTCCGACCCCCTTCCCGCCAGCCTGTTCCTGGCGGTTTACACCGCCAGGAAGAGGCTGGCGGGAACGGGTGTCGGGCAGTGCTGGGGCCCCCTAACAGGGCCCCAAAATGATTTTCAGTGTCTGCTTTGCAGACACTGAAAATCGCAACGGGTGCAACTGCACCCGTCGCACCCCTGCAAATCCGCCGGCTCCATTCGGAGCCGGCTTCCTCTTTGCAGGGGCTTTCCCGCCGGCCCAGCGGGAAAGTTGGAATCAC
This sequence comes from Pleurodeles waltl, assembly GCF_031143425.1. Taxonomy (NCBI): domain Eukaryota; kingdom Metazoa; phylum Chordata; class Amphibia; order Caudata; family Salamandridae; genus Pleurodeles; species Pleurodeles waltl. The sequence goes on from NC_090444.1 coordinate 847,622,730, forward strand.
CGCCGCGGTCATTTGACCGCGATGCAGTGTTTGGGCGGTTTCCGCCCAGCGGGCGGCGCCCGCCGCCCGCCGGGGTCGGAATGACCCCCTTGGTGTCTAGATTGATAATACAACTCAAAACAAAGACTCCGATAGGACTCAATAACGCCGAAGAACTTCATTATCATTTATGAGAGTACAAGCTACATTCATGGGGGTATGGTCTGTGATCATAAAAGGAATCAGCGTACTTAGAGGCCATTAAATGAGGTGATAGTGTTAAAGGCCAACAAGCAACTAATGGTTGTGAAGCAATAGACACTAGGTCAATCTATTGGAGAGAAGAGGTTAAAGGTATAGAGATTGTATACATCTGCATGTATTATGATGAGTATTTTATTTACATAAGTCCTTAGGGATACAGAGGATGTTAAATATATGTCTAATATATCAAATAATGTTTTTTTGAATATTATATAAAATATAGACAGCAGAATGTGAGATGAAAGGAAACAATTGTCCTGGTAATCTGACGAACATCATTATTCTTACAACGCAAATACTCTCCAAGAATATACCAATGTACTAGTTACAATTATCAGTCCATTATCCCTCATGTATGATAAGTATAATAACAGCTATCCCACATATATCATCCGGCTCAGTATGTATATATATGTAAAATATGTGCATGTATATTATTATTCTGTCTTGGCTTTATAAATATATTTCCGTCTTTAATGATTTTTTTACAATTAGAATGTCTATTAATTATAGGCAAATTTGGGGTTTTATCATGCTTTGATTGTTATTAGATATTTGTAGGGGACCACGTGTTTCAGAATGCACTTGAGTGGTGGTAGGAAAATGAACTATAAATAGAGGCTCATGGGAAGGTTTTCTTTTGAAACTGTAATCAAGACTGAGAGGTTGAAACACGTTGGTGGTGTCTTTTTATACTTCTTTGGATAGAAGCAATAAAACTCTCCTGGAGTGCAACAAATCAATTGTTTGAAAATTGTTGGTTTTGTATATATATATATATATATATATATATATATGCAAAACAGTCATAGTTCTCCATCAGGGGCACACAAGCCTGCAGGGCGGCCTCAACGCAAAGGGTGGAGTATCCCAATACCATAAACATGAAAACACGATGCTAAGGCTCAGTTCCAGTTGACTCCTGGGGTTTAATTCAGTTTAAAATGGCAGCTCCACCCAAATGATGGTGCGTTTCGACAAAATGCCTTAATCATAGGTAGGTGGTTCAAAATGCTCATAAATCAGGTGCTTTTAAATCGCATAACACGTGACTTTCACATCTCAACATGCATTTCTCATAATGCATTGTTCATGATTCTCCTGTCTTATTGCAGAGTTATATCGTAATCATGCTGAATAGCGTTAAAAAGCCTCCACAGTTGCTATTCATATCCATATTAGCAGTGCAACGAGTATTAAAGTACACAAGCCACATGTTTGTTTTTATAACACCACTCCGACAAAGCTGCTACCATTGATGGAATGTCAAACACAAGGAAGTCTATAACTGTTTGAAAGTGAGGTCGAATACCTCCCTCCCAACCCTTTCTCACCTCTGTAACTTCAAAAATAACAGGATAAATGCCTAACTTGTACGAAGGCCAGCGGGTCAGGCCCCTGTAATTCAATATGCGAAACAGTAATAGCTCTCCATCAGGGGCACACAACCCTGCAGGGTGGCCTCAACGCAAAAGGTGGAGTATCTCAATACTATAAACATGAAAACATGATGCTGAGGCTCAGTTCCAGTTGACTCTCAGGGTTTAATTCAGTTTAAAACGGCAGCTCCACCCAAATCCTAACGCGTTTCGCCAAAATGCCTTAATCATAGGTAGGTGGTTCAAAATGCTCATAAATCAGGTGCTTTTAAATCGCATAACACATGACTTTCACATCGTAGCATGCATTTCCCATAATGCACTGTTCATGATCTCATGTCTTATTGCAGAGTTATACCGTAATCATGCTGAATAGAGTTAAAAAGCCTCCACAGTTATATATATATATATATATATATTTACACAATTAAACAATTCATATCTATCCCAACCTATCTGCAATTATCTACGGTGGCTTTAACACTCATGTTACTACACCTTTGTATGCCTAAACATCTTTATTAGAGTTGGACGAGACCCGAGGATTAGACTCCCCAATTATAAGGAATACTGAAACAGATGCCATTGGTAAATACTTACTCAAATGGGTAATAAGGTTGAATGACAACCAAATGAATGGTTGTATGTGGGATCATATGCTGGGTACTTCTACTTGAATTTAGGGGCGTTAAAATTTACTGTTGATTATGTCCTTTTATCCTACATGTGTGCGAATATGATGCACTATCTTTATATTGGAGTGGATGCTACATAATGCCGTAATGCAGAAATAACTCTGAGGCTGATTATTACACTCTCAGTTAGACTTATACAAAGGAAGGAAATGTTTATATGTCACAAAAATGGCACTAACTTGCACAAATCAGTATGTCTCATTCCTTAACTGGGTTCTTCAATACAAATCCAGCAGCCATGGCCTTCAGGGAGTCTACTATTTAATTAATATTTTTTCTGATATGATTCACTATTCTTTTGTCGGACAAGGTTTGTCCAAACATAGAAAGTCACATCAACATGTTTTTAATCTTATTAATAGACAAGCAAGAGAAATAAAAAAATGCAAGCATGGTATCTCATCCACAATTCCCTAACTAAACAAAATGTACAACAGAGTTGGTTTCATACCTCTTACATGACTGGAGTGGAGACCCTGAAAATGCTGGTCTAGTAGGCCAACTAACCTGGCGTACATATTTTAAAGATTTATGAAAAGTTAATATTACCATTTCTCCACTATAAAGCGACCATGTTATTTGGCTAAAGAGTCTGAGCTGGTTGATCTTCACTAAGGAGACTATCTTAAAACTTATCAGGTCCAGCTGTGTGTCTCAGGCAGAATGTGCAAATGGAGTACTAATCTCTTTGTTTCAAGTTTACCCCACTGAATGGTCTTATTCTATATTCTCTATTTAACTATTGACCTGAGTCACACATGTCCCATCTTCATGGATATGTTCGTAAATACTACCAATATATAATACAAAGCAAATTAACTAGCTTGCATGATTACCTGAAAACCCTACATCTTCTGATACAAGTTATGGAAACAAAGATCATGATCCTTGGGTCTCAAACACATTCTATCTGTTTTAATTGATCTGTCAATAAACAACCACTGCTAGTAGTAGCAAAATACAATATACTTCTATGTAGGTTTTTCTAATTAAACACAATTCCTGAACAAGTTGATATTCTAGAAAATAGACAGGCAGCCAAAGCTACTTGTGTAGTCAATGGTCTACTATGATTTTTTAGTTCTCTGGGGGGGACAATAAAACTGATGATTTCTATTTGTTTGCAGGGCAATGACTTCTGTCATTTACTCCATGGCTTTGAATGCTGAATTATGCCTGTCATAGCCTATTCCAGGTTGAAAGTATTATGTAGAAACACTACTTGAGGACAAGAAGGAGTTTTTCGTTAGAACGACTAAGGTTAGAGTTGAACATGCTTGGCATTCTTTATTGTGAACATCGTCAAACTAGAGGGATATAGTTATATTTAAAAACAAGTGATATGATTTCTCTAAAGTATCTAGTCCATATTAAGAATGGTGTAAACCTTTTTTTATAAACATTCTTTTATTTGTTTCAGTACAGTACAAAAAGTCACATCCATTTCAGTTATTATAGTGCAGCAACTATCACCTGTACTTAGAATACAGCAAATACAGAAATCCACATTGGACCAGCAGAGCAACCAACTAACATGGGTACACTTATATTTACTGCATTGGGCCCACCCCAGAGCTCCCCCCACCATTTACCCCAGATCTTTGCATATTTGGGTGCCTCCTCTGGCTTCATACACTGGTTTTTCCTGTTAGGCATACCAGTCCACCCTAGGACGCTACTGAGACAGTGTAGGGGGCTCAGAAGCTTTCATGTCTCTATATTTCGCTTGGCCATTGCCAGTAGTGTTCAGTATGCCCTTGAGCTTTCAGCAACCCCAAAAACACCCAGAAGCAACATCCATTTGGAGCGTTCCACTTCCCACCCCAGTACCGTTGATAGTTCTGCAGCCTCAGTACTCCAGTATCGTGTTATGACAGGACAGGACCAAACCACATGATAGACGTCCCCAGGAGTATGAGCACAGCGAAAGCAGCTCGGGTTGGAAAGGAGGCCTAGTTTATACAGTCGATTGGGAGTGAGATAGGCATAGTAGAGATAATACGCTTGCACCAAATGAAGTCTAGAAGACATGGTGATGACTCTGAGGGCCATCACTGCAACCCTCCAATCCTCATCCTCCAATGGTCCCAGCCAGCCTTCCCACCGGATTCTAAGGTGGTCCAATTGTCGGAGGCATTAATAATCAGTGTGCTGTATATCTGTGAGATACCACCCTTCCGCAGTGCAATCATCAGGAGCTTAGCTTCCAAGGGGCTGAATTTCAGGAGTGATGTGACTTGTGATACATGGGCAGGCAGTGCATGTCACAGTTGCAAATATTTAGGAAATTTTGTCGAGAATAATGCGTATGTAGCTTGGAGTTCTTAAAAAGGAGTATATTTGCAAATTGGACCAAACTTCACCCAATTGTGAGATGCCAATGGTGCTCCATTGAGTAAAACTCTCCAGAACTGCAACTACACTCAGCCATGTATCCTGCCACAGGGGAGTCTGGTAAGTGAGTTTAACATTCCACCCAGTATGACAAAGTGCACCCCGACAACGAAGGAAGATCATCTGAGTCACCTCCAGCATAGCAGTAGGGACAGTGGAGCCGTAGAGCATCACCATGATTCGATGGAACCCCAGTGAAGTTACTTCCAACCTGAAAGCTGAATCTGGACAATCCCCATTGAACCAGTCATTTATCACCAGGAGCTGCGATGAAAGGTAATATAGATACAGGTTGGCCATACTAAGGCCCCCATAATACAGAGCACGTTGACACTTGACATAGGCTAAGCGTGGTCTAGAGTTGTGCCAAAGAAGGGAGATCACCACCGAGTCCATCACACTAAATCAATGACAGGGCCGCAGTTGCAGAAAATTTTGAAAAAGGTATAAGAACCTCAGCAACACCATCATTTTAGACTGGGCTATTCTGCCATCACACTTCATGGGATAGATCGCCACTTCTTGAGGTCTGACTTGACTCTACAAGTCAAAAGAGTAAAGTTGAGGGACCAGGTCAAGGCGGGGTGTAGCCCTACCTGAATACCTAGGTAGCAGAAACTCAACTGATGCACTGGGATATTTGTCAATCATCACAGCTCCGCAGAGGCCACAATGACACCAATATCGACTTGGCTGGATTAATGTTTAGTCCAGACACCTCAGCAAAGATCCGCAGGAGCTGAATGCAATGGGGGCCACTGGTCTCAGGGTCCAAGAGAAACAGGAGGACATCATCTGCATATAATGCAATATGATCCTCGTGTCACATGTCCCACTCCCAGCCTGGGGCTTGTGCATTGCAGCGAATAAGGCGAGCAAAGGGCTTGATTGCTTGCACAAAAAGAAATGGGGACAAGGGGCAGCTCTGTAGAGTCTCCTGGCATATGGGGAACTCATCAGAGCCACCCCATTAATCTGCACACATGCAGTAGGGTTGGAGTAAAGCACTCAAATGAAGTTGGAGAAGCAGGGGCCTTCTGCAAAACCTGAGAGAGGTTCACCATGTCAAATGCTTTCTCGAAATAAAAAAGAACAGAGAAGCTAACAGAGAAGCTAACTGGGGCGTGAGGAGGTGGCGACGAGCAAGGAATACATGGAGGCATCTATGACAATGTCTTGTGCTCCTGACAGGCATAAATCCACATTGGTCAGGGTGTATAAGAGTCTAGAGGACTTGTTTAAGGTGTGAGGCCAGGATTGTCAGGAAGACTTGGAGCTCTCCATTGATTAAGAGGGTTGGGCGATAGTCTGCACAGGAGGAGGACAAGGCATGTGCCTTCGGTATGACCACAATGGTGGCCAGGTCAGTGTCTCGTGGGAAGTAGCCAGTCTCCTCTACCTCCTTATAGAGGTCAATTAAGTAGGGAGCAAGAACCGCCCTGTATTTGACAAAGAACTCTGTGCAATACCCATCAGGCTCAGCTGAGATAGCAGTTCCAATCTGCTAGACCGTTAAGGGTTGATCCAAGACTTTCATCTCGGGGAAAACAGTTGAGGAAGAGGAACCTTATCCAGGAAGGGGGATTCTGTTGCGACTGGAGGACGAGGGACTGCAGCATATAGGTGAGTATAGTTTTAGGCAGATGTCTGTGCATTAGCGTGGGAGGTACGCTGAAGGCAAACATTGTGGTTCATTATCTCCGGTATTACTTGGCCAGCCAAAGACTGGGTTGCCACCCAATAAAGCAATTTACCATTTTGTCCCCCCAACTATACACGCTCAGAGTTGACTCTTCACTGCCTTGAGTGTTAGGAGGCGAATTTCCCATGGGTCGATTTTTGCTGCCGAAGTATATCACTGTGAGGATCAGTGGGGGGCAGTTTCCAGGCAGAGAGCACGATCCTCCAGCTGCGTCATGTGCTGGTGTTTTGTTTTTGCCTTCATTCTGAGGATACTTTTGGTGTGGCCCTTGATGGTGGCCTTACAGGCTGCCCATAGGGTGCCGGCAGATCGCACAGTAATGCTATTAATTTGGAAATATGCGCTTATCTCCTCCTCTAGAGCCTGAGTGTATGCCTCATCTCATAGTGGAGAAGCCAGGCTTTGAGCCTCCAAATGGCACGCAGGGCGTTACACTCCATACCGAGGTGCAAGAGGACAGGGGCATGGTGGGAGATCCTGCACCGGGGAGAATCTGTACCTGGGTCACCGACAATCAGTGGCGGGCATAAAGATTAGATAGATGCATGCATGCGAACGATGTGCAGCTGATGTGTGTGTGTACAGTCATTGTCTGGGATTCCACAGCCTCCAAGTGTCACATAAACCCAGGGTAGTCACCCAATTTAAGAGGATGTTTCCGCCAGTCAGCCAAGTGGAAACATCGTAATACAACGGTGGTGAGACTGCCGCCTTGACAGAAGCCTTGACATCCACCCAACCGTCCAACTCATATTCAGGCCCTAAGATGTAACAATAGTAAAAAATATACACTGTCTTTGCAGGGTTGCAGGTGCTGAGGTGTTATTGTTCCCAATTTCCATAACAGCCTCATAATCTCAACCATGGGTCTCCAATGTAGTGGGTACAGTTTCAGTAGGGGGGCCACCCCCTGTTGCCTGGGATTCTGACAGCTGCGTTGCCCCCTTTTCTTTAGTATGAGACCTGAGACTTGATGTTTATTTGCATTTCCTGCCATATCTTTTGCGAGCCTGGGACTGTCATGGATGCTCTTCCAAACAGTACCTCATGGTTCTCACAGCACTCTTGCGACAGGATCGCCAACTTTTCAGAGAACTTAATTTTGCGTTTACTGCCTCCTGCATCTTTTTATCCACTTTGGCTGGCCATTGGTGCAGATGGACCTTCTTTGGGGTTTGGATAGCTTTGCTGGAAATGACAGCTGCGCTCCACATCCACTCAGGCTGGACTCCAAGGAGGTACCGAGGCACTTCCTGGTTCAGAGGTGATTACCCATCTTTATGTTCGTACATCTAGCCCTTATTTATTGGTGTTTCTTTAATTGTATCTCCAGTTTACAGTAATTTGATTCAAAGCCAGTTGTATATTTTCCCTGTGCCAATGATTGTAAGCATATAGCCGCCTTGTATAGTATTTTTTCACTTCTTTATTTTTGGGACATATGGTTGCAATGAAGATTTAAAAAACTCTATTTTCTGCTTTTCAATGCCAAACGTTTTGGCTTTGTTTGTTTCTATAGATAATACGCTTATTTGAAAGATTACAGATGGGATTGCCCCTATAGACTCAGCAGGGTGAGGCGACTCAGACGGGGAATACACAGCAACTGAGTCTAGACTTGGAGCACTTAGCAGACCTTACATGTACTCTTGAATTTCCAGGGAGAGAAAGCAGACCACTTACAGGGGTGGAGTGGCGGTGCCAGTGTGGCAAGGGGAAGAATATGGATGCACTTACTCTCTGACTCAAGATGGAGTTAAAGGACAAGGAGCCTGTCTGAAGTACACCAGTGGCATGACCACGCAAGATAGGGAGTTGTAGTAAAGTGTCAGATAGTTCCCCCACCCCCAATCATGAGTAACGGGCCCGTCCTAGCCCGACCCAGGCCCCATTTCTTGGACTGTAGCTTTAGGTTCCTATTTACTTCTGTCCCAAGACAGAAAGTATTTGTTGGCTCATTTTATTAAAGCTTGGTTAAGTGTGCTTATGTAGTGCTATATGTCTCACCCCACCCAGAGCTATAGGGACAGAAGGACAGAAGGTAACCCATGAAAAGGCAGCCAAAGCAAAGTTTTAGTTAATGCTTTGGTGACGATTTTACCCTATTACAATTTAGGCCATAGCTAAATTGGGAAAATGGAGAAAAGTAAGCAAACTGTAATAGGGGGTACAGTGAGGTGAGTGGACCACCATACGAAACATCCCCACACATGTATTGACAATGTTCTGGTAACTGCAGTAGATTTGGTGACAAACTAAATTAAATTGGCAGAGTGTCATTTCTCTTTAACAACGGTTATGCCTCTGTCCCCTGCCCTCGTTCGTATACCATTTCTCCTAGTATACCAAAAATATTGTGTCTAGATGAGACAAAAGAATCGATGCATGCTCTAGTATCCCCTAAGGAGTCCCAGGGACTTAGGGCCTAATTTAAGAAAAGTGACGCTGCACCTAGTGCAGTGCCACTTTTATTGTGCCCCTTAGCGCCCCCCTAATGCCACCATGTGTGCACCATATCTAAGATACAGCACACCATGGTGTTAGTTAGGGAAACTAGCGTCAACATTTTTTATGCTAGTTCGGCGCTTTGCAGGACTAGAGTCACAAATCTTGACGCTAATCCTGCATTGCCCGTTGTGGCCCATTGAAAATTATGATGTGCCTCCTTTAAGGCCTTTTAAGGCTGCATTTTTTCAGCCTCCCCTTTGCATACATTATTCCTGGTGCAGGCATAATGTAGCGCAAATAGTTACAAAGTGGTGCAATACATACATTGCACCACTTTGTACATTTGGCGCGGCGATGTTGGGTCACATTAGCACAAACAATTACGCTAATTTGGTGCACGGAGGCACTAGGGGCTCTTAATTCAGCCCCTTAGTTCTGAGAAGGTGGCGTCATTTGTTCATCCCCAGCAGGAAGCTTGCGACATCCAAGAAAGTGGCAATTTTACGGCCAATGTTTACTCCGCTCCTGTCACTAGCCCTCCTAACAAAGAGAGATCTACTAAGCGAAGGAAGAGAGTTGTAAACCTGAGGAGAGCAGTGGCCCCAGCTGGTTTAACCACTTCAACTCAAACTTCATTTCCACCAAGCGATTCCTGGGATTTGTTGAAATAGTACATATGCAACCTCTTAGATAGTAAATTTGTTCCCATTTTGGAACGTCTGGAATCTATAGATGCCAGCCTGAAGCAATTATCTTCATTCACAAATCCAGAAGGAGGTTGTGGCTTGGACTGTTGTAATTTGGACGGTTTCTAATGTGGCCTGTAATGACACTGTTGGAGCTGGTTTGTCGGCTAGTCACCCTATTTGTTCTAAAGGGGCCTTGGCCCCCACCCTCCTCCCCCCCCCCCCCACCCACCAGAGAATTAGATTGTCAAAGCTTATACCAAATACTTTAAATCAGAGGGATGTTAATGTCAGAAAGTATAATCTCCTAGTTACCATTGATCGCCCACTAGCCTCAGCCCCTCTTGTCATAGTAATGGCAAGATGTGCCCTGATTAGTTTCAAGTGTCCCAAAATCGAGGATCTCGCTAAAGAATAAAGTTATGTGTTGTTTAAATAATAACATGAACCATACATGAGATCTTGCACGGAAAATAATTATGGAAAGGAGAGTGGGGGAATAGGCCCTTTTTGAGCTAAATTAGGAAGGGGAAACTGTCTGTAAATTTTCGAAACTCAATGACAGCAGGCACTGGCATGATCAATTGCAGACTTTTGAAGATTTTACCTCTGGGCTTTTATTATAGGTACCTATCTCTGGCCTCAGTGAGGTAGAATAGGGAGAGGGGAGGTAGGCACACCACCAATGTTTTACTATTCTCCTTTTCACTCCTGTTGGAAAACCGTTTTTCTGAACTATGCAGTTTTGACTTAAATAACTGACATGCCTCAGGTGATAATGAAGGCTCTGTCCCTTCTATGGCCCAAAATATACATATTGGAATGCAAGAAACTTGACATTGTGGTTCTGTTGAAACTTCACTAACTCAAGGGGCGGGGAAAGGTATGTTGTTGATATCTTGGAACGTTGCAGGTCTCCAAAGCAAGTTACAAAATGAAGACTAGTTGTCCCTTGTGAAGACATTTGATGTAATTTGTTGTCAGGAAACTTGGGTTTTCAATACCATTTTTATAAATGGGTTTAAGTCATTCTGTATTGGCGCAAACCCTTCTGTAGCTGGGAGAGAGAAAGAAGATCTTGTAACTTTTTTGGCAAATCATTTTAGGAATCAAAGTTAGGCCACTAGAATCTAGGGCTTGTTTTCAAATTTTAAAACTTTGCGCCCCTAGGCAGTTTGATGTTCTTGGATGCATTTTTATTTTAGTTTTTTCACATCACCTCCAATTTGGATTATAGAAGAGCTGGGCAGGATGATAAAGAAATGGGTAGACATGATGACTACCCCAACCTCTATTGTTTTGGTTGGGGATTTTAACATTCGCAAATGCCCACATGCTTGGGATAATATATATGGCCTTATAGATGAGCGAGTTTTGGACACGGGCCACTTAATTCACTCTTTGTGCGAAGAACCCATGAATGAACTTGTTCGATTTTGAAATCTAACCTTTCCCCGGGCTAATAAAAACTGAGAAAATCTAAACCTACCCACACTTATAGGTTGGGGATAGGGATCTATAATTGACTTTGTCCTAGTATCAAGTGATTTGGCTCAGTGTTCTGTTGATTATAAAACCCATGCCCTCCCATTTAGCCACCATAACCCTGTTAGCTTAAGAATTAGCCATTTTAATTTGGATAGACCATCGATAAAAGTGACAGCTCCGGGTATTGTGTCAGCAAAAAAAGATTCAAAGGAATTTTTGAAACGTTTGATTAGGAAGAAGCTATTGGGTTGCCTTTCAGTGTCTTTAAATCCTTCACACACCTTACCTAAATTTAAAGTTTATTGTGAGGCAATTGCAAGTCGGTTAACTTCAAACAAATCCCAAAACATTTGACAGGGTCATTCTTGGTTCTCTAAAAAATGTACAACCACACTCTGGGAGTTCAAATCTGCCACTAATATTATGCCACATGATGCACTAAAATTAGATTGGCAAGGTCTAATTATAAGCTGATCTTTAAGCAGAGGAAGTATGAACTCAAGCTGACAGTGTGGGAGGACCTTCAGAAGGCTTCGCAGTTAAAAGACCCTGCCTTCCTCTGGAGTACAGTGAACCGCCCTTTTTTTTGGAGAGAGTTCCCCTGGTGAGATTATGTGCAATATAACAGAACACGAATGGGTTGATCACTTTTCTTAGGTTTTCAACCCAGAGAAACATGTAACCTTGGAGGATTCTAAAAGGGGATTTGTTTTCAAAGAAGAAGATTGGGTTAACGAACTGGTGGATTTAACAGCAGTAAAAAATGCCTTTAGGAGTGCTCCTAGTGGTAGGGCTCTGGGGCCCAACGGGGTGCCAGTTGATTTATATAAATCTAACCTTGGTTACGAATGTCTTAAGGGCTGCATTAAAGGGGGGGCGCTGGTTTTCTCTTGGAAAGAGTCAGTAATAGTACCAATTTTTGAAAAGGGAGATAGACTCTCACCTGCTTGTTATTCCCAATTTCGACTCACCGGTAAAAATATTGGGTTGAGCTGTTCTGGGGAAGTTAGAGTTGTGGGCGGAGGAAAGGTTTTTCAGTCCCTTGCAATATGGTTTCTGACCTGGCCTGAGGACATCTGAACAGGCTCCTAGGGCCTCATTATGAGTTTGACGGTCCCACCATGAGACCGCCAAACTCAAGGGGAGGATGCAACCGCCATAGCGGTGATGTTACCCCGACTGTATTACAATGTTCCTGGCGGGATGACAAGCGGGAACATTGTAATACGTGATCCCGCCGGGCTTACCGGTGGGAACAGTATAAGGATATTGGGCTCAGCTTCCTTAAGGGAGCCGAGGCCAATATCCTATCCCTCCAGCACCCTCGGAATGTGCACTGTCTGCAAAGCAGTGCTGGGTAGGGGAGCTCCTGCACTGCCCTCTACATGGTTGTGGGCAGTGCAAAGGCCCCTGTGCTGCCCCCAGCACTTCCTTTATGCCTGCCTTTTATTGGCGGGCTCCAAAATTGTAATACGGACTGCTGTGGTGGTGGCGTCCTCCCCGTGAATTTGGTGGTCCTATGGTTTGACCCCCAAACTCGTAATGAAGCCCTGTTCAGATGATCCCAGGCCAGGTCAAAAACCATATTTTACGTTGCATAAGGAGGGATTGCTTTACCTGCAAGGTTTGCCATCCTTGGAGATTTGTTTCTCTGTCCTTAGTTATACAATTGCTGCTATGTGAATAAGGAAATTATACGCTTTTTAAAACTGATTTATTGTATCCTGAAGCAAACAAAAGTTTTAGAAATCATGTGTTCTTTTTTCTAGTGCATATAGGTAATGAGTGTTTCTTATGGGGTTTTCATGTATGAAGTATTGAAGATATTTTTATCGTTTTTAAATGATTTGTAATTTTGTGTTCCTTTGTGACCTAATTTCTAGGCCGAATAAAGTTATTTGACTCTGACTATGAGTAACAGTAGGGACAACCTACAATACTGGAGTGATTTCCACTAACTGTAATGCCTCGCTAGTCAGATAAAATCAAGCCAATAATAAATAAAATAGAGCTGTTGAACTCCAGGGCCAACACTTCCACAGAGTTATACTAAAAGAGTGATGTGGAGGATATCCTGCTGGACCTAAAGCCACTATGAAGGAGATGGAGAACAAAATCATAGTGATGGAGGCCATGGTAATGAAGGTTCAAGCTAAGGTGGAAGAAACTGAACGTGATATGAAGAAAATAAGGTGGAAGTGCAGCAAGCAGAAAATAGAGATCCAACAACAAAAACAGTGATACTGAAGATCAATAGCAGAATATTGATGGTGCTTAATATTGATGTCATATCACACTGGATACCATAATGTAAATGTTTTGTATAACTATGGAAAGTCTATTTATTTTTTAAAAGAATATTATCAAATAATTTAATATTGCTGTTTTTAAAATGGATTTTATGTATTTTGTTAAATATTGTTTTGTTTTTCAATTTTGTTGTTTATTGATTGATCTTTATTTATTTAGTTTATTATTCATTATTTTAAACAAATTAGTATTTTGTATTTTTCAGGCTGTTGGGTTTGTTATATTTATTATAAATAATTTATTAGTTTTTATTTTTATTTTTAATAAAATCAAAAACATAATTTTGTTTTAAGTTTAATGATATTTTCCATGATGTTGGGCTTTCTTTGGCTTTGGGAAGGTAGTATTTAGAATAATGTTTTCCTATATTTGAAGCTATTTTGTTATTTTGTATTTTTTAAATATTTGAATATACATAGTTTTGATTTATGTTCAGGTGCTTGGTTTATAAGGCCTTTTGAAATGTATAAAAGTTGAATGTCTTAATTTAAATATTTGTCTTTTTTGTGTTGGTTATAATAGTTAGCAAAATTATTTGATTGTATTTAATTTAAAGAAAATATTTTGTTTTATGTAAGAAACTTTTTGATGGAACAAATCCCTTTTTATTTATTGTTTCACATTAAACAGTACGTTTTGTGAATCATTGTGTTAGTATAAATGTATTCATCAGATATACTTATTACATGTTTTACTGATTATTATAAACTGTAAACAAACAGTGCAGTGCTGACATGTCCAATAAGAAAGGGAAATGTAATTTGGGGTACATCATAATAACGAAATCAAGCATGTATCAAACATGGGCCAGCCTCATTCCATACACAAGAAAAAAAAACACTCCTCCAGACCACCGCCCTTACCCCTAGGAATCCACATGAGACCAAACACATTATGCGATCTATGGGAAGTCAGGGTAATAAGGCAGAAACCATAGTTGATCGTCTCCAAAACACTGGATACATTATACACCATCCCCACCCTCATCCTCAGTACTGTCAGCAGAGACCACCTCCACCACACCAGAAAGTCACTCCAGCAGAGAGCCTCAAACCTCCAAATCAGTGTCCGCCTAGTCATCCCTACGCAATGCAGTGCATGTGTTGTTCCTCAGCCACACCCCATTCCTGTAGGTTTCGTATCCATTTGGAAAGCAGTGGAACCCGGGCACTCATCCATCCAATTGCTACCCTATACCTAGCCAGTACCAGTGCAAGTTGCGCTAGCTTATATGGAATAATCTGACCTCTCGGTTTCTGGAACACTCCCAACAGACAAGCCTTTGGTGTCACCTCTATCCCCAGGCCAGTCACATCCACAACCCTTTCCACACATCATACCAAAACCTGTTCTCCAGCCTAGAAACCCAGGCCAGGTGCAAGAAAGAAGCACCAATCAAGCCACACCGAGGACACCCTACTTTGCGTCCCGGGTCGATTCTTTTTAAACGACTGGGCGTGAGATAAGTCCTATGCACAAAGTTAAAGTGAACCAACTTAAATCTATTGTTACACGATACCTTACGCACCATAGACAACGCTAAGTCCCAATCAGGATCAGACAGAGGAGCACCAAGATCCTTCTCCCAAGCCCTGCAACCCACTCCCACCACCATCGCCTGGTCTTCACGGAGCACCTTATAGAAGCGAGTAATCAGGTGCAACTCATCACCCCAATTAAGCAGGCCATGTAGTACCAAGGAGGCCACAGGTGCCACAGGAAACCCACTCCAAATTTCACACGCCAAACTTTCGATCTTAGCATATTGAAGCAATAGACTGGGTCCCAGACTGAACAAATCCCTGGCCTCAGCAAAAGAGATGAACTCACCGGTGGGATAAAGATCACCCACTACTTCACAACCTCCCGTTCTCCACGCTTCCACAGACATCAACTGCTCCATTTACCGGAAGGGCTGCAGATCCCACATTCTCAATTCCCGGTCAAAAGGGGCCAGTTTAAGCACAAGTTTGACAGCCTGTTCCCAGATCCCGGCAGTGACCCTTGCCAATCGTGGAACAATAGCGGCAGACCTTCCACCTGCCATCAGGAGATATACCAGTGCCTGTCTATCCAACACTCCAGTAAACAGTCTCGTCTCCCAGTTATCAGTACCTGTCAGCCACTTAGCAGCAAACTGCAAATGGGCCACATAATAGTAATGTCTAAGATTGGGTATAACCAGCCCTCCACATTCAAGTGCACCCTGCAAAACCGACAATGCCACTCTACTACGTCGCCCAGCCCACTCCAAGGAAATTAATAGGCTGTCCAACCTGCGAAAGAACTGAGGGGACAATGGATACATAGAGTTTTGAACCAAGTAGAGGCACCACAGCAAAAAAAACATCTTTGCTATTGCAGCTCTACCCATGACAGATAGAGGCAATTTATTCCAAAAAGATACCGAGCGCTCCAATCCAGTGACCACCCGTTCCACATTATGGCCCTCATTACAACCCTGGTGGTCGGTGTTAAAGCGGCGGTAATACCGCCAATAGGACGGTGGAAAACAAAATGGAATCACGACCGTGGTGGAAACCGCCAACATAAACAGCCACTTTAACACTCCGACCGCCAGGGCGGTACAAACAAACAATGCGGCGGTCACCGCCAACAGACAGGCGGAAGACAATGTACCGCCCACACTATTATGAGAGGCCAATCCGCCACCTTTTCCGGGGCGGACCCAACACAAACAAAAACACAGCGGAAACAGGACTTGGAAGGGAAAACACTCACATCTCCACACCCCACGAGGAACCAGGACGCCATGGATTTAGAACTCCAAATACTTCCTGCAATGGTATTCCTGCTCCTCTATCAGGAGCAACAGAGATGGCGGTGACGACCACAGTGAGTACTGCACCTACAACACAGGGGAGGGGGGAGGGAAAAGAGAGTGACACACACACGCAACACCCCCACCCCCACCCACAACACCATACGCACAAATACATGCTGCAACATTACATTTACAGCCCCCCCCCCACACCCACCTTTCAAGAACACAAGGACAAAAGGAAATGAGTTGAACGATTGTAATCATGAAAAAAACAGTAGTCAAAACTCGAAATACTGTATATACAATTATGTACACCAACTACACAAGTCCGGATAGTGCACCAATAATTGTCCATGGACCACTGGGACCAAAATGCATGGGCGAGGCCCACACTCAATACCAGACATCAAACGGAGAGAACACTGCATGGGCATCAGATCCAAATGAAACAGGCACCTCAGGGGGAAGGGAAGGGGGAGCACCTCTGCCGGATGAGTGCACAACGCCACTGCTCCACGAGGGGGCTCCATGCCCACTGCTGTATCCTGGGGACTGCAAAGCCACAGTCTCTCAAGTCTCTCCAGTGGGTGGTTTGCCCACTGCTTTATCCTGGGGAGTGCAAAGCCACAGTCTTTCAAGTCTCTCGAGTGGGTGGGTTGCGCACTGCTTCATCCTGGGGAGTGCAAAGCCACAGTCTCTCAAGTCTCTCCAGTGGGTGGTTTGCCCACTGCTTTATCCTGGGGAGTGCAAAGACACAGTCTCTCAAGTGGATAACAGTCTCCACTAATTCTTGAGGGGGCTTTGTGCCCAGAGTGCTTCATCCAGCCAAGGACAGAGGCAGTGGATGCCTTTCTCCACTAGTTCTGGAGGGGGCTTTGTGCCCAGAGTGCTTCATCCTGCCAAGGACTGAGGTAGTGGATGCCTTTCTCCACTAGTTCTGGAGGGGGCTTTGTGCCCAGAGTGCTTCATCCTGCCAAGGACTGAGGTAGTGGATGTGATACTCCACTGGTTCTGGAGGGGGCTTTGTGCCCAGAGTGCTTCATCCTGCCAAGGACAGAGGTAGTGGATGTGATACTCCACTGGTTCTGGAGGGGGCTTTGTGCCAGAGTGCTTCATCCTGCCAAGGACTGAGGTAGTGGATGCCTTTCTCCACTGAAGGTGTTGCATCATGGAAGTTGCCCAGGCTCCTGGAACTGACCACCAGACTGACCACTGGGGATGGCAGCCATGTCTGCGGTGGTGCCACTGGCTCAGGACGTCGCGGGGCTGCTGGCGGTGCTTGCGGTGCTTGCGGCGGCCTCTGTGGCATTGGTGCTGGCGGCAGCCTCTGTGGCAGCGGTGCTTGCAGCGGCCTCTGTGGCATCAGTGCTGACGGCGGACTCTGTGGCAGCGGTGCTTGCGGCGGCCTCTGTGGCATCGGTGCTGGCAGCGGGCTCTGTGGCATCGGTACTGGCGGTGTGCTCTGTGGTGGTGGTGCTGGTGGAGGGCTCAGTGGCAGCGATGCTGGTGGTGGGCTCAGTGGCGGTGATGCTGGTGGTGGGCTCAGTAACTGCGGTGCTGGTGGCGGTGCATGTGGCGGTCTTCTCTGCCGTACCGGTTGGCGTCGACGTGGACAGTAGGTGTGGCACTGGTCCCATAGTCGGTGCCACCATGCCCTCTCCTGACCTGCCCTTGATTTTCTGGCCCTTCCCTACCTTGGATGGTGGCACAGCTGTCTTGCCACTATCCCCTTTTATTTTCCCTGAGCCCCTGGTGGCAGGTGTTTTCGCCTTCTCCCTCTGGGATGTGGGCAACTTTTTTACTTTCGCAGGTGGCGGAATGTCCTTGCCCTCACTCCGTGACACACTGACTGTCCTGGTGCCTGGCGCACTCCAAAAGCCAGCTGTTGCTGGGACCACTGTGCCCTGTGATGTGGTGGCTGAGGTGCTGGGTTGGGACCTGGAAAGCCTGGCCCTAGGGGACAGATTGGGGGGGGTGAAGTGTAGGGAAGAGGTCAATGTTAGCCAGGAAAATGTTTTTACACACACTGGGACGGGTAGATGGAGTGGGTTTGGGAGTGGAGGAAGAGGTAGTGGTTGTAGGAGGTGTACGATTGCTGAATTTGGGTGAAGGTGCATGGGCTGGAGGCTGTTGTGAGGTGGATGGCTGTTGGGTGGGTGTGTACCTGCGTTTGTGTACTTTGGGAGGAGGGCTCACAGACACACTGGTAGAGGACACAGGGGATGTGTGAATGGTAGTGGGGTGGTGAGTGCACGTGAGCGGTGTGTGGTGATGGGCGTGCTTGTGATGGAGGTAGTGGCTGAAGTTGTTGTGCATGCAGGTGTGAGTGGAGATGAGACAGGGAGGGAGGAGGACGACGTGGAGGAGGGGGACACAGTGGAGGCAGTGGATGTTGGTATATCTGCATGGGAATGATACTTGTGTGAGTGCCTGTGGGATGTGTGGTGCTTATGTTTGCCAGAGCCACCCTTGTGTGATGAGGTGTGTACATGCTGGTCTAATGGTGTGCGTGGGATAGGCTGAGGTACAGGGGATTGGGTCTGGGTGGAGGAAGTTGGAGGGGGGAGGCTGACTCAGGGACAATGGCTGCCATCAGTGCTGAGGCCAAAGCCTGAAATGCTCTCTGTTGGGCTGCCTGGCCAGAATGAATGCCCTCCAGTTATGCATTTGTTTGTTGCAAATGCCTCTCTACACCCTGGATGGCATTCACAATGGTAGATTGCCCAACAGTGAGGGATCTCAGGAGGTCAATAGCCTCCTCACTGAGGGCAGCAGGGCTGACTGGGGCAGGGCCCTGAGGTGCCTGGGGCGAAGGAGATGCCGACCCTCCCGGGTGAGCAGCCACGGGACACACGCTGAGGGGCTGCTGGGAGGATGGTGCTGGTAGGGGGGGTGGCAGCTGTACCTGTTGATGCGGGGGGCACAGAAGGGCCCACCACTGCAAGGGCGCTCCCATCAGAGGAGGAGTCGCTGTCGCTGATGTCACCTCCTGTCCCCGTCGTGGAGCTCCCCTCGCCCTCCGTCCCATTAGTGGCTTCAGACTCTGTTGTCTCGTCCTCCAGAACCAAGTGGGATGCAGCTCCCTCCTGCTTCGGTGCCACTGCTCCTCCGCCTGATGATGCTATTGCACACAAGAACAGGGAGACCACAAAAAGGGTGGGGGAAAGACAGAAGAAAGACATGTTCAGTGCATGCAATGCCACTACCGTTGGCGGACACTACAGACACAGCAGCCTAGATTAATCACATGCCCATGGGGTACAAGGCCTATGCCCGATTGCTGCACACATGGAAGTCACAGGAGCCTGATGAGGTGTAGATGGCTCTTACCACTGGTGGGGTTGGGGTGCCACATAGCCTGCCTCACAAAGGGTCCTTGCCTACAAAGCTCGCCCTGGCCTAGGGTAACCCACTGCCCACCTCCCCCACCCAGACACCTCATAATGCGCGCAGAGTCAGATGGATGTGATGGTACTCACCCCCTTGTGGCTGCTGTGATGCCCTCAAGCGCCCATCCAACTCTGGATACGCTACCGCTAGGATCCAGAACATCAGGGGGGTCATGGTGCGACGGGCACCCCTCCCACGTTGGGAGGCCATCCCCATTATTTGCTCCAGTGGCGAATGTCCTCCCATCTTTTCCGGCAGTGGGTGCTCAGTCTATGGTGGACCCCCAGGGTCCCGACGTCCTTGGCGATGGCACGCCAAATATCCTTCTTCTGGTGGGTGCTGACCTAGAGGTATAGTACAGGGGAAAGGAAAAACTTTAACCGTCCACACAGTCACAGTCATTGGCCCACGTTCCCACCCTTGCCCTGACGCACATACACTCACCGTCCGCACATGCAGCCCTCAGTCCCCCCATGTAACTTCCATCCACACAACTTCAAACAGGCATTGCCCATGCAGCATGCTCACAGTCTACTCACCTGTTTGTCTGGAGGACCGTAGAGTAGCGTGTACTGGGGCAGGATCCCATCCACTAACTTCTCCAACTCCTCCGAAGTGAAGGCAGGGGCCCTTTCCCCAGACACATGAGCCATTGTCGCTTCCAGACTGAGGTCACAACAGCACTTGCAGTGTAGGTCCTTTCCTATCGAAGGTCAGGTATCAAGTGAGTGAACAGACAGAAAATGGCAGTCTCGTCTGCGGGGGTGCGTACTGTCACCGCTGACGTACATCGTCATTGGCTCCTCGGACCCATAGGGTCCAATGTTAACCAATGCAGGAATGTGCTGCGGTCTTCGACCGCCTACCGCGACAGCGTAGAACGCCAGTGCTTTTTCCTCATATCCCCTTGTCCCACCTTACAGGTCAGGCAGCCACCATTTCAGGGGGCCACATGGCATTAATATTAACTGTGTCACACCTATCTAGGCCTTGCATACACACAGTAACAGGAAGATTGCAGATTTACAAATGTTTGCTAATGACATTTAGTAATACCTCAGTGTTGGCTGACTCTCTGCTCAGTGTTTTCCTCCATAGGGCACGTCTGCTGGGGCAGGTGGTGATATGGCGGCATTCTCCGGTGTACAGACCGCTGGTGGACCTGTCGACAATAGAAGAGAGACACGTAATAGTCACCTACAGACTTGATCGTGCAACAATCCATGAACTATGTGCCCAGTTGGAGCCAGACCTGATGTCAGCAATCCGCCATCCCACAGGAATCCCCCCTCTAGTGCAGGTCCTGTCAGTACTCCATTTCCTGGCAAGTGGGTCTTTTCAAACTACAGTGGCCATTGCATCAGGGATGTCCCAGCCTATGTTCTCAAACATGTTGTCCAGAGTGTTGTCTGCCCGGCTTAAACACATGCACAGCTATATCGTGTTCCCTCAGGTGGAGGATTTGCCTACAGTGAAAGGTGACTTCTATGCCCTGGGACATTTCCCCAACATCATAGGTGCCACTGATGGGACACGTGGCCTTGGTACTCCCCCCACAGGAGTGAACAGGTGTACAAAAACCGGAAGAGCTACCATTCAATGAATGTGCAGATGGTGTGTTTGGCCGACCAGTACATCTCCTATGTGAATACCAAGTTTCCAGGATCAGTGCATGACGCTTACATTCTGAGGAATAGCAGCATCGCTTATGTGATGGGGAAACTCCAGAGGCACAGTGTGTGGCTAATAGGTGAGGACAAGGACACTATACCCTGTGAATAGTTGCCTGGTTCTGGGGATGTCCCTAAGGGTTAGTGTGTGTCTAACAGTTGTCCCTCCACATTTGCAGGTGACTCTGGGTACACCAACCTGTCATGGCTACTGACCCCAATGAGAAATCCCAGGACAAGGGCAGAGGAACGTTACAATGAGGCACATGGGTGAACTAGGAGAGTGAGCGAAAGGACCTTCGGCCTCCTGAAGGCCAGGTTCCGGTGCCTCCATATGACAGGTGGTTCTCTCTACTACTCACCAAAGAAGGTGTGCCAGATCATCGTGGCCTACTGTATGCTGCACAACTGGCTTTGCGACGACAGGTGCCTTTTCTTCAGGAGGATGGTCCATATGGGGGTCCTGTGGCAGCTGTGGAGCCTGTGGACAGTGAAGAAGAGGAGACAGAAGAAGAGGATATCGACTACAGAAACAATGTTATCCAGCAATACTTCCAGTGAGACACAGGTAAGAAGATGTCACTGCCTCACACCCCTCATAAAATTGTTAGACCCATCATATGTCTGTCACTTTCACCCAGTGAATGGACCTTGACTTGTCACTTTGCCTTTCCATTTCACAGATGTGGGTCCCACTGTGTGACCTCTGCTATATTACCTCATGGACTAGAGCTGTTTACATCGGTATGTTGACAATACAATCGACATTGCTATATTCCATAGTTATTGCAAATACACATTTGTGAAAGCACAGACTGACTCCAGCTTGTTTTGTGATTCAAGGGTGTTTATTTCGGTGCAAAATAGTGGAGGGGGTTGTAAAATGGGCAGGGGTGATGGTGGAGGATTGTCCATGGCAGAGTCCAATCTATTTGTTTCACAGGTGCATTGTCCAAAGGGGCATAGGAAGTGGAGCTAGGGCAGTTGATGGATGGACAGGGTGACGAAGTGGGACAGAAGGATGACATTCAGGGGGGTCTCATTTCCTGGCAGGGGTCTTGGCTTTGTTCTCTGTCTTTGTCCTGGATCTCGGGGACCGTTTGGGGGGTGGTTCTCCATATGGAGGGGGTGTGGTGCTGGTGTTGTGGTCCTGTGGCGGTGCCTCCTGTCCACTAGCGCCGGCGGTGGTGGTGGGCTGTTCATCATCCAGGCTAGTGTCAGGGGCCCCTTGTTTTGCCACAGTGTCCCTCCTGGTGTCCACAAGGTCCTTCAGCACCCCTACAATTGTGACCAGGGTGGTGTTGATGGACTTGAGTTCCTCCCTGATCCCCAGATACTGTTTCTCCTGCAGCTGCTGGGTCTCCTGAAACTTGGCCAGTACCGTTGCCATCGTCTCCTGGGAATGATGGTACGTTCCCATGATGTTGGGGAGGGCCTCGTGGAGAGTGGGTTCCCTGGGCCTGTCCTCCCCCTGTCGCAGAGCAGTCCTCCCAGTTCCCCTGTTATCCTGTGCCTCTGTCCCCTGAACCGTGTGCCCACTGCCACTGCCCCCAGGTCCCTGATTTTCTTGGGTTGTTGGATTTGCCTGGGTTCCCTGTAGTGGTGGACACACTGCTGCTTGACGTGTCCTGGGGACAGAGGGATGGGCCCGCTGGGTGGGTGCTGTGCTGGTGTTTCCTGAGGGGGGGAGGCTCTGTGGTGGCTTGTGCCAGTGTGAGGGGAACCGACTGTCCTGAGGTCCCAGATGGGCTGGGCTGGTCATCTTGATCCAGTTGGACAGAGCTGCTGTCATCACTGTGGGCCTCTTCTGTGGGGGGAGTGGACATTTCTGGAACCTCCTGTCCGGTGACATTGGGTAGGGGTCCTGCAGGGGTGTAAAGGCATGATTATTGCATCTGTGTGTGCCATTGTGTGCAATAGGTAGATGACCCTGTACTCCAGTGCTTGCATTCTTGTGTAGGACCTTGTGTGATAATTGGTTTGGGGATCTGTATTGGTATCTGT
The DNA here is from genome assembly GCF_031143425.1 of Pleurodeles waltl. Taxonomy (NCBI): domain Eukaryota; kingdom Metazoa; phylum Chordata; class Amphibia; order Caudata; family Salamandridae; genus Pleurodeles; species Pleurodeles waltl. The sequence continues at coordinate 847,645,924 of NC_090444.1, forward strand.
AGTGGAAATACTTTGGTGATGGGTGTCCATGCTTTGGTGTTGCATGCTGGGCTTGGTGTTGGGATGTGTGGGTTGTGATAGTGGGACATTTGTGAGGTGTTGGAGTAAGGGGGAGGGTGGGGTATGTGATAGAATGCAGGTAGGGTGGGGGATGTAATAGTTAAGATTTGACTTACCAGAGTCCAGTCCTCCTGCTACTCCTGCGAGGCCCTCAGGATGCAGTATAGCCAAGACCTGCTCTTCCCATATTGTTAGTTGTGGGGGAGGAGGTGGGGGTCCGCCGCCAGTCCTCTGAACTTCAATCTGGTGTCTTGAGACCACGGAACGCACCTTCCCACGTAGGTCGTTCCACTTCTTTCTGATGTCATCCCTAGTTCTTGGATGCTGTCCACTGCGTTGACCCAGTCTACGATTCTGTGCCATAGCTCCATCTTCCTAGCTATGGAGGTGAGCTGCACCTGTGATCGGAATAGCTGTGGCTCTGCCCGGACGATTTCTTCCACCATGACCCTGAGCTCCTCCTCAGAGAACCTGGGGTGTCCTTGCGGTGCAATGGTGTGGTGTGGGTGATGTGTGAGGTGGTGTCGGTTGTGATGTGTGAGGGGATGTGTTTGTGTGTGTTGTCTGAGGTGCGTGGATGTTGTGTGAGTGATGGTGTTGTGTGCCTGTGGATGCTAGTGTTACTGATGGTGGTGTCTCTCTCTTGGCTTCTTTCTCAATTTTTGTTGTAGGGGTTTGTGGGTGATGTGGGTGTGTGTTTTATATTGTATTAAGTGTGTGGGAGTGGTGTGTGTATGTGTATCAGGTGTGTGTATTTCGTTTTGTCCAATGTGGTTGTGTTTTGTAAATGTGTGTGTATTTTGAGTGCGGCTGTGTGTACCGCCAATGGAATACCGCGGTTGAAAGACCGCTGCGTGGATTTGTGGGTCGTGATAGTGTCGGCGTATTCCTGTTGGCGTGACGGTGTCGGTTTTGTTATCGCCAGTTTATCACTGACCTTTGGTGTGGCGGACTTGTGTGGGTGTCTGGATTTTGGCAGATTCCAAGCTGTGGGTCGTAATAGCTGTAGCGGATTTCCGCCACCGCAGCGGTGTGTTGGCGGTCTTCTGCACGGCAGTAAGCAGGATTTACCGCCAATGTTGTAATGAGGGCCTATGTGTATTATGCGCAGCCACCGTATGGGTGACCCAACTACCCAGATAACGGAAACTCTCAGTTTCCCATCGAAGGCCGGCCTCAGGCAAGTCAGCCCAAGGGATTCCACAGAGGGAACCCAGAGGGAACAGGAGTGATTTTTTTTCTGATTTTGACCTTCAGGCTAGACACAACCCCAAGCATCTCCATCCTTCGCAACAACAACTGAACCAAGACACTAGGGTCCCGGAGATACACTAGCGCATCATCTGCATACAAAGAAACCACGTGCGTGGACTGCCCTACCCCAATTCCCCAAGAGGCCATACTCTCTTAAAGCCATATTGCAAGTGGTTCCACAGCTAGAGGAGAGGTGACAACGGACAACCCTGCCTTGTACCCCTACATATTTCCCAAGCATCTGACAGTTCCCCCCTTACTCGTACCCGTGCAGTAGGAGCAGTATACAATAGCCTCACCCAGGCACAGAAACCAGGACCAAACCCCATACCCCTCAATACTTCCAGCAGATACCCCCACTCAACTGTATCGAATGCCTTCTCAAGATCCAGAGACACCAATGCCATCTCAGTGTTCTCACCCTCCGTCTCGTAAAGCACATGCGCCAAACAACGCAAATTATAAGACGTGCTACGACCAGGGATAAACCCACACTGGTCCTCGTGCACCAGTCCCACAATCACCCCTCAGAGTCGGGAGGCTAGAACTTTGCAAAGGATCTTTATATCACTATACAGCATTGTGAGCGGACGATACGACGATGGATCACCAGAGTCCCCTCCCGGCTTAAGCAACAAACAGATTATGCCCTGTTGCATCTATTCTGGCAACTTGCCGCACTCACGAGATTCCTCAAACACTTCTAGAAGCTTCTCCCTCAGAGTCAACAAAAACGTCTGATACAGTTCAACAGGAAACCCGTCACCACCAGGAGACTTAGATTTAGACATTGCTGCAATTGCGTCACTCAGCTCTTCAACAGTAATCACTGCATCCAAAGTCTCTCTACTCACCTCATCCAATTTAGGAAGGCAAATCTGCTGCAAGAAACCCCTAACACCCTCTCCCGGCGGAGCCGGTCCAGCCCTGGAAACTGCCCTAAGGTGTTCTGCCAGCACCCCCAATATGTCTGCCCAGTTTGTAACTGTCTCACCTTTCGGAGATCGAATATGCAGTATAGGGGGGGGGGGGGACTCCACCTCCCTCTTCAAAATCCATGCCAAAAGTTGCCAGCCTTATCCCCTTCACGGTGTAGTTGCTGCCTGTATGCTTTGAGGGTAACCCTACTCAAGGAAACCCAGCAATCATTGACCACCTTGCGTAATCTAAGTTCCTCCTGTGCCGCTTCTCTAGTGTTTGGGAGTTTCCTCTGCAGGGCACCCAATCTCTCCTCCAGTCCAGACAACTCACTTTCCATGCCCCTGTGCACTCCACACATCGTCCTAATGCACACACCCCGCACCACCACCATCATGGCCTCCCATTCCAGACCCCTGGATGCAACCGTGTTCCAGTTCAACTCCATATAATCAGTAATAGCTGCACCCACGCCCCCTCTGCACCTCACATCCGCAAAATCTGCTGGTAGTCGCCAACTATGTGCAGTACGAGCCCCCGCCATCCCCCATTACAACTGCATTAATACAGGAGCATGATCAGATAAAAACCGACCCAGATGTGTGACCTCCAAAACCTGAAATCCATGAAGGCCGGCCAGGAGAAACCTATCTAACCGGGCATAAGTGTGATGTGTTCTAGAATGACAGGTAAATTCCCTACCATCCGGATTCAACTGCCTCCAACCATCCCACAGCCCCAACTGTTGCATCACATCCGCAAGTGAGCTCACCATCTGAGGCTTAGTACCACACCTCGAGGGGTCACGATCCAATTTGCCATTCAGCACGCAGTTATAATCTCCAGCCCAAATAATAATCCTATCCACACCTTCCCCCAGAATCTCTGGAATTTTGGTATAGAAGAAGGGATCATCAACATTGGGTGCATAAGTATTAAGAATGATGACGGGTAAACCATCCAGAATGCCCTCAATAAGAACATACCTTCCCTCAACATCAGCTTCAATATACGTATGGGTAAAGGGAACCCCAGGAACCACCCACACCATCAGGCCCCTCGCGTAGGAGGAGAAGGAGGAGGAAAACATTTGACCCCGCCATTTCTTAGATAACTTCTGTGCCTCCTCCTCCATCATATGCGTCTCCTGGAGGCAGGCAATCTGCACCTTCTGGTCTGAAGGTCTCAAAGAGGGATCAGACTTTCCACCAGGAGTCCCTGGGACTCTGTGAAGAAGAGGGAGACCATCATAGGAGCCAGTGCTATCTTGTAGCACAAAGGGTGCCAACCAGTATCCTCAGAATGAGCACTGTCTGCAAAGCAAACAGTGCGCATTCTGAGGGTGCTTGGCAGGGGGGCCCATGCCATGGGCACGGACAGTGCAGGGCATCCCCTGTGGCATGGGCAGTGCAGGGCATCCCCTGTGGCATCCAGCACACCCTCAATGACAGCCTTTCCATGTCAGTGAAACCCCCATGGAAAGGCTGACAGAGAGGGTAGTTGTAAAAAGCCAGGCGGCACTTAGTACAGCGCCACCTGGCTGAGTACAACTCTGACGGCCTTCTTGCCATCAGAACCATGTTCCCAGTGGGAAAGGCGGTCCCCAAGGTTGTAATTGGGCAGTCGGGTCGCCAGGAGTGCAGCGGTCTGAACTCCAACGCACCACACTCGTAAAGAGGCTCTACGTGTCCTACTGATGTTAAAATACTAATAAAAAATTATTTAAACATAAAAGATTTTCATTGTTCTTAATTTCTCTATTTCAAATGTGTCACTTACAGGTGTGGCATCAAACCCATTTTTTTATTTATTAATTTAATTTAAACCTGATCCTCGATTTGTGCAAAACACAGCAACTAGAACTTTGAAGCCACATCAACTAGATCTTTGCAGCCCCACTTGTGCGAGGAGCATATTACATGGGACCAAGGACCAGATGTACAAAAAATCCAGTTTGCGATTTGCAATTAGGAAATTGCAAACTGTGATGTACTCCAGTGTGTATAACAGTGTTTGTGATTCCCAAATGAGTTGCAAGAGACCTGCCTCATCAATATTCAAGAGGCAGGCTGCAATTTGTGACACATTGGGAATGACCAGCACTCACAGGGATGGTGGCATGCTGTTTTTTTTTCTTGTAATGCAGCCTGTTTTCGTTAAGGGAAAACAGGCTGCATTACAAAAAGAAAACTAAAAGGTTTTATTTGTATTTTTTTTAAAGTATTTTCACCCACATTCACAAAAAGTCCTTTGGGGAACTCTTCCCATTTGCGAACGGGTTACCGCCTCCTCTACGGAGTTAATAAAATATTAATGTTTTGCGACTGCATTCCGGTTGCAAAATATTGATACATGCCAGTGCTATACAGAATTAGGAAGGGACGCCCTTAACACGCCCCTTCTTAATACCGAATCACAAAAGCAAAATGCAATTCTGTAACAAGTTATCGATTTGCATTTTGCCTTTTGTACATGGTAAAATAGTTTGAATATCTAGCCCCAAGAATGTCTTCAGTGTTGAGACTGTTCAATGTTCTGTCAAGCTTGTTTTTTCTCTCTGGCCTTTCCCTAATTTGTTTTTCCTTTTGATTTTACCGCACATCTAAATGACCTGAAAGTTATCAGTTCAAAACTGGGCACCCAAGGGTCAACATGTCATAAAATCACTTAATTTAACATTGTTTAATTGCCAAACTTGCAGCTACTTTAGACTGTGAGGAGAAAATGCAAAAGTATATTCAAATTAATGGTTAGATCCTGCTTTTAAATAGAGAAGGAGTGAGGATGAGTCATAGAGGGCTCGTTAGCGCTGCGAGGCCTTCGGATAGTCAGGTGCTTTATAAGTGCAAATAACATAACATGGTCCTTTTATGAGCAGCTGCTCCCCAACAACACAAGTAAAATATAGACATTCTTTTTGTATTTTATATAGCAGAATAAATACAGAAATCAGAGCTTCCCATAGTTGTTTTCTCATATTTTCCTCTATTTACTTGTTGCAGAGGTGGAGTTTGCCGTCGACGACTCTCAGGAAGTGTCAGTTGATGACCCCCTGAAAATGAGTCAGTTTGATGAGTTCACTGACAGTGGATCTTTCGACTCTTCCGGTTTGGAACAGGGTTACTGGCAAGGTGCGTTTTGGTTTTCCGTGTATTCAGATGTTTTCTTTGAAATGTTTTATGTTCCTATTAGTAAATGAGCCCGGTGGATTTATTCAGAGACATTAGAATATAGGAACAGTGTAAGGTCAAATTTGCACCTCGGAGTTGCAATCTGAAACACCCTTGTGTCACTGCTGGTGCTCCCATAAAACTTTACTCACCCTATGGGTGAAAGCGAAAGACTCACTGTATGATTTTTATGTTACATTGAAAATTGGCTTGACTTGGCATTTCCTTCACAGCGTTTCTTGGGAATGAGCCTTATATTGTTTTTGTACATACTAGTATTTGCCAAACTGTGACATATCTTATAGTAGCTTTGGAAAGTTTATGTTCACCAAAGACTAGCATGATCTGTAAACAAGCACAAAGTTCATTGTGCTGCAAACTCTATTTAGGGAAGTTGATAATCCCTGTAATCTAATAATTGTGAATTTTACTCCCAATCATAATCTTTCATAAAATGTTCCCAACTGAAGGCGATTTTAAGGACATATTGTAAATATCCATATACCCCTTGTAGTGTCTTGCTCGTTTTAGGAAGGAACCTTTCTGGTTCCTAACAGACTCCATATCAGTGTGACATAATCGCTAGAATTGAATGTAATGAAAGCTTTATTTAGCATGTGGCAGTTCACAGGTGCACGCAGATAAATAAAAATGTGTGATTTACAGCTTTGTGTGTGGCATAGTCATTGGCGGCTACCCAGGCTGGAGAAGATGCTACATCTTTGAAAACTGAATTGGCAAATTTTAAAGAATAAAATACTATACAAAAAAAATCTTAACTCTGTTTTCTTAATTTATGCTTGCAGACAAAATGGTAATGTACACCATGTTAGAGAGCTTGCCTGCTAGGTCAGAGTCAGTAGCCTCTATTCGTCTGGTAGAGAACCACCAGCCAAATTTAAAGATCCACACAAGAAAGGCAATGCAGACATGGAGCTATGTGCCATCACTGGAGCCACAAGTGTGGCAAATCACTAAGGCCACTGAATTTTGCAGAGTGGGTGCCATGTTTTTGTGCATTCTTGACAAAAGTTTTTTTTTCAATATAAAACTCCCAAATCAGGAGTTTGTTTTAAAAAGACAAGTGCCCTTAAGTTTTTTCCCTGTGTGGGGCATTGTTGAATTTCCCTGCCTGGGACTGCCATGCCTCTCTTGGGAACCCAGGGTCAGGAAATAAAGTGATTTTCACCTGCACTTAAAAGGGTAGGGCAACTGCCCCCATAACCTGACAGCCTTATGATAGAAGGGTCACTACATCAGAAATTTCAGATGGAGTGCCCAGCTGGGCTCTGCTGTTAAAACGCTTGCAGCATCACCGCCTCGAATTATGGCAGTGGAATCATGATTTTGGCAGTGTGTTCCTGCTTCTCCAAAGCTTCACCAAAGCTCTCAAGTCTCAGAAGTAACCTCCCTTTGGGGCCAAAAGCGTAACTATTATTATTATTCGGTCCACAAATCCACAGAGAATCTGGGGATCCCCTAACAGAATGAAAAAAATGGCAGGTGCCTGCCATTAGAAATACATCCTCCCAGGGTGGGCCTGGGTCCAGGGGGGTTGGTGCAATTTAGGGATTTTGGGGTAGGGACAGGTACCCTCCTCCTCAAGCCTCTTTGAGACTTCAAGGACCCCATCCCCAGGGCTGTCTTCATAATTAGAAGAGGCTGTGTGTGGCTCCCTTCCCCGGGCCTCTATGAGGGGTCAGTGACCACATCTCCTGCAACAATTTTTTTAAATTGCAAGACGTGGGTGCACGACCTTCCTCCCCGAGACTCTATGAGGCCCCAGGAACCCTAACTCCCAGACCAATTTTTCTAATTATTGGAGGGGGTGAGCCTCTCAAGCCTTTATTAGGCCTCAGGGACCCCATGCTCATGGGCTGTTATTTATAATTAGGAGAGGGGGCCCACATCCATCCCACCAAGGCCTCTGTGAGGCCCTGGGTGACACCAACCACTGGGACCACATAGATCAGCCCCAGGGACCCTGTCCTCCAGAGCCAGATCCAAGGGACCCACTTCCTTGAAACACTGATTTTTGAGGCACGGGAGCAGGCAGAAAATACAACTGTGCTCCCAACCAGATGGGAGCACTGAAAAATGCTGCTCCCGCCGAGGCGCAAATAAATTGAGTGTGCTGGCTCCTGCCAGCACCACTATAGGTGCTGGCTAGAGAGTTGGCTGGGGCCACAGGGGTCTTGGGACGCCCTCCATGGCCCCCAACATCTTGAAAGATATGCGTGCCCTGGGTGGGCACCGACGCACCCAGTGAATTTATAGACAGCTTCCACTGGCACCCAAAACTGGGTTCTGGCCGGTGAGCCAGCAGGAGCTGCCGGAACCTTGGGGATCCTCTCACAACTCTCAACATTTTCAGTACATGTGGGGGTCATTGTGCCAAGATGCCCACTTTTAAAAATAAAACAAATTGCAGGCTCCTGCGACAGTGGTGGCTGGGCAGTCAGCAAAGGCCATGGGACCCTGGTGCTCCCCCTGCTGCCCCCAACATTATAAAAAGGTCAGGGTACCCCGGGTGGAAATGAGTCACCAAAGAAATAAAAATAAAAACTCACAAAAAAAGGAATTATACATAAAGAGCAGGAGCTACTCATTTATTATTCACTGTTCCAGACAAAAAGCACCCTATAATGCTGTGCAAGTGATTTTTGTTTATCTTTTTGGACCTTGGTGGTGTCTCTAGAATGGGCAGGGGCACCAATAAGCATTTTTTCATGTTGGGGGGATGCAGCAAGTGCAGCTGCCCCCTAGCAATCTTAACAGAACACAGTTAGTCTCCTTGGACATGAAATCCATGACCCCAGGAGAGCTTTCCATATTTTTTTAAGCACTCTTAGCTGGAGCTTTATATTCTTCAGCAGGGGTGCTGGGTTCCATGGCTGCACTTTTTGGCCAGAAAAATATTGAGAGAAAGACTCAAAGACATGTTGACGTTTTTTTAACAAAGCTTTATTAAAAAGATTTATGACAATCACTTTTATTAGGCATTACGATGTGTGAGTTTATATCATGTGTATTAGATTAAAATTATTGGTGACTCGTTGACAAAGATAATATGTCTGCTTTATATATGTTAATATGCTGACCCCTTCATAAACCCAATGTTCTGACCTCCTGACAAAGTCAGTAGGTCTGCCTTACTCGAAATGACGACCTTTATATTGTAACATCTTATTGTCAGCTGTGGGTGCTGGGTGCAGGGCCCTGTGCCCAACCTTTTAACACAGCAGTGCATAATGGGAAGTTGGACACCAGAAGGATGGTGGGTGCTAGGCCTGGCCACAGATCATACCCTGCATTCAGTTGCACGCCGTGCACTGCCAGAGATCATGCGCTGCAAACTGTTGGGCGCCCACATGGGGTTGGGGATACAGCCAGCCCTGTGGCCAGGCCCTGTACTAAGCCCCATCCTACACACGTCTGAAGGCTGTCTGCCGCACGGAGGTGGGTGCCAGTGGGGAGTTGTCAGGTGCTGCGCCCAAACCCCCACGGTGTGCACGGCTGAAGGATGTATGCTGCAGGGGATTGGGCACCAGCTGGGGACTGAACATCAGTGGGGGTTGGTTGCAGGGCCTGACCACAGGCCAGACACTGTGCCTAACCTCATCCTTGACAATAGACAGCTTACTTTACATTAAAAAAAGAAATTAAATGAAAAAATAAAACAAAGAAAGTGGCATTTTGGTTAGAAATTTTAATAATATGCTACTTTACATTACAAAAAATCTTTGAAATTGACTGAAAAAAGGTTAAGATAATGTTATGGTTAGGTGAAAATGTCAATGAAAACATACAGTTTTAAACAAATAAAAGCACTAAAATTTTATAGTAATCTCAAGTAACTAGAACTTGTGCCCCAAAGTAACTATAAATGGCACCCTCGCCATGCACAGTGTTGTCATCAATAATGTAATTTCAGATGCTGCAGTGATGTTATCGGTGATACCATAGAACATGTCATGAGTGATGTAGTATGTGAGGTAATTAGCAGAGTATGGCATGGGTGTGAGGTGTAGTTAATTTAAGGCACGAGTTGTAGTTATTTTGTTAACTATGACTGGTGAATTTCAGGGCATTATGGGGCTCTACTTGCATGGAATAATAAATGAGAGGCTCCAGCCACTCATTTATTATGGTTGTGTTGTTTTTTATTGGTGCACCAGTGCCCCCTGGGTTCTCAGGACATGGCGAATGTTGGGGGCCACAGGGGGAGCCCTGAGCCTCCTGCGTCCCCTGCCAGCTCCCATCCAGTGCAAATACTGAGTGACAGCAGGAGCCTGCATATTTTTTAAGTGGGTGCCCTTGTGCCCACATGGGGCACCCACAATATGGGCATTGTTTGGCGGTGTGAAGGGAGCCCTAAAGGCCCCATGTCCCCTGCCAGCTCGCCAGTCATCAGCCAGATTCATTTCTTTGTTCCCTCATGGGCAGAAGGAGCTTTTTTGTCTGCTTCTGCTGAGTGGAAGCACATTTTTATTCCTTTCCCTGGAGAGTGCAGATAGGGAATGCCAGAACTCTCCAAGGCAGGAAACAGCAGTTTTCCAGGAGATGGGGTCCCTGGGATGCTGCTACCATTGGTCCTCGCGGGATGGGACCCAGGGTCGGTGAAAAGCTCAAGGAGGGGGTCTGACTCCCTGTCTCCCCTAAATTGAAACATCTTCCCCTAATGATAAGGTCAGCAGGGCCTCTATGAGACTATTGGGGGGGGGGGGTCTGCAAGCCCCCCCCCCAATTGAAAAGTCAGCCCTGGTGGATAGGGTCGCTGGGACCTGCATGAGGCTCTAGGAAGAAAGGATGCACAACCTCCCCCCACCCAAATTTTTAGTTGGCCCTGGGGGATGAGGCTTAGGGAGATGAGTCGCATGCATCTTCTTCTAAATAAGAATATAGGCCCCTGGTGATGGGGTTCCAGGGGCCACTTAAAGGCTCAGAGAGGGGCCACATACTCCCTCCCCAATAAACAACAGTGCATCGACCTACCCGGGCCTGGCCCACCCCAGGGGTCTTATATATCAAAAGGGTGGGAGATTGCGCTTTTGTTTTTAACAGGACCACAAATCCTCCACAGACCTGTGGGTCAGTTTAAAAAAAAAATGATGGGGCATATTTATCAAGGACTAGCACCAGCCTTGCTTCATGTAGTGTGACGTGAGGGCGACACAAGCAATAAGTCAGATTTAAGAAACAACGCAAGAGAACAAATGTGTTGTTGCTTGGCAGTTATGTGGTGCAAATGCTGCTCTAAATCCAGCTGTGTCACACCAGAATGATTATATGTAATGTAAGTGTTCCAGTGCAAAACCCAATGCAAACGTAACACAGTGCTCTTTAACATTATATCACTGCATCACACATTATGGCGTAGTGCAAGGCACTTATAGAAATACGTCAGAATTGCTTCCCATTGGCTAGGCATGGAAAATGATGCAGTGGCTATCCTCACCATCACAGTACACTCTGGCAGGCTCAACTGTGCCATATAGGTCATTATACTGCAACTTGGAGTAGGTAGGAGAGAACCACATAGGCAGTGAAGGAAGAAGGAGCATATTTTCAGTCAACACATAGACTAAATAGGGTGTCCATGAAGGAATTTCTGGAGAAGATATCGTCTAGCCTCCAGCCAGGAACTACAGACCAATGACATCACAGCACACGTCAGCCAGATTGGCTGGCATTTCACAGGGAGCATTTTTGTCTTTCTTCCATCTGTGTCGGATGTCATCATAAAACTCGCATCCCAGTACCTTTTCCTCCCCAAAACTACCCAATAACAAATGGATGCCAAGCAAGGCTTCTACACCATTGCTGACCTTCCTTATATGCTTGGTGCCTAAGATTGAATACATGTCTAATTGTGCCCCCTATTGCCGTATCACACCTAAACAGAAACCGCAAGCACAGCTACTCGCTAACTACTCTTTGCTGTGAAGAATTTTTAGATTCAACCGTATAAATCTGGTAATGAGTTTTTTATTTTTTTTATTAAGCAGGTTCAGAGTCTCTCATTACATTATGTGAGAAATATACTTTTTAACCATAAACACATAGTGGCAAAATAAAATGTGTACTGTGGAGAAACAAAAGTGCTATTAGCAAATGCTGTAGATTTATGATCATGAAAGGTGGACTAGATAAACTACTGCACAAACATAGAGGGCCTTATTTACAAGGCCTGTGGCGCAGGGCAGTGCAGCAAGGACCTGCTGCGCCGCCCTTCACCACCAGAAAAGGGCAGAAATGCACCATATCTACAAGATACAGCACATTTCTTTTCTCTCCTCTGGCACTGGCGCACAAATTGCTACCATGCGCCAACGCAGGGGCCTGCGTTGTGGGGATGAATTGTTTTGTGCAGATAGGTACACCTTCCTGCACAAAAAGGTGCAACACACGTAGAAAGAGGAAAAAACTGGGAGATATTTCTCCCTGTTGCATCACTCTTACGTCGCCCCAGAGGTGGTTTAGGAATCTGATGCATTCCCAGACTTATAAATGTGGGAATGCGCCAGATTCCTTCTGGCTCCATGGGTATTGTGTAGAAACATCCCGAGCGACACCCATGGAACGCCCCTTTCACTCAGTGTTATGAGTGAAAAGAGGGCCATATTTACAAGACCATGAAAAGCCATGCAAGGTGGATTTGCATGGCCTTGTCAATATGGGCTGGCACACTGCGCCACTGGAGCATTAAAAAAATGATGCTTCGGTGGCGCAGTGTGCTGCGAGGGCCTCATAAATGAGGCCCAGAGTACTTTCCTGGGTTCCAAAGAAGGTGGCATAATGTCATACACAGGACAGATTGGAAAACTGGACAGGGGCATTCACAAACAAGTTCTGTTTCAGAAACTGGGGAACTGCACATTTTCCTCCACTGATGAGTGTTCTGCCTCCCCTGAAAGTTGTGGTGTTGGAATGAAAGGCAGATAAGTGGTGTTACTTGAATCTGAAACACAAACATCAGAGGCAGTAGATGTAACTCCCATGTTCCCAATAACATTTGTGAATGACAGTAAAGCAGCATGTTAGTCCCTGGCAAGGGTTTGCTGGTTAGCCAACAAAGCAATGACGTTGCTATTGCGGGCACTCGTTGATGCCACCTTGGCCTCCAAACAATGGCCTAAGGCCTCCAGTCCTCTTTCTAAGGACTGGATGGATTAGTTGATGGCTCCCACCTGCCTAGCAACATTGCTGGTGTCAGATATTGCAGACTGGTGTTGTTTTTTCTTCTGCATCATGACACCAGCGATGTCAGCTGTGAGTCATCATTCCCGAGAAGGTGTCTTTGATTGCCTCTGTTAAATCCTTTTTGGGGCTAAAACACCTACAAACTCCTTCAAAAGTACCCCCTATGGTCTCGGTCCCCAACAGGACTTCATCAGCCATTGGCCTCTGGACTTCTACCATTGGATAATTGCAATGTAATTTGGGGGTCCTCAGTTGTTATGTGATGGGTTAATGTTGTGTGTCCCTTCTGTGTTGGTTGATCTGGAAACCCAACAACATCATCTTTCCTTGCCAAAACTAAAGGAGAAGCTTCAAAAGTGTTCAGGAGCTGTTGGAAGGTGTCTTCATCCAGGGGAGGCAGGTTGGAGTCATCAACAGGGTAGACATCACACACTGGCTGATCTCCATGAGATGGTGTTTGTCCCTCTGGAAAGAAATAGGAATAGGTTTCAAAGATTCCCTGATTGAATATGACATAAGTGATTTTGGTTACATTCGAACAGTGTTTTTCTTCACTTTCAATTACACAGGGATATGTGGAACATATCTTTCTAAAAAGTAAATATGTCCATGTTGTACTATTGTTGTTTTTCACATGGCAATGTATGTACATTTATCACACTACCTTTTTATTCACTATGGGGCCTATTTGTGTTAATTTCACATTACAACGCTGCTAAGCAGCTTGCTGCGCTGCGCTGCGCTGCACTGCCTGAACAAGGGAGGCATAAATGGGCCACATTTTTACTTTATATGATGCATTCCTGCTCTCTGCCTGTACTGCTACAAATATGCTTTCTAGCACCACTGCCGGGACCCTTGCACCACTTGACAAGGGGACCTGCATTAGCTCTAAGCATCAGTTTGTGTCCCAACACTAGCCAATAGATCTAAGGCACCCTTTATTGTTATACCTCAAACATTCCAGCACTCTACATTTCACAAAGCACAACACACAAAGCTGCCTTCCTGTATTGTCTTGCATGCCAATTGGGCATTTAAGCACCCTAGGGGTCATATTTTACAAACATGCACACATCACTACACAGCAAGCCACCATTCAGCACTGCATGTAAGGGGGAGTCCATGTATATGCCATATTTCAGGGGAATCCTATAGTTTCCTAACATACACACACAGTCATCTCCAGACTCACCAATACCAGAATCCAAGGACCAAATCTCAAGTAAATGGCCGCCTTCCTATTCGTAAGTATGAAAGGGGTCTAGCTCTCTCCTTTGACCTCAGAACCCAAGGACATCATCTGCAGAGTCCTGCAAGGCCCTTCACTCAGCCCCATTGTCTTCAATTTATGCATGATCTATGCAAGCATCATTTAGAGCCAGGGACTCTACATCATCTGTTACACCGATGACACCCATATCATCCTATACCTCTCAGGAGACACCAACACCACTAATAGTTTCTACAACATGTTATTAAGCTACATGGTTAACTCAATGTGAGATAAATAGCTCATAGAAGTGATGATATTCTGCAATACTAGCTCAAACTGGGACTCACATAACTAAGCCTGACCCCCTACACTCCAACCACCCCAGAAACCTGTCTATCATCCTGGGCACCAACCTTACAGTGAGACAACAAATTACCACTGTAAAAACCATCTGCTTTCACATATTTTGCATGGTCCGAAATGTCTTCATATGGCTCCATCCTGACACCTGTAAGACTGTCAACCAGCCCCTCATCACGTCGAGACTGGGCTGCAGTAATGCCCTCTACTACAGCGTCTCTGCACACCTAGACACGAGAAGCAAACCACCCAAAACACCACTACCAGACTAGTACTCAACCTTCCTCGATGACTTCCTCGATGACCTCAGAAAAATACAGTACCTCCCCATTCAGAAACACTGCCAGTTCAAGATGCTCACCCACATCTACAAGGCACTACACTACCAGGGTCCTACCTAGCTCACCCATCATCTACACTTCCTGCAATCAATCATGAACCCCTACTCTGCATCACTTGCACCCCAGCACTCCCCACCCCCTCCCCCCCCAGTATCCATATGAGAAATACAGAAGGCTGGGTGTTCTTTCAAATGTTAGGCTACACTTGGAACAAAATCCTCAAGAACATCAGGACATGAATTTGTGCAAGTAACTGTACACCTGGCTCTTCAAGTAATGCTACTTACAATGTACCTATTCAGCACCTGGATAGCCTCTCAGGTGAGAAGTTGACCTCTCCAAATCCATGAATTTACTTTCTATTATAGCCATGCATGGCTGGGATTGGCCACAAGGCCTGGCCAGGCCCTGTGGCCAATCCCCTAAAGCCACACAACACTGTGCTGCACAAGGCAGGGGTTGGCTGCAGGGCCTGTCTCTCTGGGTGTGAGAGTAGGTGTGAGAGGGTGTCTCTGGGTGTGAGAGTGGATGTGACTGTCTGGGTGTGAAAGGGAGTCTGGGTGTGACAATGGGTGTGAAAGTGTCTCTATGAATGGCTGTTTGAGTGCCTTTGTGAGTCTGTGGGTGGGTGAGAGTCTGAGTGGGTCTGTATGTGCGTGAGTCTTTGAGTGGGTCTGTGAGTGGGTGTGTTAGTGTCTGAGTGGGTCTGTGAGTGGCTGCGTAAGTCTCTGATGGGTTTGTGAATGGGTGTGTGAGTCTCTGAGTGGGTCTGTGAGTGAGTGTATGAGCCCCTGAGTGGGTTTGTGAGTGAGTGCCTGAGTTTATGAGTGGTTCTGTGAGTGAGTGCATGAGTCTCTGAGTGGGTCTGTGAGTGCGTGCATGAGCCTGAGTGGGTCTGTGAGTGGGTCCATCAATGTCAAAGTGGGTCTGTGAGAGGGTGCATGTGTGTCCGAGTGCATCTGTGAGTGGGTTTGTGAGTGTCTGTGTGGGTGTGTCAGTAGCTGATTCAGCCACAAAGGAACCTCACCTACCTTTTTATCCAACAAGAGACCACAGCTTTGCAAAAAATATCTACCCAAGTGGAGATCGTTCTGCCTCCTTATGTAAATGTCCACTATATTGTACACTGCAGCTGTGTAATGTAGCACAAGGAAATGTCACCCGTGACCTTGTATGTGTTTTGCCAACATTATTGTTCCTCTTGCGTCTTTCTCTAGAATTCTGTGATAACATGAATCCTCCTATAGAGAGGCCAACAAAACTACATACATGTAAATCTCCATCAAACTAGGGTCTTTCCTCTTATCTATATGATGTTAATGCTTCTTTATTTTGTGGAGAAGTCCTCATATTCCTCAGCATCAAGAACGCCCCACCAAAATTGGCGGGAATAGCACTGGGGGGGCCTCTTGGTAAGCTATACATCATCCTGGCAAAAGGTGAGCAGACCTTTGCATACAAGTGGACAGTGCGAGGCAAAGTGGGCACAGCTTCCATGTGGTTTGTACATTTGAATACTTGTAGCAATTTAAAGAGAAAACCATTGACTCTAGCGGAGGGGGGCCATACGGATCCCGAGCCGATTTCAGCCCTAGACCCCATCCCCCGGGGCCCACTGGAAGCAGAGTGTTTGCTCCCACCAAGCCTGAGCAAACAGCTATGTCCCGGGGTGGGCACCCTGGGACATAGTAGGGGGTTGGCTTTGGCAGGGCCACATATTGCTCCACCAAGGGTCACTTAAATGTTTACCATAGCACTGGGGAGGTGGCAGTCCCTGTGGGTGTGACACAACCCCACCTTAATTGGAATAAATTGCCCAGGGACGTGGTGGTCCCTAGGGATGTGTTGTGCTGCTGTGCCTGCCCCCATCCCATATTCATTTCATATTTAGCCCTGGAGAGGTGGTTGTTCCCGGGGCTGTGGGGGAGGCTGTATGTGCCTCCTCCATTACTACTTCGTGTTTTGCCCCAGGGAGGTGGTGGTCTCCGGGGCTGTGGGGAGACCCGCATATTTCAGTCTCATCACCCAGGGAGGTGGTTCTCCTTGGGGCTAATTTAAGCCCTAGGAGGGGGGGCGTGCACTACACTCCTTTTTTTAGGCCCCCAATGCCCTCAGGACCTGACCCAATCTGCAGATTTTTCAGAGAATATTTTTTTAAAAAAAGGCTTTTTGTGAGAGACCCCTGCACCAAGGTTAGGGGCTAAGGGTGACCCTACCCTGGCCCCTTTCATTTTAAAAAAAATTTTTTGTGGGACTCAGCAAAATGGCCTCCAATACTTCCTTGTTGAAGTATTGGCAGCCATTCAGCACAGAGACATTTGGGTCAGTGTAGGATCTGCATCTCTAGATATCTATATTTTTTAAACTCAAATATCTCCAAAACTACTAAACAGATTTATACCAAATCACAAACAGCACACTCTGCGGAAGAGGATCTAGCGTTCTGCAAAGCTTGATGAAATTCCGTTCAGCAGTTTGGGCTGTAGACGTGTCTAGAGACCCTATGGACAAATGAATTTCGGAGAACACATTTTGTGTCCCCCCCTCTTTCTCGGCCCCTGTTTAACAGATCACTCCAAAACCTTTAAGACAGCAGTTAAACCAACTAAAGTATACGTTTTGGGATGCTTCACAGGGCAGCACTATGGAACAGTATACTACCCCTGTGGTTCTCCCGCAGTGAACAGCGAGATTGGGGGTGAGTGGAGATGCAGCCTGTACACCATTGAACGCTGGAGAGCCATCGCGAGCGGAGCTACTTGCTGCCATTCAGGGCTCCCGGATGGCACTAGAGGGTAAAATAGAGACAGTTGCGGTGGAGGTCAATCTGCTGAGAGCAGACCTTCGGAAGGTGTCCGTCAAGGTGAAGGTGGCGGAGGGTTGTATTGCGGAGCTACAGTCAGAGGTGGGGATGCTGCGAACACAAATGGTGCAAGCCCCCTCCACTGTGGGACAGCTGGAGGTGCAGCTGGAGGATGTGGAAGGGAGGTCCTGGTGGAACAATGTCAGGTTGCTGGGCTTTCCGGCGCGTGCAGAAGGGTTTGCCACAGAATCCTTTGTTGAGAACTGGATCAAGGATGTGCTGCAGCCAGCTGGGCTGTAGAATACAGTCCCGGTCCTTGTAGTTAAGGTCCCTTGTCGCGCCTTAACTACAAGGACCGGGACTGTATTCTACGTGCTGCATGGGAGTCAGATAAGGCATTATACGAGAACTGCAAGATCACAATTAATCCTGATTACACCAATAAGGTGCAGAACTCTCGTAAAGGGTTCATGGAGGTCAAGGCGAAGCTCGGAGCCATGAGCATCAGATACATGCTCCTGTATCCGGCACGTTTGAAGGTCTTGTCGGGTGGCAAATCACACTTTTTCGAGTGCCCAGAGGAGGTGTGGAGATGGTTGAGACGTGGGACAAGGTGGCTCCTGGTAGACCAGGGGAATCCGGAGGCATCGCCCGACTAGTCTCTGTATCGGAAAGCCCGGACTGGAGATCACATGGTACTGGGTGGGTGGCGGAGTCTTGCCACAGGGTTAAGATACAGCGAGATGGAACAATGGCTGTGGTGCCTGCTGATTCGGTTGGGGGCACAGCTTTGGAGCAGAACATGGAAGCGGGTGGGGATGCTGAGATGACCTGACTGTTATTCTTGCAGTGGTGCTACCTGTTGTCAGTCCTGAAGAGGTGATGCGGGACTGGGCAGGGACTGGCCCTCCGGGGAGCTATTGGCGCTTTGGATCTCAAGTTCAGGGGAGTTCTGGGTATTTCCGTGATTTGATGCCGGTGGAGGGGGTGGTCACTCCACAGCTGTGGTAGGCCATTTGTTATGGTAAGTTGGGGTTTAGGCTGCGGTCCTGGTAGCATTTAAGGACTGGACTTACAGTATGGTCTGTTTTGGTTGTTTTACTCTATTTCCGGGGTGGGGTTGGGTGTGGTGGGAGGTATGTTCATGTTTACAGTTTATTCAACAGTGTGGGTATTGGAGCGGGATGTGCAAACTGTCCTTCTTTGTTTTGTCATGGGGGAGTAACCCACAGTGGGTTGTGTCCTCTGAGTGGGGGCATAATTTTGTATTGCAATGGGTTGTCTTATTAATATGCTGACTTGGAATGCCCGGGGCTTGAAAAGTTATACAAAACGCTATAGGGTGCACTCGTTCCTCCGTAGGCACAAGGTTCATTTTCTTGTCTTCAGGAGACTCACATGACGGACGAGGAAGCGCATAAATTGGCCAAGAAGTGGCGGGGACAGACGTTTTCGTCCTCCTTTTCTTCCTATGCACGGGGGTGTCTTTGTGGGTGGCCCCCGGGGTTCCCTTTACCCATGTATACAGTGAGGTGGATGTGGAGGTTCACTATGTCCTGGTGGAGGGCATGTTGGATGGTCTGCCCATTGTGATCCTTAATATATATGCTCCTAACATGAATGATTCTTCCTTCTACTCCAGAATACCTGAGATCTTGTGGGACAGTGTGAATAAGCCCTTGGTCTGGACGGGGGACTATAATTGTGTGATAAATGGGGAGTTGGATCGCAACCCGCTGAAATTGGGAACCAAACCACTGATGATACAATCTCTTAGAGATGTGATGGTACACTGGGGTATCTGGGACAGTTGGAGGGAACGGCACCCTGACGGTAAAGAATATACCCGGGTGGCCTCGATGGCTCGCAGGTCCTGGATGTTACTCATTTGGGTCGTTTTTTGTCAGATCACGCGCCAGTTCAGATGCAAATGCAATGGGGAGAAACAGCCCCCCGTACAGCTCGAGGTTGGCGTATGCCTGTGGACTTTTTGACTGATCAGGGATGTAGGGAACGAGTAGGTGCTGCCATAAAACAATATCTGGACTTAAATTGGACACAACTGTGTTGCGTGGCTTGGAATGGGAGGCTGTGAAGGCAGTCATTCGGGGAGAGTGCATAAGCATGGTGGGAGGGGTGCGCAGACAGTTGGATCATGATCTTATGGAACTAGAGGTGACATTGGGGGAGGTACAGCGGCAGCCACCCGAATCGAGCACGGTTAAGCAGGAGTAGCTCAGGTTACACAAGGAGGTTAATTCTTGTTGGGACACACTAAGTAGAACAACATTGAGAGGGTATAGGTAGCGGTTGCATCAAGAAGGCGACAGATCAGGTAAACTCTTAGTGTGGATCCTGAAGCGGGAAGTGGAGGCTCCGCCGATACTAGGTATTAGGAACACTGAGGGTGTACTCCTCATGGGGCATAGGGACATTCTACGGGAATTGGCGTCCTACTTCCAAAGGGTATCTAGGGCTGGCACTGTATCGTTGGAAGAGGGTGTGGGGCAGTTTCTGTGGCAGATGCAGATGTTGGACCCAGAGAGTAGGGACACACTTGAAATCCCGATCACTGTAGAGGAGGTGGGAGAGACAGTGACGACAATGGCAAAATCCAAATCCCATGGTAGCGACGGCTTTCCTGTGGAGCTGTATCAGGCTTTTTCCTCCACACTTAGGGAGAGATCGCTGGAAGTTTTTGAGGAGGCGCGGGGGCGTGGTAAGTTACCAGACACCATGCGCCAAGGTATAGTGTATTTGCTGCTCAAGCCAGGGGGCGATGGGGGGGATGCTGCGGATACCTCTTTGTATCGAATACTAATTATGTTGAACAGCGATGTCAAGATACTCTGTAAGATTTTGGCCACTCGGCTCCGAGGAGTGGTTCGTGACCTGGTGCACGAAGACCAATGTGGGGTCATGCCGGAGTACGTCCTATAACCTGCGTCGATTGGCGCATGTTCTGCATGAAACTAAGGGAATGGAGTTAGATTTGGCGCTGGTGTCTCTCGACTTGGAGAAAGCATTTGATACAGTGGAGTGGGAATATTTATTAGAGGTATTGAGGGACGTGGGCTTTGACTACTGCTTTTGCGCTTGGGTTCGACTAATGTACACTGCCCCGACAACTTGAGTAGGTGTTGGGGAGATAAATCAACTGTCTGGGAGATAGGTAGGGGTACACGACAGGGATGCCCGCTCTCGCCTATTCTGTTTGCTCTGGCTTTGGAGCCTTTGGCGATCTGGCTTCGTGAGGAGATGGTGAAGTGGGGGATCCTGGTGGGTCGGGCCACACACGTAATTTTCATGTATGCTGATGATGCATTGGTCTATGTGCCGGATCCTCGCGTGTCGGTGCCGGCGCTGCTGCAGAGGCTGAAGGTATTTGGGGCTGTTTCTGGTCTCAAGATCAATATGAAAAAATCACTCCTGTTCCCTTTGGGGTCTCTTGTTGGGGTTCCTCAGGACAGGCTCCCTGGGGTTGGGCTGCGCTGGGAAGCTGAGTGCTTTCGGTACTTGGGTATCTTGGTCGCTAACTCTGTGGATGTGTACAATAAAAATAATACTGAGCGGGTGGTAGCAGGCCTGGAGCACTCGGTTACTTTCAGGAATAAGTTGCCTCTCTCCGTTATGGGTTGGGCCGCAGTAGCAAAGATGGTGTTTTTGCCCCGGTGCATTTATCTGGTACAGAACTCTTTGTATCTGCTGCCTGTGTGGCTTTTTCATCTTTTCGCCTGTTGATTTCCCTAGTATGGGCACTGTCTGTCCTGCAGAATGACCTGGGGAGGGACTGGCAATCCCTAACATCAGATATTATTATTATGCAGCGCAACTGCAGTGTGCAGCAAAATGGATATCAGAGGTTGATAATTGGGAAAAGAGGTTGTATGCTGGTGTGTTCTGTGAGCGGTCTCTGGCACACATTCTCATGTCTGGGGGCAGATCTGATCCTGCTGCACCATATCTGGTGAGGACTATTGCTGGGATCTGGGAACAGGTGCTCCGATGGGCTCCCTTTGATAGGGAATTAAGGATATGGGATCTGTCTCTGTTTCGGGATATGGCAAGGACAATGTCGATAGAGGCCTGGAGGATGGGTGGTTGTGACCCTAATGGTGAATTTCTTTCATTCACTGAGGCTCAGGATCTGTTTCAGTTGGGCTCTGGCCAGTTTCTGCAATATGCAGAAATTGAAAGTGTGACCCGGGAAATCTGGGACGGTTTCCCGATTGCCCCCAAGACCTACTCGGTTTTGAACGGACTTCTTAATTGGGTCGAGGATACAGACCTGATCACTCGGTTCTATAAGGCACTACGAGAGGATTAACCGGGTGTGATTAGCGCCGGACGTAAGGCGTGGGAAGTTGAGTTGGGGCTGCCCATTGAGGACGCTGATTGGGATGCAGCCTTATCATTGGTCCAAAGGGTATCATGTAATCACAGGTTTAAACTTTTGCATTTTCAACTTTGTGCACAGAACATATGTCACTCCCAGTAAACTAAATAAGATATACCCAGGTCGAGGGCCTGCTGTCCTTGATGCGTTGAGCTTGGTGCTTCATTTCTGCATGTGGCTTGGTCCTGTAGTGCTGTTCATGTATTCTGGCAGGAAGTGATGGCGGCGATTGCGGAGGCTACTGAGCTTGAATTGGAGGCAACCCCGTTGTCTTGTCTTCTGGGAGTGGTGCATAGGCCGCAGGGTAGAGGGGTTGTTTACAGGATGGTGCAGCTAGCGTTAGTATTGGCCAATCGTAGAGTAGCGATTGGTTGGATGAGCTTGCAGACCCCTGCGACTTCTTCCTGGCTGTGGGATCTGCTGGAGTGGGGGGCGGCAGAGGACCAACATATGCGCATAACACACAGCGATGAGAGGGCACTTGCTGATTGGGCTGCTTAGGGTGCACTGTCGGAACCGTTCACTGATGAGGAGGAAGTAGGTTCTGTAAGTAGCAATGGGTCAGCGGGGGATGGGGATACATATTCTCCCTTTTGAACTCGTGATGACCGAATGTGGAGTTGATATATCTCTACATTCTTATGTTATCTAATGTCTGGTCTCATCAGGATGTGGGGCGGGTTTATGGGTTTGAGGACGGGATTAGTGATGTGGTTATGTCTTATGAAGCACTGCTGCGTGCGCCCTTCGGGCATCATTATATGCTGGAGACATCTTGCTCTGCTGTAACCTGCACTGTGTTGAATCTTTATGTTGGTTTGCAGTTTTTCAACTGAAAATAAAAACAGATTAAAAAAAAAAAAAGTTTTGAACATTTCATGAAGATTTGTCAAGCAGTGCCAAAGTTATTGGCAAAACAAAAAACGCTCCTGTGCTCTTCCTATGGAAACTAGGTCTTAACTATAACTACCTACTAGCAACCACCAGTGGGTTATATGTATATGTGCATATATATTTATGTATATATATATATGCACACACACATATATATATATATATATATCTCCACCCCAGGGACATTGATTTACCAAAATGTCACAGGTAGTGGAAGTTACATCACACACATATTTGACCTTAAGGACATCACAGGAAGTGATATCATATGACCTAAATATCCCCAGAAAGTTGTCACATGGTCTCAACCTATGTTAGGGTGGTGACATGATCTTTAAAAATGGTGGGATGTGAATCTTACCCTGAAACAAGTGAGCCCATCCTCTTTTTGATGGGCTTGTGGAATTGTTTTTGAAAATGAGAGCAAATAGTGTATTAAAAAGCACAATTTTCTAACAGATTTGCTGAAAAGTCATATTTTCTCAAAGGGTACTCATTCATATTGAAGTTCTTGCAAGCTGTGTCAGGCCAATAAAACCTGAGGCTCTCGAAGAGTTCACCCCATTGTTTTCAAAATGTGCTATGGATGCCCGCTTGTGTCAAAAATCAACTTCATTGTGCCAGGGCCATCATTTAGCGTCTCATATGCAATGGGTGCCCCCTAATGCCAAAAAGTATCTACAATATCCCAGCTTCAGAATTTGTATTTGATGCCATCAAATAACTTAGATTACTCTTATGTCAAATTATCTCTAGTACGTCAGGGCCATAATTCTGTCATGGTTGCCAACCTCGTACATGCCATGGTTTCCCTCCCTTATACCAATAAGTATTTCCAATGAGCTAGCACCAACATTTTGCCATGGGGGCCTACTATGCCAACAGTTTCCTGAAGTGTGCCAGTATTTTTCCATTGGTGACTGTTATATCAAGAATTACCTCAGCATGCCAGTACCAATATTTTTCACAGGTGCGTGTCATGCTAACAATTGATTCCAGTATTCCAGCTGCAGAATCTTTTCTTGGGTGCCTCCAAAAGCCAGGAATTATCTTCAGTATGTCAGGGCTAATGGCAGACTAGCAAGCATAACATCACATTCTCACTAACACTCAATGAAAAGCCCATCTATTGGCAGGATGAGAGCTAACATTGTGGGGTTTGTTTGCAAGCGCTTGCTCTGCCGGTGCGTCACTTTTTGTGATGCACCGGGGGTGCAGGCCCATATGTACAAGGCCCAACAAAGCCACTTTGCCTGGCTTTGCAAGGCCTTGTACATATGATGTAAGGCAACTCAGCGCAAGTTGTTACGTTGCCTTATTTTGCGTCATAGCCATTCCATGGGTGTTGCAGTAGGAGTTCCCATGCAACACCCACATATTTTTACACATTCCGATACTTACAAGATTTTGCAAACCTGGAAATCCGTCAAAAACCTACTCCTTCCCAGGGAAGGCGTATGGGTGGCACAACGAAGAGAAATATCCTTATTTCTCCTATTTTTTTCTCTATGTGTGATGCATTCTGCAGCACACATTTGTACAGGAAGGTGTCCCTTCCTGCAAAAAAACAATAATTCCTTCAACGCAGACATACTTGCACCGTGGTGCAAGGGTGCCTGCGTTGGTGCATAGCAGCCAATCATGCCAGAGCGAGAGAAAGGGCAGGAATGCACCATATCTCTTAGATACAGTACATTCCTGCCATTTTCTTTTGACACAGGCCAGCACTGAAAGAATCCTTGCAGTGCTGCCCTATGCCAAAACCTTGTAACTGAGGCTCTATGTTTCTAGCATGTACGGCTGTAGACACACGTGCTCTGTATACAACTGCCATCAACTGTTTATCTCGGATGTGTACAAATTGTTTTTGTTCGAAGAAGCTTTTGAGTCAAGGTATGTGCTGTGACTCTACTCTGATTCCACAATGTGCATGGGCACTGATTCATGATAGATTGATTGCCATCTGGTTTGTACGTACACTGAAAGGGCTTTGAGGCTGTTGTGTTTTCCTCATGTTTTTCCTGGTGCACACAGTTCAAATTAGACATCTAGCCGAAGGATGAGGGATAACATGATATAAAGGTTTCTTTGGTTCCATGGACCAATCCATGGACCTGAACAAGTCATGTGGTACCTGGCAGCAAGCACCAATTGGCAACTATTGAAGTACAGTCAGACGGAACAAAGTGAATTCAAAACATATGTGCAAACCTACATTTCATCCCTTATAAATAAAATATTTCTGATTAATTTTTGTGTCGAAACAACTTTGTAACAGCATTGAACAGCCTATGTTTCACTCTCAGATGTCCCCATTTCTTGCATACTAAGCCTGGCAAATCATTTGTCAAAGAAGACCTGGTAGACAACAAACACTAAAGCTTCTCCAACAATGTTTGGACTTAGTGGGCATGTGACAGTAGAAGCATTGGAGATCTTGTAAGTTTACTAATTTTGTACATAAATAACACACTCAAGCTTGTATTGAATATATCCTATGCTCAAGGACAGAGAGTTGCGATGATGCTGAAATTCTTCTCTAAAATCTGACCACACACCTGTGTATGTCATATTCAATTTAGTAGATAATAAAACAATAATTTCATGTGCAGGGAGGGATGGGCCTAGGAGGGGGGAGAGAGGAGGAGGGAGGATTGGAGTGCACTAAGGCCCATATTTATACTCTGCTTGCGCCAGATTTGCGTCATTTTCTTTTACACAAATTCAGCACAAAACTAATACCATATTTATACTTTGACGCTAGACCCGTCTAACTTCAAAATATTTCAGTGTGCGTCATTTTCTGGATGCGTGAAACGTCTTGCATTTATGAGATGCAAGGTTGGCGTTCCTGTCCAAAAAATGACTTAAACACCCGTGCGCCATATTTATCCAACCGCGCAAAAAGGCCGCACGGCTGGGAGGCGGAGCCGGAAAATGGCAAAAATCCCGATTTGCACCAAAAATTATCACCTGGGTCAGGGCAGGTGTTAAAATTGGGCAAATACACCAGTACTTAAGGAAAACCCACAGAAGCAACATCAGAGCTCCAAAAGGAAGACATGGAGGTACTATTCATCCAGCATGCATGAAGACGCAGAGCACAGGAGCAACAGCAGCAGCTTCCACCACACCAACAAGAACCCCAAAGGAAACGCCGAAGGCAGGGGAGGATATTCCAGACCAGGACAACCCTTCAGGGCCTCAGGGAACATGACATCATCCAGAGGTACAGACTAAACTGGCAAGCCATACAGCAGCTGCTGCGCCACATTGAGCTACAGTTGGCACCCTGCTTGCAGACACCCCACATCATTCCACCAGAGACAAAGTTGCTAGTCGTCCTGCACATGTTGGCAAGTGACTTTTTTTAAACCACTGGTGCCCTGGTTGCTGGAATCTCACAGCCCTCATTCTCAGCCTTCCTTCCCAAGGTACTGGATGCCATCATCTCCCTCACACCTGGCCACATCACTTCCCCAACACGCAGCAGAAGCAGCATGAGACCAACAAGGGTTTCTATCAAATCAATGGCTTCCCACACGTGCTTGGTGCCATTGACTGCACACATGTACGGATTGTGCCACCTGCTGCAACGGAGCCTCTATACTGCAACAGGAAGCACACACACTCCATCAATTTGCAGACAAATGTGATCACCAACATTGTGCCAAAGTGTCCTGGGAGTGTACATGATTCATTCTTCTTCCGCCACAGCTTCATCAATCAACACTTCAAGGATGGAAGATATGGCAATGGCCTACTTGTTGATAAATACAGAAACCTAGTTATATACACACAGCACAGGCCTGTAGGACACACAACACATACACCACTACATTGACACGTGGCCAGGAAGAAACTGAGTTTGTGACACTGCTAGTCATGTTTGATATCCTGAGCCAATAGGATACATACCTATGGAGAAATGACAGGTGCAAATAACAACAGATGCCACTCCAGAGCCACAAGGGACCAATTTAAAACCACACAGTGACAATGACATGGCCTTGACTGGCAGTACAACTTGGAAGATGAATCTTCCAATATCACATCAATAACACTCAATCACACACCCTTCCAAGCAGTGCGTGCTGTGTAAGGGGTGCTTAATGTGTTTTGCTGCAGGTCATACACGATGAGACACATAGCATGATGATGATGACTCAGATGAAGGTGACATGGAATCGTTGAGGCAGTACCAACATCTCACATCACTCGTGGGGTGACATTGCCCGCTAGCAATAAGGAAGTGGATTGTGCTATGAACACATATTGATGTGACAGTATTGCAAAGTGCACACTGCTACACATACGGATTGAGACAATTACACATATACATAACAGATGTACAGGCACATGGACCTTCTGACACTTAAACCTTCACCCCCACAACCATGTTAGTTAGCTTACCTGGAGCAGGTTCAGTAGTGTAGGTACACGTTTGCATATGAGCCAACTGAGTGAGGGCACAAAAATAGGTTTGCCTAGAACTTGTCACACATGGGATATTTGTGCATTGCCAATTGTGAACACTTCAGTGCTGCCAACCTATGGAGATGTGTTGTACATGTCACCTAGCCAAATCATGGGGCCTCACTGCTGTTTATCACATGATATTGCATATGTTGAATTGGATTTGATTGTTCAGGCCATATAGTGCAACCGTGTTACCACCACAGTGGAATCAATTCTGTGTGTGAAAGCATCATGTCACCTCCAGTGAAGGCGCATGGACACTTCTTTCATATGACATAATGCAGGGAAGATACACAATGAACTGCAAGTTTACAAATATACAGCTGATACCAGGTCAATCAGCAAAACATCAGTTTTGATAATTAAACAACCCAATGCAGAGAGAACATCCTAGAAGCCTAGGATCCCACATAGTAGCACAAACACAGATGAGTCACAGACGACACAAGATAACAACTGCCATGCAAAGTGATAATCAAGGTGCAACCAACATCCAAATATTTACACTCATTTTCTCTTTCAGCTGATCAGGGTCACGAGATCCAGTCATGGCTCATGACCCCATTTGCCAACCCAACCACAGCATCAGAGCGTGCCTATAATGAGGCACATCGAAGGACACGCACCGTAGTTGAGAGGACTTTTGGCATCCTGAAGTCCAGATTCAGGTGCCTCAACATCACCGGAGGCAGCCTCCTATATTCACCTGAAATGGTCTACAAGATCATTTTGACCTGTGCCATCCTGCACAACATTTGTGTAAGGAGGAACATTCCCCTCTATGAACCAGACCCACAAATGCCTGCAGAGGAGGATGCTGTCAATGAAAATGAGGGGGATTGCGTAGGAGACAACACATTGTACAAAACGTCTTCTAACTATAGTCACCATCACCACTTTATTAGCATATGTCATTAAACACCTACCTTCATCACTCAATCATGCTCTGGGTAATTTCTATGCATCAGATGATCCCTAGGAATCATAATCAGAGTTTAGCCTCATGGAGCATTGCAGAAATACAGATTAGGATACTGAAAAAGCCACATCACATTTGATGGGTATGAGTGTACACCCAACATCACACACAGTGTCAATGACATATATCCTGTCTATTTCACATGTGAAGGGCAATATCAGAGGACCACAGCTATGAGACACATCGATGTTGCCAACATGGTCCATTGCAGCACATGACACACAACTAAGACACCATCAATCGTAAGGTAAAAAAGTGTTCCATACATGAGGCAGTGGATGTGCTATTGCATTAGTAACAGGAATGTATGACCCGCCCCTTGACAGCAGTAAGTGTGACATCAACTATCTTTGCAAGGAGCATGTGTGACAAGAAGTCCATCTAAGTAGAAAATGGATAGCACGACTGCCCCAGGTATGACAAACATTTCTCACAAGACATGCCCTGTGCCGTCCATCCCAGGTAATAAGTCCTGCCACTGCCATGTTTTCAGTCTCTGCCCACCCTTCTCTAGGGGGCCCTGTAAATGGACTATCTGTACCCTGATAATCTTCATCTACACACACCCAGACTCCCATTCTGGCTCCTGTGTGCTTTCCTCTTCAGTATGGCATGCCATAGTCATAGTTCATCAGTCTGCATGGACTTCATGTCCGATAATGCACTGCCTGAAAGTCGGTAGGACCTGTAATCTGCTGTCCATTGCTTCCCATATGAAAGGTCCAGTTGGCCCTTTGAACTTGATTCTCAACTCCAGGACTTGTGAGAGACTGAAGCTGCACACACCTGTGAGCACATCCTTGCAGACCGGCCATTTGAACCTGCCCTGCCATTGCTGCTGCCTAGAACTGCTTAGAAGCAGCCATTTTCTGAATCTCCTTGTTGTGCATTGGTGTACAAATCACTTGTGTAACAGAGCCCTTGGGGGATTGTGTAAGGTTGCAGACCACAGGACAAATACAGTTTTTAGTTCCCACAGTGTTGTTCCAGCTTTTCCCAGTCAGAGTCTGCTCACTGTCTATTTGCCTTGTTCATGTTTGTTCCTGAAAGAGCCTGCTCCTGTGAGCCTGCCTGGTTCCTGTCTTTGCGTTAACCATAGAGGTCCCCTGTGGCTACATTTGTCTCATAGTTGCTTTCCATGCCCTCTATTTAATCAGTTTACTTATTGTATTCTGTTCTGGGACATGTATTCAAATTGCCTAATCCAGCCCCCATCCCTTGTCTGGTTTTGCATGTATTCATTGGTGCCAAACAGTGACTGTGTGCTATGGCTGTATGCATGGATTTGGTACGGTGCCTCCAGCACAACAAACAAGGGTTGCCAATGTGTATGTAAGGACGAAACATGTTTGTGCCCTTACGGTCCAAACACAGATTTACTTCTGCCGCCACCTTTTGATGGTGCTTGCGTGGTGACTAGCTGTGCGATTAATCAGCACAGAGGCACTGATGTTCCCTTTTGCAGTGGGAATTTTAGA
The DNA here is from genome assembly GCF_031143425.1 of Pleurodeles waltl. Taxonomy (NCBI): domain Eukaryota; kingdom Metazoa; phylum Chordata; class Amphibia; order Caudata; family Salamandridae; genus Pleurodeles; species Pleurodeles waltl. The sequence continues at coordinate 847,675,475 of NC_090444.1, forward strand.
GCCCACCCTGTGTACAAATGTTGTGATGAAAGCTGCCTGTTTCCCATTACTGATCCATAAAGATTTTAAGCACACCAAGGTTGCCCTGTCGTCAGCCTTATTAAAGTTCTGCAGTGTCACAGCTGGACTATCCCCATGTGTGTCGTTAGTTGATCTTTGGCTTTAGGTCAAATCTGCTTTGAAGGATACTCTGTTAATTCAGGGAATGGCTTCACAGACTCATGACTAGACCTGCACGTAACTGTGACAACATGGAGGCAAATACTGACACAGGGTACACATGGCTCACACTTGAGCTGGACACCTTTGTGCAATGAACCACTGGAAATATGTGAACACATGCAGCATGGTCTGCTGGTCCTCCACAGCCACAGGAGAAACATAGGTCATTTACATGACTCAAACTGTGGTGTAAGAAAACGTGTTTGGATTGGAGTTGGGACTCTGTGTCACAAACACTGTACCTACCTAGCATGTTCAAATGCCTGACTCATGGGTAGTACACACACAAGTGACCATGAAGTGGTATCCAACGTTCCATTACATGTGATGGCTTACATTTTTAACATTGCCATTATCAACTGTCCTCTATCTATCCTGTGTATAGTTTGTCATTGGAGAAGTTTTGTCCCCAAAGTCAGGGAAGTTCACACAGCATAACACACAACAGATATGACAAACACATATCATGACTGATGTACCTCAATGAATGGCATCAGATGGTTATCCACAATTACAACACCTGCATACAAGCACCTTATGTAAAACATGTCTTGTGACGTTCACACAGAGGCCCAACAACAATTGAAATAGCCAATTCACAGACATAAACACACAGGCCATGAGTGAATTATTTAAGTTGCGTAGCCTTGCTATCCTCTATTGATGCACCACCTGCTCAAACTAGGAAATACCAATTTTAATTCCAAAAGTTTGAGTTGCTGTTGCATCATTTAAGAGTGCTAATCCGACACAACCAAATGAGTATCATGGACCACAGTAGTGTGCTCTGCCACATGTTACAAAACACTAGAACACACACAGCAGGCCCTAACAGCCTATCTTTGTATAGTTATAGCCTTCATGTATGTTGAAAATTAGAAAAATGTCACAAACACTGTTAGAGACAGATAGTTTGACGCAAAAGCGTAAAAAAAGATGCATATGTGTCAAAATATGATGCATATGCGTTAAAAAATTACGCTCACGCCCATTATACATCGATTGGTCCCTAGCGTTAATTTTAACACTGCACCCCATGAAATCGGTTATCCATGAAAAATATATTGATCTTTGAATGCAGATGAATTTTAAGCATATGCGTAAAACAATATTGACGCAAAGCCCGTAAGCGTCATGAAATTCCACGCATCATAATAAAAACGCACCGCATTTGAGACAGGAAGTGATGTAATAGGATATCCTGTTTACAGAAATGGTACAGTGGGTGTACTTTCACCTTCACTTTGCAGTCTGTGATTCTTCTAGACTGTGTGGCTCTGTTGAGAGTTGTGTCTGTCAATATTGTGCTTTTGTCTCCTGTGTGCCATTTCAGTTGTCATCTGTTGTTTTTGTAATTGTCTCTAAATCAGTGTCAGTGTGTTTTTGTCATTTTTTGTATCTAATTTTGTCTTTGTACTGTTGGGAGTGTGTAGTGGGTATTGTTAGTTGGGGTATAGTTGGGCTCTTTGTGGGTTCTTTAAGTTTCATTTTCCTACCTCCTTTACCTGTATTTCCCTCTTTTCCCTTTCCTATTCCTATTATTTTTGTGATGTTGGGAAGGCCACGTCTGGGGAGAATGGGTGAGGAGGAGATGGGGGCTTTTATTTGGCTGGTGTGCCACGTCCTCCCCCTGATGTTAGAGGCTGGTGGCAGGGTGATACAGGGGTATCACACCAAGGCCAGGAGGCTCAGGTGGTCCAAGGTGCTGTTCTACCTAAAGAGAGTGTTCAACAGCCAGCGCAACGACCACCAACTTAAACCTCGCTGGGCTGACCTTGTGGCCAGAGAGCAAGACCTGCTGGACCACCTGCGTGTGGTGATTGGTGGCCCTGTTGGTGAGTACGACTTAGACTAATATGTACAGTGAAATGCTCTGTAGTGACTAGCAGATTTTGTACCATGCTGCATACAATGTTTGTGGACATGTGAACATACAGTGGCCCTGTTATTTACAATATTTGCTACGCATTATCGTCATTTGTTGACTCAAAAGCTGCACAAACTTACAAAAGACAACTTGATCTTGTAAATTAGTGCTGCTTTGACGTAAATAGATGATAGTAATACGGCACAAACAAATGTTTTATTCATGGTCTGTGAGTGTCCCAGGAATGAGATGTATTTCACATGCTAATGGAAGGAACAAATGTTGTCCCCAATTTTTTGAATACATGTCTGAACTGTATTCATGGCCATATGTACAAAGATCGTCTTAACCTCTGGTAATATCTTAGGCTGATATTTTAAATTGGTTTGTGCAGCATTTAAATTAATTATGGATGCCATAATAATGCACACTTGATAATATCTAAATATTTTCTGCTACTTTCCATAGCTGTAGCGTAAACAAATGAAGCAAATGCTACACATACAAAAAAAAATACATTTGGCTCTAAGTTCATTGTTCCTGTGTGTTTTATTTTGCCTTGGGCACAATTGCTGGTACAGAGCTGATGCATTTGCCATCTGTGTCACTTTATAGCCAATCTATTTTCTAAAGTTAATGGGTCATCATGGGATCCCTGAACTTTGTGAATGCATGGCCACAAATTATTTATTTACATGATGTTGTGCAAGGGAACCCTGACTGCTTCCATCACACATTTAAAGTGACGAAATAGTTTGGTAGTTTACGTTTGGTACACCCCTGCTGATCTACTGCAGCATATGTACAATTGTTAAGTTCTCAGTATCACAGACATGGGTGCATGCTAAGATCAGCAGGCCAACATTCCTGTGAGTGTCGCCATTCCCAAGGTGCATACAAATTGAGACCTACCTCATCAAGATTGCCAAAGTAGGACATTTGCTAAACCATGTTTCAATTAGAGGAAAGTGTCAGTTTGTTGTATAACCACTGATCACCCAACTTGGCAAATGTAAGATAATGACTGTGGCTAACTGTGATCTACAATACCTGATATAGGTACACAAGGCCCTGAGTAACACATTTCAGGTGCAATGACTACACCTGTGCCCATGCAATCTGTCACGGATGATCAAATTAAACATTGTCAGCATATATTTCTTTGTTGCTTTGATTTAGATAAATGGCCTATCCATGTCACACATACAATGGACCATAGAAAGCACAAAAATTCCTGAACTAAACTTAACCCACATGAGCATCACACAGTAACTCATTGTCCCTTGATGCACAAGCCACAATACCTGAGTCACTGGTAGTGCAGTGCACCAGGATTGTGGCTTTGCATGTCTCTCATAACAGCAAATGAAGAAATGGAGTACCCTCTAGAAATAAGTCTGCACAAAATTGAGTAATCATGTTTGGCACCACATGATTGTTAGGGCCAGTGCATGTGTGCATATATGTGTCTGTCACTCACTGGAGTGACAGGGTGAATGCATGTTTGCAGTCGTATGTCTGTTGGGGTGTCTACATGCCTGAGATGCTGCCATATCATATAAAATATCACACACAGTGATTTGTTGTTCCAAGTTTTGTACAGTGAGCAGACATTGAGCACATTTCACCCTTTCATGTTTTACAGGTGGACCAGCCCCCTACAGAATTGGTGAAGTGGCTCGATTTGCGGAGCCAGACGTATCCAGTATCTGTTGATATGTTAGTCCTGTGTTGTGTTTGCAGCTGTTGTGTGATTGACTCCTGTGTGTTGGAAACATTTCAAGGTATGATGTGCTGGCACATGATCTGATATGTGACTTGACTGGAGGTTGACATTTTGTTCCATGTTTGCGTTGGACAGTCAGGGGCGGAGAGTCATATATTGGGATTCTAGGGCTGCGCTATAGGGATGGGCAGGTGAACAGGGTGATATTTGTTGCTACATGTGTGCCAATGATTAATTAGGAGGTGGCCATTTTCATGATTTAGTCAACAAGTCATACCCTTATTCACACAGAACAGTGATGCTGAAGTATGACCCACAGACTTGAGCATCCCTGTTAACTATTGACCATGTAGGACTGAATGTTTGACTTCCTAGCAGCATCTAGCTCCACATGTTGTGCTCTGTTTATGTGGCACTTGAGTTGAATGTCATAGGTGTGCATGCAGCTAAAGCCCAGATGAGTGCTTGCATTTATGTGCTTGTTTTTGTAAAGGTATCAGTGAGATCAAATGATGTTGAAAATTGGCCGCAAATTAGGAACATAAATGTGGATGTGATTGTCCAATGTTTGAGCCAATCCTAGTTGGCAGCCCTCCTTACCTGTGGTGGACTGACACAACCCATGGACAGCTGTCCAAAGCTTCCTGGCTGTCCTTGATGTTTGAAAGTATGTCTTGCAAGCCTTTCACCCCCTGAGGCACAGGGGTAGGGATATGAAATATGTGTACCTAGGTGTGAGAATCCCAGTGTAGACGAAAGACATATAATACCAACAAACTATTGTTCCAACCTAGGATACCCCCTCATGATTAGCAACTGCATACCGTCCAGGCAATTCCATTTAAAAATCACAGGTCTTGTGGGCCTTAATTGTCATCCAGAAGATAGTCATTAGTTGGCCTGTCACATGTGGAGTACTTGCAGCATTTGTTACGTGACTAATGGCAGTACAATGATGCCCAGATCATTTAATTAGGTACACACCTTTTTGAGCATTGCTTTTCTGTTAGATAGTAGATATGTAGGCTGCGTTGGCCTGTCATTCCTCAGGGACGTTCTATGATCTGTACTTTGATTTGGACTGTTTCATCTAATTCTGAGGAAGTGTTACAATATCATCTGTAGATGTATCACCCAATAATGTCACTAATGTTTGGCATTCTCTATTTTTACAGCTGCCAACATGAATGTCCATGAGATCAGGGAATTCCAGAGGCGGGCAGTGTGTTACTGCCACATCCTAGATGTGGAGTCTGGGTTCCAAAATATGGCACGGCGTTATCACCATGGGAGAGCCACAGGGGTCTGGAGGGCATTTGCCCAAGGGGGGCCATCCTTGCCCACAACAGCCACCACCACCAGCACAACAGCTCAGACCACAGTCGCCCAAAAGATGACAGCCACTGTTGCAGGTCAGTCAACCGCATCTGCTCCAGGCCCACAGATAGCAGCTTCTGCACCTCCCCCTCCAAGCATGGCACCGGCACCAGCACAGCCCTCAACTAGTGGGACACAGACAACCCCAGCTGCTGTAATAGTCAATGCTGAATTTCAGTCCATGAGACGTGACATACAACGGATGTTGCGCAGGATGGACAGGCTGCAGCAGGAGGTGTCCCGCAATAGCAGGAGACTGCGGGGCATAAAGAAGATCCTGCTGAGGGAAAAAGTTTGGCTTTTGGACCCTCAGCATGATTCCCTCCCCTCCCTCCTCTTTCCTGGTTCTTATCTTTAGTGGGTTTAGGGGGCTTAGTGTTAGGTTAGAGTAGGCTGTTAGTTTAGTTAGTATAAGTGGGTTGGGGGGTGGAAGGGGTTATATTATTACATGTGTTTTTTTGTGGGTGGGTGGGTGAGGGATGATGTTGCCGTTTAGGCGTATAAAAAAAAAATATATATAAAAATATACAAATAAAACCCCCCAAAATATATATTTGTTTAGGATAAGAGAGTATGGCCCATATTTATACTTTTTTAGCGCTGCATTTGCGCCACTTTTTGACGCAAAAACAGCGCAAACTTGCAAAATACAATTGTATTTTGCAAGTTCGTGCTGCTTTTGCGTCAAAAAATGACACAAGTGCAACGCAAAAAAAGTATAAATATGGGCCTATGTGTTTAGGTTAGTATATGTTGTCCTACATGTGTCCCGTCATATAAGGGTGGCGGGGTTGATGTTTAGAGTGTTTAGTTAAATGTGAGAGGTAAGTTTAGATTAGGGTAGTTAGGGCCAGTTGTGGGTAATGTGTAGTTAGGATAGGTTAGGTTAGTTAAGGTGTTTCCCCTAGTTTTAGTATCCTTTATTACTGTTAAATACATTTTTAGGTACTCCATTACAGTATGTGTCATATGCTTTGGGATCAGGGCCATGGCATGGGTGCATTTGTGTTCCATCCTGCATCTGAATCCCATTATTGACATGGTTATTCCCAATTCCTAATGTGCAGTCACATTGGCAGCTACACCACAGCTACTTCTCAATGCATCTGCCATCCATTGCACCCACCACTCGAGGTTACTATGGTTCCCAATGTGTTGTGAAGTTTGGATGTGTTTTTAAATCTGTCATCGTTTGAGAGCTGAATTGGATTCTTGGGCACTGTGGTACGTCTGCCTGCAGCCTGATATTCATGTGAACCCTGATAAGCTGAGTGCTGTTATAATCTTATGTAGTATTGTATACATAACTCACACCTATCATTTCTTACATTGTACTCCCAGGTTACATATTGGTCCATACACTTGTACACATCCATTCCTGCTGTATGGTGTGTGTGTGTGTGATGAAAGTTTATAGTCAGATGTCACATACATAAAGATTGTCTTGAAGGGACTGTTGGCCACATTGATTTTCAACGTATACATACCTTGAAGCAGACTTTTTCAGTCCAACACAGCATTATACTGTTAGTTTTCAATTTACTTCAGAAATAAGCCTCAGGAAGCGCAGATGATGATACTATCCAGACCCCAGTGCATAGTTAACAACCCACATTCTTTCAACGCAGTTGTATTGACTTTCTATGGCTATTGACATGTGACATACATCACTAATCTCCTACACAGTTAATGTGTCACATTACACAGAGACAAAGTGGTTGTTTAAGCGCTATTTATTTTAAAGTGCTGTAGTGCAATAATTTTAAAGTCCAGGATTGTGAGTCCATTAGTGTGACGCCTTCTATTGTGATGCTACACAAGTGCAATGGGATATGTCATTAGACATGGTGGGGTGAAGTGTCATACAGTGCAGAGGAACATGAATTGCCAAAGAGGTAGTGAGAGGCAATCACAGAAGATAGTGTCAAGGTAAACAGTGTGTTGGAGAACAGTGCATGTGACTAACTGTTGCAATACTGGCATGTTAACAAACACAGGACCTAGGATATCAGTGCCCATGTGGCATGGACTGGTGCTACCGGGTACTCCTACGGGTGATGGTGATCTGTTCCACGTCTTCATCTTCTGATGTGTGTGTAGTCTCCTCTGCCCTTGGTGGTGGTGGGTTTGAAGGGCCAACACACACTTCATTGTTTGAAGACGTGGAGTCAGAATTCCCTTTAGCTGCCAACTGTGGGGCTATTAAGGACATTACTGCAGCAAGGGGGAGCTGCTGGTTCTTGAGTATAGCAGCTACATCACTGTGGTAGGCAGCCAGGTCAGCCCTGAGTGGGTCATGATTGCATTCGTGCACGCAGTGAAAGGTTTGGGATGCCAGGTGCTGTGGCAACTCCCTTACTGCAGTGGTGAATTCCCTTACACTTTGCTTTGTTGTAGTCCTTGCAGGATGGATGTTAGCGCCTGCATGGCTGCTGCCTGTTCTGCAGATGACATCATGCACAAGCGCATCCCCTCAAGGCTGGCTGCCATATTTTGCATCCCCACCCACACCTCCTTGGCCAGCTCCTGCTGTACTCCAACTACAGTCCTCTCAAAGGTGGTACCAGTGTCCTCAGAGTCCTCATCTGGGTTGGAGCTGGCAGGTCGTACTATTGGGGTGGTGGGTGGGTCCTCTGTGATGGCTGCTACTTCTGTGCTCCTCCTTGCGACTGAAGGTGGGGTCTGGAGGGTTCCAAGGACATATTGGAGGGTCTGCAGGGTAATGTTTGTCAGCTCATCATCCATATCATCAGGAAAGTCCAGGACAGGCATATCTCCAGGAGAGCCTTTGTCCTCTGCAATGAGATATTGTACAATTAGTGTGTCTGTGTTGTGACATTTGTTATGTGACGTTCCTGACTTCCTATTAGTTGAACATTGTCATTTTGGTGCCCTGTCATTGTTTCTGTCATTAAGATTAGCATTCTCCCAGGCCTATGCCCCACCTGCATGTCACATGTAGTGTGGGCAGTTTGGGGAATTGTCTGCGTCACATCTCTAGGTGTAGGTTCTGTCCAAATTGTATGTTGCCACCTTCTTGTACTACTGAACCCTCCATTATCATCGTGAGGCATTGCACTGGCTGTGGGTGTTCTGAGGGCACTTGCACCACACTTAACAATCTGGAACTGACCCAGTCTCTGATATTTCACATCCACCTATATGTTGCTGAGACCTAGCATACAATATATATATAGCATTGGCATGGCACGATACAGGTGTCAGCATTGGTAGTGTGTACTGCTGATGTTGGGGAATGTGTGCTACATTGGATTGCATTGATGGCCCTAGCAGTGTTCCATTTCCTCTTATGACTGTGCGGATGTCTTTCACTGCTGTTGTCTTAGCAGTATGACAGTTAGGATGTTGCAAGGTGGCATTGCAGCTATTGTACACTGGCACAGGGTTGACCCTGAAATGTGCAGCATGGGTTTGACATTACTGCTGTGTACCTCATAATGTTAATAACAATACCTGATGTTTATAGCTCTTATAGACATGAACATTTGACAGGATTTGCACATTGTTAGTGATTACAGGGGATTGATAACGTCATCATCCTGAACCATCTATTTTGGGTGTGTTTGATCCTTGGGCACAAAACTGCCATTGGCTACTTGACCTGCACACACAGCACAGGTTGTAGTGGCAACTGTTGTCAATGGTAAATACCACTTGCGGATATGGCCTGACACTGGAAATTGAGCCCTAGTTCATGTAGCGACAATACCAGCTGTTGTGTGACAGCAGGCCTGTTTTACGTTGCACCCTACCTCCTGGACTGGCTTTGCTTTTCCAACAGCCGTGGCATGGCAAAGTACCCCCATGCAAAGGTTGTTGGTGTAGTGTTGTGCTGTGCCCCAGGTTTCCCCTGCACAGCCCATGCACCTGTGCCTTGCCCCTTTTCCCTTTCCACTACCTGATTATCATGGCTGACATGCATTGGGTAGTAGGTATGCCCCCCCGCTTGCAGTTTACATTCAGGCATTTTTGACCCCCATGCAACTTACCATGCATCTCTGTGGTTCCCAGGAAGTCTGCGCTGTCCTGTCCTTGAATCCCATCTTCTCTGGGATGGCGGCTGCCACCATCTCCTCCATGTGGTCCAGGGCCTCCTGCGGTGCTGGACTCCCACCTCTAGTCTGCAATGCTGCCTTCCTGTGCCCTGCCATCTTTTCATTGGTCCTGCACTTGCAGTCATGCCAGCGTTTCTTGCACTCAGTGACTGTTCTCCGTACCTCTGCCACACTGTTGATCTTATCGACAATTTGTTGCCAAATTGCCTCCTCCCAATCTGCAATTTTGAGTTGACAAAAAGTTGATGCTGGTGTTCTGTCACCTATTTCACCAGTATTTCCTGCTCCTCTGCACTGAACCGGCACTTCCTTTTCTTCTTCTCCCTCTCCTGGGTCTTGTCTGGGTCCTCCTGGCTGGTTCCTGGTCGGTTGTAGACTTCCTGGGGTCTCTAATGGCTTCTGGGATCCATTTTGTGGCTCCTTTGCACATTTTGCTGTGTTTGCGCCACTTTTTGACGCTATTGTGGCAAAACAAGGCGCGTATCTGGTTTGTGACGTCATAAACCGGATAAAAGTCAGTTTGATGGCATGTGTAGCTGCAGATACACATGCTGTGCATATCCCGCCATCTAGTGTTGGGCTCAGAGTGTTACAAGTTGTTTTTCTTCGAAGAAGTCTTTTCGAGTCACGAGATCGAGGGACTCCTCCCCTTTCGGCTCCATTGAGCATGGGTGTCGACTCCATCTTAGATTGTTTTCTTTCCACCATCGGGTTCCGACTTGTTCCTCTTCGCTCCGTGTTTCGGTTCGGAAAGTAGATTAGAATCTTGGAAAATTCGACGGTATTGCTTGCGTTCGGTATCGGGTTAGTTAACGCAGATCGACACCGAATTTTGAAGAGCTCCGGTGGCCCTTCGGGGTTTCGATTCCCCGGCGGGGCCTGGTCGGCCCGACCACGTGCGTTCTCAAGGCTAATGGAACAGACCCCATTCCGCTTCTGCCCTGAATGCCACAACAAGTATCCTTACACAGATCAGCATCTGGTCTGTAATTTGTGTTTGTCTCCTGAACACAAAGAGGATACCTGCGAGGCCTGTTGAGCGTTTCGGTTGAGTAAAACGCTAAGAGACCGGAGAGCAAGAAGACTTCAAATGGCGTCGGCGCCGGCAGGACGCCAAGACTTGGAGGAAGAAGAAACCTTCTCCATCGCGGATTCGGACTTGGACGAGGCCGAAACCGAACAGACGCCAAAAACTGTGAGTAAAACACCCCTGGCCAAAACTCACGGAAAATACATTAAAGCCCAGGGGACGCCACCGCCGACAGGCCATGGCTTAACCCGAAAATTAGGTGACTGGCCATCGGCACTGAAAAAGGGCACGCAGGTGTCGAAGTCATCCGACTCCGGTCGAGATACCGGAACAGAACAGGCTTGACACCGAGACACCGGGTCAGAGCAATCTCAACATCGAGAAACCAGCACCGAAAAAGATCGGCACAGAGATATCGGAACACCGAAAGCCAAAAAAGTGTCTTCGGAGCCGAAAAAGACAGTTGAAAAAGTTTCGAAAACGAAACATCCGGCTTCGGAGCCGAAACCAAGTTCCTACACTGAGGAGCAGGGACTGTCCTCACAAATGCAAGGACACAAATTTGGGCAGGAGCTGGAAGCAGGGGAGACAGATTACACACAAAGAAGGCTCCACATTCAAAAAGAAACAGGGAAAATAAGAACTCTCCCTCCAATCCGAATGAAAAGGAAACTTGCTTTCCAAGAGAAAGACAAACAGCCACAAGCAAAGGTGGCAAGACAAGTAACTCCGCCACCATCACCACATCGCTCACCACAACCATCACCAATGGCCACACCACCAACGATGCAGTCCCCAACGCATACAGGGATGAGCCAAGATGATCCTGACGCATGGGATCTTTATGATGCGCTTGTATCAGATAACAGTCCCGACTGCTACCCAGCGAGACCATCACCACCTGAGGACAGTACTGCTTACACACAGGTGGTGTCCAGAGCAGCCGCATTTCACAATGTCACCCTGCACGCAGAACCAATTGAAGATGACTTTTTGTTTAATACTCTGTCGTCCACACATAGTCAGTACCAGAGTCTTCCTATGTTACCGGGAATGTTGAAACACTCCAAACAAGTATTTCAAGAGCCTGTGAAAGGCAGGGCCATCACTCCAAGGGTGGAGAAAAAGTACAAACCCTGTGTACATCACACAGCAATTAACACCAGACTCAGTGGTAGTAGGTGCAGCTCACAAAAGGGCGAACTCACCTCGGGAGATGCACCACCACCCGACAAGGAAAGTCGCAAGTTCAACGCAGCGGGGAAAAGGGTTGCGGCACAAGCAGCCAACCAATGGCGCATTGCCAATTCACAGGCCTTGCTATCAAGATACGATAGAGCTCATTGGGACGAATGGCAACACTTCATAGAGCATCTACCCAAAGAGTTCCAAAAGCGTTCGCAACAAGTGGTGGAAGAAGGCCAGAGTATCTCTAATAACCAGTTACGGTCGGCAATGGATGCAGCAGACACAGCTGCAAGAACTGTAAACACAGCGGTCACCATAAGGAGACACGCATGGCTACGCACCTCAGGATTCAAGCTAGAAATTCAACAGGCGGTGCTGAACATGCCTTTTAACGGACAGCAGTTGTTTGGGCCGGAGGTGGACACTGCTATCGAGAAACTTAAAAAGGACACAGATACGGCCAAGGCCATGGGCGCACTCTACTCCCCACAGGGCAGAGGCACATTTCGAAAAACGCAGTGTAGAGGGGGGTTTCAGGGACAGAGCACAGAACCCTCAACCTCACAAACACGGCCCACATACCAGAGCCAGTATCAGAGGGGAAGTTTTCGGCGACAATAAAGAGGGGGACAGTTCCCTAAAACTAGAGGAAAGTTCCAAAGTCCCAAGACCCCGCAAAATAAACAGTGACTTCAGTGTCACAAATCCCCAACACATAACACCAGTGGGGGGGAGACTAACACATTTTTACAAAAACTGGGAGGAAATAACAACAGACACGTGGGTCCTAGCCATTATCCAACATGGTTATTGCATAGAATTCCTACAATTCCCTCCAAATGTGCCACCGAAAACACACAACATGTCCAAACAACACATGGATCTATTACAGCTGGAGGTCCAAGCGTTGTTGCAAAAAGATGCAATAGAACTAGTACCAAATCATCAGAAAGGAACGGGTGTTTACTCCCTGTACTTTCTCATACCCAAAAAAGACAAAACTCTAAGACCCATCTTAGATCTCAGAACCTTAAATCTTTACATCAAATCAGATCACTTTCACATGGTGACACTGCAAGACATGATCCCATTGCTCAAACAACAAGACTACATGACAACATTAGACCTCAAGGATGCTTATTTCCATATACCCATACATCCTTCCCCAAAAAATACTTAAGGTTTGTAATCCAAGGGGTACATTACCAGTTCAAAGTGTTGCCATTCGGAATAACAACAGCGCCAAGAGTTTTTACAAAATGCCTTGCCGTAGTGGCAGCCCATCTCAGAAGACAGCAAATACATGTGTTCTCGTATCTAGACGATTGGTTAATCAAAACCAATACGCAAGAACGGTGTTCACAACACACAAAGTACGTTATAGAAACCCTTCACAATCTAGGGTTCTCACTCAACTACAAAAAATCACACCTACTGCCGTGTCAAATACAACAGTACTTAGGAGCAACAATCCACACAATAAAAGGGATTGCCACTCCAAGTCCATAAAGGGTATAGGCATTCCAAAACGTAATACAGGCCATGCACCCAAACCAAAGGTTCCAGGTAAAATTAGTAATGAAACTACTAGGCATGATGTCCTCATGCATGGCCATTGTTACAAACACAAGATTACACATGCAGCCCTTACAACAGTGCCTAGCATCACAATGGTCACAAGCACAGGGTCAACTTCAAGATCTAGGGGGTCATTCAGACCCCGGCAGGCGGCGGGAGCCGCCCGCCTGGCGGGAACCGCCGAATGACCGCACCGCGGTCAAAAGACCGCGGCGGCCATTCTGTGTTTCCCGCTGGGCTGGCGGGCGACCGCCAGAAGGCCGCCCGCCAGCCCAGCGGGAAACCCCTTCCCACGAGGAAGCCGGCTCCGAATGGAGCCGGCGGAGTGGGAAGGGTGCGACGGGTGCAATAGCACCCGTCGCGAATTTCAGTGTCTGCTATGCAGACACTGAAATTCAAAGTGGGGCCTGCTTACGGGGGCCCCTGCAGTGCCCATGCCATTGGCATGGGCACTGCAGGGGCCCCCAGCGGCCCCACGACACCCCTCACCGCCATCCTGTTCCTGGCGGTCGGAACCGCCAGGAACAGGATGGCGGTGAGGGGGTCAGAATCCCCCATGGCGGCGCAGCAAGCTGCGCCGCCATGGGGGATTCCTCAGGGCAACGGAAAACCGGCGGGACCCCGCCGGTTTTCCTGTTCTGACCGCGGCCAAACCGCCGCGGTCAGAATGCCCTGCGGGGCACCGCCAGCCTGTTGGCGGTGCTCCCGCCGACCCCGGCCCCGGTGGTCAATGACCGCCGGAGTCGGAATGACCCCCCTAGTGTTGATAGACCGCCAAACATACACCTCGCTTCAATGGTGGAATACTATAAATTTAAACAAAGGGTGGCCTTTCCAAGACCCAGTGCCTCAATACGTGATCACAACAGATGCTTCCATGGTAGGGTGGGGAGCACACTTCAACCAACACAGCATCCAATGACAATGGGACACTCAGCAGAGACAGCTTCATATAAATCACTTAGAACTACTAGCAGTATTTCTAGCGTTGAAAGCATTTCAACCACTAATAACCCACAAACACATTCTTGTCAAAACAGACAACATGACAACAATGTATTATCTGAACAAACAGGGAGGGACACACTCAACACAATTGTGTCTCTTAGCTCAAAAGATATGGCATTGGGCGATTCACAACCACATTCGCCTAATAGCGCAGTTCATACCAGGAATTCAAAATCAGTTAGCCGACAATCTCTCTCGGGATCACCAACAGATCCACGAATGGGAAATTCATCCCCAAATACTAAAAACATACTTCCAAAGATGGGGAACACCGCAAATAGACCTATTTGCAACAAAAGAAATCGCAAAATGCCAAAACTTCGCATCCAGGTACCCACATGCTCACTCTCAAGGCAATGCGTTATGGATGAGTTGGTCAGGGATATTTGCATACGCTTTTCCCCCTCTCTCACTCCTTCCGTATCTAGTAAACAAATTGAGTCAAAACAAACTCAAACTCATACTGATAGCACCAACTTGGGCACGACAACTTTGGTACACAACACTACTAGACCTGTCAGTAGTGCCTCATATCAAACTGCCAAACAGACCAGATCTGTTAACTCAACACAAACAACAGATCAGACACCCGAATCCAGCATCTCTCAATCTAGCAATTTGGCTACTGAGATCTTAGAATTCGGACACCTAGACCATACACAAGGATGCATGGAGGTCATAAAACAAGCTAGGAAACCAACCACAAGACATTGCTACGCAAATAAGTGGAAAAGATTTGTTTATTACTGCCATAATAATCAAATTCAACCATTACACGCATCTGCTAAAAACATCTGCTAAAAACATTGTAAGCTACCTACTACACTTACAAAAGTCCAAGTTAGCTTTTTCATCCATTAAAATACATCTGACTGCAATTTCGGCTTATCTGCAAATTACGCATTCAACTTCATTATTCAGAATCCCAGTCATAAAAGCATTTATGGAGGGTCTGAAAAGGATTATCCCACCAAGAACACCACCAGTTCCTTTGTGGAACCTCAACATCGTATTAACACGACTCATGGGTCCACCATTTGAACCCATGCACTCATGTGAGATACAGTACTTAACATGGAAAGTAGCCTTTCTAAGAGCTATCACATCTCTCAGAAGAGTAAGTGAAATACAAGCATTTACCATACAAGAACCCTTTATACAAATACACAAACATAAAGTAGTTCTACGCACAAATCCAAAATTCTTACCTAAAGTCATTTCACCGTTCCACTTAAATCAAACAGTGGAACTCCCAGTGTTCTTTCCAGAACCAGATTCTGTAGCTGAGAGAGCATTACATACATTAGACATCAAAAGAGCACTAATGTACTACATTGATAGAACCAAACAAATTTGCAAAACAAAACAATTGTTTGTTGCTTTCCAAAAACCTCATACAGGGAATCCAATATCCAAACAAGGCATTTCCAGATGGATAGTTAAATGTATTCAAACCTGTTATATAAAAGCAAAAAGAGAACTGCCTATTACACCAAAGGCACACTCCACTAGAAAGAAAGAAGCCACCATGGCTTTTCTAGGAAACATACCAATGACTGAAATCTGTAAGGCAGCCACATGGTCTACGCCTCATACATTTACCAAGCATTACTGCGTGGATGTGTTAACAACACAACAAGCCACAGTAGGACAAGCAGTATTAAGAACATTATTTCAAACAACTTCAACCCCTACAGGCTAAACCACCGCTTTTGGGGAGATAACTGCTTACTAGTCTATGCACAGCATGTGTATCTGCAGCTACACATGCCATCGAACGGAAAATGTCACTTACCCAGTGTACATCTGTTTGTGGCATGAGCTGCTGCAGATTCACATGCGCCCTCCCACCTCCCCGGGAGCCTGTAGCCGTTCGAAGTTGACAACAAAAAAAAAAATTAAAACTTGTACATTTGTAAATCTGTAAATATATCACTTTTAGTCACATTATGTACATACATACTTACTCCATTGCATGGGCACTATTACTATATACACAACTCCTACCTCACCCTCAGCAGGGAAAACAATTTAAGATGGAGTCGACGCCCATGCGCAATGGAGCCGAAAGGGGAGGAGTCCCTCGATCTCGTGACTCGAAAAGACTTCTTCGAAGAAAAACAACTTGTAACACTCCGAGCCCAACACTAGATGGCGGGATATGCACAGCATGTGAATCTGCAGCGTCTCATGCCACGAACAGATGTACACTGGGTAAGTGACATTCTCTTGTGAAATCTCTTGTGAACAAAAATGAAGCTTAAAACGGACATAGAATTTGTCCATTATATACCATTCGTTGGCTCCACTGCACTGTAGTTTCCTTGTTTCTTATTGGTCAGTGCCTTCTCCTTGACTTGACTTCCTCCTGAGGCTTTGTATGTGTCCTTTTCTTGGAGCATGGACCAAGTACATCTTCCTGGCTGCACCCTGTGTCCTTGCTGTCCCCAGTGTCCTTCCACTGGCCACCAGCTCCAGCAGGTACTCATTTTTGGACATGCACTCTTATTCTCGAAGAGTGAATGTGTGTAGTCTGCCTGCTGCCCCTCAATACCTCTCTCTTTCCCTGCAACTTCTCTGGTGTTGGTCTCCCCTGTTGCTTTTCCCCCTCCCTCCTCCCACTGTCTGTTGTTTCTTAGCCCCCTGCTCTTTCTCCTGCTGCCTGTTGCTTCTTTACCCACTGCCCTCCTCCCGTTGTGCTTTGTTTCTTTATCCACTGTCCACCTGCCATTGTTTTTAAGCCCTCCATCCTTCCGCTGTCTGTTGTTTTTTTAACACCCTGCCCCCCTCGCTCTGTCCATTGTTTCTTAACCCTTACCCTCCACCTGCTGTCCATTGGTTTTTAACACCCACCCTCATCCCATTTTCTGATGTTTATGAATCCCACCATCCGTTCTGTTGTCTGTTGTTTCTTAACTCCCGCACTCCTCCCGCTGTCTTCTGTTTCTTAACGCTCCAATTCCTTCCATTATCTATTGTTTCTTAACCCCTCCATGCTGTTTTTTACGTGGCTTAAAGATAAAAAATGCTGTGATTCAATCAATGCTGACCGTGTCATAGCGCTGATTTTTTAATTGTCTGTCCAGTCTCATAGCAGGGCTCGAAAAATCTACTGGACCATTTGCTATGGCGAGTTTTATTTTATGAGGTCGAGCTATTTTTAGATTCCAGCTATTTTTAGATTCCTCTCAGCCCTTCTGAGGAGTGGACAAAGAACAGGTGTTCTGTTCAGTCAGAAACTGAATTAGCAATTAAGATGCCTTTAAATCTTATTCTTGTCACATTTGCTATGTGTTTGGAGACAGAGGTCAAAAGTCAGTTTCTCTTCTTGCAATGCAATTACTTTTCCTTGTGACTGCAGAGTTCCAGGATTTTGCAAGGTGAACTGTCAGACCTACATGAAATGAAAGGCTTTTGGCATCAGGTTTTTCCTAACACAACATTTATATAACTAAGTCAACTTTACAAACATTTCAAAATATATTTCAGTAGCTGTGACAGACCATTTTTGTACTTCTGTGAAAAAAAGGCAGAACACTTTACCTGGTGATGTGCAAATGTTAAATGATTTCTGAAACCCATTTTTCACAGATTATTGTTAATACACTATATAGTTTTATGAGTAAAGCTGCAAGTTAGTTGGAAGGTTTTTGGATATTTCTTGGAAGTTTGCTGTCTGTAAATGACAGTGCGTTACCATATCATGCTTTAGTAATATATTTAATAAAAGTGAGTGTGTAAACATAAACTGAGAAACAGTTCTGCCCTGATGGCAAAGCTATTAGTAAACTAAGAGGCAAGGCATGGATCATGTGTACCCCATATGTGGGCTAGATTTATTATACATGGAGCAAACGTTTAGTGTACTTAATCAAACAAAATAAGGGTTTTTTTACAGCAGAAATGCTGAACTCACATATTTGAAGGTGCACTCATGTGAGAATGAATTAAAAAGCGACTGTAAAATACAATATTTGCTCAGGATCATACAATTTGAGACCTGTTTCCCAGTCAAGCACATTACAGTTAGGTCGAGTCAAACTACTCGACCTGCAGGTCTAGTAAAAATGTAATCATTTTTTGAGGCCTGCTTACCCAGAAGGAGCATTCCTTCATGCTTCAGGTTTTGTGCTCATGAGAAGGGTAATTTTCTCACAAAATGACTTAACCTGTTGGGTGCCTTGGGTGAGGTCATCTCGTCCAAGGCACTGGTTCCCGGGTGCCTTGGACGAGATCACCTCGTCCTGCACCTGGGAGCGCTCCCCCCATGGGCCCCCCACCCACACCCCCCAGTCGTGGATGGAAGGGGAATCCCTTCCCCTTCCACCCCTGACCCCCCCACACCCCCTGTGATGTCAGCGCGCGATTGCGCGGTGGCAATCACAGAGGCCTCCTAGCTTCCAGCGCGATCGGAAGAGAAATGCATTTCTCTTCCGATCACGTGGAGGAGGCTAGAGAGGCTTCAAAGGGAAGGAAATTAATTTCCTTCCCTTTGAAGTCTCTCTGACCGTTTTAGCAGCCGGATTGCAAGCAATCCGGCTGCTAAAACGCCCACTAGACACCAGGGATTTTTTAGAGATGGGGAGCGACCCATTAGGCAAGGGTCGCTCCCCTGAGGGGCAAATTGTATTTAGACCATTTCTGCCACCCTTGGGGGCAGATCGGCCGATTTTAGGTCAATCTGCCCGAAAAACAACTAGGCACCGGTTTTTTTTTTTTTTTGGGCACCAATGTCACGCAAGGGGAGTGACCCCGTAGGCAAGGGTCGCTCCCCGGGGGGATTGAGGGGGCAAACTTATTTTAGGCCATTTCTGCCCCCAAAACCTCAGGGCTAATTTTTTGTTTGTGTTTTTTTTTTTTTTTTTGTTTTTTTTTAGAGATGGTGAGCGACCCATTAGGCAAGGGTCGCTCCCCTGGGGGGCATATTGTATTTAGACCAGTTATTTTAGGTCAATCCGCCCCCCCAAGGGGGGGCAGAAACCACTAGGCACCGGGGCCATACCCCCACCCCAAATAAATGGGGCCAAAGTTGTTCTGCCCAGTAGTGTGCAGATGGGGCAGTTACCCCTGATCCACAACCCGGGGGGCTAGAAAGTCTACTAGATGCCAGGGAATTTTAAAAAATATATATATATTGGGGTGGTGGCTACCAACCAGTATGGGCCTGGTTACGCCCCCACCTCAACTGAAGGGGGTAACAGTATTTCAGCTCTCCCCCGCACTCTAAAACATCTTATCCGAAGGCAAGCAAGAAGACGTTCGATTATTTTGGTTTTTAGTTTTACATTTGGGCCATGAGAACTTGGCTTACTCTCAAAATCGTCCCACTTGGAATGGTGAGGGCTGCACTTTATGGACTTTGGGACGCTGCCATGTAGAAAAATCCACAAGACCTAGACACATCTGAAAACTAAACATCTGGGTGACTCCAGGGTTGTGTGTTTCACATGCACCCGCACCATTTTTGTACCCACAATCCCCTGCAAACCTCCAACTTTGCTGGAAATCACACATTGTTCCCACGTTTTTGTGATGGAACCTTCCGGAATCTGCAGGAATCCACAAAATTCCTACCACCTAGCATTGTCTCATCTATACCGATAACAATTCGGCTGCACTTGTCAGCCTAAAAATGTTTTTTTGCAAACCGCCCTTTTGGACCCCCTTTTTTCCCCCTCAATATCGACATGTTTTTGGCTCTTCCCTTTCACAAGCACTTGGCCCACCTACACAAATGAGGTATCATTTTTACCAGGAGACTGAGGGGAACATTAGGTGGTATGAAATGTGTCCCAGTGCGGTGATCCCACAGCGAAATGTGGGAAAAATTTGATTTTTTAGCTAAATTTGAGGTTTGCTGAGGATTCTGGGTAAGGAAACATTGGGGGATCCACGCAAGCCACACCTCACTGGACTTCCTCGGGTGTCTAGTTTTCAGAAATGTCTGGGTTTGGTAGGATTCCCTAGAAGGCTGCTGAGCCCAGGACCAAAAACGCAGGTGCCCCCCTGCAAAAACAGGTAGTTTTGTATTTGATAATTTTGATGTGTCCAGATAGTGTTTTGGGGCATTTCCTTTTGTGGGCGTTAGGCCTACCCACACAAGTGAGGTACCATTTTTATCGGTAGACTTGGGGGAATGCTGGGTGGAAGGAAATTTGTGGCTCCTCTCTGATTGCAGAACTTTCTGTCATTGAAATGAGAGAAAAAGTGTTTTTTTGGTCAAATTTTGCAAAGGATTCTGGGTAACAGAACCTTGTCAGAGCCCCACAAGTCACCCCATCTTGGATTCCCCTAGGTGTCTAGTTTTAAAAAAATTGCTGGTTTGCTAGGTTTCCCTAGGTGCCGGCTGAGCTAGAGGCCAAAATCCACAGGTAGGCACTTTGTAAAAAAAACACCTCAGTTTTCTGGGAAAAAATGTGATGTGTCCATGTTGTGTTTTGGGCCATTTCCTTTCGTGGGGCTAGGCCTACCCACACAAGTGAGGTACCATTTTTATCGGGAGACTTGGGGAAACGCTGGGTGGAAGGAAATTTGTGGCTCCTCTCAGATTCCAGAACTTTCTGTCACCGAAATGAGAGGAATAGGTGTTTTTTTGGTCAAATTGTGAGGTTTGCAAAGGATTCTGTGTAACATAACCTGGTCAGATCCCCACAAGTCACCCCATCTTGAATTCCCCTAGGTGTCTAGTTTTCAAAAATGCGCTGGTTTACTAGGTTTCCTCAGGTGCTGGCTGAGCTAGGGGCCAAAATCCACAGGTAGGCACTTTGTAAAAAAACACCTCTGTTTTCTGTGAAAAAATGTGTTATGTCCACATTGTGTTTTGGGCCATTTCCTTTCATGGGGGCTAGGCCTACCCACACAAGTGAGGTACCATTTTTATCGGGAGACTTGGTGGAACACTGGGTGGAAGGAAATTTGTGGCTCCTCTCAGATTCCAGAACTTTCTGTCACCGAAATGAGAGGAAAAGGTGTTTTTTGGTCAACGTTTGAGGTTTGCAAAGGATTCTGGGTAACAGAACCTGGTCAGAGCCCCACAAGTCACCCCATCTTGGATTCCCCTAGGTGTCTAGTTTTAAAAAATGCGCTGGTTTGCTAGGTTTCCCCAGGTGCCGACTGAGCTAGAGGCCAAAATCCACAGGTAGGCACTTTTAAAAAAACACCTCTATTTTCTGTGAAAAAATGTGATGTGTCCACGTTGTGTTTTGAGCCATTTCCTTTCCTGGGAGCTAGGCCTACCCACACAAGTGAGGTACCATTTTTATCAGGAGACTTGGGGGAACACAGAATAGCAAAACAAGTGTTATTGCCCCTTGTCTTTCTCTACATGTTTTCCTTCCAAATGTAAGGCAGTGTGTAAAAAAGACATCTATTTGAGAAATGCCCTGTAATTCACATGCTAGTATGGGCACCCCGGAATTCAGAGTTGTGCAGATAACCACTGCTTCTCAACACCTTATCTTGTGGCCATTTTGGAAATACAAAGGTTTCTTGAGAACTATTTTTCACTTTTTATATTTCAGCAAATGAATTGCTGTATACCCGGTATAGAATAAAAACCCATTGCAAGGTGCAGCTCATTTATTGGCTCTGGGTACCTAGAGTTCTTGATGAACCTTCATGCCCTATATATCCCCGCAACCAGAAGAGTCCAGCTGACGTAACGGTATATTGCTGTCAAACATCTGACATCGCAGGAAAAAGTTACAGAGTAAAACGTGGAGAAAAATGGCAGTTTTTTTACCTCAATTTCAATATTTTTTTATTTCAGCTGTTATTTTCTGTAGTAAACACTTGTAGGATCTACACAAATGACCCCTTGCTGAATTCAGAATTTTGTCTACTTTTCAGAAATGTTTAGAATTCTGGGATCCAGCATTGGTTTCTCACCCATTTTGGTCACTAACTGGAAGGAGGCTGAAAGCACAAAAAATAGTAAAAATGGGTTATGTCCAAGTAAAATGTCAAAATTGTATTGAAAAATTGGGTTTTCCAATTCAAGTCTGCCTGTTCCTGAAAGCTGGGAAGATGGTGATCTTGCCACCGCAAACCCTTTGTTGATGCCATTTTCAGGGGAAAAAAAACACAAGCTGCCTTCTGCAGCCCTTTTTTCCCATTTAAAAACCAAACAAAAACATTTCACTGTATTTTGGCTAATGTCTTGGTATCCTTCAGGGGAACCCACAAAGTCTGGGTACCTCTAGAATCCCTAGGATGTTGGAAAAAAAGGACGCAAATTTGGCGTGGGTAGCTTATGTGAACAAAAAGTTATGAGGGCCTAAGCGCGAACTGCCCCAAATAGCCAAAAAAGGCTCGGCACAGGAGGGGGAAAAGGCCTGGCAGCAAAGGGGTTAAGAGACGAAGTAGCCCACAAAAAGCAATGTCATTTAGTAATGTCTAACTAGATACATCTACCCTCCAGCACAGTATGTACCTGATTGGGTTTTGCAAACATAATCTTCTTGGTAAAGTGTGGCAGTAATTGGGGTCTGTGGGTTCATTTACTGAGCACCCGCATCAAGTAGCGGGGCATGCCAGTGCTTTTGCGCTTCATATCCCTGTGGTATTTAGATCCATTCGCCGGTGGGTTTGGAATGACACTTTCAGTTGCAAACAGTGACGCTTCAAAAAAAAATACTAAGAAGCACTGGCCGCATATGGAGGAGATTTTCACGTCAACTGCTTGAAAACAGAGCTCTGTTTGAAAAGAAATCCACCCAGCAATCTCACGGATCATTACACTAACTTTTGGAGTGTTTCAGTCTTCTGCAACGACCATGAATTGTAAATAAATATGATTTGGTCTTCACTTTTTTTCATCCCGAGTGGGCTTTCAAAAATGGAGTGTCTTCCAGTTTACATGTCACTCTGCAGTTCTCTTGTAGATCCATAATTGGTGTTGTCTGTGTCCACACTGTAGGTCATTTGATGCTCATTTATTGAATATGCTTATCAGCTGGTACTAATCTTGTTTTTCACGATAGACACATTTCCTTTCTCACACTGAACGTTAACCCCGTAGAATAAAACTTCCAAGCTTCAAACACTTTAATTAACTCACAAGAAGAGGCAGTTGTTAGTCTTAGCAATGGACCAAGAGCGGTTTGCAACTTTGATAAGGTAAAGGAGAAAAGAGAACTTCTGGAAAGCTCCAAATGAAATTTGAAAACCATAATGTTCTAATGAAATCTATTTCTTTAAAAAGAAATTACAAACAGATTACGGGACATGAAAGTCCACCTCAGTTGCTGAGAGCTGGAGTTTTACCCAGCTCAGCATTTTTTATTTATCTCAGTTCAATAAGCCCTACCTGTGGAAGCTCATGCCTCTAGAATGCTTTGCTAATGTTACATTGGCTACCATTGTGTTGTGTAAGCTACGAGTCATATTTGCATAATTTGTTTTCGATGCAACAATGGCGCATTCACTGCTCCATATTTACAAAGTGACGCATTCATTTAAATGGATCACTTTTCCCTGTCCTTGGTCAGTTTTTACCTGTGCAACTACCCTCTGCGTCAGGTAACAGTGATCATATGCAACGTAGGTGTTCTCCCTTAAAATCCCATGCAGAACTAACACATGCATATTTACAAGATTTGGGGGAAGTGACGCAACACTGACAAATGATGTGCAGACTCGAAAATGCATCAAAATTCCTGCGCATCGGCAACCTAGGCGTAAAAATGACGCATTGGCACTGGTATATAAGCGGAAAATACCCAAAACACTCTGGCAAGCTCAACTATGCCATGGAGCTATTCCTCCTGCAGCTCAGAGTGCAGAGAAGACAAAGGCCACCACCGCTTCTCAACCCAATGATCATGAGGTCATAGCTATGCATTGTGGCTTTGCACTGCACCAACAGTATGAGTGAGAGTCCTGTGCACCCCAACATTCAAGAAAGGGATTTCCTGTGGGGCAGGACCCTTGGATATGAGCAGCATAATGTCAACAAATGAGGAACATTCCTGGCTAGATTACCTACCATTTTGTGTCATATTAGACAAAATGTCCGACCAGAATCCCAAAGCCAGGGAAGGGGCGATCTGCAAATCTGCATCCATTGCTGCAATGCATTACATTTCATTCAGTAAGGTGCTCCATGTAGGGAACATGGCCGTTACCATGCATCCACCCACGGATTTTATGCATTAACAGATTAGACAAGGTATGCACTCTAGGGATTTAAATATTTCCAACTCATCATGGAGGATGGTGTGACCATGAGACAAATATGTCTGTGACATTGTCATTGACTTTTCCCATGTATGCTGCATTATACTGCACAAGGGGGAAATGAAACAACCTCATTCATTGCCTTTTGTGTAGGAAGGGGGCCCTTCCTCCACATAAACAATCATGCAAACAACACAGACACCCTTGCATCACGCTGCAATGGTGCCTGTATTGGTGCTAGTCTGCCTGCACTGCATCAGCACAAGGCGACACAAGAAAACATCTGTCTTCATGTTCATGGAGGCTTTCTTACCTCACCATTCTATGCAATGAAGTGCATCAACTTGCCTTGCTTCACTGCATTGCATCAATGATTAGTCAATAGGCCCCTTTACATAGCGATCTGGAACATGCTACCATGTGTGTCCCATTATTAACACCAGGGGCTGTAACAGGGAAGTGCTCCGGGGGCACAACCAAAATTTTGCTCTGCTTTGTTCTCCCCCAGGGCACTTGGAAATGCCAGAAGGGTCTGCATTCGTTAGTGTGGTCCTTCAAGATGTAGCAATAGACCTGGGCCACTTATGTTGGCAGTGCTAACAATAGAGGAATGTCACTCTTTTGCAAGGAACGTGGCCCAATGCAGATGAGTGAACTACTTTGCCTCTGTGTCTGTACTTTATCCAAATCATTGTCACAGAGCTAAAGAAGGTGTCATGTGGTACACTGACAGTTCACTCCTTGACTGCAGCACTCTGGCGGGGTGAAAGTGGGTCCTATGGCCCCACCAAGACATTCACTTGCAGGTGAGTGCTTTCACTCATAGCACTGGCCTGCAAAGGGACCTGTGATTCCCCATGAAATTGCAGGCTGGTGATGCATGCCCAGTGCAGCATGGAGCAGTTCAAAAGAATTGCCCTGTTTAACATTTTAATGTGCTGCTACCAGGGCAATGCAAGTTTCCCCAAACCTGGGGGTAGCGTAATAATTACTTTGTGTGTATTTCCATAGTTAGCACATGATCCACCTCTTGTAAGGTGTGTTGTTACACAAATATAGGAAATGTCCACTACTGGTAGTGGGTCTCCAGTAATGCAATAAGTCACACATATATGCACTGTCAACATGCTCATGCAACAAATTCATAAACATCAAGCATGTCCCCTTCAATATTTTGATGCAATAACCTGATCCTTGAACTTGTTTATATGCATTTCAACATACACTACACTGTAAAACAGACATTTGCCCCATTGTGTAAAAAAAAAATGCATTAGCATAATGCATGATTTTTTGCATCTATCGCATCAGGCAGACGTGACGCTTCCCAGCTGAGGCGTCAGAACTACAGCATGATGCCTTGTCATGCCTTGTGTGAAAACCACGCATTGCCTATTTTTACAGTGGAAGCAAAAATAACGGATTTGGTGAAATTGTGACACATCCGCCCAGGAAATGATGCAATGGCTCTGCTATGCTGCAAAACAAGAAGTGTGAAATTACTTTCACTTGATTTCACAGTCTTTCTGTCTGTGCTTGCTAGAGGTTGTGTGTTGTCTTTGCTGGAGAGTGTGTTGGTGTATGTTGGTATTGTTGTAGTGTGTGCTGTCCCTGTTGAGTCACTAAAGTGTAAATTGTGTTTTGCTAATTGTTGTTTGTATTGTTTTGTCCTTTGTTTTGTTGGGTGTCTATCTTTTGGGGGGTTTGATTGTTAAGGGTAGTTGTGTAATTTTTTATATTTTTTTATATTTCCGGGTAAGATTGTGTTTGGGGAGGGAGATGTCCAGGGAAGGCAGGGCACGAGACATAAACAAGCAGGAGTTTAGTGGGTTACTGTGGCTCATCACACACTACCTCCCAAACATGATAGCCAGTGGTGGCCTGGTCATACAGGGCTACCCAACACAGGAAAGAAAGACCAGATGGGAGAAGGTGCAGCAGCACATGATTCGGCTAGTCAAAATAGAGCGGACAATGCACCAACTGAAGCATCGCTGGGCGGATGTGGTCAAGGAGGAGAGTCACAGTTGGTGGAGATGTTGGTAAGTACACTTATGCTGTGAGTTCTTCCTTGTGTCTCATTTGCCAATAGATACGTTGTATTCAATGTATATGTGGCTCACATATGTTTTAGAGTCCAAGTGCCATGCCCCCACCAAACTGTAGAAAAGATGAAGCATGCCACAGAGGCATTTAAACACTGGGCTGTCATTAGCCCACACAGACCAGTGGTCCTATTGTACATAGAGCACATTTTCTCTGTTTGTGCCACAGCAAACCTGTAAGCATGTACATGTAGTGTACTACGCCCAAGGCAGCCCCAAATTTGTGCTTTCCTTGGGGCAGCGCTTTTAAGTAAAAAATGGAGTGGCTTTAAAGTAGCTGCTCTGTGTTTCACTGTACAGGTAGCAAGCCATCTGCACATTTAAGGGGGTTTAGAGATCCCTGTGCAGGCAGGTACATTGAACAATTACACCTGCCTGCGAGGGGATGTCCAGAGTACTCCCGTCCCCCTCTCCAGAGGGCTGCCATCAGGAAGCACTGTCAGTGTACCTCCTGACAGCTTGTTTGCCTCTGCACCTGGTCTAAAATACAGCGCCAGCACAGAGGCAAAGGAATTCTCTATTTGCACATGGCCACTCCCCCATGCAAATGATGGAACACCTTCTGGTGCTATATGTGCGTCAGTGTCTGTGACCCTTACTGTAATATGAAAGTGGCCTGGGGTGCACAAAAAGGCCGCACATGCCTGTTGTGCCCCGTGGTTACTTCTATATTATGGACCCAGGTAGTGCAGGGCAGCCCCAGAGGTGCTTTTTGCACCTCAAACATTTGCCAGGTAGTCTTGTTACCAGGCATTACAGATCATTACTGAAACACAAATGTTTGTGCAAAACTCAGTGGGGGCTTAATTCACAATTTATGGTGCAGGACATTTCAACAAGGCTTCGGGCTGTGCTGCCCAGCATCAAACTAAAGTGCAGGATTGGCCTGTAGTAATGACATATTCCTTTCTACCTGCACAGGTGCCCTAATTGGTGCCTTTAGCAAACACAGGCAGCCTTGGACCATGGTGCAAGGTAGTCTGCATTGTTTGCACAGTTGTTTATGTACTGGAATGGACTCCGTCCTACACAAAAACATTCATTGGAGATGTTTTCTTTTTTCTATGTGTGCAGTGGAATGCAGCACATATGCAATAAAGAAAAAAACAAACAAAGATAATTGCAGATGATCCTTCTCGTTATGCCTCCCCTAGGCAGGCACCCACTAATGATGCCTTGCTTGGTTTACATAGTGTCCTAAATCCAGGAAGGTGTGAAAACACATTTTGTTTTGCTTTTGGACAGCAATCACAATGCACATGGAATGCTTCCTTGACATATAGAGTATGGCTATGCTGTGCTTTGCACTGCCTTGCTTTACTCCATACCTGTGGGGGCATGCCATGTCACACGGGGTGGCTTTGTATGGCCTTATAGATAAGACTGACAGGGCTAAGCCACTGGAGCAGTTATTACAAATGACACTCTAGTTGTGCAGGCCCATTGTAAATGAGGCCCAATGTGTGTTACAGGCGAACCCACTCACATGTGACTATCTCCACGTCTGACAGGCTGATTGAGACACATCAGAACATGCCTCATACATGTTGGTTTTCAAATGTTCACAATTCATTATTTGGCCTGCGCAGGACATAGATGGACAATGTCTGTTACTGTGCAGCACTGATAGGTACCGAGCTCAGTTAAATCAAGGAAGAGGGATGGCTGCTCTCTGATTTGTATAGCATTGCCATGGACATGTAAAGATTTGAGAAAGTAAAGAGTATTATAATACCTTGCAGAGTGTGGTACGTAAATTCATTAGGTGCACAGAGCCATGAAATTCAGGCACACTTGTGACATTTTGTTAGTGGTGAGGTATTTGAACTGGTTCTGCAATCTGGCCCCCAGATGCATGATTTGGCTCATCATATGTGTGTAAACGTCACCCTGCCTTACCTATGTGTATCATTAAGGCATGTCATCTCTGCCAATTCATTTATTAGAACTAGAAGACTTACATAGTCAATTGCTATTTATATGTACTGTGCTTCTCTTGTCCACAGTGTATGTGTTCTACATTCACAGTGCAATGTATCATGTTATGTCTTGTAGGTGGACTAGACCCCTACAAAACGGGTGGGGTGGAGAGCTTCAAAGATACGGATACAACCAGCGAGTGTCATTCTGAATGCCTAATGTGTAGGGCAAGGATTGTGTATGATGTAGGATAATGTGTGCAATGCCATGTTCAATGTGCATCCCTATTCAAAAGAAATCATATGTAATAGAAAGGATACTTCACAATTCAAAATTTCAAATGTGGCATGTGCATTAGCATCTGACTAATGTCAAGGTGACTATATTACCAACCTCTACCGCACCACATAATAGATGGGCTGAAGGAGGAGCCATGACTAAAATGCTGTTGTCTGTGAAACGTGGGAGTGGATTCATAGGTGAACATGACGGAGGATGGTTAACCTTCCACATGCATGTCAGATGCACATTTCTACTGTAGTCGCTCACATTGCATTCTGTGTCCAATTTGTATGGCTAGTCCACTCAGGTTGTGAGGATTCACACGACGTGGAAGACTGAAAGAGTAAGTGTAGCAGGCGGGCCAGATGTCACCTTTCAACACATGGTAATGCATTTGAAGGCCTTGCTCATGTTGTCTAATGTCCCATACTCAATAGTGGATACATAAATATACCTTTGTGCTGTCTTCTTAAGTGAAATGCCAAGGTGTGTTTGACCAGAGGCATGTCTGCACAGCATAGTCATCCAACAGGCCATTACGCAGTCCACCTTCTGGTTATGTTATCCAAGATAGTCTTCCAATTTGATCCCAATCAGGTTTGCACTTAAGACAACATTTCTAATTGCATCACAAGACACCTGGGCAGATGAGATCTAGAGCATTCATGCACACGCCCATCTCATGGATGTACTGTGTGACCATATGCAGCAAGGTGACATTATTATCTGACACGTAGGGACAGACACTAGGCTGTGTAGAGGGACACATGCTATTGCATTGGCCTCCTGTGATGAGCTATGCCATGGTCCACCATGGAATTACATCAGTCTATATAGGAGATATTTCTTACATCTCTGTTCAATGTGAGTTAGCTATCCACCTTCCATTCTTAATTCTAATACCTGGGACATGGTAAGTCTTTGTAGCAATGTGTCCAGATATGTGTCCTTGCCATATCAGGTACCCAATGTTGTGACATAATACATGTACTTTGCAGATATTGCTCATATTACTTTGGCTAATGGCCTTGTAATAGAGCCCCTTATAGGCTGCAGAAGGGACACTAATGATCAGTAATAATGATATGTGTACATTTCATGTGTACACAACAGCAGTGTTCCTAAGCATCCCCTCTACTGACATGGTTATACCTAAATGTGCCAAGATTATGCAATTGCATTGGCCAACATTTGCTAAGACTTGGTACTTTGGCCTTTGGCATTGGTAATCTGGAGCTGAGAAATAGTTGGTAGATAAATGCTCACTTTGTCCATACAGATAGTTTTGGTAATGCCACATGTGATGTTTGATACTAAATGAATTATCATGATGACTGAACTAATTCCCAGTTACCATTCATCTGACAGATTTTCATTCTGCTTAAACAGACCACATGACCTCAGAGCAGAAGAGGGCCCACCTCATCCACGCAGAACGGTATCACAACGCCATCTAGTTGCCCAGGCATACAAGGGAATGGCAAAATGATTTGTGGAAGAGAGGGCAGCCGGAAAATGTTGCATCACACCATAGGGGCCACCAAAACATGACAAGCCAAGTCAACCTCAGGATGTCGCAGCCAACCAGGGTGGTTTTGCTGAAACTATTACCAGTGCCTCCGCCGGCCAGCCCACAGGACCAGCATTGCCCCAGGCACCCCCCCCAGGACAGGTTACACCCTTTGAGCAGATGATGTAAAAGGACATGTCTGTCCTCAAGTTCTGATTGGCAGGGCTTGAGTACAAGATGGACATAGCCATTCGGCTACTACAGAATCTACAGCCAGCTGTAGACTGACCTTCCCCCCAAAATTGAGCCACAGGGATCCTTTCTGCCCTTTCCCATGTTTATTGTTGCTTTAATAAATACTGTTTTTATAGCATAGTTTAGGGTTAGTTAGTGTAGATACAGTGTAGGTATAGTAGTTTTAACATTTTAGGTGAGGTGGGTAAATATTTTGGGACTAGGGGTGCTTACGGTTTTTTGTGGGTGGAGGTTTAATGTATTGGATATGTGTTTTTAAAAAAAACTTAAATATGAACAATTTCGAAAAATACAAAAAAAATATGTGTTTAGGATCATATGTGTGGATGGTTTTTGTATAGGTGTAGTGTCTGTTGTTTCTGTATGAAGATGTGTATTAAGGGCCGCGCGATCGAAGATGGCGCACGCATAAGCTACGAGCTCCGGAGGGGCCTACAATAATCCTGTTAAATCTACACCCAGCCCTGGGGGCAAACCGCAATCGCAGAGCGGGAGAGCTGTGGAGGACACTGCAAAACAGTGGAGCCTGAACGGAGCGAGGTTGAGAGGCTCCGAGGCAGGTTGGGGAACTGCAGAGCTGTCTACTTGGAGGGCCCAGCGCAGCCGGGGACCCAAGTATGAGCACGTGGCCAGTGCTGAGACGACCGGCTGTGCTTGAGGAACAAGAGGGACTGGGAGCGGAGCGACTTAGCGAGTAACGGCGCTGGAGCCAGAGGGTGCTCGCTGGACCGAAGGAGTGCCGAGGGAGCGTAGCGGAGGCCCTAGGTGCGGGTCCCAAAGAAACACAACAGCAAGGAAGCGAGCCAGTGGGCACCGATCGCTGGACCGAGGGGGTGCCGAGAGCGTGCTGTGGGGACCCGAGGTGCGTGCCCTAAAGAAACGCGGTGGCGGGAAGCCGGGCGGAGTCAGTGGGCCCCGTTCGCTGCACCCGCACCCGGTGTTGGGGCAGAGTGAACGTGGGATCTGCCCTCTAAACACATAAGAAATATACGGGGCTGCACTGAGGAACAGAAGGGAGATGGCGGAGACCTGAAATCGGCGCCCCGGAGTAGGGTGAGTGTTGCGAGTGATTCCCCTGGCACTCCGACGGAGCCCCGCTGGAGCGTACCTATGCCGCCAAAGATCAGATCAGCACCCTGAAGGGGGCCCTTAAAAATAAATATATAATAAACAGAGAGAGAGAAATCCGGCGGTGGAACCCGGTCCGAACAGGAGAGACCGAGAGTAGAGCGGTCTAGCGGGTGATGGAGTTGGCTGGGGGGCGCCAGCTGGACAGAGGGAGTGCTGAGGCTCCGATGCAGGATGGGGAACTGTAGAGCTGTCCACTTGGTGAGCCCGGCGCAACCGAGGACCCGAGTATGAGCACGCGGCCAGTGCTGAGACGACTGGCTGTGGTCGAGGAACAAGAGGGAGCGGAGCGATTTAGCGAGTGACGGTGCCGGGGCAAGAGGGTACTCGCTGGACCGAGGAAGTGCCGAGGGCGCGTAGCGGAGACCCGAGGTGCGGGCCCCAAAGAAACACAACAGCAAGGAAGCGAGCCAGTGGGCTCCGACCGCCTGACAATCGAAACCTACGCCCGAAGACGAGGCAAAGAGAATACGGGACCTCTGGATTCATAGGAAGTCACTGTACTGCACCAAGGAACCGAAAGGAGACGGCGGAGGCCCGAGGTCGGAGCCCTGGATTAGGGTGAGTGTTGCGGGGGGTACTCCTGGCACTCCGGCGGAGCCCCGCTTGAACACACCTGCGCCTCTAAAGTTTAACACCCTGAAGTGGACCCTTAAATAAATAAGTAAATATATAAATATATAATAAACGGAGAGAGAGAAATTCCGGCTTAAGGTGGCGGAACCTGGTCCGAACAGGAGAGACCGGGTGCGGAGCGGCCTGGCGGAGCGGCCTGGCGGGTGATGGCGCTGGAGCCGGAGAACGCTCACTAGACCAAAGGAGTCCCGAAGGCATGCTGCGAAAACCAGCGGAGTGAACCCTAAAGAATTACGGCAGCAAGGAGGCGGGCGGAGTCAGTGAGCCCCGACCACTGGACAATTGCGCCCGGAGTGGGGGGAGAGAGAACACGGGACCTGACCCTCTAGATACCCTCTAGATACATAAAAAATTCACGGGCCGCTCCGAGTAACAGAAAGGAGATGGTGGAGACCCGAAATCGGCGCAGAGAAGAGGGTGATTGTTGCAAGTGATTCTCCTGGCACCCCCGCTGAAACACACCTGTGCTCCCAAAAATCAACACCCTGAAGTGTACCCTTAAACAAATAAATAAAAATATAATAAATAGAGAGAGAGTAATCCCGGCGGGCGGTAGCGGAAACTGGACCAAAGAGAATTCTGGCCTCGGAGGGCGACTAGTAAAGAGACACTTACCACTGGAGCGACACCAGCAGACCTGGTACGACAGGTGGCCGTGGGGTGCCGGAGGCGGAGAACGAAGTGAGAGGCCAAAAGGAAACTTGCGAGATCCCAGAACTCGGCCCAGCCTGCGAGGGAGGCCCTACCCGGGTGCCAGATGTCTCCTAAGAATCGCCACAAAGACAAAATAATTGGCAATATGACACCCACTGAACGCAAAGAGGGAGAGCCGCTGGACCCTCCCCAGCTTAAAATGCAGGACACCTTAGATGAGATCTTGGGTGCAATTGAGGACACTAAAACTACTCTACAATGTGACATTAACTAGGTCGCAGTTGAAGTTGGCCTACTGAGGGCGGACCAGCACAAGTTAGTGGATAGAGTAAAAGACACGGAGAATGTCCTGGCCGAAATTGCACCGCAACAAAAAGACTTAAAAGCCGAGGTGACGTACCTTGTGGATAGGGTTACGCGCCTAGAACAAAAAGCGGAGGACGCGAAAGGCAGAAGCCGCAGAAACAATGTGCGTGTGGTGGGGCTGCCGGAAGGGGCCGAAGGAGTGAACATGTTGAAGTTTCTGGAGGAATGGCTGCGGACGGTCGTGGCCCCAGAGTGCCTGACCCCATTCTACACCCTGGAGCGGGCGCACCGGGTGCCTTCGAGGCCTTTGGTACCGGGCCGTCCTCCGCGTGTGGTGATAGCCAGACTCCTCCACTACAGAGACATAGATATTCAAAGAGCCAGAGAAGCGGGCCCTTTTAAAGTCGCGAACGGGGAGGTGACACTTTTCCCCGACTTCACACTTGATGTTCAAACCAAGCGAGCATCATACCTGACAGTCAAAAGGGCCTTGAGGGAGGAAGGAATCCAATACTCGCTTCTTTTCGCGGCAAAACTAAAGGTGACTATGGACGGTAAAACCACCTTTTTCCAGACTCCCGAGGAGGCGTCGGACTGGCTGGAGGCCCGAGGGACCCAAATGGTGCGACACGCAAACGGGGGAGCACGCCGGGGCTCGGGAAGGCGACGAACCAGGAACCGACCCCGCTTGGCACCAACCCAATCACAAAAGGAAATGGGGAAAAAAGCGGCACTAGAGGCTGCTGCCTCCATGAGCAGAGAGGAGTCGCCCCCCGGGGACTCAGGCGGAGAATCAGACGGCACGGTGATGTCCTCGGTGGATGGGTCGAGCTGCTCTGTGCAGGTACCAAGGGTGACCCTCCAGACGGCGGATAAGCTCGGGTAAGCAGAAAAGCAGTGCAGCCCTGGGATGGAGGTGGACAGCGACCTGATGGCCCCTCCGGGCGTGGTCCCCCCCACCAGAATCTCGTCCATTCCGATAGTATGGCGAGAACTAGAGTTGACAGTTTGACTGAGTTGCACAGTTGCACAATATTTTGGGCAGACTTCTGTTTAGGGGGCGCCCTGGGGAAGGGGAGTTGGGGTTCAAGATTGTTAGTTCTGATGGCGCTCTGCAGTAGGTGGGTTGTTAGGATTAGACATACAGTCAGACACAGAAGGTTTCAGGCCAATGGGACGGGCCAAAAAGGAAATATAGTGAATATCCTTCCGATATGGCAGAGTATAATATGCTAACATGGACTGTGCAGGGGTTGGGAACACCAAACAAAAGACACAAAACTCTGTCCTACCTAAAGAGGAGGGGTATCCAAGTGGCGTTGCTACAAGAGACCCACTTAGCAAAGGGGGAAGCGGAAAAGATAAGGCGAAGATGGAGGGGTCAGGTGTATGCCACAGAATATTCTGCATATGCTAGGGGGGCGCTGATATGGATACGTGCTGGGGTTCCCTTCGCAGTGGAATCCACCAATATTGACCAGGAAGGCAGATACGTGGTGTTAGAGGGAAGGTTACACGGTGTACCAATTACCTTGAGTTGCATTTATGCCCCTAACCAGGATCAGATCCCCTTTATGACAAGGCTATCGGGTCAACTCACAAGCCAGCGGGGGGAGGCCTCTTGATAGGGGGAGACTTTAACAGCGTGTTAGACATAGAACTTGACCGCTCCACCGCACCACTGCCGGGGGCAATGACAAGCAGAGTAGCCCAAAAACTTAGAGAATGGCTAGATGAATGGGAATTATTAGACGTATGGCGTGAGCAACATCCTACTGAAAAAGATTATTCATACTACTCAGGACTCCACAGGGTACACACAAGAATTGACAGGGTGGTTTGTACAGCAACACTAATGCAGGGGATGGTCCACTCTGAATACCTGGGACGTACGCTCTCCGACCATAATCCTCTTCTGCTGTCCTGGAGAGTGAGGGATGTTAGGCCCCCCATCCCGATGTGGCAAATGGCCCCTGGAGCCTTGGAGGACCAGGTGTACAGGGATGACCTTCGTCTCTTCCTAACTGACCATATTAAAATTAACGAGGGATCCACTGACTCTAGATCCGTTGAGTGGGAGACCCTTAAAGTGACAACCAGAGGATAATGTATGGGACAGACGACGGGGGTGAGACGGACGCTGGAACGGGAACTCACCAGACTCGAGAAGGAAATACATGAGGGGGAACGTAGACAGGGAACAGATGAGCAGGAAGGGGAAAAGTATGCCCAGGCACGAAGAGGCCACTCTCAGGTTGAGGAACAACTTAGATGCCATTGTGTGCAAAACTATATGGCCTCATTACACTCTGAGGAGGGGAGGTCAGGCAGAATGCTGGCGTGGCTGGTAAGACCTGGAGGGGAAAGAGAGCCTATAACCAAGGTGATTACCATGGAGGGAGAGAGGAGACATAGCTTGAACACTATAAATGACGCTTTAATAGAATACTATGCTCATTTATATAGGAAACCCGGGAAGCTTGACGAATCGGCTCTTGAGGCATATCTACAGCATCTCCCATTGCCAACGCTGACAATTGAGGAACAGGAGGGGCTGGGGGCAGCTGTGACAGCAGATGAGATCAAGAATGCCATATCGCAATTAGCGCCCGGGAAGACACCGGGAACGGACGGCTTACCTATGGATTTCTATAAGAAGTACGAAACCTTGCTGGCCCCCGGACTGGCGGAGGTGTACTCTGAGGCATTGAGCCGGGGTGTGCTGCCGAACACTCTGAGGGAGGCATTGGTGATCCCACTGCCCAAGTCTAAAGATAGAGAAACATCTGTCGCTAATTTTCGCCCCTTGTCAATGCTGAACAATGATTTTAAAATACTCAGCAAAGTTCTGGCCAATCGGCTGCTCAACTACATGCCCAAACTGATACACGAGGATCAGAACGGGTTTGTCCTGCACCGGAGCACGTCCCTTAACTTGAGACGACTATTCGCCATTCTACATATGCCCAGGGAAGCAAAGCCTTTGACTGGGGTATTACTCGCCGTGGACTTCGAAAAAGCCTTCGATTCAGTTAGATGGGACTACCTGAGGACAGTGATGAGGAAAATGGGCTTAGGAGAGGGTTGGGTAAAGTGGGTGGACCTCCTATATGCATCCCCTCTGGCTAGAGTGAGGACAGGCAAGACGGTATCCGACACCTACCCAATACACAGGGGCACTAGGCAGGGTTGCCCTCTATCGCCACTATTATTCGCACTGGCCATCGAGCCGCTGGCAGCCCAGCTACGAAGAGATGGCAGGGGCAGAGGGATACAATGGGGACAGCCTGAGCACATCGTTTCCCTTTATGCAGATGATATACTCATCTACCTCAGGAATGGAGAGACGGGACTCCCCTGGGCTCTGGATGCCCTGGAGCACTTTGGGTCCTCGTCGGGATTGCGTCTCAATAGGGGCAAAACATATGTTTTTCCCATACTAGCGGGATGTGACCGGCCCGCATCGTGCCCCGAGGATGTAGGCTGGGCTCCGAGGACGTTTAAGTACCTGGGGATACAGGTGTTCCACGAGGTGGGGGACCTCCGGGATGGCAATCTTGGGAGGGCGCTCCACTCCCTGCATTCCTCAGTAAAGTTCTGGCGCTCTCTAAGGCTAACCATAATGGGCAGAGTTGCACTGTCCAAAATGATAGTCCTGCCCCGATTACTTTACTATTTTGCGAACCTGCCGCTGCAGATCAATTCGGCGTGGTTCTGCGAACTTAAAACGCTGATCAGGGAGCTTATATGGGACGAAGGCCGTAGACGTACGGCACTTTCGATTCTCTGCAGGCCGACACATATGGGGGGCCTGGGAGTCCCTGACTTTGAGTTTTATTATTTAGCATCACAACTGCAGTGGATAGCGGCGTGGATGGGTGGAAAGGGACAATTGGATAGATACACTGTTCAAGGAGAAATTGGAATGGAAAAAATCATTGCACAGATGGTGAACATGAGAGTGACCAAGCGCGCGGACAGCATGATGACGAGAGTAGCGGCAGCATGTTGGAATAAAAGTACGAGAAGAGTAGGGGTGGGACAACCTTATTCCCCGGAGCTCCCACTTTCAGTACTAGGGGAAGGAACAGATGATAGGAATCTGGTGGGCTTTGGCCTCGGACCCTGGAGGATAGCGGGAGTGGAGACAGTCGGAGCACTGTTTCAGGAGGGGGTGCTGAGGTCCTTCTCAGACTTAATAGAAATGGGCCTCCCAAGGGGACAGTTTCTCCAGTACAGGAAACTAACACACATCCTCAAAGAGCACTGGGGAACGGTAAACGCAGAGCCCCCAACCCACAGAGTACTACACTTACTACTAACGTCTGGTGGGGAATCTCACTTAATAGCTAGGATCTACAGGTCCCAAAATGAGTAATCACTGGACGCACTACAGAGAACAGTGGGAAAAGACAGTGAGCAGGGAATTAACAGACACGGAATGGAACAGGGTACTAGCCTATCCTCGGACGGTATCCAGAAACACCCGGTTGAGATACATACAGTTCAACTACACGCACAGAACATACCTCGCCCCACATAGACTGACAAGAATTTATGGGGGAACCCCCAAGGCATGCCCTAGATGTGGAAATGTAACTGCAGACTTTGACCACATGGTATGGAACTGCCCAGAGCTCCAGAGGGGCTGTGCTGCAGCGCAGGCGGATCTGGAGCAGGTGCTGGGGGTGGAGATTGGGCTATCCCCGGCGTCATGCTTACTGGGTTTGAGAGCGCATTCGCCTCAGGGAAAGTGAGGGGACACTTCCTGGACCTTGCACTGGTCCTCTATAGGAGACGAATCACAATAGGTTGGAAATCTCCCAGCTGCCCACTGGCGAGCGTATGGCGGCGGGATGTGTCAAGATGGGCCCGAGCAGAATTGCAAGTGCTGAAAAGGGAGGAGGCAAGGGGTATGCGCCAAACCCCCATTGCCCCGGCGTGGGAAGAAATACTCCTGAGATGGGATAGTCAGACTAAGGAAGGGGGGGTGGCAGTGGAAACCCAGAGCGACTAATAGAGTAGAGCACAGTCAACCGGGCATGATGGGGAACCAAGAGAAAATAAGTGGAAAGAAGGTGACCAGGATCACCTGGGACAGGCAGTTAGAGGGATAGGATGACTGAACCCCAAGAGACAGAACATGGATGTTCTCGGCCTCCAAGCTCACCCGATTCAGTATGAGAAAGCAGAAACAATAAGCATAGGAAAGTACCGGCCAGGTCCCAATTGAGCGAAAGAAGGTGGGGAAAAAAAAAAAAGAAGAACAAGGAAACAACGAGTAACACCCACCACGGTTGTGAATGTAGCCTGTTTGAAATAGCGCCATCAAGTTAAGATAAAATAATAAGTAGTTTTCGAGAAATTTGCAATACGGACAAGTAGACACTCCAGATTAAATGCGACCACAGGATAGGGATGTACCCCTAGGACACCGAAACAACCTAGGCGCATTGTACCCCCAAGTAACGTCTAGGATGAGAAGAAATATGGTGGGAGCATTAGAAAATGCATGAATATGCTGTATATTCAATGATAAATTATATGCACTAAATGGAAATCTGTTGATGACCATCAAGAATGTTGCAGATGTAATGCAGTGAAAGTTAATTAATAATAATAAAAAATATATATAAAAAAAAAAAAGATGTGTATTAAGGGGGCGTGGAGGGTTGATATTTATTTAACCTGTTGTGTTACAAGTTTAGAGTACGCTAAGTTAAGATATGGTAGTTATAGATGTTTTAGGATAAGATAGTGTTGTTTAGATAGCATAGTTTAGTTTAAGTGTAGTTTAGTTTCAGAAGGTGAAGGTAGTGTAGATTAGGTAGTTTTATGTAGGCTAGATTTTAAAATTACATTAAATATCCTTGAATTCTACATAAGTCTACCTCATGTATACCATGTAGTTGTTAGCATGTGTGCCTAAGTAATGTTAACTACATGCATTTGTCTCTGGTCACATTGTTTTTATTTGAGATATGTGTGACTAGGTGAAGACCTATGGAGAGGAATCTGCCAGTTTGGGCATGGAATGGCATTAAGACCAACAAACATAGTTGTGTTCTGTAAGTGGCACTCTTAATGTGAAAGGGGAGAAAGGCCAAAGCAGGTATTCCCATTTTGTTGCACTGTGTGTGTAAGTCATGCCACATGCATTGGAGGAGTGGTGATGTAAAACCATTGTCAATGTTGGAAACAGCCTTTTCTGCAGAGTTATCCCCAAGCCTTCTGCCTTTCTCCTCTGTTAGACCTGGTATTCTTGGTGTGGTCTTCACTGTCTTTTTTGCCTTTGGTTCCCATATTTTGACTGTGTTCTGGACTCTGTTTTTGCTGGTTTTCGTACTCTGGGCACTTTACCACTGCTGACCAATGCTAAAGTGCAAGTGCTCCCTGTGTAAATTGTATGTGTAATTGGCTTTTCCATGATTGGCATATTTGATTTACTAGTAGGTCCCTAGTAAAGTGCACTAGAGGTGCCCAGGGCCTATAAATCAAATGCTATTAGTGGTACTGCAGCACTGATTGTGCCACCCACTTGAGTAGCCCTGTAAACATGGCTCAAACCTATCACTGCAGAGTCTGTGTGTGCAGTTTTAAACTGCCAGGCCCAAACATTCCCTTTTTTATACATGTAAGCCACCCCTAAGGTAGACCTTGGGTAGTCTCATGGGCAGGGTGCAGTGTATGTTAAAGTTATGTCTGAACAGTGTAATACTGCCAAGTTCGTTTTTCACTATTGCAAGGCCTATCTCTCTCATAGTTAAACATGTGGGCTGCCTTAAATAACTTTTAAGTGTAGTTTCCCTTTGGGAGCAGATAGAGCTGAGGAGTTTGGTGTCTCTGAACTCACAATTTAAAAATAGATTTTTTGGTAAAGTTGTTTTTTGAATTGTCAGTTTGAAAATGCCACTTACAGAAACTGGACATTTTCTTGCTTAAACCATTCTGTGACTGCCTGCTTGTATATTGCCTGTCTGGGTCAGAACGAGTCGGGCTGTTTGTGAATCTCCACTAGACAGTGACACAATGGGAGCTGGGGTGTAGTCTGCATATCCTGATGTGCCATCTGGGCTAGAGTGGAGGGAGTGGTGGTCACTTACATCTGAAAGGGCTGTGCTTGCCCTCACACAATGCAGTCTCCAAACCCCTGGTGTGAGTAGGGGCCAGGCCTGGGCAAGGCAGGATCTTGTTAACAACAGAGACTTTCCTTTGAAGTTTGCCTTCTTGAAAGACAGAAAAGGGACCCAAAACCCCAGATTTTTCAGATTACTTCTGGATTCAAGAGGAACCTCTGCCAAGGAGTAGAGCTGAAGAGCTGGAGGAGGAGTACTGCCCCTTTGCCTGTGACTGTGCTTTGCTGAGCCGGCCTGCAGTTGCTGCATCTGCCTGAAAGAGGACAAAGACTGGACTTTGTGGTATATTCCTGTTTGTGAAGTGTCTCCAAGGGCTTGGACTGAGCTTGCCTCCTGTTTTGAAGTCTCAGGGCCATCAAAGACTTTCTCTGCCAGCACCTAGACTTTCTGCTGAGACTCCTACCCTGCTAAGTGATCCCGACTCCAGTCCCTAGGCCCTTGAAAGGTGAAGCTGGTGGAACAAAGACTGAAATCCACGCACAGGAGCCGTGCAGGGAAAAGTTTTACCCACCACCTGCAACGCAGCTGTAAAGATGATGCACCACCTACTTTGCGGCTGAGAAATCAACGCATCACCTGCACTGCTGCTGGGAAATTGACGCTTCACCTGCATCGCGGCTGGAGAAACAACACAACACCCGGTTGCGGCTGCTGAAAACAACGCAAACCCCACGCAGCGCGGTTTTCCATCACTGTGTGGCCAGATTTCACATGCATCATTGCTGGGTGTCAGAATCAACATGAACCTGCATGGACCCGAGGTGCCCCGTCCAGAAATTGATGCATCACTTTCTTGCGGAAGAGAAAAATTATGCATTGCTGACTTTTTCGAAGCATGCTCGCCCGTACGGCTTTATTTTTTATGTAAACCAGGTACGTTGTGTAACAACATGTTTTTATTGTTTTCTATGGAGTAAGATTCTATTATTTTAAAAATTCATAACTTTACTTGTGTATTTTTTGGGTGGTATATGGATACTCGAGCCCTTATTGTAGAAGAAAATTGGTTCTGTAGAAGGCTATTGGGAGTTGGACAAAATATTTCTGGTTTTTGCCTTCATTTGGAACTGGAGCTTTAGTTTGTGCAAGACAATATCCAGTTGGCTCCCATACTGTTATGGATTTCAATCTGGAGTAACGAACAAACTACTTTTAATAGGGATATTTTAAGGGATTGTTTGGCTTGTGACAATGTAAAGAACATTCCCTGGCTGATGTATATAAGGAAGATGGCCCACGATCTGGGGCGGCCTGATTTGTTTGAATATCCTGAGGGCCTGACTAGTCGAGATAAAAAATGGGTTAAGGATAATTTTCTGAGAATCCAGGAGACCAAAAGGGAGGGGGAGGTCTTAGGGAAAAAATCGGTCAGGGATTTTATTATGCTATGCTAAATATGGGGGTGGGTCCTGAGCGCTGTCTCTTAGAGATAAATGATGTGAGGGAAAGGTCTCTTATTACTCGATTCCGTTTGGGGATCATTAGAAGTAATCTGTGTTTCCCGCTAGGCCAGTATGGGGAAAAATCTATTAGACCCTGCCCCTGTGATGGGGTGTCCCAACAGACCTTGTTTTGTGTTTTTTATGCACCGTTTAGAACTCGTTTTTTATTACCTCTTTTAAGGCCCGAGGGTTTTGTGCAATATCGTCCTGCTTTTATGTGGTTGCAAATGGCCTCAGAAGTATTGGTTTGGAAGGGCCTGGGACCTATTACTTGGCGTAAAAATGTAGAGTTATTAGAATGAATTATTTTATTTTATTGTTTTTAATGATTGAGGTCCTATCTGTTTATATTCTTGATGGGTATTTTGATTGTTTATTGATTTATTGCTGTTTTAACTAATGTATTGGTGATTATTGGTTTTAATGGATGAGTTTTTTCATACCGAATAAAGTCTTCTTCACAGGTTGTGTAATTTTATCATTTTGGTCTTGTTTGATTTAGATAAATATTGGCTATTTTTTCTTAACTGGTGTAGTGTCCATTTTGTAGAGTTTTCACTGCATTACCGTGTGTTTTGGTACAAATACTTTACACATAGCCTTTGAGATAAACCTGACTGCCTGTGCTAAGCTACCGGGGGAGCAGGGGTTATCTTAAATGTGTATCTCCATTGCCCTGACTAGAGTGAGGGTCCCCGCTTAGACAGAGTGCTAACTTGCTGCCAACCATAGGCCCCATTTCTAACATCCTCCTATTTTTCTGACCCTCTTTTTGTTGGCTTTAGGACTCTGGGCACTTTACCACTGCTAATCAGTGCTAAAGTGCATGTGTTCTCTCCCCTAAAACTTGGTATAATCGGCTTACACCTGTCTGGCATATTTCATTTACCTGTAAGTCCTTAGTAAAGTGGTATACCATATACCCAGGGTCTGTAAATTAAATGCTACTAGTGGGCATGCAACGCAGATTGCGCCACCCACAGAAGTAGCCTTTCAAACTTGTCTCAGTCCTGCCACTGCTGGGCCTGCATGCACAGTTTACTGCCACATTGAATTGGCAAGTCAAATTTCTGGCCAAACCCTACACTCCCTTTTTACAACACCTTAATCACCCCTAAGGTAGGCCCTAGATAGCCCTATGAGCAGGGTGCTGTGTATGTAAAAGGGATGACATATATTTTTATGTGCTACATGTCCTAGTAGTGACAAACAGCCTATTTCATTTTTCACTATAGATTGCTGCTCCTCTCATAGGTTTGCATTGGAATTCCCTTATATATGTCTAAGTGGTAATCTCTGATCTTTGAGGAGTAGCGCAGGCATGTTTGGTATGTTTGGAATGGTAGGGAGAAATCCTGCCTACTGGGGTAGGTAAAATTTACATTGTATATTAGAAACACCACTTTTGGAAAGTGGGCCTTTCTCAGTGCTTAGAACAAGTGCTTTGGAGCCTGACTCCAATCCACATCTGGGGAAGAGTGGCAGCTCCACTTTCTGCATACTCTCCAGGCAGCCATCAGTAAGGTAGGGTTGGTGGTGACAGGGTTACATCTGCATTCATCTATATACTGATGGTCTTCCTGAGCTGGAAGAGGCAGAGGGCGTTCACACTTTACACTTGTATAGGCTGTGTCCTGCCCTCATACAAAGGCCTCGTTTACCCCCTACTGATATCTGGAGCCAGAGTAGAGGAGGAGGGAAACTCTCAGAACTGGTCAGACCTTTCTGGAATCTTCTCCCACCTTCTAGAAACAGGGCACCAGGTATAAGTACAGGGGTTGTGACCCCAAGAGTTTAGAGCACTTTTGGAACCGGTTCTGAACTTTTGTCAAGAAGGACTGCTTAACTGCACAAAGGACTCATCTGGACTGCTCTTCTGTGGTTGCCCTGCTACCTGTTGCTGCTGGGGGGCATAAAGGACTCCCTGGATTGCTTTTCTGCTTGTTTCCCTGCTGCCAGCCTGTTCCCTGATTCTGGACTACATAGGCACTATTGAACTGCCAGGAGGAACTGCTATTAAGGGCCTTATTGTGCTGACCTTCCTTCCCACTGCTGCTACCCTTGTGTTCCCTCCTGTGTTCGCCCAGGGGCCAGCTTGAGATTACTGGTGTTCATTTGCTGCCTCTGTCCATTCAAATATAGCCTTTGGGGAGCGCTATGTTTTGTACATGTATTAACGTTTTGGAGCCACCCTAGTGCCTCTTCAACGCTTTCTTCTTTTATCCCCCTGTTTTAAAAAACTAAGCTCATGGTGAGCGCTTATATCCCTACTCCAGCATGTGGCAAGTGTTTTCCGTTGGTACTGTCCCCCTTTTCCAGTGAGGGTACCCTGCTGTGCAAACTGCCTAAAGCTGATGCCGCAGCCTCGGTCCTGTTCGCAGCAGTGACTGCTGCACTGAGGGAACCCCCACCTGTGAGGCCCTCTCGGTGAGAAAGAGGAGTTGCACTGATTGCTGGACTGAGGAGAGTGCTTGAAGCCCATGTAGGAAACTCTACCTCGCAACAGCGGCCTGCCCCCTTAGCAAGAAGTAAGTCTGGCAGGGCCCCACCCAGTGAAATGCCGCCATCCTGGTTTGTGCTGTGGCTCCGTTAGCCGTGGTATTGCGGCTCTGTCTGTGAGTGTGGAGCGGGAGATCGGGCCTCTGAACCCTGGGGGAGCTTCCTTGCGTTCCCTACATAGTGGGCTTGTGTGGGGACACAGAGCACAGTCAGAGGAGCACGGGACCGGAAGAAGTCTCCAGCAAGCTTCCTGATTGTACAGTTTGGGGTAGCTACACCTTTTGGACTGCTGGAGACCAAACGATATCTCCACATGTGGTCCTACCGTTGATGTCT
The DNA here is from genome assembly GCF_031143425.1 of Pleurodeles waltl. Classification (NCBI taxonomy): domain Eukaryota; kingdom Metazoa; phylum Chordata; class Amphibia; order Caudata; family Salamandridae; genus Pleurodeles; species Pleurodeles waltl. The sequence continues at coordinate 847,719,932 of NC_090444.1, forward strand.
CTAGCCCCCTGGCCCTCCAGGGGACACTGTGCCGGATCTCCAAAGTGGCAGAACCTCTCATGAAGACCCCAAGGAGGCCAAATGTCACCATTAGGGACAGAACTGTTGTGCCAGGGATTACTCTAACTGGGCTGGAAGGAGGGCAGATGCGTGTGTGCCCCATTTGTGTTGCATGTGCTGACTACATGCACTCGTCTTCAAATAAGTGACTGTCTTGGAAAGGTACGGTGTTCCCTTAGACAATAGCTTGTTATCACCTGCATGTGAAGTGAAAATTAGATAATAGGTATTCTCTGCATCTCAGCTGACACTTTTATCCTGCACCACTCACAGAGTACTTCAGGAGTATGTTGTTGTGGTCCTGCCCTTAAACATGGGTATCCCTAAGGCACCATACTGTCTCCACAGCATTTTATGATGACTCATATGTTTGCTTATTCTAACCAAACTGCTGCGTTTCATGATGGGATATATGCTGTGTTCCACTCTTGCACATTCAGGACATCAGGCCCCATTTCAGTAATTGCATGGTGGTTATGTTTACTATGCTTCAGGTGTTCCTCTAAATGAGTTTGACTTGCTGAGGCTGATTATATAATTTATGTCTTGTTGCATCCTGAGCCTTATTAAAGTAATTGCATTTTGTGTGCAGTACTTATGATACATGTTGAGCTGATACTTGCACCATAATTATGATGTCTACTGGTACATAGTGTCCATAGGAATACTATGATAACCTACCTGCTGTGCCTCATGGCTTGATGATATGATGTATGACGTTTTTAATCTTGCCTAACTAAGCTGCTGAGTACTGACCCAGGATTTGCATAGGGAGCACAGTGCTTATGAATATTGTCACTTTGGTTTATGTCATTCACAATATACTATATTTTTATATATAACCTGTGTGGAGTCTTTTTTGTGCTGAATTTATTGTGTCACTGGTTTTAGTGTGTTACACAAATGCTTTACACATGACCTCTGCAGATAAACCTAACTGCTCTGTGCCAAGCTACCATGGGGTGAGCACAGGTTATCTTGAGTGTGTCACTTACTTACCTTGAGTAGAGTGGTGGCTTCTGCCTGACTGAGGTTCATACCCTAGCCAACCAGAAAACCCATTTCTAACAGTCACTAATCCATGACCTCCATGCTCATACACTAATTGGCAGGCCTTACACACGGAGCCTTCCATTACTAGCTTGTCAAAGCAGTGTAGTTTGTTGGCTAGTATCCATGGATAGACTCCCCACCAGTACTGTGACTTAATTCACCATCAACTTTGACTTCATGCTACATGTTTCACCTCAAGCTTGGGACCTTAAGTGACCACTTGCTAGTCTACATACACATAGGGTTCACATTATTTTTTCCCCTCTGCATGTGGAGCTTTGCCCATGGTACCATTAAACATGTTTCCCTTTGGGGGGTATTGGTTGTATTTGCCTTACACAACCCAATGGGTTCTATTTAGTCCATACTCCTACAGACATACAACACAAATTTGTAGGATCACAGGCACAGTTCTTGCAGCAACAGTCCCAAACAGTTTGTTTTTGCCATTGATATCCAGACAGAATCCATGGGCGATCCTCTGAATGTGACATGTGGAGGAGAGGAGTGTTTCAGTGAGAAGGAGAATCAACACGTTGCCAGTAGGGTAGATAGGCCACATTGACAGGCCACAAATGGGTAAGGTCAACAAGTGGGACAGCAAATTGAAGACATTACCAGTTGTGACATTTAATGTCACAGTCATCAGCACTGGGCAAAGGAGGAGCTGGAATTTTGGCACAGAGAAATGCCATCGGGCAGTTTTATACTGGAAAGAGGTGAAGTCCACATCTTCATCCTCTGATGTTTGTGGGGTCAATTGTAGGTGCTGGAGGCAAAGGAGGCACACAAACACATTAGGGGCTGAAGATGTGGAGCCTGACTCCGCAGCAGCATTTTTGTGAGGCAACACTGCATTGAGAAGGCCTCCTGGTTTGCCAGCACAGAATCAATGCTGCACTGGTAGGCACCCATTGTGGCGATTTATGTGTCCTTCTTCTGCTCCTGGACTTCAGGATCTTGCGTATCTCCCCCAGCTGTGTGGCAACTTTGCTGTTGCCCCTTTGGCAGGGCAGTTGTTCATGCCTCTGACTCATGACATCAGCAGTTTCAGCCAGGGACTGTTGGAGTCCCCAAAGCGGAGTGTAGGTGCCTCATGTAGCAGGCGTGGTGTCCCTATTTGGATTGAGGCACCTATGAACTGCCTCTTGGGTGCCCACCATGGTCTCTATCCCCACCCCAACTACATCTAGCACCTATCACTTGGCTCCTACCACCCAACGTGGAAATCTGCTTGGGGGCCGTCAGAGTCCAGAGCTGAGGGTGGTGTGGCAGGTGGTGTTTGATGTGTGCTGAGTGGATCCTCTGGTGACCCTGCAACACTGTTGGCCCTTCCTGCAACCATAGATGGTGTGTCAAAGGAGCCCTGGATTTCCCGGAGTGTGTCTTGATTAAGGTTTGGCATACAGTCATCCTCAGCCAGATCGTCATCCCAGACAGGCAGCTTCTCAGGAGGTGCATGTACATCCTCCGCAATGAGAGAGCAATGTTAAGGGTGTCCTTATTGAGATTTTAACATGGGTAAACTGTTTGAAAAGCTGACTTGCTAATGTTTGACTTTCAGTACAGTATTTATGCATAGGATGTCTGTTACATGGAGTCTTTGAGTCCAAGTTGCACTGTAATTGCCTTTCATATTGTAGTAGCACGGCATTATTACTACAACCAGTGTGTGACCAGGCAGACTGTTGGACTCATGGCACATATTGCAACACTGTTATACAGGTGACTGGGCCTACCATTCCTGGACATATGAAAAGAGATCGTGTCCACATCTGTCAAGGTGATTTGCATTGTTTTTCATTATGCCTTTAGTGATTGTGTTTTAACATGTTGACCCCACCACTGTTCAGATTGCACATAATCCCCACAGTGGCTGCATTGCTTGTGGCCAGTATTCAGCCCATTGCTCCTGTGTATGTGATGTGGCTCTGCATATCATTTTGTAAGATCCTGCCATCTAGGTTTCTCACTGTACATTATGGCACTCTGCCTTGTTGTGCTGGCTACCATGCAGATCGTGTATTCATGTGTTCAAGGGTTGATTTTGTAAAATTTATCCTGCACAACTGTTCACTCAGAGAAAAACCTTGATAGTCTGCAGTAATGTGTGAGTGCATGTACTTTTCATATATTTCCTATTTTGGTCTCCTCATTTGTAATAATTGGATACACTTTTGGGTCCATCATTGTGGACAGTGGGCACTATGTACCAAATCTGAGGCTATGGTCAATGTCACATTAGGTAGTTTGCTAGCACTGACACTCATCACAGTTGATACTTGCCAGGTTTGAGTATCTGCATAGGGCGAAACATCCTTCAACTCAGGGCTCCTTACCGTACATATACATGCCTCCTCTGCCACTCCTCATTTAGGCCCAGGGGCACAACTTACTGCCACACAGTGATGTAACCCAGGTCATACATTGACTCTCAGGGGCCTGCAACACGAACAATGTGTGACCATGTCCAATGTACTGACATCTCTATGTTTTTATGGGCTGTGAGTCAAGCTCTACCCCCCCATGGTAGTAGGGCTGGAATTCGTGGCCTGTATCTACCCTGTTTAGCTAGATGACTAGACGTAGCCACCTCAGTCTCCAACCATCGCTGACTCATGCCCTTAGTGTTAGCAGACTAGTTTTTCATGTCCCTTGGCAGATCCCTATTCCACATCCTCCAACAGAGACATATGTGGCAAGGTGATACAGTTTCCCTTCAGACTCCCTCCTGCCACATGCTACATCTTCACCCAGGACAACATCACATGTAGGATGTTGCACCCCAATAAGCTCTTCTCTGTCATTCCTTCCCAGCTACAAAACAAGTTTGACACTGTCAGACACAGCCGTGCATGTGGATTTGTTAGGTTACATTGCAGAATACGTATCCATTCTAAGCTACTTACTACACAATGTCTCCCCATTCAGGCATAGTGGCAGTTCCACTTACTCAGACAGCACTTACAGTGCACTGAACTGCACAACCATGGGCCCACCAGGGTCACAAGTCATCTTGGTTTCAACACACATGGTCATATGATGAGCATCCCTTGCATTTACCCTGACCCAGTCAGATTTAGTACATGGCATGAGTTTGGGTAGTCCCTACTGTGGCAGCTGACAATTGTGTGGTCTCACCCTACACATTAGGGCAGCTGTGTGCTATGTATTGTCATGCCAGCTAATGTACACACGGATCTTAGTATGTTCTTATGTGTTTATACTTCACATACCTCACACCTGACCACCATCTCAGGTGAGCACATTCTCCTTTGACAAGCACATGGCTTTTTTTCCGTAATAGTGCATATTAACGTTTAAGGGGCCATGTAAGCCACAGGGGCCTCATGGTGCAAGGTGGTCTTCATTGTTAACGTCAGGGTGTATAGAGGTCAGGTGTTCATGCATGATGTGTAGTTTCTGTCCCTGGGGCATATGTTGATTCAGCTTCCACTTCTGTTACATCGCTTTTTGTAACACACCAGCGGTGCAAACTGCAGACCCATTTCTAAAAGGCCACAAGTGGTCACTTTGCATGGCTTTTCTTGGGCTTGGAGATGTGGAGTGAGGCAAGGCAGCACAAGTCGCTGCGCTGCCTTACTCTGTGTCGGGGGGCATAACATGGGCATTGTGGTGGGTTTTCAGATGCAACACATATGGTTTTAATTGCATTCCCTGATTTCCAAGGTTTTGTGACCTGGGTAACGGGAAAAAAAATTGTGCACCTCCCCAGGGGAGCCATAACAAGCAGTGATATTTTTTACTATCCTAGGTTTTTCCTTTTTCTGTGTGTGCTGCATTCTGCCACACACATAGGATGAGAACAAAGCCAGACATGATTGTTTTTGTGCAGAAAGGTGTCTGTTACTGCACAGGGACAATCCTGACTGTGATGCAAGCATACTTACAACATGGATGCCACGGTGCTTGGGTCTGGCCCTCAGCAGCCCAGTGTGCGTCAGTACAGGGGGAGATGACTGTAATACGTCATATTGTTGGTACAGGCTATTCCTTCCCTTTCCATGTGGCACAGGGCAGTGCAGCAAGGTGACTGCACCTACCTTGTGATACGGCTCCCAAGAGTTTTACTTTGTATTGTGTGACTTGTAGTCTTGGTAACACATGTTGTGCATTGCACTACACGGGCCAGTATGCACAGGTTTGGTTGGACTGCTGCTGCACTTCGTACAAGTAATGGATACCTGTGACAGAGCCTGACTGAGCTGTGTGAGATCTTGCAGGGCAGTGTGAGTGGCATTTAACAGGACGTGATCTAGATTCCTGCCCTTTGCCTGCAGACAGCTCAGTGGAGCACTGGGACTACACAACATGACATCGTCCACACCCATTCCCCCTTGTTGATATTTGCCCTGTGTCTTTGTGGGATGACAGCTGCCACTCACTCCTCCAAGGCATCCAGCTCCTCCTGGGGCGCAGGTCTCTCTCATCCAGTCTGCATTGCTGCCTTCAGGTTCTTAGCCAGTTTCTCCTTTACCAGGTGCTTATAATCATGCCAGGGCTTCTTGTAGTCGGTAACAGTCCTCTTCACTTGTCCCACTCTGTTGACTTTCTCTGCAATGGACTGCTAAGTGGCCTCTTTCCTCCCTAGAGGCAATTTTGAGGTGACAAAGAGCTGGTGTTGGTGGTCTGTCACCTCAGTGATCAAGATGCCATTCTCCTCCTCACTGAAGTTACACTTCCTCTTCCTCTCCCTCTTGGAGTCTGTCTGGCTTAGCTCTACAAAGGTTTGCTTTCACTCTCATGTGGTGTCATGAGGGAACTTAGTTCAATGTATTATTGATTGAATGTGAAGAAGCACGTTGGTGTAGCCCCACACAACCCCACTCAATACATTGTTGAAGCGGTGTCTGTGTTTTTAGGTTACAACAGTCCCTAAACAGATGTAGGGATGCAATGGTAATCTAGAAGCCTAATCTTGTTCTTTACAATATCATACACTAGAAGTGTACTTGAAAAAAATAATCTTTAACTAAAAAGTGTTTATTTCAACAGTCTTATCCTGTTGCTTAGCACATCTAAAATAACCACACAGAATAGCATTAAAACACCACAAATTCAGACTGTGAAGAATGAAAATAAAATGAACATTTCTACCATAGTTAAAATGTCATGTGGCAACCTGACAATCTAAAAACCTACTTCTATGCACTTTACTAGGAGAGCATGGAGCAGTGTAACGTAACTTGCATCTATAGGTATTTTGGGAAAATCAACACACAGCATACCTGTTAACAGCTAAATGTTGTAGTTATCAGTAATCAGGAGCAGCTGTTCACTGGAAAGGAAAAAACATCTGCAACAGCTTCTCTCCTTTCAGACTTTGCACTGTAGCATTTTTACAGCAAAATGGGATGGAGCAGAATAGCAACATTTTCATGATGTTCTGTCCGTATCTTGGTTGAAATATCTTGGGGAAAGGACCTCTCCTGACAACTTATCAATTGGCAGGTCCTTAATACTATATTGTATGTGAGATATGTCTGATCTAACCTGTGTGCATCAATATGCTAGTCTTCAACACATTCTTATAAAAAAATAAGGTTACAACGTGTCAATTCAGAATCCTCTGTTTTTATTATTATTATCTGACCTTGAGATGGAGATCACAAGGCACTTATTCCAGACTGATGTTGCATCAGTTGTCTTATCAAGGTCATCGTATGCACATCAGGGCCCATAATTATACTCTGCTTGCGCCGGATTTGGTCTTTTTTTTTAATGCAAATTTGGCGCAAAACTAACACCATATTTATACTTTGACGCTAAACCCTACTAACGTCAAAATATCTCAGTGTGCGGCATTTTCTGTGTGCGTGAAACTGCCTTGCCTTAATGACATGCAAGGTAGGAGTTCCCGTACAAAATATGACTTAAACACCCGTGCGCCATATTTAGCCAACCGCACAAAAATCCCTCACGGCTGGGAGGCGGAGTCAAAAAATGGCACACATCCCGATTTGCATCAACAAATTAACACCTGGGTCAGGGCAGGTGTTAAAATGGGGCAAACACACCAGTACTTAAGGAAAACCCACAGAAGCAACATCAGAGCTCCAAAAGGAAGACATGGAGGTGCTATTCATCCAGCATGTACAAAGACGCAGAGCACAGGAGCAACAGCAGCAACTTCCACCACACCAACAGTGACCCCAAAGGAAACGCTGAAGGCAGGAGAGGATATTCCGGACCAGGACAACCCTTCAGGGCCTCAGGGAACATGACATCATTCAGAGGCACAGACTAAACTGGCAAGCCATACAGCAGCTGCTGCACTGCATTGAGCCACAGTTGGCACCCAGCTTGCAGACACCCCACATCATTCCACCAGAGACCAAGCTGCTAGCTGTCCTGCACATGTTGGCAAGTGGCTCTTTTCAAACCACTGGTGCCCTTATTGCTGGGATCTCACAGCCCTCATTCTCTGCCTTCCTACCCAAGGCACTGGATGCCATCATCTCCCTCACACCTCGCCACATCAGCTTCCCTAACACACAGCAGAAGCAGCAGGAGACCAAACAGCCCTTCTATCACATCAATGGCTTACCACACGTACTTGGTGCCATTGACTGCACACATGTACGGATTGTGCCACCTGCTGCAACCGAGCATCTATACCGTAACAGGAAGCACACACACTCCATCAAAGTGCAGGCCATTGTGGATCACCGGGGAATGATCACCAACATCGTGAGGCAAAGTATCCTGGGAGTGTACATGATTCATTCATCTTCCGCCACTGCACCATCAATCAACACTTCCAGGATGGACGATATGTCAATGGCCTACTTGTTGGTAAGTACAGAAACCTAGTTATATGCACACTGCACAGCAACCCTGTAGGACACACAACACATACACCACTACATTGACACGTGGCCAGGAAGACAGTTTAGCTGGTCATGTTTGATATCCTGACCCAATGGGATACACACCTATGGACAAATGACAGATGCAAATAACAACAGATGCCACTCCGGAGCCACAAGGGACCAAATTAAAACCACAGAGTGACAGTGACATAGCCTTAACTGGCAGTACAACTTGGAAGATGAATCCTCCAATATCACATCAAGAACACTCAATCACACACCCTTCGAAGCAATACGTACTGTGTAAGGGGGGTGTAATGTGTTTCGCTGCAGGTCAAACACCATGAAACACATAGCATGATGATGCTGACTCTGATGAAGGTGACATGGAATCATTGAGGCAGTACCAACATCTCACATCACGCCCGGTGACATTGCCCTCTACCAATAAGCAAGTGGACTGTGCTAAGAACACATATTGATGTGACAGTATTGCAAAGTGCACACTGCTACACATATGGACTGAGACAATTACACCTATAAACAACAGATGCGCAGGCACATGGACCTTCTGACACTTAAACCTTCACCCCCACAACCAAGTTAGCCAGCTTACCTGGAGCAGGTTCAGTAGTGTAGGTACACGTTTGCACATGAGCCAACTCGGTGAGGGCACAAAAATAGGTTTGCATAGAACTTGTCACACATGGGATATTTGTTCATTGTCAACTGTGAACACTTCAGTGCTGCCAACTTATGGAGATGTGTTGTACATTGTCACCTAGCCAAAGCAAAGGGCCTCACTGTTGTTTTTCTCATGCTATTACATATGTTGAATTGGATGGGATGTTCAGGCCATATAGTGCAACCGTGTTACCAACACAGTGGAATCGATTGTGTATGTGGATATATCATGTCACTTCCAGTGAAGGCACATGGACACTTCTTTCACATGACATAATGCATGGGAGATACACAATGAGCTGCAAGTTTACAAATATACCGCTGATACCCGGTCTATCAGCCAAACACCAGTTTTGATAATTAAACAACCCAATGCTGAAAGAACATCCTAGAAGCCTAGGATCCCACACAATAACAAAAACACAGATGAGTCACAGACGACACAGGATAACAACTGCCATGCAAAGTGATAATCAAGGTGCAACCAACATCCAAATATTTACACTCATTTTCTCTGTCAGCTGATCAGGGTTATGGTTATCAGAGCCTGCCTATAATGAGGCACATCGGAGGACACACACCATAGTAGAGGGGATTTTTGGCATCCTTAAGTCCAGATTCCGGTGCTTCGACTTCACCGGAGGCAGCCTCCTATATTCACCTGATATGGTCTGCAAGATCATTTTGACCTGTGCCATCCTGCACAACATTTGTGTAAGGAGGAACTTTCCCCTCTATGAACCAGACCCACAAATGCATGAAGAGGAGGAAGAGGAGGATGCTGTTCGTGAACATGAGGGGGCTCATCCAAACACTGCAGCAGGATTGCGTCGGAGACAACACATTGTACAAAACATCTTCTAACTATAGTCACCATCACCACTTTGTTAGCATATGTCATAAAAACACCTGCCTTGATCACTCAATCATGCTCTGGGTAATTTATATGCATCACATGATCCCTAGGAATCATAATCAGAGTTTAGCGTCATGGAGCATTGCAGAAATACAGATTAGGATACTGAAAAAGCCACATCACATTTGATGAGTATGAATGTACAGCCAACATCACACACAGTTTAAATGACATATGTCCTGTCTATTTCACATGTGAAGGGCAATATCAGAGGACCACAGCTGTAACACACATCCATGTTGCCAACATGGTTCATTGGAGCACATGACACACAACTAAGACACCATCAATCATAAGGTAAAAAAGTGTTTCATACATGAGGCAGTGGATGTGCTATTGCATTGGTAAAAGGAATGCATGACTAGACCCTTGACAGCAGTAAGTGTGACATCAGCTATCTTTGCAAGGAGCATGTGTGACAAGTAGTCCATCTAAACTGAAAATGAATAGCACAAGTGCCCCAGGCAAGACAAGCATTGCTCACAAGACATGCCCAGCGCAGTCCATCCCAGGTAATAAGTCCTGCCACTGCCATGTTTTCAGTCTCTGCCCACCCTTCTCTAGGGGGCCCAGAAAATGGACTATCTGTACCCTGATAACCTTCATCTACACACACCCAGACTCCCATTCTGACTCCTGTGTGCTTCCCTCTTCAGTATGGCATGCCATAGTCATAGTTCATCAGTCTGCATGGACTTCAGGTCCGATAATGCACTGCCTGGTAGTCGGTAGGACCTGTAATCAGCTGTCCATTGCTTCTCACGTGAAAGGTCCAGTTGGCCCTTTGAACTTGATTCTCAACTCCAGGACTTGTGAGAGACTGAAGCTGCACACACCACTGAGCACTTCCATGCAGATCAGCCATTTGAACCTGCCCTGCCATTGCTGCTGCCTGGAACAGCTTAGAAGCTGCCATTTTCTGAATCTCCTTGTTGTGCATTGGTGTACAAATCACTTGTGTAACAGAGCCCTTGGGGGATTGTGTAACATTGCAGACCACAGCACAAATGCAGTTTTTAGTTCCCACAGTGTTGTTCCAGCTTTTCCCAGTCAGATTCTGCTCACAGTGTATTTGCCTTGTTCATTTTTGTTCCTCACAGAGCCTGCATCCTGTTAGCCTGACTGGTTCTTGTCTTTGTGTTAACCATAGAGGTTCCCTGTGGCTACATTTGTCTCATAGATGCTTTCCATGCCCTCTCTTTCCTCATGGGGTATTGTCTGGTAGGTTTACGATGAATCCTTACATACATGGTATAGTTTAATCAGTTTTCTTATAGTATTCAGTTCTGGGACATGTATTCATATAGCCTAATCTAGCCCCCATCCCTTGTCTGGTGTTGCATGTATGCATCAGTGCCAAACAGTGACAGTGTGCTATGGCTGCATGCATGGATTCGGTAAAGTGCCTCCAGCACAACAAACAAGGGTTGCCAATGTGTATGTAAGGACAAAACATGTTTGTGCCCTGATGGTCCACACACAGATTCACTTCTGCCGCTGCCTTTTGATGGGGCTTGCGTGATGACTAGCTGTGACATTAATCAGCACAGAGGCACTGATGTTCCCTGTTGCAGTGGGAATTTTAGAGGCCACCCTGTGTACAAATGTTGTGATGAGACCTGTCTGTTTCCTATTACTGATCCAAAAAGGGTTTAAGCACACCAAGGTTGCCCCGTCGTCTGCCTTATTAAAGGTCTGCAGTGCCAAAGCTGAACTACCCCCATGTGTGTCGTCAGTTGATCTTTGGCTTTAGGTCACATCTGCTTTGAAGGATACGCTGTTAATTCAGGGAATGGATCCACAGACTCATGACTAGACCTGCACGTAACTGTGACAAGATGGAGGCCAATACTGACACAGGGTACACATGGCCACACACTTGAACTGGACACATTTGTGCACTGAACCACTGGAAATATGTGAACACATGCAGCATGGTCTGCTGGTCCTCCACAGCCACAGGAGAAACATAGGTCATTTACATGACTCAAACTGTGGTGTTCCATAACTTTTTTGGATTGGAGTTGGGACTTTGTGTCACAAACACTGTACCTACCTAGCATGTTCAAATACCTGGCTCATGGGTAGTATACATACAAGTGCCCATGAAGTGGTAGCCAACATTCCAGTACATGTGATGGCTTACCTTTGTAACATTGCCAATATCAACCGTCCTCTATCTATCCTGTGTATAGTTTGTCATGGGAGATGTTTTGTCCCCAAAGTCAGGGAAGTTCACACATAAGACGCTACGGGTATGACAAACACTTATCCTGACTGATGTACCTCAATGAATGGCATCTGATGGTTATCCACAATTACAACACATGCATACTAGCACATAATGCAAAACATGTCTTGTGACGTTCACACAGAGGCACAACAACAATTGAAATAGCCAATTCACTGACATGAACACACAGGCCATGAGTGAATATTTTAAGTTGCGCAGCTTTGCTATCCTCTATTGACGCACCCCCTGCTCAAACTAGGGAATACCAATTTTAATTCCAAATGTTTGGGTTGCTGTTGCATCAGTTAAGAGTGCTAATCCGGCACAACAACATGAGTATTGTGGGCCGCAGTAGTGTAGTCTGCCACATGTGCCCAAACACTAGAACACACACGGCAGGCCCTAACAGACTATCTTTGTATAGTTATAGCTCTCATGTCTGTTAAAAATGAGAAAAATGACACACAGTTAAAGACAGATATTTTGATGTGAAAATATGCTGCAAATGCGTTAAAAAATGACACTCACAGCCATTATACATCGATTTGACCCTAGTGTTAATTCCAATACTGCACCCCATGAAATTGGTTATCCATTAAAAATACATTGATCTTTGAATGCAGGGTAATTTTTAAGCATATGCGTCAATAAATATTGACGCAAAGCCTGTAAGCGTCATAAAATTTCACGCATCATAAAAAAAAACGCACCGGATTTGAGACAGGAAGTGATGTAAGAGGATATCCTGTTTACAGAAAGGGTACAGTGGGCGTACTTTCACTTTGCAGTCTGTGATTCTTCTAGACTGTGTGGCTGTGCTGAGAGTTGTGTCTGTCCAAATTGTGCTTTTGTCTCCTGTGTGCCATTCCAATTGTCATCTGTTGTTTTTGTAATTGTCTCAGTAATTCAGTGTAAGTGTGTTTTTGTCATTTTCTGTGTCTAAGTTTGTCTTTGTTCTATTGGGAGTGTATAGTAGGTATTGTTAGTTGGGGTATTGTTGGGCTGTATGTGGGTTGTTTAAGTTTCATTTTCCTACCTCCTTTCCCTGTATATCCCTCTTTTCCCTTTCCTATCCCTATTATTTTTTGTCATGTTGGGCAGGCCACATCTGGGGAGAATGGGTGAGGAGGATCTGGGGGCTTTCATTTGGCTGGTGTGCCACTTCCTCCCCCTGACGTTAGAGGCTGGTGGTAGGGTGATACGGGGGTATCACACCGAGGCGAGGAGGCTCAGGTGGTCCAAGGTGCTGTTCCACTTAAAGAGAGTATTCAACAGCCAAAGCAACGACCACCAACTCAAACATCGCTGGGCTGACCTTGTGGCCAGAGAGCAAGACCTGCTGGACCACCTGGGTGTGGTGATTGGTGGCCCTGTTGGTGAGTAAAAATCGGACTAATGTGTACATTAAAATGCTCTGCAGTGGCAGATTTGGTGACATGCTGCTTGCAATGTTTGTGGACATATGGAATGCAAGTTGAACATACAATGGCCCTGATTTATACAATATTTGCTACGCATTACCGTCATTTGTTGACGCAAAAGTTGCACAAACTTACAAAACACAACCTGATCTTGTAAATTTGAGGTCAATAGATGATGGTAATGCGGCACAAACAAATGTTTTATTCATGGTCTGTGAGTGTACCAGGAATGAGATGTATTTCACATGCTAAAGTAAGGAATTAATGTAGTCCCCAATTATTTTGAATACGTGTCTGAGCTGTATACATGGCTGTACGTACAAAGATCTTCCTAACCTCTGGTAATATCTTAGGCTGATATTTTGACTTGGTTTATGCAGCATTTAAAATAATTATGGATGCCGGAGTAATGCACACTGGATAATATATAAATGTTTGGTGCTACTTTCCATAGCTGCAGCGTAAAAACATGAAACAAATGCTACACATAAAAAAAAAATACCTGGCCTTATGTTCATTGTTCCTGTGTGTTTTAATTTGCCTTGGGCTGAATTGCTGGTACAGAGCTGATGCATTTGCCATCTGTGTCACTTTATAGACAAGCAATTTTCATAAGTTAATGGGTCATCATGGGATCCCTGAACTTGGTGAAGGCATGGTCACAAATGATTTATTTGCATGATGTTGTGCATGGGACCCCTGACAGCTTCCATCATACATTTAAAGTGACGAAATAGTTTGCTAGTTTACGTTTGGTACACCTCTGCTGATCTAGTGCAGCAAATGTATCATTGATAATTTTGCAGTATGAAGGCTATCACAGACATGGGTGCATGCTAAGATCAGCAGACCAGCATTGTTGTGACTGCTGCCATTACCAAGGTGCACACAAATTGAGACCTACCTCATCAAGATTGCCACAGTAGGACATTTGCTAAACCATGTTTCAATTAGGGGACAGCGTCAGTTCGTTGTAAAACCACTGATCACTCAACTTGGCAAATGTAAGATGATGAATGTGGCTAACTGTGATCTACAATACCTGATATAGGTACACAGGGCCCTGACTAACAGATTTCAGGTGCAATGACTACACCTGTGCCCATGCATTCTGTCACATATGATTAAATTAGACACTGTCAGCATATATTTCTTTTTTTGTATTGATTTAGATAAATGGCCAATCCATGTTTAGTGTGACATTGTCATCAAGTAACACACAGGATCCCGGCCATCATGGTGTCATAGTGGTCATAAACGGCTCTGGGTACACTGGCAATGTGGCAAATGTAACCTACAGACAACACAGGCCCACATATAATGGGCCATAGAAAGCACAATAATTCATGAGCTAAACTCAACCCACATGAGCATCACACAGTAACTGATTGTTCCTTGATGCACAAGCCACAATACCTGAGTGACTGGTATTGCAGTGCACCAGGAATGTGGCTTTGCGTGTTTCTCATAACAACAAATGAAGAAATGGAGTACCCTCTAGAAACAATTCTGCACAAAACTGAGTAATCATGTTTGTCACCACATGATTGTTAGGGCCAGTGCATGTGTGCATATGTGCGTCTATCACTCATTGGAGTGACAGGGTCAATACATCTTTGCAGTGGTATGTCTTTTGGGGTGTCTACATGCCTGAGGTACTGCTCTAGCATATAAAATGTCACACACAGTGAGTTTGTGTTCCAAGTTTTGTACAGTGAGCAGACATTGACCACATTTCACCCTTCCATGTTTTACAGGTGGACCAGCCCCCTACACAATTGGAAAAGTGGCTCGATTTGCGGACCCAGACATATCCAGTAAGTGTTGATATGTTAGTTCTGTGTTGTGTTTGCAGCTGTTGTGTGATTGACTCCTGTGTGTTGGACACATTGCAAGGTATGATGTGCTGGCACATGATCTGATATGTGACTTGCCTGGAGTTTGACATTTTGTCCCATGTCTGAGTTGGACAATCAGTGGCGGAGAGTCAGATTTTGGTATTCTAGTGCAGTGCTATAGGCATGGGCTGGTGAACAGGGTGATATTTGTTGCTACACTTATGCCAATGATAAGTTTGGAGGTGGCCATGTTCATGATTTAGTCAGCAAGTCATACCGTGATTCACACAGACCAGTGATGCCGAAGTATTACCCACAGACTTGAGCCTCCCTGTTAACTAATGAACATGTAGGACTGTATGTTTGACTTCCTAGCAGCATCTAGCTCCACATGTTGTGCTATGTTTATGTGGCTCTTGAGTAGAATGTCATAGGTGTGCATGCAGCTCAAGACCAGATGGCTGCTTGCATCTATGTGCTTGTTTTTGGAAAGGTATTAGTGAGATCAAATGATTTTGACAATTGTCCGCAATTAGGAACATAAATGTGGATGTGATTGTCCAGTGTTTGACTCAATCCTAGTTTGCAGCCCTCCTTACCTGTGGTGGACTGACTAAACCCAGGGACTGCTGTCCAAAGCTTCCTGGCTGTCCTTAATGTTTGAAAGTATGAGTTGCATGTCCATCATCCCCTGAGCCACAGGGTTAGGGTTATGAAATATGTGTACCTAGGTGTGAGGATTCCAGTGTAGAAGACAGACATGTAATTCCAATATTCCTTTGTTCCAACCTAGGATACCCCCTCATGATTAGCAACTGCATACCGTCCAGGCAGTTCCATTTACAAATCACATATCTTGTGGGCCTTGATTGTCATCCAGAAGATAGTCATTAGTTGGCCTGTCACATGTGGAGTACTTGCAGCATTTGTTATGTAACTAATGGCAGTACAATGATGCACGGATCATTTAAGTAGGTACACACGTTTTGAGCATTGCTGTGCTGTTAGATAGGAGATGTGTAGGCTGCATTGGCATATCATTCCTCAGGTACAGTCTATGATCTGTACTGTGATTTGGACTATTTAAGCTAATTTTGAGGAAGTTTTAGAATATCATCTGTAGATGTATCACACAATAATGTCACTAATGTTTGGCTTTCTCTATTTTTACAGCTGCCAACATGAATACCCATCAGATCAGGGAATTCCAGAGGCGGGCGATGCATTACCCCCACATTCTAGATGTGGAGTCTGGTTCCGCAATATGGCACGGTGTTATCGCCATGAGAGAGCCACGGGGTCTGGAGGGCAATTGCCCAAGGAGGGCCATCCTTGCCCACAACAGCCACCACCACCAGCACAACCGCTCCAACCACAGTGGCACAAAAGATGACAGCCACTGTTGCAGGTCCCTCTACTCATCACCTCCATGCCCACAGACTGCAGCTTCTGCACCTTCCCCTCCAAGCACGGCACTGGCACCAGCACTACCATCCACTAGTGGTACACAGATAACCCCTGCCGCAGTGATAGACAATGCAGAAGTGCAAGCAATGAGATGTGACATGCAACTGATGTTGCACAGGATGGACAGGCTGCAGCAGGAGGTGTCCCGCAATAGCAGGAGACTGCATGGAATAAAGAAGATCCTGCGGAGGGCCAATTTGTGACTTTGGGACCCTCGGCCATGATTCCCTCCCCTCCCTCCTCTTTCCTGGTTCTTATGTTTAGTGGGTTTAGGGGCCTTAGTATTGGGTTAGAATAGGTTGTTAGTTTAGTTAGTATAAGTGGGTTGTGGGTGGAGTGGGTTATATTATTACATGTTGTGGGTGGGGGATGATGTTGGGGTTTATGTGTATACAAAATAAAAAAATATAAAAAAATAAATACCCCAAAAAAATATATTTGTTTAGGATAAGATAGTATGTGTTTAGGTTAGTATATGTTTTCCTACATGCGTCCCGTCATATGAGGGGTGTGGGGGGTTGATGTTTAGAGTGTTTAGTTAAATGTGATAGGTAAGTTTAGTTTAGGGTAGTTAGGGCCAGTTGTGGGTAATGTGTACTTAGAATAGGTTAGGTTAGTTAAGGTGTTTCTCCTAGTTTTATTATCCTTTTTTACTGTTAAGTAAATATGTAAGTACTCCTTTACAGTATGTGTCATATGCTTAGGTATCAGGGCCTTGGCACGGGTGCACAGTGTCAATTTAGTATTTTCCTTTGTGTAGCATCCTGTATCCGAATCCCATTATTGACATGGTTATTCACAATTTCTAATGTGCAGTCACATTGGCAGCTACACCACAGCTACTTCTCAATGCATCTGCCATCCATTGCACCCAACACTCAAGGTTACTATGGTTCACAATGTGTTGTGAAGTTTGGATGTGTGTTTTTAATCTGTCATCATTTGAGACCTGATTTGGAATCTTGGCCACTGTGGTACGTCTGCCTGCAGCCTGATGTTTATGTGAACCCTGAAAAGCGGAATGATGTTATAATCTTATGTAGTATTGTGTACATAACTCACACCTATCATTTCTTGTATTGTACTCCCAGGTTACATAAATGTCCATACACTCGTACACGTCCATTCGTGCTGTATGGTGTGTGTGTGTGTGTGTGTGTGTGTGTGATGAAAGTTTATAGTCAGATGTCACATACATAAAGATTGTCTTGAAGGGAATTTTGAACACATTGATTTTCAGCTTAAACATACCTTGAAGGGAACTTTTTCAGTCCAATACAGCATTAGACTGTTAGTTTTCAATGTACCTCAGAAATAAGCCTCAGGAAGTGCAGATGAAGATACAATCCAGACCCCAGTGCATAGTTATCAGCCCACATTCTTTCAACGCAGTTGTATTGACATTCTATGGCCACTGACATGTGACATACATCACTAATCTCCTACACAGTTGATGTGTCACATTACACAGAGACTAAGTGGTTTTTTGTAAGTGCTATTTACTTGAAAGTGCTGTAGTGCAATATTTACATAGTCCATGATTTTGAGTCCATTAGTGTGACACCTTCTATTGTGATGCTACACAAGTGCAATGGGACATGTCATTGGACATGCTGGGGTGAAGTGTCATACAGTGCAGAGGAACATGAATTGCTAATGAGGTAGTGAGAGACAATCACAGAGCATAGTGTCAAGGTAAACAGTGTGCTGGAGAACAGTGCATGTGAGCAGCTGTTGCAAGACTGGCATGTTAACAAGCACAGGACCTAGGATATCAGGGCCCATGTGGCATGGACTTGTGCTGCTGGGTACTCTTAAGGGTGAAGGCGATCTGTTCCACGCCTTTATCTTCTGATGTGTGTGTCGTCTCCTCTGCCATTGGTGGTGATGGGTTTAAAGGGGCAACCCACACTTCAGTGTTTGAAGACGTGGAGTCAGAAATCCCAGTAGCTGCCAACTGTGGGGCCATTAAGGGCAGTACTGCAGCAAGGAGGAGCTGCTGGTTCTTAAGTATAGCAGCTACATCACTGTGGTAGGCAGCCAGGTCGGCCCTGAGGGGGTCATGATTGCATTCATGCACACAGTGAAAGGTTTGGGGTGCGAGGTGTTGTGGCAACTCCCTTACGGCAGTGGTGAATTCCTTTACACTTTGTTGTAGTCCATGCAGGATGGATGTTAGGGCTTGCATGGCTGCTGCCTGTTCTGCAGATGACATCATGCACGAACGCATCCGCTCAAGGATGGCTGCCATATTTTGCATCCCCACCTGCACCTCCTTGGCCAGCTCCCGCTGTACTCCAAGTACAGCCCTCTCAAAGGTGGTACCAGTGTCCTCAGAGTCCTCAGCTGGGTTGGAGCTGGCAGATTGTACAGTTGGGGTGGTGGGTGGGTCCTCTGTGATGGCTGCTACTTCTGTGCTCCTCCTTGCGACTGAAGGTGGGGTCTTGAGGGTTCCAAGGACATCTTGGAGAGTCTGCTGGCTAATGTTTGTTAGCTCATCATCCATGTCATCAGGGAAGTCCAGGACAGGCATATCCCCAGGAGAGCTTTCGTCCTCTGCAATGAGATATTGTACAATTAGTGTGTTTGTGTTGTGGCATTTCTAATGTGACGTTCCTGACTTCCTATTAGTTGCACATTGTGATCTTGGTTCCTGTTCATTGTTCCTGTCATTAATATTAGCATTCTCCCAGGCCTATGCCCCACATGCATGTCACATGTAGTGTGGGCAGTTTGGGGAAATGTCTGTGTCACATCCTCTATGTGTGGGTTCTGTCCAAATTGTATGTTGCCACCTTATTCTACTACTCAACCCTCCGTCTTCTCCGATTATCATGGTGTGGCCTGGCACTGGCTGTGGGTGTTCTGATGGCACTTGTACCACACTTAACAATCTGGAACTGACAGTCTCTGAAATTTCAACTCCACCTATATGTTGCTGAGACCTAGCATATACTATGTATAGCATTGGCATGGCACGATACGGGTGTCGGCATTGGTAGTGTGTACTGCTGATGTTGGGGAATGTGTGCTACATTTGATTGCACTGATGGTCCTAGCAGTGTTCCATTTCCTCTTATGACTGTGCAGGTGTTTTTTCACTAGCTAGAAACATATGTCCTCCCCCTCAATGCTATTGTCTTAGCACTATGACACTTGAGATGTTGCATGGTGGCATTGCTGCTATTGTAACACAGGCACAGGATAGACCCTGACATGTGCAGCATGGGTATGACATTACTGCTGTGTACCTCATAATGTTAATTACAATACCTGATGTTTGTAGTACCTATAGACATGAGCATTTGACAGGATTTGTACATATTAATTATAGCCGATTGATAACGTTGTCATCCTGAACCCTCTATTTTGGGTGTGTTTGATCCATTGGCACGTAACTGCTATTGGCTACTTGAGCTGCACACACAGCACAGGTGGCAGTGGCAACAGTTGTCAATGGTAAATACCACTTGCGGATATGGCCGGAGACTGCAAATTGAGCCCCAGTTCATGTAGCGACAATACCAGCTGTCGTGTGACAGGAGGCCAGTTTTATGTTGTACCCTGCCCTCCTGGACTGGCTTTGCCTTTCTGACATCCTTGGCATGGCAGAGAACCCCTATGCAAAGGTTGTTGGTGTAGTGTTGTGCTGTGCCCCTGGTTTCCCCTGCACAGCCCACGCACCCGTGCCATGCACCTTTGTGCTTTCCACTACCTGATTATAATGGCTGACATGCATTGTGTAGTATGTATGTCCCCCCCTGCTTGCAATTCACAATTAGGCATTTTTGTTCCCCATGCCACTTACCCTGCATCTGTGTGGTATCCAGTCCTTGAATCCCTGTGACGAACTCCTCAGGGATGACGGCTGTCACTATCTCCTCAATGTGGTCCAGAGTCTCCTGCGGTGCTGGACTCCCACCTCCAGTCTGCAGTGCTGCCTTCCTGTTCCTTGCCATCTTTTCTTTGGTCCTGCGCTTGCAGTCTTGCCAGCATTTCTTGCACTCAGTGACTGTTCTCTGTACTTCTGCCACACTGTTGATCTTATCGACAATTTGTTGCCAAATTGCCTCTCTCCTCCCAATTGGCAATTTAGAGGTGACACAAAGTTGATGCTGGTGTTCCGTCATCTCTTTCACCAGTATTTTATGCTCCTCTGCACTGAACCAACACTTCCTTTTCTTCTTCTCCCTCTCCTGGGTCTTGTCTGGGTCCTCCTGGGTGGTTCCTGGTCAGTTGTCATCTTCCTGGGGTGTCTCGTAGCTTCTGGAATCCATTTTGGGGCCACTTTTTAATGCTATTGCGGCAAAAAAAGGCGCGTATCCGGTTTGCGACATCATAAACCGGATTGAAGTAATTTTCACAGAGTTAACGTCGTTTTTCTTTACGATGTGGCGCATTTGTTTGAGTAAAAAAAAATTACTCTAACCCGTGGTTTGCGCTGCCGAGTATCAAAGTATAAATTTGACGCCCAGGTGGCGCAAAGAAATGGCATTAGCCGGCATTAAAATTTTTGATGCAAAACTGCGTCTGCGCAGTTTTGCATCAAAAAGTATAAATATGGCCCCAGGTGTCTTATCAATTGTCTGAATGAGTCGATACTTTCAAAGGTTCTTAGAGAGAAAAGGACAGACGATATCTGCATCAAAGGCAGACATGTTAATGATTATGCAAAAATTTAGAACATTGAGTTTTGGCCTACTTAAGATGGAGTCAGTCTTTTTCGTCATGCCCAGCTTGTAAGTCTGAATTGTGATGACATATGGCAGATGTATATTTAGGGATTTATTCAATTTAAAGGGAAACCCATGCTGTCTGAAAAATGAGATATAATACTCTATATCTGAAATATGTTCATAACATTCATCATATAGCATAAGATGAATATACATACATTTAACTGCATAAAAAATATTATTACATAAAACAGTGAGAAAAAATGCAACAAGCTGTGCATGAATAATTCTCTTAAGCCTTGCATGTTTCAAGCAATAAAAGACACTTCTATTACAGACAACATAAAAGACGTTATAGTCAAAAGCATATTATCTCATGATGGTTTACTTAAGAGAGATGTGTTTTCTCAGTTAAAAGATCAGGCATGATACTGACTATTCCAAATAAAAATAATGCAGCCTTTATAACGAAAAAGAAAAATAGTCTGTTAAAAACCTTCTGCTGAATCCAGAATTGCTCTTAGCCTTTATCTGAAGATATTTTGACAACATCAAGTGCATATGCAGCATATATATGGTCATAGAGTTAAAAAAAAAGTCAAGGTGTGCTTGTTATTAGCTAACATAGTAGATGGACAATCAAGTGATTGCAATTGCAAAGCGCTCAGAGATGGTGAGAATACTTCATTTGGAGGTTCGAACAACAACAGTCAATCCCGGTCAAAAAGCAACACTGGGAAAACCAAGCCATCATAATTAACATTTTGCAGTAGAGGCAGCTGCATTGCCTCTGGTGTGATTTCAATGGTTACAGGAGCATTTCCTTGTCTAGGTCACTGGGGGCTGCTTCAGATTTCAGTTTGATAGTTCATCTACCAGGACATAGGGTTTACTTGCATAACATTCATTTTGAAAAAAGACAGCATCTAGTTTTTTAAAAGTTCGGAAAGCCAAGCTTGTTCCAGGTAGCATGGTAGAGCATCTCTGCCTTTCTGTTCCCCTGGATATGTGTACTCCATGTTGTTAATCTCATCGTATCAGGAGAAAGATGACAATACAACAGCTGATGAGCAGAATGGTAGAAAATCCTCCAAAAAGATGGAGAATGAGGAATGAACTAATTATGGTATCAGTCCGAACACAGCTTTAATCCAGTCACCAGACCAAATACAATGTTTATTAAAAAATTTTAAAAGTGCACAATCCGAGTTGTCATTGGTGAATTACCGTAAAAATCGTGTGAGCAATATTAACAAGGTAAGTCGGATATAGCATCTGTAAGAGCCTATGAATCTTGGGAACAGTTTTGCATGTCTGCAAGTTATATGTTTCTGCTACAGAAGTGAAAGGGACTTCTTTTTGTAGTAACACAGCAAGTAATTTGCGAATTTTGTCAAAATGCATTCCTCTCATATCAATACAAGGCCAAGGAGCACCTTTGATTGCATGTTGAAGCAGTTGGTACAAAGTTCTTCCACAACACTATATTGTTTTAGAAACCGTAATCACATAAAGTTTGCCAGGTTTCAACCCGCAACAACTGATGTTGAGTAAATGCAATAACAACCATTTTTCAGTAGTTCATGGTGCGTGGGGATGGATGAAATATGAGTAAGCCATAAGACACAACTTACCCCAGGCATCAAAGCTTTACACATTCCATACAAGGAAACTGCATCACATAAAAGAGAGGGACCTAGATGAGTTCTGCAACTGGTAGTGCTGATAAACACAGAGCTTTTTTAAAGAACGTTATTGATTTTCTGAATATCACAGAGCAGTTACATAATAATTCTCAGGGTATAAGTAGTGTTGCATTCCGCAACATTCATAGTCTGTTATGAATTATTTTGGTGTTAGAACTAAACCATCAGAGCTATATTGGTTGTTCAGTCACTCAGGGTGGACCCAAGGTAGCATCCAACCTCACCCTGGAAGTGAATAGCAAAATTGTGACATCACAGAACATCCGTGCACTCGCTTCCAGATCTTAGAATGCAGGTATAGATACCTAAGACAGTTTATAGCAACATGTACATCTCAAAGAAAATCATAACATAACAAATAAACTCCCCTCCCCCTCCATCCTTCATGAGCTGTTGGTGTATTGATCAACACATGGAGTCTCTTTTGGCGGTCAGGTGGGCAGTGTGTCTATTTCTCTATCGTGCTGGCCCACATATCTTAGGTTATGTGTATTTCTCTCCAGTCTCCCCAGAGTTTTCGATCAGTCAGCCATATCCCTCCCCGGAAGCATGAGGATCCTGTGTGTCCTGCAAGTCCAATAACATAGCCAACCACGCTAGCAGATCCTCTTCTTTGCGTTAATTTCTACGAACATGGCACATCTGTACTTCTTTGGCACTCGCCCATTGAACAGGATGTTTCATCGATTCGACGTGGATAGAGGGTGTCAGCCTCAGTCACACGAAGGCTATACGTCTGCTAACGCGTCTCTCTATGATACTTTATTACACATCAGGACTCATTTTAGGCCAATGAATCTTTTGACCCAGTTGAGAGACACCTTAGGACGAGATAGATAATCAATATGTCAATCAATACGTCAATAATGTCATCAATATTTATTACAACAATGCATTTCACTTCGGTCAAAGACATTAATCAACTCAAGACACCACCATGACCTTGCAGTCATGAATAACCACGCCAGTTTAGTAGATTTTTATGAGGTTTATTCCCTATTGATTACAATACTACTAGCAGATTTATTAATCTCAAAAACAAGAAACACAGTAGTATAGTCACTGTATGATAACTCTGGTAAGTTTTCATTAATGCAAGAATCACAAACATCAGAACATAGCACGGCGTGAACATAAACTATCTTTAGCAGAGTATCGGCAACAAAGCATTGATTCAGTCGTTTGTCTATTTGCGTCAGTTTCAGTAAACCCCTCTAAACTAACCTCTAATTAGCATTGGCATGTTGGGCTTCATGCAAAACAATTTAGTAACATCAATTTGGAAAACATCTAGCTATGGTCTCTGTCAAAATTAAGCAGTTGGTACCTAGAAAGGAAAAGCAAACAGACAAATCACAATTTCATTGTCATATAGTTACCCTCCAAGGTTTGGGTCAGCACTTAGGTTCGGTCTTCGTCTTCAGGACATCAGTTCGCCATCAGTCGAAATTCAGCTCTGGGAAATAAATGGGCACTTCCCTCATAAGGAGGTAAAGTGTAAATGGGCAATCTAAGGAAAAGGATGGTTTAAGTAAAACCAATAAGTCACCAAACAGAGTGACAGAGTTTCTGGATCAAATCAATAGCATCTCCCTAACCAATCTAAATGGCTCCCCATGTCATAGGTTTTTATCCCTTTTTCGTTGTACATGCCCCTAAAACTTGATTGGACAAATGTTGCACCCCACTATCTTTAGCCAATTAAAAATAGATTAGGTCATTAATTATTTCACCCTGCATTAGTTCTCAAGCAGTTTATTGGTCCATATGATTGACGTCTTCAGAGGTAGGACGTCCGGTATGATTTCATCCTTCTATAATTCTTTGCACATCTTCTGTCAGTGGCTCCATTGTCTGTACCGGTTTGGGCGACCTTGTACAATATACTAATCTACACTGTTGCCTTTTAGCTAATACATTTCTACAAGCAATATGAATTTCATGAGAACGGATCTACTATAGTTACATTCAGCTTCTAGTTTGAAGAAAAACAAGAGTTCATGTCCTTTTGCAAGTCAGCACACTGCACGTTTAGAAGAACACACTTAATATGAGAGCCAGGCAGCTAGGCCTCGACTCATGCTAACTAAAGCCTACAAGACTTAATAGCAAACTTTAATAACATACTCATTAATAATTAGTATAAAACCATTCTTTAATATCATATTTCATCAGCATTAGTCATTTTCATTAGTCCCCCTATACATAGGCGGCCACTCCCTGTGGTAACATTTCAAGCGCACGTTTTAGCAATGTACACTAATACAGTTTATATGCAGCATTATTACACATTGATTCATAAACATTTCATGTCAATATATATTATATATGCTTACGCTCTCTCAGTCCCTCCTCTGATGACGTTCGTCATCACACAAACCTTTCCTTTCATCCTTTCACTTTTAATTTTTCCTTTTGCGCATAATGCGCATTTCAACATCTTGTCCTTTGTGTGAACTTTCCCTAATTTCATTAAACATTTTCTCCCTTTCATTTTCTTAATTTCTTTTACTTCGTTTTGTCCAATTTCTTCTAATTCTTTCATTAATTTTGCATGCTCCCCATAGACCTAATAAACAAATCAAGACAAATAATAGACCCCCTAATATTTTTGCAAGAACCCCGTTCCAAATATTACTAAACCAGCTCCCTACTCTGGCAATTCCCTTTCCAACTTTCTCCCAAACTCCAGGTTCCTTCAAATCTTTCAAATCTGCATTATCTCTTGTTAGGTTAGTAAGCATACCTCTAATCTTTCTACTATTATTTTGAAGAGTCATAGCTCTTTCCGCAGCAAGTTAATTATCCATCAGGAGTATAGCCCCTGTGAAGTTTGTCAGCATGTTATCCACAATAGTGTACAACTTTCGAATCTTTATGGAGTTTAAGATAACCCCTACTGAAGGAATTATGGCTCAAAATATGTCGCCAATGACAGCAGCCACTGTTTCTCGTTTTTGTCTAGCATGTTGTAATTCAGACATTTTAGGTATTTGCTTTAAGTCATCAATCTGGTAAATCTTTGGGAAGACTATCCCCAAATAACATGTCCCATACCATCCCTTAAGGAGACGGTAATAAGCATTAAGCCCACATATATAATAGATCCCAGGGATCGCTGGATCCTGTCCATTTAACATGAATGTCCATTTACTCTGAAATAAAAACAGATGCCTGCATTCACTCGTTCCCACAAATAAAGTGTTGTGCTCAGATATTGGCCTATATATACAAAACCTTCCTACATGTAATGCATCTATAGCAAATTTGCCCGGCGTCTTTATTGCTGTGCAAGCATAATCATTTGCATATGTGCGTTTTTCTAGTCCTTTTTCTAATCTTTCTTTCAGTGCTTTGCGTCTATCATCAGTGTGATCTAAAAAGCTTTTCTCTACAGGTGTTAATAAGCAGGTCAGATTGTTGCGGTGCGCATAAGCTGTTCCAAATGTTAGTGTCGGCTCAAAGAAACCCCTAACTTATTTTATACTATGCTCTTTAGCTAACTTGTTCAGAAACTCAATCACAGGCACAAAGGAAAACACTACATCCAGATTTGAATAAAAATATTGCACGTGTTCCTGATCATAGAATCTTGTTAGTAGCAAACTACAGCTTATCCCATAGGTTAAAGGCAGACTATGATAGGTGACCCCCTCTTGTACTGATGAAGGAATCTTTGTGCACACATAACAGTTTCTCGCATCCATTGTGTCAACATACTCATTCAGTAGGCGATAGAAGACATTAGTAGAAAGTTCCCCCTTTGAATTAGTTCCCTCATGCAAATATTTTGTATCCTGCTCAAACTTTTCCCACGTTGTTAGTATAGCAGTCTCAGGTTTTGAAGCATTGTTAGTCACTTTCTTATCCAACCATGGCATTCCAACAATCACACCCACGATTATTATTGCACACACGATACCTAAGATAACACTTAACCAACCACACACTTTACCCTTCTTACTATTACCTCTAGTGTAAGCCATGATCTGTAAAGAATCAGATAGCAGAAGAACTCAAAACAATCAATCAACTTGAGGACGATTTTAAAAGCTCTTTTTTTTTTTTTAAATTCAAGTACCGTAGTATTGGCATGGTACCTCTTGATCAAAAAAAATGCTAAGAATTCTTGTGGCCATTCAGGTGTCATTGCATACGCCCACTCAGGACCTGCGTACCTTCTGTTTGCGACCCTTTTTCTTTTCAACCTACGTTCACTTTGCAACTCTCCTTCACTAAGATCCTCCCTTCTGGTTGTATAAATTTCTTCCTCTATTTTCTCATAAGGGATGACTTTCTCTCTTGCAGATTGTTTCTTTGGCCAGTTATCACCTTTATGCGTTTTCTTCCTGCTTCGCCTTTCAGGACACTGAACAGCACCCTCCTCTTGTGCTATGGTGTTTTCTCTTGACGGACCTGCAATTGGCTCAGGAGGTGTTGGTGTGTTTTGACCTCCCTCTGCTCTTTCCCCCTCTTCTTCAGGGTCTGTAACAGGTTCAAGTTCTAACCCGTATCCGTCTACTTCTGGGAGAACCTCTCCTTGTTGTAGTTCTCCTGATGCCTCTACTGAGATAGGCTCACCGTCACCTCTCTCGAACTCATTTACTGTTTGAGGGACTAAGCCGTCCTCAGTGGGCTCTCCGGCAGTCTCAGTTCCTCTTTGAATACTCTCCGGCCCTGAGACTTCCTTCTCTGAAGTTGTTGTTTCGGACACTTCAAATTCCTCATCAGTTGTACATGTCACCTTCTTTGTATGACTGGCATGTATCCAGTTCGGAACGCCTACACATTTCACAGCAGTGGTTGTCGTCAGTATTACTTGATATGTCCTCTTCCAACGCGGCTCCAAGCACGACTTCCTTACGTGTTTCTTGACAACCACCCGGTCACCGGCTTGTAAGGTGTGACCTGGATCACTGATTGGTGGCAATGTGTTAGCCTCCACCTGGTGGTAAAATGAGCGGACCACATCAGCCAGACCCTTGCAGTAGTCCAACACCATATCATCCGTGATATTCACAAGAGCATTTGCAGGTACTGCGGGCAGCCTCATAGCTCTGCCCATGAGTATCTCATGGGGAGATAGTCCTGTCCTCTTATCAGGTGTGTTTCTCATTGACATCAACACTAAGGGCAATGCATCTGGCCACTTCATATTGGTAGCTGCGCACATTTTTGCCATTCACAACTTCAAGGTACCATTCATCTGTTCCACTAGTCCTGATGCTTCGGGGCGGTAGCTACAATGCAGCTTCTGTTCAATGTCTAATGCAGCACACAAGAGCTTTATCACCTCATTGTCGAAGTGTCTGCCCCTATCTGATTCTAAAGAGAACTGAAATCCAAACCGTGGTATTAACTCTCTAAGCAACAGCTTTGCTACTGTGAGACTGTCATTTCTACGTGTAGGGTAAGCTTCAGTCCAGTGATTGAAAGCACACACAATCACCAAGACGTACTTCAAGCCTCCACACACTGGCATTTCAATGAAATCCATCTGCATCTTGCTAAACGGACCTCCAGCTCTCCCTATGTGGCTCAAAGTCACCACAGTTCCTTTTCCTGCATTCATCTGTTGACAGATGATGCACCTGTGACAGGTAACCTCTGCGTCTTGTCTGAATTTTGTATTGATCCAGTCAGTTTTGAATAACCTGATCATTGCGTCTCTCCCAAGGTGTGCCTGCCCATGATAAAGCCTTGCAAACTGAGACAAAAGACTGTTTGGCAAAACCAGTTTCCCCTCCTCTGAGACCCACAAGTCGTCATTGCTCTGTACATATTGCATTCTCTGCCAGGAGCGTTTTTCCTCTCTGCTAGCACGACCCTGCAGTGATTTTAGCTCATCTAATGTATCAACCACTCTTAATGCAAAGTTCAAACATGTTTCATTTTCAGTTTGCGGTAACAGTTCCCATTGATCCTTGAACGATATACAGTTCAATGCGCAGAACCTTGCGACTTAATCTGCATAGCCGTTTCCCATTGACACAAAGTCTTGTGACTTAACATGAGCATTGCATTTTACCACGGCAATTTCAAGAGGTAACTGAATCGCATGCAACAAATCCTTAATCTTTTCGCCATTTTTCACTGGTGTACCAGAAGAGGTCACGAAACTCCTCTGTGACACAATTGGCCAAAATCATGTACAATGCCAAATCCGTATCTGCTGTCAGTATAGATAGTGACTTTCAGATTTTCAGCTGCGTGGCATGCCTTAGTAAGGGCAATTAATTCAGCCACTTGTGCGGACTACACTCTTTCGAGCCAGGAGCCTTCTATAATACCGGTGATTTTACAAACAGCATAACCGGCTCTCAGTATTCTGACTCTGAGTCTCTCAAACATGATCCATCAACAAACATAATGTAATCATGTTCTTCTAGTTGTGTATCTTTAATGTCAGGTCTGGGTTTGGTGCACAGTTCTGTTACCTCAAGACAGTTGTGTTCCACTTCCTCTGTATTATTAATCTCAGTATTTTCAACAGGAAGTAGAGTTGCCGGGTTCAATACAGTACATCTTTTCAAAGAAACATTGGGCGACCCCAGAATAATTGTCTCATATTGGGTAAGTCGGGCATTTGTCATATGCTGAGTTTTAGTTCGGGTCAACAGAATTTCAACTGAATGTGGAACCATTACTGTTAAGGGATGTCCCATCACTATGCCTTCACACTGTGTGAGGCTCTGACCAACTGCTGCGACTGCACGCAAACAACCCGGTATGGCTGCTGCAACTGGGTCCAAAGTAGCTGAAAAATATGCTACTGGGCAGTTTGCACCTCCATGGACCTGTGTTAAGACAGACAAAGAACAAGCATCACGTTCATGACAAAACAGTAGAAAAGGCTTTGTGTAATCAAGCATACCTAAAGCTGGTGCCCTACACATGCACACTCTCAATTCCATAAATGCCTCAAGCCCTTCTTCATACAGAATTATGGTATACGGATCATCCTTGGTTTCCTTGCCTGTCAGCTTTATCAATGGTTTAGAGATGATAAAAAATTTGGGAATCCACTGACGACAGTAGCCCACCATTCCCAAAAACATTCTGACATCTCTCTTTGTTGTTGGGGGGTTCATCCGCAGTATGGCCGTCACCCTCTCCTTTGATATTCTCCTGGACCCTTTCTCAATCAAGTGCCCTAAGTATTTCACCTCTTTCTGACAATACTGCAGTTTCTTTGGGGACACTTTATGTCCGTTCTTTCCCAAATGGTTCAGTAAGGCAATTGTGTCATACCTACAGTCGTCTTTTGTTCTGGACGCAATCAGCAGATCATCAATGTACTGTACTAGAGTCGAACTGAAAGGCAGCTCTAACGACTCCAAGTCCTTCTTCAATATGTGATTGAAGATGGATGGTGACTCCGAAAACCCTTGAGGAATTCTGCACCAACTGTACACCTTGTCCAGGAATTTGAAACTGAAGAGAAATTGGCTGTCCTCAAGAAGAGGCACCGAAAAGAACGCTTGAGGCAGGTCTACGACTGTGAACCACTCTGCATCACACGGAACCTGAAACATCATCACTGCTGGATTCGGCACTATGGGGCAACATTTTACCACAATCTTGTTTATTTTTCTCAAGTCCTGAACAATTCGAACCTTCCCACAAGGCTTTTTCAGACCCATTATTGGTGAATTACATGGGCTGCTTAATACCTCCTTCAGGACTCCTTGCTTTACAAAGTCTGCAATTATCTGCGACACCTGAATAAGGACATCTTGTGCCATGTGGTATTGCGGTACCTGAGGAAACACTGCATTTGACTTTACTTGTACTTTAACTGGTTCTACTCCTTTTATCAGTCCCACTTCCTTCCCTGTCAGGTCCCACACTTTCTCTTTCACTGTTCCCTGCAACTCGGCTGGCAAGTCAGTTACTGTAAGCATCGGGACTAAGGTTATCAGAGGGTAATCTTCATTTGTGGTCTCTGTTTTTGATTCTGTAAACTGCCCATCATCCCCCTCATTATCACTGTTTGTTTGAACCTCAATCCCTTCATTAGAACAGGTAATCGAACATTTCGTCTTGCACAGTAAGTCTCTTCACAGTAAGGACACAGGACTAGAATCACAGACTACAAACGTATGCAGTCCCTGGAAGTTGCCAATCTCA
Organism: Pleurodeles waltl; assembly: GCF_031143425.1. Taxonomy (NCBI): domain Eukaryota; kingdom Metazoa; phylum Chordata; class Amphibia; order Caudata; family Salamandridae; genus Pleurodeles; species Pleurodeles waltl. The sequence goes on from NC_090444.1 coordinate 847,750,949, forward strand.
ACTTGAACCGGGTCTGTGATCGGATTTGTTAAGTACTGGTTTGCTACTCCTACCACTCTTATGGTACGCCCTGAAAGTGGCAATTTCGGAACCTCTGCACTTCTGACTGTAGAGCGTGTAGCTCCTGTGTCAACCAAGGATGAAACCTTGTGACCCATCACCTTCCCTTCTACATAGGGTCCCCTCTGATCTACTTCTAGGGACGCTGCAAGCCTGCACTCCTCACTGTCTGAACTATCATCTGACCATTCATCATTCATTCCATCCTCACCACGCAATGGGAACTGCTGCACTGTGTTATTTTGACTCATCATTTGACCTGTGACCTGCTGAGGAAGCATCACCTGTTGCTGTCCCATTGGAGCTAATGGTAATTGCATTTACTGTCTAGGTACCATGGGAACCTGCTGTTGTACTTGCTGCATTTGTGCTGGTTGAACACGCAGCATTTGTATTTGCTGCATGGGCTGTAGCCCCTGCATCTGAACCATGTTATTCTGGAAGTTCTGATTTTGACCTCTCAATTTTGGACCCCTCACATTTTGAAATGTACCGACATCAGTGCTTTGTTGAATGACACCATCATGCACCACATTTGGGCATTCCCGCTTCCAATGCCCCACGCCCCGCACGCGTGACATGGTGACATCTTTTTCATCCCCTGCACATCATTTTGAACCACAACAGTATTCAAGTTTGGACCGCGATTCACAAAACCCCGACCTCGGCCTCTCAGTTGCGCCTGAAACACGCCATTCCCCTGCGGTTGCTGCTGTACCATCTGCTGGATTCCATTCCCCTGCATACCTGCCTGTGCTGCCCTTATCTGCATCACCATCAGTTTCTCCTTCAACTTTCTCTGCTTCAGCTCAATCTCGTCACTACAGTATTTCGCATACTGCAACACCTCATCAATCGGCTTTGCTTGCCAACAGATCAAATGATTCTTAATCATCTTGCTAACCTCTGGTCTCAATCCTTCAACAAATCTGAACACAAGATGGTTCATGTCTTTCAGCTCAATAGTCTCAGTGCCACTGTAAACTGCTTAAACGCTTTCAACAATCTCTCATAATAAGCATGGATTGACTCTTTGACCTCATGTGAGGTCCGGTCGATTGTCTGCCAATCAGTCACTTTCGGTGACACTTTCTGCTTCAAAAACTCAATCACTTTATGATAGTACTTCATCACCTCCTCAGATGGTGCTCCAGTCACCTTATCCCTTGACGGATCCTGTGTCGGCTAGTCCACACCTCTCTTGCACTCAAGCCATAAATCAGGTGGAACAATAATCTCATACAAGGTATTCAAATCTTCCCAGAGACACTTCGCAAACTTCACAAACCTGTCTGTCTGCTGATACCGTTCTTTTGGCTTCTCCCTCAACCTGGGATAATCATTTGTGAATGACAGAATGTCTCCCCCTGACCACGGTACATGGACTAGAACCCCTCCAGCTGTTTCTCTCATTGGTAACATTTTTACTGTCCCAGTGTCGGGTGCAGCTTTAGTCTGATTTGATTCCGGACTGTCAATTTTCTCCTTGTCTCTTTTCCTTGCCTATCTGCCTTCCCACTTTTCTAAAGCTCCCCAGATCTGTGCACTTTGCAGTATTTCTTTAAGATGCGCTTTCATTCCGGCAGACCTCATGTGATCAAACTCTTTAGAATCGAAGTCTAATCTGTAGCTTCTTTTCAAATGTTTAGTATTCTCAATGTCAATGTTGTATTTATCTGCCAGGTTCGCCAACCTCTGGTGCACCTTGACCACTTCCTTAGTGATTTTGGGGCACAAATACCTCAATTCTGCCTCTGTGTATGACTTTAATCTGTTCACTCCCATTGTCCCTTCCACTAGTTCTGCAGCTTCCACACCCAATCTCACAAAGTTCAGGTACTCATCCCTCTCTGACCTCGCTTCTGTCAGTGCGGTAGTTTGAGAAGTAACCACTCTTTCAACTGTTGCACAGAAAAACCTTGCAGTGAAATATTTCTGCATGCATCATTGGCGACTGTGAGGCATTCATACTTATTGTCTGTGGGGTTAGCACACCTAGCCCTGCTTGTCTCATTGCCTCCAAAGGTGCTTCAATCGGACTAAGGTCCAACAAGGACCTGGGTCCTTTGGCTTATTGTTCTCCTGGTGCCATGATTTGGGGAGTTCCTATGGACCCCCCTCTTATTGCATCTTGGGTAACTACTCCCTGATCACACATACCAGGCTTACCCTGCGCATACAATGGTACAGGTGGGCCAAATGGAATTGGTAATGATATGGCAGCTGGTGTATTACCTGGTCCCAAACCCCGCGGAGCAGTAACTCCCAAAGCTTGGCTCACTGTGGCCGGTGCAGGTACTAACGGAGGTCCTGCTGCTGGACTATACCCCGGAATCAGCTGTTGCTGAGGCAGCAATTGCGGAGTTGGCCCAATCTGCACGAACCACGATTTTGTATATATCGGATCAGGCGGCACCATTAGATTCTTAGTAGTCTCTAGTACTGGGACGTCTGAATAGATTCTCTGTATCTGTGGTGGAGCTTGCAACTGTATCTGCATGTCTGGCGCAGTGGGTACACTGACACCACTTTGTGTCAAAACCGTATCACTAGTCTGCACTGTATCTGTAACTCCCTTATCCTGCGTCTGGTTCCCAGGACCAGCACTAGTGCTCGGGGCGTTGTCATCTACTGCATAAGGTGGCGGGCGATCATGCAACAACTGGTTAAGAAACTCTTCATCGTCCGAGTCGTTTTCCTCTATCCAATACCTCTTAGTCTCTTTTGGTTTACTAGAGCTCTTATCTGTCTTACAGGTGGCTTTCTTTCCCTGTGTCTCGTCTTCTTGTGTTATTGCTGGAAACAGTTTGAGTCCGTCAACTATTCCCCTTCTCCACATCTTGCTCTCATTGTCCTGTCTAGCCTCAGCTAAAGTCTTCTCTGCTCTTTTCATTCTCCTCTCAAATTTCTGCTGTCTTTGTTGTATGGCCATTAAATCCCAGACTGCCTCATACTGAGCTTGCCTCGGAGGTGGCTTTTGTACACTTAACATCCACCTCAGATTTTCTAAAATTCTCGTGTTGAACGTTCCATGCTCCGGAAACGCCAAACATCCCTCTTTTTCTGTTAATTTGCGCCACTGTTTCATCCATAAGCAAGGCGCAACTCCCTTCTCCTCCATTACTATATAAGCTGGAGTACCCTCAGGCGGTGTAGGCTCCCCTTCATTCTCCATAATGTATGCGTCTCCTTTCAGAGCGCTCCTAAAAGCTTTAGGAAAATTAATTTTGCGTCTTTTGTTTTGGTTTGTATTTAATCAGGAAGTTACTTTAATTCCCAGGACACTCTTCACCCACCTTTCTCAAACTATTGCACTCACGGAAGGCTGCCAATCTGTGCCCGACCCCTCTCGGCAACTGACCTATCCCAGCCCGGCACCACTGTCGTCACACTCACACACTGCGGCTGACAAAGTCTTGCGGCTTGTCCTCCTCACACTGGATTCACACCAAACTAATGCAATATATTGCAAGCACCTTTAACAACAACAGCAACTCAAATTTGCCGGTGTACTACAGGAAGTGTACACATTCGCTTCAGAACTTTACAGCGATTTCACTTAAAGCCTCGCCCGCTACTCTCTCCTTCTCAGTTCCCGCATACGCAAGCAGAATTCAACCTGCAAATCCTACTCTCGACTTGTCAATGGTTTGTCCTAGTGCACTATAGAACTTGCCAAATCTCCATCGAAGGTTTCACTCATACACGTGATTCAAACTTGACTTGTCAACCACGCCCGATTGACCTATTAAACCGCACAAATTACAACATAAACTCAAGTGTCTCCTACACTTGTCAATATACTCTGGAGTCTTAGACCGCGACAGGTCCATACATTACGAACCAACCACGTGGATAATTTTTTAGCACAAAGCGCCACACTCACATGAAGTACGCCAACTTCCCTACTCTCGTACTGCGGAGTACGCCCACTCCTGCTAGAACAACATTTCCTAGCCTAAACACACATAATCTTCACAAATCACCTGCAAAACGCATAAGCTGAGCAATCGCAAATTCTATACCACACATGCTAAAACGCCGAGAACTTTCCCAACTCACTTAGGCAGGCTCCGAGATCCTGGGAAAGTCATGGGGGAATTTGGAAACACATCATATCTCCAATTTGCATTATCTCAGAAAAACAATCTAAACAGTAATTCTCCATCCTAGGGCCCCAAAGGGCCAAACCGTCGCTCTGCTACCAGAACTGCTAACGAGTCCCTCTATGATAATTTATTACACATCAGGACCCATTTTAGGCCAATGAATCTTTTGACCCAGTTGAGAGACAACTTAGGACGAGATAGCTAATCAATATGTCAATCAATACGTCAATAATGTCATCAATATTTATTACAACAATGCATTTCACTTTGGTCAAAGACATTAATCAACTCAAGACACCACCATGACCTTGCAGTCATGAATAACTACGCCAGTTTAGTAGATTTTTAAGAGGTTTATTCCCTATTGATTACAATACTACTAGCAGATTTATTAATCTCTAAAACAAGAAACACAGTAGCATAGTCACTATATGACAACTCTGGTAAGTTTTCATTAATGCAAGAATCACAAACATCAGAACATAGCACGGCGTGGACATAAACTATCTTTAGCAGAGTATTGTCAACAAAGCATTGATTCAGTCGTTTGTCTATTTGTGTCAGTTTCAGTAAACCCCTCTAAACTAACCTCTAATTAGCATTGGCATGTTGGGCTTCATGCAAAACAATTTAGTAACATCAATTTGGAAAACATCTAGCTATGGTCTCTGTCAAAATTAAGCAGTTGGTACCTAGAAAGGAAAAGCAAGCAGACAAATCCCAATTTCATTGTCATATAGTTACCCTCCAAGGTTTGGGTCAGCACTCAGGTTCGCTCTTCGTCTTCAGGACATCAGTTGATTCGCTATCAGTCAAAATTCAGCTCTGGGAAAAAAAGGGGCACTTCCCTCATAAGGAGGTAAAGTTTAAATGGGCAATCTAAGGAAAAGGATGGTTTAAGTAAAACCAATAAGTCACCAAACAGAGTGACAGAGTTTCTGGATCAAATCAATAGCATCGGCCTAACCAATCTAAATGGCTCCCTATGTCATAGGTTTTTATCCCTTTTTCGTTGTACATTCCCCTAAAACTTGATTGGACAACTGTTGCACCCCACTATCTTTAGCCAATTAAAAACAGATTATGTCATTAATTCTTTCACACCGCATTAGTTCTCAAGCAGTTTATTGGTCCATATGATTGACGTCTTCAGAGGTAGAACGTCAGGTATGATTTCATCCTTCTATAATTCTTTGCACATCTTCAGTCAGTGGCTCCATTGTCTGTACCGGTTTGGGCGACCTTGTACAACATACTAATCTACACTGTTGCCTTTTAGCTAATACATTTCTACAAGCAATATGAATTTCATGAGAACGGATCTACTATAGTTACATTCAGCTTCTAGTTTGAAGAAAAACAAGAGTTCATGTCCTTTTGCAAGTCAGCACACTGCACGTTTAGAAAAACACACTTAATATGAGAGCCAGGCAGCTAGGCCTCGAACTCATGCTAACTAAGGCCTACAAGATTTAATAGCAAACTTTAATAACATAATCATTAATAATTAGTATAAAACCATTCTTTAATATCATATTTCATCAACATTAGTCATTTTCAGTAGTCTCCGTATACAATGGCAGCCACTCCTCGTGGTCACATTTCAAGCGCACGTTTTAGCAAAATACACTAATACAGTTTCTATGCGGCATTATTACACATTAATTCATAAACATTTCATGTCAATATAGATTATATATGCTTACGTTCTCTCACGTCTTCTTGCTAGGACAAGGCAAAGGAGGGCAAACTTCCTGCATAGCTGTTTTTTAGCAGCTGATGGAAGCAGACCCAACAACACTGGACAAATTTCTAGCGCTACCTCACACCCACTGGAGACAGGCAGCCAACTGATGCTGGTAAATTGCATGTAGTGCTTGCTGGGTAAGATATGTCTGGTGTACATTGTAGGAGTTTGAAGCGGGCATTGGAACTGGCCCTCTGCACTCCTTCATGGACCTTCACCCATTCTTTCGCCAAGAGTGGCTCCCAAATGATCGCTTCCTATTTGGTTTGCATAGGGAGTACAGGCTGCGGTACGTCAACACCCAGCGCCCAGTTTAGATGGGAGACCACCCTGCAATTCCCTGCCATGTTTAACATGGCTGATAATGTGTTAGATCTAGTCGGCTTATCAGGGAAGGAATGCCACACTTCATGCACTGTGTTCGAGATCTTCATGTACTAGAGGTACTGCCCTCCACCTAGAGAGAATGAGGTCATAGATTCCTCCTCAATCGTTTAATGCTGCCCTGGGTAAAGGACCTCCATAGTTTTTCACCCCGTCCTTCCATATTTGTATAGACATGGAGACTGCAATCTTCAGGGAGGGCTGTGCCACCCATGGGGGAATTTCCGGGGCATTCGCCTCATGACGGATAACTTACCTAACTGCCCCTTCCCACCACCAACTAAATGATGTGGAGGAGAGAGGGTAGAGTCTTCTATCCCATCATCAGCAGTACCTGCAGGGGTCTTTCACCATATGTACCTCGCAGGAGTCTCCTCTCCTAATTATCATCCTGGTCTAGCGAGCGTACCATGTGTTGTGGTTGGGTTGCCATATAATAAAGTTCCAGGTGGGAGAACTCCGGCCCCCCTTGTTCCCAAAGGTGACAAGCTCAACATGTTTGCTTTTCGGTCCCCAGAGCCACCATCATATTATCTAAAGTCCAAAAGTAATGTTGTGCGATTGCATACAGTGTGCTCTGTAGGGCATAAAGACAACGGGGAAGTAGTATCATTTTTGTGATAGCAAGCTTACCCATATGGATAATGGCAGCTCTTTCCAGAACGTATCTCCTTTACCACTCAGCTTAAGTTTCGCTCGAAGTAGGTTAGCCGTATGAGTCCATTTTATCCCAAGATATTGAATCTCTCAGGGCCCCAGGAAAACCAGCTCTGTGGAAATCCCCTGCAGGAGTCCCCGCTAGCCTACTCAGGGGAAACAGTTTAGACTTGTTTGGGCTGACTCGAAGTCCTGATAACTCCTGATAGCTCTTCAGACTCCCACATGATGTTTAGTAGGATAGATGCAGAATATAGCGGCTGCCGCATATACATCAGGACATCATCTGCATAGAGGGAGAGTTGTCTCCCCAAACATAATGCCCCATGGGCCCAGTGCTCGCCATAGAAACTCTGCTAAGGGTTCCATGGCCATGGCAAAAAAGAGTGGCGAGAGGGGCAACCATGTTGAGTGCCCCAGTTCAGTTGAAAAGGCTCAGACACCACTCCCCTAGAGCACACCGGGTTCAAGGGTCTGAATAAAGCAGGCAGATCCAATGGATTAATCTGGGACTCAGACCCATCTCCTTGAGCACTCACAACAGATATCCCCAATTTAGGAAATTAGATGCCTGCTCAATGTCCAGAAGCTCTAGGGAGTAATCCTCAGTTAGGAGCTGCGGGTAGTGGTATACATGTGCCAAACGCCTCAAATTATGATAGACACAGGGTTATCTTCATTTAAGTAGATGTAAGAATAAGGAAATTTCCATGAATGGAATAGATGTGAACTCTGCATTAGTTCATACCAGCCTAAAGATTTATACTTCTGATTGCCATGAAAATGAAAAGATGTAATAGGCAGAGAAATATTGCCTTGTAACAGGTGGATATTCACTAAGCGAAAGCAATGTTTCTTCCATTTGTTTAATACTCAACAAAGTATATGTGAATTATTTGGGCCATTGTTCTCTTTGTCACTGTTAGATAGTAAGGTTCAACAGTTCCTTCAGCAGTTGCCAGAACCCCTAAACGGATCTAATACTGTGTAAGGCCCAATTTAGTTGTATTATATCTCTTACATGAGCTTGGTTGTGTTGTAATGGACCCAGGTCTCTCTGATAAAGTTTTAAGGCTGAAGGCATGAGGTTGTTTAAAGAATACGGTCTTTTAGAAAGTGTATTCATACCATTGTTGATAACTTTAAAAACTGTAGGTTTTGTTGATCAATCTGTCTAATTATTTCTGCAGCTTCTTTTTTGAGTACTTATTCTATTCATTATAAATCGTATATATTCCTGTCGCTATGAATCGCTTATTTGTAGTGGGGAGCGGTCCCAAGAAAAAATCTGAAAAATTCATGTTTTCTTTAATTGTACTGGAATCATGGGGCCATAAACCTAAAACTTCAAGGGCGAACTGAGTAGAATTAAAGGTTCCATCAGGAATCATATAATGCATTTCAGAATCTGAAATGCTTTTTTGTAATTGCCAATTCATGAACAAGGTTCAATGAACCTTTGTTAAAGAGGGGTTCTTAAGCTCTTTCAAGGTTCCAAAACCCAGACAAATAGTCTGTTGGATAGTTTTGTCCAGGAAAATCATTTCTTTAGTTATAATGCATACTCAAAATAAGGCTTTTTTCTGATGTTGGTTAACGTTAAGTAAGAACCAAAAGTCAGTAGTTCATGTGGGTTGTGGATGGGAAAAATAAGAATAACCAACAGGACACAACTGAACCCAGCCATCAAAGCATTACAGATTCCATGCAAGGAAATTGTATTACATAAAAGAAAATGACTTGGAGGATTTCTGTAGCTGTAAGTGCTGATAAACACAGGGTCTTCTTCATTTAAGCACATGTAAGACAAGCATTGGCGAAGCCAGAAGTTCTTGCCCAAGCAAGAGCTATTGACGTTGCCAATGTGTTTTAGCCATATTGTACACCAGTGTGGCAGCTGTTCAGCATGGCTAAAAGCTAGTGGCATAGAGTAGAGTGAGTGTGGAGTGTTGGAGAGTGGAATGGCAAAGACTGGAGTAGAATGTCGTAGAGTGGCAGAGAGTGGCATGTATTGGAGTGGCATAGAATAGAGTCCCGTAGAGTGGCGTACAATGGAGTGGCATAGAGTGGAGTGGACTGGTGTAGGGTGCATTGGCGTAGAGTGTTGCAGAGTATAGTGGCCTGGAGTGCTGCATCATGGAATTCAGTGCCTTACAATGCAGCGTAGTAGGTTAGAGTGCTGCGTAGTAGATTGTAGTGGTGCAGAGTAGAGTGGCATAGAGCAGAGTGGCAAAGAGAGTTGTGGGCAGCGTAGAGTGGAGTGGCTCAGAGTGGTGCAGAGTAGAGTGGCTCAGAGTGATACAGCATATAATATAGTGCTGTAGAGTGCAATGGCTTAGAGTGGTGCAGTGGTATAGAGTGGAGTGATGGAGAATAGAGTGGGATAGAGTGCAGTGGCATAGAGGGCATTGGCATGTAGTGCAGAGGAGAGATACAGAGTTCAGAGGCATAGAGTGCAATGCTGCAGAGTGGAGTGTTTCAGAGTGTATTGGCATAGAGAACGATTGCATATGTCACAGTGGTGCAGAGTAGAGTGCAGTGATGTAGCCTGCAGTTGTGTAGAGTGCATTGGCATAGAGTGCAGTGGCGTAGAGTCCAGTGACTTACCATAGAGGAGCTTAGAGTGTAGTGACATATAGTGCAGTGGAGCTGAGTGGAGTAGAGTCACGTAGATTAGGTTGTTTCATAGTAGTAGCGTACAGTGGAGTGGTGCATGGTAGAGTGCAGTAGCGTAAAATAGGGTGGCATAGAGCATAATGGCGTAGAGTAAAGTGGTGTAGAGTGACGTGGCACAGAGTATATTGTAGTGGCATACAGTGGATTAGCTTAGAGCTGAGTGTTACAGACTAAAGTCCCATTGGTGTGGAGCATATTGAAAGAGAGTGGCCTAGAGTGTAGTGTTACAGAATAGCGTAGAGTGGAGTTGTGCAGAGTAGACTGGAGTAGCCTAGACAGGAGTAGTGTAGAGGGCAGTGGCGAAGAGCGCAGTGGCAAAGAGAGTAGTGGTGTAGAGTACAGTGACGTAGAATGCATTGGCATAGAGCAGGGTGGTGCAGAGTACAGTAGAGAGGTGTAGAGTGAAATGCTGTAGAGTGCTGTGGTGTAGAGTGGAGTGGTCCAGAGCAAACTAGAGTGGAGTGGCGTGGAGTGGTGTAAAGTGGAGTGGTGCAGAGTAGAATGCAATGGTGTGGAGTGGTGAAGAGTAAAGTGGTGTGGAGTGGCATAGAGTGGAGTATACATGGTGTAGTAGCACCCTGCCATTACACCCTGTCCTGAAATTACCATACATTTGCACAGACATGCAGTTTTATTAATAAAACTATACAGTGCACAAATTGTAACGTGGAGAGGTCTGAGTTTTGTCTAGTACAACTTTTAATTCATCACAAAGAATAAACTGACCTGTGCCTATAATATGAGTCCAATTTGCTATTCCATCCCCTTGACAGCGAAAACAATTATTTGGATACCTGGGAATAATATGAGCCAGAAATTGCAGAGTGCGATAAAGCAGTCATTTGCTAAAAAACAGCATTCTATCCCAATTTGCACCTCTCAATATGCCAAAGTTTAATTTGTTGATTTTCTCCCAGGTACCCTTAGTCAATTTTAACCCTTCATACCGCTTCTGTTTCCTAGTGGCTTTATCAAACAGATTGAGACTTTTCAATTCAAACAGAATCCGTCTCAATTTCCCCGCTAGTCTGCCCCCGGATGGGTCAACCAGTTCTTTCACTATCTTTTGAGTATCCCAAATCTGACCATAGTCCAAGTCGGCGAAGTTACTAAGCAAATCACTATAGAACTCCCCAATTTTCCTAAATCCGGCGGCTTCCCATTTCTTAAATATTTCCAAATTAAGCCTACAGCCAGACCTCGTCACGAATTCAGACAGATGTGTAAAATAATTCACATATGGAATTGTATATCTTCGAAAGGAATCTGACCTCTTTTTGACAAACCACCAGAGTATCTTATACCGTACTTTCTTCGGGGATTTCACCAGCAGTATTAAGTCCCACAAATCATATTCTCTACATATTAGATCATGAAAAATTGAGAAGATTGGGCTACCCGGGACGATGCAGGTTTGAAAGTTTCCATATATTGAGCAACAAATGTCAAAAAATAGTCTTTCATATTAGAAAATGACATACCCCCTTTCTCTCAATCTACAAATAAGGTTCTTAGTGCAATGCGTGCATTACCGTTCTGCCAGATAAATGAGGAAAAAATTGAATCCAACTTTCTAAAAAATAACGAAGTTAAAACACGGGATGGCAGAAAACAAAAAATAAACGGTAGCAGTATTGCCATTTTCATCAATGCGACTCTCCCTACAACAGTTAGAGGGAGCGTCCCCCACTTTGTAAGTAATATCTGAGTTTTAAGGAGCAGGGGGGCATAATTAAGATCGTACAAATCTTCTATTGTGGACGAGAATCTGATCCCGAGATTTTACGCACAGCACCAATTCAATAAGTAATCTACTGGAAGAGCAACCATAGAGTATAATTTTGGTTGTTTTCCTATTCACCTGGTACCCCTCCCCCCCCCCAATTGTTCAAATTGAGCCAAAATTTCAAAATCCTTCTCCTGGGAACTTTGATTATCATCCAGGAATAGAATGATATCATCTGTATACAGTTTTATTTTCCCCATCTGCTCGAGTGGGGGACAGATCAGAGCATTTTGTCTAATTGCTATAGCTAAGGGTTCGATAAATAAGGCAAACAAGATGGGTGAAATGGGGCACCGCTGATGGGTATCTCGCCTGACTAGTAATTTTACTACATTTGCCAAGTTAACTATGATGTTTTTTCAGCATCTTGATGCATCTTTTGTATCAGCCCGGAGTTCTGGGGCGGTACCTGAAATCTAGATAGAATCTCAAATAGTGTATCCCATACCACTAAATCAAAGGCATTTTTTGCATCCAACAAAAGGATGACAGCACAAATTCTATTAACAGCGAAACAATCTAATGCCTCAGCCAAAAAATGGGTGTTGGTTGCAAGTTGCCTTCCAGCAATTAGCCCATTTTGGTCTGGATGGACTAAAGAGGTGATTATCATATTGAAACGAAGAGCTCTGAGCTTCATAATAATTTTATAGTCGGTATTTAGTAGCATAATTGGACGATAGGGGTTTGGATCTTCTTCATCTTTGTCTTTTTTTGGGAAACTGACTACGCTCCCAGCATGGAAAGAATTTGGGATCATCCCACCTTTTAACATATCATTAATTAAAAACAAGAAATTGTCTGCCAAGACATCAATAAAAATCTTGAAGAATTCCATCCGGGAGTCCATCCGGGGCACAGGCCTTTCCATTAGCGAGGTTTCTGACCACCTCCAAAAGTTCTGGTTTGGTAAACGGCCGGGAGAGAGCTTCCCCATCTTCTTTTGATATAGTAGCAATCTTTCATTTCCCTAAAAAAATCCCTAACAGCCGCTAAGTCAATGGGATGATTTTGGCTATAAATATGTGTATAATGCTCTAACGTTACTTCTCCCACTGCCCTAGATTATCTCTCTCCCGCGTGGTTGTACATCTCAAGCCCTGAATCATATTGCTTGCCTTTTGATCCTGGGCTTGCCATGCTAAAAACTTACCCGTAAAGTTACTCTCTTCATAAACTTTCTGACTGTAGGCCTGATATGATCTCTCCGCCCTACCAAGGTGTAAATCGGAAAGGGCCTGTTTGGCCTGATCAAACGTTTTTTTATTACTTTCCGTGGGGACCTAAGATATTTATCTAATTTCCTTTACACGTCGTCTTCTAAAACCGAGCTCTGCTGTTTATCATGACACCTATTTACAGCGTCTTGTGCAATCACCAGGCCACTTACATAAGCTTTGAATGTATCCCAGACTATGCTTGGAGCGGCCGAGTCCTGGTTCCAATTTAAAAAATCCTTTACTTCATGTCTACAGACCTGTACTCAGCCTTCCTCTTGACGAAGTAGCTGATTAAATATCCACCTTTTGGATTGCAATGTATCTCGTTCTGGCTTTAGTGATATATCCAAAATCAGCAGAGCATGTTCTGAGAGGCCAGAATACAATGAACGCTGATTCTTAAAGTGAAGAGATTTAGTTATCAGGTAAAAGTCAATATAAGAAGCACTTTTAAATCGGCTGGCGAGACATGTATAATCTCTTTTATAAGGCATGGAAGACCTCCAAGGGTCGCAGAACGCCAAAACTCTTAGATAGTTCCAAAAAACCTTTGCGACCTTTGCCTTAGATTGTTTTTTCTCTTTGACTGAAGAATCAATAAATGGGTCTTGAAGAAAGTTAAAATCTCCACCAATTATCACCTTGACTGGAATTTGCAAAAGGGATTGAAAGAGCTCCTCCAACGGCCCAGGATCCTCTTCCAGCGGAGCATAAAAACTCACAAAAGTAAATCCCTCCATAAACACTTTACAACCTACCCAGCACCACCGTCCATTTTTAGTACCCCTATGAGTTGCTTGCACCGCAGCAAACCCCTTGTACTCCACCCAACTTCCAAACATAACGAATTCCCGCAATTTTTTGACTGGAATATGAGTTTCTTTGGACAGGATTACAGAGGGATTTGCTGTTTTAACCCACTCTTCGATTGCACCCTTTTTCCTCTTGTTATCTAACCCGTTAACATTCCAAGAGACAACTCTTAGTTTGGAATTTGGGCCCGCCATTTGACCACTTTGGAAAGCGAAGATCATATGTGCCCAGAAGCTTCCCTCCCAGAAACATCCGGATCCATGATAGGTCCACAACAGTAATTCAACCGAATCCTGCTACCATTTCTCCGAAATCGATTGCCTATCATTCCTCGCCTACTTCTCCAGAGCTGTTTTTTTCCATGCTGCATTAGGATCTCTTTTTTCCTCCTTCTTCCAACAATCCACCCCACCCTTTACCATCTTACCACCCCACATCACTGAAGACCCCACCCTCTCTCTTAGTGGCCTACAACTGGAGCCCTCCCGTCTGGGCGAACCGGGACCACCTTCCATCCCTACCCCTCTTACCAACCCGTGACCCTCTCCACAGATCTCCCTCCCTCAAAATAGGCACCGTGATATGGCACCCAATTTACCGGTGGCCACAAATAAATAGATTAAATGTGTCTGCTGCAAAGCACTAAAGGCCTGATCTATGAAAAGTTTGCGCTTAGTGTCATTTTTTGACGCAAAAGTGGCGCAAATGTACAAAATTTGATTATATTTTGTAAGTTTGTGCGCTTTTGTGTCAAAAAATGACGCTAAGGCGGCACTAGCTTTTCATAAATCAGGCCCTAAGTTTAACATGCAGATCACAGGTTTGTAATTCATGTAGACAACTCAGGGGGTTAATGATTTTGTCATACAGATCATTTTAATACTTGTATAAGATACAATCCGTCTAATATGGCTCAGTAAACCAGCATCAAACAGCTGAACGCAATCCTCAATGAATCTGTTTAGAAACGCTTTTTTTTTTTTTTACCCTCAATCTTTTTTTATTCTAAGGTTGCTATAAAGGGTGCCTGTATGTAGTAGTAATTTTGTATTTTGGCAAGCAACCCCAAACACTGTGTTACATTTTAAATTCTGACTATGTGTTGCTCCAGGTCAAGAACTCTAGACATTTAGGGGCATATTTATACTCCATCTGCGCCGATTGTGCGTCAAAAACTTTCAATCAAAAATCAGTGCAAACGTTGCCCCATATTTAAACTTTGACACCCGAGCCCGCGGACGTCAAAATTCCGCCGTGTGTGTCATTTTTTGGATGCGGCAACTCGCCTTGCGTTAATTATGTGCAAGGTAGGCTTTCCCGTCCAAAAAATGGCTTAAACGGCTGTGCGTCGTATTTATGCTTTCGGGCAAAAATGACGCACGGCCGGGAGGCGGAGCCAGAAAATGACACACAGCCCGATTTGCGTAAAAAATTAATACCTGGGTCAGGGCAGGCGTTAAAATGGGGCAAACACACCTGAATTTAATCGGAACAAACAGCAGAGCAGCAGAGCAGCAACAGAGAGCCATGGAGGTCATTCTAATCCAGCATGCACGCAGACGCAGAGCCCAGCAACAACAACAGCAGCTACAACAACACCAGCAGGGACCCCAAAGGCAGCGCAGAAGGCAGAAGAGGATATTCCGCCCAAGAACAACCCTTCTGGGCCTCAGGGAACACAACATCATACAGAGATACCGGTTGAACTGGCAGGCCATTCAGCAGCTGCTGCGAAACATTGAACAGCAGTTGAACACCACTTTGGTGACACCCCACACCATCCCAACAGAAACCAAGCTGCTTGCCGTACTTCATATCAAGTGGCTCTTTTCAAACAACTGGTGCCCTGGTAGGCTGAATATCACAACCATCATTCTCCGCCTTTTTGCCCAAAGTACTGGATGCCATCATTCGACTGACACCCCGCCACATCTGCTTCCCTAACACACTGCAGAAGCAGCAGGAAACTAAACAGGGGTTCTACGCAATCAGTGGCTTACCACACGTCCTTGGTGCAATCGACTGCACACATGTACGCCTTGTGCCACCTGCTGCAACTGAACACCTCTACCGCAACAGGAAGCACACACATTCCATCAACGTGGAGGCCATTGTCGATCACCAAGGATTGATCACCAACATCGTGGCTAAATATCCTGGGAGTGTACATGACTCATACATCTTCCGTCACTGCACCATCAATCAACACTTCCAGGATGGACGGTATGGCAATGGACTACTTGTTGGTAAGTACAAAAACCTACATATATATACACTGCACAGCAACCCACTAGGACACACAACACATACACCACAACAGCAACATGTCAACAGAAACACACTGAGGTCGTGACATCGCTAGCCATGTTTCTTAACTCACCATTGAACCTGTCACACATCGGAAATTACTGTACAGCCTAATGTGAATACGTCAATGAGTGTGGTTGCCTAAATGTCACCTTGCAAATTGTAAGTGTCCCAATGACCTTTACATTAATACATTGCCTAAGTCTAAAGGTATGGGATGTCCAGGGTACTTTCATATGAACGTGCTAAAAACACTTTCAATTTTAACTCTGCATGGAACTATCATCTCACCCCCAGTGAAGACACACGGACAACTGTATCACAAGTCACAATGCTAGGGAGGGCACACTGTACTGAAAATCCCAAAACATATTGCTGACAAACGGTTAGCAGACAAACACTTGTTCAGCCAAGGAAACAACACAATGCAGATGGTATAGCCTACAAGTATAGGATGTCACATTAGTACACAAAAGAGACACAGACAACACAAGACAACTACTGCCATTAAAGGTCTTTTCAATAGTGCCAGCTACATCAACATGATCCCATTCATTTTCTATTGCAGCTGATCAGGGGTATGGCATCCAGCCATGGATTATGACACCATTTGGCAACCCGAGTACAGCTGCAGAGCGTGCATACAATGAGGCCCATAGGAGGACACGCAGCATTGTTGAGCGGACCTTCGGCATCCTCAAGTCAAGGTTCCGCTGCCTCGACATCACTGGTGGTAGCCTCCTATATTCCCCCGAGATGGTCTGTAGGATCATCCTCACGTGCAATATTGCACAACATTTTTGTCAGAAGAAACATTCCCCTCCTGGAACCAGAGCCACACATGCCTGAAGAGGAGGAAGAGGACGATGATGGCCTGCAACAGGAGGGGGAACTACAGAACACAGCTGCTGGTATACGCAGGCGGCAACAGATTGTAAATAATTTCTTCTGAATATGATCACCTTCACCACTTTAGTTAACTATTTTAAATAAACACCTATTATAATCACCATATCATGGTCTGGCTATTCCTTTTTACACACCTTCATCTCTACTTATCAGGCACCATCAGTGCTATAGCCATCCCTGGATTGATAAAGTATATATAAATAACAAAGCTTAATTGAAAATTAAACATTTTAGAATGCTCTGTAAATTTGAAGGAACCTGAACTGGAGCCTGAAAATTAAGGTGATATCCTTAGCTTGACTTTCAGGAAAAGCACAAGCACTTCAAACAGTAGTATTGATGATTAGTGGCCTAATTGAAGCAATAGTATGCTCTGACAAAAAGTGAGGATGCATTGATGGCAAAAAATTCAAAGTGATATGGTAATGCATAGCATATAGCTTTGTTGTTTAGAAATAAATAAATTAATGAACATTTTGAAAAGCGCCAATCATCCCATTAAAATTATAGTTTAAAGTTGCGTTTGTGAATTAAAGAAAATATTTGATAATTTGTGCATTTGTTCGAAATGCTTGTTTCTGTAGCAGTGTATTATTTTGAAGTTCACATCCTAGAAATTGTTTAGTCAGAGGTACTCTCGTCAGTAGTGAATCAGTACGGGTCCACAGAAGTCAAAAGGTTAAGAACCACTAACAGAGTGCATTGATATGTTTTGATCATATTAAAATATTTGTTTCCAACACACTTCAGAATTAACCAAAACTGTGCTTAATTTGTGCGTTCCTAATTCTGATATATTCCAAATTATTACAGTTATTTTAAATGATGTTGTGTGCTAGAACATATCCTTTTCTACCCCCAGCATCCAGCAAGATAGTCCGATAAATCCTCTAATTTTGAGACAGACAAGCAATAACGAACACCAAGCTCCCTCGGAAGACAGAGCCCGACAACTGCCCTCTGTTAACATGCCTGCATACAGAAAGGAGCACTCATGGAAGAATAAAAGGGGATGTGATGTGAAAAGGCTTTGCTTCTTGGGAGGGAGGAACTCACCCTGTACAGCCTAAAACAAATAAAGCCAGCAAAGAGAAAGCCGAAAACCTTGAGCTGCAAAACACAAAGCCAATGATAAGGAATGGACAGAATGCATTCACAGGGGAGTTCTCCGAGTGTCCCCAAGATGTTGCTAGCAAACTAGACAGCTGTGCTCTCTGATAGGCTTTAGCCTAAAAATTGAATTTTCCACGAATGGAATAGAAGTGAATTGTGCATTGATTCATACCAGCCTAAAGATTTATATTTCTGATAGTCATGGAAATGAAAAGTTGTAATGGGCAGAGAATTAATATGTTGAATTAGCCATGTAAATGTAATGTTCACTAACTGAAAGCAGTGTTTTTTCAATTTGTTCGATACTTAACAAAGAATATGCAGATTCTTTTTTTGGCCATTGTACTGTGTCAATGTTAGATTGTAAGTTTCAAAAATAGCCATTTCATTCAGAAGTTGACAGGTACATAACCTGATCTAAAAGTTTGTTGGCCCAATGTAGTTGTATTATAACTCTTTACTGATGTTGGGCATGTTGTAACTACGGGTAGGTGGTAAACACCTCCTGCAGAGTTTTGCCACTCCACTTGGACTGCAGAGTTCGGCAAAAACTCTGCCGTGTCGCAGAGTTTACTGGCGCCCGGTCACTTTCATCACAGATGCGACTACAATCCCAGTGTGCCCTGGGGTTTATCCATGAATGGCACCTCTTTGAATAATGAAGGAAAGCTCCAGGCCAATCAGCTGTCAGAGAGCTGTGATAACTCGCAATGCATTATTGATAATCAAAAGTAGTCTGACATACCTGGTCCCAGTGAAAGGAGGCGACTTCCCAACTCGTGTAATGTGCGGGTGTGAGCTGGGGCAGTGCTGCTGCTGAGGTGCAGCTCCAGAAGCATCATGCTTAGACACAAGCAGGCCAAGCCACAGCACCTGCACTCCGAGGACTGGAGCTGGCCGCAGGGGGTGAGTATGGGCGCGGCAACTGGGAGCTGCTGTTGCATTCAGGTAGCATGGAGTTACTTTATTCAGTTTATTGTGGTTGGAAGGTTTCCAGCATTATGACCTCATGAGAGTTGCTGCACTGGTGTCACCCTGCTTGGAAAGCGCTGCTGTTCAGAAGTGAAACCTCCTGCAAGCCTAGCTAGAAAAACTTTCAGAGTAGAAACGAAAATGAGCAAAGCTCACATTCAGTTGGGTATTGTGTGCTATATATAGAACCTTCACTTATATTGCATTTATATAATACACACATATGCGTGCCTCCTGTGCAACCAGCATATGAGGCACTTCACACACACACACACACACACACACACACACACAGGCCATGCTGCTGACTACTCCCGCAGAAGATGTGTTGCCACCTGAATCCCAGCTGGAGACAGAGAGTGTCTTACTCATCACCCACCCTTCTCAATACAGGCATTTCACATAAATAGAGGTAGAGAGAGAGGTGCACAAACAAAGTAGAGAGAGAGCAAGAGAAAACAGGGGAGATTATTTCAACCATATGTGTGTTTCTGAGATGAAGAGGTGCATGCAGTGCTCCTGGGAAACTCTTGGCTCACCATCTGCCCCTATGCCTGAGGCAGGAATTCAGTGGCAGCAGCACTGGATCGATGGGCAAGACCATAGCAGCGGTTCCCCTGAATTCAGACTAAAACCTTTTCTGTGTGCTCTGATTATAGAAAGAGACCCCGGATGCACACAGCTGGGGTGGACAGAACTCCCCTGAATCTTGCAGAGTTTTTATGTAACTCCACAGAATTCCATTGAGTAAAACTCTGCAAGTTTCGCCCATCCCTAGTTATTATGGACCCATGTCTCCTTGAAGAAGCTCTAAGGTTGACAATATGATGTTGTTGAAGAATACACCGTTTTAGAAAGCATGTGCATACAATTATCAATAAAAACAGTTTGAAGGTTTTCTTGATCTGTCTTTCGCTCATTTTCTCTGCAGCTTCTTTTTCTGAGTACTTATTCCATTCATTATAAATGGCATATATTCCTGTCGCTATGAATAGCTTATTTCTACTTGGGCATGAACCGAGAGGCAATCAGAAAAAACATGTTTTCTTTAATTAAGAACACATGCTCCTTCACAACTGAAAGAATGAAAGGTTCTAACCAACATTGGCACAGGTTGCCCACAAAATATGTGGTAACAACTATAGATGTGTGGGTTCTATATTGTGAATCAGGATGGTTAGCTTTAAGGCCAGGGGTCTTAGAAATAAAACAATGCATGCAGAATCACATGGCCATAAGGCTAAACCTTCAGGAGGGAACTGAGTAGAAATATATGTTCCATTCTGGACCATATTGTTTATTTCAGAATCTCAAATGTTCATTTGTTATTGCCAGTTCATGAACAAGGTTAAATACAGAGGGCTTCTGAAGGTCTTTTTGTGGTTCCAAGTCCCAGACAGTGTTACGTTGGCTCTCATTGTACCAATGAGGCTGCTGGATTTGTGAGGCAGCATCACCTAAATTGTGGGAAACTGAGTTTGATCCCACACAATGTGACAACTGTTGGCCTACTCTGTTTCCAGCCAGCTAGCAGTGCCTCACCTATGCCCAAGAGCAAAGTGATTTGTGGTAGCTGGGCGCAATATATTGTGATCTCTCAAGAAAATAGTGGTGGATCAGATCTTATCCTTTTCTCCCAATTACATTTGTCTCACACATGCAAAGACAAACAGAAGCGGAAAATGGCAGTAGTGGAGAAGCCTTTTGTCTATTGAAACACCTTCCAAATATAGGCCAGGGAACTGTCAGTCTCAGCAAGCAGCTGCGGCGAAGTTAAACAGCATGCGGTGGCAGTCATCTGGCTGGAACCTCCCTCTAACATACAGGGGGCAGAGAGAAGTTTTATAATAAAACAGCTAGGCCCATATTTATACCTTTTTAGTGCCGCATTTGCAGCATTTTTTTACGCAAAAGCGGCGCAAACTTGCAAAACACAATTGTATTTTGTAAGTTTACGCGATTTTTGCATCAAAAAGCGGTGCAAATGTGGCGCTAAAAAAGTATAAATATGGGCCCTAGTGTTATGATAAGAGTGTTCCCATGTAAAAATACATATGTTTCTGTAGAATGTAAAGGAGACGCGGTGTACCACTTTGTGCCAGCAACCCTATCTTGTTGCGGCCTTGAACTAAGCACAGAGTGAAAGAATATCATGCTAAGAAATGTAAATGCATTCCTTGGCAAAACAACAGCAAGAAAGAGGAAAATAAAATATCACCACAAATGTAATTGTTTCTAAAATAATAAAATGGATTTAAATTAAATGTAAATAGGTGAAAGGGCACAAGCAGCAGGCCTATTTGCTAAAATAACATGCCCAAAAACAGAACTGAAATGGCTTCACTACAACAGGTAATCTGTTTGATAGTTTTGCTCAGAAAAATAAATTCTTTGGGTATAATGCATGCTCAAAATAAGTCTTCTTTACGGTGAACCTCCCACAATTGTGTTCCTCAGATGCTTTTCTCATTAATATTTTCTTTTTATTATTAATGTCCTTGTAAAGCCAAATTCTGATTAAATTAACTTGCATACAAATGTTTATTACTATTGATTATAATTAAATTGGTTTGTTGTGGACATTGTAAAAAATAAAAAGCTGAGGGATGGGACCTGTCCTCACTCTGAAAATAGGGAAATTTCTTCAAGAAAGTTGGGTGACTATTAAGAGCTGGAGTTTTACGATGTTCATGCTGTGTGTACTTGTATGTTTCTCTTAGATAACTAGTTCTATGTATATAATAGTGTGCTTAGTCCTGAAAACATTATAGGGGTCATTATGACCCCAGCAGTCGGAGCTAATGTCAGAGCAACAGGCTGGCGGTACTTACCGCCACATTATGACATTGGCCAATGTACCACTCCGACCGCCATGTTGGTAACAGCCGCAGAGCTGGAAATGAGAATCTCCAGCCCGGCGGCCACCAATTGTGCCGCCAGCGGTATTAAGGCGCTGCCTACCGCCATGGTTTTTGTGGCATTCGTAACACCAGGAAAAACCATGGCAGTAGGCCCTATCAGTGAGAGGGAATAGGAGGCCCCCTTACCCCCAAACCTCCCCAGACACCCCCACCCCCTACATCCATGCCCCCTCAAAACACACACACGCAGAAACACACTCATCCCCACATACACGACGCATGCATACATTCATTCACGCACACATCCGCACTCATATCATCACATACATGCTGATACACGTACACATTACCATACATACACGCACTCACGCACATTCATACACGCACTCACACACATTCATCCACGCACTCACACATTCATCCATGCACCCAAACAACACTACACACACGCACACACTCACACATACATGCACACACACCTGCACACACACACACAACAACCCCCACACCCCTGCCCTGTCGGAGACCTGTCTTACCTGGATCCCGGGGGTCTTCCGGCAGGGGACGGGATGGGGCACTGCTACTGCCAGCAGCGTCCACCCGCAGAACACCGCCAGGCCGTATTATTTGTCATAATACGGCTGGCGACGGTCTACTGGCATGGGGCTGCTGGTGGTAGGAGCGCGACCTTACCGCTATCCGACAGTAAGGCCACAGCTGGATTTCCGCCCTTCTTGTGGCGGAAATCCGGCTGTGGTCATATTATGGAGGACGGATGGTAGCCGCGACGATGGTCTTTTGGCGGCCGTCGCCGTGGCGGTAGGCGGTTTTTACTGCCCATGTCTAAATGAGGGCCTATATTTCTTTATAATTCAGTGCATTCAAATAAGAATCATTGTTCAAAGTGGTATATGCCTGCAAATCAGACATCATGGGGCTTATTTACAAGCCCAGTTGCGCAGTGTAGCACAGGCTGTAACAGCACCTTGCTGCGCTGCCCTGAGTTACAGCGAAAGGGCAGAAATGCACCATAGCTACATGATCCGCTACATTTTCGTCCTCTGCCCCTGCACTGGTACCCAATGGGTTTCCTACGCTGAGGCAGGCACCCTTGCACCAGTGGTGGCTGGTGACTGAAAGCAGTGGTGGGGCACAAATACAAGACGGAATTGCACCTTGTGAGAGAGCCTCACTATCCACGTATTTCCATTCACCTACTCACCCACTGCCTTTGGTCACCTACCCATTTACTCATCCACATTGTCATCCACTGCCATTCACACAACTCTTATACACAGACACCCACATTTTCTCAGCCACTCAGTCAAGCCCTGCAAACACATTCAAACAAACACACATTGCCTCACCCATCCAGTATCCAGCAGTTTCAGTGATAAAAGGTACACGTTTATTTGAGCTGCAGATTACATGTTTAATATGACATATCACGTCATTAGTCTGCAGAAGAAATAAAATGAGCATAACTAGCCATGATAAATTACAGGAACCATTACTGCCTTTGAGAGACAAAATCACCTACAGAGGCAGTGAAAGGAGAGGAGAGCTGAGAGAACAGATTTTTTTCTTATTGTCTGTAAAAAAGATAGAGCTCCAACTTACTTGTGTGCAGAGTTGTCTTTGGCATATTTATGACTTGAGGTCTTCAGGTCACACTCCTGTCTCCCAGGGAGCCCTGGATGGAGTTATTTATTGTATTTATTCAATTTCTCTGCCACAGACTGGGGATTTTCTTTGCGCAATGCAACATTCTTTTAATAAAATGTGACCTCTGGTACGTAGACCCTTCTGATCACACCCCACCATTTGAGTAAATAGGAAAGGGTGGAGAATAATATAGGAGTGACATGAAGTTTTCAGAAACTCGGGCTTACAAAAAAGGGCTCCAGGCTGTTTACAATCAGGGCTTCTGGTGGAGGAGGAGATAAGCCAGGGACGTCACTGCGTTCTGAGAAAACGTAAGGGCTTTGCATGGGCAAGCCCTGTCAGCCCTACTATGCAGCTTTCAGCCACATACTGACGCAGGCGCAGTGGGGCTTTTCAAAGTGCACAACTTTCACTCTGAAAATGTTGTGCAGAAAATGTTTTACTTTCATCATGTAATTAAATATATGCTTCACTAGAGAGGCCAGAAAAGGCTAGGGGCGCAGCCCCTTAGCCCTTGAACACCAGCCGCCCCTGCCTTGCACCATGGTGCAAAGATGCATGCGTTGCAGACAGGATTGTTTCTCTGCAGGAAGGGACACCTTCCCGTATAAAAGCAATCCATGGAGGCTTTTTCTTCTTTCTATGTGTGCTGCAAAGTGCGGCACACATATAAAGAGGAATCAAATAAAGAGAAATAAAGATATTTCTCCTCGTTGCGCATACCCTGGGGAGGTGTAAGATTTTGACTCATTCTCAGGTTTACAGATTATTGCAAATCTGTGTCAAAACCCTTGGTTGCTGCATGGGAAAACCCACCTCAATGCCAGTGCAAATCCTCACTGAAGCAGTGTACGGCAATGCAGTGACTTGCGCTACTTTGGCTTACACCATATTTACAAGGCCATGAAAAGGCATGCAAAGTGGCTTTGTATGGCCTTGTAGATATGGGCCTGGTGGTCCGGCAGTGCACAGGGCTTGTAAATAAGCCCCCATGTGTTTTACAGTCTTTGGAACCCAGTCATCTGAAAAAGAAGCAGAAATAATCACATTGATTGCAAACCTCAACACATATAGCAATTGCAATGTCTCAGTTGGGTCCATTGCTTGATAAACAACCTTTAACATGCTATGCCCACAGGTATAGGATAAGCTGTGATGTTTGCAATGTTTGAATGGAATGTCCATTCAGTAGCAGTAGAACAATGATAATTTTTGGCAGCCACACAATGAAAAGAAACACTCCTGCATTGATCCAAATATAGGACAAAGTTTGTATCAAGTATCAAGTACCTGTCACAAAACTCATAATTAGCAAGAAGAAATCTATGGAGTAAAGTGACAGTGGAATATGTTGAAATGTTCTCTGCGTGGAACTCACATTTGTTATTAGAAATCATTATTTCTCGAAAAAGCATCATCTTGATTAGTGTTAAGAAAAGCAGTGGTTCATAATAATCCATAGTGTTGTGGTGAACATTTGCAACTGTAGTGATAGTGGCATCAGTGGAACCCTTTGCTCTCTGTAAAGTTTGAGAAGCAGTAAGGTCAAATATCCCTGACTGCGTACACAAGCTAGTGATGTTACTGCTCTTTTCTGAGGTAGCTCATTTGGAGAAGAGAGGTTTTACTCTGAATCATTCATGGTTTTCATGAGGGTCTGCTGTGCAGAACCAGCAACATAGTGCTTCTTCCCATGGTTCATGGACACCTCTTGGTTTCTCTTTGAACCAGACAAAGGGGATAGGATGACAGTTTGGCTTGCACACCAAGCGCTACAATGGATGCTATGTAGGATGGTTTAAAAGCTTGCTTGTCATGGATTTTTTCACAAATTAGATCCCCTACTTTAGGAACCCACCTTTTAGCAGCTGTGAAAACCTTCTGTTCACTGCTGGTGGCATCAAAATGTTTCACATTAGATGTCACACACTAACCTGGTTCCAACCACAGGGGCGATGCTGGACCTCCAATCCCAGGTGGGCCTGTACAGTATAAAAAGGAACAGCCGTCTTGTTTCACCAACAGCACCCGGGTGGAAAGGGGGATGGGAGAAAACAAGAAAAACTGAACCCATGTCACTGTGGGAGCTGCTCAACTGCCTCATACACTGTATGGAAGGTGGGACTGTCTGGACTTCGTTATCCTCTATGCAGATGCAAAACATCATAAAATGGCAATAGACAATATTATCAACAGATGCCCTACTTAGAACCTCAAACAATAATTTGTGCTTCTAGTATACATACTGGAATCATCATAAACATTACATGAAAGAGAGAGCAGCTACCAATTCAAGAATAAATGACGAATTTCCGGACCTCAGAAGCATCCAGTATTTTGATTCTGAGCTAATACAACTTTCGTCTTTAGAAACTTATTCCAAGGTACTCAATACAACTTGCCAGGAAAATAAAGACACACTTTTAGTGCATGAAGAGTTCAGAGCACTGGGCCTCCAGGTGAGTGTGCTATACTCCAAAAGAATTTCAAAATCCAAAGGGCCTCACACCTTCAGGGAATTTAAGTCTTGAAAATGTTTCAAGTCTGCAGTTTAGTGCGCACTAACCTGCTAGTTGAGGACATAGCCTTATCAATACTGGAACCGGAGTCCAAGTCAACATGAAATTCAGTACAAGAAGCTCAAGAAGAGGTGTAATCATAGCTCATGAAGAAAGACACTGGAAGCATCACAGACACCAGAATCCCAAAGTCTTCATGAGGGCTTGGAAGACTAGAGTGCTGGAAGTTGAATCAGGAGACGATCACAGGTAAGAAACTAGCGCACGACTGGAACACAGGAAGTTGAGTGCAGGAACGATGCATGTGCATGTCGGGCACAAGTTCGAAGGCAACCCCCGATGCAAGTTAGGGGGTTATTTATACAAGAAGCAAAGAGATTTCCAGAAGGATACATGACCCACATGGAAGCATGGAATATTCCAATGAACCTGGGAGGGAAATGCACGTGTTACATAACAAGGGAAATGGGTCTAGCTGGAAGCAGGTGCAAACAGTAATTGACATATAGCTATTACCTTGTGGTACAACCTAGTGTTCCATAGAGGAAACGTGGTTATCATAACTAGATATCTGATATCTGCAGGGGCAAACTGGGTGAAACGTGCATAGCAACAAAACAGGAGGGTAATGGTTCAGGCGGTTCGGGAGGGGGAACCAAAGAGGGGGCACAGGTTTTAGAGGCACCACTAGTGAAGCAAGCATGACTGGGATTATTCAGGTTAGGGAGATGCCACAAGGGAAGGGTGACATAAGCCCAGAGAGTAAAACCCACAAGAAATAGGGCACAAGATGGAGTCGCGACATTAGACCGCTTGTCTCTGAGCTCTTGGACACTCTGTAAGACATTCAAACATTGTTCCAGGTTTAACTTATTATTGTCTGCCACCTTCCCAGGATTATCTAGGCCCAGTACATACATGGATACTTCAATGTGAACCTCGTATGAATTGCAACCACCAATTACTCATATAGGAATGTCTAGACATGTTATTTATTACTCTCTGCACTCTATAACGATTATAGTACCAACAAAGACCTGGACTAAGTACCCAAGCAGACAAGGCTTGTTTAATCATGCCGTTAGAATGCTCAATTGATCTGTTGGATTCAGCTCAAAATGGATTGCTGAATTTTAGACAAACTCCCTATAACGTAGTGTACCTGTGCGCCTTGTAGGTGAATGCAGTATCATTATGAAATGAATGAACTCGTAACGCTACCAGATACTGCAAATGCTTTATGAGTACTTGAGCACGTGCATCTCTCAGGGGCCATACTCATAAGAATCGAGAACATGAATCATTTATTACCAATACATATTTATACAGGTTAACAGAATTTATTGGGCCCATATGGTCCAAATAAATCACCCTGAAAGGGATGTTGGAGACAATGAGGGGAGTTGTTAGGGGTCTTCTAACAGTAGAAAGTTTGAACTGTTGACAAATATTGCATTGGGTACTATAATCTCTAGTCTGTTCATATAAACAAGGCCACTAGTTGTGTTGCTGAAGCATTGCTCCTTGATTGAATTTAACCTGGACAGCTTATGAGGAATTATCCTGTCTCCCACTCCTGATATGGAAACCACAGGAGTATTATCTAAATTAAGGGTGTAAGATTACTTAGGAGGAAAGCCTGCAAGAGGCTTATCACCCTTCATGGTTGCCTAAATTGCTGTTAATATATCTGTGTTGATCTTCACTAGAGATCTGGTTAGGACTGCTACTCTGAAACTCTGTATTACAACCTTGGCAGCTAAGTAGGCTGCATAGTTTCCTTTGGCGTGAAACCTATTATGCTGATAGCCCACAAGGTGTGTTACATGGAACAATGGGAGTGTATCTTGTAAGACAGCTACCTTTCCCCAGAGGTGTTTCTTCTTAACAGGAATCCTAGAATCAATCCAGACACCAATGATGCAAATCAACATTGTACTCTGCACACAGGCGGATGAATCAGATATTATTATTGTGGGAACTGACAGGTTAGCCTTCTGTAATGCAAGTACCAAGGAATGTATTTCTGCATGTTGTGCAGTACTGTCACCTAAGGCTTTGATGTTGGTGCACTGCACATGGAATTCACCATCATTACACATTGCACTGAAGCAGGCTGTGGAGTACTTATATCTTGTTCCTACTGCTGGTTGAGTAGATATCGGTGACTCAATGGGTAAGGCTTTGGAGTTGAAGAGACATTCTGTTAATATTATAGAAAAGCTTGTGTACAAAGCGTGGAATCATACTGAAACTTTACATCCACCGCACTTAAGGAAGAAGCTCACTGCACCCATCTCAGGTAAAGAACTGGAGCACTAGGGAAGCTAGTTTAGTGGCTGTCCCTAGTGCTGCTATGGGAGAAACCACAATCACTAGTTTTCCCTGTGCCAATGGACATCATTCAAGATAACTGTCTGCACAGCTGCAAGAACTTGTTCAATGGGAGCGAAATGTGTTTCAGCTGGAGAATACAAATGTGATTTGTATGCTATAGGAATGGTCTGTCCCTCATTTTAGATCACATAAGTATAACTTGACTGGCCTGGTATGGCTCTGAGCACTAGCTCTGTCTTACAATCCTAGTTTGTAAATATTTTGGGGCAGATTTATAAAAAGTGGCGCTGCATTGAATGCAGCGCCACTTTTCCTGCGCCCCTTAGCGGACTCCTAGTCCCACCATGTGTGCGCCGTATTTAAAATACAGCGCACCATGGCACAGGGTAGTGGGGAACAGCATCATTTTTCATTACGCTATTGGTGTACTCTGCAGGGGTCACGCCAAAATATTGGCCCTACTCTTGACGAGTACCTAGAGGTCCATTATAAATAATGGAAGCCACCTTTTTAACACCTGCTCTGAGCATTCGTTAAAAGTGTTGTACAAAATTATGCAAGGAAATCTCTTAGATTTCTTTGCAAGATTTCTTCAGCCCCCCTAACGGGGGAACGCCCCCTTTCCATACATTATGCCTGGCGCAGGCATAATGTAGCGCACAGGGTTACAAAGTGGTGCAATGCATGCAATGCACCACTTTGTAAATATGGCGCTAGGATTTTGGCCTAGTTGAGCCACAATAACGTAAAAAAATGATGACGCTAATGTGACTCAAGGTGGCACTAGGGGCTTATAAATATGCCCCTTTGTCTCTACAATGTATGCTTACAGACCACGCAAGATATCAGTGTGTTTGCCCACTGTTTTGCGGAAAATGTGGGAAAAATCAAGTCATGCAAGGGCTTCATATGCTCATCATATTAAGGCTAGTAAGATCATCCAAAGTTAAGAAATCCCAGCAAGGACTGTAACTTCTTCATTGTATCAGGAGGCTGCAAAGTAGCACACTTCTGTAGGGATTAAAAAAACAATCTCTGGCCCTCATTAAATAACTGGTATCCAAGAAAGGTCACATTAAGATAGAAACATTTTTACTTTTTAAAGTTAATCTTGTAACCATTTGATGGTAATATCATTACAATCCTGTCCTTAGATGTCCACCTACATATTCATCAGTGAGATACATATAATCAGTGTATGATAATACTTCTGAATCTGATTGTAGATCTCCCTGATGTGGGCTGAGAATAAACCAGAACTGTCCCTATAGCCCATAGATAAGTGTCTATGTGACAACTGCACCACATCGAAACTAAGGGTGGTTAGAGACTTGCTTTCAGGCACTATGTTTTGACTTAAAAACCGATTGGAGATGTCCAAGGTTGTTTTGTTTTTTCTTTTTGTTTGCCATTAAACCTGTACTGTGTGTGTTTTGCACCCCATATGTCTGTGTATGTGTGTTTAAATTCCTATAGTCTAAAACTATCCTATTGACCCTGTCTGGTTTGGAGAAAGGAGAAAGGAGCCTGTTCATTGGTGAAAGACAAGGTGCTACCATAACCTGATGTAGTTGATCAAATATTGTCTTTATACCTTACTTTACTTCTGGATTTAAATGGTCTTAAGCATGTTATTGAGGTTTACTGCGTAAGGGAATAATATGTTGAACATTGTTGATGTCACACTGTTTGGTTTTTGTATAAAGCCAGAGCCTGTTTAACAGGCCATTCATTAGTGTAAATTTCCCTGATATCTTCAGGTACCATCTTTATAGTGATATGGGTTTAGCCCAATGGGGCTTTAAAAGACTGATAATTGTTGTAGTGTTCTGCTAAAGGTCTGGGTTTGGATTCAGGTTGCATCTTGGGCTCGCCAAGTTGTATTGTGTTGCATCATTGGAGCCTGGAGCATATTGGCATTATATGACCTTTGAACGTACATATTCAGCATTGGCATCACATTCATATTTGCACTTGATTTGGATACAGTCTTTTATGTCTGCTTTCTCGTTTCTAGTGGTATACCTTTTTACAAATGTGACTAACAGTAGATTTCTTCAACATATTTATGTCCATCCCTGCATTCTGATCAGCAAGCATCACTCAACCTCTACATTGAGGAGTGAAATTTCCTGCTTGCACCATCTGACTTCCACCTTGAAATCCAACTCCCTTCATTCCTGTACCGACACTGGAAGGGGGATTATACCTTGGATCTGCCACATGCACACCACTCTAACATCCTTTCTGCACCAACCCTGTCTGAACCAACATATATTTTCAAATTATTACTACCATATTTTGTATACTGGAGAATCTCATCTAAAGTCTTCGACTTCTAAAAAAAAATCATATTCTCTAGTACATAGGAACTAATTTCTGGATACGACCCAAGAACAAACTGAGACAGAATCCCTTAGATTCTCTCTTTAAGGATTTTTGAGACCTCTGTGCTGTGGGAAAACTTGTATCACCCTCTCATAAAAAGCTTGCACAGACTCTTTGTATACTTGTAGTTCTAGTTATTTTGAGTCAATCAACTTCATTCTGTGGGACCTTTGTTTTCTAATGAGCAATCACCTGGTCATACTTGTCCATAACAGTAGCTGCATGGGTCTAAGCATTTCTCTGTGGCTCTTCATCTAGTCAACCCATGACCACCTCACACTCTGTCCAAAAATCCTTAGGTACCACAGGGTCAATAAAACATTCAGGTCTTCCCAAAGCACATTCGAAATCTTCAAAATTCTGCCCATGACATTGTACTTTTGGTTGGCATTCTCCCACAACTTTGGAAATTGATTTGTGGATATAAGAATATCACCACGACTTCAGGTCACGCAAGCATACCAGCCTTCATGGACTTCTCACAATGGGTACTCTCTAACCTCTGCATCACTCACACTTGCTCCCCTTCGTGCCCCACCTCTATCCTCTCTTGTTTCTCCCATTTGGCCTATTGGTCGTTATACTTCTGTGTATCCCTCATTCTCTGACGCATTCTACCAACTCTTTGACATGAGTTGTCAAACCTCGTGAACTCATTTTCTTTAGTGTATTCTCAGTCATGATCATTCTAAAATTACTTTTACATTTCTGACTTTTACTCAAATCACCCTAATTTCTGTAGCCAATCCTTCTAATTTGTCATGCACCACACAAGCATGCCTAGCAACTTACCTACTCAAGAACTTAAGCTCTACTTCATTGTACACATCTAGGAAATCAAGTTCAAGATTTCTGTTTGTCTGTTCCTCAAATTCTGCTTTTAATTTTAATTGTAGAGCACTCAGTTCTCTAAGAAGGGTCTCTTCTACCTGAAGTTGTGATTCTGAAACTTGTTAGTAGTTAAAACAGATGTACTTCTAGGGGCAACCTCCTCTGTCTTAGATCACGCTCCCAAATCTAGAGCAGTAGAAACAGTAGATGCACTAAGGACTGTTGTTACAGCAGACAGTCTAGGGGAGGTAATGCCACCAGATGCACTAACAACACCTAATGATGAATCTGTTGTGACCAGATGTAAACCTCCCTCAGGGAAACCCTGTTCAGCAGGCACACACACACCCGCTCCAAGATCTACTCATTTTGCAGTAGCTACTTGATTAGGAGGAAACACTACAGGTGAAGGAACAGCATTGTAAGGAGGTGTTTGGGAATTTAACAAATCATCCAAAACCCATCATCTGAATCACTGTGAACCTCTGATTCTCTTTGTCATCCCTCCCACCCTCTGGTGGCTTCCTTATCTCCATTTCTTACTTTACTATCAAAGGAGACAAATTATTGCCTTCAAATACATTCTCTCGCCTTCCCTGCTGTTTCGCATTGCATTTTGACTCTATTGAACTATGTATTTTATTTCTCATTTCGGTTTTATATTTCTCCTTCTCGTGCTAAGGCATGTTCTGATGCATTCAACGCTTCAAATTACGCAGGTCTTGGTTGGAGGTTCATCTCATATATCCCTCGTCCTAAATTCTCAACCTTTCTCGCATTAAATGTATTATGTGGGACAAATTGCAAGTTCCCTTCTTTCGTTGTGATCTTATTACATTGTTTGATTTAGATACATGTATGTAATCCAACATTAGTGGCCATATCGTATGGGGGTGTACCCTCAGGAGAAGTTTCCTCACCCTGCTAAGCAAGTACACTTGGATCATTTCTTAACAAAGCTCTTGATTCTTAAAAAATTTCAGCTTTGTAAATCACACAAAATAAACACAGGACTTTTGTAACTCAAATTGACAGGTAGTTCCCAACAAATCACAATGCAATACTTAACAACCAAACACCCAATCCTAGTGCTATACCACTGCACCGACCAATTGCTGCAAAAAAACCAAGAATATAATTACCAATCCCAACATTGCACATACATGCTAAACAACCAATCCCTCTTTAACACCTAATGACACGCAACACTACACAGCGATGCTCTCTTCATTCCAATCAGCTTTGCATGAGCAAAATATTTTTTAAAAATAACAACTCTTGTCTAGTTACCTAAAGAAAAGTAGAATCGGAAATCTTTCTTGGGGAAATAGGGAATAGTAATCTCTTGGCACTACCAAACACACAAGAAAGTTTTCAACTAGCGGGAATCCACTCTGGCTAGTGCAGTCTTACTCCTTTGGATCAACTGAACCAAGTCTCAGTTAGTAGAGTCTTCCAATTGAAGTTTAATAAGTTCCTATCTTGTTGAGGCCATGGAGCCTCACAGTCCAACACCTAAACCTTAATAGACAAGTCAAACGCCACCTAAATCTTTCTAGTCTGGAATCGTAGATTTTGATAAATCCGATGACCAAGCTTCCAACTCTGAGCAATAAGTGGATGAACCTTCATACACACGAGCAATATTCATGAAAAAACAATTCAATTTTGAACTTTAACTTAAAGTACTTTTGGACCCAATTTGATACGACAGCTCAAAGCATGGCAGATCATCAAAAGATGCAAACAAAACTCACTACCCTTACTCCTAGGATACTGCAACCACTTTCAGGAACACTGGAACACCGGAACACCATCGGCAATTCAAATGGAACTATGGAAGTTTGGTACAGTACTCTGAATACAGGCCAAATTTGGATTCAGAGAATTTTTTTAAGCTTTGTTGCCTCAGTCTGAAACCATTCTCTACTACCAATTTTGTTACTGCTTTTCTTTGTTCAAATTTCAGGGCCCATAAAACACTATCTAAAGAATGAAAATTCAAAACTGAGGCTGTTCACACATCAATACATTCATATGCATGAAGCAGATCAGGCTCCAAGTAAAAACAGAGAGGGACAGATTTATGAAAAGTGGTGCTACATTACATGTAGTGCTACTTTTCTTGCGGCCCCTTGTGCCCCCCTACCGCCACCATGTGTGTGCCGTATTTAAAATACGGCGCACCATGGCACACATTTTGGTGCTAACCCTGAACAGTACATAGGGGCCCACTGAAAACAATGGCATGCCCCCTTTTAACGCCTGCTCTGAGCAAGTGTTTAAAGTGTCAAAAAAATGATGCAAAGAAATCTCTTAGAATTTCTTGGATCTCTTTTTCAAACCCCCCCCCCCCAAAAAAAAACAAAAAAACAGGGAAACGCCCTCTTTGCATACATTATGTCTGGCGCAGGCATAATGTAGCTCGAAATGTTACATAGTGGTGCAGCGCATGCATTGCCCCACTTTGCAATAATGGAGCTGGGAAAAGGCCACCTTATTTCCGCCTTAGGGCCAAAAAAATACACTGAGGCAGCGCTAAAGTGGTGGTAGGCCCTCTCAAATGAGGACCAGAATGTTTAAGTTGTCCAATCATAAAGGTTTATTGAAACTTAATCATTTACAGAAGAAAAAAATCAATCAAGTTAGTGGCAAATCATCAAAACTATATGAATGTGTCAGTAAATATGAAGTCACATCAAAATTATAAAAGAAGTGGGCTAACTAGCTGAGGGTTGCCTCAAAGTATAAGTTTAAGGAAAGTCAGTTCTGTCATAAAGAGCATACCCTACAATCTCCTACGCTGCTCTAAGCCACATAGAAACGTAGACAATTCTATAGCATTCAGAACTATAAACTACTCCATACTAGTTTAAATCACAATATTCTAACATTTTCTATATCAACACACAGTTCTAATGAAAATATCCAATCAAGTTAAAGTAAAGTGATACAATCTTGGGCTAATTTACTTTGAACTATTCATCACAACACAGCTTCTCTCTGTGTCCTTCAAACTTACATTTATCTGCAGGATGCATTGGACCAGCCTGTACTGTACATGTGGCTTCTCAGATCCAATACCAATTATAATGTTACAAGATTATCACAGTGAAAAGACAACATTTCACAAGGGGAAGAAATCAAAAGACCACTGTGTTTGGTAACTGGAAATTTAGTTTTGCCTAGAAATACAATATTTATGTGTCATAAAGCAAGATGGCAACCAACTTTAGCCATTTTAAATGCAGGCCTACATTATGAGTATTCTAAAGGTTAATGATAGATGATTAATAGGGTTGTGTGCTTACATGTTGATATAATGTTAAACATTTAATAAAAGAAGAATCTCTTAAGTGTTCACAGTGGCACTACTGTGAAGTACTGTATGAAAAGTTTATGCCGGGAGGGCACTGTGAGAGCTTTTCTCAGTACCTATTGCGGCACCTGAAAATCAATACCATGTATTGGGATGGGGATTTTCAGGTTGTCGTGGGTACATTTTAGTTACTCGCTTGTGCAGAGTGATAGCTTAGCTTTGGCTTGCGGCTTCTGCTCTTTTACCCATGTTACCATACTATTTCGTTTTTATTCATTTTATTTTTCTAATACATTTAGAGGATTTTTTTTAATTTAATTATCAGCCACTATTCTACAAAAGCGTCATTATCAGTGCTATGGATGGCATACTTTGCGCCATGTTCTTTTCATTGGAATCACAAGAACGGAATGCGAGGCACATAGAATAATATTTTGTATTGCTGGCCCCAAGACTGCATAAGTAGTCAAGCGCTTAGGTACATACCTGTGTCAGGCTTCTGTACATGAACATAAACATGTCCCCTATTAAAAAAAATCTTGTAGGATAAAGGGCATTAGAGGGGGTTCAAGCCAGAATTTCTATCCATTCTGCATGCTAGTTTTAGGCCAACCTCAGCCTTTGTGCCTCCATGGATCCTGATCTGAAGACTGTTAGCCTGACCTTGTGCTAAGGTAACAGGGGTGGGGTGTGCTTCTCATGGACACTGTACAGACAGATTTGGCTTGCATCGCCATGCTCTCACTTAGGGGCTGGAGAGTAGGCTTTTAGGTAGGAATGTATACTCATGTTATGATAATATGTTGGGGTTGTTTATATTGACATCTCTAATTTTCAGTCCTATTTCTGTTATTTCTGGTTATCCTAATCATTGCAGCTCATGCATCTTATCATAGATTGTAGTATTTTCAATGAATGTATTGAAAATTGCCCTGCATCTCTTTTGTTGCCTATGCCTGTGTAAGAGACTTGTATTGGGCGAGAAATGGGTAAGGCTTGTTGCCACCACGGTTTCCCCGAGGGGGTCTTCAGAGTTCCATGCAAGGCTGCCACAAATCACCAATACCAGTTGGCTTTGCTGCTTGTGAGCCAGGAGGGTTGGGCCGACAGCTACCAACTGGTGTGGGAGTGATTCAGTCATCTACAGTGCAGAGGTGCTGCCACCCCAAATCCAGCAGTATCATTGCTATGCAAGAGTCCGTATGACATGGCTCCACCAACGATGGTGTAAGCACTAATTTTATGAGTCTCCTGAGTATCTCTGTCTTACACACACCATCACATGGAGACGTTGGTGGTCCTGGGGCGATCCTCCTCAGCTAAATAGGGAGCACCTATTTAGGCTGCAGGCTGTTCAAGCTTGAATCATAAAAGGATTTTTTCCCCTATTGGTGTTCCCAACCCTAACACCTATTCTCACATATGGAAAATCCTTTAAACATCAGGGGTAACCGCAGACATCTGCTTACGCTGTTTCTTTTAGCCCATGGCTTAACAGAAGACGGAGGGGATGTCACATTCGTCATGGAAGCCACTGCTGCATATAAGACATAAATATTCTACTCCTGGGTCAACTTCTTGAAATAGATGCAAATAGCCATACATTTCCTGTATACAAAATAGCAAACATACCACAACAGACCCGAGCTTACCAATACTTAGAGATAACTCTCTCTTATGAAGAACATCAAAACTTATTAATTGGTGCCCTTCCACATGTAATATAACCTGTGAGATTAAGACCTTTAAGCAATGATGGACCAAAGTGGCCAACACTTAGCACATATGCGTCACATCCCAATGTGCTTGCTATGCAAGTTGCTGACATAAGTACACTTTACAATGAGCTAGTGGCAATCTATAGACAAGTAATACAATTTGTGATGCAGACTTTGAACACCGCCCCAGCTAGAGCTGCTCCAGCTGCTCATCAATTCACTGTTCCGGTAATTAATCCACTAACAGTCCACTCAATAATGGGAAAAGCACCTACGCAGCTGCAGAAGGTTTTTTTCTGGATTGCACAAAAAACAAATAAGCTGGAAGCAGTGTTTCTCCATATGGGACCCCAAAACAAACATAGATTTTCACCAGATTCAAGCGAGCCTGGCTGATGGAGGGTGATACCCTGAAACCGGTCCCAGGATGCTTGTTTCTGGTCCACGGAATACCTGGCCTGGCAGTTCGGGCTGGACTGTTCCCATGGGGGACAGGGTCAAGATTGATTTGCATATGGCTGGGTCCAAACTGGAATGGCATGGCAAACAAAAAAACTGATGGATTAAATCCAGATCTGTGACTGGGGGTGAATGTTTGATTTGTACTGCATTCTGTCCATCATCTGTTGTTTTTGCATTTGTCGCCCCAAGTCGAAAGGGTATGCCCAGACGTGGGTCCGTGCTTGCTATGCCACCAGATTCAAGCTAGCCTGGCTTATGAAGGGTGATACCCTGAAACTGGTCCCAGGATGCTTGTTTCTGGTCCATGGAAGGCCTGGCCTGGCAGATCGGGCTGTACTGTTCCCATGGGGAACAGGGTCAAGACTGATTTGAATATGGCTGGGCCCAAACTGAAATGGCATGGCAAGCAAAAAAACATATGGATTAAACCCAGATCTGTGACTAGGGGTGAATGTTTGATTTGTTCTGCATTCCGTGCATCATCTGTTGTTTTTGCATGCACTTGGCATGGGCACTGCAGGGGCCCCCATGCACAGCACCATCGCGCAATCCAATGCCCGAATTACGGGCATTGGAATGCACGGCAGGTGCTGCTGTACCCGCCGCACTGCCACATTGCCACCAGCTCCATTAGGAGCTGGCTGCAATGTTAGTGCCCTGCCAATGTTGTAATGAGGGCCATAATCTCTGAAACAGATAATCTTTGAAACCCCCTGATAGATATGAATATACATGTCCCTCTTGTTCCTTTCAGGGCACGCCAGACAAACAAAGTGAGAGAGTGGGATGGTGTGAATTGTGAAGCGACTACACAAAGCCTAAGAAGGACTTAAAATGTTCCTCTGAAGCTTACATTAAAAAAGAAGGCAAATACCCTCAATGAAAAGCCCCAATTTAAAAAGAAAAAGGTGGCTGGAATTTCAATCAAAAATGCCAGCCATGCTGAGAACTTTGCTGAAGAACAGGACATTGGCAGCGACTATGCTAGACAGCGCAGCAGAGGTCATGATTTGACGCCAGAATCTTATAGAACATCTGGATGTGACAGCAACTACCAACTTTCTTGTCATTCAATCAATCAATCATTTATTTGTAGAGCATACTACTCACCCACGAGGGTCTCAAGGCGCTGGGTGGGGGGGGATGCTACTGCTCGAACAGCCAGGTCTTGAGGCGTTTCCTGAATGTCAGCAGGTCCCAGGTCTGTCGTAGGTGGATCGGGAGGGAGTTCCAGGTCTTGGTGGAGAGGTGGGAGAACGATCTTCCACCGGCTGTAGTCCTGTGGATGCGAGGAACGGTGGCGTGGGCGAGGTTGGTGGAGCGGAGTTGACAGTTGGGGGTGTAGAAGGTGAGTTGTTCGTTGAGGTAAGCTGGGCCGGCGTTGTGGAGTGCTGTGTGGGTGAGGAGCTTGAAGGTGATCCTCTTGTTGACGGGGAGCCAGTGTAGGTCTCGCAGGTGGGCTGAGATTTGGTTGCAGCGTGGAATGAGGGTGATGAGCTGTGCGGAGGCGTTCTATATACGTTGCAGTCTTTTCTGGAGTTTGGCCGTGGTTCCCGCCTAGAGAGCGTTGCCGTAGTCCAGTATGCTGCTGACGAGCCTGGGTGACCGTCTTTCTGGTTTCGGTGGGGATTCCAGCACCTCAAAAATTATTTACTGTTCTCTTCTGAAGATAAGATCAACCCAGAAACACGTGCCCAGAGACGAACAAACTTACACAGCAATGGCTGCACCTATCTGAGGTGAAATATTCAATAAATTAATGGAGTATGACATTTTAGTGAACTACATTTATCATGATGCAATGGAGCTGACTGCATCCTGGGATGTTAGGCAGGGTGCTCCAAACTGTTTGTGCATTTAAAAAGGCTCCCTTGAGCCACTGGGCTGACAAGCTCTGGAGCAGCACCAGTATGCCAGTGAGAGATATTGAAACCAAGATGATTAATGGCAACATTTCCAGCACCCCAGAAATTATTTACTGTTCTCTGCTGAAGAAGGGATTAACCCAGAAACAGGTGTCCAGAAATGACTGAAATACATTTATCATGATGCAATGGGGCTGACTGCATGCTGGGATGTTAGGCAGGGTGCTCCAAACTGTTTGTGCACTACAATGTGTGTACCTGGACTATTGTGGTCCCTTACAACCTTATAGTGCATACAAATACATCTTAGTCATTGTTGGTTCTTGTTCTAGATACCTGTGGGTATGGCCACAACAGTCAGCTAACTTCCATACTGTTACTAAAGGTTTGCTAGTCTTTATCAGTCTATATGCAGCTGCAGCATTACACTTGGACCAGGGCCCTGCTTTTGCATCTAGGGTATTTAGAGACACCATGGGAACGATGGGTGTTCAGCTCAGTTATTCCTCCACCTATCATTCTGAGTGAAACAGCGTTGTGGAGAGGAAGAACCGAGACTTAAAGCAGTCTTTAACAGCAAGAGTTATAGATTTAGGCCGTAGTTGGTTTCATCACCTATATGGAGTCCAGAGAGCACTAAATAATTTGCCCAGAAGGCCCTTGGGAGGTCGTACCCCATGCAAGGTCCTTTTTTGGTGTACCTATGTATGTCCCTCATCTTGATGGGTCTGGTGCGGTGGCGGCAGACACACAGTTTGACATAAATGAACGTGACACTGTTTTACAGGAGCTACAGCAATTTTGTGATGAGAATTAATCTACCTGTGCCGGCACCCTGGGAATAAGGGATTTGCCAACAACAAAGGCTGGACTCCTAAATTAGGGGATCTAGTGCGTGAAAATATTGCAGTGAAAAAGGAATTGGTCCTTCCTTCAACGCCTTGATTCCAGTCCTGGGTATACATAGTACCCGAACTGTCATCATACCACGGCTGCCTGGTTTCAGGGAGAACAGATTTGTTTCCATTGACAATGTCAAATTGCACCATGTGGCCGATCCTGCATAGTAGACTTGGAGGTCCTTCAGGTAGTACCCACTACCCAACAGGGTATACCTCTACAAGCAGTAAACCATGTTTCTGCCAGCACCAGTGCTACAATTGCCTCCTTGAGCAGGGGGAGGGCAGAGAATGAGCTACTGCTGTTTCCTGTCAACACTTCGTTGGCGGATACTGTCTGAGATGTGGATTGCTATTATTCCAATTCTACCCAGACAGATGACATCATCTACTATGACCACCACAAAGGGTTCCACCCAACAACTCTGCACCAGCTCCTGTGTTTGCATAGACTGCTTCTGTTTTTTTTACGTTGACTTGGATGACTTTTCCTCTGACTCATCTGATTCTGCAGCAGAGTCTGTATCAAAGGCACATACACTGTATATTTGGCTTGAGAACAATTCATTTATCAATGGTTCTATCTGTGGATAGTGTTGACATTGCTTGCTATCTGCTCTGGATTGGTTTTGTTATTGTCTTTTACCTTCTGCTAAATGGTCATTATCTTCTTGACTGCTCTGCTGTTCAGCTGGAGGATGGGATTTTGACACCTCACCTATCTTCCCATAAGGTACGAAGAGACTTGTCCCTTGTGAACATTTCAGCAGTTCTGCTTGAATTTAGGATTGTGTGAAACCATTTGACATATACGGTCCTACTGAGGTCATTCAGATTCCATATGTGTTTAAAATTTTTGATTCTATGCTGTCTGAGCTTGAATATTACACTGTATTTGAAAGTGAAGACATGTGTATGAACACAGCGAATTATGGGGAAATGTTTTGTTATCACTGGTACGGACATTCCTTTCTGCAACAAACCAGTGCTCCAAGATTAGTTTACTATCACAAATCTATGATCATTGTTCAGCACCACCTGTGCGGAGTCCTAAAACATATCTAGATAGGTTTGCATATTTTACCGGCCATGACACCAGCAATGCTGAGCTGTGCTATTTGAAATTGCTGCCTTCCAAAATGAGGAAATTATTGCTAACTGACCCAAAATTAATCTACTCAGATTCCTTTGTTTCCCATAATGCTATGGAAGGCAATGAGTAATGGAAAAGTCCTATTATACGGGGAACAAAAGATTGGCAAATACGAGGTAGGGAAGCTTTGTTAAGAGCATGCCTTATTCCTTTACAAATTACAGTTTTAAGTTACACCGTCTAGCAAACGTCCTGTTTGGGGTTAGCAAAGATAAAAGAATTGAATACGCTCAGCATCTCCTCACCTGCTAAATTTCACAATTGGCAGCCATTTTTAAATCTCACCAAAGAACAGTTAACTACTTGAGTTCAGAGTGGTACCTTTAATTCCTCACTTTTGAGTCCCATCGGGTGGTCATTGTAGCCACATTGGACAGAAATGAGTGCCAGGCATGTTTTGTTCATTCCTCTGTGGGTTTCAGAGCAAGCTGGCCAGATCCTCGCTTTGTCTCGGCTTAACACCCAGGTATCGGTTACTACATACAGTGTGGGTAAACTGTGCCAACAATGGCTGTG
This sequence comes from Pleurodeles waltl, assembly GCF_031143425.1. NCBI lineage: Eukaryota > Metazoa > Chordata > Amphibia > Caudata > Salamandridae > Pleurodeles > Pleurodeles waltl. The sequence goes on from NC_090444.1 coordinate 847,792,235, forward strand.
TTCCTCCACTTTAAGATCTGTAAAAGAACACCTTAGTCTCCTGTCTGAGGAAGTGGATCTACAAGATTTCCTGTTAAGACCCAGGAAGCCACGCTCAAAGCGTTTCCTGTATGCCATATATAATGAGGTCTGGAAACAATCTCAGATGGAAGCTGCTGCACATATAAGGCATATTGATAAGAAAAACATGGAAAAGGCTTTATCTGTTGTTGATAATGACATGTACACTTTGCCCAACATAATTTACACCTTAAATAATATTGTGTGATCTGCAATTGATATCATTCAGAATGACGTGTCCTTTTAACAACATGGACAAAGCTAGCTGTGTTCTGTCATGTAGTTAAGTTGGATACTGCAGGTTCTCAAAAGTGTCTGCATGCCCTGGAAGCAAGTTAACGTTACTCCATTATTTGCCACTTTCACTTTGTCCAGACAACAACATATAATGGCTAAAAAAGAAGCAAGTTACATCATGCTTAACACTGAGAAACTAGAAAAGTTGCCTTTCGCTGTAGCAGAAATTGCCTCGCCAGTATGGCTAATACATGGAGTAATTAATCTGCCCATTTCTGCTTTTCGTTTCCCAAAATGCTTAAAGCATTTTGCAGTAGGCAAGTTTGAGCGGCTAGGAGAAAGTCACATACATGAGGTGTGGGAGTTGCCTTTTGATTACAAATGTGTGAACGGCAAAACAGAGATCTTTCTTAGTGGAAGCAAATGTGAGACTACTGTTAGTTATTCTATGATTTGTAAGAAGGTGTCCTTGCATGACCTTTGCAATGCAGAGGTTGTGAATTCAGCATGCTGTCTAAAGGTTACTCCTTTCTCCTTGATTTGTCCAGTATTTCAGATACTTTCTAATGGAAGTTATGTGGTTCTGAATGAATAAAACTCCTGCGGAATAAAGCCAGGAACTCAAATGGTAACTTGTGGCAGCTTGTTTTATTCCCCCCACACAAGAGATAGTGGGAGACTTGTGGCCCCACATTGCTACCTCTAATGTATACTTTGAAAAGCTCAGCAGACTAAAAGTGCTATTGTTTCAAAAACGTGTGGCCCTGACATCAGCCAGAGAGACATACGATCTCCAGATAGCACGATTATCGTCCGAGATACAATCCCTATTAAATACCAACTTCCTAAAGTATTTTGGAGTATTGGTGAGTAGGATATTCAATGCATCGAATACTGCGGGGATTGCACACTCTTTTAAGGTTGTTGGTTCTGGATTTGTCAGCACCATCGAGACCGTGTTTGAAGAAATACCTGTAGTCATACACTCACTCAAGTTTCTTTAGCGTATTCCCTATAACTTTGGCATTAATTGGCAGAATTCTGTTGCTGCTATTTTTGATACGCAGTGGCTGTTTTCGCTCAGCAAAGCGGAGTGATGGAGATACCACTAGCCAAGCTGTGTCGTGAATGCATGATGCAGTATTTCATAGCTTGGTTGCTGGGGAGCTAGAGCTAGATTGGTCTTTGACATTCAGACCAGTCTAGGTGTGTGTCCAGCATTGTTTCTGGTGCCAATTTCGAATGTGCACCTACCGTGTGTCTTGCCGTGCAGCCTGCACCTCATGTGGACATGGATATTTTAATGTTCTCAATGAGGGTTCATTCATGGACATGCCCCTTGAGATTGCTGTTGATTCGTGAGGCATCTTATGAGCCACCGCTTGTGGATTTCCTGGCTCCACGACATCTGGCACAACGAAAAGTGCTACCTACACAGTTAATTCTGTGCCGGAGGCTAACACACACTTCTGCTCTGTGGATCCTTCTGCCTACACATTGATCAACTTGTCACCTGCCGAAGTGGAATCCTACTGGGTCTCAATGTCCCATGATGAACTCAGAGATTTCATGCAAGACCATGATTACTGTTAGAATTTGACTATTGGCTTTTCCCAAAAAATTAAAATGTGACATCAAATTGCCTTTAATTTGGCCTGTTTGTTGGCCTGCTTGGCATGTTGATTTAGACAATTGTCTCTTATGTATGTTTTCAGCTATGCTTTTAGAGTTTTTTTTCACTCTTCTAACATTAGGGCTTGGACTTCGTACCCTTGTTCCGGCAATAGGGGAGGGTGTCGTGGGTCTATTTTAGTTAGTCGCTTGGGCATAGTGATAGCTTAGCTTAGACTCGTGGCCCATGCCCTTTAACCCAGTTACCATGCTCCGGCATTTTTATTAATTTTATTTTTCGAACACCTTAAGTGGTATTGTTTTAATTTCATTACCAGCCGCTATTCTGCAAAAGCGTCATTATCAGAGCTATGGATGACATACTTTGCATCATGTTCTTTTCTTTGGAATCACAAGAACGGAATGCAAGGCACACAGAATAATATTTTGTATTGCCAGCTCCAAGACTCCATAAACCTTCAAGGGCTTAGGTACATATCTGCATCAGGCTTCTGTACATGAACATAAACATTTCCCCTATAAAAACATCTTGTAAGACAAGGACATTAGAGGGGGTTCCAGCCAGAATTTCCATCCATGCTGCATGCCGGTTTTCAGCCATCCTCAGCCTTTGTGTCTCCATGGATCCTGACCTGAACACTAGTGGCCTGACCTTGTGCTAAGGTAACAGGGGTGGGATGTGCTTCTTATGGACCCAATGTGGCTTACATTGCCATGCTCTCATTTAAGGGTTAGAAATTAAGCTTTTAGGTAGGAATGTATACTCATGTGATGACAATATGTTGGGGTTATTTATATTTACATCCCTAATTTTCACAATCCTTATTTTGTTATTCCTCATTATACTAATCATTGCAGCTCAAGTATTTTATCATAGATTGCAGTCTTTTCAATAAATGTATTGAAAACTGTCCTGCATCTCTTTTCTTGCCTATGAGTGTGTAAGAGACTTGTCCGTGGAGAGAAAAGGCTGAGGCTTGTTTCCACCACAATTTCCCTGTGGGGTCTTTAGAGTTCCATGCAAGGCTGCCACAAATGACCTTTGCCAATTGGGATTTGGTGAGGTGATGCTATGGAAACAGGAGTGCTGGACTGACAGCTGCCAACTGGTGTGGGAGTGACTCAGTTGCCTACAATGCAGAGGTGCTGTTGCCCCAAATCTAGCAGTCTAGTTACTATGCGAGAGTCCACATGACAAGGTACAGGAAGCATGCCTAGGTTTGCTTTTCAATGATTCTTGGAATGATAGATGTCAGACCAGCCCGTTGAGCTTCTCAGATGGCTGCAGGGATTTTGGAGAATACATAAGTGAATGGAGGATATGTGGTAATGTTACTGGCATTTTCTGCAGTATTTTAGTGGATATACATTATTCCATCTGGATTGTAAGAGCACCAAACGAGATGTATCGTTCCCCAGAAACTGCAAACCTATTAGTGTCAAACCTTCTCACAGAGAAAGACATATTTTTCCCAATATCAGGGTTTGGGGTTTTGCATCTGTTATGTATATGCTCTTTAAATTACAGATTGGTAACAGGAAGAGTATAATGGAACATTTGGTGATCATTTAAGTGATGGATACAGGGCACAGAACTAACAGCAGAGGAAAGCCACCACTTGATCACAAATCCACCCAGCTCATACCTTATTGTGTCTTCCATCCATCCGCACTCAACCATATACATTAAGGCATTAATCTATCTGGCAATCTACAACAATGCATTCATCTATTCATCAACAGATGCATTCATCCTTCCATACAGCTGTGCATCCATAATTGTGCATTTATCAAGTCCTCGCAACCACTCACATACCATTTCAGGTCCACTTACTTTTTTCTCACCCACTGCCCATTAACTAATACCAATTTCATCTCCCATTACCCATGCTTTCAACTTGTCACTAACACACAAAAAACATCTGGTAATCTGCAGGTTCATCCACATATGTATCTATCAAATATCCAAAATAAATGTGTCCACCCAACCACTCCTTTAAATACATCTGTCCATTCAGCTACAGCAATTCATCCATTATTGAGTAATAAATTCATTCCTCGGCCTGGATGGCTAAGATGTCGGATGGAATCTTCTGTGCTCCCAACACCGCTGATCCTTCATCGGCGTTCTGGGGTGCTGGCATGCCATGGAGGGATGGCAATACTTGGCTGGCTCCCTCTCTTCCCCCAGAAGCTATTGGAGCCCTCCTCAGGGGCTCCTCAAGGGCCTTTGAGACTGGAGAGACAAAGCCAGCTAATGGCACATTTCACATGAAATGGTGGGCTGGGGCCGAGTGGCCTTTCCCTGGCCCGCCTGCAGTGGATACGTATGTGGAGCTTGCCTGCTTGTAGGCTATTGGGCCCCAGGCTGTAGTGGTTATTTCCTGCCTGTTGTAAGTGTGTGGCCCAGTTGGGCCCCACCCCTGGGCTGAGAACCGAGGCCCGAGCCTCTGAGGGGCCTGCACAGGAGACTGGGTGGGCTACTGGAGTGCTGGGCCTCACGGGGCAATACCGTGCAATCCTGGACCGGGGGCATGGAAGCTTTAAAAGACAGCACCTGAATAAAGATTAAGACTCCACGGGGCTCACCCATCACCCATTAACTAACATGCTCCTGGGCCTAGCGTCTCCTGCCATGCTCCCCTGGGGCTTGGTGCAGGTGCCCTGCTCATTGTTCTGCCCTGAGGGAACCTCTCATGTCTGTTGCTTCATGTGCCCTAGACATGCTCCCTCTGGGTGCCTATATTTTGTAACTAATGATGTGAACCTCATGGACTGTCACTCTGCGGTCCTGTGGTTCTGTGATTGATCTGAATGGGGGACTAGGGCCACCTCACCAATACAACACCAAATAGGGCAGAACCAGTACATTTGGACCACAGCCCCAATTTGGGGTGTGCTGTGAGCACACGTCATTCCCCCCTGACCTCAGCCGCTCAATTCGAAAATGAGGGCTCGATGAGAATGTGCCTTTGTGGTCTGGACATTGTTTAAAGCAGCTTGCAGTCCTACGGGGGAACTGCGGCATCTGGTGCTAGAGGATCCCAGGGAATGGACTGGGACTGACTGCTTATGCTGCCCGAGGGACCTCTTCTCATTTGGTCCCACCTGATGCAAGTAGGTTCGTTTCCCTCCCTCCCCCGGTGTGGACTTTACACATACCCTGAAGAGACAGTAACCCCCCCTGCAAAATACCACCCTGCTTCACAGCACTTCAACATAGCACAGACCTGCTTCCCACCTTGGGACAGAAGCATGGGCTGCAATAAGGGGCCAATAGGCCAGACCATGATGGATAAATATATGTCTCCACTGGGGTGGGAGGAAAAGAGGACTACATCTATCATCCTACAAGCTATTCAAGAATCAAAAATGTAATCATAGACAAAAATAGGGGAAAAGGAAGCAGGCAGGACCCAGCTCCTCCAGGACCTCCGACTAATGGTTTAAAGGGCCTCAGAGGAAAGGAAAGGAAAGAATATTGACCCTATAGGACACTGTCAGACACCTCTTGTTATCGTAAACCCACCTAGCCTGCAACACGAAGACCTTCCAAGCTCATGCATAAGATGCCGAAAATAGGGGCTGTCCCAACAATCTCTGCTTCACTGGGTTCCAAAAGGGATTTAAGGGCCAATCTCCTGAACAAGTTCTAGAACAATGGATTCAGTCCTGGATGGACTCATCAAGTGTCTCCTCATTTTTTGTCATCAAATAACTACACCACTCCCTCACCTGGAGTTCCCCTCCTGGAGCTCCACCCAGACCCCTAATAGCATGCTCTCTGAATTTGCACCTTGCAAAAGAAGTACCTTTCATATCTGGGTGTATCCTTATCTTTCTGGACTGCACCTGCATGGTACAATCACAGTACAAGTCCTCTGATCAAGTTAAAGATAAACTGCAGACCATGCAGGTTCCCTACATGCTCCTGTATTCCACTAAACTGCGGATGATCCAGCAATCCAAAAGAATTGTTTTTGACTCCCCAAAAAAGGGATGGCTCACTAAACAACGCCAGGTTATCCATAATCCACCCATGCCTTGTGGCAACACGAGCCCAACTTACATACCAAGCCAAAGATCCGAAAGTCCAAAGGGTAAACACCAGAGAAAGAGATTGAGAAAGTGACAAACGAGACAATGTGAAGTGGATCTTACCTTTGCGTCTGAGGGTGAAAGAGAGCATTGATCTTAACGTGGCCCCGGCTTATCCCCAAACTGAACCTGGAATAATTTGGCATATTCGCAATTCAGATTCTCTCAGCACACCAGCACTTTTGTATCCTGTTACTGTATTACTAAATAATGATTTTCAGTGGTGGTGGGAGGGGGACTTCCTGGCCTGCTTTGATACATGTATCCTCCATTATTGAATACTTCGTTCTGTGTTGTGTTGGGGATGGGTGACACGTGCTTCTTTAGGGTTGAAAGTATAGGGAGGAGAGTTGGGGGCATGGGGTTAGTGTAGTATATGTGTTTATGTTCTGTTTGTATTGCTTTGCTTTATATCCACTCTGGAAGGATAAACCAGTCGATGTCCCCCCTGAAGGGATCCCAGCTAGTGGCCTCTACCACATACACCCCCTACCAGCAATACCACAGAGTAATTAGGGAACATGCTTCACTGGTTACTGGTTATTTCCATCAACCCTGCCATTGTCTCAATCTCTAACAATCATGACATGGAATGTTAACAACCTGTTGGACTGTAGTTGAAGAGAGGCTGCATTTCAGTTTCCATAACAACATACCCCAAAGATAGTGTTGCTACAAGAATCACACTTACAAGGAAGCAACTGTCAATTCTGTTCTCTCAAGGGACATGACAGGATGTTCCACATGGGACAGACTCGAGGGTCCAGAGAAATGGCTGTCCTCCAAAACAAATCCTTGCCAGTGGCTACAACCAAAGTCTTAAAGGACACCCATGGTAGAAATATTCTGCTAGAGGGCACCACATACAATGTTCTAAGTATTTATGTCCCCCCCCACAATGCACAAGACCATGCTGAAGATACAGGGGGAACAGGTGTCAGCACTCCAAAGGACAACGATATTGGGGGAGACTTCAACATTCTAGATCTTGGAGACTGCCATGGGGCCGCGGACCGCGCTGCAAGACGCAGCTGAGGTTTCACAGAGGGACACTTACTGGAAGAGTTTAAGTCCTTTCCCTGGCTGGCTGAAAGAGGGCTCAGTAGACTCTGCTGGGACCTTGTAAGAAACCGGCAAGGATTTTATAAGAGGTGTGGCATGCTCTTACATTCAGGTGGCTGATCGCAAAAAACATCGTTACATCTCTGAACCTGAAACCTTGATAATACTTAGGGACCCCGGAACACTAAGCGATCCAGAGAAACGCCACCTAGAACTCAACAGAACTTCTCTACACCAACTATGTTTGCATGAGGCCCACAAGTGCTGGATGGCCTCTATGCACCTGGCATATGAAAGGGGGAACAAATCTAGTAAGTTACTGCACTGGCTTGCCACACACCACTCTGAAACTAGGGTAATATCCCATGTTCAGGGGAACTCTGGGGGGGAATGTTGAAGACTTCCACGAGATCACTGCTGTATTTGCCCGCTACCTCAGGAGCTATATGCTCCAAAGATGTGGCTGGACACTGAAACAACAAGCCCCTTGGTGGAGGAACTCCCCTTGACCTGCGTGTCCTCCCTGGAGAGACTCGCCGTGGACCAGGAAATTAACAGGGAAGAAATAGGGAATGCATTGGCAGATCTGAACCCAGGTAAAAAAACAGGATCTTATGGATTCCCTGTAGAGTTTTATGGCAAACTCTGCCCTGAAATTATACACCAGAGCCATCAACAAGGCCACTTTTCCACCGATAATGACCAGGCCACAATTGTTGTCCTACCCAAATCTGGCTGTACACAATCGACATGCGCCTCGTTCTGACCTATCTCCCAACAGGGAAGTTAAACTATATGCAAAGCTTCTGGCAAATTTGTTGCTCACTTTCATCTAATGTCTGGTCCACCCTGTGTTCATCCCTCGAAGTGGCACCAGGCACTGCATCCGTAGGGTACCCATAGCTATATCCTGTATTAAAGCCCTTGGAGGCCCCGCAGCCCTCCTTTTAATTGATTTTGAAAAAAAAGCGTTCAATACAATTGACTGGCTCTACCTCAAAGAAGTGCTTACTAAAATGGGATCCAAACCTTGGTTCCAGTCCTATGTCAAGGTCCTTTATGCAGGCTCCCGCGCCTGGATGAGAATCAAAGGAGTAGTATCAAATGGATTTCCCATGGGGAGGGGCACCACACAGAGGTGCCACTCCCTCCTCTTTTGTTTGTGCTTGCCATAAAGCCACTGGCGATGTGGATCGGTTGTGATGCCCAGGTACACAGTTTTGACTGGGGCTTGGCATTAGAGGACCGCATAGCACTTCATGCAGACAACATCATGTTATTTATGTCCCAGCCGACTGAGACAGGGCCCAAGCTTTTTCAAATCCTGGGAATCTTCGTGGAGGCATCGGGGCTAAGGGTCAACTAGGAAAAATCTGTGATGGTACCTCTGAGGGGGATCACCAGGATGAGGCTTAGGAGTCTCAAATTACGATACACTGGGGTTGTTTCTAATACCTTGGGGTACACATCTCCTGGGAGACGGGCCTGATGTGGAGTCTGAACCTTAGTCCCACAACACAAAGGACTGGGGAGGACCTCTCGACCTGGACTAATCTTCCCCTTAACACCATGATTAGGGTCTCATTGTTCAAGATTATGATCCTCCCAAGACTACCTTAAGTTCTACAAAACTATTGCCTATACATACCTCATGCCTCGTTTGACTCTGTGGTGGCTGTGGAGTACAAATTTATTTGGGCTAGTGCTGACCCCAGAGTAGCTTTTGGGATATGCACCCAGGCGATGTGCGATGGTGGGCTTTCCATGGCAGATATACGTCTATAGTACTGGGTGACACAACTCCCCATCAGTGACTGGCTACATGGGGGGGGTGGGATGACCCCACCTATACGGGTGAGCTGGCCATACTGGGACTGGACAGTGTAGTGAATATCCTCCATGAGGAACACAAAAGGATGATGAACGGAGTGCTGGCACTTTTCAAACACTCACCCCAAGTCACATATCTGGGTTTAATCCATCGTTTTTTTGCTCACCAAGCCACCCCAGTTTGGACCCAGCCATATGCAAATCAGTCTTGACCCTGTTCCCCATGGGAACAGTCCAGCCCGAGGTGCCAGGTCAGGTCCTCCCTGGACCGGAAACAATCATCCTGGGAACAATTTCAGGGTATCACCCTTCATCAGCCAGGCTAGCTTGAATCCATTGGCACAGTAAACAAGGGATCCACATCTAGGCATACCCTTCCCAATTAGTGCAACTTTAGCAACACAAAACGATGATGGACGGAGTGCTGAAACTTTTCAAACACTCACCCCAGTCACAGATCTGGGTTTAAGCCATTGTTCTTTTGTTCACCATGCCACCCCAGTTTTGACCCAGACATATGCAAATCAGCCTTGACCCTGTTCTCCATGAGGACAGCCCACTCCTAACTGCCAAGGACAGGTCGTCCCTGGACCAGAAACAAGCAGCCTCGGACCGGTTTCAGGGTATCACCCTTCATCAGCCAGGCTAGCTTGAATCCAGTGGCAGAGTGAGCAAGGGACCCACATCTGGGCATACCCTTCCCACTTAGGGCAACTTTAGCAACACAAAAGGATGATGGATGAAGTGCTGAAACTTTTCAAACACTCACCCCCAGTCATTGACTCTGTGGTGGCTATGGAGCACAAATGTATTTGCGCCAGTGGTGACCCCAGAGTAGCTTTTGGGATATGCACCCAGGCGATGTGTGATGGTGGACTCTCCATAGCAGATATGTGTCTATAGAACTGGGTGACACAACTCCCCGTCAATGACTGGCTACATGGGGGTGGGATAACCCCGCCTATATGGGTGAGCTGGCCATACTGGGACTGGACAGTGTACTGAATATCCTCCATGAGGTAAGATCCTCTCCTACCTCCCAGAGGTGACCCAAGTGGCATTTGGAGAGTGCAGAGCCACCCTCCGGTGGATGGGGTGAAACCGCAAACTGACAAGAGAGACCCCGTTATGGGAGGGCAGGTGGCTGACTCAGGTGTCCACCCCAGAAGCATTCAAGGGATGGGATTCTATTAGCATATTGAAAATAGGGGATGTCTGGGGCGGGGCCACGTGAAATTATTTCAAGAGCTCCAGGTGGAATTCCAAATGCCAGCCTCCCAATTCTACCATTAGCTACATCTCCAGCACATCCTACACACTTACCAAGACACACTAGAGGACATTCCTGAGTATAGCCCCTTAGAAAAACAGGATTGTTATGAGCCACTTAGGAAAGGGAGGGGTATCACAAATCTATAAATCACTAGTGGTGCACAGATCTGTGTCTTTGAACTCTCTAAAATAAAGATGGGAAGGCTGGGTGGGAGACCAAAAAGGTAGGACACGAACTGGTGTGTTTTAGCTGTCTTGATAGTGAAATACTGCTAACTGTGTTTTTCACTGTTGCAAGGACTATCTCTTCCATAGGTTAACATTGGAATTACCTTGAAATATCTTTTAAGTGTAGTTTCCCAGATAGAGATATAAAGCTTGGGGTCTCTGAACTCACACTTTAAAAATATATCTTTTGTGAAGTTGTTTTTTAAACTGTGAGTTTGAAAATGCCACTTTTAGAGACTGGGCATTTTCTTGCTTAATCATTGTGTGCCTCTGCCTGTCTGCTGAATACACATCAAGGTCAGGATGACATTTGGGTTGGTTGTGCATTTATTCTAGACAGTCACACAGAGGGAGCTGAGGTGTGCCCTGCATATCCTGATGGCCCATCACCGGGCCTTCCTGAGCTAGAGCAGTGGGAGGAGCTGACACTTGTACCTGAATAGGGCTGTGTCCGGGGCCAGAGCAGGGAAAGGCAGGGTATTGTGCACTACAAAGACTTCTCTTTGAGGTCTGCCTTCTTCAAAGACAGAAATGGTTATGAGTACTGGACATCTGACGCCACATAGTTAAAATCTTCTGAACTCTGCCCGGGAGAAGAGCTGGACGTTGTAGGAGGGACTGCCACTCTGCCTTTTGCTTTGTTGTGCTGGTTTACTGCTTCTGTCCTGGCAGTAAAAAGGGCTGGACTTGGCTTTCTACATCCTGCTTCCAAAGGTTCTCCAAGGGCTTGGACTGAGCTTGCCTCCTGTTAAAAAGTTTCAGGGACATCAAGGACATTACCTGCCAGAGCCTGGACTCTCTTGCTGAAAGTCCTGACTTGCCATGTGGTGCCAAATCCATTCTTGGGTCCTTGGGAGTGAGATCTGGTGCAACAAGGAAGAAACTAATGCATTGACTTCCAGAAAAACTTTGGAAACGGTTCCACTCTCTGAACCCACGCCGCTGCCTGCACCAGTGCCGTGGTCTCTGCTGAGTGCATCGACCGCGACCTACAATGCAGGCCCAACGCCGCCGCAGCACCTCCAGAGTCCCACCACAGCATGAGTCCAGAGTGTTGTGTCACTGACATCTGTGGTGCCCAACTTCGACTTTGCCGCAGCACCTGTGGCCCTGTGGTGTAATCGTGACACCACAAAGTTGACGCCTCGGGTCTTGACCTGCTGGATTCACCTATTCCACATTGTAGCAAGGAAACACCAAAGCTGTATCACCTCCTCTGCAACTATAAGGAACCAACACCTCACCTCCCCTGCCTACCAGTAAGGAACCAACACCTCACCTTCCAGGTGGCAGTAAGGAGCCAACTCCGCACATGCTCCAGCAACACCTCACCTCCCCGACTCTGTGCAATGTCTTTGTTTCCTCATCTCTTTCCTAGGTATCGTAACCAGGGTCTACACGACTCCGTGGCTGGCCGCGCTCCCTCACAGGTGGTGCCGGGTTGTGGGAAGTGACTCGTTTTGATAGCCCCAGTTGGAGCTATTGTGTTTCTAAGCACTATGTTACATTTAATCTTTGAAAAATTATATTTTTACTGGTGTATGTTGGAATTTTGTAGTTTTGGTCTTGTTTTGCTTAGATAAATATTGACTACGTTTCTAAACTGGTGTGTAGTCCTTTTGTAGTGTTCTCACTGTGTTACTCTGTGTGTGTGTGTGTGTGTGTGTACAAATCCTTTACACATTGCCTCTGAAATAAGCCTAACTGCTCAAGCCAAGTTACCAATGGGGTGAGCATGGGTTATCTTAGCTGTATGACTCCCTTAACCTGACTAGAGTGAGGGTCCTTACTTGGACAGGGTGCAAACCACTGCTAACTAGTGACCCAGTTTCTAACAGTAAACACATTTCTCTGCAAAATGTAATTGACTCTCAGTCATCACCCACATTAAAAATAAATTGATGTAAAACAGTATTTAAAACATTCTGTTCAAGAATTGTTCAAAGTCATCAGGGCAAGTCTTTCTGCAGAACAAAGATGACTCTATCAGGGGGCCCCTGGAAGGCCACGTCACTATCAACAACACATTCTTCAATTTAACAACTCACTATATCCCACTCAAATATTTATACACCAGCTCACTCTTATTAATACATCCAACTAGCCATGTACTTATGCATCCATCTATCCATCACTTTCCCTACCCATGTATCCATCAGTAAAGGCAACTACACCTGTACATACATCTATCCATCCTCATCCACTCATCTGATGATATCTTTGTATATATGTTGCTATGTGGTATTTGTCCAGAGCAATCCAAGCTGAATGTCCATGGATTTCACAACAGGGTCAACGACAAAGTTACATTCAGCAAGTGAGTGGAGGAGAAGATGGGTTCAGAAAGTGCATCTATTCGCCCTCACACATATATCCTCCTTGTGTATCTATGGACCAGCAGATGTGCTACATATGTGTGTGTCTGCGTCTGTATGTGTATCGCTATATCTCTGCATGTGTTCCCTATATCTCAAGAGTGGCCAACTGTAATTAGCATTAAAGTTGTAAAAATGTATTGGTCAAGAAATTGTCTAAATAAAGTGAAACTTTCAGCACTATGCAGTCATTCCTTAGAGATATGCTGCTATAGAAAGGAGGCCTTAATTCTGTTCTAAAACATTATGAGCCAGGGCGGCTCCTTACAAAGATAGGCCAGTCTGTATTTATTATTTAATGTGTACAGTGCACAAATTAAGGTGCCCGTGTGTTGAGAGAGCTCTGCAATGAAAAAGAAGCAAATATATGCTGTAAAAAAGGTTTTAAAGGATGTTTGGAAATGAAGGTTACTCATTAAACAAATGTGCATTGAGACAATTCCACCGTATGCATATTTAATATGAAAAGGAACTTCTTCCATGCTCTGTTAATGTTGGCACAAAATACAAGAACTACATTCTCATGATATTTGTGCTTTTTCTAGGCCTGATGAAGTCAGTGGTCGACCCTGGCAAAACACGTTTTGGCTGGATGGAATTTTGACATTTGGAGTAACAAATTATTAGAAGAGCCAAATATATACTACTGCAACACTGTCTTATTTGGGAAATTGGTGTGCCAGCTTCCACACTCACTTACATTAAGGGGCTAATCCTCAGAACTGGAAAGGAAGAGAGTGACCTCTTAACCTATCTTGCCAAGCACCCATATGAACTGAATATCTTTGGGATGCTGTACATAACAACTATTAGGATGTAGGTCTACGCTAATATGTCTCTTGTCACCCCAATAATTCCTGGAGCATTGCAGAGGTTGATTGCCACTTAGTACTGTGTGCAATCGTGAAAATGAAAAACATCCTGGCAGAAGACATACTAATAAACCCAACAGGCAAGAAGGACTTAGGGATAAATTCATCAGTCTTGAGAGACTAATGAAATCTGAGCTATCAAAGCGATGTGATGGGGCTACCCTTAAACAATACTTGAAGAACAGTAGGATGTTTGGAGGTATAATGTGTCTGATTTTTCCTATATAGGTTGACTTGAATAAGGAACTGATGATGAAATCGGAAAAAAACGAACTAGATCTTCAGGAAACCTGATGGCGATACTGGTTGAAAAGGCGGAGAGGAAAGTTAGTAAACTTAAATTGGAAGTTAAAAGACTGGAAAAAGAAATTGAGGCTATGAACATGTCTGAACCTGCTAAAAAGAACGACCCTATCTTGCAAGAGGAGATAATCAACTGTCAAGAGGACATTTAATTACAAAAGGCTAAGAAACTGAGAATAAATCACAGGGACCATATACCTCAACACTGCTTCTCCTTTTAGAGAAAATAAGAATAAAGTTAAAGAACAGGAATGCCCTAACCAGGATTCAGGCAGATGATATGAAAAACTGGAGGGGGGAGTGTGGACAATGAAACAAAAAAAGAAAAAGATTGCAGACAAGATCATGGAGAAGAAACAAGCAATGGGGGGGTGTTTACTAGTTATTAGGCGCAGATTTGCTTGAAGTGACTACGAATGCAGACACAAAGGGGGTTTTATTTATCAATCTATTATTTTTTTGGCTTGAATCTTTTTATTTAATTTTTCAAAGAGAAAATACAAATACATTTCATGTACGTCAGTTGTTGTTTGGGGAATAGTTACAACATCTGGGGTGTATCATTTCTGTTTTCCTTTGCTTTCCAGTTATTTTGGTTCGTGGTAACTCCAACTTCTATTAGCAACTTGGATATACATTTGGACTAAGGTGATGGTATAGAAGATTGCGATGTATCATACACCACCAGTTTATAGGGCTGTTATTAGCATGAAATAGATGATAGGTCATTGCGTTTTTTTGTTAGGTAACTGTCGTACATTACACAGAACAGGAGTTAAGATTCAGCATAAATTTCATAGACAACAACAATACAGTAACAGAACAAGAACTTTGGCCAGTGCCTGCCTCTTAGTCTCCCATTTCACCTCTCAACCTTCAAAGACCCTTACCTCTACGCTCAGACATTCAGTCAAGGCATACCGGTGCGCCTTCACAAGGTCCTATGTTGCTTGTTACGTCCAATCCCACCCCCCCATGGGGGGGGGTAGTGTCGGGCTCGCCACCCAGCCCGGGTGCTAGCAATCTGCCCTTTCCAGCCAACTCAGCACGCCTCTGCTGGTGTAGTCACTGCATGCACCGTATCTGCGTCAATCGTTACTCTCGCTCCTGGAGTCCCTGCAACATTGCATCTCTGCTAGAAGCCAAGGGAAATTTCTGTAGTCCCAGGTGATCTTCTTTCCACAGCGCCACACTTTCCACCTTTGCCCATATCGCAAATGACCTCCTCCATGCTTCTATTGAAGGGGGCTCTGCAGATTTCCATCTCTTGGTGATAAACCACTTAGCCGTCAAGAGGCCAAGATCTAGAAACCTCGTTGACGCTTTATGCTTTTTAGCTCAGGGAAAAAGGCCCAAGATACATGCCTCCCATGTGGTCAACTGTGGGCGTGTCATGCATTTTGACAGCTGCACCAACACTGCACGCCAATAAGTACCTAATGAGGGACAAGACCATAACATGTGCAGCAGATCGCCCCCCACTGACGCGCATCGAGGGCATGCTGCATCTGTGCGCTGAAATGTAGGAGGCTGGCCTGGTTTGTAGGGGGTATCTAAGGTACTTACACCTTATACCAGGTCCAGTTATTCCTTATTAGTGAGATGTAGGCAGTGTTCTATAAGCTTAGGCTGTTTAGAAGTAGCTGTAGCAGATCAGCTTAGGCTGAACTAGGAGACATGCAAAGCTCCTGCAATACCACTATAGTTACACCAAACTTATACACAATAAAATACAATACTCAGTGTTACCAAAAATAAAGGTACTTTATTTTAGTGACACAAGGCCAAAAATATCTTAGAGGCAATAAAGCTTCTGGAGGTAAGTATTACCCAATATATACACTAGAGACCAAAATCAGATAAGTAAATAGTCACAGAATGTGCAAACCTTAGAAAATACAATAGAATGTAATAGGCCTAGGGGCAACACAAACCATATACTAAGAAAGTGGAATGTGAGTCACAAATTCCCCCCTAGGCGAGTGTAGTGTGTAGAGGGGCACTGGGAGTGCAAGAAAACCACAAAGGTGAGTAAAATACCCCACCCCAGAGCCCAGGAAAGTAGGGGTAAAGTATGGCAAGTTTCCACAGAATACACTACGAGTTGTGATAAGAGTTATTGTAAGAACCAGGCAAGACTGTAAGCAACAAATGGTGGATTACTGGACCTGCACCACTGTGAAGAGAAGAGACCAAGTCCACAAGGTGCAGAAGATTCCAGGAAGGACAGAAGCCCATGCCAACCTAGAAGATGGCGCACAAGAGGATTCTCCGGTTAGAAGAAGTCTGCAGAAGAGCACCAAAGAAGATGGCTGCGGGTTCTTGCATGATGCAAGAGATGTCCCACGCCGAGATGTTGGATGCAGGCAAGTTGCAGTGCTGGATTCGTCCAACAAGCCTTGGTTCAAGCAATGTCGCGGTTTGCATCAAAATGGCACTGTCTGGACTCAGGAGGGACCTGGGGGCCTCAACTCGGACTGAGGAGGCAGGGGGGCTCCCAACACTGTAGGGAACCCACAGGTGGCCAGGCAGCACCCACAGGAGTCTGAGGACACAGGGACAAAGAAGGTGCAAAGTGCGGTTGCTGCAGCACTACAAAAGATGGTCCTACGCCAACAGAGAACAACTCAGCGAGTTGTGCGTCGCAGGATGGAGTGCTGGGGACCTGGGCCACGCTGTGCATGAAGGATTCTTGAAAATAGTGCACAGAGGCCTCAGGAGCTAGAGATGATGTGGTGCAAAGAGGTACTGTTGCAAACCGGAAGGCAAGCTCTTACCTCCCGCCAAATTTGGACAGCTGGACCTTAGGACAGTTGGGTCGAAGGGGTTCACTACTTGTGTTCCAGGGAGCATGCTCGTCACCAGGAGAGGATCCCAGAGAACCGGCCGTCATCTTGGAAGGTGCCTGCTGGAGCAGGGAAATGACTCCGTCACTCCACGGGAGATTCCTTCGGTTCTTCTGGTGCAGGGTGAAGGCAGAGAGTCCTCAGAGCATGCACACCTGGGAAACTGTTGCAGTTGCTGTCTGGAACTGAAATTGCAGGGTCACAGTAGCCTTTCTGGATACTTTGTTGCAGTTACAGCGGTTCCTGGAGCAGTCTGCAGTTGATCCGACGGTCAGAAACTGAAGCAGAAGTTGCTGAGGATTCCTGGTGGAGACATGCAAGCTGAATCTGAAGAGGAACCCACATGAGAGACCCTAAATAGCCCTGAGGAGGGGATTGGCTACCTAACAAGGTATGCACCTATCAGGAGGGGTCTCTGACGTCAACTGCTGGCACTGGCCACTCAGAGATCTCCAGAGTGCCCCCACACCTTGGAAAACAAGATGGCTAATTCCAGGGACACATTGGAGGAACTCTAGGCACCACCCCTGGGGTGGTGATGAACAGGGGAGTGCTCAGATCCCAGGAAGGCAGAACCCTGTTTGTGAGGTAGCAGCAGCTGTAGCTGCAGTGCAAGCCTCAGAGAGCTGGTTTGGCAGTACTGGGGGTCCTTGGTGGGGCCCCCAGGATGCATGGGATTGCCCCCCCAATACCAGATTTGGAATGGGGAGACAATTCCATGATCTTAGACACCTTACATGGCCATATTCGGAGTTACCATTGTGAAGCTACATATATGTATTGGCCAATATGTAGTGCACGCGTGTAATTGTATCCCAGCACTCACAAAGTCCGGGGCATTGGCCCTGGACAGCATGGGAACACCTTTGCTAGTGCAAGGGTGCCCTCACACATAGTAACTTTGCACCTAGCATTCAGTAAATGAAGGTTAGACATATGGGTGACTTATAAGTTACTTAAGTGCAGTGAAAATGGCTGCGAAATAGTGTGTGCACTATTTCACGCAGGCTGCAGTGTCAGTCCTGTGAAAGGGTTTGTCTGAGCTCCTTATGGGTGGCAAAAGAAATGCTGCAGCCCATAAGGATCTCCTGGAACCCCAATGCCCTGGGTACCTACGTACCATATACTAGGGACTTATAAGGGGGGTCCAATTGGAATTGGTAAATTAAGACACTAAACTATAGTGACTCATTTAGAAGCAGAGAGAGCATAAGCACTGAAGTTCTGGTTAGCAGAACTTCAGTGACACATTTAAGCACTACTGACAACACACACATTAGGCCACAAACTATGAGCACTGGGGTCCTGACCAGCAGGATCCCAGTGAGACAGGCAAAACATACTGACAAACAGGTACAAACTGGGGGTAACTTTCCAAGAAAAATGGTACTTTCCTACATGAAAGTATTGATTAATCTTCGATGGTGTGAGGTACGCCCTATGTAGGATATAAAATTGGATCAGGTGAAAAAGCGCATGTCGCAGCACATTAACGTGACTCTTCAAGGCAGCTGCCCATTCCTTATCCGTATAGGGCCTGTCCATGTCACCCTCTCAGCCAGTCCGCAGCAAGGCACAGGCGTGTATTGTGTGTGTTCGGAATGCGTTTGTGAGCCAACTTACTAAATGGCTACTATGTCCCATAACAACCAGGTATTGTATCAGACGGTACATTGGTGGTTCCGCAGATATGTCTCCCCAGTGTCGAGACAGCGACGATATCAGGGAATTATATAATAGGAACTGTCCCGGTGAGAAGTTTGTCTCCTCCGCCAGTGCATCAAATGGGGTAAGCATTCCCTCAATATATAGATCCCCCAGAGTGTGTAAGTCTGCAGCATGCCATGGCTCCAGTTCTGCTGGTCGTGCATCATATTCCTCACGGTGTGCCTAGTCGGGATAGCGCCAGCACATAAGGAGTAACTGCATGGTTGAGGCGCAGACTACGATATAACAGTGGTGAGCCACATCCACCAGGAGCAAGTTCGGTGCTTTACCGTGTAACCGGGTGGAACAGATGCAATATCTCTGAGAGCGCCCAGGGCTGTGTCCCTTCTGCTGTGTCTGATAGTTGAAACCCAGAAAGCCATTTGGTCACCCATTGCAGCTGAGAGGCCAGATAGAAGTGCTCCATGTTTGGTACCGCTAGTCCCCCTTTTTCCAGATGCGAGTATAATTTAGTTAGTGTCACCCTGCAGCGGCTTTTGTTACAAATGAATTCCCTAATTTTGGACTCCAGTTCTCTGAAAAATTTGATCGGGACATACAATGGTAGGTTGGAGAAATAGTAAAGCAGACAGGGAAGGACCACCATACTGAGGAGCGCTATACGCAATATCACAGAGAACAGCAGCATCTGCCAAAAGGTCATTTGGGCACGAATAGATGACACAACTTCCTTGAGATTTCCATCCCGCAGGTCATCTGTCGTGTGATACACATTAAAGCCCAAGTATCAAAATGTCCTGCAATGCCAGGGGATGAGCACTCCCTATAGAGTGAGACCCAGATCTGTCCTATCGGGACTAAAAGGGAAAAGGCACGACTTTGCACAGTAAACACGTAACCCTGACAACGTGGCAAATTGCTGCAGTATATCTGCAACTTCCTCCTGAATATTATAGATGTCCCTGAAATACAGGAGAAGATCATCTGAGTACAGGGATACAATATGTCTACCATCTCCCAATGGGATATTCCAGGTTGTTCCTGATCGGCAGAGTTCTGCCGCCAGGGGTTCTATCCCCAGCGAGAACAACAGTGGGTAAAGGGGACAACCCTGCTGAGTCCCACTGCCCACCTCAATCAGATCTGAGATAACCGAGCCAGTTCGGACCCTGAGCTGCGGACGTGTGTACAGTAGCTTCACCACTCTTAAAAAAACCTAGTCCGTAACCTAACTGGTGGAGCACCGCAAATTAGGTCATGTTCAATGGACTTCAGGCTGTGCCCTCATATGTAAACCTTGAGTGCATCCCATTCAATGAGCCCGGAGAGCCAGTACCGGAATTATGATCAAAGTGCTCGGCAATGGCTGTGCCAAGGGCGCCCTAAAAGGTGCGTCTTCTAGCATTTCTGTCTGCACTCTCCAGGTGGGAACAGCAGGAATAGGTGTGTCCCATCCCATTTGTAGGATTTGGGGATTATAGTCGGAGTGTGTGCAGCCAAGATAGTCCGTCTGTAACATTGCAGAGCACAGGTTGTCTGAACAATGTATTCTATTGAGTCGAACATGTAGCTGGTGCGAGGCTGAAAAAAATGAATAAACTCTTGTTGCCGCATTCAGGCGTCGCCATAGGTCTACCAGTTTCCAGTGTTGGAGCCACTCACTCAGTGGAAGCGCAGCAGCCACTGCAGGCACAGTAGGTAGCAGAGGGAAGAACCGATCAAGACCAGGATCCAGGACGCTGTTAAAATCACCTCCAACAAGCCACAGGAGGCTGCTCTAGTGGGAATGGACTCAAGACAGTCTCTGGAGAAAAAAGGCCTGGTCCATATTAGGCGTGTAAACAGACCCCAGTAGCAGCATGCACCCCTCTAGGCGCCCCCGCACAAACACATATCGCCCTCTGTGTCCGCCTCCCATTCCTCCATCACACACGGGGTGCCCAGCTTAATCCAAATAAGGGCCCCTCTGGCATATGAGGAGAAATGAGTCACAAATAGTTGTCCCTGCCTGTGCCGCTGCAACCTGGTGCCCTCCAAC
Organism: Pleurodeles waltl; assembly: GCF_031143425.1. Lineage (NCBI taxonomy): Eukaryota > Metazoa > Chordata > Amphibia > Caudata > Salamandridae > Pleurodeles > Pleurodeles waltl. The sequence goes on from NC_090444.1 coordinate 847,812,756, forward strand.
AGCGTGAGGTGTGTTAAAGTATGAATAGATGGAATACTTGCACGCCAGACTGTGTATGCCTCTCACGTTCCACGTGAGAACGTTAATGAGAGCCATGGTTGAGTGAGTGGAAGAAAACCTTTGAGTCCACTACTTCTCAAAGCAGCAAGCACTGCAGGATCCGGAAGAAAATCTTTGAGTCAACTACTTCTCATAGCAGCGGCATGCAGCGCAGTTGCAAGCGTGCAGCTCATCCCAAGCCATCCACTCCACATTGCAAGAACAGTAAGTGTCAGAGAAATCAGAGCACAGCATTATTACAAGTCTAAATCATGTCATCTGCCATCTGAGGCGTAACAGTAGGTAAGGTCATTGACCCCATGTCTGAAAGATTTCCACCAAAAGGGTCACTGTCTGCATTAGATTCATTCAGTTCTTTATCAGTATCAGAGATAGTCATCGGCTCCATAATAGCCGCAGCAGTCTGCAGCGTGCGTCGTGGTTCGTGAATGATCTGTTCCAAGTTTGGGGCATGGCCCTGTTATACTGGGGATGGCTCTGGGCATTGGCTTCTCCTACGTCTGCGAGGGTTCGGATTCCATTGTTCCACCCGCTCTGCCATTAATTCTTTTTGGTTGACCAATCCCTCTGACTATAGCCATTCCCACACCGTCTCGGGTGTATCAAAAAAGTGTGTCTTCCCTTGCATTCCAACTCTCAATCTGGCAAGGAAGAGGAGGGAGTATGTCAGGCCGAGTGCTCTTAGTTTACTTTTCACAGGCATATAGGACCCCTCTGTCTTTGCACTGTAATAGTGTAGTCTGGAAACATCATCACCTTAGCATTGTCTACTCATAGGGCTGGGAGCGAGCGCACCACTCGCAAAATGTTGTCTCTTTCCACAAAATGTAACAGGCGGATTAGGAATGGTCTCGGGTCTGCACATGGCGGGCAGGGTCTTGTCGGAACACGATGGGCACGTTCAACAGAAAAGAATGTCGTAAGTGTGTCTGCTGGGACCAGTTCACATATCCATTTTTCTACATAGGAGACAACATCCTCTGTTCCCTCCGGATGGCCCATCACGTGAATGTTGTTCTGCCTTGAACGTCCCTCTGCGTCCTCCGCCCAGTGCTTCAGCGCCATGACCCTGTCGGTTAATTCTTGCAGTGAAACATCCATTTAATTAGTCTTTGGGGCAAGATCAGTCAAGGTACCTTCTAGTAGTCGAGTTCTGTCCACCAGTTTACTGTCTGCAGGCACAACAGCATGAGCAGCTCCCCATTCCAGTGGCCCCTACCTCTGAGCGGCTTCCGCAGTCTTTATGTTGCTCTCTCCTGCCAATATAGGCGTGGGCCAAGGCCTACCTCTTGCTGCAATACCAGTTGCTGCTAGGGTCCCTTCTTCCAGGAGTTGCCCTCACTGGGCCTGGGGCTTTCTTAGGGCTGCGGTCGTTTCCTAGTTTTTTCTGTGCATCTCAGCCGTCCCTACGCTCCCACGGCTTGAGATTCATTCTGCGGGGGCAAGCTGCGTTAATAATGCGTCACCGCGGCCAAGGCCGGGAACGTCGTTGTTGTTGCCTGCCCAGCCCTCTAGGGGACTTCTGCTGTGTCAGTTCATAAGGAAATCGGGGGGAGGAGGGACCGGAGGCACAGGGCTCGCATGCGGGCCAGGAACGTTTCACAGCTCCTTGGTCTGACAAGGCCCCAGCACACAAGTCTCTCCACAGGTCCACACCTATCCCGCACCACTGAACTCCCCCAGGGGCCTACTCATTGACTCTCCATTGTTCTCCAGCTGCTCATCTCACCGCCGTGGGTCCTGGGTAGGGGCTCCGTCCAGTCTCCATCTTGCGGCAGCTCAGCGCAACGTTTATCACTGCCTTCATCAGCCGCATGTGTGTGGGCCACGCCACACCTCACTATCGGTGGCTGTATCCGGTGTCTCCCGTCCTCAGCTGGCCATGATCTGGTCGCCGGGGTGTCGCAACACCCGACGATGGTTCTGCAGTGCCTCTCTGCCTGTCTGCCTGCCAATAAATGGCGAATTAGCGGGGCATAGCCATGGAGCGCCTCTAAACCTCATCCGCCATCTTGGCCGGCCAAGCCACGCCCTCCCTTCATTTATCAATCTATTATATAAAATTCTTACCCCTGACGTGATTAGCATTTTAAAGAAAGATATAGGATTTCTCCCTCCTATTTCATGTGACATAAAATAAAAATGGATTTGTACAAGTTTGTAAGGAAACTTAAGTTAAATAAATATTTTAGGTCGAAAGAGCTAACAAAGGAGATAAATCAAGAGCAACTCAATGGACTTACCATATAAGATGTCTGAGACACTATGGGGGTTATTCTAACTTTGGAGGAGGTGTTAATCCGTCCCAAAAGTGACGGAAAAGTGACGGATTTACCACCAGCCGTATTACGAGTCCATTATATCCTATGGAACTCGTAATACGGCTGGTGGTATATCCGTCACTTTACCGTCACTTTTGGGACGGATTAACACTCCTCCAAAGTTAGAATAACCCCCTATGTCATTACTTTCAATAACAGAGTCAGACAGTAACCCCTTAACCATTACAGATTTACTACATGATTCGGAAACTAGATTTAAGCATAACGCATAGAGTATTCTACAACTGAAATCTAAGTTTATATAACAACAATATTGACCTCTTTTTTCCAGATGTTGACTGCAGAGCTAGATAAATAGGGACAATCTACTAACAATAGTATCAAAGAGTCAGCTGAGATAATTTGACCAAAGTGGAGGGACGTAGTTAAAAAACTTAGAGATGATCCCAAACTGGTAATATTTGAGGCAAATAAGGGTGACATACTAAAATATACAGAAAGCGATGGATGGAAAAGTTGAATTAATCTCAGCCACTGGTAATTACTCGGGATGCACCTCAATCCATCATTACTTTGCACACCATGCCACCTCATTTTGGACCCAGCCAAATGGAAATCAGTCTTGACCCTGCTTTAGTTGAAACAGTCCAGCCTGACCTGCCAAGCCAGATCGTCCCTGAACCAGAACACACGCAACCCAGGATCAGGTTCACTCCTATTAGAGCTGATCAGCCAGGTAGAGCTTGGTTCCAGTGGCACAACGTGCATGGACATACAGCTGGATATACCCATCCCACCTGGGCAACACACAAAAGTATACTCAAAGTGATGGATAGAATGCTTGAATTAATCTTAGCCACTGGTAAAAAATCCAACACTATTTTGCACACCATACGCCCTCATTTCTGACCGAGCCACAAGCAAGCCAGTCCTAAACTCTGCTCCAGTGGGAAAGGTCCTGAACTTCCAGGCCAGGCCCTTCGTGACCCAGAACTCAAACAACCCAGGACAGGTCTCACTCTTAATAGGGCTCATCAGCCCGGTATTGCTTGGTTCCAGTGGCACAGTGTGCACAGGACACACATCTGGGCTTACCCAGCCTACCTAGGGCAACACAACAAAGTGCACAAAAAGTGAAGGCGCGAATGCATAAATTACACTCAGCCACTGATAATTACGTGGGCCACATCCCAATCCATCATTATTTTGCACACTATGTGACCTTAGTTTGGACCCAGCCATATGGGTGGCAACAACGTTGCTGTGAATAACACAGACTACACCACTGAGATTCTCACTCAGTTGGCTCAACCTGAATGTTACTGTAGGCTAAACACATGCCTACTCCTGGAATAGGGAACCATGTTAATCAACAACTGAAAGAATGACCGGCTTATCAATAATAATGAGTTTGCATACTTTAAGACAGATAGACCCAGGTACCCTTGTCTCTATAACTTACCTAAGATGGACAAAAAAGCTGACTTTCCACCAGTAATATGTAAAAATAGGATGTACTCAATTTCTTCCTGAAATATGTTGTTTAATAACCATTACATCTCCAGCTCAGTATCTCCTGTACCACTTCCTCCAGTTCTCCAAACCAACAACCTCCCTATATTCCATGATGTTGTCACTGTTACAGTCCTGCAGTTGGGTTCCCCTGTTTTGTCATTTGCACAACTCTACACCATGCCCATTATATCAGGCATTATTTCCTTTAAGAGAGAGTTGCTAAATACTTTGGCACCTTCTTTCAACTGATTGACAGAAACTATGTCAAACAATTAGGTATACACAGCATGTTCTAAATATGATCCATGTCATAACCTGGGAAGATGGTATGAGGTAAGTTGTCTTGGATGTTGCTCCCTTTATAGAGCCATCTGACAAATGGACCAACAAGCTTTAGAACATTACTTTAACTGAAGACAATATAGCTACCATGAAGACACTGAGATGCAACTGGAAAGAACTATGGTCAAACAACTTGATATTGTATTTTAGTTTGATGGCACTTGTATCAACATGTGTGCAGCACTGTGATGGGCTCTAGATTTGCTCCCACTTATGCCAACCTCTTTATGGCTAGTCTGAGAGGGTCTGGAGCCAAAACTCTCCTATCTGAATAGATAAGATTTACTACTGGGGATGGTACATTGAAGTTATGCTAATGATATGGCTGGCACCACAGTAGAATTAAATGAATTTTTGACTAACTTAACTGACGGTAAAACGTATACCGTGGCATTTACCATGATCCACAGTAGCTCTGCTATTACTTTTCTTGATGTTAAACTCTATGTCAAAGGAAACAAAATTGAGCATGCTAGTAACTCATACAAGTGGCAGGCCATCATCATTCTCCGAATGAATTGGACTTTCATGGTCCTCATGTTCAGGGAACTCCTACAGTGATCACAGTTACATATGAACAACATTGGCTTTCACAGTAGAAATTAACGCCAGTTTCTCATATAATAAACTGGGACGACAGCCCACTAGGTCGTCTTCCATCTTACCCATTTAGCCATATTGTCTTTAATTAGACTCCCCTAAGCAGCAAAAAAGTTAGTCTCCCTTACTACTTTTATTGAAGTTTGTGCTTTACCTTCTTACTTCCATTTCTAATTGGGCTATTGTAGCATAGCTTCTCACATTTCAAAATGGCAGATCCTTCCATGCCACCTACTAATAGAGACCTCACACAATGCCCATCAACTATGGCTACGAGTACTACAATAAAAACAAACTATGATGCCCATGCAAGGCCCAATGCCACAAATATAAGAAAATAAATTAAACCACAAGTTACCATTCCTAGGTATGATTTTACGTTGGCTGTCTGTTCTTAGAATTGTAACTATCGAATTAGATTTTCTCTTTTATTACTATGGCACATGCCAGAGAGTTATTAATACAATCTGACTCCAAACAATTTACAGAAACGATTGCCACTAATTGTTGGGTCATGCAGCTCTTTCTTGTATTGTGTTCCTCTAAAGGTTAGGCACTATGATTTCTCATACTTCCCAACCACCATGGTCACTGACGTGAGACGGCAACCTTGTTTACAATTTGTTTTTATCTTTATTGGCTTTTATTTATAGTTCTCATCCTGTGCCAATAGGATGGCAACTATTCCCCTCCATGGCCAGTCTTGCTGCCATTTGAGGCTTGCTTCCCATCACTAGTGCTGTTTAATACTTCCGAAATGATGCACAAAATTTGTTAAGCATACAACATTTCTGTTGCTAGTGCTATTTAATATTTACAAAATTATGCACATTATTCATGCCAAGAATAAAACCTTTATTTACACTTAATACATACCACATCAAAATTCCTTTGTTTGACGGTCAGTGAGGCTGCAGTTCTGATTATCTGACACCTAATGCTGAGTTGTAGGCATCTTACCTAGGATTCTATTGATTGCACGTCTATCACTCTGAGAGCCCACACGGTATTAGTAATTGCTTACATACAACACCACAAACTCTTAGGATTATCATACATAGATACATATGTGACGGATTATATGTTTTAAATCACATTATGAAGACATATATCTATTATGTTCTACTGACATATTATTTGAGATTACAATACTCCGGAGACATACTCTTATAATTTATATGGAAAACATGTTTTTGCAATAGATGGAACTCTATGAATATTTAAACTAACAACTCCAGAATATGGATTTCTTAACACTGACACCTAGTATTATACTTAACTTTCTGTTCTTGGAGTCACTTCTTTCTTTAAGAACCAATTATTTGTCCACTATAATACAACTTTGCAAGTAGATACACATTGGGGTAGATAAATCTCACAGCTGATTACTTGCATGAGGATGATACTGGCCACATCATGTCAAACACTTCCGGCATAGTGTCTGATTCACCTGCGGGACTTTGAATAGTTAAACTGATTGACAACTATAGAACAATGTATGTTCTCAAGATTTACGTTTATACCTTTCCTAGCCCTTATGGAGTAAACAGATTACAGTGACAGTGATGACACATGTTGGCTGGCTGCAATTTTAACATTTGAAGTAGTTAATAAATGGAAGAACCAAAAATGTATTACTGTTACACTCTTATTTGTGAAATTTGTGTGACGGCTATCAAACTCACTTGTATTTTTCATAAGAGATTGCTGATTTATATTTAGCTCTAGAACAATATGAGTATCATTGGTATAGCATCTGAAACATACCCACAGGATCGAATCAGTTTTGTTAAAGGTGGAACATAAATGTTAAAAAGGAGAAGCCTGAGAGAAAAACCCTGAGGAAATCTACACATGGTCAGAGGATATATACTGGTCAAGTTTAACAGCTTGAGTGCAGTCGGATATTAAAGAGGTCAGCCAGTCTAAAGCTCTGCCACAGCATCAGGCCTGCCAAGCTGGATTTGTAAAGAAGCATCTGAAGCTAAGTTTGGAACCTCTGCACCATGGGGCACTCTAAATTCAGTTTTAATAGAATCAATCACATTAGCAATGATGTAGGCCAAATAAAATGATAATTAACCTATTTCTGTAATCTTTGTGACAAAAAGTTGAAGTGATAAGGTTGATACTTGCTTAAAAATGGAAGGATCAACCATTAGCTTCTTTAAAAGCAGAGTGACCATGGAGTGCTTCCAATAAGTTGGTAAGGAGGCCTCAAAAAAAAGATTAGTTTATTAGTTTTGCTATTTATGACGGTAATGGTGAGATCAGTAAGATGGAAATACCTAGTGGAGCAAGGAACCCTGGATGATCTTTATTTAACTGAGTGGAGCAGTTTGAAGGTGGAATAATAGATATTGTGCAAAATGTCAATAACTTTTGGTCAAAAATAAGTTTTAGAGAAGTAGTATTCAATAAAGCTGTATCTAAGTTTAGTCCTGTAATAAAAAAGTTAGTGTTAGTTATTTTCTCAGTCAAAAAAAATTACTAAACTGGCACACAGATTTTGGAGCTCTGCTATAGACAGGCTGCACACTTTTGGGCTTGACAGTTTGCTTACAGTAGTAAAAACATATCTGGTTTTGGTCTAAGAGTTAGTTTTTCATTGACTTTAATATGAGGAACAGACTTTCTTTATCTCTGCCTTGTATTTTTGAGGGCTGAGGAATAGCTTGCTTTTGCTTCCAAGGAATAAGTGTGATTCTAATTGCATTCTAATGCTTTGCAATTTCTTTTTTGTAGGATAACATATTCATATTACTGTGGAGCTGTTAGGCAAATACCGAAAGAGACTAAGGAGCAGATTTAAGAAAAGCGGTGCTGCACCTAGTGCAGTGCCACGTTCCTTGCAATCCTTAAATACCTCTCTATTGCCACCATGTGTGCGCCGTATTTAAAATACAGTGCACAATGGCACAGAAGGCAATAGCGTAATTATTTTTGACACTATTAATGTACTGTTCAGGGTTAGCGCCAATATTTTGAACAGTACATTGCGCTACTTTGTAGATCTGGGGCAGAGCTTTTGGCCTCGTTGGGCCACATCAGCGTAATAAAATTATGCTAATGTGGCTCAAATCCGGGCCTAGATTGTTGAAAAGGGAAATTTTACCAAGAGGGTTAGTGACCCAGGTATTAAAAGAGGCCTCACTCATTTTTATACTAGGCCTTCGTTTGGATTTTATGTTATTACATTCATTTGTTAAATTGTCAGAATTCACTTTAGTGAGATAGCATTTCATTATCAATGTGGAAACAGATATATGGGGGGTAGTAGAGAAGTCCAGATTGATATTTATTATGGCAGTGGCCCTACCAGGGGATGGGAGAGGATATACACTCTGAAATGTGATTAGAGGAGAACAGCAAGTCAGTGGTAAGGTTTATGGCATGAGAGGGAATGGAAACCTGTTATGTCAGACCCAGAGTGGTGCAGGCATCTTGCAGGATTTCAGTAGTTGGAAGCTTTTGGTAGTTGACCCAGATATCAAAGTCTCTAAGTAGCATTTATTTCGACTTTTTTAATATGAGTGGTAATATAAGTTTCACAAATAATATTACCAAACTGAGGGTCATTCCTTGGTGGTTGATTAATTTAGCCAATTGTAATTGAGTTGAGGTGTTTAAACTAGAAGACAAAGAACAAAACAGGCATTAAGCATAAGCAAAATCATTTAAAATAATATTAGTAAATTACATATTTTGTAGATAAATAATGGAGAGTCTCCCTCACTCATGCAGTGTTTGTGATTTACATGGTGAATGTTATAGTTCATTAGGAGGCAAAGAGCAGTATCATCTTAGCCAGGACTAGATGAAGGTGGTGCTCGTTTATAAAATTAAAGACCTAAGCACTGTGCTTAGGTAAGGAGAGTACATTGAAAAAGTTACCCTTAACAAATGTATAGAGAATAAATGCACTGCTGCAGTCAGGATGGACGCACACCTTTGAAGTATAACTGCACAGAGTCCCATTAAATAGCGTTAGAAGGTCCAGTTAATACCTTCACCTGAATTGCTAGAGTACTACATTAGATGGCAGGGAAGTCGAAGTCATGGTGGAGTGCGGACGCTAAACTAGTCAAGATCACTACTTACATCCCCTGTGACAAAAGGTGAGCAATTACAATTTCTGCTATCAAAAACAAGCATTTGCAATGAAATGGGTCTCGCGTTTTGCTCGAGTTAGAGCTATTACCATTGTAAATTCCCAACTGGACTTTTCTTTCCACATAAATTGAAAATTAAAAGTGAAACAGTTGACATAAGGGAGTCAATTCAAAGTGCCACTGCCACCTTGAGTGCCAGAGTTATTGGCTCCCTGGGTGAATGTCTAGAAAGAATCGCAGCTGAGATGAAAGGCTAACGGAAACCGGAGGAGAAGCCATCACACACTGTAACAGGAGAAAGCGTGACGTTGTGTGACGGCCAACAAAAATGTTCACCTAGTGAAATCGCCTGGGATGGAACTCCGCACACAAAGGAGGGGCATTTCACAAAATGCACCAATAAAAAGAAAGCATTTAAGAAAAGTACAACAAAGAATGAATAGCAGTAGTGGGTGTGGGTAAAGCCCGCAGAGAAATTAAAACAGGCCAGAGGCTTGCGCACTCGACCCCAAAAAGAGCTGCACCATTTTAATGGGCTGCAACAGCAATTCTAAGCAGTGCTATAGTTTTAATTTCACAGTAAGTATACATTTCAGCCAGGCACGGTTGCTGTACTTTTAATGGAGTGGTATGAGCATTTCTCAGCACAGCCGCCATGCTTTTAATGGGACAGAACCAGCAGCTCTTAGTGTTTCTGCTATAGTTTTAATGCGCAGCAACTTCTTAGAAGTGCTGTGGTTTAAATTGGACGGTACTAACACATTTCAGCAGGGATGCTGCACATTAAATAACACAGTATTATCACTTCTTTTAAGAGAGCATACTATTTCCCGTTTATGTATTAACATTATGCCTGTGCATATGAGAAAAACGTGCAGATTGGAAGCTGCAACACTTTTAGCATTGCTTTTACAGTAAATTGGAAGTTTTGTGGACAGCAGAAGCCACTGTGTCAGGAAGGCACTTTGTTATAATCCTGCCTTTCGTCTACCGCACAATCTGAAACTGGTTTGGCATTGTAGCACTTCTTGTGGCCCATGCTTGACTTTTTTAATGGGGCTTTAGTTTCCATCACAGGCAGGGGTCTTGGAGGGGAGGAAGGTTTTCGGGGGGTTGATCACTACTACGGAGCACATTTTGCTGATTAGAAGGGTAAGGATGAGTCCGAGGTTAATGACGCCCTATAAAGGGGCTGCTCTGAGGTATGTGAGCAGCAAAAGTGCTGCTGAGATGTATGTTAGCAGCAAAGGGGCTTCTGAGGGGTTTGTTAGCAGCATGGATGGGTATGTTCGTGAGTTATGTAAATATTTCAGATTTAACACGTTGTGGGTAAAAGCAGTGACATAACGAAATTTGAGTCCCCCACCCCCTGCAAAGTACATGGAGGGCCGCCCTTCTGGACTCACTGTGGTGTTCTTAGGCCAGGGTACTGTGCTTAAGGGCCCCCTGGAGCTCGAACCCTCCTCCCCCAACACAAACACACACTCCGGAGGACTTTGTTACCTCGCTGGGTGAAAGTTTTTGGCATTTGTGAAGGTTGGAAATTGACAACAGTGTAATTGGGATCAACTGGCGATAGAAAGACACTTTCACTAGCCTACCAAAGCACTTACAACAGTTAGGGCAGGAGTATAAAAGGATGTTGCTATCGCAAACTCTGCGATTCCTGTTGCAAACTATTGACCACTTACCAACTCCTTCCCAACTCCTCAAGGGAGGTTGTGACTGTTTTTGAAAGGGGAATTCCCATTGGGAATTGGGTTCACAGTCTCAGGAGGAGTAGGCAGTGGTGCAATGCATCTGCTTCTAATGAAAATGTCCCAAATTGCATACTTAAGGAACTTAGAATGCTTTAGATAAAAAATATCAGATTTGTAAAAGCAGACATTGGGGGTCATTCTGACCCCGGCGGGCCAGGGTCGGCGGGAGCACCGCCGACAGGCCGGCAGTGCCCCGCAGGGCATTCTGACCGCGGCGGTAAAGCCGCGGTCAGACCGGCAACACTGGCGGTCTCCCGCCAGTGTACCGCCGCCCTTTTGAATCCTCCAAGGCGGCGCAGCTAGCTGCGCCGCCGAGGGGATTCCGACCCCCCCTACCGCCATCCAGTTCCCGGCGGTCCGCCCGCCGGGAACCGGATGGCGGTAGGGGGGGTCGCGGGGCCCCTGGGGGCCCCTGCAGTGCCCATGCCACTGGCATGGGCACTGCAGGGGCCCCCGTAAGAGGGCCCCTACGAGTATTTCACTGTCTGCTTGGCAGACAGTGAAATACGCGACGGGTGCAACAGCACCCGTCGCACCTTCCCACTCCGCCGGCTCGATTACGAGCCGGCTTCATCGTGGGAAGGACGGTTTCCCCTGGGCTGGCGGGCGGCCTTTTGGAGGCCGCCCGCCAGCCCAGGGGAAACCTCAAAATACCCATATTTTGGCGGCTCCCGCCGGGCGCGCGGTGACCGCGCCCGGCGGGAGTCAGAATGACCCCCATTGTGATGGTGGTCTGCTGTCCCTTGAATGCTACCATCCACGTTAGCAGCCAATCACAGATGCGTGTAAATTGCAACCTTTTTAATGGATATTAATTGCATAGACTGTTGTGCTACCCCCTGCGGATGGTGATTTTATAAACTGAACTAATAGTAGCTAGGTACGTTCCCAAAATCACATTCCCTGTGAATGGAAGCTTAATACATGAAGGCATTTCTTCCCAACACTATGCAAAACAAAGCAAAACAGAATCATCCTACGAGGCCTTCCAAACTCAGCAGAGAGGCAGCAAACTTTGACTGTGCCTCACACCAAAAGACTGTGAGTAGTAGGAAGGGATACCTTTAATCACCATATTAAAAGTGACAGTTATCCCGCCCCCCGGAAGTGACGTCATTTCCGGTGGCTGGTACTTCCGGTGTCCCTGAAAGCCCTCCCCGGAAGTGACATGGGTGCATGGGGGTGTCACGTGGTTCGTGACCTCATGGTGTCACGTGTTAGCCCTATGTCTGGGTCCTAGCCCCTGGGTAATGGCCTATGGGCTGTGTAAAAAGTATGACTTAGTGTTGTGCAAGTGGTTTCAGAGCCTGAGTGGGACAGGTCTGGACATGTCAGACATTCATGCCCAAGTGGCTGTTAGGGGGCCTCTGCACAGGGCGGCAAAGTGGGCGGTCTGGCCAAACCTCCACACTGTTGGCTAATCCAAAAAAGTGGGAATGGTCAAATGCTGCTTATGTTAGAGCCAGCCTATCAATTTAGAGAGGTAAATCTAAAACAGCTGTGTGCCTACAGTCTTTCCCTGGGGCACAGTGGAGGCTAAATTAGAAACTGGCCCTGTAATTAAAAGTTTGAAACACAACAGAGGATGTTGTGGCATAGCAAATCTAAAACAGATGTGTGCCTACAGCCTTTCCCAGGGTCACAGTGGGGGCTAAATTAGAAACTGGCCCAGTAATTTAAAGTTTGAAACACAGCAGAGGATGTTGTGGCATAGCAGATCTAAAACAGATGTGTGCCTACAGCCTTTCCCAGGGACACAGTGGTGGCTAAATTAGAAATTGGCCCAGTAATTAAAAGTTTGAAACACAACAGAGGTTGAGGGGCATAGCAAATCTAAAACAGATGTGTGCCTACAGTCTTTCCAGGGGACACAGTGGAGGCTAAATTAGAAACTGGCCCAGTAATTAAAAGTTTGAAACACAACAAAGGCCAAGTATAGCCAACCTATAACAGATGTCTATTTCCAGGTCCCACCAATCACAGAGCCCAGGCATAATTACCATTGTGAGCCTTGTATAAGAACCCCCCACCTTCACAGACCTCTTTTTTCTGAACTGCATACTGACATTTGTGGCAAGCAGGGGATCATCAGGACATCATGGCTGGAAACATGAAGGGCAGAGCTCAGACTGGTGTTGCTAAACATCTTCTACTTAAGGTCTGTAACAGTGTGGTGTGTATGTGTTTTACTATAGTTTAACAATGACATTAGCCCCAACCTGTTTAACTATACATAGAGTTGTAAAATGCCTGCTTAAAAAAAAAAAAAAATTAAAAGCTATTAGTGTATTTTTGAGATACTTTAATTACTTTGTGGGATGTTTGTAGGGCTTAACTTGTACCTGATGGTTCTGGGACTATGTAGGGGCATGTATTTTTGAAAATCTACACTCATTTTGTGGGATGGTGTTCTTTTAATGTGTACTTGCTGGTTCTGGGGCTGTGTATGGGCATGTATTTTTGCGTGAGCGCACTTATTTTGTGGGGTGTATTGGTACTGCTTAATTTGTACATGATGGTTCTTATGTTGAGCATTTACATGAGTTTCTGGTGGTCTGCATTCATTTTGCGGGATGGGTGCGGGGCTTAATTTGTACTTGCTGGTTCTGGGGCTGTGTATGGGCATGTATTTTTGAGGGTCTGCACTTATTTTGTGGGCTGCTGGCCATGCTTAATTTGTACTTAAGGGTTCTGGTGTTATGCATTTGTATATAGTTTTGATGGTCTGCACTTGTTTTGTGGGGTGGTGCCAAGGTTTAATTTGTACTTGATGTTTCAGGGGCTGTGTATGGGCGTGTATTTTTGGGGGTCTGCACTTATTTTGGGGGATGCGGGCCATGCTTAATTGGTACTTGTGGGGTCTTGTGCTATGTCTAGGCCTGTGTTTTTGCGGGGTTGCACTTATTTTGATGGCTGTATGGCGGGCTTAATGTGTACATAATGGTTCAGGGGGGTTGTGTAGCTGATGGTATTTTTTTTTGGTGTGGCTATATTTAATTTGTACAGGATTGTTGTGGGGCTCTGTAGGTATTTTTTTATGTGCATTTTATTGTATGGCCCAGCATTATATGCCCCCACAATTAATTGCAGCAGTAGTGTGTTTGGGCGGAGAGCTTTGGGGTGCAAGGTTATTCATTTTAGATCTCTGAGCTCCGAGTTGCTGGGAGCGCAGAGATCTAAAATGAATAACCTTGCACCCCAAAGCTCTCCAGAGTTGTCCTGCACTCTGGGGTGTCCTATTATTAACTTTTCCAGCAGCTCTCAGGGCCCCCGGTGGCTCTGAGAACAGCTCGGAAATGTTAATAATGGGACACCCCAGAGTCGGCCTGCACTCTGGGGAGGCCTGTTATTAACTTTTTCCGGCTGCTCTCAGAGTTCCCGGGGTCTGAGAGCAGCGCTGAAATAGTTAATAACAGGTCCCCCCAGAGCCGACCTGAACTCTGGGGAGGCCTGTTATTAACTATTTCAGCGCTGCTCTCAGACCCTTGTGGGCTCTGAGAACAGCGCCGAAATAGTAAATAACAAGCCTCCCCAAAGCTTTCCTGCACGCTGGGCGGCTTGTTACTAACTTTTTCGGCGTTGCTCTCAGAGCCCACGAGTGTCTGAGAGCAATGCCGAAAAAGTTAGTAACAAGCCTCCCCAAAGCCCTCCTACACGCTGGAAGGCTTGTTATTAACTTTTTCGGCGCTGCTCCCAGAGCCCACGCGGGTCTGAAAGCAGCGCCGTAAAAAGTTAGTAACATGCCTCCCAACGTGCAGGAGGGCTTGGGGGAGGCTTGTTACTAACTTTTTACGGCGCTGCTCTCAGAGCCCTCGTGGGTTCTGAGAACCGCTTTGGCCATAATTACAAAGCAGGTCTCCGGGCGCCTGCAGCCTCGGAGACCCGCGTTGTAGTTATGGCCAAAGCGGCTCTCAGAGCCCACAGGGGTTCTGAGAGCCGCTTTGGCAATAACTATAACACGGGTCTCCGGGGCTGCAGACGCCCGGAGACTGCGTTATCAAGGTAGCAGATCTCTGCTCAGAGGCCGCGTTGCCTCTGAGCAGAGATATCTGCTACCTTGATAACGCAGTCTCCGGGCTTCTGCAGCCCCGGAGACAGCTTCTCAGGGTTTCAGTAAGGCGGCTCTCAGAAGCCGCTGGGGAATACCCCAGCGGCTTCTGAGAGCCGCCCGTGAGGTTTAATTACAGAGAATGCTGCGTGTGTTTCAGCGGCATTCTCTGTAATTAAACCTTCTTCCGACCGGCTCACCGAGGCCTCGGGGAGTTCCCGAGGCCTCGGTGAGTCGGTCGTTAGCCGCCAGAGTGTGGCGTTTGTATTTTTTTTTAAATAAATAAAATTAAAAGGAGTAATGGTGCGTGGTCATGGTCTGTGGGGACCTGACCACGCGCGCTTGGGCCCTAGGGCCCATACAAATATAAATAAAACATTTTTTTTAAAAAGCTGCAGAACACAGAGCCTCTGGGGGCCTTGGGATTGGGGCCCCCAATGCCCCTAAGGGCAGCATTTTTTAAAAAAAAAATACAAATAAAGTTTGGGTGGCCATGAGGGCCCTGAGCACGAGGCTCAGAGACCCCCAGGGCTAGAGCTCGTATTATGCAAGAGCGCCACCATGTGGAATTTGTTTATTAAACCGTGTATAGTTTTTGAGAAAAGTTTTACAGTTGTCAATATGTATTTATACTTCCAGAACATAGGGATTCAACAATTTGAATCTTGATATATATATATATATGTATATATATTTTTTAATTACAATTTAATTTATTTTTTCTCAAATTTTTTTTAATTTATTTTTTATTTTTTATTTTTTGTCCAACACTTGGTGTGCTTTTATGAAGGGTTCTGACCTAGAAGATGAATTGTGGCATGTTTAAAGGCAAATCTGTCTCTCTTGTACACAGGGCCTCCAAGAGACTGGAGAGTCCCTTGTGGAAATGGAAACCGTGCAGCAAGGTGAGTTACAGGCCATAGGTCATTCTAAACCGAGTTGTCAGGATTGTTATTTTTGAATTTGACTTCTAATGGGCACCCATGTGTTTGCATAGGTTATGATGCAGAACTCAGGTGTGCAATTACCTCTCTCCAACAAATCCTTCATGTTCAAGATGGGTCAAGCACCTTGTCACAGGATAACGTTTCTGCAGGTATATATTAGGGTTCTTTTTGTAACCCCTCTGAAAACCTAACAGGTCCAACAATCAGACCTATATTTGGTCATCTCAGTGAGTTCGTATAGTCTATGTATTATATTGTAAGTGTAACATTATTTTTTTATGTTTTTTATCCCGAGGGGTCCCTATGGAAGAAGCGATCCGGAATTTGGATGCAAAGCTTAAAAACCAGTCCCGCAAAAGGAAGTCCCCTGCGTCTAAGGACGGCCCGCCTATTAAGAAGGGACCCTCAAGCCGAAAAACCCAAGGTGAGTTTTAGAAAATGTAGAGTCTGGTGTATACAGTCCCTAGTGTGTCTAAACGTCTTTCACACCCATAGGTATAGCAGCTATAACTAGCCCTAATATGTATTTTGCTATCTTTACATCCTAGAATCATCACAACAGAGCTCCGGAGACGCCGGCCCTCAGCCTAAGCCACGGATGTCGTCTTTAAAGGTCTGCACTGGGACTGCTCAAAACCCCACAGCGTCATCGGTACTCGTGAACCACCCCGAACACCAAGACCCACCCTGCAACCTCTCTACAGCCACCGATCATGGTCCAGGTACAACTCTTAACGACACCACACCAACTGTCATAAAGGGAATACCTAGTACAGCGAACACTTCTGCAACAACTATCCCGGGGATGGGGCATGGACAAACGGACATTATCGTTCTTACATCACCAAACGCCCAACTGTTTGTACCGTGTGAGGCCTCTGGAGGGTCCCCAAAACAGTGCAGCAGTCCTAAAATAAATTGGCTGTCCTTAAAGAGTCGTAGGAAGAAGTTCCAGACCCCTGAGCTACAATCTGGGCCTTTAGACCTGTCTTTTAAAAAATTTGTTAAGGTACAGCCGGTTCCACCTAGGTCCCAGAGTTCTAATACCGGGGTGTCTGGCCTCGCCCTAGCCCCTCCAGGTTGTACAACAAACCCAACCCTGTTACATGACTCATCATTGGAAAATGATCACCCTGCAGAGGATCCTTATTCCCACTGTATAGGACTTCTTAAGTCTCTAGCTGGTACTACCCAGAGTTCTGAAGCACCGACATCCACTTGTGATACTTCTAAGATGATCCCCTCAGGGTTACAATCAGTAGGGTCTCAATCAGCAGCACCCAGCCTCAGCCCTGCCTCTACATCAGCGGCCATCCGTTATTACGATAAACATTTAACCTCCCCATGTCTGATGTCCCCCGATACACCCCCGGGGGCATACGACCCCACCAGTCCTACACAAAGTGCCTGTGCGCAGTGGTCTTCACCATCCTCATCAATATACCCCGCCAGCAGTATAGGGTGTAGCGGAACACAAAATCAGAGTTTTGGAACACCCTCGAGCGATGATCAGGGTTCTCAAACTCCTGAATGTTCACACTGGAACCCTGTTTTTACGTCCCGCTCTGATCCATCAACAGTGAGTGGGGGTGATAACGCCAGCCACTGTCCTATAACTGGGGCGGCTCAGGGAGTTGGCAATCATACCTCTAATGTCACAAGTACTGGCCTTGAAACCAACCTTTCAAACCGTACTAGAGTTCTAGACAGCTACATTAAAGAAATACACCAGTCGTTCAGACAATTAAAATGCCAACTCCGTCTAAAAACTTTAAAATTGTGTAAGAACGACTGTAATACAGGGACATCCAGAGCTAGCATAAAGGCTTTAAAACAGCTGATGGCTCAGTGTAGAAACACAATGGCCCAAACTGGCGCTTCAACAGTTGTAGCCATGGGTAACATACCCTCATGACTAGGCGAGCGTACATACACGGGGAATGTTAGAGCTACATTTACCAGTACAATGGGCCGTAGGTCTAAATATGAAAAGAAGCCACAGCAACTGCTTAGTAGAGCTCTAAGAGTTTTACGAGCGCTCAAAAGTCAGAGGTCATGTCAACCCCCAAAACCAACGCCCATAAGACCTCAAAATATAGAGTTAGGAGGTGCTGATGGTCTTTACAGGCCCTCTGGGGGTGATGGTCCAAGCAGTCTCAGCCTTAAACAGTCTGAAGGAACCCCATCCGAAGTAGGTGTAGTGTCAGTGTTACCATTTGTAAACAACCCAAATATTGTTCAGATCAGCGGGGTCAGTTACCAAAAACCAGATGGGCCCATAAGAAGCCAAAGTGGCTTGGTAGCTCTAGAAACCGCATATTTGTAATAAAAAAGTTAAAAAAAGCCAGACTCTGCGTTACCAGAAGGTCTAAAAACACACCTACATCTAACCATACCCCTGTGAGCTCTCCAGCAGCCAGTAATTCTCAAACTGAGGCTTCAGAACCAGTATTTATGGAAAGTGTGAGACGGTATAGTCGAGTTGTAGAGCGGTTTAACGCTACAGAACACTATGAGGAGTTTAGGTTCGTTAACCTAGATCGCCTACACTCCTCAAATCATGGCATTATAGCTATACATCAGGCTGTGCAAACGCTAATCGAACGATTGTTACACGATGTGGGTCCTAATGATTTCTTTCAGATGCGTTTTCAGGGACAGGGTCTCAATAGTCCCCTGTTCACCAGACGGTCATCTCGGGATGTGTTTGACGCTGTAACGTTTTTAGAAAACCTATCTAAACTTTTACAGAGCAAGGCTGAATTACTGGTGTACGGGTCCTTTAGAATCATGGCCCTCGTTGTTAGGGGTCGCGAGGGTGGTGCTTCCAGAGCCTTAAAGAGCGTTATGTACAGTAAAATCATTGGCAAGAAATCTCGGTGGTTGCTCGATTTTAATACCGGAGCTACCAACATGTGTCTGGCCGCAAGCATTGCAGGCTTATTGATGGACCGCTCTACCCCAGACGCCGTCATTATGTCGATGGCTGTAGCAGCACATGAGACGCTTCAGATACCGGCTGACAAAATGGTAGGTTTTGGGGACCTGGGACTTTTTGAGAATCACTTTGCCGTGACGGTTAAAGTTCTATACCATGCCGGTTCTTGGAAGTACTTCACTACCAATGAAGGTGTGAAAAACAAGACCGTGTATGTGCTACATCATGAAAACCACTTTTACGGTGTCTTGAACCTGAAGGGTTTTCTAGGTGCCAAGTATGTGTGTGAGCATTGCGATCACATATACAACAATCGGACCAAACACCAGTGTGAATTACACTGTAAAATGTGTCAGAGGGACGGATGTGTCAATGACAATGCTCTGAAAGTGAACTGCACAACGTGCAAGCTGTTTTGTCGGTCGCAAGACTGCTTAAACACGCACATCGGCCTAGCCCAATGTGTTCTTAAAGCCGACTGTGGGACTTGCGGTCGCTATAAACCTGTCGACCACAAATGTAAAGGTATGCAATGCCCTAGGTGTACAGAGGCTTTTATAGCCGGAACAACACATGAGTGTTACATGTTCAGAAGTCACCACCAGAAAAAAACAGAAGACTATATTGTATTTGATATAGAGTGTACGCAAGAGACGGGGGTGCACTAGCCAAACTATATTTACGCCCACCATCTAACAGGTGATGGGAGCTGGGAGTTTGAAGGACGGTCATGCATGAATGATTTCCTCAACACGTTCATGGAACCGCGATACCAGGATTATACATTTCTGTCTCACAACTCCAAAGCATATGACTCATTCTTCATTATCCGTGACCTGATACATGAAAAGCTGCCCGTTAGTCTCATAACCCAAGGTTCCAAACTAATGCTGCTTAAGGTTGTGCCTTTTGACATTAGGTTCATAGACACCTTGAATTTTCTGCCCATGAAGTTGAGCAAACTGCCAAAAGCCTTTGGGTTTGAAGGCTGTAAAGGTTATTTCCCTCACTTTTTTAACACCTGGGCTAATCAGAATTACAGCGGGCCTATGCCTTCGCCCGACAGTTATGGTTGCGAGTACATGATGCCCTCTGAAAAAGAGAGTTTTCTACAGTGGTACGATGAAAACCGTGAAAAATGGTTTCATTTTCAAACTGAATTCAAAGCATACTGTCAGGCGGATGTTATGATATTGCGAAAAGCATGCAACCTTTTCAGAGATGTTGTGGTGGCGATGAAGAAGCGGGTCCGGTTTATTAAAACCAAATCACGCAAGAGTAAAAAAATAAAAATAACAGTATACCTGGACCCATTTCAAAACATTACTCTGGCTTCAATGTGCATGTCTATTTATAAACACGTTTTTATTGTATGGAACTATCGCCTTAGTACCACCTGACCTCTATAACGGCAGGCAGAAACGTTACTCCACCCCCTCTATTCAGTGGCTCATGTACGTCTCTGCGAATGAGAGCATCTTCATTCAGCACGCTTTGCAGGGCGGCGAATACCGTCTGGGACGCTACTATCTAGACGGGTATGCATTAATTAACGGTGTGCCAACTGCCTTTGAGTTCAACGGGTGTTTTTACCATGGATGCCCTCAGTGTTACAAGCCCCATGAGTTTAATAGACTGCAGAGAACCACGTTTGAACATCTGCACCGCCGGACTATGGCGAAGGCGCAGTATATTGAGAGTTGTGGGTTTGTTCTGAGAACTCTCTGGGAACATGATTGGGTAACTGAGCTATCGAAAGATGGTGAACTGAGCACTTTTATTAAGTGCCAGCAGTTACCTTCACCGCTGGAACCCCGTGACACCTTATTCGGTGGTCGTACAAACACCATTCAATTGTACCGTGTAGCTGGCCCTGGTGAGAAAATACATTACTACGACTTCACAAGTCTGTATCCGTTTGTGAACAAGGTTAAGTTGTACCCTGTGGGCCATCCTACAATCATATACAGGAACTTTAAACCTCTCAAAGAGTACTTTGGAATCCTTAAGTGTCAGATTCACCCTCCGCGGAAACTTTACTTTCCGGTGCTCCCTTATAGAGTCGACGGTAAGCTAATGTTCCCCCTATGCCGAACCTGCGCTGAAAGTAAACAGCTTAGCGAATGCCGGCATAGTGATGAGCAGAGGCTGCTGGAAGGGACTTGGTGTACCATCGAGGTGCAGACGGCCCTAGAGAAAGGGTATCGCCTAGGTAAAATCCTGGAAGTCTGGCACTTTCCAAACACAACAACCCAGCTCTTTTCTGAGTACATCAACTTGTTTCTCAGAGACAAGCAGGAGGCCTCTGGGTATCCAGAATGGTGTGTCGATGAGCCCTCAAAAAAAAAGTATATCGCTGATTACAAAGCTCGCGAGGGTATTAAACTGAGACCTGCGTTCATTAAGGTTAACCCCGCCCGCCGGCAGTTAGCTAAGCTCTGTCTCAATTCCTTGTGGGGAAAGTTCGCACAGCGTACCAATTTGTCAAACACATCCATCGTCACAGATCCGGATGAGCTTTTTAAGTATATATTCACACCGGTTTATGACATATCCAGTTGTGAATTTATTGACGACGAGACGGCCGTTCTATGCTGGAAATACACCAAAGAGTACCCCACAACGTGTAACAATATAAACATCTTTATAGCCTGCTTCACAACCGCTCACGCCAGGCTAGAGCTTTACAGGTTGCTGGACAAGCTTCAGGAACGGTGTTTGTACCATGACACTGACTCGGTTATCTTTGTGAGTAAAGAGGGGGATGAAGATTCTCCGCTGGGTGATTATCTAGGGGATTTGACCAGCGAGCTCGAAAAGGGGGAGTATATACAGGAATTTACCTCATCAGGCCCTAAGACGTACAGTTATAAGACATCAAACAACAAGGTTTGCATGAAAGTCAAAGGTATCACTTTAAACGTCAACAATACGATTAAAATAAACTTTGACAGTCTGAAGGGTCTGGTGCACGAATACTCCGCCTCGAGCGATCACAAAAATAGCAAAGCCATTGTTGTAAACCACCCGAGCATAGTCAGGT
Source organism: Pleurodeles waltl (assembly GCF_031143425.1). NCBI lineage: Eukaryota > Metazoa > Chordata > Amphibia > Caudata > Salamandridae > Pleurodeles > Pleurodeles waltl. Next base: position 847,834,403 of record NC_090444.1, read on the forward strand.
CCAAGAAAAAGTGGGAAATTACAACCCAACCTATGTATAAAACCTTAAGAGTAGTGTTTGACAAACGGGTCCTCACATCGGACTACAAAACACTGCCTTACAGTTACTAAAAGACATCAGAGGCTCGAACTCCACCCAGATATGGACACCAGACTACAACACCCATTCTCCTGCGTTTTAGCTGGTCTCTCCAATAGCGGTAAAAGTTTTTTTATAAAGAAACTGCTAGAAAACGCTCCCGGTGTTTTATCTCAGACCCCTAACAACATCGTGTGGCTTTATTCATGCTGGCAGGATCTTTACACGGAGCTCACCCTAAAGTTCCCCCACATTCGGTTTATAGAAGGTATCCCCGGTAATCTCAACGACGATGACTTGCTACCAAAACAACTTGTAAACATGGTCGTGGTGGATGACCTCATGCGTGAAGGCGGGGACCACCCCGAGATTGGACGGGCTTTTACGCAATATTCACACCACCGTAATCTGAGCATATGCTATATAGTGCAGAACCTGTTTTACAAGGGCAAGAGCAGCCGGTCCATAACTCTCAATGCCTCATACCTGGTCTTATTTAAAAAAACCCAAGACAAACTTCAGATCTCAATTATAGCTAAACAAATGTACCCCGGAAACACCCAGTTTTTCATGGAGGCCTTTAACGATGCTACAGCAAAACCCCACGGTTACTTACTGGTGGATTTGAAACCCAACACTCTTGAAGACTACAGACTACGAGCCGGTATACTACCACCTGACTTCCCTGTCGTCTACACGCCTAAAACAATGCCCAAAACCTATAAAAAGAACAAGTAAAAAGATGTTTATAACATTTACACTCTAAACCTTGTAATATAAGGACCCCACAATGTCTGCGAGGTTGCGGCGTAATTTAGGCCTTCTAAAAATGTTGATCACAGCCAGCCCCTCGAAAAGAAAAGCAATCCTTTGCGCTGCCGCGGACGATTTAGTGGCCGCCATTTCAGAAATAGCCCTAAACACCCTAAAAGGTAATGTCCCGATATCAACGAGACAGTTCCGGGTTCTGAAGAAGAAGCGCCACATTATTAAGAAGCTCAGCAATAAGAGGGCATCGCTCCTTTCCAAAAGAAAACTGTTCAAACAGTCAGGAGGCTTTATAGGGTCGCTGTTAGGTATAGCTATACCCCTAATCACAGGGCTACTGTCGAGATCCTGATGGAGCACGCCCACAAAATGTACCTCGTACCACGACAACAGCTGGAACATCTGGGCCCTTCTAACACGGATGTCTGGGACATACGCAAAAACGAAACTCAGCGTCTCGATGCTGAAATCAAAGCCATTTTGAACCGAACTGATATAAAACCCCACGACAAAGCAGGGCTTTACTCAGGAGCCCTTCAAAACTTTCTACAATACTACAAGCAACTAACCTCTGAAAAAAACAAACTGACGCTGTATACCCCAGATGCTGAACAGCAGCCAGGACCCTCTACGGCGTCTCAAGACATAGGACCCACACCCACAACTGATGCCTTTGTCTTAGACCTTTTAAAAAATATCAGTCAGAAATATAGAGGGGCTGCTCAAATGTTGCTCAGTAAAATGACTACTACTAAAGATTTGACCACTTGGAACGACCGGGGTGAATTCGTTTACAAAGGGCAGCCGGTTGCTGGTTCCCATATGTATGATCTGGTCCGGGGTCTCACACACGGTAAAACCCTATCGACACAAGACGCTCCTAGAGGTTGGGAGCAGTTCCTAAGTGCAGCTGCGGAACTCAACATTCCCTCCACGATTATCGGAAATGCAGAGACTCGCCGTAAGCTTGAAAGTTTAAAAGATCCGACCCCCGCTGTTTTTACAAGGAGCCCCGCTATATCGACATCGCCTTTCTTTCCACAACTAACGCCCATTCGGAACAGTGCTGCTCTTCCTATGGAGCCTAAAAAGAGACTATTCAAAATGAACACCTGGCTACCGCTCTAATTTTGCACACCTGTACAGTTTTTGTTAAAAGTTTTTGCGGTTCGAAAAATTGTGCTTCATTTTATATGTTTAACCTTGTAAATGTTTGTGTTGAAACATGTTTGTAATAAACACTTTTAAATTTTCATCAGTAGTCTGCCATCTTTTTGTTTATAAATGGTTTGAAAATGTGCGCAGTGTGAATAAAAAAAATGCCTAGGATGAAAGCATGTTTAAGATTTTTTTTTTATTTTAGGCACTCATAAGTACAAATAACAGCTTTACAATACCTTACACTTTTGACAAAGACCATATTCCGCTTTAACAACGTGCGACATTGTCCTGGAGTTTTCATTCACATATTTCATAACAACACCGTTGTTGTTTACTAGATCATCTGAGTACAGATTTTAAAAAAATCTAAACGTTATACCTTCAGACATTTTACTAATAAAGTATATACAATGTTCCCGACATGTGATGGCCATAGGATCCTGCACACGAAGTTTGTTATACACAACCGTGGGTGATGCTTTTTTTACATATTTGAATATCGGCTTTGTATAAATACTATGCTCAGGGAACTTGGCTAAACTATCAAACACTATAACCTTGTCCACATCCAGAAACAGAGCCGCCCAATGTGTACCACCCTTGTAATGGGGATCGGTGTTAAAGACGAGGGTGCGGGGCCTTTCTGGATCTATCTTTTCAGGTAGTCTATCGCTAGGGTATACCCCTAGAAAGTATTTCTTAGCATATTTATGTCTACTTAAGAAGTCCCGTATCTCCGTAGTGTCCATTTTATATATAGTTTTTTTTAAATTACAATTTTTATTTTTTTATTTTACACTCTTTCAATGGAAGTCAAACATAAGCTGACGGGCGTGGTTGACCTGGATAACGCTGTCGAATACCGAGAACACAACCATGTTCACATTGGTCGCCAGCGCCTGTGTAAAACGTATTTCCGCTTTTAGATTTCCGTTTTTGATCAAGTTGTAATGGTCGCCGTCTTCCATGTCAGGCGTCAGGTTGAACGTAAACAGAGTGTAGCCGGCAGCATACCCTTCTCTTGAAACAACTACTCCAGAGTCCCGCAGCTGTTTCCCCGTTATCGAGACCAGACCTAGATATTCCCGGACAAAATTTGATGTTCCAAAATTCGGCGTGAAAGGTTTTGCGGGTATCACGGCGCCCTTGTGAACCAGAGCTGCATAGTTGATATCGTAGTGTTTGAAGTTGAAAGGGTTTGAGTTGTAGAGGCCACTAAAAGTGGTATTGTCCACAAACCCTATGATGATGAGTTTTGGTAATTGCCCCAGAAATAGATTCTGCTGCTGTGTTAATCGGGTTCCAGCGGGGATGCTGAATATCTTCAGAGCAACTCTTTCAATGGCATACTTGGCGTTCAATAATTGTTCAGCATTCCATCCATCACTTGTTGTTTTTGCTTTGTCGCCCTAAGTGGGAAGGGTATGCCCAGACGTGGGTCCCATGCTTCCCATGCCACTGGATTCAAGCTAGCCTGGCTGATGAGGGGTGAAACCCCGAAACTGGTCCCAGGATGCTTGTTTCCGGTCCAGTGAGGACCTGGCTTGGCAGTTCGGTCTGGACTGTTCCCATGAGGAACAGGGTCAAGACTGATTTGCATATGGCTGGGTCCAAACTGGGGTGGCATGGTGAGCAAAAGAACGATGGATTAAACCCAGATCTATGACTGGGGGTGAGTGTTTGACAATGTTCAGCATTCCATCCATCACTTGTTGTTTTTGCTTTGTCGCCCTAAGTGGGAAGGGTATGCCCAGACGTGGGTCCCATGCTTCCCATGCCACTGGATTCAAGCTAGCCTGGCTGATGAGGGGTGAAACCCCGAAACCGGTCCCAGGATGCTTGTTTCCGGTCCAGTGAGGACCTGGCTTGGCAGTTCGGTCTGGACTGTTCCCATGAGGAACAGGGTCAAGACTGATTTGCATATGGCTGGGTCCAAACTGGGGTGGCATGGTGAGCAAAAGAACGATGGATTAAACCCAGATCTATGACTGGGGGTGAGTGTTTGACAATGTTCAGCATTCCATCCATCACTTGTTGTTTAAGCTTCAGCATGGGCCAGTCTGACACTTGGGGACACTTTCACTCTCTTTACAAACAGGCTTGCAGACAATATAACCAGTTTATACTGCTCTGCATCACCGGTGATGAGACAGAAAGCGTCCTTGTTACGATTGAGTTTGATCCGTTGACTAACAGTTTGTCTTGGAAGAAAAGGTCTGAATGTACGCGCCCCAGGAGGTCAAACTGCCTACTGCCGGCGACGAAGCTGGCTCTTTGCGCTTCGGTATCTCGGTAGAAGAGCCCCGCTGAAAGATGTGTGTCCAGCGCATCGCGACTATAATTTAGAATTCTCTCTATGTAGGCCCTGTAGGCATACATGTTATCACTCTGCGTGACGAGATGATCGCCTAGGTTAATGTCCACTTGATTAAACATTGTTGCGATGGGGTAGGCGACCGGGCCCACTCTAGCATCAGCCTCGATGTTGGCACCGTTCGCTTTGGTTATTTTACAGATGAGGTGCAGGAGAGTGTTGTTGAGATCAAGGTACATATCCGTGGACCCCGACACATAAAACTCTATCGGTGCAAGGGGTGTCAGAGCGGCCATCGGCGACACTTCCATGAAAAAACTGTTTTTAATGCTGGTCTGTGTGGGTTTGAGAGAAAACAGATCTAACTCAGATTTGGCGCATTCACCCGATGCACAGTGTACGAAGGCCATGATCGATGTTTTAAAAAATATTCGCACTAGAACGAGTTCTCTTCTTCTTGGTCGATCTCTTCCGTCTTACGGCTCTTCTTTTGTGAGGGCCTTTTGAAGTAGTCCGTCGCTTCTTATAGGGCATTGGTGGACCCCTACGCCTCGAAGCCCTTCGCTTCCTTTTAACACCACCATGCGCTTTATACAGCAACCCAGCTCCTCCTTGGGGCTGTCTGTTCATACGCTCGCCTACCGCAGACGTTACACTACCCACGACATCCTGGGCGATGTTTGTAGCAGCCGCTTTAACATGAGGTTTGGCAATTTCGAACATGGCCATGTTTAGGCATGGCTCGCCTAAACATGCTCCGGAAGAAACCCCCCAATCCCGCCCCATACATAACCGGAGCCCCTTGAAAGTAGGGCAGGTGGCCTCCATACCCAGCCTGAACTCTATAATAGTCCCTCTACATAGAGATATCCCCGTAGGTTTTCATGATGACCATTGCAGCTGTCTAATAGTCACCTTCGCGCCGTGGTCTTAAATGAAGCTTAACAATAACTTTCCCGTATTTAAAGGCAACCGGCTCCGACTGATCGCTGTACACCATGATGGTTATAGTGTCAAAATGGTTTTTAGAAATTGCAACATAGTCAAGTTTGTGATGTTGTATATTAACCATCGTGTTATTTTCGCCCTACACAGGGACCCACCTCAACAAAGGTGAATAACTGTCCCCGACCCTCTGCGGTTCTACAATATCGCTATAAACGTAGAGTGTATAAATATCGGGACATGTAGGGTCTGGATCCACCTGCTTTTGCAGATGTTGTACGGTCCCTAAAACCCGTTGTAATTTACCACTACATTTAAACCTAGTATCATACTCAGGGGCTCTAAGATAGACTTTTCTTCTAACGTAATCCAATACCGGATATATATTTGCATATTCTTCAACGCTGCTTATAGATTTGTTGATGGCCTCGATCACCGTCGCTACGGTAGGGTAATAGCCGTGTGGGAAAGTCAGGGGAAAGGTCCGGGCATCCTGAGGGCGCTTTATATGAAATTTAACATCGGACTTTGTAAAGGTATTCCAAGTTCTAGGGTACTGTATTTCCGTTAGTGCCACCTCCCATGGTCCTTTCAAATCCACTGGCTTTGCCAGTTTCACCGTATAACTCGAAATCTGATTGTCTGGGAACATGTCCTTTGAAGCATTGGATGACAGCGTGATATAAAAAGGGGAGTTCTCCATCTTGGCGCTTACAGCTTGACCTCACACACCGTGCAACGAGCTGGCCAGAACCCAACTGTTAAATTTCTCGGGCCACCCGCGCCATTTGACCAGCGCCTGTCTCTGGGCACCACTCCCTTTCTGTTTCAGAACCTTTTTGACCCTGTACACCCTGTTCGGATCGTAGGGTACCTTCTGTAACTCTTCGTTGTAAAAGACACCTGCTACCTTTTCACCATCGTAGTCCTTTAACCTGTAAAAATATACCCACTCTTTAAACTCAACACTTTCCACTATGAATACCTCATCGCTGAATGTCTGCTGGTAGCCTTTGGTGAAGACACCTTTCAACTTTGAAACTCTGACATGATCCCCTTCTTTTAAAAAAGGTTTCTTGACCTTCAGCGTGAGATGCCCACCGTACACCGTTCTCCACACCGTTAACAAATTATCCCTTGTTACCTTAACAGGGGCCATTTTGATTGTCCTGTGGTAGGTGGCGTTATAAACATCTATAAAAGCCTTTAGAACATCCACGTATCTGTAGGTGTTGTTGGCGGTGAAATATCGCCACATCTTCGACTTTAAAGTACGGTTAAAACGCTCTACAACAGCAGCCTTTACCTCTGTGTGCGTTACAAAATGTTGAACAGCGTGCTGTTTTAATAATTTTTGGAAATGTTTGTTTAAAAATTCCTTTCCGCCGTCTGTTTGTAGTTTCTGAGGCACAAGCCCGCTAGCGAAGATGTCTTTAAAAGCAAATGTAACGCTGGTACCACTTTTATCATTTAATGACTCTGCATAGGCGTACTTGGACAAGACATCTATGACTGTTAATATATACATGGCGCCATCGTTATGTTTTGCTAGATCTTGGAGGCTGATTATGTCAGCTTGCCACTGATAATCGAGCTGTGCATTAACAACGGTGGCCCTCCTCTTAAAGCGTCTCCTGGCAGGTTTGTGTAGCGAATAAGCCTCTTCCCCAGCTAACCATGTCTTCACACTGGCACGTTTTACAGATTCATTTTCAGCTCGAGCCCTTCTAAATAGAGCTTCGGAGCCTCCGAAGCTTCCAACCCCCTGTTTATCGTAATAAAGCTTCCTTAAATCCGCATCCGTCATGCTGTCTCCCACCATCACCACGAAATGAAAGACACCTGTTTTGTGTAAGGTCATTTTATTCAACATAAAAAACATAAAAGTGTGGCTGGGCTACACAACCAGCGTGTATTTGACATTTTGTGCTACATAGCTTATAGATGTCAAAACGATGGACTGCTGTGGCCTTTTTACAATCGTATACATAGTACAACACCCATTACACATGTTACTCAGAGCATGTCCTTTTACAAACCCTAAGCGTCACAAACTTTGATATTTTTATAGCTATACTCTCAATAGCTCTAGACATGACTTCCCGCTCCCCACTCCCCACGCCTATAACTCTGAACGCTCAGGATACTGACAGAATTCAACAGTTCATACAGTTCTAGGTAGGACAATGCAGAACCTTTATTTGTGAGATAATCTTCAGTCATGTTCTCCAAAGCCCCATGTATCCCCGTCTCAGGTGAAAGTCTTAACTTGCGATTGTGATCTTTGTCCGAGGTCCGGCATTTAACAGATGCGTTTAGCCGTCCATTGATACACCACTTGGCGATACACACATGACTGCTACATTGCAACAAGGCCGAAGGTTCCGAAATGTTCAGATACCGCAGAGTCACAGGATGTATTTCAGCTATTCTTTCTTTAACCAGCACAAAAATCAATCTCCCGATACAGATGTAGCCCGGGTGTAACTCATAGACATCTTGCATCTCGATACCCGGATTCTACGCCTAAAAGTGAGTAAGTATGGAGCGTTAAGTAACACATTTATGGTCTGCTTTATTTATTTTTTATTTATTTATTTATTTTTATTTTTAAAACAACTTTCGTGGGGCTAAAGACATCATTCTTCTGTTTTTATAATAAATGTCACACATTCGTCTTTCTATGACCCTTTCTATCATACTTTTGTCAAAGTGGGGACACATCCCGTGCATACGGTCGAGTTTTGAGCAGGGCTCAGCAGCGTATCGGATCTCATTGACAGCCGCAGCCAAGACCTTAATCATATCACTGTGGACACCTTTCTTCACAGCTGACAGCCCGTACACAACCCTTAACAACTTATATACCCGGTAAGGGTCTAGCCGGCTACAAATGTGGCGAATTGTTCTAGCAGTGTATGCATCGTATAGACATTCGTGAGCCTCCTGTTGAGGTTCATTAATTTTATGCCCGTAACAAAGGTCATAATAATCCCGTTTAACACACGTGTTCACAACGGCCGCTGCAAAACCTTTAACTTGCCATAAATATTGTCACAGGGTACGCCCAGAGCTTCCTTTTCAAAATCGCGGCTATTGTAGGTGCAAACACATTTCTTGTGAGGCTCTTTGTTCTGGCTTGTAATACTTTCAGACTGTCTGGAACAGCTTAAGCAGTAAAAATTTACGGCGTTAACCTTTGGAGCTGACCCTTCTAGAGGCTCTCTTTCTTCAGTTGCGTTCTAGGGTTCAAACAGAAAGCACAAGACACATTATTAGTTAAAAGTATAACACTAGAGTATACAGGCATAAAAAAAAAATAAAAAAAAAAAATTCTTTACTAACCTCAACATTCTCGCCACACTCAGAGGCTCCTCTGAAATCTTGGGAGTCGCAGAGGTCCATTGGGGTAGAAACATCGCCGGAGCTTACAACTGACGGCTGTACAATAACGGCCTCTGACTCGGGGTCCTCCTGGAAGCCCATGTCTTCATAGATGGGCGAATTCGGTGGTGCTACACATTCTTCAACATCTTCAATGTCTATGAAGTTAGATGCAACACTTAATTCATCTTTCGAGGCATCGCTGTCACTGCCGGCCCCCTTAATAGGTGATATCAGGGTCGACACATCCTTGAGGTTGAGCTTTTCAAGCCGATGGCAAAGTTCCTCTTGAAAACCGGTAACATCAGTATCCTAGGCATCAGGGACAGCTTGTTGTGCATTCTCATCCATCGTAAGAGGTGCTAGGGTCCGGTAATATCGACCAATAGTGTTCAGGGCCCCTGAGGAGGCGGCTTTTCTGGCGATCGGATTGTATCTCTTCATGGCGCCTTGCCAAACTGTTTCAGCCCTGGTTCACGGTTTGACAGCCGGTTCTAACCAGCTCCTTATATGCAACATTTAAAAAAAAAAAAAAAGTGGGCTCTACTCGGCAACACCATGAGGTCACAAACCACGTGACACCCCCATGCACCCATGACACTTCCGGGGAGGGCTTTCAGGGACACTAGAAGTCCCAGCCACCGGAAATGACGTCACTTCCGGGGGGCGGGATAACTGTCACTTTTAATATGGTGATTAAAGGTATCCCTTCCTACTACTACTGTGTGCATAAAACGGGGATTTCAACCCAGTCCCAAAAGGAAAAGGACCACTAATGGGCATACTGCAACATTTATTTAATTTTTTATGTGATTACTTTGACCACGTTTGCCTGCTTTTGCTAGATGGAAGCCTTGTGTGACCATGGCTCTGGTCTTCCCCGAGGGCAAGGAGGGCCCTTTGGCCTAGTTCTCAAGTTCAAAGAATTAGGACATTCGTTAATGTTTAGGCATTCTGTATAGTAAGGATTATGGCTATGGGGCTCAGGGTTGGACGTCACCCGCGCCCCTGTGGGCCCCACTCCAGGGAACGGCAGAGGAATGTGCTCAACAGAGGGAGAGCAGTGAACACCCACCCCCTTGAGAAATTGTTAGGTGGTTAGGTGGGGTAGTAGGGACAAGGACTTTGACTGATGCCTTCCCATGTGTGACCTTCGGCCCTCAAGGAGTAAATCTTTCACGCACATGCACACACACCCCTGGACGCAAGCAGCGAAAAGGCGCAGGAAGCCCGGCCGTCTGTGCCGGGACACGTTTCTCTCAGCGCTACGTCTGGCCTCTGACATTGATTCTCATAGTCTGGCACACACAGCTAGGCTGGCACCAGGAGCGAGGTTTGGCACTGGCCCGGACCAGAGTTAGAGGGCCCACTGGTTCACAGAGCTAGACGGTTAAAACAGACGAGGGCTGGCACAGGGGACAGCGCGAGGCTCGGAGGGGCAAACACTCATTGGCATACACATTTAACCAAAAAAAGATCTAGGACAACAGTAGCATTTGCACTGAATTACCAATGCATTGGTTGTTTGGTTAAATATTATTGCAACAGTGTACTGGCAATTGTGTTTATATAGTGCATACTACCCCTGACGAGTCGCCGAAGCAATGGTGCAAACCTAGTGCGTGTCAAGAAGTTCCTCGGAGAATAGGCGCAGGGGTTTTCATGCCCTGCGCTCTGTGCCAGGTGCATCTTATCCTCCATTGATAAGGTATTCACTTAGAACACCTCCCAGAGGCTCTTGGGTCCCACTCGAAGAGGAGTACACTGCCCCCACCATTGGGCGTAGCGATCAGCTCCCTATTAGCTGAGTTCACACTACAAAAGACCAATTGCAATGTACATAATCATAATGGCAAAGTCTTATCTGGTAAGACAGCTCAGCAACAGAAAGACGAGAAGGGGATGACTCAGGCTTTCATCTTTCTGAAGTTGATGCTTTTGAGCATCATTACAGTTCGTGAAATGTAAGTCAAAACACAAGATACATAATAGTAAACATCAGAGCTGGCAAGATGGCTCGGTGAGTCCGAATCCCTTTGTGGTCAACTTAGTCTTTTATCTTTTTGGGGTCGATGCGTTTACGTCCCATTGGATTTGACACATTAACACCTGTTATTTACAGTGTTTTAAACCGACGATTACGTGATCAAATATTTTTCTTTAAAAAACGAGCGCGATCGCACTGTTTAAAACCCAGAGAGATGGCGCTGAGTGAAAAAAAAGTAGTCCTGAGCTTCCTATATTTTCAGTAGTTGGCGGTGCACTCGATGAGGGCAAAACACCGGAAAAGGCATGAGGTATGCATGCCTTTCACAAATGAAAGCAAGCGAATTTTAAAAGACAAGCCGATGAACCAATGAAAGTGACGGCCCTGACTTGGGGTGGTTAAACGCCCACAGAGCAATCACAACAGGGCCAGAGCACTTCCGCGTTTGACCCTAAAGAGTGCTTGCACGCTGGACCCTTAAACAGGCAGACATGAATAAAATACAATTAAAAACAACCCACTTGCAAAATCACTTACCAGTGTGTACAAAAAAGCTCCATAAGTGTGGTCGCAGATTGAGACTTACAGTCTAAGACTCTAAGAATCGCTGGAACCTACTTGGGCGAGAGTACCCTAGCCTTTAAGACCATGGCGGTCATTATAAACATTGCGGTAAACTGCACCGACTGCTGTGGCGGCGGTGAACAGAAGCCCGCCGTTGGCGGTCAATAGAAACCCACCATATAATGAACCAAAATCCCAACCCCGCCAAATATCACCAGACCACCAGTCACCGACATGACCTTGTTGGCGGAAATACTGGACCTCCCCACCCCGCCACCACCAAGCACACCCACATCTCGCCCTCCAAATAATGATGCACAAATCACCTTAGCGGACAGTGGAGGACAAAACGACCATTGACGGTACCGACCGCCACGGGCGGGAAGTGGACTAAACAGCAAGAAGGGCACACATTTGATAAGGTTGAAACCCACACACCTGACACACATCCATAACCCCATAAAACACTCATAGAAACACCCCACAATCCTTTGCAACGAAACCAGGCCAAAGAAGACAGAGAGCACCAGAAGCAGACACCAAACGCCACAATACACGATACGCACACGACCCACAAAAGAGCACCCTCACCACGTTTCCAGCCCGACACCATTCACCGCACTCACCATGTCACCCCCCAAACATCCACGCTTCACAGAAAGGGAGCATGGTGGACGAGATCCTGAAGGCGGAACCACAAATATTTGGGGCCCAGGTGCTGCACACACCAATCGCAAGGAAGATGGAGCTATGACAGACCATTGTCAACAGGGTCAATGCAGTGGGACACCATCCACGCACCAGGGACGACATCCGCCAGAGATGGAATGACCTGTGGGGGAAGGTCAGGGCCATGGCAACCAGGCACCACATTGCAGTCCAGAAGACTGGGGGAGGACTGCCACCAACACCACCCGAATACACCGACTGGGAGGAAAAGGCACTGTCCATCTTGCACCATGAGGGACTCACTGGAGGAATGGATTTGGGTAAATCATCTACATTTACCCCGTACACACCATACCTGTAATGCATGCACCACTCCACTTCACCCACACCCACCAGGACCAATACCCCACCCAGGCAACAGTCACTGCACCACCCCCCTGCATGACCACAAACCCACTAACAGGCCCACATCCCTCCCCCTGTGCACAGCCACCTACCCCTGCAAGGATTCACAATGGGACTACACCCTCCCATTGCAACCCCACACCCTAAGCAAAATGCAGTGTAAACCCCACAAAGGCACCCTGGATGGCCACTAAAAGTTACACCAGCACAAATAAGCCAATCCTGTGCACCCCAACCGTTCATGCATTTGTAACTGACATGCGTATGTCCCCCAACAGGCACTCCCACCCATGCCACCCTCACAGACGGGACAAGGAGTGCCAGTGCCCCCGTGGAGACAGAGGCACCTCACAGGACACTGGTGAAGGACCCCTGGACACTGATGAGCAGGCAGGCCCCTCACACAGTCCTGGATTATCACCATGCAGCAGCGCCACCCAGGATACCACTGACACCCCAACCACCCAGTCAAGAACAGCAGCCCAGGGCAAGCGTCCCCACACCAGTGTATCCAGGCCACAGACTGGTGGAACACAGGCACAGAGGCCACAGTCTCCCGCTCCCAACATGCAAGAAGGCGAGGGCCCCAGTACAAGTGGTACCGCCAGACCTATTTACGGGGGCACAGGCAAAGGGGGCTACGGCAAGTGCCAGTGCCTCAGTGGGCCGGGGTAGAGGCCACAGGATGGATGCAGCAGCCCAGGACATGATATCTGAGGTATTGGGGGCCTACCAGTGTACCCATGACAGGTTGGCACAGATAGTATCCACCCTGGAGCACAGTCAGAGAATGCAGCAGGAACACTGCCAACAGGCCATGGAACAGTGGAAACAGCACAACGCCACAATGGCCAGCACAGCAGGAGCACTGTTGCAGCTGGTACAAACCTAGTCTGAGACCCACACAGGACAGGAGGCCCCCACTACATCACAGGACACAGACCGGACAATTATACCATCATCAGAAACATCCCAGGAACTACCCTCAGAGGAAACCCAAGGGCCAACCATGTCAACCCTCAAGGTCAACAGCAGGCGCCCAAACGTACCCTCAGACCAAGATATGGTACTGGAACCCCAGCAGAAAACAAGGCCCCTTTCAAGAAGTAACTCAGCAACAATCTGCACAGCAACCATCCCACTCAATCAACCACCACCCAGTGCTAAGAAGCAATATGAAATCATGTAAGAATTGATGGACCCATCAATACTAGCAACAAGGCTGCCACCATGTTGGCATTGAGGACAACCACCCATGACCTCTTGCCATCACAGTAAATTGCACTATTCACTCCCTGCCGCCAATAAAACACATATCACACCTGTAACACTGTCTCCTGTCATAAAATGTGAACAAAGTGAAGTATGGATGCAACTGGCTGATAACCACCTTATTGTCAATGCGTTGTATGAAAGGACTCCTGTGTGCCTAAATGTGGCCCCAAACTAAATACACTAAATTGTATTCTGTACCATACAGACCTGGACCCAGTTTCACATATAAGAATCAAACCCCTCTTAGATGGCAAACCACACTGACAGTATGTGTCACAAACCCCAATGTCAGCCCTTAGTCCCACATAGTTACTGGAAGTAGAGTTGTATCAGTTGGGTCCTGGAATTGATATCTTCCCCTTCCTCATCATCACCATCACCATCACTCTCCTCACCTCTCTGAGGTAGCTGGTCAGGACATACAGCACTCTCCACCTCCAAGAGGGGGATAGAATTTCTTGCTTCCACGTCGTGCAGCATGCAGCAGGCCACCACTATTCTACACACCTTTTCAGGCCCATAGGCCAGGGAACCCCCAGAGATATGTAGACAACGAAATCTAGCCTCCAGGAGACCTACTGTGCGCTCTATCACTCTCCTAGTACGTCCATGGGCCTCACTGTAATTCCTCTCTGCATCCGTCCCAGGATTCCTCACTGATGACAGGAGCCAACGCAAGTTTGGATAGCCAATACAGAGTAGTCGTTGTCAAGCCTCTTTGTCAGACAGCCTGGCTGTCTGCTATGTGTCAGTTAGTGACAGAAAAACACTTACCTATGATCCGCCCTCTGTCCTCTTGGAGTTGTTCCATCTTCTGTCGCACACTACTGTCCCTTAGCACAAAGGAATCATGGACTGAACCTGGGAACATGGCATTCACATGTGAGATGTACTGGTCTGCAGTACATACCAATTGGATGTTCATGGAATGAACGTTCTTCCTGTTTCTGTACACCTGTTCACTGACTTTTGTAGGGATGATAGCTATGTGGGTGCCATCGATGGCACCTATCACATGGGGTATGTTGGCAAAGGCATAGAAGTCAGACTTGATGGCAGGGAGGTCAGTACTTTGAGGAAACCTCACATAGGACTGCAGGTGTCGTACAAATGTATTTAGAAATCTTGTCAGTACCATGCTGAACATTGGCTGTGAAATTCCAGCACCCATGCCCACTGTCACTTGAAATGAGCCCGTGGCCAGACAATTGAGTGCGGAGAGCACCTGCACTTCAGTAGGGATGGCATGCTGATTACGATTTCCCGGAGTTAGTGCAGGATCCAGTAATGCACAAAGTTCCAGAATTTTTGCATGGGTGAGTCTGTAATTGATTATGATCTGACACTCCACCATGGTCCTCATATCCACAAGTGGTCTGTACACCGATGGTGCCCTTCCTCGCCACAAAGGTCGGTACCTACGAGGGATATCAAACAAGTGTGAGGAACACACATACATAGGCACACATTGTCTTCAATTGTGCACTGCATACTTCATTGTTGTGACTCAATAGTAACATGTTCTTGACAGGTCTACATCTACATCTCAACAAGGGAACAGTGTTTTTCATGTGTGTTATTTTTTTAAATGGTCACATGCATAGGTGCTTCATGTGGAAAATAGGGCCTGCATTGTGCACTATTATTTTTTATAGATGCGTAGTTAATGCCAAAATGTCTGCCCCCTGTAATCCAGGCCTGTCGTTGTGGAAGTGACCTCATACCGCTAGTGGCTGATGTAACAGCATAAGGCCGTGTTACTGCCATTCGCACCGTCATTGGTTAACATGGATGCCAATGGGGAATCCTGGTGTATCATGATCACCGCTGGCGGTGACGGTGCACACCGCTGCGGTACGTACGCAAATTCGTTATCTATACTTCACTTGACTCCCTGATCTCGTGCGAACAGGTACTCCACTGTGTGTACTGCTGTGTCCTGCCTCTGGTCATGGAAGTGGCTCGTGTTGCAGGGGAAAGGGCCCGGCCTTCACCCAGGAGGTACTGGAGAGGCTAGTGGGCGGGGTCCTGCCCCTGTACGCCAAGCTCTACGGATGGCCAGAGGTACAGGTGAGTCAGGGTTTGGGGTGCACTCTTTGGGTGTAATGGATGGTGTTGTAAGGACATATGTGTGCACCTCTGAGCTTGCGTGGGCCAAGGTGCATTGCATGCTGTGTGCGTATGTCCTGTAAGTCTGACAGTACTTTCTGTCCCATAGTGGACGAATAGCCAGCTATACCTCTCTTGCAGGTGCCGGACCTCTTTGCTCCATTTCTGTGTCACCCTTTTAGGTCAGCGCCCACCAGAAGAGGGCACTTTGGCATGCCATCGCTAAGGACGTGCGGACCCTGGGGATCTACAACCGGCGGAGCACCCACTGCAGGAAGAGGTGGGAGGACCTGCAGCACTGGGCACGTAAAATCTGTGAGGCCTAGCTGGAGAAGTTCTCCCAACGTGGAAGGGGTGCCCGTCGGGCACTGACCCTCCTCATGCAACGCATCCTGGTGGTGGTGTACACAGACCTGGATGGGCGCTTGAAGGCTGCACAGCAGTCACAAGGGGGTGAGTACTCATGTCACAATCTTAAGCCTGGATGGATGTCTGTGTGTGCATTAGGATTCATGCTGCTTAGAGGCAGGGACTCTGACTGTTGTCCAGCTACATGATGGTCCCCGTAGGGTGTAGGGGTGTCTTGGCCAGGTCTCCCACACGTCGGCTCCTTAGATATTTCAGGGGATGGGTGTAGAGCAGGGTTCTGGTCAGTAGTCAGGGGCATGGCCATGGGCATAGTGAACGGTGCTGCCTGTTGGGGGTGTCTTCTGGGAGGGTGTATGTCTGGCCACTATGTACCTCCATTCAGCTATTTACAAGTGTCTCTCCTGTTTTGTCTCCCCATCCCTGTTCTCTTGTGTTGTTTTTGTACATCAGCAACATCTGGCGAGGGAGCTGAGGCACCGGCAAGTGGGGAAGCAGCAACCGACGGATCCTCGGAGGCAGAGCCATCCGACGCCAAGGGGACCAGTGGGTGGGAGAGCGAGGGGAGTACCACGGGGGAGGCAACTACTACTGGAGGTAGTGACTCCGATACCTCCTCCGATGGGGGCTCCCCGGCGGTGGCAGACACTAGTGGCCACACCACTACAGTGACATCTTCCGCCACCCCCCATTCCATCACCGCCCTCGCTTCTGCTCCCCACCGAGTTGCCCGTGCCCGCTCACCCAGAAAGGTGGGCGTCTCCTTCGCCCCAGGCACCTCCTCCCCTGCCCCAGTCAGCCCTGCTGCCCTCCCAGAAGAGGCTATTGACCTCCTGAGAACCATCTCTTTAGGGCAGACAACCATCGTCAATGCCATCCAGGGGCTAGCATCAAAGGTGCAGCATACCAATGCCTATCTGGATGGCATTCACGCTGCCGTGTCTGTCCTAAAGAAATCTTTTCAGGCTCTGGCCTCCTCTTGGATGGCAGCCAGTTTCCCTGGCCATTCCGTCCCCCCTCCAACCTCTTCTACCCCTTCCAGCACCCCACTCCCTTCACCCGTCCAAAGCACACAATCTGACATGCAGTCAAGCACCTTAACACACAAGAAGCACACTTCTAAACACAAGCACCACACCTCCCACCACAAGCATTCACACAGCCAACATACACATGCACACACAGCAACATCCACTTCCCTCAGTGTGCCCAACTCTTCTGCCTCCCTGTCTGTCCCCTCTACATGCACACCCTCATGCACTGCACCACCTTCAGTCACTGTTGCTGCTCCTCTTACTGCACTCACCACAATAGCATACATTCATACATGCACCACAGACACCACACCTGCACTCACCACAACTAATGTAGTTGACACATGCAGGACACTCACCAGACTTGCAGACACCCACACAACATTCATCCACACTGGCAGCCTGTCTACTCCCACTGTGTCCACCTCCTTCCTCTAAAAACACACAAACATACCAAGACACCCACCCATCACACATCCACCACACCTCAGCATACTGTCCAGTCACCTGCACCCACTACACGCACCCCTACACCACATACATCCACACCCTCTGCCTCCACTCCCACGCCCTCATCCAGGACCACCCCAATTGCTCCGAAAAAACTTTTCCTCTCCCGTGCTGACCTCTTCCAACCCACTGGCCCACCCTGTCTTGTCCCTAAGCGTGTACACCTCCTTGCCCTTTCCACTCCTTCCACTTCACAGCCCACCCCTGTCCAGCCTTCACATTCCTGTGCCCCTTCCCCAGAGAAGAAGAAGCCCTGTGCAGAGCCAAGTCTATCTGGCTCCACCCGCTCGAAACACCCCCTCACCTTCAAAGGACATATCCACACCCCCTCCCCCTTCCAAGTGCAAGTCCAAGGCCCACCCCTGTCACAAATCCCCACCCCCACCACCCCCTGCCCCCGTTCCGTGAGGTGCGTGTATGCCCCTTTGTAGCCCCATTAGGTGGAGTACTGTGCACTTTTGGGAGTCAGGTTGGGGCCGTTGTAGCCCATGGGACTTCTTGTGCTACGGACTGGCCATTGGCCTTGTTGGAAATAGTTGGCTCTGTGAGCTGTAATCAATATTTTTGTGTGGCCTGTGTTTTGGCGGCAAACTGTTGGACCCTGGTCTTTCGTTTTATTATTTGTGGGCTATGTACTATGGTCAAGTTGGATTTGCCTTGTGTCGGGTAAGTACCTCTTGCTGTGGGGTGTATGGGCTGTGCTGCTGTGAAGGGTTGGGGGGATGTTGCTGGGTGGGTCGAGTGGGTGGGTATGTAACTGTGCCCTTTCCTTCCTTGTTTCCTAGGTGGCGGTACTTACCGTCGTTGAGTTCATCAGCGGTCTCGGTCGTGGAGGTATATGGCAAGGAGCAGGGCTGGCATGATCTGCAGCTCTCTATCCATGTCTGCTTCGGCGCGTTGTGTGGACCTCCTGTGAGTGTTTCATTGGATTTGGTTCATTTCCGCCTGGACGTGCGTGGGGGTTGTTCCTGCCCCGGAACTGGCGGCGGACTAGTGGTTCATAATTTGATGGGAGGGTTGGGCCTTTCCGTCGGCCTGTGGGCAGACTCTGCCGTCGTCATCGGCACTCCTCTACTGGCAGTGGGTGGTTTCTGGATGCCTGTGTTTTGTTTGGTTCATTATTTGGGGGTCCGGACTGCTCCTCTGTTGGAGGTTTTTACCACCACCGCCAGCGGTGCAGTAGGGACCGCTGTGTTCATAATGAGGACCCATGTCTGTGTACTGCTGAGTTGCAACTTTTCTTTTTTTTTATTATTAACTGTACGACGAGATTTGTAGAAGGGGCTGCATTTAAACTGTTTGACAGGTGAAGTAGAAAGGAGAGGGGAGAAATGTATTACTGCAGTGAAATACTATCTCTACCTAATGTTAATTTACTGTTGAATGCTGCCCATTCCTATAAAATCTAATGCTTAAAAGTGATCTCTGGAATGATATTAAGTAAAGACACCTCAACCTCTTTGTGTGTTGACTATTTACTTGTGTCTAAGTATTAAGTAACAACTTTGTTACCAGTTTTTTTCAATTCACAGCTTGAACCATCAAAAGCAAGACATTTCTGTGACAAGCACAGCTAGGGGCTGGTTGATATGCTACTTTAACATCAGAGGCACTCACCTCTAAATGTTACCCTATCTTCGGACATTTCGCAGAGCTATGCCTTTGGTTGTGCCATAGAGGGTACACAACAGGGGATCCAAGCAGGGAAATATAAAAACAATTATCGGAGATGCTGACGGCGTTTCGACCCAAGGGAATGAACAGGTCATCATCAGGACAAAGAACATCAAATGAGCAAGGGCATAATTTCTCACTTCAAAGGATCTATCGAATTGAAAAGCGGCAGCAAGGCCTGTATAATTTAATTCTGTGGCAAATTGGTTTTGGAAATATTGCCCTGATAGCTGTGTGGATCAACTATTACCTCTGAAGCTTGGCTTTTTTCAGTCTTCAGTGGCAACGTCTCTGTCAATTGGAATTGATTGATGCCTTTTGAAATTAAATAATTGCATTTGTTGAAAAGTTTAATGATATATTCCATAGTTTTTCCCTTTTTACACACTATGTACTATATTACTTGTATTCACTATGTGATCACTTGAGCATCTTTTCACTATAATTGAATATTGTGTCTATTCTGTCGATGAGTAAAGTCAATACAACTTTTTCCCTTGAAAATTAATGTGGGCTGCTTGTCTTGTTCATTTCTGGACCACGATTATTTAATTGGCTTTTGTTCGTTGACTGATAATTTGAATAGTAATGTTTCTATATTTCCCTACTTTAAACCCTTGTTGTGTATCTGTATAGTACTGCCTCTGGTTCTGGGTGCCATTTGGGTTGCCCCTATTGTGTTAAAGAAGGATAAGATGGCAGATCACAGCTGCAGCTACTCCATAACAGACTACAAAACGAACTCTGGCCTACATCTGAAGGGATCAATGAACTGCCTCGCCATTGGACCTTTAAGAGAAGACCAGCTGCTGGAATTTGTTGTCTAGTGTAGGGTCCATCGGTCATGCATACCTTCAAGTGTTAAAGCTTGCAGAAATCCATGCTGGCACCTGCCTTTTGTTTAGCTCAAGTAACCTTCTGCTGTTGCTGGTAACTGCATTGACCCATTTCCTGTCATCAACACACAGATGAAACTTTTTTAACAATTTTCAAAAAGATAAAGACACTCGAAAATGTGATTCATTTTGGTCACTTTGTACATGGACGGTGTCTCTAAACTGTGCAAATACTAAACATTAGGGAAAGCTGCTGTTATAGGTTCTGTTCATCTGTATTGTTAAACAAAACAAAAATGTAAGAATTTAATACTTTGGGGACCTCAATGATGAAACTACATCATACCTCTTGAAAAAATACACTTGGCTTATTTGTCCTCTTTGCAGATGACAATGAAGGCCTTTAGTGTAATTTTCGTAAAAATGGAAAACGAAATGCAAAGTAAAACTATGCAAATATATGTGAAGAAAAACATTAATGTTACATTACTTATTGTAGTTACATTTCTGTTAAGGGCCCAACTATGAACGCCACAGTTGATGTGACTTGCTGTTGCATGTTCACTGACAAACACAAAACCTGAAAACCCATGAAGTTTACCAGTTACGATATCCAATGCACAACGCACACTAAACTCATGGCCCAACCATGTCTTGCTTGGTAAACAGCATTGTGTTTTTAACATGCACTTTTGGCAAAATGGTGCACTGAACATGTGGGAGGAGGGGTATTGTGAATTTATGTTTTTTTTATTGTATACAAAGGTCATCTTACATGTGCTCATTCCATGGTACAATGGCAACAGTGCAGCAACAGTGGCTGCAAGGCATGGCATAGGGTCGGCCTCTGCAGAAACATACCCATGCACCCAACCATGGCCTTCACTTAACCATAGTATTGATTGTTTACCTTTTTTATTGAACAAATCTGTTTTATTGGATTACCTCTTCAAAATAGTATGCAGCGGTTTGCCTGCAACCCTGTGGCCGCATTAGAGGAAAACCGTGATGTAGCACTATACACAGCCAAATGCCTAGAACCCTGATGCCGGCGGCAATAACGAGGCATAAAATCAACTCAATAATTGCATTGAAAAGCAAAAAATAGAAAATAACTCCCCAAAAGCCCAAACCATCCCCACCCATCCCGTGCCTAGCTGATATCATGACAGGCATGTAGTGAGTTAAAATAGACTGCTGCAGCAAATGGTCAATGAGCTCCAGCTACATCTTCTCCCTGCCTTCAGGCTGCATCCGGGACCAAACGTATGTTGGGCAAGTTCATGCGAAAGCAGGTTAATAAAAGGGGCCCACAAGTCAGTGTATCTAGAAGAGTCCGGGTCAATGCCAAGTATGTCTCCATGCCCAAGGTGAACCATAGCTTCTGTGGCCATTGTGAGTGGTTGGGATGTGAGGTGTGCCCCAGTGGGAAAGTATGACTTGGTGAGCGGCATTGAGGGCCAACGCTATCTGTTGACCCTTATGTGAGCACAGCAGGTAAGTTAGCGTGCTAGGAAGCCCTAGGATAGTATAGGCCAGGAATCATAGTATGGTTCTCAAAGGCTTGGTCAATATCATTGAGAACCTGGTGAGCTTGGCGTATGCCATAGTAAATGCAGTAAGGTACCTGTGTTGCCACATCCCCTCCAGCATGCCAAGGTTGCAGGTTTTACTCACTTCTGGAATCTCTGGGGGGTAAGGTACCAATAGGATGGTATCTTATAGGCCGTTTCGGTCCCTGCTACGTCTTAGTCAAAACCTGATCCTCTCCTAGAAAATTACATAAGTCAGAGACCAGTCTTCGGTCATCTATATTAAGGGCAAGCCATTTTTCAAAAGGGAGCAGCGCCTGTACCCCGCCAACGCGAGTCATTGGGTTTGGCGCCCAATGGCAGAGCTGTAGATATTATACACGGTCTGCATCCGTAGTCCATCTGAAGTTGTTCAAAAGAAAAAACCCCATCTGCATTGAAGAGGGAACCCAGGCGTTTACAGTCGCTTTCCCTCCAGCATTTAAAGTTTTCAGAGTATACGCCCGGCAAAAAGTCAGGGTTAGATACTATTGGTGTCATGGGTGAGGGGAAGGTTGTGAGGCCGGCCTTTGTCACGGCGGCATTACAGATGAGCAACGTGGCACTGGTGATAAGTGAGAAGTAGAGGCCCCAGGCGCAGCAACCACATCTCCTTCCAAATATGTGAGCCAGCAACTGCCTGGTCCATAGAGGTCCAGTGTTTCTCCATCATTGGGAGATATCACTTGACCACATAGTAGAGTTGTGCTGCTTGATAGTATCACTGGATCGGTGGAACCGCTAGCCTTCCTTGTGTCTTGGGCCTATATACCAAATTTTTAGGTAGTCGAGTTTTCTTGTCTTCCCAAATAAACTTGTTAATCGCTAGTTGCAGTGTTCGGAGTGTATTTGGGGGCAGGGTAAGGGGAACCATCTGAAATATTTATAGGATTCGGGGGAGTATAGTCATATTGACCACTGCAGTCCGTCCCATCTAGGACAGCTGGAGGCAGCCCCATGCATCTAGGTCTCAGCGCGTCTGTGAAAGGAGATTAGAATAATTTATGGCCATTGTTTTATGGGTGGATCGAGCAAGAATGATGCCCAAATAGGGCAGGGTGTCTGGTGCCCAATCAAAGGGTACATGGAGCACAGGGTTGTCTCAAGGGCAGGAGAGACCGTGAGGTTGAGTATCTGCGATCTTTGTGTGTTAGTTTTAAACCCAGCCATTTCTCCAAACACACAGAGTTCTTTTGTCAGGGAAGGGAGGGAGCTCCGGGGTTCTGTAATGGAGAGGATATAATCTGCATATAAACTAACAAGATGGTGCATGCCTTCGAACAGGACACCCCAGATATCCGGCTTATCTCTCGGTCGCTGCACCAGGGACGCCATATAAAGCACAAAGAGAAGGGGGGACAGGAGGCCGCCCTGTCGAGTCCCCATCTGGATTGGGAAGGGCAAGGATAGTGTACCTTTAACCTTTACAGACTCCCTAAGAGCACTATAAATACTCCCAAACCATTTGCAAAATCAGACTCCAAAGTTAAAACACCACAACGTGGTGAAGAGATAGGGCTAGTGTACTCGATCAAATGCTCTTTCCATGTTGATGGATAATAAAATCGCTTCCTGCCTTGATCGTTGCATCATATCTATTAAGTGTAGGATACGTTTGGTATTGTGACTTTCTTCCTGGGTTGGTCGACAGGGTCACATCAATATTTAATAATGAAATTGGCCAATATAAACCACATATGGAGGGATCTATGCCCGGACTACCGAAATAGTGGCCTCCCACATGGTGTGTAATCGCAGCTGTTTCAGCGAAGGAGTTGAAAAGTCTGGTAAGGAAGGGCACTAGCTTCTTGCAGAGGGTTTTGTAAAACTAGGAAGTGAAGTCGTCTGGGGGATTTTAATGGCTTTCAGTCGGGCTATTGCAGAGATGACTTTCTCAACGCAAATTAGGACATCAAGGGCCTCAGCTTCCGTCAGTAGTTTGAGGGCACTGGCCTCAAGATTCGCTAACGGGTTGGCACCTGGAGAGTCCGCGGACGAGTAGAGAGTGCTATAGATGGCTCGAAATGCATTTGCTGCTTCTGACTCTGTCTCTGTCATAGTAGTGGGTCCAGTCCAGATTGCCTTCATTTCTCTGGCATGGGTTTTGCTGTGCAATTGATGAGCCAGCATCCGACCGCTGCAGTTATTGCTCAAGTAAAATGTATGCTTAAGGCGCAATATGGCATATTCATCTCGGTCCTGCTCAAGCCGCTTGAGGTAAAGTAAAGCTTTTTCCAAGTCCCTCCAAACTTTCTGTGCGCCAGTGCACTTATGAGTAGTCTCCAAAGTCGCCACCTCTGATTCCAGGGCCACTCGTTTCTCCTGTCTGCGCTAGTTGTCCGCTGCAGCCATCGCAATCAGCTCCCTCCAGATTACTAATTTCAGGGTTTCCCAAACGGAAGCTAAGGACATGCCATTTATATCATTAATTTGTAAATACGATGTTACCAACTGTCTAAGAGCAGCAACATTAGCCCAGGAATGTAATAGATTGTCCCTTAGTCGCCAAGGGGGCCTTGTCATCCGAGCAGTGGGCAGTCGAAGTGACAAGTGTATCAGCGCATAGTCTGACAAGGACCTTGGTGCGATGGCAGTGTCAGTAATCAACTCATTAGGGGGAAGAGGCTAGAAAATAGTCAATGTGCACATACACTTTGTGCGCAGCGGAGTAGAAAGTATTATCTCTAGCTGTGGGATAAAGACCCCCCAGATCTCTTGCAGGCCAAAGTCAGAAATCCACTGGTGTCCTGCGGTAGAGAGAGAGTGCCTGCCTGGCCAAACCGTTGCTCAGACCTATCCAGGGTTGAGTCCATAACTAGGTTAAAGTCGACCCCTACCAAGATAGCCTTGTCTGAAATCTGCAAGACTGGGGCGAGTGAGGAAGTCGGAAAGGACACCTGTCGCTCATTTGGCGCATAGACATTCACCAGTGTCAGCATAAACGTGTTGGTCTAATGCGACTTGCAAGCATACGGCCTTTGATCTCCCTAAGAGTTGACAAGATCTCACCCTGAAATCCCTGAGAATAGAGTATAGGCACACCACTTTTCTTGGAGGTGCCACAGGACCAAACCTAGTGGGGAACCATTGTGAGCACATTCTGTGTGTGTCTTTTAAGAGCAAGTGTGTTTCCTCTAGGAGGGAAAGGACGGCTATGCTGGTTGGGCTATTAGGCCACCTCACATTAAGACTAAGGATCTTTAGATCCATAGTGTACTAATGATGAAGTAAGAGCATGGGGAGCCATGTTCGCCAGTGCAGAGTTCCACTAAGGCTCCAGCCATTCCCAATGGACTGTCTTTTCATTGTGTGGAAAGTGTGGTAGAAGCACAGGGATAGGTCATTTACTAATCGCTAAAACCCACTTAACTCTGTTAACCATGTAAACAAGCCAAAAAAAACAGCTGGTCCAAAAAAAGGAATGGGTCCCAAGTGGCTTGGGAGCCAACTTCACACATTCGAGGCAGATACTCTCCAGCCCGCCAATGTCAATCCTTCCTGCTCAAATACGGTATCAGTAGGGGCCCCTATTCATGAAACAGCTGCTTGCCCTGAGTCGCCAGTCAAGGTGGCCAAAACTGCCTCTCGCTCAAGTGTCATAGTGGCCTGGTCTGGACGGTGTGTTACTGCTGGTTTCTGCTTCCGGCTGCGTTTTGGTTGGCCCTACGACTGGGGCCTCGTTGAGACCTCCCATGTCTCAGGTGACTCCATGCCCAGTACTGTGCAGGCCTTGCGCCAGGATCGCAATTGATACAGTTTACTGTTGAAACAGAAGATGATCCTGAAAGGATGCCCCCATGAGTAGGAGATCCCGGTGTTCCGCAAGTGAGCTCGTACTGGTCTGACATCCTGTTGTTTCTGGAGAGTGACGGCGGCAAGGTCCTGGTATAGTTTGGGGGAGTGGTCTCGGAAGTGGAGGTGCTGAAGCTCCTGTGCCATGCGAAAGATGCTTTCTTTTAGGTTGAAATCATGTACACACACCAAGAGGTCTGGGGTGGCCTGTTGCTGGCATCGGTCGAGCTTCATGGTTGAAGATGCTGCATCTTCAAGATGGAACCAAATACGGCCATCACAAAGGCTTTAAGGTCAGATCCCTCTGTTGCAGTAGGAACCCTCTATGTGAATGTTATTCCACCTAGAACGGTTTTTCAAGTCTTCAGCATAGGTCTGGAGCTCGATTTGTTGCTCTTGAAGGATTTCTTGGTGCATCCACTCAAGTTCTTATGTCGGTCGTCATCATTATGGGCAAGATGTTTCATCATGGCCCTTTGTGAGTCGGAAATAGCGATTTTTAAGAAATCGCTATTTCCGACTCGCAAAGTGCCTTGTATCACATTTGCGATTCGGTAATAGAGATTTCTTAAAAATCGCAAATGCTATTACCGAATCGCAAATTGCGATACGGGCCCCATTCGCAGCTATGAGCCTGTTGGCCCATATCTGCAAATTTTTTGCATTTCCAAAATTGCGATTTCTGAAACAGAAATCGCAATTTTGGAAATGCAAAAGCCCAGGGTGCTGGGGGCCTAAGGCCCCCTCTGCTGCACCCCAAAAATGTTTTGGGGGACATGTAAGGTGCACACATGCCAAAAGGGCATGTGTGCTTTACATGTTCAATTTAAAAATACATGTTAAATGCATTTTTAAATTTTGCACCAGGTTACCACCTGGTTTCTTTTCATGGTATTTTGCATGTGCAAAATGGCATTCTGCGAAAAATGGCAATTTGCGATTTTTTGCTGCATCTCCTTGCAATGTGGATTTTGCGAATTGCAAATTACGACTTGCAAAACCAGGTCACAACGCAAAAAATAGAAATTTTTGCAATTTCTTACTTTTGGTCTGCGAATGCCTTTCATGCATCGCAGACCACTTTTTTGCACACGCAAACGGCCGAATTTTGCGATCCGCACCGTTTGCGACTGCAAAAAAATTTCATACATCTGGCCCTATGTTCCACTGACGGAAATCTCTCTTCAACTGCATACAGGTCTCGTCGCACCTCTCGCAGATCCGAAGAGAGGTCTCTCTTAATGCTCTCAAGGTCCTCTCGCAATGAAGAGAACAAAGCCTCCAAGAAAGTGTGCGTCACCGGGCCCTCAGGTTCCTCCATGTCCGGCGAGCGAGCACCCTCCCTGCTTTTGGGGGTCCTAGCTGTAGTCATCAGCATATCCTGCAGGGACTGTCCCTTTTGATCTTAGATGCAATGTCTTCTGCTGCCAGTTGCCTGGCCCTGGTCCACCCCTTGAAGGTTCCAGAGGCAAAGAAAGAAGGGTCAAATCTGTTGCTGGACCATGGCACACACAGCCATTTAAAATGCCACACAGTTCTTTATCCAACGCTGTCCTCGCTACTACAGATTTCAGGTCGTGGCAAGGGCCCCATCAACCTCACAGGTTGCTGGGAGGAGTCCCTGCATCCCTCCAGTACAAACCACCCCAGCTGAGATGACCCCCGTCACATCCAGGCGGCAGAGTAATAAAGGAGCTGCGTTAGTTCAGCGCGATCCTCACATGCAGGGCCATATTTATACTCCGTTTGCGCCAAAATTGCGTCGTTTTTTTTGACGCAATTTCGACGCAAAACTAACGCCAACTAACGCCATATTTATACTATGGCGTTAGAGGCGAATAGCGCCAAAGTTCCCGGAATGTGCGTCATTTTTTAGCGTGAACCCCTTCCTTGCGTTAATGATATGCAAGGGAGGCGTTCCCGTCTAAAAAATGACTCCCAGGCCTTTACGTGGTATTTATACTCCCGGGCAAAAGAGACGCCCGGGAGTTGGCGTGGCAAAAAACGGTGCATTTGCGCCACTTTTTAACGCCTGCTCAGGGCAGGCGTTAAGGGGCCTGTGGGCTCAAAATGAGCCCACAGGTGCCCTCCCATGCCCCCAGGGACCCCCCCTGCCACCCTTGCCCACCCCAGGAGGACCCCCAAGGATGGAGGGACCCACCCCAGGGACATTCAGGTAAGTTCAGGTAAGTATAATTTTTTATTTTTTATATTTTTTTTTGGTGGCATAGGGGGGCCTTATTTGTGCCCCCCTACATGCCACTATGCCCAATGACCATGCCCAGGGGACAGAAGTCCCCTGGGCATGGCCATTGGGCAAGGGGGCATGACTCCTATCTTTACAATGATAGGAGTCATGTTGATGGGGGATGGGCGTCGTTAAAAAATGGCGCAAGTCGGGTTAAGACGATTTTTTCGACGTAACCTGACTTGCCCCATTTTAAGACGCCCATGCGCCATTTTCCCCCTACGCCGGCGCTGTCTGGTCTACGTGGTTTTTTCCCACGCAAACCAGGCAGCGCCGGTCTGATTGCGCCGTCTAACGCCATTCCATAAATACGGCGCCCGCATGGCGCTTCAGAATGGCGTTAGACGGCGCAAAACTTTTTGACGCTAAACTGCGTTAGCGCAGTTTAGCGTCAAAAAGTATAAATATGGGCCGCAGTGCCTCCAGTCCAAGGCAATGCGATCACTTGAGTATAGGGCCCTCACCCTGTGAAGTCACGCATGTCGCATGTGCCCTTGGAGGTAGGCAGCACGGTAAAGCATGGGCTGGGGGAGGGCTGGATCACAGCTTTGTCACACAGTTTGGTTTCCTCAAGCTGGACCACTGGGTGGGGCATACAGTCAGCAATGTTGGTGGTGGGTTCTGATCAACTGCAAAATAGGTCCTCTAAGTCTGTTGGTCCTCTGGACTCCGAGCCCGCTCTGCCCAGCCACCAGGCAGTAAGGGTCTGCATTGGAAACCACACTCGCGGGCCGGATAGGGACGTCCCGAAAGCCCCTGTCATCTGGCCCACGAACAAGATACTAGATCATGGTGCCACCGCTGTTCAGCTCCAGCCCCGCATGTACTTGGTAGTTGTGCCAGTCCTGGCGCCGGGAGTGCCAAAGCCAAATGGACGCCCCAGCCGGCACGCAGGCCGACTGTGTGGCCCAGGTCCAGAAGCAGACAGCCTGCCTCGGAGACACGCTTGCCTGCGAGGTTATAGTTTGACAGGGATGGAGAGACTATAACCCACGTCTCATTTGTTTGCCACCTTGGCCATGCCCCCCGTTTTACCTTTAAAAAACAAAAAAAACTAATGTCATGCGAGCCACACGATCACAACTTTGTTATTTTCGATTCCCATTTTCTCTGACTCTGAGTGCTTCCTACCAATCCCCTGAAGCTAGGTTTCTACCTATTTGAGAGCCGTCCCCTTTCCCATAGCACTGAAACCGAGATTTTCAGCACTTTCGTAATTTGTAAGATGAAAAAATTGATCCTCTTCATTAGCCAGTGACATCACAAAAAATTCAAAAGGTATGCAAAAGTGTTAACCCTTTCAAGCCCACCTGGTGCCTTTTTATGTAGCGCTATTGTACAGGTTAAGACCAACCTAACAAAAGCATGCTATCTGAGTAAAGTTCTACTTTGGCCAAGTTCAACATAAATCCGTTCTGTATCCGTTGCTGATGGGGGGAGAAGAATAACATAATTTCCTCTTGGATCTATCTATCTATCTATCTATCTATCTATCTATCTATCTATCTATCTATCTATCTATCTATCTATCTACAAAGGGAAAAAATAAGGGTTAAAGTGAGGTTATAGTTAGGTATAGTTAGGTATGGTGATTATATCTTACTTTGCATTAAACAAAACAGAAATTCACAGAAAAAAACACTGAACTCCAAAAGTCATAGTTATTTCAAGTAACTATAACCCAAAGGTCGTGCACAGGGAGTGTTTTTTGCACACAATCCCCTGTAACCAGCCTTGCCCACAACTTGCAGGCCTTCACCTGTTCACAGCAGCCACCCACAGACATTCAGGCCTCATTCCCCCTTTAAAAAAAAATCTGTTCTCACAGGAGTCTCTTGGGAGGTAGCGCGGCCCTTGCGAGTCTCCCACTGGAGCCAGGGGGCCATACTGGCTCCCTCGAGTCCCTGTGTCCTGAAATTGGGCAGCAACATTTCTCTTCATGTTGCAGCCAGCCAGTCAAAGCGCGAGCTCCTGCAAGAGCTTTTCGCTTCCATATGAGTGAGGTGGCTGATAGGAAAAAAGCCCCCTCGGCCAACCAAATCAATCTTTCATTTGAAGTTGCATGATCACAAAACTATGGCAAGCCTCCCACAAACCCAACAGTCCAGATATACAAAGTTTTTGAACCTTAATTTCTCAGAAACTACTGAATGGATTATTAATTATGAAAAGCACACTTTCTGGACCATGATCTAGCTGTCCACCAAATTTGAAGTCATTCCATTCAGCCTGTTTGGCAATACCGCTATTCAATTTTCCTATGGAAAATATGCATAGGCAAACAGCATTTTTGGACCCTGTTTTTGTGGCTGCCACTCGACGGATCACCCCAAAACGTTCCAGGAAGGAGCTGAGGTTGATCAACTTTTTTGGGGAAAGTTTTGTGAAGATTCGTCAAACAGCACCAAAGTTATTAGCAAACCAAAAAACACGTCTTATGGTAACTTGTTCCTAAATATACCTCTACATTGGCAACTTATCTGTATGTCAGGGCCAGACTTGGAAAAAAATATATGCCTGGGCACCAAAATAAAAGTGGCCCATGTTACCAAACCAGATAGCTAAAAAGGTGGCCCACATTTGCAAATCAGGCTAGTTTTGAACTTGTAAAGACACATTGTATGAGTATTTTGCAAGGTATGAGAAACTGCATGCATTTTCAGTGGCTGCAGACAATGCTTGATCTAATAGCAGAAAAATCAGCATTAAAAACCAGCCCAATTTGCCATAAAACAAGCCCACAAACTTTAAAAAAATGTCCCACACATTGATCTGTGAGACCAGCCCATCGGGCACTGCCTGATTGCCCTTTAGGCTAGTGGCAAGATTCGCATGAGGCACCAAGTCATATGAATAAAACAAGCGACCAAGAACAACTCCCTTTACCTCTTCAAGGAATACTGCTCTATGTCCTCACATTGCTTCTGCCCTCATATCCAAGTACAGGTGTGTGGTAGGTAGCCTATGTGCCAAGTTTTGATCTTTTGCTTAAACTATGTGGATTTCGTCTGGCTCTCAAATCCTGTAGATGAACATTTCACAAGCCATGGCAAATTGTACAAAAAAGGACCCTCCACTGCAAGTAGCTTTCTTGAAGAGACATGTATCTGATTGAATGTTTCTGATTGGCGTTAAGTTCAAGATTGGGTGACCTGAAAGCTACTTGAGGAACAAATGAAGAATTCCGATAAACACATCTCTCGGATTAGTATGATGATGATGTGCCTTGTATAACATTTGGAACATGGTACAATGGCCCCGTGGAAATTTAAAACCTATCTGAACTAATCAACATATAAAAACTAAGCACAAACATAGTGTTAGACCTGACAGCCTTAGGGTGGTCACCCCTAACTTTTTTCCTGCCTCCCTCCACTTTTTGGATACTGTTTTTGCTGGCTTTTATACTCTGCGCACTTTACCACTGCTAACCAGTGCTAAAGTGCATATGCTCTCTCCCTTAAAACATGGTAACCTTGAATCATACCTGATTGGACTATTTAATTTACTTATAAGCCCCTAGTAATGTGCACTCTATGTGCCTAGGGCCTGTAGATTAAATGCTACTAGTGGGCCTGCAGCACTGGTTGTGCCAACCACTTAAGTAGCCCCTTTTCCTTGTCTCAGGCCTGCCACTGCAAGGCCTGTGTGTGCAGTTTCACTGTCACCTCGACTTGGCATTTAAAAGTACTTGCCAAGCCTAAAACTCCCCTTTCTCCACATATAAGTCACCGCTAATGTGTGCCCTATGTAACCCCTAGAGCAGGGTGCTGTGTGGGTGAAAGGCAGGACATGTACCTGTGTAGTTTACATGTCCTGGTAGTGTAAAACTCCTAAATTCGTTTTTGCACTACTGTGAGGCCTGCTCCCTTCATAGGCTAACATTGGGGCTGCCCTCATACAGTATTGAAGTGGTAGCTGCTGATCTGAAAGGAGTAGGAAGGTCATATTTAGTATGGCCAGAATGATAATATAAAATCCTGCTGACTGGTGAAGTTGGATTTAATATTACTATTCTAGAAATGCCACTTTTAGAAAGTGAGCATTTTGTTTTGCACTTAAATCCTTCTGTGCCTTACAATCCACGTCTGGCTGGGCTTAGTTGACAGCTCCTTGTGCATTCACTCAGACACACCCCAAACACAGGGTACTCAGCCTCACTTGCATACATCTGCATTTTGAATGGGTCTTCCTGGGCTGGGAGGGTGGAGGGCCTGCTCTCACACAAAGGACTGCCACCCCCCCTTCTGGGACCCTGGCAGACAGGATTGAACTGAAAGGGGCCTGGTGCACTTCTTAGCCACTCTTTGAAGTCTCCCCCACTTCAAAGGCACATTTGGGTATAAAACAGGGCCTCTGCCCTACCTCATCAGACACTTGCTGGAGAAGAAACCTGAACCAGAAACTACATCCTGCCAAGAAGAACTGCCTGGCTGCTTAAAGAACTCACCTGTCTGCTTTCTACAAAGGACTGCTGCCTTGCTGTTGGCCTGCTGCCTTGCTGAACTCTTGTCTGGCTGTGAAAGTGCTCTCCAAGGGCTTGGATAGAGCTTGCCTCCTGTTCCCTGAAGTCTCAGGACCAAAAAGACTTCTCTTTTTCACTTGGACGCTCCGTGCGCCGAAATTTTCGACGCACAGCTTGTTCCGCGGCGAGAAAAACGCCGCACACCGACGCTGATCGACGCGACGCCTTCGGGACGACCGGAACTTCGACGCACGGCTTCGCAAGGACAACGCCGCCCGACCTCCAGAGGAGAAATCGACGCGACGCCTGCCGTGAGATCGAAATTTTGACGCGCAGCCCGGCAGAACGACGCGCAGCCGGAAAACAAGCAGGAAAATCCATGCACAGACACGGGACATCTGGTAATCCCCGCGATCCAAAGAAAGAGACTGTCCGCGTGCCGGAAAACGACGCACGACTTCCCTGCGTGAAAAATAACGACGCAAGTCTGTGTGTGCTGGGGAGAAATCGACGCACACACCCTTTTTCCACGTATCTCTTCTTCTGTGGCCCTCTGAGGAGATTTTCCACTACAAACCAGGTACTTTGTGCTTGAAAGAGACTTTGTTAGCTTTTTAAAGACTTAAGACACTTTATATCACTTTTCAGTGATATCTCTACAAATTCACATTGCAACTTTATTCGTTTTGACCTACAATTATCCTGATAAATATTATATATTTTTCTAAACACTGTGTGGTGTATTTTTGTGGTGCTATATGGTGGTATTGTATGATTTATTGCACAAATACTTTACACATTGCCTTCTAAGTTAAGCCTGACTGCTCGTGCCAAGCTACCAGAGGGTGGGCACAGGATAATCTTGGATTGTGTGTGACTTACCCTGACTAGAGTGAGGGCTTTTGCTTGGACAGGGGGTAACCTGACTGCCAACCAAAAACCCCATTTCTAACATTGGTGATCAGCGGTGAGGATAGGACTTGTGTTTGTGCAGTGACATACAGTAGCTAAGTATTTCACTACCTACCCACAGTTGAAGGTCAACTTGATTTTTATCTCTTTTTGCAAAATTTCGTTTTTTTTCTTCCTGACAATTTTCAAAAACTAAATCCTCACTCAACATGTCTCTGACTGGGTCTCAAATGGGAGACTTTGACCTAGTCCTGTTGGATACATATACGGTCAAACAGCTAAGAGGGTTCTGCAGGGCAATGAGGGTACCCACCCAAGGGGCCTCCAAAAAGGAGGACTTTCAAGTGGCGCTGAGGGCCTGGGCAGAAGCCCATTTAGAAGAGGATGGGGAGGAAGAGGAGCCAGAAAATGGCCCCTCAGAGGATTTGTTGCTATCTGTGGATGATGTTGCCACGGCAATTGTGCCCCCTTCCAGACCAGGGAGCAGTGTCTCTGTGCAAAGCCTGACCGCAGAGGAAAGGAGAGAGGAAAGGGAGTTCCAATTGCAAATGGCAAAACTGAAAATTGAGGCTCAACAGGAGGAAAGAAGGGCTGAGAGAGAAGCCAAGCAAGCTGAGGCTGAAAGAGCAGCCAAACAAATTGAAGCTGAAAGAGAAGCCAAACAGGTGGAGGCTGAGAGAGCTTTGGCTGAAAAGAAACTATTGTTGGCTCATGAACTGAGTCTCAAGGAGCTGGAGATCAAGGCGAGACAGTCTGAATCCAGCAATAATGGTGGCAGCATACAGACAGGACCTGCTGGAGAAAAGAAGTTTCGTATACCCAAAAATGTGGCGCCCAGTTTTGTGGTGGGAGATGACATAGATAAATGGTTAGCTGCTTATGAAGTTGCACTAAGGGCTCATGAGGTTCCTGAAGGGCAATGGGGGGTAGCTATGTGGGGTTATGTGCAGCCATTGGGGAGGGACACACTTCTCACATTGGATCAACCTGATCAAAACACATACCCACTTCAGAAAGCCACTTTACTTGCCAGGTTTGGGCTGACCCCTGAGGGATACAGTCAGAGGTTCAGGGACAGCACCAAACAAACCACACAAACATGGGTAGATTTCTTTGACTTTTCCAGTAAGGCACTGAATGGATGGGTGCGGGGCAACAAAGTAGATGATTATAAAGGGTTATATGACTTGATTCTAAGAGAGCATATGCTTAATACTTCTTTTACAGAGTTGCGCCAGCACTTAGTGGATAGTAAGCTGACTGATCCCAGGAAGCTTGCTGAGGAGGCGGACCTCTGGGTTAGCACCAGAGTGTCCAAGAAGGTACCTGGGGGGGACACCCACAAAGGTGGTCAGGGTTCCCAACAGAAGAAAGAGGGGGGAGATAAACTTACAGATAAGGAACTCTCCAAAGTCCCCAAAAGAATTCCCAGGGAGGGGGTGGCAATCATTCCTTTTCCAGATTTGGGAAAAAGCCAGGGACATATGATAGGTCAGGGAAATCCAACCCCAAATGCATGGAGTGTTACCAGTATGGTCACTATAAAGGCGACCCCCAGTGCTCCAAGAGAGCACCGTCCACTACCGGACAGACACCTGGGTTGACTAGTGTAGCGCTCGGGGGGAGATGGACCCAGATAGCTTTGGGGAACAGGTAGAGATGTCCCTAGTGTCCCTGGGAGAAGGAGAAATGGTGCCCAAAGCCCACATGCCCCAAAATACTTCCAAGTACAAGCAGTGGGTCACCATTGATGGGCAGAAGGTGGAGGCTCTGCGTGACACAGGAGCCAGTATGACTACAATCAAGAGTCAGCTGGTGTCAACAGAGCAGATAGTCCCTAATACATTCCACCAGGTCATAGTCGCTGACAATCGTGAGAGTCACCTACCGGTGGCTCTGGTTCCCTTTGAGTGGGGGGGGGTCTCTGGTACTCTGAAAGTAGCTGTGAGTCCTGCCATGCCTGTAGATTGTCTGTTAGGCAATGATCTTGAGCATACTGCTTGGAAAGAAGTGGAGCTCAGATCTCACCTGGAGATGTTAGGGTTACCTGAGTGGGTCTGCATGACCACACGGTCCATGGCTGACCGAGAGGGAAGTCAAGGGCATCTGGAGCCTGGAACAATGGCCCAGAGAGCTGCCAAGAGGAGGGGCAAGGGCCGCGGGAAACCGGTCCCAGAAGTTCCTGCAGTGGTTGACGGGGCTCCTGAGCCAACTGGGGAAGACATTGCCACCCTAGGTGACCTACCGGAGCTTGCTGGCTGGCAAGTTGAGGGTGGACCCACCAGGGAGGAATTCTGCAAGGCACAGAAAGAATGTCCCACTCTAGAGGGTCTGAGGAAGCAAGCCTCAGACCAGGCGGCAGGTGAAGCCTCTGGCGATCACTACATATATTGGGAGAATGATCTCCTCTACAGTGAGCCTAAGGTTCCGGCCTTTGGGGCAACGCGTACGCTGGTGGTCCCCCAGTGTTACCGAACCTTCCTACTGGGTCTGGCTCATGACATTCCCCTGGCAGGACATTTGGGGCAAGGCAAGACCTTTGACAGGCTTGTCACCCACGTTTATTGGCCCAGAATGAGGACAAACTCAGATAAGTTCTGTAGATCTTGTCCTACCTGCCAGGCCAGTGGTAAAGCAGGGAAAAGGGTTAAAACCCCCCTGATTCCACTTCCTGTCGTTGGCACCCCCTTTGAAAGGGTGGGCATCGACATTGTTGGTCCATTGGACCCCAAAACTGCCTTAGGCAACAGGTTCATCCTGGTTTTGGTGGACCATGCCACCCGTTACCCAGAGGCAATCCCTCTGAGGACCGTAACTGCACCGGTGGTGACCAGAACTCTGATGGGAATATTTACCCGTGTGGGATTTCCAAAGGAGATAGTGTCTGACAGAGGCACTAACTTCATGTCTGCATACATGAAGTCTCTGTGGGATGCGTGTGGTGTAACCTACAAGTTCACCACACCCTATCACCCCCAATCTAATGGTCTTGTGGAGAGATTCAACAAGACCTTGAAAGGCATGATTGGTGGCCTACCTGAGGCCATGAGGCGTAAGTGGAAGGTCCTCTTACCATGCCTTCTCTTTGCTTACCGAGAGGTCCCCCAGAGGGGGGTGGGGTTCAGTCCCTTTGAGCTTCTCTATGGGTACCCTGTCAGGGGACCCTTAAGCATTGTCAAGGAGGGGTTGGAGAGAGCTCCAAAGGCACCCCCTCAGGATGTGGTCAGCTACATGTTGGCCCTCCGCAACCAGATTACCCGCTTCTGGAAAGAGGCCCAAAGTAACCTTGAGGCCAGTCAAGAGGTAATGAAACGCTGGTATGACCAGAAGGCCACCCTGGTAGAGTTTCAACCTGGAGACAAAGTGTGGGTAATGGAGCCAGTAGAGCTTAGAGCTCTCCAGGACCGCTGGTCTGGCCCATTTGAAGTAAAGGAGCGGAAAGGGGAGGCCACTTACCTAGTGGACCTCCAAACCCCTAGGAACCCCTAAGGGTGCTCCATGTCAACCGGCTAAAGGCTCATTTTGAGAGGTCTGAGGTCAACATGCTTCTGGTCACAGATGAAGGAATGGAAGAGGAGAGTGAACCTCTCCCCGACCTCCTCTTTGCCCAAGAAGGTGAGGGGTCAGTGAAAGGGGTCATCCTCTCTGACTCCCTGACTCTAAACCAGAAAGGAGACTGCTATGAGCTGTTGGAGCAGTTCTCCCCTCTGTTCTCCCTTACTCCTGGACTGACCCACCTCTGTGTTCATGACATTGACACCGGTGACAGTCTCCCTGTGAAGAACAAAATTTACAGGTTATCGGATAAGGTGAAAGCCAGCATCAAGGAGGAGGTCTCCAAGATGTTAGCTTTAAGGGTTATCGAGAAATCCAGTAGTCCCTGGGCCAGCCCAATGGTGTTGGTCCCTAAGGCTACTGCCCCAGGTGCGAAGCCAGAACTCTGGTTCTGTGTGGACTACCGAGGTCTCAACTCAGTCACCCGGACGGATGCTCACCCCATCCCCCGAGCTGATGAGCTCGTTGACAGGCTGGGCGCTGCCAAGTTCCTGAGTACGTTTGATCTTACTTCAGGGTACTGGCAGATCGCCCTGACTGAGGGGGCTAAAGAGAGATCTGCATTTTCAACCCCTGATGGCCATTACCAGTTCCGGGTGATGCCATTTGGATTGAAAAATGCCCCCGCTACCTTCCATTGGTTTGTTAATGGGGTCCTAGCTGGCAAGGATGCCTTCTGTGCAGCCTACCTGGATGACATAGCTGTCTACAGTTCCAGCTGGGAGGAACACCTGCTCCACCTCAAGGAGGTGCTTCAGGCCCTGCAACAGGCAGGCCTGACCATCAAGGCTAGTAAGTGCCAGATTGGGCAGGGTTCCGTGGTGTACTTGGGACACCTAGTGGGTGGTGGCAAGGTGTAGCCACTCCAGGCCAAGATTCAAACTATCAAGGCCTGGCAACCACCTAGAACTCAGACTGAGGTGAGAGCCTTTTTAGGCCTCACAGGATACTACCACAGATTTGTCAAGGGCTATGGTACCATTGTGTCACCCTTGACAGAACTCACTTCCAAGAAACAACCTAGGTTGGTGAATTGAACAGAGGCTTGTCAGAAAGCTTTTGACTCCCTGAAGGAAGCCATGTGCACAGCCTCCGTGCTCAAGGCCCCTGACTACTCCCAGGAATTTATCGTGCAGACAGACGCTTCAGAGCATGGCATAGGGGCGGTCCTCTCACTGCTGCCGCTCCAGCCTGCCTTGCCGCCTCCTGCCTGCAGATTCCTTCGCTCGCTGCTCCTGGGATTTCCCGCCGCTGCCTCCCTGCGGCCCCGCCCCCCGTGATTCCATTCGCCGGACCGCTCCCGCCACCCAGCTGCTCCTCCCTCCCGGCTCCTTACTTAAGGGGACCATGGGGACCACAGAGTGTGACCGCTCAGCCCTCCACAGGGCTTGGTCGCCCCACTCACTGCTGCCGCTCCTGCCTGCCTTTGCCGCCTCCTGCCTGCAGATTGCTTCGCTCGCTGCTCCTGGGATTTCCCGCCGCTGCCTCCCTGCGGCCCCGCCCCCCGTGATTCCATTCGCCGGACCGCTCCCGCCACCCAGCTGCTCCTCCCTCCCGGCTCCTTACTTATGACGCCCCCAGAGCGACCGCGCAGCGGACGCGCGCAGCGGGAGCACCGACTGAGCGCCGAAGGTGCGCCAAAGGTAAGCCCGTCTGCGCCCGTCCGTGCCTGGACCGCGCCCAGCGCCAGACCCCCTGGTCCTCGCCCTCGCCAGCACACCCTGCACAGCTACGATGCCAGAACCCTCCACGCACTCAACGCCGGCCGAAACACCGCCTGCTACCGAGCCACCCCGAGACGCACCCACGGACCCTTCACCTGCCTGACCTGCCGCTTCACCAGCCTACGACCCAACACTGCACCTACTAAACCGAGCCCCAGCAACAAACACCTGATGTGCATCCTGCTCAACACCCGCTCCGTTCACAGGCATGCCGTCGAACTCTGGAACCTCCTCGACTCGACAGCACCAGACATCGCCTTCCTGACGGAAACCTGGATGAACGCCTCCTCAGCACCCGACGTCGCCATCGCCGTCCCAGAAGGCTACAAAATCACCAGGAGGGACCGCGTCAACCAGACAGGAGGAGGCATCGCCATCATCCACAAGAACACCATCCGCATCACGACCAACTCCGATGACACCTTCCCCTCCGCCGAACACCTCCACTTCCAGATACACACCAACCCCAAGACCACGCTCAGAGGCACCCTCATCTACAGACCACCGGGACCACGCACACAGTTCAGCGAAGACATCACAGACTTCGTCAGCCCCCACGCCATCAATTCCACCGACTACATCCTCCTGGGGGACCTCAACTTCCACCTGGAGGACGACAAGGACCGCAACACCACTGCTCTACTGGCCAACCTGGCCAACCTCGGACTCAAGCAACTGGTAACCACCCCTACCCACCACGCCGGCCACACGCTTGACCCAGTCTTCTCATCCAGCAAATATGTCACCTTCAGCCACTCCACCAATCTCCAGTGGACTGACCACAGCTGCGTCCACTTCAGCTTCAGTAAAACGACGACCCACCACCACCCTCAACAAACCCCCCGCAGGAGCTGGAACAAGATCACCGGCGACCAGCTCACCACCTTCCTCAGCCAGAACCCCCCCACCAGCTCAACGGACCCCAACGAAGCCGCCAACAACCTCACACAGTGGATCACCAACTGCGCAGATGCCCTCGCACCACTGAAGAAGAACCCCCCCAGCAGACGCAGCAGCAAGAAAGCCTCCTGGTTCACCGACGAGCTCATCACCTCCAAGAAGAACTGCCGCTCCCTGGAGAACACCTGGCGCACCAACCAGACCACAGACAACATGACGGCCCTCAAACACGCCACCCGCAAACACCACCAACTGATCCGCGCCACAAAGAAGACAGCCTTCAAGGAACGACTGGACAACAACACCCACAACAGCAAGGAACTCTTCAGCATCGTCAAAGAGCTCTCCAACCCCGACGCCGGAAACAATGACATCACTCCCTCGCAAGACCTCTGCGACTCCCTCGCAGCCTTCTTCCACGACAAGATCGCCAACATTCACAACAGCTTCGGCCCACCAACCACAAACCCCACCACCGAACCGATGCCCCCCACCGCCACCCTCCGCACCTGGACCCCAGTCAGCACCGAAGACACAACACGCACAATGAACACCATCCACTCCGGATCCCCTACGGACCCGTGCCCACACCACATCTTCAACACGGCCGACCACATCATCGCACCCCACCTCCGTGACATCGTCAACGCCTCCTTCAACACCGCCATCTTCCCGGAGTGCTGGAAACACGCCGAGATCAGTGCCCTGCTGAAGAAACCAACTGCAGACCCCTCCGACCTCAAGAACTACCGCCCCATCTCGCTCCTCCCGTTTCCTGCCAAAGTCATCGAGAAGACCGTCAACAGACAGCTAGCTGCCTTCCTCGAGACCAACGGATCCCTCGACCACTCGCAATCCGGCTTCCGAGCCAACCACAGCACGGAGACCGCCCTCATCGCAGCCACAGACGACATCAGATCCCTAATGGACAATGGGGAAACTGCGGCCCTCATCCTCCTGGACCTCTCCGCAGCGTTCGACACTGTCTGCCACCGCACCCTGGTACAGCGCCTGAACAACACCGGCATCCAGGAGAAGGCCCTGGAGTGGATCACCTCATTCCTCGCCGGAAGAACCCAGAGAGTCCGCCTCCCCCCGTTCCGGTCAGCGGCCACCGAAGTCATCTGCGGAGTTCCACAAGGGTCATCGCTCAGCCCCACCCTCTTCAACGTCTATATGAGCCCCCTCGCAACCATCGCACGTCAACACAACCTCAAGATCATCACCTACGCCGACGACACCCAGCTGATCCTCTCCCTCACCAGCGACCCGGACGCTGCCAGAGCCAGCCTACACGAAGGGATGAAAGACGTCGCCGAATGGATGAAGAACAGCCGCCTGAAACTGAACTCAGACAAGACGGAGGTCCTCATCCTGGGATCATCACCATCCGCCTGGGACGACTCCTGGTGGCCCCCCGCCCTGGGAGCCACCCCCAAGCCAACGGACCACGCTCGCAACCTAGGCTTCATCCTGGACTCCTCCCTCTCGATGACCAGACAAGTCAACGCCGTCTCATCTTCATGCTTCAACACCCTGCGCATGCTTCGAAAGATCTTCCCGTGGATCCCCACCGAGACCAGGAAGACGGTCACCCAGGCCCTCGTCACCAGTCGGCTGGACTACGGGAACGCCCTCTACGCCGGCACCGCCGCCAAACTCCAGAAGAAACTCCAACGGATCCAGAACGCCTCAGCACGACTCATCCTGGACATCCCCCGACACAGCCACATCTCCGAACACCTGAGAGACCTGCACTGGCTCCCCGTCAACAAAAGAATCACGTTCCGACTCCTCACCCATGCACACAAGGCCCTCCACGACCTGGGGCCCAAGTTCCTCAACAGCCGCCTGACCTTCCACAAGCCCACCCGCCAGCTCCGCTCCGCCAGCCTCGCTCTCGCCACCGTCCCCCGCATCCGCAGAGCCACCGCCGGAGGAAGATCCTTCTCCTACCTGGCAGCCAAGACATGGAACTCCCTCCCCATCCACCTCCGGACAACGCAAGACCATCTCGCCTTCAGGAAGCAACTCAAGACC
Organism: Pleurodeles waltl; assembly: GCF_031143425.1. NCBI lineage: Eukaryota > Metazoa > Chordata > Amphibia > Caudata > Salamandridae > Pleurodeles > Pleurodeles waltl. The sequence goes on from NC_090444.1 coordinate 847,875,689, forward strand.
TGGCTGTTCGAGCAGTAGCGTTCCCCCCCCCCCAGCGCCTTGAGACCCTCCGGGTGAGCAGTGCGCTATACAAATGCCTTTGATTGATTGATTGATTGATTGAGCTAAATGAGGAGGGCCTAGACCAACCAGTAGTCTTTATTAGCAGAAGGCTATTACCACGGGAACAGAGGTGGAGTGCTATTGAAAGAGAAGCTTTTGCTGTGGTCTGGGCACTGAAGAAGCTAAGACCCTACCTGTTTGGGACTCACTTCCGGGTTCAGACAGACCACAGGCCCCTCAGATGGCTCATGCAGATGAGGGGTGAGAATCCAAAACTCTTGAGGTGGTCCATTTCCCTACAGGGGATGGACTTTACGGTGGAACATCGCCCAGGGTTGACCACGCCAATGCTCTCTCCAGATACTTCTGCCTTAGCGATGAAAGCTCCCAGGAGGTTGGGTAGCTCTCCCCACTTTCAGATGGGGGGGACACATGTTAGACCTGACAGCCTTAGGGTGGTCAACCCTAACTTTTTGCCTGCCTCCCTCCACTTTTTGGATACTGTTTTTGCTGGCTTTTAGACTCTGCGTACTTTACCACTGCTAACCAGTGCTAAAGTGCATATGCTCTCTCCCTTATAACATGGTAACCTTGAGTCATACCTGATTGGACTATTTAATTTACTTATAAGCCCCTAATAATGTGCACTCTATGTGCCTAGGGCCTGTAGATTAAATGCTTCTAGTGGGTCTGCAGCACTGGTTGTGCCAACCACTTAAGTAGCCCCTTTTCCTTGTCTCAGGCCTGCCACTGCAAGGCCTGTGTGTGCAGTTTCACTGTCACCTCGACTTGGTATTTAAAAGTACTTGGCAAGCCTAAACCTCCCCGTTCTCCACATATAAGTCACCGCTAATGTGTGCCCTAGGTAAAGCCTAGAGCAGGGTGCTGTGTGGGTGAAAGGCAGGACATGTACCTGTGTAGTTTACATGTCCTGGTAGTGTAAAACTCCTAAATTCGTTTTTGCACTACTGTGAGGCCTGCTCCCTTCATAGGCTAACATTGGGGCTGCCCTCATACAGTATTGAAGTGGTAGCTGCTGATCTGAAAGGAGTAGGAAGGTCATATTTAGTATGGCCAGAATGGTAATATAAAATCCTGCTGACTGGTGAAGTTGGATTTAATATTACTATTCTAGAAATGCCACTTTTAGAAAGTGAGCATTTTTTTGCACTTAAATCCTTCTGTGCCTTACAATCCACGTCTGGCTGGGCTTAGTTGACAGCTCCTTGTGCATTCACTCAGACACACCCCAAACACAGGGTATTCTGCCTCACTTGCATACATCTGCATTTTGAATGGGTCTTCCTGAGCTGGGAGGGTGGAGGGCCTGCTCTCACACAAAGGACTGCCACACCCCCTACTGGGACCCTGGCAGACAGGATTGAACTGAAAGGGGACCTGGTGCACTTCTTAGCCACTCTTTGAAGTCTCCCCCACTTCAAAGGCACATTTGGGTATAAAACAGGGCCTCTGCCCTACCTCATCAGACACTTGCTGGAGAAGAAACCTGAACCAGAAACTACATCCTGCCAAGAAGAACTGCCTGGCTGCTCAAAGGACTCACCTGTCTGCTTTCTACAAAGGACTGCTGCCTTGCTGTTGGCCTGCTGCCTTGCTGAACTCTTGTCTGGCTGTGAAAGTGCTCTCCAAGGGCTTGGATAGAGCTTGCCTCCTGTTCCCTGAAGTCTCAGGACCAAAAAGACTTCTCTTTTTCACTTGGACGGTCCGTGCGCCGAAATTTTTGACGCACAGCTTGTTCCGCGCCGAGAAAAACGCCGCACACCGACGCTGATCGACGCGACGCCTTCGAGACGACCGGAACTTCGGCGCACGGCTTCGCAAGGACAACGCCGCCCGACCTCCAGAGGAGAAATCGACGCAACGCCTGCCGTGAGATTGAAATTTTGACGCGCAGCCCCGCAGAACGACGCGCAGCCGGAAAACAAGCAGGAAAATCCACGCACAGACCCGGGACATCTGGTAATCCCCGTGATCCACAGAAAGAGACTGTCCGCGCGCCGGAAAACGACGCACGACTTCCCCGCGTGAAAAATAACGACGCAAGTCCGTGTGTGCTGGGGAGAAATCGACGCACACACCCTTTTTCCACGTATCTCTGCTTCTGTGGCCCTCTGAGGAGATTTTCCACTCCAAACCAGGTACTTTGTGCTTGAAAGAGACTTTGTTTGCTTTTTAAAGACTTAAGACACTTTATATCACTTTTCAGTGATATCTCTACAAATTCACATTGCAACTTTATTCGTTTTGACCTACAATTATCCTGATAAATATTATATATTTTTCTAAACACTGTGTGGTGTATTTTTGTGGTGCTATATGGTGGTATTGTATGATTTATTGCACAAATACTTTACACATTGCCTTCTAAGTTAAGCCTGACTGCTCGTGCCAAGCTACCAGAGGGTGGGCACAGGATAATCTTGGATTGTGTGTGACTTACCCTGACTAGAGTGAGGGCTTTTGCTTGGACAGGGGGTAACCTGACTGCCAACCAAAAACCCCATTTCTAACACATAGGTACTCAAGAGCCGTCCTTAGTGGGATGAAAAGAATGTTTGTATTCATATATGATAGTATTTAAAAAAATTGCTTAACAATAGTGCAGATGGTGCAGCGCTAAAATAGTGTGAATATTGTTGTGGGGAAACTGGAATAAAGAAAACCAGGACTCTTCTTGGCAAGGCAATAGCAGGTTTACTGGTGCAGCAGGGAGACTAGGTATCCCCACACAGGTAGACAGCTGGTCTCAAATGGCTGCCCGCAGACAGCCGCTTATATCGTTACATGAACAATGTTTTTTACAAAAGGTCAAATAATAGGTTACTCAATCATTACATATTTGTTACAAAAACATCACACAACCTGTGTCCTTTACCTCGTAACCTTTGCTCTACACATTCTTTATTGTAAATCTAGCAATGCTTAACAAACCGTTTATTTGCTTCTTTTGTGTGTGTGTGTGTTGTTGCTCTCTTGTTAAGATTTTTTATCAAATTCTGTGTACACTTGGCATACTCAATCTCCTGCTCACATTCTTTCAGTCACATTTTGAATTTACCAAGAACAAAGAATGCATGTATGTGCTGGGACCTTAAATCCCTCTAAGGTTTTCCTTTAACTAAGACCTTACTGATCAAATACTGTATTTTCCAGTGAACTCTTCACCTGTCTTGCATCATTGTGGAACTTAGGTCTACACTGTTGTTTCATCACATATAACTCTGTAACACTCTCTACTAATGTCTGTGATGGTGCAACTTCTTCGCATTGCGTTTCCTCTCTAACACTAACTACAGGTATAATCTGAGATAGTGCAGTTAATAGTCCTAAAGCGCCTGTCATTTGCATCAGGCATGTCAGTATAAAGTGTTCATCCTTTTAGTCAAATCACCTATACCATGGTATTAGAGAGTTGGAAACAGGGAAGTAGTTTGATGCCGCAGATGTGTACCCTGCCTGCATAGCTCATACTGCAAGGAGCATATAGACCACATTTCTGGAGGTGCCAGAGCCTACGTAAACAATGGTAGTGGTGCTTGCGCTGCCATGGTGCACAATTTGTTGTGTGCATTTATAAGGTGTTATAAGAAGATAAATCGTTGGAAGCCCTAGGATGAGGGAAAAATGGCAGATGCACTTAGATGGGGAACTCACTGAAAGGGAATAGGTAGCTGCGTGTCAAGGTGTGAACATCACATCAAGTAACACACTCTTGAAGTTGATTCACTATTAGTACATTCATATAACATACCTAAAACCAGCCAAACTGAGTGGCATTTACCCAAGGAGGGTCTCTTGATTACCCAAATGTAATGCTGGAGAGCAGATTTTCTACATGTCACCTGGGAATGACCAATGATAAAGAGGGTTCTGGGTGGAGGTTACTGGCAGACTTTGTGGATATGCGGGAGGTATGCGACCACCTAAACGTAAACAGTGTTGCTGGGAATAATACCAAAAGAAAAGAAAAAGGGTCACATGGGCATGAAATGTTATATATTAGGAACAATATTGTCCAATAGAAGAATTGATATACATTGCTTGAGCTCTACACTCCTGACTATCAATAGCTGGGTTCGGGATATTATAGAATGGGCTGCACTGAAGGAAACCCTAATGAAGAAAGTGAGAAGGACTGATGAACTTTTTGAACACCTGATGGAAAAGTCTGAGTTGATCGGCTATCTATGTGACCCACTGGTAATGAGACTTCCATGACTTAAGTGGGGAATGCAATCATTGTTACGGATAGATAAAGGGAATGCTAGGGGAACAAGTCTTAGTCTAAGCAAAATAAACTGGAATGGAAGAGGACCCTGGATTGGAGTGGCTGAATTATTAGTTAAGGATTTACAAATAATGTATAATATAAGGGGGGTGAGACTTGCCTATCAGGCTAAGTTCGGGTAATTGTTATTGTAGGAGGCTGGCGTGGCTTGAGGTGGGTACCAGAGGTACTTACACCTTGTGCCAGGTCCAGTTATCCCTTATTAGTGTAGAAGAGGTGTTTCTAGCAGCTTAGGCTGATAGAAGGTAGCTATGGCAAAGCAGCTTAGGCTGAACTAGGAGACATGTAAAGCTCCTACTATACCACTGGTGTCATATGCACAATATCATAAGAAAACACAATACACAGAAGTACTAAAAATAAAGGTACTTTATTTTTATGACAATATGCCAAAAGTATCTATGTACACAAACCAAAATTATGCTTGTAATAGCAAAAGGAAGTAATGCAAGCAGTGTAAAATTACAGTAGATTGCAATAGGAGCACATAGGTATAGGGGCAACACAAACCATATACTCCAAAAGCGGAATGCGAACCACAAATGGACCCCAAACCTATGTGAGCTTGTAGAGGGTCGCAAGGACTGTAAGAAAACAGTGAGGGTTAGAAAAATAGCCCACCCCAAGACCCTGAAAGGTAGGTGTAAAGTGCACCTACTGCCCCCAGAGAGCACAGAAGTCGTGATAGGGAGGTTCTGCAGGAAGAACAAACACCAGCAATGCAACAACAGTGGATTTCCGTACCTGAGTACCTGTAAGACAAGGGGACCAAGTCCAATAGTCGCGACAGTGTCGAGAGTGGGCAGGAGCCCAGGAAATGCCAGCTGAGGATGCAAGGAAGCTGCCACCTGTTGGAAGAAGCTTGGAGTTCTGCAAGAAAGAAGAGGACTAGGAACTTCCTCTTTGGAGGATGGATGTCCCACGTTGCGATGAAGCTTGCAGAAAGACTGCAAACAAGCCTTGCTAGCTGCAAGGGTCGCGATTAGGCTTTATGGGTGCTGCTGTGGCCGAGGAGGGACCAGGATGTCGCCACTTGGAGGAGGAGACAGAGGGGGCGCCCAGCAATGTAGGGAGCCCTCACAGAAGCAGGCAGCACCCACAGAAGTACCTGAACAGGCACTTGGAAGAGGAGTGAACCGGAGTCCACGCAGAGTCACAAAAGGGAGTCCCACAACGCCGGAGGACAACTCAGAAAGTTGTGCACTGCAGGTTAGAGTGTCAGGGACCCAGGCTTGGCTGTGCACGAAGGAAATCCTGGAAGAGTGCAGAGGAGCCGGAGCAGCTGCAAATCAAGCGGTACCCAGCAATGCAGTCTAGCGTGGGGAGGCAAGGACTTACCTCCACCAAACTTGGACTGAAGAGTCACCTGGACTGTGGGAGTCACTTGGACAGAGCTGCTGAGTTCTAGGGACCCCCCTCGTCGTGCTGAGAGGGGACCCAGAGGACCAGTGATGCAGTCTTTTGGTGCCTGCGGTTGCAGGGGGAAGATTCCGTCGACCCACTGGAGATTTCTTCAGAGCTCCTGGTGCAGAGAGGAGGCAGGCCACCCCCAGAGCATGCACCACCTGTAAACAGTTGAGAAAGCCAGCAGGATGAAGTGATACAAGGTTGCTAGTAGTCATCTTGCTACTTTGTTGCGGTTTTGCAGGCGTCCTGAGCAGTCAGCAGTCGATCCTTTGGCAGAAGGTGAAGAGGGAGATGCAGAGGAACTCTGATGAGCTCTTGCATTCGTTACCTGGTGAGATCCCCAAAGCAGAGACCCTAAATAGCCAGAAAAGGAGGTTTGGCTACCTAGGAAGGAGGATTGGCTACCAAGAGAGGTAAGAGCCTATCAGAAGGAGCCTCTGAAGTCACCTGCTGGCACTGGCCACTCAGAGCAGTCCAGTGTGTCACAAACACCTCTGTTTCCAAGATGGCAGAGATCTGGGTCACACTGGAGGAGCTCTGGGCACCTCCCCTGGGAGGTGCAGGTCAGGGGAGTGGTCACTCCCCTTTCCTTTGTCCAGTTTCGTGCCAGAGTAGGGCTGGGGGATCCCTAAACCGGTGTAGACTGGCTTATGCAGAGATGGGCACCATCTGTGCCCATCAAAGTATTTCCTGAGGCTGGGGGAGGCTACTCCTCCCCAGCCTTCACACCTATTTCCAAAGGGAGAGGGTGTTACACCCTCTATCAGAGGAAATCCTTTGTTCTGCCTTCCTGGGCCAAGGTTGCCTGGACCCCAGGAGGGCAGAAACCTGTCTGAGGGGTTGGCAGCAGCAGCAGCTGCAGTGGAGACCCCGGAAAGGCAGTTTGGCAGTACCCGGGTTCTGTGCTAGAGACCCGGGAGATCATGGAATTGTCCCTCCAATGCCAGAATGGCATTGGGGTGACAATTCCATGATCTTAGACATGTTACATGGCCATGTTCGGAGTTACCATTGTGACGCTGTAGTGACCTATGTACAGTGCACACATGTAATGGTGTCCCCGCACTCACAAAGTCCGGGGAATTTGCCCTGAACGATGTGGGGGCACCTTGGCTTGTGACTTTGCACCCAACCTTCACCAGGTGAGGGTTAGACATATAGGTGACTTATAAGTTACTTAAGTGCAGTGGTAAATGGCTGTGAAATAACATGGACGTTATTTCACTTAGGCTGCACTGGCAGGCCTGTGTAAGAATTGTCAGAGCTCCCTATGGGTGGCAAAAGAAATGCTGCAGCCCATAGGGATCTCCTGGAACCCCAATACCCTGGGTTTCTCGGTACCATATACAAGGGAATTATATGGGTGTACCAGTATGCCAATGTGAATTGGTAAATTTAGTCACTAGCCTGTTAGTGACAAATTTGGAAAGCAGAGAGAGCATAACCACTGAGGTTCTGGTTAGCAAAGCCTCAGTGAGACAGTTAGGCATCACACAGGGAACACATACAGGGCACATACTTATGAGCACTGGGGCCCTGCCTTTTAGGGTCCCAGTGACACATAGGGGGTCATTACAACCCTGGCGGATGGTGTTAAAGCGGCGGTAAGACCGCCAACAGGCCGGTGGTAAAAAATTTGCAATTACGACTGTGGCGGAAACCGCCAACAAAGACAGCCACTTTAACACTCAGACCGCCACGGCGGTACAGACAAACAGCACGGCGGTCACCGCCAACAGACAGGCGGGAGACAATGTACCGCCCACACTATTATGACAGGCCAATCCGCCACCTTTTCTGGGGCGGATTCACTGCAGATAAAAACACGGAGGAAACAGGCATTTCAAATGAAAAACGCTCACATCTACACACTCCACGAGGAAGGAGGACAGCATGGAGCCGGAACTTCATATTCTCCCAGCGCTAGTCTTCCTGCTCTTCTACGTGGAGCACCAACGCCGGCGGCGAAGACCACGGTGAGTACTGCACCTACGACATAGGGGAGGGGGAGGCAACAAACAGACACACACACACTCAACACCCCAACCCCCACCCCGACCCTCACCCACTACAACACACACACCAATGCATATCTATACATTACAGTAATACCCCCCAAGCCCCCCGGAAGAATGCAAAGACAAAAGTAAATGAGTGTAACTATTGTAATATATCAAAAACCAGTAAGCAAAAATATACATATATATATATATATATATACACTATAAACAAAATATATACCACGATTAGTAGTCCAGGTTTTGCATCATTCATAGTCCGTGGACCACTGGGCCCAAAATGCATGGGCGAGGCCCACACAAGATACCCGAACATGACGGAGAGAACACTGCAGGGGCATCAGATAGAAATACAACAGGCACCTCAGGGGGAAGGGAAGAGGGGGCACCTCAGCCGGATGAGTGCACGACGCCAGATCCACGAGGGGGCACCATGCCCATTGATGTATCCTGGAGAGTGCAAAGCCACAGTCTCTCAAGTCTCTACAGTGGGTGGTTTGCCCACTGATCAATCCTGGGGAGTGCAAAGCAACAGTCTCTCAAGTCTCTACAGTGGGTGGGTTGCCCACTGCACCATCCTGGGGAGTGCAAAGCCACAGTCTCTCAAGTCTCTACAGTGGGTGGTTTGCCCACTGATCAATCCTGGGGAGTGCAAAGCCACAGTCTCTCAAGTCTCTACAGTGGGTGGTTTGCCCACTGATCAATCCTGGGGAGTGCAAAGCCACAGTCTCTCAAGTCTCTACAGTGGGTGGTTTGCCCACTGATCAATCCTGGGGAGTGCAAAGCCACAGTCTCTCAAGTGGATGCATGTCTCCACTGGTTCTGGAGGGGGACTGGTGCCCAGAGTGCTTCATCCTGTGCAGGACAGACGGAGTGGATGCATGTCTCCACAGGTTCTGGAGGGGGACTGGTGCCCAGAGTGCTTCATCCTGTGCAGGACAGACGGAGTGGATGCATGTCTCCACTGGTTCTGAAGGGGGACTGGTGCCCAGAGTGCTTCATCCTGTTCAGGACAGACGGAGTGGATGCATGTCTCCACTGGTTCTGGAGGGGGATTGGTGCCCAGAGTGCAGCACTCACCCTGTGACGGTCCCAGTTGCGTCACTGCCCCTGCCGCTAATGGGCTAGCGGTGCTTGCCATGGCGGTCTTTGCCCTGTTCAACGGTGCTTGCTATGGGGGTCTTTGCCCTGTTCAGCAGTGCTTGAGTTGGCAGTCTCTGACCTGTTCAGCGGTGCTTGCCCTGTTCAGCGGTGCTTGAGTTGGCGGTCTTTGCCCTGTTCAGCAGTGCTTGCCATGGCGGTCTTTGCCCTGTTCAGCGGTGCTTGCCCTGTTTAGCGGTCCTTGCCCTGGCGGTCCGTCATTGCCCAGCTGGGCTGTGGCTGGCGGTCCTTCATGGGTCAGCTGGGCTGTGGCTTGCGGGCCCTCCTGGGCAGCTGGGCTGTTGCTTGCGGGGCCCTCCTGGGCAGCGATGATGTGGCTGGCGGTGGCCTCCTAGACAGCGACGATGGGGCTGCCGGTGGCCTCCTGGGCAGCGACGATGGGGCTGGCGGTGGCCTCCTGGCCAGCGAGGATGATGGCGGTCTTCTCCGCCGTGCTGCTCCTCCCAGACTTTGCAGGTTTCTTCTGCCCCTTCCCCACCTTGGGAGGAGTCACAGCTGAGTCCACACTCCCCGCGGGACCCCTGTGAGTGGCTTGGCTGGCTGGATTCTTCCCCTTCTCCCGCCGGGCACTGTCCAACTTCTGGTGCTTCACAGGGGGGGGACTGGCTGTGCTGTGGCTCCGTGACAGACTGGCTGGCCTGGTGGCCGGTGCACTCCACATACCTGTAACAACAGGCACCACTGGTCCCAGAGATTTTTTGGCTGAGGTGCTAGTACGGGACCTATGAATTGGAGGGGGTTTGGGAGTGGAGGAAGAGGTGGTGGTTGTAGGAGGTGTAACTTTTGTGGATTTGGGTGCAGGTGCATGCGCTGGAGGCTGTTGTGAGGTGGATGGCTGTTGGGTGGGTGGGTGCCTGCATTTGTGTATCTTCGAAGGGGGCGTCACAGACACACTGGGAGAGGACACGGGGCGGGCAAATGGTAGTGGGGGTGGCGAGTACATGTCAGTGGGGTGTGGTGGTGGGTGTGCTGGTGCGGGACGTAGTGGCTGAAGTGGTAGTGCATGCAGGTGTGAGTGTAGACGAGACTGGGAGGGAGGAGGGAGACGAGGAGGAGGGGGACACAGTGGAGGCAGTGGATGTTGGTGTGGCTGTTTGTGTGTGATGCTTGCGTGAGTGCCTGTGGGATGTGTGGTGCTTATGTTTGACTGAGCTTCCCTTGTGTGGTGAGGTGTGTGCAGGCTGGTCTGATGGTGTGCTTGGGATAGGCAGAGGTACAGGGGATTGGTTCTGGGTGGAGTAAGTTGGAGGGGGGAGGCTAGACACAGGGACAATGGCTGCCATCAGTGCTGAGGCGAGAGTTTGAAGGGTTCGATGAAGGGCAGCCAGACCAGAATGAATGCCCTCCAGGAATGCATTTGTGTGTTGCAACTCCCTTTCTACACCCTGGATGGCATTCAAAATGGTAGACTGCCCAACAGTGAGTGATCTGAGGAGGTCAATGGCCTCCTCACTGAGGGCAGCAGAGGTGACAGGGGCAGGGGCTGAGGTGCCTGGGGCAAAGGTGATGCCCAACCTCCTGGGTGAGCGGGCACGGGGCGAAGGCTGAGGGGCTGCTGGGAGGGCGGTGCTGGTAGGGGGGGTGGCGGCTGTACCTGTTGAAGTGGGGGGCACAGATGTTGCCGCCACCACAAGGGAGCTCCCATCGGAGGACTAGTCCGTCTCGCTGGTTGCAGATCCTGTGACCGCCGTGGTGCTCCCCTCGCCCTCCGTCCCACTGGTGTATTCAGAGTCCGTAGTTTGGGCCTCCATGCCCATGTGGGATGCAGCTCCCTCGTGCTCCGGTCTGTACCTCCGCCTGATGATGCTAATGCACACAAGAACAGGGAGACTGCAATAAAAGGGGGGGGGAACAGAAGAAAGACAGGTTGAGTGCATGGCTTACCGCTACCGTTGGCGGACAATACAGACACAGCAGCCCCCTGCACTATGTCGCGCTGTTGGGCTCCACAGTGCAATTCCTGGGAAATGGCCTACAAGGCTATGGACGACATCTGCACACATAGATGACCCTGGGGCATGAATAGCTGTACTTGGGGTGGGGTGTCACAGGGCCATGCCTTACGAATGGGCCTAGCCTACGGAACTTGCCCTGGCCTAGGGGAACCCACAGCCCTCCTCCCCCACCCAGACACCTTCACTGCACGCGAAGTCAGCTGAATGATAGTGTACTCACCCCCTTGTGTCTGCTGTGATGCCCTCAAGCGCCCATCCAACTCAGGGTAGGCCACCGCCAGGATCCGGAACATCAGGGGGGTCATGGTTCGACGGGCACCCCTACCATGTTGGGAGACCATCCCCAGCTGAGCCTCCGCTGTCTTCTTGCTCCAGCGGCGAATGTCCTCCCATCTCTTCCGGCAGTGGGTGCTCTGTCTGTGGTGGACCCCCAGAGTCCGGACGTCCTTGGCGATGGCACGCCAAATATCCTTCTTCTGGTGGGCGCTGACCTACATGAAATGTACAGGGGAAGAAGAGAAGTCATTACCAACTGCACCGTCAAAGTGAGTTGCCCACATCCCTACCCTTGCCATGTGGCACATGCATTCACCGTCTTTCATGCATGCAGTACTCTGCCCCCTTCCTTCTTACAACCAGCCCTCTCCACACAGGCATAGCCCATACAACATGCTCCCTGTGTACTTACCTGTTGGTCTGGAGGACCGTAGAGTAGCGTGTACTGGGGGAGGACCCCGTCGACGAGCTTCTCCAACTCCTCTGCAGTGAAGGCAGTGGCCCTTTCCCCAGACGCACGAGTCATTGTCTCTTCCAGACCGAGGTCACAGCAGCACTTACAGTGTAGGTCCTCTCCTATTGAAGATCAGGTATCGAGTGATTAAACAGTTAGAAAATGGTGGTCACGTCCGCGGCAGTGCGTACCATCACCGTCGGCGTACATCGTCATTGGCTCCTGGGACCCATAGGGTCCAATGTTAACCAATGCAGCATTGCTCTGCGGTCTTCGACCGCCTACAGCGACGGTGTACAACGCCAGTGCAGTTACCTCACATCCCATTGTCCCGCTTTAGAGGTCAGGCAGCTGACATTTCAGGGGCCCACATGGCCTAATTACCAACTGCGTCACACATACCTAGGACTACTCTCAACACATATACAGGCCAGATTTTGTGTATGATTGGTGTTCTGTGTAGACTGTGGGTACATACCTCTGAGTTGTTTGACTCTGGGCTCGCTGTTGTCCTTCATAGGCACCGTCCGCTGGGACATGTGAGGAGATGGCGGAATCCTCTGGAGTACCGACCGCTGGTGGACCTGTCGAGAGTGGAGGAAAGAAATTTGATCATCACCTACAGGTTTGATCGTGCCACAATCCAGGAACTGTGTACCCATTTGTAGCCAGACCTGATGTCAGCAATCCGCCATCCCACTGGAATCCCCCCTCAAGTGCAGGTGCTATCAGTGCTCCATTTCCTTGCAAGTGGGTATTTTCAAACAACTGTGGCCATGGCATCAGGGATGTCCCAGCCGATGTTTTCCAACGTGTTGTCTAGAGTGTTGTCTGCCCTGCTGAAACACATGCGGAGCTACATCGTTTTCCCTCAGGTGGAAGAGTTGCCTACAGTGAAAGGTGACTTCTTTGCCCTTGGACATATCCCCAACATCATAGGTACCATTGATGGAACCCATGTGGCTTTGCCCCAACACACCCCACCCCCCACAGGAGTGAACAGGTGTAAAGGAACCGGAAGAGTTATCATTCCATGAATGTACAGATGGTATGTTTGGCAGACCAGTACATCTCCCATGTGAATGCCATGTTCCCTGGCTCAGTGCATGACGCCTACATCATTCGGAATAGCAGCATCCCTTATGTGATGGGTCAACTACAGAGGCACTGGGTGTGGCTATTAGGGGACTCTGGTTACCCCAACCTGTCACGGCTACTGACCCCAGTGAGGAATCCCAGGACCAGGGCAGAGGAACGCTACAATGAGGCCCATGGGTGGACTAGGAGGGTGATCGAACGCACCTTCGGCCTCCGGAAGGCCAGGTTTAGGTGCCTCCATATGACAGGTGGATCCCTCTTCTACTCACCAAAAAAGGTGTGTCAGATCATTGTGGCCTGCTGAATGCTTCATAATTTGGCTTTGCGACGACAGGTGCCTTTTCTGCAGTAGGATGGTCCAGATGGCGGTGCTGTGGCAGCTGTGGAGCCTGTGGACAGTGATGAGGAGGAAGCAGAGGAAGAAGACATTGACAACAGGGACTCAGTCATCCAGCAATATTTCCAGTGAAACACAGGTGAGAATACATTCCTGCCTACTACAAGTACTTTTACACTTCTACCTCTATCCTGTCTGTCGATTTCACTCAGTGCATGGTCACTGAGTTGTCACTTTCCCTTACGGTTTCACAGGTGTGGGTTCCAACGTGTGTCATCTGCTTAGATTCCTCATGGACTAGAGCTGTGTGACATAGGTATGTTGACATTACTATTTCCTGGAAATTTTGTCACTGTAATTGCAAATACACTATTTCAAAATCACAGACAGACTCCAGATCTTTTGGTGCTTTAGGTGTGTTTATTTACATATAAAATATTGGAGGGGGAAGTTAAATGGTGAGGGGTGATGGCGGAGGAGTGTCCATGGCAGAGTCCAGTCTATTTGTCTCATAGGTGCATTGCCCATATGGGCATAGGAAGTGGAGCTGGGGCAGTTCCAATATGGACAGGGTTACAAAGTGGGACAGTGGGTTGACAATCAGGGTGGTCTCATTTCTTGGCGGGGTCTTGGCATTGTGCTTTGTCTTGTTCCTGGATCTCAGGGACCGCTTGCGGGGTGGTTCTCCATCTGCAGGGGGTGGGGTGCTGGTGTGGTGGTCCTGTGGCGGTGCCTCCTGTCCACTAGCGCCGGCGGAGGTGGTGGGCAGTTCATCGTCCATGCTAGTGTCAGGGGCCCCTTGGAGTGCCACAGTGTCCCTCCTGGTGTTGAGTATTTCCTTCAGCACCCCTATGATGGTGCCCAGGGCTGAGCTGATGGTTCTGAGTTCCTCCCTGAACCCCAAATACTGTTCCTCCTGCATGCGCTGGGTCTCCTGAAACTTGGCCAGGACCGTTGCCATCGTCTCCTGGGAGTGGTGGTATGCTCCCATGATGGAGGAGAGAGCCTCGTGGAGAGTGGGTTCCCTTGGCCTGTCCGCCCCTGTCGCACAGCAGCCCTCCCAGTTCCCCTGTGTTCCTGTGCCTCCGTCCCCTGGATCGTGTGCCCACTGCCACTGCCCCCAGGTCCCTGTTGTTGTTGGGGTGGTGGGTTATCCTGGGTTCCCAGTAGTGGTGGACACACAGCTGATTGACGTGTCCTGGCGATGGAGGTATGGGCCCGCTGGGTGGGTGCTGTGCTGGCGTTACCAGAGGGTGGAAGGTCTGTGGTGGCCTGTGCCTGTGTGAGGGGAACCAACTGTCCCGAGGCCCACGATGGCCCGGGCTGGTCACCTGGATCCAGTTGGACAGAGCTGCTGTCATCACTGTGGGCCTCTTCTGTGGGTGGGGTGGAGATGTCTGGACCCTCCTGTCTGGTGACGTTGGGTCGTGGTCCTGCAGGGGTGTAAAAGCTTAATTATTGCATCTGTGTGTGTCATGGTGGGCAATGGGTGGGTGACCGTGTACCCCAGTGCTTGCATTCCTATGTGGGGACTTGTGTGATGATGGTTTAGGGGGGTGTATGGGTATGTGCAGTGGGCATGCTTTAGTGATGGGTGTCCATGAGTTGGTGTTGCATGCAGGGCTTGGTGTGGGGATGTATGGTTTGTGATAGTGGGGTATATGTGAGGTGGTGGTGTGATGAGGGTGAGGGTACGGGTAGGAGTTTGTGATGGCATGCAGGAACGGTTGGGGATATAGTAGTAAAGATTTGACTTACCAGAGTCCATTCCTCCACCGACTCCTACGAGGCCCTCAGGATGCAGAATCACCAAGACCTGCTCCTCCCATGTTGTTAGTTGTGGGGGAGGTGGGGGTCCGCTGCCAGTCCGCTGAACCGCCAGGTGGTGTCTGGAGACCACGGAACGCACCTTCCCCCGTAGGTCGTTCCACCTCTTCCTGATGTCGTCCCGATTTCTTGGGTGTTGTCCCACTGCGTTGACCCTGTCGACTATTCTTCACCATAGCTCCATCTTCCTTGCAATTGAGGTGTGCTGCACCTGTGATCCAAACAGCTGTGGCTCTACCCGGACGATTTCCTCCACCATGACCCTGAGCTCCTCCTCCGAGAACCTGGGGTGTCTTTGCCGTGCCATGGGGTGGCGTAGGTGATGTGTGGGGTGGTGTGTGTGGTGATAAGTGTGGTGATATGTAGTGGTGTGTGGTGTTTTGTGCGTGGAAGTTGTGTGGGTGATGGTGTTGAGTGCCTGTGGATGCTAGTTTGTGGATGGTGGTGTCTCTCTCTGGCCTTCTCTCTGTAATATTGGTCGTAGGGGTTTGTGGGTGATGTGGGTGTGTGTTTTATATTGTAATGGGTGTGTGGGAGTGGTGTGTGTATGTGTATTGGGTGTGTGTATTTTGAATTGTCCAATGTGGCTGTGTTTTGTAAATGTGTGTGTTTTTTTAGCGCGGCGGTGTGTACTGCCAATGGAATACCGCGGTTGAAAGACTTCCGTGTGGATTCGTGGGTCGTGATAATGTGGGCGTATTTCTGTTGGCGTGGCGGTGGAGGTTTTGTTTTCGCCAGTTTATCACTGAGATTTGGTGTGGCGGACATGTGTGGGTGTCTGAATTTTGTCGGATTTCGAGATGTGGGTCATAATAGGTGTGGCGGAATTCCGCGGCCGCGGCAGGATGCTGGCGGTCTTCTGGACGGCGGTAAGCGGCTTTTACCGCCAATGTTGTAATGACCGCCATAGACTAAAACAACATATATACCATGAAATATGGGGGTAACATGCCAGGCAAGCTGGTACTTTCCTACAGTTATCATGTTCTTTTTCACTTAGTTCAAGACTGCACTGTGTGTTGCTTTGTAAGGAAATGTGCTGGTGCAAGATGTTAATTTTATTTGTTAAAAGCCTAATAAAACATTTTAAAAGGATGATTATATACAAACAACATTAAGTATGCTAATACACAATTGTCACATAGTATATAAACCAAAGGGAATCTTTGAAAAGTTTTCAGGTCTCTGCTGAACACAATCAGAATATATCCAAAAGTGTGTTGTTGCCTTTTCTATCCAAAATTTATATATAACAATATGCAGGTCTCATCAGGTTATAAACCATTTGTCTAGCAACCTGTGAAATGAGTAGAACAGTTGACAGAAACATCTACTTGTGAGAAGGAGGAACCATCTATTCCTCACATTATAACAATCTATGTATGATCCACTTCACAGTTTACCAAAAAGTGGAGATAGTGTTCATTTGGAAATGAAGCCTTGCATAGTATCAACAGTGCCCTAAAAATCCACTACATCGTCTCAGAAATTGATATTACCCGTTAGTAATCTATTTCAACATATTGCTGAAAACAGATAAATAACAACCATGTTTTAGGTAAATGCTATCTTCCACTAATGCAACTGATAGTCTGTCTTACTGTCCGCATTCCCTCTTACCAATGTGAATTGCTAACCAGCATGAGAGAAGTGCCTAGATTGGATGGAGCAGGTTGGCTGAACGCACCTTCAGGCCATTTAAGCTTGCGCTTGTTCTCCAGCCAGCTGTCTGAAACAGCTGGGTTAGAGATCTTCAAAGTGTGCATGTCACTTTGGTCAGTGCAAGACAGCCGGCCACAGTGACATATGCACTTTGGAGCGTACAGTCAAGCCACTGCTCCACTCCTATGATGCCAATCGGCAGCAGAGGTCACATCCTCATTTCTCCTTGCTCGGGAGCAGGTTGATGGCTACAGCGTTCATGGTGAAAACAAATGCCAATTAAATCATTTTATTGCCATTTTATTCTCAAAGCGGGTGACGCTCCCCCCAATGAAAAAAACGCTGCTGAACAGGTTATATATTCAGAGGACAATGTAGTCTGATTTGTTAATAGTTAATCTAATTATTTCTATTTTTTATTTAAATAGATGTTTATTAAGGTTTTTCAGCGGAGAAGGAAACAAAGAAGACAACATGCAAAAAATGTGCAATCATGCGGTAGTATACATGAAATAGTGGCATATTATCATCGCATTGTCATTAGATGTACAAAGAGACAGAATTCATTTTTAACAGTTGTATGATGATGTATATAATAATTAAGGCTTGGTTTAGAACACACATAGCACACATCCTTGGAGGGACCTTAGCAAGGAAAAATGATATAGGCTTTGGTTTGAATGTTGAGGAAGGGCAAGGTACACAGAAAAAGGGGAAAAAAGAAAGGGAAATGGGAGGAAGAAGCTGTTCAATTGTAGCATGGTGTGTACAGGGTTGTGGGATGAGAAAGCTATATGGGATCTAGCTGAAACCAGTGTAGTGGTGGGAGGTTATGATTCTTAAAAGAATATGTCTAAAAAGTTTAAATTTTTTTAGAAATGAGTGGATGGCCTGTAGATTTGTATTGTGAGGTGTGGGCAGTCACAGCTCGCTATGCAGTGAAGGGGCGGGCGGCACGCTGTGGGGTGGTAACAAAATAAACATTCATTAAAAAAATAAAAAACGTACCTGCTTCGCCGCCATGCCACACCGTGCCACTCCTCTTTCCTGGTCACTGGAGGCACAGGCTCCCAAGCCTGCCCTGCGGCCAATTCTAATGCTGCATGAAAGCAGGGTTAGGATTGGCTGGACCACCTGGCTGTGCGCTCCCAGGCAAACTGGGAATCTGTGTCCACTCTCTCCAGCCTGACAACACAATGCTGGGTTGGAGAGAGCACAGTGCGCATGTGTGTTTGGCTGGCCCAAGACGGCCAGCCAAACATACATGCTCACTGAAGGGGAGTGCTGTGCTCTCCCCCTTTGTCCGTGTCATACCCATGGCCCTACTCCTTTGACAATAAAATGATAATAAACACAGTTCATGATCGTTTTATTGTTAAAGGTTTGCAGCGGCAGCTGCTCGATGGGGTCGATGCTCCTCTACATAGCGCAGGAGCTGCTGCTGGATATGGGGCTGTATAGGTAAGTCACCCATGCCCACCAGGTATGAAAGAAGACTAGGTTGAGTGATTTCCAATCTAGCAGAATTACTTTTATGATGATTGTCAGCAGTAAGTCCAGAGGTGCAAAATCCAGCTCTGGTAGGGGCAGTCAATGAGTGGCAGCATGGGGTCCTAGGCTTATAGAAGGGAACTCTAGATTTAAAACTTTGGTTGAGTTAAAGTGCAATTTGATCACAGAACTAGATGAGCAGTTTGATGTCACCATATTGTTCTTTGCAAAACCAGCAGAAATTCGAGTTAAGTAGCTTTAGTTTACTAAATCTGCCTTGGGACCACTACAGCAAATGAACTGCAAAAAATATGATTTGAGATAGTGAGGGAACATGTTTATGTGAGAGAGCTAGATCATAGATCTTATCCCATTGTGACGCGGAAAGTTAGGCCCATATTTATACTCCGTTTGCGCCAAATGTGCGTCAAAAATTTTGACGCACATTCTGCGCAAACCTTGCCCCATATTCAAACTATGACGCCCGACCCCGCGGATGTCACAAACCTCTGTGTGCGTCATTTTTTGGATGCTGGAAACCACCTTGCGTTAATGAAATGCAAGGTATGCGTTCCCGTCCAAAAAATGACTTTAAGGCCTGTGCACCTTATTTATACTCCTGTGTCATTTTGACGCACAGGAGGGGGCGGGCCTTAAAAACAGCGCACAGCCTGATGTGCGCCGTATTTAACGCCTGGGTGAGGGCAGGAGTTAAGGGACCTGTGAGCTCACTTCCATGGTCTCTGACCATGCAAGCAGTCCAGAGGTGTCCTTCCCTGCCCCCAGGGACACCCCCTGCCACCCTCGTCCACCCCAGGAGGACACCCATGGATGGGGGGACCCATCCCAGGTAAGTACAGGTAAGTTGAGGTAAGTATTATTTTTTTATTTTTTAAAGTGGCATAGAGGGGCCTAATTTGAACCATACAACACACCACAGCGTAGACACACTTGCACTCACATAGCCATGGGTTACATGAAATTGACCCAGCCATAGTCCAGCTCATCCTCTGAGTACAATTTGTTAAGGGTATCACATGCATGAACATGTATTGGACATAGCCCACCATATCTAATGTGTTGTGGTCAAAAGTACATTTGGAAATCAGACATGACAATGTAGTAGACCCACAAATATGTGTTACATCACATATGTACACTCCCAGGACACATGTGGTAACATGTATGTGGGAAAAGTCTACCAACACATGCACACATGCAAATGGTATCAGTCATCGCATGCATCACACACACATACAAACATTTGGTAACATATTCCGATGTTACAGTTACAGGATGAATGCACATGCACACACACGTAGCCATGCCATACTGACTACATACATACATAGCCCCTGTGACATGGTTTTTGAATCTCAGTGCAGTGTCAGCCTTTCCAACAAAATCTACGCATTCCCGTTATACGTCAAAACATTTGACGCAAATGGCAATACTCCACACAATGCTATTCCAAAAAATGATGCCTGGCATCTGCCATCGGAAGTTGACAGGCTTTGTCAGCCTTCATGGGAAGGAATACTACGCATTCCCGTTATGAGTCAAAAAAGTTTATGGAAAAGGCAATATTCCATACTATGATATTCCAAAAAGTGATACCTGCCCCCTGCGCGTCAATTGCAAGTCGACAGGCCTTGTCAGTCTTAATGGGAAAAAATCACGCATGACCGTTATGCTTAAAAAACACGACACACACACCCAGGAATAGATGAAACAGGACTTCTTTGCTGCATACAGGGTACAGTGATTTCATTTTCACTTTTACTTTACATGTTTTTTGTCTGTGATTGGTAGAGGGCGTGCAGCTGGTCCTGGTCGAGGAGTGATGGTTATCGAGAGTTTTGTGCTGTGTCATGTTGCTGTCCTGTGCATTTTATCATTTTCTTTCATCTTGTGTAGTGATTTTGTCCTGTTAATGTTATTGTATTGTTGGGGTATTTGGGGTTAGGTGGGGTAGTTTATTTTTTTATTTGGGGGCTATTTGATTTGCAGTGAGGGGAAACTGCAAATTGTCTGGGAAAGGGAGAGCACATAGGATGAGTGCAGATGAACTGGAAGGGTTCATCTAACTGGTTAAACATTTCCTCACCTACTTTGGGTGGCTGGGTCATACAGGACTATCAAACAGAGGCATGGAAGCTGCGTTGGGGAAAGGTGCTCATCACCTACTGCAGATATTTGGAGTAGTGCGCACCGAATACCAGATCAAACACTGTTGGGCAGACCTCACTGCACAAGAGTAAGATCTACTGGATCACCTGGGGATTCTGATTGGTGGACCAGTTGGTAAGTACCCCATTTGCCTTGTAACATCATCATTTGCATGTGCATGACAAGGGGACATACGGTTTACTGCAGCACGTTTTGTTAAGGGTCAGGACAGGAAGTTTGGGGGCATATTTAAGAGCCCCTAGCGCCACGTTAGAACCACCATAGCGTCATTCTTTTTTATGCTAAGGTGGTGCTAAAGTGGAATCTTCCCCACACCATATTTGCAAAGTAGCACAATGTATGCATTGAGACACATTGTAAATACTTTAGGAACCAGGCATGTTGTACGCAACGGGGGCGCTCCCCCATTAGCGGGCCGAAAAATAGCGCCAGGAAATCTCAGAGATTTCCTTGCACCATATTTTTGTCCCTTTTAAAATTAAAAGGGGGCATGCCATTGAATACAATGTACCCCTATTTACTCTGCAGGAGTTGTGCAAAATATTTGGCGTTACTCCTGCAGAGTACATCAATAGCATCAAAAAAGAATGACGATATTGCCTCCTACCCAGAGCAATGATGTGGCGTATTTTAAATATGGTGCAAACATGGTGGCTATAGGGGAGGCTAAAGGGTGCAAGGAAAGTGGTGCTGTACTAGGTTCAGTGCCACTTTTATTAAATCTGCCCCTTTGTGTCTTAAGGAAACAACATTTTAATTGAGCTTAGCTATGCATCGGGTGCAGACTCCTTGCACATTCCTCTTTCTGTACATTGTGTATCACATTTTGTAACACAGGCCTGCCTCGTATTACGGAGAGTAAGGGGCAGGCCTGCGTCTGCACCGGCACATAACTCAGCAGCCTGTGCCAATGCAGGCATACTTTGACCACAGTGCAAGTGTCTGTGTTGAGGGGAGTGTCTATGTGCACGTTGGTATCCCTTCCAGGACATAAACATCTGTTATGTTATTTTGTTAATACGCAGGAAGGGACATCTACTTGCACATAAGCAAACATCCATGGCATTTTAGCTCTACTGTTTGTGCCTTCAAATGGCACACACATATCAGAAGCAAGAAAGAAGGAAGTAGCAATGCACTCCTCTACACTTTGTTACACCATCCCTGGGCAGTTGCTAGCCTATTGGCGCTGATAATGTCTTCAACATCTGGGGCAGCGTCAATACCAATGGGTGATACAATGGGGTGGCCACTACAGCATCCATTGCATGTCCCTCTGATGCAGAATACTGTGTCATGTTGTCCCTTATGTGCATGTAACACTACAAAAAACTGCATAACAAATCCATGTACATATCGTGCAGTGAAATACACCACAGGAGCATCAGGGAAACTGACGCTTTGGTGGTGTCAGGGCCTCTATTATCTCGCCCATTGTCTTACTGACAGAATTGTAATGTTTGGCAGTTGTTCAGTCCTACCACAGAGTTGAAATGCTTACTCAGCTTAACAGCCTGTGCAACAGTTGCCCATGCACATAAATGCTCCAAAATCACTAAGCTAAGTGTTCCTGTTATGTCTTGCAGGTGGGCCTCCACCCTACACTGTTGGAGAAATGTCCCGATTTGAAGACTCAGATGCAGCTAGTAAGTGTCACTTTGTGTGTCACGTTTCATTCCAGGGTTTTGTGCGAGAGGGTATGATGTGTGCAATGCAATGTTGAAATGCAATATGTGACCAATGAGATGACATCATCTGAATTAGGATGTGTACATCATGTCTGAGTCTATGTTGAGGGTGGAGAATAAGGTAATTGTTGCACAAGTGCCAATGTGTGCTGCTATGAAACTGTGGGTATAACGAAAAGGAAAGCATGCCCATGTACCCAGTGATGTCAGACAAGATATGTGTCAGAGGTGCTGTTTATCTGAATAGCATGCCAGTCGCCAACATATTTGTCACAGAACTTTTTATAGCACTGTGTGCCACACATTGCTTTCAGGTACTCAGGAAATGGTACAGATGATGTATATGTGTTGAGGTCTCTAGGGGGCTGTTCTGCTTTCTTGCTCTTATCTCATAACCAAGCTTACAGAACCTCTCGGGAATGCACTTCTGAGTTTAAAGAAGACATTTATTGTTAATATTACTTCACCACGAGGTTCCTGAGAGACGAAATTAGTAGGTTGGAAGCACACGTTCAAAAGTATCCGCAGCAATGAAAGCTAAATATATCAAAGTACTTCTCAGTTGCAATGTACACAGCAAATACATGTGATTATATTATTATAGCATAAATGTAATGTCTAATGCCATGTCAAAGCCAATAGGCAGCTAAACTGAATACAGAATGTAATGGCTAATGCCATGTTAAAGCCAATAGGCAGCTAAACTGAATACATAATGTAATGTCTATTGCCATGTCAAAGCCAATAGGCAGCTAAACTGAATACAACATGTAATGTGCTCCTGGTGAACATTGAGCAACTAATATGCGCAGTGGTGAAACACAAAGTCATTGGTCAAACACAATTAATAGCATCACATTCCACCCTATCACCAATGAATTTTTGTTTACATACCTCTTATTTCAAACAAAAACAAAAAACAAAAACATCAAAACAAAAAAAAACATTATAAGCAAATCAGATTTGAATGATAAAAGCAATCACTGTAAAGCAATGGAAGTGGATTAACATATTGATCTCATAACCTTTCACATCAGATACATCTACAAAAGACTGAAACTTATATACTCTGATTGAGATAATAACTGATTGAACAGTGTCTCTAAAATAGCAATTTGATGTAGCATGAGGTCTACTCATGTAAAGGTACACGGTCCACCTGAAAGGTTTGGTGGAATGTAAGCGAAAGTCAGAGTTCCACACGAAAAAACACAGACAGTTAACTGTTAAGGTTGCTTAGTTCCAGTGGAAGAATGTAATCAAACAAGTTGAACTTGAACTGAAGGTGCCATTTGCGCAAAATGGATCCATGGGGTCTGTACTTTAATCAATCAGCTTCAGGTTGGGGGTTCGGTCCCTCCCCCGACCCCACACGCACACACCCGAAGGGAGACCACACAGCACACTCATGGTCAGTGGCGAAATGTGGTAGGATCTGCAAAAGAAAAAAGTATGACTTTTCTTGCAAATAACATTTGTCATCTGAAATGTGCCCTTCCTCTTCCTTTCCCTGTTTTATAATCAGCAGGACATTTTTGGGGCCCTTTGTTATGATTTTTGCAGGTTCTGGAGGGTCATTTGGGGATTCAACCCAAACCTTAGCACTGAGGTTTTTATCTGCTGCACCACAGCTTCCCTTTCCTTGCACTGTCAGAAGGGCTGGGGCAGACTCCTTCTTTACCGAACCTCCATTCACTGCACTTATGACAAGTTGGGCAATTCTGTCTCCAATCTGTATGAATAAATCAGATTATTTTCCAGTTATCAGCATAATTTTGATTTCTCCTTGGTAATCTGCAGCTCCCTAAAACCTGATCAATTTGCCATATCTGTCCTCGTAACTTTCCTCTCTCCAACTGATCTTTGACTGTTTGTGGGACAGATTGCTGTTGTGCGTACTTAATCACAGTTTTTATAAAATCTAGGGGAATGTGCATCTCTCTAATCTCTGCCCACCTGTAAGTGGCTTTTTCTCCCAGATGTCCACATTTCTGGTGCACCCACTTAGCCATCCCCACTAAGTCAGAATTCTGGGTGGACACTTCAGACTCTGAATATTTCTCTTTAACATCTGCAAGGGAATTGAACCAGTTAGGTACAAGCCATGTGGAAAACCAAACGGCTAAACCATTGGCAGTGAACCAAGAATCAGTGTAAAAATGACACATCTCAAGCAGCTCTTGCTTTAAAGTCTGACACACATTGTACAAATCTGAATCAATAGTCAAACAAACATGCTTTTTATCCTTAGGGGACATGAATTCAAATGGTGCACTCAATGTCACTGGTGACTCTTTTACCTGTGGTACTCCCTGCACCTTCTCCTCATCCTGAAAAGGGGCTTGTGACACCTGTTCATGTAGGGCTGCAGTGACTCTAGCCCTGTCTTGCATGTACCAGATCCAGGGTATGATACTAGCCTCCTGTGCCTGTCCTAACCTGTGAGATTTAGGTGAACTCATCACCCACTGATAAGTCAAAAGCTTACTCCAAAGTTCCAGGGGCACTCTTGTCTTCCCCTGTTGCTGATTTACATGTAAATCAGTGTTTCTCTCTTGCACTGCGCAGAAACCTAAAGTCTGAATTATTTCATTAGCCAAATCAAAAGCGCGCAGCTGCTCATGTTTTTTCCTAGTTACTTTATGCCAAAGTGTTAAGATTTCACTCAGATGAGGGTTATAATCAAACAAGCTCATGAAACTCGGTGTCTCTTGCTTAGTGCAAATAGTAAGAAACTCTAAAATCTTTTGTTTTACTTGTGACAACATCTGTCTATTTTCTGGGTTCCACTGAATTTCCATTAACTGCACATTTTGCGACTGTACTTCTGCCTTGTCTGAATTAATTTTACTTTACTAAATAACATTCTGAGCTCTGTTCTCAGTGTTATCTGTTAAGGAATGCACTTCAACTGCCAAAAACTGTGGGGTGTTTTGTGCTATGCTCTGCTTACACTGAGGCTCAGACTGGCTCACAGCTGTCTTAACCCCTTCATTACTGGAATGGGAAAAGCCAGATTCTTCTAAAACAGCAGTTGTATAGATTTCAGCATTATCTTGCATTAATTAATGTGTTCTGGCTAATTTGCTCACATAAATTCTTATTTTCATGTTCTAACTGCCTACATCTCCTGCATTTTTCTGTAAGCAGATAAAAGTATCCAAACCCTTCTGTCAAGAACAAAAGGAACATCATTTCTTTCAAAAGGCATATTTTCTAAATATGCTTTATCACAGCACTCATACCAAGACTCACACAGTCCTGATAAACACGAAAACATGTTTCTCACAGCACCATAAGGCAGTTTAACTTCACATGCATTTTCAAACATGGTCTGCCGTGCTTCTTTGATTCTCTAAACAACAACCAAAAAAATTACACTTTTAAACCGTGCACTTCCAATATCCAATTTGACTCCCAAACTGCTGACTCACGCCAAAATATTCTGCTTTTCTGCTCTTATCTCATAATCGAGCTTACAGAACCTCTCGAGAATGCACTTCTGAGTTTAAAGAAGACATTTGTTGTTATTATTACTTCACCACGAGGTTCCTGAGAGACGAAGTTAGTACTGTAGTTTGGAAGCACACGTTCAAAAGTAGACACAGCAATGAAAGCAAAATATATCAAAGTACTTCTCAGTTGCAATGTACACAGCAAATACATGTGATTATATTATAGCATAACTTCAAAGCAAAGCATAAAAGTCAAAATTGCATCACCGTAGGACCTATAACTCAGCCTCATCTTTCTGGGACCTGCAAGTTGATGACTCCGGTTCAACTGCGAGAAAGAGATTTTCTACCCAAACGGGGACAGGCAACAGACGTCTCGTTCCTGTCTGAAGTCAAGATAGTCTCAATCTAACTCTGCTGTAGTCCAGAGCCCTCCTTAAAGGCAAACTCAGTGTGAGACCCGAAGAAACTTGGAGAGTGGCCAATTCTTCGAGCCTCACTCGTTCTCAGACTGGATTGAGAGGTAAACACAAAATCTACGTGCTCTTATCAGCTAGGGTCTGGTGTGAAAAACACAGCTTGGTCTATCATGTGGAAAAACACAGCTCATCTGCAATGTCTCAACTGCAATGTCTAACTCCACGTTAAAGCCAATAGGCAACTAACCTAAATATCAAATGTAATGTCTAATGTCATGTCAAAGCCAATAGGCAGCTAAACTGAATACAGAATGTAATGGCTAATGCCATGTTAAAGCCAATAGGCAGCTAAACTGAATACTGAATGTAATGTCTAATGCCATGTCAAAGCCAATAGGCAGCTAAACTGAATACAACATGTAATGTGCTCCTGGTGAACATTGAGCAACTAATATGCGCAGTGGTGAAACACAAAGTCATTGGTCAAACACAATTAATAGCATCACAGGGGCTTATGTGGGAGAAACGTGCACCACTGGTGCCTCTCAATACTCTTAAGAATTTAAGTGAGGCAGAGGACATGCAAGGAGCCTTATTGTGCTGGGCAACAGTCAGTTGAGTACACTATGAGAATACAACTCTTCTCTAGATGGATGTGGGACATGTCTATGAATTGTAGCAAACTAGATGTCTGCAGATTTACCAACATGATCTACCCATCATGATAATTGTGAGTGAGCTTGGTCACATCACGTGAGCATAGAATGTGAATGCTGAGTGTATACCTGGTACTTAGGAGATGTTAGAGATGCATGTGCACAGGTAGTTCAATAAGAAGGAATACTGTAGCTGCACCCAGTGCAGTGCCACTTTTCCTGTGCCCCTTAGGGCACCCATACAGCCACCATGTGTGTACTGCATTAGACAAGCTGCACACCATACCATAGGGTAGAGGGCAAAAGGTACAAAATCTGTAGACAATATAGATGTACTGTTCAGGCTTAGGTCAAACTATATGTGCACTAACCCTTAACTGTACGTAGGGGTGCCAATTTTCCTGTCTCCCTACTGGATGGACCCAACATTGCATTAATGATGCCGGACCAAGGCTCGCTGTAGTGCTAGGTGTGTCAAAATGGTGGCTTGCATACATTGCGTTGCTTTGTGACTATGGCACAGGGATTTGGGACTTGTTGAGCCACTTACTAGTCTGATGACACAAATGTTGCAAAATGACGCAGTAGTCCACTTACCTCTGGGCCCTAATTGGTCAACAATGGATAGCCGTTGACTCAGTGACATGTACATGATACCATAGATGACTGGTAGGAAGTTTAGTTTTGATTTGGAGATTTACATTGTTGTGGAATGTCTGGTGGTCAGCATGTGCCATCTGGGGCTGCTGTGTACACTGCATGTTTGTTCTACCTCTACCCAATGTTGCATTTGATGCAATTTTCTCATGTTTTAGCTGCCACTATGACCACAGCACAGAAGTGTACTTTTGAAAAAAGGGGAGAACATTTCCGCCACTTTAAGGAGTTACAGGCCGGGTACCATAAAATGTCCAGTAAGTATTGCTGTGAGAAATCATCAGGGACATGGCTTGCTGTTCAACATGGGGGACCTCCGCTACAGGCTGCAACTGTGCAGGACACATCAGGCACAATGTCAGGGGGCCTCCAACGGTCCAACCCCCTCCACATCATCAGCACCTATCAGTACTCAGGCACCACAACAGCCACCTACAGCAGCCACATCATCAACCTTTGAGGCTGACGTGAGGAGGGACATGGCAGCTATAATGACAAGAATGGACCAACTTGAGAAGGACAATGCCAGAAACTACAGGTTGTTGAAGCTTTGCAAGAAAAAGCTAAATAAGATGTAAACATGTTGTTGCACAGTCTCCCAGTTCCTTCCCTTCTCCTGTTTTATATTGTAATACTTTTTAGTGGGTTATATGTGGGTAGTGATAGGTTAGTTATATAGATTAGGTTAGTTGTAGGATAGAGTAAGTATTGTTGGAGGGTTGGTTTTAGTATTTTGTTTTGGGGGGGTTGGGTGGAAGGTTATGTATGGGTTTCTATGTTTATAAAAGAAAATCCATTTAAAATGGTACCCCCCGGGGCTGAGCCCTTTTATGGCTATTTGGGGAAGTTTGCGCTTAGGCTTTCAGAACTTTCTGTCCACATAAGCTATCCCCGCCAAATTTGTGTCCTTTTTTCCAGCATCCTAGGGATTCTAAAGGTACCCAGAGTTTATGGGTTCCCCTGGAGGAGACCAAGAAATTTGCCAAAATACATCTAAAATTTTGTTTTTTTCCAGAAAAAGTGGAAAAAAGGCTGCAGAAGAAAGCATGTGATTTTTCCCTGAAAATGCCATCAACAAAGGGTTTGCGGTGCTAAAATCACCCGCTTCCCAGCTTTCAGGAACAGGCAGACCCAAATTATTTTTCAACACAATTTTGGCATTTTACTGGGACATACCCCATTTTTACTATTTTTTGTGCTTTTAGCATCCTTCCAGTTAGTGACAGAAACTGGTGTGAAACCAATGCTGGATCCCGGACAGCTAAACATTTCTGAAAATTCAGAATTCAGCAAGGGGTCATTTGTGTAGATCCTACAAGGTTTTCCTACAGAAAATAACAGCTGAAAATGTTTTTTTTTAATTGAGGTGAAAAAAACTGCCATTTTTCTCCACGTTTTACTCTGTAACAGTTTTCCTGTGATGTCATATTTTCAAAAGTAATATACCGTTACGTCTGCTGGACTCTTCTAATTGCGGGGGTATATAGGGCTTGTAGGTTCATCAAGAACCCTAGGTACCCAGAGCCAATAAAGGAGCTGATCTTTGCAATGGGTTTTCATTGTATACTGAGTGTACAGCAATTCATTTGGTGAAATATAAAGAGTGAAACATAGGTATCAAGGAAACCTTTTTAATTCCAAAATGGGCACAAGATAAGGTTTTGAGAAGCAGTGGTTATTTGCACATCTCTGAATTCCAGGGTGCTTATACTAGCATGTGAATTACAGGGCATTTCTCAAATAGATGTCGTTTTTACACACTGTCTTACATTTGGAAGGAAAAAATGTAGAGAAAGACAAGGGGCAATAACACTTGTTCTACTATTCTGTGTTCTCCCAAGTTTCCTGATGAAAATAGT
This sequence comes from Pleurodeles waltl, assembly GCF_031143425.1. Lineage (NCBI taxonomy): Eukaryota > Metazoa > Chordata > Amphibia > Caudata > Salamandridae > Pleurodeles > Pleurodeles waltl. The sequence goes on from NC_090444.1 coordinate 847,904,650, forward strand.
ACCTCACTTGCATGGGTAGGCCTAATGCCCACGACAGGAAACACAACATGGACACATCACATTTTTACATTGAAATCCAACGTGTTTTTTGGAAAGCTCCTAGCTGTGGATTTTGGCCTCTCAGCCAGCACCTAGGGAAACCTGCCAAACCTGTGAATGTTTGAAAAGTAGACACTAGGGGAATCCAGGATGGGGTGACTTGTGGGGCTCTCACCAGGTTCTGTTACCCAGAATCCTTTGCAAAGCTAAAAATGAGGCAAAAAAAACACTTTTCCTTCAGATTTCGGTGCTGCAAAGGTCTGGAATATGAGAGGAGCCACAAACTTCCTTCCGCCTAGCATTCCCCCAACTCTCCCGATACAAAATGGTATCTCACTTGTGTGGGTAAGCCTAGTGTCTGCGACAGGAAATGCCCCAAAACACAACATGGACACATCACATTTTTCCAATGAAAACAGACGTGTTTTTTGCAAAGTGCCTAGCTGTGGATTTTGGCCTCTAGCTCAGCCGGTGTAGGAGGCTGGCCTGGCTTATAGTTGGTACCTTGTGGTACTTACACCTTGTGCCAGGTCCAGTTATCCCTTATTAGTAGATTAGTAGTGTTCTAGCAGCTTAGGCTGATACAGGTAGCTATAGCAGAGCAGCTTAGGCTGAACTAGGAGACATGCAAAGCTCCTACTATACCACTTATATCATATAACACTATATCATAAGAAACACAATACTCAGAGTTACTAAAAATAAAGGTACTTTATTTTACTGACAATATGCCAAAAGTATCTCAGAGGATATACTCCCTTAGGAGGTAAGTAAAATACACAAAATATACACACAAACCAAAATCAGGTAAGTAAAACACTTAGAAAAGTAGTGCAAACACTGTAGAACACAATAGAATGCAATAGGAGACAATAGGCCTAGGGGCAACACAAACCATATACTCCAAAAGTAGAATGCGAACCACAAATGGACCCCAGGCCTAGTGTAGTGTGTAGGGGGTCGCTGGGAGTGTAAGAAAACACTAAGGGTGTCCAAGATATCCCACCCCAAGACCCTGAAAAGTAGGAGTAAAGTTACTCTACTACCCCAGAAAGACAGTAAAGTCGAGATAGGGGATTCTGCAAAGACAACAACTGACTGCAAAACACTAAAGACGGATTCCTGGACCTGAGGACCTGCAAAGGAAGGGGACCAAGTCCAAGAGTCATGCAAGTGTCCAGGGGGGACAGGAGCCCACTAAACCCCGGATGAAGGTGCAAAAGGGCTGCCTCTGGGTGGAAGAAGCCAAAGATTCTGCAACAGCAGGAGGTGCCAGGAACTTCTCCTTTGGTCAGATGATGTCCCACAGCATGCTGGAGGATGCAGAGTTGTTTCCCCGCAGAAAGACTGCAAACAAGCCTTGCTAGCTGCAAGAGTTGCTGTTAATGTTTTGGGTGCTGCCAGGGCCCAGGAAGGACCAGGAGGTCTCCCCTTGTAGGAGGAGACAGAGGGGGCACTTAGCAACAGAGAGAGCTCCCACAGAAGCAGGCAGCACCCGCAGAAGCACTTTAACAGGCGTTCAGGAAATCTGAGCATGACGGTCGTCTCAGCACAACAAAAGAGGGTCCCACGAAGTCGGAGGTCAACTCAGCGAGTTGGGCAAGGCAGGACAGAGTGCTGGGGAACTGGGCTGTGCTGTGCATGAAGAAAGTCTTGCAAAAGTGCACAGAAGCCCTAGCAGCTGCAGATCACGCAGTACACAGAATTACTGTCTGGGGTGGGGAGGCAAGGACTTACCGCCACTAAATTTGGACAGAAGGACTACTGGACTGTCAGGGTCACTTTGTTCCAGCTCCTGTGTTCCAGGGACCACACTCGTCAAGATGAGAGGGGACCCAGAGGACCGGTGATGCAGAATTTTGGTGCCTGCGTTAGCAGGGGGAAGATTCCGTCGACCCACTGGAGATTTCTTCTTGGCTTCCAGCGCAGGGTAAAGGCAGACAGCCCTCAGAGGATGCACCACCAGGAAACAGTTGAGAAAGCCGTCAGGATTAGGCGCTACAATGTTGCTGGTAGTCTTCTTGCTACTTTGTTGCGGTTTTGCAGGTGTCCTGGAGCAGTCAGCGGTCGATACTTGGCAGAAGTTGAAGAGAGAAGTGCAGAGGAACTCTGGTGAGCTCTTGCATTTGTCATCTGAAGAGAAACCCACAGGAGAGACCCTAAATAGCCCTCAGAGGAGGGTCCGCTACCTAACCAGGTAAGAGCCTATCAGGAGGGGTCTCTGACGTCACCTGCTGGCACTGGCCACTCAGAGGTCTCCGTTGTGCCCTCACACCTCTGCATTCAAGATGGCAGAGGTCTGGGACACACTGGAGGAGCTCTGGGCACCACCCCTGTGATGGTGATGGACAAGGAAATAGTCACTCCCCTTTCCTTTGTCCAGTTTCATGCCAGAGCAGGGGCTGGGGGATCCCTGAACCAGTGTAGACTGGTTTATGCAAGGAGGGCACCATCTGTGCCCTTCACAGCATTTCCAGAGGCCAGGAGAGGCTACTCCTCTCAGGCCCTTAACACCTATTTCCAAAGGGAGAGGGTGTAACACCCTCTCTCAGAGGAAATCCTTTGTTCTGCCTTCCTGGGACTGGGCTGCCCAGGCCCCAGGGGGGCAGAAACCTGTCTGAGGGTTGGCATCAGCGGTAGTAGCAGAGAAAACCCCAGAGAGCTAGTTTGGCAGTACCCGGGGTCCATGCTGGAGCCCCGGGGACGCATGGGATTGGCACCCCAATACCACATTTGACTTGGGGGGACAATTCCATTATCTTAGACATGTTAAATGGCCATGTTCGGAGTTACCATTGTGAAGCTACACATAGGTATTGACCTATGTGTAGTTCACGTGTGTAATGGTGTCCCCGCACTCACAATGTCCGGGGAAATTCCCCTGAACAATGTGGGGGCACCTTGGCTAGTGCCAGGGTGCCCTCACACTTAGTAACTTTGCACCTAACCTTCACCAAGTGAGGGTTAGACATATAGGTGACTTATAAGTTACTAAAGTGCAGTGGAAAATGGCTGTGAAATAACGTGGACGTTATTTCACTCAGGCTGCAGTGGCAGTCCTGTGTAACAATTGTCTGAGCTCCCTATGGGTGGCACCATATACTAGGGAATTATAAGGGTGTTCCAGTGTGCAAATCAGAATTGGTGAAAATAGTCACTAGCCTGCAGTGACAATTTTAAAAGCAGAGAGAGCATAAACACTGAGGTTCTGGTTCGCAGAGCCTCAGTGATACAGCTAAGCACCACACAGGCAACACATACAGGCCACAATTTTGAGCACTGGGGTCTTGGCTAGCAGGATCCCAGTGACGCAGGCAAAAACAAACTGACACACAAGTAAAAATGGGGGTAACATGCCAGGCAAGATGGTACTTTCCTACACAACCGCCCCACCCCAAACGAGGGACAATAATGCTAACCTTGCCCAGATGAGTCTTCATTGTCTAAGTGGAAATATCTGGACAGTCCATCTGCATTGGAGTGGGTACTCCCAGGTCTATGTTCCACTGTATAGTCCATTCCCTGTAGGGAGATGGACCACGTCAACAATTTAGGGTTTTCACCTTTCATTTGTTTTAGCCAAAGTAGAGGTTTGGGGTCTGTCTGAACAAAAAAGTGAGTACCAAACAGGTATGGTCTCAACTTTTTCAGTGCCCAGACCACAGCAAAGGCCTCCCTCTCTGTGGCAGACCAACACTTTTCTCTAGGGGTCAAACTCCTGCTGATAAAAGCAACAGGTTGATCCTGGCCCTCAGTATTAAGCTGTAATAGCACTGCCCCAACCCCTAATTCAGAAGCATCCGTCTGGACTATGAACTTTTTGGAGGAGTAGCAAGAGCTTTTTAGGACAGGTGGAGAGCACACGGCCTGTCTGAGCTCATCAAAGCTGTCTGACAGCTAGCTGTTCACAGTACCTTTTTTGGCATCTTCTTACTAGTGAGGTCATTAAGAGGAGCTGCAATGGAGCCATAATTCTTAATGAACCTCCTATAGTACCCTGTGAGACCTAGAAAGGCTCTCACCTGGGTTTGAGTTGTAGGGGTAGCCCATTCGATAATGGTCTGGATCTTCCCCTGCAGTGGTGCAATCTGTTCCACACCTACAAGGTGGCCCAGATAAACCACTTTCCTCTGCCCTATCTGGCACTTTGTAGCCTTGATAGTGAGGCCTGCCTTTTGCAGGGCCTCCAAACCTTTCCACAGGTGGACCAGGTGATCATCCCAGGTGGAGCTAAAGACAGCTATATCATCCAGATATGCTGCACTAAAAGCTTCCAACCCTTGCAGGACTGTGTTCACCAACCTTTGAAAAGTGGCAGGTGCATTCTTCAGACCAAAGGGCATCACAATGAAATGATAGTGCCCTTCAATGGTTGAAAATGCAGTCTTGGGTTTAGCATCTTGTGATAATTTAATCTGCCAATACCCTGTAGTTAAATCAAAAGTGCTAAGATACTTGGCAGAAGCCAATGTATCTATCAGCTCATCTGCCCTGGGGATAGGGTGAGCATCTGTCTTGGTTACATGTTTGAGCCCTTTATAGTCAACACAAAACCTCATCTCTCTTTTTCCATCCTTACTGTGAGGTTTTGGGACAAGCACCACTGGGCTAGCCCATGGGCTTTCTGAAGGCTCAATCACTCCTAAGTCTAACGTTTTCTGAACTTATTGTTTAGCGCAGTCCCTGACATGGTCAGGCTGCCTATAAATCTTACTTTTGACAGGTTAACAGTCTCCAGTATTGATTGTTTGCTCACACCAAGTAGTGGTACCTGGTATCAGTGAGAAGAGTTCATAAAACTGACTTAAAAGATTTACACAGTTGTCTTTCTGCTCAGCAGTGAGACAATCTGCAAGTACTACTCCCTCCACTAAGCCATCAGCTTCAGTGGTGGAGAAAAGATCAGGGAGAGGGTCACTCTCTTCTTCCTGTCCCTCATCAGTTGCCATGAACATGGTGAGATCAGCCCTGTCACAGTAGGGTTTTAGGCGGTTGACATGGAGCACCCCTAGGGGGCTCCTGGCAGTGCCAGGTCTACCAAGTAGGTAACCTCACCCTTTTTCTCAACAATTAGATGGGCTCCACTCCATTTGTCCTGAAGTGCTCTTGGGATCACTGGCTCCAATACCCACACCTTCTGTCCTGGGTGGTACTGGGTCAGGACAGCCTTCTGGTCATGCCATTGCTTTTGCAGCTCCTGGCTGGCCTGAAGGGTTTTACTGGCCTTTTTCATGTACTCAGCCATTCTTGATCTTAGGCCAAGTACATAGTCCACAATGCCCTGTTTTGGAGCTTTTAAAGGTTGTTCCCAACCCTCCTTAACAAGTGCAAACGGACCTCTCACAGGGTGCCCAAAGAGGAGTTCAAAGGGGCTAAAGCCCACTCCTTTTTTGGGTACCTCCCTGTAAGCAAAAAGGAGGCAAGGTAACAGGACATCCCATCTCCTTCTGAGTTTTTCAGGTAGTCCCATTATCATACCTTTGAGAGTTTTATTAAACCTCTCAATCAGACCATTTGTTTGTGGATGGTAAGGAGTAGTGAACTTGTATGTTACACCACACTCCTTCCACATTGCCTTGAGGTATGCAGACATGAAGTTACTACCTCTGTCTGACACCACTTCCTTAGGGAAAACCACCCTGGAAAAGATTCCCAGGAGGGCCTTTACCACTGCAGGAGCTGTAGTGGTCCTTAAGGGGATGGCTTCAGGGTACCTAGTGGCATGGTCCTCTACCACCAGGATAAACCTATTGCCTGAAGCTGTTGGAGGGTCAAGGGGGCCAACCATGTCAACCCCTACCCTTTCAAAGGGCACCCCAACCACAAGAAGTGGAATTAAGGGGGCCTTTGGGGTGCCACCAGTCTTGCCACTGGCTTGGCAGGTCACACAAGAGCGACAAAACTCTTTGGTGTCCTCTGACATATGAGGCCAGTGAAACAGGGGAACAAGCCTGTCCCAAGTTTTACTCTGGCCCAAATGCCCAGCCAAAGGAATGTCATGTGCCAAGGTAAGAAGGAACTCCCTGTACTGCAAAGGGATGCCCAGTCTCCTGGCAGCTCCAGGTTTAGGGTCCTTGGACTCAGTGTACAGGAGGCTGTCTTCCCAATACACCTTACGGCTATCACTGACATCCCCATTCTGCTGTTTGACAGCTTGCTGTCTTAAACCCTCTAGTGTGGGACAGGTCTGCTGTGCCACACTCAGCTCTTCCCTAGCAGGCCCTCCTGCACCCAAAAGCTCAGCAGTGTCTGCTGCTAGCTCATCTGGTGTAGGTTCTGCACAGGAAGAGGATTCCTTTTCTTTAAAAAGGGAATCTTCTGGTTAGGGAAGCATAGTGGGCAAGGATTTACCCTTCCTACCCCTAGCTTTTGGGAGCACTTGGTCCATTGTTCCAGGATGCAAGTTTCCCTGTCCTTTTTGCTTCTTGGCCTGAGCCCTTGTTAAAGCAACAATATGCCCAGGAATGCCCAGCACTGCTGCATGAGCCTCGAACTCCACTTCAGCCCAAGCTGATGTCTCCAAATTATTGCCTAGTAAGCAATCTACAGGTAATTCAGTGGCTACCACAACTTTCTTTGGACCAGTAAACCCCCCCCAGTTGAGATTCACAACAGCCATGGGGTAGCTAAGTGTGTTATTGTGAGCATCAGTCACTTGATACTGCTGACCATGTAGGTGATGATCAGGGTGAATCAATTTCTGTATAACCATAGTTACACTGGCTCCTGTGTCCCTGTAGGCCTCAACCTCAACACCATTAATTAGGGCTAGTTGCTTGTACATACCCATATTAAGGGGACAAGTAACCAAGGTGGCAAAGTCAATGCCACCATCAGAGACTAAAACAGCCTCTGTGGTCTCCCTAACAAGACCAAACCCAACTACACTGCCAATAGTGAGCCCAGCTACACCCTTGGATTGGCTATTTGTAGTAGTCTTCCCACCACCAATGCTATTACTAGGGGCACTAGAGGTTGTAGTTGGGGTTGTGGTAGTGGGAGCCTTGGTGTTTTTCTTTGGACAAATGGCATCACTTGCCCAATGGCCTTTTACTTTACATAAATAACACCTGTCAGAGTCACCAGATCCTTGGGGTCTGCGCACGTTCCCAACATGTCCACCACAAGACAGCTCCAATACTCTGATTAGAATATCACAGAGTCTAAGAGAGTCCAAGTGGGGAAAAGGGGATTAGGTAGGGAACAGCTGGGAAGGAGACCTGTAGGAAGCAAAAGGTTAAACAACACAATTTCAGACTATAATCACATTGACTTTCACTAGAATATGGTTCTAAGCATTGTCTTACTGTAACCATGGAAAAACTAAGAAGTGACTTAAAACAAGGCCTCAAGAACTCTGGATACCTGGAACAAATCAAGAATGATTAATACAATGTTTCATATGAGCTTTCACAAAATGTCACATAATGCTTAGAAATACATGAACCTTCTGGAATACAGTTTTCAGAATAAACACTGCTTTTGTAACATAAGGACCTAAGTCAATCTGAAAAAGGTTCCTGAAAAAACTATTGGAATTGTACCAGGGACTATATATGCACATTTTGAACTTAGCGTCTTCACAGGAAAACCATAGACTCAGAATAAATGTGTACATGTCAACAAACATTACATATCAAAGTTTTAGTTGCCATGAAATAATCGTGCACACCTTTGCTGATTTGAACACCAAGTTTAACATGCGGGAAATGAATCGCACACTCTGCTGATTCGGACAAGTATATGCAAATGCCATGAAATGATAGTGTACGCCTTTGCCAGTCTGAACACCAAGATTTACATGAAGTAAATGAATCGCACACACTGCCAATTCTAAAAAGAATATGCAAATGCCATTAAATGATTGCGCAAGCCTTTGTCGATCTGAACACAAAGATTTACATGCAGTAAATGAATCGCGCACACTGCCGATTCTAACAAGAATATGCAAATGCCATGAAATGATCGCGCAAGCTTTTGCCGATCTGAACATCAAGATTTACATGTGGGAAATGAATCGCACACTCTGCCGATTCTAACAAGAACATGCAATTGCCATGAAATGATCGCGCAAGCTTTTGCCGATCTGAACATCAAGTTTTACATGCGGGAAATGAATCGCACACTCAGCCGATTCGGACAAGTATATGCAAAGGCCATGAAATGATCGCGCAAGCCTTTGCCAATCTGGACACCAATGTTTACATGAGAGCAATGATTTGCGTACTCTGGAAGTTTCACGAGTAGGCCCAAAAACTCAAGAGTCTTTTTAGAACGGAGTCGGGACCCAACCCGACCTCCGCCTTACCACCCTGCTCAAGGATCACCTAGATAATGCGGGGCAGGCCTAGAACTTCAAGGTAGGTCTCCGGAACCGGAGCTCAGGAAATTTCTGCTGCTCTGCACCGGGACCTCTGAATAGTGAGCACGTGGAGCTGGGCTGGCTCCCTTATATAGAGTCTGGCCCAGCCCACAAACCCCACCCAGTCATGCTGCAGAGAAAGCTTCAAGAGGGTCCTAGAAGGGACCACACCCTAACACACTCAGTCAGTCTGCAGCAATGCCTTACAAATGAACAGTTATTGCAAACATCAATAATAGTGCTTTTCAAAGTTAAAGTTTGTAATGCAAAAGGTTAACATACTGCATATAAACACAATGCATGAATTATGCTCTTGCATAAGGGCTGGGGTTTTGCATTTTTGTCGCCCGTAGAGCGCGCACTGTCCTGATGTTGACAGTACTCCCCTCTCCCAAGCTCGCTCTAGGGCCTGGTTTGCCTGGGTTAAGACAATGAAAACATCTCACTAGTCGTGGAGCATGGACATCAGATGCGGAGACCCATGAGTTACTTTCAGGACCGTAACCTTTCCAAGAAATCAGATACCACAGGTTTACGACCTCTAAATTTGGAATCCAACACCTGTTTAACTTCGTATTCCACTTCCCCCTGTACTAGAACTGGAGCTGGTTGGGAGCATACCTTCTGGACTGCTTTTTTCAGGAGGGAAGTATGGAACACCGGATGAATACACAGTGACCGAGGCAACTGCAGTTTTGTAGGTCACTGGATTCATTTGCTGGAGGACAGTGTAAGGACCTATGAATTTGGGATTAAACATGTGCTTTTTCTTGAAGTCTATATATCTTGTAGAAAGCCATACTTTATCACCTGGTTGATATTGAGGTCCTTCACAATGTTTCTTGTCATAGTGCTTTTTGTATTTTTGTTTAGCTTTTTCTAAATGCTGTAGAATCCGTTTTTGGGTTTGGTGGAGGTGTTGAATTGTTTCCGACACAGCTGGTGTAAGAGAACTTTCTTGGGGAATCGTGATGGGCAAAGTGTCAGGATGATAGCCAAACAAGCCGAAAAAAGGTGTGACACCAGTGGAGGTGTGAAACGAGTTATTGTAGGCTAACTCAGCTAACCACAGCATTGATGTCCAGGAATGAAGTGCTTTCTCAGCGTAAGCACGCAGATATTGCTTCAATGTCTGATTCAGTCTCTCAGTTTGACCATCTGTTTGAGGATAATAGCTAGTAGATATTGTGGATGTGACTTGAAGCGTTTTGCACCACGTTTTCCAGAAGTTGGAGGCAAATTGCGATCCTCGATCGGAGAGAATCATTTTCGGCAGCCCGTGATAACGGACCACTCTATTCAGTAGGATGGTTGCCAGTTCACTGGAGGTGGGCAATTTCTTAAACTCAATGAAATGTCCGTATTTCGTGAGACTATCTACCACCACCAGGATCACAGAGTGCTGTTGAACCACTGGTAATCCTGTAATGAAGTTAAAAGAGATGTGTTCCCAAGGTCGACGAGGAGTTGGGAGCGGATGCAACAAACCGTTCGGTTTTGAATGACTTGTCTTGATGCGAGCACAGACTTTGCAGTGATTTACCATTGTTTTGACATCTTGTGTCAGAGTAGGCCACCAAAAGCATTGTTGGATTAATTCAAGAGTTTTAGGAGTACCTGGATGACCTGCTGTAGGTATAACATGCAACCAATGAAATACTAACTTGCGAAGCTTGGTAGTGGGCACGAACAAACGAGAGTCATGGAAAGGCAGTCCTTGCTTGTTAGATCTTTTGGGATCTGCTTGAGCCCATGCCTGCCATTTCTCAATGGTGAAAGAATTACGGATGTCTTCAAAGAAGTCTTCGGTTTTTATTATGCATAGGACTTTGTCTGGAGCAGTAATAGCTCTGGAAAGCTGGATTGTAGGCAACATGGTAGACTCTTGGCGGGACAAGGCATCTACTTTGTGATTGTCTTTACCAGGACGAAAAGTTACCACAAAATCGAATTCGGCAAAAAACAGCATCCAGCGTAATTGCCGAGGAGTCAAAAGTCTAGCTGAACTAATGAACTGAAGATTGCGATGATCAGTATATACTGTGATAGTGTACTTGGCACCCGACAGATGATGTCTCCCCTCTTTAAAGGCATCACAGACTTTTTCAGCAATTACATAGTTCTTTTCGGCTTCGTTCAGCTATCCAGACATGTAGGCTACAGGATGAAGTTGGCCATTATCTTTACTTCGTTGTGACAAAACTGCACCGATTGCCACATCAGAGGCATCTGCTTCAACTAAGAATGGATGATCCACATCAGGGTGAGTCAAGTCTGGAGCAGTTGAAAAAGCTTCTTTCAGAGTTGAAAAGGCTTCTGGAGACCATACAAACTTTCTTTCTTTCTCAATAACTTGGTGATTGGTGCCACTGTTTGAAAGAAATGGTTTATAAACCTGCGATAAAAGTTTGCAAATCCCAGGAAGCATTGTGCATCTCAAACAGTCTTTGAAGTGGGCCAATCAGGTACAGCTTGTACTTTCTTTTTTGCATGACCATACCTTGAGGGGTAAGGATAACCCCTAAAAACTCAACTGTGGTAACACGGAACTCACACTTGGTTAGTTTGCAATATAAATGATGCTTCGGAGAGCTGTGAGAATTTTCCTGACATGTTGTACATGTTCGGTTTCATTGTCAGAGAAGATCAAAATGTCATCAATATAGACTATTGCAAATATGTCGAGATACTCTCTAAGAAGGTCATTCTGGAAAAATTGAAATGCTGCTGGAGCATTGCACAGCCCAAAAGGCATGACGGTGTATTCAAAGAGACCATGGTGGTCATTACAACCCTGTCGGTCGGTGTTAAAGCGGCGGGAAGACCGCCAACAGGCCAGCGGAAAAAAAAATGGAATTACGACCGTGGCGGAAACCGCCAACAAAGACAGCCACTTTAACACTCCGACCGCCACGGCAGTACAAACAAACAGCTTGGCAGTCATCGCCAATAGACAGACGGAGGACAATGTACCGCCCACAGTATCACAACCTACCAATCTGCCACCTTTTCCGGGGCGGATTCACCGCGGACAAAAACACGGCGGAAACAGGACTCCGAAGGGAAAACGCTCACCTCTACACACCCCACAAGGAATCCGGACGCCAAGGAACCCGAACTCCACATCCTGCCAGCCCTTATCTTCTTGCTCCTCTACCAGGAGCACGAACTCCGACGGCGAAGACCACGGTGAGTACTGCACCTACGACACAGGGGAGGGAAAAAACAGGGACACACATGCAACACGCAACACTCCCACCCTCACCCACGACAACACACACACTAATACAGAATGATACATTACAGTTACACCCCCCCCCCCCCCCCCGGGAAGAAGCCAGGACAAAAGGAAATGAGTGTAACTATTGTAATATATTAAAATCCAGTACGCAAAAATATATATATACACTATAGACAAATATATACACCAAGAATAGTAGTCCATTTAGTGCTCCATTGAAGTCCGTGGAACACTGGGCCCACACGGTATGGGCGAGGCCCACACTCAATCCCCGAAATGATGGAGAGAACACTGCAGGGGCATCAGATAGCAATAAAACAGGCACCTCAGGGGGAAGGGAAAGGGGGGGCACCTCAGCCGGTTGAGTGCACGACGCCAAATCCACGAGGGGGCCACATGCCCACTGTTCCATCCTGGGGAGTACAAAGCCACAGTCTCTCCAGTCTCTACAGTGGGTGGGTTGCCCACTGTTCAATCCTGGGGAGTGCAAAGACACAGTCTCTCAAGTCTCTAGAGTGGGTGGTTTGCCCACTGTTCCATCCTGGGGAGAGCAAAGCCACAGTCTCTCAAGTCTCTACAGTGGGTGGGTTGCCCACTGTTCAATCCTGGGGAGTGCAAAGCCACAGTCTCTCAAGTCTCTACAGTGGGTGGTTTGCCCACTGTTCCATCCTGGGGAGTGCAAAGCCACAGTCTCTCAAGTCTCTACAGTGGGTGGTTTGCCCACTGTTCCATCCTGGGGAGTGCAAAGCCCTGGTCTCTCAAGTCTCTATAGTGGGTGGGTTGCCCACTGATCCATCCTGGGGAGTGCAAAGCCACAGTATCTCAAGTGGATAACAGTCTCCACTGGTTCTGGAGGGGGCTTTGTGCCCAGAGTGCTTCATCCTGCCAAGGACTGATGTAGTGGATGTCTTTCTCCACTGGTTCTGGAGGGGGCTTTGTGCCCAGAGTGCCTCATCCTGCCAAGGACTGAGGTAGTGGATGTCAATCTCCACTGGTTCTGGAGGGGGCTTTGTGCCCAGAGTGCTTCATCCTGCCAAGGACTGAGGTAGTGGATGTGATACTCCACTGGTTCTGGAGGGGGCTTTGTGCCCAGAGTGCTTCATCCTGCCAAGGACTGAGGTAGTGGATGTCAATCTCCACTGGTTCTGGAGGGGGCTTTGTGCCCAGAGTGCTTCATCCTGCTCGTGACGGACTCAGTAGCGGCAGTGCCCTTGGCGCTCATTGGCCAGCGTGCTTGTGGCGGCGGTGCCCTGTTCAGCGGTGCTTATTGCGGCGGTGCCCTGTTCAGCGGTGCTTGTGGCGGAGGGGTCCTTTGCAGTGACTCAGCTGCTGGCGGTCCTGTCTGGGCCAGCCGGGCTGGTGCTGGCGGTCCTGTCTGGCCCAGCGGGGCTGGTGCTGGCGGTCCTGTCCTGGGCAGCATGGCTGGTGCTGGCGGTCCTGTCCTGGGCAGCATGGCTGGTGCTGGCGGTCCTGTCTGGCCCAGCGGGGCTGGTGCTGGCGGTCCTGTCCTGGGCAGCAAGGCTGGTGCTGGCGGTCCTGTCCTGGGCAGCAGGGCTGGTGCTGGCGGTCCTGGGCAGCAGGGATGATGGCGGTGGCCTCCTGGGCAGCAGGGCTGGTGCTGGCGGTCCTGTCCTAGCGGTGGCCTCCTGGGCTGTGGGGATGATGGCGGTGGCCTCCTGGGCAGCGGGGATGATGGCGGTGGCCTCCTGGGCAGCGGGGATGATAGCGATGGCCTCCTGGGCAGCGGGGATGATGGCGGTGGCCTCCTGGGCAGCGAGGATGATGGCGGTCTCCTCCGCCGTGCTGCTCTTCCCAGACTTTCCTGGTTTCTTGTGGCCCTTCCCCACCGTGGAAGGTGTCGCAGCTGACTCCACACTCCCACCTGTACCTCTGGGAATGGCTTTGGTGGCTGGAGTCTTCCCCCTCTCCCGCCGGGCACTGGCCAACTTTTGATGCTTGACAGGTGGGGGACTGTACGTGCTGTGGCTCCGTGCCACACTGGCTGCCCTGGTGTCCGGTGCACTCCAGATTCCGGTGACTTCACACACCACTGGTCCCGGAGATGTTGTGGCTGAGGTGCTAGGTTGGGACCTGGAGAGTTGGGCCCTAGGAGACGGACGGGGTGGGGGAGGTGAGGGAAAGAGGTCAAGATTGGCCAGGAAAGGTTTCTTGGGAACACTGGGACAGGTAGATGGAGGGGGTTTGGGAGTGTTTGCATGCTGGTCTGAAGGTGTGCTTGGGATAGGCTGAGGTAGAGGGGATTGGGTCTGGGTGGAGGAAGTTGGAGGGTGGAGGCTAGAGACAGGGGCAATGGCTGCCATCAATGCTGAGGCCAGAGTCTGAAAAGCTCGCTGAAGGGCCGCCTACCAGAATGAATGCCCTCCAGGAATGCATTTGTTTGTTGCAACTGCCTCTCTACACCCTGGATGGCATTCAAAATGGTAGACTGCCCAACAGTGAGGGACCTGAGGAGGTCAATGGCCTCCTCAATGAGGGCAGCAGGGTTGACAGGGGCAGGGCCTGAGGTGCCTGGGGCGAAGGTGATGCCCTCCCTCCTGGGTGAGCGGGCACGCGGCAAAGGCTGAGGGGCTGCTGGGAGGGTGGTGCTGGTAGGGGGGTGGCGGCTGTACCTGTAGATGCGGGGGCACAGATGTTGTCGCCACCACAAGGGAGCTTCCATCAGAGGACGAGTCCGTGTCACTGGTGTCAGCTCCTGTGCCTGCCGTGGAGCTCCCCTCGCCCTCCGTCCCACTGGTGAACTCCCAGTCCGTTGTCTCGCCCTCCAGAGCCATGTGGGATGCAGCTCCCTCCTGCTCCAGTGCCACTGCTCCTCTACCTGATGATGCTAATGCACACAAGAACAGGTAGACCACAAATAGGGGGGATGACAGAAGAAAGACATGTTGAGTGCATGCATTACCGCTACCTTTGGCGGACATGACAGACACAGAAGCCCCCTGCACTACGCCGCGCACTTGGGCTCCACTGTTCAATCCCTGGGACATGGCCTACAAGGCTATGGCCTACATCTGCACACATGGATGACACAGGAGCCTGACTTGGTGTACTTGGCACTGTACGCAGGTGGGGTGGGGTGCCACAGGGTCTGCCAGAACAAGGGGACCTAACTAGCATACTCGCCCTGGCCTAGGGAAACCCACAGCCCACCTCCCCCACCCAGACACCTACACTGCGCGCAAAATCAGCAGAATGAGAGTGTACTCACCCCCTTGTGGCTGCTGTGATGCCCTCAAGCACCCATCCAACTCCGGGTACGCCACCGCCAGGATCCTGAACATCAGGGGGGTCATGGTGCGACGGGCACCCCTTCCACGTTGGGAGGCCATCCCCAGCTGGGCCCCCGCCGTCTTCTTGCTCCAGCGGCGAATGTCCTCCCATCTTTTATGGCAGTGGGTGCTCCGTCTGTGGTGGACCCCCAGGGTCCGGACTTCCTTGGCGATGGCACGGCAAATATCCTTTTCCTGGTGGGCGCTGACCTACAGGAATTGTATGGGGGGAAAAGAAAACATATTACCAACTGCACCGTCACAGTCATCGGCCCCCATCCCTACCCTTGCCATGTGGCACATGCACTCACTGTCGTTTCATGCACGCCTCAATCTCCCCCCCATCTTTCATCCACCCCACTCCACACAGGCATAGCCCATACAGCATGCTCCCAGTGTACTTATCTGTTTGTCTGGAGGACCGTAGAGTAGCGTGTACTGGGGGAGGACCCCATCCACGAGTTTCTCCAACTCCTCCGATGTGAAGGCAGGGGCCCTTTCCCCAGACGCACGAGCCATTGTCTCTTCCAGACCGAGGTCACAGCAGCACTTGCAGTGTAGGTCCTCTCCTGTCGAAGATCAAGTATCGAGTGATTGAACAGATAGAAAATGGCAGTCAAGTCCGCGGCGGTGCGTAGCGTCACCGCCGGCGTACATCCTCATTGGCTCCTGGGACCCATAGGTTCAATGTTACCCAATGCTGAATTGCACATCGGTCTTCGACCGCCTACCGCAACAGTGTACAACGCCAGCGCAGTTACCTCACATCCAATTGTCCCACTTTACAGGTCAGGCAGCCGCCATTTCAGGGGCCCACATGGCTTCATTTTTAATTGTGTCACACATACCTAGGCTTTGCCTCAACACTCATACAGGCCAAATTTCGGGTTATGATTTATGGTCTGTGGAAGCTGTGGGTACGTACCTCTGAGTTGGTTGACTCTGTGCTCGCTGTTGTCCTTCATAGGCACCGTCCGCTGGGACATGTGAGGAGATGGCGGCATCCTCCGGTGTACAGACCACTGGTGGACCTGTCGACAACGGAGGAAAGACATGTGATCATCACCTACAGGCTTGATCGTGCCACAATCCTGGAACTGTGTGCCCGGTTGGAAACCAACCTGATGTCAGCTATCCGCCATCCCACAGGAATCCCCCCTCAAGTGTAGGTGCTGTCAGTACTCCATTTCCTTGCAAGTGGGTAATTTCAAACAATAGTGGCCATAGCATCAGGGATGTCCCAGCCTATGTTTTCCAACGTGTTGTCCAGAGTGTTGTCTGCCCTGCTGAAACACATGCGGAGCTACATCGTTTTCCCTCAGGTGGAGGAATTGCCTACAGTGAAAGGGGACTTCTTGGCCCTGGGACATATCCCCAACATCATAGGTGCCATTGATGGGACACATGTGGCATTGGTACCCCTGCAGGAGTGAACAGGTATACAGAAACCAAAAAAGAGTTATCATTCCATGAATGTGCAGATGGTGTGTTTGGCAGACCAGTACATCTCCCATGTGAATGCCAAATTCCCTGGCTCAGTGCATGACGCTTACATCCTGCGGAATAGCAGCATCCCTTATGTGATGGGTCAACTCCAGAGGCACCGTGTGTGGCTATTAGGTGAGCAAGTCAGTGGTAATGGTTGTCAGGGTCTGGGGATATCCCTACAGGTTAGTGTGTGTCTGACAGTTGTCCCTCGCCATTTGCAGGTGACTCTGGTTACCCCAACCTGTCATGGCTACTGAACTCAGTGAGAAATCCCAGGACAAGGGCAGAGGAACGCTACAATGAGACCCATGGGCGAACTCAGCAGATTATAGAGCGGACCTTCGGGCTCCTGAAGGCCAGGTTCAGGTGCCGCCATATGACAGGTGGATCCCTATTCTACTCACCAAAGAAGGTGTGCCAGATCATCGTGGCCTGCTGTATGCTTCACAACTTAGCTTTGCGACGACAGGTGCCTTTTCTGCAGGAGGATGGCCCAGATGGCGGTGTTGTTGCAGCTGTGGAGCCTGTGGACAGTGAAGACGAGGAAGCAGAAGAGGACATCGACAACAGGAACTTGGTGATCCTGCAATATTTCCAGTGAGACACAGGTAAGAATACAAACCTGCCTACTACATGTTCTTTAGCACTACTACCTCTCTACTGTCTGTCGTTTTCACCCAGTGTATGGTCACTGAGTTGTCACTTTCCCTTATGATTTCACAGATGTGGGTCCCACTGTGTGACATCTGCTGTGTTTCCTCATGGATTAGAGCTGTGTGACATAGGTATGTTGACATTACATTTGAAAGAGCATTTTGACACTGTAATTGCTAATACACTATTTTGAAATCACAAACTGACTCCAGATTGTTTTGTGCTTCAAGGGTGTTTATTTAAGTGCTCAGTATTGAAGGGGGTTGTAAAATGGTGAGGGGTGATGCTGGAGTATTGTCCATGGCAGAGTCCAGTCTATTAGTCTCACAGGTGCATTGGCCAAATGGGCCTAGGAAGTGGAGCTGGGGCAGTTTGAGGATGGACAGGGTGACAAAGTGGGACAGAAGGATGACATTCACGGTGGTCTAATTTCTTGGCGGGGGTCTTGACATCATTTTCTGTCTTTGTCCGGGATCACAGGGACCGTTTGCAGGGTGGTTCTCCCTCTGCAGGGGGTGGGGTGCTGGTGGTCCTGTGGCGGGGCGTCCTGTCCACTAGCGCCGGCGGAGGTGGTGGGCAGTTCATCATCCAGGCTAGTGTCAGGGGCCCCTTGTTGTGCCACAGTGTCCCTCCTGGTGTTGAGTACTTCCTTCAGCACCCCTACGATGGTGCCCAGGGTGGAATTGATGGATTTGAGTTCCTCCCTGAAGCCCAAATACTGTTCCTCCTGCAGCCGCTGGGTGTCCTGAAATTTGGCCAGTACCGTTGCCGTAGTCTCCTGGGAATGATGATAGGCTCCCATGATGTTGGAGAGGGCCTCATGGAGAGTGGGTCCCCTTGGCCTGTCCTCCACCTGTCGCACAGCACCCTCCCAGTTCCCCTGTGTTCCTGGGCCTCCGTCCCATGGACCGTGTGCCCACTGCCACTGCCCCCAGGTCCCTGTTGTTGTTGGGGTGGTGGGTTAGCCTGGGTTCCCTGTAGTGGTGGACACACTGCTGATTGACGTGTCCTGGGGACAGAGGTATGGGCCCGCTGGGTGGGTGCTGTGCTGGTGTTTCCAGAGGGGGGAAGCTCTGTGGTGGCCTGTGCCAGTGTGAGGGGAACCGACTGTCCCGAGGTCCCAGATGGGCCGGCCTGGTCATTTAGATCCAGTTGGACAGAGCTGCTGTCATCACTGTGGGCCTCTTCTGTTGGTGGTGTGGACATGTGTGGACCCTCCTGTCCGGTGACGTTGGGTAGGGGTCCTGCAGGGGTATAAAAGGATGTTTATTACATCTGTGTGTGCTATGGTGTGCAATAGGCGGGTGACCGTGTACCCCAGTGCTTGCATTCCTGTGTAGAACCTTGTGTGATGGTGGTTTAGGGGGTGTATGGGTATGTGCAGTGGCCATGCATTGGTGATGGGTGTCCATGCTTTGGTGTTGCATGCAGGGCTTGGTGTTGGGATCTGTGGTTTGTGATATTGGGACATTTGTGAGGAGTTGGAGTGATGGGGGTGAGGGTGAGGGTGGGAGTATGTGATAGCATGCAAGTAGGGTGAGGGATGTAATAGTTAAGATTTGACTTACCAGAGTCCATTCCTCCATCTACTCCTGCGAGGCCCTCAGGATGCAGAATCGCCAAGACTTGCTCCTCCCATGTTGCTAGTTGTGGGGGAGGAGGTGGGGGTCCGCCGCCAGTCCGCTGAACAGCAAGGTGGTGTCTTGAGACCACGGAACGCACCTTCCCCCGTATGTCGTTCCACCTCTTCCTGATGTCATCCCTATTTCCTAGGTGCTGTCCCACTGCGTTGACCTTGTCCACTATTCTTCACCATAGCTCCATCTTCCTAGCTATGGAGGTGTGCTGCACCTGTGATCTGAATAGCTGTGGCTCTACCCGGATGATTTCCTCCACCATGACCCTGAGATCCTCCTCAGAGAACCTGAGGTGTCTTTGCCGTGCCATGGGGTGGTGTGGGTGATGTGTGGAGTTGGGTGTGTAGTGATAAGTGGGGTGATATGTAGTGGTGTGTTGTGTGAGGTGCGTGGAAGTTATGTGGGTGATGGTATTGTGTGCCTGTGGATGCTTGGTAGTTGTTTGTGGTGTCTCTCTCTGGCCTTCTCTCTGTAATTTTTGTCATAGGGGTTTGTGGGTGATGTGGATGGGTGTTTTATATTGTATTGGATGTGTGGGAGTGGTGTGTGTATGTGTATCAGGTGTGTGTATTTTGATTTGTCAAATGTGGCTGTGTTTTGTAAGAGTGTGTGTATTTTGAGCGCAGCAGTGTGTACCTCCAATGGGATACCGCGGTTGAAAGACCGCTGCGTGGATTTGTGTGTCGTGATAGTGTGGGCGTATTTCTGTTGGCGTGATGGTGGAGGTTTTGTTTTCACCAGTTTATCACTGACCTTTGGTGTGGCGGACTTGTGTGGGTGACTGAATTTTGGCGGATTACGAGCTGTGGGTCATAATAGCTGTGGCGGATTTCCACGGTGGTGTGTTGGCAGTCTTCTGCACGGCGGTAAGCGGCTTTTACCGCCAATGTTGTAATGACCACCCATATCTTGTCTTGAATGCAGCATTTCCATTCGTCGCCTTCTCTCATTCTGACTAAATGGTAAGCACCTCGTAGATCGAGCTTAGTGTAAAGTTTTGCTTTTTTTTACTTGATCCAACAAGACAGGAATCAGGAAACATTGTTCTTGATTGTGACCTTGTTCAAACCCCTATAGTCAATACAGGTTCGAAGGTCCCCATTCGCTTTAGGGAGAAAAAAACAAAGGAGAGGCTGCAGGAGACTTGGAAGGGCGGGTGAAGTCATTCTCTAAGAGTTGATCTAGGTACTTTCGTAAGTGTTGATTTTCATGTTCTGACAAGGCATATACAAGACAGCTAGGTAGTATCGCACCTGGAGTTAGATCAATTTGACAGTCATAAGGTCTATGAGGAGGCAAGGTTTCTGCTTCTTTTTCATCGAATACATCTTCATAGCACGAATACTCCCTAGTCAACTTTACTTCTTTCTCCGCTGCAGTGGCTATGTAAGAGTTGCAATTTTTGACGACTTGAGATGTCTGGAGACATTTCTTATTGCATAGAGTGGAAGAGAACACGACTTTCCGTTCTGCCAGTTAATCTCAGGGTTGTGATGAGTTAACCATGGTAAGCCAAGGATAATTCCATACTGAGGAACATGGTTCACATCAAAGATGAGCTTCTCATCGTGTTTGGTTCTTGGATCTCCCCATCACAGATCACCGACAAGGGGACAGTCTGAAGAGTTACTGGGCCCCTAGTCAAGAGCTTTCCATCTACTGCTTGTATTATCTCTGGAGTCTTCTTCTCGGTGCATGGGATCCCCCATGTGCAAACCAATTGGGCATCAACAAAATTCCCGGTGGCCCCAGAGTCTATGAGGGCCTTCTGGAAATAGATATTTTTCTTTACTTGAACTTTTATGCCCAGCTTGAGATGTCTCGACTGTGAAGGGTCCACGGTGACACCCAAGAGCAACCGTTCTTTACATCTTGGGTGATTTAGTTTTCCGACTCGACTGGTGCATTGGCTGCAAGTTTCTGGACAGGACCTCTTTTGCTCTTTGGTTTGATTGGACAATCTTTGAAGAAATTACCCATGCGCCAGCAAGAAAGACATTGTCCATTCTTTCTACGTAGGTCCTTTTTGTCTTTGGTCAAGGGTCTCCTGATTGTTCCTGTTTCCATAGGTTCTGGAGTTCTCTCTTTCGGGGTTCTTGATTCTCTATGATCGTGAACATGTCAGGAATATTTCTCAGTCTTTTTGCGTGTTCCTTTTCGTTCGGCTAGACAATGATCCAGTCTCAAAACTAGGTATATTAGATCTGCGGGTCTATCTGGGCAAGGATGTCCTTTAGCTCGTCTTTGATTCCTTTGTAAAACAAGGCCACTTGCTTTTCTTCAGGCCAGGATGTCTCGGCTACCAGCCGATTAAAGTTAGCTAAGACACTAGATCCTGGTTACCTTGTCGCAAGTCTAATAGTTCACGATCTGCTGACAATGTCACAGTTCTTCGATCAAACACTTGTTCAAACTCACAAACAAAATTTCTACAATTGTAAAGCAGGGGACTGTCTTTACGTACAAGAGGGATTGCCCAGGTGGCTGCGTCCCCAGTCATATAAGATAACAAGAAAGCCACTCTGGATTGGGCATCAGGGAAAGTGTTTGGACGGCAGGTCAAATGTAATTCCAATTGAACCAGGAAGGATTATGCTTTCAGGGGATCACCTGAAAAACGTTCTGGAGGAGCTAGGGGAATAGCTGAAGGAACGTTGAGGGAAATGTTCGTAGGAGGATTACCTCCAGAAGCTTGAGAAGAAGGACCAGGCCAAGACACACCCAACTGACTTTGTTCCTTCTTTCCTACCCTTTCCTGCAAATGGCTCACTATCTCAGCTAAGCTGGCTGCTATATCCTTTGATGACACTACCTCTTCTTGGAGCTGCGTGATAACCTTGACTAGCTCATCCAGTGTGGCCCTGCTGAGAACACACGTAAACCAGAAGGATAATAAATTTGTGGGCTCGCAATTCTGTCAGAGTCACCAGATACTCGGGGTCTGCGCACGTTCCCAACATGTCCGCCACAAGACAGCTCCAATACTCTGATTAGAATATCACAGAGTCTAAGAGAGTCCAAGTGGGGAAAAGGGGATTAGGTAGGGAACAGATGGGAAGGAGACCTGTAGGAAGCAAAAGGTTAACCAGCACAATTTCAGACTATAATCACATTGACTTTCGCTAGAATATGGTTCTAAGCATTGTCTTACTGTAACCATGGAAAAACTAAGAAGTGACATAAAACTAGGCCTCAAGAACTCTGGATACCTGGAACAAATCAAGAATGATTAATACAATGTTTCATATGAGCTTTCATAAAATGTCACATAATGCTTAGAAATACATGAACCTTCTGGAATACAGTTTTCAGAATAAACACTGCCTTTGTAAAATGAGGACCGAAGTCAATCTGAAAAAGGTTCCTGAAAAAACTATTGGAATTGTACCAGGGACTATACAGTATATGCACAGAGAACATCACATTTTGAATTTAGTGTCTTCACAGGAATACCATAGACTCAGAATAAATGTGTGCACTTCAACAAACATTACATATCAAACTTTTAGTTGCCATGAAATGATCGTGCACACCTTTGCCGATTTGAACACCAAGTTTAACATGCGGGAAATGAATTGCGCACTCGGCCGATTTGGACAAGTATATACAAATGCCATGAAATGATCGTGCAAGCCTATGCCGATCTGAACACTAAGATTTACATGCAGTAAATGAATCGCGTACACTGCCGATTCTAACAAGAATATGCAAATGCAATGAAATGATTGCGCAAGCCTTTGTCGCTCTGAACACAAAGATTTACATGCAGTAAATGAATCGCGCACACTGCCGATTCTAACAAGACTATGCAAATGCCATGAACTGATCGTGCAAGCCTTTGCCGATCCGAACACCAAGATTTACATGTGGGAAATGAATTGTGCACTCTGCCGATTCTAACAAGAATATACAAATGCCATGAAATGATCGCGCGAGCTTTTGCCGATCTGAACATCAAGTTTTACATGCGGGAAATGAATCGCGCACTCGGCCGATTCGGACAAGTATATGCAAATGCCATGAAATGATCGCGCAAGCCTTTGCCAATCGGAACACCAAGGTTTACATCAGAGCAATGATTTGCGTACTCTGAAAGTTTCATTAGTAGGCCCAAAAACTCAAGAGTCTTTTTAGAACGGGGTCGGGGGCCCAGCCCGACCTCCGCCTTACCACCCTGCTCAAGGATCACCAAGATAATGCGGGGCAGGCCTGGAACTTCAAGGTAGGTCTCCGGAACAGGAGCTCAGGAAATTGCTGCTGCTCTGCACTGGGACCTCTGAATAGTGAGCACTTGGAGCTGGGCTGGCTCCCTTATATAGAGTCTGGCCCAGCCCACAAACCACACCCAGTCATGCTGCAGAGAAAGCTTCTAGAAGGTCCTAGAAGGGACCACACCCTAACACACTCAGTCAGTCTGCAGCAATGTCTTACAAATGAACAGTTATTGCAAACATCATTAATAGTGCTTTTCAAAGTTAAAGTCTGCAATGCAAAAGGTTAACATACTGCATATAAACACAATGTATGAATTATGCTCTTGCATAAGGGCTGGGTTTTTGCATTTTTGTCGCCCGTAGAGCGCGCACTGTACTGATGTTGACACACCATGGCTTTTTCTGATTGTGAGAAGAGGATTTGGACCCACCACCCCAGAGGATTTCTGTAGGCCTGATGAAGACTCAGAATGTTTTTATCCTTTTCCCCACCCTTGTCAGAAAACTTACCATCCTTCTTCTTGCCATCCTTGTCACCCCCTGTATGAACGTTTCTGTTCACTCTTGTTCTGACCCATGTGTCTGCCTTCTTTCCCAATTCTTGGGGAGAGGTCAGATCTGAGTCTACCAAGTACTGGTGCAACAAATCAGACACACAATTGTTCAAAATATACTCTCTCAGGATTAGATTATACAGGCTTTCATAGTCAGTCACCTTACTGCCATGTAACCAACCCTCCAAGGCCTTCACTGAACAGTCTACAAAGTCTGTCCAGTCTTGAGACGACTCTTTTCTGGTGTCTCTGAACTTAATTCTGTATTGTTCAGTGGTTAAGCCAAGTCCATCCAAGAGTGCATCCTTCAAAACTTTGTAGTTGTTAGCATCACTTTCTCTGACAGTAAGGAGCCTATCCCTACCCTTATCAGTGAAAGATAGCCACAAGATAGCAGCCCACTCCCTTTGAGGGACCAACTGTACCATACAGGCCCTCTCAAGTGCAGCAAACCACTTGTTAATGTCATCCCCCTCCTTGTAAGAGGGGACTATCTTATGCAGGCTTCTGGATTCTTGCTCTCTAAGAGGATTACTATGAAAAACTCTGCTGCTGCCACCATGGGGAACTAACCCCAACCTCTGTCTTTGCCTTTCCACATCCAGAAATTCCCTGTCTAAGGCCAGCTGCTGCCGTTTAAGCTTCAGCCTGGCCTCTTCCAACCTCAGCTTCCTGAGTTCCCTTTCCATTAAGTTATCCTCAGGGTGGGAGGCTTGGGAATTGTGAGACACAGAAGAAATTAGGGAATTGGCCTAGAGAGATCTGTCCCTAACTGGCTGGACTCTAGTAACCTGGCCTTTAGGAGTGAAAGGTGCCCTACTAGTGTGTGACCCCCTCCCACTACCAGTGTCACTAGATGGCCTGTTAGCTGACAGGTCCTTGGAAGAACCCCTCCCCAGCATCCTCAGGGGACTCCCCTGAGTCTTGCTGGGTACCCCTCTCCTCTACCTCCTGATCCTGGGATGGGCCGGACTGGTTCTGGTCACTTTCTAGGAGAAGGCTAAGGAGAAGATCTTTGGTAGGATTCTTACCAATTGCTAAACCTCTTTCAATGCAGAGACCCCTCAAACTTTTAAGGTTTAGATTCCCATATGTTGCCTGGCCAACTGTGGGAGTAAGCTCTACTGCAGACATGATAGAAGAGGTTTAGGACAGAGAGAAAAAAAATATTTGGGACTTTTTAGAGAAAAGAGAAAAAAACTTTGTCAAACTTTTTCAAACTTTTGAAAGTTTTCAGAAACTTTTTAGAAAGTTTTAGAGAAGGAAAGTTAAACTCTTTAGGTTACTGCGTATATTCTGAAGTATTTGGTGTATGTTTTTCTTATGAAAAGCACAAATGACAAAGTAGTAAAGCAGTTACAAGTACTTATCCCACCGCTACACCACCAATGTAGGAGGCTGGCCTGGCTTATAGTGGGCACCTTGTGGTGCTTACACCTTGTGCCAGGTCCAGTTATCCCTTATTAGTAGATTAGTAGTGT
The DNA here is from genome assembly GCF_031143425.1 of Pleurodeles waltl. NCBI lineage: Eukaryota > Metazoa > Chordata > Amphibia > Caudata > Salamandridae > Pleurodeles > Pleurodeles waltl. The sequence continues at coordinate 847,929,607 of NC_090444.1, forward strand.
TCTAGCAGCTTAGGGTGATAGAGGTAGCTCTAGCAGAGCAGCTTAGGCTGAACTAGGAGACATGCAAAGCTCCTACTATACCACTTATATCATATAGCACTATATCATAAGAAGCACAATACTCAGAGCTACTAAAAATAAAGGTACTTTATTTTAGTGACAATATGCCAAAGGTATCCAAGAGGATATACTCCCTTAGGAGGTAAGTAAAATACACAAAATATACACACAACCCAAAATCAGGTAAGTAAAACACTTAGAAAAGTAGTGCAAACACTGTAGAACACAATAGAATGCAATAGGAGACAATAGGCCTAGGGGCAACACAAACCATATACTCCAAAAGTGGAATGCGAACCACAAATGGACCCCAGGCCTAGTGTAGTGTGTAGAGGGTCACTGGGAGTGTAAGAAAACACTAAGGGTGTCCAAAATACCCCACCCCAAGACCCTGAAAAGTAGGAGTAAAATTACCCTACTACCCCAGAAAGACAGTAAAGTCGAGATAGGGGATTCAGCAAAGACAACAACTGACTACCAAGCACCGAAGACGGATTCCTGGACCTGAGGACCTGCAAAGGAAGGGGACCAAGTCCAAGAGTCACGCAAGTGTCCAGGGGGGACAGGAGCCCACTAAATCCCGGATGAAGGTGCAAAAGGGCTGCCTCTGAGTGGAAGAAGCCAAAGATTCTGCAACAACGGAAGGTGCCAGGAACTTCTCCTTTGGTCAGAAGATGTCCCACTGCATGCTGGAGGATGCAGAGTTGTTTCCACGCAGAATGACTGCAAACAAGCCTTGCTAGCTGCAAGAGTTGCAGTTGAAGATTTTGGATGCTGCCAGTGCCCAGGAAGGACCAGGAGGTCACCTCTTGGAGGAGGTGACAGAAGGGGCACTCAGCAACACAGAGAGCCCCCACAGAAGCAGGCAGCACCTGCAGAAGATCTGAGCATGATGGTCGTCTCAGCACAACAAAAGAGGGTCCCACGAAGTGGGACGTCAACTCATCAAGTTGGGCAATGCAGGTCAGAGTGCTGGGGACCTGGGCTGTGCTGTGCATGAAGGAAGTCTTGCAAAAGTGCACAGAAGCCCTAGCAGCTGCAGATCACGCTGTACACAAGATTAGTGTCAAGAACTTACCTCCACCAAATTTGGACAGAAGGACTACTGGACTGTCGGGGTCACTTGGATCCAGCTACTGTGTTCTAGGGACCACGCTCATCAATATGGGAGGGGACCCAGAGGACCGGTGATGCAGACGTTTGGTGCCTGCGATAGCAGGGGGAAGATTCAGTCGACCCACTGGAGATTTCTTCTTGGCTTCCAGTGCAGGGTGAAGGCGGACAGTCCTCAGAGCATGCACCACCAGGAAACAGTCGAGGAAGCCGGCAGGATTAGGCGCTACAATGTTGCTGGTAGTCTTCTTGCTACTTTGTTGCGGTTTTGCAGGCGTCCTGGAGCAGTCAGCTGTCGATCCTTGGCAGAAGTTGAAGAGAGAAGTGCAGAGGAACTCTGGTGAGCTCTTGCATTTGTTATCTGAAGAGAAACCCACAGGAGAGACCCTAAATAGCCCTCAAAGGAGGATTGGCTACCTAACCAGGTAAGAGCCTATCAGGAGGGGTCTCTGACATCACCTGCTGGCACTGGCCACTCATAGGTCTCCATTGTGCCCTCGCACCTCTGCATTCAAGTTGGCAGAGGTCTGGAACACACTGGAGGAGCTCTGGGCACCACCCCTGGGGTGGTGATGGACAGGGGAGTGGGCACTCCCCTTCCCTTTGTCCAGTTTTGCGCCAGAGCAGGGGCTGGGGGATCCCTGAACTGGTGTAGACTGGTTTATGCAAGGAGGGCACCATCTGTGCCCTTCAAAGCATTTCCAGAGGCCAGGAGAGGCTACTCCTTTCAGGCCCTTAACACCTATTTCCAAATGGAGAAGGTGTAACACCCTCTATCAGAGGAAGTCCTTTGTCCTGCCTTCCTGGGACTGGGCTGCCCAGGCCCCAGGGGGGCAGAAACCTGTCTGAAGGTTGGCAGCAGCGGTAGCTGCAGAGAAAACCCCAGAGATCTAATTTGTCAGTACCCGGGGTCCATGCTGGAGCCCCGGGGACGCATGGGATTAGCACCCCAATACCAGATTTGGCTTGGGGGGACAATTCCATGATCTTAGCCATGTTACATGGCCATGTTCGGAGTTACAATTATGAAGCTACACATAGGTATTGACCTATATGTAGTTCACTCGTGTAATGGTGTCCCCTCACTCACAAAGTCTGGGGAAATTCCCCTGAACAATGTGGGGGCACCTTGGCTAGTGTCAGGGTGACCTCACACTTAGTACTTTGCACCTAACCTTCACCAAGTGAGGGTTGGACATATAGGTGACTTATAAGTTACTTAAGTGCAGTGGAAAATGGCTGTGAAATAACGTGGACGTTATTTCACTCAGGTTGCAGTGGCAGTCCTGTGTAAGAATTGTCTGAGCTCCCTATGGGTGGCAAAAGAAATACTGCAGCCCATAGGGATCTCCTGGAACCCCAATACCCTGGGTACGTAGGTACCATATACTAGGGAATTATAAGGGTGTTCCAGTGTGCCAATCAGAATTGGTGAAAATAGTTACTAGCCTGCAGTGACAATTCTAAAAGCAGAGAGAGCATAAACACTGAGGTTCTGGTTAACAGAGCCTCAATGATACAGTTAGGCACCACACAGTGAACACATACACGCCACAATTATGAGCACTTGGGTCCTGGCTAGCAGGATCCCAGTGACACAGGCAAAAACAAACTGACACACTAGTAAAAATGGGGGTAACATGCCAGGCAAGATGGTACTTTCCTACAGCCGGAAGTCTAGCGAACATATATATTTTTGGAAACTAGACACCTAGGGGAATTCAGAATGGGGTGACTTGTGGGGCTCTCACCCGGTTCTGTTACCCAGAATCATTTGCAAACCTCAAAATGTGGCAAACAAAACACTTTTCCCTCAGATTTCGGTGCTGCAAAGTTCTGGAATCTGAGAGGAGCCACAAACTTACTTCCACCCAGCATTCCCCCAAGTCTCCCAATAAAAATGGTACCTCACTTGTTTGGGTAGGCCTAGTGCCCACAACAGGAAATGCCCGAAAACACAACATGAACACATCATATTTTCCCAAAGAAAACTGACCTGTTTTTTGCAAAGTGCCTAGTTGTGGTCTTTGGCCTCTAGCTCAGCTGGCACCTATGGAAATCTAGCAAACCTATATATTTTTGGAAACTAGAAACCTAGGGGAATTCAGAATGGGGTGACTTGTGGGGCTCTCACCGGTTCTGTTACCCAGAATCCTTTGCAAACCTCAAAATGTGGCAAACAAAACACTTTTCCCTCAGATTTCAGTGCTGAAAAGTTCTGGAATCTGAGAGGAGCCACAAACTTACTTCCACCCAGCATTCCCCCAAGTCTCCCAATAAAAATGGTACCTCACTTGTGTGGGTAAGCCTAGTTCCCACAACAGGAAACGCCCCAAAACGCAACATGGACACATCAAATTTTTACATTGAAAACTGATGTATTTTTTGGAAAGTGCCTAGTTGTGGATTTTGACCTCTAGCTCAGCTGGTACTCAAGAAAACCTACCAAACCTGTGCATTTTTGAAAACTAGACACCTAGGGGAACCCAGGATGGGGTAACTTGTGGCACTCTCATCAGGTTCTGTTACCCAGAATCCTTTGCAAACCTCAATATTTGGCAAAAAAAACACTTTTTCCTCACATTTCGATGATAGAAAGTCCTGGCATCTGAGAGGAGCCACAAATGTCCTTCCACCCAGCATTCCTCCAACTCTCCCGATGAAAATGGTACCTCACTTGTGTGGGTAGGCTTAGTGCCCGTGACAGGAATGAATCACACAACAATGTTGGTCCTTACATGAGGGCAACGGTTGACTCTGGGGTAACCCATTCCTGATGTAGGCACTAGGTACAGACACTCAAGTGGGGTAGCGTTTTTATCAGGACAGGTGGGGAAACACTGGGTGGTAGGAATGTTGTGGATTCCAGCATATTCCTGTAGGTTATGTGACAGAAAAGCAAGAAAAAATGGAGTTGTTATTCAACATTTCACTTGTGCAGGGTATTCTAGGTAAGAAAACTTTGGGGAATTGATACAAGTCACACCTCCCCCAGATGTCTAGTTTCCAGAAATGTCTGGATTTGGTGGTTTTTCCCTATATGGCCCGAGCCCAGGACCAAAAACGCAGGTGCCTGCCTTACAAAACCAGGTTGTTTTGAGATAGATAATTTTGATGTCTCCACAATACGATTTGGGAGGTGGAATTTGGGGCTGAACTAAATTGGGGAGCTCCTAAGAAGCACTCTATCTGTGCTTGCCGCCGCATGCACCTGCTCTCGGGCTGGACTATCCCGCTATTGCTCCGCTGCACAGACTGTGCTTGCGAAGGGACAGCAGGACTGTCCTCATCACCTCCCTCATAATCAATTGAAGAGCAGTTATTGAATGGGACTCCAACGACTGAAAAATCACTCCTAGAGTCTACACCATTGTCCTATCCCTCAGATGCTGTCTCAGTATCTGCTGTCTCAGTCTCTGATCCTAAGTCAGAGCTGTCCTCTATATCCCGAGTGAGGGCTTGAGCAGCAGTCATCCAACAAGATGCTATCTCTGCTACTGGCTAACCTTTCACTCTAAAACACGAGCCTACGTAGACAGTCACAAATTTGCTGGTGGGGGTGTGTGATACGTGCAACATTAGAGGTCACCTTACCTTTGCTTCTTCCCTCAATCATCACGTTCTTTCAAGACACTCAAAAAAAGACACACTATTACTTCACCTTGTCACATACCAATTGTCACATTCCTTAGCGCCTCTAGTCCCCAGTCCAACACTTGGTGCTCCCACTCCCATTACCTCCTCCTCGGATTCCCTTACTACCACCCGGCAAAACTGCCCTTCATCTCGCCATAGGCCCCGCACATACATTTCATTTGTATTATAGCGCAGGTAATGGCTGACTTTACTAATATACTCAGCTATCCACATAAAATACAGATTTGATCTTTGCAGTAGGCATATAAACCTTCTGTGCTACTTTAGGGCATCAAAACTGGCATTAGACAAAAATCAGATCCTTTTGTAGCAGAAACATAATCACAAGACTTTCTTGACTTTTTTATTGCTGCCTAAATATATTTAGAGAGAGATATCACTTTTATATGTGGGTGTGGTTTTCCTGGGGACCGATAGCAGCCCCTAGGGAAACCACACATGCGTTGACAAAAGTGATCGCTATATATTTATATATATATATATATATATATATATATATATATATATATATATATATATATAGATATGTCTACATAGATATATATATATATATATATATATATATATACATTTTTTTTTAATAGCTGTATGGTTTCCTTGGGTGCAATCTGAAATGGATGTTGTTGTGGCAGAGCCACACTAATCCACGTCCCTTCCAGGCACTGTGCTGCATATTTACACGGTGGTGTAAAGTCACAGTAAGTGGCTTAAGACCACATTGTGTATATGTTGGAGTGCATTGCGCCACCAGGGCATCATTAAAGGTGAGGCTTGGGTGGCAATGGGGCATTTTGATTCAGGCCCTATGTGTCCCGATGCGACCCGTTAGCATGCATTGAGTGTGTCCTATGTACCTCCACCATCTACATTTTTGTGAGATTCCAGATAGTACCGTCCTGCAACTTCCCTGCATTTGTGGTAGTTCTTTGTAGTCTGCGCTGTCCTTTCCTGTAATTCCAGTGACCAGCTCCTACGGGATGGCCGCTGCCACCATCTCCTCCAGCTCGTCCAGGTCCGCCTAGGGTGCGGGACTTCCCCCTCCAGTCTGCAGTGCTGCCTTTTTCCTGGCCAGTTTCTCCTTAGTTCTGCGCTTGCAATCGTGCCAGCCCTTCTTGCAATTGGTGACAGTCCACTTCACCTCTGCCACGCTGTTGACTTTATCTACTATTGCCTGCCACATAGCCTCTCTCCTACCTATTGGCAATTTGGGAGTGACAAAGAGCTGGTGTTGGTGCTCCTTCACCTCTTTGACCCAGATATCATGCTCCTCCTCACTAAAGCAACAGTTCTGCTTCCTCTTCTCTTTCTCCTGGGACTTTTCTGAACCCTCCTGGCTGGTACTTGGCTGATTGGGATCTCCCTGAAGTCTCTCCTGGCTTGCATTCTCCATATTGTCTTCCCAAATGTTTTTTTCTTGCTCGTGCATTTTTTTACGCTAATGCTGGTAAATATACCACTAACCCATTTTGCGTCATAAAACATGCAGCAAAACATTCTAATGCTACTTTTGCAGCATTAGCGTAATTTTCTCTTATAGCATGTTGCAGTAGTTAGTGTCATTTTTTCTGACGCTAACCATTCCTGTAGGAAACTACCCTCTCTTTGGCATGTTACCACCAAATTCTGCCTGCTGTCAGTGTGTTTTTGACTGTGTCACTGGGATCCTGCTAATCAGGACTGCAGTGCTTATGGTTTACGGCTTGCTTGTCAGTAAGTTTCACTGTTTTCACTGTCTGCTAATCAGGACCCCAGTGCTCATGCTCTCTCTGTTTCTAAATTTGTCACTACATACTGGTAACCCAATATTTCACTCCAAATTGGCATACTTGACCCCCCTTGTAAGTCCCTAGTATATGGTACCTAGGTACTCAGGGCATTGGGGTTCCAGGGGATCCCTATGGGCTGCAGAATTTCTTTTGCCACCTATAGGGAGCCCATGCAAAGGCTTCTACGGGACTGCCATTGCGGCCTGTATGCACTATTTCACAGCCATTTTCACTGCACCAGGTCACTTATAAGCCACCTGTACGTCAGGTCTTCCAACCCTGAAGGCTGGGTGCAAAGTACCTGTGTGTGAGGGCACCCCTGCACTAGCAGAGATGCCACACATCATCCAGGCCCATATTTCCCAGACTTCGTGAGTGCGGGGATGCCATTTTAAGTGTCCAGTGGACATAGGTCAATATCTATGCACAGCTTCACAATGGATAACTCCAAATATGGCCAAGTAAGGTGTCTAACAACTGGGAACTGTACCCCAGTACTGATTCCAGTATTGGTTGAACAATCACATGCACTCTGGGGGCTCCACAGTGGATCCCCAGTACTGCCATACAAGCCTTCTGAGATTTTCCAGGTAGCCCCAGCTGCTGCCACCTCACAGACAAGCTTCTGCCCCATTGGGGAGTGAGCAGCTCAATCCCAGGAAGGCAGAACAATGAATTTCCTTTAGGAGAGGGTTGATACACCCTCTCTCTCTTTGGAAATAGGTGTTACAGGCATGGGAGGGGTATCCCTGGGTTTTGCCATCTTGGATTCCAAGGTCGTGGGGCACTCTGGGAGCATCTGAGTGGCCAGTGCCAGCAAGTGACGCCAGAGACCCCTCCTGATAGGAGCTAACTGGTTAGATGACCAATCCCCCTCTTTAGGATCTCTCCTCTGGATGTTTCTTCAGATTCGAAATGGAGGACTCCAGCAAGAATCATCTGCATCCTTTACTTCATCTTCTACCGACAGATCAACCGCTGACTGCTCCAGGAACTCTACAAAACTGCAAAAAAGAAGCAAAGAGGACTTCTGCAACATTTAATCTTCAGCTCCTGCCAGCAACTGCAACAGTTTCCAGATCATGCATCCTCCGAGGACTGCCTGTCTTCAGCCTGCACCAGAAGAACCAAAGGAATCCCCCGTAGACTGATGGATTCACTTCCCTGCTTCAGTAGGCACCTCTCAGCAGCGACGACCATTGGCTTGGGTCCCCTCTCCCAATGACAGGCATTAATCCAGTGACACAGGTGGTTGAATGAAGTGACTCCAACAGTCCCAACATCCAGCTATCCAAAGCTGGTGGAGGTAAGAGCTTGCCTCCCCACGCAAGACAGTACCCCTGTGCACCCTGAGACTTTCAGTTGCCAAGGCTTGTGTACGTCCTTCCAGGACGTTCTTCGTGCACAACACAGCTTAGGCCCCCAGCACTCCATACTGCTACACACAGCTTCCTGAGTGGTTATCCGGCGACGTGGGGATCCTTTGTGTCATGCTGCATGGGCCTCCATTTTTAACTCCTTTGTCCCCGTGCTGTGGGACTTCTGTGTGCACTGCCTGGTCTTCTGAGGGCTCTCTGAATTGCTGCAAGCCCTCTCTTTCTCCCCGTCCTGGGTAGAGACCACCAGGACACTCCTGGTCCCAGGCAGCCCCATTTTCCGCCAACTGGGTGTATTCCGTGACCCAAGGCTTGTTGGCGGAATCCAGCGATGCAAACCAGGCTGCATTCATCCATCCAGCGTGGGACATCTTTTGCGCCAACCTGGAACTCGCATCTGTCTTCTTTGGTGCAATACTGACTTTGTCTTGTCACCGGTGGTTCTTCTTTTGCACCTTCATCCAGGTTAGCAGGGGCTCCTGTTATCCCTGGACTCTTTATCGGTTCTTGGACTTGGTCCCTTTCTTCCACAGATCTTCAGGTCCAGAAATCCATTGTTTGTGTCTTGCAGTCTCTTCTGGTTCTTGCATTATCTTCTATCACAACTTCTAGTGTGTTCTAGGAAACTTACTGTGTTTTACTCCTGCTTTCCTGGGTGCTGGGTTGGGGTATTTACTTACCTTTGGTGTTATCGTACACTCCCAGTGCCCCTCTACACACTACACTTGCCTAGGTGGAAAACTGACTTTCGCATTCCACTATTTTAGTATATGGTTTGTGTTCCCCCTAAGCCCATTGCAACCTATTGTGATTTTCACTATTTGCACTGTTTCCTACTGTGTACTTACCTGCTTTTTGTTACTAGTGTATATATTGTGTAATATACTTACCTCCTAAGGGAGTATAGTCTCCAAAGTATTTTTGGCATTGTGTCACTAAAATAAAGTACCTTTATTTTTGGAACACTGAGTATTGTCTTTCATGTGTGTGAGTATTGACTGATTACAGTGGTATTGCAAGGGCTTTGCACGTCTCCTAGTTCAGCCTTGGCTGCTCTGCCTACAGCTACCTCTAGACAGCCTGGCTTCTAGACACTGACTACATTTCACTAATAAGGGATAACTGAACCTGGTATAAGGTGTAAGTACCTTAGGTACCCACCACAAACCAGGCCAGCGTCCTACAATTCCTCAGTGCCATTGTGCGTCATTTTATAAATATGGCGCACAGATGGAGCTAAGGAATGCCGCTAGCTCATGGTAACTTTTTTGATGCACAATCCCATTTCTGAATTTTCTTACTGAAAATAAAAACAGAAAACTGTTTGATGCAGGGCTGCATAATGGTGATGCAGGCCTGCACCAAGCACTGAAGAGTATTTGCAGAAACCACTGTGACTTCTGTTCCTGACAATGCATGATAAATAACTGCCTGCTTAGCAGTCATTTATACATTTGGTAGATGGTCCTTCCTCCGTGGGAACAGAGCAATTTACTCCACCCCCCTGGTGGAACGATGGGGCATCTGCCAAATTATGAAGGAGGTTTTAGAAAACTCAAGTCCATGCCGTGTTCTGGAAAGAAGTCCAGAGAACGTGGCAATCTGATAGTTACAGTGCTTAGAAATAGCAGAGACATAGTAAAACACTGTCATTATTGTTATTAGTGTTATTATTATTAGAATTGTTAATATTATTATTAGTAACAATGGCAGTAGTAGTATTACAGTTATTCTTATATTTATTTGTGTTATTATTCTGATAATTCACTAAAAAAGCTAAAGTTAAAAGGGAGGTAAAGTTAACAAATATGATTATAGCAGATTCACTTTAAAAACTAAACAAGCTAAACAATTCTCAGTTTAAGGTGCCAATTTCACATCATGTCAAATCCCCACCATATTAAATCAACCTTAACATGCTCTATCAGCATCATAGTTGTCCAAATACATTACACTATATAGAACATAACTAGGTACATCTTAAACCAAAAAAATCCAACTATATATTCCTAAAAACTAACAACCACAGCACAGCAGCACACTATGTCGTATGCTGACACAGCAAGCGCCATACATCCACACAGCTTCCATTTAGCAATCTTATACGTCACTCCAAAAAAGTAAGTCATGCAATGATGAATCCTTTTACACACATAATAAATTAGTACAAACTCATCACATTCTTACCTTACTCAAGTAATAACACAAATGACACCCACAATTGGACACGAGATAGCTAGCGTCATACATTCAAACACAGATCATCCTACTTGCAGGCATCTACCAACATAAACCCACACCATTGCACAGCAATAGGCCAACGACTATACAACTACACAGCAACCTTTTTACAATACTCAACAGTGTCAGTTAAAAAACGTTATCAATCCATCAAGGACCATTTCACACACCTACAAACATCAAGTAATTATAGATGTGGGAATTAAGCTTACCTTTTGGAACACAAAATGAATGGGACACCTTAACCTGAGAATTTGCTGACTTTGGGCCTGATTTAGATGTTGGCGGAGGGATTCCTCCATCATAAACGTGACGGATATCCCATCTGCCGTAATATGAGCCCCATAGGATATGATGGGATCACAATACAGCGGGCGGGATATCCGTCACATTTGTGACGGAGTATTCCCTCTGCTAACATCTAAATCAAGCCCTTAATTTTTATTGTGAAGCCAGTATGAAAACCTTTGACATCCGTAATTTGCTTTCAACTTTTGGTTTCTGTTGTTTGTTTTCTTATTTAAATGTTTGTTTAAAAAGAATACCTTCATTTCGAATCACAGCCCCACCATACTACATCAAGCCTTACTGTCACCAGTGGCATTAATTGAGAAACCTTAGATTGAGATGCGTTCAAAATCATTTATTACGTTATAACTTTGTCGAAGGATGCACCATGGTGTGACTGACTTCATTGAGTGACAGATTACTGGTAAATGATGTATTTTAGGTGAGTTTTTATATGTATGATGGTGGGTTTTGGTATGATAATGTGGGTGTATGGTTGTATAATGAGGTGTGGTCTTATATTATTGGATGTGTATAGGTATCATAGTGTGTGTGATGGTTGTGGTTGATATGTGCATTTGATAGTGTATGAAAGTACGATACTGGGTGGTGGCTTGTACACATGGCTGTGTGATTTTTGTGTGTGCTTACATGTGCGTGAGCATATATTTGTGGTTGTGAAGCCATCCAGTGGTGTGTGTGCATTTATATATAATGTTGGGTGGATGTCTTTATGACTGTGGATATGTTGCCATAAAGTTACTGCGTGGCCACTCATATGAATGTGGGTTTGTTTGCATGTGATGCTAGGTTTGTTGGCATATGATGTTGAGAGTGCAGATTTAAGAGGTTGGTTGTGTGGATTTACCATGGTTTGTGTTTTGGCATATGATGTCAGTGTTGTAAACATATTCAAAAAGAAGGGTCAGCAAATCGTGAAGCTCCTGGCAGGTTGCTGCTCTCTAGCCCCCTTGAGCTACAATACTGGTCTCCCTGCTCCACCAAAACTCAGGAAGACTAGGAGGCGCGTATGACACCCCCCCCCCCCCCCCACCAAGTAATCTCAAGGATTAAACACTGAGCAGTATGGTAGTGGCTGATAGTGTGCCTCCAGAGAGAAATCAAAATGGGGGCCCAAGAGAAAGGGATATCTGCCTTGGTGGTAGATGTCAGGCTACTGCAAGACAATCAGCTCAAGATGGCTGACAGAATTACTAAAACGGAACAATCAATACCACATTAAAACCAGCTACCGAATAACTTTTTTGGGACAAATGAAGGACATTGCAGTGAAGTAAGATTTCTAGAATACAGAGCAGAAGATGCAAAGCAGTATGACAGGAGAAAGTTGGCCTTCCAGAACACATTGAAGGCTACTCTATGGTTTCCTTATTAAAAACATGGCTGAAAAACTTTCCGCAGATGGGTTATTCCCCCTCTTTGCATTAGAATAACAGTGTGACCCCTCCCACCGCATCACCTGTACACCCAGTGGGACTATGCTACTATGTTAATGGAAGCGAGATTACAAACTGAAGCAGACGCAGGAAAAGGGGGAACTCTGGATAGAAACAGCAAAGTGATAATGTTTCCGAATTTAACATTAGCATTGCAGCAACAGGGGGTATCGTTCCTTGAGGTAAGAAAGCAGCTGCGCCAAATGGGCAAAATTTATGCAATGCTTTTGTCTTCAGAACTAGGGGAAATCTCGGGCACCAGCACTAAGGGGCTTATTTACAAACTTTTGACCCATGGCAGTGCCGCAAGCCTTCTTGCTGCGCTGCCCTGAGTCAAAAGAAAAGGGCAGGAATGAGCCATATCAACAGGATATGGCTCATTCCTGTCCTTTTCCTTTGTGCTGTTGTACAATGGGCTACTATGCGCCAACACAGGCCCTTTTACACCATGGTGAAAGGGTATCTGCATTGTGGGGATGATTGTTTTTGTGCAGGGTGGGACACCTTTCTGCACAAAAACAATCACGAGAAGCATTTTCCTCTTTCTCTGTGTGCTGCAGAATACAGCACACATAGAAAAAGGGAAAACGAGGATAAATAAATGTCTTTCTCATTGTTGTGCCTCCCTTACGCCTCCCCTAGGGAGGTGTAGGCTTCTGACGCATTTGCGGGTTTACAAAACCGTGTAAATCTGGAAACACGTCAAAATACTTGGGTGTTGCATGGGAACACCCACCGCAACACGGATGGAACGCCTCTTTGACGCAGCGCAAGCCAACGCAGTGACTTGTGCTGCGTTGCCTTACTCCGTATCTACAAGGCCATGAAAAGCCACGCAAAGTAGCTTTGCGTGGCCATGTAGGTACGGCCTGGCAGCCTGTGCCGTCGGTGCGTCAAAAAATGTAACGCAGCACAAGCTACTTGTAAATATGGCCATAAGCTCTTTACAGACCCACACGATGTATGGGAATGAACAGATACCTAGACCATGCAGGACACAACAGCAAATATGGACCGGCAGGATTATCACCCCAGAAACAAGCTCAGCCCAGGAAGAAGCCAACCCACTGGGGATACCCCACGAATGAGCAAATACAGTGAGACAGAGTTCAGACAGTAGTCGCTGCTGCAAAACTAAAGAGCTCTGCTGTGATAAAGGGAACATTGCAAGTCAAAAAAGCCCATTACAAAACTGATGCATTTATACGTTGAAAGGTAACACTTAGGAAGCTCTAGTAAACCATGATCTTATTAATGTATTCTGTACGGGTGGGTAATCACAAAGTCCGGAAATGGCTCTTTAGAGTAGGTTCTACTTCTCTCTTGATTTCAACTTTGCAATCATGCGCAGTTAATTGGTTTTACCAAAGACTGGTTTGGATGGAGAATTCCATAGTACGTATAAAGTTCACTAATACTTTGCTAGTTTACTTTTGCACACCCATGCTGATCTAGTACAGCATATGTTTATTAACTAAACTCCCAGTATGGAGGCTATCACTGACATGGGTGTATGCTAAGATCAGAAGACCAGCATTCCTGTGACTGCTGTCATTCCGAAGGTACATACAAATTGAAACCTACATCATCATGACTGACACAGTGGTACATTTGCTAAACCATGTGTTAATAATATCACAGTGTCAGTTTGCTGTATATCTGATGATCAACCAACTTGGCAAATGTAAGATGATGAATGTGGCTCCTCCGTGATTTCCTAAACCCCTATTGGGTAAATAGAGCAATGAGTAACACATTTCAGGTGCAATGACTACACCTGTGCCCATGCAGTCTGTCATGGATGACTACAATATACACTGTCAACAAATATCTCCTTGTTGTATCCAAATATTAAAAATAGTCAATCCATGGCTAGCTTCAAAATGTCACCAAATACTGCACAGGATCCCTGCCATTAATGTGTCATAGGGGGCATATGTGCCTCAGGGTACCCTGTTAATGTAGCATATGTAACCTGGACACAACACAGACCCTACATGCAAGAAAGCATGATAAATCATGACCTTAAATCAACCCACAGGTGCATCACACAGTAAATGATTGCCCTTTGATGCCCAAGCCACAATACCTGAGTGTAGGAAAGTACCATCTTGCCTGGCATGTTACTCCCATTTTTACTGTATGTATGTTTGTTTTTGCCTATGTGTCACTGGGATCCTGCTAGTCAGGACCCCAGTGCTCAGAAAGTAAGCCCTGTATGTGTTCCCTGTGTGGTGCCTAACTGTATCACTGAGGCTCTGCTAACCAGAACATCAATGTTTATGCTCTCTCAGCTTTTAAAATTGTCACTGCAAGCTAGTGACTGATTTCACCAATTCTCCTTGGCACACTGGAACACCCTTATAGTTCCCTTGTATATGTTACCTAGGTACCCATGGTATTGGGCTTCCAGGAGATCCCTATGGGCTGCAGCATTTCTTTTGCCACCCATAGGGAGCTCAGACAATTCTTACACAGGACTGCCACTGCAGCCTGAGTGAAATAACGTCCACATTATTTCACAGCCATTTTACACTGCACATAAGTAACTTATAAGTCATCTATATGTCTAAACCTCACGTGGTGAAGGTTAGGTGCAAAGTTACTTAGTGTGTGGGCACCCTGGCACTAGCCAAGGTGCCCCCACATTGTTCATGGAAAATTCCCCAGACTTTGTCCAGTTTCGCGCCAGAGTGCGATGACACCGTTACGCAAGTGCACTACATATAGGTCAATACCTATATGTAGCATCACAATGGTAACTCCGAACATGGCCATGTAACATGTCTAGGATCGTAGAATTGTCACCCCAATACCATTCTGGTATTAGGGGGACAATTCCATGCATCCCTGGGTCTCCAGCATAGAGCCCGGATACTGCCAAACTAACTTTCCGGGGTCTCCACTGCAGCTACTGCTGCTGTCAACCTCTCAGACAGGTTCCTGCCCCCTGGGGCCTGGGCAGCCTAGTCCCAGGAAGGCAGGACAAAGAATTTCCTCTGAGAAAGGGTGTTACACCCTCTCCCATTGGAAATAGGTCTGAGGGGTCTGGGAGGAGTAGCGTCTCCTGGCCTCTGGAAATGCTTTGAAGGGCACAGATGGTGCCCTCTCTGCATAAGCCGGTCTACACCGGTTCAGGGATCCCCCAGCCCTGCTCTGGTGTGAAACTGGACAAAGGAAAGGGGAGTGACCACTCCCCTGACCAGCACCTCCCAGGGGAGGTGCCCAGAGCTCCTCCAGTATGTCCCAGACGTCTGCCATCTTGGATGCAGAGGTGTGAGGGCACAATGGACAGCTCTGAGTGGCCAGTGCCAGCAGGTGACGTCAGAGGCTCCTTCTGATAGGCTCTTACCTCTCTTGGTAGCCAATCCTCCTAACTTGGTAGCCAAACCTCCTTTTCTGGCTATTTAGGGTCTCTGCTTTGGGGAATTCTTCAGATAAAGAATGCAAGAGCTCACCAGAGTTCCTCTGCATCTCCCTCTTCACCTTCTACCAAGGATCGACCGCTGACTGCTCCAGGACGCCTGCAAAACCGCAACAAAGTAGCAAGACGACTACCAGCAACATTGTAGCACCTAATCCTGCCGGCTTTCTCTAATGTTTCCAGGTGGTGCATGCTCTGGGGGTAGCCTGCCTTCACCCTGCACCAGAAGCTCAGAAGAAATCTCCTGTGGGTCGACGGAATCTTCCCCCTGCTAACACAGGCACCAAAAGACTGCATCACTGGTCCTCTGGGTCCCCTCTCACCCTGACGAGCGTGGTCCCTTGAACACAGCAACTCTGTCCAAGTGACTCCCACAGTCCAGTGACTCTTCAGTCCAAGTTTGGTGGAGGTAAGTCCTTGCCTCCCCACGCTACACTGCAAAGCTGTGTACCGCGTGATTTGCAGCTGCTCCAGCTCCTGTTCACTCTTCCAGGATTTCCTTCGTGCACAGCCTAGCCTTGGTCCCCAGCACTCTGTCCTGCAGTGCACAACCCTCTGAGTTGGCCTCCAACGTCGTGAGACCCCCTTTTGTACCTTTGTGTGGACTCTGGTTCACTATTCTTCTAAGTGTCTGTTGGGGTACTTCTGCGGGTGCTGCTTGCTTCTGTGAGGGCTCTCTGAGTTACTGAGCGCCCCCTCTGTCTTCTCCTCCAAAAGGCGACATCCTGGTCCTTCCTGGTCCTCAGCAGCAACCAAAAACCCCTACCGCAACCCTTGCAGCTAGCAAGGCTTGTTTGCAGTATTTCGGTGTGGGGACACCTCTGCAAGCTTCATTGTGACGGGGGACATCTGTCTTCCAAAGGAGAAGTTCCTAGTCATCTTCTTTCTTGCAGAACTCCAAGATTCTTCCAACCAGAGGCAGCTTCCTTGCACCTTCATCCGGGGTTTCCTGGGCTCCTGCCCCCCCGGACACTGTCACGACTATTGGACTTGGTCCCCTTGCCTTGCAGGTCCTCAGGTCCAGAAATCCGTTGTCAGTGCACTGCTGGTGTTTGTTGTTCTTGCAGAATCCCCCTATCACGACTATTGTGCTCTCTGGGGGTAGTAGGTGCACT
Source organism: Pleurodeles waltl (assembly GCF_031143425.1). NCBI lineage: Eukaryota > Metazoa > Chordata > Amphibia > Caudata > Salamandridae > Pleurodeles > Pleurodeles waltl. Next base: position 847,946,104 of record NC_090444.1, read on the forward strand.
TTACTCCTACTTTTCAGGGTCTTGGGGTGGGGATTGTAGGAGGCTGGCCTGGCTTGTAGCGGGTACCAGAGGTACTTACACCTTGTGCCAGGTCCAGTTATCCCTTATTAGTGTAGAAAAGGTGTTTCTAGCAGCTTAGACTGATAGAAGGTAGCTATGGCAAAGCAGCTTAGGCTGAACTAGGAGACATGTAAAGCTCCTACTATACCACTGGTGTCATATGCACAATATCATAAGAAAACACAATACACAGAATTACTGAAAATAAAGGTACTTTATTTTTATGACAATATGCCAAAAGTATCTCAGTGAGTACCCTCAGTATGAGGATAAGATATATACACAAGATATATGTACACAAACCAAAATTATGCAGATAATTGCAAAAGGAAGTAATGCAAGCAATGTAAAGTTACAGTAGATTGCAATAGGAGCACATAGGTATAGGGGCAACACAAACCATATATTCCAAAAGTGGAATGCGAACCACGAATGGGCCCCAAACCTATGTGAGCTTGTAGAGGGTCGCTGGGACTGTAAGAAAACAGTGAGGGTTAGAAAAATAGCCCACCCCAAGACCCTGAAAAGTAGGTGTAAGTGCACCTACTACCCCCAAAGAGCACAGAAGTCGTGATAGGGGGATTCTGCAGGAAGAACAAACACCAGCAATGCAACAACAGTGGATTTCTGGACCTGAGTATCTGTAAGACAAGGGGACCAAGTCCAATAGTCACAACAGTGTCGAGAGTGGGCAGGAGCCCAGGAAATGCCAGCTGAGGGTGCAAGGAAGCTGCCACCTGTTGGAAGAAGCTTAGAGTTCTGCAAGAAAGAAGAGGACTAGGAACTTCCCCTTTGGAGGATGGATGTCCTACGTCGCGATGAAGCTTGCAGAGGTGTTCCAACGCAGAAAGACTGCAAACAAGCCTTGCTAGCTGCAAGGATTGCGGTTAGGGTTTTTGGGTGCTGCCGTAGCCCAGGAGGGACCAGGATGTCGTAACTTGGAAGAGGAGACGGAGGGGACGCCCAGCAACTCAGGGAGCCCTCACAGAGGCAGGCAGCACCCGCAGAAGTACCTGAACAGGCACTTGGAAGAAGAGTGAACTGGAGTCCACGTGAAGTCACAAAAGGGAGTTCCACGACGCCGGAGGACAACTCAGAAGGTTGTGCACTACAGGAAGGAGTGTCGGGGACCCAGGCTTGGCTGTGCACAAAGGAAATCCTTGAAGAGTGCACAGGAGCCGGAGCAGCTGCAAATCACGCGGTACCCAGCAATGCAGTCTAGTGTGGGGAGGCAAGGACTTACCTCCACCAAACTTGGACTGAAGAGGCCCTGGACTGTGGGAGTCACTTGGACAGAGTTGCTGAGTTCCAGGGACCACCCTCGTCGTGCTGAGAGGGGACCCAGAGGACCAGTGATGCAGTCTTTTGGTGCCTGCGTTGCAGGGGGAAGATTCTATCGACCCACTGGTGATTTCTTCAGAGCTCCTGGTGAAGAGAGGAGGCAGGCTACCCCCAGAGCATGCACCACCTGGAAACAGTCAAGAAAGCCGGCAGGATGAAGCGATACAAGGTTGCTAGTAGTCGTCTTGCTACTTTGTTGCGGTTTTGCAGGCGTCCTGAGCAGTCAGCGGTCGATCCTTTGGCAGAAGGTGAAGAGGGAGATGCAGAGGAACTCTGATGAGCTCTTGCATTCGTTATCTGGTGAGATCCCCGAGGCAGAGACCCTAAATACCCAGAAAAGGAGGTTTGGCTACCTAGGAAGGAGGATGGGCTACCAAGAGAGGTAAGAGCCTATCAGAAGGAGCCTCTGACGTCACCTGCTGGGACTGGTCACTCAGAGCAGTCCAGTGTGCCACAAACACCTCTGCTTCCAAGATGGCAGAGGTCTGGGACACACTGGAGGAGCTTTGGGCACCTCCTCTGGGAGGTACAGGTCAGGGGAGTGGTAACTCCCCTTTCCTTTGTCCAGTTTCGCGCCAGAGCAGGGCTGGGGGATCCCTGAACCAGTGTAGACTGGCTTATGCAGAGATGGGCACCATCTGTGCCCATCAAAGCATTTCCAGAGGGTGGGGGAGGCTACTCCTCCCCAGCCCTCACACCTATTTCCAAAGGGAGAGAGTTTTACACCCTCTCGCAGAGGAAGTCCTTTGTTCTGCCTTCCTGGGCCAGGGCTGCCTGGACCCCAGGGGGGCAGAAACCTGTCTGAGGGGTTGGCAGCAGCAGCAGCAGCTGCAGTGGAGACCCCGGAAAGGCAGTTTGGCAGTACCCGGGTTCTGTGCTAGAGACCCGGGGGATCATGGAATTGTCACCCCAATGCCAGAATGGCATTGGGGTGACAATTCCATGATCTTAGACATGTTACATGGCCATGTTCGGAGTTACCATTGTGATGCTGTACATAGGTAGTGACCTATGTACAGTGCACGCGTGTAATGGTGTCCCGCACACACAAAGTCTGGGGAATTTGCCCTGAACGATGTGGGGGCACCTTGGCTAGTGCTAGGGTGCCCACACACTAAGTAACTTTGCACCCAACCTTCACCAGGTGAAGGTTAGACATATAGGTGACTTATAAGTTACTTAAGTGCAGTGGTAAATGGCTGTGAAATAACGTGGACGTTATTTCACGCAGGCTGCAGTGGCAGGCCTGTGTAAGCATTGTCAGAGCTCCCTATGGGTGGTAAAATAAATACTGCAGCCCATAAGGATCTCCTGGAACCCCAATACCCTGGGTACCTCAGTACCATATACTAGGGAATTATATGGATGTACCGGTATGCCAATGTGAATTGGTAAATTTAGTCACTAGCCTGTTAGTGACAAATTTGGAAAGCAGAGAGAGCATAACCACTGAGGTTCTGGTTAGCAGATCGTCAGTGAGACAGTTAGGCACCACACAGGGAACACATGTAGGCCACAAACCTATGAGCACTGGGGTCCTGGCTAGCAGGATCACAGTGACACATAACAAACACACTGATAATATGGTATTTTCACTATGAGCACTGGGCCCTGGCTATCAGGATCTCAGTGAGACAGTAAAAACACCCTGACATATACTCACAAACAGGACCAAAGTGGGGGTAACAGGGCTAGAAAGAGGCTAATTTCCTACAGGTATCTTGGACACCCTGACTGTTTTCTTACAGTCCCATCAACCCTCTACAAGCTCCCATAGGTCTGGGGTCCAATCGTGATTTGCATTCCACTTTTGGAGTATATGGTTTGTGTTGCCCCATACCTGCTTGTCTATTGCAACCTATTGTAATTCTACTTTTCTGACTCTTACTTACCTACTTTGGGTTTGTGTACATATAACTTGTGTATAGTACTTACCTTCTTACTGAGGGTACTCACTGAGATACTTTTGGCATATTGTCATAAAAATAAAGTACCTTTATTTTTAGTAACTCTGTGTATTGTGTTTTCTTATGATATTGTGCATATGATATAAGTGGTATAGTAGGAGTGTTGCATGTCTCCTAGTTCAGCCTAAGCTGCTTTGCCATAGCTACCTTCTTTCAGCCTAAGCTGCTAGAAACACCACTATTCTACTAATAAGGGATAACTGGACCTGGCACAAGGTGTAAGTACTTTAGTACCCACTACAAGCCAGGCCAGCCTCCTACACCTTAAAATTAGTTGTTCAGGCAATTGTTATTCAGGCACAATTGTTGTTTAGACAGTAGTTGTTCAGTACTTAGTTGCAGAGACTTTTTAGTTGTTTAGCAGTAGTGGTTCAGGCAAGTAGTGGTTTAGACCTAGTTGTTCAGGATGTTTCCCCTTACGAACAAGTAGGCCATTTCCATATCGTCCATCCTGGAAGTGTTGATTGATGGTGCAGTGGCGGAAAATGAATGAATCATGTACACTCCCAAGATACTTTGCCACGATGTTGGTGATCAATCCCTGGTGATCGACAATGGCCTGCACATTGATGGAGTGTGTGTGCTTCCTGTTGCGGAAAAGATGTTCAGGTGCAGCAGGTGGCACAATGTGTACATGTGTGCAGTCAATGGCACCAAGCACGTGTGGGAAGCCGTTGATTTGATAGAAGCCTTGTTTGGTCTCCTGCTGCTTCAGCTGTGTGTTGGGGAAGCTGATGTGGAGGGGTGTGAGGGAGATGATGGCATCCAATACCTTGGGTAGGAAGGCAGAGAATGAGGGCTGTGAGATACCGGCAACCAGGGCACCAGTGGTTTGAAAAGAGCTACTTGCCAACATGTGGAGGACAGCTAGCAGCTTGGCTTCTGGTGGAATGGTGTGGGGTGTCTGCAAGCTGGGTGCCAACAGTGGCTCAATGTTGCGCATCAGCTGCTGAATGGCTTGCCAGTTGAGTCTGTACCGCTGGATGATGTCTTGTTGTCGGAGTCCCAGAAGGGTTGTCCTGGTGCAGAATATCCTCTCCTGCCTTCTGCTTTGCCTTTGGGGTCCCTGCTGGTGTTGTGGAAGCTGCCGTTGTTGGTCCTGTGCTCTCCTGCTTCGTGCAAGCTGGATGAAAAGCACCTCCATGTCTTCCTTTTGGAGCTCTGCTGTTGCTTCTGTGTGTTTTCCTTATGTACTGGTGTGTTTGCCCAATTTTAACACCTGCCCCAACCCAGGCGTTATTTTTTTACGCAAACTGGGCTGTGCGTCATTTTCCGACTCCGCCTCCCGGCCGTGCAGGATTTTTGTGCGGTAGCATAAATATGGCGCATGGGTTTTTAAGTCATTTTTGGGATGGGATCGCCTACCTTGCATGTCATTAATGCAAGTCAGTTTCCCGTATCCAGGAAATGACGCACACAGCAGACTTTTGGCATTCACGGGCGTCATTGTATTAATATGGTGCAAGGTTTGCGCCGAATGTGCGTCAAAATGTTTGACGCACATTCGGTGCAGCCGGAGTATAAATATGCCCCAAAAAAGTTGAGTGAAATAATTGCAGACCTAGGAAATTGATGACAGTCTGCCATCAAGTGGAAAATGAAGGGTACTTCTGCAGAACTGCAGCGCAGACACTGGCCCTCATTTTGAACATGGCGAGCCGAACCGCCACATTATGGACATGGGGACGGCCTTCAGGCAGCCTGGCGGCGGGTTGAAACACCATCCTCCATAATGTTTCATTTCCCGCCAGCCTTTTCCTGGCGGGATATCCCTATGTCCACCTATGTGAGTGAAAGGTCTTACACAGTCAGGACATATAACACACCTTAGAATTTGTCTTACTTTAAACATACACTGCACCCTGCCCATGGGGCTACCTAGGACCTACCTTAGGGGTGTCTTACATGTAAGAAAAGGGAAGATTTAGGCCTGGCAAGTGGGTACACTTGCCAAGTCGAATTGACAGAGCAAAACTGCACACACAGACACTGCAGTGGCAAGTCTGAGGCATGTTTACAGGGCTACTTATGTGGGTGGCACAACCAGTGCTGCAGGCCCAATAGTAGCATTTGAATTACAGACCCTGGGCACCTCTAGTGCACTGTACTAGAGACTTACTAGTAAATCAAATATGGCAATCATGGAAAGCCAATTGCTCATAAATTTTACATAGGAGCACTTGCACTTTAACACTGGATAGCAGTGGTAAAGTGTCCAGAGTATCAAAAACAGCAAAAACAAAGTCCAGCACACATCAACACCCTGGGAAACAGAGGCAAAAGGTTAGGGGAGACCTCACCAAGGATGCCAAGTCTAACATACCATATTAAGGCCCCCATTACGAGTTTGGCGGTCTTCAGGCAAGACTGCCATGGAAAATGCTACCACCATCCCGCCAGTGTTGGCGGTACAGTGGCTGCCGTATTATGAGTCATAATCACCAAGCCAACGAAACACAGTCAGAAATCCAACACCGCCAGTGCCACTGATGGCGAAAGAGCGACTGTCCGCCCTTCGGGGCTGCCCTGATGACACCATTCTGGCTGCCATATTATGAGTAATATTTCAGCACAGCGGAACATGCACGGCGGGAAACCATTGGCAGTTCGCATCGCGGCGGTATAAAAAATCACCTCCAATAGAAGGCAACACCAGATTGGACCGAATACCCCACACCTGAAACACATACACATACTACACACACCTTTTCACTGCACCATAAGACACACACCCTCACACCCCTTCAAACCCTTGCAAAAACTACCATGACCCATAGATAGCTGACCCATGAACCACTGCACATTGAACATATATTTTACATGGTGCACGCACCCCCACAACATGTCTCGTCACAAGCACCCATGCTTCACTGACAATGAGTTGCAGGTCATGGTGGACGAGATCGTCAGAGTAGAGCCACAACCGATGGGAGCACAAGTCCAGCAAACCTCTATGGCCAGGAAAACCGAGCTATGGCAGAGGATTGTCAACAGGGTGAACGCAGTCGGCAGCTACCCACGCACAAGGGAGAACATTAGAAAGAGGTGGAACGACCTCAGGGGGAAGGTCCATTCCATGGCTTCCAGGGACAACACCGCCCTCAACAAGACTGGTGGTGGACCCCCACCTCCTCCCCTTGACTTGACATCTTGGGAGGAGAAGGTCTTGGACATCATGCATCCTTAGGGCCTGACTCAAATCATGGGAGGGATTGACTATGGTAAGGAAACAAGACACCCCTGAGCAGTAACCACTCCAGTCCTGCATGCCTCCGAAGTACCTAACACTCCCCATACTAACACAAACCACAAGATTGACCCCCCACTATCACCCTACCTTCCTACTATGCACCATACACCCACCCACCCTACACAATGCACGCTAAACTTCACCATCTCCTCAACTACCACTTCCTCAATCCATCCGATCCGAGTCTCACTCACACCTCACAGTGGCGCACCTGCAAGGACAGTCATCCCACAGCGCACCCAGACTGCTAGCCAACACCACCTCACTACCTATGGCTATTACAGCAGTGTCAAGCTGCAAACCCACGACTACATATGATATGAAAAGCATGGGCCAAAACCCATTTACCATGCAGTGTCTGCATTGCTACAAATGTCATAGCCATCCCTGGGTATCAAAACCACCCACTCGAAGCAACATACCATTGTACTACATTGACATATCCACATACTAACTCTCACCCTTTCCATCCACAGCTTACCCTGCTAATGCCACCTAGTAGAGGATGGCAGGGTCAGACAGCCCTCACCTAGATGAAGGCCTCAGTGGATGTTTGGAGGACAACAAATTTCCTGATCCATCTGGGGTGACTGGCCAGTCGACCTCCAGCAGTTCCAACCTGGACACCCCAGACTCACCTGCTGTGTGGCTACAACACCTCAGCTAGCCCTTCCACCCCAAATCTGTGCCTCAGGGACCATTCAATTAGAAGTGTGCCCCATAGTACAGGGGCCTGAGTCAAGGGCACCCGCCCCAGACAATGAAGGCCCTGGTGCTTCTGGGAGTGGGCACACTATGTCAGGGGCACAGGCACAGGGGGCCAGGGGTAGTGGGAGGGGATCTGTGGTCCATGGGAGGGGGCAGCAACAACATCAGACTGGCCAGGAGCCCCACACCCAAGTTCTGGTGCATACCACCAAACCCAGAACACCATGTCCCAGATCCTTGCTACCCTTCAGGAGACTCAGAGGCTTCAGAGGAAGAACCATAAGGAGGCCATGTGGCAGTGGCAGACCCTCAATGTCACCATGGCCTCCATAGCAGCGGTGCTGCCGGAACTTACTACCATCCTGCGTCAGTCCACCTCCCACCAGCAGGCCACTAACATTTGCCAGATCACATCTGAGCCCTTCACGTCAGCTTCAGCCAGTGGAATGGAGGCCCTACCACAGGACACGCAGGACACCAGCACCCCTTCCCCTGTAGCTGAGGAGCCCCCGCGCAAGCGAGGACGTCCAACCAGACATCCAGCCTCCACTGATGCCAAGACCAAGACCACCACCAGGAAGTCAGCCACTTCAGAACATACCCCCTTGTCTGTCACAACGGCACTCTGTTGACTGTCCACTGTCATAACTCCGTTTTCACATGGCCATCATACTGGACTTCGACTCCCCACAGGTGGCCCAAGTACTCTGATGATCCCACTCGCCATGACCCCACTCATCAGCCCTTGCACTTGTCTAATAAAAATAAACACCTTTGAGCACAGTTACAGCCTATGTCTTTATCTACCATGATTACAAACTAGACTGCCATGACATGTGAAACAGGCAGACCATTGTCATACCACTGTATGTGGCAGTGCCAGAAGGGGGAGTAGTCTCCATGTCCCCTTCATCAGCCACTGGCACAGTTGCACCCTCCTCAGCATCCAGTACTGGGATGTGATGTCTGAGAGCCAAATTGTGTAACATGCAGCACGCTACAATGATCTGGCACACCTTCACAGGTCTGTACAGTAGAGCCCCTCCAGTAAGGTGCAGTCCCGGAATCTGGCTTTCAGCACTCCAAAGGTGTGTTTGATGACCTGTCGAGTCCTTCCATGGGTCTCATTGAAACGGATTTCAGCTGCTGTAGTCAGATGCCTGAGAAGTGTCAGTAGCCATGGCAGGTTGGGATAACCAGAGTCACCTGTGTGCACAGAGGTAATAGGCACATTGAAAAATGATGCCAAATCGCCCAGGTGGTGTATAGTGTTCAGAATACCGAGGCACATGTATGACACGATACATACCGATGAGCCAGGCACAATCCATTTGCAGTGGTGCCATCAGGTGTGGGATGCTGCTGTTCTGCTGGATGTAGGCATCGTGCGCTAAACCTGGGAACCGGGCAGTGACTTGTGTGATGTAGAGGTCTGTGAGACATACCACCTGCACATTGGTTAAGTAAAAGTTTTTCTGGTTCCTGAACACCTGTTCACTCCTCCTGGGTGGCACCATGGCAATGTGGGTCCAATCAATAGCCCGGATCACCAGTGACACGTGTAGGAAAGTACCATCTTGCCTCGCATGTTACCCCCATATTTCACTGTATATATGTTGTTTTAGTCTATGTGTCACTGGGACCCTGCCAGGCAGGGCCCCAGTGCTCATAAGTATGTGCCCTGTATGTGTTCCCTATGTGATGCCTAACTGTCTCACTGAGGCTCTGCTAACCAGAACCTCAGTGGTTATGCTCTCTCTGCTTTCCAAATTTGTCACTAACAGGCTAGTGACTAAATTTACCAATTCCATTGGCATACTGGTACACTCATATAATTCCCTAGTATATGGTACTGAGGTACCCAGGGTATTGGGGTTCCAGGAGATCCCTATGGGCTGCAGCATTTCTTTTGCCACCCATAGGGAGCTCTGACAATTCTTACACAGGCCTGCCACTGCAGTCTGCGTGAAATAACGTCCACGTTATTTCACAGCCATTTACCACTGCACTTAAGTAACTTATAAGTCACCTATATGTCCAACCTTCACCTGGTGAAGGTTGGGTGCAAAGTTACTTAGTGTGTGGGCACCCTGGCACTAGCCAAGGTGCCCCCACATCGTTCAGGGCAAATTCCCCGGACTTTGTGAGTGCGGGGTCACCATTACATGCGTGCACTGTACATAGGTCACTACCTATGTACAGCGTCACAATGGTACCTCCGAACATGGCCATATAACATGTCTAAGATCATAGAATTGTCACCCCAATGCCATTCTGGCATTGGGGGGACAATTCAATGATCCCCCGGGTCTCTAGCACAGAACCTGGGTACTGCCAAACTGCCTTTCCGGGGTCTCCACTGCAGCTGCTGCTGTGCCAACCCCTCAGACACGTTTCTGCCCTCCTGGGGTCCAGGCAGCCCTGGCCCAGGAAGGCAGAACAAAGGATTTCCTCTGAGAGAGGGTGTAACACCCTCTCCCTTTGGAAATAGGAGTGAAGGCTGGGGAGGAGTAGCCTCCCCCAGCCTCCGGAAATGCTTTGATGGGCAAAGATGGTGCCCATCTCTGCATAAGCCAGTCTACACCAGTTTAGGGATCCCCCAGCCCTGCTCTGGCGCGAAACTGGACAAAGGAAAGGGGAGTGACCACTCCCCTGAACTGCACCTCCCAGGGGAGGTGCCCAGAGCTCCTCCAGTGTGTCCCAGACCTCTGCCATCTTGGAAACAGAGGTGTCTGTGGCACACTGGCCTGCTCTGAGTGGCCAGTGCCAGCAGGTGACGTTAGAGGCTCCTTCTGATAGGCTCTTACGGGAAACAATCTTAACAACTACGTTTGAATTACTAATTGCTTTAACAACGAATCTTGAAGAACTACTGGGTCTTAACAACGAAGTTTTGAACAACTACTAGTTTAACAACGATTTTACCTTAACAACTAATGCCAGAACAACAAATTTTAAGGTAAGTGAATTATTTTTTGATGAATTTTAAGGTGAGTTTTGTGTTTTGTTTTTTATTTGTTTAGGGTTTAATTATTATATGTTTAGTTTTTTAAAGTATATTGTGTGGATTAAGTAATGGATTCTATGGGTTGTGGGTGTTATGGGTGGGGTATTGTATTAATACTCAGGTATTATTTTAAGTACTTTTGTATTTTTTATGTGTTGTAATTTATGTTTTTGGTTTAGGGGCGGGATATATGGGATGTAGGGGTTATGGGTGGGGAAGTGTATTAATACTCAGGTATTATTTTAAGTAATTGTGTTTTTTTATATGTTTTCATTTATGTTGTAGGTTTAGGGGCGGGATATGTGGGATGTAGGGGTTATGGGTGGGGAAGTGTATTAATACTCAGGTATTAATTTAAGTACTTGTGTTTTTTTATATGTTATAATGTATGTTATTGGTTTAGGGGCGGGATATATGGAATGTAGGAGTTATGGGTGGGGAAGTGTATTAATACTCAGGTATTAATTTAAGTACTTGTGTTTTTTTATATGTTGTAATTTATGTTATTGGTTTAGGGGCGGGATATATGGGATGTAGGGGTTATGGGTGGGGAAGTGTATTAGTACTTTTGTTTTTTTATATGGTGTAATTTATGTTGTGGGTTTAGGGGCGGGATATGTGGGATGTAGGGGTTATGGGTGGGGAAGTGTATTAATACTCAGGTATTAATTTCAGTACTTGTGTTTTTTTATATGTTGTAATTTATGTTGTGGGTTTAGGGGCGGGATATGTGGGATGTAGGGGTTATGGGTGGGCAAGTGTATTAATACTCAGGTATTACTTTAAGTACTTGTGTTTTTTTATATGTTGTAATTGATGTTGTGGGTTTAGGGGCGGGATATATGAGATGTTGGGGTTATGGGTGGGGAAGTGTATTAATACTCAGGTATTAATTTAATTACTTGTATTTTTTTAATATTGTAGTTTATGTTGTGGTTTTAGGTGCGGGATATATGGGATGTAGGGCTTATGGGTGGTGAAGTGTATTAGTAATTGGGTGTTAATTTACATAGTTGGGTATTTTTTTTTTGTTTTGTGAAATTGGTGTGGGGTAGTATATTCATATTTGAGTATTTTATTAGGACTTTAAGTATTTTTTTTATCTTTTATTAAGGGTATATTGTGGATTCATTTTTGGAATGTATGGGTTGTGGTTGTTATGGGTGGGGAAGTGTGTTAATACTTGGGTATTAATTTAAGTAGTTGTATTTTATTAAATTTTGCAATTTATGCTGTGGGTTTTGGTGTGGGATATATGGGATGTAGGGGTTATGGGTGGGGAAGTGTATTAATACTTGGGTATTAATTTAAGTGATTTCATTTTATTAAAATTTGGAATTTATGTTGTGGGTTTAGGGGTGGGACATGTGGGATCTAGGAGTTATGGGTGGGAAGTATATTAGTAGTCTGGTATTATTTATTGTATTTGTATTTTTTTATTTTTTTTATTGAAAGTATATTTAGAATTAGGGGTGGGATGTAGGGTTTATGGTTGGGGTATTGTTCTTATGATTAGTTTTTTTTTTCTATGTTTGAGTTTTTTTTTTTTTTTTTTTCTTTTTTTTTTTGGGGGATGCAATTTGGTTTATTTGTGGATCATGATTTGGACATATATTGATAGTTTATAATCTTTTATTATGGGTGAATTATTTTTTTGTGTTATATTTTTAGGTTTTGTATTTTTTTGTTGTTGTTATTGAAGGTGTAAAAATAATTGTGTTTAAAAATAGTTATGTTTAAAAATGTATATTTGATTTTTTAATAGTATAGTAGTTGGTATAGTAGATTTTGGAATATAATAATATTACATTTTTTTATTTTAAATATTTATTAGATTTAAAAAAGAAATTGTGATTTTTAAAATGTGTTAAAATGCTTATTTTTTTTTGTTGATTTTTTTTTTTGATCTGATGTAATTAATATTATTTATATTTTTTAATTATTTTTTGGGATGTAAAATTTTATACATATATTAATTTGTCTTAATATTATTTCTAAAAATTAATTAATCAAATAATTATTTGTAGATTATATATAGATTTTTTTTTTTTTGGTGTTAGAAATGTTTGCATTAGCAATAATGTTTTTTTTAATGTAAATTTAATTTTTTTTAAATAAAAATACCATTCATTTTTTTTAATATATTTTTTATTTTGAACATAATCAAGTTTAAAAAATGCAAAAAAAATGTTTTAAATTATTGTTTGATATATACAGATTTATAGAATTTTTTTATTTATTTTTTATATTTCTTTATCTATTTTCTGGTATTTTCTTATTTTCCCTATTATAGTCTATGAGTGAAATAGTCCGTTTTCTATTTTTAGTGCTCTTCCATGTATACGTTGTTCTGTATTCAGTCGGTGGAGCGTCGCGGTCAAGATAGGACGGAAGCGGAGACCTCGTTCAGGTAAGTGGGATTATAATTTTTTTTACAGTATGCAGTAGGGTATTTTTATTACAGAAATAGTTGTCGGAGGTAGTTATAAGGTAGGTAGTAGATTTTCGGTGTTTGTTATGTTTTTATGTTTAATTATTTGTTATCGTATATTTTTGAATACGATAGTGGTTTCGTAAAAGTAAACAAATTTGTTTAGCAGTGTTTTATCTTACAAATGATTATACTGCTTTTGTAGTAGTTGGAAAGAATTGTATATTTTTTTGATAAATTTAGTTTTGGGATTTTTGAGGGAGTTAGTTGTTCGGTTTATGAATTTTGTTTTTACTTCATTGTAATAGGTTTTGTGATTAATTTTTTATTTTGTGTTAGTAGTATCCTTTATATTGTTTTCATGTCTTTTTCTTGATAGTTAATGTTTTAATTAATGATGTGGCTTTGGTTAGTAGGTGATTAAGTTTTTTACTTTTTTTGGTAAAAAAAAGTATATTTGGTATTTTACGTTTTTTAGATATTTCTCGAATTTCTGGTTTGGTAAAGTATTATATTTTATTTCTTTCATTGTTTTTATAGTATATAGAGTTTTTTTTTTATCATCAATGCAATATGAATATTTTTTATTTGTTTTTGGATGACTAATGTTTTTTTATTTCTTTTCTAAGTATGAGATGCTTCTTTCTATATCAATGAAGAAGATTTATTTAGCATCACATGTTTGGATAAAGACATGAAAACTTGAAAGGTAAGAACAATTTTTGTTGTGTAAATTTAGTGTAATTTTTTTTTGAAAAATGCCAATTTAATTGATGGTGTTTGGTGTTTTTTAGAACTGGCAAGTAATTTTTCAGTAGGTTAGTGGTTGTTAGTAATGTAGAATATATGCTAGACTGTTGAGGTACTCTGATGGTGTTATTGTATCAAATTGTTGTATTTTTTCCAAAATTCTTTCTGTTATTTCTTTGCTTTTTTTACTTGTGCGTGGGTTCAGGCTACCTGACAGTGATTGAGCAAGTCTCATTTCTTGGAAACTTTGTTCCTTTTTCAAAATTTCCATGAAATGATACAGGTTTGGGTGGGGTTTACCTATTACTTTATTGAAGGCGTTGTGCCATCCTTCAATGGCATTATTAGTCTTTGCACCACCTTCTAAACAGGTTTGGTAGCAGTTCCACCATTCTATTGGAAATCTTGGCTTTCGTCTAAGACCAGATCTGTTTAGGTGTCCAATCCAGGTTTCTTCGAAGTAATTTAGTAAGGGTTCTAATTTGTCTTCATTTTGTGTATAATAGTTAGACTGTTATTGCGTTGTAATACTCATCTACTTTTGTAGGTGGTACAAAGCATAATGCTGTGAGTTTTTTTAATTCAAATTGTAGTATGCAATCTGAGAAATATTCTCTACTTAGGGATGATTTTTGTATTCTACGCCAATATGCTTGTGAAAAGTGGAAAAAGCATCCTTGAATTTGGGTTTGTGGATATATTTTTAGTATTGTATTTATCATTGATAATTCGAAATCTAGTATTACTTTTCTAGGTGTTTTATTTAATGTTTTGTTTTTGATTGTTGATAAAAATTCATTGTATGTAGAGGAATGTTTATCAGGTAGTAATACATACACTAGGGGGATTGTAGTGTTATTTTTTGTGGCATGTATGGTGTAAATTTGAGTAAATGGATGGGGTGTAGATTTAAAAGTTCCATCCATCATCCAAATTTCACTATTTTGTAGGATTAGTAAATTGGATGTTGTGCTGAATCTTAAAATTCTTTTTTGAGGGTTTTCGTTGTCGTGAATGAGGAAAGTTTCTTTGGAGAAGGTAATTGTTAGTTCTGGGGGGATGTTAATGTCTTCATAGGTTTGTGGTGTTATATGTTGGGGATTACTTGCCAGTCTTTCTCGTTGAAATATTCTCCTAAGGTTTGGTACAGAAGGCATCCTACCAGAAATCTGTACTGGAATATTTTGTACTACCTCCCTTATAACTTGTCCGCAGGAGTCATTGGAGGTGTGTGCAATGTTTTTTATTTTTTGTATGTTTTCTCTTATCTCAATTTCTATTGCAGAGGCAGAGTGGTTGTGATCTGATGTCTTAACAACTGTGTTTTCTAGAGTTACAGCTCTGCCTTTACAATGTGAAGAGTAGAATTGTACACACCTCCAATGGCTCCTGAGGTTGACAACCTTGTCTCTGCAATAAAGATAACCTTCATACTTTAGTAGCTGGTTTCCGGTTCTTGAGGTTATGTAACTTGCTTCTCCTTGCGATGCCATTTGTGAAATATCTGTAAATAATATAAAAGAAATAGGTTAGAAGAAGTTTGCAGTTTTTATTATAAAATTTGTGGTGGATTTAGTTTACTACTTAGTAAGTTAATTAATATATAATGTGTTCTATTTGTAAGTGTTTGGTGTAGGTGGTTTGTTATCTTTTATATTTGGTGATTGTGTGTTATTTATTGAGGTAATTAGGTTAGTGGGGGTTTTAGGTTTTGGGGAGGGGGTGGGGGGTTAGGGGGTTTTAGGTTTTGGGGTGGGGTTGGGGGGGTGGAGCATTTTTGGTTTTGGGGAGGGGGTTGGGGTGAGGGGGTTTTAGGTTTTGGGGTGGGGTTGGGGGGGGTGGGGCGTTTTTGGTTTTGGGGAGGGGGTTGGGGTGAGGGGGTTTTAGGTTTTCCGGTGGGTTTGGCGGGGTGGGGTGTTTTTGGTTTTGGGGAGAGGGTGGAGGGTCAGGGGGTTTTAGGTTTTGGGATGGGGTTGAGGGGTGGGGCGTTTTTGGTTTTGGGGAAGTGGTGGAGGGTGAGGGGTTTTAGGTTTTGGGGTGGGGTTGGGGCGTTTTTGGTTTTGGGGAAGTGGTGGAGGGTGAGGGGGTTTTAGGTTTTGGGGTGGGGTTGGGGCGTTTTTGGTTTTGGGGAGTGGGTGGTGGGGTCAGGGGGTTTTAGGTTTTGGCGTGGGGTTGGGGGTGGGGCGTTTTTGGTTTTGGGGAGGAGGTGGGGGTTAGGAGGTTTTAGGTTTTGGGGTGGGGTTGGGGGGGTGGGGCGTTTTTGGTTTTGGGGAGGGAGTGGGGGGTCAGGGGGTTTTAGGTTTTGCGGTGTGGTTGGGGGGGTGGGGTGAGGGATGTAGGGTGAATGGTGATTATTAGTAATGCTTTTATTAAGAATGATTTTACAATGAAATATTGTTGTTAAGGCATTTGTGGTAAAATTATTAGTAGTAAGAACAAGGTTGGTGTTCTGTCCTTGTTGTTAAGGTACTAGTTGTTTTGGAAGTTGGTGTTTTGTTGTGAAATGTATTTATGTTTATAGTCCAGCAGCTGTTTAGAGGTGTTTGGTGGAGTTGTAATAGTTATTTTTTTTATATAATATATGTACTGTGTTTGTGAAGTGTTTTTAATTTTATTGAATTTATGTGTTTGGTGTTAAGTTAAGGGGTATTTGAATAAGAATGTTTGTTTAGTTTTATTTAACTACAAAATCTGGTTGTATGTTATAATGAAAATATTATACTTACTTTGAGTTTATTTTCTTATTTCAGATGTTATTTTTTTTTTAATTGATTTATTTCACTTTTGTATGTCTTCTGGTGTTTTTTTGGGTTCTTGGAGTCTGTAAGAATGTATTATTTAGTTTATTCTTTTGTTTTATTAATTATTTAGTTTTTTTGATTTAGAAGTAATTTTTTTATTAGGTTTGAAATTTGGTGAATAATATTTGTTTTTTGGTTAAATTTATTAGGTGAATTAAAAAATGTTTTAAACTAATTTGTAGATTTAATATTTTATATATATATTTTAATTATATTATGGTATTCGTTATTTAACAATTTTTTTAATGCAATTGTTTATGGTTTAGTGAAATTGTTTTTTAATAATGGTAATGGTTTACCTTTGATGGTGAAGGTGTGGTGTTTATCTTTTTGGTCAGATTCTTGATATTTATGCCTGTAACAAAATAGTATGAAAGGTACATTATTTATATATTATTTTAGCTGTGGTATAGGTTAGTAAATTTCTTTATATTTATTTTATTTATGGATATTTTACCTTGTTATCTCAGTAGATGGCGGTGTTGGATAAATTCTATTTTAATTCTTTTCCGTAGTGATATGCTCGTCTTCTCTGTAAGTTGTTTGGTGTAGTAATGATTAGAAAATGGAGGTCGTTGGTATTTATATGTGTTTTTGTAAGTATTGTTTTATTTGTAAATTGAATGTGTTTTCGATGTGTTTTTTTATTATGAATTCGTTTGTGATGTTAGATATATATAATTGTGGAGTGTTTTTGGTTTGTAGTTTGTATTTTTATTTATGTTCGTTCTCGTTTGTTTAGTAGAGGAAGTACATCATGGGTCATGTAGAAAGTGTTGTAGGACTATCGTTTTATGTAGGTTTTTTTTTTAGTGTTGTGTTTGTTTCATAATTATTTAAGTATTATTTATTTTGATTTAAAACGGTGTTTATATGTTTTGGATTTTTGTGATGTTTTGTTTTTTGTATGTAGGAAATATATTGTTATTTTCGATTTCGTTTATTTTTTACGTAGTACTGTAGTGGTTTTAATATTTTATTTATTAATCGTTATTGTTTAGTTGTGATATTAATTATTAATATTTTTCGTTGTTTGGAGTTCGTTTTAAATATATTAGGTGCTTAGGCGTTTTCGGTGTTGGGTAGTATTTGTTTGGGTATTCGTTGTTTGGCTAGTCGTTTGTTTGGGTAGTAGTTATTTTAGGATTCGTTGTTTAAGTATTCGTTGTTTGGGTATTCGTTATTTGGGGAGTCGTTATTTAGGTAATTTTTTTTTGGGTAGTCGTTGTTTAGGTAGTAATTATTTGGGGAGTCGTTGTTTAGGTAGTCGTGGTTTACATAGTAGTGGTTTAGTGGAATGTTCGTGATTTAGTGGTTTTCGTAGTCGTTAAATAGGTGTTCGTTGTTCAGGAATAATTTAGTTAATGTTTTTTTTCGCTGTTTAGACTTTGTTGTAAAATAATTCGTTTTATAGGTTTTTTCGGTGTTGGGAAGTCGTTGTTTAAGTAGTAGTTGTTTAGGTAGTAGTGGTTTAGTGTCATATTCGGCTCTTACCTCCTTCCTAGGTAGCCAAACCTCCTTTTCTGGCTATTTAGGGTCTCTGCTTTGGGGATCTCACCAGATAACGAATTCAAGAGCTCACCAGAGTTCCTCTGCATCTCCCTCTTCACCTTCTGCCAAAGGATCGACCGCTGACTGCTCAGGACGCCTGCAAAACCGCAACAAATTAGCAAGACGGCTACTAGCAACCTTGTATCGCTTCATCCTGCCGGCTTTCTCGACTGTTTCCAGGTGGTGCATGCTCTGGGGGTAGCCTGCCTCCTCTCTGCATCAGGAGCTCTGAAGAAATCTCCCGTGGGTCGACGGAATCTTCCCCCTGCAACCGCAGGCACAAAAAGACTGCATCACTGGTCCTCTGGGTCCCCTCTCAGCACGACGAGCGTGGTCCCTGGAACTCAGCAACTCTGCCCAAGTGACTCCCACAGTCCAGTGACTCTTTAGTCCAAGTTTGGTGGAGGTAAGTCCTTGCCTCCACACGCTAGACTGCATTGCTGGGTACCGCGTGATTTGCAGCTGCTCCGGCTCCTGTGCACTCTTCCAGGATTTCCTTCGTGCACAGCCAAGCCTGGGTCCCCGACACTCCTTCCTGCAGTGCACAACCTTCTGAGTTGTCCTCCGGCGTCATGGGACTCCCTTTTGTGACTTCGGGTGGACTCCGTTTCACTTTTCTTCTAAGTGCCTGTTCAGGTACTTCTGCGTGTGCTGCCTGCTTCTGTGAGGGCTCCCTGAGTTGCTGGGCGCCCCCTCTGTCTCCTCCTCCAAGTGGCGACATTGCGACGTGGGACATCCGTCCTCCAAAGGAGAAGTCTCTAGTCTGTTTCCTTCTTGCAGAACTCCAAGCTTCTTCCACCCGGTGGCAGCTTCTTTGCACCCTCAGCTGGCATTTCCTGGGCTCCTGCCCACTCTCGACACTGTCGCGACTATTGGACTTGGTCCCCTTGTCTTACAGGTACTCAGGTCTGGAAACCCACTGTTATTGCATTGCTGGTGTTTGTTTTTCCTGCAGAATCCCCCTATCACGACTTCTGTGCTCTCTGGGGGTAGTAGGTGCACTTTACACCTTCCTTTCAGGGTCTTGGGGTGGGCTATTTTTCTAACCCTCACTGTTTTCTTATAGTCCCAGCGACCCTCTACAAGCTCACATAGGTTTGAGGTCCATTCGTGGTTCGCATTCCACTTTTGGAGTATATGGTTTGTGTTGCCCCTATACCTATGTGCTCCTATTGCAATCTACTGTAATTTTACACTGCTTGCATTACTTTTCTTGCTATTACCTGCATAATTTTGGTTTGTGTACATATATCTTGTGGATATAACTTATCCTCATACTGAGGGTACTCACTGAGATACTTTTGGCATGTTGTCATAAAAATAAAGTACCTATATTTTTATTATATCTGTGTATTGTGTTTTCTTATGATATTGTGCATATGACACCAGTGGTATAGTAGGAGCTTTACATGTCTCCTAGTTCAGCCTAAGCTGCTTTGCCATAGCTACCTTCTATCAGCCTAAGATGCTAGAAACACCTCTTCTACACTAATAAGTGATAACTGGACCTGGCACAAGGTGTAAGTACCTCTGGTACCCACTACAAGCAAAGGCCAGCCTCCTACAACATGTGCTACAGCATAGAAGGCTGCCATCACAGTGGGCAGATCGTCACGTTGGGGAACCTGATATAGCTGCCTATATGTTTGAGTAGGGCACATAGGACGTTCTTCAAGACGTGGCTGAAAATGGGCTGGGACATTCCTGCAGCCCAGCCCACTGTAATTTGGAAGGACCCTGAGGCAAGGAAGTGGAGGACTGCCAACACCTGTACTGTGGGTGGGATGGCATTGGGATGACGAATACCAGACTGCAGATCCGGCTCCAACAGCCTCACAAGCTCCATGATGGTCTGACAGTTCAGCCAATAGGACTGGATGACGTGCCGCTCTTCAAGGGTGGTAAGATCTACCAGGGGTCTGTAGACTGGAGCATTCCTCATCATCATTCTTCCACCGTACATGGGAAAAGGAGGGAGTAGCAATCATTATGTGCATTAACGACTGTGTGGACGCATTGGAGCTGTGCACAGGTCACTTGAAAACATTCATGACGTACCTCATAAACCCTCTCTATCCACATTGTAGAAGTAAAATGGCAGCCGCCTGTCCTGCATGCACAGAACAGATGGAAGTGAGCAAATACCGCCAGCGTAAGATGTCATGGCAGTAGGTACTCGCAACCTCCGTGCAACTCCTCATTAGTTAACATGGTTGCCTATGGGAGACATGAGCCAATGGTGATCAAAGCCGGTAGTGACGGTGATGTCTGCGGTGGCCGTGACGCCATTTTTCATGTGCTCAGTTTACTTGACTCCTGGCACTCATGCTGAGAAGACCTCCACTGCGTGTGCTGCTGTGTGCTGACTCTGGTAGCCAATATGCCACGTGCTGCAGGGGACAGGCCCCCAGCTTTCTTACAGGAAGAACTAGAGAAGCTTGTGGAGGGTGTCCTCCCATGTATGCCCAGTTGTATGGGGCACCACGGCAGCAGGTGAGTCCAATGAGATTGTACTGTCTGTGAGTGGTTCTAATGTGGATGGGGGCCTTGGGACGAGGACGAGTGACTTGTGGAAGGACCTGGCTGAGGGCTGTGAGGACAACTGGAATGATGAAATGTGCGTATGTTCATGAGATGCGTTGTGTCTAATGCAGTCCATAAGTTGCCACTCTAAATGACTGTCTCTTTTTTTCTGTGCCATCCATGCAGGTGAGCGCCCACCAGAAGAAGGGAATTTTGCGTGCCATTGCCAAGCAAGTGCAGACCCTGGGGGTCTATGCCCAGTGGAGCAACCACTGTAGGAAGCGGTGGGAGGACCTGAGACGCTGGGCAAGGAAGACCGGTGAGGCCCAGCTGGGGACGTCCTCCCAATGAGGGAGAGGTGCCCGTCGGACCCTGACCCTTCCTTATGTCCCACATTTTGGCGGTGGCGTACCCTGAGGTGCATGGGCACTTGAGGGCAGCACAGCAGCCACAAGGGGGTGAATTCAGATTCGTACATAGTTTATGTGGTGAGTGATAGGAGCAGCCTGTGCAGTACGTGAAGGCTGTGGAATGTGTGCTTGGTAGCTACTGTTGGACTAGGCGTGGGACACATTGAGGCCGGATGTGCTACATACATGTGAGAAAATGCAGTGCAGGATGTGAGTTGTGGTTAACTTAACTGCTAAGTAGTATCAATGGCATGGCAACTGTGTAGTAGATGAGCAGGCTATTTTATGTGGACAGGGTCCCTGCTTCTGGAGTTCACACACATTGTAGTCCCAACTATCCAAACAGTGTGGCTGGGCCATATCCCTATCTGCTGTCTGCCCGCATGTGGTGTATTTGTAGTCTGTGATGCCTGAGGTTTCACATCACACAGCTATATGCGCATGGGTTATGTGGCTGTGCAAGTATACCTCCAGACGCCCGTAGAGTATTTAGTTTGGGTCTTGAGACCGTAAAGAGCCATGACCCAATGGACTGGTTCAGCCATGTGTTGAAGGTATGGCTTTCATCCTGTACAGGATTGAATGTGTGTCAGCATGAGTGGAACTCATATATATGACTGTGGTGCACATGTCTGTTATTGAAGTGGCAGGTGTGAGTGAAGGCGTGGTATGTAATGACATGGCATTAGAGTATCTTGTAGTGACTTGAGTGTAGCTGTTGTGTTGGCACTGCTCCCTGTCTCTCTCTCTCCCACCCTTTCTCTCACTGTCCCACCCTCCCTCCCTCTACTTCTCTGTCTTTGTGTGCATCAGCATCACCTGGCAAAGGAGAAGGGGCACCGGCGAGTGGGGAAGCTGCATCCCACGGGACTCAGGAGGTTGATGCCAGCAGAGCCAAGAGGACTAGTGGGACGGAGGGCGAGTGGAGCACCACAGGGGAGACAGGAACAACTAAAGCATCATCAGATTCTTCCTCCGATGGTGACTCCCTGGAGGTGATGGAACCCTCCAGCCCTATGCCTGCTCCATCCTTGTCCACCACCCCCCTTACCAGCACCTCCCTCCCTGTAGCTCCAGACCCAGTTGCCTGTGTCCGCTCACCCAGGAGGGTGGACATCTCCTTCGCCCTAGGCACCTCTGATCAACCCTGCTGCCCTCAATGAGGAGGCTATTGACCTCCTGAGGTTTATCTCTGTTGATCAGACAACCATTGTGAATGCCATCCAGGGACTGGCATCCCAGATGCAACAGTCAAATGCGTTCCTGGAAGGCATTCACGGTGCCCTGTCTGCCCTTCAGAGATTGTTTCAGGCTCTGGCCTCCTCATTGAAGGCAGCCAGTGTTCCTTCTTCTTCCGTCCCCCCTCCAACTACCTGTTTCCACTCCCACATTCCTCTCCCATTTCCCATCCAAAGCACACTTTCATACCAGCATGCATCCCCTCCAACAGACCCAGAGCGCAATGAAAATCACATGCACCCCAAACGCCACCACTGCCATGCGCACAATCACCATTCAGATGTACACACAACAACATCCACTCCCTACACTGACTTCTCCACCTCCTTCCCCCTCACAGTCACATCGCCACTCACACCTGCAGACACCACATCATCAGTCCCAGGTTCAGCCACATGTGCCTTCACTGTTACTGCCACCACAACAGCAGACCCCCATACATCCACCCCACATACCACATCTGCATGCACCACAACAGTGAACACTAACACATGCAGCACATCCTGCACACACCACCCCAACATTCACTCACACATCCCCCCTGCCATCTCCCTGTGTCTCCTCCACTCCTCCTCCCAGTACACCGATACACCCACACTAATCTACCCAGCACACACGTCATACACCCACGCACCAGCACCCAAACCACATCCACGTACACACCTGTCAACCATCCCCTCTCCCTCCACTCCCAAATGCCTAACCCATGACCTACCCCCTGTCCGGAAAAAAGATTCCTACATGAGTTTTCCCTGTTCCCCTCCACTGGTCCAGTCCCTGTTCCACCCAAAAGCCCTGCTGCCCTTCCAAGACCCCTGCCTTCCACCTCCCTGTCCTCCTCTGGTCTGAGCCATGCCCTGCAGACAGCAGTCTGCAGTGCTGCTACGACAAGCAGCCCTTCCCCTCACACCTATAGGCCTGGTACCACTCCATCTGGGTCCCCTGCTGTTGTAGCCTCCACCGCCGTCACACCAAAGAAGGCAGGAAAGAGGGGCAAGGCTAAGGTGTCCCCCAGAAAGCAGGTCAGTAAGGAGGGAAGGCCTGGAAACAAGAGGAGGAACCCCCATCCAAACCCTGATCCCACCCCCCAACCTCCCCATCCCTGAGGTGCCTGCATGCCCCATTGATGCCCTTGCCCTGTGGAGGTCTGCACATTGCAGTCAGGAGTCAAGTTGGGCACTCCTCAAATGCCCAATGTGCCCGAGACATTTGGACAATCATGCACTGACCATTGTGGCATTCTGTGAATAGTTGTTTTCTTTACTGTTTTTATATATATAATTATATTTATCTACAATAGTGCCATTGTTGTCGATGCTACATAACTTGTCCTGGCTTTCTTTGTTCATGTATGTGTAGTGAATGTGCATTTGTGCGTGTGTGTACTAATGTCTTTCCTCCAGTGTGTGCTAGGCTAGGGTACTTACAGCTGGTGTCTATGTCGGCGTTGCTGGTCCTGGATGTCAATGGCCATCAGGAGCATTGGAAAGACTTGCATTTTGCGTGCCATTGCGCCTACGGACGTGCCTATGTTCCAGACGGTGGGTGCTTCCTTATATGTTGTTTGTTTCCGCCATGGTTTTCACTGTGGTTAGACCACCCCGGAAGTCCTGGTGTGCAACCTCGTAATATGGTGAGTGGAAACTGTGTGACCGCTGGCCTGAAGGGGCCTTCAGCTGGGAATAGTGATCAATCCACAATGGTGGTCCGGACGGAAACTTGACTATGTTCTGCAGGTGCCTTCCCAGTACTCATAATATGGTGGTCTGCACCATCAGGCCTGTGGTGGTGCGACCGCCATCTCCACCGCAGTGGTCCACTAACCGCCAAACTCATAATGAGGGCCTTAATCTTTTTAAGCACACGCTCTCAGCAGAAGAGATCTCAGTCCCTAGCCGTGGACTTTCTTTTGGGCCCACAGCCAGACCAATCTTTCTTTTTCAATTAAATTGTGTATGCCACGGTTTTTTAGAAAGATTAGGTTGAACCACTTTTTTCCGGGTAGTCCATTACGTTCCAAGTAAGATGCTACAGGCCTCAGACCACTGCTGGCATGCCCATGGAAGTCTTCTTCCCACCTCGGGTTCAGAAACCATAAGAGAGCTGATGAGACACCATCACTATTCTCACCAGTAGAGGTCGACTAGATCTTTGGACTTGGAGTGTAGTAGTCAGGTTAATTCAATCACAAATCAATGACAATATACAATGAACATCGATAGACACCAAAAATGTAACACTAAATCAAACTCCAAATCGACTAAAGTGTCAAGGCTTTATTACAATCCCATACTCAATGTAATGTATATGGTGCGCAAAACTAAGTTATAAGCATACATGAAAACCATAGGCTGGATGAAACGTCTGAAAAGAATTAGGCCCTCATTAAAACCCTGGCAGTAAATCCCACTTACCGCCGTGGTGACGGCTGTCAAGATACCGTGGCCGCAGCAGAAATCCATTACAGGTATTACGACCCACATCTTGTAATCCGCCACAATACAGACACCCACACACGTCCGCCACACCAAAGGTCAGTGATAAACTGGCGATACCAAAACCTACACCATCACGCCAACAGAAATACGCCCACACTATCACGAACCACAAATCAACGCGGCGGTCATTCAATTGCAGTAATCCATTGGCGGTACACACTGCTGCGCTCAAAATACACACACACTTACCAAACACAACCACATTGGACAATTCAAAATACACACACCTGACACACATACACACACCACACCCACACACCCAATCCATTATAAAACACACACCCACATTACCCATAACCCCTTACAACGACCTGTTTGGAAGAAACGCAGAGAGAGAGAATAGCAAACACAACACCAGCATCCACAGACACACAACACCATCACTCATACAACATCCACGCACCTCAAACAACACACCCCAACACATCCCCCCACACATCACAACAGACAGCACCTCACACATCACCCACACCACATCATGGCACCTTAAAGACACCCCAGGTTTTCCGAGGAGGAGCTCAGGGTCATGGTGGAGGAAATCATCCGGGTAGAGCCACAGCTATTTGGATCACAGGTGCAGCAGATATCCATTGCAAGGAAGATAGAGCTATGGTGGAGAATTGTCGACAGGGTCAACGCAGTGGGACAGCATCCAAGAACACAGGATGACACCAGGAAGAGGTGGAACGACCTAAGGGGGAAGGTGCGTTCTGTGGCATCCAGACACCAGGTAGCAGTAGAGAGGACTGGCGGTGGACCCCCACCTCCTCCCCCACAACTAAGAACATGGGAGGAGCAAGTCTTGGCAATCATGCATCCTGAGGGCCTGGCAGAAGTAGCAGGAGAACTGGACTCTGGTAAGTCATATCTATACTACTATATCCCCCCATCCCTACCTGCATGCCATCACAAACTCCTACCCTCACACCCAACACCCCACAGATACCCATTATCACAACCCACACATCCCAATCCCATGGCCTGCATGTCACACCAATGCATGGACACCCATCACCAAAGCATGTCCAGTACAGATACTCACCCATGCCCCAAAATTAACAATCACACAAGGCCAAAGACAATAAGCCAACCGTAGGAGTAGAGGGTAACTCACACATCGGACAAGATGGCACACACAGATACAATAACTATGCATTTACCCCCCAACGGGATTTCCAATGTCACCGGACAGGAGGTGCCAGCCCTATCCAGTCCCCCCACAGAAGAGGTCCACAGTAACGAGAGCAGCTCTGCACACCTGGATCAAGATGACCAGCCCAGCCCATCAGGGACATCGGGACAGTCGGTTCCCCTGCCACTGTCACAAACAACCGAAGAACATCCTCTCTCATGAAACACCCCCACAGCACCCACCCAGCGGGCCCATGCCACTGTCCCCAGGACACGTCAATCAGCAGTGTATCCACCACTACAGGGACCTCAGGCAAACCCACTAACCCAAGACAATCCGGGACCTGGGGTCAGTGGCAGTGGGCACACGGTTCAGGAGACAGAGGCATAGGATAACAGGGAAGCTGGGAGGACTGCTGTGCGACAGGGGGAGGACAGGCCCAGGGAACCCACTCTCCACGAGGCACTCTCCAACATCATGGGAGCATACCATCATTCCCAGGAGTTCATGGGCATGGTACTGGCCAAGTTTCAGGGGATCCAGCGGCTGCAGGAGGGACACTACCTGGGGATCAGGGAGGACTTGGAGTCCATTAACAATACCCTGGTCACCATTGCAGGGGTGCTGGTAGACATGGCCAACACCAAGATGGACACAGTGGCACTGGAAGTATTGCATAAGGATGTTGTTTCGGGTGTCTATATCTTCTTCTTCTGCCTCCTCTTCTTCACTGTTCACAGGCTCCACAGCTGCCTCAAGACCAACATCAGGCCCATCCTCCTGCAGAAAAGGCACCTAGTGTTGCAAAGCCAGGTTGTGCAACATACAGCATGCCACGATGATCTGGTACACCTTCTTCGGTGAGTAGTATAGGGAGCCACCTGTCAGATGGAGGCACCGGAACCTGGCCTTCAGGAGGGTGAAAGTACACTCAATTATCCTCCTAGTGTGCCCATGTGCCTCATTGTAGCGTTCCTCTGCCCTTGCCCTGGGATTCCTCACTGGGGTCAGTAGACCTGACATGTTAGGGTAACCAGAGTCACCTGCAAATATAGAGGGACAACTGTGAGACAAACCCCAACCATTAGGGACTCTACCATAGCCAGACACCTATGTAATCTGTGTTGGGACCTTGGGCTCACCTATTAGCCACACCCGGTGCCTCTGGAGTTGCCCCATCACATAAGGGATGCTGCTATTCCTCAAAATGTAAGCGTCATGCACTGAGCCAGGATACTTGGCATTCACATGGGGGCGATGTACTGGTCTGCCAAACACACCATCTGCACATTCATAGAATGGTAGCTTTTGTGGTTTCTGTGCACCTGTTCATTTCTGTGGGGGGGGACAAATGCCACATGTGTACCATCAATGGCACCAATGATGTTTGGGTTATGTCCCAGGCCATAGAAGTCACCTTTCACTGTGGGCAAATCCTCCACCTGGGGGAATACGATGTAGCTGCACATGTGTTTCAACAGGGCAGACAACACTCTGGACAACATGTTATAGAACATTGGCTGTGACATCCCTGATGCCATGGCCCACTGTTGTTTGAAAGGACCCACTTTCCAGGAAATGGAGTACTGACAGGACCTGCACAAGAGGGGGGATTCCAGTGGGATGGCGGATAGCTGATATCAGGTGTGGCTCCAACTGAGCACACAGTTCATGGATTGTGGCACAATCAACTCTGTAGGTGATGATGATGATGTGTCTGTCTGCCATTGTCGACAGGTCCAACAGGGGTCTGTATACCAGAGGATGGCCCCATCTCATCATCTGCCCCAGCAGACGTGGCCTATGGAGGAGAAGGGTGAGCAGAGGGTCATACACCACATAGGTTTCACAAGGGTGTTTAGAACAAATGTGATGTAATCTGTGTTTGGCGCTGTATGTCCGTATTCCTGCACAAAACTGCTGTGATGCAGTTAGTTGGCCTGCCATGTGGCCACCTGAACTGGCAGCTGCCTGACCTATAAGGAGGGACAAGGGGAAATGAGGTAACTGCGCTGGTGTTGTACATCGTTGCGGTAGGCGGACGAAGACCGCAGCGCAATTCAGCATTTGTTATCATTGGGCCCTATGGGTTCCAGGAGCCAATGAGGATGTACGCCGTAGGTGACGGTACACACCGCCGCGGACGTGACCGCCATTTGATAACTGTTCACTCACTTGATACCTGACCTTCAACAGGAGTGGAACTACACTGCAAGTGCTGTTGTGACCTGAGTGTGGAAGAGACAATGGCTACAGTGTCTGGAGAAAGGGCCCCTGCCTTCACTGCGGAGGAGTTGGACAAACTGGTGGATGGGGTCCTCCTCCAGTACACGCAACTCTACGGTCCACCAGACAAACAGGTGAGTACATTGTGAGCATGATGGATGGGACATGAATGTATGGAGGGGCGTCGATGAAAGATACAGGTGGGGGGGGGGGGGGGGTAGGCAGAGGCCAGCATGTGATGATGGTCAGTGTATGTGTTTGTGGGCCAGGGTGGGTGGTTGTGGCCAATGAGTAAGAATAACCAGACGTGGAAGTAATATCCATTCCTACTTTACATTTCTTCTAGGTCAGCGCCCACCAGAAGAAGGGTATTTGGCGTGCCATCGTCAAGGAAGTGCAGACCCTGGGGGTCTATCATAGATGGAGCACCCACTGCTGCAAAAGATGGGAGGACCTGTGCAGCTGGACCAAGAAGACGGCGGAGGCCCAGCTGGGGATGGCCTCCCAACGTGGAAGGGGTGCCCGTCGCACCATGACCCACCTTGATGTACCGGATCCTGGCGTTGGCATATCTGGAGTTGGATGGGTGCTTGAGGGCATCACAGAAGCCACAAGGGGGTGAGTACTGTCTCATGCGGCTGACTCTGCTTGCTTTATGAGGTTTTTGGGTGTGGGAAGAGGGCTGTGGGTTCCCCTAGGGCAGGGCAAGCGTGCCAGGGTAGATCCATTGTTAGGCAGGCTCAGTGCCAGTCGAACACCAAAAGTGGAAGTGGCCATCTACACCTAGTCAGGCTCCTGTGGGTTCCAGTTGTGCATCAAATGGTTATAGGCACAGCCCAACATGGGCATGTGATTTTCCCCTGGACTGTTAGTGCATGGCCTAGTGCATAGGGCTGCTCCCTGTGTGTTGTGTCCGTCAACGGTGGTGTTGTTGCAGACACTGACCATGTCTCTCCTCTGTCTTCCCCCCCTTTTTGTTTTGTCACCCTGTCCTTTTGTGCATTAGCATCATCTGGCACCGGAGCAGGAGGGAGCAGCAACCCACATGGCCCTGGAGGGTGAATGTATGGAGTCTGAAGGCACCAGTGGGACGGAGGGCGAGGGGAGCTCCACGACGGGGACAGGAGGAGACACAAGCAACTCCTCCTCTGATGGGAGCTCCCTTGTGGTGGCGGGCACCTCTGTGCCCACCGCAACAACAGGTACAGTCACCACCTCCCCTACCAGCATCGCCCTCTCAGCAGCCCCTCATCGAGTTTCCTGTGCCCGCTCACCCAGGAGGGTGGGCATCTCCTTCGCCTCAGGCCCTGCCCCAGTCAGCTCTGCTGTCCCCAGTGAGGAGGCTATTGACCTCCTGAGATCCCTCACTGTTGGGCAATCAACCATTTTGAATACCATACAGGGTGTCGAGAGGCATTTGCCGCAAACAAATGCATACCTGGAGGGCATTCATTCTGGCGTGGCAGCCCAACAGAGAGCATTTCAGGCTCTGGCCTAAGCACTGATAGCAGCCATTGTCCCTGTGTCCAGCCTGCCCCCTCCAACTTCCACTACCCAGACCCAATCCCCTGTACCTCAGCCTATCCCAAGCACACCATCAGACCAGCATGCACACTCATCAACACACAAGAGTGGACATGGCAAACATAAGCACCACACATCCCACAGGCACTCACACAAGCACCATCCCCATGCAGACACACCAACATCCACTGCCTCCACTGTGTCCCCCTCCTCCACGTCATCCTCCTCCCTCCCATTCTCATCTCCACTCACACCTGCATGCACTACATCCTCAGCCACTAGCTCCGTCACCAGCACGCCCATCAAAACACACTGTTCATGTGCAATCACCACCCCCACTACCATTCACACTTCCCCTGTGTCTTCTCTCAGTGTGCCTGTGAGCCCTCCTCCCAAACTACACAAACACCGGCACATACCCCCTCAACAGCCATCCAACTCACAACAGCCTCCAGCCCATGCACCCTCACCCAAATTCAGCAGGCGTACACCTCCTACAACCACTACCTCTTTCTCCACTCCAAAACCCCCTCCATCTTCCCATTCCAGTGTGTCTAAAAAACTTTTCCTCGCTAACTTTGACCTCTTCCCTACACCTACCTCCCGGTCCTTCCCCTAGGGCCAGGATGTCCAGATCCCAGCCCAGCACCTCAGCCACAAAATCCTCCAGCACTGTGGTCCCCGCAAGTCCTGTAACATCGCAGGCCACACCCATCAGGGCTGCCAGTGCGCCACCTAATGAGGCCAAGGATCAACCTATTCCGCCACCTGCCAAGGTGAAGAAGGGGGCAACATGCCTTAAGGACAAGCCGCACCAATCAAGCAGTAAGGCCTTCTCCAAGACAAAAGAGGATAGTGCCAAGGTCCCAGCAGCGACTTCCAGTGTGGGGAAGGGACACAAGGCTAAAGGGAAGGCAGCTCAGGGCACGGAGCCTCGGGGTGAGGGACTGGTGACACCCCTTCTGCAGGTAAGAACAGCAACCTGTACTACGGTGGACACCACCACAACTACCGCCACCTGCACCGCCACCTACACGCCCACCTGCACGTCTGCTGCTTCTGCTCCAGTCCCCAGAATCATCCCCAGTGGGCAGCCGTCCGAGGCTGTAGGAGACGTCCTGGTGTCTCCCTCCACAGGTGCTGACACATGCACCACCACCATCATGTCTGCCGCTGACACCCCAGCAACCACCGCCACCTGCCACGCCACGTACTCAGACTGTGCCACCATAGCTGACATGGACATCATCCCCAGTGGGCAGTCGTCCGAGGCTGCAGGAGACGTCCGGGACCCTGCACCGCGTACATGAGGCACCACAACCAGCACTGGCAGTACCAGCAGTTGGCAGGCTGAGTCACCGCAGGGTGGAGTGTGTCTCTGCCTCCATGGAGTATCATGCTACCTGTTACCGGAAAATCTCGTGGCTCAGACACCCAGGTGAGGGAATGGGGACTGCCACACTCCTGGTGCAGCATCCTTGGGCACCAAGCCCCCTTCGGAATCAGTGGAGAAAAGCATCCACTACCCCAGTCCTTAGCAGGATGAAGCACTCTGGGCACTAAGCCCCCTCCAGAACCAGTGGAGAACAGCATCCACTACCCCAGTCCTTGGCAGGATGAAGCACTCTGGGCACTAAGCCCCCTCCAGAACCAGTGGAGAACAGCATCCACTACTCGGGTCCTTGGCAGGATGAAGCACTCTGGGCACTAAGCCCCCTCCAGAACCAGTGGAGAAAAGGATCCACTAGAGAGACTGTGGCTTTGTACTCCCCAGGACCAGTCAGTGGGCAAACCACCCACTTGAGAGACTTGTGAGACTGTGGCTTTGCACTCCCCAGGACCAATCAGTGGGAAAACCACCCACTTGAGAGACGTGAGAATGTGGCTTTGCACTCCCCAGGACCAAACAGTGGGCAAACCACCCACTTGAGAGACTTGTGAGACTATGGCTTTGCACTCCCCAGGACCAAACACTGGGCAAACCACCCACTTGAGAGACTTGTGAGACTGTGGCTTTGCACTCCTCAGGACCAATCAGTGGGCATGGAGCCCCCTCATGGAGCAGTGGCATCATCCCTTCATCTGGCTGAGGTGCCCCCCCCCCCTGAGGTGCCTGTTTTTTTTCAACCTGATGCCCCAGCAGTGTGCTCTCCATTTAGAGGCAGGTATCATGTGTGGGCTTCGCCCATGCATTTTGGGACCACTGGTCCACGGACAATGAATTGAACACTATCCGGACTTGTGTAGTTGCTGTACGTATTTGTATATACTGATGTGTTACAGACCTGTTTCCATATCTGAATTTTAGATGATTACACTTATTACAATCATTTCCTTTTGTCCTTGCGTTCTTCCAGAGAGTTACGGGGTGTATATGTAATGTTGCGGCATGTATTTGTGTGTATGGTGTTGTGGGTGAGGGTGGGGGTGGGGGTGTTGCGTGTGTGTGTCACTCTCTTTTTCCTCACCCCTCCCCTGTGTACTAGGTGCAGTACTGACCGTGGTCGTCGCCGCCGTCTTTGCTGCTCCTGGTAGAAGAGGAGGTAAACCAACATTGGTAGCACCTGTAACTCAGGCTCCATGGCATCCTGGTTCCTCGTTGGGTGTCGAGAGGTGAATGGTTTCCGTTCCAAGTACTGTTTCCGCTGTGCTTTTGATGGCATTGGTACCGCCCCGGAAAAGCTGGCGGATTGGTGCCTTGTAATACAGTGGGCGGTACATTGTCTTCCGTCTGTCTGTTGGCGGTTACCGCCACGGTGTTTGTTTCTACCACCGTGGCGGTCGGAGTGTGAAAGTGTCTGTCTGTGTTGACGGTTTCCACCATGGTCGTGATTCCATTTTTTTTACCACCGGCCTGTTGATGGTATTACCGCCGCTTTAACACCAACCGCTAGGGTTGTAATGAGGCCCTTAATCTACTAAGCAGCAATACTTTTAAACACTCCAAAAGCATAACATAAATTAGAAGAAAAACAATATGCACATTAGTATTAGATTTCAAAACAGATGATGGTGACATCAGTATATCATCAAAGTGTAATCAATTACATTAGAACGTCAGGACTGGGCCATTCCCATCACTAACACAAATTCAGACTTGCATGTCTAGGAAGGAATAACTGTAGGAGGCTGGCCTGGTTTGTAGTGGGTACCTTTGGTACTTACACCTTATACTATGTCCAGTTATCCCTTATTAGTGAAGTAGTAGTGTTCTAGCAGCTTAGGCTGATAGAGGTGGCGATAGCAGAGCAGCTTAGGCTGAACTAGGAGACACGCAAAACTCATGCAATGCCACATATAGTTACACAGTACTTATACACAAGTAAAGACAATACTCAGTATTACCAAAAATAAAGGTATTTATTTGGGTGACACAGTGCCAAAAATATCTTAGAGACAATACTCCTTCTGAAGGTAAGTATTATACACAATATATACACTAGACACCAAAATTAGACAAGTAATTAGTCATAGAACAGTGCAAACAATAGGAAATGCTATGAATGTAATGGGAGAAAATAGGTCTAGGGGCAACAAAAACCATATACTAGGAAAGTGGAATGTGAATCACAAATTCTCCCTTAGACAAGTGTAGTATGTGCAGAATCACTGGTAGAGTAGGAATACAGTAAAAGTAAGTAAATTACCCCACCCCAGAGCACAGAAAAGCAGGGGTAAAGTACTGCAAGTTTCCCTAGGACACACTACACCTCGTGATGTGGGTTATTGCAGTAACCAACCAAATCTGCAAAGAACAACTGCTGGATTCCTGGACCTGAAGACCTGCAAGAGAAGGGGACCCAGTCCAGAAGTTGAAAGAAGTCCCAGGAAGGACAGGAACCCCTGCCAACCCAGAAGAGGGTGCAAAAGAAGAGTCCCGGTTAGTCGAAGATTACAGAAATGCACCCTAGAAAGATGCCAGCAGGTTCCTGCATGATGCAAAAGATGTCTCATGACGTGAAGATGGATGCAGACATTAATTCGTTTTGGAAGTCACCATCATGCCTTGGTTATGACAAATATGCATTTTGTGTCAAAATGGCACTGGCTGGACCCAGGAGGGACCTGGGGCATCAACTCTGTGTGAAGAGGAAGAGGGGGCTCTCAGCACTTTAGAGAGCCCTCAGGATGCCAGGCAGCACCCATGGGAGTCCCAGAACATGGGGACAAAGGAGGTGCAAAATTCAGTTGGTGCAGCACAACAAAGGAAGGTCCCACGCCACCGGGGAACAACTCAGCGAGTTGAACATCACAGTATGGAGTGCTGGGGACCTGGGCCAGGCTGTGCACAAAGGAATTTTGCAAATAGTGCACAGGGGCCTCGAGGTGAAGAAGACGCAGTACACAGAGGTACCGTCGCTCTCAGGGAAGGCACGGTCTTACCTCCTCCGAATTGAGTCAGCAGGAACTCAGGACAGTCTATGTTGATGGCATCCACCTCTGTGTCCTTAGGAGCACGCTCGTCGTTGTGAGAGGAGTCCAAGGGTACCGGTCGTTGTCTTAGAAGGTGCCTGCGTGAGCAGGGGAGAGACTCCGTCACCCCACAGATTTCTTCGGTCCTTCTGGTGTAGGATTAAGACAGGGAGTCCCCAGAGCATGCACACTGTGGAAACTGTTGCAGTTGCTGGCTGGAACTAAAGTTGCAGAGGAAAAGTATCCCTTGTGGATACTTTGTTGCTGTTACAGTGGTTCCTGGAGCAGACTGCGGTTGACCCGATGTCAGAGGATGAACTAGTAGTTGCAGAGGATTCCTGAAGGAAACTTGCAAGCAGAATCTGGCGAGAACCCACAGGAGAGCCCCTAAATAGCCATGAGAGGGGGATTGGCTACCTTATCTGGTATGGACCTATCAGGAGGGGTCTCTGACGTCATATGGTGGCACTGGCCACTCAGAGCCCTCCAGAGTACCCCCACACCTTGCAAAGCAAGATGGCTGAAGTCTGTGACACACTGGAGGAGCTCTGGGTACCACCCCTAGGGTGGTGATGGACAGGGGAGTGGTCACTTCCCCATCCATTGTACAGTTTTGCACCAGAGCATGGGACAAGGTTTCCCTGAACCGGTGTAGACTGGCTTATGCAAGGAGGGCACGTATGCCACCACACACTCCGCACACGCCTCCACAACATAGGAATCTGCCACACAGCCTTAGACTGGCTCACCTCATTCCTCACCGACCTAACCCAGAGAGTCCGCCTTCCACCCTTCCACTCCAACACTACCAAGATCACCTGCGGAGTCCCCCAAGGGTCCTCCCTCAGCCCCACACTCTTCAACATCTTCATAATCCCCCTAGCCAACATTCTCTGAGCACACAGAATCACTATCCGCTCCTATGCAGATGACACCCAACTCATCCTCTCCCTCACCCGCAACCCCACCAACGCCAAAACCAACCTACACGCTGCTCTCCTAGACACCGCCAACTGGATGACCACTAACCACCTCAAGCTCAACTCAAACAAAACCGAAATCATCATCTTCGGCCCCAACAAAACCACATGGGATGACTCCTGGTGGCCCACCGCCCTAGGTCCCGCACGCACCCCCACAACCCACGCACGCAACCTCGGCATCATCCTCGACCCCTCCCTCTCCATGACACAGCAAATCAATGCTCTAACCTCCTCCTGCTTCCACACACTCTGCACTCTAAAAAAATCCTTCAAATGGATCACCCCAGAAACCAGAAAGACAGTCACCCACGCACTCATCAGCAGCAGACTGGACTACGGCAACGCCCTCTACACCGGCACCACACTCAAACTCAAACGCAAACTCCAAAGAATCCAGAACACAGCTGCGCGCCTCGTCCTTGGCCTCCCCCGCCACAAACGAATCTCACCACACCTCAAATCCCTTCACTGCCTCCCCATAGACAAGAGAATCACATTCAAGATCCTCATCCACGCACACAAATCCCTTCACAATACCGGCCCAACCTACCTCAATGAAAGGGTAAACTTCCACACTCCCACACGCAACCTCCGATCAGCCGACCTAGCCCTAGCCACAGTCCCCCGCATCCAGCACACCACCACAGGAGGCAGGTCTTTCTCCTACCTCGCCCCCAAAACCTGGAACTCCCTCCCCACCGACCTTCGCAAAACCAAAGACCTACTGGTCTTCAGAAAGAACCTCAAAACTTGGCTGTTCGACCAGTGACCCTCCCTGCCCCCCCCCCCCCAGTTCCCCCCCTCCCCCCCCCAGCGCCTTGAGACCCTCACGGGTGAGTAGCGCGCTCTACAAATTTCTTTGATTGATTGTGCCCTTCAAAGTATTTCCAGAGGCTGGGGAGGCTACCCCTCCCCAGCCTGTAGCACCTATTTCCAAAGAGAGAGGATGTAACACCCTGCTCTCAGAGGAAATGCTTTGTTCTGCCTTTCTGGGACTGAGCTGCTCAGTCCCCAGGAGGGCAGAACCTTGTCTGTGAGGTGGCAGCAGTTGTAGCTGCAGTGCAAGCCTTAGAGAGCTGGTTTGGCAGTACTGGGGGTCCATGGTGGAGCCCCCAGGATGCATGGAATTGGCTCCCCAATACCAGATTTGGAATGGGGGGACAATTCCATGATGTCAGACATGTTACATGGCCATATTTAGAGTTACCATTGTGAAGCTACATATAGGTATTGACCTATATGAGTGCACACATGTAATGGCATCCCCGCACTCACAGAGTCCCAGGAAATGGCCCTAAACTATGTGGGGGCACCTTTGCTAGTGCAAGGGTGCCCTCACACTTAGAAACTTTGCACCTAACCTTCAGCAAGTGAAGGTTAGACATATAGGTGACTTAAAAGTTACTTAAGTGCAGTGAAAATGGCTGTGAAATAGAATGTGCACTATTTTACGCAGGCTGCAGTGGCAGTCCTGTGAAAGGGTTTGTCTGAGCTCCTTATGGGTGGCAAAAGAAATGCTGCAGCCCATATGGATCTCCTGGAACCCCAATGCCCTGGGTACCTAAGTACCATATACTAGGGACTTATAAGAGGGGTCCAGTGTACCAATTGAAATTGGTAAATGAAGTCACTAGCCTACAGTGACAAATTTAAAAGCAGAGAGAGCATAAGCACTGAGGTTCTGATTAGCAGAGCCTCAGTGACATAGTCAAGCATTATACAGACACCCGCATTAGGCCATAAACTATGAGCACTGGGGTCCTGACCAGCAGGATCCCAGTGAGACAGGCAAAAACATACTGACATACATACGTACCACATACAGCGATTTTTTAAAAATCGCTATTTCCAAGTCGCAATAGGCCGTGTATCATAATTGCAATTCGGAATTAGCGATTTCTTAAAAATAGCTATTTGTGGTTTGCGAGGCCCATTTACCGAATTGCAATTTGCATTTTCGCAAATTGCGATTCGGTAACTGAAAATCGCAAATTGCGAGAAAGCACACCTGGAGGAGCCTGATGACATCACAAGCAGGAAGTGAGTCATCCCAGGCAGTTTCAGGTGCCACACCCAAACCAGCATTCAGAGAGAGTCAGCCCAGCCACACTGAGCAACACTCTGAAGGAGGCAGCACACCAGAACAACCATGGACACCTCTGCCAAGGAAAGGAGAAGGGAGAAAGAAAGCGTAAGCTTAAATTTATCGAGCAAGAGCTGGAGGTGCTGACAGAGGAGGTGGTCAGGAGTCATGACTGGCTTTTTGGCAAAAGGTCACTCCAGGTGCCTGAGAGTGAGAAAAGGAGACTCTGGGAAGACATACAAACAAAGATCTGCGCTGTTGGAGTGGCATAGCGCTCGGTAGAAGAAATTAAGAAAAGGTGGTACGACCTTCGGTCTGTGCCAAGAAGAGGGTGGCAAGACGACTGCAGGAGGCCAGGAGCACAGGAGGCAGACCACCCACAGAGTCACCCTCCAGCCCGATAGAGGACCTAGTGGAGTCCACACTCCTCCCTGAAGCATTAGTGGGGTCACTGAGATTGACACCTCCGGCACACCAAGTACCAGCAAAGGTAAGTGCAATATTGAATTGTATGCCCATATGTGTATGCACAAAAGCCCCTTAGGAATTAGCAAGTAATGTAAAATATTGTGAGAAGTAGTCCATTCCACATCTTAGAAGCAGCATAACAATGCCTTATGGGAGTGGCAGTCCACAACCCAGAGCTGAAAGTAGCACATATACAATGTAATTAAGTAGAGCGACACCCAGAAGAACACAACACCCACAACACAATGAAGAGAAGTACCTGTACCTTTATTACCATTGTGTGACTGTAATTGAAACAAACATAACTGACATGCTACATATTGTCGTTGCAGGTGGGCCAGGCTCTGCAGCCACAGCATGTGCCAGTTTAGGGGAGACTGACACCCATCGTGCTTCAGACTCCAATACGAGTGGGTCTCTGAACATTGCACCAATCCGACGCAGGGCCAGGGCACTGCAACTGCCAGAACTCAGTCAGGACTCCGATGAGCAGCAGTAAGGCCCACATACACCTTCCCCAACTGGCAGATGCACCCAGATGCAGGAGCCCAGTTCGCAGCAGACCACAGCACCCCGCAGGATGGCTACAAATGCAGGTGCACAGGCGTATGAGGCAGGTGAGGGAACCTCCTTCTTTGGTGGCCCGGAATCGGCTATGTTGCAGCAGCAGCGCCTGCAGAGTAAAAAGATCACTGCATTACAAAAACAGATGCAGCAACATAATGCCAACATCGGGGGCCTGCATCGCCAGCTGGAGTGCCTGAATGCAAACATTGAACAGCTGCATGAGGGACAAGTCCAGGCATCGCAGGACACAAGGGAGCTCACTTCTGCTGTGGGAGAACTATGCCAGGAGCTGCGCCATGACAGGGTGAGCCACCGCAGGCAGGAGCGACGCTTCATGAGCATGTTCGGGGGATTTTGTCACTCTGTCACTAGGCTGGCTAATTCCACCTCCCAAATTTCACGTTGTGCAGTGGCTGCACAGGTGGAGGCAGCAAACAGCAGCAGGGATGTGGCTCATGGACTAGTCCAAATCACAAATGTGATTGACAATATCATGGGATACAGGTCAGCCACACCTAGCGAGCTTGGACTGGGGGACATGGAGGACACATCCAGCCTCAGCAGCCTAGCTGTGCCCGCAAAGGACACCAGACGGCGCAGTGCCAGGCACAGCACTGCCACAGAGGCAGACAATTGAGGTGCCAGTGAGGCAACTGGGCACTCGAGTGGCATGCGTGGCCGCAAGAAGTGACTGTGGTGGCCAGAGGGGTAATGTGTACACTATGAAGGAATAGTGCTTTACTGTGAACTGCTATTGTTTTTTTTTAACTTACTTTTGTTGGTATTCGTTGGACTAACATTACCTGACTTTAAGGTAATAAATTTACTCACTACAGGTACATTTGTCAGTGCATTTGTGTTTACATACTTACATCTGAAATGGTTGTGTGTGATGTCAGCACGCCTTTGCCTTCCCTCTGCTGCACTGGTCTTGTCTGCTGGCTGTAGGGGTGGTATGGGATCATCATCCTCATCTGAGTCTGGCTCTGATATTTCCACAGGTATGCCCCTGGTGGTAGCTATATCGTGCAAGATTGCACAAGTAGCCACTATTCTACATGTCGTCTCTGGGCTGTACTGTAGTGCCCCTCCACTTTTGTGGAGGCACTGGAAGCGACTCTTCAGAAGGCCAAAGGTGCGCTCCACCATGTTGCGGGTCGCCCTGTGTGCTGCATTGTATCTCCGTTCAGCAGGTGTAGTAGGATTTAGGTAGGGCGTCATCATGCAGGTGCGCACTGCATAGGCACTGTCTCCTGGAAGGGACAGAGGGTATATTGAGTAACTGAGCCATCTTACATCAGCACGCCATCAATGTGCCAGTGTACAGAGGGACAATACTTAGTAGATATCCTTCTCCAAACTCCCCAGCTAGCAGTCTTGTGTGAATGCCGCTATGGCGAAAGAATGAATCATGGGTGCTCCCTGGGTACCTGGCCACGAGATCAGTTATGATGTAGGAGGCATTGCATATCACCTGTATGTTCATTGAATGTTGGTATTTACGGTTGCGGCACACATACTCTGTGGCTGATGGTGGACAGATTGCAACATGTGTCCCATCTATGGCACCTAGGACATGGGGAAACTGTGCTATCGGGTAAAAATCTATTTTTGTCTGCTGTATTTCCTGTGGGGTGTGGGTGAATCTGATGTACTGGTGTATCCTGCTCAGCATAGCGTTAATATATGCATTGAAAAATCTAGAGAGGGTACTCTGTGAGACCCCTCCAGCTGCTGCTATGACACCTTGATGGCTCCCTGAGGCAAGTAGGTGGAGGGAGCATAATACCTGCACATGGGTGGGGATACTGTGAGTCCTATGTGTTCTGCGTTGCAGTATGGGTTGTAGCTCAGCTATCAGATCAAGTATCATGGCTGAGTTCAACCTATACCTCTCAAATATTTCCTCCTCAGTCTGGTCAAAAAGAGTATCACGCACACTCTGAAAATGCGCTCCTGTCTCCTCCTCCCTCTCCTCAAACCTGCCAAGATCCATATCCTCCTCGCCATGACGTAGAGTGCAGCCATTGTGGAAAAGAGTCTGAGGCATTCTGGACCTCTGTATATAGGTTGCACCTGGTTACCACCTGGTTTCACTTAGTGGTATTTTGCATGTGCAAAATGCCATTCTGCGAAAAATCGCAATTTTCGATTTTTTGGTGCATCGAATTGCGACTTGGATTTTGCTAATCGCATTTTGCGCCTCGCAGTTTCCTACTGGAAATACCGAATTGCAAAATGCGACTCGCAAAACCAGGTCGCAACGTAAAAAAACACAAGTTTTGCGATTTCTTATTTTTGGTCTGCGAATGCCTTTCATGCATCGCAGACCATGTTTTTGCATTCGCAAACAGCCGATTTTTGCGATTCGCACCGTTTGCGAATGTGATAAAGTTTCATACATCTGGCCCTTAGTTATACCACTCCTCATGGGACAGCAGACAGAAATGCTTCATGAGCTACAATGGTCATTTTCTTCCTATGTCAATTGTCAGCAGTGTCAGGACAGTGTAGAAGACAGGCTGCATATAGGCCATATCAGCAGTTTAAAATTAGTTGGATATATTAGTACTGAACAGCATAACCAGATGGGGCAATTAATACTAAGAGGACACTCATCAGGCGACTTAGAAAAAGTCAGAGGGTGACTTAAGACAGGAGTAGACAGATTGTGGCAGAGTTCTGGACAAACTTGAGGCAGGAGTAGATTCGCTCGAACCATCCCCAACACAAACTAACTCTAGGTTTTCCAAAGCTCTTCACTAATTAGAAGTATTCATGATCTGTTGATTGGTCCTTCAGGTGGGCTCATCCCTGCAAACAAGATTCAGTGCTTAATGACTGCCGGTGGCACCATCCTGTTTGTATCTATTCCAGATTTCCTCAGCAAAAGTGCATTGTCATATCAATGATTTCACACAGTTATGACTAAATATTACATTATCTAATTGTTTGTTACGTCAAGTCTTTTCTCACAATATACAAAATAAGCTAACACAGTTCCCATGAGAATCATACGTTTCCTGTCTTGTTGGAATGCTAGAACAAATATTGTTACTTAGTTAACACTGAAATAGGTACTTCACCTTCAATACAATAAGTCGTTCAATGTCATGTCAGCAAGCAAGGAGAAGAATTCAGATCAAAGGTAACAGAATAAACAAGCAATTTTCCTCTCCTGTTGAAAAAAAGAATCTTTCAGTCCTAATCAAGCTGAGAAAGCCTTAATACACATTAATACAATTAATATGTTAATAATTCTATTGCGCACCTTACAATTCAATTCAAATAGGCAAAGCAAATTATTGAATTACAAACATTATTTACGACATATTAGAACTATTTTAAATGTGCATTTATTTTTCTGCACACATGTAACTCACATTAATAAAATCCATTTAAATCAATATAAGTATGATTAATTCATGTGCATTTATTACTTCAATTCTAATCATCTTAATAAGAACACTCTTAACGTTAATTCATAGTAGTATTTAATTTAATTTAAATGCACAATATCTTTCATGTTAAAACTTAGGTGGTCAGTATGACATTGGCGGTGAGTGATAAAGTGGCGGAATTGCCGCCAACAGGCTGATGGTAATTACCGCCAAATTATGACCATGGCGGTGATGACTCCCATAGACAGCCAATGTACCACACCATCCGCCAGGGCGTTAACACCACCGACCACGGTGGCAGGCGTGGTCTGTTCTTTAGGGTGGAGGGGCCATGCCCCTCCACCTTTTACCCCTCATGAAGAGTGCCTGTCAGGCTGAACAAAGGTCAGCTCGACAGACACTCTTCATGGTCAGGTCAGGCAGCCGGGAGCAGAAATACGCGTTTTGCACAAACTCCTGGCTGCCTGAGCTGAACTTTGCTGGGCTGAAGAGGTAACAGCTCCTGTGGGCGTGACCTCCTCGGCTCAGCAAAGGTGCCTTGAGGCCCTACCCTGGGTGACGAGGGAAGCGTCACCCATTGACTTGGACCTGGGCGCTTCAGGTTTAAGCCCTGAAGCGCCCAGGGCGAGTTTCAATCAGTGACACCATGTCACAGAGTGGGGTGGGGTCAGCAGTCTCACTGACCCCAACTCATTCTGTGACAAAGTTGGGACTGCTGCCTTCCCTCATTGGCTGACCTAAGGTCAGCCAGTGAGGGAAGGAAGCAGTCCCAACCATCCTGGGACCTCTGAAGCTAAAGGGTGTGTGCGTTTGTGTGTGTGATATTTTTAAATGAATGTTTGGTGCGTGCGTGCATGTTTGAATGTTGATGAGTGTTGTTAATGGAAGTGCGTGCGGGCGTGTGTGTGTGAAAGAATGAGTGTGAGTGTGCTTCCCACCCACCCCCTCCCTCCTAAATCTGCCAGCCACCACTGCTCGGCAGTAGCCATGAACAGCCAGGCGGAAGACAAGGTACTGCCCACCATATAATGACCTTGCAGTACGCTATGATTTCCGGGGCAAAACCAACGCCATCAAAAGCTTGGCGGAAACACTGCACAGAAGACCAAAGACTCACAATCAGAGACACAGGGAAGAACAACGCCAACATAGAACCGGAACTGCAAGTCTTCCCATGCTTTTCTACGAAATGCTCCAGCTGGAACACCAACGCTGACGAAGACAACGACGGTGAGTACAGCTGCCTAGCACACAAGGGAGGGAGGGAGGAAAGGAACAGTGACACACACACAACACACACCAGACACACACACACACCATACACACAACCAGCTGCAGATGTAACTCAATGGCACACAACACATGGCAGAATAATACATGGACTAGAGTTCGGAAGTACTGAAACTGTATTAGCAAGGTAAGAACCACCACATGAACCAGATATGTACAATTGTCCACAAAGGGCCAATCCCCACTCCAAAGTACTAAGGGCTCACATGGCCACAGGGCACAGTTCAAGGCCCAACTCATTTATTGACCACATCCTCATAGAACTGTGCAGGGGCATCATTATTGAAGTGGGCAGGCACCTCAGGGGGAAGGGGTTGGGGTGCACCTCAGCCGAAGTCGGGAACTTGCCTACTGGTTCTAGAGGGGGCTCCATGCCCATTTCCCTTTGCTGGGGAGTGCAAGGTCACAGTCTCTCAGGTGGGGAACTCACCCACTGGTTCTGGAGAGGGCTCCATGCTCATTTCCCTTTGCTGGGGAGTGCAAGGTCACAGTCTCTCAGGCGGGGAACTCACCCACTGCTTCTGGAAGGGGCTCCATGCCCATTTCCCTTTGCTGGGGAGTGCAAGGTCACAGCCTCTCAGATGGGTAACTCACCCACTACTTCTGGAGGGGGCTCCATGCCCATTTCCCAATGCTGGGGGTGCAAGGTCACAGTCTCTTAGGTGGGTAACTCGCCCACTGCTTCTGGAGGGGGCTCCATGTCCATTTACCTTTGCTGGGGAGTGCAAGGTCACAGTCTGTCAGGTGGTGAACTTGCCCACTGCTTCTGGAGGGGGCTCCATGCCAATTTCCCTTTGATGGGGAGTGCAAGGTCACAGTCTCTCAGGTGGGGAACTAGCCCACTGGTTCTGCCATGGTAGGTTCCAGACACAGGTCACAGCAGCACATGCAGTGTAGG
Source organism: Pleurodeles waltl (assembly GCF_031143425.1). Lineage (NCBI taxonomy): Eukaryota > Metazoa > Chordata > Amphibia > Caudata > Salamandridae > Pleurodeles > Pleurodeles waltl. The sequence goes on from NC_090444.1 coordinate 847,989,625, forward strand.
TGTCGTCCTGCGGAAAGTCAGGAAACAAGTGAAGATTTGGATAGAAAATGGCGGTCAAGTCCGCGGCAGTGTATATCGTCACTGGCGGCGCTGATCCCCATTGGCCACTGTACTCCTTGGAGCCACCATAGTAGCCAATGAGGAATTGCACGGCGGTGCAAGACTGCCTTCTGACACCTAACGTTGGCAGACTTACCTAATTTCCACCTGTCCCAAGATACAGGACAGGCGGTCGCCATTTCATGGTGGTGGACAATGATCAGATAAACCATAACTGTATCATTACCTAAAATAGCACATACATTGCCGTTCCCACTGTCCCATCACATTGATGCTCTATGTACACTGAGGTGGTGGTTCCATTGTTCAAATTGTGATAGCCTACTCCCTCTTGTGGTCCTTAGATACCTACAGCTGTGGATGAATAGAAGGTGGACACAACCCTCCATGTACAGTCCCCTTGTGCACTTGGCTACGCTGGAGGACAGACACATTATACTGACCTAAAGACTGGACAGGGCCACAATCACAGAGCTGTATACCCAATTGGGACCCGACCTAATATCAGCAATCTGTCATCCCACTGGGATCCCCCCTCTTGTGCAAGTGCTATCAGTGCTCCATTTCCTGGCAACTGGTTCTTTCCAAGTGACAGTGGGCTTGGCAGCAGAAATGTCACAGACAATTTTCTCAATTGTGCTGGCAAGGGTTCTGTCTTCCCTGGTGAGGCACGTGTGCAGCTACATTGTTTTCACCCAGAAGGATGATTCTCCCACTGTTAAGGCAGGATTCTATGCACTGGACCATATCCCCAATATTGGGGCGATTGTCTGTACACATATTGTGTTAGTCCCCCACGCCAGAATGAACAGGTGTTCAGGAATCGGAAGAGTTTTCACTCACTGAATGTGCAAATGGTGTGGCTGGCTGACCAGTACATTTCCCATGTCACTGCCAAGTAACCTGGGTCGGTGCATGACGCCTTTGTCCTGAGGAATAGCAGCATCCCAAATGTGATGGGCCAGTTACAGAGGCACAGGATGTGGCTAATAGGTGAGCCAGAGTCTCCACCCTCTGTATGTCAGTATGTGCCTTGAGGAGTTATCCCCATAGGACTGTGTAAGGCTAACGTTTGTCCCTCACTATTTGCAGGTGACTTTGACTACCCAAACCTTTCGTGGCTTCTGACCCCTGTGAGGAATGCCAGGACAGGGGCTGAGAACCGTTATAATGAGGCACATGGGCGAACCAGAAGAATAATTGAAAGGACCTTCAGCCTCATGAAGGCCAGGTTCAGGTGCCTCCATCTGACAGGTGGATTTCTGTGCTACTCACCCGGGAAGGTCTGCCAAATAGCAGTTGCATGCTGCATGTTGCACAACCTGGCCCTCAGAAGACATGTGCCTTTTCTGGAGGAGGAGGAGACTGGAGATGCCCCTGTGGCAACAGTGGACCCTGAGGACAGTGAGGATGAGGAGGCAGAGGATGAGAATGTGGACAACAGAACATCCGTTATACGTCAATACTTCCAATGACACATAGGTTAGACAGTGGAACTGGTCATTGCTCTGAACATTGATTTAATCTGTGTGACTGTGGCATGACGGCATTCACTTCCTTTGCATATCAACTTACTGTCACCTATGGCTTGTCATTTTACAGATGTTGGTGTAGCCAGGAGCCCCGGAGCCCCAGAGCCCGGCTATCCCTAGCGGCGACCAGGGTGAAAAAGAGTACCCCGGGGGCACCACCGGGGATAACCTGGAAGAGGAAGACGGAAGGAACCCGGAAATCCGTGTTCCCGTAAAGACAAAAGACGGACGGCTGATGCAGCCCCCGTCAGTAGAGGAGGACGCGAAGGAAGAGGAGAGACAGTGGCGTACACCACCAACTCACGGCAGAGACAAGAGATGCGAATGAGGAACACACAGCAAAGAGGGGCAAGGAAGCCCAAGAACACTTGCTAACCGCCACGTCCCTGGAGGGGCGTGGCTAAGGCAGCTACGGTTCTACTTACAGAACGGGTACAAAGCCCTGTTGGGAAAGGAAGAGGGAGTGGGAGGAGGGAAGGAAAAAGGGGGGAGACGGGGAACGACCTCAATAACGCATTAGGTGCACAAAAGGTGAAAAAGCCCTACCCTAAACCCACGTGCATGGTTTGTTGGTGTGTTTTTTTTCCCCCTTCTCGTTCTGTTCTTCTCTTTTCCAATAATGGATTAACTGATCACTCCCGTTATATAACTAGAGTCACATACCAAAGTATAAATATTTTCTCTTTCACTGGGTTCTCATCACGGATATCTAAAGGAGTTGGATGGAAATATAAGCATACCGGGAGAGCCCAAAACTGCGTTAAAGAACAACACTACCGGGTGACACCCACTTAGGGTTGCTGTATAAACCAGGTTTCCTCCCACCTCACCGCACTCCCTTTCCCCTTACTAACCCACTCCAAGAGTCTGCGTTAAGAGACTTACCTTGCCTTTCTCTCTTTCCCGGTTCCTCTGCTGACCCACACCACGTCAGAGGACTTCCACTTGATCGGAGAGGATCTACTGAGGAAGAAGAAGAGGAAAGAAGTTAGATGCCAAAACCATTGGGACTTGGGACTATACAATTGTATAAAAGACACCTTTAAAGAAATAAATACCCACTTAAAATCTCCGAGAACTCGACTTGTCTTCTCTGTCCTCACCCGCTACGCCCACCCCTTACAGTGGTGTCAGAAGTGGGACAAGAACTAGCGGCAGACAGAGAGATACCCTAACCCGGGCGACCATGGAAGTGAAACCAACAATCGAGGACATGATTCAGCAGTTAGCAGAGGGACAACGTCATCAGTAATTTGGGAGGCACATCAAAGAGAGGTTAAAGCTGATAGGGAAACACTCCAAAGTGCTCTTAAGAGCAAGGCCACTATAATTGCAAACAACCAGCTTGTACATGAAACGGCCTTACAAAAACTGACAGATACTATAGCGGCCACCAAAGTCCACCCCCAACGTCCCCAGCTCTGTCCTTCAAAAATATCAGGAAGGTGAAGACCCTGACACGTTCTTCACGAACTTTGAGCGGATGGCTTCCTCTGCTACTTGGCCAGAAGAACGGTGGGGACAATACGTGGCTCCATTGCTAACGGGTAATCTCCAGACCGCATACTAAGCTGTTAATCCGGCTGGGACCCCTCCATACAAAGAGATAAAGAAAAGCATACTAGAGCGTGTTGGGTATGACACCGAACATTACAGGCTTCGGTTCAGAAAGATTAAGTGGTCACCTTCGGAGGACCCCAGGACCCTATATTATTGAGTGAAAGATCTAGGACTTAAATGGTTGGGGCTGATTGGGACTGAGAGAGAGGATATTACAAAGACAATCCACCTAGAACAATATTTAGAAGCCCTGCCCGCCGTTACCCGTAACTGGATCCTGTAACATCCCAATGTGGACACGACTATGGCTATCGACCTAGCTTGCGCATACCACTGGTCAACCGATTTTAAACCAGGTCCATCAAAGTCTATCAGTTCGGCCAACCGGCCCCTAGGAAAACCCTATCGGCCTACTCCCCGAAGAAACACAGAAGAAGCCCCTAGTCCTTGGGCTAGTGAAAAAAAACCAATACAACAGCCCCAGTGCTATAGTTGTGGGGCGTGGGGACATATCGCCCGACTGTGCCCCCACAAAGAGGAAAGAGACAAACCCATGGAGATTGGGATTACCTGTGGTCGTGTTTTGTATACAGGGAGGGATAGCTCCAGATACATCAGAGGGATAACTGTTAATGGTCACAAAATCACCGCCTTGGTAAACTCTGGGTGTAGCCAATCCGTTATCAGGGCCTACCTGGTACACCCCGACATCCAAGTGCCCGAGAAGCTAATTTCCATTTGCTGCGGGGAACTGAAGGACTATCCCCTGGTGTTGGTTGTCCTCGATTGGGAAGGGAGAGGGGATCCTGTGAAGCATGGGCATCATTGAACACCTAGTGAAAATATTTCTTGCGGGTACAGACTATATACATTTCACCGACCTGTTGCAGAGTATACAGGAAAAGAGTCACCTGGAGTCATGGTGGGAAGAGGCTCCCTTGTCAGAGACCTTGATAAAAGCAGGAACTGTGAGATACAAACCTAGTAAGAGAGAGAAGAGAGAGAACAAGAAACTGTACCTTTTAAGAGAAAAGAGAGAGGAACCAGTGAAGGTACGGAGTGTACCAGTCCCCTCCCTACCCCCTTTCCGCAGATGCCAACGAGAGGATCTCACACTCTATAATGTCTGGAGGGCAGCGAAATCAGAGGTTGCAGGCGAGGTGGGTCCTTATTTCATAGTATAAAAAGGCCTCCTGTACAGAATCACCAATCATAACAACCAAGAGAAGAAACAATTAGTCATACCTGAGACATACCGGATTAAAGCACTCCACTTAGCACACAGTCAGACGGGAGGGGGACATTTCGGTAGGGACAAAACCGAAGAATATCTGCTCCGCCGGTTTTACTGGCCAGGGGTATATGCCCACATATGCTGCTTATGTAAACAATGCCCCAAATGTCAGATGATAGACCCGGGACCCCCCAAAAAAGCCCTGTTACAGCCGTTGCCGATTATTGATATACCCTTCTCGAGAGTGGGGAAGGATTTAGTGGGACCCCTCCTTCAGTCAACCAAGGGATATACTTATATTCTAGTCCGGGTAGACTACGCAACGCGATATGCGTAAGCCATACTGTAGGAGGCTGGCCTGGCTTATAGTGGGTACCTTGGGGTACTTACACCTTGTGCCAGGTCCAGTTATCCCTTATTAGTAGGTTAGAGGTGTTCTAGCAGCTTAGGCTGATAGAGGTAGCTATAGCAGAGCAGCTTAGGCTGAACTAGGAAACATGCAAAGCTCCTACTATACCACTTATATCATATAGTACTATATCATAAGAAAACACAATACTCAGAGTTACTAAAAATAAAGGTACTTTATTTTAGTGACAATATGCCAAAAGTATCTCAGAGGATATACTTCCTTAGGAGGTAAGTAATATACACAAATTATATACACACAAACCAAAAACAGGTAAGTAACAGTTAGAAAAGTAGTACAAACAATGTAGAATCACAATAGAATGCAATAGGGAGAATTAGGCCTAGGGGCAACACAAACCATATACTCCAAAAGTTGAATGCAAACCACAAATGGACCCCAGGCCTAGTGTAGTGTGTAGAGGGCCACTGGGAGTGTAAGAAAACACTAAGGGTGTCCAAGATACCCCACCCCAAGACCCTGAAAAGTAGGAGTAAAGTTACCCTACTACCCCAGAAAGACAGTAAAGTCGGGATAGGGGATTCTGCAAGGACAACAATTGACTGCAAAGCACTGAAGATGGATTCCTGGTCCTGAGGACCTGTAAAGGAAGGGGACCAAGTCCAAGAGTCACGCAAGTGTCCGGGGGGGGGGGGGGGGCAGGAGCCCACTAAACCCCGGATGAAGGTGCAAAAGGGCTGCCTCTGGGTGACAGAAGCCAAAGATTCAGCAACAATGGAAGGTGCCAGAAACTTCTCCTTTGGTCAGAAGATGTCCCACAGCGTTCTGGAGGATGCAGAGTTGTTTCCACACAGAAAGACCACAAAAAAACCTTGCTAGCTGCAAGAGTCGCAGTTGAGGATTTTGGGTGCTGCTAGGGCCCAGGAAGGACCAGAAGGTCGCCCCTTGGAGGAGGAGACAGAGGAGGCGCTCAGCAACACGGAGAGCCACGCAGAAGCAGGCAGCACCCACAGAAGCACCTGAACAGGCACTTAGAAGATCTGAGGACAGCAGTCGACTCAGAGTCACAAAGGAGGGTCCCACGACATCGGAGTCTAACTCAGCAAGTTGGGCAATGCAGGACGGAGTGCTGGGGACCTGGGCTGTGCTGTGCACGAGGAAAGTCTTGCAAAAGTGCCCAGAAGCCCAAGCAGCTGCAGTTCACGCAGTACACAGGATTACTGTCTGGCGTGGGGAGGAAAGGACTTACCTCCACCAGATTTGGACAGAAGGGCCACTGGACTGTGGAAGACACTTGGACCCAGCTCCTGTGTTCCAGGGACCACGCTCGTCAGGATGAGAGGGGACCCAGAGGACCAGTGATGCAGAAGTTTGGTGCCTGCGTTGGCAGGGGGAAGATTCAGTCGACCCACTGGAGATTTTTTCTTGGCTTCCAGTGCAGGGTGAAGGCAGACAGCCCTCAGAGCATGCACCACCAGGAAACAGTCGAGAAAGCCAGCAGGATGAGGCACTACAATGTTGCTGGTAGTCTTCTTGCTACTTTGTTGCACTTATGCAGGCGTCCGGGAGCAGTCAGCGGTCGATCCTTGGCAGAAGTCAAAGAGGGAAGTGCAGAGGAACTCTGGTGAGCTCTTGCATTCGTTATCTGGTGAGATGCCCACAGGAGAGACCCTAAATAGCACACAGAGGACGATTGGCTACTGAGAAAGGTAAGCACCTATCAGGAGGGGTCTCTGATGTCACCTGCTGGAACAGGCCACTCAGAGCTGTCCATTGTGCCCTCACACCTCTGCATCCAAGATGGCAGAGGTCTGGGACACACTGGAGGAGTTCTGGGCACCTGCCCTGGGAGGTTCTGGTCAGGGTAGTGGTCACTCCCCTTTCCTTTGTCCAGTTTCACACCAGAGCAGGGCTGGGGGGATTCCTGAACCGGTGTAGACTGGCTTATGCAGAGAGGGCACCATCTGTGCCCTTCAAAGCATTTCCAGAGGCCAGGAGAGGCTACTCCTCCCAGGTCTTTCACACATATTTCCAAAGGGAGATGGTGTAACACCCTCTCTCAGAGGAAATCCTTTGTTCTGCCTTCCTGGGACCAGGCTGCCCAGGCCCCAGGGGGGCAGAAACCTGTCTGAGCGGTTGGCAGCAGCAGCAGTAGCTGCAGTGGAGACCCCGTAAAGTTAGTTTGGCAGTACCCAGGCTCTATGCTGGAGATCCGGGGATGCATGGAATTGTCCCCCCAATACCAGAATAGTATTGGGGTGACAATTCCATGATCCTAGACATGTTACATGGCCATGTTCGGAGTTAACATTGTTACACCACATATAGGTATTGACCCATATGTAGTGCACGCGTGTAATGGTGTCCCTGCACTCACAAAGTCTGGGGAATTTGCCCTGAACAATGTGGGGGCACCTTGGCTAGTGCCAGGGTGCCCACACACTAAGTAACTTTGCACCTAACCTTTGCCAAGTGAGGGTTAGACATATAGGTGACTTATAAGTTACTTAAGTGCAGTGTAACATGGCTGTGAAATAATGTGGACGTTATTTCACTCAGGCTGCAGTGGCAGTCCTGTGTAAGAATTGTCTGAGCTCCCTATGGGTGGCAAAAGAAATGCAGCAGCCCATAGAGATCTCCTGGAACCCCAATACCCTGGGTACCTAGGTACCATATACAAGGTAATTATAAGGGTGTTCCAGTGTGCCAATGAGAATTGGTAAAATTAGTCACTAGCCTGCAGTGACAATTGTAAAAGCAGAGAGAGCCTAAACACTGAGGTTCTGGTTAGCAGAGCCTCAGTGATACAGTTAGGAACCACACAGGGAACACATACAGGGCATACTTTATGAGCACTGGGGTCTTGACTAGCAGGATCCCAGTGACACATAGGCAAAAACAAACATACATACAGAAAAAATGGGGGTAACATGCCAGGCAAGATGGTACTTTCCTACACATACCCCTCTCCAGCATAACTACTAACAATGTGGCTCATGCTATGGTTGGTTTCTTTTGAAGAGTGGGGTTCCCAAAAAAGATCTTGACTGACCAGGGAACCCGATTCATGTCCAACTTAATGACAAAGATCTGCCAAATTCTGGGAGTCAAACAACTAAATACCTCTGTATACCATCCACTAACAGACGGTCTTGTAGAGAGATACAACCGTACCCTTGAGTCCCTGTTGAAAAAAAACATTTTGGACTCCCGGCGGGATTGGGATAACAAGCTACCCCTAGTCCTCTACACAATAAGATCTCACAACCAAGCTTCTACCCGTCACAGCCCATTCAAATTGATCTTTGGATGTCATTCAAGGACCCTTCTCGATGTGGCTGCCGAACTATGGGAAGAGGAAGAAGGAGGCGAAAAACAGGTATTAGAGTATACCCAACAACTAAAGACCTAGCTACAAACGGTCTGGGAGGATGTATGCACACATATGGAGAAGGCCCAAGAAAAACAAAAATGGTATTATGATCAAGGTACAAAGTTAAGACAGCTACAACCAGATGACAAGGTCCTTATCCTACTCCCTAGTTCAGACAATAAACTGCTTGCTAAGTGGCAGGGACCATATAGAGTAGTGAAGGCAGTAACCCCTGTTACTTACCTGGTCGAACTGACAAAAAGTCCTAGAAAGACACAAATCTATCATATTAATCTGTTAAATGGGAAGACCCCCCCAACACTTCCCTTCTGCCGGTATCCACGGGGTTCCTTGTGACCCCAACCAAGACTCTAGAAATAGAACTGTGTCCTGCCACTCAAAGTTCGGGGCCTGACAAGCCCCAAAACAGTCCTTCTTTGCTACACCATCAGCAAATACAGCTCAACACCCTTCTCCAACAACATGAAAGGTTCTTCTCAAAACCTGGGAGGACCTGTCGGACACAACACCATATTAGAACCCCAAGTGGACAGGTTGTGCACCTCCGGCCATATTGAATCATAGAAGCCCGAAAACACTTAGTAGAACAAGAAGTAGAGAAAATATTGCAGATGGGGGCAATCGAACCCTCAGTAAGTCCGTGGTGTTCCCCAATCTTCCTGGTGCCAAAGCCGGACGGCTCGGTTCGGTTTTTGTATTGATTTTAGACAGCTGAATGCAATGTCTCATTTCAATACCTACCCCATCCCTCGGTTAGACGAGCTGTTAGAAAGATTAGGTAAAGCCTGTTACTTGTCCACTCTGGACTTGACCAAGGGATATTGGCAGATACCCTTGGCCCCTGCAGATCGAGAAAAAACGGCCTTCTCCACGCCTTCGGGCTGTATCATTTCACCGTGATTCCATTTGGATTGCATGGCGCTCCCGTCACCTTCCAAAGACTTATGGACAAGCTTTTGAGGCCTCACCATGAATATGCTGGGGCATATTTAGATGACATAGTGGTCTACAGTGAGTGCTGGGAGGACCATCTCAAGAACCTAGATCGAATATTCCACCTACTATATGCTGCTGGCCTCATGGCCAACCCATCCAAATGCCACCTTGCCTGCAATGACATCGCATATCTCGGCTACTTCATAGGAAAGGGACAAATCCGACCACAAAAGAATAAGATAAAAGCTATTCTACAAGTACGTGTCCCATCCACAAAAAGGGAACTTCGATCCATCCTTGGATTAGTGGGGTACTATATATATTTATACCTAACAATTCTACTCTAGCTGCCCCCCTAACTGATCTATTAAGAAAGGGACAACCAGTGAAAATAGCAAGTTTAATCCCAGCTCAGCCGACTAGTTTTAAAACAGTCTCACCACTGAACCAATACTACGCTGCCCAGACTTCACAAAACCATTCCATCTCCAGACTGATGCCTCCGATGTAGGTACAGGTGCCGTACTCTTTCAGAAGGATGAATCTGACAACAGCCACCCCATCGTGTTCATTAGCCGAAAACTTCTACCCCGGGAACAACGTTACACCGTAATTGAGAGGGAATGCCTAGCCATCAAATGGGCCATTGAAAACCTTCAATACTACCTTTTAGGACACCCTTTTACTTTATATACCGACCATGCTACCCTTACCTGGTTGTCCTGACACAAAAACACAAATTCCCGCATTCTACGATGGTTCATGGAACTACAACCCTTTTACTTTCAGGTGAAACATATTCCGGAAGATCAACAATGCATGGCGGATTACCTCTCCTGCTACCCCATAAGCTCGGAAATCCATCAGTCCCTCTCCAGGGGAGGCATGTGTAGCCGGGAGCCCCGGAGACCGGCTATCCCTAGCGGCGACCAGGCTGAGAAAGAGTACCCCGGGGGGCACCGCCGAGGATAACCCGGAAGAGGAAGACGGAGGGAACCTGGAAACCCAGGTTCCCGTAAAGACAAAAGACGGACGACCGACTCGGCCTGCGTCGGTAGAGGAGGACGCAAAGGAAGAGAAGAGACTGCGGCGTACACCACCAACTCATGGTGGAGACAAGAGACGCAAACGGGGAACACACAGCGACGAGGGGCAAGGAAGCCCAAGAACACTCGTTAACCGCCACATCCCTGGAGGGGCGTGGCTAAGGCAGGTACAGTCCTCTTTACAAAATGGGTACAAAGCCCTGCTGGGAAAGTAAGAGGGAGCGGGAGGAGGGAAGGAAAAAGGGGGGAGACAGGGAACGACCTCAATAACGCATTGGGTGTACAAAAGGTGAAAAAGCCTTACCCTAAACCCATGTGCATGGTTTGTTGCTGTGATTTTCTTTTCTTTTTTCTCTTTCTGTTCTCTTTTCCAATACTGGATCAACTGATCTCCCCCTATATAACTAGAATCACATACCACAGTATAAATATTTTCTCTTTCACTGGGTTCTTGTCAACACCAGGACAGTGCGCGCTCTACGGGCAACATAATGCAAAACGACAAACCTTATGCAATGTAATAATTCTTGCATTGTGTGCTGATATTGCATATAAACCTTGCATTGCAGGTATTTATCTTGAAATGTCATTAATACTGTTTGCAATGTATTGTTCATTTCCAAGCCTTTCCTGCAGCCTGGCTGGGTGTGGCAGGTGGGCGGGGCTTGGGTCTATTTAAGGAACCCAGCCCAGCTCCGCAGGGCTCACTATTCAGAGGTCCCGGTGCTGAGCAGCAGCATTTTCCAGGGCTCCTGTTCCAGAGGCCTACTTGGACATTTCCTGGCCCTGTCCTCATTATCTTGCTGATCTTCAAGCAGGGTGGTAAAGCACAATTCGAGGAAGGCCCTCGACTCCGTTTTCTAGAAACATTTAAGTTTTTGGCTTTGTGATTTACCGCATGTGCTATTTATTCTTGGCACTTAACCCTTGCAGTTCGGATCGGCATGGTGCGCGATCATTTTGAGGCATTTAAATCTTGATGGTTGAATCGGCAACAGTGTGCGCGATTCATTCTTGGCAATTAACCCTTGCAGTTCGGATCAGCAGAGTGTGCGATCATTTCAAGGCATTTGAATCTTGATGGTTGAATCGGCAACAGTGTGCACAATTTATTCTTGGCAATTAACCCTTGCAGTTCGGATCGGCAGAGTGCACGATCATTTCAAGGCTTTTGAATCTTGATGGTTGAATCGGCAACAGTGTGTGCAATTCATTCTTGGCAATTAACCCTTGCAGTTTGGATCGGCAGATTGCGCAATCATTTCAAGGCATTTGAATTTTGATGATTGAATCGGCAACAGTGAGAGCGATTCATTCTTGGTATTTAACCCATGCAGTTCGGGTCGGCAGAGTGCGCGATCATTTCAAGGCATTTGAATCTTGATGGTTGAATCAGCAACAGTGTGTGCAATTCATTCTTGGCAATTAACCCTTGCAGTTTGGATCGGCAGATTGCGCAATCATTTCAAGGCATTTGAATTTTGATGATTGAATCGGCAACAGTGAGAGCGATTCATTCTTGGTATTTAACCCATGCAGTTCGGGTCGGCAGAGTGCGCGATCATTTCAAGGCATTTGAATCTTGATGGTTGAATCAGCAACAGTGTGCGCGATTCATTCCTGGCAATTAACCCTTGCAGTTCAGATCGGCAGAGATACTTGAGTCTTGATGCGCAGTCTGGCAATAAGGTGCGCAATAATTTCTGGGAAATTGAATCTTGAAACTTAGATCAAACAGAGTGTGATCTTTCTTGACAAAATAGTCTGTTTGCCTACTCTACAGTATAATGCATGAATCCTATAGCAGTTAGTTCTTTGGGAAGAAATGTACTCATTGACTCTTGTTGTGATGTAATTGCTATTCTAAGGTTTAACTTGAGAAAGTTCAATGTTCAGAGTATATGATTATATAAAGGTTATGTTATTGAAAAGTGTTTGATCTCTCATGTTATTAGAACATATATAGTAAAAACAAAGTTCATGACGATTAATGTGCATGACTTTGCTATTGTGTTCTTAACTCTTGCTTCCACAGGTCTCCTTCCCCGCTGTTCCCAACCTAAACCCCATCCCCAACTTGGACATTCTTTAACTCTGTGCTATAATGGCAAGTAGAGTTTGGAGCTACCAAGAGGTGGACATATTGGGAACAGGCGCAAACCCCGAGGATCTGGTCTCACTGACAGTTCTCATCATGGATATCTAAAGGAGTTGGATGGAAATATAAGCATACCCGGAGAGCCCAAAACTGCGTTAAAGAACGACACTACCAGGTGACACCCACTTAGGGTTGCCGTATAACCCAGGTTTCCTCCCACCTCACCGCACCCCCTTTCCCCTTACTAACCAACTCCAAGAATCTGCGTTAAGAGACTTACCTTGCCTTTCTCTCTTTCCCGGTTCCTCCGCTGACCCACACCATGTCATGGGACTTCCACCTGATCGGATAGGATCTACTGAGGAAGAAGAAGAGGAAAGAAGTTAGATGCCAAAACCACTGGGACTATAAAATTGTATAAAAAACACCTTTAAAGAAATAAATACCCACTTAAAATCTCCGAGAACACGACTTTTCTTCTCTGTCCTCCTCCCGCTACGCCCACCCCTTACAGTTGGTGATATGACAACAGTGTCCTGATGTGATTACTAAAGACAGTTACAGGTCATTAATTGTATGGTACCACAGTGTCCATATCATTTGCATCAGATGTGACTGTTCCCCTAAATGCACATTTCCAACACATAAAATACTATCAGTCAAGTTGTGTTCAAGGGTGCTTATAAATAATTGAGGTAAAGGTGCAATGGAATGGGGTGATGGTAGAGGTATTGTTCCAATTTGTTTGTAGCACAGGTCCGGTGCCCAAGGGACCATAGGAAGGGGAGCAAAGGCAATTCAAAGTGGACAAGGTGACAGGGTGGGGCACAAGGGGGCAAATCAGGAGAGTCTCATTTCTTAACGGTGGTCTTGGCCTTGGCAAGTTTCTCTTGCTTCTGTCTGTGTCGCAGGGAATGTTTGCGGGGTGGTTCACTTTCTGCAGGGGAAGGGGTGCTGGTGGCCTGTGGGTCCTGTGGTGGGGCCTCCTGCCCACTAGCTGCAGTGGAGTTGGTGGGCTGGTCAATAGACTGGCTAGTGGTAGGGGCCCGCTGGTGTGCTGTCGATTCCCTCATGATGTTGGCCATGTCTGCCAGCACCCCTGCTATGGAGATCATGGTGGTGTTGAGAGCCTGCAAGTCCTCCCTGATCTCCTGATGGTGTTCCTCCTGCAGCCGTTTGTTCTCCTGCATGTTGTCAAGGATCTGGCCCATCGTGTCCTGGGATTGTTGGTAGGCACCCAGGATCTTGGTGAGTGCCTCCCGGAGAGTCGATTCCCTGGGCCTGTCCTCCCCTTGGTGCACAGCGGTCCTCCCCTGAACGGTGTGCCCACTGCCCCCGACCCCAAGTTGCTGAAAGTCTTGGGTGTGAGGTGTGGACTGGGGTCCCTGTAAAGGTGGGCACACTGCTGATTGACGTGTCTTGGGGACAGAGGTGTGGGGATGCTGGGTGAGTTTTGTGGTGTTGGATACTGATGGGGGAGGCTCTGTGGTGGACTGTGAGTGGGCTGGGGTGACCGACTGTCCAGTGGTACCTGATGGGTCAGGATGTTGATCCAGATCCTAAAGTCCAGAGTTACTGTCATCACTGGGGGCATCTTCTGTTGGGGGACTGGTTTGTCATGGCACCTCCTCTCCACTGACATTGGCTGGGGCACCTGCGGGGATGTAAGTGATGTATTATGCTTCATACCTGTGACATATTGTACATCCCTAGCTTCCCCTCTATCGTTGCTCTTTCCCTGCCACCTTGGTTTGTGTATATTGATGTATTGTGGGATTGTTAGTTCCCCTATGCTGTGCATGCTTTAGGGATGGGTGTCCATGCAGTGCAGGGAGGGCTGTCCATGCATTCATATTGCATGCAGGGCTGGGCATTGTAGTTAGTCATGTTTAGGTGCAGTGTGTGGGATGGAGTGGAATGAGGGGAGTTAGGGTGATGGTGTGTGATGGCATGCAGGTATTGGGTGGTGAAAAGTAGTAAATATTGACTCACCAGTGTCCAGTCCTCCGGCAACTCCAGTGAGTCCCTCAGGATGCAGTAATGCCAAGACTTGCTCCTCCCATGCTGTGAGCTGTGGGGGAAGAGGTAGGGGTCCACCGCCAGTCCTCAGTATGGCGAGCTGGTGCCTTGCTGCTATGGAACGTACCTTCCCCTGTAAGTCGTTCCACTTTTTCCTGTTGTTGTCCCTTGTTCTTGAATGCTGTCCCATGTCGTTCACCCTGTCCACGATTCTTCGCCATAGCTCTATCTTCCTGGCAATGGAGATCTGCTGTACCTGTGCTCCAAACAGTTGTGGTTCTGCCCTAACTATTTCCTCCACCATGATCCTCAACTCCTCATTGGTGAAACAGGGGTACCTTTGTGTGTGTGTGTTGGGTACTGTGGTTGGGTGTGCGTAGTGGTGTGCGTGAGGGATGTATGGGTGTATGTGGTGTGTTTGTCTAGTTGTCGCAGTGGTTTTGGTGTCAGTCTGGTGGCAATGATTTGTATTGGTAAAGGGTTGTGGGTAATGTGGGTGTGTGTTTTATAGTGCTGTGGGTGGGTGTGTGTGGTGTGTGTGTATGAGTGTCAGATGTGTGTTTTTGGTATTGGCCAATGTTGTGCAGTTTAGTATTTGGGCGTCCATTCTAAGTGCGCCGGTGTGTACTGCCAATGGTTTACCGCAGTTGAATGTCCCCCATGGTGATTCGTGGGTCATGATGTGGTGGGCATTGTTTAGTTGGCGTAACGGTATAGGTGTTTGGTATGACCACTTTAGCACTGACCTTTTGGCTTGCAGATTTTTGTATGTGGCAGTATTCTGTCGGATTGGTGTGTGTCATAATATGGTGAACGGTTATTCGCCACCGCAGCGGTATGTTGGTGGCCATCACCATTGCGTTAAGCAGGATTTACAGCCACTGTAATAATGAGGGCCTTAATGTTTAATATGAATGCCGGCCACATGGTCCACGATAATTCAAATGTGCACGTTTAAATTTTTTACAGTACGTTACACAATTTCTTTAAATGTATGTCAATTAGTCACCATATGCTAACTTTTATGTCCCTAATATATTATTAAAATGTTATCTCTATCAGTCCCTCCTCTAACAGCAATCTATGCCATCACAAAATAACTTTTCTCATTTACAATGAGACAAAGCAAAACTTTGTAGTTTGATAACCCATACATTTAGGTTTACGATAATTGTCAATTCTCTTTATTGTCTGATAATACCTGTTTCTCATATTCTCCATTTCCATTTCTTCCCTTTTCTGTCTATTGTATACTCTTTGTCTTTTCCCAAAAATTGCAAGCCTTGTAAAATCTGAGTGCACAAATTATGCACACTGTCACAATCAATAAAATTTTCAGGATCATTCTCACAAATCTTTTTCCTAGACCTCTAAACCAAGCTCCTACCTTCGAAAATCCTTCACATATTGTTTCCTAAACATTTCTCTGCTTTAGGTCACTCAAGTCATCTTTTAGACTTGTTAGATTAGCTAGGTATCTATTTATCTCCATACTGTTGACAGGAATGTAAGTGCAGCAGTGCTGTGACTTCAAAACTCGACAGACTCTGCCTTCTTTTGCCAAAAGGGTATCTAATGCAAGGCTGTTCTGCAAAATCATAGACCTTGCCACAACCATTTCTGTGTCCAGTATGAGCATTGCACCTGAAAAATAAGTTGACAACTTATCTACAATCATCGATAACTTCCTTATCCTTATGTCCTTCAAGATCATATCCACTGATGGAATGAAAGCTCCAAAAGTATCACCCATAATCTCAGAACCACTTGCTCCTCTTTTCAATCTCACTTTAAGTCTTTTGATCCCTGCTGGATTGTAAATGTTGTGTACTTGGTAGACTTTTAGAAAAACACTCATAAATAACATGTGCCATACCAAACTTTCAGTAACTTTTAGTAAGTATTCTTACCACAGATATAATATACACCAGGCACAGCAGGGTCTTGTTCATTTAGCATAAAGTCCCATAGACTCATAAACAAGAACACATGTCTGCATTCACTCACTCCCACAAACCTATTGTCAATTTTAGATTGTAGCCTATATATACAAAGCGTCCCCACATGTTGCTAATCTAAAGCTAAGCGTCCGCGTGTATCAGGTGAGTTAAGAACTGTTTTCTTTTTGGTAACTATACCCTTATCTATCTTTTCTTTCTTTGCTTTTCTTCTACCATCTACTTGATTAATGAACTCCTTTTCTACTTGTGTAAGAAGACGTGTGTTGCAGGATTGGCGCGAGTAACTACGCAAGACTCGTCGGATACACAGGTAAGTGTTATTTTATTGGTTGAGTATAGAGTTATATTGTAATGGATGGCTTTCTTTTGTTGTTCTTTCACACTCTGGCTATTTTCCCCAGACAGTGGTTCACGGTCTCTTCCTCCTTTCTCTCTGTTCTTTCAGGTCTCTCGGGAAGCACATGTGGGAAGAAGAAGAACAGTCTCGGTAAGTTTTGTGTTTTCCCCTTTGTTTCTTCCTGTGTCTGACTTTCCCTTTTCAGCTGTTGTCTCTTTCTTGTCTTTGGGTTTTTTTTTTTTTTTTTTTTTTTTTCTCTCTCTCTCTCTCTCTCTCTCTCTCTCTCTCTCTCTCTCTCTCTCTCTCTCTCTCTCTCTCTCTCTCTCTCTCTCTCTCCTTCTCCTGTCCTTTCCCTCTCTGTTATGAAGTTGCTTTTCTTTTGTCTTCCTGTTTTCTTTTCTTTTCTGTACATCTGGGTGTTTTCTCCTATGTCTTTCTGGCTCACTGTTTTCTGCATTGATTACTTCTCGTTACCCTTCCTATTTAGTACCATAGCTCTTGTTTCATCTCCATCACACCCCTTCCTTGTAGTCCCTTTCACCCTCCCCCGTGACTTTTCACTCGTAATACGTGCCCCGCCAATTCTCGCACTATAATTACCCTCCCTACTCCTGCCCAGGCCACTTCAATGCACCTGACGATGCCACGCTTCTCCAGAAGTGTGGCGGGCTGTCGCACTCCGCTTCCCGGAGTCTGGTCCTTCTGCCCCCGATTGGGACCACTGACGTCCTGGACTTCCCGTGGTCTCTCTAGGTCCTCCGCTCGCGTCCTCGTTTGCTCCTCCTTCCTTTTCCTTGTTCGCCTTCTCTCTCCGACAACCCGATGCCGGGTTATTTAAACTTCCGATTTCCCGCTGGTGCTGACGTAGGGCGCCCTGATTGGTGCGATGTTCAAACACTTCCGGAGCAGCAGGGGAAGCGTCAGCACAAGTAGGTAAAAAGTGCGGGCCGACCCAGTCCGGCCCGTCACAACGTGTTAAGTTATTAAGGTGTGCATATGCTGTGCCAAAGGTTAGTGTAGGTTCAGAGAACACACCTACTATATCTATGTTCTTAACCTTTTCAATGCGGCTCAAATGCTGATTAATGTGAGCAAAAGAGAAAACTAAATCGAAGTTAGAATAAAAATACTGAATGTATTCTCGGTTGTACAAACGTTAATAATAAACTGGAACCAAAGCCATAAGTCAATGGTAAGCTGTGATAGGTGATTCCCTCTTGTACTGACGAAATAATTTCTGTACACACATAACAGTCACGCACATTCATTGTGCCTACATACTCATACAGCAAACTATAATAAACATTGGAAGATAAATCTCACTTTGTGTCATTTAAATGAAACAATCCCTCATCCTTATAAAACTTATCCTGCTTGGACATTGTCATTGTCTGCACTGGAGGTGCTGTACTTTGCATCTCTCACTGAAACACTAATTTCCGCACTCAATAAAATGCACACAATCATACATATATAATTGAACCAATGCACACATTTTACAATTACTGTATTTGCACTGTCCTGGGTTCATAGCTTCTATAGAATCAAAGAAGAAAATTAAAATATAAAAACAAAATCAAGCAAAAAATCCAAAACAAGGTGGCTTTTCAAAGTCTTTTTGCTCTATTTACAGCAGTTCTCGATCTTTAAGATGTTCATAATACATTTTAAAAAATAGTTCAACATGTTTGTTTTCAATAGATCACAGTCTGATCACTTATGGTCAACTCCAAAGTATAATGTCTTTATTGTATGGAAAGGTTATTTCAAAACTCAGTTCAATTGCGATTTCAAGCTCCAGAATGTTTAACTGAATTCTTATGGTCAAAACAAAAGGTCATAAACTTGTTCTCCCATTCATTTGTGACATGATAGATCCATTCCATTGAAGAGTATCTATAACTTGGCACTCTTTTTCTTTAAATTCTCCTTACAGCACCATCTTCATCTTCACTCTGATTTGACTCTTTGACTGCTTCCGTTATTGATAGGAGTTTATCACCAACCAGTTTGTGTGCGGCTGCAGGCCATTAATCTCCTTTTACAGTTTTCGGGTGCAACTGTGTTCGCAACATGTGCTGTGCTGGCAGGAATCTGGTGACATTGACTTTGCCCTCCTGCACCTTTGTCTGTATGCAGACTGCTTGCACCTTCACCACTTTTCACAATTTCAACCTAAGCCACTTGCTCACTCTTCACAGCTTGGTTGAGCTGAACCCCTTCTTCTTCTGCATTTGATCTAGTGGGATCAGACTGTGTGTTTTCAAGAGGACACTGAACTTTATGTGCGTGTGTGGCTCGCGTGGATACAATTCAGGAGACCAGCACACTTCAGAGCTGTTGTCGACACCAAGATAACTTGAAACGGTCCTTTTCACCTTGGCTCTAGGCATGTCTTCCTGACGTGTTTCTTAACTAAAATCCAACCTCTAGCTTTCAAGTTGTGACACTGTTCTTGAGCCATTTGAACTGTTGCTGCTTTAACCTGATGAGACAAAGAGCGAACCACATCAGCCAGACCTTTGCAATAATCTAGCACTAAATCATCTATTATGTTTACAAGTGCATTTGCAGGTACTGCTGGTAACCTCATTGCACGCCCCATAAGAATCTTTTGGGGAGACAGTCCTGTCTTCCTGTCAGGGGTGCTATGCATGCTCATCAGGGCAAGTGGTAATGCATCAGGCCATTTCAACGCTGTAGAGGCAGAAACCTTTGCCAATCAAGCTTTCAATGTTCCATTCATCTGTTTCACCAATCCAGAGGCCTCTGGTCTGTACCCACAGTGCAATTTTGGTCAATGATCAGTGGTGAACATAATAACTTTGTGATCTCATTATTAAAATGAGTTCCTCAGTCTGATTCCAGAGAAGTCGTGAATCCAAACCTAGGTATCAGTTCCCTGAGCAGCAGCTTAGCTACAGTAAGACTGTCATTCCTACTTTTTGGATAAACTTCAATCCAGTGGGAAAACAGACACACAGTAACCACTACATACATCACTCCATTACAAGCAGGCATCTCAATAAAATCAAGTTTCATTCCGTTAAATGTACCCCCGATCTGCCTATGTGGCTCAAATTAACCACTGTGCGTTTCCCTACATTCATCTGTTGACAAATAACACATCTGTGACAACCCGCTTCTGCAATCAATCTAAATCTGGGATTGTACCCTGTCTGTTTGGATGTGCAATTCATTGCATTTCTACTGAGATGAACCTGACCATGGCAATATCTAGGTACAACCTCTTATCTTAATCTCAGGTATCAACGACTGACAACAAGACACAATGGAGTGCACAATATCTAGCAATTTGGTCAGCATAGGCATTGCCCAACGATACATAATCATTTGACTTCTGGTGGGCGGTGCACTTTACAACCACAATCCTCTCAGGCAACTGCAAAGCATTTAACAAACTATGAATCCTTTCACCGTTTCAAATGGGTGATCCTGATGAGGTTATGAAACATCACTGGTGCCATAACTGCCCGACAGCATGCACAATACCAAATCCATATTGACTATCTGTGAATATTGTCACTTTGAGCTGCTCAGAAATGCAGCATGCTCTTGTAAGAGCAACCGATTTGGTTACTTGGGCAGAAACGACTCCTTGAAGCCATGAAGCTTCGACTACTCCTGAGATGTGCAGCCTGCATAACCAACTTTGAGAGTACCTTCGCTGTCTCTTAAACAGGAACCATCAACAAATATATCTTGATCGTTCTCCTCTAAAGGAGTATCCTGAATATCAGGTCTGAGTTTGGTGCACAGTTCAGTGACATTGAGGTAGTCATGTTCCATTTCATAAACACCATTCGAATCATTAACAGTAACGGGCAATCATGTAACTAGGTTCCATGTAGCACACCTCTAGACATTCACATTGGCTGATCCAAGGATCAATAACTCATAATGGTTAGATGGGCACTGGTCAAATATTGGGTCTTAGATCAACTGAATGTGAATGTGTAGATTTCAACTGAATGTGGGACATAAACAATTAAAGGGTGTCCCATCACAATGCCTTTGCATTGGCCTATGCTTACACCAGCAGCAGCCACAGCTTTTAAACTCCTGGGCAAAGCAGCAGCAACAGGATCCAATGTGGCAGAAAAATACGCCACAGGTTTGTTTGTTTCTCCATGCAACTCTTTCAAACAGAAAGAGCACAACCATTACGTTCATGACGAAACAGTGCAAAACATTTACTGTAATCAGGCATTGCCAAGGTTGGAGCTCTGGGCAACCTCTCTCTCAACTCAGTGAAAGCATTAATGCATTCTTCATTGAAAAGGACTGGGTCTGTAACTTCTATGTGTGTTAACTTCTACAGTGGTTTAAAAATTACTGAAAAATTCAGGATCCATTGGGGCCAGTACCTCACCATGCCCAGAAACATTCTGACATCTCTCTATGTAACCAGGGGATTAATTTGCATAATTGCTGCAACTCTCTCTGGACACTTTCCTTGCACCCTTCTCAATTTGATGACGCAAATAATTTACTTCCTTCTGACAATACTGTAATTTCGTAGGGGATACCTTGTGTCCGTTTTCACCCAAATTGTTCAATAACGCTATGGCATCTTGTCTGCAAGCTTCACGTGTATTAGACACAACCATCAGGTCATCAGTCTACCGCATTGAAGCAGACTAAAATGGCTTGTTCAAAGACTCCAAATTCTTTTTCAAAATGTGTTTAAAAATTGATGGAGACTCTGAAAACCTCTGTGGAGGATGGCACCATGAAAACACACATTTGGCAAATCAGAATGAAAAAAGGAATTGACCATGCTCATGCACAGGCACTGAGAAAAATGTCTGTGACAATTCGATAACTGAAAACCATTCTGCTTCACATGGAATCTGAAATAAAATCACTGCTGGATTTGGCACTACAGGACAACAGGATACCACAATTTCGTTCACTTTCTCAAATACTGAACTATGCTATATTTTCCACTTGACTTTTGCAGTCCCATAATTGGGGAATTACATGGGCTCCCCATCACTTCTTTTAAAACTCCATGCTCAGCTAAGTCTGCAATTACTGGAAAAAAACCTTCAATTACTTCTGGAGTCATGTTATATTGTGGTGTTCTGGGAAAGGCTGCATTTGGCTTATAGTCACTTTGACTTCAAAATCTCGAATTAGTCCAATATCTTTTCCAGAGACATCTCAAACTGTCAGCGTTACTGTGTCTTGTAATTCATCAGTCAAGTCTTTAACTGTCACGGCAGGAAACAGTGTAATGAGAGGATACATCTCATTAGTTTCACTTGGAGTTTCATCATCACTATTTGTTTGGATTGCTATTCCTTCATGAGTACAAGTAATGGAGAATTTAATTTACATAACAAGTCTCTTTCTAACAGACTCACATGGCTGGAATCAGAGACTAAGAATTGGTGCAGATCCTCAAACGTTCCTGTTTTGACCTGAATGGGCTCTATAATGGGGTTTACCAAATGCTAATTTGCTAGTCCTACAACCTAAACTGTCCTTCCTGAAAGGGGCATGTTGGGACTTCTGCAGATCTGACAGTGGAATGAGTTGCTCCAGTGTCAACCAGGAATGAAACATCATGACCCATAACACTCACATTCACATAAGTACCACACTGATCTACTGCCAGGGAAGCAGCCAACACACATTCTTCCTGTTCTGAACTCTCACTCATATATTCTTGCCTCATCTCATCATCACTGAAATCAATCAATGGGTATTGTGTGATTAACTGATTTACATGTGCATTGTTCTTTGATTTTCGTTCTGCTGAGGAACCACTACCGGTTGCTGTGCCATTGGAGCTTGTATTATCTGCATTTGCTGTGGGACTTGAATTTACTTTTGAGGAAATTGTACTTGTTGCTGGGGAACCAGCATTTGGACTGCTCCAGAAGGAATATTCATGTTTTGATTTTGGGACCTTTGCGCTCCCTGACTTTGAAATTAACTGTTGTCGGCCATCTGCACATCACCACCACCCTGCACCAAATTATTTACGCTACTAAAGGGACATTCCTGTTTCCAATGTCCAAAGTTGCTGCACGCATGACAAGGAAGTATTTCTTCATGTTCTGAACACCACGCACAAGTGCATTTGGATCTGTTTGAATTCCACAACCCCTACCTCTGTATTGAGATACCATATTTCCTTGCTGCTGTATTCCTCCTGCGCTCATCATTTCCTGCAGACCCTGCATACCCGCTGATTGGGCAAACTTGATTTGCATCACTATTGCCTTTTCCTTTCACCTTTTCTGCTTCAATTCCATTTCATCACTACAATATTTTGCATAATGCAATACTTTATCAATCGGCTTTCCTTGCCAGCAAATCAAGTGATTCCAAATCATATTACTAATTGTAGGCTTCAATCCTTGAACGAACCTAAACACAAAATGAGTCATGCCTCTTTTTTCAAAAATCTCTGTGCCACTGTATTGCTTGAATGCTTGCAAACAACCTCTCATAATATGCATAAACAGACTCCTCTGTGTCCTTAGATGTCCTGTCAATTCTTTGCCAATCAATATGTTTAGGAAACTCTAGTTTTCAAAAACTCAATCACGTTGTAATAGCTTTTCATCACCTCTTTAGATGGCGCACCTGTTACTGCATCCCTTGGCCGCCCAAGCGTTGGCCAATCAACACTCAACCCACAAATCTGATGGAACCACAATTTCAATTAAAGTGTTCAAATCTTCCCACAAACATTTCACAAGTTTAACAAACCTCTCAGCTTGCTGGTACCATTCCACTGGTTTCTGTCTCTTGAGTAATCATTTGTAAATGACAGTATGTCATTTCTGCTCCATCGGAAATGAACAAAATTCCCTCCCAGAATTTCTCTAATCAACATCATATTTACAGCTCACTCAGCCTGCTGTACATCATTTGAAGATACACTCGGCTTTTTTTCTGATCTATTTTCTTTGCCCGTCTGCCTTCCCATTTATCTAATGATCCCCATGTTTGAAGTAATTCCTTAATGTTAAATTTCATTCAAGGTGAGCTCATGTTAGCAATGTCTCTTCAATCAAATTCTAATCTGTAACTCTTCTTTAATTGTTTGGATTTATTCATCTCGATTTCATATTTTTCAGCCTAATTAATTAATTTCTCATAAACCTGTCCTGCTCGAAATGCATATAAAGCACAACTCATTTTCATTGTAAGAATCTAATCTATCCAATTTGAGTGTTCCCTCAATCATTTCATTTAATTCCAATTTCAATCTGGCCATGTTCAATGTCTTTTCTTCCTCAGGTGTGTTTTCTTGAACTGGTGCTCCGCTCAAATGTCTAACCATTCAGTCAATTGCTCTGCTGATAACACTTGTCAACTAATGTCATTAACTCTAGTTGTGGATGAACACAGGATGGTCTCACAACCTGCTCCTGAGTTAATACAGATGAGCCTGTGGAACATAATGGACATGTCACATTGATCAGTGGACCTAATCTGTGATATGTCTGATTCAAACCAAACAAATTTATAGGGGTAATGGCTGGCACGGTAGTGCTCAGACTCTACATTTCTGCATTAGTTCCAAAAGGTGAATTCATTGCTGATACGAGATTTGGAATCTGGGGACCACTCTCATTATTACCGTGAGCATACAACAAGACTACTGGACCTATTGTCACCAGAATTGTGCGTCTCGTCCCAACAAATTTGTTTGACTTGGCGGGAACATTAATCCTTTATCTTAGCTATTCAATACGGTACTAAAAGCTTGATTTGGCTGATTCGGGGCAAACATTCTGTGGTGTCGTTACTGGGGAATAGATAGGCATTGTCTGTCTCTGGTTCATGACTTGTGCAGGTGTCTGTACATTAGGTATAGACTAAAATTGAGTAATTCCTGAATTCTGAATCAAATGCGGCATAACTGGAACCATGACATTCTGGGCTGTGTTAATAATTGAAACTGTCTTATAAACCCCTGGAACCTGTGCAACCTTAGCACTAGGCACGTTTGGAATTATCTGAACCTCACTTTGTGCAACTGGACCTGTGTCAATTTTTGGAACACATTATACGGTGGGGGAAGATTTATACATTTGTAATCTGAATCACTTTTGATGTTGGCTACCTTTTTATTTTCACCCAATTTCTGTTCTGAATCTTCCTCAGATTTCTTTTTGGCTTTAGGTGTAACACTTCTATCACCTCCTGTGTAATTGCTGGAAATAACTTCACTGCATGAAATGTATTTGCAATCCGCATTTTCTGCTCTGCAGCCCATCGAGCTTCTGCTAGCATTTCGAATTTCTGAGCCTCTGTTTGTCTTAATTCCCAAATAGCAAGTGCTTCCAGGTTTTGCGTCAAAAAAATTAGCGCCGGCTAACGCCATTCTGAAGCGCCATGCGGGCGCTGTATTTATTCAATGACGTTAGCCGGCGTTAGCCGCCGGCGCTGCCTGGTGTGCGTGAAAAAAAACGACGTACACCAGGCAGCGCCGGCGTAGGGGGATATGGAGCTTGGGCATCAAAAAATGGGGCAAGTCAGGCTGAGGCAAATTTTTCGCCTCAACCTGATTTGCGCCATTTTTTTCGACTCCCAACCCCCATTGAAATGACTCCTGTCTTAGCAAAGACAGGAGTCATGCCCACTTGCCCAATGGCCATGCCCAGGGGACTTCTGTCCCCTGGGCATGGTCATTGGGCATAGTGGCATGTAGGGGGGCACAAATCAGGCCCCCCTATGCCACAAAAAAATAAAAAAAATAAACTTACCTGAACTTACCTTAATGTCCCTGGGATGGGTCCCTCCAGCCTTGGGTGTCCTCCTGGGGTGGGCAAGGGTGGCAGGGGGTGTCCCTGGGGGCTTGGGAGGGCACCTCTGGGCTCCTTCCGAGCCCACAGGTCCCTTAACGCCTGCCCTGACCAGGCGCTAAAAAAGGCGCAAAAGCGGCCGGACGTCATTTTTTTTGACCCGCCCACTCCCGGGCGTGAATTTTGCCCGGGAGTGTAAATACGGCGCACATGCTTCGGAGTCAATTTTTTAGACGGGAACGCCTACCTTGCATATCATTAACGCAAAGTAGGTGTCCACGCTAAAAAATGACGCAAACTCCATGGAATTTGGCGCTAGACGCGTCTAACGCCAAAGTATAAATATGGAGTTAGTTTTGCGTCGGAATTGCGTAAAAAAAAACGATGCAATTCCGGCGCAGACAGAGTATAAATATGCCCCTTCATTTTTACACAAATATATTTCACACACAAATTGTACAAAAGCTGGAAGTAATTTTGATCACACAATCCCTTTTACAAGTCGTTCTCAACCTATAGCATCGCAGTCTTGTCCACCAATCTGTGCGCGGCTCTTCTCACGAACCGACTTATCCTAGCGCCGACCAAATAACGTCATACTCACTTTGCTTGGCAACTGCGACTCACTTCAGAGCCATCTCATACACCTCTCACACAAAACCTAAATGCAAATTATTGCAAAGCTCAAAAACCAAACCTGCATGCTCACTAGGTGTAGCACTCAAATGCTTTGAGAGCTCTACGGAACATTCGACTGTGGCCTTTTGACAAACAGCTACTCTTCCTGTTAAAGCTTTCTCACAAACGCAAGTAAAATTTGACCCTCACTCCGATTGGTACAGATTCTTGTTGTGCACACATGGTTCACCTAATACCAACCAACAACTCAAACAACCAAAGAAAATTCTACTGCTATTGTTGACAGCGCTCAATCGACCAACACCTCACCGCAGTCAATAAATTAACCAGGTGTCTCCGTACACATGCACAATACTCCAAAGTCTTAGGCCTTGCAGGACCCGTAAACAACAACAACCATGTGGGCAATTTTTGACAGACAGCACAACATTCACTTTGAGTACACCAACTCCCCAATCTCTTACTCAAACTCTGTACCCAATTACCTGGAGTACGTAAACTTCCTACTCACTTAATACATCAAACTTCACTGCAATTTAGCCAAAGCATTGAAAGCGCAAACCCTATTCAAACTCATACCGCTCACTTGTAATACAACTCTGGAATTTCATCAACCTACACTACACCCAAAAACAACTTACAATGTGGGCAAATTCTGACTCTCCTCCTCACAATACAAAACCATCCTATGCTACTAAAACTACTAGCGAGCCAGCGGAAGTCTTCGTCCCACCTCAGTTTCAGAAACCACAAGAGTGCTGGTGAGACACCATCACTATTCTCACCAATAGAGGTCGACTAGATCTTTGGACTTGGCGAAGAGTGTAGTAGTCAGATTAATTCAATCACAAATCAGTGACATTATACCCTTAACCTCTATAGATGCAATGAACAATTTAAGACTGAATAAAACTCCAAACTGAATAAAGTTTTAAGACTTTACTACAATCCCAAAATCAATGTAATGTATATGGTGCACAAAACTAAGTTACAAACATACATGAAAACCATAGGCTGACCACAACGTCTGAAAAGATTTAGGGGCAGATTTATGGGAAGTGGCGCTGCACCGAGTGCTGCTCCATTTGCCTTGTGCCCCTTAGCACACCCCTACTCCCACTATGTGTGCACCGTATTTAAAATATGGCACATCATGGCGCAGGGTAGGGGGCAACAGTGTAATTTTTTCTGATGCTATTCATGTACTCTGCATTAGTAGCGCTAAAATATTGGTGGTACTCCTGCAGAGTACATAGGGCCCCATTCTAAAGAATGGCAGCCCCCTTTTAACACCTGCTCTTGAACAGGCGCTAAACGTGCTGCATAAAATGGCGCAAGGCAATCTCATAGATTTCCTTATGCCATTTTTCTGGCTCCCCTAACGGGGGAACGCCCCCTTTGCATACATTATGCCTGGCGCAGACGGTAAGGGTTACATGCATGCATTGCGCCACCCTTTAAATATGTGTTATTGAGAATAAGTGGAAGAAAATAAAGAGAAGATTCATCATTTCTTTATAAAAAAAAAAAAGATTGGACTTTTCAATATATTTCGACAATTTGGACAAGTGGTGCATCACCATTATGTTTTTTGTATGCTTTTTTCCCCTTTTTTCATAAAAAGGTCCACACCTTAGCAGCAGGTGTTTGGTTGAGGTGCACACAGACAACAGTTCAAGATTTTTGCCTAAGACCCGGCTGGGAACATAAAGAGATAGGTGCGCTTTTTAGGAGTCTGCTGCGTTTGCTTGTTTGGAGATTAAGATGGGACAATTAAGTCTAAGACGAAACTCTTCAGGCGACTTAGAGAAGTCAGAGGGTGACAGCAGCAGACAGATTCTGCCAGAGTTCTGGGCAAACTTGAGGCAGGAGTAGATTCCCTCGAACCCACCCCAACAAGAACTAACTCTAGGTTTTCCAAAGCTCCTCACTAATTATAAGTATTTATGGTCGTCGATTGGTCCTTCAGGTGGGCTTCATCCCTGCGTACAAGATTCAGCGTCCAATGGCTGACGGTGGCACCATCAAGTTTGCAACTATTCCAGATTTTCTTAGCAAAAGTTCTCTCATTTCAATGATTTCACACAGTTTTGACAAAATATTACATCATCTATCTTTCTCACAATACACAAAATAAGCTAACACAGTTCACATGAGAATCATAAGTTTCCTCTCTTGTAATATTGTTACGTAGTTAATACTAAAACGTGTTCTTCACCTTTAGTACAGAAAGACATTCATTATTGTAGGAGGCTAGCCTGGCTTGTAGTGGGTACCAAGGGGTACTTACACTCTGTACCAGGTCCAGTTATCCCTTATTAGTGTAGAAGAGGTGTTTCTAGCAGCTTAGGCTGATAGAAGGTAGCTATAGCAGAGCAGCTTAGGCTGAACTAGGGGACATGCAAAGCTCCTACTATACCACTGGTGTCATATGCACAATATCATAAGAAAACACAATACACAGATATACTAAAAATAAAGGTACTTTATTGTTATGACAATATGCCAAAAGTATCTCAGTGAGTACCCTCAGTATGAGGATGCCACATATACACAAGATATATGTACACAATACCAAAAATATGCAGTAATAGCAAAAGGAAGTAATGCAAGCAATGTAAAGTTACAGTAGATTGCAATAGGAGCACATAGGTATAGGGGCAACACAAACCATATACTCCAAAAGTGGAATGCGAACCACGAATGGACCCCAAACCTATGTGAGCTTGTAGAGGGTCATTGGGACTGTAAGCAAACAGTGAGGGTTAGAAAAATAGCCCACCCCAAGACCCTGAAAGGTAGGTGTAAAGTGCACCTACTACCCCCAGAGAGCACAGAAGTCGTGATAGGGGGTTTCTACAAGGGAGACCAACACCAGCAAAGCAACCAAAGTGGATTTCCAGACCTGAGTACCTGTGGAACAAGGGGACCAAGTCCAAGAGTCGCGACAATGTTGAGAGAGGGCAGATGCCCAGGAAATGCCAGCTGAGGGTGCAAAGAAGCTGCCACCGGATGGTAGAAGCTGTGGATTCTGCAAGAACGAAGAGGGCTAGAAACTTCCCCTTTGGAGGATGGATGTCCCACGTCGTGAAGAAGCTTGCAGAGGTGTTCCCATGCAGAAAGACTGCAAACAAGCCTTGCTAGCTGCAAGGGTCACGGTTAGGATTTTTGGATGCTGCTGTGGCCCAGGAGGGACCAGGATGTCGACACTTGGATGAGGAGACAGAGGAGGTGCCCAGCAAGTCAGGGAGCCCCCACAGAAGTAGGCAGCACCCTGCAGAAGTACTGGAACAGGCACTTGGAAGAGGAGTGAACCGGAGTCCAACCTAAGACACAAAAGGGAGTCCCACAACGCCGGAGGACAACTCAGAAGGTTGTGCACTGCAGGTTAGAGTGTCGGGGACCCAGGCTTGGCTGTGAACGAAGGAAATCCTGGAAGAGTGCACAGGAGCCGGAGCAGATGCAAAACACGCAGTTCCCAGCAATGCAGTCTAGCGTGGGGAGGCAAGGACTTACCTCCACCAAACTTGGACTGAAGAGTCACTGGACTGTGGCAGTCACTTGGACAGAGTTGCTGAGTTCAAGGGACCTCGCTCGTCATGCTGAGAGGAGACCCAGAGGACCGGTGATGCAGTTCTTTGGTGCCTGCGGTTGCAGGGGGAAGATTCCGTCGACCCACGGGAGATTTCTTCGGAGCTTCTAGTGCAGAGAGGAGGCAGACTACCCCCACAGCATGCACCACCAGGAAAACAGTAGAGAATGCGGCAGGATCAGCGCTACAGTGTCACAGTAGTCGTCTTTGCTACTTTGTTGCAGTTTTGCAGGCTTCCAGCGCGGTCAGCAGTCGATTCCTTGGCTGAAGGTGAAGAGAGAGATGCAGAGGAACTCTGATGAGCTCTTGCATTCGTTATCTAAAGAATTTCCCAAAGCAGAGACCCTAAATAGCCAAAAAAGGAGGTTTGGCTATCTAGGTGAGAGGATAGGCTAGCAACACAGGTAAGAGCCTATCAGAAGGAGTCTCTGATGTCACCTGCTGGCCCTGGCCACTCAGAGCAGTCCAGTGTGCCAGCAGCACCTCTGTTTCCAAGATGGCAGAGGTCTGGAGCACACTGGAGGAGCTCTGGGCACCTCCCAGGGGAGGTGCAGGTCAGGGGAGTGGTCACTCCCCTTTCCTTTGTCCAGTTTCGCGCCAGAGCAGGGCTGGGGGATCCCTGAACCAGTGTAGACTGGCTTATGCAGAAATGGGCACCATCTGTGCCCATGAAAGCATTTCCAGAGGCTGGGGGAGGCTACTCCTCCCCTGCCTTAACACCTTTTTCAAAAGGGAGAGGGTGTAACACCCTCTCTCTGAGGAAGTCCTTTGTTCTGCCTTCCTGGGCCAAGCCTGGCTGGACCCCAGGAGGG
Organism: Pleurodeles waltl; assembly: GCF_031143425.1. Lineage (NCBI taxonomy): Eukaryota > Metazoa > Chordata > Amphibia > Caudata > Salamandridae > Pleurodeles > Pleurodeles waltl. Next base: position 848,020,007 of record NC_090444.1, read on the forward strand.
CAGAAACCTGTCTGAGGGGTTGGCAGCAGCAGCAGCTGCAGTGAAACCCCTGAAAAGGCAGTTTGGCAGTACCCGGGTCTGTGCTAGAGACCCGGGGAATCATGGGATTGTCTCCCCAATACCAGGATGGCATTGGGGGGGCAATTCCATGATCTTAGACATGTTACATGGCCATGTTCGGAGTTACCATTGTGAAGCTACACATAGGTAGTGACTTACGTGTAGTGCACGCGTGTAATGGTGTCCCCGCACTCACAAAGTCCGGGGAATTTGCCCTGAACAATGTGGGAGCACCTTGGCTAGTGCCAGGTGTACTGCCATTTGTTAAATTTTGTTTTGACCAATGACTTTGTGTTTCACCACTGCGCATATTAGTTGCTCAATGTTCACCAGTAGCACATGGTATGTTTTGTTCAGTTGAGCCGCCTATGGGCTTTGACATGGCATTAGCCATTACTTTCTGTATTCAGTTGAGCCGCCTATGGGCTTTGACATTGCATTAGTCATTACCTTCTGTATTCTGCCTATTGGCTTTGACATGCTGTATCCAGTCTAGCCGCCTATTGGCTTTGACATTGCATTCCTATTGGCTTTGACATGATGTATTCAATTTAGCTGCCTATTGACTTTGACATGCTATTAGATATTCTGCCTATGGGCTTTGACATGATATTATATATTGCATTTTGTATTCAGCTTAACTGCCTATTGGCTTTGACATGATATCATACATTACATTTTGTATTCAGCTCCGCTGCCTATTGGCTTTGACATGATATTATACATTACATTTTGTATTCAGCTCAGCTGCCTATTGGCTTTGACATGATATTATGCATTGCATTTTGTATTCAGCTCAGCTGCCTATGGGCTTTGACATGATATAAGACATTGCATTTTGTATTCAGCTTAGATGCTTATTGGCTTTGACATGACACTAGACATTGCATTTGATACTTAGGTTAGCTGCCTATTGCCTTTAACGTGGAGTTAGACATTGCAGTTGAGAATCCAAGCTGTATTTTTCCAAGCTGTGTTTTTGCACAAGATGAACCAAGATGTTTTGTTCTCACAGTAGACTAGACCTGATAAGAGAGAGTACATGGGTGTTTTTCTCTTCGCTTGAGCTTGGGCACAGGAGTAGTCTTGGAGACCTGGTCAGTCTCCAAAAGGCTTGCTCAGTTTCCCAGGTCTGAGAGGAGGGGGCACACCTTTGTAACGAATGTAACAGGCTGCAGAGAGTCAGATTCGAATCTGCCGGACCTCGTGCTGGAGCTTGGCGCCAGCTGCCAGCAATCCTGTGTGGGTAGATGAATCTCTTTCTCGCTGCTGACAGGGGTCATCAGCTTGCAGACCTTAGAAAGATGAAGCTGTAGATAGTTTCCCACACGGTGAAGTATTTGTTTTGCTTTGCATTCAATATCTTATAAATATAACCTGCTGTGTATATTGCAAACTGATATATTTTGTTTGATTAACGCGGACTTGAAAGCTACTAATTCGGCATTCATAAATATTGTGGTTGGGGAAGAATTAACAACAATAAAAGTCTTCTTTGACCTCAGAAGTGCATTTCTGTTGTGTTATGTTAGTGCTTAGAAACTAGCTAAGAGGAAAGCACTACAATTGGTACCAGGAGTGGGGTGTCGGTCATTAAGAGGTGATTAAGAGGGTGTTGACGAGTTGGTAGATTTCTAAGTGCACACTTTAAAAGTGTAATTGTTTTTGTTGTTTGGAGAATTACAGAAATTGTTTTTTTTTGGAGAATCACAGTAGCACGGCAGACCATGTCTGGGAATGCATGTGTTGATAAACTGCCTGATGGTGCTAAGAAAAACTGTGAGTTGTTTTTTGTTTGGAGAATCACAGTAGCACGGCAGACCATGTCTGAGAATGCATGTGTTGATAAACTGCCTGATGGTGCTAAGAAAAACTGTGAATTGTTTTCTGTTTGGGGAATTACAGAAGAAAATGCATGTGTAGCTAAAATGCCTGATAGTGTTTTGAGAAATAATTTCTGTTGTACATATGTAGAAAAAGTGTCTTTTGGAAGTAATGATGACAGAAAGGTCTGGATACCTTTATCTGCTTACAGAGAAATGCAGGAGAAATGTAGGAAGTTGGAACATGAAAATAGGAATTTACGTGAGCAAATTAGCCCGACTGAAAGTTATAAAAATGAAGAATCTTTCTTTTCCCATTCCAGTAATGAGGGGGTTAAGGCAGCTCCGAGCTGCACTGAGTTTTCGTGTGAGCCAGGGTTTTTGGCAGACAAAATGCATTCCTTAACTGATAACACGGACGAGAGAGACCAGAATGTGATTTACGAGTTACCGTTGCAAAATGCACAAGTAAAACGAAAGATTTTAGAGCAAGAGCCGACTTTCATTAGCTTGTTTGATTTTTGGAAACAGAAAAGCCCTCATTTGAGTGAAATCCTAACACTTTTGTATATGTCACTGTGAAAAATAATATGCAGCTGCGCGCTTGTGATTTGGCAAATGAAATAATGCAGACTTTAGGTTTTTGCGCAGTGCAAGAAGGAAATACTTATGTACATGTAATTCAAGAACAAGGGAAGAAAATAGTGCCCCTAGCTAGAATCATACAATGGATCTGGTACTTGCAAGACAGGGCTAGAGTACCACAGGTAAAAGAGTTACCAATGAAATTGTGTGCACCATTTGAATTCGTGTCCACTGATGATAAAAAGCATGTTTGTTTTACTAATGATTCATTGACTGAAATGTTGTTTTATGACACAGTAGAAGGAACAGCGTTGTATCAGATTTTAAAGCAAGAGCTACGTGAGATGTGTCATTTTTACGCTGATTTTTGGTTTATTGCTAATGTTTTAGCTGTTTGTTTTTACATATGGCTTGTACCTAACTGGTTCAATTACCTTGCAGATGTTAATGAGAAAAATTCAGAGAGAGAAGTGTTCACCCAGAATTCTGCCTTAGTGGGGATGGCTAAGTGGGTGCCCCAGAAATGTGAACAGCTGAGAGAAAAAGCCACTTACAGGTGGGCAGAGATGAGAGAGATGCACATTCCCCTAGATTTGATAAAAACTGTGCAGCACACACAAAAGCAATCTGTCATGCAAGCAGTCACAGAGCAGTTGGGGAGAGGAAAGATACCAGAACAGAAATGGCAAATTGATCAGGTTTTAGGGAGAGTGATTGCTGAAAATTACCAAGGAAAAATACAAATTGGAGACAGAATGGCCCAACTTGACAAAAATGCAGTGAATGGAGGTTTGGTAAAGAATGAGTCTGCCCCAGCCCTTCTGACAGTGCAAGAAAAGGGAACCTGTGGCGCAGCAGATAAAAACCTCAGTGCTGATGTGTGGGCTGAAGCCCCAAGTGATCCTCCAGAACCTGCAGAAAATATAACAAAGGGCCCCAAAAACGTCCTGCTGATTATAAAACAGGGAAAGAAAGAGAAAGGGTGCAGTTTAAATGAAAAATGTTATTTGCAAGAAAAGTCATACTTGTTTCTTTTGCAGATCCTACCACGTTTCGCCACTGTCCCTGAGTGTGCTGTGTGGTTCCCCTTCCGGTGTGTGCGTGTGGGGTCGGGGAAGAGACCGAATCCCCAACCTGAACCTGGCTGAGTAAAGTGCCAGCACCATGGATCCATTTTGCGCAAACTGTGCCTTCAGTTCAAGTTCAACTTGTTTGATTGCATTCTTCCACTGGAACTAAGCTGTGTTTTTTTTTTTTTTTCCCTCTCGTATGGAACTCTGACTTTTGCTTACCTTCCAGAAAACCTTTCAGGTGGACCGTGCACCTTTACATGAGCAGAACTCATGCCACATCAAATTGCTAACACTGTTGAATTAGAGACTCATTCAGAGTACAAATTGCTCAGTCTTTTCTGTATAGATGTATCTGATGTGAAAGGTTATGAAATCAATGTGTTAATTCACTTCTATTGCTTTACAGGGATTGTTTTGATCATTCAAATGTGACTTGCTGATAATGTTTTTTTTTGTGCTGATGTTTTTTTTGTTTTTTGTTTTTGTTTGAAACAAGAGATATGTGAAACAAAAATTCATTGGTCAAAGGGCGGAATGTACTGCCATTTGTTAAATTTTGTTTTGACCAATGACTTTGTGTTTCACCACTGCGCATATTAGTTGCTCAATGTTCACCAGTAGCACATGGTATGTTTTGTTCAGTTGAGCCGCCTATGGGCTTTGACATGGCATTAGCCATTACTTTCTGTATTCAGTTGAGCCGCCTATGGGCTTTGACATTGCATTAGTCATTACCTTCTGTATTCTGCCTATTGGCTTTGACATGCTGTATCCAGTCTAGCCGCCTATTGGCTTTGACATTGCATTCCTATTGGCTTTGACATGATGTATTCAATTTAGCTGCCTATTGACTTTGACATGCTATTAGATATTCTGCCTATGGGCTTTGACATGATATTATATATTGCATTTTGTATTCAGCTTAACTGCCTATTGGCTTTGACATGATATTATACATTACATTTTGTATTCAGCTCCGCTGCCTATTGGCTTTGACATGATATTATACATTACATTTTGTATTCAGCTCAGCTGCCTATTGGCTTTGACATGATATTATACATTGCATTTTGTATTCAGCTCAGCTGCCTATGGGCTTTGACATGATATAAGACATTGCATTTTGTATTCAGCTTAGATGCTTATTGGCTTTGACATGACACTAGACATTGCATTTGATACTTAGGTTAGCTGCCTATTGCCTTTAACGTGGAGTTAGACATTGCAGTTGAGAATCCAAGCTGTATTTTTCCAAGCTGTGTTTTTGCACAAGATGAACCAAGATGTTTTGTTCTCAAAGTAGACTAGACCTGATAAGAGAGAGTACATGGGTGTTTTTCTCTTCGCTTGAGCTTGGGAACAGGAGTAGTCTTGGAGACCTGGCCAGTCTCCAAAAGGCTTGCTCAGTTTCCCAGGTCTGAGAGGAGGGGGCACACCTTTGTAACGAATGTAACAGGCTGCAGAGAGTCAGATTCGAATCTGCCGGACCTCGTGCTGGAGCTTGGCGCCAGCTGCCAGCAATCCCGTGTGGGTAGATGAATCTCTTTCTCGCGGCTGACAGGGGTCATCAGCTTGCAGACCTTAGAAAGATGAAGCTGTAGATAGTTTCCCACACGGTGAAGTATTTGTTTTGCTTTGCATTCAATATCTTATAAATATAACCTGCTGTGTATATTGCAAACTGATATATTTTGTTTGATTAACGCGGACTTGAAAGCTACTAATTCGGCATTCATAAATATTGTGGTTGGGGAAGAATTAACAACAATAAAAGTCTTCTTTGACCTCAGAAGTGCATTTCTGTTGTGTTATGTTAGTGCTTAGAAACTAGCTAAGAGGAAAGCACTACAATTGGTACCAGGAGTGGGGTGTCGGTCATTAAGAGGTGATTAAGAGGGTGTTGACGAGTTGGTAGATTTCTAAGTGCACACTTTAAAAGTGTAATTGTTTTTGTTGTTTGGAGAATTACAGAAATTGTTTTTTTTTTGGAGAATCACAGTAGCACGGCAGACCATGTCTGGGAATGCATGTGTTGATAAACTGCCTGATGGTGCTAAGAAAAACTGTGAGTTGTTTTTTGTTTGGAGAATCACAGTAGCACGGCAGACCATGTCTGAGAATGCATGTGTTGATAAACTGCCTGATGGTGCTAAGAAAAACTGTGAATTGTTTTCTGTTTGGGGAATTACAGAAGAAAATGCATGTGTAGCTAAAATGCCTGATAGTGTTTTGAGAAATAATTTCTGTTGTACATATGTAGAAAAAGTGTCTTTTGGAAGTAATGATGACAGAAAGGTCTGGATACCTTTATCTGCTTACAGAGAAATGCAGGAGAAATGTAGGAAGTTGGAACATGAAAATAGGAATTTACGTGAGCAAATTAGCCCGACTGAAAGTTATAAAAATGAAGAATCTTTCTTTTCCCATTCCAGTAATGAGGGGGTTAAGGCAGCTCCGAGCTGCACTGAGTTTTCGTGTGAGCCAGGGTTTTTGGCAGACAAAATGCATTCCTTAACTGATAACACGGACGAGAGAGACCAGAATGTGATTTACGAGTTACCGTTGCAAAATGCACAAGTAAAACGAAAGATTTTAGAGCAAGAGCCGACTTTCATTAGCTTGTTTGATTTTTGGAAACAGAAAAGCCCTCATTTGAGTGAAATCCTAACACTTTTGTATATGTCACTGTGAAAAATAATATGCAGCTGCGCGCTTGTGATTTGGCAAATGAAATAATGCAGACTTTAGGTTTTTGCGCAGTGCAAGAAGGAAATACTTATGTACATGTAATTCAAGAACAAGGGAAGAAAATAGTGCCCCTAGCTAGAATCATACAATGGATCTGGTACTTGCAAGACAGGGCTAGAGTACCACAGGTAAAAGAGTTACCAATGAAATTGTGTGCACCATTTGAATTCGTGTCCACTGATGATAAAAAGCATGTTTGTTTTACTAATGATTCATTGACTGAAATGTTGTTTTATGACACAGTAGAAGGAACAGCGTTGTATCAGATTTTAAAGCAAGAGCTACGTGAGATGTGTCATTTTTACGCTGATTTTTGGTTTATTGCTAATGTTTTAGCTGTTTGTTTTTACATATGGCTTGTACCTAACTGGTTCAATTACCTTGCAGATGTTAATGAGAAAAATTCAGAGAGAGAAGTGTTCACCCAGAATTCTGCCTTAGTGGGGATGGCTAAGTGGGTGCCCCAGAAATGTGAACAGCTGAGAGAAAAAGCCACTTACAGGTGGGCAGAGATGAGAGAGATGCACATTCCCCTAGATTTGATAAAAACTGTGCAGCACACACAAAAGCAATCTGTCATGCAAGCAGTCACAGAGCAGTTGGGGAGAGGAAAGATACCAGAACAGAAATGGCAAATTGATCAGGTTTTAGGGAGAGTGATTGCTGAAAATTACCAAGGAAAAATACAAATTGGAGACAGAATGGCCCAACTTGACAAAAATGCAGTGAATGGAGGTTTGGTAAAGAATGAGTCTGCCCCAGCCCTTCTGACAGTGCAAGAAAAGGGAAGCTGTGGCGCAGCAGATAAAAACCTCAGTGCTGATGTGTGGGCTGAAGCCCCAAGTGATCCTCCAGAACCTGCAGAAAATATAACAAAGGGCCCCAAAAACGTCCTGCTGATTATAAAACAGGGAAAGAAAGAGAAAGGGTGCAGTTTAAATGAAAAATGTTATTTGCAAGAAAAGTCATACTTGTTTCTTTTGCAGATCCTACCACGTTTCGCCACTGTCCCTGAGTGTGCTGTGTGGTTCCCCTTCCGGTGTGTGCGTATGGGGTCGGGGAAGAGACCGAATCCCCAACCTGAACCTGGCTGAGTAAAGTGCCAGCACCATGGATCCATTTTGCGCAAACTGCGCCTTCAGTTCAAGTTCAACTTGTTTGATTGCATTCTTCCACTGGAACTAAGCTGTGTTTTTTTTTTTTTTTCCCTCTCGTATGGAACTCTGACTTTTGCTTACCTTCCAGAAAACCTTTCAGGTGGACCGTGCACCTTTACATGAGCAGAACTCATGCCACATCAAATTGCTAACACTGTTGAATTAGAGACTCATTCAGAGTACAAATTGCTCAGTCTTTTCTGTATAGATGTATCTGATGTGAAAGGTTATGAAATCAATGTGTTAATTCACTTCTATTGCTTTACAGGGATTGTTTTGATCATTCAAATGTGACTTGCTGATAATGTTTTTTTTTGTGCTGATGTTTTTTTTGTTTTTTGTTTTTGTTTGAAACAAGAGATATGTGAAACAAAAATTCATTGGTCAAAGGGCGGAATGTACTGCCATTTGTTAAATTTTGTTTTGACCAATGACTTTGTGTTTCACCACTGCGCATATTAGTTGCTCAATGTTCACCAGTAGCACATGGTATGTTTTGTTCAGTTGAGCCGCCTATGGGCTTTGACATGGCATTAGCCATTACTTTCTGTATTCAGTTGAGCCGCCTATGGGCTTTGACATTGCATTAGTCATTACCTTCTGTATTCTGCCTATTGGCTTTGACATGCTGTATCCAGTCTAGCCGCCTATTGGCTTTGACATTGCATTCCTATTGGCTTTGACATGATGTATTCAATTTAGCTGCCTATTGACTTTGACATGCTATTAGATATTCTGCCTATGGGCTTTGACATGATATTATATATTGCATTTTGTATTCAGCTTAACTGCCTATTGGCTTTGACATGATATTATACATTACATTTTGTATTCAGCTCCGCTGCCTATTGGCTTTGACATGATATTATACATTACATTTTGTATTCAGCTCAGCTGCATATTGGCTTTGACATGATATTATACATTGCATTTTGTATTCAGCTCAGCTGCCTATGGGCTTTGACATGATATAAGACATTGCATTTTGTATTCAGCTTAGATGCTTATTGGCTTTGACATGACACTAGACATTGCATTTGATACTTAGGTTAGCTGCCTATTGCCTTTAACGTGGAGTTAGACATTGCAGTTGAGAATCCAAGCTGTATTTTTCCAAGCTGTGTTTTTGCACAAGATGAACCAAGATGTTTTGTTCTCACAGTAGACTAGACCTGATAAGAGAGAGTACATGGGTGTTTTTCTCTTCGCTTGAGCTTGGGAACAGGAGTAGTCTTGGAGACCTGGCCAGTCTCCAAAAGGCTTGCTCAGTTTCCCAGGTCTGAGAGGAGGGGGCACACCTTTGTAACGAATGTAACAGGCTGCAGAGAGTCAGATTCGAATCTGCCGGACCTCGTGCTGGAGCTTGGCGCCAGCTGCCAGCAATCCCGTGTGGGTAGATGAATCTCTTTCTCGCGGCTGACAGGGGTCATCAGCTTGCAGACCTTAGAAAGATGAAGCTGTAGATAGTTTCCCACACGGTGAAGTATTTGTTTTGCTTTGCATTCAATATCTTATAAATATAACCTGCTGTGTATATTGCAAACTGATATATTTTGTTTGATTAACGCGGACTTGAAAGCTAATAATTCGTCATTCATAAATATTGTGGTTGGGGAAGAATTAACAACAATAAAAGTCTTCTTTGACCTCAGAAGTGCATTTCTGTTGTGTTATGTTAGTGCTTAGAAACTAGCTAAGAGGAAAGCACTACACCAGGGTGCCCACACACTAAGTAATTTAGCACCCAACCTTTACCAGGTAAAGGTTAGACATATAGGTGACTTATAAGTTACTTAAGTGCAGTGGTAAATGGCTGTGAAATAACGTGGACGTTATTTCACTCAGGCTGCAGTGGCAGGCCTGTGTAAGAATTGTCAGAGCTCCCTATGGGTGGCAAAAGAAATGCTGCAGCCCATAGGGATCTCCTGGAACCCCAATACCCTGGGTACCTCAGTACCATATACTAGGGAATTATAAGGGTGTTCCACTATGCCAATGTGAATTGGTAAAATTGGTCACTAGCCTGTTAGTGACAATTTGGAAAGAAATGAGAGAGCATAACCACTGAGGTTCTGGTTAGCAGAGCCTCAGTGAGACAGTTAGGCATCACACAGGGAACACATACATATAGGCCACAAACTTATGAGCACTGGGGTCCTGGCTAGCAGGGTCCCAGTGACACATAACAAACATACTGAAAACATGGGGTTTTCACTATGAGTACTGGGCCCTGGCTAGCAGGATCCCAGTGAGACAGTGAAAACACCCTGACATACACTGACAAACAGGCCATAAGTGGGGGTAACAAGGCTAGAAAGAGGGTACTTTCTCACAACAGTCTACAGGTAAATCTGAGGCAACCACAACTTTCTTTGGACCAGTAACCCCCCCCCCCAGTTGAGATTCACAACAGCCATGGGGTGGCTAAGAGTGTTGTTATGAGCGTCTGTCACTTGGTACTGGTGACCAAGTAGGTGTTGTTCAGGGTGTACCAGTTTCTCTATTACCATAGTAACACTGGCACCTGTGTCCCTGTAGGCCTGAACCTCAACACAATTGATTAGGGGAAGCTGTTTGTACTTATCCATATTAAGGGGACAAGCAACAAAGGTGCCCAAATCAATGGCACCTTCAGAGACTAGCACAGACTCTGTGGTCTCCCTAACAAGACCAACCCCAACTAAATTACCAAAAATGAGCCCAGCTACTCCCTTGGATTGGCTATTAGTAGGTTTGCTCCCACCACCACTGCTATTACTAGGGGCACTAGAGGTTGCAGTAGGGGTTGTGGTAGTGGGAGGCTTGGTGCTTTTCTTTGGACAACTGGCATCAGTTGTCCAATGGCCTTTTACTTTACATAAATAGCACCATGGTTTATTTACTTGATTAGAAGAGGATTTGGACCCACCACCCCCACCAGTGTTTTTGTGGGCCTGATGAAGACTCATTTTTAGATTTGTCCCCACCCTTGTCTGAAGACTTACCATCCTTCTTCTTGCCATCCTTGTCACCCCCTGTATGAACTTTTCTGTTCACTCTTGTTCTGACCCATTTGTCTGCCTTCTTTCCCAATTCTTGGGGAGAGGTCAGATCTGAGTCCACTAGATATTGGTGTAACAAATCAGACACACAGTTATTCAGAATATGCTCTCTCTCGAGATTAGATTGTACAGGCTTTCATAGTCAGAAACTTTACTGCCATGTAACCACCCCTCCAAGGCCTTCACTGAATAGTCAACAAAGTCTACCCAGTCTTGTGAGGACTCTTTTCTGTTTTATCTGAACTTAATCCTGTATTGTTCAGTGGTTAAGCCAAATCCATCCAAGAGTGCATTCTTCAAAACTGTAAAATTATTGGCATCACTTTCCTTCACAGTAAGGAGCCTATCCCTACCCTTTCCACTGAAAGATAGCCATAGGATAGCAGCCCACTGCCTTTGAGGGACCCCCTGTACCATACAGGCCCTCTCAAGTGCAGCAAACCACTTGTTAATGTCATCCCCTTCCTTGTAAGGGGGAACTATCTTATGCAGATTCCTAGAATCATGTTCTCTCACAGGATTGCTATCTGGAATACTGCTGCTGCCACCATGGGGTCCAAACCCCAACCTCTGTCTCTCTTTTTCTAAGTCTAGGGATTCCCTGTCTAGAGCCAGCTGTTGCTGTTTAAGCTTCAGTCTGGTCTCTTCCACTCTCAACTTATTGAGTTCCCTTTCTAACATCTTGTCATCAGGGTGGGTGGGTTGGGAATGTTTTGACACAGAAGAAAGATTTTAATGAGCAGAGGGAGAAATGGCCCTAACAGTTGGCACTCTAACAACCTGGCCTCCAGGAATAAACACATCCCTACTGTGATGGGAGCTTCTATTACTACCAACATTGCTAGGTGGTCTGCTAAGGGGCAAATTAAGAAGGGAACCCTGCAACACTCCAACTGGGGGCTCCCCTGAGTCAGAGTGTGAGCTATCTATCAACTTTTCAGAGGAGGTGCCACCCTGGGCCTTATCATTCTCAATAAGCATATTAGACAGTAGCTCTCTAGAAGGGTTCTTACCTACCACTAAACCTCTATCAATGCAGAGACTCCTTAGGCTCTTAAAGTTAAGGTGGTCATAAGTAGTATTGACCAAATTAAGAGTAGTTCCTACACCAGACATGATAGAAAAAGGTTTAGAGACAGATAAAGGATAGAAAAAGTTTTAGGACTTTTTAAAGAACAGGAAAAAAAAAAGTTTTTCAACTTTTTGAAACTTTTTGAAAGTTTAGGAGTACTTTTCAGCACTTAGCAGATAGTGTAAGAGAAGAAAAGCAAAACGTTTTGGTTAGGTGTACATACACTGAACTTGTTTTGTATATTTTTCTCTTATGAAAAGTACAAAATGACAAAGTGGTAAGTAGTTGCAAGTACTTATCCCACCGTTGCACAACCAATGTAGGAGGCTGGCCTGGCTTGTAGTGGGTACCAAGGGGTACTTACACTCTGTACCAGGTCCAGTTATCCCTTATTAGTGTAGAAGAGGTGTTTCTAGCAGCTTAGACTGATAGAAGGTAGCTATAGCAGAGCTGCTTAGGCTAACTAGGAGACATGAAAAGCTCCTACTATACCACTGGTGTCATATGCACAATATCATAAGAAAACACAATACACAGATATACTAAAAATAAAGGTACTTTATTTTTATGACAATATGCCAAAAGTATCTCAGTGAGTACCCTCAGTATGAGGATGCCACATATACACAAGATATATGTACACAATACCAAAAATATGCAGTAATAGCAAAAGGAAGTAATGCAAGCAATGTAAAGTTACAGTAGATTGCAATAGGAGCACATAGGTATAGGGGCAACACAAACCATATACTCCAAAAGTGGAATGCGAACCACGAATGGACCCCAAACCTATGTGAGCTTGTAGAGGGTCGCTGGGACTGTAAGGAAACAGTGAGGGTTAGAAAAATAGCCCACCTCAAGACCCTGAAAAGTAGGTGTAAATTGCACCTATAAACCCCAGAGAGCACAGAAGTCGTGATAGGGGGTTTCTGCAAGGAAGACCAACACCAGCAAAGCAACCAAAGTGGATTTCCAGACCTGAGTACCTGTGGAACAAGGGGACCAAATCCAAGAGTTGCGACAATGTCGACAGAGGGCAGATGCCCAGGAAATGCCAGCTGAGGGTGCAAAGAAGCTGCCACCGAATGGTAGAAGCTATGGATTCTGCAAGAACGAAGAGGGCTAGAAACTTCCCCTTTGGAGGATGGATGTCCCACGTCGTGAAGAAGCTTGCAGAGGTGTTCCCACACAGAAAGACTGCAAACAAGCCTTGCTAGCTGCAAGGGTTGCGGTTAGGGTTTTTAGATGCTGCCCTGGCCCAGGAGGGACCAGGATGTTGCCACTTGGATGAGGAGACAGAGGGAGCGCCCAGCTACTCAGGGAGCCCTCACAGAAGCAGGCAGCACCCGCAGAAGTACCGGAACAGGCACTTGGAAGAGGAGTGAACTGGAGTCCACCTGAAGACACAAAAGGGAGTCCCACGACGCCGGAGGACAACTCAGAAGGTTGTGCACTGCAGGTTAGAGTGTCGGGGACCCAGGCTTGGCTGTGCATGAAGGAAATCCTGGAAGAGTGCACAGGAGCCGGAGCAGCTGCAAATCACGCAGTACCCAGTAATGCAGTCTAGCATGGGGAGGCAAGGACTTACCTCCACCAAACTTGGACTGAAGAGTCACTGGACTGTGAGAGTCACTTGGACAGAGTTGCTGAGTTCCAGGGACAATGCTCGTCGTGCTGAGATGGGGACCCAGAGGACCGGTGATGCAGTCTTTTGTTGCCTGCGGTTGCAGGGGGAAGATTCCGTCAACCCACGGGAGATTTCTTCAGAGCTCCTGGTGCAAGAAGGAGGCAGGCTACCCCCAGAGCATGACCCACCAGGAAACAGGCAAGAAAGCGGAAGGATCAGCGATACAAGGTTGCAGTAGTCGTCTTTGCTACTTTGTTGCGGTTTTGCAGGCGTCCTGAGCAGTCAGCTGTCGATCCTTTGGCAGAAGGTGAAGAGGGAAGTGCAGAGGAACTCTGATGAGCTCTTGCATTCGGTATCTGAAGAATTCCCCAAAGCAGAGACCCTAAATAGCCAGAAAAGGAGGTTTGGCTACCTAGGAAGGAGGATAGGCTAGTAACGCAGGTAAGAGCCTATCAGAAGGAGTCTCTGACATCACCTGATGGCACTGGCCACTCAGAGCAGTCCAGTGTGCCAGCAACACCTCTGTTTCCAAGATGGCAGAGGTCTGGAGCACACTGGAGGAGCTCTGGGCACCTCCCCTGGGAGGTGCAGGTCAGGGGAGTAGTCACTCCCCTTTCCTTTGTCCAGTTTCACGCCAGAGCAGGGCTGGGGGATCCCTGAACCATTGTAGACTGGCTTATGCAGAGATGGGCACCATCTGTGCCCATCAAAGCATTTCCAGAGGCTGGGGGAGGCTACTCCTCCCCAGCCCTGACACCTTTTTCCAAAGGGAGAGGGTGTAACACCCTCTCTCTGAGGAAGTCCTTTGTTCTGCCTTCCTTGGCCAGGCCTGGCTGGACCCCAGGAGGGCAGAAACCTGTCTGAGGGGTTGGCAGCAGCAGCAGCTGCAGTGAAACCCCGGGAAAGGCAGTTTGGCAGTACCAGGGTCTGTGCTAGAGACGCGGGGGATCATGGAATTGTCTTCCCAATGCCAGAATGGCATTGGAGTGACAATTCCATGATCTTAGACATGTTACATGGCCATGTTCGGAGTTACCATTGTGACGCTATACATAGGTAGTGACCTATGTATAGTGCACGTGTGTAATGGTGTCCCCGCACTCACAAAGTCCGGGGAATTTGCCCTGAACAATGTGGGGCACCTTGGCTAGTGCCAGGGTGCCCACACACTAACTAACCTAGCACCCAACCTTCACCAGTTGAAGGTTAGACATATAGGTGACTTATAAGTTACTTAAGTGCAGTGGTAAATGGCTGTGAAATAACGTGGACGTTATTCCACTCAGGCTGCAGTGGCAGGCCTGTGTAAGAATTGTCAGAGCTCCCTATGGGTGGCAAAAGAAATGCTGCAGCCCATAGGGATCTCCTGGAACCCCAATACCCTGGGTACCTCAGTACCATATACTAGGGAATTATAAGGGTGTTCCAGTATGCCAATGTGAATTGGTGAAATTGGTCACTAGCCTGTTAGTGACAATTTAGAAAGCAGAGAGAGCATGACCACTGAGGTTCTGGTTAGCAGAGCCTCAGTGAGACAGTTAGTCATCACACAGGGAACACATACAGGGCACACTTATGAGCACTGGGGCCCTGGCTGGCAGGGTCTCAGTGACACATACACTAAAACAACATATATACAGTGAAATATGGGGGTAACATGCCAGGCAAGATGGTACTTTCCTACAATTATCACCTCAGCAACCAAGGAAGAAAATTCAGGTCAGAGGGAACAGAATAAACAATTATTTTTCCTCTACTGCTGAAAATATGATTCTTTCAGGCCTAATCAAGGTAAGAAAGCCTTAATACCCATTAATACAATTAATATATTAATAAACATATTGTGCACCTTAAGATTCAATTCAGATCTGCAAAGCAAACATTTAATTGCAAATATTATTTATGACATATTAGAAATATTTTGAATGTGCACACGTAATTTATATTAATAAAATCCATTTAAATCAATATAAGTACGATTAATTCATGTTCATTTAGTACTTCAATTCTAATATTCATCTTAATAAGAACACTCAGGCCCTCATTAGGACCCTGGCAGTTGTTGGTAAAGTGGCAGTAATACCGCCAGCCTGCCAAATTATGACCATGGCGGTGATATGTCGGAAAGACAGCCAATGTACCACTCCGACCGCCAGCGGAAACAACAGCCACCGCGGTGGAAGCCGCCTACAGCCAGCCGGAAGACAAAGTTCCCCCACCATAATATGACATATCAAACCGACACCTTTTCTGGGGCGGTACCAACGCTATCAAAAGCCTGGCGGAAACAGAGCACAGAAGTCAAAGGACTCACCATTGGAGACACAGGGAAGAACCACGCCGCCATGAAACCTGAACTGCAAGTCTTCCCGAAGATCTTCTACGTCCTGCTCCACCACAAACACCAACGCCGGCGAAGACGATGACAGTGAGTACAGCCGCCTAGCACACAAGGGAGCATGAGAGAAAAACAAGAGTGACACACACACGCACAAAACACACACATGCCACACACACAACCAGCTGCACAAGAAAAAGATTTGTCCCCGATAATTGGCTGAATAATGCAAGGACAACAGGAATTGACTAAATGATTGTATAAGATCAACATCCAAAATAATAAGTCGATGTGGCAATGAAACAGATATGTACAAATGTACAAAAAAGGGACACTGTCCAGTCCACAGTTCACAGGGGCCACATGGCCACAGGGCAAAGTCCAAGGCCCCACTCGATCCCTGCACCAATACGGAGAGAACACTGCAGGGGCATCAGTTGGTAAAAGGTAGGTACCTCAAGGGGAGAGGGGGCAACTCAGCCGGATGCCGAAACCAGGCCACTGGTTCTGGAGGGGGCAACATGCCGTGTGCTTTGTCCTTGGGAGTGCAAGTCCACAGTCTCTCAAGTGGTTGTCTTGCCCACTGGTTCTGGAGGGATCAACATGTCCTGTGCTTGGTCATGGGAAGTGCAAGGCCACATTCTCTCAAGTGGGTGTCTTTCTCACTGGTTCTGGAGGGGGCAACATGCCCTGTGCTTGGTCCTGGGAAGTGCAGGGCCACAGTCTCTGAAGTGGGTGTCTTTCCCACTGGTTCTGGAGGGGGCAAAATGCCTTGTGCTTGGTCCTGGGGAGTGCAAGGCCACAGTCTCTGAAGTGAGTGTCTTTTCCACTGGTTCTGGAGGGGGCAACATGTCCTGTGCTTGGTCCTGGGGAGTGCAAGGCCACAGTCTCTCACAAGGGTGTCTTTCCCACTGGTTCTGGAGGGGGTAACATGCCCTGTGCTTGATCCTGGGGAGTGCAAGGCCACAGTCTCTGAAGTGGGTGTCTTCCCCACTGGTTCTGGTGGGGACAACATGCCCTGTGTTTGGTCCTGGGGAGTGCAAGGCCACAGTCTCTCAAGTGGGTGTCTTTCTAACTGGTTCTGGAGGGGGCAACATGCTCTGTGCTTGGTACTGGGGAGTGCAAGGCCACAGTCTCTGAAGTGGGTGACTTGCCCACTGGTTCTTGTGGTGGCAGGCCGCACAGTAGCCCATGGAGGCTGGATCATATGGAATCCACCAGCGGTGACAGCTGCACTGTGGTGGTGGTTGTGGGAGGATCCTGCTCAGCCCCTGCACCCTCCGATGGCTGCACTGTGGTGGTGGTTGGGGGAGGCTCCTGCTCAGCCCCTGCACCCTCCGATGGCTGCACTGTGGTGTTGGTCGTGGGAGTCTTCTGCTCAGCCTCTGCATTCTCTGACGGCTGCACAACCACGGCTAGTGGTGAGGGCTCCTTCCCTTTCTTGCTGACTGGTGCAGGCTCCTTCCCCTGTTTGCTGACTGCTGACTGGTGCAGGCTCCTTCCCCTGCTTGCTGACTGGTGCAGGCTCCTTCCCCTGCTTGCTGACTGGTGCAGGCTCCTTCCCTTCTTGCTGGCTGGTGCAGGCTCCTTCCCCTTCTTGCTGGCTAGTGCAGCCTCCTTCCCCTTCTTGCTGGCTAGTGCAGCCTCCTTCCCCTTCTTGCTGGCCGGTGCAGCCTCCTTCCCCTTCTTGCTGGCCGGTGCAGCCTCCTTCCTCTTAAGTATTTTTGGCCTGGAATCCATTCCACCACAAGTAGGTGCTGCTGAAACTGGGCCTGTTGACTGCTTGGTTGAGGTGCTTGGCCCTTGATACCCTGGCCAAACGTGCAGGACGGAGGGAAGGGATAGGATGTAACTGGGTGGGAGGTGGAGGGGGAGGAGGAGGGGGAGGGGGAGCCAGTGGAAATAGTTGATGTTGTTGTGTCTGCAACTGAATGCTGTTTGTGTGAGTGCCTGTGGGATGAAGTGTGGTGCTTATGTTTGCCTGTGACACTCTTGGGTGTTGTCTTGTGTGCATGCTCGTCTGGCTGTGTGCTTGGGATGGGTTGGGGTTGAGGAGAATGGACGTGGGAAGTGGAAATTGGAGGGGGGATGGTAGAAACAGGGACAATGGCTGCCATCAGAGAGGAGGCCAGAGCCTGGATCGATCTCTCTTGGGCCGACAATCCACTGTGAATGCCCGCCAGGAATGCATTAGATTGCTGCATGTGGGCTGCCAGCCCCTGGATGGCATTCACAATGGTTGATTGCCCTACAGAGATGGATCTCAGGAGGTCAATAGACTCCTCTGGGCAGCAGGCCTCACTGGGGCAGGGCCTGAGGTTCCTTGGGTGAAGGAGATGTCCATCCTCCTGGGTGAGCGGGCACAGGCAACTCGCTGATGGGCTGCTGGGAAGGCGGTGCTGGTATGGGAGGTGGCAGCTGTACCTGTAGCTGGGGTGGTGACAGAAGTGTCCGCCACCACCAGGGAGCTCCCATCGGAGGAGGTATCTGAGTCTGTATTGTCCCCTACAGACTTCGCCATGGTGCTCCCCCTCGCCCTCCGTCCCACTGGTGCCCTCAGCATCGGTGGACTCTGCCTCCTGGGTCCTGTGCGAAACAGCTTCCTCCGTCCCCTGTGCCTCTGATCCTCCAACAGATGATGCTAATGCACATAAGGACAGGATGAGAAAACAAGAAAGGGGGGAGAGAGACAAAAGATACACTAGGTCAATGACTACACAAACACCACAGTTGGTGTACACAGCACCCTCACACACAGGGAACAAGCCTACACACTATGCATTGCACTACCAGTGATATTGCTGGCCACCAAGGCATGAGGAGGAGCACACACCGCCAACTGCTGCACACCTGGGACCCACTCAGCTCTGACCAGTAGTGGATGCTAACAAGCTAGGTAGGCCGTATTCCCCTTTCAGACCCCTAGCCACCAGAGGACCTACGCTGCTATGTCTGGCCTGGCCTAGGGGCACCCACTGACATTCACCCACCACCCGGATATCACCCCTCCAGCCGTTTCCTTCAATGATGGCCACTGTACTCACCTCCTTGTGGCTGCTGTGATGCTCTGAAGTGCCCATCCAGCTCTGGATAGGCCACTGCCAGTATGCGGGCCATGAGGGAGGTCAGGGTCCGACGGGCACCCCTTCCTTGTTGGGAGGCCATCCCCAGCTGGGCCTCCACGGTCTTCCGTGCCCAGCGTCTCAGGTCTTCCCACTGTTTGCGACAGTGGGTGCTCCGCCTCCCATAGACCCACAGGGTCCACACCTCCTTGGCGATGGCATGCCATCTACCCTTCTTTTGATGGGTGCTGACTTGCAGAAGCAATACAGTTAGGAGAACACCATTAGACAAACAATCCAGCCAGTAACACGAATGACCCACCATACCAGTTTCCATCACTATTGGTAAACACATAGCCCAGCACTCAACGTGTACCCAGCCAAGAGGACATCCCTCCCCCTTAAACAATGCCTTCATACACACCTCCATGCATTCATGCCACATGCATCGTGCCCACAGTGTACTCACCTGTTGGTCTGGAGGCCTATACAGCAGTCCGTACTGGGGTAGGAACCCATCCACCAGTATCTCCAGTTCCTCTGAAGTGAAGGGTGGGGTCCTTTCCCCAGTCACACGGGCCATGGTAGGTTCCAGACAGGTCACAGCAGCACATGCAGTGTAGGTCCTCTCCTATGGAAGGTCAGGAAACAAATGAGGAATCAGATAGAAAATGGCGCTCATGTCCACGGCAGTGCATACCGTCACTGCTGGCGTAGATCACAATTGGCCACTATACCCCATATGGCCCAATAATAACCAATGAGGAACTGCATGGCGGTTCACGACTGCCTACCGCCACAGCGTACTACGCCAGCGGTATTACCTCATTTCCACCTGTCCCTCCACACAGGACAGGCAGACGCCATTTCAGGGGGGGACAGGCCTATGGGATTATACTGCGTCACAGGATAAATAAGCACATACGTGACAAATTGCACTGTCCCATTACAGGTTTACAGATTGCAGATTACTGTTGTGGCACCATTGTTCAGTTTGTGACAGCCTCCTCACTCTTTAGTCCCTTAGAAACCTACAGCTGCGGATGAATAGGAGATGGAGACATACCCCGTGTACAGACCCCTGCTGGACTTAGCTACACTGGAGGACAGGCACATAATACTCACCTATAGACTGGACAGGGCCACAATCACAGAGCTGTGTGCCCAATTGGAGCTAAACCTGATATCTGCTATCCGTCAGCCCACTGGCATTCCCCCTCTTGTGAAAGTGCTATCAGTTCTCCATTTCCTGGCAAGTGGTTCTTTCCAAGTGATAGTGGGCTTGGCAGCAGGAATGTCACAGCCAATGTTCTCAACAGTGCTGACAAGAGTGCTGTCTGCCCTGATAAAACACATGTGCAGCTACATTGCATTCCACCAGGTTCAGGATTTGGCCACTGTGAAGGCCGGGTTTCATGCAATGGGACATATCCCCAATATAATTGGGGCGATTGACGGAACACATATTGCATTTGTCCCCACCCCTGCCAGAATGAACAGGTGTTCAGGAATCGTTAGAGTTTCCACTCTATGAATGTGCAGATGGTGTGCTTGGCGGACCAGTATGTCTCCCACGTCAAGGTTCGGTGCATGATGCTTTTGTCCTGAGGAATAGCAGCGTCCCAAATGAGATGGGCCAACTGCAGAGGCACAGGGTGTGGGTAAAAGGTGAGCCCTGGTTCCCACCCAGTATATGTTGGCGTATGCCTATGTGTAGTCCATATATGATAGTGTGTGGCTAAATGTTGTCCCTCAATATTTGCAGGTGACTCTGGTTACCCAAACCTATCATGGCTGATGGCCCCTGTGAGGAATGCCAAGACAAGGGCAGAAGAACGTTATAATGAGGCACATGGGTGAACCAGAAGGATCATTGAAGGGACCTTTGGCCTCCTGAAGGCCAGGTTCCGGTGCCTCCATCCGACAGGTGGATGTAGGAAGGTAGCCTCTTTCTAGCCTTGTTACCCCCACTTTTGGCCTGTTTGTGAGTATATGTCAGGGTGTTTTTACTGTCTCACTGGGACCCTGCTAGCCAGGACCCCAGTGCTCATAGTGAAAACCCTATTTGTCAGTGTGTTTTATATGTCTCACTGGGACCCTGCTAGCCAGGACCCCAGTGCTCATAGGTTGTGACCTGTGTGGGTATCCCTGTGTAGTGCCTAGCTGTGTCACTGAGGCTCTGCTAATCAGAACCTAAGTGCTTATGCTCTCTCTGCTTTTAAAATTGTCACTGCAGGCTAGTGAATATGTTTACCAATTCTAATTGGCACACTGGAACACCCTTATAATTCCCTGGTATATGGTACCTAGGTACCCAGGGTATTGGGGTTCCAGGAGATCCCTATGGGCTTCAGCATTTCTTTTGCCACCCATAGGAAGCTCAGACAATTCTTACACAGGACTGCCACTGCAGCCTGAGTGAAAAAGGTCCACGTTATTTCACACCCATTTAACACTGCACTTGAGTAACTTATAAGTCACCTAAATGTCTACCCTCACTTGGTGAAGGTTAGGTGAAAAGTTGCTAAGTGTGAGGGCACCCACGCACTAGCCAAGATGCCTCCACATAGTTCAGGGCAATTTCCCTGTACTTTGTAAGTGTGAGGATACCATTACACATGTGCACTATATATAGGTCAATACCTATATGTAGCTTCACAATGGTAACTCTGAATACGGCCATGTAACATGTCTAAGATCATGGAATTGTCCCCCCATCAATCAATCAATCAATCAATCAATCAATCTATTTGTATAGCGCGCTACATACCTGTGAGGGTTTCAAGGCGCTGGGGGGAGGCTGCTACTGCACGAAGAGCCAGGTCTTGAGGAGTCCTCTGAAGGAAAGCAGGTCCTGGGTCCGTCTCAGGTCCGACGGGAGGGTGTTCCAGGTCTTGGCGGTGAGGTAAGAGAACGGACTTCTGCCGGAGGAACTGCGCCAGATGCGGGGGATGGAGGCGAGGGCGAGGTTGGTGGAGCAGAGATTCCGGGTGGGGGTGTAGAAGCTGAGTCTGCTGTTCAGGTAGGTCGGTCCGGTGTTGTGGAGTGCTTTGTGTGCGTGGATGAGGAGCTTGAAGGTGATCCTCTTGTCGACGGGGAGCCAGTGAAGGTCTTGTAGGTGGGGGGTGATGTGGCTATGACGAGGGATGTTGAGGATGAGTCGGGCGGAGGCTTTTTGGATACGTTGGAGGCATTGTAGGTGTTTGGATGGGATGCCGGCGTAGAGGACGTTGCCGTATGCCAAATCTGGTATTGGGGTGCCAATCCCATGCATCCCTGGGGCTCCAGGATGGACCCCGGGTACTGCCAAACCAGATCTCTGGGGTTTTCACTGCAGCTACCGCTGCTGCCAACCCACAGACAGGCTTCTGCCCTCCTGGGGTCTGGGCAGCACAGTCCCAGGAAGGCAGAACAAAGGATTTCTTCTGAGGGAGGGTGTTACACCCTGTCCCTTTGGAAATAGGTGTTAAGAGCTGGGGAGGAGTAGCCTCCCCAGCCTCTGGAAATGCTTTGAAGGGCACAGATGGTGCCCTCCTTGCGTAAGCCAGTCTACACCGGTACAGGGAAGCCCCAGTCCCTGCTCTGGCGTGAAACTGGACAAAGGAAAGGGGAGTGACCACTCCCCTGTCCATTACCACCCCAGGGGTGGTGCCCAGAGCTCCTCCAGTGTGTCCCAGACCTCTGCCATCTTGAATCCAGAGGTTTGAGGGCACAATGGAGGCCTCTGAGAGGCCAGTGCCAGCAGGTGATGTCAGAGACCCCTCCTGATAGGTGCTTACCTGACTAGGTGGCCAATCCTCCTCTGAAGGCTATTTAGGGTCTTTCCTGTGGGCTTTTCCTCAGATAATGAATGCAAGAGCTCAACAGAGTTCCTCTGCATCTCCCCCTTTGACTTCTGCCAAGAATCGACCGCTGACTGCTCCGGGACGCCTGCAAAACTGCAACAAAGTAGCAAGAAGACTACCAGCGACATTGTAGCGCCTAATCCTGACGGCTTTCTCGACTGTTTCCTGGTGGTGCATGCTCTGGGGGCTGTCTCCCTTCACCCTGCACTGGAAGCCAAAAATAAATCTCCCGTGGGTCGACAAAATCTTCCCCCTACTAATGCAGGCACCAAACTTCTGCTTAACCGGTCCACTGGGTCCCCTCTTATTGTGACAAGCGTGGTCCCTGGAACACAGGAGCTAGATCCAACTGACTCAGACAGTCCAGTGGTTCATCTGTCCAAATTTGGCAGAGGTAAGTCTTTGCCTCCTCTCGCCAGACAGTAATCCTGTGTACTGTGTGAACTGCAGCTGCTAGGGCTTCTGTGCACTTTTGCAAGGAATCCTTTGTGCACAGCACAGCCCAGGTCCCCAGCACTCCGTCCTGCATTGCTCAACTTGCTGAGTTGACCACCGACTTCGTGGGACCCTCCTTTATAGTGTTGAGACAACCGCTATGCTCAGTTTTCTTGAACCCATGTTCAAGTACTTCTGTGGGTGCTGCCTTCTTGTGCGTGGGCTCTCTGTGTTGCTGAGGGCCCCCTGTTTCTCCTCTTCCAAGTGGCGACCTCCTGGTCTTTCCTGGGCCCAGTCAGCACCCTTTTTCTTTAACCGCGACCTTTGCAGCTAGCAAGGCTTGTTTGTGGTCTTTCTGCGTGGAAACAACTCTGCATCCTCCAGCACTCCGTGGGACATCTTCTGTGCAAAGGAGAAGTTCCTGGCATCTTCTGTTGTTGCAGAATCTTCAGCTTCTTCCACCCGGAGGCAGCCATTTTGCATCTTCATTCGGGGTTTAGTGGGCTCCTGCCCCCCTTCCTCGGACACTTTTGTGACTCTTGGACTTGGTCTCTTTCCTTTACAGGTCCTCAGGCCCAGGAATCCGTCTTCAGTGGTTTGCAGTAAGTTGTGGTCTTTGCAGAATCTCATATCACGACTTTAGTGTTTTCTGGGGAAGTAGGGTCACTTTACTCCTACTTTTCAGGGTCTTGGGGTGGGGTATCTTGGGCACCCTTAGTGTTTTCTTACACTCCCAGTGACCCTCTACACACTACACTAGGCCTGAGGTCCCTAAGTGGTTTGCGTTCCACTTTCTTAGTATATGGTTTGTATTGCCCCTAGGCCTATTGCAATCTTATTGTATTCTACAGTGTTTGCATTTCTTTTCTAAATACTTACCTGATTTTGGTCTGTGTGTATATTTTGTGTATTTTACTTACCTCCTAAGGGAGTATATCCTCTGGGATATTTTTGGCACATTGTCACTAAAATAAAGTACCTTTATTTTTAGTAACTCTGAGTATTGTGATTCTTATGATATAGTGCTATATGATATAAATGGTATAGGAGGAGCTTTGCATGTCTCCTAGTTCTGCCTAAACTGCTCTGCTATAGCTACCTCTATCAGCCTAAGCTACTAGAACACTACTAATCTACTAATAAGGGATAACTGGACCTGGCACAAGGTGTAAGTACAATCAGGTACCCACTATAAGCCAGGCCAGCCTACTACATTGGTATTGCAGCGGTGGGATAAGTACCTGTAACTGCTTTACCACTTTGTCATTGGTGCTTTACATGAGAAAAACATATTCCAAATACTTAAAAATATACACAGTTAACCTGAAGAGTTTAACTCTCTTTTGAAAACCTTTCTAAAAAGTTTTGAAAAGTTTGAAACGTTTTCCCTTTTCTTTAAAAAATTCTAAAAACTTTTTTTCTCTCTATCTTAAACTCTTTCTTACAACTATGTCTGCAGTAGAACTTACTCCCACAGTTGTTCAGGCAACCCATGGTAGTTTAAACTTTAACATTTTGAGGGGTCTCTGTATAGAAAGAGGTTTAAGCATTGGTAAGAACCCTACCAAATTTCTTCTCCTTAGCTTTCTCCTAGAAAGTGACCAGAACCAGTCTGGTCCATCCCAGGATCAGGAGGGAGAGGAGGAGAGTACCCAGCAAGAATCAGGGGAGGGCCCTGAGGACTCTTGGGAGGGTTCCTCCAAAGACCTGTCAGCTGACAAACCACCTAGTGACACTGGTAGTGGGAGGGGGTCACACACTAGTAGGGCACCTTTCACTCCAAAAGGCCAGGTAACTAGGGTTCAGGTAGTTAGAGACAGGTCCACTTCTGCACATTCCCATATTTCCTCTGTGTCTCAGAATTCCCAAGCCTCCCACCCTGAGTACAACACCCTAGAGAGGGAACTCAGAAAGCTGAGGTTGGAAGAGGCCGGACTGAAACAGAGACAGCAGCAGTTGGCCTTAGACAGGGAATCTCTAGATGTAGAGAGGTGTTGTGTAGCCATTTTAGTTATAACTCCATGCACATTAGTTTAACATACTAGGCCGCTGTGCACTTTGACCTAAATATATTTTATTCGGCTTCGCATTGTTATTTTTACAATAATCAGTTTTACGGTCTTGTTTTATTTTAATCTATCTAACTGTTTTTGCTTAGCCCAGCACTGTGTTCTCAAACAAGACATTCTTGATCACTTTGTGCTTCAGTCAAGGCCACAGTTTGGTACATTGCCAGTGAACGTGGTAGAAGTTTAGTCTCCAACATTTGTAGAAAATACACATCCTTACGTAGGGACATTTTCTTAGAACATCAGCTGTGTTATTATAAAAACACTTCCTAGTCCCATTATACGTTAAGAGGGAGATTCCACGACTGTATGCTGAATGCTTTGCTGCAGATGCTAACGCAGACTATAGGCCTTTGATCACGTATGAGGGTTGAGGTCCTCCCGGGAGAACCTGAAAGGCAGAATTAGAGCTCAACATGCTGTGCTCAGATTATGACTTAGATAGGAAATAGTCCATAAATTCTAGTGACAATAGGATAGCGTTATTCTTATGCTTTACTCTCCTCATCACTATTTTAATATTGTAATGTTGTGTCGTCCTGGTTATTGCAGCTCACGCTTTGCTATCTAAAATGCAGTTGTTTTATTAAACCAGTCTTTAAAACTCATACTGCTTCTTATTGTAATTTATATATGAGACCGAATTGTGAATGCGAGAACCGGATGCAACCTGAGTGACCACATCTTCCCTTAGAAGTATAATATGTCATGCGCTCAGCTGCCCAATCATCTCTATCTCTTGGTGGAGATGAGGCACTGCTAGCTAGCCGGAGCAAAACCCTGATTTAGAGCGACAAGTGTCACCCGCAGTGGGTCAGACTTAGGGGGTCATTCTGACCCTGGCGGTCATCGACTGCCAGGGTCGACTACCACGGCAGCACCGCCAACAGGCTGGCGGTGCTTCCATAGCTATTCCGACCGCGGCTGTAAAGCCGCGGTCGCCCAGCCGGGTCCGGCGGTTTCCCGACGGATTTCCCCCCGGCTGGGAGAATCCTCCATGGCGGCGCTGCTTGCAGCGCCACCATGAGGATTCCGACCCCCTTCCAGGAAGAGGCTGGCGGGAACGGGTGTCGTGGGGCCCCTGTCTTTGCAGACAGTGAAAATCGCGACGGGTGCAACTGCACCCGTCGCACCCCTGCAACTCCGCCGGCTCCATTCGGAGCCGGCTTCATTGTTGCAGGGCCTTTCCCGCTGGGCGGGCGGGCGCTCCTTTGGCGGGCGCCCGCCGGCCCAGCGGGAAAGTCAGATTGGCCTCTGCAGTCTTTTGACCGCGGAGCGGCCAAGTGGCGGTTCCCGCTTGGCGGGCGGCGACCCCCTTAGTCTCCCACACCGTGGGTGATCTTGCTGCTCCAAATCCAGTAGTCTCATTAGAATAATGAGAGCCTACGCGACATGGCGCCGCCAATGTTTGGTCAGGCTCTAATTTTTGGGTCCTCCGGAGTATCTCTGTAATGACACCTCAATGCCGTATGCGGAGACGTCCGTGGTGCTGGGGATTTCCACCACAGCTGTGTAGGTATGCCTACTACAACTGGCGGTTGTTCAAGCTTGAACTTTAAAAGAAATAAAACCCATTTTGGTGTGCCTTCTCTGAACTCATAGTGTTACTAACATGTTGAATCCCCAACAGGTACAAATAGTTGTTAATATGAGACAACCTCTAACAGCGCACTTACTAGCAAATGGTCTAACGGCCCAGGGAGGTCCAGTCACATTCGTGGTGGACGTCCATGCAGCTTATAGAACAGAACTCTTTTACTCTTGGGTCACATTTCCAGCAGTTGATGGGAACACAAATACATTTCATCAACATACACCTGCGAATGCGCCTGGACAATACGGAGCGTACGCATATTTAGAGATACCTCTATCTTATCAAGAACATATTAATTGGCTTGATGGCACCCTACCCCACACAATATTACCAGTAAGGTTATGTCCACTAAGTAATGACAGTCCTACCTGGCCTTTATTGGCCACATATACACCACATCCTGCGGTGGCAAATTTAGCAGTAGCTGAGGTTCGTCGCTTATATATTGAGTTAATAGCAATATATAGATGATTAGTACAATTTGTGATGCAAGCACTAAATACAAACCCAGCTTGTGGTGCTCCAGCTCATCCACATGCAGTAACGCCAGGTATAAACCTGCGACTGTATATTCCATTATGGGTAAAGTACCCGCCAAACGAGAGGAAACTCCGTTTTGGTTAGCACAGAAAATTAATACGCTGGAGGCAGTATTTCCACAAACGGGACCTCAGGATAAACATAGAATATTAACAATGTGCTTGCCTTTCGGGATGGTCCCTACAGTAGAAAACGTCTACACAACCGCACACAATACACCGACACTTGCCAATTTACCGGAAGTGCTGAAACAAATTCAAGATAAATATGGGGCTGCCCGGCCCTGGATTTGGGGATGCAATTGATGGGCAATTTTGCCACAGTATCCTCAATCATTTTAAGTTACCTTAAAGGGGAAGCAGTCGCACTTGCAGTGCGCATGCAGCTTCGTGATGTTCCACAACAAGATCAAGAACGAGAGCTGCCTAAAGTATTAGCAGAAACCTATTCAAGTATCGGTCAAGGTAGCCTAGGGCCAGACCATAAAAACCTACATTTCAGGGTAAATCAAACAAAAATACCCCCAAGCAAGCACCTGAGGGTAATAAGAAATGCTGGGATAAAAAGCAACAAACTCCTAAGAAAGAAAGGGGAGAATCTCTGCGTATGGAGACCCCACAAAATAGGTATAATCTCAGAAATACAGATAATATAAAAACGCCTGATAGATATCAATATACTGATACACGCCAATCTCGTTCCTTTCAGGACTCATCAGGAAAAAAAAATGAGAGAGGTGGCCGATCAGAGCGAAGAACAGAGTACATGAAACCGAGACAGGAATCACAACGCTCTTCGGAGGTTTCTGTTAAAAAGGAAGAGAAACCGGCCCAAAAAAAACAACAATTTAAAAAGAAAAAAGTGGCAGCAGTCGCAGTCCGACATGCCACACAGGAAGAGGGTCCTCTTGTAGAACAAGAATTGGGCTCTAGCCTTGCTAGACAGCGCGGCAGAGGTCATAATAGTTCACCGGAATCTTCTAGAGCATCTGGAAGTGAAAGCAGCTGATGACTTTATACAAGTAGAAACTGCGGACATGCGTGTCTCCAAGCCTGATAGGGTGTACAAAGTAACGCTACAGTTAGGAGACATTGAACGCACAATAGACACAATCTTTGGGATGGCATAGTAAAAGTATATGATGTCTTGTTGGCCTAACAAGATTGGCCGCCTGACTTTGTCCGTACCTGCCCATATGGAGAAAATGTCATTAAGCCTTCTTTCTCGCCCCTTGTTCCAGAGGAACTCACTGAATCCTATTCCATTGAATGGGCTCTAGCACAAGCACCTGCATTATACAGAAATCATGTAGGATGGGATAAGGAATCTCCCTACCATGTAATTCCAATTAAAAGTGAACCTCAGCCACAGCCGCAGTATCCTATAAAACATGAAGCAAAAGCACCAGTGCGAGAAATACTCAAGCAATTAGAGTACTAGGGTGTGATTGAACCCTGTGTCTCACCAATGAATAACCCATTATTCCCAGTAGCTAAACCAGACCATTCATACAGAATAGTCTTAGACTACAGACGTTTAAACAGTCATACACGTACCTATGCTATCCAAAATTCGCATAGCACAGCACTAATGAGCAACATAGTGCGTAAAAAATACAAAACAACACTAGACATTTCCAATGGATTTTTCTGCCAGAATATAGCACTTGGGAGTAGAGACTTAACAAGTTTCAGCGCACTAGGCTCCCAGAAAAAATTCAGTTTACCTCAGGGGTATAAGAACAGCCCAGGACTGTTTGTGGCTCGTGTCACTGCTATTTTGCACAAGATCGACCCTGAAGCATTGTCCTATGTAGATGATATATATCTCACGGATGATGAACTACTACAACATTTAAGATAGGTAGCCCGCATTGTTGTAGGGTTTGCCGAATTTGGTTACATATTTAACTTAAAAAAAAAAAAAATAGCCTTCTTCAGCGTCCGGTTTCTAGGATATGAGCTGTCAAGTGAAGGGAAAAGCCTAGCGCCACAATTCTTGAAAAAGTGCGAACAGTTACAACCACCGAATACGATTAAAAAACTCCAATCATTATCATTATTGGGTTTCTTAATTTTTGGCAGAACCTACATTCCAGATTATGCTACACGCATAAAACCTTTACATGTCTTAATACGTCCTGATTTTTCAAGTAAAATCTGGACAATTGAACATACACATATTCTTCGAGAATTGCAAACAGACATGCTTGAGGCACAACATCTACACACAAGGGACAACAAAACACATTTGGTCATCAAAGTAATAGCTGGGGCCATCGGTTTCACCTATTTGACATTTAATGAAGGTGATACAATTCCGATAGCATACAAATCGCATTTGTACTCAGCAGCTGAACAACGCTTTGCTCCCACAAAGAAAATTCTCACTGCGGTACAGATGGCTGTCATTAAAGAAAGACCTCTTGCCCAAGGAAAACGCATTATTGTTGTTTCTCCAATCCCAGACCTAGGGGCTGTTACAAAAGCTAGCATTCCAAACGCAAAAGCATTACATCCATGTTGGATACAATGGACTACGTCTCCGACAGCCACTGATGTAGACTAAATTTTTGACCCAAAGCTACAAACTCAGGAATTCCTACAATATGAAGTAGAATATCCAGTTCCAGCAAATACTTTGTCTATTGATCAGTATCATGTACACCGATGGCTCTGCACAACCTGCAATTGGAACTAAACATCAATATTCTGCTGCTTGCGCAGTCGTAAGTGGCTATATGCAGGGCGATACATTTTGTCCTCTACATTCCTTTATACAGACCCTAGGGGATTGTACAGCACAATTGGCTGAGCTGAAAGCTCTGCTGATGGCACTGGAACACACAGACCCTGCACAGTTTGCGCTGATTGTGTGTGATTCCTATTACTTTGCCCAGTCCTTTAATGAATACCTGCATTATTGGCACCAGAATGGGTTCAGAGATTCCAAAGGCTACACCATTAAACACAGACTACTGTGGGGGAAAGTAGCTGACCTGAAAGAGACGCTACCGAATGCCCATGTTGTACACACACTTGGACACCGGCGCTTTGGAATACACGTTGCTGGAAATACACTGGCTGATGAAGCCGCGAAGTCAGCAGTGGCAGTATCCACTGTAGCTGCAATGACTCGCTCGAGTTCCAAACCGGACGCAGACATTTGGGCTGCCGTGAAAGCTACGGCTCATGGTAAGCCCCATCCTAAAGGATTTCCTAACTAATATCATTATCATATGGGAAGTATGCTGAACGCTGAAGTTAAGATACCAGGCGGAGGTATACGAGACATCCCTAACAAAGACATAAGATCACAGTTGATTAAAGTAGCGCATGAGGGGGTGGCATCTGCCCATGCTGGTGTGGCGGCTACAATTTCGATCTTGCAGGCCCGCTCTGCTGATGGCACTAGAACACACGGATCCGGCACAGCCTTCGCTGATTGTTTGTGATTCATATTACTGTGTCCAGTCCTTTAATGAATACCTGCATTATTGGCGCCAGAATGGGTTCAGAGACTCCAAAGGCAACACCATTAAACACAGTCTACTGTTGGGGAAAGTAGCTGACCTGAAAGAGATGCTACCGAATGTCCATGTTGTACATACACTCGGACACCAGTGCGTTGGAATACATGTTGCTGGAAATACATTGGCTGATGAAGCCGCAAAGTCAGCAGTGGCAGTAGCCACTGTAGCTGCAGTGACTCGCTCGAGTTCTAAACCAGACACAGACATTTGGACTGCCGTGAAAGCTACGGCTGATGGTACGCCCCATCCTAAAGGATTTCCTAACAAATATCATTATTATATGGGAAGTATACTGAACGCTGAAGTTAAGATACCAGGCATAGGCGTACGAGACATCCCTAACAAAGATATAAGACCACAATTGATTAAAGCAGCGCATGAGGGGGTGGCATCTGCACAAGCTGGTGTGGCGGCTACAATTTCAATCTTAAAGGCCCGTTATTGGTGGCCAGGTCTCTACAAAGAGACTAAGCAGTATGTCCTTTGTTGTGACATCTGTCAACAAATCAAGGTTTCCACTGCCAAGCGCCCGCCGCAGACACCCCTCTTAATCTTAAACAAACCATTATAATGTGTGTACTTGGACCATTGTGGTCCCTTAACACCTGATAGTGCATACAAATATATTTTAGTCGCTGTGGATTCATGCTCCAGATTTGTATGGAAGTGGCCACAACGCTCGGCTGACGCTCGAACTGTGATTAAAGATTTTCAAATCTTTATCAGTACGTATGCTGTTGCGGTTTTCCATTCGGACCAGGGCCCTGCTTTCGCCTCAAGGGCATTCAGGGACACCATGGCTTCGTTGGGGGTCCAACTCCAGTACTCGTCTCCATTTCATCCCGAGGGAAATAGTGTCATGGAGCGATTAAACCGCGATTTAAAGAAATCCTTAACAGCCAGAGTCTTAGGTACAGGTCGTAGTTGGCTTAATCACCTGTATGGAGTCCAGAGAGCACTAAATAATCTGCCTAGAAGGTCCCTGGGGGGGGTCATACTTCATATGAGTGCCTGTTCAGAACTCAAATGTATGTTCCAGATCTGGATGGTCCAAGCGTGGAGGCAGCAGAAACACCTTTTGACATAAATAAACATGCCACTGTCTTACAGGAATTGCAACAGTTCCATGATGATAATTCTTCCAAAAGTGCTGCCTCCACAGGAATTAAGGATGTGCCTGTAACATCTACTGGATTTCCAGAGTAGGGGATCTTGTAGGTGAAAAAGTTGCAGTGAAAAAGGAATTTGTCCCTCTACTAGGGATACACGGTACCAGAACTGTCATTCTACCACCGTTGGCGGGTGCCAAAGAAAATCGTTTTGTCTCTATTGACAATGTCAAACTACACCATGTGGCCGATCCTGCACAGCCGACCAAGAGGAACATCCAGTATTTCTCGAATCCCTCTCTCGCTACTGGCAAGGAAGTTCCTCTACAAGTTGTTTACACCAACACTGCTACCTCTCCAAGCATGGGGAGGGTGGAAGACAATCTTGCATTGGTTCCACTAACGTCAACTAATTTAGAAACATTTGACCAAGTCAACATGACTTCAAGCCAAACAGATGGTGCTGCATGTAGTGTGCCACCGCAGGAAACACCAACTCCACCACTGACAATGGCTCCACCATTTGCACGAACTGCCTCTGGTTATTTTGCCAACTTCAGCGATGACTTCTCAGACTCATTCTCCTCTTCGACAGCTGATTTGTCAAGTATATGTAAGCTAACAAACTGGCTTAAAGAAACGTATTTTATTTTTCCATGGAACTATCTATGGCTCTCTTTGACTGTCCTAGCCTTTCTACTTTGGATTGGTTTTGTCATTACCTTTTTCTTATCAATACATGGTCATTTTCTTCATGAAAGATAAGCAGTTGAACTGGTGGAGGAGATTTTGAAACCACATTTTTCATCACATAAAGTCCGAAGAGATTTATCCTTTGTGAACATTTCCGCAGTGCCAATTCTTGATGGGATTGTTTGGGACAAAGTAATGTTTGATATATATGGTCCCACGGAAGTTATTCAAATACCGTATGTGTTTCAATTATCAATGAATGATATAGTGATACCAGGCATTGTTTCTGATGATTGGGATGTGAAAACAGTTGATTCCATGATGACTGAATTGCAATATTATACTGTCTTTGAAAACGAAGATGTTTACCAATTTAAATAAAATTATGGTGATATGTTTTGCTATAATTACTATGGGCACCATTTCATAAATAGAGTGAGCAGTCCCAAAACTGTATTTAACTACACGCAATGGGAACATTGCCCAACTCCACCGCAAGGGAGTACAAATACATATTCTGAAAAGTTTGCATATTTTTCTGGGCACAATCAAAAGAATGCTGAGTCATAATATTTTAAGGTACCACCTACTAACGAGATACACATGTTATTGACCAATACGAAATTTATATATTCGGAATCCTTTGTTTCCCGGCTATCGATAGAAGGCTATGAATATTGGTCCAAATCAATTGATCTGAAAAGTGTCTGGGGAACAAAAAATTGGCAAATGAAGGGAAAAGAAACATTGTTTACAGCATGTCTTATTCCTGTTCAAATGATCTTTTTAAATGAAACAGTGCAACAAATGAGTTGTTTAGGCTTAGCAACAATCAGGGAATTAAACATGCCCAGTATACCTGCCCCTGCAAAATTTTACAAATGGCAAAAATATACGAATGCAACTGAAGATGCTCGATGAGTGGGTCCAGAATGGTATTTTAATGCTTCACTGACACATCCTGGCGGGTGGTTATTGTGGCCAATAGATACCAATGAGTGTCATCAACGTTTTATTAACTCTTCGAGGGGTTTTAGGGCGAGTAGGCCAGACCCTCGATATATATCACCAGAGCACGCAGACATAATTACAACATATAGGGGGTCATTACAACATTGGCGGTAAAAGCCGCTTACCGCTGTGCAGAAGACCGCCAACACACCGCCGCGGCCGTGGAATTCCGCACAGCTATTATGACCCACATCCCGAAATCCGACAAAATTCAGACACCCACACAAGTCCGCCACACCAAAGGTCAGTGATAAACTGGCGAAAACAAAACCTCCACCGTCACGGCAACAGCAATATGCCCATGCTATCACGACCCACGAATCCACATGGCGGTCTTTCAACTGCGGTATTCCATTGGCGGTGCACACCGCCGCGCTCAAATACACACACATCTCCAACACACCACCACATTGGACAATTCGAAATAAACACACCTGATACACATACACATACCACTCCCACACACTCAATACTATATAAAACACACACACACATCACCCACAAACCCCTACGACCAAAAAATCTGAAAGAAGGCCAGAGAGAGACACCACCATCCACAAACTAGCAGCCACAGGCACTCAACACCATCACCCACACTACTTCCACGCACAAAACACCACACACCACCCCACACATCACCTACACCACCCCATGGCACGGCAAAGACACCCCAGGTTCTCGGAGGAGGAGCTCAGGGTCATGGTGGAGGAAATCATCCGGGTAGAGCCACAGCTATTTGGAGCACAGGTGCAGTACACCTTCATAGCTAGGAAGATGGAGCTATGGCGAAGAATAGTCGACAGGGTCAATGCAGTGGGACAGCACCCAAGAAATCGGGACGACATCATGAAGAGGTGGAACGACCTACGGGGGAAGGTGCATTCCATGGTCTCCAGACACAACATCGGGGTACAGCGGACTGGCGGTGGACCCCCACCTACTCCCCCACAACTAACAACATGGGAGGAGCAGGTCTTGGCTATACTGCACCCTGAGGGCCTCGCAGGAGTAGCAGGAGGAATGGACTCTGGTAAGTCAAATCTTAACTATCATATCCCCCACCCTACCTGCATGCTATCACAGACCCCCACCCTCGCCCCCTCCCCTATCACTCCAACTCCTCACATATGTACTAATAACACAAACCACCCATCCCAACACCAAGCCCTGCATGACACAACAAAGCATGGACACCCAGCACTAAAGCATGCCCACTGCACATACCCATAACACCCCCCTCAACCATCATCACACAAGCCCCCACACAGGAGTGCTAGCACTGGGGTACACGGTCACCCACCCATTGCCCACCATGACACACACAGATGCAATAATCATGCTTTTACACCCCTGCAGGACCACTACCCAACGTCACCAGACAGGAGGGTCCAGACATCTCCACCCCACCCACAGAAGAGGCCCACAGTGATGACACCAGCTCTGTCCAACTGGATCCAGATGACCAGCCCGGACCATCGTGGGCCTCGGGACAGTCGGTTCCCCACACCCAGTCACAGGCCACCACAAACCTTACACCCTCTGGTAACACCAGCACAGCACCCACCGAGCTGGCCCATACCTCCGTGCCCAGGACACGTCAATCAGCTGTGTGTCCACCACTACAGGGAACCCCGGATAACCCACCACCCCAACAACAACAGGGACCTGGGGGCAGTGGTAGTGGGCACACGGTCCAGGGGACGGAGGCCCAGGAACACCGGGGAACTGGGAGGGCTGCTGTGCGACAGAGGGCGGACAGGCCTAGGGAACCCACTCTCCACAAGGCCCTCTCCTCCATCATGGGGGCATACCACCACTCCCAGGAGACGATGGCAACGGTCCTGGCCAAGTTTCAGGAGACCCAGCGGCTGCAGGAGGAACAGTATTTGGGGTTCAGGGAGGAACTCAGAACCATCAGCATCGCCCTGGGCACCATTGTAGGGGTGCTGAAGGAGATACTTAACACCAGGAGGGACACTGTGGCACTCCAAGGGGACCCTGACACTAGCATGGACGAAGAACTGGCCACCACCTCCGCCGGCGCTAGTGGACAGGAGGCACCGCCACAGGACCATCACACCGGCACCCCACCCCCTGCAGACGGAGAACCACCCCGCAAACGGTCCCTGAGATCCAGGAACAAGACAGAGCACGATGCCAAGACCCCCGCCAAGGAATGAGACCACCCTGATTGTCATCCTACTGTCCCACTTTGTAACCCTGTCTATATTGGAACTGCCCCAGCTCCACTTCCTATGCCCATATGGGCAATGCACCTGTGAGACAAATAGACTGGACTCTGCCATGGACATTCCTCCACCATCACCCCTCACCATTTTAGAACCCTCCTCCAATATTGAGCACTGCAATAAACACCCTTGAAGCACAAAACAATCTGGAGTCAGTCTGTGATTTCGAAAATGTGTAT
The DNA here is from genome assembly GCF_031143425.1 of Pleurodeles waltl. NCBI lineage: Eukaryota > Metazoa > Chordata > Amphibia > Caudata > Salamandridae > Pleurodeles > Pleurodeles waltl. The sequence goes on from NC_090444.1 coordinate 848,055,849, forward strand.
TAGCAATGACAGTGACAAAATGCGTTCTCAAATGTAATGTCAACATACCTATGTCACACATCTCAAGTTCATGAGGAATCTAAGCAGATGACACACGTTGGAAACCACACCTGTGAAACCGTAATGGAAATGTATAACTCAGTTACCATATACTGGTTGAAATCGACAGACAGGATAGAGGTAGAAGTGTGAACGTACTTGTAGTAGGCAGGAATGTGTTCTCACCTGTGTGTCACTGGAAATATTGCTGGATAACTGAGTCCCTGTTGTCAATGTCTTCTTCCTCTGCTTCCTCATCATCACTGTCCACAGGCTCCACAGCTGCCACAACACCGTCATCTGGACCATCCTCCTGCAGAAAAGGCACCTGTCGTCGCAAAGCCAAGTTGTGAAGCATACAGCAGGCCATGATGATCTGGCACACCTTCCTTGGTGAGTAGAATAGGGAGCCACCTGTCATATGGAGGCACCTGAACCTGGCCTTCAGGAGGCCGAAGGTGCGTTCGATCACCCTCCTAGTCCGCCCATGGGCCTCATTGTAGCGTTCCTCTGCCCTGGTCCTGGGATTCCTCACTGGGGTCAGTAGCCGTGACAGGTTGGGGTAACCAGAGTCCCCTAATAGCCACACCCGGTGCCTCTGGAGTTGACCCATCACATAAGGGATGCTGCTATTCCGCAGGATGTAGGCGTAATGCACTGAGCCAGGGAACATGGCATTCACATGGGAGATGTACTGGTCTGCCAAACATTCCATCTGTACATTCATCGAATGATAACTCTTCCGGTTTCTGTACACCTGTTCACTCCTGTGGGGGGGGGGGGACCAAAGCCACACGGGTCCCATCAATGGCACCTATGATGTTGAGGATATGTCCCAGGGCACAGAAATCACCTTTCACTGTAGGCAAATCCTCCACCTGAGGGAAAGCGTTTTAGCTCTGCATGTGTTTCAGCAGGGCAGACAACACTCTGGACAACACGTTGGAAAACATAGGCTGGGACATCCCTGATGCTATGGCTACTGTTGTTTGAAATGACCCACTTGCAAGGAAATGGAGCACTGACAGCACCTGCACTTGAGGGGGGATTCCTGTGGGATGGCGGATAGCTGACATCAGGTCTGGCTCCAACTGGGTACACAGTTCCTGGATTGTGGCACGGTCAAGCCTGTATGTGATAATCACATGTCTTTCCTCCATTGTCGACAGGTCCACCAACGGTCGGTACACCGGAGGATGCCGCCATCTCCTCACATGTCCCAGTGGACGGTGCCTATGAAGGACAACAGCGAGCACAGAGTCAAACAACTCAGAGGTACGTACCCATAGCTTACACAGAACACCATTCATACTCAAAAAGTGGCCTATATGTGTGTTGAGTCTAGGCCTACGTATGTGTGACGCAGTTGAAAATTAAGCCATGTGGGCCCCTGAAATGGCGGCTGCCTGACCTCTAAAGTGAGACAATGCGATGTGAGGTAACTGCGCTGGCATTGTACACCGTTGCCGTAGGCAGTCGAAGACCGCAGCGCAATGCTTTATTGGTTAACATTGGACCCTATGGGTCCCAGGAGCCAATGACGATGTACGCCGGCGGTGACGGTACACACCACCGCGGACGTGACCGCCATTTTCTATCTGTTGAATCACTCGATACCTGATCTTCGACAGGAGAGGACCTACACTGCAAGTGCTGCTGTGACCTCGGTCTGGAAGAGACAATGACTCGAGTGTCTGGGGAAAGGGCCCCTGCCATCACATCGGAGGAGTTGGAGAAACTCGTGGATGGGGTCCTCCCCCAGTACACGCTACTCTACGGTCCTCCAGACAAACAGGTAAGTACATTGGGAGCATGATGTATGTGCTATTCCTGTGTGGAGAGGGCTGGATGTAAGAAGGAAGGGGGGAGAGTGCGGCGTGCATGAAACGACGGTGAATGCATGTGCCACATGGCAAGGGTAGGAATGGGGGCCAATCACTTTGACGGTGCAGTTGGTAATAACTTTCTCTTCCCCCTGTACAATTCATGTAGGTCAGCGAACACCAGAAAAAACATATTTGGCGTGCCATCGCCAAGGATGTCCGGACCCTGGGGGTCTACCACAGACGGAGCACCCACTGCCAGAAAAGATGGGAGGACATTCGCCGCTGGAGCAAGAAGATGGCGGAGGCTCAGCTGGGGATAGCCTCCCAACGTGGGAGGGGTGCCCGTCGCACCATGACCCCCCTGATGTTCAGGATCCTGGCGGTGGCCTACCCAGAGTTGGATGGGCGCTTGAGGGCATCACAGCAGCCACAAGGGGGGGAGTACACTCTCATTCTGCTGACTTTGCGCGCAGTGGAGGGGTCTGGGTGGGGGAGGTGGGCTATGGGTTTCCCTAGGCCAGGGCGAGTTCCGTAGGCAAGGTCCCTCCGTAAGGCAAGCCATGTGGCACCCCTCCCCAGCTCTGTAGAGTGCCAAGTACACCTAGTCATGCCCCTGTGTCATCTATGTGTGCAGATGTCGTCCGTAGCCTTGTAGGCCATTTCCCAGGAATTGAACAGTGGAGCCCAAGAGTGTGGCGTAGTGCAGGGGGCTTCTGTGTCTGTCGTGTCCGCCAACGGTAGCGGTAATGCATGCACTCAACATGTTTTTCTTCTTGTCATCCCCCTCTCTTTTTGTGGTCTCCCTGTTCTTGTGTGCATTAGCATCATCAGGCGGAGGAGCAGTGGCACCGGAGCACCAGGGGTCTGCATCCCACATGGCCATGGAGGGCCACACTACGGACTCGGAGTTTACCAGTGGGACGGAGGACGAGGGGAGATCCACGGCGGGGACAGGAGCTGAGACCAGTGACACAGACTCGTCCTCTGATGGGAGCTTCCTTGTGGTGGTGGCAACATCTGTGCCACCCCCATCTACAGGTACAGCCGCCACCCCCCCTTCCAGCACCGCCCTCCCAGCAGCCCCTCAGCCTTCGCCCCGTGCGGGCTCACCCGGGAGGGTGGGCATCACCTTCGCCCCAGGCATCTCAGGCCCTGCCCCAGTCACCCCTGCTGCCCTCAGTGAAGAGGCCATTGACCTCCTCAGGTCCCTCACTGTTGGGCAGTCTACCATTTTGAATGCCATCCAGGGTGTCGAAAGGCAGTTGCAACAAACCAATGTATTCCTGGAGGGCATTCATTCTGGTTAGGCGGCCCTTCAGCGAGCTTTTAAGACTCTGGCCTCAGCACTGATGGCAGCCATTGTCCCTGTCTCTAGCCTCCCCACTCCAACTTCCTCCACCCAGACTCAATCCCCTGTACCTCTGCCTATCCCAAGCACACCTACAGACCAGCATGCACACATGTCAACACACAAGGGAAGCTCAGGCAAACATAAGCACCACACATCCCACAGGCACTCACGCAAGCATCACACACATGCAATACACACCAACATCCACTGTCTCCACTGTGTCCCCCTCCTCCTCGTCTCCCTCCTCCCTCCCTGTTTCGTCTACACTCACACCTGCATGCACTACCTGTAGAGCCACTTCGTCCCTCTCCAGCACACCCACCACCACACCCCGCTCACGTGCAGTCACCACCCCACTACCATTCACACGTCCCCTGTGTCCTCTCCCACTGTGTCTGTGACACCCCCTCCCAAGATACACAAACGCAGGAACACACCCACCCAACAGCCATCCACCTCACGACAGCCTCCAGCGCATGCACCTTCACCTAAAGTCAGCAAACGAACACCTCCTGCAACCACCACCTCTTGCTCCACTCCCAAACCCCCTCCAGCTACCCATCCCAGTCTGTCCCAAAAACTTTTCCTGTCCAACCTTGACCTCTTTCCCACACCTCCCCCACCCCATCCGTCTCCTAGGTCCCGAACTAGCACCTCAGCCACAACATCTCCCGGACCAGTGGTGCCTGTAGTCACCGGAATATGGAGTGCACCAGCCACCAGGGCAGCCAGTGTGGCACGGAGCCACAGCACAGACAGTCCCCCACCTGTCAAGCATCAGAAGTTGGCCAGTGCCCGGCGGGAGAGGGGTAAGACTCCAGCCACCAAAGCCGCTCCCAGGGGTCCCGGTGGGAATGTGGAGTCAGCTGTGACACCTTCCAAGGTGGGGAAGGGCCACAAGAAACCCGGCAAGTCTGGGAAGAGCAGCACAGTGGAGAAGACCGCCATCATCCCCGATGCCCAGGAGGCCACCGCCAGCACAAGCCCTGCTGCCCAGGAGGCCACCGCCAGCACAGGCCCAGCTGCCCAGGAAGCCACCGCCAGCACAAGCCCAGCTGCCCAGGAGGCCACCGCCAGCACAATCCCAGCTGCCCAGGAGGCCACCGCCAGCACAAGCCCAGCTGCCCAGGAGTCCACCGCCAGCACAAGCCCAGCTGCCCAGGAGGCCACCGCCCAGGAGGCCACCGCCAGCACAAGCCCAGCTGCCCAGGAGTCCACCGCCAGCACAAGCCCAGCTGCCCAGGAGGCCACCGCCAGCACCAGCCCAGCTGCCCAGGAGGCCACCGCCAGCAAAAGCCCCACTGGGCCATGAATGACCGACAGCAAAAGCCGTGCTGGGCCATGAAGGACCGCCAGCAAAAGCCCCGCTGGGCCATGAAGGATTGCCAGCAAAAGCCCCGCTGGACCATGAAGGACTGCCAGCAAAAGCCCCGCTGGGCCATGAAGGACCGCCAGCAAAAGCCCCGCTGGGCCATGAAGGACCGCCAGCAAAAGCCCCGCTGGGCCATGAAGGACCGCCAGAAAAAGCCCTGCTGGGCCATGAAGGACCGCCAGCACAAGGCCCGCTGGGCCATGAAGGACCGCCAGCGCAAGCCCCGCTGGGTCATGAAGGACTGCCGGCAAAAGGCCCGCTGGGCCATGAAGGACCGCCAGCAGCTGAGTCCCTGCAATGAGACCGCCGCCTCAAGCACCGCTGAACAGGGCGCCCCCCGTCTCAAGCACGGCTGAACAGGGCACCGCCGTCTCAAGCACCGCTGAACAGGGCACCGCCGTCTCAAGCACCGCTGAACACGGCACCGCCGCCTCAAGCACCTCTGAACAGGGCACCGCCGCCTCAAGCACTGCTGAACAGGGCACCGCCACCTTAAGCACCGCTGAACAGGGCACCGCCGTCTCAAGCACCGCTGGCCCATGAGCGGCAAGGGCACTGACTCTACTGAGTCCGTCACGGGGTGAATGAAGCACTCTGGGCACCATGCCCCCTCCAGAACCAGTGGAGAGATCCATCCACTACCTCTGTCTTTAGCAGGATGAAGCACTCTGGGCACCATGCCCCCTCCAGAACCAGTGGAGACTGTCATCCACTACCTCTTTCCTTAGCAGGATGAAGCACTCTGGGCACTATCCCCCCTCCAGAACCAGTGGAGAGATCCATCCACTACCTCTGTCCTTAGCAGGATGAAGCTCTCTGGGCACAAGGCCCCCTCCAGAACCAGTGGAGACTGTCACCCACTTGAGAGACTGTGGCTTTGCACTCCCCAGGATGGAATAGTAGGCAACCCACCCACTGTATAGACTTGAGAGACTGTGGCTTTGCACTCCCCAGGATGGAACAGTGGGCAACCCACCCACTGTAGAGACTTGAGAGACTGTGGCTTTGCACTCCCCAGGATGGAACAATGGGCAACCCACCCACTTGTGAGACTTGAGAGACTGTAGCTTTGCACTCCCCAGGATGGAACAGTGGGCAACCCACCCACTGTAGAGACTTGAAGACTGTGGCTTTACACTCCCCAGGATGGAACAGTGGGCATGTGGCCCCCTCGTGGATTTGGTGTCGTGCACTCAACCGGCTGAGGTGCCCCCCCCTTTCCCTCCCCCTGAGGTGCCTGTTTAGTTGCTCTCTGATGCCCCTGCAGTGTTCTCTCCATCATGGTCGGGGATCTTGTGTGGGCCTCGCCCATACTGTGTGGGAACAGTGTTCCACGGACTTAATTGGAGCACTACCTGGACTACTATGCCTGGTATATATTTTGTCAGGAGTGTATATATATATATTTCTGCCTACTTGATTTTAATATAGTACAATGGTTACACTCATTTTCTATTGTCTTTGCATTCTTCTGAGGGGTTTGGGGGGTGTAAATGTGATGTATTAATAGGCATTAGTGTGTGTGTTGTAGTGGGTGGGGGTGTTGCGTGTGTGTGTCCCTGTTTTTTCCCTCCATCCTCTGTGTCGTAGGAGCAGTACTCACTATGGTCTTCGCCGCCGGCGTTCGTGCTCCTGGTAGAGGAGCAGGAAGACTGTCACAGGTAGAATTTGGAGTTCCAGGTCCATGGTGTCCTCATTCCTCATGGGTTGTGTAAAGGTGAGCGTTTTTCCTTCGGAATTCCTGTTTCCGCCGTGTTTTTATCCGCAGTGAATCCGCCCCGGAAAAGGTGGCGGATTGGCCTGTCATAATAGTGTGGGCGGTACATTGTCCTCCGCCTGTCTGTTAGCGGTGACCGCCGAGCTGTTTGTTTGTACCGTGGCGGTCGGAGTGTTAAAGTGGCTGTCTTTATTGGCGGTTTCCGCCACGGTGGTAATAGCAAATTATTGTCCGCCGGCCTGTTGGCGGTCTTACCTCTGCTTTATCACTGTCCGCCAGAGTTGTAATGACCACCATTGTCTCTTCTGCTATAGACATTATACAATCAGATATGTCTTCTTTATACCATGGACAGAGTCAGATCAGGTCAATTATGCAGTTAGGTTTGACGCTTCAAACATTGAAGGCGTGTCGCGTTCCATGGCAGCACGTCAGTACAATGGAGATAACGCAACAACAACAACTAATGGCTAAAAAGGAAGTGACTTATGTCATGCTTAACATAGAGAAATTAGAAAAGTTGCCTTTTACCGGGGCCGAAATGCCATCGGCTGAGTGGTTAATACATGGGGTTATTAATCTGCCTATTTCCACACTACAATTCACCTCCTGTTTAAAACACATTCCGGTAGGCAGATATGAAAAGCTGGGAGATAGTTACATCCATGAGGTGTGGGAGCTTCCCTTCTCGTACAAATGCTTCGATGGCATGAAAGAGGTCTTTCTTAGCGGCAGTGAATGCGAGACCAGTCAGCCATTCGATGATTTGTAAACAGCTGTCCTTGCATGGGGCGTGTAACGCCTCGGCTGAAAATTTAGCTTGTTATCTTAAGGGAGTTCCAGTCCCTTTGATTAGACCCACATTCAAGGTGCTTTCAAACGGCAGCTACGTCCTTCTCAATAGTGAAAGCTGTTGTGGCATGCAGGCCGGAATAGTTTACGTTGTTTCGGTCTCTAAGGTCGTTATATGCTGCGGGAACGTATTGTTTCCCCCCACTAAATTTAAGGAGATAGCTGATATTTGTACTTGCATTGCTACTTCAAACGTGAATTTTGACAAGTTGAGTAGACTGAAGGATTTACTGGTTCCTTACCAGACATGTGCACTGAGGTTGCGTTTGCTACGCAAAGCTAATTATGAGTTACCCTTCCTGGAGGAAGTTGCTAACAACTCATCAATGGGCACTCCACGGGATGCCGCCTTGGCTGACACTGAGGCTATGTAACACACTTGCTCCTTGATCATTTTCGGTGCAGACTTTCCGGTTCTGACACCTGCCGAAGTGGAAGATCTCCTGTTATCCATGGCTTGTACTTAGTTTGGAACTTTTCTAAATTGACATGTCCTTTGAATTCGGTTATAAGCCACATGCTCATGTTTTAAATTGCCACGTAGTATGCTTGTGTGTCCTTTTAACTTGTCAAAATTGACTTGGTTTTTATATATATTTTAGGTTGAGCTTTTAGCAATGAAATTTTAGTTTTGGCTTTGAACCACTTTAACCGACAAGGGGAGGGTGTTATGTAGCCATTTTAGTTATAGCTCCATGCATGTTAGTTTAACACACTAGGCTGCTGTGCACTTTGACCTAGATATATTGTATTCGGCTTTGCATTTCTATTTTTACAATAACCAGTTTTACGGTCTTGTTTTATTTTCATCTATCTAACTGTTTTTGCTTAGCCCAGCACTGTGTTCTCAAACAAGACATTCTTGATCACTTTGTGCTTCAGTCAAGGCTACAGTTTGGTACATTGCCGGTAAACGTGGTAGAAGTTTAGTCTCCAACATTTGTAGAAAATACACATCCTTACGTAGGGACATTTTCTTAGAACATCAGCTGTGTTATTATAAAAACACTTCCTAGTCCCATTATATGTTAAGAGGGAGATTCCAGCCAGGGAACCACGACTGTATGCTGATTGCTGAATGCTTTGCTGCAGATGCTAACGCAGGCTACAGGCCTTTGCTCAGGTATGAGGGTTGATTTTTTCCCGGGGAAACGGGAAAGGCAGAATTAGAGCTGAACATGCTGTGCTCAGATTATGACTTAGATAGGAAATAGTCCATAAATTCTAGTGACAATATGATAGTGTTATTCTTATGCTTCACTCTCCTCATCACTATTTTAATATTGTCATGTTGTGTCGTCCTGGTTATTGCAGCTCACGCTTTGCTATGTAAAATGCAGTTGTTTTCTTAAACCAGTCTTTAAAACTCATACTGCTTCCTATTGTCATTTATATATGAGACTGAATTGTGAATGGGAGAACCGGATGCGACCTGAGTGACCACGACTTCCCTGAGAACTATAATATGTCATGAGCTCGGCTGCCCAATCATCTCTATCTTTTGGTGGAGATAAGGCACTGCTAGCTATCTGGAGCAAAACCCGGATTTAGAGCGACAGGTGTCACCCGCAGTGGGTCAGACTTAGGGCCTGATTACAACTTTGGAGGAGGGTGTTAATCCGTCCCAAATGTGACGGATATCCTACCCACCGTATTACGAGTTCCATAGGATATAATGGACTCGTAATACGGCGGGTGGTATATCCGTCACATTTGGGACGGATTAACACCCTCCTGCAAAGTTGTAATCAGGCCCATAGTCTCCCACACTGTAGGCGATCTTGCTGCTCCAAATCCAGCAGTCTTATTAGAATAATGAGAGCCTACGCGACAGAGAGAAAGACAGAAGTTGGGGTTAGTTCCCCATGGTGGCAGCAGCAGTGTTTTTGATAGTAATCCTGTAAGGGAACAAGATTCTAGAAACCTCCAGAAGATAGTCCCCCTTACAAGGAGGGAGATGATATCAGCAAGTGGTTTGCTGCACTTGTGAGGGCCTGTATGGTACAGTTGGTTGCTATCTTGTGGCTATCTTTCACTGGTAAGGTTAGAGATAGACTCTTTACTGTCAGAGAAAGTGATGCTAATAACTACAAAGTTTTGAAGGATGCACTCTTGGATGGATTTGGCTTAACCACTGAACAATACAGGATAAAGTTCAGAGATACCAGAAAAGAGTCCTCTCAAGGCTGGATAGACTTTGTAGACTGTTCAGTGAAGGCCTTGTAGGGATGGTTACATGGCAGTAAGGTCACTGACTATGAAAGCCTACATAATCTAATCCTGGGAGAGCATATTTTGAATAATTGTGTGTCTGAATTGTTGCACCAGTACTTGGTAGACTCAGATCTGACCTTTCCCCAAGAATTGGAAAAGAAGACAGACAAATGGGTCAGAACAAGAGCGAGCGGAAAAGCTCATACGGGGGTGACAAGGATGGCAAGAAGAAAGATGGTGAGAAATCACAGAATAAGCATGGGGATAAAGGTAAAACTAAAGATCCTTCTTCACATCGTAAACACTTTTCAGGGGGTGGGGATAAATCATCATCTTCCTCTTCTTCAGAATCCACACTCACTAAAAAGCCTTGGTGCTATGTGTGTAAAAATAAATGCCATTGGCCAGTGGATAAGTCCTGCCCAAGTAAAGCCCATTAGCCTACCACCACTAATACATCAAACTCTAGTGCCACTAGCAGTAGTGGTAATAGTGGTGGGACTGCTGGCAACAGTCAAAATAGTGTAGTTGGGTTTACTTTTGGGTCCATCATAGAAACTGGGGTAGTCAGTCCCAAGACAGTTTCTGTCACACCTTGTGGCATTGGCCTTGCCACACAGGCTGCTTGTCCCCTTACAATGGATAAGTACATGCAGTCAGTTTCACATTGGTGTGTGTGTGTCATAACATGATGAACAGATATCCACGGCCGCCGTGGTAAGTTGGCGGCCGTCAGCGTGGCGGTAAGCGGGATTTACCGCCAGGGTCATAATGAGTGCGTTAATGTTAATTCATAGTAGTACTTTATTTAATAAAAGATGCTAAATATCTTTCATATTAAAACGTAATGTTTAATACAAATGGCAGCCACATGGTCCACCATGATTCAAACATGCATGTTTACATTTCTACCTTAATTTCTTCATTAGGCTTTTAAATGTATTTTAATTGGTCACCAAATGCTGACTTATATGCCACTAATATATAAATACAATTTGATCTTTCTCACCACCCTCATCGTTTAAGCCTCCTTCCTACTTGGTGCCAAGTGAAATATTGGCATTTTAAAAAATGGGCATAAATATATTGACTCTATAAGTAACCAAGGATGCTATGTACAATATAATATAACAAATGCTGAAAGGCAAGCAATTTGTGCCTTAACAAAGATTTTTGAAATTATCAAATCATCAGGTGTGATCCGAGACATTGTCAACTACCGTACTGAGATTTTGAGCCAATTAAGGGATGAAATACACTATCAGAAAATCAACATAGATTCTACCAATAATGTAAAAGTTCTAATAGCAGATTTTACACAGAAGAGTTTGGAATTTCTTTTTTTTCTTTTTTTGAAATTGTTTTATTGCGGTATTATACAACAAACAATAGAAGTACAGTATAGAGGGAAGAGATAGACATTACATAGTGGGGTATGATGAAAGACAATAGTAACAAATGTAGTTAATACCGAAGGAATGGTGACAAAAAGGTATACAATTCCAGTAGTTTCTGGTGTTTTTAGTGCATGTGGCTATGATGATTTGGTGAATATAGATGATTTTGGAGCTGTACGGTTAAGGTTAGCATTATTGTGTAGGAAGATACCCCAAAGTAGTATTGTGGCAGAGGAGTTGAGAGAAGGGATATAGGAAGCTAGCTCTGTATATACTTTACCACAATGAGGTATAGTGTGCACAGAGTCCAGTAGATCCCCAGAGACTTTAAAAAGGCAAAAGTATATAATAATACTAATGCTCTATTTTGTGGTAGTGTGGTCGAGCAGTTAGCCTTATCAGACGGTAGTGCATAGCATTTGTTGTACACACACAGTCAACAACTAACTCCAGGCCAATGTTTTTAAATAGAAAAAATATATTTTGTTACTTTATTGCTAGAATCAAAAGGATCTTTGTTGCAGGTAAATATTGTTGTAATTCTGTACCAAGCTTATATATCAAATGCACTTAGTTGGAATTTTGCTGGTAAAACAGTTTACAAGTAAGTAACATTTTTCAATTTCAAAAGTAGACACAGTGCAATTTCTCATAAGAAACCAATACAGTCCTAAAGGAGGAAAAGTGTTAGTACCGTTAACAGGTAAGTACTCGACTTACGATCCCAGTCTTCAGGGGTTAGGATGTCCACAGGTCAAAGTTTGAGTTGACCCCAAAAGTCTGCAACAAGCAAAACACTGCTGGCCAGGCAGAGAGGTCAAAGTTGGTGTTGGGTTTTCAATGGAATCCTATGATAACTGGGGGCTCTCTAAAGAAAACAGGTTGCAGGTAAATACCCTCGGTTTCTGGACATAGGTTTGGGGGATTTAGATGAGCACTGGGGGGGTCACAGGTCAGCACCAAACACACACTCTCAGTGGCACAGGGGCAACAGGGTGCAACCGCAGCACAGGTGCCAAATGCTCTTCAAAAGGGGAACCCCAGGGGTCGGTTGCAAAAAACCCAAAGGCTGGACATGGATTAGAGGCACCTGCTGGACTTTTGCTGGACTGTTGGTCAGATTCCCCAGGGCCAGGGGGCTGTGGGTGCAGGGGTACCTATGGGCATCGGGAATCTACGTCATATCCAGTCGCAGTTAGGGGGATCCTCCGGATTTAGGCTGCAGGTGTCGTCGTGTTGGCCAGGAGGGGTCAACCCAGGTTGGAATCACCTGGGGACCTCCTCTGGACTGGTGGCCACCTGGACAAGGGCCGTGGGCATTGGGTGCAGAGTGGACAGGGCTTGCGGTTCTAGGGTGGTTCTGGAGTCCTTCTTGGTTGTTTCTTCTGGACAGAGCCGCTGTCCTCGGGTGTTCTTGGTCCTCTGCTGGGCAGGCAGACCTCTGGGGGTTTGTAGAGATCGCTGGTCCTGCAAGATGCATCGCCTTTTTGTAGCAGAAGTCTTGAAGGTGCAGAAAGTTTGGTAGGGCTGGGGCCAAATCAATTGTCGTCTAAGGTCTTCACTGCTGGGGTCAACCCTTCAGTCCTTCTTGTTTCTTCCTCTTGAGGTCACCAGGAATGGTTACTGTCCCTGAGGGTGGCTACAATCTTCCTGTGCCCAATCCCTTTGGGGAGGGGGGCCCATTCCTATCCCTATTGGTTACTTCCTTCCAAAACAAAATGGAGGATATTGCAAGGGGTGGGCACTTCAGCTCTGGACACCTTAGGGATGGTACTAGCTGCAGTGGTCACTCCTTGTTTTAAAAAATTTCCTGCCAGACCTGCCATCAAAAGTGGGGCTTGGTCCAGGAGGTGGGAATCTCCATTAGCTGGAGTGCCCTGGGGCACTGTAACAGCAGGCCTGTGCCTTTGAGTCTCACCACCAAGTTTTACAGTTTCTGGAGGGGGGAGATGTGAACACCTCAACCCAGAGCAGGCTTTATTCCTGACCCCAGAGAGCACAAAGGCTTTCACCCCATGGGGTCAGAAATGCATCTGGTAGTGGCAGGCTGTCACAGACTGGTCAGCTCTACCCGAGAGAATTGTGTGAAATACAGGGGGCATCTTTAAGATGCCCTCTGTGTGAATTTTACAATACAACACTGCCATCATTGTGGGTTTATTGTGCTGAGAAGTTTAATACTAAACTACCCAGTCTTCAGTGAAGCCATTATGGGGCTGTGGAGTTCGCAATGACAGACTCCCAGCCCATGTACTTAATAAGGCCACACTGTACTTACAAATGTCTAAGAATGAACACCATGGGGGCATACTGCTCATGCAGCTGTGTCCTCACCTGTGGTATAGTGCACCCTGCCTTAGGGCTGTAAGGCCTGCTAGAGGGGTGACTTACCTATGTCACAGGCAGTGGATGGTAGGCATGGAACCCAGAGAGGGATGCCATGTTGACTTTACCTTTTATCTCCCCACCAGCACACACAAGCTGCAATGGCAGTGTGCATGTGTTTGGTGAGGGGTCCTTTAAGGTGGCATAATACATGCTGCGCCCCTAGGGATCCTCCCTGGCCACAGAGACCTTGATACCACTGGTACCTTTTACACGGGACTTAGGTGGGTGGTCAATTGTGGAAACAATGGTACAGTTTAGGGAACGAACACTGGTGCTGGGGCCTTGTTTGCAGGATCATAGCACACACTCAGTCAAATTAGCATCAGCATCAGGCAGAATGTGGGAGGGGGTAGCCATGCAAAAGATGCACTTTCCTACAGGGGAGAAAAAGCTAGAGAGGGTAGAAAAAATAAATAAAGGTAGAGAGTGAGAAAAAGAGAGAGAAGAAGGTAGTGAAAATCAGGGAGCACAGCAGGGAGTGCAAGTATGAGGCTAGGGGAGGTCCACAGTGAGGGGACCATGTAGGAGAGGGTCAACGGGGGATGGGAGGGGAAAATGAGGAAAATGGATCAAGGAGATTGATATCTAAAACAAAGTGATCTTTGAGATGTAAGTGTCTAGTTTCAGTCAGATTTTATCCTTCTTCTTTGAGGGAGATTTTATGGAGGAGTTTAGAAAGCTGGCAGCACCCCTGACAATTGATATTAGTATGTTCCACAGAATGCAACTTTTACCATCTAATTGTTTGAAGAGTTCAGGGGAATATTACCCAGTGCTATGGAGGTGAGGTCTGAGGTCCTGTCTATCTGAAGGTTCTTCAATATAATGGACCCAAGTTTGGGCCTGAATGTTTTGTGGTGGGTACAATTCAGCAGCATGTAAGGAAGATCACCCTGTTGCCTCATTACAACTCCAACATTTGTCTGAGTCTGAAAGATCTAGTTTAACTTGTTTGCTAGGTGTCCAATGGGTCTTGTAGGTGGTCCATAGTCTACATTGTGCTAGTGCTGGTATGATTTTATTTGCTGTTAGATTGGTCCAAATGGTTGACCAATTCAGGGGTAGGTTTTGTGTAGTGTTCATTTTGTTGAAGTGAGATTCTACCTTGGCTTGGATAGGATGGGTTATGGAAGACGTTGTGGGGGTTAGTAAGGAATCGATTTTGGAAGCTATGGGGGTCATTACGACCCTGGCGGCCGGCGGTAAATTGGTGGTAACACCGCCAACAGGCTGGCGGTGTCCCGCTAGCAATTATGACCGTGGCATATGTGGAATTGCCACGGCCATACCGCCGGCCCCTTCAATATACCGCCAGGATTCCACCTGGTGGTCATAATCCCCATGGAAAGGCTGGCGGTAAGGGGACTAGGGGTGCCCCTGGGGGCCCCTGCACTTGGCATAGGTAGTGCAGGGGCCCCCAGGCATAGCCCCGTCGCGCATTTCACTGCCCGAATTTCGGGCAGTGAAATGCGCGACGGGTGCTACTGCACCCGCTGCACATCAGCATTGCCGCCGGCTCTATTATGAGCCGGCAGCGATGTTGATGTGACATTTCCGCTGGGCCAGCGGACGGTAACACTATTACCGTCCGCTGGCCCAGCGGAAATGTCATAATAGGGAGCCAGGAATACCGCCGGCAATGGCGGTATTCTGTCTCCCGCGGCCTCGGCGGTCTTTTTGCAAGTCCGCCGAGGTCGTAATGACCCCCTATATGTCCTCCCTTGTCAATAATTTTCAATGTTGAAGGAAGGTTAGGTGTTGAGCGAAAATAGCTTCAATTTAAAAAAGGTGTAGAAATCGATTGCCTCAAGATCACATTCGGATTTGACATATGCTAAATGAATGTGGTCTGAGGGAGAACCTAGGTCACCTAGCAAAAGGATGCCTTTGTGTGCCCATTTCTCTTTGAAAAGTGTGTTGCAGCCTGATTTGAGGTTATCATTATGCCATAATGACGCAAGATTGGAGTAGCGTATTTTATTAGGAAGTTTATTGTTGATTTTCCCTAAGACTTGTACTGTATGAGATAGAATGTTTGCAGAGTGTTCTGTCTTTATTGTCTTGGTGGTGCTAAGGGCTGTGCGTGATAATGGTAGGGCTAGAGAGATTTCAATATTAAGCCAAGTAGGGGGAGCAATACTAGGTTGGTGAAGCCAGTAGAGTTCCTGTCTGGCTAGGTAAGTAGTTTGGAATCTGTGATAGTCTGGGAGGTTGAGGCCTCCTAATTTCTTTTGTGGGTGCAGTTTTTAAGGGCTATTCTTGGTCTTTTGGATTGCCACAAAAAGGTGTTACGTATGAGATCTATGTTGGTGAAGATGTTATCTAATAGGTGGATTGATGACATGCTAATTAAGAAGTTGATGAGTTAGTGGGGGCATGGCCAAGCACCATGGCCAATTAGACACTGCTTAACAACACTCCTGCTGGCATAAGGAGTAGCCTGCATTTTCCCACACCCACCAGGAGTTGTCTCTACCCCCACATCACAGCAATTATGCCAATATTGCTGTGACTGAGTCCTGGACAATAAAATTTGCACTGAGGTTGCAGGTGCACCACGACTTGGTGAGAGAACCGGGCCGCACTGAAGTCCGAGACTATGGTGTCAACTGCTCTACGGTTCTAACCTATGTTGGAAAGACGCATTGACCCTGATGAGGAAAGTGTCTTTGCAGTAAACCCCACTGTCAAAGGATGAACAGACACAGGTCGAGAGGACTCACCACTGGCTGTGACGGGAGGTGCATGCGAGGCCGGGACGAGGCTATGAGTGCAACTCGTGTGGTCTGAAGTCTGGATGCCTTGACCCTGCCTGGGCATGACCATGCTGTCCTGAGCACCCCCTGCACCCTGGAGTGGCTCTGGCAGGTAAGTGGACATCCTGCGGGTTTGCTGGTGGTGCACGGTTGGGGGCTGCATTGATGCTGCTGTGAGGATGGAGGTCAGAGGTCCCCTACAGGACAACAGTGAACACCTGGACCATCCAGAGGGGGCACCAGTGTGACTCTGGTGTCTCCCTGGCCAGTTCAGTCCATTTTGAAGTTTCTGGCAACCCCATGGCCCTTGAAGAACGAGCAGGGGGTGGTGAATGGCCGCTAGAGTTCCCACGGCACAATGGCTCCTGCAACCTAGACTGTACCTTTATGGCCCATAATGGGCTGGCTACATGTTGAGTGCGTCAGGGAGCCCTGAGTTACAAGGTGCTTGTTGGACTACAACTACACAGAGGACTTTCTTCCCTGGTATTGGCACCTCCGGTGTGCCCCCACTCTAGGTAATCATGCCTCAGGCACCTGGTAATCATATGGACTGCAGCCTCCCCCCCCTAGGGGTGCGGCCTTGAAGATAGCTTCCTAGCGGGGACACAGCAACCCTGGAACACTGCTAAAGCTCACATAGACAATGCTAGGCCTGATATATGGGACAAAAAAAATGGGCTGCTAATACAGAAAACAGCTGTGTATCCAGATTGGGGGGGACCCAATGTCTCAGCCTGAATGGTATCACGTTGCCGGAAATCACCGCTTGAGACAACAACTGCATAGGGTGACCCACTGGTAGATACCCCTGAGGCAGTGTGATCAAAGACAGCTGCCAAGGTTCACAAGGCAAGATGATTGCACCCTCTGCCCGCACAGGGGTGAAGCTCTCAGTCTCATGTCTCAGATGCGCCCCTCTCAGCCTCAGTCATAGGGGTCATGGAGTTGGAGCACAGGAGGTTGTGGTGCCCCCTCTGAAGAGCCTGAGGGATCCGAGGGTAAAGAGGATGCATTTAGAGGTGCAGGTGGGAAACTCCTAGATCCATTGTAGTGTCATGAGGAAGGACACGCTGGCTAAACCTGCCCAATCCAGTAAGATCAAGAACTATACCCATACCATACAGCCAAGGGTCCACCCAATGAAAGTGTGGAGAAGGCACCAGGGATACAGGGACCTCCACTGTTCGAGGGCAAGCTCATTTGAATCTTTCCTGACTATACACAGAAAGTCCAGGAACAGCAAAAACATTCATATCATAAAGAAATGAATGAGAGACTTAAACCTGAAGTATAGCCAAATTTTCTGTGCAAAACTACATGTTCTCCACGGAGGTAGAATGCTCTATTTCTACAACCCGGGAGAGGCCTGCGAATGGTTAGACACTCTGGATGAAAATGCAGGTTACCCAATGTCCCTCGTCCCAACGGATTTCTGCAGGGTTCTCTGTGAAGGGTCTTAAACCGTGAAAACTCCAAACGGGGCTTCCCCCTGTTAGCCTATGGACACTGACCTTAGATTACTACTCTGCATGGGTGCCATGGGAATCCGATCTACTTACCTTTGGGGTTTTAGTACTTCCCCAGTCCTAAGGGTCCTAGGGTGAGATTGTGGGTTGGGAGTGATTTTCGCATTTCGTTTTTTTAGTATATGGTTTGCCCCCCAATAGGGGCCCATGTGATTTTATGCCTTTACTTAACTGTTGCTATGTATATTTTTGTTTGTCCATATCTCTGTTAGGAGATATACCAAAGCTAGTTCTAGAGCGTGTGTTAACACTGGTGTGGTTCTTTCCTGAGTGTACATCAGCGACTGACCTGTGTGGTATTTGCAACTGCTTTAAACCCTCCTGGATAAGCCCTAGCTGCTCTCCTCAGCTACCACTACGAGAGCTCTGGTTATCTAGAGCCATCTACACCATCACTAAGGGTTGCCTGGACTCAGTACAGGGTGCCTCACCTAAAGGTGTACACCATATACTGAACCAGCCCCCTACATTGGTGGTGCAGCGGTGGGATAAAGACTTGGATTGCTTTACCACATGGTCATAAGTGAGTTTCCACAAGAAACCACAGCAGGCTTAGGCACATACTGTACTTTTTGCAAATTGGTATTTTTCTAAATTTTTCTTAGGCTGGGTTAAGGGTCTGACATAGCCCTTTCACCAATCTTTGGGAAAAAGTTTAGAACACTAGGGTAGGGTAGATACACATACACTAGTCCCATGTCTTCAGTTGAGGAGTCCAGACAGACTCAGGAGTCTGGATATAGCATCATTAAGTTCCAGGAACTTAGGACTCTATGCATGTCTGGAAAATAAAGACAGGCAGTAACCCCACTAAACCCCAGCTCCTAGAAATGCTCATGCAGTATGACCTACAGCATCCTGAAGGGGAGATAGATCAGGGAGACCAAGGTGGGAGGGATGACTCTGAAGAGCTGGGCCAGGAAATACAGTGTACCTCAGACTCTTACTCTGTGCATGTCCAAGAGGACTCAGAGGAAGTCTCTATGGACAACCCAGGGCCTGTAGAGGGAGGTACTCACAGTACAGAAGGGGGCACCTAGGCCACTTTGCTCCCCCTGGAAGGGTCCGAAGGTTACAAGGTAGAATAGGTCCTCCTCTACATCATCCTCACTCTCCTTAGCAACCTGTAGTGAGTCCACCTATTCTAATAACTCAGAAGAGTTAATATTAGGGTTACCACTTGCTCAAGCTGGAGAAAGCTAAGCTCAGGCTGAAAATGGAGCAGCTGACTCTTGAAAGAGAGGTCTTAGAGGTGGAGAGGGAGAGGAAGAGTTTGGGGTTAGAACCACTTGGTGGCAGCACAACAGACTCCAGAGTCAGGAATGAACACTGTGATTTTAGGAATCTCAGCAGCATGGTTTCCCCTTACAAATCTGGGCATGACATCCACAAATGGGTAACTGCTCTGGAGAGGGCCTGTAAAGTCCAAAAGGTCCACCAGAGGCAGTGGGCAGTTATCCTGTGGCTCTCCTTTGCAGACAAAGGTAGAGACAGTTATAGAAGAGGATGCAGACAACTACCAAGATTTGAAAGGCCAAACTTGGCCTTAAATTTACCCAAAAATATAATTTGATATGAAGTGTGGACCAAGGAATACTAGATTGATGCAGTTCTACATGGATAATACCCCTATAATTAATATCGATTTTTAAATTACCTTGGGCTTTTAGTGGAAGCCAACGGTTCATGGGCTCTGTTGTTTTTTCAAAGAGTGCAGAAGATGAAAGTAGCTTGTGATGGAATTTCAAGGTTTGCCAAAAGGAGTATATGTACATTCAGGGAAATTACAGACAGTAGAAAATCGGTTCTTGAATAAACTTTTAACCGTCCCTCAGAGCACTGCAAACTTTGTTATCCATTTAGGGTTAGGTCTGGGTTTTTTGGAAGATCGAATAGCCATGGCCCCGCTTTTATTATGGGTTAAGATATGGAATACTTCAGAGGCAGTCCTTTCTAGGAAGACTATGAATGACTGTCTAAAATTAGATAATGTGGGTAGTATTCCTTGGCTCGCCTACGTTAAGAGAACTTTTTATGCCTTAGGAATGGCTGCCTTGTTTCACAAACCAGACATCATTTACATACCAACCAAAGAGCTGGTAAACAAGAACTTTATGTCATATAGGGCCAGATGTATGAAACTTTTTTGCATTCGGAAACGGTGTGAATCGCAACAATCGGCCGTTTGCTAATGCACAAACGTGGTCTGCGATGCATGAAAGGCATTCGAAGACCAAAAATAAGAAATCGCAAAAATTTCGATTTTTTATGTTGCAACCTGGTTTTGCAAGTCGCATTTTGCGATTCGGTATTTCCAGTAGGAAATTGCGAGGCGCAAAATGCGATGCGCAAAATCCAAGTCGCAATTCGATGCATCAAAAAATCGCAAATTGCGATTTTTCGCAGAATGGCATTTTGCGCATACAAAATACCACTAAGTGAAACCAGGTGGGAACCAGGTGCAACATATATAAAGAGGCTCAGATTGCCTCAGACTCTTTTCCACAATGGCTGCACTCTACGTCATGGCGAGGAGAATGAGGACCCTGGCAGGTTTGAGGAGAGGGAGGAGGAGACAGGAGCGCATTTTCAGAGTGCGCATTACACTTTTTAACCAGACAGAGGAGGAAATATTTGAGGTATAGGTTGAACTCAGCCATGATACTTGATCTGATAGCTGAGCTACAACCCATACTGCAGCGCAGAACACAAAGGACTCATAGCATACCCACCCATGTGCAGGTATTATGCTCCCTCCACCTATTCGTCTCAGGGATCTATCAAGGGGTCATAGCAGCATCTGTAGGGGTATCACAGAGTACCCTCTCTGGATTTTTTAATGCATTTATCAACGCCATGCTGAGCAGGATACACCAGTACCTCAGATTCCCCCACACCCCACAGGATATACAGCAGACAAAAATAGATTTCTACCAGATAGCACAGTTCCCCCACGTCCTAGGTGCCATAGATGGGACACATGTTGCAATCTGTCCACCATCAGCCACAGAGTATGTGTACCGCAGCTGTAAATACCAACATTCAATGAATATACAGGTGATATGCAATGCCTCCTACATCATTACTGATCTCGTGGCCAGGTACCCAGGGAGCACACATGATTTGTACACCTTTCACCATAGTGGCATTCACACAAGACTGCTAGCTGGGGAGTTTGGAGAAGGATATCTACTAGGTATTGTCCTCTGTACACTGGCGCATTGATGGCGTGCTGATGTCAGATGGCTCAGTTACTCAATATACCCGCTGTCCCTTCCAGGAGACAGTGCCACACAGTGCGCACCTACATGATGACGCCCTACCTCAATCCTGCAACACCTGCTGAACGGAGATACAATGCAGCACACAGGGCGACCCGCAACGTGGTGTATCGCACCTTTGGCCTTCTGAAGAGTCGCTTCCGGTGCCTCCACAAAAGTGGAGGAGCACTACAGTACAGACCAGAGACAACATGTAGAATAGTAGCTACTTGTGCAATCTTGCACAATTTAGCTACCACCAGGGGCATACCTCTAGTAATATGTGATACTGAATCTGATGAGGATGATGATCCCAAACCACCCCTACAGCCAGCAGACAGGACCAGTGCAGCAGAGGGAAGGCAAAGGCGTGCTGACATCACACACAACCATTTCAGATGTAAGTATGAATAAGACAAATGCACTGACAAATGTACCTGTAGTGAAGTAAATGTATTACCTTAATGTCAGGTAATGTTACTCCAACGAATACCAACAAAAGTGAGTTAAAAAATAGAAACAATAGAAGTTCAGAGTAAAGCACTATTACCTCATAGTGTACTCATTACCCCTCTGGCTGCTACAGTTACTTCTTGTGGCCACGCACAACACTCGGGTGCCCAGTTGCCTCACGGGCACCTCGAGTGTCTGCCTCAGTGGCAGTGCTGTGCCTGGCACTGCGCCGTCTGGTGTCCATTGCGGGTACAGCTAGGCTGCTGAGGCTGGAAGTGTCCTCCGTGTCCCCCAGTCCAAGCTCACTAGGTGTGGCTGACCTGTGTCCCATGATGTTGTCTATCACATTTGTGATTTGGACAAGTCCGTGAGCCACATCCCTGCTGCTGTGTGCTGCCTCCACCTGTGCAGCCACTGCACGATGTGCAATCTGTGAGGTTGAATTAGCTAGCCTATTGACAGAGCGACAGAATCCCCCGAACATGTTCATGAATGGTCGCTCCTGCCTGCGGTGGCTCACCCTGTCATGGCGCAGCTCCTGGCATAGTTCCCGCACAGCAGAAGTGAGCTCCATTGTGTCCTGCGATGCCTGGACCTGTCCCTCATGCAGCTGTTCTATATTTGTATTCAGGCACTCCAGCTGGCGATGCAGGCCCCCCATGTTGGCATTATGTTGCTGCATCTGTTTCTGTAAACCAGTGATCTTTTTGCTCTGCAGGCGCTGCTGCTGCAACATAGCTGCTTCCAGGCCACCAAAGAAGGAGGTTCCCTCACCTGCCTCATACGCCTGTGCACCTGCATTTGTCACCATCCTGTGGGGTGCTGTGGTCTGCTGCGAACTGGCCTCCTGCATCTGGGTGCGTCTGCCAGTTGGGGATGGTGTATGTGGCCCTTCCTGCTGCTCATCGGAGTCCTGACTGAGCTCTGACAGTGGCAGTGCCCTGGGCCTGCGTCAGAGTGGCGCAATGGTGAAAGACCCACTCGTGTTGGAGTCTGAGGCTGGATGGGTGTCTGTCTCCCCTAAGCTGGTACATGCTGTGGCTGCTAGGCCTAGCCCACCTTCAAAGACATTATGCAGCATGTCAGTTATGTTTGTTACAAGTAAGGACACACAATGGTAATAAAGGTACAGGTACTTCTCTTCACTGTGTTGTGGGTGTTGTGTTCCTCTGGGTGTCGCTCTACTTAAATACATTGTATGTGCTACTTTCAGCTCTGGGTTGTGGACTGCCACTCCCATAATGCATTGCTGTGCTGCTTCTACGATGTGGAATGGACTGCTTCTCACAATGTTTTACATTACTTGCTAATTCCTAAGGGGCTTTTGTGCATACACATATGGGGTTACAATTCAATATTGCACTTACCTTTGCTGGTACTTGGTGTGCCGGAGGTGTCTCTCTCTGTGACGCCACTCACTGCTTCAGGGAGGAGTGTGGACTACACTAGGTCCTCTAACGGGGTGGATGGTGACTCTGTGGGTGGACCGCCTCCTGTGCTCCTGGCCTCCTGCAGTATTCTTGCCACCCTCTCCTTGGCACAGGACCGCAGGTCGTACCACCTCTTCTTAATTTCTTCGACCGAGCGCTGTGCCACTCCAATAGCGCAGATCTTATTTTGTATGTCTGCCCAGAGTCTCCTTTTCTCACTCTCCGGCACCTCGAGTGAGCTTTTGCCAAAAAGCCGGTCATGGCTCCTGACCACCTCCTCTGTCAGCACCTCCAGCTCTTGCTCGCTAAATTTGAGCTTCTGCTTTCTTTCTCCCTTCTCCTTGCCTTGGGCTGAGGTATCCATGGTTGTTCAGGTGTGCTGCCTCCTTCAGAGTGTTGCTCAGTGTGGCTGGGCTGACTCTCTCTGGATGCTGGTTTGGGTGTGGCACATGAAACTGCCTGGGATGACTCACTTCCTGCTTGTGATGTCATCAGGCTCCTCCAGGTGTGCTTTCTCGAAATTTCTCGCAATTTGCGATTTTCAATTACCGAATCGCAATTTGTGAAAATGCAAATTGAGATTCGGTAATTGGGCCTCGCAAACCACAAATAGCGATTTTAAAGGAATCGCTAATTACGAATCGCAATTATGGTACATGGCCTATTGAGACTCGGAAATAGTGATTTCTTAAAAATCGCTATTTGCGATTTGCAATGCCATTTCTTCATACATCTGGCCCATAGAGAGGAGAGAAGAAACGAAAAGGCATTGGACATGAATTCTGTTCTAAATTATCTTCCCTTAATTACTACCTTAGGTATAGAACCCTATGTATATTGGAATGATAATTTCGGAATTAAGTTTCTATTTGACTAGATTGTGCATAAATAAAGCTAATTTCTTAGTAGCCTTCCCATCATGTGATGGAAGCAAAAAGAACAGATGAAGGACGGAATGCTGAACAATGCAAACATTCACTGCCAGTCACAAAGATCTGGGTTTAATCCATCATTTTTGTGCCTACCACTTCACCCCAGTTTGGACCCAGCCATATGCAAATCAGTCTTGACCCTGTTCCCCATGGGAACAGTCGAGCCTGAACACCAAGCCAGGTCCTCCCTGGACTGGAAACAAGCATCCTGTGACCGATTTCAGAGTATCACCCTTCACCAGCCAGGCTAGCTTGAATCCAGTGGCACAGTGAGCATGGGCCCTAGGCTGGGCATACCCTTCCCACTTGGGGATACAAAAGCAAAAAGTACAGATGATGGATGGAATGCTGAACAATGCAAACATTCACCCCTAGTCACAAAAATTTGGGTTTAATCCATTGTTTTTTTGCCTACCAGGCCTCCCCAGTTTGGACCCAGCCATATACAAATCAGCATCTGCATTTATCATGTGATGGAGCCACGCCCCAATCTAATGTACATTTTGTGCTCTTTTGTAGTTTTTATAGCTCTTTGCTTAGACGCTTTTTACGACCGGCCCTTTCAAATAAGGATTTTAGATCATTTTAGGAGGGCATTACAAAGTTTAGCCTCCTTGGAATTGTGCTATTCTGTTCTTGGCTATATTAAGGGTGCTATTTTAATCAGGAAGAGATATGAGTCTGCTAAGATAAATGTGGATGTTTTTATTGGATTAGTTTGTTGAACTACTAAATGCTAAATGTTTTCTTCTGTTATAATATGTATATATATTTTATTGTATTTATCTGTGGGTTTATGGTCTCTGACCGAATAAAGATTTATTTGATTGAAAGAGACATTGATTGATGGGTTTGGGCTTGCGATTGAGGAATACAGGATTAAGTTCTGGAAAACCCAGAAAGTGTCCTCTATGAAGGGCTGTACGATTTGATAATGAGGGAGCACATTCTTAATAACTGTGTGTCTGAAAAACTGCACCAGTACCTGCTGGACTCTGAGCTGATCTCTCCCCAAGAATTGTGAAAGAAGGCAGACAAATGGGTCCGGACCAGAAGACTCACAGTGGGATTGACCCGAAGAAAAAGAATACTTCTAAGTCCCAAGAGAAGGATAGGGAGAAAACTAAAGATAAAACAAGAGCCTTTTTTCAGGTCCACCTACTTCTTCAGGGTTGGGTCCAATTTCTCCTCTTCCTCTAATAAGAAACCCTAGTGCTTTCTTTGTGAAGCAGAAGGCCATAGGACATCTGACCCCAGTTGTCCTAAGAAAAGCACCATTACAACTACTATTCCCCCTAGTGCCCCTAGGAGTAGCACTGGTAGTAGTACCTCATCCAAGGGTGTAGCTGGGTTCACCTTGGGTACTGCAGTGGACTCTGGCCTAGTCAGAGAACCACTGAGGCTGTCCTGGTATCAGAGGGTGACATTGACCTTGCCACTTTGGCTTCCTGGCCTCCTAATAGGAAGAAATACAGGCAGCATCTTCACATTAATGATATTGAGGCAGAGGCTTACAGGTACACTGGTGCAAGTCTATGATGACTGAAAAACTGGTGTCACCTAAGCAAATCCTGCTTGGGCACCCTTACTGAGTAACCAACACAGAGACCATCATTAAGTGCCACCCCATGGTAGTGGTTAATTCCAGCTGGGGGGAGGGGTTACTGGCACTAAAAAAGTTGTAGTATGCTCATCCATTCCTATAGAGTGTCTAATGGGAAATAAATTGGAGACTTTAGCAAGGGCTGAAGTAGAGTTACAGGCCCATGCAGCAATGCTGGGTATCCTGGAGAATGTGTTTGTGGCAACTAGAGCACAGGGCAAGAAACAGAGATAACAAGGTGCCTTGGAGCCTAGAACAATGGCCAGGCAGCTCCCAAGAAGAGAGATAGGAAGGGTAAAAAGTTGCCCTCCACCCAGACCTCATGTGAGGATCAGTCTTCTCAGGAAGACGATCTTGCCCTTTGTGAGAAAGCTGCCTCAGAGGAGCTTGGGCCTGTCACAGCAGAGCTTCTGGGGGCAGGAGGACCCTCCAATGAGGAATTGAGTCTGGAGCAGAAATCCTGCCCCTCTCCTGAAGGCCTCAGACAGCAAGCTACTGCAGAAGAGGCAGGCGATATCAGTGGATGACACAGGATCTTCTGGGACAATGGTCTCTTTTATTCTGGGGGTAGAGACCCCAAGCCTGGTGTACCAAGAGGTTGGTCATTCCACAGAAGTGGAAGGAGTTCTTATTGACCCTGGCACTACACACCATGCTTACCTTTCTCCCAAGGTTCTACAGACCATATACAATACCTGTAGTGATAGTTACTCACAATGTGGAAGGATCGGGCAAACTTTATCCATACGGAGTGTTCCTGATGCCCTACTGGCAAACGGTGTTGAGAGATATTAATAGAGCCACCCGGTATAATACACATCTCACGATGAAGCAGGTACATCTAAATCTGATCCCCTTGTCTACCCATAAAAAACTTTGCAGAAAGCTTATCTTACTTAGTCTGTCGTTGGTGAAATGAGGTCTAGCTAATGAATGGTTAGGATCAGATTCTCCAAGGCACTCAGAGTGCTTCAGGAATGTTTCCGAATGGGCAACTGTGGATGAAACGTCTATAAAGATGACAAATTGGAGGATGACCTAAGAGCCTGGGCAACCATGTTGTCTGGTTTGAAAGAACCCCCAGATGCTGGCCCCTCTAGATACAAGAGCGTCATGAGGGGCTTGCTGTGGATTTGTTCATCGGATAATATTGAAGATATCATTGTGAGGTTAAATTGTGCACCAAACGCTTATTATAATTACATCTTGTATCCTAAGAAGCTTCAATATAGATCATTTTAAAAAAAAAGAAGTTGATGAGCAAGGACATCATCATTTTGATTGTCTCAATCCAACCCCACCAGGTGATAAATCTGGCTGATCATTTGCCAAGGAGCTCTTTAATTTTGGTTAGGATAGTTTTTTCATTGTGATCAAATGACTCTCTGAGATTATGATTGAACCAGATGCCCAGGTATTTCATTGGGGCTCATTTAAGACCCAGATCCCCTATAATTGAGCTGCTGCAATGAATGATAAGTGGTATAACCTCCATTTTGTTCTTATTAAAGTGTAGCCTGAGTCAGTGGTATAATCTCTAATTGTTGGTAAGATGATGGGTAAGGCAGAAGTAGCTTCAGATGTGAAAAGGAGAATGTTGTCTGCATATGCTGCTAGTTTTTGTGGATCAGGTAAGAATGGGATGCCCGGGATGAGTGGGTTCCCTCTAATTTTTCTGGACAGATGCCCCAGAGTGGGTAGGAAGTGGCAAGGGGGTAACCTTGTCTAGTTCCTCATTAGAGACTTAAGCTCTTTGACAGTTCCATTGATGTTGATTCTGGCTGTGACTTCCTTGTATAGAGTCAGAATCATTTTAGAGCGATTGGGGCCTAGGTTAAATGCTGTGAGGGAGACTTGTAGGAAAGACCCCAAGATGTTTTCAAAGGCCTTTTCTGCACCTAATGCAATCGCACATGCAGGTTGGTAGTCAAAGTGTGCTTTCTCAATCACCTGACTCAAGACTCTGGCCCTGATTTAGGTCTTGGTGGTATTACTGCCAAACCGCCGTGACGAAGAACCTGTGAAGACCATCAAGATAACTGTGTTCCACCTGCCATATTTAGGTGTTACAGTCCTGCAGGCAGTATAGTGGCAGCGATTAGCTGACTTAAGGAGGATATCACAGGACCCAATAGACAGCCATCAATGGCAGCTGCAACGAATGGCGGTAAGTCACGCACTCGCACTGTACCTTTGCTATATATGTCTACCTGCATCACACACAACACCACACAGCACATACTCACCATTATCCTTTGTCATTGCACCACAACACACCCGTACATGCCAAAAAAACACACATTGCCATACATCGGTACCACAACATACACACATCAGTGATGCTGCACCCACATATGACACAACCACAACACAACTACACACTCATCTGCACAAACACACGCAAACCCAAGCACAACTACATACATCATGTTAATGACCACCACACAACATTCACCTGTATGTTGCAAGCAGCAACACAACACACTGCACAACATACAAAACAAAAGGAATGCCATATGCAAGGGGCACACATACTGACACAAGCACAGGACCCACTACATTTCCCTCCACCTCAACCAGCCAATCACATCGCACATATAGATACACGTACTGCCTCACATACACAACTCAAAGCACAACATGACAGGTATAGGTCCCCTTGCAATGTGCACACATGGACACAGTTGACAAGTGTGAATCTACGGGCATTGTGATGCCAGCTTTCATTTGCCAATGAATACTGATGCTATAATGTCAGTTGTGTATGTGTGCGATATGAGTTGTGTACCAGTGTGTCCCCACCATTGTCTGACCCACTCGTGTCCCCAACATATGCATGTCACAGTAATCTTAAAAAAGATACTTTGACATGTATAGGTCTGTAGTGGTCCTGAGCTCATGTGCAGTGACCCCCCCCAACGTACAGAGCCAATGCAGGTTCCCTACCTTCATGTCCTGTGACAGGGGGGGTCATGTTTTTTCTGTGGTCCAGATGCAGCAGCGACAGTGGGTGTTGTCCAGTCGTATCCAGCCGGAAACATAGGTGGAATCAGGAAAAAAGGTGAGTTTTCACCCCTTCTCCCTCCCCTAGTTAGCCAAATCACACTTGGAGTTTGGACTGACACTTTTTTCTTGGCGGTAAGGGACATCCAAATCTGCACAACAGTAAGCATGGTTGGAGTCCTGCCACCAGACAATCTTTCCTCTGGCGCCATGGCAGCAGATAGGAATTCTTGGCGGAGTCTGCAGGACTCAGACGGGTTATTGTCTTGGGGACTGCCAACAACTAAATTTGCTGGGCAGACCGCCAAGGAGGCAGATGGGTTTTCAGTCGGACAACCGACGGCAAGACCATTACTGCCAACATCTAAAAAAGGCCCTCTCATATTATCTGTGCTAAATCTACCCTTAATGAAAACTGTTTGTGAGGGATGTATTGTTGTTTGTAAGATGGGTTCCAATATGAGGACTAGGATTTTTGTGTATGTTTTGTTTATTAGGGAGATTTGGGTACAGAGGGGTCCTTCCTGTCTTTGGGGATTACAACTATTGTTGCTTCAACAGAAGTAACAAGAAGATTTCTTCATGAGGGGACATAAGGGATGTAACCCATGTTTGGCCGAAGGAGGCAGGGAAGCTGTTTGGCCATGGTACCTTCACAGTTTTGAGAAGTTTGATTGCTTTTATGAACTTGTTTTGAGGAATGGGCTTCTCTATCTAAGATTTGTTTTTATTGTCTATTTTTTAAATGTGAATCATGTTTAGGTATTGTAGACAGGTTTCGTACGGAGTGTGATTAGTTTTAGAGTAAAGGTTGAGGTAGAATGATTCAAAGGGGATGACAATATCCACAACTTTGGTGGATGATGAGCCATTTTCCTTGATAGACAGAGGTTATCTTGGGTCGGCTGAAGTTTTGTGTAAGATACAAGACCAGAATTTTGAGGCATGAATTATCTGGGTTTACCTTAAGCTAATGTATTGCGGATGTGAGCATCATCTACCAAGATATAATCTGTGCAAGAGCAAGAGTTATGTTGGTGGGAGAAGAATGTCTTTACCTGTAGAATGAAATAATCTCCACACATATTTCAGTTTGAGGGCCTTGCATAGATTTAGCATTTGCTTGTGAGCTTTATTAGGTTGAAATGGGCAAGAGGAGTTCCTATCAAGGGTCTCGTCCCACGGGAGGTTAGGCACTGCCTATGATGAGTCTACAATTTGGAGGGATGTGTGCTAGTTTTTTATGTAGCTATAACCAGGAGGTTGGGTAGTCGTTATTGGGAGCATAAATGTTGACTACCACCAGCTCTTTATCATCATTTTGGAGGTTTGTTTTCAGCCATCTGCCCTCTTGATCTGCTTCCGAGAGGGTAATGTGTAGTCCTGAGGCATTAGATATAAGGGTAATGAAGCCATTTCTCTTTTTAGAACCGGGCACAGGATAGGTAATTCACCCATAGTTTGAGTAAGGGTGTGGCTTCTTTTAAATCAACCTTTATTTCTCGTAAAAGAACTAGGTCACCCTTAAATTTGTGAAGGTAGTCAATAATTTTTTGGCCTTTTGTTGGGTGGTTTAATCCCTTCATGTTGAGGGATAATTTATGCTTTATTGTAATTGTGTTTTTGTAGCGGTTGTCTGTAGGTTTGATGTTGAGAAGTAGGACAAAATGAAGTCTCAATACCACCCGGCATAGGAGAGGGACTAGATCATGGTTTTCTAAGCAAAAATTAGCTTTCTGCAGAAGGATCATCCCATGAAACTGGTGATATATACTCTCCCAAAAATACACAAGAGACTAGAAAACCCTCCGGGCAGGACCATAGTATCAGGGTATGGGTTGATCTTAGAGTCTTTATGTCATTATATGATCTTTTCCTAAAACCTTGCATACCTAAGACTATGTCATACATAAGAGACAGTATGCATTTTATCAAAACAACGGAGGGTTTAGAGTTTAATGATCCAACAGATTTGTTGGTGGCTATCAGTCCCTGTATACCAGGATTCCCCAAAATGAAGCCTTGGAGGTTATCCCTTTTTTGATAAACTCACATAAGCAACCTGTATAGATGTGGAGCTGGTTTAGCCTATAATTAACTGAAATAGCCATGGGAAAGAACCATTTCCAGTTAAACAACCAGTTTTATTTTCAAACCAAAGGCGTAGCCATGGGAGGAGGGTTTGCTCCAGATCTGGCAAACCTGTTCATGGCACATTTTGAAGAGCAAAGCATTTTTTCATCCAGTAATCCTTTCTTAGCAAAAATAAACCAGTGGGGAAGGTACATAGATGAAGTGTTCCTCATTTGGAGAGGAACTGAACCAGACTGACATTGTTTTCACCCATGGCTGAATTGTTTATCAGATGACATTCAGTACAGCCTGAACCATGATGCCAGGGCTATTCCATTTCTGGATATATTAATAAATGCAGAAGAGAACAGACTATGGGCCTCATTTACAAAGAAATTACAGAGCATGCTGCTACAAGCTAGCTTGCTGCGCGGCGCTGCATCATTTTGAGAGTGCCGGGATGTGTTGTATTTACAGAAATATAACGCATCCCTGTACTTTCCTCAGCGCTGGTGCACAAACTACTGCCTAGCGCCAATGCAGGCATGCACCTTCCTGCACATAAACAATCATTAATGGCGTTTTCCTCTTTATGTGTATGCTGCAGAATGGCACCTGAGGTGGCGTAGGAATCTGAAGTAATCACAGCCTTGTAAATCTGGAAATGTATCAGATTCTGTTGGTTCTCATGGGTGTTGCATGGTAACACCCACGGCCACACCCATGGAACGCCCTTTTCACTCAGAGTTATGCATGAAAGGGCACCACATTTACAAGGTCATGAAAAGCCACGCAAGGTTTCTTGGCGTGGGCTCGTAAATATGGGCTTGAACACTGCACCACTGCAAAAGTTGAAAAAAATTACACTCCAGTGGTGCAGTGTGCCGTTAGGGCCTTGTAAATTGACCCCTATATGAGTGTTTCTACAGGAAGTTCACTGAGACAAATTCACTTGCATAATATTCCAGTAGCCATCCTAGGAGCCTGAATGATAATCTGTCCTTTGTCAGTTTCTGCCAATTTTCAGAAACTGCACCAAAAGGACCAAAGATTTTAATGAATCAGATATCCTTATTTTGAATCTTATTGAAAGAGGAAACCCCAAGTGACTAGTAAAACAGGTAAGGAAAACGGCATGGTATAATCCTAGAAAGGAGTTACTGAAACCATGCAAACGAGACAACAACTCCAATCGTAATATTTGCATTTTAATCCTGCACACAATGAGGTTAAGAAAATCATATAAAAACATTGGTAGCTGGTGGAAGACCATCTGTCCACTACGGAAGCCCCCCTTTTCTCATTTAAGAGAGGTGTCAATCTAAGGGATTCCTTGGTGAGAGCTGCTTTACTCCTCCTCCCAAACCCACTTTGAACTCACAATGGGGATTATCTGGCCTGGTAGGCCATTCAAAACGTGGACGTAATGTAGCTTGTAGATACTATGTTAACACCAAGGTCTTCTTGTATCGCAATGTGAAAATAACTTTTAGGGCCAGATGTAGGAACCGTTTTGCATGGCGCAAACTGCGAAATTTGCAGTTTGCGCCATGCAAAACGGGCATCGCGATGCACATTCCCATTTTGCGAGTCGGTACCGACTCGTAAAATGGGAATGCGACTCGCAAATAAGGAGGGGTGTTCCCCTTCCAATTTGCAAGTCGCACTGCGATGCAGAATCGCTTTGTGACCGCGAACACGGTCGCAAAGCAATTCGCAGTTAGCACCCATGTGAAGTGGGTGCTAACTCATTCACAAAAGGGAAGGGGTCCCCATGGGACCCCTTACCCATTGTGAATGTCGCCAAAAATATTTTTTCAGATCAGGCAGTGGTCCTAAGGACCACTGCCTACTCTGAAAAAATGAAAGCAAATGGTTTCATTTTCACAAGTGTATTGCAACTCGTTTTCCTTTAAGGAAAACGGGCTGCAATACCAAAAAAAAAAATACTGCTTTATTAAAAAAGCAGTCACAGGCATGGTGGTCTGCTGTCTCCAGCAGGCCACCATCCCTGTGAGTGCAGGGAATCGCAAGGGGGTCGCAAATTGTGACCCACCTCATAAATATTAATGAGGTGGGTCTTTGCGACCCCCTTTGCGATTTTCAGATGGTGTCAGGGACACCATTCTGCATATGTCGCAATCCCAAACTTACCTACATCTGGCCCTAAATTCCTTCAACAACCCTCAAGATGCTATCTAAGCAGTGTGGTGCCCAGGTGACTTGATGTACATCGGCCATGTAGAGTCGCTGGTAAGGGTTCTTGAGTGTCGCTTACGCGCAGCGCTATAACATAAAACACTGACACGTGTTTCAAGGTTTTGTCGGCTGCGAGCAGGACAGCGTGTTTCTCTTGCCCAGCGCTTTGGTGTCTGGCCCCACTTGTTTGCGTCACTTTATTAATCTTCCCTCGCTACGTCACCTAGGGTTAGAACCACTACCCACGGTGGGACGAGGGGATACCAGGCCAGGAAGGTGAAAACCCCTCTCCGGCACACATCTTTGGTAATTGCTGCGCCCCAGTTCACGTCACTGGTCGCGACTTACACGGCCAGACGACTTAGAAAGAGAAAAGCTGGATTCTACAACATTGTGGTAACATCAAGTGTGGAGTTGCTAGAGCACTAACGGTTGAATATTTTTTCAGCTCTTACACCACACAGCAGAAGACTTATGCTGGCAACTGATTGAACATGTAACTGTGGGTCCAAGTGGAGGAGACAAGTTATGGATGGAAAAGTTGGACTCGATTCCAGATGGACTCAATACTGTTGAGGATTTGCGACAACCTGCCTTCATCTGCACAAGTTTTCTCTTCACTATTGTTTACAAGCATTGCTCTTCTAACCTATGCTCATGAAAAGATTGGACTCAATTATTGGAGCATATGTTATTTTCATCCGATCTTGCCATGATACTTTTATTGTCAGCTGTAGTAATGATTTGATCTCACTTACATACATGGTTTTAATGAAAATGAATGTATTCACTACAAGGGTGTGTGTGATTCTCCTCCCTCCTGTGCTTTTACCTGATGCTTTTATTATTCATGGATGGATACTAGTAGCTTTCTAAGCAAATTTGCATTCGGATGTAGACCTTATTGAGCCAAGTTTGACTACTTTGCACGGTTGCACTTTATTAGCCTTTACCTTTGTCATTGCAGTCCGTTGCCTTAGGACGTAGATTAACTTTTTTCCAAATGACATAGGCAGAGGGCCACTTAAACTATGGTTTCTCTTTTATTGGATTAGTTCCTTTTTGCCCAATTTTGTGTGCACATAGATTTTTTCCCATTTTTAGTGTAGTCATTTTCATAAGCCATGTGGACTACCAATCTTTTAAACAGCAAACGTAAATAAGTGTTTCATTCGCACAATATATAGGAGCTCTCGATGTATGAACTTCATCATATTTGATTATTTTTTGGTGGTCTTTCAGTTCTGCATAGCACGCCATATGCGCGTGTGTAATGATATTTCTATTTGACCACTGACTCCATTTTGCGCTTAGCTAAGCCACCAGCATACCGTCACACTGATGGCCACCAGATCCATTTTGATTACCGACTCCAGTTTGTACGTAACTTAGCTTTAAACGCCATGCAAGTATTTTTCCGTGCACATGTTATGCAATGTGTTTTTTGCTCGTCTTCACTCTGTGTGCTCTTTTTCATCAAGGGCTAGAACATAATATGGAGGAGTCAGAGTGAGATAAGGATGTACTAGGATGATGTTTATGGTATGGCAGGGAACGGTTTAGTTTTGAGAGAGCGCCTTGGGATCTTGGCCAGTCTCAACGTGTTTCTTTCGAAACAGACCTGATGTAGCCAGCATTTTGAATAAGAATTCACAGGATGGGAGGGATTTTTTAGAATTTTTCTCTCTGGCTTGTTTAAGGTATATCAGAGACAGAAACCAGATTGATCAGGAGGTTGATTGAACTCTGGCAGAATGGGGATGCCTGTGTCTGTCACGAATTCCCTGGAGGGTAGTACTCTCTCTTCATGGTCTACTAGGTTCACGACCTGTTGCTGGCCAAGAGATGAAGCAAATTCAAGTTTGCCCCATGGTGATGAATTTTGAACTTTATTTTCTGCTTTGCATTGTGCATTAATATATACCTATATATCTGTATAATTGTTGTTTAGAGATTGAAGTAGATTATCCTTAGCGCAAGTTTTCAGGATTATTATGATTTTATTGCTGTGATTATTTTTGAATGTGCACTTTTGGTTGTACACTTTTAACCTTCTTCTGTGGACCTTGCTGAGTGCCTTGATAAATCTAAATCTCAGACTAAAAGTGTTGTATTTCATAAATTCCTTTCAGTGTTTGTGTATTTCCTCTCGGTCTGTAGTGAAGCAAAACAGCGTGTCATGAATTGAGTTGCTGTATTTGTAGAGCATGGGCGTAGGCAGAGGAGTGAGTAGACTATGGTTTTCCTTTTTTGCAATAGTTCCTTTCTGACCAATTTTGTGTACATGAAAGGCCTCATTTACAAGAACTGATGCATCACTGCATTGCAGGAGAGATGCATCAAAAATATTTGTACTGCATACAACAGAATCCTATGCCATAGAAGCGCTGTAATTACAATACGGCACCCCATGGCACGAGGATCCTGCATGTGTTAAAAAAAATGATGCATCCGTGTGTACCTTGTCGCAAGGAAATCTGATGCTACTGCTGCAAAAGTGACGCAGGGCTGACTTGCGGCATGTAAGGTCCATCACTTGTGAGTGCAGAATGCATAAAAAAAAGTACAACAAATTATGCAGCAACGTAACAAAATGGCACACTTTACAGAAGGCAGCCATGGAGCAGCCAGCAGTCGCAAGGACAACCCCAACACCAGTGAGGATGTCCAGACAGACTCCCAGGTGAAGAGGAAGTGCAACAAACCCCATGGGTTTGGCTTATGAAACCCAATATAATGGCCAGGGTTTGGCCCCATGAGGAAGAGAAAGGAAATACAGCCTTGCTTCACTCCACATATACAATGCCAGAAAAGGCCACACAAAGTTGACTCTTGTTGCTTGTGGAAAGTAGTCTGCAGCTTGCTCTGCCAGTGTGTCACAAAAAAGTGATTGTTGGAAATGGGCCTTTTTGCAGGATTCTCCCCAAATTTTTTGCCTTCTTCCTCCAATTTTTTCTGAACTATTTTGCTGGTTTTAGGGCTCAGGGCACTTTACCACTACTGACCAGTGCAAAACTGCAAGTGTTCTCTGTCTAAATTGTATTGGTGATTGGCCTACCCATGATTGGCATATTAGATTTATTGGCAAGTCCCTACTAAAGTGCAATTTGTGTGCCCAGGGCCTACTAGTGGGCCTGCAGAACTGACTTTGCCATCCACATGAGTAGTCCTGTAAACATCCCTCAGACCTGCCACTGCAGTGCCTGTGTGTGCAGTTTCGACCTGGTGAGTGCACTCACTTCCTTTCCATTTTACTACATGTAAATGACCCTAAGGTAGGCCCAAGGCAGCCCCATAGGCAGGGTGCAGTGTATTTAAAAGGTAGGACATGTACTGCTGTGTTTTACATGTCCTGATAGTGAAGTACTGCTAAATTCGTTTTTCACTATTACAAAGCCTATCTCTTCCATAGGTTAACATGGGGATTGCCTTGAAATATATTTTAAGTGCAGTTTCCCTTTGAGAGCAGATCGAGATCTGGAGTGTGGGGTCTCTGAACTAACAATTTAAAAATACATCTTTTGGTAAAGTTGTTTATTAGATTGTAAGTTTGAAAATGCCACTTTTATAAAGTGGACATTTTCTTCCTTCACCATTCTGTGCCTCTGCCTGGCTGCTGAATACATGTCAAGGTCAGACTGACAGTTGGGCTGTTTGTGAATTCACTCTAGACAGTCATCCAAAGGGAGCTGGGTGTGTCCTGCATATCCTGATGGGTCTCCTGGGGCTAGAGTGATCAGAGGAGCTGACACCCGCATCAGAATAGGGCTTTGCCTGTCCTAACATAAAGCAGTCTCCAACCCTCTAGAGTGTGTCTGAGTCCAGGACAGGGATACACAGGGTCTTGTTCACTACAAAGACTTTTCTTTGAAGTTTGCCTACTTCAAAGGCAGAAAGAGTATAAGCATTGGACTGGTGACCCCACAACTTCAGAACACTTCTGGACTGAAGACATTCTGCCAGGAAGAATATGGATGCTGTAGGAGGAACTGCCGCTCTGTCTGTTCCTTTGCTGTGTTGGCCTGCTGCTTGCTGCTTCTGTCCTGGGAGTAAAAAGGACTGGCCTTTGCTTTCTACATCCTGCTTTCAAAGGTTCTCCAAGGGCTTACCTCTTGTTGTGAAGTCTCAGGGACATCAAAGATATCATCTGCCATTGCCTGGGCTCTTGTGCTTAGAGTTCTGACTTGCTAAGTGGTGCCAAATCCAGTCCCAGGGCCCTTAGAAGTGGAAGCTGGTAACCTGAGTGAAAATCCACCCCTCAAGGCCACTTTACCAGAAAAATCAATGCAGCGCTGCTGAAAAATTGATGTAACACCTGTCTTGCGGCTGCAAAATTGACACATCACCTGCTTCAGCGCGGATCCATCATTGCCGTGCACCTGGATTTACCACGCATCATACCTGGGCATCATATTTCTTCATCGATGCTGCTCTGCAATCAGGAATCGATGCATCACTAGTCCGACTGGAAAAGAATCCACGCATCACCAGTCCAACATGAAAATAATCAAGGCATTGCTTGCTTTTCGGATGCATCAGCCCCTTTGCTGCCCGCATGATCTTTGTTTTTGACGCATCCAAGGTACTGTGTGTTATAAAAACACAACCACTGATTAGTTTCATGATTAAGACCCTTTAAAAAGTGATATCTCTACTTGTGTATGTTGAATATTTGTTGTTTTGATCTTGTTTG
The DNA here is from genome assembly GCF_031143425.1 of Pleurodeles waltl. Classification (NCBI taxonomy): domain Eukaryota; kingdom Metazoa; phylum Chordata; class Amphibia; order Caudata; family Salamandridae; genus Pleurodeles; species Pleurodeles waltl. The sequence goes on from NC_090444.1 coordinate 848,092,936, forward strand.
ATTTAAATAAATATTAGCTATTTTATAAACTTGTTAGGCAGGCAAAAAGTTAGGGGTGACCACCCAAAGGCTGTCAGGTCTAACAACCCCCAAGTAGAATTCCAACATTATGTGGTTAGTGTCCAGCGGGAGATGCTAGTTGTGGTGATGGAGGGGATGGAGACCATGGCGGCACCTTCGAGGCAGTTCATGGGTGCCTCAGTCCCTATAAGGACATCTTGCCCACTATATGAGGCACCTAGGCCCGTATTTATACTTTTTGACGCTAAACTGCGCTAACGCAGTTTAGCGTCAAAAAATTTTGCGCCGGCTAACGCCATTCTGAAGCGCCATGCGGGCGCCGTATTTATTGAATGGCGTTAGCCGGCGCAAGCAGACCGGCGCTGCCTGGTGTGCGTGGAAAAAAACCACGTACACCAGGCAGCGCCGGCGTAGGGAAATATGGCGTTAGGGCGTCTTAAAAATGGCGCAAGTCAGGTTGACGCTAAAAAATCGTCTTAACCCGATTTACGCCATTTTAAACGACGCCCAGACGCCATTTACATGACTCCTGTCTTAGTAAAGACAGGAGTCATGCCCCCTTGCCCAATGGCCATGCCCAGGGGACTTATGTCCCCTGGGCATGCTCATTGGGCATAGTGGCATGTAGGGGGGCACAAATAAGGCCCCCCTATGCCACCCCAAAAAAAAAAAAAAAAAAATTTATACTTACCTGAACTTAACTGAATGTCCCTGGGATGGGTCCCTCCATCCTTGGGTGTCCTCCTGGGGTGGGCAAGGGTGGCAGGGGGGGTCCCTGGGGGCAGGGGAGGGCACCTGTGGGCTCATTTTGAGCCCACAGGCCCCTTAACGCCTACCCTGACCCAGGCGTTAAAAAGTGGCGCAAATGCGGGGTTTTTTGACCCGACCACTCCCGGGCGTGATTTTTGCCTGGGAGTATAAATACGACGCATTTGCGTCGCCGTCATTTTTTTAGACAGGAACGCCTTCCTTGCATCTCATTAACGCAAGGAAGGCGTTCACGCAAAAAAATGACGCTATTTGCCCATACTTTGGCGCTAGACGCGTCTAACGCCGAAGTATAAATATGGCGTTAGTTTTGCGCCGAATTTGCATCGAAAAAAACGACGCTAATTCGGCGCAAACGGAGTATAAATATGCCCCCTAACCTCTGCTCTATGGATTCCAACAGTCCCTGATACCACTGGTGTCATGTCACAGAGGCACAAAAACTGCTCTGCCAAAGTAGCACCAGTGAGGTTGCCAAACAGCTGGTGGAAATACGCAATGTCCTGGAGTCCATGGAGCGAAAGCAGGACACATACATCGCCACAATGGGTGCCTACCAACGCGACATAGATGCTGTGCTTGCAAACCAGCAGGCCCTTCTCAGTGCAGAGAAATGCTGCTGCGGACAGGGGATCCACATCTTCAGCCCATGATGTGTGTGTGCCTCCGTTGCCTCATGCAGCTACAACCCCACCCACACTGGAAGCTCCATACACATCAGGGAAGGAATATGTGGACTTCACCTATTTCAAGCGTAAAACTGCCAGGTAGCATTTATCTCTGCCAAATTTCCTGTTCATCCTTTGCCTGATGCTGATCCATGCCCGTGTATTTAACAACTGGTACTGTCCTCAATTTGATGTCCTATCTGTTGATCTCAACCATGTGTGTACTGTCAGTTAGGCCTAACTTTCTTATTAGCTGTTAGCTCATCCTCTTCCTCACTGAAACACTCCTTTCTCTCCTACACATGTACAATGCAATGTACCCGCCATGGACTCTGGACACTCTATGGATCTGATACAATGTTGGGGTTGTTGAACCAAGGACTGCCACTTGCAGCTTGCTTCTATGTTCCCATGTAAATAAAATTACTTCCCTCATACAGCTTGTTGTATGTCTGTTAATGATCAGATGGAGTAGACCATGTTGGATGTGCTGGCCCAATAGACCCAACATATTCTCTTAATGAAATTGTGTTCATTAGACCTATGACAAAATTAGCACAGGGCAAGGGCAAAAGTATTTGGGAACCCTATGTGCATGTTAACTAGCAAGTAGTTACCCAAGATCACGCATGAGGTTCTACAATTAACAATCAGTCAATGGTCAGACCAAATTAAGTGACTGCCCAGGTGGAGGACATATTAATGGATACTGGCCAGTAATCTATCCTGATGTGACAATAATTTGGTTCAAGGGAGAGTGTGTAAGTGTGTGATCCAGCACATCTTTGATTTCTCACAATTGCATCACTTATTTGTTGTCCTTACAAAACATGCAGCTGCACTTACACACACAATACAGCAGTTGATGAATACCTGTAAGTGGTTAGTTGTCTATTTACAGCAAGAATGCCACTTTGTGTACACAATCATGTTGGACAATCTCTTAAATTATTCCATTGCAAACTTACCAGTACATACTCCTTTGGTGCGTCACCAAGTTAACCATGTATAAAAGCACTGTCATGAAAACACACATTATGGGCTTAATCCAGCACATATCGCAACTTCCAAATAATTAACAAGGAAGCAGTTTTGAAAATAAATAAAAAACATTTTTTATCAATAAAACTATTGACACATCAAATTAAAAAAAGAAAAACCTACACTACATTAAAAACTTAAGTAAACTATGCCTAATCTAACTTGTGCTAACTAATCTATCCTGCCTTAATTTACAAATAACCTTACCTACCTATCCTTAACTTGTCAAGATCCACACATATACCACATTAGACATATTAAACATCAACTCCCCACCCCTAATACACAATAGGACACAAGACAAACATAAACTACACCTATACATAAACTAACTAAACATTAAAACCCAAACAAATGTATATTCCTTTGTATATTTTGTATATACATAACCCCCACCTGCTAAATAACCTACTCACCCAGATCCCCAACTAACAACTGTGAAATATTAGAAGTTATAAAATATCTACAAACTACCTGGCCTAGCCCTAATCTAAAACCTATACTAAACTACGCTAACATTATTTGTATATATATAAATACAAAACAAAGCAACTGGGAATGGGCAATATGTCGTTTTCCCCTACATTTGTTCTAAAATAATGTCCACAGATTTCTGTCCATCTTCTGCCACCTGCTGTTCAAGACCTGCTAGCTTCACCGCAATCTCGGCATTGTCTTTGTTGCCCTGCTGATCTACATTGGCGCATCCTACCCAAAATAAATATCAGAGCCTTCCAGAAAAAAATGTAGGGTCTTATTTACATGTGCACCGCTGGAATGTCACTTTTAATGAATGTCTGGCAGAGCACACTGCAAAGCCATATCTAAAAGGCTATGTAAAGCCACTCTGTGTGGCTTTTCATGGCCTTCTAGATATGGGGTGAGGCAATGCAGTGCAAGTTGCTGCATGCCTCACACTGTGATAGGTAGCCAGGCCATGGGCGTTACGATCGGTATTCCCATGTAACACCCATGGCATTTGAGACATTCTCTGTTTTACAACATGCTGTAAACCTGGGAATGTGTTAAAAGCCTACGCTCCCCCAGTGGAGGAGTAAGGGAGGCACAATAAGGAGAAATAACATATTTCTCCTATTTCTATATGTGCAGCATTCAGCAACACACACAGTAAGAGGCAATCGCCTTCATTGATTGTTTTTGTGCAGGAAGGTCTCCCTTCCTGCACAAAAACAATCATACCTACAACACAGACACCCTTGCACCATTGTGCAAGGGTGCATGTGTTTGCACACAGCAGTCAATTGTGCGCCAGTGCTGTGGAAGAGGACAGGAATGCACCATATCTTGTAGGTAAGGGGCATTCCGAGAAATACAAAATCCCTAAATCAACAAACACCCAGCAATGGACTTATTGCTATCTTCTCCGCCTGCTTCCTAGCTTTATGCATGCTATGTAAGATCTTCAAGTGACTATCCCTACACATGAGACGCACCGTGACAGAGGTCCTCATCAGCAGCCAAATGCACTACGGCAACGCCCTCTATGTAGGAATCGCAGCACACATCCAACAGGGACTGTAGACCAAACACATCCTTGGCCGTCCCGGATGAACTCACATCACACCCCACCTCAAGCAACTCCACTGGCCCCCGTTACAGAAGAGAGGCTAGTTCAAGCTGCTGATCCACACACACACAGGATGTATACAATCAAGAACCTGTGCACATTAACCACCTCCTGAACTTCCACCAACCATCAAGAAGACTACGCCCTGCCTCCCTTTCCCTTGCCCAGTCTTCCCACATCTACTGAAGCAGAAGTGGAGGGTGCTCCTTCTCTCACATCGCAGCAAAACCTAGAACAGCCTCCCCATGCACCTCTAGACCATAGCCTCACTTCCCGGAATTCCAAATGGCCTTCAAGACCTGCCTATTAAAATAAGCTTCCGGGACCTGCGACTTATCGTTACAAGGGGGGAATATGGCGGCCGGCACCGTAGCGGGCCACAGAGAGTCTGCGTAAGGGGAACTGGGATGAGGGGCAAGCGGAGGAGGGCACATGTGCTGGCTTACCGGCAAGCAGCATTCTTCAAGTAGTGCCGCCGGCGCGGTGCATTGGAATTTGGCAGCTCTGGAGCTGCGAAAGACGCGCCTTGCTGTGGCGCGCTTCCCTCTCTGAGGGAGGATCAGCAGTGGCGGCAACAGGAGGAGCGGCAGAGTCAGCACAAGCAATCTGCTGACTCTGCCAGCAACCCATGAGGAGACACACGGAGTGTCTCTACCCTGTGGAACCAAGGGAAGCCAGGCTGTTTTGGAGGAAGAAGCTCGTCTGGTGAAGGGGTGAGGTGGAGGTAGGAAGAGGCTTGGACAGGAGAAGATTGGCAACCTGACAAAAGTTGGTCTTTTACATGAGGTGAGCCTTGGGAGTAAGACTGGTGGGTGTGGGGTTGTGAGTAGTGACTGTTTAAAGGAGTCGTCTTTAGAGAACTTTCATCAGGGAAAGCTGTTTGTTAAAAGGGGGAAGACAGACCCCCCGGTTAGTAAAAAGCCCAAATTAACCTCCTTGTTGCGGTTCTACTTTAAAATTCTCCCATTGGTGACCTCAGACAATAGCACAAAGCTTATGGGCCTACAGGAAGGGGCCAGACCTCTGGGAGTAAGATGATGGAGATGGCCCTGATTGAAGGGAGTGTGGAAATGACAGGCGAAGACGGCAGAGGGGAAAAAGATCAGTGTCCGGCCACGATGGTGGGTCTTAATTTACAGGAGGATCGGACTGGTGAGCCTTCCCAAGTGTTAATGGGACTTGATAATGCTGGGATGGGTGTTCTGCAGTTGTCAAGGTTGGAGGGAAAGGGGGGAGCTGGTTGTCTCTCTCCTACGGAAGAGATGTTTGCAAAACTGACTGGGGAGATCAAAAGAGGTTTCTCAGTGTCTGAGGCAAACCAGACCAGCATAAAGGAGATGTGTGAGGCATTGGAGAGTAAATTTGACTTGCTGGAAAAAAGAACGCAGCTTCTGGAAGATTCTATGCAAACTTTGAGAGAAGAAGTTGTATTGATTAAACAGGATTTGTGGAAGTCGAAGGACTCTGAGCAGGACTTACGCGATAAGCTGGAGCGATTTGAGGGTATGGCTAGGGGAAATAATCTGAGAATACTTAACATACCGAAGGGACAGGAAGGAGATAATATCAAGATGTTCTGTGCCTCACTTATCAAGAAATCCCTGCAGTTGGAAGAATCTGAATTGCGGCGGACATACAGAGGTACATAGGGATCCGTTGAGGAGAGCTCCTGCTAGGAAGAAACCTCAGAAGATTTTGATCAATTTTCTGACCTATGCTTTAAAAGAGAAAATCTTGTTGCAGGCCTTAAAACAGAAATCACTAAGAGGAGATGGTTTTTCTTTTGAAGTTAGGTCGGACCTTGCTAGCGCAACTCTTAGTAGGCAGTGGGAATTGGGTAATCGTATTGAGGCTTTTAAGAAGTTGGGTGCGTCAGCACAACTCAAATTCCCAGCCACTTTGCGAGTGATGTATAATAATAAGATGCACAATTTAAGAGATATAAAAGCAGCGGATGATTTGCTAGAATCAATCAGATGTGGAGCACCTTGAAAGATGGGGTAGTATCCCTCTCTCAATGTCCCTCTGGTTGGTTTCCACTTGATGGCGCTCCATAGTTAGGGCTTTACCAACTAGCTTTTATGAATCAGGGATGGGTTCACCGGGGGGTGGGAGGACAGGTGGGGCATGGGGGAGGGGGTGAGCACAAGGTGGGGAGCATTTGGGAAAAAAGAAAAAAATATATAAAAGGAAAACCTCTTTCACCCCAGTTTCACCAGGATATAACAGAGTTGAAATTAGGATTAGGTAGAGATAGGTGATGCTGAAGAGACACCGGGTAGGGACAGTAGTCTCCTTCATATTTTGACATGGAATGTAAATGGGCTAAGATTACACAGTAGGAGAAATAGAATTTTGCAATATTTTAAGGACTATCCAGCACATATTTACATTTTGCAGGAGACGCATTTGAAGGGGGCCTGAATGTTCTATGTTATTTAACTCCCAGCGGTGGGTCAAACAGGTGGTTTTTACAGAGAATATTACTAATATTAGGGGGGTGGCCATAATCATTAAACAGCAACTTAATGCGGTTGTGTTAAAAACTGTTGTGGATAGCATGGGCCGTTGGGTTATAATTAGACTTCAGATTTGAGATGTAGTGTTAACAGTGGTTGTTTTTTATGGTCCAAATTCTGATGATGTAGAACCAATGAAAGGAATGTTCCTGCCTCGTCTCGATTTTCCTGACCCGATAGTTATGGGGGGGGGAGATTTTAATGTTCTGTTGGATAATGACTTAGACAGGTCACAAAGTTCTAGGTGCACAGTCATGTTAAAATCTCAGAATTTTCTGAAATCCAGGATGAGAGAATTGGGCTTGCGGGATATTTGGAGAGTAAGAGCTGGTACACAAAGGGTCGTTTCCTTCAAGAGTAAAAAGTATGGACATGCATCTAGAATAGATTATTTTTTGTTAGATCAGGGATTGGAAGATATGGTGGATAATTTAGAATATAAGGCCGCACATTTGTCAGATCATTCTGCTGTTGCTATAACACTCAATCTTAGCACCAAAAGAGAGATGAGAAGATGGACATTAGATCGAGCATTGTTATTGGAGGATGAGGTGAAGTCGCAATTGTTTATAGAGACAGAGGAATTTTTTAAGTTTAACATAGGTTCTGCTTCAATAAGCATGGTTTGGGATACGTTTAAAGCTTTTCTAAGAGGCAACATTACAAGTTTCACTGTTCTAAGGGATACAAAGTATAGATTTGGAAATGAAGGTGTTGGAAAAGAAATTGAATGAGTGTGATCGCGTACAGATGGGTGGCTTAGAATCTTTAGAGCAGTTAGAGGTTAGGAGGTCTCGTCTGAAATTGCAATTAGAGGCGTTGTTACAGTCCAGGTTAATAAACTGATGGGATGTCAGTAAGTTGGCTCATTCTGAATATGGAGAGAATCCCAGCAAATTGTTGGCCTGGAAAGTTAAGACAGATAGGACAAGAAATGAAATCTGAGAGATCTTTGATCAAAAGGGTCAGAGACAGTCCAGTTCCTATGATATTAGGGAGGTTTTTCAATCTTTTTTTACAGATCTATACAAAGAGGATACTATGGTAACAGATGAAGAGGTTCAAAGTTGGTTGGAGGCGGATACACTTCCGAAAATTTCAGATATAGAGAAGGAAATGATGAATCAAAAATTTAGGATGGAAGAGATCAAGTAAGCAAGGAGGGGAAAGCTGAGGGCCCTGATGGTATTCCAGTTGAATTATATAAAATGTTGGGGTCTGCTATCGTCCCGATAATGTTGGTTTTGTTCGAGCAGATATATGATAAGGGGGAGGCATTACCAGAATCATGGAATAGCGCTATAATCACGGTGGTTTTGAAGCCAGGCAAAAGTCCAGTTAGGTGTGAGTCGTACAGACCAATCTCTTTATTGGATACTGATTATAAAGTCTTTGTTAAGGTGCTGGCAGAGCGATTAAACAAAGTGGTGGGTGGTCTCATACATAAGGACCAGAAAGGATTTATGAAGGGGAGATATTTACAAGATTTGACAGGGAGTTTAATAGGGACAATTGATATTGCCACCTCAGTTAGTCTCCCTTTAGCAGCAATAATGTTAGATGCTGCAAAGGCATTTGATAGGGTGAATTGGGTTTTTCTTTTCAATATTTTAAAAGAATACGGTTTTGGGGATAAATTCTGTCGGGTGATGCGTTTAATTTATTCGAAACCTGCAGCTAGGGTTCTGGTAAATGGAAATTTGACTCCTCCAATCCAAATATTAAGGGGTACGAGACAGGGATGCCCACTCTCGCCACTATTGTTTAACTTATATATCGAACCTCTTGCTAGAAGGATTAGACTGGAGCAGAAAATCCCTTCGTTTGTATACAGGGAGTGGGAGAAAAAAGCCTCCCTTTATGCAGATGATTTGTTAGTTTGTACATCAGATTTACATATGGCTTTACCAGCTCTTTTGGATATAATTAACAATTTTGGTAAGGTATTGGGTTATCAGATAAATGCCAATAAGACAGTAATAATGTCATGGAATCATAGTAAGGGGAATTGGACGAGGAAAAACGAACTGAGGTATCCTGGTATTAAGATACTCCAAGATATTGAGCAAATAGCAGAGGCAAATTTTAGCTTGTTAATAAGGGAGTGCTGTAAGCTTGTGAAAAATTGGATGTATTTACCTTTATCAATTATGGGTAGAATTAATTTAGTTAAAATGATAATTTTACCTAAAGTTACTTTCTTATACAACACAATTCCTTTTTTATTTGATAAAGTTTTGATTGGCAAATTTCAGCAAGAGATAAATTCATGGGCGCAGAAGGGAGTGAGGATTTCTTGGAAAAAGTTGCAGAGGAAGAGGGAAAAAGGCAGATTAGCACTACCGGATTTGCTAGTGTATGGTTGGGTGTTTCAACTTAAGAATGTCAGGATTTTGGGCTCTGCTCTAGGTACAACAGACTTGGGTTGTATGTTTAAGGCTATGTTAGCACAAATAAAGGAGGGGTTAAATTATTATTTGTTCAAATTTGGGGATCCTAAATTCTTCAAAAAAATTAAGCTGAAACTTCTGAGGGATGCTGCCCGATTATGGTTCAGTGTCTGATCCCTGGTGGGGATTGATTATTATAGCAAATGGTCACCTATTTGGGACTCGCCAGGTACCCCAGAATGTTTGAAGGATGTTTTGGCCACCCCAATTAAAAAGGCAGGTTTAAACACTGGTGAGAGCTAGTAAAGGAAGGAGACTTGTTGTTTTTGGAGGAAATGTCACAGAAGACAGGTGGGGCTTTGTCGAGGTTAAAATATCCCCAATTGAAAGGGTGGATAGCTAAGGATAATAAGAGATGTGGTTGGCAGTCCCAAATAGAGGATAAAATCTTGGTAGATCCTCTCCCAAAAAAAGTCGTGGCATTGTTGTATTGGGAGTTGGTAGATGCAGGGGATGGTGAATTTAATCTGCCTAAAGAACTTTGGGGTGATGTTTTTTCGGAGTTACAGCTGGGGGAGGCTTGGGAGGTGTCTATGTGCACTCTTTATCAAGTGGTGAAACCTGCTCCATTTAGACGAAATCATATTTTTACACTACATAGAGCTTTTTTTTTCTCCAAACAGACTGTCTAAGATGGCGAAAGGTGAGGTGATCAAATGTGAAAAGTGTGGGATGGAAAAGGCATCGGACGTTCATATGTTTTTCAAGTTTTCGGCTACCTTTTAAAGCCTGGTTGGATGCACTGTTGGTGAATGCATTTTGTCCGATAATTATTCCTTCCCTGCGGTCTCTCACATCGTGAGGAGGTTTTGGTGAGAGAGAAAGGAGGCCTTTTGTTCCTCCCCGGGTCAAGGAGCATGGTTTGGTATAAGACCGAAGGAAAGACCTGGTGGCTGGGATGAATGAGTACAAAAAAAAAGAAAAAAAAAAGCCTCTGCCTTTATAAATCCAGATTGATTAATTGATTGATTGATACAATGGACAATATTGGACAATATACAATTATACAAATATGCCAGTTAATATACTCTACAATGACAGCACCAGGACCAAAAAATACATCTCCAGCCAGCACAGCAAAAAAAAACACTAAGTGAAAGTAAAAGGAGCTTCACACTTCCTGGTCTGCAGCATGGCTGACCTATTACCTTATTTCCTGGGTGGATGCGTCATTTTTTCTACTGAAGCGTCACTTTTCCTACTGAAGCGTCATGTTTTGGACAAAAGATTTCACTTGTCCTACTGACAAAAATAGTGCTTTTCCCACTGAAGCGTCACGTTTTAGAAAAAAAGCATCACTTTTCAAACGCAAGCATCCACAGTGTCATGTTTTATAATAAAGCGTCAAAGTTCCAACTCAAGCATCAAAAGCATCATGTTTTAGAAATGACATTACATTTCCAACTCAAGCATCCGTTGCGTCACATTTTATGAAGAAACCTCACTTTTCCAACTGAAATATCAAGAGCATCTTGTTTCATGATAAAACCTCGCATTTCATAAAGCGTCACTTTTCGTACTAAAGTATTGTTTTTCCTGACACATTGCTTGTGAAATAGTCTTTGTGTTAGTTGGATTTTTCTTTTTCTTTTTACTGACATGCTTTTATACTTGGGCTGTGTTGCATGTATTTTTTGACATTGCGCATATGTGCTACTCCTTGCATTCATGGTGCAACACTAGGACAGGCAATATACTGCAACCCTGGCGGTCGGTGTTAAAGCAGCGGTAAAACCGCCAACAGGCCGGCAGAAAAAAAAATGGAATTACGACCGTGGCGGAAACCGCCAACATAGACAGCCACTTTAACACTCCGACCGCCAAGGCGGTACAAACAAACACCGCAGCGGTAACCACCAACAGACAGGCGGAAGACAATGTACCGCCCACGGAATCACAACAGGCCAATCCGCCACCTTTTCCGGGGTGGATTCACCGCGAACAAAAACACGGCGGAAACATGACTTGGAAGTGGAAACGCTCACCTCTACACATCCAACGAGGAACCAGGATGCCATGGAAACGGAACTTCAGATTCTTCCAGCCTTTATCTTCCTGCTCCTCTACCAGGAGCACGAACACCGGCGGCAAAGACCACAGTGAGTACTGCACCTACGACACAGGGGAGGAGGGAGGGAAAAAACAGTGACACATACACGCAACACTCCCACCCCCACCCTCACCCATGACATCACACACACCAGTTACACCCCCTAACCCCCCCTGGAAGAATGCAAGGACAAAAGGAAATGAGTCGAATGATTGTAATATATTCAAAGACAGTAATCAAAAATATATACATATATTAAGATATTCAAACTATAAACAAATATATACACCAAGAATCCAAGTCCAAGGTATTCCACTATCATAGTCCGTGGACCACTGGGCCCAAAAGGCATAGGCGAGGCCCACACTCAATACCCGAACAAGACAGAGAGAACACTGATGGGGCATCAGATAGAAATAAAACAGGCACCTCAGGGGAAAGGAAAGGGGGGCACCTCAGCCGGATGAGTGCACAACGCCAAATCCACGAGGGGGCTCCATGCACACTGTTCAATCCTGGGGAGTGCAAAACCACAGTCTCTCAAGTCTCTACAGTGGGTGGTTTGCCCACTGTTCAATCCTGGGGAGTGCAAAGCCACAGTCTCTCAAGTCTTTTTAGTGGGTGGTTACCCCACTGTTCAATCCTGGGGAGTGCAAAGCCACAGTCTCTCAAGTCTCTACAGTGGGTGGTTTGCCCACTGTGCAATCCTGGGGAGTGCAAAGCCACAGTCTCTCAAGTCTTTTCAGTGGGTGGTTTGCCCACTGTTCAATCCTGGGGAGTGCAAAGCCACAGTCTCTCAAGTCTTTTCAGTGGGTGGTTTGCCCACTGTTCAATCCTGAGGAGTGCAAAGCCACAGTCTCTCAAGTCTCTACAGTGGGTGGTTTGCCCACTGTTCAATCCTGGGGAGTGAAAAGCCATAGTCTCTCAAATGGATAACATTCTCCACTGGTTTCTAGAGGGGGCTTTGTGCCCAGAGTGCTTCATCCTGCCAAAGACTGTGTGAGTGGATGTGATACTCCACTGGTTCTGGAGGGGGCTTTGTGCCCAGAGTGCTTCATCCTGCCAAGGACTGTGTCAGTGGATGTTATACTCCACTGGTTCTGGAGGGGGCTTTGTGCCCAGAGTGCTTCATCCAGCTCGTGGCGGCCTCAGTAGCGTTGGAATCTTTGGCGCTCACTGGCCTGCGGTGCTGGTGGCTGTGGTGTCCTGGGCAGCGGTGCTGGTGGCAGCGGTGTCCTGGGCAGCAGTGCTGGTGGTGGCGGTGTCCTGGGCAGCGGTGCTGGTGGTGGCGGTGTCCTGGGCAGCGGTGCTGGTGGCGGCGGTGTCCTGGGCAGCGGTGCTGGTGGCGGCGGTGTCCTGGGCAGCGGGGCTGATGGCGGTCTTGTGGCGCAGCTGTCTCCACACTCCCAATTGTCCCCCTGGGAGCAGCTTTGGTGGCTGATTTCTTTCCTCTCTCCCGCCGGGCACTGGCCAATGTTTTGTGCTTTACAGGTGGGGGACTGTCCGTGCTCTGGCTCCTTGCCATACTGGCTGCCCTGCTGCCTGCCGCACTCCAGAAGTCGGTTACCACTGGCACCACTGGTCCCACACATGTTGTGGCTGAGGTGCTGGGTTGGGACCTGGAAAGGCGGGCCCGAGGAGACTGAAGGGGTGGGGGAGGTGAGGGGAAGAGGTCAAGGTTGGACAGGAAAAGTTTTTTGGGAACACTGGGACGAGTAGATGGAGGGGGTTTGGGAGTGGAGGAAGAGGTAGTGGTTGTAGGAGGTGTACGTTTGCTGGCTTTGGGTGATGGTGCATGGGCTGGAGGCTGTTGTGAGGTGGTTGGCTGTTGGGTGGGTGTGTGGCTGCATTTGTGTACCTTGGGAGACACACTGGGAGAGGACACAGGGGATGTGTGAATGGTAATGGGGGTGGTGAGTGCGCGTGAGCGGGGTGTGGTGGTGGGTGTGCTGGTGATGGACGTAGCGGCTGAGGATGTAGTGCATGCAGGTGTGAGTGGAGACGAGACAGGGAGGGAGGAGGGAGACGAGGAGGAGGGGGACACAGTGGAGGCAGTGGATGTTGGTGTGTCTGCATGTGTATGATGCTTGCGTGAGTGCCTGTGGGATGTGTGGTGCTTATGTTTGCCAGAGCTTCCCTTGTGTGTTGAGGTGTGTGCAAGCTGGCCTGATGGTGTGCTTGGGATAGGATAAGGTATGGTGGTTTGGGCCTGGGTGGTGGAAGTTGGAGGGGGAAGCTAGAGACAGGGACAATGGCTGCCATCAGTTCTGAGGCCAGAGTCTGAAAAGCTCGCTGATGGACTGCCTGACCAGAATGAATGCCCTCCAGGTATTCATTAGTTTGTTGCAACTGCCTCTCTACACCCTTGATGGCATTCAGAATGGTAGACTGCCCAACAGTGAGGGACCTGAGGAGGTCAATGGCCTCCTCACTGAGGGCAGCAGGGGAGACAGGGGCAGGGGCTGAGGTGCCTGGGGCGAAGGAGATACCCACCCTCCTGGGTGAGCGGGCACGGGGCAAACGCTGAGGGGCTGCTGGGAGGGCGGTGATGGTAGGGGGGTGGCGGCATGACCTGTAGATGCGGGGGCACAAAGGGGCCCACCACCGCAAGGGAGCTCCCATCAAAGGAGGAGTCCGTGTCTCTGGTCTCAGCTCCTGTCCCCGCCGTGGAGCTCCCGTCGCCCTCCGTCCCACTGGTGAATTCTGACTCCGTTGTGTCGCCCTCCAGGGCCATGTAGGATGCAGCTCCCTCCTGCTCCGGTGCCACTGCTCCTCCGCCTGATGATGCTAATGCACACAAGAACGGGGAGACCAGCAAAAAGGGGGGGAAGAAAGAAGAAAGACATGTTCAGTGCATGTAATACCGCTACCGTTGGCAGACACTACAGACACAGAAGCCCCCTGCACTACGCCGTGCACTTGGAGTTCCCTAATCAATCCCAGGGACATGGGTTACAAGGCTATGCCCGATTGCTGCACACATGGATGTCACAGGAGCTGACTAGGTGTAGTTCACACTGTACACAGATGGGGTGGGGTGCCGCAGGGCCTGCCTTAAGAATGGACCTTGCCTACTAAACTTGCCCTGGCCTAGGGGAATCCACAGCCCAACTCCCTGACCCAGACACCTACAATGCACGCTGAATCGGCAGAATGAGAGTATACTCACCCCCTTGTGGCTGCTGTGATGCCCTCAAGCGCCCATCCAACTCCAACGCCACGCCAGGATCCTGAACATCAGGGGGGTCATTGTGCGACGGGCACGCCTCCCACGTTGGGAGACCATCCCCAGCTTGGCCTCCGCCGTCTTCTTTCTCCAGCGGCGAATGCCCTCCCATCTTTTCCGGCAGTGGGTGCTCCGTCTGTGGTAGACCCTCAGGGTCCAGACTTCCTTGGCGATGGCACGGCAAATGTCCTTCTTCTGGTGGGCGCTGACCTACAGGAATGGTACAGGGAAAAAGGAGAAGATATTACCGTCCGCACCATCACAGTCATTGGCCTGCATCCCTACCCTTGCCATGATGCACATGCACTCACCGTCGTTTCATGCACGCCTCATTCTCACCCCCCCATCTTTCATCCAAACCACTCCACACAGGCATTGCCCATACAGCATGCTCACAGTGTACTCACCTGTTTGTCTGGAGGACCGTAGAGTAGTGTGTACTGGGGGAGGACTCCATCCACTAGTCTCTCCAACTCCTCTGTGCTGAAGGCAGGGGCCCTTTCCCCAGACACACAAGCCATTGTCTCTTCCAGACTGAGGTCACAGCAGCACTTGCAGTGTAGGTTCTCTCCTATCGAAGATCAGGTATCAAGTAAGTGAACAGACAGAAAATGGTGGTCATGTCCGCGGCGGTGCATACCGTCACCGCTGGCGTACATCGTCATTGGCTCCTGTTAAGCAATGCAGGATTGCGCTGCGGTCTTCGACCGCCTACCGCGACGGTGTAAAGCGCCAGCGCAGTTACCTCATATCCCCTTGTCCCACTTTACAGGTCAGGCAGCCGCTATTTCATGGGCCCACATGGCATTATTTTGGACTGCATCACACAAATCTAGGCCTTGCTTAAACACTGATACAGGCATATGTCAATTTGCAAATAGTTTCCGATTAAGCTGTGTTTACGTACCTCAGTTGGTTGACTCTCTGCTCGCTGTTCTCCTCCATAGGCACCGTCCACTGGGGCATGTGAGGAGATGGCGGCATCCTCCGGTGTACAGACCGCTGGTGGACCTGTCTACAATGGAAGAGCGACATGTGATCATCACCTACAGACTTGATCGTACCACAGTCCTGGAACTGTGTGCCCAGTTGGAGCCAGACCTGATGTCAGCTATCCACCATCCCACAGGAATCCCCCCTCAAGTGTAGGTGCTGTCAGTACTCCATTTGCTAGCAAGTGGGTCTTTTCAAACGACAGTGGCCATAGCATCAGGGATGTCCCATCCTATTTTTTCCAACATGTTGTCCAGAGTGTTGTCTTCCCTCCTGAAACACATGCAGAGCTACATTGTTTTCCCTCAGGTGGAGGATTTGCCTACAGTGAAAGGTGATTTCTATGCCCTGGGACAAATCCCCAACATCATAGGTGCCATTGATGGGACACATGTGGCCTTGGTCCCCCCACGCAGGAGTGAACAGGTGTACAGAAACCGGAAGAGTTACCATTCAATGAATGTGCAGATGGTGTGTTTGGCAGACCAGCACATCTCCCATGTGAACGCTAAGTTTCCTGGCTCAGTGCATGACGCTTACATTCTGAGGAATAGCAGCATCCCTTATGTGATGGGCAACTCCAGAGGCACTGTGTGTGGCTATTAGGTGAGGACATGGAGCCTATACAGTGTGACTAGGTGTCTGGGTCTGGGGATGTCCCTAAGAGTTAGTGTGTGTCTAACAGATTTCCCTCGACATTTGCAGGTGACTCTGGCTACCCCAACCTGTCATGGCTACTGACCCCAGTGAGGAATCCCAGGACAAGGGCAGAGGAACGCTACAATGAGGCCCATGGGCGAACTAGGAGGAATATAGAGCAGACCTTCGGCCTCCTGAAGGCCAGGTTCCGGTGCCTCCATATGACAGGTGGTTCCCTATTTTACTCACCAAAGAAGGTGTGCCAGATCATCGTGGCCTGCCCTATGCTTCACAACTTGGCTTTGCGACGACAGGTGCCATTTCTGCAGGAGGATGGTCCAGATGGAGGTTTTATGGGAGCTGTGGAGCCTGTGGACAGTGAAGACGAGGAAGCAGAAGAAGAGGACATAGACAGCAGGAACACGGTGATCCTGCAATACTTCCAGTGAGACACAGGTAAGAAGACAACACTGCCTGCTACATCTGATTTAATTCTACTACCTCTCATTTTCACCCAGTGTATGGTCACTGAGTTGTCACTTTCCCTTACGATTTCACAGATGTGGGTCCCACTGTGTGACATCTGCTTTGTTTCCGCATGGACTAGAGCTGTGTGACATAGGTATGTTGACATTACATTTGATATAGCATTTTGCCACTGTTATTCCAAATACACATTTTCGAAAGCACAGACTGACTCCAGATTGTTTTGTGATTTAAGAGTGTTTATTTAAGTGCTCAATAGTGGAGGGGGTTGTAAAATGGTCAGGGGTGATGGTGGAGGAATGTCCATGGCAGAGTCCAGTCTATTAGTCTCACAGGTGCATTGTCCAAAGGGGCATAGGAAGTGGAGCTGGGGCAGTTGATGGCTGGACAGGGTGACAAAGTGGGACAAAAGGATGACAATCAGGGTGGTCTCATTTCTTGGTGGGGGTCTTGGCATTGTTCTCTGTCTTTGTCCTGGATCTCAGGGACCGCTTGCGGGTTGGTTCTCCATCTGCAGGGGGTGGGGTGCTGGTGTGGTGGTCCTGTGGTGGTGCCTCCTGTCCACTAGCGGAGGTGGTGGGCAGTGCATCGTCCAGGTTAGTGTCAGGGGCCCCTTGTTGTGCCACAGTGTCCCTCCTGGTGTTGATGAGTTCCTTCAGCACCCCTACAATGGTGCCCAGGGTGGAATTGATGGATTTGAGTTCCTCCCTGAACCCCAAATACTGTTCCTCCTGCAGCCTCTGGGTGTCCTGAAACTTGGCCAGTACCGTTGCCATCGTCCCCTGGGAATGGTAGTAGGCTCCCATGATGTTGGAGAGGGCCTTGTGGAGAGTGGATTCCCTGGGCCTGTCCTCCCCCTGTCGCACAGCAGCCCTCCCAGTTCCCCTGTGTTCCTGGGCCTCTGTCCCCTGAACTGTGTGCCCACTACCACTGCCCCCAGGTCCCTGGTGTTGTTGGGGTGGTGGGTTAGCCTGGGTTCCCTGTAGTGGTGGACACACTGCTGATAGAAGTGTCCTGGGGACAGAGGTATGGGCCCGCTGGATGGGTGCTGCGCTGGTGGTTCCAGAGAGGGCAAGCTCTGTAGTGGGCTGTGCCAGTGTGAGGGGAACCGACTGTCCCGAGGTCCCAGATGGGCCGGGCTGGTCATCTTGATCCAGTTGGACAGAGCTGCTGTCACACTGTGGGCCTCTTCTGTGGTGGAGTGGACATATCTGGACCCTCCTGTCCGGTGACGTTGGGTAGGGGTCCTGCAGGGGTGTAAAGGCATGATTATTGCATCTGTGTGTGCCATGGTGTGCAATGGGTGGGTGACCGTGTACCCCAGTGCTTGCATTCCTGTGTAGAACCTTGTGTGATAATGGTTTAGGGGGGTGTATGGGTATGTATAGTGGCCATGCTTTGGTGATGGGTGTCCATGCTTTGGTGTTACATGCAGGGCTTGAGTTTGGGATGTGTGGTTTGTGATATTGGGACATACGTGAGGAGTTGGAGTGATGGGGTGAGGGCGAGGGTGGGGGTATGTGATAGCATGCAGGTGGGTGGGGTATGAAGTAGTTAAAGGTTTGACTTACCAGAGTCCATTCCTCCTGCTACTCCAGCTAGGCCCTCAGGATGCAGTATAGCCAAGACCTGCTCCTCCCATGTTGTTAGTTCTGGGGGAGGAGGTGGGGGTCCGCCGCCAGTCCTCTGAACCGCAAGGTGGTGTCTTGAGACCACGGAATGCACCTTCCCCCGTAGGTCGTTCGACCTCTTCCTGATGTCATCCCTAGTTCTTGGGTGCTGTCCCAATGCGTTGACCCTGTCCACGATTCTGCGGCATAGCTCCATCTTCCTAGCTATGGTGGTGTGCTGCACCTGTGATTCGAATAGCTGTGGTTCTACCCGGATGATTTCCTCCAACATGACCCTGAGCTCCTCCTCAGAGAACCTGGGGTGTCTTTGCGGGGCCATGGGGTGGTGTGAGTGATGTGTGGGGTGGTGTGTGTTGTGATGTGTGGGGTGATATTTAGAGGTGTGTTGTGTGAGGTGCGTGGATGTTGTGTGGGTGATGGTGTGGAGTGCGTGTGGATGCTAGTTTGTAGATGGTGGTCTCTCTCTCTGGCCCTCAGTCGCAATTGTTAACGTAAGTGTTGGTGGGTGTGTGTTTTATATTGTATTGGGTGTGTGGGAGTGGTGTGTATGTGTATCAGGTGTGTGTATTTCAAAATGTCCATTGTGGATGTGTTTTGTAAATGTGTGTGTATTTTGAGCGCAGCGGTGTGTACCGCCAATGGAATACTGCGGTTAAAAGACCGCGCGTGGATTCGTGGGTCATGATAGTGTGGCCGTATTCCTGTTGGCGTGACGGTGGAGGTTTTGTGATCGCCAGTTTATCACTGACCTTTGGTGTGGCGGACTTGTGTGGGTGTCTGGATGTTAGCAGATTCCGAGCTGTGGGTCATAATGACCGTGGGGGAATTCCGCAACGCAGTGGTGTGTTGGCGGTCTTCTGCACAGCGGTAAGCGTCTTTTACCGTCAATGTTGTAATGACCCCCTTGGTGTCTTCTTTGCATACCTTAACAATATATTTGACCTTTTCGGTATGTATTATGTTTGCTTTGATTATTCATTTTTTGATTCACATATGTTGACCTCCTATGCAGATAGTATCCTTATTGTCATACATGAATGTGGCCATATTAGAAGATCTTACTATTTGTCCGCATTACAGACAAAGGATGTGTTACATGCAGAATACACACTCATAAAATTATATATAGGGCCTCACTTACAATGTTTTGGTGCAGGGCAGCTCCACAAGCCTTCTTGCTGCACTTTGCAGAATGCAGCACACATAATAAGAGGAAAAATTGAGGAGAAACTGTGTTATTTCTTCTCGTTGTGTCTCTCTTGCACCTCCCCTGAGATGCGTAGGCTTCTGGTGCATTCCCAGGTTTACAGCATGTTCTAAATCTGGGAATGTGTCAAATACCATGGGTGTTACGTGGGAACACCCACCGTAATGCCAATAGCATGCCTCCCTACTGCAGTGTGAGGTAATGCAGCGACTTGCGCTGCGTTGCCGCTCTCCATATCTACAAGACCATGAAAAGCCATGCCGGTGGCTTTACGTGGCCTTGTAGATATGGCTCTGCAGTATGCGCTGTCAGACCGTTATTAAAATTGACATTCGGGCAGCGCACAGAGGCTTGTAAATAAGCCTCTCACTTTTTGCACACTGTTGCATTTACACATCCTTTGCATTGCTATGGGGTGTCTGAAAGTCAGTGCACAGGTGCACCACACATACTCAGTACATGTGCACAATATTATACATTGCCATCTTTGTATGTTGTAATTGTTCCACACACATGCATTCGGCTCATGTTGTTGATATGCATACATATTTTTGACCACTGGATGTTGTTCTCTGATGTGAAATACACATAACTACTGATTGGGCAAATTCACATAGGTGAGATATCAATGTATGGGATGCTTACAGTGACTGTGAAATGTAAGTACATACACATGTGTAGTCCACATTATTTTATACACAAATTTACAGACTATGGCCCTCATTACAACCCTGGCGGTCAGTGATAAAGCAGCGGTAATACCGCCAACAGGCCGAAGGTAAACAAAAGGAATTATGAACACGGCGGAAATCCCTCAGACAGATAGCCACTTTAACACTCCGACCGCCACGGTGGTAGCAACAAGCACCATGGCAGAAACCGCCATCAGCCAGGTGGAAGACAATGTACCACCCACTGTATTAAGACAGGCCTATCCACCACCTTTTCCAGGGCGGTACCAATGACATCAGAAGCACAGCGGTAACAGAACACAGAAGTCAAAGGACTCACCTCCGGACACTCAGGGAACAACCACAACATCATGGAGCCCGAATTGCACATTTTCCCCATGCTCGTCTACCTGCATTACGAGCATCAACGTCGGCGAAGACTACCACAGTGAGTACTACTGCCTAGCACACAAGGGAGGGGGAAGGAAAAAGAGAGTGACATGCAACACGCAGCACCCCCAACCCCACCCCCAACACCATACACACAACCAGATGCAGTAATATTACATATTCACCCCCTACCCCTCAGGAATAATGCAAGGACAAAAAGATTGGAAGAAAGTGAGTGTAATACAATAAAATAACATGAATAAGTGCATCAAAATACAAACGTATATACATATTTACAAATGGAGGGACACTGCCCAGTCCTCGATGTCCGTGGGCCACAGGGCCACAACACATAGTCCTAGGCCCCACCTCACTCCTGCAACAACACAAAGAGAACAAGGCAGGGGCATACACAGGCACCTCAGGGGGACAGGGAATGTGGGGCACCTCAGCCAGAAGATGGTACAACGCCACTGGTCCTGGAGGGGGCTACATGCCCTGTGCGATGTCCTGGGGAGTGCAAGGCCACAGTCGCTCAAGTGGGTGGTTTGCTCACTGCTTGGTCCTGGGGAGTGCAAGGGCACAGTCTCTCAAGTGGGTGGATTGCCCACTGCTTGGTCCTGTGGAGTGCAAGGCCACAGTCTCTCAAGTGGGTGGATTGCCCACTGCTTGGTCCTGGGGAGTGCAAGGCCACAGTCTCTCTAGTGGATGGCTTCTCCACTGGTTCTGGAGGTGGCATTGTGCCCAGTGTGCTTCATCCTGGGAAGGATGGGGTGAGTGGATGGCTTCTTCCACTGGTTCTGACGGGGGCCTTGTGCCCAGTGTGCTTCATCCTTCAAAGGATGGGGTGAGTGGATGGCTTCTTCCACTGGTTCTGGAAGGGGCCTTGTGCCCAGTGTGCTTCATCCTGGGAAGGATGGGGTGAGTGGATGGCTTCTTCCACTGGTTCTGAAGGGGGCATTGTGCCCAGTGTGTTTCATCCTGGGAAGGATGGGGTGAGTGGATGGCTTCCTCCACTGGTTCTGGAGGGGGCATTATGCCCTGTAATGCAGATCTTGGGGAGTGCAAGGTCACAGTCTCTCACCTAGGTGTCACACCTACAGGATTAGCAGGGGCCAGGACGCACTACAGCCCATGGAGGCAGGACTACACACTGCCTGCCGGCGGTGACGGTGGCTCAATGGTGGCAGTGGCGGTTCTGGTGTCTGGGCTGGCAGTGGTACTGGTGGTGGTGCTGCAGAGGTGGCGGGAGGCTCCAGCCCATCCCCTGCAGCCTTAGGCGGCTGCCCACTGGGGCTGATGCTGCTAGCAGTGGTGGTGGTGCTGGCAGTGGTGGGGGAGGCTCCAGCCCTTCCCCTGCAGCCTCGGACGGCTGCCCACTGGGGCTGCTGCTGCTGGCAGTGGTGCTGGTGGCCGCGCTGGCAGTGGTGGGGGGAGGCATCAGCCCATCCCCTGCAGCCTCGGACGGCAGCCCACTGGGGCTGCTGCTGCTGGCAGTGGTGCTGGTGGCAGTCCTGGAGGCAGGGCTGGCAGTGAGGGGGGAGGCTCCAGCCCATCCCCTGCAGCCTCAGACGACTGAACCGCCATGGTTGGTGGTCGGGGCTCCGAATGAGTCCCAGCACCAGGCCTCCTCTCCTTCCTGCCTGCAGGTGCTGGCCCCTTGCCTGTCACTTTTGCAGCTGGTGTTGCCTCCTTGCCCTTCCCTTTCTCAGCTGGTGGAGCCTCCTTGCCCTTTCCTTTCGCAGCTGGTGGTGCCTCGTTGCCCTTCCTTGATGCACCTGGTGCATGCACACTTCCAGTAATTCTGGCTGGTTCCCGGTATCCTCTTTCACCTGCAGTAGCTGTCGACACTACTGTGGCAGTGGACTGGGTGCTGAGGTGCCCACCTGGGTTCTGATCACCCTGGCCCAACATGAAGGATGGGGGGAGGGGTAGAGAAGAGGTTGACGGGGGAGGGGTAGGGAAGAGGTCAACGGTGGAGAGGAGAAGCTTCTTAGGGACATTGGGGCGGGAAGAGGGTGAAGGTTTGGGAGAGGAGGAAGAGGAAGTGGTTATAGGAGGTGTCTGTCTGCTGTGTTTGGGTGCAGGTGCATGGGCTGAATGCTGTTGTGAGGTGGATGGCTGTTGGGTGTCTGAGTGCTTGTGTTTGTGTGCTTTGGGAAGACGGGGCACAGACACAGTGGGAGAGGACACAGGGGACGTGTGCATGGATGTGGGAGTGGTGACTGCCAGTGAGGGGTGTGTTGGGATAGGTGTGCTGGTGATGGAGGTAGTGGATGAGGATGTAGTGCATGTAGATGTGTGTGTAGACGTTACTGGGAGGGAGGTGGACAAGGAGGAGGAGGCTGGCACAGTGGAGGCAGTGGATGTTGGTATGTCTGAATCTGGATGGTGTTTGTGTGAGTGTCTGTGGGATGATGTGTGGTGCTTGTGTTTGCCTGATCCACTCCTGTGTGTTGTCCTGGGTACATGCTGGTCTGCCTGTGTGCTTGGAATAGGTTGGGGTTGAGGGGAATGGGACTGGGTAGAGAAATTTGGAGGGGGGAGGCTAGAATCAGGGACATTGGCTGCCATCAGAGAGGATGACAGAGCCCGGATTTATCTCTGTTGGGCTGTTATGCCAGAGTGAATGCCCTCCAGGAATGCACCTGTTTGTTGCAAATGGGCTGCCAGCCCCTGGATGCCATTAACAATGGTTGACTGCCCAACAGAGATGGATTGCAGGAGGTCAATAGTCTCCTCACCCAGGGCAGCAGGGCTTACTGGGGCAGGGCCTGAGGTGCCTGGGGGAAAGGAGATTCCCACCCTCCTGGGTGAGCGGACACGGGAAACTCCCTGAGGGGCTGCTGGGAGGGTGGTGCTGGTACGGGGGTGGCTTTTGTACCTGTAGTTGGGGTGGCCACAGAGGTTTCCACCACCACTAGGGAGCTTCCATCGGAGATGGTATCACTGCCCGAATTGTCCACTCCTGTCTCCGCGGTGGTGCTCCCCTTGCCTCCCGTCCCACTGGGCCCTCACCGTCAGTGGATTCGGCCTCCTGGGCCCTGTGGGATGCAGCTCCCTCCATCGCCGGTGCCTCAGCTCCTCCGCCAGATGATGCTAATGCACAGAAGGACAGGGTGACAAAACAAAAAGTTGGGGGGAGAGACAAAGGATACACTGGGTCAATGGCTGCTCCAACACCACCGTTGGCATACACAACACACAGACACACACAGGGAATAGCCCTATGCATTAGGCAATGCACTACCAGTCACAATGCTAGTCACCAGGCCATGGACAGTAATACCTAACGCCACTAACAGCATAGCAGTGACCCACAGACCCCTGCCCAGTAGTGGATGACTATTAGCTTGGTTGGAGGTGGTTCACATCATACCCTGCCCAACATGGGACCTACCCTGCAATGTCCGGCCTGGCCTAGGGGCACCCAGAGGCACACATCCCCCACCCGGAGCCCACCCCACCACGTGCAAGTAGTATATTGGGAAACTGTACTCACACCCTTGTGGCTACTGTGATGCCCTGAAGCGCCCATCCAGCTCTGGATAGGCTACGGCCAGCATGCAGGCCATCAGGGGGGTCAGAGTTCGACAGGCACCCCTTCCTCATTGGGAGGCCATCCCCAGCTGGGCCTTCGCCGTCTTCCTTGCCCAGCGTCTCAGGTCCTCCCACCATTTCCGACAGTGTGTGCTCTGCCTGCCATAGACCCCCAGGGTCTGCATGTCCTTGGTTATGGTTATGGTACGCCATATACCCTTTTTCTGATGGGCGCTTACACATAGAAAAAAGGTCAGTCCGTCCAGCCTGTTACACTCATGTCCCACCATAGCCCTCCCATCCCCTTACACACAGACATTGCCCACCATACATGCCGCATGCTGCCCAGGACCCTTCCACCAACTCCCCCTTACATGAGGCCCTCACACACAGCACTCCATGCATTCATGCCCCATGCAACGTGCTCACAGTGTACTCACCTGTTCGTCTGGAGGCCCATACAGCATTCGTTACTGGGGTAGGACCCCATCCACAAGTCTCTATAACTCCACAGCGGTGAAGACAGGGGCTCTTTCCCCAGTCACACAAGCCATGGTCGGTTCCAGACACAGGTCACAGCAGGCCGTGCAGTCTAGGTCCTCTCCTGTTGAAGGTCAGATAGCAAGTGGGAGAACAGATAGAAAATGGCAGTCACGTCCGCGGCGGTGCGTACCCTCACTGCTGGCGTACATCAGCGTTGGCTACTGTAATCCATAGGGCCCAATGGGATCCAATGAGGAGTTGCACAGTAGTTTTCGACCGCCTCCCGCAAAGGCACACAACGTCAGCGGAATTACCTCATTTCCACATGTCACTCCATACAGGACAGGCGGACGCCATTTCATGGGGAGGGCAGGCCATGGCACCTAACTGCGTCACAGTACACATATGCACCATTTGGGCCTATACAACAATCATGTAATACAGTCACAACATGCAATGCAGTATAGTGTTTTGAAATATGGGATACTGACCAGCAACTCAGCGTTTGCCTCCTAGATTGCAACTGCTGCTGATGAATAGGAGATGGAGACATTCCCTGATGTACAGACCGCTGGTGGATTTGGCAACAATGGAGGACAGGCACATCATCCTCAGCTATAGACTTGACAGGGCCACAATCACAGAGCTGTGTGCCCAATTTGAACCTGACCTGATACCTGCTATCCGTCAGCCCACCGGGATCCCCCCTCTTGTGCAGGTCCTATCTGTGCTCCATTTCCTGGCAGTGGCTCCTTCCAAGTGACACTGGGCTTGGCAGCAGGAATGCTCAGCCAATGTTCTCAATAGTGCTGACCCGAGTGTTATCTGCCCTGACTAAAAACATGCGCAGCTACATCGTTTTACCCCAGGTGGAGGATTTGGCCACAGTGAAAGCTGATTTCTATGCAATGGCACATATCCCCAACACTATTGAGGCTATTGATGGTACACATATTGCATTTGTCCCCCCCGGAGAAATGAACAGGTGTTCAGAAATCGAAAGAGCTTTCACTCCATGAATGTGCAGATAGTGTGCCTGGCGCACCAGTACATCTCTCATGTCATTTCAAAGTATCCTGGGTCTGTAAATGATGCCTTTATCCTGAGGAATAGCAGCATCCCATATGTGATGGCTCAACTCCAGAGGCACAGGTGTGGCTAATAGGTGAGCCGTTGGTGTATGGTGTGAGCCCTAAGGGTTAGTGTGTGTCTAACAGTTGTCCCTTGATATTTACAGGGCTACTGACCCCTATGAGGAATCCAAGGACAAGTCAGAGGAAGTTTACAATAAGGCACATGGGCAAACAAGAATAATAGAAAGGACATTCGGCATCCTGAAGGCCAGGTTTCGTTGCCTCCATCTAACAGGTGGATCCCTGTAATACTCACCCAAGTAGGTGTG
This sequence comes from Pleurodeles waltl, assembly GCF_031143425.1. Classification (NCBI taxonomy): domain Eukaryota; kingdom Metazoa; phylum Chordata; class Amphibia; order Caudata; family Salamandridae; genus Pleurodeles; species Pleurodeles waltl. Next base: position 848,118,709 of record NC_090444.1, read on the forward strand.
CCAGATCATCGTGGCATGCTGTATGTTGCACAACCTTGCCTTACTTCGCCAGGTGCCTTTTCTGCAGGAGAATGAGGTTGGAGATGGGTGTGTGGCAGCAGTGGACCCTGTGGACAGTGACGATGAGGAGGCAGAGGATGAGGATGAGGACAACAGAAGTGCTATTATAAGATAGTACTTCCAATGACACACAGGTAAGACACTGTACTTACACTTTACATTGACAGTTTTGTATTTGGCATTGTCACTGGCAGGCTGATTTTCCAAATTCCATGCCCACACACTGTACCCTTTGGCATCTCTATTTTCAGATATTTGTGTCCCACTATCGCTCCTGGTGTGTTGACTGCAGCCAACTACAGGTCATTCCTATGTATACAATACTGTACAGTTATATTGCAGTGTTTAAAGCTTGTTAAACTAATACATGGTTAAATGATTTGACAGACTCCATACATGTATTTTTTCAAATAGTGTTTATTTAAGTGCTAATGATTAGAGGGGGATGTGCAATGGGCTGGGGTGATGATGGAGGAAAGTCCAGGTTGTAGTCCAGTCTATTTGTATCACAGGTGCATTGTCCAAGGGGGCATAGGAAGGGGAGCAATGGCAGTTGAAGGTGGACAGGGTGACATAGTGGGACACAAGGGTGACATTCAGGAGAGTCTTATTTCCTGACAGGGGTGTTGGCAATGTTCTCTGGCTTATGCCTGGATCGCAGACACCGTTTGTGGGTGGTTCTCCTTCTGCAGGAGGTGGGGTGCTTGTGGCCTGTTGTTCCTGTTGCGGGGCCTCCTGTCCACTAGCGGCAGCGGAGGTGGAAGGCTGTTCATCGGTTTGGCTAGTGTCAGGGGCCTGGTGGTGTGCCACTGCCTCCCTCATGGTGTTGGCATTGTCAGCCAGCACCCCTGCAATGGTGACCAGAGTAGTGTTTATGGACTTCAAGTCCTCCCTGATCCCCAGGTACTGTCCCTCCTGCAGCCGCTGGGTCTCCTGAAACTTGTCCAGTATCTGGCCCATCGTCTCCTGGGAATGGTGGTATGCTCCCAGGATGTTGGTAAGTGCCTCCTGGAGAGTCGGTTCCCTGGGCCTGTCCTATCCCTGACACACAGCAGCCCTCCCAGCATCCCTGTTGTCCTGTGCCTCTGTCCCCTGAACCGTGTGCTCACTGCCACTGACCCCAGGTCCTTGATCATCCTGTGTTTGTGGGGTGGTCTGGGGTCCGTGTAGTGGTGGACACACTGCTGATTGACGTGCCCTGGGGACAGAGGTATAGGCCCGCTGGGTGGGTACTGTGCTGGTGTTTCCTGAGATGTGAGGCTCTGTGGTGGAATGGGACTGTGCCTGGGTAACCGACTGTCCAGAGATCCCTGATGGGCCAGGTTGGTCATCCAGATCCAGGCATCTAGAGCTGCTGTCATCACTATGGGCCTCTTCTGTGGGTGGACTGGAAGTTGCTGGCACCTCCTCTCTGGTGACGTTGTGTGGGGGACCTGTGGGAATGTAAATGCAGTGTTATTGTTTCTGTATGTGTCATCTTGTGCATGGGTGTGTTGCCCTGATGGTTGTTATTGCCCTGGCAGCTTTACCTTGTGTGAGTAGTGATTCTGTGGGCTAGGTGGTTGTCTCTAGTGTGCATGCTTTAGTGATGGGTGTCCATGCAGGTCTGTGAGGGGTGTCCATGCATTGGACTTGCATGTAGGGCTTGGTATTGGGATGAGTGGATTGTGATGGTGGGGTATGTGGGAGGTGGTGAAGTGATGGGATTGAGGGCAGGGGTGGGGGTTTGTGATGGCATGCAGGTAGGGGGGTGATAGTAATAGAGATTTGACTTACCAGAGTCCAGTCCTCCTCCTACTCCTGCCAGGCCCTCAGGATGCATGATCGCCAAGACTTGCTCCTCCCATGTTGTTAGTTGTGGGGGAGGAAGTGGGGGTCCACCGCCAGTCCTCTGTACAGCTATTTGGTGTTTTGCTGCTGTGGAACGTACCTTCCCCAATAGGTCGTTCCACCTATTCCTGATGTCATCCATTGTTCTGGGGTGCTGTCCCATGGCATTGACCCTGTGTACGATTTTCCACTATAGCTCCATCTTCCTTGCAATGAACTTCTGCTGCACCTGTGATCCGAATAACTGTGGCTCTGCCTGGATGATTTCCTCCACCATGACCCTTAGCCCCTCCTCAGAGAACCTGGGGTGTTGGTGCAGTGCCATGGGTGTATTGAAAGTGGTGTGGGTGAGGGTGTGTGGGGTGCTGTTTTGGGGTGTGTGATGTGGGGTGCGTGGATGGTGTATAGGTGATGGTGGTGTGTGTCTGTGGTCTTGTCTGTGGTCTTGCTATCTCTCTTGTGGCACCTGTTTGTAATGGTAAAGGGTTGTTGGTAATGTGTGTGTGTGTTTTATAGTGGTGTGGGAGTGTGGGTGTGGTGTGTGTATGTGTGTCAGGTGTGTGTTATTCAAATTGTCCAATGTGGTGTAGTTTTGTTTGAGTGTGTGTATTTTGAGCTTGGCGGTATGTACCGCCAATGGTTTAGCGCCATTGAATGTCCGCTGCGGTGAATCGTGGGTCATAATGTCGTGGGTGTAGTTCTGTTGGCGTATCGGTGTGGGTTTTGGTACCGCCAGTTTATCACTGACCTTTGGGCCTGCGGACTTGTGTGTGTGGTTATATAGTGACAGATTGCTATGTGTGGGTCATAATATGGGTGGCGGTAATCGGCTGCAGCGGCGGTATGTTGGCGGCAGTAAGCATGGTGGTAAGTGGGATTTATGGCCAAGGTCATAATGAAGGCCTATGTTCCCAAAGGTTTTGTAACTGACATATTTTGCCATGCAACATGATCAGTCCCCTGTAAAGAATTTCTGGAAAATAGTGTCCCTTTGATGAGTTAAAGCAACTATATCAATATTTTCCCTTCTGTCCTCATCATCAGTGTCATCCTCCTCAGCTTGTTCCTGGCCATCATGGCACTGGTCCCATGGAACATTGGTCTACATGCAAACATTGTGCAAGATGCAGCACAAGAGTAGGATTATGCAGGCTGTTGGTGGTGAGTAAAGCAGCCTGCTCCTGAACATAACAAGGCAGCAGAAACGTGACTTGATAAGGCCAAAGGTCCTTTAAACAATGCCCCTGGTCTTGGATAGCACTTTGTTGTAGTTGTGCTGTGCCTCAGTCTGGGGATGTCCCAACGGGGTCATTATCCAGGCCTGCAGACCATATCCTTGGTCAGCTGAAAAGACAAAGGGAGATGAGTCAGTTCAACACACTTTTGCCAAACAAACACAGTGGCCTTGTATGTCTTGTAATGTGTGCATTTGTGGTTTGCATTACAGATGTGCCCAGATGAATGGTACAAGTATGAGCTACACCCTTCCTGCATGTGCACTTTGTGAGTTACCACACACAGATATATCCATTGGGTCATTCTTAATTTGCTGTTGTTGGATCAGTCCTGTACTTCATATGTACTTACCGACCAGCAGGCCATCCCATTTTGGCCATTCTAGAATGTCTCATTTATGATGGAGTGGCAGAAGATGTATGCGTCATGCACATTCCCAGGATATTTGGCCAGGACGTTGGTAAACAGGCCCCAATGATCCATGATAGCTTGGACATTCTTGGTGTGCGTGTTTTTCCAGTATATGTGTGATGTAACTTTTGGGGTAACAAGTTGCACATGTTTGCAGTTCATGGCACCCAGCACATGTGGAAAGCGGGTGATGGCATAGAATCCTTGTCTGTTCTCCAGCTGCTGTTGGTGCGTGTAGGGGAAGAGGAGGTACTGCGGTGTAAGACATATGATGGCATCCAGGACAGTGTTGAGGAAAGCTGAGAAGGATGGTTGGGAGACACCAGACACTCTGGCAGTGGTGATCTGGAAAGACTCTGACCCCAACATATGTAGTACAGCCATGAGTTTCACTTGTGATGGGATGTTGGTGTACCTCCAAGTTGGGGTTTGAAGCCAAGGTGCTATCTGATGCAACAATTGGATGATTGATTGCCTCTGTAGTCAGTAGTGGGGGAGGACCTCATCCTCCCTTAGGTCAAGAAGCCTTACCCGCTGCCTATATACCTGTCCCCTTTTCCTGTACTATGTATGGGAGGGGGTGGAGGTGTGTGTTGTTGGGGTAGTGAGGCTTGTGGTCATCTCCGTGCCACTCCCAGCTGCAAAATGAGGAGCTCTATGTTGTAGCATACTAGACTGTTCTGTCTGGCTTCTCTTTACATTTCAGTGCTAATGCATCATTTCCTGTGCCTGGGTTACTGAGGGGCAGGAATTTTGACACATTTGTACACTTGCGGTAAACTCCCCTCAGTAGTATAAGGGGATACCTCCCATCAAACATTTGACAGGTGCCCCTCCCCGTGATGACATAGGCAATGAAGGTAGGCAATGACGTGGGTCCCCCGTCCAGTGATGACGTTGGCAATGACGTAGGTGTAGGTGAGTCATGTGGGTTGTGACATGGTGTGATGCAGTGTTAGTCATGTGTTCTGATGCTGTCCCTAGTGTGTAGGTCTAAGGGTTGTGTGAAATGGCAGCTGTGCAGGTTTGCGGCATGCTTCATGGCCTAAGAGGACAAGACTAGGCATGCTCATGCTGGCAGGGTGGTTGGCCTGCAATGTGCCTCAGAGGGAGGAGTGGTGGAAGTACAGAGCCCCTACCCACCCTCCCTAGAGCCTTGCATAACCTAGCGGTAATGTCCGATGGTGACCTTTAAAAAAAAAAAAAAATCTTAAAGCCCACGGGCACAGAAAGGACCAAGCAGGGTGTATATGGACAAAGAGCTTGACCTTTAAAAAACACAAGTCACAGTTACCTAAGGGGGTTAGCTGTGTGTAAGGGGGAGATAAGTGAGGCTGAACCGGCCACATGGGGGGTCTTCAGGCCGATATGTAGTTTGTAGAGGAGTTGCTGACCACCACCCCTAGTATCTTATTACATCAAACAGCAAGCTTTCAACCTAGGTTTTTTTGCAAATCAGAATGACCCATGGCTGTCTTCAGACAGATATGTAGTTTTCTAAAGGAGTTGCTGCCCACCACCCATAGTATCTTAACTGACCTGCTTGTTACTGGTAACGTCAAACAGTGAACTTTCAACCTATGTTTTTGCAAGTCACAGTGACCCATACATGCTAACAGATGTCAACGCGGAAAATGATAGGCCCCCCCCAAGGTGAAGTGTTATGAAAGTGTAACCATAAAGCATAATATATTTCTGAGCCCACCCCTCAACAATACCTATGCATAATTAGTTTGCCACAGCAAGTATAAAAAGCCCCCATAGGGACCATACACACAAGCATCTCACAAGACTCTTTTTGTGAGCGGCAAATTGAGGCTTGCGGAGAGCAGGGCTACCCCAGACCATTAAGGAGAAAAATATGAAGGGCAGAGCGCAAACTGGTAGTTCAAACCAGCTTCTACTGAAGGTCAATAACTATGGGCTGTTTATATATTTTTGTAATGTAATTCCAAATTGCTGTTGTCTCTAGCCACCCTTTCCTTAGGACACACAGAGCATATGTGGCATGTACTGTGAATACTATTATCTAAGAACATGTTTCCTATTAAATGTATTTATTATTATTATTATTATTAATATTATTATTATTATATTCCATTTATGTAGTACTCAAAATGTGTTATGATTATGATAAAATGGGCTGGGGGTGCTCATCATGAAACCTTGCACCCTCTGCACCCTAATGGGCCATTACCTTAGAGGTGGGGCATATGTGCGTCCTGCGTTTTGTAAGCGCTTTGGGGGTCACTACAGACCCCAGCACCGTTGGAACCCCGCAACACCTTATTCGGTGGTCGAACAAACACAATACAGTGGTACCGGGTCACTGGTGAGGGTGAGAAAATACACTACTACGACTTCACCAGTCTGTATCCATTTATAAACAAGGTGAAGTTGTACCCGGTGGGGCATCCTAGGATCATATATAGGAACTTTAAGTCCCTAGACGAGTACTTTGGGTTTGTTCAGAGTCAAACCCACCCTCTGCGGAAGCTTTACTTTCCTGTACTTCTGTACAGAGTTGACGGCAGTATCTTCCCCCTATGTCAAACATGCGCTGAAAACTAGGGAGTGTAGATATAGTGATGAGCAAAGGCTGCTGGAGGGGACATGGTGTACCATCGAGGTACAAACGGCCCTCAGGAAAGGGTACCACTTCAGTAAAATACTGGAAATTTGGCACTTTCTATACACCACAACCCAACTCTTTTCGGAGTACATCAACTTGTTTCTCAGAGACAAACAGGAGGCATTGGGGTATCCCGACTGGTGCGTCGATGAGCCCTCAAAGCAAAAGTACAACGCTGATTACCATGATCACAAGGGTATTAAGCTGAGACTGGAGTTCATTAAGGTTAACCCCGCCAGATGCCAGTTAGCTAAGCTCTGTCTCAATTCCTTATGGGGAAAATCGCACAGCGTATCACCGTTCTATGCTGGAAATACGCTAAAGAGTACCCCACAACGTGTAACAATATAAACATCTTCATAGCGTACTTCACAACCGCTCACACTCGTCTAGAGCTTTACAGGTTGCTGGATAAGCTTCAGGATTGTTGTTTGAACGAGTACTACGCATCGAGCAATCGCGAAAATAATGAAGAAATAGTTGTAGATCACCCTACCATAGTCAGATCCAAAAATAAGTGGGAAATTACAACTCAGCCAGTGTACAAAACCCTGCAAGTAGTGTTTGATAAAAGGGTCCTGACCGAGGACCACAAAACACTGCTGTACGGTTATTAAAAGACATTAGAGGGGTGAACCCCATCCGCTATGGGCACCAGGCTGCAACACCCATTCTCCTGCATTTTAGCAGGTCCCTCAAATAGCAATAAAACGCTCCTGGTGTTTTCTCTCAGACCCCTAACAACATCGTATGGGTTTATTCCTGCTGGCAAGTTCCCAGATATCCGATTTATAGAAGGCATCCCCAGTAATCTGAACGACGACGACTTGTTACCTAAACACTGTGTAAACATGGTCATTGTGGACTATCTCATTTTGAACCGAACTGATTTAAAACCACACAACAAAGCAGGGCTTTACTCAGGAGCCCTTCAAAACTTTTTACAGTATTACAAACAATGGACTTCTGAAAAAACAAACTGACTCTGTATACCCCCGACACTGAACAGCCGTCAACAGACCCGGTAGCGCCTCAAGACCCAGGACCCCCAGTCCCCACGGACGCCTTTGTCGAAGACATTATAAAAATATGTCAGAGGTATAGAGAGGCAGAGCAAATGCTGCTCGGTAAAATGACTGCTACTAAAGATCTGACCTCTTGGAACGATCGGGGTGAATTCATTTACAAGGACAACCAGTTGCTGGATCACACATGTACGATCTGGTCAGAGGTCTCAGGCACAGCAAAACACTACCGACACAAAACGCTCCTAGAGGATGGGAGCAGTTCCTACACGCCATTGTGGAACTCAACATTCCTGCCACGATCATCGGTAACGCCGACCACCGGCGAATGCTTGAAAGTTTGAGAGATCCAACCCCTGGTGTTTTTACCATGAGTCCCAACATGTCGACATCACCTTTCTTTCCGCAGCTAACACCGTCTAGGAGCAGCGACGCTCTACATATGGAGCCTAAAGAGAGACTGTTCAAAATGAACACTTGGCTACAACTCTAATGTTATCATGACATTGAACAGTTGTACAGTTTTGTTAAAAAGTTCACATCTCGAAAGATTTTTGCTCCATTTATTTCTACATCTGTGTAAATTTTTGTGCTGAAAACTGTTTGTATTAAACACCTTTTAACTTTTCAACAGTCGTCAGTCATCTTTTTAAAAATGGTTTTAAAATGTGCGGTGGGTGAATAAAAATGCATAGTCTGAATTCATGTTTAAAATATTTTTATTGTAGACAGTCATCAGTACAAATAGAGGCGTTACATGGCCTTACAGTTTTGACAAATACCGTATCCTGTTTTAACAACGCTCGACATAGTCCTTGAGTTTTCATTCACATATTTCATAACAATACCATTTTTGTTTACTAGAACGGCGGAATACAGATTAAAAAAAATTCATGCCATCAGACATTTTACTAATAAAATATATACAATGTTCCCTGCATGTGATGGCTAGAGAATCCTGTACATGCATCTTGTTATACTCGACCGTGGGCGATGCTTTTTTTCCTTATTTGAATATCAGTTTTGTATAAATGTTATGCTCTGGGAACTCCGCTAAACTGTCAAACGATATAACCATGTCTACATCCAGAAACAGGGCTGCACAGTGTGTACCACCCTTGTAATGCGGGTTGGTGTAAAAGACTGGGTGCGGGGTCTTTCTGGGCCTATCTCCCCCAGTAGCCCGTCACTAGGAAATACACCGGAAAAGTATTTCTTAGCATATTTATGCCTGCATAAGAAGTCACATATCTGCACAGTGTCCATTTTACAATCTTTTAATGATAGTCAAACATAGGGGGTTATTCTGACCCTGACGGGCGGCGGAGGCCGCCCGCCAGAGTTCCCCCCTCCGAAATACCGCTCCGCGGTCGAAAGACCGCGGAGGGTATTCTAAGTTTTTCCCTGGGCTGGCGGGCGGTCGCCAAAAGACCGCCCGCCAGCCCAGGGAAAAACTCCCTTCCCACGAGGATGCCGGCTCGTAATCGAGCCGGCGGAGTGGGAAGGTGCGACGGGTGCTGTTGCACCCGTCGCGTATTTCACTGTCTGCCAAGCAGACAGTGAAATACACGTAGGGGCCCCCAGGGGCCCCGCGACCCCCCCTACCGCCATCCGGTTCCCGGCGGGCGGACCGCCGGGAACTGGATGGCGGTAGGGGGGGTCGGAATCCCCTCGGCGGCGCAGCTAGCTGCGCCGCCTTGGAGGATTCAAAAGGGCGGCGGTACACTGGCGGGAGACCGCCAGTGTTGCCGGTCTGACCGCGGCTTTACCGCCGCGGTCAGAATGCCCTGCGGGGCACCGCCGGCCTGTCGGCGGTGCTCCCGCCGACCCTGGCCCCGGCGGTCTAAGACCGCCGGGGTCAGAATGACCCCCATAATCTGTTGGGCACAATCGAGTTGGATAACGCTGTAGAATACAGAGAATACAACCATATTCACATTGGTAGCCAGCACCTGTGTAAAGCGTATTTCAGAGTTTAGATTTCAGTTTTTGATCAAGTTGTAATGGTCATCGTCTTCCATGTAAAGAGTCAGGTCGAATGCAAACAGCATGCAGCCGGCCCCACACCCCTCCCTTGAAACAATGACTCCTGAGTCAAGCAGATGTTTCCCCGTTATTGAGACCAGACCAAGATATTCCCTGACGAAATTGGATGTTCCAAACAGTTTTGCAGGGATAACAGCACCCTCCTGGACAAAAGCGGCGTAGTTGATGTCGTAGTGCTTGAAGTTGAAAGGGTTAGAGATATAGAGCCCGCTAAAAGCGGTATTGTTCACAAACCCTATGATGATGTTTCAGGAGTTGCCCCAGAAATACATTTTGCTGCTGTGTTAATCCAGTACCGGCGGGGATGCTAAATATCTTCAGAGCCACTCTTTCAATAGCATACTTGGCGCTTGATAATTGTAAAGCTTTGGTGTGGGCCAGTCTGACGCTCGGTGACACTTTCACTCTCTTTACAAACAGGCTCGCGGACTATAAAACCAGTTTATACTGCTCCTTATCGCCGCTGATGAGACAGCGCGTCCTTGTAGCTGTTGAGTTTGATCTTAAGATCTATAACGCTGACGAGAAGCTCTGAACGTATGCGTCCCAGGAGGTCAAACTGTCTACTGCCAGCGGCGAAGCTGGCCTTTTTTTCAAAACTATTGTTGCCCCCGTCCAACGCAGTGTCCTCAAATTGCATTTGAGTATCTTTGTAGAAGAGCCCTGCTGAAAGCTGTGTGTCCAGGGCTTTACAAATGTAATTTAGAATACTCTCTCTGTAGGCCCTGTAGGTGTACATGTTATCACTTTGCACGACGAGTCGATCGCCCAGGTTAATATCCACTTGATGAAGCATGGTTCCGACGGGGTAGGCGATCTGTGCCACTTTAGCATCAGCCTCGATATTGGTGCAGTTCGCTTTTGTTATTTTGCAGACGAGGTGTAGCAGAGTGATGTTGAGAATCAAATACATATCCGTAGACCCCGACACATAAAACTCTATCTGCACCAGAGGCGTCAGAGCAGCTAAAGACGATCCGTCCATGAAAAAACTGTTCTTGCTTCTGGTCTGTGTTGGTTTAAGAGAAAACAAATCTAACTCAGATTTGGCACATTCACCCGAGGCGACATGCACAAAGGCCATGATGTAGGAGGCTGGCCTGGCTTGTAGTGGGTACCAGAGGTATTTACACCGTGTGCCAGGTCCAGTTATCCCTTATTAGGGTAGAAGAGGTGTTTCTAGCAGCTAAGACAGATAGAAGGTAGCTATGGCAAAGCAGCTTAGGCTGAACTAGGAGACATGCAAAGCTCCTACTATACCACTGGTGTCATATGCACAATATCATAAGAAAACACAATACACAGATATACTAAACATAAAGGTACTTTATTTTTATGACAATATGCCAAAAGTATCTCAGTGAGTACCCTCAGTATGAGGATGAGAAATATACACAAGATATATGTACACAAACCAAAATTATGCAGGTTATAGCAAGAAAAGTAATGCAAGCAGTGTAAAGTTATAATAGATTGCAATAGGAGCACATGGGTATAGGGGCAACACAAAATATATACTCCAAAAGTGGAATGCGAACCACAAATGGACCCCAAACCTATGTGAGCTTGTAGAGGTTCCCTGGGACTGTAAGACAACAGTGAGGGTTAGAAAAATAGCCCACCCCAAGACCCTGAAAGGTAGGTGTAAAGTGCACCTACAACCCCTAGAGAGCACAGATGTCGTGATCGGGGGATTCTGCAAGGAAAACCAACACCAGCAATGCACAACAGTGGTTTTCCGGATCTGAGTACCTGTAAGACAAGGGGACCAAGTCCAAGAGTCGCGACAGCGTTGAGAGTGGGCAGGAGCCCAAGAAATGCCAGCTGAGGGTGCAAGAAAGCTGCCACTGGATGGAAGAAGCTTGGTGTTTTGAAAGAATGATGAGGACTAGGAACTTCCCCTTTGGAGGATGGATGTCGCACGTTGTGAAGAAGCTTGCAGAGGTGTTCCCACGCAGAAAGACTGCAAACAAGCCTTGCTAGCTGCAAGGGTTGCAGTTAGGGTTTTTGGATGCTGCTGTGGCGCAGGTAGGACCAGGATGTCGCCACTGGATGAAGAGACAGAGGGGGTGCCCAGCAAGTCAGGGAGCCCTCACAGAAGCAGGCAGCACCTGCAGAAGTACCTGAACAGGCACTTAGAAGAAAAGTGAACCGGAGTCCACCCGAAGTCACAAAAGGGAGTCCCACGATGCCGGAGGACAACTCAGAAAGTTGTGCACTGCAGGTTAGAGTGTCGGGGATCCAGGCTTGGCTGTGCATGAAGGAAATCCTGGAAGAGTGCACAGGAGCCGGAGCAGCTGCAAATCACGCAGTACCCAGCAATGCAGTCTAGCGTGGGGAGGCAAGGACTTACCTCCACCAAACTTGGACTGAAGAGTCACTGGACTGTGGGAGTCACCTGGACAGAGTTGCTGAGTTCCAGGGACCACGCTCGTTGTGCTGAGAGGGGACCCAGAGGACCAGTGATGCAGTCTTTTGTTGCCTGCGGTTGCAGGGGGAAGATTCCGTCGACCCACTGGAGATTTCTTCAGAGCTCCTGGTGCAAGAAGGAGGCAGGCTACCCCCAGAGCATGCACCACCTGGAAACAGCTGAGAAAGCCGGCAGGATGAAGCGATACAAGTTTGCTAGTAGTCGTCTTCCTACTTTGTTGCGGTTTTGCAGGCATCCTGAGCAGTCAGCAGTCGATCCTTTGGCAGAAGGTGAAGAGGGAGATGCAGAGGACCTCTGGTGAGCTCTTGCATTCGTTATCTGGTGAGATCCCCAAAGCAGAGACCCTAAATAGCCAGAAAAGGAGGTTTGGCTACCTAGGAAGGAGGATTGGCTACCAAGAGAGGTAAGAGCCTATCAGGAGGAGCCTCTGACGTCACCTGCTGGCACTGGCCACTCAGAGCAGTCCAGTGTGCCACAGACACCTCTGTTTCCAAGATGGCAGAGGTCTGGGATACACTGGAGGAGCTCTGGGCACCTTCCCTGGGAGGTGCAGGTCAGGGGAGTGGTCACTCTCCTTTCCTTTGCCCAGTTTCCTGCCAGAGCAGGGCTGGGGGATCCCTGAACCGGTGTAGACTGGTTTATGCAGATATGGGCACCATCTGTACCCATCAAAGCATTTCCAGAGGCTGGGGGAGGCTACTCCTCCCCAGCCTTCACACCTATTTCCAAAGGGAGAGGGTGTTACACCCTCTCTCAGAGGAAATCCTTTGTTCTGCCTTCCTGGGCCAGGGCTGCCTGGACCCCAGGAGGGCAGAAACCTGTCTGAGGGGTTGGCAGCAGCTGCAGTGGAGACCCTGGAAAGGCAGTTTGGCAGTACCCGGGTTCTGTGCTAGAGACCCGGGGGATCATGGAATTGTCTCCCCAATGCCAGAATTACATTGGGGTGACAATTCCATGATCTTAGACATGTTACTTGGCCATGTTCGGAGTTACCATTGTGACGCTATACATAGGTAGTGACCTATGTATAGTGCACACGTGTAATGGTGTCCCCGCACTCACAAAGTCCAGGGAATTTGCCCTGAACAATTTGGGGGGCACCTTGGCTAGTGCCAGGGTGCCCACACACTAAGTAACTTTGCACCCAACCTTCACCAGGTCAAGGTTAGACATATAGGTGACTTATAAGTTACTTAAGTGCAGTGGTAAATGGCTGTGAAATAACGTGGACATTATTTCACTCAGGCTGCATTGGTAGGCCTGTGTAAGAATTTTCAGATCTCCCTATGGGTGGCAAAAGAAATGCTGCAGCCCATAGGGATCTCCTGGAACCCCAATACCCTGGGTACCTCAATACCATATACTAGGGAATTATATGGGTGTACCAGTATGCCAATGTAAATTGGTGAAATTGGTCACTAGCCTGTTAGTGACAGTTTGAAATGCAGAGAGAGCATAACCACTGAGGTTCTGGTTAGCAGAGCCTCAGTGAGACAGTTAGGCATCACACAGGGAACACATACATATAGGCCACAAACTTATGAGCACTGGGGTCCTGGCTAGCAGGGTCCCAGTGACACATAACAAACACACTGACAACATAGGGTTTTCACTATGAGCACTGGGCCCTGGCTAGCAGGATCCCAGTGAGACAGTGAAAACACCCTGACATATACTCACAAACAGGCCAAAAGTGGGGGTAACAAGGCGAGAAAGAGGCTACTTTCTCACACATGATAGCTGGTTTAAAAAATATTCACTCTAGAGCGTGTTCTCTTCTTCTTCTTGGAAGATCTCTTCTGTCTTGCGGCCGTTCTTTTGTGTGGGCTTTTTGAAGAAGTCCTCTGTTTTTTATTGGGCACTGGCGGGCCCCTGTACCTCAAAGCCCTTTGCTTCCTTTTAACACCCGTACGCACCTTGTACAACAACCCAGCTCCTTCTTGGGGCTGTTTGCTCATGCACTCGGCAACAGCCAACGTTACAGAGCCCACGACATCATGGGCTATGTTCGTAGCAATGGCTTTAACGTGAGGTTTTGCAATTTTATACCCTTGTCTCAAAAAAGGAATGGCTCTTCTAAACAAATTCCAAAAGAAGCACCCTAATCCGGCCCCGTACATAACAGGGGCCACTTGAAAGTAGGGTGGTGGTCCTCCATAGCCAGCCTGAACTCTATAATAGTCCCTGTACATAGAGGGGTCCCTGTATGTTTTCACGATGACCATCGCAACTGCCTAATAGTCACCGTTGCGGCGCGGCCTTAAATGAAGCTTAACAATAACTTTACAGTATTTAAAGGCCACCGACTCTGACTTATCGTCGTAGACCATGATGGTTATAGTGTCAAAATGTTTTTTGTAAAATTGCCATGTAGTTGAGTTTGTGATGTTGTTTCTTAGCCATCATGTTAGTTTCTCCCTTCACCTGGACCCATCTCAGCAACGGCGAATAACTATCCCCTATACTCTGAGGTTTCACGATGTCGCTATACACGTAGAGTGTATAAAACCTACCGTTTATATCGGGATATGTAGGGTCTGCATCCACCTGTCTTTTCACATGTTGTACAGTCCCTAAAACCCTTTGTAATTTACCGGTACAGGTAAACCTGGAATGGAGCTCCGGGGCTTTAAGAAACATCTTCTAATGTTATCTGACACCAGATGTATATTCGCATACTCTTCAATGCCGGCTATGGCTCTGTTGATGGCGTCAACTACCGCTGCGACGGTGGTGTAGTACCAGTGTGAGAAAGCTCAAGAAGTCCTGAGAGTGCTTTATGATAAATTTAGCCTTGCGCTTTGTAAATGTATTCCATGTTCTAGAGTACTGTATCTCCGTTAGGCCTATGTACCAGGGTCGACATTGCCCGCTCCGTACCGATGCCCCAAACGGTACCCCGGGGGCGCCTCACAGAGCACGGATGGGATGTCATCAGACATCAACCCGGAAGTAAATTGAAGCGAGAGGAACACGGAAGGGTCGACGTTCTGTGCGAAGAAGGAGGTGGTGAAGGAGATTGCCGAACAAAAGAAACAGTAGAGGAACGGGAGAACGATATCCAGGGAGACCAGGGCGACTGAGACACCAACTCGGCCATTGCGAATTGAGCCTGCAACCACCATCGGTCGGACAAACACCAGAGCCGGCCATGTCCCTGGAGGGACTTGGCTAATGCAGGTACGTACCTGATTATTAAATCTCACCGGGTACCACTAGTCTGGGGTTTATTAGTGTTTGCATGTTTGGTTTGGGTTAAAAATCACTCACTTGCATAAAGACACTCACCACGCATGGGACGGTTTGCACGAAGTGGGAAGTTCAGGAAAACAGTGGACGCTTACAGACGTCCCCGGTTGAAAGCCAAGTGTCACTTGTTCACCCGAATACTCACCTTCTCACAAAGCACCGTTTACCTTCCGAGATACGGACCATCTTCGGAAGGGGATCCTCACGCGGGTCTGGGTGTATCCCTTTGTTGTGTAGCCATTTTAGTTATAGCTCCATGCACGTTAGTTTAATACGCTATGCCGCTGTGCACCTTGACCTAGAT
Organism: Pleurodeles waltl; assembly: GCF_031143425.1. NCBI lineage: Eukaryota > Metazoa > Chordata > Amphibia > Caudata > Salamandridae > Pleurodeles > Pleurodeles waltl. Next base: position 848,133,933 of record NC_090444.1, read on the forward strand.
TTATTTTATTCAGCTTTGCATTGTTATTTTTACAATAACCAGTTTTACGGTCTTGTTTTAATTTCTTCTATCTAACTGTTTTGCTTAGCCCGGCACTGTGTTCTCATACAATACATTCTTGATCACTTTGTGCTTCAGTCAAGGCTACAGTTTGGTACATTGCTGGTGAACGTGGTAGAAGTTTAGTCTCCAACACTCGTGGAAAATACACATCCTTACGTAGGGACATTTTCTTAGAACATTAGCTGTGTTATTATAAAAACGCTTCCTAGTCCCATTACATGTTGAGAGGGAGATTCCAGCCAGGGAACCACAACTGTATGCTGAATGCTTTGCTGCAGATGCTAACACAGGCTACAGGTCTTTCCTCAGGTATGAGGGTTGATGTCCTCCCGGGGGAACCTGAAATGCATGATTAGAGCTTAACATGCTGTGCTCAAATTATGATTCAGATAGAAAATATTCCATCGGCTTTAGTGACAATATGATAGCATTATTCTTATGCTTCACTCTCATTGTCACCATTTTAATATTGATATGTTGTATCATTCTGGTTATTGCAGCTCACGCTTTGCTATCTAAAATGCAGTCCTTTTATTAAACCAGTCTTCAAAACTTATACTGCTTTTATTGTCATTTAAATATGAGACCGAATTGTGAATGAGAGAACCGGATGCGACCTGAGTGACCACGACTTCCCTGAGAAGTATGATATGTCATGCGCTCGGCTGCCCAATCATCTCTACCTTTCGGGAGAGATGAGGCACTGCAAGTAGCCGGAGCAAAACCTGGATTTGGAGTGACAGGTGTCACCCACCGTGGGTCAGACTCAGTCTCCCACACTGTGGACGATCTTGCTGCTCAAAATCCAGTAGTCTCAGAATAATGAGAGCTTCGCGACATGGCGCCGCCAACGTTTGGTCAGGCTCTAATTTTCGGGTTCTCCGGACTATCTCTGTCTCATTATATATAATGACACCTCAATACCGTATGCGGAGACGTCCGTGGTACTGAGGATTTCCACCACAGCTGTGTAGGTAATCCTATTACAACTGGCGGTTGTTCAAGCCTGAACTTTAAAAGGAAACCCCATTTTGGCGTGCCTTCTCTGAACTCATATGGCCTCATTTCAACTTTGGCGGGCGGAAAGCGCCCCCCGCCAAGTTGAAACCGATGTGCGGCCGCCAATGCGGCTGCACTCCCATGGTGGCTATTTGGAGATCCCTGCAGGGCTGGCTGACGGAAACCTAGTTTCCGCCCCCCTGGCCCAGCGGGGATCTCGGCCGCAACACGGGAGCCAGCTCCAAATGGAGCCAGCGGTGTTGCGGCGGTGCGACGGTGCAGTTGCACCCGTAGTGCTTTTCACTGCTATCCAGACAGTGTAAAGCTCCATGGGGCCGTGCCAGGGGGCCCCGCGACTCCCCTTTCCGCCATCCTTTTCATGGCGGTTTACATACTGCCATGAAAAGGCTGGAAGGAGGGGGACTCGTAATCCCCTGGGCAGCGCTGCCCTGGGGGATTACAACCGCCGGGACCAATGTGGCGGGAAACCACCGGTCCCGCCGGTGCGACCGCTGTGCTTCCACCGCGGTCGTAATCCCATGTGAAGCACTGCTAGCCTGTTGGTGGTGCCTCTGTCGAAACAGCCCTGGGGGTCTTTGACCGCCAGGGTTGTAATGAGGGCCATAGTGTTACTATCATGGCGAATTCTCAACATGTACAAATAGCTGTTAACATGAGACAACCTCTCACAGCACACTTATTAGCGAATGGCCTAATGGCCCAGGGAGGTCCAGTCACATTCGTGGTGGACGCCCACGCAGCTTATAGAATAGAACTTTTGTACTCTTGGGTCACATTTCTGGAGGTTGATGGGAACACAAATACATTTCACCTATATACACCTGCGAACGCGCCTGGACAATACAGAGCGTATGCGTATTTAGAGATTCCTCTATCTTATCAAGAACATAATAATTCGCTCGATGGCGCCCTACCCCATACAATATTACCAGTAAGGTTAGGTCCACTAAGTAATGACGGTCCTACCTGGCCTTTATTGGCCACCTATACACCACATCCTGTGGTTAGAAATTTGGCAGTAGCTGAGGTTCGTCGCTTATGCATTGAGTTAGTAGCAATATATAGACGATTAGTACAATACTGTGGGTCAGACTCAGTCTCCCACACTGTGGACGATCTTGTTGCTCAAAATCCAGTAGTCTCATTAGAATAATGAGAGCTACGCGACATGGCGCCGCCAACCTTTGGTCAGGTTCTAATTTTTGGGTCCTCCGGAGTATCTCTGTGTCATTATATATAATGACACCTCAATACCGTATGCGGAGATGTCCGTGGTACTGAAGATTTCCACCACAGCTGTGTGGGTAATCCTATTACAACTGGCGGTTGTTCAAACCTGAACTTTAAAAGGAAACCCCATTTTGGAGTGCCTTCTCTGAAATCATAGGCCCTCATTTCAACTTTAGCGGGGGGCAAGCGCCGCCCGCCACGTTGAAATCGCTGTGCGGCCGCCAATGTGGCTGCACTCCCATGGTGGCTATTTGTAGATCCCCACTGGCCCAGCGGGGATCTCAGCCGCAACACGGGAGCCAGCTCCAAATGGAGCCGGCGGTGTTGCGGCGGTGCATTGGGAGCAGTTGCACCCGTCGCGCTTTTCACTGTCTGCTATGCAGACAGTGTAAAGCTCCATGGGGCCGTGGCAGGGGGCCCTGCGACTCCCCTTTCCGCCAGCCTTTTCATGGTGGTTCATACCACCATGAAAAGGCTGGCGGGAGGGGGACTCGCCACGGGACCAATTTGGCGGGAAACCACCAGTCCCGCCGGTGCTGCGGTCGTAATCCCATGTGAAGCACCGCCAGCCTGTTGGCAGTGCCTCTGTCGAAACAGCCCTGGTGGTCTTTGACCGCCAGGGTTGTAATGAGGGCCATAGTGTTACTATCATGGCGAATCGTCAACATGTACAAATAGCTGTTAACATGAGACAACCTCTCACAGCACACTTATTAGCGAATGGCCTAACGGCCCAGGGAGGTCCAGTCACATTCGTGGTGGACGCCCACACAGCTTATAGAAGAGAACTTTTTTACTCTTGGGTCACATTTCTGGCGGTTGATGGGAACACAAATACGTTTCACCTATATACACCTACGAACGCGGCTGGACAATACAGAGCGTACGCATATTTAGAGATTCCTCTATCTTATCAAGAACATAATAATTGGCTTAATGGCGCCCTACCCCGTACAATATTACCAGTAAGGTTAGGTCCACTAAGTAATGATGGTTCTACCTGGCCTTTATTGGCCACCTATACACCACATCCTGTGGTTAGAAATTTAGCAGTAGCTGAGGTTCGTCGCTTATACATTGAGTTAATAGCAATATATAGACGATTAGTACAATCCGTGATGCAAACATTAAATACAAACCCAGCATGTGCTCCTCCAGCACACCCACATGCAGTAACGCTAGGTATAAATCCTGCGACTGTACATTCGATTATGGGTAAAGAACCTGTCAAATGAGAAGAAATTCTGATTTGGTTAGCACAAAAAATGAATACGCTGGAGGCAGTATTTCCCCATACGAGACCTCAGGATAAACATAGAATATTAACGATGTGCTTGCCCTTTGGGATGGTCCCTACAGTAGAAAACTGTAATACCTGGGGTACGGTATTTGCTGTTGTAGGAAAGTACCATCTTGCCTGGCATGTTACCCCCATATTTCACTGTATATATGTTGTTTTAGTCTATGTGTCACTGGGACCCTGCCAGGCAGGGCCCCAGTGCTCATAAGTATGTGCCCTGTATGTGTTCCCTGTGTTATGCTTAACTGTCTCACTGAGGCTCTGCTAACCAGAACCTCAGTGGTTATGCTCTCTCTGCTTTCCAAATTTGTCACTAACAAGCTAGTAACTAAATTTACCAATTCACATTGGCATACTGGAACACCCATATAATTCCCTAGTATATGGTACTGAGGTACCCAGGGTATTGGGGTTCCAGGAGATCCCTATAGGTTGCAGCATTTATTTTGCCACTCATAGGGAGCTCTGACAATTCTTACACAGGCCTGCCATTGCAGCCTGAGTGAAATAACGTCCACGTTATTTCACAGCCATTTACCACTGCACTTAAGTAACTTATAAGTCACCTATATGTCTAACCTTCACCTGGGGAAGGTTGGGTGCTAAGTTACTTAGTGTGTGGGCACCCTGGCACTAGCCAAGGTGCCCCCACATCGTTCAGGGCAAATTCCCCGGACTTTGTGAGTGCGGGGACACCATTACACGCGTGCGCTGTACATAGGTCACTACCTATGTATAGCGTCACAATGGTAACTCCGAACATGGCCATGTAACATGTCTAAGATCATGGAAATGTCACCCCAATGCCATTCTGGCATTGGGGGGACAATTCCATGATCCCCCGGGTCTCTAGCACAGAACCCGGGTACTGCCAAACTGCCTTTGCGGGGTCTCCATTGCAGCTGCTGCTGCCAACCCCTCAGACAGGTTTCTTCCCTCCTGGGGTCCAGGCAGTCCTGGCCCAGGAATGCAGAACAAAGGACTTCCTCTGAGAGAGGGTGTAACACCCTCTCCCTTTGGAAATAGGTGTGAAGGCGCTGGGGAGGAGTAGCCTCTCCCAGCCTCTGGAAATGCTTTGATGGGCACAGATGGTGCCCATCTTTGCATAAGCCAGTCTACACCGGTTCAGGGATCCCCCAGCCCTGCTCTGGTGCGAAACTGGACAAAGGAAAGGGGAGTGACTACTCCCCTGACCTGCCCTTTCCAGGGGAGGTGCCCAGAGCTCCTCCAGTGTGTCCCAGACCTCTGCCATCTTGGAAACAGAGGTGTTGGGGGCACACTGGACTGCTCTGAGTGGCCAGTGCCAGCAGGTGACGTCAGAGGCTCCTTCTGATAGGCTCTTACCTCTCTTGGTAGCCAATCCTCCTTCCTAGGTAGCCAAACCTCCTTTTCTGGCTATTTAGGGTCTCTGCTTTGGGGATCTCACCAGATAACGAATGCAAGAGCTCACCAGAGTTCCTCTGCATCTCCCTTTTCACCTTCTGCCAAAGGATTGACCACTGACTGCTCAGGACGCCTGCAAAACTGCAACAAAGTAGCAAGACGACTACTAGCAACCTTGTATCGCTTCATCCTGCCGCCTTTCTCGACTGTTTCCAGGTGGTGCATGCTCTGGGAGTAGCCTGCCTCCTCTCTGCACCAGGAGCTCTGAAGAAATCTCCAGTGAGTCGACGGAATATTCCCCCTGCAACCGCAGGCAACAAAAGACTGCATCACCGATCCTCTGGGTCCCCTCTCAGCATGACGAGCGTGGTCCCTGGAACTCAGCAACTCTGTCCAAGTGAATCCCACAGTCCAGTGACTCTTCAGTCCAAGTTTGGTGGCGGTAAGTCCTTGCCTCTTCACGCTAGACTGCATTGCTGGGTACCGTGTGATTTGCAGCTGCTCCAGCTCCTGTGCACTCTTCCAGGATTTCCTTCGTGCAGAGCCAAGCCTGGGTCCCCGACACTCTAACCTGCAGTGTCACATCCATCCTCCACAAGGGGAAGTTCCTAGTCCTCTTCGTTCTTGCAGAACACCAAGCTTCTTCCAACAGGTGGCAGCTTCCTTGCACCCTCAGCTGGCATTTCTTGGGCTCCTGCCCACTCTCGATACTGTCGCGACTCTTGGACTTGGTCCCCTTGTCTTACAGGTCCTCAGGTCTGGAAATCCACTGTTGTTGCATTGCTGGTGTTTGTTCTTCCTGCAGAATCCCCCTATCACGACTTCTGTGCTCTCTGGGGGTTGTAGGTGCACTTTACACCTACCTTTCAGGGTCTTGGGGTGGGCTATTTTTCTAACCCTCACTGTTTTCTTACAGTACCAGCGACCCTCTACAAGCTCAAATAGGTTTGGGGTCCATTTGTGGTTCGCATTCCACTTTTGGAGTATATGGTTTGTGTTGCCCCTATACCTATGTGCTCCTATTGCAATCTACTGTAACTTTACATTGCTTGCATTACTTCCTTTTGCTATAACCTGCATAATTTTGGTTTGGGTACATATATCTTGTGTACATAACTTATCCTCATACTGAGGGTACTCACTGAGATACTTTTGGCATATTGTCATAAAAATGAAGTACCTTTATTTTTAGTATATCTGTGTATTGTGTTTTCTTATGATATTGTGCATATGACACCAGTGGTATAGTAGGAGCTTTACATGTGTCCTAGTTCAGCCTAAGCTGCTTTGCCATAGCTACCTTCTATCAGCCTAAGCTGCTAGAAACACCTCTTCTACACTAATAAGGGATTACTGGACCTGGCACAAGGTGTAAGTTCCTCTGGTACCCACTACAAGCCAGGCCAGCCTCCTACAGCCGTGCCCTACACAACCGCAGACGGTACACCAACACTTTCAAATTTACCAGAAGTGCTGAAACAAATTCAAGATGAATATGGGGCTGCCCCGGCCTCAGATTTGGAGATGCAATTGATGGGCAATTTTGCCACAGTGTCCTCAATCATTTTAAGTAACCTTAAAGGGGAAGCAGTTGCACTTGCAGTGCGCATGCGGCTTCGTGACGTTCCGCAACAAGATCAAGAACGAGAGCTGCCTAAAATAATAGCAGAAACATATTCAAGTATCGGTCAAGATAGCATAAGGGCCAGACCACAAAAACCTCATTCCAGGGTAAAAAAATAAAGATAACCCCAAACAACAACCTGAGGGTAATAAGAAACGCTGGGATAAAAAGCAACAAACGCCTCCAAAAGAAAGGGGAGAATCCCCACGTACGGAGGTCGCACAGAATAGGTATAATCTCAGAAATAGAGATAATATCAAAATGCCTGGTAGATATCAATATACTGATACACGCCAATCTCGTTCCTTTCAGGACTCATCAGAAAAGAGAAATGAGAGAGGTGGGCGATCGGAGCAAAGAACAGAGTACGTGAAACCGAGACAGGAATCACAACGCTCTTCGGAGGTTTCTGTTAAAAAGGAAGAGAAACCTGCCCAACAAAAACAACAATTTAAAAAGAAAAAAGTAGCAGCAGTCGCAGTCCGACATGCCACACAGGAAGAGGGTCCTCTTGAAGAACAAGAATTGGGCTCTAGCATTACTAGACAGCGGGAAGAGGTTACAATAGTTCAACAGAATCTTCTAGAGCATCTGGAGGTGAAAGCAACTGATGACTTTATACAAGTAAAAACAGCAGACATGCGTGTCTCCAAGCCTGATAGGGTTACAAAGTAACGTTGCAATTAGAAGGAGACATTGAACGCACAATAGACACAACCTTTTGGGATCGCAATGTAAAAGTGTACAATGTCTTGTTGGCCGAACAAGATTGGCCGCCTGACTTTGTCGTACCTGCCCATATGGAGATGTCATTAAGCCTTCCTTCTCGCCCCTTGTTCCAGAGGAACTAGCTGAACCCTATTCCATTGAATGGGCTCTAGCACAAGCACCTGCATTATACAGAAATCACGTAGGATGGGATAAAGACTCCCCCTGCCATGTAATTCCCATTAAAAGTGAACCTCAGCCACAACCGCAGTATCCTATTAAACATGAAGCAAAAGCACCAGTGAGAGCAATACTCACGCAATTGGAGTACCAGGGTGTGATTGAACCCTGTGTCTCGCCAACGAATAACCCTTTATTCCTCGTAGTTAAACCAGACCATTCATACAGAATAGTCGTAGACTACAGACATCTAAATAGTCATACACGCACCTATGCTATATAAAATTCACATAGCACTGAACAAATGAGCAACATAGTGCGTAAAAAATACAAAAAACACTAGAGATTTCCAATGGCTTTTTTCTGCTAGAATATAGCGCCTGAAAGCAGAGACTTAACAAGCTTTATCGCTCTAGGCTCTCAGTAAAATTCTGTTGTTTACCTCAGGGGTATAAGAACAGCCTAGGACTGTTCGCGGCTCATGTCACTGCCATTTTACACGGGATCGACCCTGAAGCATTGTCCTATGTAGATGATATATATCTCACGGATGATGAATTACTACAACATTTAAGACGGGTAGCCCGCATTGTTGTGGGGTTTGCCGAATTTGGCTACAAATTTCAAAAAAACAAAATTTGCCTTCCTCAGCGTCCTGTTTCTAGGATATGAGCTGTCAAGTGAAGGGAAGAGCCTAGTGCCACAATTCTTAGAAAAGTGCACACAGTTACAATCATCGAATATGATTAAAAAACTCTAATCATTATTGGGTTTCTTAAATTTTGGCAGAACCTACATTCCAGATTATGCTACGCGCATAAAACCTATATATGACTTCATATGTACCGATTTTTCAAGTAAATTCTGGACAACTGAACATACACACATCCTTAGAGAACTGCAGACAGACATGCTTGCAGCAGAACATTTACACACAAGGAACAACAAAACACATCTGGTCATCAGGATAATAGCTGGGGCCATCGGTTTCACCTATGTGACATTTAATGAAGGTGAGACAGTCCCGATTGCACGGTAATCACATTTGTATTCAGCAGCTGAACAACGCTTTGCTCCCACAGAGAAAATTCTCACTGCCGTACAGATGGCTGTCATTAAAGAAATACCTCTTGCCCAAGGAAAACGCATTATTGTCGTTTCTCCAATCCCTGCCCTAGAGGCTTTTACAAAAGCTAGCGTTCCGAACGCAAAAGCACTACATCCACGTTGGATACAATGGGCTACGTCTCTAACAGCCACTGATATAGACTACATTTGTGACCCAAAGTTACAAACTCAGGAATTCTTACAATATGAAGTAGAATATCCAGTTCCAGCAAATACCTTGCCTATTGATCAGTATCATAGAGTCATGTACACCGATGGCTCTGCACAACCTGCAATTGGAACTAAACATCAATATTTTGCTGCTTGCGCAGTCGTAAGTGGCTATATGGAAGGGGATAAATGTTGTCCTCTACATACCTTTACCCAGACCCTAGGGGATTGTACAGCACCATTGGCTGAGCTAAAAGCTCTGCTGATGGCACTGGAACACACGGATCCGGCACAGCCTTCGCTGATTGTTTGTGATTCATATTACTGTGTCCAGTCCTTTAATGAATACCTGCATTATTGGCGCCAGAATGGGTTCAGAGACTCCAAAGGCAACACCATTAAACACAGTCTACTGTTGGGGAAAGTAGCTGACCTGAAAGAGATGCTACCGAATGTCCATGTTGTACATACACTCGGACACCAGTGCGTTGGAATACATGTTGCTGGAAATACATTGGCTGATGAAGCCGCAAAGTCAGCAGTGGCAGTAGCCACTGTAGCTGCAGTGACTCGCTCGAGTTCTAAACCAGACACAGACATTTGGACTGCCGTGAAAGCTACGGCTGATGGTACGCCCCATCCTAAAGGATTTCCTAACAAATATCATTATTATATGGGAAGTATACTGAACGCTGAAGTTAAGATACCAGGCATAGGCGTACGAGACATCCCTAACAAAGATATAAGACCACAATTGATTAAAGCAGCGCATGAGGGGGTGGCATCTGCACAAGCTGGTGTGGCGGCTACAATTTCAATCTTAAAGGCCCGTTATTGGTGGCCAGGTCTCTACAAAGAGACTAAACAGTATGTCCTTTGTTGTGACATCTGGCAACAAATCAAAGTTTTCACGGCCAAGCGCCCGCCGCAGACACCCCTCTTAATTTCAAACAAACTGTTACAGTGTGTGTACTTGGACCACTGCAGTCCCCTATCACCTGATGGTGCATACAAATACATATTAGTTGATGTTGATTTATGCTCCAGATTTGTATGGGTGTGTCCACAACGCTCGGCTGACGCTCGGAATGTTATTAATGATTTGCGAGTCTTTATCGGTACATATGCAGTTGCGGCGTTCCATTCAGACTAGGACCCTGCTTTCGCCTCAAGGGCATTGAGGGACACCATGACTTCATTGGGGGTCCAACTGCAGTACTCATCTCCATTTCATCCTGAGGGAAATAGTGTTGTGGAGCGATTAAACAGTGATTTAAAGCAATCCTTAACAGCCAGAGTCTTAGGTACGGGTCTTAGTTGGCTTAATGACCTGTATGGAATCCAGAGAGCACTAAATAACCTGCTTAGAAGGTCCCTGGGGAGGTCGTACTTCATATGAGTGCCTGTTCGGAACTCAAATGTATGTTCCGGATTTTGATGGTCCTGGCGTGGAGGCAGCATAAACACCTTTTGACATAAATGAACGTGTCACTGTCTTACAGGAATTGCAGCAGTTCTGTGATGATAATTCTTCCAAAAGTGCTGCGTCCACAGGAATTAAGGATGTGCCAGTAACATCTACCGGCTGGATTCACAGAGTTGGGGATCTTGTATGTAAAAAGTCGCAGTGAAAAAGGAATTTGGCCCTTCATATCGAGCACCAGTCCCTGTACTAGGGATACACAGTACCAGAACTGTTATTCTACCACCGTTGGCAGGTGTCAAAGAAAATCGTTTTGTCTCAATTGACAATGTGAACTTTCACCATGTGGCCGATCCTGCACAGCCGACCAAGAGGAACATCCAGTAGTTCCCGAATCCCTCTCAGTACTGGCGAAGAAGTTCCACTACAAGTTGTTTATACCAACACTGATACCTCTTTAAGCTTGGGGAGGGTGGAAGATGATCTTGCATTAGTTCCACTAACATCAACTAACTTAGAAACATTTGACCAAGTCCACTCGACTGCAAGCCAAACGGATTGTGCTGTTTATAGTGTGCCACCACAGGAAACACCAACTCCACCACTGACAACGGCTACGCTATTTGCACGAACTGCCTCTGGTTATTTTGCCTACTTCAACGATGATTTCTCAGACTCATTCCCCTCTTCGACAGCTGATTTGTCAAGTGCACGTAAGCTAACAAACTGGCTTAAAGAAACATATTTCATTTTTCCATGGAACTATATATGGCTTTCTCTGACTGTCCTAGCCTTTCTACTTTGGATTGGTTTTGTTATTACCTTTTTCTTATTAATACATGGTCATTTTCTTCCTGAAAGATCAACAGTTGAACAGGTGGAGGAAGTTTTGAAACCACATTTTTCATCACACAAAGTCCGAAGAGATTTATCATTTGTGAACATTTCCGCAGTGCCAATTCCTGATGGGATTGTTTGGGACAAAGTAATGTTTGATATATATGGTCCCACGGAAATTATTCAAATTGTATCTGATGATTGGGATGTGAAAACAGTTGATTCTATGATGACAGAATTGCAATATTATACTGTCTTTGAAAACGAAGATGTTTACCAATTCAAAGAAAATTATGGTGATATGTTTTGCTATAATTATTATGGGCACCACTTCATACATAGAGCGAGCAGTCCCAAAATGGTACTTAATTACACGCAAGGGAGTTCTAAAACATATTCTGAAAAGTCTGCATAGTTTTCTGGGCACAATCAAAAAAATGCTGAGTCGTATTACTTTAAGGTACCACCTACTAAGGATATACACATATTATTGACTAATACAAAATGTATATATTCGGAATCCTTTGTTTCCCGGTTATCAATACAAGGCTATGAATATTGGTCCAAATCAATTGATCTGAAAAGTGTATGGGGAACAAAAAATTGGCAAATTAAGGGAAAAGAAACATTGTTTAGAGCATGTCTTATTCCTGTTCAGATGATCTTCTTAAATGAAACTGTGCAACAAATGAGTTGTTTAGGCTTAGCAACAATCAGAGAATTAAACCTGCCCAGTATAACTACCCCTGCAAAATTTTACAAATGGCAAAAACACACAAATGCAACTAAAGATGAGCTCGATGAGTGGGTCCAAAATGGTACGTTTAATGCTTCACTGACACGTCCAGGCGGGTGGGTATTGTGGCCAATAGATACCAATGGGTGTCATCAACGTTTTATTAACTCCTCAGGAGTTTTAGGACGAGTAGGCCAGACCCTTGCTATATATCTCCAGAGCATGCAGATATCATTAAAACATGTAGTGTAGGAAAATTATGCTATCAGTGAAATAATCCTCACTAATTGCGGTTAAAGTAATAGTCAATCTCTTGTCTATTACCACTGACTTACAAGATTTCTTGGGCCCCAGAACACCACGTAGGAAGTGTTTCTTATATGCAGTATACAATGAGATACGGAAACTTTCCCAACAAGATGCTGCTGCCCGGTTAAGGCAAATAGATCAGGATAATCTAAAAAAGGCATTAGCTGTTGTGGATAATGGGATTAACACCTTGTCCGACCGGATATATACAATTAACAACATTGTTTCTTCTGCTATAGACATTATACAATCTGATATGTCTTCTTTATACCATGGACAGAGTCAGATCAGGTCCATTATGCAGTTGGGTTGGACCCTTCAAACCTTGAAGGCGGGTCGTGTTCCATGGCAGCACGTCAGTGCAAGGGAGATGTTTTCTTCTTTTAATCTGACGCGACAACAACAGCTAATGGCCTAGAAAGAAGCAACTTATGTCGGGATACGCTGCACCTGTACCGGGGGACTCAGTAACAAGGGCAGGAGCCCTTTAAACTTGAACCAGCGCTCCCGCCTCACGGGATACGCTGCACCTGTACCGGGGGACTCAGCAACAAGGGCAGGAGCCCTTTACACTCGAACCAGCGCTCCCACCTCGCGGGATACGCTGCACCTGTACCGGGGGACTCAGCAACAAGGGCAGGAGCCCTTTAAACTCGAACCAGCGCTCCCACCTCGCGGGATACGCTGCACCTGTACCGGGGGACTCAGCAACAAGGGCAGGAGCCCTTTAAACTCGAACCAGCGCTCCCGCCTCGCCGGACCGTCCGGGCGAAGACCGGGCCAAGACGGGCCCGTCTACGCCCGTCTTCGACCGACTGAGGCCGGGCTGGGCCCTGTCCCTTTATCCTTCTCTTGGTGCTTGAGTAAGTGTCCTAACTTTTATATCTTTTGGGTAATCTATTCATCTAAGCCTCATGGGGAAAAGGAAGGCTGTTGATTTGCCGGAATCCCGTCTTGATTGTAAAAAACAAAAAAAACGTTCCATCAAGCCAACCAGTAAGTCAAAAAGCGGTGGGTTTAAACCATTCGAGGAGATAGACCATCTGTTTGAGGAGGTGGAGGCCATTTTAAACTGCACTGTAGGTACCAAGAAGGTCCCGGCCCAACCCAAGAGGATCCAAGACTTTTTTTGTGAGAAAAACAAGGATCCAGTCCTAGAACCTAACCCTCCACCTAATGGAGCAAGGGTTCCATCCAATGTACCCACCTCAATCCCTCCTCTATTCCGTGAAACAAAGGATGCAATGGAGGATTGCATTCCTAATCGAAGTCTACTTCAAACAGAAGAGGGAATAAGTATGCCTCTTGCTCCCATTCCGCTAAGTCCTGTGATTAATGTGCCTCCAAACATCCCCTGCAGCAACCGGTTCCAGCCGTTATTCGAGGAGGTGACTATACCTAGGACGCATGTCTCTCTGATAGAAGCCCCAGACGCCAGGATCCACAATCCTTCACCTATTCTAACAACCAAACCCCTACTGGTCCAACCTTCCCTGGAATCTAATATGTCTCTCATCCTGCTGAGAGTAGACGAACTTAAGAGTTCAGAGACTGTCACGTTTTGTTCAGGAAAGACCGGCAAATTTATCTGGATGCAAGTGTTGCTTAAGTGAGGAAAGGGGGAGAGGCGAACCCATCAAAACCGATTGGAGTTCGCAACCAAAGATAATATCTGGATTACAAGCTAACCCTCACTCAAAGCAAGGGGAACCAGAACTGATACTGTAGGCAATCTTACTCACGCTCAGCCGGGCAACATACAGCTTCTCGCTGAGAAGGCCGCCATGATAAACTGTGCTGCCCCTACTAGATGCCCGTTTCCTCCGCCAAGTCTGCAGGGACCCGGAAGGCGCAAAGAACTTGGTAACTCCAGATATGTTGGGGTGTTCACCCTCGAAATTCAGAGGGCCTCTTGCATCTACCTCTATACCCATTCATCCGTCCTTTTCCCAGAGAGCCCTTACTGCCTCCAGCTTGCTGATAAAAAGCCATAAACATAAAAATGGGCCCAACACATTTTATATGATCAATGTTCCCAGGTTGCCGCCAGGAGTGAAAGAGGACCATGAGTCCAGGATAAACAAAGCCATCTATTGGCTCCGGAACCAACGGGGCTGTCTATCAGTCGTACGTTCGGACATTTCAAATGCCATACGGCTAAGCCCCCTGGAGTCTAATTACGATATCCTTTCTAATGAGCTCTATGATAAATCCCTGATTGACCATCTTACTGCTTTTGATCTTCGTACCCGCCCACTATGGCTCAAAGGGAAAAGGGGAGGTATCAATTTAGAGTTTGGGGAAACCGACGCTTTCCAGGCCCAAGCTAATGTGCAAACAACTAATAATACTACTCTATGTGGGTATGCTGATAACACCTTGCCCAAGCCTGTATGACTGCCTACATGCCTAGAAGCTCCCAGTGGGGACAAAACCGAGGAGCCATCCCTGAGCCCTATTATTGAGCCAATACCACAGGATGTCCCACAATTAATTAGCACCACGTGTGATGTCACTGGTGGATTATCACTACTGTCTTGGAACTTAGCTGGCATTGGGAGAAAACTGGGTGACAAGGATTGGTGCTCATATGTAAAAACCCAAGATATTTGCCTCTTTCAGGAAACCTGGGCCGAGGACATGATTATTATTGATGGGTTTCTTTCCTTCAATGTCCCTGCCCAACCTTCAGAAAAAAGGACTAGGTCGCGCAAAAGGGGGGCTGCTAATTCTTTTGAACAAAAGACTACAATGTGACTATAAGATCTTACAATTTGATTGTGTCGATTTGATGGGGTTGCAAATAACTTTTCACCAGAACTTTATTATAACTCTTATCAATGTTTATGCTCGACCAGTTTCACGCGGAGTAGAATTCCAAACCCTAATTCAGCTCTTTGAATTTTTAGATACCATTCAACCCTCATGTCGTTTGGTTATAGCTGGGGACGTAAACTGTACATTCGAACCATCAACACTATTAAGTGGCCTAACCATGGAGGAGGATCTAATATGGGGGATTGCGCAATTGAATTCTGATCGCTACTGTCCCCGTACCCGCGTAGCAGTTCAATTGGCCACACTTTGTTTGAAACATGGTCTCAGGGCCTGCAATGGCCGCATGCCCTCTGACCCGGATATTGCCCCCACCTTTAAACGAGGCACTTGTACAAGTATAATAGACTATTTCTTGGTCGATGTAAGACTGTGGCCACAGCTTAGAGACATGAAGGTCGATCTTAGGAGTGAGAGCGATCACTATCCGTTGCTATTGTCGATTTTTGGGGATATATTCTGCCGATCTGACAATAACCTAGTTACTATGGTTCCTACTCCTATTGTGAAGAACTCATCCATGAAGGTCGGATGGCCAAAGGTGGTGTCCAATCCTTACTTGTTGCATGCAATTTATTCATATTTTTTTAGATAATTTGTCTCCCTACCAAGATCATGACTCCCAAGACATCCCTATTCTCCATATCCATGGAAATATGGTTGGCAAACTTCAAGATATCTTCTATAGAAAGAGTAGGGTAAGATCGAAAGGAGGGACCCTGCCTAACAATCCTTGGTTCGATGAATCATGCTCCAGGGCCAAGTTAGGGTTAAAGAGTGCTATTATGAAAGGGTCCATAGGGGATATTCAGTTGACCAGATGTATATACAAGGAGTCTATTCCACGAGCTAAAAAAAACTGGGAGGACTCAATTTGGCAGGAGCTGGTAAAAGCAACCAAATCCAACGACAATGACTTATTCTGGGAAACTTTTGCCCAAAGAGAGCGTGGGGGTAGAATTACTATTATGAACCACATCCAACCAGAAAGTTGGGTGGATCATTTTTCTTCCCTCTATGGCAAAATTGACATCCAAGAGGTTCCCACTAACCATGGCACGAGAGAAGACCGTGGTCGCCTCCAAGACACTGTACCCCCACCTGTTCAACTGGGAGGGGGTTGCTTAGATATTGAGGTCCCTATCCGGTTCTCCATAGAAGAAACATCATTGGCAATTTGCTCGCTAAAGACTGGGAAGGCTCCTGGACCCGATGGGATTCCAGGGGATCTCTATAGATCGGAACCCTCTATATGGGCCTGGTATATCAATGTACCTTTCAATAAAATTTCTGAAGGGGTGCAGATCCCTTCAACCTGGAAGGGTGCTGAGATTAGACCTATCTACAAAAAGGGTAATGCCAATCTACCAGCAAACTATAGGCCGATCAGTCTTATAGACAATCTACAAAAGATTTTTGCCAAACAACTTTTCGGCAGACTAATGCAATGGGCTAAGGAACACAAGGTACTATCACCCCTCCAGGCAGGTTTCCGACCCAGAATTAGCACAGTGGATCAGGTCTTCAGGCTAGCTGTGTTATACTGGAAACATACTATTCTTGCCAACCAACCACTATATGTTGCATTTGTTGATTTGAAATCTGCCTTCGACCTGGTCCCAAGGGAGAAACTGTGGGCAGTGCTATCTAGAATAGGGGTTCCTAGTAACTTAGTCTCCTTACTAAAACGTTTGCATGAGGATACTTACGTGCAAGTCCGCTGGGGTAACTTAGGCGAACTGACTGACAAAATCGCTATAAATAGGGGTGTTCGCCAGGGATGTGTGCTGGCACCGCTCCTGTTCTCCTTTTTCATCAATGAGGTAGTACAAGTCATGATGACCTGCCAGAGCGATGCCCCTACCTTAGGGACGCTGAAAATCCCCATACTTCTCTTTGCTGATGACTCGCTCCTAATTTCAAAGACCCCTATGGGTGTGCAAATCCTTACCGACAGATTTAGTGCATTCTGCCAGGATTATGGACTAGAGCTAAATCACAAGAAAACGAAGCTAATGGTGCTGCGTTCTGGGAAACGGAAGAAGTGCACCATCTCTCTTAATGGTGATCCTCTGGAAAAGGTCAGCCTCATAGATTACCTAGGAGTAAGAATAACTGACAATTTTCGTTGGGAAGAACAGATTAATAAAAGCATTGGCCTTCTCCAGCATAGTGCAGCATCCATTTTGCGCTTCTATAGGAGCACTACCACAAAATTGGTCTCCCCGGCTATAAAGATCTATGCAGCAAAGGCACAGGGAGCCGCTGTGTATGGTGCAGAAGTATGGGGATATTCCAACTCCAACAGACTTACCCTAGGGGAAAATAGTTTCGCAAGGGCCCTCTGTGCTTGTCCTCCTAGTACCCCACTGATCCCCTTGTTCTTGGACCTGGGTATCAAACGGATAGCCGACCTGATAAATCTAAGACCTTTGATGTACTGGGTCAGGCTATGGACCGTCCCCGAACTAGACATTTACAAAGTTTAGCTTTTAGATCTGCTAACATCTACTAATTCAGCTTCTATTCTGTGGGTTAAGCACGTATCCACCTGGTTTAAGACATTGGGGTTAGGAGACTACTGGGAGAACCCTCACAAACTCGAGAAAGCCCACCTCAAAGCACTGAAGCATGTTTATTGGTCCTACTTGAGGAATGATGTCATTATCAACAAATCATGCGGTCATTTAACTAACTCATTTATTGACATCAAATGGTATCCAAGGTTCGAACCTTATCTGGACGTTATACCTGATATTTTAGGTAAAAGCCTATATGCCAGATTTCGTTTTGGGACCTTACCTTTGCAGACCGTAGTGCGTAGATGGGATACAAATGTGACTAATGATACCTGTCCTGTTTGTGGTACTAACTCTGAAACAGTGGCACATTTTATGTTCTTCTGCCCTGCATACATGGTTCCAAGATCCAAGTGGATCCGTGACTTATGTCGAGAAATGGGAATCAGGGAATGTGCACTAGCACTGAGAATTTTAAAAAGTGATTCTACTAAAATGCTAATAATTTCTGTCAGTAAATATTTATTATCAGCATGGCGCATAAGGAATATCTACACCAGTAAAAACTATCGGAATAAGCCTCTCCTGACTTGCAAGGCTAGAGGAGGTGATCTCCTTTTTATGATTTTAGGATAGACTTGTATTTTATTCTTTTAGGTGGTGTCACCATGTGATATCATGCTCCTGGGATGGTATTGAATTTTATACTTATATTTATACTTATTTATGGTATTATTGTTTATGTATTGCTTTGATGATCATTGATCGAATAAAGTTTGTTGTTGACTGAAGCGACTTATGTCATGCTTAACATCGAGAAATTAGAAAAGTTGCCTTTTACTGTGGTCGAAATACCATCAGCAGAGTAGTTAATACACGGGGTTATTAATCTCCCTATTTCCACACTACAATTCACCTCCTGTTTGAAACACATTCCGGTAGGCAGATATGAAAAGCTGGGAGATAGTTACATCCATGAGGTGCGGGAGCTTCCCTTTTCGTACAAATGCTTCAATGGCATGTAAGAAGTCTTTCTTAGCGGTAGTGAATGCAAGACTTCTGTCAGCCATTCTATGATTTGTAAACAGCTGTCCTTGCATGAGGCGTGTAACGCCTCAGCTGCAAACTTGGCTTGTTATCTGAAGGGAGTTCCACCCCCCTTGATTAAACGTACGTTCCAGGTGCTTTCAAACGGCAGCTACGTCCTTCTCAATAGTGAAGACTGTTGTGGCATGCGATCCGGAATACTTTACATTGTTTCGGTCTCTAAGGTTGTTACATGCTGGGGGAACGTACTGTTTCGGCCCACTAAATTTAAGGAGGTAGCTGATATCTGGCCTTACATTGCTACTCCAAATGTGAATTTTGACAAGTTAAGTAGACTCAAGGCTTTATTGTTTCAAAAGTATGTGGCCCATACATCTGCACGCAAGACCTACGCACTTCAAGTGGCAAGGTCATCAGCAGAAATACAGTCCCTGTTAAATATGAACTTTCCGAGACTCTTTGGTGAACTCATGGGACAAATATTTAATGCATCCAGCACGACTGGAATAGCACATTTTTTCAAAGCTGTTGGTTCTGGTTTTGTTCACACCTTCTACATATTCGGTTTGATACCTTCAGCTATCCACTCAATTTTCGGTAGTATTTTTGGGGGATTTCTGATAACTTTGGCTTTATTCGCTCGCATCTTGCTGTTGCTGTTGTTTATGCGCAATGGCTGTCCCGCCACAACAAGGGCAAATGACGGTGCTCCCATCAGCGCAACTGTGTCGTGAACGTATGATGCAGCAGTTTGGAGCAACACTCCTGGAGCATTTGGAGTGTGACTGGTCTTTGTCATTCATACCGGTTTTGTATGGTGTGCATCCCATGTTCCGGTGCCTTTGGTGCTGTTTTGAACATGCACTGGAAGTTTGTCTTTCACAGCAGCACCCCCCAAGCAATAGCTGCTGATCTGTTGATGTTCTCGCTGAGGGTTCATTACCAGACATGCGCACTAAGGCTGCGTTTGCTGCGTGAAGCTAATTATGAGTTACCCTTCCTGGAGAAAGTTGATATCAACTCATCAATGGGCACTCCACGGGATGCCGCCTTGGTTGATACTGGAGCTATGGAACATACTTGCTCCTCGATCATTTTTGGCACGGACTTTCCAGTTCTGTCATCTGCCGAGGTGGAAGATCTACTACTTTCCATGACTCGTACTTAACTTACAACTTTTCTAAATTGACATTATCATTGAATTCGGTTATAAGCCACATGCTCATGTTTTAAATTGCCAAGTAGTGTGCCTGTGTGTCGTTTTAACTTGTCAAAATTGCACAGGGTTTTATATATATCTTAGGTTGAGAAATTTTAGTTTTGGCTTGAACCACTTTCAACCGACAAGAGGAGGGTGTTGTGTAGCCATTTTAGTTATAGCTCCATGAACGTTATTTTAATACAGTAGGCCGCTGTGCACCTTGACCTAGATATATTTTATTCAGCTTTGCATTGTTATTTTTACAATAACCAGTTTTACGGTCTTGTTTTAATTTCTTCTATCTAACTGTTTTGCTTAGCCCAGCACTGTGTTCTCAAACAACACATTCTTGATCACTTTGTGCTTCAGTCAAGGCTACAGTTTGTTACATTGCCGGTGAGCCTGGTAGAAGTTTAGTCTCCAACATTTGTAGAAAATACACATCCTTACGTAGCGACATTTTCTTAGAACATTACCTGTGTTATTATGAAAACACTTCCTAGTCCCATTACGTGTTAAGAGGGATATTCTAGCCAGGGAACCACAACTGTATGCTGAATGCTTTGCTGCAGATGCTAACGCAGACTATAGGCCTTTGCTCAGTTATGAGGGTTGATGCCCTCCCGGGGGAACCTAAAAGGCAGGATTAGAGCTTAACATGCCGTGCTCAAATTATGATTCAGATAGAAAATAGTCCATCAGCTTTAGTGGCAATATGATAGCATTATTCTTATGCGTCACTCTCATCATCACCATGTTTAATATTGTTATGTTGTATCGTTCTGGTTATTGCAGCTCACACTTTGATATCTAAAATGCAGTTGTTTTATTAAACCAGTCTTTAAAACTTATTCTGATTTATTGTCATTTATATATGAGACCGAATTGTGAATGAGAGAACCTGATGAGACCTGAGTGACCACGACTTCCCTGAGAAGTATGATATGTCATGCGCTCGGCTGCCCAATCATCTGTACCTTTTGGGAGAGATGAGGCACTGCTAGTTAGACGGAGCAAAACCCAGATTTGGAGCGACAGGTGTCACCCACCGTGGGTCAGACTCAGTCTCCCACACTATGGACGATCTTGCTGCTCAAAATCCAGTAGTCTCATTAGAATAATGAGAGCCTACACAACACCTTCACTCCCCACCCCTTCAAGGATAACGAGGGCAAAGACAAGTGTACTTACCTGTGTATACGGTTTTCCGTTTTCCTTTGGGGTCCCACGACACAGAGGAGTCCCATCAATGACCCTCTGCAAATGAAAGAAGAAAGAAAACCATTAAAGGAATAATTCAACCAGAGAGAAACAAAACGGGAAGAGAGGACTAAGAGGCAGAAGAAAGAAAAGGAGAAAGCAGCTTCAAGAAGAAGAAATAAGTAGACAGTTACTGAGCCTACCGTTACAATCACAGATAAAGAGAAAATAAATAAATAATAATAATCACCTACCGTATGAGTTGGCTTATTCCATTATTACTCTGATAGAAGCCTGCCCCTACAATGGTGTCAGAAGTGGGATATTTGGAACATGCTGAGGAAGAACACCCGAACAGCCGCACCATGAAATCAAAACCAACACTGGAAGAAATGATACAACGATTGGCAGAAGGGCAACGCCACCTCCAGATTGTGTGGGAAGAACAACAAAGGGAGGCAAAAACTGATAGAGAGACGCTCCAGAATGCGCTCAAAAGTCAGGCTACGATAATAGCCAACAATCAACTAGTGCACGAGACAGCATTGCAGAAATTAACCAATACTATTGCAGCAACAAGAGTACATCCCAATGTACCCAGTTCGGTCCTACAAAAATTCCAAGACGGGGAGGACCCAGATGCGTTTTTTACCAACATTAATCGTGTAGCCACCTCTGCAGCCTGGCCTGAAGATCGGTGGGGCCAATATGTTGCTCCTCTTCTAACGAGCACTTTACAAGCTGCCTATTAGGCCATTAATCCTGGGGGTGCTACCCCATACCCGGACATTAAGAAAGGAATATTGGAAAGAGTTGGACTAGATACTGAATATTATCGGATCAAATTCCAAAAAATGAAATGGTGTCCGATAGAACATCCCCAGCTCTCTATTTTCGCATACAAGATCTCGGTTTACTATGGCTAACACCCATTGGTACTGATAGAGAGGAAGTCATCAGAATAATTTTGTTGGAACAGTTTCTGGAGGCTCTTCCATCGTCCACCCGTAATTGGATCAAACAACACCCTAAAATAGATACTATCATTGCAATAGAATTGGCCTGCGCATATCATCGGGCCCCTGAGTTTAAGGCAGGACTACAAAAGGGACAAACCATGGGACATAAACCATCACTGCCGTCCCCACGACTAAGACAGTTTAAACCCTCAGAAGAGATACCAACTTTACGGATCCCAGAGAAAACCCCTAATCAAGCACCCCCAATGCTACCACTGCATGGAATGGGGGTGTTGCAGGATTAGCGCGAGAAATTACGCAAGACTCGGCGGATACTCAGGTAAGTGTTATTTTATTGGTTGAGTATAGCAGTATTTTGTAATGGATGGCTGTCTCGTGCTGTTTTTCACTCTCCGGGTAGGTGCTCCAGGCAGTGGTTCATGGTCTCTTCCTCTTTTCTTTCTGTTCTTTTAGGTCTCTCGGGAAGCACATAAGGGAAGAACAACAACAGTCTCGGTAAGTGTTTGTTTTTCCCTTTTTTTTTTCCTGTGTCTGCCTTTCCCTTTTCCAGATGTTGTCTCTTCCTTGTCTTTGGGTTTCGTATTGCTCTCTCTCTGTCTGCACCTCTCTTATCCTTTCCCTTTCTGTTCTGAGGTGGCTTTTCTTTTGTCTTTCTGGTTTCTATACTTTTCCTTACATATGGGTGTTTTCTCCTATGTTTTCTGGCGCACTGTCACTGTATCGCTTACTTCTCGTTATCTCTTCCTATTCAGTAACATAGCTCCTGTTGCATTTCCATCACACCCCTCTCTTGTAATCCCGCTCACCCTCCCTCGTGACTTTGTACTTGAAATGCGTGCCCTCCAATTCTCGCCCTATAATTCCCCTCCCGTCCTCCCTACCCCTGCCCAGGCCACTTCCACGCACCTGACTCTGCCACGCTTCTCCAGAAGCGTGGCGGGCGGTCGCACTCTGCTTCCCGGAGTCTACTCTTTCTGTCCCCAATTGGGACCACTGACTTCCTGGTCTCTTCCCCCCTCCCGTCCCCGAGTGGGACAGACTGCTCTGTGATCTCCCTGGGTCCTCCGCTCGCATCTTCGGTTGCTCCCTCTTCCTCCTCCTTGTTCGCCTTCTCCTCGTTCGCCTTCCTCTTGTTCGCCTCTCTCCCTCGACAACGCGATGCCGAACAATTTAAAGTTCTGTTTTCCCGCTGGTGCTGACGCAGGACATCTTGATTGGTGTGATGTTGAAACACTTCTAGGGCAGCAGGGGAAGCGCCAGCACAAGCAGGGGAACAGTGCGGGCCGACCCAGTCCGGCCCGTCACAGACACTCCTCCTAGAGAGCGGCAGTAGATGGCCCTCAGGAGCCGGATAGTGGGACAAAAAATCTGCATTCGTCATGTGGCTGCCAGGTGAGTGTATGATCTGAAAGGAGAAAGGTTGCAATGAAAGAAACCACCGCAGGACACGAGAATTAGTGTCTTTGTTGCGAGCGAGCCAGGTGAAAGGCGCAGGATCCGTGATAAGGGTAAATGTCCGACCAGTGAGATAATACCGCAGTGACTCCACAGCCCACTTAATGGCTAAACATTCTTTCTCGATTGTGGGATAGTGGACCTCTCTTGGAAGGAGCTTTCGACTTATATACAGTATTGGGTGTATGGACCCATCACCTTGAGTTTGGGATAAGACCGCCCCAAGCCCCACATCGGAGGCGTCTGTTTGTAATCAGAAAGGTTTTTGAAAATCCGGACAGCATAATACGGGATTTGTAGTTCAGGCGATTTTCAGGTGTTCAAAACTGCATCGTGTAGCTTCAGAGAGGGAGGTTAGAGTGCTGGGATAGGACTTCTTGAGCAGATTGGTGAGTGGTTCTGCTACGGTGGAAAACTGAGGGATAAACCGCCTGTAGTATCCTACTAAGCCGAGGAAGGCTCTTACATCTTTCTTTGTTCGTGGTACAGATATCTGTCTGATGGCATCTATTTTTTCAACCTGTGGATGGACCATTCCTTCTCCTAAGACATAACCAAGATACTTGATATTGGTGTATCCCAACCTGCATTTTTCTGGGTTTGCTGTTAGATGGGCTTCCCTTAATGCTTGCAAAACCTCACCCAACTGTTCAAGGTGTTCCTTCCACGTGTTACTATATATGACTATATCATCCAGATATGCAGCCGCGTATTGGTGATGGGGTCGTAAGATTCTATCCATAAGCTGTTGGAACATGTCAGGGGCCCCGTGGAGCCCGAAAGGAAGGACCGTGAACTGATAGAGACCAGATAGGGCTGCGAATGCAGTTTTTTCTCTGTCCTCTTTTCTC
Source organism: Pleurodeles waltl (assembly GCF_031143425.1). Taxonomy (NCBI): domain Eukaryota; kingdom Metazoa; phylum Chordata; class Amphibia; order Caudata; family Salamandridae; genus Pleurodeles; species Pleurodeles waltl. The sequence continues at coordinate 848,158,112 of NC_090444.1, forward strand.
AATGGGATTTGCCAATACCCTTTTGTAAGGTCTAAAGTGGACATAAAAAGGGCTTGGCCTAATCTCTCAAGGAGCTCGTCGATGCAAGGCATTGGATATGCGTCAAAGTATGTTAACTCGTTAACTCGTCTATAGTCTACGCAGAAACGAGTACTCCCATCTGGTTTTGGCACCAACACCACTGGGGAACACCAGGGGCTGTTGAAGGGTTCTATAATACCAGCCTCCAACATGGATTGGACCTCCTGTTCTATAACAGCTTTTTTTACTTCTGGGATACGATATGGACGTTGTCGGGAGATAGCATCATTTTTTGTTCATATTGGCTGGTCTGCTAACTGCGTTCGTCCAGATCGTTTGGAAAAGACATCACAGTACTTCTCAATTACTTGAGTAAGTTGTCCCTGATAGGGTTCTGTGAGGGTGGAATTTGTCTGGGGAAAAGACCCCTCAGTAAGATGTTGCGTGGGGAAGGACAGATATGGGATTTCGTCGGTGGCCACATTGGTGATATACCGAATGGGTTGTTCGCCCGTCGGTTCCTGCCATTTCTTTAAGAGGTTTATATGGAATATTTGTTCTCTATCTTGGCCGTAGGGAAAGGCTAATTTATATGTGGTGGGATTAATTTGCTCGATAACTTCGTAAGGTCCTTCCCACCGGGCCAGTAGTTTGTTATCACAACTGGGAAGGAGGATTAAGGCCTTGTCCCCTACTTTTAGACTACGAAGCACACTTTTAGTATCATACCATTTTTTTTCTTTGCTTTGTGATTCCCATAAGGTGTTTTGGGCTTCTTCCCACACCATATGGAGATTATCCCTCAACTCCCGAGTATATGTCAAGAGATCTTTTGCCTCATCTTCGGACTCTTCCCATTGCTCGGCCAGCATTTCGAGAAGAGTCCGAGGTGGTCGTCCAAACAATAATTCAAAGGGACTGTGCCTTAGAGAGGACTGAACGTGTGTGCGGATAGCGTATAGCACGAGAGACAATTTTTTCTCCCAATCTTTACCTCCTTCGGAAATACTCTTCCTCAGTAAGGATTTAATTGTCCTGTTATACCTCTCCACGAGACCGTCTGTTTGGGGGTGGTACACTGATGTTCTGATCTGCTTCACCCCTAGTGTTTTACTTACTTCTGCCATGAGTCTAGACATAAAAGGGGTCCCCTGGTCGGTTAATATTTCTTTGGGGAAACCCACTCTGGAAAAGAAATCAATCATTGCTTGTGCAATTACTTTAGTGTGCATACTAGGAAGGGGAATAGCTTCTGGATAATGGGTGGCATAGTCCACTAATACCAAGACATATTGCCGTCCCCGACTGGACGGAGTAAGGGGTCCAATAATATCCATGCCCACTCTTGAGAAAGGGGTCTCTATGACTGGCAGGGGCTGGAGCGGAGCAGGTTGGTGTGGAGATGGGTTGAACAGTTGACATTTTGGACAGTCAGAACAGTGTCTACGTATGTTCCTGAAAACTCCAGGCCAATAGAACCGCCAGAGTATTGCCTCCTCAGTTTTTTCCCTTCCAAGATGTCCCTCTCCAGTATCCCCATGAGCTAGATGTAAGACCTGCTGTCTGTGACTTCTGGGAACTATCAGTTGTTTCTGCCGCCCTTCCTCTGTATTTGGTATTCTATATAAGAGGTGGTTTTGTATGAGAAATTGTGGATCTACCGCATGCACCTCTGGGTTTAGGGCTTGTTGCCAAGCGTTTTTCAGGGAGGGGTCGTCTCGTTGACTCTGTCGGAAGTCCCCTGGAACGATACACACCCTACTTGCTACTTCTGGGTTAGGGCTTGGCAAAGTATTGTGGTTTTGCGTATACTATTGTCGCTGGACCCTTTTTTGTCGTCTACTGAGGGTTGCCTTTTGGGTTCGACTTACTCCCTTGCCCGCCCCGAAGGGTACTTCCTCCCACCAAGTCTCAAGGGTGTGCTCCCGACCTGCTTTTGTTAACAAGGTGGAAACATCCTTACATTCAGTTCCTATGATGATGTCTTCCGCCAGGCGAGGAAGCACACCTACTTTGAGGGTCTCTTTCTCTTCTCTCCACTGTAATTGTATTAGAGCGACCGGGTAATATCTTTGATCCCCATGTACACATGCGATCAAAACTTGTGCCTGGGGTATTACTTGTCCGTGTCCTACCAACTCCTGTCGTATTACACTCTGGCTACACCCAGAATCGATCAACGCTGTCCTCTCCATGCCATTGAGAATGATAGGGAGAGTGTAGGTAGGTTTGTTTCCGCCAGTCCAGAAGACTCTCCCTTTTGCTTCTCCGATATCCATGGGTTCCTCCGTATCCTTTCTATGCGGGCAATATCTGGCTATATGACCCCACTCGGAGCAGTGGTAACACTGAGGACCAGTGGTTGGATAGGTGGGGTTACAGGGGTTGTTCGATAAAGTACGGTCTTGTCCCTGTAATAACATTGGCCTTTGTGTTGTTCCTCTCCCTACAGTCGGGCGCACAGGGGAAGGGGCTGGATGTCTACTGGGGTTGGCCCTGAAATCAGGGCCACTGTGATACGCACAAGCGAGATCAATAGCTGTTTCATTGGTCTGACCTGGGTGCTGTCTCACCCAGTTACGGGTGGTACAGGGTAACGCATCCAAATACTGTTCCAAGACTACGATGTAGAACATTTCTTCTCTGTTTTTTTCCGTTGGATGCAACCATCTCCCCGCTGCATGTTGAACCCTATAGTAGAGGGTGCGAGGATTCTCTTGTTGTTGCCACTTGGTTTGGCGAAACCTGGAACGATAGCTTTCGCTGTCCAGCCCTACCCGTTCCAATATTGTTTTCTTGATATCTTTATAGGGAAGAGTACCACTGGGGTTGATAGCTTGATAGGTGGCTTGTTGGTGCCCTGTAAGCAGTGGTGCGATATACTGTCCCCATTTCTCTTCCAGCCAACTCGCAGTGCTTGCAACTCTCTCAAAGTTGGTGAAAAAGGAGTCCGGGTCTTCATGTTCCTGGTACCTTTGCAGTACGCTGCTGGGCACATTGGGATGAACCTTTGTGTGTGCTATGGTGTCCGTAAGCTTTCCCAGGGCTGTTTCATGTACCAGTTGATTGTTTGCCATTATTGTGGCTTGGCTCTTGAGAGCGGTCTGTAGGGCTTCTCGTTCTTCTCTGGCTTCCTTTATTTGTCGTTCCAACATTAGCTGCAGGTGGCGCTGGCCCTCAGCCAGCTGAGCAATTACTTCTGCCATGGTGGGTTTCTCCTCCATTATGTCGTGTTTCAGATCCCACTTCTGACACTACTTGTTGCAGGATTAGCTCGAGTAATTACGCAAGACTCGTCGGATACTCAGGTAAGTGTTATTTTATTGGTTGAGTATAGCAGTATTTTGTAATGGATGGCTGTCTCGTGCTGTTTTTCACTCTCTGGGTAGGTGCTCCAGGCAGTGGTTCATGGTCTCTTCCTCTTTTCTTTCTGTTCTTTCAGGTCTCTCGGGAAGCACATGTGGGAGGAAGAAGAACAGTCTCGGTAAGTGTTTGTTTTTCCCTTTTTTATTTTTTTTCCTTCCTGTGTCTGCCTTCCCCTTTTCCAGCTGTTGTCTCTTCCTTGTCTTTGGGTTTTGCATTCCTCTCTCTCTGTCTGCACCTCTCTTATCCTTTCCCTTTTTGTTCTGAGGTGGCTTTTCTTTTGTCTTTCTGGTTTCTATACTTTTCCTTACATATGGGTGTTTTCTCCTATGTTTTCTGGCGCACTGTCACTGTATCGCTTACTTCTCGTTATCTCTTCCTATTCAGTAACATAGCTCCTGTTGCATTTCCATCACACCCCTCTCTTGTAATCCCGCTCACCCTCCCTCGTGACTTTGTACTTGAAATATGTTCCATTCAATTCTCGCCCTATAATTCCCCTCCCGTCCTCCCTACCCCTGCCCAGACCACTTCTGCGCACCTGACTCTGCCACGCTTCTCCCGAAGCGTGGCGGGCGGTCGCACTCTGCTTCCCGCAGTCTATTCTTTCTGTCCCCGATTGGGACCACCGACTTCCTGGTCTCTTCCCTCCTCCCATCCCCGAGTGGGACGGACTGCTCCGTGAGCTCCCTCGCACTTGCATCTTTGGTTGCTCCCTCTTCCTCCTCCTTGTTCGCCTTCTCCTCGTTCGCCTTCCTCTCGTTCGCCTCTCTCTCATTCGCCTCTCTCCCTCGACAACGTGATGCCGAACAATTTAAAGTTCTGTTTTCCCGCTGGTGCTGACGCAGGACATCTTGATTGGTGTGATGTTGAAACACTTCCGGGGCAGCAGGGGAAGCGCCAGCACAAGCAGGGGAACAGTGCGGGCCGACCCAGTCCGGCCCATCACAGGGGGCATATTGCACGTAATTGTCCCCACAAAGGAGACAATCCAGAACCCATGGAAATCGGAGTTACATGAGGTAGAGTGTTTTATATGGGGCGAGACAACACACAGTACATCAAAAACCTACGTGTCAATGGACAATCCACCCGGGTATTAATAGATTCTGGGTGCAGTCAATCTGTTAGTAGAGCCGACTTAGCAGAGAAGACAACATTCAACCTGGAAGAAACCGTGTCTATTTGTTGCATCCACGGTATTTTAAGCATTATCCTGTAGTTCTCGTAACACTTGAATGGAAAGGACAAACAGATATAATCATGATGGGCGTTATTAAACCACTTGTCGAAGAAGTCATCATAGGAACAGACTACGAAAATTTCTCTGAATTGTTAGACAGTATCAAAGGTACCGATAAACCAAAAACCTGGTGGGAAGAAGCTCCATTCTATCACACAGACATTTCCCCGGGAAAAGAGAGACCTAAATTAAGCAGAGCAGGAAAACGGGCAGGAGAGAGGGTATATCAAACCCAGAACAACGCCCTCTTGTTTACTGATCAAAAGGAAGTAGCATTCTCTTCACTATCTCCTTTCCGTTCTGGAAGATCCTATGTTAAGACATACCTGGGAGAATGCAGTTACAGAGACAACCAGACAGGTGGGTCCATACTTTTTGGTGAAAAGGGGTTTATTATATAGAGTGACCAAACACCAAGATAAAGAACGGCTTCAACTATTGGTTCCCCAAACCTTTCGAACACAAACCCTACGTTTGGCCCACAGTCAGATGGGGGTGGACATTTCGGGAGAGAAAAAAACAAAGAATATCTTTTAAGATTATTTTACTGACCTGGGGTATTCTCTGATATCCAACGGTTTTGTCAACAATGTCCCCGCTGCCAGCATGTGAACCCCGGACCACAAAAGAAAGCACCCCTGTTTCCTTTACTCATTATTGACATTCCCTTCTCTAGAGTGGGGATGGATTTAGTAGGCCCATTGATTCCTTCTTCTCATGGTTATATGTATATTCTCATGTTAGTAGACTACGCTACGAGATACCCAGAAGCCATACCCCTCACCAGCATGACTACTAAGAACATTGCCCATGCTATGATAAGTATTTTTTCTCAGGTTGGTTTTCCCAAAGAGCTTCTTACAGACCAGGGGACTCCATTCATGTCCTGTCTAATGTCCCAGATTTGTAAACTTTTAGGGGTGGACCACATCTGTACATCTGTTTATCATCCCCACACGGACGGTCTTGTGGAGCGATATAACTGCACACTTAAAACCCTATTAAAAAAAAACTATCAACGATTCCGGGAAAGACTGGGACAAGAAACTACCTCTAGTCCTTTATGCCATCCAAACGCATGTACAATCCTCTACTGGTCACAGCTACTTTGAATTGGTTTTCGGTCGCCAACCCAGATCCCTCTTAGATATGGCCGCCAAAAAAGGGGAAAAGGAAGAAAATTCAAACAAAGATCTATTAGAGTATAGTCAACAGCTAAAAGACCAATTACATACGGTGTGGGAGGATGTACGGATACACTTAGAAAAGGCCCAAGAGAAACAAAAAAAAAATTACGATGAAAACATGACCATTAGACACTTACAACCTGGAGATAAAGTCTTGATGGTTTTACCGAGTTCTGAAAACCAACTATTAGCCAAGTGGCAGGGTCCATTTAAAGTAATCGAAACTGTTGGCCCTGTCACATATAGAATTCACATATAGAATTCAATTATCCGACAAGCCAACAAAAACCCAAATCTATCACATTAACCTCCTAAAAAAATGGGAAGAGGCCGAAGGGGTACCAGGATCGTCCAGAACTGGGTGTCTCATTAACAATACAAAACCACTAGAAATATGTTTATATCCCCAACCTACTGACTCCTTAGGGGCATGTCCTCCCATGAATACTAATGTCCTCCCAATCAACAGGAACAGTTGTCAGAAATAATACAAAAACATAAAACCCTGTTTTCAACCATACCCGGAAAGACCTCAATGATTCAACATCGTATCAAGACTCAGGATAATAGGGTAGCACGACTGTTGGAGGCTGGCCTGGCTTATACTGGGTACGTTATGTTACTTACACCTTGTGCCAGGTCCAGTTATCCCTTATTAGTAGATTAGTAGTGTTCTAGCAGCTTAGGCTGATAGAGGTAGCTATAGCAGAGCAGCTTAGGCTGAACTAGGATACATGCAAAGCTCCTACCATACCACTTGTATCACCTAGCACTATATCACAAGCAAACACAATACCCAGAGTTACTAAAAATAAAGGTACTTTATTTTAGTGACAATATGCCAAAAGTATCTTAGAGGATATACTCCCTTAGGAGGTAAGTAATATACACAAAATATACACACAAACCAAAATCAGGTAAGTAAACAGTTAGAAAAGTAGTGCAAATACTGTAGAACACAATAGAATGCAATGGGAGACAATAGGCCTAGGGGCAACACAAACCATACACTCCAAAAGTGGAATGTGACCCACGAATGGACCCCAGGTCTAGGGTAGTGTGTAGAGGGTCACTGGGAGTGTAAGAAAACACTAAGGGTGTCCAAGATACCCCACCCCAATACCCTGAAAAGTAGGAGTAAAGTTACCCTACTACCCCAGAAAGACAGTAAAGTTGAGATAGGGGATTCTGCAAAGACAACAACTCGGCAAAGCACCGAAGACAGGTTCTTGGACCTGAGGACCTGTAAAGGAAGGGAACCGAGTCCAAGAGTCAAGCAAGTGTCCAGGGTGGGCAGGAGCCCACTAAACCTCAGATGAAGGTGCAAAAGGACTGTCTCTGGGTGGAAGAAGCCAAAGATTCTGCAACAACGGAAGGTGCCAGGAACTTCTCCTTTGGTCAGAAGATGTCCCACAGCATGCTGGAGGATGCAGAGTTGTTTCCACGCAGAAAGACCGCAAACAAGAGTTGCTAGCTGCAAGAGTTGTGGTTGAGGATTTTGGGTGCTGCCAGACAAGAGTTGCTAGCTGCAAGAGTTGTGGTTGAGGACAGAAGCACCTGAACAGGCGTTAAGAAGATCTGAGCACGACGGTCGTCTCAGCACAACAAAAAAGGGTCCCACGAAGTCGGAGTCCAACTCAGCGAGTTGGGCAATGCAGGACGGAGTGCTGGGGACCTGGGCTAGGCTGTGCACAAAGGAAGTCTTGCAAAAGGGCACAGAAGCCCTGGCAGCTGCAGTTCACGCAGTGCACAGGATTACTGTCTGGCATGGGGAGGCAAGGACTTATCTCCACCACATTTGGACAGAAGGGCCTCTGGACTGTTGGGGACACTTGGATCCAGCTCCTGTGTTCCAGGGACCACGCTCATCAAGATGAGAGGGGACCCAGAGGCCCGGTGATGCAGAAGTTTGGTGCCTGCGTTGGCAGGGGGAAGATTCCATCGACCCATGGGAGATTTCTTCTTGGCTTCCAGTGCAGGGTGAAGGCAGACAGCCCTCAGAGCATGACCACCAGGAAACAGTCGAGAGAGACGGCAGGATGAGGCACTACAATGTTGCTGGTAGTCTTCTTGCTACTTTGTTGCGGTTTTGCAGGCGTCCTGGAGCAGTCAGCGGTCGATCCTTGGCAGAAGTTGAAGAGAGAAGTGCAGAGGAACTCTGGTGAGCTCCTGCATTTGTTATCTGATGAGAAACCCACAGGAGAGACCCTAAATAGTCCTCCGAGGAGGATTGGCTAGAGAGAGAGGTAAGCACCTATCAGGAGGGGTCTCTGACGTCACCTGCTGGCACTGGCCACTCAGAGGTCTCCATTGTGCCCTTACACCTCTGCATTCAAGATGGCAGAGGTCTGGGAAACACTGGAGGAGCACTGGGCACCTCCCTTGGGGAGGTGCTGGTCAGGGGAGTTGTCACTCCCCTTTCCTATGTCCAGTTTCGCGCCAGAGCAGGGCTGGGGGGGGGGGTCCCTGAACCGGTGTAGACTGGCTTATGCAAGGAGGGCACCATCTGTGCCCTTCAAAGCATTTCCAGAGGCCAGGAGAGGCTACTCCTCTCAGGCCCTTAACACCTATTTCCAAATGGAGAAGGTGTAACACCCTCTATCAGAGGAAGTCCTTTGTCCTGCCTTCCTAGGACTGGGCTGTCCAGGCCCCAGCGGGGCAGAAACCTGTCTGAGGGTTGGCAGCAGCGGTAGAGAGTTAGATTGGCAGTACCCGGGCTCTATGCTTGAGCCCCGGGGATGCATGGAATTGTCCCCCCAATACCAAAATGGTATTGGGGTGACAATTCCATTATCCTAGACATGTTACATGGCCATGTTCGGAGTTACCATTGTGAAACTACATATAGGTATTGACCTATATGTAGTTCACGCATATAACGGTGTCCCCGCACTCACAAAGTCCGGGGAATTTGCCCTGAACAATGTGGGGGCACTTTGGCTGGTGCCAGGGTGCCCTCACACTAAGTAACTTTGCACCTAACCTTCACTAAATGGGGTTTGACATATAGGTGACTTATGAGTGGATGTTATTTCACTCAGGCTGCAGTGGCAGTCCTGTGTAAGAATTGTCTGAGCTCCCTATGGGTGGCAAAAGAAATGCTATTAAATACAAACGAGGGACAGGGAGAGTACTGGTCCAGTGCACGGTCTCCCAAATTTACCTGTTATATAGAAAAGTGCACTGTTCCAAAAGACAAAAAAAACTATTTACTATATAGGAAGATAGGGGCGAAGATATATAATTAATTTCAGGAGAGCCCTCAAGCACTCAATAGGGTGACAGGTTTCATCATTGGGCTGTCTCCTCGTCAGATCGGTGCTGCAATGTCTGGCGGACCACCCAGAAGTAGGGATGGTACTTAACCGAAGGCCAATCCACAAATGGAGGTCTGGAACGAGAACTGACTGAGAAAGAGAGAAGGGTGAGTGAGTGAAGGAGAGTGTAAGCAAAATAAAATTAGCTCTGAGCCTAAAACATCACTTTAATGAATCAGAAAAAAGGTTCAGGCCAAGATTAAAAATATTTGGAGTCTTAGTGGGAGTATTGTCCCGCTATACTCTATAAAGAAGGAAGGGTAGTATGCCTAATCCTGTCTTATTTATGGTCAACATGTTTCGCGTCTTTTTTTGGGTCAATAAATGATCCTGTGATGCTTCGTCAGGACCCAGAAAACTACTTCTCCTATTCAAAAAAATTATGAAGTGCTGGAATGTCACTTACAAATTGAAGACAAAATTGTCAGAGTCAGTTGGTCAATCAGTCGCCCATCCCATATTCGAGATTGAGCTTCCTAGGACCGCCCTAGCCTCAACCAAGGAGGTATTATTATTTTCTCCTTAGTCCAGCTGGAACACCTACCTGTAGATGCGGCACGGGGTAGTATATAGTAAATAGGTTTTTTTGTCTTTTGGAACAGTGCACTTTTCTATATAACAGGCAAAAGAAATGCTGCAGCCCATAAGGATCTCCTGGAACCCCAATACCCTGGGTACCTAGGTACCATATACTAGGGAATTACAAGGGTGTTCTAGTGTGCTACTGAGAATTGGTAAAATTAGTCACTAGCCTGTAGTGACAATTGTAAAAGCAGAGAGAGCATAAACACTGAGGTTTTGGTTAGCAGAGCCTCAGTGATACAGTTAGGCACCACACAGGGAACACATACAGGGCACACTTTATTAGCACTGGGGTCCTGGCTAGCAGGATCCCAGTGACACAGGCAAAAAGAAACATACATACAAGTAAAAATGGGGGTAACATGCCAGACAAGATAGTACTTTCCTACACAACCCTTCCCCCCAAACGAGGGACAATAAGGCTAACCTTGCCCAGATGAGTCTTCATTGTCTAAGTGGAAATATCTGGAGAGTCCATCTGCATTGGAGTGGGTACTCCCAGGTCTATGTTCCACTGTATAGTCCATTCCCTGTAGGGAGATGGACCTCCTCAACAATTTAGGGTTTTCACCTTTCATTTGTTTTGGCCAAAGTAGAGGTTTATGGTCTTACTGAACAATAAAGTGAGTACCAAACAGGTATGGTCTCAACTTTTTCAGTGCCCAGACCACAGACAAGGCATCCCTCTCTATGGCAGACCAACGCTTTTCTCTAGGGGACAACCTCCTGCTGATAAAAGCAACAGGTTGGTCCTAGCCCTCAGTATTTAGCTGTGATAGCACCGCCCCAACCCCCAATTCAGAAGCATCAGTCTGGACTATGAACCTTTTGGAGTAGCAAGGGCTTTTTAGGACAGGTGCAGAGCACATGGCCTGTTTGAGCTCATCAAAAGCTTTTTGACAGCTGGCTGTCCACAATACCTTTTTTAGGCATCTTCTTACTAGTGAGGTCATTAGGAGGAGCTGCAATGGAGCCATAATTCTTAATAAACCTCCTATAATACCCTGTGAGGCCTAAAAAGGCTCTCACTTGGGTTTGAGTTGTAGGGGGAGCCCATTCCATGATGGTCTGGATCTTCCCCTGCAATGGTGCAATCTGTTCCCCACCTACCAGGTGGCCCAGATAAACCACTTTCCCCTGCCCTATCTGGCACTTTGAGGCCTTGATAGTGAGGCCTACCCTCTGCAGGGCCTCAAAAACTTTCCACAGGTGGATCAGGTGATCATTCGAGGTGGAGCTAAAGACAGCTATATCATCCAGATATGCTGCATTAAAAGCTTCCAACCCTTGCAGGACTGTGTTCACCAACCTTTGAAAAGTGGCAGTTGCATTCTTCAGACCAAAGGGCATCACAGTGAATTGATAGTGCCCTCCAATGGTTGAAAGTGCAGTTTTGGGTTTAGCATCTTCTGATAATTTAATCTGCCAATACCCTGCAGTTAAATCAAAAGTGCTTAGATACTTGGCAGAAGCCAGTGTATCTATCAGCTCATCTGCTCTGGGTATAGGGTGAGCATCTGTCTTGGTTACTTGGTTGAGCCCCCTATAGTCAACACAAAACCTCATCTCTCTTTTTCCATCCTTACTGTGAGGTTTAGGAACAAGCACCACTGGGCTAGCCCATGGGCTTTCTGAAGGCACAATCACCCCTAAGTCTAACATTTTCTGAACCTCTTGTTTAATGCCGTCCCTGACATAGTCAGGCTGCCTATAAATCTTACTCTTGACAGGTAAACTGTCTCCAGTATTGGATGTATGCTCACACAAAGTAGTGGTACCTGGTATCAGTTGATAAGAGTTCAGAAAACTGACTTAAAAGATTTACACAGTTATCTTTCTGCTCAGCAGCAAGACAATCTGCCAGTACTGCTCCCTCAACTAGAATAAAACAGGGAAATCGACAACTAAGAAGAGAAACAACAGGAAAACTAGGAGGGGACGTAGAGGGAGAAAATACTACACTCAGAAGAGGGATGCAAATGAGGTCTTGGGACAGGAAGACTCAGGGTCCCGTGCAGACAAACAAATGAGTGTTATTAATCTGTCAAAGAAACACTTAACACCGGACATGCTTTCTTTGCTTGGTAAAGGATTAGGCTTTTGTCCTACGACTAAGGGAGACCTGTGTAAACTGCAAATCAATTTTTATAAATATGTGAGGCGGTTGAAATTGAAGAGATTCTTTGAAATTAGGAAGCAGTTAGGAGACAATCCCAAATCAATCAGTAATTATATGTCATTTAGTGAGTGGACAATACAGGATATACATGATATAGCTACACTGATGTCGATTACTGATTATGAGGAGGTACCAACCATCACTCAGAAATTATTAAATGACTTAAATATTAACACAGATCTACATATAACTAGTGGTTTGAAGAAAAAGTCTAGTTGGACACCGAGAATGACTTATGATAGTAATATTGAGATGTTCTACAAATCAGTGATATTGGACTTTAGAGAACAAATGTTAAAAATCAACAATAAAAGACTGAAATTGAATCTTACCAAGAATGAGTGGATAGCCTTGCAAATACTACAGAAGGATGAGGAGATAATTATTAGGAAAGCTGATAAAGGCGGGAACATTGTTGTCATGAATAAGAGTGACTATGACGCAGAGATTCTTAGCCAATTGAATGAGGAAAAATGTTACAAAACTCTCCTCTAGAATCCCATTCATAGTTTGACTAGTTTAATCAATAATTTATTGGGTCAGCGGTATCAGCGAGGTTTATTGGATGAAGATGAATATATCTACCTTAAAGTAGATAGACCTAGATACCTGTGTTTCTATACTTTAGCCAAGGTACACAAGAATCTCCCATTTCCCCCAGGCAGACCTACTTTTCAGGGATTGGTGGACCTACAGGGAAGATTTCGGAATTTGTAGATTTCTTTCTACAACCTTTGGTGGTTAATTTACCTACTCACATTAAAGATACCAAGCATATATTAGGACTACTGGATGATATTCAATGGGAGTCGGGAATGACACTAGTGACTTTGGATGTGGTGACATTATATACTAGCATTGAACACAAGAAGGGTCTGGAGGCATTGAGGTATATGTTAAACCGGAGGTCTGTTAGTTTACTTGAACACACAGAGATGATCCTGGAAATGGTGGATTTAATTTTGAATCATAATGTATTTTTGTTTAATGGTCAATGGTATAGACAGAAACAAGGAGCGGCGATGGGAGCCAGATTCTCCCCTTATTATGCCAATCTCTTTATGGGGTGGTTTGAGGAGAGGTGGATCTGGGGACCTAGTGCCAAGGAATGGCAAGAATTTATACTTTATTGGGGAAGATTCATTGATGATTGTCTTATGATATGGACTGGGAATTCTGGACAGCTCAAGGAATTCTTTGACTTTTTAAATACGAATGATGAAAACATTAGATTCACATATAAATTTAGTGAACATACAATAGAATTTTTGGATGTAGAATTATTTGTTGAAGATAATCAGATTCACAATAGGTTATTCAGAAAACCTACCTCGTGTAATGCAATATTAAATGCATCCAGTGCACATCCAAAACATCAAATTCAAGCAATCCCTTTTGGTGAGTTTGTAAGAGCAAGGCATAATTGTTGCAAGGATGGTGACTTTGAGAAATGTATTTTAGACATGCAATCACGTTTCGAACAAAGAGGCTATGATCGGAATACTATTGAAGCTGCACAAACAAGGATCAAGAGAATCAAGTGATCTAAGACTTTATCACCATACTCTAAACAACGAGGTGAAAACACCGACAAACTTCGCTTGATCACGGATTTCAATGATAGTGCATTTCTTATGCAGAAGATGATGAAAAGACATTGGTATATCTTAAAACAGGACAACATTTTTAACACTATTCTGCCAGCAAGTCCTCTGATCACATATCGGAAAGGAAGATGTTTGCAAATATATTATGTCGAAATTACTCCAATACTAAAAGTAAGGGTAATTGGCTTGTAACCAATAAGATAGGTTTTTTCAAATGTGGTCACTGTGGTGTATGTAAATGGGCATGTCATGGCATTACAGAATATGCTGACTTGTGTGGGAATGGATATCGACTTAGAACGTATATGACTTGTGGCACTAAGTACATAATTTACGTTTTGAAATGTCAATGAGAACTCATATATATTGGTAGCACAATTAGACCGCTTAGAAAAAGAATCAGTGAACATTTAAGAGCACTTAAACAAAAGGGTTGAGAGATACCCTATTGTACAACATATGTTGTCTTGTTCTGCTCAGAGTACTTACCAGAACTTTACCATTTTTGGCTTGGAACATGTTCCCTAAAACCCTAGAGGGGGAAATAGGGAACTACAGCTAAGACATAGGGAACTATAGCTAAGACGTAAGGAATCCATTTGGATAATGAAACTGCAGGCGGTTGAAAAGGGTTTAAACACAGATTATGAACTGGAATATTTTTTGGGAACATAGACGCTTGACTATTCTAAGGTTGGTTACTTTACTGGGTGCACGCACACATTTTACATTAAAAGTGTGTCATGTATGAGAATTTATTATCAAGATACTTTGACCAATGTCAATTTCACTATATTTACTAATAATAACATGGATACATTTACAAGATGGATACTAAGAGGGTTAGATTGGTGTGTGTTCTCTTAACTTACTTTCAAGAGCTTGTTAGGTGTGGAACTGGTTATATAGGATTTATGTAATTACTGAGGCAAATACACTCTAGCATTCATTGGTGTTGTTGGTAAGTATACTTTACTATTTACTCAATGATAATATGGCAATTCAGTCCCCTTTTTTATCTCTGTGAGTTACAGAGATGTGGAAAAATTCGATGTAGGACTGAAACTAGTATGCAATTGATTGTACTAGTCCTCTCTCTATCTCGGTGTACTACAGAGAGCTGAGGAAATCGATGTAGGACTTGAACTAAGGTGTAATTGATTGTACGTGACTCTCGCGTCACTAACGTATTTAAACAGCGAACGCCCGCCGTGTTTGTTTATTTAGAGCGTACTCGCGTAGACAATGGGGAATAAGATTGCTCAAGGCTAAGAAATTTGAAAGTAAGTTATATTTGAGTATTTGCTTACACTTTGGGGACGGTGCAGATGCTCACTATTGATTAGACTACCGGTTCACTCCCTGAGCATTGTTTTGAATTTTAAAGTGTTGCTGAAAAACTTTTACTGGCAGTGTAATGAGTCTTGACTGTTGAATTGAGTTTAGTATTTACCTAACTACTTGAGGATAATAATTTTCTAACCAACAGTAATTGTGAGAGGGTTTGTAAGTATTAGAGTATTTAGAGTATTAGTAGTCTTTTTAATAAAATAAGGATAACAGAGTAACTGCATTTAGCAGGTGATGTTTGGTGATATACAGCTCTGACAAAGGTTTCTATAGGTTTACTTTGCTTCATTGGTATTGGGCGTTTAAATAGAATCTCAGATAAAGGAATATATATGCTAATTAGATTTAGTATTTGGTGTTTTAGGTTTAGTGAGCAGACTCTTTGCCTGGACTTGGGGGCTTATTTATCGTAAACCAAGAATTATTTGTAAAATATGTGTTCATACTGAGACATGAAGATTTCATTTATATGAAGGTCAGTGTAATTTTGAATATGACTTATTCACTGGTGTGTGCATGTCTTTAAAGGGGAGTTTTTATTTTTATTTTGTAACACTGTTGAACTTTATCACTATGTTTTTTAATAATATTGAACTATAGTTACGCACCTATTCTGGCACTGAGTATCACATTCCTTTGAAGATAGTATTATTTAAGATTGTAGGAAAGTACCATCTTGCCTGGCATGTTACCCCCATATTTCACTGTATATATGTTGTTTTAGTTGTATGTGTCACTGGGACCCTGCCAGCCAGGGCCCCAGTGCTCATAAGTGTGCCCTGTATGTGTTACCTGTGTTATGACTAACTGTCTCACTGAGGCTCTGCTATTCAGAACCTCAGTGATTATGCTCTCTCATTTCTTTCCAAATTGTCACTAACAGGCTAGTGACCAATTTCACCAATTTACATTGGCATACTGGAACACCCGTATAATTCCCTAGTATATGGTACTGAGGTACCCAGGGTATCGGGGTTCCAGGAGATCCCTATGGGCTGCAGCATTTCTTGTGCCACCCATAGGGAGATCTGACAATTCTTACACAGGCCTGCCAGTGCAGCCTGAGTGAAATAACGTCCACGTTATTTCACAGCCATTTACCACTGCACTTAAGTAACTTATAAGTCACCTATATGTTTAACCTTTACCTGGTAAAGGTTGGGTGCTAAGTTACTTAGTGTGTGGGCACCCTGGCACTAGCCAAGGTGCTCCCACTTTGTTCAGGGCAAATTCCCCGGACTTTGTGAGTGCGGGGACACCATTACACACGTGCACTATACATATGTTGCGACATATGTATAGCGTCACAATGGTAACTCCGAACATGGCCATGTAACATGTCTAGGATCATGGAATTGTCACCCCAATGCCATTCTGGCATTGGGGAGACAATTCCATGATCCCCTGAGTCTCTAGCTCAGACCCGGGTACTGCCAAACTACCTTTCCCGGGGTTTCACTGCAGCTGCTGCTGCTGCCAACCCCTCAGACAGGTTTCTGCCCTCCTGGGGTCCAGCCAGGCTTGGCCCAGGAAGGCAGAACAAAGGACTTCCTCAGAGAGAGGGTGTTACACCCTCTCCCTTTGGAAAAAGGTGTTAGGGCTTTGGAGGAGTAGCCTCCCCCAGCCTCTGGAAATGCTTTCATGGGCACAGATGGTGCCCATTTCTGCATAAGCCAGTCTACACCGGTTCAGGGATCCCCCAGCCCTGCTCTGGCGCGAAACTGGACAAAGGGAAGGGGAGTGACCACTCCCCTGACCTGCACCTCCCCTGGGAGGTGCCCAGAGCTCCTCCAGTGTGCTCCAGACCTCTGCAATCTTGGAAACAGAGGTGCTGCTGGCACACTGGACTGCTCTGAGTGGCCAGTGCCAGCAGGTGACGTCAGAGGCTCCTTCTGATAGGCTTCTTCAGGTGTTGCTAGCCTATCCTCTCTCCTAAGTAGCCAAACCTCCTTTTCTGGCTATTTAGGGTCTCTGGGAATTCCTTAGATAACGAATGCAAGAGCTCATCAGAGTTCCTCTGCATCTCTCTCTTCACCTTCTGCCAAGGAATCGACTGCTGACTGCGCTGGAAGCCTGCAAAACTGCAACAAAGTAGCAACGACGACTACTGCGACCTTGTAACGCTGATCCTGCCGCCTTCTCGACTGTTTTCCTGGTGGTGCATGCTGTGGGGGTAGTCTGCCTCCTCTCTGCACTAGAAGCTCCGAAGAAATCTCCTGTGGGTCGACAGAATCTTCCCCCTGCAACCGCAGGCACCAAAGAACTGCATCACCGGTCCTCTGGGTCTCCTCTCACGAGCGAGGTCCCTTGAACTCAGCAACTCTGTCCAAGTGACTCCCACAGTCCAGTGACTCTTCAGTCCAAGTTTGGTGGAGGTAAGTCCTTGCCTCCCCACGCCAGACTGCATTGCTGGGAACTGCGTGTTTTGCAGCTACTCCGGCTCCTGTGCACTCTTCGAGGATTTCCTTTGTGCACAGCCAAGCCTGGGTCCCCGGCACTCTAACCTGCATTGCACAACCTCCTGAGTTGTCCTCCGGCGTCGTGGGACTCTCTTGTGCAACTTCGGGTGAGCTCCGGTTCACTCCACTTCATAGTGCCTGTTCCAGCACTTCTGTGGGTGCTGCTTGCTTCTGAGTGGGCTCCTTGTCTTGCTGGACGCCCCCTCTGTCTCCTCACGCAATTGGCGACATCCTGGTCCCTCCTGGGCCACAGCAGCATCCAAAAACCGTAACCGTGACCCTTGCAGCTAGCAAGGCTTGTTTGTGGTCTTTCTGCGGGAAAACACTTCTGCACAACTCTTCACGACGTGGGACATCCACCCTCCAAAGGGGAAGTTTCTAGCCCTTGTCATTCTTGCAGAATGCATAGCTTCTACCATCCAGTGGCAGCTTCTTTGCACCCACAGCTGGCATTTCCTGGGCATCTGCCCATTCCCGACTTGATTGTGACTTTTGGACTTGGTCCCCTTGTTCCACAGGTACTCTCGTCTGGAAATCCATCGTTGTTGCATTGCTGGTCTTGGTCTTTCCTGCAGAATTCCCCTATCACGACTTCTGTGCTCTATGGGGAACTTAGGTGCACTTTGCACCCACTTTTCAGGGTCTTGGGGTGGGCTATTTTTCTAACCCTCACTGTTTCCTTACTGTCCCAGCGACCCTCTACGAGGTCACATAGGTTTGGGGTCCATTCGTGGTTCGCATTCCACTTCTAGAGTATATGGTTTGTGTTGCCCCTATCCCTATGTGCCCCCATTGCATTCTATTGTGACTATACATTGTTTGCACTGTTTTCTATTGCTATTACTGCATATGTTGGTATTGTGTACATATATCTTGTGTATATTTGCTATCCTCATACTGAGGGTACTCACTGAGATACTTTTGGCATATTGTCATAAAAATAAAGTACCTTTATTTTTAGTATATCTTTGTATTGTGTTTTCTTATGATATTGTGCATATGACACTAGTGGTACTGTAGGAGCTTCACTCGTCTCCTAGTTCAGCCTAAGCTGCTCTGCTAAGCTACCTTTTCTATCAGCCTAATCTGCTAGACACCCCTCTACACTAATAAGGGATACATGGGCCTGGTGCATGGTGTAAGTACCCCTTGGTACCCACTACAAGCCAGTACAGCCTCCTACATTGGTTGTGCAGCGGTGGGATAAGTACTTTGTGTGAGAAGGTAGCCTCTTTCTAGCCTTGTTACCCCCACTTTTGGCCTGTTTGTGAGTGTATGCCAGGGTGTTTGTCACTGTTTTCACTGTCTCACTGGGATCCTGATAGCCAGGCCTCAGTGCTCATAGTGAAAACACTATGTTTTCAGTATGTTTGTTATGTGTCACTGGGATCCTGCTGGTCAGGACCCCAGTGCTCATAGGTTTGTGGCCTATATGTATGTGTCACTGGGACCCTGTCACACAGGGCCCCAGTGCTCATAGGTGTGCATGTATATGTTCCCTGTGTGGTGCCTAACTGTCTCACTGAGGCTCTGCTAACCAGAACCTCAGTGGTTATGCTCTCTCATTACTTTCAAATTGTCACTAACAGGCTAGTGACCATTTTTACCAATTTACATTGGCTTACTGGAACACCCTTATAATTCCCTAGTATATGGTACTGAGGTACCCAGGGTATTGGGGTTCCAGGAGATCCCTATGGGCTGCAGCATTTCTTTTGCCACCCATAGGGAGCTCTGACAATTCTTACACAGGCCTGCCACTGCAGCCTGAGTGAAATAACGTCCACGTTATTTCACAGCCATTTTACACTGCACTTAAGTAACTTATAAGTCACCTATATGTCTAACCTTTACCTGGTAAAGGTTAGGTGCAAAGTTACTTAGTGTGAGGGCACCCTGGCACTAGCCAAGGTGCCCCCACATTGTTCAGAGCCAATTCCCTGAACTTTGTGAGTGTGGGGACACCATTACACGCGTGCACTACATATGGGTCACTACCTATATGTAGCTTCACCATGGTAACTCCGAATATGGCCATGTAACATGTCTATGATCATGGAATTGCCCCCTCTATGCCATCCTGGCATAGTTGGCACAATCCCATGATCCCAGTGGTCTGTAGCACAGACCCTGGTAATGCCAAACTGCCCTTCCTGGGGTTTCACTGCAGCTGCTGCTGCTGCCAACCCCTCAGACAGGCATCTGCCCTCCTGGGGTCCAGCCAGGCCTGGCCCAGGATGGCAGAACAAAGAACTTCCTCTGAGAGAGGGTGTGACACCCTCTCCCTTTGGAAAATGGTGTGAAGGCAGGGGAGGAGTAGCCTCCCCCAGCCTCTGGAAATGCTTTGTTGGGCACAGATGTGCCCAATTCTGCATAAGCCAGTCTACACCGGTTCAGGGACCCCTTAGCCCCTGCTCTGGCGCGAAACTGGACAAAGGAAAGGGGAGTGACCACTCCCCTGACCTGCACCTCCCCTGGGAGGTGTCCAGAGCTCCTCCAGTGTGCTCCAGACCTCTGCCATCTTGGAAACAGAGGTGCTGCTGGCACACTGGACTGCTCTGAGTGGCCAGTGCCACCAGGTGACGTCAGAGACTCCTGCTGATAGGCTCCTTCAGGTGTTAGTAGCCTTTCCTCTCTCCTAGGTAGCCAAACCCTCTTTTCTGGCTATATAGGGTCTCTGTCTCTGGGGAAACTTTAGATAACGAATGCATGAGCTCAGCCGAGTTCCTCTGCATCTCTCTCTTCACCTTCTGATAAGGAATCGACCGCTGACCGCGCTGGAAGCCTGCAAACCTGCAACATAGTAGCAAAGACGACTACTGCAACTCTGTAACGCTGATCCTGCCGCCTTCTCGACTGTTTTCCTGCTTGTGCATGCTGTGGGGGTAGCCTGCCTCCTCTCTGCACCAGAAGCTCCGAAGAAATCTCCCGTGGGTCGACGGAATCTTCCCCCTGCAACCGCAGGCACCAAAAAGCTGCATTACCGGTCCCTTGGGTCTCCTCTCAGCACGACGAGCGAGGTCCCTCGAATCCAGCGACTCTGTCCAAGTGACCCCCACAGTCCAGTGACTCTTCAGTCCAAGTTTGGTGGAGGTAAGTCCTTGCCTCACCTCGCTGGGCTGCATTGCTGGGAACCGCGACTTTGCAGCTACTCCGGCCCCTGTGCACTTCCGGCGGAAATCCTTTGTGCACAGCCAAGCCTGGGTCCACGGCACTCTAACCTACATTGCACGACTTTCTAAGTTGGTCTCCGGCGACGTGGGACTCCTTTGTGCAACTTCGGTGAGCACCGTTTCACGCATCCTCGTAGTGCCTATTTCTGGCACTTCTCCGGGTGCTACCTGCTTCAGTGAGGGCTCTTTGTCTTGCTCGACGTCCCCTCTCTCTTCAGGTCCAATTTGCGACCTCCTGGTCCCTCCTGGGCCCCAGCAGCGTCCAAAAACGCCAAACGCACGATTTGCGTGTAGCAAGGCTTGTTGGCGTCCTTCCGGCGGGAAAATACGTCTGCACGACTCTCCAAGGCAAGAGGGATCCGTCCACCAAAGGGGAAGTCTCTAGCCCTTTTCGTTCCTGCAGAAACCTCAGCTTCTTCTGTCCAGTCGAAGCTTCTTTGCACCCGCAGCTGGCATTTCCTGGGCATCTGCCCATCTCCGACTTGCTTGTGACTTTTGGACTTGGTCCCCTTGTTCCACAGGTACCCTAGATTGGAAATCCACAGTTGTTGCATTGCTGGTTTGTGTCTTTCCTGCATTATTCCTCTATCACGACTTCTTTGTCCTTAGGGGAACTTTAGTGCACTTTGCACTCACTTTTCAGGGTCTTGGGGAGGGTTATTTTTCTAACTCTCACTATTTTCTAATAGTCCCAGCGACCCTCTACAAGGTCACATAGGTTTGGGGTCCATTTGTGGGTCGCATTCCACTTCTGGAGTATATGGTTTGTGTTGCCCCTATCCCTATGTTTCCCCATTGCATCCTATTGTAACTATACATTGTTTGCACTGTTTTCTAAGACTATACTGCATATTTTTGCTATTGTGTATATATATCTTGTGTATATTTCCTATCCTCTCACTGAGGGTACACTCTAAGATACTTTGGCATATTGTCATAAAAATAAAGTACCTTTATTTTTAGTATAACTGTGTATTGTGCTTTCTTATGATATTGTGCATATGACACTAAGTGGTACTGTAGTAGCTTCACACGTCTCCTAGTTCAGCCTAAGCTGCTCTGCTAAGCTACCATTATCTATCAGCCTAAGCTGCTAGACACCCTATACACTAATAAGGGATAACTGGGCCTGGTGCAAGGTGCAAGTACCCCTTGGTACTCACTACAAGCCAGTCCAGCCTCCTACATTGGTTGTGCAGTGGTGGGATAAGTGCTTGAGACTACTTACCACTCTTGTCATTGTACTTTTCATAAGAGAAAAATATACAAAACAAGGTCAGTGTATATACACATAGCCAAAAAGTTTTGCATTTCCTCTTTTCACTCTTTTCTAAGTGCTGAAAAGTACTTCTAAACTTTCAAAAAGTTCTTAAAAGTTTAAAAAGTTTTTTTCTGTCTTTCCAAAAAGTTCTGAAAACTTTTGTCTCTTTCTCTATCACTTTAACTCTCTCTAAAAAATGTCTGGCACAGGCCAAAGTGTTGATCTGTCCAAACTTGCATATGACAACCTTAGCTGGAAAAGAGCAAGGAGTCTCTGTATAGAGAGAGGTTTGAGTGTAGGGAAGAATCCTGCCTTAGAACTATTAATTAACATGCTTAGAGAACAGGATAAGGCCATAGGTGCCCCATCTGTTGAAAAAGTACCTAATAGTTCCCAATCAGATTCAGGGACTCCCCCAGGAAAAGATTCAGGAAAGAAACTTCCTAGCCTGCCCATTACTAGACAATCTAGCATAGATGGTAATGATGATGAGCCACACCATAGAAATAGTGTTGTCTCACATCATAGCAAAAGCATATATTCTCACCATACTGGTAGTAATGTTTCTGTAAACCAAGCTGTTAAGTTGGCTTCTGTAAGGGACAGGTCTCCTTCTGTTCATTCCCATCATAGCTCTGTTTCTAGAAATGTCCCTCCCACCAACCCTGATGACAGAATGTTAGAGAGGGAACTCAATAAGTTGAGGGTGGAACAAACCAGACTGAAGCTTAAAAAGCAACAGCTGGATTTGGATAGACAGTCTTTTGAATTAGAGAAGGAAAGACAGAAGTTGGGTTTAGATACCCATGGTGGCAGCAGCAGTATTCCCCATAGTCATCCTGCAAAAGAGCATGATTCCAGGAATCTGCACAAGATAGTTCCCCCTTATAAGGAGGGGGATGACATTAACAAGTGGTTTGCTGCACTTGAGAGGGCCTGTGTTGTACAGGATGTCCCTCAAAGGCAGTGGGCTGCTATCCTATGGCTATCATTTAGTGGAAAAGGTAGGGATAGGCTCCTTACTGTGAAAGAAAATGATGCCAATAATTTTACAGTTCTTAAGAATGCACTCTTGGATGGTTATGGCTTAACCACTGAACAGTACAGGATAAAGTTCAGAGAGACCAAAAGGGAGTCTTCACAAGACTGGGTTGATTTCATTGACCATTCAGTGAAGGCCTTGGAGGGGTGGTTACATGGCAGTAAAGTTACTGATTATGAAAGCCTGTATAACACAATCCTGAGAGAGCATATACTTAATAATTGTGTGTCTGATTTGTTGCACCAGTACCTGGTAGACTCTGATCTGACCTCTCCCCAAGAATTGGGAAAGAAGGCAGACAAATGGGTCAGAACAAGGGTGAACAGAAAAGTTCATACAGGGGGTGACAAAGATGGCAATAAGAAGAAAGATGGTGAAAAATCTCAAGATAAGCATGGGGATAAGGGTAAAACCAAAGATCCCACTTCAAATCTTAAACACTCTTCAGAGGGTGGGGATAAAACAAATTCTTCCTCTTCTTCCCAACCTGCACACATTAAAAAGCCTTGGTGCTTTGTGTGTAAAAATAGAGGCCATAGGCCAGGGGATAAGTCCTGTCCAGGTAAACCCCCTGAGCCTACCACCACTAATACATCAAGCTCCAGTGCCCCTAGCAGTAGTGGTACTAGTGGTGGGACTGCTGGCAACAGTCAAGCAAAGGGTGTAGTTGGGTTCACTTATGGGTCCATAGTGGAAACTGATGTAATCAGTCCCAAGACAGTTTCTGTCACACCTAGTGGCACTGGCCTTGCCACACTGGCTGCTTGTCCCCTTACAATGGATAAGTACAGGCAGACAGTTTCAATAAATGGTGTTGAGGCCTTGGCCTACAGGGACACAGGTGCCAGTTTCACTTTGGTGACTGAAAACCTAGTGCCTCCTGAACAACACATCATTGGACAACAGTATAAGATTATTGATGTCCATAACTCCACTAAGTTTCTTCCCTTAGCTATAATTCAGTTTAGTTGGGGTGGAGTTACTGGCCCTAAGCAGGTGGTGGTATCACCTAGCTTACCTGTAGACTGTCTCTTAGGTAATGACCTAGAGGCCTCAGGTTGGGCTGATGTAGAGTGTTATGCCCATGCAGCCATGCTGGGCATCCCTGAGGAATTGTTCCCTCTCATTTCAAGTGAAATGAAAAAGCAAAGGAGAGAAGGCCTGAAAACTCAGGATCCCTCTCCATCAACAGGTAAAAAGGGTATCACAGTATCCCCTAACCACCCTACCATTCAGGATACTATTCCTGTGGTGGGAGAAACCTCTCCTGGGGTGGCACCTGTTCCAAGGGAATCATCAGCTGGCAAAGCTGGACTCCCTGAGGTGGAAGTACCTCTCTGTGGGATAACTAACATTGGTGAGAAAAACAGCACCATTTTAGTTAACATGGAGCATCCCTCCAACCCTCCCAGAGAAACTTTAGTGCAGAAACCCTGCACTACCTCACAACACTTAGGACAGCATCCCTGCCCTAGTGTGGAGCTCATAGGACAGCATCCCTGCCCTGCTCCAACTCAAGAGAAACAGCATCCCTGTTCTCTCTTCCAGCCAGATGGACAAAGTTTTTGCCCAGCTATGGCTTTTCTGAGACAGCATCCCTGTCTGGCATTTCCATCACTACAAATAGGTTCAGTGGACAATTCCCACTGCTCTAAACTAAAACTTACTGATAGAAACTCTGAAAATACATCTTCACATTGTTGCTTAGCTAAAAAACTTCAAACAGGGTGGTTTACATCCCCACAGGGAAGTAACCATATAGTGGATGATAAAGGGAGTAACCAGTCTATTGCAGAGCTACTCTCTACTTATCACCACTTAGACAATAAAGTCTCAACTGGCCAAGGTTAGCCTTATTGTCCTTCGTTTGGGGGGGGGGTTGTGTGAGAAGGTAGCCTCTTTCTAGCCTTGTTACCCCCACTTTTGGCCTGTTTGTGAGTGTATGCCAGGGTGTTTGTCACTGTTTTCACTGTCTCACTGGGATCCTGATAGCCAGGCCTCAGTGCTCATAGTGAAAACACTATGTTTTCAGTATGTTTGTTATGTGTCACTGGGATCCTGCTGGTCTGGACCCCAGTGCTCATAGGTTTGTGGCCTATATGTATGTGTCACTGGGACCCTGTCACACAGGGCCCCAGTGCTCATAGGTGTGCATGTATATGTTCCCTGTGTGGTGCCTAACTGTCTCACTGAGGCTCTGCTAACCAGAACCTCAGTGGTTATGCTCTCTCATTACTTTCAAATTGTCACTAACAGGCTAGTGACCATTTTTACCAATTTACATTGGCTTACTGGAACACCCTTATAATTCCCTAGTATATGGTACTGAGGTACCCAGGGTATTGGGTTCCAGGAGATCCCTATGGGCTGCAGCATTTCTTTTGCCACCCATAGGGAGCTCTGACAATTCTTACACAGGCCTGCCACTGCAGCCTGAGTGAAATAACGTCCACGTTATTTCACAGCCATTTTACACTGCACTTAAGTAACTTATAAGTCACCTATATGTCTAACCTTTACCTGGTAAAGGTTAGGTGAAAAGTTACTTAGTGTGAGGGCACCCTGGCACTAGCCAAGGTGCCCCCACATTGTTCAGAGCCAATTCCCTGAACTTTGTGAGTGCGGGGACACCATTACACGCGTGCACTACATATGGGTCACTACCTATATGTAGCTTCACCATGGTAACTCCGAATATGGCCATGTAACATGTCTATGATCATGGAATTGCCCCCTCTATGCCATCCTGGCATAGTTGGCACAATCCCATGATCCCAGTGGTCTGTAGCACAGACCCTGGTACTGCCAAACTGCCCTTCCTGGGGTTTCACTGCAGCTGCTGCTGCTGCCAACCCCTCAGACAGGCATCTGCCCTCCTGGGGTCCAGCCAGGCCTGGCCCAGGATGGCAGAACAAAGAACTTCCTCTGAGAGAGGGTGTGACACCCTCTCCCTTTGGAAAATGGTGTGAAGGCAGGGGAGGAGTAGCCTCCCCCAGCCTCTGGAAATGCTTTGTTGGGCACAGATGTGCCCAATTCTGCATAAGCCAGTCTACACCGGTTCAGGGACCCCTTAGCCCCTGCTCTGGCGCGAAACTGGACAAAGGAAAGGGGAGTGACCACTCCCCTGACCTGCACCTCCCCTGGGAGGTGTCCAGAGCTCCTCCAGTGTGCTCCAGACCTCTGCCATCTTGGAAACAGAGGTGCTGCTGGCACACTGGACTGCTCTGAGTGGCCAGTGCCACCAGGTGACGTCAGAGACTCCTGCTGATAGGCTCCTTCAGGTGTTAGTAGCCTTTCCTCTCTCCTAGGTAGCCAAACCCTCTTTTCTGGCTATTTAGGGTCTCTGTCTCTGGGGAAACTTTAGATAACGAATGCATGAGCTCAGCCGAGTTCCTCTGCATCTCTCTCTTCACCTTCTGATAAGGAATCGACCGCTGACCGCGCTGGAAGCCTGCAAACCTGCAACATAGTAGCAAAGACGACTACTGCAACTCTGTAACGCTGATCCTGCCGCCTTCTCGACTGTTTTCCTGCTTGTGCATGCTGTGGGGGTAGCCTGCCTCCTCTCTGCACCAGAAGCTCCGAAGAAATCTCCCGTGGGTCGACGGAATCTTCCCCTGCAACCGCAGGCACCAAAAAGCTGTATTACCGGTCCCTTGGGTCTCCTCTCAGCACGACGAGCGAGGTCCCTCGAATCCAGCGACTCTGTCCAAGTAACCCCCACAGTCCAGTGACTCTTCAGTCCAAGTTTGGTGGAGGTAAGTCCTTGCCTCACCTCGCTGCGCTGCATTGCTGGGAACCGCGACTTTGCAGCTACTCCGGCCCCTGTGCACTTCCGGCGGAAATCCTTTGTGCACAGCCAAGCCTGGGTCCACGGCACTCTAACCTACATTGCACGACTTTCTAAGTTGGTCTCCGGCGACGTGGGACTCCTTTGTGCAACTTCGGCGAGCACCGTTTCATGCATCCTCGTAGTGCCTGTTTCTGGCACTTCTCCGGGTGCTACCTGCTTCAGTGAGGGCCCTTTGTCTTGCTCGACGTCCCCTCTCTCTTCAGGTCCAATTTGTGACCTCCTGGTCCCTCCTGTGCCCCAGCAGCGTCCAAAAACGGCAAATGCACGATTTGCGTGTAGCAAGGCTTGTTGGCGTCCTTCCGGCGGGAAAACACGTCTGCACGACTCTCCAAGGCGAGAGGGATCCGTCCACCAAAGGGAAAGTCTCTAGCCCTTTTCGTTCCTGCAGAAACCTCAGCTTCTTCTGTCCAGTCGAAGCTTCTTTGCACCCGCAGCTGGCATTTCCTGGGCATCTGCCCATCTCCGACTTGCTTGTGACTTTTGGACTTGGTCCCCTTGTTCCACAGGTACCCTAGATTGGAAATCCACAGTTGTTGCATTGCTGGTTTGTGTCTTTCCTGCATTATTCCTCTATCACGACTTCTTTGTCCTTAGGGGAACTTTAGTGCACTTTGCACTCACTTTTCAGGGTCTTGGGGAGGGTTATTTTTCTAACTCTCACTATTTTCTAATAGTCCCAGCGACCCTCTACAAGGTCACATAGGTTTGGGGTCCATTCGTGGGTCGCATTCCACTTCTGGAGTATATGGTTTGTGTTGCCCCTATCCCTATGTTTCCCCATTGCATCCTATTGTAACTATACATTGTTTGCACTGTTTTCTAAGACTATACTGCATATTTTTGCTATTGTGTATATATATCTTGTGTATATTTCCTATCCTCTCACTGAGGGTACACTCTAAGATACTTTGGCATATTGTCATAAAAATAAAGTACCTTTATTTTTAGTATAACTGTGTATTGTGTTTTCTTATGATATTGTGCATATGACACTAAGTGGTACTGTAGTAGCTTCACACGTCTCCTAGTTCAGCCTAAGCTGCTCTGCTAAGCTACCATTATCTATCAGCCTAAGCTGCTAGACACCCTATACACTAATAAGGGATAACTGGGCCTGGTGCAAGGTGCAAGTACCCCTTGGTACTCACTACAAGCCAGTCCAGCCTCCTACACTTTGCAACTACTCACCACTTTTGTCATTGTACTTTTCATAAGAGAAAAATATACAAAACAGGTTCAGTGTATGTACACCTAACCAAAAAGTTTTGCTTTTCTTCTCTTACTTCTTTTACTAAGTGCTGAAAAGTACCTCTAAACTTTCTAAAAGTTCTTAAAAAGTTTTAAAAGTTGTTTTTTTTCTGTTCTTAAAAAGTTCTAAAAACTTTTTCTTTCTTTTTCTGTCCCTTAAACACTTTCTAAAATGTCTGGTACAGGCCAAACTGTTGATCTGACCAAACTTGCTTATGATCACCTTAGCTGGAAAGGAGCAAGGAGTCTCTGCATTGAAAGAGGTTTAGGGGTAGGGAAGAATCCCTCTAGAGAACTATTGGTTAATATGCTCATTGAACAAGATAAGACCTTAGTTGGCACTCCTGTTGAGAAATTAGCTGATGGTTCCCAATCTGACCCTGGGGCACCCCTAGCAAAGGATTTAGAAGGGAACCTTCCCAACCTGCCCATTAGCAGACCACCTAGCATAGCTGGTAATGATGTGAATTCACACCACAGTAATAATGTTACCTCACAACACAGTAAGAGTGTTCCTTCTCACCATAGTAGGAGTGTTACTTCTGTTAGCCAGGTTGTTAGAGTGCCATCTGTCAGGGCCAGGTCTCCCTCTGTTCATTCTCACCATACTTCTGTTTCAAGGCATGCCCCACCCACCCACCCTGATGACAGAGTGTTAGAAAGGGAGCTCAATAGATTGAGAGTGGAAGAATCCAGGCTGAAGCTCAAGAAGCAACAGCTGGATTTAGATAGGCAGTCCTTTGATTTAGAAAGAGAAAGACAGAAATTGGGGTTAGGACCCCATGGTGGCAGCCGCAGTATTCCAAATAGTCATCCTGCAAAAGAGCATGATTCTAGGAATCTGCACAAGATAGTTCCCCCTTACAAGGAGGGGGAAGACATTAACAAGTGGTTTGCTGCACTTGAGAGGACCTGTGTTGTACAGGAGGTCCCTCAAAGGCAGTGGGCTGCTATCCTATGGCTATCTTTCAGTGGAAAGGGTAGGGATAGGCTCCTTACTGTTAAAGAAAGTGATGCCAATAATTTTACAGTTCTTAAGAATGCACTCCTAGATGGTTATGGCTTTACCACTGAACAGTACAGGATGAAGTTCAGAGAAACCAAAAAGGAGTCTTCACAAGACTGGGTAGACTTTGTTGAGCATTCAGTGAAGGCCTTGGAGGGGTGGTTACATGGCAGTAAAGTTTCTGACTATGAAAGCCTGTATAACTTAATCCTGAGAGAGCATATTCTTAATAATTGTTTGTCTGATTTGTTACACCAGTACCTGGTAGACTCTGATCTGACCTCTCCCCAAGAATTGGGAAAGAAGGCAGACAAATGGGTCAGAACAAGGGTGAACAGAAAAGTTCATACAGGGGGTGACAAAAATGGCAAGAAGAAGGATGGTAAGTCTTCTGACAAAGGTGGGGACAAATCTAAAAATGAGTCTTCATCAGGCCCACAAAAACACTCTGGTGGGGGTGGTGGGCCCAAATCCTCTTCAAATCAAAACAAAGAAAAGAAATCATGGTGCTACTTATGTAAAATAAAAGGCCATTGGACAACAGATCCCAGTTGTCCAAAGAAAAGCACCAAGCCTCCTACCACTACAACCCCTGCTGCTACACCTAGTGCCCCTAGTAATAGCAGTGGTGGTGGGAGCAAACCTACTAATAGCCAATCCAAGGGAGTAGCTGGGCTCACTTTTGGTAATTTAGTTGGGGTTGGCCTGATTAGGGAGACCACAGAGGCTGTGTTAGTCTCTGAGGGGGCCATTGATTTGGCCACCTTGGTTGCTTGTCCACTTAACATGGATAAGTACAAGCAACTACCCCTAATAAATGGTGTTGAGGTTCATGCCTACTGGGACACAGGTGCCAGTGTTACCATGGTAATAGAGAAACTGGTCCACACTGAACAACACCTACTTGGTCACCAGTACCAAGTAACCGATGCTCATAACAACACTCTTAGCCACCCCATGGCTGTTGTGAATCTCAACTGGGGGGGGGGGTTACTGGTCCAAAGAAAGTTGTGGTTGCCTCAGATTTACCTGTAGACTGTCTACTAGGGGATTTAGAGACATCAGCATGGGCAGAAGTGGAGTTGGAGGCTCATGCAGCAATGCTGGGCATTCCAGGGCATATTTTTGCTTTGACAAGGGCTCAGGCCAAAAAGCAAAAAGGACAGGGTGACTTGGATCCTGGAAGAATGGACCAAGTGCTCCCTAAAGCTAGGGTTAGTAAGGGTAAATCACTACCTACTATCCCTCCCTCTACAGTGGATTCAACTTCTGAGGAAGAAGAATTTCCACCCTGTGCAGAACCTACACCAGAGGAGCTGGAAGCAGACACTGCTGAGCTTTTGGGTGAAGGGGGGCCTGCCAGGGAGGAGCTGAGTGTGGCACAGCATACCTGTCCCACACTAGAGGGTCTAAGGCAGCAAGCTGTCAAACAAGCAAATGGGGATGTCAGTGACTCACACAGAGTTTACTGGGAGGATAACCTTTTGTACACTGAAGCAAGGGAGCCAAAACCTGGAGCTGCCAGGAGATTGGTGATTCCTCAGGAGTACAGAAAGTTCCTCCTAACTCTAGCCCACGACATTCCCTTAGCTGGACATTTGGGGCAAATGAAAACTTGGGACAGGCTTGTCCCCTTGTTTCATTGGCCTAGAATGTCAGAAGACACAAAGGAATTTTGTAAGTCCTGTGAAACCTGTCAAGCCAGTGGCAAGACAGGTGGCACTCCAAAGGCACGCCTTATTCCACTGCCTGTGGTTGGGGTTCCCTTTGAAAGGGTAGGGGTTGACATAGTTGGCCCCCTCGACCCTCCTACTTCTTCAGGCAATAGGTTTATCTTGGTGGTAGTGGACCATGCCACCAGATATCCTGAAGCAACTCTTTTAAGGACCACTACAGCTCCTGCAGTGGCAAAGGCCCTCCTGGGAATTTTTTCCAGGGTGGGCTTCCCAAAAGAGGTGGTATCAGACAGGGGAAGCAATTTCATGCCTGCTTACTTAAAGGCCATGTGGAAGGAATGTGGTGTGACATACAAGTTCACTACACCCTATCATCCACAAACAAATGGACTGGTTGAGAGGTTTAATAAAACTCTCAAAGGAATGATAATGGGAATCCCTGGCAAACTCCGCAGAAGATGGGATGTCCTGTTACCTTGCCTCCTTTTTGCTTACACGGAGGTACCCCAGAAAGGAGTGGGCTTCAGCCCCTTTGAACCCCTATTTGGACACCCTGTAAGAGGTCCTCTAACACTTGTGAAGGAGGGTTGGGAACAACCTTTAAAAGCTCCACAGCAAGACATAGTGGACTATGTACTTGGCCTAAGATCTAGGATGGCTGAGTACATGAAAAAGGCCAGTAAAAACCTTCAGGCCAGCCAAGAGCTCCAAAAGCAATGGCATGACCAGAAGGCTGTTTTGGGTCAGTATCAACCAGGGCAGAAAGTGTGGGTCTTGGAGCCTGTGGCCCCAAGAGCACTCCAAGACAAATGGAGTGGACCCCACATAATTGTTGAAAAGAAGGGAGAAGTCACCTACTTAGTTGACTGAGGCACTGCCAGGAGTCCCCTTAGGGTGCTCCATGTCAATCGCCTGAAACCCTACTATGACAGGGCTGATCTCACCCTGCTCATGGCAACAGATGAGGGACAGGAAGAAGAGAGTGACCCTCTCCCTGATCTCTTCTCTTCCACAGAACAAGATGCTCTAGTGGAAGGTGTAGTACTGGCAGATTGTCTTACTGCTGAGCAGAAAGACCACTGCATAAATCGCCTGGGTCAGTTTTCTGAACTCTTCTCTACTGTGCCAGGCACCACTTCTTGGTGTGAGCACACCATAGATACTGGAGACAGCTTGCCTGTCAAAAGTAAAATCTATAGGCAGCCTGACCATGTCAGAGACTACATATAGCTAGAAGTGCAGAAAATGCTTGAACTGGGAGTGGTTGAGCACTCTGAAAGTCCATGGGCCTCTCCTGTGGTACTTGTACCAAAACCTCATTCCAAGGATGGTAAAAGGGAAATGAGATTTTGTGTTGACTACAGAGGTCTCAACCAGGTAACCAAAACTGACGCTCACCCTATACCCAGGGCAGATGAGCTAATAGATACACTGGCATCTGCCAAGTATCTAAGCACTTTTGATTTGACTGCAGGGTATTGGCAGATCAAGTTATCAGAAGATGCAAAAGCAACAACTGCATTTTCAACCATTGGAGGCCATTACCAATTCACAGTAATGCCTTTTGGATTGAAAAATGCACCTGCCACTTTTCAAAGGTTGGTGAACACAGTCCTGCAAGGGCTGGAAGCTTTTAGTGCAGCATATCTAGATGATATAGCTGTCTTTAGCTCCAGCTGGGATGATAACCTGGTCCACCTATGGAAAGTTTTGGAGGCCCTGCAAAAGGCAGGCCTCACTATCAAGGCTTCAAAGTGCAAGATAGGTCAGGGGAAAGTGGTTTATCTGGGACACCTTGTAGGTGGAGAACAGATTGCACCACTTCAGGGGAAAATCCAAACTATTATAGATTGGGTTCCCCCTACAACTCAGACTCAGTTGAGAGCCTTCTTAGGCCTCACTGGGTACTACAGGAGGTTCATAAAGAACTATGGCTCCATTGCAGCCCCTCATAATGACCTCACATCTAAGAAAATGCCTAAAAAGGTATTATGGACAGCAAACTGTCAGAAAGCTTTTGAGGAGCTGAAGCAGGCCATGTGCTCTGCACCTGTCCTGAAAAGCCCCTGTTACTCCAAAAAATTCAGGGGCATATTTATACTCCGTTTGCGCCGGAATTGCGTCGTTTTTTTTTTTTACGCAATTTCGACGCAAAACTAACTCCATATTTATACTTTGGCGTTAGACGCGTCTAGCGCCAAAGTCCATGGAGTTTGCGTCATTTTTTAGCGTGGACACCTACTTTGCTTTAATGAGATGCAAGGTAGGCGTTCACGTCTGAAAAATCGACTCCGAGGCATGTGCGTCGGATTTATACTCCCGGGCAAAATTCACGCCAGGGAGTGGGCGGGTCAAAAAAAATGACGTACGCCCGCTTTTGCGCCGTTTTTTTGTGCCTGCAAAAGGCAGGCGTTAAGGGACCTGTGGGCTCTGAAGGAGCCCAGAGGTGCCCTCCCATGCCCCCAGGGACACCCCCTGTCACCCTTGCTCACCCTAGGAGGACACCCAAGGCTGGAGGGACCCATCCCAGGGACATTAAGGTAAGTTCAGGTAAGTGTTTTTTTTTTTTTTTTTGTGGCATAGGGGGGCCTGATTTGTGCCCCCCTACATGCCACTATGCCCAATGACCATGCCCAGGGGACAGAAGTCCCCTGGGCATGGCCATTGGGCAAGGGGGCATGACTCCTGTCTTTGCTAAGACAGGAGTCATTTCTATGGGGGTTGGGAGTGAAAACAAATGGCGCAAATCGGGTTGAGGCGAAAAAATTGCCTCAACCTGACTTGCCCCATTTCTTGACGCTCAAGCTCCATTTTCCCCTACGCCGGCGCTGCCTGGTGTACGTTGTTTTTTTTAACGCACACCAGACGGCGACGGCGGCTAACGCCAGCTAACGTCATTCAATAAATACGGCGCCCGCATGGCGCTTCAGAATGGCGTTAGCCGGCGCTAATTTTTTTGACGCAAAACTGCGTTAGCGCAGTTTTGCGTCAAAAAGTATAAATATGGGCCTCATTGTCCAAACTGATGCATCTGAATTAGGGGTAGGGGCAGTCTTATCACAACTTAATTCTGAGGGCCAGGATCAACCTGTTGCTTTTATCAGCAGGAGGTTGACCCCTAGAGAAAAGCGTTGGTCTGCCATAGAGAGGGAGGCCTTTGCTGTGGTCTGGGCACTGAAGAAGTTGAGGCCATACCTGTTTGGCACTCACTTCATTGTTCAGACAGACCACAAACCTCTACTTTGGCTAAAACAAATGAAAGGTGAAAACCCTAAATTGTTGAGGTGGTCCATATCCCTACAGGGAATGGACTATACAGTGGAACATAGACCTGGGAGTACCCACTCCAATGCAGATGGACTCTCCAGATATTTCCACTTAGACAATGAAGACTCATCAGGTCATGGCTAGTCTTATTGTCCTTCGTTTGGGGGGGGTTGTGTAGGAAAGTACCATCTTGCCTGGCATGTTACCCCCATATTTCACTGTATATATGTTGTTTTAGTTGTATGTGTCCTGGGACCCTGCCAGCCAGGGCCCCAGTGCTCATAAGTGTGCCCTGTATGTGTTACCTGTGTTATGACTGACTGTCTCACTGAGGCTCTGCTATTCAGAACCTCAGTGGTTATGCTCTCTCATTTCTTTCCAAATTGTCACTAACAGGCTAGTGACCAATTTCACCAATTTACATTGGCATACTGGAACACCCTTATAATTCCCTAGTATATGGTACTGAGGTACCCAGGGTATTGGGGTTCCAGGAGATCCCTATGGGCTGCAGCATTTCTTGTGCCACCCATAGGGAGATCTGACAATTCTTACATAGGCCTGCCAGTGCAGCCTGAGTGAAATAACGTCCAAGTTATTTCACAGCCATTTACCACTGCACTTAAGTAACTTATAAGTCACCTATATGTCTAACCTTTACCTGGTAAAGGTTGGGTGCTAAGTTACTTAGTGTGTGGGCACCCTGGCACTAGCCAAGGTGCTCCCACATTGTTAAGGGCAAATTCCCCGGACTTTGTGAGTGCGGGGACACCATTACACGCGTGCACTATACATATGTCGCGACATATGTATAGCGTCACAATGGTAACTCCGAACATGGCCATGTAACATGTCTAGGATCATGGAATTGTCACCCCAATGCCATTCTGGCATTGGGGAGACAATTCCATGATCCCCCGAGTCTCTAGCTCAGACCCGGGTACTGCTAAACTACCTTTCCCGGGGTTTCACTGCAGCTGCTGCCAACCCCTCAGACAGGTTTCTGCCCTCCTGGGGTCCAGCCAGGCTTGGCCCAGGAAGGCAGAACAAAGGACTTCCTCAGAGAGAGGGTGTTACACTCTCTCCCTTTGGAAAAAGGTGTTAGGGCTTGGGAGGAGTAGCCTCCCCCAGCCTCTGGAAATGCTTTCATGGGCACAGATGGTGCCCATTTCTGCATAAGCCAGTCTACACCGGTTCAGGGATCCCCCAGCCCTGCTCTGGCGCGAAACTGGACAAAGGGAAGGGGAGTGACCTCTCCCCTGACCTGCACCTCCCCTGGGAGGTGCCCAGAGCTCCTCCAGTGTGCTCCAGACCTCTGCCATCTTGGAAACAGAGGTGCTGCTGGCACACTGGACTGCTCTGAGTGGCCAGTGCCAGCAGGTGACGTCAGAGGCTCCTTCTGATAGGCTCCATCAGGTGTTGCTAGCCTATCCTCTCTCCTAAGTAGCCAAACCTCCTTTTCTGGCTATTTAGGGTCTCTGTTTCTGGGAATTCCTTAGATAACGAATGCATGAGCTCATCAGAGTTCCTCTGCATCTCTCTCTTCACCTTCTGCCAAGGAATCGACTGCTGACCGCGCTGGAAGCCTGCAAAACTGCAACAAAGTAGCAACGACGACTACTGCGACCTTGTAACGCTGATCCTTCCGCCTTCTCGACTGTTTTCCTGGTGGTGCATGCTGTGGGGGTAGTCTACCTCCTCTCTGCACTAGAAGCTCTGAAGAAATCTCCTGTGGGTCGACGGAATCGTCCCCCTGCAACCGCAGGCACCAAAGAACTGCATCACCGGTCCTCTGGGTCTCCTCTCAGCACAACGAGCGAGGTACCTTGAACTCAGCAACTCTGTCCAAGTGACTCCCACAGTCCAGTGACTCTTCAGTCCAAGTTTTGTGGAGGTAAGTCCTTGCCTCCCCACGCCAGACTGCATTGCTGGGAACTGCGTGTTTTGCAGCTACTCCGGCTCCTGTGCACTCTTCGAGGATTTCCTTTGTGCACAGCCAAGCCTGGGTCCCCGGCACTCTAACCTGCATTGCACAACCTCCTGAGTTGTCCTCCGGCGTCGTGGGACTCTCTTGTGCAACTTCGGGTGAGCTCCGGTTCACTCCACTTCGTAGTGCCTGTTCCGGCACTTCTGCGGGTGCTGCTTGCTTCTGAGTGGGCTTCTTGTGTTGCTGGACGCCCCCTCTGTCTCCTCACGCAATTGGCGACATCCTGGTCCCTCCTGGGCCACAGCAGCATCCAAAAACCCTAACCGCAACGCTTGCCGCTAGCAAGGCTTGTTTGTGGTCTTTCTGCAGGAAAACACTTCTGCACGACTCTTCACGACGTGGGACATCCATCCTCCAAAGGGGAAGTTTCTAGCCCTTGTCGTTCTTGCAGAATCCATAGCTTCTACCATCCGGTGGCAGCTTCTTTGCACCCACAGCTGGCATTTCCTAGGCATCTGCCCATTCCCGACTTGATCGTGACTTTTGGAATTGGTCCCCTTGTTCCACAGGTACTCTCGTCTGGAAATCCATCGTTGTTGCATTGCTGGTGTTGGTCTCTCCTGCAGAATTCCCCTATCACGACTTCTGTGCTCTTTGGGGAACTTAGGTGCACTTTGCACCCACTTTTCAGGGTCTTGGGGTGGGCTATTTTTCTAACCCTCACTGTTTCCTTACAGTCCCAGCGACCCTCTACGAGGTCACATAGGTTTGGGGTCCATTCGTGGTTCGCATTCCACTTCTAGAGTATATGGTTTGTGTTGCCCCTATCCCTATGTGCCCCCATTGCATTCTATCGTGACTATACATTGTTTGCACTGTTTTCTATTGCTATTACTGCATATTTTGGTATTGTGTATATATATCTTGTGTATATTTGCTATCCTCATACTGAGGGTACTCACTGAGATACTTTTGGCATATTGTCATAAAAATAAAGTACCTTTATTTTTAGAATATCTGTGTATTGTGTTTTCTTATGATATTGTGCATATGACACTAGTGGTACTGTGGGAGCTTCACTCGTCTCCTAGTTCAGCCTAAGCTGCTCTGCTAAGCTACCTTTTCTATCAGCCTAAGCTGCTAGACACCCCTCTACACTAATAAGGGATACCTGGGCCTGATGCAAGGTGTAAGTACCCCTTGGTACTCACTACAAGCCAGTCCAGCCTCCTACAAAGATAAATTAATATTTAATGTGGACTTGAAGTGGGTTTTGAAAAGCATGGGATTGTCACCCACATTACACCTCATAGTCACTGTAATGGGAACAAAAGTGAAGAGCCATTTTCAATTAATATTTTGTGTTGTATGTTATTGTAGCCCTGATGAAGTCAAAAGGGAAAATTTCCCTGACGAAACACGTGTTGGCTGTTGTTACGTGGAACAGATAAGTCAATGGACATTTAACTGTCAGCTTGTGCCATGTGGAACATAATTTTCAATGGACATGAAATCACTGATGTAACGTGCATGGAGATTTATTGATTGATTGGTACTTGGATCTATACTATAAGGTTCAAGAAGACTATTACTTGGACATAAGTGTACTATATGTAACTATACAATAAATTTGTGCTACTAATGGAATAGACAATTGGACTTACAACTGTGTATTTAGTGACTCAAATTCAATGTTATAATATTTTGTGGGGCTATGTATAGTAATAATACATATTTAAAAAAAAATCTGATAATTGTACCAGCTGAATGAGTGCCTATGAGTAATGTTATATGTTCTCAGCAAACAAATATCCTTTTTGCTGGATTATAGGGTCTTTTTGGAGGTATTTACCCTAGTAGAGCACCACTCAGACTAGTGTATAGTGAATTTAGGCAGTAAGCGCCACAACACTCCGAGAAAACTTCCCTTACATAGAGGGTCATTCTGACCCTGGCGGCCGGTGGCCGCCAGGGCCACCGACCACGGGAGCACCGCCAACAGGCTGGCGGTGCTCCAACGAGCATTCTGACCGCGGCGGTTCAGCCGCGGTCAGAAGCGGAAAGTCAGCGGTCTCCCGCTGACTTTCCGCTGCTCGTGTGAATCCTCCATGGCTGCGGAGCGTGCTCCGCAGCCATGAGGATTCCGACCCCCCCTACCGCCATCCTGTTCATGGCGGGAAAGCCGCCATGAACAGGATGGCGGTAGGGGGGGTCGCGGGGCCCCTGGGGGCCCCTGCCGTGCCCATGCCAATGGCATGGGCACGGCAGGGGCCCCCGTAAGAGGGCCCCGCAAAGTATTTCAGTGTCTGCCTTGCAGACACTGAAATACGCGACGGGTGCCACTGCACCCGTCGCACCTTCCCACTCCGCCGGCTCGATTACGAGCCGGCATCCTCGTGGGAAGGTCGTTTTCCCCTGGGCTGGCGGGCGGTTTTTCAGCAACCGCCCGCCAGCCCAGGGGAAAACTTGTAATACCAGCCGCGGTCTTTTGACCGCGGCGCGGTATTTCGGAGGGGGGAATTCTGGCGGGCGGCCTCCGCCGCCCGCCAACATTGGAATGAGGGCCATAGTCTGTTGTTTCTACTCCCTCCACTAAGCCATCACCTTCAGTGGTGGAGAAGAGATCAGGGAGAGGGTCACTCTCTTCTTCCTGTCCCTCATCAGTTGCCATGAGCAGGGTGAGATCAGCCCTGTCATAGTAGGGTTTCAGGAGGTTGACATGGAACACCCTACGGGGACTCCTGGCAGTGCCCAGGTCTACCAAGTAGGTAACCTCACCCATTTTCTCCACAATTAGATGGGGTCCACTCCATTTGTCCTGGAGTGCTCTTGGGGCCACAGGCTCCAATACTCACACCTTCTATCCTGGGTCAGGACAGCCTTCTGTCAAGCCATTTCTTTTGCAGCTCCTGGCTGGCCCGAAGGTTTTTACTGGCCTTTTTCATGTACTCAGCCATTCTTGATCTTAGGTCAAGTACATAATCCACAATGTCTTGTTTAGGAGCTTTAAAGGTTGTTTCCAACCCTCCTTTACAAGTGTTCGAGGACCTCTTACAGGGTGCCCAAAGAGGAGTTCAAAGGGGCTGAAGCCCACTCATTTCTGGGGTACCTCCCTGTAAGCAAAAAGGAGGCAAGGTAACAGAACATCCCATCTCCTCCTGAGTTTTTCAGGGAGTCCCATTATCATTCCTTTGAGAGTTTTATTAAACCTCTCTACCAGTCCATTTGCTTGTGGATGATAAGGTGTGGTGAATTTGTATGTTACACCACATTCCTTCCACATGGCCTTTAAGTATGCAGACATAAAGTTGCTACCCCTGTCTGATACAACCTCTTTTGGGAAACACACCCTGGAAAGGATTCCCAGGAGGGCTTTTGCCACTGCAGGAGCTGTAGTGGTCCTTAGAGGAATAGCTTCAGGATATCTTGTGGCATGGTCCACTACCACCAAAATATACCTATTGCCTGAAGCAGTAGGGGGATCAAGGGGGCCAACTATGTCAACCCCTACCCTTTCAAAGGGAACCCCAACCACAGGTAGTGGAATAAGGGGAGCCTTTGGAGTGCCACCAGTTTTGCCACTGGCTTGGCAGGTCACACAGGACTTACAAAAGTCTTTTGTGTCCTCTGACATCCTAGGCCAGTGAAACAGGGGGACAAGCCTTTCCCATGTTTTAATCTGACCCAAATGTCCAGCTAAGGGAATGACGTGTGCCAGAGTTAGGAGGAACTCTCCGTACTGCAGGGGAATGACCAATCTCCTGGCTGATCCAGGTTTTGGGTCCCTTGCCTCTGTGTACAAGAGGTTGTCCTCCCAGTAAAGACTATGTAAGTCACTGACATCCCCATTTTGCTGTTTGACAGCTTGCTGTCTTAGACCCTCTAATGTGGGACAGGTCTGATGTGCCACACTCAGCTCCTCCCTGGCAGGCCCCCCTCCACCCAAAAGCTCAGCAGTGTCTGCTGCCAGCTCCTCTGGTGAAGGTTCTGCACAGGGGGGAAATTCTTCTTCCTCAGAAGTTGAATCATCTGTAGAGGGAGGGATAGTGGGTAGGGATCTACCCTTACTAACCCTAGCTTTAGGGAGCACTTGGTCCATTGTTCCAGGATCCAAGTTACCCTGTCCTTTTTGCTTTTTGGCCTGAGCCCTTGTCAAAGCAAAAATATGCCCAGGAATGCCCAGCATTGTTGCATGAGCCTCCAACTCCACTTCTGTCCAAGCTGATGTCTCTAAATCATTCCTTAGTAGACAGTCTACAGGTAAATCTGAGGCAACCACAACTTTCTTTGGACCAGTAACCCCCCCCCAGTTGAGATTCACAACAGCCATGGGGTGACTAAGAGTGTTGTTATGAGCGCCTGTCACTTGGTACTGGTGACCAAGTAGGTGTTGTTCAGGGTGTACCAGTTTCTCTATTACCATGGTAACACTGGCACCTGTGTCCCTTTAGGCCTGATCCTCAACACCATTGATTAGGGGGAGTTGCTTGTACTTATCCATGTTAAGGGGACAAGCAACCAAGGTGGCCAAATCAATGGCACCTTCAGAGACTAGCACAGCCTCTGTGGTCTCCCTAACAAGACCAACCCCAACTAAATTACCAAAAGTGAGCCCAGCTACTCCCTTGGATTGGCTATTAGTAGGTTTGCTCCCACCACCACTGCTATTACTAGGGGCACTAGAGGTTGCAGTAGGGGTTGTGGTAGTGGGAGGCTTGGTGCTTTTCTTTGGACAACTGGCATCAGTTGTCCAATGGCCTTTTACTTTACATAAATAGCACCATGGTTTCTTTACTTGATTAGAAGAGGATTTGGACTCACCACCCCCACCAGAGTGTTTTTGTGGGCCTGATGAAGACTCAGTTTTAGATTTGTCCCCACCTTTGTCTGAAGACTTACCATCCTTCTTCTTGCCATCCTTGTCACCCCCTGTATGAACTTTTCTGTTCACTCTTGTTCTGACCCATTTGTCTGCCTTCTTTCCCAATTCTTGGGGAGAGGTCAGATCTGAGTCCACTAGATATTGGTGTAACAAATCAGACACACAGTTATTCAGAATATGCTCTCTCAGGATTATATTGTACAGGCTTTCATAGTCAGAAACTTTACTGTCATGTAACCACCCCTCCAAGGCCTTCACTGAATAGTCAACAAAGTCTACCCAGTCTTGTGAGGACTCTTTTCTGTTTTCTCTGAACTTAATCCTGTATTGTTCAGTGGTTAAGCCAAATCCATCCAAGAGTGCATTCTTCAAAACTGTAAAATTATGTGCATCACTTTCCTTCACAGTAGGGAGCCTATCCCTATCCTTTCCACTGAAAGATAGCCATAGGATAGCAGCCCACTGCCTTTGAGGGACCCCCTGTACCATACAGTCCCTCTCAAGTGCAGCAAACCACTTGTTAATGTCATCCCCCTCCTTGTAAGGGGGAACTATCTTATGCAGATTCCTAGAATCATGTTCTCTCACAGATTTGCTATCTGGAATACTGCTGCTGCCACCATGGGGTCCAAACCCCAACCTCTGTCTCTCTTTTTCTAAGTATAGGGATTCTCTGTCTAGAGCCAGCTATTGCTGTTTAAGCTTCAATCTGGACTTTTCCACTCTCAACTTATTGAGTTCCCTTTCTAACATCCTGTCATCAGGGTGGGTGGGTTGGGAATGTTTTGACACAGAAGAATGATGAGAATGAACAGAGGGAGACCTGTCCCTAACAGTTGGCACCCTAGCAACTTGGCCTGCAGGAACAAAACCATCTCTACTGAGATGGGAGCTTCTAACACTACCAGCATTGCTAGGTGGTCTGCTAAGGGGCAGATTAGGAAGGGCACCCTCTAACACTTTTACTGGGGCTTCCCCTGAGCCAGAGTGTGAGCTATCTCCTAACTTCTCAATTGAACTGCCAGCTAAGGCCTTATCATTTTCAATAAGCATGCTAGACAATAATTCTCTAGAGGGGTGCTTTCCTACCATTAAACCTCTATCAATGCAGAGACTCTTTAGGCCCTTAAAGTTAATGTGGTCATAAGCTGTACTGACCAAATTAAGAGGAGTTCCTACATCAGACATGATAGACTAAGGTTTAGGGACAGATAAAAGAGAGAAAAAGTTTTAGGACTTTTTGAAGAACAGGAAAAAAAAACTTTTTCAACTTTTTGAAACTTTTTGAAAGTTTAAGGGTACTTTTCAGCACTTAGCAGATAGTGTAAGAGAAGAAAAGCAAAACTTTTTGGTTAGGTGTACATACACTGAACTTGTTTTGTATATTATTCTCTTATGAAAAGTACAAAATTACAAAGTAGAAAGTAGTTTCAAGTACTTATCCCACCGCTGCACAACCAATGCAGGAGGCTGGCCTGGCTTGTAGTGGGTACCAGAGGTACTTACACCTTGTGCCAGGTCCAGTTATCCCTTATTAGTGTAGAAGAGGTGTTTCTAGCAGCTTAATGACCATGAGACATACATCCAGGGGGTACAATCGGGCCTCTTTAAATACCATCAGAAATGAAGTGAGAAGTATGGATCGGAACTCCCTGCTGAACAAACCCAAAAAAAACAACAAGAACACAACTGTTCGCTTTATCACAGCCTTTCATAATGGTCATAATCATATTCGAAAATCATTAAGAAAATTTGGGTTCTTACTTTTGAACAACTCCTCCATTAATCAATATATCACCAACCACCCTCAAATAGGTTTTAGGCGGGCACCTAACCTTCGCAATAAACTTTGTCCTTCATTTCTTCAACAAAGGTCTTCTACTACCTTTCTACCATCTAAACCAAAAGGTTTTCACACCTGCAGTAAATGTTCTGTATGTAAACTGGGTCTTTCCAAATCTACTTCAGTCAACATCAACAACTGTACCCACCGGATTAC
Source organism: Pleurodeles waltl (assembly GCF_031143425.1). NCBI lineage: Eukaryota > Metazoa > Chordata > Amphibia > Caudata > Salamandridae > Pleurodeles > Pleurodeles waltl. The sequence goes on from NC_090444.1 coordinate 848,200,754, forward strand.
TGACTTCATTAACTGTGCCAGCACCCATGTTATCTATGCTATCTGGTGCTCATGCAACCCTACTTATATTGGCAGCACGATCCGTCCTTTAAAAACCAGAATCCAGGAACATTTTCGGAACATACAAAAGTCGACACTCAAGCACCAATGGTTGAACACTTTATCAATTGTCATCAACACCAACGCACTTTTACCTTCAGTGGTCTACGACGCATCACACTCTCTCCGAGAGGTGGCAACACATCACTGCGACTACGCCAAGAAGAAAGCCGCCTAATTATTAAATATGAGACAGTTAAAAATGGCCTCAACAAAGATCATGAATGGCATTTTTGGTTAATGTAAACAACAAAAGGTTTTCTGTTTTATCCCTTTTCGCTTTTCAGGAATTGTAATTTGTAATGTGTTGGTATTTGCTAAGCTTTATCTTAGGCTGTTTCTCTGAGATGCATATGTTAGAGTATTGTATTGTTGTGTTGTACCTTTGTTTTTTTGCGACATTGTTGCTCCCTATTGTTTCAATCTTGTTTTTCATTAGCTAGTTGTTCTCTTATAGGTTTTTTCAATCTTAATTCAATATAATTCTTTCATTTTTTTACCTTTTCCCCTCCCTTCTTAGTCTTCCTTCCATGTATTTCACCTCCCTCTCTTTTAACTCACTTCCCCTTTAATAGTGCTCTATTAACTTTCATTGATGATTTTTTCTGAGCATTAGACCAGTATAAGATGGCAGTACTTGGTCCCCAAAGATGGCGTTTTTCTGCCTTGATGATTTATTCTGCCACTCCAAGATGGCAGCTGCTTTCCTCTTTTCCTTTCTGTTCACAAAGATGGCGCTCTTCGCCCTGAGGACCGGCAGTCCGTCGTTTGTCTTTACTCCAAACACAACGACGTGATAGGACTATTCTTCTAGTCACAGGTATTTTAACGTGACCTTACTATAAACCTTTTTTCCGTAAATCTCTCCTCAAATCTGAATGATTATGATACTAGCTGAGTGACCTTTTGGTTACCGCCTGGATTAAATATTCTCGCTGTAATCACAGATTTTCTCCTTTTTTAACATCACAGATTCCTTAACATCACAGATTTTGCAGCACGCCTGGTCCTTGTTTGACTTTCCATTGTTCTTTTTCCTGATTCTTATGGACTTTCAAGCCTTGAATTCCACCCTAATCACCTACTAACTCCTCTCATGCTTGGGCTCAAGAATTTTCCAATTCTGGAATATCACATCAGAAACTATTTCGCACGGGATTTGTTTTTTGCTCACCATTTGGTGGTGTTTGATGGTATCTCATTTTTTCCGTCCTACATGATTAACTCTATCAGAGAATTTGATTCTTCTCTTCTTTTTCAGCCTTGAGAAAGCCCCGGCTTATATAGCCAGAGGGGGCGAAACACGTGTTGGCTGATCCTCTCTTCTCTTGTCATCACTTTGGATTTTGCTTTTGTCTCGAAAATAAGTGACTCTTTGAGCTTTTGGAATTAAAACGCCTGTACAACAATGAAATAAATTTCTAATTTGATAACTCCAAGAACCTCTTGAGTTTGACTTTACCTTCTGTTTGTTTTGTATACCCTTTCCAGAGGACGTGGGTCCCTGTCCTCTGGTCAAGTCCCCCACTTCATGAACAAGGCATTTTATACAGGAGAATAGTGACTTTGGACCCTCTCCAGTATTGGAGTTCTGTTTTCGTTTCCAGCAGCTTAGGCTGATAGAAGGTAGCTATAGCAGAGCAGCTTAGGCTGAACTAGGAGACATGCAAAGCTCCTACTATACCACTGGTGTCATATGCACAATATCATAAGAAAACACAAAACACAGATATACAAAAAATAAAGGTACTTTATTTTTATGACAATATGCCAAAAGTATCTCAGTGAGTACCCTCAGTATGAGGATGCCAAATATACACAAGATATATGTATACAATACCAAAAATATGCAGTAATATCAAAAAGAAGTAATGCAAGCAGTGTAAAGTTACAATAGATTGCAATAGGAGCACATAGGTATAGGGGCAACACAAACCATATACTCCAAAAGTGGAATGCGAACCACAAATGGACCCCAAACCTATGTGAGCTTGTAGAGGGTCGCTGGGGCTGTAAGAAAACAGTGAGGGTTAGAAAAATAGCACACCCCAAGACCCTGTAAGGTAGGTGTAAAGTGCACCTACAACCCCCAGAGAGCACAGAAGTCGTGATAGGGGGATTCTGCAAGGAAAACCAACACCAGCAAAGCAACAACAGTGGATTTCCAGACCCGAGTACCTGTAAGACAAGGGGACCAAGTCCAAGAGTCGCGACAGTGTCGAGAGTGGGCAGGAGCCCAGGAAATGCCTGCTGAGGGTGCAAGGAAGCTGCCACCAGATGGAAGAAGCTTGGTGTTTTGCAAGAACGAAGAGGACTAGGAACTTCCCCTTTGGAGGATGGATGTCCCACGTTGTGAAGAAGCTTGCAGAGGTGTTCCCACACAGAAAGACCGCAAACAAGCTTTGCTAGCTGCAAGGGTCGCGGTTAGGGTTTTTGGATGCTGCTGTGGCCCAGGAGGGACCAGGATGTCGCCACTTGGATGAGGAGACAGAGGGGGTGCCCAGCAAGTCAGAGAGCCCTCACAGAAGCAGGCAGTACCCGCAGAAGTACTGGAACAGGTACTTAGAAGAGGAGTGAACCAGAGTCCACCCGAAGTCACAAAAGGGAATCCCACTACGCCGGAGGACAACTCAGAAGGTTGTGCACTGCAGGTTAGAGTGTTGGGGACCCAGGCTTGGCTGTGCATGAAGGAAATCCTGGAAGAGTGCACAGGAGCCGGAGCAGCTGCAAATTACGCGGTACCAAGCAATGCAGTCTAGTGTGGGGAGGCAAGGACTTACCTCCACCAAACTTGGACTGAAGAGTCACTGGACTGTGGGAGTCACTTGGACAGAGTTGCTGAGTTCCAGGGACCGCGCTCGTCGTGCTGAGAGGGGACCCAGAGGACCGGTGATGCAGTCTTTTGTTGCCTGCGGTTGCAGGGGGAAGATTCCGTCGACCCATAGGAGACTTCTTCAGAGCTCCTGGTGCAAGAAGGAGGCAGGCTAGCCCCTGAGCATGCACCACCAGGAAACAGGCGAGAAAGGCGGCAGGATGAAGCGATACAATGTTGCAGTAGCCATCTTTGCTACCTTGTTGCGGTTTTGCAGGCGTTCTGAGCAGTCAGCGGTCGATCCTTTGGCAGAAGGTGAAGAGGGAGATGCAGAGGAACTCTGGTGAGCTCTTGCATTCGGCATCTGAGGAATTCCCCAAAGCAGAGACCCTAAATAGCCAGAAAAGGAGGTTTGGCTACCAAGGAAGGAGGATAGGCTAGTAAGAAAGGTAAGAGCCTATCAGAAGGGGTCGCTGACATCACCTGATGGGACAGGCCACTCAGAGCAGTCCAGTGTGCCAGCAACACCTCTGTTTCCAAGATGGCAGAGGTCTGGGGCACACTGGAGGAGCTCTGGGCACCTCCCCTGGGAGGTGCAGGTCAGGGGAGTGGTCACTCCCCTTTCCTTTGTCCAGTTTCGTGCCAGAGAAGGGCTGGGGGATCCCTAAACCGGTGTAGACTGGCTTATGCAGAGATGGGCAGCATCTGTGCCCATCAAAGCATTTCCAGAGGCTGGGGGAGGCTACTCCTCCCCAGCCATCACACCTATTTCCAAAGGGAGAGGGTGTCACACCCTCTCTCAGAGGAAATCCTTTGTTCTGCTTTCCTGGGCCAGGGCTGCCTGGACCCCAGGAGGGCAGAAACCTGTCTGAGGGGTTGGCAGCAGCTGCAGTGGAGACCCCGGAAAGGCAGTTTGGCAGTACCTGGGTACTGTGCTAGAGACCCGGGGGATCATGGAATTGTCTCCCCAAGGCCAGAATGGCCTTGGGGAGACAATTCCATGATCTTAGACATGTTACATGGCCATGTTTGGAGTAACCATTGTGACGCTATACATAGGTAGTGACCTATGTATAGTGCACACGTGTAATGGTGTCCCCGCACTCAGAAAGTCCGGGGAATTTGCCCTGAACAATGTGGGGGCACCTTGGCTAGTGTCAGGGTGCCCACACACTAAGTAACTTAGCACCCAACCTTCACCAGGTGAAGGTTAGACATATAGGCGACTTATAAGTTACTTAAGTGCAGTGGTAAATGGCTGTGAAATAACGTGGACGTTATTTCACTCAGGCTGCAGTGGCAGGCCTGTGTAAGAATAGTCAGATCTCCCTATGGGTGGCAAAAGACATGCTGCAGCCCATAGGGATCTCCTGGAACCCCAATACCCTGGGTACCTCAGTACCATATACTAGGGAATTATAAGGGTGTTCCAGTATGCCAGTGTGAATTGGTGAAATTGGTCACTAGCCTGTTAGTGACAATTTGGAAAGCAGAGAGAGCATAACCACTGAGGTTCTGGTTAGCAGTGCCTCAGTGAGACAGTTAGTCATCACACAGGGAACACATACAGGGCACACTTATGAGCACTGGGGCCCTGCCTGGCATGGTCCCAGTGACACATAGACTAAAACAACATATATACAGTGAAATATGGGGGTAACATGCCAGGCAAGATGGTACTTTCCTACAATCAGCAACGGCCAGAACAGGTAACGAAGGGGCAAAGGGGGTGGCAGCCCCAGAGCCATGCATCAGTGCCGTCCACGCCTTGGCAGTACACGTCACTGTGTCAACACCCCGCAAACGAAGCCGAGACGGATTTCCAAGCACTCGTACCAAGCCATCTGGCCAAACTGCATCACTTTCTGTCGCCAGATGTGGCAGATACCGAATCGTGCGCAGCCAATAATACGGAAAGTGTGCCTTTTCGCAATTAAAATAAAGCTCCAGATCAGGGGCAGCAAGACCACCCAGCTCAAAAGGCAGCTTCAGCTTCTCCCAGGCGATACGAGGTTGGCCGCCCACCCAAACATAAATTTGCGGAGCACCACCATCCTCACAATAGCAATACGCCCAATCAGCGAAAGCAGTAATGCACGCCATGCCTTAACCTTCTCCTCTAACCACGAAATCGCAGCGCCATAATTAGCCAACCAGAGTTTCCGTGTCGCAACTCAACTGAACTCCTAGATACCAAACCGGGCCCTCTGCCCATGCTATAGGATACCGGGAAGAGAACTCCACCACACCCAGGTACAAGGTCAGCACCACTGACTTAGACCAATTGATCACAATGCCAGAAAAAGTGCCAAAGTGCACGATCTCATCTAACAGAACATCTAAATTCCGGCACGGATCCCGTACATACAGCGCAATGTCATCCGCATACATAGATATCAAAATAGGTCGCTGCCGGAACTGGAGACCCTTATCATTGTGCCGCTGTCGTAACCCCGCCGCAAGAGGCTCCATCGCCACCGCGAAAAGTAACAGAGACAATGATGGGTCCCACGGGCGATAGGAAACGAAGCCGACACACTCCAATTTAAAGGCAGTCTAGCAGTGGAGAGTGTGTACAATAATCTGACCAGCTTCACAAAACACGCACTCAGTCCCACTCGGGCAAGTAGCGCAAACATGTACTCCCATGCCAAGAAATCAAAAGCCTTGGTAGCATCCAGGAACACCGCCGCGGTGTTATCATCAGCCTCCATCGAACCAGCAACAACAAAAAAAGTACGCAAGTTATAAGACGTGGATCTCTCAGGCACGAAGCCTGATTGGTCTGGCAGCACTAACCGAGGAAGCAGCTGTTGCAAACGTGCAGCAATCATTTTGGCCAAGATTTTATTGTCAATATTGATCATAGAGAGCGGGCGATACGCATCACAGCCACACGGATCCTTCCCCGGCTTAAGGATCGTGACAATCAAGGCCTCCCGGAGTGAGGCAGGAAGAATCCCAGCCTCCAGATATTCCGCATACACTTCCAATAGGTGAGGGGCAAGGATATCCGCGTATTCCTTGTAAAACGCAGTGGTCAAGCCATCTGTACCAGGAGACTTATCCCCAGGCAGGTCACGGATAGCCACAGCTACCTCCCCCACATAAAATAGAACATCCAAGTGCGCGCAGTGGGCATCGTCGAACCACACTAGTGCGATTTGAGAGAAATAAGCCTGCGCTGCGGCAGCGTCCAACCCGACCAGGTCCGCGTATAGCTTTGCAAAAAATTGGGTAAAAACTTGCATAACTCCGCTCGTCCCAAACACATGCTCATCCCCAGCACCTACAACCTCGGTGACATAATTGCTAGCCCATGACCGAGCGGTCCTCCCCAAAAACAAACCTCTCTGAGGGAGGCCTCCTCGTACAAGGACACTGTGCTCCGCAGCTCCGCCAGCACCTCACCAGACCAGCTCTCCACTAAACGCCGCTCCAGCTCCATATTCCTCCCCTCCAAATCCGCCAGCTCCCGCTGGAGGGCCTTCAGCATCCCATGCTGTTTCGAGAGGCATACCCCCCGAATAACCACCTTAAATGCCTTCCACAAGGTGCCAGCTGCCCTCACAGAGCCACGGTTTTCAGCAAAGAACAGTACGATGGCCTCGCGCACCCACTCGCGAAAGGCCGCTTCCCGCAGCACCCCGCGAGGAACCCTCCACAGAAACGTGCGCTCCAACTCACATGGCACCTCCAGCACTAACCGCACCGGCGAATGATTAGACAACGTGCGAGGCAGGTGATCCATGGAACTCATCCATAACTCCACATCTCTGGTACCCAACCAACGATCGATAGGGGACCAGCTGCTGTGGGTATAATAAACGCACATGCCCTCTCGAGCAGCACCATGTATCAACCTCCACAGATCCACCAGAGCGCCCCCCTGCATGACCGAAGCCAAGGCCCTTGCCACTGCAACATGTTGCACCCTGGCCACGCTCTCGCGGTCCATCCTCGGATCCAGAATCACGTTAAAGTCACCACCCCAAATTACTGCGCCAGTTCCCAATGACTCCACCAGACGCCACATCTTTCGAAAAAACTCTGGGTTGTCCACGTTAGGACCATAAACAGAAACCAGCCGGTAAGCTCTGTCCAACAGTGTAGGAAGGTAGCCTCTTTCTAGCCTTGTTGCCCCCACTTTTGGCCTGTTTGTGAGTATATGTCAGGATAGTTTCGCTGTCTCACTGGGATCCTGCTAGCCAGGGCCCAGTGCTCTTAGTGAAAACCCTATGTTGTCAATGTGTTTGTTATGTGTCACTGGGATCCTGCTAGCCAGGACCCCAGTGCTCATAAGTTTGTGGCCTATATGTGTTCCCTGTGTGGTGCCTAACTGTATCACTGAGGCTCTGCTAATCAGTGTTTATGCTCTCTCTGCTTTCTAAATTTGTCACTGCAGGCTAGTGACTAAATTTACCAATTCTCATTTGTAAGGAAATGCCTCCTTGGCATGATTACCCCCTTACTTTTTGCCTTTGCTGATGCCAAGTTATGATTTGAAAGTGTGCTGAGGCCTGCTAACCAGGCCCCAGCACCAGTGTTCTTTCCCTAACCTGTACCTTGGTTTCCACAATTGGCACACCCTGGCATCCAGGTAAGTCCCTTGTAACTGGTACCCCTGGTACCAAAGGCCCTGATGCCAGGGAAGGTCTCTAAAAGCTGCAGCATGTCTTACGCCACCCTGGGGACCCCTCACTCAGCACAGACACACTGCTTCCCAGCTTGTGTGTGCTAGTGGGGATAAAATGACTAAGTCGACATGGCACTCCCCTCAGGGTGCCATGCCAACCTCACACTGCCTATAGGTATAGATAAGTCACCCCTCTAGCAGGCCTTACAGCCCTAAGGCAGGGTGCACTATACCATAGGTGAGGGCATAAGTGCATGAGCACTATGCCCTTACAGTGTCTAACCAAACCTTAGACATTGTAAGTGCAGGGTAGCCATAAGAGTATATGGTCTGGGAGTCTGTCATGCACGAACTCCACAGCACCATAATGGATACACTAAAAAACTGTGAAGTTTGGTATCAAACTTCTCAGCACAATAAATGCACACTGATGCCAGTGTACATTTTATTGTAACATACACCCCAGAGGGCATCTTAGAGATGCCCCCTGAAATCTTAACTGACTACCAGTGTAGGCTGACTAGTTTTAGCAGCCTGCCACACACCAGACATGTTGCTGGCCACATGGGGAGAGTGCCTTTGTCACTCTGTGGCTAGTAACAAAGCCTGTACTGGGTGGAGGTGCTTCTCACCTCCCCCTGCAGGAACTGTAACACCTGGCGGTGAGCCTCAAAGGCTCACCCCCTTTGTCACAGCACCCCAGGGCACTCCAGCTAGTGGAGTTGCCCGCCCCCTCCGGCCACAGCCCCACTTTTGGCGGCAAGGCCGGAGGAGATAATGAAAAAAACAAGGAGGAGTCACTGGCCAGCTGAGCTGAGGTGACTCTGACTTTTAGAAATCCTCCATCTTGCAGATGGAGGATTCCCCCAATAGGATTAGGGATGTGCCCCCCTCCCCTCAGGGAGGAGGCACAAAGAGGGTGTAGCCACCCCCAGGGCTAGTAGCTATTGGCTACTAACCCGCCAGACCTAAACACCCCCCTAAATCGAGTATTTAGGGGCTCCCAGAACACAGCAAGATAGATTCCTGCAACCTACCGGCCTGTTTCCCTACTTCAAAAGAACTGCTCCAGCAACGCGTTCCACAGCGTCCAACAACCTCTGAAGCCTCAGAGGACTACCCTGCATCTAAAAGGACCAAGAACTCCTGAGGACAGCAGCTCTGCTCCAAGAAAGAAGCATCTTTGCAACAAAGAAGCAACTTTGAAAGAACACATGTTTCCCGCCGGAAGCGTGAGACTTTGCACTCTGCACCCGACGCCCCCGGCTCAACTTGTGGAGAACAAACACTACAGGGAGGACTCCCCGGCGACTGCGAGCCAGTGAGTAACAAGAGTTGGCCCCCCCTGAGCACCCACAGCGACGCCTCCAGAGGGAATCCAGAGGCTCCCCCTGACCGCGACTGCCTGCTTCAAAGACACGATGCCTGGTAAGGACACTGCACCCGCAGCCCCCAGGACCTGAAGAATCCGACCTCCAGTGCAGGAGCGACCCCCAGGTGGCCCTCTCCCTTGCCCAGGTGGTGGCTACCCCAAGGAGCCCCCCCTTGCCTGCCTGCATCGCTGAAGAGACCCCTAGGTCTCCCATTGGATTACATTGCAAACCCGAAGCCTGTTTGCACACTGCACCCGGCCGCCCCGTGCCGCTGAGGGTGTACTTTTTGTGCTGACTTGTGTCCCCCTGGTGCCTTACAAAACCCCCCTGATCTGCCCCCTGAAGACGTGGGTACTTACCTGCTGGCAGACTGGAACCGGGGCACCCCCTTCTCCATTGAAGCCTATGCATTTTGGGCACCACTTTGACCTCTGCACCTGACCGGCCCTGGGCTGCTGGTGTGGTAACTTTGGGGTTGCTCTGAACCCCCAACGGTGGGCTACCTTGGACCCAACTTTGAACCCTGTAGGTGGTTTACTTACCTGCAAAACTAACAAACACTTACCTCACCCAGGAACTGTTGAAAATTGCTCTGTGTCCAGTTTTAAAATAGCTTATTGCCATTTGTGTGAAAACTGTATATGCTATTTTGCTAATTCAAAGTTCCTAAAGTTCCTAAGTGAAGTACCTTTCATTTAAAGTATTGTTTGTAAATCTTGAACCTGTGGTTCTTAAAATAAACTAAGAAAATATATTTTTCTATATAAAAACCTATTGGCCTGGAATTGTCTTTGAGTGTGTGTTCCTCATTTATTGCCTGTGTGTGTACAACAAATGCTTAACACTACCCTCTGATAAGCCTACTGCTCGACCACACTACCACAAAATAGAGCATTAGAATTATCTCTTTTTGCCACTATCTTACCTCTAAGGGGAACCCTTGGACTCTGTGCATGCTATTTCTTACTTTGAAATAGTACATACAGAGCCAACTTCCTACATCATTGGCACACTGGTACACTCATATAATTCCCTTGTATATGGTACTTAGGTACCCAGGGTATTGTTGTTCCAGGAGATCCCTATGGGCTGCAGCAAATCTTTTGCCACCCATAGGGAGCTCAGATAATTCTTACACAGGCGTGCCACTGCAGGCTGAGTGAAATAATGTCCACATTATTTCACAGCCATTTTTCACTGCACATAAGTAACTTATAAGTCACCTATATGTCTAACCCTCACTTGGTGAAGGTTGGGTGCCAAGTTACTTAGTGTGTGGGCACCCTGGCACTAGCCAAGGTGCCCCCACATCGTTCAGGGCAAATTCCCCGGACTTTGTGAGTGCGGGGACACCATTACACACGTGCACTATACATAGGTCACTACCTATGTATAGCGTCACAATGGTAACTCCAAACATGGCCATATAACCTGTCTAATATCATGGAATTGTCACCCCAATACCATTCTGGTATTGGGGGGGGAAATTCCATGATCCCCCGGGACTCTGGCACAGAACCCGGGTGCTGCCAAACTGCCTTTCCGGGGTTTCCACTGCAGCTGCTGCTGCTGCCAACCCCTCAGACAGGATTCTGCCCTCCTGGGGTCTGGGCAGCCCCAGCCCAGAAAGGCAGAACAAAGGATTTCCTCTGAGAGAGGGTGTTACACCCTCTCCCTTTGGAAATAGGTGTGAAGGGCTGGGGAGGAGTAGCCTCCCCAGCCTCTGGAAATGCTTTGATGGGCACAGATGGTGCCCATCTCTGCATAAGCCAGTCTACACCGGTTCAAGGATCCCCAGCCCTGCTCTGGCGCGAAACTGGACAAAGGAAAGGGGAGTGACCACCCCCCTGACCAGTACCTCCCAGGGGAGGTGCCCGGAGCTCCTCCAGTGTGTCCCAGACCTCTGCCATCTTGGAAACAGGGGTGATGGGGGCACACTGGACTGCTCTGAGTGGCCAGTGCCAGCAGGTGACATCAGAGACCCCCTCTGATAGGCTCTTACCTTTCTTGGTAGCCAATCCTCCTTTCTTGGTAGCCAAACCTCCTTTTCTGGCTATTTAGGGTCTCTCCTCTGGGGTATTCTTCAGATAACGAATGCAAGAGCTCACCAGAGTTCCTCTGCACTTCCCTCTTTGACTTATGCCAATGATCGACCGCTGACTGCTCCAGGACGCCTGCAAAACCCCAACAAAGTAGCAAGACGACTACCAGCAACATTGTAGCACCTCATCCTGCCGGCTTTCTCGACTGTTTCCTGGTGGTGCGTGCTCTGAGGGTCATCTGCCTTCACCCTGCACTGGAAGCCAAGAAGAAATCTCCTGTGGGTTGACGGAATCTTCCCCCTGCTAACGCAGGCACCAAAAGACTGCATCACCGGTCCTCTGGGTCCCCTCTCATCCTGACGAGCATGGTCCCTGAAACACAGGAACTCTATCCAAGTGACTCCCACAGTCCAGTGATCCTTCAGTCCAAGTTTGGTGGAGGTAAGTCCTTGCCTCCCCACGCGAGACTGCAAACCTGTGTACTGCGCGATTTGCAGCTGCTCTGGCTCGTGTGCACTCCTCCAAGGATTCCTTCGTGCACAGCCTATCCCGGGCCCTCAGCACTCCGTCCTTCAGTGCTCAACCCTCTGAGTTGGCCTCCGATGTCGTGGGACCCTCCTTTGCGACTCTGAGCCAGCTCCAGTTCACAAATCTTGTAAGTGCCTGCTCTGGTACTTCTGCGGGTGCTGCCTGCTTCTGTGGGGGCTCTCTGAGTTGCTGAGCGCCCCCTCTGTCTCAACCTCCAAGGGGCGACATCCTGGTCCTTCCTGGTCCCCAGTGTAGGAGGCTGGCCTGGCTTGTAGTGGGTACCAGAGGTACTTACACCTTGTGCCAGGTCCAGTTATCCCCTATTAGTGTAAAAGATGTGTTTCTGGCAGCTTAGACTGATAGAAGGTAGCTATGGCAAAGCAGCTTAGGCTGAACTAGGACACATGTAAAGCTCTTACTATACCACTGGTGTCATATGCACAATATCATAAGAAAACACAATACACAGAATTACTAAAAATAAAGGTACTTTATTTTTATGACAATATGCCGAAAGTATATCAGTGAGTACCCTCAGTATGAGGATAAGTTATATACACAAGATATATGTACACAAAACAAAATTAGGTAAGTAATAGCAAGAAAAGTAATGCAAGCAGTGTAGAATTACAGTAGATTGCAATAGGAGCACTTAGGTATAGGGGCAACACAAACCATAGACTCCAAAAGTGGAATGCGAACCACGAATGGAACCCAAACCAATGTGAGCTTGTAGAGGGTCACTGGGACTGTAAGAAAACAGTGAGGGTTAGAAAAATAGCCCACCCCAATACCCTGAAAAGTAGGTGTAAAGTGCACCTACTACCCCAAGGGAGCACAGAAGTCGTGATAGGGGGATTCTGCAGGAAGAACAAACACCAGCAATGCAACAACAGTGGATTTCCGGACCTGAGTACCTGTAAGACAAGGGGACTAAGTCCAATAGTCGCAACAGTGTTGAGAGTGGGCAGGAGCCCAGGAAATGCCAGCTGAGTTTGCAAGTAAGCTGCCACCGGATGGAAGAAGCTTGGAGTTCTGCAAGAAAGAAGAGTGCTCCTTTGGAAGACGGATGTCCCACGTCGCGATGAAGCTCGCAGAGGTGTTCCAATGCAGAAGACTGCAAACAAGCCTTGCTAGCTGCAAAGGTCGTGGTAGAGATTTTCGGGTGCTGCTGTGGCCCAGGAGGGACCAGGATGTCGCCACTTGGAGGAGGAGACAGAGGGGTCTCTGCCTGGATAGAGGTTTGAGTATAGGAAAGAATCCTACAAAAGAGTTTCTCTTTAACATGCTCATTGTAGATGACCAGAACCAGTCTGGGCCATCTCAGGAGAGGTTAGAAAATGGGGAAGCTTCCCAGTCAGATTCAGGGGAGTTCCTTGAGAAAGCTGGGGAGGGTTCTTATCAGGTCCTGCCCCCTAGCAGGGCACCTAGTGATGATGGTAGTGATAGAGGCTCCCACAACAGTAGGGCATCCTTCATCCCCAGAGGCCAGGTTACTAGGGTCCAGACAGTTAGGGACAGGTCCCCCTCTGAAACTTCCCACATTTCCTCTGTGTCAAAGCATTCCCAACCCACCCACCCTGAGGATAACTTGTTAGAAAGGGAACTCAAAAAGTTAAGGGTGGAAGAGACCAGACTGAAGCTTAAACAGCAGCAGCTGGCCTTAGATAGGGAATCCCTAGACATAGAGAGGGAAAGACAGAGGTTGGGGTTAGTTCCCCATGGTGGCAGCAGCAGTATTTCTGATAGCAATCCTGTTAAAGAGCAAGATTCCAGGAATCTGCACATGATAGTCCCCCCTTACAAGGAGGGGGATGACATTAATAAGGAACTGGAAAGGGTAGGGATAGGCTCCTTACTGTCAGAGAAAGTGATGCCAATAACTACAAAGTTTTGAAAGATGCACTCTTGGATGGATTTGGCTTAACCACTGAACAATACAGGATTAAGTTCAGAGACACCAGAAAAGAGTTTTCTCAAGACTGGACAGATTTTGTGGACTGTTCAGTGAAGGCCTTGGAAGGGTGGTTGCATGGCAGTAAAGTTTACGACTATGAAAGCCTGTACAATCTTACTCTGAGAGAGCATATTCTTAACAAAACTTCTGCAGGCAGGTCGCTCCCCGCTCCGCCATCCGCGCCACCTCCACTCTGCATCTTTTATCCTCCTTTTTCCCCGCCGCTGCGTCTCTGCGGCCCCTCCTCCCTCCCTCCTCCTCCTCACCGTCTCTCTTTGCCTCTTTTTCCCCGCCGCTGCATCCCTGCGGCCCCTCCCGCCTCCCCCCTCCTCCTCATCCTCTCTCTTTGCCTGTTTTTCCCCACTGCTGCGTCCCTGTGGCCCCTTCCACCTCCCCGCTCCTCCTCACCGTCTCTCTTTGCCTGTTTTTCTCCGCCGCTGCGTCCCTGCGGCCCCTCCTGCCTCCCCCTCCTCCACACCGTCTCTTTTTCCTGTTTTTCCCCGCCGATGCGTCCCTGCGGCCCCTCCTGCCTCCCCCCTCCTCCTCACCATCTCTCTTTGCCTGTTTTTCCCCGGCGCTGCATCCCTGCTGCCCCTCCCGCCTCCCCCCTCTTTCTCACTGTCTCTCTTTGCCTGTTTTTCCCCGCAGCTGCGTCCCTGTGGCCCCTCTCGTCTCCCCCCTCCTCCTCACCGTCTCTCTTTGCCTGTTTTTCCCCACCGCTGTGTCCCTGCGGCCCCTCCCCCTCCTCCTCACCGTCTCTCTTTGCCTCTTTTTCCTCGCCGATGCATCCCTGCGGCCCCTCCTGCCTCCCCCCTCCTCCTCATCCTCTCTCGTTGCCTGTTTTTCCCCACTGCTGCGTCCCTGTGGCCCCTCCCGCCTCCCCGCTCCTCCTCACCGTCTCTCTTTGCCTGTTTTTCTCTGCCGCTGCGTCCCTGCGGCCCCTCCCGCCTCCCCCTCCTTCTCACCGTCTCTGTTTGCCTCTTTTTCCCCGCCGCTGCATCCCTGCGACCCCTCCCGCCTCCCCCCTCCTCCTCATCCGCTCTCTTTGCCTGTTTTTCCCCACTGCTGCGTCCCTGTGGCCCCTCCCGCCTTCCCGCTCCTCCTCACCGTCTCTCTTTGCCTGTTTTTCTCCGCCGCTGCGTCCCTGCAGCCCCTCCCGCCTCCCCCTCCTCCTCACCGTCTCTTTTTCCTGTTTTTCCCCGCCGATGCGTCCCTGCGGCCCCTCCTGCCTCCCCCTCCTCCTCACCATCTCTCTTTGCTTGTTTTTCCCCGCCGCTGCATCCCTGCGGCCCCTCCCGCCTCCCCCTCCTCCTTACCGTCTCTCTTTGCCTGTTTTTCCCCGCTGCTGTGTCCCTGCGGCCCCTCCCGCCTCCCCCCTCCTCCTCACAGTCTCTTTTTCCTGTTTTTCCCCGCCGCTGCGCTCCTGAGGCCCCTCCCGCCTCCCCCCTCCTCCTCACCATCTCTTTTTCCTGTTTTTTCCCGCCACTGCGTCCCTGCGGCCCCAGCCCTATCATTCATCAAGCCCTCCCTCCTCCCAGCTGCCACTCCCACCATCCCCTCCTCTTATGGCAGCCGCGTGCGGTAACAGGGAACAACCTTTGACCCTGCTTCTGCAGGCAGGTCGCTCCCTGCTCCGCCATCCGCGCCACCTCCACTCCGCATCTTTTATCCTCCTTTTTCCCCCCTGCTGCGTCCCTGCGGCCCCTCCTCCTCACCGTCTCTTTTTCCTGTTTTTCCCCGCCGCTGTGTCCCTGCGGCCCCTCCCGCCTCTCCCCTCCTCCCCACCGTCTCTCTTTGCCTGTTTTTTCTTGCTGCTGCATCCCTGCGACCCCTCCCGCCTCCCCCCTCCTCCTCACCATCTCATTTTCCTGTTTTTCCTTGCCGCTGTGTCCCTGCAGCCCCTCACCCTCCTCCTCACCGTCTCTCTTTGCCTGTTTTTCCCCGCTGCTGCGTCCCTGCGGCCCCACCCCCCCCAGCCCTCTCATTCGTCAAGCCCTCCCTCCTCCCAGCTGCCACTTCCACCCTCCCCTCCTCCTATGGCAGCCGCGGAGCCGCCGTCTGCGCCTGTCCGCGCCAAGACCGTGCCCAGCGCCAGTCCCCCTGGCCCTCTCAGACACACCTACTCCCACCTCACCCTCCACTCTCTCAACCCAGGCCCCGCCCCACATGCACTCCATCTAGCCCCACACACACTCATGGCCCCTTCACCTGCTGCACCTGTCACTTCTCCTGCTCGTCATCCCTCACACCACACAACAACCATAGCGACCCCACCTTCAACAAACACAACACCCCCAATGCAAGACTCACCCGCCCTGCCCCCACCAACCAACCCCGCCACACACCAGCCCACAACCAGAACACACCCCGCAACAACACCCTCATGCACCACACCAACGCCACCCACCACAACCACCTCAACTGCTTGCTCCTCAACATCCGCTCCCTAAACAAACATGCCATAGAACTCTGGGACCTCATCACATCACACTCACCTGACATCGTCTTCCTCACGGAAACCTAGACCAACCCCTCCTCAGAACCAGACATAGCCATCGCCACCCCCAAGGGATACAAACTCCAACGCAAAGACCGCCTCAACAGGCCAGGCGGTGGCATCGCCATCCTACACAGAGACACCATCAAAGTCACCACCAGCTCCCAAGACACCACCGACAACACTGAACACATGCAATTCCTAATCCACATTAACAACTCCTCCACCCTCAGAGGTACACTAATCTACAGACCACCAGGATCACGCCCTGCCTTCTGCAACACCATCGCCAACAGCATCAGCTCGCACACCCTCACCTCCACAGACTACATCCTCCTCGGTGATTTCAACTTTCACTTAGAAAACCTACAAGACCACAACACTACCTCCCTCATAGACAACCTCACCAACCTCGGACTCAAACAACTGGTCACCGCACCCACCCACTCAGGAGGACACACGATCAACGCAATTTTCACCGCAAGCCAACACATAGCCTACACCCACACCACCAAACTCCTCTGGACTGACCACCACTGCGTCCACTTCTCCTTCACCAAACCCCCACACGCTACCATCAACACACCACACCCTACCGCATGTGGGACAAGACGCCCACGGAACAACTAAACTCCCAACTGGCCCATAACCCCCCCCACACCAACGACCCCAACACAGGAGCACACAACCTCTCCAAATGGATCACTACCTGCACAGACACACTAGCCCCCCTCAGAAAACACATCGCCACCCGTAACATCAAGAACACCCCATGGTTTACCCCTGAACTCCAAGACTCCAAGCACAAATGCTGCCAAGTGGAGAAAATATGGTGACTAGATGTGAGAAAGTAGCCTCTTTCTAGCCTTGTTACCCCCACTTTTGGCCTGTTTGTGAGTGTATGTCAGGGTGTTTTCGCTGTCTCACTGGGATCCTGCCAGCCAGGGCCCAGTGCTCATAGTGAAGACCCTATGGCCCGTATTTATACTTTTTTAGCGCCGCATTTGCGTCGTTTTTTTTACGCAAAAACGGCGCAAACTTGCAAAATACCATTGTATTTTGTAGGTTTGCGCCGTTTTGCGTCAAAAAGCGGCGCTAATGCGGCGCTAAAAAAATTATAAATACGGGCCTATGTTTTCAGTATGTTTGTTATGTGTCACTGGGACCCTGCTAGCCGGGACCCCAGTGCTCATAAGTTTGTGACCTATATGTATGTGTTCCCTGTGTGATGCCTAACTGTCTCACTGAGGCTCTGCTAACCAGAACCTCAGTGGTTATGCTCTCTCATTTTCTTTCCAAATTGTCACTAACAGGCTAGTGACCAATTTCACCAATTTACATTGGCATACTGGAACACCCTTATAATTCCCTAGTATATGGTACTGAGGTACCCAGGGTATTGGGGTTCCAGGAGATCCCTATGGGCTGCAGCATTTCTTGTGCCACCCATAGGGAGATCTGACAATTCTTACACAGGCCTGCCAGTGCAGCCTGAGTGAAATAACGTCCACGTTATTTCACAGCCATTTACCA
This sequence comes from Pleurodeles waltl, assembly GCF_031143425.1. Lineage (NCBI taxonomy): Eukaryota > Metazoa > Chordata > Amphibia > Caudata > Salamandridae > Pleurodeles > Pleurodeles waltl. Next base: position 848,218,231 of record NC_090444.1, read on the forward strand.
CTGCACTTAAGTAACTTATAAGTCACCTATATGTCTAACCTTTACCTGGTAAAGGTTGGGTGCTAAGTTACTTAGTGTGTGGGCACCCTGGCACTAGCCAAGGTGCTCCCACATTGTTCAGGGCAAATTCCCCGGACTTTGTGAGTGCGGGGACACCATTACACGCGTGCACTATACATATGTCACGACATATGTATAGCGTCACAATGGTAACTCCGAACATGGCCATGTAACATGTCTAGGATCATGGAATTGTCACCCCAATGCCATTCTGGCATTGGGGAGACAATTCCATGATCCCCGAGTCTCTAGCACAGACCCGGGTACTGCCAAACTACCTTTCCCGGGGTTTCACTGCAGCTGCTGCTGCTGCCAACCCCTCAGACAGGTTCCTGCCCTCCTGGGGTCCAGCCAGGCTTGGCCCAGGAAGGCAGAACAAAGGACTTCCTCAGAGAGAGGGTGTTACACCCTCTCCCTTTGGAAAAAGGTGTCAGGGCTTGGGAGGAGTAGCCTCCCCCAGCCTCTGGAAATGCTTTGATGGGCACAGATGGTGCCCATCTCTGCATAAGCCAGTCTACACCGGTTCAGGGATCCCCCAGCCCTGCTCTGGCGCGAAACTGGACAAAGGAAAGGGGAGTGACCACTCCCCTGACCTGCACCTCCCCTGGGCCCAGAGCTCCTCCAGTGTGCTCCAGACCTCTGCCATCTTGGAAACAGAGGTGCTGCTGGCACACTGGACTGCTCTGAGTGGCCAGGGCCAGCAGGTGACGTCAGACTCCTTCTGATAGGCTCCTTCAGGTGTTGCTAGCCTATCCTCTCTCCTAAGTAGCCAAACCTCCTTTTCTGGCTATTTAGGGTCTCTGCTTTGGGGAATTCCTTAGATAACGAATGCAAGAGCTCATCAGAGTTCCTCTGCATCTCTCTCTTCACCTTCTGCCAAGGAATCGACTGCTGACCGCACTGTAAGCCTGCAAAACTGCAACAAAATAGCAAAGACGACTACTGCGACCTTGTAACGCTGATCCTGCCGCCTTCTCGACTGTTTTCCTGGTGGTGCATGCTGTGGGGGTAGTCTGCCTCCTCTCTGCACTAGAAGCTCCGAAGAAATCTCCCGTGGGTCGACGGAATCTTCCCGCTGCAACCGCAGGCACCAAAGAACTGCATTACCGGTCCTCTGGGTCTCCTCTCAGCACGACGAGCGAGGTCCCTTGAACTCAGCAACTCTGTCCAAGTGACTCCCACAGTCCAGTGACTCTTCAGTCCAAGTTTAGTGGAGGTAAGTCCTTGCCTCCCCAAGCTAGACTGCATTGCTGGGAACCGCATGTTTTGCAGCTACCCCGGCTCCTGTGTACTCTTCCAGGATTTCCTTTGTGCACAGCCAAGCCTGGGTCCCCGGCACTCTAACCTGCATTGCACGACCTCCTGAGTTGTCATCCGGCTTCGTGGGACCCTCTTGTGCAGCTTCGGGTGAGCTCCAGTTCACTCCACTTCGTAGTGCCTGTTCCAGCACTTCTGCAGGTGCTGCTTGCTTCTGAGTGGGCTCTTTGTCTTGCTGGATGCCCCCTCTGTCTCCTCACGCAATTGGCGACATCCTGGTCAATCCTGGGCCACAGCAGCATCCAAAAACCCTAACCGCAACCCTTGCAGCTAGCAAGGCTTGTTTGCGGTCTTTCTGCACGGAAACACCTCTGCACGACTCTTTGCAACGTGGGACATCCATCCTCCAAAGGGGAAGTTTCTAGCCCTTGTCGTTCTTGCAGAATCCACAGCTTCTACCATCCGGTGGCAGCTTCTTTGCACCCACAGCTGGCATTTCCTGGGCATCTGCCCACTCCCGACTTGATCATGACTTTTGGACTTGGTCCCCTTGTTCCACAGGTACTCTCGTCTGGAAATCCATCGTTGTTGCATTGCTGGTGTTGGTCTTCCTTGCAGAATTCCCCTATCACGACTTCTGTGCTCTCTCAGTGAACTTAGGTGCACTTTGCACCCACTTTTCAGGGTCTTGGGGTGGGCTATTTTTCTAACCCTCACTGTTTTCTTACAGTCCCAGCGATCCTCTACAAGGTCACATAGGTTTGGGGTCCATTCGTGGTTCGCATTTCACTTCTAGAGTATATGGTTTGTGTTGCCCCTATCCCTATGTGCCCCCATTGCATTCTATCGTGACTATACATTGTTTGCACTGTTTTCTATTGCTATTACTGCATATTTTGGTATTGTGTACATATATCTTGTGTATATTTGCTATCCTCATACTGAGGGTACTCACTGAGATACTTTGGCATATTGTCATAAAAATAAAGTACCTTTATTTTTTGTATATCTGTGTATTGTGTTTTCTTATGATATTGTGCATGTGACACTAGTGGTACTGTAGGAGCTTCACTCGTCTCCTAGTTCAGCCTAAGCTGCTCTGCTAAGCTACCTTTTCTATCAGCCTAAGCTGCTAGACACCCCTCTACACTAATAAGGGATACCTGGGCCTGGTGCAAGGTGTAAGTACCCCTTGGTACTCACTACAAGCCAGTCCAGCCTCCTACATTGGTTGTGCAGCGGTGGGATAAGTACTTGCAACTACTTACCACTTTGTCATATTGTACTTTTCATAAGAGAAAAATATACAAAACAAGTTCAGTGTATGTACACCTAACCAAAAAGTTTTGCTTTTCTCATCTCACTTCTTTGCTAAGTGCTGAAAAGTACCTCTAAAACTTTCAAAAAGTTCTTAAAAAGTTTTAAAAGTTTTTTTTTCTGTCCTTTAAAAAGTTCTGAAAAGTTTTTCTCACTTTTCCTGTCCCTTAAACACTTTCTATAATGTCTGGCACAGGTCAAACTGTTGATCTGTCCAAACTTGCTTATGATCACCTTAGCTGGAAAGGAGCAAGGAGTCTCTGCATTGAAAGAGGTTTAGGGGTAGGGAAGAATCCCTCTAAAGAACTATTGGTTAATATGCTCATTGAACAAGATAAGACCATAGTTGGCACTTCTGTTGAGAAATTAGCTGATGGTTTCCAATCTGACCCTGGGGCACCCCTAGCAAAAGATTTAGAAGGGAACCTTCCCAACCTGCCCATTAGCAGGCCACCTAGCATAGCTGGTACTGATGTGAATTCACATCACAGTAAGAGTGTTACTTCTCATCACAGTAGGAGTGTTACTTCTGTAGGCCAGAATGTTAGAGTGCCATCTGTTAGGGCCAGGTCTCCCTCTGTTCATTCTCACCATACGTCTGTGTCAAGGCATGCCCCACCCACCCACCCTGATGACAGAGTGTTAGAAAGGGAGCTCAATAGATTGAGAGTGGAAGAATCAAGGCTGAAGCTCAAGAAGCAACAGTTGGATTTAGATAGGCAGTCCTTTGATTTAGAAAAAGAGAGACAGAGGTTGGGGTTAGGACCCCACGGTGGCAGCAGCAGTATTCTAAATAGTCATCCTGCAAAAGAGCATGATTCTAGGGATCTGCACAATATAGTTCCCCCTTACAAGGAGGGGGATGACATTAACAAGTGGTTTGCTGCACTTGAGAGGACCTGTGTTGTACAGGAGGTCCCTCAAAGGCAGTGGGCTGCTATCCTATGGCTATCTTTCAGTGGAAAGGGTAGGGATAGGCTCCTTACTGTTAAAGAAAGTGATGCCAATAATTTTACAGTTCTTAAGAATGCACTCCTAGATGGTTATGGCTTAACCACTCAACAGTACAGGATGAAGTTCAGAGAAACCAAAAAGGAGTCTTCACAAGACTGGGTAGACTTTGTTGACCATTCAGTGAAGGCCTTGGAGGGGTGGTTACATGGCAGTAAAGTTTCTGACTATGAAAGCCTGTATAACTTAATCGTGAGAGAGCATATTCTTAATAATTGTGTGTCTGATTTGTTACACCAGTACCTGGTAGACTCTGATCTGACCTCTCCCCAAGAATTGGGAAAGAAGGCAGACAAATGGGTCAGAACAAGGGTGAACAGAAAAGTTCATTCAGGGGGTGACAAGGATGGCAAGAAGAAAGATGGTGAGAAATCTCAAGATAAGCATGGGGATAAGGGTAAAACCAAAGATCCCACTTCAAATCTTAAACACTCTTCAGGGGGTGGGGATAAAACAAATTCTTCCTCTTCTTCTCAACCTGCACACATTAAAAAGCCTTGGTGCTTTGTGTGTAAAAACAGAGGCCATAGGCTAGGGGATAAGTCCTGTCCAGGTAAACCCCCTGAGCCTACCACCACTAATACATCAAGCTCTAGTACCCCTAGCAGTAGTGGTACTAGTGGTGGGACTGCTGGCAACAGTCAAGTTAAGGGTGTAGTTGGGTTCACTTATGGGTCCATCATAGAAACTGGGGTAGTCAGTCCCAAGACAGTTTCTGTCACACCTAGTGGCATTGGCCTTGCCACACTGGCTGCTTGTCCCCTTACAATGGATAAGTACAGGCAGACAGTATCAATAAATGGTGTTGAGGCCCAGGCCTACAGGGACACAGGTGCCAGTATCACTTTGGTGACTGAAAACCTTGTGACCCCTGAACAACACATCATTGGATAACAGTATAAGATTATTGATGTCCATAACTCCACTAAATTTCTTCCCTTAGCTATAATTCAGTTTAGTTGGGGTGGAGTTACTGGCCCTAAGCAGGTGGTGGTATCACCTAGCTTACCTGAAGACTGTCTCTTAGGTAATGACCTAGAGGCCTCAGGTTGGGCTGATGTAGAGTTTTATGCCCATGCAGCCATGCTGGGCATCCCAGAGGAATTGTTCCCTCTCATTTCTACTGAAATGGAAAAGCAAAGGAGAGAAGGCCTGAAAACTCAGGATCCCTCTCCAACAACAGGTAAAAAGGGTATCACAGTATCCCCTAACCACCCTGCCATTCAGGACACCATTCCTGTGGTAGGAGAAACCTCTCCTGGGGTGGCACCTGTTCCAAGGGAATCATCAGCTGGCATAGCTGTACTCCCTGAGGTGGAAGTACCTCTCTGTGGAATAACTAACATTGGTGAGAAAAAGAGCACCATTTTAGTTAACATGGAGCATCCCTCCAACCCTCCCAGAGAAACTTTAGTGCAGAAACTCTGCACTGCCTCACAACACTTAGGACAGCAGCCCTGCCCTAGTGTGGAGCTCATAGGACAGCATCCCTGCCCTGCTCCATCTCAAGAGAAACAGCAACCCTGTTCTCTCTTACAGCCATATGGACAATGTTTTTGCCCAGCAATGGCTTAACTGAGACAGCATCCCTGTCTGGCATTCTCATAATTTGATGTAGGTCCAGTGGACAATTCCCACTGCTCTAAACTTAAACATACTAATAGGAACTCTGAGAATATAACGTCACATTGTTGCTTAGCTAAAAAACTTCAAACAGGGTGGTTTACATCCCCACAGGGAAGTAACCATATAGTGGATGATAAAGGGAGTAACCAATCTATTGCAGAGCTACTCTCCACTTATCACCACTTAGACAATAAAGACTCACCTGGCCAAGGGTAGCCTTATTGTCCTTCATTTTGGGGGGGTTGTGTAGAAAGGTAGCCTCTTTCTAGCCTTGTTACCCCCACACTTAGCCTGTTTGTGAGTATATGTCAGGATATTTTCACTGTCTCACTGGGATCCTGCTAGCCAGGGCCCAGTGCTCTTAGTGAAAACCCTATGTTGTCAGTATGTTTGTTATGTGTCACTGGGATCCTGCTAGCCAGGACCCCAGTGCTCATACGTTTGTGGCCTATATGTGCTCTGCTAACCAGAACCTCAGTGTTTATGCTCTCTCCGCTTCCTAAATTTGTCACTGCAGGCTAGTGACTAAATTTACCAATTCTCATTGGCACTCTGGTACACCCATATAATTCCCTTGTATATGGTACTTAGGTACCCAGGGTATTGGTGTTCCAGGAGATCCCTATGGGCTGCAGCAATTCTTTTGCCACCCATAGGGAGCTCAGACAATTCTTACACAAGCCTGCCACTGCAGCCTGAGTGAAATAACATCCACGTTATTTCACAGCCATTTTTCACTGCACATAAGTAACTTATAAGTTACCTATATGTCTAACCCTCACTTGGTGAAGATTGGGTGCCAAGTTACTTAGTGTGTGGGCACCCTGGCACTAGCCAAGGTGCCCCCACATCGTTCAGGGCAAATTCCCAGGACTTTGTGGGTGCGGGGACACCATTACACGCGTGCACTATACATAGGTCACTATCTATGTATAGCGTCACAATGGTAACTCCGAACATGGCCATGTTACATGTCTAAGATCATGGAATTGTCCCCCCAATACCATTCTGGTATTGGGGGAACAATTCCATGATCCCCCGGGTCTCTAGCACAGAACCTGGGTACTGCCAAACTGCCTTTCCGGGGTTTTCACTGCAGCTGCTGCTGCTGCCAACCCCTCAGACAGGATTCTGCCCTCCTGGGGTCTGGGCAGCCCCAGCCCAGGAAGGCAGAACAAAGGATTTCCTCTGAGAGAGGGTGTTACACACCCTCTCCCTTTGGAAATAGGTGTGAAGGGCTGGGGAGGAGTAGCCTCCCCCAGACTCTGGAAATGCTTTGATGGGCACAGATGGTGCCCATCTCTGCATAAGCCAGTCTACACCAGTTCAGGGATCCCCTAGCCCTGCTCTGGTGCGAAACTGGACAATGGAAAGGGGAGTGACCACCCCCCTGACCACTACCTCCCAGGGGAGGTGCCCAGAGCTCCTCCAGTGTGTCCCAGACCTCTCCCATCTTGGAAACAGAGGTGTTGTGGGCACACTGGACTACTCTGAGTGGCCAGTGCCAGCAGGTGACGTCAGAGACACCCTCTGATAGGCTCTTACCTTTCTTGGTAGCCAAACCTCCTTTTCTGGCTATTTAGGGTTTCTCCTCTGGGGTCTTCTTCAGATAACGAATGCAAGAGCTCACCAGAGTTCCTCTGCACTTCCTTCTTCGACTTCTGCCAAGGATCGACCGCTGACTGCTCCAGAACACCTGCAAAACCGCAACAAAGTAGCAAGACGACTACCAGCAACATTGTAGTGCCTCATCCTGCCGGCTTTTCTTGACTGTTTCCTGGTGGTGCATGCTCGGAGGGTCATCTGCCTTCACCCTGCTCTGGAAGCCAAGAAGTAATCTCCCGTGGGTCGACGGAATCTTCCCCCTGCTAATGCAGGCACCAAAAGACTGCATCACTGGTCCTCTGGGTCCCCTCTCATCCTGACGAGCGTGGTCCCTGGAACACAGGAACTCTCTCCAAGTTACTCCCACAGTCCAGTGATCCTTCAGTCGAAGTTTGGTGGAGGTAAGTCCTTGCATCCCCACATCAGACTGCAAACCTGTGTACTGCGTGATTTGCAGCTGCTCCGGCTCCTGTGCACTCCTCCAAGGATTTCTTCATGCACAGCCTAGCCTGGGTCCCAGGCACTCCATCCTGCAGTGCTCAACCCTCTGAGTTGGCCTCCGACGTCGTGGGACCCTCTTTTGTGACTCTGAGCCAGCTCCAGTTCACAAATCTTCTAAGTGCCTGCTCCGGTACTTCTGTGGGTGCTGCCTGCTTCTGTGGGGGCTCTCTGAGTTGCTGAGCTCCCCCTCTGTCTCCTCCTCCAAGGGGCGACATCCTGGTCCTTCCTGGTCCCGAGCAGCACCCAAAAAACTCTACCACGACCGTTGCAGTTAGCAAGGCTTGTTTGCGGTATTTCTGCGTGGGAACACTTCTGCAACCTTCAGCACGCCATGGGACATCTTCCATCCAAAGGAGCAGTTCCTATCTCTCTTTGTTGTTGCAGAATCCTAAGCTTCTTCCATCCAGAGGCAGCTTCCTTGCACCTTCATCTGGGGTTTCCTGGGCTACTGCCCCCCGGACCCTATCATGACTCTTGGACTTGGTCCCCTTGCCTTGCAGGTCCTCAGGTCCAGGAATTCGTCTTCAGTGCTTTGCTGGTGTTTGTGGTTCTTGCAGAATCACCCTATCACGACTATTGTGTTCTTTTGGGGTAGTTGGTGTACTTTACTCCTACTTTTCAGGGTCTTGGGGTGGGGTATCATGGACACCCTGACTGTTTTCTTACAGTCCCAGGGACCCTCTACAAGCTCCCATAGGTCTGGGGTCCATTCTTGATTCGCATTCCACTTTTGGAGTATATGGTTTGTGTTGCCCCTAGACCTATGTTTGCCTATTGCATCCTATTGTAATTCTACACTGTTTGCATTACTTTTCTAACTCTTACTTACTTGTTTTGGGTTTGTGTACATATAACTTATGTATATTACTTGCCTTCTTACTGAGGGTACTCACTGAGATACTTGTGGCATATTGTCATAAAAATAAAGTACCTTTATTTTTAGTAACTCTTATTATTGTGTTTTCTTATGATATTGTGCTATATGATATAAATGGTATAGTAGGAGCTTTGCGTGTCTCCTAGTTCAGCCTAAGCTTTGCCATAGCTACCTTCTATCAGCCTAAGCTGCTAGAAACACCTCTATTCTACCAATAAGGGATAACTGGACCTGGCACAGGGTGTAAGTACCACAAGGTACCCACTATAAGCCAGGCAAGCCTCCTACAAACAGTGTGTCACTCAACAAATCATGACCTTCTGAGTACGCCACTGTAACCCTTTACGCAGCAGAATCGCCACCCCGCAAGCATAACTCAAATACGTCGAGCAGTGATATTCGCCAACCCAGCCAACCTTTTGCCTGCCCAGCGTAGACGCCACCAAATGGGTCTCCTGCACCATACAAATATCAATTTCATGACGTTTAACATACACTGCCACAAGGCACGCCTTCTGCCTATCGTTCAGCCTGCGTACGTTCCAAGTCAAACAACGTACCATTGTCACGCTATTCATTCCCATCTCCTCCACCTCTTAGGTACCTTGCGCCTCCATATAGCACCACCCCGCCAGCCAGAAGCATGCAAAAAGACAGAAAAAAGAATATAGAAGACAAAAAAGACAAAACGGAACTGAAACCACCCCACCCACCTCCCACGCAGACCCCCCCAATTGGGCCGTAGCTGAAATCCACCCTCCCGAAGCCACCCCTTCAGTGAACAATGATCAGGACTCATCCAAAGGGCGATAACCGGCCTTCCGTCTTGCCACCCAGCAGGGACTGGGGGAGAGGGGCCCAAGGGCCAAACAGCAAATTTAACAACAGAGCGATCCTAGGCACCACCGTAGCACCAGCAGCTCCAGCAAGCCGCGCCAGTTTCAGCAATTAGCTGATTAGTCATTATCACTCAAGGTAGCCCTCTCAGATCTGGAGCCATCCAGGCCCGCAGCCTCCGGCTGCTTAGGTAATCATTTGGCAAACCTGGCAGCCTGCTTTGGGTCAGTAAAAAACAGAAACTTCCCCTCATGTCGCACCCGCAGCCTAGCAGGATACAACAGAGCGAATCTTGCGCCCGTCTGGTTCAACAAGCGCTTGATCAGCAAGAAGGCACGTCGCACCGTCTGCACACCAGGAGTGTAGTCCGGGAAGAAATTGAGTTCAGAGTTCTTATATATCACCGGCCTCCTTTCTCGAGCCAATCGTAGAACAGTATCCCTATCTCGATAGTTCAGCAGGCGGGCAATGATCGGTCGCGGAGGAGTACCAGGCGGGGGCAGAGGCCCCAAGGATCTATGGGCCCTCTCAACCACTAACAGATGGGAGAGCTCACCCGCAAACAGATCAGACAGCATGCTCTCCACAAAATCCTCCATGCGACCCATGTCTGTGGACTCCGGCAGCCCAATCATGCGAATATTGTTTCGTCGCGACCGCGTTCTAAATCCTCATTTTTATTCCGGATAACCTCCAGAACTCGCTCCACTTGCAAGAGCTGTTCTCTATCGCCTCGGTGGCCGTCCTCCAACTCTGATGCCCACGTCTCCAGGGTCTCAAATCTGGAATCGTGATCATCCACCCGAGCTTTTATTCAGTCTAACTGCTCAGTCACATGATCCAGCTTCACATTGATACCAGCCAAGCTGCTCTTGAGCTCCAAAAACATGGACTTCACTGAAGCATCCGAGCTCCCTTCCTCGGCCCGTCGCAGCTGGATGTAGAGACGATAGTTCCACCTCTCTATTTCCCACCTTCGAAGATAAGCATAGCCTGACGCTGCTCTGCTTTGCCCATGGCCTCAGCCCTGTCGCCAACCAGCATCAGCACCAGTGAGTCGAAGTATGAGGCAGCCAGATTCGAGGGTCCCCCTCCACCAGGGGCCCCTCCCAGGGCATTCAGGGCCTCACCTCACCAGCCGAACAAGCAAGGTGCAGGACACCGATCAGTCAAGCGGGCACCCCTGCAGGCCAATCCAAAAACGCCCGCCGCCATCAGCATCCACTGCGACGGCACCTCCAGTTGCGGACAAAACCTGGCGCCCCAGCTCAAGGCCAAGCTCAGTAACATAGATCTTCCCCCTCCAAGCACCCCGGCTCTCACCAAAGCAAGGCCAGGCCTCACCCTCTTCAATAGCAGGCACCCTCTTCCTTCAGCCCGATCTGGCTAGCTTCGCCTCCAATGTAGCCGAGATGAGGCGCGGCCAGCCAGCCAGGTCCACCACGCGGCAGTCAATCTGTGAGGGCCGCCCCAGGCCGGCCCCCAGTACCCTGCTCCTCGAGGCACAGCCCAGCGCCAGGCCCCGCGCCTTCAATGGGGGGCCCAGATGACAGGGACCAGCGCCGAGCCAAAGACTCCCAGTGCACCGGAGGGCAGGCCCGGCCCCTCCGGGCAGCCAACTCCCCGCGTGCCATCTCCCCGTGCGCACGGACGCACCAAAAGACGCCGTTCGGGCCGCGCTCCGACCAGACTGCCGATGGCCCCAGCCACCGGGGGGAGAGAGACCCCCCAAGCGATATCACTCATCCCCGGCGTCGGAGGCACCCCCAGGGGCTCCAACAGCAAAGCGCGACCCAGCACTGGAGGCACGTGCGTCTTTATAGGCCGCACCGGGCGTCCAGGTCCCTCTCCCTCCGGTCGATGGAACACCGCGACCGACCCTCACAGAGGCCCGCTGCAGGAATCAACGCGGCGCCGGCGGTCTCAAGGGCTCGGAAAGCTGGCCCAACTCCAGCAACTTCGCCCATCTGGATAATTAAGCAAAGAAACGGCCCGAGGCCCGGCAGAGCCTCACTATGTGATGGCCATCTTGCCGGCGGCCGGGCCACGCCCCCTGCAGTGACAATTTTAAAAGCAGAGAGAGCATAAACACTGAGGTTCTGGTTAGCAGAGCCTCAGTGATACAGTTAGGCACCACACAGGGAACACACACAGGGCACAATTTATGAGCACTGGGGTCCTGGCTCGCAGGATCCCAGTGACACAGGCAAAAACAAACATACAAGTAAAAATGGGGGTAATATGCCAGGCAAGATTGTACTTTCCTACAACGACTCTGCCCTTACAGAATCCCAGAAGCCCGAAAACAACTAGTAGAACAAGAAGTGAAAAACATGCTAGAATTAGGGATCATCGAACCATCCGTCATCCCTTGGTGCTCTCCAGTCGTTTTGGTCCCCAAGTCCAACAGGACGATTCGATTTTGTATCGACTTTCGACAAGTCAATAAAATATCCCAGTTCGATACTTACCCCATCCCTCATGTCGATGAATTATAGAAAAGTTAAGAAAAGCAAAATACATGACCACGTAAAACCTCACCAAGAGAAAACAGCGTTTCTCTACACCGTCAGGGCTATACCATTTTACGGTGTTTGGGTTACATGGGGCTCAAACAACCTTTCAGAGACTGATGGATAGACTACTAAGAGGTCATAATATGTACGCAGACGCTTATCTTGATAATATTGTAATTTTTAGTGAATCCTGGGAAGACCACCTACAGCATCTAGATAAAGTATTCCATACTTTAAGAGATGCTGGACTCACTGCCAATCCGGAAAAATGAAAATTAGGAGGCAATAACAGCATATTTAGGATATCACATTAGGAATGGGAAAATGTAGGAAGTTGGCTCTGTATATACTATTTCAAAGTAAGAAATAGTGTGCACAGAGTCCAAGGGTTCCCCTTAGAGGTAAGATAGTGGCAAAAAGAGATAATTCTAATGCTCTATTTTGTGGTAGTGTGGTCTAGCAGTAGGCTTATCAGCGGGTAGTGTTAAGCATTTGTTGTACACACAGAGGCAATAAATGAGGAACACACACTCAAAGACTTATTCCAGGTCAATAGGTTTTATATATAAAAATAACTTTTCTTAGTTTATTTTAAGAACCACAGGTTCAACATTTAGAAGTTATACTTCAGATGAAAGGTATTTCACTCAGGTATTCTAGGAACTTTGAAAAATCACAATAGCATGTACAGTTTTGAAAAAATTACAATAAGCTATTTTAAAAGTGGACACAGTGCAAAAATCAACAGTTCCTGGGGGATGTAAGTAAATGTTAAGTTCACAGGTAAGTAAAACACTTACAGGGTTCAAAGTTGGGTCCAAGGTAGCCCACTGTTGGGGGTTCAAGGCAACTCCAAAGTTATCACACCAGCAGCTCAGGGCCGGTCAGGTGCAGAGGTCAAAGTGGTGCCCAAAACACAGAGGCTTCAATGGAAATAGGGGTACCCCGGTTCCAGTCTGTCAGCAGGTAAGTACCTGCGTCTTCGGAGGGCAGACTAGGGGGGTTTTGTAGGGCACCAGGGGGGACACAAGCAGGCACAGAAAGTACACCTTTTTAAACAAAAATGGGGACTGGGAGATTATTGGTCCAGTGCACAGTCTCCCAAAATGAACCTGTTATTTCAACATAGGTACACTGTTCCAAAGAAGAGAGAAGACAAGAAAACTTGTTAAGTTCTATTCAGCAAAGGCGAATCTGTGCTGGGTATTTAGGAGAGCCCTCAAGCACCCACTAGGGTGGCAGGTATCATCATTGGGCTTACTCCTCACCAGACCGGTGCTGAAATGTCTGGCGGGCCACCCAGGATTCTGGGTGGCGCTCAACCGTTGTTAAATTGCCAACAAAGAAGGTCTGGGATGTAAACTGACTGAGAAACGGTGAGTATAGAAAGAGACAAAAACTCTTAAAATTGGCTCTGAACCAAAACCATCATTTTAATGAGTTAGAAACAAGGTACAGGCCAATATTAAAACGGGAATGTAAAGAGTGTTGATGGAAATAATGTACCACTGCACTCTATAACTAGGGAAGGTAGTTTACCTAATCCTAAATGGTCAACATGTTTCGCGTCTATGGTTGGTCACAAAGTGATCCTATGACGCTTCTTCAGGACCCAAAAAAAGGTTGGAATTGTTATTAAACTACTTCTCCTATATATCAACAATTAATCAAGTGCAAAAAAGTCACTTACAAATAGAAAACAAAGTATGTCTAAGTCAGTAGGTCAGTACGGTCGCCCTGCATAGAATCGAAAAGACACATAACAATTAGTGCCAGTGATAAGAACAGAAAAACAATTATAGTGACAACCACCCTCAGTGTATAATGAAAAGAAATAAATAGAAGTTAGAAGCTTACCATCCCATATTAGAGATTGGGCTTCCTAGGTCTGCGCTAGCATCAACCAAGGAGATAGTACTAGATAAAAATAACGAATAATAGTATAACACCGCAAACAGTACATAATAATACGACATTTGGAAGGTCTTGGTATCGCCGTCTAGAACAAGTCACTGAATTCAGTAATTGACAGAATGGCATGAATTTAGTCAAAAATAGTCTGTTGACAATAAATTATGGTGAAATAATTATTTTAAACTCCATGTCAATACAGTCAACGTTGTAAGTACTTTAGCCATGTGACAAAATATCATCACTCAATCATCTTTGAAGAAATCAACATTGTGAGTACTCTAGCCATGTGACAAAATATAATTACTCAATCGTCTTTGGCCCCCAATGCTACTATGAAAATGGCAAAAACTGCTCGCATGCTGTAGAAAGTCCGGTAAAAGTCAAAGAATATCAATTCCTTAATCAAAAAAGAATCAAGGGTATGTATTCGGGTCATCGGATCAGAAGGATGCCGATCACCCGATTAAGAAGTCAATAAAAATACAAGGTAGAAAGTTAAAGTATGCGGAGTCATAAAACGGGGACGGAGGAAATACCTTCCGTAGCCTCGTGCTTACTTGATTAACTCCTCGGAGAGTCTGGAAACCTGCCCCGTGCCGCGCACCTGTAGACAGTGTGCCAGTGCGGTGGAAAGTTATTTATGCAGGCACTGTCAGCGCATCTATGCCGGAACCAACCAGCCGGTTGTTCCGGGTACTAAAAATAAAGGAAGGACTAAAGTCTCTATTGTCGGCGGCCATCTTGGGATAAAAAAGTGTTGGTATATGGAGGTACTCTTTCTACAAAAGCCACAAGATACAGATAGGGTGGCCATCTGTAAGTTCGAATGAGTACCATAAACCATATATTAGTGGTCACTGATAACAGACCAGTCGCGCAGTTATATGGAAAAACGGGTCAGGCAACATCAAAAATGTGTTTGTTCCATGATGGGGGCAAAAAAAGGGGGGTGAGAAATGAGAAAAAGTTTTTTGTCTAATAAGATCGGGTCATCATAATCATTTATTCAAGAGGATGTGCATATATGATATTATCAACTCAGTCTGGAAAAACCAACCGATCAGTTTATATCTTGAACAACTATTGGTCAGAAAATGTTTGTTATATATTGAGTAGGGTTATGATGACCGACCCTCTTCCACAAATTAAGATGTTAAAAGATTCCAAGGAATGTCATTGTTCAGTCCTTCTTTGTGGGTTTTCAATCGAAAGACCCATCTCTGTTCGATCTTAAATAGATAATGTGGGATATTGCTGTTGTGTCTAGGTACTTGTAGTACTAACCACCACATGTCGTCAGGGCCGTGTTTTGCATCTAAAAAATGTGAGCTAAGCTTTGTAGTGATGCGGGAGCATCTGATGTTGCTCCGATGTTCATTAATACGTAATTTTACCGGGCGAGTAGTCATCCCGATGTATTTTAAGTTGCAGGGACAAGAGATCAAATAGATACATTGGGGCGTATTGCAATTAGTGTGCTTGTTCAAGTGCCAAGTCCCGAGCAGATTTGGACTCCATCCGCCCCAGAAGACCATTTATGAATTTACCTTCCATAGAGAAGAAGGCTTTGAAAGATCTAGCGTTGGATCAATCAGTCATTATCAAACCAGCTGATAAGGGAGGGGCGATTGTGATTATGAACACCTCAGATTATAGACAGGAATGCCTATGACTTTTAAGCGATAGGATTCATTATGCCCCCATTATTCATGACCCCACGACAGATCTACAGAAGACAATCAGGAGCATGATTGAAGAGGCCCGGAACAACACATGGATTTCCTCTAAGGAAGCAGAGTTCCTGGATACAACACATCCTAGGATTCCATATTTCTACTGCCTGCCGAAGATACATAAAGGGACCCTTCCACCTCCTGGGCGGCCCATCGTATCAGGCATTGGCTCGGTTTTAGAGCCCCTCTCTGTGTTTTGCGACTTCTTTCTTCAACCGTTGGTAAAAGAATCAAGCACTTTCTTGAAGGACACCACACATGTTTTAAACCTGATTGAGAACATAAATTCAAACAATAAGGTACAAGCCCTCATAACGCTTGATGTGGAGGCTTTATATATTAACATTCCACAGGAATCTACCTTGCAAGTAGTGGAATCTGCCCTTCTTGCCAGTACATGGTCATCCCCCACTCCAGTCCACTTCATTATGCAATGTGCTACATTAGCAATGAAAACAAATTTCTTCCAATTCGAAGATTCCTTATTCCATCAGATCCAAGGGACTTCAATGGGTAGCACTTTTGCTCCCAGTCTGGCTTGTTTGTATATGTATAATTTTGAGAAACTCTTTATACTACAAACATCCAAATCTTTTTATAATAAGATCACATTGTGGAAGAGATACATTTATGACATTCTCATCATTTGGAATGGTCCATTTGAAGAAATAGATAACTTCACTACCTGGGTGCCCATTCGTCCCTAACACAAGTTTCGTTCTTGGACCTCGTGATCAAAATTGATAATGGCAAACTTACCACTACCACGTTCCATAAGAGTACTGATCGCAACAGTTTACTTTTGTATGATAGTCATCATCCAAAAGCTTAGCGGGACAATCTTCCATTTGGGCAATTCCTGAGGTTACGTCGTAATTGTAGCTCAATCCAAACTTTCGATACTCAATCTCGTGATTTGAAACAGAAAATAAGGAACCGACATTATCCGAACAAGATCATCAATCCAGCTTACAAGAGAGCCCGTAACAATCACAGGGATGCCCTTTTGACTTCAGTACCAAAAGAACCAGAAACACGACTGACATGTGTCTCCACTTTCACTCCATTGTCTAACGCCATCAAAAAATTCATCAATAAACGATGGAACATACTACAGAGTGGTGGAACTCAAATTTCAAGACCGCTTTTTGCCTTCAAAAGATCAGCTAATATACGAGACCTCATTATCCACACTCGTCCTCGTATGTCCAATGATGTACAGAGACAAACCACTCTGTGGAATTTACCTCCAGTCATGGGTCATTACCCATGTGGTTCTTGCAATGTCTGCCCTTTTACCAAACGCACAGATAGTATTGACCTCGACCATTTCGGGACTTGGCACTTGAACAAGCACACTAATTGCAATACGCGCCAATGTATCTATTTGATCTCTTGTCCCTGCAACTTAAAATACATCGGGATGACTACTCGCCCGGTAAAATTACGTATTAATGAACATCGGAGCAACATCAGATGCTCCCGCATCACTACAAAGCTTAGCTCACATTTTTTAGATGCAAAACACGGCCCTGACGATATGTGGTGGTTAGTACTACAAGTACCTAGACACGACAGCAATAACCCAAATTATCTATTTAAGATCGAACAGAGATGGGTCTTTCGATTGAAAACCCACAAAGAAGGACTGAACAATGACATTCCTTGGAATCTTTTAACATCTTAATTTGTGGAAGAGGGTCGGTCATCATAACCCCACTCAATATATAACAAACATTTTCTGACCAATAGTTGTTCATGATATAAACTGATGGGTTGGTTTTTCCAGACTGAGTTGATAATATCATATATGCACATCCTCTTGAATAAATGATTATGATGACCCGATCTTATTAGACAAAAAACTTTTTCTCATTTCTCACCCCCCTTTTTTTGCCCCCATCATGGAACAAACACATTTTTTATGTTGCCTGACCCTTTTTATGTTGCCTGACCCGTTTTTCCATATAACTGCGCGACTGGTCTGTTATCAGTGACCACTAATATATGGTTTATGGTACTCATTCGAACTTACAGATGGCCACCCTATCTGTATCTAGTGGCTTTTGTAGAAAGAGTACCTCCGTATACCAACACTTTTTTATCCCAAGATGGCCGCCGACAATAGAGACTTTAGTCCTTCCTTTATGTTTAGTACCCGGAACAACCGGCTGGTTGGTTCCGGCATAGACGCGCTGACAGTGCCTGCATAAATAACTTTCCACCGCACTGGCACACTGTCTACAGGTGCGCGGCACGGGGCAGGTTTCCAGACTCTCCGAGGAGTTAATCAAGCAAGCACGGGGCTACGGAAGGTATTTCCTCCGTCCCCGTTTTATGACTCCGCATACTTTAACTTTCTACCTTGTATTTTTATTGACTTCTTAATCGGGTGATCGGCATCCTTCTGATCTGATGACCCGAATACATACCCTTGATTCTTTTTTGATTAAGGAATTGATATTCTTTGACTTTTACCGGACTTTCTACAGCTTGCGAGCAGTTTTTGCCATTTTCATAGTAGCATTGTGGGCCAAAGACGATTGAGTAATTATATTTTGTCACATGGCTAGAGTACTCACAATGTTGATTTCTTCAAAGATGATTGAGTGATGATATTTTGTCACATGGCTAAAGTACTTACAACGTTGACTGTATTGACATGGAGTTTAAAATAGTTCTTTCACCATAATTTATTGTCAACAGACTATTTTTGACTAAATTCATGCCATTCTGTCAATTACTGAATTCAGTGACTTGTTCTAGACGGCGATACCAAGACCTTCCAAATGTCGTGTTATTATGTACTGTTTGCGGTGTTATACTATTATTCGTTATTTTTATCTAGTACTATCTCCTTGGTTGATGCTAGCGCAGACCTAGGAAGCCCAATCTCTAATATGGGATGGTAAGCTTCTAACTTCTATTTATTTCTTTTCATTATACACTGAGGGTGGTTGTCACTATAATTGTTTTTCTGTTCTTATCACTGGCACTAATTGTTATGTGTCTTTTCGATTCTATGCAGGGCGACCGTACTGACCTACTGACTTAGACATACTTTGTCTTCTATTTGTAAGTGACTTTTTTGCACTTGATTAATTGTTGATATACAGGAGAAGTAGTTTAATAACAATTCCAACCTTTTTTTGGGTCTTGAAGAAGCGTCATAGGATCACTTTGTGACCAACCATAGACGCGAAACATGTCGACCATTTAGGATTAGGTAAACTACCTTCCCTAGTTATAGAGTTCAGTGGTACATTATTTCCATCAACACTCTTTACATTCCCGTTTTAATCTTGGCCTGTACCTTGTTTCTAACTCATTAAAATGATGGTTTTGGTTCAGAGCCAATTTTAAGAGTTTTTGTCTCTTTCTATACTCTCCGTTTCTCAGTCAGTTTACATCCCAGACCTTCTTTGTTGGCAATTTAACAACGGTTGAGCGCCACCCAGAATCCTGGGTGGCCCGCCAGACATTTCAGCACCGGTCTGGTGAGGAGTAAGCCCAATGATGATACCTGTCACCCTAGTGGGTACTTGAGGGCTCTCCTAAATACCCAGCACAGATTCGCCTTTGCTGAATAGAACTTAACAAGTTTTCTTGTCTTCTCTCTTCTTTGGAACAGTGTACCTATATTGATATAACAGAAAGTACACCTTCAGCGGCCCAGGGGCGGCTGGGTGCAGAGTGCAAACAGGCATCGGGTTTCAGATAGGAATCAATAGGGAGACCCGGGGTTCTCTTAAACGATGCAGGCAGGCACAGGGGGGGCTCTTCGGGGTAGCTACCACCTGGGCTAGGCAGAGGGTCGCCTGGGGGCGCTCCTGTACTGGAGTTCAGGTCCTGGGGGCTGCGGGTGCAGTGCTGGTTCCAGGCGTCAGGTTCCTTGTTACAGGCGGTCGCGGTCAAGGGGAGCCTCTGGATTTCCTCTGCAGGCGTCGCTGTGAGAGCTCAGGGGGGTCAACTCTGGCTACTCACGGGCTTGGAGTCGCCGGGGAGTCCTCCCTGTAGAGTTAGTTTTCCGCAGGTCGTGCCGGGGGGGCGTCGGGTGCAGAGTGGAAAGTCTCATGCTTCCGGCGGGAAACGTGGGATCTTTAAAGTTGCTTCTTTGTTGCAGAAAGTTGCAGTTTGTTGAACAGAGCCGCTGTTCTCAGGAGCTTCTTGGTCCTTTAGATGCAGGGCAGTCCTTTGAGGCTTCAGAGGTCGCTGGTCCCTGTTGGATGCGTCGCTGGTGCAGTTTTCATCGAAGTAGGGAGACAGGCCAGTGGAGCTTGGGCCAAATCAGTTGTCGTCTCCGTCTTCACTGCAGGGCTTCAGGTCAGCAGTCCTTCTTCTTCTTTAGGTTGCAGGAATCTATCTTCCTCGGTTCTTGGAGCCTGTAAATACTGAATTTAGGGGTGTGTTTAGGTCTGGGAGGGCAGCAGCCAATGGCTACTGTCCTTGAGGGTGGCTATACCCTCTTTGTGCCTCATCCCTGTGGGGAGGGGGGCACATCCCTAATCCTATTAGGGGAATCCTCCTTCTACAAGATGGAGGATTTCTAGAAGTAAGAGTCACCTCAGCTCAGGATACCTTAGGGGCTGTCCTGACTGGGGGGGTGACTCCTCCTTGTTTTCCTCATTATCTCCTCCAGCCTTGCCGCCAAAAGTGGGGGCAGTGGCCGGAGGGGCGGGCATCTCCACTAGCTGGGATGCCCTGTGGCCCTGTAACAAAGGGGGTGAGCCTTTGAGGCTCCCGCCAGGTGTTACAGTTCCTGCAGGGGGGGCTGAGAAGCACCTCCACCCAGTACAGGCTTTGTTCCTGGCCACAGAGTGACAAAGGCACTCTCCCATGTGGCCAGCAACATGCCTGGTGCGTGGCAGGCTGGCAAAAACTAGTCAGCCCACACTGGAAGTCGGGTATGTTTTCAGGGGGCATCTCTAAGATGCCGTCTGGGTGTATTTTACAATAAAGTGCACACTGGCATCAGTGTGCATTTATTGTGCTGAGAAGTTTGATACCAAACTTCCCAGTTTTCAGTGTAGCCATTATGGTTCTGTGGAGTTCGTGTTTGACAGACTCCCAGACCATATACTCTTATGGCTACCTTGCACTTACAATGTCTAAGGTTTTGCTTAGACACTGTAGAGGCATAGTGCTCATACACATATGCCCTCACCTGTGGTATAGTGCACCCTGCCTTAGGGCTGTAAGGCCTGCTAGAGGGGTGACTTAACTATGCCACAGGCAGTGTGAGGTTGGCATGGCACTCTGAGCGGAGTGCCATGTCGACCTATTCATTTTCTCCCCACCAGCACACACAAGCTGGCAAGCAGTGTGTATGTGGTGAGTGAGGGGTCCCCAGGGTGGCATAACACGTGCTGCAGCCCTTAGAGACCTTCCCTGGCATCAGGGCCCTTGGTACCAGGGGTACCAGTTACAATGGACTTACCAGAGTGCCAGGGTTGTGCCAATTGTGGAGACAAAGGTACAGTTTAGCGAAAGAACACTGGTGCTGGGGCCTGGTTAGCAGGGCCCCAGCACACTTTCAAATCATAACTTGACATCAGCAAAGGCAAAAAGTCAGGGGGTAACCATGCCAAGGAGGCATTTACTTACACAACCCCCCCCCCCCACAAACAAAAGAGGATGAGACTAACCTTTCCAATGAGAGTCTTCATTTTCTAAGTGGAGGAACCTGGAAAGGTCATCTGCATTGGCATGGGCAGTCCCAGGTCTGTGTTCCACTATAAAGTCCATTCCCTGTAGGGATATGGACCACCTCAACAGTTTAGGATTTTCACCTTTCATTTGCATTAGCCATCTGAGAGGTCTGTGGTCAGTCTGAACTACAAAGTGAGTACCAAAGAGGTATGGTCTCAGCTTCTTCAGGGACCAGACCACAGCAAAGGCCTCCCTCTCAATGGCACTCCAATGCTTCTCCCTGGGGAGTAACCTCCTGCTAATGAAAGCAACAGGCTGGCCAAGGCCATCATCATTTGTTTGGGACAGAACTGCCCCTATCCCATGTTCAGAGACTTCAGTCTGCACAATGAACTGCTTGGAGTAATCTGGAGCTTTGAGAACTGGTGCTGTGCACATAGCTTGTTTCAGGGTGTCAAAGGCCTGTTGACATTCTACAGTCCAGTTTACCTTCTTGGGCATTTTCTTAGAGGTAAGTTCTGTGAGGGGTGTGTAGGAGGCTGGACTGGCTTGTAGTGAGTACCAAGGGGTACTTGCACCTTGCACCAGGCCCAGTTATCCCTTATTAGTGTATAGGGTGTCTAGCAGCTTAGGCTGATAGATAATGGTAGCTTAGCAGAGCAGCTTAGGCTGAACTAGGAGACGTGTGAAGCTACTACAGTACCACAAGTGTCACTTGCACAATATCATAAGAAAACACAATACACAGTTATACTAAAAATAAAGGTACTTTATTTTTATGACAATATGCCAAAGTATCTTAGAGTGTACCCTCAGTGAGAGGATAGGAAATATACACAAGATATATATACACAATAGCAAAAATATGCAGTATAGTCTTAGAAAACAGTGCAAACAATGTATAGTTACAATAGGATGCAAGGGGGAAACATAGGGATAGGGGCAACACAAACCATATACTCCAAAAGTGGAATGCGAACCACGAATGGACCCCAAACCTATGTGACCTTGTAGAGGGTCGCTGGGACTATTAGAAAATAGTGAGAGTTAGAAAAATAACCCTCCCCAAGACCCTGAAAAGTGAGTGCAAAGTGTGCCTGAATGTGTTACCTGTGTAGTGACTAACTGTCTCACTGAGGCTCTGCTAATCAGAACCTCAGTGGTTATGCTCTCTCATTTCTTTCCAAATTGTCACTAACAGGCTAGTGACCATTTTTACCAATTTACATTGGCTTACTGGAACACCCTTATAATTCCCTAGTATATGGTACTGAGGTACCCAGGGTATTGGGGTTCCAGGAGATCCCTATGGGCTGCAGCATTTCTTTTGCCACCCATAGGGAGCTCTGACAATTCTTACACAGGCCTGACACTGCAGCCTGAGTGAAATAACGTCCACGTTATTTCACAGCCATTTTACACTGCACTTAAGTAACTTATAAGTCACCTATATGTCTAACCCTCACTTGGCAAAGGTTAGGTGCAAAGTTACTTAGTGTGAGGGCACCCTGGCACTAGCCAAGGTGCCCCCACATTGTTCAGAGCCAATTCCCTATACTTTGTGAGTGCGGGGACACCATTACACGCGTGCACTACATATAGGTCACTACCTATATGTAGCTTCACAATGGTAACTCCGAATATGGCCATGTAACATGTCTATGATCATGGAATTGCCCCCTCTACGCCATCCTGGCATGGTTGGCACAATCCCATGATCCCAGTGGTCTGTAGCACAGACCCTGGTACTGCCAAACTGCCCTTCCTGGGGTTTCACTGCAGCTGCTGCCAACCCCTCAGACAGGCATCTGCCCTCCTGGGGTCCAGCCAGGCCTGGCCCAGGATGGCAGAACAAAGAACTTCCTCTGAGAGAGGGTGTGACACCCTCTCCCTTTGGAAAATGGTGTGAAGGCATGGGAGGAGTAGCCTCCCCCAGCCTCTGGAAATGCTTTGTTGGGCACAGAGGTGCCCAATTCTGCATAAGCCAGTCTACACCGATTCAGGGGACCCCTTAGCCCTGCTCTGGCGCGAAACTGGACAAAGGAAAGGGGAGTGACCACTCCCCTGACCTGCACCTCCCCTGGGAGGTGTCCAGAGCTCCTCCAGTGTGCTCCAGACCTCTGCCATCTTGGAAACAGAGGTGCTGCTGGCACACTGGACTGCTCTGAGTGGCCAGTGCCACCAGGTGACGTCAGAGACTCCTTGTGATAGGCTCCTTCAGGTGTTGCTAGCCCATCCTCTCTCCTAGGTAGCCAAACCCTCTTTTCTGGCTATTTAGGGTCTCTGTCTCTGGGGAAACTTTAGATAATGAATGCAAGAGCTCATCCGAGTTCCTCTGCATCTCTCTCTTCACCTTCTGCCAAGGAATCGACTGCTGACCGCGCTGGAAGCCTGCAAAACTGCAACATAGTAGCAAAGACGACTACTGCAACTCTGTAACGCTGATCCTGCCGCCTTCTCGACTGTTTTCCTGCTTCTGCATGCTGTGGGGGTAGTCTGCCTCCTCTCTGCACCAGAAGCTCCGAAGAAATCTCCCGTGGGTCGACGGAATCTTCCCCCTGCAACCGCAGGCACCAAAAAGCTGCATTACCGGTCCCTTGGGTCTCCTCTCAGCATGACGAGCGACGTCCCTCGAATCCAGCAACTCTGTCCAAGTGGCCTCCACAGTCCAGTGACTCTTCAGTCCAAGTTTGGTGGAGGTAAGTCCTTGCCTCACCTCGCTGGGCTGCATTGCTGGGAACCGCGACTTTTGCAGCTACTCCGGCCCCTGTGCACTTCCGGCGGAAATCCTTTGTGCACAGCCAAGCCTGGGTCCACGGCACTCTAACCTGCATTGCACGACATTCTAAGTTGGTCTCCGGCGACGTGGGACTCCTTTGTGCGACTTCGGGTGAGCACCGTTTCACGCATCCTCGTAGTGCCTGTTTCTGGCACTTCTCTGGGTGCTACCTGCTGCTGAGAGGGCTCCTTGTCTTGCTCGCCGTCCCCTCTCTCTCCTGGTCCAATTTGCGACCTCCTGGTCCCTCCAGGGCCACAGCAGCGTCCAAAAACGCTAACTGCACGATTTGCAGCTAGCAAGGCTTGTTGGAGTTCTTTCGGCGGGAAAACACTTCTGCACGACTCTCCGCGGCGAGCGGGATCCGTCCACCAAAGGGGAAGTCTCTAGCCCTTTTTCGTTCCTGCAGAAACCGCAGCTTCTTCTGTCCAGTAGAAGCTTCTTTGCACCCGCAGCTGGCATTTCCTGGGCATCTGCCCATCTCCGACTTGCTTGTGACTTTTGGACTTGGTCCCCTTGTTCCACAGGTACCCTAGATTGGAAATCCACAGTTGTTGCATTGTTGGTTTGTGTCTTTCCTGCATTATTCCTCTAACACGACTTCTTTGTCCTTAGGGGAACTTTAGTGCACTTTGCACTCACTTTTCAGGGTCTTGGAAGGGGTTATTTTTCTAACTCTCACTATTTTCTAATAGTCCCAGCGACCCTCTACAAGGTCACATAGGTTTGGGGTCCATTCGTGGTTCGCATTCCACTTTTGGAGTATATGGTTTGTGTTGCCCCTATCCCTATGTTTCCCCATTGCATCCTATTGTAACTATACATTGTTTGCACTGTTTTCTAAGACTATACTGCATATTTTTGCTATTGTGTATATATATCTTGTGTATATTTCCTATCCTCTCACTGAGGGTACACTCTAAGATACTTTGGCATATTGTCATAAAAATAAAGTACCTTTATTTTTAGTATAACTGTGTATTGTGTTTTCTTATGATATTGTGCATATGACACTAAGTGGTACTGTAGTAGCTTCACACGTCTCCTAGTTCAGCCTAAGCTGCTCTGCTAAGCTACCATTATCTATCAGCCTAAGCTGCTAGACACCCTATACACTAATAAGGGATAACTGGGCCTGGTGCAAGGTGCAAGTACCCCTAGGTACTCACTACAAGCCAGTCCAGCCTCCTACATTGGTTGTGCAGCGGTGGGATAAGTGCTTTGAGACTACTTACCACTCTTGTCATTGTACTTTTCATAAGAGAAAAATATACAAAACAAGGTCAGTGTATATACACATAGCCAAAAAGTTTTGCATTTCCTCTTTTCACTCTTTTCTAAGTGCTGAATAGTACTTCTAAACTTTCAAAAAGTTCTTAAAAGTTTAAAAAGTTTTTTTTCTGTCTTTCCAAAAAGTTCTGAAAACTTTTTTCTCTTTTTCTATCACTTTAACTATCTCTAAAAATGTCTGGCACAGGCCAAAATGTTGATCTGTCCAAACTTGCATATGATCACCTTAGCTGGAAAGGAGCAAGGAGTCTCTGCATAGAGAGAGGTTTGAGTGTAGGGAAGAATCCTTCTTTGGAATTATTGCTTAACATGCTTAGAGAACAAGATAAGGCCATAGGGGCCACATCTTTTGAAAAAGTAGCAAATGGTTCCCAATCTGATCCAGGGACTCCCCCAGGAAAAGATTCAGGAAAGAAACTTCCTAGCCTGCCCATTACTAGACAGTCTAGCATAGTTGGTAATGATGGAGAGCCTCACTATACAAATAGTGTTGTCTCACATCATAGCAAAAGCATTTATTCTCACCATACTGGTAGTGATGTTTCTGTTAGCCAAGCTGTTAGGGTGGCTTCTGTAAGGGACAGGTCTCCTTCTGTTCATTCTTCTGTGTCTAAGAATGTCCCTCCCACCAACCCTGATGACAGAATTTTAGAGAGGGAACTCAATAAGTTGAGAGTGGAACAAACCAGACTGAAGCTTAAAAAGCAACAGCTGGATTTGGATAGACAGTCTTTTGAACTAGAGAAAGAAAGACAGAAGTTGGGTTTAGATACCCATGGTGGCAGCAGCAGTATTCCCCATAGTCATCCTGCAAAAGAGCATGATTCCAGGAATCTGCACAAGATAGTTCCCCCTTATAAGGAGGGGGATGACATTAACAAGTGGTTTGCTGCACTTGAGAGGGCCTGTGTTGTACAGGATGTCCCTCAAAGGCAGTGGGCTGCTGTCCTATGGCTATCATTTAGTGGAAAAGGTAGGGATAGGCTCCTTACTGTAAAAGAAAATGATGCTAATAATTTCCAAGTTCTTAAGAATGCACTCCTGGATGGTTATGGCTTAACCACTGAACAATACAGGATAAAGTTCAGAGAGACCAAAAAGGAGTCTTCACAAGACTGGGTTGATTTCATTGACCATTCAGTGAAGGCCTTGGAGGGGTGGTTACATGGCAGTAAAGTTACTGATTAGGACAGCCTGTATAACTTGATCCTGAGAGAGCATATTCTTAATAATTGTGTGTCTGATTTGTTGCACCAGTACTTGGTGGACTCTGATCTGACCTCTCCCCAAGAATTGGGAAAGAAGGCAGACAAATGGGTCAGAACAAGGGTGAACAGAAAAGTTCATACAGGGGGTGACAAAGATGGCAACAAAAAGAAGGATGGTAAGTCTTCTGACAAGGGTGGGGACAAATCTAAAAATGAGTCTTCATCAGGCCCACAAAAACACTCTGGTGGGGGTGGTGGGCCCAAATCCTCTTTTAATCAGAACAAGGAAAAGAAACCATGGTGCTATTTATGTAAAATAAAAGGCCATTGGACAACAGATCCCAGTTGTCCAAAGTCCAAAGAAAAGCACCAATGCTCCTACCACTACAACCCATACTGCTACCCCTAGTGTCCCTACTAATAGCAGTGGTGGTGGGAGCAAACCTACTAATAGCCAATCCAAGGGAGTAGCTGGGCTCACTATTGGTAACTTAGTTGGGGTTGGCCTTGTTAGGGAGGCCACAGAGGCTGTGTTAGTCTCTGAGGGGGCTATTGATTTAGCCACCTTAGTTGCTTGTCCCCTTAATATGGATAAGTACAAGCAGCTACCCCTAATAAATGGTGTTGAGGTTCAGGCCTACAGGGACACTGGTGCCAGTGTGACTATGGTCATAGAGAAACTGGTCCACCCTGAACAACACCTACTTGGTCACCAGTACCAAGTAACCGATGCTCACAACAACACACTTAGCCACCCCATGGCTGTTGTTAATCTCAACTGGGGGGGGGTTACTGGTCCAAAGAAAGTTGTGGTAGCTTCAGATTTACCTGTAGACTGTCTATTAGGGAATGATTTGGAGACATCAGCTTGGTCAGATGTGGAGTTGGAGGCCCATGCAGCAATGCTGGGCATCCCAGGGCATATTTTTGCTTTGACAAGGGCTCAGGCCAAAAAGCAAAAAGGACAGGGAAGCTTGGATCCTGGAACAATGGACCAAGTGCTCCCTAAAGCTAGGGCTAGTAGAAGCAAACCACTTCCTACTATCCCTCCCTCTACAGTGGATTCAACTTCTGAGGAAGAAGAATTCCCTCCCTGTGCGTAACCTACACCAGAGGAGCTGGAAGCAGACACTGCTGAGCTTTTGGGTGAAGGGGGGCCTGCCAGGGAGGAGCTGAGTGTGGCACAGCAAACCTGTCCCACATTAGAGGGTCTCAGACAGCAAGCTGTCAAACAGGCTAATGGGGATGTCAGTGACTCTCACAGAGTTTACTGGGAGGACAACCTCTTGTACACTGAGCATAGGGATCCTAAACCTGGAGCTGCCAGGAGATTAGTGATTCCTCAGGAGTACAGAAAGTTCCTCCTAACCCTGGCACATGACATTCCCCTAGCTGGGCATCTAGGACAAATGAAAACGTGGAACAGGCTTGTTCCCCTGTTTCATTGGCCTAGAATGTCTGAGGACACAAAGGAATTTTGTAAGTCCTGTGAAACCTGTCAAGCCAGTGGCAAGACAGGTGGCACCCCAAAGGCACCCCTTATTCCACTGCCTGTGGTTGGGGTTCCCTTTGAAAGGGTACGGGTTGACATAGTTGGCCCCCTTGACCCTCCTACTGCTTCAGGCAATAGATTTATCTTGGTGGTAGTGGACCATGCCACAAGATATCCTGAAGCTATTCCTTTAAGGACCACTACAGCACCTGCAGTGGCAAAGGCCCTCCTTAGAATATTTTCCAGGGTGGGCTTCCCAAAGGAAGTGGTATCAGACAGGGGAAGCAATTTCATGTCTGCATACTTAAAGGCCATGTGGAAGGAGTGTGGTGTAACGTACAAGTTCACAACACCCTATCATCCACAAACAAATGGACTGGTGGAGAGATTTAATAAAACTCTCAAAGGCATGATTATGGGTCTCCCTGAAAAACTCCGCAGGAGATGGGATATCCTTCTACCATGCCTCCTTTTTGCCTACAGGGAGGTACCCCAGAAAGGAGTGGGCTTCAGCCCCTTTGAACTTCTTTTTGGACACCCTGTTAGGGGTCCACTCACACTTGTAAAGGAGGGTTGGGAACAACCTTTAAAAGCTCCTAAGCAGGATATTGTGGATTATGTACTTGGCCTCAGATCAAGGATGGCTGAGTACATGAAAAAGGCCAGTAAAAACCTTCAGGCCAGCCAAGAGCTCCAGAAGCAATGGCATGATCAGAAGGCTGTTTTGGTTCAGTACCAACCAGGGCAGAAAGTGTGGGTCTTGGAGCCTGTGGCCCCAAGAGCACTCCAAGATAAATGGAGTGGACCCCACACAATTGTTGAAAAGAAGGGAGAAGTCACCTATTTAGTTGACTTAGGCACTGCCAGGAGTCCCCTTAGGGTGCTCCATGTCAACCGCCTGAAACCCTACTATGACAGGGCTGATCTCACCCTGCTCATGGCAACAGATGAGGGACAGGAAGAAGACAGTGATCCTCTACCTGATCTCTTCTCTTCCACAGAACAAGATGCTCTGGTGGAAGGTGTAGTTTTGGCTGATTGTCTTACTGCTGAGCAGAAAGACAATTGCATAAATCTCCTAGATCAATTCTCTGAACTCTTCTCTACTGTGCCAGGTACCACTTCTTGGTGTGAGCACACTATAGATACTGGAGACAGCTTGCCTGTCAAAAGTAAGATCTATAGGCAGCCTGACCATGTCAGGGACTGCATAAAGCAAGAGGTCCAGAAAATGTTAGAACTAGGAGTGGTTGAGCACTCTGACAGTCCATGGGCTTCTCCTGTGGTACTGGTACCAAAACCGCATTCCAAAGATGGAAAGAACGAAATGCGGTTTTGTGTAGACTATAGAGGTCTCAACTTGGTAACCAAAACTGATGCTCACCCTATACCCAGGGTAGATGAGCTCATAGATACACTGGCATCTGCCAAGTATCTAAGCACTTTTGATTTGACTGCAGGGTATTGGCAGATCAAATTGTCAGAAGATGCTAAACCTAAGACTGCATTTTCAACCATTGGAGGACATTACCAGTTTACTGTAATGCCTTTTGGTTTGAAAAATGCACCTGCCACTTTTCAGAGGTTGGTGAACACAGTCCTGCAAGGGCTGGAAGCTTTCAGTGCAGCATATTTGGACGATATAGCTGTCTTTAGCTCCAGCTGGGATGATCACCTGGTCCACCTATGGAAAGTTTTGGAGGCCCTGCAAAAGGCAGGCCTCACTATCAAGGCTTCAAAGTGCCAGATAGGGCAGGGTAATGTGGTTTATCTGGGACACCTTGTTGGTGGGGAACATATTGCACCACTACAGGGAAAAATCCAAACAATTATTGATTGGATTCCCCCTACCACTCAGACTCAGGTGAGAGCCTTCTTAGGCCTCACTGGGTATTACAGGAGGTTCATTAAGAACTATGGCTCCATTGCAGCCCCTCTTAATGACCTCACTTCCAAAAAGATGCCTAAAAAGGTATTATGGACAGCAAACTGTCAGAAAGCTTTTGAGGAGCTGAAGCAGGCCATGTGCTCTGCACCTGTCCTCAAAAGCCCTTGTTACTCTAAAAAATTCTATGTCCAAACTGATGCATCTGAATTAGGAGTAGGGGCAGTCCAATCACAACTTAATTCTGAGGGCCAGGATCAACCTGTTGCTTTTATTAGTAGGAGGTTGACCCCTAGAGAAAAGCGTTGGTTTGCAATTGAGAGGGAGGCCTTTGCTGTGGTCTGGGCTCTGAAGAAGTTGAGGCCATACCTGTTTGGCACTCACTTCATTGTTCAGACAGACCACAAACCTCTACTTTGGCTAAAACAAATGAAAGGTGAAAATCCTAAATTGTTGAGGTGGTCCATATCCCTACAGGGAATGGACTATACAGTGGAACATAGACCTGGGAGTAGCCACTCCAATGCAGATGGACTCTCCAGATATTTCCACTTAGACAATGAAGACTCATCAGGTCATGGCTAGTCTTATTGTCCTTCGTTTGGGGGGGGGTTGTGTAGGAAAGTACCATCTTGCCTGGTATGTTACCCCCATTTTTCACTGTATATATGTTGTTTTAGTTGTATGTGTCACTGGGACCCTGGTAACCCAGGGCCCCAGTGCTCATAAGTGTGCCTGAATGTGTTACCTGTGTAGTGACTAACTGTCTCACTGAGGCTCTGCTAATCAGAACCTCAGTGGTTATGCTCTCTCATTTCTTTCCAAATTGTCACTAACAGGCTAGTGACCATTTTTACCAATTTACATTGGCTTACTGGAACACCCTTATAATTCCCTAGTATATGGTACTGAGGTACCCAGGGTATTGGGGTTCCAGGAGATCCCTATGGGCTGCAGCATTTCCTTTGCCGCCCATAGGGAGCTCTGACAATTCTTACACAGGCCTGCCACTGCAGCCTGAGTGAAATAACGTCCACGTTATTTCACAGCCATTTTACACTGCACTTAAGTAACTTATAAGTCACCTATATGTCTAACCTTTACCTGATAAAGGTTAGGTGCAAAGTTACTTAGTGTGAGGGCACCCTGGCACTAGCCAAGGTGCCCCCACATTGTTCAGAGCCAATTCCCTGAACTTTGTGAGTGCGGGGACACCATTACACGCGTGCACTACATATAGGTCACTACCTATATGTAGCTTCACAATGGTAACTCCGAATATGGCCATGTAACATGTCTATGATCATGGAATTGCCCCCTCTATGCCATCCTGGCATGGTTGGCACAATCCCATGATCCCAGTGGTCTGTAGCACAGACCCTGGTACTGCCAAACTGCCCTTCCTGGGGTTTCACTGCAGCTGCTGCTGCTGCCAACCCCTCAGACAGGCATCTGCCCTCCTGGGGTCCAGCCAGGCCTGGCCCAGGATGGCAGAACAAAGAACTTCCTCTGAGAGAGGGTGTGACACCCTCTCCCTTTGGAAAATGGTGTGAAGGCAGGGGAGGAGTAGCCTCCCCCAGCCTCTGGAAATGCTTTGTTGGGCACAGAGGTGCCCAATTCTGCATAAGCCAGTCTACACCGGTTCAGGGGACCCCTTAGCCCTGCTCTGGCGCGAAACTGGACAAAGGAAAGGGGAGTGACCACTCCCCTGACCTGCACCTCCCCTGGGAGGTGTCCAGAGCTCCTCCAGTGTGCTCCAGACCTCTGCCATCTTGGAAACAGAGGTGCTGCTGGCACACTGGACTGCTCTGAGTGGCCAGTGCCACCAGGTGACGTCAGAGACTCCTTGTGATAGGCTCCTTCAGGTGTTGCTAGCCTATCCTCTCTCCTAGGTAGCCAAACCCTCTTTTCTGGCTATTTAGGGTCTCTGTCTCTGGGGAAACTTTAGATAACGAATGCAAGAGCTCATCCGAGTTCCTCTGCATCTCTCTCTTCACCTTCTGCCAAGGAATCGACTGCTGACCGCGCTGGAAGCCTGCAAAACTGCAACATAGTAGCAAAGACGACTACTGCAACTCTGTAACGCTGATCCTGCCGCCTTCTCGACTGTTTTCCTGCTTGTGCATGCTGTGGGGGTAGTCTGCCTCCTCTCTGCACCAGAAGCTCCGAAGAAATCTCCCGTGGGTCGACTGAATCTTCCCCCTGCAACCGCAGGCACCAAAAAGCTGCATTACTGGTCCCTTGGGTCTCCTCTCAGCATGACGAGCGACGTCCCTCGAATCCAGCAACTCTGTCCAAGTGGCCCCCACAGTCCAGTGACTCTTCAGTCCAAGTTTGGTGGAGGTAAGTCCTTGCCTCACCTCGCTGGGCTGCATTGCTGGGAACCGCGACTTTTGCAGCTACTCCGGCCCCTGTGCACTTCCGGCGGAAATCCTTTGTGCACACCCAAGCCTGGGTCCACGGCACTCTAACCTGCATTGCACGACGTTCTAAGTTGGTCTCCGGCGACGTGGGACTCCTTTGTGCGACTTCGGGTGAGCACTGTTTCATGCATCCTTGTAGTGCCTGTTTCTGGCACTTCTCCGGGTGCTACCTGCTGCTGAGAGGGCTCCTTGTCTTGCTCGCCGTCCCCTCTCTCTCCTGGTCCAATTTGCGACCTCCTGGTCCCTCCAGGGCCACAGCAGCATCCAAAAACGTTAACCGCACGATTTGCAGCTAGCAAGGCTTGTTGGTGTTCTTTCGGCGGGAAAATACTTCTGCACGACTCTCCACAGCAAGAGGGATCCGTCCACCAAAGGGGAAGTCTCTAGCCCTTTTCGTTCCTGCAGAAACTGCAGCTTCTTCTGTCCAGTAGAAGCTTCTTTGCACCCGCAGCTGGCATTTCCTGGGCATCTGCCCATCTCCGACTTGCTTGTGACTTTTGGACTTGATCCCCTTGTTCCACAGGTACCCTAGATTGGAAATCCACAGTTGTTGCATTGTTGGTTTGTGTCTTTCCTGCATTATTCCTCTAACACAACTTCTTTGTCCTTAGGGGAACTTTAGTGCACTTTTCACTCACTTTTCAGGGTCTTGGGGAGGGTTATTTTTCTAACTCTCACTATTTTCTAATAGTCCCAGCGACCCTCTACAAGGTCACATAGGTTTGGGGTCCATTCGTGGTTCACATTCCACTTTTGGAGTATATGGTTTGTGTTGCCCCTATCCCTATGTTTCCCCATTGCATCCTATTGTAACTATACATTGTTTGCACTGTTTTCTAAGACTATACTGCATATTTTTGCTATTGTGTATATATATCTTGTGTATATTTCCTATCCTCTCACTGAGGGTACACTCTAAGATACTTTGGCATATTGTCATAAAAATAAAGTACCTTTATTTTTAGTATAACTGTGTATTGTGTTTTCTTATGATATTGTGCATATGACACTAAGTGGTACTGTAGTAGCTTCACACGTCTCCTAGTTCAGCCTAAGCTGCTCTGCTAAGCTACCATTATCTATCAGCCTAAGCTGCTAGACACCCTATACACTAATAAGGGATAACTGGGCCTGGTGCAAGGTGCAAGTACCCCTAGGTACTCACTACAAGCCAGTCCAGCCTCCTACACAGGGGCATTCCTTAAGCCAAAGGGCATCACAGTAAACTGATAGTGCCCATCAGGTGTAGAGAATGCTGTCTTTTCTTTTGCTCCTGGTGCCATTTTTATTTGTCAGTACCCTGCTGCCATGTCAAAGGTACTGAAGTATTTATCAGCACCCAATTTATCAATTAACTCATCTGCCCTTGGAATGGGATGGGCATCTGTCTTGGTGACAGAATTAAGTCCTCTGTAGTCCACACAAAACCTCATCTCTCTCTTGCCACCTTTGGTGTGAGGTTTGGGGACTAAGGGGGTTATTACAACTTTGGAGGAGGTGTTACTCCGTCCCAAAGGTGACGGTAAAGTGAATGATATACCACCAGCCGTATTACGAGTTCCATAGGATATAATGGACTCGTAATACGGCTGGTGGTATATCCGTCACTTTACCGTCACTTTTGGGACGGATTAACACCTCCTCCGAAGTTGTAATAACCCCCTAAGAACACTGGGCTAGCCCAGGGACTGTTAGAGTGCTCAATGACTCCCAATTCCAGCATCTTGTGGACTTCCACTTTGATGCTTTCCTTAACTTGGTCAGACTGTCTAAAATTATGTTTTTGACAGGCATGCTGTCTCCTGTGTCCACATCATGGGTACACAGGTGTGTCTGACCAGGGGTTAGGGAAAAGAGCTCAGCAAACTGTTGTAGGACTTGCCTACAGTCAGCTTGCTGTTGTCTAGAGAGGGTGTCTGAGTAGATCACGCCATCTACTGAGCCATCTTTAGGGTCTGTGGATAGGAGATCAGGGAGAGGTTCACTCTCAGCTTCCTGGTCCTCATCTGTAACCATTAACATGTTTACATCTGCCCTGTCATGAAAGAGTTTGAGGCGGTTGTAGGAGGCTGGCCTGGCTTGTAGTGGGTTCCAAGCGGTACTTACACTCTGTACTAGGTCCAGTTATCCCTTATTAGTGTAGAAGAGGTGTTTCTAGCAGCTTAGGCTGATAGAAGGTAGCTATAGTAGAGCAGCTTAGGCTGAACTAGGAGACATGCAAAGCTCCTACTATACCACTGGTGTCATATGCACAATATCATAAGAAAACACAATACACAGATATACTAAAAATAAAGGTACTTTATTTTTATGACAATATGCCAAAAGTATCTCAGTGAGTACCCTCAGTATGAGGATGCCAAATATACACAAGATATATGTACACAATACCCAAAATATGCAGTAATAGCAAAAGGAAGTAATGCAAGCAATGTAAAGTTACAGTATATTGCAATAGGAGCACATAGGTATAGAGGCAACACAAACCATACACTCCAAAAGTGGAATGCAAACCACGAATGGACCCCAAACCTATGTGAGCTTGTAGAGGGTCGCTGGGACTGTAAGGAAACAGTGAGGGTTAGAAAAATAGCCCACCCCAAGACCCTGAAAAGTAGGTGTAAAGTGCACCTATATTCCCCAGAGAGCACAGAAGTCGTGATAGGGGAATTATGCAAGGAAGACCAACACCAGCAATGCAACCAAAGTGGATTTCCGGACGAGAGTACCTGTGGAACAAGGGGACCAAGTCCAAGAGTCGCGACAAAGTCGAGATTGGGCAGATGCCCAGGAAATGCCAGCTGAGGGTGCAAAGAAGCTGCCACCGGATGGTAGAAGCTGTGGATTCTGCAAGAACGAAGAGGGCTAGAAACTTCCTCTTTGGAGGATGGATGTCCCACGTCATGAAGAAGCTTGCAGAGGTGTTCCCATGCAGAAAGACCGCAAACAAGCCTTGCTAGCCGCAAGGGTCGCGGTTAGCGTTTTTGGATGCTGCTGTGGCCCAGGAGGGACCAGGATGTCACCTTTTGGATGAGGAGACAGAGGGGGCGCCCAGCAAGTCAGGGAGCCCTCACAGAAGCAGGCAGCACCCGCAGAAGTATCGGAACAGGCACTTAGAAGAGGAGTGAACCGGAGCTCACCCGAAGACACAAAAGGGAGTCCCACGACACCGGAGGACAACTCAGGAGGTTGTGCACTGCAGGTTAGAGTGTCGGGGACCCAGACTTGGCTGTGCACAAAGGAAATCCTGGAAGAGTGCACAGGAGACGGAGCAGCTGCAAATCACGCTGTACCCAGCAATGCAGTCTAGCGTGGGGAGGCAAGGACTTACCTCCACCAAACTTGGACTGAAGAGTCACTGGACTGTGGGAGTCACTTGGACAGAGTTGCTGAGTTCCAGGGACCACGCTCGTCGTGCTGAGAGGGGACCCAGAGGACCGGTGATGCAGTCTTTTGTTCCCTGCGGTTGCAGGGGAAAGATTCCGTCGACCAACGTGAAATTTCTTCAGAGCTCCTGGTGCAAGAAGGAGGCAGGCTACCCCCAGAGCATGCACCACCAGGAAAACAGTTGAGAAGGCAGCAGGATCAGCGATACAAGGTTGCAGTAGTCATCTTTGCTACTTTGTTGTGGTTTTGCAGGCGTCCTGAGCAGTCAGCGGTCGATCCTTTGGCAGAAGGTGAAGAGAGAGATACAGAGGAACTCTGATGAGCTCTTGCATTCGTTATCTGAAGAATTCCCCAAAGCAGAGACCCTAAATAGCCAGAAAAGGAGGTTTGGCTACCTAGGAAGGAGGATAGGCTATCAACGCAGGTAAGAGCCTATCAGAAGGAGTCTCTGACATCACCTGCTGGCACTGGCCACTCAGAGCAGTCCAGTGTGCCAGCAGCACCTCTGTTTCCAAGATGGCAGAGTTCTGGAGCACAATGGAGGAGCTCTGGGCACCTCCCCTGGGAGGTGCAGGTCAGGGGAGTGGTCACTCCCCTTTCCTTTGTCCAGTTTCGCGCCAGAGCAGGGCTGGGGGATCCCTGAACCGGTGTAGACTGGCTTATGCAGAGATGGGCACCATCTGTGCCCATCAAAGCATTTCCAGAGGCTGGGGGAGGCTACTCCTCCCCAGCCCTGACACCTTTTTCCAAAGGGAGAGGATGTAACACCCTCTCTCTGAGGAAGTCCTTTGTTCTGTCTTCCTGGACCAAGCCTGGATGGACCCCAGGAGGGCAGAAACCTGTCTGATGGGTTGGCAGCAGCTGCAGTGAATCACCAGGAAAGGTAGTTTGGAGTACCCGGGTCTGTGCTAGAGACTCGGGGGATCATGGAATTGTCTCCCCAATGCCATGATGGCATTGGGGTGACAATTCCATGATCTTAGACATGTTACATGGCCATGTTCGGAGTTACCATTGTGACGCTGTACATAGGTAGTGACCTATGTCCAGTGCACGTGTGTAATGGTGTCCCCGCACTCACAAAGTCCGGGGAATTTGCCCTGAACGATGTGGGGGCACCTTGGCTAGTGCCAGGGTGCCCACACACTAAGTAACCTAGCACCCAACCTTCACCAGGTGAAGGTTAGACATAGATGTGACTTATAAATTACTTAAGTGCAGTGGTAAATGGCTGTGAAATAACGTGGACGTTATTTCACTCAGGCTGCAGTGGCAGACCTGTGTAAGAATTGTCAGAGCTCCCTATGGGTGGCAAAAGAAATGCTGCAGCCCATAGGGATCTCCTGGAACCCCAATACCCTGGGTACCTCAGTACCATATACAAGGGAATTATAAGGGTGTTCCAGTATGCCAAAGTGAATTGGTGAAATTGGTCACTAGCCTGTTAGTGACAATTTGTAAAGAGAGAGCATAACCACTGAGGTTCTGGTTAGCAGAGCCTCAGTGAGACAGTTAGGCATCACACAGGGAACACATACATATAGGCCACAAACTTATGAGCACTGGGGTCCTGGCTAGCAGGGTCTCAGTGACACATAACAAACATACTGAAAACGTAGGGTTTTCACTATGAACACTGGGCCCTGGCTAGCAGGATCCCAGTGAGACAGTGAAAACACCCTGACATACATTCACAAACAGGCCAAAAGTGGGGGTAACAAGGCTAGAAAGAGGCTACTTTCTCACAACGGTTCACATGGATCACCCTTTAGGGGTCCTAATAGTGCCTAGGTCTACCAGGTAGGTGACCTGACTCTTTCTTTCTAGCACTGGGTAAGGGCCACTCCATCTGTCCTGAAGTGCCCTGGGAACCACAGGCTCCAGAACCCAGGCCTTCTGCCCTGGCTGAAACTCAACCATAGCAGCCTTTTGGTCATACCACATCTTCTGGAGTTGTTGGCTGGCCTCAAGGTTTTTACTTGCCTTTTCCATGTACTCTGCCATCCTGGAACGTAGACCTAGTACATAGTCCACTATATCTTGCTTAGGCTCATGAAAAGGTCTCTCCTAGCCTTCTTTCACAAGAGCTAGTGGTCCCCTTACAGGATCGCCAAACAGAAGTTCAAAGGGGGAAAACACTACTCCCTTCAGAGGCACCTCTCTGTAGGAAAAAAGCAGACATGGCAAGAGGACATCCCATCTCCTTTTGAGCTTTTCAGGGAGCCCCATGATCATGCCCTTCAATGTCTTGTTAAACCTTTCAACAAGACCATTGGTTTGTGGATGGTACGGTGTGGTGAATTTGTAAGTCACCCCACACTCATTCCACATGTGTTCAAGGTATGCTGACATGAAGTTGGTACCTCTGTTAGAAACCACCTCCTTAGGAAATCCCACTCTGGTAAAAATACCAATGAGTGCTTTGGCTACTGCAGGGGCAGTAGTTGACCTAAGGGGAATTGCTTCAGGGTACCTAGTAGCATGATCCACTACTACTAGGATATACTGATTCCCTGAGGCTGTGGGAGGTTCAAGTGGACTCACTATGTCCACTCCCACTCTTTCAAAGGGGACCCCCCACCACTGGAAGTGGAATGAGGGGGGCCTTTGGATGGCTACCTGTCTTACCACTGGCTTGACAGGTCGCAAAGGAGGCACAAAACTCCTTGACTTTCTGGGACATGTTCGGCCAATAGAAATGGTTGACTAACCTCTCCCGTGTCTTGGTTTGTCCCAAATGCCCAGCAAGTGGAATGTCATGGGCTAAGGTCAGAATGAACTCCCTAAACTCCTGAGGCACTACCACTCTCCTAGTGGCACCAGGTTTGGTATCTCTTGTCTCAGTGTAAAGAAGTCCATCTTCCCAAAAGACCCTGTGTGTTTCACTGACCTTTCCCTTTGTTTCCTCAGCAGCTTGCTGCCTAAGGCCTTCAAGAGAGGGACAGGTTCCTTGCCCCTTAAACAGCTGTTCCCTTGTGGGTGCCCCTGGGCCTCAGAGCTCAACCTGATAAGGCTCCAACTCCATAGGCTCAGTTCCCTCAGAGGGCAGAACTTCTTCCTGGGAAGAGAGGTTCTTTTTCTTTTGCTGTGTTGAAGCTGGTTCCCCAGTCTTCTTTCCTTTTCTCTTGGAGGGTTGGGCCATTCTTCCAGGCTCCAACACCTCTTTTTCACCCTGAGCCTTGCACTGTGCCCTTGTCTTGACACACACCAGTTCAGGGATACCCAGCATGGCTGCATGGGTTTTGAGTTCTACCTCAGCCCATGCTGAGGACTCTAGGTCATTTCCAAGCAAACAGTCTACTGGGATAGCAGAGGAGACTACCACCTGTTTAAGGCCAGTGACCCCTCCCCATTCTAAAGTTACCATAGCCATGGGATGTACTTTAGTCTGATTGTTTGCGTTGGTGACTGGATAAGTTTGTCCAGTCAGGTATTGTCCTGGGGAAACCAGTTCGTCTGACACCATTGTGACACTGGCACCTGTATCCCTCGGGGCTTCTACACTAGTCCCATTAATAAAGAGTTGCTGCCTGTATAGCTTCAGTGTGGACCCTGATTTGCTCTGGGCACACTGTTGATCCCACCTGGAGACTGGCTAATCTAGTGCTAACTGGAGTAGTAGTAGAAGTGGCACCTTTCTTGGGACAGGCCTTGTCTCCAGTTTGGTGTCCCTGTTGATTACAGCTACGACACCAGGCCTTTTTGGGATCAAAGTTTTTACCCTTGTACCCAAATGTGGATTGTGAAGAGGCTTTGGACCCACCCTCCTGAGCAGGTTTTTGGGTCCCTGTAGAAGACTCTTTACTTTTTCCCTTGGATGTCTCAACACTCTTCCCCTGGGGAGTCTTTGTGACCCCTTTCTTTTGGTCACTCCCTGTGGAAGTCTTGGTCACCCTAGTCTGCCTTCTTTCCCAATTCTTGGAGAGAATTTGGACCTAGGTCTACCAGATGCTGATGCAGTTTATCATTGAAACAATTACTTAAAAGGTGTTCTTTCATAAACAGATTGTACAGCCCATCATAATCATTTACACCACTGCCATTAATCCAACCATCTAGTGTTTTGACTGAGAAGTCAACAAAATCAACCCAGGTCTGGCTCGAGGAGTTTTGAGCCCCCCTGAACCTAATCCTGTACTCCTCAGTTGAGAATCCAAAGCCCTCAGTCAGAGTAGTCTTCATGAGGTCAAATGATTCTGCATCTTTTCCAGAGAGTGTGAGGAGTCTATCCCTACACGTTCCAGTGAACATTTCCCAAAGGAGAGCACCCCAGTGAGATTTGTTTACTTTTCTGGTTGCACAAGCACTCTCAAAAGCTGTGAAGCAGTTGGTGATATCATCACCATCTTCATATTTAGTTACAATCCCTTTGGGTATTTTTAGCATGTCACTATTCTATCTGACCCTTTTTAAGTTGCTGCCACCATTGATGGGAGCTAAACCCATATCTTGTCTTTCTCTTTCTATGGCTAGGAGCTGTCTCTCCAAAGCCAATCTTTTGGCCATCCTGGCTAACAGGAGGTCATCTTCATTGAGGCTGCCCTCAATGCTTCCAGAGCTGTTGGACTCCCCTGTGGGAGAAGCAGCATCTCTGACTATCACTTGTGGAGTCAGGGTTGGAGGAACCCTGGTCTCCCTAACTAGGAGTGGGGGTGGGAAATTATCCTCCACATCACTAGCTTCCCCCTCTGTAAGATTATCTTCAGAGGGGTTGTCTCTACCAAACTCTGCCAAGAGCTCCTGGAGCTGTACTTTGATAGGTTTGATACCGTTTTTATCTTTTTGATTTTGCAGAGAGTCCTTAACTCTGACATCCTAAGATGCAGGTAAGGGGTGAGGTTGAGCTCCACCACCATCTCTCCTGCATTAGACATTATTTCTCTAAAAGTTGGGATACTTTTTAACAATCTAAAACTATCTCTAGAACTTAATCCAAACTTTTATAAAACTTTTCAACTCTAAAAGAAATGCTAATAGGGACTAACAAAAAGGCCCTAGCAGGACTTTTAAAAATTTAGAAAAATAGCTAAAATTTCAAAAATCTGTTTCTAATGAAAATTTTTGGAATGTAGTTGTGTGATCTGGTATTGGCAGAGTAGTCCAGAAAATGCAGTCTTGTACCCCACCGCTGATCCACCAATGTAGGAAGTTGGCTCTGTATATACTATTTCAAAGTAAGAAATAGTGTGCACAGAGTCCAAGGGTTCCCCTTAAAGGTAAGATAGTGGCAAAAAGAGATAATTCTAATGCTCTATTTTGTGGTAGTGTGGTCGAGCAGTAGGCTTATCAGAGGGTAGTGTTAAGCATTTGTTGTACACACACAGGCAATAAATGAGGAACACACACTCAAAGACTGATTCCAGCTCCATAGGTTTTTATATAGAAAAATATATTTTCTTAGTTTATTTTAAGAACCACATGTTCAACATTTACAAGTAATACTTCAAATGAAAGGTATTTCACTCAGGTATTCTAGGAACTTTGAATAATCACAATAGCATGTACACTTTTGACATAAATGACAATAAGCTATTTTAAAAGTGGACACTGCAAAAATCAACAGTTCCTGTGGGAGGTAAGTAAATGTTAAGTTCACAGGTAAGTAAAACACTTACAGGGTTCAAAGTTGGGTCCAAGGTAGCCCACCGTTGGGGGTTCAAGGCAACTCCAAAGTTACCACACCAGCAACTCAGGGCCGGTCAGGTGAAGAGGTCAAAGTGGTGCCCAAAACACATAGGCTTCAATGGAAATAGGGGTACCCTGGTTCCAGTCTGCCAGCAGGTAAGTACCCGTGTCTTCAGAGGGCAGACCAGGGGGGTTTTGTAGGGCACCGGAGGGGACACAAGCAGGCACAGAAAGTATACCCTCAGCGGCCCAGGGGCGGCTGGGTGCAGAGTGCAAACAGGCGTCGGGTTTCAGATAGGAATCAATGCGGAGAACCGGGGGTCTCTTCAACGATGCAGGCACGGGGGGCTCCTCGGAGTAGCCATCACCTGGGCTAGGCAGAGGGGCACCTGGGAGTCGCTCCTGCACTGTAGTTCGGTTCCTTCAGGTCCTGGGGGCTGCAGGTGCAGTGCTGGTTCCATTCGTCGGGTTCCTTGTTACAGGCAGTCACGGTCAGGGGGAGCCTATGGATTTCCTCTGCAGGCGTTGCTGTGGGGGCTCAGCGGGATCAACTCTGGCTACTCACGGGCTCGCAGTCACTGAGGAGACCTCCCTGTAGTGTTATTTTTCCGCAGGTCGAGCCAGGGGTGTGGGGTGCAGAGTGGAAAGTCTCACGCTTCCGGCGGGAAACGTGGGATCTTTAAAGTTGCTTCTTTGTTGCAGAAAGTTGCAGTTTGTTGAACAGGGCCTCTGTTCTCGGGAGCTTCTTGGTCCTTTAGATGCAGGGCAGTCCTCTGAGGCTTCAGAGGTCGCTGGTCCATGTTGGATGCGTCGCTGGTGCAGTTTTCATCGAAGTAGGGAGACAGGCCAGTGGGGCTGGGGACAAATCAGTTGTTGTCTCCGTCTTCACTGCAGGGCTTCAGGTCAGCAGTCCTTCTTCTTCTTTAGGTTGCAGGAATCTATCTTTCTCGGTTCTTGGAGCCCGTAAATACTAAATTTAGGGGTGTGTTTAGGTCTGGGAGGGCAGTAGCCAATGGCTACTGTCCTTGAGGGTGGCTACACCCTCTTTGTGCCTTCTCCCTGTGGGGTGCGGGGCACATCCCTAATCCTATTGGGGGAATCCTCCTTCTACAAGATGGAGTATTTCTAAAAGTAAGTCACCTCAGCTCAGCTCAGGACACCTTAGGGGCTGTCCTGACTGGGGGGTGACTCCTCCTTGTTTTCCTCATTATCTCCTCCAGTCTTGCCACTAAAAGTGGGGGCATTGGCTGGAGGGGAGGGCATCTCCACTAGCTGGGATGCCCTGTGGCACTGTAACAAAGGGGGTGAGCCTTTGAGGCTCACTGCCAGTTGTTACAGTTCCTGCAGGGGGAAGTGAGAATCACCTCCACCCAGTACAGGCTTTGTTCCTGGCCACAGAGTGACCAAGGCACTCTCTCCATGTGGCCAGCAACATGTCTGGTGTGTGGCAGGCTGGCAAAAACTAGTCAGCCCACACTGGAAGTCAGGTATGTTTTCAGGGGGCATCTCTAAGATGCCCTCTAGGTGTATTTTACAATAAACTGCACACTGGCATCAGTGTGCATTTATTGTGCTGAGAAGTTTGATACCAAACTTCCCAGTTTTCAGTGTAGCCATTATGGTGCTGTGGAGTTCGTGTTTGACAGACTCCCAGACCATATACTCTTATAGGTACCCTGCACTTACAATGTCTAAGGTTTTATTTAGACACTGTAGGGGCATAGTGCTCATGCACATATGCCCTCACCTGTGGTATAGTGCACCCTGCCTTAGGGCTGTAAGGCCTGCTAGAGGGGTGACTTAACTATGCCACAGGCAGTGTGAGGTTGGCATGGCACTCTGAGCGGAGTGACATGTCGACTTATTCATTTTCT
This sequence comes from Pleurodeles waltl, assembly GCF_031143425.1. Taxonomy (NCBI): domain Eukaryota; kingdom Metazoa; phylum Chordata; class Amphibia; order Caudata; family Salamandridae; genus Pleurodeles; species Pleurodeles waltl. Next base: position 848,261,094 of record NC_090444.1, read on the forward strand.
CCCCACCAGCACACACAAGCTGGCAAGCAGTGTGTATGTGCTGAGTGAGGGGTCCCCAGGGTGGCATAACACATGCTGCAGCCCTAAGAGACCTTCCCTGACATCAGGGCCCTTTGTACCAGGGAAACAATTTACAATGGACTTACCAGAGTGCCAGGGTTGTGCCAATTGTGGAGACAAAGGTACAGGTTAGGGAAAGAACACTGGTGCTGGGGCCTGGTTAGCAGGGTCGCAACACACTTTCAAATCATAACTTGGCATCAGCAAAGGCAAAAAGTCATGGGGTAACCACGCCACGGAGGCATTTCCTTACAGAAAATTAAACCCCAAAAGAATAAAGTAGAGGCAATCGTCCAAATACCTACCCCGACTTCAACAAAAGAAATATGGTCTTTTTTGGGATTAGTCGGTTACTATAGACGATTCATTCCCAATTAGTCTACCTTGGCTGCCCCTTTGACAGATCTCCTAAATTACCAGCTTTGAGTCCTATACAAGAACATAGTTATGAAGTTTTTAAACTTTGTCTCACTTCTAAACCCATCTTATATTGCCCTGACTTTAAGAGACAATTGTAATTGCAAACTGATGCCTCTGACGTCGGTTTAGGGGCTGTCGTGTATCAGAAAGATGGAAATGGTGACAACCATCCCATAGAATTCATCAGTAGTAAGTTGTTACCTAGAGAGCAACGATATCCAATTATAGAGAGAGAATGTTTGGCCATTAAATGGGCTGTAGAGAGCCTACAATATTATCTTTTGGGAAACTCTTTTATATTGCAGACTGATCAAGCGCTCCTTACTTGGTTGTCCCGTCACAAAGACACGAATTCAAGAATCTTACGATGATTCATGGAGTTGCAACTATTTGTATTCCAGGTACAACATCTTCCTGGACAGCAGCTAGTCACTGCAGCCTATTTATCCCATCATCCAATACCTCAAAGTCTCGATCAGCCTTTGTTAAGATGAGGGATGTGTAACAGGGTCGTCATTGCCCTGCTCCGTACCAATACCCCAGAGGACAAAGAACAGTACCCCGGGGGTGCATCACAGAGCGCGGATGGGATGTCAGCTGAGATCAACCCGGAAGTAAAAGGAAGCAAGAGGATCACGGAAGAGTCGGTGTTCTGCGCGAAGAAGGAGGTGATGAAGGATGTTGCCGAACGAGAGAAACAGGAGAGGAACGGGAGCGCGATATCCATGGAGACCAGGGCGACTGAGACGCCAACCCGAGCATCGCGAATTGAGCCTGCGACCACCAGCGGTCGGACAAAAAACCAGAGCCGGAGGGACGTGGCTAACGCAGGTACAAGCCTCTTATTAAATCTCACCGGGTACCACTAGTCTGGGTTTTATTAGTGTTCGCATGTTTGGTGTGGGTTAAAAATCACTCGCTTGCATAAAGACACTCACCACGCACGGGACAGGTTGCGCAAGGTGGGAAGTTCGGGAAAACAGTGGACGCTTACAGACGCGGTTGTCGTTTGTTCCCCCGAATACTCACCTTCTCACAAAACACCCTTACCTTCCGAGATACGGACCATCTTAGGAAGGGGATCCTCATGCGAGTCTGGGTGTATCCCTTCACTCCCAACCCCTTCCAGGATAACAAGGGCAAAGACAAGTGTACTTACCTGTGTATACGGTTTTCCATTTTCTTTTGGGGTCCCACGACTGAGAGGCGTCCCACCAATGATCCTCTGCAAATGAAAGAAGAAACCATTAAAGGAATAATTCAACCAGAGAGAAACAAAACGGGAAAAGAGGCCTAAGAGGCAAAATAAATTATTTATTTTCTCTTTATCTGTGATTTTGTTCGATTGTAACGGTAGGCTCAGTAACAGTCCACTTATTTCTTCTTCATAGACTGGCAAATTCGGTGGTGCTATACCTTCTTCATCATCTTCAGTGTTGGTGAAGTTGATTGCATCATTTAATTCGTCTTTCGAGGCTTCGCTGCTGCTGCTGCTGTCAACATTAATAGGGAATATGAGTTGCGGCAAATCCTTGAGGCTGAGCTTTTCAAGCCGCTGGCAAAGTTCCTCTTGAAAACCGGTAACGTCGGAACCCCCATCTTTAGGGGCAGCCTGCTGTGCTTTCTCATCCAACACCGGAGGTGTTAGAGTCCGATAATATCTGTTGATAGTGTTCTGGGCCCCTGCGGAGGCAGCTTTTCTGGTGAGCGGATTGTATCTCTTCATATTGCCTTGACAACCTATTTCAGCAATGGTCCACGGTTTGGCATGCTGCTCTAGCTGACTCCTCATATGTATTCAATGGATCAAAAAGGGCGTACACCTCTACAACACATATCAGTCACATGCTCTCCTTGATGGCTCTAATACATTGAGGGGTTGCACGTAACACTAACTACATGTCACAACCTTTGCAGCGTTTGCCCAGCCCCTCTTTTTGGATTAGCCATCAGTGTGGAGATTTGCCCTTAAAATCCCAATGCTCCATCTTGTGAGGTGCCCCCCCCCAAGCAGCCACTTGGTCCTGAACGTCTGCCATCTCCAGACTTGTCCTATTAGGCCATGAAGCATGCCGCACACCTACACAGCCACCATTTCACACAACGTTTAGACCTACACATCTGGGCAGCATCAGAACATGTCACTAACGTTGCATCACACCATGTCATAACCCACGTGACTCACCTACACCTACGTCATTGCCTACGTCATCACGGGGCGGGGGACCCACGTCATTGCCTATGTCAGAGCCTACATCATCACGGGGAGGAGCACCTGTAAAAAGTTTGATGGAAGGTATCCCCTTATACTACTCACATCCAAAGCAGCACTTTTCAATTTCCTTCCGCAGAAATGCGTACCATGCATACATTAATACTTGTATGACGCAGCCCATCAAGCACATGAACATTTTTACACAGGATGACAAAAAGTGATGCATCAGCTTAGATGTGACACCTTGTAAACATGAAGTACTGAGGCCCAGATTTATACTTTTTGACGCAAACCAGCGCCAAAAATTTTACCGACGGCTAACGCCATTTCTACGCACCATGTGGGCGCCTAATTTAAGAAATGACGTTAGCCGGTGCTGCTGACTGGTCAGAGTAAAATAAAAATTACTCAAACCAGGCAGCGCCGGCGTAGGGGAAAATGGGGGTTGTGCGTCAAAAAATGGTGCAAGTCAGGTTTGAGGCAAAAATCATGCCTCAAACTGGACTTGCGCCATTTATTGACGCACATCCCCCATTGAAATGACCTCTGTCTTAGCAAAGACAGGAGTCATACCCCCTTGCCCAATGGCCATGCCCGGGGACTTATGTCGCCTGGGCATGGTCACTGGGCACAGTGGCATTCAGGGAGGCCCAAATTAGGCCCCCCATGCCACTTTTAAAAATGTTTTAAAAATACTTACCTCAACTTACCTCTACTTACCTGGGATGGGTCCCCCCATCCATGGGTGTCCTCCACGTGTGGCTGAGGGTTGCAGGGGGTGTCCCTGGGGGCAGGGAAGGGCACCTCTGGACTCCTTCCATGGTCAGAGACCATGGAAGTGAGGCCACAGGTCCCTTAACGTCTGCCCTCACCCAGGCATTAAAAAACGGCGCACATCAGGCTGTGCGCTGTTTTTTAAGGCCAGCCCCCTCTTGTGCGTCAAAATGACGCAGGAGTATAAATAAGGTGCACAGGCCTTAAAGTCATTTTTTGGGCGGGTGTAGGAGGCTGGCCTGGCTTGTAGTGGGTACCAGGGGGTACTTACACTCTGTACCATGTCCAGTTATCCCTTATTAGTGTAGAAGACGTGTTTCTCACAGCTTAGGCTGATAGAAGGTAGCTATAGCAGAGCAGCTTAGGCTGAACTAGGAGACATGCAAAGCTCCTACTATACCACTGGTGTCATATGCATAATATTATAAGAAAACACAATATACAGATATACTAAAAATAAAGGTACTTTATTTTTATGACAATATGCCAAAAGTATCTCAGTGAGTACCCTCAGTATGAGGATGCCAAATATACACAAGATATATGTACACAATACCAAAAATATGCAGTAATAGCAAAAGGAAGTAATGCAAGCAGTGTAAAGTTACAATAGATTGCAATAGGAGCACATAGGTATAGGGGCAACACAAACCATATACTCCAAAAGTGGAATGCGAACCAGGAATGGACCCCAAACCTATGTGAGCTTGTAGAGGGTCGCTGGGACTGTAAGAAAACAGTGAGGGTTAGAAAAATAGCCCACCCCAAGACCCTGGAAGATACGTGTAAAGTGTACCGACAACCCCCAGAGAGCACCGAAGTCGTGATAGGGGGATTCTGCAAGGAAAACCAACACCAGCAAAGCAACAACAGTGGATTTCCGGACCTGAGTACCTGTAAGACAAGGGGACCAAGTCCAAGAGTCGCGTCAGTGTCGAGAGTGGGCAGATGTCCAGGAAATGCCAGCTGAGGGTGCAAAGAAGCTGCCACCGGATGGGAGAAGCTTGGTGTTTTGCAAGAACAAATAGGACTAGGAACTTCCCCTTTAGAGGATGGATGTCCCACGGCGTGAAGAAGCTTGCAGAGGTGTTCCCACACAGAAAGACTGCAAACAAGCCTTGCTAGCTGCAAGGGTTGCGGTTAGGGTTTTTGGATGCTGCTGTGGCCCAGGAGGGACCAGGATGTCGCCACTTGGATGAGGAGACAGAGGGGGCACCCTGCAAGTCAGGGAGCCCTCACAGAAGCAGACAGCACCCGCAGAAGTACCGGATCAGGCTCTTAGAAGAGGAGTGAACCGGAGTCCACCCGAAGTCACAAAAGGGAGTCCCACGACGCCGCAGGACAACTCAGAAGGTTGTGCACTGCAGGTTAGAGTGTCGGGGACCCAGGCTTGGCTGTGCATGAAGGAAATCCTGGAAGAGTGCACAGGACCCAGAGCAGCTGCAAATCACGCTGTACCCAGCAATGCAGTCTAGCGTGGGGAGGAAAGGACTTACCTCCACCAAACTTGGACTGAAGAGTCACTGGACTGTAGGAGTCACTTGGACAGAGTTTCTGAGTTCCAGGGACCACGCTCGTCGTGCTGAGAGGGGACCCAGAGGACCGGTGATGCAGTCTTTTGTTGCCTGCGGTTGCAGGGGGAAGATTCCGTCGACCCACGGGAGATTTCTTCAGAGCTCCTGATGCAAGAAGGAGGCAGGCTACCCCCAGAGCATGGGCCACCAGGAAACAGGTGAGAAAGCCGGCAGGATGAAGCGATACAAGGTTGCAGTAGTCGACTTTGCTACTTTGTTGCGGTTTTGCAGGCGTCCTGAGCAGTCAGCGGTCGATCCTTTGGCAGAAGGTAAAGAGGTAGATGCAGAGGAACTCTGGTGAGCTCTTGCATTCGGTATCTGAAGAATTCCCCAAAGCAGAGACCCTAAATAGCCAGAAAAGGAGGTTTGGCTACCTAGGAAGGAGGATAGGCTAGTAAGAAAGGTAAGAGCCTATCAGAAAGAGTCTCTGACGTCACCTGATGGCACTGGCCACTCAGAGCAGTCCAGTGTGCCAGCAACACCTCTGTTTCCAAGATGGCAGAGGTCTGTGGCACACTGGAGGAGCTCTGGGCCACTCCCCTTTCCTTTGTCCAGTTTCGTGCCAGAGCAGGGCTGGGGGATCCCTAAACCGGTGTAGACTGGCTTATGCAGAGATGGGCAGCATCTGTGCCCATCAAAGCATTTCAAGAGGCTGGGGGAGGCTAATCCTCCCCAGCCATCACACCTATTTCCAAAGGGAGAGGGTGTCACACCCTCTCTCAGAGGAAATCCTTTGTTCTGCCTTCCTTGGCCAGGGCTGCCTGGACCCCAGAAGGGCAGAAACCTGTCTGAGGGGTTGGCAGCAGCTGCAGTGGAGACACCGGAAAGGCAGTTTGGCAGTACCCGGGTTCTGTGCTAGAGACCCGGGGGATGATGGAATTGTCCCCCCAATGCCAGAATGGCATTGGGGTGACAATTCCATGATCTTAGACATGTTACATGGCCATGTTCGGAGTTACCATTGTGACGCTATACATAGGTAGTGACCTATGTATAGTGCACGCGTGAAATGGTGTCCCCGCACTCACAAGGTCCAGGGAATTTGCCCTGAACAATGTGGGGGCACCTTGGCTAGTGCCAGGGTGCCCACACACTAAGTAACTTAGCACCCAACCTTCACCAGGTGAAGGTTAGACATATAGGTGACTTATAAGTTACTTAAGTGCAGTGGTAAATGGCTGTGAAATAACGTGGAAGTAATTTTACTCAGTCTGCACTGGCAGGCCTGTGTAAGAATAGTCAGATCTCCCTATGGGTGGCAAAAGAAATGCTGCAGCCCATAGGGATCTCCTGGAACCCCAATACCCTTGGTACCTCAGTACCATATACTAGGGAATTATAAGGGTGTTCCAGTATGCCAATGTGAATTGGTGAAATTGGTCACTAGCCTGTTAGTGACAATTTGGAAAGCAGAGAGAGCATAACCACTGAGGTTCTGGTTAGCAGAGCCTCAGTGAGACAGTTAGGCATCACACAGGGAACACATATATATAGGCCACAAACTTATGAGCACTGGGGTCCTGGCTAGCAGGATCCCATTGACACATAACAACCACACTTACAACATAGGGTCTTCACTATGAGCACTGGGCCCTGGCTAGCAGGATCCCAGTGAGACAGTGAAAACACCCTGACATATACTCACAAACAGGCCAAAAGTGGGGGTAACAAGGCTAGAAAGAGGCTACTTTCTCACAGCGGGAACGCCTACCTTGCATGTCATTAACGCAAGGCAGTTTCCTGCATCCAAAAAATGACGCACATGGAGGAATTTTTACGTCCGTTGGCTCGGCGCGTTAAAGTTTAAATATGGTGCATGGTTTGCCCCGAATGTGCGTCAACATTTTTGACGCACATTTGGCGCAAACAGAGTATAAATATGCCCCTGAATGTGCCACCAAGGCGTCAACATTTTTTATGCATTGGCGACACAAGCTCCTTGTAAATAAACCCCATAGTGTTTGGTTTTTCCATTTTTAGTGTAGTCCTTTTCATAAGCCATGTGGACTACCATTCTTCTAAACAGTGGCCAAAAATCTATGTTTCACTCCTCAGTATAACGAAACTCTTGTTGCATGGATTTCATCATATTTGATAATGCTTTTATTTGTCGGTCTTTTAATTATGCGTAGCACACCATGTGTAAGCGGCATGAACTGAGTTCCTCTAGTTTTAGAGCATCAACGCATATGTGAGTTGACAGCCTGTGTAACAGACGGTGAATGTGCTGCAGCTCTGTGTAAGTACCCTTCGTTTTCCACTTGATGGCAGACTGTCATCACTTTCTTAATTCTGTGGTTATTTCAGTCTGCAACATTGTATCGTTACAGATACACCCATCTCTTGATGATGAAGTTCTATGAAAATGCTCTGCGTTTTTGGTGAGTGTTCAAGTCCTGTTTTTTCAAAATGTGTTCTTTTAATTAATTGTTATATATACTTTTTGTTTGGCCTGTGACAATATGTCTGTTTGCGAATGCAAAAATGTGTTTTCCGATGTATGAAAGGTATGCACATTGCGAAAATAAGAAATCGCAAAAATAGTGATTTTTTTGCAAATGAGTCATGAATTAGCATGTCACAAACAGCGTATCGCAAATAGCGATATGATTCACTGAATCGTAATTTGCGAAACGCTAATTGCGATACAGATTAGCGAATCGCAAATAGCCATCTGCTAAATCGAGATGCTATTTGCGATACACAGATTGCGAGATGCATTGAGATGCATCAAAAATTCGCAATTTGCGATTATTCGCAGAATGGCCGTTTGCACATGCAATTTACCTCGAACTGAAACCAGGTAGTAACCAGGTGCAACCTATATAAAGAGGTCCACAATGCCTCAGCTTCTCTTCCACAATGGCTGCACTCTACGTTATGGCGAGGAGAATGAGGATCTTGGCAGGTTTGAGGAGAGAGAGGAAGAGACAGGAGTGCATTACCCTTTTTGACCAGACTGAGGAGGAAATTTATGAGAGTACAGGTTAAGCTCAGCCATGATACTTGACCTGATAGCTGAGCAGCAGCCCATGCTGCAGCGCACAACACACAGGACCAATAGCATACCCACCAATGTGCAGGTATTATGCTCCTTGCACCTACTAGCCTCAGGGAGCTATCAAGGGGTCATAGCAGCAGCTGGAGGGGTATCACAGAGTGCCCTCTCAAGATTTTTCAACGCATTTCTCAATGCCATGCTGAGCAGAATACAACTGTACATAAGATTCCCCAACACCCCACAGGCATTACAACAAACTAAAGTTAATTTCTACCAGATAGCACAGTTCCCACATGTCCTAGGTGCCATCGATGGGACACATGTAGACATCTGTCCACCATCGGCCAGCGAGTATGTGTATCGCAACCGTAAAAACCATCATTCTATGAACATACAGGTGATATGCAATGCCTCCTACATCATTACCAATCTCGTGGCCAGATACCCAGGCAGCACACATGACTCCTACATTTTTCACCACAGCGGGATACACACAAGACTGCTAGTTGGGGAGTTTGGGGAAGGATACCTACTAGGTAATTTGATAGTTCAGAATAATGCATTGATGTAAGCGTGACGTCAGACAGCATATGTACTCATTTTACTCTCTGTGCATTCAGGAGAAAGTGCCTATGCTGTGTGCACCTATATGCTAACGCCCTACCTGAGCTCTGCAACTCCAGCAGACAGGAGGTACAATGCTGCACATAGGGCAACCCGCAATGTGTTTGAGCGCACCTTTGGGCTACTGAAGAGCCACTTCAGGTGCATACATAAGAGTGGAGGTGCGCTACAGTACAGCCCAGAGACGACGTGCAAAATTGTGGCCACTTGTGCTATCTTGTACAACATGGCAACCATCAGGGGCATACCAGTGGAACTCATGGATCCTGACTCAGATGAGGATGATGATCCCTTACCACCCTTTCTACCAGCAGACAGGACCAATGCAGCAGAGGACAGGCAAAGACGTGCTGACATCACGCACAACCATTTTTTATGTAAGTAATGACAAATCCACTTAAATTAAATGTATTTCTGTAGTTACCGTCTTTATTACCTTGACTTCAGGTAAACAATGTGTCATTAGGACATAGCTATTCACAATGGGCAGACATGAACAATTTACAGTGTCACACTATTAGCATCATAGCATGACTGTATTTTTACATGTGTAGGTGGTCCCCTGTAGCCCTCAACATCACTTCTTACGTACACGCACTCCACTTGAGTGCTCTGCGTCCTCGCTTGCACCTCCTAGGAGCAGGTTCACATGCAGTACTGTGTCTGGCACTGCAATGCCTCGGATCAATCACAGGGTTTGTCAGACTGCTGAGGCTAGAGGACTCCTCACTGTCCCCAACACCCAGTTCGCTGGTTGTGGCACTGCGTGCTGTTTGCATGGCATCCAGTACGTTGGTAATTTGCACCAAGCCCTGTGCAATGTCCCGACTGCAAAGTGCCATCTCCACCTGTATGGCAACAGCATGCCGTGATATCAGGGCTGTAGAACTTCCTAGCCGATTGACGGATCTACAGAAGCTATCAAACCTTCCCAAATATTGGTGATGGCGCCTGCGCTGGCTGACGCACTCCTGCTGTATCTCAGTGCAGAGTTCCCCAATCGCATGTGTCAACTTCTTGGTGTTTTCAGCAACTGTTTGCTGTTCCTCAATCAGAGTCTCCAACTGCTTGTGTAGTAACCCCATATTGCTATTGTGGGACACAAACTGTCTGTGCAGTGACTTCAGTTGTTTGCATTGAAGGCGCTGCACCTTCAGCATGGAAGCTTCAAGGCCGCCAAAGATTGATGGGCCCATTCCTTCTACTGTGCACTGTCTGCCTGCATCGTGGCACCTCCTGAGGGAAGTTGACTGGCGCTGGTGCTGGTGCAGGGACTGCTGTCTCCCTGTGGGATTCGCCTCTGGTGGTGGTGTGGGTTCGTATTCTGGCACCTCATCTGAGTCCAGGATACACATAATTACTGGCCTTACCTTTGCTGGTGCTGGGTGTCCCTGAGGTGTCAATGTCAGTTACACCACTGACAGCTTCTGGCAGCAATGTGGACTCCACCAGGTCTTCCATGGAGTGGATGGTCGCCTTTGGTGCTCCTTGCCTCCATAAGCCTGCTGGCCACCTTCTCCTTAGCACGGAACCGCAAGTCGTACCATCGCTTGCATTTCTCCTCCACAGAGCGCTGAGCAACACCCACTGCGCATATTTTTGTCTCTATGTCAGACCAGAGTTTCTGCTTCTCACTCTCAGGTACTTGGAGTGAGTTTTTTCCAAATAGTCTATCATGGTTCCCAACAACCTCCTCAATGAGCACCTCCAATTCTGCCTCACTAAATTTTAGCTTCCTCTCCCTGTCTCCCTTCTCCTTCCCATTTCCAGCACTGGCCATATTGCAGTTTAGTCCTGGCTTACTCACAATGCTGACTCCCTGGTGTTGGGCTGTGTCTCTCTCCCTCCTCCTGTGGGTGTGGCTCCTGGAAACAGCATGGGATGACTCACTTCCTGGTTGTGATGTCATCAGGCTTTTCTGGTTTGCCGTTTTTGCAATTCGCGATTTTCAATTACCGAAACGCAATTTTTTTTGCGATTCGTTATTTGCATCTCGCAAATTGCATTTGTGAATTTTAAGAAATTGCTATTAGTGATTTTCAATTTTGATACATCGCTTTTTGCATTTCTTAAATTCCGATTTCTTAAAAATCGCAATTTGAGAATCGCTAACTTGAATATTGATACATCTGGCCCTAAGATTGGATATAGGCAGTCCAACACCTACATTATCAGAACTGTACTGTGTAGCTTGGGAGGAATGATCCCTCACCCAGACAATGAGAGAACCCCTGCTATACCCTTGCTGAAACCTGGCAAGAATCGTGAAGATGTGGCGGCCTAGGCCACGTATCATATGCAGATTCATTGATTTGTGAATAAAGGCCTCAAATAACCGAGGCAAAACTAGTAATTAGGATAGATTAAAAAAGCCTTCAACAATTAAGAATGGAGATATTTAAACATGGTCATGGAAGATTTGGCTTAAGACGGGGTTCAAAGGCAGACAAAACTTCTATACTCTGGGTCCTTCTGGGAGGCTTAAAGTAGGTCACATAATTTCTGGTGCAAAAGGAGAAGAGGCATGAAACAGAAGTTTCCATTATTTACTTTGGTGGTCAAGACTGTGATGACCGAGCATGACTGGGCTCCATGTATACTACAATATAGCTCTGGGGCAAGATACATAATATATAATTATATGTTGATAATATGCTGCTCTTTCTAAATGGAAGTAGTACTCTCCCTGCGAAGGCATTTAATTTACTGAAAATATGCAGTGACATCTGAAGCCTGCGTATAAACTGACAGAAAAAACAGCTTCTTCAGAATCATGTCCCAGCCCGGTCAGACAGGACGTGCTTGGAAAGGGGGTGGAGGCAGCAGCAAGCAAAAGGGCAGGAGCCCTTTAAATTCATCGTAGTGCTCCCGCCTCGCGGGACGCACTTGGGAAGGAGGTGGAGGCAGCAGCAAGCAAAAGGGCAGGTGCCCTCAAAATTCATCGTAGCGCGCCCGCCTCGCGGGATGCGCTTGGGAAGGAGGTGGAGGCAGCAGCAAGCAAAAGGGCAGGAGCCCTTTAAATTAATTGTAGCGCTCCCGCCTCGCGGGATGCACGCGGGCCAAGGGCGGGCCCGTCCTTCTCCCGTCATCGACCAGAAGAGGCTGGACCCCCCTCTAACGTTTCTTCCTCCCGTTCTGCGGTAATTTCTTTTGGAAGTTGTTAAAGGTGCTGTGGGAGACCGTCATCTAAAATGGGGAAAAGAAAGATTAACTTGCAAAAGGGAGAAGGTGGGCGCAGCTCTCTCCAATCCTCCATTGCTAGCTATTTATCCTCTGTGATGGGGGCCATGGAATCTGAACTAGAGCAAGTAGAAGAAAGGATCGGGGCTGTCCAAAGCACTGTCCAGCAGCCCCCCTTGGAACCTATTGTTCATATAAATACAATCTCAAGAACTGGGCCCCTACTACCGGCCCTGCCTTCTAGTATTATACAGTTGGGCCATGAAATGCCTTCTCCCACAGATTCAAACAATTCTCCTACCCCATTTGTTAATCCACCTCTGGAAAGCTCTTGTTCTCTGGTTGATTCTCCTCATCTGAAGAAGAGGAGAGCCGGGAAAAAGTCTAAAAATACAAAAAAGGTCTAGGGCTCCAAAAAGAGAACATCCACCCTTTCGGTTTTAAGTGCTAAAGATCCAGTTTCCCTGGTTTCCACTTCTGAATGTTTTCTGAGAAAGGATGCCCCTGAAGATTTGACTAGTGTTATAGATTCCATACTCAAATCTTTTTGTGCAACCTTAGAGGCAAAACTTATCATAATGATTACTAGGAAGCTTGATTGCTTTTGTAATGATGTGACTAGTACTTTCTCATTTACTCAAGCCAGGATCAGTAAGTACGGGAAAACCTCTCAGTCAAGATCCGGTTCACCAAACCAACCAATTACCTACTTTGTTACCTCAAGGAGCAAGTAATCCCTTGCCCAATCTACTGGCTGTTTCTGGCCAAGGGAATTTAGCGGATGATTCTGCACAGGGGTTGACCAGGGAAGCTTGTTCCTCCAGGTTGCATGTTACAGGTCATGATAAATCTATAAACCATGCAGATTCTTTACATTTACCTCCAGGTTGCAATCCGTATGTATTGGTTCTATCAAATGTTCCCCCTTTGGTGAGTTCTAAAACAGAAGATACGCAATCCCTAATCAGGAAAGCCGGTCACTGGTTGAAATCAAATATTAAACCTAATTTTCATCAAAAAGAAAAGATTCTTATGGCTCACAGAGTGAGGAGGGTTGGATATTCTAAGAAAATAGACGAGGGAGATTATGTTGTTTTAAATTTTGCAAATTCTTGTTCAGTGGACTATTTTTTTACCAACTCCGAACAATGCAATAGGTCATGTAATAGAATCCAAATACATCCCCTGTGTCAATTTTATGACCCCGCGCTCCTACCACATCGCTTCGCTTCTAACCTAAGAACCCACACACCTGACCCAGTAAGGTCCCAATTGCAGGTAAATGTACCCACTAGCAATCAGTTTTTGGCTCTCAATTATCTTGACGAGAACGATTGACTGACGGCCATGGTTTACCCCTGCCCTATTAATATGGTGAGTTCAATAGCTGGTAATGTTTACAATGAATGTACTTGGGATGCAGGAAAGTCTGTATTGAATTTGTCAACTCCTATAAATACCAGAGTTTTAACACCATGTCCTGGATTTAGACCACTAACTCTGCTTAGTTGGAATATAGCGGGGTTGCGGTCTAAAACTGACAACTCGGATTGGAGGAGCTTTATTTCTTCTTACAACATATTTTGTCTACAGGAGACTTAGGGGGTCATTCTAACCCTGGCGGTCCGCGACCGCCAGGGCTAAAATGACAGAAGCACCGCCAACAGGCTGGCGGTGCTTCCCTGCCCATTCCGACCGCGGCTGTAAAGCCGCGGTCGGAAAACCAGGTCCGGCGGTATCCCGCCGCCAGAAACAGGATGGCGGGAACGGGTGTCCTGGGGCCCCTGGGGGCCCCTGCTCTGCCCATGCCACTGGCATGGGCAGTGCAGGGGCCCCCTAACAGGGCCCCAGTATGCTTTTCACTGTCTGCTTAGCAGACAGTGAAAAGCGCGACGGGTGCAACTGCACCCGTCGCACACCTGCAACACCGCCGGCTCCATTCGGAGCCGGCTTCTGTGTTGCAGGCCCTTTCCCGCTGGGCCGGCGGGCGCTCCCTTGGGGGCGCCCGCTGGCCCAGCGGGAAAGTCAGAATGGCCCCAGCGGTCTTTTGACCGCGGAGCGGCCAATTGACGGTTCCCGCTTGGCGGGCGGCGGTTGGAATGAGGGCCTTAGTCTAAAGATATGCTCCTTCTGAATGGATTTACCTCTCTGTGCCAGCCGGCTATATCCTCCCCAAAAGGGGGGAGAGCACGTGGCGGCCTTTTAGTTCTTGTATCCTTACATCTCCCTCTATTGAACGTGTCCTTAATCAGGTCTTCCCCTCATTTTATGGTTGTTTTAGTATCTATTAGTGGACAAAAAGATATTTTAATTTTACATTTTTATAATAATATCCCCCGGGGTCTCCTTATGGGCTGCTTGGAGGAGGTAGCAGACCATATTGATTCATCAAAAGTTTTACAGGATAGCGATCTAATTATATTATGGGTGGGCGATTTCAACACTCCTCTGTGTAGCAAGGAACTAACAGAACTGTGTGCCTTCCCTGATGAGGGCAGAGAGTCCTCAATCCATTTCACTCGCACTGCTGAAGGAGATGCCCTAAACTATTTTATATGTGAGTTTGACTCGGTACATGTTACGGAGAAATTGGCTGCTGACGCCTGCAATATACCAACCTTTACAGGGAAACCGAAGGGGAGCATCATTGATTACATACTTATTGGCTCCTCTGATTATCATCTAATTCAAGAATTTAAGATCACGCCTCACTACGACAGTGACCATAATCCCCTCAGTATTAATCTGGATTTAAATATCAACCAAGCTCCAAAGAATAAAAGCCTGAGAGCTAGTATTGTCTACAATCCAAACTGCGGTTTACGTTTAAAATGGGACAAAAGAAATCCTAAATTATTTAATCAGGAAATTGTAAGAACTAGGTCTGACTCCATTAATATGTGTCTGTCTTAGCAGCTAGATCCTGAATGTATAGTCCATGAATTTGAATATTTAAGTACTGATATCTCGCGAGCCTTGGAGGTGGACAGGCCCTTGAAGGGGCCATTGGTCCATAGATGGTTTGATTCTGTGTGCTCTTCTGCTCATAAAAAACTAAAAAAATGCTATTAAAGCCGTTGCCCCCTCCCGCCAACTAGTTAAACTAGCTAGAGCTGATTAAAGGCTGCTCTTGAAAAAAGGAAATTGGAAATTAGGTCTAAGGCCTGGGATGAACTTGTGGCTGCCTCTGAGCAGAAGGACACTTCTAAATTCTGGAAGGTGATAAATCATCCTTATTTTTCAGACAACAACACTACAGTAAGGCCGATGACTGTCTTATTGCAGAGGACATATGGGTGACCCATTTTAGGAAAGTATTTTGCCCAGGAATCGATGAAAATGAGTACCTGTATATAGAAGATAACCTTACTGCATATTCTACTTCAGACTCTAATATTAAGGCCCTAGATATTACCTTTGATCTCTATGAGGTCCTAAGTGCCATTAATCGGCTAAGGCAGGGACCCTGACAGGTTTCCGCTGATCTTTTTAAATCTGAAATTGATCTTTGGGGTCCTTTAGTCCCAAACATTTTAAATAGCGAGGTAAATAGTAACGTACCTATTTCATGGAAATCGGCTATTATTGTTCCCATCTTCAAAAAAGGAAACAGACAAGATCCTTCCTGTTATAGACCAATTTCTCTTATTGACTCAACGGCAAAGATTTTAGGAAGTGTAATCTTATCCCCTTTAGAAGATTGGGTGACTGAGGCCCAGATTTTATCCCCAATTCAATTTGGTTTTAGACCCGGTGTAGGCACAGTTGAGCAAGTTTTAAATCTGCATCTGATACTAAGTAAATACGTGATAGCCAAAAAAGAGTCTATCCATATGGCATTTATTGATTTAACTAGTGCTTTTGATATGGTTAATAGGTCAAAGTTATGGCAAATTCTGGGAGTTTTAGGTTGTGATACGTCCCTTTTGGAACTTATTAAACGCCTACATACATATTTTACGGTTTCAGTTCAGACTGGTTTATATGGTCAGAGAACTTCTCCTATTCCGTCAACAAGGGCATAAGACAGGGATGTATCCTAGCGCCTTTTCTTTTCTTGATATATATAAATGGGGTTTATGATTCATTGGTAAAACATGGAAAGGATGTACCAAAGATGGGCCAGAGACCGCTTCCAGTTTTATTATATGCTGATGATGCCGTTTTAATTGCTCGTACCGCAAATGGTTTACAGGGACTCTTGGACCTGTTTTAAAATTTTATGTTGGACCTTGATTTGAAAGTAAACTACCCTAAGACTTTTGTTATGACATGTGGCCCACGTAATACAAAGTCTAAACAATTTATTATGGGAGGACATATTTTAAATAAGGTAAAATAAATGTGTTATTTAGGTATGCATATGAGTTCCTCTTTGTCCTGGAAGACTCACATTAATTTCAAGTTCCAACAGTTGATAAGGAACAATGAAGCAATTTTTTGCTTTACTAGTAAATTAGGTCACAGACCCCTCGCACAAATGAAAACACTTTATAACTCCAAGTGTGCTGCAGCAGTCCTGTACAGGGCAGGAGTTTGGGGCTATAGCAAAATACCCTCTCTCCAAAGTGCTGAAAATAAATTCCTGCGTAGATTACTGACGGTTCCAAAATGTATAGCAAATATCATCACTCATGAGGAAACTGGTCAACGATTCTTGGAGGTCAGGGTCTCTATTGCTCCTTTACTGCTCTGGATTAGATGCTGGCTGAACCCTGCGGCAGAACTTGTTCAAGACTGCATTTCTGATTGCTTACAATTGGACAACTCAAATAGGATTCCCTGGCTTGTGTTCCTGCGAAACTCCTTTGAGAAGCTAGGGCTCAGGTACATGTTTGAAGAACCCCAATTGTTAACCTCAAACTCTAGGTCTGTCTTGAAGTCAACCTTTTTGGAGCACATATCAGAGCTGAGATTTTATAGCTCTCTGAAACTGAAATCTTTCGATCCCTATATCCGGATTGTAACTGCCCCATGTCTTGAACCTTATTTGATCTGGTTTTCAAGTTCTAAAATAACCCCTCTTTTAACATCTTTTAGATTTAATTTGATTCATTTTAAGGTAGCCTTTCCCAAACCATGTTTTTGGAAAAATGATTTACCACCTTGCCCCTGTGATTCCAAATCAAAGCAGAGTACCTCACATTTTGTTCTCTTTTGTTCTTTATATGCTGCTCCTAGAAAGGCTTTCATTTTACCCATTTTATGTAATCTTAGACCTATCCATTATAAGGAAGCTTTATTATATTTTCAGAGACTGACAGATATCCACACTTGTCAACACGTACTAAATTTCGTTACAGCTTCTTTAAGTATTAGGAAAAGGTCTACCCCATTTTAATCTCTATATGTTTCTGAGAGATTTCTATTCTGAGATAACATCTGTAAATTTTGTGCTCTTGCGATTCTTAATTATGTTTTAGTATACTTATTTGTTATATGTTAAGGGGTTTTAGATCGGATGTTTATATGGTGTTTTTAGAAATTGTTTTTACAGTTTTTAATTGTGTTTTATACTATTTTCAGATTTGTAATATGTGTCTTTGTATGCACTTTTATGGAAACTGCCGAATAAAGTTCTTTGACTGTCTGACTGACAGTCATAGATGAAATGTAAATGTCTATTATATGAGCCAACATTAAGAAGATACCTGGGAGTCCATATATATATATATATATATATAGGGGGAAGCAAACCTAGCAGAGGGTAACATAAAGGCTTCTGTGACCACATTGAAGTCTGGGATGGCCTTCTGGAAAACACTCTAGATGTCTGTAAATGGGAGAATAGTAATTGCTAACATGATAAGTTTACCCAGACTGTCAACTTTTTTGCCCCATTACTAGTGGTGATGCGAAGTGGGAAATGAAAGAAACAGACATGTTGCTTACAGACCTTAAATGAGGATCTTGCAAACATGGAGTGAAGCTTGCGAATTGACAGTGACCCACAAACAAAGCCAGGTTGGCTGCCCCTGATTTTGAATCATACTATTTAGCTGCTCACCCGCATTAGATCATTAGGTCGGTGGCAGTGTTGCTGAATAAAGAGGCAGGGTCGGAAGATAAGGGACCCCCATTATGGTTGCTAACCCAACTATTGTTGAACCCCCCTACAGAAAAATAAAGAATTGTGTGGAGTCTTGAATGTGCTTAACCATTTAAGTGCAGCCATTGGACATTGGCCAACAGCTGCACTACCACCCCAGTGCGGATGCCAGCTATTGGCCAACGAAGGGGAGGTACTTAAAGGCCCCTCTGGAGCTCTGCACCAGAGGGAGTCCTTTATTATTTTTCTTCATTAGGAAGACCTTCCTGAGCAGCCTGATTGGGTTTTTTTCTGCAAAGATGATCAGCGGACAGGGCACGCTGACATCATTACAGGAAAGTGAAAGTAAAATGACCACTGATTAATTTCAAGGACATATCTCAGTCTCCTGAGCACTGTTTCCTTTAGGAGAGGTATCATTGTTAATGGGAGAATTTCCTATTTCCCATGCTACCTCTGCACAGTTGGTCTCTGCTTGGGGACAGCCAAAGGAGAGCAATCCCCAGTCAGGGACCTACCCACCAGTTCCCAGGGATGAGGTAGCAGCCCCTTAGGCAAAGGCATGTGCTGCCCTCAGCACATTTAATTGCCTCAGTCTTTCTGCCTCCAGGGGGTGGATGGGTGTAGGAGGCTGGACTGGCTTGTAGTGAGTACCAAGGGGTACTTGCACCTTGCACCAGGCCCAGTTATCCCTTATTAGTGTATAGGGTGTCTAGCAGCTTAGGCTGATAGATAATGGTAGCTTAGCAGAGCAGCTTAGGCTGAACTAGGAGACGTGTGAAGCTACTACAGTACCACAAGTGTCACTTGCACAATATCATAAGAAAACACAATACACAGTTATACTAAAAATAAAGGTACTTTATTTTTATGACAATATGCCAAAGTATCTTAGAGTGTACCCTCAGTGAGAGGATAGGAAATATACACAAGATATATATACACAATAGCAAAAATATGCAGTATAGTCTTAGAAAACAGTGCAAACAATGTATAGTTACAATAGGATGCAATGGGGAAACATAGGGATAGGGGCAACACAAACCATATACTCCAAAAGTGGAATGCGAACCACGAATGGACCCCAAACCTATGTGACCTTGTAGAGGGTCGCTGGGACTATTAGAAAATAGTGAGAGTTAGAAAAATAACCCTCCCCAAGACCCTGAAAAGTGAGTGCAAAGTGCACTAAAGTTCCCCTAAGGACAAAGAAGTCGTGTTAGAGGAATAATGCAGGAAAGACACAAACCAACAATGCAACAACTGTGGATTTCCAATCTAGGGTACCTGTGGAACAAGGGGACCAAGTCCAAAAGTCACAAGCAAGTCGGAGATGGGCATATGCCCAGGAAATGCCAGCTGCGGGTGCAAAGAAGCTTCGACTGGACAGAAGAAGCTGCGGTTTCTGCAGGAACAAAAAGGGCTAGAGATTTCCCCTTTGGTGGACGGATCCCTCTCGCCGTGGAGAGTCGTCCAAAAGTGTTTTCCCGCCAAAAGAACGCCAACAAGCCTTGCTAGCTGCAAATTTTGCGGTTAGCGTTTTTGGACGCTGCTGTGGCCCTGGAGGGACCAGGAGGTCGCAAATTGGACCAGGAGAGAGAGGGGACGTCGAGCAAGACAAGGAGCCCTCTCAGCAGCAGGTAGCACCCGGAAAAGTGCCAAAACAGGCACTACGAGGATGCGTGAAACGGTGCTCACCCGAAGTCGCACAAAGGAGTCCCACGTCGCCGGAGACCAACTTAGAAAGTCGTGCAATGCAGGTTACAGTGCCGTGGACCCAGGCTTGGCTGTGCACAAAGGATTTCCGCCGGAAGTGCACAGGGGCCGGAGTAGCTGCAAAAGTCGCGGTTCCCAGCAATGCAGCCCAGCGAGGTGAGGCAAGGACTTACCTCCACCAAACTTGGACTGAAGAGTCACTGGACTGTGGGGGTCACTTGGACAGAGTCGCTGGATTCGAGGGACCTCGCTCGTCGTGCTGAGAGGAGACCCAAGGGACCGGTAATGCAGCTTTTTGGTGCCTGCGGTTGCAGGGGGAAGATTCCGTCGACCCACGGGAGATTTCTTCGGAGCTTCTGGTGCAGAGAGGAGGCAGACTACCCCCACAGCATGCACAAGCAGGAAAACAGTTGAGAAGGTGGCAGGATCAGCGTTACAGAGTTGCAGTAGTCGTCTTTGCTACTATGTTGCAGTTTTGCAGGCTTCCAGCGCGGTCAGCAGTCGATCCCTTATCAGAAGGTGAAGAGAGAGATGCAGAGGAACTCGGCTGAGCTCATGCATTCGTTATCTAAAGTTTCCCCAGAGACAGAGACCCTAAATAGCCAGAAAAGAGGGTTTGGCAACCTCGGAGAGAGGATAGGCTAGCAACACCTGAAGGAGCCTATCACAAGGAGTCTCTGACGTCACCTGGTGGCACTGGCCACTCAGAGCAGTCCAGTGTGCCAGCAGCACCTCTGTTTCCAAGATGGCAGAGGTCTGGAGCACACTGGAGGAGCTCTGGACACCTCCCAGGGGAAGTGCAGGTCAGGGGAGTGGTCACTCCCCTTTCCTTTGTCCAGTTTCGCGCCAGAGCAGGGCTAAGGGGTCCCCTGAACCGGTGTAGACTGGCTTATGCAGAATTGGGCACATCTGTGCCCAACAAAGCATTTCCAGAGGCTGGGGGAGGCTACTCCTCCCCTGCCTTCACACCATTTTCCAAAGGGAGAGGGTGTCACACCCTCTCTCAGAGGAAGTTCTTTGTTCTGCCATCCTGGGCCAGGCCTGGCTGGACCCCAGGAGGGCAGATGCCTGTCTGAGGGGTTGGCAGCAGCAGCAGCTGCAGTGAAACCCCAGGGAGGGCAGTTTGGCAGTCCCAGGGTCTGTGCTACAGACCACTGGGATCATAGGATTGTGCCAACTATGCCAGGATGGCATAGAGGGGGCAATTCCATGATCATAGACATGTTACATGGCCATATTCGTAGTTACCATTGTGAAGCTACATATAGGTAGTGACCTATATGTAGTGCACGCGTGTAATGGTGTCCCCGCACTCACAAAGTTCAGGGAATTGGCTCTGAACAATGTGGGGGCACCTTGGCTAGTGCCAGGGTGCCCTCACACTAAGTAACTTTGCACCTAACCTTTACCAGGTAAAGGTTAGACATATAGGTGACTTATAAGTTACTTAAGTGCAGTGTAAAATGGCTGTGAAATAACGTGGACGTTATTTCACTCAGGCTGCAGTGGCAGGCCTGTGTAAGAATTGTCAGAGCTCCCTATGGGTGGCAAAAGAAATGCTGCAGCCCATAGGGATCTCCTGGAACCCCAATACCCTGGGTACCTCAGTACCATATACTAGGGAATTATAAGGGTGTTCCAGTAAGCCAATGTAAATTGGTAAAAATGGTCACTAGCCTGTTAGTGACAATTTAGAAAGAAATGAGAGAGCATAACCACTGAGGTTCTGATTAGCAGAGCCTCAGTGAGACAGTTAGTCACTACACAGGTAACACATTCAGGCACACTTATGAGCACTGGGGCCCTGGGTTACCAGGGTCCCAGTGACACATACAACTAAAACAACATATATACAGTGAAAAATGGGGGTAACATGCCAGGCAAGATGGTACTTTCCTACACAACCCCCCCCCAAACGAAGGACAATAAGACTAGCCATGACCTGATGAGTCTTCATTGTCTAAGTGGAAATATCTGGAGAGTCCATCTGCATTGGAGTGGCTACTCCCAGGTCTATGTTCCACTGTATAGTCCATTCCCTGTAGGGATATGGACCACCTCAACAATTTAGGATTTTCACCTTTCATTTGTTTTAGCCAAAGTAGAGGTTTGTGGTCTGTCTGAACAATGAAGTGAGTGCCAAACAGGTATGGCCTCAACTTCTTCAGAGCCCAGACCACAGCAAAGGCCTCCCTCTCAATGGCAGACCAACGCTTTTCTCTAGGGGTCAACCTCCTACTAATAAAAGCAACAGGTTGATCCTGGCCCTCAGAATTAAGTTGTGATAGGACTGCCCCTACTCCTAATTCAGATGCATCAGTTTGGACATCGAATTTTTTAGAGTAACAAGGGCTTTTCAGGACAGGTGCAGAGCACATGGCCTGCTTCAGCTCCTCAAAAGCTTTCTGACAGTTAGCTGTCCACAATACCTTTTTAGGCATCTTTTTGGATGTGAGGTCATTAAGAGGGGCTGCAATGGAGCCATAGTTCTTAATGAACCTCCTGTAATACCCAGTGAGGCCTAGGAAGGCTCTCACCTGAGTCTGAGTGGTAGGGGGAATCCAATCAATAATTGTTTGGATTTTCCCCTGAAGTGGTGCAATCTGTTCCCCACCAACAAGGTGTCCCAGATAAACCACCTTACCCTGCCCTATCTGGCACTTTGAAGCCTTGATAGTGAGGCCTGCCTTTTGCAGGGCCTCCAAAACTTTCCATAGGTGGACCAGGTGATCATCCCAGCTGGAGCTAAAGACAGCTATATCGTCCAAATATGCTGCACTGAAAGCTTCCAGCCCTTGCAGGACTGTGTTCACCAACCTCTGAAAAGTGGCAGGTGCATTTTTCAAACCAAAAGGCATTACAGTAAATTGGTAATGTCCTCCAATGGTAGAAAATGCAGTCTTAGGTTTAGCATCTTCTGACAATTTGATCTGCCAATACCCTGCAGTCAAGTCAAAAGTGCTTAGATACTTGGCAGATGCCAGTGTATCTATGAGCTCATCTGCCCTGGGTATAGGGTGAGCATCAGTTTTGGTTACCAAGTTGAGACCTCTATAGTCTACACAAAACCGCATTTCCTTCTTTCCATCTTTGGAATGGGGTTTTGGTACCAGTACCACAGGTGAAGCCCATGGACTGTCAGAGTGCTCAACTACTCCTAGTTCTAACATTTTCTGGACCTCTTGCTTTATGCAGTCCCTGACATGGTCAGGCTGCCTATAGATCTTACTTTTGACAGGTAAACTGTCTCCAGTATCTATAGTGTGCTCACACCAAGAAGTGGTACCTGGCACAGTAGAGAAGAGTTCAGAGAATTGATCTAGGAGGTTTATGCAATTGTCTTTCTGCTCAGCAGTAAGACAATCAGCCAAAACTACACCTTCCACCAGAGCATCTTGTTCTGTGGAAGAGAAGAGATCAGGTAGAGGATCACTGTCTTCTTCCTGTCCCTCATCTGTTGCCATGAGCAGGGTGAGATCAGCCCTGTCATAGTAGGGTTTCAGGCGGTTTACATGGAGTACCCTAAGGGGACTCCTTGCAGTGCCTAAGTCAACTAAGTAGGTGACTTCTCCCTTCTTTTCAACAATTGTGTGGGGTCCACTCCATTTATCCTGGAGTGCTCTTGGGGCCACAGGCTCCAAGACCCACACTTTCTGCCCTGGTTGGTACTGAACCAAAACAGCCTTCTGATCATGCCATTGCTTCTGGAGCTCTTGGCTGGCCTGAAGGTTTTTACTGGCCTTTTTCATGTACTCAGCCATCCTTGATCTGAGGCCAAGTACATAATCCACAATATCCTGCTTAGGAGCTTTTAAAGGTTGTTCCCAATCCTCCTTTACAAGTGTGAGTGGACCCCTAACAGGGTGTCCAAAAAGAAGTTCAAAGGGGCTGAAGCCCACTCCTTTCTGGGGTACCTCCCTGTAGGCAAAAAGGAGGCATGGTAGAAGGATATCCCATCTCCTGCGGAGTTTTTCAGGGAGACCCATAATCATGCCTTTGAGAGTTTTATTAAATCTCTCCACCAGTCCATTTGTTTGTGGATGATAGGGTGTTGTGAACTTGTACGTTACACCACACTCCTTCCACATGGCCTTTAAGTATGCAGACATGAAATTGCTTCCCCTGTCTGATACTACTTCCTTTGGGAAGCCCACCCTGGAAAATATTCCCAGTAGGGCCTTTGCCACTGCAGGTGCTGTAGTAGTCCTTAAAGGAATAGCTTCAGGATATCTTGTGGCATGGTCCACTACCACCAAGATAAACCTATTGCCTGAAGCAGTAGGAGGGTCAAGGGGGCCAACTATGTCAACCCCTACCCTTTCAAAGGGAACCCCAACCACAGGCAGTGGAATAAGGGGTGCCTTTGGGGTGCCATCTGTCTTGCCACTCGTTTGACAGGTTTGACAGGACTTACAAAATTCCTTTGTGTCCTCAGACATTCTAGGCCAATGAAACAGGGGAACAAGCCTGTCCCAAGTTTTCATTTGTCCTAGATGCCCAGCTAGGGGAATGTCATGTGCCAGTGTTAGGAGGAACTTTCTGTACTCCTGAGGAATCACTAATCTCCTGGCAGCTCCAGGTTTAGGATCCCTATGCTCAGTGTACAAGAGGTTGTCCTCCCAGTAAACTCTGTGAGAGTCACTGACATCCCCATTAGCCTGTTTGACAGCTTGCTGTCTGATACCCTCTAATGTGGGACAGGTTTGCTGTGCCACACTCAGCTCCTCTCTGGCAGGCCCCCCTTCACCCAAAAGCTCAGCAGTGTCTGCTTCCAGCTCCTCTGGTGTAGGTTCTGCACAGGGAGGGAATTCTTCTTCCTCAGAAGTTGAATCCACTGTAGAGGGAGGGATAGTAGGAAGTGGTTTGCTTCTACTAGCCCTAGCTTTAGGGAGCACTTGGTCCATTGTTCCAGGATCCAAGCTTCCCTGTCCTTTTTGCTTTTTGGCCTGAGCCCTTGTCAAAGCAAAAATATGCCCTGGGATGCCCAGCATTGCTGCATGGGCCTCCAACTCCACATCTGACCAAGCTGATGTCTCCAAATCATTTCCTAGTAGACAGTCTACAGGTAAATCTGTGGCTACCACAACTTTCTTTGGACCAGTAACCCCCCTCCCCCCCCCCAGTTGAGATTAACAACAGCCATGGGGTGGCTAAGTGTGTTGTTGTGAGCATCGGTTACTTGGTACTGGTGACCAAGTAGGTGTTGTTCAGGGTGGACCAGTTTCTCTATGACCATAGTCACACTGGCACCAGTGTCCCTGTAGGCCTGAACCTCAACACCATTTATTAGGGGTAGCTGCTTGTACTTATCCATATTAAGGGGACAAGCAACTAAGGTGGCTAAATCAATAGCCCCCTCAGAGACTAACACAGCCTCTGTGGCCTCCCTAACAAGGCCAACCCCAACTAAGTTACCAATAGTGAGCCCAGCTACTCCCTTGGATTGGCTATTAGTAGGTTTGCTCCCACCACCACTGCTATTAGTAGGGACACTAGGGGTAGCAGTATGGGTTGTAGTGGTAGGAGCATTGGTGCTTTTCTTTGGACTTTGGACAACTGGGATCTGTTGTCCAATGGCCTTTTATTTTACATAAATAGCACCATGGTTTCTTTTCCTTGTTCTGATTAAAAGAGGATTTGGGCCCACCACCCCCACCAGAGTGTTTTTGTGGGCCTGATGAAGACTCATTTTTAGATTTGTCCCCACCTTTGTCAGAAGACTTACCATCCTTCTTTTTGTTGCCATCTTTGTCACCCCCTGTATGAACTTTTCTGTTCACCCTTGTTCTGACCCATTTGTCTGCTTTCTTTCCCAATTCTTGGGGAGAGGTCAGATCAGAGTCCACCAAGTACTGGTGCAACAAATCAGACACACAATTATTAAGAATATGCTCTCTCAGGATCAAGTTATACAGGCTGTCATAATCAGTAACTTTACTGCCATGTAACCACCCCTCCAAGGCCTTCACTGAATGGTCAATGAAATCAACCCAGTCTTGTGAAGACTTCTTTTTGGTCTCTCTGAACTTTATCCTGTACTGTTCAGTGGTTAAGCCATAACCATCCAGGAGTGCATTCTTAAGAACTTGGAAATTATTAGCATCATTTTCTTTCACAGTAAGGAGCCTATCCCTACCTTTTCCACTAAATGATAGCCATAGGATAGCAGCCCACTGCCTTTGAGGGACATCCTGTACAACAGAGGCCACTCAAGTGCCGCAAACCACTTGTTAATGTCATCCCCCTCCTTATAAGGGGGAACTATCTTGTGCAGATTCCTGGAATCATGCTCTTTTGCAGGATGACTATGGGGAATACTGCTGCTGCCACCATGGGTTTCTAAACCCAACTTCTGTCTTTCCTTCTCTAGTTCAAAAGACTGTCTATCCAAATCCAGCTGTTGCTTTTTAAGCTTCAGTCTGGTTTGTTCCACTCTCAACTTATTGAGTTCCCTCTCTAACATTCTGTCATCAGGGTTGGTGGGAGGGACATTCCTAGATACAGAGGTATGATGGGAATGAACAGAAGGAGACCTTTCCCGTACAGAAGCCACCCTAACAGCTTGGCTAACAGAAACATTACTACCAGTATGGTGAGAATAAATGCGTTTGCTATGATGTGAGACAACACTATTTGTATGGTGTGGCTCATCATCATTACCAACTATGCTAGACTGTCTAGTAATGGGCAGGCTAGGAAGTTTCTTTCCTGAATCTTTTCCTGGGGGAGTCCCTGAATCAGATTGGGAACTATTAGGTACTTTTTCAACAGATGGGGCACCTATAGCCTTATCTTGTTCTCTAAGCATGTTAAGTAACAGTTCCAAGGAAGGATTCTTCCCTACACTCAAACCTCTCTCTATGCAGAGACTCCTTGCTCCTTTCCAGCTAAGGTGATCATATGCAAGTTTGGACAGATCAACATTTTGGCCTGTGCCAGACATTTTTAGAGAGAGTTAAAGTGATAGAAAAAGATAAAAAGGTTTGTCAGAGCTTTTAGAAAGACAGAGAAAAAAACTTTTAAAACTTTTTAGAAAGTTAGAAGTACTTTTCAGCACTTAGAAAAGAGTGAAAAGAGGAAATGCAAAACTTTTTGGCTATGTGTACATACACTGACCTTGTTTTGTATATTTTTCTCTTATGAAAAGTACAATGACAAGAGTGGTAAGTAGTCTCAAAGCACTTATCCCACCGCTGCACAACCAATGTAGGAGGCTGGACTGGCTTGTAGTGAGTACCAAGGGGTACTTGCACCTTGCACCAGGCCCAGTTATCCCTTATTAGTGTATAGGGTGTCTAGCAGCTTAGGCTGATAGATAATGGTAGCTTAGCAGAGCAGCTTAGGCTGAACTAGGAGACGTGTGAAGCTACTACAGTACCACAAGTGTCACTTGCACAATATCATAAGAAAACACAATACACAGTTATACTAAAAATAAAGGTACTTTATTTTTATGACAATATGCCAAAGTATCTTAGAGTGTACCCTCAGTGAGAGGATAGGAAATATACACAAGATATATATACACAATAGCAAAAATATGCAGTATAGTCTTAGAAAACAGTGCAAACAATGTATAGTTACAATAGGATGCAATGGGGAAACATAGGGATAGGGGCAACACAAACCATATACTCCAAAAGTGGAATGCGAACCACGAATGGACCCCAAACCTATGTGACCTTGTAGAGGGTCGCTGGGACTATTAGAAAATAGTGAGAGTTAGAAAAATAACCCTCCCCAAGACCCTGAAAAGTGAGTGCAAAGTGCACTAAAGTTCCCCTAAGGACAAAGAAGTCGTGTTAGAGGAATAATGCAGGAAAGACACAAACCAACAATGCAACAACTGTGGATTTCCAATCTAGGGTACCTGTGGAACAAGGGGACCAAGTCCAAAAGTCACAAGCAAGTCAGAGATGGGCATATGCCCAGGAAATGCCAGCTGCGGGTGCAAAGAAGCTTCGACTGGACAGAAGAAGCTGCGGTTTCTGCAGGAACAAAAAGGGCTAGAGACTTCCCCTTTGGTGGACGGATCCCGCTCGCCGTGGAGGGTCGTGCAGAAGTGTTTTCCCGCCGAAAGAACGCCAACAAGCCTTGCTAGCTGCAAATCGTGCGGTTAAAGTTTTTGGACGCTGCTGTGGCCCTGGAGGAACCAGGAGGTCGCAAATTGGACCAGGATAGAGAGGGGACGTCGAGCAAGACAAGGAGCCCTCTCAGCAGCAGGTAGCACCCAGAGAAGTGCCAGAAACAGGCACTACAAGGATGCGTGAAACGGTGCTCACCCGAAGTCGCACAAAGGAGTCCCACGTCGCCGGAGACCAACTTAGAAAGTCGTGCAATGCAGGTTAGAGTGCCGTGGACCCAGGCTTGGCTGTGCACAAAGGATTTCCGCCGGAAGTGCACAGGGGCCGGAGTAGCTGCAAAAGTCGCGGTTCCCAGCAATGCAGCCCAGCGAGGTGAGGCAAGGACTTACCTCCACCAAACTTGGACTGAAGAGTCACTGGACTGTGGGGGTCACATGGACAGAGTCGCTGGATTCGAGGGACCTCGCTCGTCGTGCTGAGAGGAGACCCAAGGGACCGGTAATGCAGCTTTTTGGTGCCTGCGGTTGCAGGGGGAAGATTCCGTCGACCCACGGGAGATTTCTTCGGAGCTTCTGGTGCAGAGAGGAGGCAGACTACCCCCACAGCATGCACAAGCAGGAAAACAGTCGAGAAGGCGGCAGGATCAGCGTTCAAAGTTGCAGTAGTCGTCTTTGCTACTATGTTGCAGTTTTGCAGGCTTCCAGCGCGGTCAGCAGTCGATTCCTTATCAGAAGGTGAAGAGAGAGATGCAGAGGAACTCGGCTGAGCTCATGCATTCGTTATCTAAAGTTTCCCCAGAGACAGAGACCCTAAATAGCCAGAAAAGAGGGTTTGACTACCTAGGAGAGAGGATAGGCTAGCAACACCTGAAGGAGCCTATCACAAGGAGTCTCTGACGTCACCTGGTGGCACTGGCCACTCAGAGCAGTCCAGTGTGCCAGCAGCACCTCTGTTTCCAAGATGGCAGAGGTCTGGAGCACACTGGAGGAGCTCTGGACACCTCCCAGGGGAGGTGCAGGTCAGGGGAGTGGTCACTCCCCTTTCCTTTGTCCAGTTTCGTGCCAGAGCAGGGCTAAGGGGTCCCCTGAACCGGTGTAGACTGGCTTATGCAGAATTGGGCACATCTGTGCCCAACAAAGCATTTCCAGAGGCTGGGGGAGGCTACTCCTCCCCTGCCTTCACACCATTTTCCAAAGGGAGAGGGTGTCACACCCTCTCTCAGAGGAAGTTCTTTGTTCTGCCATCCTGGGCCAGGCCTGGCTGGACCCCAGGAGGGCAGATGCCTGTCTGAGGGGTTGGCAGCAGCAGCAGCTGCAGTGAAACCCCAGGGAGGGCAGTTTGGCAGTCCCAGGGTCTGTGCTACAGACCACTGGGATCATGGGATTGTGCCAACTATGCCAGGATGGCATAGAGGGGGCAATTCCATGATCATAGACATGTTACATGGCCATATTCGGAGTTACCATTGTGAAGCTACATATAGGTAGTGACCTATATGTAGTGCACGCGTGTAATGGTGTCCCCGCACTCACAAAGTTCAGGGAATTGGCTCTGAACAATGTGGGGGCACCTTGGCTAGTGCCAGGGTGCCCTCACACTAAGTAACTTTGCACCTAACCTTTACCAGGTAAAGGTTAGACATATAGGTGACTTATAAGTTACTTAAGTGCAGTGTAAAATGGCTGTGAAATAACGTGGACGTTATTTCACTCAGGCTGCAGTGGCAGGCCTGTGTAAGAATTGTCAGAGCTCCCTATGGGTGGCAAAAGAAATGCTGCAGCCCATAGGGATCTCCTGGAACCCCAATACCCTGGGTACCTCAGTACCATATACTAGGGAATTATAAGGGTGTTCCAGTAAGCCAATGTAAATTGGTAAAAATGGTCACTAGCCTGTTAGTGACAATTTGGAAAGAAATGAGAGAGCATAACCACTGAGGTTCTGATTAGCAGAGCCTCAGTGAGACAGTTAGTCACTACCCAGGTAACACATTCAGGCACACTTATGAGCACTGGGGCCCTGGGTTACCAGGGTCCCAGTGACACATACAACTAAAACAACATATATACAGTGAAAAATGGGGGTAACATGCCAGGCAAGATGGTACTTTCCTACAATGGGGTAATTACCCAGATCTGCCCCCAGCGGCAAAAGAATATAGGGGAGGGGCTGCACACCATGGGCATGGCCATGCCCTCAACCCAAATAAATGGAGGCAGATAGTGGTAATTACCCCTAATGTACCCCCAATGGGGGAGCAGAAAGCCAGAGAAAGCTTATTTTTTTAAATAAAGGGGTGGGGCTGCCTGGCATGACCAAGCCCCCATCAGAGCTAAATGGGCATCAGTCTCTCTGTTCTCTGGGGCAGATGGCGGTAATTACCACGATTTGCCCAAGTGGCAAAAATCCACTACACACCAGGGAAAGATTTTAAATATAGGGGTGGATGGTTGCACAATATAGGCATGGGAATGCCCATATTCCAAGAAAAATGGGACATCAGTTTTGCCAACCCCTCAGGGTTGCAGAAAGGGTAATTACCCCATTTACCCCCCCCCCCCCCAACACCCATTGGTGGGCAGAAAGTCTACCAGACCCTAGGGAAGTATTGTTTAAAGCATATAAAGGTTGAGTCTGCCCACAATGAGCATGGCCATGCTGCCAGTGCAATCAATGGAGACACCAGTCTTTCTGCCCCCTGGGGGGCAGAAATCCTATTAGACGCTTTTTTGAATATAAGTTTGAGGGCTTCCCACCATGGGCATGGCCATGTTCCTACTACTACTAAATGGGACTTGTTGGACCTGGCTCTTTTTGCAGGGTCATCCCCAAATGGTTTGCCTCCTTCCTCCCATTTTTCCTGACCAGTTGGCTTTAGGACTGCAAACCAGTGCTAAAGTGCATATGTTCTCTGTGTAAATTGTATTGGCGATTGGTTTTTCCCTGATTGACATATTTGATTTACTAGTAAGTCCCTAGGAATGTGCACTAGAGGTGCCCAGGGCCTGTAAATCAAATGCTTTTAGTGGGCCTTCAGCACTGATTTTGCCACCCACATGAGCAGCCCTGTAAACATGGCTCAGACCTGCCACTGCAGTGTCTGTGTGTGCAGTTTTAAACTGCCAATTCGACCTGACAAGTATACCCACTTGCCATTCCCAAACCTTCTCTTTTTATACATGTAAGGCACCCCTAGGTAGGCCTATGGGCAGGGTGCAGTGTATGTTAAAGGTAATACATGTGCTGGTATGTTTTTAAATGTCCTAACATTGAAATACTGTCAAATTTGGTTTTCACTGTTGCAAGGCCTATCTCTCTCATAGGTTAACATGTGGACTGCCTTTAAACATCTTTTAAGTAGTTTCCCTTTGGGAGCAAATAGAGATGTGGAATTTGGGGTCTCCGAACGCACAATTTAAAATACATCTTTTGGTAAAGACGTTTTTTAAATTGTCTGTTTGAAAATGCCACTATTAGAAAGTGGGCATTTTCTTGCTTAAACCATTCTGTGACTCTGTCTGCTTGTGTGTTCCCTGTCCAGGTCAGACTGACAGTTGGGCTGTTTGTGAATCTCCACAAGACAGTGACACAAAGGGAGCTGGGGTGTAGCCTGCATATCCTGATGGGCCATCTGGGCTAGAGTGGAGGGAGGAGTGGTCACTTACACCCGAAAGGGCTGTGCCTGCCCTCACACAATGCAGTCTCCAACCCCCTGGTGTGAGTCTGGAGCCAGGCCTGGGCAAGGCAGGATCTTGTGAACTACAGAGACTTTCCTTTGAAGTTTGCCTACTTCAAAGACAGAAAGGGGTATAAGTAGTGGACTCAATACCCCAGATTTCTAGATTACATCTGGATCCAAGAGAAACCTCTGCCAAGGGGCAGAGCTGAAGAGCTGGAGGCGGAGTTCTGCTCTTTTGCCTGTGACTGTGCTTTGCTGGGTTGGCCTGCAGTTGCTGCTTCTGTCTGAAAGAGGACAAAGACTGGATTTTGTGGTGTACTCCTGCTTGTGAAGAATCTCCAAGGGCTTGGACTGAGTCTCAGTACCATCAAAAACTTCCTCTGCCAGCACCTGGACTCTCTGCTTGAGACACCTGCCCTGCCAAGTGGTTCCCTATCCAGTCCCTGGGCCCTTGAAAGGTGAAGCTGGTAAAACAAGGACTGAAATCCATGCACAGGAAGCCGTGCGGGGAAAGTTTTGATGCACCACCTGCAAAGCAGCTTTAAAAACGACACACCATCCGCCTCACATCTGAAATCAATGCACCACCTGCATCGCACCTGGAGACACGACGCAGCACCCACTTTCGGCTGCTGAAAACGACACAAAAAACCCCATTCAGCACAGTTTTCCATCACCATGCAGCCAGATTTCTCACGCATCTTTGCTGGGTGTCAACATCAACTAAAACCTGTGCATACCTGAGGTTCCCCGTCCAGAAAACGATGCTCGGCCTCACTTGTGAGTGAGAAAACAACGCATTGCTGACTTTTTCAACTCACGCCAGCCTGGGCAGCTTTATTTTTGACACAATCCAGGTACTTTATATAACAAAAATGTTTCCATTGTTTTCTATGGAGTGGGAATCTATTATTTTAGAAATTCGTTACTTAACTTATGTATGTTGGATTTTTGTTGATTTAGTCTTGTTTGATTTAGATAAATATTGCCTATTTTTCTAAACTGGTGTGGTGTTCATTTTGTATGGTTTTACTGTATTATTGGGTGTGTTGGTACAAATACTTGACACATTGCCAAGCTACCAAGGGGGTGAGTAGGAGTTGTCTTAGGAGTGTAACTACTTTACCCTGACTAGAGTAAGGGTCCCTGCTTGGACAGAGTGCAAACTGACTGCCAACCAAAGACCCCATTTCTAAAAGGACGTCAGTATTTCTGGCCACCGGGGGGGCAGAAGGCCCACTAGACACCAGGGATTTTTTAATATAGGGGTGGGTCTGGCCAATATTGACATGACCATGCCCCCACCTAACAAAATGGGTCATCAGTCTTTCTGCCCCCCAGGAAGCAAAGCGAGGTAATTACCCCTATCCACCCCTCAGGGGGCAGAAAGCCCACTAGACATCAGGGAAAGCATTTGTTTTAAATATTGGGGTGGTGGCTGCACACCATGGGCATGGTCAACCCTCTACCCCAAGTAAATTGGGCATAAGATATTCTGCCCCCACTGGTGGTGTTTAGGGTAATTACCCTCAATCTGTCCCCCTGTGAGGCAGAAATCCCATTAGATGCCAGGGATTTCAAAATACTGCAAAAACAAACAAAGTTTGCAGCTGCCTAAATTGTCAGTAAGCCATTCCTCTGGCCCAGTGTGGTCAATATTGTCTTCCTGTCCCCCTGGGGGCAGATAAGAGGCTTGTCTCAGTTGGGGAGGTGCCCCAAACGTCCCCTGGAGGGTAGGAAATCAACCTGCACCATGGATTTTGTCTTTGGGGCAAAACAAAGTGCTGTGGCTGTTACACTCTGGTATTGGCCACACTCCCACCCCAAAAGGGACAAACCAGTCTCCCCTCAACCAAGAGTAGACAGAAGGTGTGCTCCCAATTTTCCCCAGGGTGCACTCACATTCCTAATGAGGTTATTCTGCTCCCCTAAGTACAAAAGCATTCCATCCCAATGGCAAGCAAGAGAACATTTGATTCTTTTGGGTGTTGTTTTTAACATATGGGCCGTGAGAGTATGGCCGAACGGTGAGCGGCTGCTCTTTTTGAGCTTGGATAGGCTGCCACCTGAAAAAATGCAGATAAATCTGAAAACTAGACATTCGGGGGAGTCCACACCATTTTCTCACCCACAATGCCCTACACACCTAAAACTTTGAGTAAAACCACACATTTCCACATGTTTCTGATAAAAACTTCTGTAATCTGTGGGGGAGCACAAACTTCCTACCTGTAGGAGGCTGGATTGGCTTGTAGTGGGTACGAAGAGGTACTTACACCTTGCACCAGGCCCAGGTATCCCTTATTAGTGTAGAGAGGTGTCTAGCAGCTTAGGCTGATAGAAAAGGTAGCTTAGCAGAGCAGCTTAGGCTGAACTAGGAGACGAGTGAAGCTCCTACAGTACCACTAGTATCATATGCACAATATCATAAGAAAACACAATACACAGATATACTAAAAATAAAGGTACTTTATTTTTATGACAATATGCCAAAGTATCTCAGTGAGTACCCTCAGTATGAGGATAGCAAATATAAACAAGATATATGTACACAATACCAAAATATGCAGTAATAGCAATAGAAAACAGTGCAAACAATGTACAGTCACAATAGAATGCAATGGGGGCACATAGGGATAGGGGCAACACAAACCATATACTCTAGAAGTGGAATGCGAACCACAAATGGACCCCAAACCTATGTGACCTTGTAGAGGGTCGCTGGGACTGTAAGAAAACAGTGAGGGTTAGAAAAATAGCCCACCCCAAGACCCTGAAACGTGGGTGCAAAGTGCACCTAAGTTCCCCAAAGAGCACAGAAGTCGTGATAGGGGAATTCTGCAAGAAAGACCAACACCAGCAATGCAACAACGATGGATTTCCAGACGAGAGTACCTGTGGAACAAGGGGACCAAGTCCAAGAGTCACGATCAAGTCGGGAGTGGGCAGATGCCCAGGAAATGCCAGCTGTGGGTGCAAAGAAGCTGCCACCGGATGGTAGAAGCTGTGGATTCTGCAAGAATGACAAGGGCTAGAAACTTCCCCTTTGGAGGATGGATGTCCCACGTCGTGAAGAGTCGTGCAGAGGTGTTTCCGTGCAGAAAGACCGCAAACAAGCCTTGCTAGCTGCGAGGGTCGCGGTTAGGGTTTTTGGATGCTGCTGTGGCCCAGGAGGGACCAGGATGTCGCCACTTGGATGAAGAGACAGAGGGGGCACCCAGCAAGTCAGGGAGCCCTCACAGAAGCAGACAGCACCTGCAGAAGTACTGGATCAGGCACTTAGAAGAGGAGTGAACCAGAGTCCACCCGAAGTCACAAAAGGGAGTCCCACGACGCCGGAGGACAACTCAGAAGGTTGTGCACTGCAGGTTAGAGTGTCGGGGACCCAGGCTTGGCTGTGTACAAAGGAAATCCTGGAAGAGTGCACAGGAGCCGGAGCAGTTGCAAAACACGCGGTTCTCAGCAATGCAGTCTAGCGTGGGGAGGCAAGGACTTACCTCCACCAAACTTGGACTGAGTTCAAGGGACCTCGCTCGTTGTGCTGAGAGGAGACCCAGAGGACTGGTGATGCAGTCTTTTGGTGCCTGAGGTTGCAGGGGGAAGATTCCGTCGACCCACAGGAGATTTCTTCGGAGCTTCTAGTGCAGAGAGGAGGCAGACTACCCCCACAGCATGCACCACCAGGAAAACAGTTGAGAAGGCGGCAGGATCAGCGTTACAAGGTCGCAGTAGTCGTCTTTGCTACTTTGTTGCAGTTTGGCAGGCTTCCAGCGCGGTCAGCAGTAGATTCCTTGGCAGAAGGTGAAGAGAGAGATGCAGAGGAACTCTGATGAGCTCTTGCCTTCGTTATCTAAAGAATTCCCCAAAGCAGAGACCCTAAATAGCCAGAAAAGGAGGCTTGACTACCTAGGAGAGAGGATAGGCTAGCAACACCTGAAGGAGCCTATCAGAAGGAGTCTCTGACGTCACCTGCTGGCACTGGCCACTCAGAGCAGTCCAGTGTGCCAGCAGCACCTCTGTTTCCAATATGGCAGAGGTCTGGAGCACACTGGAGGAGCTCTGGGCACCTCCCAGGGGAGGTGCAGGTCAGGGGAGTGGTCACTTACCTTTCCTTTGTCCAGTTTCGCGCCAGAGCAGGGCTGGGGGATCCCTGAACCGGTGCAGACTGGCTTATGCAGAGATGGGCACCATCTGTGCCCATCAAAGCATTTCCAGAGGCTGGGGGAGGCTACTCCTCCCCAGCCCTGACACCTTTTTCCAAAGGGAGAGGGTGTAACACCCTCTCTCTGAGGAAGTCCTTTGTTCTGCCTTCCTGGGCCAAGCCTGGCTGGACCCCAGGAGGGCAGAAACCTGTCTGAGGGGTTGGCAGCAGCAGCAGCTGCAGTGAAACCCCGGGAAAGGTAGTTTGGCAGTACCCAGGTCTGAGCTAGAGACTCGGGGGATCATGTAATTGTCTCCCCAATGCCAGAATGGCATTGGGGTGACAATTCCATGATCTTAGACATGTTACATGGCCATGTTCGGAGTTACCATTGTGACGCAATACATATGTCGTGACATATGTATAATGCACGGGTGTAATAGTGTCCACGCACTCACAAAGTCCGGGGAATTTGCCCTGAACAATGTGGGAGCACCTTGGCAAGTGCCAGGGTGCCCACACACTAAGTAACTTAGCACCCAACCTTTACCAGGTAAAGGTTAGACATATAGGTGACTTATAAGTTACTTAAGTGCAGTGGTAAATGGTTGTGAAATAACATGGATGTTATTTCACTCAGGCTGCACTGGCAGGCCTGTGTAAGAATTGTCAGATCTCCCTATGGGTGGCACAAGAAATGCTGGAGCCCATAGGGATCTCCTGGAACCCCAATACCCTGGGTACCTTAGTACCATATACTAGAGAATTATAAGGGTGTTCCATATGCCAATGTAAATTGGTGAAATTGGTCACTAGCCTGTTAGTGACAATTTGGAAAGAAATGAGAGAGCATAACCACTGAGGTTCTGGATAGCAGAGCCTCAGTGAGACAGTTAGTCATCACACAGGTAACACATACAGGGCATACTTATGAGCACTGGGGCCCTGGCTGGCAGCGTCCCAGTGACACATACAACTAAAACAACATATATACAGTGAAATATGGGGGTAACATGCCAGGCAAGATGGTACTTTCCTACACTACCACACAGCATTAAGATACCCAATATAAATCTTACCTCACTTCTGTGAGTGGGCCAAGAAACTTTGACACAAAAGGCCCTATAGCACTACGTGGAGGGACCAACAATAGGTATAGCCACAGGATTTGGGGCTATGCTCGGCTGTCACATATGAAAATCTACCAACCACAGACATTCTGGAAAATTAGACAACCAAGGGATTCCAGGGTGGTGTGCCTTGCATGGATTCCATGATGTTTTCTTGCCCACAGTGCCCTGTAAACTCAAACTTTGCCTGAAAACATACATTTTCCTTTTATTTCTGTGATGGAAACATCCAGAATCCACAGGAATCCACAAAATTCCTACCACCTAGCATTGCCTCACTTGTGCCAGTAAAAAAGCTGTGCCACTTGTGTGGTAGGGCCTAGTGCCTATGACAGAAATAAAGAAATGCAAGGGCCCCAGTTGACCTTGATTTTATCCGCTCCTGTCATGGATAGTAGGTCCAGCCACAGTGTTCTTATTAGCGCAAGTGGGGCAACACTGGGTGGTATGGATTTTCTTGATCTACTTTTCAGTCTACATATTTCACCATATGAATTGTTCTATTCTCGGTACACAGTGGGAAAACCATTGCACCGTACTGCTCAGTTGTTTGCTCTGGGTACTTTGAGTTATTTGAGCCTACAAACCCTGTATATCCCTGCAACCAGAAGGGTCTAGAGGACATAATGGTATATTGCTTTTGTAAATCGATCGTCACGTCAAAAAGTTACAGATTAAAACATCACAAATGGCCATTTTTGCATACTTATTTTCAATGTTTCTTTATTTCAACACTTACTTTCTTTGGCAAAACATTGAGGCATCTAGATATATGACCCGTTGCTGAATTTGAAATTTGTCTACTTTCTTAGAAATATGTACCTTTCCTGGATCACCCATGGGTTTCACACTGGTTTCCACCACAAATTGAAAGTAGGTTTAGAGAACAGAAAATTGGAACAAATGGGCTACCTCTTTGAAAACCCCCAAAACTGTGGTAAAGAAATATTTTTTTTCAGTAAGCTCTGCATGTTCCCCAAAACTGGGACGATGGTGACTTTAGCACAGCAAATCGTTTGTTGATGCCATGTTTAGGGAAAAAAACACTTTTAGCCGGAGCACTTTTTTCCTATTTTACCTCAAAAACTCAAAATTTAGCTATATTTTGCTTTTTTCTCAGCACCCTCCAGGGGAATGCACAAACCCTAGGTACCTTTAGAATCCCCAGGATGTTGGGAAAAGGGTCATAATTTTGGTGTGGATACCTTATGTGGAAAACAATTATGGAGCCCTAAGCGTGACCTATCCCAAATAGTCAAAATGGGCTCAGAACTGAAAATGTAGGGGAAGGGGTAGGCCCAGCAGTTAAGGGTTTAAACATTCTTGGGTGGGGAGCTTAAACGTGAGAATGTCAGTCCTCACCTTCGGGAAGATTTAATAATGTTTGATGCAGCGCAACAAAGCAAGACAACTTGCACCGTGTCAAATGGAGAGGGCAGGAATGTGCCATATCTGCTAAGATATGAGGCATTCCTGCTCTCTCTCTCCACTGGTGCACTAGGGTGTTTGCATTGCATGAAGAATTGTTTTTGTGCAGGATGGGATACTTTCCTGCACAAAACGGATCCTCTGAGGATTTGCCTCTATGTGAGCTGCAGAATGCAGCATACATAGAAATAGGAAAAGACAAGGACAATTAAACAGATTTCCCATTGTTATGCCTCTCCTGGAAAGGTATAGCGTTTTGATACATTCCTAGGTTTACTATTTTTAATAAATCTGGGAATGTGTCAAAAACCATGGGTGGATGCATGGTAACACCTCCCCAGGGCAGAGTAGTGCAAGCAGCAACCTGTGCTGCCTTGCATTACTCCAGATTTACTGTGCTACGCAGAGCCACACAGGGTGGTTCTACATGGCATAGTAAATCTCACTTAAAGGCTTGCCTTGCCCTTGTGTCACTTTGCGTGATGCATGGGCAACACAAACCCTTAGTAAATCTCAGCCTTGATATTTTGCTGCAGTGTCTGAATGCACTGCCTCATGCAGGCATTTGGAGGAGATTGCAGACATGGCCACAGTTGGGGATCAAACGTCTGACTAGCCTTTTTAGGAATGGGGAACTTTGGCCATTGAGGACCTCACATAAGAATTAAACCTCCCTGCTGACTGTTTTTGTTGTTGTTGCGTGATGTGGTGATTTCAGAGATTAGGACATGTTTTCCTTTACATTAGCTTTGACTACATTAGAAATCAAGCTTACACTAACATAAGCTATGTTCACACCGTCCTCCATCTTGAAGGTATGTCAATATATACCATGTAATGATTACTACTACTATTGTTGTTTCCCTGTTCTAAATAAAGAATTGCAAGTCTTACACTAATAAAGTGGGAATGTTCCCAGAAACCTCTCCCCACTCTGTACCTAACTATGGACATCCCAACTGCCCCAGGCTATCTTTGTATAATGTATCTACTAGCATGCTTGAATAAATTGTAAAAATGACTCAATTCAATGTAATATTATGGTAAACAAATTTCCGAATGTATTCTGTAGTAAAATGTTTCTTCTTGCTTGTTCCTGAACGGTGCAAATTCTTAGAACTATGTGCTTGCATAGAAATGTATGAAAGCCATTGTCTAAAATCGAATAAAAGGATGTGCTTTTCACTGTACCCTGGAACCTCCTATTTCCCATCTTTAAAAGGCAAATCTATGTCAGATTTCATATAGAACTTGACTTATGATTTATATGTATGATTTGTACACCTTGCTACTAAACCTTTTGATCGAATATTTCCTGTACTGTGCTTATTAATTTCATATATAAACCTTCAAAACTTTAACCTGTGTATGTCATTCTTATTGAAAATGTTTCAGTTCTGAATATTAAACATGTTTTAAATGTATTAGAGAAGGGTCCCATCGTGGAGCACCAAAGTCCGTATTAGGGCTGCACTGCTTCCTGTCCTAGCCACTGGCATGCTATTGACATGATCATTTAAGATGGGGTTGCACACCAACAGATCTGGTAGCAGAGGTGATGGTTCTGATTAAATCTGACAAGTAGCTGACAAAAGCAATGGGCCATAGAACCTATTACTGTACTTTCATGGTCCAGACAGTTGCCCCCCATCCCCCAAAAAGATTCAAATTGACCTAATGCCAACCTGATCTTGGTTTGGGGAGACGAGGTGGCTGAAAAAGGGCAATGTATAAATATGTATTAGCACACATGTGAAGAATGAATAAGTTGTGAAGCAGTGTATGGTGGGAGTGGTTGTGGGTGAATTGTGGTGTAACAAAGTGGACCTATTGTGAGAATAACTATGATGTGGCCTTAATTTTTGGATTTGTCGGAGCAATAGTCTTTGCGTTTTTCATGACACTCTTCAATTTTTTTTAAATTGACAAATGTGCAAGTTGTTATACATTTGACATACATCTGAAGAGAGGTGCTTCAAGTTAAACTTGTCTGCTAAGGTGAGGTGCACTGTGAGGTGCTATCAGTTACACCAGAATAGGAATGTAACGTTTTATTGTGCTGTTGTACTAATTGAAGTCAGTAGCAGATCATTCCATAGTGCACGGGAGTGAGTATGCTGAGTACGGTGACCTCTGCCAGTCGAAGATCTACTGTTGTGTGGAAATAGGCAGAATTCCTGTTGTGGATATTTCTGCTTAGTCGAAGCAGACAAACAAAGAATTTTAGTGGGAAGTGGCACAAGAAACTCTGACAGTATTTGGGTGTTGCGTCATCAGAGTGCCACGCAAGGACTTGCTGGTGGACGCGGTAGCTGCACTGCGATAGGGTGACAAAGACACACTGGTATTGGTGGACGAATTCTGAACTGAGTAGACACACCAGCTAGGGAATTGGCAGCCAAGAAAGGGTTACACACGTGTATGCGGTTTAGCCAATGGCACGAATACACATCCAAAGGTGAAGAATTATGAATCCCATTGACGGGATCTTCCATATCCCTAGAATAGAGAATTTTAGAAGAAGAATTATGACTTCAAAACTCACCCTAGGCCCACACAACTTGAAGTTGTAAATCTTTGGGAGCAAATGGCGAACAGGAAGAGAAGAAACAATTTGAATTAAAAATCCACAGTTCGGCTCATTCATGGAGACTTGTGCAGTGTGAGGAAGGCAGAGAAAATTGAGATTGTTGGAGACCATTTCTTGATAGGAAGTGAAGAGCTAAGGAAGAAGAAACCTAAAGAGGAGAAAGAAACAGAAAATGAGGATGACACCTTCATGGATGAGATCCTCAACATATGACCACCAACATATAATGCAGCAGCCACTGCACTGTAAAAATGTATGCACCTCCTAACTATACAGAAACTACTGCCTCATCTCCTGCTCAGATCCCTGTGCCTATAGCAGTAAGCATGCCATCCTTGTTGGGTACCATAATCACTTACCTGGATGAGACACTTGTTAGTACTCTGCCAAGTCAACCTATCACAAGTGTACCACAGGACCCTGCACCCAGACCAGGAGTAATGGCACTAAGACCCCTGCAAGGAGAGAATTTGACATGTGACAGTATGTCAGACAACTACTGCAGCCTTACCAGTCAACATGTCAAGCACAAGGCAAACCACACCGTAACTTAACATCACCTAGACAAAAAACAAACTTGAAAAAATCATTAAGGGAAATGTGAAACTAGGCTCCCTAGGAAATTACAATGAGAGCAAGTTGATATACATGTGCAAGTAAGCAGTGAGAGTGGCGAGAGAGGCGCATGTTAGCATAGAAAAAGTGGCAGTCGAGGGTAAAGTTGTCATACCCTAGATAAAGAAGTTGCAGAAGGATGATGATGGATGAGGAGCTGATGTTGAGAAGATTGAAGGCTCCTGTAAGGGAATTGTAGGAAGCAGGCTCTGTATATACTACATCAAAGTGAGATATAGTGTGCACAGAGTACAGGGGTTCCCCAGAGGCTTAACAGAGGCCAAAGTAGATAATACTAATGCTCATTTTTGTGGTAGTGTGGTCGAGAAGTTAAGCTTATCAGAGGGTAGTGCAAAGAATTTGTTGCACACACACAGAAAATAGATTAAACACAACCTCAATGACAACTCCAAACCAATGGTTTTTACATAGCAAAAATATATTTTATCAGTTTATTTTTAGAACCACAAGATTCAAGTTGCAGGTAAGTACCTCAAAAGTTTCGTATTTCACACAGGTATCAGCAGTACTTGGTTTGAAATAGGTAAGTAATCCCGTTTTTTTAACTATTCCCAAAAAGCTATTTTAAAAATGGACACACTGCAATATTCAGAACAGTTCCTGGGGGGAAGAAAAGTTAAGTCTGTTTACAGGTAAGTACAACACTTACAGTTTCAGTCTCTGGGTTTTAGGAAGTCCACTGGTTGGGGGGTCAAGTTAACCCTAAGCATCCACCACCAGCAACACGGGGCCGGCTGTGGGCAGAGGTCAAAGTTGAGCAAAATTAACGTGGGCTTCTATGGAAACAGAGGGTAGTCGGAATTCGGTCAGCCAGCAGATAAGTACCCGCAACTCGGAGGGCAGACGAGAGGGGACTAAGAAGAGCACTGGAGTGGTCACTAAAAGGCACCAAAACACACATCCTCAGCAACACAGAGGCGGCTAGGGGCAGGGTGCAAACAGGACATCGGGGTCCCAATACTGGTCTATGAGGAGACCCCGGGGGTCACCCAGAGGCTGCAGGGGAGGTCCAGGAAAGTGTCTCGGGCACACAACTAGTCAGACAGGGAGGAGGGCTGCCTGCTGAACGTTGAGACACCGGGGTTCGGTTTCTCCATGGCCTGGGAGCTGCGGGTGCAGTGTGTTCTTAGGCATCAGATATCTTCGTCCGGAGATTCGCTGCCAGGGGGGTCCATGGGATTCCCTCTGCAGGCGGCGTTGTGGAGGGGTGGAGAGGCCAACCTAGGGTGGGCACTTGCTCACAATCCCCTGAGGACCCTCTCTTGCTGGGTTGATCAGCTGGACACGGGCCGTGGGCGTCAGGTGCACAGGAGTCAAGACTTGCGCATCTTGAGTGAGGTGGTAGCCCTTACTTGTAGGTTTCTTCAGACAGAGCCACTGTTCTTGGTCCTTTTTGGTGCAGAGCAGTTCCCTGGAGTTGGACAGAGGTCGCTGGTCCCACTGGACACATTGCTGATAGTTTGCAGGTACTATGAAGCAGGAGACAGACCGGCAGGGCTGGGGCCAAAGCAGTTCTCGTCTTCCTTCTTCTCTGCTGGAGGTTTCAGCTTAGCAGTCCTTCTTCTTCTTGTAGGTCACCAGGAATGGGGTGAGCTGTGTTCAGGGAGGCCCTTAGGGGTGTGTTAGAGTCAGAGGGCAGTAGCCAATGGCTACTGCCCCTGGTAGTGGCTACACCCTCCATGTGCCCACTCCCTTTGGGGAGGGGGGCACATTCATATCCCTATTGGTCCCTGTCCTCCAAACCAAGATGAAGGATTCTGCAGGGAGAGGGTCACTTTAGCTCTAGTCACCTTAGGGATGGTCCTGTCTGGGGTAGTCACTCCTCCCTGCTCTCCCTGATTTTCCCACCGGACTTGCCGCCAAAAGTAGGGCTTTGTCCGGGGGCGGGCATCTCCACTAGCTGGAGTGCCCTGGGGCACTGTAAACCGAGGCTTGAGCCTTTGAGGCTCACCGCCAAGTGTTACAGTTTTTGCAGGGGGAGGTGTGAAGCACCTCCACCCAGGACAGCCTTTGTTTCTGACCACAGAGTGCACGAAGGCATGGATGTATGAACAACGAATGTGTTTATAACGCATGCATATACAACACGGTCTTTACAACAACCGTGTCTTTACCATGCATGCCTTTACCACACATGCCTTTACAGCAAATTTAGTTGTAAAAGCATGTTTGGTAAAGTAACATGCATGGTAAATTCTCCCTTACCCTGCCCCCTAAACCTGACATCATACTCCGTCTGTCCAAGCCCTTAAAACTGCCCCTTC
This sequence comes from Pleurodeles waltl, assembly GCF_031143425.1. Lineage (NCBI taxonomy): Eukaryota > Metazoa > Chordata > Amphibia > Caudata > Salamandridae > Pleurodeles > Pleurodeles waltl. The sequence continues at coordinate 848,304,659 of NC_090444.1, forward strand.
CAACCCCTGCCCAGAGCACTAATCCCCCGGCCTACCATGCCCTGTCCTAAAACCTGTCCCAATCCTCCTAAAAACTATCCCAGCCCCCCTAAAACCAACCCTATTCCTGTCCTAAAACCCGCCCCGTGCTGACCTAAAACCTACCCTGTCCTAAAACCTACCCCATCCTGTCCTAAAAATTACCCTGTCCCCCTCCCTGAATCCTAAAACCTACCCTGTCCTAAAAACGACCCCGACCCCCGCCGACCCTAAAACCTACCCCGCTCTGTACTAAAAACTACCCGACCCTACTCTAAACCCTAAAACCTACCCTGTTGTGAAAACTACCCCACCCTGTCCTAAAAACTACGCTGTACCCCCACCCTATCCTGTTGAATCCTAAAACCTACCCCACGCTGTTCTAAAAACTACCCGCCCCGCTCAAAACCCTAAAACCTACCCTGTCCTAAAAACTACCCGACCCCCGCCCACCCTAAAACCTACCCTGCCCTTTCCTAAAGCCTACCCTGCTCTATGCTAAAAACTTCCCAACCCCACTCTAAACCCTAAAACCTACTCTGTCGTGAAAACTACCCCACCCTGTCCTAAAAACTACCCTGTATCCCCGCCCTATCCTGCTGAATCCTAAAACCCACCCTGTTCTAAAAACTACCCCCCACCCTGGCTTTACCCTAAACTCTAAAACCTACCTTTCCCCTGTCCTAAAACCTACCCCGCTATGTCCTAAAAACTACCCGCCCTACTCTAAACCCTAAAACCTACCCTGTCCTAAATCCTACCCCACCCTGTCCTAAAAACTACCCGATCCCCCCCTTCACCCTAAAACCTACCGTACCCTGGTCCTAAAACCTACCCCACTCTTTTCTAAAAACTACCTGACCCCCGCTCTAAACCCTTAAACCTACCCTGTCCTAAAACCTACTCCAACGTGTCCTAAAAACTTCCCGACCCCCGCTTTCACCCTAAAGCCTACCCTACTCCTGTCCTAAAACCTACCCTGCACTGCCCTGAAAACTACTCTTAGCCCCGCTCTAAACCCTCAAACCTACCCTGTCCTAAAACCTACCCCACCCCCTGCCCCACCCTGAATCCTAAAAGCTACCCCACCCTGTCCTAAAACCTACCCCGATCCCCGCCTTCACCCTAAAACCTACCGTACTACTGTCCTAAAACCTACTCCACTGTGCCCTAAAAACTACTCCGATCCCCGCCTTCACCCTGAAACCTACCCTGCCCTGTCCTAAAACCTACCCTGTTCTGTCCTAAAAAGTACCCGACCCCTGCTCTAAAACCTAAACCCTACCCTAAAACCTACCCCACCCTGTCCTAAAAACTACCCTGACCCCACCTTCACCCTAAATCCTAAAATGTACCCTTTCCTAAAACCTACCCTCTCCTAAAACCTACCCCGCCCTGTCCTAAAAACCACCTCATCCCACCTCCCCGCTCTAAACCCTAAAACCTACCCTACCCCTGTCCTAAAACCTACCCCGCTCCGTCCTAAAATCTACCCGACTCCCGCTCTAAACCCTAAAACCTACTCCTGTCCTAAAACCTACCCCACCCTGTCCTAAAAACTACCCCGATCCCCGCCTTCACCCTAAAACCTACTGTACTACTGTCCTAAAACCTACCCCACCGTGCCCTAAAACCTACCCCGATCCCCGCCTTCACCCTAAACCCTAAAACCTACCCTGCCCTGTCCTAAAACCTAACCTGTTCTGTCCTAAAAAGTACCCGACCCCTGCTCTAAAACCTAAACCCTACCCTGTCCTAAAACCTACCCCACCCTGTCCTAAAAACTACCCTGACCCCATCTTCACCCTAAATCCTAAAATGTACCCTCTCCTAAAACCTACCCTCTCCTAAAACCTACCCCACCCTGTCCTAAAAACCACCTCATCCCACCTCCCCGCTCTAAACCCTAAAACCTACCCTACCCCCGTCCTAAAACCTACCCTGCTCCATCCTAAAATCTACCCGACCCCCGCTCTAAACCCTAAAACCTACTCCTGTCCTAAAAACTACCCCGACCGCCACCTTCACCCTAAACCCTAAAACCTACCCTCCCCTGTCCTAAAACCTACCCTGTTCTGCCCTAAAAACTACCCAATCCCTGCTCTAAACCCTAAAACCTACCCTGTCCTAAAAACTACCACGAACCCCGCCTTCACCCTAAATCCTAAAACCTACCCTGTCCTAAAACCTACCCCGCCCTGTCCTAAAAATGACCTCATCCTCCCACCTCCCCGCCCTAAACCCTAAAACCTACCTTCCACTGTCCTAAAACCTACCCCGCTCTGTCCTAAAATCTACCTGACCCCTGCTCCAAACCCTAAAACCTACCGTGTTCTAAAACCTACCCCACCCTGTCCTAAAAACTACCCTGACCTCCGCCTTCACCCTAAAAGCTACCCTACTCCTGTCCTAAAACCTACCGTACCCTGTCCTAAAAACTACCCCAACCACCCCTTCACCCTTAACCCTTAAACCTACCCTGCCCTGTCCTAAAACCTACCCCGCCCTGTCCTAAAAACTACCCCATCCACCTCCCTGCCCTAAAATCTACCCTTCTCCCATGTCCTAAAACGAACCCAGCTCTGTCCTAAAATCTACCCGACCCCTGCTCTAAACCGTAAAACCTACCCTGTCCTAAAACATACCCCACCCTGTCCTAAAAACTACCCTGACCTCCGCCTTCACCCTAAAACCTACCCTACTCCTGTCCTAAAACCTACCATACCCTGTCCTAAAACCTACCCCGACCACTGCCTTCACCCTAAACCCTAAAACCTACCCTACCCTGTCCTAAAACCTACCCCACCCTGTCCTAAAAACTACTGTGAACCCCACCTTCACCCTAAATCCTAAAACCTACCCTGTCCTAAAACCTACCCCACTCCGTCCTAAAAATGACCCCATCCCACCGCCCCACCCTAATCCTAACACCCACCCTGCCCTGTCTTAAAACCTACTCCGATCCTTCACCCTTTCCTAAAAACTACCACAACCCCCCCCTCCCCAACCCAGGCCCCACTTCCCTCTCTCCTCTGCTCCTTCATGCTTGCTGCCTTCCTTTCCCCCGACTGCTCTTTCTACCATTACCATGCATATGCGCGGTAAACGCATGCGTAGTAAACGCATATGCGTGGTGATGGCAGCGTGGTCAATGCATATTGTTGCCTTGACCGCTTTATTAGTGCTGTTTCCCCAAAGGCACTCACCCCATGTGGACAGAAACCTGTCTGAAAGTGGCAGGCTGGCACAGATTGGTCAGTCCTAGCAGCTGGGCTAACATACAGGGGGTATCTCTAAGATGCCTTATGTGTGCATTTTTCAATAAATCCCACACTGGCATAAGTGTGGGTTTATTGTGCTGAGACGTTTGATACCAAACTTCCCAGTATTCAGTGAAGCCATAATGGTGCTGTAGAGTTTATAATGACAAACTCCCAGACCATATGCTCAATATGGCTACACTGCACTTACAATGTCTAAGAATGGACTTAGACACTGTATGGGCATATTGCTCATGCAGCTATGCCCTCACCTGTGCTATAGTGTACCCTGCCTTAGGGCTGTAAGGCCTGCTAGAAGGATGACTTACCTATGCCACAGGGAGTGGTTTGTGGTCATGGCACCCTGAGAGGGGTGCCATGTCGGCTTTGTCTTTTTCTCCCCGCCAGCACACACAAACTGCAAGGAAGTGTGCATGTGTTAAGTGAGTGGTCCCCTATGGTGGCATAACACATGCTTCAGCCCTTAGAGACCTTCCCTGGCCACAGGGCCCTTGGTACCATGGTGTACCTTTTACAAGGAACTTCACTGTGTGCTAGGGCTGTACCAATTGTGGAAACAAAGGTACAGTTTTAGGGAAAGGACACTGTTGCTGGGGCCTGGTTAGCAGGGTCCTAGCACATTTCAATCAAAGTTGGAACAAACACTAGGCAAAAAGTGGCGGCATAATCATGCCAACAGTGGCAGTTTCCTACGGGGATTGATTGGGATAATTAGGGAGTGGAATGGGACTGAAAAAATCTGAGTGTTGTGGTTCAAGAAGAAGAAGGTCGAGTTGAAAAGAACAAAAGAGAGTACTAAGGAAGATGTGAAAGATGCCATAGGAGGGATGGTGAAGGCGTTCCCTTCTGAGGGAGCTACAGCGGGAAGTATATGTACATGTCCTGTGGTCATGATCTGATTTTTCCATTTTACAAACGTAGAGAGAATCCTGATAAGTGGTATACACAGATGGAGTAGATTGTGACCATTTCAAAGGTCTTGTGGGAAGATTTGGACATGTTATTTGAGATGGCAGTCCCAAAGGATTTGTGGGGAAAATGTAGGAGGGTAGTTGATTGGCCAACACACGATCCCCCTAGGGCGGTAGGGATGAATGCCCCTTTTCCCATAGTCAAAACTAAAAACACCTAAAGACAGGTCCTCCAAAAAGAAATTAATTGGCCAAAGACTTTCTGAACCTCTCAAGAGCCAAAAGGCTGTGCACGTTTATTTTGAGAGGTTAATGCAGGTGTGCAGGGAGCATAGAGGAATTAATAATCCGCTCTGAGACAACACAGGAGGGTTTCTAACCTCTTTCATGCAGGGACGTAGACCCAAAATCAGTAACCAGATTATCCAAGGTGTCCTATGTTGGCAGAGTAAGCCAATTCAGGAGATCCTGCAGTATGCAAAATATTGTAGTGACATGTTGGAAGCCAATCAAAAAGGGCTTAAAGAGAAGTATATGATAGCCCAAATGCTGTTAGCAGAGAGTGGGTAATGAAGGGATTTAAAGTTCCTCTTCAAAGCTCTGATGTGGATCCCAGTTGTGGGATGACAATTGTAGGGGGGCCACAGGCTCCAACACCCACACCTTCTGCCCTAGTTGGTACTCCACCAGTGCAGCCTTTTAGTCATACCATTGCTTCTGGAGCTCTTGGCTTGCCTCGAGGTTTTTGTTGACTTATTCCATGTACTTAGAAATGCTGGTATGTAGGCCAAGCACACAGTCCACTATGTCTTGTTTGGGTTATTTGAGAGCTCTCTCCCAGCCCTCCCTTACAAGACTTAGTGGTCCCCTAACATGGGGGCCAAATAAAAGTCAAAGGGACTAAAGCCACCACCTTTTTGAGGCACCTCCCTGTAGGCAAAAAGCAGACATGGTAAGAGGACATCCCATCTCCTTTGGAGTATGTCCGGGAGCCCCAGTATCATACCTTTCATGGTCTTGTTGAACCTTTCAACTAGACCATTTGTTTCCGGTGGTAAGGGGTGGTGAACTTGTGAGTCACACCAAACTCCTTCCACATTGCAGTCAGGTAATCAGACATGAAGTTTGTACCTCTGTTTGAAACCACCTCCTTAGGGAAGCCCACCCTACTAAAGCTACTGATGAGGGCTCTGGCAACTGCAGTGACAGTCGCAGTCCTACAGAGAATTGCTTCAGGGTACTTGGTGGCATGATCCACTATCACCAGTATAAACCTGTTTCCTGATGCATTGGAGGGTCCAGGGGGCCTACAATGTCAATGCCCTACCCCTTCATAGAGAATCCTGACCACTGATAGTGGAATTAAGGGGGGCTTTGGTTGCCACCTGTCTTGCCACTGCCCTGACAGGTAACACAGGAGTTGCAAAACTCTTTCACTTTGTGAGACATGCCAGACCAGTAGAAGTGATTCACCAACCTACTCCACATTTTGGCCTGGTCAAGATGCCAAACTAGGGGGATGTTGTGGGCCAAGGTGAGTAAGAACTCCCTGTACTACTCTCCTGCTGGCACCTGGTGTTGGGTCTTTGGCCTTAGTGTAAAGGAACCCATCCTCCCAATAGGTCCTATGGGAGCCACTGATATTTCCCTTCTCCTGGTCTGCAGATTGATGTCGCAGGCTTTCAAGAGTGGGACAGGTCCTCTGTCCCTGGCAAAGTGCTTCCCTAGAGGGTCCACCTGAGCCGAGGAGTTTTGCCATGTAAGGCCCAAGTTCCTGGGGCTCAGTTCCCTCAAAGGCTGGCATGTCTTCTCCCTGAGGTGAGGGGACCTGACCTTGTGTTTCCTCAGAATTTGGTTTCCAAGACTTCTTGCCTTTCCTCTTGGAGGGTTGGCCAATTATTCCAGGCTTCAACACATCTTTTTCACTCTGCGCTCTGTTTTTTACACACACCCACTCAGGTATTCCCTGCATGGCTGCATGGGTTTTCATCTCTACCTCAGCCCATGCTGAGGTCTCCAGATCATTCCCCAACAGACATTCTACTGGAATTGCAAAGGATACTACCACCTTCTTCTGGCAGTAAGACCCCCACCCCACTTCATTGGTCACCATAGCCATGGGATGGACTTTGATAATGTTGTCTGTGTTGATAACTGGATAGGTTTGTCCAGCTGTGTATTGGTCGGGGGAACACCAGTTTTTCAGTCACCATAGTGACACTTGCACCTGTGTCACTTGGTGCTTCAAACTGAACCCCATTTATATGTGGCTTTTGTCTGTATTTCTCCAGGTTACTAGGCTGGACAGCCATGGTAGCTACATCCACCCCATCCTCTGAGACTAAGGTTGCGGCTGTGGTTTGTCTGTCAGAGTCCACTAAGTATCCCATCTGGAGGCTCATCACCCCAGCAGTAGCTGAGGGTGCACTAGAGGGGAACTTTTTAGGAGTCTCTAGTTCGGTGTCCATTGGCCTTACAGTGCAAACACCAAGACATTTTGGGACCCCAATCCTTCCCCTTGTACCCACCTGTTGATTTGGAATAGTCTTGGGCCCACCCTCAAGAACAGATTTTGGGGGGCCTGTTGGGTTTTCCCCTTTGTGCTCACTGTTTTTACTCTGGGGGAGGGTAGTACCTTTTTCGGGTCACCCCCACCATGGGTCATTTTGAATACCCTTGTTTCGACCCAGTGATCTGCCTTCTTTCCCAGCTCCTGTGGAGAGAGCAGCCCTAAATCCACTAGGTACTGGTGTAGTTTTTCAGAGGTACAATTACTCAACAGATGCTCTTTCATAATTAAATTGTAGAGCCCTTCATAATCATGCACCTCACTTCCCCTCAACCAACCTCCCAGTGCCTTGACCAAAAAGTCTACGAAATCTTCCCAGGATTGACACAAGGTTTTTGTGATAAGCCCAAAATCTTCCATCAGGGTATCCTTTATGAGGTCATGGGACTCAGCTTCTATCCCTACACTTGCCTGAGAAAAGTTCACAAAGTAGAGAGACCCAGTGTTTCTGAGGAATCCTTCTTACTTTACAAGCCCTCCTGAAGGCTGTAAACCACTTGGTAATATAATCACCTTACTCATACTTTGGGACAATCCCTTTGATTAAAAGATTTCCATTTCTCCCTAGTTATTTTTCTGGCACCAGTCGGGGGTGCTAACCCCATCTCAACCCTTTCCTTTTCTATAGCCAAGATCTTGGCTTCAAGGGCTGCCCTTCTCTCTAGCCTTTCAAGGATAACCTCCTTATCATCTATCTCATTTCTGTGCCTGAAGACACTTTCTGTATCACAGCGGTGGGGGCTACCTCCACTTTTGTGATCAATACCCATTGCACCCTCTGGGGAGGTGATATGATCTTCTTCTAGTTTGAAGGCATTGAACTCTGCAAGTAGCACCTGGAGCTGGTCCTTGTAGAGTTCAAGCCAGTTTTAATGTTGCTGGCTTTGCAGAAGTTCCTTAGCTGTTGCATCAACAGCTGCAGGTGTCAGGCCAGCAAACCTGAATAGGCTCCAGAACCCACATTTGGCATTTAGTAAAGTGTGCTCCTAGGCAAATTACCTGCCCTTGCATGGGCCAATGATTAATGTTCACCTTTGAAAAATGTTTACTTGAGCCAATGCTTGTTGTAGAACTCGTATAGGAATCTGGGGCACATGTCCACTTGTTACCTGAGCTTGTGGCATCCTCATGACTCGGACTGGGTGTGGCCAGGTAGATTAGCATTATGACTCTGACTGGGTGTGGCTAGTGACTCATACTGGGTATGGCGAGGTGCAGCAGGTATTTAAAGCCACACGAGTCATGAGATGATTGCTTACTGTCAGAGGTCTTCAGATGCAGAGTGGGATCCTCTGCTCCCCTGCGCTTGTTCCTGGATTGTCTATTCCACAGCCCAGAGTTGTGGATACCAATCCTAGAAAAGAAGAAATCAAAAAGATCAGCATCATAAAAGGCAGTAACGCTCTGCACACACTTGAAAGGCTTCTTACCGGTTACCTTTGATATTTGATTGCCGGATGTTCAGAGGGGCAGCACAGACTAGAAGGGCATGTATCAGTGTCCTTGTTTACTTGAATACTTGCTGTCTGCTCGTGGTTGTTAGCTTGAAATGACAATACATGTGTTGGACAATTGTTATTTTAACAATGTACTATGAGCATGTTTGTTATAGTTGAATTTTACGTAGCATTTTTGTGATGCCAATCATTACCTATGATAAAGACAATGCAGTGTTGGCACACTCTAGTTTCAAAATGGGAATGAAAGGTCTGTTGTGTCCATGTTCAATTGTCACTGTGATGTATCGGTGATGACACCAATTACATACAAAAGTGAGCTTTAGCATATTGACAATATGTTCTCAGTATGGTTAAAACACTGAACTGTGTTCTTTACGATACTAACACACTGCACTGATTAATCCCTGAATATTTGAGAAATCTAAACACTTAAAAAATGAATTTCATTCTTTTTCGCCTGTTGTATGTTTATGATTGTGAGTGTGACTGTGTTTTGGAAAATCTCAGCAAGACCCAACGAGCAAGACATACATCGAATTTCTGGAACACTTTAGGTAGGTCTTCCAATGGGCCACATTGATTAGGGAACAAGGTGGGAAGACATGTAGATAGTATAGAGTGCTAAACATTGTATCTGGTTACAGATTCCATACTGTTTCTTGAATATCCCTAGAGAGAGAGGAGAGTCATCAAAAGTGGGAAAGGGGACCCTGACAGGTTCACCTAGTTTGTGGGAACTGGCGAAGAGTCGTTTTAGTATATCGGTTACATGAAAAGTGTTACTTGACTAAATGTTTAATTCATCATATGAGATATCTGCACTTCGTAGACCACCGTTAGCCATCCTGACCCTGCTCATGATGTCCATGTTTCTCTCTTTCTAATCCAACCCCTTCCCCCTGGAATGTGCCTGTGCCAATCAAGTACAAGTAAGTGGGAGGCACGCAACATCTAAGTGGAGTTGGGAACAAGCAACCTGGATCAGCATTGTGTCTCCGCGGAATGAAAGGTTAGTGCTTGACAGCAGGTAAGGGGTCAGGTTGAGCTCCATGACTTAATCCTCTGCATCACATATTTTTGAAGTAGTTGGGACCTTTTAAGTACTCTAAACAGAGGCTACTAAGTTTTTACAGTCATAACTAACCAAAAGAACATTTTAAAATGTGTAATGTAGTTTTAGGGGACTTAACATAGGATCTTATAGGTCAGATAAGAAATTTGGAAAAATCAAAAGGAAGGATTGGAAAAATATTTTTGGTTCTAAGAGTCAATTGTGAGTTACTACTTGGAACCACTTATTGACAATTTGGTCTCAGCAAATGCAAAGTCCTCTATCCCACCATTGAACCACCAGTAGGAAGCTGGCTATCTATGTAGTGACCCAATGTGTGGTGGGGGAGGGCACTATGGAGATAGTCCAAGGAGTCCTCCTATTTGTTTAAAGAGGTAAAATGACAACCCCAAAAGCTCTTTTGTGTGGTAGTGTGGGCGAGCAGTTAGGCTTATCAGAGGGTATTGTTAAGCATTTGTTGAACGCTCACAGTCAATAAATGAGAAACACACTCAAGAAGCAACTCAAATAGATACTTTGTTGTACTATTTATAAACACCAAAACATTTGCAGAAGAATAAATACTGTAGCAATTCTCAGACGAATGGCAAGTAAGTAACACTTTTTGTAGATGAATGCACTTTTATGCAGCATGAGTTTCAAAGTACTAGGGCTGTAGAACAGTTCTTACACTCAGCTATCGGGGGTCCACTGAAAGGAGTGAGGCACTAGAGGTGGAAAGTTATTGACAAGACCAGCAGTTCATGTTTACCTGCTCAGGAGCATCCGGGTGCAGTGATGATGGCGTGTCGGTTTCCTGCGTACTGAACACTTGGTAACAAGGGGGGGAACCTGGAAACGAAACGCAAGGAGGGAATTGGAGACCAGTCTGGGAGCTTCCAATCAGAAGGCTCTGTCAGTGGACATCCAGAGCAGGGGGTCACTGTTGGAAGTCATGGAACTGGGGTGCTCAAGTGCAGTGGATCCTTGGCGGTGGTGCTCCTGCATCAAGACGCACACAGTTTGGGGGACCAATAGAAGGAGAGATGAAACACAGAAACTGGATGACTTTGAAGGCTGTTCTCTGCAATGCTGAAGTCTTTCACCGGCAGGTCTTCGGATCTGCTCTTGGAGTCTGGGTTGGGCTTCAACACGCCTTGGTCAGTACAAGGGGTCCAGAACCCCAAGCATTGGTGCAGCTCGGCTCCGGTGGATCCTTGAGACTTGTAACTTGGAAGGGAGACAGGAATGGCATCTTAGGCCACAAGGGCCTCCTCCTAGGTGACTGCTGCGACGGTGGACCCGAGTGTCAGCGGGTCGGTGGACTGGACGGTTGCAGTTGGTTCCTGCAAGCAGCAGGGAAGTGGCTCCTCCACTCCAAGGGAGATGTTGATGGGCAGGTGAAAAGCTGGCAAACCTCCGATGCTTTTGGACTCCCCACAGCTGAAGGTCAAGTCATAATGTCATGATTGTCCGGATTGCAGCAGGTAAGGCCGCAGGGTTTCACTCCAGAAGTGTTACCAGGCGTCCACAGTTCTCGCTCTTCCAGCTCTTCTGTGTCCTCTTCTCTTTTTTGTCAGATGAATCTGGCTTCTGGTGTTGGGGAGCCACCTAAATACTGAATTTAGAGGTGGTTCAGATGAGTGTTGGGTAGTAACCAATGCGCTACTTACCCTTGGAGTTGCTTACATCACTTTATAACCTCTGCCTGTGGGGAGTGGGCATATCCCTATCCCAGATGGCCTAGTTCCAACCAAAAACAAGATAGTAGAATCCTTCTTAAAGTGTCCACTTCCGGTAGCCCACCTTAGGGGTGTGGTTAGCCCAGTAGCAGTACATTCCTACCTGCCCTGGTGCCAAATGGGCCTCAGGGCAGGGGATCGCTACACCCAGGACTGGGGAATCCAGGGCTGTGCATACCAAATGCAGCAGGGTCTTTGAAAATCCCATGCCTGATCTGCAAATCTGCTTACCGTACTGCTGGACTGGGTGTTCCAGAGCAGGCATTGTTTCTGCCCTCTGAGAGCACAGCTCTTACCTCCAAGGGGTCAGAAACATTTCTGGTGGTGGCAGACTGGACCAAACTAGTCAGTCTGCACACCAAGAGACTGATAGGGTACAGGGGTACCTATAAGGTGCCCCTTTGGGTGCATGTCCGAATAAATCTGAGGGTGGCATGAGCCGGGATTTATTAAGATGAGGTGTTTGATATCAAACACCATAGGATTTGGTGAAGCCATTATGTGACTAGGGCACTCATGTCATTGAGTGTCCAGCACATACCTTAAGATGGCTTCCCAGTTCACTTGCAATGCTCAGCAATGAGGCTAAACATCAAAGGGCCATATTCTGTCATACAGATATGGCCACGCAGAAAGTGTACTGCACCCTTCCTTCAGACTCTTAGTCCTGCATTGGGGTGACTTACATATACTTAGCTGCAGTGATAGAGGCATGGCACATCAAGGGTGTGCCAAGTCGTGTTTTCTCCTGGCTTGCACCAGCACATGCAGACCGCAATGGCTGCTGTGTGCTTCTCATTTTTAGGTTGTCCCTGAGGGTGGCACAATCTGTGCTGCAGCCCTTAGAAACCCTCTCCTCTACCCAGGACCTAGGTACCAGAGGTAACATTTACTAGGGACTTACACGGGTGGAGTAGTGTGCCAATTGTACACAAATGTACCTGTTTTGGGAAAAGAGCACTGGCACTGGCACTGGGGACCTGTTTAGCATGAACCCTGTGCCCCTCAGTCGAAAAAACTCAGTACCAGTGGCAAAAAGTAGGGAGGTGACCATGTCAAGAAGGGGCATTTTCCTACAGTAATGCAAGGAATTTCCATGACAGATGGAAGGAATGGCTCTGGAATTAATAGAGGTTGAGGTAATGCATCAGGAACCAAAATAAGTGCCCTAGTGGTGGTTACCCCATACCACATTTGCAGCAAGATAGCTAGACTCCCCATGTCAGCTCTGAAGACCCCAAAGTCGTGCATGGTATAGAATTCCTCTAGCCCAGACTTCTCCAACGAGTAGCTTGTGAGCTACTGGTAGCTCTCCAGCTACCTATAAGTAGTTCTCCTGTGTGCAGACCAGCCTAATAAATTAGAAACTTTTGCTTTGTTGAATTGATATATTTATGCCAAAATTGAAAAGCCTATATTCAAGACAAAAATGTATGAATTTTCAGAACTCATAAGCTGATGTTTCAAGAAAAATGGTTGAATTTTCAAAATATATTTTAAGTTGATGCAACTGATAAATCATGTAGCAGTAGAGAGACGTATTGCTAATAGTTCCTTGGTGCCAGGGGCATTGCAACTATGGCTGTCGTACATTAGCTATTTAAAGGCATTCTAAACTGATGAAGCCTTTTTTTTACATTATTGCTGGCAAACCTAACTGATGCACCAAGGTGACCACTGCTAGTAATCTTGCATGGAGTTGCCATTGATGTATTTTGTCTGATGTGCTAACTGTTACAACACTAATAATATTAGTAGCTCAGGGTGATTGTCTTTGAACATAAGTAGCTCTTGTTAAAGAAATGTTTGGAGACCCCAGCTGTAGCCCGAAGCAGATGTAGGGAGGGATTCCTCATTTCCGACAGAGTAACAGAATACCTCACAAATCAAGGAGGTCTCAAAAAGGCCCAGTCCCTATGATTTGTGAGACTTACATAAATTTTTATCAGGATCAATGACAGTGCTTCAGGGGGTGGAGGAGTGCATACTTGGGGCAGTGCTGGTAGTGGACCAGAGTGGACCGTATGTGGATGTAGAGGATAACAGACATACCATATCTTTCTTAATAGACACCAGAGCCACTAGTTTGTCTGTTAGACAGTTGAGGTCCCTAACCTACCTCTCTGGAAAAAAGTCCAAATTGCAGGTATCACCAATCAACAGAGCACCAAACAAATTATTGACCCATGTCCCAGTGAAAATAGGAGACGTTAAAGAACAACACCAGTTTGTGGTGTGTGATTCAACTCCTGTCAGCTTGCACGGAAGGGATCTTCTTTGCAAACTCAACTGCATCATTTACTGCATGCAAGATGGAGCTGAAACTAAGATCCAAGTAGCCAATACTGAGTTCAAACTGCAAATGCTGGAATATGTTTTCAGATTGCATCAAATCATTACTAAGGAAGACCTACTGGTCTGTTTGAGGGAGACAGGTAGAGAAGATACTGGGATTTCGCAGGGAGAGAAATCGGATTGATCAATGTACTAAACCCCTAAAGATCACCTTTGATCCAATGCCTGTTTTCCTAAAGCCCATCCTTACAAAATGACCCCAGAGATCATTGCAGAAATCAACCATGTAACCAAGAGAGCATTCTCAAAGAAGTTATCAGGAGTCCATGTAACTCACTGATTATGGCTTTACAAAAAGTCAACAAAAAGTGGGCTATAGTACAAGATTTTCATAAAATTATTCAAATTGTTGTTCCTTGCTATCTTGGGGTACCGGAATCTGCTGTGATATTGTTCCAAATTCCCCCAGAGGCCGAGTGGTTTACAGTCATTGACCTTTATCCGGCTGTCTTCTCTGTTCCTTTACACAGAGAGCCAGTTTCCCTCCCATTCCAGTTCCAGGATAAGACTCTCAAGTGCTGTCATTGTCCACAAGGGAATACCAAAAGCTCATCATACTTCACTCAAGTAGAATTTCTGCACCTACCATGCAGTTCAAACCTGATTCAATTCATAGATGATCTTTTGATCACATTGATGGCCAAGGAAGCTTGCAAAAAGTACAGGATTGTTCTGCTGAACCACTTGGCTGAGAATGAAAATTTCCCCAGAGAAATGACAGTACTGTCAGAACGAAGTTATGTATCTAGGTCATCCGATGGGGAAGAGACTGAGGTGACTGTCCAATGAACGCATGGAGACAATTCTTAACATAAAATTCCCAACCACACAGAGAGAAGTTTGAATGTTCCTGGGCATGGCATAGTTGGCTATTGCCAACAATAAATCTTGAACATTTCCTTTGTGGCGAAGCCTCTAGTGAGGCTGATGTACACTGATGTCAATGACCCAGTACCAAAGGATAACAGAAGCATGGAAGCCTTCCTGGAGTGCAAAATATTTTTTGCAGCGCACCCACACTTTGAATGCCTGACTGTACTAAAGAATTTGTACTTTTTTACCATTAAAGAGAAGGGTGTCTACTGTCTCTACTAACACAAGCCCATGCGGAGACTAAGGTGGTCATTTTGACCTTGGTGGGATAGCCCACCGCCAACCATGCTGACGGTCAGCCAGTGGCGGCGGCAGGCATCCCGCCAGATAATGACGCCTGGAGCCTCACCTCCATTGATGGCGTGGGTAGATGCTGCTCTACAGCTCACTGCCAAGTCAGTCCAGACACCGCCACGCCTATAATGATGCAGTCATGGGCGTGGCGGTGTATAGAGATGCAGAAATACTGGCGGAGCAGCATCCTAGGAACCCGTTCCCTCCTGGAACAGCGTCACAGAACAGGTAAATGCTGACCTAGAGGGAAGAGGGGGAGGGGTTGTGGGGGAGTGTTGAGTGAGTGAGTGCATGCATGGGGGTGTGCGTGTGTGTTTGTGAAGGGGGGATGTGTGTATGAATGCGTGTGTGCATGTTGATATATACGGGTGCATGTGTATGTGGGGGTTGGGGGGGACCTGAACGGTGGTAGGGGGTGGGGTATGGTGAGGGGATGTGGGAGGGTGTGTTGAGTGAGTGAATGCATGCATGGGGGTGTGCGTGTGTGAAGGGGATGTGTGTCTGTGTGCATGAATGCATATGTGGGGGTTGGGGGGGACCTGAACGGAGGTAGGGGGTGGGGTATGGTGAAGTGGGGTTGTGTAGGGCCAACAGGGATATTGGAGGGAGGAGGGATGGGGGTTGATTGTCAGGGTTCGGGGTGGGGCGGGTCTAGCGGCTTGGGTGGTGGGGGGCGTTGTGCAGGGGGGCTGGCATGTCACATACTGGTGACAGTAATAAGAATTCCTGTCACCTGTATGCTTTCCAGCAGGGATTACCTAGCGGGGTATCCTGCCAGGAAATCCCTGGTGGAAATGGGATCATTAACCCACCAGCAGTCTGGCCTCCACCAATGGGTCGAAAGTAGCTGCCGTCGGCCCGGCGGTCGACTCTGGCTTGGCGGTGGGTAGTAGTGAACTGGCTGCCAGTTCACTACTGTTATCTTTATATGGTGGTCTGAACCGACATGCCGTCTGCAGTAATTACCGCCTCCGCCAAAATCATAATGACCACCCAATTTTCCCATTGGATACTTCTCAGCTACTCATGACACAGTTGCAGAAGTGTTGCCTGGTTGTTTCAAAGTGGTTGTGGCATTGAGTCTTAGCATTCAGCAAACTGAAGGGATAGTGATTGGTTATCCACTGAGTGTAATAGGCCTTCACTCAATTGAAATTCTCATGACCAACACCCTACATTTGACAAAGAGCTGGGGGTGCCAGAGAGCCCGGCTGCAATATGGCTGCCTTTGTGTGAGGCTCTGCCGGACAGAGCTCTTATTTGGGCATAATCTGCACTTTGCATGGGAATCAGGGCCCTCTTGGAGCCGATTACACTGGCAGAGTTGTTGCCTCGATTGCTTGGAATTTTCTCAAACACAGCAGTCCTGAATCAGCTTTTTGGAGGCCAGGCTTGCAGCCATGTTGCTGTCTATCAGTCCTGTGAGGGCCTGCGGCAACATGCTGCTCTGCTGACTGCGGATACTTGCTGCTGGTGTACCCTTGGGGGCAGGGAGGGAGAACTCCCTACTGCATTTGACTCAACACTTTCGGCAGCACTTGGGGCCTGCATGCAGGGGAGAACTGGGTGCTGGCCGGCTGGATTCTTTGGGTGCGACTGTGGGCCTCTTGACGCATGGGCTCCAGACGCTCTGCCTGTTGAGAGGGTAATGGTGCCCCAGGTGAGTGCACTGATTTGGCACCTGCAGCCCATCCCTGTGGAGCCTGAATTGGCGTCCCGCCGCCTGGCCCACAGGATATAAGAGAGCACCCCAGAGTAGCAGACGCTTGGGGGCACACAAGCCCGGCATCTACGGCTGATCGGGTTAGTGTTGCCGAGAAGATTGCAGTAACTTATCAGACCGCTGACCTGTATTCTATGCCTTTTGGCCCTCGTGGAGCACAATTACATGAGAGCGCCCCGCCTGAACATCACCTGCATCATCTGGGCGGACACCGTGAGGTTCCCCCCTTTGAAGCTGCACAGCGAGATTGGCAACAGCACAACCTGGTGAGTCTCCATGCTTGAGTGTGGCTAGATGAGAGACTAGCTGATCAGGTGATTATGGTTTACAGCTGACACTGACTTCCTTGCTTTCCCCTATTGACTGCCAGCCTACTATGGTTTGCTTGGCCCCCATGCATGGCCCCTGACATCTGGGAATATTCTCACATGCGAAGGCTGTGACTTGAGTTCATTGGACTGCTGCTAGGACAACCTTGGGGGCCCCTGTCCCTGCTGGGTGTGCCTGTCACCACTCCTTGAGATCAGCTACTGGACACCTGGAGGGCGTGCAGGGAACACAAACCCCTTCGGCTATACCTGCCAGGCACCAGAGGAGCCTGGGCATGCTTGTGCCCCCCACGAGGAAATCACCAGGGTGAGACCAGGCCCAGCTCAGACACTTCTGGACCCACCTGAGTGAGACCGGGCGACTCACTTCTACTCCAGCCACAGTATGTGCCACTTTTCCCTACTCTTTGGAACTTGTAACTCAGGCCTTCTCGTGCCCCCCCTTGGTGCTACCTTGGGGGGGAGGTGGGCACCAGTGTGGACTGAGCCGTGGCTTTGAACCAACCTGCTGAGCCTCTCTGACACTGCTCCACTTTGCAGAAAGCGCACCTGGACTCACAATGGGGAAACACAGGGCCAAGCAGGCTAAGCTCTCCTTTGACTATCGTAAAACCCTGTGCGTGGCAAAACTGGAGTCGGGTACCCTGCCACAGTTGCAGGAAGATCACCAGGATGTTCCCCCAGATTCAGACATCCACACCATGTTCATGGAACCTCAATTGCAATCATTACTAAAATGTATTTACTGGCCAAAAGATTTGACTGGCTGAAAGACAAAGTTGATAAACATGAAGAACGACTAGATCAGCCTGAGCACTGCACCTCGGAGGTCGATGATGGGCACCAGGCAGCAAGGGAGAAGCCACTCCAAATGGAAAGTATATTGGAGGTCATTCATAACAAAAATGAAGACCGGAAAGTGTGCTAGAGAAGAAACAACCTCTGCATTCTTGGTGTACCAGAGTCAACAGAGATGGGGGAATAATTAGAAAAGATGCCCCACACATTACTAGATGGTGCACTCTCCCCGATGTTCATGGTTGAGCGAGCACTCAGGTCAAAGGGCCAGAGGCCCTCACCCAGCGCGTCGGCCCAGACGATAATAGTCCGGCTGTTGAACTAGTGAAAGATCAGAGTGCTCTTTAGCATCAGGCAAATGAGTTATCTATTTTTCCGGACTTCACCATTGCTGTGCAGGCTTCCAAGAGGGAATTCCTGTTAGTCAAATGCTCCTTACAGAAAATGGACACCAAAGATTCTGTCCTCTATCCGGCTAAGCTGTACATCTACCACCAGGGGAAAGTGTACATCATTACTGACCTGAAAGCTGCTGTGAAATTTGTGCAATCTTTCCTTAATTTTCCCCTAGGCATCAGATTTTTCTTCGAGCAATACCCTTGAGTGTTGATAGGTGGTGTCGGTCGGCTAGGCGGGCGTTCTGGGCGTCGTAGTCGCTGTGATGACATTGAGAGTAGTACATAGACGTTGCCTCAGTGCAGTGACGTCAGATTCTTTGAATGATTTTCCACACCAAAGCGCAGAGCCACTAAGAACACTGAGATTGGTGCACCAGAGCTAAGAACCCGAGGGGGGAATCCCTGTCCCTAGAAATAAGATTGCAAGCAGGGAGGATGGGTGGGTCGGTAAGGAATCTGCAACTCGAATATGTCTCTACCAGATATTTCGTTACCGAAGGTAAGTAACTTGTACGTTTGATAGAGACTTCTAGTTGCAGATTCCTTACCTTAGAATTTTCTCCCAGGTGTCAGAAGCGAGAGCACCTGAGGCATGCTGGGGGCAGCAACTGGCCCTCTAATTGACAATGATTGAAGAGATGCATGATTCCTACTTTAGGTCCTCTGGCATGTTCCCCTCAGTCGGACTGTGAGCCCCCTCCCACCTCCGTGAGGCGCCATCGCGGTGCAGCATGAGAAACCACACTAATGCTACCTTTTACCAATATGGCGATGGGACTTCAGACAAAGCAAGCCCAGGCCCCGAATGGGGGGGGGCCGTTTTCCCAGCAGTTAAATCCCTCCGGCCACCCAGCTGTTACATGGCTGGGAGTGAGATGGACCTCCGGAACACCCCCGCGTGATGACTCCTTGGTTGTTGATTTCTCTGTTGTTTTCAAGCAGTTTGTTTTAATGAGTGGGCTAGTGTTTTTTGGGCCTGCTTGGGAGGCCGAAGTGGAAGGAGGGTGGGTTTTGGGTATATTGAATCGGTGTGTATTTGTTTGGTCTGTTAGTGTCTATCTTTCCATTCCCCCCATGTCCACTCAGCGCTACGATGCTATATTCCTCATGTGGCAAGCAAGCTTTTATTACCTTTCGTGTGCAGAATCGGCAGATTAAATGCTTGACCTGGAATATATGCAGTCTTAATGACCATTGCAAGGGAGAAAATGTACTTGCTTATCTTCAACAACACCAGATTGACATGCATGCTGCAGGAACTGCACCTCACAGACGGCACTAGAACGTTCACAAGAACATGCCTGCGGGTGGGCTGGGTGTATGTGTCACATGGCCTGCTACTGTAACTACTCCCACAGAGTTGCCATACTGATCAGTAAGGGGATACCCTAACTTATGCGCCACACCCTGTGTGACCCACAGGGCAATGTATGTAGTATTGGCTGGCATCCTGCAGAGACTGAGTTCAGTTTACAGAGTGAATACAAATTACCTTCATTTCTTCTTTGAGGTGTGGAGACTGGTGGGCATGGTGAGCCCGGGAGCGATAATGTGGGGATCGGACTTCAATGTGAGTCTCAATCCCATACTTGACCACTCTAGTGATACCCGGCAACCCTATCCAAATGGGGCAAAGCAACTGAGCCTATAAATGGCTGACAGTCACCTCTTTGACCTGTGGAGAGTCCGACATGATGACCGTGTGGAAGGTACCTGTATAGCTGCTTCCCACTCCAGATGGTCACATATCGATTATTGGCTTGCTTTGTATGATATTGATGTATGGACCCTGGGGGTTGCGCACCTGCCAAGAATGCTCTCTGATTACGTCCCAATACTGCTTGAAATCTAAATCCCAGATGGTGCCACGCACACTTTTTCTTGGCGAATCCCTGCAGGAGCCTTGCACAACCAGGCGTTTCGAGAGGAAATAAAAACTGCAATTGGTGAATACTTCCAGCACAATGAAGTCTGTGATCTCACATTCCATACTATGGGAGACCTTCAAGGTAGTGATAAGGGGAATTTGCATAGAAAAACAGGTAAGAGTATTGCGTGCGCTGCACGAAGAGTTGGTACACCTTAAAAATGAAATCTGCTTCCTGGAGCTCCAATATTTTGCTAACATTGACCCATCTGTGCGAGGTTCCATTAGAGATAGGATGGCGAGCACGAAGAAGTGACACAAACAGAGACGCACTATTTGTGGAAGGGGGGCATTTCGGGACGCTTGGGAGTGGGGGACCGGGCCGGTAAAACTCTAGCCACCAGGCTGCATAGTCTTTGGGCAAGCAAGTACATTGTTGAGTTGGAGGATAACCAGGCACGTGAACACGTGGGGACTGCAGCTGTACAAAAGGAAAGCACAGAAATGATTGTCTTTTTCACTAAGCTTTACACAACGACTCAATCAAATGCGCCACGAGATCTCAACTACTACTTTGACTTGCTACAATTGCTGTGGCTTGACAAAGGCCATCAACAATTTTTAGATTAACTGTTCACAACAGAAGAGATTGTGCGAGTCATCAACTCTCTACCAGGGGACAAGGCCCCTGACTGGACAGCCTAAATGCCTCTTTCTACAAAGAAAATGCAGACATTCTCGCTCACCATTTACTAGCGCTATATGAAGAGTTCCTTGCTGAGATTGTACTCCCGCCTTTACTGCATGAAGCACTAATTATGACGATACTCAAACCAGATAAGGATCATCGCCACTGAGAACCTGCCATCCCTTTTCCATGACAAATGCGGATAATAAAATCCTTGCCAAACTTATCACATCACAACTGTTACCACTCCTGCCTATTATTGTTGGTCCGGACCAATCAGACTTTGTACCTGGACGGTCGATGGCGTATAACTTACCCACTTTCATCTCTCTGCTCCACACCATAGACCATGACCTTCATGTGGGTGCTGGATTCCTGGAAAGCATTCAACTCTCTAGAACGGCCCTATCTGTCTGTGTTGTTTTCATGTCTGGGCAGAGCCCCAAGTTTATCTGCCTTATCTGCTTACTCTACAAATGGCAAGCCTGCGGTCAACGGGGAGATCATGTCTTCCATCCCAGTTCCTAGAGACACATGCTAGGGAGGCCCCCTACCCCCCATACTAATCACAGTGGAACTTCTTGCAGCGCGCTTCCGACAGTATCATTCACACCAGGGTGTGGCATTTACACCCGCCAAAGTTTGGTTTTGTACGCAGATGATGAAGCCCTATATGTGCGACACCGGATATAGACAATTTGGAGCCACTGATTTATCAGACTTTATCAGATTTGGCGGCATATCAAGTATTTTCATTAACTGGGCCAAGTCAGTTTTGTTCCCTTTCACAGATGTGGCTGAGGAATTCCCATCAGAGTTGCCCTCTTTGCTGCGCGAAAGAATCAATGCACTATCTAGGAGTCTGGCTCTGCCGTAATTTTGATGACCTACGGAGAGCCAACTATGGGCATTTGCTGACATGGCTGGAGGAGCACAGACAGTTAGGTACAGCTGTCTCTCTCGTTGACAGGCAAATTCACAATTGCTAAATTGCTAGCCCTCCCTAGATTCCTCTGTTTATTTCTCAATCTGCCCCTTCCACTGCCATTGCACTTCCGCAAATAGCTCCGTCACACCGGGTGCCCCTTGCGTGGGCAAGAAACCAGCCTCGTATGAATTGGGAGATCTTGAAGCTTCCATTTGAGTAGGGAGTACTAGGGGCCGGGATATGGACCTATATTATCTTGGTGCCAATGAGCAGTTTGCACACCACTGGTACTTTCTCACGCAGTTTCTACTGCACAAATCACCGGAGCATGATCGTGCCTCACAGTGCCCTCTGCACATGGCACCATACCTTACTCTTTGGTGCCTGAGGCTGCAGGTGGACACGGTCACTTGCACAGTGAAGGCCTGAAGTGACCTCCGGCAGCATGCGAAATTGGACTCTCTATTCGCACCCGCGGTGCCAGTTATAGGTCACCCCTCTCTTCCGGTACTGCTTGATGCCGGGACACGTGGCAGGCTGATGTCCTAACAGATGACATCTATGCGCACCATTTATACAGACAACACATTTATCACAGCACACCAGGCCCTGAAGCGCCCAGCAGTGTGGCTGTTGAACACTTTCACATATTATCAGTTGCGCGCGGCTATCCGTGCACTCCATGTCACTTTTCCGGCAGCACCCCGTGTATTTCAGGTGCTTGAGGAATTTCTTTTGACACCCTCCCCATGCAGGCTGATAACCCAATTGTATGCTGGCCTGCAGAGATCTGCCCTGGCGCAGATCCAAGCTGCGTGAATTATGTGGGAGGTGGATTTGGGTTGCGCTTAATTCAGAGCCCTGTCCCCTAATTATTGATTGCGCTTAATGCACTTCAAGTTCCTGCACAGTCTGTGCCACACCCCAGAGCAACTGTTTTGAATGGGATTGATTGATGGTGAGCGATGTTTGCGCTGTGCAGTGCCTAGCGCCTGATTTCTCCACGCCAGAAGACTGGTGGGATTGCCCAAGGATTTAGAATTTTTGGCTAGAGGCGTTCAATGCCATTGAGAGTATGACTCGTAGCATAAGTGAGCGATCGCCGAGGGTTGCGCTATTTGGGTACGTAAAAGATGTCCCCTCAGCCGTGCGTAGACTAACAGTAGTGCCTCTGCTGCTGGCGATGCGCCGGGTTGCAATGCACTTGAGTACGCGCAGGGCACACTGCAGAACTGCGTGGCTCCACGATGCGGCCTATTGCCATAACCAGCTGACAGTTTACTGGGAGTTAATGCTGATAAGGTCTCGTCCCCAGGATATCTAGTCCTCGCTGGTGTGCCACCTGCATGCACACAAGGCAGAAGCAGAAACAGACGCAGCCCGGAATCAGATGGACGCTGCTCCCCTGCTCCTCCACCCTTGATCTCGATCTGCTTGGGATTTAATGCAACTAATTAGATGGTAGGGCTGTGTATATACCAATATGAACTTCACAGTATAGAGACTTAGGGGCAGATTTAAGAAAAGTGATGCTGCACCCAGTGCAGCTCCACTTTTCTTGCACCCCTTAGCGCCCCGCCTAACGCCACCATGTGTGCGCCATGTTTAAGATACGGCGCACCATGGCGCAGGGTAGGGGGCAATAGCGTCAACATTTTTGACGTTATTGATGTACTGTTCAGGGTTAGCGCCAACATACTGGTGCTAACCCTGAACAGTACATAGAGGCCCATTATAAATAATGGTGTGCCCCCTTTTAAAACCTGCTCTGAGCAGGCGTTAAAAATGCTGCAAAAAATGGCGCAAAGAAATCTTTTAGATTTCTTTGCTACATTTTTTTGCCCCCCGAAACGGGGAATGCCCCCTTGCATATATTATGCCTGGCACAGGCATAATGTGGACCAAGGGGTTACAAAGTGGTGCAATGCATGCATTGCGCCACATTGTAAATATGGCACAGCAATTTTGGCCTCGTTGGGACACATTAACATATAAAAAATGATGCTAATGGAGCGCAGGAGGCGCTAGCCCCTCCTAAATCTGGGCCTTAGTCTACATATATAATAAATACTTGTTGGTATGTTATGGCTAGCTCACAGTACCACATTCAAACCACTAAACTGAACAGGAAAATAGATGTTATTGGTAAATCAGAACAAGACGCTCTGATTCTCAAGGAATTTGTGAAAACAGATCTAACCCTTTCGTCTGTTCATTCTTGCATGTCCAAGGTAAACAAAAGAAATATATAAAAATGCATTTTCAAGCATGTATTGAAATCGTATTCTTGCAAAGAAAACATGAGCTGCAATTATTAGAAAGATGAGATGCTACTGTAATCAGCATTATTAGAAAGGTAAACAATATAAACAATCTAACCATGTTAGGCTCTTCCGAGCCAAAGACGGCTAGGAGCCATCCTCAGACACAGTGCTTGTGTGCTGAGGTCAGCCTTGGGTGTCCTCTCCACACAAGCAGGAAATCCTTCTTGTGTGGGCACCAGGGGGATTTCCATTCTCCAAAAACAGTTACCCGGGAAGTGGGGAACAAGTTCCCCACCTCCCAAGGCTGTTTTGGGTTTTCAATAAAATGATGATCAGTGTGGGCGGCATGCGGAAGTCATTTCAATGAAACTGAAAGTGAAATTAGCAGATCAGCTATTTTCACTTTCCCTGCTTCATGCTCAGGGGGCTATTTGAGCCCATAGACCACCGAGGCAGGCAGGAGAGGTATCGTTGGAAAGGGTAGACTCTCTTAAGAGACTTAGGTGGTCATTACAACCCTGGCGGACGGTGTTGAAGCTGCGGTAATACCGCAAACAGGCAGGCGGAACAAAAATGGGAATTATGACCGTGGTGGAAACCGCCAACATAGACAGCCACTTTAACACTCCGACCGCCACGGCGGTACAGACAAGCAGCGCGGCAGTCACCGCCAACAGACAGGCGGAAGACAAAGTACCCCCCAAAGTATCACAACCCGCCAATCCGCCACCTTTTCCGGGGCGGATTCACTGCGGATAAAAACACGGCGGAAACAGCTTTTGCAATGGGAAAACGCTCACCTTAACACACTCCACGAGAAAGGAGGCCACCATGGAGCCCGAACTACAAATACTCCCTGCGCTTGTCTTTCTGCTCCTCTACGATCACCATCTACGTAGGCACTGAAGACAACGGTGAGTACTGCACCTATGACATAGGGGAGGGGGTAGGCAAAAGTCAGGGGGACACACACGCAACACCCCCACCCCCACCGCGACCCTCACCCACTACAACACACACACCAATGCATTTCCAAATAGCACAGTAACAACCCACGCCCCGGAAGAATGCAAAGACAAAAGGAAATCAGGTCAAACATTGTAATGTATCAAAATACAGTAAGCTAATATATACCGATATATTTACACATTCCAGAATTGATACATGACGATTAGTAGTGCAGGTATGCACATATCAATGTCCGTGCACCACTGGGCCCAAAATGCATGGGTGAGGCCCACACTAGATACCTGTCCACAAACGGAGAGAACACTGCAGGGGCATCAGATAGAAATACAACAGGCACCTCAGGGGGAAGGGAAGGGAGGGGCACCTCAGCCGGATTACAGCACCACAACAGATCCACGACGGGGCTCCATGCCCATTGATGTATCCTAGGGAGTGCAAAGCCACAGTCTCTCAAGTCTCTACAGTGGGTGGGTTGCCCACTGGACCATCCTGGGGAGTGCAAAGCCACAGTCTCTCAAGTCTCTACAGTGGGTGGGTTGCCCACTGCCATATCCTGGGGAGTGCAAAGCCACAGTCTCTCAAGTCTCTACAGTGGGTGGGTTGCCCACTGGACCATCCTGGGGAGTGCAAAGCCACAGTCTCTCAAGTCTCTACAGTGGGTGGGTTGCCCACTGGACCATCCTGGGGAGTGCAAAGCCACAGTCTCTCAAGTGGATATCAGTCTCCACTGGTTCTGGAGGGGGACTGGTGCCCAGACTGCATCAGGCTCCCCGTGACGGTTCCTGTTCCATCACTGTCCCAGCTGCACATGGGTTAACCATGCTTGATTTGGCGGTCTTCTCCCTGTTCAATGATGCTTTGCCATGGCGGTCTGTGCCCTGCTCAGCGGTGCTTGACTTTGCAGTTTCTGACCTGTTCAGCTGTGCATTGCCCTGTTCAGTGGTCTTCACCATGGCGGTCTTTTCCCTGTTCAGCGGTGCTTTGCCATGGCGGTCTGTGCCCTGTTCAGCGGTGCTTGACTTTGCAGTTTCTGACCTGTTCAGCGTTGCATTGCCCTGTTCAGCGGTCTTCACCATGGCGGTCTTTTCCCTGTTCAGCGGTGCTTTGCCATGGCGGTCTGTGCCCTGTTCAGCGGTGCTTGACTTTGCAGTTTCTGACCTGTTCAGCGATGCTTTGCCCTGTTCAGCAGTCTTCACCATGGCAGTCTTTTCCCTGTTCAGCGATGCTTTGCCATGGCGGTCTGTGCCCTGTTCAGCGGTGCTTGACTTTGCAGTTTCTGACCTGTTCAGCGGTCTTCACCATGGCGGTCTTTTCCCTGTTCAGCGGTGCTTTGCCATGGCGGTCTGTGCCCTGTTCAGCGGTGCTTGACTTTGCTGTCTGACCTGTGCATTGGTGTGTGGCATGATGGTCCCTCATTGCCCAGCGGGGCTGTGGCTGCCGAGGCCCTCCAGGGTACTGACGCTGGTGGTGCTCTCCGGACCAGTGACTACAGTGCTGCCCTCCAGGGCACTGACGCTGGCGGTGCTCTCCTGACCAGTGACGATTGTGCTGCCCTCCTGGGCAATGACTCAGGCGGTGGTCTCCTGACCAGTGAAGATTGTGCTGCCCTCCTGGGCAATGACTCTGGTGGTGGTCTCCTGACCAGTGACGATTGTGCTGCCCTCCTGGGCACTGACTCTGGCGGTGGTCTCCTGACCAGTGACGATTGTGCTGCCCTCCTGGGCACTGACTCTGGCGGTGGTGTCCTGACCAGTGACGATAGTGCTAGCGGTGGCGTCCCGGCCGCCGGGGAGGATGGCGCCCTTCTCCGCCATGCTGCTCTTCCCAGACTGTGCAGACTTCTTCTGGCCCTTGACCACCTTTGGAGGAGTCACAGCTGACTCGGCACTCCCCCTGGGACCCTTGTGAGCAGTTTTGCCGCCAGGAGTCTTCACCCTGTCCCGTCGGCCACTTTCCAACTTAAGGTGCTTTACAGGGGGTGGACTGGCAGTGCTTTGGCTCCGTGTCACACTGGCTGCCCTGGTGGCCGGTGCACTCCACACACCTTTAACACGCACCACTGGTACCAGACATTTTTTGGCTGAGGTGCTACTACGGGACCTATGAATTGGAGGGGTGGGGGTGGTGGCAAAGAGGTCAACGTTGCTGAGGAAGAGTTGCTGACCAAGACCGGGATGGGTAGCTGGAGGAGGTCTGGGAGTGGAGGAAGAGGAGGTGGTTGTAGGCGGTGTAACTTTAGGTGATTTGGGTGCAGGTGCAGGTACTGGAGGCTGTCGTGAGGTGGATGGATGTTGGGTGTGTGGGTGCCCGCCTTTGTGTACTTTGGGAGGGGGCGTTACAGACACACTGGGAGTGGACACAGGGGACGTGTAAATGGTAGTGGGGGTGCTGAGTGCAGGTGAGCCGGGTGTGGTGCTGGGTGTTCTGGTGCGAATCCTAGTGCCTGTAGATGTAGTGCATGCAGGTGAGAGTGTAGGTGACACTGGGAGGGAGGAGGGAGACGACGAGGAGGGGGACACAGTGGAGGCAGTGGATGTTGTTGTGTCTGTATGTGGGTGATGCTTGTTTGAGTGCCTGTGGGTTGTGTGGTGCTTATGTTTGCCTGAGCTACTTTTGTGTGTTGAGGTGTATGCATGCTTGTCTGATGGTGTGCTTGGGATAGGCTGGGGTACAGGGGACTGGGTCTGGGTGGAGAAAGTTGGGGGGGGAGGCTAGACACAGGGACAATGGCTGCCATCAGTGCTGAGGCCAGAGATTGCAGGGTTCGATGAAGGGCAGCCTTACCAGAATGAATGCCCTCCAGGAATGCATTACTGTGTTGCAACTCCCTTTCTACACCCTGGATGGCATTCACAATGGTAGACAGCCCAACAGTGAGTGACCTGAGGAGGTCAATGGCCTCCTCACTGAGGGCAGCAGGGGTGACAGGGGCAGGGGCTGAGGGGCCTGGGGCGAAGGTGATACCCACTCTCCTGGGTGAGCGGGCATAGGGCGAAGGCTGAGGGGCTGCTGGGAGGGTGGTGCTGGTAGGGGAGGGGGTGGCTGTACCTGTAGAAGTGGGGGGCACAGATGGTGCCGCCACCACAAGGGAGCTCCCATCGGCGGACGAGTCCGTGTCGCTGTTTGGTGATCCGGTGACCGACGTGAAGCTGCCCTTGCCCTCCGTCCCACTGGTGTATTCAGAGTCTGTGGTGTGGCCCTCCATGGCCATGTGGGATGCAGCTCCCTCGTGCTCCGGTGCCACTGTACCTCTGCCTGATGATGCTGATGCACACAAGAACAGGGAGAGCACAAAAAGGGGGGGGACGACAGAAGAAAGACAGGTTGAGTGCATGGCATACCACTACCGTTGGCGGACAATACAGACACAGCAGCCCCCTGCACTACGCCGTGCTCTTGGCCTCTACAGATACAATTCCTGGGATCTGGCCTACATGGCTATGGTGGTCATCTGCACACATAGATGACACAGGGGCATGTATACCTGTACTTGGCACTCTACAGAGGTGGGGTGTAGTGGCAAATGGCCTGCATTACGGAGGGGCCTAGCCTATGGAAGTCGCCCTTGCCTAGGGAAACCCACAGCCCTCCTCCCCCACCCAGACCCCTCCACTGCGCGCAAAGTCCGCAGAATGAGAGTGCACTCACCCCCTTGTGTCTGCTGTGATGCCCTCAAGCGCCCATCCAACTCAGGGTAGGCCACCGCCAGGATCCTGAACATCAGGGGGGTCATGGTGCGACGGGCACCCCTCCCACGTTGGGAGGCCATCCCCAGCTGAGCCTCCGCCGTCTTCTTGCTCCAGCGGCGAATGTCCTCCCATCTTTTCCGGCAGTGGGTGCCCTGTCTCTGGTGGACCCCCAGGGTCCGGACGTCCTTGGCGATGGCACGCCAAATGTCCTTCTTCTGGTGGGCGCTGACCTAAATGACATGTACAGGGGAAGAAGAGAAGTCATTAACAACAGCACCGTCGAAGTTGGTGGCCCCCATCCCTACCCTTGCCATGTGGCACATGCATTCACAGTCCTTCATGTTCCCTGAACTCTGCCCCCTTCCTACTGACATCCAGCCCTCTCCACCCAGGCATAGCCCATACAACGTGCTCCTTGTGTACTTACCTGTTGGTCTGGAGAACTGTAGAGCAGCGTGTACTGGGGGATGACCCCGTCCACGAGCTTCTCCAACTCCTGAGCAGTGAAGGCAGGGGCCCTTTCCCTAGACGCAGCAGCCATTGTCTCTTCCAGACCGAGGTCACAGCAGCACTTGCAGTGTAGGTCCTCTCCTGTCGAAGATCAGGTATCGAGTGATTCAACAGATAGAAAATGGCGGTCACGTCCGCGGCGGTGCGTATCATCACCGCCGGCGCACTTCATCATTGGCTCCTGGGACCCATAGGGTCCAATGTTAACTAATGCAGCATTGCGCCGCGGTCTACGACCGCCTACCACGATGGTATACAACACCAGCGCAGATACCTCACATCCCATTGTCCCACTTTAGAGGTCAGGCAGCCGCCATTTGAGGGGCCCACATGGCTTCATTTAGTACTGCGTCACACATACCTAGGCCTACACTCAACACACATACAGGAAGAGTTTTGTATTTGGTGTCGTGTTCTGTGTAGCTGTGGGTACATACATGGGAATTTGTTGACTCTGTGGTCGCTGTTGTACTTCCTAGGCACCGTCAGCTGGGATATGTGAGGAGATGGCGGAATCCTCTGGTGTACCGACCGCTGGTGGACCTGTTGACAATGGAGGAGCGACATTTAATCATCACCTACAGGTTTGACCGTGCCACAATCCAGGAACTGTGTACCCAGTTGGAGCCAGACCTGATGTCACCAATCCGCCATCCCACAGGAATCCCCCCTCAAGTGCAGGTGCTATCAGTCCTCCATTTCCTTGCAAGTGGGTCATTTCAAACAACAGTGGCCATGGCATCAGGGATGTCCCAGCCTATGTTTTCCAAATTGTTGTCGAGAGTGTTGTCTGCCCTGCTGAAACACGTAAGGAGCTACATCGTTTTCCCTCAGGTGGAGGATTTGGCTACAGTGAAAGGTGACTTCTATGCCTTTGGACATATCCCCAACATCATAGGTGCTATTGATGGGACCCATGTAGCTCTGGTCCCCCCCGCAGGAGTGAACAGGTGTACAGGAACCAGAAGAGTTCTCATTCGATGAATGTACAGATGGTATGTTTGGCAGACCAGTACATCTCCCAGGTTAATGCTAGGTTCCCTGGCTCAGTGCATGACGCCTACATCCTGTGGAATAGCAGCATCCCGTATGTGATGGGTCAACTCCAGAGGCACTGTGTGTGGCTATTAGGGGACTCTGGTTACCCCAAGCTGTCCTGGCTATTGACCCCAGTAAGGAATCCCAGGACCAGGGCAGAGGAACGCTACAATGAGGCCCATGGGCGGACTAGGAGGGTGATCGAACGCACCTTCGGTCTCCTGAAGGCCAGGTTCAGGTGCCTCCATATGACAGGTGGTTCCCTATTCTACTCACCAAAGAAGGTGTGCCAGATCATCATCGCCTGCTCGATGCTTCACAATCTTGCTTTGCGATGCCAGGTGCTTTTTCTGCAGGAGGATGGTCCAGATGGCGGTGATGTGGCAGCTGTGGAGCCTGTGGACAGTGATGAGGAGGAAGCTGAGGAAGAAGACATAGACAACAGGGAGTCAGTCATACAGCAATATTTCCAGTGACACACAGGTGAGAATATTTTGTTTTACTATTACATTCACTTTCACACTTCTACCTCTATCCTGTCTGTCATTTAGTAGCAGTATATGGTAACTGAGTTGTACCTTTCCATTACGGTTTCACAGGTGTGGTTACCAACGTGTGTCATCTGCTTGCATCCTTCATGGACTTGTGATGTGTGACATAGGTATGTTGACATTACAATTGAAAATGCATTTTGACACTGTCATTGATAATACAAATTTACCAAATCACAGACTGACTCCAGATTGTTTTGTGCTTCAAGGGTGTTTATTTAAGTGCTAAAAAATGGAGAGGGGTTGTAAAATGGTGATGGGTGATGGTGGAGGAATGTCCATGGCAGAGTCCAGTCTATTCGTCTCACAGGTGCTTTGCCCATATGGGCATAGGAAGTGGAGCTGGGGCAGTTCCAATATGGACAGGGTTACAAAGTGGGACAGTGGGAGGACAATCAGGGTGGTCTCATTTCCTGGCGGGGGTCTTGCCATCTTGCTCTGTCCTGTTCCTGGATCTCAGGGACCGCTTGCGGGTGGTTGTCCGTCTGCAGGGAGTGGGGTGCTGGTGTGGTGGTCCTGTGGCGGGGCGTCCTGTCCACTAGCGCCGGCGGAGGTGGTGGGCAGTTCATCATCCATGCTAGTGTCAGGGGCCCCTTGGAGTGCCATGGTGTCCCTCATGGTCTTTTGTATGTCCTTCAGCACCCCTACGATGGTGCCCAGGGCGGAGCTGATGGTTCTAAGCTCCTCCCTGAACCCCAAATACGGCTCCTCCTGCAGGGATGTGTGATAGCATGCAGGTAGGATGGGGGATATGATAGTTAAGATTTGACTTACCAGTGTCCATTCCTCCACCGACTCCTCCGAGGCCCTCTGGATGCATGATGGTCAAGACTTGCTCCTCCCATGTTGTTAGTTGTGGGGGTGGAGGTGGGGGTCCGCCGCCAGTCCGCTGTACCGCGATGTTGTGCCTGGAGACCACTGAACGCACCTTCCCCCGTAGGTCGTTCCACCTCTTCCTGATGTCCTCCCGATTTCTTGGATGCTGTCCCACAGCGTTGACCCTGTCCACGATTCTGCGCAGTAGCTCCATCTTCCTGGCTATGGAGGTGTGCTGCACCTGTGAGCCAAATAGCTGTGGCTCTACCCGTAGGATTTCCTCCACCATGACCCTGAGCTCCTCCTCAGAAAACCTGGGGTGTCTTTGGCGTGACATGGATTGGTGTGTGTGATGTGTCGGGTGGTGTGTGTGTTGATGTGTGTGGTGATGTGTAGTGGTGTGTGCTGTTTTGTGCGTGGAATGTTGTATGGGTGATGGTGTTGTGTGCCTCTGTGTGGTGAGGTTGTCTATGCTGTGCAGTCTCTCTGGCCTTCGTCTTCAGTTTTTGGTCGTAGGGGTTTGTGGGTGATGTGGGTATGTGTTTTATATTGTGCTGGGTGTGTGGGAGTGGTGTTTGTATGTGTATCAGGTGTGTGTATTTGGAATTGTCCAATGTGGCGGTGTTCTGGAGACGTGTGTGTATTTTGAGCGCGACGGTGTGTACCGCCAATGGAATACCGTGGTTGAAAGACCGCCGCGTGGATTCGTGGGTCGTGATAGCATGGGCGTGTTTCTGTTGGCGTGACGGTGGAGGAATTGTTTTCGCCAGTTTAACACTGACCTTTGGTGTGGCAGACTTGTGTGGGTGTCTGAATTTCGGCGGATTCCGAGATGTGTGTCATAATAGCTTTGGCGAAATTCCGCAGCCGCGGCGGTGTATTGGTGGTCTTCTGCACGGCGGTAAGCGGCTTTTACCGCCAATGTTGTAATGACCCCCTTAATCTTTCATCTGTTGATATGTTGACATGAGCATGGGTACTTTATGATAGTGACTTTGCCATTGTATTATTTAAGTTACTTATGGAGGGACCAAGCATTAAGCCTTTTATAATCTTTCTTGTTGATGTTTCCCCACTGCAATGGTTTTTGCCATGATCCAATACATGTTTAAAATTGTCCATCTGTATTTTCCTCAGATTTCATTGTATTTATATTATTCTTGATTGTATACAATCAAGGGACCTCTGTTTCTTTAGAGGAAGCAGTTGCTAAGTACAGCATTAGGGATTGCTCAGAAATTCCAATATAGCTACAGACCGAGGCTTCAGGCGTTGTAGAGAGATTGAATGGGACAATCAAGACTAGGTTGGCCAAGGCCTGTGCCCCTGTATCATGTAAATAGTCTGACACTCTTCCCTTGGTGCTGATGAGCATTCAAAGTACCCTTGTAAGTGAACAGAAATGTCTCTGCATGAAGTTTTGATGGGAAGAAACATGCAAATTCCTTCTGTTCCAGGAGCTTCTCTTGTGACTATCCCAGATGACCTGGTTCTTGAGTACTGCAATGGATTGGCAGATGTGGTGGGCTCTGTCTCCAATCCTTGTTGACGCTGCTACTCCAGCTGTCTGAGAATCCCTAGGACAAGAATTGAATCCTGGCGATTGGGTTCACATAAAGAAACATGTTTGCAAGTCAGGGCCTGCTTGGGGAGTGCTTGAGAGGCCCTTATCAGGTGATCCTGGAAGAAGTGGAGCCGGCATTCATTAACTCCTCGAGTCACCCTGAGTTTGAATTTTTTGGTGCTTCAAAAGAAGAAGGAGACGTGTCTGAAGGCATGCTATCGCCACCAGCAGAGTTTCATTTGAAACATGAACCAGGTGGAGGTGTTGCAATTCCAGCAACCACTGTCATACTGTCCACTGGACTTCATCAAACTAGTGAAAACTCATGGAAAACTTAAACCAACCTGCCAAAGCCAGTAGCGCAGGAATCAGAGCGTAGTGTGGTACAAGGATGGTCCACGTCCGAGCTTGAATCAGCTTCATCAGGACCAGACATCTCAAACTCTTCAAAGGATCAAGGTTCATAGGAGGAGGCTGGCCACAGACTACAATCACCTGGAAGAGACTCTTAACAACTAGAAAAATACCTGAGACAATAAGGGAAGTTAGTGAGTTAGAAGAACCAGAAGAAGCTGATCAGCCTGAGATTGTGGATGAAAGTATAGACTTGACTATTTCCAAACTACCCAAAAGACAGAGAAAAGACAATCAAAGACAAAAGACAATCAAAAGTATTCAGTCCCAGACACCTTTCAAGAATCAACTTTGAGTCTGTTCATTGACTGACTGACCTTGACAAGCCTCCCTGAGGCCAAGACCAGTTACTCAAAGAGCTCGTCATGTTAATCATTGACAACCATTGAAAAGGACGATTAGAGAGTTAGGGTAACCGTCAGAGGACATTAGAGGTTTGGCCTCCAGTTGGGCAGGAACAAAAATCCCTGTAGTTTTCAAGATAGGGTAGTGACAATGGGGTAAAGCTTAGAGAACATATTGCTTTGACACGGAGAGTCCACTATTTCTTTGATCTGATTTAAGTTAACATGGCGCGGCAGCAATGCAAATTCTTTCTTGTAGTTTTGGCAGTTGCTGATTCTATTTCTATGAGAGGATGGCTGTTGGATGTTTATATACTGGGAGGTGATATCCATCATACTCTGGTGAACACTACAATTAGGCTTGTTGTCATTAACCCAGTACATGCTGTTAGACCTGACCCTTCTTAGTGGATTTCTCTGATACTTTTTGCTTTTTCCTTACAGTTTTTGCTGAGTCTCTTTGTGAGGCTTTAGGGCTCTGGGCACTTTCCCACTGTACTGCAGTGGGAAAGTGCACATGTCCTTCCTACCCATGCCAGGAAGGGGTGCTTACGTGATTGGTTGAGGTGCTGTACCCAGGAGTGCCCGGTTAGAAGGTACCCACATACCCAAAGCACGTACGGCCCTGGCTACTAGTGGGATGCTGCATTGAGGGTGCCACCCACCAGAGTAGCCTGACCAACATGTATTAGGCCTGATAGTGCAGGCCTGTGGAACCCAGGTGCACCGGTGCTCTGGGTGGCATCTCCGCACCTTGGCCAACCGTGAGTAGGCCTTCTGCTACCTCTAGAGCACCCCCTGGAGGGCGGAGCAGGTGGTAGGCAGAAGGCAGGGCAGGTACACAAGGTTGTCCCATGCCCTGGTAAGGCAGAACCTACACATGGGTTTTTCTGCGTAGGAGGTTGGCTCTTCCCTGAGGGTTTGCTGATTCTCTGGGCTCTTCATGCTTTCCCACTGTAAGTACAGCGTGAAAGTGGGTGCACCCCACCTACATATGTTAGGAAGTGGTGCCTGTCAGGATGTGCACACTTGCATCATGGTGTGTTCATGCATATACGGATCCTGGCATATCTTAACAGTATGTACACACTAGCACAATGGTGATTTCATACATACTGAGCCTGGCACAGCTTGCCAACATGTGCACAATTGCACTTTGGTGTTTTCAGATATATACTGAGCCTGACATAGCTTATCAGCATGTGTACACTTCTACATTGGTGTTTTTATATTTTACATACATACTGAACCTGGCACAGCTTGCCAATATGTGAACAGTGGTGTTTTCATATATATATATATATATATATATATATATATATATATACACACAGGGCCGTGGCACCGCTTGCTAGTAGGTGATTACTTGCACAGTGATGTCTTCATATATATACTGCGCCTCTTACAGCAGGCCTGTATGGGCGCACTTGCACTTTTGTGGTGTTTTTAAGACATGTGCCCAGCCTGCCCCTGCAGGCTTGTGCATGCACCAGGGCACATATGTCCAGGGAGTGAAGAATACCCCTGTGTGTTTTCACTAGCATTCAGAGCTACTTTGCTCATAGGTTAATCTGGGGGAACGTTTACAATTAATCCTAGCTGCAACAGTGGAATGGAGTGGCACAGCCTCACAATGCTTACTATCATTGGATTCACAGTGCCAAACCATTTCCAATGGTAAAGGTGACTTTGTCAGTAATACCTTGGAAAGGTAACTTCTAGAAAGTTGACATTTCTACAGTCTAAGACTCTTTTTGTGTGCCTTTTCAATTCATTTTCATTCCCCTGGAGTTTGGGGGACAACACATCTGGGCATTCCCCAGCAACACCTATAAAACTTGGGCAACTGGAACAACAGACCTCTGCTATTTAAGGGCCCGGATGGATAGATTGAGGGAAAGGTTTTAACACTTGGCCTCTTAGAGCCAGATCATTACCCCACAAAAGATTAAGGCCCTCATTACAACCCTGGCGGTCGGTGATAAAGCAGCAGTGATACCGCCAACAAGTCGGCGGTAAAAAAATGGAATTATGACCACGGCGAAAACCGCCCACAGAGACAGCCACTTTAACATGCCGACCGCCATGGCGCTAGCAGCAAGCACCGCGGCGGTAACCGCCAACAGCTAGGCGTAAAACGATGTTCCGCCCGCTGTATTACAACAGGCCCATCCGCCACCTTTTCAGGGGCGGTACCAACGACAACAATAGCATGGTGGAAACAGATCTCAGAAGTCAAAGGACTCACCACTGGAGACTCAGGGAAGAACCATGCTGCAATGGAGCCCGAACTGCAGGTGGTCCCCATGCTGGTCTACCTCCTCTACACCAGGAATACCAACGTTGCCGATGACAACCACGGAGAGTACTGCCACCTAGCACACAGGGGAGGGGGGAGGAAAAAGAGAGTGACACACACACACACAACACGCAACACCCCCACCCCCAACAACATACACACAAACAGATGCGACAACATTACACATCCACCCTGTACCCCTCAGGAACAATACAAGGACAAAAAGATTTGAAGAAAGTGAGTGTAATAAGATAAAATTCTAGAAATACTTCCTCAAAATTCAAAACAGTATTTACAGATATACAAATGGAGGGACTGTCCAGTCCATAATGTCTGTGGTCCACAAGGCCACATCACATAGGCCAAGGCCCCATCTTACTCCTGCATCAACACTGAGAGAACAATGCTGGGGCATCAGGTCGAAAATACACAGGCACCTCAGGGGGACAGGGAATGGGGGTGGCACCTCAGCCCGGAAGATGGTACAACTCCACTTGTCCTGGACGGGGCAACATGCCCTGTGCGATGTCCTGGGGAGTGCAAAACCACAGTCTCTCAAGTGGGTGGTTTGCCCACTGCTTGGTCCTGGGGAGTGCAAAGCCACATTCTCTCAAGTGGATTCCTGCTTCCACTGGTTCTGGAGGGGGCCTTGTGCCCAGTGTGCTTCATCCTGGCAAGGACGGGGTGAGTGGATGGCTTCTTCCAGTGGTTCTGGAGGGGGCTTTTTGCCTAGTGTGCTTCATCCTGGCAAGGAGGGGGTGAGTGAATGCCTTCTTCCACTGGTTCTGGAGGGGGCTTTGTGCCCAGTGTGTTTCATCCTGGCCAGGAGGGGTGAGTGGATGCCTTCTTCCACAGGATCTGGAGCGGGCCTAGTGCCCATGTGCTTCATCCTGACAAAGAGGGGGTGAGTGGATGCCTTTTTCCACTGGTTCTGGAAGGGGCTTTGTGCCCAGTGATGCAGATCATTGGGAGTGCAAGGTCACAGCCTCTCACCTAGGTGTCACACACATAGGATTTGCAGTGGACAGGATGCATTACACTCCATGGAGGCAGGACTAGACACTGCCCGCCGGCGGCGATGGCTGCTCAGTGGTGGCAGTGCCAGTGCTGGTGTTGGTGCTGGCATTGGTGGGGGGAGGCTCCAGCCCTTCCACTGCAGCCTCGGACGGCTGCCCACTGGGGCTGCTGCTGGCAGTGGTGATGGTGGCGGTGCAGGTGTCAGTACTGGCAGTGGTGGGGGGAGGCTCCCGCCCTTCCCCTGCAGCCTCAGGCGGCTGCCCACTGGAGCTGCTGCTGCTGTCAGTGGTGCTGGTGGCAGTGCAGGGGGTGGTGCTGATGGCGGTGCAGGTGTCAGTGCTGGCAGTGGTGGGGGGAGGCTCCAGCCCTTTCCCTGCAGCCTTGGATGGCTGAAGCGCTATGGTTGGTGCTGGGGGCTCAGATTCTGTCACAGCACCAGGCCTCCTGTCCCTCCTGCCTGCAGGGGCAGGCCCTTTGCCCTAGCCGTCTGGTGGTGCCTCCTTGCCCTTGCCATCTGGTTGTGCCTCCTTGCCCTTGTCGTCTGGTGGTGCCTCCTTTCCCTTCCACTTGGAAGCTGGTGCTGCCACCTTGCCCTTCCCCTTGTAAGCTGGTGGTGCCTCCTTGCCCTTGGCAGCTGGTGGTACATCCTTACCCTTCCCCTTGGCAGCTGGTGCAGGCACACTGCCAGTGCTTATGGGTGTCTCCTTGGAGCCTCTCACACCTGCAGTAGCTGCCGAAACTACAGTGGCTGTTGACTGGGTGGCTGAGGTGCTAGCCTGGGTTCTGACCACCCTGGCCCGATGCGAAGGACGGGGGAGAGGAAAAGCTTCTTAGGGACACTGGGGCGGGAAGAGGGTGAAAGTGGGTGAAAGTTTGGAAGTGGAGGAAGAGGGAGTGGTTGTTGAAGGTGTCTGTCTGCTGTGTTTGGGTGCAGGTGCATGGGCTGGATGCTGTTGGGTGTCTGAGTGCTTGCGTTTGTGTACTTTGGGAGGTGGTGGCACAGACACAGTGGGAGAGGACACAGGGGACGTGTGCATGGATGTGGGGGTGATGACTGCCAGTGAGGGGCATGTAGTGATAGGCGTGATGGAGGCAGTGGGTGTGGATGTAGTGCATGCAGGTGTGAGTGGAGATGCTACTGGGAGGGAAGTGGATGACGAGGAGGAGGGGGACACAGTGGAGGCAGTGGATGTTGGTATGTCAGCATCTGGATGGTGTTTGTGTGAGTGCCTGTGAGATGATGTGTGGTGCTTGTGTTTGCCTGAGCCACTCCTGTGTGTTGTCTTGGGTGCATGCTGGTCTGAATGTGTGCTTGGGATAAGTTTGGGTTCAGGGGCACGGGATTGGGCAGAAGAAGTTGAAGGGGGAGGCTAGAGACAGGAACAATGGCTGCCATCAGGGAGGAAGCCAGAGCCTGGAATGATCTCTGTTGGGCCGCCACCCCAGAGTGAATGCCCTCCAGGAATGTGTTTGTATGTTGCAAAGGCCCTGCCGGGCACTGGATGGCATTCACTAGGGTTGACTGCCCAACAGAGATGGATCGCAGGAGGTCAATAGCCTCCTCACTCAGGGCAGTAGGGCTAACTGGGGCAGGGCCTGAGGTGCCTGGGGTGAAGGAGATGACCACCCTCCTGGGTGAGCGGGCACAGGAAATTTGCAGAGTGGCTGCTGGAAGGGCGGTGCTGGTACGGGGGGTGGCGGCTGTACCTGTAGTTGGGGTAGCCACAGAGGTGCCCGCCACCACTAGGGAGCTTCCATTGGAGGAGTTATCACTTTCAGAACTGTCCCCCCCTGTCTCCACCGTTGTGTTCCCCTCACCCTCCATCCCACTGGTGCCCTCACTGTCGGTATATTCAGCCTCATGGGCCCTGTGGTATGCAGCTCCCTCCGTCTCCGGTGCCTCTGCTTCTCCGCCAGATGATGCTAATGCACAGAAGGACAGGATGACAAAACAAAAAGGGGGGGCATAGACAGAGGATACACTTGGTCAATGGCAGCTACAACACCACTGTTGGCATACACAACACACAGGGAACAGCCCTACACACTAGGCAAAGCACTACCAGTCACAATGCTAGTCACCAGGCTATTGACAGTAATACTTAATGCAAGCTGCAGCATACCTGAGACCCACAGAGCCCTGTCCAGTAGTGGATGCCCACTAGCTTGTTTGGAGGTGGAGTTCATCAGCCCCTGCCCAACATGGAACCTACCCTGCAAAGTCCGGCCTGGCCTAGGGGCACCAACAGGCGCACATCCCCCACCCAGAGACCACCACACCACGCGAAAGTAGTGTATTGGGAACTGTACACACCCCCTTGTGGCTGCTGTGATGCCCTCAAGCGCCCATCCAGCTCCGGATAGGCCACCGCCAGTGTGCGGAACACCAGGGTGGTCAGGGTTCGACGGGCACCCCTTCCTCGTTGGGAGGCCATCCCCACCTGGGCCTCTGCGGTCTTCCGTGCCCAGAGTCTTAGGTCCAATCACCGTTTGCAACAGTGGGTGCTCCGCCTACTGTAGACCCCCAGGGTCCACACGTCCTTGACAATGGCACGCCATATACCCTTTTTTTGATGGGCGCTGACCTGCAGAGGAAATACACATAGAACAAGCATTTGCAATGCAATAGGGTCTCGCATTTCTCCGAGTTACAGCTATTAGCAGTTGTAAACTCCCAACTGGATTTTTCTTGCCACATTGAATGGAAAAAAAACAGCGCGATTGGTCTGCTACAGTTCACTCGTAGTGAAACCTATTGGCAAAAGTGCAATTATATATGTAACCGGCAAAAGTGCAATTAACTATGTAACAGGATCGATGTTATGCAAAGCGCTTGACTTCTGCCAAGCGAGATCGCGCTGCGAACAAAAGATAAAAAGCAGTCCACAGACCTAATGGGAAACAGCGAGCCTCGCATGTTTTCAGTACTTGGTCGCTGTGCTCGAGGAGGGCTAACCACCTGAAAAGGCATGACTTATGCGTGCTTTCCACTAATGAAAGCAAGCAGATTTTAACAGGCAAGCTCACAAACCAATGAAGGACACTGACGTGACGTGGACGGGGCTCCGAGCCCTTTTCTAACTCCTAATGCGTCTTGCAAGCGAAATGCATGCACAAGCGCATGCGACGCAGGCTTGACCCTAAAAAGGGTATCAGTCATACCGTCTGGTCCGTTACACTGATGGCCCACCATATCTCTCCCATTCCCTTACGCACATACATTGCCTACCATACATGCAGCACGCAGCCCAGCACCCCTCAACCACCACCCCTCTTACACGAGGCCCTCACATACAGCACTCCATGCATTCCTGCATTGTGCTCACAGTGTACTCACGTGTTGGTCTGGAGGCCCATACAGCATTCGGTACTGGGGTAGGACCCCATCCACCAGTCTCTCCAACTCCAGAGCGTTGAAGGCAGGGGCCCTTTCCCCAGTGACTCGAGCCATGGTCGGTTCCAGACACAGGTCACAGCAGCACTTGCAGTGTAGGTCCTCTCCTGTTGAAGGTCAGGGTGCAAATGAAGGAACTGATAGAAAATGGAGGTCACGTCCATGGCAGTGCGTACCGTCATCACCGGCGTACCTCACCATTGGCTACTGTAACCCGTAGGGCC
Source organism: Pleurodeles waltl (assembly GCF_031143425.1). NCBI lineage: Eukaryota > Metazoa > Chordata > Amphibia > Caudata > Salamandridae > Pleurodeles > Pleurodeles waltl. The sequence goes on from NC_090444.1 coordinate 848,345,037, forward strand.
CAATGTTAACCAATGAGGAGTTGCACGGCGGTACTCAACTGCCTCCCGCAACAGTGCACAACGTCAGCGGCATTACCTCATTTCCACCTGTCCATCCACACAGGACAGGCGGCCGCCATTTCGGGGTGGGGCAGGCCATGGCACCTAACTGCATCACAGCACACATAGGCACAATTTTGGCCTAAACATCAACATACTATTTCTGTCACAACATGCAATGCACTGTACATTTAGAAAATGTTGAAAATTTACCAGATGCTCATTGTTTTGCCCCCTAGATTACAACAGCTAAGAATGATTAGGAGATGGAGACATCCCCCCATGTACAGACCCCTGGTGGACTTGGCAACAATGGAGGACAGGGACATTATCCTCACCTACATACTTGATAGGGCCACGATCCAAGAGCTGTGTGCCCAATTGGAGCAAGACCTGATCTCTGCTATCAGTCACCCCACTGGGATACCTGCGCTTGTACAAGTCATATCTGTGCTCCATTTCTTGGCAACTGGCTCCTTCCAAGTGACAGTGGGCTTGGCAGCAGAAATGTCACAGCCAATGTTCTCAAACGTGCTGACCAGAGTGTTGTCTGCCCTGATGAAACACATGCGCAGCTACATCGTTTTCCCCCAGATGGAGGATTTGGCCACAGTGAAAGCTTACTTCTATGCAATGGGACTTATCCCCAACATTATTGGGGCAATAGATGGTACACATATTGCCTTTGCCTCCACCCCGGAGAAATGAACAGGTGTTCAGAAATTGAAAGAGCTTTCACTCTATAAATGTGCAGATAGTTTGCCTCGCGGACCAGCACATCTCCATGTCAATGCAAAATATCCTGGGTCTGTGCATGATGCCTTTATCCTGAGGAATAGCAGCATCCCAATTGTGATGGCTCAACTCCAGAGGCACCGGGTGTGGCTAATAGGTGAGCCCATGGTCCCCACCCAGTGGATGTTGGTGTATGGGGTTGGCCCTGAGGGTTACTGTCTGCCTAACAGGTATCCCTCGGTATCTGCAGGAGACTCTGGTTACCCCAACCTTTCATGGCTACTGACCCCAGTGAGGAATGCCAGGACAAGGGCAGAGGAATGTTACAATGAGGCACATGGGTGAGCAAGAAGAATTATAGAGCAAACCTTGGGCCTCCTGAAGGCCAGGTTTTGGTGTCTCCATCTAACAGGTCGTTCCCTGTGCTACTCACCCAAGAAGGTGTGCCAGATCATCATGGCATGTTGCACAACCTTGCCTTACGCCGCCAGGTGCCTTTTCTGCAGGAGGATGACGCTGTACATGGGCGTGTGGCAGCGGTGGAGCCTGTGGACAGTGACGAAGATGAGGATGAGGATGTGGACAACAAAACAGCAATCATTTGACAGTACTTCCAGTAGCACACAGGTAAAGACACTGTAACTTCACCTACCATTGCAGTTTTGTGTTGTAAATTTTAACTGGCAGGCTGATATTCCCACTACTATGGCCACTTACTGTACCTGTTGACATGTCTATTTACAGAAATGTGTGCCCCACTCTGGCTCCTGGTGTATTGACTGCAGCAAACTACAGGTCATTCCTAAGTATCCATTACTGTACAGTTGAATTGTAATGTTTACAGATTGTGAAACAAATACATAGTTCAATCACTTGACAGACTCAATATTAGTATTTTTTACAGTGATGTTTATGCATGTGCTAATAAGTGGATGGGGTATTGCTATAGGTTCGGGGGTGGAGGAGAGTCCAGGATAGAGTCCAGTCTATTTGTATCACAGGTGCATTGTCCAAGGGGGCATAGGAAGTGGAGCAATGGCAGTTCAAGGTGGACAGGGTGACAGAGTGGGACACAAGGGTGACAGTCAGGAGAGTCTTATTTCCTGGCGGGGGTCTTGGCAATGTTCTCTGGCTTCTACCTGGATCGCAGGGACCGTTTGCAGGGTGGTTCTCCTTCTGCAGGGGGTGGGGTGTTGATGACCTGTTGTTCCTGTGGCGGGGCCTCCTGTCCACTAGCGTCAGCGGACATGGAGGGCTGTTCATCGGTTTGGCTAGTGTCAGGGGCCCGTTGGTGTGCCAATGCCTCCCTCATGGTGTGGGCCATGTCTGCCAACGAACCTGCAATGGTGACCAGGGTGGTGTGGATGTCCCTCAGGTCCTCCCTGATCCCCAGGTATTGTCCCTCTTGCAGCCGCTGGTTCTCCTGCAACTTGGGAATGGTGGTATGCTCCCAGGATGTTGCTGAGTGTCTTGTAGAGAGTCGGTTCGCTGGGCCTGTCCTCCCCCTATCGCACAACAGTCCTCCCAGTTTCCCTGTTGTCCTGTGCCTCTGTCCCCTGAACCGTGTCACTGCCACTGACCCCAGGTCCCTGATTGTCCTGTGTTTGTGGGGTGTCCTGGGGGCCCTGTAGTGGTGGACACACTGCGGATTGACGTGTCCTGGGGACAGAGTATGGGCCCGCTGGGTGGGTGCTGTGGTGGTGTTTCCTGAGGGGGGAGGCTCTGTGGTGGTATGGGACTGTGCCTGGGTAACCGATTGTCTGGAGGTCCCTGATGGGCCAGGTTGGTCATCCTGATCCAGGCGAGCAGAGCTGCTGTCATCACTGTGGGCTTCTTCTGGGGGGACTGGATGTTGCTGGCACCTCCTCTCTGGTGACGTTGTGTGGGGGAGCTGTGGGGATGTAAATGCAGTGTTATTGTTGCCGCGTGTGACATCTTGTGCATGGGTATGTTGGCCTTTATGGATGTGAGTGCCCTGTGAGCTTTGCCTTGTGTGAGTAGTTATTATGTGGGCTAGGTGATTCTCTCTAGTGTGCATGCTGTGGTGATGGGTGTCCATGCAGGGATGTGAGTGGTGTCCTTGTATTGGTGGTGCATGCAGTGCTGGGTACTGGGATGGGTGGGTTGTGATGGCGGGGTATAAGTTAGGTGGTGGGGTCATGGTGGTGAGGGTAGGGGTGGGTGTATGTGATGGCATGCAGGTAGGGGGGTGAAAGTAATAGAGAGTGGACTTACCAGAGTCCAGTCCTCCTGCTACTCCTGCCAGGCCCTCAGGATGCAGTATTGCCAAGACTTGCTCCTCCCATGTTGTTAGTTGTGGGGGAGGAGATGGGGGTCCACCGCCAGTCCTCTGTACTGCTATCTGGTGTCTTGCTACCACAGAATGCACCTTCCCCCATAGGTCGTTCCACCTCTTCGTGAAGTCATCCCTTTTTCTTGGGTGCTGTCCCACAGCGTTGACATTGTCCACGATTCTCCACCATAGTTCCATCTTCCTAGTGATGGATGTCTGCTGCACATGTGATCTGAGTAGCTGTGGCTCTATCCTGATGATTTCTTCCATCATGACTCTTAGCTCCTCCTCTGAGAACCTGGGGTGTCTTTGTGGTGCCATGGGTGTAGTGTGAGTGGTGTGTGTGAGGGTGTGTGGGGTGATGTGTTGGGGTGTGTGCTGTGAGGTGCGTGGATGGTGTATGGGTGATGGTGTTCTGTGACTGGTTGTGTGGGTGCTCTTGCTGTATCTCTCTCTAGTGGCAATTTTTGTTAGTCGTAAAAGGATGTGGATAACATGTGTGTGTGTTTTATAGTGGTGTGGGTGTGTGGGTGTGGTATGTGTATGTGTGTCAGGTATGTGTAGTTTGAATTGTCCAATGTGGTGTTCTTTTGTTAGTGTGTGTGTATTTTGAGCACAGCGGTATGTACCGCCAATGGTTTACCACGGTTGAATGTCCGCTGCGGTGATTCGTGGGTCATAATGTTGTGGGCGTAGTTCTGTTGGCGTAATGGTGTGGGTTTTGCTACCGCCAGTTTATCACTGACCTTTGGGCTGGCGGACTTGTGTGTGTGTCTGTATAGTGAAGGATTGCTATGTGTGAGTCATAATATGGGTAGCGGTATACCACCACGGTAGCGATATGTTTGCGGCAGTCAGCATAGCGGTAAGCGGGTCTTACCGCCAATGTCATAATGAGGGCCCTAAGATCTACATTCCATGGCTCCATGGCAGACAGGACTCAAATTTAGGGGAGACAACTGTGATTCAAAGGGGAACCCATTGAACCACCCCACCTTCAGAGGCACACCAGTATAACTAGGGGTACCACACTTCAGCAACTCAGAGATACACTTGCAGAAAGTGGGATGGAGACACTAAACTGCATGGTGCACACTGCCAGAGGAATCTGTTGTGCACAGGATTATTTGCTCCCCTGGGAAGGGACTGCATATCCTTCCTGCATCGTGATTGGCCTGGGCAAACTGCTTGCTGCAGTGTGGCACTCTGAAGTGTGCTCTCCAAGGGCTTCTTGGCTTGCCCCCTGTTCTTTGTGGAGGTCTCAGGGACATCAAAGACCTCCTGCAAGAGACCAACTCCTTCTACCTGTGCCATCTGGAGAGTGGTGCCCTCCTACGTGTCTGTGTCATTTGTTTGGTTCCACCGGGTATCAGTAATGTGAGCTTAGAACTAAGTATTGCGTCTGGAGACTGGATTTGCCTGGTGCACAGCCTTCAAAGTACTGCCCTCATTCAAGAAGTGTCTGGTTGGTAGTGAGTGGATTCACCGGTTGCGGGACTCCACATGGCCCATTTTTGTCGAGCGTGCTGCATTTTTCTTGTGCAACACCCAGCTGCATGCTCATTGTGTGTGGTGTCCGTGTCACTGGTTGCGACCCTCGGAGGAGATGTACCCAGACCAGTGTTTCATTCTGCCTCATGTGGTACCCCTGAACTTGCATCTGTGTGTGTGTGTGACCAAATTTGTCTAATGCGGCTCAAGTCATTGCGCACCAGACATTGTGCCTCATTCCAGGGATGTACCGGATTGGAACTATTCGTGTGCTGGGAGGGGTCTGGTGTGACTCAAGTCATTGTGCACCAGACGTTATGCCTCATTCCAGGGATGAGCTACATTTATAACTTTTTATGTGTACACGTGTAGGAAGTTGGCTCTGTATATACTATTTCAAAGTAAGAAATAGTGTGCACTGAGGCCAAGGGTTCCCCTTAGAGGTAAGATAGTGGCAAAAGTAGATAATTCTAATGCTCTATTTTGTGGTAGTGTGGTCGAGCAGTAAGCTTATCAGAGGGTAGTGTTAAGCATTTGTTGTACACACAAATGCAATAAATGAGGAACACATACTCAAAGACTTACTCCAGGCCAATAGGTTTTTATATTGAAAAATATATTTCCTTAGTTTATTTTAAGAACCACAGGTTCAAGATTTACAGTTAATACTTTAAATGCAAAGTATTTCACTTAGATACTTTAGGAACTTTGAATGAAAACAATATCATGTACAGTCTTTGTAAAAATGGCAATTAGCTATTTTCAAAGTGGACACAGTGCAAAAATCAACAGTTCCTGGGGGAGGTAAGTAAAGATTAGTTTTGGAGGTAAGTAAAACACTTGCAAGTCTCAAGTTTGGGGCATAGGCAGCCCACCATTGGGGGTTCAAGGCAACCCCAAAGTTACCACACCAGCAGCTCAGGGGCGGTCAGGTGCAGAGGTCAAAGACGTACCCAAAACACATAGGTGCCTATGGGGAACAGGGGTGCTCTGGTTCCAGTCTGCCAGCAGGTAAGTACCTGCGTCCTCGGGGGGCAGACCAGGGGGGTTTTGTAGAGCACTGGGGGGGACACGAGAAGGCACACAAAGTGCACCCTCAGCGGCACAGGGGCGGCTGGGTGCAGTGAGCAAAGCAGGCGTCGGGTTTCAGGTAGGAAACAATGGAGGGACCCGGGGGTCACTCTAGCGGTGCAGGCAGGCACGGGGGGCTTCTCGGGACAGCCACCACCTGGGCAAGGCAGAGGGTCATCTGGGGGTCACTTCTGCATTGAAGTTCGGTTCATTCAGGTCCTGGGGGCTGCGGGTGCAGTGTTGGTTCCAGGCGTCCGGTCCCTTGTTACAGGCAGTTGCGGTCAGGGGGAGCCTCTGGATTCTCTCTGCAGGCGTCGCTGTGGGGGTTCAGGGGGGTCGTCTCTGGTTTCTCTCGGGCTCGCAGTTGCTGGTTGAGCCGGGGGCGTCGGGTGCAAAGTGTAAAGTCTCATACTTCCGGGGGGAAACGTGAAGTCCTTGACGTTGCTTCTTTGTTGCAAAGAAGTAGCTGGTTTTGAACAGCACTGCTGTTCACTGGAGTTTCTTGGTCCTGAGGCTTCAGAGGTCGCTGGTCCCTGCCGGATGCGTCGCTGGAGCAGGTTTTCGAAGTTGGAGACAGGCCGGTAGGGCTGGGGCCAAATCAATTGTCGTCTTCCTCCTTCTCTGCAGGCTTTTAGGTCAGCAGTCCTTCTTCTTTCTTCAGGTTGCAGGAATCTGATTTCCTGAGATCTGGCGAGCCCCTAAATACTGAATTTAGGGGTGTGTGTTTAGGTCTGGGAGGGCAGTAGCCAATGGCTACTGTCCTTGAGGGTGGCTTCACCCTATTTGTGCCTCCTCCCTGTGGGGAGGGGGGCACATCCCTAATCCTATTGGGGGAATCCTCCAAACTCAAGATGGAGGATTTCTCAAGGCAGGGGTCACCTCAGCTCAGGACACTTTAGGGGCTGTCCTGACTGGTGGGTGACTCCTCCTTGTTTTTCTCATTATCTCCTCCAGCCTTGCCGCCAAAAGTGGGGGCAGTGGCCAGAGGAGCGGGCATCTCCACTAGCTGGCGCTGTAACAAAAGGGGTGAGCCTTTGAGTTCCTGCAGGAGGAGGTGAGAAGCACCTCCACCCAGTACAGGCTTCGTTCCTGGCCACAGAGTGACAAGACACTCTCCCCATGTGGCCAGCAACATGTCTGGTATGTGGCAGGCTGGCAGGAACTGGTCAGCCTACACTAGAAGTCAGTATGTATTCAGGGGGCATCTCTATGATGCCCTCTGGGTGTATTTTACAATAAATTGCACACTGGCATCAGTGTGCATTTATTGTGCTGAGAAGTTTGATACCAAACTTCCCAGTTTTCAGTGTAGCCATTATGGAACTGTGGAGTTCGTGTTTGACAAACTCCCAGACCATATACTCTGGCTACCCTGCACTTACAATGTTTAAGGTTTTGCTTAGACACTGTAGGGGCATAGTGCTCATGCACATTTGCCCTCACCTGTGGTATAGTGCACCCTACCTTAGGGCTATAAGGCTTGCTAGAGGGGTGACTTACCTATGCCACAGGCAGTGTGAGGTTAGCATGGCACTCTGAGGGGAATCTGACTAAGTCGACATGGCACTCCACTCAGAGTGCCATGTCAACTTAGTCATTTTCTCCCCACCAGCACACATAAGCTGTGAAGCAGTGTGCATGTGCTGAGTGAGGGGTCCCTAGGGTGGCATAAGACATGCTGCAGCCCTTAGAGACCTTCCCTGGCATCAGGGACCTTGGTACCAGTTACAAGGGACTTACCTGAGTGCCAGGGTTGTGCCAACTGTGTAGACAAAGGTACAGTTTAGGGAAAGAACACTGGTGCTGGGGCCTGTTTAGCAGGCTCCCAGCACACTTTTAATCATAACTTAGCATCAGCAAAGGCAAAAAGTTAGGGGGTAACCATGCCAAGGAGGCATTTCCTTACAAAACGGAATTGTCTGGGGCAACGCAAGTCATCCTGCACCAGATGTGCCTCATTCGAGGGAGGTGCAGTACTGCAAATTTCGTTTGCGAGTGGAACTATCTGGTCTAACTCAAGTCATCCCCCACAGGACATTGTGCCTCATTCCAGGGAGGCGTTGCATTGGTTACTTTCATGTGTGATCGTCTGGTGTGACACAGGCCAGTGCACACCAGACTTGTGTCCATACCAGAAGGGCATGGAATTTGAAACTCTTTGAATGTGACCGGGATGCCTGGAACTGCCTAAGTCATCATACCCCAGATGTGGTACTTCAGTTCCTGAGAGGCGCGAAATTGGTAATTATTTGTGGATTGGTGTGTCTGGCTTGGCTGGGTGCCACTGTGAACAGCATGTATCCCAAGGGGATGCTTCCTGTGCTTCGTAGGCCAGGGCCCTCACTGGAAGACCGGTGTGAAGACCCCCGAGTGAACTTCCCAAGTTGTGGCCAAACCTCCATTTTTCGATTGTTGCCTGATCAGCCATCCTCTCTTTCTTCCCCGTCCTTTGCCCTGGGATCCTGAATAGGTGTAACCACCGGCAGCAAGTGGCCTAGTATCTGTAGAAAGGTTACTACATCTCTAGCTCTTGGGGTTGGGAATTGGTTGGAGGGTGGAGGAAGGTTTGGGTCTGAGAGGGGTCTGTGAACTTATTGACAAATCACCTGTCGAATGTCGGAGCACCACATCAGAGTGCTCAAAGTGAGCGTGAGCGTGTGCGAGCGCGTGTATACTAGCATGCCTGATATCACTGACACTGTGTAGCAGTGTGGAGTGAGTGTGTGGGAGGGATTGACTACACCGCACAGCGGGGATGCAGTGCACTTTGTTTACTATACAAGTTGACACTGAAGTTTACCCGTGCAGCCCAGGCCGAAAACCTATCTTAACAGTGCTGAGATTCTCTGTATGTACACATTGCTGCTATCGTTGGGAACCAAGATACATCCTATAACTGTTTGATACAGAATTAGAGTGATCGCTTGGGTGGATCTTCTGCTGCCAACATGGTTGCACCGCATGAGGGTGCTGGAAGGGAAAGTATTATTTTCTCACATGTACATGCTGATAACGTTGTATTAGCACAGTTGGGTTTAGGATTACCAGCTATATTTCTAAATGTGATTGATGCCAAGATTTACATGATTTTCATGTTGTGTTAATTAGTATGTATGTTGAATACAAATTTTATTTACATACACCTTGTGTGAAGTCTCTTTTGTGAGGCTTAGTGTAATTGTGTGTTGGTGATGCTGTGCCAATGCCTTACACATTGCCCTTGGGTTAAGCCTGACTGCTCTGTGCCACGCTACCCAAGGGGTGAGTGCAGGTTATACAGTGAGTATAGTCACCCACTCCCTGATGGTAGTGGTAGGTTCTGCCTAGCTAGGGCCTTGCCTCAGCTAACCAGAACGAGCTGCCTCCAACACACGCAAATAAGGTTTCACAGAACAAGATTGTTTATAGTTACAACATCTATTTTCAAATGTTAGCTGAATATGTAAAAGTTATACAAGTAGAAAATGATGGTCCTCGTTACAATATTGGCGGTAAATGCTGCTTACCGCTGTGCAGAAGACCACCAACACACCGCTGCGGCAGCGGAAATCCGCTACAGCTATTACGACCAACAGGCCGGAATCCGAAATCTAGACACCCACACAAGTCCGCCACACCAAAGGTCAGTGATAAACTGGCGATAACAAAACCTCCACCGTCACGGCAACAGGAATACGCCCACAGTATCACGACCCACAAAACCACACGGTGGTCTTTCAACCGCGGTATCCCATTGGCGGTACACACCACCTTGCTCAAAATACACACACATTTACAAAACACAAGCACATTGGACAAATCGAAATACACACACCTGATAGACATACACACACCACACTCACACACTCAATACAATATAAAACACACACCCACATCACCCACAATCCCCTCTGACAAAAATTGAGAACGAAGCACAGAGAGAGACACCACCATCAACAACACTAGCATCCACAGCCACACAACACCATCACTCACACAACATCCACGCACCTCACACAACACACACAAACACATCCGCTCACACATCACAACACACACCACCTCACACATCACCCACACCACACCATGGCACCGCAAAGACACCCCAGGTTCTCTGAGGAGGAGCTCAAGGTCATGGTGGAGGAAATCGTCCGGGTAGAGCCACAGCTATTCGGATCACAGGTGCAGCACACCTCCATTGCTAGGAAGATGGAGCTATGGCGCAGAATCATAGACAGGGTCAACGCAGTGGGACAGCACCCAAGAACACGGGATGACATCAGGAAGAGGTGGAACGACCTAAGGGGGAAGGTGCGTTCCGTGGTCTCAAGACACCAGATTGCAGTTCAGAGGACTAGCGGTGGACCCCCACCTCCTCCCCCACAACTAACAACATGGGAGGAGCAGGTCTTAGCTATACTGCACCCTGAGGGCCTCGCAGGAGTAGCAGGAGGAATGGACTCTGGTAAGTCAAATCTTAACTATTACATCCCCCGCACTACCTGCATGCTATCACATACCCCCACTCTCACCCCATCACTCCAACACCTCACATATGTCCCACTATCACAAACCCACCCATCCCAACACCAAGCCCTGCGTGCAAAACCAAAGCATGGACACTCATCACCAAAGCATGTCCACCACAGATACCCACACAGATCCCCAGACCAAATATCACACAAGGTCCTAGACAAGAATGTAAGCACTGCGGTACAGGGTCACCCACCCATTGCACACGATGGCACACACAGATGCAATAATCATGCCTTTACACCCCTGCAGGACCCCTACCCAACGTCACTGGACAGGAGGTTCAAGACATGTCCACCCCGCCACAGAAGAGGCCCACAGTGATGACAGCAGCTCTGTCCAAAGGGATCTAGATGACCAGCCTGGCCCATCTGGGACCTCGGACAGTCGGTTCCCCACACACTGGCACATGCCACCACAGAGCCTCCCCCCTCAAGAAACACCAGCACAGCACCCACCCAGCGGGCCCATACCTCTGTCCCCAGGACACGTCAAGCAGCAGTGTGTCTACCACTACTGGGACCCAGGCAAACCCACAAACCCAAGAACATCAGGGACCTGGGGGCAGTGGCAGTGGGCACACGGTTCATGGGACAAAGGAACAGGAAAACAGGGGAACTGGGAGGACTGCTGTGCGACAGGGGGAGGACAGGCCCAGGGAACCCTCTCTCCACGAGGCCCTCTCCAACATCATGGGAGCGTACCATCATTCCCAGGAGACAATGGCAACAGTACAGGCCAAGTTTCAGGAGACCCAGCAGCTGCATGAGGAACAGTATTTGGGGGTCAGGGAGGACTTGAAGTCCATTACCACCACCCTGGTCACCATTGTAGGGGTGCTGAAGGACCTTGTGAACACCAGGAGGAACACTGTCGTACAGTAAGGGGCCCCTGACACTAGCCTCGATGATGAACTGCCTGCCCACCACCTCCGCCGGCACTAGTGGACAGGAGGCACCGCCACAGGACCACGACACCAGCACCCCACCCCACCACCCCGCAAACGCTCCCTGAGATCCAGGAACAAGACAGAGAACAATGCCAAGACCACCGCCAAGAAATGAGACCACCCTGAATGTCATCCTTCTGTCCCACTTCGTCACCCAGTCCATCCTTAAACTGCCCTAGCTCCACTTCCTATGACCCTTTGGACAATGCACCTGTGAGACTAATAACTGGACTCTGCCATGGACATTCCTCCACCATCCCCCCAGCCCATTTTACAACCCCCTCCACTAAATTGCACTTAAATAAACACCCTTGAATCACAAAACAATCTGGAGTCAGTCTGTGCTTTCACAAATGTGTATTTGCTATAACTAACGAAAATAGCAATGTCCATTGTATTGTCAACATACCTATGTCACACAGCTCTAGTCCATGAGGTAACATAGCAGAGGTCACACAGTGGGACCCACCTCTGTGAAATGGAAAGGCAAAGTGACAGGTCAGGGTCCATACACTGGGTGAAAGTGATAGACATATGATAGGTCTAACAATTGTATGAGATGTAGGAGGCAGTGATGTCTTCCTACCTGTGTCTCACTAGAAGTATTGCTGGATCACGTTGTTTCTGTTGTCGATATCTTCTTCTTCTGCCTCCTATTCTTCACTGTCCACAGGCTCCACAGCTGCCACAAGACCTCCTTCTGGACCATCCTCTGCAGAAAAGGCACCTGTCGTCGCAAAGCCAGGTTTTGCAGCATACAGCAGGCTACGATGATCTGGCACATCTTCTTTGGTGAGTAGTAGAGGGAACCACCTGTCATATGGAGGCTCCGGAACCTGGCCTTCAGGAGGCAGAAGGTCCTTTCGATCACTGTCCTAGTTCGCCCATGTACCTCATTGCAGCATTTCTCTGCCCTTGTCCTGAAATTTTTCACTGGGGTCAGTAGCCATGACAGGTTGGGGTACCCAGAGTCACCTGCAAATGTTGAGGGACAACTGTTAGACACACTAACCCTTAGGGACAGCCCCAGCCCCAGACAACTATTCACAGGGTATAGGGTCCTTGTCCTCACCTATTAGCCACACACAGTGCCTCTGGAGTTGCCCTATCACATAAGGGATGCTGCTATTCCTCAGAATTTAAGCGTCATGCACTGAGCCTGGAAACTTGGCGTTCACATGGGAGATGTATTGGTCGGCCAAACACACCATCTGCACATTCATTGAATGGTAGCTCTTCCTGTTTCTGTACACCTCTTCACTCCTGCGGGGGTACCAAGGCCACATGTGTTCCATCAATGGCACCTATGATGCTGGGGATATGTCCCAGGGCATAGAAGTCACCTTTCACTGTGGGCAATTCCTCCACATGAGGGAAAAATATGTAGCTGCGCATGTGTTTCAGCAGGGCAGACAACACTCTGGACAACACGTTTGAGAACATAGGCTGGGACATCCCTGATGCAATGGCCACTGTTGTTTGAAAAGACCCACTTGCCAGGAAATGGAGTACTGACAGGACCTGAACTAGAGGGGGGATTCCTGTGGGATGGCGGATAGCTGACATCAGGTCTGGCTCCAACTGGGCACACAGTTCCTGGATTGTGGCACGATCAAGTCTGTAAGTGATAATGATGTGTCTGTCTTCCATTGCCTTCACTTCGGTTGAGTTGGAAAAACTAGTGGGTGGGGTCCTCCCCCAGTACACGCTACTCTAAGGTCCTCCAGACAAACAGGTGAGTACACTGAGAGCATTTTGTATGGGCAATTCCTGTTTGGAGTGGTGTGGATGGAAGATACAGGGGGAGGGACTGAGGCCGGTGAGTGTATGTGCGTCAGTGCAAGGGTGGGAACATGCGCCAATGACTGTGACGGTCCAGACGGTTAAAGATCATCCTGTTTCCCTGTACTATTCCTCTAGGTCAGCGCCCACCGGAAAAAGGATGTTTGGCGTGCCATCACCAAGGACGTACAGACCCTGGGGGTCCACCACAGACGGAGCACCCACTGCCGGAAAAGATGGGAGGACATTCGCCACTGGAGCAAGAAGACAGCGGAGGCCCAGCTGGGGATGGCCTCCCAAAGTGGGAGGGGTGCCCCTCACACCATGACCCCCTTGATGTTCCGGATCCTGGTGGTGGCGTATCTGGAGTTGGATGGGCGCTTGAGGGCATCACAGCAGCCACAAGGGGGATTACAGTCACATCCATCTGACTCTGCGCGCATTAGGATGTGTCTGGGTGGTGGGCAGTGGGTTACCCTAGGCCAGGGCGAGCTTTGTAGGCAAGGACCCTTTGTGAGGCAGGCCATGTGATACCCCAACCCCACCAGTGATAAGAGCCATCTACACCTAGTCAGGCTCCTGTGACTTCCATGTGTGCAGCAATCGGGCATAGGCCTTGTACCCCATGTCCCTGTGATTAATTAGGGAACTCTAAGTGCATGGCGTAGTGCAGAGGGCTGCTGTGTCTGTAGTGTCCGGCAACTGTAGCGATATTGCATGCACTGAACATGTCTTTCTTCTTTCTCCCCCCCCTTTTTGTGGTCTCCCTGTTCTTGTGTGCATTAGCATCATCAGGCGGAGGAGCAGTCCCACCGGAGCAGGAGGGAGCTGCATCCCACATGGCCCTAGAGGGTGAGACAACGGAGTCTGAAGTCACTAGTGGGACGGAGGGCGAGGGGAGCTCCACGGCAGAGACAGGAGCAGAGACCAGCAACACCGACTCCTCCTCTGATGGGAGCTCCCTTGCAGTGGCGGGCCCCTCCGTGCCCACCGCATCTACAGGTACAGCCGCCACCCCCCCTACCAGCACCGCCCTCCCAGCAGCCCCTCAGCGTGTCCTGTGCCCGCTCACCCAGGAGGGTGGGCATCTCCTTTGCCCCAGGCACCTCAGGCCCTGCCCCAGTCAGCCCTGCTGCCCTCAGTGAGGAGGCTATTAACCTCCTGAGATCTCTCACTGTTAGGCAGTCTACCATTCTGAATGCTATCCAGGGTGTAGAGAGGCATTTGCAACAAACAAATTCATTCCTGGAGGGCATTCATTCTGGCCAGGTAGCTCAACAGCGAGCATTTCAGGCTCCGGCCTCTGCACTGATGGCAGCCATTGTCCCTGTGTCCAGCCTCCCCCCTCCAACCTCCTCCACCCAGACCCAATCCCCTGTACTTCAGCCTATTCCAAGCACACCATGAGACCAGCATGCACACACCTCAACACACAAGAGTGGCTCAGGCAAACATAAGCACCACACATCCCACACAAGCGAGACATACCAACATCCACTGCCTCCACTGTGTCCCCCTCCTACACGTCTCCCTCCTCCCTCCCTGTCTCGTCTTCACTCACACCTGCATGCACTACATCTTCAGCCACTACCTCCATCACCTGCACGCCCATCACCACACACCGCTCACGTGCACTCACCATCCCCACTACCATTCACACATCCGCTGTGTCCTCTCCCAGAGTGTTTGTGAGCCCTCCTGCCAAAGTACACAAACGCAGTCACACACCCACCCAACAGCCATCCACCTCACAACAGCCTCCAGCCCATGCACCTTCACCCAAAGTCAGCAAACGTACACCTCCTACATCCACTACCTCTTCCTCCACTTCCAAACCCCCTCCATCTACCCGTCCCAATGTGTCTAAAAAGCTTTTCCTATCAAATATTGACCTCTTCCCTACACCTCCCCCCCGTCAGTCCCCTAGGGCCCACCTTTCCAGGTCCCAACCCAGTACCTCAGCCACCACATCACCGGGCACAGTGGTGCCAGCAATAGCGGGATTTTGGAGTGCGCCAAGCAACAGGGCTGCCACTGTCCCAAGGAGCGAGGGCAAGGACATTCCCCCACCTCCAAAACAGAAAAAGTTGCCCACACCCCGGAGGGAGAAGGCGAAAACACCTGCCAGCAAGGGCTCCGGCAAAACAAAAGTGGAAAGTGGGAAGACAGCTGTGCCACCATCCAAAGTGGGGAAGGGCCAAAAAATCAAAGACAGATCCACGTCGAGGCCAACCTGCACTGCGGACAAGACCGCCACCGCCACCTGCACCGCCGCCACAGATACCGCCACCAGCATCGCAGACACTGAGCCCTTCACCAGCATCGCAGACACTGAGCCCTTCACCAGCATCGCAGACACTGAGCCCTTCACTAGCACTGCAGACACTGAGCCCTTCACTAGCACTGCAGACACTGAGCCCTTCACCAGCACCGCAGTCAGTGAGGCCGCCACCAACACCGCGGCCACAAAGACCGCCGCCAGCACCGTTTCTACAGAGCCCACCTCCAGCACGATGCCACAGACCCCGCCGCCTGCACCGATGCCACAGATTCTGCCGCAAGCACCGGCACTACCGACACCGCCGCCAGCACCGCCAGTGGCCCGCGCCATCCTGAGCCGCTGGCACCACCGCAGACATGTCTGCCATCCCCAATGGTCAGTCGTACGAGGCTGGTGGTCAGTTCCAGGAGCCTGGCGAGCTTGCATGTTGCACCACTGTCAGTGGGGTGTCACATCCACTACCTCAGGCCTTGGCAGGATGAAGCACAGTGGAGTATCACATCCACTACCTCAGTCCTTGGCAGGATGAAGCACTCTGGGCACCAAGCCTCCTCCTGAACCAGTGGAGAAAGGCATCCACTACCTCAGTCCTTGGCAGGATGAAGCACTCTGGGCACCAAGCCCCCTCCAGAACCAGCGGAGAAAGGCATCCACTACCTCAGTCCTTGGCAGGATGAAGCACTGTGGGCACAAAGCCCCCTCTAGAACCAGTGGAGAGATACATCCACTACCACTGTCCTTGGCAGGATGAAGCACTCCGGGCACAAAGCCCCCTCCAGAATCAGTGGAGAAAGGCATCCACTACCTCAGTCCTTGCCAGGATGAAGGACTCTGGGCACACAGCCCATTCCAGAACCAGTGGAGAAAGGCATCCACTTGAGAGACTGTGGCTTTGCACTCCCCAGGATAAAGCAGTGGGAAACCCACACACTGAAAAGACTTGAGAGACTGTGGCTTTGCACTCCCCAGGATACATCATTGGGCATGGAGCCCCCTCGTGGAGCTGGCGCCGTGCACACATCTGGCTGAGGTGCCCCCCCTTCCCTTCCCCCTGAGGTGCCTGTTTCATTTCGATCTGATGCCCCAGCAGTGTTCTCTCCGTTTGCAGTCTGGTATTGAGTGTGGGCCTCGCCCACGCATTTTGGGCCCAGTGGTCCACGGACTTTGAATGGTGCACTATCCGGACTTGTATAGTTGGTGTACATAATTGTTTATACTGTATTTAAAGTCTTGACTAATGGATTTTTATTGATTACAATTGTCACAATCATTTCCTTTTGTCATTGCATTCTTCCAGGGGGGGTTAGGGGGTGTAAATCTATTGTTGCAGCATGTATTGGTGTGTGTGTTATTGTGGGTGAGGGTGGGGGTGGGGGTGTTGCATGTTGCGTGTGTGTGTCACTCTCTTTTCCCACCCCCACCCCTGTGTTGTAGGTGCAGTACTCACCGTGGTCGTCGCTGCCGTCTTTCATGCCCCTGGCGGAGGAGCAGGAATACTATCGCAGGGAGTTCTGGCTCCATGGCGTCCTGGTTCCTCGTGGGTTGTGTAGAGGTGAGTGTTTCCCCTTCCAAGTCCTGTTTCCACCGTGTTTTTGTTCGCGTTGAATCTGCCCCGGAAAAGGTGGCGGATTGGCCTCTCATAATAGTGTGGGCGGTACATTGTCTTCCGCCTGTCTGTCTGCGGTGACTGCCATGCTGTTCGTTTGTACTGCTGTGGCGGTCGGAGTGTTAAAGTGGCTGTCTATGTTGGCGGTTTCCGCCTTGGTCGTGATTCCATTGTTTTTACTGCCGGCCTGTTGGCGGTCTTACTGCCGCTTTAACACCGACCGCCAGGGTTGTATTGAGGGCCTATGTGTTCTTACCTTCCAGCTAATGTGCCTGAGGGGGGTGGCATATTTTCATTTACCCCCGTCCTACTCACTTTCATGCTCTGTTTCCTAACTCTCTTGACTCAACAGAAAATGATTAAGATGTTTTATTCTGATTATGATAAGCCATTAGAAGATGTGGCAATTATGAATGACACGAATACGCATTTGTGGGCTACTAAAGATGTAATTCATTCTTACAAGACCTTTAAGTCAATTGATCAACATAAGTATATGATGAACTTTTTTACTCCTGTAATTAACATGAGGTCTACTAATCAAAGCATGCGTGATGAAACCTGTAGACATAGAGATGAAAGAGTATTAGTAGATTAACTGAATGACAGGATAAGAATGGATGAAGAGAAATGGAAAAACATATCAGGGGAAGAACATATTATTGGAAACGGCAAGGAGACTTTGAAGGAACGAATCCCGAGGTTGAGTATTGACACTTCTAAAAAATGAGATGCTCGAGAATTTGTGATGGAGCGAATGTGAGCATAATTTAGTTAAAGGCAGAACCTTTTTCAAATTAGAAGTAACTATAAAAGGCATCTATGTATGTGTAGCAAGCTTATTTCCAGTTACCACAAAACTGTGTAGGTAGTTGTTACGCAGCTCTAGTCTTCCCTAGTATATATCACACTAATGAGCTTGATTTTCCTATTCAGCGCTATACAAAGGGAAGTAAGTGTAGTTTCAAGCAGATCCTTAGTGATAGTTTTGGAGCACTTATACGTCCAATAGGAATTACATTAACCAATGCTAAGATTAGAAGGCTATCAACCTTGGTAGATCAGCTTGTTACTAATACTGCAGGAGCCTTAACAGTTCGAAATAAGGAACTGCTTCCTATGAGAACTATGATTGTGCAAAATCGCCTGGTGAAAGCTATGTTGCGGGCACAATTTGCAAAATCATTCATGCTCTGGAATGCCGTGGGTATATAATGCACATAGACATGCAGCTTGGCAACTATGTTCCTAAATTACAAACATAACGCATGAAATAACTGAGTTGGAAGAGTCAAGTGTCTGGGAAGAAATAGCTTCAGTTTTTCAATCTATTGGAAAAGGTTTTACTAAGATAGGGGAGTGGCTTGGTACTGTAGGTGGAGGAATTTGAAACAGGTTTTAACCCCTCTTATGGTTATTGTTAGACCTGACATCCTTGGCGTGGTATCCCCTGTCTATTTTTGACTCTGCTTCCATGTTTTGCCTGTGTGCTGGACTCTGTTTTTGGTACTCTGGGCACTTTACCACTGCTGACCAGTGCTAAAGTGCAAGTGCTCTGGTATAAGTAGTTGGCTTTTCCATTATTGGCATATTTGATTTACCAGTAAATCCCTAGTAAAGTGCACTAGAGGTGCTCAGGACCCGTAAATCAAACGCTACTGGTGGGCCTGCAGCTCTGATTGTCCCACCCACATTAGTAGCCCTGTACACATTGCTCAGACCTGCCACTGCAGTGTCAGTGTGTGCAGTTTTTAACCTGCCAATTCGACTTGGCAAGTGTACCCACTTGCCAGGCCTACACGATCCCTTTTCCTACATGTAAGGCACTGTGCACCCCTAAAGTAGGCCCTAGGTAGCCCATTGGGCAGGGTGCAGTGTATGTTAAAGGTGGGACATGTACTGATGTGTATTACATGTCCTAACAGTGAAATACTGTCAAATTTGTTTTTTACTGTTGCAGGGCCTATCCCTCTCTTAGGTTAACATGGGGGTTGCCTTTAAATATTTTTAATGTGCAGATTCCCTTTGAGAATAGATGGAGATATGGAGTTTGGTGCCTCTGAATGCACAATTAAAAAATACACCTTTTAGTGAAGCTGTTTTTTAGATTGTTAGATTGAAAATGACACTTTTAGAAAGTAGGCATTTTCTTGCTTAAACCATTCTGTGACTCTGCCTGTTTGTGGATTCTGTGTCTGGGTCACACTGACAGTTGGCCTGTTTGTGAATCTCCTCTAGTGTTAGGACACACTCATTGTGCGTTGTCTGTGTCCCTTTGTGCAAAGCGCTCCATCAAAAGGTATAGGAAAATATAGAATATTGTATTGTTCTTATGGTTAGGACTTGCCCTTCTAATACACCCCCTGAAGTATAGAGAAACCTTCTTTTTTATTGTTTTGGTGTGAGTGTTTGTGTTGCTGATTATACAAAAAGCACACAGGTTCTTTCTCAGTGCACAAACCATGCTAAATTCTTCTCCACATATAGGACCAGATGTAAAAAGGCGTTTGCGAGTCGCAAACGGCGAAAAACGCCATTTGCGAGGCGCAAAATCCTCACCGGTATGCAGAAATGCATTTTGCGAGTCGGATCCGACTCGCAAAATGCATTTCCGACTCGCAAATAGGAAGGGGTGTTCCCTTCCTATTTGGGCTCGCAATGCAATGCAATTTCATTTGCGACCCCGAAAGTGGTCGCAAATGAAATCGCAGTTACCATCCACTTGAAGTGGATGGTAACCCAGTCGCAAACGGGAAGGGGTCCCCATGGGACCCCTTCCCCTTTGTGAATGGAAAAATATATATTTTTTCAGGGCAGGCAGTGGTCCAGTGGACCACTGCCTGCCCTGAAAAAAACCAAAACTAAAGGTTTTGTTTTTTTTCTCCAAGTGCAGCTTGTTTTCCTTTAAGGAAAACGGGCTGCAGATGGAAAAAAAAAACTGCTTTATTAAAAAGCAGTCACGGACATGGTGGTCTGCTGACTCCAGCAGGCCACCATCCCCGTGAGTGCCCATACTCACAATGGGGTCGCAAACTGCGACCCACCTCATTAATATTAATGAGGTGGGTCTTTGCGACCCCATTGCGAGTTGCAGAAGGTGTCTGAGACACCTTTCTGCAGAGCAAATTGCGACTTGTAATTTGCGAGTCGCACGGACTCGCAAATTGCAAGTCGCAATTTGCTTTTTTACTACATCTGGCCCTTAGTCTTCAAATGTGATACTGGTGACTCATCATCCTTCGCATTTTTGCTTCTACCTGCTTGGCTCCTGTGTCTAACAACGTGAGTAAAAGCTATTTAAGCCAAAGCAATCATCATTTGCTTGCTTGGCTTCGAGAGTTCTGGCTATTCTGTCAGAGTGTTCCAGTCACGATCCTTGAAGTCTCTCTTTGTGTGAGTGAGCAGATTTCCTGCAAGAAAGGATTTTGGTTCATCTCTTCTTTCAATCTGGAAAAGGTAAAGCCCAGCAGCTTTACTAGTAAGATTTTTATTGCGCCCCCTGTGCCCCTGGGTGCTTCAAGGTCAGTGTTTCTTTTACAGAGAAAAAGAGAGAAATGATGCGACTCTCTCAGGGAAAGACTGTTTATAATGATGAACATTTATTTCAAAGAAACTACTGTCTTTTATGTTTTTTAACTTTGGAACATTGTGGTAAAAGTTAATCAGGACACGTTTATGAATTGACTATGCAGCAATAGTCATTTCTTTTTTACTTGCTCCATTTGTTGATCGCTTATAAATGATTCTGGAATTCTGTTGAAAGAGTAGAGAGAAATGGAAATACATTATTGCTTACGTCAATGAAAAGAAGTGAACATTAATGCAACTTTAATTTTACCTGTGACCACTGATTGCTAGCATTGACTACGGTGTGTGAATGTGTGTTTTGATTTATGTTACATTGTTTGCCACACTCTAAAGGGCTATACTTATTTTTGCAATATACTAGACAAGAGGTGCGTTCCTTTGGATTGGATGTCATAGGAGCTCCTGATACCAATTCATCTCTTCCCTCTACCAGCTTCCCTATCCCTCCCCCTCCCCCGGGAGATATTCCCTCAGTAGCTGCTACTCTTGGCTTTGAGGGAATAATTCATAGGGGTGTGGGTTACCTCTCGCCCCCACGGGTACCTGGATTTCAGGTGAGTGGTCCTGGCATTGTCATCTAGACAGTGACACAAAGGGAGCTGGGGTGTAGCCTGTATATCCTGATGAGCCATCTGAGCTAGAGTGGAGGGACGAGTGATCTCTTACACCTGAATGGGTTGTGCCTCACGCAGTGTCCCTGGGCGTCAAAGTCATTGTGAATCAACGTGGATCCGAGTTGCCCCATCTGGAAATTGATCCATCACTCTCTTGCGATGGAGAAAAACAACACATTGCGGACCCGACTGGAGAAGGGACCGACGCATGGCCTCACTTGTGAGTAAGGAATCAACGCATTGTGGACTTTTCCGATGCACGCGCTCCCGTGCAGCGTTAGTTTTGATGCAAGCCAGGTACTTTGTGTAAAATCAACGTTTCATTGTTTTCTATGGAGTAAGACTCTTATTCTTTTGAAGATTCATATCTTGACTTGCGTATGTTGGATTTGTATTGTTTTGATCCTGTTTGATTTAGATAAATATCTATTTTTCTAAACTGGTGTAGTGTTTTCATTGTATTACTGTGTGTATTGGTAGAAATACTTTACACATTGCTTCTGAGATAAGCCTGACTGCTTGTGCCAAGCTACCAAGGGGGTAAGCAGGGGTTATCTAAGTGTGCTTCTCCATTGCCCTGACTAGAGTGAGGGTCCCTGCCTGGACAGAGTGCAACCAGAGACCCAATTTCTAACAGTTATACTAATTGACATTGCATGTGTGCTTGTTTTCTTAAAATTGTGCAAGAAAATTTAATCAAGTAATGGTTTGGACTGTGGTTATAAGAAGCTGTCAGCAGCGAGAGGAAAAAATAGAAAGAGACTTGCCGTGAAGGTTCAAGAGATGCAAAGTGATCCATATGACTGTCTAAAGTATCTGGGAGAATCTAAGCACAAGAACCCAAAGTTGAGGAATGCTGTGCTGTGACAAAGATGTACAATGATGTTTTATTTTTTGTTTGCTTTGAATACATTAGAAATCGAGCTTACGCCAACATAAGCTGTGTTTACACTCTCCTCCATCTTAAATTGATTCCAACGTACACCATGAGATGACTACTATTGTTGTCTTTTTGTTCGAAATAAAGAATTGCAAGCTTTACACTAATAAGCTGAGAGCGCTCACAGAGACGTCTCCCCACTCTGTACCTAACTAAGGGCAGCCCAACTGTCCCAGGCTATCGCTGTACAATGTATCTACTAGCATGCTTTAATAAACTGTGAGAATGACTAAATTCAATGTAGTACTACTATGAAAGAATTTTCAAATATATTATGTAGTAAAATGTTTCTTTTTGCGTGTTCCTCATTGGTGCAAATACTTAGAATTACGTGCTTGTGTGGAAATATATGAAATCCATTGTCTAAGGTCCTATAAAAGGATGTGCTTTCACTGTACCTTGGAACCCCCTATATCCACCATTTAGAAGGTGAATCTACATCTGAGTTCATATAGAACTTATCTTATGATTTGTACGCCTTGCTACTAAAACTTTTGCCAGCGTATTTCCTGTATTTTGCTTAATGATTTCTTATATAAACATTCAAAACTTTAACCTGTGTCTGTCTTTCTTATCGAAAATGTTTCAGTTCTGAATATTTAACTTCTTTTAAATGTATTAGAGCCGGGTCTAATAGGGGATCATCAGTGCCCGTACTGGAACTATATCATTCCCGGTCCAGGCCATTGGCATGCTACTGACATGATCAGTTAAGATGGGGCTGCGCGCTGACACTAGTCCACTATATAACAGGAACTCTATGGGGGTCATTCTAACTCTGACGGGCGGCGGAGGCCGCCCGCCAGAGTTCCCCCCTCCAGAACACCGCTCCGCGGTCATAAGACCGCTGCAGTGATTCTGGGTTTCCCACTGGGCTGGCGGGCGACCGCCAAAAGGCCGCCCGCCAGCCCAGTGGGAAACACCCCTCCATGAGGATGCCGGCTCCGAATGGAGCCGGCGGAGTGGAGGATGTGCGACGGGTGCAGTTGCACCCGTCGCGAATTTCAGTGTCTGCTCAGCAGACACTGAAATTCTTTGTGGGGCCCTCTTACGGGGGCGACCCGCCAGGAACAGGATGGCGGTATGGGGTGTATGGGCAAGCTGCGCCGCCATGGAGGATTCTGCAGGACAGCGGAAAACCGGCGGGAGACCGCCAGTTTTCCTGTTCTGACCGCGGCTGAACCGCCGCGGTCAGAATGTCCTGAGGAGCACCGCCAGCCTGTTGGCGGTGCTCCCGCCGACCCTGGCCCCGGCGGTCCGTGACCGCCGGGGTCAGAATCAGGCCCTATGTCTTGCATACCACTACGGGACAACACAAAGCAATAACAATACCATATCAGGCTTTAAGGTATGACATTAACCCTTGGACTCCTTTAGGAATATATGGGCAGAAGACACCAGGCAACCAATAGACCCACTGGACTGGACTAAAGTACTAGAAAATATCCCTAGAGTTTCAAGGAATTCACATTTTAAATTAATGGATATTTTATGTGCAAAGAGCATACCTTACAGACAGAAGGATAAATACATTATGCTCAAATGCACAAACAGCATTCCCTAGTCTTGGAGTACATGGAGTGAAAATGCTACGCATGATCTCGGCCTGTGGCAACCTTTCAGAGTATTGAGCTGAGGTTGTTGCATTAATCAACAAATCCATGGACAGGAATATAATGGCTTCCACAGGGTCGTATCTTCTCAGAATATACCCCTGCCCTGCAACATATAGTCTCAGAACTAGAATAATTGACCTGGCCCTGATTCTGGCCAAGAGAAACATCACATGGAAGTGGAGGTCACCCATAGGCCTGGCTTTTAAGCAATGGAAAAAAGACCTCCTTAAATAGGTATTTACTAAAGTATGGTCTTAAGGCAGGAAGCTAAAAGAAGTAAGAGAAAGGGAAATTTGGTTGGGCATCGAAGTCCCTGGTAGAAGCGATGTGACTTGATGACATCAGCGGAAAGCATGCCCCCTACAAGATTGTGTATTTGAAAAAGCCAGCAAAAGACATGACTAGAAGAAAAAGCATTTACACTTCACTAGTAGTATGGGCCAGATATTAGGGTCCCTACATATAATAACGATCTGCTGACCTCACACTCCCCTCCCGGAAACATATACAAACATTTTACTTGAAATATGCTGGTACTTTATGGAATGGCGTTGCGATCCACATGCGGTTGTTTTCGTTTTAAGGTTTAAAGATTAACAGATACATGCTCAAGAGTGAGAAAGTGCCCATAGACTGTAACAGGAACTTGGCATGGGGAATAGTGAAGCAATCCAGCTCAACAAGTTGGAGTAGTAGCGGGGAAAGGATAGCTAAACTTTCATACGGTTGATGGTACACAATCTAGGTCTGCTATATAACATTTTGTGATATACCCAGTATGAACTGCGTGCAATTGAATGTGGATGTACTGATGGTTTTCTCTACAAATAACACGTGCCTTCTATACATATTACGTGTCATGAAAACAAAAGAATAAAAAATAAATGTATTTTAAGAAAAGACATATGGATATTGTATTATATTGCAATAGTATTTATATAGCGCTTACTACCCCTGACAAGGTGTTGAAGCGCTTTTTGGCAAGTAGCACGCTACTCTGGAACCCAACAAGAATTAGTGACGGATTAGTATCGGGAAATATGAGTACAGTTTTAGTATTATTATGAGTTAATTTGGGCCACGGATATGAGAGTTTGTTAGTTAGATTGACTGGAGTAATGGAGGGGTGGAGGAGGAAAGAAATCCAGAAGTGTTAATTGGGAGTATATCCCTCATTTACTCATCCCAAAGCCTTGGGATCAGTAAAGGGGAATGGAGGAGGGAAGAGTCTGTGGAAGGGTTAGGGAGATCATAGTAGCAGGATTGGTATTGATTAATGAGGAAGAATTAAGTAGGGTTGTGTGGGAGGTCATGGTAGTAGAGTGAGGTTTGGTGAGTTAGATGTGGAAGCGGAGGGAAGAGCTTAGGCAGAGTTATTTAGGAGATGAACGTAGTAGAAAGGATTTGGGATGAGTCAGAGTGGGAATGGAGGATAGTTTGATAGAGACATGACGTATGATGATATTGATGTCTTGGCTTATGAAGGTGCTAGATAGTGTTGATCTATGATGTTGTTTATGTTGGTTATGAATTATGATGTTGGTTATGATGTTGCTTCGGTGAATGTATGAAGATGGCTAGGTTGGCATGTGATGATGTGTATTGACATATAGGCCCTCATTACAACCCTGGCAGTCGGTGATAAAGCCTCAGTAATACCGCCAACAAGCCGGCGGTAAACAAAATGGAATTATGACCACGGCAGAAACCGCCCACACAGACAGCCACATTAACACACCGACCGCCACAGCGGGAGCAACAAGCACTGTGGTGGTAACTGCCAACAGCCAGGCGGAAGACAATGTACTGCCCACACTATTACAGGAGGCCTATCTGCCACCTTTTCCAGGGTGGTATCAATGACTTCAAGAGCATGGCGGAAACAGAACACAGAAGGTAAATGACTCACTTCTGGAGACTCAGGGAATGACCACAACGCCATGGAGCCCGAACTGCAGGTGTTCCCCATGCTGGTCTACCTCCTCCTACACCATGAATACCAACACCGGCGAAGACGCCCATGGTGAGTACTGCCGCCTAGCACACAGGGGAGGAAAAAGAAAGTGACACGCAACACCCCCACCCCCAAACCATACACACAAACAGATGCAACAACATTACACATCCACCCCGTAGCCCTCCTTAATAATGCAAAGACAAAAGGAAATGATTGAAGTGAGGGTAATAAGATAAAAAGCAAAACAGTATTTACATATATGCAAATGGAGGGACACTGCCCAGTCCACAATGTCCGTGGGCCACAGGGCCAGAACACATAGGCCAAGGCCCCACTTGACTCCTTCATCAACACGGAGAGAACACTGCAGGGGCATCAGGTCGAAAATACACAGGCAACTCAGGGGAACAGGGAACGGGGGGCCCTCAGCCTGAAGATGGTATAACACCACTTGTCCTGGAGGGGGAAACATGCCCTGTGCTTGGTCCTGGGGAGAGCAAAGCCACAGTCTCTCTAGTGGGTGGTTTGCCCACTGCTTAGTCCTCGGGAGTGCAAAGACACAGTCTCTTTTGTGGGTGGCCACTGGTTCTGAAGGGGGCTTTGTGCCAAGTGTGCTTCATTCTGGCAAGTATGGGGTGAGTGGATGGCTTCTTCCACTGGTTCTGGAGGGGGCTTTGTGCCCAATGTGCTTCATCCTGGGTAGGAGGGGGTGAGTAGATGGCTTCTCCCACTGGTTCTGGAGGGGGCTCTTTGCTCAGTGTGCTTCATCCTAACAAGGATGGGGTGAGTGGATGGCTTCTTCCACTGATTCTGGAGGGGGCTTTGTGCCCAGTGTGCTTCATCCTAGCAAGGAGAGGGTGAGTTGATGGCTTCTTCCACTGGTTCTGGAGGGGGCTTTGTGCCCATGTGCTTCATCCCGGCAAGGAGAGGGTGAGTGGATGTATTCTTCCACTGGTTCTGGAGGGGGCTTTGTGCCCAGTGATGCAGATCTTGGGGAGTGCAAGGTCACAGCCTCTCACCTGGGTGTCAGACCCACATGATTTGCAGTGGTCAGGATGCATTATAGCCCATGGTGTCACGACTACACACTACCCGCCTGCGGCGACGGCTGCTCCATGGTGGCAGTGCTGGTGTCGGTGCTGCCAGTGGTGGGGGGGAGGCTCCAGCCCTACCCCTGCAGCCTCGGACGGCTGCCCACTGGGGCTGCTGCTGCTGGCAGTGGTGCTGGCGGTGGTGCTGGTGCAGGTGGCAGTGCTGGCGTTGGGGCTACCAGTGGTGGGGGAGGCTCCAGCCCTTCCCCTTGAGCCTCGGACAGCTGCCCACTAGGGCTACTGCTGCTGGCAGCAGTGCTGACGGCGGTGCAGGTGGCAATGCTGGTGTCGGGGCTGCCAGTGCTGGGGGGAGGCTCTAGCCCTTTCCCTGAAACCTTGGATAGCTGAAGCGCCATGGTTGGTGGTAGGGGCTCGGAATCAGTCCCAGCACCAGGCTTCCTGTCCTTCCCGCCTGCAGGGGTGGGCCCATTCCCCTTGCCTTTGCCATCTGGTGGTGCCTCCTTGCCCTTGCCCTTGTAAGCTGATGGTGCCTCCTTGCCCTTGTCAGCTGGTGGTGCATCCTTGTCCTTCCCCTTGGCAGCTGGTGCAGGCACACTGCCAGTGCTGATGTGTGTTTCATTGGAGCCTCTCACACCTGCAGTAGCTGCTGACACTACTGTGGCCGTGGTCTGGGTGGCTGAGATGCTAGCCTGGGTTCTGACCACCCTTGCCTGATGTGAGGGGGGGAGGGTTAGGGAAGAGTTCAACAGTGGAGAGGAAAAGCTTCTTAGGGACACTGGGGTGGGAAGAGGGTGAAGGTTTAAGAGTGGAGGAGGAGGAGGGATTGGTTGTTGAAGGTGTCTGACTGCTGTGTTTGCGTGCAGGTGCATGGGCTGGATGCTGTTGTGAGGTGGATGGCTGTTGGGTATCTGAGTGCTTGCGTTTGTGTACTTTGGGAGGAGGGGGAACAGACACAGTGGGAGAGGATACAGGTGATGTGTGCATGGATGTGGGGGTGGTGACTATCAGTGAGGGGCGTGTAGAAATAGGCGTGATGGTGATGGAGGTAGTGGATGTGGATGTAGTGCATGCAGGTGTGAGTGTAGACGCAACTGGGAGGGAGGTGGACGAGGAAGAGGAGGAGGGGGACACAGTGAAGGCAGTGGATGTTGGTGTGTCTGCATCTGGATGGTGTTTGTGTGAGTGCCTGTGGGATGATGTGTGTTGTTTGTGTTTGCCTGAGCCACTCCTGTGTGTTGTCTTCGGTGCATGCTGGTCTGAATGTGTGCTTGGGATAGGTTGGGGTTGAGGGGAATGGGACTGGGCAGAGGAATTTGGAGGGGGAAGGCTAGAGACAGGAACAATGGCTGCCATAAGGGAGGAGGCCAGTGCCTGGATTGCTCTCTGTTGGCCCGCCATGCCAGAGTGAACGCCCTCCAGGAATACATTTGTTTGTTGCAAATGCCCTATTAGCCCCTGGATGGCATTCACTATGGTTGACTGCCCAACCGAGATGGATCTCTGGAGGTCAATAGCCTCCTCACTCAGGGCAGCAGGGCTAACTGGGGCAGGGCCTGAGGTGCCCACCCTCCTGAGTGAGTGGGCACGGAAAACTCGGTGAGGGGCTTCTGGGAAGGCGGTGGTGGTACGGGTGGTGGCAGCTGTACCTGTAGTTGAGGTGGCCACAGAGCTGTCCGCCACCACTAGGGAGCTTCCATCGGAGGAGGTATCACTGTCCCAACTGTCCTCTCCTGTCTCTGCTGTGGTGCTCCCCTCGCCCTCTGTCCCACTAGTGCCCTCACCGTTGGTGGATTCGGCCTCATGGGCCCTGTGGGATGCAGCTCCCTCCATCGCCGGTGCCTCTGCTCCTCCACCAGATGATGCTAATGCATATAAGGACAGGATGACAAAACAAAAAGGGGGGTAGAGACAGAGGATACACTTGGTAAGTGGCAGCAACAACACCACAGTTGGCGTACACGACACACAAACACACACAGGGAACCTCCCTACACACTAGGCAATGCTCTACCAGTCACAATGCTAGTCACCAGGCCATGGACAGTAATACCTAATGCCAATTGCAGCATACCTGAGACCCACAAAGCCCTGCCCAGTAGTGGATGCCCACTAGCTTGTTTGGAGGTGGAGCCCATCAGCCCCTGCCCAACATGGATCCTACACAGCAATGTCTGGCCTGGCCCAGGAGCACCAACAGGCCCACATCCCCCACCCATAGGCCACTCCACCATGCACAAATAGTATAATGTGAAACTGTACTCACACCCCTTGCGGGTGCCGCGATGCCCTCAAGTGCCCATCCAGCTCCGGATAGGCCACTGCCAGTATGCGGGACATCAGGGGGGGTCAGGTTCGACGGACACCCCTTCCTCGTTGGGAGGCTATACCCAGCTGGGATTCCGCTGTCTTCCTTGCCCAGCATCTCAGGTCCTCCCATCGTTTGTGGCAGTGGGTGCTCCGCCTGGCATAGACACCCTGGGTCCCCACATCCTTGGCAATGGCACGCCATATACTCTTTTTATGATGACCTGCAGAGTAATACACATTGAAAAATGGTATCAGTCATACCTTCTGGCCTGCCATACTCATGGCCCACCATATCCCTAACATCCCCTTACACACATACATTGCCCACCATACATGCAGCATGCTGCCCAGGACCCCTCAACCACCCCCCTTACACGAGGCCCTCACATACAGCACTCCATGCAACAGTCTCTCCAACTCTGTTGCGGTGAAGGCAGTGGCCCTTTCCTCAGTGACACAAGCCATTGTCCGTTCCAGACACAGGTCACAGCAGCACATGCAGTGTAGGTCCTCTTCTGTTGAAGGTCAGGTAGCAAGTGAGTGAACACAAAGAAAATGGCGGACACATCCGTGGCGGTGCGTACCGTCTCCACCGGTGTACATCACCATTGGCTACTGTTACCCATAGGGACCAATGACAACCAATGAGGAGTTGCACAGCGGTACTCGACTGCTTCCCGCAACAGCGCACAACATCAGCGGCATTACCTCATTTCCACATGTCCATCCAAATAGGACAGGCAGACGCCATTTCAAGGGGTTTCGGCCATGGCACTTAACTGCATCACAGCACACATAGGCACCATTTGGGCCTATACAACAACATACTGTTTCAGACACAACATGCAATGCACTGTACATTTTTGAAATGTTGAATACTGACCAGATGCTCATCGGTTTGCCCCCTAGATTGCAACTGCTGCAGATGAATAGGAGATGGAGACATTCCCCCGTGTACAGGCCCCTGGTGGACTTGGCAACAATGGAGTACAGGCACATTATCCTCACCTACAGACTTGACAGGGCCACAATCCAAGAGCTGTGTGACCAATTGGAGTCTGGCCTGATCTCTGCTATCCGTCACCCCACTGGGATCCCCCTTCTTGTGAAAGTCCTATCTTTGCTCCATTTCTTGGCAACTGGTTCTTTCCAAGTGACAGTGGGCTTGGCAGCAGGAATGTCACAGCCAATGTTCTCAATGGTGCTAACAAGAGTGTTGTCGGCCCTGTTGAAACACACGCGCAGCTACATTGTTTTCCCCCAGGTGGAGGATTTGGCCACAGTGAAAGCTGACTTCTATGCAATGGAACATATCCCCAACATCATTGGGGCATTTGATGGTACACATGTTGCATTTGCCCCCCCCCCCCTCCCCCGGAGAAAGGAACAGGTGTTCAGAAATCGAAAGAGCTTTCACTCTATGAATGTGCAGGTAGTATGCCTGGTGGACCAGTACATCTCCCATGTCAATGCAAAGTATCCTGGGTCTGTGCATGATGCCCTTTTCCTGAGAAATAGCAGCATCCCTTATGTGATGTCTCAACTCCATAGGGTCAGGGTGTGGCTAATAGGTGAGCCCATGGTCCCCACCCAGTATATGTTGGTGTATGGGTATGGGGTTGGCCCTAAGGGTTAGTGTCTGGCTAACAGGTATCCCTCGATATTTGCAGGTGACTGGTTAACCCAACTTCTCATGGCTACTGACCCCAGTGAGGAATCCCAGGACAAGGGCAGAGGAACGTTACAATGAGGCACATGGGCAAACAAGAAGAATTATGGAGTGAACCTTCGGCCTCCTGAAGGCCACGTTTTAGTGCCTCCATCTAACAGGTGGTTCCATGTGGTACTCACCCAAGAAGGTCTGCCAGATCATTGTGGCATGTTGCATGTTGTACAATTTTGTCTTATGTCGCCAGGTGCCTTTTCTGCAGGATGATGAGGCTGGAGATGGGCGTGTAGCAGCGGTGGAGCCTGTGGACAGTGACGAAGAGGAGGCAGAGGATGAGGATGTGGACAATAGAACATCAATCATACAACAGTACTTCCAGTGACACACAGGTAAGACACTGTAACTTCACCTTCCATTGCAGTTTTGTGTTGGAAATTGTAACTGGCAGGCTGATATTCCCATTACTATGGCCACTTCCTGTACCCTTTTACATGTCTATTTACAGATATATGTGCCCCACTCTGGCTCCTGGTGTATTGACTGCAGCAAACTACAGGTCATACCTATGTAAACATTTCTGTACAGTTGAATTGCAATGCCTACAGATTGTTAAACGAATACATAGTTCAATCTATTGACAGGCTCAATACTTGTATTTTTTACAAGGGTGTTTATTTATGTGCTGATAAGTGGATGGAGTATTGCTAGAGGCTGTGGGGGGTGATGGAGGAGAGTCCAGGTAAAAGTTACAGTCTATTTGTATCAGAGCTGCATTGGCCAAGGCATAGTAAGGGGAGCAATGGCAGTTCAAGGTGGACAGGGTGACAGAGTGGGACACAAGGGTGAGAATCGGGAGAGTCTTATGAATGTTCTCTGGCTTCTGCCTGGATCACAGAGACTGTTTGCGGAATGATTCTCCTTCTGCAGGGGGTGCTGGTGGTCGGTATTTCCTGTGGCAGGGCCTCTTGTCCACTAGCGTCAGCGGAGGTGAAGGGCTGTTCATCGGTGTGGCTAGTGTCAGGGGCCCGTTGGTGTGCCACTGTCTCCCTCATGGTGTTGGCCATGTCTGCCAGCACCCCTGCAATGGTGAACAGGGTGATGTGGATGTCTCTCAGGTCCTCCCTGTTCCCCAGGTACTGTCCCTCCTGCAGCCGCTGGGTCTCCTGCAACTTGGCCAGTACATCTAGCCCATCGTCTCCTGGGAATGGTGGTATGCTCCCAGGATGTTGCTGAGTGCCTCATGGAGAGTCGGTTCCCTGGGCCTGCCCCCCTGTCGCACAGCAGTCCTCCCAGATTCCCTGTTGTCCTGTGCCTTTGTCCCCTGAACCGTGTGCCCACTGCCACTGACCCCAGGTCCCTGATCGTCCTGTGTTTGTGGGGTTGACTGGGGTCCCTGTAGTGGTGGACACACTGCTGATTGACGTATCCTGGTGACAGAGGTATGGGCCTTCTGGGTGGGTGCTGTGGTGGTGTTTCCTGAGGAGGAGACTCTGTGGTGGTATGGGACTGTGCCTGGGTAACCGACTGTCCGGAGGTCCCTGATGGGCCAGGTTGGTCATCCTGACACAGGCGTGCAGAGTTGCTGTCATCACTGTGGTCCTCTTCTGTTGGGGGACTGGATGTTTCTGGCACCTCCTCTCCGGTGACGTTGTGTGGGGGACTTGTGGGGATGTAAATGCAGTGTTATTGTTTCTGCGTGTGACATCTTGTGCATGGGTGTGGTTGCCCTGTATGTTTGTGATTGCCCTGGCAGCTTAGTCTTGCGTGAGTGGCGATTTGGTTGGATATGTGATTGTCTCTAGTGTGCATGCTTTGGTGATGGTTGTCCATGCAGGTCTGTGATGGGTGTCCATTCATTGGAGTTGCATGCAGTGCTTGGTGGTAGGTAGGCTGGGTTGTGTTGGTGGGGTGTATGTGAGGTGGTAGAGTGATGGGGTGAGGGTAGGGGTGGGGGTTTGTGATGGCATGCAGGTAGGGGGGTGATAGTAATAGAGATTTGACTTACCAGAGTCCAGTCCTCCTGCTACTCCTGCCAGGCCCTCAGGATGCAGTATTGCCAAGACTTGTTCCTCCCATGTTAGTAGTTGTGGGGGAGGAGGTGGGGGTCCACTGCCAGTCCTCTGTACTGCTATCTGGTGTCTTGCTACCACGGAATGCACCTTCCCCCGTAGGTTATTCCACATCTTCCTGATGTCATCCCTTGTTCTGGGGTGCTGTCCCACGGCGTTGACCCTGTCCACGATCCTCCGCCATAGCTCTATCTTCATAGCAATGGATGTCTGCTGCACCTGCGAACCGAATAGCTGTTGCTCTACCCGGATGATTTCCTCCACCATGACCCTTAGCTCCTCCTCTGAGAACCTGGGGTGTCTTTGTGGTGCCATGGGTGTAGTGTGAGTGGTGTGTGTGAGGGTTTGTGGGGTGATATGTTGGGGTGTGTGCTGTGAGGTGCCTGGATGGTGTATGGGTGATGGTGTTCTGTGGCTCTGGTTCTGTGGGTTCTCTTGGTGTGTCTCTCCCTCAGTTGTCAATTTTCTTGAGTTGTAAGGGGTTCTAGGTAATATGGGTGTGTGTTTTATAGTGGCGTGGGTGTGTGGGTGTGGTGTGTGTATGTGTGTCAGGTGTGTGTTATTTGAATTGTCCAATGTAGTGTTGTTTTATATGTGTGTGTGTATTTTGAGCGCAGCAGTATGTACCACAAATGGTTTTGCGCGATTGAATGTCCGCCGCAGTGATTCGTGGGTCATAATGCTGTGGACGTAGTTCTGTTGGTGTAACGGTGTGGGTTTTGGTACCGCCAGTTTATCACTGATCTTTGGGCTGGCGGACTTATGTGTGTGTCTGTATAGTGACAGATTGCTGTGCGTGGGTCATAATATGGGTAGCGGTAAACCGCTGCGGTATGTTGGCGGCATTCGGCATGGCAGTAAGCGGGACTTACCGCCAATGTCTTAATGAGGGCCATAATGTCTGTGTTGCCAAAGACAGTGGCTGTGTTAGCATATGGTATAGAATGTATGGACTTATTTTGGTTTTGTGCTTGTAGGATGTTGGGCAGTGATGGTGGGTATGTTGAATCATGATTCTGAGAATATTGGGACAATTACGGGTTATGTTGTGTGATGTTGCTTGTGTGAACATGTCATTGTTGATGTACTGATAAAAGATTGTGGATGTTTTGGTCTATTATGTTGGTTGTGTGTATATTTGTTGGAGGGTCTGTTGGTGTATAACATTGGTTGAGTAGATAGGTGTATGACAGCATGGGGGAGATTTACAAACATTTGGCTCTGGGTTAGCATCACAAAAGTGATGCTCACCAGCACAAACTGTTTTTTTCCTAATTTACTTTCCTGCTGTGAGCGCTGAAATTAACATTAATAATTATCACATGTATTCCTGTATTTGTTTTAACATATAAAATGTATTAATATAGAAAATAATGTGTGACTCATAATGTGCCTGCTTGATTGGCCTCCAACTTATACAGAGTTATTCACTAATAATGTATTAATATGTATTAAGAGTTTATATATGTTTGAAAATGCATTACTCTGTCATACTTACAGCTCAATATTATGAACTTTATTTGTGCTGACTAAAAGGCCTCAAGTTAGCAAGGCCACAACTACAACTGAATGTCTGCCAAAAACTGAAAGTTGCAACATTAGTAGAACTATCGCATGTCCGCTGTTTCTTTCGAGGAAATATGTGTAACCTAAAACTATTTCTACATCACTGTAACTGTTGATTGGGAATGTGATGAACAACGGACTTACTGATAATGGACGGAAGGATCCTCAAGTTGATTCTTATTGTATCGACTGGATGTACGCAAATGGAGAAGAACCAATCATCAACGTGTGGATGTCTGTCTAGTATTTCTTTCTGATATGTACTAAAATTATTATTGCACAATTATCATCTCCAGATGCTTCTGCCCAATGGAAAACGTGGGACAACTTTAACTTACCCTCACTGCTCTTGGAGCTCTTGGCCAATTTTTTACAAAGCCTTTATTTTCCCAGTCATTCTATAACGTCCATCTAGTCATTCTGACACTTTGTCACTTTGACACTCCCCAGCCTGTCTACTGACGTTCTGGTACTTTATTACTTTTGAGTTTATTAATTTTGAGTTATTTCTCATGCTCCATGCAATAATGCTGGTGCTTACTTTATCTTTTGATGGTTAAAACTTGTAGCGCTTTCCTGATTTGCCCTAGACATTAACTTGATGGTTCAAAGATTTTAAAGCCCTGATACTGAACTAATCCTATTCCTTTTTCCCTCTCCTGTCTTGATGCGGATCTCCCCCTGATGAAGATAACGCCGCTTGCTGATCCTTAAGGACAGGTATAAAACTGCAATTTTTATTGTTGATTTGTCTTAGTTTTCTAGGTACCAACTACTGTCCAACATGCTAATTCTAATCTGGAGTTAGTGAGGTGTTTCCTCTATTCATTTGTCTTTGACAATGAATTGACAAAATTCAATTGATGATCAAATGCATGTTATTACCCTTGCTCAATTGCTATTACTATTGATTTGTACTGTCGCTATTGAAGGCCCAGTTTTTGTAGCTTTGATAAAATTAAGATTCTTTAGGCGCTTCAGTCTACGTTTGTTGTTTCTGTATCTTCATAATATTGTTTTGAGACTAATTTACGTGATCTTAGCATTGTTAATATATGGAAATAAACATTTTAAGTGATACTAAAGGGTGTGGTTATTCGTGGCCGAATGGGTCATGGTGCGTACAATTACTGACTCAAATTATTTGAATTGCTTACTTATGATGGTTTTTATGTGATATGGTGGTATGATCATTTTAAACAAGTCAAAAGGTTCATCGGCCTAAGAAGGCATCTCTTTACTAGTTATCATAACTATACAGATAAGGCTTGACTCACTCACACTGCAAAAAACTTGTTTTGCACTCGAAGGTACCCTAAAAGTAATGGAAAGCAGTGCAAAGCACTGCTTTGTGTTACTTAGCGCCAATGGGGCGTTACATGGGTGGTACACAAGCGTTCCCATGCAACCACCCATGCTTTTTGACGCAAAAGCATATCTATAAAACAATAGTAGACAGGGTTTTGCGCCAAAAGTTTATGCCATTTGAAAGCGGGCATTAAAGGGAGAAAGGTTTTCATCTCTCCTTTCTTTTCCAACTTTGCATATGTGCTGTACTGTGCAGCATATATACAAAGTAGGAAATGTTTTATAATATGTCTAAGCATAGTATTTTGTACTGGAATGGGTACTCTTCCAGTACAAAATGTATGCTACTCATGCACACACTCTTGCACTATGGCGCAAAGGTGTGTGCTTGGCAGCAGCTGAAACCAGCGCTGGCACCAGGGAGAGGGGAGAAGAGTGCCATATTTCTGTAGGTATGGGGCTGTCCTGCTCCCTCTCTGTCATGCAATGCAGCACAGCCTTTTTGACTGCTGTGCTGCTCTGCCTGGCGGTTTTGTAAATCTGGGCCTTTTGTGGTCTATGGACGACTGAGTGTGTTGCTGTATGACAGTGGGTGTGTTGAAGAATGATGGTGGTGTCAAAACGTACTAGGAGACAACAGTGTTGGTGGTTATACTCAGATATGTATCCCAAATTTCCCTAAGAACACAACCTGAGAATATAAAGAACAGATTGTGTGAATCGTATTTTAGTGGTAGGAGAGGGCTGTAGGGAGAAAGTGAGAATCAGCTGCTCTGCATAACTACCACATGCCCAGATACATCACAGCTTCACTCAGTTTCAACAAAGCTTATAGCTGTATTGTTGAACTCAGGTGGTATCTGTTGGTGCTGGTAATGGTTAGCACTGGTGCAGGTAACGGCTAGCCCTGTGTACAGAGAATGACATATAATTATACTGTAGTCATCCAGGCAGGTACATAATAAATGCTTTCCCAGCAGCTTAACTTCTTCTTCAAGGAAATGGCAGTGACATTTTTCACAGTGACTAGGAAATACCCCTGGACAGGAGAACTTTCTGCAGGCAGAAAGAATAGATACATAAATCTAAAGGACTAGCAACAAGAGAGAATAGGAGAACCATATGAGAGAGACTGAAAGGAGAAAACCAGGGGCTGCTCCTCTGTTTTAGCGGAGAAGCGTCGTCGTCCCCCACTAAGTCAGACAGGCA
The DNA here is from genome assembly GCF_031143425.1 of Pleurodeles waltl. Classification (NCBI taxonomy): domain Eukaryota; kingdom Metazoa; phylum Chordata; class Amphibia; order Caudata; family Salamandridae; genus Pleurodeles; species Pleurodeles waltl. The sequence goes on from NC_090444.1 coordinate 848,381,691, forward strand.
GCAGCAAATAAAATGATAATAAAACAATGTTAGAATCATTTTATTTGCCTCTGTTTGTTTGACAGTAGGGTGGACGGTGTGGGTGTGGGTGTGGCCAGGCCATAGGAAGGAGTGGTGGGCACTGTAAAGTGCGCATGTCTGTTTGGCCAGCTGTCTCAGACCAGCTGCACTGGCAAGGGCACTTACATTTCTCCAACCAGGCCGGTGAAATGGCACAGGTTCCCTGTGCCTGAGCGAGCATCAGACCAGCCCGCTCAGGCCAATCCTGGTGCTGGTCCCATGCTAGCTTTAGCATGAGAGCAACATCTGGATTTAGAGCCTGTGGTGACTGCTGGGAATAGAGGAAGCAACCTGCAGCAGGATCCGGCGCAGTGTGGGACAGAGCAGCAGCAGCAGGTAAGTTTTTTTGTTTATTTTTATACCCCCGTCACCCCTCTCCGATCACCCCCTCACCACCTTTGATTGACAGTAGCCACCACTGGAGAAAGCAAAACAAAACGTGAATGCCATCACAAGATAAGTGCGAACTGAAGTGAAAAACAGGGAACTATACAACCATGATGTTGCAGGGGACTGTTTTTTTACTGATGACTCTTCTTATATTGACCTGTACATAGTAGGGCAGCCCTTACTTCCAGCACAGCACTGCCCCACAGCTATGCCCTAGCCTCACCAGGCCCATCTTCCATTATTTCCATGGCCTGTAGGTAATGCAATATGTGCGCTGACCCCTTCTAAGTACACCTGGAGCTTTCTGATTCTATTCATCACTAAGCAGTGTGTGAAAAATAGAAGTGTGAATCCTGATGGATGGGTGTGTTGGTACGTGTAGTGACAATGATTTGTTGGTGTATGGCAATAAATTAATTGGAATATGATGCTGGGTACATTGCTTTCTCTTCTGAATCTTGTGGATGTATAGTAGTTGGTGGATTGATGTATGATGGATGTATGGTAGTGCGTGTGTTAGAAAATTACGGTATGAGAAAACTGAAGACGTGGCTTTTTGAACAGGCTTCACAACCTTAGCTAGACCATTCTGGTTTAAGCGCCGGGATACCATCCCGGTGATTGAGTGCTCCACAAATCCACACAACATAATGAAGCATACATCGGTTGGTGTATAACAGTGAGTCTGTGTATGAAAGTGGATGTGCAGGGATATCACAAAAGTGTGTATTTTCATGTGACAATATGTATGTTGATGTATGACAACAGGTTTGTTGGTGTATAACAGTGAATGTGTTGGAGCATCATTATTGGTGTGTTGGCACATGATGTGGTTTGTGGGGATGTAAAATGGTTGATGTGTTGGTGTCTGATGTTGATTGTGTGGCCATATAATGTGGACGTATTGGTCTATAATGATGATATGGTGAATAAATGAGGCGTCTGAGTGCATGTTCGAACTTATTCAGGAAGCGAAAAAAAAGCAGGGGCTATTGGGCCTCAGCCATATGTCTCTTAGCAATAGCAAGAGAAAGCAGACATGTGGTTCTCAGTTAGGCAGTGTGGGGTTGCTCAAGCTCAGGACTCAACAAAAAAGCAGCAGCATAATAACTGATTATGCAATCTAGTGCTTGACTTTCAAGAAGAAAAGTACCATAAGGTACACTCTAGTACATGCTACACAATTTAGTTTGCTGTTGTTAGACAGGGTCTGTACATCTTATGATCCAAGCGGTTCCCTCACCAGGTAAGAACCTCGAATGATTATGCTAAGGTGAAGAGTACCTCCATACTAAATGGTTCTCACTGTTCTCGCCTAGCACATCTTTCAGTCCGAACCCGGTCAGTACTTTCAGACAGCTGTCTTGCCCCTTCAGGCTCACAGGCACCACTCTTCTAGGTGCTATGATGGTTCCTCGTCTGCAGGCTTCCTGAGTATTTGATACCACCAATAGGTCGTCGATATAGTGTATTAGAACTTAATTAGGAGGCATGATCAATGATTCCAGATTTTTCTTGAGAATCTGGTTGAAAATAGAAGGACTGTCAGTGTACCCTTGTGGCAATCAGCACCATGCCAAAACAAAGAGGAATTGGCTATCCTTCTGTAACGGTATCGAAAAGACGTCTTGACACAAAACGATAACATTGAACCACTCAGCCTCACATGGAAGCTGAAACAATATCACAGCGCTGTGTGTTCATTGGAGGCGGGGCAGGAGCCCTTTAAAACTCGTTCGCGCTCCCGCCGTCGCGGGAAGCGCTGTGTGTTCATTGGAGGCGGGGCAGGAGCCCTTTAAAACTCGTTCGCGCTCCCGCCGTCGCGGGAAGCGCTGTGTGTTCATTGGAGCCGGGGCAGGAGCCCTTTAAAACTCGTTCGCGCTCCCGCCGTCGCGGGAAGCGCTGTGTGTTCATTGGACTCAGTCCCTTTTGTTATTTCCAACTCTGTCTCCCCAGTCAGCTGCTCCATTTAATCTGACACCTTATCATTTAACCTTGCACCTACACTAACACCAGATGGGCAAAAGGAAAGCAATAGAGGCAGGGGCCGGGGCAGTACTAAAAGCCAAGCGAAAAAGGCATAAGCATGCAGCTAGCAACTGCGTTATGGATAGAATCGACTCTCTCCTGGGCGAATGCAACGGAATACTAACTAGCCCCCAGGGAAACATTTCTATTGCAACTGGGGAGGGGCCCACTTCAACTAGCAGGAAGGAAGGTTCCATGAAAATCGCTGAGATTTTCGTGAAACGTGGGCAACAAGTTACTGACACTACAGGGGTGGGTGAAAGTAGGAACGTTATCACCCATGCGGCCCCCTCCCTAGAAGAAGACCTACCACTTGCCACCAACGATTCAATCCAGCTCAGTAACCGCTTCAATCCCCTAACCAACCTCCCTGAATCACGCGACGACATCAACCCAGACACCCTGGCAGATGGGCCAGCAGCAACCAACACGCACTCTCCTCATGTAACCCCACAGCATATCGAATACATACAAGCTCTAAGGAAGGAAGTCACAGAACTCAAGCATATGGTTAACTCATTACTTGCAATAGTAAAACAGCTAACCCACGCAAATAACACGACCACCAGTAACCTTGCCCAAAATCCAATCCTATCAGGCATCACAACAAACTCGCCCAACTCCTCTGCTTCTTGCCACGCTGGCCCTCACCCTACCAAAGAAAAGACCATGAACTCCCACCAGACTCCCCTCTTCCACAATTTAGGCATAGGAAATTCACTAGACATCTATCATAATACCCTCAAACCCATGAGCAACACCGCCTCAAAATACTCTACGCAACCTGCCACTGACCAGTCCCATTTAGGTAATATAGTTCTAATGGTTAACGTTCCCAAGTTAACCACATTGGCACGCAAGGAAGGGGTAGACTCTATCAAAAACAAGGCAATCCACTGGATTCGCCATGTTAGAGGCTGCCGATCCATAATACGTGAGGACCTAATTAACGTAGTACGACGGCCAGACCCGGGAACTCACTTTGATATCCTAAAACTGACACTCAAGAACAGGACCATGGCGAGCAATCTGGTGGCCCTAGACGCAAGAACAAGCCCACCTGCACACTCACGCATCCAGTTTAAACAGCCCAGGTCACCTACGCTCCACGAGGAATGCCCGAGTTACCACCCGGCAGAAAACCTATCCCCTCTTGGTAAACATGATTGACTCACAGCCCCACCTAAAATCTATGCAGGCAAACCTTGCAACCTTCCAACATCTATCACCCCCAGATCCTCCTTTTACCCCACCACTGTCTGTCCATGTTTTCACCCCCCTACCCATGACACCGAGACCATTTCCGGCTCACCGAGCAATCATGACAACGATGCTCCACCCATCTTGCAGGCACATTGCCCACCAAACCTAGAGCTGCTGTCTAGGCCCGCAAGCATCTCCTTGATCAGGACCAGGCCTGTTCCAACAGAGGAACATCACCAACCACCACAAGCCTCACGGGCAAACATTGGTATCAACCCATCTCTGCTCCCTCAGCCACATCTGCCAAACCAACCCCCGACAGCCAACTTCACAAACCCCGGGCATTTAGGCAGGACAACTCAGTCACAATCTGGGGTACGACTTGTCTCAGGGAACGTGGCAGGTCTGAAATCTATTCTTCCCCTTCCATCCTTCTCCTCATTTATTGACGAACATGACATATGTCTCCTACAGGAAACATGGTCACTCGACCCACTCTTCCGAACAGGCTACTCAAATTTCCACATCCCCGCTGTGGCCAGCACGAGAGGCAGGCCCTCAGGGGGTCTGACCATCTGGATCAAAACATCGCTTAGCTGCCATATATCACAGCTACCTACCGCCTCTCCCGACCTGTTAGGCCTTCGTCTATCCTTTGGGCCTGACTCTGTGGTGAACATCTTTAATATCTACGCTCGAGGGGTCAGGGGGGGTCAAGTCTCCAAAACCCTCTGCGCCCTCGTAGCCCTCTTACAAAATTATCCCCGCCATCATAAAACCATCGTGGCTGGGGACTTCAACGTCACATTCGAACCCCTTGACTGGGACGATCTCAGGTCCACCCGCGAGGAAGATCAAGCCTGGTCTATCCCCGCCCTGTCAATTCCACCCATCAAAAGGTGGACGTCGGTTGCCATTCAGGTAAAATCATTGACCATGGAGTTTGGACTCAGGGCGCTAAATGGCAGAACTAATTCAGACACCAACGGTAGTCACACATACAACAAAACGAACCACACCAGCAGAATCGATTATTGCCTATTCGATATAAGATTATGGCCTCTAGTCATCGATATGACAATCATCGAAAGGACCGAAAGTGATCACAACCCTCTCTCTGTCCACACATTAGCCCTAGGTAACCTCCCAGCCACGTCTAACCCCGCAGCAGTAGCACCCGAGGGTATTAACCTGGCCAACAACAAAAGACACCTAAAATGGGACAATATTGTGGCCCGGCCCGCACTCATCAGTGCTGCCAACAACACCCTAAAATCCACACTAAGGGACCTAGAGGCAGGTTCTGCAACACCCCACCAGGAAATTAGCTCAATCCACACCTCCTGCTTTAGGGATATCGCAGCCCACTTCTCAGCACCCCCAGCCCACGACGACAAACGACCCAAAGCCAGGCACCGCTGGTTCAACAAAACGTGCCGGTCCCTAAACAAGCGCCTAGTTCAAGCCATTAAATCCAAGGACCCCATCGCCATCCGGGTAGCTAGGAAGTCCTATAAATCTGCAATATGCATAGCCAAGCGTGATCAAGATAGCAAATGGTGGACAGCACTCAGCGACGCTGTGCGCGAGAGAAATTATAGTCTGTTCTGGTCCCTGGCAGCGCGAGGCCCAGAAACCAGTGGTTTGGACATCACAACCAATATTGCCCCAAGAGACTGGATAGCCCACTTTAGTAGTCTGTACTCCCCTGATCATGATAGCCCCACCTCTGTTTGTACGGGCCCCCTCCTACTTCACTCATTAGCACCAACCACCGCAGCACCCCTGTTGTTCTCTCAAAGTGATATAACTTATTCTCTAAGCACTCTAAAACGCGGCAGGGCCCCTGGTTCAGACTGCGTCCCAGCAGACCTATTCTCAACAGACCTAGCATCCTGGTCAAGATATCTCACCATTCTAGCTAACGCAATAGCATCTGGGGCGCCAATTCCCGACTCTTGGAAAGCGGCCATTGTTATTCCAATCTTTAAAAAGGGCGACAGATCTCTTCCCTGTAACTATAGACCCATTAGTCTAATTGACTGTGTCCAAAAAGTCTTCTGCCACTGCCTCCTAGGGAAGATCGAAGAATGGATAATTGACCACGATATCCTTAGCCCCTGTAGTGCTTTCCTCTTATTTAGTCTCTAAGCACTAACATAACACAACAGAAATGCACTTCTGAGGTCAAAGAAGACTTTTATTGTTATTTTATTCTTCCCCAACCACAATGTTTATGAATGAATGACGAATTAGTAGCTTTCAAGTCCGCGTTAATCAAACAAAATATATCAGTTTGCAATATACACAGCAGGTTATATTTATAAGATATTGAATGCAAAGCAAAACAAATACTTCACCGTGTAGGAACTATTTACAGCTACATCTTTCTAAGGTCTGCAAGCTGATGACCCCTGTCAGCCGCGAGAAAGAGTGTCATCTACCCACACGGGATGCTGGCAGCTGGCGCCAAGCTCCAGCACGAGGTCCGGCAGATTCGAATCTGACTCTCTGCAGCCTGTTACATTCGTTACAAAGGTGTGCCCCCTCCTCTCAGACCTGGGAAACTGAGCAAGCCTTTTGGAGACTGGCCAGGTCTCCAAGACTACTCCTGTTCCCAAGCTCAAGGGAAGAGAAACGACGCCCATGTACTCTCTCTTATCAGGTCTAGTCTACTGTGAGAGCAAAACATCTTGGTTCTCTGGTGCAAAAACACAGCTTGGAAAAATACAGCTTAGATTCTCAACTGCCATGTCTAACTCCACGTTAAAGGCAATGGGCAGCTAACCTAAATATCAAATGCAATGTCATGTTAAAGGCAATAGGCAGCTAACCTAAATATCAAATGCAATGTCTAGTGTCATGTCAAAGCCAATAGGCATCTAAGCTGAATACAAAATGCAATGTCTTATATCATGTCAAAGCCCATAGGCAGCTGAGCTGAATACAAAATGCAATGTATAATATCATGTCAAAGCCAATAGGCAGCTGAGCTGAAAACAAAATGCAATGTATAATATCATGTCAAAGCCAATAGGCAGTTAAGCTGAATATCATGTCAAAGCCAATAGGCAGTTAAGCTGAATACAAAATGCAATATATAATATCATGTCAAAGCCAATAGGCAGCTGAGCTGAATACAAAGTGTAATGTATAATATCATGTCAAAGCCAATAGGCAGCGGAGCTGAATATCATGTCAAAGCCAATAGGCAGTTAAGCTGAATACAAAGTGTAATATATGATATCATGTCAAAGCCAATAGGCAGAATATCTAATAGCATGTCAAAGTCAATAGGCAGCTAAACTGAATACATCATGTCAAAGCCAATAGGAATGCAATGTCAAAGCCAATAGGCGTCTAGACTGGATACAGCATGTCAAAGCCAATAGGCGGCTCAACTGAATACAGAAAGTAATGGCTAATGCCATGTCAAAGCCAATAGGCACAATACAGAATGTAATGACTAATGCAATGTCAAAGCCCATAGGCGGCTCAACTGAATACAGAAAGTAATGGCTAATGCCATGTCAAAGCCAAAAGGCACAATACAGAATGTAATGACTAATGCAATGTCAAAGCCCATAGGCGGCTAAACTGAACAAAACATACCATGTGCTACTGGTGAACATTGAGCAACTAATATGCGCAGTGGTGAAACACAAAGTCATTGGTCAAAACAAAACTTTATCAAATGGCAGGACATTCCGCCCTTTGACCAATGAATTTTTGTTTCACATATCTCATATTTCCCAAAAAAAAAAAAAAAAAAAAAAAAACATCAGCACAAAAAAACATTATGATCAAAGCAATTCCTGTAAAGCAATAGAAGTGAATTAACACATTGATTTCATAACCTTTCACATCAGATACATCTACATAGAAAAGACTGGGCAATTTTTTTTTTTTTTTTCTGAATGAGTCTCTAATTCAACAGTGTTAGCAATTTGATGTGGCATGAGTTCTGCTCATGTAAAGGTGCACGGTCCACCTGAAAGGTTTTCTGGAAGGTAAGCAAAAGTCAGAGTTCCATACGAGAGGGGAAAAAAAAAAAACACAGCAAACAAGTTGAACTTGAACTGAAGGCGCAGTTTGCGCAAAATGGATCCATGGTGCTGGCACTTTACTCAGCCAGGTTCAGGTTGGGGATTCGGTCCCTTCCCCGACCCCACACGCACACACCGGAAGGGGGACCACACAGCACACTCAGGGACAGTGGCGAAACGTGGTCGGATCTGCAAAAGAAACAAGTATGACTTTTCTTGCAAATAACATTTTTCATTTAAACTGCACCCTTCCTCTTTCTTTCCCTGTTTTATAATCAGCAGGACGTTTTTGGGGCCCTTTGTTATATTTTCTGCAGGTTCTGGAGGGTCACTTGGGGCTTCAGCCCACACATCAGTACTGAGGTTTTTATCTGCTGCGCCACAGCTTCCTTTTTCTTGCACTGTCAGAAGGGCTGGGGCAGACTCATTCTTTACCAAACCTCCATTCACTGCACTTTTGTCAATTTGGGCCATTCTGTCTCCAATTTGTATGAATGAATCAGATTCTTTTCTAGGTATCAGCATAATTTCGATTTTTCCTTGGTAATTTGCAGCAATCACTCTCCCTAAAACCTGATCAATTTGCCATTTCTGTTCTGGTAACTTTCCTCTCCCCAACTGCTCTGTGACTGCTTGCATGACAGATTGCTTTTGTGCGTGCTGCACAGTTTTTATCAAATCTAGGGGAATGTGCATCTCTCTCATCTCTGCCCACCTGTAAGTGGCCTTTTCACATTTCTGGGGCACCCACATAGCTATCCCCACTAAGGCAGAATTCTGGGTGTACACTTCTCTCTCTGAATTTTTCTCATTAACATCTGCAAGGTAATTGAACCAGTTAGGTACAAGCCATGTGGCTAAAACATTATCAAAGAACCAAAAATCAGCGTAAAAATGACACATCTCACATAGCTCTTGCTTTAAAATCTGACACACATTATACAACTCTGTTCCTTCTACTGTGCCAGAAAGCAACATTTCAGTCAATGAATCATTAGTAAAACAAACATGCTTTTTATCTTCAGTGGACACGAATTCAAATGGTGCACACAACTTCATTGGTAATTCTTTTATCTGTGGTACTCTAGCCCTGTCTTGCAAGTACCAGATCCATTGTATGATTCTAGCTAGGGGCACTATTTTCTTTCCTTGTTCATGATTTAAATGTACATCAGTTTTTTCTTCTTGCACTGCGCAGAAACCTAAAGTCTGCATTATTTCATTTGCCAAATCCCAAGGGCGCAGCTGCATATTATTTTTCACAGTGACCATATACAAAAGTGTTAGGATTTCTCTCAAATGAGGGCTATTCTTTTTCCAAAAATCAAACAAGCTAATGAAACTCGGGGTGTCTTGCTCTAAAATCCTTTGTTTTACTTGTGCATTTTGCAACGGTAACTTGTAAATCACATTCTGAGCTCTCTCGTCCGTGTTATCAGTTAAGGAATGCATTTTGGCTGCCAAAAACCCTGGCTCACACGAAAACTCAGTGCAGCTCGGAGCTGTCTTAACCCCCTCATTACTGGAATGGGACAAGAAAGATTCTTCAAAAACAGCCCTTTTATAACTTTCCGTCTTATTTTGAATTATTGTATCCTGGCTAATTTGCTCACGTAAATTCCTATTTTCATGTTCCAACTTCCTACATTTCTCCTGCATTTCTCTGTAAGCAGATAAAGGTATCCAGACCTTTCTGTCATCATTACTTCCAAAAGACACGTTTTCTACATATATACAACAGGAATTATTTCTCAAAACATTATCAGGCCTTTTAACTACACATGCATTTTCTTCTGTAATTCCCCAAACAGAAAACAATTCACAGTTTTTCTTAGCACCATCAGGCAGTTCATCAACACATGTATTCTCAGACATGGTCTGCCGTGCTACTGTGATTCTCCAAACAGAAAACAATTTCTGTAATTCTCCAAACAACAAAAAAACAATTACACTTTTAAAGTGTGCACTTCGAAATCTACTAACTCGTCAAACCCCTTAATCACCTCTTAATGACCGACCCCACGACTCCAGGTACCAATTGTAGTGCTTTCCTCTTATTTAGTCTCTAAGCACTAACATAACACAACAGAAATGCACTTCTGAGGTCAAAGAAGACTTTTATTGTTATTTTATTCTTCCCCAACCACAATGTTTATGAATGAATGACGAATTAGTAGCTTTCAAGTCCGCGTTAATCAAACAAAATATATCAGTTTGCAATATACACAGCAGGTTATATTTATAAGATATTGAATGCAAAGCAAAACAAATACTTCACCGTGTAGGAACTATTTACAGCTACATCTTTCTAAGGTCTGCAAGCTGATGACCCCTGTCAGCCGCGAGAAAGAGTGTCATCTACCCACACGGGATGCTGGCAGCTGGCGCCAAGCTCCAGCACGAGGTCCGGCAGATTCGAATCTGACTCTCTGCAGCCTGTTACATTCGTTACAAAGGTGTGCCCCCTCCTCTCAGACCTGGGAAACTGAGCAAGCCTTTTGGAGACTGGCCAGGTCTCCAAGACTACTCCTGTTCCCAAGCTCAAGGGAAGAGAAACGACGCCCATGTACTCTCTCTTATCAGGTCTAGTCTACTGTGAGATCAAAACATCTTGGTTCTCTGGTGCAAAAACACAGCTTGGAAAAATACAGCTTAGATTCTCAACTGCCATGTCTAACTCCACGTTAAAGGCAATGGGCAGCTAACCTAAATATCAAATGCAATGTCATGTTAAAGGCAATAGGCAGCTAACCTAAATATCAAATGCAATGTCTAGTGTCATGTCAAAGCCAATAGGCATCTAAGCTGAATACAAAATGCAATGTCTTATATCATGTCAAAGCCCATAGGCAGCTGAGCTGAATACAAAATGCAATGTATAATATCATGTCAAAGCCAATAGGCAGCTGAGCTGAAAACAAAATGCAATGTATAATATCATGTCAAAGCCAATAGGCAGTTAAGCTGAATATCATGTCAAAGCCAATAGGCAGTTAAGCTGAATACAAAATGCAATATATAATATCATGTCAAAGCCAATAGGCAGCTGAGCTGAATACAAAGTGTAATGTATAATATCATGTCAAAGCCAATAGGCAGCGGAGCTGAATATCATGTCAAAGCCAATAGGCAGTTAAGCTGAATACAAAGTGTAATATATGATATCATGTCAAAGCCAATAGGCAGAATATCTAATAGCATGTCAAAGTCAATAGGCAGCTAAACTGAATACATCATGTCAAAGCCAATAGGAATGCAATGTCAAAGCCAATAGGCGTCTAGACTGGATACAGCATGTCAAAGCCAATAGGCGGCTCAACTGAATACAGAAAGTAATGGCTAATGCCATGTCAAAGCCAATAGGCACAATACAGAATGTAATGACTAATGCAATGTCAAAGCCCATAGGCGGCTCAACTGAATACAGAAAGTAATGGCTAATGCCATGTCAAAGCCAAAAGGCACAATACAGAATGTAATGACTAATGCAATGTCAAAGCCCATAGGCGGCTAAACTGAACAAAACATACCATGTGCTACTGGTGAACATTGAGCAACTAATATGCGCAGTGGTGAAACACAAAGTCATTGGTCAAAACAAAACTTTATCAAATGGCAGGACAGCCCCCTCCAAGCCGGTTTCCGAAAGAAGATTTCCACCACTGATCAAGCCCTCAGATTCCTATTATTATATTGGAAAACAGTGTTCATTGGTAAAGGCAGCCTTTATGTAGCTTTCGTGGACCTCAAATCTGCTTTTGACATAGTACCTCGCAACAAACTGTGGGTCACTCTCTCTCGGATGGGAATCCTGGAACACATCCTTGCCATTTTGATACGACTCCACGAGGACAACTACGCACAATCAGGTGGGGCAACAAGGGCCAACTTACCGATAGAATCCACGTCTCCCGGGGTGTGCGGCAAGGTTGCGTACTTGCCCCGACCCTCTTTTCCCTGTACATCAACGAAATTGTCCCCTCCCACCTCAGACTGCAGGCTGACGCACCTTCACTTGGCACACAAAAAATCCCAGTCTTACTCTTTGCCGATGACACTCTTTTGATATCTAAGACCCCTAGTGGTCTAAGGAAACTCCTTGCGTGCTTCGAGCATTTCTGTTCATCCCAGGGACTCGAAATCAACGCAACGAAAACCAAACTAATGACCCTTAATCCCCACAGATCTTTCAAAGGGAAATTTACTTTAGAGGGCTCCTCACTCGAGAAGGTGGGCACTTTCAGCTACCTGGGCATAACACTCACTGACAACATGTCCTGGAAGCCACACATAGGAAAACTAGCCCTTAAATTAAGACAAACAACTGGGGCTCTACTAAAAAATTTCCACCTCTCACACACAAAACCAATTCGCCCAGCATTACAGTTATACGAAGCCCAGGCAGTTTCCTCAGCGCTCTACGGGGCTGAACTTTGGGGTTATACCAAAACCCAAGACCTAACCACCGCTGAAAACAACTTCTTAAGAAACCTTGTGTCCCTTCCGCTAAGCACCCCACTGTTCCCTCTTTTCAAGGACCTCGGCATCAAACGCATTGGTCACAAAGCCCGCCTGCGACCTCTGCTGTACTGGCGGCGTCTCTGGACCACTCCGGAACTTGACATCTTCACCGAAGCTCTACAGGTCATCCTAAAAGCCGACCACCTGCACAGAATCCCCTGGCTACGATCCATCAAGGATTTACTTCACTCTATCGGGCTCGATGATCTCTGGAACTCACCAGCCACGTCAGTCTTTCCCTCGAAAAGCGAACTAAAGAAACTATACTGGCAAAGGGCCAACAACGAAGACACTCGGGCTGCACTCCACACTACATTATCTTGTGACTTTGCCAACCTAAAAGAGTCATGCAAGTACGAAACTTTTTGGGACCTAATCACGCCCCCAAGGGAAAGGAAACTGTACTTCCAGCTCCGCATTGGAACACTCCCATTAAGACTTTTCACCAGCAGCTGGTCACACAACGAATCCACCGCATGCCCTGCTTGCAAAGCCCCCGTCGAGAATCTCCCTCACCTCCTTTTTGCATGCCCCGCGTATACTGCCCCCGTAGGAAATGGCTGGCCCCGGCATGCAGACTACTGGGAGCACGCTGCTCTGCGCTAGCTCTGCGAATCCTTAGATCAGACACCAGGCCAACGCTAGTGATCGCTATCGCCAAATTCCTCGGAGCTAGTTGGCTTATCAGAGGGAAAACTCTTCTGGACAAAGACTCCAAATAAGACTGTCCCAACATCCTGCACAGCGCATTTCATTTCATTTCATTTCATCTAATTTCATTTCATTTTATTCTATCTCATTTTTATTCCATTTTAATTTTTATTTATTTTTATCACCATATTTACCTGCAATTTTATTGTATTATGTGCATTTATTTGTATTTATTACTGCTCGCGCTTTTTTGGCTCTTGTAGCCGCAATAAAGCTTCTTTGAAATTGAAATTGAAATTGAATATCACAGCTCGATTTGGTACCATGGTGCAACAAGGAACAATTTCATTTATTTTACGAAGATCTTGTACAGTCCTATACTTTCAACTCAGTTTTTGTAAGCCCATAATGGGAGAGTTACAAGGACTGCCCATTATTTCCCTCAACATTTCATGTCGAATCATTGTCTCAATTACAGGAGTTATTCTAGCAGTCGTCTCAGGAGACAAATTGCACTGTGGTGTTTTCAGGAATTCAGCATTTTGACGGAAATTCGGACAGGTTCAAACATTTAATCAGATTGATGTCTTTTTTTGAAAAATCCCACACTTCATATTTAACTGCCTTCTTAAAATCTAGGGGCAAATAATCAACTGTCAGCAGAGTTAGCAAAGTACAGTGTGACCCTTTAATAGTCAATTTAAAAGAGGATCCTCATCTGTGTCTGCATCTTCATACCTGCTGGCATTCAAAAGATGATGCAGTTCAATTTGAAAAGCAAATATTTTCCTAAATGGTTCACTGGACTAGAATCACCTATCACAAACTTGTATTTATCCTTGAATGACCCTATTTTCACTAAAACTGGGACAGTTTCCTGAGTTGTCATTTGTTTGTTCTGTACACCTTTCACTTGGACTGTTTTTCCTGAGAGGGGTAGGTTTGGGACTTCTACTGTTCTCAAAGTAGAGCGGGTGGCACCAGCATCAACTAGAAGTGACACGGGCAGCTATTCGCTTCACTATCTATGCATGGTCCGCTCTGGTCTACCTTCAAGGCTGCACCAAGCACGCAGACTTCATCCCCTCTCAGGCATTGTCAGGCTGACTGACCGGAGCAATAGCTCTTTCAAACAAAGGAAACTATTGGAAAGGATTATTGTCTCGAACCACATTTGTATTTGTTCTCAAACCCTGATTTCAAATTTTGTGGAGGTCCAACAGCATTCTGCTGTGACAGCAGAGATTGTGGGACTTGCATCATTGGAGCTTGGAGTACATTAAGATTTTGACTCCTAGGTCTCTTCACATTTTGCATCTGTGAGAGATTATTGCTCTGAGACGGTATAGATCCTGAATTTTGAAACTGATTAGCTAGATTTAAATGACATTCCTGCTTCCGATGTCCCAGCTTGTTACAGATGTAACATGGGTTTGACCTTTTCAAACTATTGACATCCATTTCCATACTTGGATCAATATGGGTTCTATTCATGGGTTCCCATACGCGTGTAATGGTGTCCCCGCACTCACAAAGTCCGGGGAATTTGCCCTGAACAATGTGGGGGCACCTTGGCTAGTGCCAGGGTGCCCACACACTAAGAGGCATATTTATACTCTGTTTGCGCCGGAATTGCGTCGGTTTTTTTTACGCAAATCCGACGCAAAGCTAACTCCATATTTATACTTTGGCGTTAGACCCGTCTAGAGCCAAAGATCTTGGAGTTTGCGTCATTTTTTAGCATGGACACCTACCTTGCGTTAATGATATGCAAGGTAGGTGTTCCCGTCTAAAAAATGACTCCAAGGCATGTGCGCCTTATTTAAACTCCCGTGCAAAAATGACGCACAGGAGTGGGCGGGTCAAAAAAAATGACGTCCAGCCGCTTTTGCGTCATTTTTTAACGCCTGGTCAGGGCAGGCGTTAAGGGACCTGTGGGCTCGGAAGGAGCCCCGAGGTTCCCTCCCATGCCCCCAGGGACACCCCCTGCCACCCTTGCCCACCCCAGGAGGATGCCCAAGGATGGAGGGACCCATCCCAGGGAACTTAAGGTAAGTTCAGGTAAGTATTTTTTTTATTTTTTTGTGGCATAGGGGGGCCTGATTTGTGCCCCCCTACATGCCACTATGCCCAATGACTATGCCCAGGGGACATAAGTCCCCTGGGCATGGCCATTGGGCAAGGGGGCATGACTCCTGTCTGTGCTAAGACAGGAGTCATTTCAATGGGGGTTGGGAGTCAAAAAAAATGGCACAAATCGGGTTGCCCAAGCTCCATTTTCCGGCGCTGCCTGGTGTGGGTCATTTTTTTTTACGCATACCAGTCAGCTGCGCCGGCTAACGTCATTCCATAAATAAGGCGCCTGCATGGCGCTTTGGAATGGCGTTAGCCGGCGTTAACATTTTTGACGCACAACTGCGTTGGCGCAGTTGTGCGTCAAAAAGTATAAATATGGCCCTAAGTAACTTAGCACCCAACCTTTACCAGGTAAAGGTTAGACATATAGGTGACTTATAAGTTACTTAAGTGCAGTGGTAAATGGCTGTGAAATAACGTGGACGTTATTTCACTCAGGCTGCAGTGGCAGGCCTGTGTAAAAATTGTCAGAGCTCCCTATGGGTGGCAAAAGAAATGCTGCAGCCCATAGGGATCTCCTGGAACCCCAATACCCTGGGTACCTCAGAACCATGTACTAGGGAATTATAAGGGTGTTCCAGTATGCCAATGTGAATTGGTGAAATTGCTCACTAGCCTGTTAGTGACAATTTGGAAAGCAGAGAGAGCATAACCACTGAGGTTCTGGTTAGCAGAGCCTCAGTGAGACAGTTAGTCATCACACAGGGAACACATACAGGGCACACTTATGAGCATTGGGGCCCTGGCTGGCAGGGTCCCAGTGACACATACACTAAAACAACATATATACAGTGAAATATGGGGGTAACATGCCAGGCAAGATGGTACTTTCCTACACAACCCCCCCCCCCCAAACGAAGGACAATAAGACTAGTCATGACCTGATGAGTCTTCATTGTCTAAGTGGAAATATCTGGAGAGTCCATCTGCATTGGAGTGGGTACTCCCAGGTCTATGTCCCACTGTACTGTATAGTCCATTCCCCGTAGCGATATGGACCACCTCAACAATTTAGGGTTTTCACCTTTCATTTGTTTTAGCCAAAGTAGAGGTTTGTGGTCTGTCTGAACAATGAAGTGAGTGCCAAACAGGTATGGCCTCAACTTCTTCAGTGCCCAGACCACAGCAAAGGCCTCCCTCTCTATGGCAGACCATCGCTTTTCTCTAGGGTTCAACCTCCTGCTGATAAAAGCAACAGGTTGATCCTGGCCCTCACAATTGAGTTGTGATAAGACTTCCCCTACCCCAATTCAGATGCATCAGTTTGAACAATGAATTTCTTGGAGTAACATAGGCTTTTTAGGACAGGTGCAGTGCACATGGCCTGTTTCAGCTCATCAAAAGCTTTCTGACAGCTAGCTGTCCACAATACCTTTTAGGCATTTTCTTTGAAGTGAGGTCATTAAGAGGGACTGCTATGGAGCCATAGTTCTTAATGAACCTCCTGTAATACCCAGTGAGGCCTAAGAAGGCTCTCACCTGGGTCTGAGTTGTAGGGGGATCCCAATCTATGATAGTTTGGATTTTCCCCTGAAGTGGTGCAATCTGTTCTCCACCTACCAAGTGTCCCAGATAAACCACTTCCCCCTGCCCTATCTGACACTTTGAAGCCTTGATAGTGAGGCCTGCCTTTTGCAGGGCCTCCAAAACTTTCCACAGGTGGACCAGTTGATCATCCCAGGTGGAGCTAAAGACAGCTATATCATCTAGATATGCTGCACTAAAAGCCTCCAACCCTTGCAGGACTGTATTCACCAACCTCTGAAAAGTGGCAGGTGTACTTTTCAGACCAAAGGGAATTACTGTGAATTGGTAGTGCCCTCCAATAGTTGAAAATGAAGTTTTGGCTTTAGCATCCTCTGATAACTTGATCTGCCAATACCCTGAAGTCAAATCAAAGGTGCTTAGATACTTAGCAGATGCCAGTGTATCTATGATCTCATCTGCCCTGGGTATAGGGTGAGCATCAGTTTTAGTTACCTGGTTGAGACCTCTGTAATCTACACAAAACCTCATTTCTCTTTTCCCATCTTTTGAGTGAGGCTTTGGTACAAGCACCACAGGAGAGGCCCATGGGCTTTCAGAGTGTTCAACCACTCCCAGTTCAAGCATTTTCTGAACCTCTTGTTTTATGCAGTCTCTGACATGGTCAGGCTGCCTATAGATCTTACTTTTGACAGGCATGCTGTCTCCAGTATCTATAGTGTGCTCACACCAAGAAGTGGTGCCTGGCACAGTAGAAAAGAGTTCATAAAACTGACCCAGGAGATCTATGCAGTGGTCTTTCTGCTCATCAGTAAGACAGTCTGCCACAACTACACCTTCCACTAGAGCATCTTGTTCTGTGGAAGAGAAGAGATCAGGGAGAGGGTCACTCTCTTCCTCCTGTCCTTCATCTGTTGCCATGAGCAGGGTGAGATCAGCCCTGTCATAGTAGGGCCTTAGGCGATTGACATGGAGCACCCTAAGGGGACTCCTGGCAGTGCCCAAGTCAACCATGTAGGTGACTTCTCCCTTCTTTTCAACAATGATGTGGGGTCCACTCAATTTGTCTTGTAGTGCTCTTGGGGCCACAGGCTCCAAGACCCACACCTTCTGTCCTGGTTGGTACTGAATCAGAACAGCCTTCTGGTCATGCCATTGCTTTTGGAGCTTTTGGCTGGCCTGAAGGTTTTTACTGGCCTTTTTCATGTACTCAGCCATTCTGGATCTTAGGCCGAGTATATAGTCCACTATGTCTTGCTTAGGAGCTTTTAAAGGTTGTTCCCAACCCTCCTTCACAAGTGTTAGAGGACCTCTTACAGGGTGCCCAAATAGGAGTTCAAAGGGGCTGAAGCCCACTCCCTTCTGGGGTACCTCCCTGTAAGCAAAAAGGAGGCAAGGTAACAGGACATCCCATCTCCTCCTGAGTTTTTCAAGGCGTCCCATTATCATTCCTTTGAGAGTTTTATTAAACCTCTCTACCAGTCCATTTGTTTGTGGATGATAAGGTGTGGTTAATTTGTATGTTACACCACATTCCTTCCACATGGCCTTCAAGTATGCAGACATAAAGTTGCTACCCCTGTCTGATACCACCTCTTTTGAAAACCCACCCTGGAAAAGATTCCCAGGAGGGCTTTTGCCACTGCAGGAGCTGTAGTGGTCCTTAGAGGAATTGCTTCAGGATATCTGGTGGCATGGTCCACTACCACCAAGATAAACCTATTGCCTGAAGCAGTAGGAGGGTCAAGGGGGCCAACTATGTCAACCCCTACCCTTTCAAAGGGAACCCCAACCACACGCAGTGGAATAAGGGGAGCCTTTGGTGTGCCACCAGTCTTGCCAGTGGCTTGGCAGATCACACAGGACTTACAAAAGTCTTTTGTGTCCTCTGACATCCTAGGCCAATGAAACAGGGGGACAAGCCTTGCCCATGTTTTAATTTGCCCTAGATGTCCAGCCAAGGGAATGTCGTGTGCCAGAGTTAGGAGGAACTCTCTGTATTGCAGGGGAATGACCAATCTCCTGGCTGCTCCAGGTTTTGGGTCCCTTGCCTCTGTATACAAGAGGTTGTCCTCCCATTAAACTATATGTGAGTCACTGACATCCCCATTTTGCTGTTTGACAGCTTGCTGTCTTAGACCCTCTAATGTGGGACAGGTCTGCTGTGCCACACTCAGCTCCTTCCTGGCAGCCCCCCTCCACCCAAAAGCTCAGCAGTATCTGCTTCCAGCTCCTCTGGTGAAGGTTCTCCACAGGGGGCAAATTCTTCTTCCTCAGAAGTTGAATCATCTGCAGAGGGAGGGATAGTGGGAAGGGATTTACCCTTACTAACCCTAGCTTTAGGGAGCACTTGGTCCATTGTTCCAGGATCCAAGTCACCCTGTCCTTTTTGCTTTTTGGCCTGAGCCCTTGTCAAAGCAAAAATATGCCCAGGAATGCCCAGCATTGCTGCATGAGCCTCCAACTCCACTTCTGCCCAAGCTGATGTCTCTAAATCATTCCCTAGTAGACAGTCTACAGGTAAATCTGAGGCAACCACAACTTTCTTTGGACCAGTAAACCTCCCCCCCCCAGTTGAGATTCACAACAGCCATGGGGTGGCTAAGAGTGTTGTTATGAGCGTCTGTCACTTGGTACTGGTGACCAAGTAGGTGTTGTTCAGGGTGTACCAGTTTCTCTATTACCATGGTAACACTGGCACCTGTGTCTCTGTAGGCCTAAACATCAACACCATTGATTAGGGGAAGATGCTTGTACCTATCCATATTAAGGGGACAAGCAACCAAGGTGGCCAAATCAATGGCACCTTTAGAGACTAGCACAGCCTCTGTGGTCTCCCTAACAAGACCAACCCCAACTAAATTACCAAAAGTGAGCCCAGCTACTCCCTTGGATTGGCTATTAGTTGGTTTGCTCCCACCACCACTGCTATTACTAGGGGCACTAGGTGTAGCAGTAGGGGTTGTGGTAGTGGGAGGCTTGGTGCTTTTCTTTGGACAACTGGCATCAGTTGTCCAATGGCCTTTTACTTTACATAAATAGCACCATGGTTTCTTTACTTGATTAGAAGAGGATTTGGACCCACCACCCCCACCAGAGTGTTTTTGTGGGCCTGATGAAGACTCATTTTTAGATTTGTCCCCACCCTTGTCTGAAGACTTACCATCCTTCTTCTTGCCATCCTTGTCACCCCCTGTATGAACTTTTCTGTTCACTCTTGTTCTAACCCATTTGTCTGCCTTCTCTCCCAATTCTTGGGGAGAGGTCAGATCTGAGTCCACTAGATATTGGTGTAACAAATCAGACACACAGTTATTCAGAATATGCTCTCTCAGGATTAGATTATACAGGCTTTCATAGTCAGAAACTTTACTGCCATGTAACCACCCCTCCAGGCCTTCACTGAATAGTCAACAAAGTCTACCCAGTCTTGTGAGGACTCTTTTCTGGTTTCTCTGAACTTAATCCTGTATTGTTCAGTGGTTAACCCAAATCCAACCAAGAGTGCATTCTTCAAAACTGGAAAATTATTGGCATCACTTTCCTTAACAGTAAGGAGCCTATCCCTACCCTTTCCACTGAAAGATAGCCATAGGATAGCCGCCCACTGCCTTTGAGAGACCCCGTGTACAACACAGGCCCTCTCAAGTGCAGCAAACCACTTGTTAATGTCATCCCCCTCCTTGTAAGGGGGAACTATCTTATGCAGATTCCTAGAATCATGCTCTTTCACAGGATTACT
Organism: Pleurodeles waltl; assembly: GCF_031143425.1. Lineage (NCBI taxonomy): Eukaryota > Metazoa > Chordata > Amphibia > Caudata > Salamandridae > Pleurodeles > Pleurodeles waltl. Next base: position 848,401,953 of record NC_090444.1, read on the forward strand.
ATCTGGAATACTGTTGCTGCCACCATGGGGTCCTAACCCCAACCTCTGTCTTTCTATTTCTAAGTCTAAAGATTCCCTGTCTAGAGCCAGCTGTTGCTGTTTAAGCTTCAGCCTGGACTCTTCCACTCTCAATCTATTGAGCTCCCTTTCTAGCATTCTGTCATCAGGGTGGGTGGGTTGGGCATGCTTTGACACAGAAGAATGATGTGAATGAACAGAGGGAGACCTGTCCCTAACAGTTGGCACCCTAACAACCTGGCCTGCAGGAATAATATCCGTACTGTGATGAGAGCTCACATTAGTACCAGCTATGCTAGGTGGTCTGCTAAGGGGCAGGTTGGGAAGGTCACCATCTAACACTCTTACTGGGGGTGCCCCAGAGTCAGAGTGTGAACCATCTCCTAACTTCTCAATGGATGTGCCAGCTAAGGCCTTATCATTCTCAATAAGCATGTTAGATAACAATTCTATAGAGGGATTCTTCCCTACCCCTAAACCTCCATCAATGCAGAGACTCCTCAAATCCTTCCAGTTAAGGTGGTCATAAGCTGAGCTGACCAGATCAAGAGAAGGTCCTACATCAGACATGATAGAAAAAGGTTTAGGGACAGATAAAAGAAAGAAAAAGTTTCAGGACTTTTTAAGGAAATAGAAAAAAAACTTTTTCAACTTTTTGGTTAGGTGTACATACACTGAACTTGTTTTGTATATTATTCTCTTATGAAAAGTACACAATGACAAAGTGGTAAGTAGTTGCATGTACTTATCCCACTGCTGCACAACCAATGTAGGAGGCTGGCCTGGCTTGAAGTGGGTACCAAGGGGTACTTACACTCTGTACCAGGTCCAGTTATCCCTTATTAGAGTAGAAGAGGTGTTTCTAGCAGCTTAGGCTGATAGAAGGTAGCTATAGCACGGCAGCTTAGGCTGAACTAGGAGACATGCAAAGCTCCTACTATACCACTGGTGTCACATGCACAATATCATAAGAAAACACAGTACACAGATATATTAAAAATAAAGGTACTTTATTTTTATGACAATATGCCAAAAGTATCTCAGTGAGTACACTCAGTATGAGGATGCCAAATATACAAAAGATATATGTACACAATACCAAAAATATGCAGTAATAGCAAAAGGAAGTAATGCAAGCAGTGTAAAGTTACAATAGATTGTGATAGGAGCACATAGGTATGGGGCAACACAAACCATATACTCCAAAAGTGGAATGCGAATCACGAATGGAGCCCAAACCTATGTCAGCTTGTAGAGGGTCACTGGGACTGCAAGAAAACAGTGAGGGTTAGAAAAATAGCCCACCCCAAGACCCTGAAAAGTAGGTGTAAAGTGCACCTATATTCTCCAGAGAGCACAGAAGTCGTGATAGGGGAATTCTGCAAGGAAGATCAACACCAGCAATGCAACCAAAGTGGATTTCTGGACGAGAGTACCTGTGGAACGAGGGGACCAAGTCCAAGAGTCGCGACAAAGTCGAGAGTGGACAGATGCCCAGGAAATGCCAGCTGAGGATGCAAAGAAGCTGCCACCGGATGGTAGAAGCGGTGGATTCTGCAAGAACGAAGAGGACTAGGAACTTTCCCTTTGGAGGATGGATGTCCCACGTCGTGAAGAAGCTTGCAGAGGTGTTCCCACGCAGAAAGACCGCAAACAAGCCTTGCTAGATGCAAGGGTCGCGGTTAGGATTTTTGGATGCTGCTGTGGCCCAGGAGGGACCAGGATGTCGCCACTTGGGTGAGGAGACAGAGGGGGCGCCCAGCAAGTCAGGGAGCCCTCACAGAAGCAGGCAGCACCCGCAGAAGTACCGGAACAGGCACTTGGAAGAGGGGTGAACCGGAGCTCACCCGAAGACACAAAAGGGAGTCCCACGACACCGGAGGACAACTCAGGAGGTTGTGCACTGCAGGTTAGAGTGTCGGGGACCCAGGCTTGGCTGTGCACGAAGGAAATCCTGGAAGAGTGCACAGGAGCCGGAGCAGCTGCAAATCACGCGGTACCCAGCAATGCAGTCTAGCGTGGGGAGGCAAGGACTTACCTCCACCAAACTTGGACTGAAGAGTCACTAGACTGTGGGAGTCACGTGGACAGAGTTGCTGAGTTCCAGGGACCACGCTCGTCGTGCTGAGAGGGGACCCAGAGGATCGGTGATGCAGTCTTTAGTTGCCTGCAGTTGCAGGGGGAGGATTCTGTCGTTCCGCAGGAGATTTCTTCAGAGCTCCTGGTGCAAGAAGGAGGCAGACTACCCCCAGAGAATGCACCACCAGGAAACAGGCGAGAAAGCGTCAGGATCAGCGATACAAGGTTGCAGTAGTCGTCTTTGCTACTTTGTTGCAGTTTTGCAGGCGTCCTGAGCAGTCAGCGGTCGATCCTTTGGCAGAAGGTGAAGAGAGAGATGCAGAGGAACTCTGATGAGCTCTTGCATTCGTTATCTAAAGAATTCCCCAAAGCAGTGACCCTAAATAGCCAGAAAAGGAGGTTTGGCTACCTAGGAAAGAGGATAGGCTAGCAACACAGGTAAGAGCCTATCAGAAGGAGTCTCTGACGTCACCTGCTGGCACTGGCCACTCAGAGCAGTCCAGTGTGCCAGCAGCACCTCTGTTTCCAAGATGGCAGAGGTCTGGAGCACACTGGAGGAGCTCTGGGCACCTCCCATGGGAGGTGCAGGTCAGGGGAGTGGTCACTCCCCTTTCCTTTGTTAAGTTTCGCGCCAGAGCAGGGCTGGGGGATCCCTGAACTGGTGTAGACTGGCTTATGCAGAGATGGGCACCATCTGTGCCCATCAAAGCATTTCCAGAGGCTGGGGGAGGCTACTCCTCCCCAGCCCTGACACCTTTTTCCAAAAGGAGAGGGTGTAACACCCTCTCTCTGAGGAAGTCCTTTGTTCTGCCTTCCTGGGCCAAGCCTGGCTGGACCCCATGAGGGCAGAAACCTGTCTGAGGGGTTGGCAGCAGCAGCAGCTGCAGTGAAACCCCGGGAAAGGTAGTTTGGCAGTACCCGGGTCTGTGCTAGGGACTCGGGGGATCATGGAATTGTCTTCCCAATGCCAGAATGGCATTGGGGTGACAATTCCATGATCTTAGACATGTTACATGGCCATGTTCGGAGTTACCATTGTGACGCTGTACATAGGTAGTGACCTATGTACAGTGCACGCGTTTAATGGTGTCCCCGCACTCACAAAGTCCGGGGAATTTGCCCTGAACGATGTGGGGGCACCTTGGCTAGTGCCAGGGTTCCCACACACTAAGGGGGTCATTACGACCCTGGCGGCCGGCGGTATGTTGGCGGTAACACCGCCAACAGGCTGGCGGTGTTCCGCCAGCAATTATGACCGTGGCGGAATTGCCACAGCCATACCGCCAGCCCCTCCACTTTCCCGCCAGGATTCCGCCTGGGGATTATGAGTCCCCGACCGCCGGCCTGTCCATGGCGGTACACACCGCCATGGAAAGGCTGGCAGTAAGGGGACTTGGGGTGCCTTTGCACTGCCCATGCACTTGGCATGGGCAGTGCAGGGGCCCCCAGACATAGCCCCGTCACGCATTTAATGCGCGACGGGTGCTACTGCACCCGCTGCACATCAGCATTGCCGCCGGCTCTATTACGAGCCGGCAGCAATGTTGATGTGACATTTCCGCTAGGCCAGCGGACGGTAACACTGTTACCGTCCGCTGGCCCAGCGGAAATGTCATAATAGGGAGACAGAAATACCACCGGCAATGGCGGTATTCTGTCTCCCGCGGCCTCGGCGGTCTTTTGAAAAGACCGCCGAGGTCATAATGACCCCCTAAGTAACTTAGCACCCAACCAGGTAAAGGTTAGACATATAGGTGACTTATAAGGTGACTTATAAGTTACTTAAGTGCAGTGGTAAATGGATGTGAAATAACGTGGACGTTATTTCACTCAGGCTGCACTGGCAGGCCTGTGTAAGAATTGTCAGAGCTCCCTATGGGTGGCAAAAGAAATGCTGCAGCCCATAGGGATCTCCTGGAACCCCAATACCCTGGGTACCTCAGTACCATATACTAGGGAATTATAAGGGTGTTCCAGTAAGCCAATGTAAATTGGTGAAATTGGTCACTAGCCTGTTAGTGACAATTTGGAAAGCAGAGAGAGCATAACCACTGAGGTTCTGGTTAGCAGAGCCTGTGTGATGACAGTTAGTCACAAATCATTCTGGCATTGGGGAGACAATTCCATGATCCCCCGGGTCTCTAGCACAGAACTGGGGTACTGCCAAACTGCCTTTCCGGGGTTTCCACTGCAGCTGCTGCTGCTGCCAACCCCTCAGACAGGTTTCTGCCCTTCTGGGGTCCAGGCAGCCCTGGCCCTGGAAGGCAGAACAAAGGACACCCTCTCCCTTTGGAAATAGGTGTCAGGGCTAGGGAGGAGTAGCCTCCCCCAGCCTCTGGAAATGCTTTGATGGGCACAGATGGTGCCCATCTCTGCATAAGACAGTCTACACTGGTTCAGGGATCCCCCAGCCCTGCTCTGGCGCGAAACTGGACAAAGGAAAGGGGAGTGACCACTCCCCTGACCTGCACCTCCCAGGGGAGGTGCCTAGAGCTCCTCCAGTGTGCTCCAGACCTCTGCCATCTTGGAAACAGAGGTGCTGCTGGCACACTGGACTGCTCTGAGTGGCCAGGGCCAGCAGGTGACGTCAGAGACTCCTTCTGATAGGCTCTTACCTGTGTTGCTAGCCTATCCTCTCACCTAGGTAGCCAAACCTCCTTTTCTGGCTATTTAGGGTCTCTTCTTTGGGGAATTCTTCAGATACCGAATGCAAGAGCTCACCAGAGTTCCTCTGCATCTCCCTCTTCACCTTCTGCCAAAGGATCGACCGCTGACTGCTCAGGACGCCTACAAAACTGCAACAAAGTAGCAAAGACGACTACTGCAACCTTGTATCGCTTCATCCTGCCGGCTTTCTCGACTGTTTCCTGGTGGTGCATGTTCTGGGGGTAGCCTGCCTCCTTCTTGCACCAGGAGCTCTGAAGAAATCTCCCGTGGGTCTACGGAATCTTCCCCCTGCAACCGCAGGCAACAAAAGACTGCATCACCGGTCCTCTGGGTGCCCTCTCAGCACGACGAGCGTGGTGCCTGGAACTCAGCAACTCTGTCCAAGTGACTCCCACAGTCCAGTGACTCTTCAGTCCAAGTTTGGTGGAGGTAAGTCCTTGCCTCCCCACGCTAGACTGCATTGCTGGGTACCGCGTGATTTGCAGCTGCTCCGGCTCCTGTGCACTCTTCCAAATTTCCTTTGTGCACAGCCAAGCCTGGGTCCCAGACACTCTAACCTGCAGTGCACAACCTCCTGAGTTGTCCTCCGGCGTCGTAGGATCTCCTTTTGTGACTTCGGGTGAGCCCTGGTTCACTCCTCTTTGTAGTGCCTGTTCCAGCACTTCTGCGGGTGCTGCCTGCTTCTGTGAGGGCTCCCTATCTTGCTCTGCAAGCTTCTTCATGACGTGGGACATCCATCCTCCAAAGGGGAAGTTCCTAGTCCTCTTCGTTCTTGCAGAATCCACAGCTTCTACCATCCGGTGGCAGCTTCTTTGCATCCTCAGCTGGCATTTCCTGGGCATCTGCCCAATCTCGACTTTGTCGCGACACTTGGACTTGGTCCCATTGTTCCACTGGTACTCTCGTCTGGAAATCCACCTTTGTTGCATTGCTGGTGTTGGTCTTCCTTGCGGAATTCCCCTATCACGACTTCTGTGCTCTCTGGGGAATATAGGTGCACTTTACACCTATTTTTCAGGGTCTTGGGGTGGGCTATTTTTCTAACCGTCACTGTTTTCTTACAGTCCCAGCGACCCTCTACAAGCTCACATAGGTTTGGGGTCCATTCGTGGTTCGCATTCCACTTTTGGAGTATATGGTTTGTGTTGCCCCTATACCTATGTGCTCTTATTGCAATCTTTTGTAACTTTACACTGCTTGCATTACTTCCTTTTGCTATTACTGCATAATTTTGGTATTGTGTACATATATCTTGTGTATATTTGTCATCCTCATACTGAGGGTACTCACTGAGATACTTTTGGCATATTGTCATAAAAATAAAGTACCTTTATTTTTAGTATATCTGTGTATTGTGTTTTCTTATGATATTGTGCATATGACACCAGTGGTATAGTAGGAGCTTTACATGTCTCCTAGTTCAGCCTAAGCTGCTTTGCCATAGCTACCTTCTATCAGCCTTAGCTGCTAGAAACACCTCTTCTACACTAATAAGGGATAACTGGACCTGGCACAAGGTGTAAGTACCTCTGGTACCCACTACAAGCCAGGCCAGCCTCCTACAGGGGGGAACCAGTGTTGACGTATGTGAGGCTTTGGCCTTAGGGGCACGATGTGACCACCTGAAAGAAAAACATTAGTACAAACAATACTCAACCATAACATGACAGTAGAGTGTTCCACTGTTACTTCATCCAATCCCCCAACTGCCCCCCACCCCATACTCCCATCCCTGAAGCATCTGTTGCCCCTAAACAAAAACAAAACCTTAACTTCAAGGTGTCGGTTTTAGGTGTGGAGTGGTGGACCCCTCCATATAGTCAGAGTTCTGCTATATTGCTGCCCCCTGTCCCGCATCCGTTTACAGTCAAGAGACCTCCCTCTCACCTCTGTTATAGTTGCATGGGGCCAATTTGTTCTTATGTCTCATGACAGTGAGGGAGTTTGGCTAAGGCGATCATCCTTTGGGTTTGGAGTAGGCCACTTCTCTTCTGGGTCACCCGATAAAGTCAGTCCCTTCGGATGACTTGGATTCGTTAATTCCTTCTCCTAAAGTGACTGAGTCGGTCCGCTCCGCTTCCTACGTCAGGATTGAGTATTATCTGCGTCCGTTACCCCAGAGAGTTGGTGCGGCTAGGTCCCGGGGAAATTTCTTCTCAGTGGGAGGGGCCCTTCCGGATGTGACAGTGCTCTTCAGTAAGCCAGTCCCACGCAGCTTCCGGTGACTCAAAGGAGAAGGATTTCCCATCCATGAGGACTTCAAGGCGCGCAGGGAAAAGGAGCATAGGAGCATGTATGACAGTTGCACTGCTCTTAGTTTTTGCTTGACTCCTTCATAGGAGCGATGTTTAGTTTGCACTTCTTGAGTGTAACCTGGGAAGATAAGGATCTTGTGGTTGTCCTAGCGGAGATCCAGGTACACTCTTGCCTTCCTGAGGATAGCGTTGTGGTCTTTAATTTAAAATTGAGAAATCTAGCAATCCTTGGTCGTCTGGGTCTACCCGGCGGAGGTTTGGGTGCCAGTGCCCTGTGGGGGTGCTCGATAGCAAATAAAGGGGACAGTCGTTGCTCCAGGGCCCAGGATCTGATCCAGTGCTCCAGAAACTCGATCACCGCTCCTCTGCTCCGGCCCAGCCCACCCATTCCGGGCCTTGGGACAGGCCAGTCGTTTGTCCTCTCAGGGAGTCCCAGCCCAATTGCACAGGCGGCAGGACCACCCCGGTTCCAAACTGGGGCGTCAGGCCTTCCCACGGCGCTATTGTTTGCCTTTCATTCTAGTCCATTCAGCCTGGGGCAGGCCGTAGCGTCACCCCGTCGCTCCCTCTCCACCACTCGCCTTCCCGTTCACTCCATAGCTCATCTGGATCATCCGCCTCACCTTGCCACTCGTGTGGGCAGGATCTGATCTTCAGCTGCCAGGCCAGACCACTAATCATAGCATTGCGGCTCCAGCACACACTGCCATCGTGTCCCAGAGGGTTACCACTTTTTCCCTAGGTCGCGCCATTGGCCACCATGCCAGCAGCCTCGCTCAGGCCCATACCCTCAGCTGGCCTCCGTTGTCCCCCTGCAGAACATTCATGCCCTGCAACGCATGTCGGGACCTTCAGGCGGTTTTGCTGTCATGTTAAGGACAGACAGGAAGTGGGAAGAAAGGGGCTTGTAGCAGTGAATGACGGAGGTTTCCGAAGCACTCTTTGAGACTGCCATCTTGACGCCCGAAGCCACGCCCTCACCTCTCGAAGTTTTAAAGGGTTCACTCTAGTCAAGGGCAAATTCAAAACTCAGATAGTTGACATTACTGCCAGTAACTTTCTATAGTCTGTACACAGTCCTGTGGAGTATCTTTTAATTAGACTTTCATCTCTTGGTTCAGTCATCAGGACGACCATGGATCTTTCTTGCCTTCAGGAATCCAGAGGGGAGTTCTCCTTCACAGCTCCTCATAAACGCTACCATCCTTGGCAACTTGTCTTCTCATACCCACTTTATCTATAACTAACAACCGGCTTTCATTGAGAGAAGTCTTTTGCAGATTGAACTTGTGAGAAAGTAGCCTCTTTCTAACATGGTTACCCCCATTTTTGGCCTGTTTGTCAGTGTGTTTTGACTGTGTCACTCGGATCCTGCTAGTCAGGACCTCAGTGCTTATGGTTTGTGGCCTACTTGTCAGTATGTTTCACGTTTTTTGTCAGTATGCTTGACTGTGTCACTGGGATCATGCAAACCAGGACCCCAGTGCTTATGCTCTCTATGTTTCCAAATGTGTCCTTACATACTGGTAACTCAGTGTTTCACTCCACATTGGCATATTGGTCCCCCTTTATGAGTCCCTAGTATATGGTACCTAGAGACCCCTTCTGATAGGTGCTTACCTGGTTAGGTGGCCAATCCCCCTTTCAGGTATATTTAGGGTCTATCCTCTGGGTGTTTCTTCAGATTCTGATTGCAGGACTCCAGCAGGAATCCTCTGCATCCTTTACTTCATTCTTCTACCGACGGAAAAGCTGCTGACCGCTCCAGGAACTCTACCAAACTGCAACAAAGAAGCTAAGATGACTTCTGCAACCTTGTAACTTCAGCAACTGCAACAGTTTCCAGGTTGTGCATCCTCCGAGGACTGCCTGTCTTCAGCCTGCACCAGAGGAACCAAAGGAATCTCTTGTGGAATGACAGAGTCACTTCCCTGCTTCAGCAGGCACCTCTCTGCAGTGACGACCAGTGGCTTGGGCCCCCTCTACAGATGACAGGCATGGATCCAGCAACATGGATGGTGGACTAGAGGGACTCCAACAGTCCCAACGACCAGCTGTCCAACTTTGGTGTAGATAAGGGCTTGCCTCCCCACACAAGACAGTACCCCTGTGCACCACGTGACTTGCAGTTGCCAAGGCTTGTGTGCGAGGTTCCAAGAAGTTCTTTGTGCACAGCACTGCTTAGGCCCCCAGCACTCCATCCTGTGACACACAGCTTCCTGAGTGGTTCTCTGGCGGCATGGGAATCCTTTGTGTTGTGCTGTGTGGGCCTCCATTTGCACCTTCTTTGTCCTCATGTTGTGGGACTACTGTGCGTGCTGCTTGGTCTTCTGAGGTCTCTCTGAGTTGCTGAGGGCCCCCTCTATCTCCCCTCCTGGGTAGAGGCCACCAGGTCCCTCCTGGTCCTGGGCTGCGCCATTTTCCACTAACCGTGAGCTTTGTGTGTGCCAAGACTTGGCAGAATCCAGCGATGCAAACCAAACTGCATTCATCCATCCGGCGTGGGACATCTTCTGCACCAACCAGGAACCTTCATCTATCTTCTTTGGTGCAATACAGACTTTGGGGGTCATTACAACCCTGGTGGTCGGTTTTAAAGCGGCGGTAAAACCGCCAACAGGTCGGCGGTAAAAAAAATGGAATCACCACCGTGGCGGAAACAGCCAACATAGACAGCCACTTTAACACTCAGACCGCCACGGCGGTACAAACAAACACCGTGGCGGTAACCGCCAACAGACAGGCGGAAGACAAGGTTCCGCCCACTGTATTACAACAGTCCAATCTGCCACCTTTTCGGGGGCGGATTCACCGCGAACAAAAACACGGCGGAAACAGGACTTGGAAGTGAAAACACTCACCTCTACACACCCCACGAGGAACCAGGTCGCCATGGAACCCGAGCTCCAGATACTCCCAGCCTTTATCTTCCTGCTCCTCTACCAGGAATTACAAAGACTACGGTGAGTACTGCACCTACGACACCGGGGAGGGGAGAGGGAAAAAAGAGTGACACACACATGCAACACTCCCACCCCTACACTCACTCACTACAACACACACACAAGTACATGTTGATACATTACATTAACAACCCCCAACCCCCCTGGAAGAATGCAAGGACAAAAGGAAATGAGTCGAACGTTTGTAATCTATTCAAATACAGTAATCAAAAATACATATATATATATATTTACACTATAAACAAATATATCCACCAAGAAAACAAGTCCAAGGTGTTCCACCATCATAGTTCGTGGATCACTGGGCCCAAAATGCATGGGCGAGGCCCACACTCAATACCCGATCAAAACGGAGAGAACACTGCTGGGGCATCAGATAGAAACACAACAGGCACCTCAGGGGGAAGGAATGGGGGGGGGCACCTCAGCCGGATGAGTGCACGACGCCACATCCACGAGGGGGCTCCAAGCCCACTGCTGTATCCTGGGAAGTGCAAAGCCACAGTCTCACAAGTCTTCCCAGTGGGTGGGTTGCCCACTGCTGCATCCTGGGGAGTGCAAAGCCACAGTCTCACAAGCCTTTCCAGTGGGTGGGTTGCCCACTGCTGCATCCTGGGGAGTGCAAAGCCACAGTCTCACAAGTCTTTCCAGTGGGTGGGTTTCCCACTGCTGCATCCTGGGGAGTGCAAAGCCAAAGTCTCTCAAGTGGATAACAGTCTCCACTGGTTCTGGAGGGAACTTTGTTCCCAGAGTGCTTCATCCTGCCAAGGACAGAGGTAGTGGATGCCTTACTCCACTGGTTCTGAAGGAGGCTTTGTGCCCAGAGTGCTTCATCCTGCCAAGGACAGAGGTAGTGGATGCCTTACTCCACTGGTTCTGGAGGGGGCTTTGTGCCCAGAGTGCTTCATCCTGCCAAGGACTGAGGTAATGGATGTAAATCTCCACTGGATCTGGAGGGGGCCTTGTGCCCAGAGTGATTCATCCTGCTTGTGGCGGCCTCAGTAGCATCGGAAGCTTTGGCGCTCATTGGCCTGCAGTGCTGGTGGCAGTGGTGTCCTGTTAAGCGGTGCTTGTGGCAGCGGTGTCCTGTTCAGCGGTGCTTGTGGCGGCGGTGTCCTGTTCAGCGGTGCTGGTGGCGGCGGTGTCCTTGGCAGCGGTGCTTGTTGCGGCGGTGTCCTGTTCAGCGGTGCTAGTGGCGGCGGTGTCCTTGGCAGCAGCGCTTGTGGCAGCGCTGTCCTGTTCAGCGGTGCTTGTGGCGGCGGTGTCCTTGGCAGCGGTGCTTGAGGCGGCGGTGTCCTGTTCATCGGTGCTGGTGGCGGCGGTGTCCTTGGCAGCGGTGCTTGTGGCAGCGGTGTCCTGTTCAGCGGTGCTGGTGGCGGTCTTGTCCACTGGGCAGGTTTTGCAGATTTGCCTGTTTTTCTGTGCCCCTTCCCCACCTTGGATGGTGGCGGAGCTGTCTTCACACTCCCAACTGTACCCCTGGGAAAGGCTTTGGTGGTAGATGTTTTGCCTCTCTCCCGCCGGGCACTGGCCAACTTTTTGTGCTTTTGAGGTGGGGGACTGTCCGTGGTCTGGCTCCTTGGCACACTGGCTGCCCTGCTGCCTGCCGCACTCCAGAAGCCGGTTACTACTGGCACCACTGTTCCCACAGATGTTGTGGCTGAGGTGCTGGGTTGGGACCTGGAAAGGTGGACCCTAGGAGACTGAAGGGGTGGGGGAGGTGAGGGGAAGAGGTCAAGGTTGGACGGGAAAAGTTTTTGGGACACACTGGGACGGGTAGATGGATGGGGTTTGGGAGTGGAGGAAGAGGTGGTGGTTGTAGGAGGTGTACGTTTGCTGACTTTGGGTGAAGGTGCATGGACTGGAGGCTGTCGTGAGGTGGATGGCTGTTGGGTGGGTGTGGCTGCGTTTGTGTACCTTGGGAGGTGGGCTCACAGACACACTGGGAGAGGACATAGGGGATGTGTGAATGGTAGTGGGGGTGGTGGCTGCACGTGAGCGGGGTGTGGTGGTGGGTGTGCTGGTGATGGAGGTAGTGGCTGAAGATGTAGTGCATGCAGGTGTGAGTGGAGACGAGACTGGGAGGGAGGAGGGAGACGAGGAGAAGGGGGACACAGTGGAGGCAGTGGATGTTGGTATGTCTGCATGTGTATGATGCTTGCGTGAGTGCCTGTTGGATGTGTGGTGATTATGTTTGCCTGAGCTTCCCTTGTGTGTTGACGTGTGTGCATGCTGGTCTGATGGTGTGCTTGGGATAGGCTGTGGTACAGGGGTTTGGGTCTGGGTGGAGGAAGGTGGAGGGGAGAAGCTAGAGACAGGGACAATGGCTGCCATCAGTGCTGAGGCCAGAGTCTGAAAAGCTTGCTGTTGGGCTGCCTGACCAGAATGAATGCCCTCCAGGTATGCATTGGTCTGTTGCAACTGCCTCTATACACACTGGATGGCATTCAAAATGGTAGACTGCCCAACAGTGAGGGACCTGAGGAGGTCAATGGCCTCCTCACTGAGGGCAGCAGGGCTGACTGGGGCAGAGGCTGAGGTGCCTGGGGCGAAGGAGATGCCCACCCTCCTGGGTGAGCGGCCACGGGACACACACTGAGGGGCTGCTGGGAGGGCGGTGCTGGTGGGGGGGTGGCGGCTGTACCTGTTGATATGGGGGGCATAGAGGGGCCCACCACTGCAAGAGAGCTCCCATCAGAGGAGGAGTCCGTGTCACTGGTCTCAGCTCCTGTCCCCGCCGTGGAGCTCCCCTCGCACTCCGTCCCACTGGTGGCTTCTAACTCCGTTGTGTCGCCCTCCAGGGCCATGTGGGATGCAGCTCCCTCCTGCTCCGGTGGCACTGCTCCTCTTCCTGATGAGGCTAATGTACACAAGAACAGGGAGACCACAAAAAGGTGGGGGAAGACAGAAGAAAGACATGTTGAGTGCATCCAATACCGCTACCGTTGGCGGACCCTACAGACACAGAAGCCCCCTGCACTATGCACTTAGAGTCTATGCCCGATTGCTGCACACATGGAAGTCACAGGAGTCTGACTAGGTGTAGTTGGCTCTGAACACAGGTGGGGTGGGGTGCCACAGGGCTTGCCTTAAGAAGGGACCTTGCCTACTAAACTCGTCCTGGCCTAGGGGAACCCACAGCCCATCTCCCCCACCCAGACACCTACAATGCACGCTGAATCAGCAGAATGAGAGTGTACTCACCCCCTTGTGGCTGCTGTGATGCCATCAAGCGCCCATCCAACTCCGGATACGCCACCGCCAGAATCCGGAACATCAGGGGGGGTCATGGTGCGACGGGCACCCCTCCCACATTGGGAGGCCATCCCCAGCAGGGCCTCCGCCGTCTTCTTGCTCCAGCGGCGAATGTCCTCCCATCTTTTCCGGCAGTGGGTGCTCCGTCTGTGGTGGACCCCCAGGGTCCGGACTTCCTTGGCGATGGCACGCCAAATATCCTTCTTCTGGTGGGCGCTGACCTACAGGAATAGTACTGGGGAAGAAGAGAAGATATAACCGTCCGCACTGTCACAGTCATTGGCCCGCATCCCTACCCTTGCCATGAAGCACATGCACTCACCGTCGTATCATGCATGCCTCATTCTACTCCCCTATCTTTTATCAACACCACTCCAAACAGGCATTGCCCATACAGCATGCTCACAGTGTACTCACCTGTTTCTCTGGAGGACCGTAGAGTAGCATGTTCTGAGGAAGGACCCCATCCACTAGTTTCTCCAACTCCTCCGTGCTGAAGGCAGGGGCCCTTTCCCCAGACACACGAGCCATTGTCTCTTCCAGATTGAGGTCACAGCAGCACTTGCAGTGTAGGTCCTCTCCTGTCGAAGATCAGGTATCAAATGATTGAACAGACAGAAAATGGCAGTGACGTCCGCGGCGGTGCGTACCGTCAACGCCGGCGTGCATAGTCATTGGCTCCTGGAACCCATAGGGTCCAATTTTAACCAATGCAGAATTGTGCACGGTCTTTGACCGCCTACCGCGAAGGTGTACAACGTCAGCGCAGTCAACCTCATATCCCCTTGTCCCACATTACAGGTCAGGCAGCCGCCATTTCAGGGGCCCACATGGCATTAATTTTGACTGCGTCACACATATCTCGGTCTCGCTTAAACACTAATACAGCCATATGTCAATTTTCAAACATTTTCCTATTAAGTTGTGTTTACGTACCTCAGTGTTGGCTGACCCTCTGATCGCTGTTCTCATCCATAGAGCACGTCCGCTGGGGCAGGTGAGGAGATGGCGGCATCCTCCGGTGTACAGACCGCTGGTGGACCTGTCGACAATGGAGGAGCGACATGTAATTGTCACCTACAGACTTGATCGTACCACAATCCTGGAACTGTGTTCCCAGTTGGAGCCAGACCTGATGTCAGCTATCCGCCATCCCACAGGAATCCCCCCTCTAGTGCAGGTGCTGTCAGTACTCCATTTCCTAGCAAGTGGGTCTTTTCAAACAACAGTGGCCATTGCATCAGGGATGTCCCAGCCTATGTTCTCAAACATGTTGTCCAGAGTGTTGTCTGCCCTGCTGAAACACATGCGCAGCCACATCGTTTTTCCTCAGGTGGAGGATTTGCCTACAGTGAAAGGTGACTTCTATGCCCTGGGACATATCCCCAACATCATAGGTGCCATTGATGGGACACATGTGGCCTTGGTCCCCTCACGCAGGAGTGAACAGGTGTACAGAAACCGGAAGAGTTACCATTCTATGAATGTGCAGATGGTGTGTTTGGCCGACCAGTACATCTCCCATGTAAATGCTAAGTTTCCTGGCTCAGTGTATGACGCTTACATTCTGCGGAATAGCAGCATCCCTTATGTGATGGGGCAACTCCAGCGGCACTGTGTGTGGCTATTAGGTGAGGACATGGACCCAATACAGTGTGACTAGGTGTGTGGGTCTGGGGATGTCCCTAAGAGTTAGTGTGTGTCTAACAGTTGTCCCTCGACATTTGCAGGTGACTCTGGTTACCCCAACCTGTCATGGCTACTGACCCCAGTGAGGAATCCGAGGACAAGGTCAGAGGAACGCTACAATGAGGCCCATGGGCGAACTAGGAGGATTATAGAGACGACCTTCGGCCTCCTGAAGGCCAGGTTCCGGTGCCTCCATATGACAGGTGGTTCTCTATTCTACTCACCAAAGAAGGTGTGCCAGATCATCGTGGCCTGCTGTATGCTTCACAACTTGGCTTTGCAACAACAGGTGCCTTTTCTGCAGGAGGATGGTCCAGATGGAGGTGTTGTGGAGCCTGTGGACAGTGAAGACGAGGAAGCAGAAGAAGAGGACATGGACAACAGGAACACGGTGATCCAACAATACTTCCAGTGAGACACAGATAAGAAGACAACACTGCCTGCTACATCCAATTTAATTCTTCTACCTCTCATCTGTCTGTCATTTTCACCCAGTGTATGGACACTGAGTTGTCACTTTCCCTTTCGATTTCACATGTGGGTCCCACTGTGTGACCTCTGCTTTGTTTCCGCATGGACTAGAGCTGTGTGACATAGGTATGTTGACATTACATTGGATATAGCATTTTTCCACAGTTATTGCAAATACACATTTTCGAAAGCACAGACTGACTCCAGATTGTTTTGTGATTGATGGGTGTTTATTTAAGTGCCAAATAGTAGAGGGGGTTGTAAAATGATCAGGGGTGATGGTGGGTGAATGTCCATGTCTATTAGTCTCACAGGTGCTTTGTCCAAAGGGGCATAGGAAGTGGAGCTAGGGCAGTTTAAGTATGGACAGGGTGACAAAGTGGGACAGAATGATGACAATCAGGGTGGTCTCATTTCTTGGCAGGGGTCTTGGCATTGTTCTCTGTCTTTGTCCTGGATCTCAGGTACCGCTTGCGGGGTGGTTCTCCATCTGCAGGGGTGGGGTACTGGTGTCGTGGTCCTGTGGCGGTGCCTCCTGTCCACTAGCGCCGGCAGAGGTTGTGGGCAGTTCATCGTCCAGGCTAGTATCAGGGGCCCCTTGTTGTGCCACAGTGTCCCTCCTGGTGTTGACGAGTTCCTTCAGCGCCCATACAATGGTGTCCAGGGTGTAATTGATGGATTTGAGTTCCTCCCTGAACCCCAAATACTGTTCCTCCTGCAGCCGCTGGGTCTCCTGAAACTTGGCCAGTACCGTTGCCATCGTCTCTTGGGAATGGTGGTACGCTCCCATGATGATGGTGGTACGCTCTCATGATGTTGGAGAGGGCCTCATGGAGAGTCGGTTCCGTAGGCCTGTCCTCCCCTTGTCACACAGCGGCCCTCCCAGTTCCCCTGTTTTCCTGGGCCTCTGGCCCCTGAACCGTGTGCCCACTACCACTGCCCCCAGGTCCCTGGTGTTGTTGGGGTGGTGGGTTAGCCTGGGTTCCCTGTAGTGGTGGACACACTGCTGCTTGACGTGTCCTGGGACAGAGGTATGGGCCCGCTGGGTGGGTGCTGTGCTGGTGTTTTCAGAGGGGGGAAGCTCTGTAGTGGCCTGTGCCAGTGTGAGGGGAACCGACTGTCCCGAGGTCCCAGTTGGACAGAGCTGCTGTCATCACTGTGGGTCTCTTCTGTGGGTGGAGTGGACATGTCTGGACCCTCCTGTCCGGTGACGTTGGGTAGGGGTCCTGCAGGGGTGTAAAGGCATGATTATGGCACCTGTATGTGCCATGGTGTACAATGGGTGGGCGACCCTGTACCCCAGTGCTTCCATTCTTGTGTGGGACCTTCTGTGATAATGGTTTATGGGGGTATATGGGTATGTGCAGTGGACATGCTTTGGTGATGGGTGTCCATGCTTTGGTGTTGCATGCAGGCCTTGGGATTGGGATGTGTGGTTTGTGATAGTGGGACATGTGTGAGGAGTTGGAGTGATGGGGATGAGGGCAAGGGTGGGGGTAGGTGATAGCATGCAGGTAGGGTGGGGGATATGGTAGTTTAAGGTTTGACTTACCAGAGTCCATTCCTCCAGCTACTCCTGCGAGGCCCTCAGGATGCAGTATAGCTAAGACCTGCTCCTCCCATGTTGTAAGTTCTGGGGGAGGAGGTGGGGGTCCGCCACCAGACCAATGAACCGCAATGTGGTGTCTTGAGACCACGGAACGCATCTTCCCCCGGAGGTCATTCCACCTCTTCCTGATCATCCCTAGTTCTTGGGTGCTGTCCCATTGCATTTGACCCTGTCCATGATTCTTCGCCAAAGATCCATATTCCTAGCTATGGTGGTGTGCTGCACCTGTGATCCGAATAGCTGTAGCTCTACCCGGATGATTTCCTCCACCATGACCCTGAGCTCCTCCTCAGAAAATCTGGGGTGTCTTTGCGGTGCCATGGGGTGGTGTGGGTGATGTGTGGGGTGGTGTGTGTTGTGATGTGTGGGGTGATATTTAGAGGTGTGTTGTGTGAGGTGCGTGGATGTTGTGTGAATGATGGTGTTGAGTGTCTGTGGATGCTAGTGTTGTTTCTGGTGGTGTCTCTCTCTGGCCTTCTGTCGCAATTGTTGTCGTAGGGGTTTGTGGGTGATGTGGGTGGGTGTTTTATATTGTATTGGGTGTGTGGGAGTGGTGTGTGTATGTGTATCAGGTGTGTGTATTTCGATTTGTCCAATGTGGATGTGTTTTGTAAATGTGTGTGTATTTTGAGCGTGGCGGTGTGTACCTCCAATGGAATACCGCGGTTAAAAGACCGCCGAGTGGATTCATGGGTCGTGATAGTGTGGCCGTATACCTGTTGGCGTGACGTTGGAGGTTTTGTTATCGCCAGTTTATCACTAA
Organism: Pleurodeles waltl; assembly: GCF_031143425.1. Lineage (NCBI taxonomy): Eukaryota > Metazoa > Chordata > Amphibia > Caudata > Salamandridae > Pleurodeles > Pleurodeles waltl. The sequence goes on from NC_090444.1 coordinate 848,419,722, forward strand.
CCTTTGGTGTGGCGGACTTGTGTCGGGGTCTAGATTTTGGCGGATTCCGAGCTGTGGGTCATAATGGCTGTGGCAGAATTCCGCGGTGGTGTGTTGTTGGTCTTCTGCACGGCAGTAAGCGTCTTTTACCGCCAATGTTGTAATGACCCCAACTGTCTTCTCACCGGTGGTTCTTCTTTTGCACCTTCATCCGGGTTAGCAGGGGCTCCTATTCTCCCTGGACTCTTCAGTGCTTCTTGGACTTGGTCCCCTTCTTCCACAAGTCTTCAGGTCCAGGAATCCATCATTGGTGTCTTGCAGTCTCTTCTGGTTCTTGCATTATCTTCTTTCACGACTTCTTGTGTGGTTTAGGAAACTTACTGTGTTTTATTCCTGCTTTCCTGGGCTCTGGGGTGGTGTCTATTATTTACCTTTAGTGTTTTCTTACACTCCATTGTCCCTCTACACACTACACTTGCCTAGGTGGGAAACCGACTTTCGCATTCCAGTATTTTAGTATATGGTTTGTGTTCCCCCTAGGCCCATTGCAACCTATTGTGATTTTCACTATTTGTACTGTTTTCTTACTGTGTACTTACCTGTTATTGGTTACTAGTGTATAAGTTCTGTAATCTACTTACCTCCTAAGGGAACATAGGGGGTTATTACAACTTTGGAGGAGGTGTTAATCCGTCCCAAAAGTGACGGTAAAGTGACGGATATACCACCAGCCGTATTACGAGTCAATTATATTCTATGGAACTCGTAATACGGCTGATGGTATATCCGTCACTTTACCGTCACTTTTGGGACGGATTAACACCTCCTCCAAAGTTGTAATAACCCCCATAGTCTCCAAAGTATTTTTTCCATTGTGTCACTAAAATAAAGCACCTTTATTTTTGTAACACCGATTATTCTCTTTCATGTGTGTGAGTACTGTGTGACTACAGTGGTAGTGCAGAGCTTTGCATGTCTCCTAGTTCAGCCTTAGCTGTTCTGCCTACAGCTACCTCTAGACAGCCTGGCTTCTAGACACTGACTACATTTCAATAATAATAGATAACTGGGCCTGGTAATAAGGTGTAAGTATCTTTGGTACCCACTACAAGCCAGGCCAGCCTCCTACACACCTGCAAGTAATGAGATACACAGTGAGAGCAAAACTTTCATGTTGAAAATTAAACACAGGAAAACATTCCAGGCCTTAACTCCAATCAAACTTGAGATAGACATTAATGCACATTCAGATGCATGGTTATATGGCCGTTTCACATGAGTATTATAAATGAGGAACCACTATGAACATGTCTTATAAACGTACTTCAGTTTATGACTTTCAGTTCTCTTCGTTTGCATGAATACATTTAAACATTACTATCTTTGGGCTCAACTTCAATTGTTTGTGCAGTGGTTAGCATGCAGACGTACCCCAGGTAAAAACATGGCACCCCATGTCCCGAGTCTTTCAGCCCTCATAAAAGTCCTACTACAGCTGAGGTGCCCTACAGTAGGTGACACCCAGGAGTTCAAGGTGATAGCGAAATGCTGGGTTTGACGTCTCCATAAAATCTGTTGTAAAATCCTCTACACACAAGACCTGCCCATCACCATGCTTACAGAGCTCCCACATGGGGGGAACTGGAGGGGGCTAGAGGACTGGATGGCTGCGGGAGCAACTATAGTTGGGAACCTGTTCTTAGCAGGTATACTCATCCCTTTGAAGATTTTCGCTCTGCATTCTTTCATTCTGCTTCAAGGCCACTTTCTACTCCACTGAGCTGTTACAGCTGCCCTTCACAAACATTGGGGGGTGGGACAAATGGAACCAAGCCAACACTTCAGTTGCCAATACATAACCCTCTCTGCAGGCACCTTTAAGGCAGTCACAAGTTTATACAAGGTGCTAGGGAAAGATCTTAATAAACCATTAGAGCGTCTGAGGACCAACTGGGAGGAGGATTTGGGTGTCCCAATCCCAGAGAACAACTGGGATAAAATATTAGAGAGAGTCCTGCAGGTACCTAGAAATGCCCGCTTTAAGCTCATCAATTATTATGTTCTCCATAGAAATGTATCTTACACCGGAACGGGTTGCCAAATATTTCTCAGTAGCAGAGGTGACATGCCCTAGGTGCAAGGAATACTGCGTAACAATAACAGAAATGATTAGGACACTCATAGTGGGGAGATACCATTCACCCCCGGACACTGCCTTCCTAGCTGGTTCCCCGATACTCCCAAAACGAAAGTCACAGGTAGATTCCAAGATCTGGAATATCTCTTAGCCAAACTGGAGATCGCCAGGAATTGGAAAGCCCCTAAAGGACCCCGCATTCCCACCTGGCATACAGAATTGATCAAAAGGGCAGGCTGCGAGGGAAGAGGATTGACAAGGAAATCTAAACAGGGGAAAAGCACATTGGAAGCAGCCAGGCCTGGGAGGCTCTTGTAGAAAACCTGGTGTCTCCAGAAGCCGACTTGCCACTGGATTCTCCAGCGGGGACACTGGCATAAGAGGGGTGAAAGACTAGACCCAGCCTAGCATGTGGACTGACTTCTACTACCGCCCAAGGGCTCCTCCTCTACAGGCATCAGCTGGGGATAATATCTTACACATTGCTCCTTCTTGTTATAAGGTGACAGGGTACAATGGGTTCTAATTTTGCAAACTGAACAACTACACAACTAAGGGAGGTTGTGGTACAGTTGTGTTCTGTTTGTAATGGTCAACCTTTTTCTGGTGGTATGAATATTCGTTGTAACACAAAAGCATATTTGATTGCTGAAATGTGGTGCCTTACACACAAAAAGGACCAGTTGTAAAACTGATTAAAGTTGTTTCATAAAAACAAGAATACATTGAAACACACATTTTATATTAAGTGAGTTTGTTTCATTCCCCTTTTTGGACTGCATACTGGCACAGCCAAGTTCTGCTCTCTCAGGGCTCAGGCTAGCGGTATCCTGACCCCTTAGGACTGATGGAGGGTCTGTGAGGAACCCCTCATGGGCAGGAATTTCCCCAAAATGTTTTTTTGGGGTGCACAAGGATCCGCGGATCCTCAACAATACTCATCGTGGCCCCACTTGTGAATTTGTGATGGATCCAAAGCGCTATTTAAAAAAAGGAAAACCACTCCTAGACCTACTCACACACTCACTCACACATACCGAATCACAGACCCACAAAACCACTACCACACCCAGTCACAGAACACACATACCCACTCACACACCCACTTACACATTCACACAACCACTTACCCACAGACCCACAAAAGCACTTGCACACCCACTTACAGACCCACACTACTACTCACACACCTATTCACACACTCCCACACCCACTTATATACACACAATCACTCACACACACATACAGCCCCTCACACGCCCACTCACAGACCCACAAACCAACTCACACTCACCCACAGACCCACACAGCCGTTCACACATGCACTCACACACCCACTCATACACTCACTTACACACATATACAGCCACACAATCAAACACCAAGTCACATACTTACTAACATGACCCCCAGCGTGGGATTGGCTGCATGAGGGGGGCCAGGCCCTGCAGCCAACCCCTACCACACACAGAATAGCAGCAGTTGGATTAAACTATAGTAATTAATTAGTAATTCATTGAAAAAACAAATGTTACAGAGAGTTATAGTCAAGAAAAAGAATACAAAAACCTTAATAATTCAGTAACAAACCAAAGGTTACTGGGAAGTATAGTTAGGTTCAGATTTAAACAAACAAAACCATAGAAATTCAGCAGGTGTAGTTATGCTTATCTCATTAAACTATAACTCATGCCCTAAAGTAACTCTAACTCGAGCCCGCCATGCACTGCTAACTTACTTACATATTACATCAGTCATGAAAACTTCTATGACATAATTGATAATATTACTGCAACATTTGCAATAAAATTATTGATGAGAAAACTGTGCATGGCAGGGTGTGTGGTATAGATCCATACACTATGGCGAAAAAAAGAAGAGCAGTGCTGGAATCAGCTGGTGGGAGATCCTGATCTACGAGGAACAACCTGAGACGAGCAGGGCCAGGGGTTGAGCACTTGAGATGGTTCAGGTGCATTGTGGGTGCAGGGAGGAGAGAAACAGGGAAGGAGGGGAGTTGCCGAACCACAGACACCTACCCTACATCCCTACGGGGAGACGTTGGCCCAGAAAGGGGTCTATTCTTGCCCTTGGACATTGCTCTTGTTGCTGTTTACGTTTATTAATGGGGGTACAGGTTAGGGACACTCACAATGGCTGATTGGACTAACCCGGAAGGAACCTACTCACTACAAGGGGGAACTACACACTACTAACACACATCATAAACATTAAAGACACAACGTGGGTGAAAGCCTCAATGCCTACATAACCTTTCTACTACACATGATCCACTACGGATAGTGACACTAATGTGAATGACCTTGATAATCCTGTGAAAAGGAGGGCCATTATCTCATACCTGGAACACACAAGGGCAGACATGTCTTCTGCAGGAGACACACTACCTTGCAAGGGACTGGCATCACCTGAAATGTAGGGTCTTTCCACAACAATTCTACTACTCTGCTAACAATAAAACAGCAGGAGTGACCATTCTCATCTCTAAATCCTTCAAGGGGTGGACAAAGGACAAGATTGTGCAGATCAAGGGGTGGCTACTGGTACTATACATAGGTACAGAGGAGCAGGCACTTGCACTCGGCTCTAGGTATGCCCCTGACCAGGGCCAAAGGCCTTTCATCCACAAAGCAGTTGTCAAAACAATGACCCCTAGGGAGAAACTGGTCCCAACTGAGGGGAGATCTCAATATTGCGTTTCAAAATGAGCTAGACCGCCCAGCATCTCAGCAGGGAGTGTCGAGGAAGATCAAAAAGGAAAGTTCTCAATGGCTCTGTGAGATGGGACTGCAGGATCTGCAGAGGGTGGGCCTCCTCAATCCATGGAATACTCCTTCTACTCCCACGCACATAAAATCTACGCCAGACTCAATCATTTTCTAGGCACAAGAGAAGTGCAGAGTTTAGTCACTGCCATTGAGATAGAACCCTGCTCCTTGTCCGGTCATGCTGCCGTAGTGATTGACATTACTCTCCCTCCAGTGACTTGAATACATCGGTCATGGTGCCTAAGGGAGACACACCTACGCAAACCTGATGTGTTCAAACTAGTTAAACAGGCCATTTGCTTCTATCTACTGAACAACGACACAGCTGATACCCCAGTTTTGGTCCTGTGAGATGCTTTAAAAGCAGTGGTCAGAGGAACCTTTACAGCAATTCCCGCTGGTGACAATAAGTTGAGCCACGAGAAGAGAGAGCAGCTACAGCAACAAGTCAAAGAACTTGAGCGCATTCACCACCGTACAGGTGCCCCTAGGATGTGGAGGCAGTTAGAGGCGGTGCGGACACAGCTAGCACACTTGGACCTCAACAGGGCAGAATATTCTCTTCTCTGCCTAAAGCACAACTTTTATGTGGGACGACACAAGTGTTGGCGACTACTAACCAACAAACTCCATGCCCAACGCCAAGCAACAAGTGTCAAAGTACTAGCCAGAGAGGACGGCTCCTAGATCAGAAACGATGACCTTATCCCTGCCCTGATCAGAGACTTCTCTAGCGATCTTTACTTAGCACAGCCTATACCCGGGAGTACTGTTGCGGGGTATTGAAAGAAAGTGATTGTTTCTTGTCTAACCTTGACGCAGGTAGATGAGATTGATCGACCTATCCACAGGGAGGAGGTACTAGCCGCCATTGCTTGCCTGAAACTCCATAAATCGCCGGGACGGGACAGCTTTCCTGCGAGCTTTTATAAGACCTTCGCCACTTGTTGCCAGCCATCTATAGTAGTAATTCCCAAGTCTGGAAAGGACACTCCGGAATGTGAGTCCTACCGGCCAAGCTCCCTCCTTAATGTTGATGCCAAACTGCCAACTGGTATCCTGGCAGCCCAAATGAACCCATTGATGACTGGGCTGGTCAGCCCCAACCAGGCCGGATTCATTCCCCCGAGACAATGCAGTGACAATTCCAAGCAAATCCTCCAACTCATCAACAAGACCAAGCGCTTTAAACGTGAGCTGCTGCTTCTAGCAGTTGACGCTGAAAAGGCATTTGACCGCGTACACTGGCCCTAACTGGCAGCCACACTCACTTGTTTCGGCTTCGGACCCAGGTTCCGTAACTGGATACTGAACAATTACAAACACCCATGGGCTACAGTTAGGGTGAATGGGACAATGCTGAACCACTTCCCCATCTGCAGGGGCACCTGACAGGGGTGCCCGCTGCCTTCCCTGTTATTTGCACTCAACATGGAGCCCTTCGCTCAACGTGGAGGGGACAAGCTGAACGTCACCGGGGTCTGCTTTGGAGGAGGGACACCACACCATCTGCCTCTCGGCTGATGATGTCATTGTATGCTTTGCGACCCATGGTCGGCCATACCAGCATTCCTGGAGGAGGCAGGGCACTTTAGTGATGCAGCAGGATTTCAGATAAATATCCCGAAATCCCAGACGCTGAACCTCCCAGTCTCTCAACAAACCGCAGCGCAACTCTCTGGTAGCCTCCCAATCCAGTGGACCACGACCGATATTCCCTACCTAATGATCCAATTGGCCATGACAGTCATTGACACCGCTATACTGAACCACTGCACCGTACATAGACAAATTGTGCAAGATCTCGCCCAGTGGCGCTTCTACCCACTCTCATGGCTTGGCCGAATAGTGGTGCGCAAAATTACTACTCTCTCTCAAATTCTCTTTTTATTCCAACCCCTACCAGTGGACCCACCATCAGGTACGATTAAACCCCTCCAACAGGCACAGTCTTGTTTTGTGTGGGCAGATAAATGCCCTCGAAGGAACCATGTGCATAGCTGTCAGTCCCCCAAAGAAGGCAGACTAGGAATCCCAGATCTCAAGCAATACTACCAAGCTTCCCAGCTCTGTCATTTTGCTGAATAGTCAAGAGCAGAGTCTGAAAAAACATGGCTTTTTATGGACAGAGTGATCACAGGCATACATCTATGGAAAGTGCCCTTCCTCAACATACCACAACGAGTCTGGGGACTATACCCCTCCCGAGTACCAGGCCAATGCTTAAGTTATGGGAGAGAGTAGAAACGACCATTGGCTTAACCACGTTTTCCTCATCCCTGACAACCATACTTAACAGCCCAGACTTCACGCCTGGCCTGGACCAACATGTGTTCCATCGATGGCAGGAGAGTGGATGCCACTCCATTGGAAACCAGTTTGGGGAAGATGGCGTCCTTTCATTTGAAAACCTGTGAGAGGACTTTGGGATGCCAGAGACCAAAAGACTACACTACCTCTAGGTCAGGCAATGGGTAACACATCCTACAGTAAAACCCATAGCGCAGAGACCCTCAACAGCTTTTGAACACAAAGCTCACAGACAAGGGTATGATATCAGACCTCTACAGCCTTTCACTTTGGGCTTCCCCGTCATCGAAACCCCCAGGGCAGGTATGATAGGAGAGGGAACTAGGTACACAATTGAGCTTCATGGAATGGGGGGATACACTACACAGCCCGACACACCAAGGTCTATAAAAATCACTACCTATTGGTATCATACACCCATTGCCTACAAAGATGTTACCCCACATGGAAGGCGGGCTGCTGGCGACAATGCAGTCAGCTGGGCACACTGGTCCACATCCTATGGGAATGCCCCAAGCTCTCCCAATTCTGGAACCAGGTCGTACAAGATATAGATACCCACCAGGGAACACAACTACATAGATTCCCTGCCTACACAATTCTCGGCCTACCCAACCGCTCACATTCCCACTCAGATCAAAGGGTCGCTGCATCGGCCTAGCCTTAGGAGCGGCACATCAGACGATCCTAGCACACTCGGACATGGATACAGTGCCCACACACCTGGCTTCGCTTTACAGAATCTTGCATATTCTAGGGGTGGAAAATCTTTCCTTAGTCTTGACATCACAAGGAGGCTCCTACGGTGAATTATGGAAACCATTCATTACACTTTTGTCCCAAGAATTCCAGGAACTAATGTGCCCTAAATACCTGAGGTTAATAGGTCTCCTGAAACAGCCCACCAGAGTTGATATTATTCAACTCCGATTACAAATACACAAGATGACACTTGACCCCCTTTCTACCACATGCCTGAATGTCCCTGTGGGGAGGAAGGGGGGTAGAGGTAGGGAAGGGAGGGCTTGTTTAAATACCAGTCCATATTGATTGTCTTGTTTCCTGTTGTCCTCATTATTCTAATGTGTCCGTCCATAACATTTGTGCAAACTCATTTCACTAATAAAAAGAATTAAAACATAAAAATAGAATTTCTCTCACAGGCTAGTGGCCCAGCCTCTTGGAAAATCTAAAGACAGCATCAGTGGTCCTACATTGATCGTAATCCCCAAATAAGTAAAGTGAGGAGTTTTCATAATTTCCTCACAACTAAGTAAAACATTTTTTTGTCTTAGATAGCTTTGGGTCACATTTAATTACAAAGGACTTAGTATGATTGGTCATAAGTCCTAGACTAGACATAAAATTATTAGAATCATCTAACAGAAGCTAAAGCACATTGGTTGTCCAGGCAATAAAAACAGCATCATCTGTGCAAAGCAGAATGGGGATTTCTCTATCTTTTCCAACCTTCATCAAATGCTCCCCAAGGGAATTAATATGATTAAAAAATAAAAAGGGGGCCAAGACCCAACCTTGTCTAACCCTGGTTAATGACAGAAATCTTTCAGTTTGATCCCCGCTCCTGCTGTATCGAACTCTGGCTGTGGTATGACCATGGAGCCTGCAGAGCAGAGAAACAATAACACTATCAATCCCTAGCTTTAACATTATAGACCATAGCTTTGAGCGGTCAACCGTGTCAAAGGTGCAAGTTAAGTCCATTAAGGTGAGATGGACACAGCCTTTTTTAGCCTTAGGCCCTCATTATGAACATGGCAGGAAAGACTGCACCGCCGGTGGTAACTACCGCCAACAATCAGGAGGTTTGGGCCGCCAAATAATGAAGCACATGAAAAACAGGCAGCCTGAAAAACACCCACCACCAGCAGAGGAGTGTCGAGAACGACAGAAGAAACCACCCACAGTCCGACGGAAAGGCCCTACCGACCCAACAATTAATGAAGCACTAGACCGCTGTCAGTTCCGGGGTGTGAACCACCGCCATGCAAACCCTAGTGGAAATGATCCAAGTAAAAGGAAACACTTACTAGAGGCTCACACAACTTGCCGAAGCAGACATGGAGAGAGAGTTGCAAATCATGCCAGTGCTGCTCCTTGCCATATACCTCCACGACCGAGACCGCCGACGAAGACAATGATGGTAAGTACCACAACCTACTAAACAAGGGAAGAAAGGGCACAGTAACATACCCACCCACCCCACAAAGCACTCACAACCCCTCACAACATCACAAACCATACACACCTGAGCAAGAGGTACTTACCCGACACAAGCCCAAGACAACCTGCCCAAAGTACCCACATGTGCACAACACCCCCCACAATGAAACAAGGAACCATGGATCCAGAGTGTGGCAACACCAACACTGGCCACACAAACTTTAATAAAGCTCCAGGAGCATCAGATTGTCCACATTAGGCCAATGGCCAGTCCATAGCAAAAAGGCGGATGGGCCCAAATGGCCCGAACTTGACTCCCACATGTGCACATGGTACTGCACCATAAAGGGGCATCAATGGTGCAGCCAGGCACCTCATGGAACAGGGGCAGGGGGTGCCGGAGGTGGGGACTTATGTCTGGGGGGGGGGGGCTTAGGCTTACGTTTGGGATGTGAAAGTGTTTGGGTTTCACCTTCGAAGGTGGGGGAGCAGGCTTGGACTGGGGGCGGCAGATGTACCTGGGCCAGCACGGGGCCTCTTGCTCACAGGGGAAGGTGCACAGGAATGGGAAGGGTGGACAGGGGCAGACTTGGACGTGGGAGGAGTGGACAGGGCAAGGAGGTGGGCACGTTTAGGGACGAGACGGCGTGGGCCAGTTGGTTCAAAAAGGTCTACACGGATAGGAAAAGTTTCTTTGGGGCAGTCGGGGTGGACCTGGAGGAAGGTGTGGGAGTGGAGGTAGAGGGAGTGGTCGTAACAGGTGTATGTGTGCGTGACATGGATGCAGGTGACTGTACAGTATGCTGAGGTGTGGTGAATGTGTGTTGGATGTGTGTCTGGGAACGTTCGAGTGGCTTGGGAGGAGGGGGGTGGACACAGTGGGACAAGACAGGCTGCCAGTGTAAATGTATATGGTCTGGGTGTCTGCATGTTTGCTGAGTGTGCTGTAAGTGGTAGTCCGAGTCAATGTGGTGAGTGCAGGTGTGGTGTCTGGGGTGCATGATTGGATCTCTGATGTTGCGGTAACTGCAAGAATTGGGCCAGAAACAGTGAATGGAGGTGCAGTGCTTGTGAGTATGCATGTAGAGGTGACAGACAGGGAGGCGGAAGTGGTGGACACAGAGGGGGAAGTGGATGTTTTGTGTGTGCCTTTGTATGTTGGCTGTGTGTATGCCTTTGGTGGGAATTGTGGTGCTTGTGCTTCTGTGTGTGCTTCTTGTGTGTTGAGGTGTGAGCATGGCTGCCTGAACATGTGCTTGGAATGGGTGAAGGGAGTGGGTGCTGGAAGGAGTAGATGTGGTTGGAGGGAGGACGGAAAAACCAGGGACACTGGCTGCCGTCAAAGAGGAGGCCAGAGCCTGAAAAGATCTCTGTAGGCCAGGCACGGCATCGTGAATGCCATCCAGGTATGCATTGGTCTGCTACATGTGGGATGCTAGCCCCTGGATGGCATTAACAATGGTTGTCTGCTCTACAACCTCAGGAGGTCAATAGCCTACTCCGTGAGGGCAGCAGGGCTGACTGGGACAGGGGATGAGGTGCCTGGGGCAAAGGAGATGCCCACCCTTCTGGGTGAGCGGGCACACACAACTGGGTGGGGTGCAACTGGGAGGGCGGTTATGGTATGGGGGTGGCGGAAGATGACAAAGAATGGGTGGGCCCACTAGGGTCCGCCACCACCAGGGAGTTCCCATCGGAGGAGGTATCAGAATCACTACCTCCAGTGGTAGTTGCCTCACCCGTGGTACTCCCCTCACCCTCCAACCCACTGGTCCCCTTGGCGTCGCTCAACTCTGCCTCCTCAGAACCGTGGGCCACTGCATCCCCACTCGCCAGTGCCACTGCTCCCTCGCCAGATGATGCTGATGTACACAGACAACACAAGAGTACAGGCGATGTGCAGCTTTTTTGCTGACAAGGCCCTGGCGGTGGCTGGTGGTAACAGAAATTTTGGCGGATTCTGTTTTTGGCATCTTTATATGGCGGGTTTCTGTTCACCGCCAATGGCGGTATTTGTTCTCCGTCGCCACAGCGGGTGACGGAGTTTACCGCCATGTTCATAATGACCCCTCAGTGTACTTTTGGACAATTAAGGAGAGGTTTAATGACCAGACCTGGTTAAAAACCAAACTGTAAATCGGAGAGCCCCTGTGACTCTATTGCCCAGCTTTCCAGTTTGGATAATATTACTCTACCTAAGATCTTCACTGTACTGTCTAGGAGAGATATTGGGCGATAACAGTGGGGTAGACCCATCTCCTTTTTTAAATATGGGAATAATGATGGCCTCCTGCCAGGTTTTAACCCGAGGGCCTATTATTGCACTTCTTATGACATTGCTTAATAAAAGAGCCCAAAAATGTGGAAGAGATTTGAAAACATCCAAAGGGACTCTATCAGATCCCAGTGCTTTACCTGAGGGACTACTCTCAATAGCCAAAATTACATCAGATATTGTGATTGCACTGCAAAGTGCTCGCCTGAAGCTCAAGTCACAAAGAGCTTCCTTTTCAGAACCCATAGTAGGGGTCTGCTCTTTTGGATTGACGACATTAGAAAAGTGAGCCACCCAACCTTTACTAGAAATAACACATTCAACTTTTGGCAAGGCCTCACCGAAGGGACTCAAAGAATTTATGACTTACAAAAAGCTTTAAGAATCTTTCAGCTCACTTGCTATTCTTAAATCCTCCCAGGCCTTTACCCTAATTTCAACCTTGCTTGTGCGAGTTGCCTTTTTGTAAAGTTTCCTGGCGTGAGCTATTTCTGATTGATCCTGCAGGCATTTATTTAGAGCAAGTTTGAAGAGCTTATGAGCTTTAGAGCAGAAACTGTTAAACCACCTTCGGTTGTCCTTACTTTTTGGGGCAGTCTTAGTTAATTAATCAGCCATATAACTATTAAAACCTAGTACAGTGGTTCCCAACCTTTTGATTTCTGTGGACCCCCACTTTAACATTAATGGAACCCAGGGACCCCCAATGACCCCATCATTAGAATCCGGGGACCCCTGCCTGAGTCATTACTGGAAGCCGGGGACCTAATTTGTCAATATTTGTTAATATTTTTTAATTTTCTAGTCTCTCGCGGACCCCCTGAGAAGGCTTTGCGGACTCCCTGGGGTCCCCGGACCACAGGTTGGGAATCACTGACCTAGTATATGAAGTTATAACTTATAACGGATTAGCTTCCTCCTGCAGGACTTTGTCAATGTTTGATTGATTATACAATAAAAGATCTCTACGGAAAGGACCAAATGATTGTGAAGGTAAGACTATATTTAAGATGTATTATGCTTTACGCCACTCTATGTACCTTGATGATATATATAGTGATACCTCAAGGCACGTAGATATGAAGTTAAGTAAAGTAAACCTATACTTACCTATACATACTTACCTTGTCAATATTTTGGCCCTCGATAATTTGCCCTTTACCGTAGGTGCTCACATTACTTAGAGGTCATCCCTCCTATTGACCTTAAAAACATAAGATGGCCTCTCAAAGGCACTTCTTCTTAGTTTTGTTCATAGTATGTCAAGTCACCAGAAAGTCATCCAGCCCAGATAGTGGCTATCCCCATCCGCCTTTACTTGAAAATCATTTTAATTTAATTTAAATGTGACATACACATCCAGGAAACCTGGCTACTACATAATGTACCAAACTCTCGCCATTGACGTCAATTCCCCGAAATGCCAGTGGTAGTGGAAGTGACATCACAAGCCCTTTGACCTCCACTTTTACTCACACAGGTACTTATACATACACACAAATTCATATTTACATACACTCTCTCTCACACATAAACACACTCACCCGCAAGCCCACACAACATACATTTAAAAACATGTTTTTTACCAACCTCAGCTGCCATGTTATGGCGCATTCCAGATAATTGTACACCATTTTATTACACTCAAATTGAATAATATATTATTATACACTATTAATATCATAAAAAATTGATAGAAAACAAAAAGATTGGCACCCCAAATGACGTCCATAAGGACGTGCTGACACTGTGTTCCTGTTATAGAATTTGCCACCTCTAAGGCCAGGGGTCGGAAAGGTTGTGCCATAGGTCGCAGGTGCAGCCCCTTGGGACCCCTAATGCAGTACTACAGTCTACCTACATGACAAAAACAGCAAAAACGTGCAGTGGATCAAGAAGGGATTCGAAAACCCTGGTCTTGATGACAGCATTCTAGCTCCATTCTCAATCTCGATTTCAGAAGGAGGAAAAACAGTAAGTGATAAGTGCCTCTTACTTCTGAAATTCAGGCAAAGAAAAACGTTTATAGCAATTTAATTAGCTGCAACCAGACGTGGCAGTGGGAGGACGATGAAGACAGAGAGTAGGCACTGCTGGATGGGTGAAAGAGTGACCACAGGGTGAAAGAGTGACCACAGGGTACAGGAAGCCAAGGGTAGACAGATCTGCACTATGCTGCAAATTGTATTTTTGGTTCTTCGCAGCAGCAATCCATCTAAGGCAGTTCCCAGCACGCCTGACACAGCCAATCAAATAAAATAAATACATTAAGAAATGCTCGCCTCCCAAAACAACTTTCCAAAAAAGCCTTGACAGAAGTGCCAGTCTCCTCTCAGCCTGCAAGACAAACAGCTGTACAGCATCCATTTTAGGACATCCTCATTCCTCACTCCTCATCCCTACTTCTCATCCCTGCTTCTCATCCATCATCCCTACTTCACATCCATCATACATCATCCCTACTTCTTATCCCTCATCCCTACTTCTCATCCATCATATATCATCCTTACTTCTCATCCATCATCCCTACTTCTCTTCCATCATCCCTGCTTCTCATCTCTGCATCTCATCCCTGCTTCTCATCCATCAATCCTACTTCTCATCCATCATCCCTGCTTATCATCCCTCATTCCTGCTTCTCATCCTTACTTCTCTTCCATCATATGATATGTATGATATGTCGAATGACATCCTGAAAAATCTCTGCCGCAGATAACACAACAAAACTTAGGGCCTGATTATGATTATTGCGGACGGGGTTACTCCATCACAAACATGAACGATATCCTGTTCGCCTTGTTAAAATTCTGTTATATCCTATGGAGATCGTAATGCGGCAGACGGAATATCTGTCACATATGTGACTGACTATTCCATCAGCCAAGATCGTAATCAGGCCCTTAGGCCCTCATTATGACATTGGCGGTAAATCCCACTTACCACCGTGCTGACTGCCGCCAACATACCGCCGCTGCAGCAGATATCCGTTCACCATATTATGACACACACACACCAATCCGTCACTATTCAGCCACAGACACAAGTCCGCCACACCAAAGGTCAGTGATAAGCTGGCGGTATCCAAACGAACACCGTTACGCCAACAGAACTACGGCCATCACGTTATGACCCACAAATCACCCCGGCGGACATTCAACTGCGGTAAACCATTGGTGGTACATACCACCGCGCTCAAAATACACACACATACAAAACAACATTACATTGGTCAATTTAAATAATACACACTTGACACCCATACACACACCACACACACCCACTCACACCACTACACCCACATTACTCACAACCCTTTACAACTACAAATAATTGCCACCAGAAAGAGACAGCAAGACCCCCTACACAACCAGAGCCACATACCACTCACACCTATACACCACTCACGCACCCCACATCACACACCCTAACACATTACCCTACACAACCTCACCTACACACCTTACACAACAACCATGGCACCCCCCGATTCTCAGAGGAGGAGCTAAGGGTGATGGTGGAGGAAATCATCAGGGTAGAGCCTCAGCCATTTAGAGCACAGGTGCAGCAGATAACTATAGCTAGAATGATGGAGCTATGGCGGAGAATCATGGACAGGGTCAACGCCGTGGGACAACACCCAAGAACTAGGGATGACATCAGGAAGAGGTGGAACGACCTACGGGGAAGGTACGTTCCATTGCAGCAAGACACCAGCTTTAGAGGACATTCGGTGGACCCCCACCTGCTCCCCCACAACTAACAACATGGGAGGAGTAAGTTTTGGCAATCATCCCTCCTGAGGGCCTGGCCGGAGAAGGAGGAGGACTGGACTCTGTAAGTCAACTCTCTTCTTTTATCACCCCCTACCTGCATGCTATCACATACCCTCACCCTCACCCTCACTCCCATCACTCTACCACCTCCCAGACACCCCACCATCACATCCCACACATTCCAATAACAAGCCCCGCATGAACTACCAATGCATGGACATCACTCACAGCCCTGCATGGACACCTATCACCAAAGCATGCACACTAGAGAGAATCAGCTAGCCCACCATATACAAACTTACACAAGTGAAAGCTGCCAGGGCAAATACAACCAAATAGGGCAACCCACCGATGTACAATATGTCACACACAGAAACAATAACACATAATTTACATCCCCACAGGTATCCTAGCCAATGTCACCAGAGAAGCGGTGCCAGCACTATCCAGTCCCACAACTGAAGAGGTCCACAGTGATGACAGCAACTCTGGTCGCCTGGATCTGGATGGCCAACCTGGCCCATCAGGGACCTCTGGACAGTCGGTTACCCAGGTCCAGTCACACACCACCACAGAGCCTCCCCCATCTGGAAACACCACCACAGTACCCACCCAGTGTGCCCACATCTTTGTCCCCAGGACACGTCAATCAGCAGTGTGTCCACCTACACAGGGACCCCAGGGCACACCTCATACCCAAGACGATCAGGGACCTGGAGTCAGTGGGCACACGGATCAGGGGAGAGAGGCGCAGGACAACAGGAAAACTGGGAGGAGTGCTGTGCGCCAAGGGGAGGACAGGCCCAGGGAACCGACTCTCCTGGAGGCACACACCTAGATCCTGGGAGCATATCAACATTCCCAGGACACGATGGGCAAGATCCTGGACAACGTGCAGGAGAACAGGCGGCTGCAGGACGGACAGTACCAGGGGATCAGGGAGAACTTGCAGGTCATCAACACCACCCTGGTCTCCATTGCACGGGTGCTGGCAGACATGGCCAACAGTATGAGGGAGGCAGTCTCACAACAGCGGGCTCCTGCCACTAGCCAGACATCTGAACTGATTTCCTCCTCCGTTGCCACTAGCGGACAGGAAGCCTCACCACAATACTCACAGGCCACCTGCAGAAGGAGAACCACCCGCAAACATTCCCTGCAATCCAGGCAGAAGCCAGAGACTATTGCCAAGACCCCCGCCAGGAAATGAGACTCTCCTGATTGTCATCCTTATGTTCCACTCTGTCACCCTGTCTACCTTGAACTGCCATTGCTCCCCTTCCTATGTCCCCTTGGACAATGCACCTGTGCTACAAGTAGACTGGAACAATACCCTGGACTTTCCTCTATCGTCACCCCATCCCAATGTACTTTCCCCTCTTCTTCTTAGCACTTCAATAAACACCCTTGGATAAAAAACAAGTACAGAGTATGTTACATTTTTAAAGTATGTATTTACTTGACCAGATTCAAACATTGCAATTCAACTGTACAGTAATTGTGCACATAGGAAATAACTGTATTTGGCTGCAGTGATCACAGCAGGAGCGATAGTGGGGCACCAACATCTGTAAAATGAATTGCCAAAAGGTACAGTAAGTGGGCATAGAAGTGGGAAATAACAGCATGCCAGTGCCAAGGATCTACAATATAATGACAATGAAATGTGAAGTAACACTGTCTTACCTGTGTGTCATTGGAAGTATTGTCGTATCACTGCAGTTCTGTTGTCCTCATCCTCATCCTCTGCCTCCTCATCCTCACTGTCCACATGGCCCACTGCTGCCACACGGGCATCTCCAGCCTCCTACTCTTTCAGAAAAGGCACATGGCGTCTCAAGGCAAGGTTGTGCAACATGCAGCATGCCACAATTATCTGGCAGACCTTCTTGGGTGAGTAGCACAGGGATCCACCTGTTAGATGGAGGCACCTGAACATAGCTTTCAGGAGGCCGAAGGTTCTTTTGATTATCCTTCTTGTTTGACCATGTGCCTCATTGTAACGTTCTTCTGCCCTTGTCCTGGCATTCCTCACAGGGGCCAGTAGCCATGATAGCTTGGGGTAACCAGAGTCACCTGCAAATATCGAGCGGCAACATTTAGCCACACACTAGCCCATATGTCCCACACCATACCCATACACCAACACCTACTGGGTGGGAACCAGGGATCACTTATTAGCCACACCCTGTGCCTCTTTAGTTGTGCCATCACATTTGGGATGCTGCTATTCCTCAGGATAAAGGCATCATGCACCGACTGAGAACATGGGAGATGTACTAGTCCACCAAGCACACAATCTGTACATTCATGGAGTGGAAACTCTTACGATTTCTGAACACCTGTTCATTGTGACGGGGGGACAAATGCAATATGAGTTCCATCAATCGCCCCAATTATGTTGGGGATATGTCCCATTGCCTACAGGTCACCCTTCACTGTGGCAAAATTCTCCACCTGGGGGAAAACAATGTAGCTGACCATATGTTTAATCAGGGCAGGCAACACTCTTTCCAGCACTATTGAGAACATTGGCTGTGACATTTCTGCTGCCAAGCCCACTGCCACTTGAAAAGAACCAGTTGCCAGGAAATGCAGCACTAATAGAACTTGTACAAGAGGGGGGATACCAGTGGGGTGACGGATAGCAGATATCAGGTCAGATTCAAATTGGGCACACAGCTCTGTAATTATGGCCCTGCCAAGTCTATAGGTGAGGATGATGTGCCTGTCCTCCAGTGTTGCCAAGTCCACCAGGGGTCTGTACACGGGGGTATTACTTTATCTCCTATTCATCCGCAGCGGTAGAAATCTAAGGGACAAAAGAGTGAGGAGCCGGTCACAAACTGAACATTGGAACCACAACAGTACAATGCATGATGTCAATTTGTAATGGTTAAGTGGAATTTGTCCTGTATGTCCAAATTTGAACAGTGACGCAGTTTTTATCCCGGGCCTGCCCCACTCCCTGAAATGG
This sequence comes from Pleurodeles waltl, assembly GCF_031143425.1. NCBI lineage: Eukaryota > Metazoa > Chordata > Amphibia > Caudata > Salamandridae > Pleurodeles > Pleurodeles waltl. The sequence goes on from NC_090444.1 coordinate 848,438,146, forward strand.
CATCCGCCTGTCCTGTGTGGAGGGACAGGTGGAAGTGAGGTAATTTCGCTGACGGTGTGCGTCGTTACGGGAGGCGGTCGGGAACAACCGTGCAACTCCTCATTGTTTAACATTGTGCCCTATGGGGTACAGTGGCCAATAGTGATCTACGCCGGCAGTGACGGTATGCACCGCCACAGATGTGACTGCCATTTTCTATCTGATCACTCACTTGCTACCTGAACTTCAACAGGAGAGGACCTACACTGCAGGTGCTGCTATGACCTTTGTCTGGAACCTACCATGGCACGTGTGACTGGGGAAAGGGCCCCTGCCTTCACCTCGGCGGAGTTGGAGCGACTGGTGGATGGGGTCCTTCCCCAGTACAGACTGCTGCATGGGCCTCCAGACCAACAGGTGAGTACACTGTGGGCACAATGCATGTGGCATGAATGCATGGAGTGGTGTGTGTGAAGGCCTCGTGTAAGGGGGGTGAGTGGATGTCTTCTGTACAGTGTATTGGTTGTGTGCTAGGCCATGTGTGTGCAAATGGTGATGTGAAGGGGTATGGTGGGCCATAAGTGTAACAGACAGGACTGTCTGATCTATACTATTTTCCTGTGTGTATTACCTCTGCAGGTCAGCGCCCATCAAAAAATGGGTATATGGCGTGCCATCGCCAAGGACATGCGGACCCTGACGGTCTACGGCAGACGGAACACCCACTGTCGGAAACGGGGGGAGGACCTGAGACGCTGGGCATGGAAGACAACAGAGGCCCAGCTGAGGAAGGGGTGCCCGTTGAACCCTGACCCCCCTGATGGCCCGTATACTGAAGGTGGCCTATCCTGACCTGGATGGGCTCATGAGGGCATCACAGCAGCCACAAGGGGATGAGCACAGAGCCCATCATTACAGCTTACGCATGGTAGGGTGGTATCTGGGTGGGGGATGTGTGTCAGTGGGTGCACCTAGCCCAGGCATGACAATGCAGAGTAGGTCTCCTGGTGGCAAGGGTCCTGGAGGGATGATCCTGATACCTGGCTCATAGGCATCCACAACTGGTCAGGGCTGCGTGGGTCCCAGGTGTGCTGCATTTGGTGGTGTGTGCCCCTCCCCATGCCTTGGTGGCTAGCAATATAACTAGAACTGCAATGCATAGTGCGTAGGGCTGTTCCCTGTGTGTAGGAGAGGTGTGTACTCCAACAGTGGTGTTGGTGCAGCCATTGACAGGTGTATCCTTTGTCTCTTCACCCACTTATTGTTTTGTCAACCTGTCCTTATATGCATTAGCATAATCAGGCGGAGGAGCAGAAGCACCGGCGATGAAGGGAGCTGCATCCCACAGGACCCAGGAGGCAGAGTCCAACTACGCTGAGGGCACCAGTTGGATGGAGGGAAAGGGGAGCACCACGGTGGAGACTCGAGGGGACAGTTCAGACACAGATACCTCCTCCGATGGAAGCTCCCTGGTGGTGACGGGCACCTCTGTGACCACCCAGGCTACAGGTACATCCGCCCCCCTTATCAGCAATGCCCTCCCAGCAGTCCCTCATCGAGTTGCCTGTGCCCGCTCATTCAGGAGGGTGGGCATCTCTTTCACCCCAGGAACTTCAGGCCCTGCCCCAGTGAGCCCTGCTGCCCTGAGTGAGGAGGCTATTGACCTCCTGAGATCCATCTCTGAAGGGCAGTCAACCATTGTGAATGCCATCCAGGGGCTGGAAGCCCTAAAGCAACAAACTAATGCATTTCTGGAGGGCATTCAAACTAGTTTGGCGGCCCAACAGAGATCGATCCAGGCTCTGGCCTCCTCTCTGTTGGCAGCCATTGTCCCTGTTTCCACCACCCCCCTCCGACTTCCTCTTCTCAATCCCATTCTCCTCAACCCCAACTTATCCCAAGCACACAGGCAGACGAGCATGCACACAAGACAACACACAAGAGTGGCACTGGCAAACACAAGCACCACACATTATCCCACAGGCACTCACACAAACACCATCCAGATGCAGACATACCAACATCCACAATGTCCACTGTGTCCCCATCCTCCTCCTCCTCCACCTCCCTCCCAGTTGCGTCTACACTCACACCTGCATGCACTATATTCTCATCCACTACCAGCATCACCACCTGTGAGAAAGTAGCCTCTTTCTAGCCTTGTTACCCCCACTTTTGGCCTGCTTGTGAGTGTGTGTCAGGGTGTTTTCACTGTCTCACTGGGATCCTGCTAGCCAGGGCCCAGTGCTCATAGTGAAAACCCTATGTTTTCAGTATGTTTGTTATGTGTCACTGGGACCCTGCTAGCCAGGACCCCAGTGCTCATAAGTTTGTGGCCTATATGTATGTGTTCCCTGTGTGATGCCTAACTGTCTCACTGAGGCTCTGCTAACCAGAACCTCAGTGGTTATGCTCTCTCTGTACAAATTGTCACTAACAGGCTAGTGACCAATTTCACCAATTTACATTGGCATACTGGAACACCCTTATAATTCCTTAGTATATGGTACTGAGGTACCCAGGGTATTGGGGTTCCAGGAGATCCCTATGGGCTGTAGCATTTCTTTTGCCACCCATAGGGAGCTCTGACAATTCTTACACAGGCCTGCCACTGCAGCCTGAGTGAAATAACGTCCATGTTATTTCACAGCCATTTACCACTGCACTTAAGTAACTTATAAGTCACCTATATGTCTAACCTTTACCTGGTAAAGGTTGGGTGCTAAGTTACTTAGTGTGTGGGCACCCTGGCACTAGCCAAGGTGCTCCCACATTGTTCAGGGCAAATTCCCCGGACTTTGTGAGTGCGGGGACACCATTTCACGCGTGCACTATACATAGGTCACTACCTATGTATAGCTTCACAATGGTAACTCCGAATAAGGCCATGTAACATGTCTAAGATCATGGAATTGCCCCACCAATGCCATCCTGGTATTGGGGAGACAATCCCATGATTCCCCGGGTCTCTAGCACAGACCCAGGTACTGCCAAACTGCCAAACTGCCTTTCCCGGGGTTTCACTGCAGCTGCTGCTGCTGCCAACCCCTCAGACAGGTTTCTGCCCTCCTGGGGTCCAGCCAGGCTTGGCCCAGGAAGGCAGAACAAAGGACTTCCTCAGAGAGAGGGTGTTACACCCTCTCCCTTTGGAATAAGGTGTCAGGGCTGGGGAGGAGTAGCCTCCCCCAGCCTCTGGAAATGCTTTGATGGGCACAGATGGTGCCCATCTCTGCATAAGCCAGTCTACACCGGTTCAGGGATCCCTCAGCCCTGCTGTGGCGCGAAACTGGACAAAGGAAAGGGGAGTGACTACTCCCCTGACCTGCACCTCCCCTGGGAGGTGCCCAGAGCTCCTCCAGTGTGCTCCAGACCTCTGCTATCTTGGAAACAGAGGTGCTGCTAGCACACTGGACTGCTCTGAGTGGCCAGGGCCAGCAGGTGACGTCAGAGACTCCTTCTGATAGGCTCCTTCAGGTGTTGCTAGCCTATCCTCTCTCCTAGGTAGCCAAACCTCCTTTTCTGGCTATTTAGGGTCTCTGCTTTGGGGAATTCCTTAGATAACGAATGCAAGAACTCATCAGAGTTCCTCTGCATCTCTCTCTTCACCTTCTGCCAAGGAATCGACTGCTGACCGCGCTGGAAGCCTGCAAAACTGCAACAAAGTAGCAAAGACGACTACTGCGACCTTGTAACGCTGATCTTGCCGCCTTCTCGACTGTTTTCCTGGTGGTGCATGCTGTGGGGGTAGCCTGCCTCCTCTCTGCACTAGAAGCTCCGAAGAAATCTCCTGTGGGTCGACGGAATTTTCCCCCTGCAACCGCAGGCACCAAAGAACTGCATCACCGGTCCTCTGGGTCTCCTCTCAGCATGATGAGCGAGGTCCCTTGAACTCAGCAACTCTGTCCAAGTGACTCCCACAGTCCAGTGACTCTTCAGTCCAAGTTTGGTGGAGGTAAGTCCTTGTCTCCCCACGCTAGACTGCATTGCTGGGAACCGCGTGTTTTGCAGCTACTCCGGCTCCTGTGCACTCACCGAGGATTTCCTTTGTGCACAGCCAAGCCTGGGTCCCCAGCACTCTAACCTGCATTGCACGACCTCCTGAGTTGTCCTCTGGCTTCGTGGGACCCTCTCGTGCAACTTCGGGTGAGCTCTGGTTCACTCCACTTTGTAGTGTCTGTTCCGGCACTTCTGCGAGTGCTGCTTGCCTCTGAGTGGGCTTCTTCTCTTGCTGGGTGCCCCCTCTGTCTCCTCACGCAATTGGCGACATCCTGGTCCCTCCTGGGCCACAGCAGCATCCAAAAACCCTAACTGCAACCCTTGCAGCTAGCAAGGCTTGTTTGCGGTCTTTCTGCACGAAAACACTTCTGCACGACTCTTCACAACGTGGGACATCTATCCTCCAAAGGGGAAGTTTCTAGCCCTTGTCGTTCCTGCAGAATCCTCAACTTCTACCATCCGGTGGCAGCTTCTTTGCACCCACACCTGGCATTTCCTGGGCATCTGCCCCCTCCCAACTTGATCGTGACTCTTGGACTTGGTCCCCTTGTTCCACAGGTACTCTCGTCAGGAAATCCATTGTTGTTGCATTACTGGTGTTGTTGTTTCTGGCAGAATTCCCCTATCACGACTTTTGTGCTCTTTGGGGAACTTAGGTGCACTTTGCACCCACTTTTCAGGGTCTTGGGGTGGGCTATTTTTCTAACCCTCACTGTTTTCTTACAGTCCCAGCGACCCTCTACAAGCTTGCATAGGTTTGGGGTCCATTCGTGATTCGCATTCCACTTCTAGAGTATATGGTTTGTGTTGCCCCTATCCCTATGTGCTCCCATTGCATTCTACTGTGACTATACATTGTTTGCACTGTTTTCTATTGCTATTACTGCATATTTTGGTATTGTGTACATATATCTTGTGTATATTTGCTATCCTCATACTGAGGGTACTCACTGAGATACTTTGGCATATTGTCATAAAAATAAAGTACCTTTATTTTTAGTATATCTGTGTATTGTGTTTTCTTATGATATTGTGCAAGTGACACTAGTGGTACTGTAGGAGCTTCACTCGTCTCCTAGTTCAGCCTAAGCTGCTCTGCGAAGCTACCTTTTCTATCAGCCTAAGCTGCTAGACACCCCTCTACACTAATAAGGGATACCTGGGCCTGGTGCAAGGTGTAAGTACCCCTTGATACTCACTACAAGCCAGTCCAGCCTCCTACACCACCACACCTAGCAGAACACACAACTCACTGGCAGACACCTCCACAACAGCCATGCACATGTCCCATGTGTCCTCTCCCACTGTGTCTGTCCCCCCTCCTAAAGTACACAAACGCAAGCACTCAGACACCCAACAGCCATCCACCTTACAAAAGCATCCAGACCATGCACCTGGACCCAAACTCAGCAGACAGACACCTCCTGCACAACCACTCCCTCTTCCTCCACTCCCAAACCGTCTCCCTCCCAATGTTCCTAAGAAGCTTTTCTTCTCTACCATTGACCTCTTCCCTACCCCTCCGCTGGTCCTTCACATCTGGCCAGGGTGGCAAAAACCCAGGTAAGCACCTCAGCCAACCAGTCCACGGGCCAAGTAGTCTCCACACCCACTCTGGTGGGAAAGAATCAAGGGCACTTGTGCAGAGGGTGAAGGCGCCTGCACCAGGCAGCCTCAAGGAAAGGGTGCCTGTCTCAGCTGCTGCCCAAAAGGGCAAGGAGCCAGAATCAGCTGCTGCCAGGAAGGGCAAGAAGCCAGCACCAGCTGCAGCCAGGAAGGGCAAGGAGCCAGCACCAGCACCAGCTGTAGCCAGGAAGGGGAAGGAGCCAGCAGGCAGGAAGGACAAGGGGCCTGGGGCAGGGACTCAGATGGAGCCCCCATCATCAACCATGGATGTGCAGCCGTCCAAGGCTGCAAGGAATGGGCTGGAGCCTCCCCCACTAGCAGCACCACCACCACCACTGTGCAGCCGTCCAAGGCTGGAGGGGATGGGCTGAAGCCTACCCCACCAGAAGCAGCACCACCACCACCAGTGGGCAGCTGTCCGAGGCTGCAGGGGATTGGCTGGAGCCTCCCCCACTAGCAGCACCACCACCACCACTGGGCAGCCGTCCGAGGCTGAAGGGGATGGACTGAAGCCTCCCCCACCAGCAGCAGCAGCACCACCACCACCAGTGGGCAGCTGTCCGAGGCTGCAGTCGATGGGCTGGAGCCTCCACCCACCAGCAGCAGCACCACTACCACCACTCGGCAGCCATCACCGCCGGCGGATGGTATGTAATCCTGCATCCATGGGCTGCTGTGCGGCTTGCCCCCTGCAAATCCAGTGGGTATGACACCCACCTGAGAGACTGTGACCTTGCACTCCCCAGGATCAAGAGCACATGGCATGATGCCCCCTCCAGAACCAGTGGCTAAGACACCCACCAACCCCAGCTTCCCCAGGATCAAGAGCACAGGGCACGTTGCCCCCTCCAGAACCAGTAGGTAAGATACCCACCAACCCCAGCCTCCCAGGATCAAGAGTATAGGGCACCATGCCCCCTCCAGAGCATGTGGGCAAGTCACCCACTTCAAAAAAGACTGTGGACTTGCGCTCCCCAGGACCGAGCACAGAGCATGGTGCCCCCTCCAGAGCATGTGGGCAAGTCACCCACTTGAGAGACTTTTGCCTTGCACTCCCCAGGATCGAGAACAGGGCATGTTGCCCCTCCAGAGCATGTGGGCAAGTCACCCACCTGAGAGACTGTGGCCTTGCACTCCCCAGGACCAAGCACAGGGCATGTTGCCCCCTCCAGAGCATGTGGGCAAGTCACCCACTTGAGAGACTGTGTCCTTGTACTTCCCAGGACCAAGCACGGGGCATGTTGCCCCCCACAGAACCAGTGATCTTGTTCCATCTGCTGGCTGAGGTGCCCCCCTGTTCCCCGTCCCACTGAGGTGCCTGCCTATTTTCCAACTGATGCCACTGCAGTGTTCTCTTCATGTTGGTGCAGGTGACAAGTGGGGCCTTGGACTTTGGCCTGTGGCCCTTTGGCCCACGCACACTGAGAACTGGGCAGTGTCCCTTGAACTGTACATTTGTATATACCAGTTACATTGCATATTTCTTATTTATACTGAGTTGATCTTATTACACTCACTTTCATAAATTCCTGTTGTCCTTGCATTATTCATCCGAGGTACGGGGTATATATGTTTTATTACTGCAGCTGATTGTGCGTATGGTGTTTGGGGTGGGGGGTATGTGTGTCGCGTGTGTGTGTCACTTTCTTTTTCTTCTCCCGTTCCCTTGTGTGCTAGGTGGCTGTACTCACCGTCGTCATCTTTGCAGTCATTAGTGTTCGTGGTGGAGCAGCATGTGGAAAATCATTGGGAAGACATGCACCTTGGCCACCAATGGCGGCGTGGTTGTTCCCTGTGTCTCCAATGGTGAGTCCTTTCACTTCTGTGCAGTGTTTCTGCCAGGGTTTGATGTCGTTGGTACTGCCCCGGAAAAGGTGGCGGATTGCAGGATCTTAATACGGTGGGCAGGACATTGGCTTCCGCCAGGCTGTCGGCGGCTACCACCGTGGTGGCTGTTGTTTCCGCCCTGGTGGTCGGTGTGGTAAAGTGGCTGTCTATCTGAGTTCTCACCAACATGGTCATAATTTGGCGGTAATTACCGCCAGCCTGTTGGCGGTATTACAGCCACTTTATCACCGACCGCCAGGGCTTTAATGAGGGCCTTAGTCTTTTATATTGAAATACGCCAATATGTCTAGCATATCTCCTCGAGTTCCATCTGATGATATCCTTTATTTAAATCAAGGGGAGAGAAGACTTTTGCATCATTCAATTGTATTAACATGTGAGCAATTTGCGGGTCTGGATGTTATCTTTCAATTACCTTGTTCGACTGTTGCATATCTGCACAGATGCATACAGCTCCTTCACTGTCCTTTTTGGGTACTACTACTATGAGAGAAACCCATGGTGTTGGACCAGTAGAACTTTCAATTATATCATGCTTAAGTGACAAGTTGAGTTCCTTTTCAACAGTCTCTTGTATAAGTAATGCAATTGTTTTGCATCTCTATGCAACAGGTGGACACACTCATTAACATGCAATTTTACTTTCATAGTCTTAAAATTTACTAACCCATGAAACAAAGAAGGGAACTGAATTACTATCTTTTGAAGAGCATTCACATTGTAGTTCACTAAGATCACTCCCATATCAGCAGCTGTGCTGAAACTGAGTAAACAGGCACATGAATGGGCACTTTTGTCTTCTTGTGTTTCTTTGTCGCTATGAATGAACCTTGACATTTCAATGGCGTTGATGTTGCCCATGTGTATATTTCAGTCTTCAATGGCATTGGTAATGGGGGTGGTTCATTATATTTCTCTTCAGGCATAATGTTTATCGATGCTCCACTATAGGAGGCTGGCCTGGTTTGTAGTGGGTACCTTGGGTACTTAAACCATATACCAGTGAAGTAGTAGTGTTCTAGCAGCTTAGGCTGATAGAGGTAGCTATAGCAGAGCAGTTTAGGCTGAACCAGGAGACATGCAAAGCTCATGCAATACCACTTATAGCTACACAGTACTTATACACAAGTAAAGACAATACTCAGTGTTACCAAAAATAAAGGTATTTATTTGGGTGACACAGTACCAAAAATATCTAAAAGACAATACTCCTTCTGGAGGTAAGTATTATACACAATATATACACTAGACACCAAAATTAGTCAAGTAAATGGTCATAAAACAATGCAAACAATAGGAAATGCTCTAGAATGCAATGGGAGAAAATAGGTCTAGAGGCAACGCAAACCATATACTAAGAAAGTGGAATGCGAATCACAAATTCCCCCCTAGACAAGTGTAGTGTGTGTAGAATCGCTGAGAGAGTAAGAATACAGTAAAGGTAAGTAAATTACCACACCCCAGAGCCCAGAAAAGCAGGAGTAAAGTACTTCAAGTTTCCTTAGGACACTACACCTCGTGATTGGGATTTTGCAGCAGCCAACCAAGTCTGCAAAAAACAACTGCTGGATTCCTGGACCTGAAGACCTTTTGAAGGAAGGGGAGCAAGTCCAGAAGTCTAAAGAAGTTCTAGGAAGGACAGGAGCCCCTGCCAACCCAGACGAGGGTGAAAGAGAAGAGTCCCCGGTTCGTCGAAGACTGCAGGAATGCACCCTAGGAAGATGCCAGCGGGTTCCTGCATGATGCAAAAGATGTCACATGGCATGAATATCGCTACAGATGATATTTCATGTTGGAAATCACCAACAAGCCTTGGCTATGGCAAAAGTGCATTTTGCGTAAAAATGACATTGGATGGACCCAGGAGGGACTTGGGGGCCTCAACTCTGTGTGAGGAGGAAGAGGGGGCTCTCAGCACTTTAGAGAGCCCTCAGGATGCCAGCCAGCACCCCGCAGGTCCCAGGACACGGGGACAAAGGAGGTGCAAAATGCAGATGAAGCAGCACAACAAAAGAAGGTCCCACGCCGCCGGAGAACAACTCAGCAAGTTGAGCGTCACAGGATGGACTGCTGGGGACCTGGGCCAGGCTGTGCATGAAGGAATTTTGCAAAGAGTGCACAGAGGCCTCAGAAGGTGAAGAAGACGCAGTACAAATAGGTACCATCGCTCTCGGGGAAGGCAAGGTCTTACCTCCTCCCAATTGCATCAGCAGGCCCTCAGGACAGTCTTTGTCAATGAGGTCCACCCTCTGTGTCCTTAGGAGCACGCTTGTTGCTGTGAGTCCCAGGCTACCGGTCGTCGTCTTGGAAGGTGCCTGCTCGGAGCAGGAGAGTGACTCCGTCACTCCACAGGAGATTTCTTCAGTCCTTCTGGTGCAGGATGAAGACAGGGAGTCCCCAGAGCATGCACACCGTGGAAACTGTTGCAGTTGCTGACTTGAAGCTGAGGTTGCTGAAGAAAAGTGTCTCTCGTAGACACTTTGTTGCAGTTACAGCATTTCTTGGAGCAGGCTGCGGTTGATCCGAGGTCAGAAGAGTCTGAAGTTGTTGCAGAGGCTTCCTGAAGGAAACTTGCAAGCAGAATCTGAAAAGAACCCACAGGACAGACCCTAAATAGCCCTGAGAAGATCGGCTACCTCATCAGGTATGGACCTACCAGGAGCGTATTCTGACATCACCTGCTGGCACTGGCCACTCAGAGCCCTCCAGAGTGCCCTGACACCTTGCAAAGCAAGATGGCTGAAGTCTGGGACCCACTGGAGGAGCTCTGAGCACCACCCATAGAGTGGAGAAGTACAGGGAGTGGGCACTCCCCTTTCCTTTGTCCAGTTTTGCATGAGAGCAGAGGAGAAGTGGTCCCTGAACCAGTGTAGACTGGTTTATGCAAGGACGGCACCATCTGTGCCCTTCGAAGCATTTCCAGAGGCTGGGGGAGGCTACTCCTCCCCAGCCTGTAACACCTATTTCCAAAGGGAGAGGGTGTAACACCCTGCTCTCAGAGGAAATGCTTTGTTCTGCCTTTTCTTGGACTGGGCTGCCCAGACCCCAGGCGGGCAGGACCCTGTCTGTGAGGTGGCAGCAGCTGTAGCTGCAGTGCAAGCCTCAGAGAGCTAGTTTGGCAGTACTGGGGGTCCATGGTGGAGCCCCCAGGATGCATGGAATTGGCTCCCCAAAACCAGATTTGGAATGGGGGGACATGATCTTAGACATGTTACATGGCCATATTCGGAGTTACCATTGTGAAGCTACATCTAGGTAATGACCTATATGTAGTGCACGCGTGTAATGGTGTCCCCGCACTCATAAGGTACGGGGAAATGGCCCTAAACTATGTGGGGGCACCTTTGCTAGAGCAAGGGTGCCCTCACACTACGGGCCAGATGTAGCAAACCATTTGCGAGTCGCAAACGGCGAAAATCGCCGTTTGCGAGTCGCAAACGTGTGTTTGCTATGCAGAAATGCATTTTGCGAGTCGGAACCGACTCGCAAAATGCATTTCCGACTCGCAAATAGGAAGGGGTGTTCCCTTCCTATTTGCGACTCGCAGTGGTATGCAATTCCATTTTCGACCGCTTACGCGGTCGCAAATGGAGTCGCAGTTACCATCCACTTGAAGTGGATGGTAACCCACTCGCAAACTGGAAGGGGTCCCCATGAGACCCCTTCCCCTTTGTGAGTGGACCCAAAAATATTTTTTCAGAGCAGGCAGTGGTCCAAGGGACCACTACCTGCCCTGAAAAAATCCGAAACAAAAGGTTGCGTTTTTTTTTCTAAGTGCAGCTCGTTTTCCTTTAAGGAAAACGGGCTACACTTGGAAAAAAAAACTGCTTTATTTAAAAGCAGTCACGGACATGGAGGTCTGCTGTTCCCAGCAGGCATCCATCCCCGTGAGTGCCCATAGTCGCTATGGGGGCGCAAATTGCGACCCACCTCAAGTCACAATTTGCCGGCTTCCTATATCTGGCCCTTAGTAACTTTGCACCTAACCTTCAGCAAGTGAAGGTTAGACATATAGCCGACTATTAAGTTACTTAAGTGCAGTGAAAATGGCTGTGAAATAACGTGTGCATTATTTCACGCAGGCTGCAATGGCAGTCCTGTGTAAGGGTTTGTCTGAGCTCCCTGTGGGTGGCAAAAGAAATGTGCAGCTGGAACCCCAATGCCCTTGGTACTTAGGTACAATATACTAAGGATTTATAAGGGGGATCCAGTATGCCAATTGAAATTGGTGAATGAAGTCACTGGTCCATAGTGACAAATTTAAAAGCAGAGAGAGCATAAGCACTGAGGTTCTGGTTAGCAGAGCCTCAGTGACACAGTTAGGCACTACACAGGCATACACATTAGGCCATAAATTGTGAGCACTGGGGTCCTGACCAGCAGGGTCCCAGTGAGACAGGCAAAACCATACTGACATACAGGTAAAAATGGGGGTAACATGGCAAGGAAGATGGTACTTTTCTTACATCCACTGTTGGTATTGTAAGATATTGAAAAATCATTAACTGTCAGTGACCTCCTGGTCAGCATCTGCTGACTTCCCCAGTTCCTCTGGCTGCTGCTGCCACTGCATTTTGCTGGGATGAATGAGAGTCTCCTGACTCTCAGTTTGAGGCTTTCCTCCACCTGCAGGCTCATCCCTGCGCCTCATCCCTGGTGGTCTAGTGGCCATCACAAGTAAGTATCTCTTTCTCTCTTTCATCATGCTTTTTCTCCCCTTCTTAATGGCAGCCGCAGTGCTGTGAGATTGCAACTGCACTGACCTCCTGGTCAGCGTCTGCTGCCCTTCCCAGCTCTCTGGCTGCTGCTGCCTCTGCCTTTTGCTGGGACGAACTGAGTCTCCTGACTCTCAGTTTGAGGGCCTCCTCCACCCGCAGGCTCATCCCAGCACCTCATCCCTGGTGGTCTAGTGGCCATCACAAGTAAGAATCTCTTTCTCATTGTAGCTCTTTCACTCTTGCTTTGTCTGCCTATTTCAATTTTTTTCTTTAGTTTTTCCTTTATTCCTTTTTCCTTTCTCGTGTCTTTCCTCTGCCCCCCTTCCCCCGTGAATCACCTTTCACGCTCTCCCGCCTCCCAGCTGACCGCTCCCCCCCACCTCCCTCCCCTTCTTAATGGCGGCCGCAGCACTGTGAGAGGGTAACTGCGCTAACCTCCTGGTCAGCGTCTGCTACCCTCCCCAGCTCCTCTGGCTGCTGCTGCCTCTGCCTTTTGCTTGGACTGGCTCTCCGTTTGAGGCCCTCCTCCACCCGTAGGCGCATCCCTGCACCTCATCCCCAGTGGTCTAGTGGCCGTCACAAGTAAGTATCTCTTTCTGTCTGTTGCTGTTTCACTCTTGCTTTTTCTGCCTATTTCTATTTTATCTCTTGTTTTTCCTTTATTCCTTTATTCCTTTTTCCTTTCTCCCCTCTTTCCTCTGTCCCCTGCCCCCAAGAAGCACCATTCCCACCCTCCCACCTGACTGCTCCCTCCCCTTCTTAATGGCAGCCCTGTGCAGCGGGCGCGCCACCTGCACGCCAAAGGCAAGCCTGTCTGCGCCCGTGCGCACCTGGACCGCGCACAACACCAGGAACCCTGGATCTTTATCAAACCACCCGTGGGGCTGCTTCCGTTATGACTCCGAGACCCTCCTCCACCTCAACACTGGACGTCTCTGCAACTACTGCACCATCTCCCCCAAGGACACCCATGGACCTTTCACACGCAAGAACTGCACTTCAGCGCCAGCCTCAACAACCTGAAGGTACTCTCCGCACACAAAGATGCCAACAACCCCATCAACTGCCTAATCCTCAAGATCCGCTCCATCCACAGACACGCCACCGAACTCTAGGACTTGATTGACACCGCCCAACCAGACATCGCCTTCCTTACCGAGACCTGAACCAACCTTACCTCAGGTCCAGACATCGCCATCGCCATTCCTGACAGTTACAGTATCCTAAGGAGGGACCGGCCCTCCTACCTGGGTGGGGGACTCGTCATCGTACACAAGTCCTCACTACATGTCAAGGCCGTCCCAGAAGAACACTGCACCACCATGGAACACCATCCCTTTTGGTCCACTCCAACCACAACTCCTCCATCAGCGGCATCCTGGTGTACAGGCCACCCGGCCCCTGACCAGCTTTCATAGATGACGACGTAGACATCGCTACCCCCCAGGCTGTGGCATTAGTCGACTACCTCCTTCTCAGCTACCTGAATTTCGAGGACTGCACTGACCCAAACACCAACACTCTACTCAACAACCTCACCACCCTCTGCCACAGACAGCTGGTCTCCGCACTCATACACATCACAGGACACACACTGGACCCCATGTTCACCTCTAGCAACTGGATCACCATCGAGACCATCTCCACCCCAGACTGGACCAACCACTGCTGCATACACTTCACAGTCAACACACCCAGCAGCCGCAGCCCCAGGACCCCCTCACAGGAAATGGAACCAAATCACCGACGAGCAACTCACCTCATTGCTCACCAAATCCCTCCCTCCCACGACACCTACACAGCAGTGCGCAATCTCAACACATGGACCACTGAATGTGCCAACACTTCAACCCCTCTCCCTCTGACAATTACCAAATGCATGCCCAAGAAAGCCAGTTGGTTCACCACCGAACTACAAGAATCAAAGCGTACTCACAGACGTTTAGAGAAAAAATGGAGGAACAGCCAAATCAGCGAAGACCTTGCCTCATTCAGAGCCACAACCACCGCCAACCGATGAAAAATCAAGGATCTAGGAAGTACGCACAACTCTAAGGAACTCTTCTCAGTCATCAACAAGTTCACTGATCCCCCGTCCGAAGCCACTAGCATCCCCCGTCACCCGACATCTGTGGCAAACTCGCCTCCTTTTTACACCACAAGATTCAGTACATCTACAACAGCTTCGTCCAGGAAAATCCTGGCACTAGAACCTGCGACCGATCCACCCCCCGCCCAGAACACACCCAGACCATCTACAGCTGGTCCACGCTCACCACAGAGGTAACAGTCAACATCATGAACAACACCCACTCCGGAGCCCCCTCGGACCGCTGCCGGGACTGCATATACATGAGAACAGCACATCCATCGTCCCTAAGCTCCGGAACACAATCAACTGCTCCATCAACATGGGCACCTTCCTTTAGGACTGGAAACACGCCAAAACATGCTTTCTCCTGAAGAAAGCTTTGGCCGACCTAACAGAATTAAAGAATTTCTGGCCCATCTCGCTGCTACCCTACATTGCCAAAATACTGGAGAAAGCAATCAGCACACAACTACGGAATTTCATTGAGGCCAACAACTCCCTGGACAGCTGCCAGTCCGGCTTTCGCAGCAACCACAGCACGGAGACAGCCCTCCTGGCAGACACCGATGACATCAGATTACTCCTATACCGCAGCCTCGCCACAGCAGTTATACTCCTTGACCTCTCAGCAACATTCAGCACGGTCTCCCACAGCACTCTGCACACCAGACTCCACAACATAGGAATCTGCAGAAGGACCCTGGAATGGATCTTCTCCTTCCTCTTCGGGAGCATAGAGGATCAGACTCCCGCCCTACACATCCAGACCCACAGGAGTCAACTGCGCAGTCCCCCAAGGATCCTCTCTGAGTCCCACACAGTTCAACATATCCATGGCCACTTTTGCTGCCATCGTCAGAAGCCACAGTATGAACATCGTGTCATATGCTGATGACACACAACTCATCATTTCCCTCACCGAAGACACGGCCAAAAGAAACTTCCACTCAGGAATGGAAGCCGTCCCCAACTGGATGAAAGAAAGCTGCCTCAAGCTCAACTCCGACAAGACTGAACTCATCATCTTCCGTAACACCACCTCAGCTTGGCACGACTCCTGGTGGCCCACATCCTTCAGCACCCCCTCTGCACCAACCAGGCACACCCGCAACTTAGGATTCATCCTCAACTCCTCCCTAAACATGAACTGCCAGGTAAACTCTGTTGCCTCCTCCTGCTGGCACACACTGCGCAAACCTCAGAAGTTCTTCAGAATGATCCCAGCCCACTGTTGAAGGACAGTCACCTACGCCTTAGTCACTAGCAAGCTTGACTACGGCAATGCCCTCTATGCTGACACCTCAACCAGGAACATCAAAAAACTACAACTCATCCAGAACACCACTGCAAGACTCATTCTGGACCTCCTCCGCCGAGAACACATCTCCCATCACCTGAGGACCCTCCACTGGCTACCAGTAGAGAATTGAATCACCTTCAAGCTTCTCACCCACATGTGCAAGGACATACACAACGCAAGACCAGCCTACCTGAACCACTGCATCTACTTTTACACTCCTGCCAGATCCCTCCGCTCCGCCCAGATGGCCCTGGCCACCTTCCCTTGCATTTGCAAAACCGCCGCCGGAGGTCGATCTTTCACCTACACTGCAGCGAAGAGCTGGAACAACCTCCCCCTGCACCTCAGACAAAGCCCGTCACTCACCATCTTCAGAAAGAACCTCAAGACGTGGTTCTTCGGGTGAGGCCCCTTCCCCTCCTCCCAGCACCTTGAGGCCCTCACGGGTGAGTAGCTGCGCTCTACAAATACTGATAGATTGATTGATTGTCAGTGGGATTTTTGGGCAATGTTTGAATGGATTTGGTGTTCTTTCATGTTCTCTTTTCTTTGACTGGTATTTTTCTTCACATGTCTCACGTGCACATTTTTTCTGAGTTAAACATTGATATTGCACAATCACCTTCTTCACTTTCGCTTGATATTGATACTAAAGAAATTTTTGACGATGATTTAGATGGCAATTAACTTCATTTGGTGCCGATTTATCTCAACTACTGTTGTCGCTAGGCCTTGTGGGCCTGCATAGAATGTCGCTTCTGGAAGGTTCGGGTGCCCATTTTGTCTTCTCGTTGTGACGCACTTCCATTTTCCTTCGCCTTGCAGACCGTTACAAAATGGTTCTACTTCCCACAGCCTTTGCATATCTGTCCAATGGCAGGACATTTACTTTTGTGTGGAAATTTCACCTGAAGCACAACTACTTTTTCCAGGAAGACATCACATTGTGTCCTTCAGCTTTGTGCTTCTGCTTCCTTTCCATGTTTATGACTGACTCACTTTCGGCGCTTCTGGCCTCCATGTCAGCATCTTGTCAATCTGTATGCTCTTCAGCTCTAGCACATATGAGAACTTGATCCAGACTAAGTTTCTCCTGGCATTTGTCATCTGAATGAATCTGCCAGGCATTCGACAAGAACTCTGAGATGTATTTCTTCCTCATCCTTAAATTCATAAAACCCACAGAGTTTGATGAGCGTAATCTGCCTCTCAACAAATTTGTCTATGGTTTCACCAAGTCTATGTCATTCTTGTTTTTCGTGTATAGGTTTTTATTTGCATTTGTAAAATACATGAAACAATAATGACATTCTTTTACAACTGTACATGATGAGGTGCCAGATCACAGAAAATATCGCCCTCCTCACCCCATCCCACTATTACTCTTGCTTTTCATTGTTTAATAACACTCTGCATTCACCCATTCAGCCATATCCTGCATCCATTCCTCAAAAAAAAGGGAAAACGGGGATCACCATCTAGTTGAAATTCTGCACTTGGCCAGTATAAGCCCCAATAAAATACATTTCCTACTCAATTTCTTTTTGTTTTTCCTAGGGACCAGTCCTAACAAGCACTGTCCAATTTCTCTGGGTACGGACCAACCTGTGGTCCTGTTCAGGGCCTCAAGCACAGTCTCCCAATATCTTTCCAGCTTTGGGCAGCCCCACAACATGTGCAGGGAGTCTGCATGTAGCCCAGCGCACCAAGGGCAGGACAAAGGGCGTGCAAGGTATATTGCATGCAGTGTGGCAGGAGTGAGGAAGACCTGATAAGTTATATTGAACTGGACTAATTCAAATCTCGGTTTCTACGAGGTGGTCTTCAGCCCCTTGTGGATTCCCTCCCATTCCTTGGGTGTCAGGGGTTCCCCAGGCCTTCACGCCATTTATTATGAATTGGGAAATCTGCCCGTGGTAAGTCTTCCCTCAGTGCCCCATAAATGTATTAAACTAGTCATCAAACCACCCCCCCCACTAAATCAAGCAGAGCAGCCAGAGACTGTAACTCCACATGAGTCTCAGGGAACGTAGGCCAAATTCCATGGGCAATCACTGCTTTTTTTGCACATTGGAGGAATTAACCTGGTCCAAGGCTAACCATTTCTATGGTGTCCTCCATAGTGATAAATCAGTCATCAGGGTATAGGTCCCACAGGGTAGGTCAGCCTCCCTCCTGCCACCTGTCTATTGACATCGCACGCATTATGAGCAAGAATAGGTGAAGTGTCCAAACGGACATGTTAGGCGTATAGGGGGGACCTTCATAGAAGTGATCGCTCTGCTCTTTCCCAGGTCCTATAGACCTGTTGTACTATATATGGCACGGTATTTGGAACTCTTGCGCCCATCATTAGTGTGTCTGGATGTGGAGAACCATTACAGGTACCCCTCAATAATTGGATTTCCATGTCTCATGATCATCCAGCCATTGCACTGCGTGCTGCAGTTGAGTAGCAAGGTAGTAAAGCTTCAGGTGGGACAACTGTAGCCCAACCCCAGACCAAGTGTGTTTAAGAGTGGCCAGACTGACCCTTTTCCTACCCGAAGCCCATAGGAGTTAGACAATCGGTTATTCCAGCTCCAAGAAGTACTTTCTAGGAATCTCAAACAGGGTCACGTGAAAAACGTAAAGGCATCTGAGTAGAATTATCATTTTAACTAATGCCAGTTTTCCCATCACGGATAAATGTAGTGTGTTCCAGAATCTTATTGACAGCCCTAAGCCCCCAATACATTCTCTACCTTGGCTGTCTCAAACTCTGGAGCTCCATGAGTCAGTTTGATCCCCAGATAACAAACACTTTTCGCTTCCCGGGGGAGCCCTAATTTAGAGAGATCTGAGGCCTGTGTAGGAGGCTGGCCTGATTTGTAGTGGGTACCTTGGGTACTAACACCTTATACCAGGTCCAGTTATCCCTGATTAGTGAACTAGTGGTGTTCTAGCAGTTTAGGCTGATAGAGGAAGCTATAGCAGAGCAGCTTAGGCTGAACTAGGAAACATGCAAAGCTCATGCAATACCACTTATAGTTACACAGTACTTATCCACAAGTAAATACAATACTCAGGCCCGTATTTATACTTTTTTAGCGCCGCATTTGCGTCGTTTTTTGACGCAAAAACGGCGCAAACTTGCAAAATACCATTGTATTTTGTAGGTTTGCGCCGTTTTGCGTCAAAAAGCGGCGCAAATGCGGCGCTAAAAAAAGTATAAATACGGGCCTCAGTGTTACCAAAAATAAAGGTAGTTTATTTGGGTGACACAGTACCACAAATATCTTAGAGGCAATACTCCTTCTAGAGGTAAGTATTATACACAATATATACACTAGACACCAAAATTAGACAAGTACTTAATCATAGAATAGTGCAAACAATAGGAAATAGGAAATGCTATAGAATGCAATAGGAGAAAATAGGTCTAGGGGCAACACAAACCATATACTAAGAAAGTGGATTGTGAATCACAAATTCCCCCCTAGACAAGTGTAGTGTGTACAGAATCACTGGGACAGTAAGAATACAGTAAAGGTAAGTAAATTACCCCACCCCTTAGTCCAGAAAAGCAGGAGTAAAGTACTGCAAGTTTCTTTAGGACACACTACACCTCGTGATATGGATTATTGCAGTAACCAAGGACCTGAAGAACTGCAAAAGAAGGGGACCAAGTCCAGAAGTCGAAAGAAGTTCCAGGAAGGACAGGAGCCCCTGCCAACCCAGAAGAGGGTGAAAAGAAGAGTCCCTGGTTGGACAAAGACTGCAGAAATGCACCCTAGGAAGATGCCAGTGGGTTCCTGCATGATGCAAAAGATGTCCCACGACATGAAGATGGATGCAGACATGATTTCGTGTTGGAAGTCACCAACAAGCCTTGGTTACGACAAATGTGCGTTTTGCTTCAAAATGGCACTGGCTGCACCCAGGAGGGATCGGGGGCCTCAACTCTGTGTGAGGAGGAAGAGGGGGCTCTCAGCACTTCAGAGAGCCCCCAGGATGCCAGACAGCACCCACGGGAGTCCCAGAACACGGGGACAAAGGAGGTGCAAAACGCGGTGGTACAGCTCTACAAATAAGGGTCCCACACCGCCAGTGGTCAACTCAGCGAGTTGAGCGTCACTGGATAGAGTGCTGGTGACCTCGACCAGGCTGTGCACAAAGGAATTTTGTAAATAGTGCCCACAGGCATCAGAAGGTGAAGAAGACCCAGTGCACAGGGGTACTGTCGCTCTCAGGGAAGGCAAGGTCCTAACTCCTCCAAATTGGGTCAGCAGGACCTCAGGATAGTCTGTGTAGATGGGGTCCACCCTCTGTGTTTCTAAAAGCATGCTCGTTGCCATGAGAGCAGTCCAGGAGTACCAGTCATCAACTTGGAAGGTGCCTGCGTGAGTAGGGGAGTGACTCCGTCACCCCACGGGAGAGTTCTTCGGTCCTTCTGGTGCAGGGTGAAGACAGAGAGTTCCCAGAGCGTACACACAATGGAAACTGTTCCAGTTGCTGGCTGGAGCTGAAGTTGCAGAAGAAAAGTATACCTTGTGGATACTTTGTTGCTGCTACAGCAGTTCCTGGAGTAGGCTGCGGTTGATCTGAGGATGAAGTAGTAGTTGCACAGGATTCCTGCTTGAAACTTGCAAATAGAATCTGAAGAGAACCCACAGGAGAGACCCTAAATAGCCCTGAGGGGGGATTTGCTATCTTATCAGGAGGGGTCTCTGACGTCACATGTTGGCACTGGCCACTCAGAGCCCTCCAGAGTGCCCCCTCATCTCGCAAAGCAAGATGGCTGAAGTCTGGGACACACTGGAGGAGCTCTGGGCACCACCCCTAGGGTGGTGATGGACAGGAGAGTGGTCACTCCCCTTTCTTTTGTCCAGTTTCGCGCCAGAGCAGGGGACAAGGGGTCCCTGAACCGGTGTACAAAGCATTTCCAGACACTGGGGGAGGCTACCCCTCCCAGCCTGTAACACCTATTTCCAATGGGAGAGGGTGTAACACCCTGCTCTCAGAGGAAATGCTTTGTTCTGCCTTCCTGGGACTGAGCTGGTCAGGCCCCAGGAGGGCAGAACCCCATCTGTGAGGTGGCAGCAGCTGTAGCTGCAGTGCAAGCCTCAGAGAGCTGATTTGGCAGTACTGGGGATCCATGGTGGAGCCCCCAGGATGCATGGAATTGGCTCCCCAATA
This sequence comes from Pleurodeles waltl, assembly GCF_031143425.1. Classification (NCBI taxonomy): domain Eukaryota; kingdom Metazoa; phylum Chordata; class Amphibia; order Caudata; family Salamandridae; genus Pleurodeles; species Pleurodeles waltl. The sequence continues at coordinate 848,458,883 of NC_090444.1, forward strand.
CCACATTTGGAATGGGGGGACAATTCCATGATCTTAGACACCTTACATGGCCAGATTTGGAGTTACCATTGTGAAGCTACATATAGGTATTGACCTATATGTAGTGCACATGTGTAATGGCGTCCCCGCACTCACAAAGTCCCAGGAAATGGCCCTGAACTATGTGGGGGCACCTTTGCTAGTGCAATGGTGCCCTCACACGCAGTGACTTTCCATCTAACCTTCAGCAAGTGAAGGCTAGACATATAGGTGAATCATAAGTTACTTAAGTGCAGTGAAAATGGCTGTGAAATAGTGTGTGTACTATTTCACGCAGGCTGCAATGGCAGACCTGTGGAAGGGTTTGTCTGAGCTCCTTACGGGTGGCAAAAGAAATGCCGCAGCTCATAAGGATCTCCTGGAACCCCAATGCCCTGGGTACCTAGGTACCAGATACTAGGGACTTATAAAGGGGGGGTCCAGTGTGCCAATTGAAATTGGTAAATGAAGTCACTAGCCTACAGTGACAAATTTAAAAGCAGAGAGAGCATAAGCACTGATGTTCTGATTAGCAGAGCCTCAGTGATACAGTCAAGCACCATACAGACACACACATTAGGCCAGAAATTATGAGCACTGGGGTTCTGAGCAGCAGGATCACAGTGAGACAGGCAAAAACATACTGACATACAGGTAAAATTGGGGGTAACATGCCAAGAAAGATGGTACTTTTCTACAGCCTGTCTACCAGTTAACTCTCTCAACAGGAACAGTATTGATTTTGAGCAGTTGACAGAGCCCAGTCACCCCAAACTCGCCAAGGAGAGTCAGCAATATGGGGACTGAGTATATTGGCTGTCTCAAATAAGGAAAGGCATGGTCCACGTACAGCGAGACTATGGCCCTCATTACAACCCTGGCAGTTGTTGATAAAGTGGCAGTAATACGCCAGCAGACCGGCGGTAATTACCGCCAAACTATGACCATGGCGGTGAGATCTCAGGTAGACATCCACTTTACCACACCGACTGTGAGGGCGGATACAACAGTCACCATGGCGGTAGCCGCCTACAGCCCGGCGGAAGTCAATGTTCCGCCCACCATATTAAGACCCTGGAAACCGTCACCTTTTCTGGGGCGGTACAAATGACATCAAAAGCTTGGCAGAAACAGACCTCAGAAGGGAAAGGACTCACCTTTCGAGACACAGGGAACAACCACGCCGCCATGGAGCCTAAACTTCAAATATTCCCGATGATTTTCTACATCCTGCTCCACCACGAACACCAACGACAGTGAAGACGACCAAGGGGAGTATAGCAGCCTAGCACACAGGGGAGGGATGGAGGAAAAAGAGAGTGACACACACACACGCACAACACACCCCCTCACCCCCAACACCATAAACACAATCAGCTGCAGTAATAAAACATATTTATCCCGTACCCCTGAGGAATAATGCACGGACAACAGGATTGTGCAAAAGTGAGTGTAATAAGAACAACACAGTAGCAATACAAGATGCAATGTAATGGTATACACATATGTACAGTTCAAGGGACACTGCCCTGTCCATATTGTGCACGGGCCACAGGGCCACAGGCTCATGTCCAAGGCCCCACTTGTCACCTGCACCAACACGGAGAGAACAATGCAGGGGCATCAGTTATAAAATAGGCAGGCACCTCAGGGGGACGGGGAACACCACCACTGGTTCTGGAGGGGGAAACATGTCCTGGGGAGTGCAAGCCCACAGTCTCTCAAGTGGGTTACTTGCCCACATGCCCTAGAAGGGGCAACATGCACTTGTTGTGTAGCCATTTTAGTTATAGCTCCATGCACGTTATTTTAACACACTAGGCCGCTGTGCACTTTAACCTAGATATATTTTATTCAGCTTCGTCTTATTATTGTTAGAATAACCAGTTTTACGGTCTTGTTTTATTTCCATCTATCTAACTGTTTTTTCCTAGGCCAGCACTCTGTTCTCAAACAAGACATCCTTGATCACTCTGTGCTTTTTCCAAGGCTACAGCACAATACATTGCCGGTGAACGTGGTAGAAGTTTAGTCTCCAACATTCGGAGAAAATACACATCTTTACATAGGGACACTTTCTCAGAATATCAGCTGGGTTATTATAAAAACACCTCCTTGTCCCTTACACAATAGAGGGATATTCCAGTCAGGGGGCCACGACTGTATGCTGATTGCCGAATGCTTCGCTACAAATGTTAACGCAGACCGCAGGCATTTACTCAGGTATGGGGGTTGAGGTCTTCCCAGTGGAAACTGAAGGGCAGACTTAGAGCTTAACATGCTGTGCTCTATCTTAGCCTAGGTAGGGATTATTTCATTGACAATAGTGACAACATGATAGCGTTGTTTATATGCTTCACTCTACTCGTCACAATTTTAATACCGTCATGTTGTGTTGTCCTGGTTATTGCAGCTCACGCCTTGATATTTAAGATGCAGTCGTTTTATTAAAACTCATTATTGAAACATATACTGGCCCGTCCTGCGCCCGTCAGTGACCGAAAGAGGCCGGGCCGGGCTACACCCCTTGGTCTCTGTTTCTGGATTTGTCTTTACTGCTCGCGAATAGTAGGGATTGAGGAGTCTACAAGTCTTGTCCCTAGTGAGGGGTCTCCAGGTAGAGAGGGTGGGGCCCGTAGGCCCAACACGCCATCAGCCGGGGGCTTATTAGAGGTTCCTGATATCAAGAAAGAAAGATGGGTCAACGGCGGGGGGGGTTGAAGGAAAACAAGGATCTAACAAAACCTTAGATGGATTTTTACAAAAGGCTGTTGGGGCACTTGAAAAAGAAATAGAGTTGGTGCAGCGTCAACTTGCTGACGCCCCTTCTCCTGCTAACAGCCCAGTCCACGACAGTTCACCTTTACAGCCCTCCCTGCGAATAGAATCACAGCCTGCTCAGACCACCGCTCCCTCCTCCCCCTTCAGAATCTCCCAGAGCACCAGGGCGAATTGTTAAATGTAACTAATACCCCCGCCGTGCCAATTTTGCTGGCTCGAAGCCCTTCCAAAGAAGGACCCTCAATCTCTGCAGATCCCAATACCAAAGGAAAAAGGAAACGAAGGGAACCCACCATTAAAAACAAACGAACCAGAACTTTGAGCCCCTTTAATTTGGTGCAGCCCTCTAATAAGGATGCGATTCTAACCTCCTTACATAACACTAACGAACGACAGGAAAATGAGTATAATAGGGATCTCATAAGAGACGAGCTTTCAAAGTTGCTTCTTCCCATTTTAGCTTGTCTCCAAACAATAGAGGATAAACTGGAAGGTCTTATTAAGAGCCAGCTCTCAGTACCTCCCTCAACTGTAGAATCTCAACTCCATTCCTATCATTCCCCCCTTAATTGAGAGCTCATCACTGTTAGTAGACCACCTGACCAAATGAGCAAGTCCCATCTTCTCCCCATAAATCAAGATTGGACCAGTTCTGTCAAAGTAGCTAGCATCCCAAAGAACAAGCTCCCCATGGTCTCAGCTCCCCTTCCAGAAGGAACTGTTCTTTTGAACAAAACAGCAACTAACACGGGGGAAGCTAACCCTAACTGCGAGTATCCTCAATCAGGCCCCCAATAGAGGGCCCAGATTAGTGGTTCGTCTGGACCAAGAGTGTTGCATCTTCCACCGGAATCATGCCCATATGTTCTCATTATATCCAATGTACCTGAACTCAAACCCAAATCCTTGGAATCTTTCATTGAACTTAAAAACAAGGTCATTCATTGGTTGCACGTTAATGCGGGGTTTGTATTCTCCATGATACCCTCGATATTGATGGTGAGAAGGGTAGGGTGGGTGGGCTCCTCAGTGAAGATTGGCTCAGGGGATTGTATTGTTATTAACTTTAACTCTCCTGACCTTGTTCAGCTGCTTTTTTCAAATGCCAATAGACCATATCCTTCAATAGGTAAAGCTTCCCTTTGTAGGCTTCAAGTGTTCTATCCTCCCTCCACGCCACTTGTGAGTAGGCAATTGCCGTTGTTGTACGGAGTTCCCCCTGTTACCCAACTACAGCCTATCCCTGAACCTGGCCTTAGACGCCTTTCGTTGTCTCTTTCTGAGGTAGACTAACTAAGAGATGACCCTTCGGGAGTGGCTCTGAGTTCCAGTGAAGCTGAATATATTTACCATCCTGTCCTCAGTGTTTCTACTTCTGTTATTTCATCAACTCTGACGGACTCTGACAATCAGGGAACCTCCAAAAGCACTATGCATCTAGCCAATGAGGAAGGGGCTTTTAGCCTGATAACCGTTCCTTGCAACTCCGGGCTCACCCGTTTGGATAATTTACCAGATATGAATATGACTGGTGCAGTATCCAGCGAGGTGAATAAACCACAGAGTGAGAAAGCTATAGGTTACAGTATGCCTGGGGGAAATAGTATGGTTTCCAGTTGTATCTCCCCTTGTAGGAAATATCTCCAGAATGAAGCAGGGTCCACTAAAATAGATGATTTTGACAAGGTACTCAGCTGGAATATAGCAGGGCTAGAAAGTAAATTACAAAACCTAGGATGGGGCAAATTTATTGATGTACACCGGATTTGCCTACTCCAAGAAACATGGGCATTGGAACCTAAATACAGATTAGGCTTTAAAAGCTATTGGGTTGCAGCACGCAAGTCATCCTCTGGGAGACCATCGGGAGGGCTACTTATTTGGTTAAGCAGTTCTCTTAGGTGTAAAGCAGAAGGAATTGATATGGGTTGCCCCGATTTGCAGGCTTTATTAATAGCGATCTCTGAAGGGAGATCTTTACTATTAATTAATATCTATAATAGGAATGTGGGCTCCCATTGCGACTCTGTTGCTTTGCCCATTTTGGATAGTTTTCTCAAAACCAACTCTTCCCATTTTATCCTGATTGGAGGGGACTTTAATCTCACATTCGAGCCAAATCCCTCAGTTCAAGGGATATGTAAAGAAGAGGATGCCTATTGGGGTATCCCTCAGCTAATCTCCAATAAAAGACCAAGACTGAATAAATCTGCGCGCTTACTGGCTGACATTACATTAGCGCATGGTCTCCGAGCTTGTAATGGCCGCTCCCGCTCGGATACTAATTTGCAACCCACCTTTAGGCGTGGATATCATAGGAGTCAGATTGACTACATACTTCTTGACATCCGATTGTGGAGCCACATGTTTGACATGAGGGTCCAAGAGCATGTTGAGAGTGACCACGACCCGTTGATTCTACTGACCAGAGGACTTTTCCCTTCGCTCAAAGCTCCCCATTCTAAGGCTTATGCCCTACAGCTGGCCCTAACAAACAATAGACGCAACTTAAAATGGGAATCTGTTATTTCATCGCCTAAACATCTTGCATCTATATATAACTTGTTAGCCAATCAAATGAAGTGTATGATCCGGTTTTATGAGGAGGGTGAGGGTGATAGACTTTTAGCAGCTCATACTGAACTGTTTAATTCTCTAAAGCATCTCTTTACTAAAGAGATTTCTAGTAATCCAAATAAAAAGCATTGTGCTCCCTGGTTTAATAACTTATGCAGGGAAGCACAACTAATTCTTCTGAAAGCCCAAAAAGAAGGCTGTGTTGAGTCTTTAAGAATAGCCAGGAAGGATTATAAGAAGGAATGTCTTAAGGCGCGCAGAAACTGGGAAGAGGCCAGATGGGCTACTATCCTGGAGGCTGCCAAATCTAACGACACATCCAGGTTCTGGAAGTTAATAGCAGATGACTGTAGAGATTCTCCCTCCGCACCTGGCTCCTCAATTCTCTCTGCAGCATGGGTGGAGCATTTTGGGCAACTATATGAAGGACCATCTGAAGTATCTCTTTGGGCCCCTGATGTTTTAACAACCCAAGAGCCCACTCCGATTATATTTACCCTAACCGAAACAAGAGCAGCAATAGATTCACTGAATTGGGGAAAGGTGCCTGGCCCAGATAAGATTCCAGGCGATTTATATAAGTCAAGACCTGATATATGGGCACCATATTTTAACCTCATCTGTAATGCAATTGCAGCGGGGGCTCCCGCCCCTCCTACGTGGAAAGGGGCTGAAATAGTACCCATTTTTAAAAAAGGCAGCCCCAATATTCCTGCCAACTATAGACCGATTTGTCTTCTTGACAATTCCCAAAAAATGTATGCAAAACATCTTTTGTCTCATCTTGATGAATGGATTTCGGAGTCTGAAGTTCTTTCTGACTTACAAGCGGGGTTTAGACCTGCAGTGAGTACCATAGACCAAGCCCTGAGATTCTTGTCAATCAAATGGAAGAATGTGGACCTGGGAGGGGGACATGTGTATGTGGTCTTTATAGATCTTAGAGCTGCATTTGACTTGATCCCCAGGAACATGCTATGGTCAACACTCTCCAACATGGGGGTTCCATCTGCCCTCTTGAAACTTATTGCCCAATTGCATGATAATACCTATGCTCAAATCAGATGCGGTAAGGGGGGTGAGTTGACTGATCCTGTAGCCATTAAAAAAGGAGTTAGACAGGGTTGTGTCTTGGAGCCCACTCTTTTCCTGCTTTACATTAATAACTGTAACCATTACTTAGAGAATTGCATAAACGACTGGCCTAAATTGGCTGGGAAAAAAATCCTGTGCCTGCTATATGCGGATGACACAATTTTGTTAGCAAAAACACCAATGGGAATTCAAAACTTGGTCAATCAATTCTGTGTCTTTTGTAGAGACTATGGTCTGGACGTAAACGTCAAGAAAACGAAACTTATGATATACAGTACTTCAAGGAAACAATTGCGTGCTAGAATAGAAATGAACTCAATTCCGCTGGAGAAAGTGGAAGAGTTCGATTACTTGGGTATCAGACTATCAACCACAGGTAAATGGAAAGCAGCTATTGATAAAGGGGCACTTATTATAAGCCAAAGAGGTGGGGCCCTTGTGCGTAGGTCTAGAAAGGCTCCGAGTCCCCCCTTAAATATAAGTGCGGAGATTTATAATGTCCAAATCCGTGCGGCGGCCCTATATGGAGCAGAACTTTGGGGCGCGCACAAAAACTTGGACATTTTGCAAACTAAAGAAACCCTTTCCTGAGACAGGTTTCCCGGGTAGGTATGGGTACATCAATGATCCCTCTTAGGCTTGATTTAGGTTTAAATAGCATCAAAACCACAGCAGCCCTAAGACCTCTTTCTTACTGGATTCGTTTATGGAAAACTGTTGAACTTGAACCATTCAGGCTGGCGATAAGGGAACTTATAGCCTCTCCCCAGAGTCTGGAAAAAATCCTATGGCTGAAGGAGATGAAAGCTGCCTGGGATCAAATAGGATTCCCCCATTATTGGAAATATCCTGAACTAATCCCCAATAATGCAAGGCTACTCGTTAAAAGAAGATATTGGGAGAAAATTAATGAAGATTCCTTGCACCATAAGGGGGCGGGTAGGCTAACAATGGAATTTCTTCAATTTAAACATGAGCCCTGGCCTGAGAACTTTTTGAATCTTTTTATGCCTCCGTATGCTCGTGCTTTATATATCCAGCTAAGATATGGTACTTTGCCTATCAATAGTTATACGGCTCACTGGTCATCTATTAATCCTTCAACTGATAGATGTATTCTTTGCCAACATGGTAAAGAAACAATAGAGCACATACTATTTTTCTTCCCTTTGTACAAGAGTCCCAGAGGGAGGTGGATCATCCCCCTCGGTAAAGATTTATTACTGCAGGATAGAGCTAATGCCACCATAATCTGCATATATGATACATCTTCATTGGTAGCTACTTCAGTTACCAAATATTTATCAGAGGCTTGGTTCATCCGCAGTAGGTCTATCGCAGCCAAGGGCATTTGAGTTGGTTAGGCAATAGCCCATAGAGGGAGATTTAATAAGACATAATTGGCATTGACGCCTTTTTTCCCTCTTCTTTTATGTGGCTTTTTTAGGAATTCCATTAGAAACCAGCAGACCTTTACATGAGCAGTAGAGACTTTATAAGTTTATAGAGACATTTTTGCACTTGGAATTTGATATGCTATTTTACAAAATATCTTATTTATGGAAGTGAATTTTATCTGTTTTTTAACTGGCTAAGACCAGGTCTTATGAAAGGAAATAGCTCTACTCATCGCTATGATAGACACAAGTCTTCATCACAACTTTTTCTCTTTTTATTCACCTATGTTTTATTTATTGTATTTTTACTATGATCAAAAGCTCAGTTTTGAGGATCTCACTGCTAAATTTCTTTGATTGTGGGCTACTGGTATTACCAGCAATATGTATGATTGTTATTATGAATTTTAATATTTTTAAAATTATTATGTAAGATTGTTATTCCTGAAAATGTTAAATGGTCTAGAATTCTACACCGAATGAACCTAAATAAATAAAAAAATACTGCTTCTGTTTGTCATTTATATATGAGACCGTATGGTAAGTTAGAGAACCGGATGTGACCTGAGTGACCATGACTTCCCTGAGAAGCCAAATATGACATGCGCTCGGCTGCCAGTCATCTCTATCCGTGGGTGGAGATGAGGCCCTGCTAGTTAGCCAGAGCAAAACCCGGATTGGAGCGACAGGTGTCACCAGCAGTGGGTTAGACTAAGGGCTGGATTTATACTTTTTGGCGCACAACTGCGCCAACGTAGTTGTGCGTCAAAAAATTTAACGCCTGCTAACGCCATTCCAAAGCGCCATGCAGGCACCTTATGTATGGAATGACGTTAGCTGGCGGAGCTGCCTGGTGTGCGTAAAAAAAAATGACTTACACCAGGCAGCGCCGGCGTAGGGGAAAATGGAGCTTGGGCGTCAAAAAATGGGGCAAGTCAGGCTGAGGCAAAATGTTCGCCTCAACCCGATTTGCGCCATTTTTTTTTACTCCCAACCCCCATTGAAATGACTCCTGTCTTAGCAAAGACAGGAGTCATGCCCCCTTGCCCAATGGCCATGCCCAGGGGACTTATGTCCCCTGGGCATGGTCATTGGGCATAGTGGCATGTAGGGGGGCACAAATCAGGCCCCCCTATGCCACCCAAAAAAATATATATATATACTTACCTGAACTTACCTTAAGTTCCCTGGGATGGGTCCCTCCATCCTTGGGCGTCCTCCTGGGGTGGGCAAGGGTGGCAGGGGGTGTCCCTGGGGGCATGGGAGGGCACCTCTGGGCTCCTTCCGAGCCCACAGGTCCCTTAACGCCTGCCCTGACCAGGCGTTAAAAAATGACGCAAAAGCGGCTGGACGTCATTTTTTTTGACCCGCCCACTCCCGGGCGTCATTTTTGCCCGGGAGTGTAAATACGGCGCACATGCCTCGGAGTCATTTTTTAGAAGGGAACGCCTACCTTGCATATCATTAACGCAAGGAAGGTGTCCACACTAAAAAATTACGCAAACTCCAAGATCTTTGGCGCTAGACGGGTCTAACGCCAAAGTATAAATATGGAGTTAGTTTTGCGTCGGATTTGCGTTAAAAAAAACGACGCAAATCCGGCGCAAACAGAGTATAAATATGCACCTAAGTCTCCCACACTGAGGGTGATTCTGCCGCTCAAAATCCAGTAGTCTCATTAGAATAATGAAAGCCTACGCGACATGGCGCAGCCAACGTTTGGTCAGGCTCTAATTTTCAGGTCCTCCAGAGTATCTCTGTCTCAATATATATAATGACGCCTCAATACCGTATACGGAGACGTCCATGGTACTGAGGATTTCCACCTCCAGCTACGTAGGCTATCCTATCTGAAGCTGGAGGTTGTTCAAGCTTGAACTTTAAAAGGGAAAACCCCATCTGGTGTGCCCTCTCTGAACTTACTGGTCTATAATGGCGAATCCACAGCAGTTAGAAATAGAAGTTAATGTGATAACTACACATCTATTAGCAAATGGCTTAACGCCCCAGGGGGGTCCAGTCACATTTGTGGTGGATGCCCATGTAGCTTAGAACAGAACTTTTTTATTCTTGGATCACTTTTCCAGCAGTTGATGGGAACACAAATACATTTCATTATTATACACTTGCAAATGCGCCTGGACAATACAGAGCATACGCATACTTAGAAATACCCTTATCTTATCAAGAACATAACAATTGGCTTGATGGCGCCCTACCCCACACAATGTTACCAGTAAGGTTAGGTCCATTAAGTAATGATGGTCCTACCTGGCCTTTATTGGCCACCTACACACCACATCTTGCAGTTGCAAATTTAGGTGTGGCTGAGGTTCGTCGTTTATATACAGAATTAACAGCGATATATAGACGATTAGTACAATTCTTAATGCAAACATTAAATACAAAGCCAGCACGTGCTGCTCCAGCACATTCACATGCAGGAACACCAGGTATAAACCCTGCGACTGTACATTAGATCATGGGTAAAGAACCTGCCAAACGGGAGGAAACTCTGTTTTGGTTAGCACAAAAAATGAATGCGCTGGAGGCAGTATTTCCCCAAATGGGACCTCAGGATAAACATAGAACATTAGCAATGTGCTTACCTTTTGGGATGGTCCCTACAGTAGATAACTGTAATATCTGGGGCACGGTATTTGCCGTGCTGTATACAACCGCACCCGGTACACCAAAACGTGCCAATTTACCAGAGGTGTTAAAACAAATTCAAGATGAATACGGGGCTGCCCCGGCCCTAGATTTGGGGATGGAATTGATGGGCAATTTTGCCATAGTATTCTCAATCATTTTAAGTAAACTTAAAGGAGAAGCGGTCGCACTTGCCGTGACGTTCTGCAACAGGATCAGGAACGCGAGCTGCCTAAAATAATCGCAGAAACTTATTCTAGCATAGGTTGAGACAGTTTAGGGGACAGACCATCTAAACCACAATTACAAGGCAAATCTAATAAAGATTTTCCTAAGCAAACACCTAAGGGCAATAAGAAACGCTGGGGTAAAAAACAACAAACTCCTAAAGAAGAGAGGGGAGAAATTCCAGGTTTAGAGACCCCGCAGAACAGATATAATCTTGGAAATCGAGATAATATAAAAACGCCTGATAGATATCAAAATATTGATACACACCAATATTGTTCCTTTCAGGACTCGTCGGGAAAACGAAATGAGAGAGGTGGGCGATCAGAGCGAAGAACAGAGTACGTTAAACCGAGACAAGAATCACAACGCTCATCTGAGGTTTCTGTTAAAAAGGAAGAGAAACCCACCCAACAAAAACCCCAATTCAAAAAGAAAAATGTGGCAGCAGTCACAGTCCGACATGCCACTCACAAGAGGGTTCTCCTGAAGAACAAGAAGTGGGCTCTAGCACTGCCAGACATTGCGGCAGAGGTTACAATATTTCAACTGAATCTTCTAGAGCATCTGGAGGTGAAAGCAACTGATGACTTTATTCAAGTAGAAACTGTGGAGATGCGTGTCTACACGCCTGATAGAGTGTATAAAGTAACGCTACAGTTAGAAGGAGACATTGAGCGCATAATAGATGCAATCTTTTGGGATCGAGTAGTAAACATCTAAGATGTTTTGTTGGCCGAACAAGATTGGCCACCTGATTTTGTCCATACCTGCCCATATGGGGAAGATATAATTAAGCCTTCCTTCTCGCCCCTTGTTCCAGAGGAACTCGCTGAATCCTATGCCATTGATTGGGCTCTGGCACAGGCTCCTGCATTATACAGAGATCACGTAGGATGGGATAGAGAATCCCCCTACCATGTAATTCCAATCAAAAATGAACCTCAACCTCAACCGCAGTATCCAATAAAACATGAAGCAAAAGCACCTGTGAGAGAAATACTCACACAATTAGAGTACCAGGGTGTAATTGAACCCTGTGTCTCCCCAATGAATAATTCATTATTCCCAGAAGCTAAACCGGACCATTCATATAGAATAGTCTTAGACTACAGACACTTAAACAGTCATACACGCAGTTATGCTATACAGAACTCACATAGCACCGCACTAATGAACAATATAGTGTGTAAAAAATACAAAACAACACTGGACATTTCCAATGTTTTTTTCTGCAAGAATATAGCGCCTGAGAATAGAGACTTAACAAGTTTCAGCGCACTGGGCTCCCGGAAAAAATTCTGTTGTTTACCTCAGGGGTATAAGAACAGTCCAGGAATGTTCGCAGCTCGTGTGACTGCAATTTTGCATGAGATTGACCCTGAAGCATTGTCCTATGTAGATGATAGCTATCTTACGGATGATGAACTACTATAACATCTAAGACGGGTAGCCCGCATTGTGGTAGGATTTTCTGAATTTGGCTACAAATTCAATTAAAAAAAACTAAAATTGCCTTCCTTAGCGTCCTGTTTTTGGGATATGAGCTATCAAGTGAAGGAAAGAGCCTAGCACCACAATTCTTAGAAAAATGCACACAGCTACAGCCACCAAACATGATTAAAAAACTACAATCTCTATTTGGTTTCCTAAATTTTGGCAGAACCTACAATCCAGATTATGCTACACGCCTGAAACCTCTATATGATATGATATGTCCTGATTTTTCAAGTACGTTCTGGACAATTGAACACACACAAATTCTTCGAGATTTGCAAACACACATGCTTGCAGCACAACACTTACATACAAGGGACAACAAAACACATTTGGTCATCAGAGTAATAGCTTGTGCCATCGGTTTCACTTATGTGACAATTAATGAAGGTGAGACAGTCCCGATTGCATACAAATCACACTTATATTCAGCGGCAGAACATCGCTTTGCTCCCACTGAGAAAATTCTCACTGCTGTACAGATGGCGGTCATTAAAGAAAGACTTCTTGCCCAAGGAAAACGCATTATTGTCGTTCCTCCTATCCAGGCCCTAGAGGCTGTTACAAAAGCGAGCGTCCCGAACGCAAAACCATTACATCCATGTTTGATACAATGGGCTACGTCTTTGACAGCCACTGATATAGACTACATTTTTTACCAAAAATTACAAACTCAAGAATTTTTACAGTACGAAATAGAGTACCCATTTCCAGCAAATACATTGCCTATTGAACAATATCACAGAGTCATGTACACCGATGGCTCAGCACAACCCGCAATTGGCACAAAACACCAATATTCTGCTGCTTGTGCAGTCATAAGTGGCTATATGGAGGGCGATAAATGTTGTCCTTTACATACCTCTATGCTAATCCTAGGGGATTGCACAGCACAGTTGGCAGAGCCAAAGGCTCTGCTGATGGCACTAGAGCACACGGATCCTGCACAGCCTACACTGATTGTTTGTGATTCATATTATTGTGTCCAGTCTTTAATGAATACCTGCATTATTGGCACCAGAATGGATTCAGAGATTCCAAAGGCAACACCATCAAACACAGACTTCTGTGGGAGAAAGTAGCATATCTGAAAGAGATGCTACCAAATGTCCATGTTGTACATACACTTGGACACCAGCGTGTTGGGATACATGTTGCTGGAAATACATTAACTGATGAAGCAGCAAAGTCAGCTGTGGCAGTGGCTGCTGTAGCTGCAGTGACTCGCTTGTGTTCAAAACCGGATGCAGACATATGGGCTGCTGTGACAGCTACGGCTGATGGTACGCCCTTAAAGGATTTCCTAACAAGTACCACTACCGAATGGGAGGTATGCTGAACGCTGAGGTTAAGATATCAGGCATAGGGGTACAAGACATTCCCAATAGAGATTTAAGATCACAATTGATTAAAGCAGAGCATGTCGGGGTGGCATCTGCCCATGCTGGTGCGGCTGCTACAATTTAGATTTTGCAAGCCCGTTATTGGTGGCCAGGTCTCTATAAAGAGACCAAGCAGTATGTCCTTTGCTGTGACATCTGCCAACAAATTAAAGTTTCCACTGCAAAACGCCTGCCGCAGACACCCCTCCTGATTTCAAACAAACCATTACAATGCGTGTACTTGGACCACTGTGGTCCCCTAACACAGGACAGTGCATACAAGTATATTTTATTCGCTGTTGATTCCTGCTCCAGATTTTTATGGGTGTGGCCACAATGCTCGGCTGATTCTTGAACTGTTATTAAAGATTTGCGAGTCTTTATCAGCACATATGCATTTGCGGCTTTCCATTCAGACCAGGGCCCTGCTTTCGCCTCAAGGGCATTCAGGGACGCCATGGCTTCATTGGGGGTCCAACTCCAGTACTCGTCTCCATTTCATCCCGAGGGAAATAGTGTAGTGGAGCAATTAAACCGTGATTTAAAGCAATCCTTAACAGCGAGAGTCTTAGGTACGGGTCGTAGTTGTCTTAACCACCTATATGGGGTCCAGATAGCACTTAATAATCTGCCTAGTAGGTCCCTGGGGGTCGTACTTCATATGAGTGCCTGTTTGGAACTCAAATGTATGTTCCGGATCTTGATGGTCCTGGCGTGGAGGCAGCAGAAACACCTTTTGACATAAATGAACGTGTCACTGTCTTACGGGAATTACAACAGTTCCATGACGATAATTCTTCCATCAGTGATGCCTCCACAGGAATCAAGGATGTGCCAGTAACATCTACCGGCTGGATTCCCAAAGTTGGGTATCTTGTATGTGAAAAAGTCACTGTATAATAGGAATTTGGCCATTCATATTGAGCACCAGTCCCAGTACTAGAGATACTCGGTACTAGAACAGTTATTCTACCACCGTTGGCAGGTGCCAAAGAAAATCGTTTTGTCTCGATCCACAATGTCAAATTACACCATGTGGCCAATCCTGCACAGCAGACCAAGAGGAACATCCAGTGGCTCCAGAATCCCTCTCACTGCTGGCAAAGAAGTTCCTTTACAAGTCGTTTATACCAACACCAACACCTCTCCGAGCTTGGGGAGGGTGGAAGACGATCTAGCATTGGTTCCACTAACAAAAAATTTAGAAACATTTGATTGAGTTGACTCAACTCCAACAAAGATGGTGCAATTTATACTGTGCCACCAAGGGAAACACCAACTCCACCACTGACCACAGCCCCACCATTTTCACGAAATGCTTCTGGATATTTTGCCGACTTCAATGACGATGTCTCAGACTCATTCGCCTCTTCAACACCTGACTTGTCAAGAGCACGTAAACAAAAAAATTGGTTTAAAGAAACATATTTTGTTTTTCCATGGAACTATCTATGGCTCTCCTTGACTGTCTTAGCTTTCCTACTATGGACTGGTTTTGTCATTACCTTTTTCTTATTAATACATGGTCATTTTCTTCCTGAAAAATCAACAGTTGAATTAGTGGAGGAAGTCTTAAAACCACATTTTTCATCACATAAGGTCCGAAGAGACTTATCATTTGTGAACATTTCTGCAGTACCAATTTCTGATGCGATTGTTTGGGACAAAGTAATATTTGATATATATGGTCCCACGGAAGTAATTCAAATACCATATGTGTTCAAATTATCAATGAATAATACCGTAATACCAGGCATTGTTTCTGATGATTGGGATGTGAAAACAGTTGTTTCTCTGATGACTGAATTATAGTATTATACTGTCCTTGAAAACGAAGATGTTTATCAGTCTAAAGAGAATTATGGTGATATGTTTTGCCATAATTATTATGGCCACCATTTCATACATAGAGCGAGCAGCCCCAAAACTGTTTTTAAGCATACACAATGGGAAAATTGTCTGACTCCACCACAGGGGAGTTTTAAAACATATTCTGAAAAGCTTACATATTTTTCTGGGCACAGTGTAAAAAATGCTGAGTCATAGTATTTTAAGGTACCACCCACTAAGGATATACATATATTAATTTCGAATACGAAATGTATATATTCAGAATCCTCTGTTTCCTGATTGTCTATAGAAATCTATGAATATTGGCTGAAGTTGATCAATTTGAAAAGTGTGTGGGAAACTAAAAATTGGCAAATTAGAGGCAGGGAAGCTTTGTTTACAGCATGCCTTATTCCTGTACAAATGATGTTTTTAAATGAAACGGTACAACAAACCAGTTGTTTAGGCTTTGCTAAAATTAAGGAATTAAACCACCCAGTATATCTGCCCCTGCAAAATTTCAAAATGGCAAAAATATTCAAATGCAACTGAAGATCAGCGCGACAAATGGGTCCTGAATGGTACAGTTAATGTTTCACTGACACGTCCTGGCAGATGGTTATTGTCGCCAATAGATACCAATGGGTGTCATCAACGTTTTATCAACTCCTTGGGGAGTTTTAGAACTAGTAGGCTGACCCTCGCTATATATCATCCGAACATGCGAGTATAGTTACGACATATAGTGTAGGACAATTGTGCCAGCAATGGTTAAGATCATCTTCACTAGATGGGGCTAGAGAACACCTCAGTCTCCTGTCTAATAACACTGACTTGCAGGACTTCCAGGTAGGCCCCAGAAAACACTGTAGGAAGCGTTTCTTATATGAAGTATATAATGACATTTTGAAGCTTTCCCTACAAGAAGCAGCTGCCCGGTTAAGGCAAACAGACCAGGAAATTTTAAAAATGCATTAGCTGTTGTGGATAATGGGATTAATACCTTGTCTGACCGGATATACATTTTAAATAATATTGTCTCTTCTGCTATAGACATTATACAAACAGATATGTCTTCTTTACATCATGGACAGAGTCAGCTAAGGTCCATTATGCAGTTGGTTTGGACACTTCAAACATTGAAGGTGGGTTGCGTTCCCTGGGCAGCATGTCAGTGCGAGGGAGATATTTTCTTCCTTTATTTTGACGCGACAACAACAACTGATGGCTAAGAAGGAAGCAACTTATGTCATGCTTAACATCGAAAAATTAGAAAAGTTGCCTTTTACTGAGGCTGAAATACCATCTGCTGAGTGGCTAATACACGGGGTCATTAATCTGCCTATTTCTACAGTACAATTCACCTCCTGTTTAAAACACATTCCGGTAGGCAGATATGAAAGGCTGGGAGATAGTTACATTCATGAGGTGTGGGAGCTTCCCTTCTCGTACAAATGTTTCAGTGGCATGAAAGAAGCCTTTCTTAGCGGTAGTGAATGCAAGACTTCAGTCAGCCATTCAATGGTTTGTAAACAGCTGTCCTTGCATGGGGCGTGTAACGCCTCTTCTTCGAACTTGGCATGTTTTCTGAAGGGAGTTCCAGTCCCTTTGATTAGACCTACGTTCCAGGTGCTTTCAAACGGCAGCTACGTCCTCCTTAATGGTAAAGACTGTTGCGGCATGTGAGCTGGAATAGTTTACGTTGTTTCGGTCTCTAAGGTCGTTACATGCTGCCGGAACGTACTCTTTCCCCCAACTAAACTTAAAGAGGTAGCTGACATTTGGCCTCACATTGCTACGTCAAATGTGAATTTTGACAAGTTGAGCAGACTCAAGGCTTTACTGTTTCAAAAGCATGTGGCATGTGAGTATATGTCAGGGTGTTTTTACTGTCTCACTGGGATCCTGCTAGCCAGGGCCCCAGTGCTCATAGTGAAAACCCTATTTGTCAGTGTGTTTTATATGTGTCACTGGGATCCTGCTAGCCAGGACCCCAGTGCTCATAGTTGTGGCCTGAATGTGTTCCCTGTGTGGTGCCTAACTGTGTCACGGAGGCTCTGCAAACCAGAACCTCAGTGCTTATGATCTCTCTGCTTTTAAAATTGTCACTGCAGGCTAGTGACCGTTTTTACCAATTCTGATTGGCACACTGGAACACCCTTATAATTCCCTAGTATATGATGCCTAGGTACCAGGGTATTGGGGTTCCAAGAGATCCCTATGGGCTGCAGCATTTCTTTTGCCACCCATAGGGAGCTCAGGCAATTCTTACACAAGACTGCCACTGCAGCCTGAGTGAAATAATGTCCACATTATTTCACAGCCATTTAACACTGCACTTAAGTAACTTATAAGTCACCTATATGTCTAACCCTCACCTGGTGAAGGTTAGATGCAAAGTTACTAAGTGTGAGGGCACCCTGGCACTAGCCAAGGTGCCCCCACATTGTTCAGGGCAATTTCCCCGGCCTTTGTGAGTGCGGGGACACCATTACACGTGTGCACTATATATAGGTTAATCCCTATATGTAGCTTCACAATGGTAACTCTGAAGATGGTCATGTAACATGTCTAACATTGTGGAATTGTCCCCCCATGCCAAATCTGGTATTGGGGTGCCAATCCCATCTATCCCCGGGGCTCCAGCATGGACCCCGGGTACTGCCAAACTAGCTCTCTGGGGTTTTCACTGCAGCTACCACTGCTGCCAACCCTCAGACAGGTTTCTGCCCTCCTGGGGTCTGGGCAGCCCAGTCCCAGGAAGGCAGAACAAAGGATTTCCTCTGAGAAAGGGTGTTACACTCTCTCCCTTTGGAAATAGGTGTTAAGGGCCTGAGAGGAGTAGCCTCTCCTGGCCTCTGGGAATGCTTTGAAGGGCACAGATGGTGCCCTCCTTGCATAAACCAGTCTACACTGGTTCAGGGATCCCCCAGCTCCTGCTCTGGCGTGAAACTGGACAAAGGAAAGGGGACTGACCACTCCCCTGTCCATCACCACCCCAGGGGTGGTGCCCAGAGCTCCTCCAGTGTGTCCCAGACCTCTGCCATCTTGAATGCAGAGGTGTGAGGTCACAATGGA
This sequence comes from Pleurodeles waltl, assembly GCF_031143425.1. NCBI lineage: Eukaryota > Metazoa > Chordata > Amphibia > Caudata > Salamandridae > Pleurodeles > Pleurodeles waltl. Next base: position 848,477,418 of record NC_090444.1, read on the forward strand.
GGCCTCTGAGTGGCCAGTGCCAGCAGGTGATGTCAGAGACCCCTCTTGATAGGCTCTTACCTGGTTAGGTAGCCAATCCTCCTCTGAGGGCTATTTAGGGTCTCTCCTGTGGGCTTCTCGTCAGAAAACGAATGCACGAGCTCACCAGAGTTCCTCTGCATCTCTCTCTTCAACTTCTGCCAAGGATCGACTTCTGACTGCTCCAGGACGCCGGCAAAACCGCAACAAAGTAGCAAGACGACTACCAGCAACATTGTAGTGCCTAATCCTGACTGCTTCCTCGACTGTTTCCAGGTGGTGCATACTCTGAGGGCTGTCTGCCTTCACCCTGCACTGGAAGCCAAGAAGAAATCTCCTGTGGGTCGATGGAATCTTCCCCCTGCCAACGCAGGCACCAAACTTCTGCATCATCGGTCCTCTGGGTCCCCTCTCATCTTGATGAGCGTGGTCCCTAGAACACAGGAGCTGGATCCAAGTGACCCCGACAGTCCAGTGGTCCTTCTGTCCAAATTTGGTGGAGGTAAGTCCTTGCCTCCCCACCCCACACAGTAATCCTGTGTGGTGCGTGATCTGCAGCTGCTAGGGCTTCGGTGCACTTTTGCAAGGATTCCTTTGTGCACAGCCCAGCCCAGGTACCCAGCACTCCGTCCTGCATTGCTCAACTCGCTGTGTTGACCACTGGCTTCGTGGGACCCTCTTTTGTTGTGTTGAGATGACCGCCATGCTCAGATTTCTTGAATGCCTGTTTAAGTGCTTCTGCGGGTGCTGCCTGCTTTTGCATGGGCTCTATCTGCTGCTGAGTGACCCCTCTGTCTCCTCCTCCAAGGGGCGACCTCCTGGTCCTTCCTGGGCCCCGGCAGCACCCATTATCTTCAACCACGACTCTTGCAGCTAGCAAGGCTTGTTTGAGGTCTTTCTGCGTGGAAATAACTCTGTATCCTCCAGCACGCTGTGGGACATCTTCTAACCAAAGGAGAAATTCCTGGCGCCTTCTGTTGTTGCAGAATCTTTGGCTTCTTCCACCCGGAGGCAGCCCTTTTGCACCTTCATCCGGGGTTTAGTGGGCTCCTGCCCCCTAAGGACACTTGTGTGACTCTTGGACTTGGTCCCCTTCCTTTGCAGGTCCTCAGGTCCAGAAATCTGTCTTCAGTGCTTTGCAGTCAGTTGTTGCCTTTGCTGAATCCCCTATCTCGACTTTACTGTCCTTCTGGGGTAGAAGGGTAACTTTACTTCTACTTTTCAGGGTCTTGGGGTGGGGTATCTTGGACACCCTTAGTGTTTTCTTACACTCACAGTGACCCTCTACACACTACACTAGGCCTGGGGTCCATTCGTGGTTCAAATTCCACTTTTGGAGTATTTGGTTTGTGTTGCCCCTAAGCCTATTGTGTCCTATTGTCTCCTAATGCATTCTATTGTGTACTACAGTGTTTACACTAATTTTCTAACTGTTTACTTTCCTGATTTTGGTTCTCTGTGTATATTTTGTGCATTTTACATACCTCCTAAGGGAGTATTTCCCCTGAGATACTTTTGGCATACTGTCACTAAAATAAAGTACCTTTATTTTTAGTAACTCTGATTATTGTGTTTCTTGTGATATAGTGCTATATGATATTAGTGTTATAGTAGGAGCTTTGCATGTCTCCTAGTTCAGCCTAAGCTGCTCTGCTATAGCTAACTCTATCAGCCTAAGCTACTAGAACACTACTAATCTACTAATAAGAGATAACTGGACTTGGAACAAGGTGTAAGTACCATCAGGTACCCACTATAAGCCAGGCCAGCCTCCTACATTCAGCTTTGTCTTATTATTGTTATAATAACCAGTTTTACGGTCTTGTTTTATTTCCGTCTATCTAACTGTTTTTGCCTAGGTCAGCACTCTGTTCTCAAACAAGACATTCTTGATCACTCTGTGCTTTTTCCAAGGCTACAGCACGGTACATTGCCGGTGAACGTGGTAGAAGTTTAGTCTCCAACATTCATAGAAAATTCATATCTTTACGTAGGGACACCCTCTGAGAATATCAGCTGGGTTATTATAAAAACAGTTCCTTGTCCCTTACACACTAGAGGGAGATTCCAGCCAGGGAACCATGACTGTGTGCTGATTGCCGAAGGCTTCGCTACAGATGCTTACGCAGACCGCAGGCCTTTGCTCAGGTATGGGGGTTGATGTCTTCCCAGGGGAACCTGAAGGGCAGACTTAGAGCTTAACATTCTGTGCTCTATCCTAGCCAAGGTAGGGATTAGTCCATTCAGAATAGTGACAACATAATAGCGTTGTTCTTATGCTTCACTCTACTCGTCACAATTTTAATACTGTCATGTTGTGTCGTCCTGGTTATTGCAGCTCACGCCTTGCTATCTAAGATGGAGTCGTTTTATTAAAACTCATTATTGAAACATATACTGCTTCTGTTTGTCATTTCTATATGAGACTGAATAGTAAGTGGGAGAACCGGATGGTACCTGAGTGACCATGACTTCCCTGAGAAGCCAAATATGTCATGCGCTCGGCTGCCCGGTCATCTCTATCCTTGGATTGGAGCGACAGGTGTCACCAGCAGTGGGTTAGACTAAGGCCCTCATTACAACCCTGGCGGTCGGTGTTAAAGCGGCGGTAATAACGCAAACAGACCAGCGGGAAAAAAATGGGATTACGACCGTGGAGGAAACCACCAACATAGACAGCCACTTTAACACTCCGACCACCACGGCGGTACAAGCAAACACCGCGGCAGTAAGCGCCAATAGACAGGCGGAAGACAAAGTACCGCCCACTGTATTTCAAGATGCCTATCCGCCACCTTTTCTGGGGTGGAACCAACCCTATCAAAAGCACTGCAGAAACAGTACACAGAAGGCAAACCACTCACCTTTTGACACCCAACAAAGAACCAGGACGCCCAGGAGCCCGAACTTCAGGTGATACCTATGTTTGTTTACCTCCTCTTCTACCAGGAGTACGAATGGCGGCGGCAGCGACTACGGTGAGTACTGCACCTACAACACAGGGGAGGGGGGAGGAAAGAGAGTGACACACACACACAAAACCCCCACCCTCACACACAACAACATACACACAAATACATGTATCAACATTACATATACACCCCTCCACCCCCTGGAAGAACGCAAGCACAAAAGGAAATGATTGTAATGATTGTAAATATGAAAAATCCATTAGTCAAAAGTCAAAATTCTGTATATACAAATAAGTACACCAACTACACAAGTCCGGATAGTGTACCAATCATTGTCCGTGGACCACTGGGCCCAAAATGCATGGGCGAAGCCCACACATGATACCTGACTGGAAACGGAGAGAACACTGCTGGGGCATCAGATTGAAAATATACTTGCACCTCAGGGAGAGGGGGAAGGGAAGGGGGGCACCTCAGCCTGATGAACGCACGACGCCATTGCTGCACGAGGGGGCTCCATGCCCACTGCTGTATCCTGGGGAATGCAAAGCCACAGTCTCTCAAGTCTCTCCAGTGGGTGGTTTGCCCACTGCTTTATCCTGGGGAGTCTCCACTGGTTCTGGAGGGGGCCTGGTGCCCAGAGTGCTTCATCCTGCCAAGGACTGAGGTAGTGGATGTGATACTCCACTGGGTCTGGAGTAGGCCTGGTGCCCAGAGTGCTTCATCCTGCCAAGTACTGAGGTAGTGGATGTGATACTCCACTGGTTCTGGAGGGGGCATGGTGCCCAGAGTGCTCCACGTGCAGTGTGGCTGACACAATTTCCTCACCTGGGTGTGTGTGCCACAAGATTGGCGGCGTTCAGGTAGCATGATACACCATGGAGGCAGCGGCATACCCCACACTGCTGGGGCTTCACCTTCCACCTGCAGGTGCAAACAGTGATGGAAGTCATGCCTCATGGAAGCTGCCCAGGGTCCAGGAATTCTCCTCCAGCCTCAGACGACTGACCACTGGGGATGGTAGCCATGTCAGCGGTGGTGCCACTATCCGAGGACACCGCAGGGCCGGTGGAGGTGATTGCGGCGGTGATTGTGGGGTGTCTGTAGGAAAGTACCATCTTGCCTGGCATGTTACCCCCATATTTCACTGTATATATGTTATTTTAGTTGTATGTGTCACTGGGACCCTGCCAGCCAGGGCCCCCGTGCTCATAAGTGTGCCCTGTATGTGTTACCTGTGTTATGACTAACTGTCTCACTGAGGCTCTGCTAATTAGAACCTCAGTGGTTATGCTCTCTCATTTCTTTCCAAATTGTCACTAACAGGCTAGTGACCAATTTTACCAATTTACATTGGCATACTGGAACACCCTTATAATTCCCTAGTATATGGTACTGAGGTACCCAGGGTATTGGGGTTCCAGGAGATCCCTATGGGCTGCAGGATTTCTTTTGCCACCCATAGGGAGCTCTGACAATTCTTACACAGGCCTGCCACTGCAGCCTGAGTGAAATAACGTCCACGTTATTTCAAAGCCATTTTACACTGCACTTAAGTAACTTATAAGTCACCTATATGTCTAACCTTTACCTGGTAAAGGTTAGGTGCTAAGTTACTTAGTGTGTGGGCACCCTGGCACTAGCCAAGGTGCCCCCACATTGTTCAGGGCCAATTCCCCGGACTTTGTGAGTGCGGGGATACCATTACACGCGTGCACTATACATAGGTCACTACCTATGTATAGCTTCACAATGGTAACTCCGAATATGGCCATGTAACATGTCTAAGATCATGGAATTGCCCCCCCCAATGCCATCCTGGTATTGGGGAGACAATCCCATGATTCCCCGGGTCTCTAGCACAGACCCGGGTACTGCCAAACTACCTTTCCCGGGGTTTCACTGCAGCTGCTGCTGCTGCCAACCCCTCAGACAGGTTTCTGCCCTCCTGGGGTCCAGCCAGGCTTGGCCCAGGAAGGCAGAACAAAGGACTTCCTCAGAGAGAGGGTTTTACACCCTCTCCCTTTGGAATAAGGTGTCAGGGCTGGGGAGGAGTAGCCTCCCCCAGCCTCTGGAAATGCTTTGATGGGCACAGATGGTGCTCATCTCTGCATAAGCCAGTCAACACCGGTTCAGGGATCCCTCAGCCCTGCTCTGGCACGAAACTGGACAAAGGAAAGGGGAGTGACCACTCCCCTGACCTGCACCTCCCCTGGGAGGTGCCCAGAGCTCCTCCAGTGTGCTCCAGACCTCTGCCATCTTGGAAACAGAGGTGCTGCAGGCACACTGGACTGCTCTGAGTGGCAAGGGCCAGCAGGTGACGTCAGAGACTCCTTCTGATAGGCTCCTTCAGGTGTTGCTAGCCTATCCTCTCTCCTAAGTAGCCAAACCTCCTTTTCTGGCTATTTAGGGTCTCTGCTTTGGGGAATTCCTTAGATAACGAATGCAAGAGCTCATCAGAGTTCCTCTGCATCTCTCTCTTCACCTTCTGCCAAGGAATCGACTGCTGACCGCGCTGGAAGCCTGCAAAACTGCAACAAAGTAGCAAAGACGACTACTGCGACATTGTAACGCTGATCCTGCCGCCTTCTCGACTGTTTTTCTGGTGGTGCATGCTGTGTGGGTAGTCTGCCTCCTCTCTGCAATAGAAGCTCCGAAGAAATCTCCTGTGGGTCGACGGAATCTTCCCCCTGCAACCGCAGGCACCAAAGAACTGCATCAATGGTCCTCTGGGTCTCCTCTCAGCCCGACGAGCGAGGTCCCTTGAACTCAGCAACTCTGTCCAAGTGACTCCCACAGTCCAGTGACTCTTCAGTCCAAGTTTGGTGGCGGTAAGTCCTTGCCTCCCCACGCTAGACTGCATTGCTGGGAACCGCGTGTTTTGCAGCTACTCCGGCTCCTGTGCACTCACCGAGGATTTCCTTCATGCACAGCCAAGCCTGGGTCCCCGGCACTCTAACCTGCATTGCACGACCTCCTGAGTTGTCCTCCGGCGGCGTGGGACTCTCTTGTGCAACTTCGGGTGAGCACTGATTCACTCCACTTTGTAGTGCCTGTTCTGGCACTTCTGCGGGTGCTGCTTGCTTCTGAGTGGGCTCTTTGTCTTGCTGGATGCCCCCGCTGTCCCCTCACGCAATTGGTGACATCCTGGTCCCTCCTGAGTCACAGCAGCATCCAAAAACCCTAACTGTAACCCTTGCAGCTAGCAAGGCTTGTTTGCGGTCTTTCTGCGGGAAAATACTTCTGCACGACTCTTCACGACGTGGGACATCCATCCTCCAAAGAGAAAGTTTCTAGCCCTTGTCGTTCATGCAGAATCCTCAGCTTCTACCATCCAGTGGCAGCTTCTTTGCACCCAGAGCTGGCATTTCCTGGGCATCTGCCCACTCCCGACTTGATCGTGACTTTTGGACTTGGTCTCCTTGTTCCACAGGTACTCTCGTCTGGAAATCCATCATTGTTGCATTGCTGGTGTTGGTCTTTCCTGCAGAATTCCCCTATCACAACTTCTGTGCTCTTTGGGGAACTTAGGTGCACTTTGCACCCACTTTTCAGGGTCTTGGGGTGGGCTATTTTTCTAACCCTCACTGCTTTCTTACAGTCCCAGCGACCCTCTACAAGGTCACATAGGTTTGGGGTCCATTTGTGGTTCGCATTTCACTTCTAGAGTATATGGTTTGTGTTGCCACTATCCCTATGTGCCCCCATTGCATTCTATTGTGACTATACATTGTTTGCACTGTTTTCTATTGCTATTTCTGCATATTTTGGTATTGTGTACATATATCTTGGGTATATTTGCTATCCTCATACTGAGGGTACTCACTGAGATACTTTTGGCATATTGTCATAAAAATAAAGTACCTTTATTTTTAGTATATCTGTGTATTGTGTTTTCTTATGATATTGTGCATATGACACTAGTGGTACTGTAGGAGCTTCACTCGTCTCCTAGTTCAGCCTAAGCTGCTCTGCTAAGCTACCTTTTCTATCAGCCTAAGCTGCTAGACACCCCTCTACACTAATAAGGGATACCTGGGCCTGGTGCAAGGTGTAAGTACCCCTTGGTACTCACTACAAGTCAGTCCAGCCTCCTACATTGGTTGTGCAGCGGTGGGACAAGTACTTTGCAACTACTTACCACTTTTGTCATTGTACTTTTCATAAGAGAAAAATATACAAAACAAGTTCAGTGTATGTACACCTAACCAAAAAGTTTTGCTTTTCTTCTCTCACTTCTTTTCTAAGTGCTGAAAAGTACCTCTAAAACTTTCAAAAAGTTCTTAAAAAGTTTTAAAAGTTTTTTTTCTGTTCTTTAAAAAGATCTAAAAACGTTTTCTTTCTTTTTCTATCCCTTAAACACTTTCTAAAATGTCTGGCACAGGCCAAACAGTTGATCTGTCCAAGACTGCTTATGACCACCTTGACTGGAAGGCAGAAAGGAGTCTCTGTGTAGAAAGAGGTTTAGGGGTAGGGAAGAATCCCTCTAGAGAACTATTAGTTAACATGCTAGTTGAACAAGACAAGACTTTTGTTGGCACTTCTGGTGAGAAATTAGCTGATGGTTCCCACTCTGATTCTGGGGCACCCCTAGCAAAAGATTTGGGAGGGAATCTTTCCAACCTGCCCCTTAGCAGGCCACCTAGCATAGCTGGTACTTATGTGAATTCACATCACAGTAAAAGTGTTGCTTCTCATCACAGTAGAAGTATCCCTTCTGTAGGCCAGAATGTTAGTGTGCCATCTGTTAGGGCCAGGTCTCCTTCTGTTCATTCTCATCATTCCTCTGTTTCAAGACATGCCCTACCCACCCACCCTGATGACAGAGTGTTAGAAAGGGAGCTCAATAGATTGAGAGTGGAACAATCCAGGCTGAAGCTCAAGAAGCAACAGCTGGATTTAGATAGGCAGTCCTTGGAAATAGAAAGAGAAAGACAGAAATTGGGTTTAGAAACCCATGGTGGCAGCAGCAGTATTCCAAATAGTCATCCTGCAAAAGATCATGATTCTAGGAATCTGCACAAGATAGTTCCCCCTTACAAGGAGGGGGATGACATTAACAAGTGTTTTGCTGCACTTGAGAGGGCCTGTGTTGTACAGGAGGTCACTCAAAGGCAGTGGGCTGCTATCCTATGGCTATCTTTCAGTGGAAAGGGTAGGGATAGGCTCCTTACTGTAAAAGAAAGTGAGGACAATAATTTTAAAGTTCTTAAGAATGCACTCCTAGATGGTTATGGCTTAACCACTGAACAGTACAGGATGAAGTTCAGAGAAACCAAAAAGGAGTCTTCACAAGACTGGGTAGACTTTGTTGACCATTCAGTGAAGGCCTTAGAGGGGTGGTTACATGGCAGTAAAGTTGCTGACTATGAAAGCCTCTATAACTTAATCCTGAGAGAGCATATTCTTAATAATTGTGTGTCTGATTTGTTACACCAGTACCTGGTGGACTCTGATCTGACCTCTCCCCAAGAATTGGGAAAGAAGGCAGACAAATGGGTCAGAACAAGGGTGAACAGAAAAGTTCATACAGGGGGATGACAAAGATGGCAAGAAGAAGGATGGTAAGTCTTCTGACAAGGGTGGGGACAAATCTAAAATTGAGTCTTCATCAGGCCCACAAAAACACTCTGGTGGGGGTGGTGGGCCCAAATCCTCTTCAAATCAAAACAAAGAAAATAAACCATGGTGCTATTTATGTAAAATAAAATGCCATTGGACAACAGATCCCAGTTGTCCAAAGAAAAGCACCAAGCCTCCTACCACTACAACCCCTGCTGCTACACCTAGTGCCCCTAGTAATAGCAGTGGTGGTGGGAGCAAACCTACTAATAGCCAATCCAAGGGAGTAGCTGGGCTCACTTTTGGTAATTTAGTTGGGGTTGGTCTTGTTAGGGAGACCATAGAGGCTGTGTTAGTCTCTGAGGGGGCTATTGATTTAGCCAGCTTGGTTGCTTGTCCCCTTAACATGGATAAGTACAAGCAACTACCCCTAATAAATGGTGTTGAGGTTCAGGCCTACAGGGACACAGGAGCCAGTGTTACCATGGTAATAGAGAAACTGGTCCACCCTGAACAACACCTACTTGGTCACCAGTACCAAGTAACCGATGCTCATAACAACACACTTAGCCACCCCATGGCTGTTGTAAATCTCAACTGGGGCGGGGTTACTGGTCCAAAGAAAGTTGTGGTTGCCTCAGATTTACCTATAGACTGTCTACTAGGGAATGATTTAGAGACATCAGCTTGGTCAGATGTGGAGTTGGAGGCTCATGCAGCAATGCTGGGCATTCCAGGGCATATTTTTGCTTTAACCGGGGCTCAGGCCAAAAAGCAAAAAGGACAGGGTGACTTGGATCCTGGAAGAATGGACCAAGTGCTCCCTAAAGCTAGGGTTAGTAGTGGTAAATCACTACCTACTATCCCTCCCTCTACAGTGGATTCAACTTCTGAGGAAGAAGAATTTCCACCCTGTGCAGAACCTACACCAGAGGAGCTGGAAGCAGACACTGCTGAGCTTTTGGGTGAAGGGGGGCCTGCCAGGGAGGAGCTGAGTGTGGCACAGCATACCTGTCCCACACTAGAGGGTCTAAGGCAGCAAGCTGTCAAACAAGCAAATGGGGATGTCAGTGACCCTCACAGAGTTTACTGGGAGGACAACCTCTTGTACACTGAAGCAAGGGATCCAAAACCTGGAGCTGCCAGGAGATTGGTGATTCCTCAGGAGTACATAAAGTTCCTCCTAACTCTAGCCCACGACATTCCCTTAGCTGGACATTTGGGGCAAATGAAAACTTGGGACAAGCTTGTCCCCTTGTTTCATTGGCCTAGAATGTCAGAGGACAAAAAGGAATTTTGTAAGTCCTGTGAAACCTGTCAAGCCAGTGGCAAGACAGGTGGCACTCCAAAGGCACCCCTTATCCCACTGCCTGCGGTTGGGGTTCCCTTTGAAAGGGTAGGGGTTGACATAGTTGGCCCCCTTGACCCTCCTACTGCTTCAGGCAATAGGTTTATCTTGGTGGTAGTGGACCATGCCACCAGATATCCTGAAGCAATTCCTCTAAGGACCACTACAGCTCCTGCAGTGGCAAAGGCCATCCTGGGAATCTTTTCCAGGGTGGGCTTCCCAAAAGAGGTGGTATCAGACAGGGGAAGCAATTTCATGTCTGCTTACTTAAAGGCCATGTGGAAGGAATGTGGTGTGACATACAAGTTCACCACACCCTATCATCCACAAACAAATGGACTGGTGGAGAGATTTAAAAAAACTCTCAAAGGCATGATTATGGGACTCCCTTAAAAACTCCGCAGGAGATGGGATATCCTATTACCTTGCCTCCTTTTTGCTTACAGGGAGGTACCCCAAAAAGGAGTGGGCTTCAGCCCCTTTGAACTCCTATTTGGACACCCTGTGAGAGGTCCTCTAACACTTGTTAAGGAGGGTTGGGAACAACCTTTAAAAGATCCAAAGCAAGACATAGTGGACTATGTCCTTGGCCTAAGATCTAGGATGGCTGAGTACAAGAAAAAGGCCAGTAAAAACCTTCAGGCCAGCCAAGAGCTCCAAAAGCAATGGCATGACCAGAAGGCTGTTTTGGTTCAGTACCAACCATGGAAGAAATTGAGGTTCTTGGAGCCTGTGGCCCCAAGAGCACTCCAAGACAAATGGAGTGGACCCCACATAATTGTTGAAAAGAAGGGAGAAGTCACCTACTTAGTTGACTTAGGCACTGCCAGGAGTCTCCTTAGGGTGCTCCATGTCAATCGCCTGAAACCCTACTATGACAGGGCTGATCTCACCCTGCTCATGGCAACAGATGAGGGACAGGAAGAAGAGAGTGACCCTCTCCCTGATCTCTTCTCTTCCACAGAACAAGATGCTCTAGTGGAAGGTGTAGTACTGGCAGATTGTCTTACTGCTGAGCAGAAAGACCACTGCATAAATCTCCTGGGTCAGTTTTCTGAACTCATCTCTACTGTGCCAGGCACCACTTCTTGGTGTGAGCACACTATAGATACTGGGGACAGCTTGCCTGTCAAAAGTAAGATCTATAGGCAGCCTGACCATGTCAGAGACTGCATAAAGCAAGAAGTACAGAAAATGCTTGAACTGGGAGTGGTTGAGCACTCTGAAAGTCCATGGGCCTCTCCTGTGGTACTTGTACCAAAACCTCATTCCAAGGATGGAAAGAAGGAAATGCGGTTTTGTGTAGACTATAGAGGTCTCAACCAGGTAACCAAAACTGATGCTCACCCTATACCCAGGGCAGATGAGCTAATAGATACACTGGCATCTGCCAAGTATCTAAGCACTTTTGATTTGACTGCAGGGTATTGGCAGATCAAGTTATCAGAAGATGCAAAAGCAAAAACAGCATTTTCAACCATTGGAGGCCATTACCAATTCACAGTAATGCCTTTTGGATTGCAAAATGCACCTGCCACTTTTCAGAGGTTGGTGAATACAGTCCTGCAAGGGCTGGAAGCTTTTAGTGCAGCATATCTAGATGATATAGCTGTCTTTAGCTCCAGCTGGAATGATCACCTGGTCCACCTATGGAAAGTTTTGGAGGCCCTGCAAAAGGCAGGCCTCACTATCAAGGCTTCAAAGTGCCAGATAGGGCAGGGGAAGGTGGTTTATCTGGGACACCTGGTAGGTGGAGAACAGATTGCACCACTTCAGGGGAAAATCCAAACTATTATAGATTGGGTTCCCCCTACAACTCAGACCCAGGTGAGAGACTTCTTAGGCCTCACTGGGTATTACAGGAGGTTCATAAAGAACTATGGCTCCATTGCAGCCCCTCTTAATGACCTCACATCTAAAAAAATGCCTAAAAATGTATTGTGGACAGCTAGCTGTCAGAAAGCTATTGAGGAGCTGAAGCAGGCCATGTGCTCTGCACCTGTCCTGAAAAGCCCCTGTTACTCCAAAAAATTCATTGTCCAAACTGATGCATCTGAATTAGGGGTAGGGGCAGTCTTATCACAACTTAAGTCTGAGGGCCAGGATCAACCTGTTGCTTTTATCAGCAGGAGGTTGACCCCTAGAGAAAAGAGTTTGTCTGCCATAGAGAGGGAGGCCTTTGCTGTGGTCTGGGCACTGAAGAAGTTGAGGCCATACCTGTTTGGCACTCACTTCATTGTTCAGACAGACCACAAACCTCTACTTTGGCTAAAACAAATGAAAGGTGAAAACCCTAAATTATTGAGGTGATCCATATCCCTACAGGGAATGGATTATACAGTGGAACATAGACCTGGGAGTACCCACTCCAATGAAGATGGACTCTCCAGATATTTCCACTTAGACAATGAAGACTCATCAGGTCATGGCTAGTCTTATTGTCCTTCGTTTGGGGGGGGGGGGGTTGTGTAGGAAAGTACCATCTTGCCTGGCATGTTACCCCCATATTTCACTGTATATATGTTGTTTTAGTTGTATGTGTCACTGGGACCCTGCCAGCCAGGGCCCCAGTGCTCATAAGTGTGCCCTGTATGTGTTACCTGTGTTATGACTAACTGTCTCACTGAGGCTCTGCTAATCAGAACCTCAGTGGTTATGCTCTCTCATTTCTTTCCAAATTGTCACTAATAGGCTAGTGATCAATTTTACCAATTTACATTGGCATACTGGAACACCCTTATAATTCCCTAGTATATGGTACTGAGGTACCCAGGGTATTGGGGTTCCAGGAGATCCCTATGGGCTGCAGCATTTCTTTTGCCACCCATAGGGAGCTCTGACAATTCTTACACAGGCCTGCCACTGCAGCCTGAGTGAAATAACGTCCACGTTATTTCACAGCCATTTTACACTGCACTTAAGTAACTTATAAGTCACCTATATGTCTAACCTTTACCTGGTAAAGGTTAGGTGCTAAGTTACTTAGTGTGTGGGCACCCTGGCACTAGCCAAGGAGCCCCAACATTGTTCAGGGCCAATTCCCCGGACTTTGTGAGTGCGGGGACACCATTACACGCGTGCACTATACATAGGTCACTACCTATGTATAGCTTCACAATGGTAACTCCGAATATGGCCATGTAACATCTTGGAAACAGAGGTGCTGCTGGCACACTGGACTGCTCTGAGTGGCCAGGGCCAGCAGGTGACGTCAGAGACTCCTTCTGATAGGCTCCTTCTGGTGTTGCTAGCCTATCCTCTTTCCTAAGTAGCCAAACCTCCTTTTCTGGCTATTTAGGGTCTCTGCTTTGGGGAATTCCTTAGATAACGAATGCAAGAGCTCATCAGAGTTCCTCTGCATCTCTCTCTTCACCTTCTGCCAAGGAATCGACTGCTGACCGCGCTGGAAGCCTGCAAAACTGCAACAAAGTAGCAAAGATGACTACTGCGACATTGTAACGCTGATCCTGCCACCTTCTCGACTGTTTTCCTGGTGGTGCATGCTGTGGGGGTAGTCTGCCTCCTCTCTGCACTAGAAGCTCCGAAGAAATCTCCCTTGGGTCGACTGAATCTTCCCCCTGCAACCGCAGGCACCAAAGAACTGTATCACCGGTCCTCTGGGTCTCCTCTCAGCCCAACGAGCGAGGTCCCTTGAACTCAGCAACTCTGTCCAAGTGACTCCCACAGTCCAGTGACTCTTCAGTCCAAGTTTGGTGGAGGTAAGTCCTTGCCTCCCCACGCTAGACTGCATTGCTGGGAACTGCGTGTTTTGCAGCTACTCCGGCTCCTGTGCACTCACCGAGGATTTCCTTTGTGCACAGCCAAGCCTGGGTCCCCGGCACTCTAACCTGCATTGCACGACCTCCTGAGTTGTCCTCCGGCGGCGTGGGACTCTCTTGTGCAACTTCGGGTGAGCACCAATTCACTCCAGTTTGTAGTGCCTGTTCCAGCACTTCTGCGGGTGCTGCTTGCTTCTGAGTGGGCTCCTTCTCTTGCTGGGTGCGCTCTCTGTCTCCTCACGCAATTGGTGACATCCTGGTCCCTCCTGGGCCACAGCAGCATCCAAAAACCCTAACTGCAACCCTTGCAGCTAGCAAGGCCTGTTTGCGGTCTTTCTGCGGGAAAACACTTCTGCACGACTCTTCATGACGTGGGACATCCATCCTCCAAAGGGGAAGTTTCTAGCCCTTGTCGTTCATGCAGAATCCTCAGCTTCTACCATCCGGTGGCAGCTTCTTTGCACCCAGAGCTGGCATTTCCTGGGCATCTGCCCACTCCCGACTTGATCGTGACTTTTGGACTTGGTCCCCTTGTTCCACAGGTACTCTCATCTGGAAATCCATCGTTGTTGCATTGCTGGTGTTGGTCTTTCCTGCAGAATTCCCCTATCACAACTTCTGTGCTCTTTGGGGAACTTAGGTGCACTTTGCACCCACTTTTCAGGATCTTGGGGTGGGCTATTTTTCTAACCCTCACTGTTTTCTTACAGTCCCAGCGACCCTCTACAAGGTCACATAGGTTTGGGGTCCATTCGTGGTTCTCATTCCACTTCTAGAGTATATGGTTTGTGTTGCCCCTATCCCCATGTGCCCCCATTGCATTCTATTGTGACTATACATTGTTTGCACTGTTTTCTATTGCTATTACTGCATATTTTGGTATTGTGTACATATATCTTGTGTATATTTGCTATCCTCATACTGAGGGTACTCACTGAGATACTTTTGGCATATTGTCATAAAAATAAAGTACCTTTATTTTTAGTATATCTGTGTATTGTGTTTTCTTATGATATTGTGCATATGACACTAGTGGTACTCTAGGAGCTTCACTCGTCTCCTAGTTCAGCCTAAGCTGCTCTGCTAAGCTACCTTTTCTATCAGCCTAAGCTGCTAGACACCCCTCTACACTAATAAGGGATACCTGGGCCTGGTGCAAGGTCTAAGTACCCCTTGGTACTCACTACAAGACAGTCCAGCCTCCTACAGTGTCTGTAGCGGTGGTGCTGGCAGCGGTGCATGGTTCAGCACCTGCTGACGGACAAAGCAGGACGTCTCCTGCAGCCTCGGACTGCTGCCCACTGGGGATGAGGTTGGGGACTGTCGCTGAGGCTGTAGACGTGCCGGTGGCGGTGCAGGTGGCGGTTGTGGTGGCGGGGCAGCTATCGGTGTTCGCCACCGTACAGGGTGGCGTGGTCGTGGACAGAAGGTGTGACACTGGTCCTGCAGTCAGTGCCAACATGCCTTCTCCTGACCTGCTCTTTTGCTTTTGGCCCTTCCCCAGCTTTGATGGTGCCGCAGTTGTCTTGCCACTATCCCCGTTTGTTTTTGCTGAGCCCTTGGTGGCTGGTAGTTTCGGCTTCTCCCTCTGGGATGTGGGCACCTTTTTTACCTTGGCAGGTGGCAGAATGTCCTTGCCCTCGCTACGTGGCACACTGGCAGCCCTGATGGGTGGCGCACTCGATGACCCCGCAGTTGCTGGCACCACTGTGTCTGGGGATGTGGTGGTTGAGGTGCTGGGCTGGGACCTGGAAAACCTGGCCCTAGGGGAAGGACGGGGGGGGAGGTGTAGGGAAGAGGTCAGTGTTAGCCAGGAAGAGTTTTTTGGGCACACTGGGACGGGAAGATGGAGGGGGTTTGGGAGTGGAGGCTGAGGTAATGGTTGTAGGAGGTGTATGTCTGCTGAATTTGGATGAAGGTGCATGGGGCAGAGGCTGTTGTGAGGTGGATGGCTGTTGGGTGGGTTTGTGCCTGTGTTTGTGTACTTTGGGAGGAGGGCTCACTGACACACTGGGAGAGGACACCGGGGATGTGTGAATGGTAGTGGGGGTGGTGAGTGCACGTGAGCAGTGTGTGGAGATGGGCGTGCTGGTGATGGAGGTAGTGGCTGAGGATGTAGTGCATGCAGGTGTGAGTGGAGAAGAGACAGGGAGGGAGGAGGAGGACGTGGAGGAGGGGGACACAGTGGAGGCAGTAGATGTTGCTGTGTCTGCATGGGGATGGTGCTTGTGTGAGTGCCTGTGGGATGTGTGGTGCTTATGTTTGCCATGTCCACTCTTGTGTGTTGATGAGTGTGCATGCTGGTCTGATGGTGTGCTTGGGATAGGCTCAGGTACAGGGGATTGGGTCTGGGTGGAAGAAGTTGGCGGGGGAAGCTGGACACAGGTACAATGGCTGCCATCAGTGCTAAGGCCAGAGCCTGAAATGCTCTATATTGGGCTGCCTGCCCAGAATGAATGACCTCCAGGTATGCATTTGTTTGTTGCAAATGCCTCTCTACACCCTGGATGGCATTCACAATGGTAGATTGCCCAACAGTGATGGGATCTCAGGAGGTCAATAGCCTCCTCACTGAGGGCAGCAGGGCTGACTGGGGCAGGGCCTGAGGTGCCTGGGACGAAGGAGATGCCCACCCTCGTGGGTGAGCGGGCATGGGACACACGCTGAAGGGCTTCTGGGAGGGCGGTGCTGGGAGGAGGGGGTGGCAGCTGTACCTGTTGATGCGGTGGGCACATAGGGGCCCGCCACCGCAAGGGAGCTCCCATCAAAGGAGGAGTCGCTGTCACTGCTGTTTGCTCCTGTCCCCGCCGTGAAGCTCCCATCGCCCTCCGTCCCACTGGTGGCTTCAGACTCCGTTGCTTCACTCTCCAGGGCCAAGTGGGTTGCAGCTCCCTCCTGCTCCGATGCAAGTGCTCCTCCATCTGATGATGCTATTGAACACAAGAACAGGGAGACCACAAAAAGGGGGGGAGACAGAAGAAAGACATGTTCAGTGCATGCAACACCACTACCGTTGGCGGACACAACACACATGGAGCAGCCCTCTGCACCACGCCATGCACTGACAGTTCCTAGAAATTTCAGCTGACCATGAGGTACAAGGACTAAGACTAATTGCTGCACACCTGGAAGTCTCAGGAGCCTGACTAGGTGTAGATGGCTCTTACCACTGGTGGGGTTGGGGTGCCACATAGCCTGCCTCACAAGGGATCTTGCCTACCAAGTTCGCCCTGGCCTAGGGGAACCTACTACACACCTCCCCCACCCAGACACCTCGTAATGCATGCAGAGTCAGCTGAATGAGAGTGTACTCACCCCCTTGTGGATGCTGTGATGCCCTCCAGTGCCCATCCAACTCCGGATAGGCCACCGCCAGGATCTGGAACATCAGGGGGATCATGCGACGGGCACCACTCCCACGTTGGGAGGCCATCCCCAGCTGGGCCTCCGCCGTCTTCTTGCTCCAGCGGCGCAGGTCCTCCCATCTTTTACAGCAGTGGGTGTTCCGTCTGTGGTAGACCCCAAGGGTCCGGACGTCCTTGGCGATGGCACGCCAAATACCCTTCTTCTGGTGGGCGCTAACCTAGAGGAATGGTACAGGGGGAAATTAAATTACTTACCCATCCGGACCGTCATACTCATTGCCCACCAGTTCCCACCCATTCCCTGATGCACAGACACTCACCATCTGCACATGCAGGCCTCAGCCCCCCCATGTATCTTCCATCCACACCGCTCAAAACAGGCATTGCCCATGCAGCATGCTCACAGTGTACTCCCCTGTTGTCTGGAGGACCGTACAGTTGCGTGTACTGGGGAGGACCCCATCCACTAGTTTCTCCAACTCCTCCGAAGTGAAGGCAGGGGCCCTTTCCACAGACACTGTAGCCATCGTCACTTCCAGACACAGGTCACAGCAGCACTTGCAGTGTAGGTCCTCTCCTATTGAAGGTCAGGTATCAAGTGAGGGAACAGACAGTAAATGGTGGTCACGTCCGCGCCGGTGCATACCGTCACCGCCGGCGTACATCGTCATTGGCTCCTAGGACCCATAGGGCCCAATGTTAACCAATGCAGAATTGCACTGTGGTCTTCGACCGCCCACCGCAACGGTGTACAACGCCAGTGCAGTTACCTCATATCCCCTTGTCCCACCTTATAGGTCAGGCAGCTGCCATTTCAGGAGGCCCCATGAGATGGATGTTAACTGCGTCACACCTATCTAGGCCGGGAATATAGACAGATACCGGCACATTGCGGATTAATAACTTTTCTGCAAATAACAAATTGCGATACCTCGGTGTTGGATGACTCTCTGCTCGCTGTTCTCCTCCATAGGGCACGTCTGCTGGGGCAAGTGATGAGATGGCGGCATCCTCCAGTGTACAGACCCCTAGTGGACCTGTTGACAATGGAAGAGAGATACATCCTAGTCACCTACAGACTTGATCGTGCAACAATCCAGGAACTGTGTGCCCAGTTGGAGCCAGAACAGATTTCATCTATCCGCCAGCCCACAGGAATCCCCTCTCTAGTGCAGGTCCTGTCTGTACTCCATTTCCTGGCCAGTGGGTCTTTTCAAACAACAGTGGCCATGGCATCAGGGATGTCCCAGCCAATGTTCTCTAACGTGTTGTCCAGAGTGTTTTCTGCCCTGCTGAAACACATGCGCAGCTACATCGTGTTCCCTCAGGTGGAGGATTTGCCCACAGTGAAAGGTGATTTCTGTGCCCTGGGACATATCCCCAACATCATTGGTGCCATTGATGGGACACATGTGGCATTTTTACCCCCCGCAGGAATGAACAGGTGTATAGAAACCGGAAGAGCTACCATTCGATGAATGTGCAGATGGTGTGTTTGGCAGACCAGTACATCTCCCATGTCAATGCCAAGTATCCTGGCTCTGTGCATGACGCTTTCATTTTGAGAAATAGCAGCATACCTTCTGTGATGGGGCAACTCCAGAGGCACTGTGTGTGGCTGATAGGTGAGGCCAAGGTCCCAATACAGTTCACATAGGTGTTTGGGTATGGGGCTGTCCCTAAGGGTTAGTGTGTGTCTAACAGTTGTCCCTCGACATTTGCAGGTGACTCTGGTTACCCCAACCTGTCATGGCTACTGACCCCAGTGAGGAATCCCAGGACAAGGGCAGAGCAACGCTACAGTGAGGCACATAGGCAAACTAGGAGGGTGATCGAACGCACCTTTGGCCTCCTGAAGGCCAGATTCCAGTGCTTCCATCTGACAGGTGGCTCCCTATACTACTCACCGAAGAAGGTGTGCCAGATAATCGTGGCCTGCTGTATGCTGCACAACCTGGCTTTGCGACGGCAGGTGCCTTTTCTGCAGGAGGATGGGCCAGATGGTGGTCTTGTGGCAGCTGCGGAGCCTGTGGACAGTGAAGAAGAGGAGGCAGAAGAAGGGGATATCAAAAACCGAAACAACATCATCATGCAATACTTCCAGTGACACACAGGTAAGAAGATGTCACTGCTTCCCACATCTCATACTATTGTTTGAGCTAGCATAAGTCTGTCATTTTCACTCAGTGTGTGGACCCTGACTTGTCACTTTGACTTTCCATTTCACAGATCTGGGTTACACTTTGTGCCCTCTGCTCTGTTTACTCCTGGCCTACATCTGTGTTACATTGGTATGTGAACAAGTAAATTGACATTGCTAAATTCCATAGTTATTGCAATTACACATTTGTGAAAGCACAGACTCACTCCAGATTGTTTTGTGATTGGAGTGTGATTATTCCTGTGCAAATAAGTGGAGGGGGTTGTAAAATGGGCTGGGGTGATGGTGGAGGTATGTCCATGGCAGAGTCCAGTCTATTTGTTTCACAGGTGCATTGTCCAAAGGGGCATAGGAAGTGGAGCAATGGCAGTTTAAGGATGGACAGGGTTACATAGTGGGACAGAAGGGTGACATTCAGGGGGGTCTCATTTCCTGGCGGGGGTCTTGGCAATGTTCTCTGTCTTGTTCCTGGATCTCAGGGACCGTTTGCGGGGTGGTTCTCCATCTGCAGGGGGTGTGGTGCTGGTGTCCTGTTGTTCCTGTGGCGGTGCCTCCTGTCCACTAGCGCAGGCGGAGGTGGAGGGCTGTTCATCGTCCAGGCTAGTGTCAGTGGCCCTTTGTTGTGCCACTGTGTCCCTCCTGGTGTTGAAAAGGTCTGCCACCATCCCTGCAACTGTGACCAGGGTGGTGTTAATGGACTTCAAGTCCTCCCTGATCCCAAGGTAGTGTTCCACCTGCAGCCGCTGGGTCTCCTGAAACTTGGCCAGTACCATTGCCATGGTCTCCTGGGAATGATAGGAAGCTCCCATGATGTTGGAGAGTGCCTCGTGGAGTGTCGGTTCCCTGGGCCTGCCCCCACGTCGCACAGCAGTCCTCCCAGCTTCCCTGTTATCCTGTGCCTCTGTCCCCTGAACCATGTGCCCACTGCCACTGCCCGCAGGTCCCTGATCGTCCTGTGTTAGTGGGTTTGCCTGGGCTCCTGTGGTGGTGGACACACTGCTGATTGATGTGTCCTGGGGACAGAGGGATGGGCCCGCTGGGTGGGTGCTGTGCTGGTGTTTCCTGAGGGAGGAGGCTCTGTGGTGGCTTGTGACAGTGGCAGGGGAACCGACTGTCCCGAGGTCCCAGATGGGCCGGGCTGGTCATCTTGATCCAGGCGTGCAGAGCTGCTGTCATCACTGTGGGCCTCTTCTGTGGGGGGACTGGATATGTCTGGCACCTCCTGTCTGGTGACGTTGGGTAGGGTTCCTGTTGGGGTGTAAATGCATAGTTATTGTATTGTGTGTGCCATCGTGTGCAATGGGTGAGTAACCCTCTACTCCTGTGCTTGCATTATTGGCTTGGTCCTTGTGTGATTGGTGATTTTGGGGCATGAGTGAGTCTCTGTACTGGACATGCTTGGATGATGGGTGTCCATGCATTGGTGTTACATGCAGGGCTTGGTTTTGGGATGTGTGAGTTGTGTTGGTGGGGTATCTGTGGGTTGTTGGGGTGATGGGTGTGAGGGTAAGGGTGGGAGTATGTGATGGCAGGCAGGTGGGGTGGGGGGATAAGGTAGTAAAGATTTGCCTTACCAGAGTCCAGTCCTCCTGCTACTCCTGCGAGGCCCTCAGGATGCAGTATTGCCAAAACCTGCTCCTCCCATGTTGTTAGTGGGGGTCCATCGCCAGTCCTCTGTACAGCAATCTGGTGTCTGGAGACCACGGAATGCACCTTCCCCCGTAGGTCGTTCCACCTCTTCCTGATGTCATCCCGTGTTTTTGGATGCTGTCCCACTGCGCTTACCCTATCGACAATTCTGTGCCATAGCTCCATCTTCCTTGCAATGGATGTCTGCTGCACCTGTGATCCGAATAGCTGCGGCTCTACGCAGACAATTTCCTCCACCATGACCCTGAGCTCCTCCTCAGAGAACCTGGGGTGTCTTTGAGGTGCCATAAGTGGTGTGGGTGATGTGTGAGGTGGTGTCTGTTGTGATGTGTGAGGGGATGTGTTGGTGTGTGTTGATGCATGTTGTTTGAGGTGTGTGGATGTTGTGTAAGTGATGTTGTTGTGTGTCTGTGGATGCTGGTGTTGTTTTAGGTAGTGTCTCTCTCTGGCCTGCTTTCAAATTTCTGGTAGTAAGGGTTTGTGGGTAATGTAGGTGTGTGTTTTATATTGGATTGTGTATTAGGTGTATGTATTTTGAATTGTCCAATGTGGTTGTGTTTTGTAAATGTGTGTGTATTTTGAGCGCGGAAGTGTGTACCACCAATGGTTTACCGCGGTTGAAAGACCGCCGCGTTGATTCGTGTGTCATGATAGTGTGGGCGTATTCTTGTTGGCGTGACAGTGTCGGTTTTGTTATCGCCAGTTTATCACTGACCTTTGGTGTGGCAGACTTGTGTGGGTGTCTGTATTGTGGCAGATTCTGAGCTGTGAGTCGTATGTTTGCAGTCCTCTGCACGGCGGTAAGCGGGATTTACTGCCAGGGTTGTAATGAGGGCCTACGTCTCCCACACAGCGGGCGATTCTGCCCCTCAAAATCAGGAGTCTCATTAGAATAATGAGAGCCTACGCGACACCCTTTGCTTGGTCCTGGGGAGTGCAAGGATACAGTCTCTCAAGTGGGTGACTTGCCCACATGCTCTGGAAGGGGCAACATGCCCTATGCTTGGTCCTGGGGAGTGCAAGGCCACAGCCTCTCAAGTGGGTGACTTGCCCACATGCTCTGGAAGGGGCAACATGCCCTGTGCTTGGTCCTGGGGAGTGCAAGACCACAGTCTCTCAAGTGGGTGACTTGCCCACATGTTCTGGAGGGGGCATCATGCCCTGTGCATCTGATCCTGGGGAGGCTGGGTTTGGTGGGTGGCTTACCCACTGGTTCTGGAGGGGGCATTGTGCCCTGTGCTTCTGATCCTGGGGAGGCTGGGGTTGGTGGGTGGCTTACCCACTGGTTCTCGAGGGAGCATTGTGCCCTGTGCTTCTGATCCTGGGAGGCTGGGGTTGGTGGGTGGCTTACCCACTGGTTCTGGAGGGAGCATTGTGCCTTGTGCTTCTGATCCTGGGGAGTCTGGGATTGGTGGGTGGCTTGCCCACTGGTTCTGGAGGGGGCATCATGCCCTGTGCTCTTGATCCTGGGGAGGCTGGGGTTGGTGGATGGCTTACCCACTGGTTCTGGAGGGGGCATTGTGCCCTGTGCTTCTGATCCTGAGGAGGCTGGGGTTGGTGGGTGGCTTACCCACTGATTCTGGAGGGGGCATCGTGCCCTGTGCTTCTGAACTCGGGGAGGCTGGGGTTGGTGGGTGGCTTACCCACTGGTTCTGGAGGGGGCATCGTGTCCTGTGCTCTTGATCCTGGGGAGTGCAAGGTCACAGTCTCTCAGCTGAGTGTCATACCCACAGGATTTGCAGGGGGGAGGCCACACAGCAGCCCATGGAGGCAGGACTACATACCGTCCGCCGGCAGTGATGGCTGCTCAGTGGTGGTAGTGCTGCTGCAGCCACTGGTGGGCGAGGCTCCAGGCCATCCCCTGCAGCCTCGGCCAGGTGCCCACTGGTGGTGGTGCTGCTGCTGGTGGTGGTGGTGGGGGGGAAGCTCCAGTCATCCCCTGCAGCCTCGGATGGCTGCCCACTGGTGGTGCTGCTGCTGGGGTGAAGCTCCAGCCCAGCCCCTGCAGCCTCTGATGGCTGCCCACTGGTGGTGGTGGTGGGGGGAAGCTCAAGCCCATCCCCTGCAGCCTCAGACGGCTGCCCACTGGTGGTGCTGTTGCTGCTGTTGGTGGTGGGGGGGAAGCTCCAGCCCATCCCCTGCAGCCTCGGATGGCTGCACAACCATGGTTGGTGGTGGGTGCTCTATCTGAGTCCATGCACCAGGCCCCTTGTCCTTCCTGGCTGCTGGTGCTGGCTGCTTGTCTTTCCCGACAACAGCTGGGGCAGGCACCTTCCCGTTTCTGGCAGCAGCTGGGGATGGCTCCTTGCCCTTCCTGGCAGCAGCTGGGGAAGGCACCTTGTCCTTCTTGGCAGCAGCTGGGGATCGCTTCTTGCCCTACCGGGAAGCAGCTGGGGATGGCTCTTTGCCCTTCCTGGCAGCAGCTTGGGATGGCTCCTTGCCCTTCCAGGCAGCAGCTGGGGCAGGCACCCCTTCCTTGAGGCTGCCTGGTGCCCTAGATCCTTCCCCACCACGAGTGGGTGAGGAGACTACTGGGCCCGTGGACTGGGTGGCTGAGGTGCTTACCTGGGTTTTTGCCTCCCTGGCCAGACATGAAGGATGGGGAGGGGTAAGGAGGAGGTCAGTGGTGGATAGGAAAAGCTTCTTAGGGACATTGGGTCGGGAAGAGGGAGAAGGTTTGGGAGTGAGGAAGACGGAGTGGTTGTAGGAGGTGTCTGTCTGCTGTGTTTGGGTGCAGGTGCATGGGCTGGATGCTGTTGTGAGGTGGATGGCTGTTGGGTGTCTGAGTTCTTACGTTTGTGTACCTTGGGAGGGGGGACAGACACAGAGGGAGAGGACACAGGGGACATGTGCATGGCTGTTGTGGAGGTGTCTGCCAGTGAGGTGTTTGTTCTGCTTGGTGTGGTGGTGATGCTGGTAGTGGATGAGGATGTACTGCATGCAGGTGTGAGTGTAGATGCAACTGGGAGGGAGGTGGAGGAGTAGGAGGGGGAGACAGTAGAAATTGTGGATGTTGGCATGTCTGCATGTGGATGGTGTTTGTGTGAGTGCATGTGGGATGATGTCTGGTGCCTGTGTTTGCCACTCTTGTGTGCATGTTCGTCTGCCTGTGTGCTTGGGACAGGTTGGGGTTGAGGGGAATGGGATTGGGAAGAGGAAGTTGGGGGGGAGGGTGGAAACAAAGACAATGGCTGCCATCAGTGAGTAGGCCAGACCCTGGATTGATCTCTGTTGGGCCGCCAAACCAGTGTGAATGCCCTCCAGGAATGCATTAGTCCGTTGCATTTGGGCTGCCAGCCCCTGGATGGCATTCATAATGGTTGACTGCCCTACAGAGATGGATCTCAGGAGGTCAATAGCCTCCTCACGCAGGGCAGCAGGGCTCACTGGGGCAGGGCCTGAGGTGCCTGGGGCGAAAGAGATGCCCACCCTCCTGGGTGAGCGGGCACGGGAAACCTGCTGCGGGGCTGCTGGGAGGGTGGTGCTGGTACAGGGGTGTGGCTGTTCCTGTAGCTGGGGTGATCACAGAGGTGTCCGTCACCACCAGGGAGCTTCCATCGGAGGAGGTATCTGTGTCCGAACTGTCCCCTCCTGTCTCTGCTGTGGTGGTACCCTTGCCCTCTGTCCCACTGGTGCTCTCACCATCGGTGGACTCTGACTCCTGGGTCCTGTGGGATGCAGCTCCCTCCATCGCCAGTGCCTCTGCTCCTCTGCCAGATGATGCTAATGCACATAAGGACAGTATGACAAAACAAAAAGGGGGGGAGAAACAAAGGATACACCTGGTCAATGGCTGCACCAACACCACCGTTGGCATACACACCACTGTCACACACATGGAACAGCCCTATGCACTATACATTGCACTACCAGTTATAATGCTATCCACCAAGGCATGGGAGGAGCACATACTGCCAAATGCAGCACACCTGGGACCCACACAGCCCTGACTAGTTGTGGATGCATACAAGCTAGATAGCAGGATTATCACTTCAGAACCCTGGCCAACATGGGACCTACAATGCAATGTCCACCCTGGCCCAGGGGTACCCACTAACACACATCACCCATCCGGATACCACCCTACCATGCGTAAGTTGTAATGATGGGCCCTAACTCACCCGCTTGTGGATGCTGTGATGCCCTCAAGCACCCATCCAGCTCCGGATAGGCCACCGCCAGTATGCGGGCCATCAGGGAGGTCAGGGTTCGACGGGTCCCCTTCCTCATTGGGAAGCCATCCCCATCTAGACCTCCGTCATCTTCCATGCCCAGCGTCTCAGGTCCTCCCACCGTTTCCGACAGTGGGTGCTCCGCGTGCCGTAGACCCCCAGGGTCTGCACGTCCTCGGCAATGGCACACCATATACCCTTCTTTTAATGGGCGCTGACCTGCAGAGAAATACACACAGGAAAATAGTATCAGTCAGACAGTCTTGCCTGTTACACTTATGGCCCACCATACCCCTTCACATCACCATTTGCACACACATGGCCCAGCACACAACTAATACGCCGCCCAGAGGACATCCACTCACCTCCCTTACACAAGGCCTTCACACACACCATTCCATGCATTCATGCCACATGCATCGTGCCCACAGTGTGCTCACCTGTTGGTCTGGAGGCCCATACAGCAGTCCGTACTAGGGTAGGGGGTAGGACCCCATCCAACAGTCGCTCCAACTCCGCTGAGGTGAAGGCAGGAGCCCTTTCCCCAGTCACACGAGCCATGGTAGGTTCCAAACACAGGTCACAGCAGCACATGCAGTGTAGGTCCTCTCCTATGAAGGATCAGGTAGCAAGTGAGCGATCAGTTAGAAAATGGCGGTCACGTCCGTGGCGGTGCATACCGTCACAGCTGGCGTACATCACCATTGGCCACTGTACCCCATAGGGCCCAAGGTTAACCAATGAGGAGTTTCACTGCGGTTCCGGACCGCCTACTGCAACGGCGCACTATGTCAGCAGAATTATCTCACTTCCACCCGTCCCTTCAGACTGGACTGGCAGAGCCATTTCGGGGGGCAGGGCCTGATAATAACTACGTCACAGTTACAAATTGGACATACAGGACAAATACCACTTAACCATTACAATTGAACATCATGCTTTGTACTGTTCTGGCTCCAATGTTCAGTTTGTGACCAGCTCCTCACTCTTTTGTCCCCTAGACTGCAACAGCTGGAGATGAATAGGAGACAGAGACATACCCCCATGTACAGACCCCTGGTGGACTTGGAAACAATGGAGGACAGGCACATTATCCTCACCTATAGACTGGACAGGGCCACAATCACAGAGCTGTGTAACCAATTGGAGCTTGACCTGCTATCCGTCACCCCACTGGGATCCCCCCTCTTGTGCAAGTCCTATCTGTGGTCCATTTCTTGGCAACTGGTTCATTTCAAGTGACAGTGGGCTTGGCAGCAGGACTATCACAGCCATTATTCTCAATAGTGCTTACCAGAGTGTTGTCTGCCCTGATGAAACACATGTGCAGCTACATTGTATTACCCCAGGAGGAGGATTTGGCCACAGTGAAAGCTGACTTCTATGCAATTGGACATATCCCCAACATAATTGGGGCAGTTGATGGAACACATATTGCATTTGTACCCCCCCCCCCCCGGCAAAATGAACAGGTGTACAGAAATCAAAAGAGTTTCCCCTCCATGAATGTCCTAATGGGGTGCTTGGAGGGTGGAGGACCAGTACATCTCCCATGTCAATGCTAATTATCCAGGGTCGGTGCATGATGCCTTTATCCTGAGGAATAGCAGCATCCCAAATGTGATGGCCCAACTACAGAGGCACTGTGTGTGGCTAATAGGTGAGCCCTGGTTACCCCCCAGTAGATATTGGTGTATGGGTATGGTGTGGGCCATATAGGATAGTGTGTGGCTAAATATTGTCCTTCGATATTGGCATGTGACTCAGGTTACCGCAACCTATCATGCCTACTGACCTGTGTGAGGAATGCCTGGACAAGGGCAGAAGAATGTTACAATGAGGCACATGGGCGAACAAGAAGGATAATCGAAAAGGACCTTTGGCCTCCTGAAGGCCAGGTTCAAGTGCCTCCATCTAACTGGGGGATCCCTGTGCTACTCACACAAGAAGGTCTGCCAGATAATCGTGGCATGCTGCATGTTGCACAACCTTGCCTTGAGACGACATGTGCCTTTTCTGCAGAAGGAGGAGGCTGGAGATGGCCGTGTGGCAGCAGTGGACCCTGTGGACAGTGAGGATGAGGAGGCAGAGGATGAGGATGAGGACAACAGAACTGCAGTGATTCGTCAATACTTCCAATGACACACAGGTAAGACAATGTTACTTCACATTTCATTGTCATTATTAAGATTATCTTTGGCACTGGCATGCTATTATTTCCCACTTCTATGCCCACTCACTGTACCCTTTGGCAAATCATTTTGCAGATGTTGGTGCCCCACTATCGCTTCTGGTATGATCACTGCAGCCAACTACAGGTCTTTTCTATTTGAACATTTCTGTCCATATGAATTAGAAAGTTTGAACCTAGTTAACCAAATACACACTAAAATAAGTTTGACATACTCCATACTTGTATTTTTTCAAAGGGTGTTTATTTGAGTGCTAAGAAGTAGAGGGGTAAGTGCATTGGGATGGGGTGAGGATGTAGGAAAGTCCAGGGTATTGTTCCATTCTATTTGTAGCACAGGTGCAGTGTCCATGGGGACATTGGAAGGGGAGCAATGACAGTTCAAGTTGGACAGGGTGACTGTGTGGGACACAAGGGTGACAATCAGGAGAGTCTCATTTCCTGGCGGGGTCTTGGCAATAGTCTCTGGCTTCTGCCTGGATCACAGGGAATGTTTGCGGGGTGGTTCTCCTTCTGCAGGGAGAGGGGTGCTGGTGGCCTGATGGTCCTGTGGCGGAGCCTCCGGTCCACTAGCAGCAGCGGAGGTGGAATGCCTGGCTAGTGGCAGGGGCCCGCTGTGGTGAGGCTGCCTCCCACATAATGTTGGCCATGTCTGATAGCAACCCTGCTATGCCTGATCCCCTGGTACTGTTCCTCCTGCAGCCGCCTGTTCTCCTGCACGTTGTCCAGGATCTGGCCCAGCCTATCCTGGGTATGTTGGTAGGCTCCCAGGATCTCTGCAAGTGCCTCCTGGAGAGTCGGTTCCCTGGGCCTGTCCTCCCCCTGGTACACAGCACGCCTCCCAGTTTCCCTGTTGTCCTCTGCCTCTGTACCCACTGCCACTGACCCCAGGTCCCTGATTGTCTTGGGTATGATGTGTACCCCGGGGTCCCTGTAGTGGTGGACACATTGCTGATTGACGTGTCCTAGGGACAGAGGTGTGGGTACGCTGGGTGGATGCTGTGGTGGTGTTTCAAGATAGGGGAAGCTCTGTGGTTGTCTGTGGCTGAGCCTGGGTAACCGACTGTCCAGAGGTCCCTGATGGGCCAGGTTGGTCATTCAGATCCAGGCGACCAGAGTTGCTTTCATCACTGTGGGCCTCTTCAGTTGGAGGACTGGATATTGCTGGCCCCTTTTCGCCGCTGACATTGGCTGGGATACCTGTGGGGATGTAAATGCAGTGTTATTGTTTCTGTGTGTGACATACTGTGCATCAGTGGGTTGCCCTCTTTGTTTGTATTTGCCCTGGCAGCTTTCACTTGTGTACGTTGGTGTATGGTGGTATGATTAGTTGTCCCTAGTGTGCATGCTTTAGTGATAGGTGTCCATGCAGGTCTGTGAGTGGTGTCCCTGAATTGGTATGGCATGCAGGGCTTGGCATTGGGATGAGTGAGATTTGGTGGTAGGGTGTGCGGGAGGTGGTGGAGTGATGGGAGTGAGGGATGGGCATGCAGGTAGGGGTGTAGTAGTAGTAGTAGTATAGAGTTGACTTACCAGAGTCCAGTCCTCCTGCTACTCCGACCAGGCCCTCAGGATGCATGATTGCCAAGACTTGCTCCTTCCATGGTGTTAGTTGTGGCGGAGGAGGTGGGGGACCACCGCCAGTCCTCTGTACAGCGAGTTGGTGTCTTGCTGCAATGGAACGCACCTTCCCCCGTAGGTCGTTCCACCCCTTCCTAATGTCGTCCCTTGTTCCGGGGTGCTGTCCCACGGCATTGACCCTGTCCACGCTCCTCCGCCATAGCTCCATCTTCCTAGCAATGAATATCTGCTGGACCTGTGCTCCAAATAGCTGAGGCTCTACCCGGATGATTTCCTCCACCATGATCCTTAGCTCCTCCTCTGAGAATCGGGGTTGTCTTTGTTGTGTCATGGGTGTTGTATGAGTTGTGTAGGTGAGGGTGTGTAGGGTGATGTGTTGGGGTGTGTGATGTGGGGTGCATGGGTCGTGTATAGGTGTAGGTGGTGTGTGGCTCTGGTTTTGTCTGCAGTCATGGTGTCTGTCTCGTGCCAATGGTTTGTAGTCGTAAAGAGTTGTGGGTAGTGTGGGTGTGTGTTTTATAGTGGTGTGGGTGTGGTGTGTGTATGGGTGTTAGGTGTGTGTTATTTAAATTGACCAGTGTAGTGTTGTTTTGTTTGAGTGTGTCTATTTTGAGCACGGCTGTATGTATCGCCAATGGTTTACCGACATTGAATGTCCATCGTGGTGATTCGTGGGTCATAATGTGATGGGTGTAGTTCTGTTGGTGTAACGGGGTGGGTTTTGATACCGTCAGTGCATCCCTGACCTTTGGTGTGGCAGACTTGTGTGTGTGGCTGAATAGTGACGGATTGGTGTGTGTGTGTGTCATAATATAGTGAATGGATAACCGCTGCCGCCGTGGTATGTTGGCAGCAGTCAGCATGGCGACAAGTGGGATTTACCGCCAATGTCATAATGAGGGCCTATGTGTGTGTTATCTCCGATCTGTATCCCCCCACCCCGCATCACCTCCCACAGCTAACAAGCCAATGGCTACATTGCAAGTGCAAACAGCAGGGGAGAAAGAGGGCAACCCTATCTGGTCCCACGATGTAGGGTAAACTGTTGCAACACTGTTTCACCCACCCACACCCTTGCTGTCAGGTCCCTGTATAGCAATTGTATCCATTTCAGAAAGAGATCTCCTATACCGACCTTCCACAGCACTTTCTATAGAAATGGCCATGACAGGGAGTCGAACACCTGTTTGATGTCAAGAAGCACCAACGTATATGGGCCGTTCTCTGGGGTAATCGTATGCATAATCAACAATAGCCTCCGTAAGTTACAAAGGGTGTTCCTACAGGGAATAAATCCACATTGGTATTCATGGACCAAGTGGGGCATGTGTGTCAGGAGTCTGGTCACTAGTACTTTACTAAGGACCTTTACATTGACATTGAGCATCGACAATAGAGGGTATGATGTTACTTCGGCTTCATCCCTATCTGGCTTTGGCAGCATCACTATCAGTGCCTCTGTAGTGGTGTAGGAGGCTGGACTGTCTTGTAGTGAGTACCAAGGGGTACTTACACCTTGCACCAGGCCCAGGTATCCCTTATTAGTGTAGAGGGGTGTCTAGCAGCTTAGGCTGATAGAAAAGGTAGCTTAGCAGAGCAGCTTAGGCTGAACTAGGAGACGAGTCAAGCTCCTACAGTACCACTAGTGTCATATGCACAATATCATAAGAAAACACAATACACAGATATACTAAAAATAAAGGTACTTTATTTTTATGACAATATGCCAAATATATCTCAGTGAGTACCCTCAGTATGAGGATAGCAAATATACACAAGATATATGTACACAATACCAAAATATGCAGTAATAGCAATAGAAAACAGTGCAAACAATGTATAGTCACAATAGAATGCAATGGGGGCACATAGGGATAGGGGCAACACAAACCATATACTCTAGAAGTGGAATGCGAACCACGAATGGACCCCAAACCTATGTGACCTTGTAGAGGGTCGCTGGGACTGTAAGAAAACAGTGAGGGTTAGAAAAATAGCCCACCCCAAGACCCTGAAAAGTAGGTGCCAAGTGCACCTAAGTTCCCCAAAGAGCACAGAAGTCGTGATAGGGGAATTCTGCAGGAAAGACCAACACCAGCAATGCAACAACAATGGATTTCCAGACGAGGGTACCTGTGGAACAAGGGGACCAAGTCCAAATGTCACGATCAAGTCGGGAGTGGGCAGATGCCCAGGAAATGCCAGCTGTGGATGCAAAGAAGCTGCCACCGGATGGTAGAAGCTGAGGATTCTGCACGAACGACAAGGGCTAGAAACTTCCCCTTTGGAGGATGGATGTCCCACGTCGTGAAGAGTCGTGCAGAAGTGTTTTCCCCGCAGAAAGACCGCAAACAAGCCTTGCTAGCTGCAAAGGTTGCGGTTAGGGTTTTTGGATGCTGCTGTGGCCCAGGAGGGACCAGGATGTTGCCAATTGCGTGAGGAGACAGAGGGGGCACCCAGCAAGAGAAGGAGCCCACTCAGAAGCAAGCAGCACCCGCAGAAGTGCCAGAACAGGCACTACAAAGTGGAGTGAATTGGTGCTCACCCGAAGTTGCACAAGAGAGTCCCACGCCGCCGGAGGACAACTCAGGAGGTCGTGCAATGCAGGTTAGAGTGCCGGGGACCCAGGCTTGGCTGTGCACGAAGGAAATCCTCGGTGAGTGCACAGGAGCCGGAGTAGCTGCAAAACACGCGGTTCCCAGCAATGCAGTCTAGCGTGGGGAGGCAAGGACTTACCTCCACCAAACTTGGACTGAAGAGTCACTGGACTGTGGGAGTCACTTGGACAGAGTTGCTGAGTTCAAGGTACCTCGCTCGTCGTGCTGAGAGGAGACCCAGAGGACCGGTGATGCAGTTCTTTGGTGCCTGCGGTTGCAGGGGGAAGATTCCGTCGACCCACGGGAGATTTCTTCGGAGCTTCTAGTGCAGAGAGGAGGCAGACTACCCCCACAGCATGCACCACCAGGAAAACAGTCGAGAATGCGGCAGGATCAGCGTTACAGTGTCGCAGTAGTCGTCGTTGCTACTTTGTTGCAGTTTTGCAGGCTTCCAGCGCGGTCAGCAGTCAATTCCTTGGCAGAAGGTGAAGAGAGAGATGCAGAGGAACTCTGATGAGCTCTTGCATTCGTTATCTAAGGAATTCCCCAAAGCAGAGACCCTAAATAGCCAGAAAAGGAGGTTTGGCTACTTAGGAGAGAGGATAGGCTAGCAACACCTGAAGGAGCCTATCAGAAGGAGTCTCTGACGTCACCTGCTGGCCCTGGCCACTCAGAGCAGTCCAGTGTGCCAGCAGCACCTCTGTTTCCAAGATGGCAGAGGTCTAGAGCACACTGGAGGAGCTCTGGGCACCTCCCAGGGGAGGTGCAGGTCAGGGGAGTGGTCACTCCCCTTTCCTTTGTCCAGTTTCGTGCCAGAGCAGGGCTGAGGGATCCCTGAACCGGTGTAGACTGGCTTGTGCAGAGATGGGCACCATCTGTGCCCATCAATGCATTTCCAGAGGCTGGGGGAGGCTACTCCTCCCCAGCCCTGACACCTTATTCCAAAGGGAGAGGGTGTAACACCCTCTCTCTGAGGAAGTCTGCCAGCTTGGATACAGAGGTGTGAGGGCACTCTGGAGGCCTCTGAGCGGCCAGTGCCAGCAGGTGACATCAGAGACCAATCCTCCTCTGACGGCTTTTTAAGGTCTCTCCTGTGGGCTATTCCTCAAATAACGACTTGCAATAATTCACCAGAGTTCCTCTGCACCTCTCTCTTCGACCTCTGACAAGGATCGACCGCTGACTGCCTCAGGACGCCTTCAAAACGGCAACAAAGTACCAGTGACATTGTAGTGCCTAATCCTGCCAGCTTTCTTGACTGTTTCCTGGTGGTGCATGCTTTGGGGGCTGCCTGCCTTCATCCTGCACTGGAAGCCACGAAGAAATCACCCGTGGGTTGACTGAATCTTCCCCCTGCTCCAGCAGGCACCAAACTTCAGCATCCCTAGTACTCTGGGACCCCTCTCATCCTGTCGAACGGTAAACAGGTGGTAGACCCAAGTGACCCAGACTGTCCAGTGGTCCAACTGCCCAAATTTGGAGGAGGAATCCGTCTTCAGTGCTTTAAAGTCTGCTGTGGTCTTTGCAAAATCCACTATCACGTGTTTAGTGTGCTTCTGGGAAAATAGTAGCACTTTACTCCTACTTTCCAGGGTCTTGGGGTGGGGTATCTTGGACACCCTTAGTATTTTCTTACACTCCAAGTGACCCTCTACACACAAACTAGCCTAGGGGTCCATTCGTGGTTCGCATTCCACTTTCTTAGTATATGGTTTGTGTTGCCCCATGCCTATTGCATCCTATTGTATTCTACAGTGTTTACACTACTTTCTGACTGTTTTACTTACCTGATTTTGGTTTGTGTGTACAGTGTGTGTATTTTACTTACCTCCTAAGGGAGTATATCCTCTGAGAAATTTATGGCACATTGTCACTAAAATAAAGTACCTTTATTTTTAGTAACTCTGAGTATTGTCTTTCTTATGATATAGTACCTATATGATATCAGTGGTATAGTAGGATCTTTGCATGTCTCCTAGTTCAGCCTAAGCTGCTCTGCTATAGCTACCTCTATCATCCAAAGCTGCTAGAACACTACTAATCTACTAATAAGAGATAACTGGACCTGGCACAAGGTGTAAGTACTATCAGGTACCCACTATAAGCCAGGCCAGCCTCCTACATTGGTGGTGTAGCGGTGGGATAAGTATTTGTAACTACTTCACCACTTTGTCATTGGTGCTTTTCATAAGAAAAACATATTCTAAATACTTAGAAATATACGCAGTTAACCTAAACAGTCTAACTTTCTTTCTAAAAAGTTTTGAAAACGTTTTTCTTTTCCTTAAAAGCCTCTAAACTTTTTTTTCCTATCCTAAACTCTTTTGTGCAACTATGTCTGTAGTAGAGGCCATTCACAAAGTTGTGCAAACAACGTATGACAATTTAAACTATAAAAGTTTGAGGGCTCTCTGCATAGAAAGAAGTTTGGGGATTAGTAGAACCCCTACCAAAAATCGTCTCCTTAGCCTTCTCCTTAAAAGTGACCAGAACCAGTCTGGTCAAACCCAGGATCAGGAGGTAGAGGAGGAGGGTACCCAGGTAGAATCAGGAGAGGGCCCTGAGGACCCTGGGGAGGGTTCTTCCAACGACCTTTCAGCTAACAGGCCATCTAGTGAAGCTGGTAGTGGGAGGGGGTCACACATCAGTAGGGCACCTTTCACTCCAAAAGGCCAGGTAACTAGAGTTCAGGTAGTTATATAAATGTCCACTTCTGCTCATTCTCACATTACATACGTGTCAGAGAATTCCCAAGCCTCCTACCCTTAGGATAACACCCTAGACAGGGAACTCAGGAAGCTGAGGTTGGAAGAGGCCAGACTTAAGCTGAGACAGTAGCAGTTGGCCTTAGACAGGGAGTCTTCTAGGTGTAGAGAGGGAAAGACAGAAGTTGGGGTTAGTTCCCCATGGTGGCAGCAGCAGTGGTCTTGATAGTCATCCTGCTAGAGAATCAGATTTGAGAAACCTGAACAAGAATGTTCCCCCTTACAAGGAGGGGGGTGACATAAACAAGTGGTTTTCTGTACTTAAGAGGGCCTGTATGGTACAGATGGTCTCTGAAAGGTAGTGGGGTGCTATTTTGTGGCTATCTTTCTCTGGCAACGGTAAGGATAGACTTCTTACTGTCAGGGAGAGTGATGCCAACAACTACAAAGTTTTGAAAGATGCACTCTTAGATGGATTTGGCTTAACCACTGAACATTACAGGATAAAGTTCAGAGATACCAGAAAAGAGTCCTCTCAAGACTGGACAGACTTTGTAGACTTTTCAGTGGGCCTTGGAGGGATGGTTACATGGCAGTAAGGTGACTGACTATGAAAGCCTGTATAATCTTATTTTGAAGGAGCACATTTTGAATAACTGTGTGTCTGATTTGTTACAACAGTACTTGGTAGACTCAGATAGGACCTCTCCCCAAGAATTGGGAAAGAAGGCAGACAAATGGGTCAGAACAAGAGTGAGCAGAAAAGCTCAAACAGGTGGTGACAAGGATGGCAAGAAAAAGGATGGTAAGTCTTCTGACAAGGGTGGGGACAAAGATAAAAAGAATTCTGAGTATTATCAGGCCCACAAAAATCCTCTGGGGGATGTGGGTCCAAATCCTCTTCAATCAATCAAAAGAAGCCATGGTGTTATTTATGTAAATGTAAAGGCCATTGGGCAAGTGATTCCACTTGTCCAAAGAAAAACACCAGGGCTCCCACTACCACAACCCCAACTGCGTCCTCTAGTGCCCCTAGTAATAGCAGTGGTGGTGGGAAGAACTCAACAAATAGCCAATCAAAGGGTGTAGCTGGGCCCACCACTGGTAATGTAGATGGGGTTAGTCTTGTTAGGGAGACCACAGAGGCTGTTTTAGTCTCTGATGGTGGTATTGACTTTGCCACCTTTGTTGCTTGTCCCCTTAATATGGGTAAGTATAAGCAACGTCCCCTAATAAATGGTGTTGAGGTTGAGGCCTACAGGGATACAGGAGCCAGTGTCACTATGGTGATTGAGAAACTGGTTGCCCCTGAACAACACCTACTTGGTCAGCAGTACCAAGTGACTGATGCTCATAACAACACTCTTAGCCACCCCATGGCTGTTCTGAATCTCAACTGGGGTGGGGTTACTGGTACAAAGAAAGTTGTGGTAGCCACTGATTTACCTGTAGACTGCTTACTAGGCAATGATTTGGAGACATCAGCTTGGGCTGGAGTGGAGTTGGAGGCGCATGCAGCAATGCTGGTCATTCCAGGGGATATATTTGCTGTTACAAGGGCTCAGGGCAAAAAGCAAAACAAAAAGGGCAGGGAAACTTTGATCCTGGAAGAATGGACCAAGTGCTCCCAAAAGCTAGGGGTAGAAAGGGTAAATCCTTGCCCACTATCCCTCCCTCTCCAGAAGATTCCCCTTTTTAGGAAGAGGAATCCTCTCCCTGTGCAGAACCTACACCAGATGAGCTAGCAGCAGACACTGCTGAGCTTTTGGGTGCAGTGGGGCCTGCTAGGGAAGAGCTGAGTGTGGCACACCAGATCTGTCCCACACTAGAGGGTTTAAGACAGCAAGCTGTCAAACAGCAGAATGGGGATATCATTGATAGCCATTAAGGGGGTCATTCTGACCCTGGCGGCCGGTGACCGCCAGGGTCACCGACCACGGGAGCACCGCCAACAGGCTGGCGGTGCTCCCGAGGGCATTCTGACCGCGGCGGTTCAGCCGCGGTCAGAAAGGGTAAACCGGCGGTCTCCCGCCGGTTTACCGCTGCCCCATTGAATCCTCCATGGCGGCGGAGCGCGCTCCGCCGCCATGGGGATTCAGACACCCCCTACCGCCATCCTGTTCATGGCGGGAAACCCGCCATGAACAGGATGGCGGTAGGGGGTGCCGCGGGGCCCCTGGGGGCCCCTGCAGTGCCCATGCCAATGGCATGGGCACTGCAGGGGCCCCCATAAGAGGGCCCCGCAAAGTATTTCAGTGTCTGCTTTGCAGACACTGAAATACGCGACGGGTGCAACTGCACCCGTCGCACCCCTGCAACTACGCTGGCTCAATTCTGAGCCGGCGTCCTCGTTGCAGGGGCATTTCTGCTGGGCCGGCGGGCGCTCTTTTGGAGAGCGCCCGCCGGCCCAGCGGAAATGTCTGAATGGCCGCCGCGGTC
This sequence comes from Pleurodeles waltl, assembly GCF_031143425.1. Taxonomy (NCBI): domain Eukaryota; kingdom Metazoa; phylum Chordata; class Amphibia; order Caudata; family Salamandridae; genus Pleurodeles; species Pleurodeles waltl. The sequence continues at coordinate 848,513,898 of NC_090444.1, forward strand.
TTTTGACCGCGGTGCGGTCATTCGGCGGCGGCGGAACCTTGGCGGACGGCCTCCGCCGTCCGTCAAGGTCTGAATCAGGCCCTAAGTCTATTGGGAAGATAACCTCCTCTACACTGAGTCAAGGGACCCTAAACCTGGAGTTGCCAGGAGATTGGTCATCCCGTCTGCCAAGTATCTAAGCACTTTTGACTTAACTGCAGGGTATTGGCAGATTAAGTTGTCAGAAGATGCTAAACCTAAAACAGCATTTTCAACCATTGGAGGGCACTATCGGTTCACTGTTATGCCCTTTGGATTGAAAAATGCACCTGACACTTTTCAGAGGTTGGTGAACACAGTCCTCCAGGGACTGGAAGCCTTTAGTGCAGCATATCTAGATGATATAGCTGCTTTAGCTCCACCTGGGATGATCCCCTGGCCCACCTGGTAGGTGGGGAACAGATTGCACCACTGCAGGGGAAGATCCAAACCATTGCAGAGGCTCTGAGAGGTTACTCCTCCCATGCCTGTAACACCTATTTCCAATGGGAGAGGTTGTAACACCCCCCTCCTAAAGGATATGCATTGTTCTGCCTTCCTGGGATTGAGCTGCTCAATCCCCATGAGGGCAGAAACCTGCCTATGAAGTGGCAGCAGCAAGGGCTGCAGTGGAAACCACAGAGAGCTGGTTTGGCAGTACTGGAGGTCCATGATGGATCCCCCAGGGTGCATGTGATTGCCCCCCCAATATCAGATTCGGATTGGGGGACAATCCCATGATCTTAGACACCTTACATGGCCATATTCGGAGTTACCATTGTGAAGCTACATATATGTTTTGGTATATATGTAGTGCACATTTATAATGGTATCCCCGAACTCACGAAGTCCGGGAAATTGGCCCTGGACAACGTGGGGGCACCTTTGCTAGTGCAAGGGTACCTTCATGCACAGTAACTTTGCACCCAGCCTTCAGTAAATGAAGGTTAGACATATCAGTGATTTATAAGTTACCTTAGTGCAGTGAAAATGGCTGTGACATAGTGTGGGCACTATTTCACTCAGGCTGCAGTGGCAGTCCTGATGAAAGGTTTGTATGAGCTCCATATGGGTGGCATAAGAAGTGCTGCAGATCATAAGGATCTCCTGGAACTCTAATGCTCTGGCTACCGAGGTACCATATACTAGGGACTTATAAGGGGAGTTCAGTGTGCCAATTAAAATTGGAACATGGAGTCACTAAAGTGTAGTGACAAAATTTGGTAAGTAGAGAGAGCATAAGCACTGGAGTAGCAGAACTTCAGTGACACAGTTAAGCATATTGACAACACACATAGGCCACAAACTATGAGCACCGAGGTCCTGGCTAGCAGGATCTCAGTGAGACAGGCAAAACACACTGACAAACAGGCAGAAATTGGGGGTAACGTGCAAAGGAAGATGGTACTTTCCTACACAACCCCCCCCACCCCACCCAAACGAGGGCAATAAGGCTAACCTTGCCCAGATGAATCTTCATTGTCTAAGTAGAAATATCTGGAGAGTCCATCTGCATTGGAATGGTTACTCCCAGGTCTATGTTCCACTGTAAAGTCCATCTCCTGTAGGGAAATAGACCACCTCACAATTAACAATTTAGGGTTTCTCCTTTCATCTATTTTAACCATAAGAGAGGTTTGTGGTCTGTCTGAACAATGAAGTGAGCCCCAAATAAGTATGGTCTCAACTTTTTTAAGGCCCAGACAACAGCAAAGGCCTCCCTCTCTATGGCTGACCATTGCCTTTCTCTAGGGGTTAACCTCCTATTCATAAAAGCAACAGGGGTATTCTGGCCCTCTGAGCTCAGTTGTGATAGCACCTCCCCAACCCCCAGTTCAGATGCATCTGTCAGGACAATTAATTCTGCAGAGTAATTTGGGCTTTTTAGGACATAGACAGTACACTTAGCCTGCCTAAGCTTCTCAAAAGCTCTTTGACAGCTGGCTGTCCACAATACCTTTTTAGGCATTTTTAGAGGTGAGGTCATTAAGAGGGGCAACAATGGAGCCACAGTTCTTAGTGACCCTCCTGTAATACCCAGTGAGGCCAAGAAAGCCTCTGACCTGGGTCTGAGTAGTAGGGGGAGCCCAGTATAAAATAGTCTGTATCTTCCCTTGTAGTGGTTTAATCTGTTCTCCATCTACCAGGTGGCCCAGATAAACCACTTTCCCCTGCCCTACCTGGCATTTTGAAGCCTTGATAGTAAGGCCTGCCTTTTTGCAGGGCCTCCAAAACTTTCCATAGGTGGACCAGGTGGCCATCCCAGGTGGAGCTAAATACAGCAATATCATCTAAGTATGCTGCACTGAAAGCTTGAACACCCTGGAGGACTGTGTTCACCAGCCTCTGGAAAGTGGCAGGTGCATTTTACAAAACAAATGGCATATTTGTAAACTGATAATGCCCTCCAATGGTTCAAAATGCAGTTTTTGGCTTAGCATCCTCTGAAAGCTTAATCTGCTAATACCCTGCAGTCAAATCAAAGGGGCTTAAATGCTTGGCAGATGCCAGTGTATCTATGAGCTCATCTGCCCTGGGTATAGGGTGAGCATCTGTTTTAGTTACAGTATTGATCCTTTTATAGTCCACACAAAACCACATTTCTCTCTTTCCTTCTTTGCTACTAGGTTTGGGGACAAGCACCACTGGGCTGGCCCAGGGGCTATCTGAGTGCTCAGTAACACCTAGGTCCAACATTTTCTGCACCTCAGACTTAATACAGTCTCTGACATGGTCAGGCTCCCTATGAATATTACTTTTCACAGGTAAACTGTCTCCAGTATCAATGTTGTGTTCACACCAAGTAGTTGTACCAGGTGTGAGTGAAAAGAGGTTAGAAAAGTGGCCTAGTAAGTTCTTACAGTCCTCCCTTTGCTCTGCTGTGAGACAGTCTGCAAGTACAATTCCTTCCACTAAGCCACCAGCTTCAGTGTTGGAGACAAGGTCAGGGAGAGGGTCACTCTCTTCCTCCTGTCCCTCATCTGTGGCCATGAGTAGGGTCAAATCTGCCCTATCATAGCAGGGTTTAAGGCGGTTGACATGAAGTACCCTAAGGGGATGTTTGTCAGTGCCAAGGTCTACCAAATAGGTGACCTCACCCTTTTTTCCACAATAAGATGGGGTCCACTCCATTTGTCCTGGAGTGCCCTTGATGCCACAGGCTTCAAAACCCACAACTTCTGTCCTGGGTGGTACTCAGTCAGGACAGCCTTCTGGTCATGCCATTGCTTTTAAAGCTTTGGCTGGCCTGGAGGTTCTTAGTGGCCTTTTTCACATACTCAGCCATTCTTGATCTTAGACCAAGTGCACAGTCCACAGTGTCTTGTTTAGGGGGTTTCAATGGTTGTTCCCACCCCCTCCTTCACAAGAGTCAAGGGAACCCCTAACAGGGTCACCAAAGAGAAGTTCAAAGGGGCTGTAGCCCACTCCTTTCTAGGGTGCCTCCTTGTAGGCATAAAGGAGGCATGGCAGGAAGACATCCCATCTCCTTCTGAGTTTTCAGAGAGTCCGATGATCATGCCTTTTGTTAAATCTCTCAACCAGTCCATTTGTTTGTGGATGATAGGGTATGTTGAATTTGTAGGTCACACCACACTCCTTCCACATAGCTTTTAAGTATGCAGACATGAAGTTACTACCCCTGTCTGATACTACTTCTTTAGGAAAGCCCACCCTGGAAAATATTCTCAGGACGGCCTTTGCCACTGCAGGTGCTGTAGTGGCCCTTAAGGTGATGGCTTCTGGTCGACTAACACCAAGATGAACCTATTACCAGAAGCAGTTGGAGGGTTAAGGGGGCCACCAATGTCAACCCCTACCCTTTCAAAGGGTACCCCCATAACCTGCAGTGGGATTAAGGGGGCCTTTGGGGTGCCATCAGTTTTGCCAATGGCTTGGCAAGTCACACAAGAGCGACAATACTGTTTTGTGTCTTCTGACATATGAAGCCAGCGAAAGTGAAGGACAAGTCTGTCCCAGGTTTTGCTTTGTCCCACATGTCCCGCCAAGGGAATATCATGTGCCAGAGTTAGGAGGAATTTCCTATACTGCAAGGGAATGACCAGTCGCCTTGGTAGCAGCCGGTTTAGGGCCCCTTGCCTCAGTATAAAGGAGATTATTCTCCCAGTAAACTCTGTGGGAGTCCTGATATCCCCATGTTGCTGTTTGACAGCTTTCTGTCTAAGACCCTCTAGTGTGGGACAGGTCTGCTGTGCCACGCTCAGTTCCTCCCTGGCAGGCCACCCTAAACCCAAGAGCTCAGCTGTGTTAGCTTGAAGCTCCACTGGTGTAGGTTCCGCACAAGGAGTTGACTCCTTCTCATCAAAAGGGGAATCATCTGGAGAGGGAGGGATATTTGACAAGGCTTTGCCCTTTCTACCCCTAGTTTTTTGGAACACTTGGTCCATTGTTCCAGGATCCAAGTTTCCCTGTCCTCTTTGTTTCTTGGCCTGAGCCCTGGTAAGAGCAAAAATATGCCCTGGAATACCCAGCATGGCTGCCTCGGCCTCCAACTCCACTTCAACCCAAGCTGAAGTTTCCAATTCATTGTCCAATAGACACTGTATAGGTAGGTCAGTGGATACCACCACCTTTTTATGGCCAGTAGCCCCCCCCCGGGTTGAGCTTTACAACAGCCATGGGGTGGCTAACAGTGTTTATAGGGGCATCAGTAACTTGGTACTGATGACCAAGTTGTTCAGGGGCAACCAGTTTCTCAATCACCATAGAGACACTGGCACCTGTGTCCCTGTGTCCCTGTAGGCCTCAACCTGAACACCATTTATTATGGGTAGTTGCTTGTACTTATCCATATTAGGGGGACAAGTAACTATTCAATTCAAGTAACTAAGGTAGCAAGGTCAATGCCACTATCAAAGACTTAAACAGCCTCAGTGGTCTCCCTAACTAGACCAACCCCCACTACATTACCAAAAGTGAGCCCAGCTACACCCTTTGTTTGGATATTTGTAGATTTTTCTCACCACCACTGCTATTACTAGGGGCACTAGTGGAAGCAGTGGGGGTTGTGGTGGTCGGAGGCTTGGTGTTTCTCTTGGGACAAGTGGGTCATTTGCCCAGTGGCTTTTGTTCTTAAACAAATTACACCAAGGCTTTATCTAATGATTAGAAGAGGATTTGGACCCACCACCCCTAGAGGATTTTTGTGGGCCTGATGAAGACTCTGACGACTTTTTATCTCTGTCCCCACCCTTGTCATGTGACTTACCATCCTTCTTCTTGCAGTCCTCGTCACCCCCTGTATGAGCTTTTTTGCTCACCCTTGTTCTGACCCATTTGTCTGCCTTCTTTCCCAATTATTGGGGAGAGGTCAGATCTGAGTCCACAAGATATTGGTGCAACAAATCAGACACACAATTGTTAAGAATATGCTCTCCCAAAATCAGATTGTATAGGTTTTCATAGTCAGACACCTTGCGGCCATGCAACCAACCTTCTAAGGCCTTCACTGTGCAGTCTACAAAATCTATCCAATCCTGTGAAGACTCTTTTCTGGTTTCTCTGAACTTGATTCTATATTTCTCAGTGGTTAAGCCAAATCCATCCAAGTGTGCAGTTTTCAGAACACTGTAGTTGTCTGAGTCATCTTCTCTAACAGTAAGGAGTCTGTCCCTCCCCTTGCCAGAAAAAGACAACCACAGGATAGCAGCCCAGCCCACTGTACCTGAGAGACCCTCTGAACTTTACAGGCGCTCTCAAGTGCACCATACCACGTGTAAATGTCATCCCCCTCCTTGTAAGGGGGGGGACAATCTTGTGCAGGTTTCTAGAATCAAATGTGTTTTCTCTAACACTGGAACTTCTGAAACTACTGCTGCTGCTGCTGCCACCATGGGGAACTAACTCCAACCCATGTCCTTCCCTTTACGCAGCTAGGGATTCCCTATCTAAGGCCAACTGCTGTTGTTGCAACCTCAGTCTGGCCTTCTCCAACCTCAGCTTTTTGAGTTCCCCAGGGATTGATCCTCAGGGTTGGATGGGTGGGACACGTCTGAATCAGAAGTGACATGGGAATGAGCAGAGGTTGACCTTTCCCTAACTTGAGTTACTTTAGTGACCTGGCCTCTAGGTGTGAAGGGTTCCCTATCTGTATGTCTGACCCTCTCCCACTACCAGACACACTAAGAGGTTTGTTATGGGAAAGATCTGTGGAAGGCCCCTCTCCTGGATCTTCAGGACCCTATCCTGAATCTACCTGGGTGGAATCTCCCTCTACCTCTCATTCTGATTGTACCTGACCAGTAGGATGCTCCTGGTCATCTTGCAAGAGGAGATTCAAGAGAAATTCCTCGTTAGGTTTCTTCCCAATCCCTATGTTCTTTCCAAGCAGAGGCCCCTCAGACTTTTGAAATTCAGACTTTCATAAGTGGTTTTAATAACCCTGGGGGGTAGCCTCTACAACAGACATAGTGAAAGAAAATGTTAGGGAGAAGAGTAAAAAGTTAGTAAACTGTTTGACCTAACGTTTTAGAGGAAACAAAAAACTTTTCATAACTTTTGAAAGAACTTTTTGAAAGTGAAGAAATGACTGCTAGTTATAATTGTATATAGCTCTAAGTATTGGAGTACACTTTTCTTGTGAAAAGCACCAGTAACAAATGGTAAAGCAACTTGCAAGTACTTATCCCACCGCTGCCATCAATGTAGGAAGCTGGCCTAGTTTGTAATGGGTACCTAAGGCACTTACACCTTATACAAGGTCCAGTTATTCCTTATTAGTGAAATGTAGGCAGTGTTCTAGCAGCTTGGGGTGTCTAGAGGTAGCTGTAGCAGAGTAGCTTAGGCTGAACTAGGAGACATGCAAAGCTCCTGCAATACCACTATAGTCACCCAGTACTTATACACAATAAAAGACAATACTCAGTGTTACCAAAAATAAAGGTACTTTATTTTAGAGACACACGGCCAAAAATATCTTAGAGGCAATACTCCTTCTGGAGGTAAGTATTATTTACAATATATACACTAGTAACCAAAATCAGATAAGTAAACAGTCATAGAATAATGCTAACAGTAGGAAAATACAAAAGATTGCAATGGGCCTATGGGCAACACAAACCATATACTAAAATAGTGGAATGCGAATGTCGAATTCCCCCTAGGCAAGTGTAGTGTGTAGAGGGGTGCGTGGAGAGTGTAGGAAAACACCAAGGGTAAGTAAAGTACCCCACCCCAGAGCCCAGGAAAGCGGGAGTAAAGTACAGAAAGTTTCCTCAAGACACACTACGAGTCGTGATAAAGGATTTTGCAAGCACCAAGCAAGACTACAAGCAACAAATGATGGATTCTTGGACCGGAAGATCTGTGGAGAGAGAAGACCAATACCAGAAGTCCAAGAAGAGTCCAAGAAGGACAGGAGCCCCTTCCAACCTAGAAGAAGGTGCGAAAGTGGATTCTCTGGTCAGAAGAAAAGTACAGAAGAGCACCAAAGAAGATGGCTGTGGGTTCCTGCTTGGTGCAGGAGATGTCCCACGTCGAGTTGATGGATGCAGGCTGTTTGCAACCTGGATTCCGCCAACAAGCTTTGGTTCAAGCAAGTACGCAGTTTGCTTCAAACAGGAGCTGCCTGGACCCAGGATGGAACTGAGGAGACAGAGGGGGCTCACAGCACTTCAGAGAGCCCTCAGAAGATCAGGCAGCACCCACAGGAGTTCCAGAACACAGGGACAAAGAAGATGCAAAGTGCAGTCGTTGCAGCACTACACTGGAAGGTTCCACACTGCCGGAGAACAACTCAGGGAGGTGAGTCACAGGATGGAGTGCTGGGGACCTGGGCTATGCTGTGCATGAAGGATTCTTGGGAGAAATGCACCGAAGCCCAAGGAGCTGCAGAAGACGCGGTTCACAGGGTACTGTCGCAGCACGGGGAGGCAAGCTCTTACCTCCACCAAATTTGGACAGCTGGACCTTTGGACATTCTGGGTCACTTTGGTCCACCACCTGTGTTCCAGGGAGCACGCTCGTTGTCAGGAGGGGAGTCCCAGAGTACCAGTCGTCGTCTCAGAAGGGTGCCTGCAGAAGCAGGGAAGTGAGGACTCCGTCACTCCACAGGAGATTCCTTCGGTTCTTCTGGTGCAGGGTGAAGACAGGAAGTCCTCAGAGCGTGCACACCTGGGAAACTGTTTCAAATGCTGGATGGAGCTGAAGATGCATGTCACAGGAGTCGTCGTGGATACTTTGTTGCAGTTACTGCGGTTCCTGGAGCAGTAGAGCTGGTTTGGCAGTACTGGGGGTCCATAGTGGAGCCCCCAGGGTGCATGGGATTGGCCCCCCAATATCAGATTTGGTTTGGGGGGACAATTTCATGATCTTAGACACCTCACATGGCCATATTCAGAGTTACCATTGTGAAGCTACATATATGTATTGGCATATATGTAGTGCACGCTTATAATGGTATCCCCACACTCATGAAGTCTGGGGAATCGGCCCTGGACAATGTGGGGGCACCTTTGCTAGTGCAAGGGTGCCCTCACACACAGTAACATTACACACAGCCTTCAGTAAATGAAGGTTAGACATATAGGTGACTTCTAACTTACCTTAGTGCAGTGAAAATGGCTGTGAAATAGTGTGAAATGAAAGAAATGCTGCAGCCCATAAGGATCTCCTGGAACCCTAATACCCTGGATACCTAGGTACCATATACTAGGGACTTATAAGGGAGGTCCAGTGTGCCCATTAGAATTTGAATATGGAGTCACTAAAGTGTAGTGACAAATTTGGTAAGTAGAGAGAGCATGAGCACTGGAGTAGCAGACCTTCAGTGACACGGTTAAGCATACTGACAACGCACATAGGCCACAAACTATGAGCACTGGGGTCCTGGCTAGCAGGTTCCCCGTGAGACAGGCAAAACACACTGACAAACAGGCAGAAGTTGGGGGTAACATGCCAAGAAAGATAATACTTTCCTACAAGACTGATGGGGAAAATCTGGCAAAAGCTCTAGCCATTGTCGATAATTGTATGAATACATTGTCCAATCGCATTTACACTTTAAACAACATTGTGTCTTTTGCAATTGACATCATTCAAAATGACATGTCACTTTTAAATCATGGACAGAGTCAACTTGGGTACATTATGCAGTTCAGTTGGACGTTACAAGTTCTTAAAAATGGCCACATGCCTTGGCAGCATGTTAACTCTATGGAGCTTATTGGTCACTTTTAACCTGACACAACAACAACAGCAACAGATAATCGCTAAGAAAGAAGCTTAGTTATATCATGTTCAACAATAAAAAGTTTAAAAAGTTGCCTTTTATTGTAAAGTTGCCTTTTACTGTGGCTGACATTCCATTGTCAGTTTAACTAACACACAAAGGCCCTCATTACAAACCTGGCGGTCGGTGTTAAAGCGGCGGTAAGACCGCCACCAGGCCGGCGGTAAAAAATCAGCAATTACGGCCATGGTGGAAACCGCCAACAAAGACAGCCACTTTAACACTCGGACCACCACGGCGGTCACCACCAACAGACAGGCGGAAGACAATGTACCGCCCACACTATTATGACAGGCCAATCCGCCACCTTTTCCGGGGCGGATTCACCGCAGATAAAAATACGTCGGAAACAGGAATTTCGAAAGGAAAACGCTCACCTCTACACACTCCACGAGGAACGAGGACACCATGGACCCGGAACTCCAAATTCTACCTGCGATAGTCTTCCTGCTCCTGTACCAGGAGCACGAACGCTGGCGGCGAAGACCACGGTGAGTACTGCACCTACGACACAGGGGAGGGGGAGGCAAAATACAGGGACGCACACACGCAACACCCCCAACCCCACCCTCACCCGCTACAACACACACACTAATACATATCTATATATTATAGTTACACCCCCCAAACCCCACAGAAGAATGCAAAGACCAAAGGAAATGATTGTAACCATTGTAATCTATTAAAATACAGTACTATAAAATATATATACACTATAAACAAATATATACACCAATAATACAAGTCCAGGTATTGCACCATTTATAGTCCGTGGACCACTGGGCCCAAAATGCATGGGCGAGGCCCACACTCGATACCAGATCAAAACAGAGAGGACACTGCAGGGGCATCAGATAGAAATACAACAGGCACCTCAGGGGGAAGGGAAGGGGGCCGGATGAGTGCACGACGCCAGATCCACGAGGGGGCTCAATGCCCACTGTTCAGTCCTGGGGAGTGCAAAGCCACAGTCTCTCAAGTCTCTACAGTGGGTGGTTTGCCTACTGTTCAATCCTGGGGAGTGCAAAGCCAGAGTCTCTCAAGTCTCTACAGTGGTGGTTTGCCCACTGTTCAATCCTGGGGAGTGCAAAGCCACAGTCTCTCAAGTCTCTACAGTGGGTGGTTTGCCCCCTTTTCCATTCTGGGGAGTGCAAAGCCACAGTCTCTCAAGTCTCTCCAGTGGGTGGTTTGCCCACTGTTCAATCCTGGGGAGTGCAAAGCCACAGTCTCTCAAGTTGATAACAGTCTCCACTGGTTCTGGAGGGGGACTGGTGCCCAGAGTGCTTCATCCTGTGAAGGACAGAGGTAGTGGATGGATGTCTCCACTGGTTCTGGAGGGGGACTGGTGCCCAGAGTGCTTCATCCTGTGAAGGACAGAGGTAGTGGATGGATCTCTCCACTGGTTCTGGAGGGGGACTGGTGCCCAGAGTGCAACACTCACCCCGTGACGGTCCCAGTTGCGTCAGTGCCCCTGCCGCTCATGGGCTAGCGGTGCTTGATTTGGCAGTGCCCTGTTCAGTGGTGCTTGATTTGGCGGTGCCTTGTTCAGCGGTGCATGAGTTGGCGGTTCCCTGTTCAGCGGTGCTTGATTTGCTGGTGCCCTGTTTAGCAGTGCTTGAGTTGGCGGTGCCCTGTTCAGCGGTGCTTGAGTTGGCGGTGCCCTGTTCAGCGGTGCTTGATTTGGCGGTGCCCTGTTCAGCGGTGCTTGAGTTGGCGGTCCTTCATGGCCCAGCGGGGCTTGTGCTGGCGGTCCTTCATGGCCCAGCGGGGCTTGTGCTGGTGGTGGCCTCCTGGGCAGCTGGGGCTGGCGGGGCCCTCCTGGGCAGCTGGGCTGGGGCTGGCGGTGGCCTCCTGGGCAGCTGGGCTGGGGCTGGCGGTGGCCTCCCGGGCAGCGGGGATGATGGTGGTCTTCTCCGCCGTGCTGCTCTTCCCAGACTTGCCGGGTTTCTTATGGCCCTTCCCCACCTTGGGAGGTGTCACAGCTGAGTCCACACTCCCAACGGGACCCCTGGGAGCGGCTTTGGTGGCTGGAGTCTTCCCCCTCTTCCACAGGGCACTGGCCAACTTCTGATGCTTCACAGGTGGGGACTGGCTGTGCTGTGACTCCGTGCCACACTGGCTGTCCTGGTGGCCGGTGCACTCCACATACCTGTAACTACAGGCACCACTGGTCCCGGAGATGTTGTGGCTGAGGTGCTAGTTCGGGACCTATGAGATGGACGGGGTGGGGGAGGTGTGGGAAAAAGGTCAAGGCTGGACAGGAAAGGTTTTTTGGACACACTGGGACGGGTAGCTGGAGGGGGTTTGGGAGTGGAGGAAGAGGTGGTGGTAGTAGGAGGTGCACGTTTGGTGACTTTGGGTGCAGGTGCATGCGCTGGAGGCTGTCGTAAGGTGGATGGCTGTTGGGTGGGTGTGTGCCTGCATTTGTGTATCTTGGGAGGGGGCGTCACAGACACACTGGGAGAGGACACAGGGGACTTGTGAATGGTAGTGGTGGTGGTGACTGCACGTGAGTGGGGTATGCTGGTGGGTGTGCTGGTGAGGGACGTAGTGGCTGTAGAGATAGTGCATGCAGGTGTGTGTGTAGACGAGACTGGGAGGGAGGAGGGAGACGACGAGGAAGGGGACACAGTGGAGGCAGTGGATGTTGGTGTGTCTGCATGTGTGTGATGCTTGCGTGAGTGCCTGTGGGATGTGTGGTGCTTATGTTTGCCTGAGCTTCCCTTGTGTGGTGAGGTGTGTGCAGGCTGGTCTGATGGTGTGCTTTGGATAGGCAGAGGTACACGGGATTGGGTCTGGGTGGAGGAAGTTGGAGGGGGGAGGCTAGACACAGGGACAATGGCTGCCATCAGTGCTGAGGCCAGAGTTTTAAAGGATCGATGAAGGGCCGCCTGACCAGAATGAATGCCCTCCAGGAATACATTAGTTTGTTGCAACTGCCTTTCTACACCCTGGATGGCATTCAAAATGGTAGACTGCCCAACAGTGAGGGACCTGAGGAGGACAATGGCCTCCTCACTAAGGGCAGCAGGGGTGACTGGGGTGACTGGGGTGCCTGGGGCAAAGGTGATGCCCACCCTCCTGGGGGAGCGGGCACGGGCGAAGGCTGAGGGGCTGCTGGTAGGGGGGTTGGCGGCCGTACCTGTAGATGCGGGGGGCACAGATTTTGCCGCCACCACAAGGGAGCTCCCATCAGAGGACAAGTCCGTGTCGCTGGTCTCAGCTCCTGTCCCCGCCATGGAGCTTCCCTCGGCCTCCGTCCCACTGGTGAATTCAGAGTCCGTAGTGTGGCCCTCCATGGCCATGTGGGATGCAGCTCCCTCGTGCTCCGTTGCCACTGCTCCTCCGCCTGATGATGCTAATGCACACAAGAACAGGGAGACCACAAAAAGGAGGGGGGGAACCGAATAAAGACATGTTGAGTGCATGGATTAACGCTACCGTTGGTGGACAAGACAGACACTGAAGCCCCCTGCACTACGCCGCGCTCTTGGGCTCTACAGTGCAATTCCTGGGAAATGTCCTACAAGGCTATGGACGACATCTGCACACATGAATGACACAGGAGCCTGACTATGTGTACTTGGCACTGTACACAGGTGGGGTGCCACAGGGTCTGCCAGAACAAGGGGACCTAACTAGCACACACGCCCTGGCCTAGGGAAACAACTCCGGGTAGGCCACTGCCAGGATCCTGAACATCAGGGGGGTCATGGTTCGATGGGCACCCCTCCCATGTTGGGAGGCCATCCCCAGCTGAGCCTCCGCCGTCTTCTTGCTCCAGCGGCGAATGTCCTCCCATCTTTTCCGGCAGTGGGTGCTCTGTCTGTGGTAGACCCCCAGGGTCCGGACGTCCTTGGCGATGGCACGCCAAATATCTTTCTTCTGGTGGGCGCTGACCTACATGAAATGTACAGGGGAAGAAGAGAAGTCATTACCAACTGCACCGTCAAAGTGAGTGGCCCCCATCCCTACCCTTGTCATGTGGCACATGTACTCACCGTCTTTCATCCACGCAGAACTCTTCCCCCTTCCTTCTTACATCCAGCCCTCTCCACACAGGCATAGCCCATACAACATGCTCCCTGTGTACTTACCTGTTTGTCTGGAGGACCGTAGAGTAGCGTGTACTGGGGGAGGACCCCATCAACGAGCTTCTCCAACTCCTCCGATGTGAAGGCAGGGGCCCTTTCCCCAGACGCACGAGCCATTGTCTCTTCCAGACTGAGGTCACAGCAGCACTTGCAGTGTAGGTCCTCTCCTGTCGAAGATCAGGTATCGAGTGATTCAACAGATAGAAAATGGTGGTCACGTCCTCGGCGGTGCGTACCATCACCACCAGCGTACATCGTCATTGGCTCCTGAGACCCATAGGGTCCAATGTTCACCAATGCAGCATTGCGCAGCGGTCTCCGACCGCCTACCGCGACGGTGTACAAGGCCAGCGCAGTTACCTCACATTCCATTGTCCCACTTTAGAGGTCAGGCAGCCGCCATTTCATGGGCCCACATGGCCTAATTTCCAACTGCGTCACACATACCTAGGCCTAGCCTCAACACACATACATGCCACCTTTTGTGTATGATTGGTGTTCTGTGTAAACTGTGGGTACGTACCTCTGAGTTGTTTGACTCTGTGGTCGCTGTTGACCTTCATAGGCACCGTCCGCTGGGACATGTGAGGAGATGGCGGCATCCTCCAGAGTACCGACAGCCGGTGGACCTGGAGGAAAGACATTTGATAATCACCTACAGGTTTGACCGTGCCACAATCTAGGAACTGTGTACCCAGCCAGACCTGATGTCAGCAATCCGCCATCCCACAGGAATTCCCCCTCAAGTACAGGTGCTATCAGCTCTCCATTTCCTTGCAAGTGGGTCATTTCAAACAACTGTGGCCATGGTACCAGGGATGTCCCAGCCTATGTTTCCAACGTATTGTCCAGAGTGTTGTCTGCCCTGCTGAAACACATGCGGAGCTACATCGTTTTCCCTCAGGTGGAGGATTTGCCTACAGTGAAAGGTGACTTCTATGCCCTTGGACGTATCCCCAACATCATAGGTGCCATTGATGGGACCCATGTGGCTTTGGTCCCCCACACAGGAGTGAACAGGTGTACAGAAACCGGAAGAGTTATCATTCCATGAATGTTTAGATGGTATGTTTGGCCGACCAGTACATCTCCCATGTGAATGCCATGTTCCCTGGCTCAGTGCATGACGCCTAGATCCTGCGGAATAGCAGCATCCCTTATGTGATGGGTCAACTCCAGAGGCACCGTGTGTGGCTATTAGGTGAGCCCCTGGAAGCAAGATAGTGGGAATGGTTGTCTGGGGTTATCCCTACAGGTTAGTGAGGAATCCCAGGACCAGGGCAGAGGAACGCTACAATGAGGCCCATGGGCGAACTAGGAGGGTGATCGAGCGGACCTTCGGCCTCCTGAAGGCCAGGTTCAGGTGCCTCCACATGACAGGTAGATCCCTATTCTACTCACCAAAGAAGGTGTGCCAGATCATCGTGGCCTGCTGTATGTTTCACAACTTGGCTTTGCAACAACAGGTGCCTTTTCTGCAGGAGGATGGTCCAGATGGCGGTGTTGTGGCAGCTGTGGAGCCTGTGGACAGTGATGAGGATGAAGCAGAGGAAGAAGACATGCAGAACAGGGACTCAGTGATCCAGCAATATTTCCAGTGAAACACAGGTGAGAATACATTCCTGCCTACTACATGTACTTTTACACTACTACCTCTCTACTGTCTGTCGTTTTCACCCAGTGTATGGTCACTGAGTTGTCACTTTCCCTTACGGTTTCACAGATGTGGGACCCCACATGTGCCATCTGCTTAGATTCCTCATGGACTAGAGTTGTATGACATAGGTATGTTGACATTACTATTTCAAGAACATTTGGTCACTGTAATTGCAAATACACTATTGCGAAATCACAGACAGACTCCAGATCATTTTGTGCTTTAGGTGTGTTTATTTAAATGCTAAATATTGGAGGGGGAAGTTAAATGGTGAGGGGTGATGGCGGAGGACTGTCCATGGCAGAGTCCAGTCTATTAGTCTCACAGGTGCATTGCCCATATGGGTATAGGAAGTGGAGCTGGGGCAGTTTAGTTATGGACAGGGTGACAAAGTGGGACAGTGGGATGACAATCAGGGTGGTCTCATTTCTTGGCGGGGGTCTTGGCATCGTGCTCTGTCTTGTTCCTGGATCTCAGGGACCGTTTGCGGGGTGGTTCTCCCTCTGCAGGGGGTGGGTGCTGGTGTGGTGGTCCTGTGGCGGGGCGTCCTGTCCACTAGCGCCAGCAGTTCATCGTTCATGCTAGTGTCAGGGGCCCCTTGAAGTGCCACAGTGTCCCTCCTGGTGTTAAATAGTTCCTTCAGCACTCCTACGATGGTGCCCAGGGTGGAGCTGATGGTTCTGAGTTCCTCCCTGTAGCCCATATACTGTTCCTTCTCCATGCTCTGGGTCTCCTGAAACTTGGCCAGTACCGTTGCCATTGTCTCCTGGGAGTGGTGGTATGCTCCCATGATGGAGGAGAGGGCCTCGTGGAGAGTGGGTTCCCTTGGCCTGTCCGCCCCCTGTCGCACGGCAGCCCTCCCAGTTTCCCTGTGTTCCTGGGCCTCCGTCCCCTGGACCGTGTACCCACTGCCACTGCCCCCAGGTCACTGTTGTTGTTGGGGTGGTGGGTTATCCTGGGTTCCCTGTAGTGGTGGACACACAGCTGATTGACGTGACCTGGGGACGGAGGTATGGGCCCGCTGGGTGGGTGCTGTGCTGGTGTTTCCAGAGGGGGGAAGGTCTGTGGTGGCCTGTGCCTGTGTGAGGGGAACCGACTGTCCCGAGGCCCCCGATGGCCAGGGCTGGTCATCTAGATCTAGTTGGACAGAGGTGCTGTCATCACTGTGGGCCTCTTCTGTGGGTGGAATGGACATGTCTGGACCCTCCTGTCTGGTGACGTTGGGTAGGGGTCCTGCAGGGGTGGAAAGGCATGATTATTGCATCTGTGTGTGGCATGGTGTGCAATAGGTGGGTGACCATGTACCCCAGTGCTGGCATTCCTGTGTGGGAGCTTGTGTGATGATGGTTTAGGGGGGTGTATGGCTATGTGCAGTGTGCATGCTTTGGTGATGGGTGTCCATGCTTTGTTGTAGCATGCAGGGCTTGGTGTTGGGATGTGTGGTTTGTGATATTGGTACATTTGTGAGGAGTTGGAGTGATAGGGGTGGGGGCGAGGGTGGGGGTGGGGGTATGTGATAGCATGCAGGTAGGGTGGGGGATGTAATAGTTAAGATTTGACTTACCAGAGTCCATTCCTCCACCTACTCCTGCGAGGCCCTCAGGATGCAGAATCGCCAAGACCTGCTCCTCCCATGTTGTTAGTTGTGGGTGAGGAGGTGGGAGTCCGCCGCCAGTCCGCTGAACCACCAGGTGGGGTCTTGAGACCACGGAACGCACCTTCCCCCGTAGGTCGTTCCACCTTTTCCTGATGTCCTCCCGATTTCTTAGGTGCTGTCCCACTGCGTTGACCCTGTCCACTATTCTTCGCCATAGCTCCATCTTCCTTGCAATTGAGGTGTGCTATACCTGTGCTCCAAATAGCTGTGGCTCTACCCGGACGATTTCCTCCACCAGGACCCTGAGCTCCTCCTCCGAGAACCTGGGGTGTCTTTGCTGTGCCATGGGGTGTTGTAGGTGATGTGTGGGGTGGTGTGTGTGGTGATGTGTAGTGGTGTGTTATGTGAGGTGCGTGGAAGTTGTGTGGGTGATTGTGTTATGTGCCTGTGGATGCTGTTGTACTTGCTGGTGGTGTCTCTCCCTGTGCTTCGTTCTGAATTTTTGTCGTAGGGGTTTGTGGGTGATGTGGGTGTGTGTTTTATATTATATTGGGTGTGTGGGAGTGGTGTGTGTATGTGTATCAGGTGTGTGTATTTTGAATTGTCCAATGTGGCTGTGTTTTGTAAGAGTGTGTGTATTTTGAGCACAGCGGTGTGTACCGCCAATGGAATACCGCGGTTGAAAGACCGCCACGTGGATTCGTGTGTCGTGATAGTGTGGGCATATTTCTGTTGGCGTGACGGTGGAGGTTTTGTTTTTGCCAGTTTATCACTGACCTTTGGTGTGGCGGACTTGTGTGGGTGTCTGAATTTTGGGGGGTTCCAAGATGTGAGTCATAATAGCTGTGGCAGAATTCTGCAGCTGTGGCGGTGTGTTGGCGGTGTTCTGCATGGCGGCAAGCAGCTTTTACCGCCAATGTTGTAATGACCGCCAAAGTGATTAATCTGCCCATTTCAAAATTCAATTTACTTCATCTTTAAAACATTTTCCTGTAGGCAGAATAGAACAACTAGGAGACAGTTACAACCACGAGGTGTGGGAGTTACCTTTTGATTACAAATGTTTGAATGGTGAGACAATCGTCTTTCTTAGCTTGAGCAAATGCATGGCTTCTGTGAGTCATGCTATGATGTCCTTGTATGGCATTTGTAATGCAGCCATAGCAAATGTGGCTTGTTATCTGGAAGGTACTTCTGTTCCTCTGATTAGCCCAGTGTTTCAACTGCTCTTGAATAGGAGTTATTTAATACTCAGTGATGAAGATTGTTGTGGTATGAGGCCCAGCACTGCTTATGTGATTTTGTTTTTTCAGATTATTACTTGCCATTGTAATGTGTAATTTTCCCCTGGCCATGGGATAAAAATAATGGACATATGGCCTCATATTGCTACTTATAATATACATTTTGACACTCTGAGCAGACCAAACGCTCTTTTGTTTAAAAAATACATAGCTCTCACATCAGCCCCTCACACGTATGACCTCCAAGTGGCAAGGTTGTCCACAGAGATACAGTTCCTACTAAATACCAACTTCCCCAAACATTTCAGTGAATTGGTCAGCTGTATTTTAATGCTTCTGACACTGCTGGGTTGTGCACTTTCTTAACGCTGTTGGTTCTCGTTTTGTTAGCACTTTCCAGACTGTGTTCGGAGCTATACCTTCAGCAATCCACTCACTTTTTTGAGTGTGTTTGGAGGATTCCCAATAATTTTTGCCTTGAATGGCGATATTCTGCTGTTGCTATTTTTGATTCACAATGGCTATTCCATCTCAAAAGGAGAAATGATGGAGCTTTCACAGACCACCTGTGTTGTGATGTAGTTTTTGGAAGCGTCAATTCTGGAAGAACTGGATTTGAATTGGTCACTATCATTCCAACCATTTCTCTATTGTGTGCAACCTGTCTTGCATTGTTTGTGGTGCTCCTTCGAATATGCACGAAAGGTGTATCTTACTGTACAGCACGTACCTTCTTTGGACACAGACCTGATAATGTTTTCGATGAGGGTTCATTGCTGGAATTGCCACTGAGATCGGGGTTGTTGCAAGATGCCTTCTAATGAACCCCCCCTTGTGGATTTAGTGGCTCCAACATCTGACACTGCACGAACGTTGTCTACTTGGCCGTAACTATGGCTGGGGCACTCGAACATGTGTGCTCCTTGGATCTCATGTCTAATGTGCTGGTTAATTATTGCCTGCTGAAGCGGGGTATCTCCTGGATTCGATCTCCATTGATGACACCGAAGATTTCCTGCAGGATCATGACTACTATGAAATTTGACTTTTGGCATTTTTTTTTTGAAATTCTATATTATATTTTGAATTTGTCCAGCTTTTCGGCTTCATTTGCTTGTTTTATTCAACATTTTTATCTCTTTTTATGTACATTTTTAGTAAGCTTTTAGTGATTAGTCTAGTGTAGTTCATTGTAGGTATCGGACCCTGCACTCTTGTACCAACAATGGAGAGGGTGTTGTGGATTCAGCTTTTAGTTCCTAGGTTGGTATCCCATATTTTAGCCTTTAGGGCCTTAGCTTTTGCCTTTCAGGCATGCCCAAGATTTTATTTGCTTTTGTTCATTTTAGTATATTTTATTATCACACGCTTTTCAGCTTGTTGTTTTTACATTTATCAGCTGCCATTCTTACAAAAAACATTTTGTTGGTGTTCCACATTTATCTGCACTTTGTATGCATTTCATTCTGCACTCTGCTCAAGGCTGTTATATTTATTCACAATAGTTTACTTAGTATTGCCACTATAAGAGTACGAAGTCATGGACAAACAATCATGTCCTGCCTGTTCTCAGAACACAACACGCTTTGTTATAAAAACACCACACCAGCCAAAGGAGGTCAGAGAGGTCTTATGCTGTGTGCCTCTTCATTGCAGCTTTGCTGAGGTTGCCCTTATCTTCCCAGCTAACTGGGAGGACTGCAAAGTAGACCAACAGAAGTATGGGGTCGGGACTCATTTCATAAGACTGGGATGGGCAGACAAGGCTAACACTATTATGTGCTCATTTTAGAGAATAGGGTGTAGGTAGGAATTCTTAGACACATATTTATTTGAGGATGTTGGGACTGTTCATCGGTTTTCCCTAAGGGTCATTGTAGGAAAGTGCCCTTGTTGGCATGGTTACCCCTCACTTTTTGCCTGATACTGATGCCTACTTGGACTGAGAGTGTACTGGGATCCTGCAAACCAGGCCCTAGCACCAGTGTTCTTTCCCAAAATCTGTACCTTTGTTTTCACAATTGGCACACCCCTGGCACACAGTTAAGCCCCCTGTAAAAGGTACCCATGGTACCAAGGCAAGGGCCCTGTGGCCAGGGAAGGTCCCCAAGGGCTGCAGCATGTATTATGCCACGCTGGGGGGGACCCCTCACCAAGTACATACACACTGCCTTTGCAGCTTGTGAGTGCTGGTGGGGAAAAAGGCAAGGTTAAAATAGTGCCATGCCCACAAACCACTGCTTATGGCAGAGGTAAGTCACCCCTCTAGCAGGCCTTACAGCCCTAAGGCAGGGTGCACTATACCACAGGTGAGGGCATAGCTGCACGAGCAATATGTGCCTACAGTGTCTAAGTCAATTCTTAGACATTTTAAGTGAAGTATAGTCATATTGAGTATATGGCCTGGGAGTTTGCCACTACGAACTCCACAGGTCCATAATGGCTTCACTGAATACTGGAATTTTGGTATCAAACTTCTCAGCACAATAAACCCACACTGATGCCAGTGTGGGATTTATTGAAAATGCACCCAGGAGGCATCTTAGAGATGCCCCTGTATGTTAGCCAAACGGCTAGTGCAAGACTGACCAGTCTGTGCCAGCCTGCCACTTTCAGACAAGTTTCTGACCACATGGGTGAGAGCCTTTGTGCTCTTGTGGCCAGAAACAAAGCCTGTCCTGGGTGAAGGTGCTTCACACCTCCCCCTACAGGAACTGTAACACCTGGGAGTGAGCCTCAAAGGCTCAGGCCTCTTCTTACAGTGCTCCAGGGCACTCCAGCTAGTGGAGTTGCCCACCCCCCCAGGCAAGTCTGGTGGGAGAATTAGGGAAAGCAGGGAGGAGTGACATCCCCAGCTGGGACCACCCCCCTAAGGTGTCCAGAGCTGAAGTGACCCCCTCCTTGGAGAATCCTCCATCTTAGTTTGGAGAAGAAAGGGACCAATAGGGATAGGTCTGTGTCCTCCTCCCCAAAGGGCGTGGGCACAAGAAGGCTGTAGCCACCCTCAGGGACAGTAGCCACTGCCCTCTGACCCCTGTAACACCACCTGTAAATCTAGGAATTAGGGGCTCCCCTGAACCCAGTTCATCAGATTCCTGGCACCCTCACAAGAAGAAAGAAGAAGGACTGTTTAGCTGAAACCCCAGCAGAGAAGACGGAAGACGAAAACTGACTTGGCCCCAGCCCTACCGGCCTGTCTCCAGCTTCAAAAGCCCTGCAAAAGAAAGCGATGAATCCTGCAGGTCCAGCGACCTCTGTTAAGCCTCCAGAGGACTGCATGCATCACAGAGGACTAAGAACTCCAGTGGACAGTGGCCCTGTCCCAGAAGACACTATACCTAAGGACTCCAGAGCCTCCCCGGATTTGCGAGTCCTGACCACTCTGCAAACAATGCCCACGGCCCATGTCCAGGTGGCCCAACCGACTATAGAGGATCCCCAGGTGATTCTGAGCAAGTGCTCACCCTGGGTTGAACTCTCCTGTCCTCCATGATGATGCCTGCAGCCTGAATGCAGAGGACCCCCCTGACCACGACAGCACCAGACAAAGATACCCGTCGCCAAAAGATACACTGCACCCGCAGCCACCTGGCCTTGGGGAACCCAACCTCTGGTGTAGCAACGTTCAGCAGGTGGCACTCCTCCTTGTCCAGCCTATGGTGCTCCGAAACCGAACCCCTGGGTTCCCCTCACAGGAAAGCATTGGGGCTCGACGCTGTGTTTGCACCCTGCTCCCGGCAGTCCCTGTGCCGCTGAGGGTGTGAGTTTGGTGCTGACCTGTGTCTCCCCAGTTCTCCTCTAAACCCCCCCAGGGCTGCCCTCCGAAGACGCGGAGACTTGCCTGCAAGCAGGCCTGAATCCAAGTGCCCCCAGTCTCCATAGGAGCCCATGTTAAATTTGCCACATCTTCAAATACTTATTTATGTACTTACCTGCAACTTGAATCTTGTGGTTCTAGAAGTAAACTAACAAAAGATATTTTTGCTATATAAAAACCATTGGTCCAGAGTTAGTAATTTAGTGTGTGCTTCCCTTATTGTCTATGTGTGTACAACAAATGCTTCGCACTACCCTCTGATAAGTCTAACTGCTCGACCACACTACACAAAAGAGAACATTAGTATTATTTACTTTAGCCTCTGTTAAGCCTCTCGGGAACCCCTGAACTCTGTGCACACTATACCTCATTTTGATATAGTATATATAGAGCCACCTTCCTACACTGTTCTTCCAATGGAGACCAAGAAAGAGGTTACAGTTCCCTCTGTTATCAAAGATGACAGCGGGCCCTAGTGTACAGCAGACAGCATTGGAGAGAACTCCATTTTTAGTATCAGCCAATCCTGCAAACAGTGATAACGCTGCCGCCTTCCTGAAACCACCACCACCACCATTTGATAAAGCCAAAAAGCAAAATATTGGTGATAGATTGACAGCTTTAATAGAGACAGTTGATGATTTCTTTGATGCACTAGAAGAAACAAATAACAAGAAGATTATCAAATACTTCAAGAAACTTGCTCGTGCACGTGCCTTAAAAGTTTCGTATTTCACCCAGGTATCAACAGTACTTTGTTTGAAATAGGTAAGTAGTATAGTTTTTGAATTATTGGCAATAATCTGTTTTAAAAATTGATACAGTGCAATTTTCAGAAACAGGTTCTGGGGGATGAAATGTAAGTCTTTTTACAGGTAATTACAACACTTACACTTTCAATCTCTGAGTTTTAAGAAGTCCACTGGTTGGGGTTCAAGTTAACCCCAAACACCCACCAGCAGCAACACAGGGCCGGTCGGTGCAGAGGTCAAAGTTGAGCACGTTTAACATTGTCTCCTATGGAGACAGGAGGTACTCTGAATCAGACCTGCCTGCAGGTAAGTACCCGCATCTCGGAAGGCAGACCAGAAAGGATTAGAAGACCACTGAAGGGGCCACAAGTAGACACACAGGGGCGGCAGGGTGCAAACAGGACATCGGTTTTCAATACTGGTCTATGAGGAGACCCCGGGGATTACTCAGAGGCTGCAGGCGAGGTCCAGGGGTGTGTCTCAGGCAAACCACCAGTTTGACATGGAGGAGGGCCGCCTGCTAAACGTAGAGGCACCTGGGGTCGGTTTCTCCAAGGCCTGGGGGCTACGGTGCAGTGTGTCTTTAGGCGTCAGATATCTTCGTCTGGAGCTTTGCGGTCAGGGGGGTCCTCAGGATTACCTCTACAGTCGTCATTTGTCCTCTAAACCAAGCTGGATGGAAGGGCATCACTTTAGTTCTGGACACCTTAGGGGTGGACCTTGCTGGGGTGATCACTCCTCCCTGTTTTCCCAACTTTTCCTACCAGACCTGCCGCAAAAAGTGGGGCTTTGTCCAGAGGGCTGGCATCTCCACAAGCTGGAGTGCCCTGTGGCACTGTAACCCGAGGCTTCAGCCTTTGAGGCTCACCGCCAGGGGTTACAGTTCCTGTCAGGGAGGTGTGACAGGACAGGCTTTGTTTCTGGCCACAGAGTGCACAAAGGCACTCAGCCCATGTGGTCAGACACTTGTCTGAAAGTGGCAGGCTGACACAGACCGGTCAGTACTACACTAGCAGTATGGCTAACATTCAGGAGGCATCACTAAGATGCACTCTGTGTGCATTTTCAATAAATCTCACACTGGCATCAGTGTGGGTTTATTGTACTGAGAAGTTTGATGCCAAACTTCCCAGAATTCAGTGAAGCCATTATGGAGCTGTGGAGTTCGTAATGACAAACTCCCAGACAATATACTCAATAAGGCTACACAGCACTTACAATGTCTAAGAATGGATTTAGATACTAAAGGGGCATATTTCTCATGCAGCTATGCCCTCACCTGTGGTATAGTGCACTGTGCCTTAGGGCTGTAAGGCCTGCTACAGGGGTGACTTACCTATCCCACAGGCAGTGGTTTGTGGGCATGGCACCTTGAAAGGTGTGTCATGTCGACTTTGCCTTTTTCTCCCCACCAGCACTCACAAGCTGCAAGGCAGTGTGCATGTGCTGAGTGAGGGGTCCCCTAGGGTGGCATAACACATGCTACAGCCCTTATAGAGACCTTCCATGGCCACAGGGCCCTTGGTACCAAGGGTATCTTTTACAAGGGACTTAACCGTGTGCCAGGGTTGTGCCAATTGTGGAAACAAAAGTACAGTTTTAGGGAAAGAACAATTTTCTAGGGCCTGGTTAGCAGGGTCCCAGCACACTTTCAATCAAAGTTGGCATCAACACTAGGCAAAAAGTGGGGGGGTAACCATGCCAAGGAGGCATTTCCTTACACAACCCCCCCCCAAACCAAAGAGGGTGAGACTAACCTTTCCCAAGAGAGTCTTCATTTTCTAAGTGGAAGAACCTGGAAAGGCCATCTGCATTGGCATGGGCAGTCCCATGTCTGTGTTCCACTATAAAGTCCATTCCCTGTAGGGAGATGGACCACCTCAACAGTTTTGGATTTTCACCTTTCATTTGCATTAGCCATCTGAGAGGTCTGTGGTCAGTTTGAACTACAAAGTGAGTACCAAAGAGGTATGGTCTCAGCTTCTTCAGGGACCAAACCACAGCAAAGGCTTCCCTCTCAATGGCACTCCAACGCTGCTCCCTGGGGAGTAACCTCCTGCTAATGAAAGCAACAGGCTGGTCAAGGCCATCATCATTGGTTTGGGACAACACTGCCCCTATCCCATGTTCAGAGGCATCAGTCTGCACAATGAACTGCTTGGAGTAATCTAGAGCTTTGAGAACTGGTGCTGTGCACATTGCTTGTTTCAGGGTGTCAAAGGCCTGTTGGCATTCTACAGTCCAGTTTACCTTCTTGGGCATTTTCTTGGAGGTAAGTTCTGTGAGGGGTGTCACTATTGATCCATAACCCTTCACAAACCTCCTGTAGTACCCAGTCAAGCCAAGGAATGCCCTGACTTGAGTCTGGGTTTTTGGAGCTGCCCAGTCCAGAATAGGCTGGATCTTGGGCTGGAGTGGCTGAACTTGGCATCCACCTACAAGGTGTCCCAAGTAAACCACAGTTCCCTGCCCTATCTGACATTTGGATGCCTTGATAGAGAGGCCTACTGCTTGCAGGGCCTTCAAAACCTTCTTCAGGTGGACCAGGTGATCCTGCCAGCTGGAGCTAAAGACAGCAATATCTTCAAGATAAGCTGCACTAAAGGACTCCAAGCCAGCAAGGACTTGATTCTGCAACCTTTGGAAGGTTGCAGGGGCATTCTTTAAACCAAAGGGCATAACAGTAAACTGATAATGCCCATCAGGTGTGGAGAATGCTGTATTTTCTTTTGCTCCTGGTGCCATTTTGATTTGCCAGTACCCTGCTGTCACGTCAAAGGTACTTAAGTATCTGGCAGCACCTAATTTGTCAATTAATTCCTCTGCCCTTGGAATGGGATGGGCATCTGTCTTGGTGACAGAATTAAGTCCTCTGTAGTCCACACAAAACCTCATCTCTCTCTTTCCATCTTTGGTGTGAGGTTTGGGGACTAAGACCCCTGGGGGGCTAGCCCAGGGGCTGTCAGAGTACTCAATGACTCCCAATTCGAGCATCTTGTGGACTTCCACCTTGATGCTTTCCTTAACTTGGTCAGACTGTCTGAAAATTTTGTTTTTGACAGGCATGCTGTCTCCTGTGTCCACATCATGGGTACACAGGTGTGTCTGACCAGGGGTTAGGGAAAAGAGCTCAGCAAACTGTTGCAGGACCTTCCTACAGTCAGATTGCTGTTGGCCAGAGAGGGTGTCTGAATAGGTCACTCCATCTACTGAACCATCTTTAGGGTCTGTGGGGAGGAGATCAGGGAGAGGTTCACTCTCAGCTTCCTGGTCCTCATCTGTTACCATCAACAGATTCACATCTGCCCTGTCATGGAAGAGTTTGAGGCGGTTCACATGGATCACCCTTTTGGGGGTCCTGCTAGTGCCTAGGTCTACCAGGTAGGTGACCTGACTCTTCTTCTCTAACACTGGGTAAGGGCCACTCCATCTGTCCTGAGGTGCCCTGGGAGCCACAAGCTCCAGAACCTAGACTTTCTGCCCTGGCTGAAACTCAACCATAGCAGCCTTTTGGTCATACCAAAACTTCTGGAGTTGTTGGCTGGCCTCAAGGTTTTTGCTTGCCTTTTCCATATACTCTGCCATCCTTGAACGTAGGCCTAGTACATAGTCCACTATATCTTGTTTAGGCTCATGAAGAGGTCCCTCCCAGCCTTCTTTTACAAGAGCTAGTGGCCCCCTTACAGGATGGCCAAACAGAAGTTCAAAGGGGGAAAACCCTACTCCCTTCTGAGGTACCTCTCTGTAGGCGAAAAGCAGACATGGCAAGAGGACATCCCATCTCCTTTTGAGTTTTTCAGGGAGCCCCATGATCATGCCTTTCAATGTCTTGTTAAATCTTTCAACATGACCATTGGTTTGTGGATGGTATGGTGTGGTGAATTTGTAAGTCACCCCACACTCATTCCACATATGTTTCAGGTATGCTGACATAAAGTTGGTACCTCTGTCAGACACCACCTCCTTAGGAAATCCCACTGTGGTAAAAATACCAATGAGTGCTTTGGCTACTGCAGGGGCAGTAGTCGACCTAAGGGGAATTGGTTCAGGGTATCTAGTAGCATGATCCACTACTACTAGTATGTATTGTTTCCCTGAGGCTGTGGGAGGTTCGAGTGGACCCACTATGTCCACACCCACTCTTTCAAAGGGGACCCCCACCACTGGAAGTGGAATGAGGGGGGCCTTTGGATGTCCACCTGTCTTATCACTGGCTTGACAGGTGGCACAGGAGACACAAAACTCCTTGACCTTCTGGGATATGTTGGGCCTATAGAAGTGGTTGACTAATCTCTCCCACGTCTTGGTCTGTCCCAAATGCCCAGCAAGAGGAATATCATGAGCTAAGGTCAGAATGATCTTCCTAAACTCCTGAGGCACTACCACTCTCCTAGTGGCACCAAGTTTGGGATCTCTTGCCTCAGTGTAGAGGAGTACATCTTCCCAATAGACTCTATGTGTTCCTGTTATTTTTCCTTCGGACTCTTCAGCAGCTTGCTGCCTAAGGCCTTCAAGAGAGGGACAGGTTTCTTGACCCTTACACAACTGCTCCCTTGAGGGTCCCCCTGGGCCTAGGAGCTCAACTTGATAAGGTCCTAACTCCATGGGTTCAGTTCCCTCAGAGGGCAGAACTTCTTCCTGGGAAGAGAGGTTCTCTTTTTCTTGTTGTGTTGAAGCTGGTTCCCCAGTCTTCTTTCCTTTTCTCTTGGAGGGTTGGGCCCTTTTTCCAGGCTCCAACACCACTTTTTCACCCTGAGCCTTGCACTGTGCCCTTGTCTTGACACACACCAGTTCAGGGATACCCAGCATGGCTGCATGGGTTTTGAGTTCTACCTCAGCCCATGCTGAGAACTCCAGGTCATTTCCAAGCAAACAGTCTACAGGGATATTTGAGGAGACCACCACCTGTTTCAGGCCATTGACCCCTCCTTACTCTAAAGATACCATAGCCATGGGATGTACTTTAGTCTGATTGTCAGCCTTGGTGACTGGATAAGTTTGTCCAGCCAGGTATTGACCAGGGGAAACCAGTTTCTCTGTCACCATGGTGACACTGGCACCTGTATCCCTTAGGCCTTCTACACTTGTCCCATTAATTAAGAGTTGCTGCCTGTATTTTTGCATATTAGGGGGCCAGGCAGCCAGTGTGGCTAAATCCACTCCACCCTCAGAGACTAATGTAGCTTCAGTGTGAACCCTGATTTGCTCTGGGCACACTGTTGATCCCACTTGGAGACTGGCCATTCCAGTTTTAGCTGGAGTCGAGTTAGAAGTGGAACCTTTCTTGGGACAGGCCTTGTCTCCAGTTTGGTGTCCTGGCTGATTACAGCTACAACACCAGGCCTCTTTGGGATCAAAGTTTTTACCCTTGTACCCAAAATTGGATTGTGAAAAGGCTCTGGACCCTCCCTCCTGAGCAGGTTTTTGGGGCCCTATAGAAGACTCTTTACTTTTCCCTTTGGATGTCTCAACACTCTTCCCCTAGGGAGTCTTTGTGACCCCTTTCTTTTGGTCACCCCCTGTGGAAGTCTTGGTCACCCTAGTCTTGACCCAATGGTCCGCCTTCTTTCCCAAATCTTGGGGAGAAATTGGTCCTAGGTCTACCAGATGCTGATGCAGTTTATCATTGAAACAATTACTTAACAGGTGTTCTTTCACAAATAAATTGTACAGCCCATCATAATCATTTACACCACTGCCTTGAATCCAACCATCCAGTGTTTTTACTGAGAAGTCAACAAAATCAACCCAGGTCTGGCTCGAGAATTTTTGAGCCTCCTTGAACCTAATTCTATACTCCTCAGTGGAGAATCCAAAGCCCTCAATCAGGGTAGCCTTCATGAGGTCACAGGATTCTGCATCTTTTCCAGAGAGTGTGAGGAGTCTATCCCTACACTTTCCAGTGAACATTTCCCAAAGGAGAGCACCCCAGTGAGATCTGTTTACTTTGCTGGTTGCACAAGCCCTCTCAAAAGCTGTGAACCATTTGGTGATGTCATCACCATCTTCATATTTAGTTACAATCCCTTTTGGGATTTTCAACATGTCAGGAGAATCTCTGACCCTATTTATGTTGCTGCCACCATTGATGGGACCAAAACCCATCTCTTGTCTTTCCCTTTCTATGGCTAGGAACTGTCTCTCTAAAGCCAATCTTTTGACCATCCTGGCTAACAGTAGGTCCTCTTCACTGAGGCTGTCCTCAGTGATTCCAGAGGTGCTGGACTCTCCTGTGAGAGAAGCAGCATCTCTGACTATCACATTTGGAGTCAGGGTTTGAGGAGCCCTGGCCTCCCTAACTAGGACTGGAGGTGGGAATTCCACCAATTCACTAGCTTCCCCCTCTGGGAGGTCATCCTCAGAGGGGTTGTTCTTGGCAAACTCTGCCAAAAGCTCCTGGAGCTGTATTTTGGTAGGGTTTGAACTAGTTCTAGTCTTTTTTGTTTTGCAGAGAGACCTTAACTCTGACATCCTAAGATTCAGGTAAGGGGTGACGTCGAGTTCCATCACATTCTCTTCTGCATTAGACGTTATGTTTCTAAAAGTTGGAATACTTTTTAAGAATCTAAAACTATCTCTAGAACTTAATTCAAACTCTTACAAAACTTCTAAACTCTAAAAGAAATGCTAACAGGGACTAACACAAGGCCCTAGCAGGACTTTTAAAAATTTAGAAAAATAGCTCAAATTTCAAAAATCAGTTTCTAATGACAATGTTTGGAATTTAGTCGTGTGATCAGGTATTGGCTGAGTAGTCCAGCAAATGCAAAGTCTTGTATCCCACCGCTGATCCACCAATGTAGGAAGTTGGCTCTGTATGTACTATTTCAAAGTAAGAAATAGCATTCACAGAGTCCAAGGGTTCCCCGTAGAGTTGAGATAGTGGCAAAAAGAGATAATTCTAATGCTCTATTTTGTGGTAGTGTGGGCGAGCAGTAGGCTTATCAGAGGGTAGTGTTAAGCATTTGTTGTACACACACAGGCAATAAACGAGGAACACACACTCAGAGACAATTCCAGGCCAATAGGTTTTTGTATAGAAAAATATATTTTCTTAGTTTATTTTAAGAACCGCAGGTTCAAGATTTAAAAGTAATACTTCAAATGAAAGGTATTTCACTTAGGAACTTTAGGAACTTTGAATTAGCAAAATAGCATATACAGTTTTCACATAAATGACATATAGCTATTTTAAAACTAGACAGTGCAATTTTCAACAGTTCCTGGGGGAGGTAAGTGTTTGTTAGTTTTGCAGGTAAGTAAACCACCTACGGGGTTTAAAGTTGGGTCCAAGGTTGCCCACCGTTGGGGGTTCAGAGCAACCCCAAAGTTACCACACCAGCAGCTCAGGGCCTGTCAGGTGCAGAGGTCAAAGTGGTGCCCAAAACACATAGGCTTCAATGGAGAAAGGGGTGCCCCGGTTCCAGTCTGCCAGCAGGTAAGTACCCGCGTCTTCGGAGGGCAGACCAGGGGGGTTTTGTAGGGCACTGCGGGGGACACAAGTCAACACAAAAAGTACACCCTCAGCGGCACGGGGGCGGCCGGGTACAGTGTGCAAACAGACGTCAGGTTCGCAATAGGATACAATGGGAGATCAAGGGGTCTCTTCAGCGATGCAGGCAGGCAAGGGGGGGGCTCCTCGGGGTAGCCACCACCTGGGCAAGGGAGAGGGCCACCTGGGGGTCGCTCCTGCACTGGAGGTCGGATCCTTCAGGTCCTGGGAGCTGCGGGTGCAGTGTCTTTACCAGGCGTCGGGTCTTTGAAGCAGGCAGTCGCAGTCAGGGGGAGCCTCGGGATTCCCTCTGCAGGCGTCGCTGTGGGGGCTCAGGGGGGTCAACTCTGGCTACTCACTGTCTCGTAGTGGCCGGGGAGTCCTCCCTGTGGGGTTTGTTCTCCACAAGTCGAGCCGGGGGCGTCGGGTGCAGAGTGCAAAGTCTCACGTTTCCGGCGGGAAACGTGTGTTGTTTCAAAGTTGCTTCTTTGTTGCAAAGTTGCAGTCTTTGGGGAACAGAGCCGCTGTCCTCAGGAGTTCTTGGTCCTTCTAGATGCAGGGTTGTCCTCTGAGGTTTCAGAGGTTGCTGGACCCTGTGGAACGCGTCACTGGAGCAGTGTCTTTAGAAGTGGGGAGACAGGCCGGTAGAGCTGGAGCCAAAGCAGTTGTCTCTGTCTTCTCTACAGGTTTTCAGCTCAGCAGTCCTCTTCTTCTTAGGTTGCAGGAATCTATCTTGCTGCATTCTGGGAGCCCCTAAATACTCGATTTAGGGGTGTGTTTAGGTCTGGGGGTTAGTAGCCAATGGCTACTAGCCCTGAGGGTGGCTACACCCTCTTTGTGCCTCCTCCCTGAGGGGAGGGGGGCACATCCCTATCCCTATTGGGGGAATCCTCCATCTGCAAGATGGAGGATTTCTAAAAGTCAGAGTCACCTCAGCTCAGGACACCTTAGCGGCTGTCCTGACTGGCCAGTGACACCTCCTTGTTTTTCTCATTATCTCCTCCGGCCTTGCCGCCAAAAGTGGGGCCGTGCCGGAGAGGGCGGGCAACTCCACTAGCTGGAGTGCCCTGGGGTGCTGTAACAAAGAGGGTGAGCCTTTGAGGCTCACCACCAGGTGTTACAGTTCCTGCAGGGGGAGGTGAGAGGCACCTCCACCCAGTACAGGCTTTGTTACTAGCCACAGAGTGACAAAGGCACTCTCCCCATGTGGCCAGCAACATGTCTGGTGTGTGGCAGGCTGCTAAAACTAATCAGCCTACACGGGTAGTCGGTTAAGGTTTCAGGGGGCACCTCTAAGGTGCCCTCTGGGGTGTATGTTACAATAAAATGTACACTGGCATCAGTGTGCATTTATTGTGCTGAGAAGTTTGATACCAAATTTCACAGTTTTCAGAGTAGCCATTATGGTGCTGTGGAGTTCGTGCATGACAGACTCCCAGACCATATACTCTTATGGCTACCCTGCACTTACAATGTCTAAGGTTTTGCTTAGACACTGTAGGGGCATAGTGCTCATGCACTTATGTCCTCACCTATGGTATAGTGCACCCTGCCTTAGGGCTGTAAGGCCTGCTAGAGGGGTGACTTATCTATACCTATAGGCAGTGTGAGGTTGGCATGGCACCCTGAAGGGAGTGCCATGTCGACTTAGTCGTTTTATCCTCACTAGCACACACACGCTGGCAAGCAGTGTGTCTGTGCTGACTGAGGGGTCCCCAGGGTGGCATAAGACATGCTGCAGCCCTAAGAGACCTTCCCTGGCATCAGGGCCCTTGGTACCAGAGGTACCAGTTACAAGGGACTTACCTGGATGCCAGGGTGTGCCAATTGTGGAAACAAAGGTACATGTTAGGGAAAGAACACTGGTGCTCCGGCCTGATTAGCAGACCTCAGCACACTTTCAAATCATAACTTGGCATCAGCAAAGGCAAAAAGTCAGGGGGTAACCATGCCAAGGAGGCATTTCCTTACACACATTTACAAAACACTACCACATTGGACAAATAGAAATACACACACCTGATACACATACACACACCACTCCCACACACCCATTACAATATAAAACACACACCCACATCACCCACAAACCCCTACGACCAGAATTACCGAGAGAAGGCCAGAGAGAGACACCACAAACAACTACCAAGCATCCACAGGCACACAATACCATCACCCACAGAACTTCCACGCACCTCACACAACACAACACTAAATATCACCCCACTTATCACTACACACACCACCCCACACATCACCCACACCACCCCATGGCACGGCAAAGACACCCCAGGTTCTCTGAGGAGGAGCTCAGGGTCATGGTGGAGGAAATCGTCCGGGTAGAGCCACAGCTATTCGGATCACAGGTGCAGCACACCTCCATAACTAGGAAGATTGAGCTATGACGAAGAATAGTGGACAGGATCAATGCAGTGGGACAGCACCCAAGAAATAGGGATGACATCAGGAAGAGGTGGAACGACCTACGGAGGAAGAGGTGGAACGACCTACGGGGGAAGGTGTGTTCTGTGGTCTCAAGACACCACCTTGCCGTTCAGCGGACTGGCGGGGGACCCCCACCTCCTCCCCCACAACTAACAACATGGGAGGAGCAAGTCTTGACGATTCTGCATCCTGAGGGCCTCGCAGAAGTAGATGGAGGAATGGACTCTGGTAAATCAAATCTTAACTATTATATCCCCCACCCTACCTGCATGCTATCACATACCCCCACCCTCACCCTCACCCCCATCACTCCAACTCCTCACAAATGTCCCAATATCACAAACCACACATCCCAACACCAAGCCCTGCATGCAACACCAAAGCATGGACACCCATCACCAATGCATGGCCACTGCACATACCCATACACCCCCCTAAACCATCATC
The DNA here is from genome assembly GCF_031143425.1 of Pleurodeles waltl. NCBI lineage: Eukaryota > Metazoa > Chordata > Amphibia > Caudata > Salamandridae > Pleurodeles > Pleurodeles waltl. The sequence continues at coordinate 848,546,708 of NC_090444.1, forward strand.
ACAGAAGGTCCCACACAGAAATGCAAGCAAGGGGGTACACGGTCACCCACCTATTGCACACCATAGCACACACAGATGTAAGAAACATCCTTTCATACCCCTGCAGGACCCCTACCCAACGTCACCGTACAGGAGGGTCCACACATGTCCACACCACCAACAGAAGAGGCCCACAGTGATGACAGCAGCTCTGTCCAACTGGATCTAGATGACAAGCCCGGCCCATCGGGACCTCGGGACAGTCGGTTCCCCTCACACAGTCACAGGCCACTACAGAGCTTCCCCCCGGAAACACCAGAACAGCACCCACCCAGCGGGCCCATACCTCTGTCCCCAGGACACGTCAATCAGCAGTGTGTCCACCACTGCAGGGAACCCAGGCTAACCCACCACCCCAACAACAACAACAGGGACCTGGGGGCAGTGGTAGTGGGCACACGGTTCAGGGGACAGAGGCCCAGGGAAACAGGGGAACTGGGAGGGCTGTTGTGCGACGGGGGAGGACAGGCCAAGGGAACCCACCCTCCACGAGGCCCTCTCCAACACCATAGGAGCCTACCACCACTCCCAGGAGACGATGGCAACGGTACTGGCCAAGTTTCAGGAGACCCAGCGCCTGCAGGAGGAACAGTATTTGGGCTTCAGGGAGGAACTTAGATCTATCAATTCCACCCTGGGCACCATCATAGGGGTGCTGAAGGAAGTACTCAACATCAGGAGGGACACTGTGGCACAACAAGGGGCCCCTGACACTAGCCTGGACGTTGAACTGCCTACCACTTTCGCCGGCGCTAGTGGACAGGACGCCCCGCCACATGACCACCACACCAGCACCCCACCCCCTGCAGAGGGAGAACCACCCTGCAAACGGTCCCTGAGATCCAGGACAAAGACAGAGAACGATGCCAAGACCCCTGCCAAGAAATGAGACCACCCTGAATGTCATCCTTCTGTCCCACTTTGTCACCCTGTCCATCCTCAAACTGCCCCAGCTCCACTTCCTAAGCCCATTTCGGCAATGCACCTGTGAGACTAATAGACTGGACTCTGCCATGGACATTCCTCCACCATCACCCCTCACCATTTTACAACCCCCTCCAATATTGAGCACTTAAATAAACACCCTTAAAGCACAAAACAATCTGGAGTCAGTCTGTGATTTCGAAATAGTGTATTAGCAATTACAGTGTCAAAATGCTCTTTCAATTGTAATGTCAACATACCTATGTCACACAGCTCTAGGAAACACAGCAGATGTCACACAGTGGGACCCACATCTGTGAAATCGTAAGGGATAGTGACAACTCAGTGACCATACACTGAGTGAAAACGACAGACAGTAGAGAGGTAGTAGTGTTAAAGTACATGTAGTAGGCAGGTTTGTATTCTTACCTTTGTCTCACTGGAAATATTGCAGGATCACCGAGTTCCTGTTGTCGATGTCCTCTTCTTCTGCTTCCTCGTCTTCACTGTCCACAGGCTCCACAGCTGCAACAACACCGCCATCTGGACCATCCTCCTGCAAAAAAGGCACCTGTCGTCGCAAAGCTAAGTTGTGAAGCATACATCAGGCCATGATGACCTGGCACACCTTCTTTGGTGAGTAGAATAGGGATCCACCTGTCATATGGAGGCACCTGAACCTGGCCTTCAGGAGGCCGAAGGTCCTCTCTATAACCCTCCTAGTTCGCCCATGTGCCTCATTGTAGCATTCCTCTGCCCTTGTCCTGGGATTCCTCACCGGGGTCAGTAGCCATGACAGGTTGGGGTAGCCAGAGTCACCTGCAAATGTTGAGGGACAACTGTTATACACACTAACCCTTAGGGACAACCCCAGACAACTATTCACAGGGTATAGGGTCCATGTCCTCACCTAATAGTCACACACGGTGCCTCTGGAGTTGCCCCATCACATAGGGGATGCTGCTATTCCTCAGAATGTAAGCGTCATGCACTGAGCTAGGAAACTTGGCATTCACATGGGAGATGTACTGGTCGGCCAAACACACCATCTGCACATTCATCAAATGGTAACTCTTCCGGTTTCTGTACACCTGTTCACTCCTGCGGGGGAGGACCAAGGCCACATGTGTCCCATCAATGACACCTATGATGTTGGGGATATGTCCCAAAGCATAGAAGTCACCTTTCAATGTAGGCAAATCCTCCACCTGAGGGAAAACAATGTAGCTCCGCATGTGTTTCAGCAGGGCAGACAACACTCTAGACAACACGTTGGAAAACATAGGCTGGGACATCCCTCATGCTATGCCCACCGTTGTTTGAAATGACCCACTTGCAAGGAAATGGAGTACTGACAGCACCTGCACTTGAGGGGGGATTCCTGTGGGATGGCGGATAGCTGACATCAGGTCTGGCTCCAACTGGGCACACTCTTCCAGGCTTGTGGCACGATCAAGCCAGTAGGTGATGATCACATGTCTTTCCTCCATTGTCGACAGGTCCACCAACGGTCTGTACACCGGAGGATGCCGCCATCTCCTTACATGTCCCAGCGGACGGTACCTATGAAGGACAACAGCAAGCACAGAGTCAACCAACTCAGAGGTACGTACCCACAGCTTACACAGAACACAAATCATAATCCGAAATTTGGCCTGTATGAGTGTTGACGCAAGGCCTAGGTATGTGTGAAGCAGTTAAAAATTAAGCCATGTGGGCCCCTGAAATGGCGGCTGCCTGACATGTAAAGTGGGACAATGGGATGTGAGGTAACTGCGCTGGCGTTGTACACCGTTGCGGTAGGCGGTCGAAGACCGTGGCGCGATTCTGCATTGGTTAACATTGGACCCTATGGGTCCCAGGAGCCAATGAGGATGTACGCCGGCGGTGACGGTACACATCACCGCGGACGTGACCGCCATTTTCTATCTGTTCAATCACTTGATACCTGATGTTCGACAGGAGAGGACCTACACTGCAAGTGCTGCTGTGACCCCGGTCTGGAAGAGACAATGGCTTGTGCATCTGGGGAAAGGGCCCCTGCCTTTACATCTGAGGAGTTGGAGAAACTCGTGGATGGGGTCCTCCCCCAGTACGCGCTACTCTACGGTCCTCCAGACAAACAGGTAAGTATACTGGGAGTGTGCTGTATGGGCTATGCCTGTGTGGAGTGGGGTGGATGAAAGATGTTGGGGGAGATTGAGGCGTGCATGAAACAACGGTGAGTGCATGTGCCACATGGCAAGGGTAGGGATGGGGGCCAATGACTGTGACGGTGCAGTTGGTAATAACTTTTATTTTCCCCCTGTACAATTCATGTAGGTCAGCGCCCACCAGAAAAAGGATATTTGGCATGCCATCGCCAAGGAAGTCCGGACCCTGGGGGTCCACCACAGACGGAGCACCCACTGCCATAAAAGATGGGAGGACATTCGCCGCTGGAGCAAGAAGACGGCGGAGGCCCAGCTGGGGATGGCCTCCCAACGTGGGAGGGGTGCCCATTGCACCACGACCCCCCTGATGTTCAGGATCCTGGCGGTGGCGTACCCGGAGTTGGATGGGCGCTTGAGGGCATCACAGCAGCCACAAGGGGATGAGTACACTCTCATTCTGCTGATTTTGCGTGCAGTGGAGGTGGCTGGGTGGGGGAGGTGGGCTGTGAGTTTCCCTAGGCCAGGGCGTGTGTGCTAGTTAGGTCCCCTTGTTCTGGCAGACCCTGTGGCACCCCACCCCACCTGTGTACAGTGCCAAGTACACATAGTCAGGCTCCTGTGTCATTCATGTGTGCAGATGTCGGCCATAGCCTTGTAGGCCATGTCCCAGGAATTAAACAGTGGAGCCCAAGTGCGCGGCGTAGTGCAGGGTGCTTCTGTGTCTGTCGTGTCCGCCAACGGTAGCGGTAATGCATGCACTCAACATGTCTTTCTCCTGTCGTCCCCCCCCTTTTTGTGGTCTCCCTATTCTTGTGTGCATTAGCATCATCAGGCGGAGGAGCAGTGGCACCGGAGCAGGAGGGAGCTGCATCCCACATGGCCCTGGAGGGCGAGACAACGGACTCAGAGTTCACCAGTGGGACGGAGGGCGAGGGGAGCTCCACAGCGGGGACAGGAGCTGACACCAGTGACACGGACTCGTCCTCTGATGGGAGCTCCCTTGTGGTGGCGGCAACATCTGTGCCCGCCGCATCTACAGGTACAGCCGTCACCCCACCAACCAGCACCGCCCTCCCAGCAGCCCCTCAGCCGTTGCCCCGTGCCCGCTCACCCAGGAGGGTGGGCATCACCTTCGCCCCAGGCACCTCAGGCCCTGCCCCAGTCACTCCTGCTGCCCTCAGTGAGAAGGCCATTGACCTCCTCAGGTCCCTCACTGTTGGGCAGTCTACCATTTTGAATGCCATCCAGGGTGTAGAGAGGCAGTTGCAACAAACAAATGCATTCCTGGAGGGCATTCATTCTGGTCAGGCGGCCCTTCAGCAAGCTTTTCAGACTCTGGCCTCAGCACTGATGGCAGCCATTGTCCCTGTCTCTAGCCTCCCCCCTCCACTTCCTCCACCCAGACCCAATCCCCTCTACCTCAGCCTATCCCAAGCACACCTTCAGACCAGCATGCACACACCTCAACACACAAGGGAACCTCAGGCAAACATAAGCACCACACATCCCACAGGCACTCACGCAAGCATCAGGCACATGCAGACACACCAACATCCACTGCCTCCACTGTGTCCCCCTCCTCCTCGTCTCCCTCCTCCCTCCCAGCCTCGTCTCCACTCACACCTGCATGCACTACATCTACAGCCACTACTTCCATCACCAGAACACACACCACCACACCCCACTCATGTGCAGTCACCACCTCACTGCCATTCACACGTCCCCTGTGTCCTCTCCCAATGTGTCTGTGACGCCACCTCCCAAGATACACAAACGCAGGCACACACCCACCCAACAGCCATCCACCTCACGACAGCCTCCAGCGCATGCACCTTCACCCAAAGTCCCCAAACGAACACATCCTACAACCACAACCTCTTCCTCCACTCCCAAACCCCCTCCAGCTACCCGTCCCAGTGTTCTCAAGAAGCTTTTCCTGTCCAACCTTGACCTCTTTCCCTCACCTCACCTCCCCCACCCCATCGGTCTCCTAGGGCCCGACTCTCCAGGTCCCAACCTACCACCTCAGCCACAACATCTCCGGGACCAGTGATGCCTGTAGTCACCAGAATCTGGAGTGCACCGGCCACCAGGGCAGCCAGTGTGGCACGGAGCCACAGAACGGACAGCCCCCCACCTGTCAAGCATCAAAAGTTGGCCAGTGCCCGGTGGGAGAGGGGGAAGACTCCAGCCACCAAAGCCGCTCCCAGGGGTACAGGTGGGAGTGTGGAGTCAGCTGCAACACCTTCCAAGGTGGGGAAGGCCCACAAGAAAGTCAGCAAGTCTAGGAAGAGCAGCATGGCGGAGAAGACCGCCACCCGCCCAGCTGCCCAGGAGGCCACCGCCATCATCCCCGCTGCCCAGGAGGCCACCGCCATCATCCCCGCTGCCCAGGAGACCACTGCCATCATCCCAGCTGCCCAGGAGGCCCCCGCCATCATCCCCGCTACCCAGGAGGCCACCACCAGCACCAGCTCTGCTGCCCAGGAGGCCACCGCCATCATCCCCGCTGCCCTGGAGGCCACCGCCATCATCCCCGCTGTCCAGGAGACCACCGCCATCATCCCAGGAGGCCACCGTCATCATCCCCGCTGCCCAGGAGGCCACTGCCAGCACCAGCCCTGCTGCCCAGGACAGGACCGCCAGCGCCAGCCCTGCTGCCCAGGACAGGACCACCAGCACCAGCCCCTCTGGGCCAGACAGGACCACTAGCACCAGCCCCGCTGCGCCAGACAGGACCGCCAGTAGCTGAGTCACTGCAAAGGACCCCTCCGCCACAAGCACCGCTGAACAGGGCACCGCCGCCACATGCACCGCTGAACAGGGCACCGCCGCCACAAGCACCGTTGAAAACAGGGCACCGCCGCCACAAGCACCACTGAACAGGGCACCGCCGCTACAAGCACTGCTGAACAGGGCACCGCCGCAACAAGCACCGCTGGCCCATGAGCGCCAAGGGCACTGACGCTACTGAGTCCGTCACGAGCAGGATGAAGCACTCTGGGCACAAAGCCCCCTCCAGAATCAGTGGAGAAAAACATCCACTACCTCAGTCCTTGGCAGGGTGAAGCATTCTGGGCACAAAGCCCCCTCCAGAACTAGTGGAGTATCCCATCCACTACCTCAGTCCTTGGCAGGATGAAGCACTCTGGGCACAAAGCCCCCTCCAGAACCAGTGGAGACTGTTATCCACTTGAGAGACTGTGGCTTTGCACTCCCCAGGATGGAACAGTGGGCAAACCACCCACTGTAGAGACTTGTGAGACTGTGGCTTTGCACTCCCCAGCATGCAGCAGTGGGCAAACCACCCACTGTAGAGACTTGAGAGACTGTGGCTTTCCACTCCCCAGGATGGAACAGTGGGCAAACCACCCACTGTAGAGACTTGAGAGACTGTGGCTTTGCACTCCCCAGGATGGAACAGTGGGCAAACCACCCACTGTAAAGAATTGAGAAACTGTGGCGTTGCACTCCCCAGGATGGAACAGTGGGCAACCCACCCACTGTAGAGACTTCAGAGACTGTGGCTTTGCACTCCCCAGGATGGAACAGTGGGCATGTGGCCCCTCGTGGATTTGTTGTTGTGCACTCAACCGGCTGAGGTGCCCCCCCTTTCCCTTCCCCTGAGGTGCCTTTTTTATTGCTATCTGATGCTCCTGCAGTGTTGTCTCCGTCATTTCGGGGATTAAGTGTGGGCCTCGCCCATACCGTGTGGGCCCACTGTTCCACGGACTTCAATGGAGCACTACATGGACTATTATTCTTGGTGTATATATTTGTTAATAGTGTATATATATATATATATATATTTTTTTTTTTTGCATACTGGATTTTAATATATTACAATGGTTACACTCATTTCCTTTTGTCCTTGCATTCTTCCAGGGGGGGTTGGGGAGTGTAACTGTTATGTATCATGCTGTATTAGTGTGTGTGTTGTCGTGGATGAGGGTGGGGGTGCTGCGTGTTGCGTGTGTGTGTGTCTGTAGGAAAGTACCATCTTGCCTGGCATGTTACCCCCATATTTCACTGTATATATATTGTTTTAGTCTATGTGTCACTGGGACCCTGCAAGGCAGGGCCCCAATGCTCATAAGTATGTGCCCTGTATTTGTTCCCTGTGTGATGCCTAACTGTCTCACTGAGGCTCTGCTAACCAGAACCTCAGTGGTTATGCTCTCTCTGCTTTCCAAATTCGTCACTAACAGGCTAGTGACTAAATTTACCAATTCACATTGGCATACTGGTCCACCCATATAATTCCTTAGTATATGGTACTGAGGTACCCAGGGTATTGGGGTTCCAGGAGATCCCTATGGGCTGCAGCATTTCTTTTGCCACCCATAGGGAGCTCTGACAATTCTTACACAGGCCTGCCAGTGCAGCCTGAGTGAAATGACGTCCACGTTATTTCACAGCCATTTACCACTGCACTTAAGTAACTTATAAGTCACCTATATGTCTAACCTTCACCTGGTGAAGGTTGGGTGCAAAGTTATTTAGTGTGTGGGTGTGAGAAAGTAGCCTCTTTCTAGCCTTGTTACCCCCACTTTTGGCCTGTTTGTGAGTGTATGTCAGGATGTTTGTCACTGTTTTCACTGTCTCACTGGGATCCTGATGGCTAGGCCCCAGTGCTCATAGTGAAAACACTATGTTTTCAGTATGTTTGTTATGTGTCACTGGGACCCTGCTAGTCAGGACCCCAGTGCTCATAAGGTTGTGGCCTATATGTATGTGTCACTGGGACCCTGTCACACAGGGCCCCAGTGCTCATAGGTGTGCATGTATGTGTTCCCTGTGTGGTGCCTAACTGTCTCACTGAGGCTCTGCTAACCAGAACCTCAGTGGTTATGCTCTCTCATTACTTTTAAATTGTCACTAACAGGCTAGTGACCAATTTTACCAATTCACATTGGCTTACTGGAACACCCTTATAATTCCCTAGTATATGGTACTGAGGTACCCAGGGTATTGGGGTTCCAGGAGATCCCTATGGGCTGCAGCATTTCTTTTGCCACCCATAGGGAGCTCTGACAATTCTTACACAGACCTGCCTCTGCAGCCTGAGTGAAATAACGTCCACGTTATTTCACAGCCATTTTACACTGCACTTAAGTAACTTATAAGTCACCTATATGTCTAACCTTTACCTGGTAAAGGTTAGGTGCAAAGTTACTTAGTGTGAGGGCACCCTGGCACTAGCCAAGGTGCCCCCACATTGTTCAGAGCCAATTCCCTGAACTTTGTGAGTGCGGGGACACCATTACACGCGTGCACTACATATAGGTCACTACCTATATGTAGCTTCACAATGGTAACTCCGAATATGGCCATGTAACATGTCTATGATCATGGAATTGCCCCCTCTATGCCATCCTGGCATTGTTGGTACAATTCCATGATCCCAGTGGTCTGTAGCACAGACCCTGGTACTGCCAAACTGCCCTTCCTGGGGTTTCACTGCAGCTGCTGCTGCTGCCAACCTCTCAGACAGGCAGCTGCCCTCCTGGGGTCCAGCCAGGCCTGGCCCAGGATGGCAGAACAAAGAACTTCCTCTGAGAGAGGATGTGACACCCTCTCCCTTTGGAAAATGGTGTGAAGGCAGGGGAGGAGTAGCCTCCCCCAGCCTCTGGAAATGCTTTGTTGGGCACAGAGGTGCCCAATTCTGCATAAGCCAGTCTACAACGGTTCAGGGACCCCTTAGCCCCTGCTCTGGCGCGAAACTGGACAAAGGAAAGGGGAGTGACCACTCCCCTGACCTGCACCTCCCCTGGGAGGTGTCCAGAGCTCCTCCAGTGTGCTCCAGACCTCTGCCATCTTGGAAACAGAGGTGCTGCTGGCACACTGGACTGCTCTGAGTGGCCAGTGGCACCAGGTGACGTCAGAGACTCCTGCTGATAGGCTCCTTCAGGTGTTAGTAGCCTATCCTCTCTCCTAGGTAGCCAAACCCTCTTTTCTGGCTATTTAGGGTCTCTGTCTCTGGGGAAACTTTAGATAACGAATGCATGAGCTCAGCCGAGTTCCTCTGCATCTCCCTCTTCACCTTCTGATAAGGAATCGACCGCTGACCGCGCTGGAAGCCTGCAAACCTGCAACATAGTAGCAAAGACGACTACTGCAACTCTGTAACGCTGATCCTGCCGCCTTCTCGACTGTTTTCCTGCTTGTGCATGCTGTGGGGGTAGTCTGCCTCCTCTCTGCACCAGAAGCTCCGAAGAAATCTCCCGTGGGTCGACGGAATCTTCCCCCTGCAACCGCAGGCACCAAAAAGCTGCATTACCAGTCCCTTGGGTCTCCTCTCAGCACGACGAGCGAGGTCCCTCGAATCCAGCGACACCGTCCAAGTGACCCCCACAGTCCAGTGACTCTTCAGCCCAAGTTTGGTGGAGGTAAGTCCTTGCCTCACCTCGCTGGGCTGCATTGCTGGGAACCGCGACTTTGCAAGCTACTCCGGCCCCTGTGCACTTCCGGCGGAAATCCTTCGTGCACAGCCAAGCCTGGGTCCACGGCACTCTAACCTGCATTGCACGACTTTCTAAGTTGGTCTCCGGCGACGTGGGACTCCTTTGTGCAACTTTGGCGAGCACCGTTTCACGCATCCTCGTAGTGCCTGTTTCTGGCACTTCTCTGGGTGCTACCTGCTTCAGTGAGGGCTCCTTGTCTTGCTCGACGTCCCCTCTCTCTTCAGGTCCAACTTGCGACCTCCTGGTCCCTCCTGGGCCCCAGCAGCGTCCAAAAACGCCAAACACACGATTTGCGTGTAGCAAGGCTTGTTGGCGTCCATCCGGCGGGAAAACACTTCTGCACGACTCTCCAAGACGTGGGGGATCCATCCTCCAAAGGGGAAGTCTCTAGCCATTGTTGTTCCTGCAGTATTCACAGTTCTTCAGCCTAGTAAGAGCTTCTTTGCACCAACCGCTGGCATTTCTTGGGCATCTGCCCATCTCCGAGCTGCTTGTGACTTTTGGACTTGGTCCCCTTGTTCCACAGGTACCCTCAGTCAGGAATCCATCGTTGTTGCATTGCTGATTTGTGTTTTCCTTGCATTTTCCCTCTAACACGACTATTTTGTCCTTAGGGGAACTTTGGTGCACTTTGCACTCACTTTTCAGGGTCTTGGGGAGGGTTATTTTTCTAACTCTCACTATTTTCTAATAGTCCCAGCGACCCTCTACAAGGTCACATAGGTTTGGGGTCCATTCGTGGTTCGCATTCCACTTTTGGAGTATATGGTTTGTGTTGCCCCTATCCCTATGTTTCCCCATTGCATCCTATTGTAACTATACATTGTTTGCACTGTTTTCTAAGACTATACTGCATATTTTTGCTATTGTGTATATATATCTTGTGTATATTTCCTATCCTCTCACTGAGGGTACACTCTAAGATACTTTGGCATATTGTCATAAAAATAAAGTACCTTTATTTTTAGTATACTTGTGTATTGTGTTTTCTTATGATATTGTGCATATGACACTAAGTGGTACTGTAGTAGCTTCACACGTCTCCTAGTTCAGCCTGAGCTGCTCTGCTAAGCTACCATTATCTATCAGCCTAAGCTGCTAGACACCCTATACACTAATAAGGGATAACTGGGCCTGGTGCAAGGTGCAAGTACCCCTTGGTACTCACTACAAGCCAGTCCAGCCTCCTACATTGGTTGTGCAGTGGTGGGATAAGTGCTTGAGACTACTTACCACTCTTGTCATTGTACTTTTCATAAGAGAAAAATATACAAAACAAGGTCAGTGTATATACACATAGCCAAAAAGTTTTGCATTTCCTCTTTTCACTCTTTTCTAAGTGCTGAAAAGTACTCCTAAACTTTCAAAAAGTTCTTAAAAGTTTAAAAAGTTTTGTTTCTGTTTTTCCAAAAAGTTCTGAAAACTTTTTTCTCTTTTTCTATCACTTTAACTCTCTCTAAAAAATGTCTGGCACAGGAAAAAATGTTGAACTGTCCAAACTTGCATATGATCACCTTAGCTGGAAAGGAGCAAGGAGTCTCTGCATAGAGAGAGGTTTGAGTGTAGGGAAGAATCCTTCCTTAGAACTGTTAATTAATATGCTTAGAGTACAGGATAAGGCCATAAGTGCCCAATCTGGTGAAAAAGTAGCTAATGGTTCTCAATCTGATCCAGGGACTCCCCCAGGAAAAGGTTCAGGAAAGAAACTTCTCAGCCTGCCCATTACTAGACAGTCTAGCATAGTTGGTACAGAGGTTGAATCACACCATACTGATGGTGTGCTCTCACATTATACTGGTAGCCAAGCTGTTAGGGTGCCCTCTGTAAGGGACAGGTCTCCTTCTGTTCATTCCCATCATACCTCTGTATCTAGAAATGTCCCTCCCAACCACCCTGATGACAGATTGTTAGAAAGGGAGCTCAATAGATTGAGAGTGGAACAAACCAGACTGAAGCTCAAGAAGCAACAGCTGGATTTGGATAGACAGTCTTTAGAATTAGAGAAGGAAAGACAGAAGTTGGGTTTAGAAACCCATGGTGGCAGCAGCAGTATTCCCCATAGTCATCCAGCAAAAGAGCATGATTCCAGGAATCTGCACAAGATAGTTCCCCCTTATAAGGAGGGGGATGACATTAACAAGTGGTTTGCTGCACTTGAGAGGGCCTGTGCTGTACAGGATGTCCCTCAAAAGCAGTGGGCTGCTATCCTATGGCTATCATTTAGTGGAAAAGGTAGGGATAGGCTCCTTACTGTAAAAGAAAATGATGCTAATAATTTCCAAGTTCTTAAGAATGCACTCCTGGATGGTTATGGCTTAACCACTGAACAGTACAGGATAAAGTTCAGAGAGACCAAAAAGGAGTCTTCACAAGACTGGGTTGATTTCATTGACCAGGCAGTGAAGGCCTTGGAGGGGTGGTTACATGGCAGTAAAGTTACTGATTATGAAAGCCTGTATAACACAATCCTGAGAGAGCATATACTTAATAATTGTGTGTCTGATTTGTTGCACCAGTACCTGGTAGACTCTGATCTGACCTCTCCCCAAGAATTGGGAAAGAAGGCAGACAAATGGGTCAGAACAAGGGTGAACAGAAAAGTTCATACAGGGGGTGACAAAGATGGCAATAAGAAGAAAGATGGTGAAAAATCTCAAGATAAGCATGGGGATAAGGGTAAAACCAAAGATCCCACTTCAAATCTTAAACACTCTTCAGAGGGTGGGGATAAAACAAATTATTCCTCTTCTTCCCAACCTGCACACATTAAAAAGCCTTGGTGCTTTGTGTGTAAAAACAGAGGCCATAGGCCAGGGGATAAGTCCTGTCCAGGTAAACCCCCTGAGCCTACCACCACTAATACATCAAGCTCCAGTGCCCCTAGCAGTAGTGGTACTAGTGGTGGGACTGCTGGCAACAGTCAAGCAAAGGGTGTAGTTGGGTTCACTTATGGGTCCATAGTGGAAACTGATGTAATCAGTCCCAAGACAGTTTCTGTCACACCTAGTGGCATTGGCCTTGCCACACTGGCTGCTTGTCCCCTTACAATGGATAAGTACAGGCAGACAGTTTCAATAAATGGTGTTGAGGCCTTGGCCTACAGGGACACAGGTGCCAGTTTCACTTTGGTGACTGAAAACCTAGTGCACCCTGATCAACACATCATTGGACAACAGTATAAGATTATTGATGTCCATAACTCCACTAAGTTTCTTCCCTTAGCTATAATTCAGTTTAGTTGGGGTGGAGTTACTGGCCCTAAGCAGGTGGTGGTATCACCTAGCTTACCTGTAGACTGTCTCTTAGGTAATGACCTAGAGGCCTCAGGTTGGGCTGATGTAGAGTTTTATGCCCATGCAGCCATGCTGGGCATCCCTGAGGAATTGTTCCCTCTCATTTCTACTGAAATGGAAAAGCAAAGGAGAGAAGGCCTGAAAACTCAGGATCCCTCCCCATCAACAGGTAAAAAGGGTATCACAGTATCCCCTAACCACCCTACCATTCAGGATACCATTCCTGTGGTGGGAGAAACCTCTCCTGGGGTGGCACCTGTTCCAAGGGAATCATCAGCTGGCATAGCTGGACTCCCTGAGGTAGAAGTACCTCTCTGTGGGATAACTAACATTGGTGACAAAAAGAGCACCATTTTAGTTAACATGGAGCATCCCTCCAACCCTCCCAGAGAAACTTTAGTGCAGAAACCCTGCACTGCCTCACAACACTTAGGACAGCATCCCTGCCCTAGTGTGGAGCTCATAGGACAGCATCCCTGCCCTGCTCCAACTCAAGAGAAACAGCATCCCTGTTCTCTCTTCCAGCCAAATGGACAAAGTTTTTGCCCAGCTATGGCTTTACTGAGACAGCATCCCTGTCTGGCATTTCCATCATTACAAATAGGTTCAGTGGACAATTCCCACTGCTCTAAACTAAAACTTACTGATAGAAACTCTGAAAATACATCTTCACATTGTTGCTTAGCTAAAAAACTTCAAACAGGGTGGTTTACATCCCCAGAGGGAAGTAACCATATAGTGGATGATAAAGGGAGTAACCAGTCTATTGCAGAGCTACTCTCTACTTATCACCACTTAGACAATAAAGTCTCAACTGGCCAAGGTTAGCCTTATTGTCCTTCGTTTGGGGGGGGGTTGTGTGAGAAAATAGCCTCTTTCTAGCCTTGTTACCCCCACTTTTGGCCTGTTTGTGAGTGTATGTCAGGATGTTTGTCACTGTTTTCACTGTCTCACTGGGATCCTGATGGCTAGGCCCCAGTGCTCATAGTGAAAACACTATGTTTTCAGTATGTTTGTTATGTGTCACTGGGACCCTGCTAGTCAGGACCCCAGTGCTCATAAGGTTGTGGCCTATATGTATGTGTCACTGGGACCCTGTCACACAGGGCCCCAGTGCTCATAGATGTGCATGTATGTGTTCCCTGTGTGGTGCCTAACTGTCTCACTGAGGCTCTGCTAACCAGAACCTCAGTGGTTATGCTCTCTCATTACTTTTAAATTGTCACTAACAGGCTAGTGACCAATTTTACCAATTCACATTGGCTTACTGGAACACCCTTATAATTCCCTAGTATATGGTACTGAGGTACCCAGGGTATTGGGGTTCCAGGAGATCCCTATGGGCTGCAGCATTTCTTTTGCCACCCATAGGGAGCTCTGACAATTCTTACACAGACCTGCCTCTGCAGCCTGAGTGAAATAACGTCCACGTTATTTCACAGCCATTTTACACTGCACTTAAGTAACTTATAAGTCACCTATATGTCTAACCTTTACCTGGTAAAGGTTAGGTGCAAAGTTACTTAGTGTGAGGGCACCCTGGCACTAGCCAAGGTGCCCCCACATTGTTCAGAGCCAATTCCCTGAACTTTGTGAGTGCGGGGACACCATTACACGCGTGCACTACATATAGGTCACTACCTATATGTAGCTTCACAATGGTAACTCCGAATATGGCCATGTAACATGTCTATGATCATGGAATTGCCCCCTCTATGCCATCCTGGCATTGTTGGTACAATTCCATGATCCCAGTGGTCTGTAGCACAGACCCTGGTACTGCCAAACTGCCCTTCCTGGGGTTTCACTGCAGCTCCTGCTGCTGCCAACCTCTCAGACAGGCAGCTGCCCTCCTGGGGTCCAGCCAGGCCTGGCCCAGGATGGCAGAACAAAGAACTTCCTCTGAGAGAGGGTGTGACACCCTCTCCCTTTGGAAAATGGTGTGAAGGCAGGGGAGGAGTAGCCTCCCCCAGCCAGCCTCTGGAAATGCTTTGTTGGGCACAGAGGTGCCCAATTCTGCATAAGCCAGTCTACAACGGTTCAGGGACCCCTTAGCCCCTGCTCTGGCGCGAAACTGGACAAAGGAAAGGGGAGTGACCACTCCCCTGACCTGCACCTCCCCTGGGAGGTGTCCAGAGCTCCTCCAGTGTGCTCCAGACCTCTGCCATCTTGGAAACAGAGGTGCTGCTGGCACACTGGACTGCTCTGAGTGGCCAGTGGCACCAGGTGACGTCAGAGACTCCTGCTGATAGGCTCCTTCAGGTGTTAGTAGCCTATCCTCTCTCCTAGGTAGCCAAACCCTCTTTTCTGGCTATTTAGGGTCTCTGTCTCTGGGGAAACTTTAGATAACGAATGCATGAGCTCAGCCGAGTTCCTCTGCATCTCCCTCTTCACCTTCTGATAAGGAATCGACCGCTGACCGCGCTGGAAGCCTGCAAACCTGCAACATAGTAGCAAAGACGACTACTGCAACTCTGTAACGCTGATCCTGCCGCCTTCTCGACTGTTTTCCTGCTTGTGCATGCTGTGGGGGTAGTCTGCCTCCTCTCTGCACCAGAAGCTCCGAAGAAATCTCCCGTGGGTCGACGGAATCTTCCCCCTGCAACCGCAGGCACCAAAAAGCTGCATTACCAGTCCCTTGGGTCTCCTCTCAGCACGACGAGCGAGGTCCCTCGAATCCAGCGACACCGTCCAAGTGACCCCCACAGTCCAGTGACTCTTCAGCCCAAGTTTGGTGGAGGTAAGTCCTTGCCTCACCTCGCTGGGCTGCATTGCTGGGAACCGCGACTTTGCAAGCTACTCCGGCCCCTGTGCACTTCCGGCGGAAATCCTTCGTGCACAGCCAAGCCTGGGTCCACGGCACTCTAACCTGCATTGCACGACTTTCTAAGTTGGTCTCCGGCGACGTGGGACTCCTTTGTGCAACTTCGGCGAGCACCGTTTCACGCATCCTCGTAGTGCCTGTTTCTGGCACTTCTCTGGGTGCTACCTGCTTCAGTGAGGGCTCTTTGTCTTGCTCGACGTCCCCTCTCTCTTCAGGTCCAACTTGCGACCTCCTGGTCCCTCCTGGGCCCCAGCAGCGTCCAAAAACGCCAAACGCACGATTTGCGTGTAGCAAGGCTTGTTGGCGTCCATCCGGCGGGAAAACACTTCTGCACGACTCTCCAAGACGTGGGGGATCCATCCTCCAAAGGGGAAGTCTCTAGCCGTTGTTGTTCCTGCAGTATTCACAGTTCTTCAGCCTAGTAAGAGCTTCTTTGCACCAACCGCTGGCATTTCTTGGGCATCTGCCCATCTCCGAGCTGCTTGTGACTTTTGGACTTGGTCCCCTTGTTCCACAGGTACCCTCAGTCAGGAATCCATCGTTGTTGCATTGCTGATTTGTGTTTTCCTTGCATTTTCCCTCTAACACGACTATTTTGTCCTTAGGGGAACTTTGGTGCACTTTGCACTCACTTTTCAGGGTCTTGGGGAGGGTTATTTTTCTAACTCTCACTATTTTCTAATAGTCCCAGCGACCCTCTACAAGGTCACATAGGTTTGGGGTCCATTCGTGGTTCGCATTCCACTTTTGGAGTATAT
The DNA here is from genome assembly GCF_031143425.1 of Pleurodeles waltl. Taxonomy (NCBI): domain Eukaryota; kingdom Metazoa; phylum Chordata; class Amphibia; order Caudata; family Salamandridae; genus Pleurodeles; species Pleurodeles waltl. Next base: position 848,563,163 of record NC_090444.1, read on the forward strand.
GGTTTGTGTTGCCCCTATCCCTATGTTTCCCCATTGCATCCTATTGTAACTATACATTGTTTGCACTGTTTTCTAAGACTATACTGCATATTTTTGCTATTGTGTATATATATCTTGTGTATATTTCCTATCCTCTCACTGAGGGTACACTCTAAGATACTTTGGCATATTGTCATAAAAATAAAGTACCTTTATTTTTAGTATACTTGTGTATTGTGTTTTCTTATGATATTGTGCATATGACACTAAGTGGTACTGTAGTAGCTTCACACGTCTCCTAGTTCAGCCTGAGCTGCTCTGCTAAGCTACCATTATCTATCAGCCTAAGCTGCTAGACACCCTATACACTAATAAGGGATAACTGGGCCTGGTGCAAGGTGCAAGTACCCCTTGGTACTCACTACAAGCCAGTCCAGCCTCCTACAGTGGGCACCCTGGCACTAACCAAGGTGCCCCCACATCGTTCAGGGCAAATTCCCCGGACTTTGTGAGTGCGGGGACACCATTACACGTGTGCACTGTACATAGGTCACTACCTATGTACAGCGTCACAATGGTAACTCCGAACATGGCCATGTAACATGTCTAAGATCATGGAATTGTCCCCCCAATGCCATTCTGGCATTGGGGGGACAATTCCATGATCCCCCGGGTCTCTAGCACAGAACCCGGGTACTGACAAACTGCCTTTCCGGGGTCTCCACTGCAGCTGCTGCTGCTGCTGCTGCCAACCCCTCAGACAGGTTTCTGCCCTCCTGGGGTCCAGACAGCCCTGGCCCAGGAAGGCAGAACAAAGGATTTCCTCTGATAGAGGGTGTAACACCCTCTCCCTTTGGAAATAGGTGTGAAGGCTGGGGAGGAGTAACCTCCCCCAGCCTCTGGAAATGCTTTGATGGGCACAGATGGAGCCCATCTCTGCATAAGCCAGTCTACACCGGTTTAGGGATCCCCCAGCCCTGCTCTGGTGCGAAACTGGACAAAGGAAAGGGGAGTGACCACTCCCCTGACCTGCACCTCCCAGGGGAGGTGCCCAGAGCTCCTCCAGTGTGTCCCAGACCTCTGCCATCTTGGAAACAGAGGTGTCTGTGGCGCACTGGACTGCTCTGAGTGGCCAGTGCCAGCAGGTGACGTCAGAGGCTCCTTCTGATAGGCTCTTACCTCTCTTGGTAGCCAAACCTCCTTTTCTGGCTATTTAGGGTCTCTGCTTTGGGGAATTCTTCAGACAACGAATGCAAGAGCTCACCAGAGTTCCTCTGCATCGCCCTCTTCACCTTCTGCCAAAGGATCAACCGCTGACTGCTCAGGACGCCTGCAAAACCGCAACAAAGTAGCAAGACGAGTACTAGCAAACTTGTATCGCTTCATCCTGCCAGCTTTCTCGACTGTTTCCAGGTGGTGCATGCTCTGGGGGTAGCCTGCCTCCTCTCTGCACCAGGAGCTCTGAAGAAATCTCCCGTGGGTCGACGGAATCTTCCCCCTGCAACCGCAGGCAACAAAAGAATACATCACCAGTCCTCTGGGTCCCCTCTCAGCACGACGAGCGTGGTCCCTGGAACTCAGCAACTCTGTCCAAGTGACTCCCATAGTCCAGTGACTCTTCAGGCCAAGTTTGGTGGAGGTAAGTCCTTGCCTCCCCACGCTAGACTGCATTTCTGGGTACCGCGTATTTTGCAGCTGTTCCGGCTCCTGTGAACTCTTCCAGGATTTCCTTTGTGCACAGCCAAGCCTGGGTCCCCGACCCTTTAACCTGCAGTGCACAAACTTCTGAGTTGTCCTCTGGCGATGTGGAACTCCCTTTTGTGACTTCAGGTGGACTCTGGTTCACTTTTCTTCTAAGTGCCTGTTCAGGTACTTCTGCGGGTGCTGCCTGCTTCTGTGAGGGCTCCCTGACTTGCTGGGCGTCCCCTCTGTCTCCTCATCCAAGTGGCGACATCCTGGTCCCGCCTGGGCTACAGCAGCATCCAAAAACCCTAACTGCAACCCTTGCAGCTAGCAAGGCTTGTTTACAGTCTTTCTGCGTGGGAATACCTCTGCGAAGTTCTTTCACGACGTGGGACATCCATCCTCCAAAGGGGAAGTTCCTAGTCCTCTTCGTTCTTGCAGAACACCAAGCTTCTTCCACCCGGTGGCAGCTTTCTTGCACCCTCAGCTGGCATTTCCTGGGCTCCTGCCCACTCTCAACACTGTCGCGACTCTTGGACTTGGTCCCCTTGTCTTACAGGTACTCAGGTCCGGAAATCCACTGTTGTTGCATTGCTGGTGTTGGTTTTCCTTGCAGAATCCCCCTATCATGACTTCTGTGCTCTCTGGGGGTTGGAGGTGCACTTTACACCTACCTTACAGGGTCTTGGGGTGGGCTATTTTTCTAACCCTCACTGTTTTCTTACAGTCCCAGCGACCCTCTACAAGCTCACATAGGTTTCGGGTCCATTCGTGGTTCGCATTCCACTTTTGGAGTATATGGTTGTGTTGCCCCTACACCTATGTGCTCCTATTGCAATCTATTGTAACTTTACACTGCTTGCATTACTCCCTTTTGCTATTACTGCATATTTTTGGTATTGTGTACATATATCTTGTGTATATTTGGCATCCTCATACTGAGGGTACTCACTGAGAAACTGGCATATTGTCATAAAAATAAAGTACCTTTATTTTTAGTATATCTGTGTATTGTGTTTTCTTATGATATTGTGCATATGACACCAGTGGTATAATTGGAGCTTTGCATGTCTCCTAGTTCAGCCTAAGCTGCTCTGCTATAGCTACCTTCTATCAGCCTAAGCTGCTAGAAACACCTCTTCTACAATAATGAGGGATAACTGGACCTGGCACAAGGTGTAAGTACCTCTGGTACCCACTACAAGCCAGGCCAGCCTCCTACATTGGTTATGCAGCGGTGGGATAAGTACTTGTAACTGCTTACCACTTTGTCATTTTGTACTTTTCATAAGAGAAAAATATACAAAACAAGTTCAGTGTATGTGCACCTAAGCAAAAAGTTTTGCTTTTCTTCTCTTACACTCTCTGCTAAGTGCTGAAAAGTACTTCTAAACTTTAAAAAGTCCTGAAACTTTTTCTCTCTTCTATCTGTCTCTAAACCTCCTTCTCTCATGTCTGATGTAGTTACTGCTCTTAAATTAGTCAACACAACTTATGACAATTTAAACTTCAAGAGCCTAAGGTGTCTCTGCATTGATAGAGGTTTAGTGGTAGGGAAGAACCCTTCTAGAGAATTTCTGTATAACATGCTCATTGAGAATGATAAGTCCCAAGGTGGCACTTGATCTGAGAAGTTAGTAGATAGCTCACACTCTGACTCAGGGGAACCCCTTGAGGGAGTGGTACAGGGGTCTCTTCCAAATCTGACCCTTAGCAGACCACCTAGCAATGTTGGTAGCAATAGGAGCTCCCATCATAGTAGGGATGCTTTTGTTCCTGAAGGCCAGGTTGTTAGAGTGCAAACTGTTAAGGACAGGTCTCCCTCTGTTGGTTCCAATATATCCTCAGTGTCTAAACATTACCAACCCACTCACCCTGAAGACAACATGTTAGAAAGGGAACTCAAAAAGTTGAGAGTGGAAGAGACCAGGCTGAAGCTTAAACAGCAACAGCTGGCTCTAGACACGGAATCCCTAGACCTGGAGAAGGAGAGACAGAGGTTGGGGTTTGGACCCCATGGTGGCAGCAGCAGTATTCCTGATAGTAATCCTGTGAGAGAGCATGATTCCAGGAATCTGCACAAGATAGTTCCCCCTTACAAGGAGGAGGATGACATTAACAAGTGGTTTGCTGCACTTGAGAGGGCCTGTATGGTACAGGGGGTCCCTCAAAGGAAGTGGGCTGCTATTCTATGGCTATCTTTCTATGGAAAGGGTAGGAATAGGCTTCTTACTGTTAGAGAAAATGATGCCAATAATTTTGCAGTTTTGAAGGATTCACTCTTGGATGGATTTGGCTTAACCACTGAACAATACAGGATTAAGTTCAGAGACACCAGAAAAGAGTCCTCACAAGACTGGATAGGCGTTGTTTACTGTTCAGTGAAGGCCTTGGAGGGGTGGTTACATGGCAGTAAAGTTTCTGACTATGAAAGCCTGTATAATCTTATTCTGAGAGAGCATATTCTGAATACCTGTGTGTCTGACTTGTTACACCAGAAGGATGGTAAGTCTTCTGACAAGGGTGGGGACAAATCTAAAAATGAGTCTTCGTCAGGCCCACAAAAACACTCTGGTGGGGGTGGTGGGTCCAAATCCTCTTCTAATCAAGTGAAAAAGCCTTGGTGTTATTTATGTAAAGTAAAAGGCCATTGGACAACTGATGCCAGTTGTCCAAAGAAAAACACCAAACCTCCCACTACCACAACCCTTACTGCAACCTCTAGTGCCCCTAGTAATAGCAGTGGTGGTGGGAGAAAACCTACTAATAGCCAATCCAAGGGAGTAGCTGGGCTCACTTTTGGTAATTTAGTTGGGGTTGGTCTTGTTAGGGAGACCACAGAGGCTGTGCTAGTCTCTGAAGGTGCCATTGATTTGGCCACCTTGGTTGCTTGTCCCCTTAATATGGATAAGTACAAGCAACTTCCCCTAATAAATGGTGTTCAGGTTCAGGCCTACAGGGACACAGGTGCCAGTGTTACCATGGTAATAGAGAAACTGGTACACCCTGAACACCACCTACTTGGTCACCAGTACCAAGTGACAGACGCTCATAACAACACTCTTAGCCACCCCATGGCTGTTGTGAATTTCAACTGGCGGGGGTTACTGGTCCAAAGAAAGTTGTGGTTGCTTCAGATTTACCTGTAGACTGTCTACTAGGAAATGATTTAGAGACATCAGCTTGGGCAGAAGTGGAGTTGGAGGCTCATGCAGCAATGCTGGGCATTCCTGGGCATATTTTTGCTTTGACAAGGGCTCAGGCCAAAAAGCAAAAAGGACAGGGTGACTTGGATCCTGGAACAATGGACCAAGTGCTCCCTAAGGCTAGGGGTAGCAAGGGTAAATCCCTACCCACTATCCCTCCCTCTATAGATGATTCTCCTTCTGAGGAAGAATAATTTCCTCCCTGTGCAGAACCTTCACCAGATGAGCTGGCAGCAGACACTGCTGAGCTTTTGGGTGGAGGGGGGCCTGCCAGGGAAGAGCTGAGTGTGGCACAGCAAACCTGTCCCACATTAGAGGGTCTCAGACAGCAAGCTGTCAAACAGCTAAATGGGGATGTCAGTGACTCACATAGAGTTTACTGGGAGGACAACCTCTTGTACACAGAGGCAAGGGACCCAAATCCTGGAGCATCTAGGAGATTGGTCATTCCCCTGCAGTACAGAGAGTTCCTCCTAACTCGGGCAAATGACATTCCTTTGGCTGGGCATTTGGGTCAGATAAAAACATGGGAAAGGCTTGTCCCCCGTGTTTCACTGGCCTAGGATGTCAGAGGACACAAAAGATTTTTGCAAGTCTTGCGTGACCTGCCAAGCCAGTGGCAAGACTGGTGGCACTCCAAAGGCACCCCTTATTCCACTACCTGGGGTTGGGGTTCCCTTTGAAAGGGTAGGGGTTGACATAGTTGCACCCCTCGACCCTCCTACTGCTTCAGGCAATAGGTTTATCTTGGTGGTAGTGGAACACGCCACAAGATATCCTGAAGCAATTCCTCTAAGGACCACTACAGCACCTGCAGTGGCAAAAGCCCTCCTGGGAATCTTTTCCAGGGTGGGTTTTCCAAAAGAGGTTGTATCAGACAGGGGTAGCAACTTTATGTCTGCATACTCGAAGGCCATGTGGAAGGAATGTGGTGTAACATACAAATTCACCACACCTTATCATCCACAAACAAATGGACTGGTAGAGAGGTTTAATAAAACTCTCAAAGGAATGAAAATGGGACTCCCTGAAAAACTCAGGAGGAGATGGGATGTCCTGTTACCTTGCCTCCTTTTTGCTTACAGGGAGGTACCCCAGAAAGGAGTGGGCTTCAGCCCCTTTGAACTCCTCTTTGGGCACCCTGTAAGAGGTCCCCTAACACTTGTGAAGGAGGGTTGGGAACAACCTTTAAAAGCTCCCAAACAAGACATAGTGGACTATGTACTCGGCCTAAGATCCAGAATGACTGAGTACATGAAAAAGGCCAGTAAAAACCTTCAGGCCAGCCAAGAGCTCTAAAAGCAATGGCATGACCAGAAGGCTGTTCTGATTCAGTACCAACCAGGACAGAAGTTGTGGGTATTGAAGCCTGTGGCCCCAAGAGCACTCCAGGACAAATGGAGTGGACCCCATCTCATTGTTGAAAAGAAGGGCGAGGTCACCTACTTGGTTGACGTGGGCACTGCCAGGAGTCCCCTTAGGGTGCTCCATGTCAACTGCCTAAAACCCTACAATGACAGGGCTGATCTCACCCTGCTCATGGAAACAGATGAAGGACAGGAAGAAGAGAGTGACCCTCTCCCTGATCTCTTCTCTTCCACTGAAGATGATGCTTTAGTGGAAGGAGTAGTTTTGGCAGACTGTCTTACTGCTGAGCACAAAGACAACTGCATAAATCTCCTTGGTCAGTTTTCAGAACTCTTTTCAACTGTGCCAGGCACCACATCTTGGTGGGAACACACAATTGATACTGGAGACAGCTTGCCTGCCAAAAGTAAAATCTATAGGCAGCCTGACCATGTCAGGGACTGCATAAAGCAAGAAGTTCAGAAAATGCTTGAACTTGGAGTGGTTGAACATTCTGAAAGCCCATGGGCCTCTCCTGTGGTGCTTGTAACAAAGCCTCACTCAAAAGATGGAAAAAGGCAGATGAGGTTTTGTGTAGATTACAGAGGTCTCAACCAGGTAACAAAAACTGATGCTCACCCTATACACAGGGCAGATGAGCTCATAGATACACTGGCATCTGCCAAGTATCTAAGCACCTTTGATTTGACTGCAGGGTATTGGCAGATCAAATTATCAGAGGATGCTAAAGGAAAAACTGCATTTTCGACTATTGGTGGGCACTACCCATTCACAGTAATGCCCTTTGGTTTGAAAAATGCACCTGCCACTTTTCAGAGGTTGGTGAATACAGTCCTGCAAGGGTTGGAGGCTTTTAGTGCAACATATCTGGAAAATTATATAGCTGTCTTTAACTCCACCTGGGATGATCACCTGGTCCACCTGTGGAAAGTTTTGGAGGCCCTTCAAAAGGCAGGCCTCACTATCAACGCTTCAGATAGGGCAGGGGAAAGTGGTTTATCTGGGACACCTGGTAGGTGGAGAACAAATTGCACCACTTCAGGGGAAAATCCAAACAATCATAGATTGGGTTCCCCCTACAACTCAGACCCAGGTGAGAGCCTTCCTAGGCCTCACTGGGTATTACAGGAGATTCATAAAAAAACTATGGCTCCATTGCAGCCCCATTTAATGATCTCACTAGTAAGAAGATGCCTAAAAAGGTATTGTGGACAGCTAGCTGTCACAAAGCTTTTGAGGAGCTCAAAAAGGCCATGTGCACTGCACCTATCTAAAAAGCCCATATTACTCCAAGAAATTCATTGTTCAAACTGATGCATCTGAATTAGGGGTAGGGGCAGTCTTATCACAACTTAACCCTGAGGGCCAGGATCAACCAGTAGCTTTTATCAGCAGAAGGTTGGCCCCTAGAGAAAAGCGTTGGTCTGCCATTGAGAGGGAGGCCTTTGCTTTGGTCTGGGCACTGAAGAAGTTGAGGCCATACCTGTTTGGCACTCACTTCATTGTTCAGACAGACCACAAACATCTACTTTGGCTAAAACAAATGAAAGGTGAAAATCCTAAATTGTTGAGGTGGCCCATATCTCTACAGGGAATGCACTATACAGTGGAACATAGACCTGGGAGTACCCACTCCAATGCAGATGGACTCTCCAGATATTTCCACTTAGACAATGAAGACTCATCAGGTCATGGCTAGTCTTATTGTCCTTCGTTTGGGGGGGGTTATGTAGGAAAGTACCATCTTGCCTGGCATGTTACCCTCATATTTCACTGTATATATGTTGTTTTAGTCTATGTGTCACTGGGACCCTGCCAGGCAGGGCCCCAGTGCTCATAAGTATGTGCCCTGTATGTGTTCCCTGTGTGATGACTAACTGTCTCACTGAGGCTCTGCTAACCAGAACCTCAGTGGTTATGCTCTCTCTGCTTTCTAAATTGTCACTAACAGGCTAGTGACCAATTTCACCAATTCACATTGGCATACTGGAGCACCCTTAGAATTCCCTAGTATATGATACTGAGGTACCAAGGGGATTGGGGTTCCAGGAGATCCCTATGGGCTGCAGCATTTCTTTTGCCACCCAATGGGAGATCTGACAATTCTTACACAGGCCTGCCAGTGCAGCCTGAGTGAAATAACGTCCATGTTATTTCACAGCCATTTACCACTGCACTTAAGTAACTTATAAGTCACCTATATGTCTAACCTTTACCTGGTAAAGGTTAGGTGCAAAGTTACTTAGTGTGTGGGCACCCTGGCACTAGCCAAGGTACCCCCACATTGTTCACGGCAAATTCCCCGGACTTTGTGAATGCGGGGACACCATTACACGCGTGCACTACACATAGGTCAATACCTATGTGTAGCTTCACAATGGTAACTCCGAACATGGCCATGTAATATGTCTAGGATCATGGAATTGTCACCCCAATGCCATTCTGGCATTGGGGGGCAATTCCATGATCCCCCGGGTCTCTAGCACAGAACCCGGGTACTGCCAAACTGCCTTTCCCGGGGTTTCACTGCAGCTGCTGCTGCTGCCAACCCCTCAGACAGGTTTCTGCCCTCCTGGGGTCCAGCCAGGCTTGGCCCAGGATGGCAGAACAAAGGACTTCCTCAGAGAGAGGGTGTTTCACCCTCTCCCTTTGGAAAAAGGTGTTAAGGCAGGGGAGGAGTAGCCTCCCCCAGCCTCTGGAAATGCTTTCATGGGCACAGATGGTGCCCATTTCTGCAGAAGCCAGTCTACACCGGTTCAGGGACCCCTCAGCCCTGCTGTGGCGCGAAACTGGACAAAGGAAAGGGGAGTGACCACTCCCCTGACCTGCACCTCCCCTGGGAGGTGCCCAGAGCTCCTCCAGTGTGCTCCAGACCTCTGCCATCTTGGAAACAGAGGTGCTGCTGGCACACTGGACTGCTCTGAGTGGCCAGTGCCAGCAGGTGACATCAGAGACTCCTTCTGATAGGCTCCTTCAGGTGTTGCTAGCCTATCTTCTCTCCTAAGTAGCCAAATCCTCTTTTCTGGCTATTTAGGGTCTCTGCTTTGGGGATTTCCTTAGATAACGAATGCAAGAGCTCATCAGAGTTCCTCTGCATCTCTCTCTTCACCTTCTGCCAAGGAATCGACTGCTGACCGTGCTAGAAGCCTGCAAAACTGCAACAAAGTAGCGAAGACGACTACTGCAACTCTGTAACGCTGATCCTGCCGCCTTCTCGACTGTTTTCCTGGTGGTGCATGCTGTGGGGGTAGTCTGCCTCCTCTCTGCACTAGAAGCTCCGAAGAAATCTCCTGTGGGTCGACGGAATCTTCCCCCTGATACCGCAGGCACCAAAGAACTGCATCACCGGTCCCCTGGGTCTCCTCTCAGCATGACGAGCGAGGTCCCTTGAATCCAGCAACTCTGTCCAAGTGACTCCCACAGTGCAGTGACTCTTCAGTCCAAGTTTGGTGGAGGTAAGTCCTTGCCTCCCACGCCAGACTGCATTGCTGGGAACCGCGTCTTTTGCAGCTACTCCGGCCTCTGTGCACTTCCGGCGGAAATCCTTTGTGCACAGCCAAGCCTGGGTCCACGGCACTCTAACCTGCATTGCACGACCTCCTGAGTTGTCCTCCGGCGGCGTGGGACTCCTTTGTGCAACTTCGGGTGAGCACCATTTCACTCCTCTTCATAGTGCCTGTTCTGGCACTTCTGCGGGTGCTGCCTGCTTCTGAGAGGGCTCCCTGTCTTGCTGGGTGCCCCCTCTGTCCCCTGACGCAATTGGCGACATCCTGGTCCCTCCTGGGCCACAGCAGCATCCAAAAACCCTAACTGCACGACTTGCAGCTAGCAAGGCTTGTTTGCGGTCTTTCTTCAGGAAAACACTTCTGCACGACTCTCCACAGCGTGGGGCATCCATCCTCTAAAGGGGAAGTTTCTAGCCCTTGTCGTTCCTGCAGAATCCTCAGCTTCTACTGTCCAGTAGCAGCTTCTTTGCACCCACATCTGGCATTTCCTGGGCATCTGCCCACTCTCGACTTGATCGTGACTTTTGGACTTGGTCCCCTTGTTCCACAGGTACTCCAGTGTGGAAATCCATTGTTGTTGCATTGCTGGTGTTGGTCTTTCCTGCAGAATTCCCCTATCACGACTTCTGTGCTCTTTGGGGAACTTTAGTGCACTTTTGGATGTTGCTGTGGCCCAGGAGGGACCAGGATGTCGCCAATTGTGTGAGGAGACAGAGGGGATGCCCAGCAAGACAAAGAGCCCACTCAGAAGCAAGCAGCACCCGCAGAAGTGCCGAAACAGGCACTACGAAGAAGAGTGAACCGGAGCTCACCCGAAGTCACAAAAGAAGGTCCCACGACGCCGGAGGACAACTCAGGAGGTTGTGCACTGCAGGTTAGAGTGTCGGGGAACCAGGCTTGGCTGTGCACAAAGGAAATCCTGGAAGAGTGCACAGGAGCCGGAGCAACTGCAAATCACGCGGTACCCAGCAATGCAGTCTAGCGTGGGGAGGCAAGGACTTACCTCCACCAAACTTGGACTGAAGAGTCACTGGACTGTAGGAGTCACTTGGACAGAGTTGCTGAGTTCCAGGGACCACGCTCGTCGTGCTGAGAGGGGACCCAGAGGATCGGTGATGCAGTCTTTGGGTGCCTGCGGTTGCAGGGGGAAGATTCCGTCGACCCACGGGAGATTTCTTCAGAGCTTCTAGTGCAGAGAGGAGGCAGACTACCCCCACAGCATGCACCACCAGGAAAACAGTCGAGAAGGCGGCTGGATCAGCGATACAAGGTTGCAGTAGTCGTCTTTGCTACTTTGTTGCAGTTTTGCAGGCGTCCAGAGCAGTCAGCGGTCAATTCCTTGGCAGAAGGTGAAGAGAGAGATGCAGAGGAACTCTGATGAGCTCTTGCATTCGTTATCTAAAGGATTCCCCAAAGCAGAGACCCTAAATAGCCAGAAAAGGAGGTTTGGCTACTTAGGAAGGAGGATAGGCTAGCAGCACAGGTAAGAGCCTATCAGAAGGAGTCTCTGACGTCACCTGCTGGCACTGGCCACTCAGAGCAGTCCAGTGTGCCAGCAGCACCTCTGTTTCCAAGATGGCAGAGGTCTGGAGCACACTGGAGGAGCTCTGGGCACCTCCCAGGGGAGGTGCAGGTCAGGGGAGTGGTCACTCCCCTTTCCTTTGTCCAGTTTCACGCCAGAGCAGGGCTGGGGGATCCCTGAACCGGTGTAGACTGGCTTATGCAGAGATGGGCACCATCTGTGCCCATCAAAGCATTTCCAGAGGCTGGGGGAGGTTAATCCTCCCCAGCCCTGACACCTTTTTCCAAAGGGAGAGGGTGTAACACCCTCTCTCTGAGGAAGTCCTTTGTTCTGCCTTCCTGGGCCAAGCCTGGCTGGACCCCAGGAGGGCAGAAACCTGTCTGAGGGGTTGGCAGCTGCGGTGAAACCCCGGGAAAAGTAGTTTGGCAGTACCCGGGTCTGTGCTAGAGACTCTGGGATCATGGAATTGTCTCCCCAATGCCAGAATGGCATTGGGGTGACAATTCCATGATCTTAGACATGTTACATGGCCATGTTCGGAGTTACCATTGTGACGCTATACATAGGTAGTGACCTATGTATAGTGCACGCGTGTAATGGTGTCCACGCACTCACAAATTCCGGGGAATTTGCCCTGAACGATGTGGGGGCACCTTGGCTAGTGCCAGGGTGCCCACACACTAAGTAACTTAGCACCCAACCTTTACCAGGTAAAGGTTAGACATATAGGTGACTTATAAGTTACTTAAGTGCAGTGGTAAATGGCTGTGAAATAACGTGGACGTTATTTCACTCAGGCTGCAATGGCAGGCCTGTGTAAGAATTGTCAGAGCTCCCTATGGGTGGCAAAAGAAATGCTGCAGCCCATAGGAATCTCTTGGAACCCCAATACCCTAGGTACCTCAGTACCATATACTAGGGAATTATAAGGGTGTTCCAGTATGCCAATGTGAATTGGTGAAATTGGTCACTAGCCTGTTAGTGACAATTTAGAAAGTAATGAGCGAGCATAACCACTGAGGTTCTGGTTAGCAGAGCCTCAGTGAGACAGTTAGGCATCACACAGGGAATACATACATATAGGGCACAAACTTATGAGCACTGGGGTCCTGGCTAGCAGGGTCCCAGTGACACATAACAAACATACTGAAAACATAGGGTTTTCACTATGAGCACTGGGCCCTGGCTAGCAGTATCCCAGTGAGACAGTGAAAACACCCTGACATATACTCACAAACAGGCTAAAAGTGGGGGTAACAAGGCTAGAAAGAGGCTACTTTCTCACAACAGGTATCCGAGAATTTCCCAATAGGCAGAGGCAAAAGGCAGGGGTGCCCATTGTCGCTCCTCCTGTTCGCTATCACCTTGGCAGTCCTGTCATGCATTATTTGGAAGAGTTATGATGCCACAGCACTTTGATTTTGGTTACGCCCAATAGGAATTTCTCTATATACAGAAGATGTGATGCTGTATATACAAGATCCTTCGGTGCACCTCTCCCCGGTGATTAGATAATATTTGTGATTTGAGCAATATGCGGGGCTGAGCATTAACTGGTCCAAATCCGTCATGTTTCCCCTTACACCTGATACCCTGCAATGCACCATCGCATTCTCACTGATGTGGAATACTGACCCGATTAAATACCTGGTAGTCTGAATTCATAGAGATCCTGAATTGGTGAACCGTCATAATTATGGCGCCGCACTTTTCAGACTGGAAGACCAGGCATCCCGCTGGTACCGCGTACCACTGTCCCTGGCGGACAGAATAGAAATGATAAAAATGGTGGTGTTACCGAGGTTTCTCTATTTATTTGTCAACATTCCTAGAATATTGCCTATGCGTTTTTTTAAAGAAGCTTCAGTCCTTACTATGAACTTTCATATGGGTGGGGAGGCAGCCTAGACTTAGCTGGGACATATTCACACTACCACACGATGAATGGGGTAGGGTTCAACACACCAAATTTCTACCTATGTTACCTATGTGCACAAGCTCATTTCGCATATTACTGGTATGCAGAACAGAAGTGCATACCACACATAGTGGTAGAGCACGATTCAGCTGATCCAATTCCACTACGGGCTGTATTTCTCCATTGCTGGGTAGCAATTCCACGTGCAGAGATAGGTACTATACGCTGTACTACACATGCTTGGCAGATGCTGGGAAGACTGGCAGGGAAACTCCTGTTATATGCTCTGGTGATTCCCTTATAGTACCACCCAGCAATCACAATCACACGGAAGGAGATGTGATTCAAACTACTTCACCAGGCTGGGTTGAAGACCATGGGAGACGCTTATCTTAATGACACGTTTGTGAAGCTGGAGGACCTCAGCTCCACACAGACGTGCATCCCACACTTCCGCTTTATTTACTGCAGGTTCAGAACTGCCATGCGTCTGCTTTACCCACAGTTACCAGTGGCCTAGCCCAACCTGGCCACGCTACCGATATTGCTTACTAGTGACATACGCAACCACTTAATAACTAAGCTACACACAGCGTCGCAAGGGGATCGGAAATTAGGCACGGATAGAGCTCGTAGGACTTGGAGTGAGTCAGTGAGCAGAGAAGTAGTGGAGACAGAATGGTATTTCTGCTGTGCACAATTACATTTACTTATGCCCAACTGTAATTTAAGGATTATACATTTTAAATTTCTACACCTAATGTACTATATTCCTGTAAAACTTCGTAGGTGTGGATTGCGTGATGAGGCACAATGTGTTAGATGTGGGGAGGGTGCCGCGGACTTCCTTCATTTGGCCTGGCAGTGTGGGGTAATATCTGAATTCTGGGAACTGGTTGCAGATGCTCTCACGGAGATGATAATGGGGCAAATGCAGTGTGATCCGAAGGTCTGTTTGAGGGACTTATTTCTGAGTTTCCAATCAGCCAATAGATGATTCATATCAATTGCACTACTCTTGATGAAACACAGGGTGGCCCTTCAATGGGGCACCAGAACCAAGCCCACCCAAGTAAACTGGCTAAAAGATATGACTTATTGCAAGACTCAACTGGAATTATATGCAGAAGAACTGCCTCGGGAGTCGAGACCTAAAGATATATGGGAGCCTCTGATAGCCTACTAAATGGCCAACCCAGTCGAGTATCGTTGAGGACAGTAGATTGAAGCCACCGAGCTGTAAACATTGCTATCTAGGCTACTAAACTTGCAGTATTTGTGTGTTGCAAATATTATATATTAATTACCGTGTCCATGCTTAGACAAGGAGATGATGGGGTTGTGAATGTTTGAGTTGGCATGATTTTTGACAATATAAGTGTCCTATGTCATCTTGTTCACACTTGAATAAAATTTATTTAAAAATAAAATAAACATCTCTACCCCCATTTTAGCTGCTAAAGTGCGAGGTTCACGAGAAAAAAACAGGTGTTGCTGGACTCCAAGGACAGCTTGTCAAGGTCTTCCTCTGTGTTCTTTCTGACAGGAATGAAGAACTATTGTCCCCCTTTCTGCCTAAAATGTGACCTATTTCCCGTGGTGTCCTTCGGGGGCCTTAAAGTTCTCCCATCTTATTTGATATCCATATGTAGCCACTGTGAACCAATAATTGGTCTCTTGGTTATGGGCCAATAAGAAAGCCAAAAAACACCAACTAGTTTCCGGGATGAATAACATAGGGTTCTTTTTTGATACGCTTCTATCCATTAGGCCTAAATTGATGAAATGAATAGAAAAGGCTCCCTGTTGTCATTTTTAGTTTTTGCCTGCACAACTCTTGTGAAATCACGTGTAGACAAAAAAAGCTTAAAACTAGCTGAGAGCCTGCCCATTAGCTACCACTGGTTACACCAAATGCACTCTTGCTTCCTTGCTTTTTATTAGTTAGAGCCTCCTCCTAGCCTGGCTTCTCCTAGAGCTTTGTGTGCCCTGCCAAGGAGCATGGATCAAATACAGATTCCTCTCTGCAGCCAGTGCCCTTCCACTGTCCCGCAGGCTCCTGCAAATACTCTTTTTTCTTTATTTAATTTTGACGTGCTCTCTTAGAGTGCACGTCTCTGCAGTCACTGTCACTCTTGACTTACTCCCACTGTAACTGCCCCCCTCCGAGCTGCCCGTGCTTGCTTTCTTGCCTTACCATCCCCTGCCCTCCTTCTGCTGTCCGTGCTTTATTGTCCCACCCTTCGCGCTCTTATTCTCCTACACCACTAATATTCTAATCCTCCTGCTGTCCGTGCTTTACTGCCCCCACAAGCAGTGCTCGGAGTTTAGTTTGTGATTGTATTTAGGCACGGAATTCGTTGTGAAAATAAGGCAGCTGGCTATGCATAGACAATGCTATCTTCTACCGGAGGTGTGCAGACAGCCTCTCCTCAGGACAGGCCTCTGTGTGTAAGGAATATTTACTTTACTGCAAGCAAGTAGGAACTGCCGGGGTAAGGGGTGTGGGCAGGGAGCTATGTCTAAGGCACAGAGGAAACCGCATACCTGCTTCCTTTTGCTACTGCCAGTTCTACCCAGATCAGTAAATGTTCTTGAGTAATCGCTATAGAAGAAGAGAGAGTGCTGCTGGTAATTTCAATTGAAAATTACACCATTAGCACAGTCTCAGTGAAATGTCGTGTTTGGCACACTTTTGTAATGAAATAAGAAAACCCAGCCGACTTAATCTCCAACTGAAATAATGTTTTCAAGTACAAATTTAGTGTTTGATGTTTTGTGTTTTTTATTACGTTCTACGGTCTCTTTTCGAATTCTAATACTTGCAGTTTTGTTTGTCTTCAATATAAATGCAGGACTACAAATACCAGAATGCCAAGAGTACTTGTATTTCAAAAGTCAAAGCAGTAAATGGTTTACATTTTGTATATCTTTTATAGCAAGTTGTAGGCTAAGCAAGGAAGGGGGACCAAATTTGATTCCGTCCAGGGCTCAGTTTGAGCATCTGCGACCCTGCACTTAGACAATCGCTTGTTATTAACCACTTGACTTCTATGGATGCCCAATGAATCACTACTGAAGCCGGGGAGCATTCTATGATTTCAACCTCAAAACAGTAAACACAAATATAAAAAAGGATACCTTGAACAAATAAAAATAAATCATGCCATATTTTCTGTAATTCACAAACGAAAAAAAAATGAATTTAAATGGAAAGGTTGGATGTTCATTTGGTTTTAATTTTAACAGATGAAGTGGTATGCTAGATGGGAAACGTTCTAAACAACGCGTCCTCATCAACGTGGACGTTTCCCATACAAGCAGAACAACGCTTGCCTGAACAACAACTGCCTTTTTCTCTGCCTTAACCAAACATGTGCCAAACTACGTGTAGGAAAGTACCCTCTTTTTGGATTGGTTACCCCTAGTTTTTGCCTGCTGTCTGTGTGTTTTGACTGGTTTCACTGGGATCCTCCTAACGGGGACCCCAGTGATTGTGCTCTTTCCCTCTAAATTTGGTTGCTTAGGATTTTGCATACCTCACAATTGGCTTACTTGTGCCCCCATGTAAGTCCTTAATATATGGTACTTCGGTAACCAGGGCATTGGGGCACAAGGGGCCCCCATGGGCTGCAGCATGTATTATGCCACCCATTGGAGCCCATTAAAAATGTGTCTGCAGGCCTGCAGCCTGCGTGAAAAGATGCATGCACCCTTTCACTATAGGTCACTGCACCAGGTCACTGTAAGTCACCCCTATGGTGGGCCCTCCAAGCCCACAGGGCAGGGTGCAGGTACCTGTGTGTGAAGGCACCCCTGCATGAGCAGAGGTGCCCCTACGAACTCCAGCTCCATTACACTGGAGTTCGTAAGTGCGGGGAAGCCATTTTACCTGTGTACTGGTCACAGGTCACTAGCTACATAATGGTAACTCCGAACCTGGGCATGTTTGGTATCAAACATGTCAGAATCATACCCCAATACTATTGCCAGTAATGGTTGTATGATTCCATGCACTCTGGAGGCTCCTTAGAGGACCTCCAGCATTGCTCCTACTAATCTTCTGGGCTTTATGGACAGTCCGCGCTGCTGCACCCCTCAGACCGGTTTCTGCCCTCCTGCTGCTTGACCAGCTCAGGCAGAAGAACGCAGAACAAGGGATTTCCTGTGAGAGAGGAAGGTCAGACCCTCTCCCTGGGAAATAGGTGTTACATGACTCAGGAGGGTTTGTCTCCCAAGCCACTGGTATGCTTTGAAGGGCACATTTGGTGCACTCCTTGCATAAACCGGTTTGCACCAGTCTAGGGCCCCTGGGCCCCTGCTCTGGTATGAAACTGGACAACAGAAAGGGGAGAGACCACTCCCCTGTCCATTACCACCCCAGGGGTGGTACTCAGAGCTCCTTCAGGTGGCCACTTGATTCTGCCATCTTGAATCCAAAGTGGGAAGAGCCCCCTGGGAGCATCTGAGTGACCAGGTCAGGTAGGTGACGTCACAGCTCTCTCCTGATAGGTGGTCACCTTGCTAGGTGACCAGTCCCCCTTCCTGGGCTATTTTAGTCTCCCTCTTTAATGGTTCCTCAGATTCGACGTGCAAGATTCCAGCAGGACTCCCTTGCATCTTTCATTTCATCTTCTGGCCACTGGGACTGCAACTCGACCCTCTGGGAACCGACAATCTGCAACTTCAGCGATGACTCCGCCCTGCAACATTGTTTCTCAGCTCCTTCCAGCAACTGCAACATTTCCCCAGCTGTGTATCTTCTGAGGGCAATGAGTCTTCAGCCTGCACAACAAGTAAGAAGGAATCTCCTTTGGAGGGAAGGAGTCACTCCCCTGCATCCGCAGGCACCAATTGCAACAACGACCGGCTGCATGGGTCTTCTCTCTTCCAGAGCTGCGTGGATCCTGCATCACAGGTGGTGGTCTAGAGTGGTCCCCTTGATCCTCTCTACCAGCTGTCCAACTTGGCAGACGGTAAGCCCTTGCCTCTTTTTGCAAGACAGTACCCTAGTGTAGTGCGACTCTTGCAGCTTACAAGGCTTGTTTGTTCCTCCTTCAAGGGATCTTCATGCTCTGTGCTGCCCCGGCCTCCAGCACGCCTTCCTGCAAAGCACATTCTCCTGCCTGCTGCTCCAGCAATGTGGGACCCTTCTTCAGGTATGCTGAGTGGGCCTCCCTGCGACTCCTGTGCCTGCTGCCTCCTCTTCTTGTGACTCTACAAGCTGCTAAGTGTCACTCCAGACTCCTCTCCTTGGGTCGAGTCCCCTGGGCCTTGCTGGTCCTCTTCAGCCTTGCAAAACCTTCTCCGACTCTTGCATTTGCAAAGGCTTGTTGGTGGTATTCCAGCACCACTCACCGACAGCATCACGACCGCCGACGTAGGACATCACTTGCATCACTTCTGGAACTTCTCTTCTGCTCCTGTGCTGTACTGCTGACCTTCTACGTCCACCGTCAACCTGGTCCTGCATCCACAGAAGGTGGATAGTGTCTCCTGCCACAATTAGACACTCCAACTCGAACTGGACTTGGTCCTCTTCCTTTGCAGGTGCTCTTCTGTCAGATTCCACCTTTGGGCTCCCCCAGTCTTGTCTGAGTCCTGCACAGTCCTTTTCCAAAATCCTCTTTTTGGTTTTGAGGAAAACCAGGTACTTACCTCTGCTCTCTTGATCGTTCTGGGTCACTCTGGTACTCACCACTTGTGGTTCCTAGTTCCTCCAGCTCTCCTCTAATGATTCCACCTCCTTGGGTGGGGAACTGCCTTTAACATTCCACTTTTTTAGTATATGGTTTGACCCTCCCACAGGGCCCTAACTATTTGCTATTGTTTTTACCAATGCCTATTGCTTTCTTTGCTATTTACTGATTTCTAATGTGTATATAATAGTGTGTTTACTTACCTCCAGTTGGGGTATTGCCTATATCGTAATTTAGTATTTGTGGCACTATAACTAAGTACCTTAATTTTTGTAACATTGTGTGGTTCTTTCATGTGTGTAAGTGCCGTTTGACTGTAGTGGGATTACATAAGCTTTGCATGTCTCCTAGATAAGTCTTGGCTGCTCATCCTCAGCTACCTCTACAGAGCCCTGGCTTCCTAGACATGGTCTACACTTCACTAATAGGGGATACCTGGACCTGATATAGGGTGACAACACCATAGGTGTCCACCTCACACCAGGGCAGCTTCATACACTACACATATGTGTGGTTAAGGCAGAGAGCAGACTAATGGATTGGGAGAGGACGCGGTGAGGTAAAAATGGGGCTAGGGCAGGTTTGGGTGGGTAGTTTTTAGCGGTGTACGGGTGGAATAAGGGCTTAGTTTGGGGGAGGGGCGGGTAGTTTTTTTTTAGGAGCCTGAAGTTTATGTTTTGGGGCTCGGGGTGTTTGGTAGGGTGGCGGTAGTTTATTTTTTAGGGGCGGGGTAGTTTATTTTTTAGGGCGGGAAGGTTTAAGCAATGGCGGGAGGAGAGGAGTAAGGATCGGGAGAGGGCACAGTGAGGTAAGTGGGGCTGGGGCAGGGTTTGGGGAGTTCGTTTTTAGGGGTGAGGTGGATTTAGTGCTATGGGTGGGTGGGGAGGTCAGGGTAGTTTATTTTTTGGGGGCAGGGGTGGGGAAGCTTATGTTTTAGGGCTTAGGGTGGGTGGGGGGTCAGGATAGTTTATGTTTTAGGGTTAGGGGTGGGGGGCGGGGTAGTTTATTTTTTTAGGGGTGGGGAAGATTTAAGGAAGTGTGGGAGGAGGGGAGAGAAGGAAGGATCGGGAGAGGATGTGGTGAGGTAAGTGGGGCTGGGGCAGGGTTTGGAAGTAGATTTTAATAGAGGGGTGGATTTAGGCCTCAGGGTGGTGGGGGGGTGGGGTAGTTTATTTGTTAGGGGCGGGAGTGCAGGGGGTTAGTTTATTTTATTTATTTTAGTTTACTTAATAGGGGTTGGGAAGGTTTTAGGGCTCACGGCAGGTGGGGATTCGTGGTAGTTTATTTTTTAGGAGTGGGGTTGGGTTCGTTTTTTAGGGCTTAGGGTGGGTGAGGGGTCGGGGTAATTTAGTTATTAGGGGTGGGGGAAGGTTTTAGGGCTCAGGGCGGGTGGGGAGTGTCAGGGTATTTTACTGATTAGGGGTGGGAGTAGTTTTGGGCCTCAAGGCAGGTGGGGGATTTGGGGTACATTTTAAGGTTAAGCGGTTTGGTTGTATGACAGAACTATGCATGCTATTGCCACATATGCCTTTACTAAGAATACTTATACAACAAAATTCATTGTAAAGACATGCATGGTAAAGACGTGTGGAAAAGGCACGGTCGTGGTTCCGACTAAATTATTAAGACATGCATTGTTCCAGCATAGATTCTAGCACATCACTTTTTTGCGCTTAATGCATGCTCCAACAATCCATTCTAGATTCTGTTTGATATACTTGCGCTGCTCTGCGAATCAAGCTGATGGGAGCTTAATTTTTAGTATCCATTTTCAAATTCCTTCACATTTATTGGCGTTCACGTTTCTCAATTTAGCTTTTTATGTATATATGCTTTAATAATTTGCTAAAATTATTTAATTTTCTACAACTTTTGTTGAACCCAGGTTAAAAACTGCTGCCTTAGACCATCACTAGAAGTTAATTGAGTTAGATACTAAGTACATGCCACAGGTACCGTAAGTCATTACTTGAGGTAATAGGTATGGTGTAGGTACCTGGCTGCGGGTCTGCAGATAGCCTCACATAACAACGGAAGAAGTGTAATTTGTAATAGGCGGTAGGGGGGGGCTGGTTCCCGTTTAAGTGTCTTATTGCTTGCACACAGTTTTCCTTGGTGCAGGTGTATTAAGCGGAATTACGTTCACAAGCCCCCCTCATGACATCATTTTGCATAAGCATGATTCATGGCCATGTTTATACCTTTACAAAAATCGCCCCTGTGTGAGGCAAGTGGCAGGGTGTCACCAGGGCCAGCTTTAGGGCAGTGAGACTGGTGCAGGTGACATAGTGCCAACCTTTGGCCTCCAGCTTTCAGGCAACAATAAAAATGTCAAGATAACCTGTGTGATTAATGTTTATGCAAGAGAGAGAGCTCCGAGTTTTTGTCTAGTGGTAGTTTTGACACTCCCTGAAGTAGCGCAGAGGGTTAATACGCCTGCTGCAAAGAACAGATATGTATTTTATGTGGATAGCTGAGTGGATTAGTAAAGCCAGCCTTTACTAGCGTTTTAAAACAAATGAAATGCATGTGAGAAAGGGGCTATGGAGGGCTGAGGGGCACTTTTGCCGGGTTGTAGTGAGGGAATCCGAGGAGGCGGTCATTGGGGGGTGGTGGAGGTGGGGTGCCCATGACCTTTGTTAACTCTCTATGCAGTGGCACCTTTGGTTACTGAGTGACTTCCTCCGAAAGATGTGCAGCCCCCTTAGTACAACTGTGATTGTCTCAGCAACGTAGCACAGGGTTGCAACCATCCCTCTTCAGTAGTGATTACAGTCAGCGCCGACTGCCACTGAGTTCTCTGCCATGACTGATCGGCGTGGTTCCTAGCACTCAGCAATCTCTATCCTATTGCTGCCGGTCTGCTAACTCCGCTTTGTAGATATCCGTTGCTGCAGTTCTTAGCGCGTAGAAGGTGCAATGTGAAAAAACGACTGCTTTGTACATCACGCTGCCAACGGAAACAGAATCAGAAAAACAGTATACTCCCGCATTCTGTCATGGGATGATACCAAACAGCGCCAGACAGCACCTGCAACCAATGCCGGATGGGGGATCACAGGTCATTTGCTTAAGATGCCAGACCCAAAGCCCTTTCTGTATGTTGAATCTGTGTGTGTGTGTGTGTGCTGTGCCTTTGTGTGATGACGTCAAGTCTGATAAAAACCTAAAAAAGCAGCACAAATGTCTATTAGAAGACCACAACAAAACTTTTAATGTCCCACGTGGCTTTCCCAAGTGTATAGGTACGGTAAAGGCATACCAAAGAACACCACTTTCTCCTGTTTCACCATCAAAGGTGTGAGTCAAATTACCCTCTCCCTTGCGGGTATAGAGAAAGGGCCCCCAGAGATCCGGATCCTATCATTCAGCCCATAGCTCAAAGGCGACGGTTAAAACAACGTGGAGAAGGGTCCGAATGGAAGCAGTAATTTTACAGGCACAAAATACCACGTGGGTGCAAAAATATAACCCTATCCTACCATAATGTGTCGGCCTGGCCACATGCTTCAAGACCACTCCACAGACCGTAGAACATTTGCTGAACAACCTTGTCCCAATTTATATGCAATATATGGTGCTATACAATTGTTGTACACCCACTGCGAAATAAATTGCATAGTGCATCAATTTGACGTTAACCTGTGCAAGTTTATTGCCACATTGGTCATAATACCTTAAAAAAGTATCTTGCAAAGATTAGTAACGGTTGGCGACATTCCTGTCAGGCCCCTCTTTGTGACTTCTACCGTAATGACAAGTCTAACTAACATAGTTCACCCAGCAGATCTAATTACAACTTCTATATCCAAGCTACTAAGTAGTTCCTTATCCTAATTTGTGGGGGAAAAAACAGATAAGGTACCATGCGACATGGAGGAAGACATCAGCAGGATGATTGCTAACTACTTCTTATCGGTTTCAGCCTGATCTAATAATACTATCATTTGCCATCTGTGCAAAAGAGACCTGAGCATGAGAGGCATGCGTTAAGTTGCTAATTTGGCCATTTCCCAAAATACGAGTAGACCATGCCAACAAATCGGATACATTGGAAATTCTGAGCACTAAAATAAAGGAGGCACACGTATCTCTCAATATGCCAGCATACTTCCACTTCCTCCCTAGTGAAGAGTTTGGAAACGCTTTGAGGTGAATTGTGGTAAATGACTCCTGAGACACTAGGATCGCAGGATCAGGGTTAGTGGACAGAAATTTCAGAACAGAAGTTGTTTGTGCTTCCTGGCCATTTGTATATGTCCTGTTGGGTCGAGGAAAGATAAAAGGCTGGCCTCACCTAAGCATCACTCTGAACAAAAACAGACTACAGTCAAACCATGTGTGAGAAAGTAGCCTCTTTCTAGCCTTCTTACTCCCACTTTTGGCCTGTTTGTGAGTATATGTCAGGTGTTTTCACTGCCTCACTGGGATCCTGCTAGCCAGGGCCCAGTGCTCATAGTGAAAACCCTATGTTTTCAGTATGTTTGTTATGTGTCACTGGGACCCTGCTAGTCAGGATCGCAGTGCTCATAAGTTTGTGACCTATATGTATGTGTTCCCTGTGTGATGCCTAACTGTCTCACTGAGGCTCTGCTAACCAGAACCTCAGTGGTTATGCTCTCTCATTTCTTTCCAAATTGTCACTAACAGGGTAGTGACCAATTTCACCAATTTACATTGGCATACTGGAACACCCTTATAATTCCCTAGTATATGGTACTGAGGTACCCAGGGTATTGAGGTTCCAGGAGATCCCTATGGGCTGCAGCATTTCTTGTGCCACCCATAAGGAGATCTGACAATTCTTACACAGGCCTGCCAGTGCAGCCTGAGTGAAATAACGTCCACGTTATTTCACAGCCATTTACCACTGCACTTAAGTAACTTATAAGTCACCTATATGTCTAACCTTTACCTGGTAAAGGTTGGGTGCTAAGTTACTTAGTGTGTGGGCACCCTGGCACTAGCCAAGGTGCTCCCACATTGTTCAGGGCAAATTCCCCGGACTTTGTGAGTGTGGGGACACCATTACACGCGTGCACTATACATATGTCACGACATATGTATAGCGTCACAATGGTAACTCCGAACATGGCCATGTAACATGTCTAAGATCATGGAATTTTCACCCCCAATGCCATTCTGGCATTGGGGAGACAATTCCATGATCCCCGAGTCTCTAGCTCAGACCCGGGTACTGCCAAACTACCTTTCCCGGGGTTTCACTGCAGCTGCTGCTGCTGCCAACCCCTCAGACAGGTTTCTGCCCTCCTGGGGTCCAGCCAGGCATGGCCCAGGAAGGCAGAACAAAGGACTTCCTCAGAGAGAGGGTGTCACACCCTCTCCCTTTGGAAAAATGTGCAAAGGCTGGGGAGGAGTAGCCTCCCCCAGCCTCTGGAAATGCTTTGATGGGCACAGATGGTGCCCATCTCTGCATAAGCCAGTCTGCACCGGTTCAGGGATCCCTCAGCCCTGCTCTGGCACGAAACTGGACAAAGGAAAGGGGAGTGACCACTCCCCTGACCTGCACCTCCCCTGGGAGGTGCCCAGAGCTCCTCCAGTGTGCTCCAGACCTCTGCCATCTTGGAAACAGAGGTGCTGCTGGCACACTGGACTGCTCTGAGTGGCCAGTGCCAGCAGGTGACGTCAGAGACTCCTTCTGATAGGCTCCTTCAGGTGTTGCTAGCCTATCCTCTCTCCTAAGTAGCCAAACCCTCTTTTCTGGCTATTTAGGGTCTCTGCTTTGGGGAATTCCTTAGATAACGAATGCAAGAGCTCATCAGAGTTCCTCTGCATCTCTCTCTTCACCTTCTGCCAAGGAATCGACTGCTGACCGCGCTGGAAGCCTGCAAAACTGCAACAAAGTAGCAACGACGACTACTGCGACCTTGTAACGCTGATCCTGCCGCCTTCTCGACTGTTTTCCTGGTGGTGCATGCTGTGGGGGTAGTCTGCCTCCTCTCTGCACTAGAAGCTCCGAAGAAATCTCCAGTGGGTCGACGGAATCTTCCCCCTGCAACCGCAGGCACCAAAGAACTGCATCACCGGTCCTCTGGGTCTCCTCTCAGCACGACGAGCGAGGTCCCTTGAACTCAGC
The DNA here is from genome assembly GCF_031143425.1 of Pleurodeles waltl. NCBI lineage: Eukaryota > Metazoa > Chordata > Amphibia > Caudata > Salamandridae > Pleurodeles > Pleurodeles waltl. Next base: position 848,588,141 of record NC_090444.1, read on the forward strand.
AACTCTGTCCAAGTGACTCCCACAGTCCAGTGACTCTTCAGTCCAAGTTTGGTGAAGGTAAGTCCTTGCCTCCCCACGCTAGACTGCATTGCTGGGAACCACGTGTTTTGCAGCTAATCCGGCTCCTGTGCACTCTCCGAGGATTTCCTTTGTGCACAGCCAAGCCTGGGTCCCCGGCACTCTAACCTGCATTGCACAACCTCCTGAGTTGTCCTCCGGCGTCGTAGGACTCTCTTGTGCAACTTCGGGTGAGCACCGATTCACTCCACTTCGTAGTGCCTGTTCCGGCACTTCTGCGGGTGCTGCTTGCTTCTGAGTGGGCTCTTTGTCTTGCTGGACGCCCCTTCTGTCTCCTCACGCAATTGGTGACATCCTGGTCCCTCCTGGGCCACAGCAGCATCCAAAAACCCTAACCACAAGCTTTGCAGCCAGCAAGGCTTGTTTGCGGTCTTTCTGCGGGAAAATACTTCTGCACAACTCTTCACGACGTGGGACATCCATCCTCCAAAGGGGAAATTTCTAGCCCTTGTCGTTCTTGCACAATCCTCAGTTTCTACCCTCCGGTGGCAGCTTCTTTGCACCCACAGCTGGCATTTCCTGGGCATCTGCCCACTCCCGACTTGATCGTGACTTTTGGACTTGGTCCCCTTGTTCCACAGGTACTCTCGTCTGGAAATCCATTGTTGTTGCATTGCTGGTGTTGGTCTTTCCTGCAGAATTCCCCTATCACGACTTCTGTGCTCTTTGGGGAACTTAGGTGCACTTTGCACCCACTTTTCAGGGTCCTGGGTGGGCTATTTTTCGAACCCTCACTGTTTTCTTACAGTCCCAGCGACCCTCTACGAGGTCACATAGGTTTGGGGTCCATTCGTGGTTCGCATTCCACTTCTAGAGTATATGGTTTGTGTTGCCCCTTTCCCTATGTGCCCCCATTGCATTCTATTGTGGCTATACATTGTTTGCACTGTTTTCTATTGCTATTAGCTCCTCTCAAACCGTTCCCAAAGAGTTTACCTCCCTCCGTTTCGCTCAGAACCCACCGAGATCATCTGCGGCGTACCTCAAGGCTCATCGCTCAGCCCGACACTCTTCAATGTCTACATGAGCCCCCTCGCCGACATCGTACGCAAGCACGACATCATCATCACCTCCTACGCCGACGACACCCAACTTGTACTCTCCCTCACCAAGGACCCCGCCAGCGCCAAGACCAACCTACAAGAGGGTATGAAGGACGTCGCAGATTGGATGAGGCTCAGCCGCCTAAAGCTGAACTCTGAAAAAACGGAAGTCCTCATCCTCGGCAACACCCCGTCCGCCTGGGACGACTCCTGGTGGCCACGGCCCTCGGCACCGCACCGACCCCCGCAGACCACGCCCGCAACCTCGGCTTCATCTTGGACCCTCTTCTCACCATGACCAAGCAAGTCAACGCCGTGTCCTCCGCCTGCTTCCTCACTCTCCGCATGCTCCGTAAGATCTTCCGCTGGATCCCCGCCGACACCAGAAAAACCGTGACCCACGCCCTCGTCACGAGCCGCCTGGACTACGGCAACACCCTCTACGCCGGGACCACAGCCAAACTCCAAAACCGCCTGCAACGCATCCAAAACGCCTCGGCCCGCCTCATCCTCGACGTACCCCGCAACAGCCACATCTCCACACACCTGAGACACCTGCATTGGCTCCCAGTCAGCAAAAGGATCACCTTCCGTCTTCTCACCCACGCACACAAAGCCCTCCACAACAAGGGACCGGAATACCTCAACAGACGCCTCAGCTTCTACGTCCCCACCCGCCCCCTCCGCTCCGCTGGCCTCGCACTTGCTGCCGTCCCTCGCACCCGCCGCTCCACGGCGGGTGGGAGATCTTTCTCCTTCCTGGCGGCCAAGACCTGGAACTCCCTCCCCACCAGCCTCAGGACCACCCAGGACCACTCCGCTTTCCGGAGACTCCTAAAGACTTGGCTGTTCGAGCAGCGATAACCCCCCCTTTCCCCCCTAGCGCCTTGAGACCCGCACGGGTGAGTAGCGCGCTTTATAAATGTTAATGATTTGATTTGATACACCGACGACACCCAACTTATACTCTCCCTCACCAAGGACTCCGCCAGCGCCAAGACCAACCTACAAGAGGGTATGAAGGACGTCGCAGATTGGATGAGGCTCAGCCGCCTAAAGCTGAACTCTGAAAAAACGGAAGTCCTCATCCTCGGCAACACCCTGTCCGCCTGGGATGACTCCTGGTGGCCCACAGCCCTCGGCACCGCACCGACCCCCACAGACCACGCCCGCAACCTCGGCTTCATCTTGGACCCTCTTCTCACCATGACCAAGCAAGTCAACGCCGTGTCCTCCGCCTGCTTCCTCACCCTCTGCATGCTCCGCAAGATCTTCCGCTGGATCCCCGCCAACACTAGAAAAACCGTGACCCACGCCCTCGTCACGAGCCGCCTGGACTACGGCAACACCCTCTATGCTGGGACCACAGCCAAACTCCAAAATCGCCTGCAACGCATTCAAAACGCCTCGGCCCGCCTCATCCTCGACGTACCCCGCAACAGCCACATCTCCGCACACCTGAGACACCTGCATTGGCTCCCAGTCAGCAAAAGGATCACCTTTCGACTTCTCACCCACGCACACAAAGCCCTCCACAACAAGGGACCGGAATACCTCAACCAACGCCTCAGCTTCTACGTCCCCACCTGCCTCCTCCATTCCTCTGGCCTCGCACTCGCTTCCGTCCCTCGCATCCGCCGCTCCACGGCGGGTGGAGATCTTTCTCCTTCCTGGCGGCCAAGACCTGGAACTCCCTCCCCACCAGCCTCAGGACCACCCAGGACCACTCTGCTTTCCGGAGACTCCTAAAAACCTGGCTTTTCGAGCAGCAGTAACCCTCTCTTTCCCCTAGCGCCTTGAGACCCACACGGGTGAGTAGCGCGCTTTATAAATGTTAATGATTTGATTTGATTTGATTACTGCATATTTTGGTATTGTGTATATTTGCTATCCTCATACTGAGGGTACTCACTGAGATACTTTGGCATATTGTCATAAAAATAAAGTACCTTTATTTTTAGTATATCTGTGTATTGTGTTTTCTTATGATATTGTGCATATGACACTAGTGGTACTGTAGGAGCTTCACTCGTCTCCTAGTTCAGCCTAAGCTGCTCTGCTAAGCTACCTTTTCTATCAGCCTAAGCTGCTAGACACCCCTATACACTAATAAGGGATACCTGGGCCTGGTGCAAGGTGTAAGTACCCCTTGGTACTCACTACAAGCCAGTCCAGCCTCCTACACCATGCACCTCCATCATCTAGCCAATGGCAGTCTTTATAGGAAGACTAATAAGCAGCTCTTCATGGAAAAAAGACTTAATTGAATTTCTAAAGGCATCTGTGTCTTTTCTCCACACTTCAGTGTCCAGGACTCATCCTGCAAGCTACAGAAATGGCAGCAATGCCTTTCCACTGTCTGAGAAACTAACCACACTTCCATTTTGCACACAGGAACAGGCCAGGGTATCCAAAACGGATCCTGTAGGCCTTCATCACTCTAGCTCACTCATTCACACAAAGAATGCAGCATACAGTCCACAAATAACAATAGTTATATCATAAATTTGGGATGTTAGCGCTAGGATCTGGGTTATCACATAGAATCAGAACATTACACAAGCAGGGTAGTATGCTGGGTGTGCTCTGACAAGTCACAAGTTATGTTCAGGACCTACTTCATGTCAAGGGACAGGCCTAGGACGCTTAGCACCAACTATATTAGCATGAGTGTAGGAAGCTGGCTCTGTATATACTATCTCAAAATGAGAGATAGTGTGCAGGGGTTTCCCAAGAGGCTTGACAGAGGCAATAATAGATAATAATAATAATGCTCTATTTGTGGTAGTGTGGTCGAGCAGTAGGCGTATCAGAGGGTAGTGTTAAGCATTTCTTGTACACACACAGGCAATAAATGAGAACACAGACTCGATGACTTAACTCCAGGCCAATAGGTTTTTATATAGAAAAATATTATTTTCTTAATTTAGTTTAGAACCACAAGATTCAAATTGCAGGTAAGTACATGCAATGAAGGTACTTGGCATATGTATAGACAGGACTTTGAATAAAAACAGTAATGTACAGAGTTTGGCATAGAATGGCAATAAGTTATTTTAAAAGTGGACATTGCAAAATTCAACAGTTCCTGGGGGAGGTAAGTACAGGTTAGTTTTTGAGGTAAGTATAGCACTTATAAATTCCGTCTCCGGGGCATAGGCAGCCCACAGTTGGAGGTTCAAATCAACACCAAACAACCAGCACCAGCAACACAGGGCCGGTCAGGTGCAGAGGTCAAAGAGGGGCCCAAATAACATAGGTGCCAATGGAGACTAGGGGTGCTCTGGTTCCAGTCTGCTAGCAGGTAAGTACCTGCGTCCTTGGGAAGCAGACCAGGGGGGTTTGTAGAGCGCTGGGGAGTGGTCCCAAACAGGCACACAAAATACACCCTCAGCGGCACAGTGGCGGCTGGGTGCAGTGGGCAAACAAGGCGTCAGGTTTGTAATTGAAATCAATGGAGGGACCGGGGGTCACTCTGACAATGCAGGCAGGGCACAGGGGGGCTTCTTGGGCTAGCCACTGACTGGGCAAGGGTGAGGGCCGCATGCTGGTCACTGCTGCACCGGTGGTTGGTTCTTCATGAATCTGGGGGCTGTGGATGCAGTGCTTCTTCCAAGCGTCGGGTTTCTTTTTTACCGGGCAGTCGCGGTCAGGGGGGTCCTCTGGGTTGCCTCTGCAGGTGTCGTCGTGGGGGTGCAGAAAGGTCAGCTCAGGGTGGACACGTTGTTGGAGACGCCTGGGTTTCATCTCTGCGGCATTGGTTTCTCTGGACACAGGTGGAGGCGTCAGGTGCAGAGTGGTGGGGACTCACGTTTCTGGAGTGAGGTGAGAGTCCCTTTAAAGATGGTTTCTTCTTGTTGCTTTAGACAGGGACGCTGTCCACAGGAGTTTCTTGGTCCTTTGGAGTTGCAGGGTAGTCCTCTGAGTCGGCAGAGGTCGCTGAGCCCTCAGGATGCGTCGCTGTTGCAGGTTCTTTGAATCAGGAGATAGGCTGGTAGGGCTGGGGCCAAAGCAGTTGTCGTCTTCCTTCTTCTCTGCGGGGTTTTCAGGTCAGTGGTCCTTCTTCTTGTTAGGTCATCAGGAATCTGATTTCCTGGGTTCAGGGTCACCCCTAAATACAAAATTTAGGGGTGTGTTTAGGGTTGGAGGGCAGTAGCCAATGGCTACAGTCCCTGAGGGTGGCTACACCCTCCTTTTGCCTCCTCCCTTTGGGGAGGGGGGCACATCCCTAATCCTAGTGGGCTAAATCCTCCAAAGCAAGATGGAGGATTTTCTAAGGAGAGGGTCACATCAGCTCTGGTCACCTTAGGGGTGGGCGTGACTGAGGGGGTAACTCCTCATCTCCCCGGACTTGCCACCAAAAGTGAGGGCTGTGTCGAGGGGGCAGGCATCTCCACTAGCTGGAGTGCCCTGGGGAATTGTAACACCAGGCTTGAGCCTTTGAAGCTCACCGCCAGGTGTTACAGTTCCTGCAGGGGGGAGGTGTGAAGCACCTCCACCCAGGACAGGCTTTGTTCCTGGTCACAGAGTGCACAAAGTCACTCATCCCATGTGGCCAGAAACTAGTCTGGAAGTGGAAAGCTGGCAGAGACTGGTCAGCCTAGCACTAGTAGTTGGGCTGGCATACAGGGGACATCTCCAAGATTCCCTCTGTGTGCATTTCTCTATAAATCCCACACTGGCACCAGTGTGGATTTATTGTGCTGAGAAGGTTTATACCAAACTTCCAAGTATTCAGTGTAGCCATTATGGAATTGTGGAGTTCGTATTTGACAAACTCCCAGACATATACTCTTTATGGCTACCCTGCACTTACAATGTCTAAGAATTGGCTTAGATACTGTAGGGGCATAGTGCTCATGCAGCTATGCCCTCACCTGTGGTATAGTGCACCTTGCCTTAGGGCTGTAAGGCCGGCTAGAGGGGTGACTTACCCAGTGCTTGATTTTTAATTAAAAGCGTGTCGTGCCCAAAGCTCTCTTCAAAAACACGGCTGCTGCATTTAAAAGTGCAAGCACAGAATACTGAGTCCGCGTAATCCTGAAGCCATCTCGGACCCCTTTAACTCATTTAAAGCCACTCCCTGCCCCTTCAGCTCACTCTTGCAGCTTTCTGCTTCCTCCCGTTGTGACGCTTTTTCATTTTTCTCTTACTCCATCTTTCCCATATGTATTTTTTGCTCGCCCTAAATGTTTAAGGCAGAAGAATAAGCACCAGCCTTGAAAAATAAGTGCCGGTGCTCAGCACCAGAAACAACAAGCACAAATTAAGCACTGGACTTACCTATGTCACAGGCAGTGGGTTGAGGGCATGGCACTCTGAGGGGAGTGCCATATCGACTTAGCAGGTCATTACAACATTGGCGGTAAAAGCCGCTTACCGGCGTGTTGAAGACCGCCAACACACCACCGCAGCAACGGAATTCCGCCACAGCTATTATGAACCCACATCTCGAAATCCGACAAAATTCAGACACCCATACAAGTCCGCCACACCAAAGGTCAGTGATAAACTGGCAAAAACAAAACCTCCACCGTCACGCCAACAGAAATACGCCCATGCTATCACGACCCACGAATCCACGCGGTGGTCTTTCAACCACGGTATTCCATTGGCGGTACACACCGCTGCGCTCAAAATACACACACTTCTACAAAACACCGCCACATTGGACAATTCCAAATACACACACCTGATACACATACACACACCACTCCCACACACTCAATACAATATAAAACACACACCCACAAACCCCTACGACCAAAAATTCCGAAAGAAGGCCAGAGAGAGACACCACCATCCACAAACTAGCAGCCACAGGCACTCAACACCATCACCCACTCAACTTCCACGCACAAAACACCACACACCACTACATATCACCACATTTATCACCACACACACCACCCCACACATCACCCACACCACCCAATGGCACAGCAAAGACACCCCAGGTTCTTGAAGGAGGAGCTCAGGGTCATGGTGGAGGAAATCGTCCAAGTAGAGCCACAGCTATTTGAATCACAGGTGCAGCACACCTCCATAGCTAGGAAGATGGAGCTATGGCGAAGAATAGTCGACAGGGTCAACACAGTGAAATAGGGACGACATCAGGAAGAGGTGGAACGACCTACGGGGGAAGGTGCGTTCAGTGGTCTCAAGACACCACCTGGTGGTACAGCAGACTGGCGGCAGACCCCCACCTCCTCCCCCACAACTAACAACATGGGAGGAGCAGGTCTTGGCGATTCTGTATCCTGAGGGCCTCGCAGGAGTCAGTGGAGGAACAGACTCTGGTAAGTCAAACCTTTAACTATCATATCCCCCACCCTACCTGCTATCACAGACCCCCACCCTCACCCCCTCCCCTATCACTTCAACTCCTCACAAATGTACTAATAACACAAACCACACATCCCAACACCAAGACCTGCATGACACAACAAATCATGGACACCCATCACTAAACGATGCCCACTGCACATACTCATAACACCCCCCTCAACCATCATCACACAAGCCCCCACACAGGAATGCTAGCACTGGGGTACGCGGTCACCCACCCATTGCACACCATGACACACACAGATGCAATAATCATGCTTTTACACCCCTGCAGGACCACTACCCAACATCACCAGACAGGAGGGTCCAGACATCTCCACCACACCCACAGTGATGACAGCAGCTCTGTCCAACTGGATCCAGATGACCAGCCCGGACCATTGTGGGCCTCAGGACAGTCGGTTCCCCTCGCACAGGCACAGCCCACCACAGACCTTCCACCCTCTGGTAAGACCAGCACAGCACCCACCCAGTGGGCCCATACCCTCGTCCCCAGGACATGTCAATCAGCTGTGTGTCGACAACTACGGGGAAACCAGGATAACCCACCACCCCAACAACAACAGGGACCTGGGGGCAGTGGCAGTGGGCACACGGTCCAGGGGACGGAGGCACAGGAACACAGGGGAACTGGGAGGGCTGCCGTGTGACAGGGGGCGGACAGGCCAAGGGAACCCACTCTCCACAAGGCCCTCTCCTCCATCATGGGAGCATACCACCACTCCCAGGCGATGATGGCAACGGTCCTGGCCAAGTTTCAGGAGACCCAGCGCATGCAGGAGGAACAGTATTTGGGGTTCAGGGAGGAACTCAGAACCATCAGCTCCGCCCTGGGCACCATCGTAGGGGTGCTGAAGGAAATACTTAACACCAGGAGGGACAATGTGGCACTACAAGGGGCCCCTGACACTAGCATGGACAATGAACTGCCCACCACCTCCGCCGGCGCTAGTGGACAGAAGGCACTGCCACAGGACCACCACATCAGCACCCCCCCTGCAGACGGAGAACCACCCCGCAAGCGGTCCCTGAGATCCAGGAACAAGACAAAGCACGATGCCAAGACCCCTGCCAAGAAATGAGACCACCCTGATTGTCAAACCACTGTCCCACTTTGTAACCCTGTCTATATTGGAACTGCCCCAGCTCCACTTCCTATGCCCATATGGGCAATGCACCTGTGAGACTAAGAGACTGGACTCTGCCACGGACATTCCTCCACCATCACACCTCACCATTTTACAACCCCCTCCAATATTGAGCACTTCAATAAACACCCTTGAAGCACAAAACAATCTGGAGTCAGTCTGTGATTTCGAAATTGTGTATTAGCAATGACAATGAAAAAATGCTTTTTCAAATGTAATGTCAACATACCTATGTCACACATCTCAAATCCATGAGGAATCTAAGCAGATGACACACGTTGGAAACCACACCTGTGAAACCGTAAGGGAAATGTACAACTCAGTGACCATATACTGGTTGAAATCGACAGACAGGATAGAGGTAGAAGTGTTAAAGTACTTGTAGTAGGCAGGAATGTTTTCTCACCCGTGTGTCACTGGAAATATTGCTGGATGACTGAGTCCCTGTTGTCAATGTCTTCTTCCTCTGCTTCCTCCTCATCACTGTCCACAGGCTCCACAGCTGCCACAACAACGCCATCTGGACCATCCTCCTGCAGAAAAGGCACCTGGCGTCGCAAAGAAAAAGTTGTGAAGCATACAGCAGGCCACGATGATCTGGCACACCTTCTTTGGTGAGTAAAATAGGGAACCACCTGTCATATGGAGGCACCTGAACCTGGCCTTCAGGAGGCCGAAGGTGCGTTCGATCACCCTTGTTGTCCGCCCATGGGCCTCATTGTAGCGTTCCTCTGCCCTGGTCCTGGGATTCCTCACTGGGGTCAGTAGCCATGACAGGTTGGGGTAACCAGAGTCCCCTAATAGCCACACCCGGTGCCTCTGGAGTTGACCCATCACATAAGGGATGCTGCTATTCCGCAGGATGTAGGCGTCATGCACAGAGCCAGGGAACATAGCATTTACCTGGGAGATGTACTGGTCTGCCAAACATACCACCTGTACATTCATGGAATGATAACTTTTCCGGTTTCTGTACACCTGTTCACTCCTGTGGGGGGGTGGACCAGAGCTACATGGGTCCCATCAATGGCACCTATGATGTTGGGGATATGTCCAAGGGCATAGAAGTCACCTTTCACTGTAGGCAAGTCCTCCACCTGAGAGAAAATGATATAGCTCCGCATGTGTTTTAGAAGAGCAGACAACACTCTGGACAACACGTTGGAAAACATAGGCTGGGACATCCCTGATGCCATGGCCACTGTTGTTTGAAATGACCCACTTGCAAGAAAATGGAGCACTGATAGCACCTGCACTTGAGGGGGGATTCCTGTGGGATGCCGGATTGCTGACATCAGGTCAGGCTCCAACTGGGTACACAGTTCCTGGATTGTGGCACGGTCAAACCTGTAGGTGATGATCAAACTTCTTTCCTCCATTGTCGACAGGTCCACCAGCGATCGGTACACCGGAGGATTCCGCCATGTCCTCACATGTCCCAGCGGACGGTGCCTATGAAGGACAACAGCGAGCACAAAGTCAAACAGCTCAGAGGTATGTACCCACAGTCTACACAGAACACCATTAATACACAAAATGTGGCCTGTATTTTTGTTGTGAGACTAGGCCTAGGTATGTGTGACGCAGTTGGGAATTAGGCCATGTGGGCCCCTGAAATGGCGGCTGCCTGACCTCTAAACTGGGACAATGGGATGTGAGGTAACTGCGCTGGCATTGTACACCGTCGCGGTAGGCGGTCGAAGACCGCGGCGCAATGCTGCATTGGTTAACATTGGACCCTATGGGTCCCAGGAGCCAATGACGATGTACGCCGGCGGTGATGGTACACACCGCCGCGGACGTGACCGCCATTTTCTATCTGTTTAATCACTCCTGATCTTCGACAGGAGAGGACCTACACTGCAAGTGCTGCTGTGACCCCGGTCTGCAAGAGACAATGGCTCGTGCGTCTGGGGAAAGGGCCCCTGCCTTCACTGCAGAGGAGTTGGAGAAGCTCTTCGACGGGGTCCTCCCCAGTACACGCTACTCTATGGTCCTCCAGACCAACAGGTAAGTACACAGGGAGCATGTTGTATGGGCTATGCCTGTGTGGAGAGGGCTGGTTGTAAGAAGGAAGGGGGCACAGTTCTGTGTGCATGAAGGACTGTGAATGCATGTGCCACATGGCAAGTGTAGGGATGTGGGCCACTCACTTTGACGGTGCAGTTGGTAATGACTTCTCTTCTTCCCCTGTACATGTCATGTAGGTCAGCGCCCACCAGAAGAAGGATATTTGGCGTGCCATCGCCAAGGACGTCCGGACCCTGGGGGTCCACCACAGACGGAGCACCCACTGCCGTAAACGATCGGAGGACATTTGCCGCTGGAGCAAGAAGACGGCGGAGGCTCAGCTGGGGATGGCCTCCCAACGTGGGAGGGGTGCCTGTCGAACCATGACCCCCCTGATGTTCCGGATACTGGCAGTGGCCTACCCTGAGTTGGATCGGCGCTTGAGGGCAACACAGCAGACACAAGGGGGGAGTACACTATCATTCAGCGGATTTTGCGGGCAGTGAAGGTGTCTGGGTGGGGGAGGACGGCTGTGGGTTTCCCTAGGCCAGGGCGAGTTCCGTAGGCTAGGCCCCTCCGTAATGCAGGCCATGTGGCACCCCACCCCACCTCTGTAGAGTGCCAAGTACAGGTATTCATGCCCCTGTGTCATCTATGTGTGCAGATTTCGTCCATATCCATGTAGGCCATTTCCCAGGAATTGCATCTATGGAGGCCAACAGCGTGACGTAGTGCAGGGGGCTGCTGTGTCTGTATTGTCCGCCAACGATAGCGGTAAGCCATGCACTCAACCTGTCTTTCTTCTGTCCCCCCCCCCTTTTTGTGGTCTCCCTGTTCTTGTGTGCATTAGCATCATCAGCACCGGATCACGAGGGAGCTGCATCCCACATGGCCATGGAGGGCCACAACACGGACTCAGAATACACCAGTGGGACGGAGGGCGAGGGAGGCACCACAGCGGTCACAGGATCTGCAACCAGCGACACAGACTCATCCTCCGATGGGAGCTCCCTTGTGGTGTTGGCAACATCTGTGCCCTCCACTTCTACAGGTACAGCCGCCACCCCCCCCTACCAGCACCGCCCTCCCAGCAGCCCCTCAGCCTTCGCCCCGTGCCCGCTCACCCAGGAAGGTGGGCATCACCTTCGCCCCAGGCACCTCAGCCCCTGCCCCTGTCACCTCTACTGCCCTCAGTGAGGAGGCCATTGACTTCCTCAGGTCCCTCTCTGTTGGGCAGTCTACCATTTTGAATGCCATCCAGGGTGTAGAAAGGGAGTTGCAACACACAAATGCATTCCTGGAGGGCATTCATTCTGGTCAGGCTGCCCTTCATCGAACCCTGCAAACTCTGGCCTCAGCACTGATGGCAGCCATTGTCCCTGTGTCTAGCCTCCCCCTCCAACTTCCTCCACCCAGACCCAATCCCCTGTAACCCAGCCTATCCCAAGCACACCATCAGACCAGCCTGCACACGGGGTCCCGGAGGGAGTGTCGACTCAGCTGTGACTCCTCCCAAGGTGGGGAAGGGGCAGAAGAAATCTCCAAAGTCTGGGAGGAGCAGCACGGCGGAGAAGACTGCCATCATCCCCGCTGCCCAGGAGGCCTCCGCCAGCCCCATCGTCACTGCCCAGGAGGCCTCCGCCAGCCCCATCGTCACTGCCCAGGAGGCCACTGCCAGCCCCATCGTCACTGGCCAGGGGGCCACCACCAGCCCCAGAGTCACTGCCCAGGAGGCCACCGCCAGCCCCATCGTCACTGCCCAGGAGGCCACCGCCAGCCCCATCGTCACTGGCCAGGAGGCCACCGCCAGCCCCAGAGTCACTGCCCAGGAGGCCACCACCAGCCCCATTGTCACTGCCCAGGAGGCCACCGCCAGCCCCAGAGTCACTGGCCAGGAGGCCACCGCCAGCCTCATCGTCACTGGCCAGGAGGCCACCGCCAGCCACAGCCCAGCTGGCCAGGAGGGCCCCGCAAGCCACAGCCCAGCTGACCAATGAAGGACCGCCAGCCACAGCCCTGCTTGGCAAGGACCGCTGAACAGGGCAAAGACCGCCATGGAAAGCACCGCTAGCCCATTTGCGGCAGGGGCAGTGACGCAACTGGGACCGTCACGGGGTGTGTGCTGCACTCTGGGCACCAGTCCCCCTCCAGAACCAGTGGAGAACAGCATCCACTCCGTCTGTCCATGGCAGGATGAAGCACTCTGGGCACCAGTCCCCCTCCAGAACCAGTGGAAAACAGCATCCACTCCGTCTGTCCTTGGCAGGATGAAGCACTCTGGGCACCAGTCCCCCTCCAGAACCAGTGGAGAACAGAATCCACTCCGTCTGTCCATTACAGGATGAAGCACTCTGGGCACCAGTCCCCCTCCAGAACCAGTGGAGAACAGCATCCACTCCGTCTGTCCTGCACAGGATGAAGCACTCTAGGAACCAGTCCCCCTCCAGAACCAGTGGAGACCTGCATCCACTTGAGAGACTGTGGCTTTGCACTCCCCAGGATTGAACAGTGGGCAACCCACCCACTGTAGAGACTTGAGAGACTGTGGCTTTGCACTCCCCAGGATTGCACAGTTGGCAACCCACCCACTGTAGAGACTTGAGAGACTGTGGCTTTGCACTCCCCAGGATTGAACAGTGGGCACCCCGCCCACTGTAGAGACTTGAGAGACTGTGGCTTTGCACTCCCCAGGATTGCACAGTGGGCAACCCACCCACTGTAGAGACTTGAGAGACTGTGGCTTTGCACTCTCCAGGATTGAACATTGGGCAAACCACCCACTGTAGAGACTTGAGAGACTGTGGCTTTGCACTCCCCAGGATTGCACAGTGGGCAACCCACCCACTGTAGAGACTTGAGAGACTGTGGCTTTGCACTCCCCAGGATTGAACAGTGGGCAACCCACCCACTGTAGAGACTTGAGAGACTGTGGCTTTGCACTCCCCAGGAATGAACAGTGGGCAAGCCACCCACTGTGGAGACTTGAGAGACTGTGGCTTTGCACTCCCCAGGATACATCAATGGGCATGGAGCCCCCTTGTGGATCTGGCGTGGTGCACTCATCCGGCTGAGGTGCCCCCCCTTCCCTTCCCTCCTGAGGTGCCTGTTGTATTTCAATCTGATGCTCCTGCAGTGTTCTCTCCATTTGGATCGGGTATCTTGTGTGGGCCTCGCCCATGCATTTTGGGCCCAGTGGTCCACGGACTATGAATGGTGCAATACCTGCACTACTAATCTTGGTGTATATTTTGTTTATTGTGTATATATATATATGTATATATTTGCTTACTGTATTTGATATATTACAATGGTTCCACTCATTTCCTTTTGTCTTTGCATTCTTCCGGGGGGGGTTGGGGGGTGTTACTGTGATGTATAGATATGCATTGGTGTGTGTTTTGTAGTGGGTGAGGGTCGGGTGGGGGTTGGGATGTTGGTTGTGTGTGTCCCTGTGTTTTTGCCTCCCCTATGTCGTAGGTGCAGTACTCACTGTAGTCTTCGCCGCCGGCGTTGATGATCCTCGTAGAGAAGCAGGAAGACTAGCACTGGCAGAATATGGAGTTCTGGCTCCATGGTGCCCTCCTTCCTCGTGGAGTGTGTAGAGGTGAGCGTTTTCCCTTTGGAATGGCTGTTTCCGGCGTGTTTTTATCCGCGGTGAATCCACCCCGGAAAAGGTGGCGGATTGGTAGGTTGTGAGACTGTGGGCGGTACATTGTCTTCCGCCTGTCTGTTGGCGGTGACCGCCGCGCTGTTTGTTTACACCGCCGTGGCGGTCGGAGTGTTAAAGTGGCTATCTTTGTTGGCGGTTTCCGCCACGGTCATAATTCCATTTTTTTTTACCGCCGGCCTGTTGGTCGTCTTACCGGCGCTTTAACACCGTCCGCCAGGGTTGTAATGACCACCTTAATCTTTTTCCCCCCCCAGCACACACAAACTATGAGGCATTGTGCATATGCTGAGTGAGGGGTCCCCAGGGTGGCATAATACATGTTGCAGCCCTTAGAGACCTTCCTTGGCCACAGGGCCCTTGGTACCAGGGGTACCTTTTACAAGGGACTTATCTGTGTGCCAGGGCTATGCCAATTGTGGAGACAAATGTACAGTTTTAGGGAAAGAACACCTGTGCTGGGAAATGGTTAGCAGGGTCCCAGCACACTTTCAATCAAAGCTGGCATCAACTAAAGGCAAAAAGTTAGGGGGTAACCATGCCAATAGTGGCATTTTCCTAAACAGAGACTAGGGCCAAAATTAAAAACAAAGTTACCAGATGAACAATTTATTTACCTTTGGTAATGCATTATCTGGTAGAGACAGGATCTAGCTACAGATTCCTTACTTTAGAATCTTTCCCAGGCGCAAACCTGGATCCGGAATCTTTTTCCCCATAGTACGTCTGCGCGTCAGAAGAGGGTGTTGGCTGACTCCTTGTTGACATTGTCCACTGGATGTGACGTCAGAGCATTCCATATAACCACCTTGCTGACACGCTGATGTCAGTTTCTTCCATGACTATTTTCCACCCCCATACGTGGAGCCACATATAGAAACTGTGTCGAACTATCACCGAATTCTTCATTCAGGGTCTTGATTTCCATAACAAAATCTTTTTTTGAGACCAAAGAGGACTCAGTTCACACAGCAGGGAGGGCAGAGCGGGGAGGATGGGAGGGCAGTTAGATCCTGTCTCTACCATATAATGCTTTACAGAAGGTAAGTAACTTGTTCATATGATAGAGACATCTAGCCGCAGATTCCTTACTTTAGAATCAGATACCAAAGTCATAGTAACCCGAAAGAGGGAATGTTAAAAGAGATCTCCCAAAAAAATCTCTAAGTATCATAAAACCAGTCTACAACAAAAGAAAAAGACGGGGCAATTATAATAATTAAGGTGAGTAAAAATATACTCTACAACATCAAAACCTGTGGAAGGAACCACAAGTAAATAAAACCTTAGGATATGAAAAACTTGGGAATAAGCTTGCCCATGTAACTATGTCAAATGTGTGTCGGAAGTGAACAACATTGAAAGTCTCTACCCAGACAAAAAATTGTATAATAAAATAGAAAAAGACCAGGCATTCATAAGAATATCTATAATGAAAGACAACCTCCTTATTACAAGAACTGTGTAAAGAACCACAATAATAAAAAGTGAAAAACGTTAATAGCATGGAGACAGCATCACCCATGATAGCTTCTATTAAAAATATGTTCTTAGAACAAAACCTGTATTGCATAATTCAAAAAGACCGGGCATTCATAAGAATGTAGGTTAGCCCTGTTAGTAATAGGAGTCTCTAGCTGGCAGTGGCTTGCACCCTATCCAAGTAATGACTCTTCTTCCTAGTCAGAATAAGGGAGTCACACACCAAAGATAACCCCTGCTTATCCCCTTGGTAGCTCGGCACAAGCAGTGAGGCTTATCTCAGAGGCAATGTGTAAAACATTTGCATATAACACACAGTAATACAGTGAAAACACTACCAAAACGATACCACACCAGTTTTAGAAAAATAGCCAATATTTATCTGTGTAAAACAAGACCAAAAGGAGAAAAATCCAACATACAGTAATAAAGATACGAACTTTGCAAGAATTAACTTAAAAATGCAGTTCCTTGAAGTCCATAGCTCTTTCCGGGGCTATCACAGCATCATGAACAACAAATTCAATAGTTCAGGCCAACCACGAGGTCACGGGCCAGCCACGATGTTGGGAAGACTCGCAAACAGTACCTTGGAAATGTAGGGCGTCGCGATCCCTGCGATGAGATCCGAAGTGCGGTGTCGCTGGTGTTGGCAGGCATCGGTTCCAGAGGTCGGTGCAGGGGTCGTTGGGCCCTTAAAGTCACACATGTTGCAGATCGAACACATGCTGATGACGAAGTCAGGAGTGCTGGTGTGGATGGTGTCGGGGTTGCGGTGCAAAGTGGGACGATGCAACGTACGGTGCTCACAGGTCAAGGTGCAGGCAGGAGCTCAGCAACAGCAAATTGCTGCGTTGGTGAGACCAGGGCTGTGGTGTGAAGCGGGGTGGTACAACATGCAGTGTCTCCGGGTCGCTGTGCAAGTAGCATCCTCGCTGAAGCGCTGTTGTCTGTAAGCCCATGGCTGCGGTGTGATGCGTGGCAGGATTTGTGCAGCGGCCACGGTTCACGTGCAAGCAGTGGTGTCTATTGACAATGCTGGAGTCAATGCCGCTGGCGTCGGTGGACCAAGGCTGTTGTGTGGGACGGGGTAATGATTTGTGTACCTCATAAGTGGAGCCCACAGGCCACAGTGCAGGCAGTGGGGTCTGTGTCAGCCTAGAGCATTGTTAGTGGGGATGCCAGGGCTGTGGTGTGAAGCGAGGCCATGCAAAGTATGGGGCCCACAGGTCACAGTGCAAGCAGCGGCAAGGTGATGATGTCAGGCATCATCACCCGTGAGACCAGGGTTTTGCTGCAAAGTGGGACAAGGCTCAGTGTGGTGCCGCCATGTCACAGTGCAGGCAACAGCGTCATTGATGGCATTGTGGTGGTTTTTCTTCAGTTGCAACACAAAACACACAGTTCCCAGTGCTGTAGGCAGATGAAATTGACGTTTTTGGTGTCCTTGAGACTTCCATCAGGAGGCAAGCTCTACTTCAACCATTTGGAGAAACTTCACAAGCGGGACACACAACAAAGTCCAGTACTTGTCTTTTCCACAGCAGAAGCAGGCCAACACACAAAGGGGCAGCACTCCTCCTCACAGTTCTTCAGCTCTCCACCCCATAAGAGGTTCATCTTAATCACAAAGGGTTCTAAAAGTCTGGAGTTTTGGGTCCACTACTTATACTAATTTCTGCCTTTAAATTAGGCAAACTTCAAAGCAAAGACTCTGTTGTTCACAAGATCCTGCCTTGCCTAAGCCTGGCTCCAGACACACTCCAGGGGGTCGGAGGCTGCAATGTGTGAGGACAGGCTCAGCCCTTTCAGGTGCAGTTGTCAGTTCCTCCCTCCCACTCTAGCCAGGGAAAACCCATCAGGATAAGCAGAACACACCTCAGCTTCTTTTGTGCTACTGTCTAGATTGAATTCACAACCAGCCTGTCAGCCTGACCCAAATGTGGATTCAGCATCCAAGCAGATGCACAACATGGTTAAGCAAGAAAATGCTGACTTTCTAAAAGTGTCATTTTCAAACTGACAATCTAAAAACAACTTAATCAAAAGACGTATTTTTAAATTATGAGTTAGGAGACCCCAAACTCCACATCTCTATCTGCTCCCAATTAAGAGGAATGTAAATGCAATCTATATGTTAACCTATGGGAGATATAGGCCTCGCAATAGTGAAAAACGAATTTGGCAGTATTTCACTATCAGGACATGTAAAACACACTAATACGTGTTCTATCTTTAAAATACACTGCACCCTGCCCACGGGGCTGCCTTGAGCCCACCTTGGGGTGCCTTACATGTACAAAAAGGGAATGCTTGGGCTTGGCAAGTGCGTGCGCTTGCCAAATTGACATCCATTACATACAACAATGCCCTAATGGGGAGAAACCGACAAATTATTTATACATCATGAAGCAACATAGGTGAAAGCAAAAAAGCTATTTATTCATATAAATATATATATTCATTTATTTACTTATACATAAATATCAATTTAATATATTCATCCTAAATGGACAGCCCATCTGATAAAACAACACACCCAGGGACAGATAGTGTGAGAAAAAATGCTCGTGATAGATAGAAAGGAGAATAATACATATTCCAATGAATCAAAAACCTATACAAAAAACATTAAAAACAGTTGGTTGGTTCTTTTTTGTTTGCTGCATTAACTCCATTCCAAATCCTCAGAGAGTCTAAATCAATGCCTTCAATCCTCCAAAGATCTTATGCAGAAACCAATCCAGACTATGATATATCCGTCGACGTTTCAACCCCTCTATGTCTTGGGCCAAATCCCAGCTCCACAGTGGGTCTTCTTCAGGACTTATACGATGGGAGTCCCATACATATATCCTCTGACTTCTTCACTTCTTTTACTTGTCTATTTATGAGGAGATCAAGTCTGACTTTAAAATACCATTCCTCCTCATATACCAAGTCACCCGTCAATTCCAATGCATTCTTCATTCATATGTGAGCCTTCGAAAGACTGAGCATTCACCAAGCAAAAATCGACATGGCAGTTAAAACTACACACACAGAAATTGCAGTGGCAGGTCTAAGTCATGTTTACAGGGCTACTCGTGTGGATGGCCCAATCAGTGCTGCAGGCCCCTTAGTAGCATTTGATTTACAAGCCTTGGGCACACATAGTGCACTTTACCAATCACCAATACAATTTACACGGGGAGCACTTGCACTTTAGCACCGATCTGCAGTGGTAAAGTGTGCGGAGACAATAAAGCAGCAAAAACAGATCAGAAAAAATAGGGGGAAGAAAGCAAAAAGTTTGGGGATAACCCTGCTAAAAAGGTAATTTCCAACAAGCCCTAACATATTTTATGATGTAAAACACATGGGAAAAAAACACATGTAGGGAGTTATGAACATCAAAAAACACAGAATAAAGAAAATCCATGTTAATCAGTGTTAGAGGCAAACTAATGTTAATATGACCAATCAGTGTTGGAGGCAAACTAACTAAATGAATAAAAGCTACTTGCTTCCTTAATGGGATGTGAACCCATGCATGAACACCCCATCAATACTGTGGAAAGGACCACAGCAATGGCATCATAACGACAACGAAAACATGGGTACCAAAACCCATCACTGTAGGACAGTATCGCTAAATGAGCTTGTGAAGATAACCTATTTGTTCTTATATGTAATCCGAAACTGCACGTTTTACGCTGCTGGAACTCAGAGCAACATACTATGCCGTTGAACAATACCCCTTACCATGTAAAGGTATATTCTACCAGACCTACACCATAAGACACAGATAGAATGTTTATCTCTTTCAGAGAAAACATACAATTGCCCTCTTTAAAAATAAGTTGAAGACAATAGCAACCATTTGCATATCAACATACTTTTCCCCAGGAAAAGAAGCTAGAGACTATAAAAACATCTTCAAGATATTGTCAATATATATACTTACTGACATACCACAAGTATGAAAAAAAGGATCTTGATAGTGTGGTGGAAACCAAAGTGAGTATGTGATTCTTATAATGATAAAGACTCATCTAGAGATAAACTAGGAAAGGTGTCAGTGATGCAAGAACTGATTTTTTCAAGATTCTGAAATAAAAAGAATCTGTCCTATTTTGTATATTCTGTCTCAACCTACAACAACTAGAGTCAGGTAAACAATGACAACAATTATACCTAAATGAGGTATTAACATATAACCTCCTCAAGCATTACAGCTATAAGTATCTTAGTACCCCTGAAGAGAGTAAAACCCTTCAGAAAAGGAAGTCTTGAATCCAAATGCCCCAGCACAGAACAACTTTTAAAAAGTCAAAAATACGAATTATTCTATTCAATAGACAGAATGGAATCTACAGAGAGATACATCTCAATGAAGGCCCTTGATAAACTGATATAAGTCAGAAAAAGAAACCAATAATGTTCAATGAACATGTCAATATCATACCAATGTCTACACCAAAGTGTAGGAAATCTACCAAACTGTAATGGCTGTCTAATATGAAACCTTTAAGATCAAACAAGGAAAGCCTGAAAGTACCCAAGAACCAAGTAGACGTACACCATGATTAGTGTAGATCAACCGCTACCTTATTTGACAGTACGAAAAGGACTTAGTAAACAGACATGCTTAGTGCCGTAGAATCCTTATAAAGAAACCTCTTCGAACAGAGATTAAGCAATATACTGACACTCCCAAGAAGCTGTTAATATTACAAGTTACATATAAGGCAGTGGTTCCCAATCTGTGCGCCACGGCTCCTTGGTGCGCCATCAAAACTAGCCAGGGGCGCTGCACAGTTTGGGATCCACTGAGCTATTTCCAGTTCGGACAAAATAAAACTACACCAGTGGTTCCCAAACTGTGTGCGGCGCCCCTGGCTAGTTTTGATGGCACAACCTTTTCTTCAGAGTAAACAATATCAGCTTTATATCAGGTGTATTCAAAACTGATAACCCTCTAAGAGACTGTTATTGACAAACCTGAAGTGGAAAGTCATCACCTTACACCAAGTAATGCCGATAATGAAAGTAGCTTTGAACATCAGGCAAGAATATCTCCCATAGGGTTCCAGGGCACTAAACATCCCAATAACAATTTAAGAAAAATAGCATCTCCCGATAGCAGGAACACCTACCAGGTGCCACAATTAGGTTGTAACAGATATATAACTGAAAAAGCCTGACAGCCCTGCTGAAGCATGGCTCTTCTGTGGAATAAGTAAGAACAAATAACACATTACTAGACAGTACACCAGGTATGAACTAGGCCAAAAGGTAGAGATGAACCAAGCTAATTTTCTACTCCACCCTTACTGTCTTGAAAATGCCTTAAAGCTGAGTCCGCTTGTGCACCAAATAAATGGGCACCATCAAACGGCATGTCAAGTAATGTGGCTTGGACTGGCTCTTAAAACCCTGAGGTACGTAACAAGGCACAGTGACGAAGCGCAACTGAGGAAACCATAGCTCAACCCACAGAGTCAGTAGTATCCATACAACAGTGAATGATTAGTTTAGCTGCTTGCTGGCAGTCTTGAATCATAGGAGTAAGAGTGCTCCTGATTTCTTCCGAAAGCGTAGGCAAGATGTTTGCTAATGAGTCTTATAAAGAATGAGAGAAACATCTAAGAACACAAGTTGGATTCAGACAGCGTAGAGCAGAACTTGTGGAGGAAGTAATATGTCAGCCACAGATGTCTAGACTCCTGGACTCTCTATCAGATGGGACATATGGGAGAGACTCAATATCATGGGAGGCCAAAGCTGCCTGTGCCACCAAACTTTGAAGAGTA
This sequence comes from Pleurodeles waltl, assembly GCF_031143425.1. Taxonomy (NCBI): domain Eukaryota; kingdom Metazoa; phylum Chordata; class Amphibia; order Caudata; family Salamandridae; genus Pleurodeles; species Pleurodeles waltl. Next base: position 848,609,712 of record NC_090444.1, read on the forward strand.
GGATGTCTTTTTAGACAAGCTAGGTCACCAGGGGCAAGTCGGTGCCTGTGAGATACAGCCCGGTCAGCAGATGCTCCTGTATAAGGCTTAGCCAAGCACCTAACAAAACATCATGTAGCGCTTCACTGTAAGGAAGCACCGGTTCAAACCCTGTTTTGTTTTGACAGAGGCAGAGGACATCAAATAAGGGATCTGAAGCTAATTCCACTGAACGAAGAGTCAGATCCAACACTACAACAAACCTTTTCAGCATGTCTACAAAAGAGGAGCTCGCCTCCATAGCAAGTCCTGGGGGTGAAAGTAGGCTTGAGGCTGGAGAAGAATCCAACTCACTCGTCACAGCTAGGTCTGTTAACCAGCGGTCCTCTCTATGAGGTTCCAACTCCTCTACCGCTTCGCCACCATCTCCCTCAGTAGGATAAATATGAGAGGACTCATATGGAGGAAGATCAGGGATAACCGGCATGAGTGGTGCCATTCTCGACGCTGACTGCCTCCGAGAAGATGATTCCTCAACAATGATTTTGACTTCAGACGGGGAGAGGGATTCGACTTTGATTGGCCCCGCCAGCGGAGTTGCCGGAGTTGGCTAATCGAATACCGGTGGCGAAGCTGTAAACCCCAAAGGGCAGTGCACTGGCGCTTTTATGGCTTTGTCAACTGACGCTGAAGGCCTAACTGAAGCTGAGGGCGACCCAATGGTGTGGACAAAGTCAAGGCACTTCGCATTTCCTCTGGACCCACAGGAGCTTCAGAGGGAGGTGATTCACCAAAGACAATGTGAGGTAGACTCTGACCTCATCTCCTCAATCGAGGAATGGTGGGAGGTTGTATGGGACGAAGTCAGCAACTTCTGTAACTTCGACTGCTTGCCTCAAGACTTACCTCTTGCTATTGATGGAGAATAGCATCTACGTGAATGGCCCTGTGAACGGACTTCAGTTCGAGAAGGAGACCTTTTTCGACGGGAAGACCAGGATGCCTCCAACATCTGTGCCACCAGAAGCTTCATTTGATGCTCCCACAGAGCCTCTGGCCGAAGTTGACGACAGCAGTAGCACTCTTATGTGTCATGGTGCTCGCTCAGGCATCACATACAAATCAAGTGGGGGTCTATAGCCGACATTCGTCTTCCACAGGACCCAAAGGGTTTAAACCCCGAAGACATTGAAAAAGCACAATGTTTCAGTAGCATGAGAATGTTTAAGTAGGCCACAAACTGCTGTCACCGGATCTGTGTTGCAAGCGTGGAAGAGAAGGAACTGACGTCAGAGCATTGGCAAGGGGTTTATATGGACTCCGCTGATGTCACATCAGGTGAATGATGTTGATATGGATTTGAATGACGCCCTCTTCCAACACATTGACCTGCTATGGGAAGAAAGTTTCCAGATCAAGACTAGTGCCTCGGGAAGATTTTAAAGTAAGGAATCTGCGGATAGATGTCTCTATCAGATACTCACAGTTGACACTCAGGGAAGGGGAACAAAACTGTACGCCATACAGGGGTACATTCCTGTCTCAGCACCAGGCACTAGCTTAGGCCTATCTCCTGTGTTTCATCCTGCACCACGGCTCACTGGTTGCTCATTAGGTGGTGCTCTGCTCTCAAAAACTGCCAAATGCGGGAATTAAAAGGAAGCAGAGGAGTCAGGAGGGGGACTGACCCAGTCAGACAGACTGTGAAAGAGACCACTCTCAGTAAGAGCAAATCTTCAGTCATTAGAGCAGATGGTCCCAGAACCCTGCCCAGTGAGTGAGAGAGATAGGTTTGACCTGTCAGTGCAGTTGTTTGTTAGCATCTGGGATTAACTCAAATGTTTAATAGAACTTCCGCAATGTAACTTCTGCAAAGGTGTTCATAAGGATCTTTTGTGCGAAGAAACTTCATGGCAACAGGATGTGAAGAAACCAGCTGAGAGATAATAATTCAACCAGATACTTTCACCTTACGTGGGTAACTCGCACTGCTTGCCTTCTGACGTCCACAAGTGACAGAGTGTCCTGGGAAGAAAGGCCCAATATAACTCTCACATGAGAACGGTGATCTGAAATGTGTCTGGTCGCCAAAACTCTGTATTAATCTCTTGAACATGTTTCTTTTAGAACTGGAGCACCCTTTTTACGCGTTAAAGCCATGCAGTTTCCAAGGGATCCTTCTTCCATACCTGTGGATTCCTCACCTCATGAATCTTCCCAGTAGTCAGAACAGTACTGGGAAATTTAAACCAACTCTTGCGTGAGGTTAGGTGGTGTCAAGGCTCTCACTCGATAAGAGGAGAATATGATGCCACCTCCGCACCCTTATGTTTTGTCATGCCTTTAGAGGATGAGATGAGATTGACAATGTGACAGAAATGTTATAGGAAAGTGCCTCTTTTGACATGATCACCCCTCCCACTTTTTTGCCTGGTTTCTGGTGCAATTTCAACTGGAAGTACACTGGACCCTTGCTAAACAGATCCCCAGTGCCAAATCTCTATCCCCAAAACTGCATAGCCATTTTTTCCAAATGGCAAACTTTAAGCTACCTCTATGAATCCCTAATAAATGGTACCCCTGGTACCTAGGGCATGGGGTACTAAAGGAAGGTACCTGAGGGCTGCAGCACGAATTGTGCCACCCTCAGGTACCCTCTCACCAAGTGCACACAGTGCTGCTTTCGCAGGCTGCATGTCTTAGTGCAGAACTAAAATGAAAACACGATATGGCACACAGCCATTGTGCCCTGTCCCCTTTACATTGCATGCAATACACGTAAGTCACCCTTTTAGCTGGCCTTCCAGCCATAAGGGCTAGGTGCATTATATTACATGTGAGGGCATACCTGCATGAGCAGATATGCCCCTGCAATGTCTTTGTTGATTCCTGGACAGGGAAACCATTTTAAGTACATGTGCTGGGCACTGGTCATTACAAATTCCCCAGCTACATCATGGCTTCACTGGAGATAGGGATGTTTGGTATCAAACATCTCATAATTATAAACCCTCTCTAAATCCAGTGATATATTTATTAATAGATGCACTCAGAGGGCACCTTAGAGGTGCCCCCTGAAAATATACCAACTCCTAGTGTGGACACGGACTGGACAAAACCAGTGCAGCCACCTTAGATAGAGTTCTGGTCCCCTGAGGTGACAGCCAACGCTCCTGAGGGCTCAGAACAAAAGCCTGCTCTGGGCAGAGGTGTGACCACCTCTCCCAGACATGATGGACATTCCAAGGAAGGGAGCTTCAAAGGCTGTGCTGCCTTTGTAATGCAACCCAGGTCTCTCCAGATGGTGGAAATGACCAACCTCCCCACCCTGAACTTACTTTTGGCTGCAGCACAGGCGGGAAAATAAGTGAAATTAGGAGTTATGTCAGTCCACCCCTAAGATAGACGAGCTGAAGTGGACACTACTTTTTAAATTCCTCCATCTTGTGTGGAAGGAATTAGGGCACTTGGGTTAGGGTTATGCCCACTTCCCAACTGAAGTGGTCATAAAAAGTGTGTAGTAAGGTGTAGTCACCCTAAAGGTGAGGAGCCCTTTGGCTACCACCTGGCACTCCCTATAATGCCTGTAAATGCAGTATTTAGGTGGAACCATTGAACCCTAGAACTCAGATTCCTGATGACCTAACAGGAGCTGGACACTACAGAGTTGCACCAGCAGAGAAGACTACAGACACCACCTGACTTGGCCCCAGCCCTACCAGCCTGTCTGCAGCCCTTGACAATCAGGCGTCAAAAGATGACCTGCCCTGCAGCCCAGCGACCTTCAAAGATTTGGGAAGACTGCTTCCTTTGACAAAGATCAAGATCTACCATGAACAGCGGACCTGTTCAAGAAGAAACCAACTTTAAAAGAAAATAACTCTGCCCTGAGGAACAGCAAAACTGCCTCCGGACCCACTGCTGCACCAGACCCTAACAACCCAAGACGAAGTGGCTGACTGGTCCTGTGAAGGTTCCCCAGCGATTCTGAGTCCACCGTGGGCTGACCCCTACCGGACTCTGCCTCAAAGCCTGCAGCCTCAAACCGAAGACTTCCCCTAACCACGACCTGCCTGGTAAGCTGTTGCCAAAGCCAAATGACACCCCTGCACCTGAAGCAAGAAGGCCTTGGGGAGCTGGACCATCAGAGTCCCTACATCCCGTAGCATCAGAACCTACCTGGGCAGCTGTCATTTTTCTTCATTCTGCCTCCTGGCCCAAGCCTGCAGCCTTTTTCCAAAAGTGAGCTCCCCTATTGGTTAACATTGGGCGCCCCATGCTGTGGTGGCACTCTGCACTCGGCTGCCTCTGTGCCACTTAGGGTGTACGTTTGGTGCTCTCTTGTGACCCCCCTTGTATTTACCTCAACCCCAGAAGACCAACCCCTGACACCGTTTTACTGACATATGTGCAGCACATCTTCGTTCATCCCCAGTCTCCATTAATTTAGCCATTGCATCCAGTTGCCCTTGTGCTGCAGTGGGTACACTCTTGGTACCGATTTGAACCTTGCCTGGTGTTGACCTAAAATCCCGAAGACTGAGTTAGTAAAGTGTGTACTTCCCTGCAAAACTGCATTCTTGTTTTCCTCCAATAGGTTAACATTGCTGAACTGAAATATTGCACTGTGTTGATTCTTGAAACACCAAAATATTTATGCTTGAAAATCTACTTTCCTGATTATGAAGTTCTTGAGTTTGAAACATATATGAAAAGAAGTGTTATTTTTCTAAATTGGTCTCTGATTTATTCTTTGAGAGTGTGTCTCATTTAGTGCCTATGTGAGCACAACAAATGCTTAGCGCTACCCTCTGGTAAGCCTGACTGCTCACCCAAACTACCACAAAATAGAGCATTAGTCCTATCTACTTTTGCCTCTGCAATACCAATTGGGGACCCACTTGACTCTCTGCATAGTGCAGTTCATTTTAGTACACTATATAGAGAGCCAGCTTCCAACAAATGTAGCGCAGAAAAACCAATTTGGGAACTGTTGGGATGAAGAACTCATACATCATTCTGGAGAGCTTGCACCCCTGAATCAAATTCCCCATGGTAACCTGTAATGTTTTTAACCACCCCTTATCTCACTTAATGAACATGTGTAGGCGCTGAGGTCTTTCGGTGACGAAGTGAGACCCAGAGCTTTGTGGCTGGAGGGACATATCACGTGCACCCTAGTTTTGAAGAATTACTATCATCTCACCGGGTCTAGAGGGCTGACACTGGTGGCACAAATTGATTGTAGTCACAGGAAACTCAGCAAAGCCATTATACCTGTTGGCTGCTAGAGTGTAACCCACCATGGTTTTAAATGTATCTGCCAGGCATGTACACCCAGGTGCTTTGCCAATCTGTCTGGGACAAGGATTTCTTGTGTCTGAACTTGTATATTTAAGTAGGGGAAGCACGTGGAGAGTGTGTGTTGCATATGACCATGGGCACACTGTCTTCCATTTTGTATCTTACAGAATCCAAGTGAAACGGCAGATGGAGGGTCAGAGAACGCCTATCACAGTGTGCTTGGAAACAGCAGAAGAGTAGAATTGAGTAGAATTGACCAGAACCAGTTACAGAACTAAACTTCTGGAATACACAAAATCTTTCTGCAGCTTGTGTATTAAGATTGGGAAGAGAATTCTATTCAGTCTGCCAAGATTTCCTTACTAAAAGTCTCAGGTCTCACGCCTGTGGAAACCTGAAGGTACCCTTAGAGGGTTAGGTTGAGGGAAAACATTGCCAGCTCCCCTTTCTAAGCTCTGGATAAGTAACCTGTGGAAATTCATAAAGAGCCCCAGGAGGGGCTGCCTGGATACAAATTTAAGGACAGAGCAGACCAGCTACTTAGAAGGGATGCTGAAAGTACTCTTGAATGAGGAAGATACTGCTGTGAGGGCGAAGAGCTTTGAAGGAGTCATGGCAAGACGGGTCAAAACAGCCACTGTGATATTGTTAGAAACCGGCACCCCTGTGCCGTGGGTGAGGGTAGAGGTCCCGAAAGTGTTTCAGCACAGGTGACAGTATAGACACCTGAAATGGAAGGTGAAAGGGGGAACTCCATGGCATGAGTTCTGAAGCCAAATTCCTACAGCCCAGACGCAATGAAGAAAGCAGACAGCTGCTGAAGTCGAAATACGAGAGGAAACAGTTAAGTGTTGTCAAGAGTCTGCATCAGCAGGATGACATCACCACTGACAGCCGGGGTGGGCAGCTAGCTTGATTGGGTGGAGGTGTATGACTGGGTTCGAGAAAGAACCCAAGGCGAACTGCTACTTACCTGACTGGTGTGTGCCAGCACTCCCAATGCAAGAGAAACCAAGGATGAACGAGTAGATATGCAAAGCTCTTGCAATACCACTGTAGCCACACAGTACTTACACAAATGAAAGATGATACTCGGAGTTACAAAAATAAGTGTACTTGTGTCACACAAAGCCAAAAATACTTTGTAGGCTATACTCCATTAGAAGGTAAGTAAATCACACAATATATGCACTAGTAACCAGAAACAGGTAAGTTAAAAGTCAGAAAATAATCCAAACAGTGAAAATCACAATAGGTTGCAATGGCCCTAGGGAGAACACAAACCATATACTAAAATAGTGGAATGCGAAAGTCAGTTTCCCACCTAGGCAAGTGTAGTTTCTGGGAGGGGGGCACTGGGAGTGTAAGAAAACACCAAAGGTAAGTAAACTACCCCACCTCAGAGCCCAGGAAAGCAGGAGTAACACACAGCAAGTTTCCTAAAACACACTAGAATTTGTGATAGAAAATAATGAAAGAACCAAAAGAGACTGCAAGACACCAACTATGGATTTATGGACCTGAAGACCTGTGGAAGAAGGTGACCAAGTCCAAGAAGCACTGAGGAGTTCAGGGAGAACAAGAGCCCCTGCCAACCCGGATTAAGATGCATAAGAACCACCAGTGAGAAGACTAAGTCAGTATTGCACCAAAGAAGACAGATGCGGGTTCCTGGTTGGTGCAGAAGATGTCTCACGTTGGATGGATGAATGCAATCTGGTTTGCGTCGCTGGATTACGCCAACAAGCCTTGGTAAAAGCTAAGCTCACAGTTAGCGGAAAATGTCGCTGGCCTCTACCCACGAGGGGGAAACAGAGGGGGCACAGGAAGCTGTACGTTGCAGGATGGAGTGCTGGGGGCCTAAGCTGTGCTGTGCATGAAGAACTTCCTTGAAGGTCACACACAAGCCTTGGCAACTGCAAGTCACACGGTGCACAGGGGTACTGTATTTCGTGGGGAGACAAGCTCTTACCTCCACCAAAGTTGGACAGCTGGAAGTTGGGACTGTCGGAGTCACTTCAGTCTACCATCTGTGTTGCTGGATCCATGCCTGTTATCTGGAGAGGAGACCCAAGTCACCGGTAGTCCCTGCAGAGAGGTTCCTGCTGAAGCAGGGAAGTGACTCCGTCACTCCGCAGGAGATTCCTTCGGTTCTTCTGGTGCAGGTTGAACACAGGCAATCCTCGGAGGATGCACGACCTAGAAACTGTTGTACTTGCTGGCAGGAGCTGAAGATACAATGTTGCAGAAGTCGCCCTAGCTACTTTATTGCAGTTTTGTAGAGTTCCTGGAGCAGTCAGCGGTTGATCCGTCAGTTGATCCGTCGACAGAAGATTAAGTAGATTAAGTAAATGAAGCAAAGGATTCATGTTGGAGTCTTGCAATCTTAATTTGAAGAAACACCCAGGGGAGTGACCCTAAATAGCCCTGAGAGGGGGACTGGCCACCTAACCAGGTAAGCTCCTATCAGGAGGGGTCTCTGACGTAACCTGCTGGCACTGGCCACTCAGATGTTTCCAGAGTTCCCTGACCATCCTGAAAACAAGATGGCAGAACCCAAGGACACTCTGGAGGAGCTCTGGGCACCACCCCTGGGGTGGTGATGGACAGGGGAGTGGTCAATACCCTTTCTTTTGTCCAGTTTCACACCAGAGCAGGGACTGGGGATCCCTGAACCGGTGTAGACTGGATTATGCAAGGAGGGCACCATCTGTGCCCTTCAAAGCATTTCCAGAGGTTCTGGGAGGATACCCCACCCATGGTTGTAACACCCATTTCCAAAGGGAGAGGGTGTAACACCCCTCTCATAAAGGAAATGCATTGTTCTGCCTTCCTGGGATTGAGCTGCTCAAGCTCCAGGAGGGCAAAAGCCTGTCTGTGAGGTGGCAGCAGTTGGGGCTGCAGTGGAATCTTCAGAAGGCTGGTATGGCAGGACTGGGGATCCACTGTGGAGCCCCCATAGCACATGGGATTGTGCAACCAATACTCAAATCTGTATTGGGGTACAGTTCCCAGTTGTTAGACACCTTACTTGGCCATATTCGGAGTTACCATTGGGAAGCTGTGCATAGGTATTGACCTATGGACAGTGCACTCTAAAAATGGCATCCCGCACTCTTGAAGTCCGGGAAAAGGGGTCTGGATGATGTGGGGGCACCTCTGCTAGTGAAGGGGTGCCCTCACGCACAGGTACTTTGCACCCAGCCTTCAGGGTTGGAAGACCTGATATATAGGTGACTTATAAGTGACTTGGTGCAGTGAAAATGGCTGTGAAATAGTGCATGCACTATTTCACGCAGGCCACAGTGGCAGTCCTGAAGAAGTCTTTTTATGGTCTCCTTATGGATGGCAAAAAAAATGCTGCCGCCCATAAGGATTCCCTGGAACCCTTATGTTCGATGTACTATGTACTAGGGACTTCTAAGGGGGGGTCCAGTATGCAAATTTGGAGTGAAATACAGAGTCACTAGTATGTAGTGACAAATTCTGAAACAGAGAGAGCATGAGCACTGGAGTTCTGATTAGCAGGACTCCAGTGACAATTTAGAAAAACAGTGAAAGACACTGACAAGCAGGCCATAAACCATAAGCCTTGGGGTCCTGACTATCAGGATCCCAGTAACACAGTCAAAAATACACTGACATCAGGCAGAATTTGGGGGTAACATGCCAAAAAGAGGGTACTTTCCTACACTTAGGTCCTTTTCTTCTGGAATCCATGCCTGGGTTCCACCGCACTGGTCCCCGGGTCACGACAGCAGGTGGACAACCGAGGTCCCAATTGACTTCAGTTGGAGGTTCCGACACAGTTTCACCCCTATACACCTGGGCTCCCTGGTGTAGGTACTTCACTGTTCTGGGTATCGACAAGTGGGAGCACTATCCAACCTCCATTGTCCCAACTGGTTTCCTTGGGGTTCTCTGGCAACAATCCTAAAACACTAAGGGGGTCATTACAACATTGGCGGTATAAGGCGCTTACTGCCGTGCAGAAGACCGCCAATACACCGCCGCGGTAGACCGCCACAGCTATTATGACACACATCACGGAATCCGCCGAAATTCAGACACCCACACAACACCGCCACACCAAAGGTCAGCGATAAACATGCGGAAACAAATCCTCCACGCCAACAGAAACACGCCCATGCTATTACGACCCACGAATCCACACGGCGGTCATTCAACCGCGGTATTCCATTGGCGGTACACACCGCCGCGCTCAAAATACACACACATCTACAAAACACCGCCACATTGGACAAATCCAAATACACACACCTGATACACATACACACACCACTCCCACACACCCAACACAATATTAAATACACAGCCACATCACCCACAAACCCCTACGACCAGCAATTCTGAGAGAAGGCCAGAGAGACAGCACAGCAATTGACAACCCCATCACACAGAGGCACACCACACCATCACCCACACAACATCCACGCACAAAACACCACACACCACTACACTCACCACACTCATCACCACATACACCACCCCACACCACCCCATGTCACGCCAAAGACACCCCCGCTTCTCTGTGGAGGAGCTCAGGGTCATGGTGGAGGAAATCGTCCGGGTAGAGCCACAGCTATTTGGCTCACAGGTACAGCACACATCAATAGCCAGGAAGATGGAGTTATGGCGCAGAATAGTGGACAGGGTGAACGCCGTGGGAAAACACCCAAGAAATAGGGAGGACATCAGGAAGAGGTGGAACGACCTACGGGGGAAGGTGCGTTCCACGGTCTCCAGGCACAACATCGCGGTGCAGCGGACTGGCGGCGGACTCCCACCTCCTCCCCCACAACTAACAACATGGGAGGAGCAGGTCTTGACCATCTTGCATCCTGAGGGCCTCGGAGGAGTCGGTGGAGGATGGGACACTGGTAAGTCAAATCTTAACTATCATATCCCCCACCCTACCTGCATGCTATCACACACCCCCACCCTCACCCCCTCCCCTATCACTCCAACTCCTCACTAATGTACCCATGACACCAACCACCCATCCCAACACCAAGCCCTGCATGACACAACTAAGCATGGTCACCCCTCACTAAAGCATGCTCACTGCACATACCCAGAACACCCCCCCAACCATAATCACACAAGCCCCCACACAGGAATGTTTGCACTGGGGTTCACGCACACCCACCCATTGCACACCATTACATACACACATGCAATAATCATGTTCTTATACCCCTGCAGGAACCCGAAGGACTGTCACCACACCATAGGGTCCAGACAACACCACTCCACCCCCAGAAGAGGCCCACAGTGACGAGAGCAGCTCTGCCCTACTGGATCCTGATGACCAGCCCGGACCATTGTGGGCTTCAGGACAGTCGGTTCCCCTTGCACAGGCACAGCCCAACACCGACCTTCCACCCACTGGTAACACCAGCACAGCACCCACCCAGCGGGCCCAAACCTCCCTACCCAGGACAGGTCAATCAGCGTTGTGTCCACCACTACAGGGCACCCAGGCTAACCCACCACCCCAACAACAACAGGGACCTGGGGGCAGTGGTAGTGGGACCACGGTCCAGGGGACGGAGGCCCAGGAACACAGGGGCACTGGGAGGGCTGCTGTGCGACAGAGGGAGGACAGGCCAAGGGAACCAACTCTCCACGAGGCCCTCTCCTCCATCATGGGAGCATACCACCACTCCCAGGAGACGATGGCGACGGTCCTGGACAAGTTGCAGGAGACCCTGCGTCTGCAGGAGGAGCAGTATTTGGGGTTCAGGGAGGAGCTCAGGACCATCGGCTCCGCCCTGGGCACCATCGTAGGGGTGCTGAAGGACATACAGCAGACCTTGAGGGACACTGTGGCACTCCAAGGGGCCCCTGACACTAGCCACGACGATGAACTGCCCACCACCTCTGCCGGCGCTAGTGGACTGGACGCCCCGCCACAGGACCACCACACCAGCACCCCACCCCCTGCAGACGGACAACCACCGCGCAAGCGGTCCCTGAGATCCAGGAACAGGACAGAGCAAGATGGCAAGACCCCCGCCAGGAAATAAGACCACCCTGATTGTCCTCCCACTGTCCCACTTTGTTACCCTGTCCATATTCGAACTGCCCCAGCTCCACTTCCTATGCCCAGATGGGCAGTGCACCTGTGAGACTAATAGACTGGACTCTGCCATGAACATTCTTTCACCATCCCCCATCACCAGTTTACAACCCCCCTTCATTTTGTGAGCACTTAAATAAACACCCTTGAAACACAAAACAATCTGGAGTCAGTCTATGATTTGGTACTTTGTATTATCAACTACAGTGTCATAATGGGTTACCCATTGTAAGGCTAACATACCTATGTCACACATCACAAGCCCTTGAAGGATGCAAGCAGTTGACACGTAGGTTACCACACTTGTGAAACTGAAATGGAAGGGTACAACTCAATTAACAAATAGTGATTGAAATGGAGGTACAGGATAGAGGCAGACGTGTGAAAGTTAATGTAATGTTAAACAAGAAAATGTTCTCACCTGTGCGTCACTGGAAATATTGCTGTATGACTGACTCCCTGTTGTCGTTTTCTTCTTCCTCAGCTTCATCCTCATCACTGTCCACAGGCTCCACAGACTCCACAGCTGCTACAACACCGTCATCTGGATCATCCTCCTGCAGAAAAGGAACCTGGCGTCGCAATGCCAAATTATGGAGCATGGAGCAGGCGACGATGATGTCGCACACCTTCTTCGGTGAGTAGAATAGGGATCCACCTGTCATATGGAGGCACCTGAACCTGGCCTTAAGGAGGCCGAAGGTGCGTTAGATAACCCTCCTAGTCCGCCCATGGGCATCATTGTGCCGTTCCTCTGCCCTGGTCCTGGGATTCCGCACTGGGGTCAATAGCCAGGAAAGGTTGGGGTAACCAGAGTCCCCCAATAGCCATACACGGTGCCTCTGGAGTTGACCCATCATATCAGGGATGCTGCTATTCCGCAGGACGTAGGCGTCATGTACAGAGCCAGGGAATATAGCATTTACATGCGAGATGTACTGGTCTACCAAACAGACCATCTGGACATTCATGGAATGATAACTCTTCCTGTTCCTGTACACCTGTTCACTCCTGTGGGGGGGGACCAGAGCTACATGGGTCCCATCAATGGCACCTATGACGTTGGGGATATGTCCAAGGGCATAGAAGTCACCTTTCACTGTAGGTAAATCCTCCATCTGAGAGAAAATGATGTATCTCCTTACGTGTTTCAGCAGGGCAGACAACACTCTGGACAAGACGTTGGAAAACATAGGCTGGGACATCCCTGATGCCATGGCCACAGTAGTCTGAAATGACCCACTTGCAAGGAAATGGAGCACTGACAGCACCTGCACGTCAGGAGGGATTCCAGTCGGATGGCGGATCGGTGACATCAGATCTGGCTCCAACTGGGTACATAGTTCCTGGATAGTGGCACGGTCAAACCGTTAGGTGACGATGACATGTCTTTCTTCCATTGTCAAAAGGTCCACCGGAGGATTCCGCCATCTTCTCATATGTCCCAGCTGACAGTGCCTACGAAGGACAACAACGAAGAACCAGTCACTATTCCTTCAGGTATGTACCCACAGTTACACACAAGACTACACCAGACACAAAACCCTTCCTGTATGTGTGTTGAGTGTAGGCCTAGCTATGTGTGATGCAGTAGTAAATGAAGCCATGTGGGCCCCTGAAATGGCGGCTGCCTGACCTCTAAACTGGGACAATGGGATTGTGGGGTAACTGCGCTGGCGTTGCACACCGTCGCGGTAGGCGGTCGTAGACCGCGTCGCAATGCTGCATTGGTTAACATTGGACCCTATGGGTCCCAGGAGCCAATGAACAGGTGCGCCGGCAGTGATGATGCGCACCGCCGCGGACGTCACCGCCATTTTCTATCTGTTCAATCACTAGATACCTGACCTTCGACTGGAGAGGACCTACACTGCTAGTGCTGGTGTGACCTCAGTCTGGAAGTGACGATGGCTGCTGCGTCTGGGGAAAGGGCCCCTGCCTTCACTGCACAGGAGTTGGAGAAACTTGTGGATAGGGTCCTCCCCCAGTACACACTACTCTACGGTCCTCCAGACCAACAGGTTAGTACACAGGGAGCACGTTGTATGGGCTAGGCCTGGGTGGAGAGGGCTGGGTGGAAGAGGGAAGGGGGCAGAGTTCTAAGAACATTAATGCATGGGAATGAATGAGCCACACGGCCAGAGTAGGGAGGGGGCCACTCACCACTACGGTGCAGTTGGTAATGACTGTTCCTCTTCCCTTGTGCATGTCATGTAGATCAGCGCCCACCAGAAGAGGGACATTTGGCGTGCCATCGCCAAGGAGGTCCGGACCCTGGGGGCCCACCAGAGACGGGGCACCCACTGCCGGAAGAGATGGGAGGACATTCGCCGCTGCAGCAAGAAGACGGCGGAGGCTCAGCTGGGGATGGCCTCCCAACGTGGAAGGGGTGCCCGTCGCACCATGACCCCCCTGATGTTCCGGATCCTGGCGGTGGCCTACCCGGAGTTGGATGGGCGCTTGAGGACATCACAGCAGACACAAGGGGGTGAGTACAACCTCATTCTGCGGACTTTGCGTGCAGTGGAGGTGTCTGGGTGGGGGAGGTGGGCTGTGGGTGTCCCTAGGCCAGGGCGAGTTCGGTAGGCAAGGCCCCTCCGTAATGTAGGCCATGTGGCACTCAACCCCACCTCAGCAGAGTGCCAAGTTGAGGTATAGTTGCCCCTGTGGCATCCATGTGCGCAGATGTCCACCATTGCCATGTAGGCCATATCCCAGAAATGGCATGTGCAGAGGGCAGGAGCACGGCGTTATGCAGGGGACTGCTGCGTCTGTCTTGTCCGCCAACGGTAGCGGAATGCCATGCACTAAAACTCTCTTTCTTCTGTCTCCCCCCCTTTTCCTGCTCTCCCTGTCCTTTTGTACATCAGCATCATCAGGCGGAGGTACAGTGACACCGGAGCACGAGGGAGCTGCATCCCACATGGCCATGGAGAGCCACACCACGGACTCTGAATGAACCAGTGGGACGGAGGACGAGGGGAGCTTCATGTCGGCCACCGGATCACCAACTAGCGACACGGACTCGTCCGCCGATGGGAGCTCCCCTGTGGTGGCGGCACCATCTGTGCGCCCCACTTCTACAGGTACAGCCGCCACCTCCCCTACCAGCACCGCCCTCCCAGCAGACCCTCAGCGTTCGCCCCGTGCCCGCTCACCCAGGAGGGTGGGCATCACCTTCGCCCGAGGCACCTCAGGCCCTGCCCCAGTCACCCCTGCTGCCCTCAGTGAGGAGGCCATTGACCTCCTCAGGTCACTCACTGTTGGGCAGTCTACCATTGTGAATGCCATCCAGGGTGTAGAACGAGAGTTGCAACACGGTAATGCATTCCTGGAGGGCATTCACTCTGGTCAGGCTGCCCTTCAGCGAACCCTGCAATCTCTGGCCTCAGCACTGATGGCAGCCATTGTCCCTGTGTCCAGCCTCCCCCCTCCAACTTCCTCCACCCAGACCCAATCCCCTGTACCCCAGCCCATCCCAAGCACACCTACAGACCAGCATGCACACAAGTCAACACACACAAGTAGCTCAAGCAAACATAGGCACCACACACACCACAGGCACTCACGCAAGCCTCACCCACATACAGACACAGCAACATCCACTGTCTCCACTGTGTCCCCCTCCTCCTCTTCTCCCTCCCCCCTCCCAGTCTCGTCTACCCACACACCTGCATGCACCACATCTACAGGCACCAGGAATCGCACCAGGACACCCAGCACCACAAGCCGCTCACCTGCACTCACCACCTCCACTGCCATTCACACATCCCCTGTGTCCTCTCCCAGTGTGTCTGTGACGCCCCCTCCCAAAGTACACAAACGCCGGCAATCACTCACCCAACATCCATCCACCTCACGACAGCCTCCAGTACCTGCACCTGCACCCAAAACACCTAAAGTGACACCTCCTACAACCACCTTCTCTTCCTCCACTCCCAGACCCCCTCCAGCTACCCATCCCAGTGTCCGTCAGAAACTGTCCCTATGTAAAATTGACCTTTTTCCCCCCACCCGGCCCTCCAATTCATCAGTCCCATCGTAGCGCCTCAGCCAAAAAGCCTCCAGTACCAGTGGTGCGTGTTAAAGGCTTGTGAAGTGCACCGGCCACCAGGGCAGGCAGTAGGACCCGGAGCCAAGGCACTGGCAGCCCACCCCCTGTAAAGGCTCTAAAATTGGAGAGTGGACGACGGGACCGTGTTAAGACTCCTGGTGGGACAACAAGTGACATGGGTTCGAAGGGGATTGGTGAGTCAGCTGTAACTCCAACAAAGGTGGGGAAGGTCCAGAGGAAATCTGCCCAGCCTGTTGTGAGTGTCACGGCGGAGAAGTGCGCCATCATTCCCGGCGGTCCAGACACAACCGCCAGCACCGTCGTCACTGGTCCAGAGACCACCGCCACCGCCGGAGTCACAGCCCAGGGGGGCCCAAGTATCGTCACTGGTCCAGAGACCACCGCCGGAGTCACAGCCCAGGAGGTCCCAAATATCGTCACTGGTCCAGAGACCACCGCCAGAGTCACAGCCCAGGGGGGCCCAAGTATCGTCACTGGTCAGGAGACCACCGCCGGAGTCACAGCCCAGGAGGGCCCAAGTATCATCACTGGTCCAGAAACCACCGCCAGAGTCACAGCCCAGGAGGGCCCAAGTATTGTCACTGCTCAGGAGACCACCGCCAGAGTCACAGCCCAGAAGGGCCCAAGTATCGTCACTGGTCAGGAGACCACCGCCGTAGTCACAGCCCAGGAGGGCCCAAGTATCATCACTGGTCAGGAGACCACCGCCGGAGTCAGTGCCCAGGAGGGGCTCGGATGCCACAGCCCTGCTGGGCAAAGATGGAACGTCATGCCACCCACCAATGCCCATTGTAGAGAACGTCATGCCACACACCAATGCCCAGTGTAGAGATCGTCATGCCACACATCAATGCCCAGTGTAGAGATCGTCATGCCACACACCAATGCCCAGTGTAGAGATCGTCATGCCACACACCAATGTCCGTAACAGAACCGCCATGGCAAAGCACCGCTGAACAGTCCAGAACCGCCATGTCAAAGCACCGCTGAACAGTCCATAGACCGGCATGGCTAAGCACCGCTGAACAGTCCATAGACCGGCATGGCAAAGCACCGCTGAACAGTCCAGAACCGCCATGTCAAAGCACCGCTGAACAGGGCAAAGACTGGCATGGCTAAGCACCGCTGAACAGTCCATAGACCGGCATGGCAAAGCACCGCTGAACAGTCCAGAACCGCCATGTCAAAGCACCGATGAACAGGGCAAAGACCGCCATGGTGAAGACTGCGGGACAGTCCAGAACCGCCATGTCAAAGCACTGCTGAACAGTCCATGGACCGGCATGGCTAAGCACCGCTGAACAGTCCATAGACCGGCATGGCTAAGCACCGCTGAACAGTCCATAGACCGGCATGGCAAAGCACTGCTGAACAGTCCAGAACCGCCATGTCAAAGCACCGCTGAACAGGGCAAAGACCAGCATGGCTAAGCACCGCTGAACAGTCCATAGACCGGCATGGCAAAGCACCGCTGAACAGTCCAGAACCGCCATGTCAAAGTACTGCTGAACAGGGCATAGACCGGCATGGCTAAGCACCGCTGAACAGTCCATAGACCGGCATGGCAAAGCACCGCTGAACAGTCCAGAACCGCCATGTCAGAGCACCGCTGAACAGGGCAAAGACCGCCATGGTGAAGACTGCTGAACAGGGCAAGCACCGTGTAGGAATGAAAAGGCCGCCACATCAGGCATCCTTCTCCCATGTGCAGCTGGGACAGTGACAGGACATGAACTTTCACGGGGAGACTCATCCAGTCTGGGCACCTGTCCCACCCAGTACCAGTAGAGAACTGCATCTACTTGAGAGACTGTGGCTTTGCACTCCCCAGGATGGCACAGTGGCCAACCCACCCACTGTAGAGACTTGTGAGACTGTGGCTTTGCACTCCCCAGGATGGCACAGTGGCCAACCCACCCACTGTAGAGACTTGAGAGACTGTGGCTTGGCACTCCCCAGGATGGCACAGTGGGCAACCCACACACTGTAGAGACTTGAGAGACTGTGGCTTTGCACTCCCCAGGATGGCGCTGTGGCCAACACACCCACTGTAGAGACTTGAGAGACTGTGGCTTTGCACTCCCCAGGATGGCACAGTGGGCAACCCACCCACTGTAGAGACTTGTGAGACTGTGGCTTTGCACTCCCCAGGATGGCACAGTGGCCAACCCACCCACTGTAGAGACTTGAGAGACTATGGCTTGGCACTCCCCAGGATGGCACAGTGGGCAACCCACCCACTGTAGAGACTTGAGAGACTGTGGCTTTGCACTCCCCAGGATACATCAATGGGCATGGAGCCCCGTCGTGGATCTGGCTTTGCATTCATCTGGCTGAGGTGCCCCCCCTTCCCTTCCCTCTGAGGTGCCTGTAGTATTTCTATCTGATGCCCCGGCAGTGTTCTCTCCGATTGTGGGCAGGTATAGTTTGTGGGCCTCGCCCATACATTTTTGGACTGTTGGTGCACTGACATTGTTGTGTACATATCTGCACTACTTCTCGGATTGTATATATAAATATGAGTGATTTTGAAATATATATCTGTATATTTTTGTATGACATGTATATTGGCACATTACAATGTTTACCCAAATTTCGCTTTGTCTTTTCATTCTTCCGGGGGGGATTGTGGGTTGTTACTGTGATTTTTGTGACTGCATTGGTGTGTATGTTGTAATATGCGAGGGTGGGGGAGGGGGTGTTTGGTGGGTGTCCCCCTAACTTTTGCCTCACCCTCCCCGTGTCGTAGGTGCAGTACTCACCGGTGTCTTCGGCGCCTACGTAGCTGTTGGTCGTAGAGGAGCAGAAAGACAAGGGCAGGTAGGATTTGTAATTCGGGGTCCATGGTGTCCTCGTTCCTCGTGGGATGTGTTGAGGTGAGCGTTTTCCCATAGCAAAAGCTGTTTCCGCCGTGTTTTTATCCACGGTGAATCCGCCCCGAAAAAAGGTGGCGGATTGGCGGGTTGTAATAGTGTGGGCGGTACATTGTCTCCCGCCTGTCTGTTGGTGGTAACCGTCGCGCTGCTTGTCTGTACCGCCATTGCAGGCGGTGTGTTAAAGTGGCTGTCTTTGTTGGCGGTTTCCGCCAGGGTCATAATTCCCTCTTTTTGTCCGCCGGCCTGTTTGCGGTATTTCCGCAGCTTTAACACCGTCCGCCAGGGTTGTAATGACCACCGAAAACTTCAACCGCGACTTCACCACGTTAGCCTATGATTTCTATGATTTGCACACAAACGCCTGGGGAATGGGGTTTTAGTACTTCCCCCAGCCTACGGGTCCTTGCATGGTTGTGTGGGCTGAAAGTAGTTTTTGCATTCCATTTTTTAGTATATGGTTTGGCCCCCTATAGGGACCAATGTTAGTTTATGCCTTTACTTACCTGTTAAGTATATTTTTGTTTGTCCATATCTCCAGGTAGGAGATACTGCAAAGTTAGATGTAGAGTGTGTATTATAACAAATATTAGATATTTTTCTAACACTGCCTTGGTTCTTACTTCTGCGTACTTCACTGACTGACCTGTGGTGTATTTGCACCTGCTTTACACCTTCACTAGATAGAGCCTGTAAAGTCCAAAAGTTCTCCCGGAGGCTGTGAGCAGCTATCCTGTGGTTCTCATTTGCAGACAAAGTTAGAGAGAAACTTGTGGCAGTTAGGGAAGAGGATGCAGACAACTATCAAGTCATGAAAGAGGCACTGATTGATGTATTTGAGCTAAATACTGAGGAATACAGGATCAAGTTCAGGGCAAATACAGAAGAAGTCCTCTCAAGACTGGGTTGATTTTGTAGACTGTGCAGTTAAGGCTATGGAAGGTTGGATACTTGGTAGTATTGCATATGACTATGAAGGGCTGTACAATTTGAACATGAGAGAGCACATCCTTAAAAACTGTTTGACAGAAAACCTGCACCAATTCCTAGAGTGACCTCTCCACAAGAATTGGGAAAGAAGGCATACAAATGGGTCAGCACAACAGTGAGTAAGAAAACTCATAATGGGGGTGACCAGAAGAAAAACATACTTCTAAGTCTCAAGGGAAGGATGGGGAGAAGCCTAAAGGCAAAAACAAAGGGCCTCATTCTGACCCTGGCGGACGGCGGAGGCCGTCCGCCAGGGTACCGCCGCTGAATGACTGCACCGCGGTCAAAAGACCGCGGCGGCCATTCAGACATTTCCCCTGGGCCGGCGGGCGCTCTCCAAAAGAGCGCCCGCCGGCCCAGAGGAAATGCCCCTGCAACGAGGACGCCGGCTCAGAATTGAGCCGGCGTAGTTGCAGGGGTGCGACGGGTGCAGTTGCACCCGTCGCGTATTTCAGTGTCTGCTTAGCAGACACTGAAATACTTTTCGGGGCCCTCTTACGGGGGCCCCTGCCGTGCCCATGCCATTGGCATGGGCACGGCAGGGGCCCCCAGGGGCCCCGCGGCACCCCCTACCGCCATCCTGTTCCTGGCGGGCGAACCGCCAGGAACAGGATGGCGGTAGGGGGTGTCAGAATCCCCCATGGCGGCGCAGCTAAGGGCAGCGGTAAACCGGCGGGAGACCGCCGGTTTGCCTCTTCTGACCGCGGCCGAACCGCCGCGGTCAGAATGCCCTGCGGGGCACCGCCGGCCTGTCGGCGGTGCTCCCGCCGACCCTGGCCCCGGCGGTCTTAGACCGCCGGGGTCAGAATGACCCCCAAAGTCTTCTTCAGGTCCACAAACTACTTCTTGGGGTGGGTCCAAATCATCCTCTTCCTCTAATAAGAAACCCTGGTGCTTTCTTTGTAAAGAAAAAGGCCATAGTACAGCTGAGCCCAATTGTCCTAAGAAAAGCAATAAGAGTACTACTACTAAGTCCCCCAGTGCCCCTAGTAGTAGCACTGGTAGTAGTACCACATCCAGTGGGGTAGCTGGGTTCACATTGGTTACTGCAGTAGACTCTGGCCTTGGCAGAGAAACCACTGAGGCTATCCTGGTATCAGAGGGAGGCACTGACCTTGCCACTTTGGCTTCCTGGCCTCCTATTATGAGGAAATACAGGCATAATCCCCTTGTTAATGGTACTGAGGCAGAGGCTTACAGGGACACATGTGAAGGTGTCACCACAGTGACTGAAAAATTGGTGTCACCTGAGTAAATTCTACTTGGAAACACTTACCAAGTGGCCAACACTGACAACATCACTAAGTGACACCCCATGGCAGTTAACTTTAGCTGGGGGACTACTAGCCCTAAAAACGTTGTAGTGTCCTCATCCATTCCTGTAGAGTGTCTAGTGGGCAATTATTTGGAGACTTCAGCATGGGCTGAAGTGGAGTTACAGGACCATGCAGCAATGCTGGCCATCCCTGAGAGTGTGTTTTGGCATCTAGAGCACAGGTCAAGAAACAGGTGGAACCAGAAGCATTGGGTCCTGGAACAATGGCCCAGGCAGCTCTCAAGGAGAGAGGTAGGAAGGGTAAAAAGTTACCCTCTACCCAGACATCATGTGAGGATCAGTCTCCACATGGAGATGAGCTTGCCCCTTGTGAGGAACCTGCCCCAGAGGAGCTTGGGCCTGACATGGCAGAGCATTTGGGGGCAGAGGGACCGTCCAGGGAGGAACTGGTTCTAAAGCAGAAATCCTGCCCCTCTCTTGAAGGCCTCAGACAGCAAGCTGCTACAGAAGAGGCAGGGGATGTCAGTGGATCCCACAGGATCTACTAGGAAAATGGTATCCTTTAATCTGAGGCTAGGAACCCTATGCCTGGTGCTACCAGGAGGTTGGTCATACCCTAGAAGTTTAGGGAGTTCTTATTGACCCTGGCACATGACATTCCCATTGCATGACGTCTTGGGCAAAAAAAGACTTGGGGCAGACGTGTCTCACTCTTTCACTGGCCCCACATGTCTGAAGACATAAAGGAGTTTTGCTGCTCCTGTGTCACCTGCCAAGCCAGTGGTAAATCAAGTGGCACTACAAAGGCCCCCTTAGTGTCAGTACCAGTGGTTGGTGTTCCCTTTGAAAGGGTCGGGATTGACATTGTTGGTCCCCTTGATCCTCCTACAGCCTGTGGGAACACATTTATTTTGGTGGTGGTGGACCATGCCACCAGGTACCCAAAAGCTATTACCCTTAAGACCAGTACAGCACCTGCAGTTGCCAAAGCTCTCCAGGAATCTTTTCCAGGGTGGGTGTCCCTAAGGGGTGTGTAAGACAGCAGTGCAAACTTCATGTCTGGCTTCATGAAAGCAATGTGGAACGAGTGTGATGTAACATATAAATTCACCACCCTTTACCATTCACAAGTAAATGGGTTAGTTGAACGATTCAACAAAACCGTTAAGCGTATGATCATGGGACTCTCTGAAAAACTCAGGAGGAGATGGATTGTCTTACTACCTTGCCTTCTTTTTGCCTACTGAGATGTTCCACAGAAGGGAGTGGGTTACCGTCCATTTGAGCTTCTGTTTGGACATCCAGTTAGGGGTCCTCTTTGTCTTGTGAAGGAGGGATGGGAGCAACCTCTCAACACCCCCCATCAGGACATTACAGATTATGTACTATGCGTATGGTCATGTATGGCAGAGTATATGAATAAGACCACTAAAACCCTTGAGGCCAGCCAGGCGTTGCAAAAGCAATGGCATGAGCAAAAGGCCGTGCTGACTGTTTACCAGCCAAGGCAGAAAGTGTGGGTTTTGGAGCCTGTGGCCCCCTTAGCACTTCAAGACAAGTGGAATGACCACCACACAATTGTGGAGAAGAAGGGTGAGGTCACCTATTTGGTTGACCTGTGCACTCCAAGAAGCCCCCACAGGGTGCTTCATGTGAATCACCTAAAGCCGTATTTTGACAGGGCCAACAAAAGCTTGCTCATGGCCACTGATGAGATACAGGAAGAAGAGAATGACCCTCTCCCTGACCTCCCCCAAAATCCTGTAGCTGAACTGCAACAAGTTGACTGCAGACAAGTTCTCAGTCAGTTTTCAGAATTATTTTCCCTGACACGCAGTCAGACCAGCTGGTGTGCCCATGATGTGGACAGAGGTGATAGTCTGCTTGTCAGAAGCAAAATTTACAGACACCCTGACCATGTCAGACATTGCATCAGGGCAGGGGTCCAAAAGATGCTTGAGTTGGGGGTTACTGAGCCTCCAGGCAGCCCTTGGGCTAATCCTGTAGTACTTGTGCCCAAACCTTATTCCCGGGGTGGAAAAAATAAATGAGGTTTTCTGTAGACTACAGAGGCTTCAATGCAGTCACTAAGACTGATTCCCATCCTATCACCAGGGCAGATGAGTTGATTGATAATCTGGATGCAGCCAAGTATCTCAGCACTTTTGATTTTATTGCAGGCGACTGGCAGATCAAATTAATTGATGCTGCTGAACCTAAAGCAGCATTTTCCAGTCTTGATGGGCATTATCACGTCACTGTGATGCCCTTACGTTTGAAAAATGCACCTGCCACATTCCATAGTTTGATGAATCAATTTCTGGCAGGACTGGACGACTTCAGTGCAGCATATCTAAATGATATTGCTGTCCTTAGTTCCACCTGGCAGGATCACTTGGTCCACCTTAGGAGTTTACTTAAGGCCTTGAAAAAGGCAGGCCTCACTATCAAGGATACCAAATGCCATACAGGGCACATGGTAGGTGGAGGCCAAGTTCAACCTTTACAGAGCAAAATCTAAACCATTGTGGATTGGGTTGCTCTAACTATTCAGACTCAAGTCAGAGCTTTTCTGGGTCTGACTGGGTATTACAGCAGATTTGTAAAAGGGTATGGCTCCTCTGTGACCAAAAAAAGTACAATGGACAGCTAGCTATCAAGAGGACTTTGATGCCCTGAAAAGGTCCATGTGCTCAGGTCTAATTCTTAAAAGCCCTAACTACTCCAAACAGTTAATTGTTCAGACAGATGCTTCAGAAACAAGAATAGGAGCAGTGTTATCTTAACTTAATGAAGAGGGCCAGGATCAACCCTGTAGCTTTCATCAGCAGGACACTGACCCCCAGAGAGAAACGTTGGTCAGCTATAGAGAGGGAGGCCTTTGAGTGTTCTGGGCCCTAAAGAAGCTGAGGCCATATCTGTTTGGCACTCACTTCATTGTTCAGACAGACCGCAAGACCCTCTTGTGGCTTAAACAGATGAAGTGTTCAGTGGAACATAGACCTGGCAGTAACCATGCCAACGCAGATAGACTTTCCAGATATTTCCACCTAGAAAATAAAGATTCACCTGGGTAAGGCTAGTCTTAGCCTCTTTCGTTTGGAGGAAGAGGATAAGTAGGAAAGTAGCACTATTCTGGCATAGTTACCCCCACTTTTTGCCTAGTGTCAGTGCGTTTAGACTGCAGTACACAGGGATCCTGCTAACTCAGGGCATTGGTACACCAGGGGTCCCCCATGTGCTACATCATGTACTGTACCACCCATGGGGGCCCATGCACACTGTGACTACAGGCTTGCTATTGCAGCCTGTGTGAAACAGTGCATACACCTTTCACTCCAGATATAAGGTTTGCCTTATATCATGATCACTGCACTCTGACCCTATATGTCACTCCTAAGGTAGGCCCTTTAGCCCAAGGGCAGGGTGCATGGTTCTAAGAGTGAGAGTACCTCTGCATTAGCAGAGGCACACCTACAAAGCCCAGATTCCAATCGCTGGTTTTTGTAAGTATAGGGAAGCCATCTTAAGGTATGTAGTGGACACTGATCAACACAAGTAATCCAACTACATAATGGCTTCACCAAACATAGGCATGTTTGGTATCAAACATGTTGGACTCATTCAGGTACTCAGATTCCAGTGCTAGTTGCATGATACTATGTACTCTGGGGGTTCCCTAGGGTATCCTCCATGTCTGCGGGACAGCCTTGCAGGATCTGCATGCCAGACCGTGCTGCTGCCAACCACAAACACTGTTCTGCCCACCTGCAGCGGAGTTTGATTCAGGCAGGGAAAGAGAGAACAATGGGCTTCCTGTAAGACGTCTGATCACCTCTTCTTTAGAAATAGGTGTCTCTGGGCTGAGGTGGCGATGCCTTTGAGTGCCACCAGACTGCTTTGAAGGGCACATTTGGTGCCCTTCTTGCATAAATTGGTTTACACCATTGCAGGAACACCTGGTTTCCGCTATAGCGCGAAACCACACAAATGACAGGGAAGTAACCACCACCCTGTCCATCTCCTTCCTTGGTAGGTGCACAGAGCTCTGCCAGGTGGCCACTTGATTCTGCCATCTTGGAAATAACATGAGCAGAGGGCCCTGGGAGCATGTGACTGGTTATTTCAGCTGGGTGATGTCCCTGGCCCCCCCCTCATAGGTGGGTCATTTCAGTTAGTGTCCAACCACCTTCCTGGGTTACTTAAGGGCTCCCCAAGGGACTTACCTCTTGACGGTGATGGAGAATGGTGTCCACGAGAACATCTTTTTGAATGGCCCAGTGAAAGGACATCAGTCTGAAAAGGATACCTTGTTCAACAGGGAGACCTGGATGGCTCCAACATCTGCGCCACCTGAAGCTTCATTCAATGCTCCCACAGAGCCTTTGGCAGAAGCTGACAGCAGGAGTCACGTTCTTCGGTGTCATGGTGCTCACCCAGGTGCCACATACAATTTGAGAGGGGGTCCGTAGCCGACATTTGTCTTTCACAGAACACACAGGATTTATTCCCCGAAGACATGGAAAAAGCACACTGTTCTAGTACAAGTAAAATGTTTAAGTAGGCCACAAATGGCCCAACTGTCACAGATCTGCGTTGCAAACGTTGAAAAGAAGGAAATTACATCAGCAAGGGGTTTGTATGGACTCCGCTGACGTCACATCCGGCAAACAACATCAAAACAGAGTTGTGCAACACCCTCTTCTGATGCATAGACGTGCTATGGGAAAAAAGTTTCAGGATCCAGGCTCACACCTGGGGAAGATTCTAAAGTAAGAAATCTGCAGCTAGATGTCTCTATCAGATACTCACTATTGGACACTCAGGGCAGGGGGACAAGACTGTACACCATACAGGATAGATTTCTGTCCCACCACCAGGCACTGGTTTAGGCCTATCTCCTGTGTTTCATCCTGCACTAAGGCTCACTGGTTGCTCATTGAGTGGTGCTCTACTCAACAACTGTCAAATACAGGAATTAAGAGGGGGCAGAGGAGTCAGGAGGAGGACAACCAAGTCAGACTGAGACTAAGA
This sequence comes from Pleurodeles waltl, assembly GCF_031143425.1. Taxonomy (NCBI): domain Eukaryota; kingdom Metazoa; phylum Chordata; class Amphibia; order Caudata; family Salamandridae; genus Pleurodeles; species Pleurodeles waltl. The sequence continues at coordinate 848,635,346 of NC_090444.1, forward strand.
AAGAAGCCACTCTCAGTAGGAGCAAATCTTCAGTCACTAGAGAAGATGGCCCCCAGAACCTCGCCCTGGGAGTGAGATGTACTTAACCTCTGAATGCAATGGAGAACTAGGTTGCACTATGTCCAGAAAAAGAGATAGGTATGACCTGTCAGTGCAATTCTTTGTTAGGATCTGAGCTCCACTCTAATGTTCAACAGAACTTTTTTAATGGAACTTCTGCAAAGGTGTTGATAAGGATCTTGTGTGCTCATGAACTTCATGGTAACAGGGTGTGAATGAAACAGCTGAGAGATAGTAATTCAATCAGATACTTTCATCTTACATGATTAACTTGCACGGCTTGCCTTGTGACGTCCACAAGTGACAGAGTGTCCTGGAAAGAGAGGCCCAAGCTAACTCTCCTGTGAGAAGGGTAATCTGAACTTCTCCTGGTGGCCAAAATGCTGTATTAACCTCCTGAATTTTTTTTCTGGTGGTTACTCAAATATATCACCCTTTTATAAATCTCCTGTAATCCTCAGTCATGCTGTAATTATATTTGTATTTTGACCACTGACTCCTTGTTGCACCACTTTGCACTTAGCTTAGCTTGTCCACTGCCACATTAGCGGTCACCAACTATAGACTCCATTTTGTATTTAGCTTAGCCGTAGGTTCACTGCCATGTTAAAAGCTGTAAGTATTTTTCCGTTCACATGTTTTCGCTCATGTTTTTATTCTACATGTCTGCGTGTTCTTTCTCATCAAGAGCTAAGGCATAACATGGGGGAGTTAGGCAGATAAGAATGTGCTAGGATGATGTCTATGGCACTGCAGGGAACGGTTTGGTTTTGGGAGAGGCACCATGGGATTGTGACCAGTTCCAACGCGTTTTTTTAAAACTGACCTGAAGTAGCCAGCATTTTTGAACAACCAATTACTGAGCGAGGGGGGGGGGTTCTAGAAATTGCCTCTCTGGCTTGTTTAAGGTATATAGGAGACCCAGGATTGATGGTGGGGAGATTCAGAGACTTCAGTCAGGGTCAGGACGCTGACGTCTGCCATCCCGTGAGGGTAGATCTCTCTTTCTCCTGACAGTCTATCTTGGGGGTCCACAACTTGAAGCTACTGAGAGAAAGATGAAGGAGCAACTATGCCCCATGGTGATGAATGTTTACTAATTATTTGCTTTGCATTGTGTAGGAATATATATATATATATATATATATATATATATATATATATATATATATATATATATATATATATATATATATATATATATATGTATTTGTATTTTTGCATATATATATTTGCCGTTCATAGATTGAAGATTCCTTGTACATGCTTTCATTTCATTACTGCGAACTTTTTAAACATGCACTTTTGGTTGTACTGACCTTCCTTTCTGAGCCTTCCAGAGTGATTTAATAAATGAATCTCTAGACTAAGAGGTGCATTCTAGAAATTCATTTCAGTGTGTGTACATTTCAGCTCTGTCAGCAGTAAAGCAAAACACATGCCAAGAAAAGCTCTGACCCGAGTCTGAGTAGTTGGAGCAATCCCTATAAGGGTTGAACTTGGCATCCACCTACCAGGTGGCCCAAGTAAACAACTTTTCTGTGCCCTATCTGGCATTTGGTAGCCTTGACAGTGAAGCCTGCCTTCATCAAGGCCTCAAGTACAATCCATAGGTGGACCAGGTAATCCTGCCAGGTTGAGCTAAAGATAGCAATACCGTCTAGATATGCTGCACTAAAGACTTCCAGGCCTGCCAGAACTTGATTCATCAACCTCTGCAATGTGGCAGGCACATTGTTCAAACCAAAGGGCATCACAGTGAAGTGATCATGCCCACCAGGAGCGAAAAAAACAGTTTTAGGTTTATCAGAATCAGTTAATTAGAACTGTCAATATCCTGCAACCAATTCAAAAGTGCTAAGATACTTGGCTGCAGCGAGAGTATATATCAACTCAACTGCGCTGGGGATAGGATGGGCATCAGTCTTAGAGACTGCATTGAGGCCTCTCTAGTCTACACAAAACCCACACTCTCTGTCTTAGCTGGTAAACAGTCAGCACATCCTTCTGGTCTTGCCATTGCTTTTGCAGCTCTGGGCTGGTCTCACACTTTTTAGTAGCCTTCTTCATATACTCAGCCATACATGATTATAGGCCTAGTACATAGTCCACAATGTCCTTTTTGGGGGGGTTTGAAAGGTTGCTACCATCCCTCCTTCACAAGACAGAGATGATCCCTAACTTGATGCCCAAAAGGAAACTCAAATGGGCTGTAACCCACTAATTTCTGTGGGACCTCTCTGTAGGCAAAAAAGGCAAGGTAGTAGGACACACCATCTCCTCCTGAGGTTTTTAGAGATTCCCATGATCACACTTGTAAGGGTTTTGTTGAATCGTCTTTGTGGATGATAAGGAGTGGTGAATTTGTAGGTTACACCACACTCCTTCCACATTGCTTTGAGGTATTCAGACATGAAGTTTGCATCTCTGCCGGATACTACCTTAGGGAAGCCAACCCTGGAAAAGATTCACAGGAGGGCCTTGGTCACTGCAGGAGCTGTAGTGGTCCTAAAGAAAATGGCTTCTGGGTATTTGGTGGCATGGTCCACCACCACCAGAATAAATCTGTTCCCAGAAGATATAGGAGATTCAAGGGGACAAACAATGACAATCTCTACCCTTTCAAAGGGAACCCCAAGCACTGCTACTGGGATTAAGGGGTCCTTTGTAGTGCCACCTGACTTGCCACTGGCCAGGCAGGTAACACAGGAGCGACAAAACTTCTTGGTGTCTTCAGACATGTGGGGTCAGTGAAAGTGTGAGACACGTCTGTCCTAAGTCTTGCTTTACCCAAGATGTCATGCAATGGGAATGTCAGGTGCCAGAATCAAGAAGAACCCCCTAAACTTCTGAGGTATGACAAACCTCCTGGTAACACCAGGTTATGCGTCTCTAGCCTCAGGAAAAGGGAGACAATTTTCCCAGTAGATTCTGTGGAATCCACTGACATCCCTGCCTCTTCTTCAGCAGCTTGCTGTCCAAGGCCTTCAAGAGAGGAGCAGGATTTCTGCTCAAGACTCAGTTCCTCCCTGGAAGGTCCCCATACAACCAAGAGATCTGCTGTGTCAGGCCCAAGCTCCTCGGGTGTAGGTTCCTCATAAGGGACAAGATCATCTCCCTAAGGAGACTGATCCTCACATGAGGTCTGGGTAGAGGGTAACTTTTTACCCCTCCTACCTCTCTTCTTGGGAGCTGCCTGGGCCATTGTTCCAGGCTACAGCACTCCTTGTTCTCTCTGTTTCTTGACCTGTGCTCTAGTGGCAATAAACACACTCTCAGGGATGTCCAGCACTGCTGTTTGGGCCTGTAACTGCAATTCAGCCCAGGCCGAAGACTCCAAATCATTGCCCATAAAACACTCTACAGGAATGGATGAGGACACTACAACTTTCTGAGGGTCAGTAACCGCCCCCCACAAGCTAAAGTTATCAACTGGTGTGGCATTTCATGATGTTATCAGCGTTGGTCACTTGGTAATTGTGCCAAAGTAGAATTTGCTTAGGTGACACCAGTTTTTCAGTCAGCATCGTGACAGTTGCACTTATATCCCTGTAAGCTTCTGCCTCAATACAATTAATGAGGGGGTGCTGCCAATATTTCCTCATATTAGGAGGCCAGGCAGTCAACGTGGCAAGGTCAGTGCCACCCTCAATCAGGACAGCCTCCGTGGTTTCTCTGACTAGGCCAGAGTCCACTGCAGTATTCAGATACTTTGATAAGTATTCATGCTTTGAAACCATCATTTCTGGAGGTGCTAAAACCAACAAGTGTGAGTGGTGGGTTAACTTAAACTAGTACCAGGGGAGTCCAAGGGTGCAGGACTTGCGTGGCTCTCTCCAGTTTTCCTTCACCCAGAATCCCCTTGAAATCACAAAATGTGCTTACAAAACACATTTGCCTTGCATTTCAATGAGCAGAAGTCCAGGGCTCTGCATGCAGCCACGAATTTTCTACAACTCAGCGTTCCACTAAGTCTCCAGCAAAAAACTGGCTCACTTTAGTGAGTGGGCAAGTGACCACAACAGGGAAGAACCCAAAACGGATTGTGGAGACATCACAATTACCTACCACAAAACAGCCTCGTTTTTTAAGACAGTCACCACAGTATTTGGTCCTGGGCTCAGCAGCCATATAGGGAAACCTACCAAACCCAGACATTTCTGAAAACTAGACACCCAAGGAAGTCCACGTAAGTGTGGCGTGTTTGGATTTCACAAAGTTTTCTTACCCATAATACCCTGCAAAAGTGAAACGTTGATTCAAACCACTATTTTTCCTTTCTTTTTTATCACAGAAACTATAGGAATGTGCAGGGATCCTCAAAATTCTCCTACCACCCAGTGTTTCTCCACTTGTCCTGATAAAAACACAACCCCACTTGTGTGCCTGCGCCTAGTGCCTGCGTCAGGAATGCATCACTCCAGGGTTAACAGTAGCCCTCATGCAAGGACTACCATTGACACTTGTGTGATCCATTCCTGTCGCAGGCACTAGGCCTACCCACACAAGTGAGGTGCCCTTTTTATCAGGACACTTGGGGGAAGGCTGGGTAGGAGGAAATTTGTGGCTCCTCTAAGATTCCAGAACTTTCTGTCACCGAAATGTGAGGTTTGCAAAGGATTCTGGGTAACAGAACCTGGTGAGAGCCCCATAAGTCACACCATATTGGATTCACCTAGGTGTCTAGTTTTCATAAATGCACAGGTTTGGTAGGTTTCCCTAGGTGGCGGCTGAGCTAGAGGCCAAAATCCACAGCTAGGCACTTTGTAAAACACAGCTCTGATTTCTTTTGGAAAATGTGATGTGTCCACGTTGTGGTTTTGGGCATTTCCTGTTGCGGGCACTAGGCCTACCCACACAAGTAAGGTACCATTTTTATTGGGAGACTTGGGTGAATGCTGGGGAGGAGGAAATGTGTGGCTCCTCTCAGATTCCGGAACTTTCTGGCACCCAAATGTAAGAAAAAAGTGGGGTTTTTTGTGCAAAATTTTGAGGTTTGCAAAGTATTCTGGGTAACAGAACCTGGTGCGAGCCCCACAAGTCACCCTATCTTGGATTCCCCTAGGTTTCTAGTTTTAAAAAATGCACAGGTTTGGTAGGTTTCCCTAGGTGGCGGCTGAGCTAAAGGCCAGAATCCACAGCTGGGTACTTTGTAAAAAACAGCTCTGATTTCTTTTGGAAAATGTGATGTATCCAAGTCGTGTTTTGGGGCATTTCCTGTCGCGGGCACTAGGCCTACCCACACAAGTAAGGTACCATTTTTATCGGGAAACTGGGGGAATGCTGGGTAGGAGGAAATTTGAGGCTCCTCTCAGATTCCAGAACTTTCTGTCACAGAAATGTGAGGAAAAAGTGTTTTTTTTGCCAAATTTTGACGCTTGCAAAGGATTCTTGGTAACAGAACCAGGTGAGAGCCCCACAAATCACCCCATCTTGGATTACCCCAAGTGTCTAGTTTTAAAAAAATGCACAGGTTTGGTAGGTTTCCCTAGGTGGAGGCTGAGCTAGAGACCAAAATCCACAGGTAGGCACTTTGTAAAAAAAACAGCTCTGATTTATTTGGGAAAATGTGATGTGTCCACGCTGCGTTTTGGGGCATTTCCTGTCACGGGCACTAGGCCTACCCACACAAGTGAGGTACCATTTTTATCAGGAGACTTGGGGAAATACAGAATATGAAAAAAAGTGTTATTGCCCCTTGTCTTTCTCTACATTTTTCCCTTCCAAATGTAAAACAGTGTGTAAAAAAAGACGCTTATTTGAGAAATTACCTGTAATTCACATGCTAGTATGGGCACCTCGGAATTCAGAGATGTGCAAATAACCACTGCTTCTCAACACCTTATCTTTTGCCCATTTTGGAAATACAAAGGTTTTCTTGATACCTATTTTTCACTCTTTATATTCCAGCAAATTAATTGCTGTATACCCGGTATAGAATAAAAATCTATTGCAAGGTGCAGCTCCTTTATTGGCTCTGGGTACCTACGGTTCTTGATGAACCTACAAGCCCTATATATCCCTGCAACCAGAAGAGTCCAGCAGACGTAACAGTATATTGCTTTCAAACATCTAACAGGAAAAAGTTACAGAGTAAAATATGGAGAAAAATGGCTGATTTTTTCACCTCAATGTCAATATTTTTTTATTTCAGCTGTTATTTTCTGTAGGAAAACCTTGTAGGATATACACAAATGATCCCTTGCTGAATTCAGAATTTTGTTTATTTTCCAAAAATATTTAGCTTTCCTGGATCAAGTATTGGTTTCACACCCTTTTTTTGTCACTAACTGGAACGAGGTTGAAAACACAAAAAATAGTAAAAATGGGGTATGTCTCAGTAAAATGCCAAAATTATGTTGAAAAATGTGGTTTCTGATTCAAGTATGCCTGTTCCTGAAACCTGGGAAGCTGGTGAATTTAGCACCGCAAACCCTTTGTTGATGCCCTTTCAGGGGAAAAAACACAAGCCTTCTGCGGCAGCCCTTTTTTCCAACTGTTTTGAAAAAAATGAAATTTTTGCTGTATTTTGGCTAATTTCTTGGTCTCCTCCAGGGGAAACCACAAACTCTGGGTACCCTTAGAATCCTTAGGACATGGAAAAAAAGGAACCAAATTTGGCATGGATAGCTTATGTGGACAAAACAAAAAGTTATGAAGGCCTAAGCGCGAACAACCCCAAATATCCAAAAAAGTGCCCAGCACTGGGGTGCGGGGGGAGGCCCAGGAGCTAAGAGGTTAAGAAACCTTTTCTCATACTGTACCCTTGGGCAGAGGATCAGCCCTACTATTTGCAGTGCAGAGATCTTGTCAATCTTTGTGGAATGAGGAATACAGCTGAAGTTCTCAAACCATGGGTTGTGGAACAGTTTTTTCAGGGACAGAATGCCCATTCAACAGCAACAGAAGAATAGCCAGGATTGTTAGCCACATTATGAAAAGAAACATTCCAGTAACAATTCCATCATAGGAACAGTGCAATATCAGGTACCTGTCACCAATGACAGGTAAGAAGAAATTGATGGCGCAGAGTGACTGTGGAGCCTGATGAAAAGTCCTCTATGTAGAATTTAGACTCATTTTCATAAAGCTTTGTTCCTCGAAAAGGCATAATTTTGATTGATGTTGACCACGGAGAGGTTCATAATTAGCCATGGTGTTGCTTGGGAAATTTGCAGTTTTAATAATCGTAGTATAAGATTCATCCATGGAATACTTTGCTAGATACACAGTTGGAGACACAGGGGGTCATTCTGACCCTGGCGGTAATTACCGCCATGGCGGAGGTTGGCGGTAGCACTGCCAACAGGCTGGCGGTGCTCTGCCGGGCATTCTGACCGCGGCGGTACAGCCGCGGCCAGAAGCGGAAAGCCGGCGGTGTACCGCCGACTTTCCACCGACTTTCCGCCGCCCATGGGAATCCGCCATGGCGGCGCAGCTTGCTGCGCCGCCATGGGGATTCTGACAGCCCATACCGCCATCCTGTTCCTGGCAGTTCACCCGCCAGGAACAGGATGGCGGTATGGGGTGTTGTGGGGCCCCTGGGGGCCACTGCAGCGCCCATGCCAATGGCATGGGCACTGCAGGGGCCCCCGTAAGAGGGCCCCACAAAGAATTTCAGTGTCTGCTTTGCAGACACTGAAATTCGCGACGGGTGCAACTGCACCCGTCGCACCTTCCCACTCCGCCGGCTCCATTCTGAGCCGGCTTCCTCGTGGGAAGGATGTTTCCCGCTGGGCTGGCGGGCGGACTTTCGGCGGTCGCCCGCCAGCCCAGTGGGAAAGCCAGAATGACCGCCGCGGTCTTTCGGCGGGAACCGCTTGGCGGGCGGCGACCGCCGTCTGCCGCGGTCAGAATCACCCCCACAGTATGCTCACATGTCCCAGACTGGCTCCTCAAACTGGTAATGTTACTACTCTCTTCTTGGGGTTTTTCATTTAAAGTAGGGGCGGCTGGGAGGTTCTACTGTGAATTCTTCTTGATGTCCAGGAGAGTCTGCTGTACACAATCGGCCACATAGTGCTTCTTGACATTGGTTTTTTTCCAAATCAGACAAGGGAGGCAGAGTTGCAGTTTTTTCAGCTTTTAACCCAAGAACTAGAACGGGTGATGCAGAAGGGTTCAAAAGCTTGCCTATTGTGGATCTCTTCTTGAATTAGCTGTAAAAACCTTCTCTTCACTAGTGGTGGCTTCAGAATGCTTCACATTGGACAGCTTGTCCTCTTGGACACTCTGTAAGACATCTGACCGCTTGTCCAAGTTAATTTCTTTTTCATCCGCCACCTTCCCAGGATTATATAGGCCGGGTACATACATGGGCACTACATGGTGCATCCGTCCAATACTCTTATAAGCAAGCTATTCAGTGCTCTCTGAACTGCATACAGATGATACCAACTGAGACGAGAACTCAGTACTATAGCAATCAGGACTTGTTTAATCATTCCATTTGCACGCTTGATTAATCTGTTACTCTCTGATCAATATGGATTGCTGAATTGCAGGCATATTCCCAGAGAAGACATAGCAACCCTTTAAGCCTTGGAGGCGAACGTTGAACCAATGTCTGAATGAAATCAGACACTGCAAATCCTTTACAAATGATTTAACATCTGCATTTCTCTGTGGCCACACCCATAGGGATTGAGAACATGAACCAATTGCTACCAATGTATACTTATATTGGTTAACAGAATGTATTGGTCCAACATGTTCCAAATATATAACCTTATATGGAATTTTGGAAACTGTGAGAGGTAGTGTATGGGGGTTATATAAACAGGGCCACTGTAGCACTGCTGTGGCATTCCTACAGTTGCATTTAATCCTACATGGGCAGATGGCAAACCATCATGGGCTTCCCTTATTAAGTCTAGCCGAGACAGCTTATTAGGAATTCGCCTGTCTCCCATTGTGGATCTAATAACCACAGTATTGCTATGTGAATCAAGGGTGTAGGTTTATTTGAGAGGAAATCCAACTGGAGGCATCTAACTCTTCTTATTTGCCTGTATCCCTGTTTCAATCTTTGCTTGCAATCTGGATAAGAGTGCTACCTTGACACTCTATACTGCAGTCTTTGAAGCAAAGCCAGTTGCATCACATGGACCAATGGAATCTTATCTTGTAAGACACTACCTTTCCCCAGAACTGTTAACAGGTTTCTCTAATGAATTTCTGAATATATTTAGGTGCCAATATTTTAAATCTACATTGTAACCTTGCAGGCAGAAGGATGACTCAGACACTGCTAGTGTGTAAACTGACAAGTCAGCCTTCTGTAGCAGAAGTACCAAGGTATGTATTACTGCATGTTGTGCGGTGATGTCACCTAGGATTTGGGTGTGGGTGAACTGTGGGTGGAACTCACCATCTTTTACTACACCATGCACTGCTGTGCAGGTTGTGGAGGGCCTTTGTTTGGTTTTACCTCAAGTTGTGTAGAGCCGTCCATGTAGAACATGCTCTGCTATGACTTTATGGGTAAGGCTTTTATAGTTGGGAGTGACATTCTGTTTATATCTGAGGAAAGCTTGGGTCCGAAGAGTCAGTGCATACTAAAACTGTGCATCTATTGTACTTAAGGACGAGGCCTACTGCATTGCTCTCGTATGAAGAGCTCAAGCATTAGGAATGCCTGTCTTAGTGGCTGCCTCTAGTGAGGATATGGGAGACACCACACTTATTTGTTTACCCTGTACCAACAGGCAACCTTTCAAAATAACTGTTTGCAAAGCTCCAAGATTTTTCTTGTTGGAGGCAAAACATGCTTCAGTTGGAGAATACAAACATGGCTTGTAGGCAAGGGGAATGTCTGTCCCTCATTATAGATTACATATGTGTAGCCTGAGTAACTTAGTACAACTCTCAAAACTTAGGACCTCATTGCAACCCTGGTGGTCGGTGATAAAGCGGCGGTAATACAGCCAACAGGCCGGCGGTAAAAAAATGGAATTATGACCACGGCAGAAACCGCCAACACAGACAGCCACTTTAACACTCCGACCACCACGGCGTTAGCGACAAGCACCGTGGCACTAACCACCAGCAACCAGACAGAAGACAATGTACCGCCCACACTATTACAAGAGGCCAATCCGCCACCTTTTCCGGGGCAGTACCAGTGCCATAAAAAGCACGGTGGAAACAGTGCACTGAAGGGAAACGACTCACCTCTCGACACTCAAGGAAGAACCACGACGCCATGGAGTCCGAACTGTACATTTTTCCAATGCTGGTGTACCTCCTCATACAAAAGGAACACGAACGCCGGCGAAGACGACCACGGTGAGTACTGCACCTAGCACACAAGGGGGGGGGGGAAGAGAGTAACACACACACGCAACATCCCCCCCACCCTCACCCCCAACACCATACACACAAACAGATGCAACATCACATATTCACCCAGTAACCCTCAGGAATAAGGCAACACAAAAGGAAGGGAGTAAAATGAGTGTAATAGTACAATTTAAGATAAATACGTCCTTAAATCAATAAACAGTATGTACAATATATACAAAAGGAGGGACACTGCCAACTCCAAAATGTACGTGGCCCACAGGGCCATAACACATAGGCCAAGGCCACACTTGACTCCTGCCTCAATAGGGAGAGAAGACTGCAGGGGCACCAGGTTTAAAACACAGACACCTCAGGGGGACGCAGAATGGGGGGCACCTCAGCCGGAAGAAGGTACGACGCCACTGCTCCTGGACGGGGCTACATGCCCTCTGCGATGTCCTGGGGAGTGCAAGGCCACAGTCTCTCAAGTGGGTGGTTTGCCCACTGCTTGGTCCTGGGGAGGGCAAAGCCACAGTCCCTCTAGGGGGTGGGTTGCCCACTGCTTGGCCCTGGGGAATGCAAAGCCATGGTCTCTCTAGTGGGTGGTTTGCCCACTGCTTGGTCCTGGGGAGTGCAAGGCCCCAGTCTCTCAAGTGCGTGGTTTGCCCACTGCTTGGTCCTGGGGAGTGCAAGGCCCCAGTCTCTCTAATGGGTGGGTTGCCCACTGCTTGGTCCTGGGAGGGCAAAGCCACAGTCTCTCTAGTGGGTGGTTTGCCCACTGCTTGGTCCTGGGGAGTGCAAGGCCACAGTCTCTCAAGTGCGTGGTTTGCCCACTGCTTGCTCCTGGTGAGTGCAAGGCCCCAGTCTCTCTAGTGGGTGGGTTGCCCGCTGCTTGGTCCTGGGGAGTGCAAAGCCACAGTCTCTGAAGTGGATGGCTTCTCCACTGGTTCTGGAGGGGGCTTTGTGCCCAGTGTGCTTCATCCTGCCAAGGAGGGGGTGAGTGGATGCCTTCTTCCACTGGTTCTGGTGAGGGCCTTGTGCCCAGTGTGCTTCATCCTGGAAGGTGCAAGGTCACAGTCTCTCACCTGGGTGTCAAACCTACAGGTGTTGCAGGGGCCAAGACGCACTACAGTCCATGCAGTCACGACTACACACAGCACGCCGGCAGTGACTGCTGCTCAGTGGATGTCAGTTGCGGTGCAGGTGGTTGGGCTGTCAGTGGTGGGGGCAGGCTCCAGCTCTTCCCCTGCAGCCTCAGACGGCTGCCCATTGGGGCTGCTGATGGCGGTGCAGGTGGCGGGGCAGGTGGCAGTGCTGGCTGCGGTGCAGGTGGCGGTGCAGTCAGTGGTGGGGGTAGGCTCCAGCCCTTCCCCTGTAGCCTTGGATGGTTGCCCACTGGGGCTGCTGCTGCTGGCAGTGGTGCTGCTGGCGGTGCAGGTGGTGGTGCTGGCCGCGGTGCAGGTGGTGGTGCTGTCATTGGTGGGGGTAGGCACCAGCCCTTCCCCTGCAGCCTCGGATGGCTGCCCATTGGGGCTGCTGACGGTGCAGGTGGCGGTGCTGGGCGCGGTGCAGGTGGTGGTGCTGTCATGTGGTGGGGGTATGCTCCAGCCCTTCCCCTGCAGCCTCGGATGGTTGCAGTGCCATGGATGGTGTGGTATGCCCCTTCCTGCCCTTGGCAGATGGTGGTGCCTCCTTTCTTCTGCCACCTGCTGTTCCCTTCCTGCCCTTGCTGGCTGGTGGTGCCTCCTTCCCCTTGCTGGCTAGTGGTGCCTCCTTCCCCTTGCTGGCTAGTGGTGCCTCCTTCCCCTTGCTGACTTGTGGTGCCTCCTTCCCCTTGCTGACTTGTGGTGTCTCCTTCCCCTTGCTGGCTGGTGTCCCCTTCTTGCCCTTGGCAGGTGATGCAAGCACACTGGCTGTTCTGACGGGTGCCTACATGGAGCCTCTCAACCCTGCAGTAGCTGCAGAAACTACAGTGGCCGTGGACTTGGTGGCTGAGGTGCTGGGCTGGGTTCTTGTCTGAAGTGAAGGACGGGGGGAGGGGGAAGGGGCAGGGAATAGGTCAATGCCAGTTCCCTATTTCTATGGCCACTTACTGTACCCTTTGGCATCTCTATTTTCAGATATCTGTGCCCCACTCTGGCTCTTGGTGTGTTTACTGCTGGCCACTACAGGTCATACCTATGTTAATATAACTGTACATTTGAATTGCAATGTTTACAGCTTGTTACACTAATACATATTTCAATCAATTGACAGACTCCATACTCCATATTAGTTCCAAGGGTGTTTAAGTCTGTGATAATAAGTGTAGGGGGTATTGCAATGGGCTGGGTTGATGGTGAAGAAATGTCCAGGAGAGAGTCCAGTCTATTGGTATCACAGATGTATTGTCCAAGGGAGCATAGAAAGTGGAGCAATGGCAGTTCAAGGTGGACAGGGTGACAGAGTGGGACACAAGGGTGACATTCAGGGGAGTCTTATTTCCTGGCGGGGGTCTTGGCAATGTTCTCTAGCTTCTGCCTGGATCGCAGGGACCTTTTGCGTGATGATTCTCCTTCTGCAGGGGGAGGGGTGCTGGTGGCCTGTTGTTCCTGTGGCGGGGCCTCCTGTCCACTAGCGTCGGCAGAGGTGGAGGGCTGTTCTTCAGTGTGGCTAGTGTCAGGGGCCCGTTGGTGTGCCACTGCCTCCCTCATGGTGTTGCCCATGTCTGCCAGCACCCCTGCAATGGTGACCAGAGTGGTGTGGATGTCACTTAGGTCATCCCTGATCCCCAGGTACTGTCCCTCCTGCAGCTGCTGGGTCTCCTGCAACGTGGCTAGTATCTGGCCCATGGTCTCCTGGGAATGGTGGTATGCTCCCAGGATCGCTGCAAGTGCCTCGTGGAGAGTCGGTTCCCTGGGCCTGCCCTCCCCCTGTCGCACAGCAGTCCTCCCAGCTTCCCTGTTGTCCTGTGTCTCTGTCCCCTGAACTGTGTGCCCACTGCCACTGACCACAGGTCCCTGATCGTCGTGTGTTTGTGGGGTTGCCTGGGGTCCCTGTAGTTATGGACACACTGCTGATTGACGTGTCCTGGAGACAGAGGGATGGCCTGCTGGGTGGGTGCTGTGGTGGCGTTTCCTGAGGGGGAGGCTCTGTGGTGGTGTTTCCTGAGGGGGGAGGCTCTTTGGTGGTTTGTGAATGTGTCTGGGTCACCGACTGTCCAGAGGTCCTTGATGGGCCAGGTTGGTCATCCACGCGTGCAGAGCTGTTTTCATCACTGTGGGCCTCTTCTGGGGGGGACTGGATGTGGCTGGCACCGCCTCTCCGGTGACGTTGTGTAGGGGTCCTGTGGGGATGTAAATGCAGTGTTATTGTATCTGCCTGTGCCATCTTGGCCATGGGTATGTTATTAGCAAGGCAGCTTTGGCTTGTGTGATTTGTGATTTGGTTGGATAAGTGATTGTCACTAGTGTGCATGCTGTGGTGACAGGTGTCCATGCAGGTCTGTGATGGGGGTCCATGCATTGGTGTAGCATGCATGGCTTGGTATTGGGATGGGTGGGTTGTCATGGTGGGGTATATGTGAGGTGGTGGAGTGATGGGGGTGAGGGTAGGGATAGGAGTTTGTGTGGCATGCAGGTGGGGGGATAAAGTAGTAAAGATTTGACTTACCAGAGTCCAGTCCTCCTGCTACTTCTGCCAGGCCCTCAGGATGCATTATTGCTAAGACTTGCTCCTACCATGTTGTTAGTTGTGAGGGAGGAGGTGGTACTCCACCACCATTCCTCTGTACAGCTATCTGGTGTCTTGCAACCACAGAACGCACCTTCCTCCGTAGCTCGTTCCACCTCTTCCTGATGTCATCCCTTGTTCTGGGGTGCTGTCCCACGGCGTTAACCCTGTCCACTCTCCGCCATAGCTCCATATTCCTAGCAATGGACACCTGCTGCACCTGTGATCCGAATAGCCGTGGCTCTACCAGGATGATTTCCTCTACCATGACTCTTAGCTCCTCCTCTGAGAAACTGGGGTGTCTTTGTGGTGCCATGGGTGTAGTGTGAGTGGTGTGTGTGAGGGTGCGTGGGGTGATGTGTTGGGGTGTGTGCTGTGAGGTGTGTGGATGATGTATGGGTGATGGTGTTCTGTGGTTCTGATTCAGTGGGTGCTCCTGGCTTGTCTGTCTCTCAGTTGTCAATTTCTTTTCCCCGTAAAGGGTTGTGGGTAGTGTGTGTGTTTTATAGTGGTGTGGGTGTGGTGTGTGTATGAGTGTCAGGTGTGTGTAGTTTGAAATGTCAAATGTGGTGTTGTATTATTAGTGTGTGTGTTTATTTTGAGTGCAGCGGTCTGTACCTCCAATGGGTTACTGCAGTTGAATGTCCGCCGCAGTGATTCGTGGGTCATAATGCTGTGGGCGTATTTCTGTTGGCGTAACGGTGTGGGTTTTGGTACCGCCATTTTATCAATGACCTTTGGGCTGGCGGACTTGTGTGTATGTCTGTATAGTGGTGGATTTCTATGTGTGTGTCATAATACGTGTATCGGTATACCGCCTCGGTCGCGGTATGTTGGCAGCAGTCAGCATGGCGGTAAGCGGCACTTACTGCCAATGTCATAATGAGGGCCTAAGTTTGCTTTGCTATCCCTAGTTTGCAAATCTTTTGTATGTGTTCTTATAGCACATGCAAAATATCAGTGCATTTGTTAGTCCACTGTTTTGAAGATAGCGTGAGAGAAATTAAGTTGTACAAGTGCTTCACTCGCTCAGAATAGTGTGGCAAGTAAGGAATTCCCACAGGGATTGTAACTTCCTCAATGTGTTATGAGACTGTAAATAGCACATTTCTGAAGTAAGTCAGGTGGCAGTCCTTTAACCTCTTTGGATAACCCATATTCAAGAAAATGTACAATAAGGTAGGCAATTTTAGACTTTTTGAAGTTAATCTAGTAACCTTGTGATGTTAATATTGTCACTATCCAGTCTACCCTAGTTGGGTGTGCATCTAAATCATCGTCAGTGAGAAAGATCTCATTAATGTCTGAGAATGCCTCAGAATGTGATTGTCAACTCTCTGTTATGTTTGCTGAGAATATGCCATGGTTGTTCTTAAACCACATAGGCAATTCTTTTTAACAAGTACTGCACTCCATCCCATCAAAACTGTAGTCTGTTAGATACCCGCTTTCAGGTGCTAAATTCTGATTGAAAATCCCACTGAAGACATGCAGGGTTGTCTTGTACTTTTTCCAACTAGGTTTGCCATAAAATTCATGCTGTTAGCACTTAGCACTTCATTTATTTGGGTATGTGTATTTAGATTTCTATAAACTAAAACTATTCCATGTGATCAGTCTAGTTTTGAGACAGGAAAAAGAGAAGTAGTCATTGGAGCAAAACAAGGCAATATAATGCCTTGATATTGCAACTGACTTAGGGGGTCATTCTAACCCTGGCGGTCAGAGACCGCCAGGGCTAAAATGACTGAAGCACCGCCAACAGGCTGGCGGTGCTTCATTGCCCATTCCGACCGCGGCTGTAAAACCGGGTCCGGCGGTTTTCCGCCGGATTTCCCCCGGCTGGGCGAATCCTCCATGGCGGGATTCCGACCCCCTTCCCGCCAGCCTGTTTCTGGCGGTTTTCAACGCCAGGAACAGGATGGCGGGAACGGGTGTCCTGGGGCCCCTGGGGGCCCCTGCACTGCCCATGCCACTGGCATGGGCAGTGCAGGGGCCCCCTAACAGGGCCCCATAAAGCTTTTCACTGTCTGCTTAGCAGACACTGAAAAGCACGACAGGTGCAACTGCACCCGTCGCACACCTGCAACACCGGCGGCTCCATTCGGAGCCGGCTTCTGTGTTGCAGGCCGCCTTCCTGCTCTACATAGTTAGCGCCCACTGGCCCAGCGGGAAGGTCAGAATGCCGCCAGCGGTCTTTTGACCGCGTGGCAGCTGTTTGGCGGTTCCCGCCTGGCGGGCGGCGACCGCCGCCCGCCAAAGTAGGAATGAGGGCCTTAGAATTGCTTCTATACTGCACTTTGCTTCTGGGGGTATGTAGCCTGTGCTTGGGGTTCACTGTGTAAGGGAATGACATGTTGAACAAAGAGTTTATTCCATGCAGCTTGATTTCTGTATAAGGCTGGAGCCTTTCTAGCAGCTCCCTCACTGGTGTAAATGTCCTCAATATCCTCAGGTACTAGGGGGGGGGGCTACTTGCATTACTTCCTCTTATCTGGGTGCGTCCATGATGAAGACTAGAGGTCAATCATTTTCTGCTAGTAAAGAATAAGGTATTTTAGGAAAGTACCCTCTTTTTGGCATGGTTACCCCCACTTTTTGCCTGCAGTTAGTGTGTTTTGACTGTGTTCACTGGGATCTTGCTAACCAGGACCCCAGTGACAGTGCTCTCTCCCTCCAAATTTGGTTGCTTAGGACTTAGCACACCTCACAGTTGTCATACTGGTGCCCCCATACAATTCCCTAGTATATGGTACTTAGGTACCCAGGGCATTGGGGCACCAGGGGTTCACCAAGGGCTGCAGCATGTATTGTGCCATCCATGGGAGTCCATGCAAATTTCACAACAGGTCACTGCACCAGGTCACTTTAAGTCAACCCTATGTTAGGCCCTCCTAGCCCAGAGGGCAGGGTGCAAGTATTTGTGTGTGAGGGCACCCCTGCACGAGCAGAGATGCCCCTACAAACTCCAGCTCCATTACACTGGACTCCGTAATTGCGGGGAAGCCACTTCAACCATGTACTGGACACAGGTCACTTACTACCTGTGTCCAGCTACATAATGGTAACTCCGAACCTGGGCATGTTTGGTATCAAACATGTCGGAATCATATCCCAACACTGTTGCAAGTATTGGTAGTATGATTCCATGCACACTGGGGGCTCCCTAGAGGCCCCCGAGCATTGCTCCTACTAGTCTTCTGGGGTTTTCCAGGCAGCCTGCGCTGCTGCCACCTCTCAGACAGGTTTCTGCCCTCCTACTGCTTGACCATCTCAGGCAGAGGAAGGCAGAGCAAAGGATTTCCTTTGGGAGAGGGAAGTAACACCCTCCCTTTGGAAATAGGTGTTACATGGCTTGGGAGGGGTAGCCTCCACAAGCCACTGGTTTGCTTTGAAGGGCACATTTGGTGTCCTCCTTGCATAAACTGGTTTGCACCAGTCTAGGGACCCCCGATCCCTGCTCTGGTGCGAAACTGGACAATGGAAAGACCAATCCTGTGTCCAAAACCACCCCAGGGGGGGGTGCCCAGAGCTCCTCCAAGTGGACACTTGATTCTGCTATCTTGAATCTAAGGTGGGCGGAGGCCCCTGGGGTCATCTGAGTGGCCAGGTCAAACAGATGACGTTACAGACCCCTCCTGATAGTTGGTCACCCTTTCTGAGCTATTTAGGGTCTCCCTCTTGGGTGGGTCCTCAGATTCGACGTGCACGATTTCAGCAGGACTCCTTTGCATCGTTTTCATCTTTTGCCCACCGGGACTACAACTGGACCCTCCAGGAACCGACAATCTGCAACTCCAGCGACAACTCCGCTTTGCAACATTGTTTTTCCGGTTCCTTCCAGCAACGGCAACATTTCCCTTAACAGGCACCTCGGACTCCCCTTCCTTGGGTCGAGTCCCTTGGACCTTGCAGGTCCTCTTCAGCCTTGCAAAACCTTCTTCTCCGTTTATTGCACTCGCCAAGGCTTGTTGGTGGTTGTCTAGCACTACTGACCAACTTGATCACCACAGCCGACATGGGGCATCACTTGCATCACTTCTGGAACTCTTCTTTCTTTATCCATCGTCGACCCAGCCCTGCATCCACAGGAGGGTGGGTAGTGGATCCTGCAACAGCCGGACACTCATCACGAACTGGACTTAGTCTACTTTCTCTGCAGGTCCTCTTCTGTCAGGATCCACCTATGGTTTCCTCAAGTCTTGTCTGGGTCTTGCACAGTCCTTTTTTAAAGTCCTCCTATTGGTTTTGGGGGAAAACTAGGTACTAACCTCTTCTCTCCTGGTCACTGGGGGGGCACCCTGGTACTTACCTCTTGGGGTTCTTAGTTCATCCAGCTCCCCTCTACTGATTCCACTTCCTTGGGTGAGTGACTGCCTTTCACATTCCACATTTTTAGTATATGGTTTGGCCTTCCCTTGGGGTCCTTACTGTTTCTTATTGCTTTTACCAATGCCTATTGCTTTCTAGGCTATTTCCTGATTGCTAATGTGTATATAACGGTGTGTTTACTTACGTCCAGTTGGGGTATTTCCTATACAGTATTTTAGTATTTGTGTTACCATAATAAAGTAGCATTATTTTGTAACACTGTGTTTAAGTGCTGTGGGACTGTAGTGGTATTGCATTAGCTTCGCATGTCTTGGCTGCTCATCCACAGCTAACTCTAGATACTGTTATAAGGTGATAACACCATAAGTGCTCACCACACACTAGACCAGTTTCCTACATTGGTGGTGCCATGGTAGGATAAGACACTCACAATTGCCTTTCCACAGGAAAGACTAGTACTAGCTGTTAGGTAAACACTGCACCTAGTTGTCAGGTTTTCTAGTCTCCTAAGCTTGGGTAAGCTAGGGGTCAAGCATAGCTGTTGCGTCAGACTTTCCAAGGGAGCCTAGTTGTTAGAGTAGTTAGGTACACCTACAACACTGTAGCAAGAATGTCTTCAGTTGAGTAAAACTCTCAGGCCCCAAACTCTCACTATGAGGGTCTTACCTTCCAAGAGCTGAGGGAGGTGTGTGCCTCTAGAAAACTGAAGACAGGGAGAAATCCCAATAAGAGTCTGCTTCTAGGGTTACTCCTCAGACTGACCAGAACAATGCAGGCAGCAAAGGGGAGGAAGAAGTAGAAACTGACTCTCCAGTTCTAGACAAGATAGATTTAGACTATACTGGGGCTGGTCAGGAAGAACCTGGGAAACACCACAGCCCTGTTAGGAGTTCTGCAGGGAGTGACAGTAGGCCCACCTTTACTCCTAGAGGATTGGTCCAAGGAGTCCCCAGGAGGAGGGATACGCCTGCCTCTGTCCATACTCATGTTTCCTCAGTATCTGAGGGGACCCGCTGCTCCACTTCAGGGGAAGAGTCCTTAGAAAGGGAGCTTAGACAACTGAGGTTAGAGAAGGCCAAGCTGAGGCTGCAACAGCTGGCCAGACTAAGGGAGGCCTTAGCAGTGGAAAGAGAAAGACAGGATTTGGGGTTAGGACCCGATGGTGACAGCAATCTTAGCTTTGGGGACACCAGAATCAGGAAGTACTCTTATGAATCTAGGAACCTGAGCAAGATAGTCCCACCTTACAAGGTGGGAGATGACATTTACACATGGTTCACTGCTTTGGAGAGGGCCTGTAAAGTACTGAAGGTCCCCAAAGACAGCGGGCAGCCATCTTGTGGCTCTCCTTCTCTGACAAGGGAAATAAACTCCTCATTGTCAGAGAGGAAGATGCAGACAATTACACAGCTCTAAAAAATGCATTGTTCGATGGTTTTGGTTTGACCACTGAACAATACCGGATCAAGTTCAGGGAAACCAAAAAGGAGTCCTCCCAAGACTGGGTAGATTTTGTGGACTGTTTAATTAAAGCTCTGGGAGGCTGGTCGCATGGGAGCAAAGTAAGTGACTAACAGGGCTTATACAATTTAATTCTGAGAGAGCACATTTTGAAAAACTGTATATCTGATCAGCTGCATCAGTACCTGGTGGACTCTGATCTGACCTATTCCCAAGAGTTGGGGAAGAAGGCAGACAAATGGGTCCGCACCAGGGTGAGTAGAAAACCTCACACATGGGGTGAACACAAAAAGAAGGAAGCAGGTAAGCATCACGATAAGGGTGGGGACAACCATAAAACCAAGGAGTCTTCATCAGACCCACAAAACTCCTCTGGGGGTAGGAATAAATCCTCTTCCTCAATTTTTAAGAAACCTTAGTGTTACATTTGTGAAACCAAAGGCCGTAGGGCAGGGGACAGCTCCTGTCATAAGAAAGGCACCAAGCCCCCCACAACAACTAACACCACTTCTTCTCCTAGTGCCCCTAGTAATAGCAGTAGTGGTGGTTACAACAATAACAGTAGTCAGTCCAAAAGTGTAGCTGGGCTCACCTTGGGTCTGTAGTGGGATCTGGGCTAGTCAGGGAGACCACTGAAGCTATCCTGGTCTCTGATAGGGGCATTGACTTTGCCAACCTAGCTGCCTGTCCCCTTAACATGGGTACGTACAGGCAGGTTCCCTTAATCAATGGTGTTGAGGCTGAGGCCTATAAGTACACAGGTGCCAGTGCCACTTTGGTGAATGAAAAACTGGTGTCTCCTGAGCAACACCTACTTGGTCACACGTACCAAGTGACTGATGCTCACAATAACATTTTGTGCCACCCCATGGCAGATATTGCTTTAGCTCGGTGAGGGTGGGGCGGGTTACTGGCCCTAAAAAGGTTGTAGTGTTCTCTGATCTACCTGTAGAATGTCTGCTAGGTAAAGACCTGGAGAATTCTGCTTGGGCTGAAGTAGAATTGGAGGCCCATGCAGCAATGCTAAGTATTCCTGGGCATATCTTTGCCCTCACCAGAGCACAGGCCAAGAAACAAAGGAAACAAGGAACCCTGGAGCCTGGAACAATGGCCCAGGAGGCTCCTAAGAGCAGAAAGGGTAAAAAAGTACCTCCTCCTGCTCCAGCCTCCAGTGAAGATTCAACGTCTGAGGGAGAAGAATATACTCCTTGGGTGGAACCTACACCAGAGGAGCTCAAAGCTGACATATATGAGCTCTTGGGTGCAGGAGGAGCCACCAGGGAGGAACTCAGTATGGAGCAGAAAACCTGCCCCACACTGGAAAGCTTAAGGCAGCAAGCTGCAGCACAAGAGGCAGGGGATATCAGTGGCACCCATAAGGTGTACTGGGATAACAGTCTCCTGTACTCAGAAACAAGGAACCCTAAACCTGGTGCCACCAGGAGATTGGTTATCCCTCTGTAGTGTAGGGAGTTCCTGTTAACCCTAGCACATGATATCCCCCTTGCAGGCCACTTGGGGCAAAGCAAGACTTGGGACAAACTTGTCCCTCACTTTCACTGGCCCCATATGTCTGAAGACACCAAGGAGTTTGTCACTCCTGTGTCACTAGTCAAGCCAGTGGCAAGACAGGTGGCGCCACCAAGGCTCCTTTAATTCCACTACCAGTGGATGGGGGGCCCTTTGAGAAGGTTGGGGTGGATATTTTTGCCCCCCTGGGCACTCTAACAGCCTCTGCCCAATTACTAATTCTGCTGGTGGTGGACAATTCCACCAGATATCCAGAGGCCATTAATCTTAGGACCACTAGGGCACCTGAGTTGGGCAAAGCCCTTCTGGGAAATTTGTCAAGGGTGGGTTTTACTAAAGAGGTGGTGTCAGACAGGGGTGCAAACTTAGGGGGTCATTACAACATTGGCGGTAAATGCCGTTACCACCGTGCAGAAGACCGCCAACACACCGCCGCGGCCACGGAATTCCGCTACAGCTATTACGACCCACAGCTTGGAATCCGGCAAAATCTAGACACCCACACAAGTCCGCCACACCAAAGGTCAGTGATAAACTGGCGATAACAAAACCTTCACCATCACGCCAACAGGAATACGTCCACACTATCACGACCCACGAATCCACACAGCGGTCTTTCAACCGCTGTAAACCATTGGCGGTACACACCGCCGCGCTCAAAATACACACACATTTACAAAACACTACCACATTGGACAATTCAAAATACACACACCTGATACACATACACACACCACTCCCACACACCCAATACAATATAAAACACCCGCCCACATCACCCACAAACCCTTACTACCAAAAAATTTAGACGAAGGCCAGAGAGACAGCACAGCAAAAACAACACCAGCATACAGAGGCACACAACACCATCACACATACACATCCACGCACAAAACACCACACAGCCCTAAACATCACCCCACACATCACAACACACACCACCTCACACATCACCCACACCACCCCATGGCACCGCAAAGACACCCCAGGTTTTCAGAGGAGGAGCTCAGGGTCATGGTGGAGGAAATCATCATGTTAGAGCCACAGCTATTCGGATCACAGGTGCAGCACACCACCATAGCTAGGAAGATGGAGCTATGGCGCAGAATCGTGGACAGGGTCAACGCAGTGGGACAGCACCCAAGAACACAGGATGACATCAGGAAGAGGTGGAACGACCTACGGAGGAAGGTGCGTTCCGTGGTCTCAAGACACCACATCGCGGTTCAGAGGACTGGCGGCAGACCCCCACTTCCTCCCTCACAACTAACAACATGGGAGGAGCAGGTCTTGGCTACACTGCATCCTGAGGGCCTCGCAGGAGTAGCTGGAGGAATGGACTCCGGTAAGTCAAATCTTAACTATTACATCACCCTCCCTACCTGCATGCTATCATATACCCCCAGCCTCACCCTCACCCCCTTCACTCCAACTCCTCACATATGTCCCACTATCACAAACCACACATCCCAACACCAAGCCCTGCATGCAACAACAAAGCATGGACACCCATCACCAATGCATGGCCACTACACATACCCACACAGACCCCTAAACATTTAAGCACTGGGGTACAGGCACACCCACCCATTGCACACCATGGCACACACAGATGCAATAATCATGCCTTTACACCCCTGCAGGACCCTTACCCAACGTCACCGGACAGGAGGTTCCAGACATGTCCACTCCACCCACAGAAGAGGCCCACAGTGATGACAGCAGCTCTGTCCAACTGGATCTAGATGACCAGCATGGCCCATCTGGGACCTCAGGATAGTCGGTTCCCCTCACACGGGCAAAAGCCACAACAGAGCCTCCCCCCTCTGGAAACACCAGCACAGCACCCACCCTGCGGGCCCATACCTCTGTCCCCAGGATACGTCAAGCAGCAGTGTGTCCACCACTACAGGGAACCCAGGCTAACCCACCACCCCAAGAACAGCAGGGACCTGGAGCAGTGGTAGTGGGCACACGGTTCAGGGGACAGAGGCCCAGGAACACAGGGGAATTGGGAGGGCTGCTGTGCGACAGGGGGAGGGACAGGCCCAGGGACCCACGCTCCACGAGGCCCTCTCCAACATCATGGGAGCCTAGTACCATTCCCAGGAGACGATGGCAACGATACTGGCCAAGTTTCAGGAGACCCAGCGGCTGCAGGAGGAACTGTATTTGTGGTCCAGGGAGGAACTCAAATCCATCATTACCACCCTGGGCACCTTTGTAGGGGTGCTTAAGGGACTCGTGAACACCAGGAGGGACACTGTGGCACAACAAGGGCCCATGACACTAGCCTGGACGATGAACTGTCCACCACCTCCGCCGGCTCTAGTGGATAGGAGGCACCGCCACAGGACCACAACACCAGCGCCCCACCCCCTGCAGATGGAGAACCACCCCACAAGCGGTCTCTGAGATTCAGAACAAAGACAGAGAACAATGCCAAGACCCCCGCCAGGAAATGAGACCTCCCTGAATGTCATCCTTCTGTCCCACTTCGTCACCCTGTCCATTCATCAACTGCCCTAGCTCCACTTCCTATGCCCCTTTGGACAATGCACCTGTGAAACACATATACTGGACTCTGCCATGGACAATCCTCGACCTTCCCCCCTGCCCATTTTACAACTCTCTCCACTATTTAGCACTTAAATAAACACCCTCAAATCACAAAACTATCTGGAGTCAGTCTGTGCTTTCACAAATGTGTATTTGCAATAACTGAGGGAAATAGCAATGTCCATTGTATTGTCAACATACCTATGCCACACAGCTCTAGTCCATGAGGTAACATAGCAGAGGTCACACAGTGGAACCCACATCTGTGAAATCGAAAGGGAGAATGACAAATCAGGTTCCATACACTGGGTGAAAGTAACAGACAGATGAGCCGTAGAACAAGTGTATCAGATGTAGGAGGCAGTGATGTCTTCTTACCTGTGTCTCACTGGAAGTATTGATGAATCTCAGTGTTTCTGTTGTCGATATCCTCTTCTTCTGCCTCCTCTTCTTCACTATCCACAGGTTCCACAGCTGCCACAACACCTCCTTCAGGACCATCCTCCTGCAGAAAAGGCACCTGTCGTCGCAAAGCCAAGTTGTGCAGCATACAGCAGGCCACGATGATCTGGCACACCTTCTTTGGTAAGTAGAATAGGGAACCACCTGTCATATGGAGGCACCTGAACCTGGCCTTCAGGAGGCCGAAGGTCCTCTCTATAACCCTCCTAGTTCGCCCATGTGCCTCATTGTAGCATTCCTCTGCCCTTGTCCTTGGATTCCTCACTGGGGTCAGTAGCCATGACAGGTTGGGGTAGCCAGAGTCACCTGCAAATGTTGAGGGACAACTGTTAGACACACACTAACCCTTATGGACAACCCCAGACCCAGACAAATATTCACACTGTATAGGGTCCATGTCCTCACCTAATAGCCACACACAGTGCCTCTGGAGTTGCCCCATCACATAAGGGATGCTGCTATTTCTCAGAATGTAAGCGTCATGCACTGAGCCAGGAAACTTGGCATTCACATGGGAGATGTACTGGTCGGCCAAACACACCATCTGCACATTCATCAAATGGTAACTCTTCCGGTTTCTGTACACCTGTTCACTCCTGCGGGGGAGGACCAAGGCCACATGTGTCCCATCAATGACACCTATGATGTTGGGGATATGTCCCAAAGCATAGAAGTCACCTTTCAATGTAGGCAAATCCTCCACCTGAGAGAAAACGATGTAGCTGCGCATGTGTTTCAGCAGGGCAGACAACACTCTGGACAACATGTTTGAGAACATAGGCTGGGACATCCCTGATGCTATGGCCACTATAGTTTGAAAAGACCCACTTCCCAGGAAATGGATTACTGACAGGACCTGCACCAGAGGGGGGATACCTGTGGGATGGCGGATAGCTGACATCAGGTCTGGCTCCAACTGGGCACATAGTTCATGGATTGTGGCACGGTCAAGTCTGTAGGTGATGATCACATGTCGGCCCTCCATTGTCGACAGGTCCACCAGCGGTCTGTACACCGGAGGATACCGCCATCTCCTCACCTGCCCCAGCGGACGTGCTCTATGGATGAGAACAGCGAGCAGAGGGTGAGCCAACACTGAGGTACGAAAACACAACTTTATTCCACACATTTGTCAGTCCGCTATGTGCCTGTCTTAGTGTGTATGCAAGGCCTAGATATGTGTGACACATTTACAATTAATGCCATGTGGCCCCCTGAAATGGCAGCTGCCTGACCTGTAAGGTGGGACAAGGGGATATGAGGTAACAGCGCTGGCGTTGTACACCATCACAGTAGGCGGTCGAAGACCGCAGTGCAATCCTGTATTGGTTAACATTGGACACTATGAGTCCCAGGAGCCAATGACGATGTACGCCGGCGGTCACGATATGCACTGCCGCGGACGTGACCGCCATTTTCTCTCTGTTCACGTGCTGCTGTGACCTCAGTCTGGAAGCAACAATGGCTCAAGTGTCTGGGGAAAGGGCCCCTGCCTTCACATCGGAGGAGTTGGACAAACTAGTGGATGGGGTCCTCCCCCAGTACACGCTACTCTACGGTCCTCCAGACAAACAGGTGAGCATGCTGTATGGGCAATGCCTGTTTGGAGTGGTGTGGATGGGAGATTGGGGCAGGGGGAATGAGACGTGCATGAAACGACGGTGAGTGCATGTGCGTCATGGCAAGGGTAGGAACGTGGTCCAATGACTGTGACGGTCCGGACGGTTATATCTTCTCCTTTTTCCCTGTACTATTCCTGTAGGTCAGCGCCCACCAGAAGAAGGATATTTGGCATGCCATCGTCAAGAAAGTCCGGACCCTGGGGGTCCACCACAGACTGAGCACCCACTGCCACAAAAGATGGGAGGACATTCGCCGCTGGAGCAAGAAGACGGCAGAGGCCCAGCTGGGGATGTCCTCCCAACGTGGGAGGAGTGCCCATCGCACCATGACCCCCCTGATGTTCCAGATCCTGGCGGTGGTGTATCCGGAGTTGGATGGGCACTTGAGGGCATCACAGCAGCCACAAGGGGGTGAGTACAGTCACATTCATCTGAGTAAGCACGCATGGGAGGTGTCTGGGTGGGGGAGGTGGGCTGTGGGTACCCCAAGGCCAGGGCGAGTTTGGTAGGCAAGGTCCCTTCATAAGGCAGGCCATGTGGCACCCCAACCCACCAGTGTTGAGAGCCATCTACCCCTAGTCAGGCTCCTGTGACTTCCATGTGTGCAGCAATCCGGCATAAGCCTTGTACCCCATGGCCCTGTGATTAATTAGGGAACTCTAAGTGCATGGCGTAGTGCAGAGGGCTGCTGTGTCTGTAGTGTCCTCCAACGGTAGCGGCATTGCATGCACTGAACATGTCTTTCTACTTTCTTTCCCCCCCTTTTTGTGGTCTTCCTGTTCTTGTGTGCATTAGCATCATCACGCGGAGGAGCAGTGCCACCAGAGCAGGAGGAAGCTGCATCCCACATGGCCCTGGAGGGCGACAATACGGACTCCGAATTCACCAGTGGGACGGAGGGCGAGGGGAGCTCCACGGCGGGGACAGGAGCTGAGGCCAGCGACACCGACTCCTCCTCTGATGGGAGCTCCCTTGCGGTGGCAGGCCCCTCTGTGCCCCCCGCATCTACAGGTACAGCCACCACCCCCCTACCAGCACCGCCCTCCCAGCAGCCCCTCAGCGTGTGCCCTGTGGCCACTCACCCAGGAGGGTGGGCATCTCCTTTGCCCCAGGCACCTCAGCCCCTGCCCGTCAGCCCTGCTGCCCTCAGTGAGGAGGCCATTGACCTCCTCAGATCCCTCACTGTTGGGCAGTCTACCATTCTGAATGCCATCCAGGGTGTCGAGAGGCAGTTGCAACAGACAAATGCATACCTGGAGGGCATTCATTTTGGTCAGGCAGCCCAACAGCGAGCTTTTCAGACTCTGGCCTCAGCACTGATGGCAGCCATTGTCCCTGTGTCTAGCCTCCCGGCTCCAACTTCCTCCACCCAGCCCCAATCCCCTGTACCTCAGCCTATCCCAAGCACACCATCAGACCAGCATGCACACACCTCAACACACAAGGGTAGCTCTGGCAAACATGAGCACCACACATCCCACAGGCACTCACACAAGCATCATACCCATGTACACATACCAACATCCACTGCCTCCACTGTGTCCCCCTCCTCCTCGTCTCCCTCCTCCCTCCTTGTCACGTCTCCACTCACAGCTGCATGCACTACATCTTCCAGCCACTACTTCCATCACCAGCACGCCCATCACCACACACCGCTCACATGCACTCACCACCCCCACTACCATTCACACATCCCCTGTGTCCTTTACCAGTGTGTCTGTGAGCCCACCTCCCAAACTACACAAACTCAGTCACACACCCACCCAACAGCCATCCCCCTCACAAAAGCCTACAGCCCATGCACCTTCACCCAAAGTCAGCAAACAAACACCTCCTACAATCACTACCTCTTCCTCCACTTCCAAACCCCCTCCAACAACCCGTCCCAGTGTGTCAAAAAAACTTTTCCTCTTAAATGTTGACCTCTTCCCTACACCTCCCCCACCCCTTTGGTCCCATAGGGCACGCTTTTCCAGGTCCCAACCCAGCACCACATCACCGGGAACAGTGGTGCCAGCAGTAACTGGCTTCTGGAGTGCGCCAAGCAGCCAGTGTGCCAAGGAGCCAGGACAAGGACAGTCCCCCACCTCAGAAACATAAGAAGTTGGCCACAGACCGGAGGGAGAAGGGCAAAACACCTGCCACCAAGGGCTCTCCCAGGACTACAGTTGGGAGTGGCAAGACAGCTGCGCCACAATCCAAGGTGGGGAAAGGGCAGAAAAAGAAAGGGAAATCGCCGCCAACCTGCACAGCGGACAAGACCGCCACCAGCACCACTTTCCAAGACACCGCTGCCCAGGACACCACCGCCCCCAGCACCGCTGACCAGGACGCCGCCGCCAGCAGCACACTCACTGAGCCACCCACCAGCACTGCTGCCCAATGAGTGCCGCAAGCACCGCTGCTACTGAGGCTGCCGCAAGCACCGCCAGCGGCCACGCCACATCATGTGCCAGTGGCACCACCGCAGACATGGCTGCCATCCCCAGTGGTCAGTCGTACGACAGTGGTGGTCATTTCCAGGGGCCTGGACAGCTTCCATGTAGGCCCACCGTCAGTGGATTGTCACAGCTGTAGGAAAGTACCATCTTGCCTTGCATGTTACCCCCATATTTCACTGTATATATGTTGTTTTAGTCTATGTGTCACTGGGACCCTGCCAGGCAGGGCCCCAGTGCTCATAAGTATGTGCCCTGTATGTGTTCCCTGTGTGATGCCTAACTGTCTCACTGAGGCTCTGCTAACCAGAACCTCAGTGGTTATGCTCTCTCTGCTTTCCAAATTTGTCACTAACAGGCTAGTGACTAAATTTACCAATTCACATTGGCATTGGGGGGACAATTCCATGATCCCCTAGGTCTCTAGCATAGTACCCGGGTACTGCCAAACTGCCTTTCCGGGGTCTCCACTGCAGCTGCTGCTGCTGCCAACCCCTCAGACAGGTTTCTGCCCTCCTGGGGTCCAGGCAGCCCTGGCCCAGGAAGGCAGAACAAAGGATTTCCTCTGAGAGAGGGTGTAACACCCTCTCCCTTTGGAAATAGGTGTCAGGGCTGGGGAGGAGTAGCCTCCCCCAGCCTCTGGAAATGCTTTGATGGGCACAGATGGTGCCCATCTCTGCATAAGCCAGTCTACACCGGTTTAGGGATCCCCCAGGCCTGCTCTGGCACAAAACTGGATGAAGGAAAGGGGAGTGACCACTCCACTGACCTGCACCTCCCAGGGGAGGTGCCCAGAGCTTCTCCAGTGTGTCCCAGACCTCTGCCATCTTGGAAACGGAGGTGTTTGTAGCACACTGGACTGCTCTGAGTGGCCAGTGCCAGCAGGTGATGTCAGAGGCTCCTTCTGAAAGGTTCTTACCTCTCTTGGTAGCCAATCCTCCTTCCTTGGTAGCCAAATCTCCTTTTCTAGCTATTTAGGGTCTCTGCTTTGGGGAATTCTTTAGATAATGAATTGCAAGAGCTCACCAGAGTTCCTCTGCATCTCCCTCTTCACCTTCTACCAAAGGATCGACCGCTGACTGCTCAGGACGCCTGCAAAACCGCAACAAAGTAGCAAGACGACTACTAGCAACCTTGTATCGCCTCATCCAGACGGCTTTCTCGACTGTTTCCAGGTGGTGCATGCTTTGGGGGTAGCCTGCCTCCTCCCTGCACCAGGAGCTCTGAAGAAACCTCCAGTGGGTCGAAGGAATCTTCCCCCTGCTAACACGGGCACCAAAAGACTGCAACACTGGTCCTCTGGGTCCCTTCTCATCCTGACGAGCATGGTACCTGGAACTCAGAAACTCTTTCCAAGTGACTCCCACAGTCCAGTGACTCTTCAGTCCAAGTTTTGTGGAGGTAAGTCCTTGCCTCCCCATGCTAGACTGCATTGCTGGGTATCACGTGTTTTGCAGCTGCTCCGGCCCCTGTGCACTCTTCCAGGATTTCCTTCATGTACAGCCAAACCTGGGTCCCGACACTCCTTCCTGCAGTGCACAACCTTCTGAGTTGTCCTCCAGCGTCGTGGGACTCCCTTTTGTGACTTCGGGTGGACTCCGGTTCACTTTCCTTCCAAGTGCCTGTTCAGGTACTTTTGCGTGTGCTGCCTGCTTTTGTGAGGCTCCCTGAGTTGCTGGGTGCCCCCTCTGTCTCCTCCTCCAAGTGGCGACATCCTGGTCCCTCATGAGCCACAGCAGCGCCCAAAAACCTCTATTGCGACCCTTGCAGCTACCAAGGCTTGTTTGTGGTCTTTCTGTGTGGGAGCACCTCTGCAAGCTTCATCGCGACATGGGACATCCGTCTTCCAAAGGAGAAGTGCCTAGCTCCCTTCTTTCTTGCAGAACTCCAAGCTTCTTCCAACTGGTGGCCGCTTCCTTGCACCCTCAGCTGGCATTTCCTGGGCTCCTGCCCACTCTCGACACTGTTGCGACTATTGGAATTGGTCCCCTTATCTTACAGGTACTCAGGTCCGGAAATCCACTGTTGTTGTATTGCTGGTAATTGTTCTTCCTGCAGAATCCCCCTATTACGACTTCTGTGCTCTCTGGGGGTAGTAGGTGTACTTTACACCTACCTTTCAGGGTCTTGGGGTGGGCTATTTTTCTAACCCTCACTGTTTTCTTACAGTCCCAGCGACCCTCTACAAGCTCATATAGGTTTGGGGTCCATTTGTGGTTCGCATTCCACTTTTGGAGTATATGGTTTGTGTTGCCCCTATACCTATGTGCTCCTATTGCAACCTATTGTAATTCTACACTGTTTGAATTACTTTTCTTGCTATTACTTACCTAAGTTTGGTGTGTGTACATATATCTTGTGTATATAACTTATCCTCATACTGAGGGTACTCACTGATATACTTTTGGCATATTGTCATAAAAATAAAGTACTTTTATTTTGACTTATTCTGTGTATTGTGTTTTCTTATGATATTGTGCATATGACACCAGTGGTATAGTAGGAGCTTTACATGTCTCCTAGTTCAGCCTAAGCTGCTCTGCCATAGCTACCTTCTATCAGCCTAAGCTGCTAGAAACACCTCTTCTACACTAATAAGGGATAACTGGACCTGGCACAAGGTGTAAGTACCTCTGGTACCCACTACAAGCCAGGCCAGCCTCCTACAACATCCACTACCTCAGTCCTTGGCAGAATGAAGCACTCTGGGCACAAAGCCCCCTCCAGAACCAGTGGAGAAAGGCATCCGCTACCTCAGACCTTGGCAGGATGAAGCACTCTGGGCACAAAGCCCCCTCCAGAACCAGTGGAGTATCACATCCACTACCTCTGTCCTTGGCAGGATGAAGCACTCTGGGCACAAAGCCCTCTCCAGAACCAGTGGAGTATCACATCCACTACCTCTGGCCTTGGCAGGATGAAGCACTCTGGGCACAAAACCCCTTCCAGAACCAGTAGAGAAAGGCATCCATTACGTCAGTCCTTGGCAGGATGAAGCACTCTGGGCACAAAACCCCCTCCAGAGACAGTGAAGTATCACATCAACTACCTCAGTCCTTGGCAGGATGAAGCACTCTGGGCACAAAGCCCCCTCCAGAAACAGCGGAGTATCACATTCACTACCTCAGTCTTTGGCAGGATGAAGCACTCTGGGCACAAAGCCCCCTCCAGAACCAGTGGAGAACTGTTATCCACTTGAGAGACTGTGGCTTTGCACTCACCAGGATAAAGCAGTGGGCAAACCACCCACTGAAGAGACTTGAGAGACTGTGGCTTTGCACTCCCCAGGATAAAGCAGTGGGCAAACCACCCACTGAAGTGACTTGAGAGACTGTGGCTTTGCACTCCCCAGGATAAAGCAGTGGGCAACCCACCCACTGAAGAGACTTGAGAGACTGTGGCTTTGCACTCCCCAGGATAAAGCAGTGGGCAAACCACCCACTGGAGAGACTTGAGAGACTGTGGCTTTGCACTCCCCAGGATAAAGCAGTGGGCAAACAACCAACTGTAAAGACTTGTGAGACTGTGGCTTTACACTCCCCAGGATACATCAATGTGCATGGTGCCCCCTCGTGGAGCTGGCATTGTGCACTCATTCGGCTGAGGTGCCCCCCTTCCCTTCCCCCTGAGGTGCCTGTTTTATTTCGATCTGATGCCCTTGCAGTGTTCTGTCCGTTTTGATTGGGTATCTTGTGTGGGCCTCGCCCATGCATTTTGGGCCCAGTGGTCCACGGACTATGTAGGTGCAGTACATGGACTTGAATTCTTGGAGTATATATTTGTTAATAGTGTATATATATTTTTGAGTAATAGATTTTTATTGATTACAATCGTTCAACTCATTTCCTTTTGTCCTTGCGTTTTTCCAGGGGGGGTTGGGGGGTGTAAATGTAATGTATCAACATGTATTTGTGTGTGTGTTGTAGTGAGTGAGGGTTGGGGTGGTGGTTTTGCGTGTTGCGTGTGTGTGTCTCTCTCTTTTCCCTCCCCCTCCCCTGTGTCGTAGGTGCAGTACTCACCATGGTTGTCACCGCCGGCGTTCGTGCTCCTGGTAGAGGAGCAGGAAGACAATGGCAGGTAGAATTTGGAGTTCCAGCTCCATTCGCGTCCTGGTTTCTCGTGGGGTGTGTAGAGGTGATCGTTTTCCCTTCCAAGTCCTGTTTCCGCTGTGTTTTTGTTCGCGGTGAATCCGCCCCAGAAAAGGTGGCAGATTGGCCTCTCATGATACTGTGGGCGGTACATTGTCTTCTGCCTGTCTGTTGGCGGTCACCGCCGCGCTGTTTGTTTGTACCGCTGTGGCGGTCGGAATGTTAAAGTGGCTGTCTATGTTGGCGGTTTCCGCCACGGTTGTGATTCAATTTTTTTTACCTCCGGCCTGTTGCCGGTTTTACCGCCGCTTTAACACCGACCGCCAGGGTTGTAATGAGGGTCTTAATGTCTGCTTATCTTAAAGCCATGTGTAAGGAGTGTGGTGTCACTTATAAATTCACCACTCCTTACCATCCTCAAACAAATGGATTAGTTGAGAGGTTTAATAAAACTCTCAAAAGCATGATATTGGGACTCTTGGAGAAACTCAGAAGGAGGTGGGATGTCCTATTACCGGGCCTCCTCTTTGCCTACAGGGAGGTTCCTCAGAAGGGTGTAGGCTATGGCCCATTCAAACGTCTGTTTGGACACACCTTGCTCTTGTAAAAGAACGCAGGGAGCAACCTCTCAAGCTTCCCAAACAGGACATTGTGGATTATGTACTAGGCCTCAGATCTAGAATGGCCGAATACATGAAGAGGGCTTTCAAAACTCTTCAGACCAGCCAGGAAATGCAGAAGCAGTGGCTTGGCCAGAAGGCTGTGCTGACTGTTTCCAGTCAGGACAGTAAGTGTGGGTCCTGGAGCCTGTGGCTCTCAGGTCACACCAAGACAAATGGAGTGGACCACACACTATTAGGGAGAGAAAGGGTGAGGTCACCTATTTGTTAGACTTAGGCACTCCTAGAAGCCCCCACAGGGTACTTCCTGTGAACTGCCCGAAGCCCTACTATGACAGATCAGACATGACCTTGCTCTTGGCAACTGATGAGGGACAGGTAGAAGAGAGTGATGCTCTCCCTGACCTCTTCTCCCATAATACAGTGGATGGCTCAGTAGATGGGATTGTGCTTGCAGATTGCCTCTCTGAGTCACAAAAAGATGACTGCAGAAATCTCTGAACTGGTCTCCCTGACCCCTGGTCAAACCACATGGTGTGAGCACACCATTGACGCAGGTGACAGCCTGCCTCTTAAAAGAAACATTTACAGGCCGTCTGATCATGTCAGAGAGTGCATCAAATCTGAGGAGCAAAACATGTTAGACCTGAGAGTTAATGAGCCTTCAGACAGCCTTTGGTCTAGTCCTGTATTGCTTGTCCCATATTTTCTGGAAGATACTATCTAACAACAGATTCCTGACCCTAGGATGTTTCCTAAGCATCAGACTAGATCTGAAAAATCTTGAGCATCACTTCTGCATGCCAGTAAGTTGCGTTGATTGGCTCTGCGTCAAAAGTGATGCCAATGAAAAAAGCCACTCTGGCACCCTCACGTCAGTTTTTTGTGATTATTTCCATGCCAAAAAGGCAGAACCACATAAAAAAGAATATATTTTGACCAGTAAGCAGTGTTTAATGGGATATTTTTGGTGAAGTTCTCGCAACAGGGAGGATGGCAGGGCCGGTGAGTAATGTGTGGTTAGAGTCTCTACCAGAAAAGACGTTACCAAAGGTAAGTAACTTGTTATTCTGAGAAAGACTTCTAAAAGCAGATTGCTCACCCTCAAATATATACCCAAGCAATATTTCCTCAGAGAGAGGCCTGCGAACTGGCTAAAACCAGGAAATCTTGGAGAACTAAACTAGCAAACTATCCTTCTTAACGGACCTGACTATCCAAGCAGTAGTGCTTCGTGAACTTGTGGAATGACATCCACGTAACGGCTTGGCAGATGTCTAGGACAAGTACTCCATACACTAATGCAATAGTAGTAGCCATGGCCCTGGGGAATGGACCCACAAGCCCTCAGGAGGCTGCTTCTTAGGAAGTGCATAACAGGATCCTGATGCAAAGTACAATCCATCGAGACATGCCTCTCTTCTGCACAGCCCTGCCTTTTTTCTGCCCCTGTAAATCTGATTTAGAGCTGATCATTCAACAGTGGTCTTTGGTATGATCAATGTAAAAGGACTCTCTTTGGATCTAGAGAGTGTAACCTCTCCTCTTCCTTATGAGGTGGAGGTGGAGCGAAAAATGTCAGCAGCGTGGAATGGAGTCACCACCTTTGGTAGGAAGGAGGCACGAATCTGAAGAACCAGTTTGCCCATACAGAAGCTGGTGTAATGAGGGTTAACTGAGAGAGACTGCAGCTAAGAAGATCGTCTTAACAGTCAGAAGTCTCAGATGACAGCTGTGTAGGGGATTTAAAAGGGAGCCCATAAGAAATGTCAGGAAAAATTAAGATCCCACTGGGGTATGATTAAAGCATTAGGAGAGAACAAATATTGCAAGCCTTTACGAAAACGTGTCACAATGGGTGACTTGAGAAGTGAGGACAGATCCAGCAAATGCAAAAGAGCAGAGATGGCAGAAAGATAAAGTTTAATGGTGCCCAACGAAAGGCCTTATAGGGCTCATGACAGCACACCTCCAACAAAGAGGTAGAAAGTGGATGAATATGTCATGAGGAAGACCAATTCGCAAATATTTCCCAATAGCAGACGTATAAAGTTTTTGATGAGGGATGCCTGTCTGCCAAGATGACATCACAGATCTCAGATGAAAGAT
The DNA here is from genome assembly GCF_031143425.1 of Pleurodeles waltl. Taxonomy (NCBI): domain Eukaryota; kingdom Metazoa; phylum Chordata; class Amphibia; order Caudata; family Salamandridae; genus Pleurodeles; species Pleurodeles waltl. Next base: position 848,670,622 of record NC_090444.1, read on the forward strand.
CAAAAACATTCAACTGTCACCAATCAAACGCCATGCATTATGGTGGAGTGTGCACAGGTTCAGATGCAGGCGGAGGCAGGAGGTCCCCCCAAAAGGGCATCCTGATTGAAGGATTGATGCTCATGCTGTACCAAACCAGGGCTCGAAAAATCATAAAAATGTTACTAGACCTGCAGTTCGAGTAACTTAAATAATCTACTCGAGCTCACTGTAATGTACTTGACCCGTAAACGGGTCTCAAATTCTGTGATCCTAGGCAAATAGTTTACAGAGTCACTTTTTTCTCAATTCTCACATATGATTGCACCTTCAAATATGTGAACTTAGCATTTCTGCAGTACAAAAAAACCTCTTTTGTTTGATTAGGTAGACTAATGTTTGCTGTATGCATCAGAAAGAATCTAGCCCACATACCCATGAGGTCTAGCCCACATAATCTAGGACTTCTTTTAGATTACTAACAACATTGCCATCAGGGTAGGAGTGTTTCTCAATTTGTTTAAACACCTAATTTCAATAAATATATTACTAAACCATAAGGTGGTAACATATTGTCATCTACACACAGTAACTTTCCAAGAAATGTCTAAAAACTTCTCCACTGACTTGCAGCTTTTCTGATAAGACTGTATAATGTAGTAACAATCTGTGAAAATTGGGTTTCAGAAAACATATCCTTTGCACATCAACATGTGAAGTATTCTGATTTGTTTTTATCCTATTAAAATATACTGTTTCATCATATATAATTATAAAAAAAGGGCTTTCACAACTACTGAAATATATTTTGAAATGTTTGCACAGTTGATTTAGTCATATAAATATTGTGTGTTAGGAAAAACCTGACACCCTATATTCTTTTATTTTACATTATAAGCAGCAGGTCACACAATTCACCTTACAAAGTCCTGGAACTCTGCAGTCAAAAGGAAAATTAATTGTAAGAAAAACTGACTTTTGACCTGTCAGTGAACACAGAGCAACTGTGACATAAGAACAATATTTTTAAAGGCATCTTTTATTGCCCCTCTACTTTTCAACTGAACAGAACACCTGTTCAGTGTCAACTCGCCAGAAGGGACGAGTAAGTATTAAAAATAGCTCAACCTGATTAAATAAGACTCACCAATGCGATTGGATTTTTCGAGCCCTGCAAACTCTCCTTGCCCAATCTGAAGCCTCCAAGGTGACTTGGGTCTGGTCAGTCCTGATCTTCTTGAGAATCCTTGACAGGAGCGGTATTGATGGAAAGGCGTACAGGAGTCCTAGGTTCCAGACTAAGCGGAACGCTTCTTAAAGTGAGATTGGCTTTGGAAACTCCAAAGTCCTCAGCAGTGCTGAATTGAACTAGCCAGGCTTCTCCTCATTCTAAGAAGAGGCCTTGCGACACCTCACGAAGGTGAAGCCATTCGTGATCAGCAGTGCATAAAAGGCTGAGTTTGTCTGCCCTTGTGTTCAGCGATCCCATCAGATGCTGTATGACCAAGAAGATGTCCTGGTGCTTCAACCAAGTTCAGAGGCACAGGACCTCTTGGCACAGAGTCCACAATCCTGTTTGTTGCAAAACCACATGGCAATGGTGATGTCCATGAACACCTGAACCAGCCTTCCCTTGATTACTGGGAGAAACGCTTTTAATGTTAGTGGACAGCCCTCAGCTCCAAAAGATTGATGTAGAGTTGGGATTATGCCGGACACCAGAGTCCTCTCATCACCACCTCTCCCAGGTGGCCGCCCCATCTAAGAAAGTGATGCATCGATTGCCACTGTCAGCTCCAGGTGAGGAAAGGAGAGGGGTCTGCTGCTGATCCAATCATGGTTTGTCAACCACCACTGCAGATCCTTTGTATTCTCCTCCAAAATCTAGGCCAGGTTGGAAAGATTCCCCTCGTGTTGTAACCACTGGGACTTCAGATCCCAAATCAGAGGCCACATGTGCCATCAAGCATGTTTCAATAACAGGATGCAGCAGCCATCAGACCCAACAGCCTCATAGTCTCACCAAAAAGTCCACTACTGAGGTTGAAACATTGGGTTCATAGCCTGAGTGTCCTGGACTCTTGATTTTAAGAACCCATCAAAGAGGTCTGAAGACTGTAGCAGCCAAAGGAGAGGGGGAATGGATAGTACGTTGGGTGTGGGATCCACATTCTCTGTGGAATCCACATTCACAGCCACAAAAGTACTGATAAGCTTGCTAGTCTGAGGGTAAGTATGGAATTGCAGGCACACCTGGGAACCCTAGCCATGGCCATGGATGGGGCGAAAGGAGAACTGTTGCTATTGTCGAGAACCCAATGAGAGGCCTAAAGATCTGGCAGTGACTCAACTCTCCCAAAAAACGCTCAAGGGCAATGTCTGCTTTATCGCAGAATCGGTGGTAGCCATCAAAGGTCCTATCTATCAGAGAAGATTGGGCATCCCCTAAAAACCTTGTCAAGCTCAGCCAGACATGGTGGCGAGTGCCACCATTGATGGCATGGCCCTGCCTAGTGAGGCAGTGATGTCTAGTCCACAACAAAGGGTAAACTTTGTTGCATCCTGACCAACTATCAATGCCTGATTCAAGATGGCCTCACCCTTTTCGTGATGCATGAGCAGCAGCTGTGCAATAAAATCCCACAAGGCATCAGCCCAGGAGGCATTCGGGTGTTCACTGACAGCAATGCCAGGCTGGTGGAAGAAAAGATCCTTTCCCCCAAGCTATCCAGCCTCTTTGATTCCTATCTGATAGGGTGCTTGGGGATGCACTCAGGATAAGTTTGGCCACTGAGGCCTGCACCACCAGACTCATCAGGCTCTTGGAAGGGGGGGAAGATGTAGAGTGAGAAACTCGGGTCTCCAGTGGCAGGGCTTTGGTGGTGGGCAATCTTTCTGTGCACAGAAGCCTCCATGCAGGGGTAAGCCCAGTCCCTCAGAAGAACGTCGGTGACAGCTTTATTAAGGAGGAGTGGCAGCTCTGTAGAACTTACCCCCTGCTGAAGCACCTCTCTGAGGATGCTGATCTTCACCTTGATGCTGGGTAGCTGTAGGTCAAGAACCTCCAATGCATTTCGCATCACCACAGCGAAAGACACTCCTTGCCCTGTGGTAGGGCCAGGAGGAGAGACCAGGCAAGAGTCTGGGGTGGTGTCCCGACCACTGGTGTTGCAGTGCTCCTAATACCAGTTTTAATCCTGGTAGGATTCATTCTCCAGAAGGCCACAGCTCTCTTTATCACCCACCTCTGGGAAATTGGGTCAGTTCAAGGATGGCAAGTCCAGTGCGGTTTGATGCCATCCAGAGTGTGCTGGTGTTGGCGCCCAGGCAGCGCCATCTCAGTCAGAAAGGAGGATAGGGTCCTCTTTAAGTGGCATTGTTGATGCTGGAGACGGTGCCAAAGGCACTGGGCCCAGCATAGGTATTAGTGCCAGCAATAGTGCCAGTCGGTATCTGGAAGAGGATCTAGAGGGCCTGGCAGGTGACGGGGATGGAACCGCTGGCGGCAATCAAGCTGGGGGCACCTCTCGGCTCTGTAGGTCTCAAAGGCTTGCTAGAGGGAGTCGTCGGCTCAAAGATGGAGTACAAGGTGTCACAGAAATCCTTGAGTTGGGCAGGGGTCACTCCAGCTCTAGGGTACTCAGGGAAGCGTGGAGCAGACCAAGATGCCAGAACTAGGGGTGGAGTGTAGGAGCAGGACCTAGAAGCACTGCACTTGGTAGGAGCAGCAGAACACTTCAACGCCGCCTTATTGTGTTTCTTTGACTTACTCGACTTTGACAACTTGGAGTGGGGCGATGATCATCTGCAGGATCGGCTCAGGATTAGGATGAAAAATTCCCCAAAGCCTTCTTCTGCTGCGCCAGCAGGAGATTGATCATCCACTTGCAAATCACTTTGGGGTATATCGACTTGCAAGCCGTGCAGGCCTTGGGGTCGTGGCTCGACCGCAGGCACCACAGGCAAACACAGTGTGGGTCAGAGACAGACATTTGTATGCGACATTCCTCACGGTTTAAATCCCATGGGTTTGCTGGGGGACATCACTCTTGCACATTTAGAGCAAAACTCAAAAGGAACTGACAAAAGAGTAAAAAAAAAAAGTGGTAAAAAAAAGACCGAGATGGCTCTCTGGAGCCCCACTGCTGGTGCAGAAAGAAAGAAACTGATGTCAGCATGCCTATTGGGCATCTATATCGGTGCCATACACATCGCCTCCGATGTCAAAGCAGAGCTGCTCGATGCCACCTACCGGCATGCACAGGTGCTGTTCAAGAGTTTCTGGATACAGTCTGACTCCAGGGAATACACTAATGTGAGAATCTGCATTTGGAAATTTCTATCAGAAAGCATATACTATTCATCCATTATGAATGTGAAAATAATCCACTACTCGATAAGTATTGCCAATGTAAAATATGTTCCATGAAGTTGCATAGTATTGTTTCAGAGTTCTGCCAACCACAATATATTGTCAACAAAGTATCACACACTCATGACTTCTGAAGTCACAAAGGGCCAGATGTAGGTACAAAAAAATTAGCGACTCGCAATTTGCAAGCATGTGCGACTCGCAAATTGCGTGTCGCTAATAGGAATGCAGGTACAATTTCCGGGGACAAATTGCGACTCGCACCCAGAGTCGCAACGCAGATAGCGAGTCCGCTGTCTGCGAGGTCGCTTTTTGCAACCGCGCAAAAAACAGACGGCACGAGTGGGTGTCGCAAATTGCGAGTATCATGTAAATTGATTGCAGGTGCTGCAGAACACTCCAGAAACCACTCCAGAACTCTCTAGAAACACTTCCTGGCACATGATGATGACATCACAGCCAGGAAGTTTACTAATACACCTGGGAGGAGGGAGGACCACACCCTTTTTAACAGCAGAACTACAAACAGAGCTACAGCAACAATGGCAGACACTCCCAGAAAGAGGAAATTACAATTTTCTGAGAAGGAGCTGGAGGTGCTGACAGAGGAATGCTGTCAGCACTATGATGATCTTTTTTGGAAGGCAGCCCTCAATGTGCCAGACTCAACTAAAAAACAAATCTGGCTGGATATTCAGGAAAAGGTGAACTCCCTGGGGGTCAGCCACAGGAGTGTGGATGAGATCAAGAAGAGGTGGTATAACCTCCGCTCCCGGACCAAGGAGAGGGTGGCAGAAAGGCTCCGGGAGATGAGAGGCACAGGAGGGGGACCATCATCCGTACCACCACCCACACCCCTGGAGGAAAGGGTGGAGGAGACCCTGGAGCAGGAGGCAGTTACAGGATTCGGAGATCTGGACACCTCTGAGCCCACAACATCAACCGGTGAGTACCATGTGATATGCCTGTACCCCCATCAATGCCATACCCCCACCCACCATGTACACAGGGGCATGCACAACCAAGATAGCTCCATTTCAGGGTAGCAAACACCAGATTGATGCATTATGGGCAATGTAGTCTAGTAGGCAGTCAATAGGCAAATGTTTATTAGGAAGTGTGCAACAAATAGTAGACACTGACAGTCTGTTCCCCATGTCCCACAGGTCTCTCACAAGACACCACCACCAGCCACAGCAGCCAGGTGCCAACAGTCAGCCAGCCCATGAGGAAAGCACAGGAGCTGCCACCACTCCCACCTGCACCACCAACACCATCCCCTTGATGACTACACCTGCTGCAACAGTCGTTCCGGAGGCTGCACCAGCAACAGCCAGGAGTGCCACAGTACATCTCACAGGGCATCCACCGCTGCGCAGGCGACGCAGGATGAGGAGAGCAGGGCTGCAGGCTGAGTCCGGGCATCCATCCACCACCATGACCGAGGCACAACTGCTACGTGGTCAGCGCCTGCAGAACCAAATGTTAGGAAGGATTAGTGGGGTTCTGCACCGCTTTGTAAGGAGCAATGAGACCAGCATGCAGCAGCTCCATGCACAATTGGACGTCATAGGAAACAACACTGGGGACCTAGCCCGGTCCATGCGGGAACTGGTGGCTGGACTGCTGTCACAGAGCAAGGGTGGGCGGCGCAGGGACCGCCAGCTGCTCCAGAGGCTGGACAGGATGGCCTCATCAATTTGCAGACTGGCAGTCAACACCACTGGGCTGTCAAGAAGGACAGTCGGCCTCCAAGTGGAAATGGGCCACTTTGCTGGTGATGTGGCAAGAGGCCTGGGCCGGATCACCCATGTGATCGATCTAATGGAGGCACGGCATCTGTCCAGGGGTACAGGGGACACCCCACAGGACAGCGAAGAGGGCTCCACTGTGAGCAGTGTCTCTGCTGGTGACACCAGGGTGCTCCGGAGTGGGAGTACCAGGCAGAGCACTGCAGAAAGACCTGGGACCAGCCAGGCTGGCAGAGGCCGCCGTAGGTCATAAACTAAACCCTGTCCCTGATGTTGGGGCACATGACGGCAATGTGCCCCTTGCATGGTTGGCTTTCTGAACTCCCTGAACAGTTTGTCATTGTAAATAGTTCAATTTCTGCACATATTAAATAGTTTTTTTGTTTCACTTAACAAATGGAGTTTTTGGTCAATAGGTGAGTATGGTTGAAGTTGACACGTACCTTACAAAGTATTGGGTTACGATGTGTTGCCGTCTCAGTCCGCCTTGATTTGCGATGCTCCGATTCCCATGATGGCGATGTGGTTGCTCCTGCTCTTCATCCTCAGAATCTGGGTCTGCAGGGGTGAGAGGTAGCCCACGTCGGGTGGCAATATTGTGCAGGATAGCGCATGCGACAACAATTTTGAATGCTGTAATGGGGGTATACTGGAGGGCACCTCCACTTCGGTGGAGGCATCTGAACCGTGCTTTCAGCAATCCGAAGGTGCGTTCCATCAGGTTCCTGGTCCTCTTATGTGCACTGTTGTATCGTCTTTCACATTCATTGCTGGGTGTTAAGTACGGAGTCATTATCCATGGCCGTAGTGCATATTGTAGGATGCTGGACTGGCTTGAAGTGAGTACCAAGGGGTACTTACACCTTGCACCAGGCCCAGGTATCCCTTATTAGTGTAGAGGGGTGTCTAGCAGCTTAGGCTGATAGAAAAGGTAGCTTAGCAGAGCAGCTTAGGCTGAACTAGGAGACGAGTGAAGCTCCTACAGTACCACTAGTGTCATATGCACAATATCATAAGAAAACACAATACACAGTTATACTAAAAATAAAGGTACTTTATTTTTATGACAATATGCCAAAGTATCTCAGTGAGTACCCTCAGTATGAGGATAGCAAATATACACAAGATATATGTACACAATACCAAAAATATGCAGTATAGCAATAGAAAACAGTGCAAACAATGTATAGTCACAATAGAATGCAATGGGGGCACATAGGGATAGGGGCAACACAAACCATATACTCTAGAAATGGAATACGAACCACGAATGGACCCCAAACCTATGTGACCTCGTAGAGGGTCGCTGGGACTGTAAAGAAACAATGAGGGTTAGAAAAATAGCCCACCCCAAGACCCTTAAAAGTGGGTGCAAAGTGCACCTAAGTTCCCCAAAGAGCACAGAAGTCGTGATAGGGGAATTCTGCAGGAAAGACCAACACCAGCAATGCAACAACGATGGATTTCCAGACGAGAGTACCTGTGGAACAAGGGGACCAAGTCCAAAAGTCACGATCAAGTCGGGAGTGGGCAGATGCCTAGGAAATGCCAGCTATGGGTGCAAAAAAGCTGCCACCGGATGGTAGAAGCTGTAGATTCTGCAAGAACGACAAGGGCTAGAAACTTCCCCTTTGGCAGATGGATGTCCCACGTCGTGAAGAGTCGTGCAGAGGTGTTTTCGTGCAGAAAGACCGCAAACAAGCCTTGCTAGCTGCAAGGGTTGCGGTTAGGGTTTTTGGATGCTGCTGTGGCCCAGGAGAGACCAGGATGTCGCCAATTGCGTGAGGACACAGAGGGGGTGTCCAGCAAGACAAAGAGCCCACTCAGAAGCAAGCAGCACCCGCAGAAGTGCCAGAACAGGCACTACAAAGTGGAGTGAACCAGAGCTCACCCGAAGTTGCACAAGAGGGTCCCACGAAGCCGGAGGACAACTCAGGAGGTCGTGCAATGCAGGTTAGAGGGCCGGGGACACAGGCTTGGCTGTGCAGAAAGGAAATCCTTGAAAAGTGCACAGGAGCCGGAGTAGCTGCAAAACATGCGGTTCCCAGCAATGCAGTCTAGTGTGGGGAGGCAAGGACTTACCTCCACCAAACTTGGACTGAAGAGTCACTGGACTGTGGGAGTCACTTGGACAGAGTTGCTGAGTTCAAGGGACCTCGCTCGTCGTGCTGAGAGGAGATCCAGAGGACCGGTGATGCAGTTCTTTGGTGCCTGCGGTTGCAGGGGGAAGATTCCGTCGACCCACTGGAGATTTCTTCGGAGCTTCTAGTGCAGAGAGGAGGCAGACTACCCCCACAGCATGCACCACCAGGAAAACAGTCGAGAAGGCGGCAGGATCAGCGTTACAAGGTCGCAGTATTCGTCTTTGCTACTTTGTTGCAGTTTTGCAGGCTTCCAGCGCGGTCAGCAGTCGATTCCTTGGCAGAAGGTGAAGAGAGAGATGCAGAGGAACTATGATGAGCTCTTGCATTCGTTACCTAAAGAATTCCCCAAAGCAGAGACCCTAAATAGCCAGGAAAGGAGGTTTGGCTACTTAGGAGAGAGGATAGGCTAGCAACACCTGAAGGAGTCTAACAGAAGGAGTCTCTGACGTCACCTGCTGGCACTGGCCACTCAGAGCAGTCCAGTGTGCCAGCAAGTTTCCAAGATGGCAGAGGTCTGGAGCACACTGGAGGAGCTCTGGGCACCTCCCAGGGGAGGTGCAGGTCAGGGGAGTTGTCACTCCCCTTTCCTGTGTCCAGTTTCGCGCCAGAGCAGGGCTGAGGGATCCCTGAACCGGTGCAGACTGGCTTATGCAGAGATGGGCACCATCTGTGCCCATCAAAGCATTTCCAGAGGCTGGGGGAGGCTACTCCTCCCCAGCCCTGACACCCTTTTCCAAAGGGAGAGGGTGTAACACCCTCTCTCTGAGGAAGTCCTTTGTTCTGCCTTCCTGGGCCAGGCCTGGCTGGACCCCAGGAGGGCAGAAACCTGTCTGAGGGGTTGGCAGCAGCAGCAGCTGCACTGAAACCCCGGGAAAGGTAGTTTGGCAGTACCCGGGTCTGAGCTAGAGACTCGGGGGCCATTCTGGCATTGGGGAGACAATTCCACGATCTTAGACATGTTACATGGCCATGTTCGGAGTTACCATTGTGACGCTATACATATGTCTTGACATATGTATAGTGCCCGCGTGTAATGGTGTCCCCGCACTCACAAAGTCCGGGGAATTTGCCCTGAACAATGTGGGAGCACCTTGGCTAGTGCCAGTGTGCCCACACACTAAGTAACTTAGCACCCAACCTTTACCAGGTAAAGGTTAGACATATAGGTGACTTATAAGTTACTTAAGTGCAGTGGTAAATGGCTGTGAAATAACGTGGACGTTATTTCACTCAGGCTGCACTGGCAGGCCTGTGTAAGAATTGTCAGATCTCCCTATGGGTGGCACAAGAAATGCTGCAGCCCATAGGGATCTCCTGGAACCCCAATACCCTGGGTACCTCAGTACCATATACTAGGGAATTATAAGGGTGTTCCAGTATGCCAATGTAAATTGGTGAAATTGGTCACTAGCCTGTTAGTGACAATTTGGAAAGAAATGAGAGAGCATAACCACTGAGGTTCTGAATAGCAGAGCCTCAGTGAGACAGTTAGGCACCACACAGGGAACACATACATATAGGTCACAAACTTATGAGCACTGGGGTCCTGGCTAGCAGGGTCCCAGTGACACATAACAAACATACTGAAAACATAGGGTTTTCACTATGAGCACTGGGCCCTGGCTGGCAGGATCCCAATGAGACAGTGAAAACACCCTGACATACACTCACAAAAAGGCCAAAAGTGGGGGGTAACAAGGCTAGAAAGAGGCTACTTTCTCACACATATGCACAGTCACCTGTTGGGCACAAACAGTACACTGTTAGAAAGTCCTGGTTGGTGTGCACATTGATCTGTGTGTATGTCTACAAGGTGTATGCAGCTCTACCTAGGAGGTATCCGTCTCCAAACTCCCCACGTTCCAGGCGTTGGTGTATCCCACTGTGCCTAAAAATGTATGAGTCATGAGTACTGCCTGGAAATTTTGCGACAGTGTCAGTGATGACATAATGGGCGTCACAAACAACCTGAATATTGAGTGAGTGGGTACACTTTCTGTTGCGGAACAGATATTCCAGGTTTGCAGGGGGGCATATTTGAATATGTGTCCAATCTACACACCCTATGACATGGGGAAAGTTGGCAATCCGGTAAAAGTCCAACTTGGTGCTGTTAATTTCTGCCTCATTCCTGGGTAGGTATATGAAGTGAGACATGTGTGTGAGTATGGCATCTAGGAATGCCCTGAGGAACCTTGATAGTGCACTTTGAGATACCCCACCTGCAACAGCAATGACCCCCTGATAGCTCCCTGAGGCCAAGAGGTGCAGTGAGCATAGCACTTGCACATGCGTAGGGATGGCGCAGCTGCGCAGAGTCTGGCGTTCTAGCTGTGGTTTGAGTAATTCAATGAATTCAAGTATAGCTGCGCTGCTAAGTCGGTATTTGTGGTAGATTTCTTCCTCAGTTTGCTGAAAAAGAGTCTGCCTTGTACTGTAAATCTTCTCCTGTCTCTGGCTCCTCCTCCTCCTCTGCTGGGCTGCGTGGACTCTCCTCCTCACTGCTATCAGGTATATCTCCGCCATCTTGAGTAACCCAGGTGCCTTCTGGGTCTCCTTTTATACTTTGGTAATGATTACCACCTGCTCTGAGTTAGTGGTAAATGGGACATGCAAACTGGGCTTTTTGCGACTAGTCGCAATTTGCGAGTTGCAATTGCATATGGTTTGCGACTCGCAAATTGCGACTTCCTATTTGCGGGTCGCAAAATGGGGTCGCACATTTTGCGAGTCGGTAACGTCTCGCATCGCTTTTTGCGAGTCGGAAATGGGATTTTTGCATCCCATTTCCAATTTTGCGCAGTCGCAAATAGCGATTTGGGCCATTTGCGACTCGCAAACCTTTGCTACATCTGGCCCAAACACATTTACCTTCTAGATAAAGCAATTGGAACTATACCTCAGAAGCAAGATGATCAATATGCACCCCCACTAATACTATGGCCAAGAAGACGAACAGAATGGGCAGCTAATAGTCTCTTGCTTATTTAAAATTACTGTTTAGACCCAGATTTCAAAGAACTCGTCAAGGCAAGCTGAAATCCTTGCATGACCCACACCACCATAGATATCTTACTTGTTACATTTGCTGCCCTCAATAGCAAGAAACATACTGAACAGCCTACTAACTTCAAGAACTTTCTTCTTTGCCCTCAGTACATCCTACATCATACCACTTGTTAAAAAAATAATATTAAATTACCTGACCCATTAGATTAATTAGATGATCTCCCATATCCCATTTATAGCAAAGTTCACTAAAAGAGCTGCCTTCACTCATTCTCAGACATCATAAAAGGCAACCATTGCATGGCCTGCCGCCGAGGCAGATGGGCACTGAATTCACACACACATCCATCTGGGATGACCTGGAATGTCTGTAGACAGTGGTAGGGAATGGGAAACTGCACAACTCCTGCCGGCCCTATCTGCTGCCTTTGAAACTGTCCACCACCAGACTCTATAATAGAGACAAAAGTTACTTGTACTCTGGTGTAACAGCCTTTACAGGCTCTGTTCCCACCTTCTTAGCAAGTGCAGCACTGTCTACCTAAGCCAGTTCACATCAACGGTTTTTCCTCAGAGTGCTGAGTAACACAAGACTCAATAAACTTGCCACTGTTTGAACCTCTACCTCACACTTACGCTTGCTACAACAGTGCTGACCATACACAGATCATATAAGTTACAGAAACTCTTTAGGAGTTAGGCAGATCAAGACTTGACAGCAGTCTTTATGATTTTGGTGATTGGATGCTGGACAAACATCTGAAGCTCAGCTCTTCGAAAACTGACTATACAGTACAAGCATGCTTGAGAGGACAAGTGGTGCTGATCTGGTAAGGCATGGAAAATCCAATGTCTTCTCCAAGTATCATTTGACTATGGATTGCAGGCCAACGCTGTCCTGTTCTTTTACAGCTTGACTAAGCATTCAGGGATGAGAATATAGGAGGCAGGAAGACTGAAAAGCTTCCTTTGACACAGTCAACCCTGCATGCTCGGCTGTGATGTAAGAGAACAAGACAATGCACAAAGGTCTTTCGAGAAGACACTGGATATTCCATGCACTACCTGCTCAGCAACACTTCCCTTCTCAAGGGTGTCTGAACAGAATATACACACCACCAGTTTCCATGTCCCAAGGAGATCACAGATGGTCGAAAAGTGTCGAACACACCTAACATAAAAGGCAGAGAGAAACACCTATTGGCCTGTAGGAGGATCATTTAACAAACAACTTTGTTTTATCTCTGCATAAGGACTGCCCCGTCTTCTCCTTTTTGTTAAGAGTGTACCTCACCAACGTAGCCAGCTTGCATATATTTGAGAGAGTGTAGCCTATATAACCTATATTAGAATGAAATGTCTATATATTAATGTGTGATGATGCTGCATAGAAACTATAATAATAGCGATTTTGCTTAAACGTGCACTTGAATTGTGACCACGAAGAGTGGCCACCAATATATACGCAAACTAATAATGATGAATAAAATGTTCATGTTATGTTCAATTAAGCTTATATTAACATTCGCATTATTGAATCTGTATTGAAAATCCTCATAGGCCTTAAATTAGCGTGAGCTGCAGTTTAGCTGCCTGGCTGTCATATTAAATGCATTTTTCAGTTTTCTAGTGTGCTGACTCACAAGGGGCCATGACCCTGCAAATGTTCTTTTTCTTCAAACTTGGAAGATGAATGTAAACATGTTAAAACCGTTCCCAAGCGCATCTTCTGTGCCTTGGACTAAAAGTTATAAATTAATTTAAACAAATGTAGATTAATGAAATGTACAAGGTCATTTAGACCGGTGAACAACGAAACTGCTGGCCCAAAAGATGTGCCAAGAAATGCCAAAATATGAAGTAACGCCGGATGTGCCACCTCTGAAGACGTCAATTATGAAGACCAATCAAAGACCTGTAAATTAATGTGGGGTGACAATTGGGATTACCAAATGTTAAATTTGATAGGTTAATGATAGTGGGGTATAGTAAATGTCCAATAGAATTTTGGGGGAATGTATTACGAAAAGGGATAAAACCCATGTCACAGAAAGGTCGAGAGAATTAGGTAGGGAATGCTATCGATTTTATCCAGAAACTCTGCAACTCTGTTCGGTGACTTGAGACTTATTGAAAGAACCATCCTCGCCCTTAGACTGCCCATTTACACTTTCCTCCTTATGAGGGAAGTGTCCCTTTTGTCCTTTAGTTAAGTCCTGACTGATGGCGATTTGACTGATGTCCTGAAGACGAATACTGAACCTGTGCGCTGACCTAATCCTTGGAGGGTAATTATGACAATGCAATTGTAATTTGTCTGTTTGCTTTTCCGTTCTAGGTACCAACTGCTTGCTTTTGACAGAGGCCATAGCTAGATGTTTGGTGTTCTAAATTGTTTTGCATGAAGCCCAACATGTGAATGCTAATCAGTGGTTAGGACAGGTGTTTACCAAATTGACGCACATAGACAAACGACTGAGACTATGCTTTGTTGAACAGACGAGATATCAACACTCTGCTATACTTTGATCTATGTTTATGCCTTGCTATGTTCTGATGTTTGTGATTCTTGCGTTAATGAAATCTTATCACAGCTGCCATATCGTGACTATGTTATTATGCTTCTTGGTATTGAGATTAACCCATTTGCTCATAGACTGTAATGAATAGGGAATAAAATTAATAAAATTCTATTAAACTGGCGTGGTTATTCATGACTGGAAGGTCATGGTTGCGTCGTCAATTTGATTAATGACTTTGACTAAAGATTGATCGTTGAGATAAATATTGATGATATTATTGATATATTGATTGACATATTGATTAGCTATCTCGTCCTACGGTGTCTCTCAACTGGGTCCAAAGATTAATCGGCCTAAAACAAGTCCTAATGTGTAATAAATTAACATAGAGGGACGCGTTAACATATTCTCTAAAAAAAACTGTATGAAATCCAAACTATTATTATTTTTCAGTGAGGGATGGACACTAATTGCACAGCACACGTTATGCAATGTCCTGTTTCAATGATGTTTATCCGTTATGAGACAGCTATGTTCTTAGTATATTTTTTGTAATAACACTGGCTTTGTGTATGGTGATAACAAATTCATCTTAAATATGTTCAAATTAAAGATTTAATAACTCTAATTAATTGAATCCTACTTGGATCAAATGAATGTTTTTGATCTTTTTGTAAACCATATTTTTTGTTAATCTAATTCTGTGAGGCACCCCATTTTGTGCTTGGTTTTGCTAAGTCAACTGCAATACACTGTATGTGACTGCCTCCATGTAACCATGCCACCCTCTCCTTGAAAGCCCGCTCTCTGAAGTGACTAAAAGCAATTGAGTTATGTGGTTTGCTAACCCTCATTGTAGTTCTTTGGGAACTCTCCAGTGGTGTTATATAGTGTCTTTATTTAGAAAGAACTTCTGAACCAGTCTATCTCGTGTTCACAGGCAGATATCCTATAGCGAACAAACCACCTACTTAGTTTAAGCAGGAATGTATAGTTGGAAGATTTGAAAAAACTAAGCTTGTTGCCGGCCCCGGGGTACTCGAAATCCCACAAGCCATCGCACCAAGGGGCGCCCAGCACCACGAGGAGGGGGAGGATCCCCCTCAGCGCCAGCTTCTATGCCCCAGCACAGGATGCGCCCTGGCCAAGGGCAGACCCATCCTGCGCCCGGCATCAACTGGAAGAGGCTGGGACAGGCCAGCTCTCTTGATTCTTGAACTTTATATCAGTGTATAGCGAGTCCTTTTAAGTTGGTGTACTGTTCTTCATGTTTTCTTTGGCTGGGTTTACTTTGGGGAATAATGGGCAAACACAAGTTACCCGGGGATAAAGATAAAACCAGCTGGAGGCACTAAACTAGACTCTTTTCTAGTATAATAGCTAAACAAACTGATTTCGTAGAGAGGCGTTTATCCTTAGATATGGTAGTGGGCCCTTGTAGTTCCTCAATGGGACAGCGAGGGCATCACTTGAGTGCAGGAAGTGAGAACTCCATTGCAAATTGTTGCCCAATGTCAAATGTATCTGATACGCAAGCTCATTTACCAACAACCAGCTTACATAATAATTTGGATTGCATGAATGTCAGTGACAATGGGCCCTGAGCCAAAAGTAAATGCAAACCCAAGCAAGGGGCTATACAGAAGCATCCACAGTCCAAAGGAACATAGATAGGAATAATCAGCTCAATCCATTTTCGCCCAGCCTTGCTTCATCATCTGAAAAGGGTGTAACTGGTGGAGCCTCAAACATACACTGGAACTCTGTTCTAGCAAAATGTAAATCCCTGATGGTTGCGTGTTACACTGTTGGTGGACAGGCTGGAAGATGCCATTGGCCAGCTAACTATGACCCAAACAAACTTGTCAGTCCATCAGGCCCCTTCCCTGCCATCCATGTCTAACCTAGATAGACCTTTGGTTCCGAGCATTGATTCTATCACAGGCTTACAACCACCTAAGGGAGTCATGTCTGGCACTGAAGCCCAGCCTTCCTCCTTGCAAGTTGGAGGTATCTCGATGCCATGGGTGGGAGGTGGAGGCTTACAGGGGAGACACAGTGCCCAGAATGGAGCGCAAGATCAAGGAACTGACTTTCAGGCTGTCTTTACCCAATCAGTCCTGTTTAAATCTTCCCCCTGACTGTTGCCCTTATCAAGCCATCCTGACTGGTGGACCATATTTAAACCCCTACAGGAAGGAACTCAATCTGCAGCTTAAAAACAAAGTTTGCCTTTGGTTAACTCGAAATTCTGATTTTAACATCAATGAATACAATGATATTTTGTTTATAAGGAGGGTTGGTCGACTAAACAGTGGGGATTGTATTGTAATCAATTGTAAAAACCCAGGTCTGGCTTGCTGTTTAAATCCATGCAGTGCCAGGAGACATTCACAGGGTGTTTATATTAACATTGCCCCCTTATGTTATTTTTTCATTCACTTATGTTGAAGCAGATATGCTAATTAAGAATATTAATGATGACATAGGAGTGTTTATAATGAGAAAAATGTGTAGAGAAATTAATCGCAGAAAAATAATGTGCAGTTTTGAAAATGTGTTCTCAGGGAGTGATCACCATATGTACTAAAACAACTGAAAATGGGAAAAATAGTAAAAGATATGAGAAAAATGTAGTAATAGGTCATAATGAGATGCATAACCTTTGTTTTGTATTACTAAGTTAGCTGAACTAAAGGCCTAGTACCACTGGCCTTGCACACTCTGAACACAGAGAAACCGGACGCCTTGCAAAGGACAGGAAACCGCGGACTGCAACCTTGACCCGTTCGAAGTTTAAGTTACTTAGCTAGAACAATCGGCAATGTACCAGCAGACAGGAGATGATGAAAGCAATTTGATATAATTATGTGTAGAGCAGGTTAAATGTACTTTCCAGGACTTGAACAATAGAGGCACTGACTGCAACTATTTTGATACCTGAAGAGCCAGATGATGAGGGCATCGCATGAAGAACCAATCCGCTTCTTGTGACGTGAAATATATGAAAATCAGTAAATTTGGTAAACAAAAACTATAGGTTAAAGTCATATCTGCTGACTGACTGACTGACCAATTAGCAATTAGGGGAATGGACTGAGAGACCCTAATAAAAAAGACATGACAAAGAGCAAGAAATCAGAACTGCGGGGAGAAAATTGATGACGTTAGGAGACGCTGTCCGAGGTGCTGATATTGGGTTCACACTCTGTGAGCCTGATCTGTAGCTGACTGATTGATGACATGAAGACGAAGACTGACTTGTTGCTGATCCATCCTTGATAGGTAGCTATGAAAATGTAACTGACAATTTTGTGCCTTTTCTTCTAGGTACCAACTGCGCTGTTTATAGGGATTCTCACTCAGGTAGATTTTTTCCAAATTAATGTTTTCTAAATTGTTTTCGCATGAAGACCCCCACGCTAATGGTAATCTTGGTTAGGTAGGCTGTTAGGAGTGACGTTGACAGTGACAAATGACTGACAATCTTAATTGCTGAATTACATTATTAATGCTGGTATTCCTAGCTTACGGTATTGCATTGTCGTATATGTTTCTTTATGAAATGTCTTTCTATTAATGAATTAATAAAAGTCTGATTTAAATAAAGACTGAACAGATGATTTAGAATTGTAATCAATAGGGAATAAAATTGTTAACTCCTTCCTGAGTAGTGGTTATTCTTGAATATCGTGGTTTAAAGTTGTTTTTCACCGAATGTTCTTTGATTATTGATGTTAGCTACCATTTCAGTGGTCACTGCATGACTAGGTTACTCCATGCGATTCAAAGGGTTCATCAACCTATATACGTCCCCTTGTAAATTTACTTACTAGGGACCAGGCGCGCTAGCACTTACAATTTAGGAAAGAGGCTGGGTGAGGATTCAGGCCACTCAGGGCTGATAAGCTAGGTAGAGTTTCTGTTACTCACTTGAATAGATTTCTCCCTCTGTCAGATCTGGCTAGTACTGATTGACGCCTGGAAATCACAAATGTTTATATCTGTTCATACACAAGGGGCCAATTCCTCCACAGGTGAGTGGGCTAGGGAACTGGGTATACTAATCAAGATTGGTAGTTGGAACATAGCAGGGTTAGGGATGAGTAGCAGGGTCCAAAGTGGTTTGACTTAATCTCACAGGTTGACATAGTTATGCTGCAAGAAACCTGTGCCCTTGAGGTTATATGGGATAGCTATGAGAGCTTCACTATACCTTCTGTGGCCTCTTTATGTAGTAGATCACAGGGGGGAACACACTCAGCTTGCCCAGGAAATCTATCTCCTTTGAGTACACAGATGTCATTAGATCAGTCATGGGCAGTCTTCATGGACTTAAGCAGCGCTTTTAATCTGGTTAACCGACTAAAGCTGTGGGATATCTTATCCCGTATTGGTATGCCCTCTCCATTGGTTGCTTTTTCATGGGCCTTGCACAGAGGCAACAGAGCTTCAGTCAGATACGGTTCTGAAGGGGAATGTACTGAATCATTGGAACTCTTCAGATGCATCTAACAAGGACGCATTCTAGCCTCCACTTTTTTTTTTTTTTTTTTTTTTACATCAGTGGTCTTAATTCTTTTTTAATCTCCAATGGAAAGGATATGCTTAAAGTAAAGCCTGCATCCAATCCGGCCCTTATGTATGCAGAGGGTGCTGTACTGCTCTCCTGCACTCCTAATTGTCTTAGGGGTCTTGTTGATGCTTTTGTTAGATTTATGGACGGTCTAGACCTTGACACGAAGATTTCTTTAAAAAAAAAATATGTTTATTAAACACCGCGTGACACAGTATATCCTCTGGAGACATGAAATTACATCTGGTGAACGGGTGCGAGTATACACAAAACCTTCTCTGGATCGATGTAAGAAGGATAAACCATGCCCCATTTCCTTTCCCCACCATCTCGCCCAAGCTAGCTGCTCGGGTCTTGCTTCCCCCTTTTCAGGCATCACCCACTTCCTCTCTTCCCACCCCTCTCTTCACAGGCCCCTTGGTGGCATTCCACTGGCCCCATACCTTCTCCCATTTATTGGGGAAACCCCTGCTTTGGTAAAGTACCCTCTCTACTCTACAACACCAGTCGAGATCTGCCCCACGCTCTGGCCAAATTTCTCTTAGCTACCACTGCTGCTAAATTTAGCTATATGCGTTGATATTTTGTCCATGCATTATCCCCAGGAATTGACAGGAGTAGCCACCTATGGTCCTGTTGGACTGTACCTCCTATAACTCGCAACATTTCATTCACCACTTCACTCTGAAACAACTGTATCCGAGGGCAAGCCCATAAAATGTCCCGTCATCCTGCACCGCCTCACACATTTCTGATGGGGTTCGTCCCATCCGCTGCAACCGCACCCGGGAGAGGTATGACCTATGTACAATCTGAAGCTACACCAGTTGAAATCAGGGTCAAATTGCAATTTTCTTGGCACTTTTAAGGGCGTCCACCCATTCATCACCATCCATGAAGCCTACATCCTTCTCCTATGCCACTCTCAACCATCCATTTTGATCAGGGGAGTTATTTGTCAGTTTCTTACAAATTGTCGAGATTGCCTGTGCCAGCAGCGACTCTGTGAGGACCCTGTCCTCCAGTGGTGTCATGTCCCTTATTTGCTCCACCTCATGGAGGTGTCTACGGAGTACATGGCCCAGCCGCACATACCTATATGGTTCAGACTCCTGCAAATCAAATTCTGTCTGCAGACCCTCGAAGGGTATCAAGGCATTGTCTCTCCAAACATCACCCAGGTGTTCTATCCCTATTAGTGCCCATCTGGAAAAACCATTCACTGCACTCACTTTCTTCAAGTGATCACCGGTCCACAGTGGGGTGCATGTGGACAGGGTCTCCCCTTCACCCAGGTAGTGATTTGCATTTCTCCAAGCCTGCACTGCTTTCATTGTATGGGTTGGCAAATTTCGGACCACCGCTGGCTGTATAGAACCCTCTCTTAAACCATGATGCCCACTGCTTTTCTATCGACCCTATACACCAGTTCTGTAGGTTTCGCAAAGGCCCACTCGTTGATCCCCACCAGGTGGGTCACCCAGTAGTACAGCCGGGCATCCGGGATGGCATGCCCTATCTCAAAATTCCCCCCCTGGAGCTTCCTTAATGATATACTTGAGAGTCCTCCTGCCCATTGCAGAGATCTGAGGACGTGGTCAATTTTTCAGAAGACCCCTAATGGGATCGCTACCGGTTTGTTCTGAAACACATACAATGGCTGGGGCAGGGTCATCATCTTATACAGAGCCGCTCTGCTTATGAGTGTTAGTGGCAGTTGTCGCCAGTGCTCAGCATCTCCTCGCTGACCTGTCCAGCTCCAGGGCCAAATTCCTCTGGAGGACTTTTTGCAGGTCTTGCGTTATGTATATCCCAAGGTATTTAAAACCAGCGGGTACGACTAGAATGGTGATACGGGGAAGTAGACTGGGGACCCCCGGTAGGTGGTAAAGCAGGGACTTATCCCAGTTTATACTGTACCCTGAGTGTTCTCCAAAATGCGGAAGATTTGCAGAAGTCTATCTATGAAGATAACTGAGTCCGTGACATATAGTAACACATTGTCTGCATATAGGGAAATGCACTCTTTCCAACCCCACCACTCCCGGAATTACCCAGGCCATGGGGTCCTGTTGGATCCAGGCTGCTAGCAGCTCTAGGGCCAGCGCAAAGGGGAAAGCGGACATTCCTGTCTTGTTCCCCTCTGTAACTAGAAGGTCCGGTGTAGGAAAAAGCCACTGTTGGCACGGTTAACCCTAACGTTTTGCCTTTTGTTGATGCCAGCTTTGATGGAGAGTGTGCTGGGACCCTGCTAGCCAGGCCCTAGCATGAGTGTTCTTTCCCTAAAACTGTATCTTTGTCTCCACAATTGGCACAGCCCTGGCACACAGTTAAGTCCCTTGTAAATGGTACCCCTGGTACCAAGGGCACTATGGCCAGGGAAGGTCTCTAAGGGCTGCAGCATGTATTATGCCAACCGAGGGACCCCCCACTTAGCACACTGTCTCACAGCTTGTGTGTGCTGGTGTGGAGAAAATTACTAAGTGGACATGGCACTCCCCTCAGAGTGCCATGCCCACAACCCTGCCTGTGGCATAGGTAAGTCACCCCTCTAGCAGGCCTTACAGCCCTAAGGCTGGGTGCACTGTAACACAGGTGAGGGCACAGCTGCATGAGCACTATGCCCCTACAGTGTCTAAGCCAATTCTCAGACATTGTAAGTGCAAGGTAGCCATAAAGAGTATATGGTTTGGGAGTTTGTCAAACACGAACTTCACAGTTCCATAATTGCTACACTGAATACTGGAAAGTTTGGTATCAAACTTCTCAGCACAATAAATCCACACTGATGCCAGTGTGAGGTTTATTGAGAAATGCACTCAGAGGGCATCTTAGAGATGCCCCCTGCATGCCAGTACAAATGCTAGTGCTAGGCTGACTGGTCTCTGCCAGCCTGCCACTTCCAGACTAGTTTCTGGCCACATGGGGTGAGTGCCTTTGCGCACTCTGTGACCAGGGACAAAGCCTGCCCTGGGTGGAGGTGCTTCACGCCTCCCCCTGCAGGAACTGTAACACCTGGTGGTGAGCCTTAAAGACTCAAGCCTGGTGTTACAACGACCCAGGACACTCCAGCTAGTGAAGATGCCCCCCCCCCCCCCCCGGACACAGCCCCCACTTTTGGAGGCAAGTCTGGAGGAGTTAATGAGAAAAACAAGGAGGAGTCACCCTCCAGCCAGGACAGCCCCTAAGATGTCCAGAACTGAGGTGACCCCTTCGTTAAAGCCACCCTCAGAGACATAGCCATTGGTTACTGCCCTCCAACCCTAAACACACCCCTAAATTTAGAGGCGACCCTGAACCCACAAAATCAGATTCATGATGACCTAACAGCAAGGACTGCTGACCTGAGAACCCCGCAGAGAAGAAGGAAGACGACAACTGTTTTGGCCCCAGCCCAACCGGCCTGTCTCCAGGTTCAGAGAAGCTGCAACAGCGATGCATCCTGTGGGCCCAGCAACCTCTGCCGACTCAGAGGATTGCCATGCGATTCCAAAGGACCAAGAAACTATTGTGGGCAGCGGCTCTGTACAAAGCAAGAAGAAGAAACCATCTTTAAAGGGACTCTCACCTCACTCCTGAAGCGTGAGACCCCACCACTCTGCACCAGACGCCCCTGGTCCGTGTCCAGAGAAACCAACACCGCAGGGAGGACCCCCCCAGGTGACTCCAACGATGTGTCCACACTGAGCTGACCTCCCTGCACCCCCACGACAACGCTTGCAGACAAAATCCAGAGGACACCCCTGACCATGACTGCCCGGTAACAAAGACTTGATGCAGGCAGGGCACAGGGGGGCTTCTCGGGCCAGCCACTGATTGGGCAAGGATGAGGGCCGCCTGCTGGTCACTCCTGCACCAGTAGTTGGTTTCGCTCAGGCCTGGGGGCTGCGGGCGCAGTGCTTCTTCCAGGCGTCAGGTTCCTTTGTTACCGGGCAGTCGCGGTCAGGAGGAGCCTTCGGATTCTCTCTGCAGGTGTCGCTGTGGGGGTGCAGGGAGGTCGTCTTAGGGTGTCCACGTCGTGGGAGTCACCTGGGGGTCATCTCTGCAGTGCTAGTTCTTCTGGACACAAGCCGGTGGAGTTGGGTGCAGAGTTTTGGGGACTCACGCTTCCGGAGTGAGGCTGGAGTCCCTTTAAAAATGGTTGTTTCTTGGACAGAGTCGCTGTCTACAGGAGTTTCTTGGTCCTATGGGTGTGGGGCAGTCTTCTGAGTCCTCAGAGGTCGCTGGTCCCGGTGGATGCGCCGCTGTGCAGGTTCTTAGAGTCTGGAGACAGGCTGGTAGTTCTGGGGCCATGTCAGTTGTCGTCTCAGTCTTCTGTGCGGGGCTTTCAAGTCAGCAGTCCTTCCTCTTGTAGGTTACAGGAAGCTGTTTTCCTGGGTTCAGGGTCACCCCATAAATACTAAATTTAGGGGGGTGTTTAGGGCTGGAGGGCAGTAGCCAATGGCTACTGTCCTTGAGGGTGGCTACACCCTCTTTGTGCCTCCTCCCTGTGGGGAGGGGGGCACATCCCTAATTCTATTGAGGGGAATCTTCCAAAACAATATGGAGGATTTCCTAAGGCAGGGGTCACCTCAGCTCAGGATACCTTAGGGGCTGTCTTGGCTGGAGGGTGAATCCTACTTGTTTTTCTCATTATCTCCTCTAGACTTGCTGCCAGAAGTGGGGGCTGTATCCGGGGGACGGGCGTCTCCACTAGCTGGAGTGCCCTGGGGCATTGTAACACGAAGCATGAGCCTTTGAGGCTCACTGCTAGATGTTACAGTTCCTGCAGGGGGGAGGTGTGAAGCACCTCCACCGAGTGCAGGCTTTGATTCTGTCCCCAAGGAGCACAAAGGCTCTAACCCCAGGAGGTCAGAAACTCCTCTCAGTGGCAGGCTGTCACAGACCAGTCAGTCTGGCACTGAGGGACTGGGTAAAATACAGGGGGCATCTCTAACTTAACATGGCCACACTGTAGTTACAATGTCTAAGAATAGACTTAGACACTTTAGGGGCATATTGCTCATGCAGCTATGCCTTCACCTGTGGTATAGTGCACCCTGCCTTAGGGCTGTAAGGCCTGCTAGAGGGGTGACTTACCTATGCCACAGGCAGTGTGAGGTGAGCATGGCACTCTGAGGGGAGTGCCATGCCGACTTAGTCATTTTCGCCCCACCAGCATACACAAGCTGAGAGGCAGTGTGCATGTGCTAAGTGAGGGGTCCCTAGGTGGCACAAGACATGCTGCAGCCCTTAGAGACCTTCCCTGGCGTAGGGGCCCTTGGTACCAGGGGTAGCAGTTACAAGGGACTTACCTGAGTGCCAGGGTTGTGCCAATTGTGGAAACAAAAATACAGTTTAGGGAAAGAACACTGGTGCTGGGGCCTGGTCAGCAGGGTCCCAGCACACTTTCAAATCATAACTTAGCATCAGCAAAGGCAAAAAGTCAGGGGGTAACCATGCCAAGGAGGCCTTTCGTTACACAGCTACCCCCCCCCCCCTCAACGAAAGAGGATGAGCCTAACCTTTCCCAAGAGTCTTCATTTTCTAACTGGAAGAACCTGGAAAGGCCATCTGCATTGGCATGGGCAGTCCCAGGTCTGTGTTCCACTATGAAGTCCATTCCCTGTAGGGATATGGACCACCTCAACAGTTTAGGGTTTTCTCTTTTCATTTGCATGAGCCATCTGAGAGGTCTGTGGTCAGTTTGAACTATGAAGTAAGTACCAAAAAGGTATGGTCTCAACTTCTTCAGGGACCAGACCTCAACAAAGGCTTCCCTCTCAATGGCACTCCAACGCTGCTCCTTGGGGAGTAACCTCCTGCTAATGAAAGCAACAGGCTGGTCAAGGCCATCATCATTTGTTTGGGACAGGACTGCTCCTATCCCATGTTCAGAGGCATCTGTCTGTACAATGAACTGCTTAGAGTAATCTGGAGCTTTTAGAGCTGTGCACATAGCTTGTTTCAGGGTGTCAAAGGCCTGTTGACATTCCACGGTCCAGTTAACTTTCATGGGCATTTTCTTGGAGGTAAGTTCTGTAAGGGGTGTCACTATTGATCCCTATCCCTTTACAAACCTCCTATAGTACCCAGCAAAGCCAAGGAATGCCCCGACTTGAGCCTGGGTTTTTGGAGCTACCCAGTCCAGATTAGTCTGGATCTTAGGTTGGAGTGGCTGAACTTGGCCTCCACCTACAAGGTGTCCCAAGTAAACCACGGTACCCAGCCCTATCTGACATTTAGATGCCTTGATAGAGAGGCCTAGTGCTTGCAGGGCCTACAAAACCTTCTTTAGGTGGACCAGGTGATCCTGCCAGCTGGAACTAAAGACAGCAATATCATCAAGATAAGCTGCACTAAAGGACTCCAAGCCAACAAGGACTTGATTTACCAACCTTTGGAAGGTGGCAGGGGCATTCTTTAAGCCAAAGGGCATCACAGTAAACTGGTAGTGCCCATCAGGTGTAGAGAATGCTGTTTTCTCTTTTGCTCCTGGTGCCATTCTTATTTTCCAACACCCTGCTGTCAAGTCAAAGGTACTCAGGTATTTAGCAGCACCCAATTTGTCAATCAGCTCATCTGCCCTTGGAATGGGGTGAGCATCTGTCTTGGTGACAGAATTAAGCCCTCTGTAGTCCACACAGAACCTAATCTCTCTCTTGCCATCTTTGGTGTGAGGTTTGGGGACCAAGACCACTGGGCTAGCCCAGGGACTGTCAGAGTGCTCAATCACTCCCAACTCCAGCATCTTGTGGACTTCCACTTTGATGCTTTCCTTAAATTGGTCAGACTGTCTGAATGTTTTGTTTTTGACAGGCAAGCTGTCTCCTGTGTCCACATTATGGGTACACAAGTGTGTCTGACCAGTCAGCTTGCTGTTGGCCAGAGAGGGTGTCTGAATAGATCACTCAATCTACTGTGCCATCCTTAGGGTCAGTGGAGAGGAGATCAGGGAGAGGTTCACTCTCTGCTTCCTGGTCCTCATCTGTAACCAGTAACATGTTTACATCTGCCCTATCATGGAAGAGTTTTAGGCGGTTAACATGGATCACCCTCTTGGGGGTCCTGCTAGTGCCTAGGTCCACCAGGTAGGTGACCTCACTCTTCTTCTCTAGCACTGAGTAAGGGCCACTCCATTTGTCCTGAAGTGCCCTTCGTGCCACAGGCTCCAGAACCCAGACTTTCTGCCCTGGCTGAAACTCACCCATAGCAGCCTTTTGGTCATACCACATCTTCTGAAGTTATTGGCAGGCCTCAAGGTTTTTACTTGCCTTTTCCATGTACTCTGCCATCCTGGAACGTAGGCCTAGTACATAGTCCACTATATCTTGCTTAGGCTCATGAAGAGGTCTCTCCCAGCCTTCTTTCACAAGAGCTACTGGTCCCTTACCAGGATGGCCAAACAGAAGTTCAAAGGGGGAAAACCCTACTCCCTTCTGAGGCACCTCTCTGTAGGAGAAAAGAAGGCAACAGGAGATCCCATCTCCTTTTGAGTTTTTCAGGGAGCCCCATGATCATGCCCTTCAATGTCTTGTTAAATCTTTTAACAAGACCATTGGTTTGTGGATCAATCAATCAATCAAAGAATTTATAGAGCGCGCTATTCGCTGTGGGGGGGGGGGGGGAGGATGGCTGGTCGTAAAGCCATGTCTTGAGGCATTTCTTGAATGTCAAGAGGTCTTGGGTCTGGCGAAGGTGGAGCGGTAGGTAGTTCCAGGTCTTTGCGGCTAGGTAAGAGAAGGATCTTCCTCCGGCGGTGGTGTGACGGATGCGGGGGACGGAGGCAAGGGCGAGGCTGGCAGAGCAAAGGTTGCGGTGTGGAAGGTTAGTCTGTCGTTGAGGTAAGCTGGACCTGTGTTGTGGAGGACTTTGTGTGCGTGGATGAGGAGTCTGAAGGTGATCCTCTTTGATACTGGTAGCCAGTGTAGGTCTCTGAGGTGGGGGTATCCACTTGAAGATTTTGCGGAGAATGCGGAGAGTGTTGTAGCAGGAAGAGGAGATAGCATTGACATGCTGAGTCATGCGGAGTGTGGAGTCCAAGATGAATCCCAGGTTGCGTGTGTGGGTGGTGGGTGAGGGTTCGGATCCTAGGGAGGTGTGCCACCAGGAGTCGTTCCAAGCTGAGGGGTTAGTGCCAAAGATGAGTATTTCTGTCTTGTCTGTGTTTACCTTGAGGTGGCTTGATTCCATCCAGCTGGCGATGGCGTGAAGTCCGTTGTGGAGGTTCTTCTTGCAGTCTTTCATGAGGGAGAGGATGAGCTGAGTGTCATCTGCGTAGGAAACTATGTTGATGTGGTGGGTTTGTGTGATGTTGGCGAGGGGGGCCATGTAAACGTTGAAGAGTGTGGGGCTGAGCGAGGATCTTTGGGGGACGCCACAGATGATTCTGGAGGCTTCTGACAGGAACAGTGGGAGGCGGACTCTCTGGGTTCTGCCCGTGAGAAATGAGGAGATCCAGTCGAGTGCCTTTTGGGGATTCCAGCATTGTGGAGGCGTGTGCGGAGAGTGTGATGACATACTGTGTTGAAAGCTGCGGAGAGGTCCAGGAGGATGAGTTCTGCTGTTTCTTCTTCGTCGAGCATGGTCCTGATGTCGTCTGTGGCAGCAATGAGTGTGGTCTCGGTGCTGTGGTTTTTGCGGAATCCAGATTGGGAGGTGTCGAGTACCTTTCTGTCTTCCAGGAACCGGGCTAGTTGGCTGTTCAAGATTTTTTCGATGACCTTGGCTGGGGAGGGGAGGAGGGAGATCGGCTGGTAGTTCTTGGGGTCGTCTGGGTCTGCCTTTGGTTTCTTCAGCAGGGCGTTGATTTCTGCGTGCTTCCATCTCTCTGGGAAGGTGGCTGACTCGAAGGAACTGTTGATGGTGCTGCAGAGGTGTGGAGTGATGATGTTTGCTTTATTGAAGATATGCTGTGGGCAGGGGTCCGATGGTGATTGGGAGTGGATGGAGGCCATGGTGTTGGCGGTGTCTTCTATATTGACGGGGTCCAGGTGTGGAGGAAGTGAGTGTTGCTTGGAGCGTTGAGTTCGTGGATGTTTGTAGTCAGCTGGTGGGTCTGGGGGTTGAAGCCGTTGTGGATTTCTTCTATCTTTCGACGGAAGTCGGTTGCGAGTGAGTTGCAGAACTCCTGTGATTGCGGGGGTTCATTGGAGCAGGTCCTGGGAGTGGAGAACTCTTTGATGATGCCGAAGAGCTCTTTACTGTTGTGAGCGTTGGTGTCAATGCGGTTTTTGAAGTGGGTCCTTTTGGTGGTGCGGATCAGTTGGTGATGTTTGCTTAGGGTATCCTTCAAAGCGATGTGGTTGAAGTTGGTAGGGTCAAGGTGCCAGGTTTTTTCCATTCTGCGACATAGCAGTTTGGATTCCTGTAGGTCTGGGGTGAACCAGCTGGCCTTGATTCTGTGGGGGGTGTTTGGGGGGGTTTTGAGCGGTGCGAGGGTGTTGGCGCAGTCTTCTATCCAGGGATGCAGGTTGGTGGTGGCTGTGTTGGGGTCCGGGGTCCCAGGGGGTAGGGCCCAGGTGAGAGTGGAAATCAGTTGATCTGTTGATATTTTGCTCCAGTTGCGTCAGGGGGTTGTGTGCGGTGGTGGTGAGTGACTGGTTTTTGGTAGGAGAAGTGGATGCAGCGGTGGTCTGTCCAGCTGAGTTTGGTGGTGTGGCTGAAGGAGACGTGGTTGCTGGCTGAGAAGATGGGATCGTGTGTGTGGCCTGCGGAGTTGGTGGGTGAAGTGAGAAGTTGCTTGAGGCAGAGGTTGTCGATTAGGTTGGGGGTGTTGCTATCGTTATTTTCTAGGTGGAACTTCAGGTCGCCGAGGATGATGTTGTTCGTTGAGGCGAGGGCTTGGGAGCTGATGGTGTCGGCGATGTCGTCGCAGAACTGCGGTCTAGGGCCAGGGGGTCTGTAGACCAGTGTTCCCCTGAGTGTGTTGTTGGCGTTGATGCGGATTTTGAAGTGGAGGTGCTCGGCGGAGTTGATGGTGTTGTGGGAGTTGGTGGAGACTCTTATGGTGTTTTTGTGGACTATGGCAATTCCTATTCCTGGTCTGTTGCTGCGGTCTCTTCTGGTGATCTTGTAGTTTTCTGGTATGACTATGGCTATGTCTGGTTCCGAGGCCAAGTTCATCCAGGTTTCGGTGAGGAATGCGACGTCGGGCGAGTATGTGGTCAGTAGGTCCCAGAGTTCAATTGCATGTTTGTGGAAGGAGCGGGTGTTAAGAAGGATGCATCTTAGGCGGCTGTCTGTTGTTTTGATTTGGAGTTTGGAGGTTAGGTTGCAGGTGAAGTTGCAGGCTTTGCAGGAGAAGTGTCCTTTGGTGCGCTTCGGTGTGGACTTGAAGCAGATAGAGGAGCATCCTGGATTGAGGGCGTGGAGTTCGTCAGCAGTGTAATGGTGATTGGTGGCGCGGGGTGTTTGTTGGCCAGGCGGTCTGGCGCTGGGTGCGGTCTTGGCGTGGACGGGTGCAGACGGGCTTTCCTTTGGCGCGCCCGCTGCACGCGTCCACTGCGCGCTTCCGCTGCGCGTCTGCGCTGCGGCCGACCTAAGAGGGGAGGTGGGAGGGAGTGGCAGCTGGGAGGAGGGAGGGCTTGACCAATGGAAGGGCAGGGGGGGGGGCGGGCAGCAGGGCTCCAATGCGGGGAACCACAGGGGAAGGAAAGAAATGGAACGGAGACTCGAGGTGGAGGGAGAGGGGCGGGGACGCAGCAGCGTCTAGGATCCAAAATACATGGGAGAAAATAGAAAAAGGAATCCAAATCAAGAAGGCAGCTGGCACTAGCGGAGGAAGCGACCTACTTGCTAGATGCAGGGTCAAAGGTCGGTACCTTCACCGCGCTGCGGCCAGCATAAGAGGGGAGGTAGAAGGGAGTGGCAGCTGGGAGGAGGGGGGGCTTGACCAATGGAAGGGCGGGGGGGGGCAGGGAAGCAGGGCTCCAAAGCGGGAAACCACAGGGGAAGGAAAGAAATGGAACGGAGACTCGAGGTGGAGGGAGGGGGGCGGGGCCGCGGTGACGCAGCGGGGACGAGGATCCACAATACAAGGGAGAAAATAGAAAAAGGAATCCAAATCAAGAAGGCAGCTGGCAGTAGCGGAGGTGAGGAGGAAGCGACCTACCTGCTAGATGCAGGGTCAAAGGTTGCTACCTTCACCGTGCTGCGGCTGGCATAAGAGGGGGGGTGGGAGGTATGGTGTGGTGAATTTGTAAGTCACCCCACACTCATTCCACATGTGTTTTAGGTAAGCTGACATGAAGTTGGTAACTCTGTCAGAAACCACTTCCTTAGGAAATCCTACTCTGGTAAAAATACCAATGAGTGCTTTGGCTACTGCAACGGCAGTAGTAGACCTAAGGGGAATTGCTTCAGGTTAACTAGTAGCATGATCCACTACTACTAGGATATACTGATTCCCTGAGGCTGTGGAAGGTTCAAGTGGACCCACTATATCCACTCCCACTCTTTCAAAGGGGAGCCCCACCACTGGAAGTGGAATGAGGGGGCCTTTGGGTGGCCACCTACCTGTCTTACCACTGGCACAGGAGGCACAAAACACTTTTACTTTCTGGGGCATGTTGGGCCAATAGAAATGGTTAACTAACCTCTCTCATGTTTTGGTTTGTCCCCGATGCCCAGCAAGTGGAATGTCATGGCCTAAGGTCAGAATGAACTCCCTAAACTCTTGAGGCACTACCACTCTCCTAGTGGCACCAGGTTTTGGATCTCTTGCCTCAGTGTAAAGGAGTCCATCTTCCCAATAGACCCTGTGGGTTCCACTGACATTTCCTTTGGTTTCCTCAGCAGCTTGCTGCCTAAGGCCTTCAAGAGAGGAACATGTTTCTTGCCCCTTGCACAGTTGTTCCCTTGTGGGTCCCACTGGGCCCAAGAGCTCAACCTGATAAGGTTCCAACTCTATAGGCTCAGTTCCCTCAGGGGATAGAACGTCTTACTGAGAAGAGAGGTTCTTTTTCTTTTTCTGTGCTGAAGCTGATTCCCCAGTCTTCTTTCCTTTTCTCTTGGAGGGTTGGGCCATTATTACACACTCCAACACCTCTTTTTCACCCTGAGCTCTGCACTGTGCCCTATTCTTGACACACACCAGTTCAGGGATACCCAGCATGGCTGCATGGGTTTTGAGTTCTACCTCACCCATGCTGAGGACTCCAGATCATTTCCAAGCAGACATTCAACTGGTATAGCAGAAGATACTACCACCTGTTTCAGGCTAGTGACCTCTCCCCATCCTCAAGTTACCATAGCCATGGGATGTACTTTAGTCTGATTGTCAGCGTTGGTGACTGGATAAGTTTGTCCAGTCAGGTATTGTCCTGGGGAAACCAGTTTGTCACCATAGTGACACTGGCACCTGTATCCCTCAGGGCCTCTACTCTAGTCCCATTAATAAAGAGCTGCTGCCTGTATTTTTGCATGTTAGGTGGCCAGGCAGCTAGTGTGGCTAGGTCCACCCCACCCTGAGAGAGTAATGTAGCTTCAGTGTTAACCCTGATTTGCTCTGGGCACACTGTTGATCCCACCTGGAGACTGGCTATTCCAGTGCTAACTGGAGTAGCAGTTGAAGTGGAACCTTTCTTGGGACAGGCCTTGTCTCCAGTTTGATGTCCATGCTGGCAAAGTTTTTACCCTTGTACCCAAATGAGGATTGTGAAGAGGCTTTGGACCCACCCTTCTGAGAAGGTTGTTGGGGCCCTGTAGAAGACTCTTTACTTTTTCCCTTGGATGTCTCAACACTCTTCCCCTGGGGAGGCTTTGTGACCCCTTTCTTTTGGTCACCCCCTGTGGAAGTCTTGGTCACCCTTGTCTTGACCCAGTGGTCTGCCTTCTTTCCCAATTCTAGGGGAGAAATTGGACCTAGGTCTACCAGATGCTGATGCAGTTTATCATTGAAACAATTACTTGAAAGGTGTTCCTTCATAAACACATTATACAGCCCTTCATAATAATTTACACCACTGCCATTAATACAACCATCTAGTGTTTTGACTGAGAAGTCAACAAAATCAACCCAGGTCTGGCTTGAGGATTTTTGAGCCCCCCTGAACCTAATCCTGTACTCCTCAGTTGAGAATCCAAAGTCCTCAATCAGGGTAGCCTTCATGACGAAATAGGATTCCGCATTTTTACCAGAGTGTGAGGAGTCTATCCCTACACTTTCCAGTGAACATTTCCCAAAGGAGAACACCCCAATGAGATTAGTTTACTTTTCTGGTTGCACAAGCCCTCTCAAAAGCTGTGAACCATTTGGTAATGTCATCACCATCTTCATATTTTGTTACAATCCCTTTGGGGATTTTTAGCATGTCAGTATTCAATTCAATTCAATTCAAAGAAGCTTTATTGCGGCTACAAGAGCCAAAAAAGCGCGAGCAGTAATAAATATAAATAAATTCACATAATAAAATTACAGGTAAATATAATGATAAAAGGGAGTAAAAGATAAGATAAAATGGAAAAAGTGAAATAAAAAAGGAATAAAAATGGAATAAAATGAAATAAAATAAAATGCGCTGCGCAGGGTGTTGGGACAGTCTTATTTGGAGTCTTTGTCCAGAAGAGTTTTCCCTCTGACAAGCCAACTAGCTCCGAGGAATTTGGCGATGGCGATCACTAGCGTTGGCCTGGTGTCTGATCTGAGGATTCGCAGGGCTAGCGCAGAGCAGCGTACTCCCAGTAGTCTGCATGCCGGGGCCAGCCATTTCCTACGGGGGGCGGTATACGCGGGGCATGCAAAAAGGAGGTGAGGGAGATTCTCGACGGGGGCTTTGCAAGCTGGGCATGCGGTAGATTCATTGTGTGACCAGCTGCTGGTGAGAAGTCTTAATGGGAGTGTTCCAATGCGGAGCTGGAAGTACAGTTTCCTTTCCCTTGGGGCCGTGATTAGGTCCCAAAAAGCTTCGTACTTGCATGACTCTTTTAGGTTGGCAAAGTCACAAGATAATGTAGTGTGGAGTGCAGCCCTTGTGTCTTCGTAGTTGGCCATTTGCCAGTATAGTTTCTTTAGTTCGCTTTTCGAGGGAAAGACTGACGTGGCTGGTGAGTTCCAGAGATCATCGAGCCCGAGTGAGTATAGTAAATCCTTGATGCATCGTAGCCAGGGGATTCTGTGAAGATGGTCGGCTTTTAGGATGACCTGTAGGGCTTCAGTGAAGATGTCGAGCTCCGGAGTGGTCCAGAGACGCCGCCAGTACAGCAGAGGTCGCAGGCGGGCTTTGTGACCAATGCGTTTGATGCCGAGATCCTTGAAAAGGGGGAACAGTGGGGTGCTTAGCGGAAGGGATACAAGGTTCCTTAGGAAGTTGTTTTCAGCGGTGGTTAGGTCTTGGGTTTTGGTATGGCCCCAAAGTTCAGCCCCGTAAAGCGATGAGGAAACGGCCTGGGCTTCGTATAACTGTAATGCTGGGCGAATTGGTTTTGTGTGTGAGAGGTGGAAGTTTTTTAGTAGAGCCCCAGTAGTTTGTCTTGATTTAAGGGCTTGTTTTCCTATCAGTGGCTTCCAGGACATGTTGTCAGTGAGTGTTATGCCCAGGTAGCTGAAAATGCCCACCTTCTCAAGTGAGGAGCCCTCTAAAGTAAACTTCCCTTTGAAAGATCTGTGGGGATTAAGGGTCATTAGTTTTGTTTTCGAGGCGTTTATTTTGAGTCCCTGTGATGAGCAGAAATGCTCGAAGCACGCAAGGAGTTTCCTTAGACCACTGGGGGTCTTGGATATCAAAAGAGTGTCATCGGCAAAAAGTAAGACTGGGATTTTTTGTGTGCCAAGTGAAGGTGCGTCAGCCTGCAGTCTGAGGAGGGAGGGGAAAATTTCATTGATATACAGGGAAAAGAGGGTCGGGCAAGTACGCAACCTTGCCGCACACCCCGGGAAACGTGGATTCTGTCAGTTAGTTGGCCCTTGTTGCCCCACCTGACTTGTGCGTAGTTGCCCTCGTGGAGTCGTATCAGAATGGCAAGGATGTGCTCCGGGATTCCCATCCGAGAGAGAGTGACCCAAAGTTTGTTGCGAGGTACTAGGTCAAAAGCAGATTTGAGGTCCACAAAAGCTACATAGAGGCTGCCTTTACCAATGAACACTGTTTTCCAATATAATAATAGGAATCTGAGGGCTTGATCGGTGGTGGAAATCTTCTTTCGGAAACCGGCTTGGAGGGGGCTAAGGATATCGTGGTCAGTCACCCATTCCTCGATCTTTCCTAGGAGGCAGTGGCAGAAGACTTTTTGGACACAGTCAATTAGACTAATAGGTCTATAGTTACAGGGAAGAGATCTGTAGCCCTTTTTAAAGATTGGAATAACAATAGCCGCTTTCCAAGAGTCGGGAATTGGCGCCCCAGATGCTATTGCGTTAGCTAGAATGGTGAGGTATCTTGACCAGGATGCTAGGTCTGTTGAGAATAGGTCTGCTGGGACGCAGTCTGATCCAGGGGCCCTGCCGCGTTTTAAAGTGCTTAGTGAGTAGGTTATATCACTTTGATGGAACAGCAGGGGTGCTGCGGTGGTGGGTGCTAATGAGTGAATTAGGAGGGGGCCCGTACAAACAGAGGTGGGGCTATCATGATCAGGGGAGTACAGACTACTAAAGTGAACTATCCAGACTCTTGGGGCAATGTTGGTTGTAATGACCAAACCACTAGTTTCTGGGCCTCGCGCTGCCAAGGACCAGAACAGACTATAATTCCTCTCGCGCACAGCGTCGCTGAGTGCTGTCCACCATTTGATATCTTGATCACGCTTGGCTATGCGTATTGCAGATTTATAGGACTTCCTAGCTACGTGGATGGCGGTGGGGTCCTTGGATTTAATGGCTTGAACTAGGCGCTTGTTTAGGGACCGACACGTTTTGTTGAACCAGCGGTGCCTGCCTTTGGGTCGTTTGTCGTCGTGGGCAGGGGGTACTGAGAAGTGAGCTGCGATATCCCTAAAGCAGGAGGTGTGGATTGAGCTTATTTCCTGGTGGGGAGTTGCAGAACCTGCCTCTAGGTCCATTAGTGTGGATTTTAGGGTGTTATTGGCAGCGTTGATGAGTGCGGGCCGAGCCACGATCTTGTCCCATTTTAGGTGTCTTTTATTGTTGGCCCGGCTAATACCCTCGGGTGCTACTGCTGCGGAGTTAGACGTGGCTGGGAGGTTACCTAGGGCTAATGTGTGGACAGAGAGAGGGTTGTGATCACTTTCAGTCCTTTCGATGATCGTCATATCGATGACTAGAGGCCATAATCTTATATCGAATAGGCAATAATCGATTCGGATGGTGTGGTTGCTTTTGTTGTACGTGTGACTACCATTGGTGTCTGAATTGGTTCTGCCATTTAGCGCCCTGAGCCCAAACTCCATGGTCAGTGATTTGACCTGAATAGCGACCGACGTCCATCTCTTGATGGGTGGGATTGACAGGGCGGGGATAGACCAGGCTTGATCTTCCTCGCGGGTGGACCAGAGATCGTCCCAGTCAAGGGGTTCGAATGTGACGTTGAAGTCCCCAGCCACAATGATATTGTGATGGCGGGGATAAGTTTGTAAAAGGGCTACGAGGGTGCAAAGGGTTTTGGAGACTTGACCCCCCCTGACCCCTCGAGTGTAGATATTAAAGATGTTCACCACAGAGTCAGTCCCAAAGGATAGACGAAGGCCTAACAGGTCGGGAGAGACGGTAGGTAGCTGTGATATGTGGCAGCTAAGTGATGTTTTGATCCAGATTGTCAGGCCCCATAAGGGCCTGCCTCTCGTACTGGCCACAGCGGGGATGTGGAAATTTGTGTAGCCTGTTCGGAAAAGTGGATCGAGTGACCATGTTTCCTGGAGGAGACATATGTCATGTTCGTCAATAAAAGAGGAGAAGGATGGGAGGGGAAGAATAGATTTCAGACCTGCCACGTTCCATGAAACAAGTCGTACCACAGATTGTGGCTGAGTTATCCTGTCTAAATGCCTGGGGTTTGTAAGGTTGGCTGTCGGGGGTTGGTCTGGCAGATGTGGTTGAGTGAGCAGAGATGGGTTGATACCAATGTTTGCCCGTGAGGCTTGCCGTGGTTGGTGATGTTCCTCTGATGGAACTGTCCTGGTCCTGGTCCAGGAAGTGCCTGCAGGCCTAGGCAGCAGCACTTGGTTTGGTGGGCAATGTGCCTGTAAGATGGAAGGAGTGTCATTGTCATGATTGTTTAGTGGACCGAAAGTGGTATCGGTGTCATGGGTGGTGGAGAAAGTACAAGGACAGACAGCGGTGGGGTGAAAGGAGGATCTGGGGGTGGTAGATGTTGGAAGGTTGCAAGGTTTGCCTGCACAGAATTTAGGGGAGGCTGTGAGTCAATCATATTTACCAAGAGAGGATAGGTTTTCTGCTGGGTGGTAACTCGAGCACTCCTCGTGGTGCATGGGTGGCCTGGGGTGTTTAAACTGGATGCGTGAGTGTGCTGGTGGGCTTGTTCTTGCCTCTAGGGCCATCAAATTGTTCACCATGGTCCTGTTCTTGAGTGTCAGTTTCAGGATATCAAAGTGAGTTCCCGGGTCTGGCCATCGTACTACATTAATTAAGTCCTCGCGTATTATGGATCGGCAGCCTCTAACATGGCGAATCCAATGGATTGCCTTGTTTTTGATAGAGTCTGCCCCTTCCTTGCGTGTCATTGTGGTTAACTTGGGAACGTTGACCATTAGAACTATATTACCTAAATGGGACTGATCAGTGGCAGGTTGTGCAGAGTATTTTGAGGCAGTGTTGCTCATGGGTTTGGGGGTTTTATGATAGATGTCTAGTGGGTTTCCTATGCCTGAATTGTAGAAAGAGGGTGTCTGGTAAGAGTTCGTGGTCTTTTCTCCGATGGGGTGAGGACCGACGTAGCTAGAAGCTGAGGAGTTGGGCGGGTTTGTTGTGATGCCTGATAGGGTTGGGTTTTGGGCAAGGTTAGTGGTGGTCGTGTTATTTGCGTGGGTTAGCTGTTTTACTATTGCAAGTAGGGAGTTAACCATATGCTTGAGTTCTGTGACTTCCTTCCTTAGAACATGTATGCATTCAATATGCTGTGGGGTTACAAGAGGAAAGTACACATTGGTTGCTGCTGGCCCATCTGCCAGGGTGTCTGGGTTGGTGTCGTCGTGTGATTCGGGGATGTTGGTTAAGGGATTGAAACGGTTACTGAGCTGGATGGAATCATTGGTGGCAAGTGGTGGGTCTTCTGCAGGAGAGGGGGCGGTATGGGTGATAACATTCCTACTTTCGCCCACCCCTGTAGTGTCACTGACTTGTTGCCCACGTTTCACGAAGATCTCCGCGATTTTCGTGGGACCGTCCTTCCTGTTAATTGAAGGGGCCCTCCCCCCAGTTTCAATAGAAATGTTTCCCTGGGGGCTAGTTAGTATTCCATTGCATTCGCCCAGGAGAGAGTCGATTCTAACCATGACGCAGTTGCTAGCTGCATGCTTATGCCTTTTTCGCTTGGCTTTTAGCACTACCCCGGCCCCTGCCTCTATTGCTTTCCTTTTGCCCATCTGGTGTTGGTGTAGGTGCAAGGTTGAACGATAAGGTGTCAGATTTAGTGGAGCAGCTGACTGGGGACACAGAGTTGACAATAGCAAATGGGACTAAGTCCAATATGCCTTCTTGGGTGATAGATGTCAGGGGGGTGGCCCAGCCCAGCCTCTGTCGGCCGCTGATGGGCGCAGGACGGGCCCGCCCTTGGCCCGGGCTTTGCCCGGGCGCCGCCCGTGCGCGTCCCGCGACGGCGGGAGCGCGAAAGTGTTTTTAAAGGGCTCCTGCCCCTCCACTGGCCTCACAGCGCTTCCCGCGACGGCGGGAGCGCGAAGACGATTTAAAGGGCTCCTGCCCCTCCACTGGCCTCACAGCGCTTCCCGCGACAGCGGGAGCGCGAAAGTGTTTTTAAAGGGCTCCTTCCCCTCCACTGGCCTCACAGCGCTTCCCGCGACGGCGGGAGCGCAAAAGTGTTTCTAAAGGGCTCCTGCCCCTCCACTGGCCTCACAGCGCTTCCCGCGACGGCAGGAGCGCGAAGACGATTTAAAGGGCTCCTGCCCCTTCACTGGCCTCACAGCGCTTCCCGCGACGGCGGGAGCGCGAAAGTGTTTTTAAAGGGCTCCTACCCCTCCACTGGCCTCACAGCGCTTCCCGCGACGGCGGGAGCGCGAAAGTGTTTTTAAAGGGCTCCTGCCCCTCCACTGGCCTCACAGCGCTTCCCTGTCAGTATTCTCTCTGACCCTATTTAAGTTGCTGCCACCATTGATGGGAGCTAAACCCATCTCTTGTCTTTCCCTTTCTATGGCTAGGAGCTGTCTCTCCAAAGCCAATCTTTTGGCCATCCTGGCTAACAGGAGGTCATCTTCATTGAGGTTGCCCTCAATGCTTCCAGAGTTGTTGCAGGACTCCCCTGTGGGGGGAAGCAGCATCTCTGACTATCACTTGTGGAGTCAGGGTTTGAGGAACCCTGGGCTCCCTAACTAGGACAGGAGGGGGGAAATTATCCTCCTGGTCACTAGTTTTCCCCTCTGTAAGGTTGTCTTCAGAGGGATGATCTCTAGCAAACTCTGCCAAAAGCTCCTGGAGCTGTACTTTGGTAGGGTTTGATCCAGTTTTTATCTTTTTTGTTTTACAGAGAGTCCTTAACTCTGACATCCTAAGATGCAGGTAAGGGGTGAGATTGGGTTCCACCACCATCTCATCTGTACTAGACATTATTTCTCTAAAAGTTGGGATACTTTTTAAGAATCTAAAACTATCTCTAGAACTTAATCCAAACTTTTACAAAACGTTCAAACTCTAAAAGAAATGCTAACAGGGACTTACACAAGGCCCTAGCAGGACTTTTAAAAATTTAGAAAAATAACTCAAATTTCAAAAATCAGTTTCTAATGACAATTTTTGGAATTTAGTCGTGTGATCGGGTATTGGCTGAGTAGTCTAGCAAATGCAAAGTCTTAGATCCCACCGCTGCCACCAATGTAGGAAGTTGGCTCTGTATATACTATTTCAAAGTAAGAAATAGTGTGCACAGAGACCAAGGGTTCCCCTTAGAGGTAAGATAGTGGCAAAAAGAGATAATTCTAATGCTCTATTTTGTGGTAGTGTGGTCGAGCAGCAGGCTTATCAGAGGGTAGTGTTAAGCATTTGTTGTACACACACAGGCAATAAATGAGGAACACACACTCAAAGACTTACTCCAGGGTAATAGGTTTTTATTTTGAAAAATATATTTTCTTAGTTTATTTTAAAAACCACAGGTTCAAGATTTACAAGTAATACTTCAAGGTATTTCACTTAGGCACTCTAGGAACTTTGAATTAATACAGTACCACGTACAGTCTTTGTCAAAATGGCAATAAGCTATTTTAAAAGTGGACACTGCAAAAATCAACAGTTCCTGGGGGGGGTAAGTAAAGGTTAGGTTTGCAGGTAAGTAAAACACTTACAAGTCTCAAAGTTGGGGCCAAGGTAGCCCACCGTTGGGGGTTCAAGGCAACCCCAAAGTTAACACACCAGCAGCTCAGGGCCGGTCAGGTGCAGAGGTCAAATAGGTGCCCAAAACACATAGGCTTCAATGGGGTGCCCTGGTTCCAGTCTGCCAACAGGTAAGTACCTGCGTCCTCGGGGGGCAGACCAGGTGGGTTTTGTAGGGCACTGGGGGGGGACACAAGCAGGCACTGAAAGTACACCCTCAGCGGCACAGGGGCAGCCGGGTGCAGTGTGCAAACAGGCATCTGGTTTTAGATAGGAAGTAATGGAGGGGCCCAGGGGTCACTTCAACCATGCAGGTAGGCACAGGGGGGGCTCCTCAGGGTAGGCACCACCTGAGCTAGGCAGAGGGTCACCTGGGGGTCGCTCCTGCACTGGAGTTCGGTTCCTTCAGGTCCTGGGGCTGCGGGTGCAGTGTTGGTTCCAGGCATCAGGTCTCTTGTTACAGGCAGGCGCTGTCAGGGGGAGCCTCTGGATTCTCTCTGTAGGCGCTGCTGTGGGGGCTCAGGGGGGTCGTCTCTGGTTACTGTGGGGAGGGGGGCACATCCATAATCCTATTGGGGGAATCCTCCAAATTCAAGATGGAGGATTTCTCAAGGCAGGTGTCACCTCAGCTTAGGACACCTTAGGGGCTGCCCTGACTGGTGGGTGATTCCTCCTTGTTTTTCTCATTATCTCCTACAGCCTTGCTGCCAAAAGTGGGGGCGGTGGCCGGAGGGGCGGGCATCTCCACTAGCTGGGATGCCCTGGGGCGCTGTAACAAAGGGGGTGTTACAGTTCCTGCAGTGGGAGGTGAGAAGCACCTCCACCCAGTACAGGCTTTGTTCCTGGCCACAGAGTGACAAAGGCACTCTCCCCATGTGGCCAGCAAAATGTCTGGTGTGTGACAGGCTGACAGAAACTGGTCAGCCTACACTGGATATGTTTTCAGGGGGCATCTCTATGATGCCCTCTGGGTGTATTTTACAATAAATTGTACACTGGCATCAGTGCATTAGTAATAGTTGCATTTTCCCTATTTCAGATTGCCCCTCATTCAGGCAGTCTGTAAAATTGCGTCCTGGCCCCTGAAATTGAATACTCTGGTGTCAGTCAGTCAGTCAAAGAACTTTATTCGCAATTGCCATAAAAGTTCAAATTAAGATCAGATTTCCGAAAGAACAAGCAGACAGAAAAAAAGTAAAGCACATCTTGCATATGTTACCAAAAAAAGAGGGCAGAATAATCTAATCCAAGTTCCTCTTTCACAGATATTCCAATGTTCTTATCAAATCGTTTACTAGTTTCATGCAATATAATACTAAAAACTGTTTAAATACCCTAACGTATGATAAAAACCTTTCTTCCTCTGGAATAAAACTATCCTAAACCACATATATAAGGTATAACATTTTGAACATACAAATAGGATTTCAAAATCAGCATGAAATGAGATTAATAAGTTACAGGATATTAATACCGGTTCCTAATACCAATAGATGATCTAATACAATTTAAAACCTGAAAACAAATTTTGTCATTTAGTAATTTCTGAAAATATATGAAAGCTTCCTTATAGTGGATTGGTCTTAATGTGCGTAAAATAGGTAAAATGAAAGTATTTCTAGGGGAGGCATAAAGAGAGCAAAAGAGAAAAAAAATGAGCAGTGCTTTGCTTTGAGCTGGCATTGCAAGGGCTGGGTGGTAGATCTTTTTGCCAAATACACTGCTTGGGAAAGGCCACCTTAAAATGAATCAAATTTAGTCTAAAGAAAAGTTACAAGAGAAATATTTTTGGGCATGAAAACCAAGTCAAATAAGGTTCAATATGTAAGGCCGTAGCAATCTGGGTATAAGAATCTAAAGATTTCAAGTTAAAACAGCTATGAAGTCTTATGTGCAAAGTATGCTCAGAGTGACGTGCTTTCAACAGGGGCCTTGCAGTTGTAGTTAGCAGTTGCGGTTCTTCATACATATACCTAAGCCCCAGCTTATCAAAAGATGATCGCAAGTACAAAGCCAGGGGATCCTGTTTGAGTTAGCCAACTGTGTGCATTCAGTAATACATTCCTGCACAAGACTTGCCGCTGGGTTTGACCAACATCTAATCCACAGCAAAAGGGGGGCAATAGAGACCGTGTCCTCTAAAAAGCATTGGCCCACCTCCTCGTGGATAATGATGTTTGCTATACACTTAGGTACCATCAATAGTCTGCGCATAAATTTATTCTCAGTACGTTCGAGCGTGGGTATTTTAATGTAGCCCCAGACTCCAGCCCCATATAGGGCTGCTGAGACACACTTGGAGTTATATAGCGTCATAATCTGAGAAGACGGTCTATGGCCCAGTTTATGGGTAAAACGAAAGATCGCTTCCGTATTCCTTGACATTTGCTGAGTCTTAAATTTAAGGTGAGTATTCCAAAGCATAGAAGAGCTTATATGCATACCTAGATAACAGAAATCCCTCACCTTATTAATGAGATTGCCCCCAATAGTAAATGTTTAAAATTTTGTATTTCGGGGGCCACGTGTCATAACAAATGTCTTAGAATAATTAACTTTTAGATCTAAGTCCAACATGACGTCCAAAAAAAGATCCTTCAGGCCTTGTAAACCATTTGCAGTGCGTGCAATAAGTACAGCATCATCTGCATATAGTAAAACTGGGAGCAATCTCTGACCCATCTTTGGCACATCCTTCCCATTTTTTTTATCAAAAATCATAAAGCCCATTAATATATATCAAAAAAAGAAAGGGGGTCAAAATACATCCCTGTCGCACTCCCCTAAAAGAGGAAATGGGGACGGTTCTTTTTCCTGATGGGCCAAACTGAACTGACACCTTTAAATCAATAGGAAGGTGCTTTATGAGATCCAGTAGAGTCGCATCGCTTCACAGAGTTTCCATGATTTGCCACAACGTCTCCCTGTTTACCAAGTCAAAGGCGCTGGATAAATCAATAAAAGCCTTATGAATTGGCTCTCTTTTGGCAATTACATATTTGTTAAGAATGAGATGCAAGTTTAATACTTGCTCAACTGTACCCAAACCGGGTCGAAAACCAAATTGAATTGGGGATAAAATCTGTGTCTGTAGCACCCAATCCTCCAGGCGAGATAAAATTACACTACCCAGAATCTTAGCTGTGGAGTCAATCAAAGATATTGGTCTGTAACAGGAAGGGTCTTGCCTATTAAAGCAAAAACAACAAGTGATGGACGGAATGCTGAACATTGTCAAACACTCACCCCCAGTCATAGATCTGGGTTTAATCCATCATTCTTTTGCTCACCATGCCACCCCAGTTTGGACCCAGCCATATGCAAATCAGTCTTGACCCTGTTCCTCATGGGAACAGTCCAGACCGAACTGCCAAGCCAGGTCCTCACTGGACCGGAAACAAGCATCCTGGGACCGGTTTCGGGGTTTCACCCCTCATCAGCCAGGCTAGCTTGAATCCAGTGGCATAGGAAGCACGGGACCCACGTCTGGGCGACAAAGCAAAAACAAGTGATGGACGGAATGCTGAACATTGTCAAACACTCACCCCCAGTCATAGATCTGGGTTTAATCCATCATTCTTTTGCTCACCATGCCACCCCAGTTTGGACCCAGCCATATGCAAATCAGTCTTGACCCTGTTCCTCATGGGAACAGTCCAGACCGAACTGCCAAGCCAGGTCCTCACTGGACCGGAAACAAGCATCCTGGGACCGGTTTCGGGGTTTCACCCCTCATCAGCCAGGCTAGCTTGAATCCAGTGGCATAGGAAGCACGGGACCCACGTCTGGGCATACCCTTCCCACTTAGGGCGACAAAGCAAAAACAACAAGTGATGGACGGAATGCTGAACATTGTCAAACACTCACCCCCAGTCATAGATCTGGGTTTAATCCATCATTCTTTTGCTCACCATGCCACCCCAGTTTGGACCCAGCCATATGCAAATCAGTCTTGACCCTGTTCCTCATGG
Source organism: Pleurodeles waltl (assembly GCF_031143425.1). NCBI lineage: Eukaryota > Metazoa > Chordata > Amphibia > Caudata > Salamandridae > Pleurodeles > Pleurodeles waltl. The sequence goes on from NC_090444.1 coordinate 848,713,377, forward strand.
GAACAGTCCAGACCGAACTTGCCTATTACCCTTTTTTAAAATAGGGATAATAATTGCCAGTTGCCAAGAAGGGAGTATATTAGTTTTAACAGCACTTCTTAAAACGTTTGTTACTAGAGGGCTCCAAAGATTAGGCATAGATTTAAAAATATCAATGGGGACACCATCAGGGCAGGGCACTTCCCTTGTTTTTAGCGATTTAGGGCTCCAAGGATCTCATGTAGATCAAATAAAATATCTAAGGCGTTTATATTGGGGTCTATATTAGTCCGATTATTGATGTTATCCTCCCTGATTCGGGGATCATTATCTGGATCAAATACTTTCCTAAAGTGGTTCAACCACACTTCTTCTACAATAAAACAATCATCAACCTTAGTATTACTATCCGTGAAATAGGAATGATTGACCACCTTCCAGAATTTTGAGGAATCCTTCAGATCGGAAGCGGCCTGAAGCTCTTCCCATGCCTTAGACCTTATCTCTGATTTCCTTTTTTCCAAGGTGGCCTTATACTCAGCCCTGACTGATTTAATTAACTGACAGGAAGAAGAAACTGATTTAAGGGTATCTTTTAATTTTGTGGGAGCAATAGAACATGCAGTCAAACCATTTAAGACCGGGCAAACCCATAGTAGGCCTGTCCACCACAAAGGCATGTGAAATGGCATTACTTAATATTTCAAATTCTTGAACTATATGGTCATGGTCAGGCTGCTGAGATAAACATATATTAGTGAAGTCGAGCCTACATCTTATTATTTCTTGATTAAAAATGGTTGGGTTTATTTTATCCCACTTCAAGCGTAAGCCAGAGTTTATATGAAGAGTAGTATTTCTTCTCAATCCCTTATCCCTAGGTATCTGATCTATAATTAAGTCTAGGTTGATACACAGAGGATTGTGGTCACTGGCGCAATGAGGGATTATCTTGAAATCACAGATTAAATGACAATCTGGAGAGCCAAAAGAATAAAATCAATGGTACTCCCCTTCACATTCCCTGTAAACGTTGAAACATTTAGAGAATCTAGTGCCATTTTCTCCCTGACATGAACCAGATCAAAGTTACATAAGAAGGAGTTCAGAGCTTCTCCTTCAGGTGAATGAGTAAAATGAATTAACGATTCTCTGCCTTCAGTAGGAATAGCGCACAATTCTAAATTTTCCTAACAACATAAGGAAGTATTAAAATCGCCGACCCATAAGACTACTAAATCTTCGTCCTGTAATTCAATAGAGGAATCAATAAAATCCACAGCGTCCTCTAACGTTCTTCTAACGAGACTGCGTGGGACATTGTTATAAAAATTTAAGATCAAAATACCTTTACACCCCCTAATAGATAATAAAACAATCATAAAATAAGGAGAGGACCAAATTAAGGAAGCCTTCAGTGATGGTGATCGTAAAGATATGAACATTAAAAGACCTCCACGTGCTCTTCCCATTGTAGAAGTTTCTGCCGGCTGGTAAAGAGTTGTATACCCATCCAGAAAAAACGTATCTTGGGTCCAAGTTTCCTGTAAACAGATTATGTCAAAGGATGATATAAAACTCACCCAGTCCGGATTATTTATTTTAGATCTGAGCCCGCAATATTCCAACTAATCAAGGATAGAGGCTTTGATCCTGAGTGTGGCACCAATCTAGCAATATTGTTTAAATGGGAGCTATCAGGAATCTTCACTCTTACTTCCTGTACAAGTTTGTCATGGTCATCATCAGTCGTTAATCTCAACAGGTTTTTGTGACCCGGACTAGCAATAACCTTAAGTCAATCATTCTCGTCAAGAGAGTTAAAGGGCAGAGGACAATTGCTAGTGGGAACATTTACCAGCGCGTATGGCCTAACAGAAGCTAGGCTATGATAGCTAGAGACAACACTGTTACATTGAGGAAAAAGGGAATGGTCGTAAAAATGACATAACGAGTGGATTTGTATCCCTTTATCTGGGAAATAAGAACAATCTGAATTTGCCAAAAGGTGATCAACTGAACACGGGTTAGCAAAATTAATTACGACACAATCTCCTTCTTCCATATTTCTTCGGTGGCCCACCTGCTTCACTCTACATGCCATAAGGATCTTATTATTTGGATGATATTTAGCCTTAAATTTAGAATTCAGCCAGTGAACAGACTTCCTAATCAAAGCTTGGGTGTCTTCTTTTTTGTTACTGTCTAGAGGAGGTACATTTGATAACACCAAAACATATGGAATACAATCAGGAGGTAGGTGTAAGATATCTGCTTGATTAATAGAATTATTTGATAATGGACGAATTGGGCCAGGAGAGGTGGCTTCTTTAGGAGTTACTTGCGGCAAACTAGTCACGGCTTTACCTAGGCCAGGTAAAGCCAAAGGTCTGGCCATAAGTGTACCGGCTTAGTGGGATGTCAATATGGGTAATTGGTTTACCTTTGTTGCCACATCCCGGCTCGGTGCCATTCCCTTGCTTAGTGCTCCTGAATTTGGTAACTGAGAAAAAGTACTAAGCACGTTATTACAGAAGCAATCTAGTTTTTTTAGCAATCATGATAGTAAGTTTCTCCTCTAGAGTGGTGCAAAAAGATTTAAGTATGGAGTCTATTACATCAAGAGGGTTGCTATAAGCATTATTGCTTTTAGGATGTTCATTTGTTGAAACCAAAACAAGTGATTCATTGGGACTTTTTGCCGGTGAAATATGTGTTCTCTTTTTCAAGCCTAACGTCTTTTTTATATTCCTGGTCTTTTTACCCGCCCTCCTCTTCTTCAATGGTGGGCAAAGCACCGGGGAGCGTTCCAGGGACGAATTAACACTTTGGCCCGAAAGTGGTGGGGGCATATTACATTGAGTAGATTGTATTATATTGATAGGCGAAGCCAATGAAGGTGACCCCTCCTTTGAATTAGTAGTTATATGGACAATAGGTTCCAATGGGGGCTGCTGAGCAGTGTTTCGAACAGCCCCAATCCTTTCTTCAACTTGCTCTAGTTCAGATTCAATAGCCCTAATCACAGAAGATAAATAGCTGGTAGTAGAAGACTGACATAAAGATCTGGGCCCACCTTCCCCCTTTTGCAGATTAATCTTTCTTTTCCCCATTTTAGATATCGATCTCCCACACCTCCTTTAACAACTTCCAAGAGAATTTACCACCAAATGGGAAAAAGAAATGTTAGATGGGGGGCCCAGCCCAGTCGATGACGGGCCCGCCCTTGGCCTGGGCGCCGCCCACACGCGTCTCGCGAGGCGGGAGCGCGGTGATGTATTTAAAGGGCTCCTGCCCTCACCGCCAGCTGCCGCCTCCACCAACAAGCATGTCCCGGAAGGCGGGAGTGCGGTAATGTATTTAAAGGGCTCCTGGTCTCACCGCCAGCCGCCTCCACCAACAAGTGCGTCCCGCGAGGCAGGAGCGCAGTAATGTATTTAAAGGGCTCCTGCCCTCACCGCCAGCCGCCGCCTCCACCAACAATCGCGTCCCCTGATGATTATTGTTCGAGGAGGAGCTCCCACCGGAGGCAGCCTGGACGGCACTCTATGTAATCTTTCAATGGTGAAATAATTAGACAGTCCCTTGGGGGCCAGTTTATTCCTCTATAAACAGTTCTGTACTGCGCCCTTCCGCCCCTTCCGGAACGACCATTATTCTTACGCTGTTGCGACGGGCTCTCCCCTCCTGATCCTCCAGTTTCACTCCTACCACCTTCTGTTGCTTGGTCAGGTCTTGTACTTGCTTTTCCAACCTTTTAGTCATCGCTTGAAGCCCACTGGTGTGGCTGTCTCCTGTGGTGACCTTGTCATTAACTTTGCGGCGGTCTGGTCGCAATAGATTGACATTGATTGTCACTGCGTCTATTTTCAGCTCAATGTTGCTCCTTGATGATTGTATGGCCTCCATAATCTCATGCAGTGAAGGATCTCCACTCTCTGGACCCCCTATGGAGACTGGCTTGTCCCTCTCCATTCCAGCTGTCTTCACCTGCATGGTGTATTTGTCCAGGTTGTTTGACTGCGCTGTCTGCAGTCCCTGATAGCATCCCCAAGTAGCAGTCGCCCCTCCTGTATTTCACACCAGGGGCCGTCCCTTGGATGTCTTCCTAGGGCCAGGTGCTCTGGCTTGCCACTCTGGTCTTTAAGGGCCGGTACCCTTTGGACTCCAGGCCCCCCGATCAGCATCAGCACACGGAGGGGCGCTTCCACTTGATTGGTCTAGCAGCGTCTTCTGGCCTGGGCCACCCTCTGTCCGAGCTCCAGCCTCTCAATTTGCACTCAGCCTAGGGCAGCTGGGCTTCCAGGCACTGTTCTGTAGTGCTGTTTCCGCCACTGTTCTTTCCAGTGGCACCTGTTGTAGCCCTTTCTCTGGGGGGTGCCGCCACTTCCCCCCCACCTGGCTGGCCGCCTCTGGTCAGCCGACAACCAGGGATGCGTTCCTGCCTTGCTCTTCACCAGCCTGCCTGTCTTGCTTCTTCTGGGCCCTTCTTCCACCTTTGGTGCGCCTCCCTGCACTACGCATGCTCCACAGGAGTTGTGGGGCCTCATTCCATCTCTGCTCTGACCTCTCTGGGCCCGCTCCTTGGGTCTCACTCGAGTGCCACCTCGACAGTGAAGTTCCAGCTGCCCTTCCTGACGCCTCCTTCTCCTTCTGGCGCTCTCCTCCCTCACCAGTGGGCTGTTGTGGCTGCCCCTACCATCCTGAAGGGCTCACTTCCTCCCCGGGGCCTCCCGAGCTGGTCCTGCCACCACCATGGGTGCATTACTGCCCGCACTTCTCCAGCCTGTGTCTCTTTATCCCGCCTACCTTCACCCACGATGCACCACACTGCACACCGTGGGCTCTAAGGGCATCGTGGAAGCCACTCAAACCCTGCCGCCCTATCTACTCCTGACTCCATCTTCTCGGAGCCTTCTCCTCCAGTGCCACTTGTCCGGTGCAGCCTAGTCCTAGAAGCAGTGGCTGCTCTATCTGCTGTCTCTGGATCCTTTCTCCTTCTTTCTGGGCACTCATCCTCTCGGGGGCTGAGCCGCTCACTCTCCCGGGTCACAGCTGCCTGTGATTCTGCTGCCTGCCATTTTGTTTCCTTACCCAACCAGGCTGTAGGCCTGGTTGTCGTTCCGACACTATGTACCCTCTGGATCACGGCCAACCGGGTCTCCTATCCACCTCCTCTGCCTTGTCAGGCAGTGTGCCCCCCACTCTTGTTCAGATTTGTATGCAGATTACAGGACATTAACTCTGCTGTTTTCGGAGCAGCTCTGCTACGCGGCCATCTTGCTTGATGCCTAGCCACACCCCGACATGAATAGTTCTAAGTAACATTATATGGTGTGTGGAAAGCAAACCTCCAAAACAAGGCCGAATTCCATCAAGGGTAAAACAATTGGGATGGTAATCAAGTTTCCCTACTCAGTCATCACGTTTGACACACAGAACAGTTAGGCACCTTGCCTCTCTAATGTATGCATTTTAATCAATCCTCTGATGCTTTAAGTGTTATTCTAGTGTTGGTAGTAAACATTTTTTGACCCTGTTGGAGGTATGCAAGGTGAAGTGTCTTCCCATTTTGACCTATGGGGCAGCTTTATGGGGTTATCGAGATTGTACTAATCGCAGCAAGAGGAGAACCACTTTTGCAGAAGGCTGCTGGGACTGGCCCCTGGGACTTCTAATGTACAAGTTACGTACCTTTGGTAATGAAATATCTGGTAGACATATTCTAGTTGCAGATTCCTTACCTTAGAAATCCCCCCAGGCGTCAGACTGGATCTAGAGATATTTCTTCAAGCAATACCCTTGCGCGTCGTTAGGTGGCGTCGGTCAACTCCGCAGGCTTCAACTCCGCGGGCGTCGTTGGCGTCGTAATTGCCGTGATGACACTGGAGTAGTATATAGATGCTGCCTTTGTGCAGTGACGTCAGCTTCTTTTAACGACTTTCCACACCAAAGGGCAGATCATACTAGGAAGTCCTGCAGGACCGAACGACCAAAGCAGCTGTCCTGACGGACCTGACTGTCCAAGTAGTAGTGTTTAGCAAACGTGTGCAGGGATGCCCACATAGCTGCTTGGCAGATACCCAGGATAGGAACTCCGTGTGCTAACGCAGTGGAAGCAGCAGTTGCTCTGGTGAAATGAGCATGCAAGCCCTCAGGGGGTTGCTTCTTGGCCAAAGCATAGCACATTTTGATGCAAAGAAGCACCCATCGAGAGATGGTACGCTTTTGCACCACCTTCTCTTTTTTCACACCCACATACACAACAAAGAGTTGATTGTCCAACCGGAAATATTTAGTACGATTAAGATTGAACGCCAACGCTCTTTTTGGGTCCAGATGGTAGAGTCTCTCCTCCTCATGAGAAGGATGTGGGGGTGCGTAGAAAGTAGGCAGGGTGATGGACTGGCCTACATGAAAAGGCATAACCACCTTTGGAAGGAAGGAAGCCTTAGTGCGCAACACCACTTTGTCAGGGTGCACGGACAAGTATGGAGGTTTAGAGGAAAGGACTTGAAGCTCACTGATCCTGGGAGCAGAGGTGATGGCAACAAGAAAAACAGTTTTGAAGGGGAGGAGCCGCAGGTGACAATTGTGTATCAGCTCAAAGGGAGTACACGTTAAATAAGTAAGGACAAGATTGAGGTCCCACTGAGGCATGACAAATGGAGTGGGAGGAAATAAATTGTGACGCTTTTTAGGAATCAACTCACAATAGGAGATTTAAAAAGTGAGGGCTGATCAGGTAACCTAAGGAAGGCTAAAATGGCAGATAAATACCCTTTAAGGGCGCCCAAAGCAGAGCCCTGCTGGGCCAAATAAAGAATGAACAGAAGAACCTCGGATAGTGGAGCAGGGAGGGGATCAACAGATTTGTTGGTGGATCATGCCACAAATTTATTCCAACAACATGCGTATACAGTTTTAGTTGAGGGACGCCTGGCTGCCAAGATAACATCGCAGACTTCGGGTGGACGATCAAAAGTCGTCAACTGTCGCTGCTCAATCTCCATGCATCAAGGCAGAGGTTGGACAGGTTCGGGTGAAGAACCGTCCCCTGGTGCTGCGACGGACGGTCCGCCCGAAGTGGCAGTTCGAGTGGAAGACCGATGGACATGCTCAATAGTTCTGGATACCAGACTCTCCATACCCAGTCCGGAGCAACCAAGATGACTTGGGCCCAGTCGTTCCTGATCTTCTTGAGAACTCTGGGCAGAAGTGGTATAGGCGGAAAGGCATAAAGGAGGCCAGAGTTCCACTCGAGACGAAGAACGTCTCAGAGCGAGTGCTGCCTTGGAAACTCCAACGCACAAACAGCTGACATTGCGCGCTCTCTGCGTAGGCGAACAGATCTAACCAAGACTCTCCTCACTGCTGAAAGAGACCTTGCGTCACCTCCAGATGTAGACGCCATTTGTGATCAGTTATGCACTGACAGCTGAATTTGTCCACTCTGGCGTTGAGATCCCGCCAGATGTTGAACCACCAGGATAATGCCTTGATGTTCCAGCTATGTCCAGAGGCATAGTGCCTCCTGACAAAGGGTCCAGGACCCTACTCTGCCATGTTTGTTGCAGTTCCACATGGTGGCAGTATTGTCCGTGAACAACTGCACTACTTTCTCTTTGAGAGAGGGAAGCAATGCTTTCAACGCAAACCTGATCGCCCGGAGCTCCAGAAAACTGATATGGAGACCAGAGGCCTCTGATCTCAGCGTCTCCTATGAGGCCACCCTAACCCAGAGGTGACGCATCTGTCACTATAGATAGATCTGGTTGGGGAAGAGAGAGGGATCTGCTGAGGACCCAAAGCGGATTAGAAAGCCACCACTTCAGGTCTTTCGCAGTCCCCTCCGAGATCTGGACCATGTCAAGAGAGATTCCCCTGATGCTGTGCCCACTGGAACTTCAAGTCCCACTGCAGAGCCTGCATATGCCATCTGGCATGTGTTACTAGCAGGATGCAGGATGCCATGAGGCCCAGCAGCCTCAGAGTCAGTCTCACCGAACCCCAAAACCGAGGCCGAAAGATTGGAATCATAGCCTGAATGTCTTGGACTCGCTTTGCGGGAGAATAAGCCCGAAACTGCTCTGTGTCCAGAACAGCTCCGATGAAGGGGAGCGTCTGAGAAGGAGTTAGGTGTGACTTCAGCACATTTATAGTGAACCCCAGCGTGTGCAGGAGGTTCACCGTAGTCTAAAGGTGGGAGATGACTTTCTGGGGCGAGTCCGCTTCAACAGCCAGTCATCGAGGTAGGGGAAGTCTGAGACCCCTAACCTGGGCAGATGAACTGCAACCACCACCATCACTTACGTGAACACCCAAGGGGCGCTGGTAAGGCCGAAGGGGAGCACGCTAAACTGAAAGTACTTGTGACCTACCACGAATTGAAGATAACGTCTGTGGGCAGGCAGGATGGGGATGTGGAAATAAGCGTCCTGCAAATCCAACGCTACCATCCAGTCTCCTGGGTCCAAGGTAGACAGAACCTGAGCCAGGGTGAGCATTTTGAATTTCTCCTTCTTGAGGAAGTAGTTCAGGTCCCGAAGGACTAGGATAGGATGTAAGTCCTTTTCCTTTTTCGGCACCAGAAAGAAGCGGGAATAACAACGAAGACCTACTTCGGGCACAGGCACCTTTTCTATAGCTCCCTTGGCCAAGAGAACTGCGACTTCCTGGAGGAGAAGTGCCAAATGATCCTCTGGAAGGTGACTGAAGGATGTAGGTATGGCTGGTAGAGCAGATTCGAAGGATCTGCAAAACCCACCTGTCCGTAGTGATGGATTCCCAGCAGGGCAGGTGATGGCGAATCCCGCCACCAACTGGACGGGAGTGAGGGGACGGACTAGGAGGGTTTGGAGGCTGCAGCGAGGGCAGAGGTGGACTGGGCAGACCTCTGGTTCCCTGTCCCACGCCCACGTGGGATTCCGCGTCCCCGGCCACGCAGAGGCTGGATATCATTGATGGCAAGGTGGCTGGGTGGAGGACGCGACATGGAGCCTCTTCCGTGGCCACGAAAGAGGCAAAAATCAGACTGCGGAGTGGGGGTTGGGGGGCAGAGGAAAGACCAAGGGACCGAGTCGTAGCCCAGGAGTCCTTGAATCTCTCCAAGGCTGAGTCCGCTTTGTCTCCAAAGTCAAGTCCATGAGTGACTGTTGGACTTTTCCAGAAAAACCAGAGGTACGCACTAGGCCATCGTCGTAGCAACCGATCTGCCCAGAGAGTCGGTCGTGTCCTGCCCACAACGGATTGAGAACTTTGCTGCATGTCTCCCATCGTTCACAGCTTGGGAGACAGTATCACGGTCCTCCCCCGGTATCTGTGGCAGAACTTGGCAAACCGTATCCCACAAAGAGTGGGTACAGTAGCCCAAAAGGCATGCAGTGTTCACAGACCGCAGCGCAAAACTGGAGGAAGAAAACAACTTCTTACCAAACTGTTCCAGCCTTTTTGATTCCCTGTCCGGGGGTGTGGAATGGAATGCGCCTGAAGAAAAGGAAGCCTGGATGACAAGACTCTCAGATGTGGGGCATTGGGACAGGAATTTAGGGTTGTTTGGAGAGAGCCGATGGTGGCATGCGATAGTCCTTTTCACAGGAGCCCATTTTTGGGGTTTGGACCAAGTACCCAAAACGACATTGGTTAGGGCTTCAGTGAATGGCAAAAAGGGTTCTGAAGTGGAAGTCCCAGGCTGAAGCACCTCCTTCAGGAGATTAGCCCTGACCTCTACAGTAGGAAGCTCAAGGCAAAGGACCTCAGCTGCCCTACTGACCTCCATACTATAAGTTGCTCCCTCCGCCGTAGCCACGGTAGGAGGCGACAGCATGCCAGCGTCAGCAGAAATATCCAGACCACTGGCGTCGCCCAATTCCTAAGTCCAGTCCAAAGATGGGTCATCCTGGTAATCATAAGGGTCCAGGGACCCATCCAATCCCTCCCTGAATTCATACCCATAGGAAAAAGGGTCTGAATCTGACCTGGGGCGAATAGGCCTCATCGAAGACAAAGGTGGCGTCGGCCGACGCCACTCCAACTACGAGTCGTCGGGGATAAAGATCGGGTCGACGTCGATAGTGGGCACTACCGACATCTGGAGCATCAACAATCGACCTGGTGCCGGGGAAGGTCTTAATTGTGCGACCGGCACCGGTGCAGATCCGCGAACGGATCCGAAAGGGACCTCGGTGGCCGCATCTGAAGCCGCCTACATGGAACCCATAGGCCCCTCAACCGAACCCCTTGGGCCTGGAGGCTCAGTATCTGGGTCGCTCCGGCTCTGGGAAACTCGGGGAAGCACAGAGCAGACCCAGACGCAGGCTCCATGGCTGGCGGCCTAGAGTGTCAACGATCTTCCCGCGTCGCATCAGCCGAGCAACGGGGCGAAGTCGGAGAGCGATGGGACCTCTTCGACTACTTCTTCTAACCTGCACCCAAAGATTTATAAGACAATGAGCAGTGATGGCTTTGCGATCGGTCTCGAGACCTTCCTCTCGATCGAGACTGGGACTTACACGGAGTTGAGTGCCGGACCGCCATTAGCTTTAGGGACCGCTCCCTCAAAGCCTTCGGGTGCATGGCCTGGCACTCAGAGCACGACTTCGGGTTGTGGTTGCGCTCGAGACACCACAGACAAACCCGATGAGGATCTGTCATCGACAACGTGCTGTGACAGTCCTCGCACGGCTTGAAACTGTTCTTTGGGGACATCCTTGACGCACCAAAATTCTCACAAAAACTCGACAAAAGGGTCAAAGTCAGTCAAAAAGAGACCAGGTTAGCTTTTCTCCGGATCAGCGCTTGGTGTGGAAAGAAAAGAACTGACGTCACTGCGCGAAGGCGGCGTCTATATACTACTCCTGTCGTCATCACGGCGACTACGACGCCTGTGAAGTCGACCGACGCCACCTACCGACGCAAAGGTATTGCTCGAAGAAAAATCTCCGGATCCAGTCTGACGCCTGGGGGAAATTCTAAGGTAAGGAATCTGCAACTAGAAGTCTCTATCAGATTTCTTTATGCACAAATAATTGAATCTAGCAAATGTGGAAGATACAATTAGATTTGTCCCTTAGCTCCTATGGATGGCAATATAGATCAATCAACATACTGCTCTTAATTGCAATGTGATCCAGGATTGCTTACAATGTGAGTACGGCCATGAGATCCCATGGCTTGTCCTCCTAAGGCAAGAAGCTGATCTATTGGGCAGGCTTGAATTGTATTCCATCCCTCAAATGATGAGGAAGGGACAGTGTGCTAAGGTTAAGGGGATATTTGTTTTGCATGCTATGGAAGCAAGCGAGAGGGAGGCCCTGGGGAAAGTTACATTGAGAGATTACCTGGTTATTAAAACTACTGTTGGGCCCAAGCCTTGCATTTCACTCTTGAGGAATCTTTGGGAAAGATCTTTGTTAGCAAAATTTGGAATAGGCTCAATTGGATGATCCAAATAATATGCAGCCCTGCCTTGTTATGGTATTTCCCCCCAATTGCTTGGGCACTTTACACTGTTTTGTACGTATTATGTACCATTTTGATCGAGATACTTCCTGCCCATTTTAGAACTTGTGGTTTGCACCAATACGAGCCAGCCCTTTTTTTTTTTTAACTCATAACACTAGCTGACCCGGCACTATGTTTTGCTAAAGGTGCCTTTCGTACAAGTGCCCGATTTTGGAGGAATACAGCAAATTTTCTGCATAACCTGTTCTTAACATAAAATGTAAGTATGAATTTAATGATTTATAATGAATTTGTTTTTAGTTGTTATGCTATTGTGTGTTATCTTTGCATGGTCCATCTTAATATCAATATTTATTGATGGGTGTGTGTTTTTTTTTGCTCTTTTATGATTGTCAATAATCCAATAACATTTTATATCATTCTTTAATTCAAAAAGAAAATAAGCAATCCGCTGGCCTTTTACTGCTGTAAATCTATCCTCACTAGATATGCAGTACTGTTCTTACAGGTGAACTAACCAACAACTAAATGGTTTTAAGAGGAACAAAAGAAATACAGACAACTGTGAAAAGACCCGTAAAGACAACCGTAATATTTTCTACCCATAAAAGAATTATTTAAGAATATCCAAAAAGTAAATAGGCTTAAATACATATAAAGTTTATTAAAAATATGCTGCAAGTGAAATACAGTATAAATGGAAAACTACAGCAGTTTGATGTCTGTCCAAAAACAATCATGTAAAGCATTTGTCCACATTTCCAAAGTTAGCCCCCTGGGCCAGATCCATATCAAACAAAATATTGCGCTTTGATTCAACATTACCTCCAATTCAGTGGATGATAGCAGCAAAAAAAACAATAGTCCATCATAACAATAGTGTTTTCCCGTGTACAGAGCCTTGCGATTAAATTAAAATACCAGTGTTTTTACGAGGATGCTAGTATTCTGCAGATAATTTGAGAGATACCTGCTCTCCCTTCCGATTAGGAAAGCATGCACGTTCTTCATGAATATTTTTCTGCATAAATCTACTTCAGAGTTTCAAATTAATCATGATGATGTGAAATCATGCATTTATGCTTCAACTTTCGCCAATACTGCTTTCATTTATTAAAAACTTGTATTAAAGATGGTTTCCCCCTAAGGTTTTGAGTACCTACCACCTGTATTTGGAAGTGCGCACACAGTACCGAGAACTTCTCTTCATATGCAGGCGTGTGGATTTTTTTATAATGTCAAATGTGGTATAGAATTATCGAAACCCATTGTCAACGTTTTCTTAACTAGAGAAAAATATTTGGAATAATATATTTTGTTTTAAACTTTACACGATGAGAAAAAAGACTGTGGTGATATTCTTAGGCATAAAATCAGGCACATAAATGAAAAAAGTTGATACAGGCAGAAACCCAAAATTAACACCGTAAATAAGGCTCCCAACGAGACAAATATACAGTCTGAACTGCCTAGTGCTTCTTTTCATCCGCACACAGAGATTAGAGAAGTGCTCTATAAAGTGTAGCAGTTCCTTCTTCGTCAAAGGTCGTGACTAAACAACGAGGATTAATGTGTCAAACAGTGAAGCTAGTTTACCTTTTCTTACAGTTAAGTTAGTAAAAACAAAATCTACTATTGTTGTGCAGTATGACCGTCAAACTTCCCTCTCTTCCCTCAGTCGAATCAGAACAGCAGTCACTTTAATACCACTGTAAAAGAAAAAACTAAATAGATTCTACCATATTTCACCATCATGATCTTTTCAAGTCACTCGTAAAACGGCATACGCTTTCATGCTGGATAAAAACAACATTAAATACTTAAGAGTCACAAAGCACTAGTGTTGTGGACACGCTCTTTTGGAAGATGAACATACAGGTTACAAAATTGCTAGTTCTTGTCTTTGTTTTCTGAGTTTTCTTTTTCCACTGACTTCTTGATTAAATCCAATATGGTCTTCATTTACCTTATTTGCCGTGATTTCATGGTCTACGCCGGGTTGATTAAAATTATTTATATGGAAAAGAGAGATAAGAACTACAGTAGTATCCCACAACATTCTCCTCAAACTCAGTATATTCCCCTCCTTTGTGTTGGGTTTAGTAGTAAGGTTTTACGTTCTGTAAATACACACACACTCTGGGTGCAGAATACGTATGATTTTCTCTTTGCCAAGCCATTAAATTCCAGTGTTTGTAGATACTCGGATACAATATTTAAGTAACCATCCAGGGTCTCTTTTCAAGAACATCCGTGGCAAAATCAAGAAGCAATCAAAAATATACCCAACACCCTTACTCCCTCAAAAAGACAACATTGTTTTTCAAATCTTTCAAATGATATAAGTGATATATGCTAAGTTATAAATCAAATAGCTATTTAAAAGCCCCCTTACACCCACCATCACAGAACCATTTAAACAGTTTCCCGCCTTGTCCCTGCTTTGAAGTTCAATATTTATATTCTGCCCTTCAACAGCCCAGGACACAGCTCGTCTGATGTGCTTCTTAGGCTAGCCCCCCCAAAAAAATATACATTGCAGATAAGAAAAATCAGAAAAAAAGTTACAAATCGCCAAAATGTGATGGCGATAATTAAAATATATTTTACAGTGCTTTTGTTGTACAAACCACAAAACCCGGAAAAGTAAGCAACCTGCTGTCCTGCTAATGCGTGGTTTAATAAATTTGAATTAACAGTCTTAGAAATAAAAGGATCATAAATTCACTCTTTACAAAAAAATATACTCCTCCCTTTACACTTTCTGCCACCTCCCATATTCGATTAATTTAAAGTATTTAACAAAGCTTTCGTAAGGTGCCTTTAGTTGTTCTGCCTTCCTTATTTTGTGTTGAGCTCGTTTTCCAGTTCCATTAACTTTCTAGAAGCTTTTACTTTGTTGGACACGTCCTGGCCCTGGGAAAAAAGACGCTGGCGTTCCTTGAAGGTCATGTTTTCAGGAGGTGCTCCACCAACCGCCGACAAATCAGCATCTTGGCTAAATAACAAAAGAAAAAAGAGACATATCAAGATCTAGTCTGTTGTACATCAAACCAAACAGCACAACTATATTTACCAAACATGTTTTCAAGGCACAGTTCCGAGGAAAATGTGTAAGACTGTACTGATTTTACAAAGGTATTGGTCTTTTTCTTCCAATGAAGCTAATTTTCTTTCTCACGTTGTGCTCCACATATTTTCAATCCAGTTTGTAAGTCTTACAAGATCGATCCAAATCAGATACGTGTTAAGTGAGACCGTCTTCAAAAGATATGGCTCACTGATAGCAAAACACGTTATATGGCAACCATACTGTGCACTCCTTGTAGTCTGCAAACTGTGCTTTTCTTGTCAGAGAAGGGCAAAGCGCGACTGGAATTCAATGCGTTAGCTAGATAGCTTAGCGAGTTAAGTTCTTACTAAAGTGAGAAGGGATAAAGAGGATAGTGCATGTTTGTATTTAATGTACATCATCGATTCGAATCTGGACATAAGTACAAGGTAACAAAATAGCAAAAATAGTAGTTTAAATAAATTTTGAAAACCACAATTTATTACAGCTAGGATAAGTATGTTGGATGAGTAAAAAAAACTCCCATCATAAAGGAAGAACTTATTAGCATTTATTTTATTACATTGCATAGTTGACCCTTGACCTCAGGGTAGGTCGCCCCCCTGTCCCCGCAGCGCCACCAGCTCTTGTGTGTTGCCTTCTCCTCCTTCTGCTTGCTGATCCGCCTGTTACCCCCTCTGCCTTCTGTATCCTGTGTGCTTGTGATCCCGTTTGCATTCTGTACCCCAGTGTGATCGCCCCCCCCCCCTTTTGCTTCCTGTATCCTTGCGTGCTTGTGCTCCCCTCTCCCCCCTTTTTGCATTTTGTATCCTCGTATGATTGCGCCCCCCCCGTTTATTGCCTTCTGTACCCCTGTAAGACTGTGCCTTCTGTCCCACTCGCCGTTTCCCCCCCCCCTCGCCGTCCGTTTTTCCCGCTTTTTTGAGGCCGCCTCGTCCTTTAGGCCTCTCTGCGCCGCTTTTTTCCGCCTTCGCCTTTTGCCGCTTTTCCCACCTACCCGCCCTCCTCCCGCCTCCCAGCTCACCCCGCCCCCCCCGGCTACCCCCTTAAATGGCGGCCGCTGCGAGGCAGTGGTGGTGACCCTTGACCTCAGGGAAGGTCGCCCCCCTGTCCCCGCAGCGCCACCAGCTCTTGTGTGTTGCCTTCTCCTCCTTCTGCTTGCTGATCCGCCTGTTACCCCCTCTGCCTTCTGTATCCTGTGTGCTTGTGATCCCCTGTTTGCATTCTGTACCCCAGTGTGATCGCGCCCCCCCCCTTTTGCTTCCTGTATCCTTGCGTGCTTGTGCTCCCCTCTCCCCCCTTTTTGCATTTTGTATCCTCGTATGATTGCGCCCCCCCCCCCGTTTATTGCCTTCTGTACCCCTGTAAGACTGTGCCTTCTGTCCCACTCGCCGTTTCCCCCCCCCCCTCGCCGTCCGTTTTTCCCGCTTTTTTGAGGCCGCCTCGTCCTTTAGGCCTCTCTGCGCCGCTTTTTTCCGCCTTCGCCTTTTGCCGATTCCCGCCTACCCGCCCTCCTCCCGCCTCCCAGCTCACCCCGCCCCCCCAGCTACCCCCTTAAAAGCGGCCGCTGCGAGGCAGTGGTGGTGACCCTTGACCTCAGGGTAGGTCGCCCCCCTGTCCCCGCAGCGCCACCAGCTCTTGTGTGTTGCCTTCTCCTCCTTCTGCTTGCTGATCCGCCTGTTACCCCCTCTGCCTTCTGTATCCTGTGTGCTTGTGATCCCCTGTTTGCATTCTGTACCCCAGTGTGATCGCGCCCCCCCCCTTTGCTTCCTGTATCCTTGCGTGCTTGTGCTCCCCTCTCCCCCCTTTTTGCATTTTGTATCCTCGTATGATTGCGCCTCCCCGTTTATTGCCTTCTGTACCCCTGTAAGACTGTGCCTTCTGTCCCACTCGCCGTTTTTCCCCCCCCTCGCCGTCCGTTTTTCCCGCTTTTTTGAGGCCGCCTCGTCCTTTAGGCCTCTCTGCGCCGCTTTTTTCCGCCTTCGCCTTTTGCCGCTTTTCCCGCCTACCCGCCCTCCTCCCGCCTCCCAGCTCACCCAGCCCCCCCGGCTACCCCCTTAAATGGCAGCCGCTGCGAGGCCGCGCAGCGGACGCGCCGCTGGCGCGCCGAAGGCGCGCCTAGGGCAAGCCCGTCTGCACCTGTCCGCGCCTGGACCGCGCCCAGCGCCCGAACCCCTGGTCCCCGCCCCCCCCCCCGCCTGACCTACGACTCCGCCATCCTCACCAGCCTCAACCCCGGCCGCACGCCGGGCTGCTACCGCGCCACCCCGAAACTGACCCACGGATCCTTCACCTGCAACAACTGCCACTACTCCTGCCATTGGACCCACTCCGCTCCCGCCGAGAACAACGCCCCCGGAAACAACCTCCACTGCATCCTGATCAACACCCGATCCGTCCACAGGCACGCCATCGAACTGTGGAACCTCATCAACTCTACGAACCCGGACATCGCCTTCCTCACCGAGACCTGGATGAAACCCACCTCGGCACCCGACATCGCCATAGCCATCCCCGACGGCTATAAAATTATCCGGAGAGACCGCACCAACCGCATCGGAGGAGGCATCGCCATCGCGCACAAAAACTCCATCCGAGTCACAACCGACACCGACAACTCATTCCCCGACGCCGAACATCTCCACTTCACGATCCACAGCGACCCCAAGACCACCCTCAGAGGCACCCTCATGTACAGACCACCAGGACCTCGCTCCAAGTTCACCGAAGACATCGCAGACTTCGTCAACCCTCACGCACTCTCCTCCACCGACTACATCCTCCTAGGAGACCTCAACTTTCACCTAGAGAACCCCACCGACAACAACACCACCGCCCTCCTGGACAACCTCGCCAACCTGGGACTGAATCAGCTTGTCAACACCCCCACCCACTACGCCGGACATACTCTCGACCCCATCTTCTCCTCCAGCAGACACGTCACCTTCAACCACACCACCGAACTCACCTGGTCGGACCACAGCTGCGTCCACTTCAGCTTCAAGAAGACCACCGTGCATCACCACACTCAGCAACCACCAAGAAGACACTGGAACCGTATCACCACGGAACAGATCGCAGCAACCCTCTCCCAGAACCAACCCACCGGCACCACCGACCCAAACGAAGCCGCCAACAACCTCACCAACTGGCTCTCCGACTGTGCAAACCTCCTGGCCCCCCTGAAGACTCAAGCCAGCACCAACAACCACAAGAAAAACTCATGGTTCACCCCCGACCTCAAAGACTCAAAGAAAGAATGCCGCACCCGAGAGAAGACGTGGCGCCTCAACCAGACCGAAGAGAACCTCTCAGCTCTCAAGGACGCCACCCGCCAACATCACCAACACCTCCGCGCCGCACGAAAAACCGCCTACCGGAATAGACTGGACAATAACGCCCACAACAGCAAGGAACTTTTTGGCATCATCAAAGAGCTCTCCAACCCGGACGCAGAAAACAACTCCATCCCTCCATCACAGGACCTCTGCGACTCCCTCGCGACCTTCTTCCACCAGAAAATCCCCAACATTTACAACAGCTTCCCGACCGCCGACGCGAACCCCCCCCCCAGAACCCGCCAACGAGATCACCACCATCCTCAACTGGAGCCCAACCACCACCGAGGAGACCACCCGCGCCATGAATTCGATCCACTCCGGCTCCCCATCGGATCCCTGCCCGCACCACATCTACAACAGGGCC
Source organism: Pleurodeles waltl (assembly GCF_031143425.1). Lineage (NCBI taxonomy): Eukaryota > Metazoa > Chordata > Amphibia > Caudata > Salamandridae > Pleurodeles > Pleurodeles waltl. The sequence goes on from NC_090444.1 coordinate 848,731,597, forward strand.
GACGACATCATAGCACCACACCTTCGAGACGTCATCAACGCCTCCCTCACCACCGCCACCTTCCCGGAGAGCTGGAAGCACGCAGAGCTCAACGCCCTCCTGAAGAAGCCCACAGCAGACCCCACTGATCTAAAAAACTTCAGACCCATCTCTCTCCTGCCGTTCCCCGCCAAAGTGATTGAGAAAATTGTCAACTCGCAACTCACCATCGCCCTGGAAACCCACGACTCCCTCGACCCCACACAGTTCGGTTTCAGAGCCAACCACAGCACCGAAACCGCCCTCATCGCAGCCACGGACGACATCAGAGCCCTGACCGACAAGGGTGAGACCGTGGCCCTCATACTACTGGACCTCTCTGCAGCCTTCGACACGGTCTGCCACCGCACCCTGATACGACGCCTCAGCAACGCCGGCATCAGAGGCAAGGCCCTCGAATGGATCATCTCCTTCCTCTCCGGCAGGACCCAGAGAGTCCGCCTCCCCCCCTTCAGATCGACAGCCACGGAAATCATCTGCGGCGTACCCCAAGGATCTTCCCTCAGCCCCACTCTCTTCAACGTCTACATGACCCCCCTGGCAAACATCGCACGCAACCACGGACTCAACCTAATATCATACGCCGACGACACCCAGCTCATCCTTTCCCTCACTAACAATCCCACTGCAGCCCGAACCAAACTTCACGAAGGAATGAAGGAAGTGGCGAACTGGATGACAGACAGCCGTCTGAAACTGAACGCAGACAAGACGGAAGTCCTCATCCTCGGCCCCACTCCCACCGCATGGGACGACTCCTGGTGGCCCCCCGCCCTAGGCAGCACTCCCCAACCCACCGACCACGCACGCAACCTCGGCTTCATCTTGGACTCATCACTCTCCATGACCAGGCAGGTGAACGCGGTGACCCCGGCATGCTTCAACACCCTCCGCATGCTCCGCAAGATCTTCCGCTGGATCCCCACCGACACCAGGAAGACCGTCACCCATGCCCTCGTAGCCAGTCGCCTGGACTACGGGAACACCCTGTACGCCGGCATCACCAACAAACTGATGAGAAAACTCCAACGAATCCAGAACGCCGCCGCAAGACTCATCCTGGACATCCCTCGCCACCACCACATCTCCGGACACCTGAGAAAACTCCACTGGCTCCCCATCAACAAGAGGATTACCTTCCGACTCCTGACCCACGCACATAAAGCCCTCCACAACCTCGGACCCAAACTGATCAACAGCCGCGTCTCCTTCTACACCCCCCCGCGCACTCTACGTTCCGCCGGTCAGGCCCTGGCAGCTGTACCCCGCATCCGCAAAGCCACCGCCAGAGGAAGATCCTTCTCCTTCTTGGCAGCGAAGACCTGGAACTCGCTGCCCAGCCATCTTCGCGCCATACCTGACCACCTCTCCTTCAGAAGGCAGCTCAAGACCTGGCTCTTCGAGCACTGACCCCCCCCCCCAGCACCTTGAGACCCTTTATGGGTGAGTAGCGCGCTTTATAAATGCGAATGATTGATTGATTGATAGTTATGTTCTATTGTCAAATACTTCCTCAAAACAAAACATTCTCCAATGCAGCTTCCAGTGGCAGAGGCTTCCTAAATATTTTTGGGGCTCTGGTGGCAGAAATATTCTGGGGGCTCTGGTGGCAGAAATATTTTGGGGCCTCCTTTTGGAAAAATTAAACAAAATGTCTTAGAAATTAAATATCTGCATGACCTCAGAGCCATTGACATATCATCCTGGCCATGTACCCCTCAAGAAACACAATATCTTTATCTCAATGTGACTACCCGCCAATTACTTCTCCCCTTCTTGGCCTGTCAAAAATCACAAGACATGATTCAAACATTTTTCTAGGGGCCAAAAAGCTTGGTCTGTGGTGTGACAGGGTGTGCAGGTTGGCGGCTATGTAAGGTTGTAGTAGGGAAGCATGTACAGGTAACGGCTGAATTGCACAATGTGAAACCAGAAAACCTGGCATCAATCCCGGATTCCCCACTTGACCAAATTGTGTGATCCTAGGCAAATGTTTTATTTGACTTTCCATCCTTTTGCTTCATTATCACATGTAAGAGGATGTAGAAAAACAGAGCTTCAGGATATTTGCTGTAGAAAAACTCATCTTTTGTTAATCTTTTGTTTTGCTCCTCTTTTCATGTACAACAGCAATCTAGGCCACCCAGAGGATGCACACAACTGACTTACCTATCAGTTCACTATTGACATTGTTGTCGGGGGCATGAATGTTTCTATTCTTGTTTGAAACCTCACATTACAAAATACTTGTCAATGCCTTGAGATAATCTGATGTACTAAAGTGAAACACTTCTGTATGTTAAGAAAATACACTTTTTGAAATTTGAAGAGTTCATCATATTTTTACACGTTTGTGGCAAGAAATAAAAGTGTTCCTAAAGTTACGTTAAGTGGTGTAGGACACCCCAGATACTTTATTTCTTTAACTTCAGCTAACCTATTAAAAAAAGCTTGCCCTTTTATTTTGGACACATCTGAATGTTAATGCTTAGTCAAATCAACCGTAGGCCAGTGACCTGCGGGTCGCATGCAAAGGTCAGAAGGGCCGAATGCGGCCCGCGGGCCGTACTTTGAGTATCACACATCTAATCCAACAAATATCTTTCTCTTGGACATCAAACTCCTAGACAATTCATCAGCAGTGCTATGAAATAAACTCTATTCAACCTTCTTGACACACCAAAAACAGTGTAGCACAGCTCAAAATCCACACCATCAATCAGTTTTCCCAACTATATAGTTTTCCAAATGACATTGGAGTGATCAGCCCAAAGCACCATTCTGATGATTCTCTGTGACCAATTATCTTTCACTGTAAATCAAAACCCACTCAAACACTACTAGCCTCAAGAGCTTGACCCGAAAAATTCTCAAGCTAGAACTCATCATTTTAGAAGTCACAAGTGACTTTGGCAAATGTCAGTTGCCTTAGGCACTAAGACAATCTAATCTTGAAAGCCAACACACACAATCCCCGGATATTTGCTCTCTAAATACCAAAGGTCACAACATCACAGGTACCCAAGAACTCACTGACAGCAAATGAACCCTAAGCATGAAAAACTGTGCAAAACACAAATCTGAGAAAGAAATCACCCAGAAACCTCACATACACGGCTAAATCCACTCATAATAAGTAAATAATTTTTCCTCAATTTTCAAAGCCATGAAGGCCACCATACAAACACTTAGGCATTGCTTCAATGTGATGACAGACCAACAACAACCCACTCAACTGTCAAGTGCACTGCCATTAAAAATCCAATCACCAAAAATGACTTATCTAGCCTCACCTGCCAAATCAAGCAATTGAGGTCTCTCACAATTCTCTATACCAGTGGTTTTCAAACTTTTTAAGAACAACCACCCACTGTTTTTCTAAAACAATCAACTTTCACAACCCACTTCTCTTTAACGGACACGAGGATGAGTGATTTTTAATGTAACTAAAGCATTGTGTGGTAGCGTATTGTCATTTCAAGATAGCATTATTTTCCATGGAAATGGCCACTAACCCCGCACACACAGTTTTACTGAAAAAACAATATTGCACTCACGTGATAATGTGTGGTGATCGGGTTTCTGTGAAAATTTATCATTTGTGCATCAACAATTAAAGTGTCTTGATTTGTTTTGTTTCTATTAAAATCTGTTTCCAGCACACTTCAAAAATGTTTAAAAAACTGCTTCATTTTTGCTTTTCTAACTGATGAATACATAAAGTTAATTTACAGTTATTTACATTTTGTCTTGCATAACAATATCCTACAGTATTTCCTTTCATGTTCCCTGTACACCAGCATGACTGTCACATAATTCACTTAAAAAACTCTTCTCATTTTGCAGTCAGAGAAAGGAAAGCAAACAATAATCCCAAGTTAAAATATTACACAGCAATTTGTCAGAAGAAAATTGCCAGACATTTAACCTCTGTGTTAGAAGCTCAGGCAAACGTGACAAGATAAACACAGAATTTAAAGGCATATTTTAAACTGTTAGAAACTGAGTTGGTTGCTGGCTGGGGTATAAACCCTGGTCAAGCAGCAACCATAAGCCTAGTGAGGGTGTCAGGAAAACCCTAGATTAACCTGTGCTCACCCTCTGGTAGCTGGGCACAGAGCAGCCAAGCTTAGATTCAGAGACAATATGTAAAGTATTTGTGGAATACTTCAAACAGTAAAACAGTGAAAACACCATACAAAAAGATTCCATACCAGATTAGAAAAACAGACCTGCCTTTAAAAAATAAAACAAAGCCAAAACAACAAAAATCCAATACGAAGAACTTGAGTTACGAATTTTGAAAGAATAAACTGAAAAAAAGCACTTAGAAACTAAAAGCGCCAACCGAGGATATCTGGCCACGCCGGACTGAGACAAAGTCAAAAGGTCAGGCTAAATGCAATGGAGTGCGGGCCGGCTACAGGTACCCAGTTAGGCCCGCTGAACTAAAGTACCTTAATTCCTGGTTGTGGAGCGTTGCGTGGGTCTGAAACACTGATTCTTTGCACAGCTGAGGGGATGCATTGATTTCGAGATGTGGCGAGGATGAGGTGCGAGGTCCTGTTGCATTCTCATTGAGGATCCCGTTGAGAGGGCTTGCAATGTGAAGGCTGGTGTCAGGGATGTGTGTGTAGCTGAGCTGATGCTTTGGATCCGATGAACAGTGAGGCTGCGATGTAGAGCTGTTGTGTCGTCGTTGAGGCTGCTGTCGACAAGGGATGCAATGAGCTGGTGCCAGGGAAAGTGTCGTACAGTGGCGGTTTTAAACGCGATGCCCTGGTCCGGTCCCAAGATGCAGCGATGTGAGTCTGTTGCATAGGTTCTGACCCCCGCAGTAACAGTAATGAGCTGGCTCTGATCCACGTACTGTCAGGAATCCCCACTGTGCATACGGCGTTAACTGTTAAATCATACCTCTGTTCTTGGTTAAACCTTCATGTTTCTAAGTAAACATAATGTGCTGTGTTACAAAATTGGTTTTATCAATGCTTGTTTACTAATGTGAGCAGGTGTAGACATGTGCTTCTAATTGGGTGTGGTGTAGACATGTGCTTCTAATTGGGTGTGGTGACTCATCCACATGTGGAAACTCAACTGCTTTCCTGACTGGCTATAAATAGCAGAGTGAAGCATACTGCTTGGCTTTGTTTTGCTTCGTGATCTCAGCATCTGATTTGGCAGTCCAGCCCCTGCTGTCATCCTCGTATTCAGGACTTTTGAGGCAATTCTTTTCTTCGTTCCTGTACCAGCTGACACCAGGCATTCCTCCAGCACTCCGGAAAAGACTGCGGCTGACTAGTATTCTCCAGGGAGTTGTTCTTTGAGCGTCGCGCTTTCCTAGAGCAGCTGGTGTATTTCAGACCTTGTATTTTGGCAGAGTGCTTATCTTGAAGAGACAAATGCATTTCTGAACATTCTACATTATTATTGTAGTTACTTGCCTAAATGTGCTTCAGGAAATCTGCTTGAGCTCATGTACTATAAAAAGTGACAGTGCAATTTTAAAGAACAAGTTACTTACCTTCGGTAATGAGGTATCTGGTAGAGACTTTATCTAGCTGCAGATTCCTTACCTTAGAATTCCCTGGCGTCAGCTTCGAATCCGGAGTTTTTTCTGAGCAGTACCCTGCGCGCGTGCCGCTGGGCATCGTCGTTCGGATCCGCGTGCGTCGACCAGCTCCGCGTGGGTTGTTAGTGCTGTTGGAGCTGTCTATGATGTCACGGTAGTCTATATAGATGCCGTCTCGGCGAGCGTACGTCAGTTCTTTTCCACAACTTTCCACACCAGAAGAGCAGTCATGGAAGAACCAACCATTATGGATTTTACCTCTGACTGTTTGAAGCAAAAATTCCTTCATGCCTTTAAGAAAGGCAAAAAAGCCAAGATCAAAAATATATATATGTACACAAAAATACATATATACATATATGGAAAATGACACTTACCCAGTGTACGTCTGTTTGAGGCATTAGTCGTTGCAGATTCACATGCTGTGCACATCCCACCATCTGGTGTTGGGCTCGGAGTGTTACAAGTTGTTTTTCTTCTAACAAGTCTTTTCGAGTCACGAAAACGAGGGACTCCTCCCATTTCGGCTCCATTGCGCATGGGCGTCGACTCCATCTTAGATTGTTTTCCCCGCAGAGGGTGAGGTAGGGGTTGTGTATGCTAGTAATAGTGCCCATGCAATGGAGTGAATACGCATGTACATGATGTAGTTTAAAGTAATATATTTACAAATGTTCAAGATCAACTTCTAAACGGCTACAGGCTCCCGGGGAGGCGGGTGGGCGCCTGTGAATCTGCAGCGACTAATGCCACGAACAGATGTACACTGGATAAGTGACATTTTCCGTTCGATGGCATGTGTAGCTGCAGATACACATGCTGTGCATAGACTAGTAAGCAGTTATCTCCCCAAAAGCGGTGGTTCAGCCTGTAGGAGTTGAAGTTGTTTGAAACAATGTTCGTAGTACTGCTTGACCTACTGTGGCTTGTTGTGCCGTTAGCACATCTACACAGTAGTGTTTGGTAAATGTATGAGGCGTAGACCATGTAGCTGCCTTACATATTTCGGTCATTGGAATATTTCCTAGAAAGGCCATGGTAGCACCTTTCTTTCTAGTTGAGTGTGCCTTTGGTGTAATAGGCAGTTCTCTTTTTGCTTTAAGATAACAGGTTTGAATGCACTTAACTATCCATCTAGCAATGCCTTGTTTAGAAATTGGATTTCCTGTATGAGGTTTTTGGAAAGCAATAAATAACTGTTTTGTTTTTCGAATTAGTTTTGTTCTGTCAATGTAGTACATTAACGCTCTTTTGATGTCTAATGTATGTAGTGCTCTTTCAGCTACAGAATCTGGCTGTGGGAACAACACTGGTAATTCTAATGTTTGATTCAAGTGGAACGGTGATATGACTTTTGGTAAAAAAAATTGGATTTGTCCGTAGAACTACTTTATGCTTGTGTATTTGAATAAATGGTTCTTGTATGGTAAATGCTTGAATCTCACTTACTCTTCTTAGAGATGTGATAGCAATTAAAAATGCAACTTTCCATGTTAAGTATTGCATTTCACAAGAGTGCATGGGCTCAAAAGGTGGACCCATGAGTCATGTTAAGACAATGTTGAGGTTCCATGAAGGAACTGGTGGTGTTCTTGGTGGTATAATTCTCTTTAGGCCTTCCATAAACGCTTTTATGACTGGTATCCTAAATAGAGAAGTTGAGTGCGTAATTTGCAGGTAAGCTGAAATTGCGGTAAGATGTATCTTAATGGAAGAAAAAGCTAACTTTGACTTTTGCAAATGCAGTAAGTATCTTACGATGTCTTTGGCAGATGCGTGTAAGGGATGAATTTGATTATCATGGCAGTAATAAACAAATCTTTTCCACTTATTTGCATAGCAATGTCTAGTGGTAGGTTTCCTAGCTTGTTTTAAGACCTCCATACATTCCTGTGTAAGGTCTAAGTGTCCGAACTCTAGGACTTCAGGAGCCAAATTGCTAGATTCAGCGATGCTGGATTTGGATGTCTGATCTGTTGTTTGTGTTGCGTTAACAGATCTGGTCTGTTTGGTAGTTTGACATGAGGCACTACTGAGAGGTCTAGTAGTGTTGTTTTCCAAGGTTGTCTTGCCCATGTTGGCGCTATTAGCATGAGTCTGAGTTTGTTTTGACTCAGCTTGTTTACCAGATATGGAAGGAGTGGGAGAGGGGGAAAAGCGTAAGCAAATATCCCTGACCAACTCATGCATAACGCATTGCCCTGAGACTGATCTTGTGGGTACCTGGATGCGAAGTTTCGGCATTTTGCGTTTTCTTTTGTTGCAAATAGATCTATTTGTGGTGTTCCCCAAATTTGGAAGTAAGTGTTCAGTATTTGGGGGTGAATCTCCCATTCGTGGATCTGTTGGTGATCCCGAGAGAGATTGTCTGCTAACTGATTCTGAATTCCTGGAATAAATTGTGCTATTAGGCGAATGTGGTTGTGAATCGCCCAATGCCATATTCTCTGTGCTAGGAGACACAACTGTGTTGAGTGTGTCCCTCCCTGTTTGTTTAGGTAATACATTGTTGTCATGTTGTCTGTTTTGACAATGTGTTTGTGGCTTATTATGGGTTGAAATGCTTTCAGCACTAGAAATACTGCCGATAGTTCTAAGTGATTTATGTGAAACTGTTTTTGCTGAGTGTCCCATTGTCCTTGGATGCTGTGTTGATTGAGGTTTGCTCCCCACCCTATCATGAAGGCCTCTGTCGTTATTACATATTGTGGCACTGGGTCTTGGAAAGGCCGCCCTTGGTTTAAATTTATACTGTTCCACCATTGAAGCGAGATGTATGTTTGGCGGTCTACCAACACCAGATCTAGAAGATGACCCTGTGCCTGTGACCACTGTGATGCTAGGCACTGTTGTAAGGGCCGCATATGCAACCTTGCGTTTGGGACAATGGCTATGCATGAGGACATCATGCCTAGGAGTTTCATCACCATTTTGACTTGCATTTTTTGTTTTGGATACATGGCCTGTATTACATTGTGAAATGCCTGAACCCTTTGTGGGCTTGGAGTGGCAATCCCATTTGCTGTGTTGATTGTCGCCCCTAAGTATTGCTGTGTTTGACACGGCAGAAGGTGTGACTTTGTGTAGTTGATTGAGAAACCTAGTTTGTGGAGGGTTTCTATGACATACTTTGTGTGTTGTGAACACCTTTTTAGCGTGTTGGTTTTGATTAACCAATCGTCTAGGTACGGGAACACATGTATTTGCTGCCTTCTGATATGTGCAGCTACGACTGCCAGGCATTTTGTAAAGTTGTTATTCCGAATGGCAACACCTTGAATTGGTAATGTACCCCTTGGAATACAAACCTTAAGTACTTTCTGTGTGAAGGATGTATCGGTATATGGAAAGTTGCATCCTTTAGGTCTAGTGTTGTCATGTAGTCTTGTTGTTTGAGCATCCATGGGAATACAAAATCTGGTTAACCAGTTCGGTGTATACTGCAGAGACCATGGGCTAGACATAAATCTTAAGAAAACCAAACTCATGATATACAGTGCCAGGAAAAAGAAGCTCAGCGTAAATACAAAGATGGATTCAATTCTCTTGGAGAGAGTAACGGAATATGACTATCTGGGCATCAGACTATCTGACAAGGGCGGTTGGGATCCAGCTATAAGGAAAGGGGCACTAACAATCAGCCAAAGATGTGGAGTAATAGGACGTAAAGCTAGCACCGCAATAAGCCCCCCTCTGATCCTCATCTCTGAAATATACAAAGCACAAATCCGTGCCGCTGCCCTGTATGGAGCAGAACTTTGGGGATCTCACAGACAAATGGATACTCTTCAAACCAAAGAAAATAACTTTCTCAGACACATATCCAGACTGGGGAAGGGCACACCAATGCTCCCCCTTAGACTGGACTTGGGTCTAAACAGTATCAAAGACATAGCATATCTAAGACCACTCCTGTACTGGATCAGACTATGGAAAACGGATGAACTCGAACCCTACAGGGCAGCAGTTAAAGAACTATTGCCACCCCGTTATGGATGGGAAAAAGTACGGTGGCTTAGGGAGATGAAAGCAGCATGGACTAAACTGAGTCTATCCCATTACTGGGAGAATCCCGAGATGATTCCTGGCAACGCTAAACGCCTGATCAAAGACCATTATTGGGAAAAGATCCATGAGGAATCTCTCGGCTCAAATGGTTTAGGTCGGCTGACAGCAGAGTTCCTGCTGGTCAAGCATGTACCTCTGTCTGAAAGCTTCCTGGACCTCCCTATACCAGCCCGTGCTCGCTCCTTATTACTTCAATTCAGGTACGGAACATTGGCAGTCAACAGCTTCACGGCCGGCTGGTCGACTAATAGCTCTCTATCGGACAAATGTATAAACTGTCACCTATGTAAGGAAACTTCTGAACACGTCCTATTTTTTTGTCCTCTGTACAAATGTCCCCGAGGGAAGTGGATTACCCCTCTGTGCAGAACACTGCTTTCGCCATCTCGCAATAGTGTACTTAGAATATGCAAATATGATACTTCCATACTGATAGTGAGCACTGTTTCTAAATATTTGGCAGCAGCATGGAAAATTCGCAGCAGGATTATTTTAGACCCTAATCCACCAGTCGAAGAGCGGTCTAGCAGCCAGTAAACCAGTATTCTGTCATATTAGCCTGGGACTCTAACTAAAACTGAGACCTATCGAGGATAAAAGATTGTATCCCCGAGTATGTTGTTTAGTGGGTTATCACAACTAAAGTGTTTTACAGCTTACTAACACATATAATTCTACAAATGTTAAGTTGCAACCTATTTGATTAACCTATCCAATAGAACTGACTAATCTAGGGCATCATTTCTCACTGCCCGACTTCTTAACTTTTTTTTAATCTGTGCTATTTTCTGGAGTGTAAATGTCTGATTTTATACAGTGACTCGTTTTACAACAGTTTTTATGTTTTTTAATAATTGATTAGTATTATTTTAGTGTTCAGTATTATGTATAGGGCAAGATTCAGAGACCACCCTGAGTATTTTCCTTTCTTCAATTATTTATGAAATTTTTTTTTAGGTAGCTGTACGATCCTTTTTTATTCTTCCTTTTACTATGCACTGGTTTATGGTTTTTATTTCTATGTATGTATGTTTACTTCTAAAAATGGCCTAAATTTGGACCGAATAAACTATTGATTGATTGATTGATTGTTTGAGCAGTGGGATTACGTCCTGTAATGTCACCATGTGAAAGTGATCTGATTTGATGTAGGTATTTAATGTTCTGAGATCTAATATAGGTCTCATACTCTTGTCTTTTTTGGGTATGAGAAAGTACAGAGAGTAAACTCCTGTTCCTTTCTGTTGGTTTAGTACTAATTCTATTGCCTCTTTCTGTAGCAATGCCTGAACTTCTAGTCCTAGAAGATCTATATGTTGTTTTGACATATTGTGTGTTTTCGGTGGGACGTTTGGAGGGAATTTGAGAAATTCTATGCATTAACCATGCTGGATAATTGCCAGTACCCAAGTGTCTGTTGTTATCTCCTCCCAATGTTTGTAAAATTTGCTTAGTCTCCCCCCCACAGGTGTTATGTGTTGGGGATGTGTGACTTGGAAGTCACTGCATGTTTTGAGGAGTTTTGGGGCTTTGGAACTTCCCTCTACTTTTTTGGAACTGTCCCCCTCTATATTGTCCCCGAAAAATTCCCCGCTGATATTGGCTCTGATAAGTGGGCCTTGTTTGTGAGGTCGTGGGTTCTGTGCTTTGCCCTCGAAACCCCCCTCTAAACTGTGTTTTTCTAAATGTGCCTCTGCTCTGTGGGGAGTAGAGTGCGCCCATGGCTTTGGCCGTGTCAGTGTCTTTCTTAAGTTTTTCGATAGCAGTGTCCACCTCCGGCCCAAACAACTGCTGTCCGTTAAATGGCATATTCAGCACAGCTTGCTGTATTTCTGGTTTAAATCCTGATGTACGCAGCCATGCATGTCTCCTTATTGTCACTGCTGTGTTGACAGTTCTAGCAGCTGTGTCTGCTGCATCCATTGCTGACTGTATCTGATTGTTGGAGATACTCTGTGCTTCTTCTACTACTTGCTGTGCTCTCTTCTGGAACTCCTTGGGCAAATGTTCTATAAAGTGTTGCATTTCGTCCCAATGAGCCCTATCGTATCTGGCCAACAAAGCCTGTGAGTTCGCAATATGCCACTGGTTTGCTGCCTGTGCCGCCACCCTTTTGCCTGCTGCGTCGAATTTTTGACTTTCTTTATCTGGAGGTGGTGCATCTCCTGAAGTATGTGAGTTCGCTCTCTTGCGAGCTGCCCCTACTACAACTGAGTCCGGTGTTAGCTGTTGTGTGATGTACACGGGGTCTGTTGGTGTTGGTTTATATTTTTTCTCCACTCTTGGAGTAATGGCCCTTCCTTTTACAGGCTCCTCAAACACTTGTTTGGAGTGTTTTAGCATTCCGGGTAGCATGGGAAGAGACTGGTACTGGCTGTGTGTGGACGACAGTGTATTAAAGAGAAAGTCGTCTTCAATGGGCTCTGCATGCAGGCTGACATTATGAAATGCCGCTGCCCTCGACACCACCGATGCGTAGGCTGTACTATCTTCTGGTGGTGACGGTCTAGCTGGATAACAGTCAGGACTATTATCTGACACTGGCGCATCATAAAGGTCCCACGCGTCAGGGTCATCTTGACTCATCCCTGTATGAGTTGGGGATTGCGTCATAGGTGGAGTGGCTACCGGTGATGTTTGCGGCGAGCGTTGTGGAGACGGTGGCAGGCTTACTTGTTTAGCCACCTTTGCCTGTGGCGGCTTGTCTTTCTCCTGGAAGGCAAGTTTGCGTTTCATTCTAATAGGAGGGAGAGTGCTGATCTTCCCCGTTTCTTTTTGGATGTGGAGCCTTCTTTGGGTGTAGTCTGGCTCCATTGTCTCCAATTCCTGTCCAAATCCATGTTTTTTCATTTGTGAGGACAGTCCTTGTTCCTCTGTGTAGGAACCTGATTTCGGTTCCGAGGCCGGACGTTTCGGTATGGAAACTTTTTCGGCTACTTTTTTTGGTTCCGACGAAACCTTTTTTATTTTCGGCGTCGTTGCCGACTCATTTCGGTGCCGCTGTCTCGGTGCCGAACTTGCTCGGAGCCGCTATCTTGGGCCCGAGATTGCTGTGTGGCGGTATCTCGACCGGAGTCGGATGACTTCGACACCACTGTGCCCTTTTTCAGTGCCGATGATCGGTCACCTATTTTTCGGGTTAAGCCATGGCCTGTTGGCCGTGGCGTCCCCTGGGCTTTTGTGGTCTTCTCGTGAGTTTTATGTTTCGACGTCTTACTCACGGTTTTTGGCGTTTCTTCAGGATCGAGCTCATCCGAGTCCGATTCCTGGATGGAGAAGGTTTCTTCTTCCTCCTCGAAACGCCCTTGTCCTGTCGGCGCCGACGCCATTTGCAGTCTTCTTGCTCTTCGGTCTCTTAGTGTCTTCCTGGACCGAAACGCTCGACAGGCTTCACAAGTATCTTCCTTGTGTTCTGTCGACAAACACAAGTTACAGACCAGATGCTGATCTGTATATGGATACCTGTTATGGCATTTTGGGCAGAAGCGGAATGGGGTCCATTCCATCAGCCTTGAAGAGACACGTGGCCGGGCCGACCAGGCCCCGACGGAGGATCGAAAAAACCCCGAAGGGCCACCGGAGCTCTTCAAAAGTCGGTGTCGACATGTTATAACTAACCCGATACCGAACGCGAACAATACCGACGATTTTTCAGAGATTCTAACTAACTTTCCGACCCGAAACACGGAGCGAAAAGGAACACGTCCGAACCCGATGGCGGAAAAAAAACAATCTAAGATGGAGTCGACGCCCATGCGCTATGGAGCCGAAATGGGAGGAGTCCCTCGATCTCGTGACTCGAAAAGACTTCTTCGAAGAAAAACAACTTGTAACACTCCGAGCCCAACACCAGATGGCGGGATGTGCACAGCATGTGTATCTGCAGCTACACATGCCATCGAACATATATCTACATAAGAAAAATATCCGCAGAGCGGGGAGGCTTGGGTGGGTGTAAGGAATCTGCAGCTAGATAGAGTCTCTACCACATACCTCGTTACCGAAGGTAAGTAACTTGTTAATCGGATAGAGACTTCTAGCTGCAGCTTCCTTACCTTAGAATAGATACCCAAGCTATACCCTATGTCGGTGGGTCTGAAGGAGATTTTTACACCAGAAAGTCCTGCAAAACAGACCAGGCAAAATGCCCCTCTCTTCTCACCTGCCTATCCAGGCAGTAGTGTTTTGCAAACGTGTGCAAAGAAGCCCACGTTGCAGCCTGACAGATGTCCACCACCGGTACGCCACGTGCTAACGCAGTGGTAGCAGCTTTCCCTCTAGTAGAATTAGCTCTCAAGCCCTCGGGAGGCTGCTTCTTTGCCAAAGCGTAGCATATCTTTATACAGAGAACGAACCAGCGCAAAATGGATCGTTTCTGCACTGCTCGACCCTTCTTTGCATCAACGTACCCCACAAAGAGTTGATCGTCCAGCCGGAACTCTTTAGTGCGGTCAAGGTAGAACGATAACGCTCTTTTTGGGTCCAGCCGAAGGAGACGCTCCTCTTCCTTAGAGGGATGCTGTGGTGCTAAGAAGGTGGGCAGGGTGATATTTTGACCCAGATGGAAAGGGGTCACCACCTTGGGGAGGAAAGAGGCACGAGTTCCTAATACTACCTTTTCAGGATATATCATGAGATAAGGTGGCTTTGAAGATAAAGCCTGCAGCTCACTCACTCTCCTGGCAGATGTAATTGCCACCAAAAAGGCTGTTTTAATAGTGAGCAGCAAGGGAGGACAGTTATGCAAGGGCTCGAAGGGAGCACACATAAGGAAGGTAAGAACCAAATTAAGATCCCACTGGGGCATAACGAAAGGCACAGGCGGGAATAGATGCACAAGCCCTTTCAAAAACCTCTGTACTATAGGTAACTTAAACAGAGATGGTTGATCGGGCAACTGAAGAAAAGCCGATAAGGCTGCAAGATAGCCCTTGAGAGTCCCCAAGAAGGAACCCTGCTGGGCGAGAGACAATATAAACAAAAGGATGTTAGACAGAGAAGAAGAAAGAGGATCAATAGACCTCTCTGAACAATATGAAACAAAACGTTTCCAACAGCAGTCGTAGATCGACTTAGTAGAGGGACGCCTGGCTGCCAGAATGACATCACAGACCTCAGGAGGGAGGTCATAAACCATCAACTGTCGCCGCTCAATCTCCACGCATGAAGGCGCAGAGTTGACAGGTTCGGGTGGAGAACCTTCCCCTGCTGCTGCGACAGAAGATCCTCCCGAAGAGACAGCCTGATTGGAGGACCGATGCACATTTTGAGAAGCTCTGGATACCAAACTCTCTGTGCCCAATCCAGAGCCACTAGGATTACTTGGGCCCGGTCGTTCTTGATTTTCTTGAGAACTCTGGGCAGAAATGGTATAGGCAGAAAGGCGTACAGGAGGCCTGAACCCCACTCGCGACGAAAAGCGTCGCCTAGCGATAGCCCCCTTGGAAACTCCAACGCGCAAAACTGCTGACATTGCGCGTTCTCTGTGGAGGCGAACAGATCGAACCAAGGCTCTCCCCACTGCTGAAAGAGTCCTTGCGCCACCTCCGGTTGGAGACACCATTCGTGATCCTCTAAGCATTTTCGGCTGAGTTTGTCTGCTCTGGCGTTCAGAGAACCTGCCAGATGTTGAACCACCAGGGTCATTCCCTGCTGTTCCAGCCATGTCCAGAGACGTAAAGCCTCTTGACAAAGGGTCCACAACCCCACACCACCCTGCTTGTTGCAGTACCACATTGCGGTAGTGTTGTCCGTGAACACCTGCACCACCTTCCCTTTCACAACAGGAAGAAATGCTTTTAATGCTAGCCGGATCGCCCGAAGCTCCAGCAAGTTGATGTGGAGCCCGGATTCTGACAGAGACCAGTGACCTCTGATCTCCACCTCCCCCAGATGGCCGCCTCATCCCAGAAGTGACGCATCTGGCACTACCGTTAGATCTGGTTGGGGAAGGGAGAGGGGTCTTGTAGGAGGCTGGGTACCAAGGGGTACTTACACCTTGCACCAGGCCCAGGTATCCCTTATTAGTGTAGAGGGGTGTCTAGCAGCTTAGGCTGATAGAAAAGGTAGCTTAGCAGAGCAGCTTAGGCTGAACTAGGAGACGAGTGAAGCTCCTACAGTACCACTAGTGTCATATGCACAATATCATAAGAAAACACAATACACAGATATACTAAAAATAAAGGTACTTTATTTTGATGACAATATGCCAAAGTATCTCAGTGAGTACCCTCAGTATGAGGATAGCAAATATACACAAGATATATGTACACAATACCAAAATATGCAGTAATAGCAATAGAAAACAGTGCAGACAATGTATAGTCACAATAGAATGCAATGGGGGCACATAGGGATAGGGGCAACACAAACCATATACTCTAGAAGTGGAATGCGAACCACGAATGGACCCCAAACCTATGTGACCTTGTAGAGGGTCACTGGGACTGTAAGAAAACAGTGAGGGTTAGAAAAATAGCCCACCCCAAGACCCTGAAAAGTGGGTGCAAAGTGCACCTAAGTTCCCCAAAGAGCACAGAGGTCGTGATAGGGGAATTCTGCAAGGAAGACCAACACCAGCAATGCAACAACGATGGATTTCCTGACGAGAGTACCTGTGGAACAAGGGGACCAAGTCCAAGAGTCACGATCAAGTCGGGAGTGGGCAGATGCCCAGGAAATGCCAGCTGTGGGTGCAAAGAAGCTGCCACCAGATGGTAGAAGCTGTGGATTCTGCCAGAACGACAAGGGCTAGAAACTTCCCCTTTGGAGGATGGATGTCCCACGTCGTGAAGAGTCGTGCAGAGGTGTTTCCGTGCAGAAAGACCGCAAAAAAGCCTTGCTAGCTGCAAGGGTCGGGGTTAGGATTTTTGGATGCTGCTGTGGCCCAGGAGGGACCAGGATGTCGCCAATTGCGTGAGGAGACAGAGGGGGCGTCCAGCAAGACAAGGAGCCCACTCAGAAGCAAGCAGCACCCGCAGAAGTGCCGGAACAGGCACTACGAAGTGGAGTGAACCGGAGCTCACCCGAAGTCACAAAGGAGGGTCCCACAACGCCGGAGGACAACTCAGGAGGTCGTGCACTGCAGGTTAGAGTGCCGGGGACCCAGGCTTGGCTGTGCACAAAGGAAATCCTGGAAGAGTGCACAGGAGCCGGAGTAACTGCAAAACACACGGTTCCCAACAATGCAGTCTAGCGTGGGGAGGCAAGGACTTACCTCCACCAAACTTGGACTGAAGAGCCACTGGACTGTGGGAGTCACTTGGACAGAGTTGCTGAGTTCAAGGGACCTCGCTCGTCGTGCTGAGAGGAGACCCAGAGGACCGGTGATGCAGTTCTTTGGTGCCTGCGGTTGCAGGGGGAAGATTCCGTCGACCCACAGGAGATTTCTTCGGAGCTTCTAGTGCAGAGAGGAGGCAGACTACCCCCACAGCATGTACCACCAGGAAAACAGTCGAGAAGGGGGCAGGATCAGCGTTACAAGGTCGCAGTAGTCGTCTTTGCTACTTTGTTGCAGTTTTGCAGGCTTCCAGCGCGGTCAGCAGTCGATTCCTTGGCAGAGGGTGAAGAGAGAGATGCAGAGGAACTCTGAAGAGCTCTTGCATTCGTTATCTAAGGAATTCCCCAAAGCAGAGACCCTAAATAGCCAGAAAAGGAGGCTTGGCTACTTAGGAGAGAGGATAGGCTAGCAACACCTGAAGGAGCCTATCAGAAGGAGTCTCTGACGTCACCTGCTGGCACTGGCCACTCAGAGCAGTCCAGTGTGCCAGCAGCACCTCGGTTTCCAAGATGGCAGAGGTCTGGAGCACACTGGAGGAGCTCTGGGCACCTCCCAGGGGAGGTGCAGGTCAGGGGAGTGGTCACTCCGCTTTCCTTTGTCCAGTTTCGCGGCCGAGCAGGGCTGAGGGATCCCTGAACCGGTGTAGACTGGCTTATGCAGAGATGGGCACCACCTGTGCCCATCAAAGCATTTCCAGAGGCTGGGGGAGGCTACTCCTCCCCAGCCCTGACACCTTTTTCCAAAGGGAGAGGGTGTAACACCCTCTCTCTGAGGAAGTCCTTTGTTCTGCCTTCCTGGGCCAAGCCTGGCTGGACCCCAGGAGGGCAGAAACCTGTCTGAGGGGCTGGCAGCAGCAGCAGCTGCAGTGAAACCCCGGGAAAGGTAGTTTGGCAGTACCCGGGTCTGAGCTAGAGACTCGGGGGCTCATGGAATTGTCACCCCAATGCCAGAATGATCTTAGACATGTTACATGGCCATGTTCGGAGTTACCATTGTGTCGCTATACATATGTCGTGACATATGTATAGTGCACGCGTGTAATGGTGTCCCCGCACTCACAAAGTCCGGGGAATTTGCCCTGGACAATGTGGGAGCACCTTGGCTAGTGCCAGTGTGCCCACACACTAAGTAACGTAGCACCCAACCTTTACCAGGTAAAGGTTAGACATATAGGTGACTTATAAGTTACTTAAGTGCCGTGGTAAATGGCTGTGAAATAACGTGGACGTTATTTCACTCAGGCTGCAAGGGCAGGCCTGTGTAAGAATTGTCAGAGCTCCCTATGGGTGGCAAAAGAAATGCTGCAGCCCATAGGGATCTCCTGGAACCCCGATACCCTGGGTACCTCAGTATCATATACTAGGGAATTATAAGGGTGTTCCAGTATGCCAATGTGAATTGGTGAAATTGGTCACTAGCCTGTTAGTGACAATTTGGAAAGAAATGAGAGCATAGCCACCGAGGTTCTGGTTAGCATAGCCTCAGTGAGACAGTTAGGCATCACACAGGGAACACATACATATAGGTCACAAACTTATGAGCACTGGGGTCCTGGCTAGCAGGGTCCCAGTTACGCTATCCCACAGCGTTTGTGTTTTGCTTAGCAGGGTCCCAATGACACATAACAAACATACTGAAAACATAGGGTTTTCACTATGAGCACCGGGCCCTGGCTGGCAGGATCCCAGTGAGACAGTGAAAACACCCTGACATACACTCACAAACAGGCCAAAAGTGGGGGTAACAAGGCTAGAAAGAGGCTTCTTTCTCACAGGTCTGCCTTTGACCCACTTGCAGTTTACTAACCACCACTGCAGATCTTTCGCAGTCCCCTCCGAGATCTGAACCATGTCGGTAATATTTCCCTGATGCTGTGCCCATTGGAACTTCAGGTCCCACTGCAGAGCCCTCAAGCGCCATCTGGCATGCTTGACTAACAGGATGCAGGAATCCATGAGTCCCAGCAGCCTCAGAGTCTGTCTCACCGAGATCCAGGATAGAGGCCGAAACATCGGAATCATAACCTGAATATCCTGGACCCGCTGTTCGGGAAGATAAGCCCGATACTGCACTGTGTCCAGAACAGCTCTGATGAAAGTGAGCTTCTGAGAGGGAGTCAGGTGTGACTTCGGCACATTTATAGTGCACCCCAGCGAATGCAAGAGGTCCGCCGTCGTCTGGAGGTGGGTGACGAGAGCCTGGGGCGTAGGAGCCTTCAACAGCCAATCGTCTAGGTAGGGGAAGACTGAAATCCCTGACCTGCGCAAATGAGCTGCCACCACCGCCATCACCTTTGTGAACACCCGAGGGGCACTGGTGAGACCGAAAGGAAGCACAGTAAACTGAAAGTGCTCGTGGCCCACCTTGAACCGCAGGCAAAGCCTGTGGGCTGGCAGGATAGGAATATGGAAATAAGCATCCTGCAAATCCGACGCTACCATCCAGTCTCCTTGGTCTAGGGCAGACAAAACCTGAGCAAGAGTGAGCATCTTGAATTTCTCCTTCTTGAGGAAGAGATTGACGTCCCTTAAATCCAAGATTGGGCGTAGGCCTTTGTTCTTTTTGGGAATCAGAAAGTAGCGGGAATAACAACCACTGCCTACTTCTCATATCGGGACTCTTTCTATGGCTCCCTTGGCCAAGAGAGCCGTAACTTCCTCGCGGAGCAAATCTAGATGGTCCTCCATCAGCCATTCCTTTCTCGGAGGGATAGAAGGAGGGAAAGACTGGAAGGGAAGGGAGTAGCCCTTCCGTATGATCTGCAGGACCCACTTGTCCGTGGTGATGGAAAGCCAGTGAGGGAGATGAAAACGAATCCTCCCTCCAACTGGACGGACATGATCCAGCAGAACTATACTAGGAGGGCTTGGGCGCAGTGGAGGGGGGCTGTCTGGCGGCCGACCTCTGGCCAGACCCTCTGGGTCTGAGGGTGCCACGACCACGTCCTCTTCCAGGATGCTGTGAAGCCTGAGGACGGTGGCTGGCGTGGTACCACACCCCTTCCGAAGCCTTGAAAGGGGCGAAAGACAGACTGCTGTCGTGCTCGCACTGAAAGGTTCAAGGATCTGGCCGTGGCTCGAGAATCCTTGAACCTCTCAAGCGCGGAGTCTGCCTTTTTACCAAAAAGGCGAGAGCCATCAAAGGGCATGTCCATCAAGCTGGACAGGACACCCCCTGAAAAACCAGTAGAACGTATTTTTTTTTACATGTGTTGTTTTCCAGGAGCCACAATCAGCCCCCCAGGGAAACCACACATATATAAACACATATGTATGTGTGTGTGTGTGTGTGTATATATATATATTTATATGGAAAATGTCACTTACCCAGTGTACATCTGTTCGTGGCAAGAGACGCTGCAGATTCACATGCTGTGCATTATCCTGCCATCTAGTGTTGGGCTCAGAGTGTTACAAGTTGTTTTTCTTCGAAGAAGTCTTTTCAAATCACGAGACCGAGGGACTCCTCCCTTTCGGCTCCATTTCGCATGGGCGTCGACTCCATCTTAGATTGTTTTCCCCACAGAGGGTGAGGTAGGAGTTGTGTATATAGTAAAGGTGCCCATGCGATGGAATAAGTATGTATGTACATAATGTGTATAAAAAAAATAGTATATATTTACAAATTTACAAGTTTCATCCAATTTATAACTGCTACAGGCTCCCGGGGAGGTGGGAGGGCGCATCTGAATCTGCAGCGTCTCATGCCACGAACAGATGTACACTGGATAAGTGACATTTTCCGTTCAATGGCATGTGTAGCTGCAGATGCACATGCTGTGCATAGACTATTAAGCAGTAATCTCCCCAAAAAGCGGTGGCTTAGCCTGTAGGAGTTGAAGTTGTCTGAAATAATGTTCGTAATACAGCCTGTCCTACTGTGGCTTGTTGTGTTGTTAACACATCTACACAGTAATGTTTTGTGAATGTATGAGGCGTAGACCATGTGGCTGCCTTACAAATTTCTGTCATAGGTATATTCCCTAGAAAAGCCATTATGGCGCCTTTTTTCCTAGTGGAGTGCGCCTTTGGTGTAATAGATAGATCTCTTTTTGCTTTGATATAGCAGGTCTGAATACATTTCACTATCCATCTGGCAATGCCTTGTTTGGATATTGGATTTCCTGCATGAGGTTTTTGGAAGGCTACAAACAATTGTTTTGTTCTGCGAAACTGTTTTGTTCTATCAATGTAATACATTAGTGCTCTTTTATTGTCTAACGTATGTAAGGCTCTTTCAGCTACTGAGTCTGGTTGTGGAAAAAAGACTGGGAGTTACACTGTTTGGTTTAGGTGGAACGGTGATATAACTTTTGGTAAGAATTTGGGATTTGTACGGAGAACCACTTTATGTTTATGTATTTGTATAAAGGGTTCTTGTATAGTAAATGCTTGTATTTCACTTACTCTTCTAAGAGATGTGATAGCTATCAGGAAGGCTACTTTCCAAGTTAAGTATTGCATCTCACAAGAGTGCATGGGTTCAAATGGTAGACCCATGAGTCGTATCAATACAATATTGAGGTTCCACGAGGGGACTGGTGGTGTTCTCGGGGTATGATTCTTTTTAATCCCTCCAGCAGATATTGCTGTGAGATGTATTTTAATAGAAGAAAATGCTAGTTTAGATTTTTGTAAGTGTAATAAGTAGCTTACAATGTTTTTTGCGGAATCATGTAGTGGTTGAATTTGATTATTATGGCAGTAATAAACAAATATTTCCCATTTGTTTGCGTAACAATGTCTTGTAGTAGGTTTTCTAGCTTGTTTAATGACCTCCATACATTCTTGTGTAAGGTCTAAATGTCCAAATTCTAAAACTTCATGAGCCAGATTGCTAGATTGAGCGATGCTGGATTCGGGTGTCTGATCTGTTGTTTGTGTTGAGTTAACAGATCTGGTCTGTTTGGTAATTTGATATGAGGTACTACTGACAGGTCCAGTAGTGTTGGGTACCACGGTTGGCGAGCCCAGGTTGGTGCTATTAGGATTAGTTTGAGTTTGTTTTGACTCAATTTGTTTACCAGATAAGGAAGGATTGGGAGAGGGGGAAAAGCGTAAGCAAATATCCCTGACCAACTCATCCATAACGCATTGCCCTTGGACTGAGGATACCTGGACGCGAAGTCTTGGCATTTTGCGTTTTCTTTTGTTGCAAATAGGTCTATTTCTGGTGTTCCCCAGCGTAGAAAGTAAGTTTGTAGTATCTGGGGATGAATTTCCCATTTGTGTGTTTGTTGGTGATCTCGACTGAGATTGTCGGCCAACTGGTTTTGAATCCCTGGGATGTACTGTGCTATTAGGCGAATGTGACTGTGAATCGCCCAATGCCAAATCTTTTGTGCTAAGAGACACAGTTGTGATGAGTCTGTCCCTCCTTGTTTGTTTAGGTAATACATTGTTGTCATGTTGTCTGTTTTGACAAGAATGTGTTTGTGGGCTATTAGTGGTTGAAATGCTTTCAATGCTAGAAACACTGCTAACCGTTCTAAATGATTTATATGCAGTTGTTTTTGGTGAACGTTCCATTGTCCCTGTATACTGTGCTGGTTGAGGTGTGCTTCCCACCCCATCATGGAAGCATCTGTTGTGATCACGTATTGAGGCACTGGGTCTTGGAATGGCCACCCTTGGTTTAAATTTATAGGGTTCCACCATTGAAGTGAGAAGTGTGTCTGGCTGTCTATCAACACTAGATCTTGGAGTTGACCCTGTGCTTGTGTCCATTGCTTTGCTAGGCACTGTTGTAAGGGCCGCATGTGTAGTCTTGCATTTGGGACAATGGCTTTGCATGAAGACATCATGCCTAGAAGTTTCATTACAAACCTCAATTGATAGTGCTGGTTTGGGTACATGTTTAACATTATATTTTGGAAGGCTTGTACTCTTTGTGGACTTGGAGTGGCAATCGCCTTTTGTGTGTCAATTAAGCTCCTAAATATTGTTGTATTTGGCATGGTTGTAGATGTGATTTTTGGTACTTTAGAGAGAACCCTATTTTATGTAGGGTTTCTATCACGTATCGTGTGTGTAGAAGACACTGTTGCTGAGTGCTGGTTTTTAAGAAACAATCGTCTAAATAAGGGAATACATGCATGTGCTGTCTCCTGATGTGAGCGGCTACTACTGCAAGGCATTTTGTGAATACCCTTGGGGCTGTTGTTATCCCGAATGGTAACACTTTGAATTGGTAATGCACGCCTTGGATTACAAACCTTAAGTATTTCCTGTGGGAAGGATGTATGGGTATGTGGAAATAAGCATCCTTGAGATCTAATGTTGACACGTAGTCTTGTTTTTTGAGCAAGGGAATCACGTCTTGAAGTGTTACCATGTGAAAGTGATCTGATTTGATGTAAAGATTCAGTGTTCTGAGGTCTAATATGGGTCTCAGCGTTTTGTCTTTCTTTGGAATTAGGAAATACAGGGAGTAGACACCTGTTCCTTTTTGATGGTTGGTACTAGTTCTATTGCTTGTTTTTGTAACAATGCCTGGACTTATAGTTGTAACAGGTCTAAGTGTTGTTTGGACATATTGTGTGCTCTTGGAGGCACATCTGGTGGCAATTGTAGGAATTCTATGCAATAACCATGTTGGATAATGGCTAGGACCCATGCATCCGTAGTTATGTTTTCCCAGTTGTGGTAGTATGCGGTAAGTCTCCCCCCTACTGGTGTTGAGTGGTGGGGGTTTGTGACATTGAAGTCACTGTTTGGTTTGTGGGGTTTTTGGGCTCTGGAATTTCCCTCTTGCTTTAGAGAATTGTCCACCCCTATATTGTCCTCGAAAACCTCCTCTCTGATACTGGCCCTGATATGTGTGTCTGACTTGTGAGGTGGAAGGCTCTGTAGTTTGGGAACGAAACCCCCCTCTAAAGTGCGGCTTTCTAAAAGTGCCTCTGCTCTGTGGGGAGTAGAGAGCGCCCATGGCTTTCGCCGTGTCTGTGTCCTTCTTGAGTTTTTCTATTGCCGTATCCACCTCCGGTCCAAACAATTGTTCTTGGTTGAACAGCATATTCAGCACAGCTTGCTGGATTTCTGGTTTAAAACCCGAGCTCCGTAACCATGCGTGCCTACGAATGGTTACTGCAGTGTTCATTGTCCTTGGTGCTGTGTCTGCTGAGTCCATAGCCGACCTTATTTGGTTGTTTTAAATAGTTTGTCCTTCTTCAACAACCTGTTGGGCACGTTTTTGGTACTCATTGGGTAAGTGCTGAATGATATGTTGCATCTCATCCCAATGTGCCCTGTCGTATCGAGCCAGTAGAGCCTGAGAATTAGCAATCCGCCATTGATTGGCTGCCTGTGCAGCCACCCTTTTGGCTGCTGCATCGAGTTTCCGACTTTCCTTGTCGGGCGGTGGTGCGTCTCCTGAGGATTGGGAGTTTGCCCTCTTTCGGGCTGCTCCCACTACCTCCGAATCTGGAGTTAACTGCTGTGTTAGGGAGGTTTATATTTCTTCTCCACCCTAGGCGTGATGGCTCTGCCATTTACTGGGTCATGGAACACCTGTTTGGCGTGTTTTAACATGCCTGGTAGCATTGGCAAACTTTGGTATGAGCTGTGAGTGGATGCTAAGGTGTTAAACAAAAAGTCGTTTTCTATGGGCTCTGCATGCATTGCTACATTATGAAATGTAGCTGCCCTTGAAACCACCTGCATATATGCAGTGCTGTCCTCAGGTGGTGACTGCCTTGCCGGGTAGCAATCGGGACTATTGTCTGAGACCGGTGCGTCATATAGGTCCCATGCATCCGGGTCATCTTGTGTCATCCCCGTGTGTGTTGGTGACTGCATTGGGGTTGTTGCTACCGGGGACAGGTGTGGCGGACGCAATGGAGACTGCTGTGGCGAGAACCTTGGTGGTGTTTTGTCTTTTGCCACTTTTGCTTTTGGCTGCATTTCCGTCTCCTGGAATGCTAGCTTTCGCTTGATTTTTATTGGAGGAAGTTTGGATTTTCCCTGTGTCCTTTTGTATGTGCAGCCTCCTCTGGGTATGGTCTGGCTCTCCCATGACCAGTTCTTGTTCAAATCTGTGCCCTTGCAACTGACTTGAAAGGCCTTGCTCTTCTGTATAGGAGCCTGGTTTCGGCTCCGAGGCTGCATGTTTCGGCACCAAAGGTTTTTGTACAGTCTTTTTCGGCTCTGAGGAAACCTTCTTGACTTTAGGGGTGCCGAACTCTCGGTGCTGAGATGGTTCGGAGCCGGTAACTCGACCGGAGTCGGATGTCTTCGGCTGCTGGGAGGCCTTTTTTGGTGCCGATGTTTGGTCACCGTGTTTTCGGGTTAAGCCATGGGCTGTTGGCGGTGGCATCCCCTTGGCGTTTAGTATTTTCGAGTGAGTCTTTGCCGGGGCTGGTTTACTCACAGTTTGTTGCTGCGTTTTCGGCTGCTCACTTTCAGACTCGTCCGAGTTGGAATCTCGAATGGAGAATCTCTCCTCTTCCTCTACGTCGATCTGCTCGGCCGGTGTCGACGCCATCTGGAGTCTTCGAGCTCTTCGATCGCGTAGTGTTTTCTTCGATCGAAATGCCCGACAGGCCTCGCAAGTATCCTCCCTGTGTTCTGGAGATAAACACAGATTACAGAACAAGTGTTGGTCTGTATAAGGATACTATGCGTGGCAATTCGGGCAGAAGCGGAAGGGGGTCCGGTCCATGAGGGTCGAAGATGGACGCGGTCGGGCCGACGAGGCCCCGCTTGGGAGTGGAAGCCCCGAAGGGCCACCGTAGCACTTCTTCTTTTCAGTGTCGATGTGCTAACACTAAACCGGTACCGAGCGCGAACAATACCGTCCAATTTTCCGATAACTAACTAACTTTCCCGATTCGAAATACGGAGCGAAGAGGAACACATCCGAACCCGATGGCGGAAAGAAAGCAATCTAAGATGGAGTCGACGCCCATGCGCAATGGAGCCGAAAGGGAGGAGTCCCTCGGTCTCGTGACTTAAAAAGACTTCTTCGAAGAAAAACAACCTGTAACACTCCGAGCCCAACACTAGATGGCAGGATAATGCACAGCATGTGTATCTGCAGCTACACATGCCATCGAACATATATATATATATATATATATATATATATATATATATATATAGAGAGAGAGAGAGAGAGAAAGAGAGAGCGAGAGAGAGAAATAGAAGTAGATCAATCTTTTGTCTAGTGTCAGTTTTGACGCCGTAAAGTAGCGCAGATGGTTTATTTGCCTACTGCAAAGGCTATAAATGTATATGTATTTAGCTGAGTGGATTAGTAAAGCCAGGCATTTGTTACCTGCGCTTTAAATCAAATGAAATGTATGTGCGAGGGGGACCATGAAGAAATGAGAGGCACTTTTGCTGGGTGGTACTGAGGGAATTAGAAGAGGTGGTCATGGGGGACAGAGCACCAAAAATGACTGTTGCACTGGGTGCTACCAGTGCTAAAGGCTGTGATTATGGGTATGTGGTAAGGTGAAGTAATACTGTGCCTTTTTTGTTTTTTTCAGTGTCTTCAGACAATCTGCTGAATCGGAGAAGAAGCGAAGGTGAGGTGAAGACATTTACTTTGGACACATCACACACACCCACTGATCAATTCTGTGGCTCTATCTGCCTTCTACGTAGGCTAGTACTTTAGAGGGACAGTTTAGCCAGTAGCAGAGATGGCATCTCGTTGGATGACTGTTGCTCAAGCCCTATCTCAGGTTATGGAGGATAGCTCTGAGGAAGGATCAGAGACTGAGACAGCATCTGAGGGAGAGGACAATGGGTCAGAATCTGGGAGTGATTTTTCAGTTGGCGAAGTCCCATCCGACAACACCTCTTCCAGTGATTCTGAAGGAGACAATGACGACAGTTGTGCTGTCCCTTCGCAAGTACAGTCTGTGCAGCGGGACAACATAAGGTTTGCCGAACCCAGAGAGCAGGTGCATGCGGCCACAAGCACAGAGAAAGTGCTCTCTTGGGAGCCCCTCTGTTTAGTTCAGCCCCAAATTCCACCTTTTACTGGTGACGCTGGATGTAAAGTTGATACGGCCAACTTTTTGCCAGTCGACTACGTCCATCTATTTATGGATGTTGACTTCCTTCAGGAAATTGTACACCAAACAAATTTGCGTGCAGACCAATTTCTGAGGGAGCATGGAGGTACTCTAGGGCTCCGTTTTGGGGCACGCCAGTGGACTCCCCTTCGCTGGCAGAGTTGAATATATTTTTGGGCCTTACACTCAAAATGGAGTTAGTGCAGAAACCCACCTTGCAGTCCTAAGGTAACGACTCGCACAGTTTGGGTAACCCCCATCTTTGCACCAAACATGAGCAGAGATCGTTTTTTGCTACTGCAGCGCATGCTGCATTTCAATGACAATTCTGCTGCATTGCCCGGGACCATCCAGGCCATGACAGGTTGTTAAAAATTCGGCCTGTCGTGGAACATTTGTCTGCCAGGTTTCCAGAGATCTATACTCCTGGAAAGAATATAGCAGTTGAGGAGTCCTTGATCCTGTACAAAGGACGGGTGCTGTTCAGACAGTACACTGCAAGCAAAAGAGATCGCTATGGCATAAAGCTGCACATGCTGTGTGAGAGCTCTTCTGGCTATGTGTAGAGCTTGAAAGCATATACCGGGAAGGACTTTACCTTAAACCCTGTAGGTTGCCCTCCCGTGTTAGGGGTCATAGGTAGGATTGTATGGAAATTTGTCCAGCCACTCCTTCACAAAGGTTATAAACTTTATGTGGGCAATTTTTATACAGGAGTAGAGCTGTTCAGTGAGCTCTACAAAGCTGGCACTGTGGCCTGCAGTGCAGTTCGCTGTAACCGCAAGGGATTCCCGCAGGAGCTTGTTTGCGAGAAGCTCCAGAAATCCAAGAGCCCTGCATTTCGTTCCAACAAACTGCTCCCAGTCAAGTACTTGGATAGGCGTGATGTATACGTGCTCACTACAACTCATGATGAAAGCACTTCCCCCATCACGGTTTGGGGTCAGATGGCCACAAGCCCATCTGTATACTTGATTACAATAAGTGCATGGGTGTAGTGGACAAAAACGACCAGGTTCTTCAACCATACAATGCGTGTCGTAAAACTAGCACTTGGTACAAGAAACTGTTTACCCACCTGATTCAGATGGCAACATACAATGAGTATGTTGATTACCGTCAGAATACCATAGGAAAACTCATGACTTTCCTTGACTTCCAGTTGTCTGTAATTGAAAGCATCACTGCTGTTACGGAAGCCGCAGCAGCCTCCACCTCATATGTTCTGGAGGATGTGGCAAGGCTGCAGGAGCGACACTTTACTGATCACATTCCTAAAACACCCAAAAAGGATCGTCCATGTCCTAGTTGTAAAGTGTGCTCGAAGCATGGAAAGCAGCAGAAGAATCGGTATTACTGTCCCCAGTGGCTATCTCAACCAGGCCTCTGTGTCCCTACTTGCTTTACGCTGTATCATACTAAAGCAAAGTTCTGGGAAATTGACTGAGGTGGAGCTGCCGTTGGGTAATCCTTTCAGTGGCTGTGCATGGATACCGAACGTCCATGGGTCACTGCTTCGTTAGGCAAGCACCACAGACTTTTACTTCATACACTTCAGGAAATCATGGACTTCCTTATGGCCTGCTTGAGACCTATACACACTGTCAGAAAGTGGTAACTGCTCTGTTAAATTAACGTGCATTATAGTCCTCATATTGCAATATTGCACATACTAGTGGACAGAACATATGCCACATTGTCACAGAGTACCCTGCGTCACAGAATGTTAAAAGCATGACTGAATTTTGAAGTGCTTGTTATGGAACTTATGTATGCTACACATAGACTACCATGATTGCCAACGAGAACCAGAGTAAGTGTAATAAGTCAAACAAATGTCCTGTTGGACACATTCACCAACATTTCTCCTTGTTTGAATGTGTGCAAACTCAATTTGTAGCTTCACTTTCAAAGCAAAAGTGGAAGAGTTGGTCAATGAGTCCCACAGGATATTTGTTTGACTTTTTACTTTACAGACCTAAGGATTTCTTCACCAGCATCTCTGCCTTAGTTTTAACAGTAAATATCATCGCTCAGTTCGAGGAATAGGCCTCCCAAGGCATTGGACACCCCCAACTGCATCCACAAACTAGTATGGGTTCACTTGGCAATTATACAGGATCAGTCAAGACTGATGAGAACAGAGACATGAATGGGTAAGGAAAGCTTATGGTAGGTGTTCCTTCACACGGATATTGAACAGGTAGAAGGCAGATAGTAAAGGTAGTACAGATGTACATCATCTACACCTATGGATTGAAACCCATTGGTGCCATCCCAGCACTGAAGGACAATGACAAGTATGGGTCAGTGTTCGACCTGCTTTTCATGTTCATCCTCAATCAGAACTTAGTAGATGTTCAGTTTGCTGTCTGATAAGTGCATTACAGTCACAGCGCTGCACATAATGTTGGCTAGGACATATACTACGTTCTCACTGACCCCCCCCTGTGTGCCAAACACTACCCTTTTTCATAGCCTATGACCTTCTCTTTAGGGAACATTGTTAGAATTCCCCAGCATGTCTCCCTTAGTTTCAAAGGTAGATATGCCCACTCAGTTCAAGGAATTGCTTTGTAGGGCATACTCAGACACCTCCAACTTGCATCCACAAACTGGAAGGAGTTGGATTTAGCACAGTGAGTGCGCTAAAGGCGCATGAAAAACATGTCTTCCTGAGCTTCGGGTGGTTGTCATGGGTGTCATTAGTAAAGGTTTGTTATGCATGCCTTCGGTAATGTTCAGGAAGAAGGGGGCGGTTACCCGACAGGTGGTAAAATTTAGTCAAACGTATTACGTCCATGGGCCCTTGTCTGGCAGCAGTAAGTTAATGTGAGTGCTGTGATTGATTGGATTGGGCTTGTGGCTGGCGGTATGAAAGGGTTGTTTGTTGTACGTGAATGATGTGTGAATGGACCATAAAGAGGTTGGTGCCTGGACGTGGCTTTTGTGGTCCACCTTCAGAAGGCTTGCTTTCAATATTCAGATACTTTGATAACTATCCATGCTTTGAAACCATAATTTCTGGAGGTGTTAAAACCAACCAGTGTGAGTGGTGGATTAACTAACATACCAGGGGAGTCCGAGGGTGCAGGACTTGCATGGCTCTCACCAGTTTTCCCTCGCCCAGAATCCCCTTGAAATCACGAAATCTGCTTGAATAACACATTTGCTTTGCATTTCAGTGAATGGAAGTCCTAGAATCTGCAGGCAGCCACAAGATTTCTACCACCAACCGTTCCACTAAGTCTCCAGAGAAAAACTGCCTCACTTTAGTGAGTGGGCAAGTGACCACAACAGGGAAGTACCCAAAACACATTGTGGAGACATCAAAAGTACCTACCACAAAACAGCCTCTTTTTGTAAGACAGTCACCTGAGTATTTGGTCCTGGGCTCAGCGGCAATATAGGGAAACCTACCAAACCCAGAAATTTCTGTAAACTAGACTCCCAAGATAGTCCACAGAAGTGTAGCGTGTTTGGATTTCACAAAGTTTTCTTACACAGAATACCCTGCAAAAGTGAAAAATTGATTAAAAACACTATTTTCCCTTGGTTTTCCATCACAGAAACTACAGTAATGTGCAGGGATCCACCAAATTCCTACAACCCAGTGTTTCTCCACTTGTCCTGATAAGAACACAGCCCCACTTGTGTGCCTGTGCCTAGTGCCTGCGTCAGGAATGGATCACTCCAGGGTTAACAGTGGCCCTCATGCAAGGACTACCATTGACCCTTGTGTGATCCATTCCTGTCACGGGCACTAGCCTACTAACACAAGTGAGGTACCATTTTTATCAGGAAACTTGGAATGCGGGTGGAAGGAAATTTGTGGCTCATCTCAGATTCCAGAACTTTCTATCACCGTAATATGAGGAAAAGGTCTTTTTTTGGCCACATTTTGAGGTTTGCAAAGGATTCTGGGTAACAGAACCTGGTAAGAGCCTCACAAGTCACCCAATTCTGAATTCCCCTAGGTGTCTAGGTTTACAAACTGTATAGGTTTGCTAGATTTCCCTACGTGTCGGACGAGCTAGAGGCCAAAATCCACAGCTAGGCACTTTGCAAAAAACAGGTCCGTTTTCTTCCGGACAATTTCCTGTTGCGGGCACTAGTGAGGTACCATTTTTATCGAGAGACTTGGGGGAATGCTGGGTGGAGGGAAATTTGTGGCTCCTCTTAGATTACAGAACTTTCCATCACCGAAATGTGAGGAAAAAGTGTTTTTTACCAAATTATGAGGTTTGCAAAGGATTCTGGGTAATAGAACCTGGTTAGGGCCCTACAAGTCTCCCCATTCTAGATACCCCTCGGTGCCTACTTTCGTAAAATGAATAGGTTTGCTAGGTTTTCCTAGGTGCCGGCTGAGCTAGTGGCCAAAATCCACAGGTAGGCACTTTGCAAAAAACACGTCAGATTTCAATGCAAAAATGTGATGTGTCCATGTTGCTTTTTTCGGCGTTTCATCTCGCAAGCACTAGGCCTACCCACACAAGTGAGGTACCATTTTTATTGGGAGACACGGGGGAACACAGAATAGCAGAACAAGTGTTACTGCCCATTGCAAATGTAAGACAGTGTGTAATAAAGAAGTGTATTTGAGAAATGCCCCGTAATTCATATGCTAGTCTGGGGACCCCCGAATTCAGAGATGTGCAAATACCCACTGCTTTTCAACACCTTATCTTGTGCCCATTTTGGAAATTCAAAAGTTTCCTTGATACCTATTTTTCACTCTTTATATTTCACCAAATGAATTGTTGTATACCCGGTATACAATGAAAACCTATTGCAAGGTGCAGCTCATTTACTGGCTCTGGGTACCTTGGGTTCTTGACGTCTCTACAAGCCCTATATACCCCCGCAACCAGAAGGGTCCAGCAGACATGGTGCAGCTCATTTATTGGCTCTGGGTACCTAGGGTTCTTGATGAACCTATAAGCCCCATACATCCCCGCAACCAGAAGATTCCAGCAGACGTAATGGGGTATTGCTTTTGAAAATCTGACATCGCAGGAAAAGTTAGAGAGTAAAACTTGGAGAGAAATGGCAGTTTTTTCACCAGAATTTCAATTTTCTTTTTATTTCAGCTGTTATTTTCTGAAGGGAAACCTTGTAGGATCTACACAAATTACCCCTTTATGAATTCAGAATATTGTCTACTTTTCAGAAATGTTTAGCAGTCCTGGATCCAGCATTGGTTTCACACCCATTTCTGTCACTAACTGGAAGGAGGCTAAAAGCACAAAAAAATTGTAAAAATGGGGTATGTCCCAGTATAATACCAAAATTGGGTTGAAAAATTGGGTTTTCTAATTCGAGTCTGCCTGTTCCTGAAAGCTCGGAGGTTGGTAATTTGAGCAAGGCAAAGTCTTTGTTTATGCCATTTTCAGGGAAAACACCACAAGCTTTCTTCTGCAGCCCTTTTTTCCCAATTTTTCAGAAAAAAACTAAATTTTTTGCTGTATTTTGGCTAATTTCCTGGTCTCTGGATACCTTTAGAATCCCTGGGATATTGGGGAAAAAAAATGATGCAAATTTGGCATGGATAGCTTATGTGGACAAAATGTTATCAAGACCTAAGCGCAAACTACCGCATATAGCCAAAAAAGGGCTTGGCACTCGGAGGTGGAGGATTGGTGTGAAGGCCCAGCAGCTAAGGGGTTAAAGTCACATTTTCTTCTGTCTCAGCACATCTTTTTAGAAACTTCACAGGTTCAGCAGTGGCCTGTACCTTTTTAAGATATCCCTGCAGGCATCAACTCCTCATTTACAATCATTTCACTTGCAATAAATGGAAATTCACTCTTTCCCTCAAGTTTGTGGTGGGGAACGGTTTCAAAATGGTCCATTAATTTTGTATTTGTCATATCTCTGAAAACATTGCAAATAGAAAAGACTTCATGGTAAGCTAGCTGCCATTGAGCAACATAGTCAATTTTACGTGCCCGACTAATGATTCCCTTGGAACTTTTCTGTGGTCTTTGGATCACCTGTTACAGTTTCCTATCTGGAGCCGCAGCACTGAACCTTCCCTCTCTGTCTTTCACCACAAAATGTCTTTGGATGAATTTTCTGTAGAGGTATGGTTTTCTCAACTCTAGCTTCTTCACTCTTTAAAAATACTGAGACCCATTTCTCAGGTAGTTTATGCAATCAAATTCACAAAAAACTGTAACCAGCAACTTCACAGTCTTTACGTGCAGCTCCCAATCACCTTCTCGATCAGCATGTACCAAGTTTTTCATTAGAGCTATCATGTGTAAAAATTTCCCCTGTAGTTGTAAAGTTCACATTTTTCTTCACATTCCTTGACAAACTCTACTCTCTGATTTTGAAATGAGTGTATTGAACATTGACTGGCGTTGCATTATGTCTTTTGAAAGAAGTGTAGCCTGTGCCTCGTTCATTTCTGAGATAAAAAACGAATTTGTCATTCCTGTTCCAGAGAGCATTCCAATGCAATGGTTTTATAGCCTCTAATATGATGAGCATACCTTGTAACAAACAAAGATAATGAGCTCCGCTCAATATTGACTGGACAGTTTTGTTACTAAGATTTCAGCCTAAATAAGTGCATCGTCTATGCCACATCGACTGAGAGAACTTCCTGCACACAGCAAGACAACTTTTGTCATATGAAAAAGCCCATCAGGTTGAAACCCAATCTTCTTCAGTGGGACAGTATTCTGAGAGATCAGAGCATGAATTCCAGCCCACGGAGGAACTGGCTTTTCTTCATCCTTCAGTCTGTACCGAATAAGTGATATGATAAATTCAGTTATGTCAGCTTTGCAGACCGCAGCATCAGGTAAAAGATCAATGTCATCAGCCACTTTGAAACTTTCTGGTAGACTAGGATGTTTTGATGGCTGTTAGTGATTTTGTAAAGTTTTCCAGCAGCTACTTCATTGGTACAGTCTTGAAAAAGCACCATGGCAGCATCATGTATGCTGGATGTTCCAGAGAAAGAAGAGCTGTCATAAAACTCTAAATCATCAAAAGCAGCAACTGTGAATCCTTTCCTGGTAAAGTGACTTGGAAGTGGTGTGCTGGTGGATTCACAAGATTGTACAGCATGAGCTGCAAACAAGTTCCTGCTCCGTACTATGTCATTATAACTTGTTGATACACCAATCATATTCACTTAAGTGATTAGCTCTCTACTTTTGTACTTGTCATAGATTGCATGGGCAGTCATGTGTAGCGGAGTTTTCTTTTTGCCATGATATAATTCATAAACATGATTTGGAAAAGACAGTACATGTGCACAGTAGAAGCCTGTCGGTTCCTGGGATTGTCTTCCACTTAGTTGCTTATATCTTCAAAGCCATTATTTATTTATTTAGCAGATTTATGAAGTGCACAGCTACCTCTAGATGTTTCCCAGCACAAGAGACAAAGCATAAAAAAGCCAGGTCTTCAAGCCCTTACAAACAACAAGCTGTGATGTACAAGCTCTTAAGTGCTCTGGAAGAGAATTCCACAGTTTTGGACCAAGGTAAGAGAAAGAGCGCAACCGTATATGCGAGAAACAGACCAATAAGCAGGAAGTGTTCACGGACCTCAAAGCCAGGCTGGTGGAAGAAAGCACCTTCTTTCCAAGATTGTCCAGCCGCTTGGATTCCCTGTCTGGGGTAACTGAATGGAACACGCCCTGGGAAGTGGAGGCAAAGACTACCAAGCTCTCAGGGGTGGGGTGTTGGCTGAGGGAACTAGGGTCGCCCAGTGCAGAGTGATGGCGGTGGGCAATCATCCTATTTACAGGAGCCCCTGTCCTGGACTTGGACCAGGTTCTCAGCAGGACATCAGTAAGTGCTTTATTAAAGGGCAGGACGGGTTCAGAAATGGAAGTCCAAGGCTGAAGCACATCATTCAAGAGGTTAGTCTTAACAGCCACTGAGGGCAGTTCGAGGTTGACGATCTCCGCTGCCCTATGCACCACATTTCATAGGAAACTCCCTCCTCTGCAGCCACAGTGGGTGCAGAGAGCAAGTCAATAGCTGGAGAGGTGTCCAGTCCACTGGCCTCACCTAGTTCCTCATACTAGTCCACAAGGCGCTCTGACTGGTGTTCTAAAGGGTACAGTGACCCCTCCCAATCTTCTCCTATGCCTGACTGTTGAAACTTATGCTAATGCAATGATCTGGCAACTATGGGTATCATCGGTGCCAGAATCTGTGTCGAGAGATGCCATTCTGGCTCCAGATCGTCTGGGATCAGAATGGCACTGGCGCCCCAGTGGGTGCCCAGCAGCGCCAGGTGCATCAATGTTGTGACAGGTACTGGAGAAGGTCACATGGGTACGACCAGCGCAGATCCGGATTTGGATCCATGAGATTCCATCAGAGCTGAGGCCAAAGCCACCAGCGCGGAATCTTATGGGGCCTCTCTGACCCTGCAAGGCCCAAAGGTTCTCTGGAGTGGTCGGCCTGCTCAAATACCTGCTGCAGGGCCTCGTAGAAGTCTTTTATCTGAGCAGGGATCACTCTGGCTCCTGGAAGTGGAGGGAGGTGCAGAGTGGGACCTGGCATGGAGTCCACAAAACCCTGCCCAGAACGCTGATGTGCCGAACTCGTCGCGTCGGAAAAGGCAAAGTCCATTTAGACCTCTTCCTTATTTTTGTCCCTCTTCCCCGAGGAACTCGAGTGGGAAGAAGAGGACTTGGAACTCCTAGTGCAATCCAGCAACCTTCTCATTGACTGAAACCCTGACCTCTGAGGAGTCGCGCCAGATGGCTTTCACTGCTGGGGCACAAGCAGCTGTAGACACCGCTACCTCAAAGCCTTCGGTGTCATGGCCTGGCAGTCCAAACACAACTGAGTCCTGGTTGCGCTCGAGACACCAGAGGCAGACAAGATGAGGGTCTATAACCGATATGGTGTGGTGACAGGCGCCACGCGGCTTGTATCCTACCTTTCTGGATTAAATTTTTGACACACTTTCAAAAATACTCAACAAAATGTAAAAACAAAAAAAGCCTGTCAAAAAACTACAGCAGGGTAGCTCTCTCCAGATCACCACTAACTGGGGCGCGGAAAGAAAAGAACTGACGTCCACTGGCGCCTATAGAGGTGACTGCGACATCACATCCAGCGCCAACAATGCCACGCGGAACAGAACAGAGCCACCCCATGGCACGTGCAGGGATACTGGTCAAGCAAAAGTTTCCAGATCCAGCATGATGCCTAGGAAATTCAAAGATACGGAATATGCATCTAGAAGTCTTTTTCAGATATTAATTTACTTTAACAGTGACAGTAGGAAAAGATGTTTAGTACATATTTCATTAAGGAGAACAAGAATAATACAGTTATAGTCTAAATAGAATGTTATCATAGAATTTCCCAGTGCCTCTTTTTTAACAGCCTTGTTTCAAATTAAAAAATTAAAATAGAGACATGTAAGTGCATTCCATTCCTACCATGTTTCCAGAAAAAATTACATTTATATGAATAACACCAAACGTGAGAGGGTGGGGTAGAAATAAAAGGGGGATCGGTAGTAGGGGGAGGGTGCTTGGGGTGAGCAATTGTTAAAGTCTATTACTTGAAAGTCAGACATCAAATTCGTGCACAAATGGCTACCTTGAGTGTTATCAACTGAACCCATTCAGAAATTATAATCTGCATATTCAGAGTCTCCGAAGTAGGTCTTGAAGAAATTATTCTCTATCTCTTTTCTGAAGAATAGAACGTCAGGTGCAGAAGAAGAGAATTTCAGACACTCTGAGACGAACCTGAGAAAGACTGTTTCAGGGCTAGAGAAGATCTGAATTTTGGTGTTCCAGGCAGGCAGATTTGTGGTGATAAATGATGCCCTTTACAACGTTTTAAGTTTTTCCTAGCCTCTAGAGGGAGCCAATGGAAATCTCTTAGCATTGTAGAGATGTGGCTGAATCTTTTTTCTCAGCAATAAGCCCCACTATAGCATGTACAAAACCTTTTAGAGGGGATAGTATGAAAGCTCGAAAAATAGCCAGAAGCGAATTACCTAAATCAACACCGGATATAACCAGAGCATGGGCTGCAATTCCCATTTGCTTAGGATAAATTAGGTGCTTCATTCTTCATAGATGAGGGAGATGGCAGTTTGCACAGTGGAACCTAATTGTTAATGTGAGGAATCATAGTTAGGCAACAGTCAATAGAGAATTCTAAGTGTAGAAAAGTCACCCCTTTTGGTGTGGTTACCCCCCACTTTTTGCCTGCTGTCAGTATGTTTAGATACTTTTCACTGGGATCCTGCTAACCAGGACCCCAGTGATTGTGCGCTCTCCTTCTAAATTTGGTTGCCTAAGACTTTGCACACCCCACAATTGGCATACTGGTGCCCCCTTATAGGTCCCTAGTACATGGTACTCAGGTACCCATGGCATTGGAGCACCAGGGGTTCCCCATGGGCTGCAGCATGTTTTGTGCCACCCATGGGAGCCATGCCAAATGTGTCTGCACGCCTGCAATTGCAGCCTACATAAAAAGGTGCATGCAGCCTTTCAACGTAGGTCACTGCACGTCACCCTTACGGTAGGCCCTCCTAGCCCAGAGGGCAATATGCAGGTGCCTGTGTGTGAGAGCACCCCTGCAAACTTCAGTTCCATTGCACCGGACTTAGTAAGTGAGGGGAAGCCATTTTACCGGTGTACTGGACAAAGGTCACTATCTATGTCCAGCTAAATAATGGCAACTCTGAACCTGGGCATGTTTGGTATCAACATGTCGGAATCATAACCCAATACTGTTGCCAGTAGTGGTTGTATGATTGCACGCACTCTGGGGGCTCCTTAGAGAACCCCCGGTATTGCTCCTACCAGTCTTCTGGGGTTTTACAGACAGCCAGAGCTGCTGCCATCCCTCAGATAGGTTTCTGCCCTCCTGCTACTTGACCAGGCAGAACAAAGGATTTCCTGTGGGAGAGGGAGGCAACACCCTCTCCCTTGCAAATAGGTTTTACATGGCTTGGGAGGGGTTGGCTCCCCAAGCTACCCCTATGCTTTGAAGCGCACATTTGGTGCTCCTCTTGCATAACCAGTTTGCACCAGTCTAGGGACCTGAAATCCCTGCTCTGGTGTGAAACTGGACAAAGGAAAGGGAAGTGACCGCTCCCCTACCCATCACACCCAATGGGTTGGTGCCCAGAGCTCCTCCAGACGGCCACTTGATTCTGCCATCCTGAAAAGAAGATGTGCAGAGGCCCCTGGGAGCATCTGAGTGGACAGTTAAGGCAGGTGACATCACAGTTTCCTCTCTGGTACAGGTGGTCACCTTGCTTGGTGACCAAACCCCCTTTTAGGATTATTAGGGACTCCCTTGTGGGTGGGTCCCCAGATGTGACGTGTAATACCCCACCAGGACTCCTCTGCATCATTTACTTCACCTTCTGGCCACTGGAACCCCAACTGGACTCTTCAAGAACTGACAATCTGCAACTTCAGCGATGACTCTGCTTTCCAGCAGCTACAACATTTCCCCAGCTGTGCACCCTCTGGGGTCAGCAAGACTTCAGCCTACACCAAGAAGTAGGACAGAATCTTCCTTGGACTGAGAAGGCACTCCCACGCATCTGCAGGCACCAACTGCATTGATGACCGGCTGTGTGGATCTGCTCTCCTCTGGAACTGCGTGGATCCTCTATCTCAGGTGGTGGTCTGGAGTGGTCCCATTGGTCCCCTCTGCGAGCTCTCCAACTTGGGAGATGGCAAACCCTTGCCTCTACTTGCGGGACAGTACCCCTGTGCACCGCAACTCTTCTTTAAGTGTACTGTCTGGGCCTTACTGCGACTTACTGTGCCTGCTGCAAGTGGGTTGCATGTCGGGCTGCAACCGTTTCTGTTGGCTCTCCCGACTGCTAGGCGTCACCTTGGACTCCCTTTCCTGGTTTGAGTCCCCTGGGCCTTACTGGTCCCTCTTCAGCCTTGCAAATCTTACTTTGCTTCACTTGCCAAGGCTTGTTGGTCGTTCTCCAACATCACTGACCATCTGCAACCCAACGACCGATGTTAGACACCATATGCACCACTCCAAAGACTCCTCTTCGGCTCTTGGGCTCCACAGCTGGTCTTCTTCATCCCGGTTCGACCTGGTTCTGTGTCCAGAGAAGGGTGGGTGGTAGCTCTTGTCCCCACTGGAAACTGTTCCCTTCTTTTACAGGTCCTCTTCTGCTGTAATCCATCTTTGGTTCCTTCTTGTCTGGTCCTGTACTTGTATAATCCCTGTTCTAAGTCCTTGTGTTAGTCCTTGGGAAACCAGGTTTTTACTTCTGTTCTCCTGGTCGCTGGGGCTCACTCCGGTACTCACCTCTTGGGGTTCCTAGTTCCTCCAGCTCCCCTCTAACAACTTCACATCCTTGGGTAGGGGACTGCATCTCACATTCCATCTTCTTAGTATATGGTTTGGTGCTTCCCTAGGGTCCTCACTATTGTCACTAAGTATTGCCAATGCTTGTTGTTTCCATGCTATTTACTGATTGCTAATATGTATATGTATATATTTATTGTTTACTTACCTCCAGTTGGGGAGAACTGCCTATAAGTATTCTAGTGTTGTGTTACTATAAGTAACTATATTTTTGTAACACTGTGTGGTACTTTCATGGGTGATAGTGCTGTGTGACTATAGGGGTATTGCATAAGCTTTGCACGTCTCCTAGATAAGTCTTGGCTGCTCATCCACAACTACCTCTAGACAGCCCTGGCGTCCTAGACACTGCCTATACTTCACTAATAGGGGATAGCTGGACATGGTATATGGTGATAACACCATAGGTGCTCAACACACCAGGCCAGCTTTCTACACTAAGGATCTAATAAAAGTGTGGGGGGTGGAATGTGTCAGAGGTTTGTTAGTTGGATAATTACTGCTTTTTTTTTTAACAGAAATTCCGGTTTTCAAGGTTTCATTTTAAGTAACATGTCTAAATCTACTGATATATTTTTCCTAAACTGAACTCATAATGTGTTAGGATTAATGATCAATGAAAGTTTTTCAATATAACTGTCATTTGTGTAGTGTGGATATTAAGGTTGGATTCGTTGAGCAATGCTCCTGAAGTTTCAACATACAAATTGAACAGAATTGGCAAGTGTGTAGAGCCCTGTGGAACTCTACATATTAGCGTAGGAGAGGGTGTGCGGCTTATGGATCTTAGCTTTATTATATTCTAAATTTCAAGAAGGAGTAAAACCAGTTTAGCACTGAGGCTCTGAAGCCCATCCTTTGTTCCAAGGTTTTTAGGAGTGAATCATGGTCTACAGTGTTGAAGGCTGCAGACAAGCCAAATGATACCAGAAGGCAGGCTTCACCTTCATCAAGAACGCAAAGAAATTCAGCCGGTACTTGGACATGTAAGACTGATTATCAGATACAGGTAAGATACCCACAAGACACATGGCAGACACATGGGGTATGTAAAGCAGATTCTATCCTCATAGGTCCTGTGCATATGTGATGAACATGACTATCTTGTAATTAAGGACCAAATTAACAGATTTAATAAAAATGTAAAGTTGGTGCGTGGGTTATTTTAACCTACAAGCATTTTTGTGGAACTGTATTTATTTAGCAAAAATAAAAAGTGTGTTTTTGAAAAGAAATTATTTTTGTTTCATAAACTGTAAAGCAGAGTAGGATAGGAGACACAATATTGCATTTCTTTAGTGTAGGAAGCTGGCTCTCTATATAGTGCACTATAATGAAGTGCACTGTGCAGAGTCTCCAGTGGATCCCCAATTGGTATTGCAGAGGCAAAAGTAGATAGGACTAATGCTCTGTTTTGTGGTAGTGTGGGCGAGCAGTTAGGCTTATCAGACGGCAGTGCTGAGCATTTGTTGCACTCACTGAGGCTAAAAATAAGACACTCTCAAAGAATAAATCGGAGACCAATTTAGAAAAATAACACTTTTTTAAATATATGTCTCAAACCCAAGAACGTCGTAATCAGGTAAGTAGATTTACAAGCATAAATACTTTGCAGTTTCAAAAATCAACACAGTGCAAGTTTTCAGTTCAGCAATGTTAACCTATGGAAGGAAAACAAGAATGCAGTTTTGCAGGGAAGTACATGACTTACAATCCAGTCTTGGGGTTATAGGTCAACACCAGGCAAGGTTCAAATCAGTACCAAGAGTGCACCCACATTGGCGGCCTGGTGCAGAAGTCAAATTCGGAGTTGGGTGCCCAATGTTAACCACTGGAGACTGGGTGTAACTGAAGATGCACTGCTCACAGGTGAATAAAGCGGTGTCAGGGGTTGATCTCCTGGGGCTGACGTAAGTACAAGGGGGGGGCCAAAAGACAGCACCAAACTTCCACCCTCAGCAGCACAGGGGCGGCTGGGTGCAGAATGCCAACACAGCGTCAGGTGCCCAAAAGTTAACCAATGGGGAGATCAGTTTTGGAAAAAGGCTGCAGGCTCGGGCCAGGAGGCTGAATGAAGAAACCTCACTGCTGTCCAGGTAAGTTCTGATGCTAAGGGACGTAGAGACACCGACAATCCTGCTCCCCAAGGCCCAGAGGCTCCGGGTGCAGGGGTGTACTTTGGCATCGGGAACAGCTTACAAGGCAGGTTGCCGGGTTGGGGGAGGCTGCAGGCTTTGAGGCAAAGTCCGGCAGGTGTCAGCCCAAGGCGGACTCAGAATCATTGGGGAACCTTCAGAGGACCCATGGGCCACTTGGACTAGGGCCGCGAGCATCGGGTGCAGAGGTGGGTCCGGCGGCGGTTTCGCAGTTCCTCAGGGCAGAGTTATTTTCTTTCAAAGTTGGTTTCTTCTTGAACACGTCTGCTGTTCTTGGGAGATCTTGATCTTTGTCGAAGGCAGGCGGTCCTCCCAAAGCTTTGGAGGTCACTGTGCTGCAGGGCAGGTTGTCTTTTGGCACAGGACCCTTGAGGGTTGCAGACAGGCCGTTAGGGCTGGGGACAAGTCAGTTGGTATCTGCGTTCTTCTCTGTTGGTGCGTGTAGGAAAGTACCATCTTGCCTGGCATGTTACCCCCATTTTTCACTGTATATATGTTGTTTTAGTTGTATGTGTCACTGGGACCCTGCCAGCCAGGGCCCCAGTGCTCATAAGTGTGCCTGAATGTGTTACCTGTGTTATGACTAACTGTCTCACTGAGGCTCTGCTAACCAGAACCTCAGTGGTTATGCTCTCTCATTTCTTTCAAATTGTCACTAACAGGCTAGTGACCAATTTTACCAATTTACATTGGCTTACTGGAACACCCTTATAATTCCCTAGTATATGGTAGTGAGGTACCCAGGGTATTGGGGTTCCAGGAGATCCCTATGTGCTGCAGCATTTCTTTTGCCACCCATAGGGAGCTCTGACAATTCTTACACAGGCCTGCCACTGCAGCCTGAGTGAAATAACGTCCACGTTATTTCACAGCCATTTTACACTGCACTTAAGTAACTTATAAGTCACCTATATGTCTAACCTTTACCTGGTAAAGGTTAGGTGCAAAGTTGCTTAGTGTGAGGGCACCCTGGCACTAGCCAAGGTGCCCCCACATTGTTCAGGGCCAATTCCCCGGACTTTGTGAGTGCGGGGACACCATTACACGCGTGCACTACATATAGGTCACTACCTAAATGTAGCTTCACAATGGTAACTCAGAATATGGCCATGTAACATGTCTATGATCATGGAATTGCCCCCTCTATGCCATCCTGGCATAGTTGGCACAATCCCATGATCCCAGTGGTCTGTAGCACAGACCCTGGTACTGCCAGTGGGGTTTCACTGCAGCTGATGCCAACCCCTCAGACAGGTTTCTGCCCTCCTGGGGTCCAGCCAGGCTTGGCCCAGGATGGCAGAACAAAGGACTTCCTCTGAGAGAGGCTGTTACACCATCTCCCTTTTTAAAATGGTGTGAAGGCAAGGGAGGAGTAGCCTCCCCCAGCCTCTGGAAATGCTTTCATGGGCACACATGGTGCCCATTTCTGCATAAGCAAGTCTACACTGGTTCAGGGACCCCTTAGCCCTGCTCTGGCGCGAAACTGGACAAAGGAAAGGGGAGGGACCACTCCCCTGACCTGCACCTCCCCTGGGAGGTGTCCAGAGCTCCTCCAGTGTGCTCCAGACCTCTGCCATCTTGGAAACAGAGGTGCTGCTGGCACACTGGACTGCTCTGAGTGGCCAGTGCCACCAGGTGACATCAGAGACTCCTTCTGATAGGCTCCTTCAGGTGTTGCTAGCCTATCCTCTCTCCTAGGTAGCCAAACCCTCTTTTCTGGCTATTTAGGGTCTCTGTGGATTCCTTAGATAACGAATGCAAGAGCTCATCCGAGTTCCTCTGCATCTCTCTCTTCACCTTCTGCCAAGGAATCGACTGCTGACCGCGCTGGAAGCCTGCAAAACTGCAACAAAGTAGCTAAGACGACTACTGCAACTCTGTAACGCTGATCCTGCCGCCTTCTCGACTGTTTTCCTGGTGGTGCATGCTGTGGGGGTAGTCTGCCTCCTCTCTGCACTAGAAGCTCCGAAGAAATC
Source organism: Pleurodeles waltl (assembly GCF_031143425.1). Lineage (NCBI taxonomy): Eukaryota > Metazoa > Chordata > Amphibia > Caudata > Salamandridae > Pleurodeles > Pleurodeles waltl. The sequence continues at coordinate 848,775,064 of NC_090444.1, forward strand.
TCCTGTGGGTCGACGGAATCGTCCCCCTGCAACCGCAGGCACCAAAGAACTGCATCACCGGTCCCCTGGGTCTCCTCTCAGCATGACGAGCGAGGTCCCTTGAATCCAGCAACTCTGTCCAAGTGACTCCCACAGTCCAGTGACTCTTCAGTCCAAGTTTGGTGGAGGTAAGTCCTTGCCTCCCACGCCAGACTGCATTGCTGGGAACCGCGACTTTTGCAGCTACTCCGGCCTCCGTGCACTTCCGGCGGAAATCCTTTTTGCACAGTCCAGCGTGGGTCCACGGCACTCTAACCTGCATTGCACGACTTCCTAAGTTGTCCTCCGGTGACGTGGGACTCCTTTGTGCGACTTCGGGTGAGCACCGTTTCACGCATCCTCGTAGTGCCTGTTTCTGGCACTTCGGCGGGTGCTGCCTGCTGCTGAGAGGGCTCCTTGTCTTGCTCGACGCCCCCTCTGTCCCCAGACGCAATTGGCAACATCCTGGTCCCTCCTGGGCCACAGCAGCATCCAAAAACCCTTACCACACGATTTGCAGCTAGCAAGGCTTGTTGGCGGTCTTTCTTCAGGAAAACACTTCTGCACGACTCTCCACGGCGTGGGGGATCCATCCTCCAAAGGGGAAGTCTCTAGCCCTTGTCGTTCCTGCAGAACCTTCAGCTTTTACTGTCCAGTAGCAGCTTCTTTGCACCCACAGCTGGCATTTCCTGGGCATCTGCCCATCTCCGACTTGCTTGTGACTTTTGGACTTGGTCCCCTTGTTCCACAGGTACCCTCGACTGGAAATCCATCGTTGTTGCATTGCTGGTTTGTGTCTTTCCTGCAGAATTCCCCTATCACGACTTCTTTGTCCTTTGGGGAACTTTAGTGCACTTTGCACTCACTTTTCAGGGTCTTGGGGTGGGCTATTTTTCTAACCCTTACTATTTTCTAATAGTCCCAGCGACCCTCTACAAGGTCACATAGGTTTGGGGTCCATTCGTGGTTCGCATTCCACTTTTGGAGTATATGGTTTGTGTTGCCCCTATCCCTATGTGTCCCCATTGCATCCTATTGTAACTATACATTGTTTGCACTGTTTTCTAAGACTATTACTGCATATTTTGGTATTGTGTACATATATCTTGTGTATATTGGCTATCCTCATACTGAGGGTACACTCTGAGATACTTTGGCATATTGTCATAAACATAAAGTACCTTTATTTTTAGTATATCTGTGTATTGTGTTTTCTTATGATACTGGGCAAGTGACACTAGTGGTACTTTAGGAGCTTCACTCGTCTCCTAGTTCAGCCTAAGCTGCTCTGCTAAGCTACCATTATCTATCAGCCTATGCTGCTAGACACCCTATACACTAATAAGGGATAACTGGGCCTGGTGCAAGGTGCAAGTACCCCTTGGTACTCCCTACAAGCCAGTCCAGCCTCCTACAGTGCAACTCTGTAGTATCCAGCTTCTTAGGTCATCAGGAATCTGAGTTCTTGGGTTCAGGGATGCCACCTAAATACTGAATTGAGAGGTGTTACAGGGATTGGCAGGTGGCAGCCAATGGACTTCTCACCTTTAGGGTGACTACTCCCTTTTTATGACCAGTTCAGGTGGGAAGTGGGCATAACCCTAGCCCTAGTAACCTAATTCCTTCCAAACAAGATGGATGAATTTAAAAAGTAGTGTCCGCTTCAGTCCATCCACTTTATGGGGTGGGACTCGCATGAAGTGGGTACTCCTCCTAATTTAACTAATTTTCCCGTCTTTGCTGCTGCCAAAAGTGGGTTCAGCACAGGGGGGTTGTCATCTCCACCATCTGAAGAGACCTAGATTGCATTACAAAGGTGGCAAGGCCTTTAAAGATCCCTGCCCTGGAATGTCCAGCCTGTCTGGAAGAGAAGGTCACTCCCCCTGCCCAGAGCAGGTCTTTGTTCTGAGCCCTTGAGAGTGTTAGCTCTCACGTCATGGGGCCAGAACTCTGTCTAAGGTGGCTGCACTGCTTTTGACCACGCTAGGAGTTGCTAGGTTTTCAGGGGGCACCTTTAAGGTGCCCTCTGAATGCATGTATTAATAAATCCACCACTGGATTGAATGACAATTTAGTAATTTGAGATGTTTGAGCCCAAATATCCCCATCTTCAGTGAAGCCATCGTGTAGCTGGGGAACTGGTCAGGACCAGTCAGTCAACCCACTAATAGCTGGTAGGCTTTCAAGGGGCACCTCTAAGGTGCCCACTTCGTGCAGTTATTATTGAATTCCTCACTGGCATCAGTGAGGTTTAATTAATCTGAGATGTTTGATACCACACATTTTCAGAGAAGCCATCATATAGCTGGGAAACACATAGCTATTAGTGTTTAGCACATGTACTTTAAATGGCTTCTTATCGACAAAGACATAGTAGGGGCATATTTGCTCATGCAGACATGCCCTCACATGTAATATAATTCACCCTGCCTTTAGGGCTGGAAGGCCTGCTAGAGGGGTGTCTTACATATATTTCATGCAGTGTAAAGGGGACAGGACACACAGGCTCTGTGCCCATATCATGTTTTCATTTTAGTTTTGCACCAAGACACACAGCCTGCAAAAGCAGCACTGTGTGCCCTTACTGAGAAGGTCCCTGAGGGTGGCACAATTTGAGCTGCAGCCCTCAGAGGCCTTCTTTTAGTACCCCATGCTCTAGGTACTAGGGGTGCCATTTACTATGGATTTATAGTAGTAGCTAAAGGTTTGCCAATTGGGAAAAACGACTGCAGTTTTGGGGAGAAGTGATTTGGCACTGGGGACCTGTTTAGCAGGGAGCCAGTGCAAATTCAGTTGAAACTGCACCTGAAACCAGGCAAAAAGTAGAGGCGTGACCATGTCAAAAGAGGCGCTTTCCTACATTTTGTATGTTTAGAACGGATGGTCAGCAAAGTCATGCTGCTGATTTGATAATGTGTTTTCCTTTGTGTCAGAGAGCACTTACAACTTTAACTGTGGATTCACAATTCAAGTAGAGATATTTTATCATCAATATAGCTAAAACTTTTCATACCACTATTATCGATTCCATTGCGTAATGGCGATGTCAGCACAATTTGTGTATCCTTAAGGAAATGTATGTGTCTAAACTTTTAACATCTCAAATCCAAAGAGCCGCTCTAGTTTTTGACTTGAATTACAACCCAAATCTCAACAGATTTGACGTAGCCTTTTTATATTTTATATGTCTGCCCTGCCTCCTGTAAGTAGGTACTCAGTACTAATATGTGAGTGAAAATCTACTAGAAAGAGGCAAGATAGACAAATGAAACAAGATGGAAGACAGCAGGGGAGTATCCAGAAAATTCAAATACCCCCACTTTGAACCAAAGCTCCCAAGGCACCAAGCAAGCGAGGCAAGTCATTGCAACCCTAATCAGAAGAGCATGCATGGCTCTTCCATCCAAGCATCTATCACAGGATTAATAATGTTATTATGACAGTAACAAACAAATCTCTTCCATTTAGCTCCATAACACGCTCTAGTAGTAGGTTTGCGTGCTTCCTTGAGAATGGTCATACATTCAGGTGCGAGGCTGAGATTACCAAATTCTATGACCTCAGGAGCCAAATTACTAGGTTGAGTTCCTTGGGATTTGGGTGCTTGATTTATTCATCGTTCTGAGTGAGGTCTGTGCTGAGGGGAAGCTTCTCATGAGGAACTACTAATAGTTTTAGTGCCTACCCCATTTCTGTAAATAGTACATGGTTGTCATAGTGCCTGTCCAGACTAAGACAACTTTGCCAATCTGGTGAGATGTGAATGCTTTCAATGCTAGATGAACAATGTTAGTATGATGTGGGGAACAGGGTCAAAGAAAGGCTGCCCTTTTAACAGGTTGTTTGTGTTCCACCACCGCAGAGAGTGTTAGGTGGGGCTGTCTGTCAACAATAGTAATTCTAACCGGCCTGGAGACTGAGACCACTGCCGTGCTAGACATTTCTGCAGCAGACGCATGTGCAGTCGTGCATGGGGCACTATGGCGATGCATGAGGCCATCATACCCAGTAGGCGCATGAAAGCTCTGACTGTGATGTGTTGAGTGGCTTGGAAGCATGATATTAACATTTGGAAATTGTGTATTCGTGCTGTATTGGGATAGGCTTATCCCACCTGAGTGTCTAGAACAGCCCGCAAATACAGTTCAATCTGTAAAGGTTAAAGATGAGACTTTCGGAAATTGATGGTGACTCCTAGTTGAAGGAGTAGGTCTATGGTAGTTTAAGTGTGTCGTTGACACAGCGAGAGAGTGCTGGCTTTGATAAGCCAGTCGTCAGACTAGGGAAAATGTGGATGTTTTGTCTGCTCAAATGTGCTGCTACTACTGCTAGGCATTTTGTGAATACTTGGGTGCATTAATCACTCCAAATAGAAGGACTTTGAATTAGTAACGGTTGCCTGCTGTCACAAATCATAGGTATTTGCGATGTGTTGGGTGTATAGGAATGTTAAAGTAGGTGTCCCTTAAGTACAGGGTTGAGTAATAAGTTACTTAATTTTGGTAATGCCTTATCTGGTAGAAACAGCATCTAGTTGCCAATTCCTTACCTGTTAATTACCCCCAGGGATCAGACTGGATACAGAGATTTCTCTTCAGCAGTACCCCTGCACAGGTGGTGTGGATCGGCTCTGCAATCTGTCGCTTCACGTGCCAGAAACAACATTGCAGGTCAGATACAGGCACAAACCCCACACGCTGAGGTCTGTTTCTTTTCATGACTTTCCATGGCAAAAGCACAGAGCCACAAAGGACACTGACTACTGGTGCATCAAAGCTAAGGCCATGAAAGGGAAGGGGAGTCCATGCCCCTTGAAATAAGTTTGCAAAAAGGAGAGGATGGGTGGGTCTGTAAGGAATCTGCAACTGGATATTGTCTCTAACAGATAAGGTGTTACTGAAGGTAATTAGCTTGTTCATCTGGTAGAGACTTCTAGATGCAGATACCTTACCTTTGAATAGATACCCAAGCAATACCATCCCCAGAGGTGGGTCTGCGAACCAAGATTATACTAGAAAGTCCTGCAGGACTAAACAGGCAAAATACCTGTTTTAAAGTCTAGGCAGTAGTGCTTGGTAAATATGTGCAGAGAAGCCCATGTTGCCACCTGACAGATGTCAAGGACTTGAACTCCAGTGGGCGCGGCTGTAGCTCAGGTAGAATGAGCACACAAACCTTCCGGTGGTTGCTTTATGGCCAGTGCATATGAGATCTTAATGCAGAGTATGACCCATCTAGAGATGGTCCACTTAAGCACTGCTCGACCTTTCTTCGCAACCACATAACCAACAAAGAGTTGATCTCCCACCCAGAACGTTTTTGTACGATCAAGGTAGAACGCAAAAACTCATTTTGGGTCCAGGCTGTGGAGTTTCTTCTCATCCTTAGAGGGAAGTGGGAGAGCGCAAAAAGTAGGCAAGGCGGTTGACTGCCCTACATGAAAGGGCATAACCACTTTTGGCAGAAAGGAGGCCCTAGTGCAAAGCACCACTTTGTCAGGATGGATGGAATGGTAGGGATGACAATGCCTGCAGCTCACTCACCCTGCGGGCAGATGTAATAGCTACAAGGAAGGCTGATTCAAAGTGAGAAGCCTGAGAGGAAAATTGTGGAGAGGCTTGGAAGGAGCGCGTATCAGAAAGGTCAAAACCAAATTCAAATCCCATTGTTGAAATTAATGGGGATGGAGGAAATAGATGTGAAAGACCTTTAAGGAACATAATAACAATATGAGACCAATAAAGAAAGTTAGTCAGGCAAAAATAAATAGCAGAGACAAAACCTTTAAGAGAGCCCATAGCAGAGCTCTGCTTGGCCAGAGAAAGGATAAACAACAGGACCTCGGGGAGGGGAGGAAGAAAGAGGGTCAACAGACTACTGTGAACCCTGCCACATATTTCTTCCAACACCAGGTGTATACAGTTTTGGTGGAGGGGTGCGTGGCTGCCAAGATTATGTTACAGACTTTGGACTGGAAGTCAAAAGCTGTTAACTTTTGCCTTTCAATCTCCACACAAGAAGGCGGAGAGTGGAAAGGTTCGGTGCAGAACCCTTCCTTACTGCTGCATCAGAAGATCCTCCCGGAGGGGCAGTCTGAACAGAGGATCGATGGACATACTCAGCAGCTTGGGATCTCAGTTCTCAGTCCGGTGCCACAAGGATTACTTGGGCCTGGTCATTCTTGATCTTCTTCAGAACTCTGGGCAGAAGAGGTATGGGCTGAAAGGCATACAGGAGGCCTGAGTGCCACTTGAGAGAAAAAGCATCTCAGATGAATTGCTACCTTGGAAACTTCAATGCACAAAACTGCTGACATTGTGCATGCTTTCAGAAGGCGAACAGATCTAATCAAGGTTCTCCCCACTGCTGAAAGAGACCTTGCGCAACCTTCGTATGGAAACACCATTTGGCGTTCATAGAACCCGTCAGATGTAGAAAATCTACGGATAAGCCCTGCTGTTCCAGCCACATCCAGAAGCTCAGAGCCTCTTAGCAAAGGGTCCAGGATTCCACCATCCCCTGCTTGTGGCAGTACCACATGGGGGTGGATTTGACTGTGAACACCTGCTCAACTTTCCCCTTCACAGAGGGAAGAAATGCCTTCAACGCTAGCTGGATTGAATGAAGCTCCAACAGGCTGATGCCTCTTATCTCCTCTCCCTGATGGTTGTCCCATCCCAGGAGTGACACATCTGTCACTACTGTCAGATATGGTTGGGGAAGGGAGAAGGATCTGCCTCTGATCCAATCGCGATACGTTATTACCCACCAGTGAACATCTGCACAGTTCCCTGCAAGACATGGATCTTGTCGGAGAGATTACCCTGATGCTGCACCCACTGGAACTTCAAGTCCTACTGCAGAACCCACATATGCCACCTGGCATGTGTCACCAGCAGGGTGCAGGAGGCCATGAGGCCCAGCAGCCTCAGTGTCATTCTCAGCAAAATCCAGGACAGAAGCTGAAACACTAGTATCATAGCCTGAATATCCTGGACTTGCCACTCTGGAGGATAAGTCCGAAACTGCATGTGTCCAGAACAGCTCTGATGAAAGGAAGCCAGGTGTGATTTTGGCACATTTATAGTATTTATAGTTAACCCCAGCCAATGCAGGAGGTACGCCATAGTCTGGAGGTGGGAGACGACATCCTGGGGAGAACCCGCCTTCAACAGCCAGTCATCGAGATAGGGGAAGATTGAACCCCCTGATCTGTGTAGATAAGCTGCAACCATCCCCATCACCTTGATGACCACCCGAGGGGCACTAGTAAGTTCAAAGGGGAGCGTGGTAACCTCAAAGTGCTTGTGACCTACCATGAGCAAGTAACATATGTGGGCAGGCGGGACGGGGATATGGAAATAAGCATCCTCCAAGTCCAATGCTACCATTCAGTCTCCCGGGTCCAGGGCCCATAGACCCCGAGCCAGTATGTATCCTGAACTTCTCCTTCTTCAGGAAGAGATTAAGGGCTCAAAGGTCTAGGATAGGGCATTTCCTTTGTCCTTTTTGGATACCAGAAAGTAGTGGGAAGAGCAACCATGACCTACTAATGGCACAGGAACCCTCTCGATAGCTCCCTTGGCTAAGAGAGCTGTAACTTCCTCGCAGAGAGGGGATAAGTGATCCTCCATCATCTGATGGTAGGATGGTGGCATGGATGGGTAGTCTTGTAGGAGAGGGAGTAGCCCCTTCAAACTATTTGCAAAACCCACTAATCTCATGTGAAGTATTGCCAATGGAGCTGGTGATGGCAGATTCTGCCTCTGGCTGGCCCTTGGAAGACAGTCAGACTAGGAAGGACTAAGAGGTTCCTTTGGGAGGGTTGTATTTGGGGAGGAGTAGGGGGTGGACTCGTCAACACCGCTGGCTCCCTGAACCACGAAGTTGGTGAATCCCACAACCTCAGCCACGCAGAGGCTGTGCAGCTTTCGTGGCACTGTGGCTGGCCGAGAATGGTGCAGATTGAGGCCCCTTCCATAGCTACAAAAGGGGAGAAAGGCAGACTGGGGGCACAAGGGGCCCAAGGACCTGGACGTAGCTCAAGAATCCTTGAAGCACTTGAGCAACAAGTCTACCTTGTCTCCTCAAAAACATGTGTGCCATCAAAGGGCATGTCCATCAAAGTAGCCTAGACATCCCCAGAAAAGCCAGACATCCTCAGCTAAGCATGGACCTAAGGGCCACTGTTGATTAAACCGCTCTGCCTAACGAATCGGTTGTGTATAGTCCACATCTGATTGTGAACTTTGATGCGTCTCTCTCATCAGCAACTGCTTGTGAAAGTACAGCCCGGGCCTCCTTCGGGACCTGTGGTAGCACTTGCGCAACCATATCCCAGAGCATGTGGGAATAACAGCCCAAAAGGCATGTGGTGTTCACGGACTGCAATGCTAGGCTGTTGGAAGAAAAAAACTTATTCCGAAGTGTGTCCACCCTTTTGGATTCCCCATCCGGGGGTGCGGAAGGGAAGACGCCCAGAGGCATGGATAACCAAGCTCTCATGGGTGAGATGTTGTGTCAGAAAACTTGGGACCCCCAAAGCAGGGCAATGACAGCGGGCAATCATCCTGTTTACAGGAGCCCCTCTGCTGAGTTTGGACCAGGTACCCAGTAGGACATCCATGAGGGCCTCATTGAATGGGAGCAAGCATTCTGAGGAGGAAACTCCAGGTGGAAGAACCTCTGTCAGGAGGTTACTCCGGACTGTTACAGAAGCACGGTAGGGGGAGTAAGCATGCCAGTATCTGGAGTAGTGTCCAGTCCACTGGCCTCACTGAAGTCTGTAGCCCAGTCCATAGGGTATTGAAGCTGGTACTCTAAAAGGTCCGGTAAATCCTCCCATTCCTCATCATAACCTAGCCCATAAGAAATGGGCTCAGGATCTGACATAGGTGGCAAGGTTCCTTCTGGCGTTGTAGTCAGCGTTGTACAATACCCATCCGGCTCTGTGTCAGAGTTAGGGCTAAAAATAGGGATGGCGGTACTTGTGGGCGGCACCTGAAGCATTGGCGTCTGAACCGAAGCCAGGAAAGGTCGGAGTGGCCGGATCCAGGACTGGATCAATGGGATCTCCTCAGCGCCGAAGCCACCGGCACGGAACCCGAAGCGGCCCCTTCTAACTCTGTGGGGCCCGCAGGCGCTCCAGTGGAATCGGCCTCCACAAAAATGAGGGGCATGGCCTCACAGAACTCATAGTTAAGCAGGGGTCACTCCGGCTCCCAGAGCCTTGGGAGGTGCAGAGTAGGCTCAGGCTCTGCAGAGCGAGGCCTACAGCACCGACACTCCCTCATCTCGTTGGCAGACGGACAAGGAGAAGTTGAAGAATGCTTTTTCTTGGATTTTCTTCTTGTCCATCGACTTACCCGATCACCCTGAGGTCTTGGAATGAGACAATGACGATGGATGACTCCACAACCGATCCCTGAACCTTCCACTCGACGGAGATCAAGACTTGCGCAGAGTCAAGCATTGAGCCGCCATCAGCTTCAGGGACCGCTCTCTCAGAACCTTCGGATGCATGGCCTGACACTTGGGAGCATGACTTCAGGTCTTGGTTGCGCTCCAGTCACCAAAGACTCACAACATTGGACATCACCCGATGACAAGAACCGAAGGGCTTGAGCCCGCTCTTCCTCAATGACATCCTCAACACACCAGGAGTTGTAAAACTAAAAAAAAAAAAAAAGACAAAAAGTCGAAAAAAGGCAGTCAATAAATGACTGAGGGGTAGATCTCTTTGGATCAGCACTAGCTGGCGTGGAAAGAGAGGAACTGGCATCAGCGTGCCGGGCAGCAACTATATAGGACCTGCGACATCTTATTCAGCGCAGACAACGCCGATGACAGATATGGAGCTGTTTGACGCCACCGAACAGTGTGCAGGGTGACTGCTCTAGAAAAATCTGCAGATCCAGTCTGATGCCTGGGAGAAATTCAAATTAAGGAATCTGCAACTAGAAGTCTCTATTAGATAGGAAGTTGCTTTTCTGGAGAAGTGGGGTCACATCTTGAAGAATGACTGTACGGAAATGCTCTGACAGGATGTAATGATTTAAGAGCAGTAGATCTAAGATTGGCCTTAGAGATCCATCGCTTTTACGTGTTAGGAAGTGAAGGAAGTATACGCCTGCCCCTTGATGTTGCAGTAGAAAGGATTCTATAGCTTCTTTGAGTAGGGGAGCTTGAACTTTCTGTTTAAACAGTGTTTCGTGTTTCAGAGAGAGTCTGTGAGTGCGAGTTGGACTGTTTGGAGGTGTGGTAATGAGTTCTAGACAATACCCATCTTGTATAACGTTTAACACCCATCGGTCTGTTGTGATATTGATTGCCATGTGGGCAGAAATTCCTGTAATTGTCCCTCAACGGATGTTAGAGGGTCAGAGGGAAGGCAAAGGAAGTCACTGTTCTGTTGTGGTTGTAGCACCGCGTATGAAAACACCTTTGCCTCCTCCCTTGGCATTGTTGCCCCTATAGGAACCTCTATAGTAACTTCAGGGAGAGGAGTGGAGCCCTTGGTCACGTTGGTATGAGATAAAAGCTTCCATGGATGTGGTTTCCAAGTGTTGAAAGGTGCCACAAGGAGTTGGTGTATGAAGTGCAGCCATAGATTTTGCAGTCCCTGATTTAGCACTAGAAAACATGAAAAAATATACAAACTGTGGACTGAAGGTGTTCTTTACTGAAAGGGACGTTCAATAGTTTTTGTAGAACCTCTGGTTTAAAACCAGATATGCAGAGCCAAGCATGTTGCAACAGTAAAATGCTAGCATTGATTCACCTAACGGCTGTATCTGCTGCATCCAACGCACAATGGATGGAAGTGTTGGAAATAACTTCCCTCCATGTAAAGCTGTTGCCCTTTCTTTTTTGTGGTCCTCTGGGACATGTTGGAGGAGTTCTTCCACTTTGCCACAGTGGGACCTGTCATAACGTGCTAACAACCCCATTGAACTAGCAATGCACCAATGATTGGCGGACCGTGCTGCCACTCTCTTGCCAGAGGCATTGATTAATTTGCTCTCCTTGCGAAGAGGTGGAGCATCACTGGCAGCCTGAGAATTAGCCCTCTTACATGTGTTTGTCAAAACTAGTGAGTCAGGTGGAATATGTCCCCTGATGTAAATAGGGTCAGAAGGGCAAGCCTTGTATTTTTTTTATTTATTTTTTAATCAACCCTGGTTTTTTTTTATTCCTAGCCCGTGCAGGGTCCTTGAAAATGTCTTCTGTATTCCTCAACATATCTTTAAGTATAAGGAGATATTGGTTTGCCCTATGTGTTGTGGAGAGTCTTGAAGAGGAAATCATCTTCAAGAGGCTCTTTATGTAACTGAACATCATGATATGGGCAGGCAAGACTTATCTAGGAGGAGTGCAAAGAACTTGCAATATCACAGCAGTCACACAGTAGCTTATCACACCTGAAATGAACTATACAGTGTTGCAAAAATAAAGGTACTTTATTATATAAAACTGAACTAGTTTACTTGTAGGTAGTCCCCTGACCTGGACCTAAGAACACTATATATTTTTTTATACATATATATGGAAAATGTCACTTACCCAGTGTACATCTGTTCATGGCATGTTGCGCTGCAGATTCACATGCTGTGCACTGTTCCTGCCATCTAGTGTTGGCCTCGGATTGTTACAAGTTGTCTTTCTTCGAAGAAGTCTTTTCAAGTCACGGGACCGAGTGACTCCTCCCTTTCGGCTCCATTGCGCATGGGCGTCAACTCCATCTTAGATTGTTTTCCCCGCAGAGGGTGAGGTAGGAGTTGGTAAAGTAAGGATACTAGAGGTGTCCATGCAATGGAGTAAATGTGTATTTACATATAGTATTAATGTCAAAATTATTTACATATATGCACTTTCAATGCAACTAAAACGGCTACAGGCTCCCGGGGAGGTGGGAGGGTGCATGTGAATCTGCAGCGCAACATGCCACAAACAGATGTACACTGGGTAAGTGCATTTTCCGTTCGATGGCATGTGTAGCTGCAGATACACATGCTGTGCATAAACTACAAGGCAGTAATCTCCCCAAAAGCGGTGGTTAGCCTGTAGGAGTTGAAGTTGTCTGAAATAATGTTCTTAGTACAGCCTGTCCTACTGTGGCTTGTTGTGCTGCTAACACATCTACACAGTAATGCTTAGTAAATGTATGCGGCATAGACCAAGTGGCTGCCTTACAAATTTCTGTCATTGGTGTATTACCAAGAAAAGCCATTGTGGCGCCTTTCTTTCTAGTGGAGTGTGCCCTTGGAGTAATGGGTAATTCTCTTTTAGCTTTTAGGTAACAGGTTTGTATGCATTTGACAATCCATCTGGCAATGCCCTGTTTGGATATGGGGTTACCTACATGTGGTTTTTGGAAAGCTACGAAAAATTGTTTTTTTTTTCCCGAAATTGTTTTGTTCTGTCAATGTAATACATTAGCGCTCTTTTTATGTCTAACGTATGTAATGCCCTTTCTGCTGCTGAGTCTGGCTGTGGGAAGAAGACTGGGAGTTCTACTGTTGGATTTAGATGAAACGGTGAGATGACTTTTGGTAAGAATTGTGGATTTGTGCGGAGAACCACCTTATGTTTATGTATTTGTATAAAGGGTACTTGAACAGTAAACGCCTGTATTTCACTAACTCTTCTAAGTGAAGTGATGGCTATTAGAAAGGCTACTTTCCAAGTTAAAAATTGGATTTGACAAGAATGCATGGGTTCAAATGGTGGGCCCATGAGTTGTGTTAACAAAATATTAAGATTCCACGAAGGCATTGGTGGTGTCCTTGGGGGTATGATTCTTTTTAGTCCTTACATAAAGGCTTTAATAACTGGGATTCTAAAAAGCGATTTTGTATGTTTAATCTGCAGATAAGCAGATATTGCAGTGAGATGTATTTTAATGGAAGAGAAGGCTAGATTGGACTTTTGTAAGTGTAGTAAGTAACTTACAATGTTTTGTGTGGAGGCGTCTAGTGGCGTAATCTGATTAGCCTGGCAGTAACAAACAAATCTTTTCCATTTTATTAGCGTAACAATGTCTGGTTGTGGGTATTCTTGCTTGTTTAATGACCTCCATACATTCTTTAGAAAGGTTTAGATATCCAAATTCTAAGACTTCAGGAGCCAGATTGCTAGGTTGAGCGATGCTGGATTCGGGTGTCTGATCTGTTGTTTGTGTTGTGTTAACAGATCTGGTCTGTTTGGTAGTTTGATGTGGGGTACCACAGATAGGTCCAACAGTGCGGTGTACCATGGTTGGCGAGCCCACGTTGGTGCTATAAGTCTTAGTTTGAGTTTGTTTTGACTCAGTTTGTTGACCAGATAAGGAATGAGCGGGAGAGGGGGAAAAGCGTAAGCAAATATCCCTGACCAGCTGATCCATAGAGCATTGCCCTTGGACTGAGGGTGTGGGTACCTGGATGTGAAGTTTTGGCATTTTGCGTTTTCTTTTGTAGCAAAAAGGTCTATATTTGTTGTTCCCCAGCGGTAGAAGTGATCTTGTAGTATCTGGGGATGTATTTCCCATCCGTGAGTTTGCTGTTGATCTCGACTGAGATTGTCGGCCAACTGATTTTGAATGCCTGGTATGTATTGTGCTATCAGGCGAATGTTGTTGTGAATTGCCCAATGCCAAATTTGTTGTGCTAAGAGACACAGCTGTGACAAGTGTGTCCCCCCCTGTTTGTTTAGATAATACATAGTTGTCATATTGTCTGTCTTGACAAGAATGTGTTTGCGGGCTAGAAGTGGCTGAATGCTTTTAATGCTAGAAATACCGCTAGCAGTTCCAAGTGATTTATGTGAAGTAGTTTTTGTTGATTGTCCCATTGACCCTGTATGCTGTGATTGATGAGGTGCGCTCCCCACCCAATCATGGAAGCGTCTGTTGTGATAATGACGTGAGGCACTGGGTCTTGAAAAGGCCGCCCTTTGTTTAAATTTACAGGGTTCCACCATTGAAGCGAAGAGTGTGTTTGGCAGTCTATCAACACTAGATCTTGGAGTTGACCCTGTGCCTGCGTCCATTGTTTTGCTAGGCACTGCTGTAAGGGACGCATGTGTAATCTTGCGTATGGGACAATAGCTATGCATGAGGACATCATGCCTAGTATTTTCATCACAAACCTTACCGTATATTGTTGGTTTGGTTGCATGCTTGATTTTACATTTTGGAACGACTGAAGTCTTTGTGGACTTTGAGTGGCAATAGCTTTTTGTGTATAGAGTGTTGCTCCCAAGTACTGTTGTATTTGGGATGGTTGTAGATGTGATTTTTGGTAATTTATAGAAAACCCTAGTGTGTGTAGAGTATCTATGACGTATTGCGTTTGAAATTGACATTGTTGCTCAGTGTTGGCTTTCATTAGCCAATCGTCTAAATATGGGAATACGTGCATGTGCTGTCTCCTTATATGAGCTGCTACTACGGCTAGGCATTTTGTAAATGCTCTGGGGGCTGCTGTTATTCCGAACGGTAGCACTTTGAATTGATAATGTTTTCTTTGTATTACAAGCCTGAGGTATTTCCTGTGAGATGGATGGATGGGTATGTGAAAATACTCATCCTTGAGATCCAGTGTTGTCATGTATTCCCATTTTTTTAGTAAGGGTATTACGTCCTGAAGTGTTACCATGTGGAAATGATCTGATTTGATGAAGATATTCAGTGTTCTGAGATCTAAGATAGACCTTAATGTTTTGTCCTTTTTTGGAATAAGGAAATACAGGGAGTAAACGCCTGTTCCTTTCTGTTGATAGGGTACTAGCTCTATGGCTTGTTTTTGTAGCAGTGCTTGGACTTATGTAATAGGTCTAAGTGTTGTGGAGACAATCTGTGCGGTTTTGGTGGAACATCTGGAGGGAATGTTGTGAATTCTATGCAATAACCATGTTGGATAATTGATAGGACCCACGTGTCTGTGGTAATGTGTGTCCAATTGTGGTAGTATTTGGTTAGCCCCCCCCCCCCACTGGTGACAAGTGTTGGGGTAGTGTGACACTGAAGTCACTGTTTGCTCTGGCGGGCTGGAATTTCCCTCTTCCTCTTGGGAATTGTCCTCTGTAGGGACCACGAAACCCCCCTCTTTGGTATTGTGACTGGTAGGTGGGTTTTGTTTGGGAGGTGGATGGTTCAGATGTCTGTTGTCGAAACCCCCCCCCCTCCCCCCACCCCAAACTGTGGTTTCCTAAATGTGCCTCTGTACTGTGAGGAGTAGAGTGCGCCCATGGCTTTGACCGTGTCTTTTTTCATCTTCTCGATCGCTGTATCCACCTCCGGCCCAAACAACTGATGTTAGTTAAACGGCATATTTATTACCGCCTGTTGTATTTCTGGTTTAAATACAGAACTTCGCAGCCATGCATGCCTTCGAAATCGTTACAGCTGTGTTGACAGTACGTGCTGCTGTATCTGCAGAGTCTAGGGCAGACCGTATTTGATTGTTCGATATGGCCTGTCCCTCTTCAACTACTTGTTGGGCACGTTTTTGGTGTTCCTTGGGCAAACGCTGGATGATGTCTTGCATTTCGTCTCAGTGTTCCCTGTCATAGCGTGCAAGTAGGGCTTGTGAGTTTGCAGTTCACCATTGATTGGCTGCTTGTGATGCCACTCTTTTCCCCGCTGCGTTGAACTTTCAACTCTCTTTATCAGGGGGTGGGGCATCCCCTGATGATTGTGAATTCGCCCTCTTTCTTGCAGCCCCCACAACCACTGAGTCCAGAGGGAGCTGTTGAGTTATAAACAGTGGGTCTGACGGGGCGGTTTATATTTCTTTACGACCGTTGGCGTCATGGCCCTCGCTTTTACAGGCTCTTGGAAGACCTGTTGTGCGTGCTTGAGCATGCCAGGTAGCACTGGCAGGCTTTGGTAGGATGCGTGAGTGGATGCAAGAGTGTTGAACAGGAAGTCATCCTCCACTGCCTCCGAGTGCATTGTTACGTTGTGGAACGTAGCTGCCCTGGCTAGTACTTGCGTGTATGCTGTACTGTCCTCTGGTGGTGAAGGCTTGGTCGGATAACACTCTGGGCCGTTGTCTGATATAGATGGGTCGTATAGATCCCAGGGATCCGCATCATCTTGAGTCATCCCAGTATGTGTGGGTGACTGCGCCATCGGTGTACCCACTTGTGACAAGTGTGGTGATTGCAGTGGGGATGGTTGTGGTGAAAAATGTGGTGGTGGTGACTTGTCTCTTACCACTTTGGCTTTGGGCTGCATCTCAGTCTCTTGAAAAGCTAGTTTTCTTTTCGATTTGAGTGGAGGGATTGTTTGTATCTTCCCTGTGTCCTTCTGGATTTCTAACCTTTGTTGTGTCTGGTCATGTTCTTCTAAATCCAGATCTTGCTCAAATCTGTGCTTTTCTTTGAGCTGCATAGAAAGTCCTTGCTCCTCAGTGTAGGAAGAGCGTTTTGGCTCAGAAGCTGTTTTTTTAGGTACTGAAATTCCCAACGAAATTGTCTTTTTCGGTTCCGATGAGCTTTTTCGAGGCTTGCCCAACTCGATAACTCAATGCCGACTTTTTTCGGTGCCGGATTCTTGACCAGAGTCGGAAGTCTTCAACACATCTTTGGCCTTTTTCGGTGCCAATGTTATTTGGTCACCTTCCTTTCTGTGGGTTAAGCCATGGCCTGCTGGTGGTGGCGCCCCCGTGGCCTTAAGTTTTTTGGTGTGACCCTGGGTGTGGGACGGGGCATGTGTACTTACTGTGTGCCGCATCATCGAGGGTCGATCACCGTCCGATTCATCCGAGTCCGTTTCTTGGATGGAGATTCTTTCTTCCTCCTCGACATTGAGATGTTGTTTCGGCTTCAACGCCATTTGTAGTCGTCTTGCGCGTCGATCCCTTAAGGTCTTCTTGGATCGAAACGCTCGGCAAGATTCACAAGTATCCTCTCTGTGTTCTGGCGACAAACACAGGTTACAGACTTGATGCTGGTCTGTATAAGGATACTTGGCGTGACACTTAGGACAGAAACGGAAGGGGGTCCGGTCCATTAGACTTGGCCGACGGGTGTGGTCGGGCCGACCAGGCCTTGATGAAGAGCGGAAGCCCCGAAGGGCCGCCGAAGCGGTTTTGATGTCGGTGCCGATACGCTAAAACGAAACCGGTACCGAATGAGAACGATACAGTCGAATTTTTAATTCTTTTCTAACTTTCCCGATTCGAAATACGGAGCGAAGAGGAACACGTCTGAACCCGATTGCGGAAAGAAAACAATATAAGATGGAGTCGACGCCCATGTGCAATGGAGCCGAAAGGGAGGAGTCACTCAGTCCTGTGACTCGAAAAGACTTCTTCGAAGAAAAACAACTTGTAACACTCCGAGCCCAACACTAGATGGCAGGAACTGTGCACAGCATGTGTATCTGCAGCTACACATGCCATCAAACATATATATATATATATATATATATATATAATAAACACACACACACACACACACAGGAAACAACAAGCATTGTAGAAAATAACTAGGGCGCTAGGGGAGGGCCAAACCATAGACTAAAATAGTGGAATGTGAAGTTAAGTCTCTCACCCAAGGTTATGAAGTAGTTAGAGAGGAGCTGGGAGAAGTCAGGACTCTAAAAGGTGAGTACCTTAGTGACCCGCAGCGACCAGGAGAGTAGGGGTAAGTACCTGGTTTTCCCAAGGACTAACAAGAGGACTTTGAAAATGGATTGTGCAAGAACAGGACCAGACAAGTAGAACCCAAATGTGGATTCTGGAAGAAGAGGACCTGCAAAATAAGGTGAAAGAGCCCAGTCCATGATGGAGTGTCTGTAGGAAGTTGGCTCTGTAAGTACTATTTCAAAGTAAGAAATAGCATGCACAGAGTCCAAGGGTTCCCCTTAGAGGTAAGATAGTGGCAAAAAGAGATAATTCTAATGCTCTATTTTGTGGTAGTGTGGTCGAGCAGTAGGCTTATCTGACGGTAGGGTTAAGCATTTGTTGTACACACACAGGCAATAAATGAGGAACACACACTCAAAAGACAATTCCAGGCCAATAGGTTTTTATATAGACAAATATCTTTTCTTAGTTTATTTTAAGAACCACAGGTTCAAGATTTACAAACAATACTTTAAATGAAAGGTACTTCACTTAGGTATCATGGGAACTTTGAATCAGCAAAATGGCAAAAATGGCAATAAGCTATTTTAAAACTAGACAGTGCAAATTTCAACAGTTCCTGGGGGAGGTAAGTATTTGTTAAGTCCACAGGTAAGTAAAACACTTACAGGGTTCAAAGCTGGGTCCAAGGTAGCCCACCGTTGGGGGTTCAGGGCAACCCCAGAGTTACCACACCAGCAGCTCAGGGCCGGTCAGGTGCAGAGGTCAAAGTGGTATCCAAAACGCATAGGCTTCAATGGAGAAGGGGGTGCTCCGGTTCCAGTCTGCCAGCAAGTAAGTACCCGCGACTTCAGAGGGCAGACCAGGGGGGTTTTGTAGGGCACCGGTGGGGACACAAGTCAGCACAAAAAGTACACCCTCAGCGGCACGGGGGCGGCCGGGTGCAGAGTGCAAACAGGCGTCGGGTTTGCAATGGAGTTCAATGGGAGACTCAGGGGTCTCTTCAACGAAGCAGGCAGGCAAGGGGGGGGCTCCTCGGGGTAGCCACCACCTGGGCAAGGTAGAGGGCCACCTGGGGGTCGCTTCTGCACTGGAGGTCGGATCCTTCAGGTCCTGGGGGCTGCGGGTGCAGTGTCTTTACCAGGCGTCGGGTTCTTGGAAGCAGGCAGTCACGGTCAGGGGGAGCCTCTGGATTCCCTCTGCAGGCCTCGCTGGGGGGGGGGGGGGGGGGGGGGGGGGGGGGACGGACGGGGGGGGGGCTCAACTCTGGCTACTCACAGGGTCGCAGTCGCCGGGGAGTCCTCCCTGTAGTGTTGTTTCTCCGCAAGTCGAGCCGGGGGCGTTGGGTGCAGAGTTGAAAGTCTCACGCTTCCAGCAGGAAACATGCAGTCCTTTAAAAGTTGTTTCTTTGTTGCAAAGTTGTATCTTCTTTGGAGCAGAGCCGCTGTCCTCGGGAGTTCTTGGTCCTTTTAGATGCAGGGTAGTCCTCTGAGGCTTCAGAGGTCACTGTACCCTGGGGGACGCGTCGCTGTTGCAGTTTTTCTTGAAGTGGGGAGACAGGCCGGTAGGGCTGAGGCCAAAGCAGTTGGTGTCTCCGTCTTCTCTGCAGGGCTTCCAGGTCAGCAGTCCTTCTTCGTCTTCAGGTTCTATTTGCTAGGTTCTGGGAGCCCCTAAATACTCAATTTAGGGGGGTGTTTAGATCTGGGGGGTTAGTAGCCAATGGCTACTAGCCCTGAGGGTGGCTACACCCTCTTTGTGTCTCCTCCCTGAGGGGAGGGGGCACATCCCTAATCCTACTGGGGGATTCCTCCATCTGCAAGATGGAGGATTTCTAAAAGTCAGAGTCACCTCAGCTCAGGACACCTTAGGGGCTGTTCTGACTGGCCAGTGACTCCTCCTTGTTTTTCTCATTATCTCCTCCGGCCTTGCCGCCAAAAGTAGGGCCGTGGCCGGAGGGGGGCGGGCATCTCCACTAGCTGTAGTGCCCTGGGGTGCTGTAACAAAGGGGGTGAGCCTTTGAGGCTCACCGCCAGGTGTTACAGTTCCTGCACGGGGAGGTGAGAAGCACCTCCACCCAGTACAGGCTTTGTTACTAGCCACAGAGTGACAAAGCCACTCTCCCCATGTGGCCAGCAACATGTCTGGTGTGTGGCAGGCTGGTAAAACTAGTCAGCCCACACTGGAAGTCGGGTATGTTTTCAGGAGGCATCTCTAAGATGCCCTCTGGGGTGTATTTCACAATAAAATGTACACTGGCATCAGTGTGCATTTATTGTGCTGAGAAGTTTGATACCAAACTTCCCAGATTTCAGTGTAACCATTATGGAACTGTGGAGTTTGTAATGGACAGACTCCCAGGCCATATACTCTTTATGGCTACCCTGCGCTTACAATGTCTAAGGTTTGGCTTAGACACTGTCTGGGCATAGTGCTCATGCAACTATGCCCTCCCCTGTGATATAGTGCACCCTGCCTTAGGGCTGTAAGGCCTGCTAGTGGGGTGACTTAACTATGCCACAGGCAGTGGGTTGAGGGCATGGCACTCTGAGGGGAGTGCCATATCGACATGGTCAGTTTCTCCCCACCAGCACACACAATCTGTGAGGCAGTGTGCATGTGCTGAGTGATGTGTCTCCAGGGTAGCATAATACATGCTGCTGCCTTTAGAGACCTTCCCTGGCCACAGGACCCTTGGTGCCAGGGGTACCAGTTACAAGGGACTTATCTTTGTGCCAAGGCTGTGCCAATTGTGGGAACAAAGTTACAGTTTAGGGGAAGTACACTGGTGCTGGGGCCTGGTTAGCTTGATCCCATCACAATTTCAATCATAAATAGCATCAACAAAAGGCAAAAAGTTAGGGGATAACCATACCAAGGCAGGCATTTCCCTACAGCCCTGCCTTAGAGTTGTAGGCCTTCTGTAGGAGTGACTTACAAATATCACAAGCAGTGGTAGGGGACCTGGCATCCTGGGATGTGTGAGAGGTTGAATTTTCAATTGTGTCTGCATCAAGACATGCAGCCATCGATGGCAGCACTGTGTGTGTTTAGTGCAAGGTCTCTGAGGGTGGCACCATTTGTGATGCAGCCCTTAGGGACCTTCTCTAGTACCCCAAACCCTAGCTGCCAGTGGTACCATTTACTAGGGACTTACAGTGGGTGCTAAAGGTGGTGCCAACTGAGAGAAACTGTACCATTTTAAGGCAAGAGATCTGGCACTGGGGAACTGGTTAGCAGGAACCCAGTGCACTTTCAGTCGAAATCACATCAGGTACCAGGCAAAACGTGCTGGCTAACTATGCCAAAAAGGGTGCTTTCCTACACTGTGGATTTCTGTGTTCTTTTTTGTGACTTCCCTAAAAATCACATCTTTTCAGAATTGAAGGCAAAAAGCAGCAAGAAGTACATTCACAACATCTTCCGGAACAGTTTCCTCAAGTATGTTCGTATGTTTTGTATTGGTTTGAGGTCATCAAATGAGATGCTCTCTAATGCACAGATGTACACACTGTAACTTCCTATCTAATTACATAACTGTATAGCTGCAAATGGAAACAAGCATTAGGAAAGCCAATAAGTTCTATCTTCAAAAGGCAAGTGCTTACTTGTTGTACCTAGATTAGGTTTTTGTGACTAGCAGAATGGGAAGAAGGGCCTAAAGGTGTCCAATTTTCCACAGATTGTTCGGGTCTGTATTATTAACTATTTTTAGGGTGAATTACAGAGATTCCGTAATGGGTTTGGTCCTAAAGCTATTCAAAGAGTAACCACTATGCAGAGTGACAAATGTGTCCAGCAAATATCATTAACATAAATGTTATAAAAAATCTGACAACAATACAAAATATAAGTCTTGGTAATTTATATATTTTTATTTTTAGTTGCCCAATATTATTTTACCCTTTGTGCTTAAAACCTAGGCCACATTTGTTTCAACCCATAAGTGGATCAAAGGTCTAGGAATTTTTCAAGCCTGTAATTACATATGCCATAAGGGAAGTTAAGACTTATTACATTTATTTCACAAAAAGTGAAGTTATCCTACTTGTGCTTACCTAGTGTTTTGCATCTGCACTACTGATTTGGAGTGGTGATTCAATCAAAACATGTGCAGACCATAATATAAGTGACTAGAGTAAATACAAGTGCATCCATAAAAAAGTTTGAGTTTCCATGAGTCCATGTGGACTATTCGAATAGAACATTAACTTTAATACTTGGATAACTGTGTGTATATACCATGTCAGTGGAAGGAAGGGCATCTAATATGGAGAGGGAATGGAAGCAATCACCACAGTGTCAGAATAAAATATCCCTAATGCAGAACAGTAGGGTTTGGAAAGCAAAGGGTCAGCAACAGGGGCAGGGGGGGGTACATCACTTCCAAACAAAGATGGGTAAGTGAGAGCTTTCTGTTTATAGGAGGCACTAAATGAGTAATAGCAATAACTGGGGGAGGGATCCATCCCTAATTCGTGAGCACAGACTGAGTTATCTCAAAATTAAAGGCAAACTTGCTGAAGTTGCAGTGTAACAAAGTAAATCTGCAATGGAATGCATAAAGGTAGTTTGAGGTATCTCAGGTGAAGGTATTTATAGTCATACAGCAGTACCGGGAGGTCTCTGTAGGGCTTAGAAAATAGTTAAGATCTGAAGACAGTGGTGTATTTTCCTCAAACAGCTTTCTGCATAGATTTTGTTAAGTAAGTTGTATTATGTCCTTGAAGCATTCCAAACTCTTCATACTATATTTTTTATTTTTACTTTACTTTTCTAAAATGGTTGTCATCTATGGTGGAAAATGTAAAAAAAAAAAAAAAAAATAATGCCTGCTAGTACATCCCTTAGGAATATTAATTTAAAGATGGCCGACTGGTGCAAGCATGCTTGTGTAAGGATGCAAGAGTACATGTGTTGTGATGCATTTTAGCTTTTTAATTTGAGCACAGCAGTGTGCAAGCGCTGCTTTTCCAGAGTGTTGGTATATACCTGGGCTTTTAACCACACCCCACCCGCATGCCCATCACTATATCACTCATTCATCGGCTTGCCTTTCAAAAATCCTTTGTTTTTGTTGTTCCCTCCTTCCTGAGGTTTGGTTACAGCCTTCGTCATCGACCCTGTAACATGGATAATTGCACTTTTGCTGATAACTTTGACTGCAAGTGAACTTCTTTTTCCTTTTGTGTCTCTTCTTGGTGCTCACGCTCATGGCGGCGGCACTTTGAATCGGCTCTCTTATGTCAACTATTTTACTTTTTATTTTCAGTTTGTGTGGCAACAAAAGCCCAGGTAGGCATTTAAAATGCTAATAGCTCTAACACAAGCAAACGCAAGATCCATTGGATTGCAAATGCTTGTTACCTTTACCGTTCCAAAATGACTGTCAGTCAATTTTGAATGGTAAAGTAAAAATGAAAAATAAAATGCGGAGGAGCGCAAAAGAAGGCATCAGCAGCTTGGTAGCAATTTGCATCTGTGGGGCTATGATATATTTTTTTTAAACAAGGTACATGATGGGGAGTTGTGGAGAGCATTGTGGAGCTGCAGAAGGAAGGAAGGAGAGGGAGTAAGGAGCTACGGAGAACAGGAACAAGGATCCCATGTGATAAAATGCGCAATAAAAAGCAATGTAAAAAATAAAAAGGAGAGCAGGACGAGCATCAATGAATGGATGTGGTGTGGAAATAAAAGTGCAAACGAAAAGAAGTGGATGGGGAAACAGGAAAGACTGAAGCTGTGCAGTACCATGCAATGTAAGCAGCAATGCACTAGGGGTGGGACAAACACAAAAATAGGGAGAAAAACCATGGAATAAGTAACATCGATTTGAAACAGCCAAGAAAGGCATTCAGTCATGAGGAAAGGGCTGACCCAAAGCCCACTCTATAGATTGTATTGTAGACAACGGATCTTCAACAATATAAAGATACATCTGTCTGGAGACGGGAGCTAAAAACGAAAGTAAGCTCAAACAAAAGAAATTATCTTGAGAAGGATTATAGAGTCCCTAAATAGAGGAAAAAATAATGACAGTGGTCTGCAGGAATCGTTAGACTGGCTCAGCAGATGCATATGTGATGAGCAACCATCTGCCATTTTCAGATTATAACAAATTACAAGGTTAGGTTTTGAACTTTAATGAAAAGCAATACTTTACCCACGTCTCATATTCACAGTACCTTTTAGATCGCTTGTCCTTTGGATTTCGATAAACTTCACTGGCGCCAACAGCTCCTGCAGCTCCAGTGTAAGAATTTGGCCCTGATAATAAACAAAAGTCAAGTCCAAAGTTTACAGGTGTCCAAGCCAAACACGTTTGTTTACTCAAAGAAAAACAGCCTGCTCTCAGAAGCACGGAATGCGAGTAAGCAAGAAATAAAAAAATAAAAAACACTACTGCAGCAAAGTACAGAGTTATCGCGAAATAAACATCATATGCCAATCAAACATGATGTTTTAGGATGCAATCGACCACGTGCATCACCAATACAATAACATAACTTTGCAGTCACTGATAAATAGCTTTCTTTCTGGTGGTTTTTCAGATAGATACTCGTGCTCATGAGAGCAACTGGTATGAATGGCTGAGGGCAGATTACTTCTTTCCTCTTTTTTTGGGATATATGGGACATTTTTTAACAATATGTTTAATTTCCAAAAAAATGCTCTGCATGTGTGTGCACCACTTGATTCATAGGCCAGCAGTAATTAGCAGTTACTACTACCATGCAATTAAAAATGCACCCAAATGGAAGACAAGAAACTCTGCATCGTGTCTCCAAAAGGTTAAGCAGGCTTGTACATTTGTTCTCAAACATACCTACTTTGCAGACGGTACAGTCCATCCGAGTTGCGCCTTGATAGCTTTGTGTCATGGAAGCATTGATCTTTTTTTACACTGGTGTTTATATAAATTGAAATCCACACCCAATGCATTACCGGTGAATCTCTTAATTGCGTTTGAGGCGCTAGCAGTCATTTTGTCACCAATGTTAAATATGTTAGTCTTCAATAACTACTCTTTCGAATACCTCTGTGGTTTAAATGTTCAAAATGGTAGTGAAATTATAAACACTAGCGAAGTGAACTTAATTTTACTAAAAAAAAAAAAAAGATCATAAAAATGCGCTACAAGTTAAAAGACTGCAAAATTAAGTTGATATATTTTCAGAGAATGTATATTTACCACACTATAAAAATGGAGTTTCTCAATTAAACAAACGTGATTCAGGGAAGCAATAAACGAGCAATGACATTTGGGCAGGAGGGTATTGTTCGCCCCACCTTTGAGCAGAGCAATGCGTTTATGCATCCACGCCATTGTTCCTGTAAGTATGAATTAGTTTATATCGACAAACAATCCATCATCTGCTGCATAATTTGAAGATTTTAACAAACGGATTTTTCTTAGCTGAAACATACGTGTGCAACAATGCCACATCGACATTAAACGGACACTAGCTGTTGAGTGATATAATTAATAATTTCAACGTTTGATAAATGCTACCAAAATATAGGAACGGCCACGCACTGCAAAAAGTATCAAACACCTTACATATATGATACAATTTAAAAATGACGATTACAAATATCAGTTATCATGATTTTTTTTATTGCACGTTTAACAAAAATTCATGCTCGTGCGAGATCACACTTTTCTCAAAATTACAGTTATATTAAGGCACTCAGACTTAAGAGTCACATATATGTTGCATCTTTAAGGTCGTATCTTTGAATGCTAAATATTCTCCTGGTAAGACACTTGCATAATAAATATGAAATGTTAAGCAGTCCAGAATGATTTGCATTTCCATGGTTAGGGGGACCAATTAAGTCGTTCTTTCATTGGTGCAAATTACAGCGGCCCTGGCAATCAGTATGCTTTCTGAGCAAGTATGATATTAACAGGTAGTCATGATGAGTTGCCAGCCACCTTGACAGTCCTATCACACTGTATCCCAGGCTGACGTCTAGTTTTTGGAGCATTAAAGTTTAACTCTTTGCAAATATATAGGTGATAATAACTGGACCCTTATTTACAATACAGTTTTGAAAAACAAGTTCAACACCGGGTTCCTGTGAGCATTCCTGCTCATCATAGATAAATGCCAGTAGAAGTGTGAACACTTACATTCTAGGCATTCTGAACACCTCAATAAAGTAGAGGAGGCATAATCGATGTTAACAAATAACTATGATGTGTGCGAGAGAGCCAAGTTTACCGAATATTACTGTTGGTGGTAATTATTTCAACTAAAGGTAGGCAGTAGTAAGAAAACATTCAGGTCTCAAAAGGAACTCAAGCATGGGAAATCCGACATTCAAAGCAAAGTTTCAACACAAATATAACCCATCTTTAAGGTACCTTCTAACCAATTTACTTTTTATTTTATTTTTTTAAACAGGATTTTATTGCATTTTTGCATCAATACTTACATACAGTACATTATCAAAACAACAGTGTGTCGTCAGGAATAGTTCTGAGAGGGTCTATAGTATCTCCTGTTATATCTGGATAGCCCTTATCAATCTAATCTACAATATAGTGCAATTGCCCTCTCTTGATTCCTTTCCTATTGTTTTCGTGTAGTCAGTGTATCGTTTCTCAAACGTCACAACCGTTAAACCCCATCCTTCCCTCCAACCCTTCTGTGGGAATGTCCTAGCCACATCACACTTAATGCGTCTTGTTTCAATTGATTCTTGATGTTAGGGCACAGGTATTTCCGCAATCCGCAGTGTTTGCAGGTGGTGTGTGGTCTTGGCAGCTCTTCAGCTGTCAGTTAAGGGATGTTCCCCGCCTTCGTAGATGGGCATCAATAAACCTTTTTTGTTCTATCTCCCAATCCACCCCGATGCAGATTCTGCTCCCAGATCTCCTAATCTTTGAGGGCATCGACTAAGTCCTTCCATGCCCCTGCTTCCTCAAGTGAAGTACGTCCCCTCTTGGCCTGAGTTTAACATCTGACTCGTATCCTGCCCATTTTGTGAATTCTGTCTTCCAAGTGGCTATGCGCGGCCCCCTTTGCTCTTCCAATTTCTGGTTATTTCCCTTTTTCGAGCACATGAAATCGGCTAGTAATCTTATTTTTAGATGTGTGTGGGAACCAGCTCAGCAAGCATCAGTCCACTGAGCATGGGACCTCTTTTTCTAAAACAGTCAAGACTATTTCTGTGATTCCATTCCAGAAGCACCTCAGCGTAGGGCACCCTCAGAGCATGTGAAAAAAGGGGTGCTTACTTCATTGCAACAAGCGCATTTAGCTGTTTTTATATGATACATCTTACTAATTTTCTCCGGTGTAAGGTACGTCCTATGTAATATGTGGCCTTCATTGCGTTATATTGGATAAATAGAATGTTTTCCCAGTCCTTGTCCCCAATCGTATTACCAAGGTCTGCTTACCATTTATCTTTCAGGCCCTCCAATGGCTTCATTACTTCCCTTCATAGCCTCCCATATATGCAGGTCACTTCTTTGATCGTCCCTGATGCCATCACCAGATATTGACAACTAATTGATTGGTGTGATTCTTCTATCCCAGCCTTCCAGTGTCATTTAATAGCTTCCGTAACTGCTCTATGGGGTGTGATCCTCCCGGTGTTCTCTTTCCCGCTACCCATTGTGTAAGCCATTGCAGCTGGGCTGCCAAATAATAAGCCTCAAACTCTGGGGCTGCCATTCCTCCCTCTGTTGTCTGTCTTTGCAGTGATGTCAGAGCTACTCAGTGGCAGCTAGAACCCCATATGAATCCCATTATTATCTTATCAACTTCCCTCAAGTATGCCCCAGGAACCCAGAGGGGTAATGTTGTAAAGTAGTATGGCAACCTGGGGAGTGCCACCATTTTAAGAAGAGCCACTCTCCCTGCTACCGAAATCGGCAGTGTGGACCAGAACGAGATACTTGTTTTCAGGCCTCTCATGGCCCTACCCAGGTTGCCATCCAGCAGATCATCTGTGCGGTGGTATATGTGGACTTCTAGGTAAGTAAGGAAACAAGATTGCCAGGGCAAGGGTCCTAGTGCATCCGGGGGTATGTCATCTTCCTGTGCTGGGAACAGACTGGATTTGCTCCAGTTTACACGGAGTCCTGACAAGAAGCCATATTGCTTCAGCATATTTCGCACTCCTGGGAGGGGTCTCTGGGCGTTACGGATGAAAAGGAGCATATCATAAATTTATAATGTAATATAGTGCTCCTTGTTATCCACTTTCAATCCCCGATACATCGTCCCTCCTCGGGTCCAGCATGCTAAGGGTTCTAGGGCTAATAAAAATAAAAGGGGCGTGAGGGGGCACCGCTGTCTAGTACCCCTCTCCACCCAGTAATCTTCAGATATTTGTCACTCTGTTTGGACTCTAGCCGTCGGATCCGTATAAAGTAAATGGGTCCAGGAGATAAATGCCTCCCCTAGTCCCAAACGTTCCATCACTCCATATAAAACGGGCCATTCCAGGCTGTCAAAGGCCTTCTCTATGTCTACTACTAGAACTGC
The DNA here is from genome assembly GCF_031143425.1 of Pleurodeles waltl. Classification (NCBI taxonomy): domain Eukaryota; kingdom Metazoa; phylum Chordata; class Amphibia; order Caudata; family Salamandridae; genus Pleurodeles; species Pleurodeles waltl. The sequence goes on from NC_090444.1 coordinate 848,803,157, forward strand.
TGCTGTCTGCCTACCGGATGCAGTGGCCCTTAGCACTGCGCAGAGGCGCGTATGTTATGTGCTGTGCTTCTCCCTGGGATAAATCTTGACTGATCTGCGGGAATAAATAAAGTCATAAGAAGCAGCAGGTGTGTCGCCAGGATCCTGCTTAATATTTTATAATCCGTATTTCACATTGAGAGCGGCCTATAAGCTCGTTTATCATGGGGTTCTTTGCCTGGGTTTAACAAGGGAACAATTAGGGCATCCCTGGTAGACTGTGGTATTAATGGGCTTAGCCATGTTAAGCATATTGGTCAGTCTGGCTTCTCTATAAGTGTCATAAAACTCAACAGGGATCCCATCTGTACCTGGCACCTTATTTCGAACCAAGATTTTAATCGCCGCCCGAACTCGTGATTTCTGCTCCCAATGCCTCTACATGCTCTGGGGACAATCGTGGTAATTGCAGGGTATCCAATAACTCCCTCAGTTCTGGCATTAGGTGTCCCGCATTGGTTCTATATAGCTGTGCATAATACTCTTGAAATATTGTATTAATCTCTTCTTGTCTATATCATCTCGAGCCATCTTTTGCTTCTAGGTCTACAATAACTGACCATCGCTTGGGGGGGATTTGCCAGCAAGGCTTATAGCATGCTTGTACCATCTCTTTCAGCGTGGGCCCGCACCATATAGTTTCGATAGTCAAAGCAATGTAATTTTTCGACCTTAGCTGCTACTGTTTCCTTTGCAGCAAGGAGCACCTGGTTGAGCTCCGAATGGCTGTGGCATTTCTTTTCACTTTCCCTGAGCAATGTCTCTGCTGTTAAGAGCTCTTGGAGTAGAGTTCTCCTGACCCCTACCACTTCTGAGATGCAGCTGCCTCTAATTACTGTCTTAAATGAATCCCATTTTGGCAAGGGGGAGTCAGCTGTGCTCATGTTTGCTTAAATTTTTTTTGAGTAATAGCCGTGCCTATCGCAGTTCGGAATACTGGGTCCTCCAGGGTTTCTGGACGCAATTGCCACTTCGGAATGCTGGGGCGCTCTTCTCTCCATTTAAGGCAGAGTAGAAGTGGATTGTGATCTGATAGGGTGGGAGTCAGATATTCTGTTGCATGCACCTTAGTATGCATATCTGGGGAGCATAGTATAGCATCTAATCGACATGCAAATCATATATGTTGGAATGGTAAGAATAATCCCTATCAATGGGATGTAGCCTTCTCCAGGAGCCTATTATCCCCCACTTTAGTTGCCACTTTGAGAAGGCTCAAGCTACTCTCTCAGTCTGCGTGCTTGGAAGGGGTGGGCCCAATCTACCCAGGGTAGGATCCGCTATACAATTGTAATCCCCTCCCAGTATTACCGGTCCCATTAAAAAAAGGGGCCAAAACTTTGGATATGCCAGCAAAAAACAGTGTTTGATCCACGTTCGGGCCATATATGCTACCCAGCACCACATCTCGGCCATCTAGTCTACCCTTTACTACCACATATCAACCTTCAGAGTCTATCATTTGACTCATACACTGAAACGGTACCCCCGCCCGAATCCAGATCAGGGTCCCGCGCACATCTACTGAGTATGTAATGTACCTCGCCACCTGCGCTGTAGCGCTGCCCCTTCCTTGGTTGTTAGGTGTGTTTCCTGTAGGAGGGCAATTTGCACCCCTCTACGCTGAAGATAGGAGTGGACTTTATATCGCTTAGCCATGGTATGCATCCCTTTAATATTCTAAGTGATTATCTTATATGTTGTAGCGTCTGCCATGTGTAATCTTATCCCTTTTTACTTCAGTTCTGCTAGCCTGAGCCCAGTGATCTTCTGGAAGATCTTGGCCTTCCAGTAGTATGATTCATATGGTGACTTGACTTCGGACTCCCCACTCCCCAAAACAGGCTAATCGCGAACAATCCCCTAAACTCTCCTTTCCCAGGACAAATGGGTCCCACCTCCTCATCAAAACAATAACACTTAACTTAATATTGGTGGAGATGCCCACCAATCAACGTCGAGGGGGTGGCTGCAATCAACAGTAGACATCCCGCTGGACTTCCCCCCCACCGACCAACATTGTCATCTTATATCTGCTCCCCAGCTCTGTTCTATGGTCTCTGACCAGGTTACTGTAGGTAGCCATCACTAACATCTCAGCAGTTGGTTCCCTCAAGATTTGTCTCTCCCTGTCCAGTAGCGGTACAATTAGGTCCCTCGCATCAGTGCCCTTCTTGGGTACACAGTGAGTAGAGAATGTCCCTCAACCACCTTCATGTGCTAGATCATTATTAGTGTGTGTTAGCTAGCCTCAAAGGCATTCATCTGCTGTGTGGGGGGTGATTTTGGGTATCTCATCTTCCGAATGGTCCGAAGCACCCTCGCTGCTAGATATAGAGGCCTCACTTTGTTTTCATCGCTGTCGGGCTGGCGCCTTCTCGTCTCTTCCGGCTCATCTCAGCTACTATTTCTGCAGTCCTTTGCTGATCTTTTTGTGCCTCAGTTTTAGTTGGTGTACTTCCTTTGGGGCTTTGCACTTTCCTTTTAACTTTCTTCTTCCGTGCGCTTTTGTCTGTCAAAGGTGTACGGCGAGGTCCAGCCAGTCCCATACTTCCTTGGGTGTGTGAAAGAAATGTGTCCCCTCAGCTGTAGAGACTCTAAGACTGGCATGAAATATCATGGCATACGTCACATTTAAATGTCTTAATCTCGCCTTTGCTTCTATAAACGTTGCTGTTTGTTTCTGTATGGCCTTAGTAATGTCTGGGGAGATCATCACTTTATGATTGTCCACTATTGTCTCTCGTTTCTCTTGCGCCCTTGCCAGGATGTGGTCGCGATCTAGGTAATGTAAGAGACGAGCTACTATAGGCCTTGGTGGTATTCCAAGTTGCGGTGGCTTTGCTGGTACCCTATGCGCCCTCTCCAGCGCATAGAAGGCGGCAAGTCCCTCTGATGTATCTCCTCTCGCAGCCACCTCTCCAAGTAAGATATCCCATCCCTCCCTTCCACTCTTTTAGGCATGCCTACGATGCAGATATTCTGCTTGGCGGTATAGGGTGCACACCTTCGCCTCCATCGTTATTAGCCTGGTCTGCAAGGATCCTACCTCAGGGTTAAGCTCCATCAGTGTTTTCTCCGTCCCGGTTACTCTTTCGACCACTCTCCGTTGGTCGTCCTTGAAGATGCCAAGGTCTACACCCAGTGCATCTATCTTGGTTTCCAGTGATTCTCTTGTGGTTGTGATGGCTTGCCAGACGTCCATCTACGTGGAGTCCATCTGGGGTTCTTGTCTTATGGCATTCAGTTTTGTTGATAGTGTCCCACTGCTCTTCGCTGCCCCCGTCAGTTTTTAATTCATCTTTCCCATGGTGGTAATTAGGGGCAAGTGGTCGCACAGAGTCTACTCCAGTCGTTCTTCTATTCTACATGCATTCTGAGGCCCTCCAACCAAGCTCCCCTCGTGACACTACTTCTACGGGATTGAGCACCCTTCTTCTCCCTTTTCTATTTTAGAGCATTTTGGGTGCCAGCCCACAATGTTGTATAAGGCAAAGTGCTCCTTGCATTGATGGGTTCTTGTACCGGGTATGTGCAATGTTGCTGCGGCTAACTCTGGTCCTCGGACCACAGGCCCCTTGGTGTTTGAGGGCCAGGGGACGCAAAACCAGTCTACCCTCCGGCTTTAAGGGCACGCTAGTGTTCCTGACGTGTTATTGTATTGTTTCCCTTCAGGGCGCTCTCTTATACTTACTAATTGTCTGGCAGTTATGGGTTCTCTGCTTCCTCCAAAGTGATCGCCGCAATCGCCTTCCTACAGTCCCCGCAGCTCTGCCGGCACTATTGGCCTCGTAATCCAGCCTCCTCACCTCTGTCCATCGCTGCTCTGTGAAAGCTCCGTCCGTCGTGGTGCCTTCCGCAATTGTCTTGGTCCTCCTCAGTCTCCCCTGCCCCTGGACAGGTCTATCAGCAGCTAACCAGGGTCACCAGACTCTTGCAGGCGTTTCTCTATTTTCATGTACTGGGCGCAGCTATTTTGTTTCAGCCCTTCACGGCCGCTCAGGGCCCTCAAGTGCAGGGACCCGCTTGGCGACCCTCGTACGCTGTTGCTGCTCTTGGGGCCCACAGCGGGGGACCGGGCCGATCACAGGGGGAGCACCTGTGGCTCGATCTCCTTGTGGCCTCCTCTCCTCTGTCTCTGTTGCCGCTACGCGGGAGTGCGCCGATCACGCAGCTCCTGTGATCTCCTCGGTCCGACTCCTTGCTCACTTGATAGCTCGGCCGGCAGTTAGGCAGGGCCGCTAGGGTCTCACAAGCTCTTCGTTCTGGTCTGCAGGTCTTCCCCTGTTCCGTAGGCGTCCCCTCATCTCCGCACGCTGCCATGCTGTCTCAGCAGTTGTTTGAGGCCTCAAACGTCATCACTTGTACACTCACGCAGTTTTTGGGGCTCACAAGTGGGGTCCAAGTGGATTATAGAGAGGTTACCAGGGATGCCAATTCCACTGGGGCCTCTGTTTTTTCAGGAGTGTTAGGGATGTGGGGTTGCCGGGAGGGAGCTCAAGATTCACGTCATACTTCATCGGCTGCTGGCCATGCCCCCCTTCTAACCATTTACTTTTATGGTGCTCACACCATATGGTATGAAAGGACTAAGGAATATCAAAAATCAGGAAGGTGGAAAAAGCAAAATGTCACTGATGCGCAAAAAATAAGTATCTGAGCAGAGCTTGACAAAAATGGAGTTGTATGTGATTCATTTGGCAAAAACAGTTAAGGAGGTGGAGATTGCAATTTCGCTTATTTATCCATATCAATCATTTGTCCAAGTATAATCATGTTCATCAACAAGTCTAGCACGAAGGAGAGAAGGCTCTTTTCACTAAATGGTGCTTCAAAATGTGATAAATTCTCTGGAGCACCACACTGTAACTGCTCTCCTGTACTTTTCATGTGGCCGCCATTAAGCGGTTTACTATTATCACCTGGTCAGTTAAAAAGTCCTCCAACTAAATGCATGCCTGGTCGCAGCCTTCCTGCTCACTCTTGTGGCCCACAGTCTTTAGAGACTGCAACTTCTGAGATGATGAGTCCTTCTCTAACACTCACATTATTGGAATGCTACCCTCTTGGCCCTAGCTTCTCCACCTTTTTTTGCACATTCTTCATTAGCATAATAACCTAGTTGCTGTGTGTATGCTTGCCTTGCTTTAGTAAGTTTCATTTACTCTGAATATCATTTTGGAAAATCCTCTTGCTAAAGTTTTGGAATCATCAGTGAAATAAGTATTCAGACAGACTTATCGCCTAAGCCACGCCTACAAATTGCTTAGTCCTTCACATTAAGAAATGTTTGGACTATGTGGATTTCTTTCACAGATACAATAAGAATGATGGCTATGCTATAATGTTCACACATCCAAATGTGGAAAGGACACAAAGTATTCCTTATTACGATGATGGTATGGAGTCCGGCCTTTAGCACAGTCCCAGAACTAGTAGAACAATAAAGTACTGAAACACACAACAGAGTTCAGTAAGAACAATTAATAAGTTCAATAGTGTATTCAGAAGTAAAGGTGAACAAAAGTTGTTTTTATTCTTCAAGCTGTCTCCAGATCCTCGCCCATGTCATACACCATCAAAGAAACAGCAGCTGTATGACTATATGGCACTGAATGCAAAGTACAAGGAGCCAAAGTCTGTATTGTTGCAGAATTCTACAGCGCATTGGTCAGAAATACTCAGTCCGAAATGCTCAAAAGCATGTGAACTAGCCCCCCCACCGCAGTATCTGGCTGGTATGTAGATGTTCCAGTTACAGTCACTTGGAACCTCTAGTCATGTTGTGTCTTAAGCCCAGAACATAATGTCCATCTCCATGTGAAGGCAGGACTGAGACGGACATTACTTCCTGGGCTTATCATGGCCACTCTGAATTAATGCTACACTCACACATATTCAGCGAAATCACGCTTTGGCACATTTTACTTTGAATTCAGTGCTGTTTGGGCATACAGCTTCACAGTGAATTACAGCCTTGAAAAAAAACTTAGGGATGTACCATGTGCCAGCTGCCGTTCCTTTGATAATGTATGACGGACGAGGATCTGGAGAAAACTTGGAGAATGAAAACAACTTTTGTCCACTTTTACTTCTGAATACCCGATCAGACTTTTTTTAAATGTCTTTTATTAATTTTCACAGCAATACAATGATTAATGCAAAATAATAAAAATTCCTCCATTAAAACCTTAAGTTCCAACCCCCCCCCTTATATGCATCTCAACCAGCCATATAAAATGTTTCATGATCATAAAATTTCTACTTTAAGAGTTTTTTCCTCCACAAATACAATTACTTATACATTTATGTATTAGAGGCATCTTCCATTTCAGAGTCTGATGTTGTGCTTGACTCTTCAGATCTTGTGTTATGAGGGAGTTTCAAGCAATCTAATAATATATCCCACTGTTCAGCTACTTCCCTAGGCTGCTTTCCCCGTGCTGCTTCTAGGTGTAGTATAGTTCCCTCAGCTTCCGCCCATTTAATTATAGCATCTGACCATCTTGGTACAAGAGGGCCTTTCACATCTTTCCAATGCGAAGTGATCTCCCTCTTGGCCAGTAGTAAAGCTAAATCAATAAATTTGTTGGTTGTTTTTTTTTGCTGAAGGGCGCGGGAAGTCTCCTAATAGAGCTATTAGAGGGGAGGGTGAGAAGTTTCTTTCAGTTATTATAGGTAAATGCTTAAATATCTCCTCCAAATACGATTTTACTTGCGCGCAATTCCAAAGCATATGCTCCAGCCGGCTGCAGGTTCTGAGCATCCCGAGCATCCCGGGCCCTCCGGTGCTGAACATCTTTGCAATGTCTTTTGGAGTGAGGTATGCCCTATGATATATATATATATATATATATATATATATATATAGATTGATTAACTTAAATCAGGCATTTCTGGATACGGGGTATATATGGGAAGTAATCCTAGACCACTGTTGTTCTTCTATGGCGATGTCCAATTCTGACTGCCATTTCAATCTAAGTTTGTCCAAAGGTGTATGTAGGCTTTTGTGAAGTGGCTGGTAAATTGCTGAAATCACCCCTCTTTGCTCTCCTATTGAGCAAATGAGCTTACATCCCGCATGTGTGGGAGGTTCCAGCGTACCCGTCCTCCATGTCTTGTGTACAATTCTAATGATTGCACTCTATGTAATAAACATTCCTGAGGGAACGTTAAATTGATCTTGTAGTTCTGTAAAGGTGCGTAGTCTACCGTCATTATACCAGTCACTCAATACAGTTATACTGCATTCGGCTAGTTTTTTTTTTCCCTGCTAGTGCTGAGTTCACTGCCATGTATTTCAAACAAATTAGTGGTACCTCTGGTGCATACGGTGTTACTCTGAGTGTGCTTCTCAGGATCTGTTCCCAGCATAGTCTTATCGAATTCCATTCCAATGGAAGTTGTCGATGTTTCCCCCCTAGGGTTCAGTATAATGCTAAGAATATCATCTAATGAGCCACTTAGGGTATTCTGGGGTTCCTGAAGAGTTGAAATATTACAGACTAATCTTGCCAATTATTGTAGCTGACTCTCCCAAAAGTACATTTCCATGTCGGGGGCAGCCAAGCCTCCCTTCTCAGTAGGTCTTTGAAGGGTATGCAATGCAATTCTGTGTCTACTGGTTCCCCAGATGAAGCTCGTAAATATGGAATTAATGTCTTTAAACACTGATTTCGGGACAGTCAGGGGTAGCACAGAGAAGTAATACAACAGTCTTGGTAGTACTATAATCTTAAGTAATGCTACTCTCCCTGTGACCGTCAAGGGCAGTGTTTCCCAGAATCATATGTTTGACCTGAGCTTTCACAGAGCACGGTGTACATTTCCCTCCATTAGGTCCTCTATTTTATGATATATATTCACTCCAAAGTATTCAAACGTGGAAGGTGTCCATGGAAGCCCCTGTGTATCGTTAATCTTCGGGGACCCCTCGATCAATGGAAAGGCAGCAATTTCTGCTAGTTAATCCGGAGACCAGAGGCACCGCCAAAGCTCTCCATCATATTCATTGCTCCTGGCAGATCAGTCACAAGGTTTTGGAGGAAGAGCAGCATATCATCTGCGTAATGTGCAATATGATGAGTTTGCTGTCCCATTAATATGCCCTTAAAATATTTGGAGGATCTGGCCATTTGGGCCAGCGGTTCAACAGCCAATGCAAATAGCAGAGGAGACAAGGGGCAGCCCTGCCTAGTACCTCTGCCAATCCCAAATGGGTCTGATATGGTTCTGCCCATGCGGACCCTCGCAGTAGGATTTGCATATCACAGTTTTGTCCAACGCACAAAACGCTGTCACTGTGAACAGTTTCAAAAGTACTTTTTCCAGGTAATCCCATCAAAAGCCTTTTCAATATCAACTGAGATCATTGCTGCCTGCGTTAGTGTTTGAGGGGCTACATGAATTATAGAAATCAGTTGTCTGATATTCTGTGCGGTGCTACGCTGGGGGATGAAGCCGGATTGATCACGGTGTATCAGGGATGTCATGTGGGGCAGAAGTCTGTTAGTAAGTATCCGACTAAGTATTTTATAATCCATGTTGAGCCTGGACAGTGGTCTATAGGACCAAACATTCTCCGGAGGTCCATCTGTTTTTAATAAAGGAATCATAATAGCTTTGTTTGTGGGTGGAGGCAGGTTCCCCTTTTTCCCTAGCTTCAGAGTATGTAGTGCATAAGAGTGGTGCCACTTTTTCTCGGTATGTAGTGTAAAACTCAAAGGGGAGTCCATCTGCTCCTGGGACCTTACCCCGCGCCATCCCCTGAATGGCAGTTTTAATTTCCATTACTGTGATGGGCTTGGCTAGGGCCACTCTATTTGCTTCATCTAGGCTAGGGAGATCGAGGATCTCTAAATCCTCTAACTGGGATGGTGTTAGTGTCTCAGTGGGGCTAGCATATAGATCAGAATAATAACTAGCAAATCGTTTGTTTATCTCTTTCTGACTAAATAGATGGTTGCCGCCGGCATCCTTGATTTCTACTATTACTGACTGCTGCTTTAATGGATTAGCGAGCCAGGCCAAAAGAGCGCCGGCTTTGTCTCCTTCTGCATGTTGTCTAGCTAGGTATTTCTTATAATCAAAGCGGCTCAGTTTGTTGTAGCCTCAGATTTTCTCTTTAGTTTCAACCAGAAGGGGAGTTAAACCAGGACTTTCCGGCCTTCTACACTCAGTATCTCTAAGAGAGTACTCAAGTTTCTTAATTTCGCGTTCTAATGACCGTCGGACCCCAATGTGTTCATTAATGCATACTCCTCTGATTACTGTTTTAAATGCCTCCCATTCCAGTGCTCTGGAGGAAGTGGTACCTGAATTGATAGTGAAGAACTTATTGTTGTGAGTATTAAGTGTTTAAAAGCTTCATCTTCTAACATTTCTGCTCTGAGACGCCATGTTGGTATACGCGGTCTATCTCTTCCACAAGCTAATGTTATAATCAGCAAACGCAGAGTAAGCGGTTGCAGTCACCTGACCTCTCCATCTCTGCGCCAGGGCCTTAATCTCTTGTTCAACGAGATGGGTCTCTTGAAGCAGAGCCATTTGCACTCCCAGCCGATTAAGCTTATTATACACCTTATATCTCTTGGCCATGCTATTCAACACTCTAACATTCCAGGTGACTATTTTATAATTTGATGAAGTATTCATTGACTCCGTGTGTTATGCGATTGTTAAATGTGTTTTCGCTAGAGTTTCTAGGTGTAAGCCTCAACATATTTCTTTTAGTGTGAAGGACAGTCAATAGTATGGCGGCGGATGCAAAACTTTTATGACTCTTAGAACTAATATTCTACACCCCCAACTCCCTCTCCCCAGGGCCAGCCTCTAGAACTATTCCCGTCCAAACAATTAAGACTAATTAACATCCTATTGGTAGGGTGGCGTGCCAGAAGCAGAGAGCCTATGTCCTGGTCCACCCACGGAGCTCTAACAGAGTGTATGAACAGGCAGTAGGGTTATTTACACAAATATGTTCCATTTTAACATCCGTTCTGTACATCATGCAATCGTAAGACAGACCCCATGACATCACAATTACCAAGGGACAATGCCTCACTAGATTCATTTGCCCTGCCTCCAGCTCTTAGATCTTTACAGGCGATATAGGCAGCGATGGCAGGCCAAGGATTCGATCTATTTTACTCACAGACCTCTAGGTTACTACTAGTCAAATAAGGTCATCCGAAGATTTCAGAGTTATTTTGGGCATGCTGACTGAGGTGCCATGTGAGGAATCAGAGGAGCTCCTACAGCTTAAGTCATGATCAGAGCAGACTCCGGATGATTGAGTCCCAGAGACGCTCCCTCCGCTCAAGGCAGCTGCTGCATCTACTGCTCCACGCATTTCCTGAAGTGCTGAAGTCAGACTACCCACAGAAGAATCCGAAAAAGGATGACATATGGAAGTGGATTAGTAACGGTTTACTAAAAATACAGAACCTTTGTAGGAGGCTGGTTCAGTTTATGGTGTGGCACCCTATACTGAGTCCAGGCAACTCTTAGTGATGGTGTTTAAGTGTACAGATAGCAAGAGCTCTCTAGGGTTAGCTGTGGTGGGCAGCTAAAGCACACGTAGGAGGAGTGCAATGCACTAGCAATACCACGGTAGTCAGTCAGTAACTCTACAGAAGAAAGAAGGTCTAGGTTCAGAGAAGCTATTATTTAGTTAGACCACTTGTGTTGACCAGTGTCCACTACATACCTTAAGTAACTTCCCCACACTTACAAAGCCCACAGAATGGAGTCTGAGGTCTGTAGGGGCACCCTGCTCATACATGGGTGCCCTCACACTTAGGGACGTACACCCTGCCCTTGGGCTGAAGGTCCTACCAGATGGGTGACTTACAGTGTCCAAGTGCAGTGACCGTGATAAAAGGCGTACCTTATATCTAAAGTGAAAGGTACACACACCATTTCATGCAGGCTACAATGGCAGGCATGCAGACGCCCCGGGTACATAGGTAACATATACTAGGGACTTATATGTGTGCACCAGTATGCCAAATGTGGGTGTAAGGGTTTACCAGAAGCCAAATTTAGGGGAGAGAGCACAGACATTGGGGTCCTGGTTAGCAGAATCCCAGTGTATTACAGTGAAAATATTCTGACACCAGGCAAAAAGTAGGGGTAACTATGTCAGAAAGATGCTATTTTCCTACAACCTTAAATTTGGGGATTCTTCTGAACAGCGCTAAACGCATGATCACGAAAAGGAGAAAAGTCAAGAGAGATATTCAGGGTTTGACAAACTGATAAAAACAAAGTGGGACAATAGGAACTGCACCTGCCTTTAAGTTGAGAAAAACAGAAGAAGGGCAGCATTTTCTGCTACTGAAGTTAAACACTGTTGAGCCTATAATGGCATCTTCTCATGCATTCCAATGTCCTCAGGGTTCTCGGAAGACTGGAATATGCTCTCCATTTTAAGGTCGGCAGTTGCTGACTGACTAAGTTGTTTGATCGAATAAACTTACCTGCTTCTGCTGCCACTGTGTTGAGTGAGATGGCACAAGATGGCATTGTGTGTGTCGAGGCCATCAGGGTTCTAGAAAGCTCACTCAAATATGCCATGGTATTGACTGACTATGGCCCTCATTACAACCCTGGCGGTAAATCCTGCTTACCGCCGAGCCGACGGCCACCAACATATTGTGACAGCGGCAGTATTCCACCACGGGTACTATGACCCACACATAGAAACCCGCCACTATACAGACACCCACACAAGTCAGCCACACCAAAGGTCAGTGACAAACTGGCGATACCAAAACCCAAACCGTCACTGCAAAAGGAATACGCCCACAGTATCACGACCCACGAATCAACGAAGCGGTCTTTCAGCCACAGTAAACCATTGGTGGTACACACCGCCGCGCTCACAATACACACACACACACACACCTACAAAACTACACCACATGGGACAATTCAAACTACACACACCTGACACACATACACACATCACACCCTCAAAATCATACCACTATAAAACACACACCCACATTGCCCACAACGCTTTCAATGAACAAATTAGAACAAGCAGAGAGAGAAAAGCAAAGAGCATGCCTTCACTCAGAGGCACAGAACAGCATCACTCATACACCATCCACGCACATCACATAATACATCATAACAGCACCCCACACATCACCTCACACATATCACTCACACCACATCATGGCACCTCAAAGACACCCCAGGTTTTCTGAGAAGGAGCTAAGGGTCATGGTGGAGGAAATCCTCCTGGTAGAGCCACAGCTATTCGGATCACAGGTGCAACAGACGTCCATTGCTAGGAAGATGGCGCTATGGCGGAGAATCGTAGACAGGGTCAACGCCGTGGGACAGCACCCAAGAACCAGGGAAGACATCAGAAAGAGGTGTAATGACCTATGGGGGAAGGTGCATTCTGTGGTATCAAGACACCAAATTGCTGTACAGAGGACTGGCGGTGGACCCCCACCTCCTCCCCAACAACTAACAACATGGGAGGAGCAAGTCTTGGCGATCATGCATCCTGAGGGCCTCGCAGGAGTAACAAGAGGGCTGGACTCTGGGAAGTTATATCTTTACTACTTTATCCCACAGTCCACCTGCATGCCCTCACTAAGTTCTACCCTTACCCTCACCCCCATCACTCCCCCACCTCCCATGTACCCCATTATCACAACACCACACATCCCAATACCAAGGCCTGCATGCAACACCTATCCATGGACACCCATCACAGACCTGCATAGACACCCATCATCACAGCATGCACACTAGAGACTCACCCACCCCACACAATCAGCAATCACACAAGGCTAAGGTGACAGGGAAAGCACAATTCTATTAGGGAAATACACCCACTGCACAAGATGGGACTTACAGATACAATAGCAATGCATTTGCATCCCAACAGGACCCCTACCCAACGTCACTGGACAGGAGGTGCCAGCTACATCCAGTCCCCCCTCACAGAAGAGTCCCACAGCGATGACAGCAGCTCTGCACACCTGGATCATAATGACCAGCCTGGCCCATCTGGGACCTCTGCACAGTCGGTTCTCCTGCCACAGTTCCAAAACACCACGGAGCATCCCCCCTCAGGAAACACCAGCACAGCACCCACCCAGTAGGCCAATGCCACTGTACCCAGGACACATCAATCAGCAGTGTGTTCACCACTACAGGGACCCCAGGCAACCCCACTAACCCAGGACGATCAGGGACCTGGGGTCGGAGCAGTGGGCACACGGTTCAGGGGACAGAGGCACAGGACAACAGGGAAGCTGGGAGGACTGCTGTGCGAGAGGGGGAGGACAGGCCCAGGGAACCCACTCTCCACGAGGCACTCTCAAACATAATGGCAGCATACCACCATTCCCAGGAGTCCATGGGCACGGTACTGGCCAAGTTTCAGGAGACCCAACGGCTGCAGGAGGGACAGTACATGGGGATCAGGGAGGACCACCAAAATCTACACCATCCTGGTCACCATAGCAGAGGTGCTGGTTGACATGGGCAAGACTATGAGGGAGGCAGTGGCTTAACAAAGGGTCCCTGACACTAGCCAAACCGAGGAACAGCCTTCAACCTCCGCCGCTAGTGGACAGGAGGCTCCGCCACAGGACCAACAGACCACCAGCACCCCACCCCCTGCAGAAGTACCACCCCGCAAACGGTCCCTGCGATCCAGGCAGAAGGCAGAGAACATTGCCAAGACCCCCACCTGGAAAAAAGACTCTCCTGATTGTCACCCTTCTGTCCCACTATGTCACCCTGTCCACCTTGAACTGCCATTGCTCCACTTCCAATGCCCCATTGGACAATGCACCTGTGATACCAAGAACCTTCCTCGACATCACCCCAACCCCTTGCACATACCCCTATACTCATTAGCACCTAAATAAACACCCTTTAATCAAATACTAATCTGGTGTCAGTCTGATGATTCACAAATGTATTACTACAACAGTAGCAAAGCATTGCAAGGTATATGTTAATTCACTCATATCAATGTGTGACAGTTGTTGGGCAGCAGTACACATACCAGAAGCCAGAATGTGGTACCCAGATCTGCAAAATGAAATCCAAAGGGAACAGTCGGTGTCCATTGACAGAGGTTAAGAGGCTGCCATGTACAATGTCCTAAAGTAAACTGATATGTGAAGAGGAGTTACAGTCTCTAACCTGTGTGTCACTTGAAGTATTGCAGGATGATGTTTGTGCTGTTGTAAATAACTTCTTCCTCTGCCTCCTCTTCCTCACTGTCCACAGGCTCTACCACTGCCACAAGACCATCACCAGGCTCATCCTCCAGCAGAAAAGGCACCTGGCGTCTCAATGCCAGGTTGTGCAACATACAGCATGCCACGATGATCTGGCACACCTTCTTGGGTGAGTAGTACAGGGAGCCACCTGTCAGATGGAGGCACTGGAATCTGGCCTTTAAGAGGCCGAATGTCCTCTCAATAACACTCCTAGTTCGCCCTGGTGCCTCATTGTAGAGTTCCTCTCCCCTTGTCCTGGCTTTCCTCACTGGGGTCAGTAGCCATGACAGGTTGGGGTAACCAGTCACCTGCAAATTTCGAGGGATACCTGTTAGACACACACTAACCCTTAGGGACTACCCCATACCCAGACACCTACTCATACTGTGTGGGGACCTTGGGCTCACCCTATCAGCCACACCCGGTGCCTCTGGAGTTGGCCCATCACATAAGGGATGCTGCTATTCCTCAAGATATAGGCTATTCCTCAAGACAGACCCAGGATACTTGGCATGCACATGGGAGATGTACTGGTTCGCCAAACACACCATTTACACGTTCATCGAACATTAGCCTTTTCTATTTCTGTACACTTGTTCATTTCTCGGAGGGGGGGGGGTGGGGGGGGGGGGATGGGTGGCGGCAAATGCCACATGTGCCCCATCAATTGCACCAATTATGTTGGGGATGTGTCCTAGGGCTTAGAAGTCAGCTTTCACTGTGGAAGATGCCGCCATCTCATATGCTGCCTCAGCGGTTGTAGCCTATGGAGAAGAACGGTGAGCAGAAGGTCATTTACCACATAGATTGCACAAGTGTGTCTGAATGAAAATGTCACTTACCCAGTGTACATCTGTTCATGGAATCAGTCGCTGAAGTTTCACATGTTGTGCATAGCCCGCCATCTGGTGTTGGGTCGGAGTGTTACAAGTTGTTTTTCTTCGAAGAAGTCTTTCGAGTCACGGGACCGAGGGACTCCTCCTCTTTGTCTCCATTGCGCATGGGCGTCGACTCCATCTTCGATTGTTTTCCCCGCAGAGGGTGAGGTAGGAGTTGTTTGTTAGTAATAGTGCCCATGCAATGGAGTGAATAAGTATGTACCTATCTAAGATTTAATATATTTACAAATGTACAAAGTTGAAGCTAACTTCCAAACGGCTACAGGCTCCCGGGGAGGTGGGTGGGCACATGTGAATCTTCAGCGACTGATGCCACGAACAGATGTACACTGGGTAAGTGACATTTTCAGTTCGATGGCATCTGTTGCTGTAGATACACATGTTGTGCATAGACTAGTAAGCAGTTATCTCCCCAAAAGCGGTGGCTCAGCCTGTAGGAGTGGAAGTAGTCTGAAATAAGGTTCTTAGTACGGCTTGACCTACTGTGGCTTGTTGTGCTGATAGCACGTATACATAGTAGTGCTTGGTAAATGTGTGAGGCGTAGACCATGTGGCTGCCTTACATATTTCGTGCATTGGAATATTCCCTAGGGAGGCCATGGCAGCGCCTTTCTTTCTGGTTGAGTGTGCCCTTGGTGTAATGGGCAGTTGTCTTTTTGCTTTAAGGTAGCAGATTTGGATGCACTTAACTATCCATCTGGCTATACCCTGTTTCGATATTGGGTTTCCTGCGTGAGGTTTTTGAAATGCAATAAACAGTTGTTTAGTTTTCCTGATGTTTTTAGTTCTGTCGATGTAGTACATTAGTGCTCTTTTGACGTCTAATGTATGTAGTGCCCTTATAGCTATGGAATCTGGCTGTGGGAAGAACACTGGTAGCTCTACCGTTTGATTTAGGTGGAACGGTGAAATAACCTTTGGCAAAAATTTAGGATTGGTCCTTAGGACTACTTTATCTTTGTGTAGTTGGATAAAAGGTTCTTGTATTGTAAACGCCTGAATTTCACTTACTCTTCTTAGAGATGTGATGGCGATGAGAAATGCAACTTTCCATGTTAGGAATTGTATTTCGCAAGAGTGCATAGGTTCAAAGGGTGGACCCATGAGTCTTGTTAAGACGATGTTGAGGTTCCATGAAGGAACGGGTGGTGTCCTTGGTGGTATAATTCTTTTGAGGCCTTCCATAAACGCTTTAATGACAGGTATCCTAAATAGTGAAGTTGAATGGGTAATCTGCAGGTATGCAGATATCGCTGCTAGGTGTATCTTAATGGAAGAGAAGGCCAGGTTCGATTTTTGTAAGTGTAGTAAGTAACCCACCACATCTTTTGGAGATGCGTGTAACGGTTGAATTTGATTATGATGGCAGTAGCAAACAAACCTTTTCCATTTGCTTGCATAGCAGTGTCTAGTGGATGGTCTTCTGGCCTGCTTTATGACTTCCATACATTCTTGTGTGAGGTTTAAGTGTCCGAACTCTAGGACTTCAGGAGCCAAATTGCTAGATTCAGCGATGCTGGATTTGGGTGTCTGATCTGTTGTTTCTGTTGCGTTAACAGATCTGGTCTGTTTGGTAGTTTGACATGAGGCACTACTGAGAGGTCTAGCAGTGTTGTGTACCATGGTTGCCTTGCCCACGTTGGTGCTATCAGTATGAGTTTGAGTTTGTTTTGACTCAATTTGTTTACTAGATATGGAAGGAGAGGGAGAGGGGGAAAAGCGTACGCAAATATCCCTGACCAGTTCATCCATAGAGCATTGCCTTGAGACTGCCTGTGTGGGTACCTGGATGCGAAGTTTTGGCATTTTGCGTTCTCCTTTGTTGCAAATAGGTCTATTTGAGGTGTCCCCCAAATTTTGAAGTAAGTGTTTAGAATTTGGGGGTGAATCTCCCATTCGTGGACCTGTTGGTGATCTCGAGAGAGATTGTCTGCTAGTTGATTTTGGATCCCTGGAATAAATTGTGCTATTAGGCGAATGTGGTTGTGAATTGCCCATTGCCATATCTTTTGTGCCAGGAGGCACAGCTGTGTCGAGTGTGTTCCCCCCTGTTTGTTTAGATAATACATTGTTGTCATGTTGTCTGTTTTGACAAGAATGTATTTGTGGGTTATGATGGGTTGAAATGCTTTCAACGCTAGGAATACTGCTAACAATTCGAGGTGATTTATATGCAGCTTTGTTTGATGTACGTCCCATTGTCCTTGGATGCTGTGTTGATTGAGGTGTGCTCCCCACCCTGTCATGGAAGCATCTGTTGTTATCACGTATTGTGGCACTGGGTCTTGGAAAGGCCGCCCTTTGTTTAAATTTATGTTGTTCCACCATAGAAGCGAGAGGTATGTTAGGCGGTCTATCAACACCAGATCTAGAAGCTGACCCTGTGCTTGAGACCATTGTGATGCTAGGCACTGTTGTAAGGGCCGCATGTGCAATCGTGCGTGTGGGACAATGGCTATGCATGAGGACATCATGCCTAGTAGTTGTAATATCATCTTCGCCTGTATTTTTTGTGTTGGATACATGCGTTGTATAATCTTTTGGAAATTTTGAACCCTTTGTGGACTTGGAGTGGCTATTCCCTTTGTTGTATCTATTGTGGCTCCTAGGTATTGTTGTACCTTGCACGGCAGAATGTGTGATTTTGCATAGTTGATGGTGAAACCGAGTTTGTAGAGGGTTTGTATGACCTGATCCGTGTGGTGTGAGCACCTTGTCAGTGAGTCGGTCTTGATTAGCCAGTCATCTAGATACGGGAATATGTGTATTTGCTGCCTTCTGATGTGTGCAGCCACTACTGCTAGGCACTTTGTGAAGACTCTTGGTGCAGTTGTTAAACCGAAGGGCAATACTTTGAATTGGTAATGTATTCCTTTGAATACGAACCTCAGGTATTTCCTGTGCGACGGATGTATTGGTATGTGGAAATACGCGTCTTTGAGATCTAAGGTGGTCATGTAGTCCTGTTGCTTTAGCAATGGTAACACTTCTTGTAGCGTGACCATGTGAAAGTGTTCTGATTTGATGTAGGTGTTTAGTGTTCTGAGGTCTAGGATTGGTCTCAGTGTTTTGTCCTTTTTTGGTATTAGGAAGTACAGTGAATAAACTCCTGTGTTTATTTGTGTTTTTGGTACTAGTTCTATTGCGTTCTTTTGCAATAATGCTTGAACTTCTATTTCTAGAAGGTCTGAATGTTGTTTTGATAAATTCTGTGCTTTTGGTGGTATGTTTGGAGGGATTTGTAGAAATTCTATGCAATAACCATGTTGGATAATTGCTAAGACCCAAGCGTCTGTAGTTATTTCCTCCCATGCTTGGTAATACTGACCTATTCTTCCCCCCACTGGTGTTGTGTGGAGGGGATGAGTGACATGTGAGTCACTGTTTGGTTGTAGGGGTTTTGGGGCTTTGACATTTTCCCCTATTCCTAGGGAATTGTCCTCTGTATTGGCCCCGAAAGCCTCCCCTTTGGTATTGTCCCTGGTAGCTGGACGGTGTTGCCTGTGAGGTGCTGGCTTGTGTGGCCTGACCCCGAAACCCCCCTCTAAAGGTTGTTTTGCGGAAGGTGCTGTAAGTGCCTCTGCTTTGCGGGGAGTAGAGGGCGCCTATGGCTTTAGCAGTGTCAGTGTCCTTTTTGAGTTTCTCAATTGCCGTGTCCACTTCTGGTCCGAACAGTTGTTTCTCATTGAATGGCATATTGAGCACTGCCTGCTGTTTCTCTGGTTTAAAACCAGACGTTCGTAGCCATGCGTGCCTTCTTATAGTGACAGATGTGTTAATTGTTCTTGCAGCTGTGTCCGCTGCATCCATAGAGGAGCGTATCTGATTATTAGATATGTTCTGTCCTTCCTAAACCACTTGTTTCGCCCTTTTTTGTAGCTCTTTGGGTAGATGCTCAATGAGGTGTTGCATCTCGTCCCAATGGGCTCTGTCATAGCGCGCAAGTAGTGCTTGAGAGTTAGCAATGCGCCACTGGTTTGCAGCTTGTACTGCGACTCTCTTTCCGGCTGCATCGAACTTGCGGCTCTCTTTATCTGGGGGTGGTGCATCCCCAGATGTGTGGGAGTTGGCTCTCTTGCGAGCTGCTCCTACTACGACGGAATCTGGTGGCAGCTGTGAGGTGATGAAAACAGGGTCTGTGGGAGGTGCTTTATATTTCTTATCCACTCTTGGTGTTATTGCTCTACTCTTGACCGGCTCCTTGAAGATTTCCTTTGCGTGCCGGAGCATTCCTGGGAGCATAGGCAGGCTTTGGTAGGAGCTATGGGTGGAGGAGAGGGTGTTGAATAAGAAATCATCCTCGACTGGTTCCGAGTGTAGGGACACGTTGTGGAACTCTGCTGCTCTAGCCACCACTTGTGAGTATGCTGTGCTATCTTCCGGTGGTGAGGGCTTTGTAGGATATGCCTCTGGACTGTTGTCCGACACTGGGGCGTCGTATAAGTCCCAAGCGTCTTGGTCCTGGTCACCTTGGCTCATGGTGGTGTGAGCCGGGGAATGTGATGGAGTTTGTGCCGGTGAAACGTTAGTTACAGGTGGAGGAGAGGGTGGCGGAGTTACCTTTTTCACCATTTTCGTTTGTGGTGCTTGGTCTGACTGAAACTCCAATCTCCTTTTTCTCCTAATAGGGGGAAGGGTGCTTATTTTCCCTGTTCCTTCCTGTATAAAGATACGTTTCTGCGTGTGGTCCACTTCGGTGGATTGCAACTCTTCCTCAAATCTATGCTTTCGCAGCTGAGAGGACAGTGATTGCTCCTCTGAATAGGAACCGGTAGTTGGGTCGGTTGCGGGTCGTTTTGGCACCGAAACCCTGTCTGTACTCTTTTTCGGCTCCGAGGTGACCTTCTTCTTTTTCGGAGTCGAACCCTCTCGGCGTCGATCTTCCTCGGTGCCGCTGTCTCTGCGTCGAGCAGTTTCGGCTCCGCTATCTCGGCGTCAACGTTTTTCAGCAGCACTTTCTCAGTCCCGAGAAGGCTGCGTGCCGGTGTCTCGACCGGAGTCGGACGATCTCGGCACCATTTCGGCCTTTTTCGGTGCCGATGGTCGGTCACTGAATTTATGGGTGGAGCCATGGCCTGGTGGCAGTGGCGTCCCCTGGGCCTTGTCACTTTTCTTGTGTGCTGGCTTCGACGTCTTACTCACAGTTTTTTGTTCGTCGAATTCCTCGGAGTCCGAGTCATGGATCGAGAAGGTTCCTTCTTCCTCTTGTTCCTCGAACTCTCGGTGAGCTGTCGGCGTGGACGCCATCTGCAGTCTTCTGGCTCGACGGTCACGGAGTGTTTTTCGGGACCGGAACGCACGACAGGCCTCGCAAGTCTCTTCACTGTGCTCAGGCGACAGGCACAGGTTACAGACCAAATGTTGGTCTGTATACGGGTATTTGTTGTGGCATTTAGGACAGAAACGGAACGGGGTCCGTTCCATCAGCGTTGTTTCACACGCGGTCGGGCCGACCAGGCCCCGACGGGGGATCGAAAACTACCCCGAAGGGTACCGGAGCTCTTCACTTTTCGATTCGGTGTTGATTCTAACTAAGCCGATCCCGAACGCAACAATACCGATGTCATTTTCCGATATTTAGCTAACTTTCCGTTCCGAAACCCGGAGCGAAAGGAACACGTCCGAACCCGATGGCGGAAAGAAAACAATCGAAGATGGAGTCGACGCCCATGCGCAATGGAGACAAAGAGGAGTCGTCCCTCGGTCCCGTGACTCGAAAGACTTCTTCGAAGAAAAACAACTTGTAACACTCCGACCCAACACCAGATGGAGGGCTATGCACAACATGTGTATCTACAGCGACAGATGCAATCGAACCTAATGTTACAGAATCCGTGTGTTAAATAGTGAGTCAGTAAATGTGCCAATATGTGCTGTGACACAGTTAGGTGCCATGCCATGTGCTCCCCTGAAATGGCGGCTGCCTGACTTGTGAGGAGAGACAAGGGGAAATGAGGTATCTGTGCTGGCGCTGTGCAGCGTCGCGGTAGGCGGTTGATGACCGCTGCGCAACTACGCATTGGTTACCATTGGTCCCTATGAGTCCCAGGAGCCTATGGCGATGTACACCGGCGGACGTGACTGCCAGTTTCATCTCTTCACTCACTTGATACCTGACCATCAACAGGAGAGGACCTACACTGCAAGTGCTGCTGTGACCGGAGTCTGGAAGCGACAATGGCTACAGTGTCTGGTGAAAGGGCCCCTGCCTTCACTGCGGAGGAGTTGGACAAACTGGTGGATGGGGTCCTCCCCCAGTACACGCTACTGTACGGTCCTCCAGGTGAGTAAACTGTGAGCATGATTGTGGGCAATGCCTGTTTGGAGTGGTTTGTATGTAAGCCACATGTTGGGGGGTGCCCTGAGTGCTGCATGTGAGGTGGTCAGTGTATGTGTGTCAGGGCATGGGTGGGACTGGTGGTCAATGAGTATGACGGTCCGGACGGGTGGGTGTCAGGTGTGCATGTGCTAGCGTTAAGCATTGTACCCCATGAGCTGGTGACTACCATAGTGACTGGTTGGGCAAGGTCTAGTGCATAGGGCAGCTCAGTGTGTGTTGTGTCCGCCAACGGTAGTGGTGTTTTTGGCATTAACCATGTGTGTCCTCTGTCTCCCCCCCCCCCCCTTCTTGTTTTGTCACCCTGTCCTTGTGTGCATTAGCATCATCTGGCGGAGGAGCTGAGGAACCGGCGACCGAGAGAGCTGCATCCCACAAGGCCCATGAGGGTGAATCCAGGGAGGGTGAAGGCACCAGTAGGACGGAGGGCGAGTGGAGCTCCACGACGAGTACAGGAGGGGATCCAAGTGACAGTGACTCATTCTCTGATGGAAGCTCCCTGGCGGTGGCAGACACCTCTGTGGCCACCCCAACAACTGGTACAGCCGCCACCCCTCCACCAGCATCACCCTCCCAGCAGTCCTTCAGCATGTTTCCCGTGCCAGCTCACCCAGGAGGGTTGGCATCTCCTTCGCCCCAGGCACCTTAGGCACTGCCCCAGTCAGCCCTGCTGCTCTCAGTGAGGAGGCTATTGACCTCCTGAGATCCCTCACTGTTGGGCAGTCAACCATTCTGAATGCCATCCAGGGTGTCGAGAGGCATTTGCAGCAAACAAATGCATACCTGAGGGCATTCATTCTGGCGTGGCGGCCCAACAGAGAGCATTTCAGGCTCTGGCCTCAGCACTGATGGCAGCCATTGTCCCTGTGTCCAGCCTCCCCCCTCCAACTTCCCCTACCCAGACCCAATCTCCTCTACCTTAGCCTATCCCAAGCACACCCTCAGACCAGCAGGCACACACATCAACATACAAAGGTGGCTCAGGCAAACATAAGCACCACACCTCTTGACACAGGCACTCACACAAGCACCAGACCCATGCACACATACCAACATCCACTTCCTCCACATCCTCCACCTCCCTCCCAGTCTCTTCTACACTCACACCTGCATGTACTACATCATCAGCCACTGCCTCCATCATCAGCACGCCCATCACAACACACCGCTCACAAAGCAAACACAACCCCCACTACCATTCACACGTCCCCTGTGTCCTCTCCAAGTGTGTCTGTGAGCCCTCCTCCCAAAGTAAACAAATGAAGGCACACACCCACTCAGCCAGCCACCTCACAACAGCCTCCAGCCCATGCACCTTCACCCAAACTCAGCAGACTTACACCTCCTACAACCGCTACCTCTTCCTCCACTCCCACACCCCCTCCATCTTCCTGTCCCATTGTGTCTGAAAAACCTTTCCTAGCTAACATTAACCTCTTTCCTACACCTCCCCCCGCCCTTCCCCTAAGGCCAGGATGTCTAGATCCCAGCCCAGCACCTCAGCCACCAAATCTGCATCTGCTGTGATCCCTGCAAGTCCAGGACGATCAAAGGGGGCATCCCGCAGAGCCGCCAGTGTGCCACCTACAGATGTGAAGGACCACCCGAATCCGCAACCTGCCAAGGTAAAGAAGGGGCCGGCATCCAGCAGGGGAAAGTCGCACCACCCACCCAGCAAGGCCTCATCAAAACACAAAGAGGACAGTGCCAAGGGCCCAGCAGCGACTGCCAAGGTGGGGAAGGGACACAAGACAAAGGGCAAGTCACCTCAGGGCACAATGACTCCTGGTGAGGGGCTGGTGACCACCATTTCCTCAGAGATGACAGCGAGCTGTACCACGGTCACCACTGCCGCAACGACCGCCACCTGCACCGCCACCGTCGCCGCCGCTGCAACAACATCAGTCTGCAGCATCCTCCCCAAGGGTCAGCCATCCGAGGCTGCCGGAGAGGGTCTGGTGACTCCCTCCACCACTACAGACACCTGCACCACGGGCAGCATCTCCGCCTCAGCGACCACCGCAGCCACCGCCACCTGTACCTCCACGTGCCCAGCCGGTGCCACTATATCGGACGTCAGCAGCATCCCCAGTGGGCAGCCGTCCGAGGCTGCATGTGATGTTCTGGACTCTGGAAACACATCTTGAGGCACCACCACCAGTACTGGCACTACCAGCACTTTGCAGCCCAAGTCACCGCAGGATGGAGTGTGGCTCTGCCTCCATGGAGTATCACGCTACCTGTTCCATGTACATCTCGTGGCTCAGACACCCAGGTGTGTGGATGTTCACTGCCACACCCCAGGTGCAGCATCACTGGGCACAAAGGCCCCTCCAGACCCAGTGGAAGACACCTCAACTCCCCCTATCCTTGGCAGGATGAAGCACTCTGGGCACAATGGCCCCTCCAGGACCAGAGGAGAGAAGCATCCACTCCCCCTATCCTTGGCAGGATGAAGCATTCTGGGCGCAATGCCCCCTCCAGAACCATGTGGATTTGCACTCCCCAGGGCCAAGCAGGGGGGAAACCACCCACTTGAGAGACTGTAGCTTTGCACTTCCCAAGACCAAGCAGTGGGCAAACCACCCACTTGAGAGACTGTGGTTTTGCACTCACCAGGACCAGGCAGTGGGCACAGAGCCCCCTTGAGGAGCAGTGGCGTCGTACCATCTTCCAGCTGAGGTGCCCCCCCCCCCTTCCCCCTGAGGTGCCTGTGTGTTTTCAACCTGATGCAACTGCAGTGTTCTCTCCGTTTTGAGGCACGTGTCATGTGTGGGGTTCGCCCATGCTTTTTGGGACCACTGGTCACGGACATTTACAAGGGACAGTGTACGGCCTTGTGTATATAATGTAAAAAAAAAAATATTCTGATTATTAAAATTTCCATTGCTATATCTGAATTTTCAAATATAACACTGGTTATACTCATTTCCTTTTGTCCTTGCGTTCTTCCAGGGGGTTACGGTGTGTATCAGTAATGTTGTTGGATGTGTTAGTGTGTCTGGTGTTGTGGGTGGGGGTGTTGCATGTTGCGTATCACTCTCTTTTCCCTCCCCCCTCCCCTGTGTGCTAGGTGCAGTACTCACCGTCGCCGCCTTCTTTCGACTTCCTGGTGTATGAGAAGATACACCAACATGGGGAGGGTCTGCAATTCAGGCTCCATGGCGTACTGGTTCTTCATAGAGTGTCGAAAGGTGAGTGGTTCCCCTTCAATATACTGTTTCTGCCATGGTTTTGATGTCGCTGGTACCGCCCCGGAAAAGGTTGCAGATTAGCCTCTCATAATATGGTGGGCGGTACATCGTCCTCCGCCTGTGTGTTGGCGGTGACCGATGTGGTGTTTGTTGCTATCGCCGTGGTGGTTGGAGTGTTTAAGTGGCTGTGTATGTTGGCGGTTTCCGCTGGGGTCGTGATCCCATTTTTTTTTTTACCACCAGCCTGTTGGTGGTGTTACCGCCGCTGTAACACTGACCGCCAGGGTTGTAATAAGGGCGTGTATGTCTAAATTGGGTGAAATTAAGTTTGTTAGTAGTGTCACTCAAGAGCGATTACTGATTTTACCAGTTTTTTTTTTCATCAGGGGAGGATTTCCTGAACAGTTAGTAACTGACAATGGTACCCCATTGGTGTCCAGAGAGATGTGTGGCTTTTTAGAGACAAATGGTATGAGGCATTAGAGAAACTTATTGTATCATCTTCACAGCAGTGGTCATGTTAAGAGTTAAGCCTAAGTCAGTGGGCTACATGAAAGGGTAATTAAGGACATCTTGTTCGCCATGAGCACAACACCCACGTTAATACAGGAATGTCTCCCTTTTCTCTGCCGGGGGTAGGTTTGCATGTATGTTTGAAAAGGGAGTGGATGGGAAGGAAGAGTGTAGGAAAATGCCTCTCATGCATGGTTACCCCTTAACATTTTGCCTTTTGTTGATGCTAGTTATGATTGAAAGTGTGCTGGGACTCTGCTAGCCAGGCTCCATCACCAATGTTCTTTCCCTAAACTGTACCTTTGTCTCCACAATTGGCACAGCCCTGGCACACAGATAAGTCCTTTGTGACTGGTATCCCTGGAAACAAGGGCCTTGTGGCCTTGGAAGGTCTCTAAGGGCTGCAGCATGTATTATGCTACCTTGGAGACCCCTCACTCAGCACATGCACACTGCCTCGCAGCTTGTGTGTGCTGTTAAGTCGACATGGCACTCCCCTAAGATTGCCATGCCCACAACCCATGGCCTGTGGCATAGGTAAGTCACCCCTCTGGCAGGCCTTACAGCCCTAAGGCAGGGTGCACTATACCCCAGGTGAGGGCACAGTGGCATGAGCACTATGCCCCTACGGTGTCTAAGCAAATTCTTAGACATTGTAAGTGCAGGGTAGCCATAAAGAGTATATGGTCTATGAGTTTGCCAAACACGAACTCCACAGTTCCATAATGGAGACACTGAATACTGGGAAGTTTGGTATCAAACTTCTCAGCACAATAAATCTACACTGATACCAGTGTGGAATTTATTGAAAATGCACACAGAGGGCATCTTAGGGATGCCCCCTGTATATCAGTCCAATTCCTAGTGTTAGGCTGATCAGTTCCTGCCAGCCTGCCACATCCAGACAGGTTTCTGGCCACATGGGGTGAGTGCCTTTGTCACTCTGTGGCCAGGAACAAAGCCTGCACTGGGTGGAGGTGCTTCTCACATCCCCCTGCAGGAACTGTAGCACCTAGCGGTGAGCCTCAAAGGCTCAAGCCTGGTGGCACAGCACCCCAGGGCACTCCAGCTAGTGGAGATGCCCGCCCCTCCGGACACAGCCCCCACTTTTGGTGGTAAGTCCAGAAGAGATAATGAGAAAAACAAGGAGGAGTCACCCACCAGTCAGGACAGCCCCTAAGGTGTCCTGAGCTGAGGTGACCCCTGCCTTAAGAAATCCTCCATCTTGTTTTGGAGGATTCCCCCAATAGGATTAAGGATCTGCCTCCCTTCCCACAGGGAGGAGACACAAAGAGGGTGTAGCCACCCTCCAGGACAGTAGCCATTGGCTACTGCCCCCAAGACCTAAACACCCCCCTAAATCGAGTATTTAGGGGTGACCCTGAACCCAGGAAACCAGATTCTTGCAACCTGAAGAAAGAAGAAGGACTGCTGACCTGAAAGCCCCGCAGAGACGACAAATGACTTGGCCCCAGCCCTACCAGCCTGTCTCCAGACTCAAAGACCCTGCACAGCGACGCATCCAGCGGGAACAGAGACCTCTGAGGACTCAGAGGACTGACCTGCACCTAAAGAACCTCCCGAGGACAGCAGCAGTGTCCAAAAACAGCAACCAAGAAACCAACTTTAAAGAGACTCCCGCCTCACTCCGGAAGCGTGAGTCTTCAAACTCTGCACCCGACGCTCCCAGCTTGAGTTCATGAGAACCAACACCACAGAGAGGACCACCAGGAGACTACCACGACGTGGACTCCATGAGTCGACCTCCCTGCACCCCCACAGTGACACCTGCAGAGAGGATCCAGAGGCTTCCTATGACGGCAACTGCCTGGTAACAAAGGAACCCAACGCCTGGACAAAGCACTGCACTCGCAGCCCCCAGGACGGAGAGGAACAAACCACCGGCGCAGAAGTGATCAGCAGGCAGCCCTCATCCTAGCCCAGTGGGTGGCTGGCCTGAAAAGCCCCCGTGCCCTGCCTGCATCGCCGGAGTGACCACCGGGTCCCTCCACTGCTTTCAACGCAAAACCCGGCTGCCCCTGTGCCACTGAGGGTGTATTCTGTGTGCCTGTTTGTGACTCCTCCCCCCAGAGCTCTACAAAACCCCCTGGTCTGCTACCCTAGGACACAGGTATTTACAGGCAAGCAGACTGGTACCAGATCACTCCTGTTCTTTATAGGCGCCTATGTTATTTGGGCCCTACTTTGACCTCTGCACCTGACCAGCCCTGTGTTGCTGGTGCTGGGTGTTTGGGGTTGACTTGAACCCCCAACGGTGGGCTGCCTATGCCCAGGAGACTGAACTTGTAAGTGCTTTACTTACCTGAGAAACTAACCAATACTTACCTCCCCCAGGAACTGTTGATTTTTGCAGTGTCCACTTTTAAAATAGAAATTTGCCATTTTTGCCAAAACTGTGTACATTATTGTTTTAATTCAAAGTTCCATACTTACCTGTGTGAAGTACCTTACAATTTATAGACTTACCAAAAATCAGAATCTTGTGGTTCTAAAATAAATAAAGAAAATAATATTTTTCTATATAAAAACCTATTCGCCTGGAGTTAAGTCTTTGAGTGTGTGTTCTTATTTATTGCCTGTGTGTGTACAACAAATGCTTAACACTACCCTCTGATAAGCCTACTGCTCGATCACACTACAAAAAATAGAGCATTGGTATTATCTATTATTGCCACTCTCAACCTCCAAGGGGAACCCTTGGACTCTGTGCACACTATCTCTCACTTTGAGATAGTATATACAGAGCCAACTTCCTATGGTATGTCTGTGAGAAGATGGGGACTGAGTGTCGAAGAGATCATCAGAGTCTACGAGCATTCGTGAGGATCAGCCTTGTTCAATGAAAATGAAGTTTTTACCTCACAAACAACTTTGTGATGGTAAATATTTCGGGCACTTTCTACATCCAATGTTTCTTTGAAACCATTTTTGTAAACTTTGTCAGTAAGTCTAGTATTTCTGATATATGTCGTTTCATGCGTTTCCTTGCCTTCTATTTTTTTGCACTCTACGTCTTCTTATATTTTCATTTTTTGGTTTAAAGATTTGGGACTGATATTCTATGGTGGCATGTTGTCTTTTGACTTTGTTTTTTGCTGTGATTTTGAAAGGGAAAGGGATATGTTGAGTCTATGCTAGCAACCTGTCAGGTATTTCAATGTACTCAGCGTTCTGGGGAGTTTGGAAAGGTATGTACGGGATGTGTTCCCTGTTCTGAGGTTGACTGCTGCTGCCCGGCTCTTGATGTTATTTGACCAAATAAACTTACCTACTTCTGGTGGACTTGTGATGTCTTTTCAAACACCCATTTAGTTTTAATGGATTCTTGAATACCCAGTTTAGAAATGAACAGGTTAATAACTAGAGGTTAGTATTTCTAAGGGAATGCCCACATTCTCAAAGCAATAATATCACAATTGTACTCTGGCAAGATAACTTATTAGTATCTAGAAGTACCATTCATCTAGGAAACAGTAAGACATATTACTAATACTTAAACACAATTTAGATTGAAATAGCCCACACCTTAGCAAGAGGGCAGAGGAAGTTCTGAACAGATGCCAGGGGTGTATTTCAATGGGAATGAAACGGCCCCTCATCCTTCTGAATTCGATGAAGTCCAGTTTAGTTCATTAACTGTAAACTTTGTATATGACTACACTACACCAAGCCTGTCAGCTTTATTGAAAATTCAAGTTAGAATTATTCTGACAGCATGAAACCATGTTTAATTAAAGGAAGGAAGAACAATCAATTACCTGACGGCAGATAGGTTGTAAAATCAATGAACAAGGATTGGAACTGCCCGTCCCCAAACTGTGAGCATCAAGGCAATCGAAACTACTGCTTACCTAAGAAATCTTTCATATATTTTATACGCTCTCATTATCAGATCTTGAATACCCAGACACGTTCTGGGTATCTGCAAAAACTGAGGTAGTTATTAATAAGACACGAGTGGCTCATGCTGTACTGCCATTTGATACCAATGTGTATCATTTCCCTACAACTATGAAGCAGAAATTGCTACAATTCTTACATGAAAAAACAAGCTATTTAGCTTCTCCTAAACAGTGGCTCTTGGGCATTCTAGCTTAATTTTGTTTAATGGATAATGCATGGAGTGATTGTCCTCATTTACACCGAAATTTGTGGGAATATTTAAAAGTTGACAAAAGGAGGAGGAATATTCCTCACTATCCATGATAATTTCCTCATAGCGTATAATATATCATATCATCCAATCTTCACTTTCCTTTTCATTAGGCTTTTGATTCTAAGGCTTTAATCTTTGGGTTCTGAGAACTCAACTCACCTTATTCTCCATCAGAAAGTTACTGAAGACATATCTCTTCTAAATATGCATCAAATAATCTAAAAACTTCTTCTCTGAACCCATTGCATAAAACATAATTTTCCTTTCTCCCTGTCATTCTGTTACTTCATGAAAAGATTTGGTTGACTCAAGTACTTCCTCATTATCTTTTTTAGGCGCAACTGATTAATATTCATGAACACTTAATCTCGATATCTATTTTTTTGGTGGGTACCTTCTAACTCACATTTTAATCATGTTATGATGACATACTTTTTTAAATTGTAATAATTCAATTGAGTTTGTTAAGATATGAACTGTAGAAATCAGACCAAGCGCGGTACTGAGCTCACAAACATTTTGAAGCTCAAAAAGTGCTTGTTTTTTAGCTCCTATTTTTTTTACCACACAATGTAAGCAAATTGTACTTACTTTTATCAGGTCCACAGAATAAGCAATAAACAAGTAATCACAATACTATGGTGAGTTATACAAATACACCAATATGTATAAGAAACATTACAAAATAGCTTGTTTCTTCCTACTTGGTTTAACAAGCAGGCAAAGCTTTTGATTATAAAGGCCTTCGCTGGTGCCAAAGACTTTTCAAAGGATCATCCCAAATCCAATATCTCACTCCTAATGAGAATCTTGCAAAAAACATCCACCATAGAGCTTTAGGCATTCTTGAAATCTGCATGGGTATCAGTCAGGTTGGTGCCCAAAAAGTGAAAACCAGCAGCATTGGATGCGCAGTCTTCCATTTTGGCAATCTTAGAAAATTGATGCTCTTCATTAGTGGTATTGCTTGTGGGTACCAGATCATGAGTTAGGAAAGTTTTAGGTAACAGATAGTGCAGGATGTTTTGGGACAATCGTCCACTTATCAATCATATGTGGTTCTTCAGGCCTCTTAATAGTCACCACTGTTAACATTTACAAACAATGTCTCTGTGTGTCAGGACTGTCTAGGTTGACATACTGACCAGAGCAAAGTGTACAGTTTATGAAGTCCATGTTCTTACAAATTTGATCTTTGATGAGTTAAAGAATAAAGTTACTTACCTTCGGTAATGCCTTTTCTGGTAGAAAAAGCATCTTGTTGCAGATTCCTTACCTTTGAATTTCCCCCAGGTGTCAGACTGGATCTGGAGATTTTTCTTCAGCAGTACCACCTGCATGGCGCTAAGTTGCGTCGACCAGCTCAGCGTCCATTGTCGGTGTTTTTTGCGCTGACTATGACATCCCGGATCCTATAAAGGTGCCACCCCGGTGCGGACGTCATTTTCTTTTCACAACTTTCCACGCCAGAAGCGAAGAGCCATGAAGAATACGGACTACTGGTGTGTCAAAACTAAGTCCCTGAAAGAGAGTCCCGGCCCCTAAAAATCAGATCTAGGAGCAGGGAGAATCGGTAAGTAACCTTCAACTAGATATTGTGTCTACCAGATAAGGCGCTTTAGAAGGTAAGTAATTTGTTCATCTGATAGAGACTTCTAGGTCAGATTCCTTACCTTTGAATAGATATCTAAGCAATACTAATCCTGGAGGTGGGTCTGCAAACCAAAATCATAATAGAAAGTCCTTCATGACTGAACAGGAAAAATACTGGTCCCTACTGACCTGACTTTCCAGGCAGTGGTTGAGGGATCTGGCCTTGTGTGGGATGAGCACCTATGGTATTATCACCTTATATCAGGCCCAGGTATCCCCTATTAGTGAAGTGTAGGCACTGTCATGAAAGTCAGGGCTCTCTAGAGGTAGCTGTGGATGTGCAGGCAAGAATTGTTTAGGAGACATGCAAAGCTTATGCAATACCACTACAGTCACACATCACTTACACACATGAAAGAACCACACAGTGTTACAAAAATAAAGGTACTTTATTATAGTAACACAAATACTATAATACTGTATAGGTAATACCCCAACTGGAGGTAGTAAACACACTATGATATAAACATAAAAAATCAGTAAATAGCATAGAAAGAAACAGGCATTAGTAAAAGCAATAGCAAACAATGAGGGGCCTAGGGGAGGGCCAAACCATATACTAAAAAAGTGGAATGTGAAAAGCAGTCCCCCAGCCAAGAAAGTGTAATCAGTAGAAGGGAGCTGGAGGAACTAGGGACCCCAAGAGGTGAGTACCAAAGTGACCCCCAGCAACCAGGAGAGCAGAGATAAGTACCTGGTTTTCCTCAAAATCAACAGGATGACTTTGGAAAAAGATTGTGCAAGACCCAACCAAGACTGGAAGAACCCAAAGGTGGATCCTGACAGAAGAGGACCTGCAAAGGGAGGGGACCAAGTCCAGTTCAAGATGGAGTGTCCGGTTGTGGCAGGAACCACTACCTACTGTTCTCTGGATGCAGGACCAGGTCGACGGTGGATGAGGAAGGTCAGCAGTGCAGCACAGGATCCGAAGGGGAGTCCCAGAAGTGATGCAAGTCATGTCCTACATCGGCAGTCATGATGCAGTTGGTCAGTGTTACTAGCAAACTACCAACAAGCCTCGGCAAATGCAAGAGTTGGAGAAGGTTTTGCAAGGCTGAAGAGCACCTGCAAGGTCCAGGGGACTCGACACAAGGAACGGAGCCCGGTGTGACCCTCAGCAGCTGGGAGAGTCACAAGAAGAGTAGGCAGCCCCCAAAGGTAACCCACAGGCAGCAGTCAAAGCAAGTCGCAGTGAGGCCCACTCAGCACACACGAAGAGGAGTCCCCACATCACTGCAGTAGCAGAGAGGAGACCGTACTTGGCAGGAAAAGGTGCTGGGGCCGGGGACTAACTGAGCCTGTAGATCCCTTGGAGCAGGAGCAAAAAAGCCTTAGTAGCTGCACGAGTCACAGTGCACAGGGGTACTGTCCTGCAAAGAAAGCCAAGGGCTTACAGTCTCCCAAGTTGGACAGCTGACAGAGAGGACCAAGGGAACCACTCCAGACCACCACAACCTGTGATGCAGGATCCATGCAGCTCTGGGGGAGAGAAGAGCCACACAGCCGGTCATCGTTGCATTTGGTGCTTACGGATGCAGCGGAGTAACTCCTTCACTCCAAGTGAGATTCCTTCTTACTTTTTTGTGCAGGCCGGAGATTCGTCATCCCAGAGGATGCACAGTCGGGGAAATGTTGCAGTTGTGGGAAGGAGCCAGAGTAACAAAGCTGCAGAGCAGAGTTGTCGCTTAAGTTGCAGATTGTCGGTTCCTGGAAAGCCCCCAATACATTCCCAAGGTGGACAGGTAATCCTCCGAGTGGAGATAAAGACAGCTATATCATCTAGATAAGCTGCACTGAAGCTTTCCAGGCCTGGGAGAGCTTAGATCACCAACCTCTGGAATGTGCAGGTGCATTCTTTAGTCCAAGAGGCATCACTGTAAAGTGATAGTGCCCATCAGGAGTGGAGAGTGCAGTTTTTGGTTTGGCATCCTCTGATAACTTTATCTGCCAGTAGCAAGCAGTCAGGTCAAAGGTGCTCAGATACTTGGCAGAAGCCAGTGTATCTATGAGCTCATCTGCCCTAGGGATAGGATGAGCTTATGTTTTAGTTATAGTATTGAGGCCTACATGAAAACCCATCCCTCTCTTACCATTCTGAGAGTGGGGCTTTGGGACAAGCACTACAGGACTAGCCCAAGAGTTGTCTTAAGGCTCAATAACTCCCAGGACTAACATATTTTGCACCTCAGATTTGATGCACTTCCTGACATGATCAGGCTGCCTGTACATTTTACTTTTAACAGGCAGGCTGTCATCTGTGCCAATGGTGTATTCACACCATGTAGTTTGACCAGGGGTCAGGGAGAACAGTTCAGAGAACTCTCCCAGGAGATTTCTGCAGTCATCTTTTTGTGACACAGAGAGGCAATCTGCAAGCACAACCCCATCTACTTAGCCATCCACTGTATTATGGGAGAAGAGGATGATTCTCTTCTTCCGGTCCCTCATCCGTTGCCATAAGCAAGGTCATGTCAGACCTGTCATTGCAGGGTTTTAGGCAGTTCACATGAAGCACCCTGTGGGGGCTTCTAGGAGTGCCTAGGTCCACCAAAAAGTGACCTCACCCTTTCTCTCCACAGTAGTTTGTAGTCGACTCAACTTGTCTTGGAGTGCCCTGGAAGCCACAAGCTCCAGGACCCACACTTTCTGTCCTGGCTGGTAAACGGTCAGCACAGTCTTTTGGTCATGCCACTGCAGTTCCTGGCTGGCCTGAAGATTTTTGGAAGCCCTTGTCATGTATTCGGCCATCCTAGATCTGAGGCCTAATACATAGTCCACAATATCATATTTTGGAGGCTTGAGAGGTTGCTCCCAGCCTTCTTTAACAAGAGCAAACAGGGTGTCCAAACAGAAGTTCAAAGGGGCTGTAGCCCACTCCCTTCTGAGGAACCTCCCTATAGGCAAAGAAGAGGCAAGGTAACAGGACATCCCACCTCCTTCTGAGTTTCTCAGAGAGTCCCATTATCGTGCCTTTGAGAGTTTTATTAACCCTCTCAACTAATTCATTTGTTTGAGGATGATAAGGAGTGGTATATTTATAAGTAACACCGCACTCCTTCCACATGGCTTTAAGGTAAGCAGACATTAACTTTGCACCTCTGTCTGATACCAGCGCTTTAGGAAAACTCACCCTTGAGAAAATTCCCAGGGTAGCTTTGGCCACTGCAGGAACTGTAGTGGTCCTAAGAACAATGGCCTCTGGATAATGGTGGCATGGTCCACCACCACCAGTATAAATCTATTGCCAGAGCATGTTGGGAGGGTCTAGGGGGCAACAGTATCCACCCCAACTTTCTTAAAGGGCACCCCAATCACTGGTAGTGGGATTAAAGGGTCTTTGGAGTGCCACCTGCCTTGTCCCTGGCTTGACAAGTGACACAGGAACAACAAAACTCCTTGTTGTTTTCAGACAGGTGGGGCTAGTGAAAGTGAAGGACAAGCCTGTCCCAAGTCTTGTTTTGCCCCTAGTGGCCCGCAAGGGGAGTGTCAAGTGCTACATTTAACAGGAAATCACTAAACTTCAGAGGGATAACCTGTCTCCTAGTGGCATCCGGTTTAGGGTCCCTTGCTTCTGAGTAAAGGAGGCTGTTATCCTAGTACACCTTATGAGTGCGGCTACCATCCCCTGCCTCTTGTGCTGGAGCTTGCTGCGTTAAGCTCTCCAGTATGGGACAGGTTTTCTATTCCACCCAAGAGTTCAGGTGTGTCAGTTTTGAGCTCCTCTGGTGTAGGTTCCACGCAAGGAGTAGATTCCTCTCCCTCAAGAGTTATATCTTCATTGGAGGTTGGATCAGGGGGTAACTTTTTACCCTTTCTGCTCTTTTGTTTAGGAGCCTCCTGGGCCATTGGTCTAGGCTCCAGGGCTACCTGTACCCTTTTGTTTGTTGGCCTGTGCTCTGGTGAGGGCAAAGATATGCCCAGCATTGCTGCATTGGCCTCCAATTCCACTTCAACCCAAGTTAAAGTCTCCAAGTCATTACCTAGCAGACATTCTACAGGTAGATCAGAGGATACTACAACCTTTTTAGGGACAGTAACCCTACCTGCTAAAGTCAATAACTGCCACAGGGTGGCGCAAAGTGCTACTTTGAGCATCAGTCACTTGGTACGTGTGACCAAGTAGATGTTCCTCAGGAGACACCAGTTTTTCAGTCACCATAGTGACAATGGCACCTGTGTCCTAAAAGGCCTCAGCCTCAACTTCACTGAGTAAGGGATGCTGCCTGTACTTACCCATGTTAAGGGGACAGGCAGCTAGAGTGGCAAAGTCAATGCCCCCATCAGAGACCAACACTGCCTCAGTGGTCTCTTCCACTGGCCCAGACCCCACTACAGTCCCCAAGGTGAGCTTGGCAACACTTTTGGACTGACTACTGTTATTGTTGTTACCACTGCTATTGGTATTGCTAAGGGCACTAGGAGTAGAAGTAGTTTTAATAGTGGTGGGGGCTTGCTGCCTTTCTTAGGACAGGAGCAGTCCCCTGCCCTATGGCCTTTGTTCTTACAGATGTAGTACCAATGTTTCATGAAGTTGGAGGAAGAGGAATTATTCCCACCCCCAGAGGAGTTTTGTGGGACTGATGAAGACTCTTTAGTTTTATTGTTGTCCCCACCCTTATCCTGATGCTTACCTGCTTCTTTCTTTTTGTGGTCGCCCCGTGTGAGTTTTCTACACAAACTAGTGCGGGCCCACTTGTCTTCTTTTTTCACAATTCTTGGGGAGAGGTCAGATCAGAGTCCTACAGGTATTGATGTAGCTGATCAGATATACAGTTATTCAAAATTGTATAGACCCTGGGACTCACTCACTTTGCTCCCATGGAACCAGCCTTACAGAGCTTTAACTGTGCAGTCCACAAAATTTACCCAATCTTGGGAGGACTCCTTTTTAGTTTCCCTTAACTTAATTCTGTATTGTTCAGTGGTCAAACCAAAACCATCTAACAGTGCATTTTTGAGGGCTGTATTATTGTCAGCATCTTCCTCTCTGACAGTGAAGAGTTTTCTCTGTCATTGTCAGAAAAGGAGAGCCACAAGATTGCTGCCCACTGCCTTTTGGGGACTTTCTGAACATTACAGGTCCTCTTGAAAGTAATGAACCTTTTGTACATATCATCTCCCACACTGTAAGGTCGGAATATCTTGCTCAGGTTCCTAGAATTATAGGAGTACTCCCTGATTCTGGTGTCCCTGAAGCTAAGATTGCTGCCACCATTGGGTGCTAACCCAAAACCCTGTCCGTCTCTTTCCACTGCCAAGGCCACCCTATCTAGGCCTAGCTGTTGCTGCTGCAGACTCAACATGGAGTCCTCCAACCTCAGTTTCCTAAGCTCCCTATCTAAGGAATCTGCCCCTGAGCTGGAGCAGTGGGCCCCCTCAGATACGGAGGAGACGTAAGTATTGATAGAAGAGGACATATCCTTCCTCCTGGGTATCCTCTGGACCAAACCTCTAGAAATAAAGGTGCACCTACTGATATTATCCCCTCTCGCTACTTGCAGTGCTCCTAACAGGGCTGGGGCGTTCCTCAGGTTCTTCCTGAACCTCCCCAGTGTAGCCTAAATCTACCCTGTCTAGGACTGGAGGACTTTGTACTTCTATCTCCTCCCGGATGCCTGCATTGTCCTAGTTAGCCTGGAGGAGTAACCCTAGAAGCAGACTCTTATTGTGATTTCTCCCTGCCGTTAGTGTTTTAGAGTCATACATCTCTCTCAACTCTTGGAAAATAAGACCCTCATAGTGAGAGTCTGAGGCCTGAGAGGTGTGCTCTACTGGAGACATTCTTGCTAGAGTGGTTTAGGTGTACCTAACTACTCTAACAACTAAGCTCCCAAGGAAAGTTTTGAGCAAGGGCTATGCTTGACCCCTAGCTTACCCAAACCTAGGAGACTAGAAATCCTTAAAACTAAGTGTAGTGTGTGCCTAACAGCTAGTACTGGTCTTTCCTGTGGAAAGTGACTAATGGCAGAGTGGTAGGGAAAATGCAAGTGGCTTATCCCACTGCTGCACCACCAATGTAGGAAGCTGGTATAAGGTGATAACACCATAGGTGCTCACAACACACCAGGCCAGCTTCCTACAGTGGTGTTTGGTAAACGTGTGCTGGGATGCCCACGTGCCACCTGACAAATATCAAGGACAGAACTCTGCGTGCTAACACAGTGGTCGCAGCTGTAGCTTGAGTGGAATGAACAGGTAAACCGTTAGGGGGTTGCTTTTTGGCCAGTGCATAGCAGATTTTAATGCAGAGTATGATCTATCTAGAGACAGTCCGGTTCTTCACCTTGTTTCATGCCCAAATAGTGTGCAAGAACTGTTTTGCACAATCATGGTAGAACGCCAATGCTCTTTTTGGGTCCACGTGGTGAAGTCTCTCCTCCTGCTTAGAGGGTTGTGGAGGTGCGTAAAAAGTAGGCAAGGTGATAGATCGGCCTACATGAAAGGGCGTAACCATCTTTGGCAGAAAAGATGTCAACTGTCACCACTCAATCTCAAGGCAAGAAGGTGGAGAGTGGACAGGTCCAGTAGCTCGGAGTGCCAGACTATCCATGCCCAGTCTGGAGACACAAGGATTACTTCTGCCCAGTCGTTCTTGGTCTTCTTGAGAACTCTGGGCAGAAGTGGTATGGGCGGCATGGAGTACAGGAGGCCTGAGCTCCACGAGACACGAAAAACATCTATGAGTGATTGCTGCCTTGGAAATTCCAACATGCGAAACTGCTGAAACTGTGTGTTCTTTGCGCAGACGAACAGATCTAACCAAGGCTCTCCCCACTGCTGAAAGAGATCCTGCGCCACCTCTGGATGGAGATGCCACTCGTGATCTGCTAGCCATTTTCGGCTGAGTTTGTCCGCTCTGGCGTTCAGAGAGCCATGGCAGATGTTGAACCACCAGGGATATGCTTTGCTGTTCCAACCACATCGAGAGACACAGAGCCTCTTGACAAAGGGTAAACGACCCCACCCTCCCCTGCTTGTTGCAGTACCACATTGTGGTGGTGTTGTCCGTGAACACCTGCACCATCTTTTCTTTTATAAAGGGAAGACATGGCTTTAATGTTAACCCGGATCACACCAAGCTCCAACAGAATGATGTGGATTCTGGATTCCCCGGGAGACCGGATGCCTCTGACCTTCACCTCTCCCAGATTGCCACCCCATCCTAGAAGTAACGTATCTGCCTCTACTGCCAGATCTGGTTGGGGAAGGGAGACGGATGTGCCTCTGATCCAATCACGGTTCATTAATCATCACTGTACATCTTATGCAGTTCCCTCAGAGATCTGGACTTTGTTGGATCGATTCCCCTGATGCTGCACCCACTGGAACTTCCGGTCCCACTGCAGAACCCACATATACCATCTGGTATGTGTCACCAGCAGGATGCAGGAAGGCATGAGGCCGAGCAGCCTCAGAGTCATTCTCACCAAAATCCAGGACGGAACCTGGAACATCGGTATTGTAGACGGAAGCTAGAACATCAGTATTGTAGCCTGAATATCCTGGATCCGCCACTCAGGAGGATAAGCCCAAAACTGCAGTGTCCAGAACAGCTCCTGTGAAAGGGAGCATCTGCGAGGGAGTCAGGTGTGTCTTCGGCATGATGATAAGTAACGCCAGCAAATGAAGGAGGTCCACAGTAGTCTGTAGTTGGGAGATGACAGCCTGGGGCGAGTCCACCTTCAACAGCGACTCGTCGAGACAGGGGAAGACAAACTCCAATCTGCCCAAAGGAGATGCAACCACCTCCATCATCTTGGTAAACACACGAGGGACGCTGGTAAGGCCAAAGGGGAGTATGGTGAACTGAAAGTGCTTGCGGTAGTAATGTCTGCAGGCAGGCTGGATAGGAGTATGAAAAGAAGTGTAATTTAAATCCAACGCAACCATCTAGTCTCCTGGGTCCAGGGCAGATAGAACCGGAGCCAGAGTGAGCATTGTGAACTTCTCCTTCTTGAGGAGGCCATTGCGAGATCCAAGGTTTAGTATAGGGTGCAGGCTCTTGTCCTTTCTGGGTACAAGAAAGTAGCGTGAATAGTAACCACAACCTACTTTTGCCACAGGAACCCTCTCTATGGCTCCCTTGAACAAGAGAGCTGTATCTTCCTCGCAGAGAAGGGATAAATGATCCTACGTCCTCCAATTGTAGGATGGTAGCATGGATGAGGGAGTAGTCTTGAAGGGGAGGGAGTAGCCCAGTCGGAGACTCTGCAAAAACCTACCTGTCTGACGTGATGGATTGCCAGTGGAGCAGATGATGGTAGAGGGGTGGCGGACTGACCAGCCCACTGGCTCCCAGATACACAAGGTCAGTGGATCACAATCCCTCGGCCATGCGGAGGATTGGCACCATGCACGGCAGCCGGCCAGGAATGGACCCAGCTGGAGACCCCTTCCATAGACACGAAAGCCAGACTTAGGGGGATGAGGGGCCATCATGAAACTCATGGTTCTGGCCGTAGCCCAAGAATCCTTGAAGTGCTCGAGCAGAGAGTATGTCTCCTCTCCAAAGAGACAGGTGCCATCAAAGGGCATATCCATCAAAGTAGCACTGACATCCCCTGAAAAGCCAGACATCCTCAGCCAGGTGACACACCTCAGGGTCACGGTCGACAAAACCGCTGTGCCTAGCAAGTCAGTCGTGTCCAGTCCGCAACGGATGGTAAACTTTGCTGCGTCTCTCCAATCGGCAACTGCTTGAGAGAGTATAGCACACACCTCCTCCAGGACCTGTGGCAGCACTTGTGCAACTATATCCCACAGCGTGTGGGAGTAACAGCACAAAACTACTGACTACTGTGTATTTGCAAGCACTTTACATTCCTCCTGGTTAAGCTTTAGCTGTTCACCTCAGCTACCTCTAGAAAGTTTTTGCTATGTGGCCACCTAAACAGTGTCACTAAGAGTTTCCTGGACTCAGTATAGGATGCCACACCACAGGTGTACACCAAAAAGTGAGCCAGTCCTTCTACATGTAGGAAGCTGGCTTTCTTTATAGTGCACTAAAATAATGTACACTGTGCAGAGTCCAGTGGATGCCCAATTGGTATTGCATAGAGAAATGTAGGTAGGACTAATGCTCTGTTTTGTGGTAGTGTGGGTAAGCAGTTACGCTTATCAGAGGGTAGTGCTAAGCATTTGTTGTACTCACAGAGGCAAAACATGAGACACACTCAAAGAATAAATCTGAGACCAATTTAGAAAAATAACAATACTTTTTATGCATATGTCAAAAGCAAGAACTTCGTAATCAGGTAAATAGATTTTTAACCATGAATACTTAGCAGTTTCAGTATTCAACTCTGAATTTTTCTAGTGTTGTTCTCAGTG
Source organism: Pleurodeles waltl (assembly GCF_031143425.1). Taxonomy (NCBI): domain Eukaryota; kingdom Metazoa; phylum Chordata; class Amphibia; order Caudata; family Salamandridae; genus Pleurodeles; species Pleurodeles waltl. Next base: position 848,843,563 of record NC_090444.1, read on the forward strand.
TTATTAGGAAAATAATGTTCAGCAAACACAGGGTTAACAACGATGTAGCCAATCTAAGGGAGCAAAGGTAAGTACTGGGTACTGACCAGAACCACACCAACAGGTCACACAGGGTGGCACTATGTCGCCTGGGGGCAGGGCAGTGTCAGGTGCCTAGCGGTTCTGTATGCAAGTTGGACCTAATGACAAACAGGCTGCAGGCTGTGGGTAGGAAGCCAGTCAGGGATAACAAGCAGGTAAAGGTTTGAAACATGCCTCTGGTGGCAGGGACCAGTCAGCACAATAGTACCTGGTAGGTTTTCTGGTGGTTCCTCTAAGGTGCCCTTTGTGTGCATTTTTTATAAATCTATCATTGCGGTCAGTGAGGGTTTAATATTCTGAGATGTTTGATTCCAAACATCCCAGAATTCAGTGAAGCCATCGTGTAGCTGGGGAAGTCATAATGACCAGTGTCCATCATATGCATTTAAAATGGCTTTCCTGTATACTTGCCATGTCCCAGAATCTACAGAGACGTAGCAGGGGCATACCTACTCATGGATATATGCCCTCACATGTGCCTGGATGCACCCTTCCTTATGGATGACTTATGCCTGGCACATGCAGTGACAGGGGACCTGGTACACCGGGGTGTGTGACAGGTCATGTTTTCAATTTAGCCTGCATCAACACATGCTGTCTGCAATGGCAGCACTGAGTGGGCTTTGGCAACAGGTTCCTGAGGGTGGCACAATTGGTGCTGCAGCCCTCAAAGACCTTTTTTAGTACTCCAGGCCCTAGGTACCAGGGGTGCCATTTACTGGGGACTTACAGTGGTAGCTAACATTTTGCCAATTGTGCAAAGCAACTGTGCAGTTTTGGGGAAATATATCTGACTTTGGGACCTGAATAGCAGGGACCCAGTGCACTAACAGTCAAAGCCACATCAGAAACCAGGCAAAAAGTGTGGGCTAACCATGCCAAAAAGGGTGCGGTCCTATGTTTCCTGGGTTTTCATTTTATTACTGTTTGTGTGCTGCATACATTTTTAACAGAGTGCCTCTAAGCTGAGCCTGGCTGCTTTTGTGCCAAGATACCAGAGGGTGAGCACAGGTTAATTTAGTGACTTTAGTGGTTCTCCTTGACAAGGATTCTGGTTGTTGCTTGAGAAAGGCGTATGCCTCCCCCTCAACCAATAACACAATTTCTTACTGTTAATGCCTCCTTATCTAAGCATAGGTTTCCATCCAGTTTTAATGAACAGCTACACTTAAATAGACCTTGAAGCAGACATGCAGTTTTGGTGCAAGCTCAACTTGATTTGAATTTTTTATTTATTGCTAAACAAACCCACAGCAGGCATCTAGGTACTGCATCAATTTCGGGGAAGATATCGTTTAATCATAGCTGAAGTTTTTTTTTTTTTTTTTTAACAATTTCTTGAAATGGAGGCTTTCTATCTTGACACTAGAATATGGCTGGTGAGGTGCTCATTAGAAAGGCATGAACAGCAAACAGTTCACTTCTGCTTTGTATTTTTGGTTTTAGGAATATCAAGTAACTGTTTACCCCATGAGCTTAAGTCCTATGCAGTTTGTATTTGCCAGTGAGTTACCCATTGTACCAGAATGTATCTCAAAGAGCTTACCCCTTTTCTGACCTTATGGTTTGAGGAATTCCATTAATCAGTTACCAGGTCAACATAATAGATACCAAACATTATATCTCATACATTTTGCATTAATGTATTGAGGAGACTGATAATACACGTCTTAAAAAGAATAATTGCTAGAGTCTTTATTTCCATTTGGCCATAGATGGGGAAACCATAGAAGTCTCAAACTAAGTAGTTTAATATGCTCTCATTTAGTGATGTCTAAAACCTTTCTTGTTGCAGACTTTTGTGATGGTTGCAAATTTCTAATGAGTTAATTAATAGGCAGTTGTAATAAACAACTTTTGAGGCAAAGATGGACCTTACTACTGTAGCTTAGCATTTCCATTGCAAAGACATGTTAATAATTCAAGATAAGAATCACAGGCTACTATAAAAAGATTTAGCTACCTATTCTTTGGCTCATTGGTCTTAAAATAATTCTGCTGTAATGAGATCAGAATTTCCAGCAGAGCCATATTGATGCAAGGCTAAATATTCATCAGTTTGTTTTGAAATGTTTTTGACTCAATTAGACGGTCATTATCTGATAGAGACTTCTAGTTGCGGATTTCTTACCTTTGAACTCCCCCCAGGCATCAGACTGGATCAGGAAATGTTTCTTGAGCTGTACCCCTGCATGTCGTTAGGTGGCATCGATTGGCTCCGTGTACATTGTTGTCCGCGCTGAATATGACATTGCAGGTCCTACATAGACACCTACCCAGCGCACTGACGTCAGTTCTTTTCTTTCAGTGCCAACTAGCACTCATCTGGAGAGGGCTACCACTCAGTCATTTTTTGACAGACATTTTGTCAAAGATTTTTTTGAGTTTTCCAACGCCTGGTGCGTTGAAGATGTCATCGATGAAGACCGGGTTCAAGCCCTGAGGATTCATCATGGACATCGAGTGATGTCCATGATGAATCCTCATCTTGTGTGTCTTTGGTGCCTGCAGCGTGACCACGACTCGGAGTTGTGCTCCGCGTTTCAGGCCATGCATCTGAAGGCTTTGAGGGAGTGGTCCCTGAAACATATGGCGGCTGGACTCTCGAATCCATGCTAGTTGAAATCTCGGTCAAGAGGAGGGTCAAGAGAGGTAACTCTCACACAAGAAAGAACCACACACGTGTTGCAAAAATAAAGGATTTTTATTACAGTACTAACTACTAGTTTTGCATTGGTATATCTCCCTTTGGAGATATCTACACACAATATATACACACCAAGTAACAAACAGAAATAGCAGCATAAAATGGACAGGGCCTTATGGGGGCTAAATCAAGTAAGTGGAATGCGAAATAGTGAACTCAACCAACGTAAGTGTGGTAGTTAGCTAGTGGCTGGGGAAGAACAAAAACAACAGAGGTAGGTATTGCAAGTGTCTCCAGTGACCAGGTGCAGAGTAGATACATAACCGGGACGTCTTATAGACTAACACAGGGAAGCCATGGTTGGAATTTGTGAGTTTCGAGACCCTTCCCAGTGGACCCAGAGGAAACCCAAAGATAGGAGCAAGGTTGGAGAGTGTCCCCACCCAAGTATACCCAAAAGGAGCGAAAGAATGTCAGAAACCCTATCTGATGTCAATGGAGGCCTAGGTTGTTCCGCTGTTCTCGCGACCTGTGGACCGGGCCGGTTGAAACAAAGGACGGATTCCGGACGTAGAAGACCTGAAGAGGAAGAGCACAGAGTCTAGCCCCCTTGGATGTGTCCAGGTGGTGCAGGTGGCAATGCCCACCCTCCTAGAGGTGAAGTTCTTGCAGGTTGGTGAAAGAAGTAGTCCAGCTGCAGGGTCCAGGAACTGCAGAAGATCCTAAGAGTCGCCTACGAGCTGTCCTACATCGTCGCCGGATTGCAGGAGGGTCAGTGACCAGCAAGGTCACCAACAAGCACTGACAATTGCAAGGAGGAGCTAAAGATGGATTTGCATGTTTTTGGGGACCAGCAAGGTCCAGGAGACGCTACCCTTGAGGGGGGAGTCAGAGATGGTGCTCAGCATACAAGGAGGCCAGCAGAAGTCGTTGGAGACCCCACGAGTTATCCAAAGGGAGTCACAAGGAGGCCTCAGCAGCAAAACAAAACAGAAGTCGCAGGAGCTACAGAACGAAGGTTGCACAGTTCTGGAGGCTGGGGCTTCACGGTGCTCGAAGATCTGTTAGAAGAAGAGCCAACAAGTCTTGGGAAGAGCAATAGTTGTGGTGCTCAGGGGTGTGGTTCCTGTGGCTGCAGCAGGGGCCCACAGTCTCCCAAGTGGATCAGAAGACATGAGGTACCCGGAGAGAACCACAGAACCACCACCTGTGAGCAGAGCCTTCAAGTTGTCAATGGGACAGAAGGATCCACCAGCTAGTAGCAGAAGCAGGGGAGCGACTCCCATCACTCCAAGGGAGATTCCTTCGTGCTTCCAGGTGCAAAAAGAAGAGTCCTTGTGAACCTGGAGGATGAAGAGCCTTGGATGTTTCCTGCATGATCCATAGAAACAATGTTGCAATAGGAGCCTTCCCACCAGAAGCAGACTTGTTTTGGTTCCAAAGAAGACCATCAGTGGTTACAGAGGCCAGAAGCCGACGTCTTGCAGAGTTCCTTGTAGATTCCTGCTCAGGAGACCCCCGGGAGAGCCCTTAAATAATCCTAAAAGGGGTTTGGTCACTCTCTGAAGTGACCCACCTATCAGAGGGGGTCAGGGATGTCATCTACCTAGCTTAACCAGTCAGATGCTCCCAGAGGCCTCTACCTACCTTGTTTCTAAGATGGCAGAATCAACCAGCCAACTGACAGAGGGTTGTGCACCTCTCAAGGGGAGGAGCTGGACAGGGAGGTACTCACTCCTCTTTCCTTGGTGTGGTTTTGCACCAGAGCGGGCACCGGGGGTTCCTAAACTGGTGCAAACCAGACTATGCAAGGAGGGCACCACCCACCCCAGCCCAGAGACACCTAATACAAAGGGGGAGGTGGTCACACCTCTCTCTTGCAGGGAATCCTTTGTTCTGCTTTCTGCTGCTTGAGTTAGGCTCACTAAAAGGTGGGCAGAACAGTGTCTGAGGTCGGCAGCAGTATGGGCTGGCAGTCAGACCCCGTAAGGCTGCACAGGCAGAATAGTGGGATCCTCTATGGAACTCCCAGAGTACAGGGGATCATGCAGCTAGCACTGGAATTACTGTAATTGCATGATTCCAACATGATTGATACCAAACATGCCTAGGTTCGGAGAAGCTATTGTGTAGTTACACCACTCGTGTTGATCAGTGCCCACTATATAACTTCCAATGGCTTCCCCGCACTTAAAAAGCCCAGGGAATGGAGTACCTGGTTTGTAGGAGTACCCTGCTCACTAAAGGGTACCCTCACATTTAAAGACATGCACCCTGCCCTTGGGCTGAAGGGCCTACCAGAGGGGTGACTTACAGTGCCTAAGTGAAGCCCTCAGGATAAGGGTATCATTGTTGGTTATATAGGTAGTGAAAGGGTGCATGCACCATTTCACGCACGCTGCAATGGTAGGCCTGCAGACAGTTTGCATGGGCTTCCATGGGTGACACAATACATGCTGCAGCCCTTGGGAGACTGCTGGTGTACCAATGCCCTGGGTGCCTAAGTACCATTTAATAAGGACTTACATTGGTGCACCACTATGCCAATTGTGGGGTGTAAAGTTTACAAGCAACCATATTTAGAGGAGAGAGCACAGGAACTGGGTTTCTGGTTAGCAGGATTCCGGTGCACTACAGTATAAACACACTGACACCAGGCAAAACGTGGTGGTAACTATGTCAGAAAGATGCTACTTTCCCACATAACCACCTCTGAAGTTAAAGAGGTTGAGACTAGCCTTACCCAGGTGAGTCTTCATTTTCTAAGTGGAATTATCAGGAAAGTCCACCTGCATTGGCATGGTTACCCCAAGGTCTTTGTTCCACTGACAAGTCCATCCCTTGTAGGCAAATGGACCACCTCAACAGTTTAGAGTTTTAACCTTTCATCTGTTTAGGCCATAAGAGTGCCTTGTGATCTGTTTGAATAATAAAGTGAGTACCAAACAGGTAAGACCTCAACTTCTTCAAGGCCCAGGCCACAGGAAAGGCCTTCCTTTCAATAGCTGACCGACGCTTTTCCTGGGGGGAGTGGGGCAACCTTCTGCTAATGAAAGCCACAGATTGCTCCTTCATTGACTTGTACTGCTCTCATTCCTATTTCTAAAGCATCAGTCTGGACAATGAATGATTTTGTAAAGTCTGACCTTTTAAGAAATGGATCTGAGCACATGGCTCAGGGAATCAAAGGCCCCTTGACAGCTCACTGTCCATTGTACCTTTGTAGCCATCTTTTTGGAAGTGAGATCGTTCAAGGAGGGGGTCACAATGGAGCCACACCCTTTCACAAATCTCCTGCAGTACCCAGTCAGGCTTAAAAAAAAGGCTCTGACTTGAGTCTGTGTACTTGGCCCACCCCAAAACATAATGGTTTGGATTTTGCTCTGGAGGGGTTGAGCTTGGCCTCCACCTGCCAGGTGGCCCAAGTAAACCACTTTGCTCTGCCCTATCTGGCATTTTATAGCCTTGATAGTGAGGCCTGCCTTTTTAAGGCCTCAAGTACCTTCATGTCGTGGATCTGGTAATCCTGCCAGATGGAGCTAAAGACAGTAATGTCATCAAGATATGTTGCACTAAGGTCTTCCAGGCCTGCCAGAACTTGATTCACCAACCTCTGGAAGGGGGCAGGTGCATTTTTCAGACTACAGGGCATCACTGCGAAGTGATAATGCCCACTAGGAGTGGAGAGTGCTGTTTTAGGATTGGCAGCATCTGTTAGCGTGACCTGCCAATAGTCTGCTGTCAGGTCAAAAGTGCTGAGGTAATTGGCTGAAGCCAGAGCATCAATCTGCCCATCTGCCCTATGAATTGGATGGGCATCAGTCTTAATGACTGCATTCAGGCTTCTGTAGTCTACACAAAAATGCATTTCTTTCTTCCAGCCCTGGGAATGAGACTTTGGTACAAGGTCTACTCGGCTAGCTTATGGGCTATCTGAAGACTCAAACAACCCCAAATCCAGCATCTTTTGAACTTTTGCCCTGATGCAATCTCTGACAAGGTCAGACTGCCTGCATATTTTACTCTTGACGGGCAGATTATCATCTGTGTCTACATCATGTGCACACCAGGTTGTCTGACTGGGCATCAGGGAAAAGACTTCAGAGAACTGACCGAGGACTTGCCTGTAGTAAGCTTGTTGCTGTTCAGAGAGGCAATCTGCAAAGACTTACCTTTTCTACTGAACCATCAACAGGGTTGTGGAAGAAAAGGTCAGGGAGTAGGTCACTCTCTGTCTCCTGCCCTTCATCAGTGGCCATGAGTAAGCTCATGTTATCCCTGTCATAGTAAGGTTTAAGGCAGTTCACACAAAGCACCCTGTGGGAGCTTCTTGGAGTGCCCAGGTCAACCAAATAGGTGACTGTAGGGAAGCAGCCTCTTTTTAGCATGGTTACTCCCACTTTTGCCTGTTTGTCAGTGTGTTGGACTGTGTTCACTGGGATCCTACTAACCATGACCCCAATGATTATGTTCTCTCCCTTTAAACTTGGTTACTTAAACCACATTCACCCCACATTTGGCATACTGGTGCCCCCATGTAAGTCCCTAGTATATGGTACCCAGCTACCCAAGGAATTGGGGTACCAGGGGAGCCCCATGGGCTGCAGCATGTATTATGTTACCCATGGGGAGCCCATGCAAAGTGGGTCTGCAGGCCTGCCATTGCAGCCTGCGTGAAAGGGTGCATGCAACCTTTTCACTACAGGTCACTGCACCAGGTCACTGTAAGTCACTCCTATGGTAGGCCCTCCTAGCCCAGAGGGCAGGGTGCAAGCACCTGTATGGGAGAGCACCCCTGCACTAGCAGAGATGACCCCACAAACTCCAGTTCCATTTTCCTGGACTTCGTGAGTGTGGGGACGCCATTTTATGTGTGTACTGGACATAGGTCACTACCTATGTCCAGCTACATAATGGTAACTCCGAACCTAGGCATGTTTGGTATCAAATATGTTGAAATCATACCCCAATACTGTTGCCAGTATTGGAAGTATGATTCCAGGCACTCTGGGGGCTCCTAAGAGGACCCCCAGCATTGGTCCTACCAGCCTTCTTGGGTTTTCCGGGCAGCCCAAGCTGCTGCCACTCCTAAGGCAGGTTTCTGTCCTCCTTCTGCTTGAACAGCTCAAGCCCACGAAGGCAGAACAAAGGATTTCCCTTGGGAGAGGAGGATACCACTCTCTCCCTTTGGAAATTGGTGTTACGTGACTTGGGAGGGGTAGCCTCCCCAAGCCACTGGTATGCTTTGAAGGGCACATTTGGTACCCTCCGTGCATAAACCAGCCCACGCCAGTTCAGGGACCTCCAATCCCTGTTTTGGTGCAAAACTGGACTATGGAACGGGGAGTTACTGCTTCCATGTCCATCACCACCCTAGGGGAGGTGCCCAGAGCGCCTCCAGAGGGTCCCTGGATTCTGCCATCTTGAATGCAAGGTGGGCAGGGGCCTCTGGGAGCATCTGAGTGGCCAGGTCAGACAGGTAACGATAAGAGCCCTCTCCTGATAGGTGGTCACCTGGCTAGGTGACCAACCACCCCTTTCAGGGCTATTTAGGGTCTCCCTCTTGGGTGGGTCCTCAGATTTGGTTTCCAGGATTCCAACCAGACTCCTCTGCAACCTCTACTTTGACTTTTAGCCACTGGAACTGCGACTGTACCCTCCAGGAACCGACAATCTGCATACACGACAAGACTCTGCTTGCAACATTGTTTCCACTGCTCCTTCCAGCTCCTGCAACATTTCCCCAGCTGAGCATGCTCTGAGGACAGCAAGTCTTCAGCCTGCACATAGAAGGGGAGAAGGAATCTCCCTTGGAGTGAAGGAGTCACTCCCCTGCATCCAAGGGATCTTCAGGATCCGTGTAGCACCAGCACTTCTTCCTGTGACGCACAGCCCACCGCATGCTTCTCTTGCAGTGTAGGATCCTTCTCCAGTTGTGCTGTGTGGGCTCCTCTGCAACTACTGGTTCCTCCTCCAGTAGGTCTCCTGTGACGGCTGCCTTTTCTTCTGTGGACTCTGTCTTGCTGAGGGTGCCCCAAGGACTCCCCCTGTGGGTTGAGTCCTCCTGCACCTTGTTGGGCCCCGGCAATTCCACTTTTGCTTCACTGCGAATTCTGCCTTTGCCGAGGCTTGTTGGTGGGTTTTCCACAAAACTGGCCGACTGAAATCATCCACCCAGCGTGGGACGTCGAATGCATCCTCCAAGAGCTCTTCACCGACTCCAGGGCTGCATTGCTGACCGTCTTCGTCATACCGTCGACCAACTCCTGCAACCACAGACGGGTGGGTAGTAGATCCTGCCCCCACTGGACTCTTCTGTGACTTGGACTTGGTCCCCTTCTTCCACAGTTCTTCCTCTTCAGGAATCCAACTGTGGTTTCTTTCAGTCTTGTCTGGGTGTTGCATTATCTTCTTTTTCTTCCTTTTGGGTGGTTTGGGGAAAATCAAGTAACTTACTCCTTTCTTCCTGGTCGCTGGGGGGCACCGTGGTGCTTACCTTTGGGGTTTCCTAGTTCCCCCAGCTCCCCTTTACACACTCCACTTACCTAGGTGGGGGTCCTGCATTCGTATTCCATTTATTTAGTATATGGTTTGGGCTTCCCCAAGGGGCATTATTGTCTATTGCTATTTGCACTGTTTTCTACTGATTTTTATGCCTATTTCTGATTACTAGTGTACATATCTAGTGTTACTTGCTTCCTATTTGAAAATTGCCCCTCTAGTACTTTTTGGTAACTGTGTCACTAAAATAAAGTACCTTTATTTTTGTAACATTGAATGTTTTCTTTCATGTGTGTAAGTGCTGTGTGACTACAGTAGTATTGCATGAGCTTTGCATGTCTCCTAGATAAGCCTTGGCTGCTCATCCACAGCTATTTCTAGAAAGCCTGGCTTTAAGACACTGCCTACACTACACCAACAGGGGATACCTGTAGCTAGTATAAGATGTAAGTACCTTAGGTACCCACCACATACCATGCCAGCTTCCTACAGTGACCTCACCGTTCTAATCTACTGTTGTGTGAGGGCTACTCCACTTGTCTTGGAGTGCTCTTGAGGCCACAGGCACTAAGACCCACACCTTCTGTCCGGGCTGGTAAGCAGTCAGTACAGCCTTTTGGTCATGCCATTGCTTTTGAAGCTCTTGGCTACACTCGAGGTTTTTGGAAGCCTTCCTCATGTACTCTGCCAGGTGAGAGTGTACTTGTAAACCACAGAGGGTAACCCATAAACCCAAAGGGCTGGGTAGTGAATAAACAATACATACAACAATGCACTTAAAAGGAAAAGCCAACAAAATTATCTATACAACATAGAACAACATAGGTGTAAACTATTTATTCATATAAATAAATATATATTCTCATTCAGGAACTTATACATCTAATAAACATCTTAATATATTCATCCTTTACGGACAACCCATCTAATAAACAGCACACCGAAAGGCAAGCAGTGTGAGAAAGAGTGCTTGTGATAAATAGAAAGAAAATTAATACATATTCAAATAGATCAAAACCCTATACAGAAAACATTAAAAACAGTCGGTTGGTTCTTTCTTTGCTGCATTGACTCCATTCCAAATCCCCAAGGAGTCTCAATAACTTCCTTCAGTCCTCCAAAGATCCTATGCAGACACCAATCCGAACTATGACATACTCGTTGACGTTTCGACCCCTCAATATCTTGGGCCAATTTACAGCTCCATAATGGGTCTTCTTCAGGACTAAACTGATGGGAGTCCCTAAATATATCCTCTGGCTCCGTCACTTTTTATTTCTCTACTTATCAGTAGATTGAATCTGATTTAGACTCCTTGTGCTGTTTATTAGATGGGTTGTCCGTAAAGGATGAATATATTAAGATGTTTATTAGATGTATAAGTACATGAAGAAGGTGAGAATGTAGGCTTAGTACATGGTCAACTATGTCCTGTTTAGAGGGTTTGAGAAGTTCTTCCCAACACTCCTTCTCAAGAGCATGAGGACCCATAACAGGGTGTTCAAACAGAAGTTCAAATGGACTGTAACCCACTACCTTCTGTGGAACATCTCAGTAGGCAAAGAAAAGGCAGGGTAATAGGACATCCCATCTTCTCCCCAGTTTGTCTGAGAGTCTCATAATCATACCGTTTAGGGTTTTGTTGAATCTCTCAACCAACCCATTTCCTTGTGGATGATAAGGAGTGGTGAATTTTTATGTTACACCACATTCCTTTCACACTGCTTTGAGGTATCCAGACATAATGTTTGCAACTCTGTCTGCCACAACCTCCTTAGGAAAACCCACCCTGGAAAAGATTCCCAGGAGAACCTTAGCGACTGCAGGAGCTGTAGTGGTCTTAAGGGGAATGGCCTTTGGGTATCTGGTGGCATGGTCCACCACCACCAGTATAAGCCTGTTCCCAGATGCTGTTGGAGGGTCAAGGGGACCAACAATACCAATCCCAACCTTCTCATAGGGTACCCCGACCACTGGTAGTGGAGCTAAGGGGGCCTTTGTAGTGCCACCTGATTTGCCACATGCTTGCCAGGTGACACAGGAGAGACAAAGTGTGGGGCAAGTCTGTCCAAAGTCTTGCTTTTCCCTACATGTCCTGCAAGGGGAAAGCCATGAACTAAGGTCAATAGGAACTCCCTAAACCTCTGAGGTAGGACCATACTCCTGGTTGCACCAGGCTTGGGGTCTCTAGCCTCAGAGTATAGAAGCCCATTTTCCCAATAGACCCTGTGGGGTCCACTGACATCACCTGCCTCTTCTGTAGCAGCTTACTGCCTACAGCCTCCAAGAGAGGGGTAGGGTTTATGCTCCAAACTCAATCCCTCCTTGGAGGGCCCTCCTGCACCTAAGAGCTCTGCTGTATCAGACCCAAGCTCCTCTGAGGCAGGTTCCTCACAAGTGGCAAGATCATCTCCCTGAGGAGACTGATCTTCACATGAATTTTGGGCAGAGGATAATTTCTTACACTTCCTACCTCTCTTCTTGGGAGCTGACTGGTCCATACTTTCAGGCTCCAGTGCTCCTGATTCTCCCTGTTTTATGGCCTGCACCCTAGTTGTCACAAAGGCATTATCAGGGATTTCCAGCATTTTTGCATGGGTCTGTAACTCCACTTCAGCCCAGGCTGAGGTCTCCAAATCATTGCCTATTAGACAGTCTACAGGAATAGAAGAGGACCCTACAGGTTTTTTAGGGCCGGTAACCCCCCTCCCCCACTAAGGTTAACAACTGCCATGGGGTGGCATTTAGTAATGTTATCAGCATTGGTGACTTGGTAACTGTGACCAAGTAAGATTTGCTCAGGTGGCACCAGTGTTTTATTCACTATGGTGACACTGGCACCTGTGTCCCTGTAAGCTTCTGCCTCCATACCATTTATGTCCTACTATTAGGAGGCCAGGCAGCCAGAATGGCAGGGTCAATGCCACCCTCTGATATTAGGACAGCTTCAGTGGTTTCTCTGACTAAGCCAGAGTCCACTGCAGTACCAAGGTGAACCCAGCTACACCCCTGGTTGTGATACTACTACCAGTGTTATTGCTAGGGGCACTAGGGGGAGTGGTAGAAGCACTCTGTGTTTTTCTTAGGACAGTTGATACTGCCTGCCTGTTGCCATTTTCCTAACACAGGAAGCACCAAGATTTATTTTTGGAAAAGAAGGATTAGGACATACCCCCATCTAAATTTTGTGGGCCTGACAAACTCTTTCTTCTTTTCATTAGGCCCTTTTCCATCTTTTTCCTGGGTCTTAGAAGAACAGTTCTTCTTTTGGTCACCCCCCCACTGGAGGGTTTCTTACTCTCCCTAGTTTCTAACCCATTAGTGTGCCTTCTTTCCCAAATATTGGGGAGAGGTCAGTTCAGAGTCCACCAAGTGCAGTTTGTCAGACACACAATTGTTAAGGATGTTGTAGGAAAATGCCACTGTTGGCATAGTTACACCCTAACATTTTGCCTTTTGTTGATGCCAGCTCTGATTTAAAGTGTGCTGGGACCCTCCTAATCAGGTCCCGGCACCCGTTTTCCCTCTAAAACTGTACCTTTGTCTCCACAATTAGCACAACCCTGGCACACAGATAAGCCCCTTATAAAAGGGAAGGCCACTAAGGGCTGCAGCATGTAGTATGCCACCCTGGGGACCCCTCACTCAGCACATGCACAATGCCTCACAGCTTGTGTGTGCTGGCGGGGAGAAAAGTAGACATGGCACTCCCCTCAGAGTGCCATTCCCACACTATTCACTGCCTATGGCATAGGTAAGTCACCCCTCTAGCAGGCCTTACAGCTTTAAATGCAGGGTGCACTATACCACAGGTGAGGGCACAGCTGCATGAGCACTATGCCCCTACATTGTCTAAGTCAATTCTTAGACATCCTAAGTGCAGGGTAGCCATACTGAGTATATGGCTTGGGAGTTTGTCAAACACGAACTACACAGTTCCATAATGGCTACAATGAATACTGAGAAGTTTGGTATCAAACTACTCAGCACAATAAATCCACACTGATGCCAGTGTGGGATATATTGAGAAATGCACACAGGGCATCTTAGAGATGCTCTCTGCATGCCAGCCCAACTGCTAGTGCTAGGCTGCGCGGTCTCAGGAACAAAGCCTGTTCTTGGTGGAGGTGCTACACACCTCCCCCTGCAGGAACTGTAACACCTGGCGGTGATCCTCAAAGGCTCAAGCCTGGTGTTACAGCGCCCCAGAGCACTCCAGCTAGTGGAGCTGCCCACCCCCCCGGACACAGCCCCCACTTTTGGTAGCAAGGCCGGGGAGATAATGAGAAAAACAAGGAGGAGTCACCCCTTCAGCCAGGTCCACCCCTAAGGTGACCAGAGCTGAAGTGACCCTCTCCTTAGAAAATCCTCCATCTTGCTTTGGAGGATTTAGCCCAATAGGATTAGGGATGTGCCACCCTCCCTAAAGGGAGGAGGTACAAGGAGTGCGTAGCCACCCTCAGGGACTGTAGCCATTGGCTACTGCCCTCCAGCCCTAAACACACCCCTAAATTTAGTATTTAGGGGCGACCCTGAACCCAGGAAATCAGATTCCTGATGACCTACAAAGAAGAAGGACTGCCTAGCTGAAAAACCCGGCAGAGAAGAAGGAAGACAACAACTGCTTTGGCCCCAGCCCTACTGGCCTTTCTCCAACTTCAAAGAACCTGCACCATCGACGCATCCTGCGGGCCCTGCGACCCATGCCGACTCAGAGGACATCCCTGCAACCACAAAGGATCAAGAACTCCTGTGGACCGTGGACCTGTCCAACCAAGCAAGAAGAATCCATCTTTAAAGGGACTCTCACCTCATTCCAGAAGCGTGAGTCTCCACCACCCTGCACCCGACGCCCCAGGCCCGTGTCCAGAGAAACCAACGACCCAGAGAGGATCACCAGGCGACTTGGACGACGTGTCCCCCCTGGGCTAACCTCTCTGCACCCCCACGACGATGCCTGCAGAGGGAATCCCGAGGACCCCCCTTGCCTGCGACTGCCTGGGACAAAGAAATCAGACGCCTAGAAGAAGCACTGCACCTGCAGCTCCCAGGCCCGTGAAGAACTGACCACCAGTGCAGTAGTGACCAGCAGTCGGCCCTCACCCTTGCCCATTCGGTGGCTGGACCGAGAAGCCCTCCTGTGCCCTGCCTGCAACATCTGATTGAACCCCGGGTCCCTCCATTGAAATCTATTGCAAACCAGATGCCCTGTTTGCCCCTTGCACACGGCCGCCAATGTTCCACTGAGGGTGTGTTTTGTCTACCTACTTTGGACCCCCCAGTGCTTTACTAAACCCCCAGGTCTGCTCCCCGAGGACACGGGTACTTATCTGCCAGCAAACCGTAACCGGAGCACCCCCTGCCTCCATAGGCGCCCATGTTATTGGGCTCCTCTTTGACCTCTGCACCTGACCGGCCCTGTGTTGCTGGTGCTGGGTGTTTGGGGTTGACTTGAACTCCCAACGGTAGGCTACCTATCCCCGGAGACTGAACTTGTAAGTGCTTTATTTACCACATTAACCTAACTGTACTTACCTCCCCAAGGAACTGTTGAATTTTGCACTAAGTGTCCACTTTTAAAATAGCTTATTGCCATTTTGTGCAAAACTGTGTACATTACTGTTTTGGTTCAAAGTTCTAACTATACCTATGCAAAGTACCTTACATTTAATGTATTAACCTGCAATTTGAATCTTGTGGTTCTAAAATAAATTAAGAAAATAATATTTTTCTATATAAAAACCTATTTGCCTGGAGTTAAGTCATTGAGTGCGTGTTTTCATTTATTGCTTGAGTGTGTACAACAAATGCTTAACACTACCCTCTGATAAGCCTAACTATTCAACTACACTGCCACAAAGAGAGCATTAGTATTATCTATCATTGCCTCTGTCAAACCTGTTGGGGAACCCCTGGACTCTGTGCACACTACCTCTCATTTTGAGATAGTATATACAGAGTCAGCTTCCTACAGATGTGCTCTCTCATGATAAGATTGTACAGCCCTTCATAGTCATGCACATTACTATCATGCGACCAGCCTTAACTGCACAGCCAACAAAATCTACCCAATCATGAAAGGACTCCTACTGAGTTTCCCTGAACATAATCCTATACTCCTCAGTTGTGAGCCCAAACCCATCGATCAGATCCTCTTTCAAGACTTGGTAGTTGTCTGCACCCTCTTCTCTAACTGCCAAAAATTTGTCTCTGCCTTTGTCTGCAAAGGAGAGCCACAGGATAGCTGCCCACTGCCTATAAGGGGCCTTCTGGACTTTACAGGCCCTCTCTAAAGCAGTCTTCCACTTATGGATATCATCCCCAGTCTTGTAAGGAGGGACTATCCTGCCAGGAATCCAGGAATCAAAGGTGTCTCCCCTGACCCTGGACTCTCGGATGCTGCTATCATGGGGTTCTAACCCCAAAATCTTTCTTTCCCTTTCCTAGAGCCTCTCTCCCAAGAGCTAGCTGCTGCTTTTTCAACTTGAGGTTAGCGTTTTTACGTTTCAGCAATCTGAACCCCCTATTTAAGGGTCTCTCTTCTGAGCTAGATTGGTGGGTCCCAGCAGACAATGCTGAGGCAAGGGAAGATGAGGATGAGGAGGATCTACTCCTCCTAGGAACCCTGTTGACCAACCCAGGGGGAGAAAAAGTAGGCCTACTAATATGGCACCCTCTTGTGTTAACAATACAATGCCCTGCAAGTTCTAAGTTCTCTCCATAATCCCCATGGTTGTCTCCAGTGTGGCCACAGGAAGTACCTGGTAGTTTCCTTTTCAACATTGGTGGTTCACCCTCCTCATGTAATTCTCTCTCCCTATCAGGATTCTGAATATCATTCTGAAGAATTAAGTGTAGGAGAATAGCTTTCGTTGGGTAGCTACCTGTCCTAAGTTTCCTAGCTGTACACAGGGTCCTAAGTTCCTGGAACTTAAGAACTCCATACCTAGACTCCTGAGTCTGGTCAGCTCCCTTAACTAAGGACATGGTGTTAGAGTAGTATATGTGATGCACCTAGCTGCTCTAAGGAACTACACTTTGAAAAGGCTTGGCGAAAGGGTTATGCTAGACCCTTCACTACCCAAGCAAAAGTTTAGAAGTTCTTGAAGTTACTAGTGTAGTGGGTAACCAATAGTTAGTAGTGATTTTTCTCATGGAAAGTCACTGCTGACTAAAAGGAAAGCAATGCAAGTGTCTTATCCCACCGTGCACCACCAATGTAGGATACTGGTTCAGTATATGGTGTACATCCATGGAGTGGCACCCTATACTAAGTCCAGGGAACCCTTAGTGATAATGTTTTGGTGTCCAGATAGCAAAAACTCTCTAGGGGTAGCTGAGGCGAGCAGCTAAAACTTATCCAGGAGGAATGTAAAGCACCTGCAATACCAAAGTAGTCACCCAGTAACTCACTCACATGAAATACCCACACAAGTGTTGCAAAACTAAAGGATTCTTTATTACAGCACTACCTACTAGTTTAGCATTGACATATTGCCCTTTGGAGTTATCTACACACAATATGTACACCAAAAACTAAACAAAAATAGCATAAAATGGACAGGGCCCTGTGGGGGAGACCAAACCATGTACTAAGTAAGTGGAATGCGAAATAGTGAACCAAACCAAGGTACATGTGGTAGTTAGCTAGGGGCTGGGGAAGACCACCACCACCAGAGGTAAGTACAGCAAGTGTCCCTAGCGACCGGGTGCAGAGTGGTTACCTCCCTGATCATCCCATAGACTAAAACAGGATAGTCGCGGTTGGAATTTGTGAGTTTCAGGACCCTTGCTAGTCAACCCCGAGGAAACCCAGACCGGAGGAAGGTTGGAAAGTGTCCCCACCCAAGGATTCCCAGAAGACAGGAGTACATACATCAGGGGACCCGGATTCAAAGGGGTGAAAGAAAGTAGGAAACAGCTGAAGTCAGTGGAGGCCTCAGTTGTCCCGCATCTGTTGCAACCAGTGGACCAGGCCGGTGGAACCCAAGGACAGATTCCGGAAGTAGAAGACCTGAAAAGGAAAGGGACAGCGTCCAGCACCCTCGGAGGTGCCCAGATGGTGCAAGTGGAAATGCTTACCCTCCTAAATTGTAAAGTTCCTGCAGGTTGGTGAAATATGAAGTCCAGCTGGGGAGTCCAGGAGCAGCAGAAGATCCTAGTAGTCGCCTACAAGCTGTCCCACGTCAGTCGCTGCATTGCAGGCAGGTCAATGACCAGCGAGGCCACCACAAGCACTGGCAAATGCAAGCAGGAACTGAAGGTGGATTTGAAAGGTTTGGGTGACCAGCAAGGTCCAGGAGATTCTACCCTTGAGGTGGAGTCAGGGCTGGCCCTCAGCACACAGGGAGGCCAGGAGAAGTAGTCGAAGCCCCGACAAGTGACCCACAGGGAGTCACAAGGAGGCCTCAGCAGCACAATAAAACAGAAATTCCATGTCGCAGGAGCTGCAGAACGTAGGTTGATCTTTGAGTTGCTGAATGCTGGAGGCTGTGGCTTCTCAGTGTTCAAAGATCTCTTGGGGGAACAGCCAACAAGCTTTGGCAAGAGCAACAAGTGCAGTGCACAGGGGTGTGGTTTCAGTGGCTACCGCAGGGGCACACAGTCTCCCAAGTGAATCAGAAGACAAGAGGGACCCAAAGAGGACCACAGAACCACCACCTGTAAGCAGAGCCTTCATGCTGTCAGTGGGACAACAGGATCCACAAGCCTGTTGTGGTTGCCTTGAGGTGCCTGCAGATGCAGGGCACTGAGTCCTTCACTCCAAGGGAGATTCCTTTGTGCTTCCTGGTGTAAACAGTGTCCTTTTGACCCTGGAGGATGCACAGCCTTGGATGTTGCAGAATTCTTGCAACACCCGGAGAAACAATGTTGCAATGTGAGCCTTCTCACCAGAAGTAGACTTGTTTCAGTTCCAAAGCAGACCAGCAGCGTTCCAGAGGCCAGGAGCAGAAGATATCTTGCAGAAAGTTCCTTGTACAGGCTTGCTCGGTGAATCTGAGGACCTATCCTCGGGGGAGCCCTTAAGTAACCCTAAAAGGGGGTGGTCACTCTCTGAAGAGACCCACCTATCAGAGGGGGTCAGGGACGTCAGCTACCTGGCCTAACTAGTTAGATGATAGGGGGCCTCTCCCTACCTTGTTTCCAAGATGGCAGATTCAACCAGCCACCTGGAAGAGCTCTGTGCACCTCCCTAGGGGAGAAGCTGGACAGGGGGTGGTCACTCCCCTGTCCTTTGTGTGGTTTCAACCACAGTGGTAACTGGGGGTTCCTGAACTGCTGCAAACCAGATTATGCAAGGAGGGCACCAAATGTGCCCTTCAAAGCAGTCTGGTGGCACTCAGAGGCCACCACACCCCAGCCCATAGACACCTAATACAAAGGGGGTAGGTGGTCACACCTCTCCCTTTCAGACAATCCTTTGTTCTGCCTTCTGCTGCTTGACTTCGCCTCACCAGGTGGAGGACAGAACATTGTCTGGGGTCGGCACGACCCCGTAGTGCTACACAGGCAGAACTGGGGGATCCAAAGTACAAGGTATCATGCAACTAGCACTAGAATATGTGTAATTGCATGAGTCCAATATGTTTGATACCAAACATGCCTAAGTTCGGCAAAGCCATTATGTAGTTCGACCACTCGTGTTGACCAGTGTCCACTACATATCTTAAGATGGCTTCCTGGCACTTACGGTTTGCAGGGGTACACTGCTCATGCAAGGGTACTCTCACACTTGGGGACATGCACCCTGCCCTTAGGCAAAGGGCCTACCAGAGTAGTGACTTATAGTGTTTAAGTGAAGTGACCAGGTTGTAAGGTAAGCCTTATATCGGTGGTGAAAGGCTGCAATGTCAGGCCTGCAGACACAGTTTGCAAGGGCTCCCATGGGCGGAACAATACATGCTGTAACCCACGGGAGACCCATGGTCTACCAATACCGAGATACCTAAGTACCGTATACTAGGGACTTACATGGGTGCACCAGTATGCCAATTGTATGGTGTAGAGGTCACCAACAACCAAATATAAAGCAGAGAGCACAGGCACTGGGGTCCTGTTTAGGAAGATCCCGGTGCTCTACTGTCAAAACATTATGACACCTGCCAAAAGTGGGGGTAACTGTGTCAGAAAGATGCTACTTTCCAACCCTACACACAGCACATGAGATATTCCACACCAATTCATAATGAGTACAATTTAATAAATAAAATGAGACCAAAACAACAAACATCCAATCAGTGGAACCAGAGATAAGCAAATTTAAAGAAGTTTAAATATTGCATTTAAAACACAAACTGCCACTCGGGGGCATCTGGTAGTGCTAGACTGGGGAAAAGTCACAAATTCAGACCGGATGTAATGGAGTGTTGAGTGGATACAGGAACTATCTTAGTCTCACTGAAAAGTTACCTTCTCAAAGTCTGGTTTGAAGCATCCAGTTCCTGGTGGAGGAAGCAATGACAAAAGAGTCACATATGGTCATCATTGTAGGATGAGGAGCAGGGTAGGCACTGCAGACTGTTGTCGGTTTAGCACAAGGATCCTGTTGGGCATTGCAGGTGGTTGTTGCTGAAGCTTTGCGTTCGAGGTCAGTGCAGGCTGTCAATGCTGTAACGCAAAGTGCAGATGTCATGTTGCGGGTCGTTGCTAACAGTTGCTGTAGTGCAAACAGTTGCGTTCACCGGAGCTTCATGTTGGCAGTTATCGCAGGAGGTAAGATCTTGGCCTGAGGATGTGGTGGACCAGCACTAGGAGAGGTCAAGGTGGAACGACCGGTGGATCCAAGGGTCCAGACCGGAACCAGGGACGAATCTGCAGCTAGAAATCCATTAAAGGCCCCTCCCGACTCCGTGGGGCCTAGACTGCACGCCAGTGGGGAAGGACCGCTCAAATATGAGGTGCATGGCCTCATAAAACTGACTGAGTTGGGCGGGTGGGGGTCACTCTGGCTCCCGAAAACTTAGGGAGGCATGGAGACAAGCCATGCGCAGGTTCAAACGCAGAGCCAGGCCAGGCCTTGACTTATCTCGTCTTGTCGGATGACTTTGACGGACGGGGGGAAGTGAAAGACCGCTTCAACTTCTTGTTTTTCTTCTTTTTGTGGGACTTACTGGAACGGCCGGATGACTTCGACAATGATTGTTAGCTTTGCAGCCAAACCTGGGACCTTCCTCTCGAATGGGATTGAGACTGTTGCGGAATCGTACATAGAGGGGCAAGGAGCTTGGGGGACCGCTCCCTCAAGGTCACGGGGTACATGGCGAGACAACTGACACAGGTATTGGCGTCATGATTGCATTTGAGATACCAGAGGCAGACAAGGTGTAGGTCCGTCACTGACATCTGCCGGTGATAGGCACAACAGGGCTTGAAACAGACCATTCATGTAGACATCTCCTTTCCAGATTCGAGCTGACTGGCGCAGAAAGAAAAGAACTGATGTCAGCAGTCTGGGGGTGCTGCCTATATAGGCACCAACCACATCACTTTCAGCGCAGATGATGCGTACGATGCCACGCAGAGCCAAAGACCACCACCTACCGGTGCATAAGGGTACTGCTTGTAGGAAGCTGGCCTGGTGTGTGGTGGGCATCTATGGTGTTATCACCCTATACCAGGTCCAGGTATCCCCTAATTTGAAGTGTAGGCAGTGTCTAGGAAGCCAGGGCTCTCTAGAGGTAGCTGTGGATAAGCAGCCAAGACTTACCTAGGAGAGCTGCAAAGATTATGCAATACCACTATAGTCAGACAGCACTTACACACATGAATGAACCATACAGTGTTACAAAAATAAAGGTACTTTATTATAGTAACACAAATACTAAAATACTGTATAGGCAATACCCCAACTGTAGGTAAGTAAACACACTCATAAATACACATTAGTAATCAGGAAATAACAGAGAGCAATAGGCATTGGTAAAAAGCAATAGCAAATAGTGAGGGCCAAACCATATACTAAATAAATAAATGGAATGTAGAAGGCAGTCCCCCATCCAAGGAAGTGGAATTAGTAGAGGGGATCTGGAGGAACTAAGAACCCGAAGAGGTATCAGGGTGCCCACCAGAGACTGGGAGAGAAGAGGTAAAGACCTGGTTTTCTCCAAAACCAACAGGACGACTTTGGAAAAGGACTGTGCAAGGACCAGACAAGACTGGAAGAAACCAAAGGTGGATCCTGACAGAAAAGGACCTGCAAAAGAAGGGGACCAAGTCCAGTTTGAGCTGGAGTATCCGGTTGTGGCAGAAGCTGATACCCACCCTTCTGTGGATGCAAGACCAGGCCGACTGTGGATGAAGAAAGTCAGCAGTGCAGCACGGGAGCAGCAAAAGGGTTCCAGAAGTGACGCAAGTTATGTCCCACGTTGGCAGCCGTGATGCAGTCAGTCAGTGGTGCTGGAGAACCACCAACAAGAATTGGCAAATGCAAGAGTTGGAGAAGAAGGTTCTCCAACTCTGAAGAAGGCTGAAGAGGATCAGCAAGGCCCAGGGGACTCGACCCAAGGAGGGGAGTCCAAGGTGACTTTTAGTAGCTGGGAAAGTGATAAGAGGAGGCGACCCACAGACAGCAGGCACAGGAATCGCAGTGAGGTCAGCACACCTGAAGAGGAGTCCCACGTCACTGGAGCCACTGGCAGGAGACTGGGCTTTGCAAGGAGGAGTGTTGGGGCCCAGGGCTACAAGGAGCCTGAAGATCCCTTGAACGAGGAACAAACAAGCCTTGGTAGCTACAAGAGTCGTGGTGCACAGGGCTACTGTCCAGCAAAGGAGAGGCAAGGGCTTACAATCACCCAAGTTGGACAGCTGGTAGAGAGGACCAAGGGGACAACTCCAGACCACCACCTGCGATACGGAATCCACACAGTTCTGGAGGAGAAAGGATCCGCACAGCCGGTTGCAGTTGGTGCCTGAGGATGCAGGGGAGTGACTCCTTCACTCCAAGGGAGATTCCTTCTTACATCTTGTGCAGGCTGAAGACTCTTCGCCCTCAGAGGATGTACAGCCAGGGAAATGTTGCAGTTGCTGGAAGGTGCTGGAGAAACAATGTTGCAAAGCAGAGTCGTCCCTGGAGTTGCAGATTGTTGGTTCCTGGAGGATCCCGCTGCAGTCCCAGAAGTTGAAGTAAAGGTTACAGAGGAGTCCTGCTGGAATCTTGCACGTAGAATCTGAGGACCCCACCCAAGGCGAAGATCCTAAATAGCCCAGGAAGGGGGACTGGTCACCTAGCAGGGTGACCACTTATCAGGAGGGGACTGTGATGTGATGTCACCTACCAATCCTGGCCACTCAGATGCTCCCCGGGGCCTCTGCCCACCGAGGATTCAAGATGGCAGAATCAAGTGGCCACCTGGAGTGGTCACTCCTCTTTCCATTGTCAAGTTTCACGCCAGAGCAGGGATCGGAGGTTTCTGGACTGGTGCAAAACGGTTTATGCAAGGAGGGCACCAAATGTGCCCTTCAAAGCATACCGGTGGCTTGGGAAGGATACCCTTCCCAAGCCATGTAACACCTATTTCCAAGGGAGAGGGTGTTACCTCCCTCTCCCACAGGAAATCCTTTGTTCTGCCTTCCCCTGCCTGAGCTGGTCAAGCAGCAGGAGGGCTGAAACCTGTCTGAGTGGTGGCAGCAGCGCGGACTGCCAGGAAAATCCCAGAAGACTAGTAAGAGCGATGCTGGGGGACCTCTAAGGAGGCCCCAGAGTGCATGGAATCATACAATCAATACCAGCCACAGTATTTGGGTATGATTCAGACATGTTTGAAACCAAACATGCCCAGGTTCGGAGTTACCATTATGTAGCTGGACACAGCTACATTTTACCTGTGTCCAGTATACGGGTAAAATGGCTACCCCCCACTTACAAAGTGGGTACTTTCCTACACTGCTCACAGTTTTCTGCATCCAGTCTGATGCCTGGGGATAATTCTTAAGGTCAGGAATCTGCAACTAGAAAACTCTATCAGATCTTCAGGATTTCTCCCTTTCTTCACAGGAGGAGCTCAGCTGATGCCAGCCAAGGGTCCAGGACCCTGGGAGACACCTCTTGGGGATTAGGAATGTACTTCAGCAGAGGCCAGCAGGGCTCAGGCAGATCCAGGTACAGGTCTAGTGCAGCCCGTCACCTGGGCAGTTGCAGGAAGGCACTCGGAGCTTACTGTGTCTATGTAGCATGGACAGGAGGTCAGCTAACTGACCTTTGGAGTCACTCTGCTAGTGCACGGATCAAGCAGCAATGCAGGCCTCAAGCAGCAGGGCATTCCTCCGAGTCACAAATCAGGCCTCAAGCAGCAGGACAGTCCTCTGAAGTACAAGGTAGCTCTTCTGGGGGGCTCATCTGTAGGTTTAGGAGTGAACTGAAGAGCTGGTCTGAGGATCCAAAATTTGTACCAGGTGCCGGCCTTTGAAGTGGGAGAAACCTCTAGACTCCCTCCCCCCTCCAACCCCCACATCTGATCCTAGACTTTCCTTCCTCCCCTGCCCAGGCTCAAAGGGTTCTAGAGTGACAATGGACTGGTTCCAATTCTTTATGTGTGAGCTGAGGCAGCCCCTTTGTAAGCAAGACAGTGAACATCTCTGCACCCACACAGGACGGTCCATTCTGCCATCACATAGTCTTGCTTTGCCCCACTGCCTGGAAGGAATACAGAAAGGCCAACTGCCAAACACACCCTGTCATGTAAACAAAGACACAGGTTGCAGGCACCAAACGGTTAGGCCAAGAAAATTACATTCTAAAAGTGGAATTTTCAAAACTGACTTAAAATCCAACTTTACCATTAAAAAGGGTTTTTAATTCATTTAGGTGCAAACATGAATTCCCTACCTGCACCCAATTAAACGTTATCACTTATTAAATGTAATAAGGTAACACTGTGTGATACTATGGGAGAGTAGACCTTGCAGCAGTGAAAAAGGAATTTAAGAGTTATTCACTAGCAGGACATGTTAAACTTACAGGTATATATCATACAAATTACTTACATTCAGTAACTATATATCTAGTAGAAACATATCCTAGTTCAAGATTCCTTACACCTTAGAATTTTCCCCAGGCATCAGACTGGATCTGGAGTTTTATCTTTGAGCAGTAACCCTGCATGACGTCAGGTGGCTTCGGTTAAATTTGTGAGCATCGTTGGCGTTGGTCGACTCCGCGGACGTCGTGGGTCGCTGTAGTGACATTGTGGTCATATATAGGCACCACCCCGGCACAATGACGTCAGTTTCTTTTCACGACTTTCCACGTCAGTTAGCGCGGAGCCATGAAGAACACCTAGAATGGTGCACCAAAACTAGGGCCCTTAAAGGGAGGTTCCTATCTCTAGAAATCAGTTTGCTGTGCGGGGAGGATGGGCGGGTGGTAAAGAATTTGCAACTAGAATACATCTCTACTAGAGATAGCGGTACTGAAGGTAAGTAACTTGTACATCTGACAGAGACTTCTAGTTGCAGATTCATTACCTTAAAGTAGATAAACAAGCAATACCATCCCCGGTGGTGGGCTGTGAATTAAGATCACACCAAAAAGTCTTGCAGGACGAAATGGCCAAAATAGCCGTCTATGGGGACCTGAATGTCCAGGCAGTAATGCTTGATGAACATATGCAAAGATGCCCAAGTTGCCGCCTGGCAGATATCCAGGACTGGGACTCCGAGTGCTAACGCAGTGGTAGCGGCAGTTGCTCTGGTAGAATGAGCACGCAAACCCTCAGGGGGCTATTTTTTCTACCAAAGCCTAGCACATTTTGATACAGAGGACTACCCATCGAGAGATGGTCCTCTTCTGCACCACCCTTCCCTTCTTCCCATCCACAAACCCACTAAGATTTGATTGTGCACCCAGAAATCTTTGGTACGATTTAGGTAGAACGCCAACGTTCTTTTTGGATCCAGGCAGTGGAGTCTCTCCTCATGAGAGGGATGTGGGGGTGCGTAAAAAGTAGGCAGGGTTATTGATTGACCTACATGAATAGGTGTCACCACTTTGGGAGGGAGGAAGCACTGTTACGAAGCACAACCTTGTCAGGGTGTACCGCTAGGAATGGTGTGTTCGAAGAGGGAGCCTGGAGCTCACTCACTCTGCGAGCAGAGGTGATGAAATCAAGAAGGCATGTTAGAACCAAGTTAAAATCCCACTGGGGCATTATCAACGGGATGGGAGGAAACATATGTGTTAGTCACTTGAGAAAAATCACAACAATGGGAGATGGCAGACAAATAGCCCTTGAGGGTACCCACAGCAGAGCCCTGCTGGGCAAGAAAGAGAATAAAGACGAGAACCTCTGAGAGAGGTGCGGGGTGGGGGGGAAATCAACAGACTTGTTGATGCACCATGCCACAAATTTCTTTCAACGACAGGCGAATACTGTTTTGGTGGAGGGACGCCTGACTGCCAAGATAACATTACAGACTTTGGGCGGAAGGTCGAAAGCTGTCAACTCTAGCCGCTCAATCACCAGGCAAGGAGGTGTAGACTGGACAGGTTCAGAAGAATGACCGTCCCCTGCTGCTGCGACAGAAGATCCTCCCGAAGGGGCAGTCTGATGGAAGGATCTCTGGCCATGTGTAATAGCTCAGGATACCAGACTCTTTGTGCCCAGTCCGGAGCCACCAGAATTACTTGGGCCCGGTCGTGCCTGATGATCTTTAGAACTCTGGGCAGAAGTAGTATAGGTGGGAAGGCATACAGAAGGCCTGAGCTCCACTTGTGACAAAAGTGTTGCAGAGCAAGCGTTGCCTTGGAAACTCCCATGCGCAAAACAGCTGACATTGTGAGATCTCTGTGGCGGTAAACAGATCTAACCAAGGCTCTCCCCACTGCTGAAAGAGACCTTGTACCACCTCCGGATGGACACGCCATTCATGCTCGAATTTGCATCAATTGCTGAGTTTATCTGCTCTGAAGCTCAGAGAGCCCGCCGGATGTCGAACCACTAGTGAAATGCCCTGGCATTCCAGCCATGCCCAGAGGCGAAGAGCTCTTGACAAAGGGTTCATGACTCCATTCCGCCCTGCTTGTTGCAGTACCACAGGGCGCTGGTGTTGTCGGTAAACATCTGCACCACTTTTCCTTTGAGAGAGGGAAGGAATGCTTTCAATGCAAGTCGGATCACCCAGAGCTACAAAAAATTGATGTGGAGCTCGGACTCCGCCGGAGACCAGAGGCCCCTGACCTCCACCTCTCCCATATGGCTGCCCCATTCCAGGAGTGAAACATCTGTCACTACTGTGAGATCTGGTTGGGGAAGGGAGAGGGATCTGCCGTTGACCCAATCTTAATTCGACAACCACCACTGCAGGTCTTTCACAGTTTCCTCCGAGATCTGGAGCATTTCGGAGAGATTCCCCTGAAGCTGCGCCCACTGGAACTTCAGGTCCCACTGCAAAGCATACATATGCCATCTGGCATGTTGGACCAACAGGATGCAGGAGGCCATGATGCCTAGCAGCCTGAGTCATTCTCACCAAAATCCAGGCTAGAGGCTGAAACATCAGTATCAAAGCCTGAATATCCTGTACTCGCTTTTCGGGAAGATAAGCCCGAAACTGCACTGTGTCCAGACCAGCTGCGATGAAAAGTAGCATCTGAAAGGGAGTCAGGTGTGATTTTGACACGTTTATAGTGAACCCCAGTGAATGCAGGAGGTTTGCCGTAGTCTGGAGATGGGAGAAGACTTTCTGGGGCGTGCCCACATTCAACAGCCAGTAGTCGAGGTCAGGAAAGACTGAAACCCCTAACCTGCGCAGATGAGCTGCAACCGCTATCATCACTTTCGTGAACACCCAAGGGGCACTGGTAAGGCCAAAGGGGAGAACGGTGAACTAAGAGTGCTTGTGACCTACCACGAATTGCAAATATCATCTGTGGGCTGGCAGGACGGGAATGTGAAAATAGGCGTCCTGCAAGTCCAACACTACCATCCAGTCTCCAGGGTCCAGGGAATAAAGGACCTGAGCTAGGGTTAGCATTTTGAACTTCTCCTTCTTGAGGAAGAGATTAAGGGTCAGGAGATCTAGGATAGGGTGAAGGCCCTTGCCCTTTTTGGGCACCAGAAAGTAGCGGGAATATCAACCATTACGTACTTCTGGCACAGGAACCCTCTCTATGTCTCCCTTGGCCAGGAGAGCCATGACCTCCTTGCGGGGAGGAAGTGCTAAATGATCCTCCGATAGATGATCCTATGATGGTGGCATGGCCGAAGGAGAAGTCTCGAAGGGGAGGGAGTAGCCCCTTCAGACAATTTGTAAAACTCACCTTTCCATGACAATGGATTCCCAGTGGGGCAGGTGATAGCTGATTCTGCCACCATTTGGTCCCATATGTTCCAACGGACTAGGAAGGATTGGAGGAGGGAGTGGACCGCTGGCTCCCTGATCCTCAAGCTTGTGGGATCCAGAGTCCGCACAGAGGCTGCATAGCATGAGCCGGGAGAAAAGGAATGCAGTTAGGTGCCCCTTCCGTAACCACGAAAGGAGCGAAAAGCGGGATGTGGGGGTGCAAGGAGCAGCTATGAGGTCAGGGGACCGAGCCGTAGCCCGGGATTCCTTAAAGCGCTCGAGCACTGAGTATGCTTTTTCTCTGAAGAGACGGGTGCCATTAAAGGGCATGTTCATCAAGGATTGCTGGACATCCCCTGAAAAGCTAGATGACCTCAAGCAGGCGTGGGCGCCTCAAGGCCATGGTCGATGCAACCGATCTGCTCACTGAGTTGGTCAGATCCAGTCCACAACGAATCATGAACTTTGGTGCATCTCTCTGTCCGTAATGGCTTGGGTGAGAACGGTCCGGGCCTCCTCCCGGGCTCAGGGCAGCACTTGAGTGATCGTATCCCAGAGAGTATGGGAATATCGGCCAAAAAGGTAAGTGGTGTTTACAGACCGCAGCGCAAGACTGGTGAAAGAAAATATTTTCTTCCCAAAGTTATTCAGTCTTTTTGATTCCCTGCCCAGGGGAACTGTAGGGAATGCACCAGAGGATGACAAAGCCTGGATGACAAGGCTCTCCGACGTAGGGTGTTGAGTCAGGAATTTTGGGTCGGTCGACACAGGCTGATGGTGGCAGGCGACCGTTCTATTCACAGGAGCCCTTGTGGTGGGTTTGGACCAGGTACCCAGAAGCTTTCTTGAAGAGAAGGAGGGGTTCCGAATTGGAGGCCCCAGGCTGAAGCACCTCAGTCAGGAGGTTAGACCGGGCCGCCACAGAAGGAAGCTCAAGGTAGAAAACCTCAACAGCCCTTCTCACCACCATAGAGTATGACACTCCCTCCTCCTCTGTAGCTACAGTAGGGAGAGAAAGCATGTCAGCATCAGGGGAGGTGTCTAGCCCGCTGGCATCGCCCAAATTCTGAACCCAGTCCATGTCAGGGTCAAGCTGGTATTCTAAAAGTTGAAGCGACCTCTCTACACTATCCCCATATCCATACCCACAGCAATGGAGAACTGAGCAAAATCTTCGGATCCAGTTCGACACCTGGGGGAAATTCTAAGGTAAGGAATCTGCAACTAGAAGTCTCTATCAGTTGAACAAGTTACCTCCAATAACACGTGATCTGGTAGAGACTCTATCTAGCTGCAGATTCTTTACCTTAGAATTATCCCCAGGCAACATATTGGATCTGTAATTTCTTCTTGAGAAGTACTCCTGTGCACCAGTAGGTGGCGTAGTTCAGCTCTGCATTGCATTGTTTGTGCTGGAAGTGAGGAGACCGGTGCCACCCCAGCACTCTGACATTAGTTTCTTGTTGTGACTTTTCAGGTCAGAAGCGTGGAACCATGAAAAGTACTGATCAATGATGCCTGAGAATAGGGCCCTGTAAGGGGAACAGCCTGGAATCAAAAAATCTGTCCGGAGAGCAGGGAGGATGAGTGGGTCAGTAAGGAATCTGCAACTAGATTGAGTCTCCAATGAAAAAGGTGTTTCCGCAGTTAAGAAATTTGTTCATCCGACAACTTCTAGCCACAGATTTCTTAACTTAGAAGAGATACCCAAGCAATACCTCCCTGGAGGAGAGTTTGCAAAATTATTTCACACTACAAAGTCCTGCAGGAGTGAGGGGCAAAGTGCCTGTCCCTATGGTCCTGGCTGTGCAGGCAGTAGTGCTAGGTAAACATGCAAAAATGCAGATGTCCAGGATTATGACTCAGTGCTCCAACGCAGTGGTCACAGCCTTGGCTCTATTGGAATGAGCATGCAAACCTTCAGGGGTGGCTTGTTGGGAAATGCGTAGCAGATTTTAATACAGAGCATGACCCATTGAGAGATGGTTCATTTCTGTACTACCTTCCCTATCAGGGCTCCGACATACCGCACGAAGAGCTGTTTATCCACCGGGAACTCTTTTTTGTGGTCAAGGTAGAGGAAAATGCTTTTTTGGGATTTAGCTGGCTGAATCGGTCTGCTTCCTTGGAGGGATGAGCTGGCACATACAAGGTAGGCAGGGTGATGAACTGGCTTGCATTAAAGGGAGTGCCCACTTTCAGAAGGAAGAACGCTCTCCTGCAAAGAACCAGCTTGTCTGGGAAGATGTTGAGGTATTTAGTCTTAATTGACAAAGCCAGGAGCTGACTTGAGTCTCCGGGCAGACGTTATTGCTACTAGAAAGGCCTTCTTGATGGTAAGGAGCCTGATAGGACAGTTGTGTAGCCGCTCACAATGTCTTTTTCGGTTCCGATGATATTTTTCTCACTTTGGGTGAGTCGAACTCTTGGTGTCGAGATGGTTCAGTGCTGGAATCTCGACCGGAGTCGGAAGTCTTTGGCAAATCTCTGGCCTTTTTTGGTGCTGATGTTTGGTCACCTTCTTTTCGATGGGTTAAGCCATGGCCTGCTGGCGGTGGCGTCCCCTTGGCCTTAAAGATATTTGTGTGAGTTTTGGACGGGGCAGGTTTACTCACTGTTCGCTGCACCGTCGAGGTTCGGTCACTTTCGAATTCGTCCACGTCCGATCCCTGGATGGAAATTCTTTCCTCCTCTCCGACTTCGACTTGCTCTCTCGGTGTTGACGCCATTTGCAGTCTTCTCGCTCGATCATGTAGGGTCTTATTAGATTGAAACGCACAACAAGCCTTGCAAGTATCCTCCCTGTGTTCTGGTGATAAACACAGATTACAGACCAGGTGTTGGTCTGCATAAGGATAATTCGAGTGGCACTTCGGACAGAAGCGGAAGGGGGTCCGGTCCATTAGTCTTCGACGATGGATGTGGTCGGGCCGGCCAGGCCACGCTGAAGAACGGAAGCCCCGAAGGGCCGCCGGAGCGCTCCTGCTGTCGGTGCAGATACAATAACACTAACCCGGTACCAAACGAGAACAATACTGTCGATTTTTCGATATTTAGCTAACTTTCCTGATTCGAAATACGGAGCGAAAAGGAACACGTCCGAACCCGATGGCGGAAAGAAAACAATCTAAGATGGAGTTGACGCCCATCCGCAATGGAGCTGAAAGGGAGGAGTCCCTCGCTCTTGTGACTCGAAAAGACTTCTTCGAAGAAAAACAACTTGTAACACTCAGAGCCCAACACTACAGGGAGTGCAGAATTATTAGGCAAGTTGTATTTTTGAGGATTAATTTTATTATTGAACAACAACCATGTTCTCAATGAACCCAAAAAACTCATTAATATCAAAGCTGAATATTTTTGGAAGTAGTTTCTAGTTTGTTTTTAGTTTTAGCTATGTTAGGGGGATATCTGTGTGTGCAGGTGACTATTACTGTGCATAATTATTAGGCAACTTAACAAAAAAAAATATATACCCATTTCAATTATTTATTATTACCAGTGAAACCAATATAACATCTCAACATTCACAAATATACATTTCTGACATTCAAAAACAAAACAAATCAGTGACCAATATAGCCACCTTTCTTTGCAAGGACACTCAAAAGCCTGCCATCCATGGATTCTGTCAGTGTTTTGATCTGTTCACCATCAACATTGCGTGCAGCAGCAACCACAGCCTCCCAGACACTGTTGAGAGAGGTGTACTGTTTTCCCTCCTTGTAAATCTCACATTTGATGATGGACCACAGGTTCTCAATGGGGTTCAGATCAGGTGAACAAGGAGGCCATGTCATTAGATTTCCTTCTTTTATACCCTTTCTTGCCAGCCACGCTGTGGAGTACTTGGACGCGTGTGATGGAGCATTGTCCTGCATGAAAATCATGTTTTTCTTGAAGGATGCAGACTTCTTCCTGTACCACTGCTTGAAGAAGGTGTCTTCCAGGAACTGGCAGTAGGACTGGGAGTTGAGCTTGACTCCATCCTCAACCCGAAAAGGCCCCACAAGCTCATCTTTGATGATACCAGCCCAAACCAGTACTCCACCTCCACCTTGCTGGCGTCTGAGTCGGACTGGAGCTCTCTGCCCTTTACCAATCCAGCCACAGGCCCATCCATCTGGCCCATCAAGACTCACTCTCATTTCATCAGTCCATAAAACCTTAGAAAAATCAGTCTTGAGATATTTCTTGGCCCAGTCTTGACGTTTCAGCTTGTGTGTCTTGTTCAGTGGTGGTCGTCTTTCAGCCTTTCTTACCTTGGCCATGTCTCTGAGTATTGCACACCTTGTGCTTTTGGGCACTCCAGTGATGTTGCAGCTCTGAAATATGGCCAAACTGGTGGCAAGTGGCATCGTGGCAGCTGCACGCTTGACTTTTCTCAGTTCATGGGCAGTTATTTTGCGCCTTGGTTTTTCCACACGCTTCTTGCGACCCTGTTGACTATTTGAATGAAACGCTTGATTGTTCGATGATCACGCTTCAGAAGCTTTGCAATTTTAAGAGTGCTGCATCCCTCTGCAAGATATCTCACTATTTTTGACTTTTCTAAGCCTGTCAAGTCCTTCTTTTGACCCATTTTGCCAAAGGAAAGGAAGTTGCCTAATAATTATGCACACCTGATATAGGGTGTTGATGTCATTAGACCACACCCCTTCTCATTACAGAGATGCACATCACCTAATATGCTTAATTGGTAGTAGGCTTTCGAGCCTATACAGCTTGGAGTAAGACAACATGCATAAAGAGGATGATGTGGTCAAAATACTAATTTGCCTAATAATTCTGCACTCCCTGTATTTGTGGTACCACTGAGGCATGGTAAAGGGAGAAGGTGGGAACAAGTGTTGGAGATCTTTCAGAAACCAATGTAAAACAGTGGACTTGAAAAGGGATGGCTGGCAATCACAGGGATACCAAAATGGCAGAAATATAGCTTTTTAAGTTTCCCATATCTGAGCCCTACTGAGAAAGCCTAAACAGACCTACTTGACAAATTGAAGCATGAAGTGTTTCAACCTGTTTTTTTCCACAACATGCCACAAACTTGCCCCAATTGCAGGTGTGTACTGTCGTGGTGTAGGGACGCCTGGCTGCCAAGATGACGTTATAGACTTTGGGCACTATTTCGAAAGTGGTCAACTGTCACCATTCAAATCCCCACACATGAAGGTGGAGCGTTGACAAGTTAGGGTGGGGAACCATCCCCTTCTGCTGCAACAGAAGATTCTTCCAAAGGGACAACCTGATCGGAGGACCAATGGTCATGCTCAACAGCTCAGGATACTAAACTCTCTGAGCCCAGTCCGGAGCTACAAGAATGATTTGGGACTGGTTATTCCTGATCTTTTGAGAACTGTGGGAAGAGGTGGTATGGGCGTAAAGGCGGTCAGGAGGCCTGAGCTCCACTCAAGACTAAAAGTGTCTTTGAGCGAGAGCTACTTAGGAAACTCCAGCACGCAAAATTGCTGACACTGCGTTCTCGGCAGTGGCTAACAGATCTAACCAAGGTTCTCCCCACTGCTGAAAGAGACCATGCATCACCTCCAGATGGAGATGTCAGTTGCGATCCACAAGGCATCTTGGTCCGAGTTACTCTGCTCTGATGTTCAGAGATCCTGCCAGGAACTGAACTACCAGTGATATGCTCTGATGTTCCAGATATGTCCAGAGGTGCAGGGCCACTTGATAAAGGGTCCATGACCCCAACCTGTTTGTTGCAGTACCACATGGCGGTGATGCTGTCCATGAACACCTGTATGAGCCTTCCCTTGATAGAAGGTAAAAAGGCTTTCAGTGCCAGGTGGATTGCCAGAGACTCCAGTAGGCTGATGTGGAGTCCTGATTCCACCAGAGACCAGAAGCCTCTAATCTACGCCTCTCCCTGATGGTCACCCCATTCCAGGAGTGAATAATCTGTCACCACTGTCAGATCTGGTTGGGAAATGAAGAGGGGTCTGACACTGACTCAACTGAGGTTCGTAAAACCACCGCTCCAGATCCACTCCAATTCCCACTGATATCTGGACCATGTCGGAGAGATTACCCTGATGATGCGCCCACTGGAACTTCAGATCCCAGTGCAGAGTCTGCATATGTCAGCAGGTATGCATCACAAGCAGGACGCAGGAGGCCATGGGGCCAAGCAGCCTCAGAGTCAGCCTCATCAAAGTCCAGGATAGAGGGTGAAACCTCTGTATCGTAGCCTGAAAATTCAGGATGATAAGCCTGGAACTGCACCGTGTTCACAACCGCTCTGATGAACAAGAGTGTATGAGAGGGGATCAGGTGTCACCTCAGCATGTTGATAGTGAACCTCAGTGAGAGCAGGAGGTCCGCAGTCATCTGCAGGTGGGAGATGACTGCCTGGAGCAAGCCCTCTGTTAACAGCCAGACATCAAGATAGGGAAAGACTGGTATCACAGATCTCTGCAGATCAGCTGCAACCACCGCCATCACCTTATTAAACACCTGAGTGGTGCTGGTAAAAACGAGTGGTGCTGGTAAGGCTAAAAGGGAGCACGACAAACAAAGTGTTTGTGGTCCACCGTGAACCACAGGTAGCGTCTGGGGAGGACAGAATTGTGGACATATGCATCCTGCAAGTCCAACTCTACCATCCAGTCTCCCGGATCCAAGGTAGGCAGGACTTGAGCGAGTGTGAGAATTCTGAAGTTCCCCTTTTTGAGGAAGAAATTTAGAGGGTGCAGGTCTAAAATAGAATGAGGGCCTCCGTCCTTTTGGGGAACAGAGGGTAAAGGGAATAGCAAACACAACCTACTTCTGGTCTCAGCACCCTCTCCAAGAGAGCCACCCCTTCCTGGTGGAGTAAGGAGAGATGGTTCTCTGTCAGCCTGTCACAAGTGGGCGGCATGGGTGGAGGAGTAGCCAAAATGGGAGAGAGCAGCCCCTTTGCACAATCTGGAGAACCCAGGGGTCTGATGTTATCGACCTCCAGGGATGCAAGTGATGGCGTATCCTGCCTCCCACTACTTGTCCATGATGGTTTGAGGGTGAACTAAAGGATTTTGAGGCTGTGGCTGCTTAGGGAGATGGTGGACTTGCCTGACATCTAGTTGCCCGACACACCGGGTCGAGGGTACCAAGTTCTCAGCCACGCAGAAGCTGGGGTGATTGCATGCCGTGGTGGCTAGATGGATAAGGACATGGCTGGAAGCCACTTCCGTTGCCACGAAAGGGGTGGAAGGTGGACTAGGGTTGGTGGGGGGCCATGGAAAGGCCCAAGGACCTGGCCGTAGCTCTGCTATCCTTGAAGCACTGAATCCACCTTGTCTCTAAAGAGACAAGAGCCATCAAAGAACTTGTTCATAAGCAAGGCTTGGACATCCCCTGAAAAGTCAGTCATTCTCAGCCAGGTGTGGCCCCCGTAAGGCCACTGATGAACAAAACTGTTCTGCCTAACGAGCCGGTCTTTTCCAGCTCACATCTGATCGGGAACTTGGATGAATCTCACACATCTACCACAGTAAGGCCCAGGCCTCCTCCAGGTCCATGTGCAGCACCTGCAAAATCAACTCCCACAGTGCTTGGGAATAACGACCCAAAAGGCCCGCAGTGTTCAAGGACCACAGAGCCAGGCTGGTGGAAGAAAACATTTTCTATCCTAAGGTGTCCAACCTCTTGGAATTCCTATAACATGGAGAGTAGGGAATGCACCAGGTTTTACACGGGAAGTAGAGGCTTGGACATCCAAGATATCTGGGGTAGGGTGTTGCATGAAGAAATTAGGGTCCTCTGGGGTGGAACAATGGAGGTGGGCAACTGTCTTGTTCATAGGAGCCCCTGTGCTGGGCTTGGAACAGGTCGAAGCAAGACATCTGTAAGGGCTTCATTAAAAGGGAAAAGCTGTTCCAAGGGGACTACTGACTGAAGAAACTCGGTCAAGAGGTTAGTCTTGACTGCCACTAAGAGCAGGGTGGGGTCCAGGACTTTGGCAGCCCTTCTTACCACCAAGGCAAAAGAAGCTGTCTCCTCCATAGCAACGGAGGAGGAGAGACCATGCCAGTACCTGGGAAAGTGTCCAGTCCACTGGCAACTGCCTAGTCCTCACATCAGTCTATGGGCACATATTCCTCAGGGTCCAGCGGCCCATCCCAATCTTCCCCAAGTCCTTGCCTGTAAGAATAGGGCTCAGGCTCCAGCCTGGAAGGCAAGGCTACCACTGGTTCTGGAGTCAGCATTGGGCAATGCCCCTCTGGCACGGTGTCCCTGTCTGGGATGGGAATGGGGTGGTGCCGCCATCAGGGCTAGCGTCGGGGAAGGTGAAGGTGGTATGAACTATGCCAGTCCAGAGCTATCCGGGTATCCAAATGGCCGGCTGGGGGTGACCCACGAGAAGGGAACTGGTAGGGACCCTTTCTGACTCTGCAGGGCCCAAAGGCATGCCAGCTGGTACAGACCGCCCAACTAAGAGTTGCATGAAGTTGGACAGGGCTCCTCAGGCACAGGTTCAACCGTGGATCCAGGCCTTGAATGACGACACTCCCTCGTCTCGTGGGATGACTCAAAAGGACGGGGTGAAGTTGAAGACCTCTTACTTTTCTTTTTTTTTTGTGGGACTTACCCAAATGCGTGGACAAATATGGCTTGGTGACCAATTCTGGGACTGCTGCCGCATTGCACATTGAGCAGCAAAGAGCTTGAGGGACTGCTCCTTCAAGGCCTTAGTGTGCATGCTGTTGCAGCCAATGCATGTCTTTGTGTTGTGGTCGCGCTCCAGGCACCAGAGGCAAAAAGATGCAGGTCTGTCACCGACACCTGTTGGTGACAAGCACTGCAAGGCTAGAAGCCAGCTTTTCTAGTGGTCATACCTGCCACACCAGGAGAAAGATCTAAAAAAACTTGGACAAAAAAGTCAGTAAAGGTCAGTCAAAAAATGACTGGGGGTAGCTCTCTCCGGATTTGCTCTGACTGGTGCGGAAAGAAAAAAATTACTTCAGCACAATGAGGTGGTGCCTATATAGGCGCTGAGCACCTCACTTCCATTGTGAACAGCTCCAAAGACACCACGAGGAGCCAAACGCTGCCACCTACCGGCGCACAGGGACACTGCTCAAGAAAAATATCCAGATCCAGTCTGATGCCTGGGGATCATTTTAAAGTAAGGAATCTGTGGCTCAAATTCTCTATCAGATCAACATTTTAAATACAATACACCTTGCCCTGTGGGCTGTCTAGGGCCAACCTCAGGTGTGACGTATGTATCAAAGAGGGAGGTTTATGCCTGGCAAAAGGTTTATTTTGCCTGGTTGAATTGGCAGTTAAAAAAACTGTGCATGTTGCATAAGTGCTGCAGACCCACTAGTAGCATTACATCTACAGGCCCTGGATACATGTTATACTGCTTTACTAAGGACTTATAAGTAAATTAAATGTGCCAATCAGGTGTAGGTCAGTTTTACCATGTTTTAAGGAGAGATAACCAGCATTTTACCTTGGTCAGCACAGTCCTGAAGCCAATAAAAACAAACAGCAGCAACAGTGGTCAGTAGTCAAAAGGTTTGGAAGAAGACCACACCAAAGGCTGTCAGGTCTAAAACCCTCCATCGCTTGTAGTGAGTCTCTTCCACTACTTTACCTTCATGTGTCTGTGGGAGCAGACATTCTGAGATCAATCTGTAGCAATGCATAGCAGACTAGCCTCCCCTCTAGGGCTGGTGGAGGTCCATGAAAACTTTGGCATCGCTCGTGTGGACAGCCCAGGGGTACACGTACAGTCTGGGCAGAAAATGCATGTCTTGGGCCGGTCCCAGGCACATTTTACCAAGCAGGGTAGGTCTGCTGCATATATCTACCTCTTGAAACCTTTGCAGAGTTTCAAATCCCAAGACTTATTTATAGAGGGAATAAGACAACTAAAAAAGTTCTAAAATGAAGTAAACCTATTTACTTAGGTTTTTAGAGACATGCTGTATGCTTCATATGTGCAGTAACAGAGTACTAACTTTATCAAAAATTCCTAGCCTTTTTGATGTGGCTAAGCCGCAGACAGAGTGAAAAGGGATTGTTTTCACAAATAGAACTTTTAAGAGTCTCCCTCTGGGTTCAGGGAAAGAAGATTCCAGATGACAGATCCCTGTACATAGAGAGTTAGGCCTTTGGGAATTTTCATCCACGATAAGAGCATGGTCAACAATTTCAGGGAGGCCAATCCAAGGTACATCGATGGATGGAGTGTTGAACAAATTTAAGAATTTGGTGAGTGAGTCTAGGAAGCAATTGTGGCATATTTCAGGGCACTTCCCCTATACAAAACAATATATTCATGCGATTGGTGTTAAATGAAGGACTGGAGAAGCCTATTTTAATGGGTTTCTCATTACAGGTGTAAGATGAGGAAAAGACCACTTGAAAGATGATAGGATGTTTATCATCTTCAACTCCTGCCCAGAATTAAATTTGCCGAACAATGGATTGTAAAGAACGGGTGGAGGAGAAAGCTTTACAATGTTAGTGTCAATGCTCTAACTGAAGAAATAACAGGATTATCACACACATCATTGGAAAAAATTAGTGCTGAAAGTGTACGGTCTGTGGTCACAGAAAAAGGTAAATGAAGTAATGCAAAAGGGAAAATGAAGACATCACCTCCGGCATTGTATCAATTGAGCCACTCAAATAAACTGTGCTGACTTTGTACAGATTTCAGTTACCACTCGAAGCCAAGAATGATTTAACACGATAAGGAATCTATGTAAAGAACGTAGTCTTATAAATGAAATTTGAATCTAGTCACTAAACAACAAATTATTTTTTTCAACTTTGGTGTGACCTTCTGTATAAGCTGGCAACTGTAATCCACCACCTAATTAGGCTTGATAGTTCTTTTCTCTAACAATCTTATTTTATATAGATTTTCCAATGTGATACATGTTCTAAGACTTAACAGAAGTTTAATTGCTGAGAATATAAATATAAAAAAAAAAGATGCTTTGCACTTCATATATAATTAAAAAACTCTCTCTGCATAAAGTACATTCACAGCAAGAGGATTTCTTAAAGAGGGCAACAAAATGTAATTTCCATACGTGTGCAAAAAGTCTACAAACAGGTACAGTGCTTCTGACACATTACTTTTAAGATTTTGAAAACAATAAAGCTACAACTAATAGTGATTAGTAACTGTATCAAAAGACAAAAAGAGGAGGGGGACCAAATATATATTATGATTTGCTTATATAGTTCCTACCAGACCAGTGTCAGGCCATGGAGAAGAAAGGAAAAATGGGGAGAAGAAGAAACAGGTCAGGTCAGTGCCCCTCCAGTGGAACAGAAAAACTGCTCCTTTAGGAAGAAGGGCCCTCACACACCCAGATGGGTGTCGTACTTCATCATAGGACCTGCTCCATGTCAAGCAGAAGCTGCAATGCTCGATAGGCACCCACAAGTGATGACGTGCAGCAACGTGAATGTCTAAAATGGCTAAGTAGTACTCTAAATGTAATTTTATCCATTGAGTCTACTTATCAGATTGAAATGTGGGGGCTATCACAAAGCACCCGAGGAGGCAGACATGGGTTGGTTCATCGGTGGAGTCCACACAACAGTTTTGACACTAAGTCATATTTTACATATATATATACATTATTAATATATATATATATATATATATATATATATATATATATATAGGAACTGCAAGCCCTCAACAAAAAACACATCAAAAATACAAGAGAGATAGATCATGTGAGAAGAATAAGATTAGGAAGAACGGCAAAAAGAAATCATGAACAAAGCAGTATTTGGTTCTTAAAGGCTGCTATCAATAAACCAATCTTCGTAGTTGCTTACTTGCCAGGTTAAAAAAAAAAAAAAAATCCTCAAGAGCGTTTAAATGCCAAATCAAAATATTTCTATAAAGTTGTACAGCCAGTCAAATTATTTAGCAAGTTATGATACTTTACTGGCTTGTCAGGATAAAGAAAACACCGACAAAGACACTTTTGTAAATTGTGAAGTGCCATTGAAAGACTCGGTATTTGAAAAAATAAATATGCTTTCAAAATGTCAATCTTCATCCCCCGTTTAGTCAGGCCAACTTTATTTTATGCCTTGCTGCCCATTATACTGCTCACATCTAAGTTTAAGTTTACACAAAGAATATTTTTAACTATAGGAAAGTTGCTTCTAAAGCCATTTGCACAAAGTATTTAGTACTTGAAATTAAGTTTCCACATGACAAAACATTCAAGCAAAGCAATAATGAGTAGCAAAAGCGAACAGTAAAAGAAAGAGCAAATTTGAAATAGCAGAAAATGAAAGCCGAAACCAACAGTACTTTAAATTTGATCTGGTGAAACAACAACAGGGTAATTTCTTAATTCGTGTTACGATTGTTGTGGAGAAAAAGTGGTATATCTAAAGTCTTGGGAGAAGAGTAGAATTTGGACAGAATAAAAATATTTACACAGGTAAATAACAAGAACTCAATACGGACAACAGGATTAAAGAAAAGGGTCAAGATCACCGTGATAGGAATGATCAAGTGAAAATTTTCTGAATTATTTTTAAAGGAAACAATTTCCAATCTATAGTGGAAAGGCAGCAGGATAAATCCCAACTACACACAGAATTTACA
Source organism: Pleurodeles waltl (assembly GCF_031143425.1). Lineage (NCBI taxonomy): Eukaryota > Metazoa > Chordata > Amphibia > Caudata > Salamandridae > Pleurodeles > Pleurodeles waltl. The sequence goes on from NC_090444.1 coordinate 848,883,672, forward strand.
AACAGAGAACAAGTTTTTTTCCTCTACCTTTTGAGTTGCTTGTATGGAAGACACTTGGTTTGTTTAGCAGGGAAGGAGGGCCCAGACCTGTTTTGTAAGTAGTACTGTTGGTATTGGCTGAGGGTGGCTGGAATGAATTGGAGAGAAAGATGCCATCTGACACAGGGCGAGGCTGGCGAGTGGACTGCTGTAGCCTAACAGCAACCGGAGGTAGATCACCGTAAGACTTTCTTGTGTTGGAGAATTTATCCTGACCTGCTAAGTGTGCATCCTCGTCCTCCTCCTCATTGTAAGCAACAAACTTGGCAGTGTAGACTGTGTCAGGGGAGAGGGCCTGTGTTTTGAGGTAAGAGGTGTTTCGCTGAGGTGGAGGAGGAGGAGCATTAGAAGATGGTGGCAGAGGCTGAAACTCATACTCCTTTGGGAAAGGAGGTCTGTACAGACCAGCCTCATCGGGCTCTAACAATCTTCGCTCAGCTTCTTCATGCTGTCTTCGCCTTTCTGCTTCCAACCGGTTGTAATATTCCTCTTCCTGCCGCCTCTGTGTAGTCAAAGAAAAGAAAAGAAATCAGATATAACAGAGTACTTGTATATGGAGTTTTCTTTTTAAGTAAAAAACAAAATGTTTGTTCAAACATACACTCATACACACTGAACGCTGGTCGTGTGAGCATGGCAATCAGTGTCTCTACACGACTACAATTCAGGATTGTAGGAAGCTGGCTCTCTATATACTATATCAAAATGAGATACAGTGTGCACAGAGTCTATGGGTTCCCCAAGAGGCTTGACAGAGGCAATAAAAGATAATACTAATGCTCTATTTATGGTAGTGTGGTCAAGCAGTTAGGCTTATCAGAGGGTAGTGTTAAGCATTTGTTGTACACACACAGGCAATAAATGAGAACACACACTGACTTAACTCCAGGCCAATAGGTTTTTAGACAGAAAAATATATATTTTTTTCTTAATTTATTTTAGAACCACAAGATTCAAATTGAAGGTAAGTACATTAAATGTAAGGTACTTTGCATAGGTATAGATAGGACTTTGAATCAAAACAGTAATGTACACAGTTTGGCAATAAGCCTTTTTAAAAGTGGACACTGCAAAATTCAACAGTTCCTAGGGGAGGTAAGTACAGGTTAGTTTTTGAGGTAAGTAAACCACTTACAAGTTCAGTCTCTGGGGCATAGGTAGCCCACCGTTGGGGGTTCATGTCAACCCCAAACACTCAGCACCAGCCACACAGGGACGGTCAGGTGCAGAGGCCAAAGAGGGGCTAAAATAACAAAGTCGCATATGGAGACAAGGGGTGCTCCGGTTCCAGTCTACTAGCAGGTAAGTACCTGCGTCCTCGGGGAGCAGACCAGGGGGGTTTTGTAGAGCACTTGGGGGGGGGGGGGGGGGGGTCCCAAGTAGGCACACAAAGTACAACATCAGTGGCACAGGGGCGGCCGGGTGCAGTGTGCAAACAAGGCGTCAGCATTGTAACAGAAATCAATGGAGGGACCCCAGGGATTTCTCAGACATTGCAGGCAGGGCACAGGGGGGCTTCTCGGGCCAGCCACAGAATGGGCAAGGGTCGCCTGCTGGTCACTGCTGCACCAGTGGTTGGTTCTACACAAACCTGGGGGTTGCGGATGCAGTGCTTCTTCCAGGCATCGGGTTTCTTCTTTACGGGCAGTCGCGGTCAGGGAGGGGAGCCATCAGGATTCTCTCTGCAGTTGTCTTTGTGGGGGTGTAGAGAGGTGAGCCCCAGAAAGACACGTCGTTAGAGTCGCCTAGGGAACCTCTCTGCGCCGTTGGTTTCTCTGGACATGGGCCAGGGGCATCGGGTGCAGAGTGATGGGGACTCAAGCTTCTGGAGTGAGGTGAGAGTCCCTTTAAAGATAGTTTCTTCTTGCTTGAGGTGGACAGTTCCACTGTCCTCGGGAGTTCTTTGTCCTTTGTAGTTGCAGGGCTGTCCTCTGAGTCTGCAGAGGTCGCTGGGCCCGCAGGATGCATCGCTGTTGCAGGTTTTTTTAATCAGGAGACAGGCCGGTAGGGCTGGGGCCAAAGCAGTTGTCTTCCATCTTCTCTGAGGGGTTTTCAGGTCAGCAGTCCATCTTTGTAGGTCGTCAGGAATCTGATTTCCTGGGTTCAGGGTCACCCCTAAATACTATATTACTGGAGGGCAGTAGCCAATGGTTACTGTCCCTGAGGGTGGCTACACCCTCCTTGTGTCTCCTCCCTTTGGGGAGGGGGCACATTCCTATTCCTATTGGGCTAAATCCTCCAAAACAACGGGTCACTTCAGCTCTGGTCACCCTAGCGGTGGATCTGGCTGAGGGGGTGACTCCTCCTTTTTCTCATTATCTCCTGGTACATGCCACCAAAAGTGGGGGTTGTGTCCGGGGTCGGGGAGGGCAACTCCACTAGCTGGAGTGCCCTGGGGCATTCTAACACCAGACTTGAACCTTTGAGGCTCACCGTCGGGTGTTACAGTTCCTGCAGGGGGAGGTGTGAAGCACCTACACCCAGGACAGGCTTTGTTTCTGGTCACAGAGTGCACAAAGGCACTCACCCCATGTGGCCAGAAAATGGTCTGGAAGTGGCAGGCTGGCAGAGACTGGTCAGCCTAGCACTAGCAGTTGGGCTGGCATGCAGGGGGTATCTCTAAGATGCCCTCTGTGTGCATTTCCCAATAAATTCCACACTGGCATCAGTGTGGATTTACTGTGCTGAGAAGTTTGATACCAAACTTCCTAGTATTCAGTGTAGCCATTATGGAGCTGTGAAGTTTGTGTTTGACAAACTCCCAGACCATATACTCTTTATGAAGACCCCGCACTTACAATGTCTAAGAAGTGGCTTAGACACTGTAGGGGCATAGTGCTCATGCAGATATGCCCTCACCTGTGGTATCGTGTACCCTGCCTTAGGGCTGTAAGGCCTGCTAGAGGGGTGACTTACCTATGCCACAGTGGGTTGTGGGCATGGCACTCTGAGGGGAGTGCCATGTCGGCTTTGTCTTTTTGTGCCCACCAGCACACACAAGCTGTGAGGTAGCGTGCATGTGCTGAGTGAGGGGTCTCCAGGGTGATATAATACATGCTGCAGCCCTTAAAGACCTTCCCCGGACACAGGGCCCTTGGTACCAAGGGGACCTTTTACAAGGGACTTATCTGTATGCCAGGGGTGTGCCAATTGTGGAGACAAAGGTACAGTTTTTAGGGAAAGAACACTGGTGCTGGGGCCTGGTTAGCAGGGTCCCAGAGCACTTTCAATCAAAGCTGGCATCAACACAAGGCAAAAAGTTAGGGGATAACCATGCCAACAGTGGAATTTTCCTACAAGGATGGTTGGCTATATCCCTATGTAGAAGGCTCTGACCTATCATAAAACTTTGGAATGACTCAAAAAAAGAATACTGTTGAACAAAAAATGACAATTGTTCTGCATAAACATAATGTCGTCCAAGTCTAATTATTCACAAATCTAGATAACATAATTAGATAAACTGGAAACATACTGCGGCACTTCTAAACACAAAAGTATGCTGAGGCAATGTGTGGTTGTTCCCCAAAACAGATTGTTGTACAAGGCACAGATATGTTGATTATTCACAATGATTGTCATACAAATAATTAAATGTCAAACATAATGTTAAATATACTTCATTGACTTAGAATACGTTTGTATGCCTTTCAATTAATGATGTTCTGGTTCTCCCTTGTGACGGTCATGTGAGGTCCATTTCAGCCCTCAATAATGCAAAAATACTATGTGCAGTCGTCATCTGGTAAAAAATTAGCATTGTAGCCCAATGAAAATGTCACTTACCCAGTGTACATCTGTTCGTGGCATCAGTCGCTGAAGATTCACATGTTGTGCATAGCCCGCCATCTGGTGTTGGGTCGGAGTGTTACAAGTTGTTTTTCTTCGAAGAAGTCTTTCGAGTCACGGGACCGAGTGACTCCTCCTTTTGTCTCCATTGCGCATGGGCGTCGACTCCATCTTCGATTGTTTTCCCCGCAGAGGGTGAGGTAGGAGTTGTGTTGTAGTAATAGTGCCTATGCAATGGAGTGACTAAGTATGTACCTATTTAAGGTTTAAATAATATATTTACAAATGTACAAAGCTTAAGCTAACTTCCGAACTGCTACAGGCTCCCGGGGAGGCGGGTGGGCACATGTGAATCTTCAGCGACTGATGCCACGAACAGATGTACACTGGGTAAGTGACATTTTCAGTTCGATGGCATCTGTCGCTGTAGATACACATGTTGTGCATAGACTAGTAAGCAGTTATCTCCCCAAAAGCGGTGGCTCAGCCTGTAGGAGTGGAAGTAGTTTGAAATAAGGTTCTTAACACGGCTTGATCTACTGTGGCTTGTTGTGCGGATAGCACGTCTACACAGTAGTGCTTGGTGAACGTGTGAGGCGTAGACCATGTGGCTGCCTTACATATTTCGTGCATTGGAATATTTCCTAGAAAGGCCATGGTGGCACCTTTCTTTCTGGTTGAGTGTGCCCTTGGTGTAATGGGCAGCTGTCGTTTTGCTTTAAGGTAGCAGATCTGGATGCACTTAACTATCCATCTGGCTATACCTTTTTTTTCGATATTGGGTTTCCTGCATGAGGTTTTTGGAATGCAATAAATAGCTGTTTAGTTTTTCTGATGTTCTTTGTTCTGTCAATGTAGTACATTAATGCTCTTTTGACATCTAATGTATGTAGTGCCCTCTCAGCTACGGAATCTGGCTGTGGGAAGAATACTGGTAGTTCTACCGTTTGATTTAGGTGGAATGGTGAAATAACCTTCGGTAAAAATTTAGGATTAGTCCTTAGGACTACCTTATTTTTGTGTAGTTGGATAAAAGGTTCTTGTATTGTAAACGCCTGAATTTCACTTACTCTTCTTAGAGATGTGATGGCGATGAGAAATGCAACTTTCCAGGTTAGGAATTGTATTTCGCAAGAATGCATAGGTTCAAAGGGTGGACCCATGAGTCTTGTTAAGATGATGTTGAGGTTCCATGAAGGAACGGGTGGTGTCCTTGGTGGTATAATTCTTTTGAGGCCTTCCATAAACGCTTTAATGACAGGTATCCTAAATAGTGAAGTTGAATGGGTAATCTGCAGGTATGTAGATATTGCTGCGAGGTGTATTTTAATGGAAGAGAAGGCCAGGTTCGATTTTTGTAAGTGTAGCAAGTAGCCCACTACATCCTTTGGAGATGCGTGTAATGGTTGAATTTGATTCTGATGGCAGTAGCAAACAAACCTTTTCCATTTGCTTGCATAGCAGTGTCTAGTGGATGGTCTTCTAGCTTGCTTTATGACTTCCATACATTCTTGTGTGAGGTTTAAGTGTCCGAATTCTAGGATTTCAGGAGCCAGATTGCTAGATTCAGCGATGCTGGGTTTGGATGCCTGATCTGTTGTTTGTGTTGTGTTAACAGATCTGGCCTGTTGGGCAACTTGACGTGGGGTACTACTGATAGGTCTAGCAGTGTTGTGTACCAAGGTTGCCTTGCCCATGTTGGTGCTATCAGTATGAGTTTGTTTTGACTCAATTTGTTTACTAGATATGGAAGGAGAGGGGGAAAAGCGTACGCAAATATCCCTGACCAGTTCATCCATAGGGCATTGCCTTGAGACTGCCTGTGTGGGTATCTGGATGCGAAGTTTTGGCATTTTGCGTTCTCCTTTGTTGCAAATAAGTCTATTTGAGGTGTTCCCCAAAGTTTGAAGTAAGTGTTTAGAATTTGGGGGTGAATTTCCCATTCGTGGACCTGTTGGTGATCTCGAGAGAGATTGTCTGCAAGTTGATTCTGGATCCCTGGAATAAACTGTGCTATTAGGCAAACGTGGCTGTGAATTGCCCAGTGCCATATCTTTTGTGCTAGAAGGCTCAGCTGCGGTGAGTGTGTTCCCCCTTGTTTGTTTAGATAATACATTGTTGTCATGTTGTCTGTTTTGACAAGAATGTACTTGTGAGTTATGATTGGTTGGAATACTTTTAGTGCTTGAAAAACTGCTAGCAGTTCCAGGTGATTTATGTGCAGTTTTGTTTGATGTACGTCCCATTGTCCTTGTATGCTGTGTTGATCGAGGTGTGCTCCCCACCCCGTCATGGAAGCATCTGTCGTTATTACGTATTGTGGCACTGGGTCTTGGAAAGGCCGCCCTTTGTTTAAATTTGTACTGTTCCACCATAGAAGCGAGAGGTATGTTTGGCGGTCTATCAACACCAGATCTAGAAGGTGACCCTGTGCTTGTGACCATTGTGATGCTAGGCACTGTTGTAAGGGCCTCATGTGCAGTCTTGCGTTCGGGACAATGGCTATGCATGAGGACATCATGCCTAGGAGTTGTAATATCATTTTTGCTTGTATTCTCTGTGTTGGGTACATGTGTTGTATGATCTTGTTGAAATTTTGAATTCTCTGTGGACTTGGAGTGGCTAATCCTTTTGTTGTGTCTATTATGGCTCCTAGGTATTGTTGTACTCTGCACGGCAGAATGTGTGATTTTGCATAGTTGATGGTGAAACAGAGTTTGTAGAGGTTTTGTATGACCTGATTTGTGTGGTGTGAGCACCTTGTCAGTGAGTTGGTCTTGATTAGCCAGTCGTCTAGATACGGGAATACGTGTATTTGCTGCCTTCTGATGTGTGCAGCCACTACTGCTAGACATTTTGTAAAGACTCTTGGCGCGGTTGTTAAACCAAACGGCAATACTTTGAATTGGTAATGTATTCCTTTGAATACAAACCTGAGGTACTTCCTGTGCGAATGATGTATTGGTATGTGGAAATACGCGTCTTTGAGATCTAAGGTTGTCATGTAGTCCTGTTGCTTTAGCAATGGTAACACCTCTTGTAGCGTGACCATGTGAAAGTGTTCTGATTTGATGTAGGTGTTTAGTGTTCTGAGGTCTAGGATTGGTCTCAGTGTTTTGTCCTTTTTTGGTATTAGGAAGTACAGTGAATAAACTCCTGTGCTTATTTGTGTTTCTGGTACTAGTTCTATTGCGTTCTTTTGCAACAATGCTTGAACTTCTGTTTCCAGAAGGTCTGAATGTTGTTTTGATAAATTCTGTGCTTTTGGTGGTATGTTTGGAGGGATTTGTAGAAATTCTATGCAATAACCATGTTGGATAATTGCTAAGACCCAAGTGTCTGTAGTTATTTCCTCCCATGCTTGGTAATACTGACCTATTCTTCCCCCCACTGGTGTTGTGTGGAGGGGATGAGTGACATGTGAGTCACTGCTTGGTTGTAGGGGTTTTGGGGCTTTGAAATTTTCCCCTATTCCTAGGGAATTGTCCTCTGTATTGGCCCCGAAAGCCTCCCCTCTGGTACTGTCCCTGGTAGCTGGACGGTGTTGTCTGTGAGGTGCTGGCTTGTGTGGCCTGACCCCGAAACCCCCCTCTAAAGGTTGTCTTGCGGAAGGTGCTGTAAGTGCCGCTGCTCTGCGGGGAGTAGAGTGCGCCCATGGCTTTAGCAGTGTCAGTGTCCTTTTTTAGTTTCTCAATTGCCGTGTCCACCTCTGGTCCGAACAGTTGTTTTTCATTGAATGGCATATTGAGCACTGCCTGCTGTATCTCTGGTTTAAAACCAGACGTTCGTAGCCATGCGTGCCTTCTTATAGTCACAGATGTGTTAATTGTTCTCGCAGCTGTGTCCGCTGCGTCCATAGAGGAGCGTATCTGATTATTAGATATGTTCTGTCCTTCCTCAACCACCTGCTTCGCCCTCTTTTGCAGTTCCTTGGGTAGATGCTCAATGAGGTGTTGCATCTCGTCCCAATGGGCTCTGTCATAGCGCGCAAGTAGTGCTTGGGAGTTAGCGATGCGCCACTGGTTTACAGCCTGTACTGCGACTCTCTTTCCGGCTGCATCGAACTTGTGGCTCTCTTTATCTGGGGGTGGTGCATCCCCAGATGTGTGGGAGTTGGCTCTCTTGCGAGCTGCTCCTACTACGACGGAATCTGGTGGCAGCTGTGTGGTGATGAAAACAGGGTCTGTGGGAGGTGCTTTATATTTCTTTTCCACCCTTGGTGTTATTGCCCTACTTTTGACCGGCTCCTTGAAGATTTCCTTTGCGTGCCGAAGCATTCCTGGGAGCATAGGCAAGCTTTGGTAGGAGCTGTGGGTGGAGGAGAGGGTGTTGAATAAGAAGTCATCCTCGACTGGTTCTGAGTGGAGGTTTACGTTGTGGAACTCTGCCGCTCTAGCCACCACTTGTGAATAAGCTGTGCTGTCTTCTGGTGGTGAGGGCTTTGTGGGATACGCCTCTGGACTGTTGTCCGACACTGGTGCGTCGTATAAGTCCCAAGCGTCTTGGTCCTGGTCACCTTGGCTCACGGTGGTGTGAGCCGGGGAATGTGATGGAGTTTGTGCTGGTGAAACGTTAGTTACAGGTGGAGGAGAGGGTGGCGGAGTTACCTTTTTCACCATTTTTGTTTGTGGTGCTTGGTCTGTTTGAAACTCCAGTCTCCTTTTTCTCCTAATAGGGGGAAGGGTGCTTATTTTCCCTGTTCCTTCTTGTATGAAAATACGTTTCTGCGTATGGTCCACTTCGGTGGATTGCAACTCTTCCTCAAATCTATGCTTTCGCATCTGAGAGGACAGTGATTGCTCCTCTGAATAGGAACCGGTAACTGGGTCGGTTGCGGCTCGTTTTGGCACCGAAACCCTGTCTGTACTCTTTTTCGGCTCCGAGGTGACGTTTTTCTTTTTTGGAATCGAAACCTCTCGGCGTCGATCTTCCTCGGTGCCACTGTCTCAGCGTCGAGCCGTTTCGGCACCACTATCTCGGCGTCGATCTCTTTCAGCAGCACTGTCTCGGTCCCGAGCAGGCTGCGTGCCGGTGTCTCGACCGGAGTCGGAGGATCTCGGCACTGTTTCGGCCTTTTTCGGTGCCGACGGTCGGTCACCGAATTTATGGGTCGAGCCATGGCCTGGTGGCAGTGGCGTCCCCTGGGCCTTGTCACTTTTCTTGTGTGTTGCCTTCGACGTCTTACTCACAGTTCTTTGATCGTCGAATTCCTCGGAGTCCGATTCGTGGATCGAGAAGGCTTCTTCCTCTTCTTGTTCCTCGAACTCTCGGTGTGGTGTCGGCGTGGACGCCATCTGAAGTCTTCTGGCTCGACGGTCACGGAGTGTCTTTCGGGACCGGAACGCACGACAGGCCTCGCAAGTCTCTTCACTGTGCTCAGGCGACAGGCACAGGTTACAGACCAAATGTTGGTCTGAATACGGGTATTTGTTGTGGCATTTGGGACAGAAACGAAACGGGGTCCGTTCCATCTGCGTCGTTTGACACGCGGTCGGGCCGACCAGGCCCCGACGGGGGATCGAAAGCTACCCCGAAGGGCACCGGAGCTCTTCAAACTTCGATGCGGTGTCGATTCTATCTAAGCCGATCCCGAACGCAACAATACCGACGTAATCTTCCGATAGTTAGCTAACTTTCCGTTCCGAAACTCGGAGCGACAGGAACACGTACGAACCCGATGGCGGAAAGAAAACAATCGAAGATGGAGTCGACGCCCATGTGCAATGGAGACAAAAGGAGGAGTCACTCGGTCCCGTGACTCGAAAGACTTCTTCGAAGAAAAACAACTTGTAACACTCCGACCCAACACCAGATGGCGGGCTATGCACAACATGTGTATCTACAGCGACAGATGCCATCGAACATAAAGTTATTTACCTGCTGTAACAATCTTTCAGGTGGATATTCTATCTACCTGCAGATTCTTCTATCACCTTATGAATCTACTTTTGGTGCTAGACTGGATCCAGAAAACATACAATAGCTCATGGACACTGTGAGGTGGCGCCATGCCTCAACGTCAAAACACACATCCCGGATGTGATAAGTTGCACCTCCTGTCACTCTGTCAGTTCTCATCATTTTTTCTACCCTGCCTTTAGAAACCAAGACAAACCTGACAAATATAAATGAGACTTGTGAACTAAATGAACTTGGTAACCTACTGTGATGACAGTAACAGGTCTTGAGAGTGGGTATGCAGGCAGTTCGGTGAGGAATATGCAGGTTTAATATCTACCAGAAAGACTGGTTAAAGGAACCATGCAGTGTTTTCTTCTGATGGAACACAGGTGCCCAGGGAGGAGGGTGAGCACATGTGAATCTACAGCACTATATTCCACGAACAGATGCTCACTGGGTAAGTAATATTTCACCATCCAAGGCCAGTTGTGGCCATAGATACATATGCCTAGCATACACTGTAAAGCAGTCCTCCTTCATAAGCAGTGGCTAATCTGGGGCATTACAGTTGTATGAAATAATGTACGTAGAACTGCTTGTGCCACACTGGCTTGTTGACAGGCCAGCCATCTAGATAGTAATGTTTTGTGAATATACTAAGTGTAGACCATGTAGCTGCTTTACATATGTCAGCAACCAGTATATCATCCGGAAAAAGCAGAGAAGCTCCTTTTTATCGAGTGTAGTGAACTCTAAGAGTGACAGGTAAAGTTCTGTTAGCTTTAGAATAGCACGTATGGATGCATTTAACAATCCAACGTGCACTACCGGACTTAGAAATAGCCCTTCCTCTGTGAGGTTTTGAAAAGGCAACAGAGTTACGTTTTTCTACATGTCTTGGTTCCATTAATATAATATGCAAAGCCTTGATTAACAATTAAGGAATGCAAAGCCCTTTCCACAAATGGACCAGGTTGAGGAGAGAAGACTGGCATTCAACAGATTGATTAGGGTGGAATTGAGAACCCACTTTTGGAAGAAATTTAGGATTGGTACGCAGTAACACCCTATCTCTGTGTAGTTGAAAGAAGGGTTCTCCTAAAGTTAATACCTGAAAATCACCGACACGTCTGAGTGATGGCTAGGTGTAGCCTGATAGATGTCAAAGCTAAACCACAGGTATGTAAATGAAATAAATATCAATGTCTTGAACCTTGGCTGCTAAAGGATCAATGTTTTTGGAATGACATTAATGAACAAATCTTTTTTTCACTTAGCAGCATAACAGGCACGAGTAGTAATGCCCATACATGCTTAAGGTAGATTAAAGTAACCAAACTTAAAGACTTCAAGAGCCAAATCTCAAGGTTGAGAGACCTGGAGTTTGGGTGTCTGTTTTCTCCATAGCTCTACGAGAAAAGGTCCTACCTGTTCGGTAGTACCTGTTAGGGAAGTACTAAAAGTTCTACGATTGTGGTGAACTATGGCTGTCACATTAATTTCGGAGCCACTAGGATGAGGGTGAAGACATTTGTCACAGTTTGCGAACCACAAACGGAAACCGTGGGAGAGGTGGAAAAGCGTAAGCAAATATCCCAAGACCAACTTATCCATAGTGCGTTGACTGTGGGCGTGGGAACCTGTAGGAGAAGTTTTGGCATTTGGCATTTTCTGCTGTGGGGAAATAAAAAAGTTACTTACTGTAGGAAGCTGTCTCTGTATATACTATATCAAAATGAGATATAGTATGCAAAGAGTCCAGGGGCTCCCCAGAGGCTTGACAGAGGCTGAAATAGATAATATTAATGCTCTATTTGTGGTCGAGCAGTTAGGCTTATCAGAGAGTAGTGTTAAGCATTTGTTGTACATACACCCACAGTAGAAGAAACACACGTAGGATTTTATATAGAAAAATACGTTTTGTTAATTTTTTTCTAGAACCACAAGATTCAGTTTGCATGTAAGTACATAAAATAAAATGTACTTTACACATATATGATCACGACTGAATAGAATTGACAATGTATAAAAAAATTCTTAAAATGGAAAAAAGCCATTTTAAAAGTGGACACAGTGCATTTTTCAACAGTTCCTGGGGCAAGAAAAGATAGTACAGTTTTGCAGGCAAGTATACAACTTACAGTTCTTATCTCCGGGGTTTAGGCAGTCTGTTGTTGAGGGATCAAGTTAACCCCAAACACCCACCACCAGCAACATGGGCCGGTCGGGTGCAGAGGTCAAAGACGCACCTAATTAACGTGGGCTCCTATGGAGACAGGGGACACTCGGAACTTGGTCTGCTGGCAGTAAGTACCCGCGGTTTCGGAGGGCAGACCGGGGGGGTGGGGGTTCAAGAGAGCACTGAAGGGGCCCCATGTAGGCACCAAATATGCACCCTCAGTGGCACAATGGAGGCTGGGTGAAGGGTGCAAACAGGGTGTTGGGTTTTCAAGGCAACTCTAAGAGGCGACCGCAGGGGTCACTCTGAGACTGCAGAGAGGTCCAGCGGGGCTTCTCGGCGAACCACCGGCTGGGCAGGGAGGAAGACCGCCTGCTGGTCGATGCTACAATGGGGGTCAGTTTCTCCAAGGCCGCCTGGGGGTTATCCTCGTCCAGAGCTCGTGGTCCAGGAGATTCTCGGGATTCCCTCTGCAGGCGTTGTTGTGGAGGGGTCAACCCACGGAGGGCTCTTGCTCACAATCACAGAGGGACCCTTTCTTGCTGGGTGGACAACTTGGACAGGGGCCGTGGGTGTCGGGTGCACAGGGGTTAGGAGTCACGCATCTGTAGTGAGTTGGGAGTCCTTAGTTGTAGGTTTCTTCAGACAGAGTCGCTGTCCTTGGTAGTTCTTGGTCTTTTTGGGTGCCGGGCAGTCCTCTGGAGTTGGCAGAGGTCGTTGGGCATGCTGGATGCGTCGCTGGTCTTTTTGCAGGTTCTCTGAAGCAGGAGACAGGCCGGTAGGGCTGGGGACAAAGCAGTTGTCATCTTCCTTCTTCTCTGCTGGGGGTTACAGCTTAGCAGTCCTCCTTGTAGGTCGCCAGGAATCTGGTGAGCTGGGATCAGGGAGGCCCTTAAATCCTAGATTTAGGGGTGTGTTAGGAGTCAGAGGGCAGTAGCCAATGGCTAATGGCCCTGAGTGTGGCTACACCCTCCTTGTGCCCACTCCCTTTGGGGAGGGGGGCACATTCCTATCCCTATTGGTCCCTATCCTCCAAACTAAGACAGAGGATTCTGCAGGGATGGGGTCGCCTCAGCTCTGGACACCTTATGGGTGGTCCTGGTGGGGTTGGCACTCCTACCTGTTCTACCTATCTTTCCTGCCAGACTTGCCGCCAAAAGTGGGGCTTTGTCCAGGGGGCGGGCATCTACACTAGCTGGAGTGCCCTGGGGCACTGTAACCCAAGGCTTGAGCTTTTGAGGCTCACCGCTAGGTGTTCCAGTTCTTGGAGGGGGAGGTGTGAAGCACCTCAACCAGGACAGACTTTGTTACTGACCACAGAGTGCACAAAGGCACTCACCCCATGTGGTCAGAAACTCGTCTGAAAGTGGCAGGCTGGCACAGACTGGTCAGCCCTACACTAGCAGTTGGCCTAACATAGAGGGGGCATCTCTAAGTTGCCCTCTGTGTGCATTTTTCAATAAATCCCACACTGGCATCAGTGTGGGTTTATTTTGCTGAGAAGTTTGGCACCAAACTTCCTAGTATTAAGTGAAGCCATCATGGTGATGCAAAGTTCACAGTGACAAACTCCAAGACCATGTACTCAATAGGGCTACACTGCACTTACAATGTCCAAGAATGGTCTGACACTGTAGGAGAACACTGGTAACATATCTATGCCACAGGCAGTGGTTTGTGGGCACGGCATCCTGAAAGGGGTGCCATGTCAACTTTGTCTTTTTCACCCCAATAGCACACATAAGCTGCAAGGCAGTGTGCATGTGCTGAGTGAGGGGTCCCCTAGGGTGGCATAATACATGCTGCAGCCCTTAGAGACCTTCCCTGGCCAGAGGGCCCTTGGTACCATGGGTACCATTTAACAAGGGACTTATCTGTGTGCCCGGGCTGTGCCAATTGTGGAAACAAAAGTACAGTTTTTGGGAAAGAACACTGGTGCTGGGGCCTGGATAGCAGGGTCCCAGCACACTTTCAATCAAGGCTGACATCAACACTAGGCAAAAAGTGGGGGTAACCATGCCAACAGTGGCACTTTCCTACACTTACCTTCAGTAACGATTTATCAAGCAGAGACATATTCTAGTTGCCGATTCCTTACCATAGAATTTCCCCCAGGCGTCTGTCTGGATTCGGAGATTTTTCTTCAAGCAGTAAGTACCCTTGCGCGCCATCAGGTGTGTCGGCCGACTCCACGTGCATCGTTGGCAATATGGCTCCCGTGATGACGTTGCGGTGGTATATAGACGCCACCCCAGCGCTTTAATTTCTTTTCACAACTTTCCCAGCAAGTAGCGCAGAGCCATAGAGAACACTGAAAATGGGACACCAGAATTAGGGCCTGAAAAGGGAATCCCTGTCTCTAGAAATCAGTTTGCTGTGCCGGGGGGGATCGGCGGTCAGCAAAGAATCTGCAACTAGAATATGTCTCTACCGGATAAATCGTTACTGATCAGAGGATCCGTGGCCTTCCTCAGGAGCTCAGAATACAATACTCTTCGTGCCCAGTCCGGAGCCACAAGGACTGCTTGGGCCAGGTCGTTCCTGAGCTTCTTTAGAACTCTGGACAGAAGTGGTATTGGTGGGAAGGCATAAAGGACAAAAAGCGTCACTGTGCGTGTGCCGCCTTAGAAACTCCAACACGCAAAACAGTTGACATTACATGTTCTCTGCGGAGGCGAACAGATCTAACCAAGGCACTCCCCACTGCTGAAAAAGACCTTGCGCCACCTCTGGATGGAGATGCTATTTGTGATCAACTATGCATTAGCGGCTGAGTATGTCTGCTATGGCATTCCGAGAGCTCGCCAGATGTTGAAACATCAGCATTTTTATGTCCTGGTGTTCCAGTCACGTTGCAGAGGTGCAGAGCCTCTTGACAAAGGGTCCACAACCCTACTCTGTCCTGCTTGTTGCAGTACCACATGGCAGTGGTGTTGTCCGTGAACACCTGCACCATTTTCCCTTTGAGAGAGGGAATGTAGGAAAGTAGCCTGGTTACCCCACTTTTTGCCTGTTGTCAGTCTGTTTTGACTGTGTTCACTGGGATCCTGCTAACCAAGACCCCAGTGACTATGCTCTCTCCCTTTAAATTTGGTTTCTTGGACCACACACATCCCATATTTGGTGCCCCCATGTAAGTCCCTAGTATATGGTACCCAGGGCATTGGGGCACCAGGGGCCCCCCAGGAGCTGAAGCATGTAGTATGCCACCCATTGGAAGTCCATGCAAAGTGGATCTGCAGGCCTGCCACTGCAGCCTGCGTGAAAGGGTGTGTGCACCTTTTTCAATACAGGTCACTGCACCAGGTCACTGTAAGTAGGCCCTCCTAGCCCAGAGGGCAGGGTGCAGATACCTGTGTGTGTGGGCACCCCTGCATGAGCAGAGGTACTCCCACAAACTCCAGCTCCATTTTCATGGACTTCGTGAGTGCGGGGACGCCATTTTGCACGTGTATAAGACACAGGTCACTACCTATGTCCAGTTACATAATGATAACTCCGACCCTAGGCATGTTTGGTATCAAACATGTCGGACCGTACAAAATACTATTGCCAGTATTGAAAGTATGATTCCATGCACTTTGGGGTTGGGGGGGCATCAAAGGACCACCAGTATTGCTCTCCCTTTGTAAATAGGTGTTACACGGCTTGGGAGGGGTAGCATTCCCAAGCCAGTGGTATGATTTGAAGGGCACTGCTCTGGCGTGAAACTGGACAATGGAAAGGGAAGTGACCACTCCCCTGTCCATCACTATCCCAGGGGTGGTGCCCAGAGCTCCTCCAGAGGGTTCCTTGATTCTGCCATCTTGAATCCAAAGTGGTCAGAGGCGTCTGGGAGCAACAGAGTGCCAGGTCAGGCAGGTGACGTCAGAGCCCTGTCCTAACAGGTGGTCACCCTGCTATATGACCAATATCCCTTCCATTTAGGGTCTCCTCATGGGTGGGTCCTCGGATTCGGCTTGCAAGGTTCCAGCAGGACTCCTCTTCAACCTCTACATTGACTTCTGGCCTCTCGAACTGTGACTCAATCCTCGAGGAACCGACAATCTGCATCCACAACAAAGACTCTGCTTGAAACATTATTTCCAAGGCTCCTTCCAGCTTCTGCAACATTTCCCAGGCTGTGCATCCTCTGAGGCAGCAAGTCTTCAGCCTGCACGTGAAGGAACAAGGAATCTCCCTTGGAGTGAAAGTCACAACCCTCCATCTGCAGGCACCAACTGCAACAGTGACTGGCTGAGTGGATCTCCTCTCATCCTGAACTGTGTGGATCCTGCATCACGGGTGGTGGTCTGGAGTGATCCCCTCTCTACCAGCTGTCCACTTTGGCGGAGGTAAGCCCTTGACTTCCAACGCATGACAGTATCCCCGTGCTCTGCGTCTCTTGCAGCTACCAAGGCTTGTTGGCATCTCCTCCAAGGGATCTTCAGGCTCCCTGTAGTTCCATCCCCCAGCACTCCTCCCTGCGATGCACAGCCATCTGCTTGCTTTCCTTGCGGTGTGGGGTCCTTCTCCAATTGTGGTGTGTGGGCTCCTCTGCTACTCCTGGTTCCTCTTCCAGCGGGTCTCCTGTGGTTCTGCCTTTTCTTCTGTTGACTCTCTGCCTTGCTGAGGGTCCCCCCAGGACTCCCCCATGGGGTGAGTCCTCCTGGACCTCGCTGGCCCCGGCCGCTCCACTTTTGCTTCATCGCGACTTCTGTCTTTGTCAAGGCTTGTTGGTGGCTTTTCTACGCCACTGCCCGAAAGCAATCTTTTATCTAGTGTGGGACATCAACTGCATCCTCCAGGAACTCTTCTTCGGCTCCAGGGCTGCATTGCTGACCGTCTTCGCCCAACCGTCGACCAACCACTGTATACTCCTGTGACTTCTGGACTTGGCCCTTTCTTTCATAGATCTATTGCTTCAGGAATCCACCGCTGGTTTCTTGCAGTCTTGTCTGGATGTTGCATTATCATCTTTAAGTCCTTTTGTGTGGTTTGGGGAAAATTCAGTATCTTACTCCTTGCATCCTGGTCGCTGGGGGGGACTGCAATACTTACCTTTGGGGTTTCCTAGTTCTCCCAGGTCCCTTTCTACACATTCCACTTACGTACGTACGGGTCTTGTGTTCACATTCCATTTTTTTTGTATATGGTTTGGGCTCCCCCTAGGGTCACTATTGTCTATTGTTATTTGCACTGTTTTCTATTGCTATTTATTTCTATTTCTGATTACTAGTGGACATATTTAGTGTGTTACTTACCTCCCATTGGAGGGTTGCCTCTCTAGTACTTTTTGGTAATTGTGTCACTAAAATAAAGTACCTTTATTTTTGTAACACTGAGTGTTTTCTTTCATGTGTGAAAGTGCTGTGTGACTACAGTGGTATTTTATGAGCTTTGCATGCCTCCTAGATAAGCCTTGGGTGCTCATCCAGAGCTACCTCTAGAGAGCTTGGCTTTTAGACACTGCTTACACTACACTAATAGGGGATACCTGGACCTGGTATAAGTTGTAAGTACCTGCAACACACCAGTACACACCAGTCCAGCTTCCTACTGGGAAGGAATGCTTTCAATGTAAGCCTGATCTCTCGGAGCTCCAATAGATTGATGTGGAGTCCGGACTTCGCCACAGAACAGAAACCTCTGATTCTGCCTCTCCCATGTGGTTGCACCATCCTAGGAGCAACGCATCTGTCTCTACATTTAGATCTGGCTAGGAAAGGGAAAGGGATCTGCCCTTGACCCAATCCTTATTCGAGAGCCTTCACTGCAGGTCTTGTGCGGTCCCCTCCAAGAAATGGACCATGTCAGAGAGATTCCCCTGATGCTGCTCCCACTGGAACTTCAGGCCCCACTGCAGAGCCCACATATGCCATCTGGCATGTGTCACTAGCAGGATGCAGGAGGGCATGAGGCCCAGCAGCCTCAGTCATTCTCGCTGAAATCCAGGATAAATGCTGAAACATTGGTATCATCGCATGCATATCCAGGACTCGCTTTTCGGGAGGATAAGCAGAAAAGCGCAGTTTCCAGAACAGTTCCGATGAAGGGGAGCGTCTTAGGAGTCAGGTGTGACTTTGGCATGTTTATAGTGAACGCCAGCAAATGCCGAAGGTACGCCGCAGTCTGAAGGTAGGAAAGGACAGCCTGGGGCATGGTTGCCTTCAACAGCTTGTTGTTGAAGTAGGGGAAGACTGAAACCCCTAATCTGCGCAAATGAGCTGAGACAGTAGGAAAGTACCATCTTTCTTGGTATGTTACCCCCAATTTCTGCCTGTTTGTCAGTATGTTTTGCCTGTCTCACTGGGATCCTGCTGGTCAGGACCCCAGTGCTCATAGTTTGTGACCTAATGTGTGTGTTGTAAGTAGTGCTTAACTGTGTCACATACGTTCTGCTAACCAGAACTCCAGTGCTTATGTTCTCTCTGCTTCCAAATCAGTTACTATAGCTTAGCGACTTCATATTCTAATTCCAAATGGCACACTAGACCCCCCCTTATAAGTCCTTAGTATATGGCACCTAGGTACCCAGGACATTGGGGTTCCAGGAGATCCTTATGGGCTGCAGCATTTCTTTTGCCACCCATAAGGAGCTCAGACAAACCCTTCTTCAGGACTGCCACTTCAGCCTGCGTGAAATAGTGCACACACTATTTCACAGCCATTTTCACTGCACTTAAGTAACTTATAAGTCACCTATATGTCTAACCTTCATTTACTGAAGACTAGTTGCAAAGTTACTAAGTGTGAGGGGATCCTTGCACTCGCAAAGGTGCCCCCATCTTGTTCAGGGCTAATTCCCCGGACTTCGTGAATGCGGGGATACCATTACACGTGTGCACTAAATATAGGTCAATACCTATATGTAGTTTCACAATGGTAACTCCAAATATGGCCATGTAAGGTATCTAAGATCATGGAATTGTCCCTCCAGTCCAAATCTGGTATTGGGGGGCCAATCCCCTTCATCCTGAGGGCTCCACCATAGACCCCAGTACTGCCAAACCAGCTCTCCGAAGCTTGCACTACAGCTGCTGCACCTCACAGACTCAGGTTCTGCCCTCTTGGGTTCTGAGCAGCTCAGTCCCAGGAAGGCAGAACTTTGCATTTCCTTTGGGAGGAGGGTGTTACACCCTCTCCCTTTGGAAATCGGTGTTACAGGCTTGGGAGGGGTAGCCTCCCAGAGCCTCTGGAAATGCTTGGAAGAGCACAGATGGTGCCCTCCTCACATAAGCCAGTCTAAACTGGTTCCAGGACCCCCCAGTCCCTGCTCTGGCGCAAAACTGGATAAAGAAAAGGGGAGTGACCACTCCCCTGTCCATCACCACCCTAGGGGTGGTGGTCAGAGGTCCTCCAGTGTGTCCCTGGTGTTAGCCATCTTGTTTTCCAAGATGTGGGGACACTCTGGAGATGTCTGAGTGGCCAGTGCCAGCAGGTGATGTCAGAGACCCCTCCTGATAGGTGCATACCTAGGTAGGTAGCCCATCCCCCTCTCAGGGCTACTTAGGGTCTTTCCTGTGGGTTCCTCTTCAGATTCAGCTTGCAAGACTCCTCCAGGAATCCTCTGCATCCTCTGCTTCAGCTTCTGACCGTAGGATCAACAGCAGACTGCTCCAGGAACCGCTGTAACTACAACGAAGTATCCAGGAGGACTCCTGTGACCTGAAACTTCAGCTCCAGCCAGCATCTGCAACGGTTTCCAAGGTGTGCAGGCTCAGAGGACTCACTGTCTTCACTCTGCAACAGAAGAACCAAAGGAATCTCCTGTGGAGTGACAGTCACTTCCCTGCTCCTGCAGGCACCTTCCAAGACGACGACTGGTTCTCTAGGACTCCTCTCCTGACGACGAGCGTGCTCCCTGCAACACAGTATGTGGAACAACACGACCCAGACTGTCCTAAGGTCCAGCTGTCCAAATTTAGAGGAGGTAAGAGCTTGCCTTCCTGGTTTGCGACAGTACCCCTGTGCACCGCGTCATCTCTAGCTCCTCGGGCTTCTGTGCACCTCTTCCAAGAATCCTTCGCCAGGTCCCCAAAACTCCATCCTGTGTCCCACAACTCGCTGAGTTGTTCTGTGGGGGCGTGGGACCTTCTTTTGTTGTGCTGCACCAACCGCAATTTGCATCAATCAATCAATCAATCACTGCATTTCTAAAGCGCGCTACATACCCGCAAGGGTCTCAAGGCGCTGGGGGAGGGGGGGGGCGCGCTACTGATCAAAGAGCCAGGTCTTTAGAAGTCTCTGAAGGCCAGCAGGTCCTGAGTCTGTTGTAGGTTGGTAGGGAGAGTGTTCCAGGTCTTGGTGGCGAGGTAGGAGAAGGATCTGCTGCCAGTGGTGGTTTTCCAGATACGACATACGATATTGTGCAGAGGGCGAGATTGGCTGAGCGGAGGCTTCGGGTGGGGGTGTGGAAGCTGAGTCGGTTGTTGAGGTATGTAGGTCCGGTCTTGTGTAGTGCTTTGTGTGCGTGGGTGAAGAGTTTGAAGGTGATCCTCTTGTCGACGGTGAGCCAGTGCAGGACTCTTAGGTGGGGTGTGATGTGGCTGCGTCGGGGGACGTTGAGGATTAGTCGTGCCGAGGCGTTCTGGATTCGTTGTAGTCGTCTCAGGAGCTTGGTTGTTGTTCCTGAGTAGAGGGTGTTGCTGTAGTCGAGTCTGCTGATGATGAGGGCCTGGGTGACTGTTTTCCTCGTGTCAGGGGGAATCCATTTGAAGATCCTGCGGAGCATCCGCAGGGTGTTGAAGCAGGACGTGGAGACGGCGTTGATTTTCCTGGTCATGGAGAAGGTGGAGTCGAGGATGACACCCAGGTTGCGAGCGTGGTCTGTGGGTTCCGGGGCTGTGCTAGTGATGTGGGTCACCAAGAGTTGCCCCAGGCTGATGGGGAGGGTCTGGAAATGAGGACCTCCGTTTTTTCTGAGTTCAGCTTCAGTCTGCTGTCCTTCATCCAGTCGGCTACGGCCTTCATTCCTCTATGGAGGTTGGCTTTGGCGGTGTGGGGGTCTTCGGTGAGGGATATGATCAGTTGGGTGTCGTCGGCGTAGGAGATGATGTTGAGGTTATGTTGTTGTGCGACGTGGGCGAGCGGTGCCATGTAGATATTGAACAGCGTTGGGCTGAGGGAGGATCCCTGTGGGACGCCGCAGATGATCTTGGTGTTTTTTGAGCGGAAGAGTGGGAGGCGGACGCTCTGGGTTCTGCCGGAGAGGAAGGATGTGGTCCAGGCCAGGGCCTTCTCTTGAATTCCGGCGTCATGGAGGCGTGCTGATAGGGTGCGGTGGCAGACTGTGTCAAAGGCTGCTGATAGGTCCAGGAGGATGAGACCAGCTGTTTCTCCTTTGTCCATCAGGATCCTGATGTCAGTGGCGTCGATGAGGGCGGTCTCGGTGCTGTGGTTGCTGCGAAAGCCGGATTGGGAAGGGTCCAGAATGTTGTTGTCTTCGAGGTACCGGTTAGCTGTTTGTTGACAATCTTCTCTGTCACTTTTGCCGGGAACGGGAGCAGGGAGATGGTCCGGAAGTTCTTGAGGTCTTTAGGGTCCGCCTTGGGCTTCTTTAGAAGGGCGCTGATCTCGGCGTGCTTCCAGCTTTCCAGGAAGTTTGCTGTCTCGAAGGAACTGTTGATTGTTTTCCGGAGGTGGGACGCAATGGTTGTGCTGGCTTTGTTGAAGACGTGGTGAGGGCAGGGGTCGGATGGGGATCTGGAGTGGATGGAGTTCATGGTTTTGATGGTGTCTTCGTCGCTGACATAGGACCAAGCAGTAAGGCGGCTGGTGGTCGCAGGGGTGGTGGCCTCGGTGGTGGGTGCAGGGGTGTCGGAGTTGAAGCTGTCGTGGATGTCGGTGATCTTGCGGTGAAAGAAGGTGGCCAGGGAGTTGCACAGGTCTTGGGATGGTGGGATGTCACTGGTGTTGGAGCTGGGGTTGGAGAGTTCTTTCACAATGCTGAAGAGCTCTTTGGTGTTGTGTGAGTTGTAGTCTAAGCGGTCCTTGAAGGCGGTCCTCTTGGCGGTCCTGATGAGTTGGTGGTGTCTGCGGGTGGCGCTCTTATGGGCTGTGTGGCTGTCTGGTGTTCGGTCGTGGAGCCATTTCTTCTCCAGTTTCCAACAGGTGCGCTTGGAGATCCGGATGTCTTCGGTGAACCAGGCGGCTTTCTTGTTGGTGTGGTTGGTTGTGGAGGTCTTGAGAGGGGCGAGGGTGTCGGAGCAGTTGTTGATCCACTGTTTGAGGTTAGTCGCGGCGGTGTCTGGGTCGGTGGGTGGTCTCAGGGCAAGGGTGGTCTTCTTTGTCCCTGTGTCCTGAGACTCCCGTGGGTGCTACCTGGTCATCTGTGGGCTCACTCCAGTGTTGGGAGCCCCCTCTGCCTCCACAGTCTCAGGTGAGACCCCCAGGACCCTCCTGGGTTCAGGCAGTGCCATTTTGACGCAAACAGCGACCTTGCTTTAACTAAGGCTTGTTGGACGAATCTAGCAACACAAACAGCCTGCATCCAACTTCTCGACGTGGGACATCTCCTGCACTATGCAGGAACCCGCAGCCATCTTCTTTGGTGCACGTCTGCAGACTTCTTCTAACCAAGGAATCCTCTGTTGCACCATCTTCTAGGTTGGCAGGGGTTTGTGTCCTTTCTGGAATCTTCTGCGACTTCTGGACTTGGTCTCCTCTATTCACAGGTCTTCAGGTCAAGGAATCCACCACTTGTTGCTTGCAGTCTTGCTTGGTTCTTGCAATAACTCTTATCACAACTTGTTGTGTGTCCTGAGGAAACTTGCAGTACTTTACTCCTACTTTCCTGCTCTCTGGGATGGGGTATTTTACTTACCTTTGGTGTTTTCTTACACTCCCAGCGCCCCTCTACACATTACACTTGCCTAGGGGGTAATTTGTGATTTGCATTCCACTTTCTTAGTATATCGTTTGTGTTGCCCCTAGGCCTATTGCATTCTATTGTATTTTCTACTGTTTGCACTATTCTATGATTATTTACTTACCTGGTTTTGGTCTCTAATGTATATATTGTGTATAATACTTACCTCCAGAAGGAGTATTGCCTCTAAGACATTTTCGGCCTTCTGTCACTACAATAAAGTACCTTTATTTTTGGTAACACTGAGAAGTGTTTTTTACTGTGTATAAGTACAGTGTATCTATAGTGATATTGCAGGAGCTTTGCATGTCTCCTAGTTCAGCCTAAGCTGCTCTGCTACAGCTACCTCTAGACAGCCTAAGCTGCTAGAACATTGACAACATTTCACTAATCATGAATAACTGGACCTGGTGTAAGTACCTAGGGTACCCACTACAAACCATGCCAGCCTCCTACAGAGACCACCGCCATCCCTTCTGTGAACACTCGAGGGGCTCAATAAGTCCAAAGGGGAGCACGGTAAACAAAGTGCTTGTGACATACCATGAATCGCAAGTAATGTCTGTGGGCAGGCAGAACAGGTATGTGGAAGGAGGTGTCCTGCAAGTCCAACGCTACCATTCACTCTTCAGGGTCCAAGGCAGACAGGACCAGTGCCAGGGTAAGCATTTTGAACTTATCTTTCCTGAGGAAGAGATTGAGGGTCCAGTGATCTAGGATAGGGCGAAGGCCCTTGTCCTTCTTGGGTAACAGAAAGTAGCTGGAATAAAAACCACAACCTACTTCTGGCGTAGGGATCCTCTCTGTGGCTCCATTGCCCAAGAGAGCCATAACTTCCTCAGGGGGAAGTGCCAAATGATCCTTCACTAAGCGGTCGTAAGATGGTGGCATGGGTGGAGGTGCAGTCTTGAAGGGGAAGGAGTAGCCCCTTCCGAATATTTGCAAAATCCACCTGTCCTTCGTGATGGATTCCCAGTGAAGCAGGTGATGGCGGATCCTGCCTCCAAATGGTCTGGGATGTTGCGACTGACTAGGAGGGTTTGGGGGCTGCAAAGGGGTGGGGTTAGACGGGAAAGACCTCTGGCTCCCTGACCCATAAGCCTATGGGATTTCGTATCAACACAGAGGCTTTGCAGCATACGCAGCTTGGTGGCTCGCAGGGAAAGGATGCGGGAGGGAGCCCCTTATGTGAGCATTAAAAGCAAGCTGTGCTGGGCAAGGGACTGCTGCGATGCCAAGGTACCGAGCCGTTGCCTAGAACTCCTTGAAATGCCCAAGCACCGAGTCTGCTTAGTCTCCGAACAGACGGGTGCCATTGAAGGGCATGTCCATGAGAGACTGTTGGACATTCTCTGAAAGCCAGGCGTCCTCAACCAGGCGTGGTGCCGTAAGACCACCGTCAACACAACCGATTTGACCTGAGAGTTGGTTGTGTCCAGCCCACAACATATTGTGAACTTGGCCGCCTCCCTCCCAACAGCAACGGCTTGGGAGATGATGGCCGGTCCTCCTCCAGGACCTGTGGCAGCACTTTTGCGACTGCATCCCATAGGTAATGGGTGTAGCGGCCCAAGAGGCACGCGGTGTTGACTGACCACAGTGCCAGACTGGAGGAAGAAAACATCTTCTTCCTAAGCTGATCCAGTCTTTTTGATTTCTGATCCAGAGGGGCGGATGGGAATGCGCTACATGAGGAAGAAGCCTGGATGATAAGACTCACAGGTGTAGGGTGTTGGGACATGAATTTATGGTTGTTCAGCGCAGGCCGATGGCGGCGAGTGATTGTCCTATTCACAGAAGCCCCTGTGTTGGGTCTGGACCATGTACCCAGTAGGACATTTGTGAGGGCGTCATTGAAAGGTAAAAGGGGTTCCTAGGTGTAAGCCCTATTTTTTAGCACCTCAGTCCGGAGGTTAGTCCTGACAGCCACAAAAGGAATCTTGAGGCTGAGGACCTCAGATGCCCTACTGATCACTGTAGGAAGTTGGCTCTGTATATGCTATCTCAAAGTGAGAGAGAGTGTGTACAGAGTCCAAAGGTTCCCCTTAGAGGTTGATAGTGGCAAAATTAGATAATTCTAATGCTCTAATCTGTGGTAGTGTGGTGGAGCAGTAGGCTTATCAGAGGGTAGTGTTAAGCATTTGTTGTACACACACAGGCAATAAATGAGGAACACACACTCAAAGACTTAACGCCAGGCCAATAGTTTTTATATAGAAAAATATATTTTCTTAATTTATTTTAGAATCACAAGATTTAAGATTTGAAGTAAATACATAAAATGCAAGGTACTCCACACAGGTAAGTAAGGAACTTTGAATTAAAGCAGTAACATACACAGTATAGGTTAAAATGGCAATACGCTATTTTAAAAGTGGACACTGCAAAAATCAACAGTTCCTGGGGAAGGTAAGTAAGGTTAAGTTTCTGAGGTAAGTAAAGCACTTACAAGTTCAGTTTCCTGGGCATAGGCAGCTCACTGTTGGGAGTTCAAGGCAACCCCAAAGTCACTGCACCAGCAACCCATGGCCGGTCAGATGCAGAAGTGAAAGGAGGGCCCAAAACACATAGGTGCATATGGAGAACAGGGGTGGCTCTGGTTCCAGTCTGCCAACAGGCTTTTCCAGGACCTGGTGCGTCTTCGAAGTGCAGACCAGGGGGGTTTGTAGAGCACTGTGGTGGGACACAAACAGGCACACAAAACACACCCTCAGCAGCACAGGGGCGGCTGGGTGCAGTGTGCAAAGTTGGTGTCTGGTTTCCTGTAGAAATCAATGGAGGGACCCGGGGGTCACTCTAACGATGCAGGAAGGGCACAGGGGGGCTTCTCGGGCCAGCCACAGACTGGGCTAGGCAGAGGGTCGCCTGAGGGTCACTCCTACACTGGAGTTCGGTTCCTCCCGGTCTTGGGGGCTGCAGGTGCAGTGCTTGGACCAGGCGTTGAGTTCTTGGTTCCAGGCAGTCACGGTCAGGGGGAGCCTCTGGATCCTCTCTGCATGCATCGCTGTGTGGGTGTAGGGGGGTCGTCTCAGGTTACTCATGAGGTCGCAGTCGCCTGGGAGACCTCTCTGCAGTGTTAGTTCTCTGGAACTCGAGCCGGGGGCGTTGGGTGCAGAGGGTGAAGTTTCACGCTTCCGGCGGGAAGAGTGAGTTTTTTAGAAGTTGCTTCAAAGTTGCAAAAATGTTTCTGTAGGTGAACAGTGCCGCTGTTCTCAGGAGTTTCTTGGTCCTTCGGTTCAGGGCAGTCCTCTGAGGCTTCAGAGGTCACTGGTCCCTGTTGGATGCGTCGCTGGGCAGGTACTTTGAGTCTGGAGACAGGCCGGTAGGGTTGGGGCCAAGTCAGCTGTTGTCTCCGTCGTCTCTGCAGGGCTTTCAGGTCAGCAGTCCTTCTTCTTTGTGTAGGTTGCAGGAAACTGATTTCCTGGGTTCTGGGTTGCCCCTAAATACTAAATTTAGGGGAAGTTTAGGTCAGGAGGGAAGTAGCTAATGGCTACTGTCCTGGAGGGTGGGTACACCTTTGTGCCTCCTCTCTGTGGGGAGGGGTGGGGGGGGCACATCTCTACTCCTTTTGGGGGAATCCCCCAATCTCAAGATGGAGGATTTCTAAAGGCAGGAGTCCACCTCAGCTCAGGACACCTTAGGGGCAGTCCTGACCCGTGGGAGACTCCTCCTTGTTTTTCTCATTATCTCCTCCAGCCTTGCCGCCAAAAGTGGGGGCAGTGGCCGGGGGGCGGGCATCTCCACGAGCTGGGATACCCTGGGGTGCTGTAACAAAAGGCATGTTCCTGCAGGGGGAGGTGAGAAACACCTCCACCCAGTGCAGGCTTTTTTCTGCCCTCAGAGGGTCAGAAACTCGTCTAAGTGACAGGCTGGCACAGACCAGTCAGTCCTGCACTGAAGGATTGGGTAAAATATAGGGGGATGCCCTCTGTGTGCATTTTTTAATAAATGCAGCACTGGCATCAGTGTGGGTTTATTATTCTGAGAAGTTTGGTACCAAACTTCCCAGTATTCAGTGTAGCCATCACCGACATGTATTGATGACAGGAGTCACACGGCTTAAAACCAGGTTTCGGTGACATACTTGATGCACCAAAAAGTCAAAGTTAGTAAAAAATTATTACTAAGGGAAGTGCTCTCCGGATCTGCGCGTAGGCTGGTGCGGAAAGAAAAGAACTGACGTTAGCACACCGGGGTGGTGCCTATATACGACTGCGACATCATCACGGCGACCATGATGCAACGACGCACAGAGTTGACCGATGCCACCTGACACCGTACAAGGATACTGCTTGAAGAAAAATCCCCAGATACAGTATGACTTCGGGGGGAAATTCTAAGGTAAGGAATCTGCAACGAGAATTCTCTATCAGATAGGTCTATTTCTGGCTGACCCAACTCCAGAAGTAAGTGAAGAGAACTTGTAGGAAGAGTTCCCACACATGGACTTGTTGATGCCTCCTGCTGAGGAGATCTGTAAAAATCACTGTCTAGTCCTGGGAGGTATTCTCCTAATAGGTGAAAATTGTACAGGAGAGCCCACCTCCAAATCGTTTGGGCTAGATGAGAAAGCTGAGGAGACCTGGTGCTCTTCTGCTTTTGGAGATTATACATGACAGTCAAGCTGTCTGTTGTGATCAGGACTAACTTGACAATCAGGTGAGGATGGAAGGCTTTGAGTGCCAGGTGAACAGCAAGCAGCTCCAAGGTGACTGATATGGAGATGTCTGCAGTTGGGTGTCCAGCATGCCTAGACAGTTAGATCTTGTGAATGTGCTTCCCATCCCGTGATAGAGGCATCAGTTGTTATGCTTCTCTGCTGAACTGGGTCTATGAAAGGCAATCATATTAGGAGATTCCTGGTGTTCCACCACTGCAGAGTGGCAAGCTTGATGGCCGACCATCACTAGATCTTCCATTTGACCCTCTGCTTGAGACCATTGGTGAGCTAAGCATTCTTGCAACAGAGGCTGTAGGAAGCTGGCCTGGTGTGTGGTGGGTACATATGGTACTTCCACCCTCCACCAGGGTCAAGGTTTCCTCTATTAGTGTAGTGCAGGCAGTGTCTAGAATTCAGGCTCTCTTCGAGGTAGCTGTGGATGAGCAGCCAAGGGTTATCTAGGAGACATGCAAAGCTCATGCAATACCACTGTAGTCACACACCACTTACGCACATGAAAGAAAACCCTCAGTGTTACAAAAACAAAGGTACTTTATTTTAGTCACAGAATTACTAAAAGCACTAGATAGGCAAACCTCCAATAGGAGGTAAGTAAACACACTAAATATGTACACTAGTGATCAGAAATAGGTATAAAAAACAATAGAAAACAGTGTAATAGCAAAAGGCAATAGTGACCCTAGGGGGAGCCCCAAAACATATACTAAAAAAAATGGAATGCAAATGCAGGACCTCCATCTAGGTAAGTAGAATCTGTAGAGTGGAGCTAGGGGAACTAGGAAACCCCAAAGCTAAGTACCACAGTGCCTCCCAGCGACCAGGAAGAAAGTTACTGGATTTTCATCAAACCACCAAAAGGACTGAAAATAATGATAATGAAACACCCAGACAAGACTGCAAGAAACCAGCAGTGGATTCCTGAAGAGGCCTGAAAAAGAAGGGGGTCAAGTCCAGAACACGCAGAAGTGTCCGGTTGGATGACGGTAGGACAAAGACAGTCAGCAATGCACCACTGGAGTTGGTAAAGAGTTCCTGGAGGATGCAGTCGCTGGTCCACGCTGGATGGAAGATCGCGGTCTGTCTGTGGCGTGGAAAAGCCACCAACAAGCGTTGGCAAAGGCAAGAGTCACAGTAGAGGAAAAGTGGAGCTGCCGGGGACAAGCAAGGTCCAGGAGGACTCAACCCACAGGGGGAGTCCCATGGGCCCTCAGCAAGGCAGAGAGTCCACAGAAGAAAAGGCAGCCCCCACAGGAGACCCACTGAAAGGGGACCTTGGAGTTGCAGAGGAGCCCACGCAGCACAACTTAAGAAGGGTCTCACGCCGCAGGAGAAGCACGCAGAGGGCTGTGTGTCGCAGGGAAGAGTGCTGGGAGTGAGAGCTACAAAGAGCCTGAAGATCCCTTGGAGGAGATGCAAACAAGCCTTGGTAGCTGCAAGAGACACGGTGCATAGGGGTACTGTCCTGAATGGGAAGGCCAGGCCTTACCTTCACCAAAGTTGGACAGCTGGCAGAGAGAATAAAGGGAACTACTCCAGACTACTACCAGCGATGCAGCATCGACGCAGCTCAGGATGAGAGGAGATCTTTGCAGCCGGTCATCGTTGCAATTGATGCCTGCAGGTGTAGAGGAGTGACTTTTTCCCTCCAAGGTAGATTCCTTCTCGTGCAGACTGAAGACTTGCCACGCTCAGAGGATGCATAGCCAGGGAAATGCTGCAGAAGCTGGAAGGAGCCGTGGAAACAATGTTGCAAGCAGAGTTTTCGTTGTGGATGCAGATTGTCGGTTCCTGGAGGGTACAGTTGCAATTCCGGTGGCCAGAAGTCGAAGTAGAGGTAGAGGTTGCAGAAGAATCCTGCTGGAATCTTGGCAAGCCGAATCTGAGGACCCACCCAAGAGGGAACCCTAAATAGCCATAGAGCGGGGACTGGTCACCTAGCCAGGTGACCACTTTTTAGGAGGGGGCTCTGACATCACCTGCCTGACCTAACCACTCAGATGCTCCCAGAGGCCTCTGCCACCTTGGATTCAAGATTGCAGAATCAAGGTCCCCCCTGGAGGAGCCCTGGGCACCGCCCCTAGGTTGGTGATGGACAGGGGATTGGTCACTCCCCTTTCCATTGTCCAGTTTCACGCCAGAGCAAGGGCTGGAGGTCCTTGAACTGGTGCAAGACTGGTTTATGCAAGGAGGGCACTAAATGTGCCCTTCAAAGCATATCAGTGGCTTGGGGAGGCTACCCCTCCCAAGCCATGTGACAGCTATTTCCAAAGGAAGAGGGTGTAACACCCCTCTCCCAAAGGAAATCCTTTGTTCTGCCTTCCTGGGCTTCAGCTGATCAAGCAGCAAGAGAGCAGAAACCTGTATGGGCGTGGCAGCAGCTTGGGCTGCCAGGAAAACCCCAGAAGGCTGGCAGGAGCAATGTTGGGGGTCCTCTAAGGAGCCCCCAGAGTGCATGGAATCATATTTTAATACTGAAAAGAGTATTGGGGTATGATTCCGACATGTTTGATACCTAACATGCCTAGGTTCGGAGTTACCATTATGCAGCTGGACATAGGTAGTGACTATCCTGCCTGTGTTTTTGATGTCGAGGGTTTCAGGTCTGAAGCTGGAGCTTTCAGCGCTGAGGTGGAGCAGTGTTTCAACGCCAAGGTTTTAGGCTCTGAAGAGAGAAGGAGTTGGTTCAGGAGCGTGCATTCTATGCTGTTTTTCAGGGTCGAGGCTGGCTTTATTTGGTGCAGTTGGTCAGTGCTCACCATGGCCTGAGGGCAGTTGTGGCCCAATGAAGTATCTTGGCCGGTCTGGGGTTCGTAGGTGACCCTTTGTGGTGGTCTGATGGGGTTGGAGTTGAGATGGAGAGGACAGACTACTAAAGGCTTGACCTGGTGTGAGATCCTGTATCTCTAGTTTGGAGCCAGAGCTGTTGTAGGGGGAGAAGGTGCCCTCATCTGCAACCGTTGCCTGTGAGGGTCCTCTGGTGGGAAGAGGTTCAGTGTACCTTCAACACTACAATGGGACATCTTGAGGTGTCAGGCTCGACGGTCACCCATCATCTTCTTGGACTGCTTGGACTTGCATGCCTCCATAGAGCCTCCTCGTATTCAGCGGAGTTGCACAAGTTACACACCCGGTGGAGATTGGTGCATGGTTACTTAGCGTGGCAGCAAGGACAGAAGCAAAAGGGTGTCTGTTCCACCACCGGGTCAACATGGTGCTTAAGAAATGTCAAAGATGTGAACTCCACCTCGAAAGGCAAAGGCCCACATGGGTCATGTCTAACTTGAGTCACCCAACAAAGTTGAGATTGATGAACGGATGAGAAAGACTGCAAAAACCACAATCAAAAACAATGCTGACGGTAAAGTCTAGAAGAGATTGAGTGACAATGGTGTTGAACCACAGCAGAGGCGCACACGTCCGAAACCAATGATGGAAGAAAACAGTTGATGACAATGCGCATTCTACCTTGCGACTCAGAAGACTTTCTTCAAAAAGAAACAATTTGCACACATCCAAGCCCAAAACTAGATGGCAGGAGTATGCTAAACGTGTATCTACAGCCAGCTATGCCTTAAACACTTTCTTTCCTATTGCATCAATACACATCCAAAGTATAAGATGAAGATGTAGGAGAGTCATCGCCAATCATGAGATTTAAGGAGGCATGCGAGGCACTGGATTAAAATAAGAAAATCAGGGCCACCCTGAGCCAGATAAACGTGTTGTCCGACTCAACTCCTGACAGCTGAAGGCAGAGGTTAGTCTACTACAGTCCTTAATTTGATTTCCTGGTTGCCGATGTGGGCCACCAGCACTCATTTCTTGGGACCAACACTTATTTCTCTGTATAATACATTTTTTAGAGCAAAAGAGGGAAAAGCAAAAACACAGAAGAAGGCTAAGATGGGAAAACTGTCACTAAGGAAGAAAGCAGTGGCTGGCAAGTGTGTGATAAACGAGCAGTGAGTGTCTGGTAGTGGATTAAAGACGCATGAGGTGGATTTAAGACTACCAGACTTGGTGTTCGGAGTGCCAACATTCAATTGCACTGGCCACAGGCTTCTGAGCACAGCCCAGACACTGGCACTCACACTTTTAATATTTAAGCACTGGTCTAATTGAAATACACTGATTATATTCCATTAGTGCCACATTAAAGGGCGACAAGTGCTCAAGATGAAGAAAGGCCAGAATAGAGGATTTTCTGTCAACAAATTTGTTTTCACCTCTCTCATAAGTAGAGGAAAATCCAACATCATAGCATCAGTGCATTGCCACGTTAAGTGAGGATTGGCTACTAAGGAAAACCTGTGGCCCATTGACGATCACCCTCAGATTTCCATCCACTGACTTTATTTAAGGAACAGTAGAAACTTAAATTAAAGTCAGAAGAAGAGTGGCTCAAACCCTTCCTTTACATAATTACACACCTTCCACAATGGAGTAAGCAGAGGAGCCAGAAGAATGAATCACATGCCTGGGATTCTGGGGTTGAGAACGATAGGAGACAGTAGCAGGATCAAACTTAACAGTGTGGTCAACTTCAATCAGCAGTACAGTCTTCACCAGGAAGACAGGGTTGGAGATCCTCTGCCAGTCAGAATGCAAATGGCTCTAAGTTCAATAAGGCCTTCAGTGGCAGGGCAAAAGGAATCAGAAGGGTTGGAGCCAATCAGAGCTGTCCCAAGAGGACAGGCACCAGGGTTGGACTCCCAGCAGTTGGTAAGAAGATCAGCCTGAAAACAGCTTAGGACTTGAACACGCATCTGAGGGTGTAAGAAAGGGACATTTGCGCTGAGCCAGTGACAACACCACAACTTGAAAAGGGAGGGGGATGAGTCGGCACCAGGTCCTGGAAAAGCCAGGAATGGGTCTGGTAGCACAGGATAAAGCACCAGAACAAGAATGTGAGTTGACTCTCTGCTCAACCAGGCAGTTACAGCATCCAAGGATGATGTTTAGGTCTGAGTGAAGAGCCACATCACCAAATGCCCTGGGTAGAGAATAATGTAAATTAGGAGCAATTCCTTTCAACTGGATGAATACAAAGAGGAAGGTGAAGGGTAAACCTGACAAAAAGGATGAATACTAAAAATGACCTTGGAAGCTGGATTCAGAATGAGTGATCCTGACCAATATTGCCCTCTCTATCTAACGCACGCCACTGGCATGGTACACCTTCAGTTTGACGCCACCTATGATGAAGGTCAGTCTGCCAGAGTGAAGACAAAGGAACAGTAAGGGACAAGAAGGGAGCTTTAAAAGCCAGAAAACCATATCTACAGCACTGCAAACCTTTAGAGCAGAAGAAACTTCAGAAGCAAACACATCAAAAGGCGCAGAAAAAGGGAACTAAGGTCAAAGTGCCTGATTTCACCATATACGGCTCAGTGACATCTCACCTAGGAGACGACCGATTTTGGTTGGAACCAGGGTTCCATCTGTCTGTAGGAGGGAGCAAGTGCACATTTTCTGGGGAAAGTTGGGCGCCTCGAGGGGATTCATGAGAAAGGAATCTGCTGGTGGAAGTACTCAACAGAAAATGATGGAGGTAAGGCAGAATTTTAATCTAAAAATGCTGTGTTCTTGATGTATAATAGGATTAGTGTCTACAAACTGCACACATACCTTAGTGGTTGTTATGTACGTTCCAGGCCCACATAAGGAAGGTAAAATGTTTCATGGGTATAGGCCAATTATAAGTGCAAAAAAAACCTAAAAATAAAGAGGGAGAGGGTCTTATTGGATTACTAATGTTGGCGTGCAAACTAGGACACTCACAGTTAATTGTATACTGTAGGAAAGTGCCCTTCTTGACATTATTACCCACACTTTTTGCCTGATAATGATGGCAACTTGACCGAGAGTGTGCTGGGATCATGCTAACCAGGCCATAGCACCAGTTTTCTTTTCCAAACATTATACCATTGTTCCCACAATTGGCACACCCCTGGCACACAGATAAGTCCCTTGTAAAAGGTTCCCTGTGGTCAGGGAAGGTCCCCAAGGGCTGCAGTATGTACTATGCCACCCTGGGGGAACCCATCACCAAGCAAATGCAAACTGCCTTTGCAACGTATGTGTGCTGGTGGGGAGAAAAAGAGAAAGTCGACATGGCATACATCTCGGGGTGCCATGCCCACAAACCACTGCCTGTGGCACAGGACAGTCAACCCTCTAACAGGCATTACAGTCATAAGGCAGGGATGAGCAATATGCCCCTACAGTGTCTAAGCCAATTCTTAGACCTTGTAATTGCAGCGTGGCCATATGGAGTATATGGGCTGGGAGTTTGTCATTACCTACTCCACAGTTCCATAATGGCTTTACTGAATACTGGGAAGTTTGGTATCAAATGTTTCAGCGCAATAAATCCACACTGATGCCAGTGTTGGATTTATTGAAAAATGCACCCAGAGGGCATCTTAGAGATGTCCCTTGTATGTTAGCCAAACTGCTACTGTAGCAATGACCAGTATGTGTCAGCCTGCCACTTTCAGATGAGTTTCTGACCACATAAGGTGAGAGCCTTTGTGCTCTCTGTGGCCAGAAACAAATCGTACACTGGGTGGAGGTGCATCTCATCTCCCCCTGCAGGAACTGTAACACCTGGCAGTGAGCCTCAAAGGCTCAGGCCTCTTGTTACAGTGCCCCAGGGAACTCCAGCTAGTGGAGCTGCATGCCCCCAGGACAAAGCCCCACGTTTGGCGGCAAGTCCGACAGAAAAATTAGGGAAAACAAGGAGGAGCGACCGCCTCAGCTGGGACCACCCCTAAGGTGACCCCCCCAACCCTTGCAAAATCCTCCATGTTGGTTTAAAGAACAGGGACCAATAGGGTTAGGTCGCTGCCCCCTCCCTAAAGGGAGCAGACACAGGAAAGGTGTAGCCAAGGTCAGGTCAGGGACAGCAGCCCCTGGCTACTGCCCTCTTCTCTGATCCCTGTAACGCCTCTAAATCTAGAATTTAAGGGCTCCCCTGAACCTAGCTCATCAGAATC
The DNA here is from genome assembly GCF_031143425.1 of Pleurodeles waltl. NCBI lineage: Eukaryota > Metazoa > Chordata > Amphibia > Caudata > Salamandridae > Pleurodeles > Pleurodeles waltl. Next base: position 848,918,108 of record NC_090444.1, read on the forward strand.
CTGGCGACCTCAAAAGAATAAAGAAGGAGGACTGCTAAGCTGACACACCCCCCTCCCCCCCCCCCCAGCAGAGAAGACTGAAAATGCAAACTGACTTGGACCCAGCCCTACCGGGCTGTCTCCAGCTTCTAAAGCCCTGCTAAAAGAAGGTGATGCATCCTGTAGGATCCGCAATCTCTCAAAAACCTCAAGAAGACTACCTGCACCCCAGAGGACCAAGCAGTCCTGTGGACAGCGGGCCTGTCCAAGAAGAGACTCCATCTAAGGACTCCAGAGCCTCCCCGGATCTGCGAGTCCTGTCCACTCTGCACCTGACACCCATGACTCATGTAGAGGTGGGCCCAATCAACTAGAGTTGGTCCCCAGGAGATTCTGAGCAAGTGCCCACCCTGGGTTGACCCCTCCTGTCGAACACGACAACGTCTGCAGCATGAATCCGGAGGATCCCACCTGACTGCACAGACTTGGACTAACATTCCCGATGCCAAAAGGTACCCCTGCATCCGCAGCCCCCGGCCACCGGGAATCTGACTTTCAGTGCATCATTGTCCAGCAGGCGGCCCCCGCCTTGTCCATCCTTTGGGTTCCCTGAACCGACCCCCTGGATTTCACCTGCAGAATGTTTGTGGCCCCGGGGTCCATCTATAGGAAAGCATTGGGAGCCCGATGCTGTATTTGCATCTTGCACCCGGCCGCTCCTGCACCGCTGAGGGTGTGTGTTTGGTGCCAACCTGTGGCCCCTGGGACTCCTCTAAATCCCCCCCCCCCCCCAAAAGTCTGCCCTCCGAAGTCGCAGGTACTTACCTGAAAACAGGCATGATTCTGAGTGTCCCCCAGTCTCCATAGGAGCCCATGTTAAATCGACCTCAACTTTGACCTCTCACCCTGCCGGCCCCGTGTTGCTGGGTGGACATTCTAACCCCTGGAGACTAGAACTATAAGTCTTGCACTTATCTTCAAACTGTGCTAAATTTCTCCCCCCTAGAACTGTTTCTGAAAATTGCACTGTGTCAACTTTTAAAATAGATTATTGCTATTTATTCAAAAACCGTATATAACTTGCCAAATTGAAAAAAATGGTATTGATACATAGGTCGGATACTTACTTGCAAATGTACTAACCAGCAACTTGAATCTTGTAGTTCTAGAAATAAAGTAACAAAATATATTTTTGCTATATAAAAACAATTGCCCTGTGTAGAAAAATGGCTCCCTGTTGCAGTTACCCCCGCCCCACACTTTTTGCCTGATATTTTTGCCTGATATTGATGCTGACTTGAGCAAGAAGTGTGCTGGGACCCTGCTAATCAGGCCCCAGCACCAGTGTTCTTTCACTAAAAATGTTCCATTGTTTCCACATTTGGCACATCCCTGGCACACAGATAGGTCCCTTGTTAAAGATACCAGTGGTACCAAGGGCCCTGTGACCAGGGAAGGTCCCCAAGGGCTGCAGCATGAGTTGTGCCACCCTAAGGGACCCCTAACACATGCAGACTGCCATTGAGGATTGTGTGTGGTGGTGGAGAAAAAAAGGCAAAGTCGACATGACATCCACCTCAGGATGCCATGCACACAAAATATTGCCTCTGGTATAGGTAAGTCACCCCTCTAGCAGGCCTTAAAGCCCTGAGTCAGGGTGCACTATACCATAGGTGAGGGCACAGCTGCAGTAGCAATATCCCCCTACAGTGTCTAAGTCTATTTTTACGACATTGTAAGTACATTGTGGCCATTGTGTTAAGTATATGGTTTATGAGTTTGTCATAACAAACTCCACAGTTCCATAATGGCTACACTGAACACTGGGAAGTTTGGCATCAAACTACTCAGAATAATAAACCCACACTGATGCCAGTGCTGGATTTATTTTTAAAAAATGTACACAAAGGGCATCTTAGAGAAGCCCCCTGTATTTTAGACCCAATCCTTCAGTGCAGAACTGACTGGTCTGTGCCAGCCTGCCATTGAGACGAGTTTCTGACCCCATGGGGTGAGAGCCTTTGTGCTCTCTGAGGCCAGAAACAAAGCCTGCACTGGGTGAAGGTGCTTCACACCTCACCCCTGCAGGAACTGTAACACCTAGCAGTTGTGAGAAAGTAGCCTCTTTGTAGCCTTGTTACCCCCACTTTTGGCCTGTTTGTGAGTATATGTCAGGGTGTTTTCACTGTCTCACTGGGATCCTGCTAGCCAGGGCCCAGTGCTCATAGTGAAAACCCTATGGTGGTCATTCCGACCGTGGCGGTCGGCGGTGAAGCGGCGGTAAGACCGCCAACAGGCTGGCGGTCTTTTTTCATGTATTCTGACCATGGCGGTTACCGCCAGTCGGCGCTTCACCGTTCCGACCGCCATGGCGGTAACGACCGCCGTACTGGGGACCTGGGTCTCCAGCCCGGCGGTCGTCACATACCGCCGGCAGTATTCCAACCCGCATGACCCCAGCTTACCGCCATGGATTTCATGCTGTTTGGGACTGGGTAAGCACCATCAGTGCCAGGGAATCCCTTCCCTGGCACTTATAGGGGTCTCCCCCACCAACCCCCACCCCGACTCCCTCCCCTACCCCCCCCCCCCCACCACCCCTGCCACCCCCAAAAGGTTTCAGGACCCCCGTCCCCCACCCCGATCCCCAACATATACACACACATACACGCATGCACATACACACCCCCCCGCATTCATGCACATACACACACCCCCCGCATTCATGCACATACACCCCCCCGCATTCATGCGCGCATTCACACGCCCCCTCAACATACACACACGCACACCCCCATGCACGCACACAACACCCCCCTTCCCTAACGGACGATCACCTTACCTGTTCCTGGTGATCCTCTGGGAGGGAACGGGACCCATGGGGGCAGCTCCGCCGACACCGCCACGCCAACAGAACACCGCCACAGCGAATCACAGATCGTGATTCGCTGGGCGGTGTTATGTTGGCGTGGCGGTGGAGCTACCTCCACTTCCCCGCCTGCCGCCAGTATGGCTGATGGCGGCGCTTCGTCCGGAAACGGGCGGAGCGCTGCCAACAGTCAGAATGGCCTGTGCGGAAGACCGCCAGCACTGGCGGTCTTCCGTACGGAGGTCCCTCGCCGGTCTATTGAAAAGACCACCGAGGTCGGAATGACCACCTATGTTTTCAGTTTGTTTCTTATGTGTCACTGGGACCCTGCTAGCCAGGACCCCAGTGCTCATAAGTTTGGCCTATAGTTATGTGTTCCCTGTGTGATGCCTAACTGTCTCACTGAGGCTCTGATAACCAGAACCTCAGTGGTTATGCTCTCTCTGCTTTACAAACTGTCACTAACAGGCTAGTGACCAATTTCACCAATTCACATTGGCATACTGGAACACCCTTATAATTCCCTAGTATATGGTACTGAGGTACCCAGGGTATTGGGGTTCCAGGAGATCCCTATGGGCTGCAGCATTTCTTTTGCCACCCATAGGGAGCTCTGACAATTCTTACACAGGCCTGCCACTGCAGCCTGAGTGAAATAATGCCCACATTATTTCACGTAACTTATAAGTCACCTATATGTCTAACCTTCACCTGGTGAAGGTTGGGTGCAAAGTTACTTAGTGTGTGGGCACCCTGGCACTAGCCAAGGTGCCCCCACACCGTTCAGGGCAAATTCCCCGGACTTTGTGAGTGCAGGGACACCATTTCACGCGTGCACTATACATAGGTAACTACCTATGTATAGCATCACAATGGTAACTCCGAACATGGCCATGTAACATGTCTAAGATCATGGAATTGTCACCTCAATGCCATTCTGGCATTGGGGAGACAATTCCATGATCCCCCGGGTCTCTAGCACAGACCCGGGTACTGCCAAACTGCCTTTCCCGGGGTTTCACTGCAGCTGCTGCTGCTGCCAACCCCTCAGACAGGTTTCTGCCCTCCTGGGGTCCAGCCAGGCCTGGCCCAGGAAGGCAGAACAAAGGACTTCCTCAGAGAGAGGGTGTTACACCCTCACCCTTTGGAAAAAGGTGTCAGGGCTGGGGAGGAGTAGCCTCCCCCAGCCTCTGGAAATGCTTTGATGGGCACAGATGGTGCCCATCTCTGCATAAGCCAGTCTACACCGGTTCAGGGATCCTCCAGCCCTGCTCTGGCGCGAAACTGGACAAAGCAAAGGGGAGTGACCACTCCCCTGACCTGCACCTCCCAGGGGAGGTGCCCAGAGCTCCTCCAGTGTGCTCCAGACCTCTGCCATTTTGGAAACAGAGGTGTTGCAGGCACACTGGACTGCTCTGAGTGGCCAGTGCCAGCAGGTGACGTCAGAGACTCCTTCTGATAGGCTCTTACCTGTGTTACTAGCCTATCCTCCTTCCTAGGTAGTCAAACCTCCTTTTCTGGCTATTTAGGGTCTCTGCTTTGGGGAATTCTTCAGATACCGAATGTAAGAGCTCATCAGAGTTCCTCTGCATCTCTCTCTTCACCTTCTGCCAAAGGATTGACCGCTGACTGCTCAGGACGCCTGCAAAACTGCAACAAAGTAGCAAAGACGACTACTGCAACCTTGTATCGCTGATCCTGCCGCTTTCTCGCCTGTTTCCTGGTGGTGCATGCTCTTGGGGTAGCCTGCCTCCTTTCTGCACCAGGAGCTCTGAAGAAATCTCCAGTGGGACGACGGAATCTTCCCCCTGCAACCACAGGCAACAAAAAGACTGCATCACAGGTCCTCTGGGTCCCCTCTCAGCACGACGAGCGTGGTCCCTGGAACTCAGCAACTCTGTCCAAGTGACTCCCACAGTCCAGTGACTCTTCAGTCCAAGTTTGGTGGAGGTAAGTCCTTGCCTCCCCACGCTAGACTGCATTGCTGGGTACCGCGTGATTTGCAGCTGCTCCGGCTCCTGTGCACTCTTCCAGGATTTCCTTCGTGTACAGCCAAGCCTGGGTCCCCGACACTCTAACCTGCAGTGCACAACCTCCTGAGTTGTCCTCCGGCATAGTGGGACTCCCTTTTGTGTCTTCGGGTGGACTCCGGTTCACTCCTCTTCCAAGTGCCTGATCCGGTACTTCAGCGGGTGCTGCCTGCTTCTGTGAGGGCTTCCTGACTTGCTGGGCGCCCCCTCTGTCTCTTCATCCAAGTGGCGACATCCTGGTCCCTCCTGGGCCACAGCAGCATCCAAAAACCCTAACCGCGACCCTTGCAGCTAGCAAAGCTTGTTTGTGGTCTTTCGGCGTAGGAACACCTCTGCAAGCTTCTTCACGACAAGGGACATCCATCCTCCAAAGGGGAAGTTTCTAGCCCCCTTCGTTCTTGCAGAATCCACAGCTTCTACCATCTGGTGGCAGCTTCTTTGCACCCTCAGCTGGCATTTCCTGGGCATCTGCCCACTCTCGACATTGTTGCGACTCTTGGACTTGGTCCCCTTGTTTCACAGGTACTCAGGTCCGGAAATCCACTGTTGTTGCTTTGCTGGTGTTGGTCTTCCTTGCAGAAACCCCCTATCACGACTTCTGTGCTCTCTGTGGGTTATAGGTGCACTTTACACCTACTTTTTAGGGTCTTGGGGTGGGCTATTTTTCTAACCGTCACTGTTTTCTTACAGTCCCAGCGACCCTCTACAAGCTCACATAGGTTTGGGGTCCATTCGTGGTTCACATTCCACTTTTGGAGTATATGGTTTGTGTTACCCCTATACCTATGTGCTCCTATTGCAATCTACTGTAACTTTACATTGCTTGCATTACTTCCTTTTGCTATTACTGCATATTTTTGGTATTGTGTACATATATCTTGTCTATATTTGGCCTCCTCATACTGAGGGTACTCACTGAGATACTTTTGGCATATTGTCATAAAAATAAAGTACCTTCATTTTTAGTATATCTGTGTATTGTGTTTTCTTATGATATTGTGCATATGACACCAGTGGTATAGTAGGAGCTTTGCATGTCTCCTAGTTCAGCCTAAGCTGCTCTGCTATAGCTACCTTCTATCAGCCTAAGCTGCTAGAAACACCTCTTCTACACTAATAAGGGATAACTGGACCTGGTACAGAGTGTAAGTACCCCTTGGTACCCACTACAAGCCTGGCCAGCCTCCTACAGCAGTGAGCCTCAAAGGCTCAGGCTTAGTGTTACAATGCCCCAGGGCACTCAAGCTAGTGGAGACACCCCTCTCCCCCCCTCCCCGACACAGCCCCCACTTTTGGGAGAAAGTCTGGAGGAGATAATGAGAAAAGCAAGGAGTCACACACCAGTCAGTACAGTCCCTAAGGTGTCCTGAGCTGAGGTGACCCCTGCCTTAAGAAATCATTCATCTTGGTTTTGGAGGATTCCCCCAATAGGAATAGGGATGTGCCCCCCTCCCCTCAGGAAGGAGGCACAAGGAGAGTGTAGCCACCTTCAAGGACAGTAGCCATTGGCTACTGCCCCCCAGACATAAACACACCCCTAAATTCAGTATTTAGGGGCGGCCATGAACCCAGGAAATCAGATTCCTGCATCCTACAACAAGAAGGCCTGCTGACCTGAAAGCCTCGCAGAGATGACAACTGACTTGGCCCCTGCCCTACCAGCATGTCTCCAGACTCAAAGAACTTGCACAGCGACGCATCCAGCGGGACCAGCAACCTCCGAGGACTCAGAGGACTGACCTGCACCTAAACGACCAAAAATCTCCTGAGGTCAGTGGCTCTGTCCAGAAACAACAACAAACCAAGCAACTTTAAAGGGACTCCAACTTCCCGCCAGAAGCATGTTTTCACACACTGCACCCGACTCCCCCGGGTCGAGTTTGGAGAAACCAACATTGCAGAGAGGACTCCCAGATGACTCCAACGACACGGACGCCCTGAGTCGACCTCCCTGCACCCCACAGCAACGCCTGCAGAGAGGATCCAGAGGCTCCCCCTGACCGAGACTGCCTGGTAACAAACGAACCAGACGCCAGCAACAAGCACTGCACCCGCAGCCCCCAGGACCGAGAGGAACAACCTACCAGTTCAGGAGTGACCAGCAGGCGCCCCTCATCATAGCCAAGTCAGTGGCTGGCCCAAGAAGCCACCCCTGTGCCCTGCCTGCATTGCCAGAGTGACCCTGGGTCCCTCCATTGTTTTCAATACAAAATCCGACGCCTACTTTGCACACTGCAACTGCCCGCGCCCCTGTGCCGTTGAGGGTGTGTTTTGTGTGCTTGTGTGCCCCCCCCCCCCCAGTGCTTTACAAACCCGCCCTGGTCTGCTCCCCGAGGACGCAGGTAGTTACCTGCTAGCAGACTGGAACCGTAGCACCCCTCTTCCCCTATGTGTTTTTGGCCCTCCTTTGACCTCTGCACCTGACCAACTCTGTGCTGCTTGTGCAGTGGCCTTGGGGTTGCCTCGAACCCCCAACGGTGAGCTGCCTATGCCCAGGAGACTGACTTTTTAAGTGCTTTACTTACCTGAGAAACTAACCAAAACGTATGTCTCCCAGGAACTGTTGATTTTTGCAGTGTCCACTTTTAAAATAGCTTATTGCCATTTTAACCAAAACTGTGTGTTCTACTGTTTTAAATCAAAGTTCTATACTTACCTGTGTGAATCTTGTGGTTCTAAAATTAATTAAGAAAATATATGTTTCTATATAAAAACCTATTGGCCTGGAGTTAAGTCTTTGAGTGTGTGTTCTCATTTATTGCCTGTGTGTGTACAACAAATACTTAACACTACCCTGTAATAATCCTACTGCTCGACCACACTACCACAAAATAGAGCATTACTATTACCTAATTTTGCCACTATCAACCTCTAAGGGGAACCCTTGGACTCTGTGCACACTATCTCTCACTTTGAGATAGTATATTCAGAGCTAACTTCCTAGAGCCTGGAGTTAGTCATTGAGTGTATGCTTCTTTTATTGCCTCTACGTGTACAACAAATGCTTTGCACTACCCTGTGATAATCCTAATTCTCGACCATACTACCACAAAAGAGAGCATTAGTATTATCTACTTTGGCCTCTTAAACCTCAGAGTGTAGTGTACAAAGTATTGGGTTTCTTCTTTAGGTTGCACAAGTATAAGGTACGTCAATCAGAAGGAATAAAAAATATAAAAAGATAAGCATGGGGGGAGTTTTCTGAATCCAAGAGAAGGTGCAATTGCAATGAACTAGCAGGTGGCGGTCAGCTGTACTATTATATCTTGACCAGAACGTACATCCCAGTCTGCATCAGGTGAGTAGCTGTACTGGTGCAGGTGTCTCAGGATTCGGTTGAGAACTCGAGGACACGCATTGTGTGAGGATGTACTGAATCATCAGAGCATGGGTACTCACTAGAGTGCACAGCTTTGCGGACCGCTGTAGTGTAATCTGGCTAATCTGGACGGCACCAATTAGGAATTTTCGATTATACCATTTGGCCTTTACCCAGTAAGCATTACAATGTGTTCACCTTTACTAAGAGTTGAAATAGCACACAGGGTTTTACCATGCAGAAGTGGTACTGAATGATTGTCAGATTATATAAAAAAAAAATTTTTATTTGTGGGAAGCCCCAGAAAGGCCCCCTAAAAAAAAGAAAAAAAACAAAAGTTGTTTTTCTTCGCAGAAGCCTTTTGGGAGTCACTGGATTGAGTGACTCCTCCTCTCGGTTACAGTGCGCGTGGGCATCAACTCCACTGTTAGATTGTTTTCCCGCAAAGGGTGAAGGAAGGAGTATAAGAATATAAAGAGATGTCCATGCAAATGTAAATGTACATACTTAAACTTTAACGACTACAGGCTTCTGGGGGGAAAGGAGGGTGCATGTGAATCTGCAGCACTACATGCCACGAACAGATGAACACTGGGTAAGTGACAATTTCCGTTCAATGGCATGTATAGCTGCAGATACATATGCTATGCATAGACTACAAAGCAGTTAGTCCTCCCAAAAAGTAGCGGTGGCTAGCCTGTAGGAGTTAAGTTGTTTGAAATAGTGTTCTTAAGACAGCCTGGCCTACAGTAGCCTTTTGCTGCATCTAACAATCCATCTTGCTAAGCCTTGTTTAGATATAAGATTACCGTTATGTGGTTGTTCTAAATAGTGATTTTGTGTGTTTAATTTGCAAATAAGCCAAAATTGCAGTGAGGTGTATTTTGATGGATGAAAACGCTAGATTTACTTTTTGTAGGTGTAGTAAATAACCTACGATGTCTTGTATGGACGCATCCAACGGTGTGATGTGTTTTGCTTGGCAGTAGAAGACAAATCTTTTCCATTTGTTACCATAACAATGCCTGGTGGCAGGTTTTCTTGCCTGTTTAATGACTTCCATAAACTTTTTTTGGAAGATTTAGATTGCCAAACTCTAAGACTTCAGGAGCCAGATTGCTAGATTGAGCATTGCTGGATTGGGGTGTCTGATCTGTTGCGTTAACAGATCTGGTTTGTTTGGAAGCTTGACGTGAGGTACTACTGAGAGGTCCAACAGTGTGGTGTACCACGGTTGGCGTGCCCACATTGGTGCAAATAAGTATTAGTTTGAGTTTGTTTTGACGTAGTTTGTTGACTAGAAAAGGAATGAGTGGGAGAGGGGGAAAAGTGTAGGCAACTATCCCTGACCAATTGATCCATAGAGCATTGCCCTTGGACTGAGGGTGTGGGTACCTGGACGCGAAGTTTTGGCATTTTGCGTTTTGGTTTGTGGCGAACAAATCTATGTCTGGTGTCCCCCACTGGAGAAAGTGTTCTTGTAGTACCTGGGGATGTATTTCCCACTCGTGAGTTTGCTGGTGATCCCGACTGAGATTGTCTGCTAATTGATTGTGAATCACTGGGATGTATTGAGCTATTAGGCGAATATTGTTGTGAATTGCCCAATGCCACATTTTTTGCGCTAGGAGGCAAAGTTGTGATGAGTGTGTTCCCCCCTGTTTGTTTAAGTAGTACATAGTTGTCATATTGTCTGTTGACAAGAATGTGTTTGTGAGCCAGAAGAGGTTGAAAAGCTTTAGTGCTAGAAAGACTGCTAGCAGCTCTAAGTGATTTATGTGTAGTTGTTTTTGCTTGTTGTCCCACTGTCCTTGTATACTGTGATTGTTGAGGTGTGCTCCCCACCCAATCATTGATGCATCTGTTGCGAGAATGGCGTGAGGGACAGGATCTTGAAAAGGTTCCCCTCTGTTTAAATTTATGGGGTTCCACCACTGAAGCGAATAGTGTGTTTGGCGGTCTATCAACACTAGATCTTGGAGATGACCCTGTGCCTGCGACCATTGTTTTGCAAGGCCCTGCTGTAGGGGCCGCATGTGTAACCGTGTGTTTGGGACAGTTGCGATGCATGATGCCATCATGCCTAGGAGTTTCATCACAAATCTGACTGTGTAATGCTGATTTGGTTGTATTTTTGGCACCATGGTGTGGAATGATTGTACCCTTTGTGGGCTTGGACTTGCAATCGCTTTTTGAGTGTTCAGTGTAGCTCCCAAGTATTGCTGAATTTGGGATGGTTGCAGGTGTGATTTTTGGTAATTTATTGAAAACCCTAGTGTGTGTAGGGTATCTATTACGTAACCTGTGTGATCTTGACACTGCTCCCAAGTGTTGGCCTTTATTAGCCAATTGTCGAGATATTGGAATACATGCATGTGTTGTCTCCTTATGTATGCTGCTGCTACTACAGCAAGGCATTTTGTAAAAACTCTGGGGGCTGTTGTTATCCCGAAGGGTAACACCTTGAATTGGTAATGTTTTCCTTGTATAACAAACCTGAAGTATTTCCTGTGAGATGGATGGATGGGTATGTGAAAATACGAATCTTTTAAATCCAGTGTTGACATGTATTTCCCCTGTTTTAGTAATGGCACTACATCTTGTAGTGTCACTATATGAAAGTGTTCTGATTTGATATATAGGTTGAGAGTCCTGAGATCTAATATTGGCCTTAGTGTTTTGTCCTTTTTTGGGAATAAGGAAGTACAGGGAATAAACCCCTGTTCCTTTTTGTTGATGAGGTACTAGTTCTATGGCTTGTTTTGTTAATAGTGCCTGCACCTCTGTTTGTAACATTGCTAGATGTTGCGACAATAGTTTGTGCGCTTTTGGGGGAATATTTGGAGGAAAATGTGTGAATTCTATGCAATAACCATGTTGGATAATTGATAGTACCCATGAGTCTGTTGTTATGTTTGCCCATTGATTGTGGAACATTTCCAGTCTTCCTCCCACAGGAGATGTGTGTTGTGGGAAGGTGATGGCGAAGTCACTGTTTATTGCTAGTGGCTTGTTTTGTAGCTTGGAATTTTCCCCTGGACTTGGGAAATTGCCCTCTGAAGGACCCTCGAAACCCCCCTCTTTGATACTGGGATTGGTATGAGGGCTTTGTCTGTGAGGTAGATGTTTCTGATGGCTGTAGCCTGAAACCTCCCTATACTGCGGCTTCCTAAATGTCCCTCTGTATTGGGATGAGTAAAGCGCTCCCACTGCTTTGGCTGTATCCGTATCTTTCCTCATTTTCTCTATGGTTGTGTCCACTTGTGTGCCAAATAGCTGTTGCTGGTTGAATGGCATGTTGAGGACCGCCTGTTGAATCTCAGGTTTAAAACCTAATGATCTAAGCCAAGCATGGCGTCTAATTGTCACTGCTGTGTTTATTGTTCTTGCAGCAGTATAAGCTGAATCTAACGCAGACCTTATCTGGTTATTTGTTATTGCCTGACCCTCCTCTACCACTTTCTGAGCTCTTTTTTGGTATTCTTTGGGGAGCTGTTGAATTATGTCGCTCATCTCATCCCAATGAGCTCTGTCATTTCTTGCAAAGAGGGCCTGTGTGTTCACTATGCGCCACTGGTTGGCTGCTTGTGACGCTACCCTCTTTCCAGCAGCATCAAACTTTTTACTCTCCTTATCTGGAGGGGGTGCATCTCCAGATGACTGCGAGTTGGCCCTCTTCCTCGCTGCGCTGACCACTACAGAGTCTGGGGGCAGCTGTTGGGTGATAAATATTGGGTCTGACAGTGGTGGTTTATATTTCTTCTCCACCCTTGGTGTTATGGGCCTCCCCTTAACCGGCTCCTGAAAAATCTGTTGGGCATGTTTAAGCATGCCTGGGAGCATGGGTAGACACTGGTAAGATGTATGTGTTGAGGACAAGGTATTAAAAAGAAAGTCGTCCTCTAGTGGTTCGGTGTGCATGCTCTCATTGTGGAAAGCAGCAGCCCTAGCCAAAACCTGTGTGTAGGAGGTGCTATCTTCAGGTGGAGAGGGTTTAGACGGATAGCACTCCGGGCTATTGTCTGACACAGGGTCACCATAAAGGTCCCACGGGTCTGTATCTTGATGCGACTGCACAGTGTGTGTGGGTGACTGTGCAGAAACAGTTCTTTGAGGAGAATGTGGAGGAGAATGTGCTGGGGAAAACTGGCGTGGTAGAGATTGCTCTCTTGGCACTTTAGCCTTTGGCTGCTCAGTGTCTGAACGTCCTTGGGCAGCCAGTTTCCTTTTAATTTTGAGAGGAGGTGCTGTTAGGATTTTTCCAGTATCCTTGTGGATCTGTATCCTTGCTTGTCTCTCATCAAATTCTTCCATTTGGTGAAGTTCTTCCTCGAATATGTGGCTTTCTTTCATCTGTTTAGAAAGTCCATGCTCCTCAGTATATGAGCCTTTTTTCGGCTCCGAAGATGTTTTTTTCGGCACCGAAATGCCCATGGTGACAGTAGGCCTTGGTTCGAAAGCCTCTTTCGGGGTTTCGATTCGACGAGTCGATGTCGAACTTTTTCGGAGACTGTCTCGACTCGAGTCTGAAGACCTTGAAGCGGATGTAGCCTTTTTCGGTGTAGAGGGTGTTGCTTGGTCACCGCTTGATCTCTTGCGGGTAGAGCAGCAGCAGTGGCGTCCCGAGGCCTTTTGTTTGGTCTTGGACTGATGCTGGGTTTGGGTCGGGGCAGGCGTACTCACGTGTTGACCTGCTGTTGGTGGTCGGTCCGCGTCGGAATCGTATCCTTGAATGGAGATGGCCATCTCCTCTTCTTCGACGTCGAGGTGCTCGGTACTCTTCAACGCCATTTGTAGTTGTCTCGCCCTTCAATCCCTCAAGGTCTTCTTGGAACGGAAGGACCTGCAGGCCTCAAAAGTATATTTTCTGTGGTCTGGTGACAAACACAGATTACAGACCTGATGTGTATGGATATTTTGCGTGGCACTGAGGGCAGAATCAGAACGGGGTCCGGTCCATGAGGCTTCGACGCTTCCTGCGGTCGGGCCGACCAGGCCTAGGATGGGTGCGGGTGCCCCGAAGGGCAACCAAAGGTGTGTTTCGCCGGTGTCGATGCAAGATGGTTCGCGATTGAAAACAATACCAACGATTTTCGGTGATTTCTGAATTTTTCCAAATCTAATAACCGGAGCGAAGAGGAACACGTCCGAACCCGATGGCGGAAAGAAAACAATCTAACATGGAGTCGATGCACTTACGCAATGGAGCTGAAAGGGAGGAGTTACTCGGTCCCGTGACTCGAAAAGACTTCTTCGAAGAAAAACAACTTGTAACACTCCGAGCCCAACACTAGATGGCAGAACAGTGCACAGCATGTGTATCTGCAGCTACATATGGCAACGAACATATATGGAAAATGTCACTTACCCAATGTACATCTGTTCGTGGCATGAGACGCTGCAGATTCACATGCTGTGCATTATCCTGCGATCTAGTGTTGGACTCGGAGTGTTACAAGTTGTTTTTCTTCGAAGAAGTCTTTTCGAGTCACAAGACCGAGGGACTCCTCCCTTTCATCTCCATTGCGCATGGGCGTCGACTCCATCTTAGATTGTTTTCCCCGCAGAGGGTGAGGTAGGAGTTGTGAGTATACTAGATGTGCCCGTGCAATGGAGTAGGTATGTATGTACATAATGTGTATCAAAAGAATATTTATTTACAAATTTACAATTTTCATTCAACTAATAACGGCTACAGGCTCCCGGGGAGGTGGTAGGGCGCATGTGAATATGCCATGAACAGATGTACACTGGGTAAGTGATATTTTCCGTTCGGTGGCATGTGTAGCTGCAGATACACATGCTGTGCATAGACTAACAAGCAGTAATCTCCCCAAAAAGCGGTGGTTTAGCCTGTAGGAGTTGAAGTTGTCTGAAATAATGTTCTTAATACAGCCTGTCCTACTGTGGCTTGTTGCGTTGCTAACACATCTACACAGTAATGCTTAGTGAATGTATGAGGCGTCGACCAGGTGGCTGCCTTCCGTAATAGGTATATTCCCAAGAAAAGCCTTTCTTCCTAGTGGAATGTGCTCTTGGTGTAATAGGTAAACCTCTTTTTGCTTTAATATAGCAAGTTTGAATACATTTAACTATCCATCTGGCGATGCCTTGTTTGATTATAGGATTACCTGCATGAGGTTTTTGGAAGGCTACAAACAATTGTTTTGTTTTGCAAAATTGTTTTGTTCTGTCAATGTAATACATTAGTGCTCTTTTTATGTCTAATGTACGTAAGGCTCTTTCGGCTACTGAGTCTGGTTGTGGAAAGAAGACTGGGAGTTCCACTGTTTGGTTTAGGTGGAATGGTGATATGACCTTTGGTAAGAAATTGGGATTTGTACGGAGAACCACTTTATTTATTTGTATAAAGGGTTCTTGAATAGTAAATGCTTGTATCTCACTTACTCTTCTAAGTGATGTGATAGCTATTAGAAAGGCTACTTTCCAAGTTAAGTATTGCATTTCACAAGAGTGCATGGGTTCGAATGGTGGTCTGAAAAGCTATGTTGTATGTGTAATCTGCAGATAGGCAGATATTGCAGTGAGATGTATTTTAATGGAAGAGAATGCTAGATTAGACTTTTGTAAGTGTAATAAGTAGCTTACAATGTCCTTTGTGGAGGCATGTAGTGGTTGAATGTGATTAGTGTGGCAGTAGCAAACAAATCGTTTCCAGTTGTTTGCGTAACAATGTCTTGTAAGTTTTCTAGCTTGTTTAATGACCTCCATACACTCTTGCGTAAGGCTTAAATGTCCGAATTCTAAAACTTCACGAGCCAGATTGCTAGATTGAGCGATGCTGGATTAGGGTGTCTAATCTGTTGTTTGAGTTGTGTTAACAGATCTGGTATGTTTGGTAATTTGATGTGAGGTACTACTGATAAGTCCAACAGTGTTGTGTACCACGGTTGGCGAGCCCAGGTTGGTGCTATGAGTATTAGTTTGAGTTTGTTTTGACAGTTTATTGACCAGATAAGGAATGAGTGGGAGAGGGGGAAAAGCGTAAGCAAATATCCCTGACCAACTGATCCATAGTGCACTGCCCTTGGATTGAGGGTTTGGGTACCTGGACGCGAAGTTTTGGCATTTTGCATTTTCTTTTGGGGCAAATAGGTCTATGTTTGGTGTTCCCCAGCGGAGGAAGTGATCCTGTAGGATCTGGAGATTAATTGTCCATTCGTGAGTTTGCTGGTGACCTTGACTGAGATTGTCAGCTAACTGGTTCTGAATGCCTGGTATGTATTGTGTTATCATGCGAATGTGATTGTGAATTGCCCAATGCCAAATCTTTTGTGCTAAGAAACACAGTTGTGACGAGTGTGCCCCCCCGTTTGTTGACATAATACATTGTTGTCATGTTGTCTGTTTTGACAAGAATGTGTTTACCAGTGGTTGAAATGCTTTTAATGCTAGAAACACTGCTAGCAGTTCCAAATGATTTATGTGAAGTTGTTTTTGTTGACTGTCCCATTGACCCTGTATGCTGTGCTTGTTGAGGTGTGCTCCCCACCCTATCATGGAAGCATCTGTTGTGATGACAGCTTGATGCACTGGGTCTTGGAATGTCCGCCCTTTGTTTACATTTATAGGGTTCCACCATTGAAGCGAGAAGTGTGTTTGGCGGTCTATCAACACTAGATCTTGAAGTTGACCCTGTGCTTGTGTCCATTGTTTTGCTAGGCACTGTTGTAAGGGCTGCATGTGTAATCTTGCATTTGGGACAATGGCTATGCATGAAGACATCATGCCTAGAAGTTTCATTACAAACCTTACTGGGTAGTGTTGGTTTGGCTGTATGCTTGATGTTATATTTTGGAACGCTTGGACCCTTTGAGGGCTTGGAGTGGCAATTGCCTTTTGTTTGTTGAGTGTTGCTCCCAAGTATTGCTGTATTTGGGATGGTTGCAGATGTGATTTCTGGTAATTTATAGAGAACCCTAGTTTGTGTAGAGTTTCTATGACGTACTGCGTGTGAAGAAGACACTGTTGTTGAGTGTTGGTTTTTATTAGCCAGTCGTCTAAATATGGGAATGCGTGCATGTGCTGTCTCCTTATGTGAGCGGTTACTACTGCTAGGCATTTTGTGAATACCCTTGGGGCCGTTGTTATCCCAAACGATAACACTTTGAATTGATAGTGTACGCCGTGTATTACAAACCTTAAGTATTTTCTTTGAGAAGGATGGATGGGTATGTGAAAGTACGCATCCTTGAGACCCAATGTTGACATGTAGTCCTCCTTTTTTAGTAAGGGAACCACGTCTTGAAGTGTTACCATGTGGAAGTGGTCTGATTTGATGAAGAGTTCTGAGATCTAAGATAGGTCTTAACGTTTTGTCCTTCTTTGGAATTAGGAAATAGTGAGTAGACGCCTGTTCCTTTCTGATGGTTGGGTACTAGCTCTATTGCTTGTTTTTGTAATAGTGCTTGTACTTCTATTTGTAATAGGTCTAAGTGTTGTTTGGACAGATTGTGTGCTCTTGGGGGCACATCTGGTGGAAAATTTGTGAATTCTATGCAATAACCATGTTGGATAATGGCTAGGCCCCATGCGTCTGTGGTAATGTGTGTCCAGTTCTGATAGTATGCGGTGAGTCTCCCCCCCACTGGTGATAAGTGTTGGGGTTTTGTGACATTGGAGTCACTGTTTGGTCTGGCTTGTTTTAGGTGTCTGGAACTTTCCCCCTCCTCTTGGGAACTGTCCTCCTCTATAGGAGCCACGAAACCCTCCCCTTTGGTAGTGTGCCTGATAGGTGGGTCTGGTTTGAGAGGTGGAAGGCTCTGGTGTTTGCATCCGAAAACATCCTCTGAATTGTGGCTTTCTAAATGTGCCTCTGCCTTGTGGGGAGTAGAGCGCGCCCATGGCTTTGGCCGTGTCTTTTTTTTTTTTTACTTTTCAATTGCTGTGTCCACTTCCGGCCCAAACAATTGTTCTTGGTTAAATGGCATGTTCAACACCGCTTGTTAGATTGCTGGCTTGAATCCAGAGCTTCTTAACCATGCATGCCTGCGAATTGTTACCGCAGTGTTGACCATTCGTGCTGCCGTGTCTGCCGAGTCTAGTGCGGACCTTATTTGGTTGCTGGATATTGCCTGTCCTTCTTCCACAACCTGCTGGGCACGTTTCTAGTGTTCTTTGGGCAAGTGTTGTATAATGTGTTGCATCTCGTCCTAGTGTGCCCTGTCGTAGCGAGCAAGTAGGGCTTGCAAATTAGCGATCCGCCATTGATTGGCTGCCTGTGCTGCCACTCGTTTGCCCGCTGCGTCAAAACTTTCTACTCTCTTTATCAGGCGGTGGAGCGGCTCCTGACGATTGAGAGTTTGCTCTCTTTCTTGCTGCTCCTACAGCCACCGAGTCCGGTGTAAGTTGTTGTGTTATGAACACAGGATCTGTTGGAGGAGGCTTATACTTCTTCTCCACCCTAGGCGTGATAGCCCTTCCTTTAACTGTCTCCTGGAATACTTGTTTTGCGTGTTTGAGCATACCCGGGAGCACTGGCAGACTCTGGTAGGAAGCGTGGGTGGATGCCAAGGTGTTGAACAGGAAATCATCCTCTATTGGCTCAGAATGCATTGCTACGTTGTGGAACGTAGCTGCCCTGGATAGTAGCTGCGTATATGCAGTACTGTCCTCTGGAGGTGACAGCTTTGTTGGGTAACAATCGGGACTGTTATCCGGTACTGGTACATCATATAAGTCCATTGCATCAAGATCATCCTGTGTCATCCCTGTATGTGTGGGTGACTGCATTGGAGGTGTTCCCACTGGAGACAGTTGTGGTGAGTGTGGTGGGGAAGATTGTGGTGAAAACCTTGGTGGTGGGGATTTTTCTCTAGCCACCTTCGCCTTCGGTTGCATCTCTGTCTCCTGAAATGCCAGTTTTCTTTTGGTCTTAATTGGAGGGAGAGTTTGTATTTTCCCAGTCTCTTTCTGGATGTGCAACCTCCTTTGTGTATGGTCTGGTTCGTCCATATTTATTTCCTGCTCAAACCTATGTCTTTCCTTCATTTGGCTGGAAAGTCCTTGCTCTTCTGTGTAAGAGCTTCTTTTCAGCTCCGAAGCCGCTTTTTTCGGTACCGATGTTTCAGAAAATGTCTTTTTCGGTTCCGATGATATTTTTCTCACTTTGGGTGAGTCGAACTCTTGGTGTCGAGATGGTTCAGTGCTGGAATCTCGACCGGAGTCGGAAGTCTTTGGCAAATCTCTGGCCTTTTTTGGTGCTGATGTTTGGTCACCTTCTTTTCGATGGGTTAAGCCATGGCCTGCTGGCGGTGGCGTCCCCTTGGCCTTAAAGATATTTGTGTGAGTTTTGGACGGGGCAGGTTTACTCACTGTTCGCTGCACCGTCGAGGTTCGGTCACTTTCGAATTCATCCACGTCCGATCCCTGGATGGAAATTCTTTCCTCCTCTCCGACTTAGAGTTGCTCTCTCGGTGTTGACGCCATTTGCAGTCTTCTCGCTCGATCACGTAGGGTCTTATTAGATCGAAACGCACAACAAGCCTTGCAAGTATCCTCCCTGTGTTCTGGTGATAAACACAGATTACAGACCAGGTGTTGGTCTGCATAAGGATAATTCGAGTGGCACTTCGGACAGAAGCGGAAGGGGGTCCGGTCCATTAGTCTTCGACGATGGATGTGGTCGGGCCGGCCAGGCCACGCTGAAGAACAGAAGCCCCGAAGGGCCGCCGGAGCGCTCCTGCTGTCGGTGCAGATACAATAACACTAACCCGGTACCAAACGAGAACAATACTGTCGATTTTTAGATATTTAGCTAACTTTCCTGATTCGAAATACGGAGCGAAAAGGAACACGTCCGAACCCGATGGCGGAAAGAAAACAATCTAAGATGGAGTTGACGCCCATCTGCAATGGAGCTGAAAGGGAGGAGTCCCTCGCTCTTGTGACTCGAAAAGACTTCTTCGAAGAAAAACAACTTGTAACACTCAGAGCCCAACACTACAGTAGATGGCAGGATAATGCACAGCATGTGTATCTGCAGCTACACATGCCACCGAATATATATATATATATATATATATATATATATATATATATATATATATATATATATATATGGAAAATGTCACTTACCCAGTGTACATCTGTTCGTGGCATTAGTCGCTGCAGATTCACATGCTGTGCACATCCCGCCATCTGGTGTTGGGCTCGGAGTGTTACAAGTTGTTTTTCTTCGAAGAAGTCTTTTCGAGTCACGAGATCGAGGGACTCCTCCCATTTCGGCTCCATTGCGCATGGGCGTCGACTCTATCTTAGACTGTTTTCCCCGCAGAGGTTGAGGTAGGAGTTGTGTATGCTGTAATAGTGCCCATGCAATGGAGTGAATACGTATGTACATAATGTAGTTTAAAGTAATATATTTACAAATTTACAAATGTTCAAGATCAACTTCTAAACGGCTACAGGCTCCCGGGGAGGCGGGTGGGCGCATGTGAATCTGCAGAGACTAATGCCACGAACAGATGTACACTGGGTAAGTGACATATTCCGTTCGATGGCATGTGTAACTGCAGATACACATGCTGTGCATAGACTAGTAAGCAGTTATCTCCCCAAAAGCGGTGGTTCAGCCTGTAGGAGTTGAAGTTGTTTGAAACAATGTTCGTAGTACTGCTTGACCTACTGTGGCTTGTTGTGCCGTTAGCACATCTACACAGTAGTGTTTGGTAAATGTATGAGGCGTAGACCATGTAGCTGCCTTACATATTTCGGTCATTGGAATATTTCCTAGAAAGACCATGGTAGCACCTTTCTTTCTAGTTGAGTGTGCCTTTGGTGTAATAGGCAGTTCTCTTTTTGCTTTAAGATAACAGGTTTGAATGCACTCAACTATGCATCTAGCAATGCCTTGTTTAGAAATTGGATTTCCTGTATGAGGTTTTTGGAAAGCAATAAATAATTGTTTTGTTATTCAAATTAGTTTTGTTCTTTCAATGTACTACATTAACGCTCTTTTGATGTCTAATGAATGTAGTGCTCTTTCAGCTACAGAATCCGGCTGTGGGAAGAACACTGGTAATTCTACTGTTTGATTCAAGTGGAACGGTGATATGACTTTTGGTAAAAATGTAGGGTATGTCCGTAGAACTACTTTATGCTTGTGTATTTGAATAAATGGTTCTTGTATGGTAAATGCTTGAATCTCACTTACTTTTCTTAAAGATGTGATGGCAATTAAAAATGCAACCTTCCATGTTAAGTATTGCATTTCACAAGAGTGCATGGGCTCAAAAGGTGGACCCATGAGTCGTGTTAAGACAATGTTGAGGTTCCATGAAGGAACTGGTGGTGTTCTTAGTGGTATAATTCTCTTTAGGCCTTCCATAAACGCTTTTATGACTGGTATCCTAAATAGAGAAGTTGAGTGCGTAATTTGCAGGTAAGCTGAAATTGCGGTAAGATGTATCTTAATGGAAGAAAAAGCTAGCTTTGACTTTTGCAAATGTAGTAAGTATCTTACGATGTCTTTGGCAGATGCGTGTAAGGGTTGAATTTGATTCGCATGGCAGTAATAAACAAATCTTTTCCACTTATTTGCATAGCAATGTCTAGTGGTAGGTTTCCTAGCTTGTTTTATGACCTCCATACATTCCTGTGTAAGGTCTAAGTGTCCGAACTCTAGGACTTCAGGAGCCAAATTGCTAGATTCAGCGATGCTGGATTTGGGTGTCTGATCTGTTGTTTCTGTTGCGTTAACAGATCTGGTCTGTTTGGTAGTTTGACATGAGGCACTACTGAGAGGTCTAGTAGTGTTGTGTACCAAGGTTGTCTTGCCCAAGTTGGCGCCATTAGTATGAGTTTGAGTTTGTTTTGACTCAACTTGTTTACCAGATATGGAAGGAGTGGGAGAGGGGGAAAAGCGTAAGCAAATATCCCTGACCAACTCATCCATAACGCATTGCCCTGAGACTGATCTTGTGGGTACCTGGATGCGAAGTTTCGGCATTTTGAATTTTCCTTTGTTGCAAATAGATCTATTTGTGGTGTTCCCCAACT
Source organism: Pleurodeles waltl (assembly GCF_031143425.1). Lineage (NCBI taxonomy): Eukaryota > Metazoa > Chordata > Amphibia > Caudata > Salamandridae > Pleurodeles > Pleurodeles waltl. Next base: position 848,939,325 of record NC_090444.1, read on the forward strand.
CTGTATTCAGTATTTGGGGGTGAATTTCCCATTCGTGGATCTGTTGGTGATCCCGAGAGAGATTGTCTGCTAACTGATTCTGAATTCCTGGAATAAATTGTGCTATTAGGCGAATGTGGTTGTGAATCGCCCAATGCCATATTCTCTGTGCCAGGAGACACAACTGTGTTGAGTGTGTCCCTCCCTGTTTGTTTAGGTAATACATCGTTGTCATGGTGTCTGTTTTGACAAGAATGTGTTTGTGGCTTATTATGGGTTGAACTGCTTTTAGCGCTAGAAATACTGCCAATAGTTCTAAATGATTTATGTGAAACCGTTTTTGGTGAGTGTCCCATTGTCCTTGGATACTGTGTTGATTGAGGTGTGCTCCCCACCCTATCATGGAGGCATCTGTCGTTATTACATATTGTGGCACTGGGTCTTGGAAAGGCCGCCCTTGGTTTAAATTTATACTGTTCCACCATTGAAGCGAGGTGTATGTTTGGCGGTCTACCAACACCAGATCTAGAAGTTGACCCTGTGCCTGTGACCACTGTGATGCTAGGCACTGTTGTAAGGGCCGCATGTGCAACCTTGCGTTTGGGACAATGGCTATGCATGAGGACATCATGCCTAGGAGTTATCATCACCATTTTGACTTGTATTTTTTGTTTTGGATACATGGCCTGTATTACATTGTGAAATACCTGAACCCTTTGTGGACTTGGAGTGGCAATCCCTTTTGCTGTGTTGATTGTCGCCCCCAAGTATTGCTGTGTTTGACACGGCAGAAGGTGTGACTTTGTGTAGTTGATTGAGAAACCTAGTTTGTGGAGGGTTTCTATGACATACTTTGTGTGTTGTGAACACCTTTCTAGCGTGTTGGTTTTGATTAACCAATCGTCTAGGTACGGGAACACATGTATTTGCTGCCTTCCGATATGTGCAGCTACGACTGCCAAGCACTTTGTAAAAACTCTTGGCGCAGTTGTTATTCCGAATGGCAACACCTTGAATTGGTAAAATATCCCTTGGAATACAAACCTTAAGTACTTTCTATGTGAAGGATGTATCAGTATATGGAAATATGCATCCGTTAGGTCTAGTGTTGTCATGTAGTCTTGTTGTTTGAGCAGTGGGATTACGTCTTGTAATGTCACCATGTGAAAGTGATCTGATTTGATGTAGGTATTTAATGTTCTGAGATCTAATATAGGTCTCAGACTCTTGTCTTTTTGGGGTATGAGAAAGTACAGAGAGTAAACTCCTGTTCCTTTCTGTTGTTTTTCTAATTCTATTGCTTCTTTCAGTAGCAATGCCTGAACTTCTAGTCCTAGAAGATCTATATGTTGTTTTGACATATTGTGTGTTTTCGGTGGGACGTTTGGAGGGAATTTGAGAAATTCTATGCAATAACCATGCTGGATAATTCCCAGTACCCAAGTGTCTGTTGTTATCTCCTCCCAATGTTTGTAAAATTGGCTTAGTCTCCCCCCCACAGGTGTTAGGTGTTGGGGATGTGTGACTTGGAAGTCACTGCTTGTTTTGAGGAGTTTTGGGGCTTTGGAACTCCCCTCTATTTTTTTGGAATTGTCCCCCTCTATATTGCCCCCGAAAACCTCCCCGCTGATATTGGCTTTGATAAGTGGGCCTTGCTTGTGAGGTTGTGGCCTCTGTAGGCTGACCTCGAAACACTCCCCTAAATTGTGTTTTGCTAAATGTGCCTCTGCTCTGTGGGGAGTAGAGTGCGCCCATGGCTTTTGCCGTATCAGTATCTTTTTTGAGTTTCTCAATAGCAGTGTTGACTTCCGGCCCAACCAACTGCTGTTCATTAAAGGGCATATTCAGCACGGCTTGTTGTATTTCCGGCTTGAATCCTGACGTACGCAACCATGCGTGTCTCCTTATCGTTATTGCAGTATTTACTGTTCTTGCAGCCGTATCTGCTGCATCCATTGCTGACCGTATCTGATTATTGGAGATACTTTGTCCTTCTTCTACCACTTGTTGTGCCCTTTTCTGGAACTCTTTGGGTAAGTGTTCTATGAAATGCTGCATATCGTATCTTGCCAAAAGTGCTTGTGAGTTGGCAATACGCCATTGGTTTGCTGCTTGTGCTGCAACCCTTTTACCCGCAGCATCGAATTTGCGACTCTCCTTGTCTGGAGGTGGTGCGTCTCCCGAGGTATGAGAGTTTGCTCTCTTGCGAGCTGCCCCGACAACCACAGAGTCTGGTGTTAATTGCTGCGTAATATAAACAGGGTCTGTTGGCGGTGGCTTGTACTTCTTCTCCACCCTTGGAGTTATAGCTCTGCCTTTTACAGGATCCTGAAATATTTGTTTGGAATGTTTTAGCATTCCCGGGAGCATAGGTAAGCTTTGGTATTGGCTATGAGTGGAGGAGAGTGTATTAAACAAAAAGTCATCCTCAATTGCTTCTGAATGCAAGGTGACGTTATGAAAAGCAGCTGCCCTTGAGACCACCTGCGTGTAGGATGTACTCTCTTCAGGTGGCGACGGCCTCGCAGGGTAACAGTCTGGGCTGTTATCTGATACAGGAGCATCATAAAGGTCCCATGCGTCGGGATCATCTTGACTCATTGCAGTATGAGTCGGGGATTGCATCGTGGTGGAGTGGCTACTGGTGATGTGTGCATTGATGGTGGTGGAGATGGTGGTAGAGTTGTTTGTCTTGCCACCTTTGCCTGTGGCTGCTTGTCCTTTTCTTGAAAGGCAAGTCTTCTTATCATCTTAATTGGGGGAAGAGTGCTTATCTTCCCTGTGTCTTTTTGAATGTGGAGCCTTCTTTGAGTGTAGTCTGCCTCAACTGATTCAAGTTCCTCTCCGAAATTATGTCCTTGCATCTGGGAGGACAATCCCTGTTCCTCTGTGTAGGAACCTGTTTTCGGTTCCGAGGCTGGATGTTTCTGAATCGAAATCTTTTCGGTCGCCTTTTTGGGCTCTGAGGAAACCTTTTTTTATTTTCGGTGTCGTGGTGTCTTGGTGCCGAACCATTTCGTTCCACTGTCTCGGTGTCGAATCTGCTCGGAGCCGCGGTCTGGGGCCCGAGATTGCTGTGTGGCGGTATCTCGACCGGAGTCGGATGACTTCGCCACATGCATGCCCTTTTTCGGTGCCGATGATCGGTCACCTATTTTTCGGGTTAAGCAATGGCCTGTTGGCGGTGGCGTCCCCTGGGCTTTTGTTGTCTTCTCGTGAGTTTTATGTTTCGACGTCTTACTCACGGTTTTCGGCGTTTCTTCGGGATCGAGCTCGTCCGAGTCCGATTCCTGGATGGAGAAGGTTTATTCTTCCTCCTCGAAACGCCCTTGTCCTGTCGCCGCCGACGCCATCTGCAGTCTCGAGATTCTAACTAACTTTCCGACCCGAAACACGGAGCGAAAAGGAACACGTCCGAACCAAATGGCGGAAAAAAAACAATCTAAGATGGAGTCCACGCCCATGCGCAATGGGAGGAGTCCCTCGATCTTGTGACTCGAAAAGACTTCTTCGAAGAAAAACAACTTGTAACACTCCGAGCCCAACACCAGATGGCGGGATGCGCACAGCATGTGTATCTGCAGCTACACATGCCATCGAACATATATATATGAACAAGTTACTTACCTTTGGTAAAGCATTATCTGGTAGACACTGTCTAGCTGCAGATTCCTTACCTTTGATTTTCCCAGGCGTCAGGCTGGATCCGGACACTTTTGCTAGGCAACACCCCTGCGCATGCCTTCGGGTGGCTCCATTCAGCTCGGATTGGCATTGCTGGTGCTGGATTTAACGTTGCAGTTACCTATATGGGCGCCACCATGCTCCTAGTCATCAGTTACTTTTACCATAACTTTCCACGCCAGAAGCGCAGAGCCAAGATAAGAAATTATTTGTGGGAAGCCCTGGAAAGGCTTCTTAAAAATATATATATATATATATATATGAACAAGTTACTTATCTTCGGTAACGCATTATCATTATCTGGTAGAAACTGTCTAGCTGAAGATTCCTTACCTTTGATTTTCCCAGGATGGATCCAGATACGTTTGCTGAGCAATGACAACTCGCGCGCCGTAGGGCGAATCCTTTTGGTTCCGACTGGCGCTGTGGCACCAGATGTGATGTTGAAGTCATCTATATAGGATCCACCCAGCCACGTGGACGTCAGTTACTTGTACCATAGATTTCCATGCCAGAAGCGCAGAGCCAGGACAAGAACTGGCACAATGTGTCTCATGACTAGGGCCCTAAAATCTGATCACCCTGACCTATCAAATGAGTTCGCAGAGCAGGGTGGCTTGGGTGGGTGTAAGTAATCTGCAGCGATATAGAGTCTCTACCAGGTAATACGTTACCAAAGTTAAGTAAATTGTTCACCTGATAGAGACATCTGGCTGCAGATTCCTTACCTTTGATTAGATACCCATGCCATATCCTTCTGGTGGTGGGCTGCGGACAATGTTTCAGACTAGAAGGTCCTTCAGGACAGAATGGCCGAAATGCCCCTCCCTAAATACCTAACTGTCCAAGCAGTAGTGTTTGGCAACTGTGTGAGGGGATGGCCATGTTGCTGCCTGGCAGATGTCCAGGACTGAGAATCCCTGTGCTAACTCTGTGGTCACAGCTTTTACCCTGGTGGAATGGGAGCTTAAGCCCTTGGAAAGCTGCTTCTTAGCCAGGGCACAGCAGATTTCAATAAAAAGAATAACCCAATGCAAAATGGTTGATTTCTGTACTGCCTGTCTAGTCTTTGTTCCTACATACTGTAGGAGACTGGCCTGGTTTGTAGTGGGTACCTAAGGTACTTACACCTTATACCAGGTCCAGTTATCCTTTATTAGTGAAATGTAGACAGTGTCTAGAAGCCAGGCTCTCTAGGGGTAGTGTGGATGAGCAGCCAAGGCCTACCTAGGAGACATGCAAAGCTCATGTAATACCACTGTAGTCACACAGTACTCACACAGATGAAAGAACATACTTAGTGTTACAAAAATAAAGGTACTTCATTTTGGTGACACAAATGCCAAAAATACCATAGAGACTATACTCCATTAGGAGGTAAGTAATACACAAATTATCTACACTAGTATGCCGAAATAGCTGTAGAAAACAGTTAGAAAACAGTGTAAATAGTGAAAATCGCAATAGTTAGAAATGGGCCTAGGGGGAACACAAATCATATACTAAGAAAGTAGAATGTGAAAGTTGTTTTCCCACCTAGGCTAGTGTAGTGTGTAGAGGGGCGCTGGGAGTATTAGAAAACAGCAAAGGTAAATAATAGAATCCACCCCAGAACCCAGAAAAGCAGTATTAAATCACAGTAACTTTCCTAGAACACACAAGAACACAAGAAAGAAGATTATGCAAGAACAAGAAGAGACTGAAAGATACCAACTATGGATTCCTAGACCTGAAGACCTGTGGAAGAAGGGGATCAAGTCCAAGAAGCTATGAAGAGTCCAGAGAGAACAGGAGCCCCTGCCAAACCAGATGAAGGTGCAAAAGAGGAACCACTGGTGAGGAACAACAGTTAATATTGCACCCAAGACAGAGACTGGCTCCTGGTTGATGCAGAAGATGTCCCACATCGGATGGATGAATGCAGTCTGGTTTGCGTCGTTGGATTCCGCCAACAAGGCTTGGCACACACAAAGCACGCGGTTAGCAGAAAATGGTGCTGCCCATGACCAGGAGGGACCTGGTGGATTCTACCCAGGAGAGGGAGTCAAAGGGGGCTCTCAGCAACTCAGAGAGCCCTCAGAAGACCAGGCAGCACACACAGGAGTCCCACAGCACAGGGACAAAGAAAGGTGTAAAAGGAGGCCCACGCAGCACTACACAAAGGGATCACACGCCGCCGGAGAACCACTCAGGAAGCTGTCCATCGCAGGAAGGAGGGCTGGAGCTGCATGAAGAACTTTGTGGAAGGATGCCAACATGCCTTGGCAACTGCAAAACATGTGGTGCACGGGGTACTGTCTTGCATGAGGAGGCATGCTCTTACCTCCACCAAAGTTGGACAGTTGGATGTCAGGACCATCGGAACCACTTCAGTCCACCACCCGTGTTGCTGGATCCACGCACTTTGTCAGGGGATGGGACCCACACCACCAGTCATCGCTGCAGAGGGGTCCCTGCGGAAGTGATTCCTTCACTTCAAGGGAGATTCCTTCGTTCTTCTGGTGCAGGCTGACGACAGGCAGTCCTCGGAGGATGCATGACCTGGAAACAGTTGCAGTTGCTGCCAGAGCTGAAGATACAATGTTGCAGAAGTCATTGTTGCTTCTTTGTTGCAGTTTGTAGAGTTCTTGGAGGGTCCAGATGCAGTTTCTTCGGTAAGAATGTAAAGTAAAGGATGCAGAGGATTCCTGCGGGAGTCCTGCAATCCGAATCTGAAGAACCACCCAAGAGAGAGACCTAAATAGCCCTCAAAAGGGGAATGGTCAGCTACACAGGTAAGCATCTATCATGGGAGGGCTCTGACATCACCTGCTGGCACCGGCCACTCAGATGCTCCCAGAGTGTCCAAGACAGCAAAACCCAGGAACACTCTGGAGGAGCTCTGGGCACCACCCCAGGGATAGTGATGGACAGGGGAGTGGTCACTGCTCTTTCCTTTGTCTCGTTTCACACCAGAACAGGGACTGGGGGTCCCTGAACTGGGGTAGACTGGATTAATCAAGGAGGTCACCAAATGTGCCCTTCAAAGCATTTCCATGCCTGTAACACCTATTACTAAAGGGAGAGGGGGTAACACCCATCTCCCAAAGGAAATGCTTTGTTCTGCCTTCCTGGGCTTGAGCTGCTTTAGCAACAGAAGAGCAGAAACCTGTCTGTGAGGTGGCAGCAGCTGGGGCGCCCTGGAAAACCTCAGAAGACTGTAATGGCAGTTCAGGGGGTCCTCTAAGGAGCCTCCAGAGTGCATGGAATCATACAACCAATGCTTGCAAAAGCCTTGGGGTATGATTCCAACATGTTTGATACCAAACATGGCCCTATTCGGAGTTACCATTGTGAAGCTGTACATAAGTAGAGGCCTATTCCCAGTGCAGGTGTAAAATGGTATCCCCACACTCACAAAGTCCACAAACATGGTCCTGGAGGTTGTGGGAGCACGCCTGCTAGTGCAGGGGTGCCCTCACACAAAGGTACTCTGCATCCACCTTCAGGGCGGGAGGCCTGCAATATGGGTGACTTATAAGTGACCTGGTGCAATGTAAATGGCAGTAAAAGGGTGCATGCACCATTTCACACAGGCTGCAATGGTAGTCCTGTAGAAGTCGTTGCATGGGCTCACTATGGGTGGCAAAAGAAATGCTGCAGCCCATAGGGATCCCCTGGAACCCCAATGCCCTTGGTACCTAGGTACCATATACTAGAGACTTATAAGGGGGCACCAGTATACCAATTATGGGTGGAATACTGGATTACTAGTATGCAATAACCATAATTTAAGTGAGAGAGCATAACTACTGGAGTCCTGATTAGCAGGATCCCAGTTGACACTCTAACACACTGACAAACAGGCCAAAAGTGGGGGTAACCATGCTAGAAAGAGGCTACTTTCCTACACATACCCCAAGGAGAGTTAATCATCCACCAGTAACTTTTCTGTGTGGTCAGGGTAGAACGACTATGCTCTTTTTGGGTCCAGACAGTGGAGTCGCTCTTCTTCCTTAGAGGGATGTTGGGGAGTGAAGATGGTGGGCAAGGTGACAGTTTGACCGAGATGCAATGGGGTCACCACCTTTGGTAAGCAAGAGGCACAGGTGCGTAGCACTACCTTTTCTGGAAATACTGTGAGATATGGCGGCTTAGTTGATAAGGCCTGTATCTCACTCACCCTGTGGGCAGATGTTATTACCACTTAGAGGGCTGTCTTGATGATGTCCAGGAGGAAGGAACAGTTGTGCAATGACTCCAAAGGAGAGCACATGAGATATGTGAACTAAATTAAGATCCTACTGAGTCATGACAAAGGGCATAGGGGAAAACATATTTACAAGCTGTAGGAAAATACCACTGTTGGCATAGTTAGCAGGCCCCTACAGTGGCTAAGGCAATCCTTAGACATTGTAAGTGCAGGGTAGCCATGCTGAGTACATAGTCTGGGAGTTTGTCAAAAACGAATTCTACAGTTTCATAATGGCTACACTGAATACTGAAAGGTTTGGAATCAAACTTCTCATCACAATAAATCCACACTGATGCCAGTGTAGGATTTATTGAGAAATGCACACAGAGGGCATCTTAGAGATGCCCCTGCATGCCAGCCCAACTGCTGGTGCTAGGTTGACCGGTCTCTGCCAGCCTGCCACTTCCAGGAAAGTTTCTTGCCACATGGGATGAGTGCCTTTGTGCACTCTGTGACCAGGGAAAAAGCCTGTCCTTAGCGGAGGTGCCTCGCACCTCCCCCTGCAGGAACTGTAACACCTGGCGGAGAGCCTCACAGGCTCAAGCACCAGGGCACTCCAGCTAGTGGCGATGCCCGCACCCCCACCCCCACCCCCTCCCTCCTGGACATGGCCAACCATTTTTGGCAGCAAGTCAGGGGAGATAATGAGAAAAACAAGGAGGTGTCACCCCCTCAGCCAGGTACACCCCTAAGGTGACCAGAGCTGAAGTGATCTCATCCTTGAAAAGTCCTCCAACTTGCTTTGGAGGATTTATCCCCATAGGGATAGGGATGTGCTCCCCTCACCAAAGGGAGGAGGCACAAGGAGGGTGTAGCCACCCTCAGGGACAGTAGACATTGGCTACTGCCCTCCAGTCCTAACACTCCTAAATTTAGTATTTAGGGGCGCCCCTGAACCCAGGAAATCTGATTCCTGACGACCTACAAAGAAGAAGCACTGCCTAGCTGAAAAACCCCGCAGAGAAGAAGGAAGACAACAAATGCTTTGGCCCCAGCCCTACCGGCCTGTCTCCAACTTCAGAGAACTTGCACCATCGACGTATCCTGCGGGCCCAGCGACTCCTGCCGACTCAGAGGACTGCCCTGCAACCACAAAGGATCAAAAACTCCTGTGGACAGCCAACCTGTCCAACCAAAGAAAGAAGAAACCATCTTTAAAGGGACTCTCACCTCACTCCAGAAGCGTGAATCCCCACCACTCTGCACTTACGCCCCTGGCCCGTTTCCAGAGAAACCTATGACCCAGAGAGGACCCCCAGGTGACTCAGACAACGTGTCCACCATGGACTGACCTCTTTGCACCCCCACGATGACACCTGCAGAGGGAATCCCGAGGACCCCCCCTTACTGTGCATGCCCCATGAAAAGAAATCAGACTCCTGGAAGAAGCACTGCACCCGCAGTCCCTAGGCCTGTGAAGAACCAACCTCCGGTGCAGCAATGACCAGCAGGCGGCCCTCACACTTGCCCAGTTGGTGGCTGGCCCGAAAAGCCCCCCTGTGTCCTGCCTGCATCGTTTGAGTGACCCCCAGGTCCCTCCGCTGATTCCTATCATGAACCCGATGCCTTGTTTGCCCACTGCACCCGGCCGCCCCTGTGCCGCTGAGGGTGTATTTTGTGTGCCTGCTTGGGACCCCCCCAGTGCTTTACAAAACCACCCTGATCTGCTCCCCGAGGACGCAAGTACTTACCTGCTAGCAGACTTTAACCGGAGCACCTCTAGTCTCCATAGGCCCCTATGTTATTTGGGCCCCTCTTTGACCTCTGCACCTGACCGGCCCTGTGTTGCTGGGTGTTTGGGGTTGACATGAACCCCCAACGGTGGGCTGCCTATGCCCTGGAGACTGAACTTGTAAGTGCTTTACTTACCTCAAAAACTAACCTGTACCTACCTCCCCTAGGCACTGTTGAATTTTGCACTGTGTCCACTTTTAAAATAGCTTATTGCCGTTTTATGCCAAACTGAGTACACTACTGTTTTAATTCAAAGTTCTAACTATACCTTTGCAGAGTACCTTACATTTAATGTACTTACCTGCAATCTGAATCTTGTGGTTCTAAAATAAATTAAGAAAATAGTATTTTTCTATATAAAAACCTATTGGCCTGGAGTTAAGCCATTGAGTGTGTGTTCTCATTTATTGCCTGTGTGTGTACAACAAATGCTTAACACTACCCTCTGATAAGCCTACTGTTTGACCACACTACCACAAAATAGAGCATTAGAATTATGTAATTTTGCCACTATCAACCTCTAAGGGGATCCCTTGGACGCTGTGCACATTATCTCTCACTTTGAGATAGTATATACAGAGCCAACTTCCTACAATACGAAACTTCCCATGTTTCTGTGTAGCCATTATGGAACTGTGGAGTTCGTAATTGACAGACTCCCAGACCATATACTCTTTATGGCTACCCTGCACTTACAATGTCTAAGGTTTGGCTTAGACACTGTAGGGGCATAGTGCTCATGCAACTATGCCCTCACCTGTGGTATAGTGCACCCTGCCTTAAGGCTGTAAGGCCTGCTAGAGGGGTGACTTACCTTTGCTACAGGAAGTGGGTTGACGGCATGGCACTCTGAGGGGAGTGCCATGTCCACTTAGTCATTTTCTCCCCACCAGCACAACAGGCTGTGAGGCAGTGTGCATGTGCTGAATGAGGGTTCCCTAGGGTGGCATCATACATGCTGCAGCCCTTAGTGGGCTTCCGTGGCCACAGGGCCCTTGGTACAGGGGGTACCAGTTGCAAGGGACATATGTAATGTTCCACTGTGCCAATTGTGGAAACAAAGGTACGGTTTAGGGAAAGAACACTGGTGCTGGGGCCTGGTTAGCAGGGTCCCAGCACAATTTCAATCATAACTGGCATCAACAAAAGGCAAAAAGTTAGGGGGTAACCATGCCAAGGGAGGCATTTCCCTACAGTATATACAGAGCCAGCTTCTTGCAAGTGGTATAGGCGGAAAGGAGGACGGAGTTCCAGTTGAGATGAAAAAGTGTGAAAGAGCTGACATTACACGTTCTCTTGGGAGGCGAACAGATCTAATCAAGGCTCTCTCAATGCTGAAAGAGACCTTGCGCAACATCCGCATGGAGACGGCATTCATGATCGGCTATGCACAGACGGCTGAGTTCATCTGGTCTGACGTTCAGAAAGCCCGCCAGATGTTAAACCACCAGGGTAATGCCCTGATGTGCCAGCCATGTCCAGAGGCGCACACAGCCTCCTGACAAAAGGGTCCAGGACCCTACTCCACCCTGTTTGTTGCAGAACCACATAGCTGTAGTGTTCTCTGTGGGGACACCTTCACCACTTTCCCTTTGAGTGAGGGAAGGAATGCTTTGAATGCAAGCCTGATCGCCCGGAGCTCCAAAAGACTTATGTGGATTCCAGACTCCGCTGAAGACCAGAGACCTCTGATATCCGTCTCTCTCATGTGGCCACCCCATCCCAGGAGTGACGCGTCTGTCACTACTCTTAGATCTGGTTGGGGAAGGGAGAGGGAAATGCTGTTGGCTCAGTCCTGATTCGAAAGCCACCACTACAGATCATTTGCAGTCACCTCTGAGATCTGGACCATGTCGGAGAAATTTCCCTGATGCTGTGCCCACTGGAACTTCAAGTCCACCTGAAGAGCCTGCATATGCCATCTGGCATATGTCACTAGCAGGATGCAGGAGGCCATGAGGCCCAGCAGCCTCAGAGTCATTCTCATTGAAATCCAGGATAGTGGCTGAAGTATCGGAATCATAACTTGAATATCCTGGACTCGCTTTTCGGGAGGATATGCCTGAAACTGCACTGTGTCCAGAACAGCTTTGATGAAAGGTAGCGTCTGAGAGGGTCAGGTGTGACTTTGGCATTTTTATAGTGAACCCCAGCGTGTGCAGGAGGGTCGCCGTAGTCTGAAGGTGGGAGAGAACTTTCTGGGGCATGTCTGCCTTCGAAAGCCAGCCGTCAAGGTAGGGGGAAGACTGAAACCCCCAAACTGTGCAGATCAGCTGCAACCACTGCCAAATCACTTTTGTGAACACTAGAGGGGCACTGGGAAGGCCGAAGGGAAACTTGATAAATTGAAATTGCTTGTGTCCTACCACAAATCGGAGGTAACATCTGTGGGCAGGCAAGACGGGGATATGGAAATAAGCGTCCTGAAAGTCCAACGCTATCATCCAATCTCCTGGGCCCAAGCCAGACAGGACTTGAGCGAGGGTGAGCCTTTTGAGGAAGAGATTATGGGCCCCAAGGTCTATGATAGGAGGTAAGCCCTTGTCCTTTTTGGGCACCCGTAAGTAGAGGGAATAACAACCACAACCTACTTATGGCACAGGGACACATTCTATGGAGATGCTACTTCCTCGCGGAGAAGTGCCAGATGATCCTCCGGTAAGTGGTGGTAGGATGGAGGCATGGCCAGAGGGGCAGTCTCGAAGGGGAGGGAGTAGCCCCTTCGGATGATCTGCAAAGACTACCTGTACATAGTGATGTAATCCCAGTGGGGCAGGTGATGGCGAAGCCTACCACCAACTGGCCTGGGATGAGGGGACGGACTATGAAGGCCTGGAGGCTGAAGCATGGGTTGGGGTGGACTAGGCAGACTGCTGGTTCTGCGTCCCAGCGACTGAACAGTATGGGTGGCACGGTGGCTGGGAAAGGGATGCGACAGAGAGTCCCTTCCGTGGCCACAAAAGGGGCAAAAGGCAGACTCTTGGGGACAAGGGGCAGTCGAAAGGCCAAGGGACCGAGCAGTAGCCTAGGAGTCCTTGAACCTCTCAAGCGTCGAGTCCGCCTTGTCTCCAAAGAGACAGGTGCCATCAAAGGGCATGTACATAAGGGTCTGTTGGACATCCCTGAGAAACAAAAAGTCATCAAACAGGCATGGCGCCTCAAGGCCACCATCGATGCAACTGTTCTACCCAGAGAGCCGGTCGTGTACAGCCCACATCGAATAGTGAACTTCGCCGCATCTCTCCCATCAGCAACTGTTTGGGAGACGACAACCTGGGCCTCCTCCGGTATCTGCGGCAAGACGTGCATGAGGACGCGAGGGAGTGAGTATAGTGGCCCAAAAGGCATGCGGTGTTCACTGACCTCAATACCAGACTGGAGCAAGAAAACCTCTTCTTTTCCAGAAGGACATCAGTGAGTGCTTTATTGAAAGGAAGAAGAGGCTCAGATGTGGAAGCCCGGGGTTGAAGCACCCCTGTCAGTAGATTAGACCTGACTTCAACAGAAGGCAGTTCGAGGCCAAGGACCTCAGCCGCCCTACTGACCACTATAAAATATGTGCCTCCCTTCACGGTAACCACGGTAGGAGGAGAGAGCATGCCAGAATCTGGAGAAGTGTCCAGACCACTGGCCTCGCCCAATTTCTGTGCCAAGTCCATGTTAGGGTCATCCTGGTGATCATAATGGCCCACGGACACCTTCCCCACTTTCATACCCATGCAGAAAAGGGTCTGAATCCAACCTGCGGTGAAGAGACCCCATCGAAGAAGAGGGCGGGGTCAGCCAATGCTGCTCCGACTACCAGTCATTAGGGATGAGGATCGGGTCAACATCGATCGTGAGCACAATTGACATCAGGAGTGTCAATGACCGAGCCGGGGAAGGTCTTGATGGTACGACTGGTGTCGGTACAGATCCGGTAGCGGATCTGGAGGGCCCCTCGGAGGTCAGAGCCAGAGCCTCCGGTGCGCTACCCAAAGGGCCCACAGCAGAACCCCCAAGGGCCCAAAGGCACCAGAGGGGGGTTGGACTGCCCAAATATGAGACGCATGGCCTCATAGAATTCTTTTAATTCGGCAGCGTCGCTCTAGCTCATGGAAAGTCGGGGACGCGGAGTGGGCCCAGAAGTGGGGTCCGAGGACAGAGGCATGGAGCGTCGACGCTCCTCCTGCATCGCATCAGCCGAGCGACAGGGTGAAGCCAAAGAATACCTAGCCTTCTTTGACTTCTTCTTCGAAGACTTGGAGGACAACGAGTGGTGGTGACTCCGCGAGTCGTCTCGGGACCTTCCTCCCAAGCGAGACCAGGAACGATGCGGAGTTGGGCGCTGGGCTGCCATAAGCTTGATTGAACGCGCCCTCAAGACCTTCGGGTGCATGGCCTGGCACTTGGAGCACGATTTCCGGTCGTGGTCGCCCTCCAGGCACCACAAACAGACCCGGTGCGGATCCTTCACCAACATGATACAGCGACAGGCCTCGCAAGGCTTGAAAGCGGTCTTCGGGGACATTCTCGACACAGCAAAAAAAAAAATCACCAAGAACTAGAAAAAAGTGTTGAAATAGTAAAAAAAAAAAAAAGAAAATGACCGGGGTAGCTCTCTCCAGATCAGTGCGTGGCGCGTAAAGTAAAGAACTGACGTCACCACGCAGAGGCAGTGTCTATATACGCTCCCAACGTCATCACAGTGACCACGACATGAACGATGCCTGTGGAGTCGACAGACGCCACCTGACAACACGCAAGGGTTCTGCTTGAGAAAAAACCTTCAGATCCAGTTTGACAGATAGTGGAAATTCTAAGGTAAGGAATGTGCAACTAGAAGCCTCTATCAGATTCACAAATCTTTCATAGGCTGATGAACTACTGAGGTCATTAATATGGGCTGTTCATCGAAGTATGGTTTCGCTCTCGATATTGTGAAGAAATTTAGAGGAGGGAGGTCTTGCTGCCCCTGATATACAGCTTTATTATTACGCAGCTTACTTACAACACATGGTTAGGTGGATGACTAACACAGATGGGTGGGAGAAAAGATTGCTTGAGGGCATACTGGGCGAGGATACCTTGCCACTACTCCTGCGGAAGGAGGGTAGATCCCCCCCACCTGATACCTTACCTGGTGAAAGTCACGGCTGAATTATGAGAGCAGATGGACTGTAAGATTATTCGAAGAGCCCCTTTGATAGGAAATTGCCTTTGTGGAATTTGGTCCTTTTCTGCTCCACTGATGACTGCATGTCGATGGAACAGTGGAGAAGTGGAGGTTGCCTGTTGGCAGGTGATATTTACCTGGGAAAACGGTTCATAACCGTCCCGGAGATGCAGGAATTCTTTGCAGTAGGGCCAGGTCAGTTCCAACAATATGCCAAATTGGGGAGTGTAGCACAGGAAGTCTGGAGTGATTTTCCGACTGTACCATAAGCATCTCACGTCATGGGCGGATTAATACGAGAGGGGGTGGAGGGGGGGGGGGCGGCTGGGGGGGAATGGGCGACATTCGATTTCCCTGTTTTATAAAGCGCTCAACACTAATAGGCAGAACACTTCCTGCTCGCCACATGGCGTGCGGGAGAAATAATCAGAGGAGCCATGCTCTGACACAGACTGGGGACAAGCTCTAGAACTAGTCTACACTGTATCATGCAATAATAGGTTTAAACTCTTACATTTCAACTCCCTACATCGCACCTATTTTACACCATATATGTTGAATAAGGTAGACCCTGCTAAGGGGGCCAGTTGCCAAAAATGTGGAAAAGAGGGGATTATGTTCTTGCATCTGGACTGAGAACGTGCCAAAGTTCAGGCTTACTGGAAAGAGGTTATCCCCAAAATAATAGCTGTCACCAAGCTGAAAGTTGCACTGACAGCAGTGGCTTGCTTGCTGGGAGTTATACCGAGGGGTGGAAGATCCCTTACAAACTGGCTCAGCTGCCCATGTTGCTGGCTAAGAAAAGGTTAGCCATTTCTTGGATGGGAACCAGGAGCCCACAATTGGAACACTGGCTGAAAGATTTGATGAAGTGTGGGGTGGCAAGGAACAGCAGATGTGGATGGCGTGCACTGATGATGGTGCAGCTGCTGAGATTTTAGCCTAGGGTCTGTTGCTTGAAAGATTCACAGAAGGGGACGACCCTCACACAGAGGCCTTTACAGATGAGGAGGGGTAGAACTGCACATACTGTTGTTGGTATCAACTAAATGAGTATGGGATTCCTATGGTCCATAAGGATCAATCTGTCAGCTTGGAGATTAGGTTCATGGGGTTATTGTGCAAAAATATTACAGTGTGATGTACTGTGGAGGCCTAGTTGGTCATGATTGTTGCGGCTCTATGCTAGGAGATCAGAACTCTTAACTCCCCACCCTCAATATGTAACAGAAAACCATTAATTTGCAATGTATGATTGTTTTATGTTTTTGGCATGGCTTTACTTGCACCGTTATAAGTGAAAATCTAAGAATACATTAAAAAAAAAAAAAAAAAAAAAAAAGAACTTTGCAGCACAGAGATTGGAGGAAATTGTATTTTTTGGACAAATTTTGAGATTTGCAATGAAGAGAAATGTGGCAAGAGCCACACAAGTCACCCCATCCTGGATTCTCCTAGGTGTCTATTGTAGGAAAGTGCCCCTTTTGGCATGGTTACCCTCCGTCCCCCACTTTTTGCCTGATATTGATGCTGACTTGACAGAGTGTGCTGGGATCCTGCTAACCAGGTCCAGCACCAGTATTCTTTCCCAAAACTGTACCATTGTGTCCCCAATTGGCACACCCCTGGCATACAGTAAGTCCCTTGTAAAAGGGTCCCATGGTACCATTGGCTCTGTGGCAAGGGAAATATCACCAAGGGCTGCAGCATGTATTATGCTACCCTGGGTTACCCCTCAAAAAGCACATTCACACTGCCATTGCAGCTGTGTGTGTTGGTGGGGAGAAAAAGAAAGTTGACATGGCACCCCTTCTCAGGGTGCCACGCCCACAAACCACTGCCGGTGGCATATGAGTCACCTCTCTAGCAGGCCTTACAGCCCTAAGGCAGGGTGCACTATATCACAGGTGAGGGCACAGCTGCATGAGCAATATGCCCCTACAGTGTAAGTCCATTCTTAGACATTGTAAGTGCAGTGTGGCCATACTGAGTATATGGGCTGGGAGTTTGTCATTACAAACTCCACGGCTCTATGATGGCTCCACTGAAGTCTGGGAAGTTTGGTATAAAACTTCTCAGCACAATAAACCCACACTGATGCCAGTGTTGGATTTATTGAAAAATGCACCCAGAGGACATCGTACGGATGCCCCCTGTATTTTAGCCAAACTTCTAGTGCAGGATTGACTAGTCTGTGCCAGCCTGCCACTTCCAGACAAGTTTCTGACCACATGGGGTGAGAGCCTTTGCGCTCTCTGTGACCAGAAACAAAGCCTGCACTGGGTGGAGGTGCTTCACACCTTCCCCCTGCAGGAACTGTAACAACTGGCGGTGAGCCTCAAAGGCTCAGGCCTCTTGTTACAGTGCCCCAGGGTACTCCAGCTAGTGGAGCTGCCTGTCCCCCAGACAAAGGCCCCTTTTGGTGGCAAGTTCAGCAGGAAAATCAGGAAAAACAAGGAGGAGTGACCACTTCAGCTAGGACCAGCAAGTTGTCCAGAGCTAAAGTGACCCCCCCCCCCCCCCCCCTGCAAAATCCTAAATCTTGGTTTGGTGGACAGGGACCAATAGGGTTAGGTCTGTGCCCTCCTCCCCAAAGGGAGTGGACACCAGAAGGGTGTAATCACCCTCAGGGACAGTAGCCATTGGCTACTGCCCTTTGACCCCTGCAACGCCCCATAATCCAGGATTTAAGGGCTCCCCTGAACCTAGCTGGGCAGATTCCTGGGGACCTCAAGAAAACAAGAAAAAAGAAGGATTGCTAAGCTGACCCCCAGCAGAAAAGACTGAAGACACCAACTTACCTGGCCCCAGCCCTCCAGGCCTGTCTCTAGCTTCTGAAGCCCTGCTACTAAAAGGCGATGCATCCTGCAGGAACAGCGACCTCCTCAAAGCCTCAAGAGGACTGCCTGCACACCAGAGAACCAAAATTTCCTGTCGACAGCGGCCCTGTCTAGAAAGAAACTCCAGCAGATGACTCCAGAACTGCCCCAGATTCGTGAGTCCTGCCCACTCTGAAAACACAATGACACCTGCAGCCTAAATCCGGAGGACCCCCCTGACTGTAAAAGAACTGGACGAAGGTTTCCAATGCCTAAAGGTATCCCAGCACCTGCAGCCCCCTGGCCTTGGGGGATCTGACCACCAGCCCAGCAATGTTCAAGCAGGCGGCCTTCCTTCTTACCCAGCCTGTGGTTTTCTGGACGCAACCCCCTGGACCTAGCCAGCAGCATCTTTGTGACCCCCGGGATCCCCCTATTGAAAAGCACTGGGAAACCCGACGCTGTGTTTGCACCCTGTACCTGTGCCGCTAAGGGTGTGTTTTTGGTGCTGACCTGTGGCCCCCACCCCTCTGGTTCTCATCTAAACCCCCCACGTCTGCCATCCGAAGACGCAGGTACTTACCTGCAAGCAGACCTGATTCCGAGTGCCCCCAGGCTCCATACTCCATAGGGCTCCATTTTAAATCTTGCATCATCTTGCATCATCTTTGACCTCTGCACCCGGCTGGGCCCTTGTTGCTTGTTGCTGGTGCTGGGTGTTTGAGGTTAACATGAACCTCAACCTGTGGACATCCTAACCCCTAGAGACTGGAACTATGAGTCTTGTACTTACTGCAAAACTGAACTAACCTTTCTTCCCCCCAGAACTGTTTCTGAAAATTGCACTGTCAACTTTCAAAATAGATATTTGCTATTTTCTTGAAAACCATTTCGTTCGTTAGCTTTATTTCGGTAAAGATAAATACCATAAAAGCACACCACAATTCACAAATTCATAGTTTTACAAAAGAACAAGCTATGTATAAAAAGCCCCAGAAGTAAAACGTTGAACTACATAAAAAACTTTAAACAAACATTTTCCCTCTAAAAATTCATACCATATTATGGGATCGTGCAAAAATGCAAAATTTTTCATGATAGGTATCAGGAGTCAAATACATACCTAACTAGACACAATAAATAAGATAAGAATAAAACATTTCTATTTAAAAGGTATAAGAATATATAAACATAAAAGATTCATTGAAAAATAAGAAATTTATAAATGCATACATTGAAATTCACGAGTGAGTTCATCAGTGACCACTCCCAATGTCTATTGTTAAATTTTCGCCTATTTTTTTTAGCATATTCAATCTGCAATACCAAATAGATTCTAAATATTTTGCAAAACAGCAAGCCACTAAAACAAATGAATCAGATTTAAAAACTCTCAGAGCCAACAGACAGTTCCTAAAACCCATTTTTTTACATAATGGAATAATCCAACAAGCCCTCTGTTTATGGTATGCAGAATATTGAAAGAGGACATGGGTTATGGATTCTTCCCTGGCACAACCCATCGGGCACATCTTAGAGGTGCAACTAGTATTAGTCCATTTGTACGTTAGGATGCGCAGAGGAAGAGAACCTATCCTAAATCTGGTATACAATGCACGAGCACGTGGAGAAAGTACTGTGTCCATATATTGCTCAGATTTGAAGTTGTAAAATGGGATGTGCCCACGCTGAGTTTTGGGCCCTTTCTTGTTGCGGGCAGTATGCCTATCCACACAAGTGAGGCACCGTTTTTATCTGGAGACTTGGGGGAAATCAGAATAGCAGAAGAAGTGTTGTTACCAATTGTCTTTCTCTGCATTTGTGCCTTCCAAATCTAAGACTGTGTGTAAGAAATAAGTTATTTTCAGAAATGACCTCTAATTAACAGGCTAATATGGGTACGCACAAATTCAGAGATCTGCAAATAACCACTGCTTCTAAACTTTACATCTAGTGCCCATTTCGGAAATAAATAGGTGTCCTTGATATCTATTTTTCACCCTTTATGTTTTATCAAATGAATTGCTCTATACCTGGTCCACAATGAAAACCCTTGGCAAGGTGCTGCTCATTTATTGGCTCTGGGTACCTTGTGTTCTTGGTGAACCTACAAGCCCTTTATATCAACAAAGGGGATACAAAGGAAGGGTTGGGCTTGGCAAGATGGTTAACTTGCCACGTCGACATGGCAGTTTAAAACTTACACACAGGCTCTTCAAGGGCAGGCCTGAGCCATGTGTGAAGGGCTACTGAAACAGGTGGCACAATCAGTGCTGGAGACTCACCAGTGGCATTTAATTTACAGGCCCTGGGCACCCGTAGTGCACGTTACTAGGGGCTTATAAGTAAATTAAATACACCAATTGTGGATAAGCCAAAGTTACCATGTTTTAGAGACGGAGCACATGCACTTCAGCACTGGTCAGCAATGGTAAATTACCCGCAGTCCTAATGCCAGCAAAAACAAAGTAAAAACAAAAAATGAGTCCAGGAGGCAAAAAGTCAGAGGAAACCACACCAAAGATGCCAGGTCTAAGAACCCTTAAATCCCACCTCTTAAATATGACATAATAGTTATGCCATTTGAAAACATACATACCTGCATAGTAAACAACTGTGTGATAAAGTATATATACAAAATACTAAAGAATTAAAAATAAGAGACCTGTGTGGTACAGGCATGTGTGGTACCATCCTGTGGGATAAAGACTGTGCAGTGAATGAAATTAGTGCTAGCTGAGGGAACCTAGATTTAGTCTGGCAGCACTACCTCATTTTTTAAATGCATCTGTGGCCTACAGCAAAATGTTTATGGATCTTTAAAGTGATAAGGTGTAAAGACCCCCAGTGGAGTCAACTGGCTTCCTAGTAAACTCATGTAGTCCAAATTTGCATGCCTTTAATTTCAGGATAAGTTGTACTTATTTTTGCAGACGTTTTGTCATATTGCCTGCTTTCTCTGACGACTTTGATAGCTAATAGTAACATACAATTGAGGACATATGTTGTGGTTTGCAGCTGTGAAATTGAAGACTAAATGGTACATTAGGGGAGTTGTTCCAGAATTTATGTTGAAGTTAGAAAATCTGATTTCTAATTTCTTGAGCTGTTTTACCCAAGCATCAAAACCTTCATGGACATAGAGGCTACAAGCCTCCATCAGAACAAAAGGTTACTAAACTATGGCAACACTCTTTCTGGTAGCTGCATATTCTTCACCTTTACCTTTTCAATAGTCCCCAGGTGTCAGACTGGATCTGGAAACTTTACAGCAGTAGGTAGCACTGTGATGCTCCACTCTGATGGTGATCCGCTCAATTAATAACGTGCAGAACCTATATAGGTGCAACTCAAGTGCATTGACATCAGTTTCTTCCAAGGCTGTCTGCGTCCCCAGATAGTGTGCCCCAAATGCAAATTGGCTTTGACCAGTGTGCAGATTCCTAGACTGGGCAACCTATAAACAAGGAGGATGCAAGGGTTGTTGGGAAATCTGCATCAAGATAGTCTCTCTACCACAAAGAGCATTCTCAGAATTGAGAAACTTATTCTACTGATAAAGACTTATAGCCAGAAACTCCTCCCCTTCCGAACAGATAATAAAGCAGTGCCTATTAGACAGTGGGTCTTTGAATTAGCTCAAACTAGGAAGTCCTGCAGGACTGAGTGGGCAAAATGCCCCTTCGCCAAACCAGACAATATTGCTTCCTGAACATATGGAGGGACACCCACGTAGCCGCCTGGTAAATGTCCAAGACAAGGATAAGCATGCTGTCCTTTCAGAGGCTGCTTTTTGGCAAACGCATAGCAGATCTTAATGTAAGAAAGCTCCAAACAAGCATGGTTCACTTCTGCCTTGACTTTTTTTGCACCAGAGGATCCCACAAAGACATGATCGTCCACCTGAAGTACTTTGGTACAATCAATATAAGCTCTCTTGGGATCCAAACAGTGGGTTCTCTCCTCCTCATTAAAGGGGTGATGCGGAGCATAGAACACTAGAAAGGTAATTGTAAGAAATGGGGTCTCTAGTTGGCAGTCGGTTTGCACCCTGTCCAAGTAGGGACCCTCACTCTAGTCAGGATAAGGGACATACCCGGTAACGCCTGCTCACCCCCCTTGGGAGCTTGGCACGAGCAGTCAGGCTTATCTCAGAAGAAATGTGTAAAGCATGTGCACATAACACACAGTAATAAGTGAAAACACTACAAACGGTCACCACATCAGTTTTAGAAAAATAGCCAATATTTATCGATATAAAACAAGACCGAATACAATAAAAATCCAACATACAGTAATAAAAATATGAATTCTGCAAGATTTAATCAAAAATACAGTTCCTTGAAGTCGATAGCTCCACCTGGGGCTATCACAGCATCGTGATCAACAAAACCAACAGTTCAGGACGGCCGCAGCTTTGCGGACCAGCTACGGTGTCGGGAAGACCCGCAAACAGTACCTTGGATTTGCAGGGCATCGTGATCCTCGCGGTGAGCTCCAGAGAGCGGCGTCACTGACGTTGCGGTGTCTGTGCAGGAGTCGTTGGGACCTTGATGTCACACGCATTGCAGATCGAACTCCAGGCTGATGAAGTTAGGTGCGCCGGCGTAGAGGACGTCGTGGCTGGGGTGCGAAGCGGGATGATGCGACTTGCGGTGCCCACAGGTCACGGTGCAGGCAGCGGCTCGGTGATGGCGTCCAGCGGTGTCGGTGAGACCATGGCTGCGGTGTGAAGTGGGGCAGTGCGACGCGCAGTGTCCACAGGTCACGGTGCAGGGAGCGTTGTCGTCGTTGCTGAAGCGCTGTCGTCGGCAGGCCCAAGCCAGGGGTGCGGGAAGGGACAGTGCTTCGTGACCCTCCTGAGCGGTGTCCATAGGCCATGGTGCAGGCAGGATGCCTGGTGATGAGACAGGAGTCGATGGTGCTGGCGTCGGTGGACTGGGGCTGCAGTGTGGGATCAGACGGTGCTTCGTGTTCCTCACGAGCGGTGTTCACAGGCGACGGTGCAGGCAGCGGCGCCAGTGTCAGCAGGAGCGGCGTCGTTAGGTATCCCCAGGCTGCGGTGTGAGCAGGTGATGCCGGAGTGCGGGGTAAACAGGTCGCGATGCGAGAAGCAGCTCGGTGAAGTCGTCCGATGACGGCGTCGGGGAGACCAGGGTCACGGTGCCAAGCGGGCAATGCGACTCCGTGCGGCATCTGCAGGTTACGGTGCAGGCCAGCGGCGTCGTTGCCGGCAGCGTGGTGGTTTCTCCTCTTGAGCAGCACAAAACACACAGTTCCCAGTGATGCAGGTCGAGGAAACTGAAGTCTTTGGTGTCCCTGAGACTTCCAACAGGAGCCAAGATCTACTCCAAGCCCTTGGAGAACTTTCTCAAGCAGGACCCACAACAAGGTTCACCCTTTGCACTCTTTCAGGCAGAAGCAGCAACTGCAGGCCAGTCCATCAAAGCAACACAGCAAAGGGACAGTACTCCTCCTTCAGCTCTTCTCCTGTGCAGAGGTTCCTCTTAATTCCAGAAAGATTCTAAAAGTCTGGGGTTTTGGGTCTTCTTCTTTTACCCATTTCTGCCTTTGAAGTTGACAAATTTCAAAGCAAAGTCTCAAGTGTTTGCAAGATCCTTCTTTATCCAGGCCAGGCCCCAGACACTCACCAGGGGGTTGGAGACGGCATTGTGTGAGGGCAGGCACAGTCCTTTCAGGTGTGAGTGACCACTCCTCCCCTCCTCTCCTCTCCAGCACAGATGGCTAATCAAGATATGCAGGCTACACCTCAGCCCCCTTTGCGTCACTGTCTAGAGGAGAGGTGTGAACAGCCCAACTGCCAAACTGACCCAGACAGGGAATCCAAGAACAGGCAGAGTAACAGAATGTATTAAGCAAGAAAATGCCTACTTTCTAAAAGTGGCATTTTCAAACTAACCATCTAAAAAACAACTTCACTAAAAGATGTACTTTTAAATTGTGAGCTCAGAGACCCTAGCCTCCACATTTTTATCTTCTCTCAAAGAGAATCTGCACTTTAAGGATATTTAAAGGCAGCCCCCATGTTAGTCTATGAGAGAGATAGTGAAAACACAGTGAAAACAGAATCTGGCAGTATTTCACTGTTAGGACATATAAAAAATACTAGTATATGTCCTAACTTAAACATACACTGCTTCCTGCCCCTGGGGCTACCTAGGTCCTAACTCAGGGGTGCCTTACATGTAGCAAAAGGGAAGGTTGAGGCCTGGCAAGTGGGTACACTTAACAAGTCGAATTGGCAGTTTAAAACTGCACACACAGACACTGCAATGGCAGGTCTGAGTCATGTTTACAGGGCTACTAATGTGGGATAACAACCAGTGCTGCAGGCCCACTAGAAGCATTTGGTTTACAAGCCCTGGGCACCTCTAGTGCACTTTACTAGTAAATCAAATATGCCAATCATGGCTAAACCAATCAACAGTACAATTTCTATAGGGAGCACTTGCACTTTAGCAGTGGTAAAGTGTGCAGAGACAACAAACCAGCAAAAACAGACCTAAACAAATAGGAGGATAAACCTGCAAAAAGGGCCATTTCCAACAGTAATGGTTTGAGTGATGTGAGACAGTTTTCACAAATTTAAGCAAGAAGGATGCCCATATTGTGTGGGGAAAAAGGTGGTGAATGGCAGACTGACAGAGAGCCTGAAGCTCACATGCTGCGCCGATGTAATGGCAATGAGTGCACATCAGATAAGTGAGTACCAACTTAAGGTCCCACTGTGCCACAACAAGAGAGCGAGTAAACAACTGTTGCAGACCTTTCGAACCACGACTGAAGACTATGGGCCTCATTATGACCCTTGCGGTCACCAGACCGCCAGGGTCACGGTCGTACTGCCGCCATAGTGGCATCCTGCCCTGGGGATTCCCATCCGCCAGCCTGCCCATAACAGTTTACACCATCATGGAAAGGCTGGCAGAAATGGGGAATTGGCAGACCTTGGGGCCCCTGCATAGCCCATGCACAGCCCCGTTGTGCATTCCACTGCCCGAATTACAGGCAGTGGAATGTGAGACGGGTGCTACTGCACCTCCTGCACCACCACATTGCAGCCAGCTCCATTAGGAGCCAGCGGCAATGTTAAAGCTCTGCGGTGAACTCCTAATAGGGCCGGCAGGATTCAGGCAGCACAGGCGGCTTGATGGCGGGAGGAGTTTGACTCATAATGAGGCACTTAATCAAAGAGGGCTGACCCGGCAACTGAAAAGTAAGTTGAAAGAGCTGAAAGGCACTATTTAATTGTGTCCACAGCAAAGCCTTGCCCGGCTAGTGACAAAACTAACAACAAAACATCAGCAAACTTTGCATGGAGTGGGTCTATTTGCTGTGTGCTGCACCAAGCCACAAATCAGTCCCAATGACAGGTGTACACAGTTTTTAATCAAGGTACGCCTATCTGCTAAGATGACATCAACGACCACCAGAAGAAGGTTGAAGAGATTCATGCTTGGCCATTGAGTGGAGACAGATGAAGGGGGAAAGGGCGAAGGTCTGGATGCAGAATCCTGCCCTGCTGTTGCAACAGTAGGTCTTCCAGGAGGGGGAAGTCTGATCCGAGGATGACTTGGGGAGTCAGGTGTTACTTTGGCCATTGATAGTGAACCCAAAAGATGACAGGACGTTCCCTGTAGTCTGGAGTCGGCGGAGGACTGACTGGGGCAAGCCTACCTCAACAGTCAGTGACTGAGGTCGGGAAGACTGGGACCGCAGACCACCAAAAATGTGCTGCTACAACTGCCATCACTTTCATGAACACCCAAGGGGCACAGGCAAGACCAGTGGGGAGCACCATGAAATGGAAATGATCTTGCCCCCACCATGAAACACAGGTAGCGCCAATGGGCCTACAAGACAGGAATAAGGAAATATGTATCCTGCATGTCCAATGCCACCGGCCATTTCCAAAGTCAGGTGCAGACAAGGACAGGATAGACAGTTTACAGAATTACAAACAATTTTCAATTATATAAATCTCTGTATTCAATAAAGAAAACAAGATCAGAGACTATATTACAATCATAATAAATTATTTTAAGTACAACTTGTCTTGAGAGATTGAGCCAGCCAACATGTGGTTTGCCTCTTGAGGAGCGCTCAGGCCTGGGGCTTTTCCAAGGGTAATAAAAGCACTGGTTGGTTTCTCTGAAGATGAAAAAAATTATGAAAAGATTTGCAGAACGAGTCTGTCTGCTGTACTTGTCCCAATGCAAGCAAATAAAAAGAACATGTTTAGAACTATGAGCCTGTATCGAGCCCTGGGCCAGTCTAATAGACAGTGAGTATCCCTCCATTTAGGTCAACCTGACAGTGCAAATGCACTAGTCTCCATCCATAAAGATAAGGATTAGCACATACCAGCTGATACAGACCACAGTAAAGACCAATTTAGCAAACTTAGAACACAGTGAGTGTAAGCCTGATATTTTTACCCATGCTTTCAAGGATACTACTGTATTGCCGCCATGCTACGGGGACAAGTGCATTCACACCCGAAGTTGACTGGGTAAGTGTTGCCTTAACAGCAGCCGGGTGCAGCCTCAGTTAAGATCAAACCAGGGCAGACTCAGGAGTACAATAGATACCTTGCTGACTGTCGTCGATGGAGTCCGCATCGCCAACAAAATTTCGGGAACCAGGGGCGAACCTGCAGACGGTATTTCACATGGATGGCCTCTCGGCTCTGTGGGGCCCTAAGGTGTGCCTCAGGGAGTCGGGCAAAGATCCGAAGAGTTGGAGCATGGCATCATGGAACTCTTCGATTAGTTTCAAAATGGCGTACTGCCCAGGAAACTTGGGGTGTGCCAGAACAAGTTGCAGGATAGGTTCCAATGTCGATTTACTTCGCAAGCAAGATGTATGGTGCTGTCCTTTCACCTTTTCAGGAGAAGGTGAGTGGTGGGCAGGGCTGAGTCCTGCTTACATTTCTTGGGACATTTTTGATCAAGATGAAGACAGGCGTCTGAAACGACTCCTGCAACTTCTGGATCTGGAAAGTGACCATGATCGAACTTCCAACTTGGACTTGTCTCATTGCAAAGTCTTTCAATGCTTGGCAATGTAGTTTCACCTTGTGGCCTCGTATGGGCATTAGGTTCATCAACGCGCAATCACTGCAGTTAGAGTCATGACTTAACCCCAGGCACCAAATGAAAATTTGATGACGATCTGTCACAGATATTTCTTTCTAACAGTCTTTACAGGGTTTAAAACCTGTAATTTTGGGAGGTGACATTTTCAGGTAGATCAGGATCAGTGTCTCGTGGTGCGGAAAGAAAGGAAATTACGTCAATGCACAGAAAAGGTGTCAAAATAGGCTCAGGGCCACCTACTGGTGAGCAGAGGTGTTGCTGAAAAGTTTCCGGATCCAGTTTGACGCCTTGAGAAACTTGAGGAAACTGTGGTTAGAAGTCTCTATTAAAACACATACTTGTTATTGCAGTACGTGAATTCGTTGGTGGGTGACTGATTCTTTTGTACATTACCACCAGAGAGTCAGGGACACATCCCACACTTAGACTTGTCATTTCTAACAGCTCAAAAATGCAAGATGTTAGTAAAAAGTGTTGTCACATTATCCTCACAGGCATCCAATGACTTCCACCTCCAGAGTGTTATGATCTGGAAGTTATTGATTAACTTTTGAGCTAGCCAGAGAATAGACTTTATCCAGTGGCAGGAAAACATTTTTGACCAATTACCTATAATCCAATAAAAAAACAATGCTGATAAAATTGAGCACCAATGGAGCGACATATGAAAGTTGCATGACTTCCATATACTGATCCATGAAACTTAGCTTATGATTCCAGAATTCACTTACGCATCTTCAAATGTAGCCTATGCCAACTTTTGTTCCCCCAACAATTGCCAGAACATTCTTCCTCATCCGCCCTTGCTCAAATCCACTGCGATGCTGCAGAAGGACATTTAGTATATTGTGTGTCAAACCGTGGAATAACCATCCACTACATCTCAGACTGAAGTCCTACAATTTAGGATTTTGAAAAAAAAAAGAAAACTTTTTCTGATGTTGCAGTCCCTGGAAGACTCTAGAATAGCTGTATACTTTGATGATAACCTAGCATAAAAATACCACATTAGTGAATGTGAGCCCACAAAATGACTATAAAGTTTTCTGTTGAAGTTTACTCAAACCTTTAAGCTGGAAGTATCCCCTGCTGCTACAATATGTAGTAAATGCATACACAGAAGCAATATGGATATTGTTATAGCACTTCAAAAAGCTTATAAGGTGTATTAAGATAATATGTTTAGATGTGGCTTACAAGTATCAATTTGCTGGTTGCTTGTTTATTTTAAACAAAAACAAGTAACCATTATTTTAAATCATATTTAAAACAAGTGGAGAAACTTCACAAAGGAACATGGCTAAATTCTGGCAAGCAAATCCTGTTTAGATGCTCTTTCCTTTTGATTAAGCATACTAAACAAGGAGCGTAAAAAGTGCTAACCGTGGCAAAATAACTTTGAAATAGAGCTAAGACTATGAAAGGTAAACTATTTTTTTGGAGACCCAACCTTGTCTTCAGCCTCCCTCTTAACTCGCTCCTCCTCTTGATGTCTACGTTCTTCTTCTTGTCTGGCTTGTTGTTCTTCTGCTTCCCTTTGGCGCATTTCTTCTAGCTGCTGCTGTCTCCTGTGCTCCTCATCCTGTAACTAGTAAAGGATTGTTTTGAAAAGGCCTGTTTCACTTCACAAAAGCTAAAATAACTGCTTATGAAGATCTAAAATGTATTTGCGTACTGAGAGCAGAAGGCAACAAAAGACAACACACGTAGAGCAATGCATTTGTTTGCCGATCAACATGTTTAGTGACAACATTTACAGTACTTAATATTTTTTTGGCATCTATAATTAAATGATCTTTCATTACTTTCAAACAAAGGGATGAGAGGGGAAGGAATTAAATGCAAGCTTTACATTGTAGATATTTGAAAAGAACCAACAACAGTTGGGAGAATCATTTAATCTGTATTTTCTTATGCACAACTGCCCATATATAGTTGGCAACTTCTAGATTTTGAAGTCACACAATGTGGATGTAAGAGAACATTCAGGGGGAAAAGGACACTAAATAAGGGAACATTTGTCATAAAATACCAGGAGTATAATATATAATCAACAACATAAAAAGAAGGTTCAGAGGTTTGAAAATGTCCCAGATACATTGCAACGTATGGTACCTGGGGTCTGATTTCTTGACATTCAAAGGCTGGGGTGCCGAACTGCACATTATTATCCAAGTAAGGTCCTCTAGGCTACAACACCCCTGTAATAAAGAACAAGCTAACTTACCTTCGGTAACGATTTATCTGATAGAGACATGTTCTAGTTGTAGTTGTTGGGGCATAATGAACGGGGTCGGAGGAAATAAATGGGTGAGTCCCTTAAGGAACCTTCCAAAAATGAGAGACCAGAATAAGAAAGGTTGGTCTATCAATCTAAGAAAGGGTGAAATGGCAAATAAGTAACCTTTAAGGTTGCCCACAGCAGAGCCCTGCTGGACCAAAGAGAGGATGAACAAGAGAACCTCAGAGAAAGGTGCAGAAAGGGGATCAGTAGACTCGTTGGTACACCATGCCACAAATTTATGTCACCGACACTAGTATACCATTTTGGTGGAGGGGCGCCTGGCTGCCAGAACAACATCACAGACTTCGAGTGGAAGATCGAAAGCTGTCAACTGCTGCCGCTAAATCTCCACACAAGGCGGCGAAGTCTGAACAGGTTCGCAGCAAAGGAAGATCTTCCCGAAGGGGCAGTCTGATCAGAGGATCAGTAGCCATGCTCAGTAGCTCTGGATATCATACTCCTCATGCCCAATCTGGAGCCACAAGGATTACTTGGGCCCTGTCGCTCTTGGTCTTTATCAGAACATTGGACACAAGTGAATTTGGCTGGGAAGGTGCAAAGGAGGCCTGAGTTCCACTCAAGACAAAAGCATAGCCGAGCAAGTGCCACTTTGGAAACTCCAATGTGCAAAACAGTTGACATTGCACGTTCTTTGCGGAAGCAAACAGATCTAACCAAGGCTCTCTCCACTGCTGAAAGAGATATTACGGCACCTCCGGATTGGAGATGCCATTCCTGATCGACAATGTATCAATGGCTGAGTTTGTCTGCTCACGCACTCAGAGCTTGCCAGATGTTCAACCACCAGGATTATGTCCTGATGTTCCAGCCACTTCCAGAGGTGTAGAGCCTCTTGACTAAAGTCCACAACCCCACTCCAACCTGTTTGTTGCAGAACCACATGGCGGTAGTGTTGTCCATGAACACTTGCATAACTTGACCTTTGAGAGAGGGAAGGAATGCTTTTAATGCAAGCCTGATCACCTGGAGCTTCAAAAGATTGATCTGGAATCCAGAACCCACTGGAGACCAGCAACCTCCGATCTCTGCCTCTCATGTGTTCGCACCATCCTACGCATGATGCATCTGTCACTACCTTAAGATCTGCTTGGGGAAGGGAGAGGGATCTGCCGCTGACCCAATCGTGATTCGAAAGCCATCACTGCAGGTCTTTCACAGTTCCCTGCAAGATCTGCACCATGTCGGAGAGAGTCCCCTGATGCTGCACCCACTGGAACTTCAGGTTCTACTGCAGAGCCTGCATATGCCATCTGGCATGTGTCACTAGCAGGATGCAGGAGGCCATAAGGGCCAGCAGCCTCAGCGTCATTCTCACTGAAATCCAGTATAGAGGCTGAAATATCAAAATTATAGCCTGAATATCCTTGGCTCTCTTTTCAGGAGGATAGGCCCAAAACTGAGAAGGCATCATGTTTGACTTCGGCATGTTTATAGTGACCCCAAGCAAGTGCAGAGTTTGCTGTAGTCTAAAGGTGGGATATTACTTTCTGGGGTGTGTTTGCCTTCAACAGTCAGCCATCAAGGCAGGCGAATACTCACTTTTGTGAACACCCGAGGGGTGGTGATAAGGCCGAAGGGGAGCACAGTAAAAATTGAAAGTGCCTGTGACCTGCCGCAAATCACAAGTAGCACTTGTGGGCAGGCAAGACAGGTATATGGAAGTAAGCGTCCTGCAAGTCTAACGCTACCATCCAGTCTCCTGGGTGCAAGGCAGACAGGACTGAGCCAGAGTGAGCATTTTGTACTTCCCCTTTTTGAGGAAGAGTTTGAGGGCCCGAAGGTCTAGGATAGAACGTAGGCCCTTGTTCTTTTTGGGCACCAGAAAGTAGCGGGAATAACAACCACAACCTACTTCTGGCACAGACACCATCTCTAAGGCTCCCTTTGCCAAGATATCCGCGACTTCCTTGCGGATAAGTGACAGATGATCCTCCAGTAAGGGGCCGTAGGATGGAAGCATGGCCAGGGAGGCAGCCTCGAAGTGGAGAGAGTAGCTCCTTTGGACTATTTGCAAAACCCACCTGTCCGTCGTGATGGATTCCCGGTGGGGCAGGTGATGGCGGATTCTGTCCCCAACTGGCCTGAGATAGTGGAATGGACTAGGAGGGTTTGGAGGCTGCAGCAGGGGTGGACTAGGCACACCTTAGGTGCCCTGTCCAATGAGCCTGTGGCATTCCGCGTCCCAGGCCACGCAGTCGCTGAGTAGCATTGTATGAAAGTATCCTCTTTCTTGGCATGGTTACCCCCATCTTTTGCCTGTTGTGTGTGTGTTTTTCCGTTCACTTGGATCCTGCTAACCAGGACCCCAGTGATTATGCGCTCTCCCTTCAAACTTGGTAACTTACAACCAACATTTGGCATACTGGTGACCCCATGGGCTGCAGCATGTATTATGCCACCTGTGGGGAGACTATGCAAAGTGTATCTGCAGGCCTGCCATTGTAGCCTGCGTGAAAGGGGGCATGCACCCTTTTCACCATTGGTCACCGCACCAGATCACTCACCACTACGGCACGCCCTCCTAGCCCAGAGGGCAGGGAGCAACTACCTGTGTGAGGGCACCCCTGCACTAGCAGAAGTTCCCCCACAAACTCCATTTCCATTTTCCTGGAATTCGTGAGTGCAGGGATGCCACTTTATGCGTGTACTGGACATAGGTCACTACCTAGTTCCAGCTACATAATGGTAACTCCAAACCTAGGCATGTTTGGTATCAATCATACTGAAATACTGTTGCCGGTACAGGAAGTATGATTCTGTGCACTCTGGGGGCTCCTTAAAGGACCCCCGGCATTGCTCATACAAACTTTCTGGGGTTTTCCAGGCAGTCCAAGCTGCTGCTACCGCCCAGGCAGGTTTCCGCCCTCCTGTGCTTGAACAGCTCCAGCACAGGAAGGCAGAACAAAGGATTTTCTTTGGGAGAGGGCGTTAACATCCTCTTCCTTTGGAAATAGGTGTGACTGGCTTGGGAGGGGTAGCACCCCAAGCCACTGGTTTGCTTTGAAGGGCACATTTGGTGCTCTCGTGCATAAGGCAGTCCACATCAGTTCAGGGACCCCCAGTCCCTGCTCTGGTCCGAAACTGGACAACGGAAAGGGGAGCGACCACTCCCCTGGCATTACCACCCCAGGGTTGGTGCCCAGAGCTCCCCCCTAGGTTCTGCTATCTTGTTTCCAAGGTTGGCAGGAAACTCTGGAAGCATCTGAGTGGCCAGGCAGGTGACGTCAGAGCCCCCTCCTGATAGGTGCTTACCTGGTTAGGTGAACAATTCCTGCTATTTAGAGTCTCTCTTGTAGATTGGGTCCTCAGATTCAGCTTACAAGACTCCAGCAAGACTCCTCTGCAATCTCTGGTTTGACTTCAGAACTGCGACTGGAGCCGCTAGGCCCGACAAGCTGCCTTCAAGAAGAAAGAGCTCTTCTGCAACATTGCTTCTACGGCTCCTGCCAGCTTTGCAACATTTCCCCCGCCGTGCATCCTCGGAAGACAGCAACTCTTTAGCCTGCACAAGAAGCAGAAGGAATCTCCCTTGGAGTGAAGAAGTCACTCCCCTGCAACTGCAGGCACCTACAAAAAGCAATGACCGGCTGCGCGGATCTCCCCTAATCTTGAGCTACTTGGATCCTGCATCAAAGGTGGTGGCCCGGAGTAGTCCTCTTGATCCTCTCTGCCAGCTGCCCAACTCTGGTAGAGGTAAGTCTTGCACTGCATCTCTTGCTGCTGCCAAGGCTTGTTTGCATCTCCTCCAAGGGGTCTTGAGGTGACGTGTAGCTCCAGCCCTCAGGACTCCTTTCTGCAAAGCACAGCCTCCAACGTGGTACTCTCTTTTGTTGTGCTACATGGGCCTCTTCTGCGGCTCCTGTGTCCCAGTCCTGTGGAACTCTTGTGGGTGCTGCCTCTGCTCCTGTGGATTCTCTGCAATACTGAGAGTCCCCTGTGACTCCCCCTCCTGGGTTGAGTCCTCCTGGGCCTTGCTGATTTCCAGCAACACTACCTTTCCGCTAATTTCGAGTTTGCCTTTGCCAAGGCTTATTGGTGGAATTCCTGCACCAACAGCCATCTGCAATCTTCACTGCAGTGTGGGACATCTGCTGCACCCATCAGGAACTCTTCTTCGGCTCCAGGTCTGCAGTACTGACTTGTTCTTCATCACCGTCGACCAACTCCTGCAAGTACAGCTGGGTGGGTAGTAGCTCCTACTCCTCCTGGGCTCCACTGTGACTCTTGGACTTGGTCCCCTCTCTCCACAGATCTTCTGTCTTCAGGAATCCACTGCTGGTTTTCTCTGGGTGTCTTCTTTTCTTCAGTTCATCCTTTTGGGTGGTTTGAGGAAAATCCACTGATTTGCTCTTGCTTTTATGGTCGCTGGGGGGGTTAGGGTAGGGGAGAGGCGAATTGGACGGTGGGGGTGTGTGATTGTTGGGTTACTTACCTCAGTGGTTTTCTAGTACCCCCAGTTCCCCTCTACACATTCCACTTACCTAGATGGGGGTCCTGTGTTTGCATTCCATTTTTTTAGTAAATGGTTTGTGCTCCGCCCTAGGGTAACTATTGGTTATTGCTATTTGTGCTGTTTTCTAACTTTTCAATGCCGATTTCTGATACTAGTGTATATATTTAGTGTATAACTTACCTCCTATTGAAGGGTAGCCTTCAGTATTTCTAGTATTTTGTGGTATTGTGTTCCAAAAAGAAAGTACCTTTTTTTTTTTTGGACAACTGAGTGTTTTCTTTCATGTGTGTAAGTGCTGGTGACTACATGCATGAGCTTTGCATGTCTCTTAGATAAGCCTTGGCTGCTCATCCACAGCTACCTCTAGAGAGCCTGGCTTCTAGACACTGCCTACACTCCACTAAGAGGGAATACATGGACCTGGTATGAGGTGTAAGTATCTTAGGCACCACAAACCAGGCAAGCTACTTAAGTCAGCAACCCTAAAGGAATCTGAGATATATTATTACCGTATGAATGTACTAAAGCCCACAATTTGTCCTTTTTTTTACGTGGTAGTCAATTTTTTCCTATTTAGTGGTTTCTACTTACTTGTATTTTATGGTGAAAACTGGTGACAGACACAAAACGTTTGTGAACCAGAAAGCTGTACATTTACGAAAAGCAGGCAAAATTCCAACTTCTGCAAGTGGCCTTATGCGTACTTTGCGTGTGGCTTTCCCAAGAAAACTAGCTGTTGAAATAAAAAATTATGAAAATAGGTAGGAAAAAATAAATAGGTGACATTTGCATTTCAAATTTTTTACCCCAAAGGTTGATTTACAAAAGATGTATATATCCCGTTCTGTCTGTCCAATCCTTCTGGTTGCATAATGGTTGTCGAATTCAATGATTCATGTGGTTAACCCTAATGAATGAAAAATGGGTGTGAATGAAGCCTACAAGTTTCTGAAATGTGCCACAGATACAGAGTTTAGGAATAGTGGTTATGTGGGCTACTCTGAATCTGGGATTACACATAGTATCATGTGATCCAGAGGGCATTTTGCTAAATGTGTTTTTAAATACATACTGGATTACATTTGGAAGCCTTTTTTCTGACCAACTTCCCCTGATGCATGGTGCACTTTCTGCCTTCGCCCTGGGGACAGCAAAAAGGCTACTGACCTGAGGACATGAAAAGAAGCCATGGTGGACTGCCCCACCCCTTATTTAAAAAAAATATTTTCCATGATGTCTAGTAAGCTTTCTGCCACTTCCTAACCCACCCCCAAATCAGCCAGGGTGGTGGCGGAAGAAAGACTGTTGGGGCCAATTTGGTGTAGAGGCACAATTCAATGCCAGGGCAGGCCATCCCATTGTTTCTTTGTTTGTTCTTATTTCACACTGTCTCTTTTGAGCTTTCTGGCCCATGGTAGTGGGGGAGGATACAAAAGACAAAGGGTGAGATGCATGAATTAATATCATCCACTGGTACTTACTCAGGGTGTAGGAAGCTGGTCTGGTGTGGGGTGGACACCTATGGTGTTGGCATCCTATACCAGGTCCAAGAGACCACTATTAGAGTGTGTAGGCAGTATCTAGGAAGCCAGTGATCTCTAGGGGTAGCTGTGGATGAGCAGCCAAGACATTTCAAGGAGACATGCAACTTATGCAATACCACAATGGTCACACAGCAACCTATCACACATGAAAGAACCACACAGTATTATGAAAATAAAGGTACTTTATTATATGTAACACAACACTAGATTACTTATAAACAGTCCCCCCAACTGGAGGCAAGTACACACTTTATATATATATATATATATATATATATATATATATATATACACACACACACACACACACACACATATATATACACACACACAACAGCAATCAGAAATTAGCATAGAAACAGCAAGCACTGGCAAGAATTATAGAAAATAGTGCGGGCCCTAAGGGAGGGCCAAACCATACACTACGGAATTGGAATGCGAAGTGAAGTCTCCCACTGAAACATATGGAGTTGTTAGAGGGAAGCTGGAAGAACTAGGGGCCCAAAGAGGTGGGTACCTAAGTGACCCCCAGCGACCAGAAGAGCAGAGTTAAGTACCTGGTCTTCCCACAAACTAACAAGAGGACTTAGAAAAAGGATTGTGCAAGAACAGGATCAGACTAGAAGAAACCAAAGGTGGATTCTGGTAGAAGAGGAACTGCAAAAAAAGGGGACAGAGTCCATTCCACGATGGAGTGTCCAGAGGGGGCAGGAGCTACTGCCCACCATTCTGGAGATGAAGATCCGGGTCGACGGGGGAAGAAGACTACCAGCTGTGGAGCCCAGGAGCTTAAGAGGAGTCCTTGGAGCAGCACAGGTGGTGTCCCACATCAGTTGTCGGATCGCAGATGGTCAATGGTGTAGAAGAGTTGCAAGTCTGAAGAGGACCAGCAAAGTCCAGGGGAGTCGACCCTTGGAGGGAAGTATGGGCTGACCCTCAGCAGTAGGGAGAGCGAATAGAAGCAGTTGCAGACCCCAATGGCTACCCACTGGCAGCAGGCACAGTAAGATGCAGTGTGGCCCAATCAGCACATCTGGAGAGGAGTCCCATGCCGCTGGAGCAGCAGAGAAGAGACTGTTCCTGACAGGATGAAGTGCTGGAGGCCGGGGCTACTCGAAGCCTAAAGATCCCTTGGAGCAGGAGACAACCAGCCTTGGTAGCTGCAAGAATCATGTTGCACAGGGGTACTGTCATGCAAGGAGAGGCACTGGCTCGCCATCTCCCAAGTTGGACAACTGGGAGAAAGGACCAGGGGGGCCACTCCAGACCACCACCTATGATGCAGGATCCACCAGGTTCCAGGGGAGAGCTAATCCATGCAGCTGGTCGTCGTCGATGTAGGTGTCTTCAGGGAAGTGACTCCTTCACTCCAAAGGGGGGGGGGGGGGTCCTTCTTGCTTCTTGGTGCAGGCTGAAGTCTTGTCGACCCCAGAGGATGCATAGCCAGAGAAATGTTGCAGTTGCTGGAAAGAGCCGGAGAAACAATGTTGCAAAGCAAAGTCGCTGGAGGGGTTGCAGTCTTGTTGGTTCCTGAAAAGTCCAGCTGCGGTTCCAGTGCCCAGAAGTAAAAGTAAACGATGCAGAGGAGTCCTGGTGGAATCTTGCATTGTGAATCTTGGGACCCATCTGCAAGAGAGTCCCCAAATAGATCTAAAAGGGGGTTTTGTCACCTAGCAAGGTGACCACGCCTTGCTAGGTCACTATGACGTCACCTATCTGACCTGGCCACTCATATCCTCCCAGGGGGCCTCTGCACATCTTGGTTTCAAAATGGCAGAATAGAATGGCCACCTGGAGGAGCTCTGGGCACCACCAATAGGGCGGTGATGGACAGGGGAGAGGTCACTCTTTCCCTTGCCCAGTTTCTCACCAGAGCAGGGACCGGGGGTCCCTGGACTGGTGCAAACTGGTTGATTCAAGGAGGGCACCAAATGTGCCCTTCAAAGCAAACCAGTGGCTTGGGGAGGCTACCTCTCCCAAGCCATGTAACACCTATTTCCAAGGGAGAGGGTGTTGCCTCCCTCTTCCACAGGAATCCTTTGTTCTGCCTTCCCCTGCATGAGCTGGTCAAGCAGCAGGAGGGCAGAAACCTGTCTGAGGGGTGGCAGCAGTGCAGGCTGCCTGGAAAACCATAAAAGACTGTGAGGACCAATACTGGGGGGTCCTCTAAGGAGCCCCAGAGTGCATGGAATCATGTAACCAATACTGGCAACAGTATTGGGGTATGGTTCTGACATGTTTGATACCAAACATGCCCAGGTTGAGAGTTACCAATATGTAGCTGGACACAGGTGTCCTATGTAGCTGACCTGTGTCAAGTACAGGGGTAAAATGGCTTCCCCACACTTACGAAGTGGGTACCATTCCTACACTGCTCACATATCCAGTGAAATGGAACTGGAGTTCATAGGGCCACCTCTGCTTATGCAGGGGTGCCCTCACACACAGACCCCTATAAGCATCCCTCTGGGTCAGCAGGGCCTACCACAGGGGTGACTTACAGAGACATGGTGCAGTGACCTGTGGTGAAAGGGTGCATGCACCTTTTCACGCAGGCTGCAATGGCAGGCTAGCAGACACATTTTGCATGGGCTTCCATGGGTGGCACAATACATGCTGCAGCCCATTGGGAACCCCTGGTGCCCCAATGCCCTGGATAACTAAGTACCATATACTAGGGACTTGCAAGGGGGCATCAGTATGCCAATTGTGGAGTGCACAAAAATACTAGGCAACCAATTTTACAGAGGGATAAGCACACTCACTAGGGTCCTGGTTAGCAGGATCTCTATGAAAACAGTCTAAGCAGGCAAAAAATGGAGGTAACCAAGCCAAAAAGAGGGTACTTTCCTACAGAGGGCACCTCCCAGTCCATAATTAATTTGCCAACAAGGTCACCTCAATTAGAACCAGGCACAGGATCATCACCCTTGATACTGCTCCAACAGGAAAAATCCAGCCCAAACTACCAAGCCAGGTCCTTTCTTAACCAAAGCACAAGAAACCCAATACCAGTTTCGTTGTCAGTTGGGTGCATGGTTGTATGTGATTTCAAAGAAAAACAATTTCATGGAATAACATTACTGGGAAACCATTTCACCTAACTGCTTAATGGAAAGGCATTTTCCATTTCACAGAAACTAATTCAGAGAATGCCTTTTTGTTCAAAATTGGTTTTTGCACGCCTATTTTAAAGTGTAAATACAATGGTTGCAGGCTGTACTTACAGAAAAAGTTTTGTTGGCCATCTTGATTTCAGTGCTTTACTTCAGAGGACATTGTTTCAGATTTATATCTTTTATATTGTCAATCACTTTGACTGCTTTTAATTCGCTGACCCTTTACCACCCATAATATCATCCGTTCCTACCTTACAGAAATCCCTCACAACACCTAAACTACATCCAACCCTGACCCCTAAACTACACCCAACCCTGAACCCTAAAAGCCCGTTCTATCCCTAAAATGTAAATCGTCTAACTACAAAAACTCCACCCATTCCTGAATCCTAAAAACCTCTTTCTATGTCTAAATATCATCCATCCTGGCCTCTTAAAACCCTTCACCACTCCCAAATGTCACCCAACCCTGAACCCTAAAAAACTATCACCACCCTTAAACATAATTCATGTATGACCCCTAAAAACCCCTAGACCAGTGTTTCCCAAACATTTGACTTCTGTGAACCCCCACTTTATCATTACTGGAATCCGAGGTTCCCCACTGAGTTATTACTGAAAGCTGGGAACCTAATCTGTTAATATTATTTAATTTTCCAAGCAGTCGCGGATCTCATGAGGAAGCTTCGCAGACCCTCAGGGGTGCCCGGATCACAAGTTGGGAACCACTGCCCTAAACTCTACAGGGCCCCAAACCCTGAAACCCCCTTTTGTACATCTAAACTCCACCCATCTCTGAATCCTTAAAAACCATCACCACCCTAAATCCCACCAAACCTGAACATTACCACATCTTAACCACCTAATAACTCACTAGTCCTAAACTTTGCCCATCCATGAACCCTAAAACCCCTCAACATGCCTACACTCGATCCATCCCTGAACCCTAAGAAACACCTCACACTCCCAAGCTGCACTCATCTGTAAACCCTAAAAAAACAACTCACCAACCCTAACCGCCACCCATTTCTGATACATAAAAAAACACCCTGAAACTCCACCCATCTCAGAACCCTAAAAACTCCTTTTTTGATGCTTAAACATGTGACCCTTAAAAATCTCTTATCACCTATAATCATTTCCTATTCATAAACCCCAAAAACCCTCACTGGTCCTAAACTCTACCCAAGTTTAATGTAATTTTGGAGTTTTTCTTGAAATTATCTTCCCTTTAAAATGTTTCACTTAATGTGATGTATTTGTATTTCCTCAAAATAGATTTTTGCTAATTTGGATTCCTCCTACATGGTTTCTGAGTTTTCCTTTATGAATTAATTACTATACATCACTGGGCATACCTGTCACACTTGATGCGTCACTCTGAAATATACAAAAACAAATGACGGGGAGGGGCAGATTGGAAGTAAACCCTCCAACTACCCCCAGGGAAGAAAAAATACAGTGGGGCTATTTTGGTGTAGAGACAGTGTGATGCAAGTACAGGCCATCTCACCCATTTTTTTTTTCTTCTCTGCCATCTAGTGAGCTTTCTGCTCCTTGGAGTTGGGGAAATGACTGGGATAAACATCCCAATCAAATCCCTTTTGGGGTCGGTGGGGGGGAGGGAGGGGGGGCGACTGGAAAATATTGTTGTGTTTTCTTTCTTAAATTGGGGGCTGGGAGCTACAGGCACTTGGGCCGCTCCCCCCACCCTGGTGTCTAATGGGTAGATCTCTGCTTGATGATCTTGGTCCTGTATTGATCCGCAAGCAGGTTCCACTAGGGAAAGGTACAGGTGGAAAGGAGGCATTGTCTTCTTTCCAGTAGAAGGAGACAGTGTTGTCTTTTCAGCTTTAAGTCTCCCACACTGATCGGTGCTTGGTGGCAAAGTTAAGCCCTCACAATAGTCATGAAACACTAATGAAGAACTGCGACACAAGTATGCTGTCTGTCCTGTACCTCAAAGTGACAAATAAAACATGCCTACACCAGAAGGATTTTGTTATTGCACTGAACAAACAGTTTAAGTCTACCCCCTGAAAATTTGATGGTTTGGTCCCTTCATTAAAGAGGTTAATGTGCTCAGAGCTAAGAACCTGAGGGTTCCAATTCACTCATTTAAAATACGAAATGCACCTTTTGTAGCGATCTATATACCATTGTCTAAGCCATAAATCAATAACATTTGCAAACCATGGAAACATTGCCACATAGTGGCAGTTACTAAAAGCAATATCAGTGCTTAGGAATTTTTGAGTGAAACATACAGGCGCAGTCTTCTGCATGTCCCATTAAACAGGGCACCCCACTCTTACCATTGTCCTAACAAGACTGACAAGCAGGAGGGCACCTCAATTATGCGGCAGTGGTGTGCACAGATGCATGGACTACTGCAAATGGAAGTGAGCTGGGATTTAGAGTACCTAAGTTGCTACTACAGTTTCTGCTGTAACATCTACCAGCACCTCCTATTTGCAAGAGAAGGAGTGATATAATATTGCAGTAGGGGGCAACAAGCCACGGAAAACTAATATTAAGGAAGGTATGTTTTGCAGAAAATCCGGTACACATTTTGTATATTCCATGGATCTGGTGTTCGCATATCTGTGTATATAATCAGATTTTTCATTTCACCCATTGCCCTTGATCTCAAAAGACATACAAGGAGGCAAGAAACTTGTCTCTTCGCCAGGAAAGCTTTAGTCGGGTACATACTTCAAGTGCTACGTCTCTCAATGTGTAGGAAGTTGGCTCTGTATATACTATCTCAAAGTGAGAGATAGTGTGCACAGAGTCCAAGAGTTCCCCTTAAAGGTTGATAGTTGCAAAATTAGAGAATTCTAATGCTCTATTTTGTGGTAGCGTGGTCTAGCAGTAGGCTTATCAGAGGGTAGTGTTAAGCATTTGTTGTACACACACAGGCAATAAATGAGGAACACACACTCAAAGACTTAACTCCAGGCCAATAGTTTTTATATAGAAAAATAACTTTTCTTAATTTATTTTAGAACCACAAGATTCAAGATTTGAAGTAAATAAATAAAACGCAAGGTACTCCACACAGGTAAGTAAGGAACTTTGAATTAAAGCAGTATTACACACAGTATAGGTTAAAATGGCAATAAGCTATTTTAGAAGTGGACACAGTGCAAAAATCAGCAGTTCCTGGGGGAGGTAAGTATGGCTAAGTTTCTGAGGTAAGTAAAGCACTTACAAGTTCAGTTTCCTGGGCATAGGCAGCCTACCTCTGGGGGTTTAAGGCAACCCCAAAGTCACCACACCAGCAACACAGGGCCGGTCAGGTGCAAAGGTCAAAGGAGGGCCCAAAACACATAGGCGCCTATGGAGAACAGGGGTGCTCCATTTCTGGTCTGCTGGCAGGTAAGTACCTGCGTCCTCGAGGAGCAGACCAGGGGGGTTTTGTAGAGCACTGGGGGAGGACGCAAATAGGCACAGAAAACACACCCTCAGCGGCACAGGGGCTGCTGGGTGTAGTGTGCAAAGTTGGCACCGGGTTTGCTAAGGAAAGCAATGGAGGGACCAGGGGGTTACTTAGGCGATGCAGACAGGGCACAAGGGGGCTTCTCGGGCCAGCCACCGACTGTGCTTGGCAGAGGGCCGCCTGATGGTCACTCCTTCACTTGAGGTTTGTTCCTTTCGGTCCTGGGGGCTGCGGGTGCAGTGCTTGGTCCAGGCGTCGGGTTCTTTGTTAAAAGGCAGTTGCAGACAGGGAGAGCCTCTGGATCCTCTCTGCAGGCGTCA
This sequence comes from Pleurodeles waltl, assembly GCF_031143425.1. Lineage (NCBI taxonomy): Eukaryota > Metazoa > Chordata > Amphibia > Caudata > Salamandridae > Pleurodeles > Pleurodeles waltl. The sequence continues at coordinate 848,981,232 of NC_090444.1, forward strand.
CTGTAGGGGTGCAGGGGGGGTCGTCTCAAGTTACTCATGAAGTCGCAGTTGCCTGGGAGTCCTGTCTGCAGTGTTGGTTCTGTGGAGCTCGAGGCAGGGGCGTTGGGTGCAGAGGGTGAAGTCTCACGCTTCCGGCAGGAAGAGTGAGTTCTTTGAAAGTTGCTTCTTTGTTGCAAAAATGTTGCTGTGGGTGATCAGTGCCGCTGTTCTCTGGAGTTTCTTGGTCCTTCAGTTCAGGGCAGTCCTCTGAGTCCTCAGAGGTCGTTGGTCCCTGTCGGATGCATCGCTGTGCAGGTTCTATGAGTCTAGAGACAGATAGCTTCCGTCCTGGAAGGTGGCGACACCCTCTTTGTGCCTCCTCCCTGAGGAGAGGGGGGCACATCCCTAATCCTATTAGGGGAATCCTTCAAACTCAAGACGGAGGATTTCTAAAAGCAGGGGTCACCTCAGCTCAGGACATCATAGGGGCTGTCCTGACTGGTGGGTGACTCCTCCTTGTTTTTCTCATTATCCTCTCCTGTCATGCCGCCAAACGTGGGGGCAGTGGCCGGAGGGGCGGGCATCTCCACTGGCTGGGATGCCCTGGGGTGCTGTAACAAAAGGCATGAGCCTTTGAGGCTCACCCCTGGTGTTACAGTTCCTGCAGGGGGAGGTGAGAAGCACCTCCACTCAGTACAGGCTTTGCCCCTGGGCAGAGAGTGACAAATGCACTCACCCCATGTGGCCAGAAACCCGTCTGGTTGTGGCAGGCTAGCAGAAACTGGTCAGCCTAGCACTAGCAGTCGGACTGGTATTCATGGGGCATCTCTAAGATAACCTCTGGGTGTATTTTACAATAAATCCCACACTGGCATCAGTGTGCATTTATTGTGCTGAGAAGTTTGATACCAAACTTCCCAGATTTCAGTGTAGCCATTATGGAACTGTGGAGTTCGTGTTTGACAAACTCCCAGACCATATACTCTTTATAGATACCTTGCACCTACAATGTCTAAGGTTTTGCTTAGACACTGTAGGGGCATAGAGCTCATGCACATATGCCCTCACCTGTGGTATAGTGCACCCTGCCTTAGGGCTGTAAGGCCTGCTAAAGGGGTGACTTACCTATGCCATAGGGAGTGAGAGGTGGGCATGGCACTCTGAGGGGACTGCCATGTCGACTTAGCCATTTTCTCCCCACCAGCACACACGAGCTGTGAAGCAGTGAGCATGTGCTGAGTGAGGGGTCCCCAGGGTGGCATAAGACATGCTCCACCCCTTAGAGACCTTCCCTGGCATCAGGGCCCTTGGTACCAGGGGTACCATTTACAAGGGATTTATCTGTGTGCCAGGGCTGTGCCAATTGTGGGAACAAAGGTACAGTTTAGGGAAAGAACACTGGTGCTGGGGCCTGGTTAGCAGGGTCCCAGCACACTTTCAATCATGACTGGCATCAACAAAAGGCAAAAAGTCATGGGGTAACCATGCCAAGGAGGCATTACCTTACAGAACCCCCCCTCCCCAAAATAAAAGAAGACAAGACTAACCTTTCCCAAGAGGGTCTTCATTTCTTTGCCTGTGTTGAAGCTGGTTCCCCAGTCTTCTTCCCTTTTCTCTTGGAAGGTTGGGCCATTATTCCAGACTCCAATACTTCTTTTTCACCCTGAGCCCTGATCTGTGCCCTTGTCTTGACAAACACCAGTTCAGGGATACCCAGCATGGCTGCATGGGTCTTGAGCTCTACTTCAGCCCATGCTGAGGACTCCAGATCATTCCCTAGCAGACATTCTACTGCAATTGAGGAGGAGACTACCACCTGTTTCAGTCCAGCGACCCCTCCCCATTCTAAAGTTACCATTGCCATGGGATGGACTTTAGTTTGATTGTCAGCATTGGTGACTGGATATGTCTGTTCAGCCAGGTACTGTCCTGGGGAAACCAGTTTGTCTGTCACCATTGTGACACTGGCACCTTATCCCTCAGGGCTTCTACTCTAGTCCGATTGATTAAGAGCTGCTGCCTGTAATTTTTGCATGTTAGGCGGCCAGTCAGCAAGTGTGGCTAGGTCCACCCCATTCGCGGAGACTAATGTAGCTTCAGTGTGAACCCTGATTTCCTCTGGGCACACTGTTGATCCCACCTGGAGACTGGCTATTCCAGTGCTATCTGGAGTAGTATTTGTTGTGGGACTTTTCTTGGAACACGCCTAGTCTCCCAGTTTGGTGTCCATGCTGAGTACAGATTCGACACCAGGCCTTCTTGGGATCAATGTTTTTACACTTATACCCATTTGAGGACAGTGAAGAGGCTCGGGCCCACCCTCCTGAGCAGGATTTTGGGGCCCTGTAGAAGACTCTTTACTTTTTCCCTTGGTTGTCTCAACACTCTTCCCCTGGGGAGGCTTTGCGACCCCTTTCTTTTGGTCACCCTCTGTGGAAGTCTTGGTCACCCTAGTCTTGACCCAATGGTCTGCCTTCTTTCCCAATTCTTGGGGAGAAATTGGACCTAGGTCTACCAGATGTTGATGCAGTTTGTCCTTGAAACAATTACTTAACAGATGTTCTTTCATAAGCAAGTTATACAGCCCATCATAATCATTTACACCACTGCCAGTTATCCAACATCTAGTGTTTTGGCTGAAAAGTCAACAAAATCAACCCAGGTCTGGCTCGAGGATTTTTGAGCCCCCTGAACCTAATCCTGTACTCATCAGTTGAGAATCCAAAGCCCTCAATCAGGGTAGCCTTCATAAGGTCATAAGATTCTGCATATTTACCAGAGAGTGAGAGGAGTCTATCCCTACACTTTCCAGTGAACATTTCCCAAAGGAGAGCATCCCAGTGAGATTTGTAAATTTTTCTGGTTGCACAAACACTCTCAAAAGCTGTGAACCATTTGGTGATGATATCACCATCTTCATATTTTGCTACAATCCCTTTGGGGATTTTTAGGATGTCAGTATTCTCTCTGACCCTATTAATGTTGCTGCCACCATTGATGGGAGCTAAACCCATCTCATGTCTTTTCCTTTCTATGGCTAGGAGCTGTCTCTCCAAAGCTAACCGGCGGTCATCCGCACTGAGGCTGCCCTCAATGTTTCCAGAGTTACTGGTCTCCCCTGTGGAAGTACCAGTCTCTCTGACCATGATTTGTGGAGTCAGGGTCTGAGAAACCCTGTTCTCACCGGTTAGGACAGGAGGGGGGAAAGCATCCTCCTGTCCACTAACTTCTCCATCTGTAGGATTATCCTCAGAGGGGTGGTCCATTGTAAACTCTGCCAGAAGCTCCTGCCTGGAGCCTCAGTATGGAGGGTTGGACCCAGTCTTTATCTTTTTAATTTTACAGAGAGACCTTAACTCTGACATCCCTAGATGCAGGTGAGGGGTGTGGTTGAGTTCCACCACTATCTCATCTGTGCTAGACATTATCACTCTAAAAGTTGGGATTACTTTTTAAGAATCTAAAAACTACTTCTAGAACTTAAATCCAAACTTTTAAACTTTAAATGAAATGCTAACAGGGACTTACACAAGGCCCTAGCAGGACTTTAAAAAAATTAGAAAAATAGTTCAAATTGCAAAAATCTGTTTCTAATAACAATTTTTGGAATTTAGTTGTGTGATCAGATATTGGCTGAGTATTCCAGCAAATGCAAAGTCTTAGACCCCACCGCTGATCCACCAATGTAGGAAGCTGGCTCTGTATATACTACCTCAAAGTGAGAGATAGTGTGCACAGAGTCCAATGGTTCCCTTTAGAGGTTGATAGTGGCAAAATTACATGATTCTAATGCTCTATTTTGTGGTAGTGTGGTCGAGCAGTAGGCTTATCAGTGGGTAGTGTTAAGCAATTGTTGTACACACACAAATTGCAATAAGCTATTTTAAAAGTGGACACAGTGCAAAAATCAACAGTTCCTGGGGGAGGTAAGTATGTTTAGGTTTCTTAGATAAGTAAAGCACATACAAGTTCAGTTTCCTGGGCACAGGCAGCCCACCGTTGGGGGTTCAAGGCAACCCCAAAGTCACTGCACCACCAACACAGGGCCGGTCAGGTGCAGAGGTCAAAGGAGAGCCCAAAACACATAGGGGCTTATGGAGAACAGGGGTGATCCGGTCTTCTTGCAGGTAAGTACCTGCGTCCTCGGGGAGCAGACCAGGGGTTTTTGTAGAGCAGTTGGGGGGGGGGAACCACCAATAGGCACACAAAACACACCCTCAGCGGCACAGGGGCAGCCGGGTGCAGGTTGCAAAGTTGGCGCGGGTTTGCTATAGAAAGCAGTGGAGGGACCCAGGGGTCACTTAGGCGATGCAGGCAGGGCACAGGGGGACTTCTCCGGCCAGCCACCGACTGGGCTAGGCAGAGGGCCGCCTGATGGTCACTCCTGCACTGGAGGTTGGTTCCTTTCGGTATTGGGGGCTACGGGTGCAGTGCTTGGTCCAGGCGTCGGGTTCTTTGTTACCAGGCAGTCGCAGTCAGGGTGAGCCTCTGGATCGTCTCTGCAGGTGTCGCTGTGTGGGTGCAGGGGGGTCGTCTCAGGTTACTCACGAAGTTGCAGTCGACTGGGAGTCCTCTCTGCAGTGTTGGTTCTGTGGAGCTCGAGCCGGGGGCGTCAGGTGCAGAGGGTGAAGTCTCACGCTTCCGGCAGGACAAGTGAGTTCTTTGAAAGTTGCTTCTTTGTTGCAAAACTGTTGCTGTGGGTGAACAGTGCCGCTGTTCTCAGGAGTTTCTGGGTCCTTCGGTTCAGGGCAGTCCTCTGAGTCCTCGGAGGTCGTTGATCCCTGTCGGATGCATCGCTGTGCAGGTTCTATGAGTCTAGAGACAGGCCGGTAGAGCTGGGGCCAAGTCAGTTGTTGTCTCAGTCGTCTCTGCAGGGCTTTCAGGTCAGCAGTCCGCCTTCTTTGTGTGGGTTGCAGGAATCTGATTTCTTGGGTTCTGGGTCACCCATAAATACTAAATTTAGGGGTGTGTTTAGGTCAGGAGGGCATTAGCCAATGACTACTGTCCTGGAAGGTGGCTACACTCTCTTTGTGCCTCCTCCCTGAGGGGAGGGGGGGGGGGCACATCTCTAATCCTTTTGGGGGAATCCTCCAAACTCCAGATGGAGGATTTCTAAAGGCAGGGGTCACCTCAGCTCAGGACACCTTAGGGGCTGTCCTTACTGGTGGGTGACTCCTCCTTGTTTTTCTCATTATCCTCTCCTCCCTTGCCGCCAAAAGTGTGGGCAGTGGCCGGAGGGGCGGGCATGTCCACTAGCTGGGATGCCCTGGGGTGCTGTAACAAAAGGCATGAGCCTTTGAGGCTCACTGCCAGGTGTTACAGTTCCTGCAGGGGGAGGTGTGAAGCACCTCCACCCAGTACAGGCTTTGTTCCCGGCCACAGAGTGACAAAGGCACTCACCCAATGTGGCCAGAAACTCGTCTGGTTGTGGCGGACTGGCAGACACTGGTCAGCCTAGCACTAGGAGTCGGACTGGTATTCAGGGGGAATCTCTAAGATGCCCTCTAGGTTTATTTTATCATAAATCCCACACTGGCATCAGTGTGCATTTATTGTGCTGAGAAGGTTGATACCAAACTTCCCAGATTTCAGTGTAGCCATTATGGAAGTGTGGAGTTCTTGTTTGACAAACTCCCAGACCATATATTCTTTATGGCTACCCGGCACTTACAATGTCTAAGGTTTTGCTTAAACACTATAGGGGCATAGTACACAAGCACATATACCCTCACCTGTGGTATTCTGCACCCTGCCTTAGGGCTGTAAAGGCCTGCTAGACGGGTGACTTACCTATGCCATAGGAAGTGAGAGGTGGGCATGGCACTCTGAGGGGTGTCATTTACAAGGGACTTATCTGTGTGCCAGGGCTGTGCCAATTGTGGGAACAAAGGTACAGTTTAGGGAAAGAACACTGGTGCTGGGGCCTGGTTAGCAGGGTCCCAGCACACTTTCAATCATAACTGCCATAAACAAAATGCAAAAACTCAGGGGGTAACCATGCAAACAGTGGCATTTTACTCCACCTAGGATAGGCTTTGTTCCTCGTCATAGAGTGCACAAAGGCCCCATGTGGCCAGAAATTGGTCTTGAAATGGCAGGCTGGCAGAGACCGGTCACCCTGGCACTAGCAGTTGGGCTGGCATGCAGGGGGCATCTCTAAGATGCCATCTGAGTGCATTTCTCAATAAATCTCACACGGACATCAGTGTGGATTTATTGTGCTGAGAAGTTTGATACCAAACTTCCCAGTATTCAGTGCAGCCATTATGGAACTGTGGAGTTTGTGTTTGACAAACTCCCAGACCATATACTCTTTATGACTACCCTGCACTTACAATGTCTAAGAAGGGGCTTAGGCACTGTAAGGCATAGTGCTCATGCAGGTATGCCCTCACCTGTGGTATAGAGCACCCTGCCTGAGGGCTGTAAGGCCTGCTAGAGGGATGGCTTACCTATGCCACAGGCAGTGGGCATGGCACTCTGAGGGGAGTGCCATGTCGACTTAGTCTTTTTCTGACTATCAGCACACACAAGCTGTGAGGCAGTGTGCATGTGCTGAGTGAAGGTCCCCAGGGTGGCATACTACATGCTGCACCCCTTAGAGACTTTCGCTGGCCACAGGGCCCTTGGTACGAGGGGTACCATTTACAAGGGACTTATCTGTGTGTCAGGGCTGTGCCAATTGCGGAGACAAAGGTACAGTTTAGGGAAAGAACACTGGTGCTGGGGCCTGGTTATCAGGGTCCCAGCACACTTTCAAAGCTGGCATAAAAAAAGGCAAAAAGGTAGGGGGTAACCATGATAACAGTGGCATTTTCCGACACGGGTCCTATATAGGAATCACCCCAGATGTGCTGACATCAGTTTCTTTTCAGGACTTTCCACGCCAAAAGCACAGTGCCATGAAGAACACTGACCACTGGTATGTCAAAACTAAGGCCCTGAAAGAAGAGTCTCTGCCCCTAGAAATCAGTTCACAGAGCGGGGAGGACAGATAAGTCGGTAACGAATCTGCAGCTAGATAGACAGTCTACCAGAGAAATTGTTACAGAAGGTAAGTAACTTTAACATTTGATAAGGACTTCGGGTTACAGATTCCTTAGATTGGAATAGATTCTCAAAGAAATACCATCCCAGCAGGTGGGTCTGCGAGCCAAGTTCAAACCAGAAAGTCCTACAGGACCAAACGGGTAAAATACTTGTCCCTACTGGCCTTAATGTCCAGGTTGTAGTGTTTGGTAAACATGTGCAGAGATTAACAAGTTACTTACTTTCGGTAACACATCATCTTGTAGAGACAGGACATAGCTGTAGATTCTTTACTTTAGAATCCTCCCCAGGTGCAAGACTGAATCCGCAATTTTTTTTCCCTGCACGTCTGTGCCTCGGAAAAGGGCTTTGCAAGAGTACATACCGACGTTGTCACCATGTGTGACGTTGACGGAATCCATATAACCTCATATTCGACATCAGTTTCTTCCTTTACTATTTTCCGTGCCCAAAAAGTGGAGCCACATATTGAAACTGCCTACCTAAACAGTGTGCTATAGTAAAAGACACCCTTGTGGCAAACAGTCACAGAATTCTTAATTCAGGATTTGAATTTCAAAGATTAAATCTTTGAATGAAACTATGACTAAATTTGCAGAGCGGGTAGGAAGGGAAGGTCATTAAGGAATCTGTGGCTAGATCCTGCCTCTACCAGATAATGTTTTACCAAAGGTAAGCAAGTTGTTCATCTGATGGAGATAACTAGCAGCATATTCCTTACTTTAAAATCAGATACCAAAGTCTGTGAACTGGGACCATTAAGAGTCTGTCACTAGAACAATGCCGGTCTAAACAAGATAAAAAGACTGGACAGTCATAATAATTCAGGCAAGGGATAACATACTCTACAACATAAAAACCTGTGGAAGGAACCACAGGTATGTAAAGTCATTACAAAACATGGGAATAATATTAGCGTGACCAATCTGTGTCAGAAGCCAATCGACAATATGAATATAAAACTATTTGCACCCTTTATGGGGCCATACCCATTCATGTGGAATGTGGAAATGATCACAGTCATGAAAAGCTTATCGACATTGAAAACATGGGGACAACGTTACCCATGACAGCAGGACAATTTTGCCAATGACTCTAAGAATATAAATTAATTTGCTCTTATATCCAGAACCGAACTGCAAGTTCAATAGTTGTGACAAACAAATCAGCATGCCATGCCACTGCACCATACTTTTTGTATATAAACTTTTATCCCAACTAGACCTGCTCTATAAAAACAAAGAGAAAGGTCCATCGCCTGGGGAGAAAGCATAAAAAATGCTCTCTTTAAAAAGAAATGGAAGACAACAATAGCAATAATTGGCCTAGAAGAAGTCTCTTCCCTAGGGAAATTAACTGGAGAAAAATACTTCTAGGATATCCCTACCATATATACTAATATAGGAGTAAAATAAACGCTTATGTACTAACCATAGAAAAAATATTACATATAGATATAAGAATATTAAATCCAAGCAATCAGGCAGACAATGCTGTCATAACAGTATGGAAACTATAGGGGCATCATACCCCGTAAGAAAGCAACGGTCATCTAAATCATTAGAGTAATGTCTAGTGAAAACCAAGGTTAGTACATTGCCCTACCATATTATTACAGACCCATCTACAGATGAAGTAGAAAAAGTCTTCCATACTGAAACCAAAATCGTTATAGATATATATATCTATATATATATCTATATGGAAAATGTCACTTACCCAGTGTACATCTGTTCGTGGCATGAGACGCTGGGCTCGGAGTGTTACAAGTTGTTTTTCTTCGAAGAAGTCTTTCGAGTCACAAGATCGAGGGACTCCTCCCCTTTCGGCTCCATTGCGCATGGGCGTCGACTCCATCTTAGATTGTTTTCCCCGCAGAGGGTGAGGTAGGAGTTGTGTATTATAGTAATAGTGCCCATGCAAAGGAGTAAACATGTAAGTACATAATGTAGTTTAAAGTGCTATATTTACAAATTTACAAATGTTCAAGATCAACTTCGAAACGGCTACAGGCTCCCGGGGTTGCGGGTGGGCGCATGTGAATCTGCAGCACCTCATGCCACGAACAGATGTACACTGGGTAAGTGACATTTTCCGTTCGATGGCATGTGTAGCTGCAGATACACATGCTTTGCATAGACTAGTAAGCAGTTATCTCCCCAAAAGCGGTGGTTCAGCCTGTAGGAGTTGAAGTTGTTTGAAACAAAGTTCGTAGTACTGCTTGCCCTACTGTGGCTTGTTGTGCTGTTAACACATCCACGCAGTAGTGCTTGGTAAACGCATGAGGCGTAGACCATGTGGCTGCCTTACATATTTCAGTCATTGGAATGTTTCCTAGAAAGGCCATGGTAGAACCTTTCTTTCTAGTTGAGTGTGCCCTCGGTGTAATAGGCAGTTCTCTTTTTGCTTTGAGATAACAGGTTTGAATACATTTAACTATCCATCTAGCAATGCCTTGTTTGGAAATTGGATTCCTGTATGAGGTTTTTGGAAAGCAACAAATAATTGTTTTGTTTTCCGAATTTGTTTTGTTCTGTCAATGTAGTACATTAACGCTCTTTTGATGTCTAATGTATGTAGTGCTCTCTCAGCTACAGAGTCTGGCTGTGGGAAGAACACTGGTAGTTCTACTGTTTGATTCAAGTGGAACGGTGATATGACTTTTGGTAAAAATGTAGGATTTGTCCGTAGAACTACTTTATGCTTGTGTATTTGAATAAATGGTTCTTGTATGGTAAATGCTTGGATTTCACTGGCTCTTCTTAGAGATGTGATGGCAATCAAAAATGCAACTTTCCATGTTAAATATTGCATTTCACATGAGTGCATGGGCTCAAACGGTGGCCCCATGAGTCGTGTTAAGACAATGTTGAGGTTCCATGAAGGAACTGGTGGAGTTCTTGGTGGTATAATTCTTTTTAGGCCCTCCATAAAGGCTTTTATGACTGGTATCCTAAACAGTGAAGATGAATGGGTAATTTGCAGGTAAGCTGAGATTGCGGTAAGATGTATCTTAACGGATGAAAAAGCTAGTTTTGACTTTTGCAAATGTAGCAAGTAGCTTACGATGTCTTTAGCAGATGCGTGTAAGGGTTGAATTTGATTATTATGGCAATAATAAACAAACCTTTTCCACTTATTTGCATAGCAATGTCTAGTGGTTGGTTTCCCAGCTTGTTTTATGACTTCCATACATTCCTGTGTAAGGCCTAAGTGTCCGAACTCTAAGACTTCAGGAGCCAAATTGCTAGATTCAGCGATTGGGGTGTCTGATCTGTTGATTGTGTTGAGTTAACAGATCTGGTCTGTTTGGTAGTTTGATATGAGGCACTACTGAGAGGTCTAGTAGTGTTGTATACCACGGTTGTCTTGCCCAAGTTGGTGCTATGAGTACGAGTTTGAGTTTGTTTTGACTCAACTTGTTTACTAGATATGGAAGGAGTGGGAGAGGGGGGGAAAGCGTATGCAAATATCCCTGACCAACTCATCCATAACGCATTGCCCAGAGACTGATCTTGTGGGTACCTGGATGCAAAGTTTTGGCATTTTGCGTTTTCTTTTGTTGCAAACAGGTCTATTTGTGGTGTTCCCCAATTTTGGAAGTAAGTGTGTAGTATTTGGGGATGAATCTCCCATTCGTGGATCTGTTTGTGATCCCGAGAGAGATTGTCTGCTAATTGATTCTGTATCCCTGGAATGAACTGTGCTATTAGGCGAATGTGGTTGTGTATCACCCAATGCCATATTTTCTGTGTCAGGAGACACAACTGTATTGAGTGTGTTCCTCCCTGTTTGTTTAGGTAATACATTGTTGTCATGTTGTCTGTTTTGACAAGAATGTGTTTGTGGCTTTTTAGTGGTTGAAATGCTTTTAACGCTAGAAATACTGCCAATAGTTCTAAGTGATTTATGTGAAACTGTTTTTGCCGAGAGTCCCATTGTCCCTGAATGCTGTGTTGATTGAGGTGTGCTCCCCACCCTATCACGGAGGCATCTGTAGTTATTACGTATTGAGGCACTGGGTCTTGAAAAGGCCGCCCTTGGTTTAAATTTATATTGTTCCACCATTGAAGCGAGGTGTATGTTTGGCGGTCTATCAACACTAGATCTAGAAGTTGACCCTGTGCTTGTGACCATTGTGATGCTAGGCACTGTTGTAAGGGCCGCATGTGCAATCTTGCATTTGGGACAATGGCTATGCATGAGGACATCATGCCTAGGAGTTTCATTACTATTTTGACTTGTATTCTTTGTTTTGGATACATGACCTGTATTACATTGTGAAATGCTAGTACTCTTTGTGGACTTGGAGTGGCAATCGCTTTTGCTGTGTCGATTGTTGCCCCTAAGTATTGCTGTGTTTGACACGGCTGAAGGTGTGACTTTGTATAGTTGATTGAGAAACCTAGTTTGTGTACGGTTTCTATGACGTACTTTGTGTGTTGTAAACACCGTTCTAGTGTGTTGGTTTTGATTAACCAATCATCTAGGTACGGGAACACATGTATTTGCTGCCTTCTGATATGCGCAGCTACTACTGCCAGGCATTTTGTAAAAACTCTTGGTGCAGTTGTTATTCCGATTGGCAACACCTTGAATTGGTTATGTACCCCTTGGAATACAAATCGTAAGTACTTTCTGTGTGAAGGATGTATTGGTATATTGAAATATGCGCCCTTTAGGTCTAGTGTTGTCATGTAGTCTTGTTGTTTGAGCAGTGGGATTACATCTTGTAATGTCACCATGTGAAAGTGGTCTGATTTGATGTAGGTATTTAATGTTCTGAGATCTAATATAGGTCGCAGTGTTTTGTCCTTTTTGGGTATGAGAAAGTACAGAGAGTAAACTCCTGTTCCTTTCTGTTGAATTGGTACTAATTCTATTGCTCCTTTTTGTAGCAATGCCTGGACCTCTAGTCCTAGAAGATCCATGTGTTGTTTTGACATATTGTGTGTTTTCGGTGGAACGTTTGGAGGGAATTTGAAATAACCATGCTGAATAATTGCCAGTACCCAAGTGTCTGTTGTTATCTCCTCCCAATGTTTGTAAAAATTGCATAGTCTCCCCCCCACAGGTGTTATGTGTTGGGGATTTGTGACTTGGAAGTCACTGCTTGTTTTGAGGAGCTTTGTGGCTTTGGAACTTCCCTCTATTCTTTTGGAATTGTCCCCCTCTATATTGCCCCCGAAAACTTCCCCGCTGATATTGGCTTTGATAAGTGGGCCTTGCTTGTGAGGTTGTGGGTTCTGTAGGTTGACCTCGAAACCCCCCTCTAAATTGTGTTTTGCGAAATGTGCCTCTGCTCTGTGGGGAGTAGAGTGTGCCCATGGCTTTTGCCGTATCAGTGTCTTTTTTAAGTTTCTCGATAGCAGTGTCCACCTCTGGCCCAAACAACTGCTGTCCATTAAAAGGCATATTCAGCACAGCTTGTTGTATTTCCGGCTTGAATCCTGACGTACGCAACCATGTGTGTCTCCTTATTGTTACTGCAGTATTTACTGTCCTTGCAGCTGTATCTGCTGCGTCCATTGCTGACCGTATCTGATTATTTGAGATACTTTGTCCTTCCTCCACCACTTGTTGTGCCCTTTTCTGGAACTCTTTGGGTAAGTGTTCTATGAAATGCTGCATTTCGTCCCAATGAGCCCTATCATATCTTGCCAGAAGTGCTTGTGAGTTGGCAATGCCCCACTGGTTTGCTGCTTGTGCAGCAACCCTTTTCCCTGCAACATCGAATTTGCGACTCTCCTTGTCTGGAGGTGGAGCGTCTCCCGAGGTGTGAGAGTTTGCTCTCTTGCGAGCTGCCCCTACAACCACAGAGTCTGGTGTTAATTGCTGCGTAATATACACAGGGTCTGTTGGCGGTGGCTTGTACTTTTTCTCCACTCTTGGAGTTATGGCCCTGCCTTTCACAGGGTCCTGAAATACTTGTTTGGAGTGTTTTAGCATTCCAGGTAGCAAAGGTAAGCTCTGGTATTGGCTATGAGTGGAGGATAGTGTATTAGACAAAAAGTCATCCTCAATTGGTTCTGCATGCAAGGTGACTTTATGAAAAGCAGCTGCCCTTGAGACCACCTGCGTGTAGGATGTACTGTCCTCAGGTGGCGACGGTCTCGCTGGATAACAGTCTGGGCTGTTATCGGATACCGGAGCATCATAAAGGTCCCATGCGTCGGGATCATCTTGACTGATTGCAGTATGAGTCGGGGATTGCATTAGTGGTGGAGTGGCTACCGGTGATGTGTGCATTGATGGTGGTGGAGATGGTGGCGGAGTTGTTTGTCTTGCCACCTTTGCCTGTGGCTGCTTCTCCTTTTCTTGAAAGGCAAATCTTCTTTTAATTTTAATTGGTGGAAGAGTGCTTATCTTCCCTGTGTCCTTTTGAATGTGGAGCCTCCTTTGAGTGTAGTCTGGCTCCATTGATTCTAGTTCTTGTCCGAACTTATGTCCTTGCATTTGGGAGGACAATCCCTGTTCCTCTGTGTAGGAACCTGATTTCGGTTCCGAGGCTGGATGTTTCGGAATCGAAACCTTTTCGGACGCCTTTTTGGGCTCCGACGAAACTTTCTTTATTTTCGGCGTCGTGGTCTCTCGGTGCCGACCCATTTCGGTTCCACTGTCTCGGTGCCGAACTTGCTTGGAGCCGCTGTCTCGGGCCCGAGATTGCTGTGTGCCGGTATCTCAATCAGAGTCGGATGACTTCGACACAAGCGTGCCCTTTTTCGGTGCTGATGATCGGTCACCTATTTTTCGGGTTAAGCCATGGCCTGTTGGCGGTGGCGTCCCCTGGGCTTTTGTGGTCTTCTCGTGAGTTTTATGTTTCGACGTCTTACTCACGGTTTTAGGTGTTTCTTCAGGATCGAGCTCGTCTGAGTCTGACTCCTGGATAGAGAAGGTTTCTTCTTCCTCCTCCAAATGTCTTTGTCCTGTCGGCGCCGACGCCATCTGTAGTCTTCTCGCTCTTCGGTCTCTTAATGTCTTCCTCGACCGAAACGCTCGACAGGCTTCACAAGTATCTTCATTGTGCTCTGGAGACAAACACAAGTTACAGACCAGGTGCTGATCTGTATACGGATACTTGTTATGACATTTTGGGCAGAAGCGGAATGGGGTCCGTTCCATCAGCCTTGAAGAGACACGTGGCCGGGCCGACCAGGCCCCGACGGGGGATCGAAAAAACCCCGAAGGGCCACCGGAGCTCTTCAAAAGTCGGTGTCGATCTGTTGTAACTAACCCAATACCGAACGCAAACAATACAGACAAATTTTCCGAGATTCAAACTAACTTTCCGACCCGAAACACGGAGCGAAAAGGAACACGTCCGAACCCGATGGCGGAAAAAAAACAATCTAAGATGGAGTCGACACCCATGCGCAATGGAGCCGAAAGGGGAGGAGTCCCTCGATCTCGTGACTCGAAAGACTTCTTCGAAGAAAAACAACTTGTAACACTCCGAGCCCAACACTAGATGGCGGGATGTGCAAAGCATGTGTATCTGCAGCTACACATGCCATCGAACATATATATATATATATATATATATATATATATATATATATATATATATATATATATTATTTTCCACTTTTTATAATAATAAGAATCCGTATGATCTATAAAATAAACATCAATTTGTATATTCTATGTAGGGACAGCACTCTGACATTTGTGAACCCAACCTAAAAGCTATGAAGCATACACCTATTCCCCATATGTACACCAGATATGAACATCTTCATAGAGAATAAAAAGTACACCATTAGAAGGTAAAGTCCTTCAGAAAAGAAGGACATCTTAAATAATAACGCAAAAAAATCAGAACAACCCTAAAGAGTCAATTATATTACGTACTGTACAATAGAGTGAATAGAATCTACAGAGAGACTACGTCTTAATAGAGATCTATGATAGCATGACATAATGCCAGAAAAATGAAAGAATAATGTTCAAGGAACAAGTATAAACCAACTAATGACTACAGGAAGGTGTAGACAGCCAACCAAACCGTAATGGTTGTAAGACAAACACCAAAACAAAAAAAACTGAAGGTCCACAAGAGGATAACATTCTAGTTTATAATGTACTAAATCTAGCAAAAGTAGAAAACGTTTACTACTAAACATAAGCAATGTCATCTATCACTTAAACCTAATCTATCAGAAATAAAAGTAGAACCCACATAAACTAATAATGTAGGCCAAAAGCTACCTTGTTTAAAAATGCAAGAAGGAATTATGAGACAGACACCCCTAGTGCTGTATAATCCCATCAATGGAACATCATTCTGTTGATGAAGCTCATAAATGAAGCATAAGATCACACAAATACCACATAGAATTTTAAAAGACACTGCTACAAAATAATCAAGATTTTAATAAGATGAGTATTCTAAATAAACTCTCTTATCAGAAGGTAAATAATATACTGAAACTCCCATTGAGCTGCCAATATCAAAAGTTAACTATAAGGGATATTAAATCTCATGAATTAATGATACAGTGAGTTAGAGAAAATAACACTTTACAGAGGGTGGAACTCTATACCCTCAAATGAGGGTCTAATAGTTCACAAGTTAAGCAATCCGGGCTCAGCATATTTATATAAATGCCTACCACCCATACAAAATATACTCCACCTCGAGTAAGGCACATACCATGAAGGTATCAACTACTGAGCTCCGGCTTTCTTCAGAGTAAAGACACCCTTCCTTGATGCAGGCCAAGACCATTGGCTGACACCAAGAAGGTTTTTTTTTATTTGTATTTAAATCCCCTCTGGAGACACGGAAGAGTTTCCTTGTCTACCCCTGCCCATCCATGATGTCAGCGCTCGGGCGAGGTGCGACTGTCCTCCCCCCAGGGGGTTACAAATATAAAAAAAAATCTGTTTTTTTTAAATTAAATTGACTGGCCGTGGGGGTCATTTTTGTTTTTTAAAAAATTAAGTTGGTTTACATCGGGGGAGGGAGGGAGCGATCGCCCCCCAGGGTTACAAATAAATTTAAAAAATGAAATTGGCAGGGGGTTGCTTATATATATATTTTTTATAAATACATGTTCTTCCTGTGGGCCACAATCGCCTCCCCGGTTCCCATGGGGGCTGAGATCGGCACTAGGCCCAGGCACACCAGTGGGGTAGCGTTTTTATTGGGACAAGTTGGGAACACTGAGTGGTAAGAAGTTTGTGGATCCCTGCATATTCCTGTAGTTTACGTCACAGAAATGGAAGGAAAAATAGTGCTTTTATTCAATGCTTTACCTTCGCAGGGCATTCTGGGTCTGATAGATTTCCTTAAATGATTCCCGATCCCAGGGCTAATAAGTACACTCACCTTAGTTATCATTATCGCCACAATGCATTTTGTGACCTTCCCTGTCACGAGCACTAGGCCTAACTACACAAGTGAGGTACCATTTTGATCGGGAGACTTGAAAAAATGCTGGGTGGAAGGAAGTTTGTGGCTCCGCTCAAATTCCAGAACTTTGCATCGCTGAAATATGGGGAGAAATGTGCTTTTCAGACAAATCTTGAGGTTTGCAAAGGATTCTGGGTGACAGAACCTGGTGAGAGCCCCACAAGTCACCCCATTCTGGATTCCCCTGGTGTCTTTTTTAAAAAAATGTACAAGTTTTCTAGGCTTACTTAGGTGCCAGCTGAGCGAGAGGCAAAAATTCACAGCTAGGCACTTTGCCAAAATCGAATCAGTTTTCAATTGAAAATGTAATGTGTCCATGTTGCGTTTTGGGGCGTTTCATGTCACAGGCACTAGACCTACCCACACAAGTAAGGTACCATTTTTATCGGGCGACGTGGAGGAACTCAGAAAAGAAGATCAAGTAATATTGTCAATTGTCTTTCTCTACATTTGTGCCTTCCAAATGTAAGACAGTGCGTAAAAAAGACATCATTTCGAGAAATGACCTGTTTTTCACACGCTACTATGGGTACCCCTGAATTCAAAGATGTGTAAATAACCATTGCTTCTAAACTCTGTATCTTGTGCCCATTTTGGAAATACATAGGTTTCCTTGATAACTGTTTTTCACTCTTTAGATTTTACAAAATGACCTGGTATATAATGAAAACCCATTTGAAGGTGCACCTCATTTACTGGCTCTGAGTACCTTGGGTTCTTGATGTACCTGCAAGCCTTATATACCCCCGCAACCAGCAGGGTCCAGCAGACATAACAGTATATTGCTTTCAAATATCTGTCATAGATGAAAAAAGTTACTGGAAAAAAACCACACAAACCGAAATGGCTGTTTTTTTCAACTCAATTTCAATTTCTTTTATTCCAGCTTTTACTTTCTATAGGAAACCTATGGATGCTTTTTTCTGCAGCACTTTTCCCATTTCTTCCCCCCAAAAAACAATTTTAGCTGTATTTTGGCTAATTTCTCAGTCTCCTCCAGGGGAACTCACAAACTCTGGGTACCTTTATAATCCCCGGGATGTTGGAAAAAAAGGTTGCACATTTGGCTTGGATAGCTTATTTGGACTAAACGTTATAGGGCTCCAAGTACAAACTTCCCCAAATAGCCAAAACAGGGCTCAGTATTTGGTAAGGGAGGGGCAAGGGGGGGACAGCAGCAAAGGGGCTAAGAATCAAAAAAGAAATAAACTGAAGAGCAGTCATCAACAAACCTGAAGTGGAAAGCCACCACTACTGTTTCAAGTAGTAAATAATAATAATGAAAGCTACCTAACGTAGAACAGGGAACAAAGAAACAGTGCATCTGCTAGCTAAAACACCCACTTTGAAAGCAGCCTTGAAGCGGCATGAAAACCCACATAGGGTCCCAAGGCAATATTTGCCCCAGGGACGGCAAAAAACAATAACCTGTCATTGACAATATAAGAAAGACTACACCTCCAGGTGCCACCAATAGGAGGAACAGGCAGAAAAAAGGAAAAAAAACTTCACGGACACTGCCAAAGCAATGCTCATCTGTGATAAAAAGCAAAGACAAATATCCCCCATACAAGCCAGTACAGGAGGAAATGGCGAGGCAGTGGGTAAAGAGGAGCAGAGCTATATCGCTGTTCCAACCCGATTGTCGCAAAAACGCCTCAAAGTAGAGTCAGCCTGTGCGATGACTAAATGGGTGCCATCAAAAGGCATGTCAATCAAAGTGGCTTGAACAGCCCCTGAAAATCTGGAGGTGGCTAACCAGGCACAGCAACATAATGCCACTGAAGAAGCCATAGCCCGACCCACAGAGTCAGTGGAATCCATACCACAGTGAATTATTAATTTGTCTGCCTGATGGCCATCTCGGATCAAAGGGCCCCACAATGACTGGGAAAAACATCCAAGAACGCAAGATTAATTTAGAGGACGTAGAGAAGAACTGGTGGAGGAGAAAATGTACCTGCCACAAGCATCAAGACTACTGGAATCTCCGTCAGATGGGACATGTGGAAGAGAGTCAATATTCATGGGAGGCCAAAGCAGCCTGTACCACCAAACTAGGGGGAGTAGGATGCCTCAGGAGACAGGCCAGGTCACCAGGAGCAGGTCGTGCTTATGAGATACAGCCTGATAAACAGGGGCCCCTGTATCAGGCTTAGCCCAAGCCCCCAACAAAAGGTCATGTAGAGCTTCACTATAAGGAAGCACTGGCTCAACCCCGGTTCGGCTTTGAAGGAGGACATCAATCATAAGATCAGTAGTCAATTCCACAGAGGGAAGTGTCAATTCCAAAACCACAGTAACCTGCCTCAGCATGTCAGCCACAGAGGAACTCGCCCTCGTAGCAAGGCCCAGGGGGGAACGGAGGCCCGAGGCTGGGGAAGAGTCCAAGCCACTTGCTACACCTAGGTCAGCCAACTGTCCTCTGTAGGAGTTTGAGCAGCATGAGAAATGGATGGTAGACACCCCAACTCTTCTCCAGCATCTCTAAAACCATGTCCCATAGAAGGACAAATATGAGGTGACTCGCCAGAAATCAAAAGGAGGGTTTCGGAGACAACCGGCATGGCTGGCACCGTACCAGACACCTACCGGCGCAGAGAAGGCGATGTCAGGCGGGCAGAGGGATGTGATGTCGATCAGCATCGTCGGAGTAGACTAATCGGATACAGGCGCCGAAGGTGGAAAACCCAAAAGACTGTGCAATGGTGCCGTAATGGCTTCGACAACTGAAGCAGAAGGCGAACCCGCTAGGGTGGACACAGTCAAGGTACTTTGCACCTCCTTGAGGCCTAAAGGCACTCCAGTGGAAGGTGATATTCCAAAGATAGCATGAAGAGAATCATAATATTCATGCATCTGGATCAAAGTCGCTGCGGCCCTGGGAAAGGAAGGGAAATGCGGCGTAGACTTCGGCCTCGACTCCTCAACTGAGGAGTGGTGGGACGCCATAAGCTGTGAAGTTAGGAAATGCGAAGACTTTGACCACTTGCGTCAGGGCTTACATTGTTAAGTCGATGGAGCATGACGTCCATGAGAACGATTCCTTGAACGGCCTGTGAATGGACCTTAGTACAAGGAGACTGAGGTTAATGGGAAGCCTCCCCCAGCCGCGCCGCCAGAGGTTTCATATGATGCTCCCAGAGCGCCTTCGGACGAAGTTCACAACAGGAATCACCACTCACCCAGGCACCACATACAAATAGAGTGGGGGTCTGTGGTCAACATTTGTTGCCCACAGAACTCACAGGGTTTAAACCCTGAAGACAGAGAATAAAGCACATTATTCCTTCAGCAGAAATGTAGAAGTAGGCATGATAAACTTTGCGCTGCAAGCGTGGAAAAGAAGGAACTGACTGCACGTCAGAGAGGTTATATAGACTCCGTCGAGATCACATCCAGTGGACGGCGTTGGTATTGAGTCACGCGACACCCTCTTCCAACACAGATGTGCTGAGGAAAAAATTTGCAGACCAAGTCTTGCGCCTGGGGAGGATTCTAAAGTAAGAAATCTGCAGCTAGATGTCTCTATCAGATGCCTACTTTGCTGCCAGGCAAGTTGTCCAGGACTACAACTCATGTGCTAATGCAGTGCTCGCACCTTTAGCTCAAATAGAATGAGTGTGCACACCCTTGGGGGGTTGCATTTTGGACAGTGCCTAGCAGATCTTAATGCAGACTACGACACATCTAGAGATGGTCAGCTTCTATAATGCCCGACATTTCTTCGGACCCACTCCCCCTACAAAGAGTTGGTCATCCACCTGGTACTCTTCTGTATGACCAAGGTAGAACGCCAATGCTCTTTTTGGGTTCAGGCAGTGGAGTCTCTTCTCTTCCTTAGAAGGATGTGGGGGTGCTTAAAAAGTAGGCAAGGTGATGCAGTGGCCTACATGAAAGGGTGTGACCACTTTTGGCAGAAAAGAGGACTTAGTGAGAAGCACCACTTTGTCAGGACAGATAGAAAGGTAGGGAGGCTTAGATGACCAGGCCTGCAGCTCACTCATTCTTACCATTAGATGTAATTGACACAAGGAAGGATGTTTTCAATGTGAGAAGCCTGAGAGGACAATTGTGGAGAGGCTCGAAAGGAGCGGCCATCAAAAAAGTCAGAACCAACTTCAGATCCAATTGGGGCATAATATATGGGGATGGAGGAAAAAGAGGTGTAAGACCTTTGAGGAACCATGTACGAATAGGGGACTTAAACAAAGAAGGTTGATTAGGCATCCACAAAAAAGCAGAAATAGCAGACAGGTATCCCAGAGCAGAGCACTCTTGAGCAAGGAACAGAATGAACAATAGAACCTTAGAGAGAGCAGCAAAAAACTCCTCTGTGCACCATTCCACAAATGTCTTACAACAACAGGCAAAAACTGTTTTGGTAGAGGGATGCCAGGCTGCAAAGATTACGTTACAGATTTTGGGAGGAAAGTCAAAAGCTGACAACTACCTGCAATCAATCTCCACGCAAGAAAGTGAAGAATGGACAGGTTTGGGTGCAGAACCCTCCCCTGCTGCTGCAACAGAAGCTCCTCCCGAAGGGACAGTCTGATGGGAGGATCAATGGATGCCAGACTCTCCTTGCCCAATCTGGAGCCACAAGGATTACTTGTGCCCTATCGTCCTTGATCTTCTTGAGAAATCTGGGCAGGAGTGATATGGGCGGAGAGGTGTACAGGAGCCATGAAATATGAAAAGCGTCTCTGAGTGATTGCCACCTTGGGAACTCAAACATGCAAAACGGCTGACATTGCGCGTTCTCAGGGGAGGCGAACAAAGTTAACCAAGGTACTCCCCACTGCTGAAACAAACCTTGCTCCACCTCTGGATGGAGATGCCATACATGATCAGCTAGGCATTTTCAGATGAGTTTGTCTGCTCTGGCATTTAGAGAGTCGGCCAGATGTTGATTGACCAGGGATATGCCCCGCTGTTCGTTCAAACCATGTCCAGAGATGCAGAGCCTCTTGACAAAGGGTCCATGACCACACCCTACCCTGCCCTGCCTGTTGCAGTAACTGGCGGTGGTGTGGTCAGTGAACATCTGCACCCTCTTTCCCTTGATAGAGGGAAGAAAGGCTGTCAGTTCCAGCTGGATAGCAAGGAGCTCCAGCATGTTGTCTCCTGAATACGCCGGAGACCAAATGCCTCTGATCTCCATCTCTCCCAGATGGCCGCCCTATCCCAACACTGAAGCATCTGTCACTACTGACAGATTTGGGTTGGAAGGGAGAGGGATCTGGCTCTGACCCAATTGCAGTTTGTTAACTACAACTGCAGATCTTTCGCAGTTCCCTCCAAGATAAGGACCCTGTCAGACAGATTTCCCTGATGCTGCACCACTGCAACTTCAGGGCCCATGGCCAATTCTACGTGTGGTGAAGAGATACTTAATAACTAATCACTAATAACTATGGTTCATTCCCAAGAAACCAGAATACTCTCTATGCTGCCAGATTCTAATGAAGAGAGGAAGGGCCCTGAGTTTATGTCTAAAGCCCTTGTGGAGCCAAATCATTGGAGTATAAGGAACAGAGCCTGAGAACGACCAGAGCAGGGCAGAAAGCCCACCACAATAGGAGTTGAAATAGGGCTGGAGGCGGAACAGGATAAGCGATGAAGCAAGGCAGATGCAACAAATCCTACAGAAGTAGTAAGCCGGGCGCGTTTCTAGCAAACAAGATGCTTTCCTTTGCTAATGATTTACTGGTGGATACTCTATCTGCAGATTCCTCACCTTTTGACTACTCCCAGGTGCCAGACTGGATCGGGAGAAATCTTCCAGCAATGCTCCTGCACAACAGTAGGTGGTGCAGTGTGGCTTTTAGGGGACCTGCTCTGCTCTGGAGCAGTGACATATATAAGCACCATCCCATGTGCTAATGTCAGTTTCTTTACTGTCTCCTTCCACACCCTCAGGCAGCGAGCACCTCAAACTAACTGTTGATGACCATGTGCTGATCTCTAACTCGGGACCTTACTAAGATGTTGAAGAGTCCACTCAGCAGAATGGGGAAGAGGCAGGGCAGTGAGAAATTTGCGGTTAGATAGAGTACGTGCCAGAGAGAAATGGCGTAAGCCAAAGGTAAGGATTTGTTTTCTTTTTGATGCTTACTTGTAATCCCAGAGACCTCACCATCTGAATAGATTTCATAGCAGTATCTCCCAAAGGTGAGTGTTGAGGGAACAGACTCAATACCAGATATGTCTTGCTGGACAGAAGGGCAAAGTGGCCTTCTCGATGGACCTGACTGTCACAGTAGAAGTGTTTTGTGACGTGTACACTAACGTCCCCATTTGAATCTGGCAGATATCCAAAACCAATTCTTGTGCAGAAACTTTGGTTCTGATGGATTGAGCGAGCAGACCTTCCGGGTCTTGATCAGTATATGACAGAATTTGATGCAGAGGACTATCCCCCTTAGAAGGGTACTTTGTTGCAAAGGTTTTCCTCTCTTTGCTCCAAAAACACATCCAAAAAGCTGGTTCTCCACAAGATGGTTTTTGTACGATCAATAGAAAAGCTCAGCATCCTTTTAGAATGAGGGGATGGAACCTCTCACCCTCTTGAGGGGTGAGATGAATGAAAAACCTTGGCAGAGTAATGGACTAATCAATGTGAGAAAACCGCATATTTTGGTAAGAAGGCTGCCTGGGTCGTCAGCAACAAACTGTCGTCCAGGAAAAGATGGTGTAGGATGATTGCACTGAAAGTGGCTACAATTCACACATGCAGCTCACTTAAGTGACAGCAACAAGCAAGACAGCCTTGAGTGTTGAGTCGCAGTGGGCAGATGTGTATCAGCTCAAAGGGCATACGCATGAGAAATGTTAAGGCCAAATTTACTTTCCACTGTGGCCTCAAAAATGGCTTTGTGGCAAACCAGCACTTTAAATAGAGAAGGCTGGCAAGGCAAACACTAATAGGCCAATAAAAGACCTTTTGCTGTGCCCACTGCAAGGGCTTACTGGGCCAACGAAAGAACAGACATTAACACAATTCAAAAGTGTGTACTGCATGGGATCAATGTGTCGAGCACCTCACCAGGGAACACATTTCTACCAGCATCCAGCATAGATGGACTTTATGGAAGAGGGTCTAGCCACAAGGATGACATCAATTACCTTGGTAGCCAAATCAAATGCATCTAACTACCGCCTCCCGAACCTCTGTGCATGGAAATATAGGTTCCTGCAGCTCGGGTCCAGGAGTCTGCCTGTTGGCGAGATATGAGGCCCTTCCAGAGGATTAGCCAGATCAGCAGGCAAATGCCTAGGTCCAGGCACTACAGGTACATATTCTCCTGTCTTAGTATTCAGTAATAAAAACTGGGGCACGGTCAGCCCCAACCAAGAACTGGACTTGTTGCTGGAACAGACTCGCTACTTGGTGTGCGATTAGGACTTATTTTGAGACCACAACCTCTTCTGATGTTTGCTGATGATGCTGAGAAGCTTCCCCTCTCATTCCCAGGTTACCTTTGGGAGCATAATGGCATGCGTATCACATGAGGCTCACAGTTGGAGTCTTATGAAGCGCAGAGTATTCGCTCCTTTCTCGAAGGTTTCCTCCCAGCACATTCTACGGAATCAATAATCCTTTCTGTGGTTGATGATATATGTCAGGAGTTCGATAATGATTCTACATCGTCATAAGTCCTATTGGGATTATCAATGGCCTTCGCCATGGTGGACAATAATAGATTGGTGGATCGTGTGGAGGCCACAGTGCTACGCGGCTCGCATTAGACTGTATTAGATCATCCCTTAAGGAACATTTCCAGTCAGTATTGCTTATGCCCTTTATGGCAACAGACGCGCATTTGGATTATGTAGTGCCTCAAGGTTCTTCCTCTCACTGCATATTTTCAACATATACATCCGCCCCCTCATCAATGCAACCATAAATACGAATTGTACTTGTAGAAAGCTGGCTCTATATATACTATACCAAAGTAAGGTATAGTGTGAACGGAGTACAGGGGATCCCCAGAGCATTTACAGAGGCTAAAGTAGATAATACTAATGCTCTCGTTTGCTTATCAGAGGATAGTGCTAAGCATTTGTTGTACACACAGAGTCAAGAAAAGAGGCACACACTACTCAATGACTAACTCCAGGCCAATTGTTTTATGTATCAAAAATATATTTTGTTACTTTATTTCTATAACCAAAAGGATCTTTGGTGCAGGTAAGTACAGTTCTAAGAATGTATCACTTTCAAGTATCAAATGCACAGATAAAACAGTTTACAGATAAGTGTTACTTTTCAGTTTCAAAAGTGGACACAGTGCAATTTCTCATTGACAGCAATGCAGTCCTGGGGGAGGAAAAGTAGCAATACAATTCATAGGTAAGTTCTTGACTAACAAGCACAGTCTTCGGAGGTGAAGGAGTCCACCGGGTGAAGTTTAGGTAGACACCAAGAGTGCACCACCAGCAACACGGGGCCGGCCAGGTGCAGAAGTCAAACTGGGTGTCGGGTGACCAATGGAATCCTATTGAGATAGGAACGCTCATTGCTTGCAGGTAAGTACCTGCGACTTCAGGGCACAAACCTAGGGGGTTTAGATAAGCAGCGGGTCGGGCCACAGGTCAGCACCAAACACACATCCTCAGCGGCACAGGGGTGGCCGGGTGCAAATACAACGTTGGGCGCCCAATGCTTTTCAATGAGGGAACCCCTGGGGTCACAAAGATGCTGCAGACACTGTCCAGGAACTCGACTGAAGAAAACCAACTGCTGGACAGGTAAGTAGAGAGCCATTGCTGGACCATCAGTTGGGTTCCCCAAGGCCAGGGGGCTGCGGGTGCAGGGATACCTTTAGGTGTTGGGAAATCGTCATCGGAGTCAGTTGCGGTCAGGGGGGTTCTCTGGATTTAGGCTGCAGGCATCGTCGTGTTGGTCAGGGTAGACTCAAGGTAGGAATCGCCTGGGGACCTTCTGTGGATTGGTGAGCCACCTGGACACAGGCCTTGGGTGCAGAGTGGACAGGACTCATCTCTGCTAGATGGAGTGCCCTGGGGCAGTGTAACCCGTGGCAGGAGCCTTTGAAGCTCACCACCAAGTGTTGCAGTTCCTGCAGGGGAGGAGGTGTGAAGCACCTCCACCCAGAGTAGGCTTTGTCCCGGACAGCACAAATTATCTCACCCCTTGGGGTCTGAATCTTATCTGTTAGTGGCAGACTACCACAGACTGGCCAGTCTTACACTACAGGGTTGGGTGAAATACAGGAGGCATCTCTAAAATGCCCTCTCTGAGCATTTATCAATAAATCCCAAACTTCCCAGTCTTCAGTGAAGCCATCATGGAGCTGAGGAGTACGTTATGACAAACTCCCAGCCCATGTACTCAAAATGGCCACAGTGCACTTACAATGACTAAGAATGGACTTAAATACTGTAGGGGTTTACTGCTTATGCCCTCACCTGTGGGATAGTGCACCCTGCCTTAGAGCTGTAAGGCCTGCTAGATATGTGACTGACCTATGCCACAGGCATTGGTTTGTGGGCATGGCACCCAGAGAGGGATGCCATGTTTACTTTGCCTTTTTCTCCCCACCAACACACACAATGTGCAATGGCAGTGTGCATGTGTTTGGTGAGGGGTCTGTTAGGGTGGCATAATACATGCTGCAGCCCTTAGACACCCTCCCTGGCCACAGGGCCCTTGGTAGCACTTGTACCTTTTACAAGGCACTTAGCTGTGTGCCAGGGGTGGGCCAATTGTGGAAGCAATGGTACAGTTAAGAGAAAGAACACAGGTGTTGGGGCTTAGTTAATTGGATTCCAGCACACACTCAGTCAAGTTAGCATCAGATATGCAAAAAGTGTGTGTGTTGGGGGGGTGAAAGGTGGGGTGACCATGCCAAAAGGGACACTTTCCAACAGTATTCTCTACAATTATGCAAACAAATCTTCAGTTACTTTTTAGGTTAGACGACTCCCCATGTCTAAGGCAAGCTCCATAACGCTATGCACTTTATCTACGAGGGGATGAACAGCAATCACCTTAACCTTAATGCAGAAATGGCCTTATACAATGCCTCTTTTTGGCTCACTGATATGAAGGATCTCCCACCCCCAAAAAAGCAGTTAAAAACCTAAGAGTTATCATAGATGATGAGTTATCCTTGAAACCCCAGTTAGATGCAGTCATTTAACCTGCATATGATCACTTCACAGGATCAAAAATACAATCTCCAAATTCCTCACTTTCAAAGCTTTCATCTAGGCTGTCATAGCCTTGACTACACCAACTCACCCTGTATCGGATTCCCCAAGACTGTTCTCTTTAGGCTCCAAGTTGTCCAGAACCAAGCAGCTCCCCTGATATTTAAAAATTGTCATATTACACCCCTCCTGAGAGATCTTCATTGGCTCCTCATGGAGCAAAGGACTGTTTTTAAAGAACAAGTTACTTACATTCAGCATTGCCTTATCTGGTAGAGACTATATCTACCTGCAGATTCCTTACCTTAGAATTATCTCAGGTGTCAAACTGGATCCCGAAGATTTTTCTCAAGACGTACCCCTGCATGCCAGTAGGTGGCATCATTCGGCTCCACGTGTGTCGTCTGCACTGTCCGCGTAAATTATATAGGTGCCACTCAGGCACGCCGACATCAATTTCTCTTCACAACTTACCACACCAGAAACAAGGAGCCATTGAGGACACGGACCACTAAACTAGGGCCCTGAAAGGGATACAGCCTTGTTTCTAGAAATTTGTTTGCAGAGCAGGGAGGATGGGTGGGATGATAAGGAATCTGCAGTTAGACAAGATAAGGTGTTATAGAAGGTAAGTAACTTGTTTATCTGATAAGGACTTCTAGCTGCACATTCCTTACCTTCGAATAGATCCCCAAGGAATACCATTCCTGATGGTGGGTCTGTGAACCAATTTCAGACAAGGAGCAAGTAGTGTTTGGAAAATATGTGCAGGAACTACTACATTGCTGCAAGCCCACAGGCGGTTGCTTCTTGGCCAATGCATAGCAGATTTTAATGCAGAGCATGACCCCGCTGCAGATGGTGCTTTTCTGCACAGCACAACCCTTCTTTTTTTTTTTAGCTCTTACACACCCCACAAAGGGTTAATAGTCCACCAGGAATTCCTGTGTGTGCGCAAAGTAGAACGACAATGCTCGTTTCGGGTCTAGACAATGGAGGCGCTCTTCTTCCTTGGAAGGGTAAGCGAGACTGTAGAAAGTAGGCAAGGTGACGGATTGACCTACATGGAAGGACGTGACTCCTTTAGAAGAAAGAAGGCCCATTTGCGAAGCACCACTTTGTAAGAATGGATGGATAAATAGGGGGGGCTTAGATGATAAAGGCTTGTAGCTTACTAGCTCATAGTGCAGATGTTATAGCCATAAGAAAAGACATTTTGATGGTGAGTAACCACAGGGAACAATAGCGAAGCAGCTCAAAGGGAGTGCGCATTAAGAATGTAAGAACTAGATTCAAGTCCCATTGAGCCATGATAAAAGGAGAATGGGGAAAGATACGAAGTAAACCTTTCAAGAATATAAGTACAAAATATGATTTGAAAAGAAAGTGCTGATCAGGTAATCTCAGGAATGCAGAGATAGCAGAAAGATAACCTTTAAGAATGCCCAGAGCAGAACCCTGGAGGGCAAGAGATAGAATGAATAGAAGAACCTAAAGAAGAGGGGCAGAAAGGACAGCAACATTTCTGTTGGAATACCAACCCACAAATTTCTTCCAAAGGCAGCCGTATAGTGTCTTGGTGGAGGAATGCCTGGCTGTCAAGATAACATCACAGACTTCGGGAGGAAGGTTAAGGGCTGTCAACTGCTGCTGCTCAATCACCATGCAAGAAGGCGGGACTGGACAGGTTTGGCTGCTGCAACAGAAGACCATCTAGAAGGATTAATCGCCATGCTCAGTAGCTTGGGTTACCAAACTCTCCGTGCCTTATCCAGTGTCACAAGGATGATTTGGGCCAGGTGGTTCTTGATCTTCTTGAAAACTCTGGGCAGGAGTGTTTCGGGAAGAAATGCACAAGGAGGCCTGAGCTCCACTCTGGACAAAAAGCGTCAACGAGGGAGAGCTGCCTTGGAAACTTGGAAGCGTGCAAAACTGCTGACATTGCACGTTCTTGGAGGAGGCGAACAGATCTAACCAAGGCTCTCCCCACTTCTGAAACAGACCCAGCATCACCTCTGGGTGAAGTCGCCATTTGTGATTCGATTATAATCTGCGGGTGAGTTTGTCTGCTCTGGCATTCAAAAAACCCATCAGGTGTTGAATCACCATGAAAATGCCCTGACATTCAAGCCATTTCCAGAGCCTCTTGACATAGGGTTTACAAACCCACCCTGCCCTATTTGCAGCAGTACCACATGGCGGCAGTGTTGTCCATGAACACCTGCACCTGGCCGGCCTTGTGTTGCTGATGGTGCACTTTTGGGGTGAACTTAAACTTTGGCCTGTGCACATCCTTAGGACTGAAGACTGGAATTGTTTTGTACTTACCTGTTAACTGCACTTATACCACCCCCCAAAAAAGACTCTATTGACTCCTATGAAAAATTGCACTATGTATCAGTTTTTTAAATAGAAAAGTGTTACTTGTAAACTGCTGAACCTGCAAAAAACAAAGTACATTTGACACAAATGCTGGTTACCTAACCACAAAAAGACCTTCTGGTTTCAGAACAAAAAGGAACAAATATATTTTTGCTATCTAAAACAATTGACTTGGAGTTAGTCATTTCTTGACTGTGTGTGTACAACAAGTGCTTTGCACTATCCTCTTATAAGCCTAACTGCTCAACCACATTACTACAAAAGAGAGCATTAGTATTATCTAGTTTAGCCTCTGTTAAACCTCTGGGGAACCCCTGGACTCTGTCACACTATACCCCATTTTGGTATAGTATTTGCAGAGCCAGCTTCCTACACCCGTAACCTGCACAGATGACTTGAGACCACCACCATCAACTTGGTGAACACCCAAGGGGCACTGGTGAGGCTGAAAGGTAGCACAGTAAACTAAAAGTGCTCGTGGCCTAGCTTGAACTGCAAGTAACGCCTGTGGGCAGGCGCGACGTGGAAGTTGAAGTACACATCCTGCAAGTCCAACGCTACCATCCAGACTCCTTGGTCTAGGGCAGACAAAACCTGAGCTAGAGTGAGCATATTTAATTATTCCTTTTTGAGGAAGAGATTGACGTGCCACAAATCCAGAAGAGGGAGAAGATCCTTGTTCTTTTTGGGTATGAGAAAGTAGCGGGAGTAACCACTGCCTACTTCTAATGCCGGGACCCTTTCTATAGCTCCCTTAACCAAGAGAGACATAACTTCCTTGCAGAGTAAAACAAAATGATCCTCCATCAGCCGTTCTTTTGAGGGAGGGACTGGAGGAGGGAAAGTTGTACACAGCCAAGCGTGGCGTCGAAGGGCCACCATCGCCAAAAATCGATTTGCCCAGCAAATCAGTCGTATTCCGTATGGTAACCTTTGCTGCATCACTCCCATCCTTCACTGCTTGGAAGAGAGTGGTCCGTGCATCCATCGGGACCTGGGGCAGCACTTGCGCCACCGAATCCCACAGTGCGTGGGAAAAACAGTCCAATAAGCATGAGGTGTTCATCGAACTCAATGCCAGGCTGTTGGAAGAAAACATCTTCTTCTCAAGCTGATCCAGCCTCTTGGATTCCCTATCCGGGGGTGCAGAAGGGTAGGCGCCCTAGGAAGTGGAGGATTGGACTACCAAGCTCTCAGGGGTAGTGTGTTGGGTGTGGAAACTAGGGTTGCCCGGAGCCTGGCTGTAGGAAACCTGCCTGGTCGTGATGGGTACCTAAGGTACTTACACTTTATACCAGGTCCAGGTATCCCCTATTAGTGTAGTGTAGGCAGTGTCTACATGCCAGGCTCTCTACAGGTGGCTATGGATGAGCAGCCAAGGCTTATCTAGGAGACATGCAAGCTCATGCAATACCAATGTAGTCACACAGCACTTACACGCATGAGAGAAACACTTTTTTAGTGACACATAACCGAAAAGTACTAGAGCGGCAACCCTCCAATAGGAGGTAAGTAACACAATAAATATGTACACTAGTTATCAGCAATAGGTGTGGAAAGTGAAAGGTAACAGTGCAAATAGACAATAGTGACCCTAGGGTGAGCCCAAACTATATACTAAAAAAATTGAATGCGAACACAGGACCCCCACCTAGATAAGTGGGATGTATAAAGGGGAGCTGGTGGTACTGGGAAACCCCAAAGTTAAGTACCACTGTGCCCCCCAGGGACCAAGAAGGAAGGAGTAAGTTACTGGATTTCCCCAAACCACCCAAAAGAAAGAAAATGAAGAAAATGCAACACCCAGGCAAGACTGCAAGAAACCTGCGGTGGATTCCTGAAGAGGAAGACGTGTGGAAGAAGGGGGCCAAGTCCAGAAGAGTCCAGGAGGAGTAGGAGCTACTAACCACCCGAGCTGTGCATGCAGGAGTTGGTTGATGGTAGGATGAAGACGGTCAGTAATGTAGCCCTTGAGTAGGTGAAGAGTTCCTGGAGGACGCAGTCAACGTCCCACTCCGGGTGGATGATTGCAGTCGGTCAGTGGCATGGAAAAGTCACCAACAAGCCTTGGCAAAGGCAGAAGTCACGGTGAAGCAAAAGTGGAGCTGCCGGGGACCAGCAAGATCCAGGAGGACTCAATCCAAGGAAGGGTTCCTAGGGGGACCCTCAGCAAGGCAGAGAGTCCACAGAAGAATAGGCAGCCCCCACAGGAGACACACCGGACGAAGAACTAGGAGTTGCAGGAGCCCACGCAGCACAACTGGAGAAAGGTCCCACTCCACAGGAGAAGCAGGCAGAGGGCTGGGCGTCGCAGAAAGGAGTGCTGGGGCTACACAGAGCCTGAAGATCCCTTGGAGGAGATGCAATCATGCCTTGGTAGGTGCAAGAGGCAGCTCAAGATGAGAAAAGATCCACGCAGCCGGTCGTCGTTGCAGTTGGTGTCTGCGGATGCAGAGGAGTGACTTCTTCACTTCTAGGGACATTCCTTCTTCCTTCTCATGCAGACTGAAGACTTGCAACCCTCAGAGCATGCACAGCCGGAGAAATGTTTCACAATCTGGAAGGAGCTGTGGAGACAATGGTGCAAGCAGAGTCTTTGTCGTGGATGCAGATTGTCAGTTCCTTGAGGGTACAGTCGCGGTTGTAGTGGTTAGAAGTCAAAGTAAGGTTGCAGAGGTGTCCTGCTGGAATCTTGCAGGCCAAATCGGAGGTCCCACACAAGAGAGAGACCCTAAACAGCCCTCAAAGGGGGATTGGTCACCCAGACAGGTGAGCACCTATCAGTAGGAGACTCTGACGTCACCTGCCTGACCTGGCGCCTCAGATGTTCCCAGAGGTCCCTGCCAACGTTGGATTCAAGATGGCAGAACCCAGTGACCTTCTGGAGGAGCTCTGGGTACCACCCCTGGGGTGGTGATAGACAGGGGAGTGGTCACTCCTCTTTCCACTGTCCAGTTTCACACTAGAGCAGGGACTTGGGGTCCCTGAACGGGTGTAGACTGGTCTATGCATGGAGGGCACCAAATGTGCCCTTTAAAGCATACCAGTGGCCTGGGAAGGCTACTCCTCCCTAGCCATGTAACACCTATTTCCAAAGGGAGATGGTGTTACCTCCCCCTCTCTCAAAGGAAATCCTTTGTACTGCCCAACTGGGCTTGAGCTGCTCAAGCAGCAGGAGGCTGAAATCTGTCTGAGGGGTGGCAGAAGCTTGAGCTGATCAGAAAACACCAGATGGTTGGTAGGAGCAATGCTGGGGGTCCTCTAAGGAGCCCCCAGAGTACATGGAATTATACTTCCAACAGGGCAATAGTATTGGGTTATGATTTCAACATGTCTGATACCAAACATGCCTAGGTTCAGAGTTACCAATATGTAGCTGGATATAGGTAGTGACCTATGTGCAGTACACGCATAAAATGGAGTTCCCCGCCTTCACGAAGTCCAGGAAAAAGAAACTGGAGTTTGTGGGGGAACCTCTGCTCATCCAAGGGCACCCACACACACAGGGGCTTGCACCTTGCCCTCTAGGCACGGAGAGCCTGCCATAGGGGTGACTTAAAGTGACCAGGTGCAGTGATCTGTAGTGAAAAGGGTGCAAGCACCCTTTCCCGCAGGTTGCAATGGTAGGCCTGCAGACACTTTGCATGGGCTCCCATGGGTGGCATATACATGCTATGGCCCATGGGGAACCCCTGGTGCCCCACTGCCCTGGGTACCCCAGGTACCATACACTAGGGACTTATATGGGGGAACTAGTGTGCCAATTGTGGTGTGTAAAAAGTTAGGGACAACGAAATCCTGAGGTAGAGAGCACAGTTACTGGGGTGCTGGTTAGCAGGATTCCAGTAAACAGTCAAAACACGCTGACAGGCAAAAAGTAGGGGGGTAACTATGCCAAAAAGAGGGTACTTTCCTACAAACTATATATCCAATATATCCTCATATGAATGTAATGTTTCTATGCAGTGGGCCCCACTGCCTTTTCATAAGTCTCCCACATGGGTGTAGCTAGGCCTGATATATTCACAGGAGGGGGAGGGGAGGGGCAAGGGGTGTGTAATCTTCAGATTTCCCGACAATCACGCTGGCACATGATGTTAAAATCCATTATACAACAAGCTGGAGGAACGAGAGGTGCATAAGAGGCAGTGGAAAGGGAGAGAAATGTGCATTGGTAGGTGTACTAAGTGAGAGAAAGCGCATCATTTAGTGAAATAACCACCATTTTTCAAGTCTTCACAAAGGGAGAGAGAGTGTGCACGTTTTTGTCTGTGTGTCAAAATACCTGGTGAAATCCGACAGACACCTCACCATACCTGACTGAAACAACATGCGCCCAACCATTTATCACAAAATACATTTATTAGGGGGGGGAGAACACCCATATTTAATGGGAGTGACAGGCAAGTGTTATTCTAGAGGAAAAGGTACTCCTCTAGTCGAAACCTAATTAGAGGAAACCTGACACACGGATTTCCTTGAGTAATCTAGCAATTCTTTAGAAATTTGCACGAATTGTACGAGTAATGCTACAGAGCAGCTTTCAGCTTTTTTTCACTTATGCTTTGCACATTGGGTCCCTTGTTAGATGCCACAGATATAAGATTTATTCAGCAACGTTTTATGGTTGCAGGATATTTTTTGGTTAAAATCTCTTTAGGGGGCCCTTCCATTAAACCAATCCTTTTCTGAGATGTTAATGTTGTGCTTCACAGGGCTCTGATAACACTCAGATGAAACTTACGGAACACACCCGAGAGCGAGGCTAAAATTTTCAAATTGCGTGTTGGAGTTAAAGTAATGTACAATACATTTAAAATAAATACTGGGCTTTTCCTTGTAGCCAACAAAATACCCTTCTCGTTTTCCCATTATAATTTCTTGTCCACCTCCCAGAGAACCAAAGATTTTTTTCAATCCACCCTCCACGTGCAATACTTCTATTCGACATATACCTACAATGTGGTGCTTATACATTTTTAGGGGGTTATACGACGGAACACTGATTTCCTAAACAACTAGTTCCTTAACAACTAGGTCGGAACACCGACCTCGTTGCTACTACTAATGATTTTACCACGAATGCCTTAACAACGATTTTCGTTGTAAAGGCATTCCTGATAAAAGCATTACTAATAGGCACCATTGACCCTACATCCCTCACCCCACCCCCCACCAAAACCAAAAAAACCCTGACCCCCAACCCAAAATCAAAAACGCCCCACCCCCTCCCCAAAACCAAAAACCCCCCGACCCCCCACCCCCTCCCCAAAACCAAAAACCCCGACCCCCCACCCCCTCCCCAAAACCAAAAACCCCCTGACCCCCCACCCCCTCCCCAAAACCGAAAACGCCCGACCCCCCACCCCCTCCCCAAAACCGAAAACGCCCGACCCCCCAACCCCGCCCCAAAACCGAAAACGCCCGACCCCCCAACCCCGCCCCAAAACCAAAAACACCCCACCCCCAATCCCGCCCCAAAACCAAAAACCCCCTGACCCCCACCCCAAAACCAAAAACGCCCCACCCCCCAACCCCGCCCCAAAACCTAAAACCCCCTGACCCCTCACCCCCTCCCCAAAACCAAAAACCCCCTGACCCCCCAACCCCGACCCAAAACCTAAAACCCCCTGACCCCCCAACCCCGACCCAAAACCTAAAACCCCCTGACCCCCCAACCCCGACCCAAAACCAAAAACCCCCTGACCCCCCAACCCCGACCCAAAACCAAAAACCCCCTGACCCCCCAACCCCGACCCAAAACCAAAAACCCCCTGACCCCCCAACCCCGACTCAAAACCAAAAACCCCCTGACCCACCAACCCCTCCCCAAAACCAAAAACCCCCTGGCCCCCAACCCCTCCCCAAAACCAAAAACGCCCCACCCCCCCACAAAACCAAAAACGCCCCAGCCCCCCAACCCCGCCCCAAAACCTAAAAGCCCCTGACCCCCCCCACCCCCGCCCCAAAACCTAAAACCCCCTGACCCCCAACCCCGCCCCAAAACGAAAAACGCCCCACCCCCTAACCCCGCCCCAAAACCTAAAACCCCCTGACCCCCCACCCCCTCCCCAAAACCAAAAACGCCCCACCCCCCAACCCCGCCCCAACACCTAAAACCCACTGACCCCTCACCCCCTCCCCAAAACCAAAAACGCCCCACCCCCAACCCCGCCCCAAAACCTAAAACCCACTGACCCCTCACCCCCTCCCCAAAACCAAAAACACCCAACCCCGCCCCAAAACCTAAAACCCCCTGACCCCCCACCCCCTCCCCAAAACCAAAAACGCCCCACCCCCCCAACCCCACCCCAAAACCTAAAACCCCCTGACCCTCCACCCCCTCCCCAAAACCAAAAACGTCCCACCCCCCCTAACCCCACTCCAAAACCTAAAACCTCGACCCCCCACCCAAAACCTAAAACCCCGCCACTTACCTTAGTCGACCCCTTGTCACCTGCGTCCTCCTCCTTCGCCAACTCCCTTCTTTGTACCTTAACCACGCATGTTCGTAGTTCAGAACATACGTAGTTAAGGCACAAAATAATGGAGTCGTGGTTAAAAAAAGCGTTGTTGCGCTTTTGTTAACCACGACTTTGTTAAAAAGACTTCGTAATAAATCCCTTTTTAGGGTTGAACCAAAGTTGCTAACCATCCAATCCACTCAAAGAACCGAGTTCCGTGAAAAAGGAATGATAAAAGGCATATGCAGTGGACCCTTGGAAACAGCAGACACTTAAATATATTTTTCATGCCTCACACGCTCTCTGCCACATAAAGGGGCTCTGAAACATTATAATAACGTCTGCAGGGAATAGAACTCCTTCATACAACATACATTAGATTTCTAATTTCAGAACAGGCTGAACAACGAAAACAGCTAAACTCTGTCGTAGAAAAAGGTGGCTCATGGATGAAAGGCCACTGATACAGTATAAAAGTGTGCTTTAATTACAAACCAGAGCAGAATAACTAGGAGCAGCACAATTCCATTGAGAAGACCACACTATCCACTAGTTTTCTTACCTTCAGGTTTTACTCCTATATCCTCATTGGAAAGCCTTAGGTGACAGGGTTCTCTATACTCATGGACCAGTGGAGAGAATTTCCTGGGACGTGTTCAAGGCCTAAGAAGCTGTCAATTACGGTTATTATTTTGGGTTGCCCTGTGGGAGCCCTGCAACACTCTCCCAATAGTGACTGCCGGTATCAGTAATTCAGGAAAAGAAACTCATCCAAGAAACAAATTAGTTTCTCTCTGTGACCAATTTTAATAATTGTTTTGAAGTTTACTTCCGACAGCTAAATTAGATTTCAGATACCCCACTTCCATTTTGTGCGCATAACCGGGAGTCTCTTGTGGGATCCAACATCAAGAATTACTGTTCAAAAACCCCCAAGACAACTCCGCTGGCGGCTAATCTCGATGCCAAGTATATACTCAAGTATATACTCAACTTCATTATAAAATACTACATTTTTCCCGTTTTCCTCCAGGACACACGGAAATGTTTATGACATTTACCTATTTTCAACTTTGCTCTTGATTCTCTTCCATTTTGTGAACGTTTACTCCAGTTTTTTCTTCAAAGCACAGTAATGTGTTACTTACTCTGTCTATTTTAAAAGTTGTTCTCCATTCTCTTATTTAAAAAAATGCCTCATGTTCACCGAAGCACAGTAAAGCATTCATGTCATTTTGTCTGTTTAACTCTGATATCTACTTGCTGTATTGAGGATATTTGTTCAATAACTAATTTATTTGGTTGACTGTTAATGCTGTCAAATAAAAAAAGGAATCAGATCAGTATAGCTGTATTTTAGGAATAATTTGTATTGATTAAGTTATACCAACCATTGTGTACTTTGAGCATTATTATTATAACTATAGACCAAATCGTATTAGTTAAGGTTTATTTTCATAAATCATGCATTTGTTTAATTAGACCATGAATCAAACTGCATTTCCATCATTTTCAAGTCTTCTCTTGTCTGCGCTAACGTGAGCACAGTGCTATAACAATATGTCTCCTGCTAAAGCACAAACTCGGGTCTGTATGTGTAAGAAAGTGCCACTGTTGGCATTGTTACCTCCCACTTTTTGGCTAATTAATTTGTAAAGCGTGCTACATACCCGTGAGGGTTTCAAGGCGGTGGGGGGAGGGTGCGGCTACTGCTCGAAGAGCCAAGTCTTGAGGAGTTTTCTGAAGGAAAGAAGGTCCTGGGTCTGTCGTAGATCCGGCGGGAGGGTGTTCGAGGTCTCGGTGGCGAGGTACGAGAATGATCTGCCGACGGAAGATTTGCGTCAGATGCGTGGGAGGGAGGCGAGGGCGAGGTTAGCGGAGCGGAGATGCCAGGTGGGGGTGTAGAAGCTGAGTCTGTTGTTAAGGTATGATGATCCGGTGTTGTGGAGTGCCTTGGGTGTGTGGGTCAGGAGCTTGAAAGAGATCCTCTTGTTGACGGGGAGCCAGTGAAGGTCTCTTAGGTGGGGGGTGATGTGGCAGTGGCGAGGGATGTTGAGGATGAGTCAGGCGGAGGCGTTTTGGATGCATTGGAGGAGTTTGGATGAGATACCGGTGCAGAGGGCGTTGCCGTAGTCGATCTGCTGCTGACGAGGACCTGGGTTACTGTTTTTCTTGTTTCTGTTGGGATCCGTTTGTAGACTCTGTGAAGCATGCAGAGGGTGTTGTAGCAGGAGGAGGAGATGGCGCTGACCCGCTTTGACATGGAGAGTGAGGAGTTGAGGGTGAAGCTGAGGTTTCGTGCGCTGTTGGTGGGTGTCAGTGGGGGACCCAGTGTGGACGGCCACCATGAGCTGTCCCAGGTGGAGGGGGTGTGCCCAAGGATGAGGACCTCTGTTTTGTCCCAGTTCAGTTTTAGCCGGCGGTCTCTCATCCAGTCGGCGATGGCTTTTAGTCCCTCGTGTAGGTTGGTTTTGGCGGTGTGCGGGTCCTTGGTGAGGGAGAGGATGAGTTGGGTGTCGTCGGCGTAGGAGATGATGTTGAGGTTGTGCTGGCGGGCCACTTGTGCGAGGGTCGCCATGTAGATGTTGAACAGCGTTGGGCTGAGGGATGAGCCCTGGGGTATGCCCCAGATGATGTTGAAGGCTTTGGATTGGTACGAGGAAGGCGGACTCTTTGGGTTCTGCCGGCGAGGAAGGATGCGGTCCATTCAAGGGCTTGGTCCTGGATTCCTGCTGCGTGGAGGCGGGATTTTAGGGTGTGGTGACAGACGGTGTCAAAGGCGGCTGATAGGTCTCGGAGGATAAGGGCTGATGTCTCTCCATTGTCGAGGTGGCTTCTGATGTCGTCTGTGGCGGCGAGGAGGGCGGTTTCGGTGCTGTGGTTGTGTCTGAAGCCAGACTGGGAGGGGTCGAGGATGTTGTTGTCTTCGAGGTACCAAGTGAGCTGAGTGTTGACAATTTTTTCAATGACCTTCGCCGGGAAAGGGAGCAGAGAGATGGGCTGGAAGTTTTTCAGGTCCTTGGGGTCTGCCTTTGGTTTCTTGAGAAGGGCGTTGACTTCGGCGTGTTTCCAGCTTTCCGGGAATCTTGCAGTTTCGAAGGAGAGGTTCATGGCTTTCCGTAGGTGTGGTGCGATGGCTGTGTCTGCTTTGTTGAAGATGTGGTGTGGGCAGGGGTCTGATGGTGATCCGGAGTGGATGGAGTTCATGGTCTTGTGGGTATCGTCGTCGCTAATGTTGGTCCAGGAGGTCAGTCAGCTGGAGTGGGTGGAGTTCGTGGTGGGTGGGGTAGGACCGTCCGGAGTGTGAGGGGAGTTGAATCTGTCGTGGATGTCGTGATTTTTTGGTGGAAAGTGGTTGCTAGGGCGTCGCATAGTTCTTGGGTGAGGGTGATGTCGTTGACGGTGGCGTTTGGGTTGGAAAGTTCTTTTACGATGCTGTAAAGTTCTTTGCAGTCGTGGGCGTTGTTTTCTAGGCGGGTTTTGAAGGAGGATCTTTTTGCTAGCCTGATGAGTTGGTGGTGTTTGCGTGTGGCATCCTAGAGTGCCGTGTGGTTGTCTAGAGTGCGTTCGAGTAGCCATAGTTGCTTGAGTTTTCGCCAGTGGCGTTTGGAGGCTTGGAGGTCGTCGGTGAACCAGGTGGCTTTTTTGTTGATGTGGTTGTTGAAGGGTTTT
Organism: Pleurodeles waltl; assembly: GCF_031143425.1. NCBI lineage: Eukaryota > Metazoa > Chordata > Amphibia > Caudata > Salamandridae > Pleurodeles > Pleurodeles waltl. Next base: position 849,020,370 of record NC_090444.1, read on the forward strand.
CTGAGTGGAGCAAGGCGGTCGGCGCAGTCATTGATCCATAGCTTGAGGCTGTGAGCTGCGATGTCGGGGTCGGTGGGGTTGACGGGTGGTTTCTGGGCTAGAGCGTTGGTTAGTTGAAATTCGGTGACTTTGACCCATCGACGGCGTGGTGGTTGTTCGGTGAGGTGGTGTTCTGTCTGTTTCTTGAAGGTGAAATGGATGCAGTGGTGGTCGGTCCAGTAGAGCTCGGTGGTATGGTTGAAGGTGACGTGGTTGCTTGTGGAGAAGATGGGGTCAAGGGTGTGACCGGCTGTGTGGGTGGGTGTGTCGACGAGCTGTGTGAAGCCGAGGTTGGGGAGGTTTTCGGTCAGAGTGGTGGAGTTGGGGTCATTGTTGTTTTCGAGGTGAAAGTTCAGGTCCCTGAGGAGGATGTAGTCCGTGGAGGCGAGTACGTGCTGGCCAGGTCGGCGATGGCGTTGCTGAAAGGTGCCCTGGGTGTCTGTAGAGGAGTGTTCTTCTGAGCGTGGTGTTGGGGTTGGTGCGGACTTGGAAGTGAAGGAGTTCAGCGGCGCTGAAGGAGTCATCCAGGGTGGTTTTGACTTCGAGGGTGGCTTTGTGGATGATGGTTATGCCTCCTCCAGTTCTGTTGGTGCGGTCTCGGCGTGCGACTTTGTATCCATTCGGGATGGCTATGGCGATGTCGGGTGCTGAGGAGTCGTTCCACCAAGTTTCGGTTAGAAAGGCTACGTCCGGGGAGGTGGAGTCGAGCAGGTCCCAGACTTCGATGGCGTGCTTGCGTGCTGAGCGGGTGTTGAGGACAATGCAACGCCGCAGCTGTCATAAGAGGAGGGGAGGGTGGGAGTGGCAGCTGGGAGGCGGGAGGGCCTGGTGAATGAGAGGGCTGGGGGAGGGGCCGCAGGGGACGCAGCGGCGGGAAAAGGAAAACGGAGTCGGAAAGGAGCGATAAGAAGGAGGGGGGAGGTGGGAGGGGCAGCAGGGGACGCAGCAGCGTGGAGAACAGGAGATAACAAAAATGCAGAGTGGAGGTGGCGCGGAATGCAGAGCGGGGAGCAACCTACGTGCAGAAGCAGGGTCAAAAGTGCTCCCTGCTATCGCGCCGCGACTGCCATAAGAGGAGGGGAGGGTGGGAGTGGCAGCTGGGAGGCGGGAGGGCCTGGCTAATGAGAGGGCTGGGGGGAGGGGCCGCAGGGGACGCAGCGGCGGGAAAAGGAAAACGGAGTCGGAAAGGAGCGATGAGAAGGAGGGGGGAGGTGGGAGGGGCCGCAGGGGACGCAGCAGCGTGGAGAACAGGAGATAACAAAAATGCAGAGTGGAGGTGGCGCTGGATGCAGAGCGGGGAGCGACCTACGTGCAGAAGCAGGGTCAAAGGTTGCTCCCTGCTATCGCGCTGCGGCTGCCATAAGAGGAGGGGAGGGTGGGAGTGGCAGCTGGGAGGCGGGAGGGCCTGGCTAATGAGAGGGCTGGGGGGAGGGGCCGCAGGGGACGTAGCGCCGGGAAAACGGAGTCAGAAAGGAGTGGTGAGAAGGAGGGGCCGCAGGGGACGAAGCAGCGGGGAGAACAGGAGATAACAAAAATGCGGCGGGAGGTGGCGCGGGATGCGGAGCGGGGAGCAACCTACCTGCAGAAGCTGAGTCAAAGGTTGCTCCCTGCTATCGCGCCTACTGTTGATGACAATTTTGATTGAAAGTCAGCTGGATCCTGCTAACCAGGCCCCAGCACCAGTGTTCTTTCCCAAATTCTGTACCTTTGTTTCCACATTTGGCACACAGTTAAGTCGCTTGCAAAAGGTACCCATGGTACCAAGGGCCCTGTGGCCAGGGAATATCTCCGAGGGCTGCAGCATGTATTATGCCACCCTAATGGAACCCCTCACTAGGCACATGTACACTGTCTTTACAGCCTGTGTGTGCTAGTGGGGAGAAAAAGGCAAAGTCGACATGGCCCCACAAACCACTGCCTGTGGCATAGGTAAGACACCACTCTTGCCAGCCTTACAGCCCAGGGTGAACTATACCACAGGTGAGGGCATAGCTCCAAGAGCAATATTCCCCTACAGTGTCTACGTCAATTCTTAGACATTGTAAGTGCATTGTAGCCATATTGAGTATATGGTTTGGGAGTTTGTCATTACGAACTCCACAGCTCCATTATGGCTTCACTGAATACTGAGAAGTTTGATATCAAACTTCTCAGCACAATAAACCCCCACTGATGACAGTGTGTGATGTATTGAAAAATGCACACAGAGGGCATCTTAGAGATGTCCCCTGTATGTTAGCCAAACTGCTAGTTTAGGACTGACCAGTCTGTGCAAGCCTGCCAATTTCAGACAGGTTTCTGACCACATGGGGTGGGAGCCTTTGTGCACTCTGTGGTCAGAAAAAAAGCCTGTTCTGGGTGGATGTGCTTCACACATGCAGGAACTGTAACACCTGACTGTGAGCCTCGGATTACAGTACCCTGGGGAACTCCAACTAGTGGAGTTGCCCACCCCCGGACAAAGTCCCACTTTTGGCAGCAAGTCCAGCGGGACAATTGGGAAAAACAGGGAGGAGTGATCCCCCCATCTAGGACCACCTCTAATGTGTCCAGAGCTGAGGTAACACCCCCCCCGCCCCCAACCCCCTGCAGAATCCTCCATTTTGGTTTCGAGGACAGGGACCAATAGGATTAGGTTTGTGCCCACCTCCCCAAAGGGAGTGGGCACAAGGAGGGTGTAGCCACCCTCATGGACAGTAGCCATTGGCTACTGCTCTCTGACCCCTAAAATACCCCTAAATGTAGGATTTAAAAGCCTCCCTGAACCCAGCTCACCAGACTCCTGGTGACCTGACAAGAAGGACGACTGTATAGCTAAAACCCCCAGCAGAGAAGAAGGACGAAAACAACTGATTTGGCCCCTCCCCTCCCGGCCTGTCTCCTGCTTCAAAAGAAGCCCTCTTCCCTCTCCAGCCTGTTGTTTGCCCGAGACAACCTCCTGGGTGACCTCATAGGGAATCACTGGAGACTCGACATCATGTTTGCACCCTGCACCCGGCCGCCCCAGTCCTGCTGAAGGTGTATGTTTGGTGCTACTTCTGGACCCCCACCCCGTGCTCCTCTGAACCCCCCAGGTCTCCGAAGACTCGGGTACTTATCTGCCAGCAGATGTGAAACTGAGTGCCCCCAGTCTCCATAGGAGCCCACCTTAATTTTGCCTACACTTTGACCGCTGCACCTGGCCAGCCCCGTACTGCTCACGGTGGGTGTTTGGGGTTAACTTGAACCCGACCTGTGGACTACCTAACCCCTGGAGACTGGAACTGTAAATGTTGTACTTACCTGTAAAACAATCTAACGTTTCTACCATCCCCAAGAACTGATTCAGAAAATTGCACTGTCAAGTTTTAAAACAGATTAATGCCAATATTTCAAACACTGTATAACTTATCGATTTCAAACAAAGTACTATTGATACAAATCTATTGAAGTACTTATCTGCAAACTGAATCTTGTGGTTCTAAAAATAAATTAAGAATTTTTTTTTTTGCTATATAAAAACTATTGGTCTGGAGATAAGCCATCAAGTGTGTGCTTCTTCTATTCCCTGTGTGGGTACAACAAATGCTTTGCACTACCCTCTAATAAGCATAACTGCTCAACCACACTAGCACAAAAGAGAGGATTAGTATTATCTACTTTAGCCTCTGTTAAGTCTCTGGTAAGCCCTGAACTCTGTGCACACTATGGGCCTCATTATGACTTTGGCAGGCCGCCAAACTCTTCCCGCCATCAGGCCACCTGTGCAGCCCGAACCTCGCCGGCCCTATTAGGAATTCACCACAAGGCTGGCAGGCGGAAACAGAATTTCTGCCCGCCGGCCCTGTGGTGAAGAGGGCCTTAACATTGTGGACTAATGGAGCCGGCTGTAATGTGGTGGTCTGGCGGGTGCAGCAGCACCCATCGGGCATTCCAATGCCCATAATTCGGGTAGTGGAATGCGCAACAGGACTGTGCATGGGGTCCCGCCACTGCCCATGTCAAATGCATGGCAGCCCCCCCCCCCCCCCCCCCCGGACCCCATTCCGCCAGCTTTTTCATGATGGTGCTAACCGCCATGAACAAGGTGATGGATGGGGACTCGTAATCCCCAGGGCAGCGCTGCTTCCACGGTCATAATGTTGCAATCAGACCGCCACCTTGGTGGTGGTCCGACCGTGACCCTGGCGGTGTGGTGACTGCCAGAGTCATAATGAGGCCTATATCTCATTTTGATATAGCATATACAGAGCCAGCTTCCTACAGAATGCATATAAAATCTTATTGTCTACGGGCAAGATTAAGGGCCTGATTTGGAAATCTGTGGATGGGATACTCTGTCACAAACATGAGGGATATCCCGCCCACTGTATTCTGATCCCCATAGGATATAATAGGATTGTAATATAGAGGATGGGATATCCGTCACATTGGTGATGGAGTATCTCCCTCCACCAACATCTAGATCAGGCCCTTAAGTGTGGGAAAATAGCCTGACAGCGTACCTATTCGGACTTCATCTTCACTAATATCGCCCTGCTCAAGTGCTTTTTGTTCCTTTCCAACCCTCCTATCTTTTGAACAGGTTATTGTAATCCTTTCAGTTTAAACAACCCTGCAGTATCACTCTTGTATACTTTTATTATTACACAAAAAACTACCTAACAAATTGAAGCTATAGAAGTGCTATAGAAAACTGAAAATAAATCAAAATAATGTAGTCAGCTATCAAGGTAGCTAAAGAACAAGTTACTTACCTTCGGTAACAAATTATCTGGTAGAGACTATCTAGCTGAAAATTCCTTACCTTAGAATTCCCTGGCGTCAGCTTCGAATCCGGAATTTTTCTGCTAAGCAGTACCATGAGCGCGCCTTCGGGTGGCATTGTTCAGATATGCGTGAGTTGTTCCGCATTGTGTCATCAGCGTCGTTGGAGCAGTCTGATGTCACAGCCTTCTATATAGGCACCACCCTGGTGCGTGTATGTCAGTTCTTTTCCACAACTTCCCATGCCATAGGCACAGAGTCATGGAAAAACCAACTTTTTTCTGGTTGTCTGAGCAAAATGACATGCCCTGGAGAAAGGGTAAAAATCTGAAAGATATAGTATATATCCGCAGAGCGGGAAGGCCCAGGTGGGTGTAAGGAATCTGCAGCTAGATAGAGTCTCTACCAGATAATTCGTTACCGAAGGTAAGTAACTTGTTCATCTGATAGAGACTCCTAGCTGCAGATTCCTTACCATAGAATAGCTGCCCAAGCTATAACCTCCTGGCGGTGGGCTGCAAAGATATACTTTACACAAGGAGGTCCTGTAGGACCAAGGGAGCAAAATGCCCCTCTCTTCTCACTCGGCTATCCAGGCAGTAGTGTCTTGCGAACGTGTGCAAGGAAGCCCACGTTGCCGCCTGGCAGATGACTAGAACTGGCACGCCTCTAGGTAACTCTGTGGTAGCAGCTTTTCCCCTTGTAGAGTGAGCTCTCAAGCCCTTAGGAGGCTGCTTCTTAGCCAATGCATAGCAGATTTTAATACAGATAACAACCCAGACCGAAATGGTTTGTTTCTGGACTGCCCGACCCTTCTTTGCTCCAACGTACCCCCACAAAGAGCTGGGCGTCTACCTGTGCGGTCAAGGTAGAACGACAACCCTCTTTTTGGGTCCAGACGTGGAGATGATCCTCTTCTTTAGAGGGATGCAGTGGAGCAAAGAAGGTGGCCAGGGTGATGTTCTCACTCAGATGGAAAGGGGTCACCTCCTTGGGGAGGAAAGAGGCACGAGTTCTGAGGACTACCTTATCAGGATATATTGTGAGATACGGCAGTTTTGATGATAAAGCCTGCATCCCACTTACTCTCCTGGCAGATGTGATCGTCACTAAGAAGGCTGTTTTGATAGTGAGCAGCTGGAGAGGACAATTATGTAAAGGCTCAAAAGGAGCACACATAAGAAAAGTAAGCACTAGATTAAGGAAGGACCAGCTGGGGCATAACAAAAGTCATAGGTGGAAAGATATGTACAACTCCTTTTTAAAATCTCTGTACAATAGGAGACTTAAACAAAGACTGTTGATCAGGCAAGCGAAGAAAAGCTGATAAGGCAGTAAGATAGCCCTTACTCGTCCGTAAGGAGGAACCCTGTTGGGTGAGTTTCAGAATGAAAAGGAGGCTATTAGAAAGAGAAGAAGAAAGAGGATCAATAGACTTACATTAAATGTAAGGTGCTTCTCATAGGTATAGGTAGGACTTTGAATAAAAACAGTGATGTACACAGCTTGGCATAAAATGGCAATACGCTATTTTAAAAGTGGACACAGTGCAAAATTCAAAAAGTCCTGGGGGAGGTAAGTACAAGTTGATTAGTACGGTAAGTAAAGCACTTACAAGTTCAGTCCCTGGGGCATGGACAGCCCACCGTTGGGGGATCAAGTCAACTCCAAACACCCAGCACCAGCAACACAGGGCCAGTCAGGTGCAGAGGTCAATGAGGGGCCCAAATAACATAGGTGCCTATGGAGGCAGGGGGTGCTCCGATTTTAGTCTGCAAGCAGGTAAATACCTGCATCCTTGGGGAGCAGACCAGGGGAGTTTTGTAGAGCACGGGGGGGGGTCCCCAAGTAGGCACACTAAGTACACCCTCAGCAGCAAAGGAGCGGCCGGGTGCAGTGGGCAAACAAGGCGTCAGGTTTGCAATAGAAATCAACAGAGGGACCCGGGGGTCCCTCAGACATTGCCGGCAGGGCACAGGGGGGTTCTCGGGTCAGCCACCGACTGGTCAAGGTGAGGGCTGCTTGCTGGTCACTGCTGCACAGGTGGTTGGTTCTTCACAGGCCTGGGGTCTGCGGGTGCAGTGCTTCTTCCAGGCGTTGGGTTTCTTCTTACCAGGCAGTCTCGGTCAGGGGGCCCACGGGATTCCCTCTGCAGGTGTCATCGTGGGGATGCAGAGAGGTTAGCACAGGGTGGATAAGTCGTCAGAGTTGCCTGGGGTTCCTCTGTGGGTTGTTGGTTTCTCTGGACACAGGCCAGGGGCGTCAGGTGCAGAGTGGGGGGGACTCACGCTTCTGGAGTGAGGTGAGAGCCCCTTTAAAGATGGTTTCTTCTTGCTCGTTTAGACAGGGCCTCTGTTCACTGGAGTTTCTTGGTCCTTGTTAAGTGCAGGGCAGTCCTCTGAGTCGGCAGGGGTCACTGGGCCCGCAGGATGCGTCGCTGTTGCAGGTTCTTTGAATCAGGAGACAGGCAGGTAGGGCTGGGGCCAAAGCATCTGTCGTCTTCCTTCTTCTCTGTGGGGTTTTCGGGTCAGCAGTCCTTCTTTGTGGGTCGTGAGGAATCTGATTTTCTGGGTTCAGGGTTGCCCCTAAATACTAAATTAAGGGGTGTGCAATGGCTACTATCCCTGAGGGTGGCTATACCCTCATTGTGCCTCCTCTCTTTGGGGAGGGGGGCACATCCCTATTGGGCTAAATCCTCAAAGCAAGAAGGAGGATTTTTTAAGTATGGGGCCACATCAGCTCTGGTCACCTTAAGGGTGGACCTGGCTGAGGGGGTGACTCCTTGTTTATCTCATTATCTCCCTGGACTTGCTACCAAAAGTGGGGTCTGTCGGGGGGGGGGGTATGCCGGGCATCTCCACTAACTGGAGTGCCCTGGGGTGTTGTAACACCAGGCTTGTGCCTTTGAGACTCACCAACAGGTGTTACATTTCCTGCAGGGGGAAGTGTGAAGCACCTCCACCCAGGACAGGCTTTGTTCCTGATCACAGAGTGCACAAAGGCACTCACCCAATGTGGCCAGAAACTGGTCTGGAAGTGGCAGGCTGGCAGAGACCGGTCAGCCTAGCACTAGCAGTTGGGCTGGCATGCAGGGGACATCTCTAAGATGGGGCCAGGGCCACAAGATCTGCAATATACCCCATGCCAGTTTCTTCATGCAATTTATACGAGGTGACTCCCTGAGGCACTGCTAGTAATCTGCGCACAAAGTTGTTTTCCACAGTCTGTAAATCTCTAATTTCCATGTAACCCCAGACATCACACCCATAGGTCACCATTGGGATCCATTTAGCTTTATACACCTTAACCAGGCCCTGTATTGGCTTTCCCCCAGATTTCTGCAAAGGCCCCACCTCTCTGGATAAAGTATTTAGTTTATCCTTCTTTTGGGTACCCAGGACCCGTGAGTGTAAAAAAGAACCCCCAAGTAATGAAAGATGGATACTCTCATCAGTTCAATACAACCACCATAAAATTATTTCCTGGGCCCACCTCCATTGTGTGGGACTTCGAGTAATTCGTGGTCAGACCGAGGACTCCCATAAAATGAATAAACGTATCAGGCTGAAGGAACTCAATCCGGTTCCGTGCTGAAAATAAGGAACTGAGGTCAGAACATTGGGGAGTTGCCTGTAGGAAACTGGCCCCTCTTGCAGTTACATCCCCTTCCCCCCCGCTCCCCACACACTTTCTGCCTGATATTGATGCTGACTTGATAGAATGTGCTGGGATCCTGCTAACCAGGCCCCAGCACCAGGGTTCTTTCCCTAAAAATGTATCATTGTTTCCACAATTGGCACACCCCTGGCACACAGTACCAGTGGTATCAAGGGCCCTGTGACCAGGGAAGCTTCCTAAGGGCTACAGCATGTGTTATACCACCCTAAGGGACCCCTCAACAAACACATACACACTGCCATTGCAGACTGTGTGTGTTGGTGCGGAGATAAAGGCAAATTCGACATGGCATCCCTCTCAGGGTGCTATGTCCACAAAACACTGCCTGTGACATAGGTAAGTCACCCCTCTAGTAGGCCTTACAGCCCCAAGGCAGGGTGCACTATACCACAGATGAGACCACAGCTGCATGAGCAATATGCCTTTACAGTGTCTAAGTCCATTCTTAGACATTGTAAGTGCAGTGTGGGCCTATTAAGTATATGGTCTGGGAGTCTGCCTTAACTAACTCCACAGCTCCATTACAGCTTCACTGAATACTGGGAAGTTTGGTATCAGCCTTCTCAGCACAATATACCCACACCGATGACAGTGTTGGATTTATTTTTAAAAGCACACAGAGGGCATCTTAGAGATGCCCCCTGTATTTTACCCAATTCTCTAGTGTAGGACCAACTGGTCTGTGCCAGCCTGCCACTAGCAGACAAGTTTCTGACCCCCTAGGGTGGGGGCCTTTGTGCTCTCTGAAGCCAGAGGCAAAAGGCTGCTATGGGTGGAGGTGCTCCACACTTTTCCCCCTGCAAGAACTTTAACACCTGGTGGTGAGCCTCTAAGGTTCAGGCCTCACGTTACAATTCCCCAGGGTATTCCAGCTAGTGGAGATGCCCACCACCCAGACAAATCTCCACTTCTGGAAGCAAGTCTGGTGGGAAAATTAGGGAAAACAGGAAGGAGTGACCATCCCAGCTAGGACCACCCCTAAGGTGTCCAGAGCTAAGGTGACCACCTCCCTGCAGAATCCTCCATCTTGGTTTGGAGGACAGGGACCAATAGGGTTAGGTTTGTGCCCCCCCTCCCCAAAGGGAGTGGACACAATAAGGGTGTAGCCACCCTCAGGGACAGTAGCAAATGGCTACTGCCCTCTGACCTCTGAACCACCTCTAAATCCAAGATTTAAGGGCCTCCCTGAATCCAGCTCACCAGATTCCTGGTCACCTGACAAGAAAGAAGGACTGCAAAGCTGAAACCCCAGCAGAGAAGAAGGAAGACGCCAACTGACTCGGCCCCAGCCCTGCCGGCCTGTCTCCTGCTTCAAAGAACCTGCACAATAACAGCAACGCATTCAGTGCGACCAGTGGCCTCTGCCAAGCTCCAGAGGACTGCCCTGTGCCCGACAGGACTCCCGTGAATAGTGGCCCTGTCCAAGAACAAACACCACCCAGGGACTCAAGCACCACTCCGAATGCGTGAGTCCTGACCACTCTGCACACTACGCCCACGGCCCGTGTCCAGGTGGCCCAGCTGACCAGAGAGGATCCCCAGGTGTAAGCAAGTGCCTACCCTGGGTTGACATCTCCACGATGACACCTGCAGAGGGAATCCTGAGTATCTCCCCCCCGACCGAGAAAGCTCCGGACGAAGATGTCTGACGCCTAAAAGACCACTGCACTTGCAGCCTCCAGGCCTTGGAAATCCCGACCTCCGATGTAGCTAAGTTCAGCAGGTGGCCCTCCTCCCTGTCTAGCCTGTGGTTTGCCAGAGACAACCCCTGGACCTCACCTGCAGCCTCTGAGTGACCCCAGAAGTCTCCTCCTAGAGAATCATTGAAAACCAGATGCCCTGTTTGCACCAGGCCATCCCAGTGCCGCTGGGGATGTGTTGGGTGCATACATGTGGCCCCCCGGTGTTCCTCTAAACCACCCAGGTCTGCCCTCCGAAGACACAGGTACTTACCTACCTGCAGATCTGATTTAGAGTGCCCACAGTCTCCATAGGAACCCATATTAAATTTGCCTCAATTTTGACCTCTGCACCCGGCCGGCCCTTGTTGCTGGTGGTGGGTGTTTGGGGTTAACTTGAACCTCCGACCTGTGGACTTTCTAAAACCCGGATACTGGAACTGTAAGTTTTGTACTTACCGGCAAACTGAACTAACCTTTCTTCCCCACAGGAACTGTTTCTGAAAATTGCACTGTCAACTTTTAAAAGAGATAACTGCCAATATTTCAAAAACTGTATAACTTATTGATTTCAAACAAAGTGCTATTGATATATGTGTGGAATACAAATCAATTGAAGTACTTACCTGCAACTTGAATCTTGTGGTTCTGAAAATAAATTAAGAAAATATATATTTTTGCTATATAAAAAACATTGGTCTGGAGTTAAGTCATTGAGTCTGTGCTTCTTACATTGTCTGTGTGTGTACAACAAATGCTTTGTACTACCCTCTGATAAGCCTAACTGCTCAAACACACTACCACAAAAAGAGAGCATTAGTATGATCTACTTTAGCCTCTGTTAAGCCTCTGGATAACCCCTGGACTCTGTACACACTATCTCATTCTGATATAGTAGATACAGAGCCAGCTTCCTACCTACACCATGTCACAACTTTATGCCAACGGCAGGCATATACCATTTTGGTGTAGGGACGCCTGGCTGCCAGGATAACCTTACAGAATTTAGGCGGAAGGTCAAAAGGTGTCAACTGCCGCCACTCAATTTCCACACATGAAGGCGAAGACTGGACAGGTTCGGGTGGAGGACCGTCCCTGGTACTGCAACATCAGATCCTTTCAAAACAGCAGTCTGACTGGAGGATCTGTGGCCATGCTGAGTAGCTCTGGATACCATACTCTCCGTGCCCAGTTCAGAGCCACAAGGGTTACTTGGGCCCAGTTGTTCTTTATCTTCTTCAGAACTCTGGGCAGAAGTCGTATAGGTAGGAAGGCCTAAAGGAAGCCTGAGCTCCACTCAAGACTTAAAGCGTCACTGAGCGAGTGCTGCCTTGGAAACTCCAACGCGCAAAACAGCTGACATTGCACATTTGCTGCGGAGGCAAGCAGATCTAACTAAGGCTTTCCCCACTCTTGAAAGAGACCTTGCGCCATTCATGGCGAATGTAGACGCCATTCATGATCGATTATGTATCGATGGCTGACTTCATCTGTTCTGGCGTTTAGAGAGGCCACCACATGTTGAACCACAAGGTTAATTCGATGATATGTCAGCCACGTCCAGAGGCGCAGAGCCTCTTGACAAAGGGTCCAGGGCCCTACTCTGCTCTGTTTGTTGCAGTACCACATGGCAGTATTGTTATAAGTAAACACCTGCACCACTTTCCCTTTGAGAGAAGGAAGGGATGCTTTCAATGAAACCTGATCGCCCGGAGCTCCACAAGACTGACATGGAGTCCAGACTCCACCAGAGACCATACACCTCTGATCTCTGCCTCTCCCATGTGGCCGTCTCTTCCCAGGAGTGACAAGTCTGTCACTACTGTAAGATCTGGTTGAGAAAGAAGAGGGATCTGCTGTTGACCCAATCCTGATTCGAAAGCCACCACTGCAGATCTTTCGCAGACCCCTCCGAGATCTGGACCATGTCAGAGAGATTCCCCTGATGTTGCGCGCAATGGAACTTCAATTCCCACTGCAGAGCCACCATATGCCTTCTGGCATGTGTCACTAGCAGGATGCAGGAGGGCATTAGGCCCAGCAGCCTCAGAGTCAGTCTCACCGAAACCCAAGAGAGAAACTGAAAGATCAGAGTCATAGCCTAAATATCTTGGACTCACTTTTCGGGAGGATAAGCCCGAAACTGCACTGTGTCCAGAGCAGCTCCGATGAAGGGGAGCGTCTGAGAGGGCGTCAGGAGTGACTTTGGCACATTTACAGCGAACCCTAGCATGTGCAGAAGGTTCGCCATAGACTGAAGGTGGGAGATGACTTTCTGGGGCGTGTCTACCTTCAACGGCCAGACCTCGAGGTAGGGAAACACTGATACCCCTAACCTGCGCTAATGAGCTGCAACCATGCCATCACTTTTGTGAACACTCGAGGGGCGCTGGTAAGGCCAAAGGGGAGCACAGTAAACTGAAACTGCTTGTGACCTACCACGAATAGTAGGTAATGTCTGTGGGCGGGCAGCATGGGGATGTGGAAATAAGCGTCCTACAAGTACCACGCTGCCATCCAGTCTCCTAGGTCTAAGGCAGACAGAACCTGAGCCACGATAAGCAATTTGAATTTCTCCTTCTTGAGGAAGTAGTTTAGGTCCCGAAGGTCCAGGATAGGACATAAGCCCTTGTCCTTTTTTGGCACCAGAAAGTAGCAGGAATAACATCCACAACCTACTTCCGGTGCAGGGACCTTCTCTATAGCTCCCTTGGTCAAGAGAGCTGCGACTTCCTGGCGGAGAAGTGCCAATTGATCCTCCGGGAGTTGGCGGAGTGAAAGAGGCATGGCTGATGGAGCAGATTCGAAAGGGAGGGAGTAGCCCTTTCGAATAATCTGCAAAACCCACCTGTCCGTAGTGACGGATTCCCAGTGGGGCAGAAGATGGCGATTCCTGCCGCCAACTGGAAGGGAGTGAGGGGACGGACTAGGTGGTTTTGAAGGCTGCAGCGGGGGCAGAGGTGGACTAGGAAGACCTCTGGTTCCCTGTCCCACGCGGGATTCCGCATCCCTGGGCATCCAGCAGCTGGACAGCATGGGTGGCACGGTGGCTGGGTGGGAGGCATGACAGGGAGCCCCTTCCAGGGCCACGAAAGGGGCGAAAAGCGGACTGCATGGGGCAAGAGGCGGAGGAAAGACCAAGGGACAGAGCTGTAGCCCGGGAATCCTTGAATCTCTCCAAGGCCGAGTCCACTTTGTCTCCAAAGTGATGAGAGCCATCAAAGGGCATGTCCATGAGGGACTGTCGGACATCCCCAGAAAAACCATAAGTATGCAACCAGGCGTGGAGTCGCAAGGCCACTGCTGTAGCAACCGATCTGACCAGAGAGTCGGTCGTGTCCAGCCCACATCGGATTGTGAACTTCACCGCATCTCTCCCATCGTTGACAGCTTGGGAGACAATAGCACAGGCCTCCTCCGGTATCTGCAGCAGGACTTGTGCAACCGTATCACAAAGAGAGCGGGTATAACGGCCCAAAAGGCATTCGGTGTTCACAGAACGCAGAGTGAGACTGGAGGAAGAAAACTTCTTCCCAACTTTTCTACCCTTTTTGATTCCCTATTCGGGGGTGCGGAAGGGAATGCGCCTGAAGAAGAGGAAGCCTGGATGACAAGACTCAGACGTGGGGTGTTGGGACAGGAATTTAGGGTCGTTTGGCGGCATGCAATAGTCCTATTCACAGGAGCCCCTGTGTTGGGTTTGGACCAAGTACACAAAAGGACATCGGTGAGGGCTTCATTGAACAGTAAAAGGGGCTCAAATGTGGAAGCCCCTGGCTGAAGCACCTTTGTCAGGAGGTTGAACCTGACCTCTACAGTAGGAAGCTCAAGGCCAAGGACCTCACCCGCCCTACTGACCACCATACCATAAGTCGCTCCCTCAGCCAAAGCACGGTAGAAGGAGACCGCATGCCAGCATCTGGAGAAGTGTCCAGTCAAGTGGTGTCACCCAATTCCTGTGCCCAGTCCAAAGATGGGTCATCCTGTTATTCATAAGGGTCCAGGGACCCCTCCAATCCTTCCCTGAATTCCTACCCATAGGAAAAAGGGTTTAAAACCGACCTGGGGTGAATAGGCCCCATCGAAGACAAAGGCGGCGTTGGCTGACGCCACTCCGACTCAGTCGTTTGGAATAAGGATCGGGCTGACGTCGACAGTGGGCACTACTGATGTAGGGAGAGTCGACAATCGACGGCACCGGGAATGGTCTCAATGATGCGACCGGTGCCGATGAGGATCCGCCAGCGGATCCGGAGGGGACCTTGGTGGCCCGGAGCCAAAGCTGCCGGCGTGGAACCCGAAGGCCCCTCAACCAAACCCCTTGTGCACAAAGGCGCCATATCGGGATCGGTCTGCCCATAGATGAGGCGCATGGTCTCACAGAATTCCTTAAATTGGGCTGGGGACACTCTAGCTCCTTGAAACTTGGGGAAGCGTGGGGCGGACCCAGACGCAGGCTCCAAGGATGGAGGCCTTGAGCGTCGATGCTCCTCCTGCGTTGCGTCAGCCAAGCGGCGGGGCAAAGTCAGAGAACAATGAGACCTCTTTGACGACGACTTCTTAACTGCACCCGAAGATTATGAGGACGAGTGGTGATGGCTTCGCGAACCATCTTGGGATCTTCCTCTCGATCAAGACTGGGACATACACGGAATCGGGTGCATGGCACTCAGACCACACCTTCGGGTCGTGGTTGCGCTTGAGACACCACAAACAAACCTGATGCAGATCCGCCACCGACATCATGCGGTGACAGTCCCCGCACCGCTTGAAACCGGTCTTCGGGGATATCATCGACGCACCAAAGACTCACTAGAGAAGTCGGCAAAACGATCAAATTCGGTCAAAAAGAGACCAGGGGAGCTCTCTCCAGATCAGCACGTGGCGCAGAAAAAAAATAAATGACGTCACTGCGCTGGGGTGGCGTCTATGTACTACTCCAGACGTCATCACGGCGACTACGCCGCCAACAACGCCCTCGGAGTCAACCGATGCCACCTACCGATGTGAAAGGGTATTGCTCGAAGAAAAATCTCCAGATCCAGTCTGACGCCTGGGGGAAATTCTAAGGTAAGGAATCTGCAACTAGAAGTCTTTATCAGATACTTAGATTTAGGGGCATTGGGATGTGGGCGCAAGTGGCCAATGGGTTACTAGCCCCAGTGACTAATCCACCCCTGATGTGACCACATCTGGGGGTGTCACCTTTTCTACTCAGAACACTATATTTTGCCACTTTTCAAAATGGCAGAACCCATCTTCTGTTGTTCAGAGCAGGTAGCCCACCTTAGGGGTGTGGATAGACTTATGGGGGTATCCACCTCATGACAACCTAATTTCCCCCCGTGACTTGGTGCAAATGTGCCTAGGGGCAGTGGGGTGGCTTTGTCTTCCATTGGGAGTCAGCCGGATTACAAATCAGAGGTGATTAGTCTTTGAAGCTCACCACCTTGACCACTTTACTAGCCCTTCTGTGGGGGGGGGGGGGAGGACACCCGACACTTAGGCAGGCCTTGTTACTGACTCCCAAGAGTGTTTACACCTCCTGGCAGGGGGTCAGATTATTTTCTTGGCAGCATCAGCTTGTAGGCTGCCAGACAGGGTACAGGAAAGGCTGGGGCCACCAGGGTGCAACATCGAGGCCTACCTGGGTGCATGTCACATTAAATCTGACTTTGGAATGAAGTCAGGTTTAATGAGGCAAGTTGTTTGATACCAAACATGACATACTTAAGCAAGGCCATAATGGAGTTGGTTAACACTGGATGCCCAGGTGCCAGCCCATGTTAGCCTATGGGCCCCTGACCAGATACAGTAGCCCTGAATGGAAAAAGAGTACTATAGGGACATAGAAACATGTATACGTCCACACCTTTAACAGGATATACCCTGCCTCCTGGACTTAGGAGGCCTATCTTAGGAGTTTACTGGCATATATTAAAAGTAGTGCTTCAACCTTGTCACACATGGTGATGGTAAAATCGAGTTGGAGCAGTTTGCACTGCTCCTGCAGTCTGCAATGGCAGGCCTGCTGACATTATTTTACTTGGGTCACTCAGTGTGGCACAAATAGTGCTTCAGGCCCTGGTAATCATTTAAACTCCCAAGCCCTTGGTACCACTGGTACCATTTACCAGGTACTTATAAGGGGGTATACGTCCTTGCCAACTGGGGATACCAATACACACATATCAGTTTCAGGGAGAAAGCACTGGCACTGGGGCCTGGTTGTCAGGCTTTAGTGCACTTTCAGAGTCATGACCATTAGCATTGTGGCAAAATGTGTGGGTGTGACCATACAAAAACGGCATTGGTGGTGGGAAGAGGAGTTTGCCTCTGGTAAATCTTAGCAATATAGCAGGTGACGAAACCTCTGCAGGCTAACAGTTTTAACCGAAGGACCTTGTTTTCATCCCCTGCCATGGCTGTCAACTCTTCTCTATAAAGTAGCTCTGGGTAGTTAAGGTAGTAAGCTGGAACATTGCAGGGTACACTGCTAGAGCAGAATGTAACAATTGGCTTTCCTTTATAGAAAGCTTTGACATTGTATTTTTGCAAGCCATCTGGGAAACAACTGAGATTGTTCATGGTGGTCACAGATGTAATTCCATCGCTGCTCAACCCTCCAGACTGGAGAGCACAAAAGGGGGACTGCAAGAAAAACGGGCAACCAGGGCACTCCAAAGTAATAAGTCCAAGATGAGTAGATTTGCAGAGGATACTTTAATCCTTGGTAATGGGAAGTCAAAACGACACACACAGATATTCAAGTCCACATGTTAGAACAAGTATATGAGAGTTCAGAAACAGCCAACATGTGTTTCGTCCTCACGGACTTTTTCAAGGCTGGAAACATTAACAAAAGGGCACTATTTACAAGTAATGTCACTACCATCCAGTAGGTACAAAGAAAGAAGAAGAATGTAACAGTTTAAAATTGAAATTAACAGCAAATAAATTTTGCATAAGATGCATTAACCCTTTGGCATGCACGGATAGTCAGAATAGAGATAACCCATTGCTAGAGCCGTTCCGCACAAAAGAATGTCACCCTATATAAGACCAGTGAATATAGGGAGGAGGTGAGAAGGAAACATTAGTGAAGGTGAATAGGGATTGAGAGAGCCAACACTCAAGAATTGGGTGCAATGAGGGGTGTGCTTACTAACCACAAAAGTAAGGGTAATGATAACGTGCACAAACTGTATATAAAATTGTGAGATATATGGTGCCTGTGGAGACGATGATTTACCTCAAAATCTAACATTTGAGTACCCAGAGTATTTCTCTTAAAACTCCGATGGTGATTTTATATATCTTCGGAGAAGATCCAAAGAAGAAAAAAAGAAAGAAAAAAAGGAAAAACCACACGGTTATTGTGAAATCCATTCTAAGAGTCAAGTAACGAGAAAGCGGGGACGGGGAAGGCGAAAATCAACCTACCAAAAACGATGAGTGGTCCATCAAAATATACAAGCGTCCCTTATGGTATAGGGAAAAGTAATCTTCTAAAGCAGAGGGACTGTATCATGGAGTATCTCGGTAGTATAAGATGACACTATGTATGAGGCCTGGGTGGACCCAGCCTGTGAATTATAAAGACAAAAAGAAAAACCCTATAAGAAGCGAGCAATAAAAAACAAAAGACCAACTCTGGTATACGAGGAGTAGTTAAACAAAACCTACGATGAATGTGGGAAAAACTGGGCCCTGTACTGACTGCGTTCATAGATACTATGGAGGGAATAGGCTAGACGCCGTAAGGTGCAGTTGGTGAACTGCCATATGAGGCAAAATAGGCAAAATTTAAGTCCATTCACAAACTGCAGGTACGAATGGGCAAAGCCATGTAGGTGGTTTCCAGTTAGTAACGGGAAATCAAAACATAGTAAAGGAGCTGTTAGAGTAACCAAAGTATTGGCTCGAAAAAATACCATTCAGGATGGCAAAGTCTATTACGTAAGCAAAAACCTAGGGAACACAGTGAAAAATAGAAATGTCCTCCACAGTGAAGCCTCCCCATATCCTAAAAGTAACTACTGAATGAAAACTAGAGGAGAAAGGCAGTCAGCATCTGACCTTACCTGTACAGCCCCAGATTTCGGGAGTCAGGAAGGATCGGCGTAAGTAAATTACTTACGCGCAGCGCATGATAACGCTGCTGTGTTCGGATGATGAAACACGTCCCTCTAGACTGGCGGTGTATAAATACGTGTAAACCAAAAATAAAGGAAGGACTAAGCCTCACTAGGCGGACAATGAGCAAATAACACTCGTATTCAAAAGCACTCCACGGGCGCCATATTAGGTGTGGTTGAGAGTATGACAGAGCATTAATACGGACAAAGCAACGTATAGTTATACTGAGAATAAGGTGAAAAAAAGTGCTCTAGTAGAGAATCCCCCAAGGTGAATATGTGCACAAAGATGAAGAGTGGTGTTAAGGAGCTCCCTTAGCCAGCATTTTTTTATAAAAGTTTTTTTTTTTTTAAAGTTTTTTTTATATAAGTTAAAAAAGTAAGAGCATAGAGGGTGCACATATAGAGTTGTTGCAATAATACAAAGGTGAAAAGAAGTATAGGACACTGAGCATAATATGATTGACCCGGAAATCAGTTGCAAATAAACAAATAAACAACATTCGGCGTGTACCACTATAAAGTGGGACATAGGTTTGTACAACACTAATACATGGTATTGACATTTGAACAAGTTATAAGGCACATGAAGAACATTTTGAAGATTATAAGTAAGGGAAGTATATGGACTGTTGAATGGGACATAATTATGTACAATACTAATACATGGTATTTGATATATATAGTCATGTAGTATACATAGAAGAGATGGGGAAAAAAGAGAGAGCGGCTAAACATAGGCAGCAGAATTCTATCATAAAAGTATAATGCTCCGTGCCTAATTATTGTTTTGTTCTCCTTACGGAAGACAGCGAGTTATATCTATATCCAAAATCGTACCTTATGGACAGAAATATCCCTGATCACGTAGTGAGGGTTTGTTAAGGAGAGAGGGAAAATGCAAGGTATCTAACTTTAGAGAAATACATGAAGGTCCTTATGGATATTAAGGCCCTGTTCTACTGCTCGTAGTTTAATAATCCACCTGCTTTCCAGGCGTCTTAGGGCCAACGTACGGTTGCCTCCAGGAGGCGTCCTGTTAAGGGAGTCAATCCCATGGATATAGATGTCCAAAACTTCTCTGTGTCCATGGGTCTCATTGTAATGGGTCGCAAAAGCATAGTTGATGTTAGATGACTGAATGGCTCTCAGGTGTTCTTGAATTCTCTCTTTTAATGGTCGAATGGTGCTTCCAACATATATGAGCCCACATGTGCAGACATTGCAGTACACCACATAACTTGTGTTGCAATTAATAAAGTGTTTGTGTGTAACCTGGGTATTGTACTGGAACCTCACTAGCTTGTCTTTGATGTACCCACAAATGTTGCAGTGTCCACATCTGTAAGTGCCAGGTGGCGGTTTAGGCAGCCAGGTAACCCTACTCTCAGGTGGCATGAAACTGTGACATAGCTGGTCCCGTAGTGAGGTGCCCCTCTTGTAAATAGTACTGGGTTTTACAGTCAGACCATTCTTTAAAGTATCGTCTGTTAGTAGCAATGACCAATGTTTACATACCGTTTTATAAACTTGGGAGCTCAGTGCACTATGTTTGATAACAAGAGAGATATGTTCCTGTGAACTTTTCTTCTTAGTGTTGGTAAGTAAGCTCGGGCATTTGATAATGGTCTGTGGGTGATAGCCTCTATTAAATACAGGTATTTAATACTTTTAATATAAAATTTACTCATGAGGCCAGTCAATCTTCCATCAACTTTCTGGATCTTACTATTTACATTGAGCATGGTAAAATCTGTACCAAACTGTTTAGAAAGCCTACAACATGCAATGCTGTTCTGCACGCCACCATCTCACATCCTAAGCCCAAATCAATGCTATTCCATATGGGGAAAGCACCAGGATCCGTCGTAACTGTAGTGAGGAGCAGGTATTCCAAGAAGAATAGCATAACATGGAACTACGTTTTAGGCATAGAGGCTATCACCCACAGACCATTATCAAAGCCTGCAACAAGATTATGAAAATCAAATGCCCGAGCTTACTTACCAACACTAAGAAGAAAAGTTCACAGGAACATCTCTCTCTTGTTATCAAACATAGTGCACTGAGCTCCCAAGTTTATAAAACGGTATGTAAACATTGGTCATTGCTACTAACAGACGATACTTTAAAGAATTGTCTGACTGTAAAACCCAGTACTATTTACAAGAGGGGCACCTCACTACGGGACCAGCTATGTCACAGTTTCATGCCACCTGAGAGTAGGGTTACCTGGCTGCCTAAACCGCCACCTGGCACTTACAGATGTGGACACTGCAACATTTGTGGGTACATCAAAGACAAGCTAGTGAGGTTCCAGTACAATACCCAGGTTACACACAAACTCAAACACTTTATTAATTGCAACACAAATTATGTGGTGTACTGCATTGTCTGCACATGTGGGCTCATATATGTTGGAAGCACCATTCGACCATTAAAAGAGAGAATTCAAGAACACCTGAGAGCCATTCAGTCATCTAACATCAACTATCCTTTTGCGACCCATTACAATGAGACCCATGGACACAGAGAAGTTTTGGACATCTATATCCATGGGATTGACTCCCTTAACAGGACGCCTCGCGGAGGCAACCGTACGTTGGCCCTAAGACGCCTGGAAAGCAGGTAGATTATTAAACTACGAGCAGTAGAACAGGGCCTTAATATCCATAAGGACCTTCATGTATTTCTCTAAAGTTAGATACCTTGCTTTTTCCCTCTCTCCTTAAGAAACCCTCACTACGTGATCAGGGATATTTCTGTCCATAAGGTACGATTTTGGATATAGACATAACTCGCTGTCTTCCGTAAGAAGAACAAAACAATAATTAGGCACGGAGCATTATACTTTTATGATAGAATTCTGCTGCCTATGTTTAGCCGCTCTCTCTTTTTTCCCCATCTCTTCTATGTATACTACATGACTATATATATCAAATAACATGTATTAGTATTGTACATAATTATGTCCCATTCAACAGTCCATATCCTTCCCTTACTTATAATCTTTGGAATGTTCTTCATGTGCCTTATAACTTGTTCAAATGTCAATACCATGTATTAGTGTTGTACAAACCTATGTCCCACTTTATAGTGGTACACGCTGAATGTTGTTTATTGGCAACTGATTTCCGGGTCAATCATATTATGCTCAGTGTCCTGTACTTCTTTTCACCTTTGTATTATTGCAACAACTCTCTATATGTGCACCCTCTATGCTCTTACTTTTTTAACTTGTATAAAAAAAACTTTTTTGGGTAAAAACTTTTTAAAAAAAAATGCTGGCTAAGGGAGCTCCTTAACACTACTCTTCATCTTTGTGCACATATTCACCTTGGGGGATTCTCTACTAGAGCACTTTTTTTCACCTTATTCTCAGTATAACTATACGTTGCTTTGTCCGTATTAATGCTCTGTCATACTCTCAACCACACCTAATATGGCGCCCGTGGAGTGCCATTGAATACGAGTGTTATTTGCTCGTTGTCCGCCTAGTGAGGCTTAGTCCTTCCTTTATTTTTGGTTTACGCGTATTTATACACCGCCAGTCTACAGGGACGTGTTTCATCATCTGAACACGGCAGCGTTATCATGCTCTGCACCTAAGTAATTTACTCACGCCGATCCTTCCTGACTCCCGGAATCTGGGGCTGTACAAGTAAGGTCAGATGCTGACTGTCTTTCTCCTCTAGTTTTCATTCAGTAGTTACTTTTAGGACATCGGGAGGTGTCACTGTGGAGGGCATTTCTATTTTTCACCGTGTTCCCTAGGTTTTTGCTTACGTAATAGACTTTGCCATCCTGAATGGTATTTTTTCGAGCCAATACTTTGGTTACTCTAACAGCTCCTTTACTATGTTTTGATTTCCCGTTACTAACTGGAAACCACCTACATGGCTTTGCCCATTCGTACCTGCAGTTTGTGAATGGACTTACATTTTGCCTAATATGGAAGTTCACCAACTGCAGCCTTACGGCGTCTAGCCTATTCCCTCCATAGTATCTATAAACGCAGTCAGTACAGGGCCCAGTTTTTCCCACATTCATCGTAGGTTTTGTTTAACTATTCCTCGTATACCAGAGTTGTTTTTTTGTTTTTTATTGCTCGCTTCTTATAGGGTTTTTCTTTTTGTCTTTATAATTCACAGGCTGGGTCCACCTAGGCCTCATACATAGTGTCATCTTATACTAAGGAGATACTCCATGATACAGTCCCTCTGCTTTAGAAGATTACTTTTCCCTATACCATAAGGGACGCTTGTATATTTTGATGGACCACTCATCGTTTTTGGTAGATTGATTTTCGCCTTCCCCGTACCCGCTTTCTCGTTACTTGACTCTTAGAATGGATTTCACAATAACAGTGCGGTTTTTCCTTTTTTTCTTTCTTTTTTTCTTCTTTGGATCTTCTCTGAAGATATATAAAATCACCATCAGAGTTTTAAGAGAAATACTGTGGGTACTCAAATGTTAGATTTTGAGGTAAATCATCGTCTCCACAGGCACTGTATATCTCACAATTTTATATACAGTTTGTGCACGGTATCATTACCCTTACTTTTGTGGTTAGTAAACACACCCCTCATTGCACCCAATTCTTGAGTGTTGGCTCTCTCAATCCCTATTCACCTTCACTAATGTTTCCTTCTCACCTCCTCCCTATATTAACCGATCTTATATAGGGTGACATTCTTTTGTGCGGAACGGCTCAAGCAATGGGTTATCTCTATTCTGACTATCCGTGCATGCCAAAGGGTTAATGCATCTTATGCAAAATTTCTATGCTGTTAATTTCAATGTTAAACTGTTACATTATTCTTCTT
This sequence comes from Pleurodeles waltl, assembly GCF_031143425.1. Lineage (NCBI taxonomy): Eukaryota > Metazoa > Chordata > Amphibia > Caudata > Salamandridae > Pleurodeles > Pleurodeles waltl. Next base: position 849,043,476 of record NC_090444.1, read on the forward strand.
TCTTTGTACCTACCGGATGGTAGTGACATTACTTGTAAATAGTGCCCTTTTGTTTATGTTTCCAGCCTTGAAAAAGTACGTGAGGACGAAACACGTGTTGGCTGTTTCTGAACTCTCATATACTTGTTCTAACATGTGGACTTGAATATCTGTGTGTGTCGTTTTGACTTCCCATTACCAAGGATTAAAGTATCCTCTGCAAATCTACTCATCTTGGACTTATTACTTTGGAGTGCCCTGGTTGCCCATTTTTCTTGCATTTTGTATCTTACAGCACATGCCATAGGTGGTCCGGCTTTCCGCCTGTGTTTTTGTGCATCCCGAAACCCTTGGTGGTTGGGTTTCTGTACCAGGTTGGCACCCTTCACAAGACTGTACATACGATATGCTACTCTGGAGCTCTCGGTTTCGGATGTGCGACGGTTAGCATCATCCACCTTGTCTAGTAACGTTGACAAAAGGGGGACTATCAATCTGGCTGAAGCTTTCACTGAATTGGGAAGTGACTCGTATATCCACTGACAGCTGTGTGATACAGGACTTAGTGGTTAAAAGTAGTAACAAATATAAACTGTGCCTAGGTCATTTGTACAATAACATATTTTGTTACTCCAATAAAGCTAAAATCAAAAGTTTGCTTGAAGTAGTAGATATGGTCAATAAGCAAACTAGAGGTGAATGAAACGCAGAAATGTAACTGCAGGTGAGGACGTTAATGCTGTTCTACATGTTGACACTTTTGACCAAGATCACAGAACTGATAGAAACCCACCTAATACCACTAGATGTTGAAATTCTAGAGGGCTAAATCTTGTCAACTTGAATCTTGAAAGAGATTTGGTATGTACCCACAATCTATATTAAACCTTTAATACCTGCTGTCAATACATTTTTTTATGTGGTTGTAGGTGTTCTGGTGTGATAGATTATATATTTTTGTACAGATCACTTATTAAGTTAGTCTCTAATTGCAAAACCGGTATTATGTGCATCGGGGATCACAGCCCATTTACTCTGTCTCTTGATTTCCCAGCGTTATTTTCTGCCCCCAATCACAACACATATGAATCCATACTAAAGATGAAAACATATGTCTAGTCTGGAGATTAACTGACCCAACTACCTTTTTAAAAAATTTGATCAAGGATAGCTATAGGGCCTTCATTATTTGCCTTACGTCAGAGGGGGATGTACAGGTAAAACTTGAGTAATTTAATGAAATATGTAAGATGGCAAAGAAAATGTTAATGAAGCCTGCTCCAATGCTTTCTGATCAGAACCCTAAGAGGTTTGATTCAGCATGCTCTTGGGCAAACCGAAACCTGAGACTTGCCCCCAGAACTACACCAAGGAAAAAGGAGTTGGTAAAGAGATGTACAGCTTAATATAAATACACTTTAAAGTAAAGTAATGAGATCAGAATACAGAATTTCGAGACTTTAAAGAAGGCTAATCAGAGGAAAGATGCCAAAATGCTTTGGTTTCTTATTAGCTGCGTAAGAGATAACAGCAAAAATATGTTACCACTTAGCTCACATATCCCAGCAGCTGACTGGGTTAACACTTTTCTAGTGTTTATCACTTTAATCATAGTGAGGAGCTACATGTAAACCAGGAGGAGGGTGTGATCAAAATTTAAGAACCACTTTATAAATGAACTTTGGAGTAAGTGATTACAGGTCTTCAGGACTGCCCCTTTAATAAAGCCCCTGGTCTGTAACAACTTACTCACATGTAACCTTGACATTTGGGCACCTCTGCTAACAAAAACTTTACTTTCCTAATGGTTGTCTTCGTTAATCAAACCTATTTTTAAGAAAGAGAATGAACTGGATCTATGTTGTTATTGTCCAATCTCCCTTATTGACTGAACAGCTAAAGATTTAGGAATAGTGATTTTTAATCGAATTAGGACTTGGGCCAAAGATCAGAACATCTTTAGTTCTTGCCAGTATGAATTCAGGGAGTGCCTGGGTACAGTAGAGCAGTGCTTGAACATTGAATTGACTATTGGTGTATATGTAGTAGCTAGAGACAGCCCACTGTTCCTGGCCTTCAAGGACCTCCCCAGCGCTTTGAACTGTGTAAATAAGTCTAAGCTCTAGCCCATGTTAATGGGAAATGGTATGGATCCAAAACTAGTTAACTTTTTTGTCCCTGTTTCATCATAATCTAACTGCCATATTTAGATTTGGCCAGAATGGGAAATGTACAGAACATTTGCTCTAGAGAGGAAAGTCCCACAGAAATGCATTCTGGCATTCACTGTAGTTACTTTATACAATAACAATTTGAATAGCCACCTGACTGCTTGCGGACAAGATGTACATCTGATAGGTAATCTGCAAGTACAGACACTAATGTATGCTGATGATACAGTACTGATGGCTCGTACCCCAAGGAGTCTATCACAACTGCTATGGGGTTTTGCCAATTTTATGAGAAAATTCCATGTTGGTATTAGTTATTCTAAATGCCATATCAAGGTATGTGGATTACGTCCAGTCCACATTAACTCCTACATGTTGTCCACAATCCCAAGTTTTCCATACTTGGGGGTCCGTTTTGATTCCTCAGGTCGGTGACACTCAAATCTATTTACTATGGGGCTGAAATGTACTCCATCTATCGGAACACTTTTTCCACTTGTGTCCTTAGATAGGAGGAAAACTTGATAGTACCCACTTTTATTCTTAGATATCTATAAGCCCCAATGCATTTGTGTTGCTATGTATGGCACAGGTGTATGGGATTATGCAAACGCAGATACTAAGCAGATAAAGGAAAAATGCTTTTGCCATAGACTTCTATTCCAGCAACCTAGATACTTCGCTTGCCCACAAGGAATTAGGACTCACCTGAAGGACCTTATAAAGCTTTCACTTCTGATGCTGCGGCTGTCAATATGGTGTCATCTTTAGACTTTTTTTTTTTATCAACAAGTGATTGCAGGGTGCTTAAATAAAAGCAGTGAACGAGCTCTGTCTGGCTTGCCCATGTCAGAAATGTTTTTTAGTTTTTGGGTAGGCCATTTCTTTTTACTAAACCCGACAATATAACTACATCTGATAACAACTGGTTAAAGCTTGTTTTTATGGAAGCTAAGCATTCTCAACAAGACCTTAGAGAACGTAATAAAATGGTAAATAAATAATAACTTTCTGCACAGGCTACCGTTAGCATTAAACCTTATTTTCTATATACCTGTAGCCAATCGGACAGGTCTTTTTTGGTGAGGTTTAGAACAGTTCACAACTGTACTTTGTTATGATTTGTTAGGACATTTTGGTAAGGACAGTAGCCTTGTTTGTCTGAGTGATGTTTTAATCAAATTTTAATATATTTTATTTTGTCAAATTTATGTAAAGTTTACTATAACATATCTCCTCCCACTCTTGAAAACATATAATTTTAAACAATGTAAGCCAGCTCTTTTTTCCTTTGGTCTCTTGTGGATCCAGCAATTTGCCTTGCTAATGTTTTCTTTTTAAAAAGCATTGCTCAATGCAGAAAATCTATGGATTTTAAATATCTCTCTTAAATAATTTTTATCCTGGTGATTACAATGCAATATGCATTTTTTAAATGTGTTTTCTCTTTGTGCAGTGTAATGCCTTGTGTGCTTTTATGGTTAAGTTTCTTAATCAAATTAAGTAGTTTGACTAACTATAAAGATCAATGATGAAATAGCTAACATAAACATCAAACACCACCACACAAGAGATTATGAATCCTATCAATAATAAATGTAAACAAGACAAACTGCCTCTACTCATAAAAACTTTAGTATGAAAATAAGAAGTAGAAGTTATACTCATACTCTGCAGTCATAACGTCATTGATGTCTGTCAAGTCAAAAAGCAAGCAATGTTCCTATAAAAGCTCTGATATTACATGATGTGGCATACTATTATATAACATAAAACAAAAGAATATAATAAGTATGATGTTAAAAGACAGTGAAAAAGCAAAGAAATTTAGGACGCACTCTAAAACGAAAATAAGCCTCGATAAGGAACATTAATAAGCAGCGGCACTGAACATCAGTAAATCTCAATCTAAAATCTGTAACATAAAAGTCAATACATTGTATGTGTATCACCAAAGCGAGTACAAGTCAACACATTGTAGATTAAAAAAAAAAACAACTTCCCACAAAAGATGACGTCTGGACCGTCATTCTGATCATGTAATACCCAGGCAACGCATGCATGAAAGTTGAATATAGCACAGAAGGAACAAACTCAAAACATGGAAAGACAGGGCAACCAATACTGCAGCTGTGTCACAATAAAATAGATTAAGGAGGAGGAATAGAAATACACTGAGAGGAAGAAAAGAAGCAACATACCAAATCTAGAACAGATATTGCAGGCATAGCGGTCTGCTGCAGGTGGCAAAAAGGAGGGGAAAAAGAAAATATGCAGAGTGAAAAAATACTTAATACTTTTGAAAGGCAGAAAAGCATCTCTCCTTCATTCACGACACCAGCCACTTTCAAAGAATGAAATCAAAAGAAAAAAAAATCAACAATAAACCAATTCCCTAAGCACAATCATTAAAATGAGTTACAATACTATTACAGGAGTGAAATAACCCTCTATGCAGACTAGCAGTCAGGGTATAGTCCATATTTCCACTGTTATGCCATGTCCTTCCAATGAAATGACCAGAAAAACATGCATCCATTTATTTTTCGGGCTCAGTATATTTCTTGATACAGACCACACCTTAAGACTATCCAAGAATGCAGCAGAGCTGAAAGTATGTTACTTAAGAAACAAAAACGCTCTCCCTTCTCTAGGGAATGTCCAAGGGTGTATACAACTAAAACACATTTTGATCATGCTTCCTTTTATAAAAACCTATGTATTTTATATCTCAATGGTTGTATCCATATAACTTATAAAAATGTTGGTTAGTACAGTATTCCTTATTAGCCACTCTCCTATCAATCCACCAGTACTACATCATATTTTATGTGGTAAACATAATTACCTGCAGGAAAACAGAACTACTCACCTTTAACAATGGTTCTCCTGCATGAAACACCTCAAAGTAATTTTGCTTGGGTAGAAATTGCTGATCCGGGCCGAATTTTTCTGGACAACATTTTTTAAAATGGTCGATGCGCTGCAGTGATGATGTAATGGTTCAGGAACCATTAGACCAATATACTTTATTTTGGTGTCAAAACAGGTTTTGGGGGCCAGGAAGTTACAGAGGCAGAAAATAACTCCTCAAAGTAACCCTTCCGCCATTTTCCAAAACGGTGGACATGACAGAGGAAGAAGAGACACATACAGTAATGAGAAACAAATAATTATGCTTATTAATCCTTTTATGTATACACCAAAAAATGTTTATGATCTGAATATGAAATAATGTTTTTCACTCCCGTTTTAGACATATTTTCATAGTTCACTTTATTTGTTTCAGCAATTGCTCGTGGTACATTTGCAGAATATTTACCATTTGAAAAAGAGTATCAACAGGGACACCTTTTTGTGGCACAGGTTTTGCAAGTACATGTACGTGTAAGTTCTGTGGGTAGAGGCTTTAGAAATTTCATAGGTTTTAGCACCCCATCAATATCTTCCTAACCAAGTTCACACTGATCAGTCTCTACATATGCATGACCCAAAACATTTACACATCTTCTGATCAACTAGAATGCTCTTTTAATGTGTCCACGCACAGAATATGATGTCAGCGGAAGGTCACTTAGCGGACTGATCTCTTGAACTCACTGCACCGAAGATCGACAAATGTGTGACAGTCAGAGCTTGTTTTCCACACATGCACAAGTTTTTTTTTTTCCTAAGTCTTTAAAGTCATATTCTTCTTCTGTCTCAGCAAATCCTTTTAGAAACTTCAAAGGTTCAGCAGTTAAAGCTCCAAGCTTTGTTCCACTTTTGCTCATATTGCCATCACCCATAGGAATATGTGCCTTGATAAGAGCACAGGGCATCTCTGTGTCAAGTATCTTGTACAGAATATGAAACGTGATTAAGTGTCTTTTCTCGCCTGTTTCATAACACATCCATAACTCTGACAATCCTTTACTTATCAGTACTGCAACAAATCTAAGTACCACAATGATAACATCTCTATTATTTGACAGTACAACGACTCGGTTGGAACCATTTCGAACAGGCCATTTAACATGTGGCACAACACAAAGGTCAGCTTCCTCCAATTTGCTGTTTAGTTCTTCAACAATATGGCCCATACATTTTGAATATCTCTCTGCAGGCAGCAACTCGTCATTGACTATCACTCCACTTGCAAACGCTGAAAATTAAGTGTTCTCTGAAGCATCAGCAATGTTTTGACAAGTTAACATCTCCAAGTACATCCAGTTCAATGTTGATGACTAAACGTTATCACATTCCACAGGTATAAATGTAGAATTTTTGATGCAGGCAAGATCAATTGTTCCACTTGTACATATTCGTCTGATTCGCTCACATTCTTTGACATATAGTTCAAGGTAACTGTCAAAGACAATGTGCAGTATCTTGCAAGGTGCTGATATCTGTAGAACAATCTGAATGACCACTCTGAAGTTTTGCATGGATGAAATCTTTACCATTCACAATTGTAACGTACAGTCTATAGCAACAGCAGTTTTCAATGAGGACACCTTTTCAAATTCAATTTCTTCAGGGAAAGTTTTTTTCAAGGTCTTGTAGACGTTTGTGCTTCACTGGTTTGGTTGCAGCATCTCCATCAAATAATGCGTTTGATGGAAGAAGAACATGCAACAGAATGTCCTTGATAAATTCACCCCTCTCTTTTGCTACATCCATCTCTCTATGTGCTTGCGAAAGTTGTTTTCTTTGTAACCTGTTTAGTAGTGGCTGGTTGGGCGCAACTATAGCAATTAAAGCACAGAAGTTAAGCTTTAGTGATTATGTCAAACAGCCTTTTCTCTTCAATACAAATATCTCCTGCTTCTGTTCTGCATATAGTTGTGATGCCCCAGGACATCGAGTATACATGTCTTTATATTGTTATCCACATATTATTTGGTAACAAAGTTGTGTAGTCGCACTGGCTCAGTCAGTTAAAAGGGGATTCCTTGATGCTGCATGAAATGAAGAAGGCTATCAATGTGTTTATTAAAATGTTCCTCTCTCTTTCCCAAACGTTCCTGGTGAGGAACAGTTGCACAATGGTCCATTGTTTTTTAATTTTTCATCTCCATGAAAACATTGAAATAGAAAGGATTTAATGGTAAACTAGCTGCCATTGAACAACATATTCACTTTTAAATGTCTGACCAACAATTCCCTTGGAGCTTTTTTGTGCTCTCTGGATCGTCTGTTCCACTTTCATATCTGGAGCCACTGCATTGAACCTTACCTCTCTGTCTTTCACCACAAAATGTATTTGGATGAGTTTTCTGTAGAGGAATGTTTATTCCACCTCCAGCTTATCCACTCTTTATAAAAACCATACCCATATCCCAGATAGCTTATGCAATCAAACTCATGAAACACAGTAATCAGTGACTCCAAAGTATTCACGTGCAGCTCACTATCATCTTCCCGTTCAGCATGTACCAAGCTGTTTACTAGAGCTATCATGTGTAAAACATTTCCCCAGCACCTGCAAAGTTCAGATTTTTCTTCAAATTCTTTGACAAACTCAACAAACTTGGTTTTCTGATTTTAAACTGAGTATTTAACATTACCTGGCTTTGCATTGTCTTTTGAATGAAGTGCACCCTGTGCCTTATTCACTTCTAAGATATGCAAAACCTAATGTGTCGTACTTTTTTCAGAAAACATTCCAATGTAATGTTTCATAGCCTCAAATTTGGTGAGCATACTTTGTAATGAACAAACATGTTGAGTTCCTCTCAATACTGACTGGACAGTTTGCGTCCAAAGATTTCAGCCTCAATAAGTTTATCATCAATGCCACATCCACTTAGATAACTTCTAGCACAACGCAACACAAAATTGTTTCATGTGGAAAAAAAACACCATTGGATAAAGATCATCAAATTCTACTGGATTGCTCATAAAAATGTCAGCTACAATAAAGAAAACACCTTCACACAGGATAGACTGGTCTTTAAGCTGAGCATGTACATGTTGGAAATTTTCTAGAGCTCTGTATACTGTTGCGTAGTATGTGAATGGACATGGTATTACTGGAAAAAACCCAACCTTCTTCAGTGGGACGGTATTCTGGGAGATCAGAGTATGAATTCCAGCCCACTGAGGAACTGGCTTTTCTTCATCCTTCCAGCCGCACTAAATAAGCAATATGATAAATTCAGTTTAATCAGCTTTGCGGACAGCAGCATCAGGTATAAAAAGATCAATGTCATCACCCACTCTGATACTTCTAGTAGAATGGGACAGTCTTTATGACTAGTAGTGATCTTGCACACAATGGCAAGGCAGTTGGATTACAAGTTTGCAGCTTCATTTGTTTATCCCTACAGCTGACACAGCTTGTTTTTCAGCAGCTAGTTCATTAGTACAATCTTGAAAAAGCACCATGGCAGTATCATGTATGGTGAATGTTCCAAACAAAGAAGAGCGGCCTTCAAAATCATAACTATCAAGAGCAGCCATTGTAAATCCTTGGAAGTGGTGTGCTGTAAAAGTCACAAGATTTTACAGCATGCGCTGCTAACAAGTTCCTTTTGCCGTAATTCGTCATTATAACTTTTTGATAAACCAATCCTATTCACTAGAGTGATTAGCTATATACTTTTGCACTTGTCAGATTGCATGGGTAGTCATCGTGTGTAGCAGAGTTTTCTTTTTGCTGTGATGTAATTCATAAAACATGATTTGGTAAAGACAGTACATTTGCACAGCATAAGCCTGTCAGTTCATGGGATTGACTTCCGCTTCTTTGTTTGTAACTTCAAAACCATCATCAATTTTGTCAGATTTGGATTGTAACAGTTTGGTGATATTAAACAATGATGCAAAAAGACAACATCAGGCAATCTTGTTGACTCCCATGACCTGCAGCGCTCTGGAGTATCAAAACATTTGTCATTAAGTCTAAAATCTAAATCTTTCAGGAAGTTTCTTAAAATGGCTCCTTCTGATTTTACTGCACCGTGAGATCTTATTTTGGCAGCAAGAACTTAAGGAGTCAAAACAGCTGAGAACAAAAGTGGCTAATTTTTTTTGTTAGACTGACAAAAACAAATTCTGTCATTATACAGTCTCACCAGGGAAATCTTAATTTAATGATCTGACTCATCATGAACCCGTAGCCAGCACGCACAAGTGGCTGTAAAACTTCATTTGCTTTTTCAAACAGTGCAAACTTAACTGAAAGCTGGCGGTTACATTGCTGCTGGGAGCTTATTGTACATTCATATTTTCGAATGTATGCTCACATGCATTTCAGGTGGACATACAAATCCGCTGCAAATACATTCCCCTCACTAGATCAGCTACACGGCTGAAAACATCATCTTGGAAGAAACTAGTAACAGATAAAAACATGATTGCCCTTTGAGACCCACATACACTGTACTTAGTTATTTTGTCAAACCCTTTGGTCCTTGTTCTAGCTAAACCATAGATAACACATTGAAGATCCTCTGCTTTCTGATCAGTTAATGGAGGTGGACAAGAGATAGCCATCGATCTTCCAAGTGGATGGGAATTTGGTTTGATTGTCATCGCTTTCTCAGAAGACTCGGATTCTTGTTGTGATTCACTAGTTTCTGCTACTTTGACAATTGTTTTCTAGGATTTTTTCCAATGTATACGACCTGAAACGCTTGTTGTTACAATGATAAAGTATTTGATCCCCTTAACCTATCAGTTTCATTCTTTTGTGAACTTCGTCTTGCCATATTTCAACAGGATCTCAAACTCTCTTCTGCTCAGCCGCAGTTGATGCAAGCTTTTCTTTCGGGTTAGTTTGGCATATGACACAGTCATATGACACAGTCTTCTTTGCTGAAGGAGTCCTCAGATTTTGTAGTTAGCGACACTCTGTAAGGTAGTAAACATCCTCTGCTACCACTTGCTTCGTTCATGTTTACAAATTCGAATCAACAAAAAACCTGAAACAGAAACAATATTAAAATAAATTTCCAATATGATGGCTAAAACTTATCATGATAGAGCAGCCATTTTGGAAAATGGCAGATGGGTTGTTCTGAGGAGTTATTTTATGTCTCTGTAAGTCTACTTGACCCCAAAACCTATGTTTTGACAGCAAAATGAAGCATATAGGTCTCATGGTTCCTGAAGTATTATATCATCACTGCAACACTTCTGCCATTTTTTAAAATGCCGTCCAGAAAATAAATTGGCCCGGATTAGCAATGTCTACCCAAGCTAAATTACTTCTCTAATGATACAAAAACACAAATCAAAAATGAAAATCTCTGGCCAACATTTTTTTTTTTTTTACGGAGGTATATCTAGGGACCAGGACTAAAAAGCAATAATTACACAACCTCTCCATTTGGTATTTCATCATATTTGTTATAAATATAAGCAACATGGGCTATCTTCAAGCCACTGAAAGTACTAGTTACTTCGGTCAGGGCCTAGAACACCTACTGTGGGAGGGGCACACAGCAGAAGTGGACTATCAGAGCCATGTGCAGTTCTGAATCATACACTGAGCCTTCTTCAGAAAATACAATAGGGATATCTGCAGTGTCTTGAAATGGAGAGGGTAAGATCATCAGGGTTTCCACAAAGTATTCCCAAAGGTTTTGGTCTGATCAAAGCACACAAGTACAGACACAGGACATCATGGGGGTCAGAAAGGTGAGAAATGAGATGTTGAAAAAGAAAACAGATAACCATCATATTTAAGCACTACGGAAATTAGAGTGTTAAGGAACATTGGGAAGGCTGGCATTTAGTCAGGAACAAAAAACAAACCAAAACTGTAGCTCAAAATCTTACATTTAGAGCACCGAAGGCTGATTCTGTAGCATCAACATGTAAGGCAAATCAGTCTGTTATATCTTTTTTAATCAAAGGAAGGAAGAACATACAAAGAAAATAAAATGTAATGGTTGACTTCCCATCCGAGATCATACATTGATGGACTTAAGGTTACAGAACCATCTAAATAACTAAATGTTAATGTCTGGAACAGACATACAGTTGCTCTAGGGATTGGCTGGGGACAGGCTCGCAAGAATGGACTTCAGTACAATAAGTGAGGAAAGTCTTCTGGCCGATGTAGTTTTGGTATTATCTAGCTTTCATGCAGCCATCAGGAAATATTTAGTAAAAAAAATACAACAGACCTCTGGATATTTTGGAAAAATATTAGCTAAAGGATTGAAAATGTAAAATTTTAATTAATGGGATTTGCACAATGAATGGACAAAACAGAGAGCAGAGTGAATATTTGGAAGACTGTCAGCATGGAAAATAGGGGGAATAAAGACAGTAACAGAAGAACTAAGGTGAACAAATGGAAGGACAGAACATAAAGATTCAATCTTAACATATAACGGGTGCAGTAGGCCGGGTCCCTAGACTGCAGGCGCTGACAAACTGTCCTGGCCTGTGGGCTTGATGATGCTCCCCCTGCCGACAGCGCTGGAGAGTAAGGCTGGACGGGCTGCACCTGACACCCAGCGCCTCACTGCCATCTCTGACTTCAGGCGAGATCTGAGCTGCCCAGCTGGGGTCTCGTGGAGAGAGGGTATAGCGAGGAGCCCAGCCTGTTATTACAGAGAGCCGGTGGAAGTTGGAGCTTCTTGGGGGCCTGCTTGGCCCAGCCTGTCCCTGCTGCCTGTGTCTGCCACTGCTGTAAGTGGCATGGCGGAGACCACCTCCTAATTTTGGATGCAGGCGGGCCCCACAGTCTGTGGATGGCCTGCCCCTCTGCCTCAGTGCGTCCTGCCTTGGCTGGGTAACTGGCACCTCTGCCCCACTGACACCAGATTTGCAACTGCCACGGTGAGCTGCTGCCGGAGTGCCCGGCTCCCCACTACTTGGCCTCGCCTGCTGCAGGGATGGTGGGGGCCCGCACCACATGTGACGGAGACTCTTCCTGCAAGTGGGGGAGACTAGGAGTGGGATGGGCGCTGATGCAGAGCCACAGTGGATGAGCCCTGCGCCACTCGAGAGGGCCCTTCTTCGACAAGGGAGCGGTGATGAGATACAACGCCTAACCACAGCAAAGTTATCAAGCAGGGACTGGGGAGTGCCAGGGCCTGTACTTCCTCCTTCCCCCGCTTCTCCTGTGCAAAGACCTGCCTGGAGGGCACAGAACGGACCCCCCCCCCCCCCCCACTGCCCACTTATGACACCAGGACGATTGGTCTTCTCGCTTGGACGAAGAGGCACGCTTAATCATACAGAACACTAGCAGAGGCCAAGACTGTACTGCAGCTGATACCAACGGAATCCCACTCTTTTTGTGCAGTTGGAAACTTGCTGCTGAGTCTGCCCACCTGGCTGATTGATCAGTGACACTGTATGTACATGAGGAGACACTACACAGCTCTGTGAGCGAACAGAGTTCACCAGACAAGGCAATCTGAGGAACCCATACGTTGGAGCGCAGCAAGACCACACCTGACCGTGGCATAGGAGAACGGTTCCTGGGCGGTGAATGAGCCCAGGGAGGAGTGTGCATTCCCCTCTGGGTTACTCCTGCTCCCCCTTCCCAGGCGCCACGAGTCCTTGATCCACTCGCACCCTCACACAATATGGGCAAAGAGACCAGCCAGAGGTGCGCAACAACCATAAATGGACCAATTTACAGCACTGGGGGAGGCCCGCAGGTGGAACCTGGTTAGAGACTATGCAACCCACACGAACCCTCTGGTTCGCAGATCCTGGAGGCCATCAAGGCCTCAGGCCTAGCAGTACATGCCAAGATCAAAGCTATGGTTTCAGACGTCAGTCTACTGAGATCAGATTTGCGCGCAGTGGCGGAGAGGTCCATCGAAACAGAACAGCAGGTGACCACAATGTGAAAAGAACTGGATGCCCTGAAGGCTACGGTGGCCACCCTTGAGGCCAAATAGCACAGGCTAGAGGCCAGAGAGGAAGACATGGAAGGCAGATCTCGCAGATGCAATCTGAGGTTTCTGGGTTTTCCCCAAGAGGAACACCCTAGATTTATTCCTGGAGAACTGGATCAACAAGTCACTCCCTTCTGCGCAACTGTTGCTGGTCTTTGTCATGGAGCGGGCGCACAGGGTAGTGGCCCTGCCACCACTGCCCGGCGCACCCCGAGGCCTGTCATCACTAAAATCCTCAATTATAGAGATACCATACTACATGAGGTGCAAAAACTAGGAAACCCGTCTTTTGAGAACCACACCTTATGCATTTTCCCAGACTACACCAGGTGGGTTCAGATTCAAAGACAATCCTTTAGTGATGTAAAAAAAAAAAACTAAGTAATGGGCCATACGTATATGCTGCTGTTCCTGCTAAACTGAAAGTCTTAGATGCTGGCCGTTCGCACTTTTTCCAAACACCAGAAGATGCATGGGACTGACTTGATCTCCAGTGAGGTGAGCAGATCCTGACGATGCCCTCGGGTGAGTCCGCAGAGGCACCCGAGAGACAAGGAGCCTGACGACCAACCTCTTGGTGTAGGAGCAGGAGCCGGCAATGATCTAGCTCTAGCGCAAAGGTTCTGGTGCGCCCAAATGGGACCTTGGGTTTAGAACAGTGGCAGGAGAGAGACAAGGCTATAGTGCTGGTGGAGACAGTGACTTCTGCGGCATCCCCTCAAAAGGGATCGGTCCAAGGAGATGATGCCACAGCTTCAGAGCTACTACGTGCGATGTGTGCCACTTCGCTTCACCTGCAGCAGCAGGGGCTGCTTCTGGTACAGATGGGGGACTAGCCGGGTGCTGGGCTGTGGATTGGGTAGATACTGTGTGCTGATGTTGAATGCATCTCACCCTGCAAGGGGAACACTCGCACACTGGCCTCTCATCGAGCTTCGGCAACTGCCCCTTTCTTGCCCTCTTCTTTCCCGAAGGGTTGCAGGGCTCCAGAATCGTACTGCTGATGGGGTCTTGGTCTTCCCCACTGGCCCACACTCTCTTCCTTGTCCTTTGCCTTCTTCTCCCCCAACTTTTCCTACCATTCTTTCCATCCTCCCCTTTCTCTCTATTCCATTATGCTTTTGATTGCTGAGAGAGGGTGTGTGTGTGGCCCAGGTGTTCAAAGGGGGTGAATTGTGGGACAGAACACTGTCCCAGGGGCCTGGATTGCACACTACCCTAAGGCACCTTAGCTACTAGTGGGACTCGAGTGACTACTCTAACTCACTGCCCTCCTTTTTTGTAGTTTTATAATCAAGCGGGTTGGGCTATCACAATGGATGGGGAGACACTAGTTCAGTTCAGAGGTGTTTATCCGGGGAGGGAGGCGGGAGGTTGAGCGTTTTGGGGATTGTTCTTGATACAGCCGATGACACACTTTACACTAGCAGTAAATGTAGCATGTTGATTGTGCAGCAGATGATGCTCCCTGTATCCATGGACGGTGGACCATTGGAGGTGGGAGGTTGGGTGTTTTGGGGGTGGGGGAATGGATTGATGGGGAGGGGGTCAGCAACAGCGCAGGAAAAGATTCCTAGAGATGGGTGAATCGATACGTTTAGTCACATGGAACGTGAGGGGATTGAATTTGTGAAGCACTATAGAATACACAAATACTTTAGGCGTATGGGGGTGCACATAGCGCTTCTGCAGGAGACGTACCTCGTGGACGATGAAACCAAATAATTACAAAAGAAATGGAGGGCACATCTCTATTCATTAACAAATTGCACTTATGCCAGAGGGGTGTCAGTGTGGGTCATCCCTGGGGTAGTATTGCAATTAAGATGTCAGGTGGCAGATGAGGTGGGACACTATGTCCTCCCCAAGGGGTACTCGACGGCCGTAAGCTCTGTACGTTGAACATATACGCACCTAATTCTGATGAAGAGGGGTTCTTTAGGAACCTGCCTTATGTTGGACCCCCATTATCTTGGTGGGGGACTTCAAATGCATCCTTGAAGGATGTCTAGATAGACACCCCTCTAAGCTAGGCACCAAGCCCTGCCTGCATGGTTGAGGGACTATGTGAGATTATAACCAGGCTGCAAATTGTAGATGTTTGGAGGGACCTCCACCCTATGATCAAGGAGTTCTCGTGCTACACTACTGCACATAGGGTGCACAGTCAACTGAAGCACTTCCTACTGGCAAATAACGGCACCTTAAATGTCGAAAAGGCAAGCTATCAGGTGCGTTTTCTGTTGGGTCACGCCCCCCTGTTGCTGGAGTCTGGGTTGCACGCCCATAGGCTGGCTGTCCCCCTGTGCTGCCTGAGACACTTGAGGACCCTGAGTACAAAGTAGATATTTTGGGGGCCTGCAGGGTTTCTTTAGCACAAATTGGGACACCAATCAGACGTAGGATACAGAATGGGGAAAGACCTATGGTATCAGAAAGAAACTGGAGCAAACTCTTACACAATAGGAAGATACTCTTGCCTGACTTCAGAGACGGGGGCATGGGCAGGCCGCCAGAGATGCGGAACTCCTGTAGGCACAAAGAAGGGTTGAGTCCACCTGGGACAGACTGGACTGTCATGTACGGAAACATTATAGCCATCGGTTACACCGAGAGGGGGATCGGTCGGGACTCATGTTGCCTTGGCTGCTTAAGTGTGAGAGGACTCCACCATAGATTCTTTCTCGCTGTGGCCCTGATGGAGGGATGGTAGTGGGACAAGTGCCGATCAACTCACTGCTACTGAACCACATGATGAGAGTATACACACCCCCGGCACATGCGGGCATCCCTGAGGTGGGCGAGTTCCTTAACAGGCATCTGATCCCCAAGGTTGATGAAGGCACGGGCCGAGGGCCTACAGGGGGTCATACTACTGAAGAAGCTACAAGAGGGTCTCCACACTAAATGCCCATGTCCGGATGGGTTCCCGGCTGAATTCTTTCAGGTATACTCTGACTGCCTCTTCCCTGGCTTGCTGGAGACAGTCTGCAAGGCGCAGGAGGAGGGCACACTAACAACACACATGCGTGAAACCCTAATAACCATGATACCAAAATTGGCACCCACATGAATCTGCCGCGGCTCTCCCACGTACTGCATGAGACCTGTGGCACAAGGGTGCAGGCAGCATTGATCACCTTGGACATCAAAAAGGAATTTGACACCCTGTCCTGAAAAAATGTCTGTGGGCGGTGATGAGTCCAATGGGCTTTGGGCCAAGCTTCCCGTCATGGGTATGCCTATTATATACAGCACCAAGAGCGAGAGTGGGCACAGGACATGTAGTGTAGGAAGCTGGCTCTGTATATACCTTCTCAAAGTGAGAGATAGTGTGCACAGAGTCCAAGGGTTCCCCTTAGAGGTTGATAGTGGCAAAATTAGATAATACTAATGCTCTATTTTGTGGTAGTGTGGTTGAGCAGTAGGATTATTAGAGGGTTGTGTTAAGCACTTGTTGTACACACACAGGCAATAAATGATAAGACACACTCAAAGACTTAACTCTGGCCAATAGGTTTTTATATATAACATTATTTTCTTAATTTATTTTAGAACCGCAAGAGTCAGAATTTAGGTAAGTACATAAATCGTAAGGTACTTGACACAGGTAAGTATGGAACTTCGGATAAAAACAGTAATGTACACAGTTTTGGCAAAAATGGCAATAAGCTATTTTAAAAGTATACAAAGTGCAAAAATCTGCAGTTCCTGGGGGAGGTAAGTATTGGTTAGTTTCTCAGGTAAGTAAAGCACTTACAAGTTCAGTCTCCTGGGTATAGGCAGCCCACCATTGGGGGTTCAAGTCAAACCCAAACACCCAGCACCAGCAACACAGGGCTGGTCAGGTGCAGAGGTCAAAGTAGGGCCCAAAGAGCATGGGCGCCTATGGAGAACAGGGGTTCCAGTCTGCTAGCAGGTAAGTACCTGCATCCTTGGGGAGCAGACCAGTGGGGCTTTATAGAGCACTGGGGGGGTCCCAAACAGGCACACAAAATACAGCCTCAGCGGCACAGGGGCGGCCAGGTGCAGAGTGTGAACAAGGAGTTGGGTTTTGTGTTGAAATCAACAGAGACCTGGGGGTCACTCTGGCGGCAGACAGGGCAAAGGGGGGCTTCTCGAGCCAGCCACCGGCTGGCTAGGATGAGGGTCGCCTGCTGGTCACTCCTGCACTGGTGGTTGGTTCCTCTCGGTCCTAGGGGCTGTTGTGCAGTGCTTCTTCCAGGCGTCGGGTTCCTTTGTTCCTTTGTTACCGGGCAGTCTCGGTCAGGGGGAGCCTCTCGATCCTCTCTGCAGGCGTCGCTGTGGAAGTGCAGGGAGGTCGACTCAGGGTGTCCACGTCGTTGGAGTCGCTTAGGGGTCCTCTCTGCGGTGTTGGTTCTTCAGGACACGAGCCAGGGGCGTCGAGTGCAGAGGGTGAAAGCTCACGCTTCTGGAATGAGGCTGGAGTCTCTTTAAAGATGGTTTCTTTGTTGAAGTTTGGACAGCCGCTGTCCTCTGGAGTTTCTTGGTCCTTTAGGTGCAGGTCAGTCCTCTGAGTCCTCAGAGGTCGCTGGTCCTGCTGGATGCGTCGCTGTGCAGGTTCTTTGAGTCTGGAGATAGGCCGGTAGGGCTGGAGCCATATCAGTTGTCGTCTCCGTCGTCTCTGTGGAACTTTCAGGTCAGCAGTCTTTCTTCTTGTTTCAGGTTGAAGGAATCTGATTTCCTGGGTTCAGGGTCGCCCCTAAATACTTAATTTAGGGGTGTGTTTAGGTCTGGGGGCAGTAGCCAATGGCTACCGTACTTGAGGGTGGCTACACCTTCTTTGTGCCTCCTCCCTGTGGGGAGGGGGGCACATCCCTAATCCTACTGGGGCGAATCCTCCAAACCAAGACGGAGGATTTCTTCAGACACGGGTCACCTCAGCTCAGGACACCTTAGGGGCTGTCCTGACTGGTGAGAGGTGACTACTTGTTTATCTCATTATCTCCTCCGGACATGCCGCTAAAAGTGGGGGCTGTGTCCGGAGGGGCGGGCATCTCCACTAGCTGGAGTGCCCTGGGGCACTGTAACACCAGGCTAGAGCCTTTGATGCTCAACGCCAGGTATTACAGTTCCTGCAGGGGGAGGTGTGAAGCACCTCCACCCAGTACAGGCTTTGTTCCTGGCCACAGAGTGACAAAGGCACACAACCCATGTGGCCCGAAACCCGTCTGGATGTGGCAGGCTGGCAGAAACTGGTCAGCCTAACACTAGTAGTTGGACTGGTATATAGGGGGCATCTCTAAGATGCCCTCTGTGTGCACATCAGTGTGGATTTATTGTGCTGAGAAGTGTGATGCCAAACTTCCCAATATTCAGTGTAGCCATTATGGAACTGTGGGGTTCGTGTTTGACAAACTCCCAGACCATATACTCTTATTGGCTACCCTGCACTTACAAGGTCTAAGAATTTGCTTAGACACTGTAGGGACATAGTGCTCATGCAACTATGGCCTCACCTGTGGTATAGTCTACCCTGCCTTAGGGCTGTAAGGCCTGCTAGAGGGGTGACTTACCTATGCTACAGGCAGTGGCTTGTACGCATGGCACTCTGAGGGGAGTGCCATGTCGACTTAGTCTTTTTCTCCCCACCAGCACACACAAGCTGTGAGGCAGTGTGCATGGGCCGAGTGAGGGATCCACAGAATGGCTTAATACATGCTGCAGACCTTAGAGACCTTCCCTGGCCGCAGGGCCCTTGGTACCAGGGGTACCATTTACAAGGGACTTATCTGTGTGCCAGGACTGTGCCAATTGTGGAGACAAAGGTACAGTTTAAGGAAAGAACACTGATGCTGGGGCCTGCTTAGCAGGATCCCAGCACACTTCCAATCATAACATCAACAAAAGGCAAAATGTTAGGGGGTAACTATGCCATCAGAGGAATTTCCTACAGATAGTTATGAAGCAATGGGGGCAGCCCCTGTAGGAAGCTGGTTCTGTATAAATTAAACCAATATGAAGTATAGTTTGCACAGAGTTCAGAGGCTTAACAGAGGCTAAAGTAGATAATACTAATGCTCTCTTTTGTGGCAGTGTGGTCGACCAGTTAGGCTTATCAGAGGGTAGTGCAAAGCATTTGCTGTACACACAAGAGTCAAGAAATGAGGAACACACTCTATGACTAACTCAGGCCCAATGTTTTTATGAAGCAAAAATATATATTACTTTATTACTAAACTGAGAAGGTCTTTGTTGCAGGTAAGTACAGTTGTAAGTAGGTATCAGACATATTTATCAAATGTACTTTGTTTGTGTTATGCAGAAAAAGCAGTTTACAAGTAAGTAACACTTTTCTATTTCAAAAGTTGACAGTGCAATTTTTCATAGGAATCAATGAAGTGATAGGGAAGGAAAAGTGTTAACAGATTTAACAAGTACTTGATTTACAATCCCAGTCTTCCGGGGTTAGGATGTCCACAGGTCAAAGTTCCAGTTGACCCCAAAAGTGCACCACCAGCAACATAAGGCCAGCTTGGAGAATTTTGCAAGGAGGGGTCACTTCAGCTCTGTACACCTTAGGGGTGGTCCTAGCTGAAGTGGTCATTCCACTTTGTTTTCCCTTCGGACCTGCAGCCAAAAGTGGGGTTTGGTCCGGTGGGGCGTGCATCTCCACTAGTTGGACTGCCCTGGCGCACGGTAACAGGAGGCCTGAGCCTTTGAGGCTCACCGCCAAGTGTTGCAGTTTCTGCAGGGGGAGGTGTGAAGCACCACCACCCAGAATAGGCTTTGTTCCTGACCCCAGACAGCACAAAGTCTCTCACCTCATAGCGTCAGATACTTGTCTGTTAGTGGCAGGCTGGCAATGACTGGTCAGCCTTACACTAAAGGGTTGGGTAACCTACAGGGAGGCAATCGCTAAGATGCCCTCTGTGCATTTCACAATAAACCCAACACTGGCATCAGCGTGGGTTTATTGTGCTGAGAAGCTTGATCCCAGACTTCTCAGTCTTCAGTGAAGTCATCATGGAGCTGTGAAGTTTGTAATGACAAACTCCCAGCCCATATACTCAGTATGGCCACACTGCACTTACAATGTCTAAGAATGGACTTACACTGTAGGGGCATATTGCTCATGCAGCTGTGCCCTCACCTGTGATATAGTGCATCCTGGCCCAGCCCTATGATCAAGATAGGGACTAGTGTGAAGACCTGGGTGAAGCCAGTGGTATTGACATCTCCCTCAGACACTGGCATGCTTTCTTCTCCTACCGAGGCTACCAAGGAGGGGCAGTTTTTTGTGGGGGTGGTCCAGAGGAGTGAGGAGGCCCTCAACCTTCGGTTGTGTTCGGTGGCAGTCAAGACCAGTGTCTTGACAGTGGTGCTTCAGCCAGGAGTCTCCCCATCTGAACCGCTCCTCGCATTCAGTGAAGCCCTTACAGATTTCTTTTTGGGTACCTGGTCCAAGCCCAACACAGGGACTTCTGTGATAGGACAGTCACCCGTCGCCACCGCCCCGTGCTGGCTGCTTAGACTAAAACTTGCTGTTTATGAAAGCACGGAACTAGGAGTGCCGCTTTTTTTTTGCAAGGGGAGCAAGGTGTGTTTGTATGTGTGTGTGTATATATATATATATTCATTGAAAAAGCCAAAGGTTACAGAGATGTTATAGTTATGTTCTGAATAAGCTTGTACAAAAGCATAGAAATTCACCTGTTTAGTTAGAATTATTTCAAGTAACTAACTCGCGCCCTCTGCATGCACAGTTTTTTTTATCAATAATTTTACTGCAAATGTTGCACTGATAATATCATAAAAGATGTCATCAATAATATAATATGTGGATTAATTAGCTGTGCATCGTGAAGGAGCAAGTTATAGTTACCTTAGGGCACAAGTTATAGTTTCTTGAAATAACTAACTATAACTTTTTTTCAATGTAAAGTAATTTTAATTACTATACATTAATCCAACCACTGCTACGCACTGCCTTTGGCAGTGCGTGGCAGGGTTTGGCAGCAGGGCCTGGTCCTGAGGCCAGGTGCTGCAGTCCAACACTCTTAGAAAAGCCCTGATCAAGGATAAATGCTGGAACGCATAAATCAAGCCCTGAGGCCACAGACATGTCAAATCATCTATTGCCCAAGCTGCCTTGTTCTTCCATCTTGAAAAGAGTCTCTGGACCTTGCCATTCGCTGGTTCTGCAAACAGGTCTATTACTCTCCTGCCCTATTGCCTCAAAATTAGATCAAGCATCTTTGGATGAAGAGAGAGAGAGAAGTGCAGAAAGAACGAAATCTCCCTGCTGAGCCCATCCACCCTCACACTGTCCACTCCCTGAATGTGGACTGCCATTAAATCGCTCAGAGAAACCTGAGCCAAGTTGAAAATCGAATTGGTCATGTTGTTCAGAGAGCAGGTCCTGGCACCAACTCAAATTCGTCTTTCCCATCATCTTGTCTATTTGCACCAGCACTGCCTTCTGTGGGATCAGCTGACTAAATACTAGAAGAACCAGATGCACAGCGTTGAGTTCTCACCAGTTTGAGAAATACTAAGCCTGTTTCTTTCCAGAAATTAGGCACCTCTAGCTCTCCCAACCAAGTGCCCCACCCGGACAAACTAGCTTCTGTGGTAATAATGGGAGGATGGAGCAGAACCTCTTTCAACATCACATTCCTATCCAGCCACCAAGTGATGTTCTTCCTTATCTGGTGAATCCATTTCATCCTGACAGCAAGGTCGTGGAAGCCTGGTGACCATTTGTCTAGCATCCATTTGATGAACTTGTGTAAATGCGACCTTGCCCATGGAACTGAGAAAATTGTGGAAGCTAAGTCACCCTGAGCCTGCAAACACTCTGCAATCCTTGGCTGCTTGAGAGCCAGAAGTTGCCTTACGTGGATCTCCAGCTTGACTGATCTACTTTCTGGAAGAGACATGAATGCCCTTATGGGTTTGGAAACAAGCCCCTACAAACACCAAGTTTTGGGTAGGAGTCAGAAGATTTCTCCCGGGTGATTAGAAAACATTGCCCTTGGAGCACTTCAAACACCATTTGAACAGGAGAACAGAGAACCTCTCTCCTAAAAAACTACGCCAGCCAAAGATTTAGGTAGGGGCATACAAAAGATACCTTCACCATGCAGACATGCCACTAAATAAGCCACAATGTTTGTGAAAACTGTTAGTGATGATTTTAATCTGAAGGGGAGAACTAATATCTGGGAATGATATCTTCCAATAGCAAAACAAGGATATTTTTTAATCAGCAGGTCTGATGCATATACGTAGATAGGCATCTAGGAGATCAGTGGACACCAAAAAGTCCCCTGGTTACACCATGGGTATAACGGCCTGAAGAGTCACTATATGAAAATGAACTGTCCTGATCCAAGAGTTTATCCCTTTCAGAACCAAGGATGGCTGATGGACCCCTGACACCTTCTGTACCAGGAACAAAATGGAGTACCTGCTCATCGCCCACTTTGGTAAGGGGACCTTGGAGATTGTGTTCTTTTTGAGAAAACTGTCTACCATCATAGGATTGTCAGTCTTTTGGTAGTTTGAGTTGGGAAATGAGTGTGAATCACCTTTGTATCTGGCAGAGTTTCCAAAAATTCTATGGCATACCCCTTTGAAACAATCTCCAGCACCCAAAAATATGTGATACCTTCTTCCAAAGCCTGGCAGAAGTGCTGAATTCGTTCTCTAAGAGGAAGGGGGAGGAAGACAAGTAAGGACCTTTTCTTACCAAGTCCTTGAGGTTTAGTAAACTCCATCTTAGGTGAGGACGATCAGGACTGAAACCTCCTTTTCCTAAAGGAGTAAGATGATGAATCCTGTCTCTGTAAGAGTCTGGCTAATTTCTCCCAATTTTTTCTAACAGAGGACTTTCCCCTATAGGGCAGAGCATGCTTTCATTCTTTGAAAGCTTTGGACAACATAGAGTTCAGATGTTGACTGAATAACATCTGGACCTCAGAGGGAAGCTTCAAAAACGTGGCCTTCTCAGCAGGGTCAACCATCCAATTACTTAAGAGCAAGAGGCAGTGTATACTCTCTCTCTCAACAGAATATAATATCTGGAGAAAGTTTGGTACCAAGAGTTTATCAAGCTTCTTCCACTCTTCCATCACCATATCTTCAATTCGCCCATGGAATGCCATTGCCAGAGCTCACTACTTTACATACTGAGGAAAGAGATTGTCATTTCTATCTGCCAAGTGAAAAGGATCAAAACCTAAATTATTCGTCACATGGGAAAGAATACCCCACATTTCCTCCCTTCTGACATATTTACCAGAAGATGTTGAAAGCATATCCGTCTCAACTCAGCAGAATTATCCACATTTGCCAATGTCTCAGCCTTGGGAGGTTTTGGAGGAGGAAGTGACTTATGGCCTGATTTAGACATTGGCGGATGAGTTACTCTATCACAACGGTGATAGATATCCCATCTGCCAGTATCTAAAACCCATAGGACATAATGGGATTTAGATTTCGGCAGACATGATATCCGTCACTGCTGTGACAGAGTAATCCGTCCGCTGAGATCTAAATCAGACCCATAGACTCCATAGCCCTGGAAACCACGCTCTCTAACATGGTTTAATCTCTTCTTTTGATATCAGCGGCGGCACGTTCCCTGCATCGTTGCCCTCTCTACGTCTCCTGGACTGAATAGCACCCTCCTCAGAAGATGAAGACGACAACATTTTGCTCCTCTTTGTTGCACTCCTGCCTTCCATATTGTCCACAAGACCAAAACCTAATGTGGGCTCCCCTTAAAAGTATATACACCAGTTTAAGAGGGTACCAACTAGAAAGAGATGCAGTCCCAAACATCTAACCACCAAAGATCCACAGATATCAGCCAATGGCTAAAAAAGCGCTAAATGCCCCAATATCTCCATAAATCCTACATCTCCAGGCCACCAACCTTTCGCAGACCCATCCGAACGAGCTCCACATTTTCTCCGAGCAGGCCACTTGTTAGCACAACCTCTCCCTCGAACTCACAGCCCAAGCCACTCTGGATTGCGCAAACTCCATCCAAGTGTCCAGGCTCTCATCTACATTCCTGCCTCCACCTAGAAACATGCATAAATTCACCTTACAGTTAGTGCAGGAAAGGAGCTCCGTACCTCCCTGCACTAAAAACTGCTCCTGCTCAGCAGCCACCGAAGGTGTGCCTGGCCCTGCCGAGAAGAGAGGTGAGATAGCAAACAAAAAACAAAAAAAACGGATGTGTGGGAGGAGATGCCTTGAAAGGTTGAAGTTGCCTGGGGATTGGGGCCGTGGGACAGGGAAGCCTCATTTGCACTGAATTAAAGTGAGGGAGGGACTTGGAGGTAATGATGCTTCCTCCTAACTGGCACACATTCAGCACTCCCCCAAGGGCTTCTCTTGAAGCAATACGTGTTCCCAAGCACATGACCCAGTTTATCAAATCATGCACAGAGGCAAATGTATTCTGTCATTTATATGGGCTCACACCTCAAGGCAAATGAGAAATCACCCACCTTTGAGAGGGTGTCCATTGCAATCGATGGCATCTATTTCGTATTCAAGAAAGGGTATTCACCCAGGCCTGTGGATCCCACCTAAGGACTTACCTCCACCAAACTTGGACTGAAGAGTCACTGGACTGTGGGAGTCACTTGGACAGAGTTGCTGGATTCAAGGGACCTCGCTCGTCGTGCTGAGAGGACACCCAGGGTACCGGTAATGCAGTTCTTTGGTGCCTGCAGTTGCAGGGGGACGATTCTGTCGGCCCACGGAAGATTTCTTCGGAGCTTCTAGTGCAGAGAGGAGGTAGACTACCCCCACAGCATGCACCACCAGGAAAACAGTCGAGAAGGCGGCAGGATCAGCGTTACAGAGTTGCAGTAGTCGTCTTTGCTACTTTGTTGCAGTTTTGCAGGCTTCCAGCGCGGTCAGCAGTCGATTCCTTGGCAGAAGGTGAAGAGAGAGATGCAGAGGAACTCTGATGAGCTCTTGCATTCGTTATCTAAGGAATTCCCCAAAGCAGAGACCCTAAATAGCCAGAAAAGAGGGTTTGGCTACTTAGGAGAGAGGATAGGCTAGCAACACCTGAAGGAGCCTATCAGAAGGAGTCTCTGACATCACCTGCTGGCCCTGGCCACTCAGAGCAGTCCAGTGTGCCAGCAGCACCTCTGTTTCCAAGATGGCAGAGGTCTGGAGCACACTGGAGGAGCTCTGGGCACCTCCCAGGGGAGGTGCAGGTCAGGGGAGTGGTCACTTCCCTTTCCTTTGTCCAGTTTCGCGCCAGAGCAGGGCTCAGGGGTCCCTGAACTGGTGTAGACTGGCTTATGCAGAAATGGGCACCATCTGTGCCCATGAAAGCATTTCCAGAGGCTGGGGGAGGCTACTCCTCCCCTACCTTCACACCATTTTCCAAAGGGAGAGGGTGTAACACCCTCTCTCAGAGGAAGTCCTTTGTTCTGCCATCCTGGGACAAGCCTGGCTGGACCCCAGGAGGGCAGAAACCTGTCTGAGGGGTTGGCAACAGCAGCAGCTGCAGTGAAACCCCTGAAAAGGCAGTTTGGCAGTACCAGGGTCTGTGCTACAGACCACTGGGATCATGGGATTGTGCCAACTATGCCAGGATGGCATAGAGGGGGCAATTCCATGATCATAGACATGTTACATGGCCATATTCGGAGTTACCATTGTGAAGCTACACATAGGTAGTGACCTATGTGTAGTGCACGCGTGTAATGGTGTCCCTGCACTCACAAAGTCCGGGGAATTTGCCCTGAACAATGTGGGGGCACCTTGGCTAGTGCCAGGGTCCCCTCACACTAAGTAACTTTGCACCTAACCTTTACCAGATAAAGGTTAGACATATAGGTGACTTATAAGTTACTTAAGTGCAGTGGTAAATGGCTGTGAAATAACGTGGACGTTATTTCACTCAGGCTGCAGTGGCAGGCCTGTGTAAGAATTGTCAGAGCTCCCTATGGGTGGCAAAAGAAATGCTGCAGCCCATAGGGATCTCCTGGAACCCCAATACCCTGGGTACCTCAGTACCATACACTAGGGAATTATAAGGGTGTTCCAGTAAGCCAATGTAAATTGGTAAAATTGGTCACTAGTCTGTTAGTGACAATTTGAAAGAAAATAGAGAGCATAACCACTGAGGTTCTGGATAGCAGAGCCTCAGTGAGACAGTTAGTCACTACACAGGTAACACATTCAGGCACACTTATGAGCACTGGGGCCCTGGCTGGCAGGGTCCCAGTGACACATACAACTAAAACAACATATATACAGTGAAAAATGGGGGCAACATGCCAGGCAAGATGGTACTTTCCTACAACTCCTCCTCTCAATGAGTGCGCATAGGCATCGAATCCTTTGTTAGACTGTTTTCCCGCAGGAGGATGAAGTAAAGAGCGTAGAAATATATATATATATATATATGTATGTATATGTATGGAAAATGCCACTTACCCAGTGTACATCTGTTCGTGGCATGTTCCGCTGCAGATTCACATGCTGTGCACTGTTCCTGCCATCTAGTGTTGGGCTGGGAGTGTTACAAGTTGTTTTTCTTCAAGAACTCTTTTCGAGTCACGGGACCGAGTGACTCCTCCCTTTCAGCTACATTGCGCATGGGCATCGACTCCATCTTAGATTGTTTTCCCGCATAGGGTGAGGTAGGAGTGGGAGAATGAGAAAGGTAAAGATGTCCATGCAATGGAATAGGTATGTATGTACATAGTTTGCTCTAAAGGAATGTTTATTTACATATATACAATTTCTAATCGCAACTTAAACGGCTACAGGCTCAAGGGGAGGTGGGAGGGCGCATGTGAATCTGCAGCGGAACATGCCACGAACAGATGTACACTGGGTAAGTGACATTTTCCGTTCGATGGCATGTGTAGCTGCAGATACACATGCTGCCCATAGACTACAAAGCAGTAATCCTCCCAAAAGCGATGGTCAGCCTGTAGGAGTTTAAGTTGTTTGAAATAATGTTCTTAGTACAGCCTGTCCTACTGTGGCTTGTTGTGTTGCTAACACACCTACACAGCAGTGTTTGGTAAACGTATGAGGTGTGAACCAAGTGGCTGCCTTACAAATCTCTGTCATTGGTATGTTAACTAGAAAGGCCATTGTTGCCCCTTTCTTTCTAGTGGAGTGTGCCTTTGGTGTAATGAGTAGTTCGCTTTTAGCTTTTTGGTAACAAGTCTGTATGCATTTAACTATCAATCTGGCTATACCTTGTTTGGATATAGGGTTACCAGCATGGGGTTTCTGGAAAGAGACGAACAATTGTTTAGTTTTACGAAATGGTTTTATTCTGTCTATATAGTACATTAGAGCTGCAGTGCTCTTTCTGCTACTGAGTCTGGTTGTGGGAAGAAGACTGGAAGTTCCACTGTTTGGTTTAAATGAAACGGTGAAATGACCTTTGGTAGAAATTTTGGACTTGTGCAGAGAACCACTTTATGTTTGTGTACTTGTAAAAAGGGTTCCTCAATAGTGAAAGCCTGGATTTCGCTAACTCTTCGTAGTGAAGTGATAGCCACTAGAAATGCCACTTTCCAAGTTAAGAATTGGATCTGACAGGAATGCATGGGTTCAAAAGGTGGGCCCATGAGTCGTGTAAGTACAATATTAGGATTCCACGAGGGTACTGGTGGTGTTCTTGGCGGTAGTGATTTTGTGTGTTTAATTTGCAAATAAGCTGAAATTGCTGTGAGATTTATTTTGATGGATGAAAAAGCAAGATTTGCTTTTTGTAAGTGTAGTAAATTGCCTACGATGTCCTGTATGGACGCATCTACCGGTGTGATGTGTTTTGCTTGACAGTAGAAAACAAATCTTTTACATTTATTAGCACAGCAATGCCTGGTAGTAGTTTTTTTTGTCTGTTTAATGATTTCCATACACTTGTTTGGAAGATTTAGATAGCCAAACTCTTAAGACTTCAGGAGCCAGATTGCTAGATTGAGCATTGCTGGATTGGGGTGTCTGATCTGTTGTTTGTGTTGCGTTAACAGATCTGGTTTGTTTGGAAGCTTGACGTGAGGTACTACTGAGAGGTCCAACAGTGTGGTGTACCACGGTTGGCGTGCCCACGTTGGTGCTATGAGTATTAGTTTGAGTTTGTTTTGACTCAGTTTGTTGACCAGAAAAGGAATGAGTGGGAGAGGGGGAAAAGCATAAGAAAATATCCCTGACCAATTGATCCATAGAGCATTGCCCTTGGACTGAGGGTGCGGGTACCTGGACGCGAAGTTTTGGCATTTTGCGTTATGTTTTGTGGCGAACAGATCTATGTCTGGTGTCCCCCACTGGCGAAAGTAATTTTGTAGTATCTGGGGATTTATTTCCCACTCGTGAGTTTGTTGGTGATCTTGACTGAGATTGTCTGCTAATTGATTGTGAATGCCTGGAATATATTGCGCTATTAGGCGAATGTTGTTGTGAATTGCCCAATGCCAAATTTTCTGTGCTAGGAGGCATAGTTGTGATGTGTGTTCCCCCTTGTTTGTTTAGGTAGTACATTGTTGCCATACTGTCTGTTTTGACAAGAATCTGTTTGTGAGCTAGAAGAGGTTGAAATGTTTTTAGTGCTAGGAAGAATGCCAGCAGCTCTAAGTGATTTATGTGTAGTTGTTTCTGTTGACTGTCCCATTGTCCTTGTATATTGTGATTGTTGAGGTGTGCTCCCCAACTGATCATTGATGCATCTGTTGTGAGAATGGTGTGAGGCACTGGGTCTTGAAAAGGCCACCCTTTGTTTAAATTTACGGGGTTCCACCATTGAAGCGAATAGTGTGTTTGGCGGTCTATCAACACTAGATCTTGTAGTTGACCCTGTGCCTACGTCCATTGTTTTGCAACGCACTGCTGTAAGGGCCGCGTGTGTAGCCGCGCGTTTGGGCAATTGTGATGCATCATGCCTAGGAGTTTCATGACAAATCTGACTGTGTAGTGCTGATTTGGGTGTATTTTTGGTACCATGGTGTGGAATGATTGTACCCTTTGTGGGCTTGGACTGGCAATCTCTTTTTGAGTATTGAGTGTTGCTCCCAAGTATTGTTGAACTTGGGCCGGTTGCAAGTGTGATTTTTGGTAATTTATAGAAAACCCTAGTGTGTGTAGGGTATCTATGACGTAACTTGTGTGATTTTAACACTGCTGTTGAGTGTTGGCTTTTATTAGCCAATCGTCGAGGTATGAGAATACGTGCATGTGTTGTCTCCTTATATGGGCTGCTACTACTGCGAGGCATTTTGTAAATACTCTGGGGGCTGTTGTTATCTCGAAGGATAATACCTTGAATTGGTAATGTTTTCCTTGTATGACAAATCTGAGGTATTTTCTGTGAGATGGATGGATGGGTATATGAAAATACGCATCTTTTAAATCTAGTGTTGACATGTGTTCTTCCTGTTTTAGTAATGGGACTACATCTTGTAGTGTCACCATGTGAAAGTGCTCTGATTTGATGAATAGATTGAGAGTCCTGAGATCTAAAATTGGTCTTAGTGTTTTGTCCTTTTTGGGACTAAGGCAATATAGGGAATAAACCCCTGTTACTTTTTGTTGTTGAGGTACTAGTTCTATGGCTTGTTTTGTTAATAGTGCCTGCACCTCTGTTTGTAACATTGCTAGTCTGTGCGCTCTTGGTGGAATATCTGGAGGAAAATGTGTGAATTCTATACAGTAACCATGTTGGATAATTGACAGGACCCATGTGTCTGTGGTTAGGTCTGACCAATGTTTGTGGTAAAATCTAAGTCTTCCTCCCACAGGTGATGTGTGTTGGGGGAGGCTGACGGCCAAGTCCCTGCTTATTAGTGGCCTGCTTAGTGGGCTGAAATTTCCCCCTTGACCTTGGGAACTGTCCCCTGAAGGAGCCGCAAAACCCCCCTCTCTGATATTGTGACTGGTAGGTGGGTTTTGTTTGAGAGGTGGATGTTTCTGAAGACTGTCTGAAACCTCCCCTATATTGTGGCTTCCTGAATGTCCCTCTATATTGAGACGAGTAGCGCGCGCCCATGGCTATGGCCGTATCAGTGTCTTTCTTCATGTTTTCGATGGCTGTGTCCACTTGTGGCCCAAACAGTAGTTGTTGGTTAAATGGCATCTCTGTTTTGAAGCTTGAGGATCTCAACCAAGCATGGCGTCTAATCGTGACTGCAGTGTTCACTGTTCTTGTGGCAGTGTCGGCAGAATCTAATGCCGATCGTATCTGATTATTAGATATTGCTTGTCCCTCCTCTACCACTTGCTGAGCTCTTTTCTGATATTCCTTGGGGAGATGTTGGATGATATCGCTCATCTCGTCCTAATGAGCTTGATCATAACGTGCAAGAAGGGCCTGCAAGTTTGCGATGCGCCACTGATTGGCAGCCTGTGATGCTACCCTTTTTCCTGCCGCATCGAACTTCCGACTCTCCTTATCTGGAGGTGGTGCATCTCCAGATGCCTGTGAGTTGGCTCTCTTTCTCGCAGCTCCAACCACTATAGAGTCCGGGGGCAACTGTTGTGTGATGAACACTGGGTCCGATGGTGGTGGCTTGTACTTCTTTTCCACCCGCGGTGTGATGGGTCTCCCTTTCACAGGCTCCTGAAAAACTTGTTGGGCATGTTTAAACATGCCTGGGAGCATAGGCAGGCTTTGGTAGGAAGCATGCGTTGTGGACAAAGTATTAAAGAGAAAATCGTCCTCCAATGGCTCTGGATGCATACTTACGTTATGGAATGCAGCAGCCCTGGCCAAGACTTGGGTGTATGAGGTGCTATCCTCAGGTGGAGAGGGTTTCTAAGGGTAGTACTCTGGGCTATTGTCCTACACAGGGGGATCGTAGAGGTCCCTGGGGTCTGCATCGTCTTGCGACTGCACAGTGTGTGTGGGTGACTGTGCAGTGGGCGTGGCAAAAGGTGACACTGATCTTTCTGGTGAATGTGGAGGAGAAAGTTCTGGTGAAAAATGGCGAGAGGGCGGTTTTTCCCTGGGCACTTTAGCCTTTGGCTGTTCAGTCTCTGATCGTCCCTGGAAAGCCAGTATTCTTTTTAATTTAAGAGGAGAGGCTATCTGTATCCTTGCCTGTGTTTCGTCAAACTCTTCCATTTGAAGTTCCTCCTCAAATCTGTGTCTCTCCTTTAGTTGTTTAGAGAGTCCATGTTCCTCGGTGTACAAGGCTTTTTTCGGCTCCGAAGCCATTTTTTTCGGCACCGAAATGCCCATGCTGATGGAAGGCCTCAGAGACGCAACGCTGAGTTTTTTCAGTGACGGATTCTCGGCTCAAGTCTGAAGACTTCAGCACGATTTTGGCCTTTTTCGGTGCCGAAGGTGTAACTTGGTCACCGCTTTTTTTATGGGTCGAGCCATGGCCTTCCGGCAGTGGCGTCCCCGAGGCCTTAAGCTTCTTAGGCTAACTGTGGGTTTGGGTCAGGGCAGGCGTACTCATGTGTTGGCCTGCTGTAGGTGGTCGGTCTGCGTCGGAGTCGTCCGAATCCGATCCTTGGATGGAGATAGCCATCTTCTCCTCTTCGACGTCGAGGTGTTCTGAACTTTTCGACACCATCTGCATTTGCCTCGCCCTCCGACCCCTCAAGGTCTTCTTCGATCGAAAGGACTTGCAGGCCTCGCAAGTATCTTCCCTGTGCTCCGGTGATAAGCACAGATTACAGACCCGATGTTGGTCTGTATATGGATACTTGGCGTGGCACTGTGGGCAGAACCGGAAAGGGGTCCGGTCCATTAGGCTTCGACACCTTCTGCGGTCGGGCCGACCAGGCCCCAGTTGGGCGCGGGAGCCCCGAAGGGCCACCAAAGCTGTGTTTCTTAAGTGTCGATGTGTGGATGCAAGATGTTTCCAGATCGAAAACAATACCAACGCTTTTCGGTGAAATCTAGTCTTTTTCCGATTCGAATAACGGATCGAAGAGGAACACGTCCGAACCTGATGGCGGAAAGAAAAAAAAAAGATGGAGTCAATGCCCATCACAATGGAGCCGAAAGGGAGGAGTCACTCGGTCCCTTGACTCAAAAAGACTTCTTCGAAGAAAAACAACTTGTAACACTCCGAGCCCAACACTAGATGGCAGGAACAGTGCACAGCATGTGTATCTGCAGCTACACATGCCATCGAACATATACATATACATATATATATATAGCAAAGAAGATGTCCATGCAATGCATATACATATTACAGCACCACAACGGCTACAAGCTTATGGGGTGGAGGGAGGGGGCATGTGAATCTGCAGCACTACATGCCACAAGAAGATGTCTACTGGGTAAGTAACATTTTCCGTTCGTTGGCATGCGTAGATGCAGATACACATGCTTTGCACTAACTGAAAAGCAGTCCCCTCCGAAAATAAGCGGTGGCTAGCCTGTAGGAGTTGGAGTAGTTTGAAATAGTGTTTTAAGCTCTGCTTGTCCAAAATGTGTTTGTTGGCGAGAAAAGACATCCATTCAGTAGTGTTTAATAAAAGTCTGTGGTGTGGACCATGTGGCTGCTTTACATATATCTGCCATTAGTATACTTCCTAAGAATGCCATTGAAGCTCCTTTCTTTCCAGTAGAACGTGCTTTAGGAGTTACTAATAACTGTATTTTAGACTTAAGATAGCAAGTTTGAATACACTTTACTATCCATCTGGCTAATCTGAGGTTGTTGAAAAGCAACTAAGAGTTGCTTAAATTTCCTGAAATCTTTTGTTCGGTCTACACAATACAGGAGAGCTCTTTTAACATCAAGGGTGTGGAGATCTCTTTCAGCAACTGAATCTGGCTGTGGAAATAAGACTGGCAATTTTACTGACTGATTGATGTGAAACGGTGAAACTACTTTAGGTTGGAATTTTGGGTTTGTCCTAAGTACTATGTTATTTTTGTAAATTTGGAAAAAAGATTTTTCTAAAGTGATTTCACTTACTCTTCTTAAGGAAGTAATTGCTACTAGGATAGAAACCTTCCATGATAGAAATTGGAGAGTGCAAGAATGCATGGGTTTAAATGGTGGACCCATAAGCCTTGTGAGCACGATGTTAAGATTCCAGGCAGGAGCAGGTGGAGCTCTAGGTGGAATAATTCTTTTAAGGCCTTCCATAAAAGCTTTAATAACAGGAATCCTAAATAGTCAACTATGCTGTCTGTTCTGGAAGAAGGCAGCTATTGCTGTTAAATGGAATTTAATAGATGAGTATGCAAGATTTGCTTTTTGTAAATGAAGCAAATAAACAATATATTGTACTGATGCTTTAAGTGGATTAATGTTTTGTTGGTTGACAATAATATACAAAATGTTTCCATTTAGCTGCAGGAGTCAAATCGTCAGGTTGAGCATACTGGGATTGGGATGCCTGATTTGACCTTTGTATTGAGCCAATAGGTCTGGTCTGTTTGGAAGCTTGTGATGTGGTACTACAGACAGATATAACAGTGTTGTGTAACAAAGTTGACGTGGGAGCTATGGGTATCATAGCGAGGGAGACTGATCTTGATGACCAGAATGGAATTAGTGGGAGAAGGGGAAAAGTGTAAGCAAATATCCAGGACCAATTGATCCACAGAGCATTGCCCTTAGATTGAGGGTGTGGGTACCTGGATGCGCAGTTTGGGCATTTTGCATTTTCACTTGTGGCCAAGAGGTCTATGTCTGGGGTTCCCCACATTTGGAAGTATTGTTGAATCACTGGGGGGAATCCTCCCATTTGTGTATTTGTTGCTGCATCCTGCTTAAGAGGTCTGCTAGTTGGTTGTATATCCCTGGAGTATACTCTGCTAGTAGTTGAAAGTGATTGTGAATTGCCCATTTCCAAATTGACTGCGCTAGAAGGCACAATTGAGATGAGTGTGCCCCGCCCCAGTTTTTGCAGATAATACATTGTGGTCATGTTGTCTATCCTTATTAACACTGTTTTGTGTGTGATCTGTGGTTGAAAGGCTTTGAGTGCTAGGAACACTGCTAGCAATTCCAAATGGTTTATGTGATAAGTTTGTCGAATTGAGTTCCATAACCCTTGTATGGTGAGATTGATGAGGTGGGCTCCCCAATGTTTCATCGATGCATCAGTTGTGATTATGGTCTGTGGCATAGAGTCCTGAAATGGCTGCCCTTTTAATAAGGTGGTGTGATTCCACCATTACAGAGAGTGGTACGTTTGGTGGTGTAACAACATTGTTGCGAGAGACACTGCTGTAGCGGTCTCATGGTTAGATGTGCATTGGGTACTATTGCTATGCATGATTCCATCATTCCCAAGGGTTTCATGATCAACCTCACAGTGTAAGTGTGGTTGTATTGTAGTTGAGATATAAGATTGTTGAAAGCTTGAATTCTCAGTGGGTTTGGATATGCTAATTG
Organism: Pleurodeles waltl; assembly: GCF_031143425.1. Taxonomy (NCBI): domain Eukaryota; kingdom Metazoa; phylum Chordata; class Amphibia; order Caudata; family Salamandridae; genus Pleurodeles; species Pleurodeles waltl. Next base: position 849,077,808 of record NC_090444.1, read on the forward strand.
AGTGTTAAGAATTGCTCCCAGATATGGTTGTATTTGTGCTGGCTGCAGGTGAGATTTTTCGTAATTGATTGAGAATCCAAGGTTGTGTGGTTGTGTAGGATGTCCACTGTGTACTGTGTGTGCTGTTGACAGGCTTGAATTGTGCTGGCCTTTATGAGCCAGTTATCCAGATAGGGAAAGACATGTATATGTTGTCTTCTGAGGTGTGCAGCAACCACTGTGAGGCATCTGTGGTGTTGTTACTCCAAAGGTTAGCACTTTGAACTAGTAGTTCTTGCCTGCTATTACAAATCATAGAAATCTGCAATGTGATGGATGTATGGGAATGTGGAAATAAGTATCTTTTAAATCTAATGCTGTCATGTAGTCTTGTATCTGTAGCAGGGAAATGTAGAGTGACCATGTGAAAGTGCTCTGACAGAATGTACTGATTGAGGCGTCCGAGATCTAAGATGGGTCTGAGATTACCATCTTTCTTTAGTATGAGGAAGTATAGGGAATATATTCCTGAACCTTGTTAAGATATAGGTACCATCTCTATGGCACCTTTAAGTAGAAGTGATTGTACCTCCTGTTTTAATAAATTCAGATGTTCCAGAGAAAGTTTGTGCGAGCGACGAGGAATGTTTGGTGGAGTGGCGATAAGTTCTAGGCAATAACCATGTTGGATAATTGATAGAACCCATTGATCTGTAGTAAAGTTGTGCCATTGTTAGTAAAAAATGTACATTCTTCCTCCCACAGGAGATGTATGCTCTGTGGGGATGTGTAAAAAGTCACTGTTAGGTTGAGGGACCTCTTTGGGTGGTTGATTTACCTTTCCCACTATAATTATTTCCTCTGTAAGTGCCTTTGAAGGAGCCACTGTTGTAAGAATGTGGCCCTTTTTTTCTGTGGGGATATGGATGGCTCTGGGGTTGATGGTTTGAAGCCACCCCTAAACTGGGGCTTGCGAAAAGTCCCCCTAGCAGGGACAGTGTAAAGAGCACCCACATGTTTAGCTGTATCAGAGCCTTTTTTGAGCTTTTCAATGGTGGCATTGACGTCTGGGCCAAAAAGGTGTTGCTTATCAAAGGGCATATTTAACGCTGCCTGTTGTATTTCTGGTTTAAACCCTGAAGTTCTTAACCATGCATACCTTCTAATGATTACACTGGTATTGATACCCCCCCTTGCTTCTGTATCTGCTGCATCTATTGCAGATCTAATTTGATTATTAGAAATACCCTGCCCCTCTGTTACTATCTGTTGTGCTCTTTTCTGATGTCTGGTGTTCTGGTGGAAGGTACTGCAACAAATCTTTTATCTTATCCCAATGAGCTCTGCCATATATTGTTAACAGTGCCTGAGAGTTTTCCAATCCAATGATTAGAAGCTTGAGTTGCTACTCTTTTCCCAGCCGCATCAAATTTACAACTTTTCTTGATTGGGGGAGGAGCATCCCCTGTGGATTGGCTATTTGCCCTTTTCCTTGCTGTACTGACGACTATGAAGTCAGGTGGCAATGGAGCTCTAATAAAAAGTGCATCTGAGAGTGCAGGTTTATACTTTTTATCTACCCTTGGTGTGATAATTCTAGACTTTACTGGTTCTTTGAAAATGTCCTCTGCATGTTTAAGCATGCCTGGGAGCATAGGAAGACATTGATACTCCTTATGAGTAGATGTTAGTGTGTCAAATAAGAAGTCATCCTCAATGAGATCTGTATGTAATTGCACCTTGTGATATGCTGCTACCCTAGCTACAACCTGATTGTAAGCAGTAGTATCTTCAGGTGGAGATGGTCTTGCAGGGTATAAATCATGATCATCAGAAGGGATAGGATCTGAATCATATAAGTCCCATGGGATCTAAATCCTGATGAGTATCATCTAAATCATCCCCATGTATTGAGATAGGGGATTGTGGAAAATATTGTGTAGGTGAAGGTAGTGGTGGTGGAGTATCTGGTGGTGGAGAAGCAGGACGTAAAGGAGAATTTGGTGAGGAAGGCTGTTGTGGTGCCTTTGGTTTCTCCGTCTGTTTAAATATTTTAGCAGGTGGAGACCCAGCCTCTACAGTCTCTTGGTAAGTCAATTTTCCATTGGTTGTAGGAGAAGGAGAAGCATTAATTCTTCCTGTGTCCTTACGCATATCTTTCGTTGTTTGCCATCCTTTAGTTCCAATATGGGTCTTATTTCAGAAGACTACTCAGGAGCATATTTTCCACCCACAGGTTTCAGCTCCGAAAGTTTGAAAAACCGAATGTTTTAGTGGGGTCGAAAGTGTAGGCTCCAAAATTGTTGGCAGTTTTTTCGGCTTCGAGGTGGAGGTCTCTGATTTTCGTCTCAATCCCAAAACAGGTAGGGCATGCTGTTTGGTCGGTGCTGAATGCACTTTGGTGTTATGTTTCGGTGCCGAACCCGAGGGTTGGTCACCCGATTGTATTTTTCGGGTCTGACCAAGGCCGACAATCAGTGGGGGGTCCAAGAATGGTGCTAAAGTCTTTTTGGTTGTCTTATGTGGATGGGAAGGGGCTGATGTATTAATGTTCTGGGCCGTTGGAATGGATTGGCTGTCACCATCGTAATCTCGATCCGGAACAGAGTCTGCAATGAAACTGCAGTTTGATGAGCCATCTCTTCTTGCGTGTGCTCTTCGCCAACGATGTTGGGCGTTTGTTCCAACGACTTGGACGCCATCTCCAACTGAAGTACTCTTCGATCGGTTAGAGTCTCCTTTGAATGAAAGGATCAACATATGCTTCAGAGCCTTCTTCTCTGTGATCCGGAGAAAGACAGAGATTGCACACAGAGTGCTGATCGGTGTATGGAAACTTGAGTGACAATGAGGGTAAAATCAAAACAGAGTACGTTCCATAAGCCTGACATTGCTCGACAACCACGAGTCAAAGTAGGCCCAAGAAGGGCGAGGTCGCCCATAAAGGGCGTTTAATCAACCTCGAAGAACACAGTTGGATCAAATGTAAGTTAGAAAACGCGATCGAGAACTATACTGACATTTATAGAAAAGAAGCGAGTTAAGATAAGTACCAAACTGAGATCTACAAGAGCGAGAGGAACACATCTGAACCAGACAACGGAAAGAAAACAATCTAACGAATGACTCAATGCCCATGTGCAGTATCACCAAGAGGAGGAGTCACTTGATCTTGGGACAACTTGTAACACTCCGAAGCCCAACATTAGATGGCAGACTTATGCAAAGCACGTGTATCTGCAGCTACACATGGCATCGAAAAAAAAAAAAAAAAAAAATATATATATATATATATATATATATATACATATATATATATATATATATACACACATACACATACACACACACACACACACATACACACACACACATGGGGGGATGGGGTTACTAGGGCCTAAAGAGGCTCTGGCCGGGTGGCCGCAAGACCTCCTTCCTTTTCATAAAACAGTGGGGTCCTCAGGGCCAGGCCCTAAGGCCACCCCACCCCTTGCAGCGTCAAAGGGCATGTGCAGCAAGGGGTTGCCTGTATTGCAGGGTTGGGCTCAGGACCTGGCCGCAGCCAGGCCCTACAGCTAATCACACACTGCACATAGCCTTCATGTTATGTATGGTAATTAAGTATTACTTAAAAAACACCCAAGACTTTCACTGAGAAAAACAAAGGTTAAAGTAATGTTATAGTTAGCTGAATATGTCGCTAAGAACATGAACTTTTTGAATGAAAAAAAACACACAGAAATTCACCAGAATAGTTAGCAGAGCTAACTATAACCTGCGTCCCCACCATGCACTGGTTATAACCTCACATATTACATCACTCATGACTTGTTCTATGACATCATTTATGACATCAATGATGACATTATCCAATGAGAGTGCTAGTTTGCTTTCTAGTTCGCATAGTGGCGGGTAACTACCATATTACTTTTCTAGTTTTTTACAGTCTGAGGAGAGCTAATGGGTGTAAGTGCTTATAAAATGCATGTGCTTCTCATACATCATAGATGTGTAGAGGTATGTTATAAATATTTGCACTGAAGAGTAACCCTGTGTGTAGGAGACAATTGACAGCTTCTGTCCATTATGTTCCACACACATTTTTAGATACTGCAGAAAAATGTATGCATAGAGAGCTTCACATACATCTGTGGTTGATTGTTACTGTGAGCTACGCTATTTGTGCAGTGTATGGCATAGAATCAGTGTGGCACATAACCCATGTTTTCTACACCTGAGAGAATTGTTTCAGTGATGACAATAATGATGCCTCATATTCTTCTGAGGTAGTTTGTACTTAAGTTTTAGAACTCTAATACTGTATACCCATCTATACAGCAATGTGTACGAAAGAAGTCTGGATGATGTCACCAGCGACATAATCAGTGATATCATCAATTATGTAATTTGGTATGTCATCAATGATCTCATAAATTATGTCACAGAACATGTCATGAGGGATTTAATCTTTGAGGACATAAGTAGTGTATGGCAGGGGCACAAGTTAATTACTCTGTTTTATTTTAGTTCAAAACATTAATGTTGTCACTGACATATTCACCTAATATAACATTATTTTAACCTGAGGATATTGGAGCACATCCTAGCTATCCACAGGAAGTTTGCTTTACAGTACCTGTGTCCCTGGCACTCTGGATTCTCAACCAGTCTGAAAATCCTGATGGCTATCAAGGGGCAGTAGAACCTTTTAATTAGATTGCAATGCAATTGCTTGAGCGTACAGTTTAAAAAGATGTCTTTTGTCTGTTTGCGGTAACAAGTAATCTGACTTTTTGAGATAACGAACTAGCCTCCTGCCTTGATAACTATGCCACTACATGCCCATACCTATTTTTCAGTTATGATCTCACTCTTCCCGTGTATAGAAAGCTGGGCTCATTCCAGTTGACATGACTCTAAAAACTATTAATTTAATGGATAATTGGTGCATAATCTAGACATGAGTCTTGGACCTAAAGTAAAACATTCTTTACATACCCTGAAATTAACAGTCTGTGCTCCTAAACATGATGACCTTGTGTGATGACGCTCCTGTAAGTTAGGAATGTAGGCCTATGGGACTAAGCCTACATCAAACAGCAGTGATGAGAGCAGCCATCCTTGGCAGATAGATATATGAATCTACAGGCATCAAAGAGTGAACTATTTGCCATTGCTCAAGCCAACAGACAGGTCTATACGGGAGCCCACAGTCTCAGTAAGTTATTCCCATGTCCAGCTCACCACAATATTTCAGCATAAAATTCCACTCCAGAAAATCAGATGATTTAAAAGTATTGACAAAAAGAATGACTGTGTAAGTTAGAGAGGGGCTTGTGTAGCATTCAAATATTGCGCATAGATAACCGGATGTTGAAAGGCCAGGCATAATTCTGGCTTGGTCCAGTAGAACCAGCCAGGGCATGAAAGACATGCAGCATGTTGTCCATCACCTAAGCCAATATCTTACTGTCAGCATTTATAAGCAGTCGCATCCGGTACAAGGCACATAGGGTTTTGTTCTTCTCAGTAATTGGAAGACTGATGATCTACCCCTCTTGGAGTGTTTGTTTATCATCAGTGATCGCCAGTGACCAAAAAGATTCCAAGGGGATTCTTAGCTGCTGTCCTCCCAGGCGTGTCACCCTTGCCATATCACTCACACATACATATTTGCAGACATGTTTAGTTTGCCATACAGCTGCCTCAAAGAAGGACAGCGGGAAACAATTAAATTCTGCTACCCTGGTATCAGTTTGCCTATTGTGCTAACAAGTCGGTGAGTTTGGTCTGTAGCAGGTAGAATAACTCTCTAATAGACGTCAGCACTACATCCTGTTCATACATGCATGTGCCCCAAATGAAAGAAAATCTACAGGGTTGTTTGAATAAGTTCATTTGAATTAAATATCTCATAATCCTGTTGTATCAACTAAAAAATGACAGCAAGCAACTTCAAAAGTTCATACATTTAACTTGAAAATATCTTGAGTTAGTGCATGAGCTGTAGAGGGCACAGGCCAAAAACATAAAGAAGCAAACACTCCTCCCCTGTTTCCCAGCAGTGGTGTCTGCAGCGTATGAATAAAGACAGAACAGAAGTGTATGAACTAAGTATTGCAATGTCTTAAAAACAAACACATACGTTCTTGATATGGCCCTTGTTCTTATAGTAACTGTCATTTTGTCATACAACATTATTTTGGGAGACATTTTCAGCAAAAATAAATCGCCTCAAAGATATCTGTCCAGTAAAAACATTTTTTTCCTGAAAATTTGCCATACTACACATAATTCGACTCGGGAGTCCATGGGACCCCCTTATCCAACTCCTGAGGGCTATACTCGGGGGGTGCTATCTCTTTGTGACACACTGTCAGAGCACCTCCTAATGTGGCCTGTTTGCCTCTCCCCAAATGCGAGAGAGACACACAAAACCATAGAAATTCAGCTGTTATAGTTCAGGTTATTGCAAGTAACTATAACATGTGCACTAAGGTAAATGTAACTCGGAATCCCACAAAATGTCCACCTAACTGAAGTACTTTCTATTGGCTAATTAGTAAGTGCTACCTCATTGGGTAAATGTATATTGCACTTTCCACGCCACAGCTGCATAAAGAACCATCAAGTGACTTTGTATGTCTGTAATTTTGGCAATGTGATTTTTCCAAGAGCCTCTTTATACAGAAAACTGCAATAACCTGGATATTCATGTTGAGACGACAAAGAGACTACAATGAGTTGGCTCTCCACAAACAAGGGTACTTCCTCCTAATTATATGTACTAAGAGCTTATTTGGTGGAGTTGTGCTCCTAGTTCTGTCTCCTGGGGAATGCAGGGGGAGTCTCAATGCCCCTACAGTCTCTGCTGGCTCTCTTCCTCCAGCGGGAGCTGACATTGCTCCTGCATGCAGGAAGCAGCTCAAAATGCTCCTCCCTGCGTGTGAGAGCAATCCTTTCATCTTTCCTTGCCAGCCTGAGAACGGACAGGACAACAGAAGAAAAGTGTGCTCCCAAGCGAGTGAGAGCAGTTTTCCTGCTCCCGCCTTATGGGACAGCTTTACATTTGCCCTCTCTAGGCAGGAGCTGTCATAGGTCCTTCCAAGCAACAGCAAACTGCTATCTCCCGAGAGTGGGTGTCTTAGGAGATAGGGAGCCATCCCTTGGTGTGGCAGTCCCCAGGGCCATTACTGGTTCCAGGAGGGGGGCCCCATCATTTGTTTTTTAGGGACAGCCCCAGGCAGGCGGTAGTCCCCGGGCTGAAAACAGCCTCCACCTTTAATTCATATATCTGGCCCTGGGGAGGTGGTGGTCTGGGGGTCCTCCAGGGACAGGAGCCCCCTCCAATTTGCTATTAAAGCCACATGGAGGTAGTGGTCCCTGGGGCTTCTAAATGCATAAGGAGAGGGTTCTTGTGTCCCCCCCTACACCAATTACAAATTAGAGGGGTCTTAACTTTAAACAAGCATGGGAGACAGCTTGTTTTGTTTTTAATTTTCACAGAGATTTGCAGATCCTCCACACAGTTTGCAGTCAACATTTTTTTAAAAGATGGTTTTTGGCCCAGGCGGGGTCCCTGGGATACCCCAGCACCAGGCCTAGGGGGTCAGAATATTCCTATCCTGCCCCTTTTCTTTATTTCTCACTTTTTTTGGGACTTGGCCGATTCCTATCAATTCCAAGTTGAAGTGTTGGCAGCCAAGAAGATATCAGCACTGGAACCGTTGGATTCACAGAGGATCCGCATCCCTCAATTTCTATATGCTTTTGACTTTAAATATCTCTGAAACTACTGTATGAATTTACCACAGATCAAAAAAAAACATGCTTTCTGGATCAAGAGCTAGCTTTCTGCTAAACATGGTGTAATTCTGTCCAGCGGCTTGCGCTATAGTCGTGCAGGGAAAAAGCATTTTCGGACTCACGCTTTATCAATCACCTCAAAACTCAAAAGACAGCAGCAGAAATGACTGTTGTACTAGTTTTGAAAATGTCATGAAGATTCATCAAACGGTGGCAAAACAATAAATGCTTTTCCTATGAAAACTAAGTCCTAATTAACCTACTTGTGACCACTAGTAGGGATGTGTGTGTGTGTGTGTGTGTGTGTATATATCTATATATATATATACATATATATATATATATATATTTACACACACACACACACACACACCGATATAGCTAGGACCATGTTTTTATAGAAAAAGTGTTTTTTGACTGGCCTATATCTTTGGCACTGTTTGACACATCTTTACAACATTTTCTAAGAAAAGTGTGCCTGTGATTCTTGTTGCGCACGTAAAGTTTTGGGGTGATCTGACAGGTTGAATTCCAAAGGACCTTTCATCACGACTACAGCCCAAACCACTGGGCGGAATTATTCCAAATTTGTCAGAAAGCTAGCTTTCGGTGCGCAGATTGTGCTTTCACTCATTTGGTGTAAATCCGTTCAGTAGTTACGCAAAAGTACCACAGTGGCAGATATCAGTAAGTTTAAATACCTCTTAACTTTAAACATGCTTACTTGACTTAAGAACCCCAAAAAAGTCATCTCTACACCATAACGTATAATCCTGAGAAATGTACTATGTCAATTACAATAGTCTGTGAAAAATGCATTGGTGGAAAACACATTTTGGGGCCCCCTATTTAACTTTGCACACCCTTAAGGATTTACCACAAAAACTAACATTGGCTCAAAATGCAGAAAATTCTATAGGTCTGTAAGGTATGGTGGTGATTCATCAAACAGGTGTACAGTTATCAGGGAGAATATATCCAAGGAATTCCTATCCCTTCTAACTATAGCTACAGAGTGGCAATCAGATGTAATGTGATTTCCGTCTTTTATCTATTGTATTTGTTATTTATTTGTGTACTGGTTTACATAATCATGTGACAATAAATGTTTCTTTCGGTTGTTCATGTAATAATTCTGAAACCTTCACACATGCAATCTAGTTTATTTTTTGGCTTCCTTACTACTTTTAGTTGAATTGTGCTAAATATGATGCCCAGAGTGAATGAAAGCCAATCATTGTTTCTATAATTAAGTTTATTATGTTTTTCCTAATGGCCAATATTCATGTCCTTGGTATAATTTGTGTAGCTAACTGCTAGGTCACTTTTCCATTGTGTTGCACGGGAGTACATAAGGAAGATGGTTTTTATTTGGCTTGTTGGGCACAGTTTTATTTTGTGAGCCAGAAAGCATGCAACTTTGTGTATAAACTTTCTTTAGCATGTGACCATAAATTGGTCTTTAGGTTGTTTATGAACTAAGTCTGAAACTTTACATATGCAGTCTAGTTTATTCTTTAGGCTTCCTTGCTGCTTTTAGTAGGACTCTGCTGTATATGAAGGACAAAGTGAATGAAAGGCTATCATTGTTATAGTTATGAAAATTTAGATTATTATTTTTTCCTAGTGGCTAATTATCACATACTACCAAAATTGGCATAGCTCACTGTCAGGTGAATTATTCACTTTATTTCACATGGGTGCATAAGAAAGATGTTTTTTGTATAGCTTGTTAGGCCACCTTTAGTTTGTGAGCAAAAGAGCATGCAAAGAAAACTTCTGTACTTATTATGTATTTGGTTATAGGTTTCCATAATCATGTTACAATAAATGGGTCTTTCAGTTGTTCATGGAGTATAGTTCAGTTCAAAGGAGCTTTATTGCGGCTACAAGAGCCGAAAAAGCGAAAGCAGTAATAGATACAAATAAATACACATAATGATAATTACAAGTATATATAATGATAAAAAGGAGTAAAAGATAAGAAAAAATGTGGAATAAAAAGGAATAACATTGAGTAAAATGTGCTGTACAGGACGATGGGACAGTCTTATTTGGAGTCTTTATCCAGAAGTGTTTTCCCTCTAATATGCCAACTAGCTCCGAGGAATTTGGCGACGGCGATCACTAGCGTTGGCCTAGTGTCTGATCTGTGGATTCGCAGGGCTAGCGCAGAGCTGTGAACTCCCAGAAGTCTGCATGCCGGGGCCAGCCATTTCCTACGGGGGGCGGTGTACGCGGGCAGGCAAAAAGGACGTGAGGGAGATTCTCGACGGGGGCTTTGCAAGCTGGGCATGCGGTTGATTCATTGTGTGACCAGCTACTGGTGAGAAGTCTTAATGGGAGTGTACCAATGCGGAGCTGGAAGTACAGTTTCCTTTCCCTTGGCGCCGTGATTAGGTCCCAAAAAGCTTCGTACTTGCATGACTCTTTTAGGTTGGCAAAGTCACAAGATAGTGTAGTGTGGAGTGCAGACCTTGTGTCATCGTAATTTGCCATTTGCCAGTATAGTTTCTTTAGTTCGCTTTTCGTGGGGAAGACTGATGTGGTTGATGAGTTCCAGAGATCGTCGAGCCCAAGTGAGTGCAGTGAACCCTTGATGCATCGTAGCCAGGGGATTCTGTGAAGATGGTCGGCTTTTAGGGTGACCTGTAGAGCTTCAGTGAAGGTATCGAGCTCCGGAGTGGTCCAGAGACGCCGCCAGTACAGCAGAGGTCGCAGACGGGCTTTGTGTCCAATGCGTTTGATACTGAGATCCTTGAAAAGGGGGAACAGTGGGGTGCTTAGCGGAAGGGACACAAGGTTTCTTAGGAAGTTGTTTTCAGCAGTGGTTAAGTCTTGGGTTTTGGTGTAGCCCCATAGTTCAGCCCCGTAAAGCGCTGAGGAAACGGACTGGGCTTCGTATAACTGTAATGCTGGGCGAATTGGTTTTGTGTGTGAGAGGTGAATTTTTTTTTAGTAGTACCCCTGTTGTTTGTTTTAGTTTTAGGGCTTGTTTCCTATGTGTGGCTTCCAAGACATGTTGTCAGTGAATGTTATGCCCAGGTAGCTGAAAATGCCCACCTTCTCAAGTGTGGAGCCCTCTAGAATAAACTTCCCTTTAAAAGATCTGTGGGGATTGAGGGTCATTAGTTTGGTTTTCGAGACGTTGATTTCGACTCCCTGTGATGAGCAGAAATGCTCGAAGCACGCAAGGAGTTTCCTTAGACCACTGGGGGTCTTGGATATCAGAAGGGTGTCATCGGCAAAGAGTAAGACTGGGATTTTTTGTGTGCAGAGTGAAGGTGCGTCAGCCTGCAGTCTGAGGAGGGAGGGGACGATTTCATTGATATATAGGGAAAAGAGGGTCGGGGCAAGTACGCAACCTTGCCGCACACCCCGGGAAACGTGGATTCTATCAGTTAATTGGCCCCTGTTGCCCCACCTGACTTGTGCGTAGTTGTCCTCGTGGAGTCGTATCAGAATGGCAAGAATGGGCTCCGGGATTCCCAACCGAAAGAGAGTGTCCCATAGTTTGTTGCGAGGTACTAGGTCAAAAGCGGATTTGAGGTCCACAAAAGCTACATAAAGGCTGCCTTTACCAATGAACACTGTTTTCCAATATAATAATAGGAATCTGAGGGCTTGATCAGTGGTGGAAATTTTCTTCCGGAAACCGGCTTGGAGGGGGCTAAGGATATCGCGTTCAGTCATCCATTCCTCGATCTTTCCTAGGAGGCAGTGACAGAAGACTTTTTGGACACAGTCGATTAGGCTAATAGGTCTATAGTTGCAAGGAAGTGATCTGTCTCCCTTTTTAAAGATTGGAATAACAATAACCGCTTTCCAAGACTCGGGAACTGGCGCCCCAGATGCTATTGCGTTAGCTATAATGGAGAGGTATCTTGACCAAGATGCTAGGTCTGTTGAGAACAGGTCTGCAGGGACGCAGTCTGATCCAGGGGCCCTGCCGCATTTTAAGGTGCTTAGAGAATAGGTTATGTCACTTTGGGAAAACAACAGGGGTGCTGCGGTGGTGGGTGCTAATGGGTGATTTAGGTGGGGGCCCGTGCAAACAGGGATGGGACTATCGTGATCAGGGGAGTACAGGCTGCTAAAGTGAACTACCCAGTCTCTTGGGGCAATATTGGTTGTGATGTCCAAACCACTGGTTTCTGGGCCTCGCGCTGCCAGGGACCAGAACAGACTATGGTTCCTCTCGCGCACAGCGTCACTGAGTGCTGTCCACCATTTATTATCTTGGTCAGGCTTGGCTATGCGTATTGCAGATTTATAGGACTTCCTAGCTACGCGGATGGCGGTGGGGTCCTTGGATTTAATGACTTTAACTAAGCGCTTGTTTAAGGACCGACATGTTTTGTTGAACCAGGGGTGCCTACCTATGGGTCGTTTGTCGTCGTGGGCTGGGGGTACTGAGAAGTGGGCTGTGATATCCCTAAAGCAGGAGATGTGAATTAAGCTTATTTCCTGGTAGGGAATTGCAGGACCTGCCTCTAGGCCCATTAGTGTGAGTTTTAGGGTGTTATTGGCAGCGTTGATAAGTGCGGGCCGAGCCACGACCTTGTCCCATTTTAGGTGTTGTTTATTGTTGGCCAGGCTAATGCCCTCAGGAGCTACTGCTGGGGAGTTAGACGTTGATGGGAGATTACCTAGAGCTAATGTGTGGACAGAGAGGGGGTTGTGATCACTTTCAGCCCTTTCAGTGATCGTCATGTCGATGACTAGAGGCCATAGTCTTATATCGAATAGACAATAGTCGATTCTGCTGGTGTGGTTGGTTTTGTTGAACGTGTGACTGCCATTGGTGTCTGATTTGGTTCTGTCATTTAACGCCCTGAGCCCGAATTCCATGGTCAATGATTTGTTCTGGATAGCGACCTGCGTCCATCTCTTGATGGGTGGGATTGACAGGGCGGGGATAGACCAGGCTTGATCCTCCTCGTTGGTGGACCTGAGATCGTCCCAGTCAAGGGGTTCGAATGTGATGTTGAAGTCCCCAGCCACAATGGTTTTGTGATGGCGGGGGTAGTTTTGTAAGAGGGCTACGAGGACGCAGAGGGGTTTGGAGACTTGACCCCCCGACCCCTCGAGTGTAGATATTAAAGATGTTCACCACAAAGTCGGGCCCAAAGGATAGACTAAGGCCTAACAGGTCTGGAGAGTCGGTAGGTAGCTGTGATATATGGCAGCTAAGTGATGTTTTGATCCAGATGGTCAGACCCCCTGAGGGCCTGCCTCTCGTGCTGGCCACAGCTGGGATGTGGAAGTTTGTATAGCCTGTTCTAAAAAGTGGGTCGAGTGACCATGTCTCTTGGAGGAGACATGTTATGTTCGTCAATAAAGGAGGAGAAGGATGGAAGGGGAAGAATAGATTTTAAACCTGCCACGTTCTATGAAACAAGTCGTACCCCAGTTTGTGGCTGAATAATCCTGTCTAAATGCCTGGGGTTTGTATGGTTGGCTGTCGGGGGTTGGTCTGGCAGATGTGGTTGAGTGAGCAGAAGTGGGTTGATACCAATGTTTACCTGTGGGGCCTGGGGTGGTTGGTGATGTTCCTCTGTTGGAACGGACCTGGTCCTGGTCCGGGAAGTGCTTGCATGGAGTATAGTATGACAATGAAACAGGGGTAGTTATAGTTAGGACCATCTTTCTATTGAAAAGCATTTTTTGACTTGCTTATATCTTTGGCACCGTTTGAAAAATCTTCACAAAAAAGTGTCCTTGCGATTCTTGTTGCACGTGGAAAGTTTTGGGGTGTTCTGTCAAGCAGGGGCTGAGAAAAAAGTGGGGGTAAAAAAAACATTTGTTTCCGTGTTAATTCCCATAGGACTTTTGAACCAGACTACAGCCTGAACCACTCAACTGAATTACACCAAATTTGGCAGAAAGCTATCTTCCGGTATGCAGATTAGGCTTTTGCTTACTTGGTGCAAATCCGTCCAGTAGTTTTGGAGATATTAAAGGGAAAACAAATTTGCATATCTAGAGCTGCAGATCCATCCGTTTTTTCATGGCGAGTGTGAGGTATTCCTGAATGCCCGCAACAACAGGGATGCTGTGATTGGCTGGCTGCAACTGGACTAGAAAGATCCAGCTGCCATTTTAGATAACACAGTTCCTGGGGCTGCAAAACGACCACAAAAGTGATATAAGAGGTCAGGGTGTGGTTACTCTGATCCCAGGATAGTGATATACAAGTGTTTGTAGGTCAAGTTATGACCTTAGAGTGCTGTTTTTTCAACACTATGCGATATTCACGACGCTCAGCGTGGATCCCAGTGTATCAAGCCAACAAATTTGTGAATATCAGCAACAACAAAAAAATTACTGTCATTCATATACTAATTTATTTAGTTAAAGTGGTACTCAGAAACTGATGCACCAATTCAAAGAACCACTGAGAGACATACATCCTTTTACAAAGCCACTCAATCATTCACGTATTCACAGAATTATTCGGACTGTCATGCACTCATTTGCAAACCAAGTCACACCCTCATGCACCCTTTCGCAGAGCCCATCACAACCTCATGCACGCATTCTGAGATCCACTCACACCCTGACACACCTATTCACATACCTATTTACACCCTCATGCTGCCATTTGCAGACAGGCATACCCTCATGCACCCACCATTCACATATCCACTCAGACCCTTATGCAACTATTCACAGACCCACTCAGACCCTTACGCAACTATTCACAGATCTATTTACACCCTCTTGTACCCATTTAGAAACCCAGTAACACCTTCATGCACCCCCTTGCAGTCCCAGTCATACCCTCATGCACCCATTCATAGATCCACTCACACCCTGATGCATCCGTTCGCAGACCCAGTTACACCCTCTTGCACCCATTCACACTCACTCAAACCCATATGCATCCATTCACAGATCCATTCCCACCCTCAGTCACCCATGTGCAGACCTAGTCAAACCCTTATGAACCCATTTGCAGACCGAGTCACACTCTAATGTAACCATTCACAGATCTTGTCACACCCCGACACCTGTTTTCGGACCCAGTCACAACCTCTTGCACCCAGTCACAGACCCATCACACCCTCATGGAGACATTTGCAGAGCATGTCACACCCCCATGCACCCATTCACATATTCACTCACACTCTTATGCACCCATTTGCAGATACAGTTATATTCTAATGCACTTGTTTATAGATCCACCCACACCCTTATGCACCCATTCACAGACCCACTCACACCATCATGCATTTGTTTACCCAGTCCCACTCTGATACACCTATTCAGCCATGCACCCATTTGCAGACCCAGTCACACCCTTATGCACCTATTCACAGATCCACTCACACTCTGATGCACCCATTTGCAGACCCAGTCACACCCTCCTGCATCCATTCACAGAGCCCCTCACACACATTTGCAGACCCAGTCACACCCTTATGCACCCATTTGCAGATCCACTCACACTCTGACGCACCCATTCACAGACCCAGTCACACCCTCGTGCATCCATTCCCAGATCCACTAACACCCTCATGCAACCATTCACAGATCTATCACACGCTCATGCACACATTCGCAGACCTAGTCACACCCTCACACTCCACTTTGCAGACAAAGTCACAACCTCATGCACAAATCTGCATAACCACTCACTGCCTGACGCCCCCATTTGCAGATCCTCACATACCCTGATGCACCCATTCACACACCCAGTCACACCCTCATGCACCCATTCACGTATCTACTCACACCCCTTATACACCCATTTGCAGACCCTGTCACCCTCACACACCCATTTGCAGACTCAGTCACACCTTCATGCACCCATCTGCAGATCCACTCACCCTAATGCTCCCATTCTAGATCCAGTCACACCCTCATGCACCCATTCACAGACCCTGTCACACCCTCATGCACCTATCCACAGATCCACTCACACACCCATTCACAGACACAGTCACACCCTTACACACCCATTCACAGACCCACCCACAACCTCATGCAACCATTCACAGATCCACTGACACCCTCATGCAACCATTCACAGATCCACTGACACCCTCATGCATCCATTCACCTAGTCCCACTCTGATGCACCCATACGGAGACACAGTCACACTGTCATGTACCAATTTCCAGACTGACTCACCCTCTCATACACCAAGTCACAGACCCGCTGAGTCTTTGAGGCACTCAAACACCAACTGAAAATCTTATGAATCCACTGAAAGAGTTTGTGAGATAGTTTTGTGCCACTGAAAGACTGATTCAAAATGTTATACTTAGAGTAACAGACATACTCACACATAAGCTTGTGGCCTTCTTTCAAAAGTAGTCTTTAGTGTCTGATATTGAAAATTACTTATGTGTATACAATTATGAATTTTGAATGGGTTGGGTCTATTGAAAGCCTGTCATCAATTGTGCAAAGGTATCCTTCATTATGATTTACAGCACTACCCCAATCAGTGTGCACAGGTCATTTCCATCACAGTGCACAATCATTTGGTCAGGGGGCTGGGAATCCCCAATGCTTTCAACCAAAGCAAGGAAACTGTGGATGTAGAACACTTAGTGGAACAACTGAACAGTGAGAAATTTACAACAAAGTTTAACCTAAAATAAAACACGGATTTATCTGCAACAAAAAGTATGTGAATGTGCTACATATAAACCAATATTATTATTGTATATCAGTGGACAAGCTGGTACTGGGAAAAGCTTCATAATTAAAGTTCTTACTAGTTATCTACAGAAGGATATTGATTCAAAAATGTCATGTGTAGTAACAGCACCAACAGGATTAGCTGCTTATAACATTAAAGGAATTACTCTGCATCGACTACTAATCTTATCTGTCGACACTTGGCAGTAACTAACAAAAGTATTGAAAAAGATGACTCTCCTCATCATTGATGAAGTGAGCATGGTATTGAACATAATGCCTGCGTTTATACACTACAAAATGCAGCAAGGTTTAAGAACAAACTATGATATACTATTTAGATGAAACCATTTATTTGCTTTTGGTGACCTACTCCAACTTACCCCGGTAAAAGGACTATCAATTTTCAAAACTCCTCTGCATAATGAAACAAGAAATTCCCTAGGAAGTCCTGGCAACGTAAACATTTTGTTAAACTTTGAGTACAAAGAATTAGTAAAAACATGCATCAAGTGTCAGATATGTAACATGGAGAGATACTGAAAGACATAAGAGTAGGAGTTATTACAAAACAGGGGAAGCATGCTTTGGAAAGTCGCCTAATAAGAGGTCTATTCACATCTGACATAACTGAACCAGAACTAATGTTCAATTTAATCAAAGAAAAGAAATCTATACTTTGTTTATTGCCAACAGTAAAAGAGTCTTCAAACTTTTTAATTAAAAAAAATACTACGACTTAAGAAAGAAGACATTTTGGAAATTACAGCTCTTGATAAAATTGAGCATCGAGGAGTCACAATAGTACTAACACATAAACTACAAGCAAAATTGGATTCTTTGGAGAAATCAGGTTTGAAAACAGCAGGATTAGAAAAATGTTTCAGAATCTAAATAAACTGTTGGGTTATTTTATTACGTAATTGAAATGTTAAGGATGGCTTGGTAAATGGTGCAATAGGTAAAGTTATTGATTTAATTAATTTTCCAAATAGAGCTGAAGTAGAGTATTTGGCTATAAAATTTGATCAAATGGGTGATGTCAAGAAGATTGTTGTACGTTTTTTGTTTGTAAAAGACTTATACATCCGACTACAATAGTGTCCTGTCTCTTTAGCATATGCAGTAACTATCAATAAATCACAAGGTTTAAGTGTATATGCAGCTTTGGTTAATATTGGTAGTTCTGTATTCAAAAAAGGAATGTCATATGTAGCATTGTTGTCAATTAGAACTTTGCCCGGGTTGTTTTCAATTGACTTTGATGAGAGTAAAGTTTGTGCTGACAAACTGTGTATGGGAGTATAATCAGTTAAGGAGTCTATGTGTGTCTCATTTAGGACAGTACCCCGTTTATGAGAATACTCTGTCCAAAGCGTAAGATTACAAAACAGTCTACAGACCCTCAAGAAAAGAAAGAACAGAAGGACAACACACGCAGTGCAAGAAGAGAAAACTAGAGAAAGAAAGTGAAATTGTAGGTTACCAGCTAGAAAACAGTTCAGATGTCAACTGTTATGCAAATGTCGTTCAACGTACTAATCCATTTACTCCATGTAGTAAACCAAACTGAAGAAAACTCAGATAATAAAAGAACGTTTTCTGCACTACATAATTTGCTGCAATATTTAATGAGTAACAGAAATATAGTACATTCTGCTTCAGGTATCCGAGATCTTTTAGATATATGTACTGGATCAATAATGTTTACTCTCAACACTCAACAAGATGCACAGGAATTAACTGTGGTTATGCTTGGAGTCTTAGAAGAAGTAGTAGTAAATATTGGCTATCTTTTTGGGCTGAGTTATAAATGGACCCATGACTGAGAAGACTGCTCTTTTACATCAAGCACTGAAATTAACTCTGAACGAGGTCTCTACTTTATATATCAGAATGAAAGGGGCACCATTTGGCAAATTGTGCAGAAATGACAACCAAAATATGACCTGTCCAAACTGCTCACATAGGACCTTCTCTCTACACTATTTCTGCATAGAAAAAGAAAATACCTGAAAGTAATGCTACATCGTTGCAGAACAGATGGTTCCAAATTGGAAACTCAAATTACAAACTCTGAATCAGGACAAATATTACTTTCAGGAAGAACTTTTCCTACTTTGACTATCATCTTTCATGAAGGAGTATCTACAATGTCTGGAAACTATACTATGTATTTAAAAAGTAAAAGTGGATGGACAGCATGCAACAACATCAACCAAAAATAAAAAACAAAAACTTCCCTTCAAACTACCAAACTCATATCTTCTATTTCTACAACCAAAGCTATTAAGTAAAATTATACTTAAAAAGTTGGCTCACAGTGTTTCCTGTTCATGCTTCATCTTAGACATTCTTTGGCCTATTAAGGGTAATGTATTTCAAAAAGAAGTTGAAATGTCAAGAGTCCTTTTAATATTCTACAATGGAGGTAATAAATCAAATCTATACAACGCTCTCTAATTAAACTGTAAAACTGGAAGAACAAACTCCAATTACAGCAGCTTTAACTTGAAATTAAAAAAATAAAATCTTCAAAAGTAAACAAAAACTCCCCTTATGTTTCTCAAAATAAAAATTCTACATCCTAATTGAGAAAGAAAACTATTCAGTGAGATTTTGTATCCATGGATTATCAACACCTTACACATCATTTGGCCTACCAGGGATAATGTTTTCTAGAAAGACTTATGAAATAGAAAACTACTTCATATTTATTTCCGATATTGTACCAGAAATAATTATTCCCCCCAAAAAATATTTGAATCTACTTCTTTAGATTACTGTAGCAACTAGACACATAGCCACTAATTAAAGAACTGTAGTGAGTGCAATAAATAGTGTCACTTATTTGTAGTTATCTACTGTGCACATTTTTGTTTTTGAAAAAGTATGAAAGCTGAATACAGTGAAAAAATTAAATTGCTATTTTAGCTGCATTGCAATAATGCATTACAGTAATGTATTCAGTGTTATTATATTTGCGTAACTGTAGAGATTAAATACTAACATATGGGTATCGCTGCAATTGAATGATGTTAGGTATCTCTAAAGACCTTTGAAGCATATACGTATTTCTAACAGATAACAAGGAGACTGTTTTTAAGCATAAACGTAATCTTGCTACAACTTTGTATTACTTTTTTGCCTATTACCTACTAAAACTCAGTTTAATTCCTCCATCTTTCAGGTAAGTACACAATTTAATGAATCACTTAACTAATAGCTCATAGAAACATTCACACAACTATTAACTCATCCATACACCGCTCATGCACTCAATCATTGATACACCAGTCATGCAACCAACCAATCACCCTCACATGCACTTATGCACTCACTGAATCACCCATACACCACTCATATACTCACTCTGGCACACCTACACCACTCATACACTCACTAACTCATATGCTCAATCTCACATACATGTACTTATCAATTGCCCATGCACACACTCAGCGCTCACTCACTTATCCATACAGTCTCTCATGCAGTCAGACACCCATGCTCCACTTATGTAGTAATTCACTCAGCCATACATGCACTCATTGCACCATGCACCACTAATGTACTCCCTCTCGTATCTACACATGCAGTCATAGTGTCACCCACATGCACTACCCCATACACCACCCATTAATTAATTTACTCACTCATACACTGTGATGCATTTGTTCATTCACCCATACATCACTCATGCATCCATGCGCACACTCATGCACCCAGTCAATCACACATTCACAACTGATACTCTCATTCACTAACCTATAGACTTCTTTTACACTCACTCATACACCACTCATGCCCATACATTGACTTAGACACTCAATCACCCATACACCACCCATGTGTTCACTCACTCACCCATACATGCACTCAGTTGATCACACATACACCACTCATACACTCACTCACCCATTCATGCACTCACCCACTTGCCCATGCATGCACTCAATCTTTCATTCATACATGCACTCAGTCACATATACAAGCACTCATAATCTCACTCAATCATGTCAGGAAAACTATTGCCAGTGTTGTTAAGTTCTTCCCTCAGCAGAAACTATTCCCCTTTTCCTTGTTCCCACGTTGGCTGTAGCGGTGGCTCTTGCGGAGGCTGTTCTTAGAACTAGCTTCTTCAGGTTTAATTGCCACTCAAGATGGTGGCCTAAAATCCTTGTGAGGTCAGCGCTCTAGTGTTTCTACCTTAGTCTCGTGCTGAAGCTTCCCTCCAGCTGTTTCACTCTGGGAGCCTGCACTTCAACTGTCATCCTGAGAAGAATGGGCAGTGTTCCTGAGGCACTTTGTTTCATAAAGAATTCTTCCAGTTTTGAGTAATTATGTATTTTTCTTGTTACGGTGTGCACACCAGCTAAATATTCCCTTTTGAAGAAGCTGAATTTTTTCCTTCTTCCATAAACTGGCTTTCGGCTTTCTGACTAGAATTTGTTTTGGCTTCACAGAACTTGAAGCAACTGCAGTAAGGAATCCTTTTTGTATGATTTACAGACTTGCCAATATATGTATGTACATAAATATTCCAGAACTCTTTGCTTTGCAGACCTGTCAGTCTTGGAGACAAACTTCAGTGTTCAGACTAATTCCTGGAGATAGTGATTGAGAAAACTGAACCTTGAGAAAGAGTTTTCGTTTCCTGTAAAAGACATTAGTAGTTTGTATATTTGTGAACTTTTGAATTGTTCTCCAAAGAACCTTGGAACCCTCTGACTCCTGGAGAAAAGATGATATTAAGTTAACATTGCTTTCTTAGAGAGAAGCTAGTTTGTCAAAAGATCCAGGTTAGGAGAATGATAGAATTGGGTGAATGTGAATGGCTGAACAGTTTAATGCACAGTAGAAATGTACTTTTCTATGCTCTTATCACCTGACTGCAGGTCCTTCCTTTGAAGAAACCTTAATAAGAAAGGTGAAGGTTTTCAGAGACACACACTGAATATCCGGTCTTCGAGTGGAAACACAGGCTGGAACTGGAACTGGAGGTGGCCTCTCTTTTTCTGTTTCCCTTTACCACTAGCAGATGCAGGGTTCAGATAATCAATTAAAGTTTGGGCACGCATGTGTTGGAGAGAGTTGGGTAAAAGGCATCTGCTCCTGTGGAAGTTTGATTTAATGGATAATCTTCTGACAAATCACCCATACACCACTCATACACTCGCTTACTCATACATGCAATGTTGCACTCACTCACTCCCCGATACATACGTTTGTGCACTCACCCACACACACACTTTCAGTCACTGTTGCACCACTCACACTCTCACTTACACATACAGCCACCCATGGACCCACTCACTCATCTAGTCAGCCCTTCATGCACACACTCACTCACCCATACATGCACACACTCACTTAGTTGACATACATGCATTCATACACTCAATCACACATACACTACTCATACACTCACACACTCCATCTATACACCACTCCTAAAATCATTCACTCATGCACACACTATTACATTCACTCACACAAGCACTCATGCAATCACTCACTTGCCCCTATAGCTCTCATACACTCACTCAAAAACTTGCATTTACTCACTCACTCATACATGCACTCTCACATACCCCTCATACACTGTCATTCATACACACACTGTTGTACTCACCCATACATGCACTCACACAACCACTCATGTACTCACTCACACACTCTTGCACTCACTCAGTCCCTCATACAGTCACTCACCCATATACCACTCATACACTCCCTCACTCATACACACACTGTTGTACCAACTGACTCAAACATGCACCCATGCACTAACCTCCTTACTCGTACATGCACTCATGTTGTCAAACACCTAACCACACAACATTCTTTCACCCACTCACTTGTACATGCACTCACTCACCCATAAATCACTCTCTCATACACACACCCTTTCACTCACTCATACACTCATTCAATCCCCCATATACCACTCATACACTCACTGAAACACACTTTTGCACTCACTCATACAAGCACTCATGCAATCACTCACTCACCCACATAGCTCTCAAACACACTTGTGCATTCACTCAATCACTCAATTATAAATGCACTGATGCACTCACCCATGTACCTCATCTACTGTCACTCATTAACACTCTTGCACTCACTCACGCTCATACATGAACTCCTGTACTCACACAATCACCCATATACCACTCATGCACTCACTCACACACAATCTTGCACTCAGCCACTCACAGAAACACTCAGACAGTCACTCAGTCATATACCAGACGTACATTCACTCAACTCATACACTCTTGTACTCACTCATGCACTCACTCAATCGCACATAAATCACTCATACACTCAATCATACACACAATGCCGCAGCCACTCACTCACCCATATATGGACTCATGCATTCAGTTACTCATATATGCACTCATGCAGTCAACCTCAAAACACTCACTCTCTTGTGCATGAACACGTGCACTCTCATTCACCCATATACCAC
Source organism: Pleurodeles waltl (assembly GCF_031143425.1). Taxonomy (NCBI): domain Eukaryota; kingdom Metazoa; phylum Chordata; class Amphibia; order Caudata; family Salamandridae; genus Pleurodeles; species Pleurodeles waltl. The sequence continues at coordinate 849,100,727 of NC_090444.1, forward strand.
TCACATACTCACTCATACACATTCGTGCTCACTCACTAATACATGCACTCAATCATCCATATACCTCTCATAAACTCAGTCACTCATACACTCTGTTGCACTCACACATACAATCACTTATGAAATCACTCACTTGCCCATATAGCTTTCATGTACTCACTGACTCGCCAATAGATTCACTCATACTCTCAATCAACCATACAGCATTCCTGCAATCACTCACTAACCTGTACACAATAATGAAGTTTTTAATCACCTGCATACAGCCTCTGTCTTACATATACACACAAATGCGGCCTATCGTTTTTTAACCATGAAATGCGGTTCTAAAAGAACCTTTATTTCTTCATTTTTGCTGGAACTGTTTTTCATTTATTTTTTGGTATTTTCTAACATTTTTGTAATTTGTTTTGTAACATTATTTCCTGTACAGCTAAAACGTAGTACATCCGTTTCAGAATAGATTCCCTTCCCCTAAAGACGCTGATTACAAAATTGAAGGGTAAAGAAGGTGATTTAGAGAAATGTCCTTTTGGCCCAGTAGTTAGGGAAACTGAGGATCATTTTTTTTTTTTGCCCAGCTGACGCCATTTGGGAGTTGGTCATTGTGCAGAGGCGCTGCGTACTCGCAGATTTGACACATGTAAATCGATATTTTTTTGTACTATCAAGACTCTTATACTGGGCATGGTATACAACGGTCAGAAGCCTCAATTAGAAGTCTCATTATCTGCTAAAAATACCACTGGGGTTTGAGGTGTTATCAATGTGAAGCCCTAGTTGTTGGTGGAATTGACATCTGATTGCCTAGGTACCAGTTCGTTGTTCACTTGTCACTTTTATATTGATGTTTTATTTAGAAGAGTATCCTAGAATAGGTGTATTGATGATCTTTTTATTTTAGGATAAAGCATGAGCCACTTTAATATGCATTTCATGCTTTTGTAACTATTTAACTGTTACTGTGGTATTTGAATTTTCAAATGCCCATACTCTTTGGATTTCTCAGATTTATATCAATTAGGCTATGCCCAGTGTACTTAATACCTATTGCATGTGTACGTAATTATCACGATGCTGTGAATGTATTGTGATTTTACTGCGATCATGTTTTGTCGGTGTTTTTACATCACTTTTATGGCTATATTGATGTAACCGAAATAAAGTTCTTACTATTATTTCTCATGGTAATATGTATGCATGAGGTCTTAAATCATTTTGGTGAGCTTTGTCAGACTAAGTATTTTGAAGTGGTCCCGTGTTTGCTTTGGGAATGAGTGACTTTGGTTTAGCTAAAGAGCAAATTAAATGACAACGTTTATAAACAGCTACAGCTGCCCCAGCTCAACCAGATTAGAACTGCTAAAAAGGTGAGTTTTCAGAATTACTGTAAAGGCTTTTAGTGTGGATTTCCTTGAGTGAGAGTGTAAGAGGCTGGCCTGGCTTGTAGTGGGTACCAAGGGGTACTTACACTCTGTACCAGGTCCAGTTATCCCTTATTAGTGTAGAAGAGGTGTTTCTAGCAGCTTCGGCTGATAGAAGGTAGCTATAGCAGAGCAGTTTAGGCTGAACTAGGAGACATGCAAAGCTCCTACTATACCACTGGTGTCATATGCACAATATCATAAGAAAACACAATACACAGATATACTAAAAATAAAGGTACTTTATTTTTAAGACAATATGCCAAAAGTATCTCAGTGAGTACCCTCAGTATGAGGATGCCAAATATACACAAGATATATGTACACAATACCAAAACTATGCAGTAATACAAAAGGAAGTAATGCAAACAGTGTAAAGTTACAGTAGATTGCAATAGGAGCACATAGGTATAGGGGCAACACAAACCATATACTCCAAAAGTGGAATGCGAACCACGAATGGACCCCAAACCTATGTGAGCTTGTAGAGGGTCGCTGGGACTGTAAGAAAACAGTGAGGGTTAGAAAAATAGCCCACCCCAAGACCCTGAAAAGTAGGTGTAAAGAGCACCTAAGTTCCCCAGAGAGCACAGAAGTCGTGATAGGGGAATTCTGCAAGGAAGACCAACACCAGCAATGCAACCAAAGTGGATTTCCGGGCGAGAGTACCTGTGGAACAAGGGGACCAAGTCCAAGAGTCGCGACAAAGTCGAGTGTGGCAGATGCCCAGGAAATGCCAACTGAGGGTGCAAAGAAGCTGCCACCGGATGGTAGAAGCTGTGGATTCTGCAAGAACGAAGAGGGCTAGAAACTTCCCCTTTGGAGGATGGATGTCCCACGTCGTGAAGAAGCTTGCAGAGGTGTTCCCACGCAGAAAGACCGCAAACAAGCCTTGCTAGCTGCAAGGGTCGCGGTTAGGGTTTTTGGATGCTGCTGTGGCCCAGGAGGGACCAGGATGTCGCCACTTGGATGAGGAGACAGAGGGGGCGCCCAGCAAGTCAGGGAGCCCTCACAGAAGAAGGCAGCACCCGAAGAAGTGCCTGAGCAGGCACTACGAAGAGGAGTGAACCGGAGCTCACCCAAAGACACAAAAAGGGAGTCCCACGACGCCGGAGGACAGCTCAGGAGGTTGTGCACTGCAGGTTAGAGTGTCGGGGACCCAGGCTTGGCTGTGCACAAAGGAATTCCTGGAAGAGTGCACAAGAGCCGGAGCAGCTGCAAATCACGCGGTACCCAGCAATGCAGTCTAGCGTGGGGAGGCAAGGACTTACCTCCACCAAACTTGGACTGAAGAGTCACTGGACTGTGGGAGTCACTTGGACAGAGTTGCTGAGTTCCAGGGACCACGCTTGTCGTGCTGAGAGGGGACCCAGAGGACCGGTGATGCAGTCTTTTGTTGCCTGCGGTTGCAGGGGGAAGATTCCGTCGACCCACTGGAGATTTCTTAAGAGCTCCTGGTGCAAGGAGGAGGCAGGCTACCCCCACAGCATTCACCACCAGGAAACAGGCGAGAAAGCGGCAGGATCAGCGATACAAGGTTGCAGTAGTCGTCTTTGCTACTTTGATGCGGTTTTGCAGGCTGAGGATTCTGAAGGAGCGACAAGGGCTAGAGACTTCCCCTTTGGAGGATGGATCCCCCGTGCCGTGGAGAGTCGTGCAGAAGTGTTTTCCCGCCGAAAGACCGCCAACAAGCCTTGCTAGCTGCAAATCGTGCGCTTAGGGTTTTTGGATGCTGCTGTGGCCCAGGAGGGACCAGGATGTCGCCAATTGCGTCTGGGGACAGAGGGGGCGTCGAGCAAGACAAGGAGCAAGATAAGGAGCCCTCTCAGAAGCAGGCAGCACCCGCAGAAGTGCCGGAACAGGCACTACGAAGATGCGTGACACAGTGCTCACCCGAAGTCGCACAAAGGAGTCCCACGTCGCCAGAGGACAACTTAGAAAGTCGTGCAATGCAGGTTAGAGTGCCGTGGACCCAGGCTTGGCTGTGCACAAAGGATTTCCGCCGGAAGTGCACAGAGGCCGGAGTAGCTGCAAAAGTCGCGGTTCCCAGCAATGCAGTCTGGCGTGGGGAGGCAAGGACTTACCTCCACCAAACTTGGACTGAAGAGTCACTGGACTGTGGGAGTCACTTGGACAGAGTTGCTGGATTCAAGGGACCTCGTTCGTCGTGCTGAGAGGAGACCCAGGGTACCGGTAATGCAGTTCTTTGGTGCCTGCGGTTGCAGGGGGACGATTCCGTCGGCCCACGGGAGATTTCTTCGGAGTTTCTAGTGCAGAGAGGAGGCAGACTACCCCCACAGCATGCACCACCAGGAAAACAGTCGAGAAGGCGGCAGGATCAGCGTTACAGAGTTGCAGTAGTTGTCTTTGCTACTTTGTTGCAGTTTTGCAGGCTTCCAGCGCGGTCAGCAGTCGATTCCTTGGCAGAAGGTGAAGAGAGAGATGCAGAGGAACTCTGATAATCTCTTGCATTCGTTATCTAAAGAATTCCCCAAAGCAGAGACCCTAAATAGCCAGAAAAGGAGGTTTGGCTACCTAGGAAGGAGGATAGGCTAGCAACACAGGTAAGAGCCTATCAGAAGGAGTCTCTGACGTCACCTGCTGGCACTGGCCACTCAGAGCAGTCCAGTGTGCCAGCAGCACCTCTGTTTCCAAGATGGCAGAGGTCTGGAGCACACTGGATGAGCTCTGGGCACCTCCCCTGGGAGGTGAAGGTCAGGGGAGTGGTCACTCCCCTTTCCTTTGCCCAGTTTCACGCCAGAGCAGGGCTGGGGGATCCCTGAACCGGTGTAGACTGGCTTATGCAGAGATGGGCACCATCTGTGCCCATCAAAGCATTTCCAGAGGCTGGGGGAGGCTACTCCTCCCCAGCCCTGACACCTTTTTCCAAAGGAAGAGGGTGTAACACCCTCTCTCTGAGGAAGTCCTTTGTTCTGCCTTCCTGGGCCAAGCCTGGCTGGACTCCAGGAGGGCAGAAACCTGTCTGAGGGGTTGGCAGCAGCTGCAGTGAAACCCCGGGAAAAGTAGTTTGGTAGTACCCGGGTCTGTGCTAGAGACTCGGGGGATCATGGAATTGTCTCCCCAATGCCAGAATGGCATTGGGGTGACAATTCCATGATCTTAGACATGTTACATGGCCATGTTCAGAGTTACCATTGTGACGCTATACATAGGTAGTGACCTATGTATAGTGCACGCGTGTAATGGTGTCCCCGCACTCACAAAGTCCGGGGAATTTGCCCTGAACGATGTGGGGGCAGCTTGCCTAGTGCCAGGGTGCCCACACACTAAGTAACGTATCACCCAATCTTCACCAGGTGAAGGTTAGACATATAGGTGACTTATAAGTTACTTAAGTGCAGTGGTAAATGGCTTTGAAATAACGTGGACGTTATTTCCCTCAGGCTGCAGTGGCAGGCCTGTGTAAGAATTGTCAGAGCTCCCTATGGGTGGCAAAAGAAATGCTGCAGCCCATAGGGATCTCCTGGAACCCCAATACCCTGGGTACCTCAGTACCATATACTAGGGAATTATAAGGGTGTTCCAGTATGCCAATGTGAATTGGTGAAATTGGTCACTAGCCTGTTAGTGACAATTTAAAAAGCAGAGAGAGCAGAGCCTCAGTGAGACAGTTAGTCATCACACAGGGAACACATACAGGGCACACTTATGAGCACTGGGGCCCTGGCTGGCAGGGTCCCAGTGACACATACACTAAAACAACATATATACAGTGAAATATGGGGGTAACATGCCAGGCAAGATGGTACTTTCCTACAGAGAGTGGGAGTGGGAGGGTATTCCAGAGCCTAACTGCTAGGACAGAAATTGAGGCATCCCCTGTCTCAAATATAAAGGACCTATTGAATAATAACTGCAGGTCTGAAGGGGCCTTTTCAAATCGAGCTGGCTGCAGATTTATAGGCTACTTTAAATTTGAGCAACAGATATGCCAGCAAACCCATGTACGGGTATTAGCAGAGCCCAATCAGGAGGTACTAAAGAGTGAACAGTTATCCTACTAGTGGAAATAGAAACAAGGGGAAGGACCTTCTTATGAGACCTAAGTAGGGCAAAACAGGTAAAGGTGAAAAGGAAATTAGGGTCAATATCAAATCTGAATCCAAAATTTCTGGCTGAGGAGGTAGTATTATGAGGTGTAACCAGTTCAGATGGCCACTAACTCTGAGGATTTGACAGAATTAAGCTAATGGCAACTGCCTTTTATGAAGTCCGAAATATCTACCAAGTAACCTTTGAACGATTCCACAACGCCTCCATTAAACTGTTGAAAGGAGGGCAATAGCTGAACGTCAGCTGTTAACCAGGGGAGCCACGTAGTTGTTAAACAGTGTGGAGCTCAAAGTAGCATACTACAGAACACCACTTCTCAGAGGTTTGGGGCAGACGTGAAAGGTGGCAAATAAACAGACAGGAATTTGTCAGATAGAAAAGAAAGCTGTCACGAAAGAGCAAACCCATTAATTTCCAGTTCCTTGAGCCAATCCAACAGGACGGAACAGGATGCAATGTCAGAGGTTGGCAATAAATCAAGTAAAACAAACACTGCTGCTTGATCCTGCTTCTGTTTCACTTTAATGAACACTGTCATTTCCAAAAGGGCAGATTCAATGCTGAATTTAGGACAGAAGCCTGACTGCGATTTGTGCATCATGTTAGCTTCAAGATCGTCAGTGAGCTGCTTATTAACCAACTTCTCCAACATATTAGAAGCAAAAGTTAGAAGAGAGATAGCTCTAAAATTGATTATTGCCATCGAATCATCATTAGATTTCTTTTTTTTTTTTTTAAAGATCTGCTTTTTGCAACATCCAAGGTATCACCACGGATTCCAGTGACTGATTGGAGAAATAATTGACATAAAAACAACAAGGTGATGGATGGAATGCATAGGGTATGTCCAAACGAGGGTCCTGGGTGCATTGTACTAGTGGAACCAAGCTATACCTTGCTGAAGAGCCCTAACTAAAGCAAAACCGGTCCGAGGATGCTTGTGTTCGGGTTCTGGGAGGATTAGGCCTGAGAGTTGGGGCTGGACTTTTCCCATGAGGAGCAAGGTCAAGACTGATTTTCATATGGCTGGGTCCAAACTCAGGAGGCGTGGTGGGTGAAAAACGATGGTCTGGGATGCGGCCCAAGCGACTGCCAGTGGCTGAGATTAATTCAACCATTCCACCCATCACCTTGTTGTTTTTGAACAAATAACTGAGGCAAGGCTTAATTGTTGTGATAGCCAGTTTTACATTGTGTGTAAAGCAGGGATCAGCAGAGGGGCCTGCCCTGCAATTAATAATGGAACTGAAGTGAGTCATCTAGAGAGACCTTATTGAAAGTGCACACGCAGGAGTCTGGTATAGGCTGGAGGGCCGATAAACCTGCTCCCTGCATCTTCCTATCTTGTTCCTGGCCAATCACCAAGTTGATTGATTCAACTTTATTACAGAAGAAGGCAGAAAACTCAATGCAGAGATTTGCAGAGGGAGCAAAACTAAGATGGCAGGCTGTCAGAGGTAAGAAGGACTGAACCATTTTAGATATTTCTCTCAAAGCATTTGGTGCTTCCATACAACAAAACTAGGAAAATTGGTATTTGGCCTTTCAAATGTTTTTAGGCCACCTCATATGTTTGTTTTGGAAAGGCACTTTTGTCCTTTCACCACCGTCTTTCTATAAGTTTACACTGAGTTTCCTCTTTAGAGTCAGTTGTAATCCAGGGGACTGTGGGGTTAGTTCTTTGTTCTTCCAAGGGGAATAGAATGAAAAGCATTAGTCAGCCATTCAGTGAACTCACAGACATGTGCTTCCATTAATACTTGTGACCACAGTTCCCTAGACGATAAGGCCTGAGAAGTTCTGCCCTGTCACTTTCCCCCAATGGCAGAAAAGCTCATCAACAACCATCTACTTTAGTTGTCCAGAATTAAAGACCAAGCAAATGGAACTTGAAAGCGGTCTGACAAAAAAAAAAAAAAAATCAGAGGGAGTCTGTTGTGTTATATATAGGCAGATTAACATGGATCTAAAGTATGGTCTGCATTATACGTCGGTCGTGCACCCTGTATAAGAAAACTGAGTCTGAAAAGGGCCGCTTTTAGCAAATTGGATGCATTAAATTTAGGGTTCCCTGCATGCATGCTGAAGTCTCCAAGAAAATTGAGGTTTGGGTACTGAATGGAGTACAGAGCCAACCGATTTGGCAAATCTTTGGCGAAGACAGTGTGCTGTCAGAACGGGCAAGGAGTGAGCCTGTGAACTAATAGTTCAGAGATATGTTAATTTAAAAGACTAACCTCTCTGCATCTCCCATATTATTCATTTAAGTGACGGAGCAAGGGCAGCGGAATTGATAAAGTACTGCAATCAAACACACCCCACTCTAACTGAGCAATCCTTACTCTGCATAGAAAACCCAGGTGGAACTGTGAATGCTATAGCAGGGGCTGATGACTCTTTCGGCCATGTTTAAGTCATGAAAGCTAAATCTAGCTTAATCTCACTAGAAAGGCTAAATCGGTCAAAAGCATGTTTGGATAGAGATCATACATTAATAAGATAAGTATCCACTTTATCAGGGAAAGGAAGCTTGAGTATAGAAAGCTGTGCGGGGGTACTATCTTGTCTGCTTGGGCTTTCAATCCTGGGCAGACCCGCCTGGAGCGAAACTCTACAGACAGTCCAGTCCACATTTGCCCTCAGGTCCCTTACTCACACATTATGAGGGCAGCACCCCCTTGGCCTCAGCGTTAAAAGCTCTTTATGATTATGTGTGTGGGGTGCGGCCTCATGGCACACCAAACTGACAGCGTGGCTTGCGCTGGATGTGGGATGTACACAGACAGGTGCAGGCAGGGTTCTCTTTGGTATGCAAGCTGTGCACACACTGCCACACCCCAGCGTTCAATAAACAGATTAAGCTAATTTGAAAATCATCTGAAACACTAAAACACGTCTGATCAAAATGGCACTTCCGGGTTGAGTTCGTAGGAAAAATTAAACACGGCAACCGACTTCCATTGCTTCAGCGCTAAATAAAAAAAAATACTTCTGTTCCAAATGTAGTTATATATCCCACAAATCAAGTGCCATGCAAAAGAAAAAAAATAGACAGCATTCGTATCTCACTTTTTAGTTTGAAAGTCACTTATTTTGGAGATCCAATATTTATGTACAGATGATTTTGGTACTGAATTGGATGCAGAAGCAGATTTAAAGTGTATGAATTGAAATAAGAACACTGAGGGGTTGGGGGACACTCACAATGTACATGCAGAAATGTTGAATTTGCATCTACAATTGTAGGCTTGTATTTTCCCCTGAGGATTTTATTTTTGTCAGGATCATTCGAGGCTTTGATTGTTGCCAAGAAATTTATAGTATGTAAATGTTGTTTCTTTTAATATTTAATAGTTTTGAGAATTAAAGTTGACCAGGTCTCCTTCGAAGTTTTTTAGTTTAGATGAGCACATAAGTCAACTGATGAGGCTGGAATTTCAGTGTAGCTTGTGAGCATGTTGACATCAGTTAGAGGTGCGCAAAGTGACAATTTAGTTGAAACACTGTCTTGAACAGCAATGTTTTTATATCTACCACCTCAATCTAGCAATACCTCCAACCTTGACCATTAAACCTATTTGACATTACTTCAACAGGGAAGATGTACTATTTCTAACTCTAGTTCTAGCCAATTTGGTTGCCAAAGACAAAACATTGTTTTATGATAAGAGTTAATTGTGACAATGGTCAGTTAATTTTTCACACTTAGGTCCTGATCAAAAGAGAGGCCGACTTAGGTGCAAGGATACTGTGAGACCATAAATAATTTGTCCTGTTGGTATCCTATCACCTACATTTGCTAATATGAGCTAATCCTTGAGAATGGAACAAAGCATGCAGACCTAGTTTTTCCAGGTGAAATTCATAATTTACATTTCCAAGGGGATCAGTGCTCTGAGCAGGTGGTAAACAGGAGCACAGGAGGGCTGTGCGGGCTAGTGTGCAGAGCCTGGTGAGGGCGTCTGGGTGCAGAAGTATTTGTGGGCTGTTAGGGGGAGCGTTCTTGTAGGAGGAGGAGGAGGAGGAGGAGGTGCACAGAGCCTCGCGCAATTTTACTAGGCAGATGTCTCCACTGGTAAAATCAGGCCCAGTTTTCCAGCATCGAGGAAACCCAGATGTGGGAAGAATGGATGAATCTTAATTGAGCAGAGTAGTATCCCATACCAATGACTCCACTTCACCCAACTTGTAATCTGGGCCTTAACGTATTCCAATTACATTTTCTTAACTGTTTTAAACTAAATGATTTCCAAACGTTGTGCCTAATATACATCCAAATTACAGCAATACTACTATGACAAATTTGACCTGTAGCAGTGGCTTTGCAGGTTTTGGTCTTTCTCACTTGGACTTGCTTAACCAATAATTTTCTACTGTTAGATGAGGATCTAGGAATCTTTATAAAGGCGTGAAGGCTTTAACTACCCTCTCAATGCAACTCCCAACTATGTACTGTGATCTCTCTGAGGCTCCAGGCTTCCCTAGTGATAACGAATCAAGGGGCTGAAGCATCGCTGAGAATGCACTACAAACACCACTGTCTGATAACCACTGTCATGGGTATGTCCATTTTATCTCCAGTCTTGGATCGTTTTTAGAGTCACAGGCACTTTGAAGAGCAGCAAGCATGTGCTGGCAAGTGGCTTCAGAGTAGAGTAGCCATAACCAATACAACACAAATGCTTACAGGAATAGTTTTGTAAAGCGTGTGAAACTTAGTTTGCCTAGTGTTTTTTTTTTTAAATAAACTATGATAGAATGTATCACTACATGATACATGAAAGGTTTCTAATTGGGAGAATAGAAAGTCGCTTACATCTATGAAAGGGGCTGATATTGTTTTCAAAGAAATGTGGTATCTCTTGTGCTTTATTTCTTTCTGTATTTTTCTTTCCTTTTCCCCTTGGTTCATCTGCTGCCTTCCTTTTCCCCTTTCTTTTGTTTCTTTGTTATATTTTATTCCCCTCTTGCTTTCCCTTTAGCTCCTTCCATTCTCTCCTCTTTCGTCCCCTTGCTTTATTTTTTTTTGTCTTGTTCTTTGTATTTTCTACCTTCTTTGCCCTTTATTCACTTCTTACATTTTTGTTTCTTGTTTTTCCCCATCTGTCTCCTTTCTTTCTATCCTCTTTTTTGCTTTACTTTTCTTTTTTCCAAATTTGTTTTTTTCTCCTTTCTCTACTGTCATTCTCTCCATTCCTAATTCTGTTATTTTCTTTTTTCTCTCCTCCTTTCTCTCTTTTTCTCTCCTTCTTTCACGCTTTCTCCCTACTTTCTCCCATTCAAGAACAATGGGGCAAAACTAGTCCTTGGGTACTCCTACTCCAGAGGTAAACCTTTTGCGATTCAGCGTGTGTGACTTTAATTTAATTTTACTTTCTTGGCCGGTCCCGGAGCGGGCAGATATTGTTCCCAGGGGGGCAGGGGGATGGGGGGGGGGGGGGGGGGGGGGGGGGTTTGAGAGATTCTCTGGGGCCTCCCCCCCTTCCCCCTCCACCCCAATGTGAGCAAGGTGGATGAAAGGAGCTGGGGCTGGTGTATGGTCTCGGCTCGTCCCGTAATTTCGAGGAGGTGGTGGGTGGGGGGGAGGGAGGGGGGAAGACACACTTCGGTCCCCTCTTCGGATCACCTGGAAACATAGCAAGCTCAGATATATTTCCCCCATATGCTGAGGATCGGTCCTGCACTGTGACGGCGAAGTGTGGGGGCCAGAGTGGATGTAGCGCATGGCCCAGTCTGGGTTGCTGAGGAGTGGCCTGGGGTGGCACACCACACTGCAGAGCTTTCTTGTGGGAGACGACGAATGTCGCCAATCTGGGACTCAACAGGTGGCTGCACTGAGACAGTGAGGTGTCTTTTGCAGTTTTGGAGTTTGTGCAGAGGTGTGAAGGTCTGGGACCTATGACCCAACGCGCAGTGAGCACACCTGACCCACGCTGGGTCTGAGTTGATGGAGTGGCTGCATAGGCATTCAGCTGCCTCCTACTGTGGATATTTGGGCTGGACAGCTGATCTGCATTGTTCTGCGGCTGTAGCTGCTCCACGGAGCTTCAGTTCTGCTCCTTGGAGTAAGGTACGGTGGTGATACATCCTATTATCTCTTAGTGGAGGTGAGATGGGTTAGCATCGGCAGACCACGCTGTTGTGGTGGGGAAACTCAATGGAGCAATAGACTACACCTATTCTGTTCCCGCAGCAACAGACTCGTTTGGGGGGTCTGGAGAGGCATTGGCAGTGCCGACTACTGCGGAGGAGCCCTCATGTGCTGAACTGTTAGCCGCCATTCAGGGCACTAGAGTGGCCCTGGAGGGGAAAATAGAAACGGTGGCTGTGGAAGTGAACCGTCTTCGGGCTGATATCCGCAAGGTCTCTGATAAGGTCAAGGTGGCGGAGGGGTCTATTGTGGACTTGCGTACAGAGGTTGGCACCTTGCGCAAACAGATGGCTCAGGTCACTTCCACTGTTGGAACATTGGAGGCGAGGCTGTAGGACTCAGAGGGCAGATCCCGACAGAACAATGTAGGCCTCCTTGGATTTCTGAAACGCACGTAAGGCTCCATGGTGGAAGTTTTCGCTAAACAATGGATCAGAGACTTACTGCAGCCGGTGGGGTTGTCCAGGGTGTTTGTGGTGGAGCGCGCTCACAGGGCTCTTGTGGCTCCTCCTCGGCCCGGGGCGCCACCGAGGGCCATCATTGCACGTCTCCTGAACTATAAAGATAGGGACTGTATCCTGCGGACGCCTGTGAGACCGACAGGGATGTTTTTTTTTAATTGCAAAATATCCATTTACCCAGACTATATGAATAAGGTCCAGTCCTCCTGAAAAGGGTTTTTGGAGGTGAAGGCAAAGCTACGTTTCCTGAAAATCAGATACATGTTATTGTATCCAGCACGTCTGAAGGTGATTTCCGGAGGCAAATTGCAGTTTTTTGATAATCCAGAGGAGGTCTGGAGATGTGGGACAAAGTTGGCCCAGGTCCTTCTGGGCGATCTGGAGTTGGCTCGGCTCGTACTTCTGGAGTGGACGGTACGGACTGAAGGAGGCGTGGAGAGTGCCTGTTGCAGGTCGCTGTGCAGCGCTGTAATAACTCTGTCAGCAGAACTGAAATCCAACAGGATGGTACTATGGCAGTGGTGGATCCTGAGCAGGCCGTCGAACTTGCTGACTCATCAGATGGGGAGCTAAGATGCTTTCTGTTGATTCTTGAATCTGTTGGCCTTTGGTGGATACTGCTCTTGCGGTTCTGGTGGGGGTCCTGTGTTTCGGCTTGAGGAACACGCCTCGCATAGTTGGGAGCAATGGAAATGTTACATATGTTGATTTAAAGGGGCTTCATATGCACTTGTATTTTATGATTGGGGGAAAATGCTTGTCCTAGACTATGATTGGGGAGGTAGGCACTGTGTGTACTGTTGTTGGGATGGGGGGTGGTCACTTCCATTGTTGTGGTAGGGCTTTTGGGCGTTGGGATTTGGGCTGTTGTCCTGGCAGCATGCATATATATATGGCTTTCCAGTGTGTTTTCAATGTTTTTTTTTACTGTTTATACTGGGTGGGTATAGGCGTTTGGGGGTTTATAGTTCGCGCAAGGCTGCATATGTTTGATGTTTACAACAGCAGTGCATTAATGAATGTGGGATGGGCGGTAGGGACTTGTCTTGCTTTCTCCTTTTGGGCAAGGAGTGGGTGGAGAAGACCCAGGGAGAGGGGTGGATATGCACTCTTGACATGGGTAGACAGATTAATATACTGACATGGACTGTTAGGGGGCTGAAGAGCTATACTGCACGTTATAGAGTACACTCCTTCCTGAGGTGACATGAGGATTATATAGCGTGTCTCCAGGAAACACATATGACAGAGGAGGAATCACATGAGTTGGCTAAAATTTGTCGGGTGTTCTCCTCATCCTTCTTCTCCTATGCACGGGGAGTGTTGATATGGCTCGCGCCCAGGGTCCCTTTTACACATATCTATAGTGAAGCGAATGTGGAAGGGAGATACATACATCTACAGGGTACTTTGGATGGACTGCCCCTTATCATTCTCAGCAAATATGCACCAAACATAGACGATCACTCCTTTTATGACAATATACCTGAAGTGCTGGGGTAGGGGGTAGCCTCCCCTCTAATATTGGCTGGAGGCTACAATTGTATATTGGTGTTCTCCGTCTACACTGGGGACTAAACCATTAATGATGAGATCCCTCACAGAGGTTATGCATAATCTAGGGCTCCTGGATGGATGGAGAAAACTATATCCGGAGACTAGGGAATATACCTGTCATTCTAAGACGCACAATACATACAGTCAGTTGGACCGTTTACTCTAGGGTGGACTGACTTGTTCACAGGTAATGGATGTCAAGCCATTTGGGGAGGTTTTTGTCTGATCATGCACCAGTGCTAATGAACGTGCTCTGGGGATCTGATGCCAAAGTATCCTGCAGTTGGCGTATGCCTACGTCTTTTTTGATGGATGTTGGTTGTCGTGAGCAAATGGCGGTGGCACTTAAGGACTATTTGGACTTAAATTGGGGTATGACTAAGTCAAGGGGCATGGAATGGGAGGTCATGAAGGTGGTATTAAGGGGAGTGTGTATCGGCAGTACATGTGGGGTGCACAAACAAATGGAACAGGAACTTACAGACTGGGAGAGAGCACTGGAGGTGTTACTGCACCACACACCGGTAACTAAAGAGGTTGAGCAAAAGCAGCTCCGGCTGTTTAAGAAGGTCAGTAGCTGCTGGGACGCCCTGTATAAAGTTACCCTTAGATCGTATAGACAGCGACTCCATCGGGATGGAGAAAAGTCTGGTAAATTGCTGGCATGGCTCCTCAGGCAGGAGGTTAAGTCTCCTCCCATCCTGCACATTAGGAATGCAGAGGGTGTGAAGGTTACCAGTCACAGAGATATCCTCGGGTATTAGTGGAGCATTTACAGGTTGTGTCCAGGGCTGGTCCTCCCATCATGGATGTTAGCTTAGGAGAGTTTCTGAGGCGAATGAGACTGGAGCCCGACAGTATGGAAAGTCTACAGGCTGAGATAACAGTTGAGTAAGTGGGTGCAGCTGTGGGGGCGTTGTTGAAATCTAAATCGCCTAGTGGGGATGGTTTCCCAATCGAGTTGTACCAAACGTTTTCTCTCCTTTTGAGAGAGAGGTTGTTGGCGGTGTCTGAGGAAGCCCAGGAATAGGGCATTCTCCCTGACACCATGCGTGTGCCAGGGTTTGGTACACAAAGATCAATGTGGATTTATTCCTGGTCATAGTAGGACTTACAACTTGCGCCGTTTGGCACACGTTCTACATGAAACTTCGGGGGCGGTAGACAATGAAAATGTCACTTACCCAGTGTACATCTGTTCGTGGCATTGGTCGCTGCAGATTCACATGTTGTGCACAGTCCGCCATCTGGTGTTGGGTCGGAGTGCTACAAGTTGTTTTTCTTCGAAGAAGTCTTTCGAGTCACGAGACCGAGGGACTCCTCCTCTTTGCTTCCATTGCGCATGGGCGTCGGCTCCATCTTAGATTGTTTTCCCCGCAGAGGGTGAGGTAGGAGTTGTGTGTGTTAGTAATAGTGCCCATGCAATGGAATGAATAAGTATGTACAAATTAAGGTTAAGTAATATATATATATATATATATATATATATATATATATATATATACAAATGTACAAATGTTGAAGATAACTTCCAACGGCTACAGGCTCCCGGGGAGGCAGGTGGGCACATGTGAATCTGCAGCGACCAATGCCACGAACAGATGTACACTGGGTAAGTGACATTTTCAGTTCGATGGCATCTGTTGCTGCAGATACACATGTTGTGCATAGACTAGTAAGCAGTTATCTCCCCAAAAGCGGTGGTTCAGCCTGTAGGAGTGGAAGTAGTCTGAAACAAAGTTCT
The DNA here is from genome assembly GCF_031143425.1 of Pleurodeles waltl. Lineage (NCBI taxonomy): Eukaryota > Metazoa > Chordata > Amphibia > Caudata > Salamandridae > Pleurodeles > Pleurodeles waltl. The sequence continues at coordinate 849,116,138 of NC_090444.1, forward strand.
CAGTACGGCTTGACCTACTGTGGCTTGTTGTGCGGATAGCACGTCTACACAGTAGTGTTTAGTAAATGTGTGAGGGGTGGACCATGTGGCTGCCTTACATATTTCGTGCATTGGAATATTTCCTAGGAATGCCATGGTAGCGCCTTTTTTTCTGGTTGAGTGTGCCCTTGGTGTAATGGGCAGTTGTCTCTTTGCTTTAAGATAGCAGGTTTGGATGCACTTAACTATCCATCTGGCTATACCTTGTTTTGATATTGGGTTTCCTGTATGAGGTTTTTGAAATGCAATAAACAGTTGTTTTGTTTTCCTAACCTCCTTTGTTCTGTCGATGTAGTACATTAGTGCTCTTTTGACATCTAATGTATGTAGTGCCCTTTCAGCTACTGAGTCTGGCTGTGGGAAGAACACTGGTAACTCTACCGTTTGATTTAAGTGGAACGGTGAAATAACCTTTGGTAGGAATTTAGGATTGGTTCTTAGTACAACCTTATTTTTGTGTATTTGGATAAAAGGTTCTTGTATTGTAAACGCCTGAATTTCACTTACTCGTCTTAGAGATGTGATGGCAATGAGAGATGCAACTTTCCAGGTTAAGAATTGTATTTCGCAAGAATGTATGGGTTCAAAAGGTGGTCCCATGAGTCTTGTCAAAACGATGTTAAGGTTCCATGAAGGAACAGGTGGTGTTCTTGGTGGTATTATTCTTCTTAGGCCCTCCATAAATGCTTTAATGACGGGTATCCTAAATAGTGAAGTTGAATGGGTAATCTGCAGGTATGCAGATATTGCTGCAAGGTGTATTTTAATGGAAGAGAAGGCTAGATTTGACTTTTGTAAGTGTAGTAAGTATCCCACTACATCTTTTGGGGATGCGTGTAATGGATGAACTTGATTATTATGGCAGTAGCAAACAAACCTCTTCCATTTGCTTGCATAGCAGTGTCTAGTGGATGGTCTTCTAGCTTGTTTTATGACTTCCATACATTCTTGAGTGAGGTTTAAATGTCCGAATTCTAGGATTTCAGGAGCCAGATTGCTAGATTGAGCGATGCTGGGTTTGGATGCCTGATCTGCTGTTTGTGTTGTGTTAACAGATCTGGCCTGTTGGGTAACTTGACGTGTGGTACTACTGACAGGTCTAGTAGTGTTGTGTACCAAGGTTGTCTTGCCCATGTTGGTGCTATTAATATGAGTTTGAGTTTGTTTTGACTCAATTTGTTTACTAGATATGGAAGGAGAGGGAGAGGGGGAAAAGCGTATGCAAATTTCCCTGACCAGTTCATCCATAGGGCATTGCCTTGAGACTGTCTGTGTGGGTACCTGGATGCGAAGTTTTGGCATTTTGCGTTCTCTTTTGTTGCAAATAGGTCTATTTGCAATGTACCCCAAATTTTGAAGTAAGTTTTTAGGATTTAGGGGTGAATCTCCCATTCGTGGACCTGTTGGTGATCTCGAGAGAGATTGTCTGCTAGTTGATTTTGGATCCCTGGAATAAACTGTGCTATTAGGCGAATGTGGTTGTGAATTGCCCATTGCCATATCTTTTGTGCTAGGAGACATAGCTGTGTCGAGTGTGTTCCCCCTTGCTTGTTTAGGTAATACATTGTTGTCATGTTGTCTGTTTTGACAAGAACGTATTTGTGGGTTATGATGGGTTGAAATGCTTTTAGCGCCATGAATACTGCTAGTAATTCGAGGTGATTTATATGCAGTTTTGTTTGATGTACGTCCCATTGTCCTTGGATGCTGTGGTGATCGAGGTGTGCTCCCCACCCTGTCATGGAAGCATCTGTTATTACGTATTGTGGCACTGGGTCTTGGAACGGCCGCCCTTTGTTTAAATTTGTACTGTTCCACCATAGAAGCGAGATGTATGTTTGGCGGTCTATCAACACCAGATCTAGAAGGTGACCCTGTGCATGTGACCATTGTGATGCTAGGCACTGTTGTAAGGGCCTCATGTGCAGTCTTGCGTTTGGGACAATGGCTATGCATGAGGACATCATGCCTAGGAGTTTTAAAACCACTTTTGCCTGTATTTTTAGTGTTGGATACATGGCCTGTATGACCTTGTGAACATTTTGAACCCTTTGTGGACTCGGAGTGGCTAATCCTTTTGTTGTGTTGATTACCGCTCCTAAGTAGTGCTGTATTTTGCACGGCACAATGTGTGATTTTTTGTAGTTGAGGGAGAACCCGAGTTTGTAGAGGGTTTGTATGACATACTCTGTGTGTTGTGAACACTTTGTTAGCGAGTTGGTCTTGATTAGCCAATCGTCTAGATACGGGAATACGTGTATTTGCTGCCTTCTGATGTGTGCGGCTACTACTGCTAGGCATTTGGTAAATACTCTTGGTGCGGTTGTTATACCGAACGGTAAGACTTTGAATTGATAGTGTATTCCCTTGAATACAAACCTTAGGTATTTCCTGTGCGAAGGGTGTATCGGTATGTGGAAATACGCGTCTATGAGATCTAAGGTTGTCATGTAATCTTGTTGCTTTAGCAGTGGTAACACCTCCTGTAGCGTGACCATGTGAAAGTGGTCTGATTTGATGTAGGTGTTTAGTATTCTGAGGTCTAAGATTGGCCTCAGTGTTTTGTCCTTTTTGGGTATTAGAAAGTACAGTGAATAGACTCCTGTGTTTATTTCTGTACATGGTACCAGTTCTATTGCTTCTTTTTGCAGTAGTGCTTGAACTTCTATTTCTAGGAGGTCTAAATGCTGTTTTGAAATTTTTTGTGTTTTTGGTGGGATATTTGGAGGGATCTGTAGAAATTCTATGCAATAACCATGTTGGATAATTGCTAAGACCCAAGTGTCTGTTGTTATATCCACCCACGGTTGATAAAACTGACTTAGTCTTCCCCCCACTGGTGTTATGTGGAGGGGTTGAGTGACTTGTGAGTCACTGTTTGGTTGTTGGGGTTTTGGGGCTTTGAAATTTTTCCCGGTTTCTCGGGAATTGTCCCCCTCTGTACTGGCCCGAAAACCTCCCCTTTGGTACTGTCCCTGGTAGGTAGACGGTGTTGATTGTGAGGTGCTGGCTTGTGTGGCCTGACCCCGAAACCCCCCTCTGAAGGTTGTTTTACGGAAGGTGCCGAAAGTGCCTCTGCTTTGCGGGGAGTAGAGCGCGCCCATGGCGTTGGCTGTGTCAGTGTCCTTTTTCAGCTTCTCGATCGCCGTGTCAACCTCTGGGCCGAACAATTGTTGTTCGTTGAACGGCATGTTGAGTACTGCTTGCTGTATTTCTGGTTTAAAGCCAGACGTGCGTAACCATGCGTGCCTTCTGATGGTTACTGTAGTGTTTATTGTTCTTGCAGCTGTGTCCGCTGCATCCATAGAGGAGCGTATTTGGTTATTGGAGATGTTTTGTCCCTCCTCAACCACCTGTTTTGCCCACTTTTGAAATTCTTTGGGTAGATGCTCGATGAGATGCTGCATCTCGTCCCAATGGGCTCTGTCATAACGCGCTAGGAGCGCCTGAGAGTTTGCGATGCGCCACTGGCTTGCAGCTTGTACAGCGACTCTTTTCCCAGCTGCGTCGAATTTTCGGCTTTCCTTATCCGGGGGTGGTGCATCGCCCGATGTGTGTGAATTGGCTCTTTTGCAAGCTGCTCCTACCACGACTGAGTCTGGTGGCATTTGAGAGGTGATAAAAGCAGGGTCTGTGGGAGGTGCTTTATATTTTTTCTCTACCCTCGGAGTGATCGCTCTACTCTTGACAGGGTCTTTGAAGATTTGCTTCGCGTGCCTTAGCATTCCTGGGAGCATGGGCAGGCTTTGGTAGTTGCTATGGGTGGAGGAGAGGGTGTTAAAAAGGAAGTCATCCTCAACAGGTTCTGTATGTAACGACACGTTGTGGAATTCTGCTGCCCTAGCTACCACCTGCGCATACGCTGTGCTGTCCTCAGGTGGTGAGGGCTTGGTAGGGTATGACTCTGGACTATTGTCTGACACTGGGGCGTCGTATAGGTCCCAAGCATCTTGGTCATCTTGGCTCATGGTGGTGTGAGCCGGTGAATGTGACGGAGTTTGTGCCGGTGATATCTGAGTTACAGGTGGAGGAGAGGGTGGCGGAGTTGCTTTCTTTGCCACCTTTGCTTGTGGTGTTAGTTGTTCAGTTTGGAACTCTAGTCTCCTTTTTCTCCTGATTGGTGGAAGAGTGCTAATCTTCCCTGTTCCACTCTGGATGAAGATCCTCTTTTGTGTATGGTCTACATCAGTAGTCTGTAACTCCTCCTCAAACCTGTGTTTACGCATTTGAGAGGACAATGATTGTTCCTCTGAATATGAGCCGGTAGTGGTTTCGGTTGCTGGTTGTTTTGGCACCGAAACTGTGTCTTTTTTTGTTTTCGGCTCCGAGGCGAATCTCTTCTTTTTCGGAGTCGAGCCTTCTCGTCGTCGATCATCCTCGGTGCCGCTGTCTCTGCGTCGAGCAGCGTCGGCTCCGCTTTCTCGGCCTCGATCTTTTTCGGCAACACTTTCTCAGTCCCGAGAATGTTGCGTGCCTGTGTCTCGACCCGAGTCGGACGATCTGGGCACCAGTTCGGCCTTTTTCGGTGCCGATGGACGGTCACCTTTATGGGTTGAGCCATGGCCAGTTGGCAGTGGCGTCCCCTGGGCCTTGTCTATTTTCTTGTGCTGTGTGCTTTTCGACGTCTTACTCACAGTTTCGGCGACGTCGAATTCATCCGAGTCCGAGTCATGGATGGAGAAGGCTCCCTCCTCTTCTCCTTGTTCCTCGAACTCTCGGTATTCTGTCGGCGTGGACGCCATCTGTAATCTTCTGGCTCGACGGTCACGGAGCGTTTTTCGGGACCGGAACGCACGACAGGCCTCACAAGTTTCTTCTTTGTGCTCGGGTGACAGGCACAAGTTACAGACCAAATGTTGGTCCGTATATGGATATTTATTGTGGCATTTAGGACAGAATCGGAACGGGGTCCGTTCCATCGGTGTCGATGTTACACGCGGTCGGGCCGACCAGGTCCCGACGGGGGATCGAAATTACCCCGAAGGGCCACCGGAGCTCTTCACGATTCGGTGTCGATTCTAAGTATCCCGATCCCGAGCGAAACAATACCGACGTAGTTTTTCGAAGTTTTGGCTATCTTTCCGTCCCGAAACCCGGAGCGAAAAGGAACACCTCCGAACCCGAGGGCGGAAAAAAAACAATCTAAGATGGAGCCGACGCCCATGCGCAATGGAAGCAAAGAGGAGGAGTCCCTCGGTCTCGTGACTCGAAAGACTTCTTCGAAGAAAAACAACTTGTAACACTCCGACCCAACACCAGATGGCGGACTGTGCACAACATGTGTATCTGCAGCAACAGATGCCATTGAACATTGGTTTTAGTACTGCTGGACCTAGAGAAGGCTTATGATACTGTGGAATGGGACTACCTACTGGCAGTCCAGCAGGGAATGGGATTTGGCCCCCATTTTTGTGCTTGGGTTCATTTGTTGTACACTGCTCCCACTGCACGTCTTTGGGTAAGCGGAGAGCTTTCGGACTCTTGGGCGATTTGTGGGGGGCGATTAGTGGGGGGACCAGACAAGGATGCCCACTGTCACCGCTCCTTTTAGCTTTAGCAGTGGATCCGCAGGCGGTCTTGCTGCATGAGGAATTGGGGCCCTGAGGTGTTCAGGTGGGACGGGTTACTCATATTGTCTCCCTATATGCCGATGATGCGTTGATATACCTCCAAGAGCCACACATTTCTGTGCCTTTGTTGTTACAGTTGCTGGAAGAATTCGGGGCTGTATCTGGTCTACGGGTGAATAGGAAAAAGTCGCTCCTGTTTCCTTTAGGATCATTATGTGGTGCCCTGCTAGAGGATTTGCCGGTGGTGGGGCTCAGGTGGGCGCTCAAAAGTTTTAGGTATTTGGGCATATGGGTCACACATACGATGATGGTACATGTGACGCACAATGTTGAGAGGGTGTTGAATGGTCTGGAGCTCTCTGTCTTGTTCTAGAATAAGCTGCCTCTCTCCGTGATGGGAAGGGCAGCTGTGGCCAAGATGGTGTTCTTGATGCAGTCTCTTTACTTTGTGCAGAATTCTCTGTTTCTGTTGGCAACTCAGCTGTTCAATCGTCTGGATAGTTTGTTGATTTCCTTCGTCTGGGCTGGTCGTCATAGCAGGGTGGCGTTGTTCATGTTACAAAGGGATACGGAAGATGGAGGCTTGGCACTCCCTAATATTAGATTCTATTATTAAAATTAAGCAGCTCATTTACTACATGCTGTTAAGTGGATGACGCAGTCGGACAATTGAAAGAAGCGACTATTCGCGGGCATGTTGGGAGGTGATTATTGGTGCACGCGTTAATGACAGGTGGTCGGTCAGAGACTCCTGTCCTCTATTTGGTTAAAAGTACAGCAGGGGTCTTGGAGCAGGCTGTTAAGAAAGTACTCTGACATGCCCCCTTTGATAGGGAACTAAAGATTTGGAGTCTAGCCCCCTTTCAGGATATGGATATTTTAATGTCAATGGAAGCTTGGAGACTGGGTGGCTGCTTGGTGGCGGATGATTTATACCCTAACGGGGAGTTTTTCACCTTTCAGGAGGCGTGAGGTGCGTTCGTATTGAGCACGGCCAGTTCTCGCAGTATGCCAAGATTGAGAGTTTGGCTTGAGAAGTCTGGTCTGGATTCCCGGTGGCCCCCCGACATCAAAGGTGTTGAACGGGTTAATAAATTGGGGAGAGGATTCCCACTTGGTTACCCTGTTTTATAGAGCACTGCATGGGGATTGTGCGGAGGTGGAGTATGCAGATCGTAGGGTCTGGGATCGAGAACTGGAGGATCCTCTAGAAGATGTGGACTGGAATAAGGCACTGTCTCTGGTACGCAGTTGCTTGTAACTACAGATTTAAGTTGTTGCATTTTAATTTTGTTCATCGTGCATATCTTACGCCTGCTCAACTTAACAAGATGGACCCGACGAGGGAGACTGGGTGTCCTCGATGTGGGGAGATAGGTGCCTCCTTTCTCCACTTAGCCTGGTCCTGCAGGAAGGTGCAGCAATTGTGGGTGGTTCGGAAGATAGACTGGGTCACCTGTCTGGGGCTCGAAGCAACGCCTTTGACTTACCTCCTGGGTATACTACGGAGACCACGGGGTAGGCGCGTCCCAATCAGATTTTCACAGCTGGCACTGGTGCTGGCTAAGCGCAGGGTGGCTATAGGCTAGATGAGTACACAAAGCCCATCATTTCCTAGCTGGACCCGTGATGTTCTGGAATGGGGTGTTGACGAAGAACAAAACATGAGACTGGCACGTAGGGAGGAAGGGGCTCTGACTGACATAATTGCTTGGAGTACATTATTAGAATGCTTCACAGGGGTTGAGGAGTCCAGCTCTGATTGGAGCACTGATAACGGTTGTTGACTATGGAATGTTATGCTGTGCATACAGGTGACAACCAACTGTGGTGATATGGTAACGCTCGTAAACATTTTATGTAAACAAAGTGGTTGCATGTGAGCTCCTCGGGAAGGGGAAGTGTGGGTAGCTGTTATTGTTATGACTGGATATGTTCCATGTTTCTGTCTTTATGTGTCATCATCCTCTGTTCAGGAGAGCAATAGACATTGTGGTATCTCACACTGATATGCACTGCTTTGTTTCTGTTTTTGTCTTTAAGTTGTTTCTATTATAAACTCAATAAAATAGAGTTACATTTTTAAAAAAGTGCACTAGAGATACCCAGGGCCTGTAAATCAAATGATACTAGTGGGCCTACAGCACTGGTTGTGCCACCCACATGAATAACCCTGTAAACATGGCTCAGACCTGCCACTGCAGTGTATGTGTGTGCAGTTTTAAACTGTCAATTTGAACTGCAAGTGTACCCACTTGCTAGGCTCAAATCTTCCATTTTTAAAAATGTAAGGCACCCCTAGGCACTAGATAACCCCATGGGCAGGGTGTAGTGTATGTTAAAGGGGGAACATGTACAGATGTGTTTTACATGCCCTAACAGTGAAATACTGCCAAATGTGTTTTTCACTGTTGCAAGGCCTATCTCTTCCATAGGTTAAGAAGGGGGGCTGCCTTTAAATATCTTTTAAGTGCAGTTTCCTTGTGGAAGCAGAGAGAGATATGGAGTTTGGGTTCTCTGAACTCACATTTTAAAAATATATCTTTTGGTAAAGTTGTTTTTTAGATTGTCAGCTTGAGAATGCCACTTTTAAGAAGTGGGCATTTTATTGCTTAAAACATTCTGCGACTCTACCTGCTTGTGTATTCCCTGTCCGCTCAGACTGACAGCTGGGCTGTTTTTGATTACCCACTAGACAGTGACAAAGAGGGAGCTGTGGTGTAGCCTGCATATCCTGAATGGTCATCTGGGCTAGAGTGGAGGGAGGAGCTTACACTTACACCTTGAATGGGCTGTGCCTGCCTTCACAAAATGCAGTCTCCAAACCCCTGGTGTGTGTCTGAGGCCAGGCCTGGGCAAGGTACGATCTAGTGAACAACAGACTTTCCTTTGAAGTTTGCCAACTTCAAAGGCAGAAAGGAGTATAAGTAGTGAACCCAAAACCCCAGATTTTCAGATTACTTCTGGAACCAAGAGGAACCTGCCAATGAGAAGAGCTGAAGAGCTGGAGGAGGAGTACTGCCCCTTTGCCTGTGATTGTGCTTTGCAGGGTTGGAGTTGCTGCTTCTGCCTGAAAGAGGACAAAGACTGGACTTTGAGATATTTCACAAGCAGGAATATACCACAAAGGGCTTGGACTGAGCTTGCCTTCGGCTTTGAAGTCTCAGGGCCATCAAAGACGTCCTCTGACAGCACCTGGAATCTCTGCTGAGACTCCTACCCTACCAAGTGGTTTCTTATCTAGTCCCTGGGCTGTTGAAAGGTGAAGCTGGTGGAACCAAGTTGGAAATCCACATACAGGAGCTGTGCGGGGAACACCACCTGCAACAAGGCTGTAAAAACCACATGCCACCAGCATTGCTGTTGAAATCGCGGCTGGGAAACAGGTGCATCACCTGCATCATGGCCGGAGAAACAAAGTAACACCCGCTTGCGGCTGCTGAAATCGACACAAACCCCAAGCAGTGCAGATTCTCGTGCGGGCGGATTTCGCACACATCCTCTTTGGGCATCAAAATTGATGAGAACCTGCCCAGATCCGAGGTGTTCCATCCGGAAATCGATGTATCACTCTCTTGAGGGAGAGAAAAATGACGCATCACCTACCGGACCAGAGGATAAATGGCGCAAGGCCTCACTTGCGAGTAAGGAATCAATGCATCAATTACTTTTCTGACGCACGCTCGCCTGTGCAGCTTTATTTTTGACACAAGCCAGGTACTTTGTGTAACAACGTTTCCATTGTTTTCTATGGAGTAAGATTCTATTATTCTAAAAATTCATAACTTTACTTGAATATGATGGCTTTTTGTTGTTTTGGTCTTGTTTGATTTAGATATATATTAGCTATTTTCTAAAGTGGTGTGGTGTCCATTTTAGTTGTGTTTTCACTGTATTACTGTGTGTTGGTACAAATACTTTACACATTGCCTTTGCAATAAGCCTGACTGCTTGTGCCAAGCTATCAAGGGGGTGGGGGCAGGAGTTATCTTAAGTGAGTATCTCCCTTGCACTGACTAGAGTGAGGGTCCCTGCTTGGAGAGAGTGCGAACTGACTGCCAACTAGAGACCTAATTTCTAACAGCTATCATGGGAAAAGATTGATACTCCTGGTTTAGGACTTTGGCGCCAAGAACTGTATACACTAAGCAACGTTACGTGAGTAAATGGTGTGTATTCATGCCATCAACATTTTGAAATCGAGACTTATGGTATTAGTGGGTTGATATCTAACTATAATACCTAAAAAACTGGTAAACCTGTATGTCTTGCTAATACAAATCATGACATGGCAGTCAGTCTCAATCCATGTATGAATGGATGTACTGCCTTGCTTCAGAACTGATCTGCTTTACTGTCCTATTAGTATTAATTGTATTATTGTCTACTGCTATTTATAGTTTTATGGTTATGGACTATTTTATGCATTATTTAGTTTTTTGTGGAGCGTTCTAATACCATACAGCCCACGTGCACTATAACAGAATGTTAGATAAATAGGTATATCATAAATAATATATAGGTCTCAAATGATGAGTGAAAAAGCTGGGTAAATGTGTGCATATTTACAATGAAAAGAGCAGGAGCATGCTGGTGGTGCTAGTTTTTCTACCCTTTGTTCCTGATGGGGCAGTACAATCAGGCACTCTCACATGTCCTGTGCTTCACTACCATCATAGGTTCAGAGGTGTAAACTCGCCAACAGTTTGGCAGTTTACATGGGCATGTGTCACACATGTTAGAGGCATACCCGTTAATCCCACATTTGGACATTATGTTGATGGGGCTCAAAGAGTGCCATTAGCTCCCTTAGTCCTTATTACACTTAGGGCCTCATTATGTGTCTGGCCAGACCCACGGTGGCGGTTGGACCGGCGTGGTCCTGGCAGTCCCAATGCCACATTATAACCATGATGGGTCTGCCACCGTCTGACCGCCGACACCACCAGGCTGCTGCCAACCTTCAGCGCAGCGGTCTCGGCGGTTGTAATCTATCAGGGCAGCGCTGCAAGCAGCACTGCCCTGGGGATTACGGGTCCCCATCCGCCAGCCTTTCCATGGAGGTTGACACCACCATGGAAAGGCTGGCGGAATGGGGGTGTCGGGGGGGGGGCCCTGCACTGCCCATGCACTTGGCACGTAGTTGATAGTAGCCAAAACACCATCAGCAGTATGGCTCATTCATGGAGTTATCACACTGTTAATTTCAAAGCATCAGTTTACATCATGGGGTGTGGGAATTAATCTTTGATTACAAATGTGTGAGTGGGGAAAAAAGGTCTTTCTCAACAGAAATGAGCGTGAAACCTCCCTCAGCCACTCCATGACTTGTAAACAGGTGACACTGAATGGGGCATGTAATGCCTCTATGGCCAATCTGCCGTGTTAATTGAAGGGAATACCAGTTTTCCTGATTTGCCCAGTATTTCATTTACTTTTGAATGGAAGTTATTTGATATTGAATGCTCAAGGCTGTTGTGGGATAAGAGCAGAGAGTCCCCTATGTGGTTTCTGCTTCTAAAGTAGTGACCATCTGTTATACCATGCTCTTTTCTCTCACGCATGAGATTAGAGAAGCCAGCTTGTGGCCTTTCATTCTGAACTTTAATGTTAATTTTGTGAAACTGAGCAGACTAAAGGCCTTACTGCTTCAGAAAGACGTAGCACTTACATGTGGCTGTGAAACATTTGAACTGCAGGTTCTCTAGAATACAATTGCTAGAAACACAAACTTTCCCTGACATTTTGGTAAGCTTGTGAACCACATCTTTAATGCATCTAACACAGCGGATGTTGTACACTTTTAAAAAAAAAATTAAGCAGTTGGTTCTGGCTTTGTCAACACGATCCAGACTGTTGTTGTAGTGATTGATACTGTCTTTCATACACTCTTTTCTTTTTAGTGTATTTGGTGGCATACAACTTGTGTTGTTCCCTGTTAGACCTGTCAGTCCTTGGAGTGGTTTCCTCTGTCCTTTGGCTTCCAACCTCCTTTTTTTTGATTCTGTGTTGAATTTAGTTTATGCTGGCTTCATGACACTTGGCACTTTACCACTGCTGACCAGTGCTAAAGTGCAAGTGCTCTCTGTCTAAAAGGTATTGGCGAATGGTTTGTCTATGATTGGCATATTTGATTTACCAGTAAATCCCTAGTATAGTGAACCAGGTGTGCCCAGGGCCTGTAAATCAAATGCTACCAGTCGGCCTACAGTACTAATTGTGCCACCCACATGAGTAGTCTTGCAAACTTGTCTCAGGCCTGTCATTGCAGTGCATGTGTCTGCAGTTTTAAACTGTCATTTCGAACTGGCAAGTGCACATCACATGCCAGGCCCAAACCTTCCCTTTTACTGCATCTACGTCACCCCTAAGGTAGGCCTAAGGGAGCCCCATGGGCAGGGTGCAGAGTATTTAAAAGTTATGACATATAAGGATGTGCTTTACGTGTCCTGATAGTGAAATACTGCTAAATTTGTTTTTCATCATTGCAAAGCCTATCTCTCCCATAGGGTAAGATGAGGGATTGCCTTGAAATATCTTTTAAGTGTAACTTGCCATTAGTTGCAGATAGAGATTTGGAGTTTGGGGTCTCTGAACTCACAATTTAAAAAACATCTTTTGGTGAAGTTGGTTTTTAAATTGTGAGTTCGAAAATGCCACTTTTAGAAAGTGGTCATTTTCTTGCTTAACCATTCTGTGCCTTTGCCCGTCTGTAGAACACACGTCTGTGTCAGGATGACAGTTTGTTTGTGAATTCACTCTAGACAGTCACAGAAAGGGAGCTGAGGTGTGCCCTTAATATCCTGATAGGTCTTCCTGAGCTAGAGTGATGGGAGGAGCTGACATATAGGGCTGTGCCTGCCCTTACACAAAGCAGTCTCCAACCCCTTGGAGTGTGTCCAAGGCCAGGGAAGGAAAGGCACTGTTGTGTGCACTACAAACACTTTCCTTTGAAGTTTGCCTACTTCAAAAGCAGAAATGACCTCACAAAGTTAGAACACGTCTGGACTGAGTACATTCTGCCAGGAAAAAGAGCTGGATGCTGTAGGAGGGACTGCCACTCTTGCCTGTTTTTTTGTACTGAGATGCTGCTTGCAGCTTCTGTCCTGGGAGTTATTTATTTATTTAAATACATTTGGTCCAAAAAGTTTGGACCATTTAGAATTACAAAAAGAAAAAGAACAATCTTACATAATCATATAAAATCCGTTCGAATCGCGATAGCTCATCATAATTCATAGTAACAATTATTCAGAATACTGTGAAAATCTAGTAATCAACTAACATATAAAATATTTCAGTAAAATCCTTACAGCCAAGATTAAAATCAAACTTAAAATACGGCAAATTGCAAGTTTTGACATAAAAAAATGTCTCTGAGAGCTTGTGCGATCTCAATTTGCTCCTGCTAAGGGCCACGGATTCTTACTAAAATACAGGAAGAAAGTGTCACATACGAAGTAATAGTTTCAAAATAATGACAGGGTATATGGCACGTTTTAAAAATACGAAGAGAAACAAAGGAATATAAATCTTGTTAAAATCTCCCTCTGTAAATAAACAAGGGCACGGCCTAGAGCTCCAAGGGCCCTTCACAGACATATGCTTGCGACGGATACACCAAGCCTCTGATAAAAATTTGGTAACTGAGGAAGCTACCAGTGTAGATGTTTCATATTTGCATATTCTGATGGCATTGGCTCTGTCCAACAATAATAAGTTTTTACAGAGGAGGATAATCCACTTTCCTCTAGGACTCTTATATAGAGGACAGAAGAACAGAATATGCTCAGTCGTTTCTTTATAATGAAGGCAAGATATACATCTGTCAGTTGAGGGGTCTCTGGATGACAAGTGGGCCGTATGATTATTAATAGGCAGGGAACCATATCTGACCTGTAGATAGAGGGCACAAGCATAAGGTGGCATAGGGAGGTTCATAAAAGTCTCGGGCCAGGGTTCGTGTTTGAATTGGAGGAATTCTGTTGTTAACCTGCCCAGCCCGTTTTGGTGCAGTAGATCTTCATTGGCTTTTTCCCCAGTATCTTCTTTTGACAAGTATTTTCGCATTATTGGGAATCAATTCCGGGTGTTCCCAGTAATGGGAGAGACCTATTTTAACCCAGGCAGATTTCATCTCCTGCAACCATTGAATTTTGATTGGGCCCTGAGGAGTGGCTATAAGTTCCCTCACCGCCGCCCTGTATGGTTCTAGTTCGGCAGTTTTCCAGAGTCGGATCCAATAGGAAAGCGATCTCAGGGCCGCTATGGTTTTGATGCTGTTTAATCCCAAGTCGAGCCTAAGGGGAATCATTGCGATACCTACCCCTAACCGAGAGACCTGTCTGAGGAAGTTGTTTTCTTTTGTTTGTAAAATATCCAATCTTCTATGTAATCCCCAGAGTTCCGCTCCATACAGGGCCACCGCACGGATTTTGGCGTTATAGATCTCGCCAATTGTGATCAAAGGGGAACTTGGTGCCTTTCTGGACCTACGTACTAGGGCCCCACCTCTTTGGCTTAAGATAAGTGCCCCTTTATCAATGGCTGCCTCCCATTTTCCTGTGGTCGATAATCTAATTCCCAAATAGTCAAATTCTTCCACTTTCTCAAGCTGGACTGAATTCATTTCAATTCAAGCACGTGGTCGTTTTCTTGGAGTGCTGTATATCATAATTTTCGTCTTTTTAACGTTAACGTTGAGCCCAAAATCCTTACAGAAAACACAAAATTGGTTAACCAAACTTTGGATCCCCATGGGTGATTTGGCTAGCAAGGTTGTATCGTCCGCATACAATAAACAGGGGATTTTTACCCCAGCCAATTTGGGCGAGTCATTTGTGCAATTCTCCAGATAACGGATACAGTTGTTACTATAAAGCAAAAAAAGAGTAGGAGCCAGAACGAACCCCTGCCGGACACCTCTGTTGATAGCCACAGGATCTGTCAGCTCACCCTCCTTGCCACATCTAATTAAAGCATAGGTGTTGTCATGAAGTCGGGTGATAAGGTTCAAATGACATGAAGGGACCCCCATATTAGAGAGTGTCGACCATAGAATGTTCCTGGGGATCAGATCAAACGCAGCTCTCAGGTCTATGAAGACCACATGCAGATTCTCCCTCCCACTCCCCCCCAGTCCACATTCTTCCATTTAATTGCCAGGAATCTCAAGACTTGATCAATGGTGGTCACAGCAGGTCTAAACCCTGCTTGTAGATTAGTTAAGGCATTAGATTCCAAGATCCATTCGTCGAGGTGGCACAGAAGATGTTTAGCATACATTTTTTTTAAATTGTCAAGGAGACTGATCGGGCGATAGTTAGCTGGAATATTGGGGGCTACCTTTTTTGAAGATGGGAACTATCTCAGCCCCTTTCCATGAGTAAGGGATAGGGCCTCCTGCTGCGATTGCATTGCAGATTCGATTTAGATGAGGAGCCCATATGTCAGGTCTTGTCTTGTATAAGTCGCCCGGAATCTTGTCAGGACCTGGAGCCTTTCCCCAATTTGATGAATCTATAGCGGCGCTTGTTTCAGCTAAGGTGAATATGATTGGGGTAGCATCTTGGATTATTGGGACGTCAAGAGGCCTGAAAGATGCCTCAGGTGGACCTGCGTATAATTGGCCAAAATGCTTGACCCAGGTTGTGGAGAGAATTGATGTGCCAGGTACAGAGGCGGAGTCTCCACAGTTTTCTGCTATTAATTTTCAAAACCTGGAGGTATCTTTTGATTTAGCAGATTCCAAAATAGCAGCCCATCTAGCCTCTTCCCAGTTTCTGCGTGCCTTGGTGCATACGATCTTATAATCTTTTCTAGTTGTTCTTATGGATTCAACTTGCCCAGTTTTTAGAGCTTTCAATAAAGTGAGCTGTGCTTCCCTACATGAATTGGTAAACCACCGTGCCCGGCACTTTTTCTTGGGGTTGCTGGTGATCTCTTTTGTAAAAAGATGTTTTAGGGAATCAAACAGTTTGCTGTGGGCTGCTAAAAGCCTATCACCCTCATCGTCTTCTTTATAATGGAGCATGCACTCCATTTGGTTGGCTAGCAGATTGTATATTGAAGAAAGATGCTCGGGGATGTGGTAACACACTTCCATTTTAAATTGCATCTATTATTTGATAGAGCTAGCTGTTGGGCATAAGACTTAGAGTGGGGTATCTCAAGTAAAGGGAATAGGCCTCTAGTCGACAGAATCAGTGGGTCGTGGTCACTCTCTACATGCTCTTGCACTCTCATATCAGCCATATGGCCCCACAGTCGGATATTGAGGAGTATATAATCAATCTGGCTTCTAGCCCCTCCTCGTTTGAAAGTGGGATGCAGATTTATGTCAGAGCAGGAGCGACCATTGCAGGCTCGAAGGCCATATGTTAATGTGATATCAGCCATTAAACGAGCTGTTTTGTTCAGTCTCGGCCTTTTATTAGAGACTAGCTGTGGAATCCCCCAGTAGGCATCCTCTTCTTGATATATCTCTTGAACCAGGGGGTTGGGCTCAAATGTGACGTTGAAGTCCCCTCCAATCAGAATAAAATGAGATAAATTATTTTTAAGTAAGCTACCCAGTAGAAATATAGCATCGTAATCTACGAGGCTGCCCTCACTCCTGTTGTAAATGTTGATTATTAGTAAGGATCTCTCCTCGGAGATTGTTAACAATAGGGCCTGTAAATCAGGGCAACCCGTATCTATTGCAACAGCTTTACATCTGAGAGAACTACTTAACCATGTGAGTAGCCCTCCCGGAGGGGGGAACCTCGAGCTAGAACCCAATAGCTTCTAAAGCCTAATCTGTTTTTGGGACCCATCGCCCAAGTTTCTTGGAATAGACATAGTAGATGTTCATCAATAAATTGACCCCATTCCGAATTTTGCAATTTGCTTTCCAGCCCTGCTATATTCCAGCTGAGAACTTTAGCGAGATCATTAGATTTGGTGTATCTAACTTCCTTAGGGTGGTGTTTCATGCTAATGGCAGTACATCCGGGGGTCATACTATTCCCCGCTGACATATGGTTGCCTATATCTGTGTTGTCCTGTGTGGTGTGCACTTCGCAAAGTGGTGAACCCAATGAATTCAAATCTGGTGGGGTATCTAAGCAATAGAGCCCTGGATCCCTAGAAATGGTTGTAGAAAAAGGAGCTCCCTCCTTATTAGCTGAAGGAAAAATGTTTTTAAAAAATCCCCGATTATCAGGGTCTGTCAGAGACGATGAGATTGCTAAAATAGGAACATCGAGGACAGTATGATTAGTGTGCTCGGAGACAAGAATGTTGGGATCCTCTCCCCCTGGACCATCACATAGTCAATCTATCTCCGAAAGCAACAGCAATGGATGTCTGGGGCCAAGGTCAAGGCTAGACCGTGTCTCCGTGTCAAATGAAACTTTGCGAAACAATAGAGGTTGCCTGTTCATGGATGGCCGTGCGGGTGGATAAAACACTTGTAGTCTACCTAGAGAGACCATGCCTTCTGAAGGATATGGTCTATCTGCATTTAACACAAGCTGCCGTACAAGAACAGGGGAGTTGAAATTGATGACAATACAATCCCCTGTACCGATCTTTTCTAGAGAACCCACCCACTGTAGGAGGCTGGACTGGCTTGTAGTGGGTACCAAGAGGTACTTACACCTTGCACCAGGCCCAGGTATCCCTTATTAGTGTAGAGGGGTGTCTAGCAGCTTAGGCTGATAGAAAAGGTAGCTTAGCAGAGCATCTTAGGCTGAACTAGGAGACGAGTGAAGCTCCTACAGTACCACTAGTGTCATATGCACAATATCATAAGAAAACACAATACACAGATATACTAAAAATAAAGGTACTTTATTTTTATGACAATATGCCAAAGTATCTCAGTGAGTACCCTCAGTATGAGGATAGCAAATATACAAAAGATATATGTACACTATACCAAAATATGCAGTAATAGCAATAGAAAACAGTGCAAACAATGTATAGTCACAATAGAATGCAAAGGGGGCACATAGGGATAGGGGCAACACAAACCATATACTCTAGAAGTGGAATGCGAACCACGAATGGACCCCAAACCTATGTGACCTTGTAGAGGGTCGCTGGGACTGTAAGAAAACAGTGAGGGTTAGAAAAATAGCCCACCCCAAGACCCTGAAAAGTGGGTGCAAAGTGCACCTAAGTTCCCCGAAGAGCACAGAAGTCGTGATAGGGGAATTCTGCAAGAAAGACCAACACCAGCAATGCAACAACAATGGATTTCCTGACGAGAGTACCTGTGGAACAAGGGGCCCAAGTCCAAAAGTCACGAGCAAGTCGGGAGTGGGCAGATGCCCAGGAAATGCCAGCTGTGGGTGCAAAGAAGCTGCCACCGGATGGTAGAAGCTGTGGATTCTGCAAGAACGACAAGGGCTAGAAACTTCCCCTTTGGAGGATGGATGTCCGACGTCGTGAAGAGTCGTGCAGAGGTGTTTCCGTGCAGAAAGACCGCAAACAAGCCTTGCTAGCTGCAAGGGTCGGGGTTAGGGTTTTTGGATGCTGCTGTGGCCCAGGAGGGACCAGGATGTCGCCAATTGCGTGAGGGGACAGAGGGGGCGCCCAGCAAGACAAGGAGCCCTCTCAGAAGCAAGCAGCACCCGCTGAAGTGCCAGAACAGGCACTACGAAGTGGAGTGAACCGGAGCTCACCCAAAGTCACAAAAGAGGGTCCCACGACGCCGGAGGACCACTCAGGAGGTCGCGCACTGCAGGTTAGAGTGCCGGGGACCCAGGCTTGGCTGTGCACAAAGGAAATCCTGGAAGAGTGCACAGGAGCCGGAGTAGCTGCAAAACACACGGTTCCCAGCAATGCAGTCTAGTGTGGGGAGGCAAGTACTTACCTCCACCAAACTTGGACTGAAGAGTCACTGGAATGTGGGAGTCACTTGGACAAGAGTTGCTGAGTTCAAGGGACCTCGCTCATCGTGCTGAGAGGAGACCCAGAGGACCGGTGATGCAGTTCTTTGGTAACTGCGGTTGCAGGGGGAAGATTCCGTCGACCCACGGGAGATTTCTTCGGAGCTTCTAGTGCAGAGAGGAGGAAGACTACCCCCACAGCATGCACCACCAGGAAAACAGTCGAGAAGGCGGCAGGATCAGCGTTAAAAGGTCGCAGTAGTCATCTTTGCTACTTTGTTGCAGTTTTGCAGGCTTCCAGCGCGGTCAGCAGTCGATTCCTTGGCAGAAGGTGAAGAGAGAGATGCAGAGGAACTCTGATGAGCTCTTGCATTCGCTATCTAAGGAATTCCCCAAAGCAGAGACCCTAAATAGCCAGAAAAGGAGGTTTGGCTACCTAGGAGAGAGGATAGGCTAGCAACACCTGAAGGAGCCTATCAGAAGGAGTCTCTGACGTCACCTGCTGGCACTGGCCACTCCGAGCAGTCCAGTGTGCCAGCAGCACCTCTGTTTCCAAGATGGCAGAGGTCTGGAGCACACTGGAGGAGCTCTGGGCACCTCCCAGGGGAGGTGCAGGTCAGGGGAGTGGTCACTCCCCTTTCCTTTGTCCAGTTTCGCGCCAGAGCAGGGCTGGGGGATCCCTGAACTGGTATAGACTGGCTTATGCAGAGATGGGCACCATCTGTGCCCATCAAAGCATTTCCAGAGGCTGGGGGAGGCTACTCCTTCCCAGCCCTGACACCTTTTTCCAAAGGGAGAGGGTGTAACACCCTCTCTCTGAGGAATTACTTTGTTCTGCCTTCCTGGGCCAAGCCTGGCTGGACCACAGGAGGGCAGAATCCTGTCTGAGGGGTTGGCAGCAGCTGCAGTGAAACCCCAGGAAAGGTAGTTTGGCAGTACCCGGGTCTGAGCTAGAGACTCGGAGGATCATGGAATTGTCTCCCCAATGCCAGAATGGCATTTGGGTGACAATTCCATGATCTTAGTCATGTTACATGGCCATGTTCGGAGTTACCATTGTGACGCTATACATATGTTGTGACATATGTATAGTGCACATGTGTAATGGTGTCCCCGCACTCACAAAGTCCGGGGAACATTGGCTAGTGCCAGGGTGCCCACACACTAAGTAACTTAGCACCCAACCTTTACCAGGTAAAGGTTAGACATATAGGTGACTTATAAGTTACTTAAGTGCAGTGGTAAATGGCTGTGAAATAACATGGACGTTATTTCACTCAGGCTGCACTGGCAGGCCTGTGTAAGAATTGTCAGATCTCCCTATGGGTGGCACAAGAAATGCTGCAGCCCATAGGGATCTTCTGGAACCCCAATACCCTGGGTACCTCAGTACCATATACTAGGGAATTATAAGGGTGTTCCAGTATGCCAACGTAAATTGGTCAAATTGGTCACTAGCCTGTTAGTGACAATTTGGAAAGAAATGAGAGCGCATAACCACTGAGGTTCTGGATAGCAGAGCCTCAGTGAGACAGTTAGTCATAACACAGGTAACACATACAGGGCACACTTATGAGCACTGGGGCCCTGGCTGGCAGGGTCCCAGTGACATACAACAAAAACAACATATATACAGTGAAATATGGGGGCAACATGCCAGGCAAGATGGTACTTTCCTACACCCACCCAAACCTTCTCACCATCAAAATTAAGGATGTTATAGAAAATGCAAACCCCGCGTTGGCATGCAGCCAATGGATAACCTTATTTTTGAGCTCAGCAAAGGATTCCGAGGGTTTGGTTTTAAGTACAGGCACATTAGAAATAACCAAAACATATGGGCATGACTCCGGGGGGAAGTTGCAGTGCTCTTCATCATCATCATCATACAAAGCTTTATTCGGTCATTAAACCATTAAAGCGACAGAACAAAAGACACCACATAATTTACATGAATAAATACAGTAAGTAAAAGATCAAGATAAAACACAAGCAAAAAAAGTAAAACCATATCAATCCCCAAGCCCAGGCCTCTAAACGTACATGATTTCATACTTGGTAAATATGATTCATTGAGATAAAAAAAAAACTAGCCTAATTCATTTGCAATTTTTTAAAAAACAAGTGCGTATGTACAATGCAGCTACAAGGAACTTGCCAGCTGCCAGCACCATAGGAGTAGAAGTATCACTTTTTAAGATCCTAATAGCAGTAACATATTGTATAGTGCCCAAGTTCCAGCAAATTTGTATTATCCACTTCATCATCAACAACACATAGCTTTATTCGGTTACTTTCAACCATAAAAGCAAAACAACCAACGTTTAAATGAAAGAGCAGATAGGAATTAGGTTAAAAAAGATAAGAAAGAGATAAAAACATATATGTCAGCCTTAAAACACATAAAATTATTTCCTTAAAAAAGACACCTAACCCCCTAATACCTAACATTTAAATTAAACATGGGGTTTTATTTCAGTCTAGGTGTGTATTTAAAATGTGGCAGCTAAAACACTAATTTTTTTTAAACATTTGGTCCTCATCATCATTGTTTCCCCAAAAGTTTTGTACGTATATGCCAAGCAGCTACAATATACTTGCTAACCGCACAAGATAGAGGGAGAGAAGTTTCCCTCATCATGATCCTTAAGGCAACAATACAGTGTCTTATCCCCATATTACTGCACACAGATCGTAACCACTTCCGACGCGCAGTCAAATAAGCAGGGCATATAAACATGAAATGTACAATAGATTCTGAAATTTGATTGCAACTCGGGCAAGTGTCAGGACTTGGGATCGCACTCCGCGTACTGCCATAGGACTTAAGAGGCAGACAACCATATCTGAACTGAATATATAGACTCTTACTTAATGGATCAAGAATTGTATCCATAAATGGTTCCAAATATGGATGCCATTTAAAATCAAAGAATTGTGACGTCAATCTGCCGTGTGTTGAGCACAGCAGATAGTTTTCCCTGACATGTATCCAGTAAACAGTTTTCAGATGATTCTTCTGATCCTTCCTTATACTTTCTGGATGACTCCAAAACTCACTAAGACCCAATCTATGAAACCATTTTGAGATGTGGTTAAACCAGGAAATGGTAAGTACATTTGGTCTATCTAGAATGTCTTGAATAGACTCCTTGTATGTGGATAGCTCAGGGGTGGTCCATACACGGACCCAGAAAAGCAATGGTCGTAGGGCAATTACATCTAAAATGCATGGAAGGCCGAGGTCCCAGAACATTGGCAGCAGTGGGGTACTGCGAGGACAGGCCAAGATTGACCTTACAAAGTTGTTTTCCCCCACTGCTAGCTTGCTAGTGTTCGAGGGCCCCCAAATTTCTGCCCCATAGACCGCAGCGCTCTGTGCCTTTGCTCGGTAAATTTTAATAGTTGGAGTAATCACTCTCTCAGAGGTGGACTTATGGAAGCGTAAAATGGCCCCAGATCTCTGTGCCAGAAGAGCTAAGCTTTTATCGATTTGGGGCCCCCAATGCAGGTTGTTGCTAATTCTCACCCCCAAATAATCTATGGAGCTTACCATACCTAGGGGGGTTCCATTATAGAAAATTGAGTATCTCTTTGTGGGGCCACAGCCCAGGGTCATAAGTTTGGTTTTGCTGTGGTTGAGTTCAAGCCCATAGTCAACACAGAATGAACTAAACTTATCCACAAGTGCCTGGAGACCCATAGGAGTTCTGGAGATCAGGAGGGAATCATCAGCAAATAGCAAAATTGGAATTTTGTGGTTATTCAAGGATGGGGCATCATTTTGGCAGTTGGTAACGACTTGCACCACCTCATTGATAAACAATGTAAATAGCGTTGGGGCAAGAACACAGCCCTGACGCACTCCTCTCCTAATCTCTATTTTATCGGTGAGTTCCCCCTGATTACCCCATCTAACTTGTGCAAATGTTTTTTCATGTAATCTTTTAATTAAATGCACTAAGTTTCCTGGGGTACCGATTTTGTTTAATACTCCCCAAAGCTTCTCTCTTGGGACAAGATCAAATGCAGATCTCAGATCTACAAAGGCAACATCAAGTTTTTGCTTAGATAGGGTGACATACTTCCAAAATAATAATGACAGTCTGAAGACTTGGTCCATGGTATTAGTTTTAGGCCGAAAACCGGCCTGTAAGGGGGATAAAATTTGGTTGTCTTGGATCCAATCGATAAGCCTATCTAAGACTTGCTTAGCAAACGTCTTCTGAAGGATGTCAATAAGGCTGATTGGACGGTAGTTTGCCGGTGAACCTACATCACCCTTTTTATAAATCGGTATTATTTCTGCGCCGCGCCAAGAATCTGGAATAGGACTACCAGCTGCTATGGCATTAGACAGTAAATTGATGTACCATGCCCATATCTTTGGTTCTGATTTAAACAGGTCCCCTGGGATTTTATCTGGACCAGGGGCTTTTGCTGGCCTCAAAGAATTGATTGCAGCTATTGTTTCGGCTAAGGTAAAAACAATGCTCTCAGTTGAGGTCATGTTAACAGCCCAACACTCATCGTATCCAGGATCCTCCGGAGCTTGCGGTGCGGGCAGAGCGTATATTCCAGAAAAATAGGACACCCATCTTTCGGGCTGTATATACATACCGATATCATCATTGCCCCTTTTCGAACTAGAGGTCAACAGCCGCCAAAAGGAACTATCATCTTTGTATTTGACTGCTGCAAGCAGCTTCTGCCATATCTCATTATCCCAGTCTTTTTTTGCTTGTTTGAGGGCATTAGCATACCTACGTCGGGCCTCTTTAATAGCCACTTGAGTAGAGTTTTTTACAGCCTTGTTTAAATTAGATCTTGCTCGCACACAATCTTGATTATACCAATCCCTACGGGGGGTAACAGCTGGTCTCGATTTGGAAGGGGTTTCCCTATAGAAGATACCCTGTAGGGAATCCACCAATTTGATGTGGATAGCCATAATGGGAATGTCAGGGGCTTCTTGATCCTCGTAATCTACGAAGAGTTTTAAAAATGATGAATATATTTCCCCAATCAAGTACGGATTAGATTCAACCTTTGGCCAACAGACCCGAGAACGTCTATGGTTCAGGTAAGGGAGTGGGACATTAGTAATCGTTGTGTGCTGGACTCTTAAAAATGCATGGTTGGTCAGTACAAGGCACAGAGGATTATGATCGCTATCCAAGCGAGATAAAATTTCCATGTCCAGTGAACTTGACCATAGCCTAATGTCCACCAGGATATAATCAATAGTGCTAAAGGAAAGCCCTCGCTTGAAAGTGATGGCTCGCTCTGAATCAGATTTAGTGCGGCCGTTACATTCTCTCAGGCCATGTTTCAGGCAAAGGGAAGACAATGCAGTGCTCTTATTCCAGATGGGCCGATGGTCTGGGTCCTCTGCAAGGAGCCAGAGGGAACATGGTCACAAGTGGAATTAGAGGTACCAATACTAGGCACTGAGTTTGGCGGAAAGGATATCCTGTCTAGAGGATGGACTGGAGCCATCAGCGGAGAAATACTCTGAGTATTTGGAGCTCTAGCAGAACTGATTTTATCTTAATTTATAGAGGGGAAAGTAGCTCTTACTCATTGGGGAAGGTAGTCTGTTAACACTAACCTGCTCCTGAATAGGATAAGAATGGTACGAATGAGGTAAAGTATCTATAGTAGGGGGGGATACTGGCTTCTGTGACTTAATAAAAGCTTCTAATTTCTCCTCTATTATTTGAAGGCGGGTTGAAATTGGAAGAAGCAACTTAGAGATCTCTTCTCTTATGAGAACCCTAAGAGACCCATTTGACTGTTTGTCGATGGTGAGAAGCGGGGAGGATGGACCCATGACCTTGTTAGGGAGCTGGGTCGGATGAAGGGGGCTCAAAGTCCTGGTACGTTTATTTATAATGACAGGCTCCCTACGTTTCCTCTTGCCCTTGGGATTGGGAACAGCAGTGATTGTGGGCTCTCTCTTGGAAGAGCTCCTGGCTGACGGAATCAGGGATGCAGGTGAAATGGGTTCATGTGGCGTTTCACCCTGAGACTCCTGGAGGATGCCTACAGGAGAAAGGGAGAGGGTGGTCGGTATAGGTAGAGATCCTGTATGCGAGGTGGACTGTATGGGAAGGACGTCGTGGGCTACAATAATAGCTGGAGAAGATCGAACAGCTAAACGGCGCTGCACCATCTCTATTTCTTTCTCTAGAGCCTGACGGCCTTTTGTAAAAAAACATCTAAGGTTTAATATGATCCAAGCTTCTCTTCAACCCCCCCCACACGCCGTCGACCCATCTTTCTTGCCTTGGGGTGAAACCTGAACTGTAGGGATGCAAATTAGCCTCTCTTGCTACTATTGGACACCCTGCACCGTGAGATAGTTTATACACTCCACAGCCCCTACTGCAGATGGCAAGAAAACAGAGGAGCCCCCAAGAGCAAGAAGAGGGGGTGCGAACGGGCACAGGACGGACTTATGCACGATCCGCAACAGCGGTGCACAAAAAAAACTTGAGAGGGCTGTCCCTGCCCCAAACACCAGGGATCAATAAGTGAGAAGGGCCTGGTTCCTGCCTCGCGAAAGTCAGCAAAGTTCTGTAAGCGGAACCCACGTTAGCAGGCGCACAAAGGGTCGTGAAGGGGCTGTCCCTGCCCCAAACACCAAGAACCAATGAGCGGGGGGGCCTGGCTCCAGCCCTTCCCACGCAAAAGTCAGCAAGATCCCCTATCCACAGAACCGGCACAGCTGCAAATCTGAGCCCTCACTCCTCCGAAAGTAGGATGTTAGGGGGGTGGCCCAGCCCAGCCTCTGTCAGGCGCTGACGGGCGCAGGACGGGCCTGCCCTTTGCCCGGGAGCGCGAGCAAGTTTTTAAAGGGCTCTTGCCCCAACACAAGTCACCGCCTCCTGCAGATAATCGTGCTTCCCGCGGGAGCGCGAGCAAGTTTTTAAAGGGCTCCTGCCCCAACACAAGTCACGCCTCCTCCTCCTGCAGATAATCGCGCTTCCCGCGGGAGCAAGTTTTTAAAGGGCTCCTGCCCCAACACAAGTCACCGCCTCCTCCTCCTGCAGATAATCGCACATCCCGCGGTAGCGGGAGCGCGAGCAAGTTTTTAAAGGGCTCCTGCCCCAACACAAGTCACCGCCTCCTCCTCCTGCAGATAATCGCACATCCCGCGGTAGCGGGAGCGCGAGCAAGTTTTTAAAGGGCTCCTGCCCCAACACAGGTCACCGCCTCCTCCTCCTGAAGATAATCGCGCTTCCCCTGTCCTGGGAGTTAAAGGACTGGGCTTTGCTTTCTACATCCTGCTTTCCAAGGTTCTCCAAGCGCTTGAACTGAGCTTGTCTCCTGATGAAAAATCTTAGGGACATTAAAGACTTTATCTGCCAGTGTGCGGGGTCTTCTGCTGGGAGTCCTGACTTGCCAAGTGGTGCCAAATCCAGATCCTGGGCATTGGAAGTGTAAGCTGGTGACTTGAAGGAGAAAATCCACGCACTGACATGCTGCGGTGGACACATGAACACAGCGCCTGTCCCGCAGCTGGAGAATCGACAGCAGAGCTTTTTTCACCCCATCAACACAGCTCATCTGGATTTTCCGCTAATCGTCCCCGGGGCTACAATTGCTCACGACCCCGCACTGCAGTAAGAAACCAAGGCTGTGTGTGCAGAAATCAATGCATCGCCATTCCTGCAAGGAAAGAATCGACACATCACCTCCCCTGCAGTAAGGAACCGACGCATCACCTCTCTTGCACGTTAAAAAAAAAAAATGAAGAAAAAAAAACGCATCACCTCCCCTGCGCAGTAAGGTACCCACACATTGCTTTACTTTTCAGTGCCTCACCTCCCCTGTGGCCCGCATTGTCTTTGTTTTTGATGCATCCCAGGTACTTTGTGCCCAAAAGATACAATCATTGATTCCTATGGATTAAGACTAATTTCAATCTTTAAAAAGTGATATCTTTACTTGTGTATGTTGGAATTTTGACATTTTGGTCTTGTTTTACTCAGATAAATACTGGCTATTTTTCTAAACTGGTGTGGAGTGCTTTGGTGGGGGGGTGTGTGTGTTTGTGTGGGTGCTTGTGTGTGTATACACACAAATACTTTACACATTGCCTTTGAGATAAGCCAGACTGCTCATGCCTAGCTACTAAGGGGGTGAGCAGGGGTTATCTTAGCTGTGTGGCTCCCTTACCGTGACTAGAATGAGGGTATCTACTTGGACAAGGTGCAACCCACTGCCAACTAGAGACCCTATTTCTAACATTCCTGATTGGCAGTATATTGGATCTCTTTTGCTGTGCCGCAATGGATGTCCAACCTCGAGGCAAAATGGTGAGGGAACTACTGCACGTCCAGTTGTGTTGTGAATGAATTATATAGTACTTTAGAGTATCTTTACTGGTGGAACTAAAAGAAAAATGGTCCTAGTCTTTTCATCCAATATGATTCTATTGTGTGCATCCTATGTTCCGTTGTGCCCCTTTGTGTGTGTGCTCAACACCAGTCTTGCAACCCAATTGGTACAAAATATGGACGTTGATCTGCAGATGACCCCACTGAGGGTTAATTTCCGGTGTTGTCTCATGAGACTACTATTGCTTCAGGATGCTGTTTATGTGCCATTCTTTTCTTTCGAAATGGATGCTCTGGCTCCAGCATTGCTTAATATTGGCTGTACTACAGCCGACAGTGAACAAGATGCAACAACCCTGGCATCAGCTGAGGGCAAAGACCATGTTTGCTCCTTTGATTTGCTCACCGAGGCCATTGTGGTTCTGTCATCTGCAGAAGCGTGGTCTGTCTTGGATTCTATTGACACTAGTAACACTGATGACACTTTGGGAGCCTCTTTTGATTTTTTAAATTTGGCCCTTGTTTTATTAAAGTATTTTAATTGATACTATGTTCTTAATTGCCATATTTTTAAAAGGTTGTTTGCTTTGCTTGCTGAAGTGAACATTTTATTTATTTTAGCTTAGTTTTGTTAGGAAGTGTCTCTTCACTGGCAAGGGGAGGGTGTTGAGGCTTTCTTGGGCCTGCATTGGTCCTCAATTTTAGTTAGTTTTATGCTTTAGTGGACATTGCTTTTAGCAACGATATTTCCCATATTTTATGCTTGCACGATATTATTCCAAGAATACATTGTATCTGTTGCTTTTTAGTTAGCCGTTCAACATGTTAGCTGTATAATCTGTTCAAGGCTAGAAACATGGTACAAGATACTCTAGGGCTTGCATGGCCTGTTCGGAGACAGCTTCTAAAATCTAGACATATCATTACATCAGAGCAGTGCCTCTTCCACAGGGTGGTTTTGAAGATATAAACAGTGCATTGCCCTGGAACGAATGCTGTGTTCAATACCACTTCATCTGGCAGAGAAGGACTGTCAACGCTACTCTAGACCAGCATCTTTCCTCAGCTCACCAGGTATGGGGGTCTCGGCTATTTTATTAGATCAGGCAAAGGGTACACCTTCTATGCTCTCAGATTGTAGACAGAGATAGGTAGGAACATATAGGTCTAAGATCACCATGGTAGGACTGTTTATTCTTTTCCCCATGTTAGTAAGACTAGTTACAATGTTTTGTTTCAGCTCCCTTATCACAGGTCATTCTCTCTATGCAAGAATATGATCATTTCAATAAATGTTTTAAAACCTTATGTATATCTTTCTTGTGTTTACCCTGGGCATGCATGAGTGAAACAACAAAAGAAGTAAGATCTGTTTCCACAACTTATTTGCGAGTCTGACTGTCATGTTCAAGGTTGCTGTAATCATCTGTTATCCTGGGAAGGATTGGGGTTCAGGTGAGGCACTGTGTGCTAGCTACGAATTGGGTTGGTACTTACTGATGGTGTGGATGGACTCAGTAACTTTGTCCAGAAGTTCTACCGCCCTAATTCCCAGCCCTACTTTTTAGCGGGAACCATCTAACACCAGCCTTATGTTGATAGCCCGGGAGACTGCTGCTGGAGGATTGAGGGTGGGGGCAGGAAGGTCCACTGTCCCTGTGGTCCTGGAACCAGTCTGCTGGATCCCTGACCCAGAAAGAACTGGGGTGCTTGCTTTAGGGATGGTGGGCCTTGACGCCGCCTATAAGTGACCCCCGAACAATGCCTTGAAAGGGGCAAAATTGTTAGCGATACTATCTCACAGGTGAGGACACATCGAGGGAGCATGGCTGTCCGCCTCATTAAAATGGCGAAACCTGTCAAATGGCAATTCCATAAGCAAATGTTTTAACGTCATCTGAAAAGCCCATGCGTTGTATTAACGTGTGGTGTCAGAGACTGCTTTGCCTAAACAGTAAGTAGTGTCCAGGCCTGACCTCATCACACAATTGGCTGCATCCTGGCCATCTTCATTGGTTTGCCCCAATTTCAAATGGAGATCTTGTGGGACTGTTTTTCTTCTTTTTTCTAAACATTTTTTATTAACTTTTTTGGCAATACGGAGGATAGTGATCAGGAATGTACATTAATAAAAGATAAATACAGGAGTAACATCACAGCACCCCAGCTCTAATAAGCACATCTTCAGCTTCAACAAATATCTGTACAAAGACAAGCTACTTGTCATACCTTGTAGAAATTAATAAATAGAGAGAGGAGGTGAACTAGTACATGGGGTAGGAAATATGTGCCATCAGGGATAACGGAAAGTAGAAAAATTAACTGAGGGGTGATGCTGCGGTTAAGGAGGATCGGGCTCAAGCATCCGGGTAGGGTAGGGTAGTGGGGACCCGGTTGAGTATCATTCACCAGTGTGGGTGATTCCCCCAGGGTCAAGTATTCTAGACTATACCGCCATGCTGTTCGGGGTGTTTTGGGTTAGTCCTCCTTGGTGGAATCACTGTCCGACATCTATATTAATTGCCCTGTATCATCTTTGAGAGGAAAATCCTGTAGGATCATGTCCCACGGTACTGTGTGGTCAGAGCTTTGTAGCCCTTTCGGCACCTCGATTTTAGTATTGCCCACTCAGAAGTGGCGCATTTGGTTAATTCTTTTCCCCAGTCTTGGAGTGTGGGCCTTCTAGGGCATTTCTAAGACCTGGTCATTTGGAGCAGTGAAAGGATCAAGGCTAGGTTTGTGAATCTCTAGGTGAGCACATTATCTTTAATTAGTTCATGAACGTCACCACCATTTCTCAGTAAAAAGTGTGGGCTGTACATCCCCATATCATGTGGAAGAATTCTGTTCCCATCTGCTGGCAGTGGGGGAATGATCCCTGTGTATCAGGGGATATCAGGTTACTGCCTTTAGGTGTAATTTACACCCTGTAGATATAATGGATCAGAACCACTCGTAACCATGCAGATGATGTGCCAGTCCTTGATCATAAGTGCCTGATTCATGTCTTGAAACCAGCGGTCTCACAACTCGGCCAGTGCACTCTGCATCTGTGCTGACAGCGCTTTGTAAATGAGTGACCGCATGGGATTGGCCAGTGATGGAGAAAATAGTCTACGGCCCTTTATTGTCCAAGGGTTTTTGTCCATCCTCCCCCCACGTTTGGCACTATTTTCCTGATGCTACTGCCCCATAGTAGCACCTGGTAAGCGGATAGGGTATACTCCTCAATGAAGTCCATGAAATCTCTCAGATTCCCTTCCTCGTACCAATCTCTGAGTGTCCCCATGCCTTGTATCTCCCTGTCCCCTAGCAAAGACCAGGTCCCTTGTGTGGGAGGTGTAATAATGCTGTTAGGGGGAGGTCTTTCATATGGGGGATTCTCACCTGTGCTCACTGTAAAGCCTTGGCTGATACAAACTGTATGGTACCCAGTAAGAGTATAGAGTGGCCATTACAGAGTCATTTTTTAGGATTAAGAAGAATGGTCAACAGAATGATATGTTTTGGGATAAAGTGTACCTCAAATTGGCATAGTCTCCCTCCTTACAATGCTGCCAATAAGACGCCATTGTTGGGCCGCAATATAATAGAGTTCTAGGTTCGGGACTGCTAAACCACAGGCCTAGGGTGGGGACCTGAAGTTTGATGAACGCCACTCTATGACATCCTGTTCAACAGGTGAGTTAGGCTGTCCATCTCACAAAAGATGGACTCTGGGTGCCAAATTGGAAGTGCAGCAAAATAATGTAGGAGGGGAAGAAGAAAAAACATCTTCGACAGTGCGAGACTGCCCACCACAGATAAAGGCAGGGTCAGCCAGTAACGAATGGAGGATTGAAGGGATCATAACACCAACCGCAGATTGTCCGCTAGAATGTTGGTCACTGTGTGGTAGATACGAATCTCTAAACAGCAGAATGGATTTTGTTCCCGCTAGAGCTCATCTCCTACCTCCACCAAAGTCACCTCAGCTGTGTGTATAAGAAACACATTCAATTTATCCCACTTAACACAGAGACCCAATAAGCAGCCATAGATCTCAAGGGCGCAACAAGCACACCCGACATCCAAGCATTCGCCTCCGAGGTATTCTAACAAGTGGTCCACGTACAGGGAGATGTAGAGGGTGTGACCATCAATCAGTATCCAATGGTAGCATCGGCTAGAGCAGAGCATCAGGGCCAATGGCTCTATTGCCATCATGAGCCGTGTTCATTTCTGCAGAGAGATGAAATGCCACTCTCAGTTCTGACACCAAAACTACTGGGGACGTATATAAAAGCTGTGACCAAGTAAGGCAACCACTTCCCCAATCCCATGCTGGTCGTGTCAGCATAAAGAAAGTCCAAAGGCAAACAATCAAAAGCGTTCTCCATATCTATGGAAATCTCTAGCACTTTAGGATAGTCCTCCAACGGAGTACTGAGGATGAGTGGAAGCTGCCGGAACGTTAGAGATCATGCTGTGTGCAGGTATAAACCCCATTTGATAATATGTATATGTTTGATAAGATGGGGAAGCAGCATGCTAACTAGGATTTTGCTATTTTATAGTTGACGTTTAATGCAGAAAGAGGTCTAGAAGACATCACCTGGTCCCGCTCCTGCCCCTAGTTGAGTAAGAGAACTAGTAGAGCTTCCCCCATCATGGGAGGTAGTTCCCCAGTCATGGAAAAAAAAAGTCCTCTTCCCGAATGCCTCCATTGTTTTCCACTCTCTGTCTGGGAGAGAAGTGTGAAAATAATTTAGGTTAGGCCTGCATTAATAGACTCTGGGAAGTGGGATGCTGTTAGAAAGGTACGATCACACAAAGCAGGTGTGTGACGATAAGATACCTGACTGTGCCCGGACGGATAGGAGCAGAGCTTGGCTAGGCCCTGAGCTCAACCCCTGTGGGTGGCCAACCACCCACAGACGGTCAAGACCCCATTAGCAGGTAACCACCTAAGGACCTTGTTATAATTTATGTTAATGGCTTATGTTCCTTCGTCCAAAGCACCCTTTATCCCTGTAATCTTTCACTAGACTATGCTCAGAGTTGGTGATGAACTGTTAAATAAACTTACCCTTAAGATGAATAAAGCATGATTTGCCTTCCTAACACTGTTTGGCAACAAGGATGATGTCCAGAGGCTTTCATCACAACTCCTTTGGTTCACCAATGGCAACTTTATCTGCTGCAGCCGTGGAAAATCACCCTGAGTTTTAGATTTTTGGAAAAACTTACAGTGAGGCACTTTCTATTTTCCTTCTGGTGTGAACCTGCTGTGCAATGGGCAGATAATGATCAAACTTTCCAGCAACCTGACTAGGAGATAAGTGTTAGGTCTGTGTGCTTTGTTCAAAGCTGTGCTTATTTCTTGCATGCCACCCTCAGCTCTTCTCACCTGATATATCAGTCAGGATCTAATTTAAACTGTGCAGCACTTGATTCCTGGTGTTTTTGATTTTCTGACTGCTACTACAGTCTTTGTGGATATGCCATCACAGGAATCGTTATGAAAGTCTGTCCAGCAAACAGTTTTCATTTTTCCCTGAGACATTGTCAATGCACAGGAGCAACCTGTGACCCAAGATGTAGGAGCGCCGCAGGAGAATCTCCAAATATTGCTACTGTGAGATAGCGACTTCTAGTTTTCACATGTTGAATTACCACAGTAGTAGCATTTACAGTCCATATTACCAACATTTGTCCCTATTGTAGAGCATCCAGCTTCACATTTGTGCTAGTACTGGTCTTCACCAAGTCCTTTTGAATTCCCTTCTCCTTCCACCTTAATTATATACTAATAATGGAACTCTGATTATACTGCAGCACTACTCAAACCACATTTTCGGTTCTTCACCATCAGGAAAGCTGAGGAATATTTTGGGAGCAACATTAGTATAGTATTAGAGAGACATACATTTTTTGGCAGAACTCAAGGTAAATAGCAAAGTGTATCCATGTACACTGTTGCGTTGTGAGGGATATCCAATACGTCTGATTTTGGACAGCTATTTTATTTCCTGATTAGGGACGAACTTGTTTGATGTGCCAACAATCCTACGGTTCAAGAGAAATTATGGGCAAAAAAAACCAAACCCGATTTACAAGATGCTATAAACATTGCCAGAAGTATCAAGCACACAGCAGGGTGCCCAAAAGAATGAAAATCTCAACTGAAACTATAAGCAGTATTAATGAAGTGAATAAACCAGAGATTATGTTCCACAAGAGAAAACACTCTGAACAACTTGCATAATAATGACAGAAATAAATGTTGTTGATGAGGAAGCAGTACTCATCTTGCAAATCACCCCAACTGTCAAGCAAATTATGCTTTTTGACGCAAATGCGGAAAAAGGAGCCACTTTGCCGGGGTTTGTAAAGCTCAATCCAGCACCCAAGTCAGTTTAGTTCAAACTCCAACAGGTGACGCACGTAAATATGTTTTCCAAGTGGTGGAGATTGAAGGAAGACTCAAACTGCCTAGTTGTAAAATTATGCTGAATAATAAGACCATATCTGTCATGACGGACTTGCGCTCTCCCTTCACTTTACTTGATAGTCACTTGTTTAATCAAACGGGGACGCGCGTTCTGCAATCTCAAAGAAGGACTGCTGCTGGAAGCCTGGGGGCGGGGCCAAGACCACTTTAAAAACCACATAGCGCCCGCTTCGCGGGACGCGCGTTCTGCAATCTCAAAGAAGGACTGCTGCTGGAAGCCTGGGGGCGGGGCCAAGACCACTTTAAAAGAGGCTGGGCTGGGCCATACCCCTTGGTCTTTAATTTTTCCTTGTGTTTCTTAGGGGTTTAAGTGAGAGTTTCCCCTCTTTCCTTTATTCCCTTTATTTAACATGGGGAAGCGTAAGGCGCGTACCAGTCCTGATCCTGCAGTGGTTAAATATAAAACTTTAAAACTTAATAGAGTAACGCAAGTCCACACAAACTGCGTCTCCAGAGAAATCAATGACTTAATCGAGGAAGTGGAATCTATTCTTTAAGAAAAGGAGGGTAACGCCTGTAAGAGACTGAAACCAGGGACTCTACTTCCTTTTTTAACAACAGGCACTAACATTTCTACCGATGCCCAGTCTTTGAAAACTTCTGTGCAAGCTCCTGCCTCATTTAGGCAGCTGTGTTTGCCTAAATCCCCATCTCCACCTGGTTCAGTGGATAATTTGGGTGCTACTTTCTTGATCCTATCCTTTGTGGCATTCCTTGTGTTAATCTGTTTTCCATTTTGGACCGTTCTGATTTGGTGGGGGATAAATAACCTTTGATTCCTCCACCTCTCATCACTCTTTGTGACCCTCCAGGAGAAGATGTGCTAACAATAGTCTCCAGTTTAAAACGAGAAGTTGGGGAGTTGAAGGGTCTATTGTTTGAGGTTCTCAATCTACTCAAAAAATCTGACTCATCTTCTCAGTCCACTTCGATTCCAGTGCCAGCACAATCTTCCTGTCCTCTGGATCCGGTTGCTTTGCCAGTTACTTCTTCATCACTTGGGGATCTCAATAAGGGCCCCTCCAACTAGCCATCTCATGGGAAACATTTGGCCATGTCGGCAGTACATTCAATATTTCCTTTCTCTAACTCTGACCAAATAGTGGCCCATTCCGCTCATGTGCCTAATCCAAACTGTATTTATTTGTTCAATGTCCCTCCTCTCACATCTCATACCAGAGAAGATACTTCCTCCCTTATCAACAAGGTGTCATACTGGATCCGCCACACTAGGGGCTGTGCCTCTATTATTCATTCTGATATTGTCTTTGCTTCTCGTGTACGTAGCTGTCGAGGTGGACGTGACACCATTAAAATTACCCTTGCTAATTCTGAGCTAGTCAGGGGACCTTTGCAGATGGAAGCCCG
This sequence comes from Pleurodeles waltl, assembly GCF_031143425.1. NCBI lineage: Eukaryota > Metazoa > Chordata > Amphibia > Caudata > Salamandridae > Pleurodeles > Pleurodeles waltl. Next base: position 849,150,831 of record NC_090444.1, read on the forward strand.
CAACATGTTAAGAACTGACTTGGACATACATTTTAGAGAACGCTTGCCTGTTACTGACCAGAAGATCTTGCCCGCTCACCCTTTTAGGCCTATGAAAAATCCCTGTAACGTTCCAGTTTCTGCTGCCATGTCTGGTCTGTTGCCTTTTCCTGTTGATGGGGCTGCTTTGATCCACATTCCTAAAGGTGCTGATACTCAAGACCCCGTTTTTTTAGGGGACACATCTGTCGTGGATTGACTACGCCCCCCTAATTCCTGTAAATCTAGTGTTCCATACGAGTTACCTCAAAGATCTTCAATTAACCTAGGTGGTCCCATTTTAAGTGCTTCATTCTGTATTCCTACAGCAATAGCAATTCCAGTTCCGGACGTTGATTCTGGCACGTTTATTTGTAGCAGTCCATCTCCTTCAGGGAATTTATTGTCCTGGAACGTGTCAGGTATCAAGAGCAAATTGGTTGACTCAGAGTGGGGGGCTTATGTTGAATCTTATTCCATCTGCATGTTTCAGGAAACTTGGGCAACAGATGGTGTGTACAGGCAAGGCTACTGTTCATTTACAAAAAAGGCAATTCAATCCTCCAGGGGAAGGGCGGTTGGGGGCCTATGTACCTGGGTCAAGCTGTCGGAGATGGGCAAGGTAAAGGAAATTGCTGTTGACTCTTGTGACATTTTAGATATAGCAATACAGCCAAGATTTGGTATCCCTGTGTTATGTATCAATTTCTATAACCGACCACGCCCTTCTAATCAACAGTCTGACACTATCAATCTTCTGCACAATCTTTTATCTGAATTTCATTCTAAATATCGTATCATCATTGCAGGTGATCTCAATGTCCAAATTGAACTTGGCTCAGCTTTTGTTGAGTCCACTCAGGCTGAAGATGAAGTGTGGAATGTTCCCCCGCTTCTATCTCAACCTATGCCACTTATTCCCTCCCCTAGGGCATCTCAGATAATAGACCTTGCACTTACATACGGCCTTCGTTTTGGAAATGGCCGATTTCCAAACGATAATCCTGCTAGGCCCACCTTTTTCAGAGGCCACTATAGCAGTTTATTGGATTATGTTATTCTAGATTTACGAGTTTGGCATTTCATAATTAATGTAGAGGTGGGTCTTCCCCGTACTAGTGACCATGCCCCCTTGCAAATTGCATATAAGGCAGCCCTAGTTTCAGTGTCTGATCTGCCCACTGTTTTGGTTGAATCCAATCATATGCTGGAACTGTCCACTAATAGGCGTGCTGTAAAGTGGCCCTCGTTTCTGGAATCTAACTTGTTGAATAACAAGCTTGGCGCTATGGTGTCCTGTCAACAGCTTTTTGAGGACTCCATTGTATTAACTCCTTCAGAAATTATGTCTTCCCATGCAGCTTTTTTTGCGGATCTCAAGGAGCTGTTTACCAAGCCTTTTAAAACTCAATTAAAATCTTCTGCACCCAAATGTAAATGGTTTGACAAAAAATGCCGGGTGGCCAAGCATCTTTTATCTGAAGCCTTAAAGTTAAAAAACCGGGATGCAATTATACATGCGAGAAGGAACTACGTGTCTACTTGCAAGTTATCGAAACTCAAATATTAGGATCACTTATGGGAGTGCCTGGCGGAGGCTGTTAGTACTCGCGATGTCAAGCACTTTTGGACCTTGGTTTCGCGTAGTGATTCTGCCCTGTCATCTACTCCTGAATGTCATATTGATTCAGGAACCTGGTTCTCCTATTTTGGGGAACTGTATGGCTCTCAGTCGGATTTTGATGAAACTCTCATAGATTTTGCACTGTGCCAGCCTGAAATGCCGCCCTTTACCTTAAAAGAAACAGAGTTGGCAATTTGCGCTCAAAGATCTGGTAGGGCCCCTGGCCAACATGGTATTCCTTCGGATCTGTACAAATCAGATCTATCTGTATGGACCCGGTACATCAATAGGGTATCGAACACTGCTATGGCAACTCGATCTTATCCGGTCTCGTGGAAGATGGCAATTATTGTCCCCGTTCATAAAAAAGGAGACAAGAGTTCCCCTGGGAATTATAGACCTATTAGTTTACTAGAGAAATTGCAGAAAATCTTTTCGTACCAGTTGTTAACTAGACTAAAACACTGGATAATGAAAAACCAGGTCTTAAGTCATCTTCAGGCGGGCTTTAGGGACAAGGTCAGTACCATCGATCAGATCTTCCGATTTACTACCATCAAGTGGAAGATCGTAGACACAGACAAAGGCCACTTATTTGTGGCCTTTGTTGATTTGAAATCTGCGTTTGACCTTGTCCCGCGTGCCAAGCTCTGGGAGGTCCTTAGCACTACTGGTGTTCGGGGTTCTATGATTAATATTATCAAGGATCTTTATTCTGACAACTGTGCTAAAGTCCGCTGGGGTGTCACTGGTGACCTGACTCCAGCTTTTTCAACTGCACGTGGTGTGAGGCAAGGGTGCGTTTTGGCACCCACTTTGTTTCTTTTGTTTATTAATGCTTGTTTGCCATACCTCTTGGATTGCCAAAGCGATGCCCCTAACTTGGGCGGGCAGAAGCTCCCTTGTCTTTTGTTGGCAGACGATACTCTATTACTATCACATACTGCTATGGGTCTTTCTAGATTGCTCTCCAGATTTCTGGAGTTTTGTACTGACCATGGGCTATCAATTAATTCAGCAAAAACAAAATACATGGTCCTTGGGGACATTAGGCATAAAATGAAAAGGCCTGTATATTTAGAAGGTGTTCCATTGGAAAGGGTGGGCACCTTTGACTATTTAGGCATCAAAACAAAAAAAAGAAAATCAAACTTTCAAAAAGGAAGGATACAAGTTGGAGCAGCCTGACATTAAATCTGGGGGTATAATAGCGATTCCATTCCCCTACTAGGCATGATTCAAATGAAGATTTCATTCAAGGGGATGTCCACTATTGGGAAGGTTTATGTAGCCAAGAAAGGGTCTACTTTACTTGGCTGGAAACATAGGAAGGATCTGGAAGTCAAACTAGACTGTTTTATTATTGGATTAGCGCATTAGGCTTCAGTCCAACGTGAAAGCAGCTGTTCATGAAGTCCAACCCATACCACATCTCATGCATGAGCCTCTTAAAGAAGAGTTAAACAGACTACTTAAGCAAGACATTATCAAACCTACAGTAAGCTCTGAATGGTTGACTCCTGTTGTTATTGCCCCCAAATCCTATAGGCGGGACATCTACCTCTGTATGGATTGAGAAAATTCAAACAGTAAGACCTGGGTTGATAAACACCCCTTGCCAGGCATACATACATGAGATGTTGAGCTTTGTTAAGGATGCTTACTGCTTGAGTGTACTTGATTCGTCCTCAGGGTATCCCCCAAGTGCAGTTACATACTGATTCTCACCCACTCACCTCCTTTATAACCCTCTTAGGAGCTGCTGTTGTGGATTTCAAAAGTATCATGCATAACATTCTTGATGGCATTACTAATGTCTTGTGCTTCCAAGATGATATTCTGATTTATGGTTCATCAGTAGTGCACCAACACCGACCAATAAAGACGAGTTAGGATCCTTTTAGGTCTAGCTGAATACTATGCAGGGTTTGTTGTTAACTTCTTCAGCAAGGTTGAACCCCTGATATCATTTAAAGAAAAAAAAAAAAAAAAAAAAAGAGACTAGTTCTCCCAAGAATGTAACTCAGCTTTTTAAAGTTTTATACAGTCTCTCTCTAATACCCTTCCATTGGAAATTTGATGTGTCCAAGAAAACGTTTCTTGCAACTGATGCTAGCACCAAAGGATTAGGTGCCACCTTAACACAAGTGGTGGGTGGAGGTAAACTAATAGTAGCATTCGCCTCAAGAGTTTTGGGAGGGGCCGAGTGCAACTACTCTGTTGTTGAGTGCGAGGCTCACACATGTATCTGGGCTATCAATCTTTTCAAGTTCTTCTTATGAGAGGTTCCTTTTATTATCAGAACCAACCACAAATCTTTACCATATGTCTTCACAAATAAAAGTTTAGACCATACAAGACCCAGAATTTCTTGCTTGTTACTAGGCCTGGAGGCTTATAACGTTAAGGGTAAATATGTTTCTGGTGATAAAAATGTCTTGGCAGATCGTTTGTCACACCTACCACCTAAGGACGATCGTAAGGATAAGATTAGATTGGTCGATCTCATGGGTCTGGAAGAGGATGAGTGGAAATGTTGGTGAAATGATAAGGTCCGGATCCGGAAACGAAGGTAGTGAGCTACCTGTCAGTTTAACCAAATATTAGTAAATGAGACATTAACTTAGTATTGGTAACAGAAACATTTTCAGAGCCACAAGACATTCCCCCATAGAGCTATGAGGTACAATTGTGGATCTGCACACAAAGGCCATTGGGGAGGAGTCTAACTAAACCTATGGTCAGATCTAGTTACAAGCGGCCTAGTAGGGTCTCTATGATAGAGCATAAGGCTAGGTTTTGATACAGCAGTGCAGCATCCACAGTGCAGCATCCAATAAGACCACAGTGGTGAGAAAAACACTCCTCTTCCCTGAGGACGTCTCCCAGGAACCATGGGCATAAATTGCCATGGATATTATAGAACCATAGATGAGAAGGGTTTCTCCAAAAGATTCATAGTAAGTGTAGGAAGCTGGCTCTGTATATACTATATTAAAATGAGATGTGTGTCCCCAGAGGCTAAAGTAAATAATCTTAATGCTTTCTTTTGTGGTAGTGTGGTCGAGCAGTTAGGCTCATCAGAGGGTAGTGAAAAGCATTTGTTGTACACACACAGAAAATAGAAGAAGCACACACTCCATGACTTAACTCCAGACCAATGTTTTTATATAGCAAAAATATATTTTTTTAATTAATTTTTAGAACCACAAGATTCAAGTTGCAGGTAGGTAGTTCAATAGATTCGTATTTCACACATGTATTAACAGTACTTTGAAATTTATCAGTCATACAGTTTTTGAAATATTGGCAATAATCTGTTTTAAAAATGGACACAGTAAACTTTTCAAAAACATTTCCTGGGGGGTAGAAAAGTTAGTTCAATTTACAAGTACGTAATAGACTTACAGTTTCAGTCTCTGGGTGTTAGGAAGTCCACCGGTTGGGGTTCAAGTTAACCCCAAACTCCCACCACCAGCAGCACGGGTCCGGCCAGTTGCAGAAGTCAAAGTTGAGCAAACTTAACGTGGGCTCCTATGGAGATAGGGGTACTTGGAATTAAGCCTGCCTGCAGGTACGTACCCACGGCACGGAGGGCAGACCAAGGGGGATTAGAGGAGCACTGGGGGAGCTACAAGCGGGCACCAAACATACCCTCAGCACCACAGGGGCTGATGGGTGCAGGGTGCAAATAGGACTTGAGGCTCCCAATGCTGGTCTATGAGAGGACCCGGGGGGGTCACTCAGAGGCTGAGGCGAGGTCCAGGGGGTCGTTTCAGGCAGACCACAGGCTGGACAGGGAGGAGGGCCGCCTGCTGAATGTTGCTGCACCGGAGTTCATGTTCTCCAAGGCCTGGGGGCTGCCGGTGCAGTGTGTCTTTAGGCGACCGATATCTTAGCCTGGAGCTTTGCGGTCAGTGGGGTCCTTGGGACTCCCTCTGCAGGAGTCATCGTGGACGGGTGGAGAGGTTAACCCAGGGTGGGCACTTGCTCGGAACCACCTGGGGATCCTCTCTAGCTGGTTGGGTTACCTGGACACGGGCTGTCAGCGTCGGGTGCAGAGTGGTTAGGACTCACTCATTCGTAGTGCGGTGGGAGCCCTTGGTTTATTCTTAGACCGGCTGCTGTCCACGGGAGTTCTTGGTCCTTTTGGGTGCAGGGCAATCCTCTGGAGCTTGGCATAGATCACTGGTCCCACTGGATGTATTGCTGTTCTTTTGCAGGTTCTTTGAAGCAGGAGACAGGCCGGTAGAGCTGGGGCCAAATCAATTATCTTCCTTCTTCTCTGCTGGGGGTTTCAGCAGTCGCCCTTCTTCTTGTCAGGTTGCCAGGACTCTGGTGAGCTAGGTTCAGGGAAGCCCTTAAATACAAGAATTAATAGAGTTACATGGGTCAGAGGCAGTAGCCAATGGGTACCCTCCCTGAGGGTGGCTACACCCTTCTTGTGTCCATTCCTTTTGGGGAGGGGGACGCAGACCTAACTCTAATGGTCCCTGTCCTCCAAACTAAGATGGAGGATTCTGCAGGGAGCGGGTCACTTCAGCTCTGGACACCTTAGGGGTGGTCCTAGCTTAAGTGGTCACTCCTCTTTGGTTTTCTTCAGTTTCCCACCAAACTTGCTGCCAAAAGTGGGGCTTTGTCTGGGGTGGGGTGGGGCATCTCCACTAGCTGGAGTGCCCTGGGGCACTGTAACACTAGGCCTGAGCCTTTGAGGCACACCTCCAGGTGTTACAGTTCCTGCAGAGAGGTGAAGCACCTCCACCCAGAGCAGGCTTTGTTTCTGGCCTCAGACGGCACAAAGGCCCTCAACCCATTGTCTGCTAGTATCTCTAAGATGCCCTCTGTGTGCTTTTTAGAATAAATACAACACTGGCATCAGTGTTTATTGTGCAGAGATGTTGGATACCAAACTTCCCAGTATTCAGTGAAGCCATTATGGAGCTGTGGAGTTCGTAATGACAGACTCCCAGACCATATACTTAATATGGCCACACTGCACTTACAATGTCCAAGAATTGACTTAGACACTGTAGAGGCATATTGCTCATGCAACTATACCCTCACCTGTGGTATAGTGCACCCTGTCTTAGGGCTGTAAAGCCTGCCAGAGGGGTGACTTACCTATGACACAGCCAGTGTTTTGTGGGCATGGCAGCCTGAGAGGGATGTTATGTCGACTTTGCCTTTTTCTCCACACCAACACACACAATCTGCAATGACAGTGTGCATATGTTTGGTGAGGGGTCCCTTAGGGTGGCATAACACATGCTGCAGCCCTTAAGGACTCTCCCTAGTCACAGGGCCCTTGGTAACACCAGTATCCTTTACAAGGGGCTTATCTGTGTGCCAATTGTGGAAACAATGGTACATTTTTAGGGAAAGAACACTGGTACTTGGGCCTGGTTAGCACACTCTCAGTCAAGTCAGCATCAATATCAGGCAAAAAGTGTGGTTAGGGGGGGTGGGGGAGGGTTATCTGCAACAAGTGCCAGTTTCCTACAATAAGCATGAATGATTATCATTCTCGTTTGCTTAGAATAAAATGTGTGCATAGTGTTACCACACTCATTTTTAATGAGTTCCTTCATGTAGCATTTTACAATGAAGGCATTCCCAAGGTCCTCATCATGGACAACAGGGTACAATTCACCCTGGACCTCATGAAAAGCTTTGTCAAAGAGATGTCTATCAGTCACCTCAAAGAACTAGAATATGTCTCTACCAGATAAATCATTACCGAAGGTAAGTAACTTGTTCATCTGATAGAGACTTCTAGTTGCAGATTCCTTACCTTAGAATAGATACCCAAGCAATGCCATCCTCAGGGGTGGGCTGCAAACCAAGATCATACTAGAAAGTCCTGCAGGACTGAACGAAAGTAACTGTCTGCAGACCGGACAGTCCAGGCAGTAATGCTTTGTAAACGTGTGCAGGGATACCCGTGCTGCTTCCTGCCAGATATCCAGGACAGAAACTCTGCATGCTAACGCTATGGTAGTAACAGTTGCTCTGGTGGAATGAACGCGCAAGCCCAAAGGGGGTTGCTTCTTTGCCAAAGCGTAGCACATTTTGATGCAAAGTCGTACCCATCGTGAGATGGTATGCTTTTGCACCGCCTTCCCTTTCTTCGCACCCACATATCCAACAAAGAGTTGATTGTTCACCTGGAAGTCTTTAGTACAACTGAGGTAGAACGCCAGGCGCTCTTTTTGGATCCAGGCAATGGAGTCTCTTCTCTTCATGAAAAGGATGTGGAGTAGTGTAAAAAAGTAGGCAAAGGGATGGACTGGCCTACCTGAAAAGGTGTAACTACTTAGGGAAGGAAGGAGACCCTTGTACGTAGCACCACTTTGACAAGGTGAAGAGACTAAAATGGTGGCTTTGAAGAAAGAGCCTGAAGCTCACTCACTTTACAAGCAGAGGTGATGGCAACAAGAAAAACTGTTTTGAAACTAAGGAGCAGTAAGGGACAATTGTATAATGGCTCAAAAGGAGCACATATCAAGTAAGTAAGGACAAGACTGAGGTCCCACCGAGGCATGATAAACTGAGCGGGGAAGAAAAAAATGGGTAAGTCCCTTAAGAAATCTACCAACAGTAGGAGACTTAAAAAGGGAAGGTTGATCAGGCAATCTAAGAAAAGCTGAGACATCCGATAAGTAACCTTTGAGGGTGCCCAAACCACAGCCCTGCTGGGCTAAAGAAAGGAAGTACAAGAGAACCTCCGAGAGAGCAGCAGAGAGGGGATCAACAGACTTGTTGGTACACCATGCCACAAATTCATGCCAACAACAGGCATATACCATTTTGGTGGAGGAACACCTGGCTGCCAAGATGACATCACAATCTTCGGGTCAAAGGTCAAAAGCAGTCAACTGCTGCCGCTCAATCTCCAGGCATGATGGTGAAGACTGGACAAGTTCGGATGGAAAATCGCCCTCTGTTGCTGCGACAGAAGATCCTCCCGAAGGGGCAGTCTGACAGGAGGATCTGTGGCCATGCTCAGTAGCTCTGGATACCATACTGTCCGGGCCCAGGATTACTTGGGCCCGGTCATTCTGGATATTCTTCAGAACTCTGGACAGACGAGGTATACGAGGAAAGGCGTAAAGGTGGCCGGAGTTCCACTCTAGACAAAAAGCGTTGCAGAGCAAGTGCCGCCTTGGAAACTCCAATGCACGAAACAGCTGACATTGCGCGTAATCTGCAGAGGCGAACAGATCTAACCAAGGCTCTCCCCAATGCTGAAAGAGACCTTGTGCCACCTCCAGATGGAGTCGCCATTCGTGATTGGCTATAAATAGACGGCTGAGTTTGTCTCCTCTGACATTCAGAGAACCTGCCAGTTGTTGAACCACCAGGTTAACGCCCTGATGTGCCAGCCATGTCCAGAGGCACAGAGCCTCCTGACAAAGGGTCCAGGACCCTACTTTGCCCTGTTTGTTGCAGTATCACATGGTGGTAGTGTTGTTCATGAACACCTGCATCACTTTCCTGTAGAGAGATGGAAAGGAATACTTTTAATGCAAGCCTGACTGCCCAGAGCTCCAAAAGATTGATATGGAGTTCACACTCCGCTGGAGACCAGAGATCTCTGATCTCCACATTTCCCATGTGGCCGCCCCATCCCAGGAGTGACGCGTCAGTCACTACTATCAGATCTGGTTGGGGAAGGGAGAGGGATCTTCCATTGACCCAATCCTGATACGAAAGCCTCCTCTGTAGACCTTTTGCAGTCCCCTTGTGATCTGGACCATGTCTGAGAGATTTCCCTGATAATGCGCGTACTGGAACTTCAAGTCCTGCTTCAGAGCCCGCATATGCCATCTGGCAAGTGTCACTAGCAGGATTACATGAGGCCCGGAAGTGTCAGAGTCATTCTCACCAAAAGCCAGGATAGAGGCTGAAATATCTGAATCATAGCCTGAATATCCTGGACTCGCTTTTCAGGAGGATAGGCCTGAAACTGAAATGTATCCAGAACAGCTCTGATGAAAGGGAGCATCTGAGAGGGAGTCAGGTGTGACTTCCGAACACTTATAGTGAACCCCACGGTGTGCAGGAGGTTTACTGTAGTCTGAAGGTGGGAGATGACTTTCTGGGGTGTGTCCGCCTTCAACAGCCAGTCATCAAGCTAGGGGAAGCCTGTAAACCCCCAACCTGCACAGATGAGCGCCAACCACTGCCATCACTTTTGTGAACACCCGAGGGGCACTGGTAAGGCCGAAGGGAAGCACAGTAAATTGAAAGTGCTCGTGACATACCATGAATTGTAGGTAACGTCTGTGGGCAAGCAAGACAGGGATATGGAAATAAGCGTCCTGTAAGTCCAACGCTACCATCTAGTCTCCTGGGTCCAAGGCAGACAGGACCTGAGCCAGGGTGAGCATTCTGAACTTCTCCTTTTTGAGGAAGAGATTGAGGGCCTAAAGGCCTAGGATAGGGCCTAAACCCTTGTCATGCACCAGAAAGTAGCGGGAATAACAACCACTACCTACTTCTGGCTCAGGGGCCCTCTCTATGGCTCCCTTGGCCAAGAAAGCCGCTACTTCTTAGCAGAGAAGTGCCAGATGGTCCTTGGGTAAGCTGCCGTAGGATGGATGCATGACCGGAGGGGCAGTCTCGAAGGGGAAGGAGTAGTCCCTTTGGACGATCCGCAAAACACGCCTGTCTGTAGTGATGGATTCCCAGTGGGGCAGGGGATGGCGAATCCTGCCGCCAACTGGCCCGGACTTGGGGGGTGGGGGGAGAGAACGGACTAGGAAGGCTTCGAGGCTGCAGCAGGGTTGGGAGTGGACTGGGCAGACCTCTGGTTGCCTGTCCCACAAACCCGTGGGATTTCACGTCCCTGGCCATGCAGGGGCTGAAAAGCATGGGTGGCACAATGAATGGGATAGGGACGCGACAGGGAGCCCCTCCCGCGGCCATGAAAGGGGCAAAAGGCAGTCTGTTTGGGAAGAGGGGCAGTCAAAAGGCCGAGGGACCAAGCCATAGTCCGGGAGTCCTTGAACCTCGCAAGCGCCGAGTCTGCCTGGTCTCCAAAGAGACAGGTGCCATCAGAGGGCATGTCCATAAAGGTCTCTTGGACATCCCCTGAAAAACCAGATGTCCTCAACCAGGCGTGGTGACTCAAGGCCACCGTTGACGCAACCGATCTACCCAAAGTGTTGGTTGTGTCCAGCCCACATCGAATAGTGAACTTTGCTGCAACTCCCCCATCAGCAACTGCTTCGGAGAGGATAGCCTTGGCCTCCTCGCATATCTGAAGCAAGACGTGCACAACTGTATCTCACAGGGACTGAGTAGAACGGCCCAAAAGGCATGCGGTGTTCACTGAATGGAACGCCATACTGGAGGAAGAAAACATTTTCTTCCCAAGTTGGTCCAGTCTCTGATTCCCTATCCGGAGGTGCTGAAGGAACTGTGCCAGTTGACGAGGGTGCCTGAATAACAAGGCTCTAAGGCTTATCATGTTCGGACAGGAATTTAGGGTCGTTCTGGGCGGGCCAATGGCGGTGAGCAATCGTCCTATTCACAGGAGTCCTTGTGCTGGGCCTGGCCCAAGTATCCAGAAGAACATCAGTGAGGACTTCATTGAAAGGAAGGAGAGGCTCAGGTGTGGAAGCCCTGTGTTGAAGCACCTCCATCAGGAGATTAGACCTGACTTCAACAGTAGGCAGTTAAAGGCCAAGGACCTCAGCCACCCTACTGACCACCACAGAATATGTGGCTCCCTCTGCCGTAGCCACGGTAGGAGGAGAAAGCCTGCCAGCGTCTGGAGAAGTATCTAAACCATTGGCCTTGCCCAGTTCCTGTGCCCAGTTAATGTTGGGGTCATCCTGTTATTCATAAGGGTACACGGACCCCTCCAATCGTTCCCCGAATTCATACCCATGTAGAAAAGGGTCTGAGTAGACCCCATCGAAGATGAGGGTGGATTCAGCCGACGTCGCTCCAATTCCGAGTCGTCAGGTATTAGGATCAGGTTGACGTCGATCCTAGACACAACCAATGCTGGAAGCGATGACCGAGGTGGCGCTGGAGAAGGTCTCAATAGTATGATCAGTGTTGGTATGGATCTGGTAGCGGATCCGGTGGGACCCTTGGAGGCTGGAGCCAGCAACACGGAACCCGAAGGGCCCCCAGCCGAATCCCCAGGCCCCAAAGGCACAGGAGGGGGGTTGGACTGCCCAAATATGAGATGCATGGTCTCATAGAATTCTTTTAATTGGGCAGGGACCGCTCCAGCTCCTGAAACGTTGGTGAGGGTTGAAGCAGGCTCAGAAGTAGGCTTCGAGGACTGAGGCCTAGAGTGTCAACACTCCTCCCGAGTCGCATCAGCCGAGCGACGGGGTGAAGTTGAAGAATGACTAGTCTTCTTCAACGACTTCTTACCCGAGTGAACTGATGACTTGGAGCACGACGAGTGGTGGTGAACCTGCAAGCGGTGTCAAGACTTTTCTCTTGATCGAGACAAGGAGGGATGCGGAGTTGAGCGCTGGGCCGCCATAAGCTTGAGGGAACGCCCTCTCAAGGCCTTTGGGTGCATGGCTCGGCACTCGGAGCACGACTTTGGGTTGTGGTCGCGCTCTAGGAACCACAAACATACCTGGTGCGGATCCGTCACAGACATACAGTGACAGGCCTTGCAAGGCTTGAAACCGGTCTTGGGGACATTCTCGGTGCAATCACTAAAAACTCAACAAAAGTGTCAAAATTAATCAAACAATTACCAGGGTAGCTCTCTCCAGATCAGCCCAGGGTGTGGAAATAAAAGAACTAATGTCACTGCGTGTATGTATGACTCCCGACGTCATCACGCAACCACGACGCCACCTATAGAGTCCACCAACACCACCTGATGACAAGCAAGAGTACTGCTCGAAGAAAAATCTCTGAATCTAGTCTGGCGCCTGGGGGAAATTCAAAGGTAAGGAATCTGCAGTTAGAAGTATCTATCAGATACTGCCTTATACTGCCTAAAGCAAATGGACTGGTGGAGAGGGCAAACTGCATGATCAAAGAGTGTGTCCAAATAGCGTGAGTCTATAGAAGAGGTTTAGAAAGCTCTAGAAGAACTTTTAAGGGCTTACCGTACCACACCAAACAGCGTCACAGTGATCTCTCTGTTGTTGTCTCCGAAAGTGAAAGAAGCTAATACTAAAACATCCCCATCTGGGTAAAGTGTAGCATCATTACTGAAGTTGCTAGAGGGAAAATCATGGAAAAGACTGAAGTTAACCAGTCCAGATATAAGCCAAGAGATGACTCTTACAAGAGTATAAAAAAGGTTCGTCCTGGGGATTGGGCACAGATTAGTCTTCTGAAGGGACACTGAGAAGACTCAAGTGCTTTCTCTGTGTCTCGTCAAGTTTAAATAGCGGACATGTTGTTGTTGTTCTGGACAATGGTCAAACATGGTGTGCAGACCAGGCATTTAAATGTAAACACACCAACTGTAAAACCTGACCCACTACTAAAAATGATGATCCAGGGATCTGCAATAGCAGATTATTACTGACCTTCAGGAAGGTCCCTACATGGTATCATGTTCATGCTGCAGGTTGAGTAACAATTTGTACTGATGTGCTCCCATCTTGCTTTCTCATGTGATATAGGCGAACTGTACTTTAAAGTATTACTCTGGTTTATACCTCTACCTCCCTTACCCCTCTTACAATTTTACTTACAACTGTAGTTCCCTATCGAAATGCTGTAGTTATAATTTATGTTAACTTGGTAAGTTCCTTTTTCCACGAACCCCTTATCCCTCTTACCTTTTAGAATGTTCCTTAGAATGTTGACAGCTGCTTGCCTGACATAACTGACTGGGTTGTCAGAGTGTGTGATGAACTGTTAAATAAACTTACCCTTAAGAAGGGTAACACATTCTTTGTCTTCATAATAGACCTCCACCCCACATACTTCCCTTTTTTATTGTTTTCCTGATCCTGCAGGACAGCTAATATATCTATAAATTTCGAACCTTAATTTCTCAAAAACTACTGAACAGATTCACACCAAATCACAAAAAGCACACTTTCTGAGCAAAGAAATAGCTTGATGGATCCCCTCAAAAATTTTCAGAAGGTGGATGAACTGTATATACAACCTTGGCAGTTGTTGGTGCAGCCTAAGCTCTGGTGGTGCCAGACGATTGGAGAGACCGCTGTCAACATTTAAAATTCAAACTTCCTTCTCTCCTTTCAAGGAAGGGTCAGCACCTTCATGGCGGTCCACAATAAATGTATTTAGGCAAACTGTGACAAAAACATCTACGTATTTCGGCTGTAAAATAGCCTTGTTCGTGATGATCGATATCATGAGAGGGCCCACCCCTTTCTTGCAAGGAGAGAAGGACATTTATATACTTTATACACACACACACACAGACAATAAAAGAATCACACACTCTATGACTTAACTCCAGACCAATTGTTTTTATATAGCAAAAATATATTTTGTTAATTTATTTCTAGAACCACAGGTTTCAAGTTGTAGGTAAGTACATAAATAAATATTTCACATATGTATTAATAACACTGATTGGAATTTGTAAGTTTATTAATAAATGGCAACAATCTGTTTTAAAAATTGAAAGTGTAATTTTCAGAACAGTTCCTGTGGGGAAGATAGTACGTTTTACAGGTAAGTACAACACTTGCAGTTCCAGTCTCCATGGGTTAGGAAGTCCACAGCTTGGGGTTCAAGTTAACCGCAAACACCCACCAACGGCAACACGGGCCGGCCTGGTGCAGAGGTTAAAGATGAGGTAAATTTAACATGGGCTCCTATAGAGCATGGGGGCACTCGGATTCCAATCTACTTGCGGAAGTACACCAGTCTTTGGAGGGTAGACCTGGGGCTTTAGAGGAGCACTGGGGGCCCAAACGTAGGCACCAAATACACTCCCTCAGTGGCGCAGGGGCGCCGGGTGAAAACACAGTGTCGGGCTCCCAATGCTTTTCTATGAGGGGCCCCTGGGGTCACTTAGATGCTGTAGGCTGGGTCCAGGGTGTCGCTTGTGGAAAAACACCGACTGGACAAGTAGGAGAGCTGTCTGCGTAACGTTTCTGCATTGAAGGTCGGGTTCCCCAAGGCCACGGGGCTGCAGGTGTAGTGTACTTTTTGGCATTGGGTATCTTCGTCCAGTGCTGTCACAGTTAGGGGAGTCCTCTGGACATTGCAGGCGTCATCGTGGGGGACAGGAGAGGTCAACCCAGGGTGGGCAATTGCTCGGAATCTCCAGGGGATCCTACCCAGTGAGTTGGGCCACTTGGTCACTGGCCATGGGTTTCGGATGCAGAATGGTCAGGACTCGCGGATCCGAGGAGGCTCTGGAGTCCTTGGGTGTTGTTTCTTCTTGGACAGGGCCGCTGGAGTTCTTGGTCCTCTTTGATGCAGGCAGTCCTCTGGAAGCTAGGGAGAGGTCGCTGGACCCACGTCACCTTTCATTGCAGGATTCTTTGAAAGCAGGAGACATGCCAGTAGGGCTGGGGCCAAGTCAGTTTTCATCTTCCTTCTTCTCTTCTGGGGTTTCAGCTTAAAAGGTCCTTCTTATTTCTTCTTGTGAGGTAATCAGGAATCTGAAGACCTGGGTTCAGACGAGCCCCTAAATCCTGGATTTAGGGGTGTTACAGGGGTCAGATGGCTAAACCCTTCCTGTGTCCAACTCCCTTTGGGGCGGCACACACCTAGCCCTATTGGTTTCTGTCCTCCAAACTAAGATGGAGGATTTTGCAAGGAGGGGGGGTGGGGATAGTCATCTCATCTCTGGATGCCTTAGTGCTGGTCCTAGCTGAGGTGGTCACTTCTCCCTGCTTTCCCTAATTTGCCCGCTGGACTTGCTGCCAAAAGTGGGGCTTTGTCCGGAGGGCGGGCATCCCACTACCTGGAGTGCCCTGGAGGACTGTAACAATAGGCTTGAGCCTTGGAGGTTCACTGCCAGGTGTTACAGTTCCTGCAGGGGGGGTGCAGACTTTGTTTCTGGCCACCGAGAACACAAAGGCTCTCAACACATGTGGACACAAACTCGTTGCTTAGTGGCAGGCTGGCACATACCAGTCAGTCCTGCACTAAAGGATTGGATAAAATACAGGGGGCATCTGTAAGATGCCCTCTGGGTGCATTGTTCAATAAATTCAAAACTAGCATCAGTGTGGGTTTATTGTGCTGGGGCCTGGTTATCAGGATTACAGCACGCTCTCAAAGTTAGCATCAATATCAGGCAAAAAGTGGGGGGTAACCATGCCAACAAGCGCACTTTCCTACAACAAGGTATTTATTTTTTTGCAAAACAATAAAGCCAGACACCCACAGTCTCGGTTTTCTTACAAACATTTATTATCCAGGGCTTCACTTACACTGCAGCAAACGTTAGAGGCTTCAGTATGATACAGTTAAATCCTGTGGCATCTGATGAAAGGAACTCAATCCTCCTCATTTTCAGGAACTTTAGTGGTTGGCAAATGTGGAGAAAATCACTTTTAAGTCTTTGTGCAAAGTTCATAGTACTGCAGGATAAAAGCCCATCCTTTCCCTCAATCTGGGTTCAACATTATGAACTTTCCAGAGAACTTTATTCCTGTACTGTGAAGCTTCTTTGTACCTCAAAATCTAAGGAGCATGTGTGGCTGTACCCTCTCAGTGGGGACCACCAAGTATTGTAATCCCCTTCTACTACACTTGAAATAAAACATAGAAGAGTATACCTTTCAAAGAGCCTTAGAAATATTCCTTTTCCCCAAAATCGAGATGTCTTGTCAGTAGTTATTCCCAAACTTAACAGTATCAATACACCACAACTGTGTCAAAAACTGTAATTTACAGACGACTAAATACAGAGCATAATATAACAAAAACATTCTGATAGTGGAAAACTTGCCATAATGACTAATTTTACATCATTGTAGAGAAAAATCACTGTATAACAAACGACTAATCCAGATTAAGTGGAATTTAAAATTGAAAACAACTTTTGATGAGTTATAGGAGAGTAGGCAAAACAAGGTTAGAGACAGACACTAAACAAGTGAGTTTTGAGATTTACATCTCCATTATCTGTATATTTTATGAAGTAAACTGCAATGCATGTCCTTGGTTTTAATACATGGGTACTGTTCTTGGTTTAAATTTCTGTCCCAGGCCAATAACAACCAATGAAAATTCCTTTGGTTATGAAGACAACAGTAATATGTAAATTAGGGCCTACTTCAAAAGAACTTGGTTTGCACTCCACCTTTATTTGCAGAAGGCCAGAGTTAAAATGTTTCTGTGGAGCTATTAAGATACCACAGCAGCAATGACACTAAAGAGGGCAAAGTTTATCACTGGATGATGGCACAAGAAGTGCGGTGTCTGACTTTCTGTTGGACAGTGCTCTGCTAGTTTCTATAACTGGAGAAGGAAAATTGAGCAAGATAATGCTCATAAAGCTGCAAACATAGGCAATGTAGGTACCATGTCCCTGGCTGGGTAGGCTTATATTGTTCCTAACCGCAGTAAACTGGCAGTTTGTTGAACTGAAAAAGGTCATCTAAAGCAAGATAAAAATACAAACTGTATTAGTGATAAGATAATACTGCAGTCCGTCAATCCATACTAAGCTTGAAGAGGTCGTATGTTCATTAACTGGTGACATTTCATAATAAAAACACAGAAGTTCGTTTTGACAACAATTAAAAAAGTACGAAAAAATATAATCATTAAAATTACCTTAACTCGTCTTTCAGCTTCCAACCTCTGCATTATCAGCATGGTATCCACGTCGTCATCCTCTTCATCATCATCATCGTCATCCTCGTCCTTTTGCTTGGATTCCTGAAGTCGCTTCTGAAACTGCCACTCCAACATGAGTTTGCGTAGACGGTCGTTCTCCTCTGCCGTACGATCAAGCTTGCTCTGGAGGTCATGGATTTCCTTGCTCAGCATGTCAACAATATGCATTTGCTGCTGCTTCTCCAACTTCTCTTTTGCATCACGCTTCCAGGGATCTGGTGATAGGCTGTCACTGGAGGACAGCTCTTCCTTGCTGATGGTGATGTACTGAAGGTCCCTCCGCTCAATGGTGCGGGGCTGCTGTTGAGGTTGAAGCTCACGAATGACAGTTTCCAGAGGGCGCTGTAATGTGGAAGGCTTTTCTGACTTAAATAGCTGCTGAGCTGCAGGGGTGGTGGGTGGAGGCTGAGTGGGTAGCATAAGCGGCTGAAGGGGCATTTGGGGCTGAGGACGCATATGACCTAGTTTCCTCTCCTGCTCACGCTTCTTCCTTTCCCGCTCTTCTTCCAAGCGTGCTTTTTCTTTCTCGTACCACCGTTGATGTTCCTCTCGCTTCCTGCGCTCTGTAGCAGCAGCTTGGGAATTAGTCTGAGAGCTCAGCATGTTTGCAGGTGGTGGTGGTGGAAGTGGTATATCAACCGAGGCTCCTTCGAATTCGGATGGATAGTGCAGTTGTGGGGGTGGGGGTGGGGGTGGGAGAGGGAGGTCTGTCCTGATAGGCTGGGAAACTGACACTGGTGCAGATTCTGTGGGAAGAGGAGTTTTCCAACGGCCTGGACCAGTTCTGTTTGCAGTGGAGTTGGAGGTGGAGGTGGCAGGCTTTGAGGAGTGGTTCAGGTGCTCCTGACTTGACGTGCTTGACTCCACAGATGAACTTTGGTTCGTCCACGTATCTGGTTCCTGCTTTCTATCAATGTACTCTACATCCTTGCGCAACACAGGCTCCAACCGATTTCTTTCTGGCTGGAAAATATGATTATCTTGTAGATCTTCTTGACAGTAGGTATCATTCTAAAGAAAAAATAAATTACAATTAAACAGGTTCAAAATTAACATACGGTAAGTAGTATTCAAAGTATCATTTTGCAAGTAAATGAATAACAAACAGGAGAATGCATTTTTGATGCACAGACTATTACAATAATAAGTTAATAATGAGATGCATACTGCTCAGTGAAATAAATATTCTCTCTGGAATGTTATTATACCCAATATTCTTATTATTCTCCTCAAGGGACGATTTACTCTAATGGCAAGTACACTGTTCCACTCTCTAAAAGAACAAAGCTGAAGTATGTGACACACTAACCATCAATATTTTATTTAGGATTCTGTTAATAGAGATGTGGTGGTACGAACTGCTTTATTTTCAATTTCTTGGGTCTAGCAACATAACTCCAGGAAACTCCCATTGAACACACTTGAGATCTATTTAACTAATGTATTATTGCAAGGAGATAGGGTGGCAAGGTCCTAAAAATCACATTAAACCTAGAAAGAGGTAAAGGCGCTCTTTTCTGTTTCTCTTATGGTTGTTTTTGCAGGCATTCACAGAGAGAACAATAGGAGGTTGTAGTGTTTTACATATCTTCAAATAGTAGCATTTTGATCCTATATTGGTGTCGGAGTAGGCAGCAGTGCAAAACGCAATTGCTCATCAAGCTATATAAAAAGCCCACTGTCCAGCCTGCCAATATGTACTGTTGTAATTAATCGTAAGGCTGATTTTGCCACTGATAGTATCCAAAGTAAATGGCCAGCAATCACATGAACCAGGTTCAGAAAATTATTAGTGGGGCCAAGGTCAGATAACCCAAATTTGAATAAAAATGTAAAATAATAGCAGAAGGAATAGTGTAGTGAAGGCATATCAGTCTGTGAATGGCATGCACTTTGTTCCATTTTAAAACCAGCAAAAAAGCTTTTTTACATGTTTCAACTAATGTTTACAACCTCTGCTCTTTAACAGCCCTGTTCTTGTGCCCCTTATGCTCCCTCCTACCAACTGTCCCCTCTGCACACTCACTTCCACCTCTGCTCCTAGCACTTCTCCTCATGCACTGCCCTCCTCTGTACTGTCTCACATACTGCCTTTGCTGCTCCATCCCTGCCACTTCTGCTCTCACAAATTACACTTTAGCCCTTCTTATACCACTTTGTTCTATTTGGTACTATGCATGCATCTTCTCTCAAACAGTGCCCCACTCCATCTTGCCTACACCCGGTACAGCACCCTTTAAGCTCCCTGAACCTTCTGCTCACATGTTGCCCTCTTTGCTCTCTGTCACATCTGCTAATATAATAAGCTCTTTGCTCCCTGCCCTCCCTGGATTGTTACTGAGTGACCCCCCTCTGCACTCTCCCTTCTCTGATGACACATTTAACTCTCTGCTCCTTACCTGTTTTCACCCACATTGCCCCCTAAGCACCCTGCATCTCTGATCTCACAATGCCCTCTCTGCTCTTTGCCCCTTCTTTTTAGAAACTGCCCCTTACTTTCCTCGCTCTTCTACTCAAACATTGCCCCATCTGTACACTGCCCCCTCTCCACCCTGCTGTTTTGCTCACTTTGTACCCTGCTCTTGTTCCCCTCCACATGCATGCAGACTTATCTGCATTCAGCCCCTTTTGCTCACACTGTTCCACATGTACACTGCCTGTTCTGCTCCATGTCCCTTCTGCTGTTTACTCTCTACATCTAGCCTCTTCTGAGCCTACATTGCTGTCTCTGCACCCTCCAGTATTTGCTCCCTGCCCCCTTTGCTCACACCCTTCCTGCTTCCTTCTCTTTCTGCTAACACACTACCATCTCAACTCCCTGTCCATTCTGATCACACTGCACTGCCTTCTCTGTTCCCTGCAACATCCGCTCATACACTGCCGCCCTTTATAAGCACTCTCTACTTACCTCACACACTGCCATTTTTGCACCTTCCCCCTTCTTTTCATACAAAGCCCCCTGAGCTTCCTGATCCTTGTGCTTGCACACACTGCCCAACCTGCACCATGGCCATTCGGTTAATACACTGCCCTGCTCTTTTCACATCCCTGCCCCTTTAGCTCACAGGTTTTACCTGTAAATGTGGGCTTCCTTCTGCTGCAATATGGCTAATACCCGACCCTGTGGGCCCAAAATAACTTGTTGCCTATGCCCACAAATTATCATACTCTAGAAAGAGTTTGAAAAGCACAAACCCTGAAACATCTTAGGGACTGCCTACTGTAGCTTTTCCCTCCTCTGACAGAAAAAGTACTACATTGAGGTTTAACTTTTTTGTAAGGCTGGTTACAGCACTGCTTTATTTACAAGAAAGGTGAAAGGCCATTTTTCCTTTGACATCTGTAATGAGCGTTCTTGGAGAAAAAATATTCTCTGTCGAATATGTGCTTAAAAAGCAGCCTGTGGGCTCAACCAAAACTAAATCCGAAGCCAATCAAATTACTTTTGACGGTCGCACCAAAACAAAGAGGAACTCTGACGATACACGGTAAGATAAACAGCTCTCATCAAACAATGGTAAATAGAAAAGTAAGAGAAAATAAGAGATTACGTAAAGTGGTGGACACAAAAAGTGATGTAAGCATTTTCTCAGTGAATTGTGATTTATCGGTTTCTAACCTGAATTGACATATTGCTAGAGTGATTGATTTCCCCATGAACCTGTGGCTTTTCATCATAAACTGGCCACTGAGTTTGAGACGGTACCACTCGGTCCTGAGACTTCAAAGCAGGAAAAGTGAAATATTCACGAGCATATGTCTGTGTTGGAATAGGGTAGGCCTCTGGTCTTGACGGCGGTTGTTCTTCCTAGGAAAAAGGGAAAGATTATAAAGCAAATCAAAAAGGGGTAGTGAAAAATATATCTACTTTTTAATTAATAATAAAATTGGTATAATTAAAATGTGCTATATGTACACTGAGGGCAGCCTAGAATTTTCTTTAAAAAGCACATAAAAGTGAGTTCTTGTTCAATAGATTAAAGAAGAGAACAATAAAAAACATTATCTAGGGCGTGGCGAAATGGCAGAGTGAGTGAATACACTGGAGATTAGATTCTGGTCATCAGAACATACTGACTGATGATAATGTGAATAGTCCCTTCAAAGCGCTTCCTGTTTTGGCCCTTATGATGCCACAACTTTATTCCCTACATGAAGCTCACATAAGACATCATAGGAAAGTACCCTCTTTTTGGCATGATTACCCCACTTTTTGCCTGCTATCAGTGTGCTTAGACTGTTTTCACTTGGATCCTGCTAACCAGGACCCCAGTGATTGTGTTCTCTCCCTCCAAATTTGTTTACCAGGGACCTTTGTGCATCTCGCAATTGGCATACTGGTGTTCCCTTATAAGTCCCTAGTATAAGGTACATAGGTACCTAGGGCACTGGGACACCAGGGGTCCCAAATGGGCTGCAGCATGTATTATGCCACCCATGAGGGCCCATGCAAAATGTGTCTGCAGGCCTGCATTGAACCTTGTGTGAAAAGGTGCATGCACCCTTTCACCAAAGGTCACTACACCAGGTCACTATAAGTCATCCCTATGGTAGGCCCTTCCAACCCTAAGTGCAGGGTGCAGGTTCCTGTGTGTGATGGAACCCTTGTATCAGTAGAGGTGCCCCTATGAACCCCTGTTCCAATGCACTGGACTTTTTAAGCGCAGGGAAGCCTTTTTTAACAATGTACTGGCCACTACCTGTGGTCCAGCTACATAATGTTAACTCCAAACCTGGGCATGTTGGTGTCAAACATATTGGAATCATATCCCAATACTAATGCCAGTACTTGTGGCATGATTCCATGCACTCTGGGGGCCCTTTAGAGGATCGTCTAGTATTGCTCCTACCAATCTTCCAGGGTTTTACGGGCAGCCCACACTGCTGCCGCCCATCAGACAGGTTTCTGCACTCCTGGTGTTTGACCAGCTCAGGCAGAGGAAGACAGAACAAAGGATTTCCAGTGGGAGAGGGTGGCAACACCCTCTCCCTTGGAAATAAGTGTTGCAAGGCTGGTGAGGGAGAGCCTCCCCAGGTCACCGGTTTGTTTTGAAGGGCACATTTGGTGCCCTCCTTGCATAAACCACTTTGCACCAGTCCAGGGTTCCCAGTCTCTGCTCTGGCATGAAACTGGACAAAGGAAAGGGGAGTGACCACTCCCCCGTCCATCACCACCCCAGGGGTGGTGCCCAGAGCTCCTCCAGGTGGCCACTTGATTCTGCCATCTTGAAAACAAGATGTGGAGAGACCCCTGGGAGCATCTGAGTGGCCGGGTCAGGCAGGTGACGTCAGTGACCCACTACGATAGGTGGTCACCGTGCAAAGTGACCAAACGCCCTCTTAGGGCTATTTAGGGACCCCCTTGCGGGTGGGTCCCCAGATTCGGCTTGCAAGACTCCAGCAGGCCTCCTCTGTAATGACCTCTTCTGCTCCTGGCCACAGAAACCGCTACTGGACAATTCAGGAACCCTCAAGACAAACTCCTGAGGCGGCCTTGCCTCGCAACATTTTTTCCCCAGCTCCTTCCAGCAACTGCAACATTTCCATGGCTGTGCACCCTCTGGGGTCGGCAAGCGTTCAGTTGCACCAGGAAGCAATAAGGAATCTCCCTTGGAGTAAAGAAGTCACTCCCCTGCATCTGCAGGCACCTACAGCAACGACGTCCAACTGCGTGGATGTACCCTTCTCTGGAACTGCATGGATCTTGCATCACAGGTGGTGGTCCCAAGTGGTCCCCTTGGTCCTCTCTGCCCTCTGCCCATTTTGGGAGACGGTGGGCTCTTGACTCTCCTTGCAGGACAGTACCCCTGTGCACAGTGACTCTTGCAGCAACCAAGGCTTGTTGACTCCTGCTCCAACGGGCCTTCAGGCTCAAAGTAGCCACATCCTCCAGCACTTCATCCTTCCAAGGACAGTCTCCTCTCTGGTGCTCCAGTGACGTGGGACTCCTCTCCAGGTGTGCTGATTGGACCTCACTGCAATTTACTGAGCCCGCTGCCAGTGGCTTGCCTATGAGGGCTGCACCTGCTTCTGCTGGCTCTCCCAGCTGCTGAGGGTCAGCCCAGAATTCCCTCCAACGGTCGAGTCCTCTGGACCTTGCTGGTCCTCTTCAGCCTTGTAATATTTTTTGTGCTCCAACTTGCATTTGCCAAGGTTTGTTGATGGTCCTCCTGACCACTCACTGGCCGCAACCCGGCGACCAACATGGGACATCATCTGCACAGCTCCAAGGACTTCTCTGCAGCTCCTGGGCCCCACAACTGATCTTCTTCCTTCCCCGTCGACATGGATTTCCATCCACAGAAGAGTGGGTAGTAGCTCCTGCACAGTCTGGACACTCCACCATGGACTGGACTCTGTTCCCTTCTTTTACATGTCCTCTTCTCCCAGTTCCATTCTTTAAGTCCCCTTGTTAGTCCTTGGGAATTCCAGGCACTTACCTCTGCTCTCCTGGGCCCTGTGGGTCACCTACGTACTCACCTCTTGGGGTCCCGTGTTCTCCCAGCTCCCCTCTAACGACTCTATATCCCTGGGTGGGGGGCTTCACTTCCCATGCCACTATTTTAGTATATAATCTGGTTCTCCCCTAGGGCCCTAGCTATTTTCTATAGTTTCTTGTCAATGCTTGTTGTTTCCTATGTGTGTGTGTGTGTGTGTGTGTGTGTTGGGGAACTGCCTATAAGTAATCTAGTTCAGTGCTACTGTAATAACATATCATTATTCTTTGTAACACTGGGGGGTTCCTTTCAAGTCTGATAAGTTACTGTGTGCCTGCTGTGGTATTACAAGTGTTTTACACTCCTGGATAAGTCTTGGCTGCTCGTACACAGCTACCTCTACAGAGCCCTGGCTTCCTAGACATTGTCTTAATTCACTAATAGGGGTTGTTTGGCCCTTGTACAAGGTGCCCACACAACAGATGTCCACCACACACCAGGGCACCTCCCTACATTTGTGGCAGCGGTGGGATAAGACACTTGCAATTGCCTTTCCACTCTATCACTGGTAACTTTCCACAGGAAAGCCCACTATTGGCCGTTAGGGTACACTGCACTTAGTGATTACGACCACTAGCCTCCTAGTATGGGTAAGTTGGGGGTCTGGCATAGCCCTTTCTCCAAACTCTTAGGTAGTCTAGTTACTTGGAGTAGGTAGGTGCACCCATAATACTCTAGAGAGAATGTCTTTAGTGGAAAACACACCTCAGGCCCCAGACACTCAATATGAGAGCTGCAATTTTCAGGAGTTGTGTGCTTCCAGGAAGCTGATGACAGGGAGCAATACAATCAAGAGCTTACTTCTGGGATTATTACTCCAGGCTGACAGGAAAACTCAGGCAGCCAGGAGGAGGAATAAGAGACTGAACCTCCAGTCATCGACAGGGTAGACTTAGGCTACACTGAGAAGGGTCAGAAAGAAACTGGGAAAAACCAAAGCCCTGTAAGGAGCACAGTTGGTAGTGAAAAGTGGAGTTACCCAAGAAGGCCCACTTTTACCTCTAGGGGGTTGGTACAAAGAGTCTCCAGGAGACCTCTTCATCTGTCAACAAACATGTCTTAAGGACCTCCTATGAGACAGACCACTAACTCAGGGGTGAGTCCCTAGATAAGGAATTCCACAGACTGAAGTTAAACCAGGCCAAACTGAGGTTGCAGCAGCAACAGTTAGCTCTAGAAAGGGAGGCCCTGGCAGTGGAAAGGGAAAGACAGAATGTGGGGCTAGGTCCCCATGGTTGCAGCTACAATTTTAGGGACAACAAGGTCAGGGAGGACTCCTTTGACTCTAGGAACCTGAGTAAAATAGCCCCACCTTACAAGGTGGGAGATGACATACACAAATGGTTCACTGCCTTGGAGAGGGCCTGTAGAGTACAGAGGGTCCCTCAAAGACAGTGGACAGCAATCATGTGACTCCTCACTGTCAGGGAGGAAGATGCAGATGGCTATCAAGCCTTAAAGAATGCACTCTTATATGGGTTTGGGCTAACCACAGAACAATACCGAATCAAGTTCAGGGAAACTAAAAAGGAAAGCTCCCAGGATTGTGTAGAATTTGTAGACAGGTCTGTCAAGGCCCTAGAAGGCTGATTGCATGGCAGCGGACTGATTACCAGGGCTTGCACAACCTTATTTTGAGAAAGCACATTCTTAATTGCATTTCTGATCAGCTGCATCAGTACTTGGTGGACTCAGATCTAAACTCTCCCCAAGAACTGGGAAAGAAGGCAGACAAATGGGTTCGCACTAGGGTGGGTAGGAATGCTTCCAAAGAGGATGAGCAGAGGAAGAAGGATTCTGCCAAGAATGAGGACAAGGGTGGGGACAAACCTAAAAGAAATACATCTTCATCCGGCCCACAAAACTCTTCTGGTGGTGGGTCTAAGTCCTCTTCCTAGAAGAAACCTTGGTAGTACATTTGTAGACAGAAAGGCCATAGGGCAGGTGACAGCACCTGTCCCAAAAAGAGCACCAAGCCTACTACCACTTCTACCCCTTGTGCCCCCAGCAGCAGGAACAATAGTGGAAGCAATAATCAGTCTAAAAGTGTAGCTGGATTCATTTTTGGGACTGTAGTGAGATTTGGGCTAGTCAGGGAGACCACTGAGTCAGTTTTGGTCTCTGAGGGTTGGCAATGACCTTGCCATCCTAGCTGCTTGTCCCCTTAATATGGATAAGTTCAGACAGCATCCCTTAATAAATGGTGTTGAGGCTAAGGCCTTCAGGGACACAGACACCAGGGTCACAATGGTGACTGAGAAACTGGTGTCAGCTTAACACATACTTGGTCAGAGGTACCAAGTGACTCATAACAACACTCAGTGCACCCCATGCCAGTTGTTGACTTTTGGCCAGGGGGAGGTCTACTACCCCAAAGAAAGTTGGCGTATCTACTGAACTACCTGTAGAAGGTCTCTTAGGTAATGATTTTGAGACTTCAGCTTGGGCTGAAGTGGAGTTGGAGGACCATGCAGCAGGGCAGGGCATCCCTGGGAATATATGTCCTTTAACCAAGGCACAGGCTAAAAAGCAAAGGGAGCAAGGATCCTTGGAGCCTGAAACAATGGCCAAGGAAGATCTTAAAAAGAGAGGCAGGCAGGGTAAAAAGTTGCCCCCTGCTCAGACTTCCAATGGGGATCCCACTCATGAGGGAAAGGAACTCACTCCTTGGGTGGAACCTAACTAGAGGAGCTTAAGGCTGACACAGCTGAGCTCTTCGGTGCAGGAGAACCTACTAGGGAGGGACATAGTTTAGTACAGCAATTCTGTCCTACTTTGGAAAGTCTGAGGCAACAGGCTGCAGCTCAGGAAGCAGGGGAAGTCAGTGGGACTCTTAGGGTCTACTGGGACAACAGCCTCCTTTATTCTGAGGCAAGGGACCACAAACCTGGTGCCACCAGGAGATTTGGTCATCCCTCAGAAGTTTAGGGAGTTCTTGTTGACTTTAGCCCATGACATTCCCCTTGCAGGCCATTTGGGACAAACTTGGAACAGACGTGTCCCTCACTTTCACTGGCCCCATATGTCTGATGACACCAAGGAGTTTTGTCGCTCCTTTGTCACCTGTCAAGCCAGTGGCAATACAAGTGTTACCCCAAAGGCTTCCTTAATTCCACTACCAGTGGTTGGGGTACCCTTTGAAAAGGCAAGGGTGGCAATTGTTGCCCCCTAGTCCTTCCAACAGCCTCTGAGAACAGGATATTACTGGTGGTGGGCCATGCCACTAGGTACCCAGAAGTGATTCCTCTTAGGACCACTACGACCCCTGCAGTGCCAAGGCCCTCCTGGGAATCTTTTCCAGGGTGGGTTTTCCTAAAGAGGTGATATCAGACAGAGATGCAAACTTCATGTCTGCATACCTTAAAGTCATGTGGGAGGAGTGTGGTGTAATGTACAAATTCACCACTTCTTATCACCCACAAACAAATGGGTTAGTTCAGAGATTCAACAAAACCCTCAAAGGCATGATCATGGGACTCTCCGAAGGACTCAGAAGGAGATGGGATGTTTTATTGCCTTGCCGCCTCTTCGCCTACAGGGAAGTTCATCAAAACGGAGTGGGCTACAGCCCCACTGAGCTTTTGTTTGGACATCCTGTTAGGGGTCCCTTGTCCTTGTGAAGGAAGGCTGGGAGCAACCTCTCAATCCCCCCCAAAGAGGACAATGTAGACTATGTATTAGGCCTAACATCCAGAATGGCTAAATACATGAAGAGGGCCTCTAAAAATCTGCAGGCTAGCCAAGAGCTGGAGAAACAGTGTCATGACCAGAAGGCTATACTGACTGTTTACCAGCCAGGACAGAAATTGTGGGTCCTGGAGCCTCTGGTTTCCTGGGCACTCCACACCAAATGGAGTGGCACCCACACTACTGTGGAGAGAAAATGTGAGGTCACCTACCTAGTTGACTTAGGCACTCCCAGAAGGCCACACAGGGTGCTTAATGTGAATCACCTAAAGCCTTACTATGACAGGGCTGATATGACTCTACTCAAGGCCACTGATGAATTTCAGGAAGAAGAGAGTGACCCTCTCCCTGAACTCTTCTCCCACAACTAAGCGGATGGATCAGTAGAGGGAGTTGTTCTTGCCGATTCTCTCAATGACCAACAGAAAGATGACTGCAGAAAACTCCTGGGTCAGTTCTCTAAACTGTTCTCCCTGACCCCTGGTCAAACCACGTGGTCTCAACACACCATTGACACAGGTGACAACCTGCCTGTCAAAAGCTAAATATACAGGCAGCCTGATCTTGTTAAGGAATGCATCAAAGCAGAAGTGCAAATGATGTTTGACCTAGCAGTTACTGAACCTTCAGACAGCTTTTGGGCTAGTCCTGTAGTCTTAGTACTGAAACCCCACTCTCAGAATGGCAAAAAAGAAATGCGGTTCTGTGTTGGCTACGGAGGCCTCCATACAGTCAAAAAATCTGATGTTCATTCAAACCCTATGGCAGATGAACTTATAGATACTCTGGCTACTCACAAGTATCTTAGCACCTTTAATTTGATTACTGGATACTGGTATATCAAATTATCAGAGGATGCCAAATCCAAAACAGCATTTCTCAACACCCAATGCGCATTACCAATTCACACTGATGCCCTTTGGTTTGAAGAAAGCCCATTCGACAATTCAAAGGTTGGTGAACAAAGTTCTCCAAAGCCTGGAAAGTGCAGCTTATATTGACAAGTTAGCTGTCTTTAGATCCACCTGGGAGGATCACCTGGTCCACCTAGGAAATGTATTTGAGGCTCTGCAAAAAGCAGGTCTCACTCCCAAGGCATCAAAATGCCAGATAGGGCAGGGTAAAGTGGTTTTTTTGGGTCATCTGGTAGCTGGAGGTCAAATCCAGCCAGTCCAGGGCAATCTCGAAAACATCTTGGATTGGGTTGCCCCTACTACTCAGACCTAAGTCAGAGCCTCCCTAGGCCTGACTGGGTACTATAGGAGGTTCATTAAGGGATATGGCTCAATTGTAGTCCCCTTAAATGACGTAATATCCAAAAGGATGCCAAAACAGGCCATGTGCTATGCTCCCATACTAAGAAGCCCTGATTGTACAATTAATTGTTTGGAGTAAACAGATGTTTCTGAAGTAGGAATAGGGGTAGTACTTTCTCAACTGAATGGTGAGGGCCAGAATCAACCAGTTGCTTTTATAAGAAGGTTGACCTAACCCCCGGAGAAAAACGCTCGTCAGCCTTTGAGAATGAAGGCCTTTGCTGTGGTCTGGGCCTTGAAGCTGTAGGAAAGTACCCTATTTGTGGCATGGTTACCCCCACATTTTGCCTGCTATCAGTGTGCTTAGACTGTTTTCACTGGGATGCTGCTAACCAGGAACCCAGTGACTGTGCTCCCTCCCTCCAAATTTGGTTACCTTCGATCTTTGTGCACTCCACAATTAACATACTTGTGCCCCCTTATAAGTCCCTAGTACACCGTACTTAGGTACCCAGGGCATTGGGACACCAGGGGCCCCCAATGGGATGCAGCATGTACTATGCCACCAATTGGGGCCAATGCAAAATGTGTTCGCAGGCCTGCCATTGCAGCCTGCGTGAAAAGGTGCATGCAACCTATTACCACAGTTCACTGTAAGTCACCCCTAAGTTTAGTCCTTTCAGCCCAAAGGGCAGGATGCAGGTTCCTGTGTGTGAGGGCACCCCTGCATGAGAAGATGTGCCCCTATGAACACCAGTTCCAATGCACTGGACTTGGTAAGTGTGATGAAGCCATTTTACCTTTGTACTGGCCACAGGTCATATCTGTGGTCCAGCTGCATAATGGTAACCCCGAACCTGGGCATGGTTGGTGACAAACATGTCGGAATCATACCACAACACTAATGGCAGTATTGATTATATGATTCAATGCACTCTGGGGGCTACTTAGAGGACCCCCCTCCAATATTGTTCCTACCAGTCTTCTAGGAGACTGCTGCTTGACCAGCTCAGGCAGAGGTTGCAGAACAAAGGATTTCCAGCACTCTACCTCTTCAAGGACAGTCTCCTCTCTGCTGCTCCAGCGACATGGGATTCCTCTTCAGGTGTGCTGCCTGGGCTTCACTGCAACTTACTGTGCCTGCTGCCAGTGGGTTGCTTGTGAGGGCTCCTGCTGCTTCTGCTGGCTCTCCTGTCGTCTTAGGGTCAGCCTGGACTATCCTCCAACTGACGAGTCCCCAGGACCTTGCTGGTCCTCTCCAGTCCTGCAAAGCTTCTTAAGCTCCAATTTGCGTTTGCTTGTGCTTGTTTGTGGTCCTCCTGACCACAGACCCGTCTGCAATCCGGCAACCGACAGCTCCTAGACAACTTCAGGGAATCCTCTGCAGCTCCTGGACTACACAGCTGGCCTACACACCACCATTGTCCTGGACCTTTACCCACAGAAGGGCAGGCATTGCCTCCTGCCCTGCCTGGACACTCCTGCATGGACTAGAGTATGTCCCCTTCTTTTACAGCTCTTCCTCATCTGGAAAACACCATTGGGTTCCACTGGCCTGGTCCTGTTCTTGCATTGTTCAAATTCCAAGTCCACATGTTAGTCTATGGGACAACCAGGTAACTCACATCTGCTCTCCTGATCGTAGGGGGTCTTCTAGGTACTCACCTCTTGGGGTTCCATACTCTCCCAGCTCTTGGCTAACTATTCTATGTTCTCTGGTGGAAGGACCCATTCTTACGTTATACTGTTTTAGTATATGTTTTGGCCCCCCATAGGGCCATTGTTAATTCTTGAAATTTCTAGTATTTTTATGCTAATCCTTTGTACTTAACTGTGTATATTTTGTGTGTACTGACCTCCAGAGAGCAGGTTTTGCCTGTAGTATTTGAGTTCTGTGTTACTATAAAAAAGTACCTTTATATTTGCAACCCTGTGTGGTTCCTTTCATGTGTGATAAGTTACTGTGTGACGTCTGTAGTTTTGCAAGTGCTTCACACTACTCCTAAATCGGTTTTGGCTGCTCACCACAGCTACCACTAGAGATCCCTGGCTTCCTAGACACTGTCTCACTCACTAACAGGAGTTGCCTGGACCTGGTATAACGTGCCATCACCATAGGTATCCACCACACACCATGCAGCCTCCTACAGTAGCCTTGGACTTGCAGGACACCTACTTCCACACTCCCATCCTGCCTGTGCTAAAGAAATTACTTGTGATCTGCATGAGTACTTTCAGATTACCGTGCTCCCTCCTGGCCTTACCAGCACCCCTCGGTGTCCATGAAAGTGATGGGAGTGGTCCCAGCTCATCTGAGCAGTCTAGGGATTTCAGTCTTCCCTATCTCGACGACTGGCTGTTGAAGGCAGGCTCGCCCCATGCTGTCATCTCCCACACCCAGACTACGGCGAACTTCCTGCATTCGCTGGGGTTCACTATAAATGTGCTGAAGTCACACTTAACTCCCTCTCAGACGCTCCCTTTTATCAGAGCTGTTCTGAACACAGTGCAATTTCAAGCCTATCCTCCCGAGAAGCGAGTCCAGGATATATTCAGGCTATGATACCGATGTTTAAGTCTGTCTTGGGTTTCAGTGAGAATGACTGAGGCTGCTGGCCCTCATGGACTCCTGCATCTTGCTGGTCACACGTCAGATGGCATGTGTGGGCTCTGCCGTGGGACTTGAAGTTCCAGTGGGCACAGCATCAGGGGAATCTCTGACATGGCCCAGATCTCAGTGAGAACTGTGCAAGACTTGCAGCGGGGGCTTTTGAAACACGATTAGGTCAGAGGCAGATCCCTCTCCCTTCCCCAAACAGATCTGATGGTAGTGACACATGTGTACCTCCTGGGAGGGGGTGGCCACAGAGGAGTCTGGTCCAAATCCAGGGAATTGGAACTGGAGTTTGTAAGGGCACCTCTCCTCTTGTAGGGGTGCCCACACATAGGGACAACCACACACATAGGGACTTGCACCCTGCACTTAGGGCTGGAAGGGCCTACCATAGGGTTGACCTACAGAGCCCTGGTGTAGTGATCAGCAGTGAAAGGATGCATGCACCTTTTCAACAGGCTGCAAATGGCAGGCCTGCAGACAGTTTATATGGGCTCCCTTAGGTGGCATAAAACATGCTGCGGTCCATGGGAGACCGCTGGTGTACCAATGCCCTGGGTACCTATTTACCATATACTAGGAACTTACAGGGGGCGCCAGAATGCCAATTGTGGGGTGTAAAGAGTACCAAGGCAACCGAATTTAGAAGAGAGAGCACAATCACTGGGGTCCTGGTAAACAGGATCCCAGTGAAAACAGTCTAAGCACACAGTAAACAGGCACAAATTGGAGGTAACCATGCCAAAAAGAGTGACTTTCCCACAGCTACCATACAGTCTCCAGGGTCCAGGGCAGATAGGACCTGACCCTGAATGAGCATTTTGAACTTCTACTTTCTGAGGAAGAGATTGAGAAACCGGAGGTCTAAATCAGAGGCCCTTGTCCTTTTTGGGCACCAGAAAGTAGCGGGAATAACAACCACGACCTACTTCTGGAACAGGGACCCTCTCTATGGCTTCCTTGGCCAAGAGTGCCATAACTTCTTCGTGGAAAAGTGCCAAGTGATCCTCCATCATCCGATTGTAGGATGGTGGCATGGCCGGAGGGTCAGTCTTGAGGGGAGGGAGTAGCCCCTTCGGTCTATTTGCAAAACCCACCTGTCCGTATTGATGGATTCCCAGTGGGGCAGGTGATGGCGAATCCTGCCTCCAACTGGCCCGGAATGTAGCAATGAACAAGGATGGTTTTGAGGCTGCAGCGGGGTGGTGGAAGACTGGGCCGACCGCTGGCTCCCTGATCCACGGGCACGTTGGATCTCGCATCCGTGGCCACACAGAGGTTAGCCAGCATAGGCGGCTTAGTGGCTGGAGGGAAACGGATGCAGTTGAGTGCCCCTTCTGTAGCCATGAAAGGGGCAAAAAGTGGACTGAGGGAGGCGAGGAGCAGCTGAGAGTCCAAGGGACAGAGCCGTAGCCCAGGACACCTTACAGTGCTCAAGCACTGAAACGGCTATGTCGCCAAAGAGACGGGTGCTATCAAAGGGCATGTCCATAAGCGATTGCTGAACATTCCTCAAAAAGCCAGTTGCCCTCAACCAAGCGTGGTGCCTCAAGGCCACTGTTAACGCAAATCGATCTGCCTAGTGAGTCAGTCATGTCCAGCCCACAACGTACTGTGACCTTTACTGCATCTCACCTATCAGCAATAGCTTGGGAAGGAATGGCTTGGGCCTCCTCCGAGACCTGCAGCAGCACCTGTGTAACCGTATCCCATAAAGTATGGGAATAGCGGCTCAAAAGACATGCAGTGTTCACAGAGGAAGATAATTTCTTCCCAAGTTGGTCTAGTCTTTTTGATCCCCTATCTGGGGGTGTGGATGGGAAAAAGAAGCCTGGATGGCTAAACTTTCAGGCGCATGTTGCTGGGTCAGGAATTTAGGATTGTTAGGCACAGGCCTGTGGCGGCTGGCAATTGTCCCGTTGACAGGAAGCCCCTGTGCTGCGTTTAGACCACGTCCCAAGCAGGACATCTGTGAGGGCTTCCTTAAGGGGCAAAAGGGATTCTGATGTAGAAGTCTCAGACTGAAACACCTCAGTCAGGAGGTTAGTACTGACTGACACAGAAGACAGCTCAAGGCCCAGGACCTCAACCACTCTTCTCACCACCATGAAATAGGAGGCTCCCTCCTCAGCAGCCACTGTACTGGGAGAAAGCATGTCAGAATCAGGAGAGGTGTCTAGACCACTGGCTCCGCCCAATTCCTGAGCCCTGTCCATTTCACGATCTTGTGCTGGAATTCTATAGGGTCCAGAGACCCCTTCAAACTCTCACTATACCGGCATTAGCATAAGGCTCAGGTTCCAACCTGGGGAATATAGGTCTCGTTGACGACAGAATTGGGTTTGAGTGACGTCACTCTGGCTCCAGGTCGGAGTCTGGAATGAGTACTATTGTGGGCCTGACTGGGGCTTGATATCTTTGCCAGTGCCGGGGAAGGTCGTGGATCTTGAAGGTGCCCTCCGGAGCCATGTCCAAAGCTGCCGGCGCAGAAACCGAGGGGGTCCCCTATGACCCTCCTGGGCCCGAGAACATCACAGGAGGGTCGGTCTGCCCAAAAATGAGACACATGGCCTCGTAAGACTCCCTGAGCTGGGCAGAGATGGCTCTGGTTTCCAGAAACTCAGGGAGGCGCATAGATGACCCAGAAGCAGACTCCAAAGATGGAGGCCTGGAGCGTTAAAGCCCCTCCCGCATTGCATCATCCGAGCAATGGGATGAAGTTGAAGACCGTTTGCTCTTCTTTGACTTCTTCTTCTTCTTGTGATCCAAATGTCCCAAGGACATGGAGTGGGACAAAAACGTGTGACCTTCCTCTCGAACAAGACCAGGAGTGACATAGAGCTGAGCGCCGGGCCTCTATGCGCTTTAGGGACTGCTCCCTCAAAGCCTTCAGGTTCATAGACCAGCACTCAGAGCACGAATTCAGGTTGTGGTCATGCTCCATGCACCACAAGCACATGAGGTGTGATCAGTCACAGACATCATGCAGTGACATCTCATACAGCTTGAAACTGATCTTATGGGAAGACATCTTGATGCACCAAGAGAGTAAAAACATTGATAAAGAGCTCAAAAAGTCAATCAAAAAGCGACTGAGGGTAAATCTTCTCCGGATCTACGTGTAGGCCGGCGCGGAAGGAAAAGAACTGATGTCAGAGCACCAGAGTGGCACCTACATAGGGCTGTGTTGTCACCACGGCAACCAGGACACCAACGATGGATGCGGAGTCGGCAGACGCCACCTGATAGTACACAAGGATACTGTAGGAAGCTGGCTCTGTATGTACCATACCAAAGTAAGGTATAGAGTGCACAGAGGCCAGTAGATCTCCGGAGGCTTTACAGAGGCTAAATAAGTGGACACTGTAATTTTCATACGAAGCAATGCAGTCCTAGGGGAGGAAACGTGTTCATACAGTAACCAGTTAAGTACTCGACTTACGATCCCAGTCTTCAGAGGTTAGGATGTCCACAGGTCAAGGTTCAAGTTGACCACAAAAACCCACCACCAGCAACATGGGGTCGATTTGGTGCAGGGGTCAAAGATGTTGTCGGGTTTTTAGTGGACTCCTATGGGGATTGGGGCACTCGGAAAACATGTTGCAGGTAAGTACCCGTGACTTCAGGGCACCAACCTGGGGGGGTTTAGATAAGCACAGCGGGGCCAGAGGTCAGCACCAAACACACAACCTTAGAGGCACAGGGCGGCCAGGTGCAGGGTGCAAACACAGTGTCGGGCACCCAATGCTTTTCAATAGGGGAAATCCGGGGGTCACAAAGATACTGCAAGCTGGGTCCAGGGAGTCGTTTGTGGAAAACCAAAGGCTGGCAGGTACATGAGGAGCCCGGTGGATGTTGCTAAATGATCGGCTGGATTTCCCAAGGCCAGGGGCTGAGGATGCAGGGGTAACTTTTGGCATTGGGAATCCTAATCAGATTCGGTTGCGGTCATTGGGGTCCTCTGGACTTAGGCTGCAGGCGTCTTCGTGTTGGGCAGGAGGGGTAAACCCAGGATGGACTTGAGGTCAGAATTGCCAGGGGACATTCTCTTGATCAGTGGGCCACCTGGACACTGGCCATGGGCGTCAGGTGAAGAGAGGGGTAAGACTTTCATATGCAAGCAAGTTCTGGAATCCTTTTGGAGGTTTCTTGTGAACAGGGTTGCTGTCCTCAGGAGTTTTTGGTCCTCTGGTGGGCAGGCAGCCATCTGGGGGTTTGTAGAGGTTGCTGGTCCTGCAGAATGCGTCGCTTTTTTGTAGCAGGAGTCTTGAAGCTGCATATAGACCGGTAGAGCTGGAGCCAAGTCAGTTGGAGTCTTCACTGCTGGGGTCAGCTCTCCAGTCCTCCTCCGTCTTCTTGAGGTCACCAGGAATCTGAAGAGCAAGGTTCACGGTGCCCCTAAGTACTAGATTTAGGGGTGTTACAGAGGTCAGAGGGCAACAGCCAATGGCTATTGTACCAGATGTTGGCCACACCCTTTCTGTACCTATTAGCTACTCTCCTCCAAAGCAGGATGGAGGCTTCTGCAAGGAGGGGGGTCACTTCAGCTCTGGAGACCCTAGTTTTGGTCCCAGAGGAAGGGGTCACGCCTCCTTTTTCTTAATTTTCCCGCCAGACTTGCCGCCAAAAGTGGGGCTTGGTCCGGGGGCCAGCAGCTCCACTAGTTCTAGTACCCTGGGGCAGTGTAACAAGAGGCCTGAGCATTTGAGGCTCACAGACAAGTTTTACAGTTCCTGCAGGGGGAGAGGTGTGAAGGACCTCCACCCAGAGCAGGCTTTGTTCTTGACCCCAGAGAACACAAAGGCTCTCACCCCATGAGGTCAGAAATGGTCTATTAGTGGCAGGCTGGCACAGACTGTACAGCCGTACACTAAAGAGTTGGGTAAAATACAGGGGGCATCTCTAAGATGCCCTCTGTGTGCATTTTTCAATAAATCCAGCACTGGCATCAGGGGGGGGGGGTATTTGAGCTGAGAAGTTTGATACCAAACTTCCCAGTCTTCAGTGAATCCATCATGGAGCTGTGGAGTTCATAATGACAAACTTCCAGCCCATGTACTTAACATGGTCAAACTGCACTTAAACTGTCTAAGAACAGACAAACTCTGTAGGGACATATTGCTCATGCTGCTATCTGTGGTATAGTGCACCCTGCCTTAGGGCTGTAAGGCCTGCTAGAGGGGTGACTTACCTACTGCACGGGCAGTGGCTTGTGGGCATGGCACCCCAGAAGGGGTGCCATGTCGACTTTACCTTTTTCGCCCCACCAGCACACAAGCTGCAATGGCAGTGGGCATGTGTTTAGTGAGGGGTCCCTTAGGGTGGCAATTTACATGCTGCAGCACTCAAGGAGCCTCCCTGGTCACAGAGCCCTTGGTACCAGAGGTACCTTTTACAAGGGACTTAGCTATGTGTCAGGGGTGTGTCAATTGTGTTAACAATGATACAGTTTAGAGAAAGAACACTGGTTCTGGGGTCTGGTTAGCAGGGTCTCAGCACACACCCATTCAAGTTAGCATCAATACCAGGCAAAAAGTGGGGGATGTAACCATGCCAAAATGGGCACTATCCTACAGCCCCGAGCTCCCATAACATGATATAGAGTCCGGATTCTGTCAGAGAACAAAGGCCTCTGATCTCCACCTCTCCCAGATGGCTGCCCCTTCCCAGAACTGACACATCTGTCACTGCTGTAAAATCTGGTTGGGGGAAGGGGGAGGAGCTTGCCTCTGACCCAATTGCAGTTCCCTCTGAGATCTGAACCATGTCGTTGAGATTTCGCTGATGTTGAGCCCCCACTGGAACTTCAGGTCCCACTGCAGATCCCACATATGCCATCTGGCATGTTATACTAACAGGATGCAGGAGGCCATGAGGCCCAGTAGCCTCAGAGTGTGTCATCAAAATCCAGGACAGAGGACAAAACATCAGAATCATAACCTGAATATCCTGGACTCGCTGCTTGGGAGGATAGGCCTGAAACTACACCATGTCCAGAACAGCTCCAATGAAAGGGAGCGTTTGAGAAGGAGACAGGTGTGACTTCGACACGTTTATAGTGATCCCCAGTGAATGCAGGTGTCTTGTCGTAGCTTGATGGTGGGTGATGACCACCTAGGGCGAAGAAGCCTTCAACAGAAAGTCATCAAGGTAGGGAAAGAATGAAATCCGTATTCTGCGCAAATGAGCGGCAACCACCGCCATCACCTTGGTGAATCCCCGAGGGGCAATCGCAAGGCTGAAGGGTAGCACAGTAATCTTAAAGTGTTTTTGGATGACCTGGAATCGCAAGTAGCACCTGTGGGCAGGCAGGATGGGATGTGGAAATATGCATTGTGCAAGTCCAACACGACCATTCAGTCTCCTTGGTCTAGGGCAGACAAGACCTGAGCCAGAGTGAGCACTTTTGAATTTCTCCTTTTTGAGGAAGAGACTGACGTCCTGTAAATCCAGAATAGGGCAAAGGCCCTTGTTCTTTTGGATATCAGAAAGTAGCGGGAATAAGAAGCACTGCCTACTTCTGATATCGGGCCGCTTTGTATGGCTCTCATGGCCAAGACAGCTGCAACTTCCTAGTGGAGAAAAACCAAGTGACCCTCCATCAGCCCTTCATTTGAGGGAGGCACTGAGGGAGAGAAAGACTGTAAGGGGAGGGAATAGCCCTTCTGTATGATCTGCAAGACCCATTTGTCCAGCGTTATGGACCGCCAGTGAGGGAGATGAAATTGAATCCTCCCTCCAACTGTACGTACATGGGCTTGCAGAATCACACTAGGGGGGCTTGGATGCTGTAGAGATGGGGGGCTGGGTGGCCGATGGCTTAAGGCCAGACCCTCTGGGTCTGAAGGCACCACGACCGTGTCTCCGCACAAAATTTTGGCTTGGCGGGGGGAAGGTGGCTGGTCTGTGGATGGGATGGTGCCACTCCCCTTCCAAAGCCTCAAAGGGGATGATAGACAGACTGTTGGTGAGGGGTCGCAGAAAGACACAAGGACTTGGCCGTAGCCCAGGAGTCCTTAAAGCATTCCAGCGCTGAGTGTCTTTTTGCCAAATAAGCGGATCCATCGAAGGGCATGTCCATGAGGTTTGCCGGGACATCTCACGAAAAGCCAGATGTACCAAGCCAGGTGTGGCGTTGTGGCGGGGTTGCTCCAGCATCCACAAAGGGAGGAAGCAGTGGAGTCATTCCTGGCATAAGTTCCACAGAACCGTGCCCAAGTTACCTCGTCGACCTACGAGCAAGGCTAAGTCTACTTGTGCCTCT
The DNA here is from genome assembly GCF_031143425.1 of Pleurodeles waltl. Lineage (NCBI taxonomy): Eukaryota > Metazoa > Chordata > Amphibia > Caudata > Salamandridae > Pleurodeles > Pleurodeles waltl. The sequence continues at coordinate 849,189,568 of NC_090444.1, forward strand.
TCCCTGAGTGCCTGGAGGACCTCCAGTTGGACGAAGAGGATTTTGAACTTCTGGAGCGGTCCTGCAACCTTCTCCCTGAAAGGGACTGTGACCTCCGAGGAGTCGCACAGGCCAATGTCAACTGCTGGGCTGCCATGAGCTGAAGGGACTGCTCCTGCAAAGCTTTCGGAGCCATGGCCCGGAAGTCCAAGCACAACTTTGAATCATGTTGTGCTCGAGACACCATAAACATACCTGGTGTGGATCCGTCACCAACATGGTGCGATGGCCTTGAATCCGGTCTTTCTAGAGGTCATCTTTGCACAAACACAAAAAGTCTTGACAAAAAGGTAGAAGAAAGCTTGTCAAAAAAGATTGAGCGTAGCTCTCTTCCGGATCTGCGCTTAACCACGCAGAAGGAAAAAGCACTGACGTAGGTGTGCCAGGGTGCTGCCTTTATAAGTGACTGTGACGTCACAGACTGCTCCAGCGATGCCGAAAAAAAGCCACGCGGATCCGACGACGCCACCTAATGGCATGAACAAGGGTATTGCTAAGCAAGAATTCTGGATTTAAAGCGGACGCCTGGAAATTCTAAAGGCAAGGAATCTGCAGCTCGATCTCTCTATCAGATATAAAGATTATTGTATATCTTATCAGCACTCAGGGATTTAAACTAATAAGTTACAGATCATGACATTTTACTGGCCGATTGGATTAGGCAGCAGGTAATTTCTAGACATGTAATTCACTCCTATTCCCATCACTATGATTGTTATTTTAAGGGGGTGGGGCGCTTTCATAATGTCTCACACAAGATGGATTGAGAACATGCAAATATCATTTCTTAATTTTTTTTTTCTTTACTGTAAAGGAAATAAACCCTTGATTGCAACACAAAGGACTTCTACTCTATCGGAGGGAGTGAAATACAATTCAGTATTTTGCAATAAGTAGGTACACTTTTATTTTGAGTGAGGGGTAAGGGGCAGTGCTTAAGTATCCCCTCACTAACCTTTAAAAAACTAAACTATGCAGCCTCATCAGTGGTATCTGCCTAGACATTCTGCAGCAGTGTTCGAAGCACCCACTTAAAGTTTGAATATGTTAAAATAATTATTTGTCCACATAGCATGAAACTATTCTTTTATCCCTAAAAATCTACTCCACCTCATGCAGCTGTAAAATTGCAGCTGTGTGTTTGAAAGCAGCAAATGATTGTTATTTATCAACATGCAGATTTGGATTTTTTTCATCTTACGTCAACCATTCTTTTGAGAATGGTAAGGTTTCTCAAACGATGGAGGAAGCATGATGCCTCGTATTTGGAATTCGATTTCACCTGCATCGTTGTTACTGAAGAAATTAGGTCACAGTGTGTGATTTATGGGGTGACCTTAGCCAACAACAGTTTGAAACCAACCAAACTAAGGCGTCACTTGAAAACGAAACATGGGTCTCTAGCAGGGAAGAATAGAGATTTTTTTTTGCCTGGAAGCTGCAATAGATGACTCCACAGAAATAAACATTAAAAAAATGTGGCACCCACCCTGGAAATGCCTTGAAAGCTTCTATCAAATTGCGTACCACAGAGCCAAAAACAAGAAAACATTTGCAGATGGAGAACAGGCGATTTTGCCACAAATGTTTGATGTTGCCAGACAATAACCATGGACAACTCATAGTCCGGCTGAAATTTAGTTTGTTTGTGTTGTAATCAGGTGAAAACTTGTCAAAGGACGCCCATTTAATTGTTTATGTCTGATATGGTTATGAAACTATAACACTGGAAGAATTTTTTGTTCTTTAAGTCAGTGGTTCTCAAAACTTTTCAATCCCGGCTCCCTTGACCTATTGCCCTTGGCTCCCTGCTATGTTACTTTTTTTGGCAGATGTGGGGGGGAGGCTAGTTTCCTGGACACTGCCTACACTTCACTAATAGGGGATACCTGGAGCTCGTATAGGGTGACAACACCATAGGTATTCACCCCACACCAGGTCATCTTCCATCAGTGCAGAATTCTACTCTAAAAATAGATCATTTCATAAAGATCACCCCACAATTGTCTGTGCAGAAATAAGAGCTTACTATGATGGTTTGCTGCTGCACACAGATGTCCGATGATTATCTCGGGGAAAGTACTGAATCTCATATTTTGAATTAAGGAATAAAGGACATCGATTTGTTCTGGATTTGGACCCCTGCAAATCAGAACTGTGTAATCCCCGGTAGTTTGTGATTTTAGCATACCTTGCGGAACATCTTTGAGCAATTAAATTCTTGGAACCTACCTTTGCAAGGAGCTGAAATCATTTCTTTCACAATTAATAAAAACTAATCTGCATTGTAGACGAAGCTGGTGTTATGGAGAATGAGAAATAATGCTGGCCTCCTTCAGTCATTCCCATGTTTAGCATACGCTCTTGAGAAAACAGAATATGGCATTTCAAGTGTTGCTGAATTAATAAATAAAATCACCTGACATCTGTGAGGCACAGTTTAAAAAAGTATTTTCCTAAGGACAATGATCACATTAAGGATTGGGTCTTTCAACCATTTCTGGCAGAGGTGGTGCACCCACCTCCTGATTCCCAACGCAGGAAGAACTAATTGAGCTCACAAGTGACTGCACATTGCATTTGCAATTTACCAAACTGTCACTTGGGGAGTTTTGGCTGGAAATGCCAGCAGAACGTTCAGCTTTGACAGAAATTACTACCAAAACTGTCCTCACTTTCAGCTCGTCAAATTTATGCAAGACTCAGTTCTTACTTTTTGCAGTACTGAAAACAAAGTATCATTAAATTGCAAAAATGCATCAGCAGAATGACTGTCTCTGCTGGGAAAATAGGCACAGTGTCATATTAGTGTTGAATGTTTTTTTGATATGTTTTATAAGAAAAATAAAGCAACATTGTAATTTTTGGGGTAAATCTTTGTTGGAGACTTGACTTGAACTCTGTCATCTAACTACACGCACTTGCAAATCTTCAGTTTGCTAAACACTCTTATTATGCTTACTTTAATTTGGCAGAAATAACCAGATATGACCTGGAATATGTAGGCGGGATGATCCACAGTATCAGCTTTCAGAAATTTCCATATGATGGCAGTGGTGGTTCAGGTGGGTGGTTATTTGGACCCAAACCATATATAATTTTTTTATTTCGGAAGGTGGGAGGGGAGTTGATGGGACTGGCAGGGAGTGTGTTAGAGGTGAGGGGTCTTGGTGTGTGTGTGTGTGTATGGGGGGGGGTTTGGCCTAACAAATAAACCTGGAGATAACTGAGAGGCGATGTTGGAAATTGCCACTGTTGGCATGGTTACCCCCTAACGTTTCGCCTTTTGTTGATGCCAGCTTTGATTAGAAAGTCTGCTGGGCCCCTGCTAACCAGGCCCCAAGCACCAGTGTCAAAGGTAAAACTGTACCTTTGTCTCCACAATTGGCAAAGCCCTGGCACACAGACAAGTCCCTTGTAGAAGGTACCCCTGGTACCAAGGGCCCTGCAGCCAGGGATGGTCTCTAAGGGCTGCAGCATGTATTATGCCACCCTGGAGATCCCTCATTCAGCACATGCACACTACCTCACAGCTTGTGTGTGCTGGTGGGGGGAAAATGACTAAGTCGACAGGACACTCCCCTCAGGGTGCCATGCCCACATCTCACTGCCTGTGGCATAGGTAAGTCACCCCTCTAGCAGGCCTTACAACCTTAAGGCAGGGTGCACTATACTACAGGTAGGGGCATAGCTGCATGAGCACTATGCCCCTACAGTGTCTACACCAAACCTTAGACATTGTAAGTGCAGGGTAGCCAAAAAGAGTATACGGTCTGGGAGTTTGTCACACACAAACTCCACAGTTCCATAATGGCTACACTGAAATCTGGGAAGTTTAGTATCAAACATCTCAGCACAATAAATGCACACTGATGCCAGTGTGGGATTTATTGAAAAAATGCACTCAGAGGGCATCTTAGAGATGCCCCCTGTATACCAGTGAAAAAACACCAGTGTTAGGCTGACCAGTTCCTGCCAGTCTGGCTACAAGGGGTGAGTGCCTTTGTCACTCTGAGGCCAGGAACAAAGCCTGCACTGGGTGGAAGTGCTTCTCACCTCCCCCTGCAGGAACTGTAACACCTGGCGGTGAGCCTCAAAGGCTCATGCCTGTTGTTACTGCGCCCCAGGGCATCCTAGCTAGTGGAGATGCCTGCCCCTCCTGACACAGCATCCGTTTTTGGCGGCAAGACCGGAAGAGATAAACAATGAAAACAACAAGGAGGAGTCACCCACCAGTCAGGACAGCCCCTAAGGTGCCCTGAGCTGAAGTGACCCCTGCCTTAAGAAATCCTCCATCTTGGTTTTGGAGGATTCGCCCCAGTAAGAATAGGGATGTGCCCCCCTCCCCTCAGGGAGGAGGCACAAAGAGGGTGTAGCCACCCACAGGACAGTAGCCATTTGCTACTGCCCCCAGACCTAAACACCCCCCTAAATTGAGTATTTAGGGGTGACCCTGAAACCAGGAAAACAGATTCCTGCAACCTGAAGAAAGAAGAAGGACTGCAGACCTGAAAGCCCCGCAGGGACGACGGAGACAACAACTGACTTGGCCCCAGCCCTACCGACCTGTCTCCAGACTCAAAGAACGTGCACAACGACGCATCCAGCGGGACCAGCGACCTCTGAGGACTCACCTGCACCTAAAGGACCAATAACCTGCCGAGGACAGCGGCTCTGTCCAGAGACTCTAACTTCCCGCCATAAGCATGAGTCTTCCCACTCTGCACCTGACGCCCCCAGCTTGAGTTCAGGACAACAAACACTGCAGAGGACTTCCAGGCGACTCTAACGACATGGACACCCTGAGTCAACCTCCCTGCACCCCCACAGCAACGCTTGCAGAGGGGATCCAGAGGGTTCCCCCTGACTGCGACTGCCTGGTAACAAAGGAAGCCGACGCCTGGATCAAGCACTGCACCCACATCCCCCAGGACCGAGAGGAACCACCTACCAGTGCAGGAGTGACCAGCAGACGGCCCTCTTCCAAGCCCAGTCGGTGGCTGGCCTGAGAAGCCCCCCTGTGCCCTGCCTGCCTCGCCAGAGTGACCCCCGGGTCCCTCCATTGTTTTCTACAGCAAACCCCAAACCTACTTTGCACACTGCACCCGGCCGCCCATGTGCCGCTGAGGGTGTGTTTTGTGTGCCTGTGTGTGTGTGTCCCAGTGCTCTACAATCCCCCCTTGGTCTGCTCTCAGAGGACGCAGGTACTTACCTGCTAGCAGACTGGGACAGGAGCACCCCAGTTTTCCATAGGCGCCTATGTTATTTAGGCCCTCCTTTGACCTCTGCACCTGACCGGCCCTGTGTTGCTGGTGCGGTGGGTTTGAGGTTGCCTTGAACCTCCAACGGTGGGTTGCCTAGGCAAGGAGACTGAACTTGTAAGTGTTCAATCTACCTGGAAAAACTAACCAAAACTTACCTCTCCCAGGAACTGTTGATTTTTGCACTGTGTCCACTTTTAAAATAGCCAATTGCCATTTTAACCAAAACTGTGTGTACTACTGTTTTAAATCAAAGTTCTATACTTACCTGTGTGAAGTATCTTACAATTTATGTACTTACCTAACATTGAATCTTGTGGTTCTAAAAATAAATTAAAAAAATATATTTTTTTATCTAAAAACCTATTGGCCTGGAATTAAGTCTGAGTGTGTGTTCTCATTTATTGTCTGTGTGTGTGTGTACAACAAATGCTTAACACTTACCGCTGATAAGCCTACTGGTCGACCACACTAGCACAAACTAGAGCATTAGTATTATCTAATTTTGCCACTATCAACCTCTAAGGTGAACCCTTGGACTTGCACACTATCTCTCACTTTGAGATAGTATATATAGAGCCAACTTCCTACAATTTTGCACTGTCTCCACTTTCAACATAGCTTGTTGCCATTTTAAGCCAAACTGTGTAGATTACTGTTTTTATTTAAAGTTCTATCTATACATATGCAAAGTACGTACATTTAATGTACTTGCCTGCAATTTGAATCCTGTGGTTCTACAATAAATTGAGAAAATAATATTTTTCTATATAAAAACATATTGGCCTGGAGTTAAGTCATTGAGTGTGTGTTCTTAATTTATTGCTTGTGTGTGTACAACAAATGCTTAACACTACCCTCTGATTAGCCTAACTGCTCGACCACCCTACCACAAATAGAGCATTAGTATTCTCTATTATTGCCTATCTCAAGCCTCTTGGGGAACCACTGGACTCTGTGCACACTATCTCTCACTAGAGCTAGTTTCCTACAGGCGACAAATGATTCACATAACAGGAATACCGTCAGTATTATGGAATTGAAAAATATCTGTTTGCATTTTATCTGTGGACACTGATCCCAAGACACTCGCAGCATCCGAAGTCAATGGTTGCTCAACCATCGCAGAGGCGGTAAAGGGTTTGGAAGCACTGTTATTTGAAGGGTATGGGAGCTTGTTCCTCAGTAACTTATTTTAGTTGGAGACTTAACCTTGCTTTCAGAATTATTACCATGACTAAGGAGCATCTCAACCTCTTCTAGTACATCAATTTTGTTAAGAGTACAATTCCTTGATGCATGTTTCAGTGCTTTAGGCTTTGTACTTGTCCCCATAAGCGTCTCAGACACTTTTCGCTTGCCCTTGTCTCGCAAACAAGATTTTGTTCTCTGAATGTTTAAAAAAAAAAACTTTATTTATTGAGTTTTTTGTTTCAGAGTAACAACAAAAAAAGCAGTGTGAGGTTACAAGTACAAAAAAGAGGAAAAGTACTACATCCACATGGTATGGCAGGTCTATAATAGACCAAATCGTACAAGGCAGAAAGTAGATGCCAGAGGGATGCCCCACCAAAAACAGTATTATATCAAAACCAAGTCATCAAACCAGACATATGGTAAGAGCTACATCAATGTCACACTTGCCTGTCACACCCTCATACAGTAGCACAAAGGTCACAGCATTCATCCCTCATCATTCAAGCTATCATCCGAACTGGAAACCTCATCATCACTAAAATTATTAAGGAGGAGCCCCCATGTCAATCACTTGCATAGAACCTTCATCAGTGTGAGTGAGACATGTGGGTCCTCTTCCGCCTCTCCCCATTCAAGCAAATCCCGCAGCCATGCAGAGGAGAGTGGGGCCCTGGTGCCCAACCAATGGCTATTCACCATTTGGCTAATAAAAGTGTAAGCTGGGCTAGCTTGTAGGAACTCCTTGGACCCCTGGGTCTCACCAGCACCCCCAAGAGGCAGGGCAAAGGGGTCAGAGGTAACACTGTCATACAAAGTCGTAGTTCTCTGTCAAAGGGGGCCATGCACAGCACTTTCCCAACTACTGCCTCCCAAACCACAGCTGTCTGCAGTACCAGGTATGGAACTGAATGCTCAGAACGACCCCACCCCGCATCAATAAGCGGACCAGGGTATTTTTACCCAGCATTCCTGCAAACACCCTTTTCTCCCAATTGTCAGGTTCTTCCAACCACTGCGCAGCGTGCCGTAAATTTTCTGCATAATAGTGGAAACGCATATCTGGAGAGCCAGCCCCCCCCCCATCCTACATATTTTTATTGAGGACCGATAGTGCCACCCTGCTATGTCACCTGGCCCAAACTGAGGAGATCAATAAACTATCTAATTTATGAAAAAATTGAGTCCTGAGCAGGAATATCGAATTCTAAATAAGATATAAGCAACGAGGAAGGAAGATCATTTTTGCCACAGCTGCCCTACCTCTCACCGACAGGGAGAGCCTATTCCAGAAGTCTATATAACCCTCAGTCCCGGCACAACTCTATCCACATTCAGGCGCTTATACACCCCCTGTGTGTGTGTCAACTATATGCCTACGTATATAAATTCTGTCATCTCCCAGCGCAGGCCCAACACAGGTAGCCTGCCAATCGGCATTGCAATCAGGCTCCCAAGAGAGAATAAGAGCTACTTCCGGAGATCGACATGGAGCCCGGATACCTTGCCAAATTTGTGTAATGATTCCATTAAGATCTGCACTAGCCTTCCGAGGGAGTGGACATAAACCAGTGAGCCATCTGCATATAAGGAGATTAAATGAACTAACTACTCGAATCCCCAAAGGCTGCAGCTCTTTGCCCAACAATAAAGCAAGCAGCTCAAACTCAAGGGCAAAGAGGAGTAGGGAGAGGGGACATTCCTGTCTGGTTCCCCTCCCAACAGACCACATGTCGCCCCCAATCTCGACGCGGAGCATGAGGTAAGGGTGCAAGAGCCACACCAAATTGCAAAAGACGGGTCCAAACCCATCCCTCCAAGGCTGCCATCAGATAAGCCCATTCCACAGTATCAAAGGCTTTCGCTAGATCTAGAGGGACCAGAGCTAGCTCACGATCATCCATGGTTTCATGCATTACATGCTAGAGTCTCCGTAGACTGAACGCTGTGCTACAAGCTGGCATAAAACCGCCTTGGTCCTCCATGCACCAGGCCACGGATTACTCCGCCCAGCCTTACTGCCAAAAACGTATAGTATTTTCACATCTGAATTGAACATTTCAGGGATCTTTACAAAGAAAGATCTATGGCGTCACCCCCCGGACTTCAACATAAGACAGATAATACCTTACTTCATAGTAAGCGGGAGGATCCTGTTCGTTTATGCCTCATGAAGAACTTCAAATAACTCTTGTTTAAGCATAGTGGAATACGTTTAGCAGAACCCCATAGGCATGGTGCACTATACCACAGATGAGGGCATAGCTGAATGTGCAATATGCCCCGACATTGTCTAAGTCCATTCTTAGACATTGTAAGTGCAGTGTGGCCATATAAAGTAAATGGGCTGGGAGTTTGTCATCACAAACTCCACAGCTCCATAACGGCTTCACTACAGTCTATTTGAAAAGTTTGGTATGAAACTTCCCAGCATAATAAACCCACACTAATGCCAGTGTTGGAGTTACTGAAAAATGCACCCAGAGGGCACCTTAGAGATGCCCCCTGTATTTTATCCAAACTTCAGTGCAGGATTGACCGGTCTGTGCCAGCCTGGCACTTCCACACGAGTTTCTGACCACATGGGGTGACAGCCTTTGTGCTCTCTGTGGCCAGGAACAAAGCTTCACACCTCCCCCCTACAGGAACTTTAACACCTGGTGGTAAGCCTCACAGGCTCAGGCCTCTTGTTTCAGTGCCCCAGGGCACTCCAGCTAGTGGAGATGCCCACCCCAGAGACAAAGCCCCACTTTTGGCGACAAGTCTGGCCGAAAAATTAGGGAAAAAAATGAGGAGTGGCCACTTCATCTGGGACCACCCATAAGGTGTCCAGAGCTGAAGTGACAACCTCCTTGCAAAATCCTCCAAGGACAGGGACCAATAGGGTTAGCTTTGTGTCCCTCTTTCCAAAGGGAGTGGACACTGGAAGGATGTAGTCATCCTCAGGGACAGTAGCCATTGGCTAATGCCCTCTGACCCCTGTAACGCCCCTAAATCTAGGATATATGCCCCCCCTGACCTAGCTCGTTAGATCCCTGGTGACCTCAAGAAGAACACAAGAAGAGAGAAGAAGGACTGCTAAACTGACCACCAGCAGAGAAGACTGAAGACACCAACTGACTTGGCCCCAGCCCGGTCTCCAGCTTCTGAAGCCGTGATACAAAAAGGTGACCCATCCTGCAGGACCAGTGACCTCTTAAAAGCCTTATGAGGACTGCTTGCACTTCAGGGGACCAAGAACTCCCTTGGAAAGCAGCCCTGTCCAAAAGGAAACACCAACAAAGGACTCCAGAACCGCCCCAGATCCACGAGCCATGCCCACTCTGCATCCGATGCCCACGCCCCATGTCCAGGTGACCCAACCCACTAGAGCTGGTCCCCAGATGATTCTGACCTAGTGTCCACCCTGGGTTGACCCCCTCCTGTTCCTGGGGAATCCGACCTTCAGTGCAGCAATGTCCAGCAGACGGCCCTCCTCCTTGTCCAGCTTTGGTTTCCCAGAACCGACCCACTGGACTTAGTCTGCAGTATCCTTGTGAACCCCCAGGGTGGCCGTATAAGAATGCATTCCGATCCTGATGCTGTGTTTGCACCCTGCATCCGGACGCCCCTGTGCCGCAGAGGGTGTGTGTTTGGTGCTGATCGGTGGTCCCCCTGGTGTTCCTCTAAGTCCCCCAGGTCTGCCCTCCGAAGACGTGGGTACTTTCCTGCAAGCAGGCCTGATTCCATGTGACCCCAGTCTCCAATGGAGCCCCTGTTAAATCTACTTCAACTTTGACTTCTGCACCTGGCCGCCCCCATGTTGCTTGTGGTAGGTGTTTGGGGTTAACTTGAACCCCAACCTGTGGCCATCCTAACCCCCTAGACTAAAACTGTAAGTCTTGTACTTACCTTGAAACTGTGCTAACTTTTCTTCCGCCGTAGAACTGTTTCTGAAAATTCTAGTGTCAGCTTTTAAAACTGATTTTTGGTATTTGTTCGAAAACCGTTTATCTTGCCAAATTGAAACAAAGTGGTATTGATACACATGTTGAATACTTACTTGCAAATGTACTTACCTGAAACTTGAATCTTGTGGTTCTAGAAATAAAGTAACAAAATATATTTTTACTATATAAAAACAATTGGCCTGGAGTTAGTCATTAAGTGTATCTTCATTTATTGCCTGTGTGTGTTCAACAAACGCTTTGCACTACCCTCTGATAAGCCTAACTGCTCAGCCCCACTATCACAAAAGAGAGCATTAGTATTATCTTCTTTAGACTGTGTTAAGCCTCTGGGGAACCCCTAGACTATGCACACGATATCTCATTTTGATTAATATAGAAAGCCTGCTTCCCAAACCCTTCCTGTGCAAACGCTGGCCTGCATTTATCTAGGGTGACCCAAATCCTTTGTACCCCTCCACTAAGCCAGAAGCACCCCTGCTCGTGCCGCCCAAGAAGAGGCCTCTGATCCTTGGACGTTTGCCAGACTTCACTCCTGCACCTCTAACTCAGCCTCCAATTGACGCCATACACCACAGGTGGTTCGGATACACGCTCCCTTCATGATCACCTTAAGGGCCTCCCAACCCATGGCCCAAGAGTTTGCAGTTCCCTAATTAATAACTATGTAGTTGGTAAGTGAAGTCGCTAGTGTATACCAACACACCATGTCCTTCAGGAGTTTGGAAGGAAAGCATGCATACTCGTCAGAAAAGAACCGCCTGAAGTATGTCATCGCTGCCAATCTTTGAGGGTCCACCCCAGCTGCCAGAATGCAGTCCAAACAGTTATAGGTGTTATCAGTGAGTGAATGCCAGGCATACTTTCGAACCTCAGGACGTGACACATACCAGCTATCACAGAAATCTAAGTTGTGCATAACCACTGCAAGGGAGGAGGTCATCAGGGGTTTCGTACCCTGCTTGGGCAGACAACGATCACCATCCAGAACACAATTGTTGAGATAACTACTCCCTATATCTGCCTCACTACAGGTGTGCCGAAATTGTACCTTAGGTGTGATGCAAATGGCCAACCCCCAAAATAGGAAGAGTGCGTAGCTAAATATAACGGACCCCTCCATTTCTTTCCCAGCTTCTGTGACTCTCCTCCCATCAGATGAGTTTCCTGCAGACAGGCTATCTGCACCTTATGGCGCTAAAGGAAAGAGTGAACCCTATATCTCTTAGAATACCTCTTGCAGCCTCTGACATTCCAAGTTAAAATGTTGGTACAGGCAGCCATGTAACGTTAGAACTCTATCCCTCAGGGATCAGCTTCAGTTTCCCCAGCAATCAACTGCCACCATAGAGGATCCCAGTTGATGTAGGATAAGTACTCAGCACCACACACGCACTGCAATCAACAACTCGCACTCCACAACCAGAACAGAAGGAGTACAGGACATTTCAATAGCCTCAACTCCTCCCTCCCCAGATAAACAGTAAAACAACAATAACACATACTGCATATCCATCATGGTCCAAGCTGTCGGGACCCACAGCCTAACCCTCATAACCCACAACCATTGCCTAACACAACATTGAAAAATAGCTTCCCTACCCCGTACACAGTACAGTAACATACCAGGCACATAATACATTTCTGCTCAACACATCAGCAGCCCAACAACAGTGCAGAGTCCTAGTGTCACCTCAGATACATCACCCTGCGCCCCTTACAGAAAGGGAGAAAGGAAAAGACACAAGAAATAAAGCATGGAAAAAGAAAATATGACAGCACTCAAGACAGGGCAACATCCCAAGCGCATAATAGGTTCTGGGACGGACAAAGCCCCTCCAGTATCAGACACTGAGTCCTGGAGCTGCAGTGCCATGGTGCCATCTCTCTGGATCACAACCTTTGTAGGTCTCTCCCCTCCCTGCAGCGTAGAACCCTGCAGGCAGTCCCTGGTCTGGCGCGCCACAGTCCCACCCTTTCTCTGAGAACCTTGTCCCACACCTCAAGCCACTTGCAAACATCTTCTGGAGTATCAAAAAAGTGAGACTCTCCCCTGTATAAGAACCTCATTCGAGCCGGACACAGAAGCATGTAGCCGAGACCCACTGATCATAGTTTGGCTTTCATCTCCAGGAGGCCCTTCTGGGACCCCTAGGCCTTGTTGGTATAGACCGGATAAACTGAAATTCTGTGATTCTGAAAGTGGACAGCATCTGTCTCCCAAATGATGCAATCGCTGTCCTTATAGTTCAGAATGCGGGCTATGATAACTTGTGGCGGCACCCCAGGCCTAGAGCGCGCCTCCAACACTCGGTGCACCCTTTTAATTGCTAACAGCCCAGTCGGCTTCAGCACGTCACAGATCCATCTTTTTACAAAAGTGTCAGTCACATTCCCTTCTGCTCATTCCGGAAAACCAAGGAGATGGACCTGCAGGGTCCCAGTCCTAGAGTTAACTACTGCCATCTGTTTCTGCAGTGCAGCCATCTTGGACTGGAGCTCAGAAACAGAGCCCTCCATGATCCGTATCTTATCCAACACCTTGTGGAGGTTTACTCTGAGGAGGTTCACCTCAAACACCACCATTTCTATCTCCCCTTGAGAGTTATTCTGGAGTCTTGTATTGCAGCGAGCAGCTACAACAAAGAGGGTTCCTCGGCAGAGGTCCTGGATCTGATCCTCCTTATGACCAGTCTGTCACTTCTGATGCTGCGGAAGGGGAGTCTGCATGGTGTACTGTGCCATGGTGTTCCCTGCGAGAGGGCCAGCTGTTCATTTCTCCCCCTGAGAAGAAGTCTGGGCATCCAACAGCCCCTCTGTACCAACACATGGGCCACCAGCACCATCACCTCCCGAAACACAGAGAGACACCCATTCCACAAACAATCTTCTCATCAATGGTTGAGGAGGCCTCCGTCAGCACCCTAGGAATCAAGAGAGCACAGGTTTATCTACTGGGAAGCAGGAATAGGCAGGAGTCTGCCCACTGCCTCCTAATGTTGTCAAAAAAAGCACTACCATCGCCTCAGCCTTCATTTTATTCCAGAATTCACCAAGGGGAAAAAGGTGGGAGGGGCTCAGATGTTCATGCTAGGCCTCACAGCACATGGTCCCCCTTTGAACATCTGGTGCTCAAAGGTGGGAGGATGTGAGGGGGTAACCCCCGGGGTCAGTCTTAAGCAGCAAAGTTTACATGGCCCCTGAGCTATTTAGGTATTCAATCAGGCCCGCAAGAACACAATGAGAGGCTCGGGACCCCTGCAGCACATGCCCCGCAGTCAGGGAAGTCACCCACGTAGCATCCACCCACAGCATGAGGTACAATTCATAAGGGAGACCCCCAAAAGCCAGCGTACCGAGGCCCACGATAATGCCCACATGGTCACTCACCGGAGAGCGGTTTCCACAGAACACCGCTGGCAGAGGGGAGACTTTTCCTGCAGCGGCTCCGCTAAGTTTCAGGGCTCATGACCAGGGGCCTCATCCCGCACCCAATAGGCAGCACAGGAGATGTCCACCCCACAGGGCCACCCTGGGGCAATGTGGTAAATCTGGGCAGCAGCCCGGTGCCCGTGTAGGTGCAAGACATGCTGCGGGCTGCAATGTTTTCTGCCTCCGGGGGATTGCAGCCCTTATGCCTTCAGCGCACCTCAGGGCCAGGCCACACCCCAACCCGCAGTGCCGTGCACTGCCTTCAACACTACTCAGCTACTGCCAAGCCCTGCCCAACCACCAACAATAGCCTCCCAGGCCTCCATGAATGCAGGGGACCAATCACACAAAGGCTATGACTCCACCAGCCTCTGCACACAAGATGGGACAGACGGCACCTCTCTGCTCCAATCCGCCGCAGAGGCACACACCCAGGATGCCAATGCAGTGCAAAACAAGCAGCACAAGCAATCCATAGATTTGAACACAGGGTAAGCAGGATTCGGCAGGTTGTCACCAGGGCTGCGAGAAGCCCTTTAGAATCACGTCCTTTCTGCCATCTTGCATGGCCACACCTCCCCTTTGTTTTAAGAATTTAGGATTAAATTAAGTATCCAATATATTTGAGCAAAGCACAAATTGCAATCCAACAATGCACATGCATGGACAAACAAGTTGCAAAACACTGGATTCAATAACATATTAAGTTCACTGTTATGGCCTCTATATTTTCTGATTTAATTAAGTGTCAGCTTCACAATTTATGTGTTTTATTTTTTGAATGTTTGTATATATTCTTATAAATTGTTGAATTCTGCTCTAGAACTCACTTATGAAGTTTATCCTTACTTAAATGACTGTATTTTGATATGCTAGGTGGTGTTTATCTTGGTGATGCATTGCCTCAAGAAATTGAGATTTAACACTGCCCCAGATTCCTCCACCTGAGGGCGTGTTTTTGTTTGGTGTGTACAATTGTAGAAGTTCCCCTTTCCCACTTTTTTTCCAAAACCGAGCAGGACACTTATATGGATGAGGACTTTGACACTATTAGGCAAGAACAATTTTCAGACCACCCTTCAGGGGGCTGAGGGCAGACAGGGGCTCCTGGGCTCCAACCTTGGTGGTCTGCAACTGGTATCCTGGCTCTGCAAACTGGGCCAAGTAGAACCCCTTCTGCACTTTACAACCAAGGTAGCAAAGGCAAGCAGTCATAGTCTTCTCATAGAGGTCGTTGAGGGAGCACAAGCTCAAAACCTATCAACCAACACGCACAATAATTTTTATGTTATCTTTTGGAAATATAAAGTACTTTTCAAATACATTGAAGTACACATTACTGCAAAATGTAAATGCATCTTGCATGTTAACCCTGACCATGATTCACATATGGGTGCTTCATTGCCCCTCTGTGGTCTTTCACACGGGTAACCCTAGCTGGATCTGTCCCACTCATTAAACTATGGTGGAAGAATGAATAAGGCTCAGGTGACATTTATCACAGGTCAAATGCACAATCTCTCACTGCTAACTCGGGTTCCTACCCACAGCATCGTAGCGGATAGGAAATCTGTCTTTAGTCCTTCAAAGAATGCTCAGTCCCACTGCAGGCAGAGGTCTGTAAGGATTGTGTGAAGCTTTAATAGAGGATGCCAAAGTAGTATGGCATGGGACACATCTTCTTTGGCCACAGCTTTACTGGATACTCTGGTGTTACTCAGAAAACTCTGACACTACAATGCAGGCACTGGAGGCAGTCCATGCCCACTTGTGGTCTGACACAGATGCTCATCACAGCAGTTGTGGTCCTGACCTAGGCTGATGAGTATGTCATGGCTGTTGCAACCTACTCTGGGATGGTACGCAAACAGGCAGATGCAGCCGACCTGGCCTAGTACACAAGGCTCAGTAGATGATGCCCCAACCTGGGCCAATTCATGCGGCAAGGCAGATGCAACCCCCCACCTGGGCCAGTACATACAGGAAGGCAGAAGCAGCTCACACCTGGAAAGATGGGGAGTTATAGGCAGCGCACTGCGGGCCAATGTGCGGATGTATGTAGACTTTTGTGGTTATAGCCAGGAACTGTGTGAGACTGGAAAATCCTCTGCAGCATGGGTTGCTGCAGTCTTCGTGCTCCCAGGGAGTCCACTGCCTCTGAATATTCAGGCCAGGAACATGCTGGGCATCTTAGATTAGACAGTCTTTCCTCCTGCTGGACCAAGAAGACTCCTTTCTTCTCTCAACAGGTAGGCTCCTAGGCACAAGGCATGCCCTCAGCTCCTCTAGCAGAAAAAGCAGACTTCAGGTGAAGTCTCCTCAGCTCTGGGAGACTGGCTGTTATGTAGATAGCACCGCTGATCACACAGCAGTCCTTCGAGTACTCTTCGGAGCCCTCCCTTCCCTTGTTGTGAACAACTTGGAACCGTAACAAAGCGAGGGGGATTGGGTCCCATTTTTAAATGTATTTTCTAGACGGAATGTGGATCCACTAACCCAAACGTATGACACAGGGTACTTTTCTTTCAAGTCTCCTTCTCGAGCTCCTCTCCAGATACAGAGTTTGTGTAAAATGCTCCTCTCACAGCAGGTAGCACTAGGCCTGTCTCCAAACTGGAGCACCCACAACATGGGCACAATGAAGTGTGAGGCTTCTGCAACTGTCATCAGCCTATCTGAAGTAGTAATTAGGGAAAGACAGAAAAGTAATCCTGACTTAGGAACTTCCTCTTCTTGAACAAACTAAACTTCAATGTCACTATTCACTCCTATCACCTACCAAATGGTAGTTCTCAGGCATAAAGTTTCAGTAGCCCATTGCTAACTAAGACTAAAGCAATTTCTAAAGGGTGCGCTCTCTCCATCCTCCTCTCATCAGTGTCTGACTTTCCACTCTCCAACCACAGAAATGCAGCCAACATACTTCCAGTGTCTGGGGTAACTTATCATCCTCCATCTTGTGCCATCGTAAACCAGGAACACCCAAAATGGATCCCAATGGCTTCAATACTGTTACTCATACACAGAGAGAATCCTACTACAAATGTGCTATGCACATAGATTCTCGGTTTTTACATAATGTAGGGACTTTACGCAAGAGGGATCGAATAACCACAATTTCACTAAACATAGTATGCTGTCACCACTGCCTTGTGTACTAAACCCAAGATGCTGAGATTAGTCTCCTGTCCACTCTGTGGGCAGGCATGTTGCACTCTTACAAGGCACAGGATGAGAAGTGCTGGACCTTGCATTGTAAGGGACAGGCCTGGGCCTCTGCGCACAAGCTAGATTAGCATGATGCCAGAGTCAAAAATAAAAGTCATGATACCAGCTACATGCAATTGGGCAATCCGGACAAGGCTCCCTACCCACATACCATGCAGTTGTCATACCCTCCAAACAACCATTGCATGCATGACTTAGAAACCAAAAACAGGGAGGAAAGTGGTGTGGTTAATGAGAATAGAGAGCAAAATACGATTGTGCAGTGAGGAGTAGGAAAGGGTCTCTGATGACAGACCAACTGGGGATTAAAACTACCTTCTTTTACTATCAGAACAAATTCCAAGGTCACCAGGTGTGCCCCAAGAGGGAACAGGTCCTGGATCTGATAAAGAATGCTTGCTTCACCAGTTGTCCCAAACCGACCAATTCAGCGAATAGAAATGCACTGTCAAATGGCAGGCTTGGGTGAGAAATGGCCCCCCAGAATGGCTAGTCTTGCCCAGAGTTCTACATATGGTAAGGTATTTTGAGGCTCTGTCAGTCTTTAAGGGAGCATTCAACTACAATGCTATGTTGTTATGCAAACCAGACAAAGGTGGAATGGAATGCAGTTTCTAAAAAACATTATTTCCTTTAAGATGAATGCCAGGGTCCTGGCAGGTAAACTTCGTCTGTCGATGACTGGGCGAGTACACGAAGTTCAGTTCGCCTTTATAATCAGTATAACTAAAAGTTAATTCTGAAGACTGTTTTCTTTTGGATGAATGCTCGCAAGAACAGGGTGATAGCTAGTCTTGATAAACCAAAGGTTTTCAAAACTGTTGTTTGGCAGTAGTTTGATAGATTTTTGGAGTTGTGGCCTGCACATATACTTGAAATAAGTAGGGCTCCTGTATTCCTCTCCAAAATCACAGATAAGAAATAAACATATATGCTCTGATACAGTGTCAATATCTGGCAGCCAAGAAGGGTAGCCCTTCTCCCAACTAATCTTTTCTCTGGCAGAAAACGTATTGAAATGTTTAGCATTACAAACAAAAGTACTGTGAAAAGAACCACATTCCATTACAATAAACTGATGTGTTTTTTGCATCTATCAAGCCCAGAGCAGGGATTCCCTTTGGTATTGGAGTTCAGGGAGGAGTTAAAATTGCTTTACAGGGCAGCATCAGTCTTATTATGACTACCTGATATGATGCTGACTCGTTGGCTGCATTTTCAATCAGAATTTCTAATGATCCCTTCCTATATTGAAGGATATTAATCTGCATAGACCTCTGAGATCTGCATAGGGACATTTTAATTAGAGTGGTGATAAAACAGGCAAGGATGGCTATGAGGACCCGGAAAAATTACT
This sequence comes from Pleurodeles waltl, assembly GCF_031143425.1. Taxonomy (NCBI): domain Eukaryota; kingdom Metazoa; phylum Chordata; class Amphibia; order Caudata; family Salamandridae; genus Pleurodeles; species Pleurodeles waltl. Next base: position 849,208,026 of record NC_090444.1, read on the forward strand.
GATTTTACACTCACAAAACCATAGAAATTCAGCTGTTATAATTATTTCAAACAACTATAACTCATTCACTAAGGTAAATGTAACTCGCACCCTCACCATGCACAGTTTTCTCATCAATAATTTTACTGCCAATAATACAGTGATATTATTAATGCTGACATGTGTGAAGTAATATCTTGGATACTTAGCAGTGCCTTGCAACAATGCGAGCTATAGTTACCTTAGGCCACGTGTTCTAGTTACTTGAAATAACTAACTATAACAGCTGAATTTCTACGGTTTTGTGTGTTTAAAATCTGAGCATAACTATAACGTCCATGTAACCTTTGTTTTTTTTACTGAAGTTCTAGGTTTTGTTTGAAATTCTATTTACTAACTATAACGACTGTGTAACCTTTGGTGGTGATGGGCAGCAGTGGGGGATGGGGGGAATTTGAATGCAGGGCAGGGCATGGCTCCCTAATTTCCCAATTTACTTCAGTATCCTCAGTAGAAAATCCTCTTACTTTTCCAGTATGATTCCATCAAGATAACATTCACATGTGGAACACTTTTGGCATAAATTCCGAATGTTGGCACTTTAGTTGCTCATGAGAACAGTGCAACCAAGGAGTTATCTGGCAGTCTGCTGCTGGTGCTGAAAGTGCATGCTTCAGTCTGCAGAATGTTTTAATGAAATAAAAGAAATATAAATTTGAGAACACACTTAAAATGTGCTATTTTGTGTTTGTACAGCACAAACCATAATTTCTATGCCAAAATGAACCCCCTCATTTTGTTCATTTCTAAATTAAATGTTTTACGCTTTTACCAGTTTGATTCACTCAAGATGGCTTCAGGTGAGCCACACTTTTGTCAGGTAAGAGTGCTAGCACTCTAGTTGTTCTTTAGAACACTCTGGGAGGCTGCAGTAGAACACAGGGGAATCAACTGACAGGCTGCTCCTGTTGGAAGTACAACAGAACTCACTTAAAACATGTCCTAGTTTTTCTTTCTACAGCACTAATCATAATTTCCAGGACAAAATGAACCCCCTCATTTTGCTCCTTTCTAAATTAAATGTTTTTTTAGTTTTACCAGTTTGATTCAATCAAGATAGCTTCAGGTGTGCCACATTGTTGTTATAAGTAAACCTATTGGCACTCTAATTGTTCATTAGAACACTCTGGGAGGCTGCAGTAGAACACAAGGCTGACAGGCTGCTCCTGAGTCTTGTTGGAAGTACATGTTTCACTGGGAATGTCTTATTACATTCTCATATGAAAGTGTGAATATACAGAAAATATGCTGTCATTTTAGCTTCTGGAACACCTTTCCATAACCTCTATGGGAAAATTATGAAAAAAAACTGTTTTCTGTTCAGTTTTCCAATCAGATCTCACCATGAAATATGTGCCTAGGCCCAACCAGATACACAAACTTTTTTTTTTTTTTTAATAACTAAAAAACGACTGAACGGATTTACACCAAATAACAGAAAGGGCCCTTTCCAGACCAACAGCTACCTTTCTGCCGAATTCCATCCAGCAGTTCAGGCTGTAGTCGTGTTCAAAATCCCTATGGATATTAACATAGGAATACCTGTTTTAGGACCCCTCCCCCTTTTTTTTCTCAGCCCCCGCTTAGTGTAAATTTTGTTTAGATTTATCAACGAGTGACAGATACAGGCATGTAAAAAAACGCTTTTTCTATAGAAACTACTTCCTAATTATAACTACCTAGTGGCCACCGCCGCTAGGTAATATATATCCTGGCGGTGCCCACCACTGGGACATAGCTATTTGCTCAGACTTGGCAGGAGCTGTGACAGCTTCTGCCAAGTCAGAGCAACTAGTCTACTCCCAGCAAGTGAGAGCTGTCAAATAGCTCTTGCTTGCTGGGAACGGAGGTTTCCTGTTTCCCTGCCCGCAGATGTGAGGGCAGGGAACTAGAGTAAACTACTGCTCTTACAGACAGGGAGCTGCATATTTAGCAGCTCCCTGTCTGTGACAGGAATGCTGGCTCCTGCAGGAGTCAGAGCGCGGGCTGGGACCATGGGGGCCTTGAGGGCCCCCCGTGGTTCCAATTGCACACTAGGTGCCCTGCTAGGCACCCAGGACAGATGACCACGCTCTGGGGAATGGGGTCCCTGGGGCCAATATCAGCTAGGGAGGGGTCTACCCCCCCGCCCATTGAACTATAGTGGGGCCCAGGGGATGATGCCCTTGGGGCAGAAATCAGCCAGGAAAGGGGGGGCATGTGGCCCCAACTATTGAATTGTAATGTCCCCCCTCCGCCACACTCACCATTAACCCAACGAGGTAGCACTTACCAACTAACCAGTAGAAAGTGATCTAGCTGGATAGACATTTTGTGCGAAACTGTGGACTCTTGTTGGATAAACGGGCAGGTGAGCTTCCATTCTGGCTATGATGCGCATTTCATAGAAATGAAACCTCAACAGGAAGCACCCCAGCTGAAACTCCACTTCTAGAAAGTACAATTGATCCTTACTCCTGGGCTTGGCAAAGACAAAGCAAGTGTGTTTACTCCGCAATTCCATATTGAAATTCTTTGTGGAGGTGAATATATCTTTCATCTACTGGTGCGCAATCAGACACTCTTACACACAGAGACACCCTCTCACACCTATTCTCACACCAGGCTAAGCCCTGCGACCATCCCCTGCTGTGCACGGCCAAAGGCCGTTTACGGCAGCGGTTGGATGAACATATAGTAATGAAATGAAAATGTCACTTACCCAGTGTACATCTGTTCGTGGCATCAGTCGCAGTAGATTCGCATGTTCTGCAATAGCTCGCCATCTGGTGTTGGGCCGGAGTGTTACAAGTTGTTTTTCTTCGAAGAAGTCTTTCGAGTCACGGGACCGAGTGACTCCTCCTTTTGTCTCCATTGCGCATGGGCGTCGACTCTATCCTCGATTGTTTTTCCCCGCAGAGGGTGAGGTAGGAGTTGAATTGTAGTAATAGTGCCCATGCAATGGAGTGACTAAGTATGCACCTATTTAAGGTTGAGATGATACATATATAAATAATTGAAGGTAACTTCCAAACTGCTACAGGCTCCCGGGGAGGCGGGTGGGCACATGCGAATCTACTGCGACTGATGCCACGAACAGATGTACACTGGGTAAGTGACATTTTCAGTTCGATGGCATCTGTCGCTGTAGATACGCATGTTCTGCATAGACTAGTAAGCAGTTATTTCCCCAAAAGCGGTGGATCAGCCTGTAGGAGTGGAAGTAGTCTGAAATAATGTCCTTAATACGGCTTGACCTACTGTGGCTTGTTGTGCGGATAACACGTCTACACAGTAGTGCTTGGTGAATGTGTGAGGCGTAGACTATGTGGCTGCCTTACATATTTCTTGCATTGGGATGTTTCCTAGAAAGGCCATGGTAGCACCTTTCTTTCTGGTTGAGTGTGCCCTTGGTGTAATGGGCAGCTGTCGTTTAGCTTTAAGGTAGCAGATTTGGATGCATTTAACTATCCATCTGGCTATACCTTGTTTTGAAATTGGGTTTCCTGCGTGAGGTTTTTGAAATGCAATAAAGAGTTGTTTAGTCTTTCTGATGTTTTTTGTTCTGTCAATGTAATACATTAATGCTCTTTTGACATCTAATGTATGTAGTGCCCTTTCAGCTACGGTATCTGGCTGTGGAAAGAACACTGGAAGTTCCACTGTTTGATTTAGATGGAACGGTGAAATAACCTTTGGCAAAAATTTACGATTGGTCCTTAGGACGACTTTATTTTTGTGTAGTTGTATAAAAGGTTCCTGTATAGTAAACGCCTGAATCTCGCTTACTCTTCTTAGGGAAGTAATGGCGATGAGAAATGCCACCTTCCAGGTTAGGAACTGTATGTCGCAGGAGTGCATGGGTTCAAAAGGTGGACCCATAAGTCTAGTTAGGACAACATTTAGGTTCCATGAAGGAACAGGTAGTGTTCTTGGTGGTATAATTCTCCTAAGGCCCTCCATGAATGCTTTAATGACTGGTATTTTATATAGGGAAGTTGAATAGGTAGTTTGCAGGTATGCAGATATTGCTGCAAGGTGAATCTTAATGGAAGAGAAAGCTAGGTTAGATTTTTGTAAGTGAAGCAAGTAACCCACTACCTGTTCTGGAGTTGTGTGTAACGGTTGTATTTGATTAATATGGCAGTAGCAAACAAACCTCTTCCATTTACTTGCATAGCAGTGCCTGGTGGATGGCCTTCTTGCTTGTTTTATGACTTCCATACATTCTTGGGTAAGTTGTAAGTGCCCGAATTCTAGGATTTCAGGAGCCAGATTGCTAGATTCAGCGATGCTGGATCTGGGTGTCTGATCTTTTGGTTGTGCTGTGTCAACAGATCTGGCCTGTTGGGCAATTTGATGCAGGGTACCACTGATAGGTCTAGCAGTGTTGTGTACCAGGGTTGCCTTGCCCAAGTTGGTGCTATCAATATGAGTTTGAGTTTGCTTTGACTGAGTTTGTTTACCAGGTAAGGAAGGAGAGGGAGAGGAGGAAAAGCGTAAGCAAATATCCCTGACCAGTTCATCCATAGGGCATTGCCTTGGGATTGTTTGTGTGGGTATCTGGATGCGAAGTTTTGGCATTTTGCGTTCTCCCTTGTCGCAAACAAGTCTATCTGAGGTGTTCCCCAGAGTTTGAAATAAGTGTTCAGAATTTGGGGGTGAATTTCCCATTCGTGGACCTGTTGGTGATCTCGAGAGAGATTGTCTGCGAGTTGATTTTGTATCCCTGGTATAAACTGTGCAATTAGGCGAATTTGGTTGTGAATTGCCCAATGCCAAATTTTTTGTGCTAGCAGGCTTAACTGCGTGGAGTGCGTCCCCCCCTGCTTGTTTAGATAATACATTGTTGTCATGTTGTCTGTTTTGACGAGAATGTATTTGTGAACTATTATTGGTTGGAAAGCTTTTAGTGCTTGAAAAACTGCTAGAAGTTCTAGGTGATTGATATGCAGTTTTGTTTGATGTACGTTCCATTGTCCTTGTATGCTGTGTTGATCGAGGTGTGCTCCCCACCCTGTCATGGAAGCATCTGTTGTTATTACGTATTGTGGCACTGGGTCTTGGAAAGGCCGCCCCTTGTTTAAATTTATGTTGTTCCACCACAGAAGCGAGAGGTAAGTTTGGCGGTCTATTAACACCAGATCTAGAAGGTGACCCTGTGCTTGAGACCACTGTGATGCTAGGCATTGTTGTAAGGGCCTCATGTGCAGTCTTGCGTTTGGGACAATGGCTATGCATGATGACATCATGCCTAGGAGTTGTAATACCATCTTTGCTTGTATCTTTTGTGTTGGATACATGCGTTGTATGATGGTGTTGAAATTTTGGATTCTTTGTGGACTTGGAGTGGCTACTCCTTTTGATGTGTCTATTATGGCTCCCAGGTATTGTTGTACCTTGCGTGGCAGAATTTTGGATTTTGTGAAATTGACGGTGAACCCTAGTTTGAAGAGGGTTTGTATGATATGATTTGTGTGAATTGAGCACTCTATTAACGAATGGGCCTTGATTAGCCAGTCGTCTAGATATGGGAACACATGTATCTGCTGCCTTCTTATGTGTGCTGCGACTACCGCTAGACATTTGGTAAAGACTCTTGGTGCGGTTGTTAATCCGAAAGGCAGTACCTTGAATTGGTAATGTATTCCTTTGAATACAAACCTTAGGTATTTCCTGTGCGATGGGTGTATTGGTATATGGAAATAAGCATCCTTGAGGTGTAAAGTTGCCATGTAGTCGTGCAGCTTTAGCAATGGCAATACTTCTTGTAGTGTGACCATGTGGAAGTGGTCTGATTTGATGAAAGTGTTCACTACTCTGAGGTCTAGGATTGGTCTCAGTGTTTTGTCCTTCTTTGGTATCAGAAAGTACAGTGAGTAAACTCCTGTGTTTATTTGTGTGTTTGGCACTAATTCGATTGCATTCTTTTGCAATAGTGCCTGCACTTCTATCTCCAGGAGATTGGAATGGTGTGTTGTTAAATTTTGTGCTTTTGGTGGTATGTTTGGAGGGAATTGTAGAAATTCTATGCAATAACCATGTTGGATAATTGCTAGAACCCAAGTGTCTGTAGTGATTTTCTCCCATGCTTTGTAATAATGACCTATTCGTCCCCCCACTGGTGTTGTGTGGAGGGGGTGAGTGACATGTGAGTCACTGTTTAGTAGTAGGGGTTTTGGGGCTTTGGAATCTTCCTCTATTTCTAGGGAATTGCCCTCCTCTATATTGTCCCCGAAAACCTCCTCTATACTGTCCTTGGTAACTGGACGGTGTGGCTTGTGAGGTGCTGGCTTGTGTGCTTTGACCCCGAAACCCCCCTCGAAAGGGCGTTTTACGGAATGAGCTGTAATTCCCTCTGCTCTGCGGGGAGTAGAGTGCGCCCATGGCTTTGGCAGTGTCCGTATCTTTTTTGAGTTTCTCAATCGCTGTGTCCACTTCTGGACCGAACAGTTCTTTTTCATTAAAAGGCATATTGAGAACTGCTTGTTGAATCTCTGGTTTAAATCCAGACGTTCGGAGCCATGCATGCCTTCTGATAGTTACAGATGTATTAATTGTCCGTGCAGCTGTATCTGCAGCGTCCATGGAGGAGCGGATCTGGTTGTTGGAGATGGCCTGTCCCTCCTCAACCACTTGTTTTGCCCTATTTTGTAAGTCCTTGGGCAGATGTTCAATGAGATGTTGCATCTCGTCCCAGTGGGCTCTGTCATAGCGCGCAAGTAGTGCCTGGGAGTTCGCGATGCGCCACTGGTTTGCAGCTTGTGCTGCGACTCTTTTACCAGCTGCATCAAACTTGCGGCTTTCTTTATCTGGGGGTGGTGCATCTCCAGATGTGTGAGAGTTGGCCCTTTTCCTAGCTGCTCCTACAACGACAGAGTCTGGTGGCAGCTGTGTAGTGATGAAAACCGGGTCCGTAGGAGGCGGCTTATACTTTTTTTCTACCCTTGGTGTGATTGCCCTACTTTTAACCGGCTCCTTAAAGATGTCTTTTGCGTGCCGGAGCATACCAGGGAGCATAGGCAGGCTTTGGTATGAGCTGTGGGTGGAGGAGAGTGTGTTGAATAAGAAATCATCCTCGACCTGTTCTGAGTGGAGGCTTACGTGGTGAAATTGTGCTGCTCTAGCCACCACTTGAGAGTACGCGGTGCTGTCTTCTGGTGGAGATGGCTTCGCAGGGTACGCCTCCGGACTGTTATCTGACACTGGGGCGTCGTATAGGTCCCATGCGTCCTGATCTTGGTCACCCTGGCTCATGGTGGTGTGAGCTGGGGAGTGTGATGGAGTTTGTGCTGGTGAAACGTGAATCACGGGCGGAGGTGAGGGTGGTGGTGTAACTCTTTTCACCACTTTTGGTTGTGGTGTTTGTTCCGTCTGGAACTCCAACCTCCTCTTTCTCCTAATGGGGGGAAGGGTGCTTATTTTTCCTGTCCCCTGCTGAATGAAGATACGTTTTTGCGTATGGTCCACATCAGTTGCCTGTAGCTCTTCCTCAAACCTATGCTTCTGCATTTGGGAGGTTAGCGAGTGCTCTTCTGTATAAGAGCCTGAAGCTGGGTCGCTTGCAGTTTGTTTCGGCATCGAAACTTTGTCTGCGTGTTTTTTCGGCTCCGAGGTGATTTTTTTTTCTTTTCGGGGCCGAAACCTCTCGGCGTCGATCTGTTTCGGTGCCGCTGTCTCGGCGTCGAGCCGTGTCCACACCGGCATCACGGTGTCGAGGCTTGTCTCCAGCACTTTCTCGGTCCCGAGAAGGCTGCGTGCCGGTGTCTCGACCGGAGTCGGACGATCTCGGCACTGTTTGGGCCTTTTTCGGTGCCGACGGTCGGTCACCGAATTTACGGGTGGAGCCATGGCCTGGTGGCAGTGGCGTCCCCTGGGCCTTGTAAATGTTTCTCTGTGTGGTTTTCGACGTCTTACTCACGGTTTGTGTATCGTCGAATCCTTCGGAGTCTGAGTCTTGGATCGAGAAGGTACCTTCCTCTTCCTGTTCCTCGAACTCCCGTTGGGCTGTCGGTGCGGACGCCATCTGAAGTCTTCTGGCTCGACGGTCTCGGAGTGTTTTTCGGGACCGGAACGCACGACAGGCCTCGCAGGTGTCTTCGCTGTGCTCAGGTGACAGGCACAGGTTGCAGACCAAGTGTTGGTCTGTGTAGGGGTATTTATTGTGGCATTTGGGGCAGAAACGAAACGGGGTCCGTTCCATCGGCGTTCTTCAGCACGCGGTCGGGCCGACCAGGCCCCGACGGAGGATCGAAAAACTACCCCGAAGGGCACCGGAGCTCTTCGATCTTTGATGCGGTGTTAAATGTAAGTACGCCGATCCCGAACGCAACAATACCGACGAAAATGTTCCGAAATTAGCTATCTTTCCGTTCCGAAACTCGGAGCGACAGGAACACGTCCGAACCCGATGGCGGAAAAAAAACAATCGAGGATAGAGTCGACGCCCATGCGCAATGGAGACAAAAGGAGGAGTCACTCGGTCCCGTGACTCGAAAGACTTCTTCGAAGAAAAACAACTTGTAACACTCCGGCCCAACACCAGATGGCGAGCTATTGCAGAACATGCGTATCTACAGCGACAGATGCCATCGAACATTAGTTTACTTTAAAAAAAACATAGAAATTCAGTGAAAAAAAAGCAGATTACAGAGGCCTTAGGGATAGGAATTTGAATTTAAAAAAGCCTTAGAAAAATCAAAGGTTATGGTAACGTTATAGTTAGGTTCTGAATTTACTCACAAAACCAGAGAAATTCAGCAGTTATAGTTAGTTATTTCAAGCTATTTTTTCTCTGTTGGTGACAATGTCTGGTCCATCCTCTACTGATACCATTGTGCTTAGTTGATTGTCTGGTTGTCCAACCATTTTGGACACTGATCCATTAGAGGATTTGGTCTTATGGCCAGAGATGCTAACTCTGAAACTGGGGACCCAGGTACGACTCTCAGCATCTGCTTAATAGTGTGATTCTGGGCAGATTACTTAATCTCCCTGTGCCAAAAATAATTACTGTGACCTTCTCTAATGTAACTGGTGCTCAAGTAATGCTTTCCAATAATGTCGGGTCTGATTCGTGCTATATAAAACTGGAATGTAAAAGAAATTCAGAAGTTATTGTTAGAGTTATTTCAAGCATTTTGTTCCTCTGTTGGTGACAATGCCTGGTCCATCCAAAATTTATACAGTGCGGGGGGCACCAGTTATAGCTACCTTAGGCTGCAAGTACTAATTACTTGAAATAACAAACTATAACTGCTGAATTTCTGTGGTTTTGTGCAATTAAATTCAGAACCTAACTATAACATCCCCTTGTTTTTTTTTAAAGTAAAAACAAAAACAATACATATATATATATATATATATATATATATATATATATATATATATATATATATATATATATTTATTTTTTTCCCCACTGAAAGAAACAAAGGTTACTTGGACGTTATAGTGAGGTTCAGATATTACACAAACAAACCCACAGAACTTCAGCAGTTATGGTTATACTTACCTACCTCAAGATATTATAATTTGTGACCTAAGATAACTATAACTTGCTTTCCCCGCCATGCACAATTTTCTCATCAATAATGTCACTGCAAATATTGCAGTGAAATGATCAATGATGTCACAGAAGATGTCATGAGTGATTTAATATGTAAAGGCATCCATGTTTCTGTCATAAAACCAAATCATCGTAATGGCTCTTTAGAGCTTTATAACAGAGTTATTGTTAATAGAGACTGCCCAGACAGTTTCATCATATGTTAAATCTATTAAAACAATAATAAATAAAATAAAAAAATAAATAAAAAAAAACAAGCTTTGAAGTCAACATTACTCCATTAGCAATCATACAATTGTCAAATGTTTTTAAAGATTTATCTTGGAAATAATTTTAGTATGGTTGGCCATGGCTCCCTTCCCCCTAGCTGCATAATACTAGAGACGTTTCTGTGGATTTAAACTTAAGAAATCGCCGCCTTAGTTTAGGCAGAATGATTTCCTACTTAAGGTGAAATACTCAGCCGGGGCCTGTAGCTTGATGCCACTGACAGGGGTAAGTAGTACTAACTAGCAGTGAACACTTCTCTAGTGGGCAAAGCCCAGGGCCCAGCATGGTAATCTAGTGGTGAATGTGTCTAGTGGGATTGGAAGTTTCCTTAATTGACCACACCGGGTCTGTAATCATTGTAATTGTTGCCCTGTCTTAACATCAGGCTTCATTCAACCATTTATACATGCTTAGAGAGTGGAGTTTGTCCCATGGACCGAAAATCTCTCACCAGCAACAGATGCCTGGAGGCAAAAAGTGGTGTCAGTGGCCACTGCACCTCTTCAGAGGAAGATATTCCTAATGGCTTCCAGCCGTCCTGAACCTCCTCAAACGGATAAAAGAATCTACAGGATCCTCAGAGTTCTGAGAACCTCATGAGGCTAACTGGCATAGTACCTGCTTAACAGGGCAGCGGCAAGTTCAAACTTGATTTTGGGAGTGGGGGGGGGGTGTTCTTTCCTTGTATAGGGTCCAGGAGATCAAAGGGATCGATAGGAACACCTAGAGGCAACAACAAGGAAGGGGATTTGTCTACTAAGTCCTCACCATTCTTCCCATGCAAAAGCAGGTAAGCACTAGCCCAGTTTACTCACAATTTGCAGACAATATGTCAGTTGTCTGGGTCTGCAGCCTATCAAAGTCTTCCATATGGAGTAGTATGGCTTTTGCAATTCAAGGTGGCCGTCCAAGACCTTTGATCCTTTCCGAAGCAGCATTGTGCCTTACAGATCAAGACGTGGCAGCTCTAGAGAAGCAAACTGCCATATCTCTGATGTCCTGCGCCCATAGGGCTTCCTAAGCAATCATTTCTTGGTGGAAAAGAAAGACAAAGGTAACACCCGTTAATAAATCTCATGTAATTCAATGAGTGGCTGGTATTCAGCTACTTCAAGATGGAGGGGATTTACCTTCTGAGGGGCATTCTGGGGCAGGAGAACCAGATGGTCCGACTACGCTTAAATGATGCATACCTCACTAGCCCTATATTTCAACCGCTCCAAAGAGTTCCCTAGTTTGGATGGACACAAGTGTAGGAGTTCACAACTCTTCCTTTTGACATGTTGTCAGCATCTTGATGCTTTAAGAAGGTGTCTAAACCGGTGATGGAGAGGGTTAGGTCATGGGGATGCGCTTACCTGTATATTTTGAAGACTTTTTTCCAGTTTTATATAGCACAAATCTGATCCGACATTATTGGAGAGCATTACTTGAGCACCAGTTACATTACAGAAAGGCACATTAGTTTTTTTAGGCACAGAGATTACATTATCTGCCCAGAATCACAGGATGTTAAGCAGATGCTGAGAGTTGCACCTGAGTCCCCATTTCCAAAGTTAACATCTCTGGCCATAAGGCCACATCCTCTTATGGATCAATATCCAAAGTGGTTGGACAACCAAGTACAATTGTATCAATATTGGATGGACCAGGCTGGATGCACGCTGGTGAATTTGTTGCGCAAGCCTTGGGCCAGTAACTATATTACTGAAATTGACAGCTCAGAGGGGGAGCGGGTGATGGGGACAGATAGTGCCATGCAGGTTTTTACCAATTTTTTTGCGGCTCTGTACGTGGAGCCTTTCGGGCTGGACAACGAGGCGGCACAGGCTAACTTCTCTGAGATCAGCCTACTCTGGTTTGATGATGCTCACCGCTCCTATTTCGACCCTCCTTTCTCGGCTGAGGAGGTTATATTGGCTTTCCGCAGCCTGCCGGGAGATAAGTCCCCTGGCTTGAATGGACTGACTCCTGCATTTTACAAGGGATACTCTGATATTCTTGCTCCTAAGCTTTTGGAGGTATATGCAGAGGCTATGGAAACTGGAACTCTACCTGCCTCACTTTGCGAGGCCCTGATTGTCATGATTCTCAAGCCTTGTAAGGATCCACATTGCCGTGATTCGTACCGCCCGCTCTCAATGATTAATATAGACAATAAAATATTGGCCAAGATGACAGCCGTGCGATTGCAGCCATTGTCGCCGAAGCTGGTGCTCCTGGAGCAGTCTGGGTTTGTACCGGGCCAATCTACGTCTCATAATCTGCATACATACTTCGTTGTTGCCTACTCGATTGAACCTGAGGAGGATGCGGTTGCGGTGTTCCTTGACGCCACTAAGGCTTTCGATTCGGTGGCATGGAAGTACATGTTTGCGCTGCTTGCTAGAGTTCACTTGAGCACGCGATTTGTGCAATTGATACACTTGCTATGTTCTGAACCCACATCTAGATTGCATCTCGGGCCCCTTTCGAGTGGCTCGTGGGACTCGTCAGGGATGCCCTTTATCTCCGTTGCTTTTTGCAATTGCGATTGAGCCGCTGGTGGCGTGCCTGAGACACAACCATAACAGAAGAGGGCTGCCGTTCCGGCAGTGGGCCATACTGATTTCCATGTATGCAGATGACATTGCGCTGTATCTACATGAGCCGCAAAAAATCTTGATGTTCTACCCAACGAGATCGTGCGCTTTGGCGCTTTCTCTGGTATTGTGATTAATTGGTCCAGGTCAATAGTGATGCCCCTTTCTGAGGGTTCAGGGAGATTCCCCTCTCGGTACCCGATTGGGTGGGAAGACGGTCCGGTACGCTATTTATGTGTGTGGCTGAGTCCAGACGTGGAAACCCTCTGGATGGCCAACTATGGCAGAGCTATCTCTTGGCTGGAAAACAGGGTCGAGGTGTGGCGATCACTGCCGCTGTCTCTTATAGGACGCATTGCTATTGCTAAGATGGAAGTGCTGCCCAAATTCCTGTACCAGTTTTGTGAACATTACTCTCGATCTCACTGCGAGCTTTCTGTGGCGCCTGCGCTCTGCCTTGATACGGTTGGTCTGGGCGAGCCGGCAACCTAGAATTGCCTGGGAGAAGTTGACATTACCCTTTGAGCTGGGTGGCCTCGCTGCTCCTGACTTGGAGATCTATTACGACTGTGCGCAGGCCCACTTTGCGTATTACTGGTTACGCCTGGTTTGTTATCTACTGCATCTGGCGCCTGAGAGTGATGTGGTGTGGCCGGACGGTCTGTCGCGTGCGCGTGTTCTGGGGAACCCCCCTCGGCCTGGGCCATGCAGTGTGAATACTGTGGCATGTACTGCTAGGGCCTGGACTGTCCTACTGTAGTGTAGCCATTTTTAATTTAGCTTTTTGCACGTTTGCTTAAAGTATTAGGCCTCTGTGCACTTTGCCCTAGATGCATTTTATTTAGCCTCGCATTGTTATTTTACAATAACCAGTTTCACAGTCTTGTTTTATTTTCTTCAGACTGTTTAGCTTACTTCAGCACTGAAGTTCTCAAACAATACATTCTTGCTCACTCTGTGCTTCAGTCAAGGGTACAGTCTGGTACATTGCCGATAGACGTGGTAGAAGTTTAGTCTGGGGTTCGTAGAAAGTACACATTCTTACGTAGGGATGTTTCTTAGAACACCGGCGTGTTAAGTTATAAAAACACTTTCTAGTCCTGATACACTTAAGAGGGAGATTCTGACCAGGAACCTACAACTAGATGCTGGCTGCCCTGTTGCAGATGCTGATCCAGATCACAGGCCTTTGCTCAGGTATGAGGGTCGATGTCCTCCCGGGGGATCCTGAAAGGCAGGCTTAAAGCTTCACATGCTGTGCTCAATATATAACTCAGAGAGAGAATGTACTCTAGTTACACTATGATAGCATTATTCTTATGTTTCACTCTCCTCGTTACTATTTCAATCCTACTGTGTTGTATGGTTCTGGTTATTGCCGCTCACGCATTGTTATCTAAAATGCAGTTGTTTTATTAAACCAATTTTTAAAGCTCAAACTGCCTTTGTCATTTATTTATGAGACCGCACTGTGTATGAGAGAACTGGTTGTGACCTGAGTGACCACGACTTCCCTGGGAAGCACTAAGATGTCGTGTGCTCGGCTGCCCAATTGTCTCTTCCTTTCGGGAGAGATAAGGCACTGCTAGTTAGTTGGAGCTCAACTCAGATTTGGGGTGACAAGGGTCCTTTGCCGTGGGTTAGACTTAGTCCCCCACACCGTGAACGATCTTGCCGCCCAAAAATCCAGTAGTCTCATTAGTATAATGAGAGCCTATGCGACACTACTGCGCTGGGATGCTGCACGTGAGCCCTTCGCTCCCTCAATGCCGGTGCTGGCTGTAGTGGATGAGAGGATGCATCGTGATACTCGGCTGCACGATTTCTTACGAGACTTGAATTTGACTGAACTGGGTGATTGATTTGTGGAGGGGAGGTTGATCTCCCCGGAGGCGGCTCTTGGTGATAGCTGTGACGACCCGTTGCGCCGGCTGTATGCATTGCGGGTCTGCGCGATGCTCCTTGCGCGTTTCTACGATCTCCCTGCGACTCCATCAACATATCAGGTTTGGTTGTGATATGTGGAGCTCGGTCGCCGCGCAGACTCATAACCAAGCTATACAACTGCTTGCAGGGTCAGTGGGGGGGTGTCGCGGAATCAGCGAAAGCTAAATGGGAGGCTGACACTGGTGAGACCATTTCTGAAGATGAATGGAAGAAATGCTGTGCACATATTGCGAGCTCTGTCTCCTAACTATAGGCTGAGGCTTATTCACTTCAAATTTCTTCATCGGTTATATTACACCCCTCGATGTTGGCATGCTATGGGTCTGCGTGCGGATTCATACTGCGAAAGGTGTTGAGCCCCTAATGCTGACTTTTTGCATCTTGCGTGGTATTGTGGGGAGGTTCACCCCTTCTGGGTGGAGGTAATGCATATGATCGAGGAAATTACAGGTCTGGATCTGCCTTTTTCCCCTAAATTGGCGCTCCTGGGACTGGTCGATGTAGTTTTGTTGGCTAATAGAAGATTTGTGGGCCTGCTGCTTGCAAAGCACAGAGTTGCGATGTGCTGGGGACGTGGTAGGGCTCCGCGTGGAGCCGACTGGTTGTGAGATGCCTCTTTTTGCCAAGAGCAATTAATGATTTTCTGGGAACTGGTCCCCGAGGGTTCCCGACCCCAGGACATCTGGGCTCCGCTGCGCTCCTTTTTGGAGTCCTCTACATGAGGCTGCTGCTATAAAACTACCCCAGTCACGCGCTTTGCAGTTCTGATTTCGGCTTCCCCCAGTGCGCCATGTTTGATATGTATGACTAGAGGGTTGCACCATGCCCCCGCGTCTTTCCCTTGCCTGTCTTTCTCTGTTCTTACTCTGTTGGTTACGAATTTTCTTGGAGCCCTCAAATAGTGAGCTATTCTCGCGCTGGTCTCCAGCCTTGTGCTTATCCATGCTTTATGCTCCTAATGCCGATGGTATACTTCGATGTGCCTAAATTGCGATGGGATACTCCCTCTGGCATCTTGAATGGTGGTTGCAATCTGCACTGGGATTTGCAAGCTGTACAAAACCAGCTTTATATTCACTCTGTAACTCAGTCCATTGGGCTCTTTTGTTGCATGTGTTTTGTTTCACTGAATAAATAAATTTAAAAAAATTAAAAAATATTGGATGGACCAGGCACTGTCACCATCAGAAGAAAAAAAAAAGGTAATTACTCCCTCACAAGAAGATATCTTCCTACGCTTTCTCATAAACTAATTAAAACGGACCCTCAGTCTTTCCGCAGCTGAGGAGGGTCCTGTGCCCAGGACCAGGGGATCTTTACTGCATGCCTGGTCAGCCTCCTCTTGTCTTCCATCTAAGCCACTTTCACCAGGCCACTGCAATTAAGGACCCTCCAGAGACTAAAAGGAGGACACCTCAGGATGAGGACTGACATATTTGCAGACAATTTCCTTTTGAAGAGGACAAAAAAGAAATGTGTGGGTGCCTATCCCAAGTGGAGGCTTGGAATGGGAGAGTGATCTTCAGCTCAAATCCAGAACTCATCACAAAAAGTGGAGCCAGTGGAATGGGCAACCTTGGATTTAAGATGGAAGAACCTAGGGGCCCTCTGGAGGAGCTCTGAACACCACCACAGGGGTGATGATGGACAGGGGAGTAGTCACTCCCCTTTCTGTTGTCCAGTTTCACGCCAGAGCAGGGACTGGTGTTCCCTGAACCGGTGTGGACTGGTTTATGCATGAAGGGCACCAAATGTGCCCTTCAAGGCAAACCAATGGCTTGGGGATGTTACCCCTCCCAGCCCAGTCACACCCATTTCCAAAGGGTGAGGGCGTTACCTCCCTCTTCCAAAGGAAATCCTTTGTTCTGCCTTCCTGGGTTTAAAAAGATCAAGCAGCATGAAGGCAGAAACCTGTCTGAGTGGCAGCAGCTGGACTGCCCAGAAAACCCTGTAAGACTGGTGGTAGCAATGCTGGGGATCCTCCAAGGAGCCCCCAGAGTGCAGGGATTCATACTTCCAATACTTGCAACAGTATTGGGGTATTATTCCGATGTGTTTGATACCAAACGTGCCCAGGTTCAGAGTTACCCTTATGTGTCTGGACATAGGTAGTGACCTATGTCCAGTACATGCGCAAAATGGCATCCCCACAATCACAAAGTCCAGTAAAATGGATCTGGAGTTTGTGGTGGTACCTCTGCTAGTGCAGGGGTGACCTCACACACGGGTACCTGCAGCCTACCCTCTGGGCTGAGAGGGCCTACCATAGGGGTAACTTGCAATGCCCTGGTGCAGTGACCTGTAGTGAAAATGGGTGCATGCAGCCGTTTCATGCAGGCTGCAATGGCAGGCCTATAGAATCTTTTGCATGGGCTTCCTATGGGTGGCAGAATAAATGCTGCAGCCCATAGGGATCCTTTGGAACCCCAATGCCTTGCGCACCTAGGTACCATATACTAGGGACTTACATGGGGGACCAGTATGCCAATTGCGGGAAGAAAAAGGTACACTTTAGAGAGAGCCTAACTACTGGGGTCCTGGTTAGAAGGGACCCAGTAGACACAGTCAAACACACTGACAAGAGGCAGAAAATGGGGGTAACCATGCGAAGAAAGAGGGTACTTTCCTACAACTAGTGTATGTAATTAGTCTATTACTTACCTCCTATTGGAGGGTTGCCCTTGTAGTATTTTGTGGTATTGTGTGGCCAAAAATAAAGTACCTTTATTTTTGCACACCTGAGTGTTTTCTTTCATGTGTGTAAGTGCTGTGTGACTACAGTGGTTTTGCATGAGCTTTGCATGTCTTCCGTGGCCACGAAAGGGGCGAAAGGCAGACTGTTGGGGACGAGGGACAGTGGAAAGGCTGAGGGACCGAGCCATAGCCCGGGAGTCCTTAAACCTCTCCAGCACAGAGTCCGCCTTGTCTCCAAAGAGATGGGAGCCATCAAATGGCATGTCCACAGGGGTCTGTTGGAAATCCCCTGAGAAATCAGATGTACGTAACCAGGCGTGGCGCTTCAAGGCCACCGTCGCCGCAATTGATCTACCCAGAGAGTTGGTCGTGCCCAGCTCACATTGGATAGTGAACTCTGCCGCGTCACTCCCATCCGAAAAAGCTTGGGAGACGATAGCACGGGCCTCCTCCGGTATCTGCAGCAAGAGTTGTGCGATCGCATCCCAAATAGAGTGAGTTTAACGGCCCAAAAGGCATACGATGTTCACTGACCACTGTGCTAGAGTGGAGGAAGAAAACATCTTCTTCCAAAATAGTTCCAGCCTTTTTGATTCTCTATCTGTGGGTGATGAAGGGAATGTGCTAGAAGAGGAGGAAACCTGAATAACAAGGCTCTCAGCCCTGGGGTGTTGGGACAGGAATTTACGGTTGTTTGGGGCGGGCCGATTGCGACGTGTGATTGTCCTGTTCACAGAAGCCCTTGTGTTTGGTCTGGACCAGGTACCCAAAAGGACATCAATGAAAAGAAAAAGAGGCTCAGTGGTGAAAGCCCCTGGTTGAAGCACGTCCATCAGTAGATTAGACCTGACTTGGACAGTAGGCAGGTCCAGGCCGAGGACCTCATCCGCCCTACTGACCACCATGGAACAAGTAGCGTCCTCCACTGTAGCCAATGAAGGAGGAGACAACGTGCCAGCATCTGGAGAGGTATGCAGACCACTGGCCTCACCCAGCTCCTGTATCCAGTCCATGTTAGGATCATCCTGGTATTTTAAGGGTCCAGGGACCCCCTCCAATCCTTATACCCAGTTCAAACCCATAACAATAACGGTCAGAATCCAACCAGGAGTGAACAGGCCCCATTGAAGAAGGAGGCGACGGCGGCAGACTCTGTTCCGACTCAGAGTCGGCGGGAATCAGGATCGGGTTGACATCGAATGTGGGCACCACCGACGTAGGGAGCGTCAACATACGAACCGGCACCGGGGAAGGTCTTGACGGTAAGACCAGCGTCGGTATTAATCCGTAGAGGACTTTGGTGGCCGTAGCCACTGGTGTGGAACCCGAAGGCCTTCAACCGAAACCCTTGGGCCACAGGGTGCTGTAGCGGGGTCGGACTGCCCAAAAATGAGGCACATGGCCTAATGTAATTTCTTTAATTGGGCAGGGGTCACCCCGGAAACTTGGGGAGGTGCGGAGCTGACCCAAAAGCAGGCTTCGAGGATGGAGGCCTAGAGCTTTGACGTTCCTCCTGCAACTCATCAGCTGAGCGATGGGGTGAAGTCGAAGGATGAAGAGATTTCTTTGACTTATTATTATTATTACCTTAACCTGAAGAATTTGAGGAGGACGAGTGGTGATGGGTCCCTGTATGGTCTCAAGACCTTCCTCTCGAGCGAGACTGGGATCAATGCAGAGTCGAGCGCTCGTCGCGATAAGCTTGAGGGACTGCTCCTTCAAGGCCGTCGGGTGCATGGCCCAGCACTCAGAGCATGACTTTGGGTCATGGTCGCACTCCAGGCACCATAGACAGACCAGTTGCAGATCCGTCACTGACATCATGCGGTGACAGTCCTCGCAAGGTTTGAAGCCGTCTTCGGGGACATCCTCGACACACCAAAAACATGACCAACAAACTCCACAAGAGTGTCTAAGTCAATCAAAAATTGACCTAGCGTAGCTCTCTCAGGATCAGCGCGTGGCACGGAAAGAAAAGAACTGCCATCACTGCACTGAGGCGGCATCTATGTACTACTCCCAACATCATCACAGCGACTACAATGCCAAGGACGCCTGCAGAGTCGACAGACGCCACCTAGCGACACACAAGGGTATTGTTCGAAGAAAAGATCTCCGGATCCAGTCTGACACCTGGGGGAAAATTCTAAGGTAAGAAATCTACAACTAGAAGTCTCTCAGATTATATGAATATAGTATTTCTATAGCGCAAACCTAGCCAAAAGGCAGCAGAGCTCTGTACATGGTGTTTAGATTGCACCTTCAAGAGGTGGGACTTGACTGGTAATAAGTAAGCTTTGAACAAGTATAGTCCACCCCTCTGGTTCGAATATTTGATATATGCCATGTCTTAGAAAGGGCATTTAAAAAACTAACACATTGCAGAGTGAAGGGAGGTTTTACCAACTCAGTGATTCCTCAGACACCTACAACACCCGGCCAGAGAGAGTTGGATTCAAGAGAGGCAACAATAGTTTAATGTGTTTTTAAGTGTATTTTTTTAATTGAAAAACTATATGGTGATAATCACAAAAAATACCTCAACACACAACTGTCCTGAATAGATTAGACTTTCTGTGTACTCACATAAATTGAGCAAGATTTGGCAGTATAAACGTACTGCTCTACAGAGATGGAACTGCAATACATTTTTTTAATAAATTCACTGAGCTGCCATGGCTGAAATCACTAGGGTTCTGCTGTTTTTTTTAGTCCACATAATCAGAGTCTCTGTTGCAGTAAAGATAATTCTCAAGCGCAGACAAAGCAAAGAGATCTAACTTTTGGCCACCGGTCTTTAGGTTGGCCAATGCCTGGTTTGCCATGTTTTTTTGAAAATGTTATTGTTGGGGAAGCGGTTGGCCCTTCATCAAGCTAAAAAACACACTAAAGGGAACTACATGTGTGGGGATGTGCTCCTCGTGAAATAGCAGAATGCTATCACTCACAAGAGAAGTTATCTGACCCATAGCTCCATGTGGTAGTGGATGGAACAAATATGTGAATGGCACACTAACAAACCAAACTATGAAGAAAAGCCCTACAACTAAAAATATTAGATACATAATTGTAATAAAAGCAAAAGATTTTGGTCAACACTGGACATCAGAAGAGTATTTCCTGCTGCTACTTACCATTAATTACATGCTTTAGACTCAAGTTCCACTGCCTTCCATCACCATAAGTTTCTACTTTGGAGTATCAATACCAAGAACCTTTCCCAGCAAAAACTTGAAACAACCAAAATAATTTCGAAGTTAGAATTTCAGTACTTGCTAATATACCTGCAAATATGGCAACAGGAATACAGGAACAAGCCAACGTGGAGCACCCCTGGATGGAGGTCCATGACAGGGTTCAGCCTGATCATTAACAAATGTAGCTGGATGGAGGTCTTACTTGTGCTAAGAATATTCCTAGCTCTGTGGATCTCTTAAGACACCAATGCAATTCAATTACAAAGAATTAGTACACATACTGGAGAAGCAATCTTTTCACTACTGTGAAAAAGACAAAGTAGAAAAGTGTGAATATCAATGCAGTGGTTCTTGAAAGGGAAAAATATTCATCAGGTGAGACCCCTGCTGAGAGCAAAGTGGCTCATACCTGGTGCAATAATGAACAAGTTACTTACCTTCTGGAATGCCCTATCTGGTAGAGACTATCTAGCCGCAGATTCCTTACCTTTGAGTTTCTCAGGCATCAGACTATATCTGGAAATTTTTCTTGAGCAGCCCCTCTGTGTACCAGTAGGTGGCATAATTCGGCTATGCCTGGCATTATCCATGCCAGAAGTAACGTGTGTGCTGCTATACAGGCGCCATCTCGGGCACGCTGACATCAGTTTCTTTTCGCAATTTTCCACGCCAGGAGCACAGGACCACGGAGTAACAATGGTGTGGGTAATGAGAGCTTTGAAAGGGGAACATCCCTAACCCTACAACCTGCTGGCAGAGCGGGGAGGATGTGTAGGACGATAAGGAATCTGCTGCTAGATACAGTCTCTACCAGATAAGGCATTTCCGAAGGTAAGCATCTTGTCATCTGATAGAGGCTTCCAGGTGCAGATTCCTTACCATTACATTGATACCCAAGCAATACCTCTCTGGAGGTGGGTCTGTGAGACTAAAAAGTCTTGCAGGACCGAACGGGCAAAATGCCCATCACTATAGACCCGAATGTCCATGCAGTAGTGTTTGGTAAAAACGTGCAGACGCCCACGTTGCTGTCTGACAGATGTCCAGGATTGGAACTCCGTGTGCTAACGCGGTGGGTCACAGCTTTTGCTCTGGTCGAATGAGCACACAAACCCTCAGGGGGTTACTTTCTGGCCATTGGGTAGCAGATCTTAATGCACAACATGATTGTAAGGAAATGCCTCCTTGGCATGGTTACCCCCTAACTTCTTGCCTTTGCTGATGCTAAGTTTTGACTGAAAGTGTGCTGGGACCCTGCTAACCAGGCCCCAGCACCAGTGTTCTTTCCCTAAAACTGTACCTTTGTCTCCACAATTGGCACAACCCTGGCACTCAGGTAAGAAGTCCCTTGTAACTGGTACCCCTGGTACCAAGGGCCCTGATGCCAGGGAAGGTCTCTAAGGGCTGCAGCATGTTTTATGCCACCCTAGGGACCCCTCACTCAGTACATGCACACTGCCTCACACACTGTGTGTGCTGGTGGGGAGAAAATGACTTAGTTGACATGGCACTCCTCTCAGAGTGCCATGCCAACCTCACACTGCCTGTGGCATTGGTAAGTCACCCCTCTAGCAGGCCTTACAGCCCTAAGGCAGGGTGCACTATACCACAGGTGAGGGTATATGTGCATGAGCACTATGCCCCTACAGTGTCTAAGCAAAACCTTAGACATTGTAAGTGCAGGGTAGCCATAGGAGTATATTGTCTGGGAGTTTGTCAAACATGAACTCCACAGTTCCATAATGGCTACACTGAAAACCTTGAAGTTCGGTATCAAACTTCTCAGCACAATAAATGCACACTGATGCCAGTGTGCAATTTATTGTAACATACACCCAGAGGGCACCTTACAGATGCCCCCAGAATACCAATCCGACTTCTAGCGTAGGCTGACCAGTTTCTGCCAGCCTGCCACACACCAGAAATGTTGCTGGCCACATGGGGAGAGTGCCTTTGTCGCTCGGTGGCCAGGAACAAAGCCTGTAATGGGTGGAGGTGCTTCTCACCTCCCCCTGCAGGAACTGTAACACCTGGCGGTGAGCCTCACAGGCTCACCCCTATTGTTACAGCACCACAGGGCATCCCAGCTAGTGGAGATGCCCGCCCTCTGGCCACTGCCTCCACTTTTGGCGGCAAGGTTGGAGGAGATAATGAGAAAAACAAGGAGGAGTCACCCACCAGTCAGGACAGCCCCTAAGGTGTCCTGAGCTGAGGTGTCCCCTACCTTGAGAAATCCTCCATCTTGAGTTTGGAGGATTCCCCCAATAGGATTAGGGATGTGCCCCACTCCGCACAGGGAGGAGGCACAAAGATGGTGTAGCCACCCTCAAGGACAGTAGCCATTAGCTACTGCCCTCCCAGACCTAAACACACCCCTAAATTCAGTATTTAAGGGCTCCCCAGAACCTAGGAAACTAGATTCCTGCAACCTGAAGAAACAAGAAGGACTGCTGACCTACAAGCCTGCAGAGAGGCTCCCCCTGACCACGACTGTCTGTAACAAGGGACTCGACGCCCGGAACCAACACTGCACCCGCAGCCCCCAGGACCTGAAGGAACCGAACCTCATCGCAGGAGTGACCCCCCCAGGCCATCCTCTGCCTTGCATTGGTGGTGGCCGTCCAGAGAAGCCCCCCGTGCCTGCCTGCACCACAAGAGTGACCCCCGGGTCCCTCCAATGTTTCCTACCTGAAACACGGCGTCTGCTTTGCACACTGCACCCGGCCACCCCTGTGCCGCTGAGGGTGTGTTTAGTGTGCCTACTTGTGTCCCTCCCAGTGCTCTACAAAACCTCCCCTGGTCTGCCCCCCTCAGAGGACGCAGGTACTTACCTGCTGGCAGACTGGAACCGGAGCACCACTGTTCTCCACAGGCGCCTATGTGTTTTGGGCACCTCTTTGACCTCTGCACCTGACCGGCCCTGAGCTGCTGGTGTGGTAACTTTGGGGTTGCCTATGCCCCAGAACTGAGACTTGTAAGTGTTTTACTTACCTCCTAATCTAACCTTGACTTACCCCCCTACAGGAACTGTTGATTTTTGCACTGTGTCCACTTTGAAAATAGTTGATTGCCATTTTTACAAAGGCTGTATATGATATTGCTTTTATTCAAAGTTCCTAAAGTATCTAAGTGAAGTACCCTGCATTTAAAGTGTTTAATGTAAATCTTGAACCTGCGGTTCTTAAAATAAACTAAGAAAATATATTTTTCAATATAAAAACCTATTGGCCTGGAGTAAGTCTGAGTGTGTGTTCCTCATTTATTGCATGTGTGTGTACAACAAATGCTTAACACTGCCCTCTGGTAAGCCTACTGCTCAACCACACTACTACAAAATAGAGCATTAGAATTATCTAATTTTGCCACTATCTTACCTCTAAGGGGAACCCTTGGACTCTGTGCACACTATTTCTTACTTTGAAATAGTATATACAGAGGCAACTTCCTACAATGAGCCAACGGGAGATGGTCTGTTTCTGCAGGACCTTCTTTGCTCCAACACATCTCACAAGGAGTTGGTCCTCCACCTAGACCTCTTTCATGCGGTTAAGATAGAACAACAATGCTCTTTTTGGGTTCAGACAGTGAAGTTGCCCCTCTTCCCTGGAGGGAAGTGGTGGAGCGTAAAAAGTAGGCAAGATGAACAAGCTACTTACCTTTGGTAACGCCTTACCTGGTAGAGACAATATCTAGATGCAGATTTCTTTTGAATTTCCCCAGGAATCAGTCTGAATCCGGAGATGTTTCTTGAGCAGTATGCCTGCGCGCTGTTAGGTGGCGTTGATCAGCTCTGTGTCCATCGTTGTCCACGCTGGACCAGACATTGTGGGTCATATACAGGCAATGGGCGCTTGGAACTAAGTTTCTTTTCATGACTTTCCATGCCAGAAGCACAGAGCCAAGAAGAACAGTGACCACTGGTGTGTCTAAACTAAGGTCTTGAAAGGGAGTCCCGATCCCTAGAGATCACTTTGCAGAGCGGAGAGGACGGGTGGGTCGGTAAGGAAATTGCAACTCAATATTGTCTCTACCAGAAAAGGTGTTACTGAAAGTAAGTAACTTCTTCATCTGATAGAGGCTTCTAGTTGCAGATTCCTTACCTTTTGAACAGATACACAAGCAATAACATCCCTAGAGCTGGCTCTGCAAACCAAGATCAAACTAGAAAGTTCTGCAGAGCCAAAAGGGTAAAGTATCCATCCCTACAGAACAGACTGTCCAGGTAGTAGTGTTTGGTGAACGTGTGCAAGGATGCCCATGTTGCCGCCTGACAGATATCAAGGAACGGAACTCTGTGTTCTAACACAGTGGTCACAGCTTTTGCTCTAGTAGAATGAGCTTGCAAACCTTCAGGTGGTTACTTGGCCAGTGGGCAGCAGATTTTAATACAGAGTACGACCCATCGGGTGATGGCTCGATTCTGCACTGCCGACCTTTCTTCACACCCAAATAACCGACAAAGGGTTGATCACCCACCCGGAACTCGTTCATGCGATCAAGGTAGAACGCCAACATTCTTTTTGGGTCCAGGGGGTGGAGTATTTCCTCTTCCTTAGAAGGATGTGGGGGTGCATAAAAAGTAGGTAAGGTGATTGATTGGCCTACATGAAAGTGTGTGACCACTTTTGCCAAAGAGGAAGCCCTAGTGTAAAGCACCACTTTGTCAGGATAGATGGAAAGGTTTACATGACAATGCCTGTAGCGCACTCACCCTTTGGCAGATGTAATTGCCACAAGGAAGGCTGTTTTTAAGGTGATAAGCCTGCATGGACAATTGTAGGGAGGCTCAAATGGAGAACACATTAGGAATGTCAGAACCGAATTTAAATCCAATTGGGGCATAATGAATGGGGATGGAGGAAACATACGAGTAAGGCCTTCAAGGAACCTATTTACAATTGGAGTCTTAATAAAGGAAGATGGACCAGTCAACCTCAAAAATGCAGAGATAGCAGATAAGTAAATTTTGAGAGTGCCCAAAACAGAGCCCTGTTGGCCAGAGAAAGTACAAAGAGGCCTTCAGAAAGAGGGGCAGAAAGGGGGCTGGGTCAACAGACTTGTCTGTGCACCATGCCACTAATTTCTTTCAATGACAGGCATATACCGTTTTAGTGGAGGGACGCCTGGCTGTCAAGATAACATCAGAGACGTCGGGCGGAAGGTCAAAAGCTGTCAACTGCCACCACTCAATCTCCACGCAAGAAGGCAGAGACTGGAAAGGTTTCAATGGAGAACCCTTCCCTGCTGTTACAACAAAAGATCCTCCAAAATCAGCAGCCTGATCAGAGGACCAATGGCCAATCCCAACGGCTCAGAATAAAAAAAAACTCCAAGCCCAACCCTGAGCCACAAGGATGACTTGGGCCTGGTCATTTCTGAACTTCTTGAGAACTCTGAGCAGAAGTGGTATGGATGGCCTGAGCTCCACTCAAGATGAAAAGCGTCTCCAAATGATAGCCGTCTTGGAACTCAAGCGTGCATAAATGCTGACACTGAACATCTCTGCCAACTGCTGAAAGAGACCTCCGCCACCTTTGGATGGAGACACCATTCGTGATTTGCTAGGCATCTTCGGCTGAGTTAATCTGATCTGGCATTCAGAGAGCCCACCAGGTGTTGAACCACAAGGGATATGCACTGACGTTCGAGCCATGTCCAGAGACGCAGGTCCTCTTGACAAAGTGTCCACGACCAGATGTCTGTGGTGTTGTCCATGAGCAACTGCACTAGCCTTCCCTTAATGGATGGTAAAAAACTTTCAGTGCCAGCCAGATCCCATGGAGCTCCAGCAGGTTCGCCAAAGGCCTCTCATCTACACCTCTCCCAGATGGCCGTCCCGTCCCGGGATGACCCAACTGTCACCACTGTCAGGTCTGGTTGGGGAGGGGAGAGGGTTCTCTGGCTGACCCAATCACGGTTCATTAAGCCCCCACAGCAGTTCTTATGCAGTTCCCTCTAAGATATGGACCATGTTGGAGAGATTCTTTAGATGCGGCATCCACTGGAACATTAGGTCCCACTGCAGATCCCACAAATACAAGCAAACATGTGTCACAAAATGGATGCAGTAGGCCATGAGAACCAGCAGCCTCAGAGTCAGTCTCACTGAAACCCAGGATAGAGGCTAAAACCTCAGTATGATAGCTTGAATAACCTGTATTCGCCGTTCGGGAGGATGAACCTGAAACTGCATCGTATCTATAACAGCTCTGATGAAATAAAATGCCTGAGAAGGGGTTGGTTATGACTTTAGCACATTTACAGCCAACCTAATGGAGTGCCGGAGGTCCGCCATAGTCTAGAGGTGGGAGACGACAGCCTGGGGGCCAAGTCTGCCTTCAACAGCCAGTCATCAAGACAGGGGAAAACTGGCACCCCTGATATCCACAGATGAGACGCAACCACCGCCACTGGCTTGGAAAGGCCACTGGGAAGCACGGTACAATGAAAGTGCTTGTGGCCTACCATGAACCGCTGGAAACACCTCTGGGCAGGAAGGATGGTAATGTTGAAGTAAGCATCCTGCAAGTCCAGGGCTACCATTCAGTTTCCTGGGTCCAGAGCAGACAGGACTTGAGCAAGCACGAGCATTTCGAAATTCTTTTTTTTGAGGAAGTTGAGAGGGTGCGCGTTTATGATAAGAAGGCGGCTCCTGTCCTTCCTGCGCACCAGAAGTAGCAAGAATGGCAACCATGACCTACTTCTAACGTTGGCAACATCTCTATGGCTCCCCTGGCCATGAAAGCCGTCACTTCCTGGCAGAGAAAGGAGAGGTGGCCCTCTGTCGGTCTTTCGTAAATGGGTGGCATGGGTGGAGAGAGGTCCTGAAGAGGAGAGAACAGCCACTTATATAATAATATATAACTGTGGAACCAACTGGTTTGATGTTATAGACCACCAGTGGGGCAGGTGACAGAGTATACTGCCTCCCGCTGGGTGCCCATGAGGGAATAAGGGCAAGCTAAAGGGGTTTGGAGGCTTCAGCTGCAGGGGAAGCAGTGGACTAGCTGGACCTTTGGCTACCCAAACCACAAGGTCTGTGGGTACAGCATTCTCAACCATGCAGAGGCTGGGAAGCTTGCGCACCATGGGTGCTGGGCATTTAAAGACGTGGTTGGAAGCTCCTTGCGTGGTCACGAAAGGTAGACTGGGTTTGATGAGGGGCAATTAACAGGCCCAAGAATCATAGCTCTATTATCCCTGAAGCACTTCAGCACTGAGTCAGCCTTGTCTCTGAAGAGAAGGGAGACATGAAAGGGCATGACCATAAGCGATGTTTGGACATCCTCTTAAAAGCCACTTGTCCTCAGCAATGCATGGTGCCCTAAGGCCACCGATAATGAAACCGCTCTGATCAGCGAGTGGGTGCTGTACAGTCCACATTGATTAATGAACTTGGCTGCATCCCTCCCATCAGAAACAGCTTCAGAGAGTACGGCTCAGTCCTCCTCTGGGACCGTTGGCAGCACCTGAGCAACCGTATCATACAGCGTGTGGGAATACCAGCCCAAAAGGAATGCAGTGTCAGTCTGGTGAAAGAAAACATTTTCTTTCTCAAAGTGTCCAGGCTCTTGGATACCCTGTCCAGTGGGGTGGTAGGGAATGTACCAGGATTTACATGGGAGGTTGGGGCTTGGACTACCAAGCTCTCTCGAGTAGGATGTTCGGTGAGGAAACTGGGGTCCCCTGTGTTAGGCCGGTGGCTAGGGACAATCGTCCTGCTCACAGGAGTCCCTGTGCAGGGTTTGGACCAAAACCCTAGCAGGGTGTCTTTGAGAAGCAGTTCTGCAGGAGGACACTCCTGGATGAAGCACCAGTCAAGACGCGCAAGTCTTGACTGCCACTGAAGGCAAAGGACCTCAGCTGCCCTTCTTGCCAACATTGTGACTGAGGCTCCTTTTCCGTATCCACAGCAGGAGAAATCATGCCGGTATATGGAGAAGTACCCAGTCTTCTGGCGTCCTCCAGGTCCTCACACCAGTTCATGTTGGGATTTAGGGGCAAGTATTCTTCAGGGTCAAGTGACCCTTCTCTATCCTCCCTGAATGCCAACCAAGGGCTCAGGATCTGACCTGGAATGCCCGGATCCAGTCGGCACCGAGTCAGAGTCATTCAACAACCCTTCAGATCTGTGTCAGAGTTGGAGATGAGAATAGGGATAGCATCACCGGTGAGCGATGGCACATTTAGGAGCATCAGCACTGGGACTAGAGCCGGGGAAGTTTGCAGATGTAAGACGGGCGTCAGTCTAGACCATTATTGGGTCCAAGAGGCCTGAATGGCTTCTGAGCTGCCGGCAGGAAACCAGGAGGGGCCCCTCCTGAAACCCAGGGTCCTGATGGCATGCCTGAACATGAGGTGTGTGGTCTCATAAAACTCATGGAGTTAGGCGGCGGTCGCTCTGGCATCTGGAAACTCTGGGAGGCACAGAGCCAGCCCAGGTTCTGGCTCAACCGTGGAGCAAGTCCTCGAATGACGATGCTCCCTCGTCAGCCGACGGACTGAGTGAAGTCAAAGACCTCTTTATCTTCTTACTCTTCTTGCAGAGGGATTTACCTGAGTGGCCCAACAACTTCGAGCACGACATAGATCTTGGACTCCACAACTGATCTTGGGACCTTCCTATCAACCGGAATTAAGACCGTTGTGGCGTCAAACATCGAGCCACCAGGAGCTTGAGGGATCGCTCCCTCCAAGCCTTCAGATGCACTGTGTGGCAGTCCACGCAGGGATGCACGTTGTGGTCGTGCTGGGGGCACCAGAGGCAAACAAAGTGCGGGTCCGTCACCAACATCTGTTGGTGACAGGCACCACAGGGTTCGGTGCCGGCCTTCCTAGAAGACTTTCCGGACACACCAGGGGTAGACTTCACAAAATAGTCTTTGACACAAGCCAAAAAAAGGTTAGTCAAAAAGTGACTAGGGGTAACTCTCGCCGGACCTGTACTAGGTGGTGCATAAAGAAATGACAGCGCATTGGGATGGCATCTATATACGCACCACACGTCACTTCTGGTGTGGATGATGCCATATGGAGTCAAATGACCCCACCTACCAGGAAGGATTACCGTTCAAGAAACATTTTTGGATCCAGTCTGACACCTGAGGAAAATTCGAAAGTAAGATATCTGCAGCTAAAAGTCTCCATCAGATATCAGTCTTAAGGCTTGCCTTTAATCAATACTAGATGGTGCACAAAATAAAAACATACTTTACTATATCAGTAGGCAAAAACCACAATGCTATTATTTTCTAACTTCTTCCTTTTACTTAATACCCTTGTGTGCTCCCTCGTATAATTAAGGGACAAAGCACAATGAATCTGATGTCTTTCCACACGTCAAGCAGGACTGGGCATGTTAGGAAAGAAACATGAAAGTACTTCTCGTCAAAGAAAAAAAACTTTTTTTTTTTTTTAAATTGTATCATACTATACTGTCCACCATGCCCAAATAACATAGAAAACAAAGGCCTAGACCATCGTATAATATCCCCATCCCACATGGATTAAGAGTAAGGTGTTTCAGGCCCTACTTTAAACTCCTTTCAAATTAATTTGTGCAAATATATTTTCCCACACATTTATTAAATCTTTGTGCTTGGAAATAATTCCTCATGTAGCAGTTGTGCTAATTCTCACACTGACAACCTTTCCAATGCAGTTAAGTAAGCCCACCTATGTGTCTCCATATGAAAGAACAGTCTTTAATTTGGTCGGGGAAGGCACAAATTATAAACCTGATGGTCTATTTGACTGTGCCAACTTCCCCTGACAAAGGTAAGGTGTATTTTCTGTAATCGACTCCTCGTCTTGCCATTGGTATAGAACTTGAACCCACTGCTGGTGTTTCTTTTTAAACACCATGTGAACCAGTGGACGTTTTATCTTGCAAAGTGTTCCCTGGGCACCCAACCAGCTGCAAAATCATTAAAGTTCCTATTTTGACGCAGTTTCCACATAGAGCACAAAATGTTAGGGATGAACCACATGGTGTAAAAAAATTTACACAAAAGTTGAATATTTGTACTGATGCCCTGTGAGATTCGTGGGAAGAAACATAACTATGAGTCATCTTGTGCATGTTCAACTCTAAAATGAAGACTTAGAAGAAAAACGTTGCAGAACTCTGAATCAAATGCTACATCTCAGGAAAAGACACATGCACTCTACAAGACCACTTGTTGCAAACCTCGCTTTTTTGCTCCGTCTACAAGATGAAGGAAGAATGATCTCTTCAAGTTTAGTCCTTGTAGTACTGAACGTCTGAAAATACCTGTGATTCAAGAGTGTAGTGAAGCACCTGCTGTGCACCAGCTTGAGCGGGGTGTCAGTGGACAGATTCAATAGTTTTATCAGGATCTTCCTAACATTGAACAATGACTCCCAGGTCAAAAGACAGAACAAGAACTAATAAATGGAAGAAAGAAGACACTGTGACAAAGTTGTGGGGTGGTGGCTAAAGGCTTTGCGAAAGAACCAAAAATGCTTAGAGAGAGAAAGAGGAATGATGAAAATTACAAAGAAAATGTGAGGCAAAGAAGGAAAGAATGTAGTAAAAAAAAGGGATGTTAAGAAAAACAAATAGAAGGGAATAAAAAGAAAGTAGAAAAGAGAAGGAAGAAAACTTTCCTTGGGGAAACAATACCTGGGGGCTTTCCCTCAACGTGTTGGAATCGCACATACTTCACTTGCACACTCAGTGGTAACCGTTTAGTTCAAAGTGAGCAGTAGTTTATTTCTGTGGCTACTTCCAATGAGATCCCCCCACAGTACGACAGGTGATGCTGACGAAGTACAAGATTAATTACTACCTCACAGCAACTAGTTGAATTAGTTTATTTTCTCCTTACAAATATCGGTGTCTGTAAACAGACAACAAACATTAAAAGGTAAATAAAACCACCTGATCTCTGCTGGACATATGTATATCCTAAAAACTAATTCTGATGGATAAAGACTTGCTGGTATTAATAATTAGATAAAGGCAACGTATTAAAGAGAGAGGCTTTAGTAAATTGCATTAATTAAAGAAAACAATACAAAAATCAAACCATGCTGCCTTGTCAATTCAAAACTGTGCCACAGGAGACATACACGATGCTCAAGTGAGGATTGTAACCAAAGTCAAGATAATGTATCGAAACATTTTTTGTGGATTTAGAGCAACTATGACTGCATGTGTCACGGACATGGGTTCACTTCGATTAAGTACTTTGGTGATGGAGGGCAGGATGTGACAATGAACATAGTGACCTTGCAACCTTTCTTACCTCAGGACAAAGATTCCCAGTGGAAACAGATGTTATCTTGCCTGGAGGTCCAGAGACATAGCAGTTTTTTCCACCAGGACTCTGCGGCTGATCTGCAGAAGAGTTACAAGAGAAATGCATATTAAACAGAGAAAGAATATAGCCAGGCCATCAGCTCCAAAGTAACACTTAGTGAAGTGAACCACACCTAAGGGAACCTTACTAAATTGAGTGCGTCCTATTTTCAGAATACACTTCTACTTGAGCTTGCACCTTTGTGCAGAACACCACCACTATCAAGACCATGTTAAAACTCAATTAAGGATTGTAAAAGAACTGCTTTATTAAGAATATACAAGGCTGAAGTGTTTGGAAAAGTTTAAAATGCAACATCCTCAGCGATTCTACCAAATAAATAATTTCCTTGGGACCATGCAATGCATACCATGATGCGATAGTCATTGTGCGGTGTCAACGTAAACTTACTACTAGCTTGTAAACCTTGAGGGATAAGAAAAGAGAAAAATATGGCCTATGTATGAGAAACAGCACTTACATATTAAAGTACTTGTTATATTTATTTGAACAAGACGTTGATTAAAATGCGTGGCACCCAAATATTGTTAAGAAAATAAATGTTGAATGCACTTCTTCACAGAAAAGATAAATAAAATCACATATGTAGCAAGGTCTGTATTCTTTGGGGTAAATTCTTAAAAAGCTGTGTATATCTAAGTAGAAAATAATAATATGTACTTATTTGTAAATCCTCTAAAAAGCACTGTGTGTTTCTTTGTGGTTCCTTCTAAGCACTGGAGGTCTTATAAAAATATGCATGTGGGTTGAGAATGCGCTCAGAGACGAGGACCATTCCATGATGTTGTTCTATTACAACTGTTTTTCATTTTCGTGTGGAGAGTTCAGTTATAAACAACTTCGAAAAGCTCTGCGTTCAGCAGATTTCTACAGTGCATATAGTTTGAGTCGACTCTTAGGCTACCAAAGGGGTGACCCAAACAAATTATTATAACATCCTATTATCAAACATGTGCAATGTTATTCCACTCACTGACCAAGGCATGAAAAAGAGGAGAGGGGGGAGGGGTATTGGAGGCGGAAGGTTTGCCCACATGGAGACATGTTTTAGATCCTTCACCTGTGGATTGTTTGTTCTGAAGATAATTAAAGGGTGCACGTTTAAGGGATACCGGCCATGGCCTAGAATTCCATATCCAAAACCACAGCCCCCAAAGTGACCGAGCGGAGCTGCATGGAAGCGCCACCCCTGCATGTTGACATCAGTTTCTGTCTCTCTCTCTCTGCGCCCTCGGCCGAGAAGTACAGAAAAACTAGAGGTCCACTGAACAAGTAGGTGGGAGGGCACTGTGGAATCTGCTGTTACATAGAGTATCCACCAAAACAAGCATTATTGACATCTTGCACTTCTGATGTATACATGGAAGAATCCTCGCTTTCGAATAGATACCAAATGAGTCACCCCTCTGCAGAAGATAGCGGGTCTGTGGAGTGGGCTCAGATCACAAAGTCCTGACAGAACTGGAGAAATTGCTTTTTTCCTCGGACCTTGCTATCAAGGCAGTACTACTACGTGATGATGTACACTGAAACCCACGAGATCAGGGACAGGCATTCCACAGGCTAACACAGTGGTGGCAGCTTTGGCCCTGGTGGAATGGGCCCTCAGTCCTTCAGGAGGCTGTTTTTTGGCCCATGTATTGCAGACCGCAATGCAAATGGCCATCCATCTTTACAGAGACCTTTTCTGCACAATCTTGTCTCTCTTTGTCCCAGAGAACCACAAATAAAGCTCATCACCACCCGGTGGTCTTTGGTGTCATCAATGCAAAAGGTTCACGTTTTTTTGGGGTCCATTCAATTGAATATCCCCTCCACTTTTGCAGAGTGAGGTGGGGCAAAGAACCTTGGACAGGAGAGTGAATGATTACACAACGAGAAAATCAGTCATACCTTTTGGCAAGAAGGCTGCCCTAGTCCTCAGCATCAGTTAGTATCAGTTAGTCTGGAAAAAAGGTAGTGTAGGGCTGTTGTGCTGAGTAAGCCTGGAATTCACTCAAATGATGAGCTGAAATGAACACAACGAATTAGACAGTCTACCATCAGAATTCTCAACAAGCAGCTCTACCTCAGCTCAAAGGCAGTACACATGAGAAATGACAAGACTAAATTAAGGTCCTACTGTGGCATCACAAATGGTTTGGGAGGGAAAATGTATGTTAAACATGTTAGAAAACACATCACGATAGTGATTTACACGAGGACAGTTGGTTCGCTAAATGCAGAAACCACAAAAGGGCCAATAAATAACCTTTAATAGGGCCCACTGTTGGCTTTGCTGGGGCAAAGATAGAACACATTTAAAAAAAAAGATCCAGTAGCTTGGTTCGCACAGTCAGCCATGCAGACACCACACCAAGCCACAAATTTGTCCCAGTATCCAACATAATTAGACTTTGTGAAAAGGAGTCTGCCAGGCAGGACGACAACCACAACTTTGGTTGGGAAATCAAACCTTGTTAACTGTCACTGCTCAATCTCTATGCAGGTGTAGATTGCACAGGCTTAGTACAGAACCTTGCCCTCCTCCAACAACAGAAGATCCTCCCGAAGTAGAAGCCTGATCAGAAGGCAGACACACGCACAGTAGTTCCAGATACAAACACATGCCTGGCCTAATCTGGGGACACTAAAATGACTTGCAAATGGTCGTTCCTGAGAACTCTGGGCGGCAGAGGTGGATATCCATACACAAATCCCATGTTCCACCCCTGCTGAAATGCATCTCCTATGGAGAGCCATCGCGGGAACTCAAACAATGTACAAAAGTTTAACACTGCGTTTTCACGATAGCGGCAAGAAGATTAAGCCAGGTTTCTCTCCACTATTTTCAACAGCTCTGGGTGCATAAGTCATTTGTGATCATCCAGATATCACCAGCTGATCCTGCTAGATGTTTAACAGTCAGGGAGATATGCTGACATTTCAGCTACCTCCAAGGGCACAGGACTCAGGATCCCATGTCTGCCTGCTTGTTGCAGCACCGCATGGCAGTGATTTTGTCCATGAGAATCTGTACCAGCCTCCCTTCAGTGGACAGTACGGAGGCCTTGAAAGCAAGAAAACTGGCCCAAAACTCCAATGGATTGGTATGGAGCAGGGTTTTTGCCGGAGAATAAAGCCCTCCTATCACTACCTCTCCCAGGTCAACTTCCCAACCCAGTAGGAATGCATTAATCACCAAAGTCAGCACTGGGGGGGAGGTGTCACTTGATAGTCAGTAGTCACCACTGCGGATCTTGTGTATTCTCCTCCAAAACCTGGATGTCTCTAACAGGATTCTGAGGTGCTGGGCCCACTGAAACTTCACATACCACTGCACAGCCTGTATATGCCACATAGGGAAGTGGACAAACAGGATGGATGCATGAGGTTAACAGGCCACGGAGCCTCAAAGCTGCAATTACCGAGGTCCAGGTCTGAGACTGCAACATTGGCATTGTACCCTGAATGTCTTGGATGAGTCCTGGATGTGTTTCAACGGATGGAAGGCACTGACGTACACCGTGCCCAGAACAGCCCCTATAAAACAAAGCTCTGGGAAGGGAGTCAGGTTTGACTTTGGCTCGTTGATCTATAACCCCAACGTTTGCCACTGTCTGCATGTGGTCAACGACTGACTGCGACAAGCCCACCTTCAATAGTCATTTGTCGGATAAAGGGAAAACTGGTATTCCCAACCTCTGAAGATGGGCAGCAACCACTGCCATCACTGTGATGAACACCCGAGGGGTGCTGGTAAAGGCTCTATTTTGTAGTAGTGTGGCCGAGAAGTTAGGCTTATCAGAGGGTAGTGCTAAAACTTTGTTGCACTCACTGGTGCAATAAATGAGACACACACACTCAAAGAATAAATCTGAGACCAATTTAAAAAAATAACACTTCTTTTTAAGCATACTTTAAACCCAAGAAATCCAGTATAAGGTAAGTACGTTTTAAGCATAAATTCTTTTCACTTGCAAAAATCAACACAGTACAATTTCAGAGTTCTTTAATGTTAACCTAAGGAAGGAAAACACATTCAGCAAATAAGCACTTTACAATGACTCATGGGACCAATCTTGGAAATTTAAGGTGAATACTGGGCAAGGGTCAGATTCAAGCTCAGGAGAGCTGGGAGGCTTCATAGATACCAGGGGCCCACTTCAACTCAGGCCAGTGGCGACAGGTGCAGTGGTTGTTTGAGGCTTCAACTTTCTCTCACCACAGAAGCTACAGGAGAGGGTGCCTGCGTGCAGAGACTGCAAGCCACTTCAGGGAGTACAGGAGGGGTGAAACCACAATGGACTCCGACTCGGGCAGCTGGGGAAACTTTTTGGCACCTGAGGAGCAGTGGTGACTTCAGGTGTCAGGTCTTTGCGGTTCCACAGTCTGCAGAGTCCTTTCTTTAGAGTTGGTTGGGGAGTAGCTCCACCCGTTGAGAGTTGCAGACAGGCCAGCAGGGTTGATACCAGGTCAGCTGCTACTCTTCTCTTCCTCTGCGATTGTGGCTCCTCTTAGTCCTTTCTGTTCTTAGGTCGTCAGGATTGAAGTTCTGGGGCTCAGGGATGCTACCAAATTACTAACTTTGGGGGCGTTACAGGGAGTGCCAGGATACAGCCAATGGGTTGCCCACCTCTAGGATGACTATATTCTTTTTATGACCACTTCCATTGGGAAGTGGGCATAACCCTTACCTTAGAGGCCTAATTCCTTCCAAACCAAGATGAGGAGTTTAAAAAGTGCTGACCATTTCAGTTCGTCCGCCTTAGGGGTGGGATTGCCATGAAGTGGGCACACCGCCTATTCCGACTAATTTTCCGTAACTGTCTTGCTGCCAAAATTGGGGTCAGGAAAGAAGGGTTGGTAATCTCTGCCATTTCGGGAGACCGGAGTCACATTACAAAGGCAGCTAAGGCCTTTGAAGCTTCCTGCCCTGGAATGTCTGTTCAGCATAGAGGAGGTCTCAATACCTCTGCCCAGTGCAGGCTTCTGTC
This sequence comes from Pleurodeles waltl, assembly GCF_031143425.1. Taxonomy (NCBI): domain Eukaryota; kingdom Metazoa; phylum Chordata; class Amphibia; order Caudata; family Salamandridae; genus Pleurodeles; species Pleurodeles waltl. The sequence continues at coordinate 849,244,623 of NC_090444.1, forward strand.
GCTGGACCCCGAGAGCACTGGCTCTCACCTTAAGGGGTCAGAAACAGGGCTAAGGTGTCTAAACTGGTCAGGACCATTCAGTTACAACACTAATAGTTGTTTTTAGGGGCACCTCTAAGATGCCCACTGGGTGCATGTATTGGTAAATCCAACACTGGTGTCAGTGTGGCTTGACCAATATGAGACATTTGATATCAAACATCCCTATCTTGAGTGAAGCCATCATGTAGCTACGGGATCTCATAGTGACCAGTGTCCAGCACATGGGTTTTTAAATGGCTTCCCTGGTCACCAGCTATTTCTGAGAATCAACAAAGACAAAGAAGGGAGACATCTGCTCATGCAGATATGCCCTCACATGCAATATAATGCATCCTGCCTTAGGGCTGTATGGCCTGCTACAGTGGTGACTTACATATATGCAGTGTTAGGGGACATGTGTGCCATGTTGTGTTTTCACTTTTATCTGCACCAAGACACGCAGCCTGCAATGGCAGCCTGTTGTGCTTGGTGAAGGGTCCCTTAGGGTGGCACAATTTGTGCTGCAGCCCTTATGGACCCTCCTTAGTACCCCAGGCCCTAGGTACAGAGGGGGCTAAAGGTTTTGCCAATTGGGGAAACAACTGTGCAGTTTTAGGGGAAAGAGATCTAGCACTGGGGACCTAGTTAGCAGGAACCCAGTGCACTTGAAGTCAAAATTACATCAGATTCCAGGCAAACAGTGGGGGCTAACCATGTTAAATAGAGTGCTTTCCTGCATGACCCCTCCGAAATGAAAGAGGAAGAAACTAACCTTTCCCAAGAGAGTCATCATCTCCTAAGTGGAAGAAGCTGGAAAAGTCATCTGCATTGGAGTTGTCAGCCCCAGGTCTATGTTCCATGAAAAGTTGATTCCCTGTAGGGAAATGACCACCTTGACAGTTTGGAGTTTACACCTTTCATCTGAACAAGGAAGTGAGAGCCAAATAAGAATGACCTAAACTTTTTCAGGGAACAAATCACAGCAAAGGCTTCCTTCTTAATGGCACTCCAACATTGCTCTCTGGGGAATAACCTCCTGCTAATGAAAGCAACAGGCTGATCATGGTCATCAGCATTGATTCGGACTGCTCCTTTCACATGTTCAGAGTCATCTATCTGCACTATAAACTGCTTGTTGTAATCTGGAGCTTATAGAACAGGTGCTGAGTATATAGCTTCTTTCAAGGTGTCAAATTCCTTTTGACAGCTCACTGTCCAGTTTACTTTCTTGGGCATCTTTTTGGAGGTCAGTTCTGAAAGAGGTGCCACAATGGTGCCATATCCTTTCATGAACCTCCTGTAGTACCCAGTCAAGACAAGGAATGCCCTGACTTGGGTCTGTGTTGTTGGACTACACAGTCCAGGATTGTCTGGATCTTGGGTTTTGGTGGTTGAATTTGGCCTCCACCTACAAGGGTGCTCCAACTATACAACCTGGCCCTGCCCTATCTGACACTTGCTTGCCTTGATATGAGGCCTGCACTTTTCAGAGCCTCTAGGACGTTGCCAAGGTGGATCAGGTGATCTTGGCAGGTACAGCTAAAGACAGCAATATCATCAATATATGCTGCACTGAAGTTTTCGTCTTCAGCAAGGGCGTTATCCACCAACCTTTAGATGGTGGCAGGGACATTCATCAATCCAAAGGGCATAACAGTAAACAGATTATGCCCATCAGGTGTGGAGAATGCAGATTAATCCTTTGCTCCAGTGGTAAGACCTATCAGCCAGTACCATGAAGTGAGATCAAAAGTACTGAGATATTTGGCTGCCCCTAACCTGTCAATCAGTTAATCAGCTCTTGGAATAGGGTGGGCATCTGTTTTGTCACAGCACTGAGGCCCCTATAGTCCACACAAAGCCTAATTTCTTTCTTTCCACCCTGGGAATGAGGCTTGGGGAGTAAAACACTAGGCTGGCCTAGGGTCTCTCAGCGTGCTCATTGACTCCCAAATCCAGCATCTTGCTGTCTCTTTGACATGACATGGCTGTCTGTAGATTTTATGTTTGACAGATTAGCTGTCCCGTGTCCACATCATGTTTAAACCAGGTAGCCTGACCACAGGTCAAGGAGAAGAGCTCAGCATACTGCTCCAAGTCTTTGCCTACAGCCAGTCTGCTGTTGGTCAGTGATGGCGTCTAAAAAGACCACTCCTTCAACTAAGCCATCTTTTGCGTTGCTGGAGAGGAGTTCAGGGAGAGGTTCACTCTCAGCTTCCTGTCCCTCATCAGTGACCATGAGCATGGTCATTTCAGCTGTGTCGTGATAGGGTTAAGGTGCTTGACATGGACAACCCTTTTGGGGCTCCTGCAAGAGCCAGAGTCCACCAGGTAGGTGACCTCACCTTTTCTCTCTATGGCAGGATAGGGTCCACTCCATCTATCTTGGAGGGCCCTGTGAGCCGCAGGCTTCATCACCCACACCTTCTGCCTTAGATGGAACTCTAACAGTGCAGCCTTTTGGTCATACCAGAGTTTCTGGAGCTCTTGCTTGGCCTCAAGGTTATAAGATGTTTTTTCATGTACTCAGCCATTCTGGAGTGAAGGCCAAGTACACAATCAACAATATCCTGTCTAGGATCTCTGGAAGTTCTCTCCTATCCCTCCTTCACTAGACAAAGTGGTCCCCTTACAGAATGCCCAAACAGAAGTTCAAAGGGGGAAAACCTACTTCCTTCGGAGGCACTTCCCTGTAAGCGAAAAGCAGGCATGAAAGTAAGACATCCCATCTCCTGAGTTTTTGAGGGAGTCTACCAATCACACCTTTCAATGTCTGTTGAATCTCATAACAAGGCCATTGGTTTGTGGGTGATACGACGTAGTGAACTTAAAGGTCATACCACACTCAGCCCACATGTGTTTTAGGTAGCTAGACATGAAGTTTGTGCCACTGTCTGACTCCACATACTTTGGAAGGCCCATTCTGGTAGAGATACCAATAAGGGCCCTACCTAGTGCAGGGTCAGTAGTAGTCCTCATGGGAATTGCTTCATGATACCTGGTTGCATGATCCACTACAGCCGTTATGAATCTGCTGCCTGATGCAGTTGGAGGGTCAAAGAGAGTGACAGTCAATGTCCACCCTTTCAAAGGGAACCACGACCACTGGAAGTGGAATTAAGGGAGCCATTGGGTGCCACCTGTTTTCCCACTGGCTTGACAGGTGGCACAGGAGTTGCAAAACTCCTTCACCTTCTGGGACATACCCTGCCAGTAGAAGTTGATCACAAATCTACTCCATGTTTTGGGTCTGGACAAGATGCCCAGCTAGTGGGAAATCATTGGCCAAAGTGAGGAGAAACTCGCTAAACCACTGAGGTGCTACCAGTCTCCTAGCAGCACCAAGTTTGGGGTCTCTAGCCTCAGTGAAAAGAAGTTCCTCCTCCAAATACGTTCTGTTGGAGGTAATTATATCTCTCTTTTCCTGATCAGCAGCTTGCTGTCTCAGGCCTTAAAGTGTGGCACAGATCCTCCCTAGAGGGTCCCCCTGGGCCCAAGAGCTCTGCTGTGCAAGGCCCAAGCTCCTGGGGCTCAGTTACCTCTGAGGCTGTCAAGTCTTCTCCCTGAGGAGAGGGGACCAGATCTGGCATCTGTTTGGAAGCTGGTTTCCAAGACTTCTGCCCTTTCTCTTGGTAGGTTGGGCCATTATTCCAGGCTACAACTCTAACATTTCACCATTTGCTTTGCTTTGTGCTCTGGTGTTGATGCACACCCATTTGGACATACACAGAAGAGCTGCATGGGTCTTTCTTTCAACCTTAGCCCGTGGTGAGGATTCCAGATCACTGCTTAGCAGACATTGTACAGGAATTCCAGGAGGTACCACCACCTTCTTCTGGCCAGTAACTCCTCCCCATTCTAGGGATACCATCGCCACAGCATGTACCTTAGCCTGATTATCAGCACTGAGGACTGCATATGTCTTCCCAGTCAAGTATTGATCTGAGGACACCAGCTGCTCAGTTACCATGGTGACACTGCCACCAGTGTGTCTCAGTGCTTCATCTCTAATCCCATTAATACGTGGCTATTGCATGTATCGCTCCAGATTACTGGGTGAGAGAGCCAGGGCAGCTACAAATAACCCACCCTCTGCGGCTAGCGTTGCCTCAGTAAGCTCTCTGACATGGTCATGGTCCACCTGGAATCTCATCTGGAGACTTGCTACTCCATTTACTGCAGGTGCACTAGAGGCATTCTTTTTGTTTGACAGGTAGGGTCACCCGTTCGGTGTCCAAGAGCCTTGCACTCATGCTAACAAGCGGTTCTGCTTTGCTTCAAACTAAGAGGAGAATGATGCCAAGGAATGCACTACTCCTAGTTTGAGTAATGAATTTATTAAGGCACTTCCCAGATATCAAAACAAAGTACACAAAAATATGAACATGAGCATTTAACTTGAATGCAATAAAACAAGTGTAAATGCTAAAATATTTACAGTTAATCAATGTCAAGCATAAAAAGTACAATGCATCAACAAGGAATATGTATGCAGTGTGTGTGTGTGTTGGGGGGGGGGCTTTAAGGGCAGTGCGGACACCCTCAAAATTAGTTCCTTCTACCTCAGTGCCAAGCTTCCTCACCTTATATACCTTAAATAAACCCAAGAGGAAGGTTCTGGCAACCTACCCGTCCCTCACCTAATGTACAACTTACTTACCACCGGTAATTTTATATCTGGTAGAGACATATTCTAGTTGCAGATTCCTTACCTTTGAATTTCCCAGGTGTCAGACTGGATCCAGAGATTTTTCTTCTAGCAGTACCTCTGCCGGCTGTCGGTTGGCGTCGGTCGACTGCGTTGGTGTCAAGCTCGCCGTGATGACGTCGCACCATATATAGGCACCACCCCGGCACGCTGACGTCAGTTTCTTTTCTCGACTTTCCACACCAGTAGCGCAGAGCCATGAAGAACACAGAGCGGTGCGCCAAAACTAGTGCCCTTAAGGGAAAGTTCCCATCCCTAGAAATCAGTTCGCTGTGCGGAGAGGATGGGCAGGTCGGTAAGGAATCTGCAACTAGAATTTGTCTCTACCAGATATATTGTTACCAAAGGTAAGTAACTTCTACATCTGATAGAGACTTTTAGTTGCAGATTCCTTATCTTTGAATAGATAACCGAGCAATACCATCCCCAGTGGTGGGCTGCGAATCAAGATCATACTAAGTCCTGCAGGACCAAATGGCCAAAGTAGCCGTCCCTTTGAACCTGATTGTCCAGGAAGTAGTGTTTGGTAAAAGTGTGCAGAGATGCCCATGACACTACCTGACAGATGTCCAGGACTGGAACACCCCATGCTAGCACTGTGGTAGCAGCAGTAGCTCTGGTGGAGTGAGCCCGCAATTCCCCCAGAGGTTGCTTTTTATCCAGAGCGCAGCACATTTTGATGCATAAGAGTACCCATAGTGAAATGGTCCTTTTCTGCACCGCCTTCCCTTTCCTTGCACCCACATACCCCAAAAAGAGTTAATCTTCCACCCGGAAGTCTTTGGTACAATCAAGATAGAACGCCAGCGCTCTTTTTGGGTCCAGATCGTGGAACCTCTCCTCTTCATGAGAAGGATGTGGGGGTGCATAAAAGGTAGGCAAGGTGATGGACTGTCTCACATGGAAGGGTGTCACTACCTTAGGTAGAAAAGAAGCCTTCGTGCGAAGCACCACTTTGGCAGGATGTATGGTCTGAAAAGGTGGCTTAGATGACAGAGCCTGGAGTTCACTTACTCTGCGGGCAGAAGTAATGGCAACTAAAAAGACGGTCTTGATATTTAAGAGACGTAAAGGACAGTTATGAACTGGTTCAAACGCAGTACACATCAGGTATGTTAAGACCAGTGAAGGTCCCTTACTAACCCCCTAACTTTTTGCCTTTCCTTGATGCTAGTTATGATTGAAGGTGTGCTGGGACCCTGCTAACCAGGCCCCAAGCATCAGTGTTCTTTCCCTAAAACTGTACCTTTGTCTCCACAATTGGCACAGCCCTGGCACACAGTTAAGTCCCTTGTAAATGGTACCTCTGGTACCAAGGTCCCTGAGGCCAGGGAAGGTCTCTTAATGGTGCAGCATGTATTATGCCACCCTGGGGACCCCTCACTCAGCACATGCACACTGCCTCACAGCTTGTGTGTGCTGGTGGGGAGAAAAATACAAAGTCGACATGACACTCCCCTCAGAGTGAAATGCCCACAACACACTGCCTGTGGCATAGGTAAGTCACCCCTCTAGAAGGCCTTACAGCCCTCAGGAAGGATGCACTATTTTACAGGTGAGGGCATAGCTGCATGAACACTATGCCCCTACAGTGTCTAAGCAAAACCTTAGACATTGTAAGGGCAGGGTAACAATTAAGAGTATATGGTCTGGGAATTTGTCACACATGAACTCCACAGTTCCATAATGGCTACACTGAAATCTGGGAAGTTTAGTATCAAACATCTCAGCTCAATAAATCCACACTGATGCCAGTGTGGGAATTATTTAAAAAATGCACACAGACACCATCTTAGAGATGCCCCCTGTATACCAGTCCAAACATCAGTTTTAGGCTGACCAGTTCCTGCCAGCCTGGCTAAATGGGGTGAGTGCCTTTGTCACTCTGTGGTCAGGAACAAAGCCTGTACTGGGTGGACGTGCAGAAACTGTAACACCTGGTGGTGAGACTCAAAGGCTCAAGTCTGGTGTTACAGATCCCCAGGGCACTCCAGCTGGTGGAGGTGCCTTCCCCCCCGGACACAGAGGAGATAATGGGAAAAACAAGGAGGAGTTACCCTCCAGCCAGGACAGCCCCTAAGGTGTACTGACCTGAGGTGACCCCTGCCTTAGGAAATCCTCCATCTTGTTTTGGAGGATTTCCCCCCCATAGGATTAGGGATGTGCCCTCCTCCTTACAGAGAGGAAGCACAAAGAGGGTGTAGCCACCCTCAAGGACAGTAGCCATTGCCTACTGCCCCCAGACCTTAACACACCCCTAAATTGAGTATTTAGGGGCATCCCTGAACCCAGGAAACCAGATTCCTGATGACCTAAAAAGAAGGACTGCTGACCTGAAAGCCCCGTAGAGACGACCAAGACGACAACTGACTTGGCCCCAGCCCTACCAGCCTATCTCCAGACTCAAAGAACCTGCAAAGCGACGCATCCAGCGGGACCAGCGACCTCTGAGGACTCAGATGACTGCCCTGCAACCAAAGGACCAAGAAACTCCAGTGGACAGCGGCTGTGTCCAAAACAGCAACAAAGAAACCATCTTTAAAGGGACTCCAGCCTCACTCCGGAAGCGCGAGTCCCCAACTCTCTGCAACCGACGCCCCCGGCTCGTGTCCAGAAGAACCAACACTGTAGAGAGGACCCCCAGGTGACTCCAACGATGTCGACTTCTTGAGACAACATCCTTGCACCCCCACAGAGACCCCTGCAGAAAGAATCCAGAGGCTCCCCCTGACCGTGACTGCCTGGTAACAAAGAACCAGACGCCTGGAAGAAGCACTGCACCCGCAGCCCCCAGGCCCGAGAGAAACAAACTACTGGTGGAGGAGTGACCAGCAGGCGGCCCTCATCCTTGCCCAGTCGGTGGCTGGCCCAAGAAGCCCCCCTTGCCCTGCCTGCATCGCCAGAGTGACCCCCGGGTCCCCCCATTGCTTTCAACGCAAAACCCGACACCTACTTTGCACACTGCACCCGACCACCCTTGTACCTCTAAGGGTGTATTTTGTGTGTCTGTTTGGGACCCCCCCGTGCTCTACAAAACCCCCCTGGTCTACTCCCCGAGGACGCAGGTACTTACCTGCTAGCAAACTGGAACAGGAGCACCCCTGGTCTCCACAGGCACCTATGCTATTTGGGCCCTACTTTGACCCCTGCACCTGACCGGCCCGGTGTTGCTGGTGCTGGGTGTTTAGGGTTGACTTGAACCCCCAAGGGTGGGCTGCCTATGCCCCGGGGTATGAACTTGTAAGTGCTTTACTTACCTGAAAAAACTCATTATTACTTACCTCCCTCAGGAACTCTTGATTTGTACACTATGTTTACTTTTAAAATAGCTTATTGCCATTTTAGCCAAAACTGTGTACATTACTGTTTTAATTCAAAGTTCCACATTTACCTATGCCTAGTACCTTACAATTCATGTACTTACTTGAATTCTGAATCTTGTGGTTCTAAAATAAATTAAGAAGAATATTTTTCACCAATAAAAACCTACTGGCCTGGAGTTAAGTCTTTGAGTATGCGTTCTCATTTATTGCCTGTGGGTACAACAAATGCTTAACACCACCCTCTGATAAACCTACTGCTCGACCAAACTACTACAAAATAGAGCATTAGTATTACATATTATTGCCACTATCAACCTCTAAGGGGAACCCTTGGACTCTGTGCACACTATCTCTCGCTTTGAGATAGTATATATAGAGCCAACTTCTAACACACACTGATGCCATTGTGAGATTTATTAAGAAATGCACTCAGAGGGCATCTTGGAGATACCCCCTGCATGCCAGCACAACTGCTAGTACTAGGCTGACCGCTCTCTGCCAGCCTGCCACTTCCAGACTAGTTTCTGGCCACATGGATTAGTGCCTTTATGTACTCTGTGACCAGGAACAAAGCCGGTCCTGGGTGGAGGTGCTTCACACCTCCCCCTGCAGGAACTGTAACACCTGGTGGTGAGCCTCAAAGGCTCAAGCCTGGTGTTACAATGTACCAGGGCACTTCAGCTAGTGGAAAGAGCTCTTGGGCCCAGGGGGACCCTCAAAGGAATAGCTGTATCGGGGACAAAAGACTTGCCCCACTCTTGAAGGCCTAAGACAGCAAGCAGCTGAGCAAGAAAAATGTAATGTTAGTGGAGCCCACAGGGTCTATTAGGAAGATGGACTCCTTTACAATGAGGCAAGGGATCCCAAACCTGGTGCCACTAGGGGAGTGGTAGTGCCTCAGGAGTTTAGGGAGTTCATTCTGACCTTAGCCCATGACATTCCCTTTGCTGGGCATTTGGGACAAACCAAGACATGGGAGAGATTAGTCAACCATTACTACTGACCCAATATGTTCCAGAAAGTAAAGGAGTTTTGCACCTCCTGTGTCACCAGTCAAGCCAGTGGTAAGACAGGTGGACATCCAAAGGCCCCCCTCATTCCACTTCCAGTGGTGGGGGTCCCCTTTGAGAGAGTGGGGTGGACATAGTGGGTCCACTTGAACCTCCCACAGTATCAGGGAACCAATACGTACTAGCAGTAGTGGATCATGCTACCAGGTACCCTGAGGCAGTTCCCCTTAGGTCCACTACTGCCCCTGCAGTAGCCAAAGCATTCATAGGTATTTTTTTACCAGAGTGGGATTTCCTAAGGAGGTGGTTTCTGACAGAGGTACTAAATTCATGTCAGCTGACATTAAACACATGTGGAATGAGTGTGGGGTGAATTACAAGTTCACCACACCTTATCATCGACAAACCAATGGTTTTGTGGAAAGATTTAACGAGACATTGATGGGCATGATCACGGGGCTCCCTGAAAAACTCAAAAGCAGATGGGATGTCCTTCTGCAATGCCTCCTTTTCGCCTACAGAGAGGTGCCACAGAAGGAGTAGGGTTCTCCCCCTTTCAGCTTCTGTTTGGCCATCTTGTAAGGGGACCACTGGCACTTGTAAAAGAAGGCTGGGAGAGACCTCGCCATGACCCTAAACAAGATGTGGTGGACTACGTACATGGCCTCTGCTCAAAGATGGCATAGGACATGGAAAAGGCAAGCAAAAACTTTGAGGCCAGCCAACAACTCCAGAAGTTCTAGTATGATCAAAAGGCTGCAATGGCTGAATTCCAACCAGGGCAGAAAGTCTGGGTTGTGGAGGCTGTGGCTCTCGGGGTACTCCAGGACAGATGGAGTGGCCCTTACCCAGTTCTAGAAAAGAAGAGTCAGGTCACTTACCTAGTGGACCAGGGCACTAGCAGGACACCCAAGTTGGGTGATCCATGTTAACCACCTTAAAAACTCTACAATGACAGGGCAGACATAACCATGTTGATGGTTACTGATGAGGATCAGGAAGCAGAGAGTGGCCCTCTCCCTGAACTCCTCTCAACTGACCCCAAGGATGGATCAGTAGCTGGAGTTGTCTATTCAGACACCCTCTCTGCCCAACAGCAAGCTGACTGGAGGCAGGACCTACAGCACTTTGCTGAACTCTTTTCTTTGACCCCGGTCAGACACATCTGTGTAACCACGATATAGACACAGGAGACAGTTCACCTGTCAAGAATAAAATATTCATACAGTCGGACCAAGTCAAGGAAAGCATCAAAGTGGAAGTCCACAAGATGCTGGAGTTGGGAGTGATTGAGCACTCTGACAGTCCCTGGGCTAGCCCAGTGGTCTTGGTCCCCAGACCTCACCCTCAAAGATGGCAAGAAAGAGATGAGGTTTTCTGTGGACTACAGAGGGCTTAACTCTGTCACCAAGTCAGATGCTCACCCCACCCCAAGGGCAGATGAGCTCATTGAGAAATTAGGTGCAGCCAAGTTCTTAAGTACCTTTGACTTGACAGCAGGGTACTGGCAAATCAAAATGGCACCTGGAGCAAAAGAGAAAACAGCATTCTCAACACCTGATGGGCATTTTCAGTTTACCATTATGCCCTTTGGCTTAAAGAATGCCACTGTCACCTTCCAAAGGTTGGTAAATCAAGTCCTTGCTGGCTTGGAGTCCTTTAGTGTAGCATATCTAGATTATATTGCGGTCTTTAGCTCCAACTGGCAGGATCACCTGGTCCACCTGAAGAAAGTTTTGCAGGCCCTACAAGCAGCAGGCTTCTCTATCAAGGCATCCAAATGTCAGATAGGGCAGGGTACAGTGGTTTACTTGGAACACCTTGCAGGTGGAGGCCAAGTACAGCCATTACAACCCAACATCCAGACAATTCTGGACTGGGAAGCTCCAAAAACCCAGACTCAAGTCAGGGCATTCCTTGGCTTGACTGGATATTACCGGAGGTTTGTGAATGGATATGGATCCATAGTGACCCCCATCACAGACCTTACCTCCAAGAAAATGCCCAAGAAGGTTAACTGGACCATAGACTGTCAAAAGGCCTTGGAAACCCAAAAAGAAGCTATGTGCTCAGCACCAGTTTTGAAACTCCAGATTATTCTAAGCAATTTATTGTGCAGAAAGATGCCTCTGAACATGGGATAGGAGCAGTCCTCTGCCAAACCAATGATGATGGCCTTGATCAGCCTGTTGCTTTTATTAGCAGGAGGTTACTCCCCAGGGAGCAGCGTTGGAGTGCCATTGAGAGGGAGGCCTTTGCTGTGGTTTGGATACTGAAAAAGTTCAGACCATACCTGTTTGGAACTCACTTTATAGTTCAAACTGACCACACACCTCTCAGATGGCTAATGCAGATGAAAGGAGAAAGGAGAGAACTCTAAACTGTTGAGGTGGTCCATATCCCTACAGGGAATGGACTTTGTAGTTGAACACCGACCTAGGACTGTACATGCCAATGCAGATGGCCTTTCCAGAAGACTCTCTTGGGAAAGGATAGTCTCATCCTCTTTCATTTGTGTGTGTGTGTGTGGGGGGGGGGGGGGGGAGGGGGTGGGTACGAAAATGCCACTGTTGGCATGGTTACCCCTTAACGTTTTGCCTTTTGTTGATGCCAGCTTTGAAAGTGTGCTGGGACCCTGCTAACCAGGCCCCAGCACCAGTGTTCTTTTCCTAAAACTGTACCTTTGTCTCCACAATTGACACAGCCCTTGCACACAGATAAGTCCCTTGTCAAAGGTACCCCTGGTACCAAGGGCCCCGTGACCAGGGAAGGTCCCTAAGGCAGGGTGCACTATATCACAGGTGAGGGCATAGTTGCATGAGCACTATGCCCCTACAGTGTGTAAGCCAATTCTTAGACATTTTAAGTGCAGGGTAGCCATAAAGAGTATATGGTCTGGGAGTTTGTCAAACGTGAACTCCGAAGCTCCATAGTGGCTGCACTGAATAATGGGAAGTTTGGTATCAAATTTCTCAGCACAATATATCCACACTAATGCCAGTGTGGGATTTATGAAGAAATGCACACAAAGGACATCTTAGAGATGCCCCCCTGCATGCCAGCTCAACTGCTAGGGCTTGGCTGACCGGTCTCTGCCAGACTGCCACTTCCAGACTAGTTTCTGGCCACATGGGGTAAGTGCCTTTGTGCACTCTGTGACCAGGAACAAAGCCTGGCCGGGGTGGAGGTGCTTCACACTTCCCCCTGCAGGAACTATAACACCTGGCGGTGAGCCTCAAAGACTCAAGCCTGGTGTTACAATGCCCAGGGGCAATCCAGCTAGTAGAGATTTTACCCCCCCCCCCTCGGACACAGCCCCCACTTTTGGTGTCAAGTCTGGGGAGATAAAGCCAGGTCCACCACTAAGGTGACCAGAGCTGATGTAACCCCCTCCTTAGAAAATAGGAATAAGTATGTGCCCCCCTCCCCAAAGGGAGGAGGCACAAAGAGGGTGTAGCCACCTTCAGGGACAGTAGCCATTGGCTACTGACCTCCAGCCTTAAACACACCCCTAAATGTAGTATTTTGGGGTGACCTTGAACCCAGGAAATCAGATTCCTGACAACCTAACAAGAAGAAGGACTGCTGACCTGAAAACTCTGCAGACAAGAAGGAATACGACAAATGCTTTGGCCCCAGCCCTACTGGCCTGCCTCCTGATTCGAAGAACCTGCACCAGCGACGCATCCTGCGGGCCCAGCGATTTCTGCCGAATCAGTGGACTGCCCTGCAACTACAAAGGACCAAGAAACACCTGTGGACAGCGGCCCTGTCTAAACAACCAAGAAGAAACCATCTTTAAAGGGACTCCCGCCTCACTCCAGAAGCATGAGTCCCCACCACTCTGCACCCAACAACCCTGGCCCGTGTCCAGAGAAACCAATGCCGCAGAGAGGACCTCCATGGGACTCCGACGACGTGTCCATCCTGAGCCAACCTCTCTGCACCCCCACAATGCCTGCAGGGAAAATCCCGAGGACCCCCCTGACCGCTACTGCCCAGTAAGAAGAAACCAAACACCTGGTAGAAGCACTGCACCCGCAGCCCCCAGGCCTGTGAGGAACCAACCACCGGCGCAGGAGTGACCAGCAGGCGGCCCTCACCCTTGCCCAGTCAGTGGCTGGCCACAGAAGCCCCCCGTGCCCTGCCTGCAACGTCTGAGTGACGCCCGGGGCCCTCCATTAATTCCTATTATAAACCTGACGCCTTGTTTGCCCACTGCACCAGGCCACCCCTGTGCCGCTGAGGCTGTACTTTGTGTGCCTACTTGGGCCCCCCCCCCCCCCCTCAGTGCTCTACAAACCCCCCCTGGTCTGCTCCCCAAGGATTCAGGTACTTACCTGCTAGCAGAATGGAACCAGAGCACCCCCTGTCTCCATCGGCACCTATGTTATTTGGGCCCCTCTTTGACCTCTGCACCTGACCGGCCCTGTGTTGCTGGGGGTTTCGGGTTGACTTGAACCCCCAACTGTGGGCTGCCTGTGCCCTGGAGACTGAACTTGTAAGTCCTTTACTTACCTCAAAAACTTTGTACTTGCGTCCCCCAGGAACTGTTGAATTTTGCAGTGTCCACTTTTAAAATAGCTTACTGCCATTTTATGCCAAACTGTGTACATTACTGTTTTGATTCAACGTTCTATCTATGCATATGCAAAGTACCTTACATTTAATGTACTTACCTGCAATTTGACTCTTGTGGTTATAAAATCAATCAAGAAAATAATATTTTTCCATATAAAAACCTATTGGCCTGGAGTTAATTCATTGAGTGTTTGTTCTCATTTATTGCCTGTGTGTGTACAACAAATGCTTAACACTACGCTCTGATAAGTAACTGCTCGACCATATTACCACAAATAGAGCATTAGTATTATCTATTATTGTATCTGTCAAGCCTCTTGGGGAACCCCTGGACTCTGTGCACACTATCTCTCACTTTGAGATACTATATACAGAGCCAGCTTCCTACACCTGTTGAATCGCCTCCTTTGCTAATTCAAATGCACACTGTTGCTGCTTCCTCCATTCAAACTCAAGCGTCTTTCTTGTCACTTTGTACAAAGGGGGCAACATCTGACTCAAGTGAGGGATATGCTACCTCTGAAAACCAAACAGTCCAATGAATTGCTGAGTCTCCTGCTTACTACGGGAGTGGCACATTTAAATATCTTTTGTTTTGCCTGCAGCATCACCTCTCTATGTCCCTGATCCCACTGGATTCCTAGAAACTTCACATTTTGAGAGGGTTCTTGTGTCTTATCTGGATTGATCATCCACCCTTTGCTCTGCAAGAGTTCCACAACCCTGTCCAATTGAGTCTGCACCTGTTCTTAAGTCTCTCCCTGAATCATCACATCACCGATATAACAAGACAATTGAACCTCTGAAATGACAGAAAATTCATCCAGGTGTTCTGCCACCAGGTGGTGACAGATGGTGGGGCTATGCACATACCCTTGGGGGAGCCTTAACATCTTGAATGGTCTGCCATTCCACAAGAAATTAAATTGCTTCTGACTCTCAGGGGCCACTGATAAGGAAAAAAAAGCATTAGCAATGTCAATAGTTGCATACCAGGTCCCTTTATGTTTTTGAATCCTCTCAATCAAAGTAATGGTGTTGGGGCCTGCAGCAGTCAAAATGGGTGTCTTTTTTTGTTCAATTCGCAGTGATCAATCGTCATTTTATAGCGCCCATCTGCTCGGCGCGCAGGCCACAAATGATTGTTCCATTCAGTGGTGACTGGAGCCACCACACCTGCATCCATCAACTCCTGTATAGTCTAATTTATTTCCTCATGCCCTCCCGGAATTCGGTATTGTTTCAAACTAACCCACTTTGTTGCTTGGGGCACCTTCACTGAAGGTATCTTCGGATGACTCACCCTTGCTGCTGCCACTGAAATGTATTGCGTTGAGCCAAACTGATGACAACCATCATCCAAGTATAGAGTCATCCCCTTCAAAATGTCAATTCCCAGTATATACTCTACGAGGGGCACAATCAAAACAGTGTATTCTTTTTTAGGTATTCTCACCATTTTCATTCAAACAGTAGTCTGCACTGCAGGGGTTTGCTTTCCACCCAACCCTGTGCTGGTGTGGTGCTGACTTGAAAACTTTTTGAGATTTCCATAAATTAAAGAGGCCTTCGTCCAGTGTTCACCAAGGCCCACACCTTTTGAACATTCTATGTTCCCAATTAATTTCTAACTCAATATAAGGTCTTATGTTTACAAGCCCATCCCTGTACTGGAGCTTGGCCGGTTTCCTAATCCGATTTTAACCTGTCAACTTTTGCCCAAGTCAGGTCTGGATATATGCTCTTATATCTGAAGGGAGATTCCTTTCCTTCCCTGTTTTCAGCAGTTAACCATTCGGCGTCCTAATCCTCCTACCCCTTCCCTGGTGAATAAAATTTCTCCCTCTCTGTTCCTTCCTCCGGTATCCGTGACTTGCCCTGAGTCACACGTTTGTTATCCTACTTATTTACCTTTCTGCTGCCCACCTTTCTGTCCTGCCCTTGTTTACAGTACATCTTTCACAGACTCTTAGTATCTAACCCATCTATCTTCTCTTTGTTGACACCATCCTTCAATAACGCCATAAACATATCTCTCCTAGATATTCTGTTATTGTCTTTGCGACCCTCAGACTCTCCATACTCTACAGACTATCGATAACATCATTAATCTCCTGCTGAGAAGAATCTGCTAAGGAGTGCACCTCAACCCCCGGGTTTTGTAGGGTGCCGTGGATTTTCCTTCTAAACATAGGGAGTGCACTAACTACTTTCTGTACATCCGGCTCCCACCTTTTTCAACTGACTCATCACTAGAATTGGAAAAAAAAAAACATTAGGTGGAACCCCAAATATTGGCATCCCAAAAATCAAGGACTTAATTTAACCTTGCTTTAGCAATGGCTAAATGAATTTTCTTCTGGTTGACGTTTGTGGTATCTATATAGTGCAACACAAACGGCTGCCTTTTCTGCAACAGACCAAGTATCCACTTTACCCAGCAGTAACTTATTCTGACAAGACAGCATGGTTATGTTATTTTTAGTTTCAACGGGCTGCCTCTGCACTTGCTGATTTTCTTGTTCTAACTGAGCACATATGTCATGCATTTTTGTATAAGCAGATAACAGGATCCAGCTCAGTCTGCCTAAAATAGACAAATCAATTCCCTGTTCTACTGGCAATTTTTGCATGCAAAGTAATATAGTTTTTGATTCAGCATCGATAAGACATCTGCTCCAACTCTCACAAAATCCTGCTCCACTAGACCATTCATTCTCCAGAACATAATAGGGTGCTTTTTCCCACCATGGTGTCATTTGGCACCTGGAAAACTGCCTTTGACTTTTTGCCAAACATTTTTCACTTTTAAATCTTTCACTTTTTATCCTATAAACGACTACACCACATTGTTCTGCTTTGCTTCAAACTAAGAGGAAAATTATGCCAAGGAATGCAGTACTCCTAGTTTGAGTAATTAATTTATAAAGTCACTTCCCAGATATCAAAACAAAGTACACAAAAATATGAACATAAGCATTTAACTTGAATGCAGTAAAACACGTGTAAATGCTAAAATACTCACAACAGTCAAACAATTGCAGGCAACAAAAGTACAATGCATAAACAAGGAATATGTATGCAGTGTGTGTGTGTGTGTATATATATATATATATATATATATATATATATATATATATAAAATGTCACTTACCCAGTGTACATCTGTTCGTGGCATGAGACGCTGCAGATACACATGCTGTGCATTATCCTGCCATCTAGTGTTGGGCTCGGAGTGTTACAAGTTGTTTTTCTTCGAAGAAGTCTTTTCGAGTCACGCAACGAGGGACTCCTCCCTTTCGGCTCCATTGCGCATGGGCGTCGACTCCATCTTAGATTGTTTTCCCCGCAGAGGGTGAGGTAGGAATTGTGTATATAGTAAAGGTGCCCATGCAATGGAGTGAGTATGTATGTACATAATGTGTATAAAAAATAGTATATATCTACAAATTTACAAATGGAGGAGGGCGCATGTGAATCTGCAGCGTCTCATGCCACGAACAGATGTAAACTGGGTAAGTGAAATGTTTTGTTCGATGGCATGTGTAGCTGCAGATACACATGCTGTGCATAGACTATTAAGCAGTAATCTCCCCAAAAGCGGTGGTTCAGCCTGTAGGAGTTGAAGTTGTTTGAAATAATGTTCGTAATACAGCCTGTTCTATTGTTGCTTGTGTTGTTAACACATCTACAAAGTAATGTTTTGTGAATGTATGAGGCGTAGACCATGTGGCCGCCTTACAGATTTCTGTTATAGGTATATTTCCTAGAAAGGCCATTGTGGCGCCTTTCTTCCTAGTGGAGTGCGCTTTTGGCATAATAGGTAGATCTCTTTTTGCTTTCATATAGCAGGTCTGAATCCATTTCACTATCCATCTGGCAATGCCTTGTTTGGATATTGGATTTCCTGCATGAGGTTTTTGTAAGGCTGCAAACAATTGTTTTGTTCTATCAATGTAATACATTAGTGCTCTTTTAATGTCTAATGTATGTAAGGCTCTTTCAGCTACTGAGTCTGGTTGTGGAAAAAAGACTGGGAGTTCCACTGTTTGGTTTAGGTGGAACAGTAATATAACTTTTGGTAAGAATTTGGGATTTGTACGGAGAACTACTTTATGTTTATGTATTTGTATAAAGGGTCCTTGTATAGTAAATGCTTGTATTTCACTTACTCTTCTAAGAGATGTGATAGCTATTAGGAAGGCTACTTTCCAGGTTAAGTACTGTATCTCACAGGAGTGCATGGGTTCAAATGGTGGACCCATGAGTCGTATCAATACAATATTGAGGTTCCACGAGGGGACTGGTGGTGTTCTCAGGGGTATGATTCTTTTTAAACGCTCCATAAATGCTTTGATGACTGGGATTCTAAAAAGTGATGTTGAATGTGTAATCTGCAGATAGGCAGATATTGCGGTGAGATTTATTTTGATAGAAGAAAATGCTAGTTTAGATTTTTGTAAGTGTAATAAATAGCTTACAATGTTTTTTGCGGAAGCTTGTAGTGGTTGAATTTGATTATTATGGCAGTAATAAACAAATCTTTTCCATTTGTTTGCGTAACAATGTCTTGTAGTAGGTTTTCTAGCTTGCTTAATGACTTCCATACATTCCTGTGAGAGGTCAAAATGTCTAAATTCTAAGACTTCAGGAGCCAGATTGCTAGATTGAGCGATGCTGGATTCGGGTGTCTGATCTGCTGTTTGTGTTGAGTTAACATATCTGGTCTGTTTGGTAGTTTGATATGAGGTACTACTGACAGGTCCAGTAGTGTTGTGTACCACGGTTGGCAAACCCAGGTTGGTGCTATTAGGATTAGTTTGAGTTTGTTTTGACTGAATTTGTTTACCAGATAAGGAAGGAGTGGGAGAGGGGGGAAAAGTGTAAGCAAATATCCCTGACCAACTCATCCATAACACCTTGGACTGAGGGTGTGGATACCTGGACGCGAAGTCTTGGCATTTTGCGTTTTCTTTTGTTGCGAATAGGTCTATTTCTGGTATTCCCCAGCGTAGAAAGTAGTTTTGTATTACCTGGGGATGAATCTCCCATTCGTGTGTTTGTTGGTGATCGCGAATGAGATTGTCGGCTAACTGGTTTTGAATCCCTGGGATATCATGTGCTATTAGACGAAGGTGATTGTGAATCACCCAATGCCAAATCTTTTGTGCTAAGAGACACAGTTGTGATGAGTGTGTCCCTCCTTGTTTGTTTAGGTAATACATTGTTGTCATGTTGTCTGTTTTGACAAGAATGTGTTTGAAATGCTTTCAATGCTAGAAACACTGCTAACAGTTCTAACTGATTTATGTGCAGTTGTTTTTGGTGAACGTCCCATTGTCCCTGTATACTGTGCTGGTTGAGGTGTGCTCCCCACCCCATCATGGAAGCATCTGTTGTGATCACGTATTGTGGCACTGGTCTTGGAATGGCCGCCCTTGGTTAAAATTTATAGGATTCCACCATTGAAGCGAGAAGTGTGTCTGGCGGTCTATCAACACTAGATCTTGAAGTTGACCCTGTGCTTGTGTCCATTGTGTTGCTAGGCACTGTTGTAAGTTTGGGACAATGGCTATGCATGAAGACATTATGCCTAGGAGTTTCATTACAAACCTCACTTGATAGTGTTAGTTTGGGTACATGTTTAAAATTACATCTTGGAAGGCTTGTGGACTTGGAGTGGCAATCCCCTTTTGTGTGTTGATTGTCTAAAATGGGTCTCAGTGTTTTGTCCTTTTTTGAAATTAGAAAATACAGGGAGTAGACACCTGTTCCTTGTTGATGGTTGGGTACTAGTTCTATTGCTTCTTTTTGTAACAATGCTTGGACTTCTAGTTGTAACTGGTCTAAGTGTTGTTTGGACATATTGTGTGGTCTTGGAGGCACATCTGGTGGCAATTGTAGGAATTCTATGCAATAACCATGTTGGATAATGGTTAGGACCCATGTGTCTGTTGTTATGTGTTCCCAGTTGTGGTAATATGTGGTAAGTCTCCCCCCTACTGGTGTTGTGTGGTGGGGGTTTGTGACATTGAAGTCACTGTTTGGTTTGTGGGGTTTTTGGGCTCTGGAATTTCCCTCTTGCTTTAGGGAACTGTTCACCTCTATATTGTCCCCGAAAACCTCTTCTTTGATACTGGCCCTGATATGTGGGTCTGACTTGCGAGGTGGAAGTCTCTGTGGTTTGGGTACGAAACCCCCCTCTAAAGTGTGGCTTCCTAAAAGTGCCTCTGCTCTTTGGGGAGTAGAGCGCACTCATGGCTTTGGCCGTGTCCGTGTCTTTTTTCAGTTTTTCTATCGCCGTATCCACCTCCGGCCCAAACAATTGTTGTTCGTTGAAAGACATATTCAGCACAGCCTGCTGGATTTCTGGCTTAAATCCGGAGGTCCGTAACCATGCGTGTCTACGAATGGTTACTACTGTGTTCACTGTCCTTGCCGCCGTGTCTGCTGAGTCCATAGCCAACCTTTTTTGGTTGTTAGAGATGGTTTGGCCCTCCTCAACAACCTGTTGGGCACGTTTCTGGAACTCTTTGGGAAGGTGTTGAATGAGATGTTGCATTTCATCCCAATGTGCCCTGTCGTATCGAGCCAGTAGAGCTTGAGAATTGGCAATCCACCATTGATTGGCTGCCTGTGCTGCCACCCTCTTGCCTGCTGCATCGAATTTCCGACTTTCCTTGTCGGGCGGTGGTGCGTCTCCTGAGGTTTGGGAGTTTGCCCTTTTCCGGGCTGCTCCCACTACCACTGAATCAGGAGTTAATTGTTGTGTGATATATACAGGGTCAGTAGGGGGAGGTTTATATTTCTTCTCCACCCTAGGCGGGATGGCTCTGCCTTTTACTGGGTCCTGAAACACTAGCTTGGCGTGTTTTAACATGCCTGGCAGCATTGGCAAGCTTTGGTATTGGCTGTGTGTAGATGACAGGGTGTTGAACAAAAAATCGTCCTCTATTGGCTCTGCATGCAATACTACATTATGGAATGTAGTTGCCCTTGAAACCACTTGCATGTATGCAGTGCTGTCCTCAGGTGGTGACGGCCTTGCCAGGTAGCAATCAGGACTATTGTCTGAGACCGGTGCATCATACAAATCCCATGCATCCGGGTCATCTTGGGTCATCCCTGTGTGTGTCGGTGACTGCATCATTGGGGGTGTTGCTACCAGGGACAGATGTGGCGAATGTGATGGCGATTTCTGTGGCGAGAACCGTGGTGGTGTCTTTTCTTTAGCCACTTTTGCTTTTGGCTGCATTTCAGTTTCTTGAAATGCGAGCTTGCGCTTCATCTTTATTGGAGGAAGAGTTTGGATTCTCCCCGTTTCTTTTTATATATGCAACCTCCTCTGGGTATGGTCTGGCTCTCCCATGCCCAGTTCTTGTTCAAATCTGTGCCCTTGTAATTGAGTTGAAAGGCCTTGTTCTTCTGTATAGGAGCCTGTTTTCGGCTCCGAGGCCGCATGTTTTGGCACCAAAGTTTTTTTGACAGTCTTTTTCGGCTCAGAGGAAACCTTTTTGACTTTTGGGGTGCCGAACTCTCGATGTCGAGTTTGATCGGAGCCGGTATCTCGACCGGAGTCGGATGTCTTCGGCTGCTGGGAGGCCTTTTTCGGTGCCGATGTTTGGTCACCATGCTTTCGGGTTAAGCCATGGCCTGTTGGCAGTGACATCCCCTTGGCCTTCATTATTTTTGAGTGAGTTTTTGCTGGTTTACTCACGGTTTGCTGCGTCTTCGGCTGCTCACTCTCAGACTCGTCCGAGTCCGAATCTCGAATGGAGAATCTCTCCTCTTCTTTGACGTTGATGTGCCCGGCCGGTGTCGACGCCATCTGGAGTCTTCAAGCTCTTCGATCCCGCAGTGTTTTCTTGGATCGAAATGCCTGACAGACCTCGCAAGTATCCCCTTTGTGCTCAGGAGACAAACACAGATTACAGACCAAGTGTTGGTCTGTATAAGGATACTTTGTGTGGCAGTTGGGGCAGAAGCGGAAGGGGGTCCGGTCCATGAGGTTTGAAGATGGACGCGGTTGGGCCGACCAGGCCCCGCCGAGGAGTGGAAGCCCTGAAGGGCCGCCGGAGCGCTTCTTTCTTCGGTGTCGATGTGCTAGCACTAACCCGGTACCGAGCGCAAACAATAGCGTCGAATTTTCCGATAACTAACTTTTCCAAACCGAAATACGGAGCGAAGAGGAACACGTCCGAACCCGATGGCGGAAAGAAAACAATCTAAGATGGAGTCGACGCCCATGGGCAATGGAGCCGAAAGGGAGGAGTCCCTCGGTCTCGTGACTCGAAAAGACTTCTTCGAAGAAAAACAACTTGTAACACTCCGAGCCCAACACTAGATGGGAGGATAATGCACAGCATGTGTATCTGCAGCTACACATGCCATCGAACATATATATATATATATTTATATGGAAAATGTCACTTACCCAGGCAGTGTACATCTGTTCGAGGCATGTTCTGCTGCAGATTCACATGCTGTGCATTAGTCCACCATCTAGTGTTGGGCTCGGAGTATTACAAGTTTTTCGAGTCACAGGATCGAGTGACTCCTCCTCTTCGGTTCCATTGCACATGGGCATTGACTCCATTGTTAGATTGTTTTCCCGCAGAGGGTAAAGGAAGGAGTGATAGAGTATATAGGTATAAAGTAAGAGATGTCCATGCAAATGTAAATGTATATACATATGTTCAAATGTTTGTAACTTAAAACAACTACAGGCTTCCGGGGAGGAGGGAGGGTGCATGTGAATCTGCAGCAGAACATGCCATGAACAGATGTACACTGGGTAAGTGACATTTTCCGTTCAATGGCATGTGTAGCTGCAGATACACATGCTGTGCATAGACTACAAAGCAGTTTGTCCTCCCATAACATAGCGGTGGTCAGCCTGTAGGAGTTGAAGTTGTTTGAAATAATGTTCTTGGAACAGGTTGACCTACTGTGGCTTGTTGTTGTAATAATACGTCTACACAGTAGTGTTTAGTGAATGTATGTGGTGTTGACCATGTAGTTGCTTTACATATTTCAGCTATTGGTATATTTCCTAAAAAAGCCATTGTTGCACCTTTTTTTCGTGTAGAATATGCTTTGGGAGTAAGTAAAAGCTGTCCTTTTGCTTTGATATAGCATGTTTGGATGCGCCTTACAATCCATTGTGCTAAACCTTGTTTTGATATAGGATTGCCTGTATGTGGTTTTTTGGAAAGCTACAAATAGTTGTTTAGTCTTTCTAAATGGTTTAGTTCTGTCTATATAGTACATTAATGCTCTTTTGATGTCTAATGTATGTAGATCTCTTTCTGCCACAGAATCTGGCTCTGGGAAGAAGACTGGCAGTTCCACTGTTTGATTTATATGAAATGGTGATACACTTCTAGTAGAAATTTTGGATTTGTTCTTAGTACAACTTTTTGTTTTTGTACTTAGAAGATATATTCCTCAAGAGTAAAGGCTTGGATTTCACTTACTCTTCTTAAAGAAGTAATTGCCACTAGGAAGGCAACTTTCCATGTTAGAAATTGAATTTGACATGAGTGCATAGGCTCAAATGGTAGTCCCATAAGTCTTGTAAGCACTATATTTAGATTCCAAGAAGGAACTGGTGGTGTTCTGGGTGGAATGATGCATTTTAAGCTTTCCATGAAAGCTTTAATGACAGGAACTCTAAATAAAGAGCTCTGTTGTAAATTTTGTAAATATGCTGAAATTGCAGTAAGATGTATTTTTATCGAAGAAAATGCTGAATTTGATTTTTGTAAAATAAGTAAATAACATACAATATGTTGTATTGATGCTGTAAGAAGGTCTTTATTTTTTAGATTGACAGTAATATACAAATCTTTTCCATTTGTTTGCATAACACTGTCTAGTAGTGACTTTTCTTGCTTGCTTAATAACTTCCATACATTCTGATGGGAGTTGTAAATATCCAATATCTATGACCTCAGGAGCCAAATTGCTAGATTGAGTGTCTTGGCATTTGGATGTCTGATTTGACCTCTGTTTTGTGTCAAAGATCTGGTCTGGATGGGAGTTTGGAGTGTGGCACTACCGATAGATCTAATAATGTTGTGTACCACGGTTGACGTGCCCATGTTGGTGCTATGAGTATCATGTTAAGTTAAGTTTGACGCAACTTGTTGACTAGAAATGGAAGGAGTGGGAGAGGGGTTAAAGCATATGCAAATATCTTTGACAAATTGATCCATAGAGCATTGCCCTTAGATGGGGGATGTGGGTGCCTGGATACGAAGATTTGGCATTTTGTGTTTTTGCTTGTTGCGAGCAGGTCTATGTTTGGTGTTCCCCACTTCTGAAAGTATTTTTGAAGTACTTGAGGATGAATCTCCCATTCCTGAGTTTGTTGGTGATTTCTGCTGAGGATATCTGCCAACTGATTGTCTATCCCTGGAATGTATTGTGCCAATAGATGAACTTGGTTGTGGAGTGCCCATTTCCAAATCTTCTGGGCTAGAAGGGACAGTTGGGATGAATGTTTCCCTCCCTGTTTGTTGAGATAATACATGGTTGTCATGTTGTCTGTCTTTATAAGAACATTCTTCTGTGTGAGAAGAGGTTGGAAAGCTTTGAGTGCTATAAAGACAGCTAATAACACCAAGTGGTTTATGTGTAGCTGTTTGTGTTTAACATCCCATTGCCCTTAAATGTTGTGATTGTTTAGGTGAGCTCCCCAACCAATCATTGATGCATTTGTTGTAATTATGGTCTGAGGCACAGGGTCTTGAAATTACCTCCCCTTGTTTAGATTTGTGGAATTCCACAACTGAAGGGACATATATGTTTGGGATCTATTAACACTAGATCTTGGAGTTGACCATGTGCCTGTGACTATTGTTGTGCAAGGCACCATTGTAAGGGCCCATGTTTAGTCTTGTGTGTGGAACAATTGCAATACAGGATGCCATCATTCCTAGAATTTTCATGACAAATCTGACAATGTATTGTTGATTTGGTTGTATTTGTGGGATTAGATTTTGGAAAGCATGTATCCTTGTGTATTTGGATATGCTAGAGCTTGTTGAATATTCAGTATTGCACCCAAATACGGTTTTATTTGTGCTGGCTGCAGGTGTGATTTTTGGTAGTTTATTGAGAAACCTAGTGTGTGTAAGTTTTGTATTATATAATGCGTATGATTTTGGCATTGTGTATGACTGCTTGATTTTATCAGCTAATCGTCTAGATATAGAAAGACATGTATATGTTGTTGTCTTAGGTAGGCTGCAACTACTGCCAAGCACTTTGTGAATACCCATGGCGCTGTTGTTATTCCAAAGTTTAACACTTTGAATTGGTAGTGTTTTCCCTGAATGACAAACCTGAGGTATTTTCTGTGTGCAGGATGGATGGGTATGTGAAAATACACATCCTTGCGGTCTAAGGCTGTCATGAAATCTTGTTTTTGTAGTAGTGGGATGACATCCTGTAAAGTTACCATGTGAAAATGTTCTGACAGGTTGTAAAGATTGAGGGTCCTGAGGTCTAATATTGGCCTGAGGGTGCCATCTTTTTGGGGAAATAGAAAGTATAGTGAATAAACTCCTGTTCCTATCTGAGACTGTGGAACCAATTCTATTGCTTGTTTGAGTAGTAGAGATTGGACCTCTTCTTGTAACAGAATTGTGTGTTCTGTGGATAGTTTGAGTAACCTTGGTGGAATATTTGGAGGAGTGTTTATCAAATCTAGGCAATAGCCATTGCAGATAATTGATAGCACCCAGTTGTCTGTGCTAATATTTTGCCAATTTGTGAGGAACTGTTGTAGTTTTCCCCCCACAGGAGAGGTGTGGAGTGTAAGGGAAGGAGGGAAGTCACTGTTTTGGGTGCTTAGAGGCCTGGAATTTCCCTCTATTTCTGGGGTATTGTCCTCTATATGTGCCTCTAAAACTACCACGTTGGTACTGTGGTTGGTAGGCTAACTTTATCTGAGAGGTTGATGCCTCTGAGAGCTGTGTTCTGAAACCACCTCGAAATTGAGGTTGGTGTTCTTTGGGGAGATCCTGCATCTCGTCCCAATAGGCTCTGTCATAACGAGCTAACAGTGCTTGCGAGTTGGCTATCCTCCACTGATTTGCTGCCTGGGACGCAACTCTTTTCCCTGCAGCATCGAATTTCCTGCTTTCTTTATCAGGAGGGGGTGCATCTCCCGAGGACTGACTATTTGCCCTCTTTAGGCAGTGCTAACTACAACAGAATCAGGTGGTACCTGATAGGTGATATAATCAGGGTCAGAAGGTGCAGGTTTGTATTTCTTCTCTATTCTAGGTGTTATAATACATGCCTTTACTGGTTCGTTAAAGATCTGATCTGCATGTTTTACCATGTTTGGGGGCATTAAGAGGCATTAGTACCTAGAATGAGTTAAGGATAATGTGTTGAATAACAAATCCTCTTCTAGTGGCTCTGTATGCATGGGAACCCCATGATATGCTGCAGTCCTACGTATAACCTCGTTATAGACAGTACTATCCTGAGGTGGTGATGGTTTAGAGGAGTAGCTGTCTGGATCATTACTTGGAATGGGGTCAGGGTCATAAAGATCTCATGGATCAACAGTGTCCTGTTGTGAGTCATATAAATGAGTGGGCAAAATCATTGGTGTAGGGCTGGTGAGAGGAGAGGTAGGTAGGTAGGTGGGGAGAATGAGGAGGAGAAGACTGAGGAGGTGGTGGTTTCTGCTTCTGTTTTGGCACTTTAGCTGGAGGCTGCATAGTGTCCAATTCCTCCTGAAAAGGTAGCTTCCTCTGTTTTTAAAGGAGGTGCTGTAAGAATTCTCCCTGTTTCTTTATGGATGTGGATCCTGGATTGCCTTTCATCCATAATTTCTAGAAATGGTTCTACCTCTAACTCCTCTTCAGAGGTTCTGTGGCTTTCTTTAAGTCTTTTCGAAAGTCCATGTTCCTCTGTCTATGTTGGTCTTTTCGGCTCCGAAGAGTGCTTTTTCGGGATTGAAAAAGATGAGGACGACGAAGGCTTCGGCTCCGAAACTGGCTTTCTAATTTTCAACTCCGAAAATTGATGTCTACTGGAGTCGGAAACAGAGCTTTTTGTTATCTCCGAGGTTTTCAGAGGATTGGCCTTTTTCGTGCCGAACTGGGAGGTCGGTCACCGACAGTCTTTTTTTGGGCCGAGCCACGGCCTTCCGGCAGTGGCATACCCAAGGCCTTTTGTTTGGTCTTTTGTGAGGATGCAGGGGCAGACGTATTCACATGTTGTCTGGCTGTGACTGGTCTGTCTTCCTCTGATTCCGGCAGAGTTAGGCATGCGCGCCCCAAAGGGCAAACAAAGTTGTTTTCCCAATGGTACTGCTGTGTCGATGGAAGAATATTAACCCGATCTATAGAATACCAATGAAAAGAGAGATTTACAAAGTTTTCCGAATCGAAATCTCGGAGTGAGAGGAAACACGTCCGAACCCGACGGCGGAAAGAAAACAATCTAACAATGGAGTCGATGCTCATGCGCATTGGAACCGATGAGGAGGAGTCACTCGATCCTGTGACTCGAAAAACACTTCTTCGAAGAACTTGTAACACTCCGAACCCAACACTAGATGGTGGACTAAAGCACAGCATGTGTATCTGCAGCTACACATGCCGTTGAACATTTATATATATATATATATGGAAAATGTCACTTACCCAGTGTACATCTGTTTGTGGCATGAGTCGCTGCAGATTCACATGCTGTGCACAGTCCGCCGTCTGGTGTTGGGCTTGGAGTGTTACAAGTTGTTTTTCTTCGAAGAATTCTTTTCGAGTCACGAGACCGAGGGACTCCTCCCACTTCGATTCCATTGCGCATGGGCGTCGACTCCATCTTAGATTGTTTTCCCCGCAGAGGGTGAGGTAGGAGTTGTGTATGTTAGTAATAGTGCCCATGCAATGGAATGAATACGTATGTACATAATAAAGGTTAAAGTAATATATTTACAAATGTACAAATGTTGAAGATCTACTTCTAAACGGCTACAGGCTCCCGGGGAGGCGGTGGGCGCATGTGAATCTGCAGCGACTCATGCCACGAACAGATGTACACTGGGTAAGTGACATTTTCCGTTCGATGGCATGTGTAGCTGCAGATACACATGCTGTGCACTGACTAGTAAGCAGTTATCTCCCCAAAAGCGGTGGTTCAGCCTGTAGGAGTTGAAGTAGTTTGAAATAATGTTCTTAGTACAGCCTGACCTACTGTGGCTTGTTGTGCAGTTAACACATCTACACAGTAGTGCTTGGTAAATGTATGAGGCGTAGACCATGTTGCTGCCTTACATATTTCGTTCATTGGAATATTTCCTAGAAAGGCCATGGTAGCCCCTTTCTTTCTGGTTGAGTGTGCCTTTGGTGTAATAGGCAGCTCTCTCTTTGCTTTAAGATAGCAGGTTTGAATACACTTAACTATCCACCTAGCAATGCCTTGTTTTGGAATTGGATTTCCTGTATGAGGTTTTTGAAAGGCAATAAATAGTTGTTTTGTTTTTCTAATTAGTTTCGTTCTGTCAATGTAGTACATTAGTGCTCTTTTGATGTCTAATGTATGTAGTGCTCTTTCAGGCACAGAATCTGGTTGTGGGAAGAACACTGGTAATTCTACTGTTTGATTTAAGTGGAACGGTGAGATAACCTTTGGTAAAAATTTAGGATTTGTTCTTAGAACTACTTTATTTTTATGTATCTGAATAAATGGTTCTTGTATGGTAAATGCTTGAATCTCGCTCACTCTTCTTAGAGATGTGATGGCAATCAAAAATGCATCTTTCCACGTTAAGTATTGCATTTCACAAGAATGCATGGGCTCGAAAGGTGGACCCATGAGTCTTGTTAAGACAATGTTGAGGTTCCATGAAGGAACAGGTGGTGTTCTTGGTGGTATGATTCTTTTTAAGCCTTCCATAAACGCTTTAATGACTGGTATTCTAAATAGTGAAGTTGAATGAGTAATTTGTAGGTAAGCTGATATGCGGTGAGATGTATTTTTATGGAAGAGAAAGCTAGATTTGATTTTTGCAAATGTAGTAAATATCCTACTATATCCTTTGGAGATGCGTGTAATGGCTGAATTTGATTATTCTGGCAGTAATACACAAATCTTTTCCACTTGTTTGCGTAGCAGTGTCTAGTGGTAGGTTTCCTAGCTTGTTTTATGACCTCCATACATTCTTGTGTGAGGTGCAAGTGTCCGAATTCTAGGATTTCAGGAGCCAAATTGCTAGATTCAAAGATGCTGGATTTGGATGTCTGATCTGTTGTTTGTGTTGTGTTAACAGATCTGGTTTGTTGGGTAGTTTGACATGAGGTACTACTGACAGGTCTAGTAGTGTCGTGTACCAAGGTTGCCTCGCCCATGTTGGTGCTATTAGTATGAGTTTGAGTTTGTTTTGACTCAACCTGTTTACTACATATGGAATGAGAGGGAGAGGGGGAAAAGCGTATGCAAAGATCCCTGACCAGTTCATCCATAGAGCATTGCCTTGGGATTGATCTTGTGGGTACCTGGATGCGAAGTTTTGGCATTTTGAGTTTTCCTTTGTTGCAAATAGATCTATTTGAGGCGTTCCCCAAATTTGAAAGTAATTGTTTAGTATTTGGGGGTGAATTTCCCATTCGTGGGTTTGTTGGTGATCTCGAGAGAGATTGTCTGCCAACTGGTTCTGAATCCCTGGAATAAATTGTGCTATTAGGCGAATGTGGTTGTGAATCGCCCAATGCCATATTTTCTGTGTTAGGAGGCACAACTGCGTTGAGTGTGTCCCTCCTTGTTTGTTTAGATAATACATTGTTGTCATGTTGTCTGTTTTGACAAGAATGTATTTTTGGGTTATTATGGGTTGAAATGCTTTCAGCGCTAGAAATACTGCTAACATTTCCAAGTGATTTATGTGAAACGGTCTCTGATGTATGTCCCATTGTCCTTGGATGCTGTGTTGATTGAGGTGTGCTCCCCACCCTGTCATGGAAGCATCTGTTGTTATGACGTATTGTGGCACTGGGTCTTGGAAAGGCCACCCTCGGTTTAAATTTGTACTGTTCCACCATAGAAGCGAGATGTATGTTTGGCGGTCTATCAACACCAGATCTAGAAGTTGACCCTGTGCTTGTGACCATTGTGATGCTAGGCACTGTTGTAAGGGTCGCATGTGCAATCTTGCGTTTGGGACAATGGCTATGCATGAAGACATCATGCCTAGTAGTTTCATTACCATTCTGACTTGTATCTTTTGTGTTGGATACATGGCCTGTATTACTTTGTGAAATGTTTGAACCCGTTGTGGACTTGGAGTGGCAATCCCTTTTGTTGTGTTGATTGTCGCTCCTAAGTATTGCTGCGTTTGACACGGCAAAAGGTGTGACTTTGCGTAGTTGATGGAGAAACCTAGCCTGTGAAGGGTTTGTATGACATATTTTGTGTGATGTGAACACTGTTTTAGCGTGTTGGTTTTGATTAACCAGTCGTCTAAGTACGGGAACACATGTATTTGCTGCCTTCTGATATGTGCAGCTACTACTGCCAGGCATTTTGTAAAAACTCTTGGCGCAGTTGTTATTCCGAATGGCAACACTTTGAATTGGTAATGTATTCCTTGAAATACGAACCTTAGGTATTTCCTGTGTGAAGGATGTATTGGTATATGAAAATACGCATCTTTTAGATCTAATGTTGTCATGTAGTCTTGCTGTTTGAGCAGTGGGATTACGTCTTGTAATGTGACCATGTGAAAGTGGTCTGATTTTATGTAGGTATTTAGTGTTCTGAGATCTAGTATTGGTCTCAGAGTTTTGTCCTTTTTGGGTATTAGAAAGTACAGTGAGTAAACTCCTGTGTTTTTTTGTTGAATTGGTACTAATTCTATTGCGTCCTTTTGTAGCAATGCTTGAACTTCTAGTCCTAGAAGATCTATATGTTGTTTTGACATATTGTGTGTTTTCGGTGGGACGTTTGGAGGGAATTGGCGAAATTCTATGCAATAACCATGCTGGATAATTGCTAAGACCCAAGTGTCTGTTGTTATTTCCTCCCAAAGTTTGTAAAATTGGCTTAGTCTTCCCCCCACAGGTGTTATGTGATGGGGTTGTGTGACTTGTGAGTCACTGCTTATTTTGAGGGGTTTTGGGGCCTTGGAATTTTCCTCTATTTTTTGGGAATTGGCCCCCTCTAAATTGCCCCTGAAAACCTCCCCTCTGATATTGACCCTGGTAGGTAGGCCTTGTTTGTGAGGTTGTGGTTTCTGTGGGTTGACCTCGAAACCCTCCCCTAAAAGGTGTTTTCCGAAATGTGCCCCTGCTCTGCGGGGAGTAGAGTGCGCCCATGGCTTTGGCTGTATCGGTGTCCTTTTTGAGTTTTTCGATGGCAGTGTCTACCTCCGGCCCAAACAATTGCTGTTCATTAAACGGCATATTGAGCACAGCCTGCTGGATTTCCGGTTTGAACCCAGAAGTGCGCAGCCATCCGTGCCTTCGTATTGTGACTGCAGTGTTTATTGTCCTTGCAGCTGTATCTGCTGCATCCATGGAAGACCGTATCTGATTATTTGAGATACTTTGTCCCTCTTCCACCACCTGTTGCGCTCTTTTTTGGAACTCCTTGGGTAAGTGTTAGATGAAATGTTGCATTTCATCCCAATGAGCCCTGTCGTATCTTGCCAAAAGTGCTTGTGAATTGGCAATACGCCACTGATTTGCTGCTTGTGCTGCAACCCTTTTTCCCGCAGCATCAAATTTGCGGCTCTCCTTGTCTGGAGGTGGAGCGTCGCCTGAGGTATGAGAGTTGGCTCTCTTACGAGCTGCCCCCACAACTACTGAGTCTGGTGTTAGTTGTGTTGTAATATATATTGGATCTGTGGGCGGTGGCTTATATTTTTTCTCCACCCTTGGAGTTATGGCTCTGCCTTTAACTGGATCCTGAAAAATTTGTTTTGAATGTCTTAGCATTCCTGGGAGCATGGGAAGGCATTGATACTGGCTATGGGTGGAGGATAGGGTGTTAAAGAGAAAGTCATCCTCAATTGGTTCCGAATGTAAGGAGACATTGTGAAACTCGGCTGCCCTTGCGACCACCTGTGTATAGGATGTACTGTCCTCAGGTGGTGACGGTTTTGTAGGATAAGAGTCTGGGCTATAGTCAGACACTGGAGCATCGTAGAGGTCCCATGCATCGGGATCATCCTGACTCATTGTGGTATGAGCTGGTGAGTGCATCAGTGGTGGAGTTGTTGCTGGTGATGCATGTATTGATGGTGGTGGAGACGGTGGTGGGGTTGTTTTCCTTGCCACCTTTGCCTGTGGTTGCTTGTCCTTTTGTTGAAAGGCAAGTTTCCTTTTTATTTTGATTGGGGGGAAGAGTGGTCATCTTCCCTGTGTCCTCATGAATATGAAGCCTTCTTTGTATGTAGTCAGGCTCTACAGCTTGAAGCTCCTCTCCAAATCTATGTAATTGGGAGGTTAATCCTTGTTCCTCTGTATAGGAACTAGTTTTCGGCTCCTAGGCTGGCTGTTTCGGAACCGAAACCATTTCGGAAGTCTTTTTAGGCTCCGAAGAAACCTTCTTTGTTTTCGGCGTGGTGTCTCGGTGCCGAAATTCTTCGGTGCCGCTGTCTCTGTGCCGAAGTTTCTCGGAGCCGCTGTCTCGGCTCCGAGGTTGCTGTGTGGCGGTATCTCGACCGGAGTCGGATGACTTCGACACCAACATGCCCTTTTTCGGTGCCTTGGATGGGTCACCTATTTTTCGGGTTA
The DNA here is from genome assembly GCF_031143425.1 of Pleurodeles waltl. Lineage (NCBI taxonomy): Eukaryota > Metazoa > Chordata > Amphibia > Caudata > Salamandridae > Pleurodeles > Pleurodeles waltl. The sequence goes on from NC_090444.1 coordinate 849,277,024, forward strand.
AGCCATGGCCTGTTGGCGGTGGCGTCCCCTGGGCTTTTGTCGACTTCTCGTGAGTCTTGATTTTCGACGTCTTACTCACGGTTTTGGTTGTTTCTTCGGCGTCGAGTTCTTCCGAATCCGACTCGCGGACGGAGAAAGCTTCTTCTTCCTCCTCGAAACGATCTTGACCTGTCGGCGTGAACGCCATTTGTAGTCTCCTGGCTCTTCGATCTCTCAGCGTCTTCCTCGACCGAAACGCTCGACAGGCTTCACAAGTATCCTCCTTGTGCTGGGGGGACAAGCACAAGTTACAGACCAGATGGTGATCCGTATACGGATACTTGTGATGGCATTTTGGGCAGAAGCGGAATGGGGTCCGTTCCATGAGCCTTGAAGTTGCACGTGGCCGGGCCGACCAGGCCCCGACGGGGGATCGAAAAACCCCGAAGGGCCACCGGAGCTCTTCAAAATTCGGTGTCGATTTGTTCTAACTAACCCGATACCGAACGCAAACAATACCGACGTTTTTTTCCGAGATTCTAACTAACTTTCCGACCCGAAACACGGAGCGAAAAGGAACACGTCCGAACCCGATGGCGGAAAAAAACCAATCTAAGATGGAGTCGACGCCCATGCGCAATGGAATCGAAGTGGGAGGAGTCCCTCGGTCTCGTGACTCGAAAAGACTTCTTCGAAGAAAAACAACTTGTAACACTCCGAGCCCAACACCAGACGGCGGACTGTGCACAGCATGTGTATCTGCAGCTACACATGCCATCGAACATATATATACACACACACACACAACAAAGCTAGATAATTAGGAATAAAAATGCATCATATTGGGTATCGAATCCAACATCATCATCATCCTGGCGCCAACTTTAAGCTATGGAATGCTGGACAGCTGAGACAGGAGAACCCCTCACCAATGAGACTTTGTTATGGGCAGTTTATCCACCACCAAAATGAGTTCCTTCTAACTCAGTGCCAAGCTTTCCCACTCTATATACCTTAAACAAACTCAAGAGGAAGGTTTTAGCAACTTCTCCCTCTCCTTGCGTGCGTTATGAAATCTAAACGCTGGCTATACTTGGTCTGCGTTTAAAACACACAAAGAAACGGGCCTTGCCCCGATGCGCATTCCAGAGGCAGAGGAGCAGTACTTTTCCGTGGTGAAAACATTGAAATTATTCCCAGGCTGAGACTTTCTTATGTCTACCGTCCACATTCCCCGTGTTATGTTCCTGCTCGGTGCAACCCGGTGCTGGTGAGAAGAAGCGAAAACATGTTCAGTGTAGAAAACAAGCTTTGTGGAAAAATACCTCTGTCACCGATGTGACGGCATCTGAAGCTAAGCTAAACACAAAATGGAGTCAGTGGTCAAGATGGAGCTGGTGATTAAACATAGATAGCATTACACAAGCCTTTTTGAGATGCTGATGCTAGTTTGTACCACTGTACCCCATCCTTGGATTGTGAGGCGTCTCAGGGCCCATCCTACTGTGCAGGCTTTTGGGGTCCTTTAGAAGACTTTTTGCTCTTATCTTTGGCCTGTATACACTCTTGGGAGGGCTTTTTGGCCTCATTTATTGGAAATTTTGAACACCCTTGACTTGACCCAGTAGGATGCATTCTTCCCCAACTCTTGAGGAGAAAGTTGACCTAGGTCTACCAGGTACTGATGCAACTTCTACTGCACACAATTACTCAACAGATGCTCTTTCATCAATAAATTGTAAAGCCCCTCATAATCATGCACATTGTTACCTTTTAACCAGCCACCAATTGTCTTTACTTAAAAGTCTACTAAGTCTACAAAATCTACCCTGGACTGACTCTGGGTTTTGAGATTCTCCCAGGACCTGATTCTGTACTCTTCAGGAGTACACCCAAAGCCCCAAATTAGGGTGTCCTTCAGTCCTAACATCTGCATCGTTCAGTGTCAAGAGTCTATCCCTGCACTTTCCTAAGAAGAGAGCCACAGTGTTGTTTGCTAAGCTCTCTGGAAACACAGGCTCTCTTAAAGGCTGTGAACCACTTGGTGATATCATCACCTTACTCACATTTGGGGATACTCCCTTTGGGGATTTTAGGGTCAGAATGCTCCACTATGTCCCTAGTTATCAAGTTGATGCCACCAATCATGGGTGCTAACCCCATTTCTGCTCTTTCCCTTGCTATGGCCAGTATCCTGCCCCCTAGGGCAATTCTTCAAGTCAATCTTTCTCTTCTTTAGAGAGTTCTTCACTGGACCTTGAGGGACCTGAGCCATCCTCACTAGAGGGGGGTGCTCTAGGCACCTTGGGTTGATGTGCAGGTTCTAGGGGGTGACAGTCAAAGACAACCAACAGGTAAGTTGCAAAAGTGGGGTGCTCGGGAACACCGGTGCACCTGTGGTGCTCTTCACCAGCGCCCAGGGGTGACAGATGCAGGGGTGTCCTTAGGCGTCAGGTTTCCTTGTCCAGGAGCACTTGCGGTTGGAGCGGTTTTATGGTCTGTGCTGCAGGCGTAGTCGTGGAGTCCAGGAGGGGTGAAACTATAGTAGACTTGAGCATAGAAGAGCTAGGGGAACGTCACTGACACCAGGAGTCCACTTCATTTTGGGCTGGGTGCAGCTGTTGTATGGAGCATCTGGTTTCTCGCACCACAGAAGCCGCAGGAGAGGGGGCCTGCATGCAGAGGCTGCAGGCAACTTCAGGGAGTCCAAGAGGGGTGAAACCACAATGAACTCGGAATCTGGGGAGCTGCTGAATCTTTTTGGCACTGGAGGTCCACTCCCACTTTGGTCGGTGACTGCGGGTGCAGTGGTGACTTCAGGTATAAGGTCTTTGTGGTTCCGGAGGCTGCACAGTCCTTCCATTAGAGTTGGTTGGTCACCAGATTAGCTGCTCACAGGAGTCTTGAGTCTTTTTCAAAGGAAGGCAGTTCACCCCGGTTTCTGGAGGTTCAGCTGCAGGACAAGCTGTCTTTTGGTGCAGAGTCCCTGGAGGGTTGCAGACAGTTCGGCAGGGTTGGTACCAGGTCAACTGCTATTCTTTTCCTCTTCTGCGGGTGTGACTCTTCTTTGCCCTTTGTCTTCTTAGGTCGTCAGGATTTAAGTTCTGGGGTTCAGGGGTTTCACCTAAGTACTCAATTACGGGTGTTTCAGGGACAACCAGGTGGCAGCCAATGGGTGGCCCACCTTTAGGGTGACTACACCCTTCAATGACCACTTCCGTTGGGAAGTGGCCAAAACCCTGACCCGAGTGGCCTAATTCCTTCCAAATCAAGAAGGAGAAATTAAATAAGTGGTGTCCTCTTCAGCTCGTTCACCTTAGGAGTGGGACTGGCATGAAGTGGGCACACCTCCTAATCGGACTAATTTTTCCACCTGTCTTGCCACCAAAAGAAGGGTAAGGAAGAGGGGGTTGCTCATCTCCATTATTTGGGGAGACCCAGAGACTCATTACAAAGGCGGCTAGGTCTTTGAAGCTTCCTGTCCTGGAATGTTCATCCTGCCTGGAGGTGTCAACACCCCTGCCCAGCGCAGGCTTTTGTCTCTGGACCCCAAGAGCGCTGGCTCTCACCTTAGGGGGTCAGAAACATGGCTAAGGTGGCTGAACTTGTCAGGGCCAGTTGGTTAACACAATAGTAGCTGGTAGGTTTTCAGGGGGCATCTCTAAGGTGCCCTCTGGGTGCATATCTTGGTAGATCCAACAATGGCATCAATGAGGGTACACCAATATGAGATGTTTGATACCAAACATCCCTATCTTCAGTGAAGCCATCATGTAGCTGGAGAACTCGCAGTGACCAGTGTCCAGTATGTGTATAAAATGGCTTCCCTGGTCACTTACCATGTCTGAGAATCAACAAAGACATAGCAGGAGCATATCTGTCATGCGGATAGGGCCTCACATGTAATATAATGCACCCTACCGTAAGGCTCTAAGGCCTGCTAGAGGGGTGACTTACAATATATTATGTGCAATGTTAGGGTACATGGTAAACAGGCTGTATGCCATGTCATGTTTTCACTTAGGGACACAGCCTGCAATGGCAGCCTCTCCTGTGCTTGGTGAGGGGGTCCCTTAGGATGGCACAATTGCCCTAGGTACCAGGGGTACCATTTACTAGGGACTTACAGAGGGTGCTAAAGGTTTTGCCAACTGGGGAAAGGACTGTGCAGTTTTAGGGGAAAGAGATCTGGCATTGGGGACCTGGTTAGCAGCAACCCAGTGCCCTTTCAGTCAAAATAACGTCATATGCCAGGCAAAAAGTGGGGCTAACCATGCCAAAAAGGGTGCTTTCCTACACAGGAGTAACAAGTTGTCTCTATTTAGGAGTCAAAATCTTCTTGATGGGCCCTTTGGACAGCAGAGAGCAAATCTCTTGTAGTAAGAAAAACAGGTGTTCCTATGAGAGCTGCTATGATGTCAGATGAAGCTCTGGTGGGTCAGAAAGGAACACAAGGGCATAGCACGGCTGAAAGATCTGGAGGACCCATCTGTTGGATCTCATGGAAGATCAATGCCCCGGGTGACCTGCAAGTTGCTTGTCTTAACCTCGACTGGGTGACTACAGTGAGAGTGGGAGCTACGGAGTTAGTTGTATGCCAACCCTCTGGAGTGGCCATGAAAAGGCTGAAAATAATAGGGAAACTAGCTGACATGAGTCAAGAATCACAAAGAATGCTATGTAGCCCAACTTTTGCTAAAGCATTCTAAAAGCATACTCTGCTTTTTAATAGAATAGATGAGATCCATTTAAAATTGTATCCACAAATGGTGACAACACACCATACTAGTTTATACTACTAGCCTCAAGCAATCAGTTGTATCCAAGCCGGCGCTACTGTGGATTCTTTTAGCACCTACATTGGGGACACATATTTTGTCTCGTAGACCCATAGTATGTGCCTTTAAGAAGCAAACACATTGTATTTGCTTTTATCCTTTTTATTATTCTTTAGTACAGCTTGCTTTTTAGCTTCTTGTATTATATTTTGTCAGCTGCCCTTCTGAGAAAATGTGCTTGTTCGTGTTCTACATTTGTCTATCCCTTGCACGCATTTCACTCTATGCCCTGCTAAAGGCTGTCATATTTATACACAATAGTTTACCTAGTATTGGCGCTTCAAGAGTTACGTAGTCAGCTTCTAACCATAGACATACCATCATGTCAGACCTGTTCTCAGAACACAACACATTTTGTTATATAACCACCACACAAGCCTATAAAGGGCAGAAGGCATTCCAGCCAGCGCCATCTTATGCTGTACGCCCTTTGTCGACAGCTTCACTGATCTCGGCCTAGTCTTTCTAGCCAACCAGAAGGACTGTCAGCAGAACAACATGCAGACCTTCTTTCAGGTATGGGGTCGGGGCGCCTTCCATAAACGTGGATGGGCAGAAGGATTAACACTGCTATGCTCTGATGTTAGACCTTAGCGTGTAGGTAGGAATTTTTAAACTCATGATTATGTCAGGTTGTTGGGACTGTTTATGTTTATTTTACCCTAATGGTCACAATTATCACTGTATTATGGTACATCCTTCTCATCACTGCAGCTCATGCCTTTTAATCAGATAATTAAGTTGCTTCAATAAATGCACTGAAAACTATCCTGCATTTCTTTTTCTGCCTTCACATGTGTGAGATTTTGTGCCACTGAGAGAAAGGGGTATGATCTGTTCCACCACAACTTCCCTGGGAAGTAAGAGTGTTATGTTCATAGGCTGCCACAAATCATTTTTCACTTTTTAGGTTTGGCTGAGGTGCTACTAGCTAGTCGACAAAGTCAGGGTGACAGCTTCCAGTTGGCGTAGGACTGATCAGTCACCCACACACAGTGGTGCTGCCGCATGGGACCAAACAGTCTTACCCCCACGGTAAGGGTGCTACAACATGGCGCAACCAACATTTGATAAGGTTCAAATTTAATGGATCTCCCAAGTATCTTCATCTCCTGCATGCTAAAGGTACCCTGATCACCTTATTTCACCTTATGCGAAGGCATAATGCATACAGAACAGAAATCTTCTATTCCTGGACATTTTTCCAGGAGCAGATGGAAGCACGCATTTTTCACAATAGCTTGCACCATAGCAAACACAACTGCACAATACAGAGCTTATGCATATTTAGAAATACAACCTTCTTTTCAAGAACACCAAAACTTGTTTGAAGGCGCTGTCCCACACGTTATGCAAAATGTCAGATTAGGTCCCCTAAGAAGGACATATATGGCCAAATATACACCACATCATAAGGTAGCAAATATGCCAGTAGCAGATTTACCCCGCTTGCATGATAAATAAGATATAGATATGGACATTTAATACAATTTGTAAAGCAGACTTTAAGCAACGCCGCAACGAGGGCTGCTCCAGCAGCACCGCATTTGGCTACAACCAGGATAATTCCCACCAAACATGAAGAAATTCCATTTTGATTAGCACAAACCATAAAGATGCTGGACACAGTGTTTCCCCATACCAGACCCCAAGATAAACGTCGAATTCTCACAATGTGCTTGCCATTTGGAATGGTTACCTATGTGGATAACTGTGGCATTGGGGTGCATTATTTGCTGCTATTTGAACTACCAACACATTTGTGAATCTTTCAGAAAAGTTTAAACAAATCCAAAATGAGTACAGGGCTGCCCCTGCCTTGGATTTGGGGATACAATTAATGGACATTTCACCAAAGAGTCCTAAATTATATTAAGTAATCCTAAAGGGGAGGCGGTAGCATTGGCAGTATGCTAGCAGCTCCTGGACATTCCTCAACAGGAACAGGAATGCAAGTTGCCTAAGATTATTGCCAAGACTTATGTTAGTATAGGTTGGGATAGTCTGGGAGCTAGACCGGAAAAACCACACCTACAAGATAAATCCAATGAGAATAATACCAAGTAAGCGAGAAAGGGTTCTAAAAAATTCTGTGATGAACAGAAAAATAACAAAGAGGAGAATCTCCGCATTCTAAGACCTCAGAAAAACATTACAAGCTTACAAAGAGAGAAACTTTAAAAACTTCTGACAGATATAAATATACTGATACTCGCCCATGTAGCAGGCTGGACTGGCTTGTAGTGGGTACCAAGGGGTACTTACACTTTGCACCAGGCCCAGGTATCCCTTATTAGTGTAGAGGGGTGTCTAGCAGCTTAGGCTGATACAAAAGGTAGCTTAGCAGAGCAACTTAGGCTGAACTAGGAGACGAGTGAAGCTCCTACAGTACCACTAGTGTCATATGCACAATATCATAAGAAAACACAATACACAGATATACTAAAAATAAAGGTACTTTATTTTTATGACAATATGCCAAAGTATCTCAGTGAGTACCCTCAGTATGAGGATAGCAAATATACACAAGATATATGTACACAATACCAAAATATGCAGTAATAGCAATAGAAAACAGTGCAAACAATGTATAGTCACAATAGAATGCAATGGGGGCACATAGGAATAGGGGCAACACAAACCATATACTCTAGAAGTGGAATGCGAACCACAACTGGACCCCAAACCTATGTGACCTTGTAGAGGGTCGCTGGGACTGTAAGAGAACAGTGAGGGTTAGAAAAATAGCCCACCCCAAGACCCTGAAAAGTGGGTGCAAAGTGCACCTAAGTTCCCCAAAGAGCACAGAAGTCGTGGTAGGGGGATTCTGCAAGGAAGACCAACACCAGAAATGCAACAACGATGGATTCCCTGACAAGAGTACCTGTGGAACAAGGGGACCAAGTCCAAGAGTCACAATCAAGTCGGGAGTGGGCAGATGCCCAGGAAATGCCAGCTGTGGGTGCACAGAAGCTGCCACCGGATGGTAGAAGCTGTGGATTCTACAAGAACGACAAGGGCTAGAAACTTCCCCTTTGGAGGATGGATGTCCCACGTCGTGAAGAGTCGTGCATAGGTGTTTCCGTGCAGAAAGACCGCAAACAAGCCTTGCTAGCTGCAAGGGTCGCGGTTAGGGTTTTTGGATGCTGCTGTGTCACAAAGGAAGGTCCCACGACGCCGGAGGACAACTCAGGAGGTCGTGCACTGCAGGTTAGAGTGCCGGGGACCCAGGCTTGGCTGTGCACAAAGGAAATCCTGGAAGAGTGCACAGGAGCCGGAGCAGCTGCAAAACATGCGGTTCCCAGCAATGCAGCCTAGCGTGGGGAGGCAAGGACTTACCTCCACCAAACTTGGACTGAAGAGTCACTGGACTGTGGGAGTCACTTGGACAGAGTTGCTGAGTTCAAGGGACCTCGCTCGTCGTGCTGAGAGGAGACCCAGAGGACCGGTGATGCAGTTCTTTGGTGCCTGCGGTTGCAGGGGGAAGACTCCGTCGACCCACTGGAGATTTCTTTGGAGCTTCTAGTGCAGAGAGGAGGCAGACTACCCCCACAGCATGCACCACCAGGAAAACAGTAGAGAAGGCGGCCGGATCAGCGTTACAAGGTCACAGTAGTCGTCTTTGCTACTTTGTTGCAGTTTTGCAGGCTTCCAGAGCAGTCAGCGTCGATTCCTTGGCAGAAGGTGAAGAGAGAGATGCAGAGGAACTCTGATGAGCTCTTGCATTCGTTATCTAAAGAATTCCCCAAAGCAGAGACCCTAAATAGCCAGAAAAGGAGGTTTGGCTACCTAGGAGAGAGGATGGGCTAGCAACACCTGGAGGAGCCTATCAGAAGGAGTCTCTGACGTCACCTCCTGGCACTGGCCACTCAGAGCAGTCCAGTGTGCCAGCAGTACCTCTGTTTCCAAGATGGCAGAGGTCTGGAGCACACTGGGGGAGCTCTGGGCACCTCCCAAGGGAGGTGCAGGTCAGGGGAGTGGTCACTCCCCTTCCCTTTGTCCAGTTTCGCGCCAGAGCAGGGCTGGGGGATCCCTGAACCGGTGTAGACTGGCTTATGCAGAAATGGGCACCATCTGTGCCCATGAAAGCATTTCCAGAGGCTGGGGGAGGCTACTCCTCCCCAGCCCTAACACCTTTTTCCAAAGGGAGAGGGTGTAACACCCTCTCTCTGAGGAAGTCCTTTGTCCTGCCTTCCTGGGCCAAACCGGGCTGGACTGCAGGAGGGCAGAAACCTGTTTGAGGGGTTGGCAGCAGCAGCAGCAGCAGCTGCAGTGAAACCCCGGGAAAGGTTGCTTGGCAGTACCCGGGTCTGAGCTAGAGACTCAGGGGATCATGGAATTGTCTCCCCAATGCCAGAATGGCATTGGGGGTGACAATTCCATGATCTTAGACATGTTACATGGCCATGTTCGGAGTTACCATTGTGACGCTATACATATGTCGTGACATATGTATAGTGCACACGTGTAATGGTGTCCCCGCACTCACAAAGTCCGGGGAATCTGCCCTGAACAATGTGGGGGCACCTTGGCTAGTGCCAGGGTGCCCACACACTAAGTAACTTAGCACCCAACCTTTACCAGGTAAAGGTTAGACATATAGGTGATTTATAAGTTACTTAAGTGCAGTGGTAAATGGCTGTGAAATTACGTGGACGTTATTTCACTCAGGCTGCAGTGGCAGGACCTGTGTAAGAATTGTCAGAGCTCCCTGTGGGTGGCAAAAGAAATGCTGCAGCCCATAGGGATCTCCTGGAACCCCCAATACCCTGGGTACCTCAGTACCATATACTAGGGAATTATAAGGGTGTTCCAGTATGCCAATGTAAATTGGTTAAATTTGTCACTAGCCTGTTAGTGACAATTTGGAAAGAAATGAGAGAGCATAACCACCGAGGTTCTGGATAGCAGAGTCTCAGTGAGACAGTTAGTCATAACACAGGTAACACATACAGGGCACACTTATGAGCACTGGGGCCCTGGCTGGCAGGGTCCCAGTGACACATACAACTAAAACAACATATATACAGTGAAATATGGGGGTAACATGCCAGGCAAGATGGTACTTTCCTACAGCCCATCTCATTCCTTTCAGGACTCACCCGACTAATGCAGTGAGAGGAGGGTGGTCAGATTACCAAAACATGAAACTGAGGAACAAGTTACTTACCTTCAGTAACAATTTATCTGGTAGAGACATATTCTACTTGAGGATTTCTTACCTAAGAATTTCCCCCAGGCGTCAGACTGGATCCAAAGATTTTTCTTTGAGCAGTACCCTTGCATGCGGTTGACTTCCTGTGTGTTGTTGGCATCGTGGTTGCTGTGATGTCGCGGTCATATATAGGTGCCACCCCGGCGTCAGTTTCTTTTCACAACTTTCCACGCCAGAAGTGTGTAACCATGAGAACACTGAGAATGGTGTGCCAGAACTAGGGCCCTGAAAGGGGAATCCCTAGAAATCAGTTTGCAGTGCGGGGAGGATGGGAGGGTCGGTAAGGAATCTGCAACTAGAATATGTCTCTACTAGATAAATTGTTACAGAAGGTAAGAAACTTGTTTATCTGATAGAGACTTCTAGTTGCAGATCCTTACTTTAGGATACATACCCAAGAAATACCATCCTCGACGGTAGACTGCAAACCAAGATCATACTAGAAAGTCCCGCAGGACAGAAAGAACAAAGTAGCTGTCTCTGCGGACCTGACTGTCCAGGCAGAACTGTTTTGCAACGTGTGCATGAATGCCCACGTTGCTGTCTGCAGATGTATGGGACAGGAACTCCGCATGCTAATGCTGTGGTGGCAGCAATGGCTTTGGTGGAGTGAGCACGCAAGTCCTCAGGTGGTTGCTTCTTTGTCACATCTTGATGCAGAATCGCAAGATGGTTTGCCTCTGCACCGCCCGCCCTTTCTTCACACCCACATAGCCTATAAAGAGTTGATCATACACCCAGAAATCTTTGGTACAACTGAGGTAGAAGGCCAATACTCTTTTTGAATCCAGACAGAGGAGTCTCTCCAATTCATCAGAAGGGTCTGGTGGTGCATAAAAGGTAAGCAAAGTGATGGACTGGCCTACATGAAAAGGTGTAACAACCTTAGGAAAGAAGGAGCCCCTGGTACAAAGCACCTCTTTGGCAGGATGGACAGATAACAGTGGTGGTTTCGACAAAAGCTTCACGCTCACTCACCCTGTGAGCAGAGGTGATGGCAATCACGAAAGCAGTTTTTAGTGTGAGGAGCCACAGGGGACAATAATTGGAAAGGCTCAAAAGGGGCACACATAAGGTAGGTAAGGACCAGGTTCAAATCCCACTGAGGCATTATGAATGGAGTAGGTAGGTACAAATGGGTGAGTCCCTTAAGGAACCTCCCAAAAACGGGCAACTTGATAGAGAAGGTTGATTTGGCAATTTAAGAAAGGCAAAGATGGCAGCTAAGCAGTCTTAAAGGGTGCCCAAAGCAGAGCCCTCCTGGGCAAGACCGAGGATGAGCAGTAGAACCACAGAGAGGTGCCCAAAGGGGGATCAATAGATCTGTTGGTACACCATGCCAAAACTTTGTGCCAACAATAGGCTTATACTGTTTTGGTGGAGGGACACCAGGCTGCCAAGATAACATTACAGACTTCGGGCGGAAGCTACAAAGCTGTCAACTGCCGCCGCTCAATCTCCAAGCAAGAAGACGGAGACTGGACAGGTTCAGGTGGAGAACTGTCGGCTGCTGCTGCGACAGAAGATCCTCCTTAAAGGGCAGTCTGAATGGATGATCCGTGACCATGCTCAAGAGCTCGGGATACTATACTTTTCGTACCGAATCCGGAGCCACAAGGATTACCTGGGCCCAGTTGTTCTTTATCTTCTTCAGAAATCTGGACAGAAGTTGGCAGGAAGGCGTAAAGAAGGCCTGAGTTCGACTCAAGATGAAAAGCGTCGCTGAGTGAGTGCCACCTTGGAAACTCCAACACGGAAAACAGCTGACATTGAGCGTTCTCTGCTGAGGTGAACAGATCTAACTAAGGCTCTCCCCACTGCTGAAAAAGATATTGCGCCATCTCCGGATGGAGATGCCATTCTTGATCGGCTATGCATCGATGGCTGCGTTCGTGTGCTCTGACTTTCAGAGAGCACGCCAGATGTTGAACCATCAGGGTTATGCTCTGGTGTTCCAGCCAAGTCCAGAGGTGCAGAACCTCTTGACAAAGGGTCCACGATCCCACTCCGCCCCTGCTTGTTTCAGTACCACATGGCGGTGGTGTTGTCCGTGAACTCCTTTACCACTTTTCATTTGAGAGGGGGGGGGAGAATACTTTAAAGGCAAGCCTGATTGCTCAGAGCTACAAAAGATTGATGTGGAGCCCAGATTCCGCTGGAGACCAGAGGCCTCTGATCTCCCATGTGGCCGCCCAATCCTAAGAGTGACGCATCTGTCACTACAGTTAGATCTGGCTGGGGAAGGGAGAGGGACCTGCCGTTGACTCAATCCGGATTCAAAAGCCACCACTACAGATCTTGCACAGTTAACAGAGAGATCTGGAACATGTCGAAGAGATTCCCCTGATGTTGCAACCAATGGAACTTCAGGTCCCACTGCAGAGCCGACTTATACCATCTGGCATGTGTAACTAGCCGGATGCAGGAGGCCATGAGGCCCAGCAGCCTCAGAGTCATTCTAACCAAAATCCAGGTTAGAGGCTAAAACATCATATCATAGCCCGAGTATCCTGGGCTCGCCTCATGGGAGGATAAGCCTAAAACAGCACTGTGTCCAGAACAGCTCCGAAAAAGGGGAGTGTCTGAGATGGAGACAGTAGTGACTTTGGCACGTTTATAGTGAACCACAGGGAATGCAGAAGGTTTGTGGTAGTCTGAAGGTGGGAGACGACAGTCTGGGGCGTGCTCGCATTTACCAGCCAGATGTCAACGTAGGGAAAGACTAGAACTCCTAACCTGCGCAGAAGAGCTGTGACGACCGCTATCACTTTCGTGAGCACCCGAGGGGCGCTGGTAAGGCTGAAGGGAAGCACAGCAAATTAAAAGTGCTTGTGACCTACCTTGAATCACAAGGCAGGATGGGTATGCAGGTAGGCGTCCTGCAAGTCCAACGCTACCATCCAGTCTCCAGGATCCAAGGCCGAGGACCTGAGCCAAGATGAGCATGTTGAACTTCTCCTTCCTGAGGAAGAGAAGGAGGGACCGGAGGGCTAGGATAGGGCGAAGGCCCTTGTCCTTCTTGGGCACCAGAAAGTAGTTGGAATAACAACCATGACTTATTTCTGGCGCAGGGACCCTCTCTATGGCTCCCTTGGCCAAGACAGCCGCGACTTCCTCAAGGAGAAGTGCCAAATGATCCAGCGCTAAGCGGTCGTAAGACGGTGGCAAGGCTGGAGGTGTAATCTTAAAGGGGAGGGAGTAGCCCCTTTGGATTATTTGCAAAACCATCTTGTTTGTCGTGATGGATTCCCAGTGTGGCAGGTGATGGCATCAACTGCCTTCAACTGGTCTGTGATGTTGCAATTGACTAGGAAGGTTTGGGGGCTGCAAAATGGGCAGTGGTGGACAGGGCAGACCTCTGGCTCCCTGGCTCAGGAGCCAGTGGGATTCCACGTCCGCGATTAGGCAGAGGCTGTGCAGCATGCGTGGCTCAGGGGCTGGCAGCAAAAGAACACAGCTGGGAGCCCCTTTCATGAGCACGAAAGGGGCAAAAGTGGACTGTGCTGGGTGAGGGGCTGCTGAGAGGTCAAGGGACCAAGACGTAGCCTGGGACTCCTTGAAACACTCAAGCGCAGAGTCTGCTTTGTCTCTGAAGAGACCGGGTGCCATTGAAGGACATATCCATGAGAGACTGTTGGACATCCCCTGAAAAGCCAGAAGTTCTCAACCAGGTGTGACGCCATATGGCCACCGTCAACGCAACCGATCTGCCCAGAGAGTCGTTGTGTCCAGCCCACAACATATTGTTAACTTGCTGGATCCTCCCATCAGCAATGGCTTGGGAGATGATGGTCCTGGCCTCCTTTGGGACCTGCGGCAGCACTTGCGTGATTGTATCCCATTAGGAATGGTTGTAGCAGCCCAAGAGGCAAGCGGTGTTCCCAGACCGCAATGCCAGACTGGAGGAATACAATATCTTCTTCCAAGCTGATCCAGTCTTTTTGACTCCCGATCAAGAGGGGCAGATGGGAATGTGCCAGATAAGGAAGAAGACTGGATGACAAGGCTCTCAAGTTGCAGGCTGTTGGGACAGGAATTTAAGGTAGTTGCAGGGCAATGACGGCGGGCGTTTGTCCTATTCACAGGAGCCCCTGTTTGGGTCTGGACCAAGTACCCAGTAGGACATCCATGAGGGCTTCACTGGAAGGTAAAAGGGGTTCTGAGGTGGAAGCCCCAGGCTGAAGCACCTTAGTCAGGAGGTTCATCCGACAGCCACAGAAGGAAGCTCAAGGCCTAGGACCTCAGCCTTCCTACTGACCACCATGGAATATGAGGCTCCCTCCTCCATAGCCATGGTAGGGGGAGAAAGCATGCCAGCGTCTGAAGAAGTATCCAGCCCACTAGCCTCGCCCAATTCCTGTGTGCAGTCTGAATCAGGTTTGTCTAGCTGGTATTCTAGAGGGTCCAGCGACCCCTCAAAACCTTCCTCGTAGTGATAGTAAAGAGGATCAGGAAGCAACCTGGGGTGAGTAGACCCCATCAAAGATGGATTTGGCATTGAGCGACGCCGTTCTGGATCCAGTTTATCGGGGATAAGGATTGGGTCGATGTCAAATATGGGCTCAACCATCTTTAACGGTGCCTGGCAAGGTTGCGTTGGCACGACCACCATCGGCATGGATCTGATAATGGATCCAGAGGGGCCCTCCGCTGTTGGTGCCAAAGGCCCTGGCACGGAACTCGAGGGAACCCTCACTAACCCCCACAGCGACTGAAGGCTGTGCGGGGGGGGAGTGGTGGGGGTTGGTTGGGGGGTGGGAATGGGGGTTGGTCTGCCCAAAAATGAGGCACATAGCCTTGTAAATCTCTCTCAGCTGGGCAGGGGTGGCTCCAGCTCCTGGAAACTAGAAGAGGCGTGGAGCTGACCCAGAAGTAGGCTCTGTGGATGGAGGCCTAATGCACCCACAACTCTTCCCGTGTCACAACAGCCGAGCGATGGGGGGAAGTCGAAGAATGTTTGGCCTTCTTCGACTTCTTTTTCTTGCGATCAGAGTATCCCAAGGACTTGGAGCAGGACGATAAAGAGGGGTGGTGACTCCACAAGCGGTCACGTGACCTTCCTCTCTAACAAGACTGGGAGTGATGCCGGGCCGACATGAGCTTCAGGGACTGCACCCTCAAAGCCTTCGAGCCCATGGCCTGGCACTCGGAGCACGACTTTGGGTCATGCTCTATGTACCACAAGCACACGAGGTGTGGATCCATCACTGACATCATTCGGTGACAGGAGCCACACGACTTAAAACCGGTCTTCTGTGATATCCTTGATGCAAAAAAAAAAAAAAAAATGACAAAATGGTCAAAATTTGTCAGAAAATGACTAAGAGTAAGCTGTCTCCGGATCTGCGTGTAGGCTGGTGAAGAAAGAAAAGAACTGACGCCAGTGCGCCCAGTCGCACCTATATATATGACCACAACGGCATCACGGCAACAACAATTTAAAATCTCCGGATCCAGTCTGATGCCTGGGGGAAATTCTAACGTAAGGAATATGTAACTAGAAGTCTCAATCAGATAAAGGAGTCACAATGCTTATCTGAAATTTTGTTTAAAAAGGAAGGGAAACTTCCACAACAAAAACCTGAGTTCAAAATGAAAAAGGCTGCGTCAATTTCAACTAAACATGCCATACATTTTGACAACATTACTAAAGAACAGGAAGTGGGCAGTGACTCTACTGGACAGCGCAACAGAGGTCACAAAAGTGTGTAAGAATTTTCTAGAACTTATGGATGTGACATCAACTAATGACTTCCTCAAAGTCAAAACTGCTGTCAGGCAAGCTTCCCCCAACCAACAGGGTTTATAAATTATGAATTCAAATTAATAGGGACAGTGAGCAGACCATCAAAGTGATCTTCTGGGGAAGATCAACACCAAGTTACGACATACTATTGGCAGAAAAAGATTTGTCTGTATGCTCCCAGAAGAAGAAAATGTAATTTTGCCTTCTTTCTTAGTCCTTCTTCCAGAGACAGTAAAAGAAAGTTATACTGCAGATTGGGCACTAGAGCAATCCCCAGTGCTGTACCACAGCCATGTTTGGTGGTTTAGGGATTCTCCTTACCAGTAAAATCCAATCCACAGAGCCAACCTCAATATACAATTAAACAGGAGGCTAAAGAACCTGTGAGGGAAATTCTCTCACAACTTGAGTACCATGGAGTAATTGAACACTGTGTATCTCCTATGAATAACCGTTTGCTTTCCATAGTTAAGCCGGACCAACGCTGTAGCATAGTCTTAGATTAGACACTTTCACAGCCACACATGCATATTTGCCATACAAAATTCATATAGTACAGCACATCAGGCAGTACGCATAAAATACAAAATAATCTTGAATATTTCAAATGATAATTTTTTGCCAAAATCTAGTGTCTAAAAGCAAAGACTTAAGTGCCTCCTTAGTACTAGGCTCCCTCAAGGGTATAAGAACAGTCCTGAATTGTTCTGAGCCCGTGTGCAATATTGCAGGATATTAATCCTGAGGCGCTGTTTTATGTCAATAACATCTATCTGCCAGACAATCTCATCACACATTTAGCCAGAGTGGATGTTATTGTTTTGAGATTTGCTGCAACGGGCTGCAAATTCAATTTCAAGAAAACAAAAATTGCTTTTCTGTATGTTCTATTCTTAGGATACGAATTATCAAATGAGGGAAAGAGCCTGTCACTATCAATTGAGGGAAAGAGCCTGGCACCACAATCCCTACAGAAATATCTGCATTACAACCTCCAAATACTATCAACAAACTGCATTCATTACTTGGTTTCTAGAACTTACATTCCAGAATATGCACAATGCATTTGTACAGATTTCTCGTGCAAACATTGGACACCGGAACACACATGCAAATCCTTAGAACCTTACAGACAGACACGTTTTAGGAAAAACACTTGCACACACGACAACAAGACAAATTTGGTAATTCCTGGTGCCAATGAGTTCAACTAGGTCACATTCAATGAAGGTGACACTGTACCCTCAGCATATAAACCACACTTGTACTCCAAAGCTGAACAGTGTTGTGCACCAACAGAAAAAATACTGACTGATGTTTAAATGGCTTTCATGAAGGAGAGATCATTAGCCCAAGGGAAACGGATTATTGTCGTTACCCTGACACTGGCCCTCGAGGCGTCACAAAAGCAAGCATCCCAAACGTAAAAGCCTTACATCCATATTGGATACAATGAGCTACCTCCCTGACTGCCACTGATATTGATTACGTTTTTGATCCAAACCTTCAGACCCAAGAATTCCTTCAATACGAACTTGAATACTCCATGTCCACCAACAATTTGCCTCTTGAACAATACAGAATTATCATTTACACTGATAGTTCAGCCCAACCAGCTGTTGGTACCAAACACAAATACTTCATCACTAACACAGCCATTTATTGAGTAATGAGAGATGGTAAATTTCTCCCTTAACAAGCCTACACGCAGAAGCTACGGGACTGCACAGCTCAACTTGCAAAGCCAAAAGCTTGGATTTTGGCACTGAACACACAGATCCAGACATCTCTACCTTGATTGTGTGCAATTCCTACTAATGTGTCCAGTCCTTTAATGAATCCTTACACTACTGGCACCTAAATGCGTTCAGAGACTCTGAAGAAAACACCATAAAATGCACATTCTTTAAGGGGAAGGTGGGAGACCTCAAAGACAAGCTGCCACATGCTCATGTAGTACATACATTGGGTCATCAGCATGTTAGAATACACGTCGTAGGAAACTGTTTGGGTGACAAAGCTGACAAATCTGCAGTAACTACAGCTTCTGTTGCTATGATAACTCGTTCTCCTATGTGGCTGGATGATGAAACACTGGCTGCCATGAAAGCTTCAGCTGATGACAAGTCCTTACCAAAAGCATGTCCTGCAAAATATTCCTACCACTTAAGTGCCCAAAATATAGCCTTTGCAACAATAACAGGGGTGGGTGATCCCCAACCAAGATCAAAGATTAGATCTAATCAAAGCAGCACATGAAGGGGTTGCTTCTGCCCAATGTGGTGTGGTGGCTACTATCTCTCTATTGTAAAAACGCTACTGGAGGCCAGGTCTATACAAACAAACCAAGCAATGTGTCCTTAGTTGTGACATTTGCCAACAAAAAGGATCCACCATCAAATGCCCACAGTAGACACCCCGTGTAGTTAAAAAAATAAAAAAACATTGCAAGGTGTGTACCTGAACCACTGTGGTCCCTGTGATGCTATTAATTGTGTTTGACCAATGACTGTGTTTCACCACTGCGCATATTAGTTGCTTAATGTTCACCAGTAGCACATTATGGGGGTCATGGACCGCCAGGGCCGGGGACCGCGGATGCACCGCCAACAGGCTGGCGGTGCATCCAGGCCAATTCTGACCGCGGCGGTAAAGCCGCGGTCAGAAAAGGGAAACCGGCGGTTTCCCGCCGGTTTTCCCCTGGCCTGAGGAATCCTCCATGGCGGCGCTGCAGGCAGCGCCGCCATGGGGATTCCGACCCCCTTACCGCCAGCCTGGTTCTGGCGGTTTTGACCGCCAGAACCTGGCTGGCGGTAACAGGTGTCGTGGGGCCCCCTAACAGGGCCCCACCAAGATTTTCAGTGTCTGCATAGCAGACACTGAAAATCGCGACGGGTGCAACTGCACCCGTCGCACCCTTTCCACTCCACCGGCTCCATTCGGAGCCGGCATCCTCGTGGAAGGGGGTTTCCCGCTGGGCGGGCGGCCTTCTGGCGGTCGCCCGCCCGCCCAGCGGGAAACTCAGAATTACCGCGGCGGTCTTTTGACCGCGCAGCGGTATTCTGTTGGCGGGACTTTGGCATATGTTTTGTTCAGTTTAGCTGACAATTGGCTTTGACATGGCATTAGCCATTACATTCTGTATCCTGCCTATTGGCTTTGACATGCTGTATTCAGTTTAGCTGCCTATTGGCTTTGACATGATATTAGACATTACATTTGATATTTAGGCTAGCTGCCTATTGGCTTTGACATGACATTAGACATTACATTTGATATTTAGGTTAGCTGCCTATTGGCTTTAACGTGGAGTTAGACATTGCAGTTGAAACATCGCAGATGTCTGTATTCTTCCAAGCTGTGTTTTTCCACAAGATGGACCAAGCTGTTTTCTTCACACCAGACTAGACCAGATAAGAGAGAGTACATTTGGTGTTTTCCTTTCTGCTCAAGCTTGGGAAGAGGAGAAGTCTAGGAGATCTGGCCAGTCTCCAAAGGCTTGAGTAGCTTTCCCGAGTCTGAGAGGAGGGGGCACGCTTTTGTAAGGATGACTTTGGGCTCCAGTGAGTTAGATTTGAATCTGCTTGACTTCAGGCTGGAACTAGGAGTCAGTTGCCAGTCTCCCGTGTGGGTAGATAATCTCTTTCTCGCAGTTGACCGGAGTCATCAACTTGCAGACCCCAGAAAGATGAAGCTGAAGATAGGTCCTACTTGCTCATACGGTGATGAATTTTGATTTTTATGCTTTGCTACTATAATCATATAAAGGTATATATATGCTGTGTACATTGCAACTGAGAAGTACTGTGATATATTTTGTTTCATTGCTGCGACTACGTTTACTCTTTTGAACGTGTGCTTGAAATCTATTAATTTGTCTCTCAAGAACTTGTGGGTGGGGAAGAATTAACAACAATAAAGGTCTTCTTTGAACTCAGAAGTGCATTCCAGAGAGGTTCTGTAAGCTCTGATATGAGATAAGTAGGAAAGCAGAACAGTCCCCTACAGCCAGATGGTGCATACAAATATATGCTTATTGCTGCTGATTCATGCTCTGGATTTCTATGGGTGTGCCGACAATGATCGTCTGACGCTCGCAATGTTATTAAGGATTTGGAAGTCTTCATCCAGACAAATGAACTGCAGTATTTCATTCAGACCAGGGCCATGCTTTTGCCTTCAGGGACACCATGGCAACAATGGGTACTGACGTGCATTTCTTGTCTCCCTATCATCCCAGGATAAGTTGATTGTGAAGCCGAAGAACCAAGACTTAAAACAGTCCTTAACAGCTACAGTATTAGGTTCAGGTTATAGTTGGCTAAATCACCTTGTAGGAAGGTAGCATCTTTCTGGCATAGTTACCCCAACTTTTGGTCTGGTGTCAGCATGTTTTGACTGTAGTACACTGGGATCCTGCTAACCAGGACTTCAGTATCTGTGCTCTCTCCTCTAAATTTGGTTGCTGGTAAATTTTTACACCCACAATTGTATACTGGTGCACACATGTAAGTCTCTAGTATATGGAACTTAGGTACTCAGGGCACTGGTGTACCAGGGGCCTCCCACGGGTTGCAGCATGCAGTATGCCACCTATGGAGCCCATGGGTGGTGTGTCTGCAGGCCTGCCACTGAACCCTGCGTGAAATGGTGCATGCACCTTTCACTTCAGATATAAGGTTTGCCTTATATTGCGGTCACCCCTCTGGTAGGCCCTTCAGCCCAAGGGCAGGGTGCATGTCCCTAATTGTGAGGGTACCCCTGCATGAGGAGGGGGCCCCTACAAACCCCAGACTCCATTCTCTGGGCTTTGTAAGTGCAGGTAAGCCATATTAAGGTATGTAGGTGACACTAATCAGCATGAGTGGCCTAACTACATAATGGCTTTTCAGAACCTAGGTATGTTTGGTATCAAACATGTTGGAATCATGTAAGTACACCAATTCCAGTGCTAGTTGCATGATCCCATGTACTCTGGGAGTTACTTACAGGATCCCCATGTACTGCCTGTGCGGCCTCCTGAGGTCTAGCTGCCACACCAAGCTGCTGCTGACCCCATGTACTTCTTCACTCCTGCTGGTTAGCTTAACTCAAGCAGAAGAAGGAAGAACAAAGGATTTTCTGCAAGGGAGATGTGTGACCACCTCTTCCTCTGAAATAGGTGTCTATGGGCTGGGGTGGGGGGGTGGCGTGGCCTCTGAGCTCCACCAGACTGCTTTGAAGGGCAAATTTGGTGCCCTCCTTGCATAATCCGATTTGCACAGGTTCAGGAAACCCTGGTTATTGCTCTGGCCGAAATCCCAAAAAGGACAGGGGAGTGAACACCTCTTTGTCCAGCTCCTCCCCTAGGGAGATGCACAGAGCTCTGACAGGTGTCCGGTTGATTCTGCCATCTTGGATACAAGGTAGGCATAGGCCACTCGGAGCATCTGACTGGTTAGGCCGGGTAGATTACGTCTCTGGCCCCCTCTGATAGGTGGCTCACCACAGAGAGTGACCAACCTTTTAGGGTTACTTACAGGCTCCGCTGAGGGTGGGCCCTCAGATTTGTCAAGCAAGACTACACCAGGAACTCTCTGCAATACTCTTCTGCTCCTGGCCTCCGAAACAACTGCTGGTCTGCTTTGGAACTGAAACAAGACTATATTCTATTTGGAGGGCTCCCAACTGCAACATTGTTTCTCCAGTTCCTGCAAAGTTTCTGCAACATCTGTGGCTGTGCATTCTCCAGGGTCACAAGGACTCTGTTTGCATCCAAGAAGCAAGAAGTAATCTCCCTTGGAGTGAGTCACTCCCCTGCATCTGCAGGCACCTCAAGACGACAACGACTGGCCAGTGGATCCTGCCGTCCCACGGACATCGAAAAGCTCTGCAACACAGGTGGTGGTTCTGTGGTTGTCTTTGGATTCCCCTTGTCTTCTGACCAACTTGGGAGACGGTGGTCCTCTGCTGCAGAACATAACAGTTACTGAATGACTACTGTGGTATTGTAAGTGCTCTACACTCCTTGATAAGCATGAGCTGCTCTCCACTGCTACCCCTAGAGAGCTTTGGTTATCTAGGCACCAAAACACTATCATTAAGAGATGCCTGGACTCAGTATAGGGTGCCACACCACTGAGTCAGCCTCCTACACACCTGTATGGAGTAAAGTGAGCACTAAATAATCTGCCCAGAAGGTCTTTGGGAGGACGTACCCTCTATGAAGTGTGGTACAGAACCCCTGGAACAGAACCCCTTGTGCACTGCAAATGTTGCTCCTGCCAAGGCTTGATGGCTCTTCCTCCAGGAGATCTTCAGGCTCGAAGAAGCCCCAGCCACTAGTAATCTCCAACTCCAGATTCCACTCTGCAACTCCTGTGAAGTGGGATTCCTGTTTTGTTATGCTGCTGAAGCCTCCCTGCGAATACCTGTGCCTGGCTGTGGGTCACTGATGGGGACTTCTCTGACTCCGGATGGCTTTCCTTCCTGGTAAAAGCCTGCCCTGACTCCCTTTCAAAGGTTGAGTCACTAGGACCTTGCTGGTCCTCTAAAACCCACAACGATCCTTGCAACCACTATTTGCATTTGCCAAGGCTTGTTGGTGGCCCTGGTGGTCACTGACCCTCCTGCACTCCGGCAACAGACGTGGAATAGCACATGGGTGATTTCAAGGATCTCCTGCATTCTCCTGGACTCCGCAGCTGGACTTCTTCCTCCACCGTCCTGCATGTACTGCACCTCCAAGAAGGTGGGCATTGCCTACCTGCACCACCTGGACATCTGAGTGGTCTGGACAATGTCCCCTTCTTTTTGAGGTTCCTCTCGCCTCGAATGTACCTTTGGGTTCCACTGACCTGGTCCAAGGGTCGCAACAGCATATGGACAAGGTGGCTTCCACTGACTCAGACTAGGGTTTCTGACGTCAATTCACCCCTATGCTCCTGGGTTACCTGGTGTAGGTACTCTGGTCTTCTGGTTATCCACGGGTGAGGGCACTCTTCAACCTTCTTTGTGCTAAATGGCTTTCTTGGGGTCCTCTGGGAAGGGTCCTGAATCCATAAAAATCTAACCCCTACGGTCCTCTGTTAGCCTATGGGACATCTGGCCCGACAACAACTCTGCACCAGAGCGCTTGTGGGATTACAGTTACTTTACTCTGGTATTTCCTCACTCCCTCAGCCCCTGGGATTCTAACACACTTACCTTGGTTAGGCACCTCCATTCTTTTACCACTTTCTTATTATAGGGTTTGGTCCCCCCTTGGGGCCTCATGTATTTCGATGCTATTTCTGTTTGTTTTTAAGTATATAAAGGAATATGTAGGAATCTCCAAGTGGAGATATGCCAATGCTACCATAGTCTTTAGTGTAGTAATAAAGAATGTTTTATTTGTGTAACACTTGGTATGGTTCTTTCTTACATAACAGTTACTGAATGACTACTGTGGTATTGTAAGTGCTCTACACTACTTGATAAGCATGAGCTGCTCTCCACAGCTACCCCTAAAGAGCTTTGGTTATCTAGGCACCAAAACACTATCATTAACCCCTTCTGTGCCGCGGACGTAGTGGTTACGTCCCGCGGCACAGTGCTGCTGTGCCGAGGACGTAACCACTACGTCCTCGGCACACAGCCCAGAGGGAGCGCTCTCGCTCCCTCTGTGTGCTTCCCCCCACCCCCCCAAAGTCAGGGATGGAAGGGGAAGCCCTTCCCCTTCCACCCCGACCCCCCCCCCCCCCCCCCATAATGACGTCAGCACGCGATCGCGCGCTGACTTCATTATGGGGATTTCGCCGCACAGGAAGCCATTTGCTTCCTGTGCGGCGACGAGGAAAGAGGTGAGTTCCTCTTCCCGGTGGGTGGGGGGTTTGGGCTAAAGAGGCACCGGGGGAAAGGAAAGGCTTTTCCTTTCCCCCGGTGTCTCTTTGAGCATTCCTGCTGCCCGATCGCATTGCGATCGGGCAGCAGGAATGCCCACTAGACACCAGGGATTTGTTTTTTTTGTTGTTTGCTCGTGTTTCTTGCTGGCGGGGAGCGGCCCCTTGGGCAAGGGTCGCTCCCCTTGTGGGGGCAATTAGTTACGGCCATTTCTGCCCCCCTTGGGGGCAGATTGGCCTACTTTTTAGGGGCAGAAACCACTGGATCACCAGGGATTTATATTTTCTGTGCAGGTATGTTGGGAGGGGGTGCCCCCTTGGGCAAGGGGCGCCCCCCCCAAGGGGGCAGAGAACTGCTGGCCATTTCTGCCCCCCTTGGGGGCAGATCGGCCTATTTTTTTTAGGTCCATCTGCCCCCAAGGGGGGCAGAAGCCACTTAGGCACCAGGGATTGTGTGTGTAGTGTATGGGGGGGCGCCCCCTTGGGCAAGGGTCGCTCCCCTTTGGGGGGCATGTCTTTTAGGGCCATTTCTGCCCCCCTTGAGGGCAGATCAGCCTATTATTTTTAGGTTGATCTGCCCCAAGGGGGGCAGAAACCACTAGAACGCCAGGGATGTTTTTTTATGTGTTTATTTTTGTGGGGGGGCGTCCCCTTGGGCACGGGGCGCCCCCCCAAGGGGGGCATTGACCTGTTGGCCATTTCTGCCCCCCCTGGGGGCAGATGGGCCTATTTTTCTAGACCCACCTGCCCCCAAGGGGGGCAGAAGCCACGTAGACACCAGGGATAGTGTGTGTGTGTGTGTTAGTGGATGGGGGGGGGCTTGGGCAAGGGTCGCCCCCCACTTTGGGGGCACATGTACCCAGGCCATTTCTGCACCCCTTAGAGACAGATCAGCCTATTATTTTTAGGCTGATCTGCCCCCAAGGGGGGCAGAAACCACTAGAACGCCAGGGATTTTTTTTTATGTGTTTATTTTTGTGGGGGGGTGTCCCCTTGGGCACGGGGCGCCCCCCCAAGGGGGGCATTGACCTGTTGGCCATTTCTGCCCCCCCTGGGGGCAGATGGGCCTATTTTTCTAGACCCACCTGCCCCCAAGGGGGGCAGAAGCCACGTAGACACCAGGGATAGTGTGTGTGTGTGTGTGTGTGTGTGTTAGTGGATGGGGGGGGGGCTTGGGCAAGGGTCGCCCCCCACTTTGGGGGCACATGTACCCAGGCCATTTCTGCACCCCTTGGAGACAGATCAGCCTATTATTTTTAGGCTGATCTGCCCCCAAGGGGGGCAGAAACCACTAGAACGCCAGGGATTTTTTTTTATGTGTTTATTTTTGTGGGGGGGCGTCCCCTCGGGCACGGGGCGCCCCCCCAAGGGGGGCATTGACCTGTTGCCCATTTCTGCCCCCCCTGGGGGCAGATGGGCCTATTTTTCTAGACCCACCTGCCCCCAAGGGGGGCAGAAGCCACGTAGACACCAGGGATAGTGTGTGTGTGTGTGTGTGTTAGTGGATGGGGGGGGGGCTTGGGCAAGGGTCGCCCCCCACTTTGGGGGCACATGTACCCAGGCCATTTCTGCACCCCTTGGAGACAGATCAGCCTATTATTTTTAGGCTGAGGGGGCAGAAACCACTAGAACGCCAGGGATTTTTTTTTATGTGTTTATTTTTGTGGGGGGGCGTCCTCGGGCACGGGGCGCCCCCCCAAGGGGGGCATTGACCTGTTGGCCATTTCTGCCCCCCCTGGGGGCAGATGGGCCTATTTTTCTAGACCCACCTGCCCCCAAGGGGGGCAGAAGCCACGTAGACACCAGGGATAGTGTGTGTGTGTGTGTTAGTGGATGGGGGGGGGCTTGGGCAAGGGTCGCCCCCCACTTTGGGGGCACATGTACCCAGGCCATTTCTGCACCCCTTGGAGACAGATCAGCCTATTATTTTTAGGCTGATCTGCCCCCAAGGGGGGCAGAAACCACTAGAACGCCAGGGATTTTTTTTTGTGTGTTTATTTTTGTGGGGGGGTGTCCCCTTGGGCACGGGGCGCCCCCCCAAGGGGGGCATTGACTTGTTGGCCATTTCTGCCCCCCCTGGGGGCAGATGGGCCTATTTTTCTAGACCCACCTGCCCCCAAGGGGGGCAGAAGCCACGTAGACACCAGGGATAGTGTGTGTGTGTGTGTGTGTGTGTTAGTGGATGGGGGGGGGCTTGGGCAAGGGTCGCCCCCCACTTTGGGGGCACATGTACCCAGGCCATTTCTGCACCCCTTGGAGACAGATCAGCCTATTATTTTTAGGCTGATCTGCCCCCAAGGGGGGCAGAAACCACTAGAACGCCAGGGATTTTTTTTTATGTGTTTATTTTTGTGGGGGGGCGTCCCCTTGGGCACGGGGCGCCCCCCCAAGGGGGGCATTGACCTGTTGGCCATTTCTGCCCCCCCTGGGGGCAGATGGGCCTATTTTTCTAGACCCACCTGCCCCCAATGGGGGCAGAAGCCACGTAGACACCAGGGATAGTGTGTGTGTGTGTTAGTGGATGGGGGGGGGCTTGGGCAAGGGTCGCCCCCCACTTTGGGGGCACATGTACCCAGGCCATTTCTGCACCCCTTGGAGACAGATCAGCCTATTATTTTTAGGCTGATCTGCCCCCAAGGGGGGCAGAAACCACTAGAACGCCAGGGATTTTTTTTTATTTGTTTATTTTTGTGGGGGGGCGTCCCCTTGGTCACGGGGCGCCCCCCCAAGGGGGGCATTGACCTGTTGGCCATTTCTACACCCCCTGGGGGCAGATGGGCCTATTTTCTTAGGCCCACCTGCCCCCAAGGGGGCAGAAGCCACTTAGGCACCAGGGATAGTGCTGTGTGTGTTTTTTTTGTTTTTTTTTGTTTGAGGGCTGTCCCCTTTGGCAAGGGTCGCTCTCCATGGGGACACAGTACTAAAGGTATTTTCTGGCTTCCTTGGGGCAGACAGGCCTATCTTTTTAGTAGGCCCATCTGCCCCTATGACAGAATCCACTTAGGCACCAATTTCTAAAATGTTTGATGGTGGGGTGTTTGTCAACTGAAGAAGTCTTTGCATTTGTGATAAAAAAAAAATTCCTCCTTTTTGTTCTAGTTCAAAGCTTTTGCTTTATTTGCTGTGGCTCCTTGCGGTTTTGGCGGTGGTTGACCTGCAGTTTGCACAGTTGCATGTTTTAGGTAAGTAAAAACAATTTACTCCAAAGGAGTATTGTTGCCATGCATGAATGACATGTTTGTAGGGGGTGTACTAAATGCAGGATTGTGTGTGAAATTGTCCTTAGGTTTGTGCACAATGATATTTGTTTTGTCTTATTTCTAATTTGCCTTTCTTTCTTTCTTTTTAGTGGGATATCATTGGTGATTGCTGTGTAGTTGCTGGTGAATCAAGCTTTTTCAGGCAAGTGAGCGGTATAGTTTTTGAGTTTGTAACTCTTACTAACAAAGCTACACTTTGTTACTTGTCTTACACAGTGCTGGTTGTTGGTGGTGAATTTGTCCAGTTAATTTTAGCAGGAGAGATCATGGCTAGCCGCAGGATGACCGCTCAGCAGGTGGTTGGTATGCTTTTTGAGTCACAGTCTGATCATGACTATGAGACGGACTCTGCATCTGAGGCAGAGGAGGAAGTCAGAGATTCTGGCAGTGATGTTTCTGTTGGAGGGGAATCTTCTGATGATGAAGCCACACTCAGTGCAGATGAAGGTTCTGTTTTAGAGGAGGACATTGATGTGCCAATAGTGCAGCAACCTGGGGCTGAAAGGTTTCCCGTTAGAAGACCTGATGTCTGGGTTGCCCCAAACATGGAGCAGCCAGAGTTGCCTGCCTTTACTGGTCTCCCGGGGTGTAACGCCAATACAGAGAACTTTATGCCTATCAATTTCTTTGAGTTATTCATGGATGATGTGTTTTTGGAAGAGATTGTTGAGCAGACTAATTTGTATGCGGAGCAGCATTTGAGGGACAACGCTGCTAGACTTAGGCCACACTCTAGAGCTGCCCAGTGGATTCCCACAAATTTGGAGGAGCTAAAAAAGTTTTTGGGTTTGACTTTTTTGATGGGGTTGATAAGGAAGCCGTCACTGGCTTCTTATTGGTCTACTAGTCCCTTGATGGCAACAGCTATATTTCCAGCTACCATGAGTCGTAATCGGTATTTGCTTCTTCTTAGGATGCTGCATTTTGTTGACAATGCATTAGCCTTGCCACGAGATCACCCAGATTCTGACCGTCTTTTTAAAATTAGGCCTGTCCTTGATCATTTTGTAGATTGGTTTTCGGAGGTCTATGTTCCAGGCAAAGAGATAAGTGTGGACGAGTCTTTGGTCCTCTTCAAGGGTCGTTTGGTTTTTAGGCAGTACATTCCTAGCAAAAGGGCACGATATGGAATTAAATTGTATATGCTGTCTGAAAGTAGGACAGGATATGTGTATAGTTTCCGTGTGTACACTGGTAGGGATTCCAATATTGACCCCCCTGGTTGTCCTCCCACTTTTGGAGTTACTGAGAAAATAGTGTGGGATCTTGGTAGACGACTGTTCAACAAAGGTCACCATTTGTATGTAGATAACTTCTACACTGGTGTGCAGTTGTTCAAGGAATTGTTTAGAGTGGACACAGTTGCTTGTGGCACAATCCGTTCTAACCGGAAAGGCTATCCAAGGGAGCTTGTCTGTAAAAAACTTGAGAGGGGACAGTGCTGTGCCTTGCGGAACGAGGAGCTGCTAGCTTTGAAATTTTCAGACAAGAGGGATGTCTACATGCTAAGTACCATCCATGATGAGAGTACTTCCCCTGTGACTGTTTGGGGCCAGGTTGCTGAAGTGCGCAAACCTGTGTGCATTTTAGATTATAATAAGCACATGGGAGGTGTAGATAGAGTTGACCAGAGGTTGGAACCTTATACTGCTATTCGTAAGTCTTATGTTTGGTATAAGAAGTTAGCACTTCACCTCTTCCACTTAGCAACCTTCAATGCTTTTATTGTGTTTAGGGATAGGTCTCCAGACTCAAAGATGACATTTGTGAAATTTCAGGAGTCAGTGATAGAGAGCCTTATTGTGGTTGAACAGGCCAGAGTTCCTAGAGAAGCAGTGGTGGAGGATGTGGCTAGATTGAAAGATCGCCACTTTGCTGAGCACATTCCTCCCACACCCAAAAAAGACTTTCCAGCTAAGAAATGTAGAGTGTGTTTTCGAAGAGGTATCCGGAGGGAGACTCGAATGTACTGCCCAGATTGTCCTTCAAAGCCTGGGCTGTGTGTCGGTGCTTGTTTTAAGAATTACCACACCCAGAAGAATTTCTGGGTACAACCATGAGTGTAAACTCATGTCTGTTTTGTATTTTCATGTGTTTAGTTTAATGGTTAGCATTTCTGTCATGTTGTTAGTTAGAGCTTTTGTGTTTGTTGTTTTGTAATTCTTTCTACTTAGTTAGGGGTTCCTCTGTTAAAAAAAAAAAAAAATATGATGCCATTGTGTGTGGAGTGGGGCTTGGCTGAGACTGTACATATTGACTTGATGTTGGCTACTGCAACACACTGCAAGCCAAACACCAGTCCACACACTCCCATCAGCTGGTGTGATTGTTGTATCAGGCATGTGGGCGTATGTAAGTGATGGGCCCTTGAGTGGCGCTGTCTGTCGATGTGAGTGTTGTAATGTGCTGGGCCCGTGGCTGGCGGAGTGAATGGCCTTGTGTGTGTCATGTATGAAAGTTGTGTGAATGGACTGTAAAGCGGTTGGTGCCTTGTCGCGGCTTTACAGCTCACGAGCTGTGAGTCATTGGTTCAGTTTTTTGCCTTTCAGTTACTAACAGTGCTTTTCATTTTTGTGAAAGCTCTTGTTAGTAAAATTTGATCCACTGAACCATCACTCACCCTCGTGCCAAATCCAACCAGTATGTGTGGTAAAAATGACCAAACCTGCTCCGCTGTAATCAGGCGTCGCAGCACACCTATGACACGCTAGGTGCCTCAGGTGGGACCCCGATGATGAAGCATGCCACCAACTTGGTTGGTGGGTGAGGGGTCTTTTTCACATAACCTAAGTGTGTTTCTTTTCAAAATTTTAGTGTTTGGCACATCACGGACGTATGTGGGCACATCAAAACGATATATTACAAAACTACCTGTGTTTGGGGGGGGAGAGGGCACCTATGTTTTTGGTCCTGTGTGCGGCCTTCATCTAGGGAAACATACCAAACCCAGACATTTTTTAAAACTAGACACCCCAAGGAGTCTAGGGAGGAGTGGCTTGCGTGGATCCCCCAACATTTTCTTACCCAGACTCCTCTGTAAAGCTCAACATGTGCTTAAAAAAAGCATATTTTCCTGACTTTTCTTCGTACGATCACCACTCCAGCACAAAATTCCTACTCCCCAGTGTTCCCCTCAGTCTCCCAAATAAAATGACACCTCACGTATGTGGGTCCCCAAAGCAGAGTCAGTCTAAAGATGTATAAAAGAATATGTTCTTATAAACTCGCAGTACTATCCCCTGTATCTCTACAAGTTTTGGGCCTTATTCTGTTGGAGGCACCTGGCCCACCCACACAACTGAGGTATCATTTTTATCGGGAGACTTGGGGGAACGCTGGGTGGAAGGAAATTTGTGGCTCCACTCAGATTCCAGAACTTTCTGTCACCGAAATGTGTGAAAAATGCGTTTTTTTAGCCAATATTTGAGGTTTGGAAAGGATTCTGGGTAACAGAACCTGGTCAGAGCCCCTCAAGTCACCCCATCTTGGATTCCCCTAGGTCTCTAGTTTTCAGAAATGCACAGGTTTGGTAGGTTTCCCTAGGTGCTGGCTGAGCTACAGGCCAAAAACTACAGGTAGGCACTGTTTTCAATGAAAAAATGTGATGTGTCCACGCTGCGCTTTGGGGCGTTTCCTGTCGCGGGCGCTAGGCCTACCCACACAAGTGAGGTATCATTTTTATCGGGAGACGTGGGGGAACGCTGGGTGGAAGGAAATTTGTGGCCCCTCTCAGATTCCAGAACTTTCTGCCACAGAAATGTGAGGAACATGTGTTTTTTTAGCCAAATTTTGAGGTTTGCAAAGGATTCTGGGTAACAGAACCTGGTCCGAGCCACACAAATCACCCCATCTTGGATTCCCCTAGGTCTCTAGTTTTCAGAAATGCACAGGTTTGGTAGGTTTCCCTAGGTGGCGGCTGAGCTACAGGCCAAAATCTACAGGTAGGCACTTTGCTAAAAACAGGTCTGTTTTCTGTGATGTGTCCACGTTGCGCTTTGGGGCGTTTCCTGTCGCGGGCGCTAGGCCTACCCACACAAGTGAGGTATCATTTTTATCGGGAGACATGGGGGAACGCTGGGTGGAAGGAAATTTGTGGCTCCTCTCAGATTCCAGAACTTTCTGCCACAGAAATGTGAGGAACATGTGTTTTTTTAGCCAATTTTTGAGCTTTGCAAAGGATTCTGGGTAACAGAACCTGGTCCGAGCCCCGCCAGTCACCCCTCCTTGGATTCCCCTAGGTCTCTAGTTTTCAGAAATGTACAGGTTTGGTAGGTTTCCCTAGGTGCCGGCTGAGCTAGAGGCCAAAATCTACAGGTAGTCACTTCGCAAAAAACACCTCTGTTTTCTTCCAAAATTTTGGTGGTGTCCACGTTGCGCTTTGGGGCGTTTCCTGTCGCGGGCGCTAGGCCTACCCACGCAAGTGAGGTATCATTTTTATCGGGAGACTTGGGGGAACGCTGGGTGGAAGGAAATTTGTGGCTCCTCCCAGATTCCAGAACTTTCTGCCACAGAAATGTGAGGAACATGTGTTTTTTTAGCCAATTTTTGAGCTTTGCAAAGGATTCTGGGTAACAGAACCTGGTCCGAGCCCCGCCAGTCACCCCTCCTTGGATTCCCCTAGGTCTCTAGTTTTCAGAAATGCACAGGTTTGGTAGGTTTCCCTAGGTGGCGGCTGAGCTACAGGCCAAAATCTACAGGTAGGCACTTCGCTAAAAACAGGTCTGTTTTCTTCCAAAATTTTGGTGGTGTCCACGTTGCGCTTTGGGGCGTTTCCTGTCGCGGGCGCTAGGCCTACCCACGCAAGTGAGGTATCATTTTTATCGGGAGACTTCGGGGAACGCTGGGTGGAAGGAAATTTGTGGCTCCTCCCAGATTCCAGAACTTTCTGCCACAGAAATGTGAGGAACATGTGTTTTTTTAGCCAATTTTTGAGCTTTGCAAAGGATTCTGGGTAACAGAACCTGGTCCGAGCCCCGCCAGTCACCCCTCCTTGGATTCCCCTAGGTCTCTAGTTTTCAGAAATGCACAGGTTTGGTAGGTTTCCCTAGGTGGCGGCTGAGCTACAGGCCAAAATCTACAGGTAGGCACTTCGCTAAAAACAGGTCTGTTTTCTTCCAAAATTTTGGTGGTGTCCACGTTGCGCTTTGGGGCGTTTCCTGTCGCGGGCGCTAGGCCTACCCACGCAAGTGAGGTATCATTTTTATCGGGAGACTTGGGGGAACGCTGGGTGGAAGGAAATTTGTGGCTAATCCCAGATTCCAGAACTTTCTGCCACAGAAATGTGAGGAACATGTGTTTTTTTAGCCAATTTTTGAGCTTTGCAAAGGATTCTGGGTAACAGAACCTGGTCCGAGCCCCGCCAGTCACCCCTCCTTGGATTCCCCTAGGTCTCTAGTTTTCAGAAATGCACAGGTTTGGTAGGTTTCCCTAGGTGGCGGCTGAGCTAGAGGCCAAAATCTACAGGTAGGCACTTTGCTAAAAACAGGTCTGTTTTCTGTGATGTGTCCACGTTGCGCTTTGGGGCGTTTCCTGTCGCGGGCGCTAGGCCTACCCACACAAGTGAGGTATCATTTTTATCGGGAGACATGGGGGAACGCTGGGTGGAAGGAAATTTGTGGCTCCTCTCAGATTCCAGAACTTTCTGCCACAGAAATGTGAGGAACATGTGTTTTTTTAGCCAATTTTTGAGCTTTGCAAAGGATTCTGGGTAACAGAACCTGGTCCGAGCCCCGCCAGTCACCCCTCCTTGGATTCCCCTAGGTCTCTAGTTTTCAGAAATGTACAGGTTTGGTAGGTTTCCCTAGGTGCCGGCTGAGCTAGAGGCCAAAATCTACAGGTAGTCACTTCGCAAAAAACACCTCTGTTTTCTTCCAAAATTTTGGTGGTGTCCACGTTGCGCTTTGGGGCGTTTCCTGTCGCGGGCGCTAGGCCTACCCACGCAAGTGAGGTATCATTTTTATCGGGAGACTTGGGGGAACGCTGGGTGGAAGGAAATTTGTGACTCCTCTCAGATTCCAGAACTTTCTGTCACTCAAATGTGAGGAAAATGCGTTTTTTTAGCCAAAATATGAGGTTTGCAAAGGATTCTGGGTAACAGAACCTGGTCCGAGCCCCGCCAGTCACCCCTCCTTGGATTCCCCTAGGTCTCTAGTTTTCAGAAATGCACAGGTTTGGTAGGTTTCCCTAGGTGGCGGCTGAGCTAGAGGCCAAAATCTACAGGTAGGCACTTTGCTAAAAACAGGTCTGTTTTCTGTGATGTGTCCACGTTGCGCTTTGGGGCGTTTCCTGTCGCGGGCGCTAGGCCTACCCACACAAGTGAGGTATCATTTTTATCGGGAGACGTGGGGGAACGCTGGGTGGAAGGAAATTTGTGGCTCCTCTCGGATTCCAGAACTTTCTGCCACAGAAATGTGAGGAACATGTGTTTTTTTAGCCAATTTTTGAGCTTTGCAAAGGATTCTGGGTAACAGAACCTGGTCCGAGCCCCGCCAGTCACCCCTCCTTGGATTCCCCTAGGTCTCTAGTTTTCAGAAATGCACAGGTTTGGTAGGTTTCCCTAGGTGGCGGCTGAGCTACAGGCCAAAATCTACAGGTAGGCACTTTGCTAAAAACAGCTCTGTTTTCTGTGATGTGTCCACATTGCGCTTTGGGGCGTTTCCTGTCGCGGGCGCTAGGCCTACCCACACAAGTGAGGTATCATTTTTATCGGGAGACGTGGGGGAACGCTGGGTGGAAGGAAATTTGTGGCTCCTCTCGGATTCCAGAACTTTCTGCCACAGAAATGTGAGGAACATGTGTTTTTTTAGCCAATTTTTGAGCTTTGCAAAGGATTCTGGGTAACAGAACCTGGTCCGAGCCCCGCCAGTCACCCCTCCTTGGATTCCCCTAGGTCTCTAGTTTTCAGAAATGTACAGGTTTGGTAGGTTTCCCTAGGTGGCGGCTGAGCTAGAGGCCAAAATCTACAGGTAGTCACTTCGCAAAAAACACCTCTGTTTTCTTCCAAAATTTTGGTGGTGTCCACGTTGCGCTTTGGGGCGTTTCCTGTCGCGGGCGCTAGGCCTACCCACACAAGTGAGGTATAATTTTTATCGGGAGACGTGGGGGAACGCTGGGTGGAAGGAAATTTGTGGCTCCTCTCAGATTCCAGAACTTTCTGCCACAGAAATGTGACGAACATGTGTTTTTTTAGCCAATTTTTGAGCTTTGCAAAGGATTCTGGGTAACAGAACCTGGTCCGAGCCACACAAATCACCCCATCTTGGATTCCCCTAGGTCTCTAGTTTTCAGAAATGCACAGGTTTGGTAGGTTTCCCTAGGTGGCGGCTGAGCTAGAGGCCAAAATCTACAGGTAGGCACTTTGCTAAAAACAGGTCTGTTTTCTGTGATGTGTCCACATTGCGCTTTGGGGTGTTTCCTGTCGCGGGCGCTAGGCCTACCCACACAAGTGAGGTATCATTTTTATCGGGAGACGTGGGGGAACGCTGGGTGGAAGGAAATTTGTGGCTCCTCTCAGATTCCAGAACTTTCTGCCACAGAAATGTGAGGAACATGTGTTTTTTTAGCCAAATTTTGAGGTTTGCAAAGGATTCTGGGTAACAGAACCTGGTCCGAGCCACACAAATCACCCCATCTTGGATTCCCCTAGGTCTCTAGTTTTCAGAAATGCACAGGTTTGGTAGGTTTCCCTAGGTGGCGGCTGAGCTAGAGGCCAAAATCTACAGGTAGGCACTTTGCTAAAAACAGGTCTGTTTTCTGTGATGTGTCCACGTTGCGCTTTGGGGCGTTTCCTGTCGCGGGCGCTAGGCCTACCCACACAAGTGAGGTATCATTTTTATCGGGAGACTTGGGGGAACATAGAATAGCAAAACAAGTGTTATTGCCCCTTGTCTTTCTCTACATTTTTCCCTTCCAAATGTAAGACAGTGTGTAAAAAAGACGTCTATTTGAGAAATGCCCTGTAATTCACATGCTAGTATGGGCACCCCGGAATTCAGAGATGTGCAAATAACCACTGCTTCTCAACACCTTATCTTGTGCCCATTTTGGAAATACAAAGGTTTTCTTGATAGCTATTTTTCACTCTTTATATTTCAGCAAATGAATTGCTGTATACCCGGCATAGAATGAAAACCCACTGCAGGGTGCAGGTCATTTATTGGCTCTGGGTACCTAGAGTTCTTGATGAACCTACAAGCCCTATATATCCCCGCAACCAGAAGAGTCCAGCAGACGTAACGGTATATTGCTTTCGAAAATCTGACATTGCAGGAAAAAGTTACAGAGTAAAACTTAGAGAAAAATTGATGTTTTTTTCACCTCAATTTCAATATTTTTCTTTTTCAGTTGCTATTTTCTGTAGGAAACCCTTGTAGGATCTACACAAATTACCCCTTGCTGAATTCAGAATTTTGTCTACTTTTCAGAAATGTTGCGGTTTATGGGATCCAGCGTTGGTTTCATGCCCATTTCTGTCACTGACTGGAAGGAGGCTGAAAGCACAAAAAATCGTAAAAATGGGGTATGTCCCAGTAAAATGCCAAAATTGGGTTGAAAAATTGGGTTTTCTGATTCAAGTCTGCCTGTTCCTGAAAGCTGGGAAGCTGGTGATTTTATCACCGCAAACCCTTTGTTGATGCCCTTTTCAGGAAAAAAACCACAAGCCTTCTTCTGCAGCCCATTTTTCCAATTTTTTTTAAAAAAATGAAATTTTCACTGTTTTTTTGGCTAATTTCTTGGCCTCCTTCTGGGGAACCCACAAAGTCTGGGTACCTCTAGAATCCCTAGGATGTTGGAAAAAAAGGACGCAAATTTGGCATGGGTAGCTTATGTGAACAAAAAGTTATGAGGGCCTAAGCGCAAACTGCTCCAAATAGCCAAAAAAAGGCTCGGCACAGGAGGGGGAAAAGGCCTGGCAGCGAAGGGGTTAAGAGATGCCTGGACCCAGTATAGGGTGCCACACCACTGAGTCAGCCTCCTACACACCTGTATGGAGTAAAGTGAGCACTAAATAATCTGCCCAGAAGGTCTTTGGGAGGACGTACCCTCCATGAAGTGTGGGATATGGATAAGTTACTTACCTGTAAATCCTAGTTCTCTTCCAGGGGTATCCTCATCAAAGTCATAAACATTGAATATTCCCGCCCTTGTGCGGGGACCCCGGAGCATATATAAAATACACACATATTAACATGTGTAAAAAACAGCAATGCAGGCTATAATGTTAAAAACAGGCTAAAATGCTTTATTTCTATGAAGTTTTTTTTTTTTTTTTTAATATTATAAAGCTACAATAGAGAATAAATATCTACCCAAGCCCCTCAAACTAGGCTTAGGGAAGTAAGCAGCAGCAAATTCTAGAGAAAAAGAGAAAAAACTGCATTGAAAAACAATGAAGCATTCTTAGCCAATAGGCTGCATGCAGGTTAACACAGGAGAACCATAAAAACTTTGGCACCGTGCCTTTAAGACCCTGAGCACCTCCAGTATCCCACCATGCCTCAGGGGTGAAAGAAAGGTGACAGTTGGTTCACAGTTAGGTCAGTTCTTTTTACGGTGACAATTTATATA
Source organism: Pleurodeles waltl (assembly GCF_031143425.1). NCBI lineage: Eukaryota > Metazoa > Chordata > Amphibia > Caudata > Salamandridae > Pleurodeles > Pleurodeles waltl. The sequence goes on from NC_090444.1 coordinate 849,313,488, forward strand.
ACTGATTCAAACACAGTCTGTCCTGCACTTCTAGGAGACGTGCGTCCGGGGAGGAGGGTGGGTTGTTTATGACTTTGATGAGGATACCCCTGGAAGAGAACTAGGATTTACAGGTAAGTAACTTATCCTTCTCTTCCAGGGGATCCTCATCAATAGTCATAAACATTGAATAGATTAGCAAGCCCATCCCTAAACCCAGCGGACTGTCCGATAGAAGTGCAGGAATAGATATGTCTTACGCAAATAGATTTCTTAGAGAGGCCTGCCCCACTTGGGCATCCGCTCTTGCATCTGAGTCTAAACAATAATGTCTTGTAAACGTATGGACAGACTTCCATGTAGCAGCTTTACAAATCTCAGATATCGGAACATTGTTAAGGAGAGCAGCAGTAGCCGCTTTACACCTTGTGGAATGCGCTCTAGGCCGCGCTAGCAATTGTCTATTAGCTAGCTGGTAAGTATTAATAATGCAAGAAACTATCCATCTTGATATTGTTCGCTTAGAAGCTGCCTCTCCTGTCCTTAAATGACCATAGTTTACAAACAAGCGGTTAGAGTGTCTAATCGATTTTGTCTTGTCCAGATAAAATTTCAGCACTCTTTTCAAGTCTAATGAGTGCAATGCTTTCTCTGCCGGAGTCTCCGGATTGGGAAAGAACGTCGGTAAAGTTATGGTCTGATTAATATGGAATTCTGACACCACCTTCGGAAGGAAAGATAGGTGAGTTCGCAGAACCACTCTATTGTCATGAAAAACCGTGTACGGTTCTTTTGCAGACCAGGCCTGGATTTCACTGGCCCTCTTCGCTGAAGTGATGGCCACTAGAAAAGCCGTCTTCCACGTAAGGTGTTGTAAAGAGGCCTTATGGATAGGCTCGAAAGGAGGGCCCATAAGTTTTGCCAGGACTCTGTTCAGTTCCCATGGAGGAGAAGGCCTCCGAATTGGCGGAAAAACTTTCTTCAAACCTTCTAAGAAATCCTTGACTACAGGTTTTGTAAAGAAGGTTTCCTGAGAAGGCGATTTGCGATAGGCAGTAATAGCAGACAAATGTACCTTAATAGATGATACCTGCAGACCGGACTTCGCTAGATGAAGCAAATAGGACAGTATGACATCCTCCTGCGCCCGTATGGGATTATGACCTTTCTGACAGCACCATATGTAGAATCTCTTCCACTTAAAAGCGTAGGAACGCCGCGTGGAAGGTCGTTTGGACTCTTTCAAGATGCTCATGCACTCCTGCGAGAGTCCTAGGTGCCCATACTGCAGGAATTCAGGAGCCATGCTGTTAAGCTCAGAGAGGGTAGGTTGTGATGTAGAATCCTGCCCTCCATTCTGCTCAGAAGATCCGGTCTGCACGGCAGCCTCCTGTGAGGTTCTTCCGACAGGTTGAGGAGATCCGTGTACCAGAACTGTCGGGGCCATTGCGGCGCTATAAGAATCATTCTGGTCCTGGATCTGTAAAGTTTGCTGATCATTGCCGGAATGAGGGGAATCGGCGGAAAAGCGTAAAGAAATGACCCTGACCAGTCGATCAACAGGGCATTCCCTCGAGATCCCGGACGGTAGAACCTGGATGCGAAGTCTGGGCATTTCTTGTTTACTTCGTCTGCGAAGAGGTCCAGTTGAGGCCGACCCCATTGCGCGAAGATGTATTCTGCGACTTCGCCGTGCAGGACCCAATCGTGAACGTCCTCCAGGTGTCTGCTTAGAAAGTCTGCTTCCACGTTCTGCTGACCTGGCAGGTGAACTGCTGTAACTGACATTCCTCTGGCCAGGAGCCAATGCCATATCGCTTGGGACTCTCGCGATAGGGGTAGGGACCTCGTTCCCCCGTTTGTTCAAGTAATACATCGTGGTTGTATTGTCCGTCTGTATCAAGAGAGTTTTCCCCTGAATTAGCGGTATGAAGGACTTGAGAGCGAGATGGACCGCTCTGAGTTCTAGCAGATTGATGTGGTACTGCTTTTCCTTGTCTGACCACAGACCCTGTGCTTGAAAAGGACCCAGATGAGCCCCCCATCCCTGAAGAGATGCATCCGTTACTAGGGTGTCGGATGGAAGCACCTGGTGAAACGGAGCACCCACTGACAGGTGAGGTCTGCGCATCCACCATCTCAATGACTGAAGTGCTACCTCCGGTAGCCGCACCGTGTCCTCCCAGCGACCTGTTCTCTGGCTCCAGTTGGTCTCCAATGCCTCTTGGAGGGGTCTCATGTGGAGTCTGGCATTTGGGACAATAAAAATGCACGATGCCATGGAGCCCAGCAGTGATGTCACCTGACGTGCCGTAGGTGCGCTGGCTCTCAACAGGTCCTGGCACTTCTTGTTTATTGAGGATAGTCGTTCCTCCGAAGGATACACTTTTTGTAGTTCTGTGCTTATGATAGCTCCTAGGTAGTGAAGATTCTGCGTTGGAGTCAAGGTTGACTTCTGGTAATTGACCTGAAGACCTAGAGCTTCGCAAACTCCTAGTACAATGTCCCGATGGCTTCTCGCCTGCTCCGGAGAAGAAGCCTTTAGTAGCCAGTCGTCTAGGTATGGATATATGTATATCCTTTGTCTTCAGAGATGTGCCGCCACCACTGCCATACATTTCGAGAAAACTCTTGGGGCAGATTTCAGGCCAAAGGGTAGAACCCTGAACTGGTAATGCTGTAACGCTACTCGGAAGCGCAGGAATTTTCGATGTTTTGGAGCTATTGGGATGTGAAAATACGCATCCTGCAGGTCGATGGAGCACATCCAGTCTCCCTGATGCAGTTGAGGGAAAATCTGGTGAAGCGCTAGCATTCTGAACTTCTTCTTCCTTATGTATTTGTTCAGCAGCCGTAGATCCAGGATTGGCCTGAAAACGCCCTCTCGACCCTTCTTTGCCACTAGAAAGTAACGGGAGTAGACCCCCTGTCCTCTTCGTGCAGGTGGAACCTTTTCTATGGCATTCTTTCTTAGGAGGGCGAGAGCCTCCTTGCGTAGCAAGCTGAGATGAGATGGATTGTCTTTGGTTGGTGGCAAGTGTGGTGGAGGCTGTTTGAAAAGAAGAGAATAGCCATGTTCGACAATATTGAGCACCCATTTGTCTCTTGTGATGGAGTGCCACTCGTGAAGATAAGCCGTAATACTTCCCCCCCACCGGAGTGGTGTACAGTGTCGAGGGAAGCGAGATTTCATTGCTTGGTGGGTGCTTTCGGAGTGGATTGTTGAGGTCTGCTTGACCCTCGCTCCCTTGTGTTTCTTCGTTGAAAAAGAGGTCGTCCCTGTCGCTGCTGTGACCTTTGCGCCCAATGAGGGGTTTGAACCCTCTGCTGGAAAGGGCGCCTATCATACGGCCTGTACCTCCTCCTGAAATCTTTCTTTCTTTCGAGGCCCACCGCCTTCAAGGTATCCACCTCTGTCTTCATGCGGGCCATCTCTTCGTCTGCATGGGCACCGAATAGAGAGTTCCCGGCAAATGGGAGATTCAGGATGCGTTGTTGTGCTTCCTGTTTCAAGCCAGTGAGCCTCAGCCAGGAAGATCTCCTCGCACAGATACCATGTGCGTACCCATGAGCAGCCAAATCCGCCCCATCCGCTGCCGCGCTGATAACCTGGTTGGATACCAGGCATCCTTCTTGTAGTATCTCCTGGAAATCTTGTCTGTCTTCTCTGGGCAATTTTTCTGTAAATCTACTGAGGGAATCCCACAGAGAACGATCGTACCTGCCCAGGAGCGCAGACGCACTGGAGACCTTCATTGCTGAAGCCGCCGTCCCGCATATCTTCCTCCCTAGAGAGTCTAGATGCCTGCTCTCTTTATCCGGGGGTACCGTGGATGAAGATGCCACCGCGTGGGTCTTACGGGCGGCAGCTATGATCACCGAGTCCGGTGGCGGATCCTTTCTAAGGAATAAAGGGTCTTGTTCTGGAGCCTTGTATTTCTTAAGAATCCTAGCCGGGGCAGACTTAAGCGATGCTGGGGCCAGAAAAGTGTCCATGGTTGGCTGCAGCAAGCCAGGCACTAGAGGCAGCAACTTTTTCGACGCTGATCTCTGTTATAGAGTCTCAAAGATGATCGATGAGGAGGTAGATGGTTCTGGAACCTCTATGTTGAGTTTCTGCGCCCCTCTTAGCAACACCTCGTTGAATGTGGTAATATCATCCACCGGTGAGACTCTAGCAGGTGGTGAATCTGTAAGGGTGAGTAACGCCCGACAGAAGAACCTGATGAAGACCAAGAGGGTGATCTTCTCCTTGACCGCGACCTGGATCTCCGTTGAGAGCGAGATCTGCTGCGAGACGCTGTAGCAGAGCGTCTAGGCCTCGCGGTCGGTTGGCGAGGAGCTGAACGAGCCCGTTCTGCCCTGGCTGTCGGTGATGGCGTTCTTGGCAGGGAGGCAGTAGGTGAATACATTCGCGAATACTGCGAATCTGGGGAGGCCGCTGGTCTGTTGAGGCTCTCCAGCCATCTCGGAGATAGATTGATGGGCGAGACATGCCCAGATGATGCCGCTCTTGACCGAGAAGAGTCGCTCGGTATGGAGACCACCGGAGATGGCGCCTTGTCTGGCGTGGGGCGATGTTCTGCTCCCTGTGGGACAGGTAAAACATGCGTCGACGTCGATGGCTGTTTCGACGTCGAAGGGCACCCAGCCGGTTGGTCCTGCCTCGACGTTGAGTGCCTCGACGTTGAGTGTCTTGATGTCGAACGACGCTCCTTGGACCTCGACCTGCTCGCCGTCGTGTGCCTCGACGTGGAGCGATGGGAGGTCGACGGCGGATGTTTCTCGTGCCGTCGTGGTGATCTCGACGTCGTGTGTCCTGACGTCGGGGGCGCACAGCCTTTGGCGGCGACCAGGCACGCCGGCGATGGCTCGACGTCGATCGGCGGGTTGCCGTCGACGGAGACCTGCCCCTGCTCCGATGTTCCCTCAACGCCGTTCCCTTCGACGTCGGGTGTGTCGCCGTCGACGGCGATCTATGCCGGTGAGACGGTGGTAGCGACGACGTCGACGGTGAACAAACAGGCACTTTCCTACCTGTCGACGTCGACCGGGCAATTCTCTCCTGAGAATGGCCTTCTGGCTCTCTGGGAAGTGAGGAAGACTATGTTCTTTTCCTCTCCTGAAGCCCATGAAGTCGGATCTTCTCTCTGTCTTTCAGAGTCCTCCTAGACATGTTCTTGCAGTACTTACAAGTGTCAGGGCAGTGACTCTGAGGCAGGCACACTATGCACAGAGAGTGGGGATCTGACTGGGCCTTCTTCTTCCCACAAGCAGGGCATTTGACAAAAAGAGAAGGCATTTTTCTGTCAGAAAAAACCCTCCTAGCTCAGACAAAGATATTATTTGTCGAGTGAAAAATGAAAAAACGCTTTTTTAAAGAAAAACTCAGAAAAACTGAGAGCTCAATGCTCCAGGATCCTCTCAGAAGAAGCCGGAAAAAAGAACTGACCTAACTGTGAACCAACTGTCACCTTTCCTTCACCCCTGAGGCATGGTGGGATACTGTAGGTGCTCAGGGTCTTAAAGGCACGGTGCCAAAGTTTTTATGGTTCTCCTGTGTTAACCTGCATGCAGCCTATTGGCTAAGAATGCTTCATTGTTTTTCAATGCAGTATTTTCTCTTTTTCTCTAGAATTTGCTGCTGCTTACTTCCCTAAGCCTAGTTTGAGGGGCTTGGGTAGATATTTATTCTCTATTGTAGCTTTATAATATAAAAAAAAATAAAAAAAAAACTTCATAGAAATAAAGCATTTTAGCCTGTTTTTAACATTATAGCCTGCATTGCTGTTTTTTACACAAGTTAATATGTGTGTATTTTATATATGCTCCGGGGTCCCCGCACAAGGGCGGGAATATTCAATGTTTATGACTTTGATGAGGATCCCCTGGAAGAGAACTATGTATGTCTCAGATCTTGATGGCCCTGGCTCGGTGGCGGCAAAATCACATTTTGACATAAATGAATGTGCAACTGTCTTGCAAGAAACACATCAGATCATTGATGAAAAATCATCAGTGCATGCCACCACCTTGGGAATGAGGGAGGAATGAGGGATTTGCCAGCACACACAGGCTGGATTCCTAAAGTTGGGAATAAGGTTTGTGAAAAGATACCTTTGAAGGAGGAGTCTGGCTCATCCTACAGAGCACCAGTTCTAGTCCTGGGAATACACGGTACCAGAACTGTCATTTTATACTGATGCCTGGTTCTAAAGAAAACTGCTTGTTTCAATTGACGTTGTCAAATTGCACATGTGGCGATCCTGTACAGTAGACCACGAAAATTCTTGGGTAGTTCCTGTATCCTTCTCACTACCATCCAGGAGTTACAACTTGAAGCTCCTAACAAAGCTGAAATTATTTCCCAGTGCTTGGGGAGGGCGGAGAATGAACTTTTGTTGATTCCTGTCACCACATCATTGACAAGAAATGTTCAGAATTTACATTTGCATTCTTCCATGTGGCCGCCTCATCCCAGGAGTGATGTGTCTGTCACTACTATGAGATCTGGTTGGGGAAGGGAGAGGGTTCTGATGTTGACCCAATCCTGATTCGAAAGCCATCACTACCGGTCTAATGCAGTCCCCTCCGAGATCTGGACCATGTCGGAGAGATTCGCCTGATGCTCTGCCTACTGGAACTTCCGATCCCACAGCACAGCCCACATATTCCATCTGGCATGTTTGACCAGCAAGATGCAGGAGCCCATGAGGTCCAGCAGACTCAGAGTCCTCCTCACCGAAACCCAGCATAGAGGCTGAAACATCAGAATCATAGCCTGAATATCTTGGACTTGCTTTGTGGGAGGATAGTCCCGAAACTGCAGTGTCCTGAACAGATTAGCTGAAAGGCAGCATCTGAGAGGGGGTCAGGCATAACTTCGGCATGTTTATAGTGAACCCCAGCATGTGCAGAAGGTTCGCCGTAGTCTGAAGGTGGGAGAAGACTTTCTGGGGTGTTTCTGACTTCAACAGCTAGTCATCGAGGTAGAAGAAGAATGAAACCCCTAACCTGTGCAGATGAGCTCCAACCACCGGCATCACTTTCGTGAACACCCGAGGGTGCTGGTAAGGCCAAAAGGGAGCATGGTAAATCGAAAGTGCGTGTGATCTACCACGAATAACAAGTAACACCTGTGGGCAGGCACAACAAGTATATGAAGTAAGCGTCCTTCAAGTCCAATGCTACAATCCATCCTCCTGGGTCCAAGGCAGACAGGACCTAAGCCAGAGTGAGCATTTTGAACTTCTCCTTCTTGAGGAAGAGATTGAAGGCCCAAAGGTCTAGAAAAGGACATAGGCCCTTGTCCTTTTTGGGCACCAGAAAGCGGTAATAACAACCCCAATCTGCTTCTGGTGCATGGATCCTCTCTGTGGCTCCCATGGCCAACAGAGCCTCAACTTCCTCGCTGAGAAGTGACAGATGATTCTCCGGTAAGCTGCCGTCAGATGAAGGCATAGCCGGAGGGGAAGTTTTGAAGGAGCGAGAGTAGCCCCTTCGGACGATCTACAAAACCCATCTGTCCCTTGTGATGAATTCCCAGTGGGGCAGGTGATGACGAAACCTGCCTCCAACCGGTCTGTGATGGGGGGACGGACTAGGAAGGCTTAGAGGTTTTGCGGAGGTGGACTTGGCAGACTTGTCCCACGAGCCCATGGGATTCTGCGTCCCAGACCACGCGGGATTGGGGTGGGGGGGAGATTGGGGGAAATAGCATGGGTGGCACATGGCTGGGAAAAGGGCGGGCAGGGAGCTCCTTCCATGGCCACAGAAGGGGCGAAAGGCAGACTGTTGTGAACAAGGGGCAGTGAAAAGGCAAAGAGACTGAGCCATAGCCCAGGACTCCTTATACCTCTCAAGTGCAGAGTCCGCCATGTTTCCGAAGAGACGGGTGCCATCAAAGGGCATGTCCATAAGGGATTGATGGACATCCCCCGAAACATCAGATGCCCTCAACTAGGTGTGGCGCCTCAAGGCCACTGTCAACGCAACCGATTTACCCAGAGAGTTGGTCGTGTCCAACCCATTTCGAATAGTGAACTTCGCCGCATCTCTCCCATCAGCAACAGCTTGAGAGATGATAGCCTGGGACTCTGCGAGGATCTGGAGCAAGACTTGCACGACCTTATCCCACAAGGAATGGGGATAGCGGCCCAAAAGGCATGTGGTGTTCACTGACCACAACACCAGACTGGAGGAAAAAAACTTCTTCCCAAGTTGGTCCAGTCTCTTTGATTCTCGATCCGGGGGAGAAGAAAGAATGCGCCTGAGGAAGAGAAAACCTGAAACACAAGGCTTTCAGGCGTGCAGGTCGGGACAGGATTTTAGGGTCGTTCAGGGCGGGTCGGTAGTGGCAGGCGATTGTCCTGTTCACAGGAGCCCCTGTGCTGGGTCTGGACGAAGTACCCAGAAGGACATCTGTGAGGGCTTCATTGAATGGAAGTAGAGGTTCCGGGTTGGAAGACCAGGCTGAAGCACCTCTGTCAGGAGGTTAGTCCTGACTGCCACAGAGGGCAGTTCGAGGCCAAGGTTCTCAGCCACCCTACTGACTACCACTGAGTAGGAGGCTCCCTCCGCTGTAGTCACGACAGGAGGAAAAAGCATGCACGCGTCTGGAGAAGAATTCAGACCACTGGCCTCCCTCAGTTCCTGTGCTCAGCCCATGTTAGGGTCATCCAGCTGATATTCATAAAGGTCCAGTGCAGGAAAGTGCCCCTTTTGGCCTGGTTACCCCTCACCTTTTGCCTGATATTGATGCTGATGACTGTGTGTGTGCTGGGATCCTGCTAACCAGAACCAGTGTTCTTTACCAAACCTGTACCATTTTTCACACAATTGACACAACCCTGGCACCCGGCAAAGTCCCTTGTAAAAGATACACATGGTACCAAGGGTCCTGTGGCCAGGGAAGGTCACCAAGGGCTGCAGGATGTTTTATGACAACCAGGGGGACCCCCTCACTCAGCACATGCACACTGCCTTTGCAGACTGTGTGTGCTGGTGTGGAGAAAACGTCAAAGTTGACATGCCAACCCGCTCAGGGTGCCATGCCCACAAACCACTGCCTGTGGCGTAGGTAAGTCACCCCTACAGCAGGCCTTACAGCCCTAAGGCGTGGTGCACTATACCACAGGTGAGGGCATAGCTACATGAGCAATATGCCCCTACAGTGTACATTTAGACATTGCAAGTGCAGTGTAGCCATATAAATTATATGGTCTGGGAGTTCGTCATTACGAACTCCACAGCTCCATAATGGCTTTACTGAAGCACAATAAACCCACATTGATGTCAGTGATTGCTTTACTGAAAAATGCACTCAGAGGGAATCTTACAGATGCCCCCTGTATTTTAGACAAACTTCTACTGCAGGACTGCCACTTGGAAACGAGTTTCTGACCACATGGGGCAAGAGCCTTTATGGCTTGAAACAAAGCATGGAGCAGATCCAGACGTAGCCTCTCTGGGCGGAGGCCTTGAGCGTCGACGCTCGTCCAATCGGAAAAGCGACGGGGTGAAGTCAAAGAATGGCTAGCTTTCTTGAACTTCTCTTACCCGAGTGACCCGAAGACTTCGAGGAAGACGATTGGTGGTGACTCCGCAAGCGGTCTCAAGACCTTCCTGGCGAGCGAGACCGGGAGGGATGCGGAGTCGAGCACCAGGCCGCCATGAGCTTTAGGGACCGCTTCCTCAAAGCATTTGGGTGCATGTCCTGGTAGTCAGAGCACGACCTCGGGTTGTGGTCACACTCCAAACATCGTAAACAGACCCAGAGCAGATCTGTCACCAACATCCCTCGACGCACCAAAAGTCACACAATAAATGGTAACATTTGGTAAAAAAACAAACAACCAGGGTATCTCTTTCCGGATCAGCGCATGGCTCAGAAAGAAAAGAACTGTGCAGAGGCAATGCCAATGTACGACCCTGACATCATCATGCAGATCACGACGCCAACAACAGATGTGGAGTCGACCAACACCACCTGACAGAGTGCAAGGGTACTGCTCTTAGAAAAATCTCCAGATCCAGTCTGACATTGTAAGGTAAGGACTTTGTGTAGGAACTTGGCTCTGTATATACTATCTCAAAGTAAGAGATAGTGTGCACAGAGTCCAAAGGTTCCCCTTAGAGGTAAGATAGTGGCAAATTAGATAATTCTAATGCTCTATTTTGTGGTAGTGTGGTCGAGCAGTAGGCTTATCAGAGGGTAGTGTTAAGCATTTGTTGTAGACACAAAGGCAATAAATGAGGAACATACACTCAAAGACTTAACTCCAGGCCAATAGTTTTTTATACAGATAAATATCTTTTCTTAATTTATTTTAGAACCACAAGATTCAAAATTTGAAGTAAATACATAAAATGCAAGGTACTCCACACAGGTACGTTAGGAACTTTGAATTAGAGCAGTAATATACACAGTTTTAGTTAAAATGGCAATAAGCTATTTTAAAAGAGGATACTTAGTGCAAAAATCAACAGTTCTTGCGGGAGGTAAGTAATGGTTAGTTTTTCAGGGAAGTAAGGCACTTACAAGTCCTGGGCATAGGTAGCCCACCGTTGGGGGTTCAAGGCAACCCCAAAGTCACTGCACCAGCAACACAAGACCGGTCAGGTGCAGAGGTCAAAGGGTGAAGTCTCATGCTTCTGGCGGGAAGACTGAGTTCTTTAAAAGTTGCAAGTAAGTTGTTGCTGTTTTTGAACAGTGCCGCTGTTCAATGGAGTTTCTTGGTCTTTCGGGTTCAGGGCAGTCCTCTGAGGCTTCAGAGGTCGCTGGTTCCTCACGGATGCATCGTTGTGCAGGTAGAGTCTGGAGACAGGCCGGTGGGGCTGGGGCCAAAGCAGTTGTAGTCTCCGTCTCTGCTGGTCTTTTAGGTCAGCAGTCCTTCTTGTTGTAGGTTGCAGGAATCTGATTTTCTGGGTTCAGGGTCGTCCCTAAATACTAAATTTAGCAGTGTGTTTTAGGTCTGGGAGGCAGCAGCCAATGGCTACTGTCCTGGAGGGTGGCTACACCCTCTTTGTGCCTCCTCCCTGAGGGGAGGGGGGCACATCCCTAATCCTATTGGGGGAATCCTCCAATCTCAAGATGGAGGATTTTTAAAGGCAGGGGTCACCTCAGCTCAGGGCACCTTAGGTGCAGTCCTGACTGGTGGGTGACTCCTCCTTGTTTTTCTAATTATCTCCTCCAGCCTTGCCGCCAAAAGTAGGGTAAGTGGCCGGAGAGGCAGGCATCTCCATTAGCTGGGATGCCCTGGGTACTGTAACAGAAGGCATGAGCCTTTGACGCTCACCGCCAGGTGTTACAGTTCCTGTAGGTGAGAAGCACCTTCACCCAGTGCAGGCTTCGTTTCTGTCCTCAGAGAGCACAAAGGCTCTCACCCCAGGGGGCCATAAACTCATCTCAGTGGCAGGCTGGCACAGACCGGTCAGTCCTGCACTGAAGGATTGGATAAAATACAGGGGCCATCTCTAAGATGCCCTCTGTGTGCATTTTGTAATAAATCCAACACTGGCATCAGTGTGGGTTCATTATTCTGAGACGTTTGATACCAAACTTCCCAGTATTCAGTGTAGCCATTATGGAGCTGAGGAGTTTGTTTTTGGCAAACTCCCAGACCATATACTTAATATGGCCGCACTGTACTGACAATGTCTAAGAATGGACTTAGACACTGTAGGGGCATATTGTCCATGCAGCTATACACTCACCTGTGGTATAGTGCACCCTTCCTTAGGGCTGTAAGGCCTCCTATTGGGGTGACTTACCTATGCCACGGGCAGTATTTTGTGTGCATGGCATCCTGAGGGGGATGCCATGTCGACTTTACCTTTTTCTCCCCACCAACACACACAATCTGCAATGGCACTGTGCCTGTGTTAGGTGAAGGGTCCCTTAGGGTGGCACAACACATGCTGCAGCCCTTAGGTACCTTCCCTGGTCACAGGGCCTTTGGTACCACTGGTACCTTTTGCAAGGGACTTATCTGTGTGCTAGGGATGTGCCAATTGTGGAAACAATGGTACATTTTTAGTGAAAGAACACTGGTGCTGGGGCCTGGTTAGCAGGGTCCCAGCACACTTCTCAGTCAAGTTAGCATCAATATCAGGCAAAAAGTGGTGGGGGGGGGGGGTAATTGCAACAGGGAGCCATTTTCCTACACTCTGCAACTAGAAGTCTCTACCAGATGTGCCTATGTTAGGAGTGGCATAGGTTAGAGCCAGCCCCAGTACTTCCTACTGCTAGAAACTCGGTAATGATCTTTCTGATGGTCACTCTATCTAGAACCAGACTCCACACCTTGTGAATAACTCCCAGACATGAGACTTGATCTGCAAACTTTCGGAGCTTCGGTGTGCCGCTAGGTGCCATTATGGGGCTCTGTACCAATCTTGTTCTGCTCTGGAAATGACACCATGAGCTGAATAGAAGTGCCACTGTACGACTGATGGCACTTGCCTTCTAGGCTGTCCCCACCCGTAGACGCAGTACCCATCAGCAAATTTGTATGAGCAGTGGGCCGACCTTCAGTTTGGGACATTTTTAAATGTATAAGAGTTCAATTAACAGTTCAATCACTGAGGAATCTGCGGTTTGATGCAGTACCCACCAGAATGATCATTACTGAAGGTAAGTAATTTTTTCTTATGAAGGATACTTCTAACCACAGATTTCTCATCTTTTGAACAGATACTAAAGCAGTAACTCCCAAGGTGGTGGATTTGTGAACTGTTATATACCAAAACATCTGTAGGACCAGGTGGGCAAAATGCCCCTATCAACGGATCTGACTTTCAAGGAAATGTGGAGCTTCGTGTATCAAAGCCATGTGGCTGCCTGACACGTGTCCAGGATAAACACTACATGTCCAAACTGAGTGGTAGCAGTGTTGGTCCTGGTGGAGTGATACCTTAAGCATTCTGGGTGTTGCTTTTTTGTCAAGGCATAGTGGATATTCATGCAGAAAATACTCCACTGGGATATTGTCCTTTTTTCAGTGCATTCCCTTGTTTGCTCTGAAACACCCTACAAAGAGCTGTTCATTACACTTGTTGTTCCTTGGTACGAATGATAAAGAAACTCAATGCTATGATCCAAAGATGCCCCTTTTCCTCCTTTAAGAGATGAGCTCGAACAAAGAATCCCAGAACGGTGATGGCCAAAACGGACTTATAAGGGAAGAAAGTAGTGAAAGGTGCCTTTACAAAGAGAGCCTGAAGTTCACTCACATGACTAACTGATGTTATGGCAATGACAAGAAATTTCTTTAAAGTCAGAATTTTCATGGGACACCTGTGCAACGGCTCAAATGGGGTGCCCAACATTTTGAGGTCCGAGTTCAAGCCCCACTAGGGCATCACAAAGGGTTTAGACGGGAACAAATATTGCAAATCTTTAAAATAATCTCATCACAACAGGTGATTTAAATAACAAACGCAGGAAGAACAAAAGAGCAGATAGGTAATCCTTAACAGTGCCCATCGAAAGTCCTGGTCAGGCTAGGAACAGAAGAAACAATAAAACTTCACACAACACAGCCTGCAAAACGTCAATGTGGTGGGTACCACACCATTCCACAAATGTATCCTAACAACTGGTATATACTGATTTAGTGGAGGGACGGCTTACCACCAAGATGACATCAATGACCTCGGAATGCAGGTCAAAGGAGGTAAACTGCTGCTGATCAATCTCCAAGCATGGAGATGCAAAGTGTGCAGTCCCGGGTGAACAACTTACTCTGCTCCTGTGAGAGAGGATTCTCCTTGAGGGGTAGCTTGATCTGAGCACTGACGCTCATGCCCAGGAGATAAGGGCACCACATTTTTCTGATGCCACTAGGATAGCTTGGGCCCAGCCATTCCTGATCTTCAGAATTAAAGGCAGGAGACACTCTAGTGGTAAGACATACAGGTGTCCTGAGCTCCACTGCAGACAGTAAAACTCTCCAAGCGAAAACTGCTTTGGAATCTCCTGAAGTCTCTGATCACGACTATAGGAAGCTAGCCTGATGAGCATCTAAGGTGTTATCACCTTATACCAGGTCCAGGTATCCCCTCTTAGTGAAGTGTAGACAGTGTCTAGGAAGCCAGGGATCTCTAGAGGTAGCTGTTGATGAGCAGCCAAGATGTGCCTAGGAGACATGCAAAGCCTTTGCAATACCACTATAGACACACAGCACTTAACACACAAATGATTATTACAATAACACAAATACTAAAATACTGTATAGGCAATACCCTCACTGGAGGTATGTAAACACACCATAATAAACACATTAAAATGGGTGGTAGGGAGGACCAAGGGGACCACTCCAGACTACCACCTGTGATGCAGGACCCACGCAGCTCCGGAGGAGGAAGATCCACGTAGCCGGTCACCGCTGCAGTTGGCGCCTGCGGTTGCAGGCGAGTAGCTCCTTCACTCCAAGTGACAATCCTTCTTACTTCTTGTGCAGGCGCAAGACTCGTTGCCCTCAGTGGATGCACAGATGGGGAAATGCTGCATTGGCTGGAAGCAACCGGAGAAACAATGTTGCAGAGCAGAGTTGTTGCTGTAGTTGCAGATTGTCAGTTCCTGGGGGGTCCAGTTGCAGATCCAGTGGGCAGAAGATGAAGTAAACAATGCAGAGGAGCCCTGCTGAAACCTTGCACATCGAATCTGAGGACCCACCAGAGAGGGAGACTCTAAATAGCCCAAGAAGGAGGTCTGGTCACCTAGCAGGGTGACTATCAGGAGGGGGCTGACAGGTGACCTGCCTGACCTGGCCACTCAGATGCTCCCAGGGGCCTCTGCCCACCTTGGATTCAAGATGGCAGAATCAAGTGGCCATCTGGAGCTCTGGGCACCACCCCTGGGGTGGTGATGGACAGGGGAGTGGTCACTCCACTTTCCATTGTCCAGTTTCGCACCAGAGCAGGGACCAGGGGGTCCCTGGACTGGTGCAAACCGGTTTCTGCAAGAAGGGCACCAAATAGGCCCTTCAAAGCATACCAGTAGCTTGGGGAGGCTACCCCTCCCAAGCCATGTAACACCTATTTTCCAAGGGAGAGGGTGTTACCTCCCTCTCCCACAGGAAATCCTTTGTTCTGCCATCCTCTGCCTGAGCTGGTCAAGCAGCAGGAGGGCAGTAATCTGTCTGAGGGGCGGCAGCAGTGTAGGATGCCAAGAAAACCACAGAAGACTAGTAAGAGCAATGCTCGGGTCCTCTAGGAGCCCCAGAGTGCATTGAATCATACAACCAATACTGGCAACAGTATTGGGGTATGATTCTGACATGTTTGATACCAAACATGTCCAGGTTCGATGTTACCATTACGTAGCTGGATACAGGTGTCCAGTACACTGGTAAAAAGGCTTTCCCGCACTGACGAAGTCCAGTGCAGTGGAGCTGGAGTTTGTAGGGGCACCTTAATCATGCAGGGGTGCCCTCACACACAGGTCCCTGCATTCTGCCCTCTGGGCTAGGAGGGTCTACTATAAGGGTGACTTAACAGTGACCTGGTGCAATACCTGTAGTGAAAGGGTGCATGCATCTTTTCACGCAGGCTGCAATGGCAGGCCAGCAGACACATTTTGCATGGGCTCAATGGGTGGCACAATACAATGGGCAGACCAGTATGCTAATTGTGGGGTGTGTAAAGTCCTAGGCAACCAAGTTTAGAGGGAAAGAGCACAATCACTGGGGTCCTGGTTAGCAGGATCCCAGTGAAAACAGCCAAAACATAAGGACAGCAGGCAAAAAGTGAGGGTAACCATGCCAAAACGAGGGTACTGTCCTACAACCACCTCTCCCAGATGGCTTCCCAACTCAGCTGTGATGTATCTGTGACCACCGTCAACTCTGGGTGGGGTAAAGGGCTTTTCACTGACAGTCTAGTAGTCACTAGTGCAGATCTATCGCAGTGTCCTCCGAAATCAGGATATAGTTCGACAGATGTCTTAATCTTTTGCCCAGTGGGATTTGAGGTCCTATTGCAGAGGCCCAAGTGTCATGTGTCACCAACAGTATGAAGGAGGCCAATAATCCAAGCAGCCTCAGAGTCATCAGCACTGAGATCAGACAGGTCTTGAAACATTAGGATCTTAGCCAGAATGATCCTGTTCCAGTGTAAAGTCCTGAAACTGTATTGTATCCAGAAATGCTCCGATGAAAAGGAGAGTCTGTGATAGATCCAGCAGTGATTTGTACTCATTGATAGTAAACCTCAACAAGGTTAGGAACTCTGCTGTCGTCTGGAGGTGGTTTATGATTGCCTGGGGTGGGCCGCCTTCAACAGCCAGTCGAGGTTGGGGAAAATTGCTACCCCTAACCTTCGTATTTGTGCACTTTAATGAAGATCTGCAGGTCAATGGTGAGATCAAAAGGGAGCATGGCAAACTAAAAATGCTCCTGTCCCACCGTGAACCACAGGTAGTGCTTGTGGGCCTTCAGGACAGGGATGCAATCTCCAGTGTCTATGACCAACAACACCTGGGCTGGCATGAGCATCTTGAATGTGTCTTTCTGCAGGAAGGCACTGAGAGGGTAATGATTTAAAAGAGGATAATAGCCTACATCCTTCGGCACCAGGAAGTAGCAGGAGTTCCTATTTCCGGGGCTGCAACTCTCCTTATGGCCCCTTTGGATAAAAGGGGCTAACCTTCCTACTGTAAGTCTTCCATCAGCCACCCAGAAGGCAGCTGAAGGTGCAGAAGGAACAATTTGTAGGACTCACTTGTCTGTCATGATGGCCTGCCTCTCCTGGAGGAAATATTAGATCCTACCCCATCATGGTGACACTGTGTCAGCAGAGACACACTAAAGCGGTTTGCAATTGCGGCTGCTGGAGGAGTAGGGGCCTTAGTTGCATGGAGTTTCTGCTGGCCTTGTGGTCTCTGGCAACTGCAGCATCAGCCATGAAATTACTCAAAAGACTGTTGTGCTGGAGGAGGGATCTTGTACTGATGAATGGGGAAGCCTCTACTGTAGCCGAAAACGGGTTAAAATTGCTGGTGGAATTGCCTTGTACGAGTAGACAGGCCCAAGGAACATGCCATGACTATGTGCTCATTAAAACATTCCTAGTCTGCTAAATCCCTAAAAGGAGAGAACCATAAAAAGGCATGTACATTAACCCGTTTGGTGCAGTTGTCGGCCACTAGATCGCCAGGGATCTTTGTTTGGTGGGGGTTGGGGCAGTAGGTTATCAGTCCTCGTGGCAACAGGCCGATCCCCTCCAGTTTTTAAAATGCTGTTTTTCCTGTTTGTGTGTGTGTGTGTGTGTGTGTGTGTGTGTATGTTTGTTTGCAAGGACATGCCTCCTTGGCATGGTTAACACCTGACTTTTTGCCTTTGCTGATGCCAAGTTATGATTTGAAAGTGTGCTGAGGCCTGCTAACCAGGCCCCAGCACCAGTGTTCTTTCCCTAACCTGTACCTTTGTTTCCACAATTGGCACACCCTGGCATCTAGGTAAGTCCCTTGTAACTGGTACCCCTGGTACCAAGGGCCCTGATGCCAGGGAAGGTCTCTAAGGGCTGCAGCATGTCTTATGCCACCCTGGGGACCCCTCACAAAGCACAGATACGCTGCTTGCCAGCTTGTGTGTGCTAGTGGGGATAAAACGACTAAGTCGACATGGCACTCCCCTCAGGGTGCCATGCCAACCTCACACTGCCTATAGGTATAGATAAGTCACCCCTCTAGCAGGCCTTACAGCCCTAAGGCAGGGTGCACTATACCATAGGTGAGGGCATAAGTGCATGAGCACTATGCCCCTACAGTGTCTAAGCAAAACCTTAGACATTGTAAGTGCAAGGTAGCCATAAGAGTATATGGTCTGGGAGTCTGTCATGCACGAACTCCACAGCACCATAATGGCTACACTTAAAACTGTGAAGTTTGGTATTAGACTTCTCAGCACAATAAATGCACACTGATGCCAGTGTACATTTTATTGTAACATACACCCCAGAGGGCACCTTAGAGGTGCCCCCTGAAACCTTAACCGACTACCAGTGTGGGCTGACTAGTATCAGCAGCCTCCCACACACCGGACATGTTGCTGGCCACATGGGGAGAGTGCCTTTGTCACTCTGTGGCTAGTAACAAAGCCTGTACTGGGTGGAGGTGCTTCTCACCTCCCCCTGCAGGAACTGTAATACCTTGCGGTGAGCCTCAATGGCTCACCCCCTTTGCTACAGCACCCCAGGGCACTCCAGCTAGTGGAGTTGCCCGCCCCCAACGGCCACGGCTCCACTTCTGGCGGCAAGGCCAGAGGAGATCATGAGAAAAACCAGGAGTCACCACTGGCCAGTCAGGACAGCCCCTAAGGTGTCCTGAGCTGAGGTGACTCTGACTTTTAGAAATCCTCCATCTTGCAGATGGAGGATTCCCCTAATAGGGATAGGGATGTGCCCCCTCCCCTCAGGGAGGAGGCACAAAGAGGGTGTAGCCACCCTCAGGGCTAGTAGCAATTGGCTACTAACCCCCCAGACCTAAACACACCCCTAAATTGAGTATTTAGGGGCTCCCAGAACACAGCAAGATAGATTCCTGCAACCTAAGACGAAGAAGGACTGCTGAGCTGAAAACCTGCAGAGAAGACGGAGACACCAACTGCTTTGGCCCCAGCTCTACCGGCCTGTCTCCCCACTTCTAAAGACACTGCTCCAGCGACGCGTTCCACAGGGTCCAGTGACCTCTGAAGCCTCAGAGGACTACCCTGCATCTAGAAGGACCAAGAACTCCAGAGGACAGCAGCTCTGTTCCCCAAAGACTGCAAGTTTGCAACAAAGAAGTAACTTTGAAACAACACACGTTTCCCGCCGGAAGCGTGAGACTTTGCACTCTGCACCCGACGCCCCCAGCTCGACTTGTGGAGAACAAACACCACAGGGAGGACTCCCCGGCGACTACGAGACCGTGAGTAACCAGAGTTGGCCCCCACAGCGACGCCTGCAGAGGGAATCCCGAGGCTCCCCCTGACCGCGACTGCCTGCTTCAGAGACCCGACGCCAGGTAAAGACACTGCACCCGCAGCCCCCAGAACCTGAAGGATCCGACCTCCAGTGCAGGAGCGACCCCCAGGTGGCCCTCTCCCTTGCCCAGGTGGTGGCTACCCCGTGGAGCCCCCCCCCTTGCCTGCATCGCTGAAGAGACCCCTTGGTCTACCATTGAAACCTATTGTGAACCCGACGCCTGTTTGTGCACTGCACCCGGCCGCCCCTGTGCCGCTGAGGGTGTACTTTTTGTGCTGACTTGTGTCCCCCCCGGTCCCCTACAAAACCCCCCTGGTCTGCCCTCCGAAGACGCGGGTACTTACCTGCTGGCAGACTGGAACCGGGGCACCCCCTTCTCCATTGAAGCCTATGTGTTTTGGGCACCACTTTGACCTCTGCACCTGACCGGCCCTGAGCTGCTGGTGTGGTAACTTTGGGGTTGCCCTGAACCCCCAAAGGTGGGCTACCTTGGACCCAACTTTGAATCCCGTAGGTGGTTTACTTACCTGCAAAACTAACAAACACTTACCTCCCCCAGGAACTGTTGAAAATTGCAGTGTCTAGTTTTAAAATAGCTTATTGCCATTTGTGTGAAAACTGTATATGCTATTTTGCTAATTCAAAGTTCCTAAAGTTCCTAAGTGAAATACCTTTCATTTAAAGTATTGTTTGTAAATCTTGAACCTGTGGTTCTTAAAATAAGCTAAGAAAATATATTTTTCTATACAAAAACCTATTGGCCTGGAATTGTCTCTGAGTGTGTGTTCCTCATTTATTGCCTATGTGTGTACAACAAATGCTTAACACTACCCCTGATAAGCCTACTGCTCGACCACACTACCACAAAATAGAGCATTAGAATTATCTCTTTTTGCCACTATCTTACCTCTAAGGGTAACCCTTGGACTCTGTGCATGCTAATTCTTACTTTGAAATAGTACATACAGAGCCAACTTCCTACAGTACTCACTTAAAAAACTAAAGGTTACAGTGACATTAAAGTTAAGTTCTGAATTTACTCATACAAAATAACAGATATTCAGCAGTTATACTTAGAGTTATTTTAGGTAACTTTAACTCATTCCCTCCAGGTAACTATAACTTGTACCCTCGCCATGCACAGTTTTATCTTCAATAATTTGACTGCTAATGTTTCATTTATATTTTTAATGACAATATAGTATTTGTCACGGGTGCTGTAATATCTGGGGTAATCAGCAATGCATGGCGAGGGCTCGAGTAACAGTTACCATAGGGCGCGACTTATAGCTCCTTAAAATAATTAACTATAACTGCTGAATTTCTGTGGTTTTTGTATGAGCAAATTCAGAAACTAACCATAACGTCCCTGTAGCCTTTGGTTTTTTTTTTAAGTGAAATCCTATGTTTTTTAAAATTCTATTTCCCAACTATAACATCCCCGTAACCTTTGTTTTTTTCAGTGAATTTCTAGGTTTTTTAACAAAGTAATCTTCATTACTATATGTTAATCCAACCGCCACCCCTTATGCCATTTGGCCGTGAGCGGTGGCTGTTGGCTGCAAAGCCTGGCTTGCGGCCAGGCCCTGCAGCCAACCACTATAACAAACCAACCCCGCACAGCCTCCTTCCCCAGGCCAATTTCTGCCCCAGGGCATGGGGAGATACGCAGGACCCCTCCCCACATCAATTAAAGCATTTTGCCCCATGGAGGTGGTGGTCCCCGGAGTAACATGCTTGCTAGGGGTCCCCACATGCAATGTTGTAATTGCTCCTTGAGTCTCTGGGGCTTCAGAGGGTACCAGGTCCAGGTATCCCCTTTAGGTGGTGCAGTGGTGGGATAAGACACTTGCAATTGCCTTACCACTGTCACTGGTTACTTTCTACTGGAAAAACCATTACTAGCCGCAAAGTATACACTACGCTCAGTTGCTAGGTTTCAAGTCTCCTAAGTTTGGTTAAGCTAGGGGTCTAGCAGGGCCCTTGCTCCAAACATTTCTGGGAGCCTAGTTTTTAGAGTAGTTAGGCACACCTACACCACTCAAGCAAGAAAATGTCTTCAGTAGAGTACAACTCCCAGGTCCCAGACTCTCAATATGAGAGTCTCACATTCCAAGAGCTTAGGGAGATGTGTGCCAGTAGAAAACTGAAGACGGGGAGAAATTCCAATAAAAGCCTGCTTCTTGGCTTTCTCCTCCAGGTTGACAAGGACAATGCTGGCAGCCAAGAGAAGGAAGAAGTAGATGCTGACCCTCCAGTCCTAGACAGGGTAGACTTAGGCTACACTGGGGAGGGTCAAGAAGAACGTAGGGAACACCACAGCCCTGTTAGGAGCTCTGCAGGTGGTGAGAAGGGGGGACATTATAAGTAGGACCACCTTTACTCCTACAGGGTGGTATAGAGGGTTCCCAGGAGGAGGATAAGATCTTCCTCTGTTCATTCCCATGTCTCCTCAGTACCTGAGGGGATCCACTGCTCCACCTCAGGGGAAGATTCCTTAGCAGGGAGCTTAGGAAACTGAGGTTGGCGGAGGCCAAGCTGAGGCTGCAACAGCAACAATTAGCCCTAGCTAGGGAGGCCTTGGTGGTGGAGAGTTAAAGGCAGGGTTGGGGGTTAGCACACCCCATGGTGGCAGCAATCTAAGCTTTAAGGTCACCAGGATCAGGGAGGACTCTTATGACTCTAGGAATAGTACCACCTTACAAGGTGGGAGATGACATTTACAAAGGGTTCACTGCTTTGGAGAGGGCCTGTAAAGTTCAGAAGGCCCCACTGAAGGCAGTGGACAGAAATCTTCTGGCTCTCCTTCTCTGACAAGGGCAGAGACAAAATCCTCATTGTCAGAGAGGAAGATAGATGCAGACAATTAAACAGCTCTTAGAAGTGCACTGTTGGATGGTTTTGGTTTGACCACTGAATACAGGATCAAGTTCAGGGAAACCAAAAATGAGTCCTCCCAAGACTGGGTATATTTTGAAGGCTGTTCTGTGAAAGCTCTGGGGAACTGGTTGCATGGGAGGAAGTTAAGTGACTACCAGGGCTTATACAATCTAATCCTGAGAGAGCACATTTTGAATAACTGTATATAGGATCAGCTGCATCAGTACCTGGTGGACTCTAATCTGACCTCTCCTCAAGCATTGGGAAAGAAGGCAGACAAATGGGTCCGCACCAGGGTGAGTAGGAATTCTCACACAGGGGGTGACCACAAAAAGAAGGAAACAGATAAATATCACAACAAGGGCGGGGGCAAAGAAAAACAAAGAGTCTTCATCAGGCCCACAAAACTCATCTGGGTTGGGAATAAGTCCTCTTCTTCAAACTTTAAAAAGTCTTGCAGCTACATGTGTAAAAACATAGACCATAGGGCAGGAGACAGCACCTGTCCTAAGAAAGGCACCAAGCCCCCAATTACTACTAACACCACTTTTACTCCCAGTGCCCTTAACATTAGCAGTAGTGGTGGGAATAATAACAGTAGTCATTCCAAAAGTGTAGCTGGGCTCACCTTGGGGACTGTAGTGGGATCTGAGTTAGAGAGACCACTGAGGCTGTGCTGGTCTCTGATGGGGGCATCTGACTTTGCCACCCTAGCTGCCTGTCCCCTTAACATGGCTAAGTACAGGCACCATCCCCTAATCAATGGTGTTGAGGCTGAGGCCTATAGGGAAACAGGTGGCATTGTCACTATGGTGACTTGAAAACTGGTGTCTCCAGAGCAACACCTACTTGGTCACACGTACCAAGTGATGATGCTCATAAAACACTTTGTGCCACCCCATGGCAGTTATTGATTTCAGCTGGGGTAGTTCCTGGCCCTAAGAAGGTTGTAATGTCCTCTGATCTACCTGTAGAAGTGGAATTGGAGGCCCATGCGGCAATGCTGGGCATATCTTTGCCCTCACTAGAGCACAGGCCAAAAAACTAAAAGAACAAGCAACACTGGGGCCTGGAACAATGGCCCAGGAGAATCCTAAACCAAAGAGCAGAAAGGGTAAAAAGGTATCCCCTGCTCCAGCATCCAGTGAGGATTCAACTTCTGGGGGAGGAGAATCCACTCCTTGGGTGAAACCTACACAAGAGGAGCTACAAGCTGACACAGCTGAGTTCTTGTGTGCAGGGGGGGGCATCAGGGAGGAGCTCAGTAAGGAACAGCAAACCTGTCCCAAACTGGAGAGCTTAAGGCAGCAAGAGGCAGGGGATATCAGTAGCACCCATAAGGTGTATTGGGATAACAGCCTCCTTTCCTCAGAAGCAAGGGACCCTAAACCTGGTGCCACCAGGAGACTGGTTATCCCACTGAAGTTTAGGGAATTCTGTTAACTCTAGCTACTGATATTCCCCTTGCAGGCCACTTGAGGCAAAGCAAGACCTGGGACTGACTTGTGCCTCACTTTCACTGGCCCCATATGTCAAAGACACCAAGGAATTTTATTTCTCCTGTTGTCACTAGGCAAGACAAGTGGCACTCCAAAGGCCCTTTTCATTCCAATGCCAGTGGTTGGGTTGCCCTTTGAGAGGGTTGGGTGGATACTGTTGGTCCCTGGGGCCGTCCAACAGCCTCTGTTAATAGATTGATCCTGGTGGTAGTGGGCCATGCCACCAGATACCCAGAGGCCATTCCTCTTAGGGCCACTACAGCTCCTGCAGTGGCCAATGCCCTCCTGGGAATTTTCTCCAGGGTAGGTTTTCCTAAAGAGGTGGTATCAGACATGGGTGAAAACTTCATGTCTACGTACCTTAAAGCCATGTGGAAGGAGTGTAGTGTTACTTACAAGTTCACCACCCCTTACCACCACCCCCAAACAAAAGGCTTAGTAGAGAGGTTCAATAAAACTCTCAAGGGCATGATCATGGAACGCTCAGAAAAGCTCAGAAGGAGGTAGGATGTCTTGTTACCTTGCTTCCTCTTCACCTATAGGGAGGTCCCTCAGGAGGCAGTGGGTTACAGTTCCTTTGAACTTCTGTTTGGGCACCCTGTTAGGGGTCCCCTTGCTGTTTTTAGAGAAGGCTGGGAGTAACCTCCCAAACAAGACATTGTGGACTATGTACTTGGCCTCATATCAAGGATGGCTGAGTTTATGAAGAGGGCCACTAAAAACCTTTAGTCCAGCCAAGAGTTACAGAAACAGTAGCATGACCAGAAGGGAGTGCTGACTGTTTACCAGCCAGATCAGAACGTGTGGGCCCTGGAACCTGTGGCTCCCAGGGTACTACAAGACAAATGGAGTGGACCACATACTATTGTGGAGAAAATGGTGAGGTCACCTACTTGGTTGACCTAGGCACTCCTAGAAGCCTCCACAAGGTGCTTCATGTGAACAACCTGAAGCCCCAATTTGACAGGTCTGACATGACCTTGCGCATGGCAACTGGTGAGGGACAGGAAGAAGAGAGTGACCCTCTCCCTGACCTCTTCCCCCACCTTACAACAGATAGCTTAGTATATGGGGTTATACTTGCAGACATGATTAAAACAGACGAAAGGTGAAAATCCCAAACTTTGGAGATAGTCCATATCCCTACAGGGAATGAACTTTACAGTGAACACAAACCTAGGAGTAACCACTCCAATGCAGATGGACTTTCCAACTATTTCCACTTAGACAATGAAGACTCAACTGGACAAGGTTAGCCTTATTGTCCTTCATTGGAGGGAGGGGGTGCGGGGGTATGTAGGAAAGTACCTTCATTGTGGCATGGTAAGCCCCACTTTTTGCCTGCTGTCAGTGTGTTTTGACTGTTCACTGGGATCCTGCTAACTAGCACCCCCTTGACTGTGTTCTCCCCCTCTAAATTTGGTTGCTTAGGACTTAGCACACCCCACAACTGGCATACTGGTGCCCCCATGTAAGCCTCTAGTATATGGTACTTAGGTACCCAGGGCATTGGGGCACCAGGGGTTCCCCATGGGCTGCAGCATGTATTGTGCCATCCATGGGAGCCTATGCAAAACATGTCTGCAGGCCTGCGTGAAAAGGTGCATGCGCCCTTTCACTACAGATCACTCCACCAGGTCACCAAGTCACCCCTATGGCAGGCCCTCCTAGCCCAGAAGGCAGGGTGGAGGTACCTGTGTGAAGGCACCCCTGCAAGAGCATAGGTGCCCCTACAAACTCCAGCTCCATTTCACAGGACTTCGTAAGTGGGGAGAAGCCACTTACCTGTGTACTGGACACACCTTTTTCCAGCTACATAAAGTTAACTCTGAGCATGTTTGGAATCAAAAACGTTGGAATCATACCCCAATACTGTTGCCAGTGTTCGTTGTATGATTCTATGCACTCTTGGGGCTCCTTCGAGGACCCCAGCATTGCTCCTAACAGTCTTATTGAGTTTTCAGGGCAGCCTGCACTGCTGCCGTCCCTCAGACAGGTTTCTGCCCTCCTGCTGCTTGACCAGCTCAGGCAGAGGAAGGCAGAACAAAGGATTTCCTTTGAGAGAAGGAGGCAACATCCGCTCCCTTTGGAAATAGGTGTTACATGGCTTGGGAGGGGTAGGCTACCCAAGCCACAGGTATGCTTTGTATGGCACATTTGGTGCCCTCCTTGCATAAACCGGTTTGCACCAGTTCAGAGACCTCTGTTCCTGCTCTGGCATGAAACTGGACAATGGAAAGGGGAGTAACCACTCCCATGTCCATCAACAACCCAGGGGTGGTGCCCAGAGTTCCTCCAGGTGGCCACTTGAATCAGCCATCTAGAATCTAAGGTCGGCAGAGGCCCAGGAAGCATCTGAGTGGCCAGGTCAGGAAGGTGACGTCACAGCCCTCATCTGATAGGTGGTCACCAGGCTAGGTGAACAATCCCCCTTCATGGGCTATTTGGGGTCTCCCTCCAGGGTGGGTCTCCAGATTTGACATGCAAGATTCCAGCAGGACTCCTCTGCATCATTTACTTCATCTTCTGACCACTGGGACTGCAACTGGACCCTCCAGGAACCGACAATCTGCAACTCCAGCGATGACTCAGCTCTCCAACACTTTTTCTCTGACTCCTTCCAGCAATCCCAACATTTCCCTGGCTGTGCATCTTCTGAGAGCGACGAGTCTTCAGCCTGCACAAGAAGCAAGAACGAATCTCCCTTGAAGTGAAGGAGTCACTCCACTACATCCACAAGCACCAACTGCAACAATGTCCTGCCGTGTGGTTCCTCTCTCCTGCAAAACTGCCTGGATCCTGTAACATAGGTGGGGGTCTGGCGTGGTCCCCTCGGTTCTCAATACCAGCTGTCCAACTTGGGAGACAGTAAGCCCTTGCCTCTCCTTGCAGGACAGTACCCCTCTGCATCACAACCCTTGTAGCTACCAGGGCTTGTTTGTTCCCACTCCAAGGGATCTTCAAGCACATTGTAGCCCCGGCCTCCAGTACTGATCCCTGTAAAGCATAGTCTCCTGCCTGCTGCTCCAGCGACATGGGACACATCTCCAGGTGTGCTGAGTGGGCAACACTGTGACTCCTGTGCCTGCTACCTGTAAGTTGCCTGTGGGGGCTGCATCCTCGTCTTCCGACTCTCCTCACTGCAGAAGGTCACCTGGGACTCCCCTCCTTGGGTTGAGTCCCCCTGGACCTTACTGGTCCCCGGCAGCTCTGCAACTCTTCATCTGTGACTTTTGCCTTTGCCAAGACTTGTTGGTGGTTTTCCAACACTGACCACCTGCAACTCTCATGGGACATCACCTGCATCACTTGTGGAACTCTTCTCCAGCTCTGGTGCTACACAGATGACTTCTTGTCTCCACCGTCTAATTGGTCCTGCAACTCCAGAAGGGTGGGTAGTGGTTCATGCCATAACCGACCACTCCAACTTGAACTGGACTTGGTCCCCTTCTTTTTCAGGTCCTCTTCTGTCAGGATCCACCTTTGGTTTCTTCCAGTCTTGCACAGTCCTTTTCCAAAGTTCTCATGTGGGTTTGGGGAAAAACCAGGTACTTACTTCCTCCCCTGGTCGCAGGGGAGCATCCTGGTACTTACCTTTTGAGTTTCCGAGAACCTCCAGCTCCCCTCTACAGATTCCACTTCCTTGGGTGGGGGCAGCCTTTCACATTCCACTTACTTATATGGTTTGGTCTCCCCCTAGGGCCTTCACTATGTTCCATTGTTTTACTATTTGCTATTGCTTTCTATGCTAATCACTGGCTTCTAATGTGTATATAATAGTGTGTTTACTCACCTCTTAGTGGAGTATTCCCTATATAGTATTATATTATTTGTGTTACCATAATAAAGTACCTTAATTTTTTTAACATTTTGTGGTTCTTACATTTGTCTAAGTGTTGTGTGCCGGTAGTGGTATTGCATAAGTTTTGCTCGTCTGCTAGATAAGTCTTGGCTGCTCATCCACAGCTACCTCTAGAGAGCCCTGGCTTCCTAGACACTGTCTACACCTCACTAATAGGGGATACCTGGACCTGGTATAAGATGATAACACCATAGGTGCTCGCCACACACCAGGCCAGCTTCCTAAACTAACCCCCAGAGCTAAGGGGTCAGGGTGTCTCTATGCTGGCCCCTTTTCATTTTTTTTAGGTTTTTCTTACACTTTTTTTTACTGGGACTCGGCTGACGACGAGTTCCAAGATGGCTGCCAACACTTCCTGGTTTGAAGTGTTGGCAGCCAGTCGAGCTATGCATTTCACTGCATGAACTCATCTTTTTTCAGGAACCATCAGGAAGGATCCGTGACCCTGGATATACAAATATATTTTCCCTTTAGTATCTCCAAAACTACTGAATGGATTTACACAAAATAAGTGAAAGCATAATCTGCGTACCGAAAGCTAGCTTTCTGCCAAATTAGGTGCAATTCCGTCTAGTGGTTCGGGCTGTAGTCGGGTCTTAAGGTCCTATCTGAAGTAACATGGGAAACACAACTTTTTTGACCACCCCCCCTTTTACGCTGCCCCCGCTTAAAGGATCACCCTGAAACTTTCCATGCGCAACAAGAATCACAGGGCACTTTTTGGGGGAAAATGTTGTGAAAATTAGTCAAACAGTGCCAAAACTTTATGCAAGTCAACAAACGCATCATGGATACATGCTCATAACTAGAACTAGTGGCGACCACTGCTAAGATATATATATATATATATATATAATATAATAACAGGGAGTCGGCCCTCCTTGTTCACAGACTGACCCCCTTGGGTCTATATATTTATTTTGGAAATGTGTGGTTCCCTAAGGGAGCCACATATTTAAAAAATAAAAAGGAGGTTGAGGTCCATCCCCTTTGGGAGCCAGAATATATATTTTTTAAAAGGTGTGTTTTACACCCCCCCCCACCCCCACACACACAGTTTTGCATAAACCTGAACAAAAGTCTATGGTATTGGGTATGTGGCATGGTGAAGTAATACTATGCCTTATTTGGTCTTTTTTAGAGTCTTTAGAGAACCTGGATATTCAGGAAGAAAATTAGTAAGTTTATTTTGTAACTTTTTTTATTTATTTTTCATTTTTAACCTTTGCGCGGATCTCACATGCACAAACCCACCAACTGTTTTAGAACAATATTTTTGCCTTCTGCATTGGGCAGAGTTTTAGAAGGTCAGTTTTAGCCTGTAGTAGAGATGGAGTCTTGGAGGATGACTGCTGCTCAGGCCCTAAATCGGGTTATGGAGGACAGCTCTGAGGCAAGATCAGAGACTAAGACAATAGATACTGAGACCGTATCTAAGGGAGAGAAAAAACGAGCAGAATCTGGAAGTGATTTTTCAGTCAGCGCAGTTCCATCTGACGACTCATCTTCCAGTGATTCAGACAGCCATGATTATGGCAGTTGTGCTGACCCTTCGCAAGCGCAGTCTGTGCAGTGGAGTGACCGTAGGAGGTTAAATCAACCCAGTGAGCAGATGTGTGGCAGCAAGCACAGACGGAGTCCTCACTAACAGACCCCCATTGTAGTTGAGCTCCGAATTCCACATTCCATTGGCTACGCCGGTTATAACGTTGATATAGACATTTTTTTTTTGCCAATTGACTACGTCCATCTATTTTTTATATTGACTTTCTTGTGCAAATTGTTCAGCAAACACATTTGTGTGTGTGAACAATTTCTGAGAGAGCATGAAGGCACTATGGGGCCTCATTCTAGGGCACACCAGCGGACTCCCACTTCGCTGAAGGAGTTGAAGATGTTTTTGGACCTTGCGCTCAAAATGTAGTTGGTGCACCAACCAACCTTGCAGTCCTACTGATCTCCTCGCACAGTGTGGATAACCCCCATCTTCGCACCGCACATAAGGAGAGACCGTTTTTTGCTGTTGCAGCATAGGCTGCATTTCAATGACAATTCTGCTGCATTGCCCTGGAACCATCCAGACCGATAGGATGTTCAAAATTCAGCCTGTCATGGAACATTTGTTTGCCAGGTTTCCAGAGATTTATGCTCCTGGAAAGAATATAGCCTTCGATGAGATATTTTCATGATCTAGACACCAAGGGGACTCCAGGGTTTGCGTGTCTTCTGTGACTCCCACAAGGTTTTCTTACTCAGAAGCCCTTGCAATCCTTAAACATAGGCTAAAAAACACATTTTCTTCATATTTTTGTGACACAAAGTACTGGACTCTATGGGAAGTCGCAAATTTCCTGCCACCAAGAGTTTCCACATGTCTACTGACAAAAATGGTGCGTCACCTGACTGAGTAGGTCTAGTGCTCATAAAAGGGTGGCGTTCAAGATGCAATGTGACAACAACAACAAAATGAGCAGCTGCAGTTTTTTGGCCTGGGCTCGGGTGAGATCGAAGGAAACCTACCAAACTCGGGCATTTCTGAAAACTAGAACCCAGGAGAGTTCAGGGTGGTGTGCCTCTCGCAATGCCCTGTAAACTTCAAAATTTGTCTGAAATTACACTTTTCCATGAATTTCTGTGACATATTCTTTCAGAATCAGAAGAAATCCACAAAATTCCTAACACCCAGAGTTCTCCCACTTGTCCCAATAAAAATACTACTCCACTTGTATGGCTGTGCCTAGTGCCCGTGACAGCAACGGATCAAACTAAGGTCAATGGGACACTTATTGTCCTTGGTTTGATCTGTGTGTGCCACGGGCACTGGGCCGATCCACAAAACTGAAGAACAGTTCTTATCAGGAGACTTGGGGGAATGCCTGGTGGATGGAAGATTGTAGCCCTCCACAGATTTCAGAACTCTTCAATACAGAAATAGGAGGAAAATGTGCTTTTTAGACGAAGTTTGAGATTTGCAAAGGATTCTGGGGGAAAACATGGTGCGAGCTGCACAAGCCACCCCACCCTGGATACCCCCTAGGTGTCTGTTTTATAAAAATGGACAGGTTTGCTAGGTTTTCCTAGGTGCCGGCTGATTTAGGGTCCAATATCCACAGCTACACTGAGAGGGAAAAAATGCTACGTTCTCAGTGGAAAAATATGATGCATTAATGTGCTTTGGGACGTTTCCTGTCACGGGCACTAGGCCTATCTACATAAGTGGGGTACTATTTCTATCAGAAGACTTGGGGTTATGCTGGGTGGAAGGAAGTTTGTGGCTCCCTGCAGATTCCAGAACTTTCCACCACAGAAATGTGAGGAAAATGTGTTTTTTTAGTTCACATTTGCGGTTTACAAGGTATTTTAAGTAAACTAACATGGTGCCAGACACGCAAGTCACCCCACCCTGGATACCCCCAGGTGTCTAGTTTTCAAATATGTACAGGTTTGCTAGATTTCCCTATGTGCCGCCTGAGCTAGGGTCCAAAATCTACAGCGACCCACATTGGAAAAAAAAAAGTCAATTTTCGGTGGAAAAATGTCACGCATCCATGTTGTGTTTTAGCCCATTCCCTGTCGAAGGCATTAGGCCTACTCACACAAGTGAGGTACTGTTTTTATCTGAAGACTTGTGGGAGCACAGAATAGTAGAACATTTGTTATTAACTATTAGATTTTGTTGCATTTGTGCCTTTCTTGTTGAACAATACCCTCTAAATCATACGCTTGTACGGATAGCCACAAACCCAGAGATGTACATATAACCACTACTTCTAAACTCCATATCTTGTGCCCATTTGAGAATTACATAGGTTTCCTTGATAGCCCCTTTTCACTCTACATATTTAACCATACAAATTGGTCTATACTCTGTACTAAAGAAAAAAAAACAATGGTGCAGCTCAGTTGTTGGCTCTGTGTACCATGGGGTTCTTGGAGACCCTACAAACCCTATATATCCCCACAACCAGAAGGGTTTAGCGGACGTAATGACATATTGCTTTTGTCAACTGGCAATTGTGACAAAAAGTTACAGATGAAAATGCTGTCACAAATGGCAGTTTTTTCCTACTCATTTTCAAATATTTCTTGGTAACATTTATTTTCCTTGGGGAAAAACCTTCAAGGATCTACACATATGACCCCTTGCTGAGTTCAGAATTTTGTCTACTTTTCAGTAATCGATAGCTTTCCTTGATCACTCACGGGTTTCAAATTGATTTCCACCACAAACTGGAAGTAAGTTGACAGCACAAAAATAGGTGTCCTCCTTGAAAAATGCCAAAACTGTCATACAAAATTAGGTTTTTTGAATCAGCTCTGCAGGTTCTTGATAGCTGGGAAGATGGTTGCTTTAGCACAGTACTGTTGGTTGATGCCCTTTTTAGTGGAAAAAGAAGACAATTTTATCCTGAGAACTTTCTTCCTATTTTTCTAAAAAAAACACCACATGTAGCTATCTTTTGCCTATTTTCTCAGTCCCCCGACACCCATGGAAATCCACACACCCTGGGTACCTTTAAAATCCAATCCCCAAAATGCTAAAAGACAAAAAAAAAAAAATCTTAGGATGCAAATTTGGTGTGGGTACCCTAATGTGGAAACAAAGTAATGGAGCCCTATGCATGCTTAGGGGTTAAAGATGCTTGGATGTCCCTAAGTAAACCTGCGGACCTCATTTAGATATGATGGTGAAATGCCATACTGGTGCCCATAGCAAGTCCTAGGCAATCAGTCATGTCCATTCCTGAGTGCATCACAAATTTTGCAGCACTGCAGTCATCAAGACAGCAAAAGAGGAGCTTTCCTCTGTAACAGAACCTGGTGGAGACACCACTCCAGTATCATTCAAAGTGGCATCCTGAAGCTCCTCGTATCAGCTTTCCTCATCACTCTGGAAAACATAATCGTCCGTGTCAAAGTTGTCGTTTTCAGAATAGCTTTCAAATAGATTATGTAATATTTGTAATGCCTGGGCCTTACCATGTGGTATGGGCAAGGTGTGAGAGTCAGAGGGATTGCCAAGAGGCCACGCACCTCTCGATGTCAGACGCACCTTCAGTTGAGAGCATGACAGATTCAGCTCAGAGTCAGCTAGCACTATATACTGTATATCCTCATCTGGCATGGACTTGGGCAATCACAATCAGCTCTGGGGCTGTAGCTACCACCAAAGTCAATGCTGAAACAATATGATTAAAGGGGCACAGACTGCACTGAAGGAAGACTGGCTGGCTGAAGTATGACTGGAGACCCCAGGTTTCCTTCAAGCGTCAAAGCACACCAGAGGAAGCCAATAAAGTGAAGGTCTGCAAAATGGCTTCCCTGTAGGCTTCTACGTACTGCAACATTGCCTCTGTAACAGGAAAATCGAGGAACATCAGGACCAGAGACTGAATCTGATCCGAAGGGCATGAGGAGCAAGACCCAGAGGCACACTGACATTCTTGTACCCTCTCTGAAATTTGAGAGTGGTGAGAAGGGGCTGTTTCACGCTTGGATTTCCTATGTTTCCTTTTTGACTTAGCTGAAGACTACTACTGCAACAAGGATCCACTGCAGGAACAAATTCAGGAGCAGAAAACCTTTTTCACTTTGACTGGTCATTTCATGGAGCTTTCTGGTGCTCGGCAAGGTAGAATTTGATTTCACATTACTGTATAGCTTTCAGGTTTATCTGGGCACAGTCGCCACAGGCCTTGGAATCATGGTCCTAAGTCAGGCAACACAAATCGACTTTGTGCACGTCAGTCACAGACTTTTTCTTTCGACAGTCCCTCCACGGCTTGAACGCTATTGTTTAAGGGGGTGACCTTCTCCATGAACACTGCATAATTCGTTTATGAAAAGTGTTGATAAAGACAGGGAAAAGCTCAATATCCACGTCTGAAGGCGCGATAAGAAAGGAACTAATGTCAGCATATTTCCAGAATGGAGCAACATCAGAACAGAGCCGCACAGCGCCACCTAGTGGTGTGCAGAACTGCTCTGAAGGTTTCCAGATGTAGTCTGACACATGGGGATTTATGCACAAGGTAGCAATCTACAGTCAGAAATATCAAACAGAAAATCACTTAACACAAAGGCTGTGTCGCAAGGGCAGCCTGAGAAAGTTGAAAGAGAAATCACCCCACACCAATGTATGCTCTATGAAATGTTAGCTACAGTTTGGCTTTTCATTTGTGAGCATGAGATATAATCATCAGGCTGTGTAACATGAAGCTGATTAGAGATTCTGGGCAGGTCCTGCTTAAGTGCAGCAAAAGGGCCACCTGATGAGTCAACATGAAACTCCCTTTATACTCGGTAGCTCTTGGTAAAAAGAGGTGGTTGTCACAAGTGCGCAGTAACTGACAAACCAGAACCACATCATCATACTACAGACCCAGAGTTGAAGAATGTGGCTGTCAGGAGGTCACAGGGGGAGCAGGCATACCTTACATGAGAAAAAAGCTATTGCTGGTGAACATCAGGCACTAAGGTTAACAGTGTCTGCCTGTAATGAAATTAGACCACTGCAGAATGTAGCCTAGTACTCACTAACCGATTTCACATTAAAGATTTATTTGATAACATGGGCTAAAGCGTATTTAAATCTCACAGGGTGAGTCTATGCATTCTGTGGTATACGCCCTTTGTCTTTCTCTGGAATTGTAATAATTGAGCTTGTGTTCAAGTGAACATACACTAAAGGTAGGATACGCTATAGTTTGGCTAGAAAATGCAGCCAGCATTTTGCAAGTGAAAACACAGTGGGTGCTTTTCTGTAGGGCCAGACTATGGGATTAAGGCAATGACATTCAATGGGTAACCTGGAATAACAATTAGTTAATACGTAACGCTTTCAATTATCAAATCACATCTCATAAAAAACGAAAACTGGAGCTATATATGTGTGGCTATTTGGCTACCCAAAATATCCAATTTTACAAAACTCCAGGATGTTCTAAACAATGTTATTCTTCAAATCAGCATCCTTTTAATATCCTTTTAGTATCACTGAATAGTCCCAATTCTTCCACGGTTCAGTCTACAGATTCATGTGTAGTAAAACAAGGCACACTTTAGAAAATTATTTATGGAACTTGTATTCCACCAAGATGATTCCTGCCCTTTGGAGTGTACAGTGCATTCCTTCCAATGTACCAGTTGAGACTGATGTAATTCATACATATTAATATGTTTTTAATACTTTGATACCATTATATACAGTATGTAATTACACAATAGATAACTGATGCACCTTCTAAATCCATGATGATTCAATTATCACTGGCATAAACACCCAATCCAAGTTAAAATAATGTATTAAGGTATGGAAGATTATGTCACTTTGCATGACAATCCGTTGCAATTCATGAGGTTAACACACTTCAGTTTACTGAGTTTGATGATGGAGCTTTTTAAATAGTTTGAGCTGTAAATAAAATTTGTATAGAGTGAACTCATAATTATATTTTACTCCATCTTAACATCACAAACTGAGACAATAAAGCACTTGTCATCACACAGGGGTACAACTGATATTTTACCTTTACTGCCTTAGTAGGAGTTACACAATGGGATAAGATCTATTTACGCTTATCATACCAATTCTAAGATCAAGTTAAAAACAACATATTACATTAGCTTATTGATTGCCATATTTCAAAATGGCACAAGCACATGTGTTAGCAGGAGTTACATTTGTAATGATTTTATGAGTAATCATATAAAGCCTATCCGATTACACGTACATACATTTATTTTGCTATTAAGTGTACTTTGCCCACAATTCATTCACAGCTGACTCAAGTGTTAACATACAGATCTGTACTTGTGAAAGGTGTTCGTTTTGGTGCAGAAATGCAGTATACATCCTTACTATGTGGTCGCATTACTTAAGGTGTCTTAAGATGGTGTCATTGTAAATACTATAACATGAAGTCTTGTGCTAAGGGGATACTGTTCCTATGTAAAATGTTTTACTCTGAGAACAATGCTTTTCAGGATTCATGTTTATTAAGTATAGGCTTCTGAATTACTGATGTGGGTTTTCATATACCTGTTTGCTTTTAAAATTGCTTGGAGGCTCTGGATAGGAGGGATTTGTGCCACACACACTAGGCTGAATATCAGCAGCATTTTCAATAAATACTTAGATTTTCTTAAAGGCGGCCAAGGTAAAATATTTGTGACCGTGTTCACCTGACATGGTGAGGTGCTTTTTTTTGTGTTTTTTTTAAGTGGAATTGACAAGTCAAACTTTTAAACATGTGACAAAATGTTTTTTTAAGAGCAACGAAATGTAAACTGTACTATGTTGTGCACTAACTTGATTCCTTTCTTCACCGTATGCATGCATTTATTGTTTTACACTGATTAATACATGAAACGAAGTTTTGTTAGAGTGTTCAAAATGGGAAACAACTTGTGATGCTGGATCAAAGATCACAGAACGTAACCAATTTTAATAAGCATTAGTTAATGATGTACATCAGTGGTTCCCAACCTTCTGACTTCTGTGGACCCCCACTTTATCCTTATTGGAGCCCGGGGACCCCGCTGAATCTTTATTGGAATCCGAGGGTCATTACTGGAAGCGGGGGACCTAATCTGTTAATAATATTTAATTTTGTGAGCAGTCACTGACCCCCTGAGGTGGCTTTGCGGACTTCCAGAGGTCCCCAGACCACAGGTTGGGAACCACTGATGTACATGTTCAACACTGCCCACCATGAGGAAGTTGCACACAACTATACATTTTGGAACAAAACACTTGTTGGCAGGAAGGATGTTATTTGAATGGATGGTTGATTATTTTATTTTTCACAATGGAATAAAAGCATACTTGGAAGTTCATATGGTGAATAATTTGTGAGATTAAGATTGTCATAAGGTACTTATTACATTCAGCACATAAGTATGTTTTGAGAAAATTATTTATTAAACTTTAATAAGTAATTTAAAATACAGCTACTCCGTAACATCCACAAACTAATACATGTTTATACAATTTCAGGTCCTGAAACGTGTAAATAACGTCTGAACATGATAAACTACAACACAAAGAACAAAGATCCTCTGACAAGGAACTAGAATCACAGGACACTCAAACATTACATGACAGATGGTGTAAGGAAATGTCTTCCTTGGCTTGGTTACCCCCTAACGTTTTGATTTTTGTTGATGCCAGTTATGATTGAAAGTGTGCTGGGACCCTGCTAACCAGGATCCAGCACCAGTGTTCTTTCCCTAAACTGTACCTTTTTCCCCCACAATTGGCACAGCCCTGGCACACTGATAAGCCCCTTGTAAATGGTACCCCTGGTACCAAGGGCCCTGTGGCCAGGGAAGGTATATAAGGGCTGCAGCAGGCATTATGCCACCCTGGGGAACCCTCATTCAGCACATGCACACTGCCTCACAGCTTGTGCGTGCTGGTGGGGAGAAAATGACTAAGTCGACATGGCACTCCCCTCAGGGTGCCATGCTCACCTCTCACTGCCTGTGGCATAGGTAAGTCACCCCTCTAGTAGGCCTTACAAGCCCCAAGGCAGGGTGCACTATACCACAGGTGAGGGCATAGTTGCATGAGCACTATGCCCCTACAGTGTATAAGCAAAACCTTAGACATTGTAAGTGCAGGGTAGCCATAAAGAGTATATGGTCTGGGAGTCTGTCAATTACGAACTCCACAGTTTCATAATGGATACACTGACATCTAGGAAGTTTGGTATCAAACTTCTCAGCACAATAAATGCACACTGATGCCAGTGTGGGATGTATTGTAAAATACACCCAGAGGGCATCTTGGAGATGCCCCCTGAATACCAGTCCGACTCCTAGTGCTAGGCTGACTAGTTTCTGCCAGCCTGCCACAACCAGACGGTTTCTGGCCACATGGGGTGAGTGCCTTTGCCACTCTGTGGCCAGGAACAAAGCCTGTATTGGGAGGAGGTGCTTCTCACCTCCCCTGCAGGAACTGTAACACCTGCCGGTGAGCCTCAAAGGCTCATGCCTTTTGTTACAGCACCCCAGGGCATCCTAGCTAGTGCAGATGCCCGCCCCTCCGGCCACTGCCCACACTTTTGGCTGCAAGGCTGGAGGAGATAATGAGGAAAACAAGAAGGAGTCACCTACCAGTCAGGACAGCCCCTAAGGTGCCCTGAGATGAGGTGACCCTTGCCTTTAGAAATCCCCCATCTGGAGTTTGGAGAATTTCCCCAATAGGAATAGAGGTGTGCCCCCCCCCTCTCCTCAGGGAGGAGGCACAAAGAGGGTGTAGCCACCCTCAAGGACAGTAGCCATTGGCTACTGCCCCCCTGACCTAAAACCACTCCTAAATTTAGTATTTAGGGGCGACCCTGAACCCAGAAAATCAGATTCCAGCAACCTACACAAAGAAGAAGGACTGCTGACCTAAAAGCCCTGCAGAGACAACTGACTTAGCCCCAGCCCTACCGGCCTGTCTCCAGACTCAAAGAACCTGCACAACGATGCATTCGACAGGGACCAGTGACCTCTGTGGACTCAGAGGACTGCCCTGAACCCGAAGGACCAAGAAACTCCCGAGAACAGCGGCACTGTTCAAAAACAGTAACAACTTTGCAACTTTTTAGCAACTTCCAAAGAACTCACTCTTCCTGCCAGAAGTGTGAGACTTCACCCTCTGCACCCGACGCCCCCGGCTCGAGCTCCAGAGAACCAACACTGCAGAGAGGACTCCCAGGCGACTGTGACCTTGTGAGTAACCTAAGACGAACTCCGTGCACCCCCACAGCGACGCATGCAGAGAGGATCCAGAGGCTCCCCCTGACCGCGATTGCCTGGAACAAAGAACCCGACGCGGGACCAAGCACTGCACCCACTGCCCCCAGGCCTGAAAGGAACCGACTTCCAGTGCAGAAGTGACCACCAGGCGGCCCTCTGTCTAGCCCAGTCGGTGGCTGGCCCGAGAACCCACCCCCCTGTACCCTGCCTGTATTATTAGAGTGACCCCTGGGTCCCTCCATTGATTTCTACAGAAAACCCGATGCCTGCTAAGCACACTGCACCCGGCCGCCCCGGTGCTGCTGAGGGTGTGTTTTGTGAGCCTGTTAGTGTGCCCCAGTGCTCTACAAAACCCCTGTAGTCTGCCCTCC
Source organism: Pleurodeles waltl (assembly GCF_031143425.1). Lineage (NCBI taxonomy): Eukaryota > Metazoa > Chordata > Amphibia > Caudata > Salamandridae > Pleurodeles > Pleurodeles waltl. The sequence continues at coordinate 849,351,794 of NC_090444.1, forward strand.
AAAGACGCAGGTACTTACCTGTTGGCAGACTGTAACCGGAGCACCCCTGTTCTCCATATGTGTTTTGGGCCCTCCTTTGACCTCTGCACCTGACCAGTCCTATGTTGCTGGTGCAGTGACTTTGGGGTTGCCTTGAACCCATAATGGTGGGCTGCCTATGCTGAGGGAACTGAACTTGTAAGTGCTACCTCAGAAACTTAGCCTTACTTACCTCCCCCAGGAACTGTTGATTTTTGCACTCAGTCCACTTTTAAAATAGCTTATTGCCATTTTAACCTATACTGTGTGTACGACTGCTTTCATTTAAAGTTCCCTACTTACATGTGTGGAGTATTTTAGGTATTTACTTCAAATCTTGAGGTTCCAAAATAAATTAAGAAAATATATTTTTCTATATAAAAACTATTGGCTTGGAGTTAAGTCTTTGAGTGTGGGTTCCTCATGTATTGCCTGTGTGTGTACAACAAATGCTTAACACTATCCTCTGATAAGCCTACTGCTTGACCACACTACCACAAAATAGAGCACTAGAATTATCTAATTTCGCCACTATCAACCTCTAAGGGGAACCCTGGGACTCTGTGCACACTATCTCTCACTTTGAGATAGTATATAATTCCAGATTCAAAGCTGACGCCAGGGAATTCTAAGGTAAGGATTCTGCAGCTAGAAGTCTCTATCAGATAATCATGATTAATAAAAGGTGTTTTTAAATACACTCCCTTAACAAAGGTAAGGACAATGTTACTTACCTGCAGACATCTGTTCGTGGCATATAGTGCTATAGATTCACATGCTGTACTTTATCCTACCATCTAGTGTTGGGCTCGAAGTGTTGCAACTTGTTTTCTTTGAGAAGTCTATTCAAGTCACCGGATCGAGTGGCTCCTCCTTCTCGGTGATATTGCGCATGGGAATCGAGCCCTTTGTTAGTTTGTTTTCCGAAGGCGGGTGAGAAGTATAGTATAGAGAAGTATGGAAAGAAGTATGTCCATGCGAATATAACTAACTACATACAACTATATACAAGTACAAAGCAAATGCAACTGCCATAGGTTCCCGGGGAAGAGGGAGGGCGCATGTGAATTTACAGCACTATATGCCACAAACAGATGTCTAAGGGTAAGTAACATTTTCTGTTCAATGGCACATGAGACTGTAGATACTCTTGCTGTGCATAGACTGTAAAGCAGTCCCTCCTTAAAAATGTGGTGGCTAACCTGTGGAGTTGCAGTTGTTTGAAAAAGTGTTCTTAAGACAGCTTATCCTACATTGGCTTGCGGATGAGCCTGTATATCTATGCAGTAGTGTTTTGTAAATTTATGTGGTGTAGACCAGGTAGTTACTTTGCAAAGGTCAGGTAAGGGAATGTTTCCTAAAAATGTCATAGTGCCACCCTTTTTCCTTGCGCAATGTGCTTTAGGTAATTGTCTTTTTGCTTCAGCTTAACAGATTTGTATATATTTTACAATCCATCAAGCAATGTTTTTCTGTAACAGGTTTTCCCTTACTTGGTACTGAAACAGCTACAAAAAGTTGCTTTGTTTTCCTGAATTCTTTTGTCCTGTCAATGTAATACACAAGAGCTCTTTTAACATCTAATGTGTGCTGTGCTCTTTCTGCCACAGAGTCTGGTTGTAGGAAAAAAACTGGCAAGTCAATAGTTTGATTAATGTGAAATTGTGAGACTACTTTTGGTAGAAACTTAGGATTTGTACGAAGGACTAGTTTTTCCTTCTGTATTTGAAAGAAAGGCTCTTCTAATGTTAAGGCTTGTAGCTCGTGTGTAACACGTCTCAGTGATGTTTAATAGCTACTAAAAAAGTTACTTTGTAAGAAAGGAATTGTAACTGACATGAGTGAAGGGGCTCAAATATAGGTCTCATGAGGCTAGTGAGTACAATATTAAGATTCCAGGTATGCACTGGGGGGTAGTCTAGATGGGATTAACCTTTTAAGACCTCCATGAAAGCTTTAATGACTTGTATTTTAAATAATGAAGTATGTTGTGTATTTTGTAACTAGGCTGTAATTGCAGCTAAGTGCAAATGAATTGATGTGTAAGCCAGATTAGCTTTTTGCAGGTGAAGCAAATAGCAAAGAATATCTTGCACTGATGGTATTAGTGGATCAATCTGTTTAGATAGAAAATAGCATACAAAACGTTTCCATTTTGCTGCATAACATGCTCTAGTTGTAGGTCTATGTGCTTGTCTTAGAATGTCGATACATTCTGCAGCTAACTGAAGGCCATTAATTTGTATGACTTCAGGAGCCATATCACAAGGTTGAGTGATTTGGGATCCAGATGTCTTATCTGTCGTAAATTTTGTGTGAGAAGGTCCGGTCTCATGGGGAGTCTCTCTCATGAGGCAATAGGGAGAAATCCAATAGAGTTGTAAACCAAGGCAGGCGAGCCCATGTGGGTGCTGCCAGAATCAGTTTTAGAGAAGTTTGTCTGAGTTTGCCCTCTAGGAATGGGATGAGTGTGAGAGGTGAAAAAGCGTAAGCAAATGTCCCTGACCAGTAGACCCATATGGCATTGTGTTTGGACCAGGTATGTGGGTACCTGGATGTGAGGTTTTGGCCTTTCGAGTTTTCTGCTGTGGCGAATGGGTCTATGTGAGGTGTTCCCACTTCTGAAAGTACTTTTGAATGACTACTGGGTGGAGTTCCAGATCGCAGACTTGTTGCTGCGTCCTGCTTAGCAGTCTGCAAAATCTTTGTCTGTCCCTGGGAGATATTCTGCTAGTAGATAAATGTGGTGCTGATTATTTGCGCTGAGACAACTGGAGAGAGCATGTCGCACCCTGCCCCCCCACCCCCCCGTTTTTGTACATAATACATTGTTGTCTGTGTGAATCAAAACAGATCTGTGCATTGAGGCAGAAAAGCTTCCAGGACTAGAAAGGCTGCTTAAAGTTCCAACACATTGATGTGTGAGGTCTGGTGGCTGGAACTATTTGGAGAACAGGGTCTTGAAATGGTAACCCTTTGAGTAGATTGTTGGAATTCCACCACAGGAGAGAGCTGTAAGCTATGCGATCTACCAACACCAGATTCTAAAGATGACCCTGAGCTTGCAACCACTGCTGAGAGAGACATTGTTGTAGGGACACATATGAAGTCTAGCATGAGGGAAGATGGCAATGCAGGATTCCATTATGCCCAGAAGTCTCATCAGTGTTTCGACTGTGTATATTTGATTGACCTGTATTTGAGAAATAGTTTCTTGATAATTGTGTACATGTGCTGGATTGGGGTAAGCAAGCTCTAGCTGTGTGTTGAGTATGGCCCCTAGATACAGTTGAATCTGGAGAGGTAGTAGGTGTGATTTTAGGATGTTTATGGTGAACCCTAACTTGCAAAGAAGGTTTACTGTTGTTTGAGTGTGTGACTGACAGACTTAAAGTGTTGGCTTTGATCAACCAATTGTCCAAGTAAAAAAATACAAGTATGTGTTGCATTCTGAGATGTGCTGCAACTACTGCTAAACGCTTGCCGAATACCCTGGTATCGGTTGTGGCTCTAAAAAGGTAGAACTTTGAACTGATAATGTTGTCCTGCCACTGCAAATCTTAGCTATTTGCAGTGTGCAGGATGAATTGGAAAGTGAATGTAGGTGTCCTTTAGCTCTAGAGCGGGTCATGAAGTTGCCTTTATGTAGTAATAGAATTACATCTTGAAAGGTTACCATATGAAAATGTTCTGAGAGAATATACTTATTTAGTGGTATGAGATCCAAAATGGGCCTGAGAGTGTTGTCTTTTTTGAGAATGATAAAGTAGAGAGAGTACACTACTGTTCCTTGATATTGTATGGGAACAGTTTCTATTGCTTCTTTTAACAGTAGCGAGTGTACCACTTCTTTTAAAAGAGTGAGATGTTCCATTGACATTTTGTGTTTGCGAGGTGGAATATTTGGGGGTATTGACGTAAGTTCTAGGCAATAACCATGTTGGATAATGGATAGGACCCATTGGTCCGATGTTATCTCTGTCCATTGTTGGTGGTAAAATTGAAGACGCCCCCCATAACTGCGGTGGAATTAGGAGGGGAATGTGGAAGTAGTAAATGTTTGGCTGCAGAGGGTGAACCACAAGTGTTGGTGGTTTTCCTCTGCCCTTAGAACTGTTTTCTCTATATTTTCCTCTGCAAACCCTTTAGAGTAGGAGGAAGAAGGCTTGATGCTTCTGCGAGTTGGTATGATCAGAGGATGTGGTCCCTCTGTAGCCACCCCTATACACTGAGCAGCGAAAAAAAACCAAAAAAACTATTTGTTGATTTTGTACAGCACCCATGGCTTTGGCTGTGTCAGTGTCTTTTTTTAGTTTTTCAAGGAAAGGGTTAACCTGGGACTTAAATAGGCACTCTCCATCAAAAGGCATATTGCGAACAGCTTGCTGGACTTCTGTTTTGAAACCAGAACATCTTAACGAGGCATGTCTTCTAAGGAGGATACGGGTAATGACCTTTTGTTTGGCTGTGTATGCTGCATCAAGCGCACATCTAAATTAGTTATTTGCAATTGTCTAAACGGCCACAGCAAAATGTCTCTAAAGGTCACAGTGTTCTTCTGGCAAGTGTTGAAGAATGTCTTCAATTTCATCCCAGTGTGCCCCATCATATCTTGCAAGCAGTGCCTGGAAATTAGCAATGTACCAATGATTGACCGCTTGTGCGGCAACCTTTTTCCCTGCTGAATCAATTTTTTTTACTTTCCTTCTCTGGAGCCGAATTTCCAGTAGCCTTACTATTTCCTCTTTTCCTGGCTGAGGGCGTGTCTATAGAATCTGGAGGAACTTGTGACCGGATAAAAATTGTGTCAGATGGAGCAACTTTATATTTTTTATCTAAACGGAATAATAGTGGAGCACACAAAGCACTGATTATTGTTAAATCTGGTATTTAATATAACCATAAAAATAATTCAATTGCATACGTGAATTTCAAAAGAACATAGATAAGTAAAAAAATATTTTCTAGACATCAGGGTGTCCATCATTTTTTTCTTTTACTAAATCAAGTTAGAATAAAAATGCTCTTCACACATTTCCATTGTAACTTCATACAGTTACATGATTTCAAACAATTATCAGAGATTAACAGCTTAAACAAGATTTCAGCCAATGACTGAATACCTTAGGCTATTGAGCTGTATTTTTTTATCTACCTGTGTGTAATTATACGGGAACGCAAAGGTTCTTTAAAAATATCTTGCACATGAAGTATTATTCCTGATAACATAGGAAGGAATTGTATGTCTGTGTGTTTTGTGGTGAGGGTATTAAATAGAAAATCTTCTTCAATTGGATCCTTGTATAATTGCACATTGTGATAAGCAGCAGACCTAGCTATTACTTGTTGATGCCCAGTGGTGTCTTCTGGAGGGAAGGGGTGGGTAGGATAAAGATCAGGGTTTGTATCTATAATAGGATCCGTATCAAAAGTATCCCAGGGGTCAGGGTCTTGTAGAACCTCCCCTATGTCTTTCCTACCATATACAGGTGTGTAATGTTCCACAATTTGAGAATGAGGTGGAGGAGAAAGAGGATGTGGAGATGCAGGAGTTGTAGGAGGAGCTGGGAGAGGAATCGCTGCTGCAAACTTAGAAGCTTTCTCTTTATGTTGCTTTTAAGGAGGAGGTGAGGTGTCAGCTTCCTCCTGAAAAGAAAGCTTCTTCTTAACAGGGTTTAGGGGGCGGGGGGGGGGGGGAAGAGACACAATTCTGCCTGTGCCCATTTCTATGAATTTTGTGCTGCTTAGTGTCCATAGCTTCCAAAATAGGCTCAACTGGAAACAATGAAGAATGGTGAGACTCAGTTGTTTTCAGGACCGAAATGTTATGTTTCGATTCCGAAGGAACAGATGGTGTAATCCCGCTTGGTGACAGTTTTCGGTGCCGAAGTTGTAGGCATCGAACTAGTCAGTCCCAAACTTCTTGGTTCCGAAGTCTTGGATGCTTTTGTTCAGAACAAAGTAATAGAGGTCAATTGTGAAGACCCAGCTACAGTCTTTCTGGATTTCAAAGCTGGGCCGGAGGGCGGGCCAGTCGAAGCAAGTATCCGTGACCTATCATAGCCTGAGGGCAGTGATGGTCCGGGGACCTCTTTTGTGAGTTTCTTTACTGTCTTTACAGGAGGAGGAGGGACAGTTTTTTTTTTTTTTTACTCATGACGTGTGCTGAAGTGATGTCCTGACTCTCGATGTCGGATTGAAGGTCTGAGTCCGAGTCTTGGACATATAATTCCCCTTCTTGCTCCAGCTCCTCTTGTGCATGTTCTTCACCAAAAATATCTGGGGTGCTCTCTAGAGTTGAGTTTGCCATTTCGAGCCTGCAAGCTCTACAGCCCCACGGTGTTTTCTTGGATCTAAACAATTTTACCCCTGTAAACAACATGGATAAGGAGACTCCTATTTTAAAGAGGAAGTCTGGTGATCTGTGGCTGGAAATTACAGACACAATACTGTCTTTACAATGCCACCATTTCCTGAAGGCACTTATAAGCTTCAGATCTTATGTACAGGAGTGAAGCATAGAGCATTTTGGAAATTCCCAATACACAGTGAGAAAGGAATACAAAATTAAGCACCCAAATATTCAAAAAATAAAATAAAACTGAATGAGATAAAGAGTGGGTATGTGACTTTAACAATAAGGACTTACGACAGTGATGCACCTATACAACCTAACCTTGTGGTTTTGGTGCCTTTTTCAGACCTGTGAACTCAGGCTCAGCATTCACAAACATTGGTAATATGAGGGGACTCTATACATGAGCGCTTAACATTCTGTGTGAAATGCACAAAAGAACAAGTTACTAACCTTCGGTAACGAAATATCTGGTATATTCTAGTTGCAGATTCCTTACCTTAGAATTCCCCCCAGGTGTCAGACTGGATCTGGAGATTTTTCTTCGAGCAATACCCTTGCACGTTGGTAGGTGGTGTCGGTCGACTCCACGGACATCGTTGGCATCGTAGTCGCCGTGATGACGTCGGGAGTAGTATATAGACGCCACCTTCACTCAGCGACGTCAGTTTCTTTTAACAACTTTCCACGCCAAAGAGCAGAGCCGCTAAGAACACTGAGATTGATGTGCCAGAGCTAAGGACTTGAAAGTGGAATCCCTGTCCCTAGTAATAACTTTGCAAGCGGGGATAAAGAGTGGGCGGTAAGGATTCCGCAAATAGAATATGTCTCTACCAGATATTTTGTTACCGGAGGTAAGTAACTTGTACACCTGATAGAGACTTCTAGTTGCAGATTCTTTACCTTAGAACAGATACCCAAAGAAATGCCATCCTAGGTTGTGGGCTGCGAACCAAGATCATTCTATGAAGTCCTGCAGGATCAAACGACCAACGTAGCCGTCCCAACGGACCTGACTGTTCAGACAGTAGTGTTTAGCAAACGTGTGCAGGGACGAACACGTAGCTGCCTGGCAGATATCCAGGACAAGAACTCTGCGTGCTAACGCAGTGGAAGCAGCAGTTGCTCTGGTGGAATGAGCAAGCAAACCCTCAGGAGGTTGCTTCTTAGCCAAAACGTAGCACATTTTGGTGCAAAGAAGCACCCATCGAGAGATGATACGCTTTTGCACCACCTTCCCTTTTCTCGCACCCAGCAAAGGGTTGATCGTCCACCCGGATAACTGTAGTACGATTGATGTAAAACGCCAACACTCATTTTGGGTCCAGGCGGTGGAGTCTCTCCTCCTCATGGGAAGGGTGTGGGGGTGCGCAGAAAGAAGGCAGAGTAATGGACTGGCCTACATGAAAAGGTGTAACCGCCTTAGAAAGGAATGTAGCCTTAGTGCGCAACACTACTTTGTCAGGGTGCGCAGACAAGCATGGAGGTTTTGAGGAAAGGGCCTGAAGCTCACTCACCCTGCGAGCAGAGGTGATAGCAACAAGAAAGACAGTTTTGAAGGTGAGGAGCCGCAAGGGACAATTATGCATTGGCTCAAAGGGAGTACACATCAAATAAGTAAGCACAAGATTGAGGTCCTACTGAGGCATGATAAATGGAGTGAAAGGAAATAAATGGGTGAGGCCTTTTAGGAATCTACTCCCAATAGGAGATTTAAAAAGTGAGAACTGATCAGGTAACATAAGGAAGGCCGAAATGGCAGATAAATACCCTTTAAGGGTGCCCAAAGCAGAGCCCTGCTGGGCCAAAGAACGAATGAACAGAAGAAAATCGGATAGCGGAGCAGAAAGGGGATCAACAGATTTGTTGGTACACCATGCCACAAATTTATTCCAACGACAGGAGTATACAGTTTTGGTTGAGGGACGCCTGGCTGCGAAGCTAACATCGCAGACTTTGGGTGGAAGATTAAAAGTCGTCAACTGTCGCCGCTCAATCTCCACAAATGAAGGCAGAGGTTGGACAGGTTCGGGTGAAGAACCATCCCCTGTTGGTGCAACAGAAGATCCGCCCGAAGAGGCAGTCTGAGTGGAGGATCGATGGACATGCTCAATAGCTCTGGATACCATACTCTCCGTGCCCAGTCCGGAGCCACCAAGATTACTGGGGCCCGGTCATTCCTGATCTTCTTGAGAACTCTGGGCAGAAGAGGTATAGGCGGAAAGGAGGCCGGAGTTCCACTCAAGATGAAGAGTGTCTCAGAGTGAGTGCCCCCTTGGAAACTCCAATGCGCAAAACAGCAGACATTGCGCATTCTCTGTGGAGGCGAACAGATCTAACTAAGGTTCTCCCCACTGCTGAAAGAGACCTTACGACACCACCGGATGGAGATGCCATTCGTGATCGGCTGTGCATCAACGGCTGAGTTCGTCCACTCTGGTGTTGAGGAAACCCACCAGATTTTGAACCATCAGGCTAATGCCCTGATGTTCCAGCCATGTCCAGAGGCATAGTGCCTTCCAACAAAGGGTCCAGGACCCTACTCCGCCCTGTTTGTTGCAGTACCACGTGGCGTTAGTATTGTCCGTGAACACTTGCACCATTTTCCCTTTGAGAGAGGGAAGGAATGCTTTCAACGCAAGCCTGATCGCCCGGAGCTCCAGAAGACTGATATGGAGCCCAGATGCCGCCGGAGACCACAGTCCTCTGATCTCCACCTCTCCCATGTGGCCGTCCCAATCCAGAAGTGATGCATCTGTCACTATAGAGAGATCTGGTTGGGGAAGGGAGGGGGATCTGCTGTGGACCCAATGCGGATCCAAAACCTACCACTGCAGGTCTTTCACAGATCCCTCCGAGATCTGGACCATGTCAGAGAGATTCCCCTGATGCTGCGCCCACTGGAACTTCAGGTCCCACTGCAGAGCCCGCATATGCCATCTGGCATATGTTACTAGCAGGATGCAGGAAGCCATGAGGCCCAGCAGCCTCAGAGTCAGTCTCATTGAAACCCAAGGCCGAAAGATCGGAATCATAGCCTGAATGTCTTGGATTCGCCTTTCGGGAGGATAAGCCCGAAACTGCTCTGTGTCTAGAACATCTCCGATGAAAGGGAGCATCTGAGAGGGAGTCAGGTGTGACTTCGGAAAGTTGATAGTGAACCCAAGCGTGTGCAGGAGGTTCGCCATAGTCTGAAGGTGGGAGGTAACTTTCTGGGGCGAGTCCGCCTTCAACAGCCAGGAGAAGACTTAGACCCATAACCTGCGCAGATGAGCTGCAACCACCATCACTTTCGTGAACAACTGAGGGGCACTTTTTCGGCCAAAGGGGGGGCACGGTAAAGTGAAAGTGCTGGTGTCCTACCATGAATCGTAGGTAACGTCTGTGGGCAAGCAGGATGGGGATGTAGAAATAAGCGTCCTGCAGGTCCATCGCTACCATTCAAGGCAGACAGAACCTGATCCAGGGGTGAGCATTTTTAATTTCTCCTTCTTGAGGAAGTAGTTTAGGTCCCGAAGGTCTAGGATAGGATGTAAGCCCTTGTCCTTTTTTGGAAATAAGAAACTAGCGGGAATAATAACCACAACCTAATTCTGGCACAGGGACCTTTTCTATACTCCCTTGGCCAAGAGAGCTGCGACATCCTGGCGGAGAAGCACCAAATGATCCTCTGGAAGGTGACTGAAGGATGGAGGCATGGTTGGTGGAGCAGATTCGAAAGGAAGGGATTAGCCCTTTCGAACTATCTGCAAAACCCACATGTCTGTGGTGATGTATTCCTAGCTGGGCAGGTCATGTCGAATCTTGCCACCAACTGGATGGGAGTGAGGGTACGGACTAGGAGGTTTAGCGGCTACAGCGGGGGCAGAGGTGGACTGGGCAAACCTCTGGTTCCCTGTCCCATAGCCACATTGGATTCTGTGTCCCCTGCCACGCAGAGGCTGAACAGCATGGGCGTCACAGTGGCTGGGTGGAGGGAGCGACAGGGAGCCCCTTCCATGGCCACAAAAGGGGCAAAAAGCAGACTGGGTGGGGGGGGGGGGGGGGGGGGGGGGGGGGGGAGGGGTGAGGGGCAGAGGAAAGACCAAGGGACGAGCCGTAGCCTGGGAATTTTTGAATCTCTCCAAAGCTGAATCCACTTTAGCTCTGAACAGATGTGAGCCATCAAAGGGCATGTCCATGAGTGGCTGTTGGACATCCCCAGAAAAACCAGAAGTATGCAGCCAGGCGTGGCGTTGTAAGGCCACCGTCGTAGCAACCGATCTGCCCAGAGAGTAAAGTCGTGTCCAGCCCACAATGGATTGTGAACTTCGCCGCATCTCTCCCATCGTTCACAGCTTGGGAGAGGGTAGCATGGGCCTCCTCCGGTATCTGCAGCAGGACTTGTGCAACCGTATCCCACGAAGAGTGGGAATAGCGGCCCAAAAGGCATGTGGTATTCACAGACCACAGCGCGAGACTGGAGGAAGAAAATAACTTCTTGCCAAACTGTTCCAGTCTTTTGGATTCCTTGCCCGTGGGTGTGGAAGGGAATGCGCCTGAAGAAGAGGAAGCCTGGGTAACAAGACTCTCAGGCGTGGAGTGTTGGGACAGGAATTTAGGGTCGTTCGGAGTGGGCCGATGGTCGTGTGCGATAGTCCTATTCACAAGAGCCCCAGTGTTGGGTTTGGACCAGGTACCCAAAAGATCATCGGTGAAGGCTTCATTAAATGGCAAAAGGGGTTCTGAAGTAGAAGCCCCAGGCTGAAGCACCTCCGTCAGGAGATTAGACCTGCCGTCAACAGTGGGGAGCTCAAGACCCAGGACCTCAGCTGCCCTACTGACCATCATACCATAAGTCTCTCCCTCCGCTTTAGCCACGATAGGAGGCGACAGCATGCCAGCATCAGGAGAAGTATCCGGACCATTGGTGTTGCCCAATTCCTGAGCCCAGTCCAAAGATGGGTCATCCTAGTATTCATAAGGGTCCAGGGATCCCTCCAATCCCTCCCCATATTCGTACCCATAAGAAAAAGGGTCGGCATCTGACCTGGGGCGGGAAGGCCCCATCAACATCAAAGGCGGCATCAGCCGACGCCGCTCCAACTCCAAGCCGTCATGGATAAGAATCAGGTCGATGTCTATAGTGGGCACTACTGAGGTCGGGAGCGTCAACAATCGACCTGGCGCCGGAGAAGGTCTCACGGGTGCGACCGGTGTGAGTGACCTCAGTGGCCGAAGCCGCCGGCATGGAACCCGAAAACCCCTCATTCGAACTCCTTCGGCCCAAAGGCACTGTATCAGGGTCGGACCACCCAAAGATGATGCGCATGGCCTCATAAAACTCTTTAAGCTGGGTGGGGGTCGCTCTGGGAAACTTGGGGAAGCACGGAGCCGACCCAGACGCAGGCTCCGAGGACAGAGGCCTTGTGCATGGACACTCCTCATGCGTCGGATCAGTCGAGCGACGGGACGAAGTCGGAGAGCGATGGGATTACTTCGACTACTTCTTCTTACCTTGATCCGAGGATTTGGAAGAAGACGAGTGGTGATGGCTCCGCGACCAGTCTCAAGACCTTCCTCTCAATCGAGACCGGGACCTACGCGGAGTCGTGTGCCGGGCCGCCATGAGCTTTAGGGACCGCTCCATCAAAGCCTTCGGGTGAATGGCCTGGCACTCGGAGCACGACTTAGGGTCGTGGTCGCGCTTGAGACACCACAGACAAACCTGATGAGGATCCGTCACCGACATCCTACAATGACAGTCCCCGCACGGCTTGAAACCGGTCTTGAGGGACATCCTCGACGCACCAAATGTCTCACAAAAACTTGACAAAACGGTCAAAGTCGGTCAAAAAGAGACCAGAGTAGCTCTTAACCGGATCAGCGCGTGGTGCAGAAAGAAAAGAACTAACGTCACTGCGCAAAGGTGGCGTCTATATACTACTTGCGAAGTCATCACAGCGATTATGACACCAACAATGCCCACGGAGTCGACAGACGCCACCTACCGACGCGCAAGGGTATTGCTCAAAGAAAAATCTCTGGATCCAGTCTGACGCCCAGGGGAAATTCTAAGGTAAGGAATCTGCAACTACAAGTCTCTATCAGATAACAAAAACAAAGACAAATTATTCTTACTTGCAACATTTGGGCTGGAGCGGTGATCAGCTCGATTCTTCAGCAGTCTTTCATCTGCAGGTTTCTTTGGTTCATTATATTCTGACCAAGCCAGTTGAGGGCTCTCAGGCGATCCATTCTGTGCAGTGTTATTGTATAACTCAAACCCTTCACTCTTTGGTCTGGGTTTTCCTGAGGTACGTCGGTCTGAAGCTAAGGGAAACAGTTAAAAGGTGTTTTAAGGTGTAGCTTAAAAGTTCGGGTTACTATTATTTTTAAGATAGTACGTCACATGCAGAGCAAGACATTCTACTATGCACTAAATTTGGGACGGCAGTTCCTTGTTGCTTACATATTTTTAACATTTAGAAAGAAATAAGGTAAACCTTTAACGAATTAATATGTGAACAATTGTTTTGCACATGTGCTCCAGCCACAAACTCAAACAAAACGTTATTTAATATTGCCAATGAATAGATTATAAGCAGAAAAGTCAATTAAGTGTTCAATCTCAATGCCAAAATAATAGGCTGTATTAGGTTTAAATAATAAAGAATATTCTGAGAAACTTCTATTTTGCCTTTTTTTTTCTGGACTGATCGATTCTAGGTTATAAAACAAAACAAACTGACAGGAAAGATGAAGCCCACTTCACCGCATAAACCATTTGTGTGTAGAAAATGTCAAAACGTTATACCTTTGGTAATGCTAAAAAAAAAAAAAAAAAAATGTTTGCATTGTAATATCCAACTGCCTGGCCATCCTTCAGTGTAGAGATGCTGAAAGCACTTAAGGAAAGCACAAAGATCTCTGAACGCCCCCGTAACATATGCCATTTCACATGTGGTGCACTATCAGCACATCTATCATGGTCTGTTTGACCATGCCCCTGCTTCAGCAATATGGCACTGGCGTAGGGGCAGAAACCGTCCATTATTTGCATGAGCCACACTCCCAAGCAAATACACTGGTAGGACCGCACATGTGGATAGTGGGCACCTCCGAGACGCACATCACAGAAGAGGCAACACATACGTCTGTAGGACCTTCTGCAAATCCGAAGGTTCACAAAAATAGATTCACATGCTGTAGGAAAATGCAACTGTTGGCATGGTTACCCCCTAACTTTTTGCCTTTTGTTGATGCCAGCCTTGATTAAAAGTGTGCTGGGACCCTGCTAACCAGGCCACAGCACCAGTGTTCTTTCCCTAATCTGTATCTTTGTCTCCATAATTCGCCCAGCCCTGGAACACAGATAAGTCCCTTGTAAAAGGTACCCCTAGTACCAAGGGCCCTGTGGCCAGGGAAGGTCTCTAAGGGCTGCAGCAATGTATTATGCCAACCGGGAGACCCCTCACTCAGCACATGCACATTGCCTCACAGCCTGTGTGTGCTGGTGGGGAGAAAATGACTAAGTCGACATGGCACTCCCCTCAGGGTGCCATGCTCACCTCTCACTGCCTGTGGCATAGGTAAGTCACCCCTCTAGCAGGCCTTACAAGCCCTAAGGCAGGGTGCACTATACCACAGGTGAGGGCATAGTTGCATGAGCACTATGCCCCTACAGTGTCTAAGTAAAACCTTAAACATTGTAAGTGCAGGGTAGCCATAAAGAGTACATGGTCTGGAAGTTTGTCAAACACAAACTCCACAGTTCCATAATGGCTACACTGAATACTTGGAAGTTTGGTATCAAACTTCTCAGCACAATAAATCCACACTGATGCAAGTGTGGGATTTATTAGGAAAAGCACACAGAGGGCAACTTGGAGATGCCCCCTGCATGCCAGCCCAACTGCTAGTGCAAGGCTGACCAGTCTCTGCCAGCCTGCCACTTCCAGACTAGTTTCTGGCCACATGGGGTGAGTGCCTTTGTGCCTTCTGTGACCAGGAACAAAGCCCAGGGCACTCCAGCTAGTGGGGATGCCCGCCCCCTGACACAGCCCCCCACATTTGGCAGCAAGTCCGGGGAGATAATGACAAAAACAAGGATGAGTCACCCCCTCATCCAGGTCCACCCCTAAGGTGACCAGAGCTGATGTGACCCCCTCCTTAGAAAATCCTCTATCTTGCTTTGGAGGATTTAACCCAATAGGAATAGGGATGTGTCCCCCTCCCCAAAGGGAGGAGGCACAAGGAGGGTGTAGCCACCCTCAGGGACAGTAGCTATTGGCTACTGCCCTCCACCCCTAAACACACCCCTAAATTTAGTATGTAGGGGCAACGTTGAACCCAGGAAATCAGTTTCCTGACAACCTACAATGAAGGACCGCTGACCTGAAAGCCCTGCAGAGAAGAAGGAAGACGACAACTGCTTTGGCCCCAGCCCTACCCGCCTGTCTCCTGATTCAAAGACGGTGCACCAGCGACACATCCTGCGTGCCCAGCGAACTCTGCCGACTTAGAGGACTGTCCTGCAACTACAAAGGACCAAGAAACTCCTGTGGACAGCGGCCCTGTCTAAACAACAAAGAAGAAACAATCTTCAAAGGAATTCCCACCTCACTCCAGAAGTGAGAGTCCCCACCACTCTGCACCTGACACCTCTAGCCTGTGTCCAGAGAAACCAAAGCCGCAGAGAGGACCCCCAGGCGACTCCGACGACGTGTCCACCCTGAGCCAACCTCTCTGCACCCCCACGATGACGCTTGCAGAGGTAATCAGAGGACCCCCTTGACCGCGACTGCCCGGTAAAAAGAAACCCGATGCCTGGAAGAAGCCCTGCCCCAAGGTCCTTGAAGAACCAACCACCAGTGCAGAAGTGACCAGCAGGTGGCCCTCACCCTTGCCCAGTCGGTGGCTGGCCCAAGAAGCCCCCCTGTGCCCTGCCTTCAACATCTGAGTGACCCCCTGGGTCCCTCCATTGATTCATATTATAAACCAGACGCCTTGCTTGCCCACTGCACCCAGCCGCCCCTGTGCGCTGAGGGTGTACTTTGTGTGCCTACCTGGGACCCCACCCCCCACTGCTCTACAAAACCTCCCTGGTCTGCTCCCTGAGGACACAGGTTCTTACCTGCTAGCAGGCTGGAACCAGAGCATCCCCTGTCTCCATAGGCACCTATGTTATTTGGGCCCCTCTTTGACCTCTGCACCTGACCTGACGGTGGGCTACCTATGCCCCGGATACTAAACTCGTAAGTGCTTTACTTACCTCAAAAATTAACCTATACTTAACTCCCCCTTGCCATTTTATGCCAAACTGTATACATTACGGTTTTAATTTAAAGTTCTATCTATAACTATGCAAGTACCTTACATTTAATGCACTTAACTGCAATTTGAATCTTGTGGTTCTAAAATAAATTAAGAAACTAATATTTTTCTATATAAAAACCTATTGACCTGGAGTTGAGTCATTCAGTGTGTGTTCTCATTTATTGCCTGTGTGTGTACAACAAATGCTTAACACTACCCTCTGATAAGCCTAACTGCTCGACCACACTAACACAAATAGAGCATTAGTAGTATCTATTATTGCCTCTCTCAAGCCTCTTGTGGAACCCCTGGACTCTATGCACACTATCTCTCATTTTGAGATAGTATATACAGAGCCAGCTTCCTGCACATACCTATTGTATTGCAGGGCACTTTCTGTAATAGTGCAAGTGTGTTGACCGAAAGAAAAAAGAGAGAAGAGAACTAAGAAAATTAACAGTAATCTGAGTATTAAACAATGATATGATTTGACAAAATGTATAGGCAACAATGAGAAATACACATTTCTTAAGCCAAGGTGATGCTGTAAATACACTGTAAATCCACACTGCATAGCACACATACAAACACCTGATTTTAAAGAACTATGAATACATAGGAAAAATGGAGGAATTTGACTTAAGCGAACTCAAGTACTCATTAACTGGAGACGACATAGCCCAATCAGGAAATACGTTGTCTATATTAACAGTAAACCAAAACCTGGTAGTAAAGCTTTTTAAACCTGTTTCGCAACAAGAAGGGCATGTGTTTTTAAGAGTTACATATCCTCCTAGGTTAAAAAATAAAAAAAATATTTTTCTCTGCTCTAAGGCCTACCTTCCCCCATAGAATAACATTGGGTTACCTTTTTACATTTAATAAGTGCTAACTTTAGACTGGAAGCAGGTAAAAATGTCGTGGTCGGACTACTGTCATTTAAAATTCTCTTTAATGGTAAAGTCGGATTTTAGACTACAATTTTGAAAATGACACTTTTTTTTTAAGTTGGCATTTTCCTGCCCTAAGTTTTATGAGACCTTTTAGGAGTTTACAACTGCCTGGGCCTATTAATTGCTTCTCCATCAGGAATGCATATTGGGCCCAGTAAACAATAGGACTTGGGTGTGGCCGGGAGAGGGCAACCCTGCCACAATGGGAGCAGCGGAATTGTTCCCTTTTCCACTTCCACTTCAAAGGGTACCTCCAGCATACTCACAAAGGAACATGACCTCTGCCTTTCGTCACCCTAGACCTCTTGGAGCCTGAGCAGGGGGAAGGGGAAAGGTGGCATTTTTCTGAATCAGATGTGGCAGTGGACTAGAAGTTTCCCCCCCTTACAAAGGGAGGCACCAGGTATAAATTATTAGACCTTCTGAGCCACTCCTCTGTACACTCCTGGACCTGTGGACATTACAGAAGAAGGGCTGCCTTGTTCCCCAGAGGACTGCCCTGCTGCTAACAGAGGACTGTCCTTCTGCTTGACGCCTGCCTTGTCCACAGAGGAGTGCTGTGCTGCTTTAGGCATGCCATATTCTTCAGAGGACCGCCCAGCTCCTAGAGACCTGCCCTGTTCTCTGGGAAAGAAGGTAGTGGCTCCCTTCATCCCAGGCTAACCTGAGTGACTCTAAGGGTCCGTTGGCTGAGTACCTATTATGAGCTACAGGGGCACAAACAAGCTCTAGAGGCCTCACTGGAGCTGCCCACTTGACCTGCTGCAATTGGCCCTGCCTGGACCTGCCTAAGCCCTACTGGAGTGAATTACTGATCCTCTACTAGAATGACACCCCAGGTCCAGGACCCTTGGCTGGCATCAATTTAACTCCTCCTGTGAAATCCGGAACATTTGAACTTTGCACACTGGATATTGAAATGGTAACTTTTTCAGCAGGACTAGTCTGGTCACTTTATCCTACCTACACTCCATTGCAGTTGGCCTGAACTTGTGACTTTGCCCCAATCTAGTGTGATATCATTCCTGGAATGGGGACAGAGCCCGCTGCAGGGTCAGGAGGTACAGATGGCTTTGAGGATGGATCCACCAAAGGAAGTGTGACTGGATGCCTCCTCGGATCCTTAGAACCAGATAATGTGCCAGAGGGAGTGGAAAGATTACGGCCTCCTTGAAGGTCTCTTTCTATTACTGTGTTGCCATAGGACCCGGCAAGTCACATTGCATCAGGACAAATTCTGGAATTGGTTCCTCTGTAAGAGATCAACACTGAAATGGGTCTGAATACATGTGGGTCCTCGCACTCTACTTTGACTGGGCATGGGTCTTAAATACCTTTTGTCGATGTTCAGAGATATAGAGTTTGGCTTGCAATCCAAGAGGATTCATCCAGGTGCAGTTATTGCAAGTCTTTGAGTCATGCGGCAGCACTAGAGACCACAGATGTATCTCTTGGGGGATCTGTGACATCTTTTTGTGAGAGCACCCATAAAACTTAAACTCCACAGTTTTCAGTGGGAACGAGTCAATTTTACACTGTAAAAAGACTTTTGAGGAGAAACAATTTGTCAGAGACAAAGTGAATTCTTTGGAAGCTAATTCCAGAATCGTATCCAAAGGCAAAGAAAGAAAGGAACTATGCTATAGCCCAGGGGTTGCGCAGATATGCAGGTCTGATGTCAATTCCAGTAAGAGATGGAGCAGACATGGAATCGCACACCACCACCTGAAAAAATCTGCAGATCCAGTCTGGTGTCTCGGGGTATTTACAAGAGGAGGAATCTGCAGTCATATGCATCCATCTTCAAAAGAACTGACTGCACTCTTAAGAGTACAGCCTATGGAACTTCTCCTTCTCTTTAGTGTGACGTGAAGGAGGAAAGAAGGCTGGAAGGGCGGCACACCACCCTATATGGAAGGGTATGACCACTTTAGGCAGTAAACTAGCCCTGGTTCTAAAAACCAACTTGTCAGGCATGAAGGCGGTAAAAGGGGAGCATGACACTCAGTTCTTGCAACTCACTGATACATCTAGTTGGCATAATGACAATCAGAAAAACAGTCTTAAAAGTAAACAACACAGCTGGAAACTGTGTTAATGTTAAGAAGGAGAACACTGAGCCATTATGAAAGGAGAAAGGGGACGCATGTTGATGAAACCCTTCTGAAACCTTTTAATTATGGGAGATTTGAACAACAAAGGCTGAACTGTGAGACAAAGAAAGGTCAACAAAGGGGATAAGTAGCTTTGCCTTGCACTGTACTGACTATACAACCCTGATGTGCTAATGGGAAGGATAATTGTAGAACATCTAAAAAGAATGCATAGAGGCGACCTACTGAATTGTCTGAGCACAATATGAGGAACCTACGCTGTCTCAGAGAATGCATTTTTTTTGTGGAATGTCTACGAGCACTTAAGATAGCATCCACTACTTCAGGATGCAGAATAAAAACATTAAGGTACCGCTGCTCAATCTCCAGGTATGAAGATGGAGGGCCCAGGATGCTGGGGTCCAGCACCTGCCCCCCTTTGATTGCAATAGGTGGTCTGCCCTGAGTGAGAAACAGAGCAGGACACAGGGACAAATACATTAAGTCTGCATACACTATCCTTCTATGCCAATCTAGGGCTATTAGGATGATTTGGGCTCATTCTAGCTGAATCTCCCTCAGCACCCAATTAAGGGTATAGGAGTGAACATGTAGTAAAAAGCGAGAAACATGTCCCCAATGCTCCCTGCAACTGATACAGCATAGAACTGAGGGCAATAGGCATTGCTGAGAGTGGCAAATAAGTCCACCTGATGTGTGCCCAAAGGGCAAAGATGTTCTACACCACCTTTGGGTGAAGGCTCTACTCATGGGAGGCATAGTTTGGAAGACCAGGATCCCCAAGTTCTCCACTATGTGGGTTGAGAGAAATACTTGGTCAGATGGGGTCCATCTCTATCTCACAGCTACCACATGGGTTAATGGTAGGGACAGAAGCAGGTTTTCCAGAAGCCCCCATAACTGGCTCTGTGATGGCATCGTTAAAAGAAAGTAGGGACTGAGGATTGTGATGTGGGGTGTAGAACCTCTATTAAGATGTTTGCCTCAACCTCCACAAATGGCAATGCAATGCCAACACTTCTGCCATCTTATGTATCATTGTGTGGTAAAATGTGACCTCTGAAGGTGGAAAACCATTGAGAGAATATAATTTAGAATCAGGGTGTATCTAAACGACTAGCATCTCTTAAGCTCAGGAAATCATGATCCACTGGTGACAGACTACCCATTTCCATCATCGGTGTCTGGCCGTATATTCTTCAGAGGAAAAGAATCGCCTCCAAAAAACAATCTAATTTCTTCTGCCAACCTCTGTGCTTCACTTCTGGATATATGGACAGGGCCCAGGTGCTCTATGAAAAGGAGAGGGACTGGAGTTAGTGTAGCATGCATAACGCCTGAAGGCCCTCTAGGGGGAACTATAGCCCTTTGAAAGATGTCAGTGTTCAGAAAGAAGTTAGGGTCAGTATTAGGAGCAGGAAACTCCAAGTAGTGCTGACAGGGTGAGGGAACGGCAGGCACTGGCTCTTCTTGGATTATAGGGTCAGTCCAGGTAGTGCTGACAGGGTGAGGGAACAGTAGGCGCTGGCTCTTCTTGGAGGAGAGCAAGCTCTGGAACCACATCGATGGTATGGACAGTTTGTGGCACCAGTGATGTCACAATGGCATTGTTTCAAATATCAAGATAGAGTCACTGTAGGAAGTTGGCTCTGAATATAATATCTTAAAGTGAGAGATAGTGTGCACAGAGTCCAAGGGTTCCCCTTAGAGGTTGTTAGAGGCAAACGTAGATTTGTGGTAGTGTGGTCGAGCAGTAGCCTTATCAGAGAGTAGTGTTAAGCATTTGTTGTACAAACACAGGCAATAAATGAGAACACACAGTAAATGACTTAACTCCTGGTCAATAGGTTTTTGTATAGAAAAATATTATTTTTTTTGTATTAGAATCACAAGATTCAGAATTCAAGTAACTACATAAATTGTAAGGTACTTGCCATAGGTAAATATGGAACTTTGAATTAAAACAGTAATGTACACAGTTGTGGCATAAAATGGCAATAAGCTATTTTAAAAGTGGACACAGTGCAAAAATCAACAGTTCCTGGAGGAGGTAAGTACAAGTTAGTTTATCAGGTAAGACAAGCACTTACAAGTTCAGTTTTAGGGGCATAGGCAGCCCACTGTTGGGGGTTCAAGTTAACCCCAAACACCCAGCACCAGCAACACAGGGCGGGTCAGGTGCAGAGTTCAAAACAGGTCCCAAATAACTTAGGTGCCTATGGAGACTAGGGGTGCTCCGGTTCCAGTCTGCTAGCAGGTAAGTACCTGCGTCCTCGGGGGGCAGACCAGGGAGGTTTTGTAGAGCACTTACGGGGAAGGGGGGGCGGGTTACAAACAGACACACAAAATACACCCTCAGCGGCACAGGGGCGGACGGGTGCAGTCTGCAAAGTAGGTGTCAGGTTTCAGATTGTAATCAATGGAGGGACCCAGGGGTCACTCTGGCGATGCAGGCAGGGCACAGGGGGGCTTCTCGGGCCAGCCACTGACAAGGCAAGGATGAGGGCCACCTGCTGGTCACTCCTGCACCAGTAGATGGTTTCTCTCGGGCCTGGGGGCTGCAGGTGCAGTGCTTCTTCCAGGTGTCGGGTTCTGTTACCGGGCAGTCTCGGTCAGGGGAAGCCTCAGGATTCTCTCTGCAGGCGTCGCTGTGGGGGTGCAGGGAGGTCATCTCAGGGTGTCCACGTCGTTGGAGTCGCCTGGGGTCCTCTCTGTAATGTTGGTTTCTCTGGACGCGAGCAGGGGAAAATTGGGTGCAGAATGTTGGGGACTCACGCTTCCAGAGTGAGGCTGGAGTCCCTTTAAAGGTGGCTGTTTCTTTGTTGAACAGAGCCGCTGTCCTCGGGAGTTTCTTGGTTCTTTGGGTGCAGGGCAGTCCTCGGAGTCGACAGAGGCCGCTGGTCCCGCTGGATGTGTCGCTGTTGCAGGTTCTTTGAGTCTGGAGACAGGCCGGTAGGGCTGGGGCTAAGTCAGTCATCACGTCGTCTCTGCGGGGCTTTCAGGTCAGCAGTCCTTCTTGGTTCAGGTCACCAGGAATCTGTTTTCCTGGGTTCAGAGTCGCCCCTAAATACTCAATTTAGGGGTGTGTTTAAGGCTGGAGAGCAGTAGCCAATGGTCACTGTCCCTGAGGGTGGCTACACCCTCTTTGTGCTTTCTCCCTAATCCTATTGGAAGGAATCCTCCAAAGCAAGAAGGAGGATTTCCTAAGGCAGGGGTCACCTCAGCTCAGGACAACTTAGGGGCTGGCCTGGCTGGGAGGTGACTCCTCCTCCTTTTTCTCATTATCTCCTCCGGACTTGCCGCCAGAAGTGGGGGCTGTGTCCGGGAGGCGGGCATCTCCACTAGCTGGAGTGCTCTGGGGCGCTGTACCACCAGGCTTGAGCCTTTGAGGCTCACCGCCAGGTGTTACAGTTCCTGCAGGGGGAGGTGTGAAGAACCTCCACCCAGTGCAGGCTTTGTCCCTGGTCAGAGTGCACAAAGGCACTCACCCCATGTGGCCAGAAACCGGTCCAGATGTGGCAGGCTGTCAGAAACTGGTCAGCCTAGCACTTGTAGTTGGGCTGGTATGCAGGGGGCATCTCTAAGATGCCCTCTGTGTGCATTTATCAATAAATCCCACACTGGCATCAGTGTGGATTTGTTGTGCTGAGAAGTTAAGCTGGTGTGTCTTAACGCCACAAATACCGGAGGTCAATATAACAAAGACTTATAATGGAGAAGTATTGGTATTTCCTCAGGGCTTGACAGCATCCACCATATGTAAACCACAAAGTGTTAAATGAAGAACGTCATGGGTAGGTCTGGATAATTTTGACAACCCATCAGTAGACATGCATGAATACAATGATCAATCTAGTGCTCACAGTAGTAATGATACTGCTGTCTTTGGTCATGGTGTTGGCAGTGGTATGCTGGGAAGTATGTCGTTCTTCACCAAGGATCTCTCTTCTATTTTGATATCAGTGAGACATGTGCACTCCATTTAATTGTCTAGAATGAACACACTCATAACACAATGAAGATGACCATAACTAACATCACTTTGTTTTCCAAAGATTGCATGTACAACAAAGCTGCCCTCACTAAGACGACCTATCACTGGTAATCTCTATTTGATAGGTTTCTTTTTTTTTTTTTTTTCTTTTTTTAAACTTTCTCATTCTCACTACTTCGGTGCTTCAATATTTTGGACTTTATTTCATGGCTTGCAATTTCCTCGGTGCTGGCAATTAGACACGTTCATGGCATGAAAAGGCAAAATAAAGAACCATGATCTTAAATCAGTACAAAGAAACCCCGTCATCTCTTGTGGCCAAGTCTCTCTTTCTTGTCAAATACTTCACTCCTACATGAAAGCTCTTGGTGCAAGACATCCACCTATTTGAAGAAGCACCTCCAAGTCAAATGTATCACAGCCAAAGCTCCTTTGCCTCTCATGCAAAACCTTTGTGTAGCAGGCATAGGCACTGCCCATTGTTCCCAATCCTTTAAAAATATGTTTTACCTGTATAAGAACTGAACCAACGCTTTGATTTTTTCACGGACAAAAATTAGTCCCATAAATGTACTGTGATCCTGGATATGTGTCACAAGAAGCTATTATTCACAACTGTGTAAACAAGTCCTGTTTCGTAGAGTACAAAGGAAAACCATCTTCGTCACGCATGAAGACAGTTGTGTCATTTTGAGCGCCATCAACCAACACTCTTGAGATTGGGTACTGTTATTAAATGCTGTAAAAGGTGGGTGGGCAGTCTGTATATTTAGCGGCAGATGACATTGATAACATAGGTTCTTTAAAATTCAAAGCAATCAGGTACTGAGTTGTACTGATTATGCATTAAACCTTGAAACACTCTAGCTGCGGTTTTGCCTCGCTGCATAGAAGATATGTTCCTGCATGCCTTAAGAAGAAGATAAACCAAGACTTAAGAATCCTTCCTATCATCTAGCCAAGAATCATCAAGTAAACTCTTGTTTTCCAGAGAACAGTGGTGCCCATGCTAGCATTTGTAGCTGAACATCTGTTATAGAAAAGAGAAAACTACAAGCCTTCAAATCCAAAATGTTGCTGGCTACAATGCCAAGATTGACTTAAGTTGCCTGTTTATAAAAAGTGAACAGGATAGGAGC
Organism: Pleurodeles waltl; assembly: GCF_031143425.1. Classification (NCBI taxonomy): domain Eukaryota; kingdom Metazoa; phylum Chordata; class Amphibia; order Caudata; family Salamandridae; genus Pleurodeles; species Pleurodeles waltl. The sequence goes on from NC_090444.1 coordinate 849,375,664, forward strand.
TCTAGATAGAAACCCTCTGTATGCTGCACTTGGCATAGTGGTGCAGGTTTAGATTAGTACCTGGACAGTGTGGCACTTGGCAACTAGGTGTGCCTGACTGCCCACCATAGAAGACAGGGCAGTATAGAAAGCTATTAGTCATTTTAAGAGTTCACAAGGAAGAGCTCCTGCTATCTTCATGCACAAATGTAATGCCCATTTTCGACAGGAGCTTCACAATAAACTTTTATTTGGTCTAGTGCAAGGGAACCTTGTTATCTGGTGAAATATTCCAGAAACAATTCAAGTGCTCTGCTTTGTGTTACTAAAAGTCGACAAAATCACAAAGAAATCTCATAGAAAGAAAACTTTTTTTAAGCAACAGCTGAACATTGATTTGGGGAAGAAGCAACCTTCTTTGACTCTTCCCATCCTTTCCCCCACTCTGTGTTCTAGCATTTCATCAAGATACGTTACTAGTACATTTTCATTCCACCAATCCAGCACTTCAATTCAACAGTGGCCTGGCAAGATGGCCAGTCGGCAGCTCTAAAGCCAAGCTCCGATGCCTCTCCAGTAAATCCTTTATAGTCCTGCCCGTCATATATATATCTGATTGCAGCATCTTAGGTTGCTCGGTGCCCAGCGTGCCCTCACCACCCCTACCTTTGATCTTGCATTAAGAGGGGTGCGACGAGGAGAGCGGTGGCCGGCTGAGCCCAAGGGCCACGTGTGCTGCAGTGAGGTGACAGAGCCGATGCTGGGCGATGGCACCGGAGCGCAGTCACGACAGCCAGCCCAGGCGGCGCTTCTGTGGAGCTGGGCTCTCCTGAGGAGACATCGGCGGCTGGGAGAGTGCTGCCTGGGGCCCAGAAATCAGTGTGTTGGGCCCAGAAGATCGGACGCCTGGTGGGGTCTGCGGATGTTCTGCACCGGCTCGTCCTAACTCACGGCCTGTGTGTGAAGCCTGTGGACGGGGCCTGCTTACGGCTGAATTGAGGAGCGGTAGAGGCTGTTTGGAAGCTGGGATCAAGTGGTCGGTCCTGAGGCACAGTAATTGCCCCCCTACCCATCCATATATCTACAGGACTCGAGTGGGCTGTGGTGCCTTCTTTGACATACAATCTGTGATGGCCATGGTGAGTGGAACAACTGCATTACACTGAATTGCCCTTTTAGAGGCTAGATGCTGCTCACCTAATGGGATGGCTGGTTTCTCACTGCAGTGAGCAGGTCACTGGGCCTGGAAGAATATAAAGAAGGGCTGGTGGGGCTGACATAGGGCTTGGGGCCCTGTGCCAGCAGGCTGCCCCTCGCTGACGGGACGCGCGTGTTTGAAAAACCACCTTAAAGCAGTCAGTTGAACTGGACTGTCCGGGGCAGGATGGTGAGAGCCCAAAAGATCTAATGGTGAGCCGCACACCCCGGTGGCTGAAACATGAGGTAGAACCCACCAAGGGCCAGCAGGCCAATACAATCACCCAGTATGCCCTACAGTAGGGCACCTCGATGCACAGTATGTGGTCCACTGCGGCACAGACAAACAGAGGGGGAGCCCTCACGCACAACCCTACTGGAAGTGATCCAAGGATCTTGGGTCACATTGGAGATGAAGACTGATACAGTGTCGATTGAGGTTGGCTTTCTGCGTGTTGATCTCCACAAAGTGCAAGAAAGGCTAACCACCACAGAACAAACACTTGATGGACTAACTATGGATATGGTCACCCTCAAGGAATAGTTTGCACGACTAATCACTGTCACCAAGACACTGCAGGACAGGGCTCAAGATGCTGAGGGAAGGTCCCGGCTCAATATCGTCTGCTGGGGTGGCAGGAACATGCTGAGGGCACCAGGACAGAATGCTTCATAGAACAGTGGACTCTTAACACTCTTAAACCAACTCTGAGGTGTTTCTGGTGGAAAGAGCACATAGGGCCCTTACAGAGACTCACTTACATGCTGTTATTTCAGAATAAACAGAGTGATTTCCAATGGGAAGACACTATTCTTCGACAGGCCTGAAGACACCTGGGGATGGCTCGAAAAATGGGACAAAGGAAGGTCCAGAAGCAAGGGACCCTGCAGACATGTGGCGGAGGAGGAACTGGGCAGATGAACAGAAGTCGAGGAGGGGACCATTGACCCCAGTCGCAGAAAAGAAAAGATCAATTTCCAGGATACTGGTGCAAGAAGATGGTACACTGGCAGATACGATGATGAGCAGTGGGGGCAACTCTGTGCACCAGAGCGATGCTGAGGAGGCTGCTGCCCTGACTCCCCTGGGTGAGGGGGGGAACCCTGACTGAAAAGCTAAGCTTTTTTGGGGGGATGGGTTGTGGGGGGATGCGAATAGCTGAAGAAGACGACACTCCATGGATTGCTACAACTGAACCTGGGAGTGCGGGTAAGGACATCCTTACGGGGATGATGTGGGAGGGGAGCTGCACCCTACGAAAACTTAGATTCAATAATGGATGCATGGGACACTGCTAGACATATCTAAGCACATTACGGGCACATATGTGAGCGGGGTAGAATGGCTGTTGCGAGACCTCATGTGAGACACTGCCCAGTATAGGGTGGGGACAGCACTAGATTGACTCGATCCTGTACATTAAGAATGTACACAGAATATTTTCATAGAATGTTAGGGGGCTGGGTGTGTTGGCAAAAAGGCACAGGATTCTATCATTTTTGTGGCAGCCCAAAATTGGTATTTCCTGCCTGCAGGAAACTCACCTCACGGAGGACGAGGCAAACAAGCTTACACAGAAATGGAGGGACCAACTGAGATCATCCACATACTCCTCCTATGCTCGAGGGGTGGCCATCTGAGTGGCACCTGGCGTGCCGTTGCTGCTGATATACTCAGAGTCAGATCAGATTGGCCAGCATGTATTGGTGAAGGGGATGCTGGACAGTGTGGACATGATGTTACTTAACATCTATGCCCACCACACGAACAGCAGGTAATTTTATCCGCGACTGCAGGAATAAGTGACTGAGAATCTGACGGAAGGCCTCCTCTGGGTTGGAGACTTTAACTGTGTCCTTGAGGCTGCAATGTACAGGATGCCCACTCGTCTACTTACCAAGCCAGGTATGGTGGACACGCTAACCACATTCATGCAGGATTTTGGTGAGAAGTGATCTTTGAATAGAGGTCAACCCAACCAAAAATACATTTTCCTGCTACTCCGTCACACATCACACTCACATCAAACTCTAGATTGCGCACTGGGCAATATACCTACTCAGATGAATGTACATTCCATAGCCTATATGGGCAGATATCGGTCTGACAAAGCCCCTCTGTTGCTGGAATGGGGAGGGGTGACCCCAAGACTGGAGCAAGCCAGCTAGCACCTAGGGTCGGATGCCCTGCTGGACGTGCGGTTCCGACAAATGATTGGCAAGGCAATTATGGAGTATTTGGTGGGCAATTGTGGTACACCAAAGAAAAAGGTAACTGAATGGGAGGCAATGAAGGTGGTGATAGGGAGTGATTTCCTCGTAAGGTGTGTGGTCTGCATCGGCAACTACAGGGTGAGGTAAAGACACTGGAACTAAGTTAGCTGAAGCTCAACAGGCGAGCGGGGGAACGGGCCGGGGGGACCAAGAGGATACAACAGTGGCACTACGATGGCGCATTGGGGACACATGGGAGAGGTTAAACAGGCTGACACGAAAGGGCAATAGAAAGCGCCTTCACCAGGAAGGGGACAAACCAAGCAAGGTGTTAGCATGGCTGCTTCGGCGGGAGATGGCTAGGGAGCCCATAATGGCCTTGCGCCAGCGAGACAGTACAATAGCAAGATGTAGGGAAATGCCTTCCTTGGCATGGTTTCCCCCTAACGTTTTGCCTTTTGTTGATGTCAGTTATGATTGAAAGTGTGCTGGGACCCTGCTAACCAGGCCTCAGCACCAGTGTTCTTTCCCTAAACTGTACCTTTGTTCCCACAATTGGCACAGCCCTGGCACACACTTGTAAATGGTACCCCTGGTACCAAGGGCTCTGTGGCCAGGGAAGGTCTCTAAGGGCTGAAGCATGTATTATGCCACCCTGGTGACACCTTACTAAGCACATGCACACGGCCTCACAGTTGTGTATCCTGGTGGGGAGAAAATTACTAAGTCGACATGGCACTCCCCTCAGTGTGCCATGCCCACCTCTCACTGCCTGTGGCATAGGTAAGTCACCCCTCTAGCAGTCCTTACAGCCCTAAGGCAGGGTGCACTATACCACAGGTGAGGGCATAGTTGCATGAGAAATATGCCCCTACAGTGTTTAAGCCAAACCTTAGACATTGTAAATGCAGGGTAGCCATAAAGAGTATATGGTCTGGGAGTCTGTCAATTACAAACTCCACAGTTCCATAATGGCTACACTGAAATCTGGGAAGTTTGTTATCAAACTTCTCAGCACAATAAATGCACACTGATGCCAGTGTGGGATTTATTGTAAAAATATACCCAGAGGGCATCTTAGAGATCCAACTACTAGTGCTGGGCTGCCTAGTTTCTGCCAGCCTGCCACAACCAGATGAGTTTCTGGTCACATGGGGTGAGTGCCTTTGTCACTCTGTGGACAGGAACAAATCCTGTACTGGGTGGATGGTGCTTCTCACCTCCCCCTGCAGGAACTATAACACCTGGCGGTGAGCCTCAAAGGCACATGGCTTTTGTTACAGCACCCCAGGGCATCCCAGCTAGTGGAGATGCCCGCCCCTCCAGTCATGGCCCCCACTTTTGGTGGTAAGGCCAGAGGAGATAATGAGAAAAACAAGGAGGAGTCACCTACCAGTCAGTACAGCCCTTAAGGTGACCTGAGCTGAGGTAACCCATGCCTTTAGAAATCCTCCATCTTGAGTTTGGAGGATTCCCCCAAAAGGAATAGGGATGTGACCCTCTCCCCTCAGGTATAAGGCACAAAGAGGGTGTAGCCATTGGCTACTGCCCCCCCCAGACCTAAACACACCCCTAAATTTAGTATTTGGGGCGACCGTGAACCCAGGAAATCAGATTCCTGCAACCTGAAGAAAGAAGGACTGCTGACCTGAAAGCCCAGCAGAGACGACGGAGACCCAAATGACTTGGCCCCAGCCCTACCGGCCTGTCTCCAGACTCAAAGAACCTGTACAACGACACATCCAACGGGGACCAGCGACCTCTGAGGACTCCGAGGACTGCCCTGAACCTAAAGGATCAAGAAACTCCTTAGAATAGTGGCACTGTTCAGAAACTGCAACAACTTTGCAACTTTAAAGCAACTTTCAAAGAGACTAATCGTGAGACTTCTCCCTCTGCACCTGACGCCCCCCACTTGAGTTCAGGAGAACCAACACTGCAGAGCGGACTCCCAGGTGACTCCAACAACGTGGACACCCTGAGTCGACCTCCCTGCACCTCAACAGCAACGCCTGCAAGGAGGATCCAGAGGCTCCCCCTGACCGCGACTGCCTGGTAACCAAGGAACCTGACGCCTGGACCAAGCACTGCACCCGTAGCCCCCAGGACCAAGAGGAACCACCTACCAGTGCAGGAGTGACCTGCAGGTGGCCCTCATCCTAGCCCAGTCGTGGCTGACCTGAGAAGCCCCCCTGTGACCTGCCTGCATCCCCTAAGTGACCCCTGGGTCCGTCCATTGCTTTCAATAGCACACTCAACACCTACTTTGCCTACTGAACCCGGCTCTCCCTGTGCTGCTGAGGGTGTGTTTTGTGGGCTTGTGTGTGTCCCCACCACTGCTCTACAAAACACCCCTGGTCTGCTCCCCGAGGACACAGGTACTTACCTGTAAGCAGACTAGGACCGGAGCAACCCTGTTCTTCATAGGCGCCTGTGTGTTTTGGGCCCTCCTTCGACCTGTGCACCCGACCGGCCCTTTCTTGCTGGTGCTGTGGCTTTGGGGTTGACTTGAACCCCCAACGGTGGGCTGCCTGTGCCCAGGAGACTACCTGTGTAAGTGCTTTACTTACCTGAGAAACCTAACCAAAGTTACCTCTCCCTGGAACTGTTCATTTTTGCCGTGTTCACTTTTAAAATAGCTTATTGCCATTTTAAGCAAACCTGTGTGTACTACTGTTTTAAATCAAAGTTCTATACTTACCTGTGTGAAGTACCTTGCATTTTATGTACTTACCTCAAATCTTGTGGTTCTAAAATAAATTAAGAAAATATATTTTTCTACATAAAGCCTATTGGACTGGAGTCTTTGAGTGTGTGTTCCTCATTTATTGCCTGTGTGTACACAACAAATGCTTAACACTACCCTCTGTTAAGCCTAATGCTCGACCACACTACAACAAAATAGAGCATTAGTATTATCTAATATTGCCGCTATCAACCTCTAAGGGGAACCCTTGGACTCTGTGCACACTATCTCTCACTTTGAGATAGTATATCCAGAGCCAACTTCCTACACAAGATTACAGCAGGAAATTAATGACGTGCTGGGGGTACACTTGCAGATACTATACAGGAGTGGAGCAATAGCTGCACCTGAATTGGTGAAGGTCTACCTGCAAAGTGCGGAATTACCAGTGCTGACCTTCCCCACTATGGGAGGAACTAGAAGCAGACATTACACTTGAAGAGCTGAGGGGAGCTTTGAATATAATGAACAGGGGTAAGGACCTGGTGGTGGTGATTTTGGGGGGGGGGGAGGGGGGGCTCGGGTGGTTTGATTCCCGATGGGGTTTTACCACACCAATGCAGCACAGCTGACGGAGCCACTGTTGACTGTTTTCCATGAGGTGGGGAGAGTGGGATTTTGCTTGGGTCTCTAAGAGAAGGGGTGATATGCATGACCTCATATCAGCCTTTCACAATGCTCAACACAGATGTCAAGATTCTTTGCAAGAGTCTGGAGGAGCGACTGCAGGGCATGGTGCTGTCCCTGGTGCATGAAGAGCAGTGTGAATTCATGCCGGGGAGCAGCATAGCTTAACTTGCAACACTTGGCTCATGTAATGCATTCTGTGGCTAACTGCGAGGAGGACATGGCACTGCCATCAGTGGATATCAGCAAAGCATTTGACACCCTATATTGGACATACCTCTTGCTGGCCCTCCAAAACCCAGGATCCGCCCCCAAATTTACCAGGTCATTCAAACTCCTTTATAGGGCTCCCACCACTCAAATGTGGGAAGGGAGGTGGGGAGGGGCACACAGCAAGGATGCCCCCTTTCCCCACTGCTGTTTGCCCTAGCACTTGAACTTTTGAGTTTGGCATCCAAGTAGGGGAGACTATCCATTTAATTTCATTATGTGGGGATGATGCCTTATTCTACCTACAGAGACTGGCGGTCTCAATCCCCATCCTGCTGGGACAGTTGGAGGCTTTTGGTGAGGTGTTGAGACTATGCCTAAATAGGGTTAGTGGTGAACTACCACTGTTGAGACTGAAATGGGAAATGGTGGTCTTTAGATGTCTGGGAGTTATGGTTGGACACTCGCTGGAGAGTCAACGCATAGTGCATATATGGGTTAGATGCACTAGTAACATGACTGACAAATTCTTTGAGATTTCGGAATACTCAGCCCTGTCAATGGTGGGAAGAATTGCGGTAGCGAAAATGGTGTTCTTGCCACAGTGCCTTGACAATATACAGCACTCATTGTACACACTCCTTTGCAGTTTGTATAAAACACTTGATCAATTACTGGTTTCTCTAGTGTGGGAAGGGAAGATAAGCTGGGTGGCACGGTCGTTGCTCAAACAAGAAATGATGTGGGGGATGGGTTTCACAGATTTGGAACTCTATTATGCGTCCAAGCTGCAATATGCTGCGCACTGGTTTGCAGAAGACAATAATTGCGAGCGGAAACTTATACAAGGCAAAAATGGTACGTAATCACTATTGGCGTTATTTATGAGCGGCTCACAACAGGCCCTTAATATCCCCTATGTAAAACGACAGGTGGTGGAAATGTGGGAGCAGACAGTCAACAGTCTTTAAAAAAAAAAAACACCCTTCGACAGGGAACTTAACATCTGAGCGATGAGGACTTTCAGCCTCATCAGTGTCGACATGATTCTTGTGTGCTAGAGGGAGGGTGCGAAACACTAGGGGACCTCTACCCTTGGGAGACATTCCATATCTTCGCAGAGGCTGGAGAAGCATTTGCAGTGGGGCAGGACACAATATTTGCAATATGCCAAACTGGCAAAAGACAGCACAGGAAATATGGACAGATTTTCCCAACATGCATAAACAAACTAAAACGCTGCACCTCATGCTGACAGTTGGAGAGGAGGGCCACATGGAGACATCATTTTACAAGACACTTAAGGCAGACAGACCGGAGAATATATCAAAGGTACATATGGTGTGTGTGTGTGTGGGGGGGGGGATGGTGAGGGGAGGGGGCAGATGATCTGTTATCGCAGCTGACGGACCAGGAATGTAAACAAACGTGCACTAGCACAAGAGGTCTCATGCAACACAAGGTTTACAATGGCACACTAACTATATGAACAGCACATACCCTAATGCCCGTCAAGCTTAGCCGCATGTACAGAGACAGGGAGGCGGACTGCTCCAGGTGCGGGGAGGGGGGTGGGTTTTTTCTCCACCTAGCATGGGAATGACCTGAGGTTCAGGCATACTGGGTACAGGTGGTGAATATGAGTGGCTACGAAACTAAGGTTGAATGAGGCACCTAAAGGCTGCTTGCTGTGACTGGTCGATTGGCTCAAGCGAGGCAAAATGGCATGGAAGTTCATGCAATCACCTCTGGTCCTGGCCAAACAATGTGTGGCTATGGGTTGGCTGAGAACCCAGTACCCATCACTGGTGCTATGGAAGACTGATGTCATGGAGTGGGTGGTGGCAGAGGAAGTCTATATGAAATACCACCGACAAGATGATGCACTTCAGGATGACCTGGAGGCCAGGGTAGGGCTCCTAGAAAGGTTTCAGCAGGAACAAGATAAGAATGGGGAAATAAGTACAGAGAGGGATGTGGAGGCAATTCCACTAGGGCACAGGATGGGAGGGAATGAGGATAACTGAGATACAGCCTCCCCCACTGTGAGATCCACTGACTGACTCCGGGGTGACGTGGCACCGGGACAGACCTTGCAAGAAGACGAAAGAAAGAGAGGAATGATACTCAGGTTTCAAAACCGGTGACACAATTGTGTATAGGCTTATGGGACCAGCAGAGGGGCCACACTGTCGACTGGTGGGACTGGGTGGGTTAGCAATCAACCTCGCCTACACCCAAGTGGGCATACTATATGCAACAGACCTATGTGCTTTAACAAGCTCCTATACCTGTTATTGCTGTGGGAAGAAACAAAATGTGACTATTTCTCATTGATGATGACACTGTATGGGTTGTACTTTCATGCTGTTTAAATGTGATCGCACCACGGTGGGACAGTTGTACAAAATTTTTTAAAAACTATTAAACAGAGTTAAAAAACACCTAAAACTAACAAACCAACCACAAGAAATCTTGTCAATCTTGTGACTGACTCCAGAATCAAACACCATAAGACACTTTTCCCATATGGTGCTTACCAGGTCAACCCAACTAAGTTTCACTAAAAGCACACACCAAGATGATCAGAAGTTGTTGACGGAAGCACGCCTCCCAAAACCAGCGTCTGCCTTCTAACCTCATTTGAGACAAGTTTGGTCTGAATTGAGCTTTCCTACATGCGTGTTCTACTTGAGATGTACCACATCCCCTACCAATTTTGCACATCTTGTGATGCCAGACCAGCTGAACAATATTTTAAGGAGACTTTTGATTTTTTCCTGAGACTGCTTCACAAGGCCTGTGCAACCCATTAAAGTTATGTAAATGCTAATGCAGATTTGCAGAGTTAATTTATCGTAAAGAAAGCATTCTAAAGGGAAAAAGTTATGTATTTTTTACCTCTTTGCATCATTGGGGAAGGCTGATTAAGCAGAGTGGCCAAGCCGTGGTAAATTGCTCCTTGTTTTGCAACTTCTAATGTAACAACAGAACCTGTCCTCGTCATCAACTCTGCAGCCCTGTAAAATTAACAAAAGACTAAGTTCTTCGCAATATTTTAATATAAACACTTTTGGTCTGATCGTGTGCGACAAAATTTCAGCGTCTGGTCTTAAAAGTTATAGGTCAAGAATTTTTTTTTTTTCAAAATATAGGATGTAGACCTCATAAAAGACACCCATCAAACAGTTTTTCTAAACTGGAGAACTCCAGCCTGCTATATATCGCCTCACTTCTTTGTGTTAAAACTCACACAGTAAATAAAAGGAAAATCTGGAATGAGCTATAAACAGTCTTCTCCCACCGTCCACAGTAATTCACAAATGGCATATTTATTATAATATAATGTAACCCATCTTGTGATAGGGGTGAATATATTCTGTGTGATGTCCACAAACCTGGTGACACTGCTCTACAGTAAAATTGGCTCAACGTCTGCTGCCTGGGGCTCTTGGATTTTCAATGGCCATGAACTAATGCCATAACTGTGTGCAATTGTAGAAATCAACCTTTCCTAAGTCATATTTGTAACTTCAAACAAGAAAAAGATATGTATATGCTACTTAACAATAACACATGCTCCTGCAGCTTTGTAATACACAGAGGTTACTTCTCTTCTGACCCCTCTTGTGAGTGTGTGACAACAAGAGAAAGATTTTAGCCTGGCTCTTAAATATTTACATAAGCAGGTAGAAAAAATGTCATGTTTTCAACACCAAATGTCTTACACTTCCCCTTTGCCACAGTTGTTTTTTTCAACAGTTCTTTGGGCTTTAACCACTGTACTAAATCTCAGGATCAAACAACAATGCCAAACCTAATGATGATGCAACCACAAGCTCCAGGACACAATGTTACAGCTAATTAAAGCACTATACATCAACTGTGTTCTGGGGAGGGAGAGAGAGAGAGAAGGTAAGTGAAACATGATGATCAGCTAGTCTGTGGCATGTATACTAAAATGCACTAAAAGCCCCTGTCAATGTTTTGTTGGGGGAACTGGAATGCTACCCTCTAAGAGGGAAATGGCAAACCATTTTGTGTCGACACATTAACAAAATGCCACACGGTCAAGAATTTTGATAAATACAGAGAAAGTCAGTTTTTAACTGCTGAACTGGAGCTGAAAGCCTAAAATGGTATGTGCCAATCACTGTGCAATTCATGTTTAGGAGCCTTTTAAGTCAATAATAAATACCTTTCCTGGGACAATCCCACCAAACTGCGCCCATCTACACTTAACAACTGGTCACCAGCTGCAAGGCGGCCATCCTAAAAGAAAAAAAATAACATTCAGTCATTTGGAATATAAAGTAATTGTCAATGTACCCCTGCCCTACGGCAATCTTTACAGAAAAACAAAAACATACAACTAAACATATGAGTCACCACTGGAAGGAAACACACATGAAGTGAACAACTTAAAGGGGAAGAGGGAATGGACAAGGGAAATTAATCAATTTCATGGTCGGAAAAGGGAAAACGGTGTCCCCCTAAATTCTGAATACTGATCTATGAACAGAGCACGTGCCATAAAGTGAGCTGCCCTGTTGCACCTAATTTGGCGGGGCAACAGGGAAGAGAGGGGCTACTGGGCCCTCATAGTGGGGGCTGAGAACATCTGCTACTGATGTTCTGAGATCCATCCTACTATGGTACTGCTTGGTCAAGGACAACCTTTTCCAAACTAGACTATCACAGAAGGGAGGTCAAGCATCCAAAGGCTTCTCGTAGAATTACCATGGGGTACAGGAGGTCAGAACTGTGTGTCAAGCAACAGCAACAATTATGTACTGTTCAGTTTAGTGCTTACCTTTTTTTATAGAAAATAAAATAAATACTTAGATATTACAGTAAAACAAAATATTACACAATTCAATAGGAATAGCAATTACAGGACAGTATTTTCAGTTATGATCTCCAGTAACGTGATACGCCGTCTCCCAGTACTATCTTTCCTGCTCTAGGAGAAATCTAATGTCAACTGTGCCCCAGAATGATGCGGGTATAGGTATTAAAAAGGCACAATTCACCTCTAATTTCCCCACTGGCTAACTATGCAAGTCAGTTTATAAGTTATCACTCACAGATTTTCACTTGGGCAAAAAAGTTTTAAGTCCTCACACCTGATTCCACTTAGTGGTTTTCGTGCTGTTGACATGCTAAGCCCCACTTGACTTGCTGAATGCTCACTGCAGATCTAGTAGTGCGAGACACATCTCTGATCTCTGCAGGGGCAGCATCTCACTGTGGAGGCCTCAGTGGCGACCCCCCTCTGAATAGAATGTACTGGATGGAATTCGCCTGGCATATCTATTGTTGCAGCATGACATCTTTGGCAGTTTAAGCATTCCAGGCCCAGTGAAGATAGATAACCACGCAAGCCATTTGAGGCTTTTGGGTTGATATATCAGCAGTGATGCATTTCCAGCAGCTGTGGCTCTCCAGTCGAATCAAGCTCCTGTTTCTGCAGTGACACGGTTCCAGCCACAGGAATGCATGCAATACACGCCCAACATTAGGAAGCTATGCCCATCTTCTGTGGGGTGCCATGTTAAACCAGGACCATCCAAAATGGAGCCCATTGGCCCTAGTACTCATACTCTCACAATACACAGAGCCAGACAACCATATATGCTACACACATGGCCCCCACAAGCAAATGGAATGTCAGAGCAAGGTTCTGGGTTTTACATAACAGTGAACCTTTTCATGGGATAAGTCAGTAGGCTCCTCTCTCTTTGACAAAGAGAAAAGCTTTGATCCTACTTTTGATTCTCAAAACACAGTACGCTGTCACCACAGTCATATGTGTTGCACCCATGGCATGAGTAGTAGGTATCCATTAAGGTGGTACACAATGTGCGCTCTTCTAGGTGACAGAAAACGTTCTGGACCTCGTAGTACCAGGGACAGACCTCTGTGCACAAGTCAAATTAGCATGATGGCATAGCCAAACAAAAAGTCAAGATAGTAGTTTCACAAGTGGTTGGGCAGTTACTGCAGGTGTACAAGCACATTTAGCACGTGGGGGCATTCCCATTCCAACATACCCAACAAAGGAAACCACAAGGCTCCAAGGCTTGGTACAGTTAAGAGAATAAATCCCTTTCTATTTAAGGTAGTTCCAGAGGCGTGATTAAACTGGAGGGGACCCCCTCTGGACTCACTCGGGCCAGGTGCTGTGCTGAGGGGGACCCCTGGAGGTTGAGGGCCCCCACGCTGCAGGGGCCTTTTATTACGCCACTGGGCAGTTAAAGGATCATTCTGTGTAAACAGATGGAATGACACAGTTGTCCCAGCCCATCACTGGCATGTGAATACCGCCTTTTTTGTGGCCAGCTTTTTAAATGGATCACATTGAACAGTGCAAAATAAACAAAAGCAGAGGTCCCAGATCAGAAGACCAACGTGAAATAGGACAGGAACAAACATTTGCAACCTTCAAGGGTCACTTAGGTAGGAAAAAAGACAGCCTCCACCAGAGGCTGCAACAAACGTGTTCCAGATAACATTTCAAAATAAGTTCATCCAGGGGTTTTCATTCTTTCTCTACAAAATACCTCAAATAGAAGCTATTAAACACTAAACCAACTGATTGGCCGTTACTCTAACCAATCACAAGTTAAATCACCCAGGGCAGTTAGAGACTCATCATACTTTCAAAGAGCAGGGAGGGTGTTTCACATCTGCAGACAAAACTCAATCCATTATCAGTCAGTCCACTGATGAAACCACAACGTTCATACAACTTTACTTAATGACAGCGTGCACAGGCACAAAATAACCACCAAGTTTCACTTACGTGTTCTATACAATAATATCTGGGCTTTGAAGAGTCATGAAAGTTGGCTATTTGTTTAAACCCTGACTCACAAGGGAAAAATGCAACGCATTCTATTAGTCTTATTCCAAAATTAAATAACATGAATATATGAGTTCACTTTTTCTTGGTATCACACAGCTAAATCTCTAAGTGCATCACCTCAGAAAAAGGTCAAAGAGTGACCAGATTCCTAAACGAATTGAGTTTCTGTGTCAACACTCCTTTTAAGTCTATGGTTACTAATATTTGGAATCAAAGAGATATTTGACAGAAAAATATGGAAGTATTTCCACATTACAAACCAATTCTGCAGCACCGCCTTTCACAACAGACTTGACATAGATCCCAAGCTTGTCCTGGCCTGCTCCCTAAAGAAAGAGAGAGAAAGAAACCAGACACAAATGAATTGTTTTAGTTTTCTAAGAAATATTACAGAACTTACATCATGATTTTTGGTTCTGCCTTATCAACCCCCGATTGTTAGTACGATAATACAACTTCCCAAGTATTTTTTTAAACTCTTCTTTGTATACGAAAACACTTACCCACTTAACATTAGCACTTCAAAAGCACTTATGAATGACATTAACACACACTGAATCAGTAAAAAAAAAAACAGACATTTTTTGCTCTCCTTAGGATTGTATTGCATTCAAGGCAAAAAAATCTGATGTGCAAGAGAAACATGTAAGAATCGGATCCCCAAGCAGACTACCCTCCCAAAGCACAGATGTGCTATAGCACATGTCAATCTCTTTTAAGGCTGAGCGTAAGCATTCGACCTTATGTATATTTTTTGTATACTTCTTATGGCTTAAAGCGATTGCATTTGTTGGTTGTAGTGTCCTTTAAAAATGATCGCTCGCTAGTGGTCAGTTCTGCTTTTCTCTCCCTCCTTTTTCTGTTTCAGAGCAGTGACCAATAACTGTATTATTACACTTTGGTGTCGTTCTCTGTTGCTGTGACTGACTTGTAATTTTGTTTGGTGCTCCCCTTTCACTGTGGGTGTTTTAAGTTGGTAGCTGCCTGTGTTTTACTGCAGCATTCCATTCCTCCCATCTCCTCCCATGTCCCTGGCATTTGTTTTGGATTTATTCCAGTGCTGTCCTCGCTTTACCTCTGGCTACTAAAATAAGCTTATTTTGCAAAAGGAAAATCCAGTGGTTTAGTGCACTGGTCACAAAAGCCACAATATGCTCTGTCTGGTAGAAGGTAGCTAAACATAGACGCAATGATGTTTAGCCTTGCAACTCTCTACAGGGCCCCTCCCTGCCAGTACACACAGGGCATTGCTTATCTCCTTTATTAAGGTCATAAATCTCAGGCTGCTCTTCTCGTTAAAATGTGAGGCAAGATTGCTTGCAAGACTTTTCATTCTGTTAAAATGAAAAGAAAATACTTTTCCAGCCTTATTTTCCAATTTCTGTTCAGACGTTTACAGAACGTGAGGTACTGCAGTTATCGTCTCGGTTTTTTGGAGACTCAAGAACAAGCCGCATGAGTAACAGCAGAAAGGAAAGGCACGTGATGACCCCTGTGAAAAAACAGAACGTGGTCATGCTAAGGCTAAAAGCTAATAGCTTGTCACCCTCCACCCAGCAGCAATCCGAGAGGCTCTTTATAACTGTTAACCAGCATCCTGCACCCCTGCATGCGTGCTCAGTGAAGGTGCCCCTGCCAAAAAAGTTGGTGCCTGTCCTGCAACGCAAACCTGTATGCAGCGCATTTTGCCCCTAAACCACCTCCATTGTGCTCACTGCACAGAGCGGCTGGTCTGCCACACTACCTTCTGCTCTCAAAACATCTGTCTTCCTGTGTTAGAAATAAAAACGTAAAATACAAAAAAAGTTGTTGAGGTGACAAGGCCAGCATTCACTGCAAGTACTCGTGAGTTACAAGATTCCAAGTGGTGAATGCTGTGTTGTCAACACAATGGTCGAGTAGGCTACATAGGACATCACCGAACAAGGCTCTCTGTGACTGGACTGCAACCCCTCGTGCGTCAGCGCAGCCTGCTGTCACGTCCATCGTTTATTAGAACCACATGCTCGCACGTTACTTAAAACAGCATTCAGGGTTATTGAAAATATGCCTCTATTTTACCACAAAGATGTATATAACATTTTTAACAGCAGTGATTTACATCTGACAGTACAAACACATTCTCAAGTATACAGAGGAAGTGCACCACGTGTGTTTTGTTTGTCTTCTTGACACCAGGAAGGGGTAATTGTTTTACTGCCCAGCCCATGTGGGGGCTTCGTTTAGTTTATTCATCACTTTTAAGCAGTTCGTACTGCAATTTTATGACAGTCTCCCAACATGTAATATTTTGTTCCATATTCCTAAACAAACTTTTTTTCTATAACTACGAAGCAGTACATTTATAAATTTATACTCAGTCTTCGATCCAAACCTCCTTGATTGGAGTACTCAAAGTGTAATGTTTGAACAGGGTCATGTGTACTTGGCAGATCTGAACAAAGAACAGGTCAGGTCACACTTGTGAGCACTTACTATTCAAAACCCTTTTGGACTACTTTTATTTGAAGTCTCAGCCCAATATGTGTTGCGAGCAAAACTGCCTCTACAGCTCACTAGTATTTTAGACTGTATGTATCATGTATTGCCGTTTGTGCAGATGTCCATGGATAGTGCACCTACAAAGGAAATAAAACACCTACCAAAAAACAGAAACAATTTCAGCTAATGTAAAATTGCTAAGCATGAGAACGTGATTTGCAATACCGAGTCACGTACAATTGAGTTGATTTCTGTTTGACACCTCACTGTTCACAAATAAATAACTACCGACTGAGCTTAAAAATATAGGCCCTCATTACAACCTCGGCGGTCTTTCAAAAAGACCGCCGAGGCTGCGGGAAACAGAATACCACTAGTGCCGGCAGTATTTCTGGCTCTCTATTATGACTTGTCCGCTGGCCCAGCGGAAAAGTGACATCAACATTGCTGCCGGGTCGTAATAGAGCCGGAGGCAATGCTGATGTGCAGCGGGTGCAGTAGCACCCATCGTGCATTTCACTGCCCGAAATGTGCGATGGGGCTATCTACGCCCAGGGGCCCCTGCACTGCCCATGCCAAGTGCCTGGGCAGTGCAGGGGCCCCCAGGGGCACCCCAAGTCCCTCTTACCGCCAGCCTTTCCATGGCGGTGTTTACTGCTGTGGCCAGGCTGCCGGTCGGGGACTCATAATCGAGTACTTGAATGCTGGCCTTGTCACAACTTTCTTTGTATTTTATGCTTTTATGTTTAACACAGGGCAAGCACCGCTGCCCTGGGGATTATGACTGCCAGGTGAAAGCCTGGTGGTATAGTGGAGGGGCTGGCGGTATGGCCATGGCTATTGCGCCACTGTCATAACAGCTGGCGGAACACCGCCAGCCTGTTGGCTGTTACCACCAGCTTACCGCCGGCCGCCAGGGTCGTAATGAGGCCCATAGTCTGCACATCAGACAGTGTACTGTGGTTTAACCGTAATAATTGGAGGTCACTGAAATCTATAAGGGTAAAAAAATGAAAATCTGCAACAATATTTCCAAACCTCTGTGGGGAAAGGAAGTAAAATATGCAGCAACAACAGTGAAATATCCAATCAGTATTTCTAAAATCATGGCTAAGAAGAATAGAAAAAGCCCATTAAACTCCACTTATTTTCTTTTTTTTCTTTTTAATTCCTAGGTTTTTAGACAACAAATGAATTGAAACATCCAAGTCTTTATACCTCTCACGCATCGTCTCTACAATTTTTGAATCCTGATGTAATCTTTTATGTTCCCTCTTGCGTCTCATGGTAAATTACTTTCAACAGCCTTTCTATATCATGATGCCAGGGCATCTGATCTAAAGACATTTTCACTTAGGACCCCCTTTGCATATGTGTAATTCTATAAGGCAGTCACTGGTTCACACTCAGTTACAGGGGATACCAGTCACTGAGTGACTTTGAATAGGCATCCTATCTGCAAATACTCACTACGCAGGTGCCCATAGCTCAGGCTAATCCTCAACTCACCTGAGTTGCTGTTATAATGCATTAGTACGCCGCATTTTCAGGGTCAAGCGCGTGAGCCTTCTGGCCTGTTGTAAGCGGTCGTTGGGCTTTTAACCACGCCCACTCTTGCTAGTCATTCTTTTTTGTGCTTGTCTCAAATGCTTCTTTTATATTGGTGCTTTTTATGAAATGTCCCTCCTTTGTGTGATGAGTTCTCTCCCAGGCGATTTCACGAAGTGAACATTTTTGTTGGCCATCACACTACCTCATGCTTCCCTCCCTGTTAAGGCATGTGATGGCCCCTCCTCCTGACATTCACGCAGGGAGCAAATAACTCTTGCGATCAAGCTCCTGGCGGCCGTGATGCTTTGAATTGACTTGCTTCTGTCAACTGTTTTACTTTTCATTTTCAATTTATGTGGCAAGATAAGTCTAGTTAAAAATTTACAACTCTAATAGCTCTAACTCAAGCAAACGCGAGACCCACTGCATTGCAAATTCTTATTTTCTAGTTGCATTTGAAAGAGTTAAGCAAAGTCTTACGGTATGGGAGGTTGTATGAGTAAAGTCTAGAGTTAGGTTTGAAAGGATAATCAAGAGTTATTCAATTATCATAAAATGTAACACTTGGGAAAGGAAAAACTTATCAACCCAGCAATGCCACCATAATAATCCCAACTTCAAACCTAACTGGCTAACAGCAGCCTCGACAAAGGAGGTAAGTTGAAATTATGTGTTACAACCTCAGCCCCCAACTGATTTCACCAACTGATTTCCCTGGAACCCCCCTCAATGGATAAGTCATCAGGTTCTAGAAGTGTCCTCACAGTTCAGGGTTGGCAGAGGAATCTAGACACTACAAATCTTCCTGTTATACTTAATGAAGCATTACTCCTCCAAAGAGAACATACTTAAAAACAAGGCTAAAAGTACAAGAACTCCCACTTACCCCATAACCTAAGAACAGAAATAACAACAGAACAGCCTCACATAAAGTACAAAACTAACTTACATAGTCTTTCAAATACACAAATAACTATCAAACTTACAGCCCCAAATCACGTTGCTTACTCACTGCACTTCTGTTTGCAAATAGGAACTTTGACACAGACCTATGCTCAACTTGAGCAGACTGATGAGGATCTTGGTCATGGCATTGTTGTTCAGGTATCTTTTTAAGTACCACTACCCTGCTCATATTACAAATGTGACCATCACTAGATGTGATTGAATTCTTGAACTGCTTTGCCATTTCCTTAAGTTCAGAGTACTTCAACAACTCCTTGGCTCCCACCAGAGCTTGTATTTTGACCTAATCACCTATTTAAGCAACATTTTTTACTCTTCGTTTTGTCAAAACTATACTTTCCCACTGATGTTTTTTTTTTTCCCTTGGCACTCCAAGCATCATCCAGTGAGACACCAACGCACTCTATCCTGAAAACTCATCCAACCCAATATTAATTTGGAGTTAGTGGGTCCTTCCAAAAAAAGAGCTCAAACACAGTCTCCCAATGGTGGTGTGTGGGGAAAGTCTACAAGGGTCTAAAGGCTCTTGAAGAACCCTCTTCCAGTCCATTTTGTTGACCCTAGCCAACTGCATACCTTCTGTCAAAGGTCTATTGGAATGCTCAACTGTAACATTAGACTCAGGATGGTAGGGAGAGCACTTATTTTGTGTGATGTCCTACCTAGTGACAACATTTTCCACCTCCCTGAAACACAACTGGACCCTGTTATCCGAACACAGGACCTTCAGAAAACCTAAATGGTGAAACAGTTCCTCAAGAAACCTAAAAACCGCAACAAATATAATTGTCCTCGACATACACCTTCTCTGGCTGCCTAGAAACCAGATCTAAGGCCATGATGAGATAAGGAGTTAACCCCCTCACTAACAATTCCCATGGCGCCTTCCTCTAAGTCCACAAGTTAACCCTCTACAAATCATCAATGGAATGGGAAGCTTAAAAGATTTATCACTGGCAATAAAGTTACCACATTATCTAAAGGCTCTTTCTAAGTCTAACCCAAGTCACCAAAAATCAGCACAGATCTGTTCTTTTGTCTTTACAACATGAAGATGTCCCTCATGTGCTAGTTTATTGAATTATTTTGCTCCTAAAACGGGCAGATACAACTAATTCTGACCCTTAGAAAAGAAGGCTGTCACTCTGTGCCAATTCGTAGGTCTCCCAACAAAGGTAAAGAGATGGTTCAATTGTTTATCAGATCATCATTCCAACAAATATTCCTGACACTTCCTTGCGGTCTCAATCTGCTCCAGACCCTTCTCCCGTTAACTGTACAGGCTATTGCCTTGTGTTAATAAACACAAATTTGCAGTGGACCAAACTTTCTCTGGCCCAGCATCAGACTCAACTGTCTTAGCTCCTGATCAGGACAAAGAGTACCCAGAATATATTCAACATATGTTCTTGTCATTCAACAACAAATTTTATAATGCGTGAGGAGACCAGGCAGTTCCTTGGCAAAATATTTTGCTGGGGTTTATGATGAGATTTGATTGAGAAAACAGAACTCCATGGAAAACCACAGCATTTCTTGACAGCCCAACTCACTGTCAATGTCTTCTTCACTATACCTGAATAGTTAAGTTTTGCTCCTTTCAACATTCTAGAAGCACGACATATAATATGCTCATTTCCACCGTACCCCTATAGTTGCCCAACTCTCTGTCATTTCCCACTGCAAGGAAATTATATTCAAGTTGGAGCAATTAATTTCACATTTTTACCATTAAATTTAAAAACATTAGATAGGTTGCCACGCTTCAATACTCCTACCAGGAGTACCAGCACTTCACAAACTTCTTTTACACCATGCTTTACTCTACATTCACTCCTAAAATATTTGACAAAGTGTCCTCAATTGTCACAACTATTACACACTATTTTGAATGCGAGGACACTCTTTCCAGTTAGCTATGTGTCCCGTTAAACCACATTGAAAGCAGTTATCCTTAAATTGTAATGACTTCTGTCCTTCTTTTTATGTCCGCAACACTTACAACAACTTTCCTGAACACATCACACCTCAGTTCTTCCAACCATTCCATCATGCGTTCCACATGCTTGGTTTTCAAGGCAACTTTGACAAGGAGTGCTCCTCTTTGAGTCACAATTCCTCTCTTATCAGACTTACAATGAAGAACAAATTGATCTCTAATATATCCCCCAGAGCATCAAACTTGCAGGAAGCAGCGAAACCTTTCAATACTGTGATATACTCCTCCACAGATTCTTCATCTTTCTGTGCCCTACTTCCAAAATTGCATTGACTCTTGGGAGATAATGTTTTTCTTTATAGCAATTATATATTCATTAAGATTTTAGGCACCTTTCTAAGACAAAATCAGACAAGTAATCCAAAACTTCCAGGCCTTCTGCACGATATCACTGGTTTAAAAGAACCAATTTCCTTGCTGATTTAAAAAAGCCAATTTCCTTTCAGAACTAAGGTTGGTACCACAAATTCATGAATGGTTTGAAAAGACCTTCTGCCATTCACCCAAGTGTAAAGTTGGCTCATCAAGGTGCCACAAAAAGAATGGGGGACGAATTATGTTTTACATGGTGTCTTCAAGTATCCAAAATCTTTACCTTGGGCCATGTACATGGAAATTGAGTGCTAGTGAGGCTAGATGTAAAGATGATCAGAATGGCAGGACAAGGGCATTGAAGTTCAACCTCATTTCCCCCCTCTTAGACTCTGTTTTTGCTGTTTGAAGGCATAAAAGAGTAACATGGGGTGGGAACTACAGAATGAAAACAATTCTTTTTGAGAGATGTTTGCTATAGGTTATTTGTGCACTAAGGCATTGCCAATGGCAGCAAAGAGCAAGCTAATAAAAGCAGCTGCTAATCTCTGGCAGCCCTCAGTTAACACCAATATGCTCTAAAGGCACGTGCATTTTGAGAATGTTTTCTTCTTCTAGTTATCACCTTGAAAACACAATTCTTTCTGCCCTCGGCTGCAATAAATCACCTTATGGGTTCACAGTGACAACTCTGGAAGATATCCACAAGTGCGTGGGGTTTGGGTATTCGCCAACTTTTTCATGTGGACCCACCCTGAGACTCCAAAAAAACACACCCCACTTCTTACCTCACAATTCCATCCTACATTCTTAAGTGAGTGTGAGCAATTGCCAAATATAATAACAAGATAACCCCCACATTCCCGATTCTGTGACTCAGGAGCAGGATTTTACCCTGCATTGAGCATTCCTGTTTTAATTTCAAAATAACACAATGCAGGGTTAAAACAGTTTTCTTTAAAAACACATTATGTTGTACACATTGTAAAATATGTTACAACCTTATTTGGACACAATTAAGGAAAAAAATATTCAAGAATCAAACTATGTGTGATAGCATGAGCTTTGCATGTAATAACACCGCTAAGGAATCCGGAAACCTTCAGGTGTTCAGGTCCCTCCTAGGTCAAATTGGCATCCAAAAAGAATGACTAGGCATCTGGAAGACTTATTTCACTGCTCATTATCTCCTCGCCTGTCTTCCCTACCACATTACTCAACATGACTCCAGCTCACTCCAACTTAATTTTCACAGCCCAAGAAAAATAATCAACTAAAAAATACATGTTGGAAAACAATGGCCAACTATGATACTTTCCATGCAAACTCACATAATTTTGACAGGAAGTGAACACCCTGCACACACAAAACACTTCCAGATTTTCAGTCGTGTGACATGGAACCGAGATTCAGTGCCACAGTGACAATTAAGTTACAGGTCAGCTGTAGATGCCTCATTTTGCCTTAAGGTTAATGGTCTAAGGCTACAGTGGTTCTCTTAAGCCAGCACTGAATTGATGTTTGGCACAAAAGCACTTCCAACACAAGCCTGAACCAACTACAGTAGGCAGAGACGCAGCATTAGGGCTTGCCTTAATCTTGTTTTGTGACTAATTACCCTAAGAACAGGAACCACCCAGGACTTTGTTTCCAAAGAAACTGCTTTGTGAGTCCGAAGCACAAAGTGGTGCCCGTTGACTGTGCTTTGGCTTCATGAAGTATTCTGGGTGTATTCATGAAGTCATTTAAACATGCTGCTAAGTGTAAACACACAGAGGAAACCATAATTTAAATCCGTAAATATTACTCAGCATATGGTTAGCAAGGCTGTAACTGTTAATTTCCAGTCACATAGCCTGCTCTAAAGCAGCAGAGAATTCAGCAGGATGCTGACCCTGATGACCAGAGGATGATATCAGCGGTCAGTATATCTACTAGGGTTCTGATTTGGAGTAAGTGTTGAAACACACCAGGAAGAACGTGTCCATTCCAAATGATCTCCTGATGACTAAGAAGAGAATGTCTTTCAGCAATATTGTGATAAAGAACCAAATAAGCTTCCATTCCATTATACACTCCAAAAGCTTCTTTCCAAGAACAGGAATGAGGTGCAAATTTCTAGTTTCCCCAAGATTCCTCTCTCACAGATATCCACTGTTAGGATTTGATATAGTATTTCCACCAAGTGTTAAAGATGACTCTTTAATGGAAGGATTGTCATTTCAATTATTTATTTTTTCCACAAATACCTTGCCCCTGGATCTAGTTGACAAAATTCCGAGGTGGCCCTCAAGCATACCTATACAGCTTACAACTTTGCACCATACTTGGAAGACAATGAAAAAGTCAGCAGAGAACCGAACTCTGATGGGTCCTATTCATTCTTCTTTTAAGGAAGAGGGTTTCAGCACACTAAGAACTTGTGGTTCATTTTTAATTATAAGGACAAGAATCAGCCCCGCTGCCAACATTTCCTGTCAGTCCCTCAGTCTTTTGCCACAACCTCCACAAACACGCCCTAACTACCTAATCATGGACAGCTGAGAAGAACTGCAAGTCAGCAGCCATTTAAAGAAATTTGTAATTTTGTGGAACAACCTGGTTTCAGATTCCTGGGTGCTGCAGATAGTGAATCAAGGTTACAGGTTCAATTCTCTAGCATGCCTCCAGACATATTAAGAGTAACCCAAACACCCAAATTCCAATCTGTCACTAAGCCCTTCTTCAGGGAGTTCAGGACTTACTCAAGAAACCTGCAACAATCGTCCAGATGCACAGAAAGGGCTAGGAAGAACAAGTTACTTACCTTCAGATACGGCTTATCTCGTAAAGGCTCTACCTGGCAGAAGATTCCTTACCTTAGAATTATCCCCAAGCGTCAGACTAGATCCAGAAATCTTTTGTGCGCAGTACCCCTGGTAGGTGATGTCATTCAGCTCAAAGTGGCGTCTTCTGTGCCGGAAGTGATGTGTCTGATGCCTATATAGACGCCACCCCAACGCGCAGACATCAGTTTATTTTCTCGACTTTATACGCCCAAAGCGCAGAGCCATGAAGAACACAGACCACTGGAGCTCAGGTCCTTAAAAGTTAAACATCCCTTCACTCTTAATCCACTCAGAGTCTCTACCAGATAAGGCAGTACCGAAGGTAAGTAACTTGTTCATATGAATGAGACTTCTAGCCACAGATTCCTTACCTCAGAATAGATACACAGGCAGTTCCTCCTACCCAAGTGGGGCTGCAACACAGATTTAAACCAAAAAGTCCTGCCCGACCGAACAGGCAAAGTACCAGTCTCACCAGGGGTGACAGAAAAGGCATTAGTGCTTTGTTAATATGTGTGCAGGGAAGCCCATGATGATGAATTACAGATATCGTGGACAGGAACTCTATAAGCTAACGTAGTGGTCGCAGCGCTGGCGCTGGATGAATGAGCAAGTAAACCTTGAGGGGGTTGCTTTTTGGCCAATGTCTACAGATTTTGATGCAAACCACTATCCATCGTGAGATGATCCATTTCTGAACCACCTTTCCTTTTTTAGCTCTGATGTACCACACAGAGTTTATTGTACACCTGGAACTCTATTGTGTAGTCGAGGCAGAAGGGCAACGCTCGGGTCTCTTCTTTGAGGGGGGGGGAGGTGGAGCATAAAAAGGAGGCAGGGTGATGAACTGACATTTAAAAGGGCGTGTCCACCTTCGAGAGGAAGGACCAGCTTGTCTGGGTAGATGATAAGGTACAGAGGCTGAGAAGATAAACTCTGTATCTCACTCACCCTCCTGGCAGATGTATTGCCACTTGAAAGGCCTTTTTCATAGTAAGAAGCCTGATAGAGCAGTTGCGTAATTTCTTCAAAGGAGCGCACATGAGAAACGTTAGTACTAAATTAAGGTGCCACTGAGGCATAAAGAAGGATGAAGGTGGGAGCATGTGTGGGAGATCTTTCAAAAACCTATGTCCAATACGGACTTGAACAGGAATGGCTGATCTGGCAACCACAGAAATGCCGAGATGGCAGAAAGATAATCCTTTTAAGGAACTCAAAGCAGAGCCCTGCTGGGCTACAGAAAGAATTAAAAAAAAGAAACTGGGAAAGGGTTGAAGATTGGGGTCAAGTGGCTTATCTGTACACCATGCCATGAACTTACTCCATCAGCAGGTGTATAACGTCTTGGTGGAGGGACGCCTGGCTGACAAAATACTATTGCAGACTTCGGGCTGAAAATCAAAAGCTGTCGACTGTTAATGCTCAATCTCCACGCACAAAGGCAAAGCGTGGTCAGGTGTGGGTGAAGAACCCTGTCCTGTTGCTGCGACAGAAAATCCTCCCGAAGAGGCAACCTGATTGGAGGACCCAAGCTCATGCTCAACAGCTCGGGATACCTGATTCTCCGTGGTCAATCTGGAGCCACCAGAATGATGTAGGCTCAGTTGTTCCTGATCTTCTTGAAAATTCTGGGCAGGAGTGGTATTGGCGGAAAGGCATACAGGAGGCATGAGCTCCACTGAAGACGAAAAGTGTTTCGGAGCAAGAGCCACTTTGGTAACTCCAGAGTGCAAATCTGCTGACATTGCGTGGTCTCAACTGAGACAAACAGATCCAACAAAGATACTCCCCATTTTTGGAAGAGAACTTGCGCCATTTCTGGATGGGGATGCCATTCATGATCCGCTAAGCATCTGCAGCAGAGAGCTCGCCAGGTGTTGAACCACCAGGGATATGCCCTGATTTTCCAGCCATGTCGAGGTGCAGAGACTACTGACAAAGGACCCATGACCTTAGCATGCCCTGTGTTTTCCAGTTCCACAAAGATGTGCTGTTCATCAACACCTAAACCAGCCTTCCCCTGTAAAAATGCCTTCAATGGCAGTTGGATCGTTTGGAGCTTCAACAGGTTGATGTAGAGTCTGTCTTCTGCCGAAGACTAGAGCCCTCTGAACTACCTCTCTCCTGGATGGCCATCCCAGCCCACAAGCAATGCATCTGTCACCACAGTCAGCTCTAGGTGGGGAAGGGCGAGGGGGGTCTGCCAGAGACCCAATTTCAGGTTTGTTAGCCACCAATGCAGGTCCTTTGCGGTTGCCTCTGAGATCTGGATAATGTTTGAGAGATTCCCCATATGCTGTATCCACTGGAACTTCAGGTCCCACTGCAGAGCCATCATATGCCAGTGGGCATGTGACACAAGAAGGATGTAGGAGGCCATGATGCCCAGCAACCTCAGAGTCAGTCTCACCGAAATTTAGGATAGAAGCTGAAACATCTGTATCATAGCCTGAATATCCTATACTCGCCACACCGGAGAAAAGGCCAGAAGAACGAGTTACTTACCTTCGGTAACGACTTTTCTGGTGGATACATTAGCTACCTGTGGATTCCTCACCTCATGAATACTCCCATGGCGCCAGCATTCTACGGAAATCTTCTTACTAGTCTCTGCACGTCGACGAGGACGTCACTGTCTCGCACGCGACGCCGTCTGACGTCATACAGGCAATAAGAGGTCCTCGACGACGTGCGGACGTCAGTACCAATCATTTTTTACGTGCATGAGAACAACCAGGCAATGCAATGAAAGAACAAAGCAACATCCATTATATTGTAAAAATACACCACATTGTATGAATAACTGTAAATCTTTTTTATGTACATATATATATATATAAAACTCTTTCTTTTAAAAAATATATACACACACCAAGTATATACATAAAGATATATACACATATACCCATATATATATAAATATATATTATATATATACATCTATTGCACCCTCAAAGATCAAGAGGAGCGCACTCAAGGATTACTTGGCAAGACCATAAAGGCAACGGGGAGGCGGGTGGGACCGTGAGGAATCCACAGGTAGCTAATGTATCCACCAGAAAAGTCGTTACCGAAGGTAAGTAACTCGTTCTTCTGATGGATACAACTACCTGTGGATTCCTCACCTCATGAATAGAGTCCCAAAGCAGTACCACGCCCGGCGATGGGTGCCTAAATGGTCAAACCAAGAAATCCTGCAGCACTGACCGTGCAAAATGGCCGTCCCTTCTAACCTCAGAATCTAAACAGTAATGTTTTGCAAAAGTGTGAAGGGACGACCAAGTTGCGGCCTTGCAGATGTCGACCACAGGAACACCTCTGGCTAAGGCCGAAGTGGCCGACTTAGCTCTGGTGGAATGAGCTCTAATGCCCTCAGGAGGATCCTTCTTTGCCAAAGAGTAACATATTTTAATGCAAAGAACAACCCACCTGGATAGTGTTCTCTTGTGGACTGCCTTTCCTCTCCTCTTGCCCACGTATCCAATAAACAGCTGATCCTCCAGCCTGAAATCCTTTGTTCTATTGATAAAGAAGCTCAACGCTCTCTTTGGATCCAGACGGTGCAGTCTTTCTTCCTCTTTGGAAGGATGAGGCGGAGGATAGAACGTGGACAAAGTAATTGCCTGAGCCAAATGGAAGGGTGAAACAACCTTCGGGAGGAAAGCAGCCTTGGTCCTCAACACCACCTTATCCCCATAAAAAGTTGTATAAGGGGGTTTTACTGATAAGGCCTGCAACTCACTCACTCTCCTTGCTGATGTTATAGCTATCAGGAAGACTGTTTTTAAAAACAAATACCTTAAGGGGCAAGAATGCATAGGTTCAAAAGGGGACCCCATAAGGAAAGTCAGGACTAAGGACAAATCCCATTGCGGCATAACGAATGGCTTTGGAGGATATTGATTTAGAAGACCTTTCAAGAATCTGATAACAATAGGGGATTTAAATAAAGATGGTTGGTCTGGAAGACATATGAAGGCTGACAAGGCCGATAAATAACCTTTAATGGTAGCCACTGCACAACCTTTCTGCGCCAGAGATAGAGCAAAAGACAAAACGTCCGATAGATGAGCTTGTAAAGGATCAATCTGCCTCTCTCCACACCACGCAACAAATTTAGACCACCTATTAGCGTAGATAGATTTAGTGGAGTGTCGCCTGGCCGCTAATATAACATCCACTACCTCAGGCGGGAGAGAGAAGGAACTCAGGTTGCCCCGTTCAATCTCCAGGCATGTAGGTGCAGACTCTGGAGGTTGGGGTGTAGAACCTGCCCCTGCGACTGCGAGAGGAGGTCTGCCCTGAAAGCGAGACGGAGCGGCGGGCACGTTGAGAGTTGGAGAAGGTCGGAGTACCCACCCTCCTTGGCCAATCCGGAGCTATTACGATTACTAGAGCCCGGTCTTGGCGAATCTTCCTCAATACTCGAGGAATCAAGGGTATGGGAGGAAACGCGTAAAGCAACTGGCCGCACCAGGTCATTTGAAACGCGTCCCCCAATGCTTCCTGCATCGGATACTGAAGGCTGCAGAACAACGGACAATGCGCGTTCTCTCGAGTGGCGAACAGATCTACCCGAGGAAACCCCCACTTCTGGAAGATTAAACGGACTTGATCTGGATGGAGACGCCACTCGTGGTCTGCCGAGAAGTGGCGACTGAGACTGTCCGCACGCACGTTCAAGACTCCGGCCAAATGGTTTGCTATCAAGCAAATCCGATGGTCCTTTGCCCAGGACCATAGTCGAAGAGCTTCTCTGCAGAGAAGGTACGACCCCACTCCTCCCTGCTTGTTTATGTACCACATCGTGGTAGTATTGTCCGTTAGGACCTGTACCGACTGACCACGAAGGGAAGGGAGGAAGGCCTTGAGAGCCAGACGTACAGCCCGTAACTCTAACAGATTGATGTGAAAAATCTGTTCCTCTGGAGACCAAAGACCTTTGATCTCCAGATCCCCCAGATGAGCTCCCCACCCTAGAGTGGAAGCATCCGTTATGACTGTGGCCACTGGTGGCGACTGCTGGAACGGTTTTCCTTGTGAAAGATTGTTGCTTGCAATCCACCACTTCAAATCCACAGCAGCATCTCTGGAGATCTTGACAGTACCCTCTAGATCCCCTCTGTGTTGAGACCACTGCCTTCGGAGGCACCACTGAAGAGCCCTCATGTGCCAGCGAGCATGCGTGACCAACAGAATGCAGGAGGCAAAAAGACCGAGCAGACGAAGGACCTTGAGGACTGGAACTACCGCTCCGTTTCGAAACATTGGAACCAAATCCTGAATATCTTGAATCCGCTGAGGCGGAGGAAAGGCCCGACCCAATGTCGTATCCAGTACTGCCCCTATGAACAGGAGGCGCTGAGAGGGCTCCAGGTGAGATTTGGGCTCGTTCACCGAAAAGCCCAGGTCGAACAACAACTGGGTTGTTGACTGCAGATGACGCAACACAAGCTCCGGGGACTTGGCTTTGATCAACCAATCGTCCAAGTAAGGGAATACTGCTATCCCCTTCCTTCTGAGCTCTGCCGCAACCACCGACATCACCTTCGTGAAGACTCGAGGTGCTGAAGTAAGACCAAACGGAAGGACCGCAAACTGGTAGTGTTGCGATCCCACCACAAACCGGAGATACTTCCTGTGTGACTTGAGTATCGGGATATGAAAGTAAGCATCCTGCAAGTCGACAGACACCATCCAGTCTTCCATGTTCAACGCCAAAAGCACCTGTGCTAGGGTCAGCATCTTGAACTTTTCCTGCTTGAGGAACCAATTCAAGATCCTCAGGTCCAGAATTGGTCTCAAACGACCATCCTTCTTGGGAATCAGGAAATACCTTGAGTAAACTCCTTGACCCCTTTCCTGCTCCGGGACCAACTCCACCGCGCCCTTTAAAAGGAGGACTTCCACCTCCTGTTCTAGCAACAGGAGGTGTTCTTGTGAACAATACGAAGGGCGGGGCGGGATGAGGGGCGGAAACTCCCGAAAGGGAAGGGTGTAGCCTTTTCCCACAACACTGAGAACCCAAGTGTCCGACGTAACAGTCTCCCATTTGGTGAGAAAATGCTGTAATCTTCCCCCTACAGGAGAGGAGTGAGTGGGAAATGGTGGAAGCCTAAGGCTGCTTCCCCTGCTGCACCCCGCCAGAGGATGAGGAAGAGGCAGAGTGCTGCTGAGAGGCTCCCCTGGTGCGGACCCTACCCCTCCCCCTAAAAGATCTATAGGGGTGGGAAGAGGCAGGTTGCTGATATCTTCCCCGAAAGGAAGAGGAGGAAGAGCCACGCCCAAATCCACGAAACCTCCTGAAGAATCTGGAAGAGGCCGTGGAAGAAGGAGCTTGGAGTCCCAACGACTTAGCCGTGGCCCTGCTCTCCTTAAAGCGTTCCAAGGCCGAATCAGCCTTAGCCCCAAACAGTTTGTCCCCATCAAACGGGAGATCCAACAATGTGGACTGTACATCTGCCGAAAAGCCCGAGTTACGTAGCCAGGCCTGTCTCCTTTCCACCACAGTTGTGCCCATTGCTCTGGCTACCGAGTCGGTGGTATCCAGTCCCGTCTGGATAATTTGGGTCGCAGCAGCCTGGGCATCAGAGACAAGATCCAAAAGACCCTGGGGAAGCTCTGTAAACGAAGAGGAGATGTCATCCATCAGAGCATGAATATACCTCCCCAGGATACAGGTCGCATTAGTGGCTTTTAACGCCAGACTGCAGGACGAAAAAATCTTCTTCGACTGCGCCTCTAGCTTTTTTGAGTCTCTGTCCCCAGGCACCGTCGGGAAAGAACCAGGCGCTGATTTGGACGAACAGGAGGCCTGCACAACCAAGCTCTCCGGCGTAGGGTGCCTAGATAGGAAACCAGGATCAGTTGGAGCCGTCCGATACCTCCTGGCCACGGCTCTGTGAACTGCTGGGGAAGATGCCGGCTTCTTCCACACCTCTAAAACCGGATCCAGCAGAGCGTCATTAAAAGGTAATAGAGGCTCCGCCGCGGCTGAGGCCGGATGCAACACCTCTGTCAAAAGGTTTTGTTTCGCCTCCACCACCGGCAAAGGCAGGTCCAAAAAACTAGCTGCCTTCCGTACCACTGTATGAAAGGAAGCAGCTTCCTCGGTATATTCCCCCGGGGACGAAAGGTCCCACTCAGGGGAAGTGTCCAGCCCACTGGCCGACTCCAGTCCACGCAGCCCATCACCCGAGTCCTCTAGCTCTCCTTCCTCTAGGGCTCGTTGGTACTCCTGCTCCTCTAGTACCCGGAGAGCACGCCTCCTTGAATGCAGTCGTTGCTCAATCCGCGGAGTCGACAACACCTCCGCCGAAGTCGGAGATCGGCGCCGATCTTCCGAAGCCACCGACGCCTCATCCGGCGCCACAGGTAACTTCGGCGCCGACTGAAGAGCAGATGAAACGGATGGACCCACCGGAGTCACAGGCCGAAATCTCGACGTCGACGGGATGGAAATCCCTGGGGCCAATCCCTCCGAAGCCATCGGAGCGGCCACCGGCGCCGACACTGGCGCCGAGCCCACGTTCCCAAACG
This sequence comes from Pleurodeles waltl, assembly GCF_031143425.1. Lineage (NCBI taxonomy): Eukaryota > Metazoa > Chordata > Amphibia > Caudata > Salamandridae > Pleurodeles > Pleurodeles waltl. The sequence continues at coordinate 849,407,184 of NC_090444.1, forward strand.
GGAGAAAGGGCATAAAGGGTGCCGGCCGAAGAGGCGCAGGATCACCCAAAGAAAAGGCCAAAGGCCCAGCCGGAGCACCCCCTGGAGCCATCTGTTGGAAGATGGCATACATCGCATTCAAGAATGCGGAACTATCGGCTCCAGGGGTGGGAAAAGCCGGATACTGGGGTGCCTGACTCGGAGGCGACCCCGACGCCGGCCTCGGCGTCTGCGCCGGAGAAAACACCTGAGGCTCCAATACCTCAATCACCGACGCCTGTCCAGGCGAAGTTGGAGACGTCGGAGAGAGCAACGGCGTCGAAGGATGCGGCGTCACCGTGGGGCTGACCTCCCATGTCCTCCGGCGCCGATCCGGAGACCTGGAACGAGCCTCCCTTGAATGACGCCGAGATTCTCTACGGCGCCGGGAGTCTCGATGACGCCGATGTCTTGGAGAAGACTTTTTCTTGTGATGCTTCTCCTTTGACTTGGCCATAAACAGCTTCGCCTCGCGTTCTTTAATGGCCTTCGGATTCATGTGCTGACACGAATCACAAGTCGAGACGTCGTGGTCGGAGCTCAAACACCAAAGGCAATCGGAATGAGGATCCGTCACCGACATCTTGCCTCCACACTCACGACAAGGCTTAAATCCAGACTTTCTCTGCGACATTATTTCCACAGAGAAAGAGTACGCAGCAAGATATACACTGTAACCGCAAGAGTAACAGTTGCTCCCTCGAAGATAACCGTTTCGAATGCACGGAAAAAAGGGAACTGACGTCCGCACGTCGTCGAGGACCTCTTATTGCCTGTATGACGTCAGACGGCGTCGCGTGCGAGACAGTGACGTCCTCGTCGACGTGCAGAGACTAGTAAGAAGATTTCCGTAGAATGCTGGCGCCATGGGAGTATTCATGAGGTGAGGAATCCACAGGTAGTTGTATCCATCAGAAACTGCACTGTATCCAGAACAGCTCCAATGAAAGGGAGCATCTAGGAGGGAGTTGTGTGACTTCAGCACATTGATTGTGAACCCCTGTGAGTGCAGAAGATTTGCATAGTCTGTAGTTGGGAGACGGCTGCCTAGGGCAAGCCCACCCAAAACAGCCAATTATTGAGGTAGCGAAAGACCAGAATCCATTACCTCTGCAGAGCTGAAACCACTACTGTGTAAAAAAACGTTTTGACATGATTAGCTCCACACTGTTTGCTGATGTGGCTTTGACTGTTAGTGCACTGGGTCCCTGCTAACCAGGTCCCCAGTGCCAGATCTTTTTTGCCAAAACTGCACAGATGTTTTGCACAATTCGCAAACTTTTTAGCTACCTCTGTAAGTCCTTAGTAATTGGTACACCTGGTACCTAGGGCCTCAGGATCTATGAGGGTTGCAGCACCAACTGTGCCACCCTCAGGGACCCCTCACCAAATCCACAGTGCTGCCATTGCAGAATGGGTGTGCTGGTGCAGACCTAATTGAAAACACAACCTGTCACACACCCCTGTGTGCCGGGTCTGCTATCACTGCATGTGCCAGGTGCACACCACCCCTAAGGTTGTGTGCACCCAGGCACATGTGAGGGCATATATGCATGAGCAGATATGCCTCTGCTATGTCTATGTCGATTCTGAGACATAGTAAGTGCACAGGGATGTAATTTTAAATGCATGTGCTGTACACAGGTCATTACGAACTCCCAAGCTAAGTGATGGCGTCCCTGAAACCTGGGTCCTTTGGTATCAAACAGCTCAGAATAATAAACCCTCACTGACCCCAGTGACGGATTTATTAAAAAATGCACACACAGGGCACCTAAGAGGTGCCCCTTTAAAATGTACCAGCTACTAGTGTGATGACTGAGTGTACCGGACCATTTCAGCCACCACAGACTTGTTTCAGGCACCCCCAAGGAGACAGCCAGCAGTCTTGAGGGCCTGAGATAAAAGCCTGTGCTGGGCAGGGGTGTGACCTCATCTCCCAGGCAGGATGAAATTTCCAGGGCAGGGACCTTCAAAGGCCCTGCTGCCTTTGTAATGCAACCCAGGTCTCTGCGGATGGGGGAGATAACCAACCCCCCTGTCCTGACTCCACTTTTGGCAGCAGCACGGTGGCAAAAATTAGTTAAATTAGGAGGTGTGCCCACTTCATGCCAGTCCTACCCCTAAGGTAAACAAGCTGAAATTGGGACTACTTTCCAAATTCCTCCATGTTGCTTGGAAGGAATTAGGCCACTAGGGTTAGGGCTATGCCCAATTCCCAGCGAAAGTGGTCATAAGAAAGCCGTAGTCAACCTAGTCCAGTCCATTGGCTATCAACTGCCACTCCCTGTAACACCCCTAAATTGGCTATTTAGGTGGCATCCATGAATCCCAGAACTCCGATCACGACAACCTAAGAAGACCCAGACAAAGAAGAGCTGCACCCGCAGAAGAGGAAGATAAGAAGCAGCTGACCAGGACCCATTCTCTCTGGCTTGCTTGTTGACCTCGAAGGATCCTGCACAAGAAGACAACTCGTCCAGCCTTCAATAAAGACTCAAGTCTCCTGTGGGCACCGGACTTGCTCTGCAACAAGAAACTCCAAAGAAAAGACTCTACAGCTGCTGGAACCCCCAAAACCTGGCATCAGAAGTGACCACTGCACCCGTTATCCATGACCAGAGGAGAAGCTATCTGAGGTGCCAATGCGGGTCCCAGATGTCCAGAGAGAGTCGTGTGGCCTCAGGCATCTTGGACTCTCAAAAGAGGCCCACAGCCTATGCATGCAGGCCCCCCTCTCCCACAGGCTTGTGGAGAGAGAAAATCTTACATCTCCGGCAACTCCTGCACCCATGACCCCTGACCCCAGCTGGGGTGGGTCATTGGTGCCAAACATGTCCCCCTGCTCCTAAGAGCTTGAGTACACACTGGGCCCACCCCTGCCAGACTCTCCCACGACGCCCGCAGCCTCAACACACAGGACCCACTGACCACAAGTACTCCTGGACGTGAAAACCTGACACCTAAAGACACTCCTGCATCTGTTGCCCCTGGGCACAGGAGAAGAGGACCAAAGGTGCACCCATGTCCCTGAGTACCCCACATTTACTAACTGCCTGCTTATTGTCCTTGACTGGCTTCCTAGCTAGAGCCTACAGCCTGTCTTCATGAGCACCAAACTTCCATAGGAAACCATTGGACACTCAACGCCTTACTGCACCTCTGTGCCTCAGTGCTGCCCGGTGTGACCTGTTGGTGTGGTTCTGATCAGTGCCCAGTACTTACCTTAACTCCCTTAGATTGGCTTTGTAAGTCATTGTTAAGCCTGTGTTTGCTGAACATTGTTTTTCCTACATAGGATTACATTGAGAGAACTCTAAAAAATTACAATGTCTATTTCTGAAACTGCAAAGCATTTATGCTTAAAAGTCTACTTACCCGATTACAAAGTTATTGGGTTTGAAACATGATATATAATTATTTTCTAAATTGGTCTCACAATTTATTCTTTGAGTGTGTGTAGGAAGCTGGCTCTGTATATACTATATCAAAATGAGATACAGTTTGCACAGAGTCCAGGGGTTCCACAGAGGCTAAAGTAGATAATACTAATGCTCACCTTTGTGGTAGTGTGGTCGAGCAGTTAGGCTGAGGGTAGTGCAAAGCATTTGTGTACACACACAGCTAATAAATGAAACACACACTCAATGAATAACATCAGGCCAACTGTTTTTATATAGCAAAAATATATTGTTTTACTTTATTTCTAGAACCACAAGATTCAAGTTGTAGGTAAGTACCTTTGCAAGAATGTAACTAACATAGGTATCAATACCACTTTGTTTCAATTTGGCAAGTAATGCGGTTTTCGAATAAGTAGCAATAATATAGTTTAAAAGTTGACAGTCCAATTTTTAGAAACTGTTCTGGGGAGAAGAAAAGTTAGCACAGATACAAGATATGTTCAGGACTTACAGTTCCAGTCTCCGGGGGTTAGGATATCCACAGGGTGGGGTTCAAATTAACCCCAAACACCCACCACCAGCAACACAGGGCCGGCCAGGTGTAGAGGTCAAATTCTCGGTAGATTTAACATGGGTTACTACGGAGACTGGGGGCACTCAGAATCAGGCCTGTTTGCAGGTAAGCACCTGTGTCTTTGGAGGGCAGACATGGGGGGGTTAAGAGGAGGGTTGGGGGGGGTGGGTAAGTAGGGGGGGGCACCGGTCACCACTAAACAAACACTCTCAATGGCGGTCGGGTGCAAACAGTGTCGGGCTCCCAATACTTTCCTACAGGGGGACCAGAGGGGGCACAGAGATGCTGCAGGTGAAGTCCCGGGGGTGGGGCCGCTCTCCACTGGAGTTCTTGGTCCTCTAGGGTGCAGGCAGTCCTCTTGAGGGTTTTAAGAGGTCGTTGGTCCTGCAGAATGCATCGTCTTTTTGTAGTGGGCTTCCGAAGCTGGTGACAGGTCTGTAGGGCTGGGGCCAAATCAGTTGGTGTCTTTAATCTTCTCTGCTGGGGGGCAGCTTAGCGGCCCTTCTTTCTTCTTCTTGAGGTCGCCAGGAATCTGACGAGCTAGATTCAAGGATATGGTGATGGAACTCAACCTCACCCCTTACCTGCACCTAGGGATGACAGAGCTAAGGTCCCTCTGTAAGTTAAGAAACATCAAAACCCGGTCCAACCCTACCAAGGTCAAGCTCCAGGAGCTCTTGGCAGAGTACACTAGGGACCGCCCTACTGAAGGGGAAGACCTCCACTCAGACTGGTAAGAAATTGGGGATCTGGAGGTAGAACTCCCCCCTCCTATCCTAACTAGGGAGACCGGGGTTCCAAGACCCCCATCTCCACAAATCAGACTCAGAGACTCTGGTTCTTCCACACAGGAGTCCAGTTCCTCTGTGAACACTGAGGGCAGCCTCAATGAAGAGGACATCCTTTTAGCAAGGATGGCCAAAAGATTAGCTTAGGAGAAACTACTCCTAGCTATAGAAAGGGAGAGAAAATAAATGGGTTTAGCACCCATAAATGGTGGCAGCAACAGAATAACTAGGGACAAAGAGTTTTCTGACACCCCTAAAATCCATAAAGGGATTGTCTGCAAATATGAGGATGGTGATGACATCACCAAGTAGTTCATAGCCTTTGAGAGGGTATGTGGAACCAGAATAAAACAAAAAGTCTCATTGGGGAGCTCTCCTTTGGGAACTGTTTACTGGTAAGTGTAGGGACAGTCCCCTCACACTCACTGATGCAGATGCTGAATCCTATTACCTCATGAAGGCTACCCTGATTGAGGGCCTTAGATTCACCACTGAGGAGTATAGAATTAGGTTCAGGGGGGCTAACAAAACCTCGAGCCAGTCCTGGGTTGATTTTGTAGACTATTCAGTGTAAAGAACTGGATGGTTGGGTAACTAGAAGTGAAGTGCATGACTATGATGGGCTTTATAATTTGTTTATGAAAGAACACATTTTAAGTAACTGATTCAATCAAAAGTTGCATCAATAGCTGGTAGACCTAGGTCCTATTTCTCCCCAAGAATTGGGAAAGAAGGCAGATTACTGGGTCAAGACTAGGGTAACCAAAATTTCAACTGGGGGTGACCAAAAGAAAGGGGTTACAAAGCCTCCCCAGGAGAAAGTGGATGACACTCCTAGACGTAAAGAAAAAGAGTCCTTTGTAGGCCCCCAAAATCCAGTCCAGGAGGGTGGGCCCCAGGACAAATCCCAAAACAAAAGTGGTTACCAGTGTAAGAACTGGGATGCCACTAAGGCATGGTGCCACAACTGTAGACAGACAGGGCACTACAACAAGGACACTTCTTGTCCCAAAAACAAACCCCCAAGCAAAACCCCAGGGGTGACCAGTGTAGCCATTGGGAATGACTCCTCAGACGAGGAGGCCCTCAAAGCCTTCAACTGGAAAATGGGCCCAACAGGTGAGTTAGAGATTCCAGAGGGAAGTACACCCTTCCACCACCTACTGGTGAATAGAATCCCAGCCACTGCCCTGAAAGACACTTGTGCCAGTCACACTATTGTGTATGACAGGCTGGTGCTCTTAAACCAGAACACTCCAGGTGAGACTGTCAGAGTAAGGGTTAGACCACACAAGGTCACTAATAGCCCTGTGGCTTTAGTGCCCTTAGAAGTGGGATGGACATTTAGCTGGAGAAGGGTGGCAGTCAGTGCAGTCCTCCCCCTTGATTATCTCCTTCAAAATGACCACCAGGAAGTTGGTCAGAGCCCGAGAGAGGAACTGGTCCAGTGCCAGTCCTCTCCCCAGGATTCTGGAGGTGCTGCCCCTGCAATAACTGCAAGTAGGCCCCAAAAGAAAAAGAAAAGAACGCACTGCAGGAAAGGTGGACAACCTTTAGCCAAGGTTCCAGCAAGCCAAGGAGATTCTGCTCCATTAGGGTAGAACTCCAAAAGTGGCACTGTTAAAGTCCAAACTGGCCAACAAGAAATCCTGGCTAGTCAAGAAGCTGTTAAGCATGAGTGGGTGGCTCCTCACCACCCTGGTGTCCCCCCCCCCCCCCCCTCCCCCCCGAGGACGCGGGTTCTTACCTGCCAGCAGACCGGAACCGGAGCAACCCTAGTCTCCATAGGCGCCCATGTTATTTTGGCTCCTCTTTGACTTCTGCACCTGACCGACCCTGTATTGCTGGTGCTGGGTGTTTGGGGTTGACTTGAACCCCCAACGGTGGCCTACCTATGCCCTGGAGACTGAACTTGTAAGTGCTTTACTTACCACATTTACCTAATTGTACTTAACTCCCCCAGGAACTGTTGAATTTTGTGGTGTCCACTTTTAAAATAGCTTATTGCCATTTTATACCAAACTGTGTACATTACTGTTATGATTCAAAGTCCTATCTATACCTATGTAAAGTACCTTACATTTAATGTACTTACCTGAAATTTGAATCTTGTGGTTCTAAAATAAATTAAGAAAATAATATTTTTCTATATAAAAACCTATTGGCCTGGAGTTAAGTCATTGAGTGTGTGTTCATTTATTGCCTGTGTGTGCACAACAATTGCTTAACACTACCCTCTAATAAGCCTAACTGCTTGACCACACTACCACAAATAGAGCATTAGTATTATCTATTATTGCCTCTGTCAAGCCTCTTGGGGAACCCCTGGACTCTGTGCACACTATCTCTCATTTTGAGATAGTATATACAGAGCCAGCTTCCTACAGCATAGTACTGGCGTATTAAGGTAATTCTAAGCACTAGCATGAAAGCTGAAGTGTCTGTTTAAGAAGAAATCCAGCCAATGCAAAAGGTTGAATTTAGAATGCAAATGGTTTAGTACTTCAGCTGGTAAATCTTGGGCTTGTGAGCTAGGGCTAGGCATGTACCCCTTAATTTGAAGATGACAATATCATCCGCCGTCAGTTTGGTCTTTCCCACTGTGAACTTTAGGAAACTCCACCGGCAAGTCAAAAGCTAAATGTGAAAATATGCCTCTGAAAACTCTATAGAGACCATCAAGTTTTCACTGAGATATGTCTGCATAACCTACTGGATGTAAACATTCTGAATTTCTGTTTCTCCGGTAACAGTTCCGAAAACAAAGGTGGAGGTGTTGTTTAAGACTGTTTCTTATTTTCAGGACAATAAAAAACATTGTTGTGCTCTCCAAGAGTGGATCTCTTTCTACAGATTATCCTAGAATACTGTGAAAACATCTTTCACAAAGATGTTTGTGTGAAGGGGAGCAGAAGTTAGGTGCTCCTAAATGAAAGGGAGTTCCCAAATTAAACTATCAGCAGGGCCTTTGGGTCAAATTTCATATTCATCTGTGTATGACGTATTCCCCACATCCTCATATAGGTGTGTCATGGTACTTCTGTAGATTGGTGTTGGTCGTCTCTGCTTGATTCTCTGTCTCCAAGACTGCCAACTGTACCTTTGGAGGACGTGCCTCACCAGAATCCACTAAACTGGCTGCATGTCACCGGAAGAATCATTATGAATGCATTATCTTTGACATCTAAGCACTATGCTAGATTCAATTGGAGGTGCCACGGCATTCCCAGTTATAATACAGCTGCACATTACTCCTCTAGCTGCATCCTTGTTGTCATGGAATAACAGTAGAAATGGACCTCAGATGTTTTCAGGAAAACATCAGGAAGCTAGGCATGAATGTAAGATATGATAAAGGGATACAACTTTCATCACGGGCATTTGCCTCAGGCAAGACTATCAGAGGTTATCAAATTTCACTGAGGCAACATATTCATGCCACAAGTGTTCTGCCGGTAAAACTACAATTGAAAAGCTTTGCTTTTAATAAGCATTGTTCTTCACTTAATAATCCTTGTCACATAAAGGAAGTCCAAAGCATTTATATCTGATGATAATAAAAGGTCTGATATCTTTGAAAGGTCCTCTGGTCTCAAACTCTCTTCTTTACAATTTTCTACGCTGCTGTGTAAAGGGTGAGAGCTAATGAAGAAGCTTGAGGCAGTGTAAAGGTAGACGACTGAAGTGCACTGAACAGAGCCGTGAGGATCATTTGAAAGGCTTTCATTTTTTCACTTGATGTTCCTTAAGAAAGAAAATTTACCTAGGACAGATTCATCTTTTCCAGATTTGAACATGCTCAAGAGGATACTAGCTAACCAAAATGTAGGGAGGCAACTTGCTTTTGTGGTAAGATTTTCATTACGTAGATTGTCTCAACAATGCTCAGCATGATTTACATTTGGACTTAGATTTCAAAACCTTTCTCTGTGAAACAATGACAAGCTGGCCTCATTTTGGCAAATGGCTTTGGGAGGCAAGAAGGTATTTAAAAAACTGCAGAAGATGGCTTGTGCTGGCGCTTAAGCATCAGAAGCAACACAAAAGCAGATCATCAAGATAGAGATATACCTCCAATAGAGCGAACACAGTTTGAAATCTGAAAACTTCACAGGAGAGAAAGCTTGGATGGTCACCACCAAACTAAAGAAAAGGGAAAAATATTGGCCTTTGTACACTCCGAATACCAGCATATAAGAATAACAAAGGAAAAGCAACTCAGATCATATGTGCTAGTTTCTAATTTTAGGAATCAGCTTCCTCATTTAATGCACTGATGTTAGCCAGGGCCGTGGCCTCCACTTGATGCCGGTGAATAGTAATTTCTGAAAATATTTTCCAGTAAGAGTCTGCTCCCGAGAAGAGTTTATCATGAGTAATCTGTATTACAGAATCACCTATAGAATTAGTATATTTTCAGAAAATGGCAAGGTGAAGTTTCAGGAAAATAAGCTTATTAAATATGAACATCTAATATTTGAGGAAAATAAAAGGCTGTTCGTTGTAAACAAATTAAGACGTGGTCCAAAATAAATTCAGCACTGGTATCTAAATGATGACTCATGCCGAGTTTATGATACATTTTTTTTATTTTATTAATGTCCTTGTGCCACCTTGGACTTGCTGCTGTGGTATTGTTTAATGTCGAGCCCAAAAATTCCAAATATACTGACATAGCTTTTTCTGACATCATCAGTAATAAAGTTGTGAGGTCTAAACCTGGAAGGTTAGTGTCACCTTATAGATAAGTCTGAGTTCTGGACATGCAAATCTCTAATCTGAATAAAATCACTAGTCTCCAAAGCAACAGTGAGTTATTTTTGTGGAATATCGACCTTTTCATTATATCTCTTCAAAATAGATTGAAATGCATTTAACATGCTTTAACATGACAGAGACTCTGCTTCACTAACATGAAAGGAAATTAAATGAAGAAGTGAACAAAGAGGCAAACTGCATACCCAGATTATTTGAACATACTGAAAAGCTATGGGAAATGTAGAGAAATTGTACTCTAAAATGCAGATTCAGTCTATATGCTTACTTAGTAATCCAGCGAGTCCCATTATCATCAATAACGAGTGTGTAGCGTACATGATACACCATTAGAATGTTTCATGAGCACTAATTCAAAAGTGCTTGTGAAGCAGTGGCTTTAACTAATTTATCTGAATCTGTTCCGTAGAGTGGACCATGTGTCTCATTCATTCCAAATCTTCTCAAAGAGTACACGTGAAATGATTATCATCTGAGGAGGGTAAGGCTTGGTCCCTTATGTCACTTGTGCACTTCAGAACTGAATTTATAAGACATAATTTGAAAAGCTCACTAGCCATCACCGGTGCAGACTTCCAAAAGAACAGGCTGAGATAAAAAAAGAAACACAAAAAATTAGCATCTGCTGAGGGACGGATATCCACGAGACAAAAGCGTGAAGAAAATGTAATGATGCATACGTTTGCCCTATTAACCTCTTTTTTATGGATAATTCTCTCAAAACCTGTAGGTGCTCTTGAGGAGATATGGTATTCTAGAAGCAAATAATACATGAAAATCCTCTGTTGACTAGCTGAGCTTCTTCAAACTGGCAAAAAGTCTGAGAGAAAATCTAAATTCCTTAGTGCAATCAACGTGGAGACTTTTTCTCACTTCTGTATTATTAATATTATTCCCATAAAACAAGTAAGAGAAGGTTTAGTTAAGAACTAACTTGGTAGACTTTGCTCTATGCATCCCTTTCGGTACTATCACTACAATGTCAAGTGCATATGCTCCTAATGCCGATGGGGAACATCTTGCTCCAAACATCAACAGCAGCAACTGCACCCACAACTGCAATTAAACTTAGACTACGACATGAACTTATGGCACAAACATAAACATGAAAACAAGCATTAGCAAATCCAATCGGTCTTGGTAATGCTTGAGCTATTGGCGTTGTCAATGTGGATCTGTTTTACCACTGAGAAACTAAAAAATAATAACAAGAAAAAACCTAAACATTTCAGACATAGTAAGCATAACGAACAAATTTATATACATGATTTAAAAGAAACAAATGCCTGCATTGTTTTAGCTGCAAACATTTAGGTGAATTTACATAAGTCTACATTTTATTTAGGGAAAGTATACCTTGATGCTAAGCCTGTGGTGGCAGGATGTAAAAGAAGATAAATAGTAACCGAATACTGGCTTTGGTTTTGCAACCCTGACCAAGGACACTTAGCAAAGGAAAAAAAAAAAACAACTAGCCAAAACCTAAAAAAAGAAGTCGAAAAAAAAAAGGTATTGCTTTGTTAGTCCAGAGTCAAAGTACAATTACTTCGCTGGTTTATTCTTCTCTTGGGCGTACAAAAATATTAGGCTGTCCTAGTATAATGAATAGCCTAATAAAGTCTCAAATATAGCTCCCTAAAGTAAGACAGTCACACATCCAGACAGATTCAACAAGTCAATCCTAAAAAAATTATTCCAATTAAGAAAGGTTCATATAAGAGAATTTTATATTTCTTATACATATCATTATTTAAACTATTCCTATGTTCGACTTATGGGTTGACGTTAACAGTGTGAAAATGTGCATATTAAACAAACGTATGCAGGCTAAAAATTGGCAGTTGATTAGACTATGATTTACTCAAACTGTTAACAGGGTGATAAGCTGTATAGAGTGTTCAAACTGTATGTCTAATTATGACCTGAGTCGCATTAAACCAGAATAGCAATGTAATTTGTTTACGATTCGCTGAAAAAATGAAGATGACATTACTAAACATCAACCTAAAATGGACCAATATAATAATTCTATTATCTATTGTTTTAATTCATGTTACAGACACATAAGATTTGTGGACGGATAAAGAGTATGCACGCACGTACAAGATCTGAACTGCTTTAAAAACACTCAGTGAGCTTGAGGCAGACAAAGTGATACTGAATGGCCACTGCTGAAAGTCTGTCTCCCTAGGCCTCAGTGGCCAGTTGGTTATTAAAGAGAATACAACTGCCACTGAGACATCCTTCATCCTACTGGAACAGGATCTGAAATGGGCTGTCAAGCAAGATGTGCTGCAGAAACAGAAATAACCTGAGCAAAAACATGGAAAGTGCGATGCCCAGCTCATATGGCTAGTTTACAGAGCGTGGATGTGTGACGTGTCCACGGAGGAAGGGCTGCAGTCCCGAATTAAAGAATAACAGAAGATTACAGCACAGATGGGGGGGTCTAAAGGCAACCTGCGAGATCCAGAATCATGGCCCTGCCCTTTCGAGATTGGCCAGTAGCTTGCCAACCCTTAGCGTGCTCACGCCTGGAAAGTTACGCAAGCAATAATAATAAAAAACGTCACCAAAAGAAATTGGAGAACACGAGCAAGCAATAATAATACATGCTTACATTTTAGAACAAGCAGCAAAGTGGAAGGGAGTTGGGGCACTGAACAGGCGCCCTGTGAAAACATCGTCCGACATTTGATTTCCGCCTTTAATGAAGCCTGGCAGCAACAGCAGCAGCTCCCATAACCTGATGCAAGCAGTTCCAGTAAGCAAACTGTAAATACAAAAGCAGAGCTTTTACTCACCTACACCGAATTCAAGCGGTGAAGCAGGAGGGAGCGGGGGACATGTGACCCCAGTCACTGAATGCGCAGCAATTGTGATGACATAAGAAGATTATTTACAGGCATGTTTATGCAGCTCGGAGCCAGTGAAAACGGTCATGTTAAGTGCTCTTTAACAAAGAAGAAAGTAGTTCCTAGAAAAGACCTTAAAATCCAAGCAGTGGATGAACAGGAGTAATTTGTCCATGCCCTCGGGGACAGGAAGACAAATGGAGAAAAAGAATAAAAGAGCGACAATGGAGTCAGCAAATGTGAAGCACATGGGCAGGCTGAAGTCCACAAAGTATATAATACATGTCTCTTCGAGACAATGTGCTTGCTGTCTAACTGAGACCTAAACATATAGTTCCAATGACTACTGCAATCCAGATCACCAAGGGGGTGATTCTAACCCCGGCGGTCTTAGACCGCCGGGGCCTGGGTCGGCGGGAGCACCGCCGACAGACCGGCGGTGCCCCTCAGGGCATTCTGACCGCGGCGCTTTGGCCGCGGTCAGTGCAGGAAAACCGGCGGTCTCCCGCCGGTTTTCCGCTGCCCCTTGGAATCCTCCAAGGCGGCGCAGCTTGCTGCGCCGCCGAGGGGATTCCGACCCCCCCTACCGCCATCCAGTTCCCGGCGGTCCGCCCGCCGGGAAACGGATGGCGGTAGGGGGGGTCGCGGGGCCCCTGGGGGCCCCTGCAGTGCCCATGCCCCTGGCATGGGCACTGCAGGGGCCCCCGTAAGAGGGCCCCTAAATGTATTTCACTGTCTGCGCAAATACGCGACGGGTGCAACTGCACCCGTCGCACAGCTTCCACTCCGCGATTCCGAGCCGGCTTCATCGTCTTCATCGTGGAAGCCTCTTTCCCGCTGGGCTGGCGGGCGCCAGCCCAGCGGGAATGTCAGAATTACCGCCGCGGTCTTTCGACCGCGGAACGGTAACCTGACGGCGGGACTTTGGCGGTCGGCCTCCGCCGCCCGCCAAGGTCAGGATGAGGGCCCAAGTCTCTACAACACTTCGCATTCACTCACGGAATATTTTTTTTATGAGAGTAAACAATAAATTAATGCTGCAAGGACGGAGTTCTGTGAATTGGTGTGAAGGCCTATGCCTGCTATCTGCCTCACAGGATCAACAAGGTAGACTCGTATTCCAGGAGTCCCTGTGAAAGAACCATGGATGGACACGGAAGCTAGGCCGCCCCTGTAGGAAGCTGGTTCTGTATATACTATTTCAAAGCAAGAGATAGTGTGCACAGAGTCCATGGGTTCCCCTTAGAGGTAAGATAGTGGCAAAATTAGATCATTCTAATGCTCTATTTTTTGGTAGTGTGTCGAGCAGTAGGCTTATCAGAGGGTAGTGTTAAACATCTGTTGTACACACACAGGCAATAAATGAGGAACACAAACTCAAAGACTTACTCCAGGCCAATAGGTTTTTATATAGAAAAATATATTTTCTTAGTTTATTTTAAGAACCATAGGTTCAAGATTTCAAATAAACACATAAAATGCAAGGTACTTCACACAGGTAGGTTAGAAACTTTGAATAAAAGCAATATCGTATACAGTCTGTTAAAATAGCAATAAGCTATCTTAAAAGTGGACACTGCAAAAATCAACAGTTCTGGGGGGTGGGGGAGGGTGGTTAGTTTGTGAGGTAAGTAAAGCACTTACAAGTCTCACTTCTGGGGCATAGGCAGCCCACCATTGGGGGTTCAAGGCAACCCCAAAGTTACCACACCAGCAGCTCAGGGTCGGTCAGGTGCAGAGGTCAAAGAGGTGATCAAAACACATAGGCGCCTATGGAGAACAGGGATGCTCCGGTTCCAGTCTGCCAGCACGCAAGTACCTGTAGACCAGGGGGGTTTTGTAGAGCACTGTGGGGGGGGAGGGGGGAGGGGGGGGGGGGGGGGAAACGACACACAAGTAGGCACAGAAAACACACCCTCAGCGGCACAGGGGCAGCCGGGTGCAGTGTGCAAAGCAGGCTTCGGATTTCAGATAGGAATCAATCAAGAGACCTGGGGTTCACTCTAACTGTGCAGGCAGGCACAGGAGGGTCTTCTCTGGACAGCCACCACCTGGGCTAGGCAGAGGGTCGCCTGGGGCTCACTCCTGCACTGAGGTTTGGTTCCTTCAGGTCCTGGGGGCTGCGGGTGCAGTGCTGGTTCCACGTGTCGGGTCCCTTGTTACAGGCAGTCGCAGTCAGGGGGAGCCTCTGGATTCTCTCTGCAGGCATTGCTGTGGGGACTCAGGGGAGGTCGTCTCAGGCTACTCACGAGTTTGCAGTTGCCGGGGAGTCCTCCCTGTGGTGTTTTTTCTCTGGATCTCGAGCCGGGGGTGTCAGGTGCAGAGTGTGAAGTCTCAAGCTTCCGGCGGGAAACGTAAAGTCTTTGAAAGTTGCTTCTTTGTTGCAAAGAACTAGCTGGTTTTGAGCAGGGCCACTGCTCATGGGAGTTTCTTGGTCCTTTAGTCCAGGGCAGTCCTCTGAGGCTTCAGAAGTCGCTGTTCCCCGTCGGATGCGTCGCTGGTTGCAGGTTTTCAAAGTCAGAGACAGGCCAGTAGGGCTGGGGCCAAAGCAGTTGTCGTCGTCCATCTTCTCTGCAGGCTTGTAGGTCAGCAGTCCTTGTTTCTTCAGGTTGCAGGAATCTGATTTCCTGGGATCTGGGGTGCCCCTAAATACTAAAAGTAGGGGTGTGTTTAGGTCTGGGAGGGCAGTAGCCAATGGTTACTGTCCTTGAGGCTGGCTACACCCTCTTTGTGCCTCCTCCCTGTGGGAAGGAGGGCGCATCCCTAATCCTATTGGGGGAATCCTCCAAAACTAAGATGGAGGATTTCTAAAGGCAGGGGTCACCTCAGCTCAGGACACCTTATGGGCTTGTCCTGACTGGTGGGTGACTTCTCCTTGTTATTCTCATTATCTCCTCCAGCCTTGCCGCCAAAAGTTAGGGCAGTGGCCGGAGGGGCGGGCATCTCCACTAGCTGGGATGCCCTGGTGCGCTGTAACAAAAGGGGTGAGCCTTTGAGGCTCCCTGCCAGGTGTTAAAGTTCCTGCAGGGGAAGGTGTGACACACCTCCACCCAATACAGGCTTTGTTCCTGGCCACAGAGTGACAAAGGCACTCTCCCCATGGGGCCAGCAACATGTCTGGTGTGTGGCAGGCTAGCAGAAACTGGTCAGCCTACACTAGAAGTCGGTTTAGTACACAAGGGGGCATCTCTAAGATGCCCTCTGGGTGTATGTTACAATAAATTGCTCACTGGCATCAGTGTGCATTTATTGTGCTGAGCAGTTTGATACCAAACTTCCCAGTTTTCAGTGTAGCCATTATGGAACTGTGGAGTTCGTGTTTGACAAACTCCAAGACCATATACTCTTATGGCTACCCTGCACTTACAATGTCTAAGGTTTTGCTTGGACACTGTAGGGGCATAGGGCCAGGTGTACGAAAGGATTTTACCCATTCTGTATCTATGGGAAAAAGCTTTCGTACATCTGGCCCATAGTGCTTTATACCTGTGGTATAGTGCACCCTGCCTTAGGGCTGTGAGGCCTGCTAGAGGGGTGACTTCCCTATGCCACAGGCAGTGTGATGCTTGCATGGCACTCTGAGAGGAGTGCCATGTTGACGTAGTCATTTTCTCCCCACCAGCGCACACAAGCTGTGAGGCAGTGTGCATGTGCTGAGTGAGGGGTCCCCAGGGTGGCATAAGACATGCCGCAGCCCTTAGAGACCTTCCCTGGCATCAGGGCCCGTGGTACCAGGGGCAAAGGGGTACCAGTTACAAGGGACATATCTGAGTGCCAGGGCGGTGCCAATTGTGGGAGCCTGGTTAGCAGGGTCCCAGCACACTTTCAATCAAAACTTAGCATCAGCAAAGGCAAAAAGTTAGGGGGTAACCATGCCAAGGAGGCATTTCTTTACAACCCCCTTAAAAAAAAAAAGTGGGTTCTCTCCTGCAACGAATCTCACAACCACTCTGATGTACCTAAAGAGTTGACCACATGCCATTGCTCACTAAAGGCTTTTTTCAAAGCAGCTTTCATGACTTTTTAGTAGCTCTTCCCTAATTACGAACAGCTCAGAACAGTGAAACATACTCAAGACTCGGATGTAGAAATCTGAGAATACTGCCCCCCATCATACTCTCACCAAGCCCATGAACACACCTATTGTCACTAGAAGAGTTAATAAAGTCTGTCAGTCCGAGGTGACACACAAGCACCAACACTCCCTAGAACGCTTGAAGGAGCATCACAATCATACATTCATACCCAAAATGAGGTCTGGTTTCCAGAGACAGACAGACTCTTGCATCATAAGAAAATGTTGCTTCCTAAAATTGAATATTATTCATAGAGGAACAAAGAACAAGTTACTTACCTTCGGTAACCATTTATATGGTAGGGACATATTCTAGTTGCAGATTCCTTACATTAGAATTCCCCCCACAGGCGTCAGACTGGATCTGGAGATTTTTCTCAAGCAGTACCCTTGCGTGTCGTCAGGTGGCATCACTTGACTCCGCTTTTGTCGTGGTCACCCTGATGACGTTGGGAGTCGTATATAGATGCCACCTCAGCGTGGTGACATCAGTTTCTTTTCACAACTTTCCACGCCAAAGTGCAGACTCCTGAAGAACACTGAAAATGGTGTGTCAGAGCTAAGGCCCTGAATGGGGAATCCCTGTCCCTCTAAATCAGTTTGCAAGCGGGGAGGATGGGTGGGTTGGTAAGAAATCTGTAACTAGAATATGTCTCTACCAGATAAATCGTTTCCAAAGGTAAGTAACTTGTTCATCTGATAGAAACGTCTAGTTGCAAATTCCTTATCTTAGAATAGATACCCAAGCAATGACATCCTCGGTGGTGGGCTGCGAACCAAGATCATACTAGAAAGTCCTGCAAGACTGAACAACCAAAGTAGCCATCCCTGGGGACCTGACTGTCCAGGCAGTAATGTTTAGTAAACATGTGCAGGGATGCCCACGTTGCTGCCTGGCAGATACCCAGGACAGGAACTCCTCGTACTAACGCTGTAGTAGCAGCAGTTACTCTGGTGGAATAAGCGTGCAAGCCCTCAGGTGGTTGCTTCTTTGACAAAGCGTAGCACATTTTGATGGAAAGTAGTACCCATTCTGAGATAGTATGCTTTTGCACCACCTTCCATTTCTTCGCACCCGCATATCCAACAAAGAGTTGATCATCCACCCAGAAATCTTTAGTACGATTGAGGTAGAACGCCAACGCTCTTTTTGGATCCAGGTGGTGGAGTCTCCCCTCTTCATGAGAAGGTTGTGGAGGTGCGTAAAAAGTAGGCTGGTGTACATGAAAAGGTGTAACTACTTTGAAAGAAATGAGGCCCTAGCGCGTAACACCACTTTGTCAGGATGCACAGACAAAAGTGGGGGCTTGGAAGAAAGAGCCTGAAGCTCGCTCACTCACTCTGCAAGTTTTGAAAGTAAGGAACCGTAAGGGACAATTGTGTAACAGCTCAAAAGAAACACACATCAAGTACGTAAGGACAAGACTGAGGTCCCACTGAGGCATGATAAACGGAGTGGAGGAAACAAATGGGTGAGACCCTTAAGGAATCTAGCAACAATAGGAGACTTAAAAGGCGAAGGTTGATAAGGCAATCTAAGAAAGGCTGAGGCAGCCAATAGTAACCTTTAAGGGTGCCCAAAGCAGAGCCCTGCTCGGCGAAAGAAATAATGAACAAAAGAACCTCAAGATAGAAGAGCAGAGAGGGGAATCAACAGACCACAATTTTGTCGTTTTATATCCAAGTTTATTTCTTTTTGAAATAAGGAGCAAAAAACAACAACCTTACAGTGAGTACTAAGGAGCATAAGTACATAAAAAAGGTCCGCACATTATTCGTACTTGGTAACCCATCTCCTTCCTCCCCGCCCCAGGACAAGTATACTGTTCAGAAGTTTCGTCCACGGCGTGCTCTCCATTTCCCCCAGATCGCCTCTTGCTTCTGAGGACAGCTCCACGCCTCATAAATTGGCAGTCGATACCGGTTCACTATTTCGTGACTGATGGCGTCTCCGGACTTTTCCATTGTTGCGCAATGTCTCGTTTGGCCAGTAGACAGGCTAGCCCAATGAATAATCTTTCCATTCGTGCCCCTCCAAACTCCTCCAAAAGGTCCAATATTGCCACCCTCACATTCAAATCGATCGAGAGCCCCAGGGCCGCAGAGACCTTCCGCCTCACCCCCTCCCAGAAGGGGCACACCCCTGGACATTCCCAGGCTATATACAGGAGATGTGCCCCAGTTGACCATACCTCACGCATCCCGTAGGGGTCCCAGAATTCATGTGTTGCAAGCGCCGTGGGGTGAGATACGTCAAGTTAAAGTAGTTTATCTGCACCATCTTCAATCACGTTGATAAAGCTAGCTCTTGGGGTGCGAGGTAGGCCTCCATCCAATCATGCTCATCCAATTCTCCCACCCAAGTCTCCCATCTGTCACGTAACCCGGCTGGTGTGTCAGTAATGAGCGGTAAGTCTGAGGAATGGCACCTTTCCCCAGTCTCGCCATTAGCAGTTTCGTCTCAAGAGGGCTGTGGTCAGGGAGGGACAAGGCCGGCAGCAGGTGAGTTCCCAGGGCGTTGGGTAACTGAAGGAAGTGGAAAAACTGGGTATGCGCCAATTCATAGTGATCCTTCCTTTGCTGTAAGGACATCAGTCCCTTGGTATTAATCACGTCCCTCAGGTAAGTAATTCCAATACTGTCCAATTGTTTAAACCATTCTAACTCAGAGACCTGCCGGAGCCACGTGGCCTGCCTAAGGAGTGTCAGTTTAGTGAGGTGTCGCTCCCACCCCGTCAACCGCAAAGCCTTCCTCCAGTGCCTCACCACCACTTGTATACACCGGGGAACCCAGACACCGTATAGCAGGCCACCCAATGTCACCCTCCTGCCCATACAAAGGAGGTGAGCGTAGAAGTAATGGATCAGGCCCAGGGCACTGCGTACGGGAAGTTTGTCAAGACCTACAAGTTTCGGGGGAGGCAGATCATCTTAAAAAGAGCAGTGCGACCCAGAAGGTTTGGAGGACGGCATAGTCATCAGCCCAGGTCCGCAGCCAAGGCTCGCACAAGGGGTTGGAATTTTAATTCCCAGGCCAGCTCCGGGAGTGTAGAGAGATGGATTCACAGGTATTTGAAGGCATTGCGCTTTACCGGGATGGTGAGACACCATTCGTTTCCCCTTGCCTGGCCCCGCACCTCCACCAATAACGATTTCCCAGGGTACAAATACAGTCCTGACACCTCACCATACAACGTCAGCAGTTCTCGAGGCATTGGGGTCTGGAATCCCGAGGCCTCCTCAGAAACACCAGGACATCATCTGCGTACAACGAGATGATGAACATTGGTCATGGGGTAAGTTGCTCCTTGGTATAACCACAATGGTGACATCAGGAAGACCAGGGGTACGTCTCGTCGAGTTGCCTTTTGTATGCATTCACAAGGTGGGGGACCAAGCACAGACGGAACATCTTGTAGTGTTCTATTGGAAAGCCATCCAGACCTGGGGTCTTCCTGGTTTGGAGGGCCAATATGGCACATTCTACCTCCGTCAAGTGCAGATCCAGCTCCGTGGCCAAGGATGCCGAAATAGAGGGCACTGGAATATCTTTTAGAATGGGATTTTCCTGCTCTGCTGGGGGCTGAGGCACTTGTGCGTAGAGGTTCTCATAGTAAGAAGCAAAGGTGTGCACTATCACCTCCAGGCCCTCCCGAGCAACACCGGTCCAGTCCCTAATGAGGGGTACCACCCGGGTCGAGACATCTCGGGTCACCACCCAATACAGCAACTTCCCAGCCTTGTCCCCTGACTCATAGACCCTCTGGGCCGAGGCCTGCCAGCACTGCCTGGCCTCTGCGAGTGGTACTTGCTGAATTTCTGTTCGCAAGAGCACCAACCATTCTTCCGTCTCGCCGTCCCCGGTCTGTTGACCTCGGCCTTCTAGGTCCATCAGTTCACTCTCTAGCTCAGTCACCCTCTTTGATTGCTTGGCCTCCTGATGTCTGACGTATCCCTTAATGACCCCCCTCAGGGAGGGCTTTCTGGCAGCCCATAGGATCCCCCCCAGAGGTCACCGAACCTTCATTATCTTTAAAGTATTGATCAATTTGTTGATCAACATATTTGGAACAATCAGTACCAGTACCAGGCACTGAAGCACCACCTCAGGTGTCGGGTCTCCAAAGGAGTCCCCCCAGTTCATCAAGATCGGTGCATGATTTGAGATTCCGCGTGCCAATATTTGCACATTAGTCAGCCCTAAGAGGTCTACTGCTGGAAGCCATTATAAGTTCAATCCATGCCTCCGTGTGGTGTGCTGCCAACTAATGCTTGAATGCCCTTGTCTGCGGGTGCCATGCCCGCCAGGCATCACACAGGCACAGTGAGTGTGCCCACGCCACAAGACATGATGACCAGGCCTGTCTGCTTTGACAGAGGTTGGCCGAAGTCTCCCGAAGCGGGACCTGGACTGCACTGAAGTCCCCCCCAACGACTGTTGGGCCCTGTAGGAGGGATAACAGCAAGCTACGTAATTCAATTAGCGTGGACCTCAGGACCTGCGAGTACGAAATTATGTTAATCTGCCTGCTGGCTAGGCGTCCCTCCACACCGGTGTGTGTCCCCCAAGTGTCAGCACGGACTTGGGTCACCAGCAGGGGCAGTGACCTATGGAGCATGAGTGCCACTCCACTAGATCCCCTGGAAAATCCGGCATGGAACACTCGTTCATATCCAAAACAGCCAAGAAACATACAGTGGATCCCAACCAGGTGGGTCTCCTGTAAAAGGACAATATCCAGGCGGTACCTCTTGATATATCTTAGCACCACGTATCTCTTAATACGATCTAACAGACCACTGACATTCCAAGAAGGTAATTTAAACAGTGCTGGCATGTTAGATAATCAATCAATCACGATATTTATAAAGCGCGCTATGTACCCGTCAGGGTTTCGAGGCTCTGGGGGGAAGGGGGGGGGGGTGGAGGTGTGCTGCAGTTAGCGGTCGAAGAGCCAGGTTTTGAGGAGTCTCCTGAAGGTGAGGAGGTCCTGGGTCTGGCGTAGAGATGTGGGGAGAGAGTTCCAAGACTTGGCGGTGAGGAAGGAGAAGGATCTGCCGCCGCAGGTCTTGCGCTGGATTCGGGGGACGACGGCGAGGGCGAGGTTGGCGGATCGAAGTTGACGTGTGGGAGCGTAGAAATTGAGTCTGGAGTTGAGGTAGGAGGGTCCGGCGTTGTGAAGTGCCTTGTGAGCGTGGGTGAGGAGTTTAAAGGTGATCCTCTTCTCCACCGGGAGCCAGTGGAGTTCCCTCAGGTGAGGGGAGATGGGACATCGGCGGGGTATGTCGAGGATCAGTCGGGCGGAGGCATTTTGGATACGCTGGAGTCGTTTGATGTCTTTGGTTGGGATGCCTGTGTAGAGTGCTTTGCCGTAGTCAAGTCTGCTGCTGACGAGGGCTTGGGTCACCATCTTTCTGGTCTCTGTTGGAATCCACTTGAAGATTCTGCGGAGCATGCAGAGGGTGTTGAAACAGGAGGAGGAGACGGTGCTGACCTGTTTGGACATGGTGAGTGCAGAGTCCAGGATGAAGCCGAGGTTTCTTGCGTGGCTGGCAGGGGTGGGTGGGGGTCCGAGGTCGGCGGGCCACCATGAGTCGTTCCAGGCCGAAGGAGAGCGCCCGAGGATGAGGATTTCCGTCTTGTCGGAGTTGAGTTTCAGGCGACTGTTGTTCATCCATTCGGCGATGGATTTTAGTCCTTCGTGGAGGTTTGTTTTGGCGGTGAGTGGGTCTTTGGTCAGGGAGAGGACGAGCTGGGTGTCGTCGGCGTAGGAGATGATGCTGAGGTGATGCTGGCGGGCCAGTTTTGCGAGGGGGGCCATGTAGACGTTGAACAAAGTAGGGCTGAGGGAGGATCCTTGGGGGAGATCCTTAGAGGTAGGCGTGCCCACCGCCCCATTGCCGACCTGTTTCACCCTAAGCGCTGGGCCCCAAGGTCACCCAAGGACCACATATCTTTGCACACAGCACTCACTGTAGATGTAACAAGCCTAAAAAGGAAACCGTTGGTATAACTAGAGTAAGAAGAACTCAAATCAACAATCCAACCTCCCCCCGAACACCCCACACTTCACCACTAATCACCCTACACCAATACATCGCTAACTAGCAAGTAAACCGTCAGGTGTGGGGGTCCTTCCATTCTGGCGGTGCCTGAAATAAGGATGTGCCACCTGACCCCGACTAACAGTATGATTCAGTTGGTACAATCGTCTAGGCCGCCACCCGTACCATGCCCTGTGCCTCGGCAGCCGCCAAGCACTGCCCCCCCCCCAGGTCTCATACACAGGGATCACCCCGCAACCTCCTGTTCACTCCTGGGTGGTTGGGATCTTCTGTTGATACAAACAGTGCAGGAGTGGCTTTCAAGTCGACATCCGGAGCATGTTCCTCCTGCAGATTGTTAGCCGGGTGAGCACTTGTGCTCCCCCTTTGCTCATCGGCGGCTGTCGGGGATTAGGATCAGGGTGACATTGATCTTGGACATAACTGATGTCGGGAGCGTTGACGGTGGAACCGGTGTAGGGGAAGGTCTCGAAGGTGCGACTGGAGTCGGTATGGATCCGGTAGTGGATCCAGATGGGACCACAGTGGTCGGAGCCAGAGACAACGGCGCAGAACCCATAGGGCCAGCCAACCTAACCCCCAGTGCCCAAAGGCCCGAGGCCATGAGACGCATGGCCTCATAGAATTCTTTCAATTGGGCAGGGTTTGCTTCTGCTCCCAGAAAGTCAGGGAGGTGCAGAACGGACCTAGAAGTAGGAGCGTAGACGCTCCTCTTGTGTCGCATCAGCCGAGCAATGGGGTGAAGTAAAAGGATGCCTAGCCTTCTTCGACTTCTTTTTACCTGAGTGACCCGACGTGGAGTAAGACGAGTGGTGGTGACTCTGCAACTGGTCTTGAAACCTTCCTCTCGAGGGAGACTGGGATTGATGTGGAGTTGAGCGCTGAGCTGTCATAAGCTTGGGGGAGTGCTCCCTCAGGGCCTTCGGGTGCATGGCCTGGCACTCGGAGCACGACTTCGGGTCGTGGTTGCGCTCCAGGCACCACAGACAGACACCGTACGAATCAGTCACTGACATCATGCAGTGACAGGCCTCGAAAGGCTTGAAACAAGTCTTCTGGGACATCCTTGACACACCAAAAACTCAACAAAAGTGTCAAAGTTGGTCAAAATTTTACCTAGGGTAGCTCTCTCCAGATCAGCGTGTGGCACTGAAAGAAATTAACTGTCAACGCACTGAAGCGGTCTCTATATAAGACTCCTGACTCCAACGGAGTTGATTGACGACAGACAAGGCTACTGCTTGAAGAAGAATCTCCAGATCCAGTCTGACACCTGGGGGAAATTCTAAGGTAAGGAATCTGCAACTAGAAGTCTCTATCAGGTATAATCAAGGAGTTCTGCTTCTGCAGACAGGCATATGAGGAGCTTTCCATGCTGCTGTCTCCTTAGCAAATGAAGGATATGGTACATTGGAGGGGAAGCTAGTCTTAGTGTGGCTTCTTATTACCAATAAGAGGTAAATGTAAGAAATATATGTTCAGCAGCTTACATGGCCCTCTCCTCCAGTACCATCAACGACAGGTGTGCTTTTTCCAAATGTTTAGCCAAAAATATTTGTTTTACAAGCTCCCATAAATGAAGTTATAGATCTAAAGGCTTAAGTCCTGATCCCTGCCAAACTCAGCGTGCTCCTGTGGGATAAGGCACTGCTGCATATGGAGAACCCCCATTTAGAAACTCGTTATTTGGTGAGTTTTGAGAAGCATAGGGCCCTATAATGTTGTAGGACAAGTACTTAGCTTTGAAAACACCTTATCTGGTAGAGATTTTATCTTGCTGCAGATTCCTTACTTTTAAATTCTCCCAAAGCATCAAACTGGATCAGGAAGATTTTCATGAGCAGTACCCCTTCATGCTGGTAGGTGTAGTCGATAAGTGGAGTTCATCATCTCTGCTTCTGGACTCAGAAATGACATTGAGGATCCTATATAGGTACCATCTAGGCACGCCAACTTCAGCTTCTTTTCACAACTTTTCATGCCAGAAGCACAGAGCCATGAAGAACACGGACTACTTGGGTGTCAAAACTAAAGGTAATGAAAGGGGATCTCCTGCCCCTATAAATTAGCTAGCAGAGTGGGTGGGTCGAAAAGGAATTTGCAGCTACAGCCTCTACCAGGTAAGGTGCTAAAGAAGGTTAAAAAAAACTGTCCATCTGATAGCGACTTCTAACTGCAGACTTCTTACCTTTGAATAGATACCCAAGCAACCCCATTTCCTGATGTGGGTCTGCAAAATAACTTCAAACTAAAAAGACCTGCAGGACCGAACGGGCAAAGTGCCCAATCCTACAGACCTGACTGTCCAGGCAGAAGTGTTTGGTAAACATGGGCAGAGATGCCCACATTCCTGCCTGGCAGATGTCCAGGAGTGGAACTCCGGATGCTAATGCAGTGGTTGCAGCTTTAGCTCAGGCAGAATGAGCGTGTAAACCCTTAGGGGGTTGCTTTGTTCTTAATGCAGAGTATGAACCATCTAGAAGTGGTCTGCTTCTGCACTGACTTACCTTTCTTCACAATAACAATCCCTACAAAGAGTTTGCCCTTCACTCAGAACTCTTTTGTACAATCAAGGTAGAAAGCCAACATTTTTTGGGGGTTCCAGGAGGTGGAGTCTCTCCCGTTTGTAGAAGGAAGCAGGGGTACGTAAAAAGTAGGCAAGGTGATGGATTGGTCTACATGAAAGGGTGTGACCACTTTTGGTAGAATCGAGGCCCTAGTGCAAAGCACCACTTTGTCAGGATAGATATAAATGTAAGGCAGCTTAGATGACAATCCCTGCAGCTCACTCACTCTGTGAGAAGCCTGAGGGGACAATCGTGGAGAGGTTCGAAAGGAGCTCACAATAAAAAGGTCAGAACAAAATTCAGATCCCATTGGGGCATAATGAATGGGGATGGAGTAAAAGATGTGTAAGACCTTTGAGGAACCTATGAACAATAGGGGACTTAAAGAATGCTGATTAAGTAACTGCAAAAAAGCTGAACTATCCCTTAAGAGTGCCCAGAGCAAAGTCCTGCAGGGCAAGGGGCAGAATGAACAATAGGACCTCAGAAACAGGGGCAAAAAGAGGGTTAACATTTGTCTGTGCAACATGCCACAAATCTCTTCCACTGCTAGGCATATATTGTTTTACAGACTTCAGGGGGAAGGTCAAAAGCTGTCAAATGCCGCAGCTTAGTCTCCACTCAACAAGGGGGAATGGACAGGTTTAGGTGCAGAATCCTCCACTGCAGCTGCAACAGAAGATCCTCCCAAAGGAGCAGCCTACTCGGAACGCCGATGGACATACTCAGCAGCTTAGGATACCAGATTCTCCATCCCCAATCTAAAGTCACAAGGATTAATTGGGCCCAGTCATTCTTTATCTTCTAAACTCTGGGCACGAGCGGTATGGGCGGAAAGGCATATAGGATGAGACTAAAAGAATCTCTGAGCAATTGCTGCCCTGGAAACTCCAATGGGCAAAACTGCTGACATTGCACGTTCTCTGCGGAGGCGAAAAGATCTAACCAAGGGTCTACACACTGCTGAATAAGACCATGCTCACCTCCGGATGGAGGAGTCATTTGGTATCGGCTAGGCAATTTAAGCTGTGTTTGTCCGCTCTGGTGTTCAAAGAGCCTGCCAGATGTTGAACCACAAGGAATCTACCCTGCTGTTCCAGCAAATACAGAGGTGCAGAAGCCCCTTCACAAAGGGTCCATAACCCCACCATGACCTGCTTGTTGCAGTACCACATGGCAGAGGGTGTTGTCCAAGAACATCTGCACCATCTTTCCCTTATTAGAGGGAAGAAAGGCTTCAGTACCAGCCAGATCACACAGAGCTCCAGCATGTTTATGTGGAGTCCCATCTCCACCAGAGATGAGATGCCTCTGATGTCCACCTCGGAAGAGATGCATCTGTCACTATTATCAAAACTAGTTGGGAATGGGAGTGGGATCTGCCGTTGACCCACTCGCGACTCGATAACCACCACTGCAGATCATTTGCACCTCCCTGCGAGATCTTGACCCTGTGTGAGACATTCCCCTGATGATGTACCCACTGGAACTTCAGATTCCACTGCAGAGCTTGAGTTGGAAAATGCCACTGTTGGCATGGTTACCCCCTAGCTTTCTGCCTTTTGTTGATGCTAGTTATGACTGAAAGTGTGCTGGGCCCTGCTAACCAGGCCCCAGCACCAGTGTAATTTCCCTAAACTGTAACTTTGTCTCCACAATTGGCACAGCCCTGGCACAAAGATAAGTCCCTTGTAACTGGTACCCCTGGAGCCAAGGGGCCTGTGCCAGGGAAGGTCTCTAAGGGCTGCAGCATGTATCATGGTACCCTGAGGCCCCCTCTCTCAGCACATGCACACTGCCTCACAGCTTGTGTGTGCTGGTGGGGAGAATAGGACTAAGTCGACATGGCACTCCCCTCAGGATGCCATGCCTACAACCCACTGCCTGTGGCATAGGTAGGTCACCCCTCTAGCGGGCCTTACAGCCCTAAGGCAGGGTGCACTATACCACAGGTGAGGGTATAGCTGCACGAGCACTATGTCCCTACAGTGTCTAAGCCAATTCTTAGACATTATAAGTGCAGGGTAGCCATAAAGAGTACATGGTCTGGGAGTGTGTCAAACACAAACTCCACAGCTCCATAATGGCTCCAGTGAATAATGGAAAGTTTGGTATCAAACTTCTCAGCACAATATAGCCACACTGTGCCAGTGTGGGATTTATTGAGAAATACACACAGAGGGCATATCTTAGAGATGTCCCCTATATACCAGCCCAACTACGATTGCTAGGCTGACCAGTTTCTGCCAACCTGCCACATCCAGACGGGTTTCCTGCCACATGGGGTGAGTGCCTTTGGCTTAGACACTGTAGGGCCTTTGTGCACTCTGTGACCAGGAACAAAGCCTGTACTGGGTAGAGGTGCTTCACACCTCCCCCTGCATAAACTGTGACACCTGGCGGCCCCCAGAACCGGGGAAGACAGATTCCTGCAACCTAAAGAAGAAGGACTGCTGACCTGAAGCCCTGCAGTGAAGACGGAGACGACAACTGTTTTGGCCCCAGCCCCACCGGCCTGTCTCCCTAATTCAACGAAAATTGCAACAGCGAAGCATCCAACAGGGACCAGCGACCTCTGAAGCCTCAGAGGACTGCCCTGCATCTAAAGGACCAAGAAGCTCCCGAGAACAGCGGCCCTGTTCAAGAAACTGCAACTTTCTGCAACAAAGAAGCAACTTTAAAGAACCGAAGTTTCCCACCGGAAGCGTGAGACTTCCCACTCTGCACCCGACACCCCCGGCTCGACCTGCGGAAAACGAACACTACAGGGAGGGCTCCTCGGCGACTGCGAGCCCGTGAGTAGCCAGAGTTGACCCCCCTGAGCCCCCACAGCGACACCTGCAGAGGAAATCCAGAGGCTCCCCCTGACCGCGACTGCCTGTAACAAGGGACTCAATGCCTGGAACCAACACTGCACCCGCAGCCCCCAGGACCTGAAGGAACCGAACTCCAGTGCAGGAGCGACCTCCAGGCGATCCTCTGCCTAGCCCAGGTGGTGGCTACCCCAAGAAGCCCTCCCTGTGCCTGCCTGCATCGTTGAAGAGACCCCCAGGTCTCCCCATTGCTTTCTATACAAAACCCGACGCCTGTTTGCACTCTGCACCCGGCCGCCCCGTGCCGCTGAGGGTGTACTTTTTGTGCCTGCTTGTGTCCCCCTCGGTGCCCTACAAAACCCCCCTGGTCTGCCCTTCGAGGACGTGGGTACTTACCTGCTGGCAGACTGGAACCAGGGCACCCCTGTTTCCATTGAAGCCTATGCGTTTTGGGCACCTCTTTGACCTCTGCACCTGACCGGCCCTGAGCTGCTGGTGTGGTAACTTTGGGGCTGCCTTGAACCCCCACCGGTGGGCTACCTTGGACCTAACTTTGAACCCTGTAAGTGTTTTACTTACCTGTGAACTTAACAATTACTTACCTCCCCCAGGAACTGCTGATTTTTGCAGTGTCCACTTTTAAAATAGCTTATTGTCAAAAATGTACATGCTATTGTGATTATTCAAAGTTCCTAGAATACCTTTCATTTGAAGTATTACTTGTAAATCTTGAACATGTGGTTCTTAAAATAAACTAAGAAAATATATTTTTCTATATAAAAACCTATTGGCCTGGAGTTAGGTCATCGAGTGTGTGTTCTCATTTATTGCCTGTGTGTGTACAACAAATGCTTAACACTACCCTCTGATAAGCCTAACTGCTTGACCACACTACCACAAAATAGAGCATTAGAATTATCTCTTTTCACCACTATCTTACCTCTAAGGGGAACCCTTGGACTCTGTGCACAATGGGCCATACGTACGAACACATTTTCCCATTGACACAGAATGGGAAAAACCCTTTGCTAGATCTGGCTCCAAATTTCTTACTTTGAAATAGTACATACAGAGCCAACTTCCTACAATTAGTATGATCTAATTTTGCCACTATCAACCTCTAAGTGGAACCCTTGGACTCTGTGCATACTACCTCTCACTTAGAGATAGTATATACAGAGCCAACTTCTTACACCAACTTTGTTTGAAAGTGTACTGGGACCCTGCTAACCAGGCTTCAGCACCAGTGTTCTTTCCCTAAAAGTGTACCTTTGTTTCCACAATTGGCACAGCCCTGGCACACAGTTAGGTCCCTTGTAAAAGGTACCCCTGGTACCAAGGGCCCTGTGTCCAGGGAACGTCTCTAAGGGCTGCAGCATGTATTATGCCACCCTGGGGACTCCTCACTTACCACATGCACACTGCCTGTCAGCTTGTGTGTGCTGGTGGGGAGAAAAGACAATGTCGACATGGCACTCCTCTCAGGGTGCCCTGTCCCTAAACCACTGCCTGTGTCAAAGGTAAGTCACATTCACAGCCCTAAGGCAGGGTGCACTAAAACCACAGGTGAGGGCATGGCTGCATGAGCAATATGCCCCTCCAGTGTCTAAGCCAATCCGTAGACATTGTAAGTGGAGGGTATCCGTATTGAGAATATGGTCTGGGAGGTTGTCAAAAATGAACTCCACAGCACCATAATGGCTACACTGAATACTGGGAAGTTTGGTATCAAACTTCTCAGCACAATAAACCCACACTAATGCCAGTGTGGGATTTATTGAAAAATGCACACAGAGGGCATCTTAGAGATGCCCCCTGTATGTTGGCCCAACTGCTAGTGTAAGGCTGACCAGTCTATGCCAGCCTGCCACTTCCAGAAGTGTTTCTGACTACACCGGTTGAGTGCCTTTGTGCACTTTGTGGTCAGAAACAAATCCTGTACTGGGTGGAGGTGCTTCACACCTCCCCCTGCATGAACTCTAACACCTGGTGGTGAGCCGCAAAGGCTCAGGCCTGGTTTTACAGTGCCCCACGGCACTCCAGCCAGTGGAGATGCCCACCCCGCCCACCCGCAGACAAGCCCCCACTTTTGGCTGCAAGTCCAGCGGGATAATGAGAAAAACAAGGAGGAGGAGTCATCCAGTCTCCTGGTTCCAAGGCAGAGAGAACCCGAGCCAGGGTGAGCATTTTGAATTTCTCCTTTTTGAGGAAGTAGTTCAGGTCCTGAAGATCTAGGACAGGACGTAAG
Organism: Pleurodeles waltl; assembly: GCF_031143425.1. Classification (NCBI taxonomy): domain Eukaryota; kingdom Metazoa; phylum Chordata; class Amphibia; order Caudata; family Salamandridae; genus Pleurodeles; species Pleurodeles waltl. The sequence continues at coordinate 849,437,368 of NC_090444.1, forward strand.
CCCTTGTCCTTCTTTGGGATCAGAAAGTAGCGGGACTAACAACCACGACCTACATCTGGCACAGGGACCCTTTCTATAGCTCCGTTGGCCAAGAGAGCCCGACTTCCTGGGGAAGCGCCAAATGGTCCTCCAGAAGATGATGGAAGGATGCTGGCATGTGTGGTGATGCAGATTTGAAAGGGAGGGAGTAGCCCTTCCTAATGATCTGTAAAACCCACCCGTCTGTGGCGATATGCTCCCGGTGGGGCAGGTGATGGCGGATCCTGCCACCAACTGGGTGTGAGTGAGGAGACAGACTAGGAGGGTTTGGAGGCTGCAGCGGGGGCAGAGGTGGACTGGACAGACCTCTGGATCGCTGTCTCATGGCCACGTGGGATACCGCGTCCACAGCCACGCATAGGCTGTCCAGCGAGCGTGGCATAGTGGCGGGGTAGAGGACGTGACATGGCGCCCCTTCCGTGTCCACGAAAGGGAAGAAAAGCAGACTGTGGTGGGCGTGTGCAGAGTAAAACCCCAGGGACCGAGCCGTAGCCCGGGAATCCTTGAATCTCTCCAAGGCCAAGTCCGCTTTGTCTCCGAAGAGATGGGTGCCATCAAAGGGCATGTCCATGAGTGACTACTGGACATCCCCTGAAAAGCCAAGTGCGTAACCAGGCGTGGCTCCATAAGGCCAATATTGTTGCAACCGATCTGCCCAGAGAGTCGGTCGTATCCAGCCCACAATGGATAGTGAACTTTGCCGCGTCTCTCCCATCTTTCACTGCTTGGGAGATAATAGCACGGGCCTCCTCCGATATCTGCGGCAGGACCTGCGCAACCGTATCCCACAGGGAGTGGGTATAATGGCCGAAAAGACATGTGGTGTTCACAGACCGCAGTGCGAGGTTGGAGGAAGAAAACAACTTCTTGCCAAATTGTTCCAGCCTTTTGGATTCCCTATCCGGGGGTGTGGAAGGGATAGCGCCAGAGGAAGTCTGGATTACAAGACTCTCAGGCGTAGGGTGTTGGGACAGGAATTTTGGCTTGTTCAGCACGGGCCGATGGGGGTGAGCGATAGTCCTGTTCACAGGAGCCTCTGTGTTGGGTCTGGACCACAAACCCAAAAGGACATCGGTGAGGGCCTCAGTGAATGGGAGAAGGGGTTCGGAAGTAGAAGCCCCAGGCTGAAGCACCTCTGTCAGGAGATTAGATCTGACTTCCACAGTGGTAGCTTAAGGTCAAGGACCTCAGCTGCCCTACTGACCACCCTACTGTAAGTAGCTCCCCCGCCGTAGCCACGGTAGGAGGAGACTGCATGCCAGCGTCAGGAGAAGTATCCAGACCACTGGCTTCGCCCAAATCCTGTGCCCAGTCCATAACAGGGTCATCCTAGTATTCATAAGGGTTCAGGGACCCCTCCAATTCCTCCCCGTATTCATACCCATAGGAAAAAGGGTCCGAATCCGACCTCGGGCAAAAAGGGCCCACCGAAGCCGATGGCGGCGTTGGCAGGCGCCGCTCTGACTCCAAGTCGTCGGGGATAAGAATGGGGTCGACGTCGATAGTGGGCACTACCGACGTCGGGAGCGTCAACATTTCACCCGGAGCCAGGGAAGGTCTCAAAGGTGCGATCGGTGTCGGTGCGGATCCGCACACGGATCCAGAGGCGACCTCGTGGCCGGGGCTGAAGCCGCCAGCGCGGAACCCGAAGGCCCCTCACCTGAACCCCTTGGGCCCGAAGGCACCATATCGGGGCCGGCCCACCCAAAGATGAGACGCATGCTCTCGTAAAACTCCTTCAGTTGGGCGGGGGTCACTCCGGGAAACTCAGGGAAGCGTGGAGTCGACCCAGACGCAGGCCCGAGGACGGAGGCCTAGTGCGTGGACGCTCTTCCTGCCTCTCATCGGCCGAGCGGTGGGGTGAAGTCAGAGAGCGATGGGACTTCTGCAACTTCTTCTTACCTTGACCCAAGGACTTTGAAGAAGACGAGTGGTGATGACTCCGCAACCGATCGAGACCTTCCTTTCGAGCAAGACCGGGACCTACGCGGAGTCGTGTGCCGGGCCCCCATTAGCTTTAGGGACCGCTCCCTCAAAGCTTTCGGGTGCATGGCCTGACGCCCGGAGCATGGCTTGGACGCGCTCGTGGCACCACAGACAAACGCAATGAGGATCCGTCACCGACATCGTCTGATGGCAGTCCTCACAAAGCTTAAACCCAGTCTTCAGGGACATCTCGACGCACCAAAGTCGTACACAAAAAACTTAGACCAGAGGTTCCAATTCGGCCAAAAAATAGCCAGGGTAGCTCTCTCTGGATCAGCGTGTGGCACGGAAAGAAAAGAACTGACGTCACTGCACGAGGCGCGTCTATGTGCTACTCCCAAAGTCATCACGGCGACCAGGACGCCTGCAGAGGCGACTGACGCCACCTACCGATGCGCAAGGGTATTGCTCAAAGAAAAATCTCCAGATCCAGTCTGACGCCCGGGGGAAAATTCGAAGGTAAGGAATCTGCAACTAGAAGTCTCTATCCCATAAGATACTTTCCTTTGCTAATGCTTTTCTGGTGGATACACTATCTACCTGCAGATTCATCACCTTTTGACTACTCCCAGGTGCCAGACTGGATCAGGAGAAAACTTCCAGCAATGCTCCTGTGCACAAGTAGGTGGTGCAGTGTGGCTTCCTGGGGATCCTGCTCTGCTTTAGAGCAGTGACCTATATAAGCACTATCCCCGTGCGCTGATGAAAGTTTCTTAAACATCTTCCACACACTCAGGCGAAGAGCACCTCAAACAAACTTGATGACCATGTACTGATCTCTAATATGGAACTTACTAAGACGTTAAAGGGTACACTTGGTAGAATGGGGAGGAGGCAGGGCACTGAGGACTTTGTGGTTATATACAGTTTATGTACCAGAAAGAAAGGGCATTACTTAAGGTGAGGATTTTTTCCTTTTTGATTCATACTTGTAATCAGAGATTCCCCAAAATCTGAACAGATACAACAGAATTACCTTCCAAAGGTGCAGTGTCGAGGGAACAGACTCAGAGCAGACATGTCCTGCTGGACTGAGTTTCAAAGTGGCCTTCTCGCTGGTCTTGACTGTCATGGCAGAAGTGTTTTGTGAACATGTACACCAATGTCCATGTTTCAATCTAGCAGATATCCAAAACCAATGCTGGAGGAAAAACCTTTGCTCTGGTGGATTGAGAGCGCAAGCCTTCCGAGTCTTGGTCAGTGTATGACAGATGTTGATGCAGAGGACTATCCCCCTTGAAAGGGTCCTCTTTTGCAAAGGTTTTCCTCTCTTTGCTCCAAAAAAACATACAAAGAGCTGGTTCTCCACAAGGTGGTTTCTGTGCTATCAAAAAAGAACCTCAGCACCCTTTTGGAGTAGAGGTCATGGAGCCTCATCCTCATTTGAGCTGTGTCATGGGTGAAAAACCTTAGCAGAGTAATGAACTAATCAATGTAAGAAAGCATCACATATTTGGTAGGAAGGCTGCCTGGGTTCTCAGGAACAACTTGTCTAGGAAAAGATGGTGTAGAGTGTTTGCAATGCAAGTGGCTACAATTCACGTATGCAGCACACTGTGATAGTAACAAGGAAGACAGCCTTGAGTGTCTAGTCACAGTGGGCATACGCATGAGAATTGGTAAGGCCAAATTTACTTTTCATTGTGGACTCACAAATAGCTTTCTGGCAAACAAGTAAGTCTGATTTCTTCTTAAATTCATTCCAACCAGCACTTTTTTGAAGAGAGAGTTGGTAAGGCAAACACAAAAAGGCCAAAAAATAACCTTTTAATATGCCCACAGCAAAAGCTTGCTAGGTCAACAAAAGAAAAGACATTAACACATCCGAACGGCTGGCCTGCAAGGGATCGGTGTGTGAAGCACTGCACCAGGGACAAATTTCTACCAGCATAGACGGACTTTATGGAAGAGTGTCTAGCCAAAAGGATGACATAAATTACCTTGGTAGGCAAATCAAATGCTTTTAACTACCATCTCTCAACCTCCATGCATGGAGATGCAGTTGTGGAGGCTCAGGTACAGGAGTCTGACCTGTTGGTGAGACAGGAGATCCTTCCGGGGATTAGCCAGATCAGTAGGTAAATGCCTAGATCCAGGCGCTCCAGGTAACACACTCTCTTTAGTCTTGGGTAATAAAAACTGGGACATGGTCAGCTCCAACCAATAACTAGACTGCTGGAACAGACTCATTACCTGGTGTGGAAGCAGGACTTATTTTGACACCGTAACCTCTTAGGTTTGCTGCTGTACAGTTTTGCCTCTCATTCCTGGGTCCTTTGGGTGTACAATGGCGTACCTATCACATTAAGTTCACAGTAGGAGGCTTCTGAGGTACAGTGTCTTTGCTCCTTTCAAGAAAAATCTAAATTCTTAGAGCAGTGCCAAGCCAGTTTCTGCCAACCACAATCCACCAAATCAGTAATACTTTCTGTGGCTGATGATATGTGTCATTAGGGTGACAATTCTACATTGGCATTAGACCTATTAGACCTATCAGAGGCCTTTGACGCTGTGGACCATAAAATACTGGTGGTCCGTGTCCAGGCTGTGGGGCTAGGTGGCATGGTATTAGACTGAATTTAATTGTTCCTTAAGGAAAATTCCCAGTCAGTATAGCTTACCCTTGTTAGCGCCACAGAAGTTAATTTGGATTATTGAGTACCTCAAAGTTCTTCCCTCTCTCCACATCTTTTCAACATATACATTTGCTCTCTCAGCCAAACACTCAAAAACATGAATTGTTTTATCTACAATTAGGCAGACGGTCTTTAGTTACTTTTTAGGTTAAATGATTCCCTGCTGTCTAATAAAACTTCCAAAGCACTATGCAACTTTTCCGCTACTGGAAGAATAGACATTATCTGTAGGAAAGTGCCACTGCTGGCATGGTTACCCCCCACACACTTTTTGCCTAGTGTTGATGCCAACTTTGATTGAAAGTGTGAGGGATGCTGCTAACTGGGCCCCAGCACCAGTGGTCTTTCCCAAAATCTGTACCTTTGTTCCCACAATTGGCACAAAGTTAAGTCCCAAGTAAAATGTACCTATGGTTACCAAGGACTCTGTGACCAGGGAAGGTCCCCAACAGCTGCAGCATGTATTATGCCACCCTAGGGAACCCCTCACCCAGCACATATGTACTGCCTATGCAGCTTGGGTGTTCTGGTGGGGAGAAAAAGGCAAAGTCGAGATGGCACCCCTCTCAGGGTGCCATGCCCACAAATAATTGCCTGTGGCATAGGTAAGACAGCCCTCTAGCATGAGCAATATGCCCCTGCAGCGTCTAAGTCCATTCTTAGACATTTTAAGTGCAGTATAGTCATATTGAGTATATGGTGTGAAAGTCTGTCAATATGAACTCCACAGCTCAATAATGACTTCACTGAATACTGGGAAGTTTGATTTCAAACTTCTCAGCACAATAAACCCACACTGATGGTAGTGTAGGATTCATTAAAAAATGCACACAGATGGCATTTTAGAAATGTCCCCTGTACGTTAGCCAAACTGCTAGTGTAGGGCTGACCGGTCTGAGCCAGCCTGCCAGCTTCAGGTAAGTTTCTGCCCACATGGGGTGAGAGTCTGTGTGCACTCTGTGGTCAGAAACAAAACCTGTCTTGGGTGGAGATGCTTCACACCTCCCCCTACAGGAACTGTAACACCTGTGGGTGAGCCGCAAAGGTTCACGCCTCCGATTATAATGGCCCGATCGCTTCAGCTAGTGGAGCTGCCCGTCCCCCGGACAAAGCCCCACTTTTTGGCGGCAAGTCCGGTGGGAAAATTAGGGAAAACAAGGAGGAGTGACCACCTCTAAAGTGTCCAGAGCTGAGGTGGTCCCCCTCCCTGCAGAATCCTCCATCTTGGTTTGGAGGAAAGGGGCCAATAGGATTAGGTTTGTGCCGCCCTCCCCAAAGGGAGTGGGAACAAGGAGGGTGTAGCCACCCTCAGGGGGTGGTAGCCATTGGCTACTGCCCTCTGACCCCCAAAACGCCCCTAAATCTAGGATTTAAGGGCCTCCCTGACCCAGCTCAACAGATTCCTGGCGACCTAATAAGGAGGACTGCTTAGCTGAAACTCCCAGCAGAGAAGAAGGAAGACAAAAACTGATTTGGCCCCAGCCCTATCGATCTGTCTCCTGCTTCAAAGAACCTGCAAAAGATTAACAATCCATCCAGCAGGACCAGAGACCTCTGCCAAGCTCCAGAGGACTGCCCTGCACCCAAAAGTACCAAGAACTCCTGAGATCAGCGGCCCTGTCCAAGAAGAAACCAACAACTAAGGACTCCAACCTCACTCCGAATGCTTGAGTCCTATCAACTCTGCACCCGACACCCAGGGAACCGCTGTAACAGCAACAAAGTATCCAAAAGGGCTACTTTTCCTCTGTAACTCTGTGCCCTGGGGCAGTCTGCGGTCAATCCAAGGTCAGAGGATGAAGTACTTGCAGAGGATTCCTGCTGGAAACTTGCAGGTAGAATCTGAAGAGGAACCCACAGGAGAGACCCTAAATAGCCCTGAGAGGGGGATTGGCTACCGTATCAGGTATGGACCTATCAGGAGGGGTCTCTGACATCACCTGCTGGCACTGGCCACTCAGAGCCCTCCAGAGTGGCCCAACACCTTGGAAAACAAGATGGCTGAAGTCTGGGACACACTGGAGGAGCTCTGGGCATCACCAATGAGGTGGTGATGGACAGGGGAGTGGTCACTCCCCTTTCCTTTGTCCAGTTTAGCGCCAGAGCAGGGACTGGGGGTCCCTGAACTGGTGTAGACTGGCTTATGCAAGGCATGCACCATCTGTGCCCTTTAAAGCATTTCCAGAGGCTGGGGGGGCTACCCCTCCCCAGCCTGTAACACCTATTTCCAAAGGGAGAGGGTGTAATGCCCTCCTCCCAAAGGAAATGCTTTGTTCTGCCTTCCTGGGACTGAGCAGCGAAGACCCCAGGAGGGAAGAACCCTGTCTGAAGGTGGCAGCAGCTGTAGCTGCAGTGCAAACCTCAGAGTGCTGGTTTGGCAGTAGTAGGGGTCAATGGTGGAGCCCCCAGGAAGCATGGAATTGGCTCCCCAATACCAGATTTGGAATGGGAGACAATTCCATGATCTTAGACACCTTACATGGCCATATTCGGGGTTACCATTGTGAAGCTACATATAGGTATTGACCTATATGTAGCGCATGCGTGTAATGGCGTCCCCGCACTCACAAAGTCCGGGGAATTGGCCTTGGACTGCGGGGGGCACCCCTCCTAGTGCAAGGTTGCACTCAGACTTAGTAACTTTGCACCTAGTCTTCAGTAAATGAAGGTTAGACATAGAGGTGACTTATAAGTTACTTAAGTGCAGTGAAAATGGCTGTGAAATAGTGTGTGCACTATTTCATGTAGGCTGCAATGGCAGGCCTGTGAAAGGGATTGTCTGAGCTCCTTATGGGTGGCAAAAGAAATGCTGCAGCCCATAAGGATCTCCTGGAACCCCAATGCCCTGGGTACCTAGGTACCATATACTAGGGACTTATAATGGGGGATCCAGTGTGCCAATTGAAATTGGTAAATGAAGTCACTAGCCTATAGTGACAAATCTTAAAGCAGAGAGAGCATAAGTACTGAGGTTCTGGTTAGCAGAGCCTCAGTGACACAGTTAAGCACTGTTAACAACATGCACATTAGGCCATAAACTATGAACACTGGGATCCTCACCAGCAGGGTCCCAGTGAGACAGGCAAAAACATACTGACATACAGGTAAAAATGGGGGTAAAATGCCAAAAAAGATGGTACTTTCCTACAAGCAGCTAGTCTGATATATAAACATCCTAAAAACTGTCCTATTATGGCCCCCCCTTCTGAGAGATTGCCACTGGCTCCCCATGGAGCAAAGGACTGTTTTTTAAAGATAAGTTACTTACCTTTAGTAATGCCTTATCCTGTAGAGACTATACCTAGCTGCAGATTCCTTACCTTAGAATTATCCCAGGAATCAGACTGGAACCGGAAGATTTTTTGTAAGCAGTACCCCTGCGTACCTGTAGGTGGCATAGTTTGGCTCTGCGTGGGTTGTCAGCATTGTCCACAGCACCTACATAGGCACCACTTTGACGTGCTGACTTCAGTTTCTTTTCACAACTTTCCACACCAGAAGCACAGAGCCATGAATTACAATGACCACTGTTGTAGATAATTAGGGCCCTTAAAGGGATACAGTCCTGCCCCTGTGAGTGTTAGCCGCCTGTTTTTGAGTGTGTTACTCCCTCGGCCTTTAGAAAGTCTAGTCAACATTTGGGGGCTATCTTGTCGAATTTGGACATTTGATTACAAAACAAGCCCAACTAAACACAAAAAACACCCAACCTCGCATATGTGGTTGCCATCTTGAGGAGTTGGGATCTCTTCTACTATTCTGGTGCAACAGCACACAATATGCTGCATGTGATGGACATTTCAATTAAAGAAGTGCTATATCACATGTAATCTTACTATTTGCTTGTTAACAGTGATAGGTACACTATGTTATTCGCAAAGTGAACTCATATAGTCAATGCTGACGACTTTACTTTAGTTTATTATTTAAATTACTTCCTTCAGCTGTCTCATCATGGAGGGAATTCAGATTAAACTTTTTACCAATACCAGGAGAAACATCAACAAAATGGAAGGTTTGTCTGGATATCTTTCTAGCTTGTTTCAAAGTGTTAAAAGGACATTATTGCTTCTATCAAAGGAACTTTATCTCCTAAACAAATTCACTTGGTTTAAAACAGTTTAAATGATTCCCCCCTTACAAAATGCATGTAATCTAAATGGTTTGGGATAACACTATTTTGAATAGGTACATATTTTCTTAAAGGAACAAAAAATCAGTCAAAGTATTAAAGAATATTCAGCTGCAATTATGGACTGTGACAGTGACATGCCGCTTTGAAACAATATATTATGACCAGATATTGACATCAAATACTGATGAAAACTAACAATCAAAAAAAACAAGAAAGGTTGTGGGCTATGCCTAATTTAACATTAGAAGGAGCAGATGTTTTGTAATTGTTGAAAGAAAATGGGGCACTTTCGCAGAGAATGCAGAAGATAAAAGATTAATACGATTTCTTAAGACACGGTTGCCCAAATGTTATATCTTGGTGAATGAACAAGTTGTAGAAGTCATGACAGACTCTTCTGCTTGAATCCCTTTGATAAGTCAAGAACTATTTGAACAACTGTGGGGTAAAAAAATGCTATTCACAACTGACATTATGCAGGATAGCTATACTGGTCATAACATAAAGGATGTTTTTAGAGTAATTTAAATTATAAAAATCATAGAGGCAATGTATATGTAGTTGACAAAGGAGACATGATTTTAGGAAGGCCACACCAAAATGGGAATCAAACTCAAGTCCACTCTATTGTGGTATTAAATTGGAAAAGATGAACAATGAACAAAGTAGTACAGTTAAATTGGAACAATTTATCAAGACAATGAAGGAAGATTTTAAAAGTGAGTTCAAAAGCAACCTAGGGGAATATCAAAGATTTAACACAAATAAGTGTTGCAAATATGAATCATAAGTATGCACCACAACACGGGCCTGTCTCATGGACAGTGGTCTTGTTGGATTGGGAGAAGCGCCCAGATCGCAACCCTCATATTGGTGGAAGGCGACAGTGGTGACAGCATACAGTGTAGTGATCAGTAGCAGCTAACAGGTCCTTTTTAACCTGTGTTGTCTGAGTGAGGAATACAGGCTCACTCATTTTTAAAGTTCCACTACTGTGTGCTCATCCCATGCACGGCCTACATTAATTAGATGTAAAGTGCTGCAGAGTGCAAGAGTGGTGACTGCACTGGATATATGAGTGCCTGTGAAGGGAACATTACAGGGATACAGCAGCGCTGTGCAGTACATGCATGGTGAGTGTGTGTATGTATATTTAATAGGGATACATTACATGAGAAATGTAGTGCTGTGCAGCACATGGGCAGTGAAAGTATGTGCTGAGTGTATGTGTGCCTGGGTAAAAAGTGCAATACATGAAAGGTAAAGTATTTTTGAGCATGCAGGGTTGACACCAGTGCCTGCCTACTTGCCAAAAGTCCCAGTGCGAGGTGACTATTGTGCAAGGAATGAATTGTTGCCTGTGCCTAGGATCAGATTGGCGACACCCATATGCCAAGATGGAGCCACAGTGAAATTGGCTGTGAATCGAGTGCTGTGCTGGGAGTGTGAAACCCATACTGCCTCACTGCAAGCAGTAACCCCATGAGCTAGTGGGTGGCACTGTAGAAGTAATTGCTGCCAACAAAGTGCAAATGTCTTTGCCTTAGTGGCAAATCCATTTTCCAGCGAGCGGCCAACTTGCCTGAGCAGGACTGGAATATTGCAAGTGTCTGCGATCAGTGCACCTTCTGAGAAGCTGATCGCTTCCTCGGCTGCTGGAGTGGGTAAGACTTGAAACAGGTCCCCAGCGGACTCTCTGCTAAATATGCTAATGCACCACAGAGACTTTTGACTGTTTTTTAAGAGTCAAAGCAGACTCTTGAGTGAGGCCTACTAGTGAGTATTCCCTATTTGCGGCCACCAGTAAATAGGGAATACCCTCAACCACATTACAAGGAAGAGTGTGAAACAGGGACTTGCCAGTTAAACATTAGAGCCCCAACCTCAAAGAAATTAATTTATTGCTTATGAATATCGTACGTACTTCTTAGACTGTGTAGAGTAAGACTGAGCATTGATTTATTGACATTGCTGAGTTCACAACCTATTTTACCCAGCCTCCTTCCCGACCACCCACCAAGAGAGCCTTTGACTGCTTGTCCATAGCTACCACAGAGTCAAATGCATAAGGAGTACTTGGCCCAGCTGCTCAGGATCCATAGTATGTTGGCCCCTGGCACATGATGAGTAAAATGCCTTAACCACCACGGTTGGGCCTAGTAACCCCTGTGTGCCCTGTGGCCCTCTGAATAGGGTTCTGACAGTATGCAAATATTTACTGTGCCACAAAGTTTAACAAAGAAAGCCTCGCTGGCTGCTGCTGCTCTTATTGCCAACTCTGCATTTGTGTGATCTACATTCTCAGTCATGCAGCAGCAGGACTGTCACCATGTGGTGGTAGAAGGCAAAAGCAAGCACCCAGCACAACACATCTTTTTCTGTTTTCTTTTGTTTTTTAAATCATGAAACAAGTATAGCAACAAAAATAAAAATAAAAAAGAACATTCTGATATAGTCAATATAACAATTAGGATCATCCTGCTACATAACATTTAGTTAGTATTACATCAATGAATTGTTTTAGGCATTACCTATATTCAACAATATGGGAAGAAAAATCCTCATATAATTCACTCCTCCTTTAACAATCAAAGAAGCAGAATCTTTAGCTTCCATTTGTGCCATTGTTGTCACATCCGAAAAAGAAGAACCAGACCTTTCGCCAGATGAACCATGAGTAGGAGTTTCACCAAATACTTGCTAGCACTATTCAAATTTCGCACAGTAACATTCTCACACCTTTCATTACCTCTAGAATCCGTACAGCTTTTGGCCATTTCCTCAAGTGCTCTGCTCTCTTTTCCAGTGGTTTAGCTCATACCCACTGACCAACACTAAAATTATTAGGACTCACACTACCCCTACTTGGGATATCCTTGCTTAATTTTTCATTTTATACTCTTTCACTCTGCTTCAAACAACTTTATGAATGTCCCTATCCTAGGAAGGAAGTGTATCACATGCCCTCTTGAGCCAACATGGGACTAGCAAAAAATGTGGTTTGCGTCTACGCAAAAGTTGAAAAGGAGAAAATCCGGTCACCAACTTAGGAGTAATTCTGTAAGACAACAACATAGCTTCTAAAGTTTTCCTCTAATTCAAACCCCCAACCACTGCCAAATGTATCGATTCTTTGATCTAATGATTAAACCATTCTACTTCTCTAATCGCTTCAGGATGACCAACAGCTATTTTCTCTCTTTGAATATCACACATTTCTAACTACTCCAATATTTGGCATTAGTGAAATGTTGACCATCATCTGAAATTAAAACTTCTGGAATACCTTCTCAAAAAATTTCTCTATCAAACAACTGATAATCACATGAGATGTGACATTATCGACAAATCTAACCTCCGGCCATTTTGAGTAATAATTCAACCAAGACAATACCAGTGGAATTCCTACCATTGGACCACTAAAAGTACCAACAATGTAAATTCCTAGCTTCCTCCACAGACCTTCCGGCAGTGTTACAGCCATAGCCTTTCCTACAGCAGGCTTGACCAACTTATCACTTTTTACACAATTCACATTTACGAATAACTGAATATGACCTATCATACAATCCAGGCCACCAAAAAATACTCTTATATTCCTCTTTTGGTGGCAGACATGCCTAAATGCCCCAATTGACTTAATACAATAATTGTTTGTCTAGCTTTGAAAGGGGGAATAACTATCTCTGAGCATAAGGATACCCTCAATTAAAGCCAACTCTCCCAGAATCACAGCATGGGATTTAATCTCCCTGTGTAAAAACCTTGTTTCATGCCAACTATGTTCTAGATAATGCTTGCCTAATTTGTGAACAGTCACTGCTAGACATCTCTTTCCATTCTTTTTCTCTACAGATCTTCTCTGGTCCCATCTCCAAGACAGACCCGTCACTAATGTAGAAAACCACTTCCTTTTCCTCCTCAATTGGTTTGCACTCTAAAGAAGGTAATGGCAAATCAGGCATACACACATGTTTAATTTTGAATTGATAATTTTGCTGTTTCGCAGCTAGTCTATCCAATCTGGCGGTCGTTATCCAACCATCGCATAGTGCAAGTATACTGACTAAACGTTTATGGTCCAATGTGAACCTGGCGCCCTATAAAAACATCTGTAAATGTTCCACTGCCTTTCTTTCTCTAAAACAGATTTTTTTTTCCGATTTACATAAAACTCTTGACCCAAATGCTACCACCCTCTAAGCCCATCTGACTGTTGTGAAACATCACCTAAACCATAATTACTGTAATCTACTGTGAAAATACACGGCTTCCCTGTAACTTTTTTTTTTTTTTTTAAATCAGAAAATGCTTTGTTTTGTAAGTGTCACTTCACTCAAATTCAACATTTTTGCTTAGCAACCTCCGTACTGGTTTAACTTTAGAGGACTAAATGGTTCACAAACTTGCATAAACCTCTGTTAGACCTAGGGACGTGATACACAGCTCCTTACTCTTAAGATCAGGAGCGTCCAGAATAGCTTTCACACGCAAAATCTTTGGGTTAATTCTCTCTTAGGATATCGTGTGACTAAGATATTACACGTTGTGGCATTTAAAACAACACTTCTTCAATTTAAGAGTTGAGCTTTTATCAGATAATGCTTGAAGACCATTGTGCAATCTCATCTCATGCTGATAGTTGTCTTTGCCAAAAATCAATACATCATCTTGAAAAGCTACTGCTTCCTTTAAACCACTTATTGTCTCCTTCAGAATAAACTGGAATACTAAAGCAGCATGTGCAACACCAAAAAGCATAATTTTAAATTGATAAATTCCTTCGGGTGTTAAAAAAGCAGTAAGAAGACTGATGCCTTTTCTAAAACAACAAGATGATAGGCATTGACAAAATCGAGTGTCAAAAATACTTCTGCTCTTTCCAGAGTTGATTCAACTCATGCATTTTAGGCAGATGATGGCAATCAATCCATATGGCACTATTAAGACTGAAAAGATCAACACAAAGACTCAATTCTCTAGAGCCTTTGAGCAAAATCACAAACGGAGATACTCTAGGGGAAGATTGAATAAGTTCAATGAACAAGTTACTAATCTTACTTAATGCCTTATTTGGTAGAGACTATACATAGCTGCAGATTCCTTACCTTAGAATTGTACCAGGCATCAGACTGGATCTTACAGATTTTTCGTGGGCAGTAGCCCTGAGCACCAGTGGGTGGCGTTGACTAGCTCCGCATGCATTGTCAGCGGTATCCGTGCTGGAAGTGTCATCTGCTGCACCTATATAGCCACTACCCAGGTGTGCAGACGTCAGTTTCTTTTCAGGACTTTCCACATCAGAAGCACAGGACCATGAAGAACACTGACTACTGATGTAGAAAACTAGGGCCCAGAAAGATACAGCCCTGACCCTAGAAATCGGTTTGCAAATCAGGGAGGATGGGTGAGCTGGTAAGGAATCTGCAGTTAGATAGAATCTCTACCATATAAGGCATCACAAAAGTTAAGTAACTTGTTCATATGGTAGAGACTTCCAGCTGCAGATTCCTTAGATCAAAATAGACACACAAGCAATACCATCCCAGAGGTCGGTTTGTGGACCAATTTCAGACCAGGAAGCCCTGCAGGACTGAATGGGCAAAATGCCCATCACGACGGACCTGACCGTCCAGCAGTAATGTTTGGTAAATGTGTGCAGGGGAGTTCATGTTGCTGCCTGCAGATATGCAGGAGTGGAACTCCGTGTACTAATGGAGTGGTTGCAGCTTTAGCTCTGGTTGAATGAGCACAGAAGCCCTCAGACGGTTGCTTCATGGCCAGTGCAAAGCAGAACTTAATGCAGAGCATCGGGAGATGGTCCTTTTCTGCACAGCACAACCCTTTTTACCTCCAACATACCACACAAAGAGTTGATCATCCACCTGATATTCCTGCATGCAGTCAAGGTAGAATGTCAACACTCGTTTGGGGACCATATGATGGAGACGCTCCTCATTCTTGGAAGGGTGAAATGGAGCGTAAAATGTAAGCAAGGTGAGGGATTGATTTATATAAAAGGGAGTGATCACCTTTGGAATCAAGAAGGCCAGCGTGTGAAGCACCACTGAAGGGATGAATAAATAGGGCTGCTTACATGATGAGGCCTGTAGCTCATTAACTTGTTGAGCAGATGTTATAGCCATGAGGAAAGCTGTTTTGATAGCGAGCAAACATAGTGGACAACTGTGAAGCAGCTCAAAGGGAGCATACATCAAGAATGTGAGAACGAGATGTACAAGTTACTTACCATCTGAAGTTATTTTCTTCCTCCAGTCTAGCACTGCAGTCTGTGAACACTGCATACCCTTTTGGGCCGTTACACCCACTCCCTGTGGGATACGGTTGCGCAAGCCCTGCTGCAGATACCTGAGGAGGTCAGTACTATCATCTCCCAAACAGTGAACGATAGGAGAGATGCGGCGAAGTTCACAATCCGTTGTGGCCTGAATACGACAGACTCTGTGGGCAAATCGGTTGCAACGACAGTGCCTTTATGGCACCACGCTTGTTACACACTTCTGGTTTCTTGGGGGATGTCCAACTGTCACTCACCGACATGCCCTTTGATGGCACCAGTCTCTTCGGAGACAAATGGGTCTCTCCCTTGGCGAGATTCAAGGACTCTCAGGCTACGGCTCGGTCTTTCCTCCGCCACTAGCCCACCACAGTCCGCTTTTCGTCCCTTTCGTGGACAAGGAAGGGGCGCCCTGTCACGTCCTCTACCCAGCCACTGTGCCATGCATGCTGGCCAGCCTATGCATGGCTGAAGACGCGGAATCCCATGTGGCCGTGGGACAGGGAACCAGAGGTCTTTCTAGTCCATTTCTGCCCCCGGTGCAGCCTCCAAACCCTCCTAGTCTGTCCCCTCACTCCCACCCAGTTGGTGGCAGGATCCGCCATCACCTGCCCCACTGGGAACATATCAACGCAGACGGGTGGGTTTTGCAGATCATTCTGAAGAACTACTCCCTCCCTTTCGCATATGCACCACCACAAATGCCACCATCCTTCCATCATCTTCCGGAGGATCATTTGGCACTTCTCTGCCAGGAAGTCGCAGCTCTCTTGGCCAAGGGAGCTATAGAAAGGGTCCCTGTGCCAGAAGTAGGTTGTGGTTGTTATTCCCGCTACTTTCTGATACCAAAGAAGGACAAGGGCTTACCTCTTATCCTAGACCTTCAGGACCTGAACTACTTCCTCAAGAAGGAGAAATTCAAAATGCTCACCCGGGCACAGGTTCTGTCTACCTTAGACCCAGGAAACTGGATGGTAGCGTTGGACTTGCAGGACGCTTATTTCCACATCCCCATCCTGCTTGCCCACAGATGTTACCCCAGACAGTCATCTACCACCTTCAGACTATGGCGAACCTCCTGCACACGCTGGGGTTCACTATAAACGTGCCGAAGTCACACCTGACTCCCTCTCAGACGCTCCCTTTCATAGCAGCTGTTCTGGACACAGTGTAATTTCCGTCTTATCCTCCATACAAGCGAGTCCAAGACATTCAGGCTATGATTCTGATCTTTCAGCCTCGGTCTTGGGTTTCGGTGAGACTGACTCTGAAGGTGCTGGGCCTCATGGCCTCCTGCGTCCTACTAGTAACACATGCCAGATGGCATATGCGGGCTCTGCAGTGGGACCTGAAGTTCCAATGGGTGCAGCATCAGGGGAATCTCTCCAGCATGGTCCAGATCTTGGAGGGGAATGTGAAAGCCCTGGAGTGGTGGCTTTTGAATCCAAATTGGGTCAACGGCAGATCCCTCTCCCTTCCCCAACCATATCTCTCTATAGTGGCAGACGCGGCACTTCTAGGTTGGGGCGGCCACATGGGAGAGGCAGAGATCAGAGGCCTCTGGTTTCCGGCGGAGTCGGGCTCCACAAAACCTGCTGGAGCTCCGGGCGATCAGGCTTGTGTTGAAAGCATTCCTTCCATGTCTCAAAGGGAAAGTGGTCCAGGTGTTCACAGACAATACTACCGCCATGTAGTAATCCAACAAACAGGGCGGGGTAGGGTCCTGGACCCTTTGTCAGGAGGCACTACGCCTCTGGACATGGCTGGAACATCAGGGCATTACCCTGATGGTTCAACATCTGGCTGGCTCTCTCAACGCCAGAGCAGACAAACTCAGCCGCCGACGCCCAGTCGATCACGAATGGCGTCTCCATCCGGAGGTGGCGCAAGGTCTCTTTCACAAGTGGGGAAACCTTAGGAACACAGAGATGGCAGAAAGATAACCCTTAAGAGACCCAGAGCGGAGCTCTGCTGGGAAAGAGATAGAATAAGGAAAGGGATCAACATGTCTGTTAGAACACCAGGCTACAATATATATATTTTTTTAACAGCATGTGTATACCGGTTCGGAGGAGGAACGTCTGGCTGCCAAGAGGACATTGCAGACTTCAGGAGGAAGGTCAAAGGCCGTCAACTGCCACCACTTAATTTTCCCACAAGAATGCAAAGACAGGATAGGTTCAGGTGGAGAACCCTCCCTTGCTATTGCATCCTTCCAAAGGGGTAGCCTGATTGGAGGATCAACTACCATGCTAAGTAGCTCGGGATACCAGGCTCTCCGTGCCCATCCAGTGCCACAAGGATAACTTGGGCCCGGTCGCTCTTGATCTTCTTGAGAACTCTGGGCAGAAGAAGTATGGAAGGAAAGGCGTACAGGAGGCCTGAGCGCCATACTAGATAAAAAGAGTTGCAGAGTAAGAATCGACTTGGAAACTCCAGTGCGCAAAACTGCTGACATTGTGCATTCTGAACAAAGACAAAGATATCTATCCAAGACTCTCCCCACTGCTGAAAGAGCCCTTCAAATGGAGATGCCATTCTTGATACACTAAGCACCTGTGGCTGAGTTGGTCTACCCTGGTTTTCAGAGAACCTGCCAGGTGCTGAGCCACCAGGGAAATGTTCCAGCCATATTCAGAGAAGAAGGGCCTCTTGACATAGGGGTCACGACCCCACTCTGCGATGTTTGTTGCAGAACCACATGGCGGTGGTGTTGTCTGTGAACACCAGCTTCAGTCTCACCTTGACAGAAGGTAGGAAGGCCTTCAATGCTAGTCTGATAGCCCTGATCTCCTGCAGATTGATGTGGAATCTGGATTTTGCCAAAGACCAGAGTCCTCAGATCTCCACCTCTCCCAGATGGCTGCCCCATCCCAGGAGTGACACATCTGTCACTACTGTCAGATCTAGTTGGAGAAGAGAAAGGGATGTGCTGCTGACCCAAATATAGTTCATTAGTTACCACTGCAGATCTTTTGCAGTTCCCTCCGAGATCTGGACCATGTTGGAAAGATTTCCCGGACGCTGTGCCCTTTGGAACGTCCGGTCCCACTGTAAAGCCTGCATATGCAACGTGTGTTTGTTACTAGTAGGATACAAGATGCCATGAGTCCCAGTAATCTCAGAGTCTGCCTCACCGAAATCCAGAATAGAGACTGAAACATCCGTATCATAGTTTGAATAACCTTGACTTGCCATTCGGGAGGCTAACCAAAACCACACGGTGTCCAAAACAGCTCAGATGAAACAGAACATCAGAGAAGGAGTCAGTTGTAACTTCAGCACATTTAGAGTAAACCACAGCAAATACAGGTGGTCCGCCGTAGTCTGGAGGTGGGAGATGGCAGCCTGAGAAGAGTCAGCCATCAACAGCCACTTGTCAAGACAGGGGAAGACTGACACCCCTGATCTTCACAGATGAGCTGCAACCACCACCATCACTTTGGTGACCCACAGAAGGGAGGTGTGGCTAAAGAGGAGCACAGCAAACTGGAAATGTTCAAGGCCGACTGTTGGAAATGGCCCTTTTTGAAGGGCTATCCCCAAACTTTTTTCCTTCTTCCTCCTATTTTTTTAGGTCTGTTTTTGCTGGTTTATTGTCTCTGCGCACTTTACCACTGCTAATCAGTGCTAAAGTGCAAGTGCTCCCTATAGAAATTGTACTGTTGATTGGTTTAGCCATGATTGGCATATTTGATTTACTAGTAAAGGGCACTCAAATGCTACTAGTGGGCCTGCAGCACTGGTTGTGCCTCCCACATTAGTAGCCCTGTACACATGACTCAGACCTGCCATTGCAGTGTCTGTGTGTGCAGTTTTAAACTGCCAATTCGACTTGGCAAGTATACCCACTTGCCAGGCCTCAACCTTCTCTTTTACTACATGTAAGGCACCCCTACGTTAGGCCCTGGGCAGGGTGCAGTGTACGTTTAAGGTAGGACATATACTAGTGTGTTTTATATGTCCTACAGTGAAACACTGCCAAATTCGGTTTTCACTGTGCTAGGCCTACCTCTCTCATAGGTTAACATGGGGGCTGCCTTTAAATATCCTTAAAGCACAGATTCCCTTTGAGAGTAGATAAAAATGTGGAGTTTAGGGTCTCTGAACTCACAATTTAAAAATACATCTTTTAGTGAAGTTGGTTTTTAAACTGTCTGTTTGAAAATACCACTTTTAGAAAGTAGACATTTTCTTGCTTATACCATTCTGTGACTCTGCCTGTTTGTGGATTGTCTGTCTGGGTCAGTTTGACAGTTTGGCTGTTCACACTTCTCCTCTAGACAGTGACACAAAGGGGGCCGGGCTGTAGCCTGCATATCTTGATTAGCCATCTGTGCTGGAGGGGAGAGGAGGGGAGGAGTGGTCACTCACACCTGAAAGGACTGTGCCTGCCCTTCACACAATGCCGTCTCCGACCCCCTGGTGAGTGTCTGGGGCCTGGACAAGGAAGGATCTTGCAAACACTTGAGACTTTGCTTTGAAGTTTGCCAACTTCAAAGGCAGAACTGGGTATAAGAAGAAGCCCAAAACCCTAGACTTTTAGAATCTTTCGGGAATCAAGAGGAACCTCTGTCCAGGAGAAGAGCTGAAGGAGGAGTACTGTCCCTTTGCTGAGTTGCTTTGCTGGACTTGCCTGCAGTTGCTGCTTCTGCCTGAAAAGAGTGCAAAGGGTGAACTTTGCTGTGTGTCCTGCTTGAGAAAATTCTCCAAGGGTTTGGAGTAGAGCTTGCCTCCTGTTGGAAGTCTGAGGGACACCAAAGACTTCAGTTTCCTCGATCTGCAGCACTGGGAACTGTGTGTTTTGTGCTGTACAAGAGGAGAAACCACTGCGACGCTGCCAATGATGCCGGTGGCCTGCACCGTGCCGCCGCCGCTGCACGGAGTCGCATTGCCCCGCTTCGCACCACGACCCTGGTCTCACCGACGCCGTCATCGGACGACTTCACAGAGCCGCTGCTCGCACCGCGACCTGTGGGCCCCGCGCTCCGGAGTCACCTGCTCACACTGCAGCCTGGGCATCCCCGACGACGTCGCTCCTGCTGACACCGGCGCCGCTGCCTGCATCGTGGTCTGTGGACACCGTTTGTGAAGAGCACGAAGCACGTGCCGCAGCCCCAGTCCACCGACGCCAACACCATCGGCTCCAGTGTCGTTACCAGGCATCCTTGCCTGCACCGTGGCCTGTGGACACCGCTCGTGAGGGTCACGAAGCACCGTCCCGTCGCGCACCGCTGGCTTGGGCGTACAGACGACAGCGCTCCCGCAACGACTAAGCCACTCCCTGCACCGTGACCTGTGGGCACCGCACGTCGCATTGTCCCGCTTCGCACTGCAGCCCCGTCGCCATCCCCGCCAGCGCACCTCACCAGCCCGGAGTTCGATCCCCAAGGTGCTTGACTTCAAGGGCCAGATGACTCCTGCACCGACTCCTGAACAGACGACAGCAACGCCGCTCTCCGGAGCTCACCGCGAGGAACACGACGCTCTGCGAATCCAAGGTACTGTTTGTGGGTCTTCCCGACACCGCAGCTGGCCCTCAACGCTGAAGCCAGCCTGAACTTTTGGTTTTGTTGTTCACAACGCCGTGATAGCCCCAGGTGGAGTTATGGACTTCAAGGAACTGTATTGTTAAGTACATCTTGCAGTATTCATATTTTTATTACTGTATGTTGGATTTTTTTTATCGTATTTGGTTTTGTTTTATATAGATAAATATTGGCTTTTTTTCTAAAACTGGTGTGGTGTCCTTTTGTATAGTGTTTTCACTTATTACTGTGTGTTATGTGCAAATGCTTTACACATTGCTTCTGAGATAAGCCTGACTGCTCGTGCCAAGCTACCAAGGGGGTGAGCAGGGGTTATGGAGCGGGTATCTCCCTTATCCTGACTAGAGTGAGGGTCCCTACTTGGACAGGGTGCAAACCGACTGCCAACTAGAGACCCCATTTCTAACACCAACCATAAACCACAGGTAACACCTGTGGGCCGGTAGGACAGGGATGTGAAAATTAGCATCCTGCAAGTCCAACGCTATCATCCAGTCTCCTGGGTCTAGGGCAGACAAAACCTGAGCCAATGCATCTGCACTTTCTCCTTGAGGAAGTAGTTGAGGGATCGCATATCTAGGATAGGACGATGGCCTTCGTCCTTCTTCTGCACCTGAAAGTAAAGGGAATAACAACCACGACCTACTTATGGCTTTGGACCCTCTGTATAGCTCCCTTGGTCAAGAGCCACAACTTCCTTCTAGAGAAGAGACAGATGATCCTCCATCAGCCTGTCTTGAGAAGGTGGCACAATGGGGGGAAAGGGGGGGTCAGGTCATGGTATAAGGGCAGATTAGGAGGGTTTAGAAGCTGAAACTGCAGCGGTGAGGGATGGTGGTGAGGGGGTGGGGGTGGGGGTGGTTAGACTGACGCATCCTATGGCTGCCTGATACACAATGTCTATGGATATTGCAACCTCGGTCACGCAGAGGCTGTGGAGTATGTGCGGAAAGGTGGCTGTGTGGGTACTGGTGCAGTTGGTAGCCACTCCCAAAGCTACCAAAGGGGTGAAAAGTGGTCTAGAGGTGGCATGGAGCTGAGGAGAAGCCCAAGGATCATGCTGTAGCCCAACTGTTTTTACAACGTTCGAGTGCAGAGTCCGCTTTGTCTCAAAAGTGACAGGAGCCATTGACGGGCATGTCTATCAAAGAAGACTTAAAATCCTCCGAAAAGCTAGTAGTTCGAAGCCAGGCATGGTGCCTAGGGGCCACTGCTCTGCCTAGCGAGTCAGTCGTGTCCCACGGCGAATTGTGAACTTTGCTGCATGTCTCCCATTTGCCACCGCTTGGGAGAGCATAGCCCTGGCCTCCTCCAGCACCACAGGCAGCAGCTGTGCAAAGATATCCCACAGAGTGTGGGAGTAGCAGCCGAAAACGCATGTGGTGTTCACAGACCGCAATGCCAGGCTGACGGAAGAAAACATTTTTTTTCAAGTGTCTCCAGCCTCTTGAATTCCCTATCTGACGGACAAGTAGGGAACGCACCAGGGTTACAATAGAAGATGGCAGCCTGGACCACCAAACTCTCATGGGTGGAGTGTTGAGTAAGGAAACGAGGGTCCCGGGGGATGAGAAGGGTGGCGACAGGTGATTGCCCTATTCACAGGAGCCCCTGTGTCCCTGTGTTGGGCTGGACCAGTACCCAAAAGGGCATCTTTGAGGGCTTTATTGCAAGGCAGGAGCTGTTCAGATGGGGAGACTCCCAGCTCGAACACCTCTGTTAAAGACATTGGTCTTGACCGCCACCAAGGGCAACTCAAGATCAAGGATCTCCTCAGCTCTCCGCGCAAGCACTGTGAAAGACGATCCCTTCTCCGTAGTCATGGTAGGGGGAGAAAACATACCAGCAATTGGGGAAGTGTCTAGACTACTAGCTTCACCCAGTCCCTCACATCAGTCCATACCTTAGTCATAAGGCTGGGCTTCTTCAGGGTCCAGTGACCCCTACCATTCATCCCAACCCCTAACCCAGGAGAGTAGGGCTCACAATCAGATCAGGGAGGCAAGGCTCCCAGTGCTACCAGATACGACGTCAAGCAATGCCCCTCTGTATTGGAGTTGGGGATCCAAACAATGGGCGCTGGTGCCGCCGGGAACATCTGCATCGGAACCTGCACTGAGGAAGGTCAAGGTGGTACAACCAGTGTCAGTCTGGATCCAAGAATGGATTCCTTGAGCCCCACTGGTGTCAGAGCTGGCAGCGTGGTTCCTCAAGGCATAGGGATTCAAGGCACTGCGGTCAGAGCACGACTTAGGGTCATGATCGAGGCACCACAGGAAAATAAGATGGGGGTCCATCACAGGCATCAGCCGGTGACAGGCACTGCATAGGCTTCAAGCCGGCCTTCTTGGAGGGCATCTTGCCACAAGAGGAGAAAAACCTAAAAAAATAACTTGAAGAAATGTAAAAACAAAAAAGACGGTCAAAAAGTAACTGAAGGTGTAGCTATTCTCACATCTGAGCTGGATGGCATGGAAAGAAAATAACTGACCTCAGCATACCTGTGTGGCACCTATAAGTGCTGAGGACACCACTTCAAGCGGAAACAAAGCATGCTGAGCCAATCAATGCCAATTTTTGGCACACAGGGGTATTACTTACAAAAAATCTTCCAGATTCAGTCTGACAACTGGTATAATTCTAAGGTAAGGAATCTGCAGCTAGAAGTTTCTGTCAGATAACATGTTTAGCAATCAACTCCTCCAAAATGCCCTTCAATTTCCCTTTGTAGGATAATGGTACATGCCTCACTCGATGTTTTACAGGGATGGCATTTTCTTGACAATGATCTTATATTCAAATACTTTATATTCCTCTAGGTACATTTATTCCTGTAAACTGCCTGGTGTAGACATTCCACAGTCATTATTTAAAAAATATACATTTGCACATTTTGTTTTTTTCTCCTACATAGATTTTTCTATATGGTAAAAACTCACCATTAATACTTAAAAACATAGGGCTGTTAGAGTACTTTTCATAAAATTAATTGGGGGGGGGTGTTTCTGTAGATTTTCTCAGCAATTCCAATAGCCACATTCTTGCTCCCCCAACCCAAGATCTCATGAAACATCCATACTCCTACAAGTACCAATTTACTTCAGACATGGTAATCTGTCTTTCTGGTAGATTTTACATTTTTTTTATTTATTTACTTTAGCTTTTTATATAGTGCAGTGCTAGAAGCAAGGGCAACAAAGCACTTTACTAGTAACAATAAAAGAAATCATTGAACGTGGATTCATGACAATGAGCAGGAACAGTAATAATATTTACACATGTGGCAGTGTAATATGAAAAGGTGTTTTTAGCCATTTTAACATAGAAGGAGACTGGTTGCAGGTTGGTAACCAGTCTCAGGATTAATGGGAGTTAGTGCTGCTTTCTTGGAGGTGAAGAGAAAATTCTAACAAAAATGCATATGCATTTGAGCTTCAGTGAGAGTAGCTGTAATTGGGCTTGTCAGCTCACAAAACTAAGTTTATAGGTAATGAATCTGCTGCAGCACACTCATGATTGTGCTGTTTAGTTAAAGCTCAGAAGCCCCAAAGTCAAAAGAAGTGTTATCTATAAGTACCAAACGTAGGATAAACTTCACAGTACAAACCAAAATCACTCTGCACATTAAAGAACAACCACATCCCTAGGATTATATTATCAAAGTGAGTGTGGGGAGGGTATATAGTTTTGTTTTAGAACTGAATTCCAACCTAGATTAAATTGTTTATTGAATTCAGTATCCTGAAGCTCTCACCACAGCCATTTTTCACAGCCCATGCAGCTACTGGTTTGTTATTTAGTTCTCAAGACAGACAAATGTTTAAATCGTTGAAAGACTTTGTATTGATGTTCACCTGTCACCACTGTTATGGTTTTCAGTGGGTTTAAGATATTATTTAATGCATGTCTGCCTTACCTTAGCAGCAACAATGCTCAGTCCCATTCCATTATGTTTCTTGAGTGTCACAGTGATTATCTCTGGATCCTTCTTAAGAGGCTGGGAAGGAAAAGAAAATGCTGTTTCACGTCTGTCCAAAACCAACAGGGAGATGAATTAGATGTAACTTATATGTGTATATTCTGCAAAGCATTTAGTGGATTGTTCCTAGTCTTCAAAATACACAACTATTAATGAGAAAAAAAACTTTTCACTGTAAATCAATCTGAATGTTCATACTTGCCTGAATTCAATACGTTGATACTGAACCTAGAAACATAGCTAAAAATCTGAAACTATACTAAATCAGATAGCTTGAGTATACTTTGCTGTAGAACACTGTCAGAAAAGCAGAAGCAGCTGTTGCAAGGGGTTAGAACTATTGTTCTTAACTGTGTCCCTTTTAAAATCCTTTTAATTGCATTCATTTAGGGATAATTATTGCACCTGTTTCTGAGTTACATGCACTGAATGTTTGCTTCAACATGCCTGCTGATGGACAACTCCTTCAGCAAAAAAATATAATGCTTAACTAGCTCCTATGTGTTGGTCAAAGTGGGGAAAAGTTAACAAGCCGCACCAGCCTAATAACTGTTGCCAAATGGATGTTTCCGGACACTGCAGACAATTTAACATCCAATGAAAGGACTTGAGACATCAGGGGCATTACTGGCAAGGAAAGAGCCTTTCCCCTTTCCAATGTCACATTAACTTGGAGGTTTAATCCCCTAATGGAGCTAGAGCTATTTACTTCTGTTTTTGCCATCTTATAACTGGTGAATCAAAATATACTGGTCTGTGGGCTTTTGGGATAGGGTGGGCACTGGGTTGTAACTTAAGAATAATCTTGTCTAGGGTTACAATGTGTAGGAAAGTACAACCTTTCTGTCATAGTTACACCCCACGTTTTGCCTGGTGTCAGTGTGTTTAGAGTGTAGTACACGGGGATCCTACTAACCAGGACCCCAATTGTTGTAGGCAACTTTTAGACCCCAGAATTGGCATACTGGTGCCCCATGTATGTCTCTACTATACGCTACTTAAGTACTCAGGGCATTGGTACACCAGTGGTCCCCCCCATGGGCTGCAGCATGTATTGTGCCACCCACGGAGGTCCATGCAAACTGTGACTACAGGCCTGCAATTGAAGTCTGTGTGAAATAGTGCATGCACCTTTAATTCCAGATTTAAGGTTTGCTTTATTTAATGGTCATTGTACTCTGACCCTTTAAGCCACCCCTAAGGTAAGCCCTTTAGCTAAAGGGCAGGGTGCATGGTTCTAAGTAGGAGGGCACCCCTGCATGAGCGGAGGTGCCCCTACAAACCGCAGACTCCACTCCCTGGGCTTTGTAGGTGCAGGGAAGCCATCTTAAGGTATGTAGTGGACACTGGTCAACACAAGTTGTCCAACTACATAATGGCTTCACCAAACCTAGGCATGTTTGGTATCAAACATGTTGGAATCATACAACTACACCAACTTCAGTGTTAGCTGCATGATACCATGTACTCTGGGGGTTCCCTAGGGGATACCACAAGGTCTGCCTGTACAGCCTTGCAGGACCTGCAGGACAGCCCTTGCTGCTGCCAACCCCAGACAATGCTCTGCCCTCCTGCTGCTGAGCCGAACTCGGGCAGGGGAAGGCAGAACAAAGGATTTCCTGTAAGCCAGAGGTGTGACCACCACTTCTTTAGAAATTTGTCTCTCTAGGCTAGGGAGGGAGGTGCCTCTGAATGCCACCAGACTGCTTTGAAGGGCACATTTGGTGGCCTTGTTGCATAATCCGGTTTGTACTAGTGCAGGAACCCCCGGTTTCAGCTGTGGCGCGATACCCCACGAAGGACAAGGGAGTGAGCACCCCCGTCCTGCTCCTACCCTAGGGAGGTGCACAGAGTTCTGCCAGGTGGCCACTTGATTCTGTCATCTTGGAAATACATTGAGCAGAGGCCTCTGGGGGTATCTGACTTGTTAGTCCAGCTGGGTGACGTCCCTGACGCCCTCTGATAAGTTGGTCACTGCAGTTAGAGTCCAACCCCCTTCCTGGGTTACTTAAGGGCTCTCCAAAAGGTGGGACCCCCAATTCGTCTGCAAGACTTCAGGAACAGTCTGCACGGCTCCTCTGCAAGAGACTTCTGCAACCTGGACACCGGAACCTTCTGCAACCCCATGGTCGTGCATCCTTCTGAGTCACTGTGACTCTTCCTGCACTTAGGAAAACAAGAAGGAATCTCCCTTGGAGTGAAGGAGTCACTCCCCTGCAACCGCAGGCAGCTCAACAATGATGACCGACTTTGGATCCTGCTGTCCCACGGACACTCCAAGGCTCTGCAACACAGGTGGTGATTCTGGGGCTCCCCAGAGGTCTGACCTATCTTCTTTGCAACTGGGAAGTTTGTGGTCCCTCACTAGAGTTGCTTGGCCGGAACCCTTGTGCACCACGTCTGCCTGTTGTTGCCAATGTTTGTTGGCTCTTCAGTCTGAAGACCTTCTAGCTACAAGAAACCCCAGTCTCCAGCACTCCCCAGCTCCAAGAACGACATCTTCTCTGCAACTCCTGTGACGTGGGCATCCCTCTTTGCTGTCCTGCCGAGGCCTTCTTGTGACTCCATGTGCCTACTTGCCAGAGGGTCCTCCTGGGGGGCTCCAATGATTCCTGCTGGCTCTCCAGCTTGCTGAAGGCTGGTCCCGACCTACCTGCCAAGGTTGAGTCACCTGGACCTTGATGGTCCCCAGAAATCCTTCAGCCTCTGTACAAAGCTTCTTCGCATTTGCCAAGGCTTGTTGGTGGTCCAGCTGACCACTGAACCCTCTGCAATCCGACGACAAATGTGGGACAGCTCATGGACAACTCCTGGGCTGCTCCTGCGTTGCCTGGATTCCACAACTGCACTTCTTCATCCACAGTCCTGCAGGAAGCACCACCAAGAAGGGTGGGCCTTGCTCTCCTGCACTGCCTGGGCCCTTCTGGGTGGTCTGGACTCTGTCCCCTCTGTCCTTAGGTCCTCTTCTTCCAGAACAAATCCACACCTGGGTTCCACCGACCTGATTCACAGGTCGCGACAGCAGCTGGACAACTAAGGTTCCCATTGAGTTCAGCAGGAGGTTCCGACATGACTTGACCCCCATGTGCCTGGTCTCCCTGGTGTAGGTACTCCACTGTTCTGGGTCTCCAAGGTTGGGGGCACTATCCATCCTCCCTTGTCCCAACCAGTTTCCTCAGGGTCCTCCGATGCGAAAACTCCAACCACGGCTTCCCCCATTTTAGCCTATGGACACTGATACGAGATTTATACTCTGCGCACAGGCGCCTGGGGAATCCTACCTACTTACCTTTGGGGTTTTAGTACTTCCCCAGTCCTAAAGGTCCTTGGGTGGTAGTATGGATTGCAAATTATTTTCACATTCTATTTTTTAGCATTTAGTCTCCACCCCCCAACCCCCACACCCAAATAGGGGCACATGCTATTTTATGCCTTTATTTGCCTGTTGCTAAGTATATATTTCTATGTCCATATCTCCGGTTAAGAGATATACCAAAGTTAGTTCTAGAGTGTGTGCTATAATAAACATTACATATTTTTCTAACACTGGTGTGCTCTTTCCTGTGTGTACTTCATTGACTGACCTGTGTGGTGTTTGCAACCACTTTATGCCCTCCTTGATAAGCCTTAGGTGCTCTCCGCAGCTACCCCAATGAGAGCTCTGGTTATCTAGAGCCATCTACACTATCATTAAGGGTTGCCTGGACATAAAGCAGGGTGCCTCACCTATAAGTGTACACCATATACTGAGCGAGCCTCCTACACAATGTACCTCTTTGCGTTAAGTGGTTCTTCAAGTGAATCTCAGTGCAACCGTTCGAAAGATATGGGCTATGTGTGGAGGCAGTCTTCCAAGTTATAATTTGTCTTTACTTGCCCAAAACATTAGGTGATCCTATTGTTTAGGGCTGCCTTATCCTCTGGAAACACATGCACAGCCGGATCTGGTCCAGTGGCTTTTCAAGACATTGGGTCACGGTATCAAAAATATTTTAAAACATAGCACCATGGAGGAATATGGGGAGCTTAAAAGGGGTTGAGCAGTGGACTGTTTGTGGTGCCCAAATACTTCTAAACCTATTTCTGAAGTTATTCTTAGTTCCAAAGTGCCATGTAAGAGGTTCACAATTGCCACTGAAAACACTGCGCGTATTTAGTTTAGATAAGGCTCCACTTGAATTGCACTATTAGTGCATATATTGAATGTCTGGTCAGCAGTGCACTGGTGCTCAAGACAAGCACTGCCAATGTTGTTCTATTGGTTTAATTTCTGAGTTGTGACGTTTTGATTCAGAGTTCACTGATGGATTAATGAGTGATGGTATTCCATTTGTGGAGGATTAGAGCTATGCCAAAACCACAAATTATTTTTGTAGTTCCACAGGTAACTGCGATTGTTTTGCAACAGCATTCCTGGTTGCAAAACAACCATACATCCCTCTGTGACTCACTATTAGGAAGGGATGCCCTTGGCACGCCCCTTCCTAATAGCGAGAAGCTAACCCTATTCTGAGAGTTGGTAACAGGTTACCGACTGGCAAAATAGGGTTGGTACATGGTACAAGGCCATTTAGCGGTTGCAAAAGGAAAATGTCACAGTTTGAGGCTGCTAAATAGCTTTGCACATCTGGCCCTCAATCCCTTGGGTAATATTACTGGCACTATTACTTAAACTATCTCACCCTCCCCTTTGTGCATGGTCTTAAAAAGTTTTTTTTCTACATGAATGAGTATATGGATTTTAACGTCAATTTTAATTGTCTAGTATTAATTTTTAAATGGCTAATTTTAACAGTTAACTTTAATTGCCTGGTGTTTACACCCTGAAAATGGTTTATCTTATACGAATTTTTTTAATCTTTTGAACGTACTGATGTGATGCTTTTATGGTTTATTGAAGTTAGTGTGATGATGAAGAATATTGTATTTGAAACACTTGAAGTCTGCAGTTTGTATTTAGGTTTCCTTACAACTACCGTCAGAGTGTACAGATTTTAATTAGTCTCTTCAACAAGCCACAATAAATTTGGATTCTTTTTGACGAACCTCATAAGACATCGGTTACATATACACATATTAAAAAAGTAGGAGGCAATTTGTTTCGCTAAATTTGTCAAATAAAAATATTACAGATAACTGTACAGTTTGAAAAAAGAGAATACATGGCATAAAAATGTGTTTTTGTTTTGAGAGGACTATCTTTCACTCCTGCAGCAATAGCTTCGTTTGGGAATTTACAGCAAACATCACTAATGCTTGCAACATTAGCACCGTTCATATCAGCACATTATTTATTAACTGACTTTTCTGAAAACAAATCCCCATATGAAAAATCACAGTTAAAATCTGGGCAGAGAACGGCTTTACTGTGGGACTTTGAGGTCTAAAGCGATGAGTGCTACTGCGCACAGCTCAGGAGACGATGCTCAGAGTATGGTTGTTTTTAAGAAAACAAGACAGGGCACAAAAAAATAACATATGCAATCTATTCACATCGCAGATCCCACTAGCAACCATGTATTTTTATTTTTAGGCCCCCTTCGTTAAATGGAAATAAAACAGCATTTGCAACTGAAAGGTGTAAATTAAGCATTAAGTTAAAAAAACTCAACATCACTTGTCCTTGTTCTTACATCCCTCAACCCACTTCAGAAAACTAAAAAGAGATCCCGAACAGAGATCAACAGGTTAAAATAAAACAACTATCTATACAATAACCTTCTTAAGAGCCTAAAGTGAAAATCAAAAATATAATTTGCAAATATAAGCGATTAGACAGCCCCTTCTGTTTCTCCAGGATCCTACTCACCAGCTCCGCATTTTCATGTAAGAATTGGCTTTCATAGTCTGCACCTTCAAAATATATGGTCCAAGTACCTGGCGAGCGTGGGTGCGGCGTCAGCCTGCAAAAGCCTTGAAGGGCAAAAGAAAGAACAGGTCTCAACTCAGCGGCGTGTGCTGTATCACTGCTTTACCCTGTCACAATATGCCGCCCTCCAGAGAGAAACGCTAACCACATTAATAGGCGGATTATTACAAAAGAACGTTTATCCTTGTCACCTGTGTCAACATTGCTTGAAACCACTGACACTACAGAACAAAGGATTGTTTCTACAGGAATGAGAATTGCATGGGTGCTAGACATTCTTAGCCTGAGCGTTTCGTACTCATATAATTACAACAAACTGTAGCAACATTGCATGACGGTGGGTTATGGAAAACATGACGTGATGGCGATTACATTCTAGGTAGAATTATAACTAATTAATTACCAATAGAAAGCCAAAAGGAAGAAACTAATTAAGAGAAGGCTGGCCTGGGATAAAATTACGAGGAAAGACATAAAAATTGAAATGGTGTAAACTGCAGACAGGTCACCAGAAATGCCCTGATGACAATGGTCGACTACAAATGCCTACACACATTATTTAAGAAATCTCGGGTAATGTTAATAAATATACTCTGAGAAGGATGACGACTGTCCTCCGTGTAGCGATAACATGGAAACATACATACATGTGGTGTAGGGGGGCAAAGGAATTTTGGAGAGAAGTGGTGTGGGGCAGAAACTGAGCACCTTGACTGCTATAGCAATGCATCCTACCCATTGGCATATGTCGGTTGGGGTTGATAGGAAGAAAAGGAACAGAACACTTGTTAAGGAAATAGGATTTATACTGACCAAAGGAACAGTGATTCAATGGAAAGGACAACTAGCACCAAGCACAAAATATGAAAAGTGCATATGATTAAGTGGGTAGCTGCAACATATTGGAATAAGAAACTAAACACAAAAGTGAATGGAAGGGTTTCCACTGGATTGGGGATGAGAAGGGCAAAGCTGAATGTAAGAAAAACAATAAAATAGTTTACAATGCCGCCTTACCCTAAATGGTTTCATGCCAAGTATCTTGGTGATTTTGAGTAATACCACCCATAAAAAAAAATACTATTTTGCCTAAATTTTGTATTTTTATCCAAAGAGAGAGCACAGGACAGACAGGCTACTGAGACACAACCATAGTGGCTGGGGCAGTTTGTCACTGGTATCCGGGGGCTGTCATCCTATGGTACTGCAAACTGGGCCAAATACTCTCTTTCTGCTCTTGACTCAAGGGTGAGCAGTCAAAGGTTTCTAAGAGAGGTAGGGTGGTCTAGTTCTCGTCCTGGGTAAACTTCATTACGGTCATAAGCACGAAAGTGTCATGCCCTCAGGCGGGGTCCCAAAGCACTTTCTAAAAGAAAACATACAAAAACAGACATATGCGTTTCTTTATTAAAGGCCATTTTTTTCTAGGGAGCAGAGGCAGTTTCCCCTGCCTTTCAGACTTCAGTTTGTTAAACTACATTGTGCCCACTTTCTCGTGCTTCCTTTAAAAAAAGTTTAGTAATATGGATGTCCGAAACATGTGGGCAATTTTGAGAGACTGCTTAGTGACTACTGTTGGGAGAAATAATAAGAATATGGGTGTGACACTGCTCAGATAGCCCCATAACCAGCTTCATAATTAAAGGACGGACGGACGGACAAAAGCAGACAAACCAACATTAACTGTTGAGTTTAGTGACAATCATGTTTTATGACGAAGCAGTGGCGTAACAAAGGCCCCCGGATGGGGGATGGGGGGGGGGGGGTCTCCGAGCTCCAGGGGGAGGGGCCCCCCTCCAGGTACTTTGTAGCCCCCCTCAAGTTTCTTTATGCCACTGCGACGAAGTTGCCTTTTTCAAGGTATTCCTTAATAATGTGTACTCTTTGCAGATTCTCAGGTCAAGGATGGCGCTTGTTCCACAGATCACTGGTAGCAAACTAAAATTGTATGACTGTATTCACGATTCAACCAGTCTATAAGTATACTTGAGTGAGTGGCATGTAGTACCTCAGGGCATGTAGTACCTCAGGGACGTTTGTCAAGATTCATCTAAAAAATTTACAAAAGGTTACAAAGCCAGCCAGGGGTGGCTCCTTCGCAATGGCAAACAAGTGTCGCCCCCTGTCTGAGCCAGAAGCTGAAAGATAAAAAAATATTTATGTATCGTTTTATCTTTCAATTGCTGGCTCAGCCATCAGCATGTGGAAGGAGGGTGGGCTGGGCAACAGGAGGTGGTAGGAGTGTGTGTGTGTGTGTGCTTGGCCGGCTAGCCAGCACAGACCACATGGTTGTGTCTGAGTGGGAGTCCAAGCCGCTCAGACCAATCCAGACATTGCTTTCATGCTAGGTTCAGCATGAAAGCAGTGCCAGGATTGCTGGGGAGCCTGTGCTGGTGTCCCAGTGAAGTGTATCGAGGCGGTAGCGGCGACAGCAGGAGTCAAGTGCTTTTTTATTAATTATGTTTTTATCCCCCCCCCTTTGAGATTTGCGGTGGCCACCGATTAACCTGTCCCTCACCAAACTGGACGACACAATATCACAAAAATACCTGCTGCAACCTATTCATGGGCTTCTTTTCAAAACAGAGAAAACATGTATTTTTCAAAGCCAAAAGGTCTTAACTAGACGAGAAGTATTGGCGTTGCCAATTTGTTTTTTTTAGCCATGTAATGTATCAGCGTGGCTGCTGTGGAGCATGACTGAAATTTGAAAAATAAAAAACCATGCTATGATGCAGTCAGCGTGGACCACACCAAGGCCCTTTTTTATGGCCTGTCAATTTAAGTGATTATGTGAGAACACCAGGAGAGGGGCTTTGGGTAAGCCCACCTGTTGGGAGCCAGGAGTACATGTTTTGATTGCAGAGAAGTTGTGTACCTCCACAAAAAAGTTAATTCTCTCTATACAGCTATGCCCATTTTGTTTATTTATCCAGCTGCCTGAGGTTGAACTTCCAATGGCACAGACAAGCTAATAACTTGTCTCAGATAATTTATGGTGTTTTTCTCTGGGGGCAGCTCAGTTGGTAGGAGGGCAGTCATTCACTTACATAGATTTTTAGGTCCGGCTTGACAGTCTAACTGTCTACGACTTGTTAACCTACACCAAGAATATTCTAAAGTTATTTGTTTCCATGCAAATACATTTCAATTTTCATGCTGTATATTTTCATGCTATTTACCTGTAATGCTTCACATTTCCAATCAACATTCTTTCAAAGCCAGACCTATAGGCAATGACACTGGATGACGGCACTTTTTCCCTGAAGTCACGAAAATATTCCTCATCAATGTGACATAAATGCAAAACAAGTACCTCCAAACAGCAGCAGCAGTCTGTCAGTTGATTCCCCAGGGTTTTACTGTAGCTTCATCACAGAGGTCTAATGAACAGATAAAGAGCTAACATTCTACATTAATTACAAAGTAAAGCACCTTAAAAAAACAAGTTGTTGGAGTAAGTGCTGCAGAATTGAAATATTTTCAAATGGAGGAATGTGCAGAGAATCAACTAAATGAGGGGTTTCATTTTGTCATAAACATTATAGTTATCGCTTTAAAAAGCCATTCAAGGAAAGGGGTAACCAACCCTGGACAATTTGAAGCACTCACTTGTATGATGTTTTGCTCACCACACCATTGCAGCAGACAGTAAGACTCTGATTTATGAAGAGGATGCTAAAGCGGCTTACAGGCTGTGGTTGCCGTAGGGCAGGTGATTGAAATACATGTTGGTTTTGATTTCTACGTCCTTTGTTGGAGATCCGCCACATCAATTAAAATGTTGGGATGACTGGGACCTCAGGAGTATGGATGGTACTACAGGCATAGCTGAGAACCCCTACCAACTCCATGGAAGAAGTG
The DNA here is from genome assembly GCF_031143425.1 of Pleurodeles waltl. NCBI lineage: Eukaryota > Metazoa > Chordata > Amphibia > Caudata > Salamandridae > Pleurodeles > Pleurodeles waltl. The sequence goes on from NC_090444.1 coordinate 849,471,723, forward strand.
AAAGGAGATGTGGGGCAAGTGCAGTGCCATGGAGTAACCCAGAGATTCAGCAGTAGCATGACTCTCCTTAAAATGCTGAAGTGTTGAATCAGCTTTGTCACCAAACAGACAAGAGCTGTCTAAGAGGATGTCTATCAGAGCCAACTGGACATCCACCGGAAAAACCAGGTGACCGAAGCACGACATGGTGTTGTAGTGCCATGGCGGAAATAGGCCTGCTACGGGAATCAGTGGTGTCCAACCCTCACCAAATGGAAAACTTTGCTGCATATGCCATCAATAATGCCCTGGTTCAGTATGGCTTGGGCTTCTTCAGAGCCCATGAGAAGTACTTGCACACCGAGTCTCCTAAGTAGTGGGAGTATTGGCACAAGAGGCATGCAATGTTCACGGACCGCAATGCTAGGCTGGTGGGAGAGACTATTCTCTTGCTGAAGGTGTTCCTCCTCTTGGATTCCTAGTCCAGAGGAGAGGTGGGGAATGTGCTGGGATGAAGTCTGGGAGCGAGGACTGCAAAGCCAGGCTCTTGGGTGTTGAGTTAGGAAAGCTAGGTTCCCCGGTTCAGGGCGGGGGTGACAGGCAACCATCCTATGCACTGGGACAACTGCGCTGGGCTTGGTCTAAGTCACAAGAAGAATGCTCATGACAGCTTCGTTGAAGGGAAGCAGGGGCTCCAATGGGGATAGTCCTGGCTTTAGCACCTCTGTCAGGACACTGGTCCTAACCTGAATGGATGGAAGCTGCAGGTAGTAGATAAGTGCTGAACTCTTCACGACCATAGCGAAGGATGTGCCTTCCTCCGTGGTAGGTCTTGAAGAGATTTTGAACCACAGGTAATGTTTCTGGGATTGCAGGAAGGGTACACAAAAGTACACAAGCTGGTGGTCCAAGACTAACATCCAGTCACCTGGATCTAGGGCAAACAGAGCCAGAGTCAGTGTGAGCACTCTGAATTGGTTGCAGGAAGAAATTCAGAGGGCGAAGATCAAAAACAAGCTAAAGGCCCCCACCTTTCTTCATATGTGGAAATAGAGGGAGTAACAACACGTCCTTATTTCAGAAGCCAGACTCTTCTCATGAGCCTCTTTAGATAACAGAGCTCACATCTCGTGCAGTAAGATGAATAGGTGGTCCTCTGAAATCTATTCTGATTTGGGAGGAAGCTGTGGTGGGTCAGAAAAAAACATAAGGGAATAGAACTGCTGAACGATCTGAAAGACCAATCTATTTGATCTGATGGATTGTAACCCTGGAAGAAAATGTATGGTCCTTCCAGGCTGGTTGTGTGCTACTATGCTCAAACTAAAGTATTCTGAAGGCTCAGGCAGCAGGGGAGGGGGACTGGAAATATCGGTGCCACTGGTGACCTGCATACTGCCTGTCTGATCCACAGCCATCTGGAATTGCCTGTACACCAAAACACTGGAGTATCTTTAGAAGGACAGAAACTGATGGGGTAACTATCTGCCAGGGGTTGAAGAGCCTAAAGAACATGCTGTGGCCTGGCTTTTCTTGAAGTGCTCCAGGGTAGAATCTGCTTTTTCCCAATATAGGAGGTATCCATCAAAAGACACAGCTATAGGGGATGCCTGCAACGCTCCAGAAAAACATGTGGCTCACATCCAGGCATGGCAACGAAGTACCACACTTGTGCCGACTACTCGCCCCTAAGCAAATCATAGTATCCTGATCAGCCCAAATCACATATTTGGGTGAATCCTGGCCATCCTGAATGGTTTGAGCGAAGGAGGCCCTAAACTCTTCTGGGACTGCTGGTAAAGTCTGGCTGACCACGTCCCAGAGAGTGTGTAACGAATTGCCTAGTATGTATAAGACGTTGACCGGCCTAAAGTTAGCCTGGTTGAAGAGACCATTTGTTTTCCCAAATGACTCAATTCTTTTTGATTCCCTGTTTGGCAGGGGGCATGGGGAAAGAAGAGCAAGGCTTAGACCAAAAGCAGACCCAGGTTGAAGAACTTCTGTAAGAAGTTTGTCTAAACTTAAACACAAGGTAATTTTAGGTCCAGGAGCTCAGAAGCATTTCTGATTATTACAGCAAAGCAAACACACTCAAGAACTGGCAACCCAAGGGGAGGGGGATCAACCATGTATCAAGAAATGTTTCACGCTCATTGGACTCCTAGAAATCCATGTTTAAACTGTCATCATCATAATGTGAGGGTAAATCATCCTGATCACCTCAACTGTCATATCTAAGTAGTGCTAAACTGTGGTCAGAATCAGCCAAAAAGCTGCTGGAGTCTCTGCAGATGGCTCAGTGGAAGTTTACTATCAGCTTTGCTCAGGGTCGCGACAAATTCAACAGCAGATCTACGCCTGGCGATGTTTGGGATGGCGTAGAAGAAAGAGGTACTGACACAGGGCTTGGAACAGAAAGTACAGTCAGCACCAGAATCAGTGAGGATTCCAAGCTGGGTTTAATGGGCTAAGATGGTGTAGATGACAGATCTGCAGGTAGTAAAATGACTGGAGGCCCATGCAGATCATTGGGGTGTGAAGGGCCACCAGGGGGACTGAAAGAGGGCAAAATTATGCAGCCTGGCCTTCTTTAAGTTCTCAACCTGCTACAGCGTAGCCGATGGCCAAGGGAACATGGGACATATCGTAATCAACTACAGGAATAGCTCCTCAATTGGAGATCAGGAGCCTGCTCAAGCAGCCACTTGATGCCCTTGCACAGGATTCACCTTCTTGTGTTTCCTCTTTGACTTGGACTTCAACTTACTGAATGACTTTGACTGCAAAGACTCCCTGTCATGAAACTGCCCTTAAGAGCGAGAATGGATCAATGCCCTGGACTGGACAGGATTTCCTCAAGGTCCATGACTTCTTTCCATGTTTAGCAACATACAGATTCACTTCATGCTTCAGGATCACATATGGGACCATGAGAACACATTCATTGCATGACTTGGAGTTGTGCCTCGAGCCCAAACACCAAATGCAAACCATACGCCAGTTTGTCACATCTGCTTACAACAGACATGGCACTGTTTGAACCCTGTACTATTAGACTGGGGCATCGTTCCCTTGCATACAATTTGCAGAATTTGTCAACCCAATGAAAAAGGAGCAGGGCTTAGGATCCATTTGGAAAGAAATGAAGGAAATGACAGCATGCAGAGTTGGTGCTTATATGCGACTCCACTCCATCACTTTGAGGCCAGAACAAAGTCATGGAAAGCCACACAGAATCACCTAGCAGAATGCCTGAGCACTGCTAATGGAACTTTCTGATCTAGTCAAGGGCCTGGGAAATATTCTAAAGGTGAGGACTCTGTGATAAAACATCCAGTGAAAAAAGATCAGCATAACAAATTGTTCTCACCCAATCTGTAGTGATCAAAATTAACCTTACTTGAAGTTCCAACACTTTTTGCAGGACTTTCTACAGAAGTAGAAGTATGTTTGTAACCAAATGAAACTGAAGAAATCCCTCTAGAACACATTCAGAGGGTCATATATGGCAAAACTCTGAGGACACTTTCTGGCAAAGAGACTCACACACAGACATCCCAATTTGGAAGAGATCATGGATGTAATTTAGGGATTGCATTTCTATTTGTAGCCCTCCAAGAAGGCAGGACAAAGTCTTCACTCTCACCTTGAGGGAGCCTGCAGAGAGTGCAGCCACCAGGTTCGGACTGGGAACCCAAAGGAGCGCTGGCAAATTTTGTTAGATCAGCCCCTGTGGGATGCTTAGCATGCGAGCCTGATTACTACAATTACCCCCTCCCACCCAAGAAAGCTTGGAAAAAATTGATGATGACCTTACAGTGCACCGGAATACGGCAAACTTTACTGGGGTTCTTCAATGATTCCCTCATCATCACCCTCTAGCAGTACCTCTCGTCTCTCCATATCCTAACTCACACAGGTATTTCATTTGTTTTCTAATACCTCTCTTTCCAGGGTAGGGTGTTGGAGCACTTTATATCACACACATATACAGAGGCAATGAATCATACATGTGTAAATCAGTGTTTAAAAATTGTTGGCAAAGGTGACTGCAAGGTGTAGGATTTACATGCCATCCGCCCTGGTAGGCATTTTTTAAGAGTGCTTGGTCTAAGGAAGCATAAACTCAGGATTCAGAACCTAACACAGTGGTTATGGTTGACTTTACGAATAACCTATTTCGAGCCAAATAAACCCTTGTTAGCAAAATCAGGATAGTCAAAGGCTGGGGAAAAACAATTTTCTAACCTGTACCATGCAGCTTGCATGTAGCTAGTTGATGGCAGTTCACAGCTTACTGTGCTAGATTATGATTGTAACTTATGACCTGCACAGTAACAAAAGGAGCTCTGTGCCAAAATCAGTATCCCACTGACCAATGCACATAAAATATTGTTCTGTGATCTGCATAGTACACATACTTTGCATCAGGCATATTAACCCTCTGCTCTACCTTAGATGAGTCAAAACTGGAACTAAACAAAACTCTGATCTCTCTAGCAGGTACATTAATCACCAGAGTTATGGTGGCACTTTATTGTTGGCTGAAAACTTTTCGATATACAAGGAACTCTGCAGTGCTTTTAAAACTGCTGCACTGCTACAAAACAGGCCCCCCAGTAACAAAACAGGCCCCCCAGTAACAAAAGTGGCCCCACTCTTTCAGCCTCCCTGGGGAAACGCCTGATACACAGTACAGCCATATCCTTGGCACCCTCCATGAAAATAACCCACTTCTGAGCCCCCCGTCATAGCTAAATCACCTTTCAATACAAGGTCCACAATCCCACACCATCATGTCTGTTGATACAATGGGCAAAAGTGACGTCACCAGACAGAACCTGAATGGCACTCCCAAACATGGAAAGAAAGTAAGGCGTTCATTAGAAGGACAGCCCATACATCTAGCACATTTATGTGCAGGCGATACTCCAACCAACACCAAAAGCCGTGAAGCTGTCATGTTGTCAAGGTTGGGCCCATAACCAAATGAGAAGGGATCCATGACTATGGGAGCCTGCATTTTCAGGAGTCTGAAGGAAAAAAATCAGCAAAAGAGTGGAGGGACACAACCATCACTGCAGATCTGGATGGACTGACTCAAAGATGGTATCTAGGTTGGGAAGCTGGATCGGTTTTGCAGCTACTACTTTGTCTGGTATTACTGAATGTCCCTCACTTGGCACTAACAGGATACACAAGGCCATCACATCCAGTAGTTGGATCCATGGCTAGGTCAAGAACATTGGAATCACAACTGGAATATACACAATCCTCTGAGAAGGTGGAAAAGTCTTTAGGTAGGTCATGTCCAGTATTGCTATCTATAAAGGTGAGCCTCTGTGTGAGTCTTTGTGGGCATTGATCAGAAACCCTAAGTTGTACAAAAGTGTTATAGACCTTAAAAGATTTTCCTGGACCAGCTCTGGAGACCTTGCAAGTCACACAAGAAAGGAAGTACAAGGACTGCTAATCTTCTCTGTGAAGCTGCCTCAAGACACGCAGTTTTAGAAAAACAGTGTGATCCATAGGTCAAATAACAGGACCGTGAACAAAGTGCTGGGACACAGGATTGGAGACGATTGTAGATGAAAATTAATCTGTAGGTCCATGAAAAATAACTTGTCCTGCTGAATGACAGTTCAAAGGTCAAGGACGGGTCTCAGACATTCGTCCTTGTTGGGGGACCAAGAAGTAAAGGGAGTAGGTGGCACCGATCACCTGGACGAAAGAACATTGGAGGGCACTTGTTTCTTTGGAGGTGCTGAGGCCAGAGCCTGCGGAGCTGTTGAGTCAGGCGGCATTAGGCCTGACACACCAAACCCCAGGATTGGGAAAACCCTTGAGAAGCATCCCAGAGGATAATATAGCCATCATGAAGAGATCCTGCACAGATAGTTGGAATGCCTCAACCTGAGCAGAATTGGCTGATGAAAACTGAAATTTCAGCTTCATCTTTTTTAACACTGGAATCAGCTCAGACAATGGAATGTCTGGCATTGGGAATGGCGTCAAGACTCCAAACAATCTCCTGACTGACTTATCTGAGGGGTAAAGTAATGAGTCAGCATATCGCTGCTTGGCTTTCTGCTCTTTGATGATCTTTGGATGCATTAAGGAACACTAGTCGAAAGCAGAGGGTTGCCTTCAGATCCAAGACACCACGTACAGATGTTATGCATTTCTAACAAAGACCTCTTCTTCCAGCATCTGCGAAAAAGCTTAAACCCTGACATCTTACAAGCAGACATTGGTGTCTAAAGCAGAGGAGTTTCACTGGTGAAGCACCAAGAAACAGGATGCGCCTGCATCAATGAGGCGAAGGAAAAACAGAACCGATGCCAAACGCTGATTGCGCTTTTATGTATTCCAATGACATCGCATGGTGCGTGAGTAATGGCTGGGTCCAGATGACACCACTTGGGAACACAGGAGAGCTTTTGCTGGAGATTTATTTCAGATCCAATCTAGCACCTGGAGGAATCTCATAAGGTGAGGAATTCTCTGAAAGACGTCTCCATCAGAATAGGTGTTGCATGATTTAATTCTTGAGTTCTCAGTGCCAGTCTGGAAACAACATATTAAAGTTTTTTTAATAGACTAAAAACTTTAAGGGTCCAATTGCACACCAGTCAAGCTCAGCATCCAAAACTGTGCAAATGATTGGAGAGGATATGGAGAAGCCTCCTTAGTGGTGCTGTAGAAGAACTCAGACATGTGCTTCTATTGTAGTGCCCTTAGCACACTTTAAAGGCGGAAGCCCAATAAAGGATCCAACTTATGGATATTTTAATCACTAAATAAATATAGCTGTACTTATATATTTCTTCCAAAAGTGTGCAAAGAGAAAGATTTCAAAATAGAACAAAGGACAATGCAGTAAATTCAATATTTCCAGGAGGCTGAATACAGAGAGCAGACACGCCTTGATAGTGATGTTGCCCTGTGCCTTGAGCTCTCAAGTGCATCCAAAGCTTTTAAGGGAAATATATTTGAAATGATCCTGTTATGTATTGCAAATAAAAACATAACTTCAGCCTATGAATTTTGTAAAGACTTACTAAGTTCATGCCATTTGGGGAATACACTTGAACTAAACTTAACAAAATCCTGCATATGGTGAAGGGTATAAGCAGAGCTGTGTTCTTTTTGCATGGGTGGATCTGTTCCCTCTAATGCGGTACGCTTCTAAGAAGGAAAAAAACACTTTGTCAATGATATAGTCTCAGAAACAACACATGCAAATTATATCCTTCACTTGCATGTTTGAACTTCAGTTCAGATGCTGCTTTTTTCTGCAGAAGGACAAAGGGACACTATGAATCATTTCTAGCAATGTCAACCGTGCCTTTGGGCCTTATACACTTGTTAGAACAAGCATTGGTGAAGAGTCCACACTGCCAAAATTCAGAAACAAGTTATGGGAAATTACCAGCTATTAAAAAGCAGAACTCCCCCTTAGACTAGCACTTATCCACTGAAACAATGAACCTCATTTCTGTTCCTAAACTCGCCAAGTTCCTAAACTAAGCACAGTGAAAATGTCTCACTGAAACCTTTAACTGGTTAAGAAATGTTTTTCTTGTACAGCTTAATCAAGAGATTAATTTGTGCCAGGAATGTGCTACTTACCTACCACTGCCCTACAGACATGCAGAATAAAAAGAAGATGTGATATTGGCTCCACACTGGCCAACTGTGTGAAGGGAGTGATTATTGTGGGTCACATGTGGCACCGTCTGAGTTGGTAAGTTTGGCTGATGTAGTTGTAAAAAGGTCTAGTCCATGAGCCCATAAAAGAAACATGTTCAAATGAAAAGTTGTTTTGGTGCTGACTGCAACATGTGCCTTACTGGTTTGAGTCAATATACCTCAGAGAAGATTAAACAGACTCGTGGCCTCATGAAAATATCTTACAAACTACAAATCCCCGGCAGGAGCAGAATTCCACAACTTCATACAATACATTGTCAATTTCCATCTACAACCTAACAGTGCAAATGGACTAAAAATGCTGCCCAGTTCCGTTGGCCCAACTACTGAATCAGAACTGCAAACATCCAAGGCAGTCGTATAGTCTTCACTTGTAGCACCCAAGGTTCTGGAACTTCTCACGAAATGTATTACACTCTCTTCAACTCTTTTGCCCCTCAAGAGAGAAAGCACATTGCTTCAAGTGGGACCAAGTGAGTGGTGATTACTGTCCTAGTTAGTGTCTGTTGAACAAAGTTAGTTACTTCCCGTAATGATCTTTCTGGTGGATACACTAGTTAACAGCAGACTCATCACCTTGGACTACCTGTAGGTGGCAGACTGAATCCGTAATGTTAGTTCAGCAATTTTCTCGCACATCAGAATGTTCTGCGTCAATTCTGTCCCATCTCTGAAGCAACCTTGGAGCCACACAGAACTGCCACCCCTGCGTCCTGATTTTAGCTTTTCTTCTGAATCTTGTCCTCGCCGTCAGATGTGGGGCTTTTGGCTGATCAGGCTGATAGTATGTAGATCTCTAAATTGGAACATTTTAACATGGAATCCATCCCACAGACAGGTAGGAAGGATGGTTGGTGAGGAATCTCTATTTACATAGAGTAATCATTGTGAAGAGCATTACTGAAGTTAAGTAATTGTTCTTCTGAGGAATAATTCTAACCACAGATTTCTCACCTTGTGAATATATACCAAAGCAGTACCTCCCAATGCGGTGGGTCTATGGAATGGTTTAGACCATGAAATTCTGCAGGACTGACATGGCAAATGACCCAGATCAGGCTGTCAAGGCAGTAGTGTTTTGTGAATGGACACCTATGTTACAGCCTGATAGATGTACAAGATAGGCAACATCCAGGCCAACACAGTGGTATCAGTCTTGGCCATGGTAGAAACGGCCTGCAATCCTTTTAGGGGCTGCTTCTTAGATAGTATGCAGCAGATTTAATACAAGTGATTATCTACCTTGAAATGGTTCTCTTCTGCACTGCCTTACTCGTCTTTGCTCCTCTAAACCCCACAAAGAGCTGATCATCAACCCGATGGTCCCTAGTGCGAGTGATGTAAAAAAGAACAAAGCTCTTTTTGGATCCAAAGGATGGAATCTTTCTCCCTCTTTTCAAGGATGAGGTGTAGCAAACAATGTCAGAGGGTGATGGGTTGTCCGACATAGAATGGTATCTCAACCTTCGGCAGGAATGTAGCACCAGTTTGTTCTGAAAAAAAGATGGTGAAAGGTTGCTGAATTTGCACCACTTTCAACTTATTCACCTGATGAGCTGATGGTATCACTATGAGAAAAACTGTCTTCAGCGTCAGAAGAAAAGGGCAGTTGTGCATGGATCTGAATGGGGTACATATCAAATATGTGAGATTAAGTTACATTTGTTGCATCGCAAATGATGAAGGTGGAAACATGTGGGTTAACCCTTTTAGAAAACACATCACAACAGATGATTTGAACAGTGAAGGTTGATATGGTATACGTCAAAAGGCAGACAAGGCCGACAAATAACCTTTTTAGTGTCCACAGCAAGACCTAGAAGGCTGGGCTAAACATAATACAAAAAACAGCACTTCTGATAATTTGGCATACAATGGTTCTATGTGGCAAGAAGTACAACAAACCATAAACGTCTCCCAGCGTCCAGCATAAATGGTTTGTGTGGATGGAGGCTGGGCTGCCAAGATAACATTCATTACCTAAGAAAGGAGGTTGAATGCAGTTAACTCTCGCCGCTCAATCTCCATTCATGGCACGTAGATTGCGCAGGTCTGGGTGGAGAATACGGCCCTGCTGCTGTGACAGCATATCCTCTCAAAGCGGCAGCCTAATTAGGTAACAAAAGCTCATGCCCAGAATTTCCAAGCCCTTGTCCAATCCAAAGCCAAGGGGATGACTTTGGCCCAGTTGTTCCTGATCTTCTTTAGAACTCTGGGCAGGGGAGGCAGAGACAAAAAGGCATAGAACAACCCAAAACTTCACTCTACGCAGAAGGCGTCTCCGACCGAGACTCTCCATGGGACACTGCGCCTCTACAAACTACTTTCATACTATAAGCATGAGTACTCCTCTAGATCAGATAGTGATATTGCTGCATAGAAAAAATACCTAAAGGAAATTGCAATGGTGTGGACTACCAAAGCGCTGTGTCAACTCCTGAGTGAACCTATTGCTAGCGAAAAGATAATCCAGGATACGGATTCCCTTGCCATCTCTAGGGCCCCTGGCCTTGACGGCCTCACAGGCGCCTTTTACAAGCATATATGCTCCTAATACCCACGTATTTGTTGAACATGTATCCCAAGGCTGTTGATGAGAGGACCAAGCCGTCCTAACTATGTGAAGTAGTGAACACTCTCCTGCTCAAACCTGGTAAGGACTCTCTCCTTTGCACATCCTACTGGCCCCTCTCACTACTCAATTTTGATAACAAGACCCTCGCAAGGTAGTGGCTAACAGGCTGTCCTTAATGATGTACCAGATTATCTCGCCTATCCAAACTAGGTTGGTTCCTCACAAGTCCACCTCCTCATTACCGGGCTGCAGTCTGGAGAGTATCCAGGAAACACATCATTAAGTGCTCAACCGGGGGGGGCACAGTTTTCTAGACCTTTGGTTAATTCTACACGACACACTAAGAATGCTAACTTATTACTATTAGCAGAGACGTCCGGTGCAATATTAGTTACTACCTTGAGTAGAGAAAGGTGATCTCTCTCTGCTGTAGATTTGCAGGCACTTGACCTTTCAAAAGGAATTACCTGTTTGTATTTCAATTTTTGAGTATTATGTTTTGAATCAGTTTTATAATAGTGCAACCTATTCAGATAGGGGAATATTTCAGGGCAGCAGTTAAACAACATCTCTTTGATAGCACTCATTCATTACTATACATTAAGATTTTTAATTCAGTAGTTTCCTTTTGGCTACCATGTCTGAGAAAACATCATTGTATTATTCAGAGGACAACACAGAATTGGGTGAGTGATTTGTCCTTTATAAGTCCAAAGACAACTACTGCAAACTCCTCTTTAGAAACTAAAACTGACCAATTAGAGAGACGCACAAGAAATTGACTCACACAGTTAGTCATCTACTGACTGGTTTTCAAGGAGGCAATCCAATTCAACTGGGGCTTCAAATTAGAAGCAGACCTGTCATATTCCCTAGTGATCCTAAATACTATGAAGATTTCAGTTTAATTTCAAATGAATGCTCCTGATAATGGATGGTTCTGGGTACTGACAATGCTATGAAGCATACTGAGAGGCTTATTATACAAACTGCAGAGCTACATTAGAGCAGAGCCTGATTAATGCTAAATAAGCAATAGCAAATGTTAATTAATCTAATGCTAAATTTCATACCATTACCCTAAACAAAAAGGCTACCAATTTACAGGACATGACCATTTACAACAAGATCACTTATCCATATCCATCAGAGGATTACTGTCAACAACCTACACAAGGCCAATATCCGGGTTCATGGAAAAAAGTATTTGGCACCTTTTAAGAGTCCTCTGGCCCCACTGACTGTGACTACAAGGCAGATTCACATGCAATTACAAGTGCTACCCCCCTCTTCCTCCTGGTCCAACCAGGCACATTTAGAACCACTATAGCTTCTTGGAAGGACATGGTAGCTGCAGTGTCAACAGCAGGGTAAAGGTATGACAACAGGACAATTATCAACCAATAGAGCGAGACATGCTGCCAATTTTATAAATGAAACCTCTTTTCCCCTACACATCACATAAGATGACTCACATTCCAAATCAATTTAGATACTGTCTATTCTCTGCACGGACATTTGTCCTTATTAGGGTCCTTTCTTTCGACCTAGAATAAAACCAGATGTTTTCAACATTGGACTACGTAAATTATTCAGGAATATCAGACTACATTTTTTCTTTAAAGATGGGGATGAACAGACACCACAATGTCTAGCCGAGGTCCCCCTTCCTGCTTCCATCCACCCGCATACATGGTTCCTTATTATGTATAGGGTGCAATATGTCCTGATCTGCACCTCCAACTGGATGCACCTGGCGCAGATCGGTTCAGTGTGCCCTATTACAGTTAGTGGGATACCCCCATGGCAGGGATGAACTTGCACCAGCTTTTGGGGCAGCACATTATAAAAGAAAGACCAGTTGTTTGCAGCACCCAATCTGTCTTTCACTTTGCAGACAGCAAAATGGTGCACACCCAAAAGCTCCTTCTGCCTCTATGCCCAAGTCTATAATGTTTGGGTACAGAGACAGAGTTCCCTCATTTGCATGTGGTCACAACTCCATACAAATGAGGGAACATACCTGTAGGAAGTTGTCTCTGTATATGCTATCTCAAAGTGAGAGTTAGTGTGCACAGAGGCCAAGGGTTCCCCTTAGAGGTTGATAGTGGCAATAATAGATCATACTAATGCTCTATTTTGTGGTAGTTTGGTAGAGCAGTAGGCTTATCAGAGGGTAGTGTTAACCATTTGTTGTACACCCACAGGCAATACATGAGAACACACACTCAATGACTTAACTCCAGGCCAATCAATTTTTATATAGAAAAATATTATTTTCTTAGTTTATTTTAAAACTACAAGATTCAAAATTAAAGTAAATACATAAATTGTAAGATACTTGGCATAGGAAAATATGGAACTTTGAAGTAAAACAGTAAGGTACGAAGTTTTGGCAAAAATGGTAATAAGCTATTTCAAAAGTGGACACAGTGAAAAAAAAAACAGTTCCTGGGGGAGGTAAGTACAAGTTAGTTTAGCAGGTAAGTAAAGCACTTACAAGTTCAGTCTCTGGGGCATAGACAGCCCACCGTTGGGGGTTTAAGGCAACTCCAAACACCCAGCAACAGTGGGCCAGTCAGGTGCAGAGCACAAAGTAGGGCCCAAATAACACAGGAACCTATGAAGACAAGGGGTGCTCCGGTTCCAGTCTGCTAGCAGGTAAGTACCTGTGTCCTCGGGGAGCAGACCAAGGGGGTTTTGTAGAGCAATTGGGGGGGAGGGGGGCTCCTAAACAGGCACACAAAATACACCCTCAGCAGCACAGGGGCGGTCGGGTGCAGTGTGCAAAGTAGATGTCGGGTTTAGTATTGGTTGCAATGCAGCCCAGGGTCTTGGAGTGGGGGGGTGGGGTTTCTCGGGCCAGCCACCGTCTGAGCACGATGAGGGCCGCCTGCTGGTCACTCCTGCACCAGTAGTTGGTTTCTGTCGGGCCTGGTGGTTGCGGGTGCAGTGCTTCTTCCAGGCGTCGGGTTCTTTTTTACCGGACAGTCACGGTCAGGGGGAGCCTCTGGATTCTCCCTGCAGGCATCACCGTCTGGGTGCAGGGAGGTCATCTCAGGGTGTTCACATCATGGGAGTCGCCTGGGGGTCCTCGCTGCAGTGTTGGTTTCTCTGGACACAAGCCGGGGGCTTCAGGGGAAATCCTCCAAAGCAAGATGGAGGATTTTCTAAGGCAGGGGTCACCTCAACTCAGGACACCTTAGGGGCTGTCCTGGCTGGAAGGTAACCCCTCCTTGTTTTTCCTCATTATCTACTCCGCTGCCAAAGGTGAGGGCTGTGTCTGCGGTTGAGGGGGTTAGGGGGTAGGCATCTCCACTAGTCTCCAGTCCTGACAGAGAATCAAGGTTGTTGCCCTTCCACTGCAGTGTCCTCAAAAAAGGAACCAGTTCCACATTTAAAAAGTTTTTGAATAATCTCATAGTGCCCAGGATTCAATAACTGTCTTAGTATTTTTGAGTTACGATCTTTAGTATTCATGATCACTATGCCCCCTTTGTTGTTTTCTGATTTTATAGTAATATTAGGGTTGTTCAGGAGGCTATTAAGGACTTTCTTTTCCACTGTGCTAATGTTAAATCGAATATATTTTCCTTCTCATCTGTTCAAATATATCATGGAGGGTTGTGCCGAAGGGGTGCAGTGGATGTCTGCATCTCATTTCTATGCCACAAAGCTCCTCGATATTACATAAGGGGTCACAGACACTTGTGCAGCCCTTTCTCCAATACAGATCATGCCAGCTCTTTTATGTGCATTCATGCAAACTCAAGGGGTGGTTTCCTAATTTGCATAGGGGTGTGGCCACAAGTAAATGAGAGAACAATGCCTTTGTACCCACACATATAACAGATGTGGGCACAGAGACGAAGAAGCTGTTGTGATGTGTAGGAATCTGGGCTCTGGTTGCAGTATTCCCCACTTTTTGTTTGTTTTTTTGATAAAACTTTGACTGAAGTGCCCTGGGTTCTTGCTAACTAGGGCCCCAGTGCCAATCTTCCTTCCGCAAAACAAGATCCCTGGTCAACTGATCCCAAAGTGGCCAGGCCCTTTAGCACCTCTATAAGTCCCTAGTAAATGGTACCCCTGTTGCCTAGGGCATGGGTACTGAAGAGGGCCCTTAAGAGCTGCAGCACAACTTGTGCCACTCCAAGGGACCCCACACCAACCTCATGCAAACTGCCGTTGCAAGGTGCGTGATAAGGTGCTCCCAAAAGTGAAAACACAATATGGCACACACTCCGTGTGCAAAGACCCCTGAAACACTGCCTGTAATATTTGGAAGTCACTCATAAAGCAGGCTTTACAACCCTAAGGCCGGGTGCATCATATTATATGTGTGGGCATATCTGCAAGAGCAGATATGCCCCTGCTATGTTTTTGTTGATTCTTAGACATAGTAACTGTGCAGTGAACCATTTTTAAATGCATGTGCTGGACACTGGTCAATACGAGTTCCCCAGCTACATGATGGTATCAAACTTCTCGTATTAATAAATCCTCAGATTCCAGTGATGGACTTATTAATACATGCACCCAGGCGGCACCTTAAAGGTGCCCCCTGAAAACCTAGCAACTGTTGGTGGGCTCACAGGCCTTTTCTAGCCAGTTTGCACCAATAAACTAGAATCTCACCTCCAAGGGTGAGAGCCTCTGCTCTCTGGAGGTCAGAAACAAATGCCTGTACTGGCAGGGGTGTTAACACACCCCTCCTAACAGGATGCCTGACAAATCTGAATTCCAAGGCTGGGAGCTCCACCTCCTTTGGTATGCAGAACTGGGCTTCCTCAGAGGAGGATGCCAAACCCCCTGCCTCAGGGCACATCTGTCACCTAGGAGGGAACAGGAGGGAAACTGACCTATGCAGGACGCATGATGCCTCATCAGTCAGGACACACCCCTAGGGTGACCAGCCTGAAGTACACACAGCCTAGGAAATTCTGCCATCTTGTGTATGGTTGAATTTAGTAACTCTGGCCAGGGTGATGCCCCCTCTCCAAAGGAAGTGGTCATCTAGGGGGTGTGGTGACCCCAAGGGCATGAGCCCAGTGGCAACTACCTTTCACTCCCCTTACCACCCCTAAATTGAAAAATTAGGGGACCCACTCACACCGGGAAAACTGATCTTGGCTGGACATAAACGGTGCAGACAAGACAGAGAATCAAGGAGCACAATTAACTTGACACCAACTCTGCCGGCCAGCCTGCTGCACCTGATCCTTAAAGAGCAACTGACCTGCCCTGCCGATGCAGCCTCCAAGCAACTAGAAGAGCTGCCAGTACTTCTTAAATCACCAGGAAAAACTCATTTGGAGTAGAGAGCTGCTCCCCTGCATCTGCAGGGTAAGGACCAGGGCCACCACTGCACCTGAGCTGCCTAGCCCGAGCTGAAGTGGGCCAGCGGTGTCAGTGTGGTCCCCAGGCCCTCCAGAGTTGAATCTGACCCGGAGTTCACCCACTGTGGACTTCGAGATGGCGTCTGCAGTCTGTTTCTGCAGACCCCCACTGCAACCGCAAGTGACAAGAAGACAGAAACCACGTTACTCAGGACACCTGTCTGCACTGGACTAAGGAGAAGAGAACCAAGGGTTTCCCCACGTCTCACAGCATTTTGAGACCTGAGCCCACTTGTTGGTTGGTCGTACTGCACCCCAAGTCCACGTCCGCAGACTGTTTCTGCAGGCCTCTTTGCAACTGCGAGAAACTCCAGCACCGGACCCGACGTCAAATGACACCACTGAACCAGAGCCCCACAGCAGGAGGAAAGTGGACCAACAGTGTCTCCATGTGCCTGAGGACTTCAAGGGTCGAGCCTCCCCCGTGAGTTGCCACTGACTGGCTTTCCAGTCCCAACTTTCCAACCAGAATGTCTCCTATTAAAGTGAATGGGACACCCAATGCAGTAACACACCTCTGCACCCAGACACACCAGCGCCACCCGAGGTGACCTGTTGGTGTGACTTCGTACCCTGCCCAATACTCACCTTAAGTCCTAGAGAACAGTCCTTAAAGTCGCTGTGAAGTGCTTGAATGCACTACATATTTATCCCCCATAGAATAACATTACCGTTAACTCTTTTAAAAACTGCAAAAATTCCTAACTCCAGAAGTACTCACCTGATTCCAGTGTTCTGGGTATCAATGTTTATATAAACGAATTTTTATAAACTGGTGTCGGATTTCTTTGAGTGTGTCTCTCACTTATTGTATGTGTGTGTGCCTTACATGCTTAGCACTAACCTTTGATACGCCTAACTGGTCGACTACACTACCCAAAAAGAGAGCTTTTGGAATATCATTAGTGCCTCTGTGATACCTCTGGACATTGCTTGGACTCTTTGCACAGTGTACCTATTTGTCCACTATATAAAGAGCCAGCTTCCTACAGGGGCGATCTCAAGGGTATTGTAGGAAAATACCACTGTTGGCATGGTTAACCCTTACGTTTTGCCTTTTGTTGACGCTAGTTATGATTGAAAGTGTGCTGGGACCCTGCTAACCAGGCCCCAGCACCAGTGTTCTTTCCTTAAAACTGTACCTTTGTCTCCATAATTGGCACAGGACTGGCACACAGGCAAGTCCTTTGTAAATGGTACCCCTGGAGCCAAGGGCTCTGTGGCCAGGGAAGGTCTCTAAGGGCTGCAGCATGGATGATGCCACCCTGGGGACACCTTACTCAGCACATGCACACTGCCTCACAGCTTGTGTGCGCTGGTGGGGAGAAAAAGACTAAGTCGACATAGCACTCCCCTCAGAGTGCCATGCCTACAACCCAATGCCTGTGGCATAGGTAAGTTACCCTTCTAGCAGACCTTACAGCCCTAAGGCAGGGTGCAATATACCACAGGTGAGAGCATAGCTGCATGAGCACTATACCCCTAAAGAGTCTAAGCCAATTCTTAGACATTTTAAGTGCAGGGTAGCCATAAAGGTCTAGGAGTTTGTCAAACAAACTCCACAGTAGCTACTCTGAATACTGGGAAGTTTGGTATCAAACCTCTCAGCAAAATAAATCCACACTGATGCCAGTGTGGGATGTATTGAGAAATGCACAAAGAGAGCATCTTAGAGATGCCCCCTGCATACCAGCCCAACTACTAGTGCTAGGCTGACCAGTTTCTGCCAGCCCGCCACATCCAGACGGGTTTCTGGCCACATGGGGTGAGTGCCTTTGTGCACTCGGTGGCCAGGAACAAAGCCTATCCTGGGTGGAGGTGCTTCACACCTTCCCCTGCAGGAACTGTAACATCTGGCGGTGAGCCTCAAAGGCTCAAGCCTGGTGTTACAGCGCCCCAGGGTACTCCAGCGAGTGGAGATGCCTGCCCCCTGGAACCCAGCACCCACTTTTAGTGGCAAGTCCGGAGGGGATAATGAGAAAAACAAGGAGGAGTCACCCTCCAGCCAGGACAGCCCTTAAGGTGTCCTGAGTGGAGGTGACCCCTGACCTAGAAAATCCTCCATCTTGCTTTGGAGGATTTACCCCCATAGGATTAGGTATGTGCCCCTATCCCCACAAGGAGCTTGTAGCCACCCTCATGGACAGTAGCCATTGGCTACTGCCCTCCAGCCCTAAACACACCCCTAAATTGAGTATTTAGGGGTGACCCTGAACCCAGGAAGAAAGATTTTCTGATGACTTAAACAAGAAGGACTGCTGACCAGAAAGCCCCACAGAGACGACAACTGACTTGGCCCCAGCCTAACAGGCCTGGCAACAGCGATGCATCCAGCGGGACCAGCGACCTCTGCCGACTCAGAGGACTGCCCTGCAATCCAAAGGACCAAGAAACTCCCGTGGACAGCAGCTCTGTCTGAACATCCAAGAAGAAACCATCTTTAAGGGGACTACAGCCTCACTCCTGATGCACGAGTCCCCAACACTCTGCACCCGACGCCCCCGACTCGTGTCCAGAGGGCCAACTCTGTGGTGAGGACCCTCAGATGACTCCCACAATGTGGACACCCTGAGACGACATCCCTGCACCCCCACAGAGACGCCTGCAGACAGAATCTAGAGGATCCCCCTGACTGCAACTGCCCGGTAACAAAGAAACCGACGCCTGGAAGAAACACTGCAGGCCCGAGAGAAACCAACTACCAATGCAGGAGTGACTAGCAGGCGGCCTTCATCGTTGCCCAGTCAGTGGCTGCCACGAGAAGCCCCCCTGTGCCCTGCCTGCATCGCCAGTGACCCCCGGGTCCCTCCATTGAAACTAATACTAAACCCAACATCTACTTTGCACTCTGCACCCGGCCGCCCCTGTGCCGCTGAGGGTGTATTTTGTGTGCCTGTTTGTGACCCCCCATCTCTCCCCCAGTGCTCTACAAAACCCCCCTGGTCTGCTCCCCGAGGACACAAGTACTTTTCTGTCAGCAGACTGGAACTGGAGCCCACCTAGTCTCCATAGGCACCTATGTTATTTGGGCCCTAATTTGACATCTGCACCTGACCGGCCCTTGAACCCCCAAAGGTGGGCTGTCTATGCCAAGGAGACTTAACTTGTAAGTGTTTTGCTTACCTGCTAAACTAACTTTTACTTACCTCACCCAGGAACTGTTGTCTAGATATGACTTATTTGGTGATGAGCAAGCTTTAAACTAACATAATCCTTGGATTTGCTCCTGACATAAAATAAAAATTATTCATAATTATTGTGTAGGTAAGTTTTAATTATATTAAGTACATGGCAGTGAGGATTATCCCACCCGACAAGGTTTGTTCTCTATTAAAATTAAATAAAAAAACCTATCTACTAAGTACAACTTTTTTCCAGAAAAAATGTTAAGAAGTTATGAGATACCATGTTATTAGTGTCAAGGGATAATGGAGTATTGTGATACAACCTCTCAAATAAGACGGGATCTAGTCTAATAACTCTCTGTTCATAGGATCGGAGAGTACTAAGCAAGATCTGTGAGGAGAGTATGGTGGAGTGACTCGTGCGACGAAGAAAACATCCCAGCATTAAGGAAGGACTATATGGATGGTGGACAAGCGTGACTGGCTATCATTCGAGGCTACTGTTATATGACTGGCAGCTGTTCTGAGCCATTCCCAGAGACTCTTAGGATTGGTAGTTTTCTTTTCGCTTTTAATGCTGAAAATGTTCTAAAATAGCTGCTGTGATAAAAACGAAGGAAGTTATGGCATAATCCTCACCTCCGTTGTAGGAAAGTGCCCCTTTTTGGCATGCTTACCCCCTACTTTTTGCCTCATATGTGATGCTAACTTGACTGAGTGTGCTGGGATCCTGCTAACCAGGCCCCACCACCTGTGTTCTTTCCCTAAACTAGACCATTGCTTCCACAATGGGCACACCGCTGGCACTTAGCTAAGTCCCTGATAAAAGGTACCAGTGGGTAATAAGGGCCCTGGGGCCAGGGAGGGTTCTCCTAAGGGCTGCAGCATGTATTATGCTACCCTAGGGGACCCCACACCAAACACATGCACACTGCCATTGCAGCTTGTTTTTGTTGGTTGGGAGAAAAAGGTAAAGTAGACATGGCATCCCTCTCAGGGTGCCATGCCCATAAACCACTGCCTATGCAATAGGTAAGTCACCCCTCTAGCAGGCCTGACAGCCCTATGATAGGGTGCACTATACCACAGGTGAGGGCATAGCAGCATGAGCACTATGCCTCTACAGTGTTTAAGTCCATTCTTAGACATTCTAAGTGAAGTGTGGCCTCTAGTGTAGGGCTGACTGGTCTAAGCCAGCCTGCCACTAACAGACAAGTTTCTGACCCCATGGGGCGAGTGTCTGTGTTCTCTGGGGTCAGGAACAAAACCTGCTCAGGGAGGGGGTGCTTCACACCTCCCCACTGCTGAAACTGCAACACTTAGTGGTGAGCCTCGAAGGATCTTGCCTCCTGTTACCCCCCCCCCTCCCCTCCCAGGCACTCTAGCTAGTGGAGAAGCCCTGCGACCACCCCTAGGGTGCCCGGAGCTGAGGTGAACCCATCCTGGCAGAATCCTCCATCTTGCTTTGGGAGGGTGTCAGCCCATAGGGTTAGGATTGTGCCCCCTTCCCCAAAGGGAGTGGGCACAGAAAGGGTGTAGCCACCTTCAGGGACAGTAACTTTTGGCTACTGCCCTCTGACCCCGGTATGGTCCCTAAATCTAGTATTTAGGGGCACCCCTGAACCTTGCTCTTCAGATTCCTGGTGACCTGCCTGCCTACCCAAGGACCAAGATCTCCCAAGGACAGCAGCCCTGTCCACAAAGAAACCTCCAAGAAGAACTCCAGAACCACCCCGGATCCGCAAGCCCTGTCCACTCTGCACTGAAGATCATCCTTTTTAACCGAAAGCCCAACTTTGTGTAATCATGGACACTCTGGCCCTCAATATGATATTGGCGGTAAATCCCACTTACCGCCACGCTGATGGCTGCCAACTTACCGTGACAGCGGATAGCCGTTCACCATGTTAAGACACACACACCCCCCCCCCCCCCCCCCAATACGTCAGTCTTCAGCCACATGCACAAATCAGACAGCCCAAAGGTCAGTGATAAACCCACACCGTTACGCCAACAGAAATACCCCCACTACATTATGACCCACGAATCACCATTGGCGGTACATACCGCCGTGCTCACAATGGACACCCACAGACAAAACACCACCACATTGGACAATTCAAACAACACACACCTAACACCCACACACCCACACCACTATAAAACACGCACCCACAACCCTTTACAAACAACAATTACTGGCAGGAGATTGACACCAAGACCACTGACACAACTAGAGCCACACACGATTCACACCTACAGACCACTCATGCACTACACATCACAACACATTACCCAACACACCCTCACCAACACACCTCACAGAACACCCACGGCACCACAAAGACACCCCCGTTTCACAGAGAAGGAGCTAAGGGTCATGGTGGAGGAAATTTTCAGGGTAGAGCCACAGCTGTTTGGAACACAGGTGCAGTAGATATCTATAGCTATCTATACCTAGGAAGATGGAGCTATGGCGGAGAATCGTGGACAGGGTCAATGCCGTGGGACAGCACCCAAGAACTAGGGATGACATCAGGAAGAGGTGGAACGACCTACGAGGGAAGGTACTTCCAGCAATACACCAGCTTGTGATCCAGAGGACTGGTGGTGGACCCCTTACATCCTCCCCCACACCTCACAGCATGGGAGGAGCAAGTCTTGGTAATACTGCATCCTGAGGGCCTGGCCAGAGTCGAAGGAGGACTGGACTCTGGTAAGTCAACTCTCTACTACTACTACCCCCCTACCTGCATGCCATCACATACCCTCACCCTCACTCCCATCACTCCACCACTTCCCGCACACCCCACCATCACACCATCACACATCACTCATCCCAATGCCAAGCCCTGCATGCTGGACCAATGCATGGACCCCACTCACAGCCCTGCATGGGCACTCATCACTAAAGCATGCACACCATAGAGAACTAACTATGCCACCATACACTAACATACATAAGTGAAAGCTGCCAGGGCAAATCCAACCAAAGAGGGGAAGCCACGGAGGTACAATATGTCAGACAGAGAAACCATAACACATCATTCAAATGCCCACAGGTACCCAAACCAATGTCACCAGAGGAGGTGCCAGCAATATCCAGTCTCCCAAATTTAGAGGTCTACAGTGATTGCCCACAGTGATGACAGTAACTCTGGTCTTCAGGATCTGGATGACCTACCTGGCCCATCAGGGACCACTGGACAGCCGGTTACCCAGGCCCAGTCACACACCACCACAGAGCCTCCCCCACCAGGAAACACCACTGCAGCGCCCACCCAGCATACCCATACCTCTTTCCCCATGACACGTCAATCAGCAGTGTGTCCACCTCTACAGGGACCCGAGGGCACACCCCGCCCCCAAGACAAACAGGGACCTGAGGGCAGTGGGCACACAGTTCAGGGGACAGAGGCACAGGCCAAAAGGGACACTGGGAGGGCTGCTGTGCGCCAGGGGGAGGACAGGCCCAGGGAACTAGATCCTGGGAGCTTATCAACATTCCCAGGACACGCGGGGCCAGATCCTGGACAATGTGGAGGAGTACAGGTGGCTGCAGGAGGGACAATAACATGGGATCAGGGAGGACTTGTGGGCCATCAACAACACTCTGATCTCCATTGCAGGGGTGCTGGCAGACATGGCCAACATTATGAGGGAGGCAGTCTCACACCAGCGGGCCCCTGCCACTAGCCAGACATCTTAACAGCCTTCCACCTCCGCTGCCACTAGTGGCCAGGAGGCCCGCCACAGGACTCACAGGCGACCAGCACCCCTCCCCCTGCAGAAGGTTACACCAGGAGTATATGTCAGGTCACCAACATCTGCAAAATGAATTGCCATAGGGAACAGTAAGTGGGCATAGAAGTTGACAATATCAGCATGCTACTGCCACACAAATTAAAACAAAAGTCATTGAAATGTGAAATAACACGGTCTTATCTGTGTGTCACTGAAGTATTGTCGGATCACATATGTTCTGTTGTCCTCATCCTCTGCCTCCTCATCCTCACTGTCCACAGGGTCTACTGCTACCACATGGGCATCTCCAGCCTCCCCCACCTGTGGGAATGGGACATTGCGCATCGGGGCAAGGTTATGCAACATGCAGCATGCCACCACTATCTGGCATACCTTCTTTGGTGAGTAGCACAGGGCCACCTATTAAATGGAGGCACTGGAACCTGGCCTTTAGGAGGCCAAAGGTCCTTTCAATGATCCCTCTGGTTCGCCCAGGGTCCTCATTATAACTTTCTTCTGCCCTTGTCTTGGCATCCCTCACAGGGGTCAGCATCCATGATAGGTTTGGGTAACCAGAGTCACCTGCAAATATTGATGGACATTATTTAGCCAGACACTATCCTGTATGGCCCACACCATACCCATACACCAACATGTACTGTGGGGGGAATCAGGGCCCACCTATTAGCCACACCCTGTGCCTCTGTAATTGGGCCATTACATTTGGGATGCTGCTATTCCTTAGGACAAAGGCATCATGCACCAACCCAGGATACTTAGCATTGACGTGGGAGATGTGCTGGTCCACAAGGCACACTATCTGCACATTCATAGAGTGGAAACTTACGATTCCTGAACACCTGTTCATTCTGGCGGGGGGAGGGCGGAGAGGGAGGACAAATGCAATTTGCTTTCCATCAATCACCCCAATTATGTTGGGGATATGTCCCACTGCATAAAACTTGGCCTTCACTGTGGCCAAATCTTCAACCTGGGGGAAAACAATGTAGCTGCACATGTGTTTTATCAGAGCACACAACACTTGTCAGCACTATTGAGAACATTGGCTGCGACATCCCTGCTGCCAAGCCCACTGTCACTCGGAAAGACCCAGTTGCCAGGAAATGGCAACACTTGCACAAGGGAGGGGATCCCAGTGGGGTGACGGATAGGAGATATCAGGTCAGGATCCAACTGAGCACACTGCTCTGTGATTGTGGCCCTATCAAGTCTATAGGGGAGGATAATGTGCCTGTCCTCCAGTGTTGCAAAGTCCACCAGGGGTCTGTACACGGGGGTATGGCTCCATCTCCTATTCATCCACAGTGTTAAGAATCTAGGGGACACAAGAGTGAGGATACGGTCACAAACTGAACAATGGAGCTACAACAGAACTTTGCATCCTGTAAACATGTAATGGGTCATTGTGATTTGTCCAGTATGTGCTAATATCTCCTATGACGCAGCATTAATCCAGGGCCTGCCCCACCCGCTCCACCATGAAATGGCATCCCCCTGCCCTGTGTGGACAGTGGCCAATGGTGATCTATGCTGGCGGTGACAGTATGCATCGCAGTGGACGTGACCACTATTTTATATCTGATTCCTCACTTGTTACCTGACCTTCCATAGAAGAGGACCTACACGGCATGTGCTGCTGTGACCTGTGTCTGGAACCTACCATGGCCCGTGTGACCGGGGAAAGGGCCCCAGCCTTCACTTCGGAGGAGTGGAAGAGACTGGTGGATGGGGTCCTACTCCAGTATGGACTGCTGTATGGACCTCCAGACCAACAGGTGAGTACACTGTGAGCACAATGCATGTGGCATGAATGCATGGAGTTGTGTGTGTGAAGGCCTCGTGTAAGGGAAGTGGGTGGATGTCCTCTTGGCGGTGTAGAGGTTGTGTGCTGGGCCATGCGTGTATAAATGGTGATGTGAAGGGGTATGGTGGGCTATAAGTGTAACAGGCTGCACTGTGTCTCTGAATGTGTTCTCCTGTCTGTATTGGCTCTGCAGGTCAGCGCCCATCAAAAGAAGGGTATTTGGTGTGCCATCGCCAAGGAGATGCAGACCCTGGGGGTCTATGGCAGGCGGAGCAGCCACTGTTGCAAACGGTGGGAGGACCTGAGATGCTGGGCACAGAAGACGGCAGAGGCCCAGCTGGGGATAGCTTCCCAATGAGGAAGGGGCGCCCGTTGAACCTTAACCCCCTGATAACCCGCATACGGACGGTGGCCTATTCAGAGCTGGATGGGCACTTGGGGGCATCACAGCAGCCACAGAGGGTGAGTACAGTGCCCATAATTACAACTTACGCATGTTTGGGAGGTATCTGGGTGGGAGATGTGTGTCAGTGGGTACCCCTAAGCCAGGCCTGACATTGCAGCGTAGGTCCCATGGTGGCTAGGGTTCAGAGGTGAAAATCTTGCTACTTACCTCATCGGCATCCACTACTGGTCAGGGTCCTGTGGGTCCCAGGTGTGCCCCTCCCCATGCCTTGGTGGCTAACTATTTCTCTGGTAGTGCAATGCATTTTGCGTAGGCCTGCTCCCTGTGTGTGAGGGTGCTGTGTACGCCAACAGTGGCGTTAGTGCAGCCACTGACCCAGTGATTCCTTTATCTCTTTCCCCCTCTTTTTTTCTTGTCATCCTGTCCTTATGTGCATTAGCATCATCTGGCGGAGGAGCAGAGGCACCGGCGATGGAGGGAGCTGCATCCCACAGGACCCAGGAGGCAGAGTCCACCGACAGTAAGGGCACCAGTGGGACGGAGGGAGAGGGGTGCACCACTGCGGAGACTGGAGGGGACAGTTCTGATACAGATACCACCTCCGATGGAAGCTCCCTGGTGGTGGAGGACACTTCTGTGACCACCCCAGCTACAGGTACAGCTGCCACCCCCGTACCAGCACCGCCCTCCCGGCAGCTCCTCGGCAAGTTGCCCATGCCCGCTCACCCAGGAGGGTAGGCATCTCCTTCGCCCCAGGCACCTCAGGCCTTGCACCAGTTAGCCCTGCTGCCCTGAGTGAGGAGGCTATTGACCTCCAGAGATCCATCTCTGTAGGGCAATCAACCATTGTGAATGCCATCCAGGGGCTGGCAGCCCAAATACAACAATCTAATGTATTACTGGAGGGCATTCACACTGGATTGATGGCCCAACAGAGATCGATTCAGGCTCTGGCCTCCTCTCTGATGGCAGCCATTGTTCTTGTTAAAACCGTCCCCCCTCCAACTTCCACTGCCCAGTCCCATTCCCCTCAACCCAAACCTATTCCAAGCACACATACAGACTAGCATGCACACAAGACAACACCCAAAATTGTCACAGGCAAACAAGCACCACACTTCAACCCACAGGCACTCACACAAACACCATCCAGTTGCAGACACAACAACATCCACTATTTCCCCTGTCTCCCCCTCTTCCCTCTCCACCACCTACCCTCCCACGTCTACACTCACACCTGCATGCACTACATCATCATCCACTACCAGCATCATCACCACACCAAGCAGAGCGCACACCTCACTGGCAGACACCTCCACAACAGCCATGCACACGTCTCCTGTGTCCTCTACCACTGTGTCTGCCCCCCCCCCCCAAAGTACACAAACGCAAGCACACAGACACCCAGCAGCCATCCACCTCACAACAGCATACAGCCCATGCCCCTGCACCCAAAAGCAGTGGAAAGACACCTCCTACAACCACTCCCTATCCTCCACTCCCATTCCTTCTCCCTCTTCCTGCCCCAAATGTCCCTAAAAACTGTTCCTATCCACCATTGACCTCTTCCCTACTCTTCCCTACCCTTCCCCCTGCCCGTATTGCCAGGATATCACAAACCCAGCCAAGAACCTCAGCCACACAGTCCACGGGCCCAGTCCTAACCGCACCCACTCGTGGTGGAAAGGGATCAAGGCCACATGTACTGAAGGGGAAGGAGCCTGCACCAGCCAGCCTAAAGGGGAAGGAGCCTGCACCAGCCAGCCTAAAGGGAAAGGAGACTGCCACAGCAGGCAAGAAGGGCAAGGAGCCTGCACCTGACACCCGAAAGGGCAAGGAGCCTGCACCTGACACCCGAAAGGCCCAGGAGTCTGCCCCAGCAGGCAGGAGGAGCAAGGAGCCTGCACCAGCAGGCAGGAAGAGCAAGGAGCCTGCACCAGCAGGCAGGAAGAGCAAGGAGGCAGGAAGAGCAAGGAGCCTGCACCAGCAGGCAGGAAGAGCAAGGAGCCTGCACCAGCAGGCAGGAAGAGCAAGGAGCATGCACCAACAGGTGGGAAGAGCAAGGAGCCTGGACCAGGAACTGTGACGGAGTCCCCACCACCAAACATGGTTGTGCATCCGTCTGAGGGTGCAGGGGATGGGCAGAAGCCTCCCCCCCACCAGCATCACCACCAACCTCTGTGCACCCATCCGAGGTTGCCGGGGATGGGCAGGAGCCTTCCTCCACCAGCAACACTAACACAGTGCAGCCGTCTGAGGTTGCAGGGGATGGGCAGGAGCCTCCCCTCACCAGCCACACCACCACAGTGCAGCCGTCCGAGGTTGCAGGGGATGGGCAGGAGCCTCCCCCCACCAGCAGCACCACCACTGTGCAGCCGTCACCACCGGCGGACCGTATGTAATCCTCCCTCCATGGGCTGCTGTGCCGCCTGTTCACTCCAGAACCAGCGGGTAAGACACCCACATAAGAGACTGTGGCCCATCACTCCCCAGGATCAAGCAAAAGGCATGCTGCCCCCTCCAGAACCAGTGGGTAAGACACCCACATGAGAGACTGTGGCCCATCACTCCCCAGGATTAAGCACAGGGCATGTTGACCCCTCCAGAACCAGTGGTCTTGTTACATCTCCCGGCTGAGGTAGCTCCCCCCCGTCCCCCAGCCCCCTGAGGTGCTGGTCTATTTACCAACTGATGCCCCTGCAGTGTTCTCTCCATTTTGAAGCAGGTGACATGTTTGGACTTGGACTTTGGCCTGTGGCCATGTGGCCCACGCAAATTGAGGACTGGGCTGTGTCACTTTTTCTGTAAATATGTATATATCTATTAACTTGCCTAATTCTACTGTGATGATCTTATTACAAACACTTTGGCGAGATAGTTTTGACCTTGCATTATTCAGCCGAATTACGGGGTCAAATGGTTTTTGTAATGCATATGGTTGTGTGTATGGTGTGTGTGTGTGTGTGTGTGTGTGTGGGGGGGGGGGTGGGGGGGTGGTGTTGTGTGTGTGTGGGGGGGTGTGTGTTGTGCATGTGTGTGTGTCACGTTGTTGTTTGTGGTGGAGCAGAATGTAGAATATCATTCGAAAAACATGCAGCTCTGGTTCGATGGCGGTGTGGTTGTTTCCTGTGTGTCCAATGTTGAGTCCTTTCACTTCTGAGCTCAGTTTTCGCTAGGCTTTTGTTGTTGTTGGTACCGCCCCGGAAAAGGTGGCAGTTTGCAAGATCTTAATACGGTGGGCGGTGCCTGTTGTTTCCATCCTGGCGGTCGGTGTGGTACATTGACTGTCTTTGGGTGATCTTTCCGCCATGGTCGTAATTTGGCGGTAGTTACCGCCAGCCTATTGGTGGTATTACCACCACTTAATCACCGTCCGCCAGGGTCGGAATGAGGGCCTCTGTCTTTTTATACTAACATTCACCAAGATGAATCTATTCAGTGACATTTCTGATGTTCTACATACACATAAACTTCTCTATGTTGGTACTTATAGATTTCATAACCAAATTAGCCTATGTTGCAATGACAAAAAAAAAAAAAAAAAAACTTATATTGCTTTATCAAAACTTACTCTGGTGAAGGGTGTTTCAATGGGTGCCTGCTTTGCCTCTATTCTGGCAAAACTATAAGTCAACTTTTTTTTTTTTAGAGAACACATTTATCAACGGCCATCTAACTCTTACTCAACCCACATCAGTCTGTGGCTTAGATTTATTGATAATAATGTGTTCCTTGTATGAACAGGTTCTGAGAACACACTTATGAATTTTCTTAATTGTTGAATGGTTGCAATTTTCACATTCAGTTTCCAATGCGATATGACAAAGGCTAATGAATTTTCTTGGCCTCACTGGGCTGAGAGGGCCTACCATAGGAGTGACTTACAGTGATCTGATGCAGTGAGGGACCTGTAGTGAAAACGGGTGCATGCACCCGTTTCACGCAGACTGAAATGGAAGGCCTGCAGAACACTTTGCATGGGCTCCCTATGGGTGGCAGAATAACTGCTGCTGCCCATAGGGATCCCCTGGCACCCCAATGCCCTGGGTACCTGGGTGCCATATACTGGGCAGTATGCCAATTGTGGGAATAAAAAGGTACAGTTGCCAAAATTTACAGGAGAGAGCATAACCAATGGGGTCCTGGTTAGCAGGATCCCAGTGGACACAGTCAAACACACTGACAACAGGCAGAAAATGGGGGTAACCATGCCAGGAAAGAGGGTACTTTCCTACAACTCTTAAGAAGGGAACTAAGGATTTCTCAACACAACATGCATGTGTCTGGTTTTGTCCACAGTAAATTGGATCTAGGGCATCATCCAGTAATGCTCTAAAAATGTGGGAGCGTTTTACTAAAGCCGTAGGGGTCACATTTGCAATCCCGGTTAAATCAAGGCCCGCTCATGAACATACAGGGCATCTGGGCATTCAATCTAAGGCACAACTCAAGTCACTTAAAAAGGCGGTGAACAAAACTTTAAGAATTCTACGCAATAGACCAGGGGATGCCAATGTTCACGCAACACTGAGAAAAAAGAAAACTCTGCTAAAGCAACATAAGAGGGCCATCAAAAGGTCCCAGGAAGATAGCTAAGGGTCAAATTGTTCTCGAACACAAAGCACAACAATAGTGCCAGGTTTTGTGCTACGGTCAACAAACTACTACACCCTGGCCATGGAGTAATCAGCTCCCACATTCTGCAAGCAACTTGGGATCATTTAACCAGAATCCGACTGGAATTACCTTGCAAGTTATTCCAAAAGCCAATAAAGCCAAAACAGACAGTCCTGCACCAGCCCAGTCTCAGCCCTTTACAGAACAATCTGCTCACATAGATATTATCAGGCAGCAGATAGCAAAAGGGAGAAGGGAAGGGGCCATGGGCCTAACGGCATCCCCGAGCTGTCTTTTAACAGGACTCCATCATATGGGCAGACACACTGGAACCAGTGTTTTCACAAATTAGGATTCTGGGTGTATTGCCAGCTTCATGGAAGGGCTCCATACTTTCACCCATTTTTAAGAGTGGGGACAAATCTTTGGCAAAAAACTATTGTTTAGTGCCACTTATTGACAATGAGGCAAAACATTTTGCCAGGACTTTGCTTGAAGAACTTACAACCTGGGCCTCCAACAACTCCATCATCCCGCACAATCCGACAGGATTCTAACATCCTGGCA
Source organism: Pleurodeles waltl (assembly GCF_031143425.1). Classification (NCBI taxonomy): domain Eukaryota; kingdom Metazoa; phylum Chordata; class Amphibia; order Caudata; family Salamandridae; genus Pleurodeles; species Pleurodeles waltl. The sequence goes on from NC_090444.1 coordinate 849,501,670, forward strand.
CTATCCCTTCTGATAGATGCAGCAAAGGTTCCCAGGATGCCCTACATCTCTGCTTTATTAATTATAAGGCAGGTTTTGACCACACTGTTCGGGGCAAGCTTTGGAGCACGCTTGCAAACTGGAATTTACCTCAGGCCCTACTGGATATGTTTATGTTGCTCCACAAGGACACGCTGGTTCAGGTCAATCTGGGCACGGGAACTCACATCTCCTAGAAAATCTCAACTACTCATGGACTGAAGCAGGAGTGTGTCCTTGCTCCCACCCTTTTTAATCTTTTTCTGGCTGACTCGACGCAACAGTACAACACCTGTAATTCCCATGCTCCAAAACTAGGAGGTATGTCAATTTCCAGCTTTTTATACCCCAAGGACATGGTCTTGGTGAGTCACACCCAGGTGGGATTGTAACAGCTGCTCAATGCCACACAAGAATATTCCACAGAAAACGGCACGAGCATTAACCTTGGAGAAACTAAGACCACGACGATCAAAAACAATAAAAAGAGAACTCCGCAGGATACTGGGGGGGCTCACAGATTGAAACAGCGAACGAATACAAATATTTGGGAACTAAATATTAATAAAATCGGTTAATTTGTTGCCCAGAAAGAAGTCATCAGGAGGTAGGGCTTGGCACTGGCAGTAACCCTTAAAAGCCTCAAAAGGAAATTGGCTGGACTAACACTGGCGCCCCTTCTTCAGGTTATACAAGCAAAGTTATTTCAACAGTATCGCGCATGCGAGCGAATTACTTATAGGAAGGGATGCCAAAGTACTGGGGCAGCATAATGAAGAGGTCTTACAGAATAATTTGTATTCTTCAATGTTTTACCTCCACGGCACAGATCCAGCAGGAGTTTGGTCTGCTAAAGCAGATCCTGGCCAGACAGGGGGCCTACATTAACTGCTGGAATAAAAGCAGGAATGCGGATTCTAACACATTAAGCCATCTCCTATGGCAGGAGTTGCAGAATAGAGATTTCTCGCCAGCGAGGGTCTACCTGCAGGAATCACTGACAGCTACTGGGCTTCCCAGCTCTGCGACACTGCAATCAGCCATTAGGCCTTCGAAAAAGTACTCTCGAAAATAATAAAAACTTGCTTACTTGCCAAAGACAAGGCTGTATTGGCACACAGAGCCAAGACCTCGATGACCCTAAACAATTACAAAACCCTCACTTCTCAAAAGTACTTTATAACAGGGTACACTTCATAGCCAAGGAGTTGTTTCAAAACTATCGCCTGGACTGTTGCCTCTGTTATTTCTCATCCCTCCCTTCCCGGCAGCGGGAGGGCCCACAGAGAGTCTGCCGCCTATGCAGCACCAGAAATGAAAACTTGCCGCACCTATCATGCTCTTGTGGGGCGCTGTTATAGGAAAAGAGACAGCTGTTAGGAGCCCCTTTTACCAAAGAGGTGTTATGCAGAGGTAGCTTGTTTTGGTCTGCTTCAAACCAGTGGACACGAAGATGAACTGCTGACTTGTAAAATTTCTGTCAGAAGTGGAAAAGAAGATGCCAACAAAACAATGTTTGCTTCCCTTCTCCAGGGCCGTTAGCAATGGTTTAAGTCAGAATGGAACAAGTCAGCCCCCAGGGTACACCCTTCAAACGAAGCTAATAGCCAATCAGCAACTTGTAATGTCTCCTTTACAGTGAACACGGTGGAAGCGATGGGCGTCCCTGAGCTTCTCTGGCTGTATCCAGTGAATTGTCCGCTTTTTGTTTGCACTCTTTCAGGCACTCTTACTCACGCCCTATCACGTAATCAATATGGGTTTACAGTGAACATGGTGACAGGGTACGGCCTTTTTATCTCATGCTAGTTTCCATTCGACTGCCCTGCTTGCATCTTGGCTGCACTTTTTCTGGACCCTTCAAACTAACCTGCCCTACACTTTATTGCGGGGACGCACCCCGGCCACAGGTCCTGTCTCTTAATCTTCCATTTTCGAACAGGCCTGCCCCGCAACTTGGTTGCACTTCTTCTGGCCACCCCATGCCAAACTGTTCTGCACCTTAATAAGGGGTTGCATCTTGGCTGGTCGTTTCGCTTTTAAAACTTCCACCTCTTGAACAAGTAGAGCAAGTCCAACCTGCTTTTAAGAACAATTTGCACTGAAGGCCGGGGTCGCACTTGTCACAGTCCCATCCAGCGGTGCGGACTATTTGTCACACTTACAATTTTAACTTAATGAGTACTGTCTGTTCTATTGTTTAGTGATGTTATTGCAAAGAAATCTATTTTTAGTACAGCCGCCAGCGGCTGCTACTATAATTGTTATTCTGTATCACAGTTTTAAATTATTGTTTTTATGATGTATTTTATTGCAATGGTTTTAAGTTCCTATGCAGTTAAACAAATGCTAACTTGAATATTGGTTTAATTATGTTTCTCAACCAAGCCTGTCAACGATGTCACATGGATCGGCTTTCCCGAAGAGAAATGACTTAAACATACTTACTTTTGGTAACCAGTACTATCCATGTAGAAAAAGCTTACAAAAATATTCACAAACAGTTGAATATAGTTTATTCATGTGATAATTCCATCCTGAACCCAGAGCTTAATTTGTGAATAAAAAGGTGCCGGTGCCGAAAGCACCCCCTCTTAAATACGCGGCTGCTGCAATTAAATGTGCGAACACGGAATACTGAGGTGGTGTAATCCTGAAGCCATCTCGGGCCTCTTTAATCCATACAAAGCCACGTCCTGCCCCTTCAGCTCACTCTAGCAGCGTTCTGCTTTCTCCCTTTGTGACGCTTTTTCATTTTTCCCTTCCTCTGTCTTTCCCATAGGTCTCTTTTGCTCGCAGTAAATGCTTGAGGCAGAAGAATAAGCCCCGCTCCTCAAAAATAAGTGCCGGTGCTTCGCACCGGAAACAGCAAGCACAAATTAAGCACTGCCTGAACCCCTATTTTCATGTTATAGAGTGAAAAAACATAAGTGATTATTGGTCTGATTTAGATTTTGGCGGAAGGGTTACTTTATCACCGTTGTGATGGAGTAGCCCATCTGCGGAGTCCTAAATCAGGCATTGTGTAGTGAGGGCACAAGCTAAATAATCTCTTTTTAGCACCTGCTATTAGGCAGTTTAAATTTGGTTCAAGCAGTGCCTGTGCACCCTCATTGAACACACATACAATACTACCTTAATCATTAAAAAAACAACACACTAATTGTAATTCTATCAACATGGTTCATGCAATCTGCTGTCCATGCTCAAAGATACATATTGGACAAACAGCACAAATGATCGAATCTTGGATACTGCAGCATAAGAATTGGTATTTGCTATGAAACAGAGAAAGATGTCCTTCTTAAACACTGCCTTGCATGTAATCAAAAGAAATAGAAAGGTGACTGTGTGAGAGAAATTCTGCACAAATGATCCAGACAGATTAATCGTTAAAATTCAGTGGACACTAGACTGAATGAGGAGGATGAATGGCCTGCCCTGATCTGTTTTATTTCAGGACTCCAAGTACTGATTTCTTACCACAGTTCTGAATCAATGCCATGTAGTAATTCACTACTTTGCATGTTTCCGTGTTGTGCTGTCCTTTAAGAGGTACTGTGAATGACTGTTGACTTTTGCCAATGTACTAAGGCTTCTTCAATCTGTATGTTAATGGCTAAATAATTCTGCATCAGGCCTTTTGCTCTACATGCCCTGGTATTTATTCTGTTTTTCACCAATTGTGGCCTGTACTCTTGTCGGGTATACTTACCAACTGCTCAATTATTTCACATTATTAGAATTCTCTCTTAGATTTTCTCTTTTTTTTATTTTATTGAAATTTTATACACAAGAGAAGCACACTTAAATATGTCACATAAGAAGATGCATCACAAGTCGGCATCACATCATTCATCAACACATGATTCAGTTATAGATCACAACAAAGAATTCATTCTCCTAAACTGTTCATGAAGACATAATGGCCAAAATGTATAAATATATCACAGGACTTAAGAGATTTAAATTCCACAAAGATATTGAGACCATTGATAAGAGTGTCTGGCACAGTCTGCAACAAGACATCATACCCATACTACAGGGGAAACCTCCTGCCCACCTCTGCAGAGGCCACCAGATCACCTTCCCCCTCTTTCTACCTTTCTTACCCTTCTGTAGATACAGGCGTTTTGGGCAAGGGTCGCTCCCCATGGGGGGAACATTACTGTTGGCCAGATCAACCTTTTTTTTAGGCCCATCTGCCCCCAAGAGGGGCAGAAAGCCCAGCAGAGACCAGGGAAGAAGACCCCAACCCCAAATAAATGTGGACAACGTTCTTCTGCCCAGCGGTGGGCAGATGGGGCCATTACCCCCAATCCACTCCCCAGATGGAGGGGGCAGAAAGCCCACTAGATGGCAGGGAGTAAAAACAAATAAAAAAATGATTAGGGTGGTAGCTACGAACCAGTGTGGGCATGGTTATGCCTCCACCCCAACCAAAGGGGGAAACAGTCTTTCAGATCTCCCACCGCACACTAAAAGATCATATCCCAATGGCAAGCAAGAGGACATTTGATTACTTTGGGTTTTGGTTTTACATTTGGGCCATGAGAGCTTGTCTAATTCTCAAAATCGTCCCATTTGCCATGGTGAGGGCTGCACTTTTTGGACTTCGGGATGCTGTCATGTAGAAAAATATACGAGACCTAGACACATCTGAAAACTGAACATCTGGGTGAGTCCAGGATGGTGTGCTTCAAATGCAACCTACACCATTTTCTTACTGTAAGGAAATGCCTCCTTGGCATGGTTACCCCCGGACTTTTTGCCTTTGTGATGCTAAGTTATGATTTGAAAGTGTGCTGGGACCCTGCTAACCAGGCCCCAGCACCAGTGTTCTTTCCCTAAACTGTACCTTTGTCTCCACAACTGGCACAACCCTGGCACTCAGGTAACTAACTAACTAAGGGCCCTGGTGCCAGGGAAGGTCTCTAAGGGCTGCAGCATGTCTTATGCCACCCTAGGGATCCCTCACTCAGCACATACACACTGCTTGCCAGCTTGTGTGTGCTAGTGGGGAGAAAATGACTAAGTCGACGTGGCACTCCCCTCAGAGTGCCATGCCAACCTCACACTGCTTGTGGCATAGGTAAGCCACCCCTCTAGCAGGCCTTACAGCCCTAAGGCAGGGTGCCTTATCCACAGGTGAGATCATAAGTGCATGAGCGCTATGCCCCTAAAGTGTCTAAGCAAAACCTTAGACATAATAAGTGCAGGGTAGCCATAAGAGTATATGGTCTGGGAGTCTGTAAAACACGAACTCCACAGCACCACAATGACCTGAAGGAACCGAACTCCAGTGCAGGAGCGACCCCCAGGTGACCCCCTGCCTAGCCCAGGTGGTGGCTACCCTGAGGAGCCCCCCCCGTGCCTGCCTGCATCGTTGAAGAGACCCCTGTGTCTCCCCATTGCTTTCTATACAAAACCCAACACCTGTTTGCACTCTGCACCCGGCCGCCCCTGTGCCGCTGAGGGTGTACTTTCTGTGCCTGCTTGTGTCCCCCCCGGTGCCCTACAACCCCCCCCCTGGTCTGCCCCCGAGGACATGGGTCTGCCCCCGAGGACACGGGTACTTACCTGCTGGCAGACTGGAACTGGGGTACCCCTGTTCTCCATTGAAGCCTATGTGTTTTGGGTACCTCTTTGACCTCTGCACCTGACCAGCCCTGAGCTGCTGGTATGGTAACTTTGGGGTTGCTTTAAACCCCCAACGGTGGGCTACCTTGGACCCAACTTTGAACCCTTTAAGTGTTTTACTTACCTGTGAACTTAACATTTACTTACCTCCCCCAGGAACTGTTGATTTTTGCAGTGTCCACTTTTAAAATAGCTTATTGCCATTTTTGTCAAAACTGTACATTATATTGTGATTATTCAAAGTTCCTAGAATACCTGAGTTAAATACCTTTTATTTGAAGTATTACTTGTAAATCTTGAACCTGTGGTTCTTAAAATAAACTAAAAAAATATATTTTTCTAAATAAAAACCTATTGGCCTGGAGTAAGTCTTTGAGTGTATGTTCTCATGTATTGCCTGTGGGTGTACAACAAATGCTTAACAGTACTCTCTGATAAGCCTACTGCTCGACCACACTACCACAAAACAGAGCATTAGAATGATCTCTTTTTGCCACTATCTTACCTCTAAGGGGAACCCTTGGACTCTGTGCACACTATTTCTTACTTTGAAATAATATATACAGAGCCAACTTCCTACACTTACCCACAATGCCTTGCAAACCTCGAACTTTGCTTGAAATCACACATTTTCCCCACATGTTTGTGATGGAACTTTCCGGAATCTGCAGGAATCCACAAAATTCCTACCACCCATCATTGTTGTATCTATACCAATAAAAATGCAGCCCCACTAGTCAGCCTAAAAGCGTTTTTTTTTCAAACTGCTCTTTTGAACCCGCTTTGGTTCCCCCTCAATTTAGACATGTTTTAGACTCTTCCCTGTCACAGGCACTTGGCCCACCTGCCCAAGTGTGGTATCATTTTTCATCGGGAGATTGAGGGGAACGTTGGGTAGTAGGAAATTTGTGCTGGTGTGGTGAGCCCACACAGAAATGTGGGGAAATGTGATTTATTTTTTTAGCTAAATTTGAGGTTTGCTGAGGATTCTGGGTAAGAAAACATTGGGGGGATCCATGCAAGTAACACCTCCCTGGACTCTCTCAGGTGTCTAGTTTTCAGAAATGTCTGGGTTTGGTAGGTTTCCCTAGATGGCCACTGAGCAAAGGACCAAAACGCAGGTGCCTACCCACACAAATGAAGAACCATTTTTATCGGGAGACCTGGGGGAACGCTGGGTAGAAGGAAGATTGTGGCTCCCCTCAGATTCCAGAACTTTCCATCACCGAAATGTGAGGAAAAAACATTTTTTGTTGCCATATATTGAGGTTTGCAAAGGATTCTGGGTAACAGAACCTAGTGAGAGCCCCACGTCACCCCAACCTGAATTCCCCTAGGTGTCTAGTTTTAAAAAATGCATAGGTTTTCTGGGTTTCCCTATGTGCCGGCTGTGCTAGAGGCCAAAATCCACATCAAGGCACTTTCCAAAAAATACGTCAGATTTCAATGTAAAAATATGTGGTGTGTCCATATTGAGTTTCCTGTTGTGGGCATTAGGCCTACCCACACAAGTGAGGTACCATTGTTATCGGGAGACTTGGGGGAACACAGAATAGAAGAACAAGTATTATTGCTCCTTGCCTTTCTCTACATTTCTACCTTCCAAATGTAATAGACGGTGTAAAAAAGATGTTTGTTTGAGAAATGCCCTGTAATTCACATGCTCGTATGGGGACCCTGGAATTCAGAGATGTGCAAATAACCACTGCTTCTCAATACCTTATCATGTGCCCATTTTGGAAATACAAAGGTTTCCTTGATACCCATTTTTAACTCTATATTTCACCAAATGAATTGCTGTATGCCCGGTATACAATGAAAACCCATTGCAAGGTGCAGCTCATTTATTCTCTCTGGGTACCTAGGGTTCTTGATGAACCTATAAGCCTTTTATATCCCAGTAACTAGAAGAGTCCAGCAGACATAACACTATATTGCTTTCAAAAATCTGCCATAGCTGGAAAAAGTTATAGAAGAAAACCTGGTCAGAAATGGCTCAATTTCATTTTTATTTTTTATTTTAGCTGTTACTTTCTGTAGGAAAAGCTTGAAGGATCTAAGCAAATGACCCCTTGCTGAATTAAAAAATTGTGTCCACTTTTCAGGAATGTTCAGCTGTCTGGGATCCAGTATTGGTTTCACACCCATTTCTGTCACTAACTGAAAAGAGGCTAAAAGCACAAAAAACAGTAAAAATGGGGTATTTCCCATTAAAATGCCAAAATTGTGTTGAAAAATGTGGTTTTCTGATTCAAGTCTGTCTGTTCCTGAAAGCTAGGAAGAAGGTGATTTTAGCACCGCAGCATTTGTTGATGCAATTTTCAGGGGGGAAAAAAGACAAGCTTTTTTCTCCAGCCCTTTTTCCGTAAAACAAAAACAAAAAAAAAGATTTTAGCTATATTTTGGCCAATTTCTTGGTCTCCTCCAGGGGAACCCACAATCTCTGGGTATCTCTAGAATCCCTAGGATGTTGGGGAAAAAGGACGCACATTTGGCTTGGGTAGCTTATGTGGACAAAAAGATATGAGGGCCTAAGCGCAAACTGCCCCAAATAGCCAAAAAAAGGCTTGGCACAGGAGGGAGAAAAGGCCTGGCAACGAAGGGGTTGAAGTGCGGGTATCAAGCAAATGTGAGGTTAACTTCAGCTGCCTGTTGATAACCCTTTTCCAGTCTGTTTAAGGAATAGCATCAGAGTTCAATGCAGGGCCTTCAATTTGTAGCATCTGCTATTGCTTTTTGAACGTGTCGGTATCAGGGGTTCCCAGGGCTCTCAAAAGTTGTCTCTTTAGACAAGCTTTAGGTCCGTATAGTGGAGCTTTAAGAACCATGACAAACTTTCATGGCATTGGCCTCACAAGTGAGGGATTGTCTTGGGAGGGCCAGTTCCAGATGTAGTCTGGTCCTACGTATATGTCTGGGCAATTGGAATACCCTCGTGCATTGAACATGTTCTAGGATGGGGGCACAGGCCTCTGGGAAAGCCTGCTGCCCGTAGTGTAGTGCCGGGAGGAAAAAAAGCTTTCATGACCTTCAGTATAGATACAGACGAGGTGCTGTTTAAGATCTTATTTAAACAGGTCAGGCTGTATTTGAAAGCTCCAGATTTATTTTTTCAGGGCAGCTAGATGGGCTGTTGGACTGGAGGTCTCATTGAACCACACCCGAAACAGTTATATTTCGTGGTTGTTTTAAAGGTCGCCGCCCCCCAGTTTCTTCTTTTTGTAGTGACCACAAATCAGGTCTTTGGTCTTGTCCTGACTGATCGTGAGGAAGTTAGCTTTGTTGTATTCCTGGGGTTTACTCAGGGGTCACTGAATTCCAGCTCTTGTGTGGTCCATTATGTCGATGTCGTCAGCGTAGTAAGATGTGCAATTTTGAATGGCCAAGTTGTGCTGGTATGAGGTAACCGTTCTCCAGAAATTTTCCCATGCCGGCTGTGTATAGATTGAAAAGGAGAGGAGGGAAAACACACCCCTGCTTCAGACCTTCCTCAGTTATGATTTTTGAGGTTACCATATTGGGGCCTGTTCTCACGCGAACCCAAGTGTTTGAGTACAGAGAGATGATGGCTCTGAGCAATTGCTGGGGTAACCCCCACATGCTTAGTTCCGTTCATAGCATGTTATGGTATACCTTGTCAAATGTAGTGCTATAGTCAATTAAACAGCTTAACAATGGGGGCTGACAAGTTTGGGCTGCTCAATGGATCAAAATGGCGAATGCAGTGATGTTGTCTATTGTTGAGGCAGCGGCTCAATACCTAGTTTGAAAAAAAAAAAAGGCAGGATTTGGTTTTCCGCAACCCAATCCTCTAGATGTTTCAGAAGAAAGCGGGCGTAGGCTTTGTCCTCTAGGTCGAGGAGGGCTATGAGTTGATAGTTGATAGATGGTATTGCCGGGTCTCCTTTTATGACGATTGGGAATAGGATGAAACCTCTCCATGAGTCTGGGGTCTGCGTAGCAATGTAAGCTTGATTGAAAAGGGGGGCAACATCTTTGCCCAGTCCTCCAGGACACATTTAAAAATACTGGCTGGAAGGCCGTTGGGGCCTGGAGCTCCATCGTTTTTATGGCTTTTATGTGCTTACAGACGTGAGCCTCTGTGGCCAGAGTTTGAATTTCTCCAGGCATTTGGTGTTCTGTCCCCCGGACAAGGACATCGCTTAGGCCTATTGGCAGGCTGTTGTATAGTGTTTTTATTTGTTGCACCAGGATCCTTCTGGAACCACATAGTACCTGGTACAATTAGGGGATCTGAGTTTGTTGATGTAGTTCCAAAAGAGGAGGAGGCCTTTTTCTTCTAGCATTTAGTGTATTTTTAGCAGTTCATTTTACTTATGTTAGAATTTTTCTTTGTCTCCCAAGCTGTTTTTTTAATATGTTTTACGCACGTTAACAGTAATCTTTGCAGAGTTTGCGGTGGGATTTAGCTTGTGAGCAGGGGTTGCCCTTCTTAGTGCTCTTCATGCAGTAATAATGGCCCTGTTGTACGGCTATCGAGGCTGCTCCTTCACGAGGGTCTTGGAGCATTGTTGGGAGGCGTCTGATCCAAGCACGTTGTCCCTTAGCTTGATTATAAGACCATTCCATCTGTGGTAGAAGTCTCCCTTGGAGTTGGAGTTGATTTCTGAGCTCACGTCTTCCAGCCACTTACCCCCCCTTGGAAGCGTCCGATGGTCGCCATTTGATTTTCCTGACTAGTTTGAATGCTTTGGCCTGCATAGATCAGCCACTTTTGGGAGACTGACGACTGTAGCAGCATCTAGGTTTAGTGTTACAGTCAGGGGGTTGTGGTCGCTTTCAGGGTGATTAGGGATCACCAGGTGGCTGGCTAGAGTGGCTGACAGGAAAATACAGTCAATGTTTAAAATCTCTCTGAATGCAGCAGGGAACTGCTCGTGTGGATCTTGTGTATGAGATATACGTTCTGCAGAAAGTAAGATGTAATTAGACAAAAGGTTGTTCATTGTTTCCTGTTCTTTGGTTTTACATAAAGGGTTATCGGCGCTCCCCAGGACCCTGATGTTAAAATCTCCTATCAGCAAAATTTTGTGCATGGCAAACTCCAAGAAGCGATGCTCTAGGCTGTCGTTTAGGGTTTTGATGGCAGGTAGTTTAGATGTTTTAAATGCATTGTGATAGCAGTTTATTAGGAGGAGGAGGGTGTCTTGATGTGCTAATAATTAACACTGCCTGCCAGGCTATGGAATTTCGATTTAAGGGCACAGCCTTGATCATGCAGGACTGTTTGATGAAGATTTACAGCCCCCCCGATAGGCAGCCAAAAGAGATTGGTGTGTTTTGCTGGTTTGAAGAGTTCATAATAGCCATACAGAACTGATGGGGTAAGTGCCCATGTCTCCTGCAGGCAAAGGATGTCACTTCTGTCCAGATAGGTCAGTCTTGACAAGCAATCTCACGCTGACCTAAGGCCCGCCACACTCTAGGTAGTGACTGAGTTTAGACCTTGGCTGTAGTGTCCGTGCTTAAGGACAGCCTGGGGGTTCGAGCTAGGAACTGTTCTCTGACATTCCTCTGAGGGATTGCCCGACTGGCCCCACCCATTGAATTTGTTGTTGCTACTTATCGTGCATCTTACCCGTCTTTGGTTGTTGGCGCATGAGACTTTGATAATATTTTCAGCTTTTGATTTGCTCGGTAGCCAGTTGTGGGTGGCGCCCCATGTGCCCCTCAGTACCCTTGTGTAAGAGATCGGGATGCCTTGTTGTAACAACACATGGGGATATTTTGGTAGATATGGATTCAGGAGCTCAATGCCCCAATACTCAGAAGTCCTTGGTTCACCCAGGATGATGACCCTTGGGCTTTCTCCTGATCATATAGTAATGGTGGCCTCCGACTTTCCTTTTTCAGGGGTTTCACGTGAACTTTACGGATGTTAAGTCAGCAGAGGTCAAACCCCGCAGAGCTGGGATGCATTTAAATTGGCATAGGAAGTTGCTTCTGTAAGTATGTCGTAAGAGCCCTAGAGGTGTAATGTGGGAAGAAAGCCAGTTTGTGCTGTTCCAGGGCACTTACGCTAGAGGGCTTGGCAGGTCCCGGGGGAAAAAAACTGTGAGACGCTTGAAATTTGGAAGGGTTGGGGTCTTCCTTCTCCGAAAAGGCAGCTCGTCTGGTCAGACGAGGGCATACTTGTGGCCCTGGTCTGCCTTTGGCCGTTGGGCGTCTGCTTATGATGGTGACTAGGGAAAGTTGGTTGGGTCCATTCCAGCTTTTCATTTGGGTTGGTATAAGATAACCTGTGGAATTGATCGTTGGGAAGTGAAGGATTGGGGTGAAGAATTTTTTGGGCGCCGCTGACATGATTGAGAGAGTTTTTATCTGGTGTTAGGTTAGTTGGTTCAATATGTGGCTGTTCTGTATTAGTGCTTATGTTTGCTGTTTGTTTTTCAGGTACAACTCTGAAAAGAAACTCAGAGCACTGACCCGCTTGGGTGGCGCCTGGGGGAGTAGGATTACCCTCTGCACCCTTCTTCCCTCTTGATGTGATGATCCCTGCTGGGCACTCCTTGTTTGCGTTTGTTGATCCAGAGGTAGATGTTGGAGCTTTTGTAGGCCCAAGTTCCTGGGCGATTGGCTTAGATTAAACTTGTGCGGCTACAGTTGTTTTTTTTTAAGGAGAGGTTTGTGCTGCTATTGGCTCCCCCATGGTCGGTACTCTGTTCTTGATTTCAAGGATAGGCTGAATATAGGGACGGGTTTTTTGGACCCCCTTTTCTTGATCTGCCTTGTTGGCGTTATCGACTCAGGGATCTCCTTTTTTCAAGGCATTACTTTTTTGATTGTTTTTTAGGTGTCTTCTGGAGGAAGTAGGATTTATTGAAAGCGGAAATGGAGTTGGAGGTCTCTTTGTGAAATTGTCTCATCTTCTTTGGTCGAACTCCGAGGGGACTGGACCTCAGTGCTGCAGATGCAGACGGGTCCCCCTTCTTCTGTCACCCCTGGTGTGGGGGCTTCGATGGTGAAACAGGAGAAACGGGTCCACTGGTGTTGGCAGGGTGGGACCTGCTTCTATGGGGGGGCGCGACTTTCCTTGTTTGTGCCGAGGTACACCATGGTTGTCAGATAATTTGGGTGAGGTTGTTTTTCCAAGTGTAAATTATGTGTAGATTTTCCAGGCACAACAGGCTTTGTTCTTAACTGTGTCTACTAGTGAGCATAGTATTTCAGGGAGAGAACTTAGTTTGTTGTTCAATAGAGCATGGGCATGTTTTGTTTCCTTCCAAAAACGTTTTCCAAGGAGATTAAGCTAGAGCCCAGATCAATTAAGCTTAAGGCAATTGATTGGATTAGGTCTATCTGAAGTTCCATCTTCTGGGATTGCCATAGGAGAGCGCTGGCAATAATGTCTTGCATGATGTGTAAAGAAGCCAGTGAAACTGAGAAGGGGCTCAGTGGACCAAGGGAGGCAGGGGGTGGCATCTGCCCCTGCCTTTATGGGGCTGCTGGGGCTGTTTTAAAACTCCCCTGCTGAGAGATGGGTTTTGTGTCAATGAGGCTTCAATTTGGGTTTCCAGCTTGGCTAGGATGGGGTCGGAAACATTGCCTAGCTTCTGGTCTGATATACTTTCCGTCATTGTCCTCTTCATAGGCGTCTGAGTGAGGTGCGTCTCAGATGTGTTACTGACCAACTGAGAGCCCGATGGTGACGCCAGGAACTTTAGCAGAGCGGTGGACCCATTCGCACTAGTATGCACCTGAGCGGCTATTTTTGTTATTGTTCATATACTTTGAGTGTTCAGCAATACTCTGGTGTCCCAAGAGCCTCCTGAACTCGGAGGTTGTTTGTCCTCCTTTGTTTCTCGATTTTCAAATGCACTTCCCTGGGGCAATGTAACTTTGTTGGCAGAAAGATGAAAGAATGGGAAGAGCCCTAAGTTGCCGTGGTTATTCAGTTGTTCTTTTGGGCAGGAGTGAGACCTGTCTGGTGTTGACCCGGCTGGAGGCAAGTCTCTTTTTGTGGTGCTTTTAGCATCTGTAGTGTTTAAGGATTTATGTAGCTTCAGTGAGTTCAGTAGGGCCTGGGAGGACGATGTCTGTCTCTCCTGTGGTGCAGCCTTGCTGAAGTATTCACTGATCAGCCCCTGCAAAGATTGTGCACCATGGTCTCCTGGTGTGGAAGAAAGAGGGGCTATGGGCTCAGGCTCCTGAGGAATGGTGGTCGACAGCGGTGAAGAGGGGTCAGCTAAGAGAATGCCACCCTTCCTTTGGGGTAGTATTTTCCTTGTAGGCATAGTCCCAACCGCTTGCATAGATCCTCACTTCCGTAGACGAGTCGGGCAGAACCGTTGATGGTGTGATGTTCCGGCACTGGTGCCCCCCTAGCACACTCCTCAAACACAAGATTTAAAGAGTTTGAAGAGAGCACCATAGCGGAACGAGCACACCAGCGCTGGTCTCAGCCCCGAGGGCTAAAGTGGGTTAATATTCCCAGATAGGGGACGCCTTGGGACCCTGGCTGTGGAGCCAACAAGAGACCCAGGCTGGGGATGTGAGGCTGCGGAACCTGAGCTGCAGTGAACAGATGGGGCCCTGCGGCAGGAAGGCTATAGGAGTAGCAGTTGAACTGAACACCGATAGGCACCTAAACCAGATGGTACTCCACCCTTGGATTGCTTGTATCACTCTGCTTATGTCACCTCACCCCTGAAGTCTGTTGTGTAGGGGGCACAACACGCTTTTAGCTGTTACGTGTTTCTTGTCCTATAGCTGTGAGTGAGCTCTGTCCTGCTGATATCCAAGGGTACCTTTAGCGTGGTGTGCTCCCAGTAAGACATCCAAATTGCACCCAAATGTCATTGAGTGACTAGGCTGCAGGCACAAGCAGATAGCTGGTAGCAGGTGCGAGCACAGTAGGTGGTAAACAGTGAGAGCGGCGGGAGATGTGGAGCAACAGAGGTCACGGCAGAGGGCACAGAGGAGGTGTGGAAGATGTGGGCCGGTTCAAGTCAGGTGCTGCCTGACTGCTTGGTTGAAACGTGAAACTGTGCATTGAAACAGTGTGTTGCGGATAAATTGGGCTGTAAAAGTGTGCAGCTGCTGTGGTTGGGACGTCTGTGGCACCAGTAGTCACCTAAACCTCATTCCTTGGCACCCGGGTTCCCGAGCACCCAAGCCTCTGTCCCTACGGCCCTGCGACTGTTCCACACTGCCGTTGAGTTAAGCGTGCAGGCAGAGGAAACCAAGCACATCGTAGCCGTGTCCCACAGCTGCAGGGGGGCAAAGGGGTGTGAGAGCAGGGGAGACGCAGAAGGCCACGGAACACCGAGCTCCAGTCAGTCCCTGTTCTGCCCCTGCTCCTTCACTTTTTCCTTCTTCTCTTTTTTGTCTTTTCCGATACCCACACTACCCGTGCTGCTTCTCTCCTCATCACGATGCATCATGGTACGTCAACGCCGTCACTATACGTCTATGTCCAATCTAAGTGGCGTCCACCATCTTAGATCATGCTGTAACTAAAACTTGCGCAGTCATGATAATTTTATCCAATGGTAGATGGGTAGGGACATGGGCGTGGAGAAGGCGAGAAACTGCAGAGACATGCACTCACAAGACTGCATGTCCAAAAGTAATAAAGGGGACTGCGGGAGGACATTGGCAACTGGAAGCAGTACTTGGTCCAAGCTCCACTTCTGGGATTGAAGGCTGAAGCCCAGGAGAAAGCCGATCACTTCAGCTCTTGTAACCTTAGGGGCTGAGGGGGTGACTCCTCTTTGTTTTTTCACATTATCTCTCCAGACTTGCTGCCAAAAGTAGGGGCTGTGTCCGTGTGGGGTGGTGGGGGAGAATCTCCACTAGCTGGAGTGCCCTGGGGCACTGTAACACAAAGCCTGAGCCTTTAAGGCTCACTGATAGGTGTTACAGTTCCTGCAGGAGGAGAGGTATGAAGCACCTCCACCCAGTGCAGGCTTTGTGTCTGGCCCCAGAGAGCACAAGGGCTCTCGCCCCGGGGGGGTCAGAAACTCACCTCTCAAGTGGCAGGCTAGCACAGACCAGTGAGTCCTGCACTGAAAGACTGGGCAAAATACAGGGGGCATCTCTAAGATGCCCTCTGTGTTTTTTTAATAAATCCAGCACTGGCATCAGTGTGGGTTTATTATTCTGAGAAGTTTGGTACCAAACTTCCCAGTGTTCAGTGTAGCCATTATGGAACTGTGGAGTTTGTTTTGACAAACTCCCAGACCATATACTTAATATGGCCACACTGCACTTACAATGTTTAAGAATGGACTTAGACACTGTAGGGGCTTAGTGTTCATGGAGCTATGCTCTCACCGGTGCTATAGTGACCCTGTCTTAGGGCTTTAAGGCCTGCTAGAGGGGTGACCTACCTATGCCACAAGCACTGGTTTGTGGGCGTGGCACCCTGAGAGAGATGCCATGTCGACTTTACCTTTTTTCCCCACCACCCCACACAAGCTGCAATGACAGTGTGAATGTGTTTGGTGGGGGGTGCCTCAGAGTGGCACAATACCTGATGTATCCCACAGACATTCACAGACTACAAGGCACCTGGTACCACTGGTACCTTTTACAAGGGACTTAGCTGTGTGCCTGGATGGCATGGATGTAAAAGGGATTGGCATGGATTTTGGTGCAGCACTGCTATTTGGCTCCAACTTTGGAGTAGAATCAGAGAAGGGTTTAGGAGTTACAGAGGATGCCAAAGGCAGACTCATTGGCAGTAACCCGAATGGAAGACTCCGCAGATCCTTGGGGTCCGAAGGAGCACCACCATGAGCCAGAAGAGTGCCAAAGATTTTCTACATGGGCTCTTAAAAGGGTTCAATCTGCTGCAACATCCCCAATGGTCTGTTATACTGGGGGTGCATTGGGATCAGTTGCATAACCAACTGCTTGGCGGAGGACCGGGAGCAAGACTGAGAGGAGCCATGAAGTCCTTGTAACTTCTTAGAGAAATGGGACTGGAACGAATTTCGCTTAGCTTTCTTGTGGTCCTGCTCAGACTTCAACTCACTCGAAGACTTGGATCGTGATAAGGACGCTGTTGCAGGAACAGCCCTGAGAGCTGGAGAAGATGACGGATCCTGCAGGACCAGCGACCTCTACAAACCCCCAGAGGACTGCCTGCCCACCAGAGGGACAAAAACGCCAGAGGACAGCGGCCCTGTACACAGGAAACATCCAAGAAGGGCTCCAGAACCACCCCGGATCCTTGAGCCCTGCCCACTCTGCACCTGACGGTAATGGCCCAGGTCCAGGTGGCTGACTGGTCTAGAGAAGGTCCCAAGGTGATTCTGACCTCGAGCCCACCCTGGGCTGACCCCTCCTGGCCAACAGGACACCTGCAGCCTATATCCGGAGGACCCCCTCTGACTGCGACCAGATCTGACAAAGATTTCCAACGCTCAAAGGTACCCCTGCACTCGCAGACCCATGGCCTTGGGGAATCCAACCAACAGTCCAGCAACGTCCAGTGGGCACCTGTCCTACTTGTCCAACATTTCGTTTTACACTGCCAACTCCCTGGGCCGAGCCTGAAGCATCTTTGTGACGCCTGGGGTTCTCCCGTTGAAAAGCATTGGGTGTCAGAAGCTGTGTTTGCACCCTGCACTTCGCTGCCCTTGTGCCGCTGAGGGTGTGTGTGTTTGGTGCTTACCTGTACCCCGCTCCCCCCAGTGCTCATCTAAACCACCAATGCCTGTGCCCTGAGGTTAAGGGTACTTACCTGCAATCTCTTTCTTTCTGAGTACCCCCAGTACTCATTGGATTCCAATGAAAACCCAACACCTACTTAGACCTCTGCACCCGGCCAGCCCTGTGTTGATGGTGGTGCGCTTTCGGGGTCAACCTGAACTTTGACCTGTGGACCCCCGAAGACTGGGATCGTAAGTCGAGTACTTACCTGTTAACTGTGCTAATTCTTTTCCTCCCCTAGGAATGTATTCGTTCTTATGAGAAATTGCACTGTCTTCTTTTGAAATTGAAAAGTGTTACTTACTTGTAAACTGTTTTATCTGAAAAACCTAAACAAAATGCATTTGATATATAACCTTGATATCAACTTACAACTGTACATACCCGCACCAAAGATCCTTTTGGTAATAGAAATAAAGTAACAACATGTATTTTTGCTTCATAAAAACACTGGCCTGGAGTTAGTCATTGAGTGTGTGCCTTATTTCTTGACTGTTTGTGTACAACAAATGCTTTGCACTTCCCTCTGATAAGCTTGACAACACTACCACAAAAGAGAGCATTAGTATTATCTACTTTAGCCTCTGTTAAGCCTCTAGGGATGCACTGGACTCTGTGCACACTATCCCTCATTATGTTATAGTATATACAGAACCAGCTTCCTACACGGTTGAATAACATATATGGTCCAAATGTGGCCGATCCTACTTTTTTTACACTGGTACACAGTTATGCCCCAAGTATCTGCACGGGCCCACTATCTGAGAGGGTGACTTAAATCTTACACTTTCCGTGGTGCATGGTAGATCCTTGGAGGTCTCCCACCTGACGCCATGCTCCAAGTAACTCTCACCCATGTATTGCAGCTTTATGACGTGGTGGATGCTTGGTGCATCCTTCATCATCAAACGGAACACATGTCATACTCCCAGGTGCACAACACACACTCACGACTGGACATGTGGCTAATCTTGCGTGCTCTCATGCGTAGGGACAGCAGCGTAGACATCCTTCCGGGAAGCATATCCAACCACTCTCTTGTGCAACTGTGACTTCATCAATCAATCCTTGCACCCCAATCCCATACATGGTGACTGCATGGTTCTAAGCTTGGTGACAGTGTTTCACAGCGAGGTAGGCGTTGCCATTCAGTTAAACGAGAACTCTGTTGGCAACAGTGCCACAATTTAGGAGGCCTTCAAGGCCTACATCGCCTACATTTGTATATCCAAATGAACAAGATACTCACCTTTGATAATGCATTATCTGGTGGAGATTATCTGGCTGCAGATTCCTTACCTTTGATTTTCGTAGTAATCAGGCTGCATCCAGAAACTTTTGCTTAGCAATATCTCTTGCATGTGCCTTTGAGTATCTCCATTTGACTCTGCATGGTGTTGATGGTGCCAGAAGTGACGCAGCAACCACCTATACAGGCGCCACCCAGGCATGCAGGAATCATGCACTTTCCACGCCGAAAGTGCAGAGCCATGACAAGAACTGGCGCAATGTGTGTCAAAACTAAAGCCCTGAAAAAGGGATAACCCTAACACTAGTAACAAGTCCGCAGAGTAGGGAGGCATGGGTGGGTGTAAGGAATCTGCAGCTACCGAAGGTAAGTAACTTGTTCATCTGATAGAGACTACTAGCTGCAGATTCCTTACCTTTGATTAGATACCAAAGCCATATCCTCCTGGCAGTGGACTGTGGACAATTTTTCAGACTATAAAGTCCTGCACGGCCGAAAGGAACAAATGCCCGTTCCTGAGGATCTGACTGTCCAGGTAGTAGTGTTTGACCAATGTGTGCAGGGATCCCCACGTTACTACCTGGCAGATGTCCAAGACTGAGACTCCACATGCTAGTACTGTGATCACAGCTTTTACCCTGTTGGAATGGGCCCTTAAGGCCTTGGAAGGCTGATTCTTAGCTAGGGCTTAGCAATTCTTAATGCAGAGAACGACTATGTGCGAAATAGCCCATTTCTATACTGCCCGTCCCTTCTTTGCTCCCACATACCCCACAAAGAGTGGGTCATCCACCTGGGACGCTTTTGTACGGTCAAGGTAGAATGACAACACTCTTTCTTTGGGTCCAGCCGGTGGAGTCGCTCCTTCTTAGAGGGGTGTGGGGAGCAAAGGAGGTGGAGAAGGTGACAGTTTAACCCAGAAGGAATGTGGTCACCATCTTGGGAAGGTAAGAGGCACAGGTGCAAAGCACCACCTTTCTGGAAACACCATGAGAGATGGCGGCATACATGATAAGGCCTTTACCTCACTCACCCTTCGGGCAGATGTTACTGCCACCAAGAAGGTTGTCTTGATGGTGAGCAGCCGGAGGGGACTATTGTGCGGTAGTTCGAAAGGACCGCATGTGAGGTATGTGAGAACTAGATTGAGATCCCACTCAGGCATGACAAAGGATTTAGGGGAAAACATATTTACAAGCCCTTTAAGAAACCTATTTACAAGAAGGAACTTGAAAAAAGAGAGTTTATCAGGCAGACGCAGAAAGGATGACAGAACAGAGGTAGCCCTTCACTGTCCCCAGAGAAGAGCCCAGTTGAGCATGAGAAAAAATACAGTGAAGAATATTAGATAGAGATGCAGAGAGAGGATCTATAGACTTCGCTGTACAATATCTTATAAATCTTTGCCAATGGCAGGCGTACACCATTTTTGTGGAGGAACGCCTAGCTGTCAAAATGACACTACAGACTTCGTGAGGAAGGTTGACAGCTGTCAACTGCCGCCGCTCATTCTCCAGCATGAAGACGCAGAATTGACGGGTCCGGGTGGAGGACCCTTTCCTGCCTCTTTGACAGAAATGAAAGATCCTCCCGAAGGAGTAGCCTGATTGGAGGATCAATGCTCATTTTCAGAAGCTTGGGATACCAGACGTTCTATGCCAAGTCCAGAGCCACAAAGATTACTTGTGCTTGGTCGTTTCTGATTTTCTTGGGAACTCTGGCCTGGAGTTGTATGGGCAGAGAGGCATAAAGGAGGTCTGGGCTCCACTCACAACGAAAATTGTCACGAGCAAGTGCCACCTTGGAAACTCCAATGAGCAATACTGCCGACATTCCACATTTTCTTTGAAGGCGAATCGACCTAACTGAGGATCTCCCCACTGCTGAAAGAGAGCTTCTTGTACCACTTCAGAGAACATGTCAGGTGTTGAACCATCAGGGTTATGCCCTGCTGTTCCAGCCATGTCCAGACGCAGGACCTCTTGACAAAGTGTCCATGACCCCACCACGCCTGTGTCATTAACTCACAGCTGTGGTCCTGTCGATAAGCACCTGCATTAACTTCTCCTCGACAGAGGTAAGAAATGCCTTCAATGCTAGTCGGATCACCCTGAGTTCCAACATGTTTATGTGGAGTCTGGATTCCGCCAAAGACAACAGTCCTCTGATCGCCACCTCTTCCAGTTTGCTGCCCCATCGCAGAAGTGACACATCTGTCACCACAATCAGCTCCAACTCTGCTTGGGGAAGGGAGGCAGATTGCCAGTGATCCAATTGCAGTTCGTCAGCCACCACTGTAGATCGTTCGCAGTTCTCTTTGTGATCTGGACCATGTCAGAGAGATTTCCCTGATGCGGCAACCACTGAGACTTCAGGCCCTGCTACAGAGCTTGTATTTGCCAACAGGCTTGAGAAACAAGCAGGATGTAGGAGGCAGTATCATAGTATCAGAAAATCCTGGACTCAGCAGTCGGGAATATAGGCCCAAACGCATCCTGTGTCCAGGGAGCATCTGAGAGGTACTCAGGTGTGACTTCGGCATGCTGATAGTGAATCCTAGAGAGTGCAGAAGGTTCATTGGAGATTGCAGAAGGTTCATCGTAGCCTGCAGGTGGGCGACACTGTCAGGGGAGAGCCTGCTTTCAATAGCCAGTTGCCAAGGTAAGGAAAGCCTGGAACCCGCCCTACCTCCAAAGATGAGCTGCAACCATCATCATCACTTTTAAGGCCTAAGAGGTGCATGGCAAACTGAAAGTGTTCTTGACCCACTGTGAATAGCAGGTAACGTCTGTGAGCAGGCTAGACAGGGAAAGACCAGAAATATGCACCCTGCAATTCCAACACCATCATCCAGTCTCCAGGGTCCAGGGCAGACAGAACTTGCACGAGCGTTGGCCATGGTGACTGAGAGGATATGGACACGACTAGAGTCCCCTTCAGTGGCCATGAATGGAGCGAAAAGCAGACGAGAGGCCAATGAAAAGACCAAGGAACTGGTCATAGCTCTGCTGTTCCTAAAGCGCTCCAGCGCTGAGTCTGACATCTCTTCAAACAGACAAGAGCCATCAAAGGGTATATCCATAAGCAAGGCTTGGACATCCGCTGAAAAAATAGGTGTTCTCAGCCAGGAATGGTGCTGCAGGGCAATTAAGGATTAAATCATTCTACCCAGTGAGTTGGTTATGTCCAGTCCACATTGTATGGTGAACTTTGCTGTTTCTCTCACGTCACCAATAGCTTGGGAGAATAGGGCTAAGGTCTCTTCCGAGACCATAGGCAGCACCATAGGAGTAACTGAATCCCAGATTGTATGAGAATTTAGGCCCAAAAGGCATGCAGTGTTCACCGACAGCAGTGCAAGGCTGGCAGAAGAGAACATTTGTTTGCCAAAGGTATCCAGACTCTTGGATTTCCTATCCGGTGGAGTGGCAGGAAATGCAACAGGGTTGATCCTAGAGCTGGAGACTTGGACCACCAAGCTCTCCAAGCTGGAGTGCTTGGTAAGGAAATTGAGGTCCTTATAAGCAGGGCTATGGCGGTGGGCAATAGTTCCATGTACAGGAGCCCCTGTGCAGGGCTTGGTTCCGGCCAGAGTAGGAACATTGGTAAGGATTCACTGAAGGACAGAAAAAAGGTCTGAGTGGCCAGTCCCAACTGAGGCACCTCTGTAAATACACTATTTTGGACTGCCACTGTGGGTAGATGAAGGTTAAAGACCTAAGCTGCCCAGGGCACATCTATAGCAAAATAGCCTCCTTCCTCCATCGTCACAATAGGATGACAGGCAAAGCCAGCGTCAGGATAGCTGTCTAACCCACCGGTCCCCACTGGTACCCCATATACCAGTTGTCCTCATTCTCATCTAAGGTATGCTGGTAACAATAAGGGTCCTCAGATCCCTCGCAGTTGCTTCCCTCTCCAGGCCTGTCAAAAGTAAAAACCACTGGCTCCGGTCCGCAACAGAACCTGCATCAGACAATGCCCAATCAGCTCCATGTTGTAGTCTGGAATGACAATGGGATGGCGCTGTTGATGGGTGTCAGTGGTGCCAGCACTTAAGTAGGTGCAGAAGCGATGTTGGAAAGAGGAACTTGAGGGATAGCTCCCTCAGCACCTTCTGGTGCACTGTGCAGCAGTCATCACAGGTCTTGGAATCATGGTCCCGCTCCTAGTACCATAAGCACACTTGGTGTGCATCTGTCACAGACATTTGTCTATGGCAGGCATTACCTGGTTTGAAACCAACTGTTTTTTAGGTGACATTTAGACACCAGGGGAGAAATTTTTTCAAAAAAAGTCCACAAAAAGTCAAAAAAATCAAGTCAAAAAATTAATGAGGGTAGTTCTGAATAGATCAGCGCAATCTGGAGAGGAAAGAACAGACGTCAGCGTAGCGGGGTGGCTCCTTTATAGGTAAGGCCTGCTAGAGGGGATACTTACCTATGCCACAGGCAGCGAGAGGTGGGAATGGCACCCTGAAGGAAGTGCCATGTCAACTTAGTCATTTTCTCCCCACCAGCACACACAAGCTGTGAGGCAGTGTGTATGTGCTGAGTGAGGCGTCCCCACGGTGGCATAATACATGCTGCAGCCCGTAGAGACCTTCCCTGGCCACAGGGCCCTTGGTACCAGGGGTACCAGTTACAAGGGACATATCTGTGTGCCACGGCTGTGCCAATTGTGGGAATAAAGGTACAGTTTAGGGAAAGAACACTGGTGCTGGGGCCTGGTTAGCAGGGTCCCAGTACACTTTCAATCATAACTGGCACAACAAAAGGCAAAAAGTTAGGGGGTAACCATGCCAAGGAAGGCATTTCCTTACAACCGTGATGTCACAGATGGCTCCAATGACGCCATATGGAGCCGGACGATGCATGCGGATCCAAGCGACGTCACCCGATGGTGCGCGCAGGGTACTTCTCAGCAGAAAAATCCCGGAACCGAAGCTGATGCCAGGGAATTCTAGGGTAAGGAATCTGCAGCTAGAAGTGTGTATATATATATATATATATATATATATATATATATATATATATATATATATATATATTCTGATGAAAGCCATCCTTAAAGTAGAAGAAAGTCAACACAGCTCAGGTACTGTTTTTTTTATTTTTATTGTAGCAGTCTAAACCAACCTAAATGTAATGATAGGTTACTGTAAATAGGAAAAGGCCCATGTGTGAGATAGTATCTTCTAAACACAATGGTAGAGGAAGGCAAGGCGATGTCTCCATGCCTTTTTGGACCTTTCAGCAGCCTCTTACACACTGTCAATGAGAGCCATTGAGTTTGGGAATTTGCTTGCGGGTTTCACTATCCGACACTGTATGGGATTCTGACATGGTCCATATCCTTCATGTCTAACAGAAACACCTGTTTTCCTCACGTGGCAAACACAAGATCTGGCATCCAGCCCATGTTATTCAATGTCTACAGTCACTAGAAATATTGATGAAAGATGTTGAGAGCAACAAAATTTACTACAAATATTTTACAAACAGAATCTTTCACTTCAAACCCTGCCTGTCCTCCAGATCTGCCAGAACTTCCTCTTCTGTCCGATGATGCAGACTCCCCAGACGAAGCAGGCCATCCCACCCTTGGCACCCCTCACCCCTGGAGGATCCGAAGGCCCAAGACTCTCTGACCGATATGCTGGACCCCGAAGATCTTATTCATCCACGCTCTTCGGAGTGGTTTCTTTTGGATAAGATGTCTAAATACGTTGCCGGCCGCCTTCGCAAACGTTGGGATAAAGAGGTCAGGGCCTGCCTCAAAGCTGATTGTCCGCGCCCGTTCCCTTCCCGTGAAATGGGGAGAACTCCCAAGCTCGACCCGCGCATAGCCACTTTTCTCCAGAAGTACTTCAAGGACCTGAAGAAAGGGATCGACAGGTCATGGCGCTCGTGCCAGGATAAACTGCTGGATGTCAGTAACCCTCTGACAAAAATCCTGGACTTGGGGGAAGAGGCTAAGGCCTCAAATTCTCCCATTTCGGCAGAGGTCCTCTCGGGTTGGGCCCAAAGGGCCATTATTTTCTTGGGCAACGCCAACTGCGCACTCTCCACGGAGAGGAGGTGTGCCTTCCTCCTGAAGGTAGACCCAAAATTGGGCGATTTGGCGTCCACAGAAGCAGGTCTAGCGGCGCAAGGGGGACTCTTCGGTGAGCCTTTTATCAAGGAGTTGGGGCAAGTTTGTTGCAGCATTTACCTCCCTTGATAAAGCACAGACTTCAATTAAGAAGATGTTCAAACCCCAAATTTTAATCGGGACCAGCCGTAGCAGAGGGCGCCCTCCCAAGAGCTTTCGTCGCCCACAAGAGCTGCCCCACCAGGGTGAATTCTTCAACTCCCGCAGACCCTTCAGAGGTTGTTGTTCGAGAGGCTCCTCCAGGCCACAGCTTCAGTCCCAGCCAGGTAAGGTTTCCCACTTCTTCCCCCTTCTATCTGGGAGGCAGGCTGGCAAAGTTCAAACACGACTGGGTACAGCTCATTTCCAATGCATGGGTCTTCCAAACCATTCAGGGCTTCCACAAGAGTTTTATGGTACTCCGGTGCAGCTGGTTTCCCCAAGCCCACGTCACTTTACAGAAGATCAAGCCGCCTTAATAGACAAGCAAGTGGCAGATCTACTGCAAAGAAAGGCCATAACCCAGACTCTACGACAACCCAGGTGTTTTTTTGAGCAATCTCTTTCTGGTGGAGAAGCGAGATGAGGGTTAGCGCCCGGTGATCAAACTCAGGAAGTTCAATGGCTAGCTGGTGTACCGCCAATTCAAGATGGAAAGTATCCATCTTCTTCGGGACCTTCTGCGTCCCAACGACTGGATGGTCCGCTTGGATCTGCAGGACGCCTATTTGACGGTCCCAATTTTTCCCCCCCATCGCAGATTTCTACAATTTCGGTGGAGACATCAGGTCACTGAGATCAGAACCCTGCCTTTCAGGCTGTCCTAAGCTACTTGGTGATTTAACAAGGTCCTCAAGCCTGTGATGAGCTTTGAGAACTCAGGGTTTTAGTCTGATAGTATACTTGGATGATATCCTTTTAATGAATCAATGCCCGCAACGCCCGTCAGACCAACTTCAGGTGGCAGTAACTCTGCTGGAAAACCTGGGCTTCGTCATCAACAGACACAAGTCCCTGTTAGTCCCTGTCCGTCAGACTACCTTTCTGGGTTTCTGGATAGGCTCGGCTGCATAATCATTGAGCCTCCCAGTGCGGACGATCGCCAAGATCTATCGAGAAATCTGGAAGACCATAGCAAAAACCTCCACTTAACTGCGGCAGATTGCCAGGATAGTGGGCATACTGTCTTCGTCCACCCAGGCAATTTTTCCAGGGCCCCTCCACTACAGAGCCCTTCAGCATCTGAAAGACTTTCACTGCTGAGGTCATGGATGAGATGAACTGGCGGCTGTTGCACATGGAGGCCAGGAACGGCCGTGCTATTTTTGGTTCCGACCCCAACCTGGTGATCAAATCGTATGCCAGCAAGTCAGGCAGGGGCGCACGTTGCGGGCACTTTTGTACAGGCGGAAAATGGTCCGACGAGGAACAGGTTTTGCATATCAATTGCCTGGAGCTCATGGCGGGTGCTTTCGCGATAAAATGCTGGACAAAGGACTGCATTCGCTGCTCTGTCCTCTTGAAGATGGACAATCGGTCAGCTGTCAGATACATCAACAAACTGGGCACCTCAAGATCCAAAATGTTGGCTTATTTAGCCAAGGACCTATGGAAGTTTTGCCTCAGCAGAAATATCGGTTACGGTGGAGAACCTGCCGGGAGCTTCCAATTCAGTGGCGGATTGGTACTCCAGACAGTGGTCAGACTCCAGCCTGTGGTGCTTGGACGCAGTGATTTTCAATCGTTTGAATTCCAGTGGGGTCCCTTCACAATAGACATTTTTGCGTCCAGGTTAGATCATAAGGTATAATGCTTCTTCAGTTGAAGCTGGATCCTCTGGCGATAGCAACAGATGCTTTTCTCCAGGACTGGTCGAAGGAGCAAGGGTACGCATTACCCCCTTTTGCGATGATCACACGGTTGACAGCACAAGAAGTCAAAGTGGTTCTGATCACTCCGTACTGGAGGTCACAAGTTTGGTTTCAAGTTCCTCTGCAACTTTCTTGGAATTCTCCAATCCTCCTAGCCTACGTTCCACATCTCCTTCGAGATCCACAGGGCTCCTATCACCCTCTGGTGATGTGAGGCCAGATGCTGCTAATGGCCTGGCGGATTTCTGGCAACACTGGAGAGTCCCATGTTTATCCGAAGAGGCTGAGTGCATGTTGGCAGCGGCATGGGCTGAGGTAACGAAAAAACTATATTGGTCAGCCTGGTTAGGGGTTTGGCCTACAGAACGGTGAATTCTTACAGGTCCGTGATTTCAGCAGGTCATTTCCCTCTGGAGGGTGCCCTGGTAGGGGAACATCCCCTGGTTTGCAAGCTAATGAGGGGTATATGTCTGTCTTTACCACCCGAGCCGCGCTACTCGGCTCTGTGGGATGTGAATCTGGTTCTCAATCTCTTTCTTTCATGGCAACGGAATGAATATTTATCCCAAAAGGAATTATCGGCCAAGTTAGCCAATGCTCTTGTGCCTGGTCTCATGTCGTCGGGTATCGGATGTGAGGGCCCTGGACATTTCGGGTCGCTCCTTCACTCCAGATGGGGCGACATTAACTATTTCCAGATGAACAAAAACGAATTCAAGGATGGTTTCTTACCCATCCTTTCAGGGCTTCCCTGAGCTCTGCGTCGTGTGTTGCCTTAAAGCTTGCGAGGCAATGACGGAAGAGTTCAGACCTCCGAGGGAGAGAGAGTTGCTTATCTCTTTTAAGAAGTTTCATAGGGCAGTGTCATCGCCCACTATCGCGAGATGGATCCGATGGATCATGAAGGAAGCAGGATTAATACTGCGATCTTCGGGGCTCACTTGGTACGAGGAGCGATGGCTCCCAAAGTGTTTCGCTTGGGTGCCCGTTTGGAAGATATTATCAATGCGTCAGACTGGTCTTTGGACTCTATGTTCAAGCAGTTTTATTTTAAACCAGTATTGGATATGGCTTCGTTGGTGGTGAATAAGCCTTGAAAGGGCTTAATCCTCCCCTCTGGTCCTGAAATAGAATGAAAAATTTACTAGTAAACGTGAAGGAAAGTTTCAATTCTATTAAGGACACGGAGGTGAGGATTATTCCCACCCGTGGCTTTTTTCAAAACCATTACCCAACCCTTAAATTGTATTTCCTGAAAAAGTGCTAACTTCAGCATAAGGTCTAAGTAATCTTTATGTTTTTCTCAGAAGGGCATGCCCTAAGGGATGGCCAGTCAAATGAGGTTATCAATGTGTTGATGCTGTGTAACTGTTTTTTTCTGCCTATGACTACCTGGGGGGTGGGAAACCTTGTCTTCACAAGAATGCTATTGCTATTAGCTTGTTTTTTTCAATGGCATTAGATTACCAGATTCTTTCTCTTTGTTTAACAGGGAACGAAGGGTCCAAACAAGAATGACGAAAGTGGAAACCAACTTTTCTCCTTGCAGTCAAGAAAGAGGACATCAAAGGCGAAGCGACCCAGATGTCACTGAGCCCCAGTGGGGAATCGTGGGAACTGTAGTTTTTTTCCTTGTGTGAAATGTAGTTTTATTGTTGCTAAGTTGAAGCTGCTATTTGAAAAATAAAGAAAGAAAGAAGGCATAATCCTCTCCTCCATGACCTTCATAGAATTGAAACTTTCCTTCATGTTTACTAGGAAATCTTTCATTATATAACATCTTCAAAAGACCTAGCTTCATCTACCCAGGAGAGTAATGCTTCAAAATGTATGAACTTCAAGAGAGTAGTTCTAGCTACAGTCAAATCATCTAGAGATCCAGAAATCTCTCTCCTTTCTGGTGTTTCAGAAGCCACATTACCAATCCCACAAGCGTATGCAAGACTGATATTTTGGAGCAAATTTTAACTATACTAACCAGATTACAAAAACATATATATATATTGAACGGTTCCCATGTGGCTGAATCAAATATACCTTTGCCTGCATAACTGTGGAGGCTGATTAGATGTGACACCAGACAGGGCGGTCCATTGACCCCCTTATCGTTTGCCCTGGCAAGGGAACCTTTGGCCACTTGGGTTAGGATGGACACCTAACTGCGTGGATTTTAGGGGTCAGTTAAACTGTCCAACAGAACTGCTCCGTACATCTATGATGTCTTGTTCTTCATGACAGACCTTGAAACCACAGGGCCTTGTATGGCAATGGAGTGTGTCTTAATTGTAGGTATGTGTGGGATGGTTGTGATGCAGATAGTATTCATGATGTAGTTCCTGAAAGGATTTTATTTGGATCCCATTCATAACGTCGCCTAGTAAGGTAATACCGATTATGTCCCATCTCCCAAATCCTTCCAATCGGGCTACCTGTTGGAGAATTGTGCCTTGCCATAGAAGTGTCATCTCAGTGAGGGTACCCCACATTCCCATGCCCCGATGTGCCTCATGCCATATTTTGATCACTACCTGTGTCGCCTGCGGTAAGTGATTAGGTCTCTAATTACTGTATAACAAACCCAGTAGGGAGGTGTCGCCCATCGCCCATTCTTCAACGGCATATGCAGGGTCGTTATGTTGACCGCTCCACCATTCATTAATAACTAGAAGGTGGAAGGCAGCATAATATGAGTACAGATCTGCCGTTGCGATGCCAACGTCATATGTAGAAAAGAAGCAGGTGGCCAAGAATATAAGAGGGGTCCTCCATTCCAGAGGAACTTCGAAAGTATGGAGTTCATTTGTTGGAACCAATGGCGCAGCATTATGTATGAAAACTCCTGTAGTTGGTATAGTAGCCTAGGGAGGGAGATCCTCTTAAAAATAGAAGACCTTCCCACCAGGGTAAGGGAAAGAAGAGACCACCCCTTGATCTCCTCCTGAGTCTTGACCAGCAACGGCTCTATATTTTTAGTCCATGACCAGTCTCTGTCTAATGACAAATGCACCCTAAAGTATTTGAGGCCCATCCCTCTGTTCAAATGCCTGGTGCCCAATCCCTGAGTTCTGCATAGCCATTTAAGGATAATATAGCAGACTTGGATATGTTTATAAAGAGACTGGATGTTTTCCCCAAAGATATGTAAGATCTCGATTATATGCGGCCCAGTGGTGTTGTGGTCTGACAAAGATTAATATGTCGTCTGCATATAAAGCTATTAAATCTGATATATCGGGGGCTCAGTCAAAGCCTAGGCCCAGTGGATCTATTCTGACCCATTCAGCTAAGGGTTCTATCGCCAGAGCGAATAATAAGGGTGAGAGTGGACACCCATAGCGTGTTTCACTTTGCATCTGGAAGATCTCAGAGGTATGCTGCGTGATTCTAATGGATGCTGTAATATCTAAATACAATAAATGAATATATGAAATTATTCTGGGTCCAAAGTTCAGTCTTCATAACAGAGTAAACATGTATGTCTAGTTGACTGAATGGAATGCTCTGGCAACTGGGCACCCGAGGGGACTGACTAGAGTCAATGCATTGGAAGCCCTCCGTATGTTAATGGCGAGTGGTCCGTCCCAGCATAAAGCCAGCCTGGTCAGGATGAGTTAGGTCTACAATGTATGGTTGCAGTGCATTTGCAGGTGCCCAGACTAAAAGTTTGATCTCTATATTCAGTGGAGAGATTGGGGCTATGAGGAGGGGTCCTCTGGGAGGCGGCCCGGTTTCTGAAACACCACAACTTCGCCCTGGTGCCAATCTGGAGGCAGAAGCCCATCTTCTACTGAGATGTGGTTTGTAATCACTAGGTGTTTCCCCAATCTAGATATATGCTTTAAGAAATTCACAACGGAATCCATTGGGGCCTTGCCTATGAAAAGATCGGCCAGCATGAGAGCGAGCTTGCTCTCCGTCAGGGCCCCTTTTAGGCATGTACGAGTCACTGTAGACTATGTACTCAAGGGTAGATCATTTACAAAATCTAGGATCTGTTCAGGTGTGAGTATCTTTTGTCAGGTATAGACCGTCTTATAGAATGATGCCAATTTATGGGCCAGTGTATGTGGGTCGGTTATCAGCGTTTTTTGGTCGTCTCTCAGTAACGGTAGACTGAGGGAGCATGTCTGCTGTTGGCAGAGCAGATACAATAATTTATCGGCCCATTGGTAAATTCTACTCTGTTTGGTGCGCCATATTAGTTTGGCTTCATCTATAAGAAGCTGACCATATCTTTGCTGAGCCAAGGCCAATTGCTTGCATGCCCCTCGCCCATCCGTTGTCGTCCCACCCTCTTCAGAGTCTTGATGCGCATCCCTAATGTGTGTATGTCTCGTGTTTTATGTCCCCGTTCCTCCATGCAAAAACTTTTATCAATGCCACGCACGCATAACAGGCTTGAGTGCCTCCCACAATGTTGCAGCACTTGTCACAGATCCATCATTGTGTGTGAAATTTTCCACTATGTCCTTGGCAATGGTTTGCCGATATGTGGGATTCTGTAAATTCCCAGGTGACATACGCCAACGAAAGGGAAGTTAGGTCAGACCAATATGTAATGATATCAAAAGTGGAGAATGATCAGATAATCCCCTGGCCAATACTTCTATGTTTGTAGCTGTATTTCCATATAGTGTTCGAATGAAGGCATAATCGATACGAGATAGTGAATTGTGCACCACTGATAAATATATGAAGCCTAATTCCGTGGGGTGATGAATTCTCCATATATCTGCCAGCCCCAGTGCGGCAGTAAGCGCAGACAATTTTGTTCTGTCTGCCCTATGTTTGGCAAGGTGCTTGTGGTTCCTATCCACGCTTGGCGGCATAACATCATTCCAATCGCCCCCTAAACAGTAGGAGCCCATCTGGAAAGGACCCCCATAGTCAAGTCAAACTGTCTAGCAGGGGTTGGCCCAGCAAGGGGGATGGAGTATACACAACAAAGGATGAGGATCTCCCCGTATATAACGTGCCCATCACTGCCGTTTATCTGCCTAGTCAATCTGTTCAGAACTGCATCAACTGTTGCGAGATAGTGCGTTGAATTAGTATGATAGTGCCCCTAGAGCCCCTAGCAAAGCCAGAATTGTATATGTAGGAAGTTGCTCTGTGTATACTATCTCAAAGTGAGAGATAGTGTGCACAGAGTCCAAGGGTTCCCCCTAGAGGTTGATAGTGGCAAAATTAGATAATATGAATGCTCTATTTTGTGGTAATGTGGTCGAGAAGTAGGCATATCAGAGGGTAGTGTTAAGCATTTGTTGTACACACACAGGCAATAAATGAGAAACACACACTCAAAGACTTTACTCCAGGCCAACAGGATTTTATATAGAAACATTTATTTTCTTAATTTATTTTTAGAACCACAAGATTCAAATTTGAGTTAAGTACATAAAATGCAAGGTACTTCACACAGTTAAGTATAGAACTTTGATTTAAAACAGTAGTACACACAGGTTTGGTTAAAATGGCAAACAGCTATTTTAAAAGTGGACACTGTAAAAATCAACAGTTCCTGGGGAAGTAAGTAAACGTTAGTTTCTCAGGTAAGTAAAGCACTTACACAGTCAGTCTCCTGAGCAAAGGCAGCCCACCGTTAGGGGTTCAAGGCAACCCCAAAGCCACAGCACCAGCAACATAGGGCCGGTCAGGTGCAGAGGTCAAAGGAGGACCCAAAACACATAGGGGCCTATGGAGAACAGGGGTGGTCTGGTTCCAGTCTGCTAGCAGATAAGTACATGTGTCCTTGCGGAGCAGATCTGGGGGGTTTTGCAGAGCACTGGGAGGGGGAGAGGGGGTAGGGCAGGGGGTTACATACAAGCACAAACACACCCTCAGCAGCACAGGGGCGGCCAGGTGCAGTGTGCAAAGTAGGTGTCGGGTTTGCTGTAGAAATCAATGGAGGGACCTTGGGGTCCCTCTGGCGATGCAGGCAGGGCCCGGGGGGGCTTCTTGGGCCAGCCACCAACTGGGCTAGGATGAGGGCTGCCTGATGGTCACTCCTGCACTGGTAGGTGGTTCCTCTCGGTCCTGGGGGCTGCGGGTGCAGTGCTTGCTCCAGGCATCGGGTTCCTTTGTTACCAGAAAGTCGCAGTCAGGGGGAGCCTCTGGATCCTCTCTGCAGACATCGCCGTGGGGGTGCAGGGAGGTTGACTCCGGGTGTTCACGTCATTGGAGTTGCCTGGGAGTCCTCTCTGGCGTGTTTGTTATCCTGAACTCGAGCTGGGGGCGTTGGGTGCAGAGTGTGAAGACTCATGCTTCTGGTGGGATGAGAGTCTCTTTAAAGTTGCTTCTTTGTTGCAATCTTGTTCCTGTTTCTCGACAGAGCCGCTGTCCTCAGGAGGTTCTTGGTTCTTTAGGTGCAGGGTCAGTCCTCAGAGGTCTCTGGTCCCGCTGGATGTGTCACTGTGCAGGTTCTTTGAGTCTGGGGACAGGCCAGTAGGGCTGAGGCCAAGTCAGTTGTCTCCGTCCACTCTGCGGGGCTTTCAGGTCAGCAGTGCTTCTTGTTGTAGGTTGCAGGAATCTGAATTTCTGGGTTCAGGGTCGCCCCTAAATACTCAATTTATAGGTGTGTTTCTGTCTGGAGTCAGTAGCCAATGGCTACTGTCCTTGAGGGTGGCTACACCCTCTTTGTGCCTCCTCGCTGAGGGGAGAGGGGCATATCCCTATTCCTATTGGGGGACTCCTCCAAAAAAAGATGGAGGATTTAAGGCAGGGGTCACCTCAGCTCAGGACACCTTAGGGGCTGTCCTGACTGGTGGGTGACTCCTCCTTGTTTTTCTCATTATATCCTCCAGACTGGCCGCCAAACGTGGGGGCAGTGTCCGGGGGGCAGGCATCTCCACTAGCTGGAGTGCCCTGGGGCATTGTAAAACGAAGCCTGAGCCTTTGATGCTCACTGCTAGGTGTTACAGTTCCTGCAGGGGGGAGGTGTGAAGCATCTTCACCCAGTGCAGGCTTTGTTTCTGGCCTCAGAGAGCACAAAGGCTCTCACCCCAGGAGGTCAGAAAATCGTCTCAGTGGCAGGCTGGCACAGACTGGTCAGTCCTGCACTGAAGGATTGGGTCAAATACAGGGGGCAGCTCTAAGATGCCCTCTGTGTGCATTTTTTAATACATCCAGCACTGGCATCAGTGTGGGTTTATTATTTTGAGACGTTTGATACCAAATTTCCCAGTATTCAGTGTAGCCATTATGGAGCTGTGGTGTTTGTTTTTTGACAAACTCCCAGACCATATACTTAATATGGCCACACTGTACTTACAATGTCTAAGAATAGACTTAGACACATTGCTCATGCAGCTATGCCCTCACCTGTGGTATAGTGCACCCTGCCTTACGGCTCTGAGGCCTGCTGGAGGGGTGACTTACCTATGCCAAAGGCAGTATTTTGTGTGCATGGCATCCTGAGGGGGATAACATGTCGACTTTGCATTTTTCTCCCCACCTACACACACAATCTGCAGTGGCAGTGTGCATGTGTTAGGTGAGGGGTCCCTTAGGGTGGCACAACACATGCTGCAGCCATTAGGGGCCTTACCTGGTCACAGGGCCCTTGATACCACTGGTACCTTTTACAAGGGACTTATCTGTGTGCCAGGGATGTGCCAATTGTGGAACAATGATACATTTTTAAGTGAAAGAACACTGGTGCTGGGGCCTGGTTAGCAAGGTCCCAGCACACTTCTCAGTCAAGTCAGCATCAATATCAGCCAAAAAGTGGGTAGTAACTGCAACAGGGAGCCATTTTCCTACAGTATATTTAGTGGTATTCGTATCTAGCTAGGCAAGGGGCCTTTGTACTGTCTCTGATGCCAGTTTAAAAAAAAACTCTGCAACTTTTATAGCGAAGAGTAGATAAATAAGTACAGCTTCTATTTAACAGCATACAAGGGTGGATCCACAAACTGTATTCCCATTCAACAAGTAAAAGTACAGATACACTTTGTGAACTGCTTATCTATAGACAAATCCACCATTCAATTGTTTAAGTACCAGTTTAAAGGAACGTATTACTGGGCTTCACCATCAGTCATTTAAGAGCACTTACCTCTCTGGCACAGTGGTTCTAAAAATTCTTGCAAGCCATTAGGTATGTTTCTGACAACATCACACGAATAGCCATCTTCAGGCAAAAGAAAAGGCAGTTGTAAATCCGGATCTTCTTCCAGCTGAACATCTCTACCATCACTGCGAGCCAGTTCATCAGCAGTATTTTCTGCTACAGATACCACTCTTTCTATTAGATCCTAGACAGGAAAAAATATCAACTTTTGAGGACTAGCCTTTATTAAAAGTCATTGTTCTGTTTCTCTACTACTGGTTGTCCTATTAAGTCTCTCAAGCCCACATCAAATATCCTTTGATAATCATTGTGTAACATTTTCCAGTTAACTATTCTTAAAAATGCGAGGAAAATGCATTTGACCAGGCATACACTTTTTGACACTTTTCTAGGCGTTGAAGCAGTATAATAACATGAATGGTGCAATGGCCTATCTCAAATTAAATAAATGCCTTAGAGAAAAGCTAGTGGTTTGTTCAGTATATAACCTGTCCAAATATACACTTAAGTACTAATTAAGAATTAAAACGCAGCAGCCTTAGAAGAACCTGATATCAATAACACAGGGCTTCTACAATACACAAGTATCATCCAACTCAGATATGCAAAAAATTCAATCAATTTCTTCTGTGTTGGAAGTATGAACAAGGTGGGTGTGGCTGTATTAATCAGAGTGATACTGAAATGATTATTCAGGTTCAGGATTATGTGTGAATTGATACAAATTTGGATTAACAGTTGTTTTTTTCATCCTTCAAATAAAACCAAGTGGAGATGTTTTATGAGGCTACACAACGGAAACAAATTAATATCACCAAACATCAGTATTTAATCATAAAGTCAATTCTTCCCTTTTACCTTTTTGGCCTAGATATATCTTTAGCTGCCATGTCATGAAAAGAATTAATGAATTACTAATTGCATACAGTGAGTCAATACTCTTTATTTGGCTTGAAAAGACATAAAAGAAGAACCAAATTTATACAATCAACTACTTCCTCAATTAGAAAAATACTTATAATAAAACATATAAACAGATCGTCAGAAATTCAGACTATAGGGAGGATTCCAAACACCTGTGGTATAAGGTATGAAATTACCGGAGTTTTCATCCACCAGCTTTGAAAAATAATTTGCCATTTTCACAATTTATCAGGTTAAAATGGCTCATTTCGAATCCTGAGGAATTATCCAGCACATACTAACAGTTCAAAATTAAATTTATGGCTAGAGGGTATCCTCAACAAATATTGGGCAGTTCCATTCGACGGGCTAATCAACATCAAAGAGAATATCTCCTAAGAAAATCAACCTGAGAAAAACCTGATTGACTGGTTTGTGTACTAAAACATTCAACTAAAGCTCAATCAATCAAGAGAATCATTAGCAGGAGATGGGAACTACTAACTAACGAACCAGAGTCCCATGGATTATTTCATCAATAACCATTTTGAGCATATAGCCGTTCTAAAAACATGAAAGATTCTGTCAAGGAGCGACCATAAACAAACTCGATCATTTAAAGGAACCGTGAAGCGTTTGAACTGTGTGCATTGCAATAATGTGATTCTAGGAGACACTAGGAGACACTGTCACACATCCAACGAACAGTACTCATATTAGGTTGAGACATTTTGCAGATTGCAACAACAAAAATGTGACATATGTTGTGAAGTGTCCCTGCAGGAAAGCATATGTGGGAAAAACTGAAAAAAAGACTAAAGTGAGAATTTCTGAACACAAAAGCAACATTCGGAATAATGTTCCCACTTCAAGTGTGGCTGCCCATTGGAGGGAGGCAAGTCACAACATTTCTCAATTAAAATTTCAGATAGTGGGGTAGTACAAGTCAAGGCTGGCAAGGACTACCAAAAGAGGTTGTCACAAAGAATTGTTTTTGTATTAAGAGACTCAATGGCATGCAGCCTAAAGGCATTAATAACAATTTGAACTGACATGTTTTCATTAATTTGATCATTACACACTGTCTATTATTTTACAGGATGGAGGCGTCAACATATGCCTCCTGTTTTATGATTTACGGTAATAGAAATATCCAGCCGGGCATTCAGCGATTTTTTTTATCTCATTTTTTTCGTTTTAACTTTACACTTTCATTGCTTCATACAATCGTCATTCAAAATCGCAGGGTTTTGTTTCTATTAATGATATAAGGGGATGCACTTTTTATATATTTTTAATGTTTTTGTTATTGGTGATTGCGTATGTGTTAGAGTTCAATAGGTTATACACGGCAACAACAAATGGCAGGGATGGTTCCTTTAATTTTTATACTTGATGGGATTGGTCGTTTTCTATTGGAAGTACTTCCGGAGACCCGCCTCTTTAAGTAATACGCTGACTACACCAGTGCCACAATATGAATACGGCGTTTCAATATGAATAAGGCGCATGACTGGTTTCATTCGATCTCGAAGGGTATTTTTTCCCTGTTAAGTTTATGTAGCATGCCAGGGTATGAGAAGCCTCACAAATCCACTTTCGAGGTCAATTATTACACGGTCGCTTTAGGATACGAGCGTGCATAAGCAGTCACTGAGGGATCACATTACCCTTATTGCTTTCACGGCAAGGATCACGCTTAGCACATGGACTTTACCGGCGCTTTCAAAGTCGACTTGTTGCACTTATTACATAGCTGAGAAATGCTGGAATATTTGGATAATTTGAACAATGCGCTCACTACGTACAAAGATATTACATTGTACTTAGTCAGCGCACTGCACTATGGTATTACAAACAAGCCGTTTCTATCCACGTTCACCATCAGCTTAAGTCGGTTTAAATTACTTTGGAA
Source organism: Pleurodeles waltl (assembly GCF_031143425.1). Classification (NCBI taxonomy): domain Eukaryota; kingdom Metazoa; phylum Chordata; class Amphibia; order Caudata; family Salamandridae; genus Pleurodeles; species Pleurodeles waltl. The sequence goes on from NC_090444.1 coordinate 849,539,148, forward strand.
GCACATTTAGGTAGGGCACCATGCCAAAGATTTATAAGCATGTTACATTTATTCACGTTCAACATCACTTCCAGTTCTTTTTGAGTCACTTTTTGGAATACATGTTAAGGCATTTCAGTTGCAAGGTAGCATCCATTAGGTGAGAGTGTTTTTGGTCATTTTTGTCGTTTCAGATACCCCTGAAGGTTTTTTTTTTTTTACCCGAAATGCACTGGGATGCAAGTTTTAAAATGCTTCCATTACCATTAATTTCATTAACGCAGAGCAAATTAATTCATGAGCAGCGCTCGGAAAACGCTGCTGGAAGTTTTTCTGTATACTTAATAGAGGATGATTTACAGATTCCATTGAATAAAGATAAACATTGAACTATAAAGTTATACGTCTTTTAATGTTCGCACAAAAATTGGAATATACAAACCCACCCAGGTTTCATGTGTAGTGCGCCAAGGAACTGGCAGTAGAGGGGGTCTCACTGCCAGCGAAATTAATTGATTCTACAAGGGGTGCAAAACTAAGACTGCACAGTGAGAAAAGTTTGATTAAATGTGCTTTATACTATCCAATAAGACAGGTGTGCGTTGATTAAACATTTGAATTATAAGATATTACAAGTCATCAATAATTCATAAAATAAAACAAATTAATCTCACACTATTTTAAATTTCTTTTACCAGATCACAAACAAAAGAATTACAAATGTGTAATAAAAAACAAGATTGTAATTCATCTAAATATAATCCGACCATGTTAGAGCTCATGATTGGTCCTGTTTCTTTGTTACAATGGCACTTCTTATAACATTTAAAGTTGCATAGCAGGTGGTGAGTGTCACTAATTGTTGTAAAAGTACCATTGCAGACTTACGTGATTTCATAGCTTGTCATAAAATAGGAACCAAATAACACCATCATGGAGCAGTGTAAAACGTACCAAACAGCTTTGGATGGAAACATTGTCGGGGTGGGGTTTGAACAGTTCTTAAGTACCCTGCAAGGCAGAAAGCTACAACAAATTGCACTGTGCTCAGGCTTAAACAAGTCAGAAAAACGATGGGTTGAGTTCATTCTATAATTGAAAGATGGTGCCAGCCTTGGGAGTGTGCAATCAGATGAAGACTTGCTTACAATTAACATAGAGGCAACATTCTTACCCCCCCACCCCATTGCGACATACAGTATTCCTTATATTATGTTTTAATTATGTATTTACAGTGTAAAGTTATGTTCTGTGTGTTAGTAAAAAAATCTGATACTCCCAAAAAGTAGAACATTTACTTTATAAAAGCAAACCATGGAATTCGGTGCATGTTATGAAGTAACAGAGTCCCTGAGAAAAGTCACTCACTGGCCTATTTCCAGCTTAACCCAAAAACTGATCCATAGAATTAAAGGGCTAAAACCAACCGTGTCCTCCAGATATGATAGGCCTAACTCTTCATGGAAAATAACTGGTGCAGTGATCCTTGAGACCCCAGTAATATGCAGCTTAAGGTATTTTCCATGCATTGGAGAATATTCAAGTTACTGTAGCTCCAAACGTCTGCTCTTTAAGACCCTATAGGGATACACTCGCTCTTGCATGTCTATACTAGTTCTTTAACTAGCTTTTGACATACACTATGCTCAAACTGAAACAATCCCTAGATTGTTTTACTGACTTGTTGTTTTCTCGAGGTTAACAGAGGGGCCCAAGTACGAAACGAATAGCTAGAAAAGACAGTTAAAAGTCTTTGTTCTAGCTAGCTGTGTACCCCTCCCAAACCTGTGATACTAAAATGTTGTCTTAGCTGGACCTCAGCTCATAAATTATTTGGTAAAATCGACCTTCAGGTCCAGGCTTTCCATAAAAGATAATAAAAATGAATCCAGTAAAAGTTGAAGACCATTAGCTGGTGTGGACATAAGGACATCAGCATCAGCATACAACAGGTTGGGAATCAGGTGTGTCCCCTATTCTCGGCATATATTTACACACCTTCAATACAAAAAAACTACTAGCATTATTTATATATAGCAAAAAGAGAAAGTAATGGGGTTGTTTCACGTGAAGGCCCATAGCCAACCAACACAGAGGTCTCCGAGTGCATACGTTTTATTATGATTAGCACTTATTTTTCCACTCTTAATTGTTCCATTATGCCCCATAATTTAGTGCAACATACCATTTCAAATGTACTAAAAAGGTACGTAAAGGCCAAATAAAGAGCCACCTCCTTCGCTAGAACATATTTCCCAACTAAAAGGTACGGACTGAAACACTGTTACACAGTACAAATCTCCGGGTGGAAACGGAACTGAATTTCCGATAAGATCTTTTCTTCATCTGCCCAAGCATCCAAACGAGACAAAATAACTTGTCATAAGACATTAGCACTTTAGACAATTAAAGAAATTGGTGGGTAGCAACTAGGGGCACTTCTATCCACTGTCTTAAAAATCAGAACTTTAGCAGCTTCAATCCAGGACCCTGGGAGTGGGCCTAGTATAGCAGCTCTTATTACATTAGCTAACAAAGGGGCCCATAAATAAATATTTGCCTTAAAATATCTACTGGAACTCCATCAGTACCCTGGGCTTTTCTTGCAGTACTCCTTCATATTTCTTATGCCACTTCCTCAGCCCCTACTGTAATACAGAATACTTTTAGTTCTGAAGCAAATACCCTTTACCCTCTGTTTCTAAGGAACAAGTCTCTGTCTCTTCTATTTGGAAAATAATGATTTATCCACGACTGAGCAGAGGTGAGAGACTCCACCGGGGACAATGCAGAATATGAGATGTATGGGCAATTAACTACCTCCCAAAATCCACTGGAGTACATTACCATTGATGCTTCTGCAAACATTTTAGTGTCTACTGATCTATGAGATTTAGCCTCAAAAGGAACTGATTTAGACAATAATACCTCCAAAATAGCAGAACCTTTATTTTTAAAACTTTCTTGTATGCAACAAAGGTCAAGCTCATAAGACAAGCATTTTGAAAAAGCACCCTTATTCTCAGTAATGCGTTTGCTAATGAAAATATCTAGGTCCACCTTGTTTCATTTGATCCTTTATGCCTTTGGCCTTTTACACCCAGGTGGGAAGCTTTCTTAAGGAACCTGCCTTGCTCACACAGTTAGAGTCCAGAGATCAGTGAAGGGGTTATGGTCACTGCTACAGTTACTGATTATATCAAGCCCTTTAAACACAAATAGAGATCAGATGAAGCAAATATAAAATCAATTGTACTCCCTTTGACATTCTTATTAAAAGCAGGGTTTTGCAAAATTATCATTTTGTTTAACCCCTTCGCTGCCAGGCCTTTTTTGGCTATTTGGGTAATCTGTGCTTAGGCCCTCATAACTTTCTGTCCACATAAGCGATCCACACCAAATTTGCGTCCTCCCCCACAACACCCTAGGGATTGTAGAGGTACCGTGAGTTTGTGGGTTCCCCTGGAGGAGACCAAGAAATTAGCCACATTACAGCTAAAATTTCATTAAAAAAAAAAATGTGAAAAAAGGGCTGCATAAGAAAGTTTGTGTTTTTTTTCCCTGAAAATGGCATCAACAAAGGGTTTGCGGTGCTAAAATCACCATCTTCCCAGCTTTCAGGAACAGGGAGACTTGAATCAGAAAACCACCTTTTCCTACACAATGTTGGCATTTTACTGGGACATACCCTATTTTTACTATTTTTTGTGCTTTCAGCCGCCTTCCAGTTAGTGACAGAAATGGGTGTGAAACCAATGCTGGATCCCTGACAGCTAAACATTTCTGAAAAATAGACAACATTCTAAATTAAGGAGGGGTAATTTGTGCAGATCCTTCAAGGTTTTTCTACAGAAAGTAACAGCTAAAATAAAACAAAATATTGAAATTGAGGTGAAAAACAAAAAAGAAACATTGTTGTCCACGTTATCTTCCAAAAAACATTCTGGCTATGGGAGATTTTTTAAAGCAATATACCATTATGTCTGCTGGGCAGGGATATATAGGGCTTGTAGGTTCATCAAGAACCCTAGGTACCCAGAGCCAATAAAGGAGCTGCACCTTGCAATTGGTTTTCATTGTATACCGAGTATACAGCAATTCATTTGGTGAAATACAAAGAGCGAAAAATAGGTATCAAGGAAACCTTTGTATTTCCAAAATGGGCACAGTGTAAGGTGTTGAGAAGCAGTGATTATTTGCACATATCTGAATTCCGGGGTGCCCATACTAGCATGTGAATGACAGGGCATTTTTTAAATGGACGTCTTTTTTACACACTGGCTTACATTTGGAGGGGCAAAATGTAGAGAAAGGCAAGGGGCAATAACACTTGTTCTTCTATTCTGTGTTCCCTCAAGTGTCCCGATAAAAATGGTACCTCACTTGTGTGGGTAGGCCTATTGCCCGCGACAGGAAACGCAACATGGACACATCACATTTTTACATTGAAATCCGACGTGTTTTTTCGAATGTACCTAGCTGTGGATTTAGGCCTCTAATTCAGCCCGCACCTAGGGAAACCTACCAAACCTGTGCACTTTTGAAAATTAGACACCTAGGGGAATCCAGGATGGGGTGACCTGTCAGGCTCTTACCAGGTTCTGTTACCCAGAATCCTTTGCAAACCTCAATGTGGCAAAAAAAAACGGAAAAAAAAAGAAAAAAAAAACACTGATAGAAAGTTCTGGAATCTGAGAGGAGCCACAAACTTCCTTCCACCCAGCGTTCCCCCACGTTTCCCGATAAAAATGGTACCTCACTTGTATGGGTATGCCCAGTGGCCGTGACAGGAAATGACCCAAAACACTACGTGGACACATCAAAATTATTAAGTACAAAACTACCTTCTACCTGTTTTTCAATGGGGGGATGGGGGAGGAGGGGCTTTTTCCCTACCTGTGTTTTTGATCCTGAGCTCAGCAGCCATTTAGGGAAACCTACCAAACCCAGACATTTTTTAAAACTACACACCCGATGGTGTCCAGGGAGGTGTGACTTGTGTGAATCCTCCAATTCTTACCCAGAATCCTCAGCAAACCTCCCATTTAGCTAAAAAAAAAAAAAAAAAAAAAAAACATTTCCCCCCCACATTCTGTGTGGGATCTATTGCTGTGACAGAAGATCTGCCCGAAGAGGCATTCTGAGTGGAGGATTGATGGACATGCTCAATAGCTCTGGATACCAGACTCTCCATGCCCAGTCTGAAGCCCCCAAGATGACTTGGGCCCTGTCGTTCCTGATCTTCTTGAGAACCCTAGTCAGAAGTGGTAAAGGAGGCCTGAGTTCCACTCGAGACAAAAAGTGTCTCCGAGCGAGTGCCACCTTGGAAACTCCAACGCACAAAACAGCTGATATGGCATGTTCTCTGCGGAGGCAAACCGATCTAACTAAGGCTCTCCCTATTGCTGAAAGAGGCCTTGTGCCACCTCCGGATGGAGACGTCATTTGTGATCGGCTGTGCATCGAAGGCTGAGTTTGTCTGCTCTAGAAATTGAGAGAACCCGCCAGATGTTGAACCACAAGGGTAATGCCCTGATGTTCCAGCCATGTCCAGAGGTGTAGTGCCTCCTGACAAAGGGTCAAGGACCCTACTATGCCCTGTTTGTTGCAGTACCACATGGCGGTAGTACTGTCCGTGAACACCTGCACTACTTTCCCTTTGAGAGAGAGGGGAGAAATGCTTTCAACACAAGCCTTATCACCTGGAGCTCCAGATGTTTGATATGGAGCCCAGACTCCGCCAGAAACCAGAGGCCTCTTATCTCCGCCTCTCCCATGTGGCCACCCAACCCAGAAGTGACACATCTGTCACTATATAGATATTTGGTTGAGGAAGGAAGAGTGATCTGCCGTGAAATCAATGCGGATTCAAAAGCCGTCACTGCCAGTCTTTCGCAGTCCCCTCCGAGACCTAAACCATGTTGGAGCGATTCCCCTGATGCTGTGCCCACTGGAACATCAGGTCCCACTGCAGAGCCTGCAGATGCCATCCGTCATGTGTTACTAGCAGGATTCAGGAGGCCATGAGGCTCAGCAGCCTCAGAGTCGGTCTCACCGAAACTGAAGACAGAGGCTGAAAGATCGGAATCATAGCCTGAATGTCTTGGACTCGCTTTTAGGGAGGATAAGCCTGAAACTGTACTGTGTCCAGAACAGCCCCTGTAGGAAGCTGGCTCTGTATATACTATCTCAAAATGAGAGAGTGTGCACAGAGTCCAGGGGTTCCCCAAGAGGCTTGACAGGAGCAACAACAGATAATACTAATGCTCTATTTGTGGTAGTGTGGTCGAGCAGTTAGGCTTATCAGATGGTAGTGTTAAGCATTTGTTGTACACACCCAGGCAATAAATGAGAACACACACTCAAAGACTTAACTCCAAGCCAATAGGTTTTTATATAGAAAAATATTATTTTCTTAATTTTTTTTAGAACCACAAGATTCAAATTGCAGGTAAGTACATTAAATGTAAGGTACTTTGCATATGTATAGAAAGAACTTTGAATCAAAACAGCAATGTACACAGTTTGGCATTAAATGGCAATAATAAGCTATTTTAACAGTGGACACTGCAAAATGTAACAGTTCCTGGGGGAGGTAAGTAGAGGTTAGTTTTTGAGGTAAGTAAAGCACTTATAAGTTCAGTCTCCAGGGCATAGGCAGCTCACCGTTGAGGGTTCAAGTCAACCCCAAACAACCAGCAACACAGGGCCAGTCAGGTGCAGAGGTCAAAGAGGGGCCCAAATAACACAGGCACCCTTGGAGAAAGGGTGTGCTCCGGTTCCAGTCTGCTAGCAGTTAAGTACCTGCATCCTCAGGAAGCAGACTAGGGGGGTTTTGTAGAGCACTGGGGGGGTCCCAAGTAGGCACACAAAGTACACCCTCAGTGGCACAGAGGCGGCTGCGTGCAGTGGGCAAACAAGGCATTGCGTTTGTAATAGAAATCAATGGAGGGACCCGGGGATCACTCAGACGTTGCAGGTAAGGCACAGGGGGGCTTCTCGGGCCAGCCACTGACTGGGCAAGGGTGAGGGCTGCCTGCTGGTCACTGGTGCACTGGTGGTTGGTTCTTCACAGGCCTGGGGGCTGCGGGTGCAGTACTTCTTCCAGGCATCAGGTTTCTTTTCACCAGGCAGTCGCGGTCAAGGGGGCCTTCGGGATTCCCTCTGCAGGTGTTGTCATAGGGGTAACAGAGAAGGTGGCCCAGGGTTGACACGTCAAAGGCCTGGGGGTCCTTTCTGCGTTGTTGGTTTCTCTGGACATGGGCCAGGGGCGTCGGGTGCAGAGTGGTGGGGACCTCACGCTTCCAGAGTGAGGTGGGAGTCCCTTTAAAGATGGTTTCTCCTTGCTTGTTCAGACAGGGCCGCTGTCCACAGAAGTGTCTTGGTTCTTTGTAGTTGCAGGGCCGTCCTCTGAGTCGGAAGAAGTCGCTGGGTCCGCAGGATGCATCACTGGTGCAGGTTCTTGGAATCAGGAGACAGGCCGGTAGGGCTGGGGCCAAAGCAGTTGTTGTCTTCCTTCTTCTCTGCGGGGTTTTCAGGTAAGCAGTCGTCTTCTTTGTTGGTCATCAGGAATCTGATTTCCTGGGTTCAGGGTCACCCTTAAATACTAAATTTAGGGGTGTGTTTAGGGCTGGAGGGCAGTAGCCAATGGCTCCTGTCCCCGAGGTTGGCTAAACCCTCCTCAAAGGGAGGAGGGCACATCCCTATTCCTATTGGGCTAAATCCTCCAAAGCAAGATGGAGGATTTTCTAAGGAGCGGGGTCACATCAGCTCTGGTCACCTTAGGGATGGACCTGGCTGAGGGGGTGACGACTCATAGTTTTTCTCGTTATCTCCCCAGACTTCCTGCCAAAAGTGGGGGCTGTGTCTGGGGGGCGGGCATCTCCACTAGCTGGAGTGCCCCGGGCTGTTGTAACACCAGGCTTGAGCCTTTGAGGCTCACTGCCAGGTGTTACAGTTCCTGCAGGGGAAGGTTTGAAGCACCTCCACCCAGGGCAGGCTTTGTTCCTGGTCACAGAGAGCACAAAGCCATTCCCCCCATGTGGCCAGAAACTAGTCTGAAAGTGGCAGGCTGGCAGAGACAGTCAGCCTAGCACTAGCAGTTGGGCTGGCATGCAGGGGGTGACGCACAAGGGTACTGCTTAAAAACAAATCTCCAAATCCAGTCTGATGCCTGGGGGAAATTCTAAGGTAAGGAATCTGCAACTAGAAGTCTATATCTGATACCTTTGTTTATCTAAATCGATTCCAATTGTTTTTGTGCACTTACAATCAAATAGTGGGAGCATGATAAGCCACTTCATAGTGAGGGTTCTCAGAATTTAATTTGTAGCTTCACTCGCAAGCACAGGAACAGGTGATGGAATGTCAGTGTGATGAGGTTGACTAGGGATCTCCTTATGACTTGGTACTGATGAATGTTTCCTGGCCACTAATTGATCTAAAATGACCAAAGCTTAAAATAATTTCTTTGACAAAAATCAGTCAGCATTTGTTCAACCTTTTGCAGGAAGTGGGTACATAGTTCCATAACCTGTTTTTGGATGCCCTTTAATACCTCATGACCAAAAACAAAACATGATTATGATCCTTGGCTACTCCCTCCATGCTTAACTGTAAGTTCCTTATTGTTCTATCGTCTGGGGTTTGAAACTAACAATCCTGAGTCAGCCATAACTTCTGAAATGGCTTACTCATATATTCTTTTCTCTTTTTTTTAATTTAGAGGTGGAGTAAATAAATGTGCACAGCTTTCCCATACTTCAGCTTCTGTATCGATAATGGCATTTAAACCTTGTGGAAACAATTAATTAGTTTGTGAGAGCAAGTCCACAGTTGAGGTAGCACAGGACAGGAATTACCAGCATCAGTTCAAGTACAAATTCCAGGATTTTCAATTATAACTTTTAGTTCCAAAGGCAGACAATAGAATTGCAGCTGAACTGCGTCAATTCTCTCATCAACTGTCTCTACATTAGCTACTACTGCACCCATGACAGAGTTTAAATAGTTAGTAATGGAAGCTGTTGACCTGTACACTTCTGCTTTGTTAGTTTTAGGTACTATAGCCTTTCTTTTCCCCATATTTGAACCGCAAGAGGAAATAAAATATCCTACACCATTAAAGAACTAACACCAGGCCAATCAAAGAAGCTTCAGGGTCAAGAGAGGTGACCCAGCCTAGTCTCACATAGGCTCTGACGGGCCCACACCCAGAGTGTCCCATGCTGCAGGTGTTAGAAGTGCTTTATGAGAGCTTTGATTGACAGCTCCTCATCCTGGCCACACTGACTCCTGGGGCATGTAGTATTTGCCTTGGTTCCTGATGAGGCCCGAAATATGTGGGGTCCCATGCCACGGGAGGTAAAGATGCCTTATTAGCGCTTTCACTGACGGCTTCTTCTCCTGGCCACACTGACACCTGGGGCATGTAGTCCGCGCCCCTGACCCCAATGAGGCAATAAAGATGTGACAGACATACTCAGATTGGAGTCATTTTAGATCTTGTTTATTTTTGCTGAATAAATTGTTAATCCATTGGCCGCCAAGGATGTAATGGTTACGTCCGGTGGCGCAGTGCTCAGACAGAAGCCTCTTAAGCACCAGGGATATTTTCTGTGTGTTTTTGTGTTTGGGGGCGGCACCTTGGGCAAGGGTCACCCCCCCAAAGGGGGCAATATATTTTATGCCACTTCTGAACCCCCCCCACCCCCCCCACCCCCAAGGGGGGCAGAAATAACTGGAAGCCATGGATTATTTTCTTTGTTTTCTTTGTGTTGAGGGGGGCACCCCCCTTTGGCAAGGGTTGCCCCCAAAAGGGGGCAAAGCACTGTTGGGCAGTTCTGCTCCCCTTGGGGGCAGATCGGCCTACTTTTTTTTAGGGGGCATAATCCACTTAGCTCTAGGGATCTTGTGCGTGTGTGCTTTGTGTGGTGGTGTGGTCCTTGGACAAGGGTCACTCCCCAAGGGGAGCCAATATTATTTACACCATTTCTGCCCCCCTTGGGGGCAGATTGGCCTATTATTTTTAGGCCCATCGCAGAAGCCACTAAGGTGGCGCGGATTTTGTTTTGTGTGTGTGTGGGGGTGGCCCTTTAGGCAAGGGATTCAGCACAGTACTGATGCCCATTTCTGCCCCCCTTTGGGGGCAGACCGGCCTAGGTTTTCTTTAGACCCATCTGCCCCAGACCACTAGACACCAGGGTACATTTCTAAATGTTTGGTGGTGGGGTGTTTGTTAACTGGCGAAGTATTTGCATTTGTGATTATAATAGTTTTGTCTCCTTTTTGTTCTAGTTCAAAGTTTTTGCTTCATTTGCTGTTGCTCGTTGCGGTTTTAGCAGTGGCTGACCTGCGATTTGCATAGTTGCATGTTTTAGGTAAGTAAAACCAATTTACTCCAAATGACTATTGTTGCTACGCATGAATGACATTTTGTAAGTGGTGTACTAAATGCAGGATTGTGTGTGAAATTGTCTTTAGATTAGTGCAGGATGATATTTGTGTTGTCTTATGTGTAATTTTCTTTTCTTTTTTCTTTTTAGTGGGATATCATCGGTGATTGCTGTGGCTGTGCAGAGTAGTTGCTGGTGAGTCTAACTTTTTCAGGTAAGTGAGTGGTATAGTTTTTGAGTTCATAACTCTTAGTGATAAAGCCACACTTTGTTTATTACTGATCTTACACAGTGATGGTTGTTGGTGGTGCATTTGCCTAGTTACTTTTTGTAGGAAGGTTCATGGCTAGCCGTAGGATGACCACTCTGAAGGTTGTTAGTGTGCTTTTTGAGTCATCTTCGGACCATGATTATGAGACTGAATCTGAGGCAGAGGAGGAGGTGCAAGATTCTGGAAGTGAATTTTCTGTCAGAGAGGAATCGTCTGATGATGTAGCCGCTCTCAGTGCTGATGAAGTGCCTGTTTTAGAGGAGGACACTAATGTGCCAATTGGAAGACCTGAACTCTGGGTTGCCCCACATATGGAGCAGCCACAGTTGCCTGCCTTTACTGGCCTCCCAGGGTGTAAAGTGAATAAGGAAAGCTTTTTGCCCGTCACTTTCTTTCAGCTGTTTATAGATGATGTATTTTTGGAAGAGATTGTTGAGCAGACTAATTTGTATGGAAAGCAGTATTTGTGGGACAACGCTGCCAGACTTAGGCCACACTCTAGAGCTAGCCAGTTGATTCCCACAAATTGGGTTTTACTTGTTTGATGGGGCTGATAAGGAAGCCATCACTGTCTTCATATTGGTCTTCTTGTTCCTTGATGGCAACTGCTGTATTTCCTGCAACCATGAGTCATAATGGCGGTATGAACTTCTTCTTCAGATGCTGCGTTTTGTTGATAATGCTTTAGCCTTGGCAAGAGATCACCCTAATTCGGACTGTCTTTTTAAGATTAGACCTGTCCTTGATCATTTTGTAGATCGGTCTATGTTCCAGGCAAAGAAATATCTGTAGATTAGTCTTTGGTCCTGTTCACGGGTAGTTTGGATTTTAGGCAGTACATTCATAGCAACAGGGCACTGTATGGTACTGAAGAGGTATTCAGAAGGAGACTAGGATGTAATGCCCTGATTGTCCTTCAAAGCCTGGGCTGTGCGTGGGTGGCTGTTTCAGGAGTTACCACACTCAAAAACATTACTGGGAACTACTGTGAGCGTAAACTGCCTGTTTTATATTTTTCATATGTTAATTTTCACAGTTGGCATTACTGTCATGTACTTAGTTAGAGCTTTTGTGTTTGTAGTTTTGTACTTATTTTTAATTTGTTTAAAAATAAAAAAAAAATAGAAGTGATGGCGGTGTGCATGGAGTGGCGCTTGGCTGGCAGTGTAAATATTGACTTGCTGTTTGCCACTGCAACATACTGCTAACGAAACGCCAGTCCACACGCTTCCATCAGCTGGTGTGCTTGCTGTGTCAGGCATGTGGTCGCATAGAAGTGATGGGCCCTTGAACGGCGCTGTCGTTGATGCAATTGTTGAATTGTGCTGGGCCCGCAGCTGGCGGCGTGAATGGTCTTGTGCATGTCATGTATGAACGGTGTGTGAATGGACTGTAATGGGGTTGGTTTCTTGTCGCGGCTTTACAACTAACTAGCTGCGAGTCATTGGTTCAGTTTTTTGGCCTTTCAGTTATTAACAGTGCATTTTTTTTTTTAAATCTCTTGTTAATAAAATGTGATCTACTGAACATCACTCACCCTTGTGCCAAATCCAACCAGTATGTGTGGTAAAATGAAAAACCTGCTCCGCTGTAATCAGGCGTCACAGCACACGTGTGACATCCACTGATGGAGCATGCTACCAAATCAAAACAACCTGTTTTTTTTGGCGGGGGGAGGGCTGGGGGGGTTTCCGGGTAGACAGAGGAAGGCACCTGCATTTTTGGTCCAGTGTTCGGCCTTCATCTAGGGAAATCTACCAAACCCAGACATTTTTACAAACTAGACACCTGTGCTATCCCCTCAACTGCTACACGTTTTTGGCCTTTTCCTTTTGCAGACACCTGGACAACCCACACAAGTGAGATACCATTTCTATCAGGAGACTTGGGGGAATGCTGAGTGGAAGTAAATTTGTGGCTCCTCTCAGATTCAAGCACTTTCTATCACTGAAATGTGAGTAAAAAGTGTTTTCTTTTGCCAAATACTGAGGTTTGCAAAGGATTATGGGTAACAGAACCTGGCGAGGGCCCCACAAGTCACCCCATTCTGAATTCCCCTAGGTGTCCCTAGGTGACAGGTGAGCTATAGGCCAAAATCCACAGCTAGGCACTTTGCAAAAAACAGGTCAGCTTTCTTTGGGAAAAGTGATGTGTCAATGTTGTGTTTTGGGGCATTTCCTGTTGTGGGCACTAGGCTTACCCACACAAGTGAGGTACCATTTTTATCGGGAGACTTGGGAGAACGCCGGATGGAAAGAGATTTGTAGCTCCTCTCAGATTCCAGAACTTTGTCACCGAAATGAGCCCCACAAGTCACCCCATCCTGGATTCCCCTATATGTCAATTTTTTAAAAATGCACAGGTTTGGTAGGTTTCCCTAGGTGCTGGCTGAGCTACAGGCCAAAATCCATAGCTAGGCACTTTCCAAAAAACACATCAGGTTTCAATGTAAAAATGTGATGTGTCCATGTTTAAAAGGCTTGTTTCTGTACTGTACAACCTTTCTTTGCTCCCACATATCCCAGAAAGAATTGCACGTCCACCTGGAACTCTTTTGTGCGGTCAAGGTAGAACGACAACGTTCTTTTTGGGTCCAGACGATGGAGTCTCTCCTCTTACTTAGAGGGATACGGGGAGGAGCAAAGAAAGTGAACATGGTGACAGTCTGTCCCAAATGAAATGGGGTCACCACCTTTGAAAGGAAAGAGGCACAAGTGCGAAGCTCCACTTTAGTAGGAAACACTATGAGATATGGAGGTTTGGATATCAAGGCCTGCAGCTCACTCAACTTTCAGGCAGATGTTATAGCCATGAGAAAGGCTCTTTTGATGGTGAGCAGTCTGAGGGGACAGTTGAGAAGTGGCTCAAATAAAGCACACATGAGAAACGTGAGAACCAGGTTAAGGTCCCAATGAGGCATAATAAAGGGCGAAGGGGGAAATATATGTACAAGCCCTTTTGGAAACCTATTTACAATAGAGGATTTAAACAAAGAGGGCTGGCCAGGCAGCTGCAGAAAAGCAGACAGATAGCCCTTAAGAGTCCCCAAGGGTAAGAAAATGAAGAGAAGAATATCAGAGACGGAGGCAGAAAAAGTGTCAATAGACTTGTCTGTACAATATTTTAAAAACGGCACGGCAGGCATATACTGTTTTCAGGGAGAAACGCCTGGATGCCAAAATAACATTACAGACTTCGGGAGAAAGGTCGAAGGCTGGCAACTGTCGCCGCTCAATCTCCACACATGAAGGTGCAGAGTTGACAGGTTCAAGTGGAGAACCCTCCCCTGTTTCTTGCGACAGAAGATCCTCCTGAAGGGGCAGCCTGATTATAGGGTCGATGCTCATTTTCAGAAGCATGGTATATGAGACTCTCCATGCCCAATTCGGAACCATAAAGATTACTTGGGCCCGGTTTTTCTTGATCTTGAGAACTCTGGGCAGGAGTGGTATTTACGGAAAAGCATACAGCAGACCTGAGCTAAACTCGTGCTGAAAATCATCGTAGAGCGATTGCCGCCCTGGATACTCCAAAACACAAAACAGCTGACACTGGGTTTTCTCGTCTGAGGTGAAAAGGTCTCACCAACGCTCTCCCCACTCCTGAAAGAGACCTTGCATGATCACTAGGCATCGACGGCTGAGTTAGTCCACCCTTGCGTTCAGACAATATGCAAGGTGTTGAACCACCAGGGTTATGCGCCCTGCTGTTCCTGCCATGTTCAGTGACAAAGAACATCTTGACAAAGGGTCCATGACCCCACCCTGCCCTTCTTGGTACAGTACCACCGTAAAACACCTGCACTAACTTCCTCTTAACAGGGAGAAAAAATGCCTTCAATGACAGTCAGATCGTCCGGAGCTCCAAAAGGTTTATGTAGAGCCCGGATCCCTCCGGAGACCAGATTCCTCTGATCTTTACTGTAGAAAGCTGGCCAGGCACAGGGATGCCCTATTAGTGAAGGGCATCCCTGAACAGGAGGAATTAGAAAAAGGATTGTGCAAGACCAAAGCCAGATGAAAGGACCCAAGGTGGATTCTGACAGAAGATGGCCTATAAAGGAAGGGGACCAAGTCCAGCTTGTGAAGGAGTGTCAGGCGGTGGCAGGAGCCACTACCCCCTTCTGTGGATGCAGGCCCAGGTTGACGGGGGAAAACGACCAGCTGTGCAGCGCAGGAGAGGATCAAGAGTACCAGGTGCAGGGATGCCCTATTAGTGAAGTGTAGGCAGTGTCTAGAAAGCCAGGGCTCTCTAGAGGTAGCTGTGGATGAGCAGCCAAGACTTATCTAGGAGACATGCAAAGCTTATGCAATACCACTATAGTCACACAGCACTATTACACAAGAAAGAACCACACAGTGTTAAAAAATCAAATAAAAGTACGTTATTACGGTAACACAAATACTAGTAGAAAAGGGGAGGGCCAAACCACATACTAATTAAATGGACTGCGAGATACAGTCCCCCACCCAAAGATGTGGAATTGTTAGAGGGGAGCTGGAGGAACTAGGAACCCCAAGAGGGGAATGCAAGAGTGACCCCCAGTGGCCAGGAGAGCAGAGGTAAGTACCTGGTTTTCCCCAAAACCAACAGGAGGAATTAGAAAAAGGATTGTTTAAGACCAGATGAAAGGACCCAGAGGTGGATTCTGACAGAAGAGGGCCTTTAAAGGAAGGGGACCAAGTCCAGCTCGTGAAGGAGTGTCCGGCCGTGGCAGAAGCCACTACCCCCTTTTGTGGATGCAGGACCAGGCTGACGGGGGAAGACGACCAGCTGTGCAGTGCAGGAGAGGAAAAAGAGTCCCTGAAGCGATGCAGAGGTGTCCCACAACTGCTGTCAGGTTGCAGTGGCTCAGTGGTGCTGAAGACCCATTAACAAGACTTGGTAAATGCAAAAGAAGAAAAAGAAGAGTTGCAAGGCTGAAGAGGACCAGCAAGGACCAAGGGACTCGACCCAAGAAGGGGTGTCGGGGGTGACCCTCAGCAGTCCGGAGAGTCACTAAAGGAGGATGCAGCCCCCACAGGCAACCACCGGCAGCAGGCACAGAAAGTGAGGCCCACTCAACACACCGGAGGAGGAGTCCCAAGTCGCTGGGGCAGCAGAGAGGAGACTGTGCTTGGGAGGAAGAAGTTCTGGGGGCCGGGGCTACACAAAGCCTGAAAGTCCCTTGGAGCAGGAGCAAACAGGCCTTGGTCGCTCCAAGAGTTGGTGTGCACAGGGGTATTGTCCAGCAAGGAGAGGCAAGGGCTTACTGTCTCCCAAGTTGGACAGCTGGTAGGTAGGACCAAATGAACCTCTACAGAGGAGAGCAGATCCACACAGCCGGTCGTCGTTGCAGTTGGTGCCTGCAGATGCAGGTGAGTGGCTCCTTCACTCCAAGGGAGACTCCTTCTCACTTCTTGGTGCCGGTGGGATTCTCATCAACCTCAGAGGATTCACAACTGGGGAAATGCTGCAATTGCTGGAAGGAGCAGGAGAAACAATGTTGCAAAGCTGGGATGTCGTTGGAGTTGCAGATTGTCGATTCCTGAAGAGTCAAGTTGCGGTTCTAGTGGCCAAGAAGTTGAAGTAAACGAGTAGACAGTTAAAATGGCTTTCCCGCACTTACAAAGTCAAGGGAAATGGAGCTGAAGTTCATAGGGGCACCTCTGCTCATGTAGGGGTGCCCTCATACTCAGGGACCTGCACCCTGCCCTCTGGGCTAGGAGGGCCTACCACAGGGTGACTTATAGTGACCTGGTACAGAGACCCGTGTTGTAAGGGTGCATGCAACCTTTTCACGCATGCTGCAATGGCAGGCCTGCAGACCCATTTTGCATGGGCTCCCATGGGTGGCATAATTCATGCAAGAGCCCATGGGGAATCCCTGGTGTCCCTATGCCTTGAGTACCAAAGTACCATTTACTAGGGACTTCTATGGGGGCACTAGTATGCCAATTGCGGGGTGTGCAAAGTCCTACGCAACCACACTTAGAGGGAGAGAGCACAATCACTGGGGTACTGGTTAGCGGGAACCCAGTGAAAACAGCCCAAGCATACTGATAGCAGGCAAAAAGTGAGGGTAACCATGCCAAAAAAGAATGGCTTTCCTACATCTACCTCTGATGGCTGCCTCATCCCAGAAAAGACACACCTGTCACTACTGTTGAGGTCCGGCTGGGGAAGGGAGAGGAGTGTGCCTCTGACCCAATCGCAGTTCATAACCCACCTTTTGCAGTTCCCTCTGAGATGTGTATCATGTCTGAGAGATTTCCCTGATGCTCAGACCACTGGAACTTCAGGTCCCACTGCAGAGCCTGCATATGCCATCATTTATTAGCAGGATGCAGGAGGCCCAGCAATTTCCGAGTCAGTCTCACAGAAACCCAGGAGAGAGGCCAAAACATTGGTATCATTAACTGAATATCCTGGGCTCGCTGCTTGGGAGGATAAGCCCAAAACTGCACTGTGTCAAGAACCGCTCATTAGGAAGAGAGTATGTCAGAGGGAATCAGGTGTGACTTCAGCATGTTCATAGTGAATCCCAGCGATGCAGGAGGTCCGCGGTAGTCTGAAAGTGGGAGATGACCATCTAGGGTGTACTCGCCTTCAACAGCCAGTGGTCTAGGTAGGGGATGACTGAAACCCCTAACCTGCACAGATGAGCTGTGACCACCGCAATCACCTTGGTGCACACCGCAGGGCACTGGTAAGGCCAAAGGGTAGCATGGTGAACTGAAAGTGCTTGTGGCCTACCTTGAACCGGAGGTAATGCCAGTCGTCAGGCAAGATTGGGATGTGAAAATACCCATCCTGTAAGTCTAACACTACCAACCAGTCTCCTTAGGTTAGGGCAGACAAGAACTGAGCCAACATGAGCATCTTGAACTCCTCCTTCTAGAGGAGGAGACTGACAGCCCGTAGGTCTAGAATAGGGTGAAGACCCTTTCATCTTTTTGGCAATCAGAATGTATAGCGGGAATAGCAACCACTGCCTACTTCTGATATTGGGGTGCTTTCTATGGCTCCCTTGGCCAAGAGAGTAGTAACTTCCACTATGGGCAGAGACAAATGATCCTCTGTTAGCCGTTCGAATGTTGGGGGTACTAGTGGAGGAAAGGATTGAAAAGGCAGTGGACAGCCCTTCCTGATCTGCAGTACCAAAGCGTCCAATGTAATGGACTGCCAGTGGAGGAGATGATGCTGAATTCTCCCTCCAGCCGGGCAAGCATGGTCCGGCAGAACCAAACCAGGCGGGCTTTGAGACTGCAGCTGCTGCGGTTTGCGTGGCAGATGACTTCTGGCTTCCAGTACATCTAGGTCTGAAGGTATATCACCCACATCCTCACACAGTCTGAGGTGGTTGTGCAGGATGGTGGCTGGCACAGGGATGGTCGGTGCCATGCCCCTTCTGTATCCACAAAAGGGGCAAAAGGTAGAAGGTGGATGGGTGGTCACAGAGAGGTCCAAGTAGTTGGCCACAGGCCAAGAGCTCTTAAAGCACTCCAGCGATGAGTCTGCCTTCACACCAAACAAGTGAGTACCATTGAAGGGAATGTCCATAAGGTTTGTCAGGACATCCCCAAAAGGCCAGATGTTCTCAGCCAGGGGTGGCACCGTAAGGCAACTGTCATATCCAGGCCATAGAGAATAGTGAACTTCGCTGCATCCCTGCTGTCTTTTACTGCTTGGGAGAGTATAGCCCAGGCCTCCTACGGGACCTGAGGCAGCACTTGCACAACCATTTCCCAAATGCTGTGAGGTAAACGGCCCAATAAGCATGAGGTGCTCACCGACCTCAGTGCTAGTCTGGTGGAAGAAAAATTTCCTTCCCAAGATGGTCCAGGGTCTTGGACTCCCTGTCCAGGTGAGTGGAACGGAATGCGCAGTGGGAAGCTGAGACTTGAACTACTAAGCTCTCAGAGTGGGGTGTTGACTGAGGAAACTAGGGTTGCCCGGTGCAGGGCAATGGCAGAGGGCAATTGTCCTATTTACAGGAGCCCTCGTGCTGAGCTTGGACCAAGTTCCCAGCAGGACGTCAGTAAGTGCCTCATTAAAGGGCAAAAGGGGTTCAGAAGCCCCAGGACTGAAGCACTTCAGTCAAGATGTTTGTCTTGACAGCCACTGAGGGCAGCTCAGGGTCGAGGATATCCACTGCCCTTCGTACCACCACTGCATAGGAAGCTCCCTCCTACGTAGCCCTGTAGGGGGGAGAGAGTAAGCCATAATCTGAAGAGGTGTCCAAGTCCACTGGCCCCTCCTTGTTACTCATACCAGTCCAAAAGATCTTTCCAACTAGTGCTCTAAAGGGTCCAGTGACCACTTCCAATCTTCTCCCATGCCTGGCTATGAAAGATAAGGCTCATGTAATGATTTGGCACCTGTGCCCTCCATTCTGGCTCCAGATCACTGGTAATCAGAATGGGGGTCCCGCTGCCACTGGGTGCCAGTGGCACCACCAGCATCGGTATCGGGTCTGGCACTGTAGACTATCGCCTTGGTACGACCAGCGCCGGTTTGGATCCAGAGTCCGATCCATAAGACCCCATCGGAGTTTAAGTTAAAGCCGCCAGCAGGGAACCTGATGGGGCTGAAGGCGCGGCCTGCTCAAATACGCGGTGCATGGTGTCCTAATATTCCTTTACCTGAGCGGGTGTTGTTCCGGACACGGGGGAGGCATAGAGTCAGACTGGCCCAGGGCTCACCAGAACTCTGCCTAGAATGCACATGTTCCCCACTCGTCTCATCAGTCGACAGACGTGGAGAACTTGAAGTCCACTTGGTTGACAACTTCTTTTTGTGCCTCTTCCCCAAGTGTCCCTAGGACCTCGTGTGTAACGAAGAGGCTTTGGTGCTCCTGGAGAGCTCC
Organism: Pleurodeles waltl; assembly: GCF_031143425.1. NCBI lineage: Eukaryota > Metazoa > Chordata > Amphibia > Caudata > Salamandridae > Pleurodeles > Pleurodeles waltl. Next base: position 849,558,640 of record NC_090444.1, read on the forward strand.
TGCCACCTCCTTCTCAACCAACACCTCAGAGGAGTTGTGCGTGCCAGTGTTGTTGACTACTGGGCTGAAAGAAGCCTTAGGGACTGCTACCTCAAAGCTTTCAGTGCCTGGCCCTCCAATTTGGGCACACCTTCGAGTCAGGGTCACACTCAAGACACCAGAGGCAGATGAGGATCTGTAACAAACATGGCGTAGTGACAGGCGCCACATGGTTTGAACCCTGCCTTCCTGGATGACACTGTCGACATTCACATGAACATTATGAATATTAATGGAACATAAAACATTTAACAGGCTTATATGTAAAGCACATATTCATCTTAACTTTTCACTAGGCAATAATAAAAGAGAAGGGATGTTTACTTTTAACCAAATCAATGGTACTCACTTTACACACCCTGGAAGATGAAAGGGTGAACGGACCTGATGGGATTGGGACATATGATCATGAAGTCGAAATCATCAATGTATAATGAATCACTTATTTCCTCTGACCTACTACCCCGGCGCAATGCAATCATTTTAACAACAAAACAAACAACCTTTATTAGCTATTTCACTCTTACTGTAAGAACACAAAATTAAGTGGAAACCGGTGACTACTGATACTTGATCTCTAGGCACATTCTTGATTATCATGCCTTGGGTTTTGCATGTTTCAAATGATTTGCATATCATTTCATATTCTTCATCATCACCTAACCCCTGATTTGTGTTTGATGATCAGTTTTCTATGACAACTGCAAAATGTCAGCCATCCTGTCCGACAAAGTGTGTGAGTACCTACCCAGGAGGCAAGAGGCGTTGACAGACCTAAGATCAAGACAGGCACTGAAGAACATTTAATTCGCAAACATTTGTATTTGTTCGGATTCTCGGGGGGGGGGGGGGGGGGGGGGGGTGGTTTGGACATTTGGATTCTGGCAGCTGGTGTACATCTGGGCCACCTAGCTGTCATGGTGGGGTGATGAAGGAGTAAATCTGGATCACTGGGAGCCTGCCTGTGTTGTCTTGTCATTGTGGGCGGTGGAGGGGGCTTTGCTCAGGTGCCCACCAGGAAGTTAATGATGGCCTCATTAAAATGAAGTAAAGGTTCTTGGTTGGTCTGAGCTGGAATTAGCATTTCAGTGTGGACACATGCTATCACTTTTGTATGCGAAGATTTAGGTCTAGGACCCTTGCCGTCCTTTAGATCACGGTGGCAGTGTCTTCAGTAGCCAAAGCTGGTTTTGGAAAGGATAACCTGTTATCTGGAGAGGGAGTCCAAACCACTATCATCCTGTAGGTCTTCAAATATATCCCCTTGTCACAAAAATCACTGCCATAGACATGATTGTCATCATCATAGAGGAGGGTATGTTTCTGCATTGAAATGGGCATAATGTTAACGGCCAGTGGCAAGGGTTTGAGTGTCAGAAGGTTACCCATTAAATCCAACTTCCACAGGAGCAGATGCCTTTTAACCCAACTCCCTTCAACAGATGCGTGCTCAAACTTTAACTGATTATCTGAAACTTGCATCCGCTAGGGGGAAAGGGGAATGGGAATAGAAAAAGAGAGACCGCCTCCAGTTCCAGTCTGTTTCTCCCACTTAAAGATAGGATATTCAGTGTGTGTCTCTAAAAACCTGCACCTTTCTTCCTATTGAGATTTCTTTAAAGGAAGGACCTGCAGTCGGGTGACAAGAGCATAGATAAGTACATTTCTACTGTGCATTCAACTGTTCAACTATTCACAATCACCCAATTCTATTGTTCTCCTAACCTGGATCTTTTGAGAAACTAGCTTCTCTCTAAGACAGCAATGTTAACTTAATATCTTCTTTTCTCCAGGAGTCAGGGGTGTCCGAAGTTCTCTGGAGAACAATTCTAAAGTCACAAATATACAAACTACTAATGTCTTCTATAGGAAACGAAAACTCCTTCTCAAGCTTCAGTTTTCTCAATCACAGTCTCTAGAAATTAGTCTGAGCACTGAGGTTTGTCTCGAAGACTGACAAGTCTGCAAAGCAAAGAGTTCTTAAAAAAAAAAAAAAAAAATATATATATATATATATATATATATATATATATATATGTGGAAAATGTCACTTACCCAGTGTACATCTGTTCGTGGCATGAGACGCTGCAGATTCACATGCTGTGCATATCCTGCCATCTAGTGTTGGTCTCGGAGTGTTATAAGTTGTTTTTCTTCGAAAAAGTATTTTCGAGTCACGAGATCGAGGGACTCTTCCCATTTCGGCTCCATTGCGCATGGGCGTCGACTCCATCTTAGATTGTTTTCCCCGCAGAGGGTGAGGTAGGAGTTGTGTATATAGTAATAGTGCCCATGCAATGGAGTAAGTATGTATGTACATAATGTGACTAAAAGTATTATATTTACAAAATTTACAAATGTACAAGTTTAATTTTAATCAACTTGTAACGGCTACAGGCTCCCGGGGAGGTGGGATGGCGCATGTGAATCTACAGCGTCTCATGCCACGAACAGATGTACACTGGGTAAGTGACATTTTCCGTTCGATGGCATGTGTAGCTGCAGACACCCAGCTGTGCATAGACTAGTAAGCAGTTATCTCCCCAAAAGCGGTGGTTTAGCCTGTAGAAGTTGAAGTTGTTTGAAATAATGTTCTTAGTACTGCTTGTCCTACTGTGGCTTGTTGTGTTAACACATCCACGCAGTAATGTTTAGTGAATGTATGAGGCGTAGACCATGTGGCTGCCTTACAGATTTCTGTCATTGGTATATTTCCTAGAAAGGCCATTGTGGCGCCTTTCTTTCTAGTGGAGTGTGCCTTCGGTGTAATAGGCAGTTCTATCTTAGCTTTAACATAACAGGTTTAAATACATTTCACTATCCATCTGGCAATGCCTTGTTTGGATATTGGATTACCTGTATGAGGTTTTTGGTAAGCTACAAACAATTGTTTTGTTTTGCGAAACTATTTGGTTCTATCAATGTAGTACATTAGAGCTCTTTTTATATGTAATGCATGTAATGCTCTTTCAGCTACAGAGTCTGGTTGTAGAAAAAACACTGGGAGTTCCACAGTTTGGTTTAAGTGGAACTGTGATATAACTTTTGGCAAAAATTTGGGATTTGTGCGTAGAACCACTTTATGTTTGTGTATTTGTATAAAGGGTTCCTGTATGGTAAAGGCTTGTATTTCACTTACTCTTCTGAGAGATGTGATAGCTATTAGGAAGGCTACTTTCCAAGTTAAGTATTGCATTTCACAAGAGTGCATGGGTTCGAATGGTGGACCCATGAGTCGCGTTAATACAATATTGAGGTTCCACAAAGGAACTGGTGGTGTTCTCGGTGGAATGATGCTTTTTAGACCCTCCATAAATGCTTTTATGACTGGGATTCTAAATAGTGAAGTTGAATGTGTAATTTGCAGATAAGCAGAAATTGCTGTGAGATGTCTTTTAATGGATGAAAAAGCTAACTTAGATTTTTGTAAGTGTAGTAAGTAGCTTACAATGTCTTTAGCGGACGCGTGTAATGGTTGAATTCGATTATTATGACAGTAATAAACAAATCGTTTCCATTTATTTGCGTAGCACTGTCTTGTAGTAGGTTTTCTAGCCTGTTTGATGACCTCCATACATTCTTGTGAAAGGTCTAGGTGTCCGATTTCTAAGACTTCAGGAGCCAGATTGCTAGATTGAGCGATGCTGGATTCGGGTGTCTGATCTGCTGTTTGTGTTGAGTTAACAGATCTGGTCTGTTTGGTAGTTTGATATGAGGCACTACTGACAGGTCTAGTAGTGTTGTGTACCAAGGTTGTCGTGCCCAAGTTGGTGCTATTAATATTAGTTTGAGTTTGTTTTGACTCAATTTGTTTACTAAATACGGAATGAGTGGGAGAGGGGGAAAAGCGTTAGCAAATATCCCTGACCAACTCATCCATAACGCATTACCCTTGGAGTGAGGCTGTGGGTACCTGAATGCGAAGTTTTGGCATTTTGCATTTTCTTTTGTTGCGAATAGGTCTATTTGCGGTGTTCCCCAGTTTTGGAAGTAGGTTTGTAGTATCTGGGGATGAATCTCCCATTCGTGGATCTGTTGGTGATCTTGACTGAGATTATCTGCCAACTGGTTTTGAATTCCTGGGATGTATTGCGCTATTAGGCGAATGTGATTGTGAATCGCCCAATGCCAAATCTTCTGTGCTAAAAGAGACAGTTGTGATGAGTGTGTGCCTCCTTGTTTGTTTAAGTAATACATTGTTGTCATGTTGTCTGTTTTGACAAGAAGTTGTTTGTGGGCTATTAGCAGTTGAAATGCTTTCAATGCTAGAAACACTGCTAGTAGTTCTAGCTGATTTATATGAAGTTGTTTCTGCTGAATGTCCCATTGTCCCTGGATGCTGTGTTGGTTGAGGTGTGCTCCCCACCCTACCATGGAAGCATCTGTTGTGATTGCGTGTTGAGGCACTGGGCCCCGGAAAGGCTGCCCTTGATTTAAATTTACATGATTCCACCATTGTAGCGAGGTGTGTGTTTGGTGGTCTATCAACACTAGATCTTGAAGTTGACCCTGTGCTTGTGTCCATTGTGTTGCTAGGCACCGCTGTAAGGGTCGCATGTGTAATCTTGCGTTTGGGACAATGGCTATGCATGAGGACATCATGCCTAGTAGTTTCATCACTAATTTTACTTGATACTTCTGGTTTGGGTGCATGCTTTGTATTACGTTTTGGAATGCTTGTACCCTTTGTGGACTTGGAGTGGCAATCCCTTTTTTTGTGTTGATTGTTGCTCCTAAGTATTGTTGTATTTGACACGGCTGTAGGTGTGATTTTTGGTAGTTTAGTGAGAAACCCAGTTTGTGAAGGGTTTCTATGATGTATTTTGTGTGTTGAAGACCCTGTTCCTGAGTGTTGGTTTTGATTAACCAATCGTCTAGATACGGGAATACATGTATGTGCTGTCTTCTGATATGTGCAGCTACTACTGCAAGGCATTTTGTAAATACCCTTAGTGCTGTTGTTATCCCGAATGGTAACACTTTGAACTGGTAATGTACTCCTTGGATTACACACCTTAAGTATTTCCTGTGTGAAGGATGTATGGGTATATGGAAGTACGCATCTTTGAGATCTAAAGTTGACATGTAGTCTTGTTGTTTGAGCAAGGGGATTACGTCTTGAAGTGTCACCATGTGAAAGTGATCTGATTTGATGTAAAGATTTAGTGTTCTGAGATCTAAGATGGGTCTCAGAGTTTTGTCCTTTTTGGGTATTAGAAAATACAGGGAATAAACACCTGTTCTTTTCTGAGGGTTGGGTACTAGTTCTATTGTGTCTTTTTGTAACAACGCTTGGACTTCTATTTGTAATAGATCTAAGTGCTGTTTGGACATGTTGTGTGTTCTTGGAGGCACATTTGGTGGTAATTGTAGGAATTCTATGCAATAACCATGCTGGATAATGGCTAGGACCCACGAATCTGTTATTTCCTCCCAAATCTGGTAATAATCTGTGAGTCTTCCCCCCACTGGTGTTATGTGTTGGGGATTTGTGACACTGAAGTCACTGTTTAGTTTGAGGGGTCTTTGGGCTTTGGAACTTTACCCTAGTTTTAGGGAACTGTCCGCCTCTGTATTGTCCCCGAAAGCCTCCTCTTTGATATTGGCTCTGGTATGTGGGTCTTATTTGCGAGGTTGAGGGTTCTGTGCTTTGGTCCCGAAACCCCCCTCTAAATTGTGTCTTCCTAAATGTGCCTCTGCTCTGTGGGGAGTAGAGCGTGTCCATGGCCTTATCAGTGTCCTTTTTCAGCTTCTCTATAGCTGTGACCACCTCCGGCCCAAACAACTGCTGTCCATTAAAAGGCATATTAAGCACAGCCTGTTGGATCTCTGGTTTAAACCCGGAGGTGCGTAGCCATGCGTGTCTCCGAATAGTGACCGCTGTATTCACAGTTCTTGCCGCGGTGTCCGCTGCATCCATTGCCGATCGTATCTGGTTGTTCGGGATACTTTAGCCCTCTTCCACCACTTGTTGTGCACGCTTTTGGAACTCCTTGGGCAGATGTTCTACAAAGTGCTGCATTTCATCCCAATGAGCTCTATCATATCTCGACAATAAAGATTGTGAACTGGCAATGCGCCATTGGTTGGCCGCTTGTGCTGCAACTCTCTTTCCCGCTGCATCAAACTTCCGACTTTCTTTGTCGGGTGGTGGTGCATCTCCAGAGGTGTGTGAATTAGCCCTTTTACGTGCTGCGCCCACTACTACTGAGTCAGGTGTCAGTTGTTGTGTGATGTACACGGGGTCTGTAGGGGATGCTTGTACTTTTTCTCCACCCTAGGTGTGATGGCTCTGCCTTTGATGGGTCCTTGAAATACTTGTTTTGCGGGTTTCAACATCCCTGGTAACATTGGAAGACTTTGGTACTGACCGTGTGTCGACGACAAAGTATTAATTAAAAAGTCATCCTCGATGGGTTCAGCATGCAGTGCCACATTGTGAAAAGCCGCTGCTCTGGACACCACCTGCGTGTAGGCAGTACTGTCTTCAGGTGGTGCTGGTCTTGCAGGGTAACAGTCTGGACTATTGTCTGATACAGGCGCATCATAGAGATCCCATGCATCCCGGTCATCCTGGCTCATCTCTGTGTGCGTTGGAGATTGCATCATAGGGTGTGTTGCAATTGGTGACGGTTGCGGTGAGTGGTGTGGTGATGGTTGTGGCGAAGAGTGAAATGGAGTTACTGCTTTTGCCACTTTTGCTTGTGGTTGTTTTTCTTTGTCTTGGAAAGCAAGTTTCCTTTTCATCCTTATAGGAGGGAGAGTTCTTATTTTCCCTGTATCCTTTTGAATATGGAGCCTTCTTTGTGTATAATCTGGCTCCCCTGCTTCTAGCTCTTGTCCAAATTTATGGCCTTGCAGTTGTGCTGAAAGGCCTTGTTCTTCGGAGTAGGAGCTTGTTTTCGGCTCCGAAGCTGGATGTTTCGGCACCAAAACGTTTTCTACCGTCTTTTTCGGCTCCGAAGCCACTTTTTTCGGTTTCGGTGTTCCGATCTCTCGGTGCCGACTTATCTCAGTGCCGGTATCTCGATGTCGAGTTTGGTCGGAACCAGGGTCTCGGTGTCGAGTATGTTCTGTGCCGGTATCTCGACTGGAGTCGGATGACTTCGACACGTGTGTGCCCTTTTTCGGTGCCGATGGAAGGTCACCGATTTTACAGGTTAAGCCATGGCCTGCCGGTGGAGGCGTCCCCTGGGCCTTCATGATTTTGGCGTGAGTTTTGGCCGGGGCTGGTTTACTCACAGTTTTCGGCATCTGCTCTGTTTCGGGCTCGTCCGAGTCAGCAATGGAGAAAGTTTCTTCTTCCTCGACGTCGTGGTGTCCTGGCGGTGCCAACGCCATTTGAAGCCTTCGAGCTCTCCGGTCCCATAGCGTTTTCTTCGACCGAAATGCCCGACAGGCCTCGCAAGTATCCTCTTTGTGTTCGGGGGACAAACACAAATTACAGACCAGATGTTGATCTGTGTATGGATACTTGTTATGGCATTCGGGGCAGAAGCGGAATGGGGTCCGTTCCATGAGCCTTGAAGATGCACGCGGTCGGGCAGACCAGGTCCTGCCGGGGGGGTAGAAGCCCCGAAGGGCTACCGGAGCTCTTCTTTAATTTGGTGTCGATCTGCTTTAACTAACCCGATACCGACCGCAAACAATACCGTCAAATTTTCAGAGATTTAACTAACTTTCCGAACCGAAACACGGAGCGAAGAGGAACACGTCCGAACCCGATGGCGGAAAGAAAACAATCTAAGATGGAGTCAACGCCCATGCGTAATGGAGCAGAAATGGGAGGAGTCCCTCGATCTTGTGACTCGAAAAGACTTCTTCAAAGAAAAACAACTTGTAACACTCCGAGCCCAACACTAGATGGCGGCATATGCACAGCATGTGTATCTGCAGCTACACATGCCATCAAACATATATATATGCTGGTAAAAATCTTCACATCCGCGTGGGATCGAGTGGCACATCGCTACCTGTTGGTGCACAAGGGAATTGAAATACAAAAGTTTCCAGATCCAGTACGACGCCTGAAGATATTGAAAAAATAAGGAATCTGCAGTTGGCAGTCTCTGTCAGAAATGTATGATACTATTTGTCCTCATTCAGGTTCTTGTACATACAACAGCCATACAAAACAGTCAGTCAATACCAGTGTGGCAGCACAGGAGGTGAGACACTTCAGAAAGTTATTTAGAGAACTGTACGTCCAGTGAAATGTCATTACTTTAATTTTGTTAACCAGGTACCAGTGTGGTTGACCGTCTGCGGTCACTTGCTGGCTTAAGTCCTTTTTTCCCTTTTCCCCTTTAGTATCCCCCTATTGCTTACTTTCTGGCCTTGGTAGGAGAGGGAGAGGCTTGATAGGAGGAGGGCAGAATGAGCTTCAGCGACCATGACATTCCTACACCGACGTCCACGGTATTCACACCAATATCTTTACTCAGTTTGCACCATGAAAGCAATCAGGCACTAAAACTCATGCTGATTAAAGTAGGCTTCAACAAAACAAATGCCTTGAAATAGTTTTCGATTCATGAAAAAAAACAAAATGCTACTTTTGATTTCAGTTGTTGATAAATGTGCTGTTTATAACCCTGCAATCTACAGAATAATGTGGCCATGGGTCCATTAGGCATTCCCATTCATTGTTATCATCTCTACCTTTGTACTACTCCAAACTGTTACTCCCTGCTGCCCTTTACCTACTAGTTACTCTGATTATATCACCACTATCTCTCCAAGTTTCTGTCTTAAATACATCTATACCTCTGATTCAACTCAACTTTGTATGTTCCAGATTCACTTCAACATGTAACTCTACTACTTTGCATTCACCATTTTATCTGCGCCTCTAATTCTATCACCTCCTCTCCTCAAATTCTCTCACCATTTTCTTTGTTTCACTCTATCACTACTGTTCTTTATTCCACCACTCTATATTTTATCTCAACTGCCTAAAATTCCTGTTGACACAACCCAAAATGTTATCCCTGTCAGAATTTTCATTATTCGATCTTAAACTTTCTCCTGGCCCTTTTTTTGGTATTTTCCTTTTGCTGGTTCTTTCTTACCCTGATTTACTCTTACCACTACTTCAAATCTGTCTGAAACCACCCACTTTTACAGCCCTGTCTTCCTGCATGTGTTAGCTTTTTTCTGTTTCACACAACTTTTTTTTTTTTTTAGATATGTTTAGTCAGATTGTCTTTACTTTTTATTAGTTTGTCGATTGAATTATCTATTACTTACGGTGGTCTAGGTTTAATTCTTTAATAATTCTTTCCCTTTAGATTCTTTTTCATTCTTTGTTCTTTACTTCACCTGTTTCCTTCCAATTTCTTCTTTCCCCATCTTTCCCTTCCTGCTATGTTTCATTATATCATTTGTTTTTTCTCCCCCCTTTTATTTATTTTTTTAAACATATCTTCATTGATTTCTTCATATCATTAGAAAAGTAATTTCAACTGTACAATCCAAGGTCCTACTGAATGCCCCCATATATTTCACATTATTCCACAAGATTAAGCATTGTCAAATTCACTATCAGGACCAGAGTCTTTGGATTATGCTTGCATTTCTTCTTTTAATCCAGCTCGGGAGCCATAAATAAACAGTAGAAAACAAAAGGATATAACATCAAAAGCTCATCAATCAGAGGACATCAACAGATGTATAAAGGCCCTCAAGAAAATAGCTCTTCCCGTTTTTTGCTCCTCAGCAGCCAGGTAAGTGCTATTTTCTGCATACTTCTGTGGGGTTTGATGTCTGTTTTTATATATATAAATAAATGTACATCCTTTATGTAGCACACAGGCTCCAATCACTTCTCTTAAGGATGCAGAACCTCCAGAGCAGATTCAGATGATCAGCCAGGCTCTGTGTGTCTCTGCTCTTCCTGCACCCTTCATCTGGACGACTCAGGGTGGCGGAGCCTCTAGCACTCACCTTGGTGCCCAGATGACAACCATGCTTGACCTTCTGACTGGAGTCTGGCCATGGGAAGGGGGCTTGCCGATGGTGGCTTTCTCCTTCTGTTTGTGGGCTTTGCACTCCACCAAGAGCATCTTTATCTTTAGAATCCCAGACCACCTGCAAGTCTGAGGGTGAGGGATACGCCTCAGGTGGTTTCTTGGTGATTCGCCTAATTTAAGCTATACATATTTATGGTTGAGTGCAGTGATTTGTATACTTCGGTTAGTTTTCACTGTAAGCTAGCATACATTAAGTTTCATTTCCATAATATGCACGGGTGTTATTTCCAAGGAGTAAGCCTCACGCTAGATCCCACATTCAGTATGTGGGGGCATTACATTTGCGTCACCTTCCCTGTTGCCATGTCCCATGACACACTGCCAGATTGAGTTCACTATTGTTCCAATCACCATGGCAAAGTCACAAGATCCCAACTTGATTGAGGAAGTTTTAGAGGACAAATGATTTCTACTGATTAATGGAAGTTTGGTGGAGGCCATACACACCTCTTTGCATAAAGCCGTCTCATCTGAAAAGGTAAATTCTTTTGCTCTCAGGTGTACAGAGCCCTCCTATGGAAGAAGGACTAGGGGCTTAAAAGCCACTTTAACCCCAAGACATTCGCCACTTTCAACAAAAAGTTGTCCAAAAGACTCTGGGTTCCACTGTGTTCAGCACGTTTGAACACCTGAGGCAGGTGTTTCTGAAATGGCACTTAGCAGCACAGAATCTCTCCACAGAGAAGGATTCATCTGGGCACCTTTCTCTCATTTGGGAGACCTTCATGATGGGGACGGTGTGGTTAGTCAAGACAAAATGAACTATTCAGGGGATAAAACAGGCCCAAACAGACACTGGTGCTCTGAATTTGGAGCCCCTGCCTGGCTGAATGACAGGGCTGCTTTGGGGGATAAAACCAGTTGACTAGTTGTATCTGGAGGATATCTATCATCCTTGGCCACAGACGGGACTCCAGCTAAAAATGTAGCCCAAAATACGACCAACAGATTGAAGACTACTTCGGACAAGGAGGTAAAGGGTTGCCTTAAAGCAGAGTGTCCAGACTTTAGAGCAGGGGTGTTTACTCTAATAAGAGCTACTTAAGGTTACCAAAATCACCATGAGCTACTATTATTATTAGAGTTGTAATAGTGATCACTTCTGGCAAGATTACTTTAGTGGCCACACTTGCAAGATTACTAGTATTGATCACATTGTTAATCAAGCTGCGTTTCTAGCAATAATGCGAAAAAAGACTGTCAATCTTGAATGCACCTACATGGGTACACAACAGGCATAGCTGCAATGACCCCGATATCAATGTAACTCTAGTAATTAAGTTTCCCCTACACCCCATGATTTATCACTCAAACATGAGCTTTAAATGTATATTGAAAATTCAGCTATTGTTCTGCAAACATGAAGTTCTGAATTTTGAAAATACATACAGTTTTGTCTTGCATACATTCTCAAGCTTGGTGTATATACATTAATTCAACCAATCAAAAGCGTCCAAGATAGTAGGCTGGGTTGCAAAAAGGAGAGCTGCTTATAGGTAGCTCGAGAGCTACCAGTAACTCACGATCTACTTGTTGGAGAAGCCTGCTTTAGTGGGTATGCTGGTGTTCACTCCTAAAATAGATGGGAAGATGGAAACACTTATCACTATATTTGTCAAAGATCCCAAAAGAAAATGGATTGATCGGTGATAGATGGTGCAGACGAAATACTCAACACAACAGGCCCACTCACAAAGATTGTGGATATTTCCATGGAGTTCAAAGAGTCTGGAAACAATCTTTTCTGAGATCCAACATGGGTGGGCGCAGAGAGCAGAATGCTACAGAGTGCATAGAAATGTCATTCTCTCAATTAAGAGAGACCCCAAGTTTTGGGTTTGGCTACTTCAGAAGCTGCATCTATTGCGAAAGGGGGACTATTCATGGACCATTTCTTCAAGCAGATCAGCAAATTTGTGATGACTTTCTTGTCTCTTGATAATGCTCAGTAGTTAAGCTAAGGACTAAAAGTTTTTTGGAGCAGAGGTAGAAAGCACACACCCAGCCTCCCAGTGAGACCAAGCTTATAGACGAGTGCTCCAGTGGCAAGACCAGAGAAGGTTCAGGTGCTTCTTCCCTACTCAAGTAAGGGTTGCAGCTATGGAGGCAAGGGAGCACTCAGAGGTGCCACCAACGTCCCAGAAAGAGTCTCAGGTTAGTTACTCATTTTCCCCACCGAAGGTGGGGGCAGACTGGTTTTATTTCTTCCGAAGTGCACAGAAATCTTATGGGATACTTGGGACCAGCAAATGGTCCACTGTTTCCATACAGATTTTTGTGTCTCCTGTGTGCAGCATAAGAAAGCTATAACACTAGTTTGATCTCAATCAGAGACTCTACTCATAGATCAAGAGCTTCAATTCTTGCTCTGGGTGAGGGACGCAAGCTCCTATGTCCCTTCATGTGAGAGGGGTTGTAAGCAATCTCTAATTAGTAGAGAAGGGTTAGGGTCATTGTCTGGTAATAAACCTCTGGGAGTTCAAAAGGTGGAGTCTCTATTGTGACTGCAAGATTTTAGAGGGGGAGTGTTCGTGATTCCTCTCCCCTGCTGCCAGCTGGGGGTGTTGGTCCGAATGTTTATCTGTACATTGTCCTTTTGATGAATCTGAACCCCAATTAAGTTCAGGAAGAACTATGGAGGACTATATCCCTCCTGCAGGGGCTGGTTTAATTATAATGCTGAAAAGTCAGAGAAGGTGCCTTGGCAGCACATCACCATTTCTTATATTTGTCAGATTCTGTCCAAAAATCTCTATAATTCCACCAGAAGAAATTGAAATCTATTATGAAGGAGTGGAGAGTGGTCAGATTGGTCACTCTCTTAGCCACATTGTAGGAAAATGCCTCTCATGGCATGGTTACCCCCTAACTTTACTTTTTGCCTTTTGTTGATGCTAGTTATGATTGAAGGTGTGCTGGGATCCTGCTAACCAGGCCCAAGCACCAGTGTTCTTTCCCTAAACTGTACCTTTGTCCCCACAATTGGCACAGCCTTGGAAGACAGATAAGTCCCTTGTAACTGGTACCCCTGGTACCAAGGGCCCTGTGGCCAGGGAAGGTCTCTAAGGGCTGCAGCATGTATTATGCCACTCTGGGGACCCTTCACTCAGCACATGCACACGGTCTCACAGCTTGTCTGCGCGGAGGGGAGGGGGGGGGGGGGATGACTATGTCGACATAGCACTCCCCTCAGGGTGCCTTGCCCACATCCCACTGCCTGTGGCATAGGTAAGTCACCCCTCTAGCAAGCCTTACAGCTCTAAGGGAGGGTCCACTATACCACAGGTGAGGGCATAGTTGCATGAGCAATATGCCCCTACAGTGTCCAAGCCAAATCTTAGGCATTGTAAGTGCAGGGTAGCCATAAAAAGTATATGGTTTGGGAGTCTGTCAAATACAAACTCCACAGTTCCATAATAGCAACACTAAAATCTGGGAAGTTTGGTATCAAACTTCACTTCTCAGCACAATAAATTCACACTGATGCCAGTGTGGGATTTATTGAAAAATGCACACAGAGGGCATCTTAGAGATGCCCCCTGTATACCAGTCCAATTCCTAATGTTAGGCTGACCAGTTCCTGCCAGCCTGCCACATCCAGACAGGTTTCTGGCCACATGGGCTGGGTGCCTGTGTCACTCTGTGGCCAGGAACAAAGCCTGCAGTGGGCGGAGGTGCTTCTCACCTCCCCCTGCAGGATCTGTAACACCTGGCAGTGAGCCTCAAAGGCTCATGCCTGTCGTTACAGCACTCCAGGGCATTCCAGCTAGTGGAGATGCCTGCTCCTCCGGACACAGCCCCCACTGTTGGCGGCAAGTCCGGAGGAGATTATGAGAAAAACAAGGAGGGGTCACCCACCAGTCAGGACAGCCCCTAAGGTGTCCTGAGCTGAGGTGACCCCTGCCTTAAAGTCTCCATCTTGTTTTGGGAGGATTCCCCCAGTAGGAATAGGGAGGAGACACAAAGAGGGTGTAGCCACGATCCAGGACAGTAGCCATTGGCTACTGCCCCCCCAGACCTAAACACACTCCTCATTCAAGCATTAACACTGTCTTGTTTAGATTACAGCAACTCTCTTTTTCTTAGCTCCCCAAATTATGTAACCAGGAGGTTTCAGATTGTGCAGAATTCTGCTGCACGACTGCTTAAACACATTCCCAGACACACTTCTGCCAAATCGGCGTTAGTCTCTCTTCATGGGCTTCTCATAAAGCAACAAATCAATTTCAAGCCTATGTGCATGACTCATAAAGCCTTGCGTAATAAGGGGCCCAGATTTCTCAGACAAAATATGTCCTTTTACGTACCGACCAGGTCCCTCAGGTCCTCTGCTGCCTTATTTGCTCACACACCCTGCTTTAAGAAGACCAGATGGGGAGTTAATTCCTTTCCTTTCCTGCCTTTGGAACTTCGTCAAGATCACTTTGAACTATCTTTTTGCAAGAAACTGAAGACATTCTTAATTTCCTCTTAGTAATTTTGTGGCACTGATAAGATATAGACCTCTCCTTCAGTGCTGGGAAGCCTCCGGGTATCCATGCGCTCTATAAATCATTAATCTAACCTAACTTAAATTGAGTAGTTAGGGGTTGACCCTGCACCTAGGAAATCAGATTCCTGCAACCTTAAGAAAGAAGGACTGCTGACCTGAAAGCCCCGCAGAGACAATGGAGAGAACAACTGACTTGGCCCCAGCCCTACCGGCCTGTCTCCAGACTCAAAGAACCTGCACAGCGACACATCCAGCAGGACCAGTTATCCCTGAGGACTCAGAGGACTGACCTGCACCTAAAGGACCAGGGGCGTATGTACGAAAGCTTTTTCCCCATAGACAAAGAGGGTAAAAACCTTTGCTACATCTGGCCCCAAGAATCTCCTGAGAACAGCGCTCTGTCCAGAAACAACAGCAAAGAAAGCAACTTTAAAGAGACTCCAACTACCCACCAGAAGCGTGAGCCTTCACACACTGCACCCGATACCCACCGGCTTGAGTTTGGAGAAAGCAACATCGCAGAGAGGACTCCCAGACAACTCCAACAACATGAACACCCGAGTTGACCTCCCTGCACCCCCACAGTGATGCCCCAGAGGCTCCCCCTGACTGCGACTGCCTGGTAACAAAGGAACCCGTCGCCTGGAACAAGCACTGCACCTGCAGCCCCCAGGACCGAGAGGAACCACCTACCAATGCAGGAGTGACCAGCAGGCGGCCCTCATCCTAGCCCAGTCGGGGGTTGGCCCGAGAAGCCCCCCCTGTGTCCTGCCTGCATCGCCAGAGAGACCCCTGGGTCCCTCCATTGTTTTCAACAACAAACCCGACACCTACTTTGCACACTGCACCCAGCCTCCCCTGTGCCATTGAGGATGCATTTTGTGTGCCTCTGTGTGTCCACCCCAGTGCTCTACAGAACCCCCTGGGCTGCTCCCTGAGGACGCAGGTACTTACCTGCTAGCAGACTGAAAAAGGAGCACCCCTGGTCTCCATAGGCGCCTATGTTATTTGTGCCCTCCTTTAACCTATGCACATGACCGCCCCTGTGTTGCTGGTGCTGAGGGTTTGGGGTTGCCTTGAACCCCCAACTGTGGGCTGCCTATGCTCAGGAGACTGAACTTGTAAGCGCTTTACTTACCTGAGAAACTAACCAATACTAACCAATACTTACCTCCCCCCAGGAACTGTTGATTTTTGCACAGAGTCCACTTTTAAAATAGCTTATTGCCATTTTTACCAAAACTGTGTGTAATGCTGTTTTAAATCAAAGTTTTAATATTACTTGTCTGTGTGAAGTATTTTACAATGTATGTACTTACCTAAATTCTGAATCTTGTGGTTCTAAAATAAATTAAGAAAATAATATTTTTCTATATAAAAACCTATTGGCCTGGAGTTACGTCTTTGACTGTGTGTTCTCATTTATTGCCTGTGTGTATACAACAAATGCTTAACACTACCCTCTGATAAGCCTACTGCTTGACCACACTACCACAAAATAGAGCATTAGTATTATCTACTTATGCCCTATCAACCTCTAAGGGAAAGCCTTGGACTCTGAGCACACTATCTCTCACTTTGAGATGGTATATGCAGAGAAAACTTCCTACACTCATCCGTTCATGCGACTTTTCTGGGGGCTCTGCACTACTGGGTTGTTTAACATCTGAAGGCCTCTCATCTCATTTAACGTCTCTCTTATGCCAAGGAGGTGGGTTTTCATGGTAGGTGAAAATGGATAAACAGTGGTTGCTGAAACACAGGCACCTGGAATGCATGACCATTTTTTAGACCATTCAGCACCTTGTAGTAAGAGTAAGAGAGTCAGATGCAATTCAACCAGGTTAGGGCATTCAATGTGGTGAGGACAGCGATAAGACCTAGAGTTGGAGATCAAGATTAACATCCCGGGGCATTACGAATGGCAAAGTATCTTGTTCAGTGCTCCTAAAGATGGACAACTTATTAGCAGTTTGATACATCAACAGGCTCAGGAACATACATTCCAAGGCGCTAGCGAAATTGGCCTAGTATCCCTGGCATTTCTGTCTAAAGAATATCTGCTGGACACTAGAATCTGGTGGCGGACTGGCATTTGTGGTTTCTTATTGATTTCACAGCATGGAAACTGGATCCACATCTGTTCCATTTGTTGATGGCGAGTTGGGGCCTGTGCAAGAAGAGTCTGTTTGTCTTGTGCCAAGACCATCAACTACACAGACTTAATGGCTGGCAGCCGGATGCTCTAGCACAGCCCATTGATTCCTTCACTGAAGACGGATCCCTAACTCTGCATTATGCCATTCCTCAGTTTTCAATGAGTACAAGACACTCTGGTCAGGTAAGGAGACAGAAGGCAGATGTTATCCTGGGTGACATCTTTGTGTAGATTATAAGGGATTCTCCGATCATTCTCCCCCTACATCCCAACATTTTGTAGGATCCTCGCAGCAGACCACCTCAAATGACCTTGAAAGTGTCCTCTGCCTCACGGCCTGGGAGATGATCAAATCCTGGGACTTTTGAACCAGGCTTTAAACGTTAACTGGAAATCTTGGTCAGAGTCTGGATCCCTTGGGGACAGGTGTAGTTAACATTCTGCATTTTATATCAGCAATGGCCTGGCCTACAGAACTATAAACACTTGCAGTTCTGAGACTTCCCCTGACCGTGTTGCCTCTTCATACAGTCCCAGAGGCGATACATCTATTAGTTTGTGAGCTTCTTGCAAGCATTGGAGTATCTTTTCCTCCTAAACGAAGGTATTCACACATATGATATGTAAATGTGGTTCTCAACCGTTTTAACTCCTGGCATAACATGCAGTATCTTTCTTGGAAAGAGCCATTGGCTAAACTTGACATGCTGTCAAGCCAGATCTCCTGCAAGAGAGTCTCTTAGGTAAGAGTGCTGGATATTTCTGCCAGACGTTCTAGTCCAGAAGAAGTCAAATTTACACTTGGCGAGAAGAACCAAAATCAGCATTAGAAATGTTTATTTACCGCTTTCCTGGATAAATCTAAACTTTGTTTATTCAGATTTTTAAGGGTGTATGAGATTATAATTTAGGAGTTCAGATTTCAAGTAATTAGGCAGCTCTTCATATCTTTCAGGTAACCATTTGGTCTAGTATCATCTCCAGATGATGAGATGGGATATATGGCTAATGTCTGAAGCAGGCTTTGACCTCCAATAGTCTGGGTCTCACTCAATCATAGGAGCCTTGGCTTTCAAGGCCTTTTCCACAGGAAGCTGCCTTGAGAATATTTACAGGTGGCGGACTGTTCTTCTGACTCAATTTTTAAGAATATTTATTGGAAGCTTGTGATTGTGGTGGCTGCACTAATGGTCTAAGTTTTCAACAAGCATAGTCTGAAGCCTCCTGTCCTGACATAAAATGTAAATGTCCTACTTATTATGAAAGATAGCTTCAATTTGATTAAGAACACAGGGGAAAAGATATACCCCCATTAAAACAGAGGCCCCACCCAAGGTAAGAAGTTCTCCATTTGGCATAAGCATATGGTTTAAATTTTTTACTTCCTGCTTATGTGTAAACGCATTTGTGTATTATGACTATTGCAATGGTTAAGTAATTTATAATTGATATTAGATATAAAGTAAGTCATTTATGATTGCTTTATGATTGATATTACTTCAAAAGGTGGTTCTTAATTTCCTTTAATTTTTGATAGTGTCTGATATAGGAAACAGGACTTCTACTACTGTTGTTTTCTGCATGAAGTAAGAGGAAATGCTATTTTCTTGAGGACTGTTATACATGGATTCTTATCCTGTCTTGGTAGACTGGTTGATATTTTGCTTCTTAGGACTGGAGCATGTAGTCCTTATGCTTTCTGCTGCTGTGTACTTAAGGCTGCTGAGTTGGATTAAAAGAAGAAAGACAAACACAATCCTTGCCTCCGTGACCTTAATAGACAAACTTTCCTTCACAATAGCTAGGAAATTTTACAGTGTACTGTAGACGGCCAATTTGGTTTCCACAATCGCTGCAGAATTTTCAGGCATTATTTCCCATGTCAACCTCACCCTCTACTTTGCTTGGATCAGTTGCCAACTGTGGAAAGTCACTACACTTCCCTGGGGTCTCTCCTTACTCTACACCTACGACATTTATTTTTATTTTTAATGACTGTATACTGCATTATGTCACGCAGTGTGACTAATTTGAGTTGTTTTTTCTTAACTACACAATGGCCTGGTGTTTTTACCAGAGAAAGAATATAAACACAAATATCCACAGGTGTAGCCCCCTTTTTTCCAAATCTGATTCATAACATGGACCCACACTTCAACTCGTAGTGAGTCATCTCAAAATGTGGACACCACTGTAAAGTTTGATAATTTAGGTTTACATGCAGACCTTTCTTGTCGGCATCTAGTTCTTGCCAAATATTATATTAACTTAGTTTATGCAACTGCAGGGGCACAGTATATCCTACATGCATATTTGAAATATTTAAGTTTATACTAAGCACTGACAGAAACTTGCTTAATGAGCCAAAAGCAGGCTTGATGATGAGGTCCAAAGTTCTTTGGGGAGTTCGGCATGCCACAGCTCAGCTTTTACTAGGCACACCTGTTGCTAAGAGTCACAGACACTAGTCACTCAATACCCCACTACCTCCAACTGTTATAAGCAGTGCTCCATGTGTAAACAAAATTTTTATAAAATAAATAAATACAATTTATTTTAAAATGACTGAAAGAAATACGACTTTTCTGCATAGTCTCCCTGGATTTCTCGTCTTTTGCTGATCCTATATTTTTGCTAGCTTTAGAATTAACTCGTGCTAAACAGAAGTAAAGTTCCAGTGCTCTCCCCTTTCAAATCACATTAGCATATTTCTAATTGGTATATTTATCATACCTAAAAGCCCTTAGCATGTTGTACAAGGTGTACCCGGTGCCTAGAATTTAAATGCCACTAGTGGACTGTAGCACTTTTTGTGCCATCCACTACAGTAGAAGTTTAAACATGGCATAAGACGTACGATTGTAGCCTGACTGCTTCAGTTTTAAACCTGAAGCCTGACCTATCAAAATAACCCTTTCTGAACACAATAAAGCTCCCTTGAAAATATCAATAAGTCACCTTTATGTAAAGCAGTGTACCCCACAAGATAAGGTGCATGGTATTTAATAGTGAGAAATTTAGAAAATTAATATTGTCATGCCAATACTGTGACAAGGCCCTAAGAGTTATTTTTACTGTGGTAGGCCTGGTGGGCATGTAGAAACCAGAGTGCAGATTAAAATGCTAACACTTTATTTCAGAAATGAGACCAACTAAAAACATAATCAACCAACTATTTTATTACTAAATAAAATCCAATTCAATGATAAAGTCAGATTTGTAATAATTATTAAGTAAAAGTAACTGTTAGAAGGTTACCTTTTCCCTGCATGACGTTTCTGAAGTCTTGCTTGCATTAGGTCTCCAGCTTCTTCCAGGCAGTGATTAGCCATGAATAGGTGTGAAAAAGATATGAAATACTTTTCAGAAGCAAACAATAGGCTAACCTGAATGGGCAGAGATGGCTACTCTTAACTCTGCAGAATATGTAGGGTGGGGACTGCGGACCTCCTTCTGACAGCCCAGTGTAACATTCTGCTGGACAGGTCTGGCAAGTGAATTTTCATGTTAGATGGGGAAGACACGAGGATTACCACAGAACATTCTGCACACACACGCCTAGACATCCGAGCCCAAGTTTAGTGTGACTGAAATTGTTGCCATCTTGAAACTGCTGTGTCACATGGCATTTTGGGCCTGTTTGCTCTAAGGCATTCAGGAACAACTGAAAACCTGGGTAGCGTTGGACCTGGAAACTTTTACCCCACTGTTTAGGGTGTACCTAAGAGAAATCCCCACCCCCCTAGCTGCTTTCAGGAATAAATTTGGCATGTCTAGGGACCCACTTGAGATCATTTTCTGGACCCACACAAGATCAGAAGAGGTCTGGACCTGCTATCTGTGACCTGAGAAGAGCTCTAAATGACTGAACCTGCTCAGTCTTTTACCCAGGACAAAGAATTGGACTACAAGAGTCTGATAGCTGACCTCCTTCATGGCTACAGGGTGACAAAAAGCTGCACACGGCCTTTTCTTGGAAGTAATCAGCTGACCAGAGGCAACTGTACTAGACCCTGATGTTGGCCTCTGGATACCCCAGGTTTCTATAGGTGCATCCCCTCAGATCCTGAAGAGCTAAATAAGTGTCCTTTTGAAGATGACTGGGACTTAAAAGCTAAGCCAAAAGGTAAAATCTTTGACTAGGATGAACCTGCTTGTTGTATCAGACCCGAGCTCCGTTGTGCTCAGTCTCAAACAGTGACAAGGTCGCAATTTAACACGACCTATGACTAGCATTGGCAGTTTGTAGTTTTTGACACCATTTCTACTTATAATTTTAAAAATTCTTAACTCAAGGTCTCCTTATTGGATTTTTAATAAATTTATGTTTTGTTATAGTCTTCTATTTCTGTCTTGGCTATTTATTATTTAGTTTTTTGACTTTATTGCTGTTTTGGTACTGCCAAAGTACTTTACACAGTCCCATAAGTTAAAGCTGTCTGCTCTATAACATAGCTACCATTGGGTTGAATGCGGGGAAATTTAGCAATTTTTCAGGTTCACCCTGACAGGGGTTGTGACTATTCCTTGAGGTGGTGGGTTACCCACCCTAAATAATACATTTTCTTACAGTGCAGATACCCAAACTATTTGTGGCAGGGGCTAATGCTAAGGTGTTACCCAAGTAGCACTGTGTAGTACTGGTATTGATTCCTGGGACAGAGCCAGGTGGGAGGGTGATTCAGTGATGAATGGCTCACCACAATGCAGACGGGTGCTCTCAAGTGTGTGTGACTCATCTATCAACGTGCAGACTAAGCCTGACTCCTGCTGTCGGTATTAGGCTGCTGCTACTCACAGTACCGGTAGGCTCCCAGCTGAAGCAGAGGCACTACACCAACCTAGAGAAAAGGGACAGGTCTGAGGGGGACTGTCTCACTCTGGTAGGGCACAGACAGGACAGTGCAGCAGGCATATGGCAAACAGAAGCCCAATAATTAACATGTTGATACAGAGCCCAACACTGAAAATTCTCTGGGCACTTAACATAGCCCTACCCACCCTAAAAGATTTGTTTTGAAACCCTTTAAAGCACTGCTGTGGGATGTGGAAAGGATGGCATCATACCGAAGCTTCACAAATTGCACAATTTCTATGCCTGGACCTGAGTGGGGTCAGAAATTGCACAATAGGCAAGGGCTTATAACTTATTCTCACCACGACAGGTGCCTGTGGGACATCTTGAAGAGTTTAGGTGGGCAAAAATAAGTGCTGTGGAGCACACTGGCACAAATTAAATGTTGGATATAAGGGGAGGAAGAAAAAGTTACTTTGCAGCTTCTTTTGGAGGACCTGTATGAGGAAAGTGGTTCAACCTAAAATCTGGAAGTTCCAAAATACCCTTCCGGAGTTCAATATTAATCTCTTACAGATCTCTCACAAGTGTAATAACTGTACCTTGGATAGGTACATTTGAAATTTGATGTATCCTCATGAAAAAACCACACCATAAGGCAGCAGGATAAATATAGTGGCTAATATGGTAATTCTAAAATTGGAATGTCGTTATCTTTGGGGCACTAAGTGGAGGACAGCTTCTTAATACACTTCCAAACTGGTAATGCAGCACTTGTTAACATTATAAGCACTGCCTGTGCTTTTTCAACCCTAAATATTCAAAAGATGATTACTCATCCCTTGTTTCTTCCGTCTCTAAATGGGCTATTAGGGCATTCACCCGCCCCTTATTCATGTGACTTTGAATTGTAGTTAAGAAGTTGAATATTACCACAGCATCCTTGTCACATCACTGCAATATCTCCCAGCACACATTTGGACATTGATCTGCCCTTACAAATCCTAAGCTCAGTCTCTCAGTCCATGGAAATCTTATGATTAATGTAACACAGAATGTTTATCAAACAGTCCAGGAGTTGGGGCACAATTATATTGAGCACTGGCCTACCCATCACATGTAATAATAAGGTATCCCTTTAAGTAGTTCACCCAGTATCGCCCTAAAGGTATAGCTGTAAATGTTGTTCTTAGAAATCATATTCTTCTGGTGTTATGTTCTTTCTAAGATATGTAAAATCCATTTCTGCCCACCTGAGCTCTATATCGGCATAGCTTAGCTACTCCCCTAAACATGAAGCACTGTGACCCTGATCACTTATTCTAAATAACCCAAAAAGATGCTACCAGACAGACCAAGCAGAAAATACTAGAACCAGATCAGCCCATAAGAGGCATACATGTTCTAAACAATATCCACTATGACATTATGTTTTGCCATAGTTCAGGAATAAATAAATAAACTAAATAATGGTAATTACAATTCCTTTATTTCAACAAAGAACAAAACAGTCTACACCTTGGCTGGGCAGATCCATCAAATAAGAAATTCGGCTATACTCAAGGTAAATAGATAAACATAATATATGTCTTCTTAAAAGTGGGAAGTACTAACTCAAACTATTAGAGTTTAATATATTGTTCAAACAAAACAGAAGAGTAACACAAGCCTAAAGGAGCCATGCATTCAAGGCCTAATACATTTACCATCATTAGTAGAGATTCAAATTAGGACTAGTTGAAAATATATGGTTTAGAAAGACTTTTGAATGATTTATTTTGGCTAATTACTGTACACTATATCATGAATCTGATACAAGTTATGACACGCTTAGAGGCAAAGGGTTTTGATATACTGCCTTTCACACTCTATTAATAACATTTCTGTTAACCAGGGTTTCATGATGTCGTCCCTAGACACAATAAATAATGAGTGATACTATTAATCAGATTAATGATACTGAAGAACAAGTTACTTACCTTCGGTAACAAATTATCTGGCAGAGAGTCTATCTAGCTACTGATTCCTTACCTTAAAATTCCCTGCATCAGCTTCGAATCTAGAATTATTCTGCTGAGCAGTACCCTGCGTGTGCCGTCAAGTGGCCTACGTTTGGCTCAGTGTGGCGTCGTCAGTGCGTTTGCAGCAGACTGTGAGGTCATGGTCTTTTTATTTAGGCACCACACCGGCGCGCGTACGTCTGTTCTTTTCCACAACCTCCCATGCCAGAAGCACAGAGTCATACTTTTGACTAACTTTTTTCCGATTGTCTGAGCAAAATGACATGCCCTGGAAAAAATTGTAAAAATCTGAAAAAACATAGTATATATCCGCAGAGCAGGGAGGCCTGGGTGGATGTAAGGAATCTGCAGCTAGGTAGTGTCTCTACCAGATAATCTATTATCAAAGGTAAGTAACTTGTTCATCTTGTAGAGACTTCTAGCTGCAAATTCCTTACCTTAAAATAGATACCCAAGCTATAACCTCCTGCCGGTGGGCCGCAAAGATATATTTCACAAAAGGAAGTCCTGTAGGACCGAGCAAGCAAAATCCCCCTCTCTTCTCACCTGGCTATCCAGTCAGTAGTGTCTTGCAAACGTGTGCAAGGAAGCCCACATCGCCCCCTGGCAGATGCCTAGTACCGGCAAGCCTCGAGCTAACGCCGTGGTAGCAGCTTTCCCCTGTGTAGAGTGAGCTCTCAAGCCCTCAGGAGGCTGCTTCTTAGCCGATGCATAGCAGATTTTAAGACAGAGAATGACCCAGTGCGAAATGGTTGGTTTCTGGACTGCCCGACCCTTCTTTGCTCCAACGTACCCACCCAGTTAGTTGTCCACCCAGAACTCTTTTGTATGGTCGAGGTAGAACAACAATGCTCTTTTTGGGTCCAGATGGTGAAGACACTCCTCTTCTTTAGAGGGATGCGGTGGAGCAAAGAAAGTAGGCACTGTGATGTTCTGACCCAGATTGAAAGGGGTCACCACCTTGGGGAGGAAAGAGGCACGAGTTTTGAGGACTACCTTATCAGGATATATTGTGAGATACGGCAGTTTTGATGATAAAGCCTGCATCTCACTTACTCTCCTGGCAGATGTGATCGCCACTAAGAAGGCTGTTTTGATAGTGAGCAGCCGGAGATGACAATTATGTACAGGCTCAAAAGGAGCACACAAGAAAAATAATAATTAGATTAAGGTCCCACTGGGGTGTAACATAAGGTGTAGGTGGAAACATATGTACAGGCCCTTTTAAGAATCTCTGTATAAAAGGAGACTTAAAGACTTCTGATCAGGCAAGCGAAGAAAAGACGATAAGGCAAAAAGATAGCCCTTAAGAGTCCTTAAGAAGGAACCTTGTTCGGTGAGTGTCAGAATGAAAAAAAAGGATATTAGAAAGAGAAGAAGAAAGAGGATCAATAGACCTCTCTGTACAATATAATACAAAACGTTTACAGCGGCAGGCATAAACCGTCTTAGTAGAGGGACACCTGGCTGCCAGAATGACATTACAGACTTCAGGAGGGAGGTCACAAACCATCAACTGCCGCCGCTCAATCGCCACGCATGAAGCAGCAGAGTTGACAGGTTCGGGAGGAGAACCTTTCCCTGCTGCGACAGAAGATCCTCGCGAAAAGGCAACCCGATTGGAGGACTGATGCTCATTTTGAGAAGTTCTTGATACCAAACTCTTCATGCTCAATTCGGAGCCACTAGGATTACTTGTGACTGGGCGTTTTTGATTTTCTTGAGAACTCTGGGCAGAAGTGGTATGGGCAGAAAGGCATACAGGAGGCCTAAACTCCACTCACAACGAAAAGTGTCATCTAGCGATAGCCACCTTGGAAACTCCAACACACAATATTGCTGACATTGCACGTTTTCTTCAGAGGCAAACAGATCTAACCAAGACTCTCCCCACTGCTGAAAGAGTCCTTGCGCCACCTCCGAAAGGAGACACTATTTGTGATCCGCTAAGCATCTCCAGCTGAGTTCGTCCGCCCTGGCGTTCAAAGAACCTGCCAGATGTTGAACCACTAGGGTTATGCCCTGGTGTTCCAGCCACATCCAGACACAGCCACATCCAGACACAGAGCCTCTTGACAAAGGGTCCACGACCCCACACCGCCCTGCTTGTTGCAGTACCACATTGCAGTAGTGTTGTCCGTGAACACCTGAACTATCTTCCCTTTCACAACAGGAAGAAATGCCTTTAATGCTAGCCGCATCACCCGAAGCTCCAATAAGTTGATATGGAGCTCGGATTCCACCAGAGACCAAAGGCCCTTGATTTCCACCTCTCCCAAATGACCGCCCCATCCCACAAGTGAAGGGAGAGGACTCTGCCTTTGCCCCAATCGCAGTTCACTAACCACCACTGCAGAGCCTTTGCAGTTCCCTCCGAGATCTGACCCATGTCGTAAGATTTCCCTGATGCTGTGCCCATTGGAACTTCAGGTCCCACTGCAGAGCCCTCATATGCCATCTGGCATGTTTGACTAATAGGATGCAGGAAGCCATGAGTCCCAACAGCCTCTGAGTCAGTTTCACCGAAATCCAGGATAGAGGCTGAAACATCGGTATCATAATCTGAATATCCTGGACCCGCTGCTCAGGAGGATAGCCCTAAAACTGCACTGTGTCCAGAACAGCTCCGATGCAAAGGAGCTTCTGAGAGGGAGTCAAGTGTGACTTTGGCACGTTTATAGAGAACCAAAGCAAATGCAGGAGGACTGTCGTACTCTTAAGGTGGGGGACGAGAGCATGGGGCGTTGTAGCCTTCACCAGCAAATCGTCGAGATAGGGGAAGACTGAAATTCCTAGCCTGCGCGGATGTGTTGCCACCACCACCATCACTTTGGTGAACACCTGAGGGGCACTGATGAGACCGAAAGAGAGCACTGTAAACTGAAAGTGCTCGTGGCCCACCTTGAACCACAAGTAACATCTGTGGGCGGGCAGAATGGGGATGTGCAAATACGCATCCTCTAAGTCCAACGCTACCATCCAGTCTCCTCGGTCTAGGGCAGACAAGACCTGAGCAAGAGTGAGCATCTTAAATTTTCCTTCTTGAGGAAGAGATTGACGTCCCTTAAATCCAGTATAGGGCCAAGGCCCTGGTTCTTTTTTGGAATAAAAAAGTAGTGGGAATAACAACCACTGCCTACTTCTGACATCGGGACCCTTTCTATGGCTCCCTTGACCAAGAGAGCCGTAACTTCCTCGCGGAGTAAGATCAAATGATCCTCCATCAGTCGTTATTTTACTGGAGGGATACAGGGAGGGAAAGACTGGAAGGGGAGGGAATAGCCCTTCTGTATGATCTGCAAAACCCATTTGTCCGATGTTATGGACCGCCAGTGAGGGAGATGAAATTGAATCCCTCCTCCACATGAATGGACATGGTCTTGCAGAACCATACTACGAGGGCTTGGGCGCTGAGGAAGAGGGGGGCTGGGTGGTGGCTGACATCTGGCAAGACCCTCTAGGTCTGAAGGTACCACAACCTCGTCCTCGCACGGGATGCTGTGAAGCCAGAGGACGGTGGCTAGCCTGTGGCTGGCATGGTACCCCGGCCCCTCCCTAAGCCTCGAAAGGGATGATAGACAGAATGCTGACCAGCCTGCGCTGAAAGGCCCAAGTATCTGGCCATAGCTCAAGAATCCTTGAACCTCTCAAGCGCAGAATCTGCCTTCTCACCAAAACGGCGAGAGCCATCAAACTCGACTGGACATCCCCTGAAAAGCCATTAGAACATAGCCAGGAGTGGTGATGAGGGCCACTGTCGCAGAAATCACCCTGCCCAGCGATTCGGTTGTGTCCAAGCAACACCTGATGGTAAACTTTGCTACATCTCTCCCATCTTTAACAGCCTGGGTGAGTGTGTCCCATACACCCTGCAGGACCTGGGGCAGCACCTGTGCCACTGTATCCCATAAAGTATGGGAAAAACGGCCCAATAGGCAAGAAGTATTTACCGACCTCAATGCCAGGCTGGAGGAGGAAAAGAACTTCTTTCCAAGTTGGTCCAGCCTCTTGGATTCCCTATTCTGAGGGGCGGAAAAGGCAGCACAGGAAGTGGAGGCTTGGACCACCAAGCTCTCCGGGGTGGTCTGCTGGGTGAGGAAACTAGGGTCGTTTGGAGCAGGTCTATGGCAGCAGCCAATTGCCCTATTCACAAGAGCCCCTCTGCTGGGTTTGGACCATGTCTCCATAAGGACATCTGTGAGAGCTTCATTGAAGGGTAACATCAGCTCTGATGTAGCAACCCCCGGCTGAAGCACCTCTGTCAGGAGATTAGTCCTGACTAGCACCGCAAGCAAGTCTAGGTCCAAGACCTCAGCTGCCCTACGCACCACCATGGCATAAGATGCACCCTCCTCCATAGCCACAGCAGGAGGAGAGACCATGCCAGCATCTGTAGCAGTATCCTGTCCACTGGCTTCCCCTAGATCCTCATACCAGTCCTGTTTATGCTCCATTCCATATTCTAAAGGGTCCTCAGATCCCCTCCCACCCCTCTGCTGTACCTGGCTGTTCTAAATAAGCCTCAGGCACAGATCTGGGCTGAATCGGCTCCTAAGTCGGAATCGGAGTCGTACAACGTCGTTCCGGCTCATCTGGAATGAGGATGGGGCTACCACCACCAGTAGACTCTGGTGGTGGAGGGAGCGTCAATGTCAGACCCGGCACCAGAGGAGGTAGACCATGAGGAACCGGCGCCGTTCCCGATCCGCTATCCGATCCAGTGGTACCCAACGGCGAGAAGCTGCCAACGTCAAATCCAGTGGGGCCCCTGCTGACCCCACAGGGCCTGAAGACCCACCCAAGGGAGCAGCCCGCTCAAAAAACAAGGCACATACCCTCATAAAATACTTTGATTTGAGCGGGGATCGCTCTGGTCCCCAGAAAGGGGAGAAGACGCAGAGTCAGCCCTGGTGACGGATCCGTGGAGCCACGCTTGAAACGTCGATGTTCCCTGGACGCCTTTGTCGGCCTACGGGTTTGCCGAAGTCGAAGCTTGGACGACCTCTTTTTGTGCCTCTTACCTGAATACCCCGAAGACCTCAAATGCGAGGAAGATTACTTGGGGCTCCTGGAGCGGTGCCAGGACCTCCTCCTAGAGTGGGACCGTGATCTCCTCGGAGTCACGTTAACCGAAGACAGCTACCAGGCCGTTCGAGGCTTGAGAGATCTCTCTCTCAGGGCCTTTGGAGCCATGGCCCAACAGTCGGAACATAACTTCGAATCGTGGTCCTTTTCAAGGCACCAGACACACATCTGGTGTGGATCCGTAACTGACATGGTGCAATGACATGCACTACTTGGTTTAAATCCAGTCTTTCTCGAAGACATCGATCAGACAATTCGAAAAGATCTTCGACAAAAAGGTCGAAAAAAGGTAGCTCTTTCTGGATCTGCACTTAACTGGCGCGGAAGGAAAAGAACTGATGTACGCGCGCCGCAGTCGTGCCTATATAGAAGGCCGTGATGTCACAGACGGCTGCAGTGACGCTGACAATGCCACGGGGAGCCGGACAATGCACACGGATGCGAATGACGGCAATCAACAGCGCGCACAGGGTACTGCTCAGCTGAAAAATTCCATATTCTAAGCTGATGCCAGGGAATTCTAAGGTAATGAATCTGCAGCTAGAAGTCTATCAGATTGCATGAACCTCAAAAGGATGAAGCACGAGTTGGCCTTGACTGGATTCAAATTCTTGACCTAAAGCTGACAGCATATGGGAGTAAAAATGTAACTCTCACAAAGCCATTATACCAACACTATCTCTTACCCTCCCTTTCTTCCCCTTAGGAAGTAACACAGCATAATTATTAGGTTATATAGTATGATGCACATTTTAATGAATGAAACTGACTCTAATGGCAGAAAATATAACTTTAAAAAGGCAAACTGAGTTTCTCATTCTGCGTTTACTGTGTAGAATTTATAATTCACCAATCTTTTTCCGTGACAAATGCAAGTTTGGCCCAGCAGCAATGTAAAGGTTTTGTTAATGGCACTGGGGATAACTGTACACATGATTATATTTAAGTGGATGTGCACTGAAAAATGTTTGGTGCCATCGTCAGTCTATAGATCAACTATCAAAGGTTTTAACACAGAGCAGATACAAAGTGGCACTGGGGAGTACCCACTGTAAAGTGTCAGTGAATCAAAACAATGCAACATTCCAAAGGAAGTCACTTTGAAATATATATAAGGCAAAGAACAAGTAACTTCCCTTTTGTAATGCTGGTTCTGGTTGATACTAAGTCAAAGTATTCCTCACTTTGTGAATACCTCCATGTGCCAGACTAGATCTGGAGAATTTTCTTAGCAATTCCTTCACACCTTGTGTCATGTGGCTCTGCATGATGTCCATCCCACCCCGGATGCGACGTCCCTGCACAGCTGCCACCTGCATGCGCTGATGGCAGTTTCTTTCTGATATCTGATGCTCTGGTGGACACAGAGCCTTCAACAATCAGATAGTGTCAGTATGCAGATCTCTAGATGGAATCTTATTGGTATGGACTACGTAAGTCCAGTTTTACAGAACGGTGCAGTGGGTGAGTTGGTGAGGAATTTTCAGTTAGAGTATTCACCAGTAAAAAGCCTTACTGAAGGTAAACAACTTGTTCTTCTGATCAATACTTCTAACTGAAGATTCCACACCTTGTGTACAGATATCACAGCAGTACCTCCCAGGTGACAGATTTGTTTAGTGTCTCAGACCTGGAAATCCTGCAGGACAGAATGGGCAAAATGTCCCTCTAGCCAGTCCTGGATATCAAGACAGTAGTGCTTCATGAATGTGTGGAGTGGTGTGCCAATGTATTCGTTTGGCAAATGTGCAAAATTAGCACACAGTGCGGTAGCAACAGCCTTTGCTCTGACACACAGACTGATTAGGCCTTCTCGAGTCTGTTTCTTGGCCACTCCATAAGAGCTCTTTTTACAAAGGACAAATCATATGGAGAGGTTTCTGTCCTGCAGCTTTTCCTTTTTCACCCCAGAGAACCTCACAAATAGCTGATTGTAAGCCAAATTTTCTTTGGTGAGACCTGTTTAAAAGATAACAGCTTTTTTCGGATTAAGGTGATAAACTATTTCTTTACATGTGAGCCGAAGAAAACTGGCAAGGTGACAGGCTGCCCAGGTGGAAAGGCATGACAACCTTTGGGAGGAATTATTATTTTCCCTTGAGGACTATCTTGTCCCGGGGAGAACGAGGTTTATGGCTACTGTAGGAAGTTGGCTCTGTATATACTATTTCAAAGTAAGAAATAGTGTGCACAGAGTCCAAGGGTTCCCCCTAGAGGTAAGATAGTGGCAAAAAGAGATAATTCTAATGCTCTGTTTTGTGGTAGTGTGGTCGACCAGTAGGCTTATCAGAGGGTAGTGTAAAGCATTTGTTGTATACACACAAGCAATAAATGAGGAACACACACTCAAAGACAAATTCCAGGCCAATAGGTTTTTATATAGAAAAGAAGATGAGTTACTTACCTGTAACTGTGGTTCTCCAGTATTGGTATCTTTCATAGATTCACATGCTTGAATCATTCCCCGTCGTCAAAGTGGGAGTCCCACGGTACATAGAAAGCAATAAATAGAGAAAACCCTTTTTTTTTTTTTTTCCATTGAAGTAAATAGGAAAAAACACCTTCAATTGTAGAACTATCAGCCTCTTTAGAAAGAGCCCAAATTTCAGCCAATCAGGCGTGACCACCCCTTTAGAACCCTCAGCACAGAGGCTCAGTCTCTCAGATTTCTCCGCACTAGAGATTACAGGAAAAAAACAAAGGAGGTGAGCCTCTCTGGGGAGGAGGGTGGGTCGGATGTGAATCTATGAAAGATACCAATACTGGAGAACCACAGTTACAGGTAAGTAACTCATCTTATTCTCCAGTATTGGGGTATCTTTCATAGATTCACATGCTTGAATCAGAATAGCCAGCAGTAAGAACAAAAGTTTGAATCCTGTAACATCAATAGTATGCCTATGTATAATGCATGCTATCAATCTATAAAGGCAATTAACATTTGCAAATTAAGCGCTAACCATATTAGCTATATAAACTATCTATATATATACATCTATAAGTAAATACATATATATATATATATATATATATATATATGTACACATATATATATATATATATATACACACAATACGTATATCTATACCCACACACATGAAACTATATACTTTAAATTACTCTTCAAACAATACAGAGAGGACGGACGGTAAGAGGTTATTGGCTCACCTTATGCAAATAAATTACGCAATACCGCTTGTCCTACCGCAGCATCCACCTTGTCAGAAACCTCTAGGCAGTAATGCTGGGTGAAAGTGTGAGCACGTGTCCATGTTGCCGCCCTGCAGATCTGGTTCAGAGGGACTCCAGCAAATAGAGCTGTTGAAGTGGATACCGCTCTAGTGGAATGCGCTCTGACACTGGATGATAATGGCTTCCCTGCCAACTGGTGGCACAACTGAATGGCGGAAGAGATCCAGCGCGCTATACTCTGTTTAGAGACTGCTTTACCCTTATTGAACTTTCCATAGCTGATAAATAATTGTTCAGATTTACGGAAGCCGCTTGTCCTTTGAATATAAAATTTTAAACAGCGTTGAATGTCTAAAGAATGTAGAGCTCGTTCCGCTGCTGTTTGCGGATCTGGAAAAAATGCTCTGAGAATCACCGGTTCATTTAGGTGAAAAGATGATGGGACTTTAGGTATAAACTTTGGATTAGTTCTCAAAATGACCACCTCTGGCTTGAATTGGAGGAAAGGTGGAGAAATTGTGAAGGCTTGGATATCGCTGACTCTCTTTGCCGACGTCAAGGCCAGAAGTAGGGCTGTTTTAAAAGAGATGAACTTGAGATCCACTTTATTAATGGGTTTGAACGGATGTTTCATTAATTGGGAGAGCACAATGTTCAAATGCCATTGCGGTGCAGGACGATGAACTGGTGGAAACATCCTAAATAAACCTTTAAGAAATTGTTTTATTATTCTGGACGACCATAGTGAAGGTGACTGAGACGTCCGTCGGAAACAGGATATGGCCGCCAGATGCACCCTAATAGATGAATGTGAAAGACCGGATTTAGCCAAATGCAATAAATATGGCAAAAGTTGTTCAGGAGATGACGTTAGAGGGTGAACGTTGGAAGTTGAGCACCATAAGCAAAACCTCTTCCACTTAAATTTGTATGTTCGGTTTGTAGACTGAGCTCTGGCGCAGGCAAGCACCTCCCTGCAATCCGGAGGGATATTTAATCCATCGAATTCATAGAATTCAGGAGCCAGGCTGATAAACGAAGAGATGTCGGGTTGGGATGACGAACCTGACCCTGTCTCATTGTTAACAAATCCGGTATTGCCTTCAGCCGAATGTGAGGTTGTTCCGAAAGTAATAGAAGCTCTGTGAACCAGAACTGGCGTGGCCATCTGGGAGCGATTAGTAGAATCCTGCATTGTTCCCTCTTCATCTTTTTCAGAAGCCTCGGGATGAGTGGAAGCGGGGGAAAAGCGTATGCATAAATCCCTGACCATCTGATCAAAAACGCATTCCCCTTTGATCCCCTCTGCGGACGCCAACTTGCGAAGTGTTGGCATTTCTTCGTGTCTCTGGTCGCGAACAGATCTAGAGCGGGTTTGCCCCAACGACGAAAGAGACTGTCGAGAACTGACTGAGTTCCCGTTCGTGACAGCTGGTTCGGGACCTGCTTAGGGCATCTGCCCAGGTGTTGGAAATCCCTGGGAGATGTTCTGCCCTGATGGAAATTCGATGCTGAATTACCCAATGCCACAGTTTCTGCGCCTCCAGAGATAATGCCCGAGATCTTGTGCCTCCCTGCTTGTTGATGTAATGCATGACCGTGGTGTTGTCTGTTTTTATCAAAACTGAAGAATCTCTGATGTTCGTGAGGAAGGATTTGAGTGCCAAGGCAACCGCTCTCAACTCCAATACATTTATGTGGAGAGTTGATTCTTGAGTGGACCATTTTCCCCTCACGGAAAGATCCTGCAAATGAGCACCCCATCCCTCTAGGGATGCATCTGTTGTTACTACGTGTATGGTCCTGTCTTTTAGAAATGACAGACCGTCGGAAACGAGGGGAGTTTCCTTCCACCACCTGAAAGCCTGCTTTGCTGAAGGGGTTATTCGAATTACATCGTCAAAAGAGCCTTCTATCTGCTTCCATTGATTGTCTAATTGTTGTTGCAGAGTCCTCATGTGCAGACGACAGTTCTTTATCAATGGAATGCAAGACGACAGCATCCCCAGAAAAGAATTGTAAGTCCACACTGAAGCGGACTTTTTTGCTGAGACGCATTGCTAAGTCTCGAAGTTTCTTTCTTCTGTCCTGCGAAGCAAAAGCTTTTGCTTGCACAGTGTCTAAGACGGCTCCTAGAAACGTGATGTTCTGGGTAGGCTCTAGGTGAGACTTGGGATAATTGACTGTCAAGGCCAAAGCTCCGAAAAGGGGGAGACATGTTTCCGTGTCTCTGGCAGCCTTCGATGTTGTACGTGCCTTTATTAGCCAGTCGTCTAAGTACGGGAACACCTGTACCCCTAATTGCTTGAGGTAGGCCGCCACTGGCGCCAAAACCTTGGTGAACACTCTTGGGGCCGACCTGAGGCCAAAAGGCAACACTCTGAACTGGAAATGAATGCCTGCAACCCTGAACCGCAAGAATTTCCGATGATTGGGGTGAATGGGAATGTGGAAATATGTGTCCTGAAGATCTAACGATGTCATAAAATCCCCTCGGTTGAGCAGGCGCAGGACGCCTTGAAGAGAGATCATGCAAAAAGATTGTTTCTTGAGGTATTTGTTGAGCGAACGAAGGTCTAGAATAGGCCTCCAGTCCCCGGTCTTCTTCCGGATAAGGAAGAAACAGGAGTAAAAACCTGTTCCCCTCTGGCTCCTTGGTACGATCTCTATTGCTCCCTTCCTCATTAGAATAGCAATCTGTTCCATAAGCTCGTTGAGATGGGCTGGCGGGGGACCTCCTGGTGGAACTTGAGGGGGAGGTTGGTTGAATTCTAGTGTATGCCCCCGGTTGATAATATCCAATACCCATTTGTCTGTAGTTATTCTGGACCACTGGTGTAAAAATTTGGAAATTCTGCCCCCTATAAGAGTGTTGATATAGGGGCTGGGTGCAGACACTTGATGAGGGTCACTGCTTTCTTGCTGTTTCTTTGGCCCTGAAAGCCGACTTTCCTCTCGCTTGTTGCCTGAGGCGAGCGGATGATTGCTGACGAAAGGAATGCGGTTGTTGCTGGCCGAAGGTTGAACGAAATTGACCTTGGTAAGAGGAGTAATGGCGATATTGTTGAGAACCTCCTCTATATGAAAAGGTTCCTCTCCCTTTCGCTCCCCGAAAGGGTTGCCTTTTGTACTGTAGCGTTGCCAATTATCTGGCTGTCTCAGTGTCTGCCTTAATCGACTGTAATGCATCATCGACATGTTTGCCAAACAAAAGCTCGCCATCATACGGCATGTCCAGAATCTTCAATTGAACTTCAGGCCTAAACGAGGTAGCCTTAAGCCAACCCTGGCGTCTGAGTACGGCCGCCCCAGCCAACTGTCGAAATCCTGTAGAGGAAACATCAATTGCAGAGTCTATGATTTCAGCCAAAATCCTTTCTCCTTCTTGCAGAATTCTACGTGCTTCTACTCTACTGCACTCAGGTAACATATCTATGAATTGTGACATGTCAGACCACATCTGGCGATCGTATCTCCCCAGTATTGCTAGAGAGTTAGCTGCTCTCACAGTGGTGGCAGCCATAGTTGAAAACTTCTTGCCTATGGAGTCCAAACGACGTCCTTTCTTGTCTGGGGGGCCAGTCAGAGATGCCGATGGATTTTTGGACCTCCTCTGAGCTGCCTGCGAAATAACCGAATCCGGTTTAGGATGGCTGATCAAACATGCTGGGGAGTTGTCTGGTGCCTTATACTTCTTCTCTAGTCTCGGTAAGACTGCGGGAATGGAGGACGGAGTCTGCATTACCTTTAGGCCCTCCTCCCAAATTAAATCAACGATGGGTATGGCCCTTACCGATTTCCTAGTGTCTTCTTTAAAGTCATAAAGAAAGCAGTCCGACTGTTTCGAAGTAATTGGCAGCTGGAATCTTTTCGCAGCTCTTTCCAGGACACTATGGAAACTCCCAATGTCCTGCGGTGGAGAGTCCACTGGCGGTGGTGTAGATTTGATACTCATCCCACTCCGGAATGAGAGAATCCGAGTCTTGTATCTCCCCTTCTTCTTGCTCCTCCTCGGATGAAGGTGAAGCAATACCCTGAACCGATGAAGGTGCTGTGGTAGGACCTAGAAATTCTGAAGGCCTGGCCGGAGTGGACACTGGCGTCTGTGGAGGTTGTACCGGTGTAGAAGAGCCAGCTGGAGGAAATCTCGAATAATAATCTTGCATCATCTGTTGAAGGTTGTTTATCAACGAGACAGGCATCTGGACTGTCTGCTCTTGTTGTTGTAGATGACTTTGATCCTGCTGGTCCGAATAAGGCTGAAGATCCTCCTCCTCTTGGCACTTAATGCGTAGTTCAGATGGACTACGTGCCACCGGAAAAAAGCCGTCATCAGAATAAACATCACCGTCATCATCTTCATCAGCAAATAGATGCTGCGGAGGAATTGGTGCAACCTTGCTGGGCGATGTATGAGATGGAAGCAATAAAGAAGTCTTGCTCTTTTACAGGTAAAATTCTCTGTGGTAAATAAGGAGATGTTCCAAAGTGAGGATAATGAGTCGTCGACGGAGCTGCCGTCGACGGAGCACTCGTCGATGGTGTTCTCGTCGACGGTGTAGGCGTCGACGGAGCCGTCGTCGGTGTAGTCGGCATCGGTGCTGCCAGTGTCGACGAAGGTGTCGTCGACGAAGTCAATATTGCTACGCCATCCGTCGACGGGGTTGTCGTCGACAGGTGCGTCGTCGGTATTTTCGTCGGTAAAACCGACAGTGATCTTCTGAATTTTTTCGTCGATGAATGCGTCAACGGCAAAGATTTCAGCTTCTTACCCGTCGACGGCTTCTTTATTTTCAAGGTGTGCGACGACGACGGACCATACTTCAGACTCACCGACGTTATCGTCGTAGATGATAGCGGAGACGAAGTTATTATCATCGGTGATGGAGGAGCCGTAAACGTGGCCGTCACTGTAGTCGTCGTCGAAGGAAGACCTGTCGTCGACGGAGCGCTCGTCGACGGTGTAGATTTTCTGGACGTCGACGGAGGCAGTGAGCTTGAAGGCCTTTTAAGCTTCTTTGATGAAGCAGCAGGTGTGGATGGCTCTGAGTGAACCTTGCCACATGCTACCTTAGATGTTGAAGGTAGATCCCCTGGCTTGTCCTTAAAAGCATGCAGCTTCTTAGCTGACTTACTGCTTGTAGGGGATAGGCTTTCCACCGACCTCTTCCTTTTCTTTGAGGTAACAGAAGTATCACTCCCCTCCTCAGAAAGAGCTTCCCTTGCCTTTCTTTTCTGGAGCCAAAGAAGGAGCCTGGCTTCTCTGTCCCTCAGAGTCTTGTTGGGAAAGGTCCTGCAGATCTTACAGTCCTCGACCTTATGCTCTGGATGCAAGCAGAAGATACATTCCTTGTGAGGATCCTCACAGTGAAGTCTCAATTTTCAACAGGTCCCACAAGGCCTAAACAGACCTTTTCTAGTAGACATGATGGAAAAAACTTTTGTAGAAAAAATCAAGTGAAAATTTCAAAGAATTTCTCTTGAAGAGATAGAAAACTAAGCAGAGCTCAGGGAGACTCCCTTACACACAACATGCGGTAGAAAATCTGAGAGACTGAGCCTCTGTGCTGAGGGTTCTAAAGGGGTGGTCACGCCTGATTGGCTGAAATTTGGGCTCTTTCTAAAGAGGCTGATAGTTCTACAATTGAAGGTGTTTTTTCCTATTTACTTCAATGAAAAAAAAAAAAAAAAAAAAAAAGGTTTTTCTCTATTTATTGCTTTCTATGTACCGTGGGACTCCCACTTCGACGACGGGGAATGATTCAAGCATGTGAATCTATGAAAGATACCCCAATACTGGAGAATGAAAATGTCACTTACCCAGTGTACATCTGTTCGTGGCATTAGTCGCTGCAGATTCACATGTTTCGCACAGTCCGCTGCCTGGTGTTGGGCTCGGAGTATTACAAGTTGTTTTTCTTCGAAGAAGTCTTTTTTGGTCACGGGACCGAAGGACTCCTCCCTCTTCGGCTCCATTGCGCATGGGCGTCGACTCCATCTTAGATTGTTTTCCCCGCAGAGGGTGAGGATGGAGTTGTTTGCTATAAATAGTGCCCATGCAATGGAGTGAATACGTATGTACATAAAAAGTTTATAATAATTATTTACAAATGTACAAATGTTTAAGATTTAAGATCTACTTCTAAACGGCTACAGGCTTCCCGGGGAGGCGGGAGGGCACATGTGAATCTGCAGCGACTAATGCCACGAACAGATGTACACTGGGTAAGTGACATTTTCAGTTCAATGGCATATGTTGCTGCAGATACACATGTTTCGCATAGACTATAAAGCAGTTACCTCCCCCAAAAGCGGTGGTTTAGCCTGTAGGAGTTGAAGTAGTTTGGAATAATGTTCTTAGTACAGCTTGGCCCACTGTAGCTTGTTGTGCATTTAGTACGTCTACACAGTAGTGTTTAGTAAATGTATGAGGCGTAGACCAGGTTGCAGCGTTACATATTTCGCTCATAGGAATGTTTCCTAGAAAGGCCATTGTAGCACCTTTCTTTCTGGTTGAGTGTGCCTTTGGTGTAATAGGCAATTCTCTTTTGGCTTTAAGATAGCATGTTTGAATACATCTGACTATCCATCTAGCAATGCCTTGTTTAGAGATTGGATTTCCTATGTGTGGTTTTTGAAAAGCTATGAACAGTTGTTTTGTTTTCCTGATTAGCTTTGTTCTGTCAATGTAGTACATTAGTGCTCTTTTGATGTCTAATGTATGTAGTGCCCTTTCAGCCACGGAATCTGGTTGTGGGAAGAACACTGGCAATTCTACTGTTTGATTTAAATGGAATGGTGAGATTACTTTTGGTAGAAATTTTGGATTTGTTCTTAGAACTATTTTATTTTTGTGTATTTGAATAAATGGTTCTTGTATGGTAAATGCCTGTATTTCACTTACTCTTCTGAGGGATGTGATTGCAATGAGAAATGCGACTTTCCAGGTTAGATATTGCATTTCACAGGAATGCATGGGTTCGAAAGGTGGACCCATGAGTCTTGTTAAGACGATGTTAAGGTTCCATGAAGGAACTGGTGGTGTTCTTGGTGGTATAATTCTTTTTAGCCCTTCCATGAATGCTTTAATAACTGGTATTCTAAATAGAGACGATGAATGAGTAGTTTGTAGGTAAGCAGATATTGCTGCGAGGTGTATTTTTATAGATGAAAAAGCGAGATTCGCTTTTTGCAAATGTAGTAAGTATCCCACTATGTCCTTTGTAGAGGCAGACAATGGTTGGATTTGATTGGTATGGCAGTAGCAAACAAATCTTTTCCACTTAGATGCATAGCAGTGTCTAGTGGAAGCTTTTCTAGCTTGTTTTATGACCTCCATACATTCTTGTGTGAGGTCTAAGTGTCCGAATTCTAGGATTTCAGGAGCCAAATTGCCAGATTCAATGATGCTGGGTTTGGATGCCTGATCTGTTGTTTGTGTTGTGTTAACAGATCTGGTCTGTTGGGTAGTTTGACATGCGGTACTAGTGAAAGGTCTAGTAGAGTTGTATACCAAGGTTGTCTTGCC
This sequence comes from Pleurodeles waltl, assembly GCF_031143425.1. Taxonomy (NCBI): domain Eukaryota; kingdom Metazoa; phylum Chordata; class Amphibia; order Caudata; family Salamandridae; genus Pleurodeles; species Pleurodeles waltl. The sequence continues at coordinate 849,597,981 of NC_090444.1, forward strand.
CATGTGGGTGCTATCAGTATGAGTTTGAGTTGGTTTTGACTCAACTTGTTTACTAGATATGGAAGGAGAGGGAGAGGGGGAAAAGCGTATGCAAATATCCCTGACCAACTCATCCATAGAGCATTGCCTTGTGATTCGCGGTGTGGGTACCTGGATGCGAAGTTTTGGCATTTTGCGTTTTCTTTTGTTGCGAACAAATCTATCTGGGGTGTTCCCCAAATTTGAAAGTACTTGTTCAGAACTTGGGGGTGAATTTCCCATTCGTGGACTTGGTGGTCTCGCGAAAGGTTGTCTGCTAGTTGGTTTTGGATCCCTGGAATAAATTGTGCTATTAGGCGAATGTTGTTGTGAATCGCCCACTGCCATATTTTTTGTGTTAGGAGACACAATTGTGTTGAGTGTATTCCTCCTTGTTTGTTTAAATAATACATTGTTGTCATGTTGTCTGTTTTGACAAGAATGTATTTGTGTGTTATTATGGGTTGAAAGGCTTTTAACGCTAGAAATACTGCTAACAGTTCTAGGTAATTGATATGAAATTTTGTTTGGTGTACATCCCATTGTCCTTGAATGCTGTGGTGATTGAGGTGTGCTCCCCACCCTGTCATGGAAGCATCTGTTGTTATAACGTATTGAGGCACTGGGTCCTGAAATGTCCGCCCTTTGTTTAAATTGTTGCTGTTCCACTATAGAAGCGAGAGGTATGTTTGGCGGTCTACCAACACCAGATCTTGAAGTTGACCCTGTGCCTGTGACCATTGTGATGCAGGCACTGTTGTAAGGGTCGCATGTGTAGTCTTGCGTTTGAAACAATGGCTATGCATGATGACATCATGCCTAGAAGTTTTAGCACAAATTTTGCTTGTATCTTTTGGTTTGGAAACATAGCACTTATTACCTTGTGGAATGCTTGCACTCTTTGTGGACTTGGAGTGGCAATTCCTTTTGATGTGTTGATGGTTGCCCCTAGATATTGTTGTGTCTGACACGGTTCGAGGTGTGACTTTGTATAGTTGATGGAGAAACCCAGTTTGTGAAGGGTTTGTATGACATATGTGGTGTCGTTTGTGCACTTTTTTACTGTGTTGGTCTTGATTAGCCAATCGTCTAGGTAAGGAAACACATGTATCTATTGTCTCCTGATATGTGCTGCTACTACTGCTAGACATTTTGTGAATACTCTTGGTGCAGTTGTTATTCCGAATGGCAACACTTTGAATTGGTAATGTATTCCTTTGAATACGAACCTTAGGTACTTTCTGTGAGAAGGGTGTATCGGTATATGAAAGTACGCATCTTTTAGGTCTAATGTGGTCATGTAATCTTGCTGTTTGAGCAGTGGAATGATGTCTTGTAGTGTGACCATGTGAAAGTGGTCCGATATGATGTAGGTATTTAGTGTCCGGAGATCTAATATTGGTCTTAATGTTTTGTCTTTTTTTGGAATTAGAAAGTACAGGGAGTAAACTCCTGTGTTTTTTTGTTGTACTGGTACTAACTCTATTGCATCCTTTTGCAGTAGTGCTTGAACTTCTAGTCCTAAAAGTTCTAAATGTTGTGGTGACATTTTGCGTGTTTTTGGAGGGATGTTTGGTGGGAATTTGTGGAATTCTATGCAATAGCCATGTTGGATTATTGCTAATACCCAATTGTCTGTTGTAATCTGCTGCCAAGATTGGTAGAATTGGCTTAGTCTTCCCCCCACTGGTGTTGAGTGAAGGGGTTGTGTGACTTGAAAGTCACTGTTTAGGTGGAGGTGTTTTTGGAGTCTGGAATCTTCCCCTACTCCTTGGGAATTGACCCCCTCTATATCCCCTGAAACCTCCCCTTTGGAATGAACCCTGATATGGTGTGGTTCTTGTTTGTTGGCTGGTGGTGTCTGTGGGTTGGCCACGAAACCCCCCTCTAAATGGAGTTTTTCTAAAAGAGCCTCTGCTCTGTGGGGAGTAGAGTGCGCCCATGGCTTTGGCCGTGTCTGTGTCCTTTTTAAGTTTTTCAATGGCTGTGTCCACTTCAGGGCCAAAAAGTTGTTTCTCGTTGAAGGGCATATTAAGGACAGCCTGCTGGATTTCAGGTTTGAAGCCTGAAGTGCGGAGCCAAGCGTGTCTCCTTATGGTGACAGCAGTGTTGACTGTTCTCGCTGCAGTATCGGTTGCGTCCATTGAAGAGCGGATTTGATTGTTTGAGATCGTTTGTCCCTCTTCAACTATTTGCTGCGCCCTTTTTTGGTATTCCTGGGGAAGATGGTCTATGAGAAGTTGCATCTCATCCCAGTGTGCGCGGTCATATCGGGCCAGCAGCGCTTGAGAATTTGCGATGCGCCACTGGTTGGCTGCCTGTGATGCTACTCTTTTTCCTGCCGCATCAAATTTTCTGCTTTCTTTGTCCGGAGGTGGGGCGTCGCCAGATGTATGGGAATTTGCTCTTTTGCGAGCTGCCCCTACTACTACGGAGTCAGGTGGTAACTGCGAAGTAATAAACACTGGGTCTGTGGGTGGTGGTTTGTATTTCTTATCCACCCTTGGGGTGATGGCTCTTGATTTTACGGGCTCTTCAAAAATTTGTTTTGCGTGCCGTAACATCCCTGGTAGCATTGGGAGACATTGATATTGGCTATGTGTAGCCGAGAGGGTGTTAAATAAAAAATCATCCTCTATAGGATCGGAATGCAGTTGGACATTGTGGAATTCTGCTGCCCTAGCCACCAGTTGCGAGTATGAGGTACTGTCCTCTGGCGGTGACGGCTTTGTGGGGTATGAATCGGGATCATTGTCCGGCACTGGGGTGTCATATAGGTCCCAAGCGTCTTGATCCTGATTATCTTGACTTATGGTAGTTTGCGCTGGTGAGTGCATTTGTGGTGGTGTTTGTGCCGGCGATGCCTGTTGTGGTGGAGAGGGCGGAGGCGTGACTTTTTTAACCACTTTGGCTTGTGGTTGTGCGTCATCCTTGAGAAGTCCGATCCTTCTTTTTCTCATTATTGGGGGAAGGGTTGATATCTTCCCTGTGTCTTGCTGGATGTACAGTCTCTTTTGTGTGTAGTCTGATTCTACACTTTGGAGCTCTTGTCCAAATCTGTGCATCTGGCCACTTATTCCTTGTTCCTCTGTGTAGGATGGAGGTGTGGAACTTTTCGGCGCCGAGAGAGAATCTTTTTTCGGCTTCGGCACCGACAGAATTTTTGTGGCTTTCGGCAGTGTGTCTAGATGCCGATGTTTTTCGGTGCCGGCATCTTGTTTTTGCCTCTCGGAGCCGCTATCTCGGCTCCGAGGTTGCTCCATGGCGGTCCCTCGACCGGAGTCGGGTGTCTTCGCTATGGGCGTGCCCTTTTTCGGCGCCTTCGACGGGTCGCCGGTTTTATGGGTCGAGCCATGGCCTGTTGGCAGTGGCGTCCCCTGGGCTTTTGTCTTCTCGATGGTTTTAATTTTCGACGTCTTACTCACTGTTTGTTGCTGTTGTTCGACGTCGGAGTCTCCGGATTCTGATTCCGGAACCGAGAATGTTTCCTCTTCGTCGTCGAAACGTTGTTTTGTCGGCGTGGACGCCATTTGTAGACGCCTGGCTCTTCGGTCCCGGAGTGTTTTTCTGGACCGGAAGGCTCGACAGGCCTCACAGGTATCCTCCTTGTGCTCGGGGGACAAGCACAAGTTACAGACCAAGTGCTGATCTGTATAAGGATACTTACTGTGACATTTTGGGCAGAAACGAAACGGGGTCCGTTCCATCGGCTTCGATGTCTCACGCGGTCGGGCCGACCAGGCCCCGATGGGGGATCGAAGCTACCCCAAAGTCTTCCGATGATCGGTGTCGATGTACCTAACTATCCCGATACCGAACGGAACAATACCGACGCTTTCTTCCGAGATTCTGACTAACTTTCCGAACCGAAACACGGAGCGAAAAGGAATACGTCCGAACCCGACAGCGGAAAAAAACAATCTAAGATGGAGTCGACGCCCATGCGCAATGGAGCCGAAGAGGGAGGAGTCCTTCGGTCCCGTGACCAAAAAAGACTTCTTCGAAGAAAAACAACTTGTAATACTCCGAGCCCAACACCAGGCAGCGGACTGTGCGAAACATGTGTATCTGCAGCAACATATGCCATCGAACATATATTTTCATAGTTTATTTTTAAGAACCACAGGTTCTAGATTTACAAGCAATACTTCAAATGAAAGGTATTTCACTCAGGTATTCTAGGAACTTTGAATAATCACAGTAGCATGTACAGTTTTGACAAAAATGGCAATAAGCTATTTTAAAAGTGAACACAGTGCAAAAATCAACAGTTCCTGGGGGAGGTAAGTAAATGTTAAGTTCACAGGTAAGTAAAACAATTACAGGGTTCTAAGTTGGGTCCAAGGTAGCCCACCGTTGGGGGTTCAGGGCAACCCCAAAGTTACCACACCAGCAGCTCAGGGCCGGTCAGATGCAGAGGTCTAAGTGGTGCTCAAAACACAAAGGCTTCAATGGAAATGGGGGTGTCCCGGTTCCAGTCTGCCAGCAGGTAAGTACCCGTGTCTTCGGAGGGCAGACCAGGGGGTTTTGTAGGGCACTAGGGGGCAGGGGGGGGGGGGGAGAATACACAAGCAGCCACAGAAAGTACACCCTCAGCGGCACAGGGGCAGCCAGGTGAAGAGTGCAAACAGGCGTCAGGTTTCCTACAGGAATCAATGGGGAGACCCGGGGGTCTCTTCAACAATGCAGGCAGGCACAGGGGCGGCTCCTCGGGGTAGCCAACACCTGGGCTAGGCAGAGGGTCGCCCCTGCACTGGAGTTCAGTTCCTTCAGGTCCTGGGGGCTGCGGGTGCAGTGCTGGTTCCAGGCGTCGGGTTCCTTGAAGCAGACAGTTGCGGTCAGGGGGAGCCTGTAGATTTCGTCTGCAGGCGTTGTTGTGAGGGCTCAGGAGGGTCAACTCTGGCTACTCACGGGCTCGCAGTCGCCGGGGAGTTCTCCCTGTAATGTTAGTTTTCTGCAGGTTGAGCCGGGGGCGTCGGGTGCAGAGTGGAAAGTCTCACGATTCCGGCGGGAAACGTCTGGTCTTTAAAAGTTGCTTTTTTGTTGCAAACAGTTGCAGTTTCTTGAACAGGGCCGCTGTTCTCTGGAGTTTCTTGGTCCTGTAGATGCAGGGTAGTCCTCTGAGGCTTCACAGGTTGCTGGACCCTGTTGGATGCGTTGCTGTTGCAGTTTTTCTTCGAAGTAGGTAGACAGGCTGTGGGGCTGGGGCCAAATCAGTTGTCGTCTCTGTCTTCACTGCAGGGCATCAGGTCAGCAGTCCTTCTTCTTCTTCTTTAGGTTGCAGGAATCTATCTTCCTCGGTTCTGGGAGCCCCTAAATACTGAATTTAGGGGTGTGTTTAGGTCTGGGAGGGCAGTAGCCAATGGCTACTGTCCTTGAGGGTGGCTACACCCTCTGTGCCTCCTCGCTGTGGGGAGGGGGGGCACATCCCTAATCCTATTGGGGGAATCCTCCTTCTACAAGATGGAGGATTTCTAAAAGTAAGAGTCACCTCAGCTCAGGACACCTTAGGGGCTGTCCTGACTGGGGGCTAACTCCTCCTTGTTTTCCTCATTATCTCCTCCAGCCTTACTGCCAAAAGTGGGGGCAGTGGCCGGAGGGGCGGGCATCTCCACTAGTTGGGATGCCCTTTGGAATTGTAACAAAGGGGGTGAGCCTTTGAGGCTCACCGCCAGGTGTTACAGTTCCTGCAGGGGGAAGTGAGAAGCACCTCCACCCAGTACAGGCTTTGTTCCTGGCCAGAGTGACAAAGGCACTCTCCCCCCATGTGGCCAGCAACATGTCTGGTGTGTGGCAGGCTGGCAGAAAGTAATCAGCCCACACTGGAAGTCGGGTATGTTTTCAGGGGGCATCTCTAAGATGCCCTCTGGGTGTATTTTACAAGAAAGTGCACACTGGCATCAGTGTGCATTTATTGTGCTGAGAAGTTTGATACCAAAATTCCCAGTTTTCAGTGTAGCCATTATGGTGCTGTGGAGTTTGTGTTTGACAGACTCCCAGACCATATACTCTTATGCCTACCCTGCACTTACAATATCTAAGGTTTTGCTTAGATACTGTAGGGGAATAGTGCTCATGCACAAATGCCCTCACCTGTGGCCCACACCTATGCCACAGGCAGTGTGGGGTTGGCATGGCACTCTGAGGGAGAGTGTCATGTCAACTTAGTCATGTTCTCCCCACTAGCACACACAAGCTGGCAAGCAGTGTGTATGTGCTGAGTGAGGGGTCCCCAGGGTGGCATAAGACATGCTGCAGCCCTTAGAGACCTTCCCTGGCATCAGGGTCCTTGGTACCAGGGGGTACCAGTTAGAAGGGACTTACCTGAGTGCCAGGGTTGTGACAATTGTGGAGACAAAGGTACAGTTTTGGGAGAGAACACTGGTGCTGGGTCCTGGTTAGCAGGGTCCCAGCACACTTTCAAATCATAACTTAGCATCAGCAAAGGCAAAAAGTCAGTGGGTAACCATGCCAAGGAGGCATTTCCTTACAGCTACATAACAGAGAATGTCTATAGTTCACTCATGCAACTAACTGACAATCACTATGAGAAATGTGTTGAGAGTAAGTAGGGGCAAAGAACAACTGTCTATTCCCACAAAGGTAAGTGAGAAAACAAATTAAGACCCTACTGAGGCATCTCAAATAGCTTTGGTGTGAACAGCCCTTTCAAAAGAATGCTACACAATATGTGATTTAAATTTAGATGGTTGATTGGATAAACATAGAAAGGCTGAAAGAGCCAAAAGGTAACATTTAACTATTGCCAGAGCAAGGCCTTACTGGGCTACCAAAAGACAAAGCCAGGGTATGTCAAACAACTGTGCTGGTAGAGGCTGAATACCTCAGGAGGAGCACCAGACAAGAAACCTCTCCCAGAATCCTGCATAAACTGTTTTAGTGGCAGGACCCCTGGCTGCCAAGATGATACTCACTACTACAGGAGTAAGATCACACACTATCATCTGTCAATGCTCAATTTACTTACATGGAGGTTGTGCAGGGTCAGGTGCAGGACTATGCCCTACTTTTGCGACAGGATGCCCTAACTGAAGGGGCAGTCTGATCGGAGGACATCATTTCATGGCCAGAGGTTCAGTATACCACACTCTGATCACCTGGTCTTGAGCATTTAGGATGACTGGAACCCGATCTTTCCCTATCTTCTTCTGAATTCTGGGCAGGAGAAGTAGAGGCAGGAAGGCATACAAGAGTCCAAAGCTCCAATCTGATTGAAAGGTGTCTCTCAGCAAGAGCTGCTTTGGGAACTTCAATGGGCAGAAGTTTGAACACTGCCCATTTTCCACGGCGGTGAAAGATGGAGCCAGGCTTTTCCTCATTGCTGGAATATGCCTTGTACCACCTTTGAGTTCATTTGCCATTTGTGATCCACTAGGCAACGTCAGCTGAGTTTGTCCACCCTGATATTCAAAGATCCTGGCAGGTATTTTACTATGAGGGAAATGCCCTGACGATTCAGCCTCTTCCATAGGCAGGGGCAGCTCCTACGCAATGGTGAATGAGCGTAACCCCAATGGCTCAGAGCCAGAAAGTATGTGCAGGCAGGGTCAGAGGTGGGCCATGGGAGGGGGGGAGAAGTGAGTGCACTTAAGTGCGATGTCAGTTTGGCTGGGTGTGTTGCACAGCTGGGTTGGAGAAACAGCACAGACTCAAGTGCACTCTCTGAGCTGCAGACCAAGCAGTTCAGACCAATCTTGATGCTGCTCTTATGCTAGGTATAACATGAGAGCAGTGCCAGGATTGCATGGGGAGCCAGTGCTGGAGTGCCAGGGACTGCTGGGACACCAACATCATCAGGAAAGGAGCGAGGTGGCCAGCCAGCAGAGGACAGGTAAGATTTTTTAAATGTATTTAATATTTGATTGTCAGGGTAAGCATTTTGAACCGGAGTTTTCAGAGAAAAAACTGGAGAGCAAAGGTTGAAGATTTTCGCACCAAAAAATAACGCAAATAACTATTTCAGATTTCTGATGCTGGTAATCTTGCTATGGGTATGGACAAATGGTCTTTTGGCAGGTGTTTTGATATTGGAAGAATGTTGGGGTGGGGTGAGGTTTAGCCATTCCAGACAATTTGGAGCACCCAGTGATCAGATGTGATGATACGTCACTTGGAGAAGTGGCAATGCAACCTTCTTCTGGACGGATGTGCATTACTGTGGGAAAATTAAAGCAGTTTTCTGTCAGATGTGGAGGGAGGTGTGGGAGTGCTAGTAGAATATACTCAAACTCGACCTTGAAAGGCTTGGGAGGCCTGTTACGGTTGAGGCAAGGTGTGACTCTGCCTCTGTTGGAACCGTCTTCTAAAACCTTGAAAGGGGACACAGTGCTGGGGAAAACGCTGTACAGGCGATGCCAACCCATGAGCGCATTGTCACGTTCTTCACAGTGCTCCGAAGAGGCACGGCATGTCCATAAGGGACTCTTGGAGATCACTCAAAATACCTGTGGAGTGAATCCAAGGTTGATGTCAAAGCACCACGCTGGTCCAGAGTACCCTACCCAAGCAGTCGTTAGCATCCAGGCCAGAGAGCATGGTGAATTTTGCAGCGTCTTGACCATCCTAATAAGATGTTGTAGGTTCGGCCAAAAGTCGTCTGGGACGATTGGCAAGATGTCCGGCACCATGTCCCAAAAATGCATGCAAGTACCTTCCCAGAAGACAGGTGGTGTTCATCGATTTAAGAGAAAGGCAAAACAAGGATAACATCCTTTCTGTGAATGCCTCATCGGCTGTCTGGAGCGGTGTTCAGAAATGCATTTAGGTTTACTCTACTTAGGTCTACTCTACTTATGGAAACCTGCACCACAAGGTTCTCTGGAGTAGTGTGCTAGAGTAGGAAGGCAAGGCCCCCCAGAGCAGCACTGTGCCTCACCTTGCAATCTAGATCCTGGTTTTGCCCACGTGCCCAGCACAGTAACTGTCAGTGTTTCATTAAAAAGGAGAAGAGACTCTCGAGAAGTCTGTCCTTGGGAATGGACCTCTGTGAGGATGTTGTGTTTTTTAGCTCAGTAGTTGGTAGTGTAAGGTTTAGTACTTCTGCTGCTCTCATTGTAATTGCAGCATTAACAGGTGTGGGTGAATGGATCAAACATCAATAAACAAAAAGGAACTCAAAGTGGGAGATTTGGAGACAAAAGAAAGAAAACTGATCCTGTGTATAATACTCCCATTTATATTAACAAACCAAAGGCTACACAGTTCCAATAAAGAAAAAAAGGAAGTGTGATCCCTGGGGCAAGAAAAAAGTCTCTGGGATCCAAATATACTGCAACAAAAGCCCTCACTCACCAATAGGTGACATGCTTCATCATTGAGCTATGATCCTCGACAGGCCAGCACTGCAATGCCTGACGGGCCCCACAAAGGGGGCTCTTTGCCAGAGTTCTTTTGTTGTAGGAAATGCCGGTTGATGTAATTTGGATTGGTAAAGAAGGAAAATGCTGTTAAAAATGGCTAGAGGTAGAAAAGATAATCTATTTTGTATTAAACCTCTGTCATGATTAAAAACAAGAAAAAGTAATTAGGGGAAAAGAGAATAAGGTCTTGTCTCCCCTGCAAAAAGTAAACAAACACCTTACCCTGAATTCTGGGAGTGTAGTGTGAGCAGGTATAGGACCTCTATACTGCTAGAAAGGTCAACATGTTTCTCGCTATACAAGTCTCTAAGATCTAATGCGATTCATCAGGACCAGAAAAAACCTACCTAATCCTAATTGTCACAGTACCTACAGTCGGTATTGCAGTGTTTCGCAGGAACCTAGAGGTTTAATACTAAATAAATTATCTTTTCTCACACATGTAGCTGACTGGCAGATGTCCAGGACAAGAACTATGCATGCCAACGCAGTTGTAGCTTTGGCTTGGTGGAATAAGCTTTCAGTCCTTCTCAGGCTGCATTTTGACCAATGTGTAGCTGATCTTAATGCAGAACAGGATCCAGCACAGGACTGTAATTTTCAGAACAGCCATGCCTTTTTTCATTCAAGTAAACTCCACAAATAGTTGCTCAATCTCCAATCATGATGGTGGAGACTGTGAAAGTCTGGGCGCAGGAACCTGCACCGCTGCAGTGACAGCAGGCCCTCCCGGAGGGGAAGCCTGATCAGAGGACAGATGCTCATACCCAGAAGCTCTGAATGTCACGCTGTCCATGTCCAATCTGTTGCCATTAGCATAACTTGGACTCAGTTAATCCTGATGTTCTTTAGAACTCAGGGCAGAAAAGGAATTGGTAGAAAGGCATGCAGGAGTACCGAGTCCGAGTCCTACTGTAGGCAAAAGGTATCTCAAAAAGAGAGTTGCCTTAGAAGCTGCAATGCGCATAAATACTGACATTGTGCAATCTCAGCCATGTCAAATAGATCAAGTCAAGGTTCTCCCCCATTTGTGGAAGAGATCTTCTGCCACCTCTGGGTGCAACTGCCACTAGTGATCCACTAGGCATCAGTGTAGGAAAGTGCCGTTGTTGGCAACCCCCGACCCCCACACACTTTTTGCCTGATAATGATGCCAACTTGACAGAGTGTGCTGGGATCCTGATAACCAGGCCCCAGCACCAGTGTTCTTTCCCACAAACTGTGCCATTGTTCCTACAACTGACACACCCCTGGCACACAGTTAAGTTCTTTGTAAAAGGCAAGAGCCCTGTGGCCAGGGAAGGACCCCAAGGGCTGCAGCATATATTATGCCATCCTGGGGGACCTGTCACCAGGCACATGCACACTGCCCTTGCAGCTTGTGTGCGCTGGTGGGGGAGAAAAAGTAAAAGTTGACATGGCACCGCTCTTAGGGTGCCATGCCCACAAGCCACTGCTTGTGGTGTAGGTATGTCACACGTAAATCAGGACTTACAGCCCTACGGCGGGGTTCACTATACCACAAGTGAGGGCATAGCTGCATGAGCAATATTCCCCTACAGTGTTTATGTGCATTTTTAGAAATTGTAAGTGCAGTGTGGCCATTTTGAGTATATGGGGTGGGAGTTTGTCATTACAAACTCCACAGCTCCATAATGGCTCCACTGAATACTGGGAAGTTTGCTATCAAACTTCTCAGCACAATAAACCCACACTGATTCCAGTGTTGGATTTATTGGAAAATGCACATAGAGGGCTTCTTAGAGATGTCCCCTGTATGTTAGCCAAACTGCTAGTGTGGGACTGACCAGTCTGTGCCAGCCTGCCACTTCCAGATGAGTTTCTGACCACATGTGGTGAGAGCCTTTGTGCTCTCTGTGGCCAGAAACAAAGCCTGGACTGGTTGGAGGTGCTTCACACCTCCCCCCTGCAGGAACTGCAACACCTGGACGTGAGCCTCAAAGACTCAGGCATCTTGTCCCAGTGCCCCAGGGCACTCCAGCTAGTGGAGTTGCCTGCCCCCGGACAAAGCCCCACTTTTGGCGGCAAGTCCAGCGGGAAAACTAGGGAGAACAAGGAGGAGTGACCACCTCAGCTGGGACCACCCTAAGGTGTCCAGAGCTGAGGTGACCCCCTCCCAGCAAAATCCTCCATCTTAGTTTGGAGGACATGGATGAATAGGGTTAGGCCTGTGTCCCCCTCCCCAAAGGGAGTGGACAAGGAAGAGTGTATCCAACCTCAGGGGCAGTAGCTATTGGCTACTGCAGAACCCTGTAATCCAGGAATTAAGGGCTCCCCTGAACTAAGCGATCAGATTCTTGGTAACCTCACAAGAAGAAAGAAGGACTGCTAAGCTGACCCCACCCCATCAGAGAAGACTGAAGACGCACACTGACTTGGCTCTAGCTCCACCTCCCTGTCTCCAGCTTTAAAAGCCCTGCAAAACGAAAGCTGCCGTAGGAAACTGGAACTTGTTGCATTTATTCCCCCCCCATGCCCCTAACCCCTCACACTTTTTGCCTGATATTGATGCTGACTTGACTGAGTGTGTGCTGGGATTATTTCCCTAAAAATGTTCCATTGTTTCCACAATTGGCACACCTCCTGCACAGCTAAGTCCCTTGTAAAAGGTAACAGTGGCACCAAGAGTCCTGTGACCAGGGAGGGTCCCTAAGGGCTGTATAATATGTTATGCCACCCTAGGAGACCCCTCACCAAACATATGCACACTGCCATTGCAGATTGTGTGCGTTGGTGGGGAAAAAAATGCAAAGTCAACATGGCATCCCCCTAAGGGTGCCATGCCCACAAAACACTCCCTGTGGCATAGGTAAGTCTTCCCTAAAGCAGGCCTTACAGCCATAACATAGGGTGCACTATACCACAGGTTAGGGCATAGCTGCATGAGCAATATGCCCCCATACTGTCTAAGTCCATTCTTAAGACATTGTAAAGTGCAGTGTGCCATATTAAGTATATGTTCTGGGAGTTTGATATTTTGAACTCCACAGCTCCATAATGGCTTTAATGAATACTGGGGAAGTTTGGTATCAAACTTCCCAGCACAATAAACCCCCACTGATGCCAGTGTTAAATTTATTCTGAAAAGCACACATAGGGCATCTTCGAGATGCCCGCTGTATTTTAACCAATCCTCTAGTGTAAGACTGACTGGTCTGTACCGGCCTGCCACTAGCAGACAGGTTTCTGATCCCATGGGGTGAGAGCCTTTGTGCTCTCTAAAGCCAGAAACAAAGCCTGCTCTGGGTGGAGGTGCTTTACACACCCCCCCCTCCATAAACTGTAACACCTGCTGTTGAGCCTCAAAGACTCAGGCCTCATGTTACAGGCCCGAGGGCACTTCAGCTAGTGGAGATACCCCCCCGGAAAAAGCCCCACTTTGGGAAGCACGTTAGTCAGGGAATTTAGGAAAACAAGGAGGAGTGACCACTTCAGCTGGGACCACCCCTAAGGTGTCCAGAGTTGAAGTGACCCCATCCCTGCGGAATCCTCCATCATGGTTTAGAGGGCAGGGACCAATAGTGTTAGGAACGTACCTCCCTCCCAAAAGGGACTGGGCACAGGAAGGGTGTAGCCACCCTCAAGGACAGTAGCCAATGGCTACTGCCCTCTGACCCCTGTAATGCCCCTAAATCTTGTATTTATGGCCTGCCTGAACACAGCTCACCAGATTCCAGGTGACCTAACAAGAAGGACTGCTTTGCTGAAACCCCCTGCAGGGAAGAAGGAAGACGAAAACTGTTTTGGCCACAGCCCTACCGGCCTGTCTCCTGCTTCAAAGAGCCTACAAAAGAGCATCCAGTGGGATCAGGGCCCTCTGCCAAGCTCCAGAGGACTGCCCTGCACCCAAAAGGACAAGAACTCCTGTTGTCAACGGATCTGTCTAAGAAACCAACAACTAAGGACTCCGTTACTCCGAATGCATGAGTCCTAACTACTCTGCACCCGACGCCCACGTCCCCTCGCCAGGTGGACCAACCAGCTAGAGAGGACCCCCAGGCAATTCTGAGCAAGTGCTCACCCTGGGTTGACCTTTCCACTACAATGCCTGCAGAGGGAATTACCTGACTGCGAAAACTCTGGACGAAGGTATCAGACTCGTCAAGTCCACACGTTTCCCAACAGCGGGGCTTACTGACCGGGCCTTGGAGGACCGCCCACGGACACCACTCACTTGGGAATGCTATCACTTCAGGTATTTGGGGATTCAAGTCACTCACATGGAGCAAGCCCATTTTGACAAACTTTAGAACCACTATACAAAATTTAGAAAACTCAATCAGATTCTGGAATGAACTTCCACTCTCCTTTATGGGCAAGGTTAGCCTAAGCAGAATGGTCCTTCTCCCCCGCTGCCTTTATATATTGCAGAATTCGTATTACCTTATCCCCCAGGCCTCGTTCAAAACACTTAATCAACTCCTGACACCCCCGGAGTGTAGGAGGGCTTCTGCAAACATTCCATATGTGGCAAGCAATGCTTGCTTTAACTTCACACAATATCATTACTTCCACTGAGCATACTTCATGCCTCAGAGGCTTCACAGAATTAATCCTACATGCACGCCTAACTGCCCTTGCTGCGGACACACACCAGACACTTTCATGCACATGACCTGGAACTGTATGAGGTTGGGCGGACTTTGGACAGCGGTTGCCGACACTCTGAAAGCACTTATGACGTTACAGATTTACTTGTCACCCAAGCACTGACTCTTCGGGGTCCCCCCCCTCCCTAGGAGGGGGAAGAAAATGCATTACAGATTTGCTTTCCTAGGTCTAGTAGTGGCAAACGAAGGATCGTCATACACTGAATCCAGAATACATCCCCCACACTACGCCGTTGGAGGGCAGACTGTACAGAATGGGGAATTGCAGAAGAGCAGAGACTGAAATGGCTCGCACAGATGACCATGATGCGAGGGACACAGCAGTTTGCGGAGACATGCTGGAGGGCCTGGGTGACCAAGAACTCATGGAAGATTCTCAGCTCACACAGACGGCAACCTCGGACTTGAGGGAAATCCAGAATGTGGCAGAGGACGGAGGGTGGAGGAGTCCCCCACTGAACCCTTGACACAGTCTAGCTCCCTCCACATATCACAATAGGTGTAGATCCAGATTACTGCCACCGCCTCAATTGTTGAGAGTGCCATCACACATGCAGCACAAGTTCCTACTTCGATAGGACATGCCACTATGTAACACATAAGGAGGCCCATACGATGATAACTAGAGGCCTGTGATCTGATGGAGGAAGTGCAGACTAGCCATGAATTGAGTTGAATTGTAAACGTTGTTCCGTTGCTCATTTGTTCATATTCATTGGTAACCATGTTAGCACTGAGTATTAAATATGATGCAATTGCGGCAGGGCAACGGAGTAGCTATGAACACCTACTCGGAGAGATGAATTCCCCACGATGGTATGAAGTTATGTGATTGCAGAAATTGCCTATGCTCTGTTGTATTGATCTGCGGCCTGAACAGCGGGTACCATGAAAAAAATTTATAAAGATAATGTTAAAAAAAGATGATTACGTGGGGTTCACAGAAGTCTGGTTTAAGAACGGAAACACACTAAAGTATAAGCTTTCCTGGGATACTGGCTTTGATTTTAAGGATCAGACAGTAAATGGCTATTGTGGCTTAGAGATTGTAAAAACCTTTGTACAAGCCCCTCGTTAACTAGGCTGCAGGTAGACGGCTTGCACGTTTTATCTGGTGCTGATATCAGATGTGACACTGAATAGCATTACACACCAGATCTAATTCTGCATCAAAATATAAATTAACATTTGACCCACAGTGACCTGTCAGAGCACAGCATACATCACAACTATACACCAGGACAACAAATGTGAAGTGTTAAATTGGCTTAGTCATGGGATTCCATACCTGGTATATCCTACCAAAATTTCCTCCAGTGTCTTTTTTTCCAGACCAGAAAAAACACAATCAGAAAGCTTTTACATCGCTATTTAACTGCAATTTACCTATTTGGTCATCAAAAGTTTAAGTAGTGGAAGGAAGTTGCAAAAAACAGGAGGAGGATGCATAAATACAGGTTTTCTTCATTTTTTATTATTTTTTTGCATTAACGTTTGATAAATTATTTCAGCCCCAAAAATTCTACAAAAAACCTGTAACGTAAACAAATCCAGATGGACCACTGCGGATCATTGTATAAAGTAACATGATGTGTTTTCACGAGGGTGGTAATGGCTTACCGTCGGGATGTACGGCTCATCAGGAGCACAGTGATAATTCTGCAGTAAAGCCTGCAGCTGAAAAGAATTCAGCTTAAAGCATGTATTGTTAATATTTGGAATGTCTTGCTGTGAATACTTATCCATGGTCAGCAGCGTCGTTGCCTGAAAAAAAGAGGAAATATGTCAAAGGTCTTGCCGGGTGACAACACAAAATGAAAATACCACAAATGAGGTTTACTTTTCTGTCTGGCCGACAATGCTACTTACTATAATGTGTTTTGTGTTATACATTGTTTTTCAGCAATTAGTTTAAATAAAATGTCAAAACATTACCAGACTGTCACATTGTGAGAAATCAAATGCTGAATTTCTTAATCATTGTCCCGCTGCAGGGCCATTATAAGTGATGCCAAACTGTGGGCAATGTGTTAGAAAATTCACCAGAGTAGAGTTAAAAAATTCAGACCAACTTTCCTTATAAACAGCGTCAAAAGAAGACCTATTTGGGGAACAATGTAGTCACATTCTACATATAGATCATTTTGTATCTGTGTATGTCAACAGAACTGCCAATCTATTTCATACTGATGCCTGATAATGCAAAAACACACACTGATGACTCGTGTATGACAACTTGAACAGTTCTAATCTCAGACTCATAAGTCTAAGAATTACTTTCCTCCACAAACATTGGCAAAGCCAATAGGTCTCACATATGCTAATACTAAGGACTGTGAGAATGGGGCAGGAACGAAAAGGGGGAAGGAAATGCAACTAGTATTCCCACTTCTACAACAAATAAAATGACAGTGAGGACTGAGATCATCCAAGCACAACTCCATAAATTAAGTTCCTCAAATCCAGCGCTGACTTAGCACTTTTTATTGCATCACTTGTAAGCAGTGCCATTCCAACCCTTCCCCAAAAATCCTTGCACTTAATAGTTTATATGGAAAATGTCACTTACCCAGTGTACATCTGTTCGTGGCATTAGTCGCTGCAGATTCACATGCTGTGCACATCCCGCCATCTAGTGTTGGGCTCGGAGTGTTACAAGTTGTTTTTCTTTGAAGAAGTCTTTTCGAGTCACGAGATCGAGGGACTCCTCCCATTTCGGCTCCATTGCTCATGGGCGTCGACTCCATCTTAGATTGTTTTCCCCGCAGAGGGTGAGGTAGGAGTTGTGTATGCTAGTAATAGTGCCCATGCAATGGAGTGAATACGTATGTACATAATGTAGTTTAAAGTAATATATTTACAAATTTACAAATGTTCAAGATCAACTTCTAAACGGCTACAGGCTCCCGGGGAGGCGGGTGGGCGCATGTGAATCTGCAGCGACTAATGCCACGAACAGATGTACATTGGGTAAGTGACATTTTCCGTTCGATGGCATGTGTAGCTGCAGATACACATGCTGTGCATAGACTAGTAAGCAGTTATCTCCCCAAAAGCGGTGGTTCAGCCTGTAGGAGTTGAAGTTGTTTGAAACAATGTTCGTAGTACTGCTTGACCTACTGTGGCTTGTTGTGCCGTTAACACATCTACACAGTAGTGTTTGGTAAATGTATGAGGCGTAGACCATGTAGCTGCCTTACATATTTCGGTCATTGGAAAGGCTATGGTAGCACCTTTCTTTCTAGTTGAGTGTGTCTTTGGTGTAATAGGCAGTTCTCTTTTTGCTTTAAGATAACATGTTTGAATGCACTTAACTACCCATCTAGCAATGCCTTATTTAGAAATTGGATTTCCTGTATGAGGCTTTTGGAAAGCAATAAATAATTGTTTTGTTTTCCGAATTAGTTTTGTTCTGTCAATGTAGTACATTAACGCTCTTTTGATGTCTAATGTATGTAGTGCTCTTTCAGCTATAGAATCTGGCTCTGGAAAGAACACTGGTAGTTCTACTGTTTGGTTCAAGTGGAACGGTGATATGACTTTTGGTAAGAATTTAGGATTTGTTTGTAAGGCTACTTTATGCCTGTGTATCTGAATAAATGGTTCTTGTATGGTAAATGCTTGTATCTCGCTTACTCTTCTTAGAGATGTGATAGCAATTAGGAATGCAACCTTCCATGTTAAGTATTGCATTTCACATGAGTGCATAGGTTCGAAGGGTGGACCCATGAGGCGAGTTAAGACAATGTTGAGGTTCCACAAAGGAACTGGTGGTGTTTTTGGTGGTATAATTCTCTTTGGGCCTTCCATAAATGCTTTAATGACTGGTATCCTAAATAATGAAGTTGAGTGTGTAATTTGCAGATAAGCTGAAATTGCGGTAAGATGTATTTTAATGGATGAAAAAGCTAGCTTTGACTTTTGCAAATGTAGTAAGTAGCTTACAATGTCTTTAGCAGATGCGTGTAATGGCTGGATTTGATTATTGTGGCAATAATAAACAAATCTTTTCCACTTATTTGCATAGCAATGTCTAGTGGTTGGTTTCCTAGCTTGTTTTATGACCTCCATACACTCCTGTGTAAGGTCTAAGTGTCTGAATTCTAAGATTTCAGGAGCCAAATTGCTAGATTCAGCAGTGCTGGATTTGGGTGTCTGATCTGTTGTTTGTGTTGAGTTAACAGATCTGGTTTGTTTGGTAGTTTGACATGAGGCACTACTGAGAGGTCTAGTAGTGTTGTGTACCAAGGTTGTCTTGCCCAAGTTGGTGCTATTAGTATGAGTTTGAGTTTGTTTTGACTCAATTTGTTTACTAGATATGGAAGGAGTGGGAGAGGGGGAAAAGCGTATGCAAATATCCCTGACCAACTCATCCATAACGCGTTGCCCTGAGACTGATCTTGTGGGTATCTGGATGCGAAGTTTTGGCATTTTGCGTTTTCTTTTGTTGCAAATAGGTCTATTTGTGGTGTTCCCCATCTTTGGAAGTAAGTGTTTAGTATTTCGGGGTGAATCTCCCATTCGTGGATCTGTTGATGATCCCGAGAAAGATTGTCTGCTAACGGATTCTGAAACCCTGGAATAAACTGTGCTATTAGGCGAATGTGGTTGTGAATCGCCCAATACCATATTTTTTGTGCTAGAAGACACAACTGACTTGAGTGTGTTCCTCCTTGTTTGTTTAGATAATACATTGTTGTCATGTTGTCTGTTTTGACAAGGATGTGTTTTTGGCTTATTATGGGTTGAAATGCTTTTAGCGCTAGAAATACTGCCAGTAGTTCTAAGTGATTTATGTGAAGTTGTCTTTGCTGAGTGTCCCATTGTCCCTGGATGCTGTGTTGATTGAGATGAGCTCCCCATCCTATCATGGAGGCATCCGTAGTTATTACATATTGAGGCACTGGGTCTTGGAAAGGCCGCCCTTGGTTTAAGTTTATGTTGCTCCACCATAGAAGCGAGGTGTATGTTTTGCGGTCTATCAACACTAGATCTAGAAGTTGACCCTGTGCCTGTGACCATTGTGATGCTAGGCACTGTTGTAAGGGCCACATGTACAATCTGGCATTTGGGACAATGGCTATGCATGAGGACATCATGCCTAGTAGTTTCATTACCATCTTGACCTGTATTTTTTGTTCTGGATACATGACCTGTATTACCTTGTGAAAAGCTTGTACCCTTTGTGGACTTGGAGTGGCATCCCCTTTTGTTGTGTCGATTGTCGCCCCTAAGTATTGCTGTGTTTGGCACGGCTGAATGTGCGACTTTGTGAAGTTGATTGAGAAACCTAGTTTGTGGAGTGTGTCGATAGCATACTTTGGGGGTCATTCTGACCCTTGCGGTCTTGGACCGCCAGGGTCACGAATGACGGAAGCACCGCCAACAGGCTGGCGGTGCTTCATATGTCATTATGACCGCGGCGGTAAAGCCGCGGTCGCCCCGCCGGGGCCGGCGGTTTTCCGCCGTTTTTGCCCCGACTGGGTGAATCCGCCAGGGCAGCGCTGCAAGCAGCGCTACCCTGGGGATTCTGACCCCCGTACCACCAGCCTGTTTCTGGCGGTTTTCACTGCCAGGAAGAGGCTGGCGGTAAGGGGTGTCCTGGGGCCCCTGGGGGCCCCTGCACTGCCCATGCCACTGACATGGGCAGTGCAGGGGCCCCCTAACAGGGCCCCATGAAGCTTTTCACTGTCTGCCTAGCAGAGAGTGAAAAGCGCGACGGGTGCAACTGCACCCGTCGCACCACCGCAACACCGCCGGCTCCATTCGGAGCCGGCTCCTGTGTTGCGGCCCTCATTCCCGCTGGGCCGGCGGGCGCTAACCAAGTTAGCGCCCGCCGGCCCAGTGGGAATGTTGGAATGGGGGCAGCGGTATTTTGGCCGCATGGCGGCCAAATGGCGGTTCCCGCCTGGCAGTTGTGAACACCTTTTTTGCGTGTTGGTTTTGATTAGCTAATCGTCTAGGTATGGGAACACGTGTATTTGCTGTCTTCTGATATGTGCAGCTACCACTGCCAGGCATTTTGTAAAAACTCTTGGCGCAGTTGTTATCCCACATGGCAACACCTTCAATTGGTAATGTACCCCTTGGAATACAAACCTTAGGTACTTTCTGTGTGAAGGATGTATGCATCCTTTAGGTCTAGTGTTGTCATGTAGTCTTGCTGTTTGAGCAATGGTATTACGTCCTGTAATGTCACCATGTGAAAGTGATCTGATTTGATGTAGGTGTTTAACGTTCTGAGATCTAATATAGGTCTTAGAGTTTTGTCCTTTTTGGGTATGAGAAAGTACAGAGAGTAAACTCCTGTTCCTTTCTGATGAACTGGTACTAATTCTATTGCTTCTTTTTGTAACAACGCTTGTACTTCCAGTTGTAGAAGGTCTATGTGTTGTTTTGACATAGTGTGTTTTCGGTGGGACATTTGGAGGGAAATTGAGAAATTCTATGCAATAACCATGCTGGATAATTGCTAATACCCAAGTATCTGTTGTTATTTCCTCCCATTGTTTGTAGAACTTGGTTAGTCTCCCCCCCACAGGTGTTACGTGTTGGGGATTTGTGACGTGTAAGTCACTGTTTGTTTTGTGGAGTTTTGGGACTTTGGAACTTCCCTCTACTATTTTGGAACTGTCCCCCTCTATATTGTCCCCGAAAACTTCCCCGCAGATATTGGCTCTGATAAGTGGGCCTTGTTTGTGAGTTTGTGGGTTCTGTGCTTTGCCCTCGAAACCCCCCTCTAAACTGTGTTTTTCGAAATGTGCCTCTGCTCTGTGGGGAGTAGAGTGCGCCCATGGCTTTGGCCGTATCAGTGTCTTTCTTAAGTTTTTCGATAGCAGTGTCCACCTCCGGCCCAAACAACTGCTGTCCGTTAAATGGCATATTCAGCACAGCTTGCTGTATTTCTGGTTTAAATCCTGATGTACGCAGCCATGCATGTCTCCTTATTGTCAATGCTGTGTTGACAGTTCTAGCAGCTGTGTCTGCTGCATCCATTGCTGACCGTATCTGATTGTTGGAGATACTCTGTCCTTCTTCTACTACTTGCTGTGCTCTCTTCTGGAAATCCTTGGGCAAATGTTCTATAAAGTGTTGCATTTCGTCCCAATGAGCCCTATAGTATCTGGCCAACAAAGCCTGTGAGTTTGCAATACGCCACTGGTTTGCTGCCTGTGCCGCTACCCTTTTCCCTGCTGCGTCGAATTTTCAACTTTCTTTATCTGGAGGTGGTGCATCTCCTGAAGTATGTGAGTTTGCTCTCTTGCGAGCTGCCCCTACTACAACTGAGTACGGTGTTAGCTGTTGTGTGATGTACACGGGGTCTGTTGGTGGCGGTTTATATTTTTTCTCCACTCTTGAAGTAATGGCCCTTCCTTTTACAGGCTCCTCAAACACTTGTTTGGAGTGTTTTAGCATTCCAGGTAGCATGGGGAGACTCTGGTACTGGCTGTGTGTGGACTACAGTGTATTAAATAGAAAGTCATCTTCAATGGGATCTGCATGCAGGCTAACATTATGAAATGCCACTGCACCCGACACCACCTGTGCGTAGGCTGTACTATCTTCTGGTGGCGACGGTCTAGCTGGATAACAGTCAGGACTATTATCTGACACTGGTGCATCAAAGATCCCACGCGTCAGGGTCATCTTAACTCATCCCTGTATGAGTCGGGGATTGCATCATAGGTGGAGTGGCTACCGGTGATGGTTGCGGCGAGCGTTGTGGAGACGGTGGCGGGCTTACTTGTTTAGCCACCTTTGCCTGTGGCTGCTTGTCTTTCTCCTGGAAGGCAAGTATGCGTTTCATTCTAATAGGAGGGAGAGTGCTGATCTTCCCCGTTTCTTTTTGGATGTGGAGCCTTCTTTGGGTGTAGTCTGGCTCCATTGTCTCCAATTCCTGTCCACATCTATGTATTTTCATTTGTGAGGACAGTCCTTGTTCCTCTGAATAGGAACTTGATTTCGGTTCCGAGGCCGGATGTTTCGGTATCGAAACCTTTTCGGCTACTTTTTTCGGTTCCGACAAAACCTTTTTTATTTTCGGCGTCGTTGTCTCTCGGTGCCGACTCATTTCGGTGCCGCTGTCTCAGTGCCGAACTTGCTCGGAGCCGCTATCTCGGGCCCGAGATTGCTGTGTGGCGGTATCTCGACCGGAGTCGGATAACTTCGACACATGTGTGCCCTTTTTTGGTGCAGATGGTCGGTCACCTATTTTTCGGGTTAAGCCATGGCCTGTTGGCGGTAGCATCCCCTGGGCTTTTGTGGTCTTCTCGTGAGTTTTATGTTTCGACGTCTTACTCACGGTTTTCGGCGTTTCTTCGGGATCGAGCTCGTCCGAGTCCGATTCCTGGATGGAGAAGGTTTCTTACAGACCAGATGCTGATCTGTATATGGATACTTGTTATGGCATTTTGGGCAGAAGCGGAATGGGGTCCGTTCCATCAGCCTTGAAGAGACACGTGGCCGGCCCGACCAGGCCCCGACGGGGGATCGAAAAAACCCCGAAGGGCCACCTGAGCTCTTCAAAAGTCGGTGTCGATCTGTTATAACTAACCCGATACCGAACGCAAACAATACAGATGATTTTTCCGAGATTCTAACTAACTTTCCGACCCGAAACCCGGAGCGAAAAGGAACACGTCCGAACCCGATGGCGGAAAAAAAACAATCTAAAATGGAGTCGACGCCCATGCGCAATGGAGCCGAAATGGGAGGAGTCCCTCGATCTCGTGACTCGAAAAGACTTCTTCGAAGAAAAACAACTTGTAACACTCCGAGCCCAACACTAGATGGCGGGATGTGCACAGCATGTGTATCTGCAGCTACACATGCCATCAAACATATATATATATATATATATATATATATATATATATATATATATATATATATATATATATATATATATATATTTGGTTGCCAGTATGTAGTTAGAATTAGGGCCTAATTTCCATAGGAAAAGCATTTTTTGTTTTGTCAATAACTTTTGGCGCCACTTGACGAATCTTCACAAAATGTTCATAACTTTAACTTCAGCTGCTGTCTTGAAGGTTTCAGGATGATCCATCAAGCGGGGTCCGAGAAAAAGAGGGGATGCCAAAACACCTTCTCTCCATAGGGATTCTGAGCATGAATACAGCCCAAAACGCAGGTCGGATTACACCAGATTTGGCAAGAAAAGCTAGCTCTTGGTCTGGAAAGCGTATTTTTTGTGATTTGGTGTGAAATTTAAAAAAAAAGGTCTCCCTCCCAATTTTGCCTCTGGGTGGGCTACGTGCCGGGGTATTGCAGGTTTGAAAAAGGAGGGGGCACACGGCGGCGCCCTCCTTGGGCTTGCGTTAGCCCCTGGGACCACCACCTTCCCTGGGCAATAAAATTCAAGTATGCGACTAAAGTTATAGTTCGGTTCTGAATTCACTTGCACAAAACCTGAGAAATTCTGCAGTTAGAGTTATTTCAAGTAACTATAGCTCGCGGCTTAAGTAAGGTAACTATAACTTGTGCCCTCGTCATGCACTGCTAATTACTCCAGAAATTAGAGTACTCATGCCAACTTTTAGAAGGTTAATAAAAATATCAATGAGATATTAGCAGTCAGATTATTGAAGACAAAAAGTGTGCATGGCAGGACGTAAGTTATAGTTACCTTAGGCCGCGAGTTATAGTTATGTGAAATAATCAACTATAACTGCTGAATTTATCTGGTTTTGTGCAAGTAAATTCAGAACCTAACTAAAACGAACCTGCAACCTTCGGTTTCTTAAGTGAAGAAAATTATTACGGAGAATTTCATAAAAAGTGGGCCCAGTTTTTTTTAAAAAATAATTTGAATCCTGCTCATTTAGCCAACTACACTGTCATTACAACATTAGTACAGCTGGTCGTTTATTGGTGATTAAAGTTCAAGTGTATAAAGGGCAATATCACAACACAAAAACAAATCCAGCCACTACCGTAGGTTTTTCCTCTAAGAATATTGAATGATCTGTGCATGCCTAACAAAGGAGAATACTTACATCTTTAGTCCCGATGAAGCCCTCACTCGAGGCACTCTTTCTTCTTGAAATGAACGGAAGCGTTGCTTCTTGCAATGTTACCACGATGGAGAACTGAGGTACATTAACTATGCAGCCTCTCAATGTATTTTATGATAAGTGGGTTGGTCCACTTATCAGGCGAGCAACAAGGCAGATGACAGCCAAAACTATTTTGCAACTAGTGGGTGTCACGAGCAGTCAGCATTATGTCCTTTGTCTGCACTGGTTTATAGAGGCTCCCACGCCTTATAGGCTAAACGCCTTCAGTTCCAGGGAAAAAACAGCATACACACATAAAGGAACCAATGTGGTTCGAACATAGAAGCACGTATACCCGCTGACTTACAAGCTCTGACGGTGCCCTATCACAAGCCAGTGACCTAAAACTATTCGATTATTCTTCTGGGTCTGACTTGTCATTATATAACCAGCATATATTTGCATGTTTTTGAATTTGTATTTCAGTATAAACAGGAAAACTAACAAATTATAATTTAGGAAATTAACAGACCATTGTTGTCAAAGGCAACCTCGCATTCCACCGAAAAGCAATACATTCACATTTTATGGTAAAACTAAACAGGTTTGTATTACATAATTTGCATATTACAATGATGTGGATTAGCTATACGAGCCCCCATCCCTTGTTTCGAACATGGATGTAAACTCTGTCGGAATGATTGTGTCCTCCTAAAAGGGTTAGTGCAGTGACAATGCAGCCAGTGAATAGTAAGCAATGGGTAGGCTCCAAGTCATTTATTGTAAACAATACATCTCGCAAGTGAGAGCACATGCAGTGCATGAGCTGTCACCGGCTTGACCTAAAAATGACCGCTAATTCTTCCTTGGAATTGACGCTGAGCCACATCATATAAAAGCCACTTTTTTCACGGAGATTAACTACTAGAGTGCAAAAGAATGCTGGCAGGACTAGTTACCGCTAAGCCTATTTTGACATACTCTTGAAAATCAGGAGTCTATACATTTAACGCAGCACAAAGTAAACTTCACTAACAAACAGGTTCTTCAATACAGTCTGCCCTTCATAGAGTGATGAGTGTCAATGTCCACAGAAGGTAAAGTGCAAACATTATTGAATCACTGAAGATCACCACAATTTCCAAGCTTCAACAATAAACAAAATTCAAACTGAAGGTGTTTACCATACAAGGGATAATAATAGAAAAAGGAGACCTTAAAATCAAACTAGGTCTTATAGAAGGACACAATCACAAAACAAGGGTGTGTAATGCTGACCTTGTTTTGATGAACACAGTAAGTAGCTCACCGTACACAGCCACAGGTTGTTGAATTATGGTTCTAAAATGCAATGCTCTTTGAATATCCTGGCTACGTAGACCTCGTCTTAAGAGGAAAGACAAGAACTATGGAAAGGCAAGGATGAAGACAAAATTACAGAAATGAAAAATAACTCTGGGTAAAAGCAAGGTCTTGCTTGCAATGGCCATTTATATCTGAAGAGCATAACAGAGAGGATAAGTACCTACTGTAATCATTGTAGATTGTAGACTTGCTTACATGCTTGACAGTAAGTTAAAGAACTACTGGTACATGGGCTCATGGGGGTTGTAGGAAAGTACTCTCTTTCTTGGCATGGTTACCCCCATTTTCTGCCTGTTGTCAGTGTGTTTGACTGTGTTCACTGGGATCTTACTAACCAGGACCCCAGTGATTATGCTCTCTCCCTTCTAACTTGGTAGCTTGTACCATTTTCACCCCACATTTGGCATACTGGTGCCCCCATGTAAGTTCCTAGTATATGGTACCCAGGGCACTGAGGTACCAGGGGACCCCCATGAGCTGCAGCATATATTATGCCACCCTTGCAAAGTGTTCTGCAGGACTGCCATCGCGGCCTGCGTGAAAGGGTGCATGCACCCTTCCACTACAGGTCACTGCACCAGGTCACCCCTATGGCAGGCCCTCCTAGCCCAGAGGGCAGGGTGAAGGTATCTGTGTGTGAGAACACCCCTGCACTAGCAGAGGTGCCACCACTAAGTCCAGTGCCATTTTCCTGGACTTCATGAGTGCAGGGATGCCATTTTATGCATGTACTTGACATAGGTCTCTATCTACGTCCAGCTACATAATGGTAACTCCAAACCTAGGCATGTTTGGTATCAAATATGTCGGAATCATACCACAATACTGTTGCCAGTATTGGATGTATGATTCCATGCACTCTGGGGGCTCCTTAGAGGACCCTCAACATTGCTCCTACTAGCCTTCTGGGGTGTTCCAGGCAGCCCAAGCTGCTGCCACCCCTCAGACAGGTTTATACCGTCCTGCTGCCTGAACAACTCAAGCCCAGGAAGGCAGAACAAAGGATTTCCTTTGAGTATGGGGAAGGTAACAACCTCTCCCTTTGGAAATAGGTGTTACATGGCTTGGGAGGGGTAGCCTTCCCAAACCATTGGTATGCTTTGAATGGCACATTTGGTGCCCTCTGTGCATAAATCAGTCTATACCAGTTCAGGTACTTCCAGTCCCTGCTCTGGCACAAAACTGGACAACGGAAAGGGGAGTGTCCATCACCACCCCGGGGTGGTGCTCATAGCTCCTCCAGAGGGTCCCTGGGTTCTGTCATCTTGAATCCAAGATTGGTAGGGACCTCTGGGAGCATAGGAGTGGACAGGCCAGGCAGGTGATGTCAGAGCCCCCTCCTGATAGGTGGTCACCTGGCTAGGTGACCAATCCCCCTTTCAGGGCTATTTAGGGTCTCTTTCTTGAGTGGGTCCTCAGATTCGGCTTGTAAGATTCCAGCAGGACTCCTCCACAACCTTAGCCGCTGGAACCGCGACTGGACCCTCAAGAACTGACAATCTGCATCCACGAAGAAGAATCTTCTTGCAACATTGTTACCACAGCTCCTTCCAGCTTCTGCAACATTTCCCCGGCTGTGCATCCTCTGAGGGCGGCAAGTCTTCAGTCTGCAAGAGAAGGAAAAAGGAATCTCCCTTGGAGTGAAGAAGTCACTCCCCTGCATCTGCAGGCACCTACTGCAATGACGACCAACTGCATGGATCTCCTCTCATCCTCAGCTGCGTGGATCCTGCATCACAGGTGGTGGTCCGGAGTTGTCCTCTTGGTCCTCTCTGCAGGCTGTCCAACTTTGGTGGAGGTAGGCCCTTGTCTTCCCACACAGGACAGTCTTGTGGCGTGGGACCCTTCTCCAGTTGTGCAGCATGGGCTCCTCTGTGACTCCTGTGTCTCCATCCTGTGGGTGCTGCCTCTGCGGGCTCTCTGTGTTGCTGAGGGTCCCCTCTGACTCCTCCTCCTGGGTTGGGTCCTCCTGGGTCTGGCTGGTCCCCAGCAGCTCCACTTTTCGCCAACCGTGACATTTGTCTTTGCCAAGGCTTGTTGGTGGAATTCCTGCACTAACACATGACTGCTGTTCTTCTTCCAGTGTAGGACGGCATCTCCATCCCTCAGGAACTCTTCACCGACTCCAGGGCTGCAGTGCTGACTTCCTTCACATCAACGGCGACCAACTTGTGCATCCACAGCTGGCTGGGTAGAAGCTCCTACTCCTCCTGGACTCTTCTGTGGCTCTAGGACTTAGTCCCCTTCTTCCACAGGTCTTCCTCTTCAGGAATTCACTGCTGATTTCTTGCAGTCTTGTCTGGGTGTTGCATTTTCTTCTTTTCCTTCCTTTTGGGTGGTTTGGTGAAGATAAACTAACTTGCTCCCATACAGGGTCTATGTCATAGAACATAGAAGTGGCCCGTTGATCTGTGATCATAAGAAGGGACTGACAGTCTCTCTACAACGCAACAGTGTACTTTGATGTGTTTGAATTTGGAGGCTGTACGCAAGACCAGTTAATCTCCCCATCCCTCTTCTGTATGTAAGACTTGTGCAGTGGCTCAGCTGCTGGATTTATTTTTTTCACTAATTGCGCCCTGTAGAACTGAAGCCGACCTGCATGGCGGATCTACAGGGCCTGAGCTTTGATTGTGATATTGTATATCATATTCAACAGACTCCATCAAGTTTGGGTGGGGATGGTTCAGGACTTTCTGGCAGTCTCAAAGAAGACTGGGACAGACTGTCCGCACAAACAAGAACTGATCAAGACTGTGCTACATGGCATGATTATTACAGAATATCTGTGGGCTAATATAGCCCCCAACGGACTCATAGTGACCAATGTACTGCGCATTTTCCTCCACGATCTAGCCATTAAAAAAGACGGGCCCAGATGGCATGGAAATGCACTAGGGACTGGTTGGTCCTTATTAACACAACAAAGCAGTTAGCTGAGAGTATTACTATCCACATTAATATGATAGCAAGCACACCTAAGATCACTGTGACTGCAACAGCATTTAAGAACTGTCTGGCTGAGATAAATAGCGAAATGAACGAAATCAAAGAATACCTGACCCAACAGAAGATCACTAAACTACAAAAGGACATTAACAAGTTCAGCAAGGAAAAGGTATACCTTTGCACATAAGGAGACTACTAAGATGATAACCAATCTCATTCTTTGGACAAATCTGGACCTATTAATCAGAAACCTAGAACTTACAGTGACAACTCATCCTCAGATGAGATGAGGAATTGAAGAACGTTCCACAACAGTATTATAATTTACCTCCTTTTCAACTACATCAACATGCCGTTTAGAATCCCCACTATCCCTTCTTCCAACCTCGCCCACCGATGCCTTACACACCTTTTTTAGGCCGGGGCAGACGCAGAGGAAGAGGAAGAGGCAGACACGTGCAGTGGACCAACAAAGACCCACAGATGGTGACCAGGAGCAGAGGGAAGAACCAGAACAAGACAACTTAGTGGTTAATTTATCATCAAGACCCCTTACAGACATTGAACATCAAGGCTTTAATAAAGGCTTGGGTTTTGTAGCAACTACTAGAGAAGACCTATTTTGCTTAAACTACGAACTGCCTTTTTTTTTTTTCAAGAAAGATCAGACTTCAACACTTGTTCCAAGGTGGACTTACACAGACTCCCAAGGGGGATTACGGTCTGAAGAATCCAACAACATTTACACTCTGCAGGAAAGTGCCACTGTTGGCATGGTTACCCCCCCCTCCTCCCAAACACACAAAGTTTATGCCTTGTGTGTATGCCAACTGTGATAGAAAGTGTGCTGATATCCTGCTAACCAGGCACCAGCACTAGTGTTCTTTCCCAAAATCTGTACCTTTGGTTCCACAATTGGCTCAACCCTGGCCCACAGTTACGTCCCTAGTAAATGGTACCCCTGGTACCAAGGGCCTAGTGGCCAGAGAAGGTCCCCAGGACTGCAGCATTTATTATGCCACCCTAGGGGACCCCTCACCAAGCACATGTACACTGCCTTGCAGCTTATGTGCTAGTGGGGATAAAAAGGCAAGGTAGACATGGCACCTCTCTCAGGCTGCCATGCCCACAAACCGCTGCCTGTGGCATAGGTAAGACTTCCCTCTAGCAGGCCTTACAGCCCTAAGGCAGGGTGCACTATACCACAGGTGAGGGCATAGCTGTATGATCAATATGCCCCTACATACAGTGTCTATGTCCATTCTTAGACATTGTAAGTGCAGTGAAGCCATACTGAGTATATGGTCTGGGAGCTTGTGTTACAAACTCCACAGCTCCATAATGGCTTCAGTGAATACTGGGAAGTTTGATATCAAACTTCCCAGCACAATAAACCCCCTCTGATGCCAGTGTGGGATTTACTAAAAAATGCACACAGAGGGCTAATGCCCCCTGTATGTTAGCCAAACTGCTAGTGCAAGTCTGACTGGTCTGTGCCAGCCTGCCACTTTCAGACAAGTTTCTGACCACATAGGGTGAGAGCCTTTGTACACTCTGTGGTCAGAAACAAAGCCTGTCCTGGGTGGAGGAGCTTCACACCTCCCCCCTATAGGAACTGTAAAACCTGGATGTGTGCCTCAAAGGCTCAAGCCTCAGATTACAGTGCCTCAGGGCACTCCAGCTAGTGGAGCTGCCCGCCCCTGGACAAAGCCCAGCTTTCAGCGTCAAGTCCGGCTGGAAAATTAGGGAAAACAGGGAGGAGTGACTACCCCAGCCAGGACCACCCCTAAGGTGTCCAGAGTTGAGGTGACCCCCTCCATGCAGAATCCTCCATCTTCGTTTGGAGGGCAGGGACTAATAGGATTAGGTGTGTGCCCACTCCCCAAAGGGAGTGGGCGCAAGGAGGGTGTAGCCACCCTCAGGGACAGTAGCCATTGGCTACTGCACTCTTACTCCTAAAATACCCCTAAATCTACGATTTAAGGGCCTCCCTGAACCTAGCTCACCAGATTCCTGGCGACCTAAGAAGAAGAAGGACGGCTTAGCTGAAAACCCCAGCAGAGAAGAAGGAAGACAACTGATTTGTCCCCAGCCCAACCAGCCTGTCTTCTGCTTCAAAGAACTTGCAAAAGAACAGCAACGCATCTAGCGGGACCAGCGACCTCTGCCCAACTCTAGAGGACTGGCCGCACCCAAAAGGACCAAGAACTCCAGAGGACAGCGGCTCTGTCTAAGAAAACCTACAACCAAGGACTCCCACCTCACTCTGGATGCGGGAATCCTAACCACTCTGCACCCGATGCCTACAGCCCGTGTCCGGGTGGCCCAACCAGTTCGAGAGGATCCCCAGGCGGTTCTGAGCAAGTGCCTACCCTGGGTTGACCTCTCCACCCCTTCACGGCGACGCCTGCAGAGGGAATCCTGAGGACCCCCGACTGCGAAAGCTCCAGATGAAGATATCCGATTTCTAAAGACTCACTGCACCCGCAGCCCCTAGGCCTTGGAGAAACCGACACCTGAGTCAGCAACATTCAGCAGGCGGCCCTCCTCCATGTCCAGCCTGTGGTTTGCCTGAGACGACCCCCTGGACCTCGCCTGCAGCCTGTAAGTGACCCCCCCAGACTCCCCTCATTGAGAATCATTGGAGACCCGTCATCCTGTTTGTCCCCTGCAGCCTCAGTGCCACTGAGGTTGTATGTTTGGTGCCTACTTGTGGCCCCCCTTCAGTGCTCCTCTAAACACCCCAGGTCTGCCCTCCGAAGTCACAGGTACTTACCTGCCTGCAGATCTGAAACAAGTGCCCCTAGTCTCCAAAGGATCCAAAGTTCTTTTTGCCTACACTTTGACCTCCGCACCTGACCGGCCCTGTGTTGCGGGTGGTGGGTGTTTCGGGTTAACTTGAACCCCCAATTTGTGGACTTCCTCACCCCCAGAGACTGGAACTATAAGTGCTGTACTTACCTGTAAAACGATCTATCTTTTCTTTCCCCCCAGGAACTGTTTTTGAAAATTGCATGACTGTATGACTTATCAATTTCAAACAAAGTACTGTTGTTACATGTGTGAAATACGAATCTGTTGTAGTACTTACCTGCAGCTTTTAGCTTGTGGTTCAAAAAATAAATTAAGAAAATATATTTTTGATATATAAAAAACATTGGTCTGGAGCTAAGTCACTGAGTGTGTGCTTCTTCT
This sequence comes from Pleurodeles waltl, assembly GCF_031143425.1. Taxonomy (NCBI): domain Eukaryota; kingdom Metazoa; phylum Chordata; class Amphibia; order Caudata; family Salamandridae; genus Pleurodeles; species Pleurodeles waltl. Next base: position 849,629,535 of record NC_090444.1, read on the forward strand.
ATTGTCTGTGTGTGTACAACAAATGCTTTGCACTACCCTCTGATAAGCCTAACTGCTGGTCCACACTTCCACAAAAGAGAGCACTAATATTGTCTACTTTAGTCTCTCCTCTGTTAAGGCTCTGAGGAACCGATGGACTCGGTGCAAACTATATCTCATTTTGGTATAGTATATACAGAGCCAGCTTCCTACACCCCCCCAACTAACATGACGCCATGGGAGATTCTTACTTTTGAAAAAGCTATCATTAATGATTTAAACAAATTGCAACCCAAACGACCATTCGTCAAAACTCCAACAAGAGAGAAGGCAGCTTTGGACATCCTGGCTAAGGATTCAAATATCACTATAAAACCTGCGGACAAAGGGGAGGCCCTTCCTTGTCATCCTTGATTCTGAAGCATACAGATAGGAAAGTTTACGTCTCGTTAGTGACACTTCCTAATATGACCCTCCCTCACAGGACCCTACAGGGAGATTACAGATGCGCATTATGGTAGCGGAAGCTGAATCCAAATACTGGGTTACACATAAGGAGGACGATTTTTTGGTAACTAGCACCCCCCCCCCCCCACACACACACACACACACCCTATTTCTATTGTCTTCCCAAGATCCATAAAGGGTTACAAACACCCAGGTACACACTCCATTGTGCCTGGGATAGGGTCCATTTTGCAACTTATGTCCCAATTTTGCAACTTTTTTCTACAACCTATTGTTAAGGCCACCTCTACCTTTTAGAAAGGCACTAAGGATGTCCCGAATCTTATGCACTCTAGCAATGATGGAGGTCCCGTGAATGCCTTGATCAGTCTTGATGTTGAAGCTCTCTACACTAATATACCTAAGGAAGCTACTCTAAGCGTTGTGAAGGATATGTTATTGACTGGGGATTGGCCCTCAGAGACCCCCATTCAATTCATAATGGACTGCAGCACCATAGCCCTTCTAGAGTTTATTTTTCAATTTGAAAACCAACTTTACCATCAAGTTTGCTGTACATCTATGGGCAGCACCTTTGCCCGGAGCCTAGCCTACCCTACCTCTACATGTTTAATTTTGAGCATTTGTTCATTCTAGACAACAGCAACCCTTTTGCACACAACATTAGATTATGGCGACGTTACAAAGGTGACATCTTGATTGTCTTGAATGGGGACATACAGGAAGTACAACCCTTTATCGCATGGGTGAACAGCCTGAATACATTTGTGAAATTCACAGCAGCTATCTCAACCAAAGAAATTGCATTTCTTGACCTTATCACTGTTGATCAAGGGCGACTAACCATTAAGACCCATTATAAGAAAACAGAACGTAATAATCTCCTACTTCATGAAAGGCATCATCCACGTGCACTACGTAATAATCTAACCTATGGACAATATCTGAAGTTGAAGCGCAATTATAGTGAAACATCCTCTTTTGACAACCAAGCAGATGTTCTTACAAAAAAAAATACTGAAACAACATTACCCGGTGCAGATTGTCAACTCCTACAGGAAGAGAGCATGGAACAACCATAGGGACACCCTGCTAACCACCTACCAAACAGACTGAGACATGACTCACCCATGTTACAACTTCTACCCCTTTGTCTAATTAGATCAAGAAAACGGTCAATAAACGTTGGCCCATTCTTGAAAGCGGGGTAAAAGAATTTCCCAAACCTCTTTTCGCTTTTAAATGAACCAGAAATATCAGGGATATGGTGGTTCAAACTCGTCCACGCTACACTAGCTCCGATTCAACAGAGAAGAGATTATGGCACCTTCCCCATAAAGGGACATTATCCCTGTCCTTACAACAAAACTAGACTGTAGATCTTGGCCATGGAAGGAGGTGGGAAATGAGGAGACATACTAATTGTAATACTCACAACTGCATTTATTTAGTGACGTGTCCATGCAACCAACGCTAAGTAGGGATGACTACCAGACCAGTAAAGGTCAGGATCAATGAACTCTGCAGTAACATATGGTGTGCATGATCCACTACCAAACTTAGTAAACATTTCATTGAAAAACGTAATTCTTCTGATGAGTTAAGGTGGATTGTTTTTGAGGCTCTCACTGAACCCACTATCACCTCACAACATTTGAAAGCGAACAGAGATGGGTCTTTAGATTAAAGACACATATAACCGGCCTCAATGATGACATACAAAAGTCCAGTTTTTTCATATGAATTAGGAAAAGGAGCTGGACATTTTTTGTGCTTTATTTTAATTATATGTCACCTATACATTTGCCTTGTTACCCCACTCAACATTTATGATAGTCTGTGACTCCCTAGGTTCCTTATACAAACCTTCTTGCTACTTATATTACTAATCAAGTGCCAGGTTGAACTAGGTAACACATACTCCTCCCTGTTGGAGAATTATACACTCCTGTAACGTAAAATCACCATATTCTGCCCTACAAGTTTTTTGGTATTGTTACCATTAAGATGGTTGGGGAAAGAATGTATACCTTTGAGAATATTGCACCCCTCTGGTGTCCTAAAACATTTGGTAATGTTTCTGCCAGAATTGGTATGTTAAACAAAACTTCTAGTTGCTACTTAATTTTTTGGATCATTAGATACATTTTCAGGCAATATTCTATATTGTGTCTTTCTTTTATTTGAATCTCTTCCAAGGCAATACGCACAATGTTTTACAGTTTAACTCCACCCCCTTTGTGGGAGTCCACCCAAAAGGGACCAATGAGAAGATACACGATTTGTATTTATTCGGCTGGCTGCGTCATCCGTTTACTTCTGGGTTGGTGGCTGCCGGGTAGGTGTACCGGCACGGACATGAATAGCAACATTCAAGTAGGGACCTTCAGCCTGTTACCTTTTTAAATATTTTTTATCGTTTAATTTGGTTTTGTTATATTGTTGAAGATTCCTATCTCGGGGCGGAAGCGAGCTACTTTGTTCGAGGACCCCGTTCTGTTCAAACGCGCTAGCCTGCATTTAATCTCTTTTCTGTGCCATATTGGTTTGGGTTTTGTGGTGTAGCTATGTTCCTGACCCTCGCCATTCCGGGACAGTGCCTTTTGGCAGATGCCTTTCTTTTAGAATATATCCTGATCACCACGGACTGGAAGACTGGGAGTAGTATCTCTATCTCTTCTCGCTTGTGGCATAGCATTACTGACTCTGAGTACTATTTGTTAAAGGGGAGTTGACAGAGGTGTGTGCAATATCGGATAAACACGTTTGAATTACCAATTTACTGAAGAGGAGCCTGCCTAGGAACTATGATGTCTAGCTACAAATAGTCACACTATATTTTTCCATGACTAAATCGTCAGTATGACTTTCTATATACATCAGGGAAATGGAAGGGGAAGTTACTTTTCCTGTTTCTTCCTACTTTACCCGGCTTATATAGTAACCATCATATGTATTAAGTATCACTACTTCACATTACAGACACACTTAGGGTTTTATGGTGAGGACTAGGTTTTCTTACTTTTTTGGTCCTGAAGAAACGTCACTGATCTTATAGAGATAATGAAAGGTGTGAAACATGTCAACCAGCACACAGGACCAAAGGATAATTTCCTTTATTTTCAACTATCTTCCTTTTTCTTTAGTGAGTGTTGGAACATTATTTTCTGTGTCACTCCTTGCCTTTATTTTAACCTTGACATAGACTGTGTATGGGTTACTAAACACATGGGTTACGGTCTATAGTCAATTTTAGCACACTTTTTCCAGTCCATCACTTCCTTTATTTGCAGGATAATGTTTTTCCCTGCACTTTCCAACAGCACTGATTAAAAGATCTCCGGCAAAGAGCCCCCTGGAAGGACCCGTTGGGGATTGCAGCGCCAGCCAAACATGGAGCAGGCCCTATGATGAAGCATGACACCCATTTGGGTATGAGAGAACTTAATGTTCAGACTACTTATGTTGCAGAGATCACGAAGTAGGCACCATGCATATGGAAAGACGTAAAGTGTATATATGATATCAGTGTCATAAGCCTCGCCATCATTCCCTGAATCAGTTTCAGGTTCAGGTTCAAAGTGTGAGAACACTCATTATCACTTATAATTACTGCAGTAAATCTACCCAAAGACTCTTTATACAAGGCCTTATGAACAACACGTTTGCCAGGTGTCAGCAAGTGGTTCAATGAGCAAAACAGCTTTAAATCCACCAGTTTTAGTGCATGGTGCTTGTGGTCAGACAGGCTCAAAGGAAAGTGAGGCTCAGGCCTAAGACTTTGCTTGAATCAGAAGCCCACTAACCAGTAGGGAGTTTGCACAACTCGGGTCCAAGAAACCAAAATGCACTGGTCCTTTGCCCAGTAAAGAGCAGTCTGAGTCATAGGAGGAGTTCTAGCCTCTACAATATGACAGAACTGGCTTGTAAAAATTCTCCAATTGGCCAAGGATGGCTAGAGAGGCAGGAACAGTACCGTAGGTTTCTCCAGTATTGGTACTCACTCCTCATTTGACACAGTTTTTAACAGGTGGTATAGCCACCCCCAAAGCCAGAGAGAAAGGCACCACTTCTGCAAATCCAAAGACCAGTGCTATCAACAGAAGGAAAAAAAGTCTGAAAGGTGACTTCTGTACATAGTTGTTCCTCACCTGCTCTGGATGTGCACCAGGCTTAGCCTAGTGAAGTAAGGGGGATAGAAGGAGACATAGGAGGTTTGGACTAACCACAGCCTCTCAAAAAGCAAGAATAGCCTCACCTTGTTTGACTAACAGAGAACACTGAAAATCTTCACCACAAAATCCAGGAGTGTCTTTTGACTTCTCAACTGACGGCTTTGCTGGCAAAATACCAAGAAACCAAAGCTAATGAACTTCTAGAATTGGTGGCTATAGTGGTAAAGTTCCAGATTTCTTTTTATAGTTTTGGTAAAATGTAAACACATTAAGACAGTATGAGCAATTCCTTACGTGTAACTGAAGAAGCTCTTTACGACACATGGAGGCATAGTCATGAGAATAGTTATCTTGGAGCTGTTTTTACAGTCATTAGGGGCTGTGTAACACTTTTTAACCTAGTCTGGATGGCAGCCATCTCATACATAGAGGAATATAGCATGACGAAAGATGATGTTAGGGACTTCCATTCCCAGGACGCTGCTGCATGCCTAAGGAGGGGAAAGGAGGCAGGCCCAGAACATACCAGCGTGTATAGCACTATCACTTAGTCTGCTGTGCACGATATGTGTGGGCTGCGCCCGGAGAAAGCTTGGGCTGAGAAGGGGCCTGTACATACCCTGAAAAGCCAGGCAGAGGAAGGAAGGGCCATCTCTACTGGCTCTTCATTTTTCATCCTCAGCTGTTTTTTTGGTCCCCCAAAGCAAGGGTCTTCAAACTGGGGGCCCCTAGGGGGGCCTCAAGTGATACCAAGGGGGGGCACCAGGCTCTGGCCGAAATAAGCATGACACAGATAACAGTGTTTTGTTTTAAGCAGAAACATGTTATTGCATTTATCAAAAGTCAACAGTACTTAACTGCAATGTTTAAGTATGTCTACACATATTTAAACATTGGCAACTTTATAAAAAAATGGTGAAAAAAATTCTGAGGGGGGGCCAATGATTTTTATTATTCAACTAGGGGGGGCTCAGCATTAAAATGTTTGGCGACCACTGCCCTAAAGGGAAGGTATTGTCTAAGATACATATGCATGATTTCTTCAACACACTGCATTTGCAACTGCTTTTACACTCTCCATCTATTATCAGCCCATTTTCCTCAGGCACATGTGTGGTTCTGGTAAGTGTGGTTATGGCTGTCAGTAAGTCAGGGATTTAGGCTCCAACAGAGCCCCAGACATGAACATCCAGAGGGGGACTGCTGGACCCATGAACTGTCAGAGGAAGACAATCCATGAGGACAACGCAATGCAGGTGAACAGCGTAAGGGACCTGGAGTTGACCTCTGAAGATGGCACTACCCCTCCTACCACAGACAGAAACTGGAGCTCAGGACCCTACTTTGGGCATTATGCCTGACACGCTAGTCGCCCGAAGGTCGGGAGTGGTAATATCTGCTGATGAATGCGCCTCTGCAGTGTGGTAAATACACTGTTTGTGAGTCGGACTGCTGGGGAGGCAGAGTTTTGCTGGAGCCGCTGTTTGATTGGAGAATGATGGCATGTGTGGATGGAGAATTGGGGGCTACTTGGAAGATATGCTAACGGAATAGCAATTATATGTTTTGCGTGGAGGAACTTTTGTAGGCTTTTGAAAAAATTCCAGGGTGTGACCATGTTGGATTATGCCTAACACCCATAAGTCAGGTGAGATGTTTTTTCGAACAATTGTTGTGGGACTGAGGTCACCGATGCATGGGAAAAATCATTGCCTTCTGGACTCCTGTGACTTTCCTCCCACCAGAGAACATCTCCGGGCTGGTTGCCTGGGACAGCTGGTCGCTGCAGTAGTCTTTTATGGCACTTGAAAAGTGTAGGATGATTTGAAACCTTGTTGGGCGTATGGCTGGTATCTACTCTGATGGTAAAGGGGTCGTGATGTATACTGGCCTCAACCTCCCCAAAATAACTGAAAATACCCCTTTTGCAGTGTGCCAAGTGAGCAAGCTATTTCCGTGTCCAATTTTATGAACTGCCAGGCATCGTCAAGATGTTTTCGGAAGAGGTTCTCCCCTCGAATGGCATATTCAAGATTTTTGCTTGAACAATGTAGTCTTTAGCCTGCCCTATTGACACAACACTACCACTCCTGCCATCTGGCAGAAAGTGGTAGCAGAGATATTCATCAATGCATTGATTATTTCTAAAGCAGCCTTTTGTCTTTCCATCAAAATCTTTTTTGCTTCCTTTTTCTTGTTGTCAGGCAGATAATCTATTAACGACAATGTGTCTGATAACATTTGAGGATTGGAACACCCCAAATTTGGCCAGAGCATTAGAGGCCCTGATAGAAGTGGCTGCGGTGGCTGAGAATCTTTTGCCAATATTATCTGACCTGCGACCCTCTATCTGGTGAAGCTGAGCAGGGAGAAGAAGGATTATTTTCCCGTCATTGTGCTGCCTGCATGATAACCAAATCCAGTTGAGGCTGACATACAAGGCACAATGCGCAGTCTCTGAAGCCCTACATTTTTGTCTAGTTGTGGTATGACTGCTGGAACTGAGGCTGGTGCCTTCAATAGTTTTAACCTTTCTTACTATATATAATCCACAATGGGTATGGATCTCACTGTATGGTGGGCCACATCTTTGAAGTTGTACAGAAATCATATCGCTTGTTTTGCAGGAAGGGTTAATCAAAGAGCTTGGATCTGTGATCCAGAAGATTGTGAAAACCAACAACATCTGCTGGGGCAAGTCTACTGGAGGTGGAGTAGGTGATGTGAGCTGAGGAACCATGCTATCATCACATTCAGGGCTACTGAAAGGATCTCGTCTTCCTCCTGTTGTTGTTCGCCATCACTATCTGCTACGGTATTCCCGATGGTGACAGGCTGAGGTACTGGTCTGTCATTTTGTAGAGGAGGTGCTGGGTTTTTAGGCAGAGAAACTGTTTCAGGTGCCTGTGATCGATGTGGAGTCTATGGACTCGACTTGTTTGCATCCAGAAATCTCTTGTAGTGGTCATTAATGAGGAAGAGCAGATCTGCATCCTCCGTGTCCTGGCACTTAACGTTCAGCTGGGAAGGGCTGTACGCAGGACCAAACATACCTTTGTCCCCTGACTCTTGCATCATGAGCAGACAAACTCGAGGCAAAGGAGAGATACTGGAGTGCTAAGTTCTACAAAGACCGTGGAATAGCTTTCTCTGGCACAGGAACAGCCTCCTTCAATGTCGTTGACAGTGCCGTCGACGGGATCAAAGTTGATAACATTGTAGTAGAGAAGAAGCCTGTGTTGACGGAATGGTCGTAGAAGTTTTTGGTGTTGTCCACAGTCTTGTCAACAACACTGACTGTCATCGTCGATGGCTTTGTCGGCAATGCAGATGTAGTCATCGTCATTCTGGTGGAGGTGGTCGGCGACGTCACTGTGGCCACTGGCATCAAAGTTAACTGACTCCTCAACGCCCTCACAGACAAAGCTGCTGTCGATAGGGTGTTTTTTGTCAACAGATCAGTCAACAATCTAATCTTCTGGGCCACTGGTTGTTTAAATGGTGTGACATGAACTGAAACAGGAGAAAATAGAGATCTGAGAGAGGGAGGTGCTTCAGGCTACTCCTTTGTACTCAACGTCTCAGCGCTGGCTTCTCTACTGTGGAATTTCACCCGGTTTTAATCCTTGACTGATGAGGACTCTTCCTCCTGTTTGTTCTTTCTTGAGGATGTATGCCCTTTTTCATCATCATTGTAGAAAAGTCACTCTTTTTGGCATGGTTACCCCCACATTTTGCCTGTTATCACTGTGCTTAGACTGCTTTCACTGGGATCTCTCCTCTAAATGTGGTTGCCTTTGTACCCTTTTGTAGGAAGCTGGCCTGGTGTGTGGTGGGTACCCAAGGTACTTACACCTTTTACCAGGTCCAGGTATCCCATCTTAGTGAAGTGTAGGCAGTGTCTTGAAGGCAGTCTCTCTAGAGGTAGCTGTGGACGAGCATCCAAGGCTAATCTAGGAGACATGCAAAGCTCATGCAATACTACTGTAGTCACACAGCACTTACACACATGAAAGAAAACACTCAGTTATACAAAAATAAAGGTACTTTATTTTCGGAACAAATCACCACAAAATACTAGAAGGGCAATCCTCCAACAGGAGATAAGTAATACAATAAATATATACACTTGTTAGCAGAAATAGTCATAGAAAATGTAAGAAAACTGTGCAAATACCAATAACCAATAGAGGGAGCACAAATCATATACTTAACAAAATGGTATGCGAACACAGGAGCCCAACCTAGGTATGTATACTGCGTAGAAGGAGTTGGGAGTACTAGAAAACCACAAAGATAAGTAACACATTTACCCCCCCCCTCCCCCCCCCCCCCCACACACACACACACACACACACACAACAACCAGGAATGCAGGATGAACTCACTGGATTTTCCCCAAACCAACCAAAAGGAGGAAAAGAACAAAAAGAAGATGCCAAGACAAGACTGCAAGAAAACCAGTGGTGGATTCCTGAAGAAAGAATACCTGTAGAGAGAGGGGATCAAGTCCAAGAGTCACAGTGGAATCCAGCAGGAGAAGCAGATACTGCCCACCCAGCTGTAGTTGCAGCAGTTGGTCAACAGTAATGAACAGGCCAGCACTACAGCCCTGGAGCCAGAGGCGAGTTAATGATGGATGCAGATGATGTCCCACACTGGAAGGAAGATTGCAGATGGGTGTCGGTGCAGGAATTCCACCAACAAGCCTTAGCAAATGCAATATTGCGGTTAATGGACAAGTGGTGCTGCGGGGACCAGCAAGGCCCAGGTCGACTCAACCCAGGAGGGGGAGTCACAGGGGAGCCTCAGCATCGCAGAGTCTCCACAGGAGCAGAGGTAGAACCCACAGTAGTCCCACAGGACGGGGGACCCAAGAGTGGCAGAAGAGACATATGCAACACTACAAAAGAGGACCCCACGCCACCGGAGAACCACGCAGCGGGCTGTACTTTGCAGGAAGGAGTGCTGGAGCTACACGTTGCCTGAAGATCCCTTGAAGGAGATGCAAACAAGCCTTGGCAGCTGCAAGAGACACAGTGCATGGGGGTAATGTCCTGCTTGGAAAGGCAAAGGCTTACCTCCACCAAAGTTGGGTAGCTGGCAGAGAGGACCAAGAGGACTACTCCGGACCACCAATGTGATGCAGGATCCACGCAGCTCAAGATGAGGAGATCCACGCATGCAGCCAGTCGTCGCTTGCTGTAGGTGCCTGCAGTTGCAGGGGAGTGACTCTTTCACTCCAAGGGAGATTTCTTCTTGTGCAAGCTGAAGAGTTCCAGTCTTCAGAGTATGCGCGGCCAGGAAAATGTTGCAAAGCTGACAGGAGACTTGGAAATAAAGTTGCTGAAGAGTCTTCTTTGTTGCAACAGCATTTGTCGGTTCCTGGAGGGTCCAATCGCAGTTCCAGTGGCCAGAAGTCAAAGTGGAGGTTGCAGAGGAGTCCTGCTGGAATCTTGCAAGCCGAAATTGACCTACCCAAGAGAGAGACCCTGAATAGCTCTGAAAGGGGGATTGGTCACCGAACCAGGTAAGCACCTATTAGGAGGGGACTCTGGTAGCATCTGAGTTGCCAGGCAGGTGACGTCAGAGTTCCCTGCCAACCTTGGAAACAAGATAGCAGAACCTATGGACCCTCTGGATGAGCTCTGAGCACCACCCACGGGGTGGTGATGGACAGGGGAGTGGTCCCTCCTTTTCCATTGTCTAGTTCTGCGCCAGAGCAGGGACTGGGGGTTCCTGAAACAGTGTGGACTGGTTTATGCAAGGAGGGCACCAAATGTGCCCTTCAAAGCAAACCATTAGCTTGGGGGAGGCTACCCCTCCCAAGCCAGTCACACCTATTTACAAAGGGAGAGGGTGTTACCTCCCTTTCCCAAAGGAAATCCTTTGTTCTGCCTTCCTGGGCTCGATCAGATCAAGCAGCAGGAGGGCAGAAACCTGTCTAAAGGGTGGCAGCAGCTGGGCTGCCCAGAAAACCCTGTAAGATTGGTGGTAGCAATGCTGGGGGTCCTCTAAAGAGCACCCAGAGTGAATGGAATCATACTTCCAATTCATGCAACAGTATTGGGGTATGATTCCGACATGTTTGATACCAAACATGCCCAGGTTCGGATTTACCATTTTGTAGCTGGACCCAGGTACTGAACTATGTCCAGTACATACGTAAAATGGCGTCCCCACACTCACAAAGTCCAGGAAAATAGATCTGAAGTTTGTGGGGGCACCTCTGCTAGGGCCCTGGCTGGACGCTCTAAGCAGTGTCAGGATTGGCCGCAGGGCAGTCTGGGAGCCTGTGCCTGCCTGCAGTGGAGGAGTGGCGCGGTGGCAACAAAGAAATTTAATAAGTCATGTTTATTTACCCAACCTCCACGTGCCGCCCCTTCCGCGCCCCACTCCTGGCAATATAGCCCACTGTGTCCTTGCCAAACCTGGGACATAGTGAGTGAACAGAGCAGCCATTTTAAATGCATGTGCTGGACACTGGTCAATACGAGCTTCCCTGCTACATGATGGACACTTTGAGCCCTGGGTTGTTTAGTATCAAACAACTCAGAATGATAAATCCAAACTGGTAGAGGTGCCCCCTGCAAACGCTACCTAGCTTGGCCTGGTTGCTGACTGGTCCTATCCAGCCTGCATCCTCCAGACACCCAATCTACACACCATGTGGGAGAGAGCTGTCTCTCTGGTTTGTAGAGCAATGCCCTTCCTGGGTGGGGGTGCTAACACGCCCTCCCTCAGGAATGTGCACTGCCCTGACTTACCGCCTTTGAAACTCGACCCCCAGCCCAGCTGCTAAGCAGTCTATGGTCACCCCCTTCGCAAACCATCACTTTTAGCTGGAGAAAAGGTGGAAAATAACACAAAAAGTAGGAGTGGGACGGCCCCACCTAGCATGCATTACACCTAATATGTTGCTTACGAGGGAGGCACTCTCATTTTCCTCCATCTTAGGTGGAAGGAAAATAGTAAATCAGGGATAGGGAAGTGACCCTTCCCACACGAAGTGGTCACTGTAGTACATGTAGCCACCTAAAGGTAGGTGTCCATTTGGGCAATACCAGGTCCCCCCTAAAACGCCCACTAAATTCAGTATTTAGTGGGTGTCCTTAAAATAGGTAAAATAGGTAATAGGTAAAATAGGTAATTGGATCTGACGGACAAAAGAAGTCCAGGACCAAGAAGATCCCAGGCACGAGAACTGTGGACCTGCTGCAACAAAGAAAAGGCACCAAACTCTGCCTGCCGCACCCAGGGCCCGCCAACTGAGGAGCGGCGGTGTAGGAGGCTGGCCTGGTTTGTAGTGAGTACCAAGGGGTACTTACACTCTGTACCAGGTCCAGTTATCCCTTATTAGTGTAGAAGAGGTGTTTCTAGCAGCTTAGGCTGATAGAAGGTAGCTATAGCAGAGCATCTTAGGCTGAACTAGGAGGCATGCAAAGCCCCTACTATACCACTGGTGTCATATGCACAATATCATGAGAAAACACAATACACAGATATACTAAAAATAAAGGTACTTTATTTTTATGACAATATGCCAAAAGTATCTCAGTGAGTACCCTCAGTAGGAGGATGCCAAATATACACAAGATATATGTACAAAATACCAAAAATATGCAGTAGTAGCAAAAGGAAGTAATGCAAGCAATGTAAAGTTACAGTAGATTGCAATAGGAGCACATAGGTATAGGGGCAACACAAACCATATACTCCAAAAGTGGAATGCGAACCACGAATGGACCCCAAACCTATGTGAGCTTGTAGAGGGTCGCTGGGACTGTAAGAAAACAGTGAGGGTTAGAAAAATAGCCCACCCCAAGTCCCTGAAAAGTAGGTGTAAAGTGCACCTATAACCCCCAGAGAGCACAAAAGTCGTGATAGGGGGTTTCTGCAAGGAAGTCCAACACCAGCAAAGCAACCAAAGTGGATTTCCGGACCGGAGTACCTGTGGAACAAGGGTACCAAGTCCAAGAGTCGCGACAATTTCAAGAGTGGGCAGATGCCCAGGAAATGCCAGCTGAGGGTGCAAAGAAGCTGCCACCGGATGGTAGAAGCTGTGGATTCTGCAAGAATGAAGAGGGCTAGAAACTTCCCCTTTGGAGGATGGATGTCCCATGTCGTGAAGAAGCTTGCAGAGGTGTTCCCACGCAGAAAGACTGCAAAAAAGCCTTGCTAGCTGCAAGGGTTGCGGTTAGGGTTTTTGGATGCTGCTGTGGCCCAGGAGGGACCAGGATGTCGCCACTTGGATGAGGAGACAGAGGGGGTGCCCAGCAAGTCAGGGATCCCTCACAGAAGCAGGCAGCACCCGCAGAAGTACCGGAAGAGGCACTTGGAAGAGGAGTGAACCGGAGTCCACCTGAAGACACAAAAGGGAGTCCCACGATGCCGGAGGACAACTCAGAAGGTTGTGCACTGCAGGTTAGAGTGTCGGGGACCCAGGCTTGGCTGTGCACAAAGGAAATTCTGGAAGAGTGCACAGGAGCCGGAGCAGCTGCAAATCACGGGGTACCCAGCAATGCAGTCTAGCGTGGGGGAGGCAAGGACTTACCTCCACCAAACTTGGACTGAAGAGTCACTGGACTGTGGGAGTCACTTGGACAGAGTTGCTGAGTTCCAGGGACCACGCTCGTCGTGCTGAGAGGGGACCCAGAGGACCGGTGATGCAGTCTTTTTGTTGCCTGCGGTTGCAGGGGGAAGATTCCATCGTCCCACGGGAGATTTCTTCAGAGCTCCTGGTGCAGAAAGGAGGCAGGCTACCCCCAGAGCATGCACCACCAGGAAACAGTCGAGAAGGCGGCAGGATAAGCGATACAAGGTTGCAGTAGTCGTCTTTGCTACTTTGTTGCGGTTTTGCAGGCGTCCTGAGCAGTCAGCGGTCGATCCTTTGGCAGAAGGTGAAGAGAGAGATGCAGAGGAACTCTGGTGAGCTCTTGCATTCGGTATCTGAAGAATTCCCCAAAGCAGAGACCCTAAATAGCCAGAAAAGGAGGTTTGGCTACCTAGGAAGGAGGATAGGCTAGTAACACAGGTAAGAGCCTATCAGAAGGAGTCTCTGACGTCACCTGATGGCACTGGCCACTCAGAGCAGTCCAGTGTGCCAGCAACACATCTGTTTCCAAGATGGCAGAGGTCTGGAGCACACTCGAGGAGCTCTGGGCACCTCCCCTGGGAGGTGCAGGTCAGGGGAGTGGTCACTCCCCTTTCCTTTGTCCAGTTTTGCGCCAGAGCAGGGCTGGGGGATCCCTGAATCGGTGTAGACTGGCTTATGCAGAGATGGGCACCATCTGTGCCCATCAAAGCATTTCCAGAGGCTGGGGGAGGCTACTTATCCCCAGCCCTGACACCTTTTTCCAAAGGGAGAGGGTGTAACACCCTCTCTCTGAGGAAGTCCTTTGTTCTGCCTTCCTGGGCCAGGCCTGGATGGACCCCAGGAGGGCAGAAACTTGTCTGAGGGGTTAGCAGCAGCTGCAGTGAAACCCCGGGAAAGGTAGTTTGGCAGTACCCGGGTCTGTGCTAGAGACTCCGGGGATCATGGAATTGTCTCCCCAATGCCAGAATGGCATTGGGGTGACAATTCCATGATCTTAGACATGTTATATGGCCATGTTCGGAGTTACCATTGTGACGCTATACATAGGTAGTGACCTATGTATAGTGGACGCGTGTAATGGTGTCCCCGCACTCACAAAGTCCGGAGAATTTGCCCTGAACGATGTGGGGGCACCTTGGCTAGTGCCAGGCTGCCCACACACTAAGTAACTTAGCACCCAACCTTCACCAGGTGAAGGTTAGACATATAGGTGACTTATAAGTTACTTAAGTGCAGTGGTAAATGGCTGTGAACTATCGTGAACGCTATTTCACTCAGGCTGCACTGGCAGGCCTGTGTAAGAATTGTCAGAGCTCCCTATGGGTGGCAAAAGAAATGCTGCAGCCCATAGGGATCTCCTGGAACCCCAATACCCTGGGTACCTCAGTACCATATACTAGGGAATTATAAGGGTGTAACAGTATGCCAATGTGAATTGGTGAAATTGGTCACTAGCCTGTTAGTGACAATTTAGAAAGCAGAGAGAACATAACCACTGAGGTTCTGGTTAGCAGAGCCTCAGTGAGACAGTTAGTCATCACACAGGGAACACATACAGGGCACACTTATGAGCACAGGGGCCCTGGCTGGCAGGGTCCCAGCGACACATACACTAAAACAACATATATACAGTGAAATATGGGGGTAACATGCCAGGCAAGATGGTACTTTCCTACAGGCGGTACACTGGAAAAACTCTAAAAGAACCCCTGAGGACCTCCAAGCTTCGAAAATCACTCAAGAACTCCCTCCAGAGTGGAGGTACCACTCTGCAAAAAGAAGAAACCAGCAAATCAGAGAGGGTCACTTCACTGACCAGCAGCTAATTCCTGAAAAGGAAGTCGCAGCTGGACCCGACGACACACCGACGACCGCGAGTCCGTACCAACTCTTATGTTCTCTTATTAGGACAACTTTCCTGTTTTTATTTCTTCTTTTTTTTTTTTTTTTAGAGAATCTCTCCTTTGATCCTTCTTCCTGTTATATAGATGTATTAATTGTGACATAAGGATAAATGTCCATGTTGATCCCAACTAAAGTCCTGGTCTTGTATAATAGTGCCGACGTACGTTTCGGTGACAAGCGGCCCTACACGGGTCACTCACCTTTTTGAGGGCACCAACCCTTGATATGTACACAATAATTCCAGGGAAAAATTTAGTAAATACTTGATCTGTGTTTCTGGAATGTAAAAAAACAAAATGATTATGTCTATAATAATGAGATCTCCATACAAGCGATACAGAAAAGACAAACATAAAAAAATCAAATAAACAGAGAAAAAAGACGAAAAAGACCATAAGAAAAAAGAAAAAAATAAAGAGTTAAAGATATACCTGCGCATGTGATGTTCATGCAGGAAAGATAGTAAAGAAAGTACTCCATAACCTTTGTGGTCAATGTGCAACCCTATGCCCCAGATGTGATTTAAATAGGCATGCCAAAAACAATAACTTGCATCCAGAAAAAATACACCAAAAGGTGCTCTCTATTTTATTGACCCAATGGTACTCTATGCAATGATTAATGAAGATGATACCTTGTTGATAAAAATACTGGTAATAGTCTCCACTCAGCCAAGACGTTTCTCTTTCCTTTCAATATTGTTGTTTAGAGTACCTGAACGAAATCCAACAAAGTTTGTAGATATATAAATCCTAATGTTGGTCTACACCTAAAAACAGTACCGTCAGGAAGACATCTCTTCCCAAGAGCGCATCCTCTAGTTCTTAAATATTGTCCAATAACAATGAATCCTTGCCCCTTATCTTACCTTATGCTTATGGTTTTGCCCAATGTACAAGGCCATATATTACTCTGCAGAGTAAGCAAGATGTAGAGCCTCTATTTGGATACTTGGTGAAGCCATGTCCTTACGCGGGAGCGTGCGAAAAGAAACCGGCACCACTGCCGGCTAAATATATTCCAATATGGGGAGCTCACCGCTCTCCCCAATAAGAATAATCCTGAGCACGGCAAAAGTCACGGCTGTTCCAATATTGAGAACCAAACTGGTATGGGAGTCAGATGGTGACTAAAAAAAACTCCTGCGTGAGCCCGGATGAAGTAAGTACAGATACTAGAAACAGATGACGGACGCCCAACCAACGTGAGGATATCAGGAATAGTGTGAGGAGCGCTATCTTGGAGTGGATACTTATAATACATGTACAGCGACCTCATAACTAAGCAAGATCCAAGATAGAAAAAGGGGCTAGGGGAAGAAAATAGGTACAAAAAAATCGGAAGACATGTGTCTCTGACTAAACATCATATTACTGTTAATTGTACCGCTGAGATTGAAAATAGTACCACGGCTCTAAGAGGGATGGCAAGCCAAGGACAAGGGATATCATAAGGCATATTACCAACAAGGGTTCAAATGAGGATGGCATATAGAAAACCCCTGGCTATCCTAAGAGGCCCCATGAAAAAAATAGTAACTATTCCAAAACCTAAGACATATGCAATACTATAAAGAAAACAAGATTTTATGATATATGTTGTCCTATCCCATAGACATGAAGCATGTAAATTATCCATGCATAAAAAACAGAAAGTCTGATCCACCTATTATGGAGGGGGCTAACTCCCTTAGACTATTAATAGACTTGAAACAAAAAGAACTTGTAACGAAAGGGGCTTATTTTCTCTTCACAAGAAGGAGTTTTTCCATGGAATTCTTTCATTCAATCCTTTGTTTACAGTGTCAAGAAAATAAATCCAGAAGACTTCCATTTTCTTCTGGTATTTATCCTGTTCCACCATGTACTGCAGTGATTTTTTCTAATATAATCCATTGCAATTCCCTTTCGTGGTGTTGTTTTTCCATACAGTGGTCAAGTAGGGGAGCTTGGAGACGTTCATGCCTAATCGCTGACTTGTGTTCGTGGAGACGTACTCTAAACTGATGTCCCGTTTCTCCAACGTATCCTAGATGACAAGGACATAGGATACAATAAATAACATTGCAGCTTTGGCAATTTGTCATTTTTTTAAAACGGACTGTCTTGTTGTTATATTCAAATGTATCAGAGACTATTGCCTGAGCACAGACATGACAGGTACCGCATTGATGGTTACCCAATACCGGATTGGTACCTGTAATACTTTTT
Source organism: Pleurodeles waltl (assembly GCF_031143425.1). Lineage (NCBI taxonomy): Eukaryota > Metazoa > Chordata > Amphibia > Caudata > Salamandridae > Pleurodeles > Pleurodeles waltl. The sequence continues at coordinate 849,646,868 of NC_090444.1, forward strand.
TGAATACATTTATTTTGACTCTTGACACAAGACTGTACCAATTTGTCTCTAAGGTTGGAATTCCTTTTGAACACAAACATGGGTCTCAAAAGTGGAATATCACCATTATTAGTATTAAAAATATTCCAACTGGTAATTATTTCTTGGATCTTATTATTAATATTGGAGTGCCTAATGACACATACCATCCTGTTCTGTTCTTTTTTTGATGAGCTTCTTGAAGGCTATCACAATTGTAATATTTTGCCCTTTTATAGGCATCCCTTATAACCCTATAAGGATAGCCTCTCTGAAGAAAGTTCTCTTTCCTTTTTGCAGCGTTCTTATCATATTCAATTAGTTGCTGCAATTTCTTCGATTTCTAAGGAATTGACTAAAAGGGATGCTTTGTCGCTGGCTCTTGGGATGATAACTGTTAAGTGTAATAGCGTACTCCTAGCTGTTGGTTTTGTGTACAGGCTCACTAGAAGATGTTCCCTTTCTTCCAAAAATCAGGATATCCAAGAACTCTATCATGTGATTGCTATAGTTGGAAGACAATGTGAGATTGACATCACAAAGATTCAGCCATTCTATAAACTCCAAAAGTTGTTCCTCTTCTCCTTCCCATATAAAAAAAAAAGATGTCATCGATGTATCGTCTCCAATTCATGATATTTTTAAAGAAGGGGGCAATTTCATTATATATAAATTTCCCCTCAAAGAGGCCCATATATATGTTGGCCACACTGGAGGCACAGGCGGCTCTCCCATGCTAACTCCCTTGATTTGTTTAAATACTTCACCATCAAATTCAAAGATATTATTTCTTAACCCTATGTCCAAACAGCTCATGATGAACTCCACTGGGATCTCACTAGTTTCTTCTGTGATTATATGTCCAACCGCACTGTAAGCTGCTTCCTGCGGAATATTAGTATGTAGGACCTCAATGTATAAGGTGACTAGAAAGGCTCTGTTAAGATTAAACTCCAGTCCCTCAGTTCTTGTTATCATATGCCCTGTATCTTTTATATAAGAAGGAAACTTGATAACCAGAGGTTTGAGAAAGAAGTCAATATATTTTGATGCAGGCTCAATTGCTGATCCAATAGTGGAGACAATAGGTCTTAACGGGGATCATAAACGTGTTTATGTATTTTAGGTACTCCATAGATGGTAGGTAGTTTGGGTTTGCTGACCAACAGATATTCCACTTGGGCCTTTGTTATAGCACCACTTAGGATGCCATTGGTACAAACGGCTCTGATCTTGGAGCAAATATGTGTGTTTGGATTAGTTCTTATCTTCTGATAATGTGCTGGCACTGCTAGCGTATCTCGCATCTTTTGTTTATAATTTTCAGTATTCAACACAATACCTCCTTCTTTGTCACATGGTTTGACACAAATTTCTTTGTTATTCTGAAGGTCTTGCATGGCTTTTGTTTGCTCTACTGTGAGATTAGGAGACGGAGCAGGTATATATTTAAGTGGATTATTTATTTTGTAGTAAACTATCTTCTAAAAAAAAAAAAAACACGTCTGGGCCCAAAAATTCTAAATCAGGAGTAAACTTAGATTGAGGTTTGAAGACCTCAATGGCATATTCTTGGTTGATTTCTCTATGCTTGAAGAACTTTTTCAGTCTGATTTTAGGAAAAAAAAAAAGACTGTATATCACTCATAATTTCAAATTTATTCGCTCTCTGGTTGGGGTCAAAAGTGAGCCCTTTGTTTAGAAGTTCCAAAGTCTCTCTACTCGGGAACCAGATAGATTGAAAATGGGGAAAGGCTCTATGGTGACTACATCTTCCAATATTGGTGTCTTCTTGTTTGAAGAAATTGATGGAATTGATCCATCTGCTGGTATGATCTCCCTCTGTTTTGTGACCATCCCCGGGAGCTGGTCCAGCTCCCTTGATTGTCTAAAAAAGCATTAGATTTTGTGGTCTTGCTTTGTGCAAGATCATGTCTATTAGAGCCTCCTTCTCTGTCAGATTCAGAGGTGTCTGAAAACGTAACTCTCTGTTTTCTGTGTGTGGAATTGTTCATACTCTGGTCTGCATTAGTTTTCCTTTAAGTATGGATAGACTCTATCTAACGCAAAAAGACATAGATCTTTCTTAAATTTATCTGTCTTCCTTTTGATTAAGTATTCTTGATAAGTTTCGAACTCTGCATCTATTTTTTCTAATATTTTCTTGCTTCCTCCAGTGCTCCCTTTTGTTTAATCTTACTCTCAAGGGCAATGATTTCAGTTTCAAGAGTGCTTATCATTTCCTTAGCTGTCTCTATGATCCTCAGGGACCGTTTTTCCAAAAATGACTGAATCTCTGCAAAGAGTCCAGGGATATTTCTAACCCTAAGGCCCATTGGAATAACTCCAGCTTTCAGATACTCAAATATAAAATTATCATGTGCTTCAACTCTCTTCATTTTCTTTTTTAGATTAATAAGCATCCAACCATCGTCATCGTATTCTTTGAAATGACTATTGCTGTTAGTGACATTTGTATCTTTTCCTACCAATGCTAAAAACTGGTCTTCTGAGAATCCAAACGTTTTTAAAGAATCCATAATTTGGATTTAAAACTAAAAAGACTAAGATAAGAAAGAGAAAAGATAAGAACAAAAAAAGAGAAACAAGACCAAAACACAAGACAAACAACCAACAAAAACCCTAAACAGCACAACAGCGGGAACAAAGCCCTGCACCAGCTCCAGAGACCTTTTCCCGGAACCAGGAGCCGCCCAAACTTTTCCATCTGGCACAGTCTGCCCACCAAGGACCTCAACCAAGCTGCAAAAGAAGAACTTGGTAAACTAACTGTACAATTTTATGTGCATTTTAGGTGACCTTCCATTGATTCCTATGGTGCGTAATTACATACAAAAATACTTTTTCTTAAACTTAAAAAATTCATTTCTCAAGAAGTACTTAACCACTTTTGATAATCTTGGTCTTAAAAATTACATAAAAATCTGAAGTATTTTTATAAATTGGTCTTGAGTTATTCCTTTGAGTGTGTACGTTGCATGATTGATACTGTGAGTACAACAGATGCCTTACACTTCTCCAAGATTGGCCTAACTGCTCAAACAAGCTACCTTAAAAATTAGAGCAGTAGGTGATCTACTTTTTGCCCCTGTAAACCAACGTGTGGTTGCCTGGACCTCCTGCACAGTGTGCCTAGCTCTGCACCCTACATACAGGGCCAGTCTCCTATAAAAGATGCTGTAAGGAAATGCCTCCTTGGCATGGTTGCCCCCTGACTTTTTGCCTTTGCTGATGCTATGTTTACAATTGAAAGTGTGCTGAGGCCTGCTAACCAGGCCCCAGCACCAGTGTTCTTTCCCTAACCTGTACTTTTGTATCCACAATTGGCAGACCCTGGCATCCAGATAAGTCCCTTGTAACTGGTACTTCTAGTACCAAGGGCCCTGATGCCAAGGAAGGTCTCTAAGGGCTGCAGCATGTCTTATGCCACCCTGGAGACCTCTCACTCAGCACAGACACACTGCTTGCCAGCTTGTGTGTGCTAGTGAGGACAAAACGAGTAAGTCGACATGGCACTCCCCTCAGGGTGCCATGCCAGCCTCTCACTGCCTATGCAGTATAAGTAAGACACCCCTCTAGCAGGCCTTACAGCCCTAAGGCAGGGTGCACTATACCATAGGTGAGGGTACCAGTGCATGAGCATGGTACCCCTACAGTGCCTAAACAAAACCTTAGACATTGTAAGTGCAGGGTAGCCATAAGAGTATATGGTCTGGGAGTCTGTCAAACACGAACTCCACAGCACCATAATGGCTACACTGAAAACTGGGAAGTTTGGTATCAAACTTCTCAGCACAATAAATGCACACTGATGCCAGTGTACATTTTATTGTAAAATACACCACAGAGGGCACCTTAGAGGTGCCCCCTGAAACTTAACCGACTGTCTGTGTAGGCTGACTAGTTCCAGCAGCCTGCCACACCAGAGACATGTTGCTGGCCCCATGGGGAGAGTGCCTTTGTCACTCTGAGGCCAGTAACAAAGCCTGCACTGGGTGGAGATGCTAACACCTCCCCCAGGCAGGAGCTGTGACACCTGGCGGTGAGCCTCAAAGGCTCACCCCTTTGTCACAGCCCAGCAGGGCACTCCAGCTTAGTGGAGTTGCCCGCCCCCTCCGGCCACGGCCCCCACTTTTGGCGGCAAGGCTGGAGGGAACAAAGAAAGCAACAAGTAGGAGTCACTGGCCAGTCAGGACAGCCCCTAAGGTGTCCTGAGCTGAAGTGACTCTAACTTTTAGAAATCCTCCATCTTGCAGATGGAGGATTCCCCCAATAGGGTTAGGATTGTGACCCCCTCCCCTTGGGAGGAGGCACAAAGAGGGTGTACCCACCCTCAGGGCTAGTAGCCATTGGCTACTAACCCCCCAGACCTAAACACGCCCTTAAATTTAGTATTTAAGGGCTACCCTGAACCCTAGAAAATTAGATTCCTGCAACTACAAGAAGACGGACTGCCTAGCTGAAAACTGCAGAGGAAGACCAGAAGACGACAACTGCCTTGGCTCCAGAAACTCACCGGCCTGTCTCCTGCCTTCCAAAGATCCTGCTCCAGCGACGCCTTCCAAAGGGACCAGCGACCTCGACATCCTCTGAGGACTGCCCCTGCTTCGAAAAGACAAGAAACTCCCGAGGACAGCGGACCTGCTCCAAGAAAGGCTGCAACTTTGTTTCCAGCAACCTTGAAAGAACCCTGCAAGCTCCCCGCAAGAAGCGTGAGACTTGCAACACTGCACCCGGCGACCCCGACTCGGCTGGTGGAGATCCAACACCTCAGGAGGGACCCCAGGACTACTCTAATACTGTGAGTACCAAAACCTGTCCCCCCTGAGCCCCCACAGCGCCGCCTGCAGAGGGAATCCCGAGGCTTCCCCTGACCGCGACTCTTTGAATCCAAAGTCCCGACGCCTGGGAGAGACCCTGCACCCACAGCCCCCAGGACCTGAAGGACCGGACTTTCACTGGAGAAGTGACCCCCAGGAGTCCCTCTCCCTTGCCCAAGTGGAGGTTTCCCCGAGGAATCCCCCCCTTGCCTGCCTGCAGCGCTGAAGAGATCCCGAGATCTCTCATAGACTAACATTGCGAACCCGACGCCTGTTTCTACACTGCACCCGGCCGCCCCCGCGCTGCTGAGGGTGAAATTTCTGTGTGGGCTTGTGTCCCCCCCGGTGCCCTACAAAACCCCCCTGGTCTGCCCTCCGAAGACGCGGGTACTTACCTGCAAGCAGACCGGAACCGGGGCACCCCCTTCTCTCCATTCTAGCCTATGTGTTTTGGGCACCACTTTGAACTCTGCACCTGACCGGCCCTGAGCTGCTGGTGTGGTGACTTTGGGGTTGCTCTGAACCCCCAACGGTGGGCTACTTTGGACCAAGAACTAAGCCCTGTAAGGGTCCTACTTACCTGGTTAACCTAACCAATACTTACCTCCCCTAGGAACTGTGAAAATTGCACTAAGTGTCCACTTTTAAAACAGCTATTTGTCAATAACTTGAAAAGTATACATGCAATTTTTATGATTTAATGTTCCTAAAGTACTTACCTGCAATACCTTTCGAATGAGATATTACATGTAGAATTTGAACCTGTGGTTCTTAAAATAAACTAAGAAAAGATATTTTTCTATAACAAAACCTATTGGCTGGATTTGTCTCTGAGTGTGTGTACCTCATTTATTGTCTATGTGTATGTACAACAAATGCTTAACACTACTCCTTGGATAAGCCTACTGCTCGACCACACTACCACAAAATAGAGCATTAGTATTATCTCTTTTTACCACTATTTTACCTCTAAGGGGAACCCTTGGACTCTGTGCATGCTATTCCTTACTTTGAAATAGCACATACAGAGCCAACTTCCTACATTGGTGGATCAGCGGTGGGGTACAAGACTTTGCATTTGCTGGACTACTCAGCCAATACCTGATCACACGACAAATTCCAAAATTGTCATTAGAAATTGATTTTTGCAATTTGAAAAGTTTTCTAAATTCTTAAAAGACCTGCTAGGGCCTTGTGTTAGATCCTGTTTAGCATTTCTTTTAGAGTTTAAAAGTTTGTAAAAGTTTGAATTAGATTCTAGAACCAGTTGTAGATTCTTAAAAAGTATTCCAACTTTTAGAAACAAAATGTCTAGCACAGATGTGACTGTGGTGGAACTCGACACCACACATTACCTCCATCTTAAGATGAGGGAGCTAAGGTCACTCTGTAAAATAAAGAAAATAACAATGGGCCCCAAACCTACCAAAATACAGCTCCAGGAGCTTTTGGCAGAGTTTGAAAAGGCCAACCCCTCTGAGGGTGGCAACTCAGAGGAAGAGGATAGTGACTTGGAGGAAAATTCCCCCCTACCAGTCCTATCTAGGGAGAACAGGGTCTCTCAAACCCTGACTCCAAAAATAATAGTCAGAGATGCTGGTTCCCTCACAGGAGAGACCAACACCTCTGAAATCACTGAGGATAACTCCAGTGAAGAGGACATCCAGTTAGCCAGGATGGCCAAAAGATTGGCTTTGGAAAGACAGATCCTAGCCATAGAGAGGGAAAGACAAGAGATGGGCCTAGGACCCATCAATGGTGGCAGCAACATAAATAGGGTCAGAGATTCTCCTGACATGTTGAAAATCCCTAAAGGGATTGTAACTAAATATGAAGATGGTGATGACATCACCAAATGGTTCACAGCTTTTGAGAGGGCTTGTGTAACCAGAAAAGTGAACAGATCTCACTGGGGTGCTCTCCTTTGGGAAATGTTCACAGGAAAGTGTAGGGATAGACTCCTCACACTCTCTGGACAAGATGCAGAATCTTATGACCTCATGAAGGGTACCCTGATTGAGGGCTTTGGATTCTCCACTGAGGAGTATAGGATTAGATTCAGGGGGGCTCAAAAATCCTCGAGCCAGACCTGGGTTGACTTTGTAGACTACTCAGTGAAAACACTAGATGGTTGGATTCAAGGCAGTGGTGTAAGTAATTATGATGGGCTGTACAATTTATTTGTGAAAGAACACCTGTTAAGTAATTGTTTCAATGATAAACTGCATCAGCATCTGGTAGACCTAGGACCAATTTCTCCCCAAGAATTGGGAAAGAAGGCGGACCATTGGGTCAAGACAAGGGTGTCCAAGACTTCAACAGGGGGTGACCAAAAGAAAGGGGTCACAAAGACTCCCCAGGGGAAGGGTGATGAGACAACCAAAACTAAAAATAGTAAAGAGTCTTCTACAGGCCCCCAAAAACCTGCACAGGAGGGTGGGCCCAGAGCCTCTTCACAAAACAATGGGTACAAGGGTAAAAACTTTGATCCCAAAAAGGCCTGGTGTCATAGCTGTAAACAGCATGGACACCAAACTGGAGACAAGGCCTGTCCCAAGAAAGGTTCCACTCCAAACTCCCATCCAGGTAACACTGGTATGGCTAGTCTCCAAGTGGGATCAACAGTGTGCCCAGAGCAAATCAGGGTCCACACTGAAGCTACTCTAGTTTCTGAGGGTGGGGTGGATTTAGCCACACTAGCTGTCTGGCCGCCTAACATGCAAAAATACAGACAGCAACTCTTAATTAATGGGACTAGAATAGAGGGCCTGAGGGATACAGGTGCCAGTGTCACCATGGTGACAGAGAAACTGGTTTCCCCTGGCCAATACCTGACTGGAAAAACTTACACAGTCACCAACGCTGACAATCAGAGAAAAGTACATCCCATGGCAATGGTTACTTTAGAATGGGGAGGGGTCAATGGCCTGAAACAGGTGGTGGTCTCCTCAAATATCCCAGTGGACTGTCTGCTTGGAAATGACCTGGAGTCCTCAGCATGGGCTGAGGTAGAACTAAAAACCCATGCAGCAATGCTGGGTATCCCTGAACTGGTGTGTGTGAAAACAAGAGCACAATGCAAGGCACAGGGTGAACAAGTAGAGCTGGAGTCTGGAAGAATGGCCCAGCCTACCAAGAGAACAGGAAAGTCAGTTGGGAAACCAACTGCAACACAGCAAAAGAAAGGGAACCTCTCTTCTCAGGAAGAAGTTCTGCCCTCTGAGGGAACTGAGCCTTTGGAGCTTGAACCTTATCAGGTTGAGCTCTTAGGCCCAGGGGGACCCTCAAGGGAGGAGCTGTGTAAGGGACAAGAAACCTGTCCCTCTCTTGAAGGCCTTAGGCAGCAAGCTGCTGAAGAGTCCAAGGGCAAGAAAAATGGAACACATAGGGTCTATTGGGAAGATGGACTCCTGTACACTGAGGCCAGAGACCCCAAACCTGGTGCCACTAGGAGAGTGGTAGTGCCTCAGCTGTTCAGAGAGTTCATCCTAACATTGGCCCATGACATTCCCCTTGCTGGACATTTGGGACAAACCAAGACGTGGGAGAGGCTAGTCAACCACTTCTACTGGCCCAATATGTCCAACATGGTTAAGGAGTTTTGCCTCTCCTGCCCCACCTGTCAAGCCAGTGGTAAGACAGGTGGGCATCCAAAGGCCCCCCTCATTCCACTTCCAGTGGTGGGGGTTCCCTTTGAAAGAGTGGGTGTGGACATAGTTGGTCCACTAGAACCTCCCACAGCCTCAGGAAATATGTATATCCTGGTAGTAGTGGATCATGCTACCAGGTATCCTGAAGCTATTCCCCTTAGGTCGACTACTGCCCCTGCAGTAGCCAAGGCCCTCATTGGTATCTTTACCAGAGTGGGTTTCCCTAAGGAGGTGGTGTCTGACAGAGGTACCAACTTCATGTCAGCATACCTGAAACATATGTGGAATGAGTGTGGAGTGACTTATAAATTCACTACACCTTACCATCCACAAACTAATGGCTTAGTTGAGAGATTCAACAAGACATTAAAGGGCATGATCATGGGGCTCCCAGAAAAACTCAAAAGGAGATGGGATGTCCTCCTGCCATGTCTGCTTTTCGCTTACAGGGAGGTGCCACAGAAGGGAGTAGGATTCTCACCCTTTGAACTTCTGTTTGGTCATCCTGTAAGGGGACCACTTGCTCTTGTTAAAGAAGGCTGGGAGAGACCTCTTCATGAGCCTAAACAAGACATAGTGGACTATGTACTTGGCCTTCGCTCTAGAATGGCAGAGTACATGGAAAAGGCAACCAAAAACCTTGAGGCCAGCCAACAGCTCCAGAAGTTTTGGTATGACCAAAAGGCTGCACTGGTTGAGTTCCAACCAGGGCAGAAAGTCTGGGTTCTGGAGCCAGTGGCTCCCAGGGCACTCCAGGACAAATGGAGTGGCCCTTACCCAGTGCTAGAAAGGAAGAGTCAGGTCACCTACCTGGTGGACCTGGGCACAAGCAGGAGCCCCAAGAGGGTGATCCATGTGAACCGCCTTAAGCTCTTCCATGACAGGGCTGATGTGAATCTGTTGATGGTAACAGATGAGGATCAGGAGGCAGAGAGTGAACCTCTCCCTGATCTTCTGTCATCAGACCCAAAAGATGGCACAGTAGATGGAGTGATCTACTCAGACACCCTCTCTGGCCAACAGCAAGCTGATTGTAGGAGAGTCCTACAACAGTTTCCTGAACTCTTCTCCTTAACCCCTGGTCAGACACACCTGTGTACCCATGATGTGGACACAGGAGACAGCATGCCTGTCAAAAACAAAATCTTTAGACAGTCTGACCATGTTAAGGAAAGCATCAAGGTGGAAGTCCACAAGATGCTAGAATTGGGAGTAATTGAGCGCTCTGACAGCCCCTGGGCTAGCCCAGTGGTCTTAGTCCCCAAACCTCACACCAAAGATGGAAAGAAAGAGATGAGGTTTTGTGTGGACTACAGAGGGCTCAATTCTGTCACCAAGACAGATGCTCATCCAATTCCAAGAGCTGATGAGCTCATAGATAAATTAGGTGCTGCCAAATTCTTAAGTACCTTTGACTTGACAGCAGGGTACTGGCAAATAAAAATGGCACCTGGAGCAAAAGAGAAAACAGCATTCTCCACACCTGATGGGCATTATCAGTTTACTGTTATGCCCTTTGGTTTAAAGAATGCCCCTGCCACCTTCCAAAGGTTGGTGAATCAAGTCCTTGCTGGCTTGGAGTCCTTTAGCACAGCTTATCTAGATGATATTGCTGTCTTTAGCTCCACCTGGCAGGATCACCTGGTCCACCTGAAGAAGGTTTTGAAGGCTCTGCAATCTGCAGGCCTCTCTATCAAGGCATCCAAATGCCAGATAGGGCAGGGAACTGTGGTTTACTTGGGCCACCTTGTAGGTGGAGGCCAAGTTCAGCCACTCCAACCCAAGATCCAGACTATTCTGGACTGGGTAGCTCCAAAAACCCAGACTCAAGTCAGGGCATTCCTTGGCTTGACTGGGTATTACAGGAGGTTTGTGAAGGGATATGGATCCATTGTGACAGCCCTCACTGAACTCACCTCCAAGAAAATGCCCAAGAAAGTGAACTGGACTGTGGAATGCCAACAGGCCTTTGACACCCTGAAACAAGCAATGTGCTCAGCACCAGTTCTAAAAGCTCCAGATTATTCTAAGCAGTTCATTGTGCAGACTGATGCCTCTGAACATGGGATAGGGGCAGATTTGTCCCAAACAAATGATGATGGCCTTGACCAGCCTGTTGCTTTCATTAGCAGGAGGTTACTCCCCAGGGAGCAGCGTTGGAGTGCCATTGAGAGGGAGGCCTTTGCTGTGGTTTGGTCCCTGAAGAAGCTGAGACCATACCTCTTTGGGACTCACTTCCTAGTTCAAACTGACCACAGACCTCTCAAATGGCTGATGCAAATGAAAGGTGAAAATCCTAAACTGTTGAGGTGGTCCATCTCCCTACAGGGAATGGACTTTATAGTGGAACACAGACCTGGGACTGCCCATGCCAATGCAGATGGCCTTTCCAGGTTCTTCCACTTAGAAAATGAAGACTCTCTTGGGAAAGGTTAGTCTCATCCTCTTTCGTTTGGGGGGGGGTTGTGTAAGGAAATGCCTCCTTGGCATGGTTGCCCCCTGACTTTTTGCCTTTGCTGATGCTATGTTTACAATTGAAAGTGTGCTGAGGCCTGCTAACCAGGCCCCAGCACCAGTGTTCTTTCCCTAACCTGTACTTTTGTATCCACAATTGGCAGACCCTGGCATCCAGATAAGTCCCTTGTAACTGGTACTTCTAGTACCAAGGGCCCTGATGCCAAGGAAGGTCTCTAAGGGCTGCAGCATGTCTTATGCCACCCTGGAGACCTCTCACTCAGCACAGACACACTGCTTGCCAGCTTGTGTGTGCTAGTGAGGACAAAACGAGTAAGTCGACATGGCACTCCCCTCAGGGTGCCATGCCAGCCTCTCACTGCCTATGCAGTATAGGTAAGACACCCCTCTAGCAGGCCTTACAGCCCTAAGGCAGGGTGCACTATACCATAGGTGAGGGTACCAGTGCATGAGCATGGTACCCCTACAGTGTCTAAACAAAACCTTAGACATTGTAAGTGCAGGGTAGCCATAAGAGTATATGGTCTGGGAGTCTGTCAAACACGAACTCCACAGCACCATAATGGCTACACTGAAAACTGGGAAGTTTGGTATCAAACTTCTCAGCACAATAAATGCACACTGATGCCAGTGTACATTTTATTGTAAAATACACCACAGAGGGCACCTTAGAGGTGCCCCCTGAAACTTAACCGACTGTCTGTGTAGGCTGACTAGTTCCAGCAGCCTGCCACACCAGAGACATGTTGCTGGCCCCATGGGGAGAGTGCCTTTGTCACTCTGAGGCCAGTAACAAAGCCTGCACTGGGTGGAGATGCTAACACCTCCCCCAGGCAGGAGCTGTGACACCTGGCGGTGAGCCTCAAAGGCTCACCCCTTTGTCACAGCCCAGCAGGGCACTCCAGCTTAGTGGAGTTGCCCGCCCCCTCCGGCCACGGCCCCCACTTTTGGCGGCAAGGCTGGAGGGAACAAAGAAAGCAACAAGGAGGAGTCACTGGCCAGTCAGGACAGCCCCTAAGGTGTCCTGAGCTGAAGTGACTCTAACTTTTAGAAATCCTCCATCTTGCAGATGGAGGATTCCCCCAATAGGGTTAGGATTGTGACCCCCTCCCCTTGGGAGGAGGCACAAAGAGGGTGTACCCACCCTCAGGGCTAGTAGCCATTGGCTACTAACCCCCCAGACCTAAACACGCCCTTAAATTTAGTATTTAAGGGCTACCCTGAACCCTAGAAAATTAGATTCCTGCAACTACAAGAAGACGGACTGCCTAGCTGAAAACCCCTGCAGAGGAAGACCAGAAGACGACAACTGCCTTGGCTCCAGAAACTCACCGGCCTGTCTCCTGCCTTCCAAAGATCCTGCTCCAGCGACGCCTTCCAAAGGGACCAGCGACCTCGACATCCTCTGAGGACTGCCCCTGCTTCGAAAAGACAAGAAACTCCAGAGGACAGCGGACCTGCTCCAAGAAAGGCTGCAACTTTGTTTCCAGCAACCTTGAAAGAACCCTGCAAGCTCCCCGCAAGAAGCGTGAGACTTGCAACACTGCACCCGGCGACCCCGACTCGGCTGGTGGAGATCCAACACCTCAGGAGGGACCCCAGGACTACTCTAATACTGTGAGTACCAAAACCTGTCCCCCCTGAGCCCCCACAGCGCCGCCTGCAGAGGGAATCCCGAGGCTTCCCCTGACCGCGACTCTTTGAATCCAAAGTCCCGACGCCTGGGAGAGACCCTGCACCCGCAGCCCCCAGGACCTGAAGGACCGGACTTTCACTGGAGAAGTGACCCCCAGGAGTCCCTCTCCCTTGCCCAAGTGGAGGTTTCCCCGAGGAATCCCCCCCTTGCCTGCCTGCAGCGCTGAAGAGATCCCGAGATCTCTCATAGACTAACATTGCGAACCCGACGCCTGTTTCTACACTGCACCCGGCCGCCCCAACGCTGCTGAGGGTGAAATTTCTGTGTGGGCTTGTGTCCCCCCCGGTGCCCTACAAAACCCCCCTGGTCTGCCCTCCGAAGACGCGGGTACTTACCTGCAAGCAGACCGGAACCGGGGCACCCCCTTCTCTCCATTCTAGCCTATGTGTTTTGGGCACCACTTTGAACTCTGCACCTGACCGGCCCTGAGCTGCTGGAGTGGTGACTTTGGGGTTGCTCTGAACCCCCAACGGTGGGCTACTTTGGACCAAGAACTAAGCCCTGTAAGTGTCCTACTTACCTGGTTAACCTAACCAATACTTACCTCCCCTAGGAACTGTGAAAATTGCACTAAGTGTCCACTTTTAAAACAGCTATTTGTCAATAACTTGAAAAGTATACATGCAATTTTTATGATTTAAAGTTCCTAAAGTACTTACCTGCAATACCTTTCGAATGAGATATTACATGTAGAATTTGAACCTGTGGTTCTTAAAATAAACTAAGAAAATATATTTTTCTATAACAAAACCTATTGGCTGGATTTGTCTCTGAGTGTGTGTACCTCATTTATTGTCTATGTGTATGTACAACAAATGCTTAACACTACTCCTTGGATAAGCCTACTGCTCGACCACACTACCACAAAATAGAGCATTAGTATAATCTCTTTTTACCACTATTTTACCTCTAAGGGGAACCCTTGGACTCTGTGCATGCTATTCCTTACTTTGAAATAGCACATACAGAGCCAACTTCCTACAGATGCATGCACCCTTTCACTGCTGGGCACTACACTAGGTCACTATAAGTCACCCCTATGGTAGGCCCTTTCAGCCCAAAGGGCAGCGTGCAGGTTCCGGTGTGTGAGGGTACCCCCTGCATGAGCAAAGGTGTCCCTACAAATTCCAGTTCCAATGCAGTGGGCTTCATAAGTGCGGGAAAGCCATTTTACTGGTGTACGGGACATAGGTCACTACCTATGTCCAGCTACATAATGTTAACTCCGAACCTGGTCATGTTTGGTATCAAACATGTTGGAATCATACCCCAATACTAAAGCAAGTATTGGTGGCATGATTACATGCACTCTGGGGGATCCTTAGAGGACCCCGCAAGTATTGCTCCAACCAGTCTTCTAGAGTTTGTGAGCAGCGCATGCTGCTGCAGTCTCTCTGACAGTGTTCTGCCCATCTGCTCCTTGACCAGCTCAAGCAGGGGAAGGCAGAACAGAGGATTTCCTGTGGGAGAGGGGCTGCAACAACCCCTCCCTTGGAAGTAGGTGTTACAAGGCAGGGAAGGGGTAGCCTCCCCATGCCACAGGCCTGCTTTAAAGGGCACATTTGGTGCCCTCCTTTCATAATCCGGTTTGCACGAGTCCAGGGACCCAATGTCCCTGGTCTGGTGCGAAACTACAAACAGGAAAGGGGAGTGACCACTCCCCTGTCCATCACTACCGCATGTGTTGTGCCCAGAGCTCCTCCATGTGGCCACTTGATTCTGCCATCTTGCAAAACAAGATGTGCAAAGGCCCCTGGGAGCATCTGGTTGGTCAGGACAGGTATATGACGTCAGTGACCCCCTTTGATAGGTGGTCACCCTGCAGAGTGACCAAGCCTTCTATTAGGGCTATTTAGGGACTCCCTTACAGATGGGTCCCTAGATTTGGCATGCAAAACTCCATAAGGACTCCTCTGCATCGACCTCTTCTGCTCCTGGCCACCGGAATCGCTGCTGGACTTCACAGGAACCAAACAAGCCCGCAACTCCAGAGACAACCTCACCTTGCAGCATTGGTTCTCTGGCTCCTACTAACATTTCCATGGCTGTGCATCCTATAGGGTCGGCAAGACTTCAGCTGCACCAAAGAAGCCAGAAGGAACCTCCCTTGGAGCGAAGGAGTCACTTTCCTGCATCTGCAAGCAGCTAAGGCAACGATTGCCAGCTGATGGGATCTGCTTTCCACTGGAACTGCTTGGATCCTCCAACAGAGGTGATGGCTCCGAGTGGTCCTGTTTGCCCTATGTCCAACTTGGGAGACAGTGAGCCACGCCTCTCCTTGCAGGAGCAGATGCTGTGCACTGCACCTTTTGCAACAACCAAGGCTTGTTGACTCCAGCTCCATGGGATCTTCAGGCTCTAAGTAGCCTCTGCCTCCAGCATTTCATCCTTGCAAGGACAGTCTCTCCCCTGCTGCTCCAGGGTCGTGCGACTCCTCGCCAGGTGTGCTGTCTGGGCCTCACTGCAAACCTACTGTGCCTGCTGCCACTGGGTTGCCTGTGGAGGTTATGACTGCTTCTGCTGGCTCTCCCAAATGCTGAGGGTCCGCCTGGACTCTCCTCCAAGGGTCAAGTCCCTGGACCTTGATGGTCATCTTCAGGGCTTCAAACCCTCTTTTGTCCAGATTTGCACTTGCCATGGATTGTTGGTTTTCCTCCTGACCATTGACCTGACTGCGACCCGGTGCCCGGCGTGGGACAGCTTCTGCACAACTTCAGGGACTCCTCTGCAGCTCCTGGGCTCCACAGCTCACCTACATCTTCCACCATCTACCCGGATCTTCCTCTTGGACTCTGTCCCCTTCTTTTGTAGGTCCGCTTCATCCGGAATTCACTATTGGGCTTAACAGGACTTGTTCCTTTTCCAACTCCCCTTGCTAGTTGGGTCTTCAGAAATAGTCTACTCCTCTCACAGGATTTACAGGCCCTAAAGGGACGTTTCTTAGACTCCTAAGACATTTTGGTGAAAAAGGGAAATAGTTCCTGAAAAGCTGCACATTAGTTATTCTTTGTAGTTGTAGAAATCACTTGGAGAGCTGGCAGGTCTCAAGGTGAAAGAAGAAACACTGCTGACTAACCAGAGCTCAAGGAGACTCCCTAACACACGACACACGGTAAGAAATCTGAGGTAAGATGCCTCCGCTGGGGATGAGTGCTTCAAGGTCTTTGCTCTGATTGGCTCAAGTTTGGGTGCATTAAAACAAGGTAAACTGGTTAGCAATGTCTAATGTTTGTATACCTTTAAGTGCTGTTTTTTTGTTGATGTTACCGTGGGACTCGCACAACGTTGATGGGGAAGAATCAAGCAAGTGAACACTGAAATGGGGGACTCTACGCAACAGGGATGGCATGGAGAATCACGACTAACATACTCACTGATCCAGTTGGGAAGAAGGCCCTTTCTCGAGCCCTGGCAGACTATTTTGACCTGAACTGGGGCACCACAACATGCAGAGCTACAGAATGGGAGGCGATAAAGGACACGATATGGGGAACCTCCATAGGTCTGACTTTCGGGGTACGGCGGCTACTTCAGGTGTACCTGGTTTTGGGGGGGAGGGGTATGACGACACTGATTTGGTGAAGCTGTAGGCGAAGGACTAGGCTGACCTGGAAACATGTAAGCCTGAGTTGTAGACACACAGGTGAATAGCAGACCTTTGGGACTGACTGAACAAATACACTAAAGCAGTATAGACAGCGACTACAGGTCGGGAAGGCTATTGGTGTTGACACACCACAGAGAGCATGTTCCATCCCCTACAATAATGTATTTAGTGACCCCCGATTGCGCAAGCGTTACCAACAGGGTGGGAATTATAGCCCCATTCTGAAGAACACCTGGAAGGAACAAGTGTACATCACGGACCAAGGCAGTGCACCAGACAGATCCAGACCTTCCTGATGGGAGTGGGGCTTGGGGAGATAGCTGTTGAAGAACTTGACGCAGCCACTGAACTAGAATTGTGCTCGGCACTGCGCGTCTTGCCACGTCTTAAGGCCCAGGGTGGGGACAGCTTCCTGGTAGAGTTCTTTTAAGATTTCTCTGCAGCGTTCAAATACGGTCTACTTGAGGATTTGTTGAGGCAAGGGAAGAGAGGGCACTACTACCTACGATGTGGGAGAGGGACATTTGCATGCTGCTGAAGCCAGGTGGTAAGGAGACCAACAACTCGGCATATAGGCCATACAAAATGATTAATTCAGAAGTCGAAGTCCTGTGCAAGTTGGCAGCCAACCGCCTAAGTCTCCACATGACTGGCCTGGTCCACGAGGACATGTGTGGGTTCATCCTGGGCACCAACAAGGGGATTAATCTACAGCGATTATCCCATGTGATACATGAAGTTAAGCACTGTGGGGACTTAACAGTCCTGGTCTCGAGGGACTTTGAAAAGGTTGTGCACTGGGGATACCTGCTCGAGGTGCTGCAGGTCATAGGATTTGGTCCACAATGTGGGGACTGGGTTTGACTGCTTTACACAGAGCCTAGTGCCAGAGTGCGAGTGAATCAGTGTTGCTCCAAGAACAAGGTCCTGGGCAGTGGGACACACCAGGGTGGCACCCAACTAACCTCCTTTTTTCACTTGTCATGGAGTCCTTGGTAGTCTGGGCTAGACAGGAACTGGGGTATAAGGTTGGAAGATGCCCATCACATTATATAATTATACACAGATGATGCACTGTTTTATCTCAGCTCCCCCCAGGATTCTCTGTCAATCCTGTTGCGTCTGTTGGACGACTTTTAGACCCTCTTGTGGCTCCAGATCAATCGAGGCAAGTCCCTACTCTTTCCCTTTGCGTCTCTGGTTGGAACTCCAGTGGAGAGGTTGCCTGACATTGGTCTATACTGGGGATTAGCCTAATTCAGGTACCAGGGTATCATAGTGGTGCACACTCTGGCACAACAGCTGCACCTGAACATGGGTAGGGTACTGGATGTCCTGAAAGCATTGGTCACGTCCTGGAATATGCTCCCATTGTCAATGATGGGCAGGATGGTCATCTCCAAGATTGTGTTCCTGCTGTGCTGTCTGTATATCCTTCAGAACTCTCTCTGCCTTTTGCCGGCTAGTGTTTTCAGGCAGTTGGATTCAATCATCATATCCTTGCTTTGGGCCAGTAGACGCAGCAGGGTGGTCTTGTTCATGCTGACTAGATCATATGGAGAGGGAGGACTGGAGGTATTAAGACTGGATCTGTACTACTATGCTGCGCACATGCATCCTGTTGGTTGGAGACTGGGAACAGCTGGGAAAAGTGTTTATTGGCAGGTTTGGCTGATGTAGATCAACTACAAGCGATACCAATGGAGGGAGAGGAGGCGCCGGACACTGTCATTTGTGGTGCAGCAGACACGCACATCTGGCAATGACTCGCCACTGTGGTGTTGAGATGCGCTAAATTCCACTGGATACTGCTTGTGTGGACACTGGAGCTGGTCCGACAACTGACAACAAATATGTCCTTCCAGGCATGAGGGATGGGGGCTGTGAATTACTGGGAGATTGGTATCCCAATGAGACCTTCATTACTTTTGAGGATGCGCAAGCAGAGTTTGCGCTGGGGCCAAAACATTTCTTGCACCACAGTGCCTTGATGGAGATGAACAAACACACTTTGCCCACATAACCTGCAGCGCCGGGTACTTCCAACGCCTTGGGGACCCCACGGTCTTGCCAACTGGGGAGGCACTTGAGATCTCTGTGCTACAAAGCCCTGAGAACAGGCACAGTGGGACCCCAGTCTCGGACTCAAGTGGCCTGGAATACGATCCTGGAGGCAACCCTGGGAGATGAGTATTGGGCACAAGTCTGGATACTCACACAGACAGTTTCGAGCAATGCCCGATTTAAAGTAGTATATCACAATTTTTTGCACCGCACAGAACTGACCCCCAAGGTTCTCTATCGCAATTCGCACACTCACCCTGATAATTGTCCCAGATGTGGATGACAAGGAGCAAATGTGCTCCATATGGCCTGGGACTGCTGTATGGTACATGTCTTCTGCAGCCAGGTGGCAGGCGAACTGGGGCAAATCTCCTCAGTGCGAGTGGCAGAAACTCCTCAATGTGGTCGGAAGATGGCATTTAAATTCTTGCAGTTAGCATTGGTAATAGCCAAACGCAGGGAAGCCATCACATGGCTGGGACAGCACGCCCCGGAGTTAGATCAGTGGTGCAAGGAAGCAGTGGAGTGGTCATTAGCTGAGCAATCACACATGAAGCTAACCAGACGAGACAACAAGGAAGAGGAGTATCTCCAGGTATGGCAAAGCATGAACAATGAGCTCCTGGATTCCACCTCTGATGCAGCAAGTGAGGATGATGACAGTACTACCAGCTCTACAGATCGTGACCTGTAACCATGGTCAGTTTGGACCCAGAACGGGGTTATAATGGATGTTTGTTTCGTAGAATTAAGCGATTGCATCACGGGCTTCTGATATGGACCGTCTATATGTTTACCTGCTGTAAGAGTTAGACTGAACTACTGTTTTGCTCACAATGTATTACGACTGCAACCCTTACCACTGCCAATTTTATTCTGTAAAAATGACAAATGTATTTTTTTTAAAAAGTTAGGCTCTAAAATTTTAACTAATACTCTAAAGAGCTTTAAATAATTTGTTTAAAACTGGTGAAAAGAAAGGCAGCAGGTAGTTCAATGGGTACCAAAAAACTAAAATTGTACGAAGCATAGCAATCATGTTGCAGAGCATAGTACTATGGAAGATTTATTTGAGCTCAAATTTTTATTCAACAAGCAGCATTGGCACAGCCTAGGTTTCGCCTATGCAAAATATATTTTCTGTCAATTTTGTTAAAGATATGTTGCACAGTGTGACGAGGGAAGGTGGTGGGATGAATGCATTTCACTCACTTTTAAGCAAGTAAGCATAGCCAGGTACGTAAAAATTGGCCACTTTTTTCAAGGTTGTAGCTAAGATCATGTAGTCCTATTTTGGAGGTGCTGCAGCATCGTTCGAATCACTGCCTCCAGCGCGTATCAGTCTTAGTCATGTTGAACACATACATGAAAACAGTGGGCTCTGTGGGGCGATAATCTGCCAAAAAATAGACTGTGGTCCGTTACCATGGAGCATGAACTGCCCACAACAAAATTCCTAAGAACAACAAATCAATCATGAGTCTGGAACTCCCACCCAGGCATCCAGGAAGAGGCAGGCCTAACAACCAAAGTAGTTGCTCTTGAAAGGCAAACACACCACCATTAATCTACCCTTGTCACGTGCAAGACCTGTGTAGAGGCAAAGGCACGTGTAAACATGCAGCCGAGCTACAACCGAACCCCAGAAACAAACAAAAGAACTAGTTCCCCAAGTCCGCTTCTTGGAAGTTACTCACCAGGATGGGAAATCAGCAGTAGACATGAATCTGAGATGAAGCAGACACATATGGAGCCTGCTTGCAGCCCTCTTATGTTGTATGTGTGAGCAGTGAGGGTCCGGCGCAAGCTTGCCCCAAAGCAAGGGGTTAGAACCACTACACCACGGGCACCTCAGCAAACAAAACCTGCTGGAAAGTGGATGCCATGCAGCACAGCGCTGAGCGAATTGTTGCAACATTTCCCATGTGTGAGACAGGAAAACCAAAATCGGTCTAATTTGCGCTTTAAATTGTCAAAAATAAACAACAAAAAAAAAAAAAAAAAAAAACAGAGGGAGGGAGGAGGGGAGTAAACAAAACAAGGCATGGTGGGAAACAACTGCGGAAAGACAGAACACATGCAGTTGCATAGAGAGTGGGATTAAAATAAAAAAAGAAGTACCTCGGAAACATGTGGTCAATGGAACGACACTGATCGCCACGTGAAAGAGTACCCAATCCAAGCTCCAGAGAACAGCTGAAGCTAAAGGAGAAGAGAGGAAGTGAAACCTCATGAAGCGAGGACTCCTACCGACCAATGAGAAGCAAGCAAAGAAGAGTGACCAGGGAAGCCTACCAATGGTATGTAATGGGAAGGCTCTTGGCGGGCTGTAAGTCCCCTTTAAGAATAATTATTTTCAAATACAAAAGATTTTGCCACAGCGCAAATGCTGTGCAGGCCAAAATTCAAACTGACACCTATTTCTAAATGAGCGCCTGTAAAAGGGACTAGATATATCACGTAGAGCCGGTGTATGCCTTGGCTCACAATGTGTCATTAATAATTACTGTGGAATAGGAGAAGGAACAACGCATGCTTGAACCACTAATGCTTCAACAACGCAGTCGGAAAAACGCCCCTAAAACTACTGTGACCCATATCCCCCTAAAACCTAAACTACCCCGACCTCCAACCCCACCCCACCCCTAAAACTACAGCAACCCCCCCACCCCTAAAACTACTGCAATCCCCAACCCTCTAAAATCTAAACTACCCGACCCCCCAACCCTGCCCCTAAAAACACCACAACAGCCCCACCCCTAAAAGTACAGCGACCCCCAAATCCCTAAAACCTAACCTACTCCGACCTCCCACCCCACCCCTAAAAACTAAAAAGATCTCAACCCCCCTAAAGCCTAAACTAACCTACCCCCCCACCCCGCCCCTAAAAACTAAAAATACCTCGACCCCCTCGCCTCAGCCCCTAAAACTACCCCCACCCCGCCCCTAAAAATACTGCAACCTCCACCCCCATATAACCTAAAGTACCCTGACCCCCCAACCCCCAAAAACTAAAAATACCCGATCCCCCAACCCCCAAAACTACAGCAACCTCCCCAACCCCACCCCTAAAACAAAAAATGCCCCCACCCACCACCCCTGCCCCTAAAACGGCTCCAGCGCCACTTACCTAATCGCGTCCTCCGACGAAGCGGACTCCCTTCTTCTGTACCTTAACCATGCATGTGTGTTGTTCAGCACATGCGTGGTTAAGGCACCGAACAAGGAATTTGTGGTTAACGAAAGCATTGCTCCGCTTTCGTTGTTCGGGAGTCGTATTTGGGGATGTTTCAAAGTATAGTGTACCCATCATATGAATGTTTCTGCTTATGAGAGAGGCAAATTGTATGCAGTATCTGTTTATCTTCGTATTCTTGGTGTAACTAAGCATTTATGCTTAAGACAAACCCTACAAAAATATTAAGGCAGCTCCAGATGTTAACAGCAATTACTTCATTCCAGGAAGACGAAAGCTGCGCTGTCAGGTGTGTCCAAGAGGCTGACAGATGAGACGCAGGTTACAGTCTCTCCATTCCCCTCACCCAATAGCCACCTACAGCGCCCTGCCGGCTCCCTGAATCCCTCCCACTCTGAGGGAGCATCAGCCAGGGAGTGCTGAGGGTACAGAGGAGCTGTCATAAGAGCAGTGCGGATGCCGCACTTGCCTCCGACACTGGGCAAGCATAGCTGGGCCTGTTCCATGCGGACAGAGTTCCAGACAGCAAGCGCTCCATATCCTGGGAGAGTGCCACCACCCACACACGTCTCGAGAGTCTGGGCAGACTACACTTAGCAAAGAAATGAGGTGGCCCCAGTGATCCAGCTCCAAGATGGGGGGAGGTGCACCAGAGTGGTACCCTTAGCTGAGAGCAAAAAGACGGACGCTCCAGTAGCGGCCATCCCTGGACTACCCGCATGGCCTCAGAGAAAGGACTAGCAGGTGAGAGGGGCCATCAGCGATCAATGTACGCCACATTGAGCTTCCTCCACATGCTTCAAGCTACGCAGCCCCCACCAACCGCAGCGAGCCACCAGTTCAGACCGCCCTTTGAAAGGGCATGACACCTTTCCCGGGGTGAGGGCAATTGCCCTGCTTCATGTGTCACAGGGCCCCCTGCACACGTGGCATAAAACCCACAGCTCTGGACCTCACATCCATATCTGCCCTAATACATACTGAGTGGCCCCCGGAAGACAGCAACATGACCTCGCCACCCAATGGGCATCTGTGGCTACTGAATACTGGGGCAACGCTCATCTCTGAGGGTTCCAAATTACAGACCGTAAAAGGCCTGGCCGGCTGATTATACTATAGATGTAGGTCCTCCACACTGGCAGTGCCCAGGCCTTCCTGACCAGTAACTGTGAATCAAACAGAGAGCTTTTTTCATAGGACCGAGTGAGTGAGGGTCCAAATGTATACCTGAGCTTTCCTTGGCAATGCTCGGGAACCACTCACTGTGGTTTGCTTGGGCTAAGACTGCTAACACACAGAACATGGCAGCCAAAAGCAATCAGGCCGGATCCCTGCGGGACATGCTGACCAAGCCTATGGAGGACCAGGTGACATGCTCCTTTCTAGAGGCCTTATTTACCTCCCTGCGAGAAGACCTACAAACCATCAAGAAGGACCTCTCTGCTGACCTGAGAGGTTTGCAAAGTCCTGGATGAGGTGGGGGAGAGAGTTGTGACACTGGAATGCAAGGACGATGAGCGAAGCAATGAATTAGAATGGATGCAGCAGGAAATCCTCTGCCTTCAGAATCAACAAATAGAGCTCCAATCCCACACTAATGACCTAGAGAACCGCTCCAGACGGAATAATATCTGCATTCGGGGAGTCCCTACAGCCGTAGATGGAACAGACCTAGAATCTTACGTCAATGACCTCTTCAACTTCATTCTGGGGGAGAGGGTGCATCCAACTATGAAACTTCATAGCTTCCACAGAGTGGGCCTGCCGTGTCCAGAGTCCTTCTGCTGATATCTTACTATCTGTGCACGACTTTGACCTAAAAGAAGTATCTTTCGCAGGGCTCTAGCGCTTCACCCCCTTCACTTCCGAGACCATACACCCTTATTGTACCAGTACCTAGCCACCAGTACCCTCCAGAAACGGAGACCTCTGACCTGTAACATTCCAACTACGGAACACTGGGATCTCCTACTCATGGGGTCACCCCTTTTGAATCATCTTGTGCCACAATGGAAAACTCCACCAGCTGCAGTCCCTGCTGGAGGCCTGGGAGATGCTCTGCATAACAGAACCTGAAAAGGGGGTGACTCCAACAAAGCCTCATCCACAGGGCCCCATGAAACGCCACTACAAGCAGAAATCCCTGAAGCCTCTAGCAGCATTCTGACTGGATCCAGCTATGGCACTTGAGTGAAAAGCAGTCCTGGCCATATTGACTGGTGACCCTGAACACGCAGCTATACCTTGAACGGGCCTTTTCACTTAATGACTTTAGACAGTTGGGCAGGGTAGATTAGGTTAGGAATGGGGAGTGAATCACTGAGAAACTTTCTTAGATTCAACCTCACATCTAGGATGGTGCTCTGTCCAGGTGAGACAGATGGCTTCCCTGATCCAATGGGACCACATCTTATGGACTCTGCCGTGGCTCTTTTTATTGGTTGATTTGGTTATACTGGTCTTGTTTGACCAGGGTGTTTGTTAATATCTTATCCCTGTGTGTTTCTTTGCTTATTTCGCAATGTCTGGGCAACCCATTTTCAACAGGCGGCATCCAGCAGAGACACATCATCACCGAAAGTGGTCCCAATGTGCACTTAAATCTTATTTCTGTGATCCATGGACATGAAAATCCTAAGCCTCAATGTAAGAAGACTTAATAATCCTTCCAAGTGCCTGGCTGTCTTTTCCCTTTCGGAACACTTGGGGCAGACATCTGCCTCCTCCAGGAGACTCATCTGCTCTTGAAAGACGTGCATAGAATGCACTCCGGCAGTTTCCCCAGACAGCTTTGGTCCTGAGGTTCCTCCAAGAAGGGTCAGGTGGCTATCCTTTTTTCGCAGAGTTTTAAAGGGGAAAGCCTGTCGACCATGAGAGAGATACAGGGCCGCCTACTTGCAATACACATTACACTAGGTACTTTCAACATGACTTTAATGATTGTTTAGGCACCAAATGAACCACCGGTACTACAGACGCCCAACACGGCTACATTAATAAGGGGCAATTTTAATATAGTCATGGACTGGAACCTAGACAGATCCAGGCAACTGTTCGGTGAAACAGGGGCCCTTTCTCCTACAGGGCAGCAATGGCTCCGTGATTGTGGACTACATGATGTGTGGCGAGGTCTCGAACATACTACCTGCGACTACATCTATTCAGCCGTGCATAAAACGTACCCGCATACTCATTACTTTTTAGCCACCTCCACCCTCTTTTTAGTCTAATAATTGACACCAACAATGCGCCACACTCACTATTAGTCCACGCTTCAATCCACTTTTCGCTAAGGCTCCCCGCGAATCGATTGACGATTCATCCCTAGCGGCTACGGAATAGCCTTTTACATTGCCAAGCCAATTTTATTTCTCATTAAAAAGTAATAGCGCCATACTTGCAAACTAACGGCACAGGGGACATATTGCTTGCTTTGGTCTCGGAAGCCCTTAAATTGGTAATTAGAGGAGAGCTGATCACAATATCAGCAGAATACAACTGTCACCAGGTGAAAAAAGCAGCCCTAGAGAAAGGGATGGCGGCCTTGGTAACCATTCACAAGTGAACTGGTGCCCAGAGGGTATGGAGGGAGCTGGAAAGGGCCAGACTCCTCCTCAAGCGCATTGACCAAGACTGGGCCGAATACGTGTTACTGCATCTTAAGCACAAATTTTACCTAAGCAACAACCACGGGGGACGCATGCTGGCACTTTCAATACGCAGCCATACCCACATCGGGGCAGTCAAGACAATCCGTACCAGCCCCTCCACCATGACGAAATTAGCGACAGATGCTGCTGAGGCGTTCTGGGCCTTCTATAGCACACGTGTCAACACACTCCAATTGGATACACACCGACATACCGCGAGGATATAGATCTCACTCTACTACCTGATGGTAAGGCTGCAACATTCAATTACCGCATCAGTGTAGAGGAGATTGTCTCCGCCACTGCCTGGCTGAAGCCATAAAAGCTCCTGGCCCAGACGGCTTCATTGCTCATTTCTAAAAAACCTTTTCCC
Organism: Pleurodeles waltl; assembly: GCF_031143425.1. NCBI lineage: Eukaryota > Metazoa > Chordata > Amphibia > Caudata > Salamandridae > Pleurodeles > Pleurodeles waltl. Next base: position 849,672,438 of record NC_090444.1, read on the forward strand.
ATGAATTGGCTCCGATGCTTACCCAGCTCTGCAACTCATTTGCAGACACAGGCTCTATTACAGATATTATGCGGGAGGCTACGATTTCCATGAGTTCAAAGCCTGGAAAAGACCTTTCCTTGTACGGGCCTTAATACTCCATTTCTTTGGTAAACACTGATGCAAAGCTTTTCACTAGTATTTTAGCATCCCGCCTCAACCCCTTAATGGCTAATTTATCCTGACCAAGCAGGTTTCAAACTAACCCGACAGGCAGGTGACAATACTAAACCTATTCGACACCTGATCGACCAAATACACCGGGTCAAGACAAGAAGCTATTTGATTATCAATTGACGGCGAAAAAAGTGTTTGACCATGTACACTGGCCCTACATTTTCACTATGCTCCGACGAGTCAACCTCAAGACTGGCTTCTGGAAATAGATTGAGAGTATATATATATATATATATATATATATATATATATATATATATATATATATATAAATATATAATTCACCAAAAATGATCACTGCACTCCATGAGATCCAAATAGTGCCTATTTATTGACGCCAAATTAACAACCACCAACGCGTTTCAACTCCCCAAGGAGTCTTGTTCACAGTGAAGAAGAGCAGAGGAGAAAATCTGACCATGTCTGAACGGGAAGCTTTAAAACAACTGTCGGATAATCAAAATATCGTTATCAAACCCGCAGACAAGGGAGGCAATATTGTAATTCTAAATCAAAAGGATTATGTCAGAGAGGCAATGAGACAAATAAATGATAAAGAGAGTTATGAAAAACTAAAAGATGATCCCACCAATCATATACAGATGATGATTACAAAGAAATTGGAAAAATGGCGCAATGAGTGTATAATCAATGAGGAAGAATTTAAATATCTAAATCCAGTACATCCAATATTGTCAACTATTTATTTCCTTCCGATGATCCACAAGACATTAATCAACCCTCCAGCAAGGCCTATCATTTCGGGATGTGAATCTTTGTTTGAAAATATTTCTAAATATGTTGACTACTACATTGCCCCATTAGTTTCCTCGCTCAGTTCGTACATCAAAGATACAGGAGATTTTTTACGAACTGTAGACAATATTCAATGGCAATCGGGATATAAATTGGTGACGGTGGATGCAATATCATTATACACATCAATTAGACATGAGGTTGGGCTAAATGCACTTAAATTCTTTTTACGACAAAGAAAAATTGAAGAAAAAAGTCATTCGGAAATGCTAGTGGAAATGGTGGAATTATGCTTAACCAATAACACTTTTCTATTCAACAAAAACATCTATAAACAAGTACGTGGCACGGCCATGGGAATCTCCCTTTCTCCAAGTTATGCAAATTTAACCTTGGGGTGGTGGGAGCGAGAAATAGCGTGGCAAGATGGATATTCTGAACATTTGAACAAAGTAGTATTGTGGCTACGATATATAGACGATCTATTTTTAATCTGGAATGGCACTAAGGAGGAGTTCACAACATATTTCAAAATTTTGAATGAAAATGAATATGGTTTAAGTTTCACCTATGATATCAATGAGAAACAAATTGATTTCTTGGACATAAGAGTGTATATAGACAATGACCAGATCAACACAACTGTGTTTAGAAAAGCAACCTCCACAAATAGTGTCTTACATGGCAGTAGCTTTCATCCAAAATCTTTAATAAAGAGCATTCCATTTGGTGAATTTTTAAGGATGAGACGGAATTGCTCGGATGACAAAGAAATGGTGAATCAATTCAGTATGGTACGGAAACGGTTCCTGCGCCGAGGCTATTTGAGAACTAATATTGATCTGAGTGAGAAGAGGGCCAGGAGGATATCTCGACAAGAAACATTGAGAGACAGGTGTACAAGAAGAGGACTTGAGAAAGAGGAAACTTGTCCTCGTCTAATTCTCACCTACAGTAAGGAAAGTAAGGAAATTGAATCAATATTCAGAAAACACTGGAAGATATTGAAGAGTGATCGAGATCTGGCAAAAAGAATAGGTGGATTTCCACAAATATCATATAGGAAATCACGTTCACTTAAGGACATATTGGTAAAAAGCCACTATGAAGCACCAACTACAAGGAACTGGCTGGATAATGAAACAACTGGCTTTTATAAATGCAACAAATGTAAAGTGTGCCAAATTGCAGTGAATACAAAGACCTACAAGGACCACAATGGAAAGACTATAGGTATTTTACAAAGAATCACCTGCGATAGCCAATATGTGGTCTACATGCTTGAATGTGAATGTGGCTTGAGATACATTGGGAGTACAATTTGTTCATTAAAGAAAAGGATTTTAGAACATACGAGAGCCATCACAAATAAAGACATGAGCTACACAATGGCAAAACACTTTGCAAATGTACATACTAATGATTGGAGATCACTACGATTTATAGGTATTGCACAAATGAAAAGAAATGAGAGAGGAGGTGATAGAATTCGAAACCTTAGGCAAATGGAGAGCAAATTTATTATTCGGTTACGCACAAAGATGCCTTATGGATTGAACATGGATGAAGAACTACATGTACATCTGTGATCTTGATGAATATGTAAATATATGAAAATAATGATATGTATCTGTAGAGGTCACTAGCAAAGTATTTTGTGAAAAATACCCAATATCCTAAGCCGCACAATGACAGGCAGGAGTATGGACAGAATTGATATATGTCTGTATAATACTGAGATAGCAAAATCTATTAAGGATTATAATGAATCTCAGAGGGTTAATAACGACATAAAGAAATGTATAAACTAGGGACACTGAAACATCAGAATGGTACCTCTCTTTAGTTTAGTATGTAATAATAGAATAGATGTTGTTGGGTTCTGTGTGTCATCTATGTGTAGCTCTTCAGCCCTATTGAATATAGCAAATCAATTAGGGATAAATACTAATAGCATTAAGGTACGAACTGTCAATTGAATTTAATAGCACAATATAGGAAAACGTACGTAACAAGTATCACAGTATTATATTATGATGGTTTAGGGTTTTTTTTAGCACTATTTTAAAGAATTATTATCTTTTGTTGTCTTTATTATTTTTGGCAATAGGGTTAATCACACATATGCTTTTTAATTTTAAAAACTACATTATCCAGAATGCATTGTAAATAATGAGGCACTATGGGGTATAAATAGCAAAAGGGAAAAGGGACTCATTCACTGTGAACAAGACTCCTTGGGGAGTTGAAACGCGTTGGTGGTTGTTAATTTGGCGTCAATAAATAGGCACTATTTGGATCTCATGGAGTGCAGTGATCATTTTTGGTGAATTATACTTTTCGAGACTGGTCCTCTCCGTCACGAGCACCGGCAGCAGAGTGCACCACCCAGTAACTTTTAGACCATTCTTTGTTTGAAGATATGAAGATATATATATATATATATATATATCTCCCCTAAAACATCAGTTTAAGTCAACTGCACGCTATCACAACGATTTCTGATCCATAGGGAAACACAACAGGGCTTCCCCTTGTCCCCCCTCTTAATCGTGCTCTATATGGAGTATCTAGCGCAGCGCATAACGAGTAATTCCAATATCCTCGTCATTCTGTTTGGCGGCATGCAGCACCGGATTAGCTTGTTCGCAGACAATGTCATTCTTTCCATAACAGATCCCCTAAGATCCCTCCCATCCCTCTATGAAGAGCTCCATGTCTTTGAAGAAGTACCCTCTTTCTAGGTATGGGTACCCCCTTTTTCTGCCTGATGTCAGTGTGTTTGACTGTATTCACTAGGATCCTGCTAACCAGGACCCCACTGATTATGCTCTCTCTCCCAAAACTCTATTTCATCCCACAATTGGCACACTGGTGTCCCACTGTAAGTCCCTAGTATGTGCTACCTAGGTGCCCAGGGCATTTGGGTTCCAGGGGATCCCTATGGGCTGCAGCATATATTTTGCCACCCATAGGGAGCCCAAGCAAAGGGCGCAGCAGGACTGCCATTACTGCCTGCGTGAAAAGGTGCATGCAGACTTTCACTGCCACTTTTCACTGTACCAGGTCACTTATGTCACCCCTATGGCAGGCCTTCTAGCCCAGAGGACAGGTTGCAAAGTACCTGTGTGTGAGGGCACCGCTGCACTAGCAGAGGTGCCCCCACGAACTCCAGGCACATTTTCCTGGACTTCGTGAGTGCAGGGATGCTATTTTATGTGTGTACTGGACATAGGTCAATACCTATGTCCAGCTACATAATGGTAACTCTGAACATAGGCATGTTTGGTATCAAACATGTTGGAATCATACCCCAATGCTTTTGCAAGCATTGGTTGTATGACCCCATGCACTCTGGAGGCTCCCTAGAGGACCCCCAGTATTGCTATTACAGCCTTTGAGTACTTACAGGCAGCCCAAGCTGCTGCCACCTCACGGACAGGTTTCTGCCCTCCTGCTGCTTGAGCAGCTCAAGCCCAGGAATGCAGAACAAAGGATTTCTTTTGGGAGAGGGGTGTTACACATTTGGAAACAGGTGTTACAGGCTTGGGAGGGTTAGCCTCATCTGGTGCCCTCCTTGCATAGACCAGTCTACACTGATTCAAGGACCCCCAGCCCCTCCTCTGGCACGAAACTAGACAAAGGAAAACTAGACAAAGGAAAGGGGAGTGACAACTCCAATGTCCATCACCTCCTCAGGGGTGGTGCTCAGAGCTCCTCCAAAGGGTCCCTGGGCTGCCATCTCGGATTCAAGGTTGCCAGGGAACTCTGGGACTACCTGAGTGGCCAGTGCAGGCAGGTGACGTCAGAGCCCCCTCCTGATAGGTGGTCATCCAGCACCATGACCAACCCCCCCCCCCTTTCAGGGCAATTTAGGGTCTCTCTTTTAGGTGGTTCCTCAGATTCGGCTTTCAAGACTCCAGCAGGATTCCTCTGCAACCTCCACTTCGACTTCTGACCGAAGAAACTGCATCTGGACGCTCCAGGACCCGACAAGTTGCGACAAAGAAGCAAGGCGCCTCCTTCAACATTGTATCCACTGCTCCTTCCAGCAACTGCAACATTTCCTTCATCATTCATGCTCTGAGGACAGCTCGTCTTCAGCCTGCACAAGAAAGACGAAGGAATCTCCCTTGGGGTGAAGGAGTCACTCCCCTGCATCTGCAGGCACCAACGCCAATGACAACCTGTTGCGTGGAGCCCCTTTCCTACTGAGCTGCGTGGATCCTGCAGCACGGGTGGTGGTCCGAAGTGGTACTGATGGTCCTCTCTTCCAGCTGTTCAACTTGGGTGGAGGTAAGCCCTTGCCTGCCCACGCAGGACAGTACTCCTGCGCAACGCATCATTTGCAGCTGCCAACCCTTGTTGGCATCTTTCACAAGGGATTGTCAGGCATCTTGATGCTCCAGCCCCCAGCACTCCATCCTGCGACGCACAGCTCCCAGAGTTGTTCTCCGGAGACGTGAGATCACTTTTCGTAGTGGGCTCCTTCATCTTTTATGTCTCTGTGGAACTCCTGTGGTTGCTGCCTGTGCCTCTCTGGGCTGTGTGTCTCGTAGAGGGCCCCCTCCAATTCCCCCTCCTGGGGAGAGTCCACCTGGTCCGCAGCAGCTCCACTTTCCACCAACCTTGAGTTTTGTATGTGCCAAGGCTTGTTAGTGGAATCCGACGCAATCCTCCTTCTGGCGTGGGACATCACCTGCATCCTCCAGGAACTCGACTCACGTCTTCTTGGGTGAAGTGTTGACTCTCCTCCATCACCGTCGATTCATCTTTTGTACCTTGAGTCCGGTGGGTAGGGGCTCCTGCCCTTCCTGGACTCTGCTGTGTTTGCTGGACTTGGTCCCCTTGTCCAGGAATCCACTATTGGTGTCTTGCAGTCTCTTCTGGGATTTGCATAATTCTTCTTTCCTTCCAAGTGGATGTACTGGGGAATTTACAGTAATTTACTCCTGCTTTCCTGGTCCCTGGGGGGTGTTGTGTTACTCACCTTTGGGCTTTCCTAGTACTCCCATCTCCCCTCTACACACTCCAATTACCTAGGTGGGGGACTGACTCTCGCATTCCACTTTTTTAGTATATAGTTTGTGCTCCCCCACGGCTATTTTCTCTACTGTGATTTTCACTAATTGCACTGTTTTCTAACTGTTTTATTCCTATTTCTGCATACTATGGTATATATTTTATGTATAACTTACCTCCAAAGGGAGTATAGCCTCTATGGTATTTTTGGTATTTCTGTCACCAAAATAAAGTACCTTTACTTTTGTTTTCTTTCATTTGTGTAAGTACTGTGTGTGACTACAGTGGAATTGCATGAGCTTTGCATGTCTCCTAGATAAGCCTTGCCTGCTCATCCAAAGCTACATCTAGAGAGCCTGGCTTCTAGACACTGACTACATTACACTAACAAGTGATACCTGGAATAATGTGTAAGTACCTTGGGTACCCACCACACACAGGCCAGCTTCCCTCACCAAATTTAAAACCAACAACTAAAATTCACAGATTCTTAATCTCACGATATCCCCCATCCTCGAACTGACTCTCCAATCCATTTACCTGTTTGAGTGGACACCGGACTCCCTACCCCACTTGGGTGTTGAGCTAGCAGGCTAAGCACAAAAGACAGCAATTGTAAACTATACCAAATGCTAGGACTTGAACACATGGAGCCATCTTTAATTGCCCTGGATGGGACAGATCGCAGCGGTCAAGATGACCATACTCCCTCACATCCTCCAATTATTTCAGATGCTCCCCCTCTCCCCACCACTAAACAAGCAAAAGGGGTTGCAAAAGGCCATTAACAAGTTCAAGATACTATCAAGCAGCCCAACTTCGCTACGTGGTTGAGTGGAATCGCACAATGGACCTTCATGGACCAATCTGTTGCAGACTCTCATATTTGGAAGGAGATTTGGCTACCCTGACAACATAGATCTTGTGGCCTCCACTTCTCACCTATTACAGGCACAACATTGTGCGTCTGGGACGCAGTAGCAACAAGGGCTGGACTCATGTCCTTCCCCTCTCCCATTACTTCGTTCAGTGCTAATCTCGACTTCACCCCTGGCTTACACTGAGAACTTGAAATTAATCCAAAGCTAAACTGAATACAAAATGTAGTCTGTAACTGGTGAACACTGATGTGGCGGTGGGCAGCTAAGCAAAGTGGTGCAACACAAAGTCAGTGGTCAAAACACATATTTCACTACAGCTAGTTGGTGGTTTTCCAGCACTACTAACCAACTGCATCTCGATAGCCGATGTGAGAAATCACTTGCATCACTTCTGGGAATCCTCTACATCTCCTGTGCTGCACTGCTGACCTTCTTCATCGAACTTGTCCTGCATCCACAGAAGAGTGGGTAGTGGCCCCTGCCACAGCCGGACACTCAAACACGATCTGGACTTGGTCCCCATCCTTCGCAGGTCCTCTTCTGTCAGGATCCACCTTTGGGTTCCTCTACTTTTAGTTAGGTCTTGCAGAATCCTTTTCCAAAGTCCTCCTCTTAGTTTTGGGGAAAACCACTCAATTACCTCTGCTGGTCACTGGGTGTCACTCTGGTACTCACCCCCTGGGATTCCTAGTTCCTCCAGCTCCCTTCTACTGATTCACATTGCTTGGGTGGGGGAGCCACCTTCAACATTCCACTTTTTTAGTATATGGGTTGACCTTCCCATAAGACCCTCACCATTTGCTTTTACTTTTACCAATGCTTATTGCTTTCTATGCTATTTACTGATTGCTAAAGTGTATATAATAGTGTGTTACTTACCTCCAGCTGGGGGATTGCCTATTCAGTATTCTAGTAATTGTGTTACTATAATAAAGTACCTTTATTTTTGTAACCCTGTGTGGTTCTTTCATGTGTGAGTGCTGTGTGACTAAAGTGGTATTGCATGTCTCCTAGATAAGTCTTGGCTGCTCATCCACAGCTACCTCTAGAGAGCCCTGGCTTCCTTGACAATGCCTACACTTCACTAATAGGGGATACCTGGACCTGGTATAAGATGATAACACCATAGGTGCTCACCACACACCAGGACAGCTTCCTACATCCCTTTCCACCAAAGACTGGGACGATATAAACCTTAGGGCACACTACACAGCACACTGCATTGTCGGAACTGAGACCACCTATAAGATCACCTCTTATTGGTACCTTACCCTACAGAGACTTCAGAAATGGACAGACCAAAAATCCCTGGAGTGCTGGAGGGGCTGTGACAACACTGGCACCCTACTGCATTTGCTTTGACATTGTTCCAAGCTCTCCCGCTTCTAGGATCAAGTACTTGATGACATCAACAGTGTTTTTGCGACCACCATACCACAGTTTCCATCCTATACTATATTAGGGCTCCCTATTGCCTTGACATATCCCCTGCGCTCTCACAAAGATCAGCTCTTAATGCCACACACCAGGACATACTATCACACTGGGGCACAGGCTCACATCCATGATCATACCCGATGCTACATAGACTTTGGTTCTAGGCATGGAGAAATTGTCTCCAACTGCAGCCCTGGACCCTGCTAGGTATACTGATATATGGGCCCCCTTTATAAATTAATCTCCCACAGGAATTCAAGAAACTGACCTGCCCATCCTACCTTAGGGTTTTACAATGGATTCATGATGCATCACAGGAAGGGGCAGACAAAAGGATCAGGGAATAATGACCACTAAATATAGCAGCATATTGCCACACACCTTATGCTAGTCGCTACTTTAGTTACACACAGGGAAGGATGGGGGCTGGGTTGAGGGCTCGAAAAATTCTTGTTTTCTCCTTCTACATGTTTAATATTTAGATTTATGCCTTTCCATTTCTGGCAGCCCTAGGGTTGTAGGCAAGTGGCTGTGTTATGCACTCCAATTTTGACTCTATACTGCCAAGCTGCCGCCCCTCTGGGTTGTAGGCGACATGCTGTGTACCAATGGTGTGGTAGTCATGCCTTGTTCAATGGAAATCAATGAAGAGAATTGTTCCATAAAGCTGTGCGATCTAATTTAAAGAACAGGGGATATATTGTATCAAATATGCCCTGCTGCACAGGAGTAGGGCAAATCCATTAGCACCATTTTTGCTGATTGTATTACATGGCATTTATTCTCTTTCTTTAATAAAATAGGAGAAAAACATTTTCTTTTCTCCACTTTTAAAATGTGAAAGTTTATGAGAATTTGAAGCAATATGCCTGTTATGTTTTTATCACATTCACCCTAAAAAACAAGGCCAATTCAGTTTCCCTACCTTTTACTTGAAAGGATGGTTTGTGGGCTAGGATTTGTTGTTCCTCTCTAATGCACTTAAAATGATCTACAAGCAAAAATGTTGTTTTAAATGCTTAGCAATGGCACCATGAATATTATTCTCATATATTTGTACCCAGCAAAAATGTTTCTGTAATATGGACTGGGTAACAACTTTGCTCCATTCCCTTGAACACAAGCAGAAAACAGTGCATACCGGCTTTGCTCCATTATTTTCCCCATTGCTATTTTCTTTAGTGTGGCTTATGTATTTAAGTGTGTTAGAGAGATCAACTCTGGCTAACCATAATTGTTTAAAATGCATCAATATATCAGTGATACGTTTTGCTTTGCGAATTGCACTTAAGGGTTTGTAAAACAGTTGAATGATTGGCATGTTTCAGATTATGGGAGAGTCTGACTACCAAATTAATGCAAGTTTAAAATCAATGATTAGACCCATGTAAGGCATCAGAAATGGGGGGAAAAAAAGCATTCAGGAAGCAAAAAATATCAAAATGTAGTGAAGAGTTTACAAGCATTTTGTGACATACACGTGCCAGGCAAATAGAGAACTATGAAATGAACGAACATCTTCTCTTAATAAAAACCCAACCCCAATCAGAGGAGTTTGAGTAATCTTACATTGCCAAAAATAAACAAAAAAAATAAATACATTAACAAACAGAGGGAGTAGGGTAGTAAACAAACACAAGGCACTGTGGGAAACAACAGCCAGAAGACGGAACACATGCAGTTTTGTGGTGTACAGGACTGAAATTAAAAAAGAGGTACCTCAGAAGCGCACAGCCGGTGGAAGGACACTGGCCACCAGCCACTAATCACCAACTGGAAAGACTACTTTTTCCAAGTCCTAGAGAACAGCAGAAGGAGAATAGAGGAAGTGCAACATGACGACGTGGGGGCTCCCCTTGACCAATAAGAAGCAAGAAAAGGAGAGTGACCGGGGAAGCCTACAAATGATAATTAATGGGAAGGCTGTGGGTTGCATGTAAGCCTGTGGGCGGGCTGTAAGTCCCTTTATGATTTTTTTCAAATACAAAAGATTTTGCCACAGCACTGTGTAGGTGAAACCTAAAAAAGAGCAGAGTGGACATGTATTGATAAATGGTTGTAAACGTTTTAGAAAAGAAACTGAATACCCAAAAAAACATCTTCTTGGCAACTCATCCAGATACTGAGGGGAAATGGAGACTGTTCTCCAACATCTGGAAAAATAGGCATTTTTGAGCTGATTGACTATATACAATTAGATATGGTGATGGTTTGCTCAGAACGGTTCCAGCCTCTTCCTCATCTATTGCTGAGGTAGAGAGTGAATGTACACAACCTTCTTCAAGTGTGCTGGTGAATTTAATGTCTAGATTAATGGATGAAATTTTCAATTTTATAACAACGTTTAACACTGCAATAACTAGCCTTAGGCAAGGAGTCGATTTGCTCTTTTCCTCTATTAACAATAAATTTAACACTTGGACAATCACAACACTTATAGATCTGAATCAACAATGCAGCAGTAAAGATGTCCTTCTGATGATCAATTCCTAAAATGGAGCAACAGAAAATACAATTCTGAGAGGCACATGGGAGCAATAAAAGTCCAATAGACAGAACAGGCTGATAACGCCAACCTTCAACACTTCTATTTCCACTCAAGCTAGGGCAATTAGCTCTATTGGTGAGGGATCCTGTCAGGTACTCCATGGCCATCCTAGTGTATTCTACTTTTGGTTATGCACCCAATATAAATACAAACAGGTTACACATTACATTAGAATGAATCAAGTATCAAGGGAGGCACAAGCATCCCTCCTTATACACCATATAGTCAAGGAGCTCCGACAATCATGCATAAAGCAAAACAATATCACAATTTTTCTGTCTCAATGTATTATTCATGAAACATCCCTAAATTGAATCAAACCAGAGCTAAAGATATTCTTCACTGAAAACAAAGTAATACACTGTGTATCTGCAACACTCAACAGTGTTATTAAGTAGTGTGTTCAGATATAATTCACAAACAATGTCATATACACCATGCAAGACAATGGGACTACATCCCACTGCAGAGCCTGCATATGGCATCAGCCATGCAAAGCAGATCTTGATGTAGAGAACAACCCATTAAGAAATGGTTTATTTATGCACCACCTCATCTTTCTTCACACCAACAAACCCCACGAGGAGTTGGTTGTCCACCCGGAACTCTAATGTATGGTCAAGGTAGAACAACAATGCTCTTTTTGGGTCCAGATGGTGGGGCTGCTCCTCTTCTTTAGATGGATGTAGAGGAGTGTAGAAAGTGAGCAAGGTGACAGGCTGCATGAATAAGAAAGGAGGCTTGGAAGATAAAGCAGGCAGCTAATTCACCCTCTGAGCTGATGTTATCACCACCAGAAAGGCTGTTTTGATGGTGAGCAACATGATGGGACATTTGTGTACAGGCTCGAAGGGAGAGCACATTAAGAATTTGAGAACCAAGTTAAGGTCCTACTGAGGCATGATGAAGCGGAAGGGGGAAACATATGAACAATATCCTTTAGTAAATCGCTGTACAATAGGTGACTTAAAGAGGGTTAGTCAGGCAGCTGCATGAAGGCAGACAGAACAGAAAGATAACTGTTTAGAGTGCCCATTGGAGAGCCCTTCTGGGCAAGGATAAGAATGGAAAGCAAAATGTCAGAAAGAGAAACCAAAAGTGGACCAATGGACTTTTCTGCACAGTATGATAAAAATAACCTCCAATGGCAGGCATATACAATATTGGTTGAGGGATGTCTGGCTGCCAGAATAACACTTCAGACTTTAGGAGGAAGGTTGAAAGCGCTCCACTGCCACCGCTCAATTTACACGCAGAAAGGCAAAGAGTTGACAGGTTTGGGTGGAGGAAACTGCCCTACTACTGCGACAGAAGATCCTCCCAATGAGGCAGTCTGATCAGAGGATTGACGTGTCTAGAAGCTCAGAATACTATACCCTCTGTGCCCAGTCCAGAGCCACAAGAATGAGTTGGGCCTGGTCATTCTGGATCTTCTTGAGAACTCCGGGCATGAGTGGTATGGGCAGAAAGGAGTACAGGAGGCCTCATCTTCACTTGAGACGAAAGGCATCTCCGAGCGAGAGCCGTCTTGGAAACTCCAGCATGCAAAACTGCTGAAATGTTAAGTTCTCTGCATAGGTGAACAGATCTAACCAAGGCTCTCACCACTGCTGAGAGACCTTGTGCCACCTCCTTGTGGAGATTCCACTCGTGATGCGCTATGCATCAACGGATGAGTTTGTTCTCTTGTGTTCATTGAACCTGCCGGATGTTGACCCCCCAAGGATATGCTCTGCTTTTCCAGCCATGTCAAGAGACACAGGGCCTCTTGACAGGGGGTCCACAACCCCACCCTGCCTGTTTGATGCAGTACCACATGGCAGTGGTGGTGTTCAAGAACATCTGCACTAGCCTTCCCTTGATGGAGGGTAAGAAGGCTTTCGTTGCCAGTTGGATCGCAAGCAGCTCTAGCATGTTGATATGGAGTCCTACTTCCATTGAAGAACAGAGACCTCTGATCTCCACCTCTCCGCAATGGCTGCCTCGTCCCAAGAGTGACGCATGTCACTACTGTATGGCATGGTTGGGGAAGGGAGCGGGGTCTGCCTCTGACCCCAACTGCAGTGCTTTAGCCACAACTGCAGGTCCTTTGTAGTTCTCTCAGAGATCTGGACCATGTCGGAGAGATTCTCCTGATGCAGTGCCCACTGGAACTTCAGGTCCCACTGATGAGACCGTGTATGCCATCTGGCATGCGTCACCAGGATGCAGGAGTCCATGAGGCCCAGAAGCCCCTTTCCTGTGTTTGGACCAGGTCCCCAGAAGGATGTAGGTGAGAGCTTTGTTGAAATAGAAGAGGGGTCAGAGGGGGACGCTCCCGGGTGCAGCACCTCTGTCAAGTTTTTTGTCTTGACTGTCAATGAGGGCAACTCAAGGTCAAGGACCTCAGCCACCACCATAGCTCCTCCAAAGTGCATAGGGCTGTGGTAGAGTCAGCCACCTGCAGAGCATCGGTCCTTCAAGGAGATCTAAAGTAATCAAGAGAGGTGTAGGCTTTAAAAAGGTCCAGCAGGTCCGCTTGCAAGTCAGCCTCTTGTCAAGCTAAGGATCTTTTAATGCTATAAGCAAGGAAATAACCTCAAGCTTTTTGCATCTAAAAGGTCTGGCATCTCATCCATATGTCAAAACAGGGTCTCTGAAAAGGCACTTATGGAAACAAAAATGCACCCCGTGTGTCTGAAAAGTTCTGAAGGAGCTAGGTCAAACATGGTGGTGTGAGAAGTACCACTATCAGGGGCGACTAGTAGGGGTGTTCAAACTCACTGTGAGCAAATGTACTCAACTATTCCACTATTTACAAGAGTTGTTTATTGTTGCTTCAAAGTTGAGGCCAGGTGGGGGCTTGCTTCTTGAAACACACCCAATAAACTTCCCCAGCAGTCACTCTTACACAACAACAAAAACACTCTTTCTACTAGCCCTGACACACCCATCCATGAAGCTCACTTGCCTACGTATGGAGCTCTCACCACAGTATGTTAGTCTTTATCTGTGTACAAGCTGGTAAGCGTTTTGTTTTCAAAAGCTATTGCATCCTTAGGCCTGCGCTGCTGTTAGGAACTGGTGCAATCACAACAACAGCGATTAAAGCGCTGGAAACCATATCATCCACATGTGATGTGCTATATGAGGGCTTATGTTACAGCCTTGTAAACAGGAGCACAGGAGGGGCATGGGCTGGCCCCCATGGGGAGAGTAATATGCATTCCTCTTTCATATAAATGCTCTCACTTTGACGTCAGCGAAAGCAAAGTAAACACCAAGCTCCCATGGAAGAGACAGCTTGACATTTGACCTCCGTCGCTGAATGCCCAGCAATCACCACAAGATAATAACAAGATTTAAAGGCCTGTTTACAGAAAGCCAGTTAAAGGAGGAATACAGTCAATTAAGTTTAGGCAACAGGATGGATGAATTCAAGCTGTACAGTCTAAAGTAAATAAAGCCAGCAAACAGAAAGCCAGGAAATGTGAGTTATAACCCACAAAGCCAATGGTAAGCAACAGGAAGAACATATTCCTAGGTCAACTATCTGAATGTCCCCAAAATGTATTTAGTAAACAAAACAGCTGCACTGTCTGGTAGACTACAACCTTAACGTCTGAATCAGTACAAGAAGGAAGATGCAAACGTAGCTAAATGTAATGAAACTTTATTGTAAAAAACAGTTTTGAACAAGAGATTTATTAAAAAGAAAATTGTTATTTAATGTTCCTGGAATTGTCTTCCGACACTAATCAGTGAGTGCCACTGTGTCCTACTTGGCATCTGTTGAAATTGGCAACGTCACACTGCATATATTGTAAATGAGAAATAAAATCCAAGTCCCTGGTAGAGTGCATGCATGTTCTGTAACTAACTGTGGTGCATAATAGGTTGAGAAAACATTAGTGCCTTGAAATAATGACATGTATCTAAAATTGTCAAACGTCAACCTAAAACGTCACACTAAGTAATCCACCAACTCCCTGTGGTTTCAGGTAACCTGCAAACTGTAACAACTCTAAGGTTTAGAAAATATCTTTATTATTATTATTTTTTACAGTGTGTATGTATTCATTTTATTTAAGCAAACCTTTGTTGTCATATGTTCCCTCTGGTAAATTGTTCAGATATCAGTACAGGACTTCAGAGAAAACCTCTCAATGTACAGTTTGAAATCATTTCATCTTGGACTGAACATACTGCCCCGTAGGCAGTATCATTTCTGGTAATACTGCCCGATTACTGCAGATCTCAACAGATCTCAGGATTGCATTGATTCCACAACTCAAATGAAATCTTCAACACTGATGCTCTGTGAATACACAGTATGTCGCCTGAGAAGCCACTGAGAAAGTGCTACACAAGGAAGAGAGAAACTGATATATTATTGTGGAAATATATGTTTTTGTATTTCAGTGAGATCACGTTTCAGAAACTTCTTTTGATATTTAATATTCTTTTAACTCATTGTATCCTTTTTAGCTGCAGATTTTTGACATGTTATTTTCTTGTTGTTTTCCATCTCCTTACATGTAGAGTGGCTGTGTGTGTGTTGTACACATGTAATACTACAGTGCATAGGTTGATTTCCATGTTATACCCGTGTAACGTTTATCTGAGTTCATAAAACACAATTTGATGCCTTACAAATTTAACTGTAGAATCACATTACAGGAGAAAACACTGGAGCCATCCTCACATGGTCTAGTTATTGTGTTTTTACATCATTACAACTAGTACACATGAAAAAACAGCATTGCATACAAGAAGCATACTGGTTTGTTGAGTGGAAAATGAGCAGCATCATTACCACGTGCACAGTGCAAGATACTATTCTAGTTATTACCATTGTGGAGGGAAGAGAGGGACATCTGTACCCGATGGCACAATGTAATACACTAGGTGTGGGGGGATATTCTAATATCAGTGTACACAGTATGGGCTCTTTGGGAGGCTTGACTGGCAGTTGTACTAGAATTTACTGCAGCCGGTTGAAGGGCCTGAGTGCATAGGTTACAACACTCGCTCTTTTCCCACCTGTGAGCCCTAATCAACCAAATGATAAAAGCTCTCTCCTCTGACTTTAGCTTCTCTCCCCACGTGAACTTCAAAGATATTTAATGAATAGCAAGCACAGAGAGAATGTGAGAGCAAAAGACAGAGATGAGCGAGAGCAGAAAGTGCGGGTACTTCTGTCCACATAATCAAACTTCAGTTAAAAGAACAACTTTTATTAATGATGTAAGGTCAGAGGCAACTGGTGTTGCTCCTTTCAAATTTCACTATCACTAAGCTACTCTCGGTTTTATGACTGACTTTTGAACATACTCTGTAATAATGCCATCCAGAGTTGTGACAAGAGCTCAGATGCAATATATAATTGGCTGTTCTGCCTGATTCATAACTGTTTTGTGTGTCTGAGGGCTGCAGAATGACTTGCTATGTACACAAGAGTAAATATGACATGCTGTGCTTACGTGTGCAGAAAATCAGACAAATGTATAGTCAGTCACCAAAGGGGAAACCACATAATCATACACGCAGAGTGCTGCTGGCACTGAAGCCAGGATTCGTGAAAGTGGTGCTTGTGACATGAAGATACTTGGCAGCCAGATAGTGTCCGGCTACTGCTGCTGTTTGTTCATTGATTTCTGGCTCCTGTTTGCTAAAAGAGGCAGCAAAGTGTCTCAGTTTCATGTGTAAGTGGTCACTCTTCACTGCTTTCTGCAGGTGTTTGTGGCAAGCTGAGACACCATGTCCTCCACAGCTCTCCCAGGGCCAATGGAACCTAACGGTCACCGGAAGCAGGTCATGCAAGGCAGTGGCCATGAAACCTGAGGAGAGGATAAACTGACTAAAGAACGGGGTCATGTTTTCAAGAAAGCAGATGCAATGCTGATAAAGTAATATCCCAGTATAACAAAAGGTCTGGCACAAAGGTTCTTTAGCAGTGGATAAGCAATGGAAAAGATGGAGGTCATTCAGGGACTTCTTTCTTCTTTGGGCTGTGTCCAGACTACCTGGTTGTGTGGTTCCTATTATGGTAATAAGACTGCATGTTTAAGACACCACCACCACCGAGTGTAGGAGACTGTCCAATCCACACTGTTTGGAAGCTGCCAGTCTGACTCCAGACTAGCCCACAGTGCCTCACCCAACCCTAAAAAGGAGAAGGCAATCTAAAGCGACATACGGACTCCTCAGGGAAGTTGTGGAAACAGAGTATACCCCTTCAGCTCAGTTACTCAAACTCACACATGGCAAAGCAGAACTCTAAATGCAAAATGAAATTCAATGCATTTACTGAAGCAATTGCATCCTAGTGTAAAAAGCTTGGACTGCGATACTAAGGCTGATGAAACATAGTATGGTAATCATTATAACCAGTATAAATAGCATAAACAACCCAACCATTTTGTATGATTCTAGTGAACCTAGATATACCTTCCTATACCCTATGTCTAGGTCTAAGAGCACAGCGGTGGTCACTCTTCTGCTTGTCCTGATCTAAGGGTGTAATCCCGAGCACATAACTGAATGTGAGAGCAGGGGTCCACCCTGTTGTCTGGATGGCAATCTTCGCAGGAAGCTTAAGAGTCAGCATCAGGACCAGCGAAGCGGTCAGTGGAATGATGTGCGTCCCAGGACAGCCATGACTGGAATGACTAATGCCCTCTGCGTCCTTTAGGCCTATGTATTGTTTTATATAACAACTCATACAGAATTCTAACAACAGGCCTGGCGTACTGATGTGTCTAGACAATGGGGGATGACTCTTGAGCTCCTGGAATGGCAATACAAGTTAGTATAGCATGTACCATACATGACAGATTTGAACAGGGGACAAAATGCACTGTGTACAAATGGCTGACAAAATCTGCAGTGTGAACAACTATGTCTTTGAAATAAGCAGCTGATTAAAATATAAAAACAATAAGATAAAAGTTGGCTGTGCTAAGAAATGAAATTAAGAAAATGTGTCTAAATGTAAAAGGCACAGGCCACAGGGCTAATGCTTAAATAATGGTGCCCAACCTAGCTTTTAAGGAGCCTACAATAGTTACAAAAGGTGGGGCTACAGCATTGTATTGTAGTTGCATTTCTATGGCAATTCATACCACCGCAGAGGTGCTGAAGCCCAGTTATGGGTGGGTAGTATGATGATCCTTAAGGCTTCTTGGGTGGGAGAGTGGATGACTTCAATATGATCTTTATCAGTGGTGTTTTCATGTTGCACTTGAAGATCAGATGCTTAACATGCTGTTATCATGTTCTCTCATTATGTTCAGTCAGGTAGCAGTGTGAAAGGTGTGAAAGATAGGATGCTTACAATTATAAATAGATAGTATAAATGGGGTTTGGCCTGTTTTGGTGTCACTGGTATATAGCATGCTATGCAGGTGGTGTCCGTGTCAACATCTGCCTGTACCTATGATTGTAGGGAGTGGCCAAACATTTGGTTATGCTTACCATCTTCATGTTGGTTTGTTCCAGTTCTCTGGTACCCTGAAGACAATGCCATCAGTGAGCATGAAATGTCAGTATGTCATGACCAATGTACATATGTCTAGCCCTACTAATTTATGTGGAGCATATTTCAGATATACCAAATAAGAAGTTATTTTCTGTATAGCATGCACCTTCATTAAACCTACTTCATGGTGCTTTCAAATTAGCTGGCTAAGGAAAATCAGAGTGTGAAGTAAAGTGATTTGCCTGAAATTTCTCTGTCCTGTTAATGGCCGATGCAGGAGATCCTAGAAAGGCGGTGCTCAGATTACAGCTCTTCAACTGGACAAATTGAGTTTTCAACAAACGTTCTTAGTTCCAATTCCAGTTTCCTCTCATCTGTCCTGTAGTCAGTGGTTTCTGCCTTTTAAGAACTACACTAGGAGGGAATAGTGGCACCGTCTGGAGTGCTCGGTCCAGATCCACATAGGGTCACATGTTCAATGTGGCAATTGCATGGCCAGAGTAGATATTCAACTGGAGCCACCTTCTAGTGTTGTCTGGCTTGTTCATCTCTAATTGGGAGGATGTTCACTCTGCTGTTTTCTTACAGCACTGTCAGGTCAATAATGGAAGGAAGACAAAGTTACTGGGAACCTACAGGTCAAGGGATTTGCAGGGGTATGGTACCGTACTGGCAAGGAATTGCTGGTAGAAAGCTCACACTGCTAAGTCTTATATAAAAGACATGCTGCGCAAGGAAGCGAAAATTCCACAGAGAGAAGTCACTGCTACAGTCTTAGCACTCACAGGGCACTGCTGGGGAAATATCAGACAACTTGACTCTGCTCCAGGCATTTTACACCACAAGCAATGTCTGCCTCTCCTTCAGAACAAATGTTCAGCACTGATCTGAAGCTCAGCACCACAAGAGGCCATTTGCGAAGAAAAACAAGCAATAACTACTAAATAAATTCAGACCCCAACTATCATACAATACCAAGTTACTTGGGTTCACCCTGGACACCAACCTCAGTCTCAAGGACCACATTGCCAATGATATAAGGACAGTCTGGTACTATCAGAGTAGAGACAGTAATGTGCAAAAAAGAAATAAATTTAGATGACAGATACAGACCTTGCTTCTATATCAATGCACCCACGATCTGAAACAATGTTCCTGTATCCATCCAGGCCTCACAAACCCCGTTCGAGAACGAGCTAAGGACACACCTCTTTAAAGAGCACTACATCACAAAACAGTAACAGTTCACTTCTCTGAGTACTGCATGTCCCTCCAATCAGTCAACACTGCATGGGGCTTCGCAGTAAATATGATAGGATTAAATCTATGATTACAATACCTTCATCGGCTTCATCCCAGTTATTTTCAGGGGAAAAAATTGAAGTAATCTAGAGGCCAGACTTAAAATCTCTCACCTGCCAATTTGTTTTTATTTATAATGGGGAACCAGCGGCCAAGGGCCAATAGGTCAAGGGAGCCACAGGTCTCTAAGTTTGGCAAGCACTGTGCTATGCATTACTATTCTTAAGGGAGGGCAGAGGCATCATTACCAGATGTGCATAGTGCAAGACACTAGTTATTATCATTGTGGAGAGAATAAGGCCAACTGTTCTCTCATCTCTGGGGCCTTGGCCGCCTCTTGAGGAAAAACAGTCGTCATAGATGCGTCCTCGACCTGCTCCAGTTCCGATTTCAAGTAGGGGAGGCGTACTCGTCAGGGTAGTACCAGTAAGTTGCATAGTGCCACTGTGCCACATAATACAGTTCAAAATCAAGAACAAAGCCACCAGGTTCGTACGAGAGGGTCAGTGTGTCACAGCTTATCAGAGCGATCCTGCCGGCCTAGAAAAAAGTAATCAGTAGGGATTTAAGGGTATGGAGAAACTGCTTGTTAAGGGGCACTGGGAAATTTTAGAAAACAGAGATAAATCTGGGCAAAACCATAATTTCCAACAACGACACCCTGACTGACAGAGACAATGCATGCCTCACCAAGGTACTTAATTGGTGTTATAGGATATCTAAGGACGGGCCATAGTTTAAACAAATAATGGAATCCACCTCCCTGTGTAGGATAATTTCCCAATATTTAACAAAATCCATGACCTGCCAGAACATGTATACAAGTGGGCATGACCTTGTATGGTTAGTAATTGGAGATATATCAGTTTTATCCCATTTGATGGTAACACCAGAATGCCTATCGAATATGTTATGTTTAATCAGCGAGGACACCTTAGTTTCAGAGTATGATGAAAAGCAGAATATCATTTGCATACATTCACAATAATAGCTTCCCAGAGTGTTAAGACAGCCCTCTATGTAAGAGTCGCTCCTGAAAGTGGTTTATAGACATTTAAGCTGGGGGGGTATTTCTGGTGCTCATGCATCAATGTAAGTCTATATCTATCAAAATAAAACAACATATATTTTTAATTCCAGCAAGGAAAATGTTACTTACCCAATAGATATCTGTTTGTTGCATGTAGTGCTGTAGATTCACATGCTCTGCATTATCTTGTCCTCTAGTGTTGGGTCCGGAGTGTTACAAGTTTTTTTTCTTCCAAGATGTTTTACTGAGTCACGGTATTGAGTGACCCTTCCCTCAGTGATAGAGCGCATGGGCATCGAGTCCTTCGTTAGATTGTTTTCCCGAAGAGGGGTGAGAAAGGGGAAGAAGGAAGTATAGAGAAAGAGATGTCCATGCAAGTGTATTTACAGAGGTACAAATATATACAAATCTAAAGTAACTGCAATGGCCACAGGCGTCCGGGGAGGAGGGTGGGTACATGTGAATCTACAGCACTACATGCCATGAACAGATATCTATTGGGTAAGTAACATTTTCCCTTTGATGGCATGTGTGGCTGTAGGTACATATGCTCTGCATAGACTGTAAAGCAGTTACTCTAAAAAAGCAGTGGTTAGCCTGTGGGAGTTGCAGTTGTCTGGAAAAGTGTTCGAAGGACAGCCTGGTCTACATTTGCTTGTTGTTGTGCTTGTACATCCACACAATCGTGGTTTGTAAATGTGTATGGTGTAGACCAAGTAGCTGCTTCGCACATGTCAGCTAAAGGAATATTACCCAAAAATGCCATAGTAGCTACTTTTTTCCTAGTGGAATGTGACCTAGGAGTTTGTGCAATTGTTTTTTTGCCTTAGCGTAACATGTTCGTATGCGTTTAACAATCCATCTAGCTATGCTATTTTTTTAATTTGGTTTGCCCTTCAATGGCAAAGCAAAAGCTCCAAAAGTTTTTTAGTTTTCCTAAACTCTCTTGTTCTGTCAATATAGTACGAGTGCTCTCTTTACATCTAAGCTGTGGAGTGCCCTCCCTGCTGCTGAATCAGATTGTGGGAAAAAACTGGCATACCAACAGTTTGATTGATATGAAATTGAGATACCACTTTTGGCAGGAATCTTGGATTTGTGCGAAGGACCACTTTATCTTTATGTATTTGAAAGAAATGTTCTTCTAGAGTTAATGCCTGGACCTCACTTACACGTGTAAGTGATGCAATTGCTACCAGAAAAGCTGCCTTTCATGAAAGGAACTGAGCAGTGCAGGAAAGTACCCTCTTTCTTGGCATGGTTACACCCATTGTCTGCCTCTTGTCCGTGTGTTTGACTGTGTCCACTGGGATCCTGCTAACCAGGACCCCAGTGATTATACTCTCTCCCTTCAAACTTGGTTACTTACACCCCACATTTGGCATACTGGTGGCCCCATGTAAGTCTCTAGCATATGGTACCCAGGCACCCAGGGCATTAGGGTACCTGGGGATCCCCATGGGCTGCAGCATGTATTATGCCACCCAAGGGGAAACTATACAAAGTGTCTCGGCAGGACTGCAATTGCAGCCTGTGTCAAAGGGTGCATGCACTCTTTTACATACAGGTTACTGTACCAGGTCACTGTAAGTCACCCCTGTGGCAGGCCCTCCTACCTCAGAGGGCAGGGTGCAGGTACCTGTGTGTGAGGGCACCCCTGGCCTAGCAGAGGTGCCCCCACAAACTCCAGTTCCATATTCCTGGACTTCATGAGCGCGGGGCCAACACTTTATGCGTGTACCGGACATAGGTCACTACCTATATCCACATACATAATGCTAACTCTGATACCAAACATGCCTAGGTTTGAACATGTCGGAATAATACTCAAATATTGTCGTCAGTATTGGAAGTATGATTCCATGCACACTGGGGGCTCCTTAGAGGACCCCCAGCATAGCTCCTACCAGCCTTCTGGGGTTTTCCGGGCAGCCCAAGCTGCTGCCACTCGTTAGACAGGTTTCTGCCCTCCAGGTGCTTGAACAGCCCAAGCCCAGGAAGGCAGAACAAAGGATTTCCCTGGGGAGAGGGGTGTTAACCCCCCTCTCCCTTTGGAAATAGGTGTTACATGGCTTGGGAGGGGTAGCCTCCCCAAGCCACTGGTATGCTTTGAAGGGCACATTTGGTGCCCTCAGTGCATAAACCAGTCCAAACCAATTCAGGGCCCCCTAGTACCTGCTGTGGTGCAAAACCTGGACACTGGAAAGGGTAGTGACCACTCCCATGTCCATCACCAGCCCAGGGTTGGTGCCCAGAGCTCCACCAGAGGGTCCCCAGGTTCTGCCATCTTGAATAAAAGGTTGGCAGGGACCTCTGGGAGCATCTGAGTGGCCAGGTCAGCCAGGTGATGTCAAAGCTCCCTCCTGGTAGGTGGCCATTTGGATAGGTGACCAATCCCCCTTTCAGTGCTATTTAAGGTCTCTCTCTTGGGTGGGTCTTCAGATTCGTCTGGCAAGATTCCAGCAGGACTCCTTAGCAACATCTACTTCGACTTCTGGCCACTGGAACCGCAACTGGACCATCCAGGAACCGACAATCTTCATCCACGATGAAGACTCTGCTTGCAACATTATTTCACCTGCTCCATTCAGCTTCAGCAAAATTTTCCTGGCTGTGCATCCTCTGAGGGCAGCAAGTCTTCAGTCTGCCTGAGAACGAAGACGGAATCTCCTTTGGAGTGGAGTCACTCCCCTGAATCCGCAGGCACAAACTGCAATGGCAACCAGCTGCATGGATCTCCTCTTATCCCGAGCTGCGTGGATCCTGCATCACGGGGGTGATGGTCCGGAGTAGTCCTCTTGGTCCTCTCTGCCACCTGTCCAACTTTGGTGGAGGTAAGCCTTTGCCTTCCCACACAGCACAGTAACCCCGTGCACAGAGTCTCTTGCAGCTACCAAGGCTTGCTTGCATCTCCTCGAAGGGATCTTCAGGCTCTGTGTAGCCTCAGCACTCCTTCCTGCGACGCACAGCCCTCTGCATGCTTCTCCTGCAGTGTGGGACCATTCTTCAGTTGTGCTGCGTGAGCTCCTCTGCAACTCAGCAACTCTCTGCCTTGCTGAAGGTCCCCCTATGACTCCCCCTGTGGGTTGAGTCCTCCTGGACCTTGTGGTCCCCGGCAGCTTCACTTTTGCTTCACTGAGACTTCTGCCTTTGCCAAGGCTTGTAGGTGGCTTTTCCACGTCACTGACAAACTGCAATCATCCATCCAGCATGGGAATTTTACTGCATCTTCCAGGAACTCTTCACCTGCTCTAGGGCTGCATTCCTGACCGTCTTCATCCTGCCGTCAACCAACTCATGCAACCTCAGCTGGGTGGGTAGTAGCTCCTGCTCCCCCTGGACTAGTCTGTGATTTCTGGACTTGGTCCCGTTCTCCCACAGGTATTCCTCTTCAGGAATCCACCGCTGGTTTCTTGCAGTTTTGTATGGGTGTTGCATTTTCTTATTTTCTGTCTTTGTGGGTGGTTTGGGGAAAACCTAGTCACTTACTCCTTTCTTCCTGGTCGCTGGGGAGGACACTGTGGTACTTACCTTTGGGACTTTCTAGTTCCCCCAGCCACCCTCTACACATTCCACTTACCTAGATGGGGGTCCTGCATTTACATTCCATTTTTTTAGCATATGGTTTCAGCCCCAACTAGGGTCACTATTGTCTACCTGCATTTGCACTGTTTTCTATCATTTTCTATGCCTAATACGGATTACTAGTGAACATATTTGGTGTGTTAACGTATCTCCCACTGGTGTTTTGCATATGTAGTGTTTTGGTACTGTGTTACTATAATAAAGAGATTTTATTTTCGGAACACTGAGTGTTTTCTTTTATATGTGTAGGTGCTGTGGTACTACATGAGCTTTGCATGTCTCCTAGATAAGCTTTGGCTGCTCATCCACAGTTACCTCTAGAGAGCCTGGCTTCTAGACACTGCCTACACTAATAGGGAATAACTGGACCTGGTATAAGGTTTAAGTACCTGAGGTACCCACCACACACCAGACC
The DNA here is from genome assembly GCF_031143425.1 of Pleurodeles waltl. Lineage (NCBI taxonomy): Eukaryota > Metazoa > Chordata > Amphibia > Caudata > Salamandridae > Pleurodeles > Pleurodeles waltl. Next base: position 849,697,089 of record NC_090444.1, read on the forward strand.
AGTTTCCTACATTGGTGGTGCAGTGGTGGGATAAGCACTTGCAATTGCCTTACCACTCTGTTACTTTGTACTTTCCACAGGAAAGACCACTTCCTGACTAGGGATACACAGTGTACTTAGTGCCAGGGAACTAGTCTCTTAAGTTTAGGTATGCTAGGGATCTAGGCTTAGCCCTAGCTCTAAAACTCTTTGGAGAGACTACGAGTTAGGGTAGTTAGGTACACCTACACTACCCTAACAACACCACACGTCTTCAGCAGAGTACACATCTCAGGCAAAGGATTCTCCCTATGAGAACCTGACCTCCCAGGAATTGAGAGAGATGTGCGCTGAGGGAAAACCGAAGGCAGGGAGGAGCCCTAACAAGAGTCTGCTTCTGCAGAATGACCAGGACCATGCTAGTAGCCAGGAGGAGGAGGATGCAGATTCTAGCCCCAATGAGTTAGAAAGACAGGATCTGGACACTGAGAAGGGTCAGCAGGGTCCCTTAGAAAATCACAGTCTCTCTAGTAAATCCCCTTGCCAAGCTGGGAGCACTTCAGGTAGTGGGGAAGGAAAGCCATTATAGTAGGGTTCAGAGGGTTAGTTGAAAGGGTCACTAAGAATAGGGACAGATCCTCCTCTGTTCACTCTCATGTCACCCCAGTCTCTGAGGGGACACACTGTTCATCACCAGGAGATGATTGAAAATGGAGGAGTCCAAGCTGAGGCTGCAGCAGCTAGCACTAGATAGGGAGGCCTTGGCTGTGTGTGTGTGTGTGTGTGTGGGGGGGGGGGAGAGAGAGAGAGACACACACACACACACACATTGGGGTTAGCAACCCATGGTGGCAGCAGCTTTAGTTTCAGGAAACCTAGAGTCAGTGAGGACTCTTGATTCCAGAAATACAAACAAGACCCCTCCCCCTACAACAAGGTGGTGTATGACATTTACAAGTGGTTTATTGCTCTGGAGAGGGTCTCTAACGTACAAGGGGTCCCTCAGAGACAGTGGGCTGCTATTCTGTGGCTCTCCTTCTCTGACAAGATCTCCGGCAAAGAGCCCCCTTCTTGGGATGCCCGTCAGACATTGCAGCACCAGTCTGACGAGGAGCCAGCCCTATGATGAAGCATGACATCCAATAAGATGTGTGAGGGTATTTGCTTCTAGATAGAAAAGGGCCTAGTGGATTTCTTACTTTTCTGGAACAGTGAATTGTTGGGTGTTAGCATCATTACTAGGGAGGCTGTACACTGGACCATTCATCTCCCTGTCCCTCTAAATATTGTTTAGGATAGAACGTTGTGTTCAGAACCTATTGCACTGCTGGGAGAATTGCCACCTCTCACCCACACCTACGCATCACGACAATATGGGGGCCCCCTTTCCACCCCCATCAGCACAGTTCAAGAGGGATGACTCACCACCAGTAACTGAGATGGGGGACCTGAGGATATCGACCCCCCCCCCCGCCCCACTACAACCTGGACTAAGATATCAACATCACAGTGCCTCATTTCTTATGGACCTCTACTTTATATTCTAGGTGTGCTTGGAGGCTCACTTTCATCCTCAACCCCAGATTTGGGGGTACTCATTAGCAAGTAGAGAGGTCTGTAGCATCCTCAAATGCCATAAGTATCCAGACCCCCTACCCCCTCCCTTTTTTTTCTTTCCTGACAATGGAACCTATGACCTAGTGGTGGCTTGAACTCAGTAAGGGAGAGGCCAGACTCAGCGACGCAACAGGGGACGGTGGCCTGATTCTTCACCCCCTTCCACCCTACCCACACCAACTGCAGCAGCAAGACGTGAGAGCTGGGCGGACAGCTAGGGGACAGCTCGAGCATGTGCACAAGACAGAAGGGGCAAGAACAGCCCTCGACCCCTCTTCACCCCTATTCTGGCACAATGACTGCTCCTCAGCGAACCCTGATAAGCTTCCTGAAAGGAGGGCGGGGGAGGTGAGGACGTCTTTCCACCTCCATCTGACGAAGGACGCCTTCTGCCGAGCTAGGCGTGCTCTTTGCCTCCAGCACAATGACACGGCTGAGCACCAGACTTACGCTCCCCAACATCACTATAATATAGTCTATGGGAATACGGCACTGAGATGGCCACCAGTAAGTCAAGTGATAAAATCTCTGGCAAGCCAGCGAGACAACTTCTCTTCTCTGAAGCCCTCCGACACTCCTATCCACCGACCTCGCTCCGGGAACCACAGTCAATGAACTCGCTCACAACTACTGAAAATCTGGAGCAAGAAAGTAACATGGACCGTATACTTCAAGAAATCACAACGGTAGGTCGCCTGTTGGAAGGGATGGACTCCATAATATTCACACTGGTGGCAGAAACCAAATCCATCCGCCTGGACATTGCAGGCTGTCAATCCAGAGTGTCAGGCCTAGAACAGTGTATAACAGCAGTGGAAGATCATCTAAACACCATACCTGAACGGGATCAGGAACTACTCTTCCGCCACAGCAAGCTCATCGATTTGGAAGGCTGGAGCCATAGGCACAAAGTCCATTTCTTTGGCCTCCCGGAACATATAGAAGGGACCAATATCCTAGCTTTCCTTAAAGAGACCCTTCCCTAACTTAACGGGCTTCTCCTTTGATTCTCCACTGGAGTTTCAAAGGGCACATCGTCTGGGGCCGAAACAGACTGAAGACCCATGCGGACCACGCCCTATCATTGCCTGCTCCTGTGCCATACAGGGCTCTTTACTGCAGCATGCTGTCAGGGTCCGTTTTGAGCCGACAGCTATGAGAATCGCATTGCTGCGGATTTCTCAAAAGAGACAAACAAACGTCGCAAGGCATTCTTATCACTTCACCCTCTTCTACACCAACTGGAGGCAAAATACGGCCTCTTTAAACTGGAATGCATGTGGGTTACTAAGAACAGTCAAAAGACTTACACAACCCAGAAAACTTGCGACTATCTCGATGACGTATCTACCACATCCATGGACCAGTCCCCTCAGAACCTGCCCGCTGACATGACTAAGGACTCTTCGGATGCACGTAATCATCCTATCGGAAGGACAGAACCTCGGTGGCAGAGAGACTCATCAAAGAGGTAGAAACAAGGCGAGACTTATGAGACCCCATGATGACAGAGGCAAAGCGCTACTGCCTGTGGCACATTATACCCAGCAGACGGACAGGGATAAATCTTGTTCTCCAATGAAGACCATCCCTACTCCTACTTGAACTATCAGAGGTATCCTGGGTCCAGCAAACAAGGAGGGCCAAGGAGGGTTCGTGAGTACTACGCTTGATCCCAACTGGGAGACAAGCACCCAGCCGCCTGTTTGTGTTTGTTTGTAATTGCATGTGTTCTGTGCTCCTCTGTACAGCCTCTCTGCTCACTGTATGACTGTCCACAAGCTCAGCCCACCCTTGCTGTTTGTTAGTTTGCTACACTGCTATACTACCTTACCTACCTCAGGGAGTGTTGTGGTTAAACGGAGATTACCCCTTTCTTAAAGATATATCTTGTCTTAAGCAAACACAGACAATAGCGAAGATGCAGTAAAGTTTCAATCGTTTTTCTTTAACAAAACTGCAATCTGCAATTAGTTGCATGGGCTGCAATGATTAGGATGATGAACAGTGCAAGGAACAGAATTGTAAAGACAAGAGTCATTATTACAAAGACCCTCACCATCTTCCAATAACATTAAAAGACAACGTGTGTAATATGTCCCAATACCCTATCATGATAGGCCTAACCTCCTACCTAAAGGAGAGATGGGTATGTTAAACCTAATTTGCCAATGCCATGTCCATGAGAGGAGCCTCCAACCCTTGTTACCTTGGAATGAGGTCTCTATCTCAGACTCCACAGGAACACGAAGACTGAGTCAGCGTCAAGACGACGTGCAGCATCGATATCAGCGATAGTGGCGATGCCCTCTGGTCGGAATCCCTCTGATTATCTGCCTAAAGTTTGGTGTATTTATACAGATCTACTTGGACCCTTGACATAGGTGTGTTCCCAAACAATAGATAACAGGCATGCTTGGGGCGGCAATTAATGTAAACAATTCCCTCGAAAGCATGGAGAGGGAAAGTCCCTAAATGTGAACACCTACAGTTTGTTTGTCTTTGTGACTTGATTTGGACGCCTTAACGCCGTGGCGCTGATAAAGAAAATCATAACAAGTGGCCTAACTATAAACAAGGCAGCCATCTTAGAAGAATTAAATAATTAAATGGGCTAAGACAGAGCAAGCTAAGTAGGTTAAAAGTCACTAGGTGACGGGGTCACGAGTCCGCAAGCCAATGGCTAAGCTAACTCCTGCTATCCCATTAAAACAAACTAGGATTCACTACAAAAGCACGACTTGGGAGGGACTTGTACCTCAATTTCACCGGCCCCACATGTCAGAAGACACTAAGGAGTTTTGTCGCTCTTATGTCACTTGTCAACCTAGTGGCAAGACAGGTGGCACCCCAAAGGACCCTTTACTTTCACTTCCACTGGTTGAGATTCCCTCTCAGATGGTTGGGGTGAACATTGTTGGCCCCCTAGACACATTCACAGCCTCTGGGAACAGATTTATTCTGGTGGTGGATGACAATGCCACCAGGTACACAGAAGCTATTCCTCTAAGGACCACTCAGCTCCTGCAGTGGCAAAAGCCCTCCTGGGAATTTTCTCTAGACTGAGCTTTCCAAAAGAAGTGATATCACACAGAGGTACCAACTTCATGTCTGCATACCTAAAGGAAAAGTGAAAGCAATGTGGTGTTACTTATAAGTTCACCACCCCAAACCAATGGTTTGTTAGAGAGATGTAATACAAATCTCAAAGGCATGATCATGGTACTCTGAAAAACTCAGAAGGAAATGGGATGTCCTATTGCCATGCCTCCTTTTTGCCTACAGGGAAGTTCCTCAGAAGGGAGTGGGCTACAGGCCCTTTGAACTTCTTTTTGGGCACCCTGTTAGGAGTCCTCTTGTTGTTGTAAGGGAGGGCTCTCAAGCCCCCCTTAACAGGGCATAGTGGACTATGTACTTGGCCTCAGATCCAGGATGGCTGAGTACATGAAAAAGGCCACTAAACACCTTCTGGCCAGCCAGGAACTGCAGAAGCAGTGTCATGACCAGAAGGGTATGCGTGCTGTTTACCAGCCAGGGCAGGTGTGGGTCCCGGAGCCTGTGGCTCCCAGGGCACTCCAGGACAAGTGGAGTGGTCCCCATACAATAGTGGAAAAGAAGGGTGAGGTCGCTTACTTGGTGGACTTAGGCACTTCTATAAGCCCCCTTAGGGTGCTCCATGTGAATTACCTGAAGCCCTACTATGACAGGACGAACATGACCCTGCTCATGGCCACTGATGAAGGTCGGGAGGAAGAGAGTGACCCACTCCCTGACCTATTCTCCAAAACTGCAGCTGATGGCTCAGTTAATGTGGTAGTGTAGAAAGCTGGCATGGTGTGTGGTGGGTACCTAAGGTACTTATACACACGTCCAGGTGTCCGCTGTTAGTGAAGGGTAGGCAGTGTCTAGAAGCCAGGCACTCTAGAGGTAGATGTGGATGAGCTGCCAAGGCTTATCTAGGTGACATGCAAAGCTCAGGCAATGCCACTGTAGTCACACAGCACTTACACACATGAAAGAAAACATTCAGTGTCACAAAAATAAAGGTACTTTATTTTTGTAAAGCAATACCACAAAATACTACAAGGGTCACCTTCCAATAGGAGGTAAGTAATACACTAAATATACTCACTAGTAATCAGAAATAGGCATAGAAATGTTGGAAAACAGTGCAAACAGCAATAATCAATAGTGACCATAAGGGGAACCCAAATCATATACTAAAAAATGGAATGCGAACACAGGACCCCCACCTAGGTAAGTGGAATGTGTAAAGGGGAGCTGAGAGCACTAGAAAACCACAGAGGTAAGTAACACAACACCCCCGTGACCAGGAAAGCAGGAGTAAATCATTGGATTTTCCCCAAACCACCCAAAAGGTACAAAAGAAGAAAAATATGACACCCAGAAAAGACTGCAAGAAACCAGCGGTGGATTACTGAAGAAGACAACCTTTGGAGAGAGGGGACCAAGTCTAAAAGTCACAGTGGAGTCCAGGAGGAGTAGGAGCTACAACCCACCTAGCTGTACTTGAGGAAGTTGGTCGACAGTGAGAAAGAACAGGTCACCACTGTAGCCCTGGAGCTTGAGAAGAGTTCCTGATGGAAGCAAATGGTGTCCCATGCTGGAGTGAAGATTGCAGATGGGTGTTGGTGCAGGAATCCCACGAACAAGCCTTGGCAAAGGCAAACTCGCAGTTAGTGAAAAAATAGTTTTGCCGGGAACCAGCAAGGCCCAGGTGGAATCAACCTGGGGGGGAGAGAGAAGAAGGGTGGTTATTGTTGGAGGGGGAATACTCGCAGGGGACCATCAGCATCGCAGAGAGTCCACAGGAGCAGAGGCAGCACCCACAGTTGTCCCACAGGACAGGGACACAGAAGTTGTATAAGGAGCCCACGAAGCACTACAGAAAAAGACCCCACGCCACAGGAGAACCATACAGAGGGCTGAGCGTCGCGGGAAGGAGTCCTGGGGACGGGGGCTACACGTCACCTGAAGATCCTTTGGAGGAGATGCAAACATGCTTTGGCAGCTGCAAGAGACGCGGTGCACAGGGCTAATGTACAGCATGAAAAGGCAAGGACTTACCTCCACCAAAGTTGGAAAGCGAGCAAAGAGGAACAAGAGGACTACTCTGGACCACCACCCGTGATGCAGGATCCACGCAGCTCAAGATGAGGGGAGATCCATGCAGCCGGTTGTTGTTTGCAGCAGGTGCCTGCGGATGCAGGGGAGTGACTTCTTCACTCCAAGGGAGATTCCTTCTTCTTCCTGTGCAGGCTGAAGAGTTGCTGACTTCTGAGGATGCACGGCTGGGGAAATCTTGCAAAGCTGGCAGGAGCCATGGAAACAAATTTGCAGAAGCCTTCTTGGTTGATTGCAGGGTTATTGGTTCCTGAAGGGTCCAGTCGCAGTTCCAGTGGCCAGAAGTCAAAGTGGAGGCTGCAGAGGAATCCTGCTGGAGTCTTGCAAGCCGAAACTGAGGACCCCACCCAAGAGAGAGACCCTAAATAGTCCTGAAAGGGGGATTTGGGACAAACCAACACATGGGAGAGGTTAGTCAACCATTTCTATTGGCCCAACATGTCCCAGAAAGTAAAGGAGTTTTGTGCCTCCTGTGCCACCTGTCAAGCCAGTGGTAAGACAGGTGGCCACCCAACGGCCCCCCTCACTCCACTTCCAGTGGTAGGGGTCCCCTTTGAAAGCGTGGGAGTGGATATAGTGGGTCCACTTGAACCTCCCACAGCCTCAGGGAATCAATATATCCTAGTAGTAGTGGATCATGCTACTAGGTACCCTGAATCAATTCCCCTTAGGTCCACTACTGCCCCTGCAGTAGCCAAAGCACTCATTGTTTTTTTTTACCAGAGTGGGATTTCCTAATGAGGTGGTTTCTGACAGAGGTACCAACTTCATGTCAGCTTACCTAAAACACATGTGGAATGAGTGTGGGATGACTTACAAATTCACCACACCATACCATCCACAAACCAATGGTCTTGTTGAGAGATTTAACAAGACATTGAAGGGCATGATCATGGGGCTCCCTGAAAAGCTCAAAAAGAGATGGGATGTCCTCTTGCCATGCCTGCTTTTCGCATACAGAGGTGCCTCAGAAGGGAGTAGGGTTTTCCCCCTTTGAACTTCTGTTTGGCCATCCTGTAAGGGGACCACTAGCTCTTGTGAAAGAAGGCTGAGGGAGACCTCTTCATGAGCCTAAGCAAGATATAGTGGACTATGTACTAGGCCTACGTTCCAGGATGGCAGAATACATGGAAAAGGCAAGCAAAAATCTTGTAGACAGCCAACAGCTCCAGAAGATGTGGTATGACCAAAAGGCTGCCAGGGCAGAAAGTCTGGGTTCTGGAGCCTGTGGCTCCCAGGGCACTTCAGGACAAAGTGGCTCTTACCCAGTGCTAGAGAAGAAGAGTGAGGTCACCTACCTGGTGGACCTAGGCACTAGCAGGACCCCCAAGAGCGTGATCCATGTTAACCACCTAAAACGCTTCCATGACAGGGCAGATGTAATGAAAATGTCACTTACCCAGTGTACATCTGTTCGTGGCATCAGTCGCAGTAGATTCGCATGTTTTGCAATAGCTCGCCATCTGGTGTTGGGCCGGAGTGTTACAAGTTGTTTTTCTTCGAAGAAGTCTTTCGAGTCACGGGACCGAGTGACTCCTCCTTTTGTCTCCATTGCGCATGGGCGTCGACTCCATCTTCGATTGTTTTTCCCCGCAGAGGGTGAGGTAGGAGTTGAATTGTAGTAATAGTGCCCATGCAATGGAGTGACTAAGTATGCACCTATTTAAGGTTGAGATGATACATATATAAATAGTTGAAGGTAACTTCCAAACTGCTACAGGCTCCCGGGGAGGCGGGTGGGCACATGCGAATCTACTGCGACTGATGCCACGAACAGATGTACACTGGGTAAGTGACATTTTCAGTTCGATGGCATCTGTCGCTGTAGATACGCATGTTTTGCATAGACTAGTAAGCAGTTATCTCCCCAAAAGCGGTGGATCAGCCTGTAGGAGTGGAAGTAGTCTGAAATAATGTTCTTAATACGGCTTGACCTACTGTGGCTTGTTGTGCGGATAACACGTCTACACAGTAGTGCTTGGTGAATGTGTGAGGCGTAGACCATGTGGCTGCCTTACATATTTCTTGCATTGGGATGTTTCCTAGAAAGGCCATGGTAGCACCTTTCTTTCTGGTTGAGTGTGCCCTTGGTGTAATGGGCAGCTGTCGTTTAGCTTTAAGGTAGCAGATTTGGATGCATTTAACTATCCATCTGGCTATACCTTGTTTTGATATTGGGTTTCCTGCATGAGGTTTTTGAAATGCAATAAATAGTTGTTTAGTCTTTCTGATGTTTTGTGTTCTGTCAATGTAATACATCAATGCTCTTTTGACATCTAATGTATGTAGTGCCCTTTCAGCTACGGTATCTGGCTGTGGAAAGAACACTGGAAGTTCCACTGTTTGATTTAGATGGAACGGTGAAATAACCTTTGGCAAAAATTTAGGATTGGTCCTTAGGACGACCTTATTCTTGTGTAGTTGTATAAAAGGTTCCTGTATTGTAAACGCCTGAATCTCGCTTACTCTTCTTAGGGAAGTAATGGCGATGAGAAATGCCACCTTCCAGGTTAGGAACTGTATTTCGCAGGAGTGCATGGGTTCAAAAGGTGGACCCATAAGTCTAGTTAGGACAACATTTAGGTTCCATGAAGGAACAGGTGGTGTTCTTGGTGGTATAATTCTCCTAAGGCCCTCCATGAATTCTTTAATGACTGGTATCTTATATAGGGAAGTTGAATAGGTAGTCTGCAGGTATGCAGATATTGCTGCAAGGTGTATTTTAATGGAAGAGAAAGCCAGGTTAGATTTTTGTAAGTGAAGCAAGTAACCCACTACATGTTCTGGAGTTGTGTGTAATGGTTGTATTTGATTAATATGGCAGTAGCAAACAAACCTCTTCCATTTACTTGCATAGCAGTGCCTGGTGGATGGCCTTCTGGCTTGTTTTATGACTTCCATACATTCTTGGGTAAGTTGTAAGTGCCCGAATTCTAGGATTTCAGGAGCCAGATTGCTAGATTCAGCGATGCTGGATCTGGGTGTCTGATCTTTTGGTTGTGCTGTGTCAACAGATCTGGCCTGTTGGGCAATTTGATGCAGGGTACTACTGATAGGTCTAGCAGCGTTGTGTACCAGGGTTGCCTTGCCCAAGTTGGTGCTATTAATATGAGTTTGAGTTTGTTTTGACTGAGTTTGTTTACCAGGTAAGGAAGGAGAGGGAGAGGAGGAAAAGCGTAAGCAAATATCCCTGACCAGTTCATCCATAGGGCATTGCCTTGGGACTGTTTGTGTGGGTATCTGGATGCGAAGTTTTGGCATTTTGCGTTCTCCTTTGTCGCAAACAAGTCTATCTGAGGTGTTCCCCAGAGTTTGAAATAAGTGTTCAGAATTTGGGGGTGAATTTCCCATTCGTGGACCTGTTGGTGATCTCGAGAGAGATTGTCTGCGAGTTGATTTTGGATCCCTGGTATAAATTGTGCTATTAGGCGAATTTGGTTGTGAATTGCCCAACGCCAAATCTTTTGTGCTAGCAGGCTTAACTGCGTGGAGTGCGTCCCCCCTTGCTTGTTTAGATAATACATTGTTGTCATGTTGTCTGTTTTGACGAGAATGTATTTGTGAACTATTATTGGTTGGAAAGCTTTTAGTGCTTGAACAACTGCTAGAAGTTCTAGGTGATTTATATGCAGTTTTGTTTGATGTACGTTCCATTGTCCTTGTATGCTGTGTTGATCGAGGTGTGCTCCCCACCCTGTCATGGAAGCATCTGTTGTTATTACGTATTGTGGCACTGGGTCTTGGAAAGGCCGCCCTTTGTTTAAATTTATGTTGTTCCACCACAGAAGCTAGAGGTAAGTTTGGCGGTCTATTAACACCAGATCTAGAAGGTGACCCTGTGCTTGTGACCATTGTGATGCTAGGCACTGTTGTAAGGGCCTCATGTGCAGTCTTGCGTTTGGGACAATGGCTATGCATGAAGACATCATGCCTAGGAGTTGTAGTACCATCTTTGCTTGTATCCTTTGTGTTGGATACATGCGTTGTATGATGGTGTTGAAATTTTGAATTCTTTGGGGACTTGGAGTGGCTACTCCTTTTGATGTGTCTATTATGGCTCCCAGGTATTGTTGTACCTTGCGCGGCAGAATTTTGGATTTTGTGAAATTGACGGTGAACCCTAGTTTGAAGAGGGTTTGTATGATATGATTTGTGTGATATGAGCACTCTATTAACGAATGGGCCTTGATTAGCCAGTCGTCTAGATATGGGAACACATGTATTTGCTGCCTTCTTATGTGTGCAGCGACTACCGCTAGACATTTGGTAAAGACTCTTGGTGCGGTTGTTAATCCGAAAGGCAGTACCTTGAATTGGTAATGTATTCCCTTGAATACAAACCTTAGGTATTTCCTGTGCGATGGGTGTATTGGTATATGGAAATAAGCATCCTTGAGGTCTAAAGTTGCCATGTAGTCGTGTAGTTTTAGCAATGGCAATACTTCTTGTAGTGTGACCATGTGAAAGTGGTCTGATTTGATGAAAGTGTTCACTACTCTGAGGTCTAGGATTGGTCTCAGCGTTTTGTCCTTCTTTGGTATCAGAAAGTACAGTGAGTAAACTCCTGTGTTTATTTGTGTGTTTGGCACTAATTCGATTGCATTCTTTTGCAATAGTGCCTGCACTTCTATCTCCAGGAGACTGGAATGGTGTGTTGTCAAATTTTGTGCTTTTGGTGGTATGTTTGGAGGGAATTGTAGAAATTCTATGCAATAACCATGTTGGATAATTGCTAGAACCCAAGTGTCTGTAGTGATTTCCTCCCATGCTTTGTAATAATGACTTATTCTTCCCCCCACTGGTGTTGTGTGGAGGGGGTGAGTGACATGTGAGTCACTGTTTAGTAGTAGGGGTTTTGGGGCTCTGAAATCTTCCTCTATTCCTAGGGAATTGCCCTCCTCTATATTGTCCCCGAAAACCTCCTCTATACTGTCCCTGGTAACTGGACGGTGTTGCTTGTGAGGTGCTGGCTTGTGTGCTCTGACCCCGAAACCCCCCTCGAAAGGGTGTTTTACGGAATGTGCTGTAATTGCCTCTGCTCTGCGGGGAGTAGAGTGCGCCCATGGCTTTGGCAGTGTCCGTATCTTTTTTGAGTTTCTCAATCGCTGTGTCCACTTCTGGACCGAACAGTTCTTTTTCGTTAAAAGGCATATTGAGAACTGCTTGTTGAATCTCTGGTTTAAATCCAGACGTTCGGAGCCATGCATTCCTTCTGATAGTTACAGATGTATTAATTGTCCGTGCAGCTGTATCTGCAGCGTCCATGGAGGAGCGGATCTGGTTGTTGGAAATGGTCTGTCCCTCCTCAACCACTTGTTTTGCCCTATTTTGTAAGTCCTTGGGCAGATGTTCAATGAGATGTTGCATCTCGTCCCAGTGGGCTCTGTCATAGCGCGCAAGTAGTGCCTGGGAGTTCGCGATGCGCCACTGGTTTGCAGCTTGTGCTGCGACTCTCTTACCAGCTGCATCGAACTTGCGGCTTTCTTTATCTGGGGGTGGTGCATCTCCAGATGTGTGGGAGTTGGCCCTTTTCCTAGCTGCTCCTACAACAACAGAGTCTGGTGGCAGCTGTGTAGTGATGAAAACCGGGTCTGTAGGAGGCGCCTTATACTTTTTTTCCACCCTTGGTGTGATAGCCCTACTTTTGACCGGCTCCTTAAAGATTTCTTTTGCGTGCCGGAGCATACCAGGGAGCATAGGCAGGCTTTGGTATGAGCTGTGGGTGGAGGAGAGTGTGTTGAATAAAAAATCATCCTCGACCTGTTCTGAGTGGAGGCTTACGTTGTGAAATTGTGCTGCTCTAGCCACCACTTGAGAATACGCGGTGCTGTCCTCTGGTGGAGATGGCTTCGTAGGGTATGCCTCCGGACTGTTATCTGACACTGGGGCGTCGTACAGGTCCCATGCGTCTTGATCTTGGTCACCCTGGCTTATGGTGGTGTGAGCTGGGGAGTGTGATGGAGTTTGTGCTTGTGAGACGTTAATCACGGGCGGAGGAGAGGGTGGTGGGGTAACTCTTTTCACCACTTTTGGTTGTGGTGTTTGTTCAGTTTGGAACTCCAACCTTCTCTTTCTTCTAATGGGGGGAAGGGTGCTTATTTTTCCTGTCCCCTGCTGTATGAAAATACGCTTTTGCGTATGGTCCACATCAGTTGATTGTAGCTCTTCCTCAAACCTATGCTTTTGCATTTGGGAGGTTAGCGAGTGCACTTCTGTATAAGAGCCTGAAGCTGGGTCGCTTGCAGTTTGTTTCGGCACCGAAACCCTGTCTGCGTGTTTTTTCGGCTCCGAGGTGACTTTTTTCTTTTTCGGGGCCGAAACCTCTCGGCGTCGATCTTCTTCGGTGCCGCTGTCTCGGCGTCGAGCCGTGTCCACACCTGCATCTCGGTGTCGAGGCTTGTCTCCAGCACTTTCTCGGTCCCGAGAAGGCTGCGTGCCGGTGTCTCGACCGGAGTCGGACGATCTCGGCACTGTTTGGGCCTTTTTCGGTGCCGACGGTCGGTCACCGAATTTATGGGTGGAGCCATGGCCTGATGGCAGTGGCGTTCCCTGGGCCTTGTAAATCTTCCTCTGTGTGGTTTTCGACGTCTTACTCACGGTTTGTGTATCGTCGAATCCTTCGGAGTCTGAGTCTTGGATCGAGAAGGTACCTTCCTCTTCTTGTTCCTCGAACTCTCGGTGGGCTGTCGGCGCGGACGCCATCTGAAGTCTTCTGGCTCGACGGTCTCGGAGTGTTTTTCGGGACCGGAACGCACGACAGGCCTCGCAGGTGTCTTCACTGTGCTCAGGTGACAGGCACAGGTTACAGACCAAGTGTTGGTCTGTATAGGGGTATTTATTGTGGCATTTGGGGCAGAAACGGAACGGGGTCCGTTCCATCGGCGTTCTTCAGCACGCGGTCGGGCCGACCAGGCCCCGACGGGGGATCGAAAAACTACCCCGAAGGGCACCGGAGCTCTTCGATGCGGTGTTGAATCTAACTACGCCGATCCCGAACGCAACAATACCGACGAAAATCTTCCGAAATTAGCTATCTTTCCGTTCCGAAACTCGGAGCGACAGGAACACGTCCGAACCCGATGGCGGAAAAAAAACAATCGAAGATGGAGTCGACGCCCATGCGCAATGGAGACAAAAGGAGGAGTCACTCGGTCCTGTGACTCGAAAGACTTCTTCGAAGAAAAACAACTTGTAACACTCCGGCCCAACACCAGATGGCGAGCTATTGCAAAACATGCGTATCTACAGCGACAGATGCCATCGAACACATGTTTATGGTTACAGATTAGGACCAGGAAGCAGAGAGTGAACCTCTCCCTGATCTCCTCTCCACTGACCCTAAAGATGGCACAGTAGATGGAGTGATGTACTCAGACACCTTCTCTGGCCAACAGCACGCTGACTGCAGGCATGTCCTCCAGCAGTTTGCTGAGCTCTTTTCCCTAATCCCTGGTCAGACACACCTGTATACCCATGATGTGGACACGGGAGACAGCATGCCTGTCAAAAACAAAATATTCAGACAGTCTGACCAAGTTAAGGAAAGCATCAAAGTGGAAGTCCACAAGATGCAGGAGTTGGGAGTGATTGAGCACTCTGATAGTCCCTGGGCTAGGCCAGTGGTCTTGGTCCCCAAACCTCACACAAAAGATGGCATGAGAGAGATGAAGTTCTGTGTGGACTACAGAGCGCTTAATTCTGTCACCAAGACAGATGCTCATCCCATTCCAAGGGCAGATGAGTTAATTGACAAATTGGGTGCTGCCAAATACTTGAGTACCTTTGACTTGTCAGCAGGGTACTGGCAAATAAGAATGGCACCAGGGACAAAAGAGAAAACAGCATTCTCTACACCTGATGGGCACTACCAGTTTACTGTGATGCCCTTTGGCTTAAAGAATGTCCCTGTCACCTTCCAAAGGTTGGTGAATCCTTGTCGCTTGGAGTCCTTTAGTGCAGCTTATCTTGATGATATTGCTGTTTACCTCCAGCTGGCAGGATCGCCTGGTCCACCTGAAGAAGGTTGTGCAGGCCCTGCAAGCAGCAGGCCTCTCTGTCAAGGCATCTAAATGTCAGATAGGGCAGGGTACTGTGGTTTACTTGGGACACCTTGTAGGTGGAGGCCAAGTTCAGCCACTCCAACCCAAGATCCAGACTATTCTGGACTGGGTAGCTCCAAAAACCCAGACTCAAGTCAGGGCATTCCTTGGCTTGACTGGGTACTATAGGAGGTTTGTGAAGGGATATGGATCAATAATGACAGCCCTCACAGAACTTACCTCCAAGGAAATGCCCAAGAAAGTTAACTGGACCGTGGAATGTCAACAGGCCTTTGACACCCTGAAACAAGCTATGTGCACAGCATCAGTTCTAAAAGCTCCTGATTACTCTGAGCAGTTCATTGTGCAGACAGATGCCTCTGGACATGGGATAGGACCAGCCTGTTGCTTTCATTAGCAGGAGGTTACACCCCAGGAAACAGCATTGGAGTGCCATTGAGAGGGAGGCCTTTGCTGTGCTCTGGGCCCTGGAGAAGTTGAGATCATACCTTTTTGGTACTCACTTCATAATTCAAACTGACCACAGACCTCTCAGATGGCTCAAGCAAAAGAAAGGAGAAAACCCTAAACTGTTGAGGTGGTTCATATCCCTATAGGGAATGGACTTTATAGTGGAACACAGACCTGGGACTGCCCATGACAATGGAAATGGCCTTTCCAGGTTCTTACACTTAGAAAATGAAGACTTTCTTGGGAAAGGTTAGTCTCATCCTCTTTTTTTTTTTTTTTGTGGGGGGGGGGGGTGGGGAGTTGTGTAAGGAAATGCCTCCTTGGCATGGTTACCCCCTGACGTTTTGCTTTTGCTGATGCTAAGTTATGATTTGAAAGTGTGCTTGGACCCTGCTAACCAAGCACCAGTGTTCTTTCCCTAAACTGTACTTTTGTCTCCACAATCGGCACAACCCTGGCACTCAGGTAAGTCCCTTGTAACTGGTATCGCTGGTACCAAGGGCCCTGATGCCAGGGAAGGTCTCTAAGGGCTGCAGCATGTCTTATGCCACCCCAGGGACCCCTCACTCAGCACATGCACACTGCTTCACAGCTTGTGTGTGCTGGTGGGGAGAAAATGACTAAGTCGACATGGCACTCCCCTCGGAGTGCCATGCCAACCTCACACTGCCTGTGGCATAGGTAAGTCATCCCTCTAGCAGGCCTTAAGGCCCTAAGGCAGGGTGCACTATACCACAGGTGAGGGCATATGTGCATGAGTACTATGCCCCTACAGTGTCTAAGCAAAACCTAAGACATTGTAAGTGCAGGGTAGCCGTAAGAGTATATGGTCTGGGAGTTTGTCAAACAAGCACTCCACAGTACCATAATGGCTACACTGAAAACTGGGAAGTTTGGTATCAAACTTCTCAGCACAATAAATGCACACTGATGCCAGTGTAGAATTTATTGTAAAATACACCCAGAGGGCATCTTAGAGATGCCTCCTGAAAACATACCCGACTTCCAGTGTAGGTTGACCAGTTTCTGCCAGCCTGCCACACACCAGGCATGTTGTTGGCTACATGGGGAGAGTGCCTTTGTCACTCTGTGGCCAGGAACAAAGCCTGTACTGGGTGGAGGTGCTTCTCACCTCCTCCTGAAGTAACTAACACCTGGTGGTGAGCCTTAAAGGCTCACCCCTTTTGTTACAGCACCCCAGCTAGTGGAGATGCCCGCCCCTCCGGCCACTGACCCCACTTTTGGCAGCAAGGCTGGAGAAGATAATGAGAAAAACAAGGAGGAGTCACCCACCAGTCAGAACAGCCCCTAAGGTGTCCTGAGCTGAGGTGACCCCTACCTTGAAAAATCCTCCATCTTGAGTTTGGAGGATTCCCCCAATAGGTTTAACGATGTGTTCCCCTCCCCACAGGGAGGAGGCACAAAGAGGGTGTAGCCACCCTCAAGGACAGTAGCCATTGGCTACTGCCCTCCCAGACCTAAACACACCCCTAAAATCAGTATTTAGGGGCTCCCCAGAACCTAGATTCCTGCAGCCTTAACAAGAAGGACTGCTGACCTGAAGCCCTGCAGTGAAGGCGGAGACGACAACTGCTTTGTCCCTAGCCCTACCGGCCTGTCTCCCAACTTCTTAAAAAACTGCAACAGCGACGCATCCAACAGGGACCAGCAACCTCTGAAGCCTCAGAAGACTGCCCTGCACACAAGGACCAAGAAACTCCCGTGAACAGCGGCCCTGTTCAACAACCTTCAACTATCTTGCAACAAAGAAACAACTTTAAAGACTTCCCGCCAGAAGCGTGAGACTTTCCACTCTGCACCCGACGCCCCTGGCTCGACCTGCGGAAAACCAACACCTCAGGGAGTACTCCCTGGCGACTGCGAGCCCGTGAGTAACCAGAGATGACCCCCTGATGCCCCCAGAGCGACGCATGCAGAGAGAATCCAGAGGCTTCCCCTGACCGACACTGCCTGTAACAAGGGACCCAACGCCTGGAACCAACACTGCACCCGCAGCCCCCAGGACCTGAAGGAACCGAACTCCAGTGCAGGAGTGACCCCCAGACGACCCTCTGCCTAGCCCAGGTGGTGGCTACCCCGAGGAGCCCCCCCTGTGCCTGCCTGCATTGTTGAAGTGACCCCGGGTCCCTCCATTACTTCCTATCTAAAACCTGACGCCTGTTTGCACACTGCACCCGGCCGCCCCTGTGCCGCTGAGGGTGTACTTTCTGTGCCTGCTCTTGTCCTCCCCGGTGCCCTACAAAAACCCCCTGAGTACTTACCTGCTGGCAGAGTGGAACCGGGGCACCCCTCTTCTCCACTGAAGCCTGTGTGTTTTGGGCATCTCTTTGACCTCTGCACCTGACCGGCCCTGAGCTGCTGGTGTGGTAACTTTCGGGTTGCCTTGAACCCCCAACGGTGGGCTACCTTGGACCCAACTTTGAGACTTGTAAGTGTTTTACTTACCTGCAAACCTAACCTTTACTTACCTCCCCCAGGAACTGTTGATTTTTGCACTGTGTCCACTTGTAAAATAGATTACTGCCATTTTGACAAAGACTGTACATGATATTGTGTTCATTCAAAGTTCCTAGAGTACCTAAGTGAAATACCTTTCATTTGAAGTATTACTTGTAAATCTTGAGCCTCCTGTTTATAAAATAAACTAAGAAAATACATTTTTCAAGATAAAAACCTATTGGCCTGGAGTAAGTCTGAGTGTGTGTTCCTCATTTATTGCCTGTGTGTGTACAACAAATTCTGAACACTACCCTCTGATAAGCCTATTGCTCGACCACACTACCACAAAAAAAAAAGCATTAGAATTATCTATTTTTGCCACTATCTTACCTCTAAGGGGAACCCTTGGACTCTGTGCACACTATTTCTTACTTTGAAATAGTATATACAGAGCCAACTTCCTACACCTCCTATTGGAGTATTGTCTATCTAGTGTTTTGGTAATGTGTTACTATAATATGGAGCCTTTATTTTCATAACACTGAGTGTTTTCTTTCACTTATGGAGGTGCTGTGTGACTACAGTGGTATTGAATGAGCTTTGCATGTTTCCTAGATAGCCCTTGGCTGCTCATCCACAGCTATCTTCTAGAAAGCCTGGCTTCTAGACACTGCCTACACTACACTAATAGGGGATACCTGGACCTGGTATAAGGTTTAAGTACCTCAGGTACCCACCACACACCAGGCTAGGTTCCTACCATCAGGACATGAGTGAAGTGTCTCAAACATAGGGCGCATCAGCCTAGTGAGTACAATGTTAAGATTCTATGATGGAACAGGTGGAAGTCTAGGTGAAGCTAACTGTTTAAGCCCTTCCAGGAAACTTTTAATAACAGTGATTCTGAACAATGAGATGTTCTTTATTTTATGAATAGGCATTTATAGCTGCAAGATGTAATCTGATTGGAGTGTAAGCTAATTTGGCTTGCAGCAAATGCAGCAAGTAGCAAATAATTTATTGGACAGATGCTTTCATTGGATCAATGTGATGGGACTGGCAGTAGCAAACAGAACTCTTCCATTTTGCTGCATAACATGATCTAGTTGTTGGTCTGCATGCCTCCTTTAAAATTTCCATACATTCAGGAAGTAAACCAAGATAACTTATTTCTATAACTTCAGGAGTTGTAGCGCTAGGTTAAGCGATTTGGACTCTGGGAGCCTGATCTGTCCAAGGTCCTGTGTGAGAACATCCGGCTTGATGGGGAGATTCTGATGAGAAACTTGAGTTCCGGAAGTGTTGTGAACCAAGGTTGACGTATCCAAGTGGGTGCTACCAGTATCATAGTTAGTGATGTCTGTTTGAGCTTGAGAATCAGAAAAGGAATGCGTGGGGGAGGTGGAAAAGTTCATCCATAGAGCATTGCCCTTGGAGAGAGGGTGAGGACATCTGGACGCGTAATTTGGGCATTTTCCGTTTTCTGCTGTGGCAAAAAGATCTATTTAAGGATTTCCCCACTTTTGGAAGTATTTTGTAAGGACTTGTGGGTGGAGTTCCCATTCCTGGACTGGTTGATGCATCCTGCTGAGCAGGTCTCCAAAGTTGTTGTCCGTCCCTGGGAGATCCTCTGTCAGTAGGTGAATGTAGTGGTAATAAGCCCATTTCCATATTGTCTGTGCTAGTTTTGATAACTGGAACAATCGTGCCCCCCCCCCACCCAGTTTTTGTAAATAGTACATTGCTGTCATATTGTCTGTCTGTACACAGACAATTTTGTGTGTGAGGTGAGGTAGAAAAGCTTTGAGGGCTAGAAATACCAACTGAAGCTCTAGATAATTGATGTGCGTAATCACAAAGCCCCTGCAGTGTGAAGCTCCCCAACCTGTCAAGGATGCATACGTCCTCAGAATGAGTTGTGGGACAGGGTCTTCAAAAGGCCTACCTTTTAAGAGGCTGGTGGAGTTCCACTATTGCAGAGAGTGGTAGGTTTGGTGGTCTATCAACACTAGATCATAAAGGCAACCCTGTGACTGAGACAGACATTGCTGTAGCTGACGTATGTGGAGTATGGCATGAGGTACGATGGCAATGCAAGATGCCATCATCCCCAATAGCCACATGACAGTTTTGACTGTGGGAGTGTGATTCTGTTGATACTAAGGAAGCAGTGGCCGGACGTTTTATATCCGAGCTGCACAGTGGTATGCTAATCCTGAGTGTTGAGAATGGCCCCTAGATATTTTTTAATCTGAAGGGTTTGTATGAGATTTTACAAAATTGATTGTGTACCCTAACTTGTGAAGAAGGTTCATTGTAATTAGTGTGTGTGACTGGCACTGTTGCAACGTGCTAGCTTTGATAAGCCCGTCGTCCAGGTATAGGAATACATTAATCTTTTCTCAACTGAGATGTACTGCAATCACTGCTAGATATTCGGTAAATACTCTGGGAGCAGTTGTAACCTCAGAAGGTAGACCTTTGAACTGATAATGTTTGCCAGCAATCATAAATATTAAATATTTGTGGTGAGCCGGATGGATGGGAATGTGGAAGTATGCATCTTTGAGGTCAAGTGCTGTCATAAAATCTCCTTGCTGAAGGAGTGGAATGACGTTCTGAAGAGTGACCATGTGAAAATGTTCTGAAAGAATGTATTGAGTTAGGTGCCTGAGATCTAAGATGGGTGTGAGTGATCAGTCTTTTTCTGGAATGAGGAAATATAGTGAATATACTCCGGTTCCTTGATACTGGGGTGGAAACGGTTCTATTGCCTCCTTTCAAAGAAGAGCTTGTACCTTTTCTTTGAGCAGAGTGAGCTGTTCTTGAAATAACCTGTGCATGCAAGGGGGTACTGGGAGGTGTGGTTATGAACGCCATGCAATAATTATGTTGGATAATGTTCAGGATCCATTGGTCAGATGTTATTTGTGTCCGTTTAGTGTAGTAGTCCTGAAGGCGTCCCTGAACTTGTGTTTTGTGGGGTTTGGGTATGTTGAGGTAGTCAGAGTTTTGTTGTAGAACCTGAGCCCCGAGGGTTGCTTTCCTTATCCCAGCCTCTGAAATTATGACCTCTGAATGTTCCTCTGAAACAGCCTCTGCTACAAGAAACTGAGACTCATTTCTTTTGGGAGGTATAGGGTTCAGATAAAGCTGTTTATTTGTAACCCCCTCTATAGTGTGGCCGACAAAAGTATCCTCTTTACACCTGTGATTGTAGAGCTCCCATGGCCTTTGCAGTGGCAGTGTCGTTTTAAAAAAAAATTCCAAGGTGGAATCAACCTGTGGCCCAAAGAGTTGTTCTTTATTTAAAACTGCTTGCTGTACTTTTTGCTTAAAACCAGAGCACCGAATCCACGCATGTCTTCTGATTAGGACACTTGTGTTTATGCCTCTTGCTACTGTATCTGCAGCATCCAGTGCACTCTAGTAGAGTTATCAGAAATGGATTGCCCCACTGACACAATTTGTGGGCCACGTTTGCAATGCTCCTCTCTGGGATATTGGAGGAGATCCTCCATTTCATCCCAGTGAGTTCTATCATATCTCAGGAGTAAGGCTTGGGTGCTGGCTATCCGCCAATGATTAGCGGCTTGCGAAGCCACTCTTTTGCCTGCCGTATCAATCTTTTTACTTTGTCAGGTGGGAGAGAGTCTCCAGTGGCCTGGTTATTGGCCCTTTTTCTGGCTGTAGTAGCCACTATAGAGTCTGAAGGCACTTGTGATCTAATAAATAAATGGTCATAAGTTGCTGGCTTGTATTTATCTACCATTGGCGTTATTATTCTTGAACAGATAGGCTCCTGAAAAATGTTGTTTGCATGCCGCATCATACCTGAGAGCATTGGGAGATATTGGGTGTCCCTGTGTGTGGTGGTAAGAGTGTCAAACAGAAAATCTTGTTCATTATGATCTTTATGTAAAGCTACATTATGGTACGCAGGTGCCCTAGCAATGACTTTTTGTAACTGGTAGTATCCTCTGGAGGAGAAGGTCTAGCAGGATACAAGTGTGAGGCAGTAATTATAACCGGGTCTGGATCATAAGAATCCCAGGGATCCTGCTCTCGTTCTATGACCTCTGAATGGTGTTCCTCAAATAATGGTGATCTTTGTGGAGTGTGGTCTCCTTAATTTGGAAACGTTGGAGAATGAGAAGGAGGAGAAGTAGAAGCAGGGCGAACAAGCTACCCTGTGGAAACATTCTTTTCCGTAGAGAGTTTTTTAGGTGGTGTGGTGTTCAGTGCCTCCGGAAAGGTTAGCTTCCTTTAAAAGTAACTGTATGGAAATCTACAATTCGTCCTGTGCTGTCTTAAATATACATTTTGAGCTGCCCAGCATCCATTGTCTCTAATATAAGCTGAATAGGATGAAGGCGTGGTCAAAGAGTTGCTTGTGTCCAAATGCTGAGAAGGAATTTGTTCCTTTGGTTTTTGCGCTGAAATTTGTGGTCGGTTCTCTCATCCAAAGTTTGGCGGCTGGAAACCAATGGGGTCGGTGTCGAGAGCTTCGTGGTGCATTGTCAGACCAAAGTTGAAGAGGTCGAAGCCTAGGATGCAGCCACAGTCTTCCCACCTTTTGGTGCTGATCCGATGGAAGGGGCATCTGAAATGTCTTTCCGAGTCTGACCATGTCTTGAATGCAGTGGTGGTCTGGTGATCTCGGTATAAAGTATTTTTGCAGTTTTTGTGGTAAGAGGTGAGGCCACTGTACTCACGGTATGTGCTGGAGTCAGTTATTGCCTTTTGATGTCGTATTGTACATCTGAATCCAAATCTTGGATGGTGAAAGCTTCCTAGAGGGGCTCCTCCTGCACATGTTCTTTCCCAAAAATATCCAGCGTGCTGTATGGAGATCTGCATGCCATCTCTAGCCTACGGACTTGTCAGTCTCTTAGCATCTCCTGTGACCAGAACGATCAATATGCCTCACAGGTAGCTTCTTGATTGTCCGGCGAGAAGCATAAGTTACACACCCAATGATGATCAGTTTAAGAATACTTGTACAATGTACAATACAGTTGAAAAAAAAAGACAGAGGAAAAGTCTCGGACCAGAGTGAGTCGAAGAAAGAGCGAAGAACTACACGTCCGAACCAGATGATGGAGAGAAAACAATATAACAAACGACTCGATGCCCATGCGCAGTATCACCGAAAGGGAGGAGTCATTTGATCCTGTGAAAAAGCATCTTCTTTGAAGAAAAATAACTTAACACTCCGGACCAAACACTAGATGGCAGGACAATGCAGCACAGGTGTATCTAGAGCAACACATGCCATCAAACCTAATTTTCCTTTGCAAAGCCTTTTGACTTGGGCTTTCATGCTTAGAGAACTGTCCCTAAAAACAGCCTTCACTCAATGATTCTTTATGGCTACTACTGCTGCTGAAGTGATGCAAGTAAAACATATTTAACTTACTATTTATTTTTGTGGTTTACTTTCGGCTTTTGCAATTTACAAACCCATTTTCAAATTCTTTGGGTCCTCAGAAGTGAAGTACAATACATTATTATGACAATAAAAACACAATATGAACATACCAAACCAAAAAACTGACTGGGCAAACAATGAAGATGTATTGACAAAAGTATACAAATTAAAATAAAGAAAAGGCACAAACCTGCACAATCCTGCTCAGGTGGCAATCAGCTGCGAGTTCCAAGCCTTGCTTCTCAGCCCAAGCCTCAATATGGCCAAGCTGCTGGCGGATGATGGCTCCCCAGTAATGCGAACACAAGCCTGAGTCGGGCTCAGTGACCAGCCTGTTGAAAAGCCACATGTTGACAAAGTGGAAGAGTTGAGAGAAGAGCTGGATGGTAAGGGCTGCATTCACTCTACAACGTCGCAACAAGGACATGGCTCCAGTCAGTGTATGTAAGACATCATCTAGAGAAGGGCAAAGCAAGAAACATGTTATAAACAATGACTTTCGCTGTTCAAAACATTTCACTGTACCTGCTTACTACAAAGCCACCTTGCGGAAGGGTATGTATTCAATTACATGTTCATTAGGTTTTGATTTTCTACATTAGTGGGCTTGTGTCCTCTTTTATTTGAGCGCACAAAAGCAGCGTATAGCAGAAAAAAAACTTCTACTTGATTTGGGAGTGAAACACAAAGGGACACATTTGGAAATGATAAAGTACCAATTTCAATAATTTTTTTTTTTTTTTTTTACTTCTAGGTCAGAAACAGACAGTTTAAGCACAATGACTGAATGCCAACAGCAATACTGACTGCACCATATGAATTGGAGCTTTAATCTACTTTGCATCTATAAGCTTCAAATACCATTATAGTACAGAGACTGCTTTACCTTGGTCAATCATACAAACTGTCAATAAGAAAGATCAAAGTCTGGAAAACTATTGGCATTAAATATGTTGGTTTTCGCACCACCAAAAAACTACAACCATTTGTTTTTTTTTTTACCTCACTGTTGAGTTTAAATATTTACCAAAATATTTTAAACGTATTAAAGTTTGAGGGCTTGTTTTGACATTGTGCTCCACAACTCGTTCCCTTCCTCAACTGATGGACCGGAAGCGGTGCTAATTACTGAGCGGATTTTGTTGCTCCTTGCAGGACTGTTGGACTTGTGACTCTACAAGCACTTTAAATAGCAGATTTCAATTTACACAGAACCTTTTCTGACCTACAAGAATGACAGACAGGGAAGGCTTAAACCTTAAAAGGTGTATTTTTAGATTTAAAGTCACACATAAATCAATTAATATAGCCAAATTCAAGTGCAAAGTTCAATTTAAGTACAAAATCAAAGATCTCAGTTAAATTCAAGTCAGCAAAATACAAGGTACTGAATGAGATGGCAATATGAGAGCACTGATTCACCCCCTAAGGTCGGTAGGATAGAGCTCTAAATCACATCCAAAAGACCACATTTTTATAAGGTTCTGAACGGTGGAATCCAAACATTCAATACAGTTGCACATGATTCGCAAAAAATAGACCAATCAGAGTTTACTAAAGCCAAACAGTTGCAAGCACATTTTGAAAATCTCTCATTATTCAACAATATAGAGCTTCTCACTCATACCACCTATACTGAAAATATTGCTACAGTTTGTGAGATTCTGCTCAGACAGCTAGGTAAGACTTTGGACATGTACTGTGCTACTGAAAACCGCTTGTGAATGTTTCTGTCTTTGCTTGAGAAAAATTACATGAAAATATGAGTTTATCCACTTGGTGTAGAGCACAGGCAGCAAACATTAAACACAATTAAGCAGAAGTCCAACAAGTCCAACGTTAGCTAGAGTTTGAATTTCAATAGTTCAATGCATTTGTTTAAAAAAGAAAATATCAGTTTATGTCACTTACTAAATATAAAATAATGCAACATACTCAGAGGCGGAGGAAATACACTTTACAGTCGTGCAGGTTTACATGGATGCTTATTCCAAACCATCCTCTAATGTGCTTTTGCTTTTTCCTCTCTTTAGAATTACCATCAATCCCATTCCACACAGTGGTTACCTCTACCCCCTGTGGTCTCACAGCAGAGCACAAGGGCTTCACACCAGCTTTGTCGAAACCTGTGAGTGAATATTCAGATCCATACCTTGCAGTTTTGCTTCATGTAGAAAAATAAGAAGAGCCAGATAAAGCAGTGACCAACAACGTCACCAGGTGCCAAAATCTTACAAATCTGAACGTTCTTCCAGTGAACATGTTGGTAAATAACCATGTTATTTATTGAGTACATAATTCCAATTAAGTGATTGCTATGTAATGCATTTGTCTGTGATTGTAAGGTTAATTGGAAATGTTCCTGCAGTACATTCTAACAGCCAAAATAATGAATTATTTACATGTTCATATAGTGCACCCGCACTACAAGAATATGAAGGCACTTAAAATAAATTAATTCCAACAGTATAAACAGGAATAACTTAAGCAAAATAGTTCCATTAAAAGATCACGATGATACCAATAACTGGATAAACCAAGCTTTAAAGAATGCACAGATTACAATTAGATAGACACAGAAAAAAGTGCATTTTTCAAAGGTTAGTGAACGTGAAAAGGGTTGATTTGGTTTTAATTTAATGGTGGAAAGAGGATTCCAAGAAGAGATTGCTGCACATAAATGTACAGAGAAGTAGTGTTTCTGTATATGAGGTTTTGAAACAAGGAATTTTCAACTGTAGGGAGATTCAACTAGGGAGATTTAACGTCTTAAGTCCTTTAGGTGGCACGATGGGGAGGAGCTTTTGTCTCTTCAGATGCAAGGCTTTAAGTGAAGGAGCATACTTTGGCTTCTTATTTCAGTAACAATGAAATTCAGTGTAGATCTCGTAGAACAAGTGGAACGGTCAATGTTGCTTTGATTCAGTTACACATCTATTGAGTGTAGTCCTAAAATGAGTGAGGAGAGGTTTGCCCACTAAGACAGCATTACCAAAGTAGCCTGGAGACACCTAGGCTTGAAATTGCCATTTTCAGGTAGGCCAAGAGATCAGACAGCTTTCCGAACAAGTGAAGAAATTAAGGAAAAAGTTTCCAGACTTGGTAACCTTGGTGATGTAAGATATTAAGGGTGTAGGCCACAGGTCTTCAAACATGGGGCAGGCACTCCTGGGAGACCTTGAACTGAGCTCAGGGTGGATGCCAGGCACTGGCCAAGAGAAGAATTTTGCTAAAAATCCTTATTTCTTTTTAGAAAGAAAAAAACAGGCATTGACCATTCTACAACAGACCATCAGTAACCTCTTGTGGCACTCAAATCCTAAGAGTAGATGTCAAAGGGAAATGTGTTCTAAATAATCCTTAAAGGCCTTTTCCTAATATTTCTCATGAAGAATCACTTTGTGGATAGTTTTACACTTTAGAAGACCAGGCTGCCCCTGGTATGTTGGCAGTCATGTATTTGACTGCATTTTTAAAAGGGATAACTGTGTTTCATCGCAATGTCTGAAATATTAAATATGCGTAGAGCTGGCAATTTTATACAATCATTATTTGAAAATATGTTTGTGTTTAAGGGGACCCAATTTGTTTATGATTTTTTACACGGGGGAGTTTGAAGACCACTGGTATAGGCTGAGATGAAGTCTAATGGACTTAATAAAAGCTAAGGTGATGGTCAAAAGCCTTCTCTTGCCACGGCATTTGAGTGGTTTCAAATTTAATTCTGTGTTTGGATGAGAGGAATTCTCAGTTGTGTGGGTTGGGACGTAATATGCTATTCATATATGCAGAGCACTGACACGACTTGTGTAATGCTTCCAACAGTAGCCACCTCCAAGAAATACATAATAGCAGAACTAATATAGTCTGCTATCATGAAACTCCTAAACACATTTACAATGTACCTAATTCTTTACTGACCACATCTATTTAAAATCAGGTCTACTTCAACAGAACCAAGATAGAAGATTTCCTAGCTTTCTCAATCAAAAATGCCACTGAAGCCATAGTATGTGTGTAATGAACCTGTCTGCATACCTCTTCACACCAAATTACTTCTCAGAAGAATTTAAAATGTTAGCATAACCAAAGTGCACCTTTACTGCATGAGACTGCATCAACACCATATGATCTGCATATAATGTTGCTCAACGGCATAGTAACCTCAGGCCTGCAGTAAGAAAAAGAGCAAATTCATATGGCACAGGAACATACTCATAGTACGCTACAAATAACCATTTCAGGATTGAACAAATCACTTTTCTCCCCTTAATTGATAGCAACCATTAGTATAAGATGTACTGCACATACATACATAATAAAGAACCATTTGCTGTGACCAAATACAATGAGACCTGATAACCATGACTGGCCAAAGAGAAAACCCAGATCAAAGCAAAGCCACAGTCAAATCATTAATGGACGGTAGCTGGTTTCTAAGACCGAAAATGGAGAATTAAGAAGGAAATGAAAATGTCACTTACCCAGTGTACATCTGTTCGTGGCATCAGTCGCAGTAGATTCGCATGTTCTGCAATAGCTCGCCATCTGGTGTTGGGCCGGAGTGTTACAAGTTGTTTTTCTTCGAAGAAGTCTTTCGAGTCACGGGACCGAGTGACTCCTCCTTTTGTCTCCATTGCGCATGGGCGTCGACTCCATCTTCGATTGTTTTTCCCCCGCAGAGGGTGAGGTAGGAGTTGAATTGTAGTAATAGTGCCCATGCAATGGAGTGACTAAGTATGCACTTATTTAAGGTTGAGATGATACATATATAAATAATTGAAGGTAACTTCCAAACTGCTACAGGCTCCCGGGGAGGCGGGTGGGCACATGCGAATCTACTGCGACTGATGCCACGAACAGATGTACACTGGGTAAGTGACATTTTCAGTTCGATGGCATCTGTCGCTGTAGATACGCATGTTCTGCATAGACTAGTAAGCAGTTATCTCCCCAAAAGCGGTGGATCAGCCTGTAGGAGTGGAAGTAGTTTGAAATAATGTTCTTAATACGGCTTGACCTACTGTGGCTTGTTGTGCGGATAACACGTCTACACAGTAGTGCTTGGTGAATGTGTGAGGCGTAGACCATGTGGCTGCCTTACATATTTCTTGCATTGGGATGTTTCCTAGAAAGGCCATGGTAGCACCTTTCTTTCTGGTTGAGTGTGCCCTTGGTGTAATGGGCAGCTGTCGTTTAGCTTTAAGGTAGCAGATTTGGATGCATTTAACTATCCAACTGGCTATACCTTGTTTTGATATTGGGTTTCCTGCATGAGGTTTTTGAAATGCAATAAATAGTTGTTTAGTCTTTCTGATGTTTTTTGTTCTGTCAATGTAATACATCAATGCTCTTTTGACATCTAATGTATGTAGTGCCCTTTCAGCTACGGTATCTGGCTGTGGAAAAAACACTGGAAGTTCCACTGTTTGATTTAGATGGAACGGTGAAATAACCTTTGGCAAAAATTTAGGATTGGTCCTTAGGACGACCTTATTCTTGTGTAGTTGTATAAAAGGTTCCTGTATTGTAAACGCCTGAATCTCGCTTACTCTTCTTAGGGAAGTAATGGCGATGAGAAATGCCACCTTCCAGGTTAGGAACTGTATGTCGCAGGAGTGCATGGGTTCAAAAGGTGGACCCATAAGTCTAGTTAGGACAACATTTAGGTTCCATGAAGGAACAGGTGGTGTTCTTGGTGGTATAATTCTCCTAAGGCCCTCCATGAATGCTTTAATGACTGGTATCTTATATAGGGAAGTTGAATAGGTAGTCTGCAGGTATGCAGATATTGCTGCAAGGTGTATTTTAATGGAAGAGAAAGCCAGGTTAGATTTTTGTAAGTGAAGCAAGTAACCCACTACATGTTCTGGAGTTGTGTGTAATGGTTGTATTTGATTAATATGGCAGTAGCAAACAAACCTCTTCCATTTACTTGCATAGCAGTGCCTGGTGGATGGCCTTCTGGCTTGTTTTATGACTTCCATACATTCTTGGGTAAGTTGTAAGTGCCCGAATTCTAGGATTTCAGGAGCCAGATTGCTAGATTCAGCGATGCTGGATCTGGGTGTCTGATCTTTTGGTTGTGCTGTGTCAACAGATCTGGCCTGTTGGGCAATTTGATGCAGGGTACTACTGATAGGTCTAGTAGCGTTGTGTACCAGGGTTGCCTTGCCCAAGTTGGTGCTATCAATATGAGTTTGAGTTTGCTTTGACTGAGTTTGTTTACCAGGTAAGGAAGGAGAGGGAGAGGAGGAAAAGCGTAAGCAAATATCCCTGACCAGTTCATCCATAGGGCATTGCCTTGGGATTGTTTGTGTGGGTATCTGGATGCGAAGTTTTGGCATTTTGCGTTCTCCCTTGTCGCAAACAAGTCTATCTGAGGTGTTCCCCAGAGTTTGAAATAAGTGTTCAGAATTTGGGGGTGAATTTCCCATTCGTGGACCTGTTGGTGATCTCGAGAGAGATTGTCTGCGAGTTGATTTTGGATCCCTGGTATAAATTGTGCTATTAGGCGAATTTGGTTGTGAATTGCCCAACGCCAAATCTTTTGTGCTAGCAGGCTTAACTGCGTGGAGTGCGTCCCCCCCTGCTTGTTTAGATAATACATTGTTGTCATGTTGTCTGTTTTGACGAGAATGTATTTGTGAACTATTATTGGTTGGAAAGCTTTTAGTGCTTGAAAAACTGCTAGAAGTTCTAGGTGATTTATATGCAGTTTTGTTTGATGTACGTTCCATTGTCCTTGTATGCTGTGTTGATCGAGGTGAGCTCCCCACCCTGTCATGGAAGCATCTGTTGTTATTACGTATTGTGGCACTGGGTCTTGGAAAGGCCGCCCTTTGTTTAAATTTATGTTGTTCCACCATAGAAGCGAGAGGTAAGTTTGGCGGTCTATTAACACCAGATCTAGAAGGTGACCCTGTGCTTGTGACCATTGTGATGCTAGGTACTGTTGTAAGGGCCTCATGTGCAGTCTTGCGTTTGGGACAATGGCTATGCATGAAGACATCATGCCTAGGAGTTGTAGTACCATCTTTGCGTGTATCCTTTGTGTTGGATACATGCGTTGTATGATGGTGTTGAAATTTCGAATTCTTTGTGGACTTGGAGTGGCTACTCCTTTTGATGTGTCTATTATGGCTCCCAGGTATTGTTGTACCTTGCGCGGCAGAATTTTGGATTTTGTGAAATTGACGGTGAACCCTAGTTTGAAGAGGGTTTGTATGATATGGTTTGTGTGATTTGAGCACTGTATTAACGAATGGGCCTTGATTAGCCAGTCGTCTAGATATGGGAACACATGTATTTGCTGCCTTCTTATGTGTGCAGCGACTACCGCTAGGCATTTGGTAAAGACTCTTGGTGCGGTTGTTAATCCGAAAGGCAGTACCTTGAATTGGTAATGTATTCCTTTGAATACAAACCTTAGGTATTTCCTGTGCGATGGGTGTATTGGTATATGGAAATAAGCATCCTTGAGGTCTAAAGTTGCCATGTAGTCGTGTAGTTTTAGCAATGGCAATACTTCTTGTAGTGTGACCATGTGAAAGTGGTCTGATTTGATGAAAGTGTTCACTACTCTGAGGTCTAGGATTGGTCTCAGCGTTTTGTCCTTCTTTGGTATCAGAAAGTACAGTGAGTAAACTCCTGTGTTTATTTGCGTGTTTGGCACTAATTCGATTGCATTCTTTTGCAATAGTGCCTGCACTTCTATCTCCAGGAGATTGGAATGGTGTGTTGTCAAATTTTGTGCTTTTGGTGGTATGTTTGGAGGGAATTGTAGAAATTCTATGCAATAACCATGTTGGATAATTGCTAGAACCCAAGTGTCTGTAGTGATTTCCTCCCATGCTTTGTAATAATGACTTATTCTTCCCCCCACTGGTGTTGTGTGGAGGGGGTGAGTGACATGTGAGTCACTGTTTAGTAGTAGGGGTTTTGGGGCTCTGAAATCTTCCTCTATTTCTAGGGAATTGCCCTCCTCTATATTGTCCCCGAAAACCTCCTCTATACTGTCCCTGGTAACTGGACGGTGTTGCTTGTGAGGTGCTGGCTTGTGTGCTTTGACCCCGAAACCCCCCTCGAAAGGGCGTTTTACGGAATGTGCTGTAATTCCCTCTGCTCTGCGGGGAGTAGAGTGCGCCCATGGCTTTGGCAGTGTCCGTATCTTTTTTGAGTTTCTCAATCGCTGTGTCCACTTCTGGACCGAACAGTTCTTTTTCATTAAAAGGCATATTGAGAACTGCTTGTTGAATCTCTGGTTTAAATCCAGACGTTCGGAGCCATGCATGCCTTCTGATAGTCACAGATGTATTAATTGTCCGTGCAGCTGTATCTGCAGCGTCCATGGAGGAGCGGATCTGGTTGTTGGAAATGGTCTGTCCCTCCTCAACCACTTGTTTTGCCCTATTTTGTAAGTCCTTGGGCAGATGTTCAATGAGATGTTGCATCTCATCCTAGTGGGCTCTGTCATAGCGCGCAAGTAGTGCCTGGGAGTTCGCAATGCGCCACTGGTTTGCAGCTTGTGCTGCGACTCTTACCAGCTGCATCGAACTTGCGGCTTTCTTTATCTGGGGGTGGTGCATCTCCAGATGTGTGGGAATTGGCCCTTTTCCTAGCTGCTCCTACAACGACAGAGTCTGGTGGCAGCTGTGTAGTGATGAAAACCGGGTCTGTAGGAGGCGCCTTATACTTTTTTTCCACCCTTGGTGTGATTGCCCTACTTTTGACCGGCTCCTTAAAGATTTCTTTCGCGTGCCGGAGCATACCAGGGAGCATAGGCAGGCTTTGGTATGAGCTGTGGGTGGAGGAGAGTGTGTTGAATAAAAAATCATCCTCGACCTGTTCTGAGTGGAGGCTTACGTTGTGAAATTGTGCTGCTCTAGCCACCACTTGAGAATACGCGGTGCTGTCTTCTGGTGGAGATGGCTTCGTAGGGTATGCCTCCGGACTGTTATCTGACACTGGGGCGTCGTATAGGTCCCATGCGTCTTGATCTTGGTCACCCTGGCTCATGTTGGTGTGAGCTGGGGAATGTGAAGGAGTTTGTGCTGGTGAGACGTTAATCACAGGTGGAGGAGAGGGTGGTGGGGTAACTCTTTTCACCACTTTTGGTAGTGGTGTCTGTTCAGTCTGGAACTCCAACCTTCTCTTTCTCCTAATGGGGGGAAGGGTGCTTATTTTTCCTGTCCCCTGCTGTATGAAGATACGCTTTTGCGTATGGTCCACATCAGTTGCTTGTAGCTCTTCCTCAAACCTATGCTTTTGCATCTGGGAGGTTAGCGAGTGCTCTTCTGTATAAGAGCCTGAAGCTGGGTCGCTTGCAGTTTGTTTCGGCATCGAAACCCTGTCTGCGTGTTTTTTCGGCTCCGAGGTGACTTTTTTCTTTTTCGGGGCCGAAACCTCTCGGCGTCGATCTTCTTCGGTGCCGCTGTCTCGGCGTCGAGCCGTGTCCACACCGGTATGTCGGTGTCGAGGCTTGTCTCCAGCACTTTCTCGGTCCCGAGAAGGCTGCGTGCCGGTGTCTCGACCGGAGTCGGACGACCTCGGCGCTGTTTGGGCCTTTTTCGGTGCCGACGGTCAGTCACCGAATTTATGGGTGGAGCCATGGCCGGATGGCAGTGGCGTCCCCTGGGCCTTGTAAATGTTTTTCTGTGTGGTTTTCGACGTCTTACTCACGGTTTGTGTATCGTCGAATCCTTCGGAGTCCGATTCTTGGATCGAGAAGGTACCTTCCTCTTCCTGCTCCTCGAACTCTCGGTGGGCTGTCGGCGCGGACGCCATCTGAAGTCTTCTGGCTCGACGGTCTCGGAGTGTCTTTCGGGACCGGAACGCACGACAGGCCTCACAGGTGTCTTCACTGTGCTCAGGTGACAGGCACAGGTTACAGACCAAGTGTTGGTCTGTATAGGGGTATTTATTGTGGCATTTGGGGCAGAAACGGAACGGGGTCCGTTCCATCGGCGTTCTTCAGCACGCGGTCGGGCCGACCAGGCCCCGACGGGGGATCGAAAAAACTACCCCGAAGGGCACCGGAGCTCTTCGATGCGGTGTTGAATCTAAGTACGCCGATCCCGAACGCAACAATACCGACGAAAATCTTCCGAAATTAGCTATCTTTCCGTTCCGAAACTCGGAGCGACAGGAACACGTCCGAACCCGATGGCGGAAAAAAAACAATCGAAGATGGAGTCGACGCCCATGCGCAATGGAGACAAAAGGAGGAGTCACTCGGTCCCGTGACTCGAAAGACTTCTTCGAAGAAAAACAACTTGTAACACTCCGGCCCAACACCAGATGGCGAGCTATTGCAGAACATGCGTATCTACAGCGACAGATGCCATCGAACATGTTACTAATCCCATAAGCATATGTTTGTGGCATGTACTGCGGTAGATTCACATGCTGTGCATATTCTTGCCATCTAGTGTTGGGCACAGATGTGTGCAAATTGGTTTTCTTCGAACAGGTCTTTCGAGTCACAACATACCTTGACTCCGCCTCTGGCTGGTAATGTGCATGGTCACCAACTACACTATTAGATTGTTTTTCCTGCACGGTGGGTGACGATGCAATGTGAAGTGAAGAGATAGAGAGGGGTTCATGCAAAATAGAGGAAACAGAGAGAGAAAGATCTGTGGCCATAGGCGCCTGAGGAGGAGGGTTGCCGCATATTAATCTACAGCACTACATGCCACAAACGTACAAGTTACTTACCTTCGGTAATGAAATATCTGGTAGAGACATATTCTAGTTGCAGATTCCTTATCTTAGAATTTTCCCCCAGGCGTCAGACTGGATCCGGAGATTTTTTCTTCGAGCAATACCCTTGTGCGTCAGTAGGTGGAGTCGGTCGACTCCGCAGGCATCGTATGCGTCGTGGTCACCGTCGGGAGTAGTACATAGACGCCGCCCTCGCGCAGTGAAGACAGTTTCTTTTAACGACTTTCCACACCAGATCGCAGAGCCACTAAGAACACTGAGATTGGTGCACCAGAGCTAAGGACCTGAAAGGGGGTAATCCCTGTCCCTAGAAATCAGTTCGCAAGCGGGGAGGATGGGTGGGCGGTGAGGAATCTGCAACTAGAATATGTCTCTACCAGATATTTCGTTACCAAAGGTAAGTAACTTGTACATCTGATAGAGACTTCTAGTTGCAGATTCCTTACCTGAGAATAGATACCCAAGCAATGCCATCCTCGGTGGTGGGCTGCAAACTAAGATCATACTAGAAAGTCCTGCAGGACTGAACGACCAAAGTAGCCGTCCCGACAGACCTGACTGTCCAGGCAGTAATGCTTAGCAAACGTGTGCAGAGACGCCCACGTAGCTGCCTCACAGATATCCAGGACAGGAACTCCGTGTGCTAACGCAGTGGATGCAGCAGTGGCCCTGGTAGGATGAGCCCGCAAGCCGTCGGGAGGTTGCTTTTTCGCCAAAGCATAGCACATTTTGATGCAAAGAAGCACTCATCGAGAGATGGTACGTTTCTGTGCTGCCTTCCCTTTCTTTGCACACACATAACCAACAAAGAGTTGATCATCCACCCGGAAGTCTTTAGTACGATTGAGATTGAACGTCTACACTCTTTTTGGGTCCAGACGGTGGAGTCTCTCCTCCTCATGCAGAAGGATGTGGGGGTGCGCAGAAGGTAGGCAAAGTGATGGACTGACCTACATGAAACGGTGTAACCACCTTAGGAAGGAAGGAAGATCTAGTGCGTAACACCACTTTGCCGGGGTGTACGGACACGTATGGAGGTTTTGAAGAAAGGGCCTGAAGCTCACTCACCCTGTGAGCAGAGGTGATGGCGATGAGAAAGACAGTTTTGAATGTGAGGAGCCGTAAGGGACAATTATGTATAGGGTCAAAGGGAGTACACATCAAGAAAGTAAGCACAAGATTAAGATCCCACTGAGGCATGATGAAGGGAGTGGGAGGAAATAAGTTGGTGAGCCCCTTTAAGAATCTACTCACAAGAGGAGATTTAAAGAGTGAGGGCTGATCAGGAAGCCTAAGAAAGGCAGAAATGGCAGACAGATACCCCTTAAGGGTACCCAATGCAGAGCCCTGCTGGGCCAAGGAAAGAATGAATAGAAGAACCTCTGAAAGGGGGGCAGATAGGGGGCCAACAGATTGTTTGGAGCACCATGCCACAAATTTATTCCAACAACAGGCGTATATACAGTTTTAGTCGAGGGACGCATGGCTGCCAAGATAACATTGCAGATTTTGGGTGGAAGGGCAAATGCCGTCAACTGTTGCGGCTCAATCTCCACGCATGAAGGTGAAGGTTGGACAGGTTCTGGTGGAGGACCGTCCCCTGCTGCTGTGACAGAAGATCCGCCCGAAGAGACAGTCTGGGTGGAGGATCGATGGACATGCTCAGTAGTTCGGGATACCACACTCTTCAAGCCCAGTCTGGACCCACCAAGATAACTTGGGCCCGGTCGGTCTTGATCTTCTTGAGAACTCTGGGCAGAAGAGGGATAGGCGGGAAGGCGTTACGGAGGCTGGAGTTTCACTCGAGACTAAAAGTGTCTCTGAGCGAGTGCCTCCTTGGAAACTCCAACACGCAAAATAGCGGACATTGCGCGTTCTCTGCGGAGGCGAACAGATCTAACCAAGGCTCTCCCCACTTGACAAAAAGACCTTGCGCCACCTCCGGATGGAGACGCCATTCGTGATCGACAGTGCGTCGGCGGCTGAGTTTGTCTGCTCTGGCGTTGAGAGAGCCCACCAGATGTTGAACCATCAGGGTAATGCCCTGATGTTCCAGCCATGTCCAGAGGCACAGAGCCTCCTGACATAGGGTCCAGGACCCTACCCCGCCTTGTTTGTTGGAGTACCACATGGCGGTAGTGTTGTCCGTGAACACCTGCACCACTTTCCCTTTGAGAGAGGGAAGGAATGCTTTCAACGCAAGTCTCATCGCACGGAGCTCCAGCATGTTGATGTGGAGTCCCGACTCCGCTGAAGACCAGAGGCCTCTGATCTCCGCCTCTCCCATGTGGCCACCCCAACCCAGAAGCAACGCATCTGTCACTATTGAGAGATCTGGATGGGGAAGGGAGAGGGATCTGCCATTGACCCAATTGGGATTCGAAAGCCACCACTGCGGGTCATTTGCAGTCCCCTCCGAGATCTGGACCATGTCGGAGAGATTCCCCTGATGCTGCGCCCACTGGAACTTCAAGTCCCACTGCAGAGCCCGCATATGCCACCTGGCATGTGCTACTAGCAGGATGCAGGAGGCCAAGAGGCCCAGCAACCTCAGAGTCTGTCTCACCAAAACCCAAGACCAAGGCTGAAAGATCAGAATCATAGCCTGAATGTCTTGGACTCGCTTTTGGGGAGGATAAGCCCGAAACCGCACTGTGTCCAGAACTGCCCAGATGAAAAGGAGCGTCTGAGAGGGAGTCAGGTGTGACTTCAGCAGGTTGATAGTGAACCCCAGCAGGTGCAGGAGGTTCGCCGTAGTCTGGAGGTGTGAGACCCCTCTCTGGGGCGAAGGCGCCTTCAACAGCCAGTCGTCTAGATAGGGGAAGACTGAGACGCCTAACCTAAGCAGATGAGCTGCAACCACCGCCATCACTTTCGTGAACACCCGAGGGGCACTGTTAAGGCTGAAATGGAGCACGGTAAACTGAAAGTGCTTGTGACCTACCACGAATCACAGGTAACGTCTGTGGGCAGGCAGGATGGGGATGTGGAAATAAGCGTCCTGCAAGTCCTACGCTACTATCCAGTCTTCTGGGTCTAAAGCAGACAGAACCTGAGCCAGGGTGAGTATTTTGAACTTCTCCTTCTTGAGGAAGTAGTTCAGGTCCCTAAGATCTAGGATAGGGTGCAAGCCGTTGTCCTTCTTTGGTATCAGAAAGTAGTGGGAATAACAACCAGGACCTACTTCTGGCACAGGGACCCTTTCTATAGCTCCCTTGACCAAGAGAGCCGCGACTTCCTGGCGGAGAAGCACCAAATGATCCTCCGAAAGGGGATGGAAGGATGGTGGCATATGTGGTGGTGCGGATTCGAAAGATAGGGAGTAGCCCTTCTGAATGATTTGCAAAACCCACCCATCCGTGGTGATATGTTCCCAGTGGGGCAGGTGATGGCGGATTCTGCCACCTACTGGGCGGGAGTGAGGGGACGGACTAGGATGGTTTGGAAGCTGCTGCAGGGGCAGAGGTGGACTGGACAGACCTCAGGTTCCCTGACCCACGACCACGTGGGATTCCGCGCCCCCGCCACGCATAGGCTGTCCAGCGTGCATGGCCTGGTGGCTAGGTTGAGGACGCGACAGGGTGCTCCTTCTGTGGCCACGAAAGGGACGAAAAGCGGACTGTGGGGGGCGTGTGGCGGCAGAAAGGCCAAGTGACCGAGCCGTAGCCCTGGACTCCTTGAACCTCTCCAAGGCCGAGTCCGCTTTGTCTCCGAAGAGACTGGTGCCATCAGAGGGCATGTCCATGAGTGATTGTTGGGCATCCCCCAAGAAACCAGAAGTATGTAACCAGGCATGGCGCCGTAAGGCCACTGTCGTAGCAACCGATCTGCCCAGAGAGTCGGTCGTATCCAGCCCACAACGGATGGTGTCCCTCCCATCTTTGACTGCTTGGGAGACGATAGAACGGGCCTCCTCCGGTATCTGCGGCAGGACTTGCGCAACCGTATCCCAAAGGGAGTGGGAATAACGGCCCAAAAGGCATGCGGTGTTCACGGACCGCAGCACGAGGCTGGAGGAAGAAAGTAACTTCTAATCAAATTGTTCCAGCCTTTTGGATTCCCTATCCGGGGGTGCGGAAGGGAACGTGCCAGAAGAAGAGGACGCCTGGATAACAAGATTCTCAGGCGTAGGATGTTGGGACAGGAACTTCGGGGCGTTCGGCGCAGGCCGATGGAGGCGAGCGATCGTCCTGTTCACAGGAGCACCTGTGTTGGGTTTGGAACACATACCCAAAAGGATGTCAGTGAGGGCTTCATTAAATGGGAGAAGGGGTTCAGATGTAGAAGCCCCATGCTGAAGCACCTCCGTCAGGAGGTTAGACCTGACTTCGACAGTAGGTAGGTCAAGGCCAAGGACCTCAGCCGCCCTACTAACCACCATACAATAGGTAGCTCCCTCCGCCGTAGCCACGGTAGGAGGAGAAAGCATGCCAGAGTCAGGAGAAGTATCTAGTTCACTGGCTTTGCCCAAGTACTGTGCCCAGTCCATAGTAGGGTCTTCCTGGTATTCATAAGGGTCCAGGGACCCCTCCAATTCCTCCCTGTATTCGTACCCATAGGAAAATGTGTCAGAATCCGACCTCGGGCGAATAGGGCCCACCGAAGCCGATGGCGGCGTCGGCCGACGCCACTCCGACTCGTCGGGAATGAGAATCGGGTCGACGTCCATAGTGGGCACTACCGACATCGAGAGCGTCGCTAAACGTTCCGGCGCCGGGGAAGGTCTCAACTGTGCGACCGGCGTCGGTGCGGATCCGGAGGTGACCTCGGTGGCCGGGGCCGAAGCCGCCGGCGCAGAACCCAAAGGCCCCTCGGACCCGAAGGCGCCGTATCGGGGGCGGCACGCCCAAAGATGAGGAGCATGGCCTCGTAGAACTCTCTGAGTTGGGCGGGGGTCGCTCCGGGAATCTCTGGGAAGCGCAGAGCCAACCCAGACGTAGGCTCAGAGGACGGAGGCCTACTTCGTGGACGCTCGTCCCGCGTCGACCGAGCGACGGGGTGAAGTCGGAGAGCGATGGGACTTCTTCGACTTCTTCTTCTTACCTTGACCCGGAGATTTGGAAGAAGACGAGTGGTGGTGGCTACGCGACCGATCTCAGGCCTTCCTCTCGAGCGAGATCGGGACGTACGCGGAGTCGAGTGCTGGGCCATTAGCTTTAGGGACTGCTCCCTCAAAGCCTACGGATGCATCGCGCAGCACTCGGTGCACGACTTCGGGTCGTGGTCGCGCTCGAGGCACCACAGACACGGTGAGGGTCCGTCACCGACATCATACGGTGGCAGTCCTTGCACGGCTTGAACCCGGTCTTCGGGGACATCCTCGACGCACCAAAGGTCGCCCCAAAAAATATCGACAGAACGGTCGAATTCAGCCCAAAAATAGCTGCGGAGTCGACCGACGCGCAAGGGTATTGATCGAAGAAAAAATCTCTGGATCCAGTCTGACGCTTGGGGGAAAATTCTAAGGTAAGGAATCTTCAACTAGAAGTCTCTATCAGATAGATGCTTACTAGGTAAGTAACATTATCCATGCAAGGCATTCGTTGCTGTACCTACACATGCTGTGCACAGACTGTATAGTAGTCCTCCCACAAGCAGTGGCTAGCCTGTGGGAAATGAAGTAGATTGAAAAAGTGTATGAAGTACTGTCTGG
Source organism: Pleurodeles waltl (assembly GCF_031143425.1). Taxonomy (NCBI): domain Eukaryota; kingdom Metazoa; phylum Chordata; class Amphibia; order Caudata; family Salamandridae; genus Pleurodeles; species Pleurodeles waltl. The sequence continues at coordinate 849,736,609 of NC_090444.1, forward strand.
TCAATACTGGTTTGTTGGTGGGCTAGCATATCCACATAGTAATTTTTTGCAAAAGTATGAAGGCCATACAGGCTCCTTTTTTTCTGAGTGGAGTACGCTCTAGAAGGAATGGGCAAGGTCCTCTTAGCTAGCATACCTGGCTGCACTTTACAATCCATCTTGCAGTGCCTGATTTGGACAGGGCCTTTCCTTTGTGGGGTTTGTAGAAAGCAAAAAGAGTGGTTGTGTCTGTCAATATAGTAACATCCAAAGTATGGAGAGCACATTCTCCAACTAAGTCAGGTTGTAGGAAAAAGACAGGGAGTTCAATGGACCAAAAGCTGAAGTGGTGCCTTGGCACATGTTGACTGAATCTGAAGGCCCTCAAGTAGGCTAGACTCCTCCTTTGAAAAGGCAAAGCACACTTTTTTTTTGACAATTTGTTTATTCACATTTTTGCAGAGAACAACAGAAAAAACAGTACAAGAAGTACAGGGCCAAACAGTAGTCTGTAACAACGATATGGCAGATTAGCAGTGCAAAAACACATAATCCCATCAGTAGAAGAGAGCACTAAAAATAAACCTTCAGTAGGCAAAGCAGGAGGAGCGGGGGAAGGGGAGACACATGAAAAAAAGTTTAAAAAACACCCACTACTAGCTGACTCAATGCAGTCAGGTGGAGGCAGAGGAGGGCCAGACAATCTGAGAACCATGTCTTGCACTCCGCAACTCGAGCCACATACCCGTGCCCATATGGTTCCACCCGTATAATTTCAGGATGAGGGTGGTTAACTGACAGACTGCCATTGCAAAACGCCCATGCATCCCCCACCCCAGAGCAGTTGTTATGCAGCATCCCCTGTCCTCAATTTCACCACTCTCACACAAGTCCACTAAGCAGTGTCCCCAGGAGGGCAATCAGTGTCAGATTTTTCGGAGGCACACAGCACCTGGGACACCAGTTTCCCCATTCTCAGCCACCCCCTCAGATGTTCTACCATACCACCCCAGAGTTCCAAATTGCACTCTGCATGCTTGTCTATAAAGACCCTGCGGAGCCAATATTCCTTGTCCGTTGCCCATTCAAGGAGGTCTGACAACCATTTGTCGCCGGTCAGGGGACTCGGGCTGGCCCAATGAATAGCAATGCGACGCTTCGCAAGCAACCCCAGCTACGCAAAACAATATGCCATTTTCAGACCTTTTCTAGGAAGAGGAAGCAATTCCAACAAACAGTGTCGCATTTTTAACTCCACTTTCACTGCTGTTGTATTTTTTAACATTTACGCTATCTCATGCCAAAAGGGCTGTAGGGACCTGCACATCCACATGATTCTGGTCCAAACTATATTTTACCCCCGCCTCCTCACCTTTTGAATATTTCCCCAGGTGTCAGACTGGACCCAGAACATTTTCAGCAGTTCCCCTATGTACCAGTAGGTTGCACCATGCAGCTCTGCACTGACGCCGTACAATTCCAGAAATAATGTGCAGAGCCTATATAGGTGCTACTTTTGCATGCTGACTTCAGTCGTTTTCGAGGCGGTCCACGTCCCAAGAAACAGAGCCCAAAAGCAAACTGACTTTAGGCAACGCACAGATTGCTAGACTCAAGATTGTATTAATGGACTGAATGCAATTCACAGAACAGGAAGGATGAGAGGATTGGTAAGGAATCTGTGGTTAGAGAGAATTGTTTTTTTTACAAGAGAGGGTTGGTATAGGGTAAGTAACATGTTCTTCTGATACTTTTAACCATAGATTCCTCACCTTTTGAATAGAAACCAAAGAACCGATTTGTAGGTGGGTCTGTGAATGGACTCAAACCACAATGTCCTGTAAGACCAAGTGCCTATCTCTGTGGTCCAGAGATCAGTGCTTCATGAATGTTTGGAGGGACTTCCATGTAGGTTGCTCGCAGATGTCCAGAACATGAATTGTGTGCCAACGGATTGGTAGCAGCTTTGGCCCTGCTGGAGTGACCTTGCAGTCCTTCTGGAGGAGGCTTTTTGATCAATGTGTACCAGATCTTGATGCAGAACACAATCCATGAGGAGATGGCCCGTGATAGAAATGGTGTCTCTAGTTGGAAGTGATTTGCACCCTGTCCAGGTATGGACACTCACTCTAGTCAGGGTAAGGGAGTTACACAGTAAAGATAAGCCCTGTTTACCCCCTTGGTAGCTTGGAGCAAGCAGTCAGGCTTATCTCAGAGGCAATGTGTAAAATATGTGTACAACCAGACAGTAACACAGTAAAACACAATAGTACTCCAGACCAGTTTAGAAAAATAGCCAATATTTATCGGAGTAAAACAAGACAAAAAAAATCCAACATACGCAACTAACGATACAAATTTTCTAAGATTAAATCCTAGTATAGCGCTTAGAAACACCATAGTTTCAAGTGGGGCTATCACGGCGTCTTGGAGGAGTCACTTCCAAAATTCCAACCCCACTTGTGAGGGAGTGGAGGCCTGTCACAGAGCCGCACGGACACAGAGTACAGTATCTTAGAAACAATGAGAAAACAAAGATGCTGCACGGAGTTGGGCAAGTGAGATGGCGCTGGAACCTGGGTGGCTTTGGTTCCGCACTGCTACTGGGGAGGTGCGGCGTCGGTTCCTTATTGCTAGGCAGGAGAGGTGAGGCATCGGTTTCTTACGGTTGCAAGGGAAGTGATGCGGTGTCCGGTGCGATGCTTTGGTTCCTTACGACAAGGCAGGGGTGGATGAATCCAGGAGTTTAAGATGAGAATCGTCGACTTTGCGGTGTTGTGATCACATCATGGGGCCACAGGTGCTGTGGCGGAGCCGGGTGTCACGGACGTCGGTGGCACTGCAGTTGGGACTCAAGTTGTGGTGTGATTTCGGAGGTGCAGGGTCAGACTTGTGTTGCAGGTCACAGTCATAGCCCTTATCGGGGACCACTGCTCCGGTGTAAGCAGCGGGGACCACGGCTCCGGTGCAGGCAGCGGTGCAGAGTCAGCAGCTGGTTCTGAAGTTGTGCTTAGTTTCTTCTTGGTTGCACCAGAGCTCAATTCCAACGGCCCAGGAACGGCCCAGTGTAACACCACTTAGTAAGTCAGGACTTTCAGTAAGAGAGCCCAGGAGCTGTCGGATGAAGTCTTTGATGTCCCAGAGACTTCTAAACAGGACTCAAGCACAGTTCAAGCTCTTGGAGAACCTTGGAAATCAGGATGTAGAAAGCCAAGTTCAGTCCTTTCCCCCTCAGGACAGAAGCAGCAAGCAGCAGGCCAGTACAACAAAGCAACATGCAGAGTGGCAGTCCCTCCTACAGCATCCAGCCCTTGTTCCTGGCAGAATGTCCTCAGTCCAGAAGTGTTTTAACTATGTGGTGTCAGAGGTCCAGTACAGATATCCATTTCTGTCTTTGAAGTAACCAAACTTCAAAGAGAAGCCTTTGTAGTGCACAAGACCCTGCCTTTTTCTACCCTGGCCCCAGACACACTCCAGGGGGGTTGGAGACTGCTTTGTTTGAGGACAGGTGCAGCCCTATTCAGGTGAAAGTGTCAGCTCCTCTCACCACTCTAGCTCAGGAAGACCCATCAGCCTGGTGATGGACCATCAGGCAGGGATGGGGAATTCCTATCACCCGACACATATTGTTTGGGGTCAGGAGCAGCAAGTTTTCATGTTTATTTTGTCCCTGAGGGAACTGTCTGCAGTTGAGGTAATGTGTGTCCATATGTTAATGCTGTTCGAACTTGTATTTATGGCTCATTAACAGAAAGCCTTCATTGTTAGGGTGAGCGCTGCAAATAAACGTTTTAAGGTCACACTGCATTACTGACAGAGGTTTGAGTAAAAAAACATAAATGAAAGTGGACACACGTTTGAAAAGTTTAACAATATGAGGCTAAGTATAATGCTCCCTGAATGCTCTCTGATTTAGATGCAAATATTTGCGGAAGCTTGTAAGCAAGAGTGATTATTCTTTGCTTTCAAAATAAAATGTTCAGAAAAAATGCAGGTCTATGACATTTTAGGTGTCATTTCTTTGAAGCGTCATTTAGTAAAATGTGTTGATGCATGCTAGTATTTCCCAAAAATATTCCTAATGAAAAATCAGTGTAACCATTTCCAGCAACCTTATGGGGAGCATGAAAACAAACAAGCACTGGCAAAGCCAACTGATCCAGTATTTTGGTTTCGTCAATGCATGTCTTGTTTTGACATGGCTTTTGTATCACTTTATTGCTGTGGGAGCTGCCTGGCCCTCACCATTGGAACAAAAAAGGTTTTGGTCTTAAAAAAAAAAAAAAAAAAAGCACGCATTGCCACCAGTGGCATATCAAAGGCCAGCAGCACCCCTCCAGGGGACCCCCTTAGCACAGGAATTGCCCTGAGCTGGTCTGGATAAGGGGGACTCTCCATGTTCTTTGCAGGGGGTTCACCTTCAGTTTTGTTACACCACTGATTGCCACAGTAGTTCCTCACACTGAACAAAACTACTTTGTGTGCCAATATGCTCCTTGTGGATGAGCAGAATGTGATCAGTCAAAGTAAAACCAGCTGATAGAGAGAAAAATAGAAGTTTAATAAAAACAAAAATGCCTTTGTTAACGCCAGACCTAATGAGGGTCCCAATTCTTAAAGAAAGTCCAAAGTGCACCCATGGTATGTCTTTGAATTAGTGGCTTTCATGAATTCACAAGAACTTACAGAAGTTGACCAGGAAATTGTATTCCTAGAAAATAATTGTGAAATGTATGTTAACACGAGCAAATATGCAACGTAGATCTGCTCATGTGAAAATCTATTGAGCGTTTCTAAGTTGACTTTCCCTCTAACCACTTTTTTCCCAACCCTGGAAGAACTTTACTTCTGCCTTGTCAGAAGTAAATTGCCAACCTTTCTCATTATGGGAAAAGACTAGAGAAGAGCAGGTGCAAATCCTTAAAATATACAACTTAGTAGGTTTATAGACTCAAAGGAATTCCAACCCTGGATCTATTGCTTACTGCTTCCTTCAGCCCCAGCATGTAGACCTGCAGAAATTAGGCAAAATAAAGAAATTGCAAGTATTCAAGGCCTACTATAGTAGTAGCCCGGGCATAATCAGACAGGCTATTATCAGAGCTCTTACATAATGAGATTGCTGCCATAATTTGTCATCCCATTACGTGGCACCAAAGGGACAAGTAGATTTTTTTACCGGACAAGTAGATCTAAGAAACAACCTGTCCCATGGACAAGTAGATATTTTATTAAATTCCACACCCCCGATCAGGGTATGCAGGGCACACCTCAGCTCCCTAGGTGTGACTGTCTAGAGGCAATGCACAACCAGCTCAACTGTCATCCTGATCAACCCGTATATTCAGCAGCCAAGCAGAGGCACAGAATGGTTAAGCGTGACAATGACCACTTTCTAAAAGTGGGATTTGCAAACTTACACCTAAAAAATACAAATTCACCAAAAGATGTATTTTAAATTGTGAGTTCAAAGACCCCTAAACTCAATATCTCTATCTGCTCTCAATGGGAAATTACACTTAAAAGATATTTCAAGTCAATCCCCATGTCACCTTATGGGAGAGCTAGGCCTTGCAATAATGAAAAACGTATTTGGCAGGGTTTCACATGTACATATAAAACAAACTAGTAGATGTCCATCATTTTAAATACACTGCACTCTGCCCACAGGGCTGCCTTGGGCCTTCTTTAGGGGTGACTTACATGTAGTAAAAGGAAAGACTTGGGCATGGCAAGTGGGTGTGCTTGCCAGATCGAAATGGCAGTTTAAAATTGCACACAGACACTGCAGTGGCAGGTCGGAGACATGTTTACAGGGCTACTGATGTGGGTGTCACAATCAGTGTTGCAGGCCCACTAGTAGCCTTTGATTTACAGGTCCTGGGCACACACAGTGTACTTTATTAGGGACTTATTAGTACATCATATACATCAGTTATAGAGAAATCAATCACCAATACATTTTAGACAGGGAACATATAGCAGTGTTAAAGTGCCCAGAGTCCTAAAGCCAACAAAAACAGGTCATAAAAAATAGGAGGAAGAAAGCAAAAAGCTTGGTGATAACCGTGCAAAACAGAGCCAGGTCCAACAGCCCTTTCTGGTTGGTCTTGACAGAGAACTTGAAGTTTGCTCACTCGAAGCATCAATGTTATGGTGACGAGGAGCACTTTCCTGATGATGAGAAGCCTCAAGGGACAGCTGTGAAGCAGCTCGAAAGGACTGAACATCAGATATGTGAGGATCAAGTGAAGATCCTATTGTGGCATGACAAAGGAAGAGGGTCGGAGGAAACCAGAATTGTATGCCTTTTCAAAAAACGCATCACAACAGGTGATTTAAAATTAATGAAGGATTGGTCCAGCAAATGTAACAAGGCTGAAAGAACTGAAAAGTACCCTTTAACTGTGACCATAGCAGAGACTTGCTGGGCAAGTGATAAAACAAACATCATAACGTTAGATAACTGTGCCTGCAGGGGGTCAATACTGTGTGTATAGCACCAAACGACAAATCTGTTCCGAGGACTGTCTTTATTGAGGGATGCTTGGCTGTCAAGATGATCACCACTGTCAGCTTTGGGTGAGGTCGGGAGAAGGGCTTGCTGACTCAATCGTGGTCCAGTAGCCATTGTAGTTCTTTGCAGTCTCCTCTAAAATTATGTACATGGTTAAAGAGGTCCCCTTAATATTTGGCACACTGAGACTTCAGATCCCACTGCAGAGCCCGCATATGCTACCTGGCGTGTTTGAACAGCAGTCTGCAGGAGGCCATCAGTCCATGCAGTCGCAGAATTGACCTCACTGAAATCCAGGACAGAGGCTAGACTCCCCTTTCCGAGGCAAAGGCATGAAACTGAACAATGTACAGAATGGCTCAGATGAAGGGGAGTGTCTGAGAGAGTCAGGCCTGATTTTGGCATGTTGATACCTAACCCCAAAGATGACAGGGGCATTTGCCACAGACTCGAGATGGCATATGACTGCCTGCCTCAACAGCTGGTCATCAGGGTAGGAGAAGAACAGGACCCTTGACCTCTGAAGGTGTGCAGCTACCACTCTTATCACTTTCATGAACAACCGAGGGCAATGGCAGGAGCACAGTGGTGAACTGAAAATGCTCCTATCCCACCAAATACTGCACGACAGGTATAAGGAAATAGGTGTCCTGCCATGTCACAATCCAGTCTCCAGGGTCAATGGTAGAGAAGACCTCAGCCAGGGTGAGCATCTTGAATTCGTTCTTCCAGAGAAAGTCATTGAGAAGGTGTAGGTTTCAAAGGCATTGAAAAGGCATAGCTCTAAAATAGGACAAAGGCCTCCATCCGTCAGCACCATAAAATAATGCGAATAACAACAACAATCCACTTTCAGTGCAGGCACACACTGGATAGCACCAGGGACCAAAAGGGGTTACACTTCCTGCCGAACGTAGGACAGGCTGTTTCTCCCTCAGTTGTTCCAGAGACAGCAGATGCTATGGAGAAGTGGCTACGAACAGTTGAGAGTATATCTTCCAGACAATATGCAAAATCTGTCCAGAATTATGGCTTACCTACCCCGTAAGAATCATTGAATCCCGTGTCCAGCCAGATGGCTGTGCTCCTTTGAGGGTGCACCAAAGTGGTTTGGCAGGTGGGGCTGCACAGGGGACAGGACAGTAGACTAACTGGTGAACCATCCCTGGTCATCGGGATAGTGGTTGCCATGATCTTGGTCGCAAAACTACTGAGCACCTTGCTGAGGTTGAAGTGGCTGTCTTTATGGAGTACCTGTGCCAAAACAGAGAAAGGAATAGAGGGAAGGATGCGGCTGGAGAGGTGAAGCAGATAAGCCCAAGGAGAGTGCTGTGGCCCTGTTGTCTAAAGTGCTCCACAGAAAAATCAGCCTTTTTTTAAAAAAAGGCAAGCCCTGTCAAAGGTCATGTCCTAAGGGATGACAGGACATGGCACAAAAAACCTATTGACAGCAGCCAGGTGTGACAAAAGATAACACTAGTGCCAATGGCTTGCCCAATGGATTAAGTGTGTTACAGGCCACAGTGAACAGTGAACTTAGCAGTGTCACAACTGTCCTGTATGGCTTGGGTCATGATAGGGAGAAGATCTTCTAGAACAACCGGGAGGACTTGTGCAACTGAATCCAGAGAGCAGGGAACAGAGGCCCAGCAAGCAACTGGCATTGACAGACCTGAAGGCCAAACTAATGGAAGAAAATACCCTCTTCAAAAATGTTTCCACTCTCTTGAACTCCCTATCCAGTGAGTAGTTGGTAAAGTGTTCGGGTGTGTGATTACTGAACGCCTTCACCATCAAACAGGTGAGAGGTGATGAGACAAAGACAGGGCTGCCAGGGGCAGGGTGGTGGTTCTTTGCAATATGACGACTGAATGGGGTGCCAGAGAAAGGTTTGGTCTAGGTCCCCTAGGCAGGTATCCGTGACTGCCTCATTAAAAGGAAGAATGCTTTTAACAGTGGTTTGTCCCAGCCAGAGAACTTTGGTCAGGGCATCAGTTAAACCTTTCAAGTGGGAAGCTGGAAGTCGAGAACGTCCACTGCCCTTCTCATGACCACTGCAAAAGAAGCAACTTCTTCAGGGGCAAGGACTGGGGATAAAAGAAGGCCAAGATCAGGAGAGGTCAAGACCACTGGCATCTCTGAGATAATCATTACAGTTTTCCAAGTGGTAAGGTTGGTCAATTCCATCAACTACATCATAGTTGTTGGAATCCATTCAAAACAATGAATGGAGTGTAGGAGACCTCGCTTATGGAATTGGGCTGTCAAGTGGGTCAAATTAAGAAAGCTGTGGGTAAACAGAAACCTATCTTGGCATCGGTCGGAGAGGTGTCAGTCTGTAGTCAGAGAGTACAATGGACACTTCCCTCTTTGGCATTGGCAAAGTCAGCATCAATGCTCCGGAAACTAGCGTGGATCATGGAGACGGAAGCTGAATCTGTGTAGGAGCTGGGAGAAGTCCAGTAACTGGCTTGGAGGGTCCAAATGGCACCTAGGGTGAACCTGCGGGCAGTATCCCAGATGGAGGGCATCACAGCTCCCTGGAGCCTCTAGGTGCCCCAGCGAGAGCTGAAAGTGATTCAAAAAGTCAGCGCATGGCCTCGTGGAACTCTTCAATCTGTCTGGGTGTCACAAACATCTGCGGATACTGGAGTCGTGCTGGGACAAGTTGTGGAATGGGCTCTGATGTCAACCGACTTTGGGAGCTAGATAGAGAGGCATGGAGGTACCTTTGTACTAAAGTGGCAGGAAGGGGCCGAAACCCTCATTTTTTTAAAGTCTTTTTTTCAACTTGCACGAAGATTTGGAACATGACAACAATCTTCCCCCCAGATCAACTCCTGGACCGGGAACAGGCATGAGACTGACCCTTCTCACCTGGACTAGTCATGACGTGTTGTTTTGCGGTGCTTTGAAGTGTAGAGTTTTGCCTTGCAGTCCCATATGACCTTTGGGTTTATCGACCTGCACTCACTGTAGCCCTTGGAGTCATGTTGTGACACCATGCAAAGGCAAACCTGATAACGATCTGTCACACACATTTTCTTGCAACAGTCTTTAAAGTGTTTATACCCTGCTGTTTTGGGAGGTCACATTTCCCTGGCACAGTAAGAAATCTGAGGTAAAAGAGGTCTCAAAGAGTCACAGGTAGCTTCGGATCCTTGTATGGTTGCGAAGAAATAAAGGAACTGACATCAGAGAGCAGGAGCAGCACTTATATTGGCACCGCATGTCATGTGTTCACAACGGCCTCTAAAAAGGGAATTCTCTGCACTGGTTGAAAGTGGAATTTTAGCTTGCTGGTGGAGAACCCCAAGGAAGACAGCAGTGAGATTGTCATCTTCAATAGTCAGGCATCAATGTACGGGAAAAAATGAACTCTTAACTTGTGAAGATGAGCCTGCCATCACCTTCATGAATATCAGGGGGGAGCCAAGGTGAGGCCAAAAGGAACGACAGGAAGCTGAATGTTTTCGACCCCACAGCAAAGTGGAGGAAACATTTGTGGGACAGCAGGTCAAGCACATGGAAGTATGCATGCTGAAAGTTTAAGAACATCTCCCAATGCCCAGGGTCTAGAGCAGAGAGGACCTAGGCCCATCAGCATTTTTAATTTGTTCTTCCAAAGAAGTTATTCAGAAACTAAAAGTCTAGGATCGGTCTCATCCCGTTGCACTTGTTAGGCACCAGACGTACCTGAACTAATATCCTGTGCCCATCTCTGCCTCAGGTACTCTCTACTGCCAACCAGGCAAGCAATTCCTGTACTTCAGGTGAGATAATGGTGGCATCATCTGCCTAAGCCTGCCTATGTCTGAGCAAAACCATGAGAAACATGAGGCCGTACAGACAAAAAAAAGACGCAGTAACCATTCAGAACATCCTCTAAGACCCATTAGCCTGAGGTAAATGTATAAGCTGGGCAGACAAAAATGAATCCAGCTGCCTATGGTCTGAAGATGACTGATGTCGCAGGTGACAAATGGCGGGAATCTGTGCAGTTGCAGAAGACAATAAAGACGTAGAGAGCTGCAGTCCTTGCTGATGGCTACTGCCTCTACCACCATTTCATTTGTTGAAGCCACGTAAAAGCAAAAAAACTTGTTAGATTGCAAGGGTGGCCTCTAGTGATAAGCAAGCCCCCTCTGGTAGCCCTGGAATTTCCACTACTGCTGGTGAAATTGAATGGTTGAAGACAAATGACCCAAGAAGAAAAGGTGTACTGCAACTATCTTGGAAGAGCTCCGAGGCAGTTTACTTGCACGTCAAAATGTCCGGAGCCATAAAAGGTATATCCATCAGAGACACCTGCATTTCAAAGGACAGACCTGTGACGTGCATCTAGGCATGGTGCCTGACCGCACTACTTGGCCCCATCATGCCCATTGTGAACTGCAGATCGAACAAGTTCCTAAACCCCTCTGGTAAGGCAGGCAAGATCTTGCACGCCATATCACAGAGGGCATGGACGTTCAGCCCATAAAAGGCACCCTGCATTAAGGGACCTCAAGAGCCAGAAGGTGGGAAAGAACACTGTTCTTTAGGCATTAGGGTCTACCTTATTGGCAGATGCCTGTAGAAGGAGGCTGTTACATGTCTAATGCTGTGTCAGGAAGACTGGCTACTGCAGTGCAGACCTACGGGAGAGTAGCAAAATAGATCGCAGCACTGCTGGATCAACCTCTATGAGCAGACCTTTATTGAATGGCAGCAGTGGGTTACAAGCTTAAGGGACTGACAAAATGTCAGTGCACATTTTTGCCTTGGTCGCCACGGCAGACACCTGCAACTCCCGCACCTCTGTATCACCACATAACAAAAAAGAGCTGTATTTTGCAGAAAGGCTAAATGGAGAGTTCAACGGCGTCTCAGATTAGGCGTCAAGGCCATAAGCATTTTGTGGGTCTAAGTATAAACTAGCACCAGAGAGGTGGGAGTAATTTTCCTTCTCTTCATTGTGATTTTCATTATGGGAATATGAGGATTGCCTGGTGTTGAGGCAAGAGCATCGAAGGGTAGTCCTTCAGTCTAAGGACTAGTCTTTTGTGACTTCATATTTTGACATTGGTTAAGAACAAACTAATTTAGGCTCTCGATCCAAAATTTGCTTGAAGAACGATATTGATATGTGTGAGCATACATTTCCAATATGATGGAGCCTAAAGACAGACACGCAGACTACGTTTTTCTGGTTCTTGAAAGGTGTATGCTATCCACAGGCTTTGAAATCTGTGTCTCTGTGGTCCCTTTTTAAAAACTGTGTGCAAATGAGATGCTCATATCTATGGCTAAACAGATGATTACAGCAGAGGTAAATTCTAAATAGTGATATTTCCCAAACTTAAAGAAACCTGAAGTCAGCACAAAATTCATTCATCCTTCAAGACCGAAAAATAGCTATTAGATTCCTATTGTTTTCTCAGTGTTCCACCCTTCTCAACAGGGCCCAATGGCAACAGAAAAAAAATAACAATAGTTTAGATGTTAGTGGCTCAAGGGTGTTTTTCCAGAACACCACCCTTGACCTGGGTGTCACAGACTTGCAGCACTCTGAATCAACTGAGGGTATTAGAACGCTGACCATAGCTGGATAAGTAACAAATGTGTTTTTGCACTAAATCATGAAATCACTTAAGCTTTTATTCAATAGTGAAATATTTTTTGTTTTCTATTCATTTTTTTTCAAATAAAAATATATGCTTTTCTCAATGCATTTCCAGTTCCTCCAAACTCTTCATCAGGGTGTACCAAATCTACACCAAAGGAAGTAGTCACAAGAGTGTGAGCTCCCACTGTATTTCTCTCTGTATAAAACGATCTATGCAACAAAACAATTAATAAGTATACAGTTTGGCTCAAACTAGCCACTTAAGTAATAACTTATTTTGTTTATAGCAAAGAAGACATACCTATTTCAACATGTATCTGAAACTTATATGTACAAGTAGACCTAGCTATCATTACTAGCCTTATATGAAGGTAGTACTCTTATATAAGAATGATGTCCTAGCGCTTACCTCCTGACTATCATGAAGTATAGATATGGGGATCCGCAAGTGGTGGTGGATGCATCTTAGACAGTGCGTCTCCCAGACCAATGTATCTGGGACCCGCCCGGCAAACAAGCAGTAAAAGCTTTAAACTGGGAACGCAACCATACCATCTATATGGCTGAGGATGTTCAGAGCATTTTGTCAGCAATTACTGTTGAGCCCTTAATATATATTCATGCTACTAAATAAGAGATCGTAATGGGCCACAAGGACAGGCGTCATCTTGGTGTCTAAGAAAATAACTGGCCCCTATTTATATAATACCAATCAGTCAAAACATAGAGAATGCACAACTAGTACTCTCAGGGGACATGCAAATATGTGGACCAATGGAGAAGTAGATCTATTTACAAAATGACACTGGTGAAGGTCCCTCTATCAAGTAAATCTAGAAGAGATCACATGGGGCCTTAAGGGCAGCTGCCAACTTGAACTCTCTTTTGAAATACTCATCTAGTATTCATATGATGTACCAAAACTTAGACTTCGAGTCAACACTTGGGTTCTCATTCTCTTTTGTTATGCTGGATATAATAGAGCTAAGAGTGAAGGGATAAGTATGCCTAAACTTCCACCCAATATGAGGAAGCTTATTACTATTTGCTACAGAGGATAGCACAGCAACCGTTTTACAGCAGTGAATTCACATCAAGCTCCGCACAGTAGGCAATATCTTGAAAGACTGGTTACAACTTGATAGGAGCTACCCCATGTCTATGATTGTGTATAAAAACCCCACTGGTAAGTACAGGTAAAAGTCCTGGAAGTTCTAAAGATGGTCTGGTGGATTAGAAACAGTTATGGGTAATCTAAAATTACTAGGAGAAAAAGCTTTTTTTAAAAAGTTTTTTTCAGCAGTAACAAGTATGTCCCACTTAAACCATTACTGATCTACACTACAGAATACACCGTGCAACATCTTAAGACATTTAATGTACTCCTTGTTAGAATATGGGATGACAACTGACTTTTCATATCTTACTGGGATTGTTTCTAATAGTAGAGACCTAATAATCTTAACAGCAGACTATTATAAATCGAAACTGTAATTAATTTTATCATTCATCCTCTTGATGTCACTGTATTGTCTCTTTACCCAGAATAGCTCCTTTGTAATAGTAACTAAGATCGATTTCAGTCGTGGTTACAGGCTTTCGATTGTTTCATCAATTTGAATCTCAATTTTGACAGCTGGTGGGGGAAGACCTTAAAATGAATGGTCACTCTGGACCTAATATTCTTGTTTTTTAATGTGCTTTTGAACTCTGCTATGCATGTCATAATATTCCTTTCAGCGTCTCCCACATATCCAAGGCCACATAAGCATTTCAGGTAATACAGGCATCAATAGCATCACGTGATGTGTGTCTCAGCTTCATTTTTTATCCTGTGTTTGGATGCTGAATTTCCTTTTATAATATAATTTCACAAAGTGCACCTATGATGTAATCCAAGTACATACCAATTGGTTGGTTTACAGAATCACAAGTAATTGATAACAATGGGACTCATAGGTGAGTCTATTAAGTCCTTATTGTCAGTTATCTATTTCTGCCCAATGTGGGGGTTCTAGAATGCTGCTTAAAGTTATTTTGTATGTCCTTGATGGGAATTGTCATTCAGTTTCAGATATGTTTTCACATAAGTTAAATGTTGAGTTCACTTTAAATCCCAGGGGGGTGGCCTAACTGACGACCATAATGGATGCACGGTTGTGAAGCTCCTGGGACCTTCCTTGCCAAAACCCGTTTTCTGCCTCCATCCTGCGTCTTCCAGCGCCTTTTGAATGAGGCATCGACTATGCAGACTAACCGGAGAGTGCCTGTGATTCCCAGCCCTTAGTGGGCAGCTCCCTGGACTGGTGCATCTGCCTGGGCCTAAGCGGAAACCCCAGTGCCTGAGATTCCTTGCCCTGGAGGGTGGGTGAGTGCCTGCCACACGGCAAGCGTGGGGGGACCTCCTCTGATTCTCTACATTTCTTCAGATTCATCGCTATGCCGTGGACCTGTGGGCCATTAAACTGCGGCTCCTTAAAACTGCTTTGCCTGAGCACTCAATCACCTGCCCTACAGGACTTACCTTGCGCTCCCCCACTTTTGGCACTGTGAACTTTCTGCGCGGTGAGGACTCTAGTCTTTGGCATGCTGCTGCAGCTCTTGCCCCCCACCAATCCCCCCTCAACCCCCTGGGTATAATCTTTTTTTCCCCATCTCCTGCTGCCAGATTGTATGCAGCCTGCATCGCCCTCCCTGCCTAAAGAATAGAGTGCGGGGACCCCAAACAGTGCTAAATTTAATTTAACACAGCCAGGCCCCTCCCCCCCCCCCAATCATTAGAAGATGGAGGAGCCCGCTGACACTCCCTCGTCTGAAAACGCACATACAACTCCCACACTTGACGGAACGGCAGCAATAATGGCGGAGCTAAATGCAGGATTTAAAGCCATTGACCCTCACATGGATGACCTCATGAAGCACCTCGACAGAAGACTAAAGCTCCTGGAAAACCACACCACCAGACTCGGCGCTGACTAACAGCAAATCTCTGACACTGAGGATGGCGTAGTGGCCATGGCCAAACACGTAGAGAGAGTCAAACGCATGCTGAAGACCATAGCGGCGAAAAATGAAGATTTAGAGGACCATTCACAGCGCAATATCTGTATTACTGGTGTGACTGAATCCACCAATACTGGGCCCATGAGAAATTATCGTAACAAAGGTAACAAGATACGTTTTGTAAAAAAAACATTTGAAAACTTACAGAAAAAGAAGAAGTGCAGAAGTGTTTGTGAGGATAGCTCCTCATCAAACCTTTTGGCAGGGACACTTACTGCAAACTTTGTGGTGGAGAGAGCAGATCGAACACTGGGCCCGTGCCACATCTCCAGGGTACCTCCACACACGATTGTTGCCAGACTCCTGAATTTTTGCAATCAAAACACTGCGCTCCGCTAGGCCAGTGAAAAGGCCTTGCTGCAGTTCCAAGGAATGACTGTCATTATACCCGGACTTCACGGCAGTGGTCCAGGAGGCTCGACGCAAATATTCTGATGTAAAATATTTGCTCCAAAGTGCCGGCATACAATATGGCATACTATATCCCATGCCCCTGTATATTGAGTTGAATGGTAAACCACATGTCTTTGATACCCCTGCAGATATTGCGCATTTCTGCAAGCAACAACTAGAATCAGTCAAAATCTGAGCGCCAGTCACCGAGGAACTCCCCTTGTTACTCCCTAGGAGACACTTCCGTCTCCTCACCCTCTTGAGAGACACTGCAGCAAACGTCAGTAGATTTGTGGCGGCTACTGCTTCCCAGTACAACTATTGAAGCAGGCTTCGACCCCGCCACTGCTTCTCTGACTCCTGAAATAACTCTTGCTGTTCCTTTGCGCCCAAAGGCAGACTTCATAGGAAATATTTGCCTTTCTCCTTAAAGATTCCCCTCTTCAAAGCATTGCTACATTCCCAATGTGTTCCCCACGCTGTTGAAATCTTTGTTTTGTTTTGAAGGTTTACATCAGTGGATCTTTCCTCCTGGGGGAGGGCTGCGTGTAGGGGGGCAACTGTAATTTTTTGGTCTCTTATTGGTTCTATTTGCTTCTACTTTTGGTTTACTTATCACACAACAATGTAAGACATGTTAATTACCCCCACACAGCTAGTCTATCACATCACTAATTACCCAACACTATCAGGGAGACTGCAGTCTTGACCTAACCTGCGCTACATGAAACATCAGGGGACTAAACAACCCGAAGAAGGGTAAACAGATCCTTACCTACATTACTAGATGTGGCATGAAGCTTGAGTTCCTGCAAGAAACCCATCTGGTGCTGACCGAACCTGCAACTACGCTTCACAATGGGTAGGAAATTGCAATTTTTCTCATTACAGATCCTGTTCCAGAGGGGTGTGCATACTAGACACAAAAGCCTCCCCTTTGTGGGGCATGAGATGTTACTTGATCCACAGAGCCACTATATAATAGTTTGCAGCTCCCTGGGTGGCATGCCTCTTTTGCTCACTAACGTTTATGCTCCCAATGCAGACTCCCCTGAGTTTTTTCAGGACCTACAGGCGCAGATGGAATGCCTCCAATCTGAACATATACTCTTAGGTGGAGACTTTAACCTCACATGCCTCCCACATCTCAACACCACTGGTTCCACCTGAGTCACTAAACCTCGATCCAGCCAGGCACTGCGCATGCTGCTAGACACTTTCCAGCTCCAGGACGCTTGGCGCAGCCACAACCCCACTGATTAAGCCTACACCTTCTATTCCAGCGCACACAATGTGTGGTCTCGAATTGACCACTGGTATGTGATGCAGGCCGCCTCCCTCTGGCTCACAGGAGTCACACATCTCTTGAGCACACTGTCTGATCACTCACCGGTGACTGCCACCCTGCTGCTCCTTTCCCAGACTCCCCTGCTTCGCAAATGGCGTATTCCTACTAACGCCCTACATGATGCATTGTTTCACTCTGAAATTTATGACATCATGTCTGAATACTTCTCCCTAAACTAGGATACTCCGCTCTATCAAGGGAGACCTTGCCAGAATAAAGAGTTACCTACTAGGCACAGACCAACAGGTGAGGTCCGACCCAACACCCCTGACTTTCTCTGCGAGAGCCAACATACTACAGGAATTCTGTGAATCCGCTGATGCTGAGGTGCTATACCTCGGTGAATACACCAAAGTGCTGTACTATTAAGCAGCGGAAAGACCTGGCTGCACACTTGCTTGTTTATTGCATTCCTCATATCAATCCTCTTACGTTACCACACTACAGAGAGACAATGGGGAGATAGCTGCAGACACCCCTGCCACCCTGACTACTTTTACCGCCTATTATCAACCCCTGTATACGTTGCGTGCCACCTTCTCCGATGCTGAACTTGTGGATTACTAATCTGAAATTGCAATGGTATGGCTGGACAGTGCCCAAGAGCAATGCTTGGCTTCACCCATCACTGCTGAAGTGGTGTCTCAGGCCACAGATGCTCTTGGTAGGACTAAAGCCCCTGGGTCCAACAGCTTCACAGGCTCATTTTACAAGGCGTACAAGACTGTTCTTACACCACACCTAATGGAGGTGTAAGGTGAACCCCTTGGTCAGGGTGCCCTCCCCCCTACCATGCGTATAGCAACTCCACCAGCTCATATACTAATGGGTGAAGATTTTAACCTAGTAATGGATTCAGGGTTGGATATAACCAGGAGAATGCAGAAAGGGCACCCAGTCACTGATAAACTGGAAGGGTTCACATAGGCAATGGACTTTAGTGATGGGTGGAGAATCTTGCACTGCCAGGAAAGAGCATATTCATATTATTCAGCTGCTCACAATGTCCACTCAAAAACAGACTACTTTTTCACCACTGCAGATCTATTACATAGAATTAAAAAGGCAGCATACCTAGCCTGGGGAATTACTGATCATGCTCCATTGCAGGTGGCTATATCCTTGGGAGCCCGACCACCGGGGTGGAGGATGGAAACCTGGCGACTCCAAAACACAGTGGTGGAAGATCTAGGATAAGCATCCCAAAAGGTTAGAAGGCAGGCAAATTATTAGCCTGGATAGGCAAGAAAGAACAAAGTGACTCATTCATCAGAGATTTACGGACAATTAAGGGGGAGATAATAAGGGAGCCCAAAAGTATAAAGGAGGAATTGGCTGCCCAACTGGCAGAATTCTATGAATCCCACATAACCATACCAGAGGAGGAAGTAAGCAGCCTCATTACTGATTGTCCCATGGCACAACTATCCCCCCTTCAGAGCACTGAGTTAGAGGAAGATATCACTGAGGAAAAATTAACGGAAGAGATGGGGCAGTTGCAGATGGAAGAAACCCCAGGACCTAATGGGTTTCCGATCGTGTTCTCTCAAAAACTCCACAAGTGGACGATACCTTACTTGCAGGCAGCTTTACTAAAAGCCTTTCGAATTAGGTAACTTCCCAGATACATGAGGTCGGCAATGATTGTTCTGCTGCATAAACCGGGCAAGCCCAGGGACCGGGGAAATTCTTATCACCCGATCGCACTATTAAATGCTGGTATCAAAATCCTTGATAAAGCACTGGCGATCAGACTCAGGAAAGTAATGACGACCCGGTCTATCTGGATCAAACTGGGTTTATACCTGGCCGCTTCACGCCACTGAATCTCCAGCAGCTTCATAATAATCTGGCTTTGATAAACTCCACCAAAGGGAGAGCCATACTTTCCCTGGATGCTAATAAAGCATTTGACTCCAGCGGTGGATTGGGCTATTATACAACAACCCCATCACAAAAGTGGAAGCCAATGGCTATCTCTCACAAGAATTTAGACTATATAGGGGGACAAGACGGGGCTGCCCTCTGTCGCCAATGCTCTGTGCGATGGCGACTGAGGGCCTGGACAACTGGGTTAAGATGGATGCGTTGATATGGGGATGGCTGACTAACAGTGGCAAAGAGGAACGTATTTCTTTTTACGCAGATTATATCCTGCTATATTTAACACAGGTCCCTCTTTCGGTAGGACGATTGAAAGATATCTTCTGGGCATTTGGCAAAGTCTCTGGGTTTTAACTGGGATAAATCGTTGCTATTCTCAGTGGTCATATGGACACCTGGTCATATGCTGACATTGCCACTGGGGGGTAGAACTAGACAGATTTAAGTACCTAGGTATGTGGGTCACAAGTTGGCCTTCCCACTACCATGACGCAAATCTGCCCCCTTATCTATAGGTTCAAAACAGAGATTAAACACTGGCAATCCCTTCTGGTCTCTTTGATGAGAAGGACTGCACTATTTAAGATGGTGAATACCAACTGTCCGATACAAAATGGCTACAATGTGCATGTCTGAGGGCGGCTCTAATACACAGTATCCCCGTGGAGCTGGAAACACAGGAAGATGCTCCACTGGAGTTACGACATTTGGAGGGTGAAATATCAAGGAAACTAATTTCTCGGACATACAGCAATATAATGAGAAATTGCAACCTTCACTAAACACATTATGGGAGAGGTGGGGAAGGTATTGTGGGGAGCTGGAGGAGGCTGACTCAGTATAAGTGCTTATGTTCCCAGCAGAGGTAGCCATCCCAACATTGCTTAAACTGATACACTTTAGAATATTGCACCGGGTGTACTTTACAAGATCTTTGATTTACAAGACAGGAAAGGCAATGAATACAAATTGTCTGAGGGGCTGTGGGGACACCGGCACATTTTATCACACCCTATGGAGCTGCCCTAACATTGGAAGGTTTTGGAAATAAGTAAGAAAGGCCCTGGAGCATGCCACGGGGACCTCTTTGGAACTGAAACCGGAAAGACCACTCCTGGGAACATGGGGCCACACAGATCAAACCAGGTATCAAAAGCTATTCATCAATCTTGGTTTCATGGTAGCTAAAAGAAACATTGCCGGGAAGTGGGGATCAGGCACACCACCCGGATATAACGAATGGTGGGAGGATATGTACAGATGTCGGATCATGGAAAAGGAAGTATACTGGGACAGAGGTAAAGAAAAGAAATATGAGAAAATATTGGGTGGATGGGATGTGGGATAAGTACAATACTGGAACCCCAGATGAACTCTAGGACTTGGTGCAAGATCCCAGATATGGAGGGAGAGATGATGGCCAAGGAGACACTCAAGGGATACTTAAGGGGCTGCGGAAGTAGAAGTGTGCAAAAGCTGACTGTTCACAGTGCCAGACCACCATAGGTATGAGTAAGACAGTGCTATGACAGGGAATGTACTGAAGGGGAGGGCAGATGTTCAATTATCTTTGGGTTTTTACTCTTCAATGCTCTCAGATATTGAATATTGATTTTGCTTGAAGTACAGCCATAAAATGTAATAATAATAATGAAAAGTTATATCCACTCAGCTATCCATACTCCTGGATAGTACAATAGCTCCAATGCAGTCAGGATTTGTCCCCCAACGTTCACCTTGTCTAACCTGGGTAGAGTGTTTGCAGTTTTAAGTCAGATAAATCCCAAACTTTACGCTACTGCTGTCTTGTTAGAAGCCGAAAAGGCTCTTGACTACTTAGAGTGGCGCCTTTTGTATGCTGTACTAAACAAATTGGGCATTCCAGGGGGATTCCATGACCTTATCTCACTGCTATACACATACCCCTCAGTCCGTATCTAAGTTAATGGTGCACGTTTGGCCCCCATTTTCTTTGACTTGCGGTACACGCTAGGGATGCCCACTTGCACCCCTTTTATTTATCCTATGTATGAATCTGCTGTTCCGTCATTCCCAGGAATGCCATCTAAATCGGGGACTTCGGTTCCGAGACGGTCCCCTTCTAGCCTCTCTGTATGTGGACGTCTTGCTATTTGTCCACGACCCAGGCACCAATTTTGTCCCACTGGTTGAGGAGGTGGTCCGCTTCGGCATTGTCCCAGGCCTGACTATCAACTGGATCAAGTCCAAGCTAGTCACTCGCACTGACACCACTGCACCTTGCAGTCTACCCCACCTGTTCATCTGGAGAGGAGATTCCGCTAAATACCTTGGCATACACCTGCACCGGAACAACGCTGAAGTTATTCAGCTCAACTACGGCCGGCGACTGACAATTTAACTATTCAGATTGAGCACTGGATCTCATTTCCCTTGTCTCTATCCAGGCGAGTGGCCATAATCAAGATGGTAGTTCTCCCATATCTATATCTGTTCTTAAAAGTTCCTACTGTCCTTATGAAACAATTCATTGATACACTGCGCAGCCTACTGACATGATTGATTTGGGCGGGTCGTCGTCCTCAAGTGAGATGGAGTACAGTAATGTTCCCTTTCAAACAAGGTGGGTTTGGCGTCCCAGTCTTCTGTCTACTATTTGGTTGCCCAGATACAATTTGCTTATTATTGGTACCATCCTGACAATAGAATCGAATACCTTAAACCAGAACGATCACAAACCAATGATGCATCTCTATCGGTCCTATTATCCCTTGGATTACCAAAAACTCCAATCGAAAAAATGACACTCCCTATGACCTGCTGAGCAAGGACCAAATTGCTCTGATATCTAGGTCAAGACACACTTTATTCACCACACATCCCTATATCTGATAACCCATGGCTTCTGCTCACCTGTGAGCAGATGACCCAGACCCACCAATTACATACTATGGGCAACTTGTTCTCCAACTTTATGCTCCGCACAGTGGCAAATGTAACTGAAGGACATCAATTCTCTATTATGGACGGCTTCATGCTACACAGGTTATATAGCACTCTACATACCACATTGCCAGCATACCCCACAGAGCCTAAGGAATTTCCCCCACTGTCCCTGATCATTACAACCCCTGACCCTGCACACCTAATCTCACATCCATATTACTCTTCACTGCAACTCCATCCTAGTGGAGTGGAGAAATCTAGGACAAGGACCTTGGATTCACGGTACCTGATAAAACGTGGCACTTTTGCTGCACGCAAACAAAACTAGTGTCAAATAATTATTGCCATAAACTGCTACATTTTAAAAGCCTACACCGCGCATACATTGCCCTACGTGTTCTGCAGAACACGCTGATTTCTTACACCTGACAGACATGCCACATCATCTCTGCTTACTGGAGATCCATCTACACTACCTTATGCTGCATGATTTACCTGGAGATTAAGCCTACCCAACTCCAGGCCTTGCTAGTCTACATCAAGCCCATGCCACCAGTCCATTCAACGTTTTACTGTGACAGCTTTGCTGTCAGCCAAACAACAAACTGCACTGCACTGGGGCAATGGGTTGCGTCTCATGGAGGCAGCCTGGCTATGTGACCTAGTCCGCTGTGAAACCACCAGCCACATTTATGCCTGTATGCAACCCCAACATCCTGTCCTATAACAATATGGCAACCCCAGAAGACTTGTCTTCTAAAAGCCCCCTCCCCAACCCCCTTCAAACAGACAATGGCAACATCCAGAGACAGGACCATCACCCACCACTGTCACCTGACGGCATGCACAGCATTTCTGAACTAACAAGACCATGCAGCTCATGCAGATTCTTTATTTTCTTCAAAGAAATGTACTTGATTGACTTGTCGTAACTATAATTGTACTTGATTACCAGATTACTTTGTGTAATTTCATTATTTCACTCTATTCAAAATGATAAATACAGTTTAAAAAAACAACAACTTTAAATCCCAGAAATCCTTATCAATTATAACTACGACACACCTGTGAATGCCATTTAACTACTATAGTTTCATTCTTGGCTAATCTTTGTATTGATGTCTTTTCCTTATGTGTGAGTTATCTATTACATTTCTTAGGTGAAACGTACTCTAAAATCCCAGAGGAATAGGTTTTTAAAAGCACCCAATAATTTTTGTCTAGAGGGAGGTGTAAAATTTGACTTTTTCCCATTTTTCTGTAATGTCATCTTGCATGTTGTCTGCAATTTCAGTGGATGCACAAAATGTCTGAGATCGAATTCCCTCATGAACTTGTAGTGGCTGATCGCAGTTGATAATTTGTTGGATTAGTAAATCGGTCTGAGTGAAGTGTCCTTTTCTAATGGCTTGTATCAATTTTAGATAAAGAACAACCTATTACGTTGATCACAAGGCTCTTGTTTTGCTCTATAATTATCTTTCTAAGATCCTTCTTTTTGTTCTTTTGTGTGAGGACCCTGCTCTAAAAAAACACCTTGAGCTTCTCGACTTCATGGAAACAGGAAGATTCACTCTATCCCGATTTTGCCAAAAAACACAAGTACCAAAAACATCCCTCACTGATCAACCAACTAAACCTTTGCACACTGAGGCCTTCATTGAATGTACTAACAGGGTCCTGCATTTTTAGAGTTCTTCAAAAAATCGGTAGGAAGCATCACAATTAGGGATAAGAGTTCATTTTGTCAGGGATGAATGAGTCAATGTAAAAAACATTTACTCATATAACCCTGTCACTTTTGTATCTGGAGCTACTACTCACAACTAAGTAGGCTCAAGTAGTTTTAGGCTGCTCTTAGGCATTAAAAGAGAGCAAACAAATATAATATCAAGCCTCCTTGTTCGTTTACTTGAGGTCTCTAATTGCATTTCTTGTGAAATAGGTCTCAAATACTTTTTTCCGCAGCTAAGGGAATACTGCATCTGCAGTTACAAAGGCTAGACTGCCTGGCTGACTTGAGAAGCTGACCTACTGAACATACTAGCATTATAAACAAGGCTATGGGAGCTAAAACGTTATCTGCACCCTTATCGCTGTATTGTTTTATTATGTTCCCTCCTATCTGGATTCCTCCTTTGAAATTCCAAAAGCACAGTAGTGGCTGATCAGGGATGCCAAACCAATCAACACACATACCTAAACACAAACTAGTGCCTTCCTCATCTTACATGGTACCTATGCCTATCTTGATAAGACCCATCTTCAAGCATTGTATAGAGCCTTTTGTGCCTCCAGCAGATTGTGCTTTGGAAGGTTTCTTTTTTCAAAAGATAAAAATAAAGGTAGGAGGAACACAGCCCCATGGGCTTAACTGTCCCTGTCCCTTACCCACTTTCACTGACTGAACCAGCACTACTATTGACACTGGACCTCTTTCTAAGATCGAAAGTAAAGTAGGAGAGCATATATACTGAGATGGACTAGCAGAAACGCACCACTCGTCCCTTTACTCTGGGTCCCAGTACCAAACAGATTTGCCTTCAAGTACTTTTGAAAATGATAGAATTTACTGACTAGGAGGCCACCACTAGGCATAGAGTACACTAAGGCCGCAGAAGGGTACTCGGGAGGCAGTGCAACTGAACTAAGCAGCACTGAAGAGGTTACAGAAAGGAAAAAGGAAATCCTTCAGAACCCCTCAGCTTCATGCAGCATTCCGAATTTGCAGTATCTATGCATACATGTCCAAACAAATTAAACAAATTAAATAATTACAGAATTAAATAGGTAGTATTATGGAAGCAAAACTTACAGTCTCTTCAGCTTCTCTGCTACATCATGCAAACATTGTGGACAATTGTAAATCTGTTGAGCATTTTGCCAACAAAATCTGGTAAAACTGATAATAGTAGTTTAACAGTGAAAAGGGATCATTTAAGAAATCTAACCTATTTTAGGTCGCTGGGGGCTATTCTCTTCAGGATCATCCAGGAAGGCAGACATGAAATTGTTCAGCTCAGACTGAAGACAGTGAACCAGATACCTGAAAAACAGATATTAAGCAGTATGTACTTCAATTAATATTTAAGTGTCCCCTGGGGCAAAAACATGAACTAAACAAAATCCCAAACTGCGGATCTACAACTGCATGAAACTGTATTGCCTAAACAGGTCTTTCACTAAAGTCCTGGAAAAACAATGACAAAGATGGGAATAAATAACAGTGCTTATCCATCCCTCTTGGGTACAGGACAGGTGAAGTGTCAATTGGGAAATGGATAAATTGTGACACGCTTCCCCTTCCTCGCCTTTCCACCTTAATTTGTAAAGTACAAATATTTTTTGCTAAAAGTCTTTTGATACAGCCCCACATGAACCTGAGTCAAAACTTTTATTGGAAAATAGGGATAGTTCCACTTTGAATGTGTAGATATATACACAACCCTGATGTCAATATCTTGATTATTTAAACAACTTCACAATGCAAACCAGAAGGTGGGGTTTGGTAGCTGAATGACAAAGGGGGTGCGCCTTTTCAACTTTACCTCACAGTGAATCTTTTATTCATAGCTTTGCTTACAGGAACACAGAACTGATTTAGTGGTGGCCAGCATAACAAATTCAAATGTAGTCAAATGCTGAAAAGTAGGCAGCCTGGGCAATTTGCTCTTGATAAATACACAGACAAAAGCTGTTTTGGTTCTTTATTTACAGAAAGTAGTCAAACACTATTTTCACCTTTTCCCTGTAGGAATAGTCATGGAACAATTGTGAACAACTATTCCATCAACCACAAACTACAAGCCAAGTGCCCTACATCAATGTTGAGTAATGAAGTCAAAGCAAATCTTTTACAACAAAATAAGTAAATCATAATCAAATGTGACTGGCTTGGACAAACAAACAGTGGTGTATTTGCAGTATCCTGATTTTTTATTTTTTTTTAAAGGAGGTTTCTGGTAGAAGTAGCTCATAAAAATAATACAATAAAATACCTGGAGAACTATTTGTCTAATGTATTATGATGGTAATGCTCTTACATTATGGCTTTCCCAACAAACTATTGCATTTAACTTCTGGTTCTGATCCTAATTGACTGAGCCCATTTTATACCTTTTGTTGACACATAATGCAGGTACAATTGATTCGCGCAAGCTGAGGAACAATTATTGCTGGAAAAGATAAAACAAAATCTGCCCTTACTTAAAGGCCATTTGGACTAAATGCGCCAGAACATCTTGTGCATCCAATGTAATACGACTCAAGTCTCGATCCTGTTTAATGAAGTTGAGCAGTTCAGACGCATTGGCCATCCAGAAAGCAAGAGACCCTGCAATGTTCTTCTGCTTCTGTGGGTGAAAGGTAGACAAATAAGGAGTGGCAAGACAAGTCTTAAAAAGAATATGCAATGCAGGCTAATGAGATGAAAAGCTTTATAGGATAGACCAGTACCTTTTATCTACCAGTCATCAACTACACCTCAGGTACCAGACGGTTGCAATATGTTTGTTGTAGATGACAATTTTCATCTGTGATTAAAGCAGGCTAATTAAAAGTTGAAGACGCAAAGGCTGTAATTTGACTAGCTAGCAAAGGCACAAATAATAGAAGAAGGCCTTCACACATTTCGCAGAGTAGTGCAAGATGTTCAGAAGTGTTGCATTATCTGGTAGGCTGAGTATGATTATGTACTGGCTGATACCCACTGTCCCCTTGATACTGCCAGAAGCATGAAAATGTTTTTCAGTATCTGGTACTGGTCTATCCAAACATCTCCTGATTAACATATGCAAAGTTTGCCATTGTTAGATGAGATCCAAAGAATAGAAACCACAGACAACAAAAAAGTGAACTGTAAGGGGAAGAAATAGTACTTTGGTCATTTCATATCCACACTGAGTTGCTGTAAGCAAAGGTTATGGAATGCGGACAAGAGCTGCATAGTGAAAAGGGCTTTTTAGTACCGCGTGTGTCCAGTAGCTGAATGAGTGTTATGAAATAGTCAGGTTGGGCTGCATTTCAACAGCTGTATTCTGACATGAAAGCAGAATGAGAAACTGAGCTTAGCCAATGTAACTGGGATCAGCACCCAGCAGCATATCCTACCTGGTCAACCTGGTCTACCTCCTGGAGAAAAACAGACGAGGAAATCAAGCAGAACAAAAAAAGGAACTTTAAACAAAGGTAATGGCTCAAACACCAACAAGATCTTTTTAATGGTAACAATCAATGAATGTTTCATCCATTATTAGAGGTTAACACGCATTCCATGAACTAGATTTGAGGGAAGTTACAAAATGGACATACACATTTGGGGAAAAAAACGTAGCTATCAAACTGGCATTTGTTGACAGAGATAAATCAAAGTATAGGATCCTAGACATGAAGTATTTCTCCAAAAAGCGAAAAGCTTGAATAGATTTTAATAAGACATTTACACATGCATTTATGTGACTACCAAGTTCAAGACCACCCTCTGGAATATAAAAATAAAAATTCTGCAGAGCACCAAACTGCAGCGTTTGCAAGGCAAATAAATAAAATAAGACCATGGTGCTTATACATTCATAAATGCCGTAGCTAGCTATTGTCTTAGTCAAAATGATATGGGAACAGTCTTAGTCATTCAAAAAGAATAACGCATCATAACACTTAACATAAATTGAAGAAAAAAATAATTGCTCTCAACAGAATAAGATGAAGCACATAAGAGTGTTGCACATACAAAGCAAAACCCAGCGATCCAAATGTCTTCATCAATAGACAATGTCAACATAGCTGTTACCTTTGGATGGTTCACCAGACCTGAATTATTGAGTGCCCCTCAATCACTTCACACAAACTCCAAAGGCAAGGTTCATTAATAGGTTGGTCAACACAACTCCTTTTATGTTCTATTGATCAAGCTGGTAAGACATTTCTTGAATTTTAGAAAGCCTTTCACTAGGCTACGGTTCTTTAATGAGCCTTGGTGCTTCAAGCCTAAATCCTGCTTGCCTCATTGCAACATTTTTTTAATACAGTAAAAATTAGTCACCACAGTGACTTTTATTTAATTTTTTTTAAAACATCAGTTTTTGCATGAAAAAAGAACGAGAAGCTACAAATGGCCGAAGACAATATTTGACACTGAGCAAACAGAATAAAGAAAGGGGGCAGCAAGGAGATGGGTAAAGAAAAACCAGCAGTAAGGAGCAAGAATTCTAAAGTAGGCAGGTGACAGCAAGTGTTAAATACATCTCATCAGAGCAGCTCAGTCTGGACACAGGATAGCCTGCCCATGGGACAAGCCAGGTTGTACAAGGATGTCATTCCACATCTCTGTGTTCCGCTGCATGTTCTATTGTAAACAGATAGTCTTTAAGCAGCTCCTAAACTTATTTGGGTCTGGAGGTAATTGGCTGTAGGGAAGCGTAACATTCAAAATTGATATTACAATATGACATCTCGTAACCAAGCAGATACAGTAGGGAGTGCGCTACCTCCCCAGAGGAGCACTAGTACTTATGAATGAACACATTCATACAGGGGAATTTCTGTAACAAGGCTATCTTTAGGAGTCTGCATATATATATATATATAGTCGATAAATTAGATCTGCAGAGATCAGCAGGGAGGAAAATCTGTATAAGCACTTAGAATGTGGACAAAGGTTTGCCTCCCAAGCTGAAGGGCTTAGATCATCTTTAATGGAGAATGTTCTGAGCAGATAAAATAAGGATTAGGACAGGGGAAGAGAATAAAATAATGTATTTGACATAAATAAAGGCATTTGCAAATTTGCATTTATATGAAATGTATAAACATTTCAAATGAATCCTGGTGATAAATAAGCCAATGAAGGGCTCTCCTAGCCCTAAGGTCTCCTGATTATGGAATGCAAATTGCAGCCAAAGAGCTTATTTCACTGCATTAGGCAGATGAGGTATTTTTTTTATACTGGTAGACAATATCCTCCTTGCTCCATCCCGACTCTAGGGATGACCAAGCTGCATTGCAAAGACCATGACTTGGGAAGCAAAAAATAAGTCTTTCTGAGCTGGGTGAATGCACACCACATATTCCATTACCTAGTGTGCCCATCAGCTTAAGCAGCTCAGTAATTTTCTCTTGGTCTGTGCATAAGGGTCAGAGAAGGAATTTGACTATCTCATTCCTGATGAAGCAGGACAAACTCTGAATTACCAGATCAAAGCCCACCTATAGCGATTAAGCTACAAGTATTCATATGCTCCCCTAACCTCCTTTCTCTTTAGACTTGATGGAAGGCTGAAGAGCAATATCTTGTCCGGGGAAGGCAGAATTATTAAACAGTATCATGTAGCCAAACAAGTTACTTCACAAAGCTTTACCAATACGAGGAGCAACTGGAAAGTGTAATGTCTAGCGAACACATGCATTGCCACAGATGTTGCTGCCTTTCAGGTGCCAACCAAGTGTAATGCCCTACAAAAGTAGCTGATGCCACTTCATATCTCACAACATAGTCAAGGAGGACAGACCACTGTTTGCAACATTAGGGAGGCTAACCTTTCTCAAAATTAGAGGGCCAATCAACAATTATCAATAACGTGCAGGCATAATTCACAGGTGAAGACCTACCATAGGCGATGACAGCAGGTCAGAGAAGCTGATGTTTTTGTCCAGCCAAGATAAAATCCAAAGAAATACCAAACATAGTGCGTTTAAGAGTTCACTCAAGTGGATTAAAAAAGAGAAGTGTTTTGTGTGTGGTTAGCTGTTGGGGCAGCCAGTAACAGATTAACCAAGTTGTTGAGCAGAGCACACTTTAGAATATAGTGCTTCATGAATAAGAATAGGTCTTGAATTAATTCACTGATCACTATGTAGCTAGCTAAAAGAACTTCGGGTTGGAGTAATGTGGTCACAATGGCTAAGAAATAATAAAAGTCTGGAGGCTACATTTTTTTTTTTTTTCAACACCTGGAACCTTAGTGCAGCTCACATTTTGAAGCAAGACAGGTAACACTAGTGTTGGAAAGTACCATCTTGCCTGGCATGTTACCCCCATATTTCACTGTATATATGTTGTTTTAGTGTATGTGTCACTGGGACCCTGCCAGCCAGGGCCCCAGTGCTCATAAGTGAGCCCTGTATGTGTTCCCTGTGTGATGACTAACTGTCTTACTGAGGCTCTGCTAACCAGAACCTCAGTGGTTATGCTCTCTCTGCTTTCTAAATTGTCACTAACAGGCTAGTGACCAATTTCACCAACTCATAGTGGCGTACTGGAACACCCTTATAATTCCCTAGTATATGGTACTGAGGTACCCAGGGTATTGGGGTTCCAGGAGATCCCTATGGGCTGCAGCATTTCTTTTGCCACCCATAGGGAACTCTGACAATTCTTAGACAGGCCTGCCACTGCAGCCTGAGTGAAATAACGTCCACGTTATTTCACAGCCATTTACCACTGCACTTAAGTAACTTATAAGTCACCTATATGTCTAACCTTCACCTGGTGAAGGTTGGGTGCTAAGTTACTTAGTGTGTGGGCACCCTGGCACTACCCAAGGTGCCCCCACATCGTTCAGGGCAAATTCCCCAGACTTTGTGAGTGCGGGGACACTATTACACGCGTGCACTATACATAGGTCACTACCTATGTATAGCGTCACAATGGTAACTCCAAACATGGCCATGTAACATGTCTAAGATCATGGAATTGTCACCCCAATGCCATTCTGGCATTGGGGAGACAATTCCATGATCCCCCGAGTCCCTAGCACAGACCCGGGTACTGCCAAACTGCCTTTCCCGGGGTTTCACTGCAGCTGCTGCCAACCCCTCAGACCGGTTTATGCCCTCTGGGGTCCAGCCAGGCCTGGCCCAGGAAGCCAGAACAAAGGACTTCCTCAGAGAGAGGGTGTTACACCTTCTCCCTTTGGAAAAAGGTGTCAGGGCTGGGGAGGAGTAGCCTCCCCCAGCCTCTGGAAATGCTTTGATGGGCACAGATGGTGCCCATCTCTGCATAAGCCAGTCTACACCGGTTCAGGGATCCCCCAGCCCTGCTCTGGCGCAAAACTGGACAAAGTGAAAGGGGAGTGACCACTCCCCTGACCTGCATCTCCCAGGGGAGGTGCCCAGAGCTCCTCCAGTGTGCTCCAGACCTCTGCCATCTTGGAAACAGAGGTGCTGCTGGCACACTGGACTGCTCTGAGTGGCCAGTGCCAGCAGGTGACGTCAGAGACTCCTTCTGATAGGCTCTTACCTGTGTTGCTAGCCTATCCTCCTTCCTAGGTAGCCAAACCTCCTTTTCTGGCTATTTAGGGTCTCTGCTTTGGGGAATTATTTAGATAACGAATGCAAGTGCTCATCAGAGTTCCTCTGCATCTCTCTCTTCACCTTCTGCCAAAGGATCGACTGCTGACTGCTCAGGACGCCTGCAAAACCACAACAAAGTAGCAAAGACGACTACTGCAACCTTGTATCGCTGATCCTGCCGCCTTCTCGACTGTTTCCCTGGTGGCGCATGCTCTGAGGGTAGCCTGTCACCTCTCTGCACCAGGAGCTCTGAAGAAATCTCCCGTGGGTCGACGGAATCTTCCCCCTGCAACCACAGGCAACAAAAGACTGCATCACCAGTCCTCTGGGTCCACTCTCAGCACGACGAGCGTGGTCCCTGGAACTCAGCAACTCTGTCCAAGTGACTCCCACAGTCCAGTGACTCTTCAATCCAAGTTTGGTGGAGGTATGTCCTTGCCTCCCCACGCTAGACTGCATTGCTGGGTACCGCATGATTTGCAGCTGCTCCGGCTCCTGTGCACTCTGCCAGGATTTCCTTTGTGCACAGCCAAGCCTCGGCCCCCGACACTCTAACCTGTAGTGCACAACCTTCTGAGTTGTCCTCCGGCGTCGTGGGACTCCCTTTTGTGTCTTCGGGTGAGCTCCGGTTCACTCCTCTTCCAAGTGCCTGTTCCGGTACTTCTGCGAGTGCTGCCTGCTTCTGTGAGGGCTCCTTGACTTGCTGGGTGCCCCCCCTCTGTCTCCTCATCCAAGTGGCGACATCCTGGTCCCTCCTGGCCACAGCAGCATCCAAAAACCCTAACCGCGACCCTTGAAGCTAGCAAGGCTTGTTTGTGGTCTTTCTGCATGGGAACACCTCTGCAAGCTTCTACACGATGTGGGACATCCATCCTCCAAAGGGGAAGTTTCTAGCCCTCTTCGTTCTTGCAGAATCCACAGCTTCTACCATCCGGTGGCAGCTTCTTTGCACCCTCAGCTGGCATTTCCTGGGCATCTGCCCACTCTCGACTTTGTCGCGACTCTTGGACTTGGTCTCCTTGTTCCACAGGTACTCTCGTGCGGAAATCCACTTTGGTTGCATTGCTGGTGTTGGTCTTCCTTGCAGAATTCCCCTATCACGACTTCTGTGCTCTCTGGGGAATATAGGTGCACTTTACACCTACTTTTCAAGGTCTTGGGGTGGGCTATTTTTCTAACCCTCACTGTTTTCTTACAGTCCCAGCGACCCTCTACAAGCTCACATAGGTTTGGGGTCCATTCGTGGTTCGCATTCCACTTTTGGAGTATATGGTTTGTGTTGCCCCTATACCTATGTGCTCCTATTGCAATCTACTGTAACTTTACATTGCTTGCATTACTTCCTTTTGCTATTACTGCATATTTTTGGTATCGTGTACATATATCTTGTGTATATTTGGCATCCTCATACTGAGGGTACTCACTGAGATACTTTTGGCCTATTGTCATAAAAATAAAGTACCTTTATTTTTAGTATATCTGTGTATTGTGTTTTCTTATGATATTGTGCATATGACACCAGTGGTATAGTAGGAGCTTTGCATGTCTCCTAGTTCAGCCTAAGCTGCTCTGCCATAGCTACCTTCTATCAGCCTAAGCTGCTAGAAATACCTCTTCTACACTAATAAGGGATAACTGGACCTGGTACAGAGTGTAAGTACCCCTTGGTACCCAATACAAGCCAGGCCAGCCTCCTACAACTAGTAAATAACTTCAATTGCAAAAACAGTATTTCTGATTATCTTGTGAGAAATGGCCCTAAAGAAAAACATACAACTGTCTTTTTAGTGGGTACTCTAACCACAGATTCCTCACCTTGTGAACATTCTCCATGCATCAGGACCCACAAGAATCAGACTGGATCTGCTAACTTTTTGAACAGTATTGCTGAGTGCCAGTAGATGTGTTGATGCGGAAGTTACATGCAGAGCTGCATATAGCATCATCAACAGGTGCGTTCTAGGCTTTCTGCAGCCTCAGCCGCAGAGTTTATGGACAGATTGGTAGGACTAGTATGCAGATGAATAGATTGAGCCTTTTTGATGGAAACATAGTCCAGTTCATAGATAGAGGAGGTGGGAAGTTTGGTGGGGAATTGGCAGTTAACTGGCTTATTTAGCAGAAAGATCGTTACTGAAGGTAGGTAACTTTTTCTTCTAATTGATACTTCTAACCTCAGATTCCTCCCCTTGTAAATATATACCACAGTAGTACCTCCCCAGGTGGTGGGTCTGTGACTAGCTAAGATCAAAACTCTGGCAGGTCCAATGGGCTACATGCCCTTCTTGACGACAGTAGAGTTTCATGATGACAACCACATAGCTGCCTAGCATAAATCCAGGACAGGAATTCTGCATGTCAACACAATGGTTGCAGCTCTAGCTATAATGGAATGGGCCTATAAGCCTTCTGGGAGCTACAGAGTATAGCAGATTTTAATGTAGAGAATGAACGAGCCGAAGATGTTTTTGTTTTTTTGCACTCTCTTGCCATTTTTTGACCCAGAGAATTGAAGAAAGAGCTGATCGTTCACAGAGTGTTCTCTGGTACAATCGATGTAAAAACCAATTGCTATTTTGAGATCCAAACGATGGAACCTCTCTTCCATCTTGAAGTGATGAGCTAGTCCATGGGATGCCAGAAGGGTAATAGCCTGCATGAAATAAAACACAGTGATCTTTGTTTAAAAATAAAAAATAAAAAAAAGCTTGAATCCTCAACATCAGCTTGTCTGGGAAGAACGTTGTGTTTGTTAGATTGATAGAGACAATGGGGACGGATGTTTTCAAGGTCAGCAGCAGCACTGTACAACTGTGTACTGGCTCAAAAGGAGTATACATCAGAACGTTGAGGACCAAGTTCAACTGCTGCTGTGGCATCACAAAAGGCTTTGGAGGAAACAAATGTAAACCTTTTAAGAATTTCATCATAACAGGTAAAATAAATAAAAAATGCTGGTCCAGTAATTGCTAAAAAGCACCAGACGAAAGAGTCAATGAATAACCCTACAAGGGCGCAAATAAGTCCTTGCTCGGCCAGGGATAACAAAAACAGCAACACTTCAGACAACTTGGCTTGCAGTTGATCATTCTGATGGCTAAGGAACCAAGCTGTATACTTAGTAATTGCTGTAGCTAGATATTGTACTAGCCAACAGTATATGGGAAAAATGTTAGTTGTTCAGAAAGAACAGCATCATAAAACTAAACATACAAGGAAAACAATTCTTAATCTCCACAGAAAAGTGGAAAGCACATAAGAGTTTGTACAAATAAGGCAAACCTCAGTGACACAAATGTCTCCACCAGTAGACAATGTCAACAAAGCTGATCACGGCCTTGGCCTCAAAAAAACTTTAAGGCCTGCTGCATCAGTGATGTGGTCTGGCGTTGACGGTACTTCAAACCCATACCTTAGCCAAGGAGGGGTCGAAATTGCTGACTGGGGCAGACGGGCCCAAAAAAGTGTGTGGCCCTGCGATCCCTTAACTGTTACCGAGCAGATTCTTTCTCAACAAAAAAAAAAGTGAGACACATCAAAGAGCACCATTAATAATGCCTGGATATCCCCAAAAAATCCTGTCGACCTAATCCATGCATGAGACAAATGCCACACTAGTACCCATTACCCAAGCAATTGATGGCGTCACGATCACAACGATTAACAAATTTTTTACATCAGAGTTGTCTTAAATGGCTTTAGTCAGGGATGCTCAGAGGTCGCTCTGAACTGCTGCCACAACCTGGGTCACTATGCCCCAAATTGGGTGCGAGTAGCAACCTAGGAGGTAGCTGGCATTTACAGAGTGCAAGGGAAGACTGGTAGAAGAGAAGAAGATGAGTTACTTACCTGTAATTGTTGTTCTCCAGTATTGGTATCTTTCATAGATTCACATGCTTGAATCATTCCCCGTCGTCGAAGTGGGAGTCCCACGGTACATAGAAAGCAATAAATAGAGAAAAACCTTTTTTTTTTTTTTTTTTCCATGGAAGTAAATAGGAAAAAACACCTTCAATTGTAGAACTATCAGCCTCTTTAGAAAGAGCCCAAATTTCAGCCAATCAGGCGTGACCACCCCTTTAGAACCCTCAGCACAGAGGCTCAGTCTCTCAGATTTCTCCGCACTAGAGATTACAGGAAAAAAACAAAGGAGGTGAGCCTCTCTGGGGAGGAGGGTGGGTCGCATGTGTATCTATGAAAGATACCAATGCTGGAGAACCACAGTTACAGGTAAGTAACTCATCTTCTTCTCTAGTATTGGGGTATCTTTCATAGATTCACATGCTTGAATCAGAATAGCCAGCAGTAAGAACAAAAGTTTGAATCCTGTAACATCAATAGTATGCCTATGTATAATGCATGCTATCTGAATCTATAAAGGCAATTAACATTTGCAAATTAAGCGCTGACCATATTAGCTATATAAACTATCTATATATATACATCTATAAATAAATATATATATATATATATATATATATATATATATATAATATATATATATATATATATAATATATATACATACACAATACATATATCTATACCCACACACATGAAACTATATACTTTAAATTACTCTTCAAACAATACAGAGAGGACGGAGGGTAAGAGGTTATTGGCTCACCTTATGCAAATAAATTACGCAATACCACTTGTCCTACCGCAGCATCCACCTTGTCAGAAACCTCTAGGCAGTAATGCTGGGTGAAAGTGTGAGCACGTGTCCATGTTGCCGCCCTGCAGATCTGGTTCAGAGGGACTCCAGCGAATAGAGCTGTTGAAGTGGATACCGCTCTAGTGGAATGCGCTCTGACACTGGATGATAATGGCTTCCCTGCCAACTGGTGGCACAACTGAATGGCGGAAGAGATCCAGCGCGCTATACTCTGTTTAGTGACTGCTTTACCCTTATTGAACTTTCCATAGCTGATAAATAATTGTTCAGATTTACGGAAGCCGCTTGTCCTTTGAATAAAATTTTTTAAACATAGTTGAATGTCTAAAGAATGTAGAGCTCGTTCCGCTGCTGTTTGTGGATTTGGAAAAAATGCTCTGAGAATCACTGGTTCATTTAGGTGAAAAGATGATGGGACTTTAGGTATAAACTTTGGATTAGTTCTCAAAATGACCACCTCTGGCTTGAATTGGAGGAAAGGTGGAGAAATTGTGAAGGCTTGGATATCGCTGACTCTCTTTGCCGACGTCAAGGCCAGAAGTAGGGCTGTTTTAAAAGAGATGAACTTGAGATCCACTTTATGAATGGGTTCGAACGGATGTTTCATTAACTGGGAGAGCACAATGTTCAAATGCCATTGCGGTGCAGGACGATGAACTGGTGGAAACATCCTAAATAAACCTTTAAGAAATTGTTTTATTATTCTGGACGATCATAGTGAAGGTGACTGAGACGTCCGTCGGAAACGGGATATGGCCGCCAGATGCACCCTAATAGATGAATGTGAAAGACCGGATTTAGCCAAATGCAATAAATATGGCAAAATTTGTTCAGGAGATGACGTTAGAGGGTGAACGTTGGAAGTTGAGCACCATAAGCAAAACCTCTTCCACTTAAATTTGTATGTTCGGTTTGTAGACTGAGCTCTGGCGCAGGCAAGCACCTCCCTGCAATCCGGAGGGATATTTGATCCATCAAATTCATAGAATTCAGGAGCCAGGCTGATAAACGAAGAGATGTCGGGTTGGGATGACGAACCTGACCCTGACTCATTGTTAACAAATCCGGTATTGACTTCAGCCGAATGTGAGGTTGTTCCGAAAGTAATAGAAGCTCTGTGAACCAGAACTGGCGTGGCCATCTGGGAGCGATTAGTAGAATCCTGCATTGTTCCCTCTTCATCTTTTGCAGAAGCCTCGGGATGAGTGGAAGCGGGTGAAAAGCGTATTCATAAATCCCTGACCATCTGATCAAAAACGCATTCCCCTTTGATCCCCTCTGCGGACGCCAGCTTGCGAAGTGTTGGCATTTCTTCTTGTCTCTGGTCGCGAACAGATCTGGAGCGGGTTTGCCCCAACGACGAAAGAGACTGCCGAGAACTGACTGAGTTCCCACTCGTGACAGCTGGTTCGGGACCTGCTTAGGGCATCTGCCCAGGTGTTGGAGATCCCTGGGAGATGTTCTGCCCTGATGGAAATTCGATGCTGAATTACCCAATGCCACAGTTTCTGCGCTCCAGAGATAATGCCCGAGATCTTGTGCCTCCCTGCTTGTTGATGTAATGCATGACCGTGGTGTTGTCTGTTTTTATCAAAACTGAAGAATCTCTGATGTTCGGGAGGAAGGATTTGAGTGCCAAGGCAACCGCTCTCAACTCCAATACATTTATGTGGAGAGTTGATTCTTGAGTGGACCATTTTCCCCTCACGGAAAGATCCTGCAAATGAGCACCCCATCTCTCTAGGGATGCATCTGTTGTTACTATGTGTATGGTCCTGTCTTTTAGAAATGACAGACCGTCGGAAACGAGGGGAGTTTCCTTCCACCACCTGAAAGCCTGCTTTGCTGAAGGGGTTATTCGAATTACATCGTCGAAAGAGCCTTCTGTCTGCTTCCATTGATTGTCTAATTGTTGTTGCAGAGTCCTCATGTGCAGACAACAGTTCTTTATCAATGGAATGCAAGACGACAGCATCCCCAGAAAAGACTTGTAAGTCCACACTGAAGCGGACTTTCTTTTGCTGAGACGCATTGCTAAGTCTCGAAGTTTCTTTCTTCTGTCCTGCGAAGCAAAAGCTTTTGCTTGCACAGTGTCTAAGATGGCTCCTAGAAACGTGATTTTCTGGGTAGGCTCTAGGTGAGACTTGGGATAATTGACTGTCAAGCCCAAAGCTCCGAAAAGGGAGAGACATGTTTCCGTGTCTCTGGCAGCCTTTGATGTTGTACGTGCCTTTATTAGCCAGTCGTCTAAGTACGGGAACACCTGTACCCCTAATTGCCTGAGGTGGGCCGCCACTGGCGCCAAAACCTTGGTGAACACTCTTGGGGCCGACCTGAGGCCAAAAGGCAACACTCTGAACTGGAAATGAATGCCTGCAACCCTGAACCGCAAGAATTTCCGATGATTGGGGTGAATGGGAATGTGGAAATATGCGTCCTGAAGATCTAACGATGTCATAAAATCCCCTCGGTTGAGCAGGCGCAGGACGTCTTGAAGAGAGATCATGCGAAAAGATTGTTTCTTGAGGTATTTGTTGAGCGAACGAAGGTCTAGAATAGGCCTCCAGTCCCCGGCCTTCTTCCGGATAAGGAAGAAACAGGAGTAAAAACCTGTTCCCCTCTGGCTCCTTGGTACGATATCTATTGCTCCCTTCCTCATTAGAATAGCAATCTGTTCCATAAGCTCGTTGAGATGGGCTGGCGGGGGACCTCCTGGTGGTACTTGAGGGGGAGGTTGGTTGAATTCTAGTGTATGCCCCCGGTTGATAATATCCAATACCCATTTGTCTGTAGTTATTCTGGACCACTGGTGTAAAAATTTGGAAATTCTGCCCCCTATAAGAGTGTAGATATAGGGGCTTGGTGCAGACACTTGATGAGGGTCACTGCTTTCTTGCTGTTTCTTTGGCCCTGAAAGCCGACTTTCCTCTCGCTTGCTGCCTGAAGCGAGCGGATGATTGCTGACGAAAGGAATGCGGTTGTTGCTGGCCGAAGGTTGAACGAAATTGACCTTGGTAAGAGGAGTAATGGCGATATTGTTGAGAACCTCCTCTAGATGAAAAGGTTCCTCTCCCTCTAGCTCCCCGAAAGGGTTGCCTTTTGTACTGTAGCGTTGCCAATGATCTGGCTGTCTCAGTGTCTGCCTTAATCGACTGTAATGCATCATCGACATGTTTGCCAAACAAAAGCTCGCCATCATACGGCATGTCCAGAATCTTCAATTGAACTTCAGGCCTAAACGAGGTAGCCTTAAGCCAACCCTGGGGTCTGAGTACGGCCACCCCGGCCAACTGTCAAAATCCTGTAGAGGAAACATCAATTGCAGAGAGTATAATTTCAGCCGAAATCCTTTCTCCTTCTTGCAGAATTCTACGTGCTTCTACTCTACTGCTCTCAGGTAACATATCTATGAATTGTGACATGTCAGACCACATCTGGCGATCGTATCTCCCCAGTATTGCTAGAGAGTTAGCTGCTCTCACAGTGGTGGCAGCCATAGTTGAAAACTTCTTGCCTATGGAGTCCAAACGACGTCCTTCCTTGTCTGGGGGGGCAGTCAGAGATGCCGATGGATTTCTGGACCTCCTCTGAGCTGCCTGCGAAATAACCGAATCCGGTTTAGGATGGCTGATCAAACATGCTGGGGAGTTGTCTGGTGCCTTATACTTCTTCTCTAGTCTCGGTAAGACTGCGGGAATGGAGGACGGAGTCTGCATTACCTTTAGGTCCTCCTCCCAAATGAAATCAACGATGGGTATGGCCCTTACCGATTTCCTAGTGTCTTCTTTAAAGTCATAAAGAAAGCAGTCCGACTGTTTCGAAGTAATTGGCAGCTGGAATCTTTTTGCAGCTCTTTCCATGACACTATGGAAACTCCCAATGTCCTGCGGTGGAGAGTCCACTGACGGTGGTGTAGACGGAGATGGAGTTTGGATTGGATACTCATCCCACTCTGGAATGAGAGAATCCGAGTCTTGTATCTCCCCTTCTTCTTGCTCCTCCTCGGATGAAGGTGAAGCAATACCCTGAACCGATGAAGGTGCTGTGGTAGGACCCAGAAATTCTGAAGGCCTAGCCGGAGTGGACACTGGCGTCTCTGGAGGTTGTACCGGTGTAGAAGAGCCAGCTGGAGGAAATCTCGAATAATAATCTTGCATCATCTGTTGAAGGTTGTTTATCAACGAGACCGGCATCTGGACTGTCTGCTCTTGTTGTTGTAGATGACTTTGATCCTGCTGGTCCGAATAAGGCTGAAGATCCTCCTCCTCATCCTCCTCTTGGCACTTAATGCGTAGTTCAGATGGAGTACGTGCCACCGGAAAAAAGCCGTCATCAGAACAAACATCACCGTCATCATCTTCATCAGCAAATAGATGCTGCAGAGGAATTGGTGCAACCTTGCTGGGCGATGTATGAGATGGAAGCAATAAAGAAGACTTGCTCTTTACAGTTAAAATTCTCTGTGGTAAATAAGGAGATGTTCCAAAGTGAGGATAATGAGTCGTCGACGGAGCACTCGTCGATGGTGTTCTCGTCGACGGTGTAGGCGTCGACGGAGCCGTCGTCGGTGTAGTCGGCATCGGTGCTGCCAGTGTCGACGAAGGTGTCGTCGACGAAGTCAATATTGCTACGCCATCCGTAGACGGGGTTTCCGTCGACGGGGTTGTCGTCGACAGGTGCGTCGTCGGTATTTTCGTCGGTGAAACCGACGGTGATCTTCTGAATTTTTTCATCGATGAATGCCTCGACGGCAAAGATTTCAGCTTCTTACCCGTCGACAGCTTCTTTATTTTCAAGGTGTGCGACGACGACGGACCATACTTCAGAATCACCGACGTTATCGTCGTAGATGATAGCGGAGACGAAGTTATTATCATCGGTGATGGAGGAGCTGTAAACGTGGCCGTCACTGTAGTCGTCGAAAGAAGACCTGTCGTCGACGGAGCGCTCGTCGACGGTGTCGTCGACGGTGTAGATTTTCTGGACGTCGACAGAGGCAGTGAGCTTGAAGGCCTTTTAAGCTTCTTTGATGAAGCAGCAGGTGTGGATGGCTCTGAGTGAACCTTGCCACATGCTACCTTAGATGTTGAAGGTAGATCCCCTGGCTTGTCCTTAAAAGTATGCAGCTTCTTAGCTGACTTACTGCTTGTAGGGGATAGGCTCTCCCCCGACCTCTTCCTTTTCTTTGAGGCAACAGAAGTGTCACTCTCCTCCTCAGAAAGAGCTTCCCTTGCCTTTCTTTTCTGGAGCCAAAGAAGGAGCCTGGCTTCTCTGTCCCTCAGAGTCTTGTTGGGAAAGGTCCTGCAGATCTTACAGTCCTTGACCTTATGCTCTGGATGCAAGCAGTAGATACATTCCTTGTGAGGATCCTCACAGTGAAGTCTCAATGTTCCACAGGTCCCACAAGGCCTAAACAGACCTTTTCTAGTAGACATGATGGAAAAAACTTCTGTAGAAAAAAATCAAGTGAAAATTTCAAAGAATTTCTCTTGAAGAGATAGAAAACTGAGCAGAGCTCAGGGAGACTCCCTTACACACGACATGCGGTAGAAAATCTGAGAGACTGAGCCTCTGTGCTGAGGGTTCTAAAGGGGTGGTCACGCCTGATTGGCTGAAATTTGGGCTCTTTCTAAAGAGGCTGATAGTTCTACAATTGAAGGTGTTTTTTCCTATTTACTTCAATGAAAAAAGAAAAAAAAAAAAAAAAAAAAAAAAAGGGTTTTCTCTATTTATTGCTTTCTATGTACCGTGGGACTCCCACTTCGACGACGGGGAATGATTCAAGCATGTGAATCTATGAAAGATACCCCAATACTGGAGAACATACGCTTCTAAACATTCTGATGTGCTTACACTCATGACCAGGTTCTGTGGTAGAAAAGGCATAAGAGTTTACTCTACTCTTAGATGCCTGTACCAAGCTCTAAGGTGTAGTGTGTTCAGTCAAAAATTCTGGAATGCCAGGTGATCGGCAATGGTGATGGACTATTTGCCTATTAACTGGGAGCCCAGAGCAAGGTGTTGCCCAGATTCCCAAAATAGTGTCTGTCTAAGCCCTGTTAGAGGGCAACCACAGTTACGTGTGTGTCCGAACTGCCTGGAGGACCTTAATGAAAACATTATTTTTTTACATCTATTGAGAGCAACTGGACATCAAGCAGCTCTACTGCCCTTCGTATAATGACATCAAAGGAGTCGCTTTCCTCTTGTGTACGGCCAGAAGGAGACCAGGCCAGTGTCTGGAGAAGGGTCCTGGCCACTATCATCTAACAGCTCCTTGTACCAATCATTATTAAGATGTTGGGAGGTGGGGCAAATTCACCTCCATCATCTATGCTGTCATTAAGTTCAAATACTGGTAAAGCCGGCATATCTGCATCTGGTGGGTAGTTGAAAGGTTAGGGTTTGAAGGGTCCGGAAACTGCCAAGGACGAACCTGCCAGTAAAAGTCTAACTGGAGGCCCTTCAGATCCTTAGGAGCCAAAGACACACCAGAGGTAATTCAAGGTGTCAAAAAAGCACAGCATTGCTTCATAGAAAGCTCAATCTGTTGTAGCATCACTTATGGACCTGAGGACTCAGGTTGTATTGGGTCTAAGCTTGGAATTGGCTCCACAGACTTAATATGGGGAGCGAGAATGAGAGGCCCTTGCACATTCTCTGGACTTCGAGAGTAGAGATAAGTCTTGCTTGGAATTCTTATGTTTCTTTTTGGACTTACCAGAACACTTTGACCAGGATGGAGATCTGCCACTGAAACAGGACCTTCCATTTGACTTCGACCAGTCATGGTGTGGAATTCTGTGGTGTTTGGGAACATAAATCTTTGCAGCTTTTATGATGGTCTAAGGAAATATTATTTAAAACTAATCTTGCTTGCACAGAATATTAGGGATCACAATGCTGTCTTACAATATGTTTGTGCCTTGGAGAATCCCAATATATGCTTTACTATTGCACTTTAAATATGGGACAAGATTCGACTTAGGAGAAGTATTACACTATTACAGTTAGTAAGAGGGTGTGGCCGGGGACGTTTTAAATCACACTGTTTTAAATGTGTAAACTGTATATTG
Source organism: Pleurodeles waltl (assembly GCF_031143425.1). Lineage (NCBI taxonomy): Eukaryota > Metazoa > Chordata > Amphibia > Caudata > Salamandridae > Pleurodeles > Pleurodeles waltl. Next base: position 849,779,367 of record NC_090444.1, read on the forward strand.
ATTTTATATGTTTTATTGCACATTGTTTTTTTGTACTTGTATAGCCTCCATGATTGGGCCGAATAAAAATGTTTCATTGAATTGAACTATTTTCCTGCAAAACTCAAGACTTCTCATAACTCATACTGAGCCCTCTCCATTTCATCCACTCCAGCACTTCACCAACAGCCAAGTCCATTTTAACTCCACCAGATTATACTAGTCATCCATAATCTCTTTCACCAGCAAGATTTCTACCTTACATTCAGCTTCTGCCTCAAAATATACAATCACAGGCAAAACAACAGCTGCCAGGAATACTTTTAAAACTAATATTCAACCTGACCTCATCAACACTTCTGAAAGCCTCGAAGCCACCACTTATTACAATGACATCATCCAGCCAGCAATCTAAGAGAATTTCTCTTTATTCTCTGAAGCCTGGGAAAAAATTATAAACACCTCCCTCTTCCAAGGGACCTTCCCTGATGCACTCAAATTAAGCCATGGATCTACACTACAAAAAAAAAAAAAAATGCCTTCCTGAGAACTACAGGCCAATCTCCAACCTCGTCTGACTGGAGAATACCACAGAAAAATGTGTCCTCTTACAACCCACTGAACTCAACAAAGAAAAGCTACTAGCACCCCTTCAATCAGGCTCTAGCGTTGAACATGGAATTGAAACACCGCCTGCAAAAATTCTGGATGATATCCAAATTCTTGTGGTTGAAGGTGATTCCTGTCTGGTTGTTTTACTTGACCCTTACAGCATCTTTTGATACAATCACTATAGACTGCTTAACCTTCTCGAACATCACTTTGGATTCAATGGCATAGTCCTTACATGCTTTTCACCCTTCCTCTCTGAGCAACTGCAGACTGTAACAAGCATTGGCAAAGTCAATAAGTTTCACCTATGCTAGGTGTGTTGGCTATGTCAATGTTTTTGGGAGGTTATGTCCCTGGCATTGTGTGCCTTTTTATTGAATAGGTCAGGGTGGTATTGCTTGTCATTGTGTAGTTTGGTATGGCCTCTTATTGTATAGTATGATATGTCATTGTATTAAACGGTATGCTTGTCTTCTTTCTTCCAGAAAGCACTGGATGAACACCTAAAAGAAGCCATTTGCATTCTCAATTTTGGCTAAATTATGTTTACATACAGAAGCCGCACCCAGTGTCATTTGTAGTCGATTTGAACCAGCAGTAGACCTGCGTGATTTCTCCCTTAAGCCTAAAACACGCTGCATGACACAGCTCACACCTATGTTCTCTTGTGCTCTCTCACACTGTGGCTTGAAACCAGAGCAGCAAACTAAACATGATCCTGCTAAAAGGAACAAGGGGACAGGAAATGTAAAGCACACACAGCTGATTACCTGCATTGCTTTGGTGTGTGGGTGAGAGATCAGAGAGGCAGAGTTAATAATGACAACCATCTGGAATCCTGAGCCCCATGATCAGAGCTGAGGATGCAGCAATAAACGCAGAAAAGTAGATCAATGCTGAAAAGCCGAACACAAATGTTAAAGAAGAAACGGACAGGGGCAGAAGGGTGAAAGGGAAAAGAAGCAACACGGATAGGGGAGACTGCCTGAAAACACAAATACTCACATGGAATGCTTGAAAACAAATACAAAAATAGCTCTAAAAACAGGAGCAGAGGACATGATGCCAACATGCCATGATGAGTGGAAACTAAGTAAATGAGAAGGACACTGAAGCTAACCAATGGTAAGGTTTTCTGGGGGTATGGGCGGGGGGGGCGTTCTAAAACTAAGATTGAAATCAACATCTGCTCTCATTCTCTTATACCTTAGCTATGCTTTCAAGACATATTCTTATCCAGTCCTACAGCAAAGACTGGCAGATATTGGCATGATGGACTGTGCGCTTGCCTGGTTTTCAAAAGTTCTGCAGGATCATTCCTTTCAGGTCCTTTATAACCCAAATAAGTCATCTAAATGTTCATTAACATGTGGTGTGCTGCAGTGCTTTTAATTGAGCCAGATGCTTTTTAACATCTATGTTAAACCCCTGACTGAGCTAATTGTGAGGTACGGCCTTTCAATCTTTATGTATGCTGATGATACTCAGATTATCATAACACTCAATGCTGAGAACGGGGTTAACAGGATGAATTGTCACTTTTGCCTCAATCAACATTCATGATGGATGAAACTCAATTTTCTAACGTTGAATGGTGAGGAGACTGAGATGTTGATGGTGGGCCATCTACCCCAACTTTGGGGTCCTCACTGGTGGCCCGGTAATCATGGGCCTCTCCCCACTCCTTGTAATGCATTCAATAGCTTGTGCTTCTGGCTGGACCATAGCCTCCTCATGGATGCTCAAATCTCCAAATTTGCAGCACACTGGTGCTGTCTGCAAGGGCTGTGCTTTGATGTTCCATATTTGCTTGTGGTACCATATTAGGGCTGATTTGAAGATGTCTTTACCTATGTTACCTTGACTTTTTCTCCCATTTGCACAAACGGGCTCAAAGTCCCTAAACACGGTACGGCCCGAGTGACGTTTACAGCTGCTGCAGCACAGGCTGCACAGTACCGGTGTAAGGGGCTGTGGAGGCCACATTCCTGCACCTAAGGGGGCCCCGCAAAAGAGAGCCGAGAAGTCGGTGGTCCAGGCCATACAGAGTGTGGGAAACCGACAGGGCTTGAAGTGTCTCAGAGGCAAATGGCAGCAGCTGGCACAAGATATAAGGAGACCTGGCTGGGTGTATACATAGGCAAGGAGATCCCAGGCGGCTTGATAGGGCCAGCAAAGAGACTGTAGACTCCACACTCTCATTACTGGTAAATGAAAAGAGAGGCACAGAGGGGGCAGCCCTCAAGTCGAGGTTGGCTCAGTGGGAGGCAAATTACATACATGGCCCCAACCTGGGTATGGCAGGGCAGATTGAGAAAGGGAAGGAGGAGTTACAGAACCTGCTTCACCAAGAGTCATGGATAAATGGCAAGGTAAGGCAAGCTATATGAAGTAGGGAAAAAGGCAGGCAGGCTTTTTGGGTGGCTTGCTGATAAGGAGGAGGGCCACATATGGATAGCAGAAATCCATGGGGGATTAGGGCATCAAGGTTGTGACCCCGGGGGCCATAGCACATGCCATCACTGCACATCTGGAGAACTTACAGTGGCGAGAGGGGGTCGATCTGTGAGCCCTTACTGACAGAGGTGGAAATGCAGGGGCCCACACTACAGGGAGATTTGAACGACTCTCGGGATTGGGGGGGGGGGGAAGGCAAATGGCTTTCCCTGGAATTGTTCAAGTGAACATCACGGTCCCACTCTGAGCGATATATACCAGAGCCCTGTGGGAGGGAACTCTACTCCCAAAACGTTTGCATAGCAACAATCATGCTAATTCAAAAGCAGGGGAGACCCAGAGAAGACTGCAAGTCCTATCAGCACATATCACTACTGAATATGGAGAACAAAATCCTAGCTAATCACCACATACGGGTGATTGATACACTGGTAGCCCCTAATCAATTGGGCTTCGTGCCCTATAGGGCAACCAGTCACAATTTCCGTAGACTGGCGGGTTGTGACCAGATTGCAGAACCAACACTCCTCTCCTTAGATGCTGTTGAATGGCCTTACCCTCATGGCTATCCCTCCAAAGAAAGGGGATTGGTAAGGGGTTCTTGTAGTGGGTGTGGTTCATGTACAAAGACCCCATGGCTAGGATCAAGGTGTATGGGGCCTTCACAAAGGAATTCCCACCAGGCAGGGCTGTCGGCTCTCCCTTTACTGTTTGCTTGGCAATCGAACATCAGGCATGGTAGCTACGGACGGATGTGCTACTGCGTGGTTTACAGTGGGGCCCTAACTATGAAAGCATTGTCTCTCTATACCCAGACAATATACTGTTTTATCTTGCTGACCCAGGCCCCCTGGTCCGAAGGGTATTGGAAATCTTGAGGTGTTGGGCTCCTTCTCAGGACTACAAATCAATTTGGAAAAAATCCACTGAATTTCCGCTATTGGGGATGCTGGCCGACATGGCCTGGTGCTAATTCCTATTGCTGAGGACTCGATACAAGGGTATTACAGAGCTCTAGATGAACACCAGTTACATCACGCAAGAACTTTTTCATTTTTGGTAGCAAGAGGAGATTAAGTGATTTTCCCAGAATCACAGGATGTTCAGCCAGCGCCAAGACTTGAACCATGTTTCCCAGTTCCAAAGTCAGGAGCTCTGGCCCTTAGGCCACATACTCTTCCCTAACGTTCTTTGTATGATGAGTGATGAGGCAGTCTGGGAGAAACTAATTTGTTTTACTATAGCGCTTGGTAATATACATTCTGCCATTTCATAGCGCTCCAAAGCATGTATCATTCTTAACAAAATCGTTATAATTAATATGCATCGACCTTGCAGAGATGAAGAGGTGAAAAAGCTATTTCAGTATTGGAATCTGTGACATTCTCGTTCTGTAAAACCCTCTGCAGTGGGTGCATTAACCAACTGACTTGAGTAGAGCTTAACAGTAGGCGATAACACATTCTCTTGATAACCTCCGTAGTGTCAACAACCAAGCACATAGGTTAGTTCTAGGCAAGAAGATGGTGAAAGGTGTTGTCTCCAAATTTGTGGAAAAGGAATTGTGACTCCAGATCCAAGCACTTCATGGCCTCAAGCTTGATAGTAAAAAAAAACCAACCTCTAACCCTTGGATTTAAATTGGGCCTCTTCAAGTAGAGTTCAGTTAGTAGAGGCAGCCATTTTCCCAAACCTGTAGCACAAAGCAGCTAACGCAACGGTGCCACAGTGAGAGGAGCAGCATCTCATAGGGCACCCAAGTGCAGCAAACATCATCACTTCCTCCTCTCAGAATTCACTGGTGTTGTGGCTTTGACAGTCCCCTCACAGCTATTGGGACCTTGCAGATGCCACTTCTGGAAGCTCTGTCTAAAACAGCGCTCCTATAGGAGTGATTCCTGTATGAGGAGGCACCACCTCGAATGCCCCCCCACACACAGTTGCTGTCACAGAGTGCTTCCCCATCACCCTCTATACTCCTGGGTATAATGATCCGAGCATCGTCTGTCACAGTCCAGTAATGTTTAACTTGCTCACCCTCTCTTCCAACCCCGGCTTTATGTAACCACTTCACTAAGTTCCCATGTATCATTTGAATTTAACTTTCTGATTGCCATGGTTACAAAGTACATGAAAAATTAATGTCAAGAAAATATCCTTCTGACCCTATCAAGTAGCCCTTTTCTCACTCCTGCTTCTGCTGGTGTTCCTTTCAGTGCTTCACCACACCTTCCTGTGTCTATAGAAATATACAAGTGTTTGTTTATATGGGTACATACCCCAAGGACTACATCTCAAAGTCAATCGTGAACAATAACAGTAAATACTCCATGGGCAGGTGATGTTTCTAATAGGAGATCTGTTGTTTCACAAACTGTGGCCACCAGGACTAGCCACTGCTTGTACTTATGTAACCCAAATGTGTCGTCATGAAAAATTACAAATAGAAGCTATGATGAGTCCAGATTTGTCGCTGGCACAACATTGATAGGTTATTATAATATGGGCCACGGTGGAAAAATTCTAGAAAATTTAGATAGTGTACATCAAATGTTTTTTCTTTACATAATAGCATCACAGATATTGTTCACAATACAAATATTTGAAATTTGAGGTCCCGGCATTTGAGTGAAGGTAGCCTAAATATGGGCTAAGGTAGCCCACAGGCCTAATGTGTCCTCAGCAAAGATCTGTGAGGCAGCAAGGATTAAATGTTGGATTTCCAAATGGGCTAGCTTGGCCTTTCCTCATCTAGGGTGATACCACCTGAGTCTTTGCATGATATATCACACCATCACCGTATGGAACAGACCGACTGTCACTTAACACACTGAGCCCAGAACACCACTATCCCAGTTAGTGAGAACTCTCAGAGAGGAAGGGGTGCCACAGCTTCAGATGACACCATACAGAAGATAAAAGTGTGCAAAACAAACGGTGGGAAGATAATATATATGCTTTACCGTTTGTCTCTTGGTCCTTTCCTTGTCCTGGAGTCACGTCTTGTCACGGTTTTGTTTATGATACCATGTGGTCCCTCAGGATTTTGTATGTCAGCTGGAAACAGGAGAAGCTACTCAGAGAATTAGGTGATAAAATCACACTGCTGGTGGGACAATGCCACATACATGACTGATCACCTACCTTCTGACTGATATATATGGTAATAAATGCTTCAACACGTGTATTTTCCTGCCTCATATGCTGTGCATCTTTGTCTTTTCTTCAGATCACCTATTATCAGGGCCACTGGAATTATGTAGCAAATGGCAATCAAAAGTATGTGGCAGAGGTGCCTGAATTATGTGGCTAGAAAGTACAAATTATGTTGCTTAATGCTGCACACTCAGTGACAGCGTTATTTTGCTGTTCAGTCATTTCACACACATTAATATGGTCTGAGCAATGATTTCTCTTTATTAGTACCAGTTTAACGTAAGACCACAAGTGTCAACAACTAAAACGTGACCAGATGACCTCTGCAAAGGATTTGCCTCGCTGTAGAATATGCCAGAGTCATAGAACTGCATCACTCCAGTGGCCATTTCTCCTACTATCATGCACCAAGAGGAGACACTGCAAGCTTAATGTGGGTTACATAAATGATCATTATAATTGTATTATTATTGTTATTGCATTCGTTGTGTGATGGGGTTACGAAGACGAATGCATCTTTAGGACTGCACTACGTACACATGATGCAGTCTAGGTTTTCAACAGAGGAGATAATATTTTCTTAAAAGTAATACATGATTTCTATTTATGACTTGTGAGGCACTGAGAATTTGTGGCTGGCGCAACATCTCTTTATGCTTCACATACTTGGGCACATCTGCTCTCAGCATCACCACAACATTGATCTGTTTCAGAGGAGCGGTTCACAGCATCTTCGATAATCACAAATATTCCTGTCACATGACAAGACTATTTCTGGGCAGCTTCTTCTACTTTAAGAGGTCAGAGCTGAGTCACTGCCTGAGAGGGACATGACTGTCTTAGCTTATTTTCATTGTGTGTTTTACGACTACACACCAGAGGTACACTATTGCTGTATGCTTTATATTTGTTGCATTGAGGATGCACAAGTTCTCCTTCATAGGGTGTATGGTATAATAAAACCCAGTGGTGTAAGGAAGGTGCCTTATGGAGTCACCTAGTGGTTAGGTGAAATTATTGCCAGTTTACCTTAAAAAGCTTTATGGGGACTGCACTATTGGCACAGTTCTATTATGACTGAGGAGCTGAAAATTGCACCGCTCCCAGGCCCAGCTGTTCCAACATAACGTCCATTGAATGACTGGGCCAACTTAATTCTCACATGGTTTGTCCCAGCCTGTAATGACACTGACAAGCTAAACATCCTGAAGGGGAATGTGCCTCACCAGGTCTCAGAATATTGTATTTGATATTACAGTTCACATAGAGCTGCGTGCTTGCTGGAAGGTTCTGTGTGATTTCTCATTCACAGCTGTGCCACACAAGCAAACTCTGTCAAAACCAAAAAGGGGACCAAACATCAGCGTGATTTAACACAAGGCACAACCACTGCAGTATCCAGTGCCACAACAGTGACGTGGACAGTGGCCATCCTGTGCTGGATCAATGTCCGCATCCTGGTGTATAGGTATATTTTGAATGCAAACCTTTTCCCAGCACCTAACTGGGCACCATGAAATTTACTTGTCAAATGTTTTCCCGGGAAGCAGGACATTAGGCTTATGTGCCCTTATAGAATTCCTTGTCCAATTCATAGACATTTGTATGCATAGGCTCAATTTATTTGTGTAAATGGCTTGATTTACAAAAGTAGAATATGAATTTGAGCTTAAACTAAATTTACACACAAACACACACACACACACATAAAACCTGTGTTATGTAACATTAGGTTAGAGTAAATCTGCTCTCACGGGTGTGGAGTATGCATTCCAGGGTAGGGATGCCCTGGAGAGTTTGTACACACTGGCAAATGCATGAATTGGTAACTACTAACAAACATTCTAAGTCTGGAAAAGTTTGAAGACTTACAGTTGTTACAGGCAGGAGTAAATAAGTTCTCTGTAACAGAATGAGGGGAAACCACTATGATTTGTTGAGTTGTAGGAGATGTGGCTTCTCCAATGGGAAAAACATTTTCCCAGTGGAACACGGGAAAAAGTTAGAAAAGGTAAATGTCTGAGTAATCATTTTTTTCTCATATGAAATTGTTTTCCATGAGCAGTTATGTATGTGTAGATGCTTACGATTGTGAGTACTTCCGAAAAGTTGTGACTGTTGCAGGCTCCATGATTACTTCTGTAATTCTTCACGATTTCCAAAATCAGAATCAAAAATCTCCCCCTTAATTTAGGAGTAAACTTAAGACTGTAGGTTTTCTTAATGAATGTGGCACCTTGTGTCTGAAAGAAAAGACACATAAGCTTAGAACATAACTGGAGGAGCCATGACTTCAGGCCGCGTGGAAGCCCAATGCCCCCTCCTCCCTGTTAATATTTATGTTACTGTTTTGCTTCTGTAACTCAAGGCAGTGATTTGTGGTCAGACAATTTGTGCTTGCTTCTGTACACAGAGGTTTGGCCTAATTTGCAAGTTGCATGTCTTTGCATTCTGAAACAGTCATCTGCGGCTTGGGCTGCAAAGCCATGGCTGCTTCTTAGCATCTTCTGGTTGGGTAACTTTTCACTACATAATTTGTATAGCAGGGATGTGGAATTCCTATCGCCCGACGCCCGGGACATCTTGTTTGGGGTCAAGGGCAACAAGTTTTTATGTTTACTTTGTCCTTGGGACAAGTAGGCCCAACCCTCTGCAGCACAAACCCTTTGGCTGCCTGTTTACAGAGAGTGGAACTCTCTGCAGTTGAGGTAACGTGTTTCCAAAAGATAATGCTGTTCAAACTTGTATTTATGGTTCATTATTTGAAAGCCTTCATTATTAGGGTGAGTGCTGTAAGTAAATGTTTTAAGGTCACACTTCACTACTGACGTTGGTTCCAGTACGAAAAAAAAAAAAACGTGTATACACAAAGTTTAGGCTATGAGGCTAAGTATAATGCTCCCAGAATGCTCTCTGATTAGATGCAAATGAAGTGTCATTTAGTAAAAATGTGTTGATGCATGCTAGTATTTCCCAAAAATATTTCTAATGGAAAATCAGTGTAGCCATTTTCAACACGATTATGGGAAGCATGAAAATAAACAAACACTGACAAAGCCAACTGATCTGACATATTTTTATAAGTCTTTTAGTTTCATCAATGCATGTCTTGTTTTGACATGGCTTTTGTAACACTTTATTGTTGTGGGAGCTACCAGGCCCTCAACATTGTAACAAACACTGGCAAAAAAATAAAATAAAAATTTTTGAAATCTAAAAGCACACGTTGCCACCAGTGGCATAACAACGGCCCCGCAGCCGCCCTCCAGGGGGCCCCTTCAGCACAGCACCTGCCCTGAGTGAGTCTGGAGAGGGGGCTCCTCCATGTTCTTTGCAAAGGGGCACCCTCCAGTTTCGTTACGTCACTGATTGCCACTGTAGTTCCGGACACTGAACAAAACTACTTTGTGTGCCAATATTCTCCTTGTGGAAGAGCAGAATGCGATCACTCATAGTAAAGCCAGCCGAAAGAGAGAGAAATAGAAGTTTAATAAAAACAAAATGTCTTTGTTAACACCAGACCTAATTAGGGACCAAGACCCACATGTAGGTAGCTTTTTGCATGTCGCAAACAGCGACTTTCGCTGTTTGCGATGTGCAAAAAGCACATTGCGATGCACAAACCCAGTTTTGTGGTTCAGTAACCTGGTTACCGAATCGCAAAACGGGCTTGCGACTCGCAATTAGGAAGGGGTGCTCCCTTCCTAATTGCGACTCGCAGTGCAATGTAGGATTGTTTTGTGACCGCGAACGCGGGCACAAATCAATCGCAGTTTGCACCCATTTCAAATGGGTGCCAACACTTTCGCAAAAGGGAAGGAGTCCCAATGGGACCCCTTCCCCATTGTGAATGTCACTGTAAACATTTTTTCAGAGCAGGCAGTGGTCCGCAGGACCACTGCCTGCTCTGAAAAAATGAAACGAAAATGTTTCATTTTTCGTTTTTGTAATGCATCTCGTTTTCCTTTAAGGAAAACGGGCTGCATTACAAAAAAAAAACTGCTTTATTGAAAAGCAGTCACAGACATGGTGGTCTGCTGTCTCCAGCAGGCCACCATCCCTGTGAGGGCTGCATTCGCAAGGGGGGTCGCAATTTGCAACCCACCTCATGATTATTCATTAGGTGGGCATTTGCGAAGCCCTTGCGAATCACAGATGGTGTCAGGGACACCATCCTACATTTGGATTTGCAACTCTCAAATTGCGAGTCGCTCTAACTTGCAATTTGTGGGTCTCAAATCTGAACCTACCTACATGTGGCCCCAAATTCTTAAAGAAAGTCACAAAAGTGCACCCATGGTATATGTCATACCCCTATCAAATATTTGTGAACTGTATTTTAGCATGGGTAAATACGCATGTGTAGATTTGCTCATGTGAAAATCTATTGAGTATTTGCAAGTTCATTTTCCCTCCAGCCACTTTCTTCCCAACCCTGGAAGAAGTTCTAATTCTGCCATTGTCAGGAGTAAATGTTCAACCTTTCTTATTATGGGAAAATATTAGAGAGAAGCTGGTGAAAATCTTTAAAACATGCAGGTTAGTAGGTTTGCAGACTCAAAGGCATTCCAGCCCTGGAACTATTGCTTACTGCTTCCTCCAGCCCCAGTATGCAGATCTGCAGAAAGGTGGCAAAATAAGGAAATTGCTACAGTAGGGATTGAAACTGCAAGTATTCAATCCCTACTATGGTAGTAGCCCTGGTATAATCAGAGAGGCTATTATCAGAGCTCTTACATAATGAGATTGCTGCCATAATTTGTCGCCACACTACATGGCACCAAGGGGACAAATAGATCTTTTTACAGGACAAGTAGATTTGAGAAGCAACCTGTCCCCTGGACAAGTAGATATTTTAATAAATTCCACACCCCTGTGTATAGGCCTAAAGTGCTTTCTTTTTATGTATTTTGAACAATGTATTTTTTTTACTTGCTGGAAATGCTTACTTCCGGTCTCTGTCATCATTCTCCTCGCTCAGAGAAGAAAGACATTGGTGACGTCATAAGCTGATAGAGTGAGTGGCCTATTTATAGAATACGAGGTGACACAGGAAGCAGTGGACTGCACAGCAGCTTTTTAATTTCATTTTTATGTTGCGGTTCTTATGTGCTATATACATATTCTAAGGTGTACGTTGAGTTTATTAGAACACTTTATTGCATGCTATTATAGAACATGCATGTTGATTGAAAGACTAGGAAGGCAGGATCCATGCCATGCTCGCAGGGTAGCCATGCGTAAATAAGTTTCATATAAATTATTTTTAGGTCATTTATCTTATGACGGTATCAAGAAACTCTAACATGGTTTTGGACCTACCTTGGATTCCTAAGAAAAACATACATTTGAATCCTTTTCATAGCCTGAAAAAATGCCACTGAACCAGCCCTCTCGGGGTCTCACTGGGCACCAATGGTCCACGTGAAAAAATACTATCTCCAAACGCAGGCTTCCTGCTGTACTCGGAGTGGTCCAGATGGCAAGGCCAAGATATCAAATTCTGAGTAGCCCCCCCAACAGAGATAATTCTCACTTCAAAACCATCAGCCAGTTCACAAATGTATGCACCGGAAAGGCACCGTCAGGGTCCAGGAGATTCAGGTACACATATCTGTTCTACAGAGTCCAGTCCTGAGCCGAGGGCTGTCATGAGACTACTAACCCAAAGCAGTGCTTTAAATGATTACAGAGTAACAACCCTTCTGTATTTCCATTGAAAACACTGACCCACACGGATCATCAGGGGTGTTATATTGTTGTGGAGGGCAGTCTGGAAACTAACCACGTCACTCATATCCTGCTATGCTCCTCCTCACCTTTTCCACTCCACCATACGTGCAATCAGCTTTCTAGTGGCGGCTTTACCACTGGGGATGACAATGATAGGTGGGGACTTTAATGTGGTCCTTGATCGTGTAAGGGACACATCACACGTGCGGCGACCCAGCAAACTAGCACGCTCTGCAACGCTCAATACATGGACAGACTCCATGGGCCTTTGTGATGCCTGGCTTTCATGGAACCCTGAGCAGCGGGCTTATGCTCACACATCTGCTACTCATAAAACTGAGTCCAGGATTGACCTCATTTGGCTGCTGCCGTGTGATCTCCTGTGGTTGCGCTGCGCCCCAGTCTTACCGAGAGGCATCTCGGACCATGGACAGGACCATTCAAGAACTGTAAGACCACTATGGTCTGTCGCGCACCCATTCTTCTTGAGTGGGGCACTCCGGAGGACGTCCTCAGCCCAATGTGGAGATTTAATGTCTGGTACTTTATTGACCAGGATTGTATAGACTTTGCGGAGGGGAGATCAACACCTTCTTCAAACACAATGAGGGTACGGTGTCCTCCACAGGGATCCTGTGGGCGGCCAGTAAGTCAGGCTTGCAGGGGTCTAAAGGGTTATGTGAGAGGTATAGGGTGACCACGGCAGGTGCAAATTACAGAGCTGGAGAGACAGATCCAAGTGGTTTGCCGGTGGATGGGACTGTCCGGCATATAGAATTGAACTACATCACTTGGGGTTTGACAGGCGTATGGACTTAATTTATGGCTACCCCATCCTGTAGCCAAGTGTCACTGCTCTGTTGGAGAGCAGCTCTGTACCCTATCCAATGAACAGATATGACGCCGCTATGGCAGGGTACTTGGTTAAGACAGGTGTTGCAACTAGAGTGCTTCTCCCACTGGGACTACATAGATTTTAAATACCTGGGTAATGTTTGTCATAGTGAGTCCTTGATGTCCTTTCAAGAACTGTAAGACCACTATGGTCTGTCGCGCTCCCCTTCTTCTTGAGTGGGGCACTCCGGAGGACGTCCTCAGCCCAATGTGGAGATTTAATGTCTGGTACTTTATTGACCAGGATTGTATAGACTTTGCGGAGGGGAGATCAACACCTTCTTCAAACACAATGAGGGTACGGTGTCCTCCACAGGGATCCTGTGGGCAGCCAGTAAGTCAGGCTTGCGGGGGTCTAAAGGGTTATGTGAGAGGTATAGGGTGACCACGGCAGGTGCAGATTACAGAGCTGGAGAGACAGATCCTTGAGTTACAAAGGCACACCGGTGGCACAGGATCAAGTGAGGTGCTATACAAACTGGAGATGGCAAGAACTCAGGTGGTAAATCGGGCAAAGTTGTTGTACTGGTTAGTGACAAGGGGAGATTTTAACAATATGGTCCCAGCATTAAGGACTCCTCTGCCATTCTTCACGAGGAACTGCCCACCATAGCCCAAACGTTTGTGGCCTTTTACTTATACATGGCTGTAAAAACTGTAAACTTTGCACTTGTATAGCGCACTACTCACCCGTTAGGGTCTCAAGGTGCTGTACGCATACCGCTGTGGAACCCCTCCTGGCTTTTCCCTGAGAGGCGCCATTAATTAGATGAGGCACAAGGCGAGAATTATCTGGTCCAAGGGAATTGAGCCCAAGACCCGCCGAGGTGGGAATTGAACCATGGTCCTGGGCCAGATCTCTGCATAAGGGTCTGCCGCTCTAACCATTGTGCCACACTTCTCCTCGCCCGACACCACCTGGAGAACTTGCTTATCCCCTTCTAAGGGATGTGCCTCTACCGCCCATTCCCTCCTCTTTAGCCCGACAATTGAACTAGCTGCTGTCAGCGAAAGAGGTGACAATCACAGATCTCCAATCTGGTAGGAACCCGGGACCTGATGCGTTCCCCATCAAATTCTTTAAGTGTTACTGGGACATACGGACACCTCATCTCCTGGTCCTCTAGCCTGAGGTGCTACAGGACAGTACGTTCCCCGCAGACCTCGAAACCACCATCATTGTGCTAATGCCTAAACCAAGACAACCGATGAAAACAAATGGTTGGCATGTCATCAGATTTCACTTATCAACACAGATATTAAAATATTTGCAAAGATACTGCCGATCAGACTAACCCGAACTCTTACCCACCACATTCATCTAGACCAATGTGGTTTCATGTCCGGTAGGTGCCCTCATCATTGTGTCCGAAGAGTGCAGTTGGCCCTCACTCTTGCACCCCAACTGAAAGGCAATCTGGCCCTCTTCCTCATCCACTTTCACAAGACGTTTGACTCGGTCTCGTGGTCGTGTCTTGAGGCCATGCTCCAACGGGCGGGCTTTGGGCCCAAGTTTCGTGGCTTAGTGGGATTATTACATAAAGTCCCCTCCGCACAAGTTTGGGTGAATGGAATTCTCTCCTTGCCCTTCTCAATCTATAGAGGGATGCAGCAGGGCTGTCCCCTATTCCCCCTGCTGTTCGCCCTTGCTATAGAACTATTGGTGCGCCTGATATGGTGTGACATGCGGGTACGGGGATGGCAATGGGGGATAGCATGGAAAACTGGATTGCCCTGTATGCAGACGATGTCCTGCTGTTCCTCAATGAACTGCAGGTATCGGGTCCTATATTTCTTGAGATCCTTCAAGTATTCTAAAGCGTCTGTTCTATGGATGAATTCTAAGACAACAGTTCTAGTACAGGTGGCTGGTGATGCTGCAGGCCACCTTTGCTGCCCTGACATACCAATCAGGCACAACTCATTCATGTACCTAAGAATCCACATCTCTACCCTTCCGGACCTGGCGTGGACCCTGTAATTCCACCCCCTGCCTTAGTATTAGACCGGGATTTAAGCGCATGGTCCCGCCTAACACTGAATCCGCTGGGACACATTGCTGTTTTTAAAATGATGCCTCTTCCCTGGTATCTAAACATCCTGACAAACTATTCTCATCCAATTACACAGCATGGTTTAGATCGCTTATGTCAAAATTAACATCCTTCTTCTGGGCGAATGGGCATCACTGGGCGGCCTCTGCCTCAGCTCGTAAATAAACATTTGACAGGCGCCTCGGTATCCTGGATTTTAATGGCTACTATCTTGCAGAGCACCTGGTCCCTGTGAACAAGTGGTTTGCCGGTGGATGGGACTGTCCGGCATATAGAATTGAACTACATCACTTGGGGTTTGACAGGCTTATGGACTTAATTTATGGCAGCCCCATCCTGTAGCCAAGTGTCACTGCTCTGTTGGAGAGCAGCTCTGTACCCTATCCAATGAACAGATATGACGCCGCTATGGCAGGGTACTTGGTTAAGACAGGTGTTGCAACTAGAGTGCTTCTCCCACTGGGACTACATAGATTTTAAATACCTGGGTGATGTTTGTCATAGTGAGTCCTTGATGTCCTTTCAAGAACTGTAAGACCACTATGGTCTGTCGCGCACCCAGTTTTTTCACTATCTTCAACTGTGCCACACGTTCTTCACCCACCTCCCAGCGGTGGAGCAAATTTCTGAATACAGTCCCCTGGAGGTGATATTTCTGATGGGGTGAATAGGTAAAGGTGCGATTGATTAACGCACTGGATCTGTTCCCTTCCCTTTGGCGTAGATGGGAGAACTGAGTGGGGGATTTGGATGATGGGGACTGGCAGGAGAGTTGTCTAGCGCTGGGATTCAAGTGATCTCCTCACATCTACGGATGGCTCAGATTAATTATTTACTTTTGGTGAATCCTGCTCTGAGCGGATTTTTATGGGAGTGCCTTCCTTAGCTGCTAAGCGCAGTATCGCTCGTAATTGGAAATATTCTAGATCTCCCACCCCTGTGGCATCACAAAGATGTGATGATCGGTATGTGCCAGGAACAGCCTGTATAGTTGGCCCAGGGCTGTCCCAAGATGAATGAGAAAATATGGGGTAAATGGTGTGCATTCCATAGTTTGTCAAAGTAAATTGCAAAAAGGAAGGTGACAAAACTATGATTATTTGATATGGATAGGAATGATTTTATCTCCTACATGTACATCTCAATGGATGAATCTTGTGGTGTTTAACTTTATAAACTTAATGTACAAGTTACTTACCTTCGGTAACAAAATATCTGGTAGAGACATATTCCTTACCTTTGAATTTTCCCCCAGGCGTCAGACTGGATCAGGAGATTTTTCTTCAAGCAATACCCTTGCGCGTCGGTAGGTGGCGTCTGTCGACTCCGCAGGCGTAGCAGTCACTGTAGTGACGTCAGAAGTAGTACATAGATGCCACCCTCGCGCAGTGACGTCAGTTTCTTTTAACGACTTTCCACGCCAGAGCACAGAGCCGCTAAGAACACTGAGATTAGTGCGCCAGAGCTAAGGACCTGAAAGAGGAAATCCCTGTCCCTAGAAATCAGTTCGCAAGGAGGGATGATGGGTGGGCGGTAAGGAATCTGCAACTAGAATAGGTCTCTACCAGATATTTTGTTACCGAAGGTAAGTTACTTGTACCTCTGATAGAGACTTCTACTTGCAGATTCCTTACCTTAGAATAGATACCCAAGCAATGCCATCCTCGGTGGTGAGCTGCGAACCAAGATCATACTAGAAAATCCTGCAGGACCGAACGACCAAAGTAACCGTTTCGACGGTCCTGACTATCCAGGCAGTAATGCTTAGCAAACCTGTGCAGGGATGCCCACGTAGCTGCCTGACAGATATCCAGTACAGGAACTCCGCGGGCTAACGCAGTGGATGCAGCAGTCGCTCTGGTAGAATGAGACCGCAAGTCTTCAGGAGGTTGCTTTTTAGCCAAAGCGTAGCACGTTTTGATGCAAAGAAGCACTCATCGAGAGATGGTACGCTTTTGCACCGCCTTCCCTTTCTTCGCACCCACATAGCCAACAAAGAGTTAATCGTCCACCCTGAAATCTTTAGTACGATTGAGCTAGAACGCCAATGCTCTTTTTGGGTCCAGACAGTGGAGTCTCTCCGCCTCATGGTGAAGGATGTGGGGGTGCGCAGAAGGTAGGCAAAGTGATGGACTGGCCTACCTGAAATGGTGTAACCACCTTAGGAAGGAAGGAAGCTCTAGTGCATAACACTACTTTGTCAGGGTGTACAGACAAGTATGGAGGTTTTGAAGAAAGGGCCTGAAGCTCACTCACCCTGCGAGCAGAGGTGATAGCGATGAGAAAGACAGTTTTGAATGTGAGGAGCCGCAAGGGACAATTATGCATTGGCTCAAAGGGGGTACACATCAAGTAAGTAAGTACAAGATTAAGATCCCACTGAGGCATGATGAAGGGAGTGGGAGGAAATAAGTGGGTGAGCCCTTTTAAGAACCTACTCACAATAGGAGATTTAAAGAGTGAGGGCTGATCAGGAAGCCTAAGAAAGGCGGAAATGGCAGACAAATACCCTTTAAGGGTGCCCAAGGCCGAGCCCTGCTGGGCTAAAGAAAGAATGAACAGAAGAACCTCTGAAAGAGGGGCAGAAAGGGGGTCAACAGATTTGTTGGTACACCATGCCACAAATTTATTCCAACAACAGGCGTATACCAGTTTAAGTCGATGGACGCCTGGCTGCCAAGATTACAGACTTTGGGTGGAAGGTCAAATGTCGTCAACTGTTGCCGCTCAATCTCCACGCATGAAGGCAGAGGTTGGACAGGTTCGGGTGGAGAACAGTCCCCTGCTGCTGCGACATAAGATCTGCCTGAAAAGGCAGTCTGAGTGGAGGATAGATGGACATGCTCAATAGCCATGGATACCACACTCTTCGAGCCCAGTCCGGAGCCACCAAGATAACTTGTTCCCGGTCGTACTTGATTTTCTTGAGAACTTTGGGCAGAAGAGGGATAGGCGGGAAGACGTAAAGGAGGCTGGAGCTCCACTCGAGACAAAAAGCGTCTCCGAGCGAGTGCCGCCTTGGAAACTCCAACTCGCAAAATAGCTGACATTGCGCGTTCTATGCGTAACTAAGGCTCTCCCCACTTGAGAAAGAGACCTTGAACCACCTCCGGATGGAGACGCCATTCGTGATAGACAGTGCCTCGGCGGCTGAGTTCGTCTGCTCTGAAGTTCAGAGAGCCCGCCAGATGTTGAACCATCAGGGTAATGCCCTGGTGTTCTAGCCATGTCCAGAGGCGTAGTGCCTCCTGACAAAGGGTCCAGCACCCTACCCTGCCTTGTTTGTTGGAGTACCACATGGCGGTAGTGTTGTCCGTGAACACCTGCACAGCTTTCCCTTTGAGAGAGGGAAGGAATAATTTCAACACAAGCCTGATCGCCTGGAGCTCCAGCATATTTATGCGGAGTCCCGACACTGCCAGAGACCAGAGGCCTCTGTTCTCCGCCTCTCCCATGTGGCCGCCCCGCCCGAGAAGTGACGCATCTGTCACTAAAGAGAGATCTGGTTGGGGAAGGGAGAGGGATCTGCCGTTGACCCATTCAGGATTCGAAAGTCACCACTGCAGGTCTTATGCAGTC
Source organism: Pleurodeles waltl (assembly GCF_031143425.1). Taxonomy (NCBI): domain Eukaryota; kingdom Metazoa; phylum Chordata; class Amphibia; order Caudata; family Salamandridae; genus Pleurodeles; species Pleurodeles waltl. The sequence continues at coordinate 849,797,831 of NC_090444.1, forward strand.
CCCTCCGAGATCTGGACCATGTTGGAGAGATTTCCCTGATGCTGCGCCCACTGGAACTTCAGGTCCCACTGCAGAGCCCGCATATGCCACCTGGCATGTGTTACTAGCAGAATGCAGGAAGCCATGAGGCCCAGCAACCTCAGAGTCTGTCTCACCGAAACCCAAGACCAAGGCTGAAAGATCTGAATCATAGCCTGAATGTCTTGGACTCGCTTTTCAGGAGGATAAGCCCGAAATTGCACTGTGTCCAGAACAGCTCCAATGAAAGGGAGCGTCTGAGAGGGAGTCAGGTATGACTTTGGCACGTTTATAGTGTACCCCAGCTGGTGCAGGAGGTTCGCTGTAGTCTGAAGGTGGGAGACAACTGTCAGGGGCGAAGGCGCCTTCAACAGCCAGTCATCTAGGTAGGGGAAGACTGGGACCCCTAACCTGCGTAGATGAGCTGCAACCACCGCCATCACTTTCGTGAACACCCGAGGGGTGCTGGTAAGGCCGAAAGGGAGCACAGTAAACGCTTGTGACCCACCACGAACCGTAGGTAAAGTCTGTGGGCAGGCAGGATGGGAATTTGGTCCTGCAAGTCCAACACTACCATTCAGTCTCCTGGGTCCAAGGCAGACAGAACCTGAGCCAGGGTGAGCATTTTGAATTTCTCCTTCCTGAGGAAGTAGTCCCGGTCCCTGAAGATCTAGGATAAGACGTAAGCCCTTGACCTTCTTTGGCATCAGAAAGTAGCAACCACAACATACTTCTGGCACAGGGACCCTTTCTATAGCTCCCTTGGCCAAGAGAGCCGCGACTTCCTGGCGGAGAAGCACCAAATGATCCTCCGGAAGATGATGGAAGGATGGTGGTATGTGTGGTGGTGCAGATTCGAAAGGGAGGGAGTAGCCCTTCTGAATGATCTGCAGAACCCACCCGTCCGTGGTGATATGTTCCCAGTGAGGCAGGTGATGGCGGATCCTGCCACCAACTGGGTGGGAGTGAGGGGACGGACTAGGAGGGTTTGGAGGCTGCAGGTCGGGGGGCAGAGGCAGACTGGACAGACCTCTGGTTCCCTGTCCCACGGCCCTGTGGGATTCCACGTCCACAGCCACGCATAGTGTGGCTATGGACGCGTGCATGGCACGGTGGCTGGGTAGAGGATGCGACAGGGCGCCCCTTCCGTGTCCACGAAAGAGACAAAAAGCGGACTGTGGTGGGCGTGTAGTGGAGGAAAGACCAAGGGACCGAGCTGTAGCACAGGAATCCTTGAATCTCTCCAAGGCCAAGTCCGCTTTGTCTCCGAAGAGACGAGTGCCATCAAAGGGCATGTCTATGAGTGACTGTTGGACATTCCCCGAGAAGCTAGAAGTATGTAACCAGGTGTGGCGCTGTAAGGCCACTGTCGTCGCAAACGATCTGCCCAGAGTCGGTCGTATCTAGCCCACAACGGATAGTGAACTTTGCTGCGTCTCTCCCATCTTTCACTGACTGGGAGATGATAGCATGGGTCTCCTCCGGTATCTGCGGCAGGACTTGCGCAACTGTATCCCACAGTGAGTGGGAATAACGGCCCAAAAGACATTGGGTGTTCACAGACCGCAGTGCTAGGCTGGAGGAAGAAAACAACTTCTTACCAAACTGATCCAGCCTTTTGGATTCTGTATCCGGGGGTGCGGAAGGGAACGCGCCAGAAGAAGAGGAAGCCTAGATTACAAGACTCTCAGGCGTAGTGGGGCAGGAACTTTGGGTCGTTCGGCGCGGGCGGATGGCGGCAAGCGATAGTCCTGTTCACAGGAGTCCCTGTGTTGGGTTTGGACCATGTACCCAAAAGGACATCAGTGAGGACCTCATTGAATGGGAGAAGGGGTTCCGAAGTAGAAGCCCCAGGCTGAAGCACCTCCGTCAGGAGATTAGACCTGACTTCACAGTAGGTAGCTCAAAGGCAAGGACCTCAGCCGCCCTACTAACCACCATACTTTAAGTAGCTCCCTCTGCCGTAGCCACGATAGGAGGAGACAGCATGCCAGCATCAGGAGAAGTATCCAGACCACTGGCTTCGCCCAAGTTCTGTATAGGGTCCATAGTAGGGTCATCCTGGTATTCATAAGGGTCCAGGGACCCCCTCCAATTCATCCCCCTATTCATACCCATAGAAAAATGGGTCTGAATCCGACCTCGGGCAGATAGGGCCCGCCGATGGCGGCATCGGCCGACTCAGTCGTCGGGGATAAGAATTGGGTCGATGTCGACAGTGGGCACTACCGACATCAGGAGCATCGATAATCGACCCGGCGCCGGGGAAGGTCTTAATGGTGCGACTGGCATTGGTGCGGATCGACGCACGGATCTGGAGGCGAACTCGGTGGCCAGGGCTGTAGCCATCGGCACGGAACCCAAATGTCCCTCAGCCGAACCCCTTGGGCCCAAAGGCGTTGTATCGGGGAAGGCCTACCCAAAGATGAGGCGCATGGCCTCGTAAAACTATGTTGGGCGGGGGTCGCTCCGGCTCCGGGAAACTCGGGGAAGCGCGTAGTCGACCCAGACGCAGGCTCCGAGGACTGAGGCCTAGTGCGTGGACGCTCGTCCCGCGTCGCGCAGGCCGAGCGACGGGGTGAAGTCAGAGAGCGATGGGACTTCTTCGACTTTTTCTTCTTCTAACCTTGACCCGAGGACTTTGAAGAAGACGAGTGGTGATGACTCCGCGACTGATCTCGAGACCTTCCTCTCAAGCGAAACCAGAACCTACCTGGAGTCGAGTGCTGGGCCGCAATTAGCTTTAGGGACCGCTCCCTCAAAGCTTTTGGGTGCATGGCCCGACACTCTGAGCACGACTTCGGGTTGTGGTCGCGCTCGAGGCACCACTGACAAACGCAATGAGGATCCGTTATTGACATTGTCCGATGGCAGTCGACACAAGGCTTGAAACCCGGTCTTCGGGGACATCTCGACGCACCAAAGTCGTACCAAAAACCTCGACAAAATGGTCGAATTTGGCCAGAAAATAGCCTAGGGTAGCTCTCTCCGGATCAGCACGTGGCACAGAAAGAAAAGAACTGACGTCACTGCGCAAGGGCGGCATCTATGTACTACTCCCAACGTTATCACAGCGACTACGCCTGCGGAGCTGACTGACGCCAACGCCTGGGGGAAAATTTTAAGGTAAGGAATCTGCAACTAGAAGTCTCTATCAGATAAAGTTGGTTATCAAAAAACATATCTGGGTATTGTTATAACAAAAGATGGAGACATATTCCTGGTGGAAAATTTGGAGAAAACCCTAGACTCTTATAAAATGTGGGGCTGACTGCTAGAAGAAGCACACCTCTCACTCATGGGTAGAGCATCTCTCTACAAGATGATTTACCTCCTGAATGCCCTGTATGCACTACCGTATACTCCGTTTCAGGTTGGTGGCAGCAGTCATGAAGAGCGTACTTTGGGGGTGAGGGGCCACAAGGTTAGCATGAGCATCCCAGACCAGGAAATCGCTGGATGGAGAACTAGCCCTCCCCAATCGCCAAGTATACTACTGGGCGACCACGAATACAGGCAATTCATGATTTGGCTTTTGCATCTCAGCAGGAGCTCTCAGTGATGGCAGACAGGACACAGAAGGGTACGTCTAGCATCTATACGACCGCCTCCGCTGCTGGTACCTACGGCGGTAGCAGTTGAGTCCTAGCTGAGAGGGCCCAGGGATGGAGCATTAAATTCATGTTTGAGAGCTTCCCAGTGGGCTTCTGAGTAATTGAGGGGGTTATGGCTTATTAACAGCCACGCCAAGTGGGATATCATAGGAATATGGTAGGGGACATCTGAAGGAGGCATAAGATGATCCGAAACGTTACCTAGAGCTCCAGGACCTATATGACCTCTCCTGACCATACCAGTATCTGTGCCACCTCCTTTGGCTGTATATGTAGGACCTGAAAGAGGCCCCAGATTAATCTCTAATGGAATACAGAGTGCTGAGACCCCCCCTCACTAGTCATGTGGTGTCTGGACTGCACTCAACCCTACTACAAAACAGTCCCCAACCCATTTTCACCTTCCCCCCCACTGGATTGCCTCTGTGAGAAGTGGGAGGGAAAGTTGGGTAGACTGGAGAATGACGATGGGTTGGGGGGGAGGGGGGGGGGGGGGTCAGCCTGTAAATACACCTGAGATGCAGCCCATCCAGGCGGGTTCCCAACTGGCACAACTGAAACTCCTCCATAGGGCCTATCATAGCCAATCTGCACTGTTCCAAATGGGCACGGGAACCCTGCTCCACTAAATTTGGGAATGCCCCCTCCTTCAGAGGAGGGAATAGATAAGAGGCTCTTAGAGGTTCTGAGCTGCCTCTAAGTGAACTAACCTCCCAACTGATAGCCCCTGAGGATATGGAGCAACCAGTCTCTAGAAAGATACAGCCTGATCTTTTGCTACACTCCCCAAATCTTGGCTAAAGGACGCATCATTAGAATGTGGGGGAGTAGTGAGTAGTGAGGGCCTGAAGCAAAGGAATTGGGAGGCCTATGTAGTCTGATGGTTGAGCTTCAAAAACATGGTATGCAAGGTGCAAAGTTACCATATGAACTTTGACAAGGTGTGGGGTCCCTGGAGACAGGCCATGGAGGACATGTCCCCAGGGTGTTAGGTGATCATATGAGAAACAAGAGATTTAAAAAAAGAAAATACCTGAAATCATCTCCCATAAATGACTTACTGCCCTTGAGAGCAATCCTGCTCAACATCCAATCTTGAATGGAAATTATTTTTCAATCAGAAAAAAAGATTTAACTCGTCCTATTCTCACCCCCCAAAAAAAAAATTTAAACCCATATCGTTTACATTACATTAATCTACCTGATTTAATATCCACTTTGGTGCAGATGATAAGTTCACTAGGAATAACACTAGACCAATCTATAACCATGGCCTTACACATCAACAAAAACTCCAGAAGTGCGAATTTACATCTTTGCATGCTGACAAAACTGAAACTTATCCTGCTCCAGATCCACCTAAAAACGACCTCACATATATTGATAGTACTAAGATTAGAATTTAGCACTGCAGTCCTAGTTGGCGGCTCTCAGAATGCCCTTACCCCCCTAAAAATGGTCCTACATGCAGCAGTCAGACTACTCTCACTGACTAAGAATTCAACCCCATCTCTTGCATACTCGACAGCTTACACCTGCTCCCCAATGAAGTCACAATCAAATTCGAGGTGTAATGCTTAGCCATCAAGACTAGCCAGCACCCCTATGAGAAATCCATGGAATACTTAGTTTTGAGGCAAACCCTTAAAATGGCTCGAAAAACCTATTGTCTTTATTAGTGTGAAAAGCCTAAAAGCTATACAAGGCCTTCACTGTTCTTAAAAAAAGCCCTATTAGTCTACTTAATTTCTTTAACTTATTACTCCTCTCTAAGTTGGCATGCCGCATACATTGCAAATATATGCCCAGCTACTTGGGATAAATGTCCCAAATGGAGACGCACAAGCTCAACCCAGTTATATATATTCACTGCAGAAGTATGTCTGATGGACATGGGGGAAGAAAGTGTAGTCTCTATCACTAATAAAACTGCCTCCAAATGTTACTAAGTCACAAATCTTGTAGTTTGCCTGTGAGTTGCAATGCCCCAATGTGCTACCTTCATCACCTGGCCTAGCCTCAAACAATATCCCAGACTCTGTCCATACAACCTCACCAACAGCCTCGTTAGTAAGTTCTGCCAAGAAGCCCTCCCAAAGGTGTTAGACAGGATTGGGATCTTAGCAAAAGTAGTTGCTATCCAATCAGAGAACCCACATAATCAGTAATATTCCTTCCTCATACGATTAACTTTCTGAAAGTAATGTGGAGAGATTTCACTTTAAATAAAAAAAATAACTACCCCTATTATGTTTCAAATACTCAGTGAAACAGGAAGCCTCAACATGTGTTATATTTCATACAGTTCTGTTCACTTATCCACAAACGTGTTTCCTGCAAACAAATTGGTATCCGGATGGGACACCAGTATGGCCTTCCATAATGCCCCTCTTTTCACGAGTCAGTTGAGCCCTCTAACATTTAGAGACTTGTCGCTTTGGATTCTTCAGACAAAACAACTGGGGGTCACTGCTGTAGCGGGCAGAACGCTGTTGTTACCTTGGCCACACGGCAGTTCAGCCGCGCATCACCTCATCTATTCTGCCTCAGCGAGTACAAAACATCACCTTTCCTTTTCCCTGACGGTCAAGTCAACCCCTCTATCACCATCCATGACTCAGTCCACAAATTCGAGCCTCTGCTAAGGTTAGATGGGCTCTGGATGTTCAGGATCAAATAGGGCCAGGTGCAAATTGAAGGGTAACCACATCTCATGCCACCATCTGGTTCATACCCTTACTTATTCATTAACTTAGCAGCACCAGTGTATCTAACGGAGACTTTTTGCTTTAAACAAATGTTTGCTGTCTTGGAGAGTAAATGAAGAGAAGATGGTATGCTGCCCATTGCAGGCTATCATACCTTCCTTCACAGCCATTCACAGGGAGTTGCAAAATACAGCCTGCCTAATATCCACTAGGCAGGTGGGTCTGAGTCCCATGTGAATGGGTAACTTGCAGTGTGTCATATCAGCAAATAGGTTGGAAAACAAATTACATCCCCCATTGTAAACCAGCCAGTGTCTAACTTGAACATTCCTCGTTTGTAATCGAGCAGAGCACGAGGCTCTTAGCATTTATTCAGTTTCAAGAATTCTGTAGTCACATCAACGAAAGAGCAGTGCAAAGCACAACAAATGTACATTAAAGAAGTAACGAAGCCATGAAATAGCATGCTACACAAAGTTTTGCTGAACGCATGACGAAATGATAAAAAATGTTTGGTACAGTGCCATTATGTAAGGCTCTATATTAACCAATCTTTGGTGCTGTATGTACATCTTGAATGAAAAACAGAACCCTAAAGGGTGTATAAAATGTAAAGGAGGTGGTTTATTGAAACAGAGTCCTGAACTAACCTTAGATCATACTCGCATATAAGTTTGCAGAATTGAAAGACTAGTGCTTGTACAGAGGAGAGCTTATCAAATTACAAAATTATCGTCAGTTTGAAAGTCAAAAGAATCTGTGCATGCAGAATCAGGTTTCCATAGGGTTTTATGCTATAGCACATAAATATTCATAACATCCATCAATAACTAGCATACTTAAATTAGTCTATTTTGTCTAATGGAAGATTATCCTCTGTACAAAATAATAGCATCCTTCACAAGTAACATAACTATGTTACCATTTTAAAATGCAGAGATAACCATAACATACCTGAATAACCCCTTCCATCATGCTGACCATCTTATTAACTATTGCAATGACCTTGTGGCTGCGCTCCGCAGGGGTCATGTCTGGTCGGTATTGGTTAGAGAGTACATAACGACACGTCATGTACAACACGTAGGTTGGTGACAACTTAAAGTGGACGGTGGAGCTGTTTGTATAGTTGATGATGGCCGACAAGAAGGCATCTTCGGCTACAATAGATAAAAAGTAACAAACAAATTTGAAAAGGAGAAAATTATCTGTACTATTTCATGACTCCCTGTTTCCCTAAATGCACATATCTTAATTATTTCAATTTCATTTGTATATGCCAAGCACTGTATAATTGCCATTGCCTGAAAGTTCCAATTTTGCGTCCACCCATGAACATACATGGTCATACTTTTAAATACAAAAGCAAATATGACACGTTTTATTGATTTACTGAACACTACAATGCTTTGTTTTTCAGACAAACACAAGTGGGTTTGTGAACCCGCAAGCTAGTCCTCAGGTCTTCAGTCTCATTCAATTTAGATTCCTAGCTCAGACTGATATTTCAGTATGTGAACTAGTTCAAAAACTCTTCCAACAAGATAGTCTAAAACCTTATTTTTATAATTTGCTCCAAAGACTCGGAACAAATGACACCAAATCCAGAAACTACTTGGATCCAGTGCCATCTTAATGCATACATTTGGCTGTTCCAGAAAATAGTGTGTGCATATATCTTTCTTGTAAAAGTTTTGTACAAATCAGATAGATATAGCCAAGGCTAATGACGCTCAAAACCTTTTAAGGACTAACCACCATAACCCCTTAGCTGCTGGGCCGTCCCCCCCCCACCAGTGCTGAGCCGTTTTTTGGCTATTTGGGGTAGTTCGCGCTTAGGCCTTCATAACTTTTTGTCCACATAAGCTATCCACGCCAAATTTGAGTCCTATTTTTCCAACATCCTAGGGATTCTAATGGTACCCAGAGTTTGTGGTTTCCCCTGGAGGAGACCAAGAAAATAGCCAAAATACAGTGAAAATTTCGTGGGAAAAAAAGGGCTGCCGAAGAAGGCTTGTGTTTTTTTCCCTGAAAATCACCATCTTCCCACCTTTCAGGAACGGGCAGACTTGAATCAGAAAACCAAATTTTTCAACACAAATTTGGCATTTTACTGGGACATACCCCATTTTTACTATTTTTACTATTTTTGGTGCTTTCAGCCTCCTTCCAGTTAGTGACAGGAATGGGTGTGAAACCAATGCTGGATCCTGGAAAGCTAAACATTTCTGAATACTAGACAAAATTCTGAATTCAGCAAGGGGTCATTTGTGTAGATCCTACAAGGTTTCCCTACAGAAAATAACAGCTGAAATAAAAAAATATTGAAATTGAGCTGAAAACAACAGCCATTTTTCTTTATGTTTTACTCTGTAACTTTTTCCTGCGATGTCAGATTTTTGAAAGCAATATACCGTTATGTCTGCTGGACTCTTTTGGTTGCGGGGATATAAAGGGCTTGTAGGTTCATCAAGAACCCTAGGTACCCAGAGCCAATAAATGAGCTGCACCCTGCAGTTGGTTTTCATTCTATACTGGGTATACAGCAATTCATTTGCTGAAATATGAAGAGTGAAAAATAGGTATCAAGAAAACCTCTGCATTTCCAAAATGGGCTCAAGACAAGGTTTTGAGAAGCAGTGGTTATTTGCACATCTCTGAATTCCGGGGTGCCCATACTAGCATGTGAATTGCAGGGCATTTCTCAAATAGACGTCTTTTTTACACACTCTTATAATTGGAAGGAAAAAATGTAGAGAAAGATAAGGGACAATAACACTTGTTTTGCTATTATATGTTCCCCCAAGTCTCCAGATAAAAATTATACCTCACTTGTGTGGGTAGGCCTAGCGCCCGTGACAGGAAATGCCCCAAAACACAACGTGGACACATCCCATTTTTTGACAGAAAACAGAGCTGTTTTTTACAAAGTGCCTACCTGTAGATTTTGGCCTCTAGCTCAGCCGGCACCTAGGGAAACCTACCAAACCTGTGCATTTTTTAAAACTAGAGACCTAGGGGAATCCACGATGGGGTGACTTGTGGGGCTCTGACCAGGTTCTGTTACCCAGAATCCTTTGCAAACATCAAAATTTGGCCAAAAAAAAAACATTTTCCTCTCATTTCGGTGACAGAAAGTTCTGGAATCTGAGAGAAGCCACAAATTTCCTTCCACCCAGCATTCCCCCAAGCCTCCCGATAAAAATGGTACCTCACTTGTGTGGGTAGGCCTGGTGCCTGCGACAGGAACAGATAACACAACGGTCAATGTTGGTCCTTACATGAGGCAGCTGTTGACCCTGGAGTGATCCATTCCTGACGCAGGCACTCAAGTGGGGTAGTGTTTTTATCAGGACAGGTGAGGAATCACTGGGTGGTAAGAATTTTGTGGATCCCAGCATATTCCTGTAGTTTGTGTGACAGAAATGCAAGAAAAATAGAGTTTTTATTCAACATTTCAGCTTTGCAGGGTATTCTGGGTAAGAAAACTTTGGGGAATCCACACAAGTCACACCTCTGTGGACTCCCCCGAATGTCTAGTTTCCAGAAATGTTTGGGTTTAGTGTGTTTCTCTATATGGCCGCCGAACTCAGGACCAAAAACACAGATGCCTGCCTTACAAAACCAGTTTGTTTTGCGATAGATCATTTTGATGTCTCCACAATACGATTTGGGCGGTGGAATTTGGGGCTGAACTAAATTGGGGAGCTCCAAAGAGAGCACTCTCCCTCTCCCTCTGCTTGCCGCGCATTCACCTGCTCTCTGGGTTGGGCTAACCCACTATTACCCAGTTGAACAGACTGCTTGCGAAGGGACAGCAGGACTGTCCTCATCACCTCCTTCATAATGTACTGGAAGAAGAGTTATCGAATGGGACTCCTCCGACTGAAAAATCACTCCCAGAGTCTGCACCATTGTCCTATCCCTCAGATGCTGTCTCAGTATCTGATCCTATGTCAGAGCTGTCCTCTATAACCCGAGTGACGGCAGCAGTCATCCATCAAGATGCCATCTCTGCTATTGGCTAAACTGTTGATCTAAAACACTAGCCTACGTAGACAGTCACAAAATCGATGGTGTGTGTGAGATACGTGCAACAGTAGAGGCCACCTTACCTGCGCTTCTTCCCTCAATCAGCACGTTCTTTCAAGACACTCAAAAAACACCTCGTCACATACCATTCGTCACAGTCTTTAGCACCTCCTGCGCCCAGTCCAACAATCATTATTGGTGCTCCCACTCCCTCCCTCCTCGGATTCCCTCATTACCACCCAGCAAAAGTGCCCTTCATCTCTCCATAGCCGCCCTCCACCCCGCACATACATTTCATTTCTATTAAAGCGCAGGTAATGGCTGACTTTACTAATGTACTCAGCTATCTACATAAAATACAGATTTGCTCTTTGCAGTAGGCATATAAACCTTCTGCGCTTCTTTATGGCACTATAACTGCCACTAGACAAGTCTGACCCTTTTGCAGCAGAAACATAATCACAATACTTACTTGGCTTTTTTATTGCTGCCTAAAAGCTACAGTTGAAAAGCGTCAGTTGAAGTATGTGCATTGCTTTGAAGACGCAAGCTGCAACTGCAAGACAACTGGTGGCATATATCACTTTCACTTACCCAGTGTACATCTGTTCGTGGCATGAGTCGCTGCAGATTCACATGCTTTGCACATCCCGCCATCTAGTGTTGGGCTCAGAGTGTTACAAGTTGTTTTTCTTCGAAGAAGTCTTTTCGAGTCACAAGATTGAGGGACTCCTCCCCTTTCGGCTCTATTGCGCATGGGTGTCGACTCCATCTTAGATTGTTTTCCCCGCAGAGGGTGAGGTAGGAGTTGTGTATTATAGTATTAGTGCCCATGCAATGGAGTGAATATGTATGTACATAATAAAGTGATATATTTACAAATGTTCAAGATCAACTTCGAAACGGCTACAGGCTCCCGGGGGAGGCGGGTGGGCGCATGTGAATCTGCAGCGACTCATGCCACGAACAGATGTACACTGGGTAAGTGACATTTTCCGTTCGATGGCATGTGTAGCTGCAGATACACATGCTTTGCATAGACTAGTAAGCAGTTATCTCCACAAAAGCGGTGGTTCAGCCTGTAGGAGTTGAAGTTGTTTGAAATAATGTTCGTAGTACTGCTTGGCCTACTGTGGCTTGTTGTGCCGTTAACACATACACGCAGTAGTGTTTGGTAAACGTATGAGGCGTAGACCATGTGGCTGCCTTACATATTTCAGTAATTGGAATATTTCCTAGAAAGGCCATGGTAGCACCTTTCTTTCTAGTCGAGTGTGCCTTTGGTGTAATAGGCAATTCTCTTTTTGCTTTGAGATAACACGTTTGAATGCATTTAACTATCCATCTAGCAATGCCTTGTTTTGAGATTGGATTTCCTGTATGAGGTTTTTGGAAAGCAATAAATAATTGTTTTGTTTTCCGAATTTGTTTTGTTCTGTCAATGTAGTACATTAACGCTCTTTTGATGTCTAATGTATGTAGTGCTCTTTCAGCTACAGAATCTGGCTCTGGGAAGAACACTGGTAGTTCTACTGTTTGATTCAAGTGGAACGGTGATATGACTTTTGGTAAGAATTTAGGATTTGTTCGTAAGACTACTTTATGCTTGTGTATCTGAATAAATGGTTCTTGTATGGTAAATGCTTGTATCTCACTTACTCTTCTTAGAGATGTGATAGCAATTAGAAATGCAACTTTCCATGTTAAGTATTGCATTTCACATGAGTGCATGGGTTCGAAAGGTGGACCCATGAGTGGTATTAAGACAATGTTGAGGTTCCACGAAGGAACTGGTGGTGTTCTTGGTGGTATAATTCTCTTTAGGCCTTCCATAAACGCTTTTATGACTGGTATCCTAAATAATGAAGTTGAGTGCGTAATTTGCAGATAAGCTGAAATTGCAGTAAGATGTATTTTAATGGATAAAAAAGCTAGCTTTGACTTTTGCAAATGTAGTAAGTAGCTTACAATGTCTTTAGCAGATACGTGTATTGGCTGAATTTGATTATTATGGCAATAATAAACAAATCTTTTCCACTTATTTGCATAGCAATGTCTAGTGGTTGGTTTCCTAGCTTATTTTATGACCTCCATACATTCCTGTGTAAGGTCTAAGTGTCCGAATTGTAAGACTTCAGTAGCCAAATTGCTAGATTCAGCGATGCTGGATTTGGGTGTCTGATCAGTTGTTTGTGTTGCGTTAACAGATCTGGTCTGTTTGGTAGTTTGACATGAGGCACTACTGAGAGGTCTAGTAGTGTTGTGTACCAAGGTTGTCTTGCCCAAGTTGGTGCTATTAGTACGAGTTTGAGTTTGTTTTGACTCAATTTGTTTACCAGATATGGAAGGAGTGGGAGAGGGGGAAAAGCGTATGCAAATATCCCTGACCAACTCATCCATAACGCATTGCCCCGAGACTGATCTTGTGGGTACCTGGATGCGAAGTATCGCATTTTGCGTTTTCTTTTGTTGCAAATAGGTCTATTTGTGGTGTTCCCGTACTTTGGAAGTAAGTGTTTAGTATTTGGGGGTGAATCTCCCATTCGGGGATTTGTTGGTGATCCCGAGAGAGATTGTCTGCTAACTGATTCTGAATCCCTGGAATAAACTGTGCTATTAGGCGAATGTGGTTGTGAATCGCCCAATGCCATATTCTCTGTGCCAGGAGACACAACTGTGTTGAGTGTGTTCCTCCCTGTTTGTTTAGGTAATACATCGTTGTCATGTTGTCTGTTTTGACAAGAATGTGTTTGTGGCTTATTATGGGTTGAAATGCTTTCAACGCTAGAAATACTGCTAGTAGTTCTAAGTGATTTATGTGAAACTGTCTTTGCTGAGTGTCCCATTGTCCCTGGATGCATCTGTAGTTATTACGTATTGAGGCACTGGGTCTTGGAAAGGCCGCCCTTGGTTTAAATTTATATTGTTCCACCATAGAAGCGAGGTGTATGTTTGGCGGTCTATCAACACTAGATCTAGAAGTTGACCCTGTGCCTGTGACCATTGTGATGCTAGGCACTGTTGTAAGGGCCTCATGTGCAATCTGGCGTTTGGGACAATGGCTATGCATGACGACATCATGCCTAGTAGTTTCATCACCATTTTGACCTGTATCTTTTGTTTTGGATACATGGCCTGTATTACATTGTGAAATGCCTGTACCCTTTGTGGACTTGGAGTGGCAACCCCTTTTGTTGTGCTGATTGTCGCCCCTAAGTATTGCTGTGTTTGACACGGCTGAAGGTGTGACTTTGTGTAGTTGAGTGAGAAACCTAGTTTGTGGAGGGTTTCGATGACATACTTTGTGTTTTGTGAACACCGTTCTTGCGTGTTGGTTTTGATTAACCAATCGTCTAGGTACGGGAACACGTGTATCTGCTGTCTTCTGATATGAGCAGCTACTACTGCCAGGCATTTTGTAAAAACTCTTGGCGCAGTGGTTATCCCGAATGGCAACACTTTGTATTCCAAGGGGTACATTACCAATTCAAACCTTAAGTACTTTCTGTGTGAAGGATGTATCGGTATATGGAAGTATGCATCCTTTAGGTCTAGTGTTGTCATGTAGTCTTGTTGTTTGAGCAATGGGATTACGTCCTGTAATGTCACCATGTGAAAGTGATCTGATTTGATGTAGGTATTTAACGTTCTGAGATCTAATATAGGTCTTAGAGTTTTGTCCTTTTTGGGTATGAGAAAGTACAGAGAGTAAACTCCTGTTCCTTTCTGATGAATTGGTACTAATTCTATTGCTTCTTTTTGTAGCAACGCTTGGACCTCTTGTCCTAGAAAGGTCCATGTGTTGTTTTGACATATTGTGTGTTTTCGGTGGGACGTTTGGAGGGAATTTGAGAAATTCTATGCAATAACCATGCTGGATAATTGCTAAGACCCAAGTGTCTGTTGTTATTTCCTCCCAATGTTTGTAAAACGTGGTTAGTCTCCCCCCCCACAGGTGTTATGTGTTGGGGATTTGTGACGTGGAAGTCACTGCTTGTTTTGAGGAGTTTTTGAACTTTGGAACTTCCCTCTATCCTTTTGGAATTGTTCCCCTCTATATTGTCCCCGAAAACTTCCCGCTGATATTGGCTCTGATAAGTGGGCCTTGTTTGTGAGGTTGTGGGTTCTGTAGTTTGTCCTCGAAACCCCCCTCTAAACTGCGTTTTGCGAAATGTGCCTCTGCTCTGTGGGGTGTAGAGTGTGCCCATGGCTTTGGCCGTATCAGTGTCCTTTTTTAGTTTTTCTATAGCAGTGTCCACTTCCGGCCCAAACAACTGCTGTCCATTAAAAGGCATATTCAGCACGGCTTGTTGTATTTCAGGCTTGAATCCTGATGTACGTAGCCATGCGTGTCTCCTTATGGTTACTGCTGTATTTACTGTCCTAGCAGCTGTGCCCGCTGCATCCATTGCTGACTGTATCTGATTGTTCGAGATACTCTGTCCCTCCTCCACCACCTGTTGTGCCCTTTTCTGGAACTCTTTGGGTAAGTGTTCAATGAAATGTTGCATTTCGTCCCAATGAGCCCTATCATATCTTGCTAGCAGTGCCTGTGAGTTGGCAATGCGCCATTGGTTGACCGCTTGTGCTGCAACCATTTTCCCCGCAGCGTCGAACTTGCGACTCTCCTTGTCTGGAGGTGGTGCGTCTCCCAAAGTGTGAGAGTTTGCTCTCTTACTAGCTGCCCCTACAACCACAGAGTATGGTGTTAATTGCTGCGTGATATATACCGGGTCTGTTGGCGGTGGCTTGTATTTTTTCTCCACCCTTGGAGTTATGGCCCTGCCCTTCACAGGCTCCTGAAACACCTGTTTGAAGTGTTTTAGCATTCCAGGTAGCATAGGGAGGCTTTGCTATTGGCTATGAGTGGAGGATAGTGTGTTAAACAAAAATTCATCCTCAATAGGTTCTGCATGCAGGGTGACATTATGAAATGCCGCTGCTCTTGACACCACCTGTGTGTATGCTGTACTGTCCTCAGGTGGCGACGGTCTCGCTGGGTAATAGTCTGGGCTGTTATCCGACACTGGCGCATCATAAAGATCCCATGCGTCGGGATCATCCTGACTCATTCCAGTATGAATTGGGGACTGCATCAGTGGTGGAGTGGCTACCGGTGATGCGTGCGTTGAGCGTGGTGGAGACGGTGGCGGTGTTATTTGTCTTCCATTGACTCCAGTTCTTGTCCGAACTTATGTCCTTGCATTTGTGAAGACAGTCCCTGTTCTTCTGTGTAGGAACCTGATTTCGGTTCCGAGGCCGGATGTTTCGGAATGGAAACTTTTTCGGCAGTCTTTTTCGGCTCCAACGCCACATTTTTTTATTTTTTCGGCGTTCCGGTCTCTCGGTGCGGACTCGTTTCGGAGCCGCCCTCTCGGTGCCGAACTTGCTCGGACCCGCTGTCTCGGGGTCGAGTCTGCTGTGTGCCGGTATCTTGAACGGAGTCAGATGTCTTTGACACATGCGTGCCCTTTTTCGGTGCCGATGATCGGTCACCTATCTTTCGGGTTAAGCCATGGCCTGCTGGCGGTGGCGTCCCCTGGGCTTTTGCAGTCTTCTCGTGAGTTTTGTGTGTCGACGTCTTACTCACGGTTTTAGGTGTCTGTTCGGGATCGACCTCTTCCGAGTCCGACTCCTCGATGTCTTTGTCCTGTCGGCGCCGACGCCATCTGCAGTCTTCTCGCTCTTCGGTCTCTTAATGTCTTCCTCGACCGAAATGCTCGACAGGCTTCACAAGTATCTTCTTTGTGTTCTGGAGACAAACACAAGTTACAGACCAGGTGCTGATCTGTATAAGGATACTTGTTGTGACATTTGGGGCAGAAGCGGAATGGGGTCCGTTCCATTAGCCTTGAAGAGACACGTGGTCGGGCCGACCAGGCCCCGACGGGGGATCGAAAAAACCCCGAAGGGCCACCGGAGCTCTTCAAATATCGGTGTCGATCTGTTGTAACTAACCCGATTCCGAACGCAAACAATACCGTCGACTTTTCAGAGATTCTAACTATCTTTCCGAACCGAAAACGCGGAGCGAAAAGGAACACGTCCGAACCCGACGGCGGAAAGAAAACAATCTAAGATGGAGTCGACGCCCATGCGCAATTGAGACGAAAGGGGAGGAGTCCCTCGATCTCGTGACTCGAAAAGACTTCTTCGAAGAAAAACAACTTGTAACACTCCGATCCCAACACTAGATGGCGGGAAGTGCAAAGCATGTGTATCTGCAGCTACACATGCCATCGAACACATAAATATATATATATATATATATATCCGTTTTCCGAGAGGGCTGGGGGCCAGAAACCTGAAAGTGTTTCCTGGCTCCCGATCGCAGCTGTGCTGCGATCGGGGCCAGGAAACACTTTCAGGAAGGCCTCGTAAGAAAGGGGAGACTCTCCCCTTTCTTACGAGGCCTTCCAGAACGCGGGGAAGGGCGTCTGTGGCCGCTTTCCCCATCGGAGCAGGAAGCGGCCTCAAGGCCGCTTCCTGCTCCGATGGGGAAATCAACATAGTAACGTCAGTCAGAAAGGGGCGGGTGGGGGCCGGGGGGAGACACAGAAGAGCTTCTGTGTCTCCCAGGGATAAAAAAAAATAAAAAAATCCTGATTAACCCCCTCCCTGGTGTCGGCCACTGGTCGTGACCTGCACCAGGGAGGTAGTGTTGGCGTCGGCCAGTGGCCGACGTCCGCACTTAAGCGGATAAATAGGACTGTCTATATAATATGTACGGATATTATATCAAGAAACTAGAGGTAAACCAACATTGTAGTTAAACTGGAAAATCTAACAAGCTCTGGAAAAAGCCAATTAGTCTTGGTTTGCCAAATCTGCTGGTATCTGCTTTGACAATGCTTTTAGAACTTCAGAGCAAGTACTGGCAAAGAGCCAACATCAGTGCATGACCATCTAGGAAAATTATTCTGTACAATTCCAAGAAAGCTGCCTCATTACTTCTAGACACAATGCAAGACCATTTGCAAATTGATATTGTTTGTCTGTTCCAAGATGGCCACCAGAGTACAAAATATTCAAAGGTGGATCCAGCTGCTATTGGTTTCGTCAAAACTTGTCATGCAATTCTAAAGCATTAGGGAAGCCAAGCAGAAGAGGGTAGAAGAGGGAGCAGCAGGGAGAAAGAAAGGGGAGGGCATAGAGAGAAACATCAAGCCTAGTAGGGATCTTTGTCACAAGAGTCAGAGGGGAGTCTGTGGACGGAGAGAGGTGGGACCAGAGGGAGGGAGACAATTCCATTGGGAGGCAGTGATGCCAAGGGTGAATGGGGTAGCTGGGAGTGGGGGAGTGAAAGAAAGGAGCAAGTCATGAACTTGACTGTTAAAACCGAACTGCCATAGAAATCTGTGAAAAGAAAAATGTCTTAACACTAATATGAAACAATAACTACGGTTAAATGGGTTAAAAAAAATATCCTTGACAGATATTTCTTCGTCGACTTTGTGCACTACCTTTGACCACATTATCCACGGCAATCTACTTAAACTTTGCCTTACCTGGTATGTAATATATAGGACTTGAAACCACCCCATACTCTATTGCAAAGGCTCTAACAGTGCACAGGTGGAGGGCTTCATCTGGGGTTGGCTCTGTCACCACTCCCTGTCCAACACAACCAACATGAGCATGCCCTTTATCAAGGGGTCTGGGCACACAGCATGGCACGTTTGATTATTTAAGAGCTGAAGCCAGTTTGTCTTTGCTTGAGATCCCCCATTCAGATGGGACAAGGCCTGGCAGTTTGGGGTGCACTGTGCTAGAACAGGATTCAAAGCTGATTAGTATATGGTTTCTCACTGTCTGGTTTGGTATAAGCAAATAAATGATAGATTGGAATATCTCATCAGCAATTAACCATGGCTGATTCAAGCAGTCTGTGTCTTCTTGATTTTGCTTCATGCGGGGACCTATATTGTCATAATTTCTGGTTAAATCTAGCAATCCCACTGCCCTTTCTATTTAAGCTGTTTTAACCATTAGGGATGCGTTTAGTAGTAAAATTGCCCCTACACTTATTTTGAGTTATAACGTAAATATTTGGAGAAAAAAATGTGTGGCTAAAGAATAAATTCCTTGATAAGCAATTTCATTATATTTTATTCTGGTCTGGTAAAAAACTGCTTATTGATATTATTGATATTACTTTGCCTCACAAAATGAAAAATTAAAAATAGAAATGTGTACATAGTTACATACATATATGGCCATAAGTTCAGCTCTCTTCATCCACTGGTCTGTTCAAAAGCCATTCACATTTTGTTTTGAGCCACAACAGCATACAGCATGGTGGCAAGTGGTCTACCTACTTCAGCCATTGGCATTTTTGCACTTAGTGACTACATCCTGTTGTGTAGCCATTTTAGGTATAGCTCCTTGCACGTTATTTTAGCACACTAGGCCTGCCGCTGTGTCCTTTAACCTAGATATATTTTACGCAGCTTCGTTTATTATTTTAACAATAGTCACATTTGCAGTCTTGTTTTATTTCTCTCTATCTACCGGTTATTTGTTTAGGCCAGCACTGTGTTCTTAAACAAGCACTCTGTGCTTCTCTCAAGGCTACAGTAAGATAGGTTGCCGGTGAATGTGGTAAAGTTTTATCCATGGTATTGATAGGAACATACACATCCTTACATTGGGACATTTTCTGAGAACATCAGCTGTTTTAATATAAAAACACTTCCCAGTCCCATATACATTAGAGAGAGATTCCAGTCAGATGACCACGACTGTATGCTGATTGCTGCACGCTTCACTACAGCTGCCTATGCAGGGTTCAGGCCTCGGCTCAGATATGGGGGAGATGTCTTCCCAGGGAAACCTGAAGGGCAGAACTAGAGCTCAACATGCTGTGCTCTAATATAGCCTAGGAAGGAATTAGTCTATTGACTACTGACAATATGGTAGTGTTATTTCTATGCTTTACTCTACTTGTCACAATTTTAATCCTGTCATGCTTTATCGTCCTGGTTATTGCAGTACATGCTTTAGTATCTAAGATGCAGTTGCTTCACTAAAAACCTTTTTGAAACATATACTGCCTTTGCTTGTCTTTGTATATGTGAGACTAATGTAAATGAGAGAAACGGATGAGATCTGAGTGACCACAATTTCCCTGAGGAGTTAACTGTGTCATGCGCTCGGCTGCCCACTCACTCTGCTCTTGGGTAGAGATGAGGCACTGCTAGTTAGCCGGAGCAAAACCCGGACTGGGGCGACAGGTGTTACATGTAGTGGGTTAGACTCAGTCTCTCACACCGTAGGCGATTCTGCTTCTCAAATCCAGTAGTATCATTATAATAATGAGAGCCTAAGAGACAATCCGTCTGATCAAATGGGCACATTCCTCTACTTCAGTGCTATTTGCTGGTGGGCCAATGTTTTTTTATTTTCCATTCATTACCCTTTTTCATTTGTTTTCAGTCACCCTTGTGTGTCCATACTATGGCCCTCATTACAACTCTGGCGGTAAATCCCACTTTCTGCCCTGCTGAAGACCACCAACATACCGTTTCGGCAGTGGAATTCACAGGTATTACGAACCACATCTCGGAATCCACCACAATACAGACACCCACACAAGTCCACCACACCAAAGGTCAGCGATAAACTGGCGATACCAAAACCTACACCGTCATGCCAACAAGAATACGCCCACACTATCACGACCCACGAATCAACGTGGTGGTCTTTCAACCGCGATAATCCATTGGCAGTGCACACCGCCAAGCTCAAAATATACACACATTTACAAAGCACAACCACATTGGACAATTCATCATACACACACCTGATACATATACACACAACACTATAAAACACACACCCACATTAGCCACAAACCCTTACAGCCAAAAATTTCGAAGAAGGCCAGAGAGAGAGATTAGCTAACACAACACCAGCATCCACAGACACACAACACCATCACTTTTACAACATCCACACACCTCAAACATACACCAACACATCCCCCCACACATCACAACAGACAGCACCTCACACATCACCCACACCACATCATGGCACTTCAAAGACACCCCAGCCTTTCTGAGGAGGAGCTCAGGGTTATGGTGGAGGAAATCATCCAGGTAGTCACCGCTATTCGGATCACAGGTGTAGCAGACATCCATTGCAAGGAAGATGGAGCTATGGCGGAGAATTGTCGACAGGGTCAATGCACTGGGACAGCATCCAAGAACACGGGATGAAATCAGGAAGAGGTGGAACGACCTACGGGGGAAAGGTACGTTCCATGGTATCAAGACACCAGATTGCTGTACAGAGGACTGGCAGTGGACCCCCACCTCCTCCCTCACAACTAACAACATGGGAGGAGCAAGTCTTGGCAATCATGGATCCTGAGGGCCTCGCAGGAGTAGCAGGAGGACTGGACTCTGGTAAGTCATATCTTCACTACTTCATCCCCTCACCCCACCTGCATGCCATAACATACTCCCACCCTTACCCTCACCCCCATCACACCATCATCTCCATATGTCCCACTATCACAACCCACACATCTCAATACCAAGACCATGCATGCAACACCTATGCGTGGACCACTGTCACCAAAGCATGTCCAGTACTGAAACCCACACAGACCCCAAAACAACTATCAAAAAAGGGCTAACACAATGACGCTAGTATAGGAGTAGAGGGTACCTCACCCAATGCACAAGATGGCACACACAGATACTAAAACTATGCATTTACACCCCAACAGGACCCCTAACCAACGTCAACGGACAGGAGGTGCTAGACATATCCAGTCCCCCCCACAGAAGAGGCCCACAGTGATGACAGCAGCTCTGCAAGCCTGGATCAAGATGACCAGCCCGGCCCATCAGGGACCTGGGACAGTCGGTTCCCCTGACACAGTCCCAAACCACCACAGAGCCTCCCCCCTCAGGAAACACCACCACAGCACCCACCCAGCGGGCCCATCCCTTTGTCCCCAGGACACGTCAATCAGCAGTGTGTCCACCACTACAGGGACCCCAGGAAAACCCACCAACCCAAGACAATCAGGGAACTGGGGTCAGTGGCAGTGGGCACACGGTTCAGGGGACAGAGGCACAAGATAACAGGGAAGCTGGGAGGACTGCTGTGCGACAGGGGGAGGACAGGCCCAGGGAACCCACACTCCATAAGGCACTCTCCAACATCATGGGAGCTTACCACCATTCCCAGGAGGCCATGGGCCCGGTACTGGCTAAGTTTCAGGAGACCCAGTGGCTGCAGGAGGAACCCTACCTGGGGATCAGGGAGTACCTCAAAAACATCTACACCATCCTGGTCACCATTGCAGGGGTGCTGGCAGACCTTGTCAACACCATGAGGGACACAGTGGCACACAAACGGGCCCCTGACACTAGCCTGGATGATGAACAGCCCTCCACCTCCGCCGGCGCTAGTGGACAGGAGGCTCTGCCACTGGAGCAACAGCCCGCAAACGGTCCCTGAGATCCAGGAACAAGACAGAGAACATTGTCAAGACCCCCGCCAGGAAATAAGACCCTCCTGAATGTCACCCTTCTGTCCCACTTTCTCACCCTGTCCACCTTAAACTGCCATTGCTCCACTTCGTATGCCCCACTGGACAATGCACCTGTGAGACCAAGAGACTGGACTCTGCCATGGACATTCCTCCACCATCACCCCAGCCCATTTCACACACCCCTCCACTTATTTGCACAGAAATAAACACCCTTGAATCACAAATCAATCTGGAGTCAGTCTGTGCTTTCACAAATATGTAATTGCAAAATCTCTGGGATATAGCAATGTCAATGTACTTGTTCACATACCAATGTTACACAGCTGTAGGCCAGGAGTAAACATAGCAGAGGGCACACATTGGGACCCAGATCTGTGAAATGGAAAGCCAAAGTGACAAGTCAGGGTCCATACACAGAGTTCAAAAGGCAGACTTATGCTAGGTCCTAAACTAGTATGAGATGTAGGAAGCAGTCCCATCTTCTTACCTGTGTCTCACTGGAAGTATTGCATGATGTTGTTTCGGCTGTCGATATCCTCTTCTTCTGCCTCCTCTTCTTCACTGTCCACAGGCTCCACAGCTGCCACAAGACCACCATCATGCCCATCCTCCTGCAGAAAAGGCACC
The DNA here is from genome assembly GCF_031143425.1 of Pleurodeles waltl. Taxonomy (NCBI): domain Eukaryota; kingdom Metazoa; phylum Chordata; class Amphibia; order Caudata; family Salamandridae; genus Pleurodeles; species Pleurodeles waltl. Next base: position 849,820,339 of record NC_090444.1, read on the forward strand.
TGGCGTCGCACAGCCAGGTTGTGCAACATACAGCAAGCCACAATGATCTGGCACACCTTCTTCGGTGAGTAGTATAGGGATCCACCTGTCAGATGGAGCCACCAGAATCTGGCCTTCAGGAGGCTGAAGGTGCGCTCTATTGTCCTCCTAGTTCGCCCTTGTGCCTCTTTGTAGCGTTCCTTTGCCCTTGTCCTGGGATTTCTCACTGGGGTCTGTAGCCATGACAGGTTAGGATAACCAGAGTCACCTGCAATTATCGAGGGACAACTGTTAGACATCCTCCAAACATTAGGGAATCTCCCATACCCAGACAGCAAATGAAACGGTGTGTGGACTTTAGGCTCACCTATTAGCCACACACGATGCCTCTGGAGTTGGCCCATCACATAAAGGATGCTGCTATTCCTCAAAATGTAAGCGTCATGCACAGAGCCAGGATACTTGGCATTCACATGGGAGTTGTACTGGTCTGCCAAACACACCATCTGCACATTCATAGAATGGTAGCTTTTCCGGTTTCTGTACACCTGTTCATTCCTGCGGACAAATGCCACATGTGTACCATCAATGGCACCAATGATGTTGGGGATATGTCCCAGGGCATAGAAGTCACCTTTCACTGTGAGCAAATAATCCACTTGAGGGAAAACAATGTAGCTGTGCATGTGTTTCAGCAGGGCAGACAACACTCTGGACAACACGTTAGAGAACATTTGCTGGGGCATCCCTGATGCCATGGCCACTGTTGTTTGAAAAGACCCACTGGCCAGGAAATGGAGTACAGACAGGAACTGCACTAGAGGGGGTATTCCTGTGGGGTGGCGGATAGCTGAAATCAAGTCTGGCTCCAACTGGGCACACAGTTCCTGGATTGTTGCACGATCAAGTCTGTAAGTGATAATTATGTGTCTCTTCCATTGTCGACAGGTCCACCAGGAGGATGCCGCCATCTCATCACCTGCCCCAGCGGACATGCCCTATGGAGGAGAACGGTGAGCAGAGGGTCATACAACACTTGGGTATCACAATGCTGTTGTGCAAAAACATAATAATTTCTCTATGTGCCTTTGTCTGTCCGGATACCTGGCCTAAATAGGTGTGACACAGTTATTTGCCCTGCCATGTGGCCCCTTGAAATGGCGGCTGCCTGACTGTGAGGTGGGACAAGGGGAAATGAGGTAACTGCGCTGGCGCTGTACACCATCGCGGTAGGCGGTCGAAGACCGCGGCGCAATTCAGCATTGGTTAACACTGGGCCCTATGGGTTCCAGGAGCCAATGACGATGTACGGCGGCGTTGACGATACGCACCGCAGCGGACGTGACCACCATTTTCTATCTGTTCACTCAGTTGATACCCGACCTTCAACAGGAGAGGACCTACACTGCAAGTGCTGCTGTGACCTGCGTCTGGAAGCGACAATGGCTACAGTGTCTGGGGAAAGGGCCCTTGCCTTTACTTCGGAGGAGTTGGAGAAACTAGTGGATGGGGTCCTCCCCCAGTACACGCAACTGTACGGTCCTCCAGACAAACAGGTGAGTACACTGTGAGCATGGTGGATGGCACATGATTGTATGGAGTGTCGTGGATGGAAGAGGGTGGGTAGGGGGACAGGCCAGCATGTGAGGATAGTGTGTGTGTATGTATATCTGGGCCAGGGTGGGAGGTTTTTAGGCAATGCGTGAGAAGAACTGTATGGGATAGTAACATCCATTATTACTTCACTTTTCCTCTAGGTCAGCGCCCACCAGAAGAAGGGGATTTGGCGTGCCATCGCCACTGACGTGCGGACCCTGGGGTTCTACCATAGACGGAGCACCCCCTACCGGAAAAGATGGGAGGACCTGCGCCACTGGAGCAAGAAGACGGTGGAGGCCCAGCTGGTGATGGCCTCCCAATGTGGAAGGGGTGCCCGTCGCACCATGACCCCACTGATGTACCGGATCCTGGTGGTGGCATATCCGGAGTTGGATGGGCGCTTGAGGGCATCACAGCAGCGACAAGAGGGTGAGTACACTCTCATTCAGCTGACTCTGCACGCTTGATGATGTGTCTGGGTGGGGGTGGTAGCCTGTGGGTTCCCCTATGCAAGGGCATATGCGCAAAGGTGGATCCATTGATTTGCAGGCTGATTGCCACTCCAACCCCAAAGGTGGTATTTGCCCTCTACACCTACTCAGGCTCCCATGGGTGCCAGCTGTGCATGAAATGGGTCTAGACAGAGTCCCCCTTGGGCATGTGCTTTTCCCCTGCACTGTTAGTGCATGGCTTAGTGCATAGGGCTGCTCCCTGTGTGTTGTGTCCGCCAACGGTAGTGGTGTTGCATGCACTAACCATGTGTCTCTTCTGTCTTTCCCCCCCATTTTGTTTTGTCACCCTGTTCTTGCGTGCATTAGCATCATCTGGCGGAGGAGCAGTGGCACCAGAGCAGGAGAGAGCTGCATCCCACATGGCCCTGGAGGGTGAAGTAACGGAGTCTGAAGGCACCAGTGGGACGGAGGGCGAAGGGAGCTCCACGACGGGGACAGGAGCATACACCAGCAACGACGACGACTCCTCTGATGGGAGCTCCCTTGCGGTGGCGGGCACCTCTGTGCCCACCGCATCAACAGGTACAGCCGCCACCCCCTCCACCAGCACCGCCCTCCCAGCAGCCCCTCAGCGTGTGTCCCGTGCCTGCTCACCCAGGAGACACCTCAGGCCCTGCCCCAGTCAGCCCTGCTGCCCTCAGTGAGGAGGCTATTGACCTTATGAGATCCCTCACTGTTGGGCAATCTCCCATTTTGAATGCCATCCAGGGTGTTGAGAGGCATTTGCAGCAAACAAATGCATACCTGGAGGGCATTCATTCTGGGCAGGCAGCCCAACAGGGAGCATTTCAGGCTCTGACCTCAGCACTGATGGCAGCCCTTGTCCCCGTGTCGAGCCTCCCCCCTCCAACCTCCTCCACCCAGACCCAATCAACTGTGCCTCAGCCTATCCCAAGCACACCATCAGACCAGCATGTACACTCATCAACACACAAGAGTGGACATGGCAAACATAAGCACCACACATACCACAGGCACTCACACAAGCACCATCCCCATGCAGACACACCAACATCCACTGCCTCCACTGTGTCCCCCTCCTCCACGTCCTCATCCTCCCTCCCTGTCTCGTCTCCACTCACACCTGCATGCACTACATCCTCATCCACTACCTCCATCACCAGCACGCCCATCACCACGCACCGCTCACGTGCACTCACCATCCCTACTACCATTCACACATCCCCTGTGTCCTCTCCCAGTGTGTCTGTGAGCCCTCCTCCCAAACTACACAAACGCAGGCACACACCCACCAAACAGCCATCCACCTCACAACAGCCTCTGGCCCATACACTTTCACCCAAATTCAGCAAATGTACACCTCCTACAACCACTACCTCTTCCTCGACTCCCAAACCCCCTCCATCTTACCGTCCCAGTGTCTAAGAAAGTTTTCCTGGCTAACATTGACCTCTTCCCTACACCTCCCTACCACGTCTTTCCCCTAGGGCCAGGATGTCTAGGTCCCAGCCCAGCACCTCAGCCACCAAATCCCCAAGCACAGTGGTCACAGCAACTCAGGTGTCATCGCAGCCGCCATCCATCAGGGCTGCCAGTGTGCCACCTAGCGAGGCCAAGGAGCAGGCCTTTCCGCCACCTGCCGACGTGAAGAAGGTGCCCACATGCCGGAGGGAGAAGCCACATTTACCAGCAAGCAAGGGCTCCTCCAAACCAAAAGGTGGGGAAGGGACACAAGCCGAAGAGCAGGTCGGGACAGGGTACGGTGGCTCCGGCAGAGGGAGCCGAGTCACCCCTTCTGTCAACTAGTACATCAACCTGTATAACGGTGGACACCGCCACCGCCACAAGCACTGCCACCTGCAGGTCTGCTGCCTCAGCAACAGTCCCCAGCATCATCCCCAGTGGGCAGCCGTCCGAGGCTGCAGGAGACGTCCTGCTGTGTCCCTTAACAGGTGCAGACACATGCACCACCGCCACGACCACTGCCACCAGCCCCATGACGTGCTCAGACAGTGCCACCACAGCTGACACGGCAATCATCCCCAGTGGGCAGCCGTCCGAGGCTGCAAGAGACGTCCTGGACCCTGCCCAGCATCTATGAGGCATGACTCCCAGCACTGTTTGTACAAGCAGGTGGCAGGCGAAGTCGCAGCAGGGTGGAGTGTGTCTCTGCCTCAATGGCGTATCATGTAAAGATTTGCACTTGTATAGCGCACTACTCACCCGTTAGGGTCTCAAGGCGCTGTACTCATACCGCTATGGAACCCCTCCTGGCTTTTCCCTGTGAGGTGCCCACTGCTGGGCACCCCCAGGGTGAAGCCAGGCATCCAAGCGCTGTTGGGGCCGTTGTGGAGATTAAGCAAGCTATTGCCCAGAGTTGCAGAGTGGGACCCATTAATTAGATTAGGCACCGAGGTGAGAATGATCTTGTCCAAGGGAATTGAGCCCAAGACCTGCCGAAGCGGGACTTGAACCCTGGTCTTGAGCCAGATCTCCGCTTCAGGGTCTGCCGCTCTAACCATTGTGCCACACTTCTCCACTTCTATCATGCTACCTGTTCCCAGGCAATCTCGTGGCACACACACCCAGGTGAGGGAATGGGACCTGCCACACTGCATGTGAAGCACTCTGGGCACAAAGCCCCCTCCAGAACCAGTGGAGAAAAGCATCCACTTCCTCAGTCCTTGGCAGGATGAAGCACTCTGGGCACAAAGCTCGCTCCAGAACCAGTGGAGACTGACATCCACTTGAGAGACTGTAGCTTTGCACTCCACAGGATAGAGCAGTGGGCAAACCACCCACTGGAAAGGCTGAGGTGCCACTCCCTCCACCTCCCCCTGAGGTGCCCGTTTCATTTCGATCTGATGCCCCTGCAGTGTTCTCTCCATTTCGAGTCAGGTATCTTGTGTGGGCTTCGCCCATGCATTTTGTGACACTGATCCAGGGATGATGTTTGATTAATATCCGGACTTGTGTAGGTGGTGTCCATATTTATATATACTGATTTTTTAAATTGCACTATCTGATTTTTATTGATTACAATTGTTACAACCATTTCCTTTTGTCCTTGCATTCTTCCAGGGGGTGTATATGTAATGTTGCCGCATGTATTTGTGTGTATGGTGTTGTGGGTGAGGGTGGGGTTATTGCGTGTTGTGTGTGTGTGTGTGTGTGTGTGTGTGTGTCACTCTCTTTTCCCTCCTACCCTCCCCTGAGTTGTAGGTGCAGTACTCACCGTGGTCGTCAAAGGCATCTTTCCTGCTCCTGATACAAGAGGAGGAAAACCAGCATGGGCAGGATATGTGGTTCGAGCTCCGTGGCGTCCTGGTTCCTCGTTGGGTGTCGAGAGGTGAGTGGTTTCCGTTCCAATTCCTGTTTCTGCCGTGATTTTGATAGCGTTGGTACCGCCGCGGAAAAGGTGTCGGATAGGCCTCTTTTAATAGTGTGGGCGGTACACTGTACTCCGCCTGTCTGTTGGCGGTTACCGCCGCGGTATTTGTTTCTACCACCGTGGCAGTCGGAGTGTTAAAGTGGCTGTCTATGTTGGCGGTTTCAACCATGGTTGTGATTCCATTTTTTTTTGTGTTACCGCTGCTTTAACACTGACCGCCAGGGTTGTAATGAGGGCCTATATCCTTGGGTTACTGTAATTCAGAGTCAAGGATTTTTATTTATGTGCTATTAAGAATCATATTTTCTTGTGATGTGCCCTTAGTCTAAAAAGGGTTTCTATTCTTGTCACAAGTACATCTGCCTGCTAAGGAGCAACTGTACTGTTCTATTAATGCCTTGAAGTTCAAGAACTTGCTGTTCCCAAACATGTGTGCATCTAGGAGCACTAGGTACAGCAATTCAGTCTGCAGGAATTGAGAGACTACTCAATTCTTGTCCAAAAATCCATTTACATTTCAGATAAGGACCCTCATAGTGAGATCTCACCACCTTCCTCTCATATAAAATATATCTGGGTATACTTCATTTCAGCACCCCGATGCCACTGCTGCCTGTGCAAATGAAATATGCCAAACTCCTGCAGCCCATACTCTCTTCAATATCTGTAGCAGCCAAACACTAACAAAGAAGCCAGCAGTGAATTAACCATTCAAAAACTGTTATGTACTGATACCAGTTTCTACGCCCAGTTTCTCCCAAACAAACTGCCACATGAAAAACCTCCACTTACCTATGGCCTCAATGCAGAAAGCATCTATCGTCTCCCACCGCAAAAACATAAGTGTGATATTCAATCGACAAAAAAAATCCAACATGGCATCTCCTAAAGGAAGGATCATTAAACACAATGTTTCAGGATTTAGCACACTTTGCCATTGCAGCTAGTGCCCCAATGACAAACCATGTTTCTATGGAAGTGTAATCATCATCTCGTTACCCTTCCTGACTACCATTTCCAACAATTCTTGGTGGTTACTTCAACAGGTCTATAACTATCTTGTTGGTCAATTATAACAAGCAGATAGTCTGTGCTCACTGTCGAAGCTACAGGCTAATTATGGCATCAAAAAATGTTTTTTGTAAATACCTTCAAATTTCTTCAAATCATTGGTAACATCTTCATGAAAGCTAAATCTAAACCAAAACTGAAAAACCAGTCTATAATCAAGACCCAATGATAGATGAATTATTGTTGAGGGAGATTCAAACACCCATGGGCCTAACTATTTGTTATTATGCGAAAGATAATCGAAACATGCACATTCTAAATGCAAGCGGTCATATTGTGAGCAGAACTTTGCCTAGAGGAGCTACAAAGCTCCAAGAAAAAGCATTGCATGATGTTTAATCAGCATCCTATCTACTTATGAAAGATGATGATTCGAACTGCAATAAGGGCACATTATTTGCTAGGCCCTCTTGACACTTGTATAATCAGTCACTAATTTCCAAAGCCAAAATGTATTTATCAAGTAAGCAAAGCTTTTTTATCTAAAATATTGAAACTACATATATTTCTGTATTCTGTTAACCATAGGCAATCCCACATTATGGTCCAGTATTTCAATGTCTGTTTTCAATATAAACTTCCATATTTGAAAAAAGGCATTTTTTCACACTAACTGCACCAAAATAAACATGTCATGCAATAAATATATTTCAGGGATGTTCTACAATATGTTACTAAATTGCCATCTTGGGGTTCTGGTACATACACATACCACTCATCCTTACACCTCATGGTTGATCACATAACCAGACCCTCTCAGTAGCTATTTAGGACCATATTACATGGTTGTCTGCTATACAACGTCAACTTATCATACAGTATGTCTAGCTGCTTTTTCACACACCAAACAGTGGGAAAAACATATTTTACTGGGGCTGTGAGATTTTCATACTGACTTTCTCAGAGCACTTTGTATGGCTTTACTATTGTACGTTGTTAGCAAAATTTCCTTCTAACAGTTTACCGATATGGACTGCCTGCCAGATAAAAGGCAATATTGTAGCACAATCATCTACTGAGCCTAATTGCTGGAGATGAGTCAGGGCTAATCTGCAGAGGCTCAAACTGTAATATGGACATGATGGTAGTAGTTCTAATCAGATTATCCAATTAAAAAAATAATAATAATGTGCATTATGCTCCCCCCCCCCTCCCAAATATGGGCAAAGAGCCAGCGACCTGGTTGTTCAAACATTCCTTTTCAGGTCGAGAGCGCAAGTGCTTTGACCGGTGGTAAGAATTGTGGGCTTCCAACCACGCCCACCACTTTCATTCGTGAGCTTGCCTTTCAAAAATCCCTTGATATCATTGGTAAATGTTTAAGTTTGTCTCGCTTTGGGGTGATTTTGTTATTGCCTTGCACACTGTCCCTGTTACGTGGATAATTGCTTGATAGCCAATATTCTTTGCTGTGAGCAACTACTTAGATTTTTGTCTCTCCCCTTAGCACATGCTGGCCACGGCACTCAGACCGCGAACTCGATAGCCACATAAGAAGCACGTTCACCAATTTATCTCACAACACTCACCCTCATTCTAAACCCCTCGCCCCCAACCGGAAGTAAACATTTACGGTTCCCATAGTTGCTGATGTTATGTAGTGTACAGCATGTTTTCTCTGTGGATGAGGCTGTAAGACAAGAGGTGACAAAGCTTCTATTTTCTCCTGTTCTTTCTCTGGCTTCTTTTACTTCTCTCTGCATTTATCTGTGCCCTCTCATTAGGGTCGAGCCTGCTTTGCATGCGCTCGCGCATGCGTATAGCAGGGAGACTCATTAGTATTTAGTAAAGGGCTCCGAGCACTGTCAACTTCACGTCAGTGCTTTTTATTGGTTCGTGGGCTTCCCTAATTAAATCGGCTTGCTTTCATTAGTCGAGGCATGCATATGGCATGCCTTTTCCGGTGGCAAGCCCTCCTCCAGCGCAGCGACCAAGTACAGAAAACATGGGAGGCTCGCTGTTTTCCATCGGGCTCGTGGACTTCTTTTTTAACTAATCTACGAGCCCGATCTCGCTTGGCAGAAGTCGAGCGCTTTACCTACTTGATTTCACTTTTTCGGGTTACGTGCATAAATGCACTTTTGCCCGATAGGTGAAAAGTCGGGTTAGGAGTTTACAACGCGATCGGCTCTAACACGAGCAAACGCGAGACCCGATGCATTGTAAATGCTTGTTTTTTGTTTGGTGTTGTGACAGCAGACGTTACCTTACTTCAAAAACATGTAAGCTAAGGGATATAGTAATCCAAGAAGGCACCCAAAGGCATACCTACTTTCTTTTGAGGAGAGCAGATTGAGCTCAAATGTTTCAGCCCCAGGCGATGAGACTGGCGGTAGTGTTTTTAGCCGTCTGAGAGTAAGGGAAAAGTTTATTGGTGTATCTGCATTCCTTCACACTTTTTCTTGGCATTCAGTTCCGTAGCAACTCGATTGCAAGCAATCCCAAACAGATAATTCAGCACGTTCTTCATGTGGCCTTTCCGGAGCATTTTGACAACAGGCTCAGATTAAAGTACACATTTTATTTTTTAGCCCGCAATCCTGCTGTTTCCCTACTCAAAACGTTTCCTATACTGTTTTTTTCTGCGCCACTTCAGCAAAGTTTATTTTCCACACTTGCTGTTTTAGTGAGTTAATTTCCTTCCTCACGCAAAGTACGCTTCATGCTTATTTCTAATTTGCACCACAGTTCTGGATGTAATGGCTAATTCAGAATTACTTCTATGCTAGTCTGTATTCAGCAGGATTTTTTTGTTGTTATGAACATTGGTGTTGGGGAGGAGAAGATTGCTCATCGTATATTCAGTATCTTCCATCGAAAACACACTCTTTTTTAAGCAATGGTTAAAGACAAATGTGGTGAAAATTGCCACAGAACGTTACTGTTTTCACGCAGAAATCCCAGAGTGAATATTACCATTGACTCTTAGAAGAGCACCATAAACCTTCATGAAGGACTCCAGAAATATTTTACATTTCATGCTCTTCTGTTTAAGCCTTTGAAAGAGGTACCATTTAAGGGGCCTGCTGTGGAAGACATGCTATAGTAAAGTTTATTGTGAGCCACAAGTAATTGAAAACTTATTGAATTATAATTGCACTGATTTAGTGCTTGCTACCCCTTATGATTCAATGAAACACTTTTCTGTGGGTACCATGGTGCTCCTGGAACTCAAGGTTAATGGTTAGTCCATTGTTTAATGTGTTGATTAAGTTTTCCACTTGCAGTCTTTTGATGAAAATTGTTTAATTTGTTAGTCCATGGACCTCATTTTAATGACTGTTGATTGACAGTCAATTGTTGTCAGAGTTATTCTTGCTGTAAATAATATTAAGGACATCATTGCAAGCTCAGAGAAATCCGTGTGGTAATTTTGTCCTGGGGTTAGTCAGTATCTGCAGCTTGTAGTATTACCCAAAGCTTAAGATATTTTCTTACTCTGAGGTAGGAAATGGGAGCAGCATTTATTTATCTACCTCACAATATATATTTTTACTCAAACAGGTCTGTCTGGTGACATTTTCACAAGGCATGTTCTCAGAAGTGCTTTATTAACACACATCTCCAAATATTGGGATTAGGCACAAACCGTTTCGTCCAGTTCCTACTAGTTCTTCACATAACGTAAAGCCTATGAAGTTTATTTATCTAGCACACTGCATCACTAGGAGTCAGTGACAAATTATATCAGCAACTGTGGTAAATCAGTTTTTTAGTTTTATATGTTCTTTTTATTTTATGAAAGTGAGCATGTAGCGCTCCGAATTGTACATCTTTAGATCGATAATAAAATGTGCAAGGAATTGACTGTGTGTGGCAACACTGTCAATTTTTGATGCAGATAGAGGAAGAAGGTAAATGGAAGTCCTTTAGTTACATGCAGGGCCACTGGAATTACGTGGCAGGAAAAGAACAAATTATGAGGCAGGGTTGACCAGTTTATGTGGCAAGAGAAGTCCAGTTATGAACTTACAACACCAATAGCTCTAACTCAAACAAATGCGATACTTAATGCATTGCAAATGCTTCATGGAAATGTCACCAGACAGTGGACCGTATTATACCTGTTACAGGAAATGTACAATAAGAATATGAAAATATAATGAAACAACAGACATTATCAGAAAGCGCTACGCGGATGTATGAAGTAAAAGAACATTGCCACCCCAAAACCAAAACTGATTGGAATAAGGTGGAGGAGTTCACTTGAGGACATACTGAAGTATGTAACTCGAAAGGTTTGCAGTTAAAAGCTAACTCATGTTTAGCAAGCACATAGGTATTTATGACTCTTAGAACACAGGCTCACTGGCACGTACTGCATGTTTCCAAATAGATTGTAACCAGATTACACAATGAGTGATAGATATCTAATCAGTTACACAGAGGTCTAAGGGTTACAATGATAAGGCACACATGGTATTGAAGTTGTATTTACCGCAAATATATATATACAGGGAGTGCAGAATTATTAGGCAAATGAGTATTTTGACCACATCATTCTCTTTATGCATGTTGTCTTACTCCAAGCTGTATAGGCTCGAAAGCCTACTACCAATTAAGCATATTAGGTGATGTGCATCTCTGTAATGAGAAGGGGTGTGGTCTAATGACATCAACACCCTATATCAGGTGTGCATATTTATTAGGCAACTTCCTTTCCTTTGGCAAAATGGGTCAAAAGAAGTACTTGACAGGCTCAGAAAAGTCAAAAATAGTGAGATATCTTGCAGAGGGATGCAGCACTCTTAAAATTGCAAAGCTTCTGAAGCGTGATCATCGAACAATCAAGCGTTTCATTCAAAATAGTCAACAGGGTCGCAAGAAGCGTGTGGAAAAACCAAGGCGCAAAATAACTGCCCATGAACTGAGAAAAGTCAAGCGTGCAGCTGCCACAATGCCACTTGCCACCAGTTTGGCCATATTTCAGAGCTGCAACATCACTGGAGTGCCCAAAAGCACAAGGTGTGCAATACTCAGAGACATGGCCAAGGTAAGAAAGGCTGAAAGACGACCACCACTGAACAAGACACACAAGCTGAAACGTCAAGACTGGGCCAAGAAATATCTCAAGACTGATTTTTCTAAGGTTTTATGGACTGATGAAATGAGAGTGAGTCTTGATGGGCCAGATGGATGGGCCCGTGGCTGGATTGGTAAAGGGCAGAGAGCTCCAGTCCGACTCAGACGCCAGCAAGGTGGAGGTGGAGTACTGGTTTGGGCTGGTATCATCAAAGATGAGCTTGTGGGGCCTTTTCGGGTTGAGGATGGAGTCAAGCTCAACTCCCAGTCCTACTGCCAGTTCCTGGAAGACACCTTCTTCAAGCAGTGGTACAGGAAGAAGTCTGCATCCTTCAAGAAAAACATGATTTTCATGCAGGACAATGCTCCATCACACGCGTCCAAGTACTCCACAGCGTGGCTGGCAAGAAAGGGTATAAAAGAAGGAAATCTAATGACCTGGCCTTCTTGTTCACCTGATCTGAACCCCATTGAGAACCTGTGGTCCATCATCAAATGTGAGATTTACAAGGAGGGAAAACAGTACACCTCTCTGAACAGTGTCTGGGAGGCTGTGGTTGCTGCTGCACGCAATGTTGATGGTGAACAGATCAAAACACTGACAGAATCCATGGATGGTAGGCTTTTGAGTGTCCTTGCAAAGAAAGGTGGCTATATTGGTCACTGATTTGTTTTTGTTTTGTTTTTGAATGTCAGAAATGTATATTTGTGAATGTTGAGATGTTATATTGGTTTCACTGGTAATAATAAATAATTGAAATGGGTATATATATTTTTTTGTTAAGTTGCCTAATAATTATGCACAGTGATAGTCACCTGCACACACAGATATCCCCCTAACATAGCTAAAACTAAAAACAAACTAAAAACTACTTCCAAAAATATTCAGCTTTGATATTAATGAGTTTTTTGGGTTCATTGAGAACATGGTTGTTGTTCAATAATAAAATTAATCCTCAAAAATACAACTTGCCTAATAATTCTGCACTCCCTGTATATATATATATATATATATATATATATATATATATATATATATATATATATATATATGGAAAATGTCACTTACCCAGTGTACATCTGTCCGTGGCATGAGACGCTGCAGATTCACATGCTGTGCATATCCCGCCATCTAGTGTTGGGCTCGGAGTGTTACAAGTTGTTTTTCTTCAAAGAAGTCGTTTCGAGTCACGAGATCGAGGGACTCCTCCCCTTTCGGCTCCATTGCGCATGGGCGTCAACTCCATCTTAGATTGTTTTCCCCACAGATGGTGAGGTAGGAGTTGTGTATATCGTAATAGTGCCCATGCAATGGATTAAGTATGTATGTACATAATGTGTCTACAAGTGATATATATATTTACAAATTTACAAATGTACAAGTTTATTTTTATCAAATTATAACGGCTATAGGCTCCCGAGGAGGTGGGAGGGCGCATGTGAATCTGCAGCGTCTCATGCCATGAACAGATGTACACTGGGTAAGTGACATTTCCCGTTGGATGGATGTGCAGCTGCAGATACACATTCTGTGCTAGTAAGCAGTTATCTCCCCAAAAGCGGTGGTTTAGCCTGTAGGAGTTGAAGTTGTTTGAAATATTGTTCGTAATACTGCCTGTCCTACTGTGGCTTGTTGTGTTGTTAACACATCCTCACAGTAATGTTTAGTGAATGTATGAGGCGTAGACCATGTGGCTGCCTTACAGATTTCTGTCATTGGTATATTTCCTAGAAAGGCCATGGTGGCGCCTTTCTTTCTAGTGGAGTGTGCCTTTGGTGTAATAGGCAGTTCTCTTTTTGCTTTAACATAACAGGTTTGAATACACTTAACTATCCATCTGGCAATGCCTTGTTTGGATATTGGACTTCCTGCATGAGGTTTTTGAAAAGCTACAAACAATTGTTTTGCGAAATTGTTTGGTTCTATCAATGTAATACATTAGTGCTCTTTTTATGTCTAATATATGTAATGCTCTTTCAGCTACAGAGTCTGGTTCTGGAAAAAATACTGGGAGTTCCACTGTTTGATTTAAGTGGAACAGTGATATAACCTTTGATAAAAATTTGGGATTTGTGCGTAGAACCACTTTATGTTTGTGTATTTGTATAAAGGGTTCCTGTATGGTAAAGGCTTGTATTTCACTTACTCTTCTGAGAGATGTGATAGCTATTAGGAAGGCTACTTTCCATGTTAAGTATTGCATCTCACAAGAGTGCATGGGTTCAAAGGGTGGACCCATGAGTCGTGTTAATACAATATTGAGGTTCCACGAAGAAACTGGTGGTGTTCTTGGGGGAATGATTCTTTTTAGACCCTCCATAAATGCTTTTATGACTGGGATTCTAAATAGTGATGAAGAATGTGTAATTTGTAGATAGGCAGAAATTGCTGTGAGATGTATTTTAATGGATGAAAAAGCTACCTTAGACTTTTGTAAGCGTAGTAAGTAGCTTACAATGTTTTCTGTGGACGCGTGTAATGGTTGAATTTGATTATTATGACAGTAATAAACAAATTGTTTCCATTTATTTGCAGAGCAATGTCTTGTAGTAGGTTTTCTAGCCTGTTTGATGACCTCCATGCATTCTTGTGTAAGGTTTAGATGTCCAAATTCTAAGACTTCTGTAGCCAGATTGCTAGATTGAGTGATGCTGGATTCGGGTGTCTGATCTGTTGTTTGTGTTGAGTTAACAGATCTGGTCTGTTTGGTGGCTTGATATGAGGCACTACTGACAGGTCTAGTAGTGTTGTGTACCATGGTTGGCATGTCCAAGTTGGTGCTACTAGTATTAGTTTGAGTTTGTTTTGACTCAAATTTGTTTACTAGATACGGAAGGAGTGGGAGAGGGGGAAAAGCGTAAGCAAATATCCCTAACCAACTCATCCATAACGCATTGCCCTTGGAGTGAGGGTGTGGGTACCTGCATGCGAATGTTTGCCATTTTGCGTTTTATTTTGTTGTGAATCGGTCTATTTCTGGTGTTCCCCAGTTTTCGAAGTAGGATTGTAGTATCTGGGGATGAATCTCACATTCGTGGATCTGTTGGTGATCTCGACTGAGATTGTCGGCTAACTGGTTTTGAATTCCTGGTATGTACTGCGCTATTAGGCGAATGTGATTGTGAATTGCCCAGTGCCAAATCTTTTGTGCTAAGAGACACAGCTGTGATGAGTGTGTCCCTCCCTGTTTGTTTAGGTAATACATTGTTGTCATGTTGTCTGTTTTGACAAGAATGTGTTTGTGGGCTATTAGTGGTTGAAATGCCTTCAATGCTAGAAACACTGCTAGTAGTTCTAGTTGATTTATATTAAGTTGTTTTTGCTGAGTGTCCCATTGTCCCTGGATGCTGTGTTGGTTTAGGTGTGCTCCCCACCCTACCATGGAAGCATCTGTTGTGATTATGTATTGAGGCACTGGGTCTTGGAAAGGCCGCCCTTGATTTAAATTTACAGGATTCCACCATTGAAGCAAGGTGTGTGTTTGGCGGTCTATCAACACTAGATCTTGAAGTTGACCCTGTGCTTGTGTCCATTGTGTTGCTAGGCACTGCTGTAAGGGCCACATGTGTAATCTTGCATTTGGGACAATGGCTATGCATGAAGACATCATGCCTAGAAGTTTCATCACTAATTTTACCTGATATTGTTGGTTTGGGTGCATGCTTTGTATTACGTTTTGCAATGCTTGTACCCTTTGTGGACTTGGAGTGGCAATCCCCTTGTTTGTGTTGATTGTTGCGCCTAAGTATTGTTGCATTTGACACGGTTGTAAGTGTGATTTTAGGTAGTTTATTGAGAACCCTAGTTTGTGAAGGGTTTCTATGACGTATTTTGTTTGTTGAAGACACTGTTTCTGAGTGTTGGTTTTTATTAACCAATCGTCTAGATATGGGAATACCTGTATGTGCTGTCTTCTGATATGTGCAGCTACTACTGCAAGGCATTTTGTAAATACCCTTGGTGCTGTCGTTATCCCAAATGGTAATACTTTGAATTGGTAATGTACTCCTTGGATTACAAACCTTAAGTATTTCCTGTGTGAAGGATGTATGAGTATATGGAAGTAAGCATCCTTGAGGTCTAATGTTGACATGTAGTCTTGTTGTTTGAGCAAGGGAATCACGTCTTGAAGTGTTACCATGTGAAAGTGATCTGATTTGATGTAAAGATTTAGTGTTCCGAGATCTAAGATGAGTCCTAGAGTTTTGTCCTTTTTTGGTATTAGAAAATACAGGGAATAAACACCTGTTCCTTTCTGATGGTTGGGTACTAGTTCTATTGCCTCTTTTTGTAACAACTCTTGGACTTCTAGTTCTAATAGATCCAAGTGCTGTTTGGACATGTTGTGTGTTCTTGGAGGCACATTTGGTGTCAATTGTAGGGATTCTATGCAATAACCATGTTGGATAATGGCTAGGACCCACAAGTCCGTAGTTATTTCTTTCCAATTTTTGCAATAATCTGTGAGTCTCCCCCCCACTGGTGTTATGTGTTGGGGATTTGTGACATTGAAGTCACTGTTTAGTTTGTAGGGTCTTTGGGCTTTGGAATTTCCCTCTGGTTTTAGGGAACTGTCCACCTCTATATTGTCCCCGAAAGCCTCCTCTTTGATACTGGCCCTGGTATGTGGGTCTGGCCTGTGAGGTTGAGGGTTCTGTGCTTTGGAAGGTGCCTCTGCTCTGTGGGGATTAGAGCCCGCCCATGGCTTGGGCCGTGTCAGTGTCCTTCTTTAGCTTCTCTATAGCTGTATCCACCTCCGGCCCAAACAACTGTTGTCCATTAAAGGGCATATTAAGCACAGCCTGCTGGATCTCTGGCTTAAATCCGGAGGTGCGTAGCCATGCGTGTCTCCGAATAGTGACAGCTGTGTTTACAGTTCTGGCGGCTGTGTCCGCTGCGTCCATAGCCGATCGTATCTGGTTGTTGGAGATATTTTGGCCCTCTTCCACCACTTGCTGTGCACGCTTTTGAAACTCCTTGGGAAGATGTTTAATAAAATGCTGCATTTCATCCCAATGAGCCCTGTCATATCTTGCCAATAAAGCCTGTGAATTGGCAATGCACCATTGATTGGCTGCCTGTGCTGCAAACCTTTTCCCCGCTGCATCAAACTTTCGACTTTCTTTGTCGGGTGGTGGTGCATCCCCAGAAGTCTGTGAGTTTGCCCTTTTGCGGGCTGCGCCTACTACCACTGAGTCAGGTGTTAGTTGTTGCGTGATGTACACAGGGTCCATAGGGGGAGGCTTGTACTTCTTTTCCACCCTAGGTGTAATGGCTCTGCATTTGACGGGGTCTTGAAACACTTGTTTTGCGTGTTTTAACATCCCTGGTAACATAGGCAGACTCTGGTACTGGCTGTGTGTTGATGACAAAGTATTGAATAAAAAGTCATCCTCAATAGGTTCAGCATGCAGTGCTACATTGTGAAAAGTAGCTGCTCTGGACACCACATGCATGTAAG
Organism: Pleurodeles waltl; assembly: GCF_031143425.1. Classification (NCBI taxonomy): domain Eukaryota; kingdom Metazoa; phylum Chordata; class Amphibia; order Caudata; family Salamandridae; genus Pleurodeles; species Pleurodeles waltl. The sequence continues at coordinate 849,837,336 of NC_090444.1, forward strand.
CAGTACTGTCTTCTGGTGGTGACGGTCTTGCCGGGTAGCAATCCGGACTATTGTGAGATACTGGTGCATCGTATAGATCCCATGCATCTGGGTCATCCTGGCTCATCCCTGTGTGCGTTGGAGATTGCATCATTGGGGGTGTTGCAATTGGTGACAGTTGCGGTGAGTGCTGTGGCGATGGTTGTGGCGGAAAACGTGGTGGAGTTTTTTCTTTAGCCACTTTTGCTTTTGGCTGTTTTAAAGCAAGTTTCCTTTTCATTTTAATAGGGGGAAGAGTTCTTATTTTCCCTGTGTCTTTTTGAATATGGAGCTTTCTTTGTGTATAGTCTGGTTCTCCCAGGTCTAATTCTTGTCCAAATTTATGGCCTTGTAGTTGAGATGAAAGGCCTTGTTCTTCGGAATAGGAGCTCTGTTTCGGCTCCAATGCTGGGTGTTTTGGCACCGAAACTTTTCCCGCAGTCTTTTTCGGCTCCGAAGCCACCTTTTTCGGTTTCGGGGAGCTGATCTCTCGGTGCCGACTTTGGTCGGAGCCGGTATCTCGGTGTCGAGTATGGTCAGAGCCAGAATCTCAGTGCCGAGTATGGTCTGTGCCGGTATCTCGACTGGAGTCTGATGTCTTCGACATGTGTGTGCCCTTTTTCGGTGCCGATGGTTGGTCACCATGTTTACGGGTTAAGCCATGGCCTGCCGGCGGTGGCGTCCCCTGGGCTTTCATTATTTTGGTGTGAGTTTTGGCCGGGCAGTTTTATTCACGGTTTTCGCCGGCTGCTCACTTTCGGCCTCGTCCGAGTCAGAGTCTGGAATGGAGAAAGTCTCCTCTTCTTCGACGTCGTGGTGTCCTGACGGCGTCGACGCCATTTGAAGCCTTTGAGCTCTCCGGTCCCGTAGCGTCTTTTTCTACCAAAATGCCAGACAGGTCTCGCAGGTATCCTCTTTGTGTTCGGGTGACAAACACAAATTACAGACCAAATGCTGGTCCGTGTAAGGATACTTATGGTGGCATTCAGGGCAGAAGCGGAATGGGGTCCGTTCCATGAGGCTTGAAGACGCACGCGGTCGGGCCGACCAGGCCCCACCGGGGAATGGAAGCCCCGAAGGGCTACCGGAGCTCTTCTTTTATTCAGTGTCGATCTGCTATAACTAACCCGATACCGAACGCAAACAATACCGTCGAGTTTTCCGAGATTTAACTAACTTTCCAAACCGAAACACGGAGCGAAGAGGAACACGTCCGAACCCGATGGCGGAAAGAAAATCTAAGATGGAGTCGATGCCCATGCGCAACAGAGCCGAAAGGGGAGGAGTCCCTCGATCTCGTGACTCGAAAAGACTTCTTCGAAGAAAAACAACTTGTAACACTCAGAGCCCAACACTAGATGGCGGGATATGCACAGCATGGCATATGCCATCGAATATATATATATATATATATATATATATATATATATATATATATATATATATATATATATATTCTACAGTGAAGACTGGTTAGTTTGCTGAGCATTGTTAAAACCACAAGTGAAGAATGTGTAGAAGATTAGTTTAGGGGTTATGGGGTCACAGGTGTTCAAATGTTTTTTCTGTTTCAATTTATGACTCAGCAGTCTATTATTTAATGTTCTGTAATAAAGCATTGTGTGATTCTACATATAAGAAGCAGTCCGTGCTACAGCAAATTGAGACTGGCTTGCTGCCTGCATGAGGGTTGATTTGTTTGTCGAGACAGTAAAGGCCTGTGTTTACACTACCAAAGAGGAGTTTGTCTTTTTCAATTTTTTGAGTTTTTAATTACCCTGCAACAGTTGGTGAGCCAGAATAAGGAGGTCCGATTTTTGCTTCGACCTGACTGCTGGACACAGGAGGACCATCTACCTCCCGCTGCCATGATTATTGCTCATCTTTAGCAGGGTAAGCAGGCGCCATGGCTTCTTAAGTTCTGCCTGTGCCCCGGGTCTTGGAAGGATTCCTAGGACTGCCATCTTTTAAGGTGAGGGCAAATGCAGACTAACATTCCATGGTTTCGTTTCTACGGTATGACTTATTTCCCTTGGCAATGGTAAACACAGATGTAGACATATAAAGTTATAAGAGAAATAAGGGTCTTGCATGCAAGATTGTGTACATGTGTTGCAAAATATCAGGAAAGGTGCTATATAACTGGCTCACTTGTTATTCCCAATGATGAGCTGGAAGTGGTCAATGGGGGCAATTTGAATTTGGAGGGAACCAAACGTGTTTTTGTTGATATAGAGGGACAGCTGAAAAGCTGATGTTGCTAAATTTAACCTCCAGATAAGATCGAAACACTCAAATTACTGGCCTGGACCTAATGTCTAGAAGTCATGCTGTGGTCTAAAAGTTGCAGGTCTGAAAAGGTTATCCGGGGGGAAGGGACATGGGAGTACCAGTTGCGTTCACCGTTTCGAGTTAGAAAAAATGGTGATTCATATTTATTTAGGAAATAGTTCATGCGTTTATATGTTTCATGCTGATGGTGAGTGTGTGTGATGTTGTTGTGTAATGTTGCGTAATGTTCTGATAATGTGTATTGTGCAATTCACAAAGACAAAAATTGCAAAAATGTTCCTGCTTTTAGAAATATTTGGGTACGTTTTAAAAGAAGAGTAGTATTTGACCAGATAGATAAAAGTTAAATTTAGACATCTTGGGAAGACAAATAATTATGGAGACTCCCTTAGCACATATACAGAAGGTTTTTCCCCAATAATCAGAGAACATTACAACAATTTAACAATATTGACTAGAATATAGAAAGGCACGTAAAACATATGCATCCCCGGCCAAGATAAGGGACATCAAATGCTAAAATAATTGAGCATATTGTCACATACCTTAAGAGTAAATATGAAGGAACCAAATTACAAAAAAGAGAAACAATTCTAGCTTTATGGCAAGTATTTTGAGAAAAATCTAACGACCCCTGAAAAATGAATGCCACTAGTAACCATCTGTTCCGTCAAACCCATATGATTCTATGAGTCCCTCCCCAAGGTACTCAGTATTTACCCACTGGTGCAGCTACAAGAAGCCGCAGTATTTGAGAACCCTGAAATCAAGACCCTCTGATGATCCCCAAAAGCTGCCCCTCATGTTGCTCCTCAAATGCCAAAGTCAGAATATGTGAGCACACCTAGGCAGCAAGTACCGATAGTGAATCGCAGTTTTCAGGACAATTAGAAGCACAGTTCACCCTATGTTTAGACCCAGCCTCTCCTTAGGTCAGAAGAGAAGAACAAAGTCCGGGGGATAGTGATGTACAGACACCTGTTTTATCTGCAACAACACATTTGTTGCCAAGGAGGGACACACAGGAAGGGTAGTTAGGGAACAAAAGTCTACCTCACAGTAAAGAAATGCAGATGAAGTCAGGTGAAGTCTATGTGGAAAGAACTGCTAGTATGGCATGATGGCCAGCACTCCCAAGAAAAAGATAGGACTAAAAATAGTCTCCCAACATTGGCAGAAAAAGGGGAATGTAATAGTTTCACCAGAAAGTATTAAAGAGTGGTAATCGCAAAGTGAGAGTAGGGGAAATGAGGAAAGAAGGCTATCACAATGACTGTTCAGGACATATTTAACGGCTAAAATAAAGTCCATTCATAAGCATGTGGACAGCGTGGGTGAGCTGCTCGACCCCCAAAAGTTAGGCACTATCTATGATACTGGTATTCAAGAAAAAACCCTTATTGATCTTTGTAGGAAATTGGCTCTGTATATACTATCTCAAAGTGAGAGATAGTGTGCACAGCGTCCAAGGGTTCCCCTTAGAGGTTGATAGTGGCAAAATTTGATAATATTAAGGCTCTATTTTGTGGTAGTGGTCAAGCAGTAGGCTTATCAGAGGGTAGTGTTAAGCATTTGTTGTACACACACAGGCAATAAATGAGGAACACACACTCGATGACTTAACTCCAGGCCAATGGGTTTTTATAGAGAAAAACATTATTTTCTTCATTTATTTTAGAACCACAAGATTCAGAATTCAAGTAAGTATATAAATTGTAAGGTACTTGGCCTAGGTAAATATAGATCTTTAAAGGAAAACAGTAAGGTACACAGTTTTAGTAAAAATGGCAATAAGCTATTTTAAAAGTGGACCCTGCAATAGTCAACAGCTCCTGGGGGAGGTAAGTACAAGTTAGTTTAGCAGGTAAGTAAAACACTTACAAGTTCAGTCTCCGGGGCATAGGCAGCCCACCGTTGGGAGTTCAACTCAACCTCAAACACCCAGCACCAGCAACACATGGCCGGTCAGGTGCAGAGGTCAAAGTGGGGTCCAAATAACATAGGCGCCTATGTAGACTAGTGTAGTGTAGCCATTTTAATGTAGCTTTTGCTCGTTTGCTTCAGGTGGTAGGCCTTTGTGCACTTTGCCCTAGATGCATTTTATTTGTTTTTTTAAAGCATTGGGCCTCTGTGCACTTTGCTCTAGAGGCATTTTATTCAGCCTCGTACTGTTATTTTTCAATAGCCAGTTCCGCGCGTCCTGTTTTAGATTTTCATATCACACTGTTTAGCCTACTTAAGCACTGGAGTTCAAATAATATATTCTTGTTCACTCTGTGCTTCAGTCAAGGATACAGTCTGGTACATTGCCGATAGACGTGGTAGGGGTTTAGTCTTTGGTTTGTAGACAATACACGTTCTTACGTAGGGACATTTCGTTAGCACATCGACATGTTAGTTATAAAAACACTTCCTAGTCCTAATAGAGACAGAGGGAGATTCCGACCAGGGAACCACAACTAGATGCTGATTGCCCTGTTGCAGATGCTGACCCAGATCATAGGCCTTTGCTCAGGTATGAGGGTTGATGTCTTCCCAGGGAGTCTGAAAGGCAAGCTTAGAGCTTAACATGCTGTGCTCGAAATAGAACTTACTTAGAGAGAACGTAATCTATTAACACCATGATAGCGTTATTCTTATGTTTCACTCTCCTCGTGACTATTTCAATCCTACTGTGTTGTATGGTTCTGGTTATTGCAGCTCACGCCTTATTATCTAAAATGCAGTCGTTTTATTAAACCAATCTATAAAACTTACACTGCCTTTGTCATTTGTATATGAGAGAGCTGGTTGGGATCTGAGTGACCACGACTTCCCTGAGAAGTTCTAAAAGATGTCATGCGCTCGGCTGCCTAATCATCCCTTCCCCTTGGGAGAGATGAGGCACTGTTAGTTAGCCGGAGCAAAACCGGATTGACGGTGACAGGGGTCCTTCTTAGTGGGTCAGACTTAGTCCCCCACACCAGGAAAGACTCTGCTACCTAGAAATCCAGTAGTCTCATTTAGGATAATGAGAGCCAATGCGACACTAGGGGTTCGGTTCAAGTCTGCTAGCAGGTAGTACCTGTGTCCTCGGGGAGCAGACCAGGGGGATTTTGTAGAACACGGGGGGGGCTTCTCGGGCCAGCCACCAATTGGGCAAAGATGAGGGCCGCCTGCTGGTCACTCCTGCACCAGTAGTTGGTTCCTCTCGGGGCTGGGGGCTGCGGGTGCATTGCTTCTTCCAGGTGTCGGGTTCTTTGTTACTGGGCAGTCGCAGTCAGGGGGAGCCTCTGGATTCTCTCAGCAGGTGTCGCCGTAGGGAGGTTGACTCAAGGTTGTGGACCCGTCGCGGGAGTCGCCTGGGGGTCCTCGCTGCAGTGTTGGTTCCTCTGGACACAAGCCGGGGGCATTGGGCGCAGAGTGCTGGGGACTCACGCTTCAGGAGTGAGGTTGGAGTCCCTTTAAAAATTGTTTCTTCCTTGTTGTTTGGACAGAGCCACTGTCCACAGGAGTTTCTTGGTCCTTTGGGTTGCAGGGCAGTCCTCCGAGTCAGACAAGGACATTGGTCCCGCTGGATGCGTCGCTGTTGCAGGTTCTTTGAGTCTGGAGACAGGCCGGTAGGGCTGGGGCCAAGTCAGCTGTCGTCTCTGCGGGGGCTTTCAGATCAGCAGTCCCTCTTGTTGTAGGACCTCAGAAATATGGTTTCCTGGGTTCAGGGTCACCCCTAAATACTCAATCTGGGGGGGTGTTTAGGTCTGGGGGGGGGGCAGTAGCCAATGGCTACTGTCCTTGAGAGTGGCTACATCCTCTTTGTGCCTCCTCCCTGTGTGTGTGGTTTTTTTTTTTGGGAGGGGGGGGGGGGGGGGGCACAGCCCTAATATTATTGGGTGAATCCTCCAAAACAAGATGGAGGATTTCCTAAGGCAGGGGTCACCTCAGCTCAGGACACCTTAGGGGCTGTCCTGGTTGGCGGATGACTCCTTGTTTTCCTCATTAACTCCTCCGGACTTGCTGCCAAAAGTGGGGGGTGAGCATTTCCACTAGCTGGAGTGCCTGGGGCATTGAAACACAAAGCCTGAGCCTTTGAGGCTCACTGCTAGGTGTTACAGTTCCTGCATGAGGGAGGTGTGAAGCACCTCCACCCACTGCAGGCTTTGTTTGGATTGGGAAAAATACAGGGAGGGCATCTCTAAGATGCCCTCTGTGTGCATTTTGTAATAAATCCAGCACTGGCATCAGTGTAGGTTTATTATTCTGAGAAGTTTGATACCAAACTTCCCAGTGTTCAGTGTAGCCATTATGGAACTGTGGAGTTCGTTTTGACAAACTCACCGACCATATGCTTATTATGGCCACACTGTATTTAGAATGTCTAAGGATGGACGTAGACACTGTAGGGCAGAGGTCTCCAAACTTTTTAATGGCGTGCCCCCCCCAGTTGAAAAATAAAAATCATTGGGCCCCCCCTTAGAATTTTTCACAATTATTTTATTAACATGGCAATGTTTAAATATGTCTAAACCTATTTAAACATTGCAGTTAAGTACTGTTAGCTTTTTAAAACTGCAATAACATGCTTCTGCTTAAAACAAAGGCCTGTTATCTGTATAATATTTATTTTGGCCAGAGTCTGGGCCCCCCCCTGGGATCACTTCAGGCCCCCCTAGGGGGGCCCGCCCCCCAGTTTGAAGACCTCTGCTGTAGGGGCATATTGCTCATGCCACTATGCCCTTATCTGTGGTATAGTGCTCTCTGCCTTAGGGCTTTAAGGCCTTATAGATGGGTGACTTATCTATGCCCCAGGGAGTATTTTGTGCATGTGTTAGGTGAAGGGTCCCTTAGGGTGGCACAACACATGCTGCAGCCCTTAGAGACCTTCCCTGGTCACAGGGCCCTTGGTACCACTGGTACCTTTTACAAAAGACTTATCTGTGTGCCAGGGCTTTGCCAATTGTGGAGACAAAGGTACAGTTTTTAGGGAAAGAACACTGGTGCTGGGGCCTGGTTAACAGGGTCCCAGCACACTTTCAATCATAACTAGTGTAAAGAAATGGCTCCCTGTTGCAGTTACCCCCCACTTTTTGCCTGATACTGATGCTGACTTGACTGAGAAGAGTGCTGGGACCCTGCTAACCAGGCCCCAGCACCAGTGTTCCTTCACCTAAAATGTACCATTGTATCCACAATTGGCACACCCTGGCATTCAGATAAGTCCCTTGTAATTGGTACTTCTAGTACCAAGGGCCCTGATGCCAAGGAAGGTCTCTAAGGGCTGCAGCATGTCTTATGCCACCCTAGAGACCCCTCACTCAGCACAGACACACTGCTTACAAGCCTGTGTGTGCTAGTGAGAACAAAATGAATAAGTCGACATGGCACTCCCCTCAGGGTGCCATGCCAGCCTCTCACTGCCTATGCAGTATAGGTAAGACACCCCTCTAGCAGGCCTTACAGCCCTAAGGCAGGGTGCACTATACCATAGGTGAGGGTACCAGTGCATGAGCACTGTGCCCCTACAGTGTCTAAACAAAACCTTAGACATTGTAAGTGCAGGGTAGCCATAAGAGTATATGGTCTGGGAGTCTGTTTTACACGAACTCCACAGCACCATAATGGCTACACTGAAAACTGGGAAGTTTGGTATCAAACTTCTCAGCACAATAAATGCACACTGATGCCAGTGTACATTTTATTGCAAAATACACCACAGAGGGCACCTTAGAGGTGCCCCCTGAAACTTAACCGACTGTCTGTGTAGGCTGACTAGTTCCAGCAGCCTGCCACACCAGAGACATGTTGCTGGCCCCATGGGGAGAGTGCCTTTGTCACTCTGAGGCCAGTAACAAAGCCTGCACTGGGTGGAGATGCTAACACCTCCCCCAGGCAGGAGCTGTGACACCTGGCGGTGAGCCTCAAAGGCTCACCCCTTTGTCACAGCCCAGCAGGGCACTCCAGCTTAGTGGAGTTGCCCACCCCCTCCGGTCACGGCCCCCACTTTTGGCGGCAAGGCTGGAGGGAACAAAGAAAGCAACAAGGAGGAGTCACTGGCCAGTCAGGACAGCCCCTAAGGTGTCCTGAGCTGAAGTGACTCTAACTTTTAGAAATCCTCCATCTTGCAGATGGAGGATTCCCCCAATAGGGTTAGGATTGTGACCCCCTCCCCTTGGGAGGAGGCACAAAGAGGGTGTACCCACCCTCAGGGCTAGTAGCCATTGGCTACTAACCCCCCAGACCTAAACACGCCCTTAAAGTTAGTATTTAAGGGCTACCCTGAACCCTAGAAAATTAGATTCCTGCAACTACAAGAAGAAGGACTGCCTAGCTGAAAAACCCCTGCAGAGGAAGACCAGAAGACGACAACTGCCTTGGCTCCAGAAACTCACCGGCCTGTCTCCTGCCTTCCAAAGATCCTGCTCCAGCGACGCCTTCCAAAGGGACCAGCGACCTCGACATCCTCTGAGGACTGCCCCTGCTTCGAAAAGACAAGAAACTCCCGAGGACAGCGGACCTGCTCCAAGAAAAGCTGCAACTTTGTTTCCAGCAGCTTTAAAGAACCCTGCAAGCTCCCCGCAAGAAGCGTGAGACTTGCAACACTGCACCCGGCGACCCCGACTCGGCTGGTGGAGATCCAACACCTCAGGAGGGACCCCAGGACTACTCTAAGACTGAGTACAAAAACCTGTCCCCCCTGAGCCCCCACAGCGCCGCCTGCAGAGGGAATCCCGAGGCTTCCCCTGACCGCGACTCTTTGAATCCTAAGTCCCGACACCTGGGAGAGACCCTGCACCCGCAGCCCCCAGGACCTGAAGGACCGGACTTTCACTGGAGAAGTGACCCCCAGGACTCCCTCTCCCTTGCCCAAGTGGAGGTTTCCCCGAGGAACCCCCCCCTTGCCTGCCTGCAGCGCTGAAGAGATCCCTAGATCTCCCATTGACTTCCATTACAAACCCGACGCTTGTTTCTACACTGCACCCGGCCGCCCCCGCGCTGCTGAGGGTGAAATTTCTGTGTGGGCTTGTGTCCCCCCCGGTGCCCTACAAAACACCCCTGGTCTGCCCTCCGAAGACGCGGGTACTTACCTGCAAGCAGACCGGAACCGGGGCACCCCCTTCTCTCCATTCTAGCCTATGTGTTTTGGGCACCACTTTGAACTCTGCACCTGACCGGCCCTGAGCTGCTGGTGTGGTGACTTTGGGGTTGCTCTGAACCCCCAACGGTGGGCTACCTTGGACCAAGAACTAAGCCCTGTAAGTGTCTTACTTACCTGGTTAACCTAACAAATACTTACCTCCCCTAGGAACTGTGAAAATTGCACTAAGTGTCCACTTTTAAAACAGCTATTTGTGAATAACTTGAAAAGTATACATGCAATTTTGATGATTTGAAGTTCCTAAAGTACTTACCTGCAATACCTTTCGAATGAGATATTACATGTAGAATTTGAACCTGTGGTTCTTAAAATAAAATAAGAAAACATATTTTTCTATATAAAAACCTATTGGCTGGATTTGTCTCTGAGTGTGTGTACCTCATTTATTGTCTATGTGTATGTACAACAAATGCTTAACACTACTCCTTGGATAAGCCTACTGCTCGACCACACTACCACAAAATAGAGCATTAGTATTATCTCTTTTTGCCACTATCTTACCTCTAAGGGGAACCCTTGGACTCTGTGCATACTATTCCTCACTTTGAAATAGTGCATACAGAGCCAACTTCCTACATTGGTGGATCAGCGGTGGGGTACAAGACTTTGCATTTGCTGGACTACTCAGCCAATACCTGATCACACGACAAATTCCAAAATTGTCATTAGAAATTCATTTTTGCAATTTGAAATTTTTCTAAATTCTTAAAAGTCCTGCTAGGGCCTTGTGTGTAAAGTCCCTGTTTAGCATTGTCTTTTAGAGTTTAAAAGTTTGTTAAAGGTTTGAAATTAGATTCTAGAAACAGTTTTAGATTCTTTAAAAAGTCTTCCAACTTTTAGCAAAATAATGTCTGATACAGAGATGAATGTGGTGGAACTCGACACCACACCTTACCTCCATCTTAAGATGAGGGAGCTAAGGTCTCTCTGTAATATAAAGAAAATAACCATTGGCTCCAGACCTACCAAAATTCAGCTCCAGGAGCTGTTGGCAGAGTTTGAAAAAGCCAACCCCTCTGAAGATGACTTCACAGAGGAAGAAATTAGTGACTTGGAGGGCAATTCCCCCCTTCCAGTCCTAAATAGGGAGACCAGGGCCTCTCAAGCCCTGTCTCCAAAAATGATAGTCAGAAATGTTGCTTCCCTCACAGGAGGGTCCAGCATTTCTGAAATCACTGAGGATGCTCTCAGTGAGGATGACCCCCTGTTAGCCAGGATGGTCAAAAGATTGGCTTTGGAAAAGCAGCTCCTAGCCATAGAAAGGGAAAGAAAAGAGATGGGCCTAGGTCCCATCAATGGTGGCAGCAACTTAAATAGGGTCAGAGATTCTCCTGACATCCTAAAAATCCCCAAAGGGATTGTAACAAAATATGAAGATGGTGATGACATCACCAAATGGTTCACAGCTTTTGAGAGGGCTTGTGTAACCAGAAAAGTGAACAGATCTCACTGGGGTGCTCTCCTTTGGGAAATGTTCACTGGAAAGTGTAGGGATAGACTCCTCACACTCTCTGGAAAAGATACAGAATCTTATGACCTCATGAAGGGTACCCTGATTGAGGGCTTTGGATTCTCCACTGAGGAGTATAGAATTAGATTCAGGGGGGCTCAAAAATCCTCGAGCCAGACCTGGGTTGATTTTGTAGACTACTCAGTAAAAACACTAGATGGTTGGTTAACTGGAAATGAAGTGTGTGACTATGTGGGGCTTTATAATTTGTTTATGAAAGAACACATTTTAAGTAACTGCTTCAATGAAAAGTTGCATCAGTATCTGGTAGACCTAGGTCCAATTTCTCCCCAAGAATTGGGAAAGAAGGCAGACCACTGGGTCAAGACTAGGGTAACCAAAACTTCCACTGGGGGTGACCAAAAGAAAGGGGTTACAAAAACTCCCCAGGAGAAAGTGGGTAACACTAGAAACAAAGAAAAAGAGTCCTCTGTAGGCCCCCAAAAACCAGAACAGGTGGGTGGGCCCCAGGACACAACCCAAAACAAAGGTGGGTACCAGGGTAAGAACTGGGATGCCACTAAGGCATGGTGCCACAACTGTAAACAGTCTGGGCACCACACCAAGGACACTTCTTGTCCCAAAAACAAACCCCAGAACAAAATTCCTGGGGTAACCAGTGTAGCCATGGGAGATGACTCCTCAGATGAGGAGGTCTTCCTAGCCTTCAACTGGAAACAGGGCCCAACAGGTGAGTTGGAGATTCCAGAGGGAAGTAGACACTTCCACCACCTACTGGTGAATGGAATCCCAACCACTGCCCTGAGAGACACTTGTGCCAGTCACACTATTGTGCATGACAGGCTGGTGCTCTCAAACCAGTACATCCCAGGTGAGACTGCCAGGGTAAGAGTTAGCCTAGACAGGGTCACCAAGAGGCCTGTGGCTTTAGTGCCCATAGAAGTGGGTGGCACTCTTAGCTGGAGAAGGGTAGTAGTCAGTACAGACCTCCCCCTTGATTGTCTCCTTGGAAATGACTACCCAGAGGTTAGTCAGAGCTCAAGAGAGGAACTGGTCCAGTGCCAGTCCTCTCCCAAGGATTCTGGAAGTCCTGCCTCTGCAGTAAATGCGAGCAGGCCCCAGAAGAAGAAGAAAAGAAAACAGAGTAGGAAGGGTGGACAACCTTTAGCCAAGGTTACAGCAAGCCAAGGAGATTCTGCTCCAGTAGGGGAGAACTCCAAAAATGGCCCTGATAAAGTCCAACCTGACCCACAAGAAGTCCTGGCTAGTCAGGCAACTGTTAAACCTGAGTGGGTGGCTCCTCAGCTAACAGAAGAAAGAGTGGAAGAAGGGTGTTTACTACAAGATGTGGTAACCCCCCACTCCAATACAGCAGACAGGCAACCTGAACCCAAAGAAGCCTGTAACTTAGCCCCTTCCCTTTTAGGTGAAGAGCTAAAGGTGTGGTTCTGGGCACTGACAGCTGTCAGTGGCCTCTGCTGGGTGTTAGCCTTTATGGCTGCACTATCCTTAGCATGGTGGTCTGACCCCATGCCAAATAGCAAGTTAGGCCCCCTGACCCTATTGGTCATGGTGGGGTTACTCCAGCTCTGGGTAACCTCTCTGGGTAAGCTAGGGGTAACCCTGGCCAAGATAAGGTTAGCAGAGGTGGATACCTCTAAGACCAAGATAGAAAGAATGGGTGGAGACATTGAAGAGGCAGACAAGAGGCAATTCAGACTAGGTCCTATCACTGTGGAAGTAGGTCAGTTCCCCAAAGGGAATGACCTGAACAGAAGGATGTAAGGCAGAGTAGGCCCTGCAACTAACCAGCCTATTTCTCCTACTCTTCCTCGCCTGACAGACTAGGAAGACTCTCCCAGCTTGGGCTGAGTCTCCTGGCCTGTGGGCTGGGGGGGGCTTGTGTAAAGAAATGGCTCCCTGTTGCAGTTACCCCCCACTTTTTGCCTGATACTGATGCTGACTTGACTGAGAAGAGTGCTGGGACCCTGCTAACCAGGCCCCAGCACCAGTGTTCCTTCACCTAAAATGTACCATTGTATCCACAATTGGCACACCCTGGCATTCAGATAAGTCCCTTGTAATTGGTACTTCTAGTACCAAGGGCCCTGATGCCAAGGAAGGTCTCTAAGGGCTGCAGCATGTCTTATGCCACCCTAGAGACCCCTCACTCAGCACAGACACACTGCTTACAAGCCTGTGTGTGCTAGTGAGAACAAAATGAGTAAGTCGACATGGCACTCCCCTCAGGGTGCCATGCCAGCCTCTCACTGCCTATGCAGTATAGGTAAGACACCCCTCTAGCAGGCCTTACAGCCCTAAGGCAGGGTGCACTATACCATAGGTGAGGGTACCAGTGCATGAGCACTGTGCCCCTACAGTGTCTAAACAAAACCTTAGACATTGTAAGTGCAGGGTAGCCATAAGAGTATATGGTCTGGGAGTCTGTTTTACACGAACTCCACAGCACCATAATGGCTACACTGAAAACTGGGAAGTTTGGTATCAAACTTCTCAGCACAATAAATGCACACTGATGCCAGTGTACATTTTATTGCAAAATACACCACAGAGGGCACCTTAGAGGTGCCCCCTGAAACTTAACCGACTGTCTGTGTAGGCTGACTAGTTCCAGCAGCCTGCCACACCAGAGACATGTTGCTGGCCCCATGGGGAGAGTGCCTTTGTCACTCTGAGGCCAGTAACAAAGCCTGCACTGGGTGGAGATGCTAACACCTCCCCCAGGCAGGAGCTGTGACACCTGGCGGTGAGCCTCAAAGGCTCACCCCTTTGTCACAGCCCAGCAGGGCACTCCAGCTTAGTGGAGTTGCCCACCCCCTCCGGTCACGGCCCCCACTTTTGGCGGCAAGGCTGGAGGGAACAAAGAAAGCAACAAGGAGGAGTCACTGGCCAGTCAGGACAGCCCCTAAGGTGTCCTGAGCTGAAGTGACTCACTTTTAGAAATCCTCCATCTTGCAGATGGAGGATTCCCCCAATAGGGTTAGGATTGTGACCCCCTCCCCTTGGGAGGAGGCACAAAGAGGGTGTACCCACCCTCAGGGCTAGTAGCCATTGGCTACTAACCCCCCAGACCTAAACACGCCCTTAAAGTTAGTATTTAAGGGCTACCCTGAACCCTAGAAAATTAGATTCCTGCAACTACAAGAAGAAGGACTGCCTAGCTGAAAAACCCCTGCAGAGGAAGACCAGAAGACGACAACTGCCTTGGCTCCAGAAACTCACCGGCCTGTCTCCTGCCTTCCAAAGATCCTGCTCCAGCGACGCCTTCCAAAGGGACCAGCGACCTCGACATCCTCTGAGGACTGCCCCTGCTTCGAAAAGACAAGAAACTCCCGAGGACAGCGGACCTGCTCCAAGAAAAGCTGCAACTTTGTTTCCAGCAGCTTTAAAGAACCCTGCAAGCTCCCCGCAAGAAGCGTGAGACTTGCAACACTGCACCCGGCGACCCCGACTCGGCTGGTGGAGATCCAACACCTCAGGAGGGACCCCAGGACTACTCTAAGACTGTGAGTACAAAAACCTGTCCCCCCTGAGCCCCCACAGCGCCGCCTGCAGAGGGAATCCCGAGGCTTCCCCTGACCGCGACTCTTTGAATCCTAAGTCCCGACACCTGGGAGAGACCCTGCACCCGCAGCCCCCAGGACCTGAAGGACCGGACTTTCACTGGAGAAGTGACCCCCAGGAGTCCCTCTCCCTTGCCCAAGTGGAGGTTTCCCCGAGGAACCCCCCCCTTGCCTGCCTGCAGCGCTGAAGAGATCCCTAGATCTCCCATTGACTTCCATTACAAACCCGACGCTTGTTTCTACACTGCACCCGGCCGCCCCCGCGCTGCTGAGGGTGAAATTTCTGTGTGGGCTTGTGTCCCCCCCGGTGCCCTACAAAACCCCCCTGGTCTGCCCTCCGAAGACGCGGGTACTTACCTGCAAGCAGACCGGTGTTTTGGGCACCACTTTGAACTCTGCACCTGACCGGCCCTGAGCTGCTGGTGTGGTGACTTTGGGGTTGCTCTGAACCCCCAACGGTGGGCTACCTTGGACCAAGAACTAAGCCCTGTAAGTGTCTTACTTACCTGGTTAACCTAACAAATACTTACCTCCCCTAGGAACTGTGAAAATTGCACTAAGTGTCCACTTTTAAAACAGCTATTTGTGAATAACTTGAAAAGTATACATGCAATTTTGATGATTTGAAGTTCCTAAAGTACTTACCTGCAATACCTTTCGAATGAGATATTACATGTAGAATTTGAACCTGTGGTTCTTAAAATAAAATAAGAAAAGATATTTTTCTATATAAAAACCTATTGGCTGGATTTGTCTCTGAGTGTGTGTACCTCATTTATTGTCTATGTGTATGTACAACAAATGCTTAACACTACTCCTTGGATAAGCCTACTGCTCGACCACACTACCACAAAATAGAGCATTAGTATTATCTCTTTTTGCCACTATCTCACCTCTAAGGGGAACCCTTGGACTCTGTGCATACTATTCCTCACTTTGAAATAGTGCATACAGAGCCAACTTCCTACAACTAGCATCAACAAATGCAAAACATTAGGTGGCAACCATGCCAACAGTGGCATTTTCTTACACCATGTCTCTTTCAGGACACATATATTAAATGTGTCACTAAAGTATCTCTATTCCTTACAGGCAGTTTTGATTTGACACCTGCTAAATTCCAGGAAAGGATCTTAAGGTTTGCTTTTAATCCAGGTAATCGATGAATGGAAGCTAGGCACTGCCTCACCTCACTACTGATCTCACTATGGTTATTCAGCAATTTAGTTCCTTCAAGTCTTGTAGTACGAAGGGATGGCAATCCCACTTCCCATCATGCCCTTCTATCATCTTCCTCCCCATTGGAATTAATCGACATGAGGTCCCCTTGCGCTGTTCCAGATAAATTGGACAAGGGACCACTGCCACTGAATTTCAGCACTGTCCTCCCAGGAGGAATATTAAGCTTGAAATGTATAATTGATCCATTAGAGGGAGAAGTGAGTTAGTCCAGATTCATCAAGCCTTTAACAAGGATAACACTAGCTAGTTCTAGGGAGAGAACGTCAGAAGTATCTTCATAGTGGTGATGACTTGCACCTACAATGTCGGGTCTTCCTACTGAATGGCAATTTCTAATCTGCCAAATTCATGGTATAACTTTGTTGACCAAGGTTTCTCTGTTTTCTCAACTCCTCTGCAATATTTTATGTAACATTATCATATATATTTTATTGCTATTTCCCTCTCGTTTGAGTGTGGTGTGATGGTTTTCTAATGTTTGTCCGAGACTGGTTCCTGTGTGTAATAGCCCCACACCAGTTTAGATGGTTATCTCCCATCATGTGGGTAGGTACTGGGCCTGTCATTCTCAAACACTCTGTCTGAATCGTAGTTTTATGAGAGACACCTCATCCTTATCAGAATTATGTTGTGCCACACTCACTGGAGGCTCCTCTAGACTGGGACAGGCAGGCACCTACTTAAAGACAGGCTCCAACTCATCCTGCCTTTTGATAGAACCCTCCCTCAGATCCTCCTCTGGGGCTGGCTGAAATGGCACAATGCTTTTGTTTAGGCTGGAACTCCTGGCAGATTGCGCCTGTCTAGATTCCCGGGGTACAATGCCCTCCTTGCTTTTTTAAATAGATGGGCTATATCAATTTTATCAACTATTTTCTCCAGTTTTAGACCCATTGATGAAACTTAGTTTACAAAATGCGTAACCATGTTTTTTAAGTTGGCCAATCTCCACATGGCATACACAATTTGTATCCTCTTGCTTATCCTTAACCTTCTTCCTGCTCCCTGATACAACAGGATTGGTTAACACAACATCCTTAATTTCACAATGTAATGGAGAGAGCAAGCTAAAGAGATTAGAACATGTGATTTCAGGTACCACTACCGTAGGCATAGATTTCACATCAGATACATTTTCTATGGCATTAAATGGTGGCACAAACTCAGGTAAACCTGGCCCCATAGCAACAATTAAATAGGCTGCACCCCCCCACTTCGTTACTCACTGGAGAAGGTGAGAGAGCAGTCAGTGTTTTCTCAAAGGGTGGATTATTTTTTTTCTTTTTTTTAAATATCCGGCACCATTCAACTTAGATCATGGTGCTTGGGGATAGTCCGACCATTAAGGAGTAACTCAACCCGTTCTATCATTTCAGCAGTCATTAGCCACACAGTTATTTAGCACTTTGTCTCCCATAGGTTTTTTAACCAACTTTGTGGCCCGACGGGGGCTCTCTTTCGCCTTCCATTTACACATTGTGAAAAAGTGGGAAGTCAATTCACCTGGAAAAATTCCACTGCTCAAGTTTTGGCCCAGAAGAGGCAGTGAATCAAGGATTGACACTTAGCAGGTCAAAAGGAGGAATGATGGAGAAGAGGCCCCGCCCTGCCACATTCTGTCTCAGACAAAGACGTGCTGGTCTTGGCCCTGGTGCATGCCCGCAAGCGTCCCGCACTGTGGGATTGCTGAGGCGCTTAAAAGCGCGATGTAGGAGGCCCAGTCTCCAAGACTCACAAGCAGAAAATGCACCGCTGTGTGCTTTGGAAGATGGAACTTGGGAGTCCCCAGTCTTCCTGGTGCTTTGGGTGATGTGCTTTCACATCCCCAGTCCTCATGGTGTGCCCCGCTGTGGGAATGCTGAGATGCTGATCAGCGTGATGCGGAAGGCCCTGTCCCAGTACTCACAAGCAGCAAACGCCCCCCTGGTGCTTTTCAAGATAGAACTTGGAGTCCCAATTACACCTGGTGCTTTAGTTGATGTGCCTTCACGTCCCCTTGTTCTCCTGGTGTCTCATTCTGCAGGATTGCTGAGGGGCTTATCAGTGCGATGAGGTAGGCCTCCGTCCCAGGACTCACAAGCAGCTAAAATACCTCCTGGTACTTTGGAATATGGAACTTGGAGTCCCTAGTCCTCCTGGCACTTGGGTGATGTGGCTTCACATCCAATCCTCCAGATGTCTACTGTTTGACTTTAACAGTATTGCTCTGGATGGTTGCTC
The DNA here is from genome assembly GCF_031143425.1 of Pleurodeles waltl. Lineage (NCBI taxonomy): Eukaryota > Metazoa > Chordata > Amphibia > Caudata > Salamandridae > Pleurodeles > Pleurodeles waltl. The sequence continues at coordinate 849,855,295 of NC_090444.1, forward strand.
TGGACAGTTCACAGGTAAAAGTGGCACAGTCTGAAAAAGACGCACAGGTCGATCTGAAAGGAGCAAGCAGCAAAGGGAAGCAGGGCTGCTGGGGACAGTTCACAGGGGCAGGCGGCACAGATTGGCAAGGACGCTCGTGTTGGAAGGAGGTAGTGAGTGGCAAATGAAAACAGGGCCACTTCGGGTAGTTCACAAATGCGAGCAGTGAAGTTTGGCTAGGCCGTCCATAGGAAAGGTAGGGAGCAGCAAAGGAAAGCAGGGTCGTCCTAGGCAGTTCACAGATGTGAGTGGTAAGGTTTGGCAAGGCCACTTGCGCTGAGAAAAAGTAGCGACTGGCAAACGAAAGCACGGCCACTCTTTGTCCCTCTGGGTTTGGAGAATGAGTCTTGAGCTACAGGGCAGAGAACAGCAGGCGGCAGCACGGGACAGCAAAGCATGGCACCAGTTCCGGACAGCAGTCAGTCCTGGCACTGGCAATCCCGGCACACAGCATTCTTTACTCCAGCAGCGTTTTCTTGAGCCCATAAGTTTACGGACAGTAGTGAGTCAGGGATTCCGGTACTTATACTAGAAAGTTCCTTTGATGTTGGGGGTGACTACAAAGTTCTTGTGAAGTGCACAGGCCCCCCTTTCAGGTTACCCTTGGCTCCAGACTATTACTGGGAGGTAATCAGCCCCTTTGTGTAGACTCTGGTCACTATCCTTCGAGGTGTGTGCGTTGTTCCCAACGTCCTCTCCGGGGAAAACCCATCAGTATGCTGATGCATGCAGATGCAGCTGACTATTCTGTGTTGTGGGTGTCTGAAGGGAATGCACAAGTGTGGCTGTCACCTAGCCCACGTCAGACGTGTTTTGGAGACAGGCTGTGGGCACACAGAGCAGTGAGTGCAGAGAAATGGCCACTTTCTAAAAGTGGCATTTCTAAAATAGTAATAATAAATCTGATCTTACCAGTAATGATGATTTATTACTATCATTCCAGTGATATTAAACCTGATGAAGTTGCTCCTCTCAGAACAGAAATTACAACTGGCAATATAAGGAACTCCCAATGCTGGCCTATGAGAGGGTCAGGCCTCACAGTATTGAAAAATTACTTTGGGAGTTTTTCGTTACCAGGACATGAAACTTAAAAGTGCATGTCTGCCTTTTGCTCACATGGCACTCTGCCCTATGGGCTATCTAGGGCCTACTGTAGGGATGGCTTAAGTGTTTAAAATAAAAAGGGGGGTTGGGGTGGAGTTTAAGACTTGGCAAGAGGTTTTAAATGCCAAGTCGGAGTGGCAGTGAGACCGCACGCACAAGCTTTGCAGGGGCAGGCCTGAGACATGTTTACAGGGCTACTTAAGTGGATGGCACAATTAGTGCTGCAGGCCCACTAGCATCATTTAATATACAGGCCCTGTGCATATGGTGTACCACTTTGCAAGGGACTTACATGTAAATTAAATAGCCAATTGTGGGTACACCAATGTTACCATGATATATGGTAGAAGCACATACACTTTAGCACTGTCTAGCATTGATAAAGTGCTCAGGGTCCTAAGGCCAACAAATAAGAGGCTCAAAAAAATAACAGGAAAAACGCAAGAAGTCTGCGATAGGACCACCCTAAGGATGCCAGGTCTAAAACAGACGTACAGCCCAAGTTAATTCCTTCACCAACAGGTCTGCTTCCAATGCCTCCGTCTCCTCCCCAGTCAGTCCCTGGAGGGAAATATCTTTCAGAAAATCATCACAGTCCGAGTCCGTCATAGTGGTTGTGGAAGTGTAGAGGGTCCTCATAATAGTTTGCGAAGGTTTCTTCTATGGCTGCATTAGCCGTCTGTAGTTGGCTTGACAAGTCCTCAATCTCCAGGACCCAAGAGCGCTCCTGGTCTCCTCTGTCCAACCAGGCCAGTAATTTACTAACTTTGTCCTTCACATTATCAACTCGTGTGTTTGCACTATATGTTCCTGCCAGGGCACGTAGGTCGTGCTGGCTGAGATGTAATCTTGTGACATAGGGTCCGCCATAGTTTGAGTATATGTTTCTAGGACTCCTATGTTTTTTTCTATGTTGGCGCACTCCAGTTTGGTTTCCTTCTTTTCACCCCTATTAGGGCCCAAGAACGTTCTCACATTACAGTCTTAAATGCTTCCTATAACACTGCCATTGATTATACCATTCCCTGATTTTCTTTGAGGTAAAGATCTGCACCTTCCCTCAATTTGTTCTTAACCACCTTGATTCAGAGATAACCGGGATTTATCCTAGGGGCTTGTGTAAAGTCTTGGGTCAGGCCGTTCAGGAGCACCCCTACGGGGAACGATCAGAGATGCCTTGTGTATGGTGTGTTGCAGATTTAAAGTGGGATGCGTAGGAGAAATGGCTAAAAATATAATCCAGACACGAGAGTCTGTCATAATTGGGTGACAAGTATGTATAATGGTTGTATGGTGGGTTCTGTTCCTGCGACAAATCCGTCAATCCCATTGCAGCTACAAACCGAGGAAATGGTTTTATCTTACCTTCCACCCTCTTGTTGCCCATCCGGTCTGCCCTCGACTCAATAACCACATTCTTGTCACTGCCTAGTATTAATATCCCAGGGGGTAGTGTCGAAAGTAGGATACCAAGGTCTTGGTAAGTTGTGGCTTGAAGTCACGGTGGTATCTATAGAGAACAGAGATTTAAGATGAGGCTGTCCCAGGTCCCGCTTAGCACCACACATCGCCCAAGGGGTCACACCACATACGGTGGTCCACCTCTCAGTATCCCAGAGTCTCAGTGGCCCATTTAAGTGGCTCCATCGAAGAATCTTTTCACTGGCCCACACAGAGAGCCGCGGGGACTGTCTCAACTTCTATTTGCGTAGGCCTCAGGATAGGGAACTTTCCAAATGGATCAGGGAGGCACAATGAGTGTCCTTCAGGGTGGGAGTGCTCCGCAGGGCATTACAGAATCACCAAGGGGTAATAGGATCAACAGTGCTTCACCTCCCTGGTAGGCCCATTCCTCGACTGGAGGAGGGAGAATGTTGACGCCCCAGGGCCTTCTGATCCTTGCCGCCACACCTCAGCTTCACGCCAGCCATCAGCAGGCTCAGTTGTCACCAGCAGGACTACCACACACATCGCGGGTCAGAGTTGGTTGGGGCCCTACCTCATACAGCAGTGCTCCGATATGGTTGGCTGTTGGTTGCAGCCCAGCACTGCATTTCCTCACCTAGCGTTGCTATGGGGGGTGAGGGTAGGCCAGTCCTTCCTCACTTCTGCGGCACTCAGCTCTGCTTTTCGGGACTCATGCCGTGGTCCCTCACTTCGGAGGGAAGATAAATGCAGGCGTGTCAGTGTAGGCTGTTCGGATCCCCCAGTGTTGCTACTCTAGGCCTCTCATCTGCCGTCCACCACTTTCTGAGGTCTGCCAGGCATCAGTGCAGCACCGCAGTCAACTATGTTAAGGCAGAGGACTCTGAGCCGGCTGTCACGGGTTACAGGACATTCCTTGGTAAAGGAATCAGATGGGACTGCTCAGATATTACTCAGATGGCGGGGGATTTGTCATGGATTAGTCATTGACGGTCTTAGAGAAGCCCTAGCTTGCGGCCATTTTCATCAATGATTAGCCCCACGACAACATTTATGAGGGTTTTATTTCTTGGTCACCAGCTTCTCCCATCAAGGCAGACCTCAAAATGCCTACAGTTTTCAGCTATCGGCTTGGTTCTAAAGCTGCCAGGTTCACCCTGGCATACTTCAAGGCCACCCCATCTGATATGGGTACCTCAACATCGCCCACTAGATCGTGGAATGGCATTCTGTCTCCAGCATATTTAGTTATAATGTCTACAGTGGGGATTATGGTCACTAATACATTTCACATGTGCAATACATTTTGCCAAGACGGTATTTACATTTTTAGATGTCAAAACAATCAATAGTTGGCCTACCCCACGTCCAGTGTGAGCAAACAGAACCATAAGTTAGCAGACCTCATTGAAAAAACAAAGTTGTTTTTTTATCAAAAGATTGTTAATTGCTTATCCATATGGATCAGGCATGAAGTGAATTTGGCCTAAGCCACCAAAGTATAGGAACCCACATACTTCTTGCAGCGAGTAAAGTCAGAGATGTGCATTAAAATTGCCACCCCATAACATTTCATCTTCCTGTTCTTTTACAGTTATAAGAGCTTCTAGTTCTTTATTAGGTTATATCACTCCTATAAACTCACTTTTTGGGGGGAAATGCGGCCACTATAATTGGATGATGCCAGGGGACTCTTTCCTTCAATGTAAATTTGGAAGATGATTTTGCCTTTACTTATGCTGTATGTTTCTGAATTTGAAATATGAGCCCTGAAGAAGTCCTTGTATCTTTGAGATAAAAAGCGTTGGCTGAGTCCATGTCTTATCTGAAACTTGTCAAGATGAAAATCAAGAGTACAAGCTTTTAATGAACAAGAGGTGTTCTGTATCTTCTAAGATTAAAAAGTCAATGAGAGCTTACTGACACCCTCATCGTCACAACTGTGATTTAAGTTACTGAGTGCTTTTTCCACTTTGTTTCGACAATATCACACCTGTTTCCTCCACACTGGTGGGATTTTTGTAAATTTACACAATATAAAGACGCTGCCTTCTTGACAGCTTTAATTCAATGACTTGATAATAAGGAGAGCCGAGGATGCTCTTATTCACAGACCCCGACAACATCATTATACATTTTGGAAAACAAGGCTATGCAAACAATCCTTGCACCTATCAAAAAGTAAGAATCATCATCACAGCAAAAGGTGCGTGAAGGGGTGCAAATTTACTTGATTTGTTCCTGTGAGTCACAACCCTCCTGCAAATAAACAATACAATATATTGCAGATGTCACTGCCTCTTGGTGTGTATATTTTAATACATACAAAAATGCTCCAAATACTCTAATAAAAATAAATAAAAAAAAGCCTTTACCAACATGATTAATAAATACGCTATGGTACAGTACGGAAACAGACCCAAAGGTCTATGTACTCACAGCTTTCCTTGAACTCAATTCTTGCCGGTAGTATTATTTCGGGACCAGTAGAATCCTGAGCCCTGAAGGCAGAAAGCAGATATTCAACAAATCATAGTAAATAACCACAGACATTTCCATTGTACAGACGTTTAAAGATCCACGATAATTGCTTTTAAATCATGATAAAACATTACCAGCTAAAAAACAGATACGTTTTTGCTGCAGTTGGTCATCAAAAGATGAAACCTTGTTAGTGCAGTTTTTCCACGTTTGCACATTCAATTGTTGAGAAAAGCCTACCACGTCTCTCTAAGGGCTCTCTTAACCATCCATATCGCAGAGGACACAGGCTTGAACGTTCAGTTTCTACATTACTGATAGAAGGCTGCTGCTAGATAAAGTAATCGAGCAGGTATGCAAATGTCTCCAATGTGTCTTAAACAACAATTATCAGTAACCAGTGTGGAAACAGAGAAAAACAACACCCTGCAAACTTCGTCTCCTATACCAAGAGTAATGTGAATCCAGGGATGCTGCACAGTATCACAGGAGCAGGATTCAGGTTCACATCACAAAAGCAGTTCAGTAAATGGCCATCATGTGTCTGTTCAAAAGGCGATGTATAGAATGGCCATAAAATTGGTGCTCGTGCATTCATTCTTCTTGCAATAACCGTGTCTGCCATTCATTTGTCATTTTCATCCTTCCTCTAGCACACCTCTTCACTAAACCCGACTGATCGAAGATTGCCTGTAACAAGGCACCCAGATGCATCTGATCAATATGAAATTCCTTTGCAGCCTCAGTGGGCTTAGACAGGTCTCCCAACAACAATAATTTAAAAAAAACAATAACAATCGAAATACAAAGAAGATGGTGAATCCAACAAAAGGAGTCTGTACCTGTTTTTGGGTACACATGTGGAAGAAATAGGACAGAAATGGGACTTCGCAAACATATAAAACATGATACCATTTATACAACATTCTGCTGCAAGTCTTTCGCTCGGCACTATACTACCAGGTGAAAAGCCAAGAAAGTCACTTTTTAGGTTAGTTTTGCATTTTGATGCCGGTTATGAACCTGGGCACAAACACATACACCCGTATCATTATGTAATGCATACATGTAAAACTCCACAGCCTCAATCTGACAACTTATTTGGCAGACACTACATTTGAAAATAAAGACCTATATCAGGAATGAATTGAAATCTGGGGCTTATTCTTGGGTTACAAAGCAGTAGCTGCTTCTGCACAGCGACAGGTTAAAATAACTATAAATGTGTTGTAATGAAAGTACAAGTCAGTCACAAAGTGGAAAAAATACATTCAGTAGATTTAAAATAATTCTTACTCATGTTTATTCTAAAGGAACAACTGCTTTATATGACCTATCAAATTAATGCAAGTACAGAGATGGAGGCCTGCAGGGAACAGAGGATCTGCAATACCGCTTTGGCATTAACATCATGGCGATATTCCAACCCCTTTTCATGAAGGTGACACGTAATGCAATACAGGTACAAAAGAAATAAAACCGTGATGAAAATAAACTACAGGGGGACCATACAATTGTCTTTTTTCTATGCCTTCAGTCCACGTTTATAAAGTGGAAGCTCTTCCCTCATGTACTGCTTCCACTTAGAGAATGTAATACCATCTCCTTTGAGACTCCTTTATGCAAGCTTTGCAGCTGCAAGTGGAGTTGCAAATGAGAGCTACACCACATTGCAAACAGCTAGGAATAGGGACACGCCATTTTTTACCAATTCAAAATGAATTGCAATGGTTATTTAAGAGATATATTTAGAACTATGTTATAGGAACCTTCATCAGCTTCAGGAATTAATTTCCACCCCTATGGTCGGACAATTTCCCACAGTTAATTGGTCCACAGAGCCCTGAGAAGGAGGGGCTCCAACACTCACCACACTTCATAAGAACGTTGATCTCCCTGTGGCGCGAGACGCCTGTTGATCGTATGGGGGACTCAATTGCCTACAATTAATTGGATGCATACAGCCCTGAGCAAGGGGGCAGACTCTAAGCCGTATCGAGTTTCCTAAGTGCTTTGATTTCTCCGTGGCGAGGGATGTGCCCAGGTGAAGACCAGGCCAAGTGCTGGCCCGTCTGTAGCCTGGTGGGGACCATCTCTAATTGGATTCTTCATCAGTGAGGTTCACTACAGGGATTCAGTTGAAGTCCAATATAGGCAAGCATAAAACTGCAACATGCTGTGTGTCCCTGTGGTGACCCAGAGAAGTAAACAATATAGTTCCTCCTCAAATTTAATTTCTGACCTCTGCAGTGGGTGCCCTCTCTGAAGAGATTACTAAAGTTGAGGAGGAGCTTGGTATGGGGGGGAGGGGGGGGGGTTGGGTCTGGGAGGGGGGGTACTTGTGCTCCTGTGGTCATTTCTACAGACAATCAAGGAACTTTTGCTTGGGACCACCTATATTATGTAATAATAATTTCCACTTAGCAAGTGATGTCACAGCAAGCTTAGTGGATTATGAGGGCAGTCATCATTCTCCAATGATTAATGCTATGGCCACAGACTTTAGATAGTAAAAGGAGAAAGAGAGACTTGGTGTGGATAATAATGAGTACTCATAAAAAGGGGCAGTTGGGTGAAAAGGGAAATGTGGGGCCAATGGAGAGTAACACATTTCATGCTGAATCTGGTGGTAATGGGGATGTTGGGGCTACACAAAGTCAACTTCTCATCAATAAGTAATCCGATATGTCAGATATGTTTTTGTTTTATATTTATTTTATTGATTTTGGAGTTGTACCTTCAAGGAAAAAATACAAAAAAATCCCAATGTGCCCTCCCTACACCCCTCCCAATGAGAGGAGCTAGACACGATGTAGTCTCTTCTTAGCTATAAGATGTTTAGCATTTTAAATCAGTGCAGTCACTCACTACTCCTTTTTAGCCTTTAATCACCTGTAATCCTCGTGCCAGTTCCGACATATGTGCATCAAATCATTCTTCCGTTACCCAATCATTTTGTATCTCTGAATCCCTCCCATTTCCCGCTATGGACTAACCTCTGCCATACCCATATCATTCTGCTTCTTTGCACTCTACCAGTGTAGACCAATTTATGTCGCATCCCACATTCGGCTCGCATCCATTTCCCAATTACCCTCAGCCACTGTTTGCATGTTGGTAGTCGGACCGTGATCCATCGTAGCGCAATACATTTCTTTGCCATTGCTAGTTCCAATTCCAGTATTTTTTTCTGCACGTTTTGTGTGTTTATCCCGGTTTACCAGGCCCAGTAGGCACAATTGGATGGATTGTGAGCCTAAATGTGAGGCTTGACAGGCCCTACAGCACCTTTATCACTTCCTCCCAGTATTCCCCCACCTCTGGGCAGAGCCTCCACATGTGTATGTAACTCCCTATCAATATTTTGCATTTGGAGCATTGTCCTGCCTTAGAGTGGTCGATCCTATGCATCCAATGTGATTTGGCATAGTCTCTGTTTACACATTTGTAAAGTATTAGCTTCACCCTTGTATTATGTGTCACCCTCCTACAGTTGCCTACTATGGATACCCAGTTGCGGTACCATTTTCCTTCCCCCACATCAGTCTCTCATTGCAATTTCAGTATGTTCATGCGAGAAGCAGTCTGTGGCAGCAGCAATGCATGCAGACATGTGATCAGTTTGCCACCTCCTCCCATGTCTGGTAGAGACTGGTTTAACATACGAGAGTCTGGCTCCACAGGAAACCCCGCCTATGCATTATGGATCGCTGCTGAAAATCCTGCATAGGCAAAAAAGCAGTCCCTTTTCTTTTCCCATCTATTGCAAAAGACCGCGTACCCCATCATACCGTCATCCTCATATAAGTCTCCAGGTTCTGTGGCCCCACTCCATCACCCCAATCCTTAGCATTGGGCTGATCCCTGTACCCCATGGGACCAGTCGTTGGGCATAAATATATTAATTCCCCCCTCTCTCCTGAAAGCTTGTCCCTACACATCCAGAATGGTCCTATCCATTAATCAAAACAGCACCTTTTTCTTCCTATGGAATAGCGGTAATGTAAAGAGCATGTGCAGACTAATCAGTCTGGCCACAAGTGTAGCTACCTAGTCAGTATCCTCCTCCAGAAACCATGGTACAACATACTGTAAGTGAGATGCCCAATAGTAAGTGCGGAAATTCAGAGCCTGTAGACCTCCACCATCCCAGGGTAATCTTAGGACCTCTAAACATATGCACGCCCTCCCTGCACTTCAATATAGCAGTTGTAGGAGCTGATCTAAACTCTGGAAGTAGGTCTCTGGAATATACATAGGCATATTCTGTAGTATATATAATACTCTGGGTAACATGATCATTTTACTGAGTGCCACACGCAGGGGCGTAGCTTGGTCAGGAAGACTGGATTGGGGGGGTAAGCTTCGAATTTTCCTGACAGCCTCGCTGGTATGTCACAGTACATTATACAACAAAAAGGGTGCATGAGAGGACCCTAAGGGGCAGTGGAAAGGGAGAGGAATGAGGATTGATGGGAGTACTAAGTGACAGAAAAAACTATTTTGTAAAGAAAGAAATTCTTTTTTAGGACTTTCAAAACAGAACAGGAGATAGTGTGTGTGTGTGCACTCTACCATGTCCCACGGGGTAAAGTACTGATGTGTCCGTGTTGGGTTTGAACCCAGAGTGTGCTCACATTGTTACAACTGTATTATAGAATGCATGCCTGGTAACCTCTGGGTTCCAAATAGTTAGTAAAATGTCATCGGCATATAAAGAGATGATTTTCATTTTGCCTCCCATCACCACCCCTCCTGTTTCATGCTTGGTCCGAATAATCCGTGCCAGAAGTTTAATTACTAATGCAAATATGATCGGGGATAGGGGACACCTCTGTCAGGTCCCCCTCTCTACTTGCCAACTGCGACCATTTGACACACTTTCACCCTCGCTCTTCTGGTGTTCAATAGGTGAATCCATTTTAGATAACCAGCTTCCAGAAAACACCCAGTCTATCTTATCAAAGGCTTTGTAGGGGATCCAGGCTTGCCAATATGCAGGACTCTCCTCCCTTCTCTATCTGCACCACTATCTGAAATGCCTTCCTAATGTTAGTGGTAGTCGTGCGTCCACCAACAAATCCATCTTGCATCAGGTTTTATGACATTCCCCACCACCTTGGCTAATCGGTGGACCAGTATGTTCCCCAAAATCTTTGCACCTATGATGATCAACGATAAAGGGCGGTAGGATTCACATTCAGCTGGATCCCTGCCCGCCTTATGGAGGACCACTATACAAGCTTCCCTTAGGGACGCCAGTAACACCCCAGTCTCAAATGCCTTCTTATGCATTGCTAAGAATGGTGCACATAGTAACTCTGCATACTCCTGGTAGAACTCCTCCAATATTCTATATTTCCCAGGAGACTTTCCCGTGTTCATTTGCTTTATAGCCCATCTGACATCAAACTAATCTATCGAGTTATTCAGTGCTTCTCTCGCTGCATCGTCTACCTGAGGAAGTTGCGCCTCACCTATGAGTTCAGTTATCCCCACCATGTCACTGTGGTTTTATTGCGCAATTAACTCAGAGTAAATCTCTGCAAAATGTCCTCCTGCGCCATGAGTGTCGTCCCATCTGCATCCTGAGCAATCAGCCTGCTGTGTCCCCTCGCTCATGCGGGATTTCTGTATATGTTTTGTAATCATGTTTGTCCAGGGTGTCCCGTGCTTCCTCCAATTCCCATTGTAATATCTTTCTGTCCTCCCATATCTCTTCTGTGTGAGGTGCTTATTTGATGTTCCAGTTGTGTCACTGTGCTAGTTAAAGACCTGTGAACTCTATAGGTGGTGGCTTTACATTTTCCCCATTATGGTTACTTTAAAGGCTTCCCATAGTACCCCAGTGGAAGCAGCAGATCCCATGTTGAGAGCAAAAAATTCAAGCTAATTTCTTACTTGTACGCCTGGTCTCCCAGCGTGCGGGGCTGAAATCTCCACTGTGGAACTGGTGCCACATATGCACAGCCCCTTAACTCTGCCACCATTTGGGCGTGATCCGATAATGTGCAATCTATGTATCACATCTCTCCAAAACCAGCCACCTCTAACAATAAGTAATACATCCCGGGAAATGTACCATGTGGGTGTGAATGAAACCAGTATTCCCCCTGTGCTTCCATATGTCACTCTCCACAGTTCTAGAAGATTCAGAGTGTCCATTTCTGTTATTAGTGCCCAAAGGCCTATCAGTCTGCCTGGAACTATCTAGTTCTTTATCCAGTAAACAACAGTAATCCCCATCCACAACACACTGCAGTGAGCATGAGGTTTCAGCAGGCTCACCACCTTTTCAAAGAAGTCTGAAATATCAACATTAGGAGCATTTATATTCAGCAGTAATATGTGTATACCACCTATATAACCCAACACTCCAACATATCTGCCATCAGCTGCTTTCAGTTCAATCTCCACCCGCAAAGGAAAACTAGTATCTACTCCCACAGCACACCACAGGCTGTGGAAATAAAACATTTTGCATGCAATTTCACATGCTCCTGTGGTAGGAAGTGAGTCTCATGAAACATCACTATTGTAGCTCGTTATTTGCGTATACATGACCGTATCCTTTGTCTCCTGACAGGATTATGGATCCCCTTTTCACTCCAAGATCAGATTGTTACCCCATGCACATTTGTCACATACCCCTCCATCTACTGCTTTAGCCACCCAATCAATGTGTCTTCAGTTGTGTGCGTCCACTCTCCTTGGGTTAGTCACATATGTATTCCTCCTCCCATGTGACCTGCTGCAACTTGGCCATCACAATTGACACATACAGAGTCTGTCACACCCTCCTTAACATCATAACTTTCTTCCCAAGTCACAGCACGTTGTCCCCTCGGCTCCTTGAAATGGGACACCCCGAGGCAACGCCACAATGATGTAGCGACAATCTACTTAAATTCACCTTCCCCGACAGACTTATGTGAAATACAGTCAACTGGGAAATGCCTCCCTCGGCTACCACAATTCCACTGTTGCTGGTTCTCTCCTCCCATTACCAAAATACAAAAAGAATCGCGTCTCCTAAGTACACAGCTACTAACGCTCATCGAGATATATATATATATATATATATATATATATATATGGAAAATGTCACTTACCCAGTGTACATCTGTTCGTGGCATTAGTCGCTGCAGATTCATATGCTTTGCACATCCCGCCATCTAGTGGTGGGCTCGGAGTGTTACAAGTTGTTTTTCTTCGAAGAAGTCTTTTCGAGTCATGAGATCGAGGGACTCCTCCCATTTCGGCTCCATTGCGCATGGGCGTCGACTCCATCTTACATTGGTTTACCCGCAGAGGGTGAGGTAGGAGTTGTGTATTATAGTAATAGTGCCCATGCAATGGAGTGAATATGTACGTACATAATGTAGTTTAAAGTGATATATTTACAAATGTTCAAGATCAACTTCGAAACGGCTACAGGCTCCCGGGGAGGTGGGTGGGCGCATGTGAATCTGCAGCGACTAATGCCAGGAACAGATGTACACTGGGTAAGTGACATTTTCCGTTCGATGGCATGTGTAGCTGCAGATACACATGCTTTGCATAGACTAGTAAGCAGTTATCTCCCCAAAAGCGGTGGTTCAGCCTGTAGGAGTTGAAGTTGTTTGAAACAATGTTCGTAGTACTGCTTGGCCTACTGTGGCTTGTTGTGCCGTTAACACATCCACGCAGTAGTGTTTGGTAAACGTATGAGGCGTAGACCATGTGGCTGCCTTACATATTTCAGTCATTGGAATATTTCCTGGAAAGGCCATGGTAGCACCTTTCTTTCTAGTCGAGTGTGCCTTTGGTGTTATAGGCAGTTCTCTTTTTGCTTTGAGATAACAAGTTTGAATGCACTTAACTATCCATCTAGCAATGCCTTGTTTTGAAATTGGATTTCCTGTATGAGGTTTTTGGAAAGCAATAAATAATTGTTTTGTTTTCCGAATTTGTTTTGTTCTGTCAATGTAGTACATTAACGCTCTTTTGATGTCTAATGTGTGTAGTGCTCTTTCAGCTACCGAATCTGGCTGTGGGAAGAACACTGGTAGTTCTACTGTTTGATTCAAGTGGAACGGTGATATGACTTTTGGTAAGAATTTAGGATTTGTTCGTAAGACTACTTTATGCTTGTGTATTTGAATAAATGGTTCTTGTATGGTAAATGCTTGTATCTCACTTACTCTTCTTAGAGATGTGATAGCAATTAAAAATGCAACTTTCCATGTTAAGTATTGCATTTCACATGAGTGCATAGGTTCGAAAGGTGGACCCATGAGTCGAGTTAAGACAATGTTGAGGTTCCACAAAGGAACTGGTGGTGTTCTTGGTGGTATAATTCTCTTTAGGCCTTCCATAAACGCTTTCATGACTGGTAACCTAAATAATGAAGTTGAGTGCGTAAATTGCAGATAAGCTGAAATTGCAGTAAGATGTATTTTAATGGATGAAAAAGCTAGCTTTGACTTTTGCAAATGTAGTAAGTAGCTTACAATGTCTTTAGCAGATGCGTGTAATGGCTGGATTTGATTATTATGGCAATAATAAACAAATCTTTTCCACTTATTTGCATAGCAATGTCTAGTGGTTGGTTTCCTAGCTTGTTTTATGACCTCCATACATTCCTGTGTAAGGTCTAAGTGTCCGAATTCTAAGATTTCAGGAGCCAAATTGCTAGGTTCAGCGATGCTGGATTTGGGTGTCTGATCTGTTGTTTGTGTTTAGTTAACAGATCTGGTTTGTTTGGTAGTTTGACATGAGGCACTACTGAGAGGTCTAGTAGTGTTGTGTACCAAGGTTGTCTTGCCCAATTTGGTGCTATTAGTATGAGTTTGAGTTTGTTTTGACTCAATTTGTTTACCAGATATAAAAGGAGTGGGAGAGGGGGAAAAGCGTATGCAAATATCCCTGACCAACTCATCCATAACGCATTGCCCTGAGACTGATCCTGTGGGTATCTTGATGCGAAGTTTTGGCATTTTGCGTTTTCTTTTATTGCAAATAGGTCTATTTGTGGTGTTCCCCATCTTTGGAAGTAAGTGTTTAGAATTTGGGGGTGAATCTCCCATTCGTGGACCTGTTGGTGATCCCGAGAAAGATTGTCTGCTAACTGATTCTGAATCCCTGGAATAAACTGTGCTATTAGGCGAATGTGGTTGTGAGTCGCCCAATGCCATATTCTCTGTGCCAGGAGAGACACACAACTGTGTTCAGTGTGTTCCTCCCGGTTTGTTCAGATAATACATCGTTGTCATGTTGTCTGTTTTGACCAGGATGTGTTTGTGGCTTATTATGGGTTGAAATGCTTTCAACGCTAGAAATACTGCCAGTAGTTCTAAGTGATTTATGTGAAACTGTCTTTGCCGAGTGTCCCATAGTCCCTGGATGCTGTGTTGATTGAGGTGTGCTCCCCACCCTATCATGGAGGCATCTGTAGTTATTACGTATTGAGGCACTGGGTCTTGGAAAGGCCGCCCTTGGTTTAAATTTATATTGTTCCACCATAGAAGCGAGGTGTATGTTTGGCGGTCTATCAACACTAGATCTAGAAGTTAACCCTGTGCCTGTGACCATTGTGATGCTAGGCACTGTTGTAAGGGCCGCATGTGCAATCTGGCGTTTGGGACAATGGCTATGCATGAGGACATCATGCCTAGTAGTTTCATCACCATTTTGACCTGTATTCTTTGTTTTGGATACATGGCCTGTATTACATTGTGAAATGCTTGTACCCTTTGTGGACTTGGAGTGGCAACCCCTTTTGTTGTGTTGATCGTCGCCCCTAAGTATTGCTGTGTTTGACACGGCTGAAGGTGTGACTTTGTGTAGTTGAGTGAGAAACCTAGTTTGTGGAGGGTTTCGATGACATACTTTGTGTGTTGTGAACACCATTCTTGCATGTTGGTTTTGATTAACCAATCGTCTAGGTACGGGAACACGTGTATTTGCTGTCTTCTGATATGCCGAGCTACTACTGCCAAGCATTTTGTAAAAACTCTTGGCGCAGTTGTTATCCCAAATGGCAACACTTTGAATTGGTAATGTACCCCTTGGAATACAAACCTTAGGTACTTTCTGTGTGAAGGATGTATCGGTACATGGAAGTATGCATCCTTTAGGTCTAGTGTTGTCATGTAGTCTTGTTGTTTGAGCAATGGGATTACGTCCTGTAATGTCACCATATGAAAGTGATCTGATTTGATGTAGGTATTTAATGTTCTGAGATCTAATATAGGTCTTAGAGTTTTGTCCTTTTTGGGTATGAGAAAGTACAGAGAGTAAACTCCTGTTCCTTTCTGATGAATTGGTACTAATTCTATTGCTTCTTTTTGTAACAACGCTTGGACCTCCAGTTGTAGAAGATCCATGTGTTGTTTTGACATATTGTGTGTTTTCGGTGGGACATTTGGAGGGAAATTGAGAAATTCTATGCAATAACAATGCTGGATAATTGCTAGGACCCAAGTATCTGTTGTTATTTCCTCCCATTGTTTGTAGAACTTGGTTAGCCTCCCCCCCACAGGTGTTGTGTTGGGGATTTGGGACGTGTAAGTCACTGCTTGTTTTGTGGAGTTTTGGGACTTTGAAACTTCCCTCTACTTTTTTGGAACTGTCCCCCTCTATATTGTCCCCGAAAACTTCCCAGCTGATATTGGCTCTGATAAGTGGGCCTTGTTTGTGAGGTTGTGGGTTCCGTGCTTTGTCCTCGAAACCCCCCTAGAAACTGTGTTTTACGAAATGTGCCTCTGCTCTGTGGGGAGTAGAGTGCGCCCATGGCTTTGGCCGTATCAGTGTCCTTTTTAAGCTTTTCGATGGCAGTGTCCACCTCCGGCCCAAACAACTGCTGTCCGTTAAATGGCATATTCAGCACGGCTTTTTGTATTTCCGGCTTGAATCCTGATGTACGCAGCCATGCATGTCTCCTTATTGTCACTGCTGTGTGCACAGTTCTAGCAGCTGTGTCTGCTGCGTCCATTGCTGACCGTATCTGATTGTTTGAGATACTTTGTCCTTCTTCCACCACTTGCTGTGCTGTCTTTTGGAACTCCTTGGGCAAATGTTCTATAAAGTGTTGCATTTCGTCCCAATGAGCTCTATCGTATCTGGCCAACAAAGCCTGTGAGTTTGCAATACGCCACTGGTTTGCTGCCTGTGCCGCCACCCTTTTCCCTGCCGCGTCGAACTTACGACTCTCTTTATCTGGAGGTGGTGCATCTCCTGAAGTATGTGAGTTCGCCCTCTTGCGAGCTGCCCCTACTACCACTGAGTCCGGTGTTAGCTGTTGTGTGATGTACACGGGGTCTGTTGGTGGCGGTTTATATTTTTTCTCCACTCTTGGAGTAATGGCCCTTCCTTTTACAGGCTCCTCAAACACTTGTTTGGAGTGTTTTAGCATTCCAGGTAGCATGGGGAGACTCTGGTACTGGCTGTGTGTGGACGACAGTGTATTAAATAGAAAGTTGTCTTCAATTGGCTCTGCATGCAGGCTGACATTATGAAACGCCACTGCCCTTGACACCACCTGTGCGTAGTCTATCTTCTGGTGGTGACGGTCTAGCTGGATAACAGTTAGGACTATTATCTGACACTGGTGCATCATAAAGATCCCATGCATCTGGATCATCCTGACTCATCCCTGTATGAGTTGGGGATTGCATCATTGGTGGAGTGGCTACCGGTGATGGTTACGGAGAGCGTTGTGGAGACGGTGGTGGGGTTACTTGTTTAGCCACCTTTTCCTGTGGCTGCTTGTCTTTCTCCTGGAAGGCAAGTTTGCGTTTCATTCGAATCGGAGGGAGAGTGCTGATCTTCCCCGTTTCCTTTTGGATGTGGAGCCTTCTTTGGGTGTAGATTGGCTCCATTGTCTCCAGTTCCTGTCCAAATCTATGTGTTTTCATTTGTGAGGACAGGCCTTGTTCCTCTGTGTAGGTACTTGATTTTGGTTCCGATGCCGGATGTTTCGGTATCGAAACCTTTTTGGCTGCTTTTTTTGGTTCCGACGACACTTTTTTGCTCTTCGGCGTACAGATTTGACGGTGCCGACTTGGTTCGGTGCCGCTGTCTCGGTGCCGAGATTGCTCTGACCCGGCGTCTCGGGGTCGAGTCTGCTCTGACCCGGTGTCTCGGGTCGAGTGTGCTCTGTGCCGGTATCTCGACCGGAGTCAGATGACTTCGACACATGCATGTCCTTTTTCGGTGCCGATGCCGGGTCACCTATTTTTCAGGTTAAGCCATGGCCTGTTGGCGGTGGCGTCCCCTGGGCTTTACTGGTTTTTACGTGAGTCTTGTGTATCGACATCTTACTCACGGTTTTCTGAGTCTGTTCAGGATCGACCTCTTCTGAGTCCGAGTCCTCGATGGAGAAGGTTTCCTCTTCTTCCTCCATGTGTTTTAGTCCTGTCGGCACCGACGCCATCTGTAATCTTCTTGCTCTTCGGTCCCTTAAAGTCTTTCTGGACCGAAATGCTCGACAGGCCTCACAGGTATCCTCTTTGTGTTCTGGCGACAAACACAAATTACAGACCAGACGCTGATCTGTGTAAGGATATTTGTTGTGGCATTCGGGGCAGAAACGGAATGGGGTCAGTTCCATTAGCCTTGAAGACGCACGCGGTCGGGCCGACCAGGCCCCGGTGGGGAATCGAAAACCCCGAAGGGTCGCCGGAGCTCTTCCGAATTCGGTGTCGATCTGTTGTAGCTAACCCGATACCGAACGCAAACAATACCGTCAAATTTTCCGAGTTTTTCACTAACTTTCCGAACCGAAGCGCGGAGCGAAAAGGAACACGTCCGAACCCAATGGCGGAAAGAAAACAATCTAAGATGGAGTCAACACTAGATGGCGGGATGTGCAAAGCATGTGTATCTGCAGCTACACATGCCATCGAACACATATATATATATATATATATATATAGCTACTCAGCCAGTCAGTTAATGATTCTCCGGGAACCACATGGCCTCTTCAGCTTGTTCAAAGAAATGAAAGAAATTCCCTTTCTCCTAGGAGTCCACTCTTGAGTCGTGCTGGTGGTAGTAGGGCATAGGCCCAGCCCTTTTCTCTTAGCATCCTCTCTACCTCTGTAAATGTTCTGCGTCTCTTTTGGGTCTCCACTCTAATCTGGGTAGATGGAGAAAAAGGTCCCATTAAATTCGGCATCTCCCTGCTGATGTGCTGATGTCAGTATGCCCATCTTGTCTTCTGAGCATTTGGGCAATCAACAATTGAGGCAGACCCCCAGACTTGGGTCCGCCACCAGTTGTTATATGTGTTCTGTTCACTGGTATTTCACCTTCAGTGCCCAGCCACGGCATCATCTTAGGCAACCATGCCTCCAGAAACTGCTCTACTGGTGCGGTCTCCATGCTCTCCAGTGAATTATTCTTGTGTGATCTGTCCTCCAGGCCAGCCAGCTTAGCTTCCTGCTGTTTCAAGCACCTCTTCTGGTCTGCCAGTTGACTAGTATGTGCTCTTGTGCAGCAACTTTTGGGCCTTGACAGTCCTGTTTCACGCTGGATATAGGTTGTCAATCACACCAGGCCTTTGTCTAATCCTCATAACTGCCAGCCACCGCACTACTCTCACCTGTCAGTCACCTCCAGTCTCAGCATCAGCGGTGAACTCTTAGTTGCCGCCCAGACACCTACCTCTGCCCAGGTTCCCTGGCTTTCCATGTGCCAGAGCCCTGCTCTGTTTCTTGAAGCGGTGTCCTTTGTTACGGTGGTGCACAGCGCAGCTCCAAAGCCTTCCTCGTTTAGCCACCGACTGCTTCAATATAGCCTCGCAGAGGTTCTTATTCACATCTCTCTCTGGCCAAAGCCTCCATCGCATACATGACTGTTTGCAGAGTGGGGAGGATCGCTAAGAAAAATACAGCTAGATCCTGTCTCTACCAGATATTTGATTACCAAAGGTAAGTAACTTGTTCATCTGATAGAGACATCAAGACGTAGTTTCCTTACTTTAGAATCAGATACCAAAGTCATACCATCCCGGGAAAAGGGTCTGTGAACTGAGACCATTAAAAGTGTCTCACTAGAACAAAACCAGTCTAAACAAGATTAAAAAAAAGACAGAAATTCATAATAATTCAGGTGAGCAATAATATACTCTACAAAATAAAAATAAAGCCATAAGAAAAAAATATCCATGTTAGTAAGGCACCTGTGTGTCACAATCTACCCAACAGTATGAATAGAAAATTATTTGCACCCTTAATGGGGTTCGAATGCAAGCATGCTCACCCCATAAGAACCGGTGAAAAAGACCACAATTAAAAACTCACAACATAGAAAGCATGGGGGAAACATTACCCATGACAGCAGGAGAATTTTGCCAAATTACCCTATGAATATAAATATATTTGCTCATATATCCCGACTCGAACTCTATCAGCAGGTCATACCACAGAGAAATACAACTATGCCATACAAAGGTCTATCCTAGCCAGACCTGCTCTGTATAAAACAAAGAGAAAGGTCCATTTACCATGGATAAAGCATCAAAAAATGCTCAATTAAAAAGAAGATGAACACAACAATAGCAACTACAGGAACAGAATCAGATTTTTCCCTAGGAAACTCTCAAAATATATATATATATATATATATATATATATTTATATATGCGTACATACTAACATAGGAGTAAAATAATAAAACATGTACTAATAATGTATTAATTATAGATACAAAAGTAAAGGTGAGTAATCAGTCAGACTATACTGATACAACAGTATGGAACCTATTGTGGATATCCTACCACTTAGGAAGGCAACAGCCATCCAAACCTACAGAATAATACAAATTGCCTAAGATTCTACCATCAAGCAAAAGTGTATATATATCTAAGTATATTTATATTAACACCATAATAGTAGAATAAGGTAATACATTTGAAAAAGAAACCTTGATAACGTAGTGGAAACCAAGGTTGGTACGTGACCCTACTATATGAACAGACCCATCCCCCAATCTATTGATGCTCCAGAAAAGGTCCCCACACTTAAATCAGAAACATTAAAGGATTCAATAAAAAAATAAAAAAATAACCCAACTGCTTTTGTAAATACCAACTATGAACAACACTCTTTGAAGTGTAAAACCAAACTACCAACAACCAAAGTCAGTTGAATGATGACAATATTTGACACA
Organism: Pleurodeles waltl; assembly: GCF_031143425.1. Taxonomy (NCBI): domain Eukaryota; kingdom Metazoa; phylum Chordata; class Amphibia; order Caudata; family Salamandridae; genus Pleurodeles; species Pleurodeles waltl. The sequence goes on from NC_090444.1 coordinate 849,875,500, forward strand.
ATTCAGCGCCTTGAGACCTTCACACGTGATTTGCTGCGCCTTAAAAATAATAGATTTATTCACTTGTCACCAAGAAGAGCAATGATTCTTCAATTAAGTAATAAAAGTCTTCTACAGAAAGTAGAAGCTATGAGGCAAAAACCTACTTCTCTCATGTACAAACCAATTTGAAATAAACATCTCCATATAGAAGACAACGTACACCATTAGAGGAGAATATCTTAAGTAACACGCAAAAGTGCCATAACGACCCCTAAAGAATCAAGAATATTAAGCAGTTTTCACAATGAAGTGAATAAAATCGATCGAGAGACTAAGTCTCCTTGAAGACCACTAAAAGCATAACAAACACATTCCTAGGAAAATGGAACAATAATGTTCAAAAAACATGTATAAACCAACAATGTCTACACAAAGGTATAGAATAGCCACCAAAACCGTAATATCTATATGACAGAACCTTAAGAACAGAAATACAGAATGTCTTAAGGCTCACAAGGCCTTAAACTTCTGGTGTACAACACACCAAATCTAGCAAAACTAGAGAACTTTTACTATGAATGATAAGCAGGGCCATGCATCACTCAACAATGCACGTACCAAGGATAAAAATAGAACACATATAAACAAATAACGAAAGCCACATAAAATCTTTTCTTTAAAAACAAATGAAGGAATTTTGAGACAAATCCTCAATAGGGTATAATCCCATTAACGGATCATCATTCTGTTGATGACTGTCCCATATATACAACACAGAGGTAAAAGAGACACTTTCACGTAATAACCAAGAAAAGTTAGAGATGTATTCAAATACACTCCCTTAAAAGAAGTTAAATAATATTCTGAGATTCCACTTGAGGTTGTTATATCAACATTTTCCTATAAGGGTTACCAAGTTAGAAGAAATAACACCATACAGAGGGGAGAATTCTGTACCCTCCAACAAGGGACTAACAGTTCAAAAACTGAGCTATCCCGACACAGACAGACAGACAGACAGACAGACAGACAGACAGACAGACAGACAGACAGACACACACACTCACAAGGCGTACAAAAATATACTCGACCCATCATGACGGTATCAACCCTGGAGCCCAAGTTCTTCTTTAGAGTAAAGCTAATGATAAGACCTAGTATCAGGTATTATCTGATAAATAAAAAAGGACAGACAGCTGAAGAACTGCCATCAATAAGTCTTGTGTGGAAATCTACAACTTCTGAACCACCTACTGTAGAACTGGGAACAAAGCACAGTGCATCCGCACAATGCAATTAAAACACCACTAAGAAAGTTGCCCTGAAAGCTGCAGGCATGAAAACCCCGAAGGGTCATAAGGTAATATATACCCCAGGGAGGGCTAAAAATAACCACCTGTCATTGACAGTGTAAGAATGAACAAGGTCTGCAGAAAGAAGGAACACCCCACCTGGTGCTATCATTAGGTGGAACAGGAACGAAAAAAAACTCACGAGCACTGCCGAAGCATGGCACATTTGTGAGAAAAGGTAATACAAATTCCCCCATATAATTTAGTATGGGAGGAACTGGCTAGGCAGAGTGTATTGAAGAACATCAATAGTTTGCTGTTCCTCTCAGACTGTCACGAAAACGTCTTAAGGCAGAGTCAGCATGTGCACCGAAAAAATGGGCACCATCAAAATGCATGTCAAAGTGGCTTGAACAGCCTCTGAAAATCCAGAGGGTACATAACCAGGCCCAGCGACATAGTGCCACTGAAGAGGCCATAGCCCAACCTACAGTCAGTGGTATCCATAACATGACTGATTAACTTAGCTGCTTGCTGGCTGTCATGGATCACAGGGGCAAGATCATTCAGGGTACCATTAAGCAACAATGGCGAGATGTGTATCAATAAGTCCCACAGTGAATGGGAAAACGTCCAAGAACGCAAGACGTATTAAGGGAGAGCAGTGCAGAACTAGTGGAGAGGAAAATCCGCTTGTCACAAGTGTCAAGTTTTCTGGAATCTCTATCAGATGGAAACATGAGGGAAAGAGACGATATCACGTGATGCGGAAACAGCCTGCACCACCAAACTGTGAGGAGTAGGATGTCGTAGAAGGCAGACCTGATCAATAGGGGCTGGTAGGTGCCTATGAGATATAGCCCGATCAACAAGGGCCCCAGTATCAGGCTTCGTCCAAGCCGCAAACAAGATATCATGTACAGCTTCACTGTAAGGCAGTACCAGCTCAACCCCTGTTGGCAATGAGGGAGGACATCAATCAGAGGATCATTAGCTAATTCCTCAGAGGGAAGTGTCACACCCAAAACTTCAGTAACTCTCCTTAGTACATTAGCTGGAGAGGAGCTCGCCTCCATAGCAAAGGGGGGAGGGGTAGGGCGAGGCCTGAGGATGGAGAAGAGTCCAAGCCACTAGATCAGCCAACCAACAGCCCTCCATAGGAGGCTGAGCATCATTCAAAAATCTCTTAAATAAAGTGTTCCAAAAGGTCCAGCACTCCCCTTTCTGTCACACAATGTCCATATTCGGTATAAGTGATGGGTCACCAAGCGAGGTTCGGACCACCTCAAAATTGATACTTTTGCTACAAAGAAGTAAGTGAAACAACCCAAAGTTAAATATTAATACGTCTCTTGGATGATGCATTTAGAGGCAATTTAATCAATTCAGATGTCCAAGAACATTCAAAGCACGGTCGCAATAATATTGTTCATCCAAATATCCTTTTAATGCAAGATTTTAAAGAGACAGCCATTGTTTATCCAAATATCCTTTTAATGCAAGATTTGAAGGAAACAATCAACACGTCGCCCCTTACATGGTGGAAAACCTGGAGCTTTCTGAAGGCTTGGTAAGATCAGTCATTTCCAAAAGTCCTAGCAATTGTAGCAAATATTTCATCCAAGTAAAGTATAGGTCCTGGGTTGAATCCGATACAGATACTGTAAGTCCAGATGGCATGCGAAAATCCCAACTCTTACTCACCTCCTTCAAAACAATGCTCCTCTGAAGGACAAACATGAGGAGACTCCCCAGAAAACTGGGGGAGCATGACTGGCAAGACTGGCACCGTACCCAACATCGACTGCAGCAAAAAGACCAAGTCTCTATGTCGGACGGGGAGAGGGGCACGACTTCGGACTTGCCGAAGTCTGTGCTTGGATACCGGCACCAAAGGTGGGAACCCTGAAAGGCTGTGCACCGGCGCTGTAATGGCTTTGGAAGCCGAAGGCATAACTGATGCTGAGGGTGAACCCACTGGCAAGGACAGAGTCAAGGCATTTTCACATCCTTGGGGCTTCACAGGCTCTAGAGGGGAAGGTTATTTTCCAAAGATAGCGTGAAGCGATTCATAAAATTCACGCATCTGGATCAGAGTCCCCCGTCCTTGGGATAGGGAGGGAAACCCAGGAAGGACTCAGACTTCGACTTCTCGACTGGAAGGAATGGTGGGAGGCCACACGCGGTGAAGTCAGCAGCTGCCGTGACTTTGCCTGCTTGTGTAGTGGCTTACCACGTGAAGTCGATGGAGAACGACATTCATTATTACGACTTCTAGAACAGGCCTGCAAACTGACCTAAGAACGAGATGGAGCCTGAGGTCGAGGGGAAGTATGGGATGGCTTCAAAAGCCGCACTGCCATGAACTTCATACAACGATCCTGGAGCGCCTTTATTCGAAGTTTACAACAGGAGTCGCACTCTATGTAGTTGTGGTGCTCACTCGGCACCACATAGAAATTGAGTGGGGGTCCTTGGCCTACATTTGTCGTTCACAGGACCCACAGGGTTTAAACCTTGAAGACCTACAGGGAAAAGCACACAGTTACATCGATGAAGATGTTGAAGTAGGCCGAAAATGGCCTAATAAACTGTTACCGGATAAGCGTTGCAAGCACAGAAAAGAAGGAACTGACGTTGGCGCATCCGAGATGAGGTCATATGGACTATGTGGACGTCACATCGTGTGGACGGCGTGAGTAGGGAGTCCTGCAACGCCCTCTTCCAACGCACAGAAGTGCTGGGGGAAAAATGTTTCCGGATCCAGTCTTGCGCCTGAAGAATATTCTCAATTAAGGAAACTGTGGCTATATGTCTCTATCAGATTAAGGTACCAGTGGATAGGCTTACTGTCAAAATTTGTGGGCCAAGGAATAAAATGGTAATGTCTTGGAGAATGCAATACCTAAGAGAGGAAGCATGGGAGAAGTTAGGTAATGCTTGGCAGGATGACAGAAATTAGTTTTGAGATTTAGTTTACAGCCCACTCTTCAAACCCTCTAAGTGGAACATAATTTGTTTGCACATCTCACCCAACAGTTGGGTAAAACACTTTAAAGCAGACTATAACTTGGTATATAATCCCAAAGTTGTGAATGCAATCAGGAATACTGAGAACCACCTGGTCATCATTTTGAACTGGGGGAAGCGGAAGATCCTCTAACTTGGCTGTTAAATAACAAAGCCCAGGGCCCTGATAGAGTCCCATCGGATTCATATAAAAAGGCTCCTGAGTCATAGACCCTCATTTTAACACAGGTTCTCAATGCAGCCGCTAGGGAAGGTACTCCTTACTCTTAGTCCGAGTAGGTCATCATCTCCGTTTTTAAAGGGGGAAATGAGAGTGACCCATGAAGTTACAGACCAATTTCATTACTGGACTCTATAGTTAAAGTGATAGGTCAAGTAGTTTTATCCAGGCTTTTATAGTGGACGGGGGGTAATTAGGTCATTTCTGATTTACAATTTGGTTTTCAGGCAGGTAGGGGTTCATTGGATCAGCACTTAAATCTCTATCTCCTTGTAAGCAAATATTCTACCCTTAAGTGAGGTAGTTTAAACTTAGCTTTCCTGGACCTTACATATGAATTTGATAAGGAGTGCAGAGACAAGTTGTGGTCCTTAATTGCTTTAATTGGGGGTGGGAGGCTCAAGAAACATTATGTTACTTACCCTGAAATCATCTGTTTGTGGCATGTAGTGCTATGGATTCACACGCTCTGCATACTCCTGTCATCTAGTGTCGCGTTCATATGTTTGCAAGTTGTTTTTCTTTGAAGAAGCTTCTTAAGTCACGAGGTAAAGTGACTACCCCTCCCGGTGACAATGCGCATCAAATACATTGTTAAGACTATTTTCCCCGCAGTAGGGTGAGAATGCAGTGTAAGCGTTAGAAAGAGATGCTCATGCATAGGAAAGTATAAGGAGATACTGCAACAGCCACAGGTGTCTAGGGAGGAGGGTGAATGTGAATCTACAGCACTACATGCCACGAACAGATGCTTAATGGGTAACATAATCCGTTCATTGGTATGTGTGGCTGGAGATAGACATGCTCTACATACACTGTAAAGCAGTACCCTCCAGAAAGTGGTGGCTAACATGTGGGTATTACAGTTGTCTGAAAAAGGGTACATAGCACTGCCTGTCCTACATTTGCATGTTGGCATGCTAATACAACCACACAGTAATGTTTAGTAAATGTAAATCGAGGTGACCATGTAGCTGCTTTACAAATTTAATCTATTGGTATATTGTCCAGGAAAGTCATGGATGATCTTATCTTAAGGGTAGCGTAGACTCTAGGAGGTGTGAGCAATGTTATTTAAGCTTTGGAGTAACAAGTTGGAATGCATTTAATTATCCATCTTCAAATGCCTGATTTAGATATGGGCTTCCTGTGTGAGCGAGCAAAAAGGCAACAAGGAGTTGGCTGGTCTTACAAAACTCTTTAGTTCCGTCAATACAGTACATTAAAGCTCTTTTTTTGTATCTAGTGCATGAAGGGCCCTTTCTGCAACTGAATCAGGTAGGGGAAAGAAAACCAGTAATTCAACGGACTGCTATAGATGGAAAGCGGAAACTATCTTTGGAAGACATTTTGGGTTAGTTTGAAGGACTACTACTACTACTACTACTACGAAGGACTCTGTGTATCTGTACTAAATGTGCTTCCAAGGTTAGTGCCTGGCTTTCACAGACACGTCTTAGTGAAGTGATTAAAATTAAAAAAGGTACTTTCCATGATAGAAACTGAAGAAGGCAGTTATGCAAAGGTTCAAATGGCGGACCCATAAGCCTGGTATACACAATGTTGAGATTCCAAGCAGGTGCACCAAAAGGATCCACTACCCCAAAAAGATCCAGTGTTGCGAACAACTCCAACCCCACATTGTGTGCCCAAGTTTCCTTGATGTGATCGTGGAACAAATGCTTATTGCACAGCGTGTGGCGTTGTACTCTCCTTAACACCCTTCTAAAGTCATTATGAAAATACTACCTGATTCCTCAGGGGAGCCACAACAACGACTCTCTGAAATTAGCCTTCTCAGTAGCATTCGGGTGAAGATAACTCATTGGTAGAGCAGGTATCGACAGCTGGCACTGATGAAAGTTCACTGTTGGAGAAGCTTTCCTGTTGCTAGGGCTTAAGTCCCAATGTCTGGCACCGAAGGTTGCCCCAAATGATCTTCTCTGGTCTCAGAGTTGCCACCCCAAACCCAATTTTAAAAAAATATCAATCTGAGGTGGCCTCTTTGCTCTAGTGTATTATGTGCATTGTTGGTTATGGATGGAGTCACTGCAGACCTTGTGACTCGTAAAGTTTTTGAAGATGAACAACTTGCCAACATGCACACCCAATGCTAAATGGCAGGAGTATGCAGAGCATGAATAGCCACAACCATGGTACGAACATAAAAACTCTCAGACAAGGCATATTAATACTCACCTAGAAGCACAATCTTGTACTCTATTGCTTAGCATTGACATTTGCCTCGTTGACTCTATATTATGAAGAAGTTTGCAACCAGTCACACGCAGAAGATTCTTTTGAAAAAAGATGACCACATGGCTCACTTCCAGGTCACCACATATAGGGGGGGATTCTAATCCTGGCGGGCGGCGGAGGCCGCCCGCCAGAATTCCGCCCCCATAATACCGCTCCGCGGTCAGAAGACCGCGGAGGGTATTATGAGTTTTTCCCTGGGCTGGCGGGCGGTCTCCAAAAGACCGCCCGCCAGCCCAGGGAAAAACTCCCTTCCCACGAGGATGCCGGCTCGTAATCGAGCCGGCGGAGTGGGAAGGTGCGACGGGTGCAGTAGCACCCGTCGCGTATTTCAGTGTCTGCAAGGCAGACACTGAAATACCTTGCGGGGCCCCCAGGGGCCCCGCGACCCCCCCTACCGCCATCCTGTTCATGGCGGCTTTCCCGCCATGAACAGGATGGCGGTAGGGGGGGTCAGAATCCCCCATGGCGGCGCAGCAAGCTGCGCCGCCATGGGGGATTCTGAGGGCAGCGGTAAACCGGCGGGAGACCGCCGGTTTACCCTTTCTGACCGCGGCCAAAGCGCCGCGGTCAGAATGCCCTGCGGGGCACCGCCGGCCTGTCGGCGGTGCTCCCGCCGACCCTCGCCCCGGCGGTCGAAGACCGCCGGGGTTAGAATCAGGGCCATAATGTGATATTATAGCTACCTAAAGATGGGGCTATTAGGTTTACCAGAATAGGTACCCCACTTACAGTACATCCTTTCCTGGGATTTAGACAACTTATTTTCTCCATGGTCAGTTCCTTGAAGCTTCAAAATGTTTTTTTTCATAGCAATTCAGTCAAATAGTGACTCAGTCCTACTGATCTCGTTGTGACAACCTTAATAATCCCTTAATTAAAAAGAAACTCACTACCGTTGTTAAGCGTTCTATATAATTAGTTTACAGGAAAACCTTTAAGGTTAGGCCATCCGAGCCTGGTCAGCCAATAGATTTAAACATTTCTTGCAGTTTCAGAAGTGTCTTTCACAAACAAAAAATGCTAGAAAATGGTGGTAGGCTAATACGAGTAACGTAGAGTTCATTAAGAAAGTTCCCCCTGATTAAGCAAGGGTATTCCCCTCATGGAACCACAAAAGCCCCTAAGCAAGAATCACTCCTGGAGATTTAATAAGTGATATTCCATCTTTTCACATACTCGAGTATTGCTGTCACTTTACCAGCACAAGAGATTAGCATGATCTTGGTTCATGCCAATGACCTATTGCAACTAATGTCTCATTACTGCTTTATATTAAGCCCAGGCAGAATTATAATTCTGCAAGAAGAATTGGAGATTTTTTGTGACTAGGTGTTACTCTTGTAACACAGAGTTTGTACCAAATTCTGCCAATCGCCATGTGGCAGAATTTGCTTCTCGTTCAAGCAACGTGATGACGATGGGAACAACGCAAGTCTTCAGGATGCAAGCTGGTAAGATTTGGAATCCCCTGGTGCAATTTCTGGTCATTAGGAGGACTTCCAGGAAGAGTGCTGATTCCTGAGTAGATTTTCTACTCTAGTGGTTGACAAATCAAGCTTAAAATAGTGTGGTGCTGTTTGTGCTGATTTTTCAGCATAGAAATTGCAACCGGCACTAAAATCGGAGTGTGAGCAGGGCGACGTGCATTTTCCGCCAATTGGCAGAATTCAGCAGAATCTCACAGTTTGCCACAAGTTCTTCCTAGCCTTATTTTAACACATTTCTGTAGGGACATGTTTTGCATCGCCTTCTGTATCACTGTTTCTAGAAAGTTTACTACCCACTAGTTGTTCAGTTATGACATACTCCTACCGTGGTCTGTCTTTTTTTTGTTTTTTTTAAGTACACCAAAGAACCCAGTTTGTGCCAGAACTTGTTGTTGTGTTTTCAAATACTTTCTAATAACCTCACTGAAAAGTATACCAAACAAAATACACACAGCTCTAAAATGATTGCTTGAATGCTCCCAACATTCCTGTGTTTTCTGGACAGACCTCGAAATGCAGAAGAGCTATTCAGAAAAACAAAATACGCTCATAGGCTACTATGAATTGTGCTATGCTTCATAATCACACACACACATATATGCATCCCCCATTCACACGTTACCTTCGGTCACAAATACACACTATACTCTCTTAAATACACTCTCTCAAGCGCACTCCTCTTGCTCCCCTCACACAAGCATCCTCTCACTCACAAGTACTCCTTTTGCTCAGTCTTTCCTTTCACACAAGCACAGGCTCCTCTAGTTCAGAAATTTAAGAGAAGGTTACCCATACTGAACACACATTATTTTCAACAGGTTTACAAAGAGGTGCATACTTGGAGCCTCTATTCAAAGGAAGTAATGTTTTCTTTGCCTGAATAAAATTAATGAGGCAGTCAGGGACAAGAAAGAATTAGGTGTTTCATGGAATAACCCTCAACATCTTAATTCTTAATCGCATAAATAGTTTTTTATATAGTATTACATACTGCCCTGCTACTAGTGAACACTGCAAACAGATATTGCTATTACCCATTTTAATGGTATGCATTTTCCGGACTGCTGGAGGGCGGAGATTTCCATACTGGGATTATATCTGGTAACGTTAGATCAATGCACTGTCAATGGCAAAAATTAACTACCTTAATCATCTTAAATCTGCAGGTCTTTTTCTTCACCAATATTAAAAGCGGACAGATATACCAGTTAATGGTGAAGTATGCTAATGCATCATTGCTGGACAACACAATCCATATTTACAGTTAGGTAGAGTTGAGGTATGAGAGTGCCTGACTCAACTATAGGTCAGAAAATTAACAGCAATGTGTTATGTTTTATAAATGTTCAAGAAGGTAGAATGTGATAGAGGCAGTTTGTGATGCAGATAAAAGCATCATGCTGCCACCACAGGAGAAGCAGAACTACCCAGGGTGTGAGATATTTGCTTGAATGTATTCTATTCTGTCACATTCTGAAGTTCACATTCCTTATAAGCCAGATGCTCAATTTTGTACAGCATTTCAGCTCTTAATGCGCGCGTGTGTGGAGACACAACTAAAGCAGTTCATTTGGGATGATATTCTATCTATATACAAAAGGGCTTCCGAGAAGGACACAGCACGAAGACCACCATAACAGTTGATGCACTATGCATGCTGGATAACGATGCTTAGTCATCCTACTTGAACTGCCTACTGGGTTTGATATGATGAGCCATTACACTTGCCAAAGAATGTTAAAAGAACGTATGAAAATCCAGGACTCAGCCTGCAGTTGATTCGCCTCCTACAACAGAATAACCCATAAGAAAGAAACAGTTAACACACTCTATAATTCCTCACCTATTTTGGAACGTGTTCTCCAAGACTCAATTCTCAGGCTTATCTTTTTTTTTTTTTTATAATTACAGCTAATCCTTCCGATTACACTCCTATCTCGATGCTGATGGCAAGCACCTATATACTGAAGTATCCTCCCGAAAAACATGTCACCACACTAACCAGGAACCAGTCTTAAATGCCAAATCTTTTGCTGAGATTCCTCTTAAATATTTATTTTCCCCCTTGCAGTTTGTAGCCTCAACAAACTTCATTGGATTTGCTAAACATTTTAGCCTGCAAGTCCTTTGGAGCACGACATGCACAAAGCCCCTGGGCTTCACATTAGACCAAAAAGAATCTACATAATCGTTAACACCCAAGGACAACATGCCCATCACCATCGGTATAAAACCATTTATACCCCAATCAGACTTAAAAACATTTGAAGAAAAACAAGTTATTTACCTGTACAATATATCTCTTTATTACTGATATTTTTGAACATTTCACTTGAATCTTCCCAGTCATCAAGGTGGAAGTCCCACGGTAAATACAGCAAGCAGTACAAAGGAAAACATTGCACAACAAAGCTGAAACAAATGACATTGCTAATCAGTGAACATTATTTCAGTAAGATCCAAACTTCAGCCAACCAGGCAGCAGCTTCTGATGCACTCTTCCCCTCAAGGGCCACAGCACCTCAGATGTCTTTCCGCACATTGAATGAAAGGAGTCTCTTTGATCTCTGCCCAGTTTATCTTCAGAAGCTACATTTTGTCAACTTTTGACCTCCGCTGCAAAGTCACTTGACTACACTTCTATGTTAACATCTTTACGTGTAACGAGTATATAAACACAAATAGCAACAAAGATTGTGGCTGTGTGAAGATGGTGCGCACTTCCAAAAGTGAGCTAACATATAGATACAAAGTCCATGGCAATAGAGTCTCTGTTTAACGGAAGGAGTGCCCAAGTGGTTTAGCACCCAGCCACTGGGTGCATAAGCTGTCACTTGAGAAGGCCACAGTTGGTTTGTAAGAAGAAGAAAACCACGGCACATCACAGATGCGTAGAAAGTTCAATTTATTCCTCTGTAGTGTCTCAGGAAATACATCACCTGACCCCGTAATATACAATGGGTAAACGGCCAATAACAATCACGTGTTCGGAGAGAAACAACAGCCTTTCATCCGTTACAGTCTTACAAATTTCATTTTCAACCCCTCCTTCTTGTTACTAGTGTTGTTATCAAGAGCAACTACATTTGTGTTAGAAATGAAAAGTTCTTCTAGTAGGGCCTCTCTATTATCATCGAAGGTTGACATCTTGTGATTTCAAACAGGTGAAAAAATCATTAAACAAATAGAAACATATAATCAAATTCTCAAGTGTATATAACAAATAATATAAAGCACTCCTTCCGTTAAACAGAGACTCTATTGCCATGGACTTTGTATCTATATGTTAGCTCACTTTTAGAAGTGCACACCATCTTCACACAGCCACAATCTTTGTTGCTATTTGTGTTTATATACTCAGTGTACGGAGACGCACTCCGAGCTTTATATTATATGTGGAGTTTTGGGACTCTGGAACTTCCCTCTAATCTTTGGGACCTTTCCTCCTCTGTACTGTCCCCGAAAACTTCCCCTCTGATATTGACTCTGGTAAGTGGGTCTTGTTTGTGAGGTTGAGGGCTCTGTGCCCTGTCCCCGAAACCCCCCTCGAAAATGTGTTTTTCGAAATGTGCCTCTGCTCTGTGGGGAGTAGATTGCACCCATGGCTTTGGCCGTATCTGTGTCCTTTTTAAGTTTTTCGATAGCAGTGTCAACCTCCGGCCCAAACAACTGCTTTCCGTTGAAGGGCATATTCAGGACCGCTTGTTGTATTTCAGTCTTGAATCCTGAGGTTCTTAGCCATGCGTGCCTCCGTATGGTCATTGCTGTATTTACAGTCCTAGCAGCTGTGTCGGCTGCATCCATTGCTGAACGTATCTGATTGTTCGAGATACTCTGGCCTTCCTCCACCACTTGTTGTGCTCTTTTTTGGAACTCTTTGGGCAGGTGTTCTATGAAATGTTGCATTTCGTCCCAATGAGCCCTATCATATCTCGCCAGCAATGCCTGTGAGTTGGCAATGCGCCATTGGTTGGCTGCCTGTGCCGCAACCCTTTTCCCCGCTGCGTCGAACTTGCGACTCTCTTTGTCTGGAGGTGGGGCATCTCCTGAGGTGTGTGAGTTCGCCCTTTTGCGAGCTGCCCCTACTACCACTGAGTCTGGTGTTAATTGCTGCGTGATGTACACAGGGTCTGTTGATGGTGCTTTTTACTTTTTCTCCACCCTTGGAGTTATAGCCCTGCCCTTCACAGGCTCCTGACACACTTGTTTGGAGTGTTTGTGCATTCCTGGTAACATAGGGAGACTCTGGTACTGGCTATGTGTGGACGACAGTGTATTAAAGAGAAAGTCATACTCTATAGGTTCTGCGTGCAGGGTGACATTATGAAACGCAGCTGCTCTTGACACCACCTGTGTGTAGGCAGTGCTGTCCTCAGGTTGGACCGGTCTCCCTGGATAACAGTCGGGACTGTTATCTGATACAGGCGCATCATAAAGATCCCATGCGTCGGGATCATCCTGACTCATCCCTGTATGAGTTGGGGACTGTATCATTGGTGGAGTGGCTACTGGTGATGGTTGTGGTGAGCGTTGTGGAGATGGTGGCGGAGTCACCTTTGCCTGTGGCTGCTTGTCTTTCTCTTGGAAGGTAAGTTTTCTTTTCATTCGTATTGGAGGGAGAGTACTGATCTTCCCTGTGTCCTTTTGAATGTGGAGCCTTCTTTGAGTGTAATCTGGCTCCCCTGCCTCTAGTTCTTGTCCGAATCTGTGTCCTTGCATCTGTGAGGACAGGCCCTGTCCCTCGGTGTAGGAACTCGATTTCGGTTCCGAGGCCGGATGTTTCGGTATGGAAACTTTTTCGGCAGTCTTTTTTGGCTCTGAAGACATTTTTTTGATTTTCGGCGTACTGATCTCTCGACGCCGACTCATTTTGGTGCCGCCCTCTCGGTGTCGAGATTGCTCTGACCCGGTGTTGAGTCTGCTCTGTGCCGGTATCTCAACCGGAGTCGGATGACTTCGACACATGCATGCCCTTTTTCTGTGCCGAAGGTCGGTCACCCATTTTTCGGGTTAAGCCATGGCCTGCTGGCGGTGGCGTCCCCTGGGCTTTAGTGTTTTTTCCGTGAGTTTTGTGTTGTGACGTCTTACTCACGGTTTTCGGCGTCTGTTCGGGATCGACCTCGTCCAAGTCCGAATCCGCGATGGAGAAGGTTTCTTCCTCTTCCTCCAAGTGCCATTGTCCTGTCGGTGACGCCATTTGTAGTCTTCTTGCTCTTCGGTCTCTTAACGTCTTCCTCGACCGAAACGCTCGACAGGCCTCACAGGTATCCTCTTTGTGTTCTGGAGACAAACACAAATTACAGACCAGATGCTGATCTGTATAAGGATACTTGTTGTGACATTCGGGGCAGAAGCGGAATGGGGTCCGTTCCATTAGCCTTGAAGATGCACGTGGTCGGGCCGACCAGGCCCCGCCGGGGAATCGAAAACCCCGAAGGGCCACCGGAGCTCTTCAAAATTCGGTGTCGATCTGTTGTAACTAACCTGATACCGAACGCCAACAATACCGTCGAATTTTCCGAGATTTTAACTAACTTTCCGAACCGAAACGCGGAGCGAAAATGAACACGTCTGAACCCGATGGCGGAAAGAAAACAATCTAATATGGAGTCGACGCCCATGCGCAATGGAGCCGATAGGGGAGGAGTCCCTCGATCTCGTGACTCGAAAAAGACTTCTTCGAAGAAAAACAACTTGTAACACTCCGAGCCCAACACTAGATGGCGGGATGTGCACAGCATGTGTATCTGCAGCTACACATGCCATCGAACATATATATATGTATATACGTTTAAATATATATACTATACTGCAGAGATGAATGTGAGTGAACATCATCTTATCACAAAAAAGACACAAAAAGAGAACAGCCTGCTAAAGGGATTCCGTTCAGCAGGCTTCTAATAATATCGATAAGAAGCACTAGAACAGAAGTCCTGTCTCCAATGTAGGGGACATAATGAAGGAAAAATAAGCATCAACGTCTTCAACTAGGCCTGGGAAGACCAGGTTAGAGCCTTCCACCCATTCTTTAGCAGTACCTATTAGTTGTAACTCCATCAGGGCGTCAACAGAATTTGCTAACAAGTCACGCATCATCAAAGAAACAGTCTACGAGAAGAACATCAGACAACTGGAGATTGGGCTAACACCTTCCAAGGATTTTTTTGTTAAAGGGTCTGAAGCACTTATTCTAATGCTGACTTGCCTTCAAGCCTTTCTGAGCTCAAAATGTTACTGAAATATTATGAAATCTTTGAAGTAATCTCATATCTAATAGTAAAACCTTGACCCATCTTGTACGATTGTATACATGGAATTCTCTTTTGATTTATTAATTTTATACATTCACTCCTTCTATGCCATTCTTATAAGTAGTTGATTGTTCTGTATGCTCATAACTGTAAGGTTTGAGATCATAGTGTAGCTGATGGAACTCTCCTCTTAAATCCAAATAAAAGGAAGCATGGGGAAATCAAAGGGGACAGAGTTCCAATCTTGAATCCAGGGGTATGGAAAAATCTCCCTTCAATCCCACAGGAAAAAGATAGTTCTTGAAATGTTATGGGTTAAGCCCAGCACCAAAAGCCCAGTTGATTCGCAGAAGTGCTTCATAAACGTACTAGTTCACTCATAATTTAAGCTTTTCATGAAGTAACACTACCATATGTATAATAAGAGAGCTGGCCTTACAGTTTATCAAGCAAGAACTAGTTTGTTTGGTATTAATGAACCTGATGAATCAACAGTCAAATCTAAAAGGTGACTGCAACAATTATGGAACGCTTTTTCAATTCATAAACAGACGTTGTTTTTGAAACCACCACCAAAATGATATTTTGCAATACCCTTGTCAGACTAAATGCCCTCTCCAAAATCTTTAATCGTGGAACAGGTAATGCAGACCTGCCATCTTACCTGCGGAAGTCCTGTGGCTGGTCTAACCGAATCATTGGTTTCACCATGCCTCGCTCAGCTGTGCTGGATGAGGAAGTCGTCCTGTCGCTGCACAACCTGTTTGAGCCCTTTGAGTCAAACAACAAACAAGAGTTTTACATTTTATGGGAATGGTAAACTATCTATTGTGCTACCTAACGAGAAATTATAACTTGACAATTCAGAGTTAACCTAACCTGGGCATGTAAGGCGTTTTTCATATTTCATGGTCTGATTAAAGTGCTCAACTGTCTTTGTTATAACTAAAGTAAAATATTTCTTGCAAAAACATTTTGTTCACCCTTCAAATGTCAAAGTGCAACTGAAAAGAAAAAAACAGTTAACAAAAAACACTTCTTAAGAATAACAAAAATATTTCAAAACATATGCTGCATACATAAACATATTAAAAGGCTCAAAGCCAGACCATGGCATAAAAACAATGGAGAATAAAACAGTTTAAAGGCTGGATTAATTCAATCAGCAAACAAACTCAGTCAATCTACATGAACTGTTCTGGCATAAACTGGCATTGATCATGAGCTTTCAGTCTAAGAAAGCCAATGAAATGCTTGTCTGAACCACAGTGCCACAACTAAGGGTGTAAAAAACTAAAAAACGTAGCTGGACATCAGCGTCTTTTGGCAAAAGTTAAAAGGTTGAACAGTACTGAAGAGAATTACGTTCTGAAAGTGAGCAAGTCATTCTAACCTAACTAAAAGGTCAGATGATGTTAAGTGACATGGTAGAGCATGATCATGTCACATTTAGCACAACATAAAATATCCACTCCTTTCATCAGGGACGAGTAGAAAAGTGGCAAGGGTTAGTTGGGAAGAGAATAGGAATCTTATATGGTATGCCAAAGGGTGTTCTCATGAACCATACCTACTAATACTTTCTTTACGGAGGGTATTTTAGTGGTTGATGGAAAGTGCCTGACATGTTCATAAAGTATGACTAGAGTAACCTGTTTTCCTTACCACAGAAACTGTTCCACTTTGAACATCGCCTTCCAGGTCAAATGTGGTCTCCTGGACTCTACAAATAAAAATAAAAGACTTTAAACGATCAGAAATAATATCGATAGTACCACATCACATGAAAAAGCAATTGGCAAGTACAGAGGTATTTATGTCTTCAAATTATTAGTTTTCATTTTTGCATATTTATACTGCTTATTTTAAGTGGATTGGCATATGGAAAAAGAAAAATCACACTTAGATTTACACATACAAATAACAAGTTATTTGGCATTTAAAGTACTGAACTATTTCTTCAGCTCCTTTCAGTCAAACACCACGAATCCGAAAAAGACTCATGCTAGTCCAAATGAAATACTGGCAAAGGCATTAGGCTTAGTTTTTTATTGTTACACCGCACTGTTGTGTAGATGTGTCAGGCATGGAGTGACACTGGGTACAATTTATTCACTACTGGCAGTAATTATGTGCTGTAATTTTAAGTAGTGAGTTGTGGCTGTACTTGAAGTGATAGGTTGTATTTGTGTTTGAATGTTAATTTTGCCATAGTAGTGTTTTGTGCTTCCGGGAACTCTTATTGTAGTGCTATGGTTGTGGAGCTGAAGTTGTAGGCTCTGAGTAACGTTGTGAAGTTGCAGTAGTGATGGATTAGTGCAATGGTGTTGCCGAGGTATGTGGGAGATGTGCTATGGTATAGGTGTAAACGAATCATGAAGTAGTTCTCAGGGTCATGTGTCGGGGACAGTATTGTTCTGGGGTGGGCTGGCAATTGTGAAGTGCTGGGAGTAGTGGTGTGTTGTTCCGATACTTCTTGGTTGTATACTGTGTTGGTCACTGTAACACACTGACGAGTGTTGCTCTGATGGCAAATGGTGCAGCACTAGAGCTTTATATATGGAGTGGTGTTGGAGTTGTGACAGAGCTGTTTCGGCATTAAATCTGTAGTGCCGAAAAGCAGATATTAAATTGTGGGATGTTGGAAAGTGTTTTCTAGTTGTGAGGATAGGATTCGGGAGAGGACCATTGAAGAGGAGTAAGTACTGCATTTGGAATTATGCTGAATTTATGGAACTGGACAAAAATGTGTGTTGAAATTGTGCAGTTGGAGTATTTTGATGTGTTGTAGTTGTGCAAGAACAGCTTGTGTGTTGGAAGCCGTGACAGATTTGTGGTGAAGAGGAGGTTAAGATAACGTTCTGAAGCTGGAGTTTGCAATTGTAGGCGCTTTGCAGGTCGAATTGAAGTGTGTTGTGATGGAACTCACTTGTGCAGCACGATGTGCGCGTTCAGCCCATCGCGCTGCACGAGAACAGTGTTCTTGTGCGAGAATGTTGGTGGAAGGCGGTTGAGAAGGACGAGGAGAGAGCTAGGAGACCTTCCGTCTCCTATACATGTGTGTCGTGTTTACCAGGAGTTATTTATCAATAAACCGTGGAGAACTCAATTCCGGTGTGATTCTTCTCTACAAATTTGGCGACGAGCTGACCGACACACATTTCCGGAACACCGTGTGCCACCGTGACCTTTACATGTACGCTGCGCAGGAGTTCAACATAATCAACCACAGTATCCAGACTTCACAAAAAGAACATAACTAGCATACGGAAGGTAAATGTTATCAATTTATTACCTCCGTTGCTTGCTGTCTGTTTCTCGCGCGTGACTCATTTTTTTTCAATCTGTTGAAGCTGCGCAAGCACAGAGACGCCTACCGTGCGGCAGTGCTTTATGGATTATATTGCCTAGCAACGCTCTAGCCTGCGTCCTGCGGCGTATTGTTATTTCAGACTTCTTGTAAAGTGCTACTTAATGAAACAAAACGACGAGGATGGCCTGATCATATACACTACCAAGTATATTTAGAAACAATTGTGGACAAGCATATTTCTAAATAATACAAGATTATGGCATCTGGAAATATATATAATTTGTCTCCCCCACAAGCATTCATTCCAGGGTCTGGAGAACCTTTATTAAAATGGGAAGAGTGGCAAGAATATTTTGTCAATTATATCTCCCCATTCGATGATGATGAAGAAGAGCTAACGCCAGAAAAGAAAAAGAAAATCTTGTTGCATTGCCTAGGTGCTGGTGGCTTAAGAGTGTACAACAAAATAAATAAAAAGGTTAGACTTGCAGGAGATGGAAATGTCTACACGAATGCATTAGATGATTTGGATAATTATTACAAACCAACTGTATGTGTTGCAGTAGACCGATACACATTTTTTAATAGGAAACAGGCCAAAGACGAACCTATAGAAGACTATGTCTCATCATTGAAGAAATTGGCTATCACTTGCCGGTTTGGAGCGTTACATGACGAACTGATAAGAGATCAAATAGTGATGAGAGCATCTAATGAACACATTCAGGAACAATTATGGGCGAAGGGAGAAAGACCTCTCCAGGAATGAATTGATATTGTGAAAAGAGCTGAGTTGACAGGAAGGTGTGCAAAAGCTGTTTTGAAGGATAGTAATGATAAAAACACGGGACAGATAGTAGCGAATGTGAGTGGTATTAAGTACCCAACTCACATTTTAACCAAGAAGAGGTACAGAGATCAAACTGCACCAGAAGAGAGAAGTAACCAATTCAATACTGCAAGGAAAAGATGCTATAGATGTGATAAGGCAAATCATTTGGTAAATGATAAAAGATGCCCAGCAAGGAATTTGAAGTGTGGGAAGTGTGGTGTGATAGGACACTTCCAGAAGGTTTGCCAGAAAAAATCAGGAGGAAAAATAAAACTGGTACACCAAGAAGAAGATGGTCAAACGAGCTCCTCAGATGACACTGATCTGAATATGTGTGTTTTAAGTGTAAATGATGAATGCATATTATATGGGGACACTAGTAGTAGAATAAAAAAAAAAAAGAAACCTATATGCGATGTGTGCGCATTGGGGGTATAAATATCTCGTTTGTGGCAGATTCAGGTTCACTGTATACCATTATTAATAAAAAAAAACGTGGGGAAAAAAATTGGAACATAAGGTGAAGGGTAAGTTGGAACGGCCAGATGTATCTCTCAAAACATTTACGGGTGAGCCAATTGAAATTTGGGCTACAAAATACTGAATTTTGAGTTTAAAGACAGGCTGAACAAAGGGAAATTATATGTTTCAGCTACTGGGCCATCGGTTCTGGGGTGGATTGATCAGGGCAAACTGGGCATAACCTTAGATCCTAATAGTGCAGAACCAGTTATGACAATACATTCTAAAGAAGCATGGGGTGAACGTGTTCAAAAAGAATTTCCCACAATTTTCACAAGTGGCATAGGGAAGCTAAAGGGTTTTTGCCATAAGATACAATTTAAGCAGGATGCCAAACCATGTATACATAAAGTAAGGAACATACCTGTTGCACTTAAAGAGGATGTAAAGAAGCAGTTAGAAGAGTTGTTAAGGGATGACATCATTGAGAGAGTGTAATCAGCAGAATGGGTGTCACCTTTGGTCGTAGTGAGGAAATCCAATGGAAAACTGAGATTGTGTGTTGACTTGCGCGACCTTAATAACAATATACTAATTGACCAGTTTCCATTACCCAGGATTAATGAAATGTTGGCACTCACGAAAGGTGTAAAGTGGTTTTCAACTATTGATCTTTCTGCTGCGTATCATCAAGTTTGCTTACACCCTGATGGCAGGAAATATACTTCATTTGTAACACCTTTTGAGTGTTATAGATACAAAAGAGTACCGTTTGGTTTGGCATCGGCAGCTGCGATGTTTCAAAGACTAATGTATGAATTTTTCAAAGGGATAGAAAATTTGTTGGTATTTCAAGATTATATATTAGTGATGGGAAAAGATAGAGCTTAACATGATAGAAAGATTTTACAAGTGTTGTGTATTTTAAAAGAGAAGGGCTTGACAGCAGAGTTAAGCAAGTGTAAATTTGCGCAGGAACACGCAACCTACTTAGGGCATGTTATCTCTAGAGAAGGAATTAAACCGAAAAGAGAGTTATTAGAGGCAATCAAGAATGCTCCTACTCCAAAAAACAAGGATGAAGTGAGGGCATTTTTAGGTTTGGTGGAATTTTATGCTAAGTTTGTGAAAAAAAATTCTTCTCACACTTATGAACTGAGACAACTACTTAAGGCGAAAAATAAATTTGAATGGTCCACCCGTCATCAGGAGAGCTTGGAATTTCTTAAAAACAAAGTGTGTGGTGCTCCTCCCCTACAGGGTTTTGATCCAGATTTATTAAGCATAATTACTACAGATGCTAGTTGTAGAGGGGTAGGTGCGGTACTTACACAGAAGGAGGAGAGTGGTAAGGAAGTGACCATTGCTTTTGCTTCCCGCTCTCTAACAGCTGCGGAAGAAAAGTACTCGGTTACAGAGTGAGAAGCACTGGCATGTGCATGGGGTCTAGAGCATTTTAGACAATACGTGTGGGGGAAAAGAGTTATATTGCGCAGTGACCACAAACCCTTAATTAAAGTCTTATCTACAAAGGGATTATATAATGCTTCCCCAAGATTGGCTCGTATATCAATAAGAATGTTTGATTTCAATTACCAAGTACAGTATGTGCCGGGGATAAAAAATGTGGTTGCTGATTTTTTATGTAGGTTACCTTTACCATCTAGTGTCCCAGAAGAAAACATTAGTGATGAATTTCTGGTAGCAAATATAACAGAAGAATTCCCAAGTATAACAAAAGAAGAGTGGTACAGTTCACAAAGCAATGATGAATTACAAAGCAAATTAAGTAACACGATTTTGGAAGGAAGGATGGCCTTGCAAAAGGAATATTGAGGTAGACTTATTGCCTTATTGGGAAGTAAGAAATGAATTATCAATGGAAGAGGGGTTGAATATGAGGAATGGGAGATTGATTCCACCTGAGACATTGCGGGAAAAGCTCCTAGAGGTGTGTCATGAAGGGCATTTAGGAATTTCTAAAACTAAA
This sequence comes from Pleurodeles waltl, assembly GCF_031143425.1. Lineage (NCBI taxonomy): Eukaryota > Metazoa > Chordata > Amphibia > Caudata > Salamandridae > Pleurodeles > Pleurodeles waltl. The sequence goes on from NC_090444.1 coordinate 849,896,621, forward strand.
CGGAGGATTAAAAGCTGGTATTGGTGGCCAGGGTGTGATTTGGACATTGAGAGGAAAGTCAGGAATTGTAGGGAATGTGAAAATTCTGACAAGACTCAAATTACTCTTAAACCTCCACTTCATCCATTGAAAAGCCCCGATATGCCATGGGAAAGACTAGGTGTGGATATTGTAGGGCCTATTCGGGAACATGAAGAACCAGTATATGCTATTGTTTTAATTGATCATTTCACTAAATGGCCAGAATTGGAAATCATACAGAATGCCAACACAAACAGCATAGTTACGTTTTTGGATAGAATTTTCATTAGAGAAGGTTTACCTAAATGTATCGTAAGTGACAATGGAGCACAATTCACAGCTGTGAAATGTAAGGACTATCTGAGGAGGAATGGTATCACACATAAGACCACATCAGAGTACCATCCAGCAGGGAATGGAGCTGTTGAACGTTTTAATCGAGTGGTCAAAGGTATTATTCAATTGGCAAATAATAATAACCTAATGTGGAAGAAGGAATTGTATAAAATGTTGTGGGAATACAGAATTACACCCCTGGAGAGTACAGGGTCAAGTCCATTTGAACTAATGAGGGGTAGAACAGCTGTGTCCAAGGACAATATTGGATGGATGCGGACGCCGAGGAGGAGTGATTGGTCACCTGATACTGTCATGGAGAAACTTATCAAATCACAAACTGTATGCAAGAAATACCATGACTTAAAGCATAAATGTAAACCAGTGCATCTGGAAATCGGTGATGTGGTGAAGGTAAAGAAATGCAGTTAATTGAGTAAAGATCAGAGTCGGTTTTCTCAACCTATGACAATACAGAACATTTTTTGTAACTCTGAAATGTTGAATGACGGAAAAGTTTGGCATTTGTCATCTTTATCCTTATGTAGGAAAAATTGTAAAGACGTGGGTAAATTGGAGATTATTGAACCCATGAATGCCAAGAGACCGAATTATGAATGGTTGAATGAGGAGAACGAGTCACAAGGAGAACTGTCAGATGTTTCAAGCAGAACCACTAGGATGGATACATCAGGAGGTGGAAGTGTGGATGTTTTCCGGGAAGAAAACCATGTGGATTCACAAGGAAGGGACATTAGTAACAAAGCAAGTAGGGTGGGGCGGTTTGTGGTTAGATCCCAGAAGTTTATGTATGTATGATTATATATGTGAATGAAGATGGCTGGCTGGCTTAAGACCTATGTTTCACATAGTGAAATAACAAGATTATAGATGAGTTAGGTGCACCAGTTAAAAAATTGGTAATGTATATTTTGTAGCATTTATGTTGTGTTTAAGATTTTAGGATTCAATAGAATATTATATTGTTATGGTTTAGTATGCTATCGGAAGGGGGATGTGTTGTGATGGAACTCACTAGTGCAGCACGATGTGCGCATTCAGTCCATCGAGCTGCACGAGAACAGTGTTCTTGTGTGAGAACGTTGGTGGGAGGCGGTTGAAAAGGACGAGGAGAGAGCTAGGAGACCTTCCGTCTCCTATACATGTGTTGTGTTTACCAGGAGTTATTCATCAATAAACCGTGGAGAACTCAATTCCGATGTGATTCTTCTCTACAAAGTGTTATGTAGGAATTCTGGAATTCAGTTATGAAGCTTTACTTTAGATACAGATCTGTGTTAGAGCGATATTGTGGTTGAGGGCTAAGCTTTTGTTTCCTACCCAAAGGGTTGGGACGTTACCGATTTCAAATGACTGGTGTGCTGAGAGATGGCAGAGGAAAAAACAAGCATTGGCAAAGCCAACAGTTGCACCTATGCGAGATCTATTTAGACATGTTGCACAGCAGTGCAAGCTAATGTACAACATGGCTGAAAGACAAGGAAAAAAAGTCCTATGGCACAGTCAGCATTGACTGTGTCATAGCGCCTTTTTAAGCCATGTTGCACAGCAGCCTTTGATGCACTATGTCTAAAAAAAAATTAAAAAAAGGGGGAAACTAGCCATATGAGGGAGGTGTGGAAGGGAGGGAAGGAACAGCAAAAACAGACAGAAGGAGAAGGGGATGCAGTGGGAAAGGAAGAAGCAACAACAGGAAGAGGAAGTAACATGAAGGAGGTGCAGGGGTGGGGCAGCAATAAGAGAGAGGAAAGAGTATGGGGAAAGCAAAACGAAGCGGGTGCATGGAGGGAGGTAGGAAGCAGCAACATAAGACAGCGGGAGTAGGGCCAAATAACATGAGGGAGAGGCAGAGGGGAGACAGACTGCAGACACGTGCTCTTCTAGAGTATATATCAAAAAGTTAAAAAATAAAAAGTACCTGCAGGGGCACGCGGCCAGTGGAAGTACACTAGTTGCAGACAGGAAGCTGCACTAGGGTCCATGCTCCACTGCAAGGATGCACAGATTTTGCTGATAGGACATGCAAGCACTTCGGGTGAAACCCAGTAAGATGAGAAAACTCCACCGGACCAAGAGAGAAAGGCAAGTATTGTTGGAGTAGTGTGGATTTTTTGCCCTAATATGTACTACAAATCTTCTTGTAATTGGAACCCATGGCACTCTACTGCAACACATTTCTACATTTTATAACAAACTGCAAAGTGGAAATAAGCTTGTCTCGTCTACAGAGCAATGTTTACCACCATCTGCCCAACATATTATCAACTGCTGATACAGTAAGGTTGAATCGTATTTAGCTTGGTTGGCAGAACAGGAGCTACAAGAGCCTGGGAGCAACTTTGAGATATATCAGCCTTTCACTGGCTGGCACACACAACATGACAGCATCTTTTTGTGTTTCATAATGCTAATAATGAAGTATTTAATAGACCAATGGATGTATTAAATAAAATGTGTCTATAGGCACTGCATGTAGGAGGCTGGACTGGCTTGTAGTGAGTACCAAGGGGTACTTGCACCTTGCACCAGGCCCAGTTATCCCTTATTAGTGTATAGGGTGTCTAGCAGCTTAGGCTGATAGATAATGGTAGCTTAGCAAAGCAGCTCAGGCTGAACTAGGAGACGTGTGAAGCTACTACAGTACCACTTAGTGTCATATGCACAATATCATAAGAAAACACAATACACAGTTATACTAAAAATAAAGGTACTTTATTTTTATGACAATATGCCAAAGTATCTTAGAGTGTACCCTCAGTGAGAGGATAGGAAATATACACAAGATATATATACACAATAGCAAAAATATGCAGTATAGTCTTAGAAAACAGTGCAAACAATGTATAGTTACAATAGGATGCAATGGGGAAACATAGGGATAGGGGCAACACAAACCATATACTCCAGAAGTGGAATGCGAACCACGAATGGACCCCAAACCTATGTGACCTTGTAGAGGGTCGCTGGGACTATTAGAAAATAGTGAGAGTTAGAAAAATAACCCTCCCCAAGACCCTGAAAAGTGAGTGCAAAGTGCACCAAAGTTCCCCTAAGGACAAAATAGTCGTGTTAGAGGGAGAATGCAAGGAAAACACAAATCAGCAATGCAACAACGATGGATTCCTGTCTGAAGGTACCTGTGGAACAAGGGGACCAAGTCCAAAAGTCACAAGCAGCTCGGAGATGGGCAGATGCCCAAGAAATGCCAGCGGTTGGTGCAAAGAAGCTCTTACTAGGCTGAAGAACTGTGAATACTGCAGGAACGACAAGGGCTAGAGACTTCCCCTTTGGAGGATGGATCCCCCACGCCTTGGAGAGTCGTGCAGAAGTGTTTTCCCGCCGGATGGACGCCAACAAGCCTTGCTACACGCAAATCGTGCGTTTGGCGTTTTTGGACGCTGCTGGGGCCCAGGAGGGACCAGGAGGTCGCAAATTGGACCTGCAGAGAGAGGGGACGTCGAGCAAGACAAAGAGCCCTCACTGAAGCAGGTAGCACCCGGAGAAGTGCCAGAAATAGGCACTACGAGGATGCGTGAAACGGTGCTCGCCGAAGTTGCACAAAGGAGTCCCACGTCGCCGGAGACCAACTTAGAAAGTCGTGCAATGCAGGTTAGAGTGCCGTGGACCCAGGCTTGGCTGTGCACACAGGATTTCCGCCGGAAGTGCACAGGGGCCGGAGAAGCTTGCAAAGTCGCGGTTCCCAGCAATGCAGCCCAGCGAGGTGAGGCAAGGACTTACCTCCACCAAACTTGGGCTGAAGAGTCACTGGACTGTGGGGGTCACTTGGACGGTGTCGCTGGATTCGAGGGACCTCGCTCGTCGTGCTGAGAGGAGACCCAAGGGACCGGAGATGCAGCTTTTTGGTGCCTGCGGTTGCAGGGGGAAGATTCCGTCGACCCACGGGAGATTTCTTCGGAGCTTCTGGTGCAGAGAGGAGGCAGACTACCCCCACAGCATGCACAAGCAGGAAAACAGTCGAGAAGGCGGCAGGATCAGCGTTACAGAGTTGCAGTAGTCGTCTTTGCTACTATGTTGCAGGTTTGCAGGCTTCCAGCGCGGTCAGCGGTCGATTCCTTATCAGAAGGTGAAGAGGGAGATGCAGAGGAACTCGGCTGAGCTCATGCATTCGTTATCTGAAGTTTCCCCAGAGACAGAGACCCTAAATAGCCAGAAAAGAGGGTTTGGCTACCTAGGAGAGAGGAAATTAAAATGTCACTTACCCAGTGTACATCTGTTCGTGGCATCAGTCGCAGTAGATTCGCATGTTCTGCAATAGCTCGCCATCTGGTGTTGGGCCGGAGTGTTACAAGTTGTTTTTCTTCGAAGAAGTCTTTCGAGTCACGGGACCGAGTGACTCCTCCTTTTGTCTCCATTGCGCATGGGCGTCGACTCCATCCTCGATTGTTTTTCCCCGCAGAGGGTGAGGTAGGAGTTGAATTGTAGTAATAGTGCCCATGCAATGGAGTGACTAAGTATGCACTTATTTAAGGTTGAGATGATACATATATATATAATTGAAGGTAACTTCCAAACTGCTACAGGCTCCCGGGGAGGCGGGTGGGCACATGCGAATCTACTGCGACTGATGCCACGAACAGATGTACACTGGGTAAGTGACATTTTCAGTTCGATGGCATCTGTCGCTGTAGATACGCATGTTCTGCAATAGACTAGTAAGCAGTTATTTCCCCAAAAGCGGTGGATCAGCCTGTAGGAGTGGAAGTAGTCTGAAATAATGTCCTTAATACAGCTTGACCTACTGTGGCTTGTTGTGCGGATAACACGTCTACACAGTAGTGCTTGGTGAATGTGTGAGGCGTAGACCATGTGGCTGCCTTACATATTTCTTGCATTGGGATGTTTCCTAGAAAGGCCATGGTAGCACCTTTCTTTCTGGTTGAGTGTGCCCTTGGTGTAATGGGCAGCTGTCGTTTAGCTTTAAGGTAGCAGATTTGGATGCATTTAACTATCCATCTGGCTATACCTTGTTTAGAAATTGGGTTTCCTGCATGAGGTTTTTGAAATGCAATAAAGAGTTGTTTAGTCTTTCTGATGTTCTTTGTTCTGTCAATGTAATACATTAATGCTCTTTTGACATCTAATGTATGTAGTGCCCTTTCAGCTACGGTATCTGGCTGTGGAAAGAACACCGGAAGTTCCACTGTTTGATTTAGATGGAAGGGTGAAATAACCTTTGGCAAAAATTTAGGATTGGTCCTTAGGACGACTTTATTTTTGTGTAGTTGTATAAAAGGTTCCTGTATAGTAAACGCCTGAATCTCGCTTACTCTTCTCAGGGAAGTAATGGCGATGAGAAATGCCACCTTCCAGGTTAGGAACTGTATGTCGCAGGAGTGCATGGGTTCAAAAGGTGGACCCATAAGTCTAGTTAGGACAACATTTAGGTTCCATGAAGGAACAGGTAGTGTTCTTGGTGGTATAATTCTCCTAAGGCCCTCCATGAATGCTTTAATGACTGGTATTTTATATAGGGAAGTTGGATAGGTAGTCTGCAGGTATGCAGATATTGCTGCAAGGTGAATCTTAATGGAAGAGAAAGCTAGGTTAGATTTTTGTAAGTGAAGCAAGTAACCCACTACATGTTCTGGAGTTGTGTGTAATGGTTGTATTTGATTAATATGGCAGTAGCAAACAAACCTCTTCCATTTACTTGCATAGCAGTGCCTGGTGGATGGCCTTCTTGCTTGTTTTATGACTTCCATACATTCTTGGGTAAGTTGTAAGTGCCCGAATTCTAGGATTTCAGGAGCCAGATTGCTAGATTCAGCGATGCTGGATCTGGGTGTCTGATCTTTTGGTTGTGCTGTGTCAACAGATCTGGCCTGTTGGGCAATTTGATGCAGGGTACCACTGATAGGTCTAGCAGCGTTGTGTACCAGGGTTGCCTTGCCCAAGTTGGTGCTATCAATATGAGTTTGAGTTTGCTTTGAGTGAGTTTGTTTACCAGGTAAGGAAGGAGAGGGAGAGGAGGAAAAGCGTAAGCAAATATCCCTGACCAGTTCATCCATAGGGCATTGCCTTGGGATTGTTTGTGTGGGTATCTGGATGCGAAGTTTTGGCATTTTGCGTTCTCCCTTGTCGCAAACAAGTCTATCTGAGGTGTTCCCCAGAGTTTGAAATAAGTGTTCAGTATTTGGGGGTGAATTTCCCATTCGTGGACCTGTTGGTGATCTCGAGAGAGATTGTCTGCGAGTTGATTTTGTATCCCTGGTATAAACTGTGCAATTAGGCGAATTTGGTTGTGAATTGCCCAATGCCAAATTTTTTGTGCTAACATGCTTAACTGCGTGGAGTGCGTCCCTCCCTGCTTGTTTAGATAATACATTGTTGTCATGTTGTCTGTTTTGACGAGAATGTATTTGTGAACTATTATTGGTTGGAAAGCTTTTAGTGCTTGAAAAACTGCAAGAAGTTCTAGGTGATTGATATGCAGTTTTGTTTGATGTACGTTCCATTGTCCTTGTATGCTGTGTTGATCGAGGTGTGCTCCCCACCCTGTCATGGAAGCATCTGTTGTTATTACGTATTGTGGCACTGGGTCTTGGAAAGGCCGCCCCTTGTTTAAATTTATGTTGTTCCACCACAGAAGCGAGAGGTAAGTTTGGCGGTCTATTAACACCAGATCTAGAAGGTGACCCTGTGCTTGAGACCACTGTGATGCTAGGCATTGTTGTAAGGGCCTCATGTGCAGTCTTGCGTTTGGGACAATGGCTATGCATGATGACATCATGCCTAGGAGTTGTAATACCATCTTTGCTTGTATCTTTTGTGTTGGATACATGCGTTGTATGATGGTGTTGAAATTTTGAATTCTTTGTGGACTTGGAGTGGCTACTCCTTTTGATGTGTCTATTATGGCTCCCAGGTATTGTTGTACCTTGCGTGGCCGAATCTTGGATTTTGTGAAATTGACGGTGAACCCTAGTTTGAAGAGGGTTTGTATGATATGATTTGTGTGATTTGAGCACTCTATTAACGAATGGGCCTTGATTAGCCAGTCGTCTAGATATGGGAACACATGTATTTGCTGCCTTCTGATGTGTGCAGCGACTACCGCTAGACATTTGGTAAAGACTCTTGGTGCGGTTGTTAATCCGAAAGGCAGTACCTTGAATTGGTAATGTATTCCTTTGAATACAAACCTTAGGTATTTCCTGTGCGATGGGTGAATTGGTATATGGAAATAAGCATCCTTGAGGTCTAAAGTTGCCATGTAGTCGTGCAGCTTTAGCAATGGCAATACTTCTTGTAGTGTGACCATGTGGAAGTGGTCTGATTTGATGAAAGTGTTGACTACTCTGAGGTCTAGGATTGGTCTCAGTGTTTTGTCCTTCTTTGGTATCAGAAAGTACAGTGAGTAAACTCCTGTGTTTATTTGTGTGTTTGGCACTAATTCGATTGCATTCTTTTGCAATAGTGCCTGCACTTCTATCTCTAGGAGATTGGAATGGTGTGTTGTTAAATTTTGTGCTTTTGGTGGTATGTTTGGAGGGAACTGTAGAAATTCTATGCAGTAACCATGTTGGATAATTGCTAGAACCCAAGTGTCTGTAGTGATTTTCTCCCATGCTCTGTAATAATGACCTATTCGTCCCCCCACTGGTGTTGTGTGGAGGGGGTGAGTGACATGTGAGTCACTGTTTAGTAGTAGGGGTTTTGGGGCTTTGGAATCTTCCTCTATTTCTAGGGAATTGCCCTCCTCTATATTGTCCCCGAAAACCTCCTCTATACTGTCCTTGGTAACTGGACGGTGTGGCTTGTGAGGTGCTGGCTTGTGTGCTTTGACCCCGAAACCCCCCTCGAAAGGGCGTTTTACGGAATGAGCTGTAATTCCCTCTGCTCTGCGGGGAGTAGAGTGCGCCCATGGCTTTGGCAGTGTCCGTATCTTTTTTGAGTTTCTCAATCGCTGTGTCCACTTCTGGACCGAACAGTTCTTTTTCATTAAAAGGCATATTGAGAACTGCTTGTTGAATCTCTGGTTTAAATCCAGACGTTCGGAGCCATGCATGCCTTCTGATAGTTACAGACGTATTAATTGTCCGTGCAGCTGTATCTGCAGCGTCCATGGAGGAGCGGATCTGGTTGTTGGAGATGGCCTGTCCCTCCTCAACCACTTGTTTTGCCCTATTTTGGAAGTCTTTGGGCAGATGTTGAATGAGATGTTGCATCTCGTCCCAGTGGGCTCTGTCATAGCGCGCAAGTAGTGCCTGGGAGTTCGCGATGCGCCACTGGTTTGCAGCTTGTGCTGCGACTCTTTTACCAGCTGCATCAAACTTGCGGCTTTCTTTATCTGGGGGTGGTGCATCTCCAGATGTGTGAGAGTTGGCCCTTTTCCTAGCTGCTCCTACAACAACAGAGTCTGGTGGCAGCTGTGTTGTGATGAAAGCCGGGTCTGTAGGAGGCGGCTTATACTTTTTTTCCACCCTTGGTGTGATTGCCCTACTTTTGACCGGGTCCTTAAATATGTCTTTTGCGTGCCGGAGCATACCAGGGAGCATAGGCAGGCTTTGGTAGGAGCTGTGGGTGGAGGAGAGTGTGTTGAACAAGAAATCATCCTCGACCTGTTCTGAGTGGAGGCTTACGTTGTGAAATTGTGCTGCTCTAGCCACCACCTGAGAGTACGCGGTGCTGTCTTCTGGTGGAGATGGTTTTGTAGGGTATGCCTCTGGGCTGTTATCTGACACTGGGGCGTCGTATAGGTCCCATGCGTCCTGGTCTTGGTCACCCTGGCTCATGGTGGTGTGAGCTGGGGAGTGTGATGGCGTTTGTGCTGGTGAAACGTTAATCACGGGCGGAGGAGAGGGTGGTGGTGTAACTCTTTTCACCACTTTTGGTTGTGGTGTTTGTTCCGTCTGGAACTCCAACCTTCTCTTTCTCCTAATGGGGGGAAGGGTGCTTATTTTCCCTGTCCCCTGCTGAATGAAGATACGCTTTTGCGTATGGTCCGCATCAGTTGCTTGTAGCTCTTCCTCAAACCTATGCTTCTGCATTTGGGAGGTTAGCGAGTGCTCTTCTGTATAAGAGCCTGAAGCTGGGTCGCTTGCAGTTTGTTTCGGCGTCGAAACTGTGTCTGCGTGTTTTTTCGGCTCCGAGGTGACTTTTTTCCTTTTCGGGGCCGAAACCTCTCGGCGTCGATCTGTTTCGGTGCCGCTGTCTCGGCGTCGAGCCGTGTCCACACCGGCATCTCGGTGTCGAGGCTTGTCTCCAGCACTTTCTCGGTCCCGAGAAGGCTGCGTGCCGGTGTCTCGACCGGAGTCGGACGATCTCGGCACTGTTTGGGCCTTTTTCGGTGCTGACGGTCGGTCACCGATTTTATGGGTTGAGCCATGGCCTGGTGGCAGTGGCGTCCCCTGGGCCTTGTAAATGTTTCTTTGTGTGGTTTTCGACGTCTTACTCACGGTTTGTGTATCGTCGAATCCGTCTGAGTCTTGGATCGAGAAGGTACCTTCCTCTTCCTGTTCCTCGAACTCCCGTCGGGCTGTCGGTGCGGACGCCATTTGAAGTCTTCTGGCTCGACGGTCTCGGAGTGTTTTTCGGGACCGGAACGCACGACAGGCCTCGCAGGTGTCTTCGCTGTGCTCAGGTGACAGGCACAGGTTGCAGACCAAGTGTTGGTCTGTGTAGGGGTATTTATTGTGGCATTTGGGGCAGAAACGGAACGGGGTCCGTTCCATCGGCGTTCTTCAGCACGTGGTCGGGCCGACCAGGCCCCGACGGAGGATCGAAAAATTACCCCGAAGGGCACCGGAGCTCTTCGATCTTCGATGCGGTGTTGAATGTAAGTATGCCGATCCCGAACGCAACAATACCGACGAAAATCTTCCGAAATTAACTATTTTTTCTGTTCCGAAACTCGGAGCGACAGGAACACGTCCGAACCCGATGGCGGAAAAAAAACAATCGAGGATGGAGTCGACGCCCATGCGCAATGGAGACAAAAGGAGGAGTCACTCGGTCCCGTGACTCGAAAGACTTCTTCGAAGAAAAACAACTTGTAACACTCCGGCCCAACACCAGATGGCGAGCTATTGCAGAACATGCGTATCTACAGCGACAGATGCCATCGAACGGCTACTAACACCTGAAGGAGCCTATCACAAGGAGTCTCTGACGTCACCTGGTGGCACTGGCCACTCAGAGCAGTCCAGTGTGCCAGCAGCACCTCTGTTTCCAAGATGGCAGAGGTCTGGAGCACACTGGAGGAGCTCTGGACACCTCCCAGGGGAGGTGCAGGTCAGGGGAGTGGTCACTCCCCTTTCCTTTGTCCAGTTTCGCGCCAGAGCAGGGGCTAAGGGGTCCCTGAACCGGTGTAGACTGGCTTATGCAGAATTGGGCACCTCTGTGCCCAACAAAGCATTTCCAGAGGCTGGGGGAGGCTACTCCTCCCCTGCCTTCACACCATTTTCCAAAGGGAGAGGGTGTCACACCCTCTCTCAGAGGAAGTTCTTTGTTCTGCCATCCTGGGCCAGGCCTGGCTGGACCCCAGGAGGGCAGATGCCTGTCTGAGGGGTTGGCAGCAGCAGCAGCTGCAGAGAAACCCCAGGAAGGGCAGTCTGGCAGTACCAGGGTCTGTGCTACAGACCACTGGGATCATGGAATTGTACCAACAATGCCAGGATGGCATAGAGGGGGCAATTCCATGATCATAGACATGTTACATGGCCATATTCGGAGTTACCATGGTGAAGCTACATATAGGTAGTGACTTATATGTAGTGCACGCGTGTAATGGTGTCCCCGCACTCACAAAGTTCAGTGAATTGGCTCTGAACAATGTGGGGGCACCTTGGCTAGTGCCAGGGTGCCCTCACACTAAGTAACTTTGCACCTAACCTTTACCAGGTAAAGGTTAGACATATAGGTGACTTATAAGTTACTTAAGTGCAGTGTAAAATGGCTGTGAAATAACGTGGACGTTATTTCACTCAGGCTGCAGTGGCAGGCCTGTGTAAGAATTGTCAGAGCTCCCTATGGGTGGCAAAAGAAATGCTGCAGCCCATAGGGATCTCCTGGAACCCCAATACCCTGGGTACCTCAGTACCATATACTAGGGGATTATAAGGGTGTTCCAGTAAGCCAATGTAAATTGGTAAAAATGGTCACTAGCCTGTCAGTGACAATTTGGAAAGAAATGAGAGAGCATAACCACTGAGGTTCTGATTAGCAGAGCCTCAGTGAGACAGTTAGTCACTACACAGGTAACACATACAGGCACACTTATGAGCACTGGGGCCCTGGGTTACCAGGGTCCCAGTGACACATACAACTAAAACAACATATATACAGTGAAAAATGGGGGTAACATGCCAGGCAAGATGGTACTTTCCTACACTGCAAAGGCAACACACTGAAACCATCAATTTTAACAAACATACAGAATAATGTTTTTATAAATAAAGACCAGTAACCCATGCTGTCTCTTTGGACTCTATCAAACAATAAAAGCCCAAAGCATTTTCCCATATGTATAATTCTCTTACTTATCGACATTGGTCTTATTGGCAGCCTTTTAAGTTTTAAAAGCAGTGGATATGTCAGAGGTAAATGTACAGCACTGTGTATTACTCCTCCCTCAATACACCCACAAAGCTGAAAGTTGGGTATGACACGCTGGGCCAGTCCCTTTAAACTAAACACAATTGATGCCCCAGTCTGCATTTGAGAAGTTCAAATTTAATCACAAGATAATATATGTCTAGGTATTTCAACAATTCTGCAGTTTCATAAAGACAAACTGTACTTTTGGTTTACTCTTATTTCTAGCCGTTTAGGTTACTTGGGTTTTGTCTGGCTCTTTTATCCTTTGAGAGTCTATCTTAATGTAGTGACCCCAACTGTTGTGTGGTTCGGGTATCCTCAGCAGTGAATGGTGTCATCCGGATGCCATTCCTATCTCAGGAACATAGCGGAGGAATTCTTAAGCGGTTTCCAGTCCTTCCTCTGGGATCAGGTAAGTGAGAAGTCTTGAAGAGGGTCTGGGAGCAAAAAACACTTCTTACAACCCACCTTAGCCAAGCCCACCTACTAATCCCAACTCCATGGTTAGTGGGGAGGGAGATTAGTGGGAGGGAATGCCCATCATTTCAATATTCCCTCCTGTTATCCTTTCCAAATCCGAAATCCAAAGACAACAATTAGGATATAGGGTTAAGAATGAGAGCTATTAGAAGTGTAGCTAGTCCCTCCCACTGCAATCCCTAATTCCTTAATAGAATCTTTGATGGTGGGTGGGAGTGTATAATAGGAATTAGAGCGTTCAGGACAGCCTCTCTAACCCTTATTGACACTATCCCATCTCTGTCAAATGACTGGCAAAAACAGGTTAAGTCACAGGATAGAAACCTCCCCTTGAAACATCCACTTTTGGGCACTGTTTTCACAAATTACTTCACCAATGGTTTCATTAAGTGCTTTTCGTAATGGTATAACTCTTCAACAAACCAATTCTGCTCAATTAATTTCGGCCTCAATGCTGTTCATCTGGAGCCAAAGATATCAACAAAAATATAATGAAATGTTTCGGGTCACGAAGGCAAAATAGAAACAAGGTATTCAAATATATTTATATCATCATGGTTAAAAATAAAATGCTAACTAAAACCAAATTAATATAATAACAAAAATTCTGTTCAATTTCTTATGACCACAGAGTTTAGTCACAGGGCAAGATATGCCAATATCAGAAATTGAATTATCATGGCAACCATTAGTCAGGTCTTCAAGGGCTCATACTTCAATCTTTTAAGTAATGCCATTTCTAGTGAACATAACTTTTACGTTGATTATAGTTTGCTAATTAATAGCAGAGAAAACATCAATGAACTAAGAGTGTCATTCAAGTGGGTGGGGGTAGCGGAATTCAACCTCTCCACCCAACATACCTCTCACTGTAACAAAATATTTTTGAATCGCTCCCCTTTCCATATTAAATTATTTCCACTATCTGGTATCTCATCTGATGGATATTATGCCTTTTTCTCCAAGTAGTGACGAGCAGTCCTTTTACTCCTATTCCCAGTGAGTACACTACTTAACTATTAGCTCAATATGATTTTATCTTTCTCCAAAGTCTTTCCAATATAGAGTGGCTTACAAGGAAATATGACAAAATCTTCACAGTGATATCATGTTCTACATAAGTTGATATTGTTTCCAGAATGTGGGTGTCAAATTGTGTTGTATTTAGAAACATTACTATAATGAACACAACTTACGCATATATATATGACCTTCATTTCTAACAATCCATGCTTGCTGAATATTCAATTTCTTGACAGTATACAGAGAAATAATCAAAGGCTTTTTGTTGGCTGTTTGGGTGTAAGCAAAAAGGTTTATTTTCCGAATATATGATTAAGTACTTTAAATCCTCACCTCGTCTAACAAAGACAACGTTTATTATTATTCTAGATAGTAGTCAGGATGGCTGACTGACTGGTAGCATTTCCATCTGGCTCTAAATCTGCACTTCAAAACGCCCCAGGGGACAGATTTGACTGGCCTCCTCGGCACATCGCATCAGATTGAGACTGGTAGTACAATGGGAGGCATTCGTATTAGTTTGATAGGCTTAAGCAAATCCTGCCCTGCCTCCTGGAAAAGGTAAACCATTGCAAGGGACAACAAACTGGGGTCCACCTATCGTTAGCTCACTCCCATCAGTGCCATAGGTGTAATTTTAAAGCTAGCGAATTACCGCTCAGAGCTACCTTGGCCCTATGTACTTCAAATAGTTGTATTAATTCAGTCAAACTATTTTCAAGTCTCGGACACCACGTGGGAGCTTCATCTCCTTCTAGGATGTTCACATATGGATCCCAGGTAAAGGTGGACCAGAGGGCCATTCTTGTCTGGGGGAAAAAATAAAATAAATCAACACAGCTGACAAGATCACCTTATATCGTCAGAGATTTCTCAGGAGGAGTTTCACTTACTTGGATTTTTCTCCCTGAAATTAAGAAACCATTACCTTGTGGTTTCATGTAGGGATTATGCCAACGCCCTTTTTCTCGGCACTTGGGATATCTTCCTCGCAATCTCCAATGCACAAAAAATATTGGTGCATGACTTCTCTTCCGTGTTCAGAGAAAGAAAAACATCAGCCGACTTCTTTGCGTCATTCACTAGACATTTGTAACAAGAACAATGTAATTTCCGATCCTCTGCATTGGCCACCGCACACTTCATGGAATAGGCCATTCCCTCTTCATAGACAACTGCAGACAGAACTGTCTAGTCGCAGACTCTACCTCAAGATCCAACTCTGAATTGAAATCCCAACACAGAACAACTCATGAGTTGAAGACAAAATTTCCACCCAGCCAAGTTACGTATCTTTGGTAAACCTTATCTGGAAGAGACTATCTAGCCACAGATTCATTACCTTAGAATATTCCCAGGCGTCAGACTGGATCCCAAATTATTTTGAGCAGTACTTTACTTGCCAGTAGGTGTCCTCTTCGGTGCCCATACAGGTGACATGAGTTTCTTTGAGACATTTCTGCACCAGAAGTACGGAGAGAGAGAGAGAGCTGATGAACCAGTGTGAAGACACTAAGGACTGAAAGGAGCCTTCTAAATAAAAAGAATCCATTTACAGGAGTGGGGCAAATGGGAGGATTAGTAAGGAATCTGTAGCTAGATACTCTCAACCAAATATGCCATTACCAAAGGTAATTGACTTGTTAATCTGATAGAGAATTCTAGATGCAGATTCTATAAATTAGAATAGATACCAAAGCAATACCTCCCCAGATGCTGGTCTAAAAGTAAATTAAATCAAGAAGCCCTGGAGGACCCAACAGGCAAAGTTCCCACCCAAGCAGCAGTGTTCTGTAAACATATGCAAAGATACCCACCCAGCAGCCTGACACATCCAGAACAGGGACTACAGGGGCTAACAGTGGTCGCAGCCTTGGCTCTGAGGAATGAGCCTCCAAAACTTCTGCTGTATTTCTTGCCCAATAAGTAGCAGATCTTAATGCAGAGCTCAATCATTCTGGCCATGGTCAGCTTCTGCCCAGCTTTTCTTTTCTTTGTTCAGGCAAAGCCAACAAAGAGTGGATCATCCATTCTTTTTAGGTCCAGTTGATGGAGTCTCTTCCTCCTCACTGGAAGGATGATGCAGAATAAGGAAGGCTGGCAACGTGATGTTTTGGCCGATGTAGAAAGGCGTCACCACCTTTGATAGGATGGAGGCATGCATACAGAGAACCAGTTTATCTGGGAAAAAGATGATGTTATGGAGGGTACACAAAGTGCCTTAATTTCACAAACCCTTCTGCCGATGCAAAGGCCACAAAGAAGACAGTTTTGATGGTCAAGAGGCTTAACGGCCAACTGTGCATGGCCTTGAAGAGCGAGCACATCAAAAACATCAGAACCATGTTAAAGTCTCATTAAGGCATAATGAAGGGCATCAGAAGAAACACATGTTGGAGTCCTTTTACAAAATGGGCCACTACTGGTGACTTGAACAAGCAGGGTTGATCCGACAAACGTAAAAAATTTTTTTAAAAAAAGCTGAACTAGTTGAAAGGTACACTATAACTGTGCCCAAAGCAAAGCTCTGCCTAAAAACAGAACAAACAAGACCTCAGACAAAGGTGTAGAGACGGGATCAACATTTTCAACAGATCACCAAGTCTCAAACTTGTCCCAAGGTTATTCATATATGGTCTTAGCAGAGGGACGCCTGGCTGCCACACTGACATAACATACTTCTGAAGGAAGGTCAAAGACTGTCAGCTGCCGCCGCTCAATGGCCATGCATGAAGACAGAGCGTGCACAGGTTCGGCTACAGAACCTAGCCCTGTGGGTGTAACAGCAGACCCTCCTGATGAGGCAGCCTCGCCAGATGACCAATGCTCATGCTCAGGAGTTCAGAATACCACACTCTCTGTGTCCAATCCAGAGCCACAAGGATGACTTGGGCCTGACTATTCTTGATCTTCTTGAGAACTCTGGGTGGTATTGAAGGAAAGGTGTACAAGAGACCTAAACTCGAAATGAAATGAGTCTCCAAGCAAGAGCCACCATGGAAACTCAAGCGTGCAGAAGTGCTAACATTGGTTGTCTTGCCAGTGGTGAATGGATCTAACCAAGGTTCTACCAAGTCACAGAATAGACCTGCCACCAACTCTGGATGGAGATGCCATTTATGACCCGCAAGGCATCAATGGCTGAGCTTGTCTGCTCTGTCATTCAGCCGGCCTGCGACATGGTGTACAACCAGGAAAATGTCCAGGCATGCCAGCTATATCGAGCGGCTCTTCTTGACAAAGGGTGCGCCACCCCACCCCACCCCGTTTGTTGCAGTACCACAAGGTGGTGTTCTTGTCTGTGAATACCTGGACTGCCCTCTCCCCGATGGAAGGCTTTGAATGCCAGGTGGATCGCTCTCAACTCAAAACGATGAATGCAGAGATGAGATTCTGCTGGAGACCAGATCCCAAAGATCTCCACCCTGAACCATAAGGGATGCATCTGTTATATGTGTGTGCTCCAGGTGGGGAAAGAAAAGGGGTCTGCGCTGACCCAATCATTGTTTGTCAGCCACCACTGCAGATCTTTGCAGTTCCCTTCAATATCTGAACCAGGTCAGAGAGATTCCCCTGATGCTGTGCCTATTGTGACTTCAGAGGGCATGTGTTACCATCCGGATGAAGGAGGCCACAAGACCCAGCACCCTCAGAGTCAGTCGCACCAAATTGCCTGAGAGGGATTAAGTTGTGCATTCAGAAAGTTGATAGCTGACCCTAGCGAATGCAGGAGGTCCACCGTAATCTGGAGCAGGAGGTCTGCTGTAGTCTGGAAGTAGGTGATGACTGCCTGGAGCAAGCCCACTTTCAACAGCCAAGTAGGGGAAGACTGAAATGCCCAACCTTTGAAGAATAGCTGCAACCACCGCCATCAACTTGGTGAACACCCGAAGAGTTCTGGTAAGGCCAAAGAGGAGCACAGCAAACTTAAAGTGCTTTTTGCCCGCCATAAATCACAATGTCTATAGGTTGGCAGGACTTGAACAAACGTGAGCATTCAGAATTTTTACTTTTTCAGGTAGAAGTTGAGAAGGCGCAAGCCTAGTGTAGGGCGGAGGTCTGCATCCTTTTTCAGCACCATTAAGCAGCAAGAATAGCAACCGTGATCTACTTTTGATGCAAACACCTTCTAAATGGATACTTTGTCCAAAACAGCCTGGATTTCCTGATGCAGCAGGGCGAGGTGGTCCTCCATCAGCTGTTCCGTGGATGATGGCATTTATGGTGGGGTGTCTGTAAATGGGAGGGAGTAATCCCCACTAGACAGTTTGAAGCATCCAATTGTCTGAGGCTATGAACTGCCGTAGGGGCAGGTGGTGTCTGATTCTGCACCTGAATGGTGCTTGGGATGGTGAGAAGGCAAATTAGATGACTTCTGAGGGTGTTGCTGCTGAGGGGAGGGTCGGTTTGACATGGAATGGGCAGAAAGCTGGCCTTGGGTCAAAGGGGCTTTAGTGAACCATGTCAGTGTCTATGAAAGGGCTGGAGACCCTTTGGTCATGGAGGGTGGGTAAAAAGGAGCGAGGTTTGTAGTGAATCCTAGTTTTTTTAGATTGGGATACAGGGGTTAGCTTAGCCTGTGGCTTGCAGACTCATGGCCCAGTCACCCAGTGACTTGTACCCTATTTAGCTTGCTCTGTTTTAGCGCATTTATTTAATTAAATCTTTTAAAATGGCTGCCTTGTTTTGAGTTGGCCCATGTTTTAGTTTGCGTTATCAGTGTCTAAGCACTAAGGGGTCAAGATCAAGTGACAAAGATAAACAAATTGTAAGTATTCACTTTAGGTACTTTCCCTCTTCATGCTTTTGAGGGAATTGTTTATATTAATTACCGTCCCAAGCACGCCTTGTTACCTACGTCAGGGGGCCAAGTAGATCTGTATAAATACTCCTCACTTTAACAGATAGTCAGAGGGATTCTGACCAGATGCCATCGCTGCTACCGATGCTGCACATCGACTTGACGCTGACCCAATCTTCATATCCCTAAGGAGTCTGAGCTAGAGACCTCATTCCAAGGTAACGACGGGTGGGGCTCTTCTCATGGATACAGCATTGGCAGATTGAGGTTTAACATACCTAGCTCTCTTCTAGGTTAGAGGTTAGGCCTACCATGCTAGTGTATCAGAACATATTTCACACTTCATGTCATTCCATGATATTGCAAGATGGTGGGGGTCTTCGTATTAAAGACTCTACTCTTTACCATTCTGTTTCTTGCACTGTTCATTATCATAATCATTGCAGCCCATGCAACTTATCGCAGATTGCAGTTTTGCTAAAATAAAACCTACTGAAACTCTACTGCATCTTCTTCATGGCCTGTGTGCGATTGAGACATGTTGTTAATGTGAGAAAGGGGTAATCTTCGTTTAACCACAACGCTCCCTGAGAAGTCACACTCTTGAGTCCATGCAGAAGGCTGCCACAAATCACCTTTTACTGTTTTGGGTTTTGGTGAGGTACTGCTTGTGAGCCGAAAGGGTTGGGACGACAGTTGCAACTTGCTGTAGGACTGGCATAGTCGCCTACAAACATAAGATTTGTCATCCTTAAACCAGCAGTCTTGCCTAGGGCAACAATCCAACTGCAACAGGTTGGTACACCCAATCAGCCACTGAAGGAGCAAAAGGGGATGGGAGTGTCACAACAACCAAAAGGGGTCCTGTTGTGCTTGAATGCAGAGTCTGACTTGAGACAAAAAAAAGTCAGGTGATGTCAAAGGGAAAGCCCATAAGGGATGCCTGGACTTCCCCAGGAAGCCAGTGGACCTCAACCAGATGTGGAGACAGAATGTTTCTGACGATGCAATAGTTCTGCCCACTGAGTCAGTTGTATCCAGTCCGCAGTGTATTGTCAACTTTGCTGCGTCCCTGCCATTGGCAATAGCCTGGGTCCAGATGGCCCAGGCCCCCTCCAATTCCATCAGCACTTGCACAACCGAATCCCAAACTATGTGGGTATCACGACCCAAGAGGCATTGGGTTACCTATCCTTTGGTGGGGTAGGGTCCTGGGTGAGAAAAGCTGGGTTCCCAGGAGCGGGGGGATGATGGTGGGCAATCATTCTTTACACAGGAGCCCCTGTGCAAGCCTTGGCCCATGCACCAAGCAGGTCATCAGTGACAGCTTTGTTTAAAGGGAGAAGAGGTTGTATGGGGTAAACTCTTTCTGAAGCATCTCTCTAAGGACATTAGTCTCAACTGTCACAGAGGGCAGCGCATAGTCCAGGACCTCAGCTGCCCTCCTCAACACCATGGCAAATGAAGCCTTTCCTCCATAATCACAGTAGGAGTTGAGACTAAGCCAGTGTCGGAGGAGGTATCCAAACGTACAAGTTACTTACCTTCAGTAACAAAATATCTGGTAGGGACATATTCTAGTTGGAGATTCCTTACCTTAGAATTTCTCCCAGGCGTCAGACTGGATTTGGAGATTTTTCTTCCAGCAATACACTTGCACGTCAGCAGGTGGTGTCGGTTGACTCGGCGGGCGTCGTTGGCTTCGTGGTCGCCGTGATGACAACAGGAGTAATATATAGACGCCGCCCTCGCACAGTGACGTCAAATTTCTTTTAACAACTATCCAAGCCAAAGCGCAGAGCCGCTAAGAACACTGAGATTGGTGCACCAGAGCTAAGGACCTGAAAGTGGGAATCCCTGTCCCTAGAAAACAGTTCGCAAGCGGGGAGGATGGGTGGGCGGTAAGGAATCTGCAACTAGAATATGTCTCTACCAGATATTTTGTTACCGAAGGTAAGTAACTTGTACATTTGATAGAGACTTCTAGTTGCAGATTCCTTACCTTAGACTAGATGCCCAAGCAATGCCATCCTCGGTGGTGGACTGTGACCATGATCATACCAGGAAGTCCTACAGGACTGAACCATTAAAATAGCCATCCCGACGGACCTGACTGCCCAGGCAGTAGTGCTTAACAAACGTGTGCAGGGACGCCCACGTAGCTGCCTGGCAGATATCAGGACAGGAACTCAGCGTGCTAAGGCAGTGGAAGCAGCAGATGCTCTGGAAGAATGAGCACGCAAGCCCTTGGGGGGTTGCTTCTTGGTCAAGGCATAGCAAATTTTGATGCAACGAAGCATCCATCAAGTGATGGTATGCTTTTGCACTGCCTTCCCTTTTTTTCGCACCCACATACCCAATGAAGTGTTGATCGTCCACCCGGAAACCTTTAGTACAAATGAGGTAGAACGGCAATGCTCTTTTTGGGTCCAGACTGTGGAGTCTCTCCTCCGCATTGGAAGGATGTGGGGGTGCGTAGAAAGTAGGCAGAGTGATGGACTGGCCTACATGAAAGGGTGTAACCACCTTAGGAGAGAAGGAAGCCCTAGTTGTGAGAAAGTAGCCTCTTTCTCGCCTTGTTACCCCCACTTTTGGCCTGTTTGTGAGTATATGTCAGGGTGGTTTCACTCTCTCACTCAGATCCTGCCAGCCAGGGACCAGTGATCATAGTGAAAACCCTATGTTGTCAGTATGTTTGTTATGTGTCACTGGGACCCTGCTAGCCAGGTCCCCAGTGCTCATAAGTTTGTGGCCTATATGTATGTGTTCCCTGTGTGATGCCTAACTGTCTCACTGAGGCTCTGCTAACCAGAACCTCCGTGGTTATGCTCTCTCTGCTTTCCAAATTTGTCACTAACAGCCTAGTGACTAAATTTACCAATTCACATTGGCATACTGGTACACCCATATAATTCCCTAGTATATGGTACTGAGGTCCACAGGGTATTGGGGTTCCAGGAGATCCCTATAGGCTGCAGCATTTCTTCTGCCACCCATAGGGAGCTCTGACAATTCTTACACAGGCCTGCCACTGCAGCCTGAGTGAAATAACGTCCACGTTATTTCACAGCCTTTTACCACTGCACTTAAGTAACTTATAAGTCACCTATATGTCTAACCTTCACCTGGTGAAGGTTGGGTGCAAAGTTACTTAGTGTGTGGGCACCCTGGCACTAGCCAAAGTGCCCCCACATCGTTCAGGGCAAATTCTCCGGACTTTGTGAGTGCGGGGACACCATTACACGTGTGCACTATACATAGGTCACTACCTATGTATAGCGCCACAATGGTAACTCCGAACATGGCCATGTAAATGGAATGGTCACCCCAATGCCATTCTGGCATTGGGGGGACAATTCCATGATCCCCCGGGTCTCTAGCACAGAACCCGGGTACTGCCAATCTGCCTTTTCAGGGTTTGCACTGCAGCTGCTGCCAACACCCCAGCCAGGTTTCTGCCCCCCTGGGGTCCAGGCAGCCCTGGCCCAGGAAGGCAGAACAAAGGATTTCCTCTGAGAGAGGGTGTTACACTCTCTCCCTTTGGCAATAGGTGTGAAGGCTGAGGAGGAGTAGCCTCCCCCATCCTCTGGAAATGCTTTGATGGGCATCGATGGTGCCCACCTCTGCATAAGCCAGTCTACACCGGTTCAGGGATCCCCCAGCCCTGCTCTGGCGTGAAACTGGACAAAGGAAAGGGGAGTGACAACTCACCTGACCTGCACCTCCCAGGGGAGGTGCCAAGGGTTCCTCCAGTGTGTCCCAGACCTCTGCCATCTTGGAAACAGAGGTGTTTTGGGCACACTGGACTGCTCTGAGTGGCCAGTGCCAGCAGTTAACATCAGAGGCTCCATCTGATAGGCTCTTACCTCTCTTGGTAGCCAATCCTCCTTCCTAGGTAGCCAAACCTCCTTTTCTGGCTATTTAGGGTCTCTGCTTTGGGGATCTCACCATATAACTAATGCAAGAGCTTAGCAGAGTTCCTCTGCTTCTCCCTCTTCACCTTCTGCCAAAGGATCGACCGCTGACTGCTCAGGACGCCTGCAAAACCACAACAAAGTAGCCAGACGACTACTAGCAACCTTGTATCGCTTCATCCTGCCGGCTTTCTCGACTGTTTCCAGGTGGTGCATGCTCTGGGGGTAGCCTGCCTCCTTCTTGCACCAGGAGCTCCAAAGAAATCTCCTGTAGGTCGATGGAATCTTCCCCCTGCAGGCAACAAAAGACTGCATCACCGGTCCTCTGGGTCCCCTCTCAGCACGACGAGCCTGGTCCCTGGAACTCAGCAACTCTGTCCAAGTGACTCCCACAGCCCAGTGACTCTTCAGTCCAAGTTTGGTGGAGGTAAGTCCTTGCCTCCCCACGCTAGACTGCATTGCTGGGTACCGTGTGATTTGCAGCAGCTCCGGCTCCTGTGCACTCTTCCAGGATTTCCTTCGTGCACAGCCAAGCCTGGGTCCCCGACACTCTATCCTGCAGTGCACAACCTTCTGAGTTGTCCTCCGGCGTCATGGGACTCCCTTTTGTCACTTCGCGTGGACTCCGGTTCACTCTTCTTCCAAGTGCCTGTTCAGGTACTTCTGCGGGTGCTGCCTGCTTCTGTGAGGGCTCCCTGACTTGCTGGGCGCCCCCTCTGTCTCCTCATCCAAGTGGCGAAATCCTGGTCCCTCCTGGGCCACAGCAGCATCCAAAAACCCTAACTGCGACCCTTGCAGATATAGCAAGGCTTGTTTGCGGTCTGCAAACTTCTCCACGACGTGGGACATCCATCCTCCAAAGGGAAAGTTCCTAGTCCTCTTCATTCTTGCAAAACACCAAGCTTCTTCCATCCGGTGGCAGCTTCCTTGCACCCTCAGCTGGCATTTACTGGGCTCCTGCCCACTCTCAACACTGTCGCGACTCTTGGACTTGGTCCCCTTGTTTTACAGGTACTCAGGTCCGGAAATCCACTGTTGTTGCATTGCTGGTGTTGATTTTCCATGCAGAATCCCCCTATCACCACTTCTGTGCTCTCTGGGGGTTGTAGGTGTACTTTACACCTATCTTTCAGGTTCTTGGGGTGGGCTATTTTTCTAACCCTCTCTGTTTTCTTACAGTCCCAGCGACCCTCTACAAGCTCACATAGGTTTGGGGTCCATTTGTGGTTCCTATTCCACTTTTGGAGTATATGGTTTGTGTTGCCCCTATACCTATGTGCTCCCATTGCAATCTACTGTAATTTGACACTGCTTGCATTACTTCCTTTTGCTATTATCTGCATAATTTTGGTTTGTGTACATATATCTTGTGTATATAACTTATCCTCATACTGAGGGTACTCACTGATATACTTTTGGCATATTGTCATAAAATGAAAATGTCACTTACCCAGTGAACATCTGTTCGTGGCATCAGTCGCAGTAGATTCGCATGTTCTGCAATAGCTCGCCATCTGGTGTTGGGCCGGAGTGTTACAAGTTGTTTTCCTTCGAAGAAGTCTTTCGAGTCACGGGACCGAGTGACTCCTCCTTTTGTCTCCATTGCGCATGGGCGTCGACTCCATCTTCGATTGTTTTTCCCCGCAGAGGGTGAGGAAGGAGTTGAATTGTAGTAATAGTGCCCATGCAATGGAGTGACTAAGTATACACCTATTTAAGGTTGAGATGATACATATATAAATAATTGAAGGTAACTTCCAAACTGCTACAGGCTCCCGGGGAGGCGGGTGGGCACATGCGAATCTACTGCGACTGATGCCACGAACAGATGTTCACTGGGTAAGTGACATTTTCAGTTCGATGGCATCTGTCGCTGTAGATACGCATGTTCTGCATAGACTAGTAAGCAGTTATTTCCCCAAAAGCGGTGGATCAGCCTGTAGGAGTGGAAGTAGTCTGAAATAATGTCCTTAATACAGCTTGACCTACTGTGGCTTGTTGTGCGGATAACACGTCTACACAGTAGTGCTTGGTGAATGTGTGAGGCGTAGACCATGTGGCTGCCTTACATATTTCTTGCATTGGGATGTTTCCTAGAAAGGCCATGGTAGCACCTTTCTTTCTGGTTGAGTGTGCCCTTGGTGTAATGGGCAGCTGTCGTTTAGCTTTAAGGTAGCAGATTTGGATGCATTTAACTATCCATCTGGCTATACCTTGTTTTGAAATTGGGTTTCCTGCATGAGGTTTTTGAAATGCAATAAAGAGTTGTTTAGTCTTTCTAATGTTCTTTGTTCTGTCAATGTAATACATCAATGCTCTTTTGACATCTAATGTATGTAGTGCCCTTTCAGCTACGGTATCTGGCTGTGGAAAGAACACTGGAAGTTCCACTGTTTGATTTAGATGGAACGGTGAAATAACCTTTGGCAAAAATTTAGGATTGGTCCTTAGGACGACTTTATTTTTGTGTAGTTGTATAAAAGGTTCCTGTATAGTAAACGCCTGAATCTCGCTTACTCTTCTCAGGGAAGTAATGGCGATGAGAAATGCCACCTTCCAGGTTAGGAACTGTATGTTGCAGGAGTGCATGGGTTCAAAAGGTGGACCCATAAGTCTAGTTAGGACAACATTTAGGTTCCATGAAGGAACAGGTGGTGTTCTTGGTGGTATAATTCTCCTAAGGCCCTCCATGAATGCTTTAATGACTGGTATTTTATTTAGGGAAGTTGAATAGGTAGTCTGCAGGTATGCAGATATTGCTGCAAGGTGAATCTTAATGGAAGAGAAAGCTAGGTTAGATTTTTGTAAGTGAAGCAAGTAACCCACTACGTGTTCTGGAGTTGTGTGTAATGGTTGTATTTGATTAATATGGCAGTAGCAAACAAACCTCTTCCATTTACTTGCATAGCAGTGCCTGGTGGATGGCCTTCTTGCTTGTTTTATGACTTCCATACATTCTTGGGTAAGTTGTAAGTGCCCGAATTCTAGGATTTCAGGAGCCAGATTGCTAGATTCAGCGATGCTGGATCTGGGTGTCTGATCTTTTGGTTGTGCTGTGTCAACAGATCTGGCCTGTTGGGCAATTTGATGCAGGGTACCACTGATAGGTCTAGCAGCGTTGTGTACCAGGGTTGCCTTGCCCAAGTTGGTGCTATCAATATGAGTTTGAGTTTGCTTTGACTGAGTTTGTTTACCAGGTAAGGAAGGAGAGGGAGAGGAGGAAAAGCGTAAGCAAATATCCCTGACCAGTTCATCCATAGGGCATTGCCTTGGGATTGTTTGTGTGGGTACCTGGATGCGAAGTTTTGGCATTTTGCGTTCTCCCTTGTCGCAAACAAGTCTATCTGAGGTGTTCCCCAGAGTTTGAAATAAGTGTTCAGAATTTGGGGGTGAATTTCCCATTCGTGGACCTGTTGGTGATCTCGAGAGAGATTGTCTGCGAGTTGATTTTGTATCCCTGGTATAAACTGTGCAATTAGGCGAATTTGGTTGTGAATTGCCCAATGCCAAATTTTTTGTGCTAGCAGGCTTAACTGCGTGGAGTGCGTCCCTCCCTGCTTGTTTAGATAATACATTGTTGTCATGTTGTCTGTTTTGACGAGAATGTATTTGTGAACTATTATTGGTTGGAAAGCTTTTAGTGCTTGAAAAACTGCTAGAAGTTCTAGGTGATTGATATGCAGTTTTGTTTGATGTACATTCCATTGTCCTTGTATGCTGTGTTGATCGAGGTGTGCTCCCCACCCTGTCATGGAAGCATCTGTTGTTATTACGTATTGTGGCACTGGGTCTTGGAAAGGCCGCCCCTTGTTTAAATTTATGTTGTTCCACCACAGAAGCGAGAGGTAAGTTTGGCGGTCTATTAACACCAGATCTAGAAGGTGACCCTGTGCTTGAGACCACTGTGATGCTAGGCACTGTTGTAAGGGCCTCATGTGCAGTCTTGCGTTTGGGACAATGGCTATGCATGATGACATCATGCCTAGGAGTTGTAATACCATCTTTGCTTGTATTTTTTGTGTTGGATACATGCGTTGTATGATGGTGTTGAAATTTTGAATTCTTTGTAGACTTGGAGTGGCTACTCCCTTTGATGTGTCTATTATGGCTCCCAGGTATTGTTGTACCTTGCGTGGCAGAATTTTGGATTTTGTGAAATTGACGGTGAACCCGAGTTTGAAGAGGGTTTGTATGATCTGATTTGTGTGATTTGAGCACTGTATGAACGAATGGGCCTTGATTAGCCAGTCGTCCAAATATGGGAACATATGTATTTGCTGCCTTCTTAAGTGTGCAGCGACTACCGCTAGACATTTGGTAAAGACTCTTGGTGCGGTTGTTAATCCGAAAGGCAGTACCTTGAATTGGTAATGTATTCCTTTGAATACAAACCTTAGGTATTTCCTGTGCGATGGGTGTATTGGTATATGGAAATAAGCATCCTTGAGGTCTAAAGTTGCCATGTAGTCGTGTAGTTTTAGCAATGGCAATACTTCTTGTAGTGTGACCATGTGGAAGTGGTCTGATTTGATGAAAGTGTTTACTACTCTGAGGTCTAGGATTGGTCTCAGCGTTTTGTCCTTCTTTGGTATGAGAAAGTACAGTGAGTAAACTCCTGTGTTTATTTGTGTGTTTGGCACTAATTCGATTGCATTCTTTTGCAATAGTGCCTGCACTTCTATCTCCAGGAGATTGGAATGGTGTGTTGTTAAATTTTGTGCTTTTGGTGGTATGTTTGGAGGGAATTGTAGAAATTCTATGCAATAACCATGTTGGATAATTGCTAGAACCCAAGTGTCTGTAGTGATTTCCTCCCATGCTTTGTAATAATGACCTATTCTTCCCCCCACTGGTGTTGTGTGGAGGGGGTGAGTGACATGTGAGTCATTGTTTAGTAGTAGGGGTTTTGGGGCTTTGAAATCTCCCTCTATTTCTAGGGAATTGCCCTCCTCTATATTGTCCCCGAAAACCTCCTCTATACTGTCCCTGGTATGTGGACGGTGTTGCTTGTGAGGTGCTGGCTTGTGTGCTTTGACCCCGAAACCCCCCTCGAAAGGGCGGTTTACGGAATGTGCTGTAATTCCCTCTGCTCTGCGGGGAGTAGAGTGCGCCCATGGCTTTGGCAGTGTCCGTATCTTTTTTGAGTTTCTCAATCGCTGTGTCCACTTCTGGACCGAACAGCTCTTTTTCATTAAAAGGCATATTGAGAACTGCTTGTTGAATCTCTGGTTTAAATCCAGACGTTCGGAGCCATGCATGCCGTCTGATAGTTACAGATGTATTAATTGTCCGTGCAGCTGTATCTGCAGCGTCCATGGAGGAACGTATCTGGTTGTTGGAGATGGTCTGTCCCTCCTGAACCACTTGTTTCGCCCTATTTTGGAAGTCCTTGGGCAGATGTTCAATGAGATGTTGCATCTCGTCCCAGTGGGCTCTGTCATAGCGCGCAAGTAGTGCCTGGGAGTTCGCGATGCGCCACTGGTTTGCAGCTTGTGCTGCGACTCTTTTACCAGCTGCATCGAACTTGCGGCTTTCTTTATCTGGGGGTGGTGCGTCTCCAGATGTGTGAGAGTTGGCCCTTTTCCTAGCTGCTCCTACAACAACAGAGTCTGGTGGCAGCTGTGTAGTGATGAATGCCGGGTCCGTAGGAGGCGGCTTATACTTCTTTTCCACCCTTGGTGTGATTGCCCTACTTTTGACCGGCTCCTTAAATATGTGTTTTGCGTGCCGGAGCATACCAGGGAGCATAGGCAGGCTTTGGTAGGAGCTGTGGGTGGAGGAGAGTGTGTTGAACAAGAAATCATCCTCGACTTGTTCTGAGTGGAGGCTTACGTTATGAAATTGTGCTGCTCTAGCCACCACCTGAGAGTACGCGGTGCTGTCTTCTGGTGGAGATGGCTTTGTAGGGTAGGCCTCTGGGCTGTTATCTGACACTGGGGCGTCGTATAGGTCCCATGCGTCCTGATCTTGGTCACCCTGGCTCATGGTGGTGTGAGCTGGGGAGTGAGATGGAGTTTGTGCTGGTGAAACGTTAATCACGTGCGGAGGAGAGGGTGGTGGTGTAATTCTTTTAACCACTTTTGGTTGTGGTGCTTGTTCCGTCTGGAACTCCAACCTTCTCTTTCTCCTAATGGGGGGAAGGGTGCTTATTTTTCCTGTCCCCTGCTGAATGAAGATACGCTTTTGCGTATGGTCCACATCAGTTGCTTGTAGCTCTTCCTCAAACCTATGCTTTTGCATTTGGGAGGTTAGCGAGTGCTCTTCTGTATAAGAGCCTGAAGCTGGGTCGCTTGCAGTTTGTTTCGGCGTCGAAACTTTGTCTGCGTGTTTTTTCGGCTCCGAGGTGACTTTTTTTCTTTTCGGGGCCGAAACCTCTCGGCGTCGATCTGTTTCGGTGCCGCTGTCTCGGCGTCGAGCCGTGTCCACACCGGCATCTCGGTGTCGAGGCTTGTCTCCAGCACTTTCTCGGTCCCGAGAAGGCTGCGTGCCGGTGTCTCGACCGGAGTCGGACGATCTCGGCACTGTTTTGGCCTTTTTCGGTGCCGACGGTCGGTCACCGAATTTATGGGTGGAGCCATGGCCTGGTGGCAGTGGCGTCCCCTGGGCCTTGTAAATGTTTCTTTGTGTGGTTTTCGACGTCTTACTCACGGTTTGTGTGTCGTCGAATCCTTCGGAGTCTGAGTCTTGGATCGAGAAGGTACCTTCTTCTTCCTGTTCCTCGAACTCCCGTTGGGCTGTCGGTGCGGACGCCATTTGAAGTCTTCTGGCTCGACGGTCTCGGAGTGTTTTTCGGGACCGGAACGCACGACAGGCCTCGCAGGTGTCTTCGCTGTGCTCAGGTGACAGGCACAGGTTGCAGACCAAGTGTTGGTCTGTGTAGGGGTATTTATTGTGGCATTTGGGGCAGAAACGGAACGGGGTCCGTTCCATCGGCGTTCTTCAGCACGCGGTCGGGCCGACCAGGCCCCGACGGAGGATCGAAAAACTACCCCGAAGGGCACCGGAGCTCTTCGATCTTCGATGCGGTGTGGAATCTAAGTACGCCGATCCCGAACGCAACAATACCGACGAAAATCTTCCGAAATTAGCTAATTTTCCGTTCCGAAACTCGGAGCGACAGGAACACGTCCGAACCCGATGGCGGAAAAAAAACAATCGAAGATGGAGTCGACGCCCATGCGCAATGGAGACAAAAGGAGGAGTCACTCGGTCCCGTGACTCGAAAGACTTCTTCGAAGGAAAACAACTTGTAACACTCCGGCCCAACACCAGATGGCGAGCTATTGCAGAACATGCGTATCTACAGCGACAGATGCCATCGAACATAAAGTACCTTTATTTGTAGTATATCTGTGTATTGTTTTTTCTTTAAATATTGTGCATATGACACCAGTGGTATAGTAGGAGCTTTACATGTCTCCTAGTTCAGCCTAAGCTGCTTTGCCATAGCTAACTTCAATCAGCCTAAGCTGCTAGAAACACCTCTTCTACACTAATAAGGGATAACTGGACCTGGCACAAGGTGTAAGTACCTCTGGTACCCACTACAAGCCAGGCTAGCCTCCTACACTAGTGCGCAACACTACTTTGTTAGGGTGCACAGATAAGTATGGAGGTTTTGAGGAAAGGGCCTGAAGCTCGCTCACCCTGCGAGCAGAGGTGATATCAACCAGACAAACAGTTTTGAAGGTGAGGAGCCGCAAGGGACAATGTGCATTGGCTCAAAGGGGGTACACATAAAATAATTAAGTACAAGATTAAGGTCCCACTGAGGCATGATAAATGGAATGGGAGGAAATAAATGGGTGAGCCCTTTTAGGAATCTACTCACAATAGGAGATTTAAAGAATGAGGGCTGATCAAATAGCCTAAGAAAGGCCGAAATGGAAGATAAATACCCTTTAAGGGTGCCCAACGCAAAGCCCTGCTGGTCCAAAGAAAGAAAGAACAAAAGAACCTCGGATAGAGGGGCGGAAAGTAGATCAACAGATTTGTTGGTACACCATGCCACAAATTTATTCCAACAACAGGCATATACAGTCTTGGTTGATGGACGCCTGCCTGCTTAGATAACATTGCAGACTTCGGGTGGAAGGGCAAAAGCCGTCAACTGACGCCGCCCAATCTCCACGCATGAAGGCAGAGGTTCGACAGGTTCGAGTACAGAACCGCCCCCTGTTGCTGTGACAGAAGATCCGCCCGAAGAGGCAGTCTAAGTGGAGGATCGATAGACATGCTAAATAGCTCTGGATGCTATACTCTCCATGCCCAGTCCGGAGCCACCAAGATTACTTGGGCTCGGTCGTTCTTTATGAGAACTCTGAGCAGAAGAAGTATATGAAGAAAGGCGTAATGGAGGCCAGAGTTCCACTCAACACGAAAAGCGTTGCCGCCTTAGAAACTCCAACGCGCAAAACAGCTGACATTCCGCGTTCTCTGCGGAGGCGAACAGATCTAACCAAGGCTCTCCCCACTGCTGAAAGAGACCTTGTGCCACCTCTGGATGGAGACGCCATTCGTGAACTGCTGTGCATCGACGGCTGAGTTCGGACGCTCTGGCGTTGAGGGAGCCCGCCAGATGTTGAGCCATCAGGGTAATGCCCTGATGTTCCAGCAATGTCCAGAGGTGTTGTGCCTTCTGACAAAGAGTCCAGGGCCCTACTCCGCCCTGTTTGTTGAAGTACAACATGGCGGTAGTATTGTCCGTGAACACCTGCATCACTTATCTTTTGAGAGACGAAAGGAATGCTTTCAACGCAAGCCTGATCACCCGGAGCTCCAGCAGATTGAGATGGAGACCAGACTCTGCTGGAGTCCTCTGATCTCCCCCACTCTCATGTGGCTGCCCCAACCCAGAAGTGACACATCTGTCAGATTAGAGTGATCTAGTTGGGGAAGGGAGAGGGATCTGCCGTGGACCCAATGTGGATTCGAAAGCCACCACTGCAGGTCTTTCGCCATCCCCTCCGAGATCTGGACCAGGTCGGAGAGATTCCCCTGATGCTGCGCCCACTGGAACTTCAGGTCCCACTGCAGAGTCCGCACATGCCATCTGGCATGTGTCACTAGCAGGATGCAGGAGGCCATGAGGCCCAGCGGCCTCAGTCAGTCTGACCGAAACCCAAGACCGAGGCCGAAAGATCGGAATCAAAGCCTGAATGTCTTGGACTGGCTTTTCGGAAGGATAAGCCCGAAACTGCACTGTGTCCAGCACCGCTCCGATGAAAGGGAGCGACTGAGAAGGAGTCAGGTGTGACTTCAGCACGTTTATAGTGACCCCCAGTGTGTGCAGGAGGTTCGCTGTAGTCTGAAGGTGGGAGACGACTTTCTGGGTCGAATTCGCCTTCAACAGCCAGTTGTCAAGGTAGGGGAAGACTGAGACCCCTAACCTGCGCAGATGAACTGCAACCACCGCCATCACTTTCGTGAACACCCGAGGGGCGCTGGTAAGGTCGAAGGGGAGCACGGTACTGTCAGGAATCCCCAGGGTGCCTCCTGCATCATCTGTCAGCATCCCCAGGGATTAGGGTCAAAGCATATCTCTGTTCTTGCTTAAAACTTCATGTTTCTAAGTAAACATAATATGCTGTGTTACACAATTGGTTTTATCAATGCTCGTTTCATAATGTGAGCAGGTGTAGACATGTGCTTCTAATTGGGTGTGGTGATTCATCCACATGTGGAAACTCAATTGCTTTACTGATTGGCTATAAATAGCAGAGTGAAGCACGCCGCCCTGCTTGGCTTTATTTTGCTTCCGGATTTGGCAGATCAGCCCCTGATGTCATCCTCGTATTTAGGACTTTTGAGGCAATTATTTTCTTCGTTCCTGTACAAGCTGACACCAGGCATTCCTCCAGCACTCTG
Source organism: Pleurodeles waltl (assembly GCF_031143425.1). Taxonomy (NCBI): domain Eukaryota; kingdom Metazoa; phylum Chordata; class Amphibia; order Caudata; family Salamandridae; genus Pleurodeles; species Pleurodeles waltl. The sequence goes on from NC_090444.1 coordinate 849,928,643, forward strand.
GAAAAGACTGCAACTAAATGACTAGTATTCTCCAGGGAGTTTGTTCTTTGAGCGCTGCACTTTCCTAGAACAGCTGGTGTATTTCAGACCTCGTATTTTGGCAGAGTGCTTATCTTGAAAAGACAAATGCATTTCTGAACATTCTGCATTATTATTGTAGTTACTTGCCTAAATGTGCTTCAGGAAATCTGTTTGAGCTCAAGTACTCCAAAGAGTGACAGTGCAATTTTAAAAGAGCATTTACGTGACTTTTCTTTCTTTCTCTAATAGCATAACTCTTGGACTTAAATTGTGCCATTCATGCTTGTGTTTCAGGTTTGAGGAATTTGCTTTTGAAGGGTTTTTCACACACACACTGAAACAAAACCAAACTGTGCCACCCTAACTGTTTAAACTCAGATTGGGCATTTCTATTTCTTGGATTGTTTTTGTTCCTTTTAGTTTAACCCTATGCATGCAGGAAACGTTATACATGTTATAATTAATGCCCTTGTTTGTCTTTCTTGTACATGATAAGTGCAACCACAGTTCTAATTGTAGTGTGCAACAGTGAATCTCTGTAAAGCCAGCCCTAGTGTTGCAGTACTTATTGTTATGGTACTCAGTTTGGGTTTTTGGTAATGCAGTGTTAGTAATTGTGCCAACAGTTATTATTATTATCCAAGAAAAGTGCTGGAACATCCAGGTGCTCTTCTACCACTCCTGTGCCCATATCAGACAGAGATATTCAGTTTAAAGGAAGTTGGGTACACTAACTCTACTATCACTCTGTCAACAATGACCTGCCCCGAAGATACAGGGTGCCTGGCTGGACCGGCAAGACGTGGCAGTGTTTCTCTCTTTTTCTTCCACTCCCCCTTTCCTTTTGGGACACCTGCCAGGGTTTTTGTGTCCACCAGGAAGTGCCGAGAGGTGTTCCAGGAGGTCAGGGGCATGCCATCGCCCCTGCAGACATCCTGCTTTTCAGGTGAGTGGCCCCGTATCAACAGGTAAACTAAAAGTGCTCGTGACCTACCACGAATCATAGGTAACGTATGTGGGCAGGCAGGATGGGGATGTGGAAATAAGCGTCCTGCAAGTCCAATGCTACTATCCAGTCTCCTGGGTCCAAGGCAGACAGAACCTGAGCCAGGGTGAGCATTTTGAATTTCTCCTTCTTGAGGAAGTAGTTTAGGTCCTGAAGGTCTAGGATAGGACGTAAGCCCTTGTTGTTTTTTGGTATCAGAAAGCCGCAGGAATAACAACCACAACCTACTTCTGGCACAGGGACTTTTTCTATACCTCCCTTGGCCCAGTGAGCTGCGACTTCCTGGCACAGAAGCGCCAAATGATCCTCTGGAAGTTGATTGAAGGATGGTGCATGGGTGGTAGAGCAGATTTGAAAGGGAGGGAGTAGCCCTTTCAAACGATCTGCAAAACCCACCTGTCCGTGGTGATGTATTCCCACTGGGGCAGGGGATGGAGAATCCTGCCACCAACTGGACGGGAGTGTGGCGACTGACTAGGAGGGTTTGGAGGCTGCAGGGGGGCAGAGGTGGACTGGGCAGACTTCTGGTTCCCAGTCCCACGGCCACGTGGGATTCCACGTCCCCGGCCATGCATAGGCTGAACAGCGTGCGTGGTACGGTGGATGGGTGGATGACACGACAGGGAGCCCCTTCCGTGGCCACAAAAGGGGCGAAAAGTGGACTGTGGTGGGCGAGGGGCAGAGGAAAGACCGAGGGACCGAACCGTAGCCCAGGAATCCTTGAATCTCTCCAAGGCAGAGTCCGCTTTGTCTCCGAAGAGCCGGGAGACATCGAAGGGCATGTCCATAAGTGACTGTTGGACATCCCCAGAAAAAAGAAAAAAAAGTACGTAACCAGGTGTGGTATCGTAAGGCCACCATCGTAGCAACCGATCAACCCAGAGAGTCGGTCGGGTCCAGTCCACAACAGATTGTGAACTTTGCTGCATCTCTCCCATCGTTCACAGCTTGAGAGATGATAGCAAGGGCCTCTTCCGGTATCTGTGGCAGGACTTGCACAACCGTATCCCACAAAGAGTGGGTACAGCGGCCCAAAAGGCATGCAGTGTTCACAGACCGCAGCGCGAGACTTGAGGAAGAAAACAACTTCTTGCCAAACTGTTCCAGTCTTTTGGATTCCCTATACAGGGGTGTGTAAGGGAATGCGTCTGAAGAAGAGGAAGCCTGGATAATAAAACTCTCAGGCGTGGGGTGTTGGGACAGGAATTTAGGGTCGTTCAGAGCAGACCGATGGCGGTGTGCGATAGTCCTATTCACAGGAACCCCTATGTTGGGTTTGGACCATGTACCCAAAAGGACATTGGTGAGGGCTTCATTAAACGGTAAAAGAGGTTCTGAAGTAGAAGCCCCAGGCTGAAGCACCTCCGTCAGGAGATTAGACCTGAGCTCAACAGTGGGAAGCTCGAGACCAAGGACCTCAACTTCCCTACTGACCACCATGCCATAAGTTGCTCCCTACGCCGTAGTCACGGTAGGAGGAGACAGTATGCCAGTGTCCGGAGAAGTATCCAGACCACTGGCTTCGCCCACTTCCAGAGCCCAGTCCATAGACTGATCATCCTGGTATTCATAAGGGTCCAGGGACCCCTCCAATCACTTCCCATATTCGTACTCATAAGAAAAAGGGTCCGAATCTGACCTGCGGCGACGAGGCCCCCATCAACACTACAGACGTTGGGAGTGTCGATGAGCGACACGGTGCAGTCGAAGGTCTCAAAGGTGCGACCGGCGCTAACCTCGGTAGCCGGAGCTGAAGCTGCCGGCGTGGAATCCAAAGCCGAAACCCTTGGGCCCGAAGGCGCCGTATTGGGGTCGAACCACCCAAATATGAGGCGCGTGGCCTCATAAAAACTCAAAGTTGGGCAGGGGTCGCTCCGGCTCCAGGAAACTCAGAGAACAGAGGTCTTGTGTGTGGAGACTCTTCCCGCGTCGCGTCAGCCGAGCGACGGGGCGAAGTAGGAGAGCAATGGGACTTCTTCGACTTCTTCTGACGACTCCGCGACCGATCGAGACCTTCCTCTCGAGCAAGACCGGGACATACAGGGAGTCGAGTGGCGGGCCGCCATAAGCTTTAGGGACCCCTCCCTCAAAGCGTTCGGAGCACGACTTCAGGTCGAGGTTGTGCTCGAGGCACCACAGACAAACCCAATGAGGATCTGTCACCGATATCGTATGATGACAGTCCTCGCAAGGCATGAACGTGGTGGTCTTCGGGACATCCTTGACGCACCAAAGTTTCACAGAAAAATTCAAAAAAACGGTCGCATTTGGCCAAAAAATAGCCAGGGTAGCTCTTCTCCAGATCAGATTGTGGCGCAGAAAGAAAAGAACTGACGTCAGTGCGCGAGGGTAGCGTCTATATACTACTCCTGACATCACAGCGACCACAACGCCAACTACGTCTGCAGAGTCGACCAACGCCACCTGCCGACGTGCAAGGGTATTTGCTCGAAGAAAAATCTCTGTATCCAGTCTGACACCTGGGGGAAATTCTAAGGTAAGGAATCTGCAACTAGAAGCCTCTATCAGATACTGGCATTCACCAGCTCCTCGTACTAGTTATCCTGGGCTCTAGAATGAGCTGGGATAACCAAATTGTAGGAAGTTGGCTCTGTATATACTATTTAAAAAAATAAATAGTGTGCACAGAGTCCAAGGGTTCCCCTTAAAGGTATGATAGTGGCAAATTAGATAATTATAATGCTCTCTTTTGTGGTAGTTGTAGGAGGCTGGCCTGGCTTGTAGTGGGTACCAGAGGTACTTACACCTTGTGCCAGGTCCAGTTATCCCTTATTAGTGTAGAAGAGGTGTTTTTAGCAGCTTAGGCTGATAGAAGGTAGCTATGGCAAAGCAGTTTAGGCTGAACAAGGAGACATGTAAAGCTCCTACTATACCACTGATGTCATAGGCACAATATCATAAGAAAACACAATACACAGATATACTAAAAATAAAGTTACTTTATTTTTATGACAATATGCCAAACGTATCTCAGTGAGTAGCCTCAGTATGAGGATGAGAAATATACACAAGATATAGGTACACAAACCAAAAGTATGCAGATAATAGCAAAAGGAAGTAAGGCAAGCAATGTAAAGTTACAGTAGATTGCAAAAGGAGCACATAGGTATAGGGGCAACACAAACCATATACTCCAAAAGTGGAATGCGAACCACGAATGGACCCCAAACCTATGTGAGCTTGTAGAGGGTCGTTGGGACTGTAAGAAAACAGTGAGGGTTAGACAAATAGCCCACCCCAAGACCCTGAAAGGTAGGTGTAAAGTGCACCTACAACCCCCAGAGAGCACAGAAGTGGTGATAGGGGGATTCTGCAAGGAGAACGAACACCAGCAATGCAACAACAGTGGATTTCCGGACCTGAGTACCTGTAAGACAAGGGGACCAAGTCCAAGAGTCGCAACAGTGTAGAGAGTGGGTAGGAGCCCAAGAAATGCCAGCTGAGGGTGCAAGGAAGCTGCCACCGGTTGGAAGAAGCTTGGTGTTCTGCAAGAACGAAGAGGACTAGGAACTTCCCCTTTGGAGGATGGATACCCTACGTCGTGAAGAAGCATGCAGAGGTGTTCCCACGCAGAAAGACTGCAAACAAGCCTTGCTAGCTGCAAGGGTCGCAGTTAGGGTTTCTGGATGCTGCTGTGGCCCAGGAGGGACCAGGATTTCGCCACTTGGATGTGGAGACAGAGGGGGCGCCCAGCAAGTCAGGGAGCACTCACAGAAGCAGGCAGCACCCGCAGAAGTACCTGAACAAGCACTTGGAAGAAAAGTCCACCCGAAGTCACAAAAGGGAGTCCCACGACGCCGGAGGACAACTCAGAAGGTTGTGCACTGCAGGTTAGAGTGTCGGGGACCCAGGCTTGGCTGTGCACGAAGGAAATCCTGGAAGAGTGCACAGGAGACGGAGCAGCTGCAAATCACGCGGTACCCAGCAATGCAGTCTAGCGTGGGGAGGCAAGGACTTACCTCCACCAAACTTGGACTGAAGAGTCACTGGACTGTGGGAGTCACTTGGACAGAGTTGCTGAGTTCCAGGGTCCACGCTCGTCGTGCTGAGAGGGGACCCAGAGGACCGGTGATGCAGTCTTTTGTTGCCTGCGGTTGCAGGGGGAAGATTCCGTCGACCCACAGGAGATTTCTTCTGAGCTCCTGGTGAAGAGAGGAGGCAGACTACCCCCAGATCATGCACCACCTGGAAACAGTCGAGAAAGCGGGCAGGAAGAAGCGATACAAGGTTGCTAGTAGTCGTCTTGCTACTTTGTTGCGGTTTTACAGGCATCCTGAGCAGTCAGCGGTCGATCCTTTGGCAGAAGGTGAAGAGGGAGATGCAGAGGAACTCTGGTGAGCTCTTGCATTCATTATCTGGTGAGATCCCCAAAGCAGAAACCCTAAATAGCCAGAAAAGGAGGTTTGGCTACCTAGGAAGGAGGATTGGCTACCAAGAGAGGTAAGAGCCTATCAGAAGAAGCCTCTGACGTTAACTGCTGGCACTGGCCACTCAGAGCAGTCCAGTGTGCCACAAACACCTCTGTTTCCAAGATGGCAGAGGTCTGGGACACACTGGAGGAGCTCTGGGCACCTCCCAGGGGAGGTGCAGGTCAGGGGAGTGGTCACTCCCCTTTCCTTTGTCGAGTTTCGCGCCAGAGCAGGGCTGGGGGATCCCTGAACCGGTGTAGACTGGCTTATGCAGAGATGGGCACCATCTGTGCCCATCAAAGCATTTCCAGAGGCTGGGGGAGGCTATGCCTCCCCAGCCCTGACACCTTTTTCCAAAGGGAGAGGGTGTAACACCCTCTCTCTGAGGAAGTCCTTTGTTCTGCCTTCCTGGGCCAGGCCTGGCTGGACCCCAGGAGGGCAGAAACCTGTCTGAGGGGTTGGCAGCAGCAGCAGCTGCAGTGAAACCCCGGGAAAGGCAGTTTGGCAGTACCCGGGTCTGTGCTAGAGACTCAGGGGATCATGTAATTGTCTCCCAATGCCAGAATGGCATTGGGGTGACAATTCCATGATCCTAGACATGTTACATGGCCATGTTCGGAGTTACCATTGTGACGCTATACATAGGTAGTGACCTATGTATAGTACACACGTGTAATGGTGTCCCCGCACTCACAAAGTCCGGGGAATTCGCCCTGAACGATGTGGGGGCACCTTGGCTAGTGCCAGGGTGCCCACACACTAAGTAACTTAGCACCCAACCTTCACCAGATGAAGGTTAGACATATAGGTGACTTATAAGTGCAGTGGTAAATGGCTGTGAAATAACGTGGACGTTATTTCACTCAGGCTGCAGTGGCAGGCCTGTGTAAGAATTGTCAGAGCTCCCTATGGGTGGCAAAAGAAATGCTGCAGCCCATAGGGATCTCCTGGAACCCCAATACCCTGGGTACCTCAGTACCATATACTAGGGAATCATATGGGTGTACCAGTATGCCAATGTGAATTGGTGAAATTGGTCACTAGCCTGTTAGTGACAAATTTGGAAAGCAGAGAGAGCATAACCACTGAGGTTCTGGTTACCAGAGCCTCAGTGAGACAGTTAGGCATCACACAGGGAACACATACAAGGCACATACTTATGAGCACTAGGGCCCTGCTTGGCAGGGTCCCAGTGACACAGACTAAAACAACATATATACAGTGAAATATGGGGATAACATGCCAGGCAAGATGGTACGTTCCTACAGTAGTGTAGTCGAGCAGTAGGCTTATCAGACGGTAGTGTTAAGCATTTGTTGTACACACACAGGCAATAAATGAGGAACACACACTCAAAGACGTACTCCAGGCCAATAGGTTTTTATATAGAAAAATATATTTTCTTAATTTATTTTAAGAACCACAGGTTCAAGATTTGAAGTAAATGCATAAAATGCAAGGTACTTCACACAGGTAAGTTTGGAACTTTGAATAAAAGCAATATCATATACAGTCTTTGTTAAAATGGCAATAAGCTATTTTAAAAGTGGACACAGTGCAAAAATCAACAGTTCCTGGGTTAGGTAAGTAATGGTTAGTTTGTCAGGTAAGTAAAACACTTAGAGGGTCATTCTGACCCCTGGCGGCCACCGACCACGGGAGCACCGCCAACAGGCTGGCGGTGCTCCAACGAGCATTCTGACCGCGGCGGATCAGCCGCGGTCAGAAGCGGAAAGTCAGCGGTCTCCCGCCGACTTTCCGCTGCTCGTGTGTATCCTCCATGGCTGCGGAGCGCGCTCCGCAGCCATGAGGATTCCGACCCCCCCTACCGCCATCCTGTTCATGGCGGGAAAGCCGCCATGAACAGGATGGCGGTAGGGGGGGTCGCGGGGCCCCTGGGGGCCCCTGCCGTGCCCATGCCAATGGCATGGGCACGGCAGGGGCCCCCGTAAGAGGGCCCCGCAAAGTATTTCAGTGTCTGCCTTGCAGACACTGAAATACGCGACGGGTGCCACTGCACCCGTCGCACCTTCCCACTCCGCCGGCTCGATTACGAGCCGGCATCCTCGTGGGAAGGTCGTTTTCCCCTGGGCTGGCGGGCGGTTTTTCAGCAACCGCCCGCCAGCCCAGGGGAAAACTTGTAATACCCGCTGCGGTCTTTTGACCGCGGCGCGGTATTTCGGAGGGGGGAATTCTGGCGGGCGGCCTCCGCCGCCCGCCAACATTGGAATGACCCCCTTAGTCTCAGTTCCTGGGCATAGGCAGCCCACCATTGGGGGTTTAAGGCAACCCCAAAATTACCATACCAGCAGCTCAGGGCCGGTCAGGTGCAGAGGTCAAAGAGGTGCCCAAAACACATAGGCACCTATGGAGAACAGGGGTGCTCCGGTTCCAGTCTGCCAGCAGTTAAGTACCCGCGTTTTCGGGGGACAGACCAGGGGGGTTTTGTAGAGCACTGGGGATAGGGGGGTGACACAAGTAGGCACACAAAACACACCCTCAGGGGCACAGGGACGGGCGGGTGCAGTGTGCAAAGCAGGCGTCGGGTTCTAGATAAGATTCAATAGAGGGACCCGGAGATCACTCTAGCGGTGCAGGCAGGCACAGGGGGCTTCTCGGGACAGCCACCACCTGGGCTAGGCAAAGGATCGCCTGGGGGTCACTCCTGCACCGAGGTTCGGTTCCTTCAGGTCCTGGGGGCTGCGGGTGCAGTGCTTGTTCCAGGCGTCGGGTCCCTTGTTACAAGCAGTCGCGGTCAGGGGGAGCCTCTGGATTCTCTCTGCAGGCGTCACTGTGGGAACTCAGGTAGGCCATCTTGGGCTACTCACGGGGTCCCAGTCACCGGGGATTCCTCCCAGTAGTTTGCTCTCTGGATCTCGAGCCGGGGGTGTCCGGTGCAGAGTGGGAAGTCTCACGCTTCCGGCGGGAAACGTGAAGTCTTTAAAGTTGTTGAAAAGTTGCAAGTTTGTTGCAGATTGTTGAGCAGAGCCGCTGCTCACAGGAGTTTCTTTGTCCTGGGGGCCAGGGCAGTCCTCTGATGCCTTCAGAGGTCGCTGATCCCTGTTGGATGCGTCGCTGGTTGCAGGTTTTCGACTCTGGAGACAGGCCGGTAGGGTTGAGGCCAAAGCAGTTGTCGTCGTCCACCGTCTCTGCAGGCTTGTAGGTCAGCAGTCCTTCTTTGGTTCAGGTTGCAGGAATCGGATTTCCTGGGTTCTGGGGTGCCCCTAAATACTGAATTTAGGGGTGTGTTTAGGTCTGAAAAGGGCAGTAGCCAATGGCTACTGTCCTTGAGGGTGGCTAAACCCTCTTTGTGCCTCCTCCCTGTGGGGAGGGGGACACATCTCTAATTCTATTGGGGGAATCCTCCAAAACTAAGATGGAGGATTTCTAAAGGCAGGGGTCACCTCAGCTCAGGACACCTTAGGTGCTGTCCTGACTGGTGGGTGGTGACTCCTTGTTTTTCTCATTATCTCCTCCAGCCTTGCTGCCAAAAGTGGGGGCAGTGGCCGGAGGGGCGGGCATCTCCACTGGCTGAGATGCCCTGGGACACGAACAAAAGGGGTGAGGCTTTGAGGCTCACTGCCAGGTGTTACCGTTTCTGCAGGGGGAGGTGTGAAGCAACTCCACCCAGTACAGGCTATGTTCCTGGCCACAAAGTGACAAAGGCCCTCTACCCATGTGGCCAGCAACTTGTATGGTTTGTGGCAGGCTGGCAGGAACTGGTCAGCCTGCACTAGAATTCGGACTGGTATTCAGGGGCATCTCTAAGATTCCCTCTGGTGCATGTTACAATAAATTGCACACTGGCATCAGTGTGTATTTATTGTGCTGAGAAGTTTGATACCAAACTTCCCAGATTTCAGTGTAGCCATTACGGAACTATGCAGTTCCTGTTTTGCCAAACTTCCACACCATATACTCTTATGGCTACCCTGCACTTACAATGTCTAAGGTTTTGCTGAGACACTGTAGGGGCATAGTCCTCATGCACATATGCCCGCACCTGTGGTATAGTGCACCCTGCCTTAGGGCTGTAAGGCCTGCTAGAGGGGTGACTTACCTATGCCACAGGCAGTGTGAGGTTGGCATGGCACTCTGAGGGGAGTGCCATGTCAACAGTCTTTTTCTCCCCACCAGCACACACAAGCTGTGAGACAGTGTGTATGTGCTGAGTGAGGGGTCCCCAGGGTGGCATAAGACATGCTGCAGCCCTTAGAGACCTTGCCTGGCATCAGGGCCCTTGGTACCAGGGTACCAGTTACAGGGGACTTATCTGGGTGCCAGGGCTGTGCCAATTGTGGAGACAAAGGTACAGTTTAGGGAAAGAACACTGGTGCTGGGGCCTGGTTAGCAGGGACCCAGCACACTTTCAATCAAAACGTAGCATCAGCAAAGGCAAAAAGTTAGGGGGTAACCATGCCAGGGAGGCATTTCCTTACACAACCCCTCCCCAAACGAAAGAGGATGAGACTAACCTTTCCCAAGAGAGTCTTCATTTTCTAAGTGGAAGAACCTGGAAAGGCCATCAGCATTGGCATGTGAAGTCCCAGGTCTGTGTTCCACTACAAAGTCCATTCCCTGTAAGGATATGGACCACCTCAACAAGTTAAGGTTTTCTCCTTTCATTTGCATTAGCTATCTGAGAGGTCTGTGGTCAGTTTGAACTATGAAATGAGTACCAAAAAGGTATTGTCTAAACTTCTTCAGGGACCAGACCACAGCAAAGGCCTCCCTCTCAATGGCACTCCAACGCTGCTTCCTGGGGAGTAACCTCCTGCTAATAAAAGCAACAGGCTGGTCAAGGCCATCATCATTTGTTTGGGACAGGACTGCTCCTATCCCATGTTCAGAGGCATCTGTCTGCACAATGAACTGCTTGGAGTAATCTGGAGCTTTCAAAACTGGTGCTGTACACATTGCTTGCTTCAGGGTGTCAAAGGCCTTTTAACAGTCCACGGTCCAGTTCACTTTCATGGGCATTTTCTTGGAGGTAAGTTCTGTGAGGGGTGTCACTATAGATCCATATCCCTTCACAAACCTCCTATAGTACCCAGTCAACCCAAGGAATGCCCTGACTTGAGTCTGGGTTTTTGGAGCTACCCAATCCAGAACAGTCTGGATCTTGGGTTGGAGTGGCTGAACTTGGCCTCCACCTACAAGGTGACCCAAGTAAACCACAGTACCCTAACCTAACTGACATTTAGATGCCTTGATAGAGAGACCAGCTGCTCGCAGGGCCTGCAAAACCTTCCTCAGGTGGACCAGGTGATCCTGCCAGTTGGAGCTAAAGACAGCAATTTCATCATGATAAGCTGCACTAAAGGACTCCAAGCCAGCAAGGACTTGATTCACCAACCTATGGAAGGTGCCAGGGGCATTCTTTAAGCCAAAGGGCATCACAATAAACTGGTAGTGCCCATCAGGTGTAGAGAACGCTGTTTTCTCTTTTGCTCCTGGTGCCATTCTTATTTGCCAGTACCCTGCTGTTAAGTCAAAGGTACATAAGTATTTGGCAGCACCTAATTTGCCAATTAATTCATCTGCCCTTGGAATGGGGTGAGCATCTTTCTTGGTGACATAGTTAAGCCCTCTGTAGTCCACACAAAACCTCATCTCTCGCCATCTTTTGTGTGAGGTTTGGGGACCAACACCACTGGGATAGCCCAGGTACTGTCAGAGTGCTCAATCACTCCCAACTCCAGCATCTTGTGGACTTCCACTTTGATGCTTTCCTAAACTTGATCAGACTGTCTGAATATTTTGTTTTTGACAGGCATGCTGTCTCCTGTGTCCACATCATGGGTACACAGGTGTGTCTGACCAGGAGTTAGGGAAAAGAGCTCAGCAAACGCCTGGAGGGCTTGCCTGCAGTCAGCTTGCTGTTGGCCAGAAAGGGTGTCTGAATGGATCACTCCATCTACTGTGCCATCCTTAGGGTCAGTGGAGAGGAGATCAGGGAGAGGTTCACTCTCTGCTTCCTGGTCCTCATCTGTAACCATCAACATGTTTACATCTGCCCTGCCCTATCATAGAAGAGTTTGAGGCGGTTCACATGGATCACCCTCTTGGGAGTCCTGCTAGTGCCTAGGTCTACCAAGTAGGTGACCTGACTTTTTCTCAAGAACTGGGTAAGGGCCACTCCATCTGTCCTGAAGTGCCCTGGGAGCCACAGGCTCCAGAACCAAGACTTTCTGCCCTGGCTGAAATTCAACCATAGCAGCCTTTTGGTCATACCACATCTTCTGGAGCTGTTGGCTGGCCTCAAGGTTTTTGCTTGCCTTTTCCATGTACCCTACCATCCTTGAACGTAGGCCTAGTACATAGTCCACCACATCTTGTTTAGGCTCATGGAGAGGTCTCTCCCAGCCTTCTTTTACAAGAGCTAATGGTCCCCTAACAGGATGGCCAAACAGAAGTTCAATGTCTTGTTAAATCTCTCAACAAGACCATTGGTTTGTGGATGGTATGGTGGGGTGAATTTTGTAAGTCACCCCAAACTCATTCCACATGTGTTTTAGGTAAGCTGACATGAAGTTGGTACCCCTGTCAGAAACCACCTCCTTAGGAAATCCCACTCTGGTAAAAATACCTATGAGTGCTTTGGCTACTGTAGGGGCAGTAGTGGGCCTAGGGGGAATTGCCTCAGGGTACCTAGTACCATGATCCACTACTACTATGATGTATTGCTTCCCCAATTCTGTGGGAGGTTCAAGTGGACCCACTATATCCACTCCCACTCTTTCAAAGGGGACCCCCACCACTGGAAGTGGAATGATGGGGTCCTTTGGATGGCCACCTGTCTTACCACTGGCTTTACAGGTGACACAGGAGGTACAAAACTCCTTTACCTTCTGGGACATATTGGGCCAATAGAAATAATTGACTAACCTCTCCCATGTCTTGGTTTGTCCCAAATGCCCAGCAAAGGGAATGTCATGGGCTAAGGTCAGAACGAACTCCCTAAACTCCTGAGGCACTACCACTCTCCTAGTGGCACCAGGTTTGGGATCCCTTGCCTCAGTGCAAAGGAGTCCATCTTCCCAATAGACCCTGTGTGCTACACTGACATTTCCTTTTTCTTGTTCAGCTGCTTGCTGTCTTAGGCCTTCAAGAGGGGGACAAGTTTCTTGCCCCTTGCACAGCTGTTCCCTTGAGGGCCCTCCTAAGCCCAAGAGCTCAACCTGATAAGGTTCCAACTCTATAGGCTCAGTTCCCTCAGGGGATAGAACGTCTTCCTGAGAAGAGAGGTTCTGTTTCTTTTTCTGTGCTGAAGCTGGTTCCCCAGTCTTCTTTCCTTCTCTATTGGAAGGTTGGGCCATTATTCCAGACTCCAACATTTCTGTTTCACCCTGAGCCCTGCACTGTTCCCTTGTCTTGAAACACACCAGTTCAGGAATACCCAGCATGGCTGCATGGGTTTTGAGTTCTACCTCAGCCCATGCTGAGGACTCCAGGCCATTTCCAAGCAAACAGTCTACTGGGATAGCAGAGGAGACTACCACCTGTTTCAGGCCAGCGACCCTTCCCCATTCTAAAGTTACCATAGCCATGGGATGGACTTTATTCTGATTGCCAGCACTGGTGACTGGATAAGTTTGGCCAGCCAGGTATTGTCCTGGGGAAACCAGTTTGTCTGTCACTAGAGTGACACTGGCACCTGTATCCCTCAGGGCTTCTAATCTAGTCATATTAATTAAGAGCTGCTGCCTGTATTTTTGCATGTTAGGCAGCCAGGCAGCAAGAGTGGCTAGGTCCACCCCACCCTCTGAGACTAATGTAGCTTCAGAGTGAACCCTGATTTGCTCTGGGCACACTGTTGATCCCACTTGGAGGCTGGCTATTTCAGTGCTAATTGGAGTAGTAGTTGTTGTGGAACCTTTCTTGGGACAGGCCTGGTCTCCAGCTTGGTGTCCATGCTGATTACAGCTGCGACACCAGGCCTTTTTGGGATCAAAGATTTTACCCTTATCCCAAATGAGGACTGTTAAGAAGCTTTGGACCCACCCTCCTGTGCAGGTTTTTGGGGCCCTGTAGAAGACTTTACCTTTTCCCTTGGATGTCTCAACACTCTTCCCATGGAAAGGCTTTGTGGCCCCTTTCTTTTGGTCACCCCCCTGTGGAAGTCTTGGTCACCCTTGTCTTGACCCAGTGGTCTGCCTTCTTTCCCAATTCTTGGGGAGAAATTGGACCTAGGTCTACCAGATGCTGATGCAGTTTATCATTGAAACAATTACTTAACAGATGTTCTTTCATAAACAAGTTATACAGCCCATCATAATCATTTATACCACTGCCATTAATCCAACCTTCTAGTGAGATTTGTTTACTTTTCTGGTTGCACAAGCCCTCACAAAAGCTGTGAACCACTTGGTGATGTCATCACCATCTTCATGTTTTGCTACAATCCCTTTGGGGATTTGTAGCATGTCAGTACTTTCTCTGACCCTATTTATAGTGCTGCCACCATTGATGGGAGCTAAACCCATCTCTTTTCTTTCCGTCGCTATGGCTAGGAGTTGTCTCTCCAAAGCCAATCTTTCGGCCATCCTGGCTAACAGCAGGTCATCTTCATTGAGGCTGTCCTCAATGCTTCCACGGTTACTGGTCTCCCCTGTGGAAGAACCAGTATCTCTGACTATCACTTGTGGAGTCAGGGATTGAGGGACCCTGGCCTCCCTAACTAGGACAGGAGGGAGAGAATCATCCTGCTGGTCACTACCTTCCCCCTCTGTAGAATTATCCTCAGGGGGTGGTCATTTGCAAACTGCCAAAAGCTCCTGGAGCTTAACTTTAATAGGGCTGGACCCAGTTTTTATATTTTTTAGCTTACAGAGTCCTTAACTCTGACATCCCTAGATGTAGGTAAGGGGTGAGGTTGAGTTCCACCACCGTCTCTTCTGTGCTAGACATTATGGCCCTCATTCTGACCTTGGCGGGCGGCGGAGGCCGCCCGCCAAAGTCCCGCCGTCAGATTACCGTTCCGCGGTCGAAAGACCGCGGCGGTAATTCTGACTTTCCCGCTGGGCTGGCGGGCGGTCGCCTTCAGACCGCCCGCCAGCCCAGCGGGAAAGAGGCTTCCACGATGAAGCCGGCTCGGAATCGAGCCGGCGGAGTGGAAGCTGTGCGACGGGTGCAGTTGCACCCGTCGCGTATTTCACTGTCTGCGCAGCAGACAGTGAAATACATGTAGGGGCCCTCTTACGGGGGCCCCTGCAATGCCCATGCCAGTGGCATGGGCACTGCAGGGGCCCCGCGACCCCCCCTACCGCCATCCGGATCCCGGCGGTCCGACCGCCGGGATCTGGATGGCGGTAGGGGGGGTCGGAATCCCCGCGGCGGTGCAGCAAGCTGCGCCGCCGCGGAGGATTCAATGGGGCGGCGGTACACTGGCGGGACCCCGCCAGTGGTGCCGGTCCGACCGCGGCTTTACCGCCGCGGTCGGAATCCCCATTGGAGCACCGCCGGCCTGTCGGCGGTGCTCCCGCGGTCCTCCGCCCTGGCGGTCAAAGACCGCCAGGGTCAGAATGACCACCTATGTCTCTAAAAGTTGGGATAACTTTTTAAGAATCTAAAAAGTACTTTTAGAACTTAAATCCAAACTGTTACAAACTTTTAAACTCTAAAAGAATTGCTAACAGGGACTTACACAGGGCCCTGGCAGGACTTTTAAGAATTTAGAATAATAGCTCAAATTTCCAAAATCATTTTCTAATGACAATTTTTGGAATTTTGTTGTGTCATCAGGTATTGGCTGATTAGTCCAGCAAATGCAAAGTCTTAGACCCCACCGCTGATCCACCAATGTAGGAAATTGGCTCTGTTTATACTATTTCAAAGTAAGAAATAGTGTGCACAGAGTCCAAGGGTTCCCCTTAGAGGTAAGATAGTGGCAAAATTACATCATTCTAATGCTCTCTTTTGAATTAGTGTGCTCGAGCAGTAGGCTTATCAGAGGGTAGTATTAAGCATTTGTTGTACATACTCAGGCAATCAATGAGGAACACACACTCAAAGACTTAACTCCAGGCCAATAGTTCTTATATAGAAAATGAAAATGTCACTTACCCAGTGTACATCTGTTCGTGGCATTAGTCGCTGCAGATTCACATGCTGTGCATAGTCCGCCGTATGGTGTTGGGTCAGAGTGTTACAAGTTGTTCTTCTTCGAAGAAGTCTTTTCGAGTCACGAGACCGAGGGACTCCTCCTCCTTTGTGTCCATTGCGCATGGGCGTCGACTCCATCTTCGATTGTTTTCCCCGCAGAGGGTGAGGTAGGAGTTGTGTATGTTAGTAATAGTGCCCATGCAATGGAATGAATAAGTATGTACAAAATAAAGTTTAAGTAATATATTTACAAATGTACAAATGTTGAAGATTACTTCCAAACGGCTACAGGCTCCCGGGGAGGCGGGTGGGCGCATGTGAATCTGCAGCGACTAATGCCACGAACAGATGTACACTGGGTAAGTGACATTTTCAGTTCGGTGGCATGTGTAGCTGCAGATACACATGCTGTGCATAGACTAGTAAGCAGTTATCTCCCCAAAAGCGGTGGCTCAGCCTGTAGGAGTGGAAGTAGTTTGAAATAAAGTTCTTAGTACAGCTTGACCTACTGTGGCTTGTTGTGCAGATAGCACGTCTACACAGTAGTGCTTAGTAAATGTGTGAGGCATAGACCATGTGGCTGCCTTACATATTTCGTTCATTGGAATATTTCCTAGGAAGGCCATGGTAGCGCCTTTCTTTCTGGTTGAGTGTGCCTTTGGTGTAATGGGCAGCTCTCTCTTTGCTTTAAGGTAGCAGGTTTGGATACACTTAACTATCCATCTGGCTATACCCTGTTTTGATATTGGGTTTCCTGTATGAGGTTTTTGAAATGCAATAAACAGTTGTTTTGTTTTCCTAATTAGTTTTGTTCCGTCAATGTAGTACATTAGTGCTCTTCTGATGTCTAATGTATGTAGTGCCCTTTCAGCTACTGAGTCTGGCTGTGGAAAGAACACTGGTAGTTCTACTGTTTGATTTAAGTGGAACGGTGAAATAACTTTTGGTAAAAATTTAGGATTGGTTCTTAGAACTACCTTATTTTTGTGTATTTGAATAAAAGGTTCCTGTATAGTAAACGCTTGAATTTCGCTTACTCTTCTTAGAGATGTAATGGCAATGAGAAATGCAACCTTCCACGTTAAGAATTGCATTTCGTAAGAATGCATGGGTTCGAAAGGTGGACCCATGAGTCTTGTTAAGACGATGTTGAGGTTCCATGAAGGAACAGGTGGTGTTCTTGGTGGTATAATTCTTTTTAGGCCTTCCATAAACGCTTTAATGACAGGTATCCTAAATAGTGAAGTTGAATGGGTAATCTGCAGGTATGCAGAAATTGCTGCGAGGTGTATCTTTATGGAAGAGAAGGCCAGATTTGATTTCTGCAAATGTAGTAAGTATCCTGCTACATCCTTTGGAGATGCATGTAATGGTTGAACTTGATTACTATGGCAGTAGCAAACAAATCTTTTCCATTTACTTGCATAGCAGTGTCTAGTGGATGCCCTTCTAGCCTGTTTTATGACCTCCATACATTCTTGGGTGAGGTTTAAATGTCCGAATTCTAGGATTTCAGGAGCCAGATTGCTAGATTCAGCGATGCTGGGTTTGGATGCCTGATCTGTTGTTTGTGTTGTGTTAGCAGATCTGGCCTGTTGGGTAGCTTGACATGGGGTACTACTGACAGGTCTAGTAGTGTTGTGTACCAGGGTTGTCTTGCCCATGTTGGTGCTATTAGTATGAGTTTGAGTTTGTTTTGACTCAATTTGTTTACTCGATATGGAAGGAGAGGGAGAGGGGGAAAAGCGTATTCAAATATCCCTGACCAATTCATCCATAGAGCATTGCCTTGAGACTGCCTGTGTGGGTACCTGGATGCGAAGTTTTGGCATTTTGCGTTGTCCTTTGTTGCAAATAGGTCTATTTGAGGTGTTCCCCAAATGTGGAAGTAAGTGTTTAGAATTTGGGGGTGAATCTCCCATTCGTGGACTTGTTGGTGATCTCGCGAGAGATTGTCTGCTAGTTGATTCTGGATCCCTGGAATAAACTGTGCTATTAGGCGAATGTGGTTGTGAATCGCCCATTGCCATATCTTTTGTGCCAGGAGGCACAGCTGTGTCGAGTGTGTTCCCCCCTGTTTGTTTAGATAATACATTGTTGTCATGTTGTCTGTTTTGACAAGAATGTATTTGTGGGTTATGATGGGTTGAAATGCTTTCAACGCTAGGAATACTGCTAACAATTCGAGGTGATTTATATGCAACTTCGTTTGATATACGTCCCATTGTCCTTGGATGCTGTGTTGATTGAGGTGTGCTCCCCACCCTGTCATGGAAGCATCTGTTGTTATCACGTATTGTGGCACTGGGTCTTGGAAAGGCCGCCCTTTGTTTAAATTTATACTGTTCCACCATAGAAGCGAGATGTATGTTTGGCGGTCTATCAACACCAGATCTAGAAGGTGACCCTGTGCCTGTGACCATTGCGATGCTAGGCACTGTTGTAAGGGCCTCATGTGCAGTCTTGCGTTTGGGACAATGGCTATGCATGAAGACATCATGCCTAGGAGTTTTAATACCATCTTTGCATGTATTTTTTGTGTCGGATATATGGCTTGTATAACCTTGTAAAAATGTTGAACCCTTTGTGGACTTGGAGTGGCTATCCCCTTTGTTGTGTCGATTGTCGCTCCTAAGTATTGCTGTGTTTTGCACGGCAGAATGTGTGATTTTGCATAGTTGATGGAGAAACCGAGTTTGTAGAGGGTTTGTATGACATACTCTGTGTGGTGTGAACACTTTGTTAGGGAGTTGGTTTTGATTAGCCAATCGTCTAGGTAGGGGAACACGTGTATTTGCTGCCTTCTGATATGTGCAGCTACTACTGCTAGGCATTTTGTAAATACTCTTGGTGCGGTTGTTATACCGAACGGCAACACTTTGAATTGGTAGTGTATTCCCTTGAATACGAACCTTAGGTATTTCCTGTGCGAGGGATGTATCGGTATGTGTAAATACGCGTCCTTTAGATCTAAGGTTGTCATATAGTCTTGTTGTTTTAGCAGTGGTAATACGTCTTGTAGCGTGACCATGTGAAAGTGTTCCGATTTGATGTAGATGTTTAGTGTTCTGAGATCTAAGATTGGTCTCAGTGTTTTGTCTTTCTTTGGTATTAGAAAGTATAGTGAGTAAACTCCTGTGTTCCTTTGTGTACGTGGTACAAGTTGTATTGCGTCCTTTTGCAGTAATGCCTGAACTTCTAATTCCAGAAGGTCTAAATGCTGTTTTGACATGTTTTGTGTTTTTGGTGGGACATTTGGAGGGATTTGGAGAAATTCTATGCAATAACCATGTTGGATAATTGCTAAGACCCAAGTGTCTGTTGTTATTTCCTCCCAAGCTTTGTAAAATTGGCTTAGTCTTCCCCCCCACTGGTGTTGTGTGAAGGGGTTGAGTGACTTGTGAGTCACTGTTTGGTTGTAGGGGTTTTGGGACCTTGAAATTTTCCCCGGTTTCTAGGGAATTGTCCCCCTCTGTACTGGCCCCGAAAGCCTCCCCTTTGGTACTGTCCCTGGTAGGTAGACGGTGTTGATTGTGAGGTGCTGGCTTGTGTGGCTTGACCCCGAAACCCCCCTCTGAAGGGTGTTCTGCGAAATGTGCCAAAAGTGCCTCTGCCCTGCGGGGAATAGAGTGCACCCATGGCCTTGGCTGTGTCAGTGTCCTTTTTCAATTTCTCAATCGCCGTGTCCACATCGGGTCCAAACAATTGTTGTTCGTTGAACGGCATATTGAGCACTGCCTGTTGTATCTGAGGTTTAAACCCGGATGTGCGCAACCATGCGTGCCGTCTTATGGTTACCGCGGTATTTATTGTTCTTGCAGCTGTATCCGCTGCATCCATAGAGGAGCGTGTTTGGTTATTAGAGATATTTTGTCCCTCCTCAACTACTTGTTTTGCCCGTTTCTGTAATTCTTTGGGTAGATGCTCGATGAGATGCTGCATCTCATCCCAATGGGCTCTGTCATATCGCGCTAGGAGCGCCTGAGAGTTCGCGATGCGCCACTGGTTTGCAGCTTGTACAGCAACCCTTTTTCCAGCTGCGTCGAACTTGCGGCTCTCTTTGTCCGGAGGTGGGGCGTCGCCTGATGTGTGCGAGTTGGCTCTCTTGTGAGCTGCCCCTACTACAACTGAATCTGGTGGCAGTTGTGATGTGATAAAAGCAGGGTCTGTGGGCGGTGCTTTATATTTTTTCTCCACCCGTGGAGTTATCGCTCTGCTTTTGACAGGATCTTTAAAGATCTGTTTTGCGTGCCTTAGCATTCCCGGGAGCATAGGCAGGCTTTGATAGGTGCTATGGGTGGAGGAGAGGGTGTTGAAAAGGAAGTCATCCTCGACAGGTTCTGAGTGTAACGACACGTTATGGAACTCTGCTGCCCTAGCTACCACCTGTGCATACGCTGTGCTGTCCTCGGGTGGTGAGGGCTTGGTAGGGTACGACTCAGGACTATTGTCTGATACTGGGGCGTCATATAGGTCCCAAGCGTCCTGGTCATCTTGGCGCATGGTGGTATGAGCTGGTGAATGTGACGGAGTTTGTGCCGGTGATGCATGAGTTACAGGTGGAGGAGAGGGTGGTGGAGTTACTTTCTTCACCACTTTTGCTTGTGGTGTTTGTTCTTGTGTTTGGAACTCGAGTCTCCTTTTCCTCCTGATTGGGGGAAGAGTGCTGATCTTCCCTGTCCCACTCTGTATGAAGATCCGCTTCTGGGTGTGGTCTACGTCAGTGGATTGTAACTCTTCTTCAAATCTGTGTTTGCGCATTTGAGAGGACAGTGATTGTTCCTCTGAATACGAGCTGGCAGTCGGTTCGGTTGCAGGGCGTTTTGGCACCGAAACTGTGTCTTTGCTTGTTTTCGGCTCCGAGGAGAATTTCCTCTTTTTTGTAGTCGAGCTTTCTCGGCGTCGATCATCCTCGGTGCCGCTGTCTGTGCGTCGAGCAGCTTCGGTTCCGCTGTCTCGGCGTCGACCCTTTTCGGCAGCACTTTCTCGGTCTCGAGATTGCTGCGTGCCTGTGTCTCGACCCGAGTCGGACGATCTCGGCACCAGTTCGCCCTTTTTCGGTGCCGATAGATGGTCACCTATTTTGTGGGTTGAGCCATGGCCTGTTGGCAGTGGCGTCCCCTGGGCCTTGTCTGTTTTCCCGTGTGGTGCTTGTTTCGACGTCTTACTCACGGTTTCTTCGACGTCGAACTCATCCGAGTCCGATTCATGGATGGAGAAGGCTTCCTCTTCTTCTCCTTGTTCCTCGAACCCACGTTGTCCTGTCGGCGTAGATGCCATTTGCAACCTTCTGGCTCTACGGTCACGGAGCGTCTTTCGGGACCGGAACGCATGACAGGCCTCACACGTCTCTTCCTTGTGCTCGGGCGACAGGCACAAGTTACAGACCAAATGTTGGTCTGTATACGGATATTTGCTGTGGCATTTAGGACAGAATCGGAACGGGGTCCGTTCCATCGGTGTCGATGTTACACGCGGTCGGGCCGACCAGGCCCCGACGGGGGGTCGAAGTTACCCCGAAGGGCTACCGGAGCTCTTCACGATTCGGTGTCGATTCTATCTAACCCGATACCGAACGAAACAATACCGACGTAGTTTTCCGAAGTTTTGACTATCTTTCCGTCCCGAAACCCGGAGCGAAAAGGAACACGTCCGAACCCGATGGCGGAAAAAAAAACAATCGAAGAAGGAGTCGACGCCCATGCGCAATGGAAACAAAGGAGGAGGAGTCCCTCGGTCTCGTGACTCGAAAAGACTTCTTCGAAGAAAAACAACTTGTAACACTCCGACCCAACACCAGGCGGCGGACTATGCACAGCATGTGTATCTGCAGCTACACATGCCACCGAACATATATTTTCTTAATTTATTATAAGAACCACGGGTTCACGATTTGAAGTAAATACATAAAATGCAAGGTACTTCACACAGGTAAGTTAGGAACTTTGAATAAAAGCAATATCAAATACAGTCTTTGTTGAAATGGCAATAAGCTATTTTAAAAGTGGACACAGTGCAAAAATCAACAGTTCCTGGGGGAGGTAAGTAATGGTTAGTTTGTCAGGCACTTAAAACACTTACAAGTCTCAGTTTCTGGGCATAGGCATCCCAACGTTGGGGGTTTAAGGCAACCCCAAAGTTACCACACCAGCACTTCAGGGCTGGTCAGGTGCAGAGGTCAAAGAGGTGCCCAAAACACATAGGCACCTATGGAGAACAGGGGTGCTCCAGTTCCAGTCTGCCAGCAGGTAAGTACCCGCGTCCTCGGGGCAGACCAGGGGGGTTTTGTAGAGCACTGAGGGGGGGGGGGGGGGAGGGGGGGAACACAAGTAGGCACACAAAACACACCCTCAGCCGCACAGGGGCGGCCGGGTGCAGTGTGCAAAGCAGGCATCAGGTTTTAGATAGGATTCAATAGAGGGACCCGGGGGTCACTCTAGTGGTGCAGGCAGGCACGGGGGGCTCCTCGGGACAGCCACTACCTGGGCTAGGCAGAGGGTCGTCTGGGGGTCACTCCTGCAGTGAGGTTCGGTTCCTTCAGGTCCTGGGGGCTGCGGGTGCAGTGCTTGTTCCAGGCGTTGGGTCACTTGTTACAGGCAGTCGCGGTCAGGGAGCCTCTGGATTCTCTCTGCAGGCGTCGCTGTGGGGGCTCTGGAGGGTCGTCTCGGGCTACTCATGGGGTCGCAGTCGCCAGAGAGTCCCCCCCAGTGGTGTTTGCTCTCTGGATCTCGAGCCGGGGGCATCGGGTGCAGAGTGGGAAGTCTCACGCTTCCGGCGGGAAACGTGAAGTCTTTAAAGTTGTTGAAAAGTTGCAAGTTTGTTGCAGATTGTTGAGCAGAGCAGCTGCTCATGGGAGTTTCTTGGTCCTGGGGGTCAGGGCAGTCCTCTGAGGCTTCAGAGGTCGCTGGTCCCTGTTGGATGCGTCGCTGGTTGCAGGTTTTTGACTCTGGAGACAGGCCGGTAGGGCTGGGGCCAAAGCAGTTGTCGTGGTCTCTGAAGGCTTGTAGGTCAGCAGTCCTTCTTCTTTGGTTCAGGTTGCAGGAATCTGATTTCCTTGGTTCTGGGGTGCCCCTAAATACTAAATTTAGGGATGTGTTTAGGTCTGGGAGGACAGTAGCCAATGGCTACTGTCCTTGAGGGTGGCTAAACCCTCTTTGTGCCTCCTCCCTGTGGGGAGGGGGGCACATCCCTAATCCTATTGGGGGAATCCTCCAAAACTAAGATGGAGGGTTTCTAACGGCAGGGGTCACCTCAGCTCAGGACACCTTAGGGGCTGTCCTGACTGGTGGGTGACTCCTTGTTTTTCTCATTAACTCCTCCAGCCTTGCCACCAAAAGTGGGGGCAGTGGCCCGAGGGGCGGACATCTCCACTAGCTGGGACGCCCTGGGGGGCTTTAACAAAAGGGGTGAGCCTTTGAGGCTCACCGCCAGTTGTTACAGTTCCTGCAGGGGGAGGTGTGAAGCACCTCTACCCAGCACAGTCTTTGTTCCTGGCCACAGAGTGACAAAGGCACTCTCCCTATGTGGCCAGCAACTTGTCTGGCTTGTGGCAGGAACTGGTCAGCCTACACCAGAAGTCAGATTGGTATTCAGGGGGGATCTCTAAGATGCCCTCTGGTGCATGTTACAATAAACTGCACACTAGCTTAAGACATAACACATGCTGCAGCCCTTAGAGATCTTCCCTGGCATCAGGGCCCTTGGTACCATGGGTACCAGTTACAAGGGACTTTTCTGAGTGCCAGGGCTGTGCCAATTGTGGAGACAAAGGTACAGTTTAGGGAAAGAACACTGGTGCTGGGCCTGGTTAGCCAGGACTCCCAGCACACTTTCAATCAAAACTTAGCATCAGCAAAGGCAAAATGTTAGGGGGTAACAATGCCAAGGAGGCATTTCCTTACACAAATGTATTTCAGATGCTCTCCACTTGTACTTCCAACAGGGCCTTCAGCGTTGCTGGGAATGGCACTACTGGAAACTGGAAAGTGCTCTGGGGAAGGTTGCAGACCAGAGCCCATCCGGGAATGGATCTAGAGGGCAAAAGAACGGGTGGGAATTCAGTGGGGGCACCTGCTGAACCCATGGGGCTCGAGGCATCCCGCCTCTGTACATCTAACACCCAGACCAGCTATTCTCTTCACAGTGCTGCACATAGTATTCAATGAGGCTTGACAGGATCATATACCTATCCAGCAAGCACGTCTCACACATGCAAAAGCACGAAGTTCCCAATCCTGCACTCATGCGCTACCAGTTTCAAACCTTCTCTCCCACGGTAATTTCATAGAAGCAGCAAATCTCTATACTATTTTTGTCATTTTTATCTGCCTCCCCCCCCCCCCCCATTCTGAAACATTCCATCGGCAACAGAAAGAGAACATCCTACATAACAGAGAACCTCTCCAGTAGTAGCCCAGACAATATCCTTCAATTGTACACAAGCAACCAAACCAACATCTGCTCATCCACGCATGCCTGCACCTTCGTGCCTCTGAGGGCAGTATAGCAGCATTTCAGGATCACAATAAAGTTAGCATTAGGATAAACAAAAGGTACTGCCAGTTACTGACTACCGGGCTTCTATCCTGATAATCGATCTCAAAGCTAATGAAACAATACATGGATGCCAATCCAGTTTCAGTAAGTACTTCCCAATAGTGAGGGTTTAAGTGTCTTCCGTAGAAGAAACAAAGCTTAAGGAAACAATTAAGCAGATCTTAAGGATACAAAAATAGGTATTTCACTAGGATCCACAATTTAATAAAATATAAGGCATGAAAGAGGAAAATTATGGAAAATGAACTTCATACTCACCCACATTTGTGTCTCTGGTTTTTGACCATCTGACTTGCATCAATAGGTCTTTTCTGCATATTTTGCTCTTGGCCGGGATCTACAAATTTGAAGATGTGGGATGAACCAAACTGCACTTTCACACCACTCTGCAACATGGTTGTCTCGGAAATTCGCTGGCCATCTACGTATATTTTGGCATCCATGCTTCGGGGAGTAACAGTGACTACTCCATCCATATTAGTGAGGTCACAATGATGTGGCTGTATTCCAGGGCCAAACAACTGTGAAAACAAAGTTCTGGCTTCAAAAGACTATGTGGTAATTGCACATAAACAAACCTTTAAAGGGCAACATTAATAAGGGTCCCGCCTGCTCCAAGGCTCTTTTTCCCCAATATTATCATTCACTAAAACATGCCTTGATGTGCAAAAGAATGCTCAGTAGGCTAGTGATTAACCTGTAAACATATAAATGCAAGTGTCCTGCCTTGCAACAGCTCCTGTTCACCTCTATCAATGATAGTGTGTGTGTGTGTGTGTGTGTGTGGTAGGGTTGGTGGGGGGTGATGGGGGAGGAGGGATGCACGTGGTGAATGACAAACCTTGGTCTAGTGTGATTTGTAGGTTATGCATAAACAGTAGGATAGAGAAGCATTTTGAGAGGTAGTAGCCATATGTCAGTGCTCCAACATGTTTCTTAGTCTATGAAAACATCTAAAGGGTGTCTACTTCCTTGGTCACATGCACAATGCTTCCCTCTCCAAGAGTGTGGAAAACTAGAGAGATAAGTTTACTTCTGCCTATCAGGTCGGCACCATTACATCTTAGGTTTCTCATCTAGCTGCCACACTTTTCTCACCCATCCACTCCATCTTTTATGGATGGTACAGATTCTCAGCACATCGAACTGTGATGGGGGATGATATTTCAACCATCAGAATGGGGCAGCTCTTGTTATTTCTCATTAATAGGGTCTGGTGACTTTTGGGAGGGGTGGATGGGGTTTATTGGGTTATGTCTGTTAAGATGACCTTTATGAGTGGTTTAGTGGAGTGCTAAAATGGCTTATGCCCACTCCTGGTCTACAAGGATTATATTATGTAACTGATGATATCTGATCTTCCTCAATTACTTCTGGTAGGGACTTAGGGTGAGCACAATGTGACTAGGTTCAGAGGGGTGTGGGAGAATGAGGACATGGCTGGCTATCGCAGACAGATGGATGGACATACTGGTGTACACTGAATGGGAATTGACACATGAGGGTTTTACATAAAACTATTTTTGTAATCTTGCATTAGTAGCATACTTCAGCTAGCATTGCCTCGGTTTGTATTTATCTCACAGGGCACCCTCGTTTTTAGTAGATCTTAGTATCCAGATTATTCACTTTCCACCATTGTAACCCATTAAACAATGTGATCTCATCTCTATATCATGCTTTACTCACTCAAATAGCTGTATAGCTCCTAGCCAGGTTCTGCATGATTCTAAAAACTGTATACATTAGCTCTGATTTACAGAATAGCTATTTATGATAAAAAATTACAAATATCACCCTAACCGACGACTTGCCACACATTCCAGTGAAGTGAAAAAGGATGCACTTACATTTTCGAGAAAGACCAGTAAATTCTGGGTCACTTTTTTGTTTCATAAAAAGGACATTGACAACTTGAGAGATCAATATTTCTCACAAGGTTAGGGTCTGGTGAATACTAAATGAAGGTTAGATTTGTCTTAAGAAGTAAAGGCACAGAATATTAAGAGTGTGCTTTCTTTTTCACATCATAATTGTATCAATTAGTACAGAAGTATATGAAACCCTTTCCACACTCATCCAGTACATATCCAATATACCCTATTAGGACTTCACTGGATATACAAACATTCTGGAAAAGACACCATACACTGGTAGTTCGAATCTAACCTACATAACCATACAGCACATGCTACATAATTTTTTCAA
Organism: Pleurodeles waltl; assembly: GCF_031143425.1. NCBI lineage: Eukaryota > Metazoa > Chordata > Amphibia > Caudata > Salamandridae > Pleurodeles > Pleurodeles waltl. The sequence continues at coordinate 849,954,968 of NC_090444.1, forward strand.
ACACATTTATTGATTTTTAGATACACATTCCTCACTTATATAAACTTCTGTAAGAGCAAAATCAGGATATTCCATAGTGTGGGTAGACATCAAATATGTAGGATATATAATTGAATGTAATGTCAAGTACATATGTTAACCGCACTTAATTCCCAACTTCAAACAATAATAAATTCAGCACCAACACCCACCCCCTAGAGTTGCTACTGTGGTATTTCTAAATTATTATCAATACAAGTGCTCCTTCAATTTTCCTGGGTAATGAAGTCCTAACTGAGCACGGCCATTATCTCGATTGCTAGGATTTGTCTAGGAGGGCAGGGTGTCAAGGTATAAATCCCCAAGAGACAAGAGGCAGTCAGATATTCACTGGTTTCAAGAGACTGTATGTATTTTCATCCTCACCCAAGCTATCAGTTTGAAAATCTGCCACTAGGGTTTCCCATGCCTGCGCTATCTCCAAGGTGACAAGCCACCTTTTAGCTTTCTGCAGCAGCACCTCACCCTCTACCGGCACCCATTGTTCTAGTTCCCTCCACCACTTTAGGACACGGGGTCCTCTCGGTGATTTCCAGTTCTTCCCAAACTCTCTGTTGGCCAGGAGCAACTCTTAAGTTTTGGAACTTACTAGTGGCTTTATTTACAGAGGTATAGGGAACCAACTTAGTAGGCAATGCCCGGGGTCCATCGGTATTCCCTGCCCAAGACAGCTTCCAAAGTCTCCATGAGCTCCATGATCTCCTCCCAGTAGGGGCGAACCTGACGGCAAGACCACAGCATACGTAAGAGGCCTGCCCCCATCTACTCACATCTGGGGCAGGCTACATCTTCCATTACTAAGTAACACTGGATGCGTTCCGGGGTCAGGTACACCCTTTGTTGTACATAAAACTGAATCAGTTTGAAGCAAGCATTTCTGGACATACGGCGAGCTCTGTCAAGAATGGAAGCCAAGGCCACCTCTAATATCGGAGTTCCTAAGTCACCCTTCCAACTATTCTTCAACTTCTCCAATGGGAGACACAGGTCTTCCCAGTGGCTTTATATATACAGGAGACCACCTTTAGGGTACTGAGGGAAAGGGCTCGATAGTAACAGGTTTTGTGGACCTGAGGTTCAGCAGACACCATCTACCACTGTTTCCGGATAGCCACAGTGACGGCTCTGTGTAAAAGGAAATGCCACTGGGAGAGGCCAAATTCAGCCCTCAAATCCTCAAAGGGAAGCAACTCCCCTGCCTTATGGAGTTCCCAAGAGTAGTGCCCCCTGCAGCCCCCTAATCCCCCCAGACCTCTCCAGTCTCCACCATGTGGCAGTTCCTTCAACATTGCAATCGGTAAATCTGGGGCACATGGGTTCTTAGTATGGGTTTCCCTTAAGCCTAGGGACCAGCATCTATTTATCACCCTGAATTTCTCTGTGTCCAGGGGCAAGACATGTCACACCCGCAGTAAGGCCCTCACCTGGTCTGGCAGTGCAGGGACAAATGGACCTAGATCTCTGTCAGGCCTGCAACGGTCCTCCAGCCACTGTACAAAGCACTGTAGGTGGGCTGAGAGGTAATAGGCCTCAAAGTCAGGTGCCGCCAGTCCGCCCTCCACAGTGGGATGCTGAAGTGTAGCCAAAGCCACTCTGCGGGCAGATCCTCAAAGGAATGAGACAATCGGGGAATTCAGTTCCCAAAGTACCAAACGAGGTATCCAGAATGCAAGTGTCCCAAAGAAGTATAAGAGAAGAGGAAGGACAATCATCTTCAGTAAGGCTATTCTGGGTTTTCCAGAATTCTATACATGATTTAAGAGGGGCACAGTCCACCGACATTGCCCTCAAGCAGAAGTACATGCTACATCATCTTCAAAACACAACACCTAAGCAATGTAGGAGGCAACGCACACACCCTCCTAGACATACACGCTAAAACACAAACAAAACTAGGTTAAAATTAACACACACACACTAGAACACATCCACCTGTATTATGATGCATGTATACCAAAGAAAAAATACGTTCTAGCTTAGCAATACGGAATTGAAGCGCCAAAAGAGAGAAAATTTAAAACAGTCATTTGGCACACTACCTTTATACATAAATTCTCACAATGATATTCATGAAGGGTACTTAATTTAGCTTCACACTAACACAAATCATTTCAAAACTTGGAACTGAACAAACTCTATGCTAAACACACACAGTATAATTCCAAAAAAACAACAAAACTATTTAATGATGGCTGCTACATTATGAATGGTGGCCTTCTCAAATCTGCATTAAAGGGAGGCTTTCAGATAGAAAATGTTCTACAATGCCATGACAAATTTGTTCGGAGCTTGCATGGCAGCAATGACCCAGAATGCTGGCGGATGGGGACAACAGATTAAGATGCGCCCCTATCCCAGGGCCTGTACTTCACTGGTTATTAAGTTGTCAGTGGCACCTGATGACACTTCCTCTTAGGTTTAGTATGGGAAAAAGGAAATCTAGGGTTTTCACTGACCACAAAATCAGACTAGTGTGTTGCTTCACTATGATTGTTGCTTACGTAAACATGGATTAAAAAAAGATAATTTTTTGTCCCTCTACAAATGTGAATAACATAACCTCTCTTGCAATGGATCATAAATGTAGCAGTCTCCTCTGTTTCAGACATCCAAAACCTCAAACACAGCTTGCATATTATTCAGACTAGGGTTTCAATCTCCTACAACTAAGAAGATAGAGTACAAACCTGGCTTACTGACACAAACGTTGATGACTTCGAACCCTCTCTTTCATCAACTGGGAAGTCACTTGTATTCACCTTGGGCACCATCCCCAATATCAAGGCACACATTGCCAAAAAATATAACCGGTACCAGCTCTCTCTTCTAAAGAAGGTCAAACCATTTCTTTCAAAAAGTAACTTCTGAACTGCTGTTCAAGCCTCTCAGTCAAGCATCTGAATGGCGGTAATGCCCTGCTCCACGACTTCCCAGACACCACAATGGCACCCCTTATGTGCATCCTACATGCCACAGCACGTCATCTTGGGCATAAAGAAATATAGACATAGCACCCCCATCCTGATAGGAACTTAATTTGCTCCCTTTGGTGGCCAGACAATCTTCAAAAATCAGCTGAATCATTCAACCAGCACGGCTGTGTATCTAGCAGAAAAGTTCTCCATCTCTGCTGGCTCTCAGCACACCCACAGCCAGGACACCATCAGGTTGGTGAGTAAGAAGTGGAAAAAAAGGAAAAAAAAAAAGACAGCAGGCCTTTTCCATATATGCCTAGGTCAGCATCCCCGTACTTATTAGGACCGCCCTAGGGCCACTCTAACTCAGGAAAGATTTAAAGTCTCACCTCTTTAAATAACAGTGCATTAACTATCAATAATGCAGCTTCCTCTCTATTACTTGATGATTTTAAGCTTGTTATTGACCACATACAATGCATACATAACACCATGCTACTCTTCTGACAATCATGAACACACTCCTTCCTGCTCATCTTTGCCTGTCCTGATTATTCTTGTTTTAGAAAAACACTTTCAAGATATTCTACTCTAAAATAAAAAAAAGAAAATTAAATCTCAAACACACTTTTTTCATAACCAGAGGAGCAAATGATGATAACCCGGTTCTGTGTCTGGTTTGCAAACTATATTTACTGCATCTTCAAAACATATATGAAACCTCGCCCATACCTGTTTTCTTTTTTGCACCTCTCATCTACACAATCCCTATCATTTCCTTATCCATTCTTAGGGTCGAGCCTGCGCTAGCATGCGTATCGCTTGCGAGGCGCTGTAGTAGTTATAACAGAGCCCGGAGCCCCGTCCTTGTCACATCAGTGTCTTTCATTGGTTCGTGGGCTTGCCTTTTAAAATCTGCTTGCTTTCATTAGTGGAAGGCATGCATACGTCATGCCTTTTCCGGTGGTTAGCCCTCCTTGAGCGCAGTGACCAAGTACTGAAAACGTACGAGGCTCGCTATTTTCGGTCCGGTTTGTGGACTACTTTTTCTCTTTTTTCGCAGCGTGATCTCGCTGGGCAGAAGTCGAGTGCTTTGCATGACATCAACCCTGTGACATAGTTAATTGCACTATTGCAGGTTACGTAGATAATTGTACTTTTGCCGATAGGTTTTACTACGAGTGAACTGTAGCACAATCGTGCTCTTTTTTTCCATTTAATGATGCAAAAAAAGTCCGGTTGGGAGTTTACAACTGCTAATAGCTCTAACTCAGAGAAATGCAAGACCCGTTGCATTGCAAATGCTTGTTTCCTTCTCTTCCTACACAAGTTCATCCACCAAAGATTCAACAGTCGCTGGTTCCCATGCAGTCATAAGGAAAATAAAATGAAGGAGCACCCACCTCCTTAACGCATTCTACTACGTGGGCCACACCAAAAGATTCACATCTAAGCTAATAGCACAATACATCTGCATGGCACCTTTCATAGGTCTGTAAGGTACACCTGACCTTTTGGCTGAAGAGAAAAAGTTGTCCCTGAATTCAAATTCTATGCCTGCTCATAAATACCTTCATTACCCCCGCCCAGAAGCTGGTTTCTCTTAGAGATGACGAAAGACAATAAACATGTTATTGCTTCAGATGAAATCAGTGCGATGTTTTCACTGCAACCTGATGGATATGAAGGTTTGCTTCTAACTCACAGAAGAGCAGTAATAGGCAAAGAGTTAGCTCTACAAGAGAGCTCATTATACACTTGTGAGAATAATCTATTTTCTATCCTGCCACCAAAAATGCCCATAGTGGTCTGTATGACTATGTGGCTTAATAAAACAAAATGATCTATATAGTGCTAAATGCCATGTGAAATGCTATGGAGACACCACAGAACTGCTAAAGTCCAAATTAGCAAATGGTATTTGGTGGAATACATAGATGCCGTTGTGAGCTCAACATTACATCTTGTTTTACCTTCAATTTGTGCTTACTACCTCCCTTCTGGAAAACAAATCTAAACACTAAATACATGGACTCTTAAGTTATGTATATGCATACACACAGCATTCATGCAGCCATAAAAGACTGCATCACAGAACACATGGGTCAAAGAATCTAATGACCTGACAGAATACAGACTGACATCTAAACCAACCAAAAAATTAAACAGCTGAGTCTGCTCCAACAAAATGTTAATACACTCACCTGGATGGTGTTCTCATCCACCTTTTCTGTTCCAACCTCAGTGACACTTAACTGCAGCCGATAAAGCTTTGGTTTATCTCTAGAATCAGAGCCATCTAAGGAGAGCAAAATTAACAAAAGTTAAATATTTACCAATAGGCATTCCCTGGCATGGATATTTCTAGTGTTTATCTTTATTTTAAAAAGGTATCTCTGAAACGTAATTAACTTTAACATTCTCTTTTTTTGGTGCTGATAGCGAGAGTATAACTAAAATTCAATGAATCTAGTGTGTTGGCTGTAAATATCAAATCTGAAAGAAACTGCACACACGATTACATTTTTGTCAGAAAGAAAACATACTGATAATTACAAACGCATATGCTCCCATATCATATTAGACTCCTGCATATAATTTACAGTTAATTTTAGCTATTCAAGTAAATTAGTTTACTTTTTCAAATTATACCATATATGGTCTGGCATGGTCCAGCATCAAGAAGGGCTTATAAGGTTCAATGTCCTGCAGATCACAACAATTTCACTGCTGAGAGAACCAAGCAGCTTTTTGTTCTTTGGAATCGGCATTATGAATCCAGTGGCATTTTTCATTTTGGCTAGTAAGTGGGCCATAAAAAGGGTGAAGAGAATTAGGCGAGGATATGAAAAAAAGTAGCCTTGCCTCAAACATGTTAAGGTGGTCCATGCATCTAAGGTAGAGGCTGCAGATTCTGCCTACTTGTTTAGTTCAACTCCCTGTAGTTACTCAGTGTATTTCACTTAGAAGTCACAATAGCAAAGTGTTGGACTTGGCCCTTTTTGCAGGATTATCCTCTAACGTTTTGCCTTCTTCCTCCTATTTTTTCTGACTTGTTTTGGTTGGCTGTAGGAATATGGACCCTTTAACAGGGCTAAAGCGCATATGTTCTCTTCCTAAAATGTATTGGTGATTGGTTTATCCATGACTGGTATATATGATTTACTAGTAAGTACCTAGTGTATTGCACCAGGTGTGCCCGGGCCAGTAAATCAAATGCTACTAGTGGGTCTGCAGCATTGATTGTGCCACCCACACGAGTAGCTCTGCAAACATGTCTCAGACCTGCCACTGCAGTGTGTGTCTGTGTGTGCAGTTTTTAACTGCCATTAAAACCTGACAAGTGCACCCACTTGCAAGGCCTAAACCCTTTTATTACATGTAAGTCACCCCTAACGTAGGCAGTGTATTTAAAAGGAAGGACGAGTACTTGTGTGGTTTATTTGGCATAATAGTGAAATACTGCTAAATTTGTTTTTCACTATTGCATGGACTCTCTCTCCTAAAGGGTAACATGGGGATTGTCTTGAAATACATTTCAAGTTTAATTTCCCATTGGAAGCAGATAGAGATGTGGAGTTTGGGGTCTCTGATCTCATAATTTAAAATACATATTTTGGTGAAGTCGGCTTTTGAACTATGAGTCAGAAAATGCCACTTTTAGAACATGGGCATTTTCTTGCTTAACCATTCTATGACTGCATGTCTGCTGAATACACATCTGGGTCAGGATGGCTGGTGGCCAGTTTGTATATTCAATTTAGACAGTCACACAAAGCGAGTAGAGGTGTTCCCTATATACCCTGATGGCCCATCAACAGGCTGATGGGTCTTCATGAGCTAGAGTGGTGGATGAGCTGACACTTGCACCTGAATAGGGCTGTGCCTGTACTCACACAAAGTAGTCTCCGAACCCCTGGAGTGTGTCTGGGGCCAGGGAAGAGAAAGGCAGGGTCTTCTCTACTGCAAAGACTTCTCTTTGAAGTTTGCCTAATTGAAAGACATATAAGGGTATGAGTACTGGACCTTTGACACCACAGAGCTAGAACACTTCTGGACTGAGGACATTCTGCCAGGAAGAAAAGCAGGATGCTGAAGGAGGGACTGCTACTCTGCCTGTTTCTTTATTGTGCTGGCCTGCTGCTTCTTTCCTGGGAGTGAAAGGACTGGATTTTGCCTTCTACATCCTGCTTTCCAAGGTTCTCCAAGGGCTTGAACTGAGCTTGCCTCCTATTAAGAAGTCTCAGGGACATCAAAAACTTTATCTGCTAGTACCTGGGCTCTCTTGCTGAGAGTCCTGACTTGCCAAGTGGTGCCAAATCCAGTTCCTGGGCCGCTGGAAGTGAGTTCTGGTGAAACCAAGTAGAAACTAAGCACATCGACTCCACACCGACTTTGGAACTGGCGCTGCTATCCAACTCGGCGCTGCTGCCTGCACCTGAGCCTTGGTCCCCGCTGAGTGCAATGATCGTGACTTGCAACTAAGGCCTGATACCGCTGCTGCACCTTCGAAGTCCTCCCAAGTGCAAGGTCACCAAAGTCTGTGACACCCCCCTCTGCCGCAGCGCCTGTGGCCCCATGGTGTGATTGTGACACCTTGACCTGCTGGATTCATTGACCCTGCTGGGCTTTAAAGAACCAAAGCCTCACCACTGACTACGCATCACATTCCCTGCAACCGGAAAGTACCAATGCCTCACCTCCCCTGCTCAGCAGTAACAAACTGATGTCACACCTCCCCAGTAGCAGTAAGGAACCAGCACTGCACCGGCTCAAGCTACACCTCACATTTCCGACTTCATGCAACATCTTTGTTTCCTCACCGTTTTCGAAGGTTCTGTACCTGGGGTCCATCTGACTCCATGACTGACCTGCACTTCCTCGAAGTGGCGTCGGACTGTTGGGAACGACTCCATCAAAATGCTGTGATAGCCTCAGTTGGAGCTATTGTGTTTCTAAGCACTAAACTAACATTTCATCTTTGAAAATTTGCATTATTTGTGTGTGTTTGATTTGTGTCATTTTGGTTTTGTTTTACTAAACTGGCGAGGAGTACTTTTCTGGTGTTTTTACTGTGTTACTGTGTGTGTGCTCAAATACTTGCCTCTGAGACAAGCCAGACTGGTTGTGCAAAGCTACCAAGGGGGTGAGCAGGGGTTATCTTAGCTGTGGACTGCCTTACCCTGACCAAAGTGAGGGTACCTACTTGGACAGGGTGCAAACCACTGCCAACTAGAGACCCCATTTCTAACACCAAACATCAGAGTACTGTCACAGACTTTTTGTGATAAAAAGAAACCTCAGCAAAGAGCAACTGAGAGGTTCAGACTGCACCTGTGAAGTGTAATTAGCTCTACTGCTCTCAGATCAAACACTTAATATTCCAAAACAACCAAGGGAGAAGATAGCAACCAAAGAATGGAAAAAGATGGAAAAGAGTATGCATTAACCTCTCACTTGTTTTGCAAGTGAATGGTACTGAGACCTGAGAGGACTTTGGAAGCATTTCCCGCAACCCAGTAGAAAAGCCTGCTGCTCTCTACTGATGAAGAGCTAAACCCAGAAACGTGTCTAGAGATATACAGCACTAGCTGAACCCACTAAGGTGAAAAACTACAGATTAAATAAACATGATATTCTTCTGCATTTACCATAATGCAATGGGGAAAACTGCATGTTGGAGTGTGAGGCAGTGTGCTCCCAACTGTTTCCTCAATCTTGGGTAGCTGTGGCACTGAGCAGCAAGGCTTACACAGAAGAACAAGTGCTAAGCATTTAAACAGCGCCAAAACAATTGAAGAAAACAACGCTCAAGAAATCCGATACTATTTTATAAAAACAGGTTGTAATTTTATAAGAACTCAAACACTAGAACCAAAAAAAAAGCCCTGGTGGGTTCTGGAGATATAGATTTTACAAGCAATAATAAATCAGTGACATTTCTCTCAACTGAGAACAAGTCTTGTCAAAGTCAATGAATTGGACACTTAAAACCATTTTCAGAGAAAACGTAAGCGTCACTGAAGTCGGTTAGAAGTACGTGGGGGTAACCAACTCAGGTAGGGAGTTAGTCAAGTGCAAGGTTAGCAAGATTCTCAAAAACAGTTACCTTCACAAGAGAAAGAGTCCTTCAACAGTTCCAGGCACATCATCCACGTTGCAATGGATTCCTATGGAGTGGTCTTGATGCATGGAATGAAGGATGCTGAAGATGCTGTGGATGCAACAAAGTCGACGGGGGTCTATCTGCAGCGATACCTAGGTCCACAAAGATGATGTGGGGTCCTGTTTACAGGGGTGACGGTCCCACGAAGTCCTACCTGGTCTGGCCGAAGTCCAGCTTCCCGTTGTTGCGGTCAAAGGCCAATCCCCTACTGGGTCGCTAACTTTCCTTCTGAGTGTCCCAGTGACCGCACTACCGGACTCTGAACTCAGGTGCTACTCTGTGCGCCAGTCTCTGACCATCTGTGGTGCACAGTGGTGGTGGTGGCGGCGGCTTGAAGACTTTGGGCTATGAACCTGCCCCAGCAGACTTCTTCAGCTGTTGTGTCCTTGGTGCTGCGAAAAGGAGGCAGTCAGCTGGCCATTGGAGTTCTCTTGGCTTGACTGGGCTATGGGGATTAATTCTCCTTGACCAAAGCACAACAGGCAGCCTCTCTCTTTGTTATCCACCAGGTGCAGCCTCTCTTTGCTGGTTCCTCAGTGCAGCACGGCAGTCTTCCTTTGGTCCTTCTTCTGAGTTGTTCAAGTTCTAAGATGGGTGCCCGTTATACTCGGAAAATTGCCTCAGGGCAAGATTCAGTTGGTAGCCAATGGACTACCAGGTTCCCTCCCACCTAGTCACCCCTTCCTGTGGAGTGTGGCATCTGGCTATCCTAGGATGCACCATTCTGCCCACTTCCACAAAAATGAGGAAGCCCTCCCCTCTGGTGTCCCACAACTGCTCTTCATACGCAGCTTTAACTTTGAAGCATGCCTTTTGGGACTAACATTGTGTCTTCCTGCAGGAGGGAGGTGCGAACTCCCTGGCCTGCAATCCCCCATTGTTCGCCTTCCTGAGAGTCATTGGCACGTCTCACCAGGATGGCAGAAAGATGTCTCGTTGAGCAGGCTCCATGTGTGCCAAGGAGGGCATGTGAGGTTTTCAAGGCAACAAAGTGGCAGCTTTCCTAAAGCTGCACACTGCAACAAGTTACATTAATTTCGACTTGAGATACAAGTCAGGCTTAATGTAACAAGTTGTTTGATACTGTGGAGCGTCCACTTTGTTTGCCCCCCCTCAGGAGTTAGCATTGCTGAGGGCTCAGCATGTAGCCCTATATTAGCCAACTGGACGACCAAGTCACTCCACAGTTAAAATGGTTAAGTTTTACTGTCAGGACATCAAAAGTACGTTTTCTGCCTGTGGCATATGCTGGCCACTTCCTTTATGACTCGTTAGGCCTAACAGAGGGATGGAATACACTTGTGTCCATGGAAAGTGGTGGCTTTGCATTGCTTGCAATGGCAAAGTCGGGCTAGGAGTGTACGACTGCTCCACCAGCCTGCAGTTGTGGACTTGTTTTACTTGGGGGGACCTTCAGGGTGGTACAATTAGTGCTGCAAATCCTGGGATACTCCTCTAACTTACATGCCCAGGGTACCATTTTCTAGAGGCTTACAGGTAAGTTAGCCATTTCCATTTTAATATAGCCAATTCGACATACACTGTTAGGGTCCAGGCACTTGCACTCAGGTCTGGCTAGCATATCACAATGGGGACCAGCATTGCACAGGCAGGCAAACTAAGGACAAAAGTAAATGAACTATGTATGATGACCACAGGGTCATTCTAGAAACGAACGCAAAAGAGTATAATAACTGTTGCAACACAGGGCTATGGTGAGAGAAGATCAAAGCTCCCTAGAGCTATTCTCTAATGAAGAAACCCTGAAACCAGGGGCCAAAACAAATGAGACATCAGAAGCAGCATGCTGGGCAGAATTTACTGCATTAGCCCAAGCACAGGGGGACTAACTGGGCCTTACAAGCATTGGCTAAAGCACAGGGAGGAGCAGGGGTCCTTGGCTCCCCCCAACGTGCGACCACTTCTAGTGACTTCTTTATCGCGGCTTTGCAACTCCGGGATGTTCTTTTTCAAATCGGGACACCCCACCACACTCATGAGGAAAACAAGTGGCAAAAACAACTAATATCCCTAGGCAGAGGAAAAGACTCAAACCCCACAGCAACACCATCACTTAAGCCCAGCACAGCAAGCCAACCCCTGCAGAATCGTATTAGACTCCTCAGGTAGCCACACTTATAAATTATCTCCTTCATGATTGCTGCTTTCTTGATGAAATATCAAATGTGACTGCAATAACGGCACAGTGGCAAGACTTAGCCAAAAGTTATGCCCTGTTTCGGGTTCCCAGGGTGATAACTGTTGAAATGTAGCAGCGTGTTCCTTGCTGTTGGTTTAGCATAAATGTCCACTTCCAATTTACCTTTTCTATGTAGGATCAGAATGTTTAAAACTTCTGCATTGTTCCTATTCTTGTAGGGTATAAATCTAGGATTGTATTCACATAAATTGTTCAATTCAATGAAGTTCATCAACGTTTCATGATCACACACCCATATAAAACAAGCACAGGCAAAGCCAATAGGTCTCACTTTTGCGAGAGTTGGAGCTATTGGCGTTTTAAATGCTAATGTCTTTTACCTGTGTGTTATGGAGTGGAGTGGATGTACGTGGTGTGGAGTGGAATTTCGTGGGCTGGATTAGAATTGTTAGTTGTGGAATTGTTTTGCCTGGAATAGTGTAGTGTGGAGTGGATTTGTGGAGTGGATGTATGTGGCATGGTGTGCAGTGGAATTATGTGGATAATGTGGTATTGAGTGCACTGGAATTATGTGGAGTCGGTTTGTGTTTCACTGAGTGCAATTATATGGAGTGTTTTTTGTGTGTTATGGAGTGGTATGTAGTGGAGTTTCATTGTGGTCTTCTGTTGAATTTTATGATGTGTAACTGTGTGGATTGGATGTATGCAGTGTGTTGTGTAATTGTGTTGTTGAGGTTGAATTATATGGTTCGTTGTTGAAATATGTGGCGTGGAATGGAAATGTACGGAGCTGAATTGTGTGGTGTTGAGTGAAATTATGCCTATTGGAATTATTTGGCGTGGTGTGGAGTGTACTTATGTTGATTGTTGCTAAGTAGCAGAGTGGCTTTATGTGGGGTGCATTTATGGGGTATTGAGTAGAGTGTAATTATTCTGACTATTCAGGTAGAATTCACATTAATGAAGATTACCAGATTTGGCCAAGATTACATAATGTAGTCAAAATAGAGAACCGGGATAAAAGCCCAAGTCAACTGATTCCACAGTTAATTTAAGCTCCAGATGTTTTTTTAATAAATCAACTGTATATTTTGTTAACTCATTTCTCGTCCAACACGAGCAGGACAGAAATAAAAAAGTAGTCCCTTAAAGGATTAGATAAACAACCAAAGCGTAAAGATACAGTACTTGTTCCCTGCTCAGTGAAAGGAAATGAAAGACACAAAAAGACAAAGAGGAAGGACTGACTACTAGCAAGCAAGGATCTTTAAAGGACACTGAAACAAACAAATGTAAAGTAGTGGGCGGGCTTTAAGCCCACAAAGAAGTGTATGCTAAAGTACATAAAACAGGTCTCGAAAGCTCAACCCAAAAAATTTTGTTGCTGTATACTCACTAGTGTTTTATGGATTCCAAAATGGTGCTGCCTCATTAAATATGTAGTTATCTTCAAACTGGGTTCTAAATATATTTGCTATGCTGAGGGCACATTATGCTTCCATGCTCACAAGAATGGGTCTCCCTCAAACCCAAAAACATTTTCTTGTAAAACAATCTCCAAGCACTCAACAATAAACTTTCAAGGGCCCTCCCTCAGATATTTTGTCATAAAGCTCTCCACCACATTAACTGCTGGCTCCTGTGGGATTTTACCATACAGTGCCTCTGTAGCAATGGTTACTAAGATCTCACTATTTTGATTATAGCCAAGGTTCTCTACTGTGGAAATCGTATGTCTTGTATCTTTGATATAAGACTATAAACGGAGCACTTTCGGACATAAAAACGTTACCACATATTTCTATAAGGGCTCTGTGATTGAGCCAAATGTGGCAATAATAGGTGTAAACTTGGATCTGCCAAATGTTTGTGCATTTTAGGTACCCCATTTATGCTGGTCATCCTCCAGGGATTGGTCACATTCAAAAACCCACATTCCTTTATGCATGTGACACCTTCTCCAAGGGCTTTGATGGTTAACTTCTGTGCCTTCTTGCTAACTCTGTCTGTAGGATAACAGACATTCTTTTAGTAATGCTCTGTTTCCGTTAGCACAGCCCTCATTTTCTTAATATACTTCTCATTATCCATTAATACAATTTCTCCTCCTTTGTCACAGCTCTTAACCGTAAGATTTGTGTTTTGAGATCTCGCTTCCAGAGCTGTCGGTTCCTCTACCTCAAGGTTAGGGAAGGTTTTGGAATGATTCTAGTTATATCTTTGAGTTTATTTAATACTACCCTTTCAAATATAGCTACTTCAGGCTCTTCTAGAATAGGTGTAAAAGTCGACAGAGGAACTAAGGCCAATGGCATTAGGCTCTCCAGTTTCTTGCCAAGCTGTATCTGCAAAGATAGGATGACAGGATGGCACTGACAACATGGTGAATGGGGGTCACAGCATTCCTTGATAAAATAGTGAGCCCGAAAGCACCACATAGCCACACTGGGTAGGTGGAGGTTTCTTTTTTCACTCCAAATTTGTATTGTACATTTTTTAGTAGAAGTTGATGAATGCTCACAGACATACATTGTGTCCCTGCAAGTGTTTGGAGGTTGACTTCGGCCCATCAAATTGTGGCTTTCCTGAGGAAGGCATTTGTGCCGAAACACATGTAGAATAAATAATATAGCCACGCAATCTAAGTAAACAGATGAAATGATTAAAACATGTAGCCATATGAAGTATATTTACATAATAAATTGATCTTGGATTGCACACAAGGACTGCATTTTAGGGGATTAAATAAAATCTGGTATGAATCAAAATATATATGAATCGTGGTTCCTAAACATAAGTGAGTATTGCATTAGATGAGTAATCTTTTTGAGGAGTATGAATCAATGGTTTGAATGATTGTGTTAGGACTGGGTTTATATGTTACTGTGGCAAACCCTGCATAGGACTACCGTGAATATTTTGAAATGTCATAGAATTAGTTATTGAAGTATGAAGAGAGATTTAACAAAAAGAAAACCTAGAAAAAAATATAAATTTACAAAGCATGGTGAAAAACAATATTTAATAAAATGTCATTTAAAACACTAATTTTCTGAGCATTTAAGTTAGTATTGGATGCAACTGTATGGTTAAGACAGGAGTTTCTCTATGGTATGAATGATGTAGAGGATTTGGCATTTCATTTTCCATTCTAAAGTCTATCTCAGCCGTCTTTTCTTAAAACTGTTAGGATTGTAATCATCTAATGTCAGCAATATTTTGTTTCACTCCATTTTTTTTATTAAGGACTTTGCTTAATAACGTAGCATACTGTTTGCAAAGTTATAAATTACAGAACAGTGTTTTTCCATACATAAATTCTAACAGAAAGATAATACAGGACCATTCCACACAAAAAACAGGAAAAACGTCAATGTGATAAAAAAAAAAAAAAAAGATAAAAATCATAGATACAATAAAAGGAATTTCAGATTAGCTACAGCCCAGGACTCTAAAGAGTGAATGAAAATAAGTTAATAACTACATCATACAGTATGTGAAGCAGACCTCTGACTACTGGAAAATGTACCCAGTCTTTCTGCTCAAGCTAGATCTGCTCTCACAATGGCAAAGATATGTTTAAAAGGAAAACTGTGGGAGGAAGACAGCAAGGGAAGGAAGCAAATGTGAGGAACGTGTAGTCCACTGGCTGAGCAGCTCCGAGGTCCATAATGCAAGATGGCAGATATTGGCCCCTCGTCTCAGTCATCACTCTGGCTTGTTTTTTTCAGGCCTGCAGTCTTCTCAGTTGTGCCACTTAAGGAGTGCTAGTGGAGGACCAAACGGTTCTGTCTGGTTAACACAGCAAGGAGTGGCAGGAGGGCTTTGAGTAAACTGCAGGCCTGAAAAAAACAAGCCAAAGTAATGACTGTGACAAAGGGCCAATATCTGCCATCTTGTATTATGGACCTCGGAGCTGCTTGGCCTGTTTGCCTGCCAAGAGGCATAACTCCCATTTTTAGCAGACTCTCATCCACATTTCTATGTGGTATGCTTCATTATCAAGTCCTCACCCAGTACGTTTGTTCTAATAAAAGGGGTGTGGGGGAGACGGGTTGGATTGCTCATACACGTCAAAGAGAGAGAGAACAAACACACAGGCTCTAGTCACAGCATTAAAGACCATCCTTCCAGTGCGAGGCAAATAGCAACCCTTAAGGACTGGACTGCCCACCTTTGAATCCATATATATTAGTGAGTGTCTAGCAGATGCCCACAAAATCTGCATCAAAAGTGAAATATGTTAAAAATGATCAGAGTAAAGGAAAGAGGGGGGGAATACACGAAAAAATTGACCAAATATATTTTCGCAGAAAGATAATATTTTCATCAAGTAGTTAAACACAATTTTAAGCAAGCTTATTCTATCTACCAATAGAAGTGTAATGGTAGAGGAGAAGAACTAAAGCCCCATCTCCAACTCTACAGTTGCCAGACTGTTAACTCAAAGATTAATTCTTCAGGGGCACATAAATCAACTCATTTCTCTTAGTTGCTGGCGATAATGATAATCTACTTGTTTTCCATGAAAATAAAGAAATCAAAATCGTAGTTACCTTCGTGTATGTGATAGTTGTAGTGAGAAAAATGGTTCCTTCTTCCTGGGGTTAGCACGCATGCACAGACAGGACCAAGATAAAGGCAAGGTCAGTAGAAAAAAAAGACAATGTAGAGCATGCAGAGGAGGACAAGGAAGAGAAAGAAGATAGCAAAGAGTGAAAATTTAAACACACACCTTAGATTACAGAAATTATTATTTCATCATGCACATTGATCAGGCTCAAAACAGTATGTAATAGAGCTCATTGCATGGGCTGAAATGCAACTGACCTTAGGTGATTTCAACATTATAAATTAAGGAAAGGAAAGAAAGCAGCTTACTATGTACCAAACTGGTTAAATAAGTCACAAGGCAAAGGCTTAACAAAGCTGACCATGAATAACTATTCTTAACAACCACAGAAACATAATGAGAGCAACATTCTTCAAAATATCTCTATATTAATACTATTCATTACCTTTGTTGGGCATAGCTTGAGATTCAAGAATGTGATTAAGGAAGACAACAAGTAGATAGGATACCTACCAAGTAACCATAGTTTTCCAGATAAGTTCTTTGCATTTATATATTCATACACCATCAACACAAGCACTGAGTTAAAGGAAGACAAATAATTTCTTGTTCTTTAGGGCAGAAATTATTTAATCTAAGGCATAAAAGTGTAATGGGTCATTTAGGCATGGCCCAGATTGGATGCAATCGTATTTGACTGTAAAACTGGCATTACATTGATTTAAAAGGTTTAGCACCACTAAGATAAACAGCCAGAACATTCTAGGAAGACAGCCGAATACAGGAAAATTTTAGTGAGAACCAGGATATAGAGGAAGTTATAAATTCTACAATCCTTTAAATGTTTTTAAGCATCTTTGCAGTGACTGACTCAAGTTTACTTTTAAATCTAATTTCCTTTTTTCTGTGATTGCCACAGGACAATCTTGCCTCTGAATTTAAACAGGGGCGGCTCCTCCATTGGTGCGGAGGTGCGTCAGCCCCCTGCCAGCAGCAGCAACTGCAGAACCTTTACTAGAAAACAATACCAAACTTTGTTTATTATCGTTTTCTTGTAAAGGGGTGGGGCTTTGGGGTGACATGCCATGAGGGAAGTGTACAGAGCCATCCCCCTCAGTGTGCATGTATGTTTGGCAGGCCGTCTTGGGCTGGCCAAACACACATGCACAGTAGGCTGTCGCCAGCCCCTGCACAGGATTCCAGTCTGCCTGGGAGCGCCCTGGCTGGGCCCTCCCAGCCAATCCTAACACTGCTTTTGAGCAGCATCAGGATTAGCCGCAGGGCAGGCTGGGAGCTTGTGCCTGCAGTGGCCAGGGAAAGAGGAGCGGTGCAGTACGCAGCAAAGGAGGAGGTATGTTTTAAAAAAATATATATATATTATTATTAAATAACCCTCCCAACGCTGCACCCGCCCCACCGCTTCAGAGGGCAGCGAGCTGCTACTGGATTTAGAGATATATTGTCAACTAAACCACGTAACTACCAAATTAATTATCAACACTACAACAGCACAGTTTCAAAAACGTGGATCTTTTGCCAAGATGAGTTCTGAATCTGATAATTTTTGTTTGAGAACGGTTATGCTTAAACTAGTTTTCACAATCCATGAACGCATAGGTTTAAGACCCGGTTTGACCTACTAAGTTCGACTGTCAAATCTGAAAATGATTTAGGGATCATCATCGTAGAAAAGTGAAAACATAACAAGAGAACAGAGATGCCAAATGGCGTATATATTAGGAAAATATTTCATGGAAGATTACAGATAGAGAAAAAAATGTAAGGGCCCTCACCATGTGATAGTGAATAAAAAAGGAGAACATTAACATAGTGAAAGGTCCCTCTGAGAGGGATGCAAGGGGGTATTTTGTGAATAACTGCTGACTGCCTGATGCATGCATGTGGTCCACAAAAACATGTAATTCCAAATGTTTCTTTAGCTGTACTTCACCTGAATTACCCATCCTGTCTGGAAAAAAGTGTTGGCTACTACACAAACCACCTCTCCCCTGGTAGGGTTGGGTGAGGCACTGCAGGCTAGCCAGGAGCTAGGCCGACACCTTCCAAGTGGTGTGGGGTTGACTCAGTCTCCCACACTCGGTGGTGCTGCCACCCTAAACACGCAGTCTTATTACCATAATAGGAACCATAAGATATACTGCAGTAGTTTCACAAAACTTTGTGGAATTCCACGAGAGTACTGCAGTGACATATCATTAAGTAAGAATGCCTTTTAACTTTAGAAATACTGTATTTAACTGCAGTAAACAAAAAGCATCATCTCTGCACCATAATGTACAATCCTACCAAATTTCATGTAAATCCAGTCAGACACTTCCATACTACGTCAAATACAATAGTCTAGGGAAAATACATTGGTGGAAAGAAAGCGTTTTGGGGACCCCCACCCTCCTTTTATCTTTACACTCCCCTTAACGATTCACCACAAAAATGTACATCATCTTAAAATGCAGAAAACGCTATAGGTCTGGAAATTGTTGTGGTAATTCGTCAAATGGGTGGAAAGTAATTAGGGAGCTAATATTCGAGGAATTCCTATCTTAGAGAATAACAATAAGAATTAATGTGAATTCTTTCTTTTTATCTATTGTATTTGTTATGGATTTTATTGGTTTACATAATCATGTGATAATAAATGTATTGTAGTTGTTCACGCAGTAATCCTGAAATGTAGTCTAATTTATTCTTTAGGCTTCCTTGCTACTTTTAGTAGGAGTGTGCTACATTGGAAGGCCAAAGTGAATGAGAGGCAATCATTTATATTATTTTAAAAAGTTAAATATTTGTTTCCTAGTGGCTAATTATCATGTCCTCCACATAGTCTGTGTGGCTCACAGCTAGGGCATTTTTCATTTTGTTGCACAGGGGTGCAAATAAAAATAGTTTTCGATTTTGGTTGTTGGGACAGTTTTATTTTGTGAGCCACTGAGCATGCAAAGAAAACATAGATTAATACGTATTCCATTTGTTATATATTTGTTTATAGGTTTCTTTTAGCATGTGACTATACATGGGACTTTCAGATGTTCATGTAGTATATCTGAAACTTTACACAACATGCAGTCTAATTTATTTTTTGGGCTTTTTTTGCTACTTTAGTAGTACTGTGCTTCAATATATCACCAAGTTGTTGGCCCTTATAATTTCTAATAATTCCATAACATCATCTGCAATAACAAAAATAATTATCTACATAGTCTGATATACACTGCTGTGAAATGTCATTACAATCTGTTCAGCCATTTTCCCACCGACCTGAAATACTAAAGACTATTTAAAAAGCACTGGATTTCAAGCGTGTTTTGGAACCCCCCACTTTTTTCTTTGCACCTCCTTGACCAAATGGAGCACAACTTTCAGTCATCCGGCAATGTAATGGGTGCAAATAAGTTCATAGAAAGTTTTGCTTAGATTCATCAAAAGAGCACAAGGTTATTCAGAGACAAAACTCCAAGAATTTCTTTTTGGGAGGGATGGGGGGGTGCGGCCTAATTTTCTTTGGTAGGAGTGGAGCCCCCACCTCCATAGGTCAATTTTTGCTCCAGGGACCCCATCCCTCGGGCCCAGCCTAATTACCATTATTATTTTCCTGGGCAGGTGGGCCGTGTACCCCCCCTCTCCCCGGGGACGATCTCTGACCCGCCCCCACCAGGAGAACCCAGTCTCAATGTTGGGGACCGTGGGGGGAGCCTGAAGGTCCCACGGTCCCAGCTGGCTCCCCACCTCTTGTGGGAGCCAGCACTGCTGTAACAGAGAGGGAGCTTCTAAAGCAGCTCCCTCTCTGTGAGAGCAATGTTTCCTCTGTATAGCTGCCTGCATCTCTGAGAGCAGGCACACAGAGGAAACTCCGCTCTGACGAACAGAGAGCTGTTGGACAGCACTCCCTTCATCGAACCGGAGTGTTTGCTGTGGCCTGTCAGCAGCTTTAAAGCTGCTTCCAAGCCTCCGCAAACAGCTATCTCCTATGGGCGGGCACCTCGAGACATAGCAGGAGCCGGCCCTGGGGGTGTTGAGGTCCCCATAGCTATCAGTGGCTCTTCGAGGGGGGTGCGCTGCCCCCCTCCAGCAAATAAAGAGCCCGGGGAGGTGGTGGCCCCCGGAGCTGCAGGGGGTCCGAAATGGACCCCCTTTCTCTTTTTTCCCAGTTTTCAGTATAGAATACAAATCAAACGGGGTGTACCGGGTCTAATATCATCACAAGGTGTTGGGGTAACCAGCAAGCTATCAAAATCAGCAGTGCCCCATGTAAAGTATATAAAATCTATTAATGATTTAAACCTTTTCATGACCTTTTGACAAAATCTCATATTTAAACCTTAGGTCCTTGTGTTGTCCAGATGAGGCCCATAAAAATTAAAGGGGGAGAAATCCGTTGACACCACACATACGAAGCCCACCTTCATATATCAACACAAACAGGAAGACAGCTAGAGCATGTATTATAAATGAGGACTGATTAAGAGTCCACTGGATTCACACACAACCTTCCATTCGATTCAACCAGGATGAATTTTCAAACAATGGCCACTTCTGAATGATATTTGTATACAAGGACTCTATATTTAACCCCTTCGCTGCCAGGCCTTTTCCCCCTCAGGTGCCAGGCCTTTTTTTGGCTATTTGGGGCAGTTCACGCTTAGGCCTTCATAACTTTTTGTCCACATAAGCTACCAATGCCAAATTTGCACCTTTTCTTTCCAACATCCTAAGGATTCTAGAAGTACCCAGAGGTTGTGGGTTCCCCTGAAGAGACCAAGAAATTAGCCAAAATACAGCAAAAAGGTTTTTCTTTTTTTCAAAAAAAGGGCTGCAGAAGAAGGCTTGTGTATCAACAAAGTGGTTGCGGTGCTTCCCAGCTTTCAGACTTGAATCAGAAAAACACATTTTTCAACACAATATGGGCATTTTACTGGGACATAATGGGTCTCATTGCCTCCTGCATTCTTCTGGTGACACATGCTCACTGGCATATGAGTAAGTCTCACCGAAATCCAAGATAGAGACTGAAACGTTGGTATCAAAGCCTGAATATCCTGGACTCGCCTCTCGGGGATAGGCCCAGAACTGCACCATGTCTAGAACAGCTCTGATGAAAGGAAGCGTCTGAGAGGGAGCAAGTGTGTTGATAGTGAACCCCAGTGACTGCAGGAGATTCGCCTGGGGCGAGACTGCCTTCAACAGCCAGTCACATCAAGGTAGGGGAAGACTAGAATCCCTGAACTCCGCTGATGAGCTGCAACCACCACCATCACCTTAACGAACACCAGAGTGGTGCTGGTAAGAACAAATGGGAGCACGCCAAACTGAAAGTGCTCTCGGCCCACTGTGAACTGCAGATGACGTGTGGGCAGGCAAGAATGGGATGTGAAAATATGTGCCCTGCAAGTCCAACGCTACAATCCACTTTCCCGGGTCTAGGGCAGACAAACTTGAGCAAGCGTTACCATTTTTTACTTTTCCTTTTTTTAAAGAGTTTGAGTATGCAAATTTCCAGTATAGGATGAAGTCCTCCGTCCTTCTTTGGTACCAGAAAGTAGCAGGAATAACAACCATGACCTACTTCTGATACAGGCGCCCGCTGTATCGCTCCCTTGGCTAAGAGAGCCTGTACTTCTTGATGGAGCAATAACAGATGGTCCTCCATCAGCCGATCGTAAGGGAGTATCCCCTTTGGACTCCCTAGAGTATCCAAAAGTCTGACGTTACTGACCACCAGTAGGGGAGGTTATGGCATATCCTGCCTCCCACTAGATGCCCATGATGGTCTGAGGGCAGACTAAAGGGGCTTGGTGGCAGTGGCTGCCCTGGGAGGGGTGGACCTACCCGACCGCTAACCTCCTGTCCAACGTGTTCTCTGGGACCCACAACCTCAGCTAGGAAGTATGCTGGGGGTAGGGTATGGGAGTGATCAGGTGCTCCTTCCTTGGCTATTAAAGGGGCCACAGACAAGCCCAAGAACCTTTCCATAATCTTGATGTCTTTGAAGTGCTTTGCACTGAATCCACCTCATCTCCAAAAATGCAAGAGCCATCAAAGGTCTGTCCATGAGGGAAGTCTGAACATCCCCTAAAAAGCCAGATGTTCTTAGCCAGGTGTGGTGCCCCAAGGCCACTGATGATCAGATCGCTCTGCCCAGTGAGTCAGTCGTGTGAAGTTCACAGTGGATGGGAGCATAGCCTAGGCCTCTTCCGTGACTACAGGCAGCACTTGCACAACCAAATCGCAGATCGGAGGGGAATATCAGCCAAAACGGTAAGCAGTGTTATCAACCGCATTGCAAGACTGGAGGGAGAGAATACCCGCTTCCCAAAGTTATCCAGGCTATTGTATTCCCTATCCAGTAGACTGGTAGGAAATGCGCCTTTTGAGGTGGCAGTCTCAACCACCAAGCTCTCCAGGGTGGGGTGCTGGGTATGGGTACTTGTGATGGCATATTCTACCCTCTACTGGATGCCCATGATAGTCAGAGTAGAATCTAAATGTGTTTGCAGGCTGTGGCTGCCAGGAGGTTGGTGGTGGACTGGCATGGCTTCTGGGTACCTGTCACACGAGGTCTGTGGGAACTGCATCCTTGGCCACAAAAGAATTGCGATACTTGCTGGTTGTGGTGTCTGGCAGTGTAGAGACATGGTTGGAAACCCTGGGGTTTCCAAAGAAAGGCCCAATAACCTAGCCATAGCCCTACTGTCCTTGCCTTGAAGCTTCCAGCACTGAGTCTGCCTCTCACTGCCTCTCACCAAACAGATTGGAGTCATCAAAGGGCATGTCCCGGAATGAAGCTTGGATATCCCCTGAAAAACAAGTGGTTCTCAGCGAGGCATGACACCTAAGGGCCACTGATGAGGAAAACGCTCTGCCCAGCGAGTCAGCTGTTTCCAACCCACATCTTATGGTGAACCTAGCTGCATCTCTCCCATTTAGCAATTGTCTGAGAGACTATGGCTCGGGCCTCCTCTGAGACCATAGACAGAACTTGTGCAACCAAATTCCACGGTGTTTGGCAATAACACCTCCAAAAAATCATGTGGTGCTCACCTACAACAGTGCCAGACTGGTGGAAGAGAACATTATCTAGATTCTGTATCTAGTGGAGTGGTAGGGAATGTACCAGGGTGAATACGGAATGAGGAGGCTTGGATCATCAAGCTCTCCAGGGTGGGGTGCTGGGCTAGGAAACTGGGATCTACAGGAATGGGCAGTGGCGGTGGGCAATCATCCTATTCACAGAAGCTTGGCAAGGCTCTGAGTACGGTGCCTGTAAGGCCTTCACTGAATGGGAGTAAAGGTTCTGACAGGAGTGGCTCCCAACTGAGGTACCTCCATCAAGACATTAATCTTGACTGCCACTAAGGAGAAGGTAAGGTGCAGGATGTTAGCTGGCCTGTGCACCACCATTGCAAACAAGACTCCATCCCTGGTGCCCGGATGACAGTGAGGGCAAACCTGATGTCATGATGCAAGTAGGGTCTCCTTTCAGGCCCATGGGACCCAAAGGTGCTCCAGAGGGGCTGGGCCGCCTAAAGATGAGGGGCATGGCCTCATAAAATTCTTTAAGCAGGGTAGAGGTCACTTTGGGAAAAATCAGAGAAACACAAAGCAGACTGAGGATCAGGATCTACGACTCATGGGCCTGGAGTGCGCACGCTGTCTCGTCTCATTGGATGACTGAAGAACGCGGTGACTGTTTG
The DNA here is from genome assembly GCF_031143425.1 of Pleurodeles waltl. Taxonomy (NCBI): domain Eukaryota; kingdom Metazoa; phylum Chordata; class Amphibia; order Caudata; family Salamandridae; genus Pleurodeles; species Pleurodeles waltl. The sequence goes on from NC_090444.1 coordinate 849,978,531, forward strand.
GACTTCTCCGACTTCTTGGGTTTGTGGAACTTCCCTGACTTCCATGATGACTTTGAATGTGGTGTTGAACGTGGGGAGGGGATCTGTGAATGGGACCTCCCGTGTGAATGAGACTCAGTGTTGCAGAGCTGACCAACATCGGGTGGAGAAAAGCTTGAGGGATCGCTCCCTCAGTTCCTTTGCGATGCGTGGTACAGCAGTCCTCACAGGCCTTGGAGTCGTGTCCCGACACCAAGCACTACAAACACACCAAGTAAGACATCTGCCTGTGACAGGCCACACAAGGTTTGAAACCAGCTGGTTTCTTTGGTGACATTCTCACACCCAGAAATCTAAAACCTCAAAAAGAGTATACATAACTTCCAAAAAGCACTCAAAAAACGACTGGGAGGTAGCTCAGACCGGATCAGCACTATCTAGCACGGAAAAGAAAGAACTGACGTAAGCATGCCAAGGTGGGACCTATACAGGTACCATGCATGCCACTTCTGGACAACTCCAACACAGAGCAGAACAACGTCATCTGCAGGCACCCTGGGGTACTGCCTGAAAATAGTCCGGGTCCAGTATGACGCCTGCAGTTTTCTAAAGTAAGGAAGCTGCAGCTATACATCTCTATCAGATAAGAAATACTCATTTTCAACAATTTTCTAATGCTGTGGCTGAAATACTGTTCTTTTGTTTCACTTTAAAAAAACGTCACCTATTTTAAAAAAAAAAAATAATCCTTCTGAATCGTGCAGGCACTGAAAGCCAACTAGTCAAAACCACATACTCAGAAGGTAATTTTCATTCTTCAAAACAATTATACTCATTTTAAATTCTATTCAGAGCGCTGTAAAATATTTCCAAAAGCATCAACTTCAAGTTTCTAAAGAATAATTTTATAAATTTATACATTTGTGGCACAAAATTGTTTACACTTCTATTTGTGAACTCACCCAATTATATTTTATTCTGAATAAAAAATGGTGTTTCAATTTTGTCACTAATATAGATTGTAGTGTGTTGAAGATTTGCAACATAACACCATGTCCATAAATCAAAAGAAAATGCTCAAAGCATTATTAAAAAGGGCAAAAAAAACAGAGAAGTCAAGCAGTACAAGTGCATTCAACAAATCTCGTAAATAAGCTATGGAACCAAGAATAGGGAGCTATAGAGGATGACTTACCAGGGCTTAATTCTACCAAGTAGGGAAGCTTCTCCGGTGGCAAACAGTAACCATAGCCAGATCCGTCATCTCTATCCTCTTTAAAGGACTTGCCTTCTGTTAACGTTTGATTAGTCCGTGGATCACAGTCAGGAGGCTTCCTCTTGAGCTGGAACACCAGCTCTCCTAAAGAGAAAGAAAAATAATAATTTTAGGCACACAACAACTGTAGGATGCCTCAGCTGCTTACAGCACACTAGGTTTACAATGAATATGTGAAAGATAAAAAAATATATATATTTTATGTCATAGCTACATATCCCTAAGCGGTGCAGATAGAAGTTGTTAACTTCAGACTGACTGGTGCTGACAAAACAGTACCATATTAAGTGCAGATTAGACTGGTACATTTCCTTTTGCTGAAAAAGGACCATGCGGTCATCTCCAGTCATCTTGCACAATTCTTCACTGTGCAAACAAATAAAAAATCTAGCATGTAACTAGAGAGAGACGACAGTATTGACTCCAGCCGTTTATGGCTAATGCTCTAAATATGCTACAAAAGGTTATGAGCCTCTGAGCCTACATTGGCCTTTCATAGTTCTCTTGCACTATGAATTAACACATCTTCTATTTGCAATGGCTTACATTCTCACTTGCCTCTTGCACTACAATACCCAAATGCATATTCATCTTGCTCTATGCCCTTAAACTTTCCTTGTAAAAGGATATCTCAATGTTAGCCACTTTTCACTGTCTGTCGCTGCAGTGCCCCTGTCTTAAGAGCTGTCCAGTCTGTATTCTGAATAAAACTAAAGGTGGTGGTCCACTTTATTGACATTTCCTGCCAGGCACTGTTATAAAATTCACAATTGTCATGCAAGACTATGTTGTATTTTACAGAATGTTATGCAACAGAGGGTGATCATACTTACTGCTTGGTACATAAAAAAATCTGATCGGTCCATAAACATGTGCAATGGCAGCTGAGAGAAAGAGAATGTAATCTGCGAGTTGAGCTGAGAGGAGTGAGACAGTGTTTCTGCGACAATTTACCTGAGAGCAGAGACTGGCAGAAAATTCACAGGCCTACACAGTTAGATCAGTGTTACACCTGGGGTACTCATCATGCTCAGGAAGAAGAATCCATGGATCCACACCTCACCATGTAAGTTCATGCCTCCTTGCGTGAACATGGAGATGAATGAAAGGCAGACCCTACAGCATAAGAAACTCCTCTATTTTTCTGACTGCCATTGATATGTATTTTTAAACTCTGCACAATGGGGCACATCTGTCCAGTCCCCAGGGAATGTGCTTGGATTATTCAAAACAGGCAACTCTGGCTAATCCCCAAATAGTACATTTAACTTTCCTGTATGCCTAGTACACATAGTGCAGAAAAATACAAAAATCGCAAGGAAATTTAACTGTCACCTGTGGGCTGCTGCACATAGTGCAGTGGTTTCCAAACTTTATGGACTCGCGCCCCTGACCAACTGGCCTTTGGCCGCGGCTCCCCATTACATTACTTTTTTGGCAGCAGGGTTGTATTGGGGGGGGGGGGGGGGGGGGGGGGGGTCAAAGATGTAAGCCCAGCCTTGGTAGTCCTTCCATTTTAATCCCTAAAGAAAACTGGGATGAAGGTATTGAGAAAAGTGCTTGCAGTGCAAGGATATGTCTAGTCTCTCTTTTCACAATATTTGTGTGCTTTGGGGCCATGCAGTGACTTCATCAGTTTGCTGTTCCTGCACACTCAGCCTAGAGCTGCACATATCCAGCCAAAATCAGCCAGGGGTATCGGGGTGCACAGCGCAGTTTGGGAACCTCTGCCCTATGCAACAGTTTCTACCCTCATTATCTGCAGGTGATATGCTCTAATTTGTCAAACACCCAGGTGAGAACCTGGTGCACATCATACAAGACATGATCATATTTGGGGACTACTTAGGTATTGGGATCAAATAATGCAAGGCAGATGTTCCCACTCACCAATAACATTACTAGGACATTGCTGCACTTTTCTTTGACTTGGAGGAAAGAGTGACATGTCTGGGTATGGTTACCAATAGAAACAACTCTTAGAGATAGTTAAGGACTGATGACTGAAAAACTTGCCATTAAAGTAGAAAGATGGAAATGGCTACCCCTAGCTCTGGCAGGCAGAATCACACTTGCTAAAGCAGTAGTGCTGCTCAAAAGTTTGTATTTGTTCATGCATACATATGCAAGACGTTAAGCATTGCTGACTAAACTAGCACCGAGAGGGAAAGGTCTGCGACTTAGATGGGAGTGGCCTACTCAGCCTCATGAGGCGGGCATATTTGCTATGACTGATCTCGAACAAAAGCTTCTTTCCTGCACAAGCAGACCCCTTGAGAGGGCTCAAGCTGAGTTTGGGACCCTAAGGGCCAAATTTACAAGGTCCTGTGGTGCTCGGCGGCGCAGCAAGTGGCTTGAAGCGCCACCCGGTGCCACCAGGAAAGGGCAGAAATGCCCCATTCTACAAGATAAAGTGCATTGCTGTCCTTTCCCACTGCGCTGGTGCAGAAATTGCAGCCATGCGCCAGCATAGGCACCCCTGCACCATGATGCAAGGGTGCCTGCGTTTTGGGGATTGTCTTTTTTGTGCAGGAAGGGACACCTTCCTGCACAAAACAATTAATAGAGGTGTTTTCTGCCTATGTGTGCTGCAGAATTCAGCACATATAACAAGAGGAAAAAGATGGGAGAAATAAAGGTATTTCTCCAGTCCCTGGTTTAAAAAACCTTGTAAATCTGGGAATGTGTCAAAATCCATGGCTGCTGCATGGGAACACCTACGCAACATCCATGGAAATGCTTCCCTGATGCAAAATAAGCCAACACAGCATCTTGCTCTGCGTTGCCTTACTCCATATCTACAGGGCCATAAAAAGCCACACCGAATGGCTTTGTGCGGCCTTGTAGATATGGGTCAGCAGCCTGCACTACCGGTGCGTCACTATAAGTGATGAGCCATGGGGGCGCAGGCCGCTTGTAAATCTGGGCCCAAGTATTATGATAGTGTCTAAGATATTAATCCATTGAAATAGCTAACTGTCCATACTGGGCAATACAACAGTTTCTAATAGGGAAAGAAAAGCAAAGGTGTACTCTCAGAAACACTAATCGCAGATAGTCCTGCTTTGCATCAATCATTGGATCACCGCATATGGTCTTGCTTTGCATCAATCACTAGATATATCAATGAAGGCCACACTACTCCTGCTACAGCTGCACAAGTTCGTTCCCTAATTGCCGTTTTATAATCAAGCAGTTTGGTGAAACTGGCACGATCAATGCACTAGTCATATTTGCATTTGTCCAAATCAGACATGGGGCCCAAGACTTTTGAGTGCACTTGAAATTTAATGAAAATTCTGACCGTTAGAAATATTTTGCTTGAATAAGTAGAGCCAGTCTTGAGGTGTGTGCTCATACTGGCATCTAGTGGCTGGTATTAAAACTGTAGCTTGTTGAAACGATCAAGCTTCACTGCTGAAGAATAACATTGATAGTTCTGTAGAAAACACTGACTTGAAGAGTTGCGTAGATTATGGATTCTCCGCTGCTGCAGCTTTTAAACCTGCAAGCTCACCTGTCAAAAAAAAACCTTTAACAGGAAGGGACCCTTCTTTTAAATAATAAATAAGTCAACCTAAGTAAGGCCTGTATGCCACAAGGTAGGGAGTCCAGTATTTAAAAGTGGACTGTAGAAGAACTTCATATTGGTATGTTCCTATAGTGACTAGCCCACGATAGCAATGTTCACTGTAAACAGCTGTAGCTGATCCTTGAGGAAAAACTAGAGTGCAAATACAATATTTTTGATACCTATGGTTTGGGGTAAGTCACTGAAATGATTCAACCACTATTTTTTTTTCTTATCAATAACGGAATTAAGTGGTGAAGTCGGAGTTTTGATAAATTAAGAGGAAACACAGCTTTTAAAAAGTTAGACTTTGTCTGTCTGGAGCTCCACTAGGCTAATTAGCATTGGCCTGCCAGCACCTGCCCGCTATCATTGCTTTATCTTTAATAAGGTGTGAAAATTTATTCCTGAGCAGAAACATCTTATGCCTTGTTGGAGTAAGACCAGAGTGTGAAGTATGTGACTTCTCTCAGCTCAGGAAGGGCAGCTGGGGAGGGTTCAGGTACGTCATTTACTTGAAATAGTCCAGGATGAGGTGTGCTCGTTCACATTTAAGTGTAAAAGGATACCTGGTAAAGACAAACATTTGTTTCTAGCAGCAACTGTATACAGCCTGGCACGAGTCCAATGGGAGGAGGAATTGTCCCAGAACCTGTTTTGTATAGTTGAGAAGGGGACCGCTCATTTCCCTAAGGGACACTAGCCACTTCCTAGAGCAGAAGGGTTCTGCCCATGTTGGATTTTGTTTAAAAGAGAGCTCTGTGGAATAGTCTACAGTAAGAAACAGGAGGTGCTGCAAAAAGTGGGAAAGTTTGACCCTGAGAACTTTTTTCTCACTGGTTCTGAATTATCCATGTGTCACATCCATCCACTGCCTAGTCAATCCTACAAAAGTAGCACGTCACGCCCAGCTCATCAGAACATATCTGGACCTGCTTCCCCATGTATCTAGGACTTAAGAGTGGACTCCAATAGTCATTTGGTTGACCTATGTAGCTACAGGAAAACAAAATGCAAGAAACGTATTTCCTGGCATGTAGCTAACCAGTATCGACTGGATCCTGCTAGTGGCCTATGCTGGAGTGAGTCCTAGCCTATAAGTGCTGTCTAAAGGTTCTGGGAGTCTCAGAAATGACCAAGAGGAACTGTTCCAAAAGTCTGAAAAGCTGGGACTTAACAAAATATATATTTCTGGACTTTAAAAACCTCTAGAGCTTCATCAGGACCTGGCGGCAACAGTGTCTGATTTTGAGAGAACTTCATTGGATAGCGCTTCCAAACTTGCACACTGGAAAATATGGAGTCTCAAAAAAAAAAAAAAAAAAAGTCTAAATCCAAAGGTAGAAATTTTGATCGGACAGAGGAACAAAAAGTATCACAGGGCTTCGGCAGGCACAAAATTTGAATTTTCCCTCTCTGAGCTTTTCAGGACAAAATTAATGGCTACTCTTCATCTTCAACCAACAGTTATCTGATATTAAGAGGACTTTGTCGGATACAGCTTTGTACCTTTCCATGATGGAGGATTTTGACTTCATTTCAGAATTAAGTCAGACGGTAGACTCTTAGAGCTCTACGACCTGTTTTGTGTATCTGAAATTCGCTCCATTATAGTCAGCCAGGAAGCGCACCTAGGTCATAGTAAACTGTGAACAGTAACTTCTGATTGGCATTTAACATTTTCTTGGCACATTTGTTTGCCCCAAAACTTTAAAAATTAATATTTCCCTATTGGATTTGAATCCTTAGATCTTGCATAGAGAGTGCATGCTCTCTCCAAGATGTTTTGTTTACAGTTTATTAAGTCCATTATTGCTTACCATTGGGTTAGTTTCAGCATCACTCATGTGTCACGGCATGCAGGTGTCATGACCACTCTTGATTCTGTCCCACCCATGGAGCATGAACCAAGTACTTGTGTCCTTCCACTGCTCCTGTTTTTGGAGGTACTTTTTTGTTTTCAAGTACTCCATGTGAGTGCTTGTGTTTTCAGGCCATCTCCCCGTCCATTTTGCTTAATTTCCCTCCCACCGCTGTGCCTCATCCATTACTTCTCAGCCACACCCTTCCGTGTTCATCTCCCTTCACCTGCCCTAGTGTCTGTTTCCTCCCCCCACCCATCAGTGTCTGTTTCTATTCCGCCCACCCAGCTTGTGACCATTTTATTTGTGCACTTCCATGAGGTGATTGGTTTCGACACTGAAAAATGATATCTTCGTTGTAGTCATGTGTGTCGCCATCAGTGTGGTTGTCCCCTCTGTTCAAAAGACTCACTGAAGCGGGTGTGTGATCACTGCCTGGAATGGTGGCACCAGTGTCCCCCCTGCAGCCTTGTGGGTTCCTGCTCATCCGACCCAAACCACGTATGGGCACGGATTCTACTCCCCCTACATTTAAGGGCTCTTTAGTTGAACATAGGAATCTGGTTGGGACTTGACCTGTGTTGTAATTCTATTTGTATGGTGCGTAGTACATCCAGAAGACGCTGATGTGCTTATTTTGTGAATGAAGGAAGGAAACACTACGGCCCCCATTATGACAGGAATTTCCTGATTCGGCCGGAGATATTCCATTCATCCCCACCAAGTTCAACAGACATTTCACCAACACTTTCTACACACATTAAAGTATTGATTGCACCACTAAAAACATCACATTAACAACCACGACACTGATGACGTGTGAAGCTCTGGTAGGTTTGCTTATCTCCTAGATTTTTCCCTCCTGTCAACTGTGAAACTGGCTACTCCACTGCATTCTGCTAACTGCAAATTTGGTGAAGGAGAAAAGGTAATCTGGGCCCACTTGCACTATGTGACTAATGTCGGGCTGAATTACTAAGTCATTCTCATCCAAACGCGTCTGGCAGTGACTGCACACAATTTTGTGCTGACGTCAACATACATCACTGGGGGTAGAAGGGGAATCAATTCCCCTTCCAACCCTGCCAAGGGGGGTGGTGGCATGGCCCTCGGGGAGCGCTAGTGCTTCCCCGGAGGGCCCATACTAGGACGTAATGGTTACATCCGTGACACCTCAGCGCCGCAGCCACAGACGAAACCATTATGTCCTTGGCGCCCAAGGGGTTAAATATGAATTGACTGTTATACAGTTAATGATTTGTGATTATTATATGGATTGCTTTTGTGCATTTATTGACCTTGTGGAGGTGATGGTCATAGTACTCGTAAAGGATTGAGCACAGTACAGGGAAGAATAATAGGATATTCGTGTGTGAAAGAGGTCCTAAAGGAGGCCCACTTCTCTGTGGATGTGTAGCTTTCTTACTAGAAACCCTTCTTTCCTGTTCTGTTACACCATTCTCATCTCTTGTGTTTATGGTGGCAAGGATGTGGGTCCCTCTTGAGACCACACACCTCTAGTGCCTTCCTTGCTTGCTTTCGGCAGCAAGGGTGCAGGTCCTCTATTCTGAGACCATACCCTAATCTTGTTTATTTTGTCTATATTTCAAACTGATGAAATGTGACTGTGTGCTTATCATGGACCACCAGCAAATGTCATTGTCAGCCTACATCCTGTTTTTTGTTGTTGTGGTTAAGTCTCGGATTATTAACGCTGTTTCATGATTTATTGTGACTGTATCTTTCTCATGTCTACTATGTATATAGTCGCTTTTATTCTTTGTTTTAATTGTTGCATATGAGCAACAGGGAAAAGCCCAGAAGACTCTCCTTCTTGTAGACTGATGCGTTTTTAAGTGAAAGTCTCAGTTATAGAGTTAATGTACTGCTTTTAGATTCATATTGACTAATAACTATAACACTGCATGCTGTTCATATGATTAATAGAGGATTTGGATTTTAAAACTGTAAATATGTGGCACAAAAAGGAAATTGCTAAATAGATCTGTTCTTTTCACATGCACAGTACTCGGGAGACAAGGTAGAGGTGATCTGATGGCTTCAACTAGGCCACCACCCTATGCTAGAGTGTCAGAAATAAATCCAGCAAATTTGTTCTCTCAGTTAGCACATAAAGAGCTTGCTAACTGTGACTTCCAGCTTATAATGCATAAGGATACATTGCATAATATATTTCAGGGTCCTTACTACAAACTGACAAATGTTCATCGAGCTGTCAACAATATTATTCATCAGTGTTCCAAGAAAGTGTAGGGGTTTCCTCCCATGCCACACATGGTCTTGTCTGGCCTCAGAAAAATTACGATCCGTATCCTCTTTCCACCATGACTATCTCTGCACTTAAGTGTCTTCTTTTAGATATGGATGACTTGCTGCCACCATTCAATCTTTGGACACGGTCAGCAGTAGGAAGAAGGCAGTACACAAGAGAGAACAAAGCTATTCAATGTGAAGGTGGTAGAACGGCAAGATAATCTCACTAAGCAAGCAAGAGACCAAAGGATAATCATAAAACGCAATCATGTGTTCCAACTATACTTGTCAAGAGCAGTAATAACTTTTAAGAAATGTACACACTAGCATTACAGACGCACTAAACCAGCAACAATAAGCCAATTCAGCAGGAAATCTGCCCTAAAGTATTTAGTGCAGCATCTCCGTGACCACATTGCTTTTGTATACTGATCACTGCCTTCGTTTTCAAAGCTTCTACGAGCTCGTTCAAACTCTTGAGATTCTGTGGGTGCTCAAAAGAGCCCCTATAGCTAACGCAAGTATATCCTACATTTTGGTGGTACCTCCACCGGACACTGAGGTGCATCCTTGTTCTTTTGGTCTTATCACTCATCACGCATTTCAGGCAATCCTTGAGTTTGTTTTCCGTGACACTGTCCAAACGCCAGGAACCAGTAGTTTGCCCTGGCTTTGCTCTTGGTGATGCTCCTCCACAAATGCCCCTTGTGGTCTAATTTAGCAATCCTTCGACTAGTTCCTTGGGTGTCAATACCATTTTGTTGCCCCTCATTATAGTATAAATTATACTCAATTCATGCCTTACGTCCCAGAAATGTTTGATTTCTCCTTGCAATTCATTAGATTTTGCTGGACAATTTTCTCTTTTACCAAACGTAGTGTCAGATCATTTTCTCTACATTTATCTCACTCACAAAATACCAGAAATTACTACCAGAAACAAAGGTTCTTTGGGATTGCTCCCTTCCCACTCTGCCCCCCTATTCATGGTAGCCTGGATAGGCAGTCTGCAGCCAAATTTCAGCTACCTCCCACATGCTCTGTTTTGAAATTGAGGGCAGATATATCCACCTCTTTTGAGGAGAAGAGGAATTTGAGGGGTTTGTGGTCAGTGCGTAATGTGAAAGGCAGCCACTACAGGAAGATTTTAAAATGTAACATAGCCCAATAAATAGCAGGCCAATGCCTCTCTTTCTACAGTGGAATAATCGCATTCCGAATTTTTCAGGGCCTAGCTGCAAAGACCACGATCTTTCTTCAAAACACCAGTTTTTGCTACAGTGTCACAGATTCTTTTATGCCTTGCATCAACGTTTCCCAAAGAGGGTGTCTTTAGGATGGCATTCTTTAACTGAGTCAAATAATTTTTAACAGTCTTGACCCACTCATATTGAACTCTCTAGAGTACATTTCTTAATGATATAGGATGGCCTGAAATGTCTTCTTTTTTTTTTTTTTTACAAACTTCACCATGTGTTCGACTAAACACAGGAAGGAGTGGGTAGTGGATAGACCGCTGACTGTTACTATTAGATTAATCTTAAGTGTAACGCAATCTTTGGCCATGGTTTAACCTAAATAAACTACTAAACCCACAGCTGTTCAACATTTTTCCAATATGATACTTAAACCTGCTTCTTTAAGAGTAGCAAACACTCTTCTCAAGGAATTATTGTGTTCTTCCTCCCATTTCATCCCATGAGGAAATCCTGGACGCATTATAAGTTCCCTATACCTTCCAGGATCTGCTGCCCTATTCTTTCAAATAACATGGCAGCAGATGCTGGGCCAAAAGGCATCTTACAAAATCTGAAAGCGCTGAAAGAGGTGATGAGGACGTGAGGGATTTAGAATCTGGATGGATCTCTACTTGGTGGTAGGCAAATAATGTGTTGTTGATAATAAACCATCTATCTTCTCCAATAAAACTTAGCATTTTACTTATTCTGGGTAAGGAGAATCTGTCAACCTCTACTGTGTCATTTAGATCTCTTAAGAGCACACAAACCAATTCCTCTTCCCCCGACGTATTAGTCAGTATTATCGGGTCACGCCACAATGAGCTCTCAATGGTCTATAACCCCTTCAAGACCAGTTTATTGGCACCTTCCCTCAGGGATTCTTGCATTAAGTGAGAACTGAGTCATGTCTTATGCATCAGGGCGACTGTTTTAACCTTTTATTTCATCTTGAGCTGGAAATTTACAAGGTGCCCTAGCCTTTCCTCAAGCAATTCAAGGAACTTCCTTCACACGTCCTTGTCTGTAAAACACCTTTGTAACACCCGAACTTCCTTATTATTAGGATAACGTTTCATTCCAAGTTCCATTTGATGTTTCCATTCCAACAAATTTTAGCTTCAGTTAGCAATGTAAACCTTCCCTACAGTGGAACAATCTTTGAATAAAGTACACATGGTTGAAATGCCCACTGGAGGAATGGGATTTTTGTTACACCTTAACATCTACCTGTACTGGTAAATAATCCTCATCCTTACATTTTTCTTGGAACATTTTGTGGTCAATAAAAGTATACAGTGAGCATGAGTCTGCATACACGTATCTTTTCTCCATCTAGAGTTATATCACATGTGGAACAGATCTCATTATGCCTTTCTATTGTACCTACCTGAAATACAAATTTCTCATACTGTCATAAACATGTATTTGCTTAGGCTCCAATCCAAATTTTCTACACACTTAGAAAAATTTCCTCTTCTGTTACACTTTGTTCACAAACCAAAGAGAGCTGCTCAATTGGAACTGTTCACAAGGATTGATTATATCCACATCTGTAACACTTGTTCTTTGAATTCTCTGCAACCGTGTCATGTTTTCTTCCAGTCTGTAGCTCCTATATTATTTGATGAACTATATTGGATCTTAGGGTTGTTGGTGCATCTGACTATTTGTTCCGTGATCGAGTCTCACAGAGTTCCAAATGCTGGACTACCCCTTAGAGTCGCAATTTAACTTCTCACTTTTTGTTTTTGTCCAAAGTGCTCTTCTAGTTTGAGATAAGTTTATTAGTACATGTTTACTTTGTTCCCCTCCTCTTCCTCTTCATTAAGCTCACTATCTGTTAGGTTCTGAAAAAACATTTTAACCTGGAATTCCTAAACTGTACAAAATGATATATTGTTTCCTTTGAGGGGAGAATGTGACGACAAATACAGGTCAAACAACTTCACCAGTTCCTTCCAAGGTAAAACCTGGTAACCTATTAATTTTGTTGGCAAATAGTGGCGGGCGGGTCATGCTTGTGGCAGCCATCTTAGTGGATATTAATCAATATGACAACTGCTGACAATGACAGACTATGTAAACGCTGCTGATCCATAATGCTAACGTAAGATTTCCAATGTGAGATTGTTTCCACTATAACAAAAGTCCTTAAGGTGACCAGTTCTAAATAAACACAATGTTTACTTTCTGACAATGTCTATACACAATGCTGACTGAAGAGATGTCCTCTATGAAATTGTTCCTACTAAGTGACTCCTGAAAATATATAAATAGAACCAGAGCACTACAAAAGTCCAATGATGGTCTGCTAAACAAAGCAGGTCTCATTTACTATTGTAATGAAGGTAAAGATGACTGATCCAATAACAAGTTGTAATTCCAACATCAGAAGACAGTGATTATATTTCCAATTACAAGAAGATAGACAGCACGTCTTTTGTCTTAGATTACTTTTTCAAGGTTGAAGTATGTAAACAATATTGTTATAGTGAAGTATTTTGAAGTAATGGTTGCCATGGAGTATTTAGAAGCCAAAGCACTACAAGGATCCACCAAATGTACAAAGGAACCTCTTTAGAACAGGTTCATATATATATATTGCTCATTGCAGAAGGACCCTTCCCAGACGACCCTTAGGAAACCTGTTTGAGCAAGGAAGGTTCAAGGGTACCCCTATCCGTGGATACCAAGAGAAGTGGAGTACTAGGGAGCCTAGGTGCATAGGAGTGAAGTTGTGTCAGAACCTCCCAGAGAAGTCAAAAAGGACCTCGGCTGTCCAGCTGCTGCAGTGACCTGTGGACCTGGTCAGTGGAACCCAGGCATGGATTCCGGACAAGAAGTGCCTGAGAAAAAAGAGGAGACAGTCCAAACCACCCAGTCACCCAGGGAATACAGGAGGGCAATGCCCATCCTTCTTGGGAATACTTCTTAGTTGGGCGGTTGTCGTGGAGAAGCTGCTGCAGCACCCAGGCGATGCAGAAAGATCCCAGGAGTCGTCCATGAGCTGTCCCACGTCGGTCGAAATGCCGAGGGGTCAGTGACCAGCAGAGCCACCAACAAGCCTTAGCAATTGCAAGAGGAAGGAGGCACAAAGAGTTGCAAAAGATGGGACTAGCAAGGTCCAAGGGACTCAACCTTCACTGGTAAATCAGGGCCAACCCTCAGCAGTGAGGAGAGTCAGCTAGAATCGATGGAGACCCCAGGAGGACCCTCTGTCAGCAGACACAGGTAGTCACGAGGAGGCCTCAGCAGTACAAAGAAGATAGATGCCCACGTTGCAGGGAGGATGTCGATCTTGGAACTGTGTGATGCTCGAGGCTGGAGCTTGACAAACGGATGCAGTGCACAGGGGTTCTGTTCCAGCAGCTCCAACGAGGGACGGACTTTCTAGTTCCAAAGAAGACAGTTCAGAACTCTGGAGAGCCAAAGAACCACCAGGAGTGTTGCAGAGCCTTAAGGAGTCTGTAAGACAGCAGGATCCACAAACAAGCCTGCAGTTGCAGGGGAGTGAATTCTTCACTCCAAGGGAGATTCTTTGGGGATGCTCTTAGTGCAGGCAGAGTCCTTGTGACTCTGGAGGATGCACTGCTACGTAAGTTGCAAAGTCCTTGCAATGCTTGGGGACAAAGTTGCATTAGGAGCCCTCCTACCAGCTGCAGTCTTGTCTTGGTTCCCGAGGAAATCCAGCAGCAGAATCCGGTGTCCAGGTTGCAGAAGAGTCTTGGAGATGAATCTTGTAGATGAATCTGAGGTCCCTCCCTCAGGGGAGCCCTTAAGTAACCTAGGAAGGGGGTTGGAAGACTACTGCAATGACCCACCTATCAGGGGGAGGGTCAGAGACGTTATTCTTTTGGACTGACCAGTTATATGCTCCTAGGTACCTCTGCCCATTTTGTTTCCAAGATAGCAGAATCAAGTGGCCACCTGGCCGAGCACTGGGCACCTCCCTAGGGGAAGAGCTGGACAGGGATGTGGTTACTCCATGTCATTTGAGTGTTTCGCACCAAAGCAGATGCCTCTGGGCTCCTGCACTGGAAGAAACCAGATTTGCAAAGAGGAAACCATTCAAAGCAGTCTAGTGGCATTAAGGAGCACCCCCACCCTAGCTAAGAGACACCTATTTCTAAAGGAGAGGTGTTAACACCTCTCCTCTAAGGAAATCCTTTGTTCTGCCTTCCTCTGCCCGAATTAAGGTCAGCAGAAGGAGGGCAGAACAGCGTCTGTGGTCAGAAGCACCAGTGGCTTGCATGCAGATCCTGCAAGGCTGCACAGGCAACCATGGGAGATCCTCTAAGGAAACCCCATAGTACCATGGTATCCTGCAACTAACACTGGACCAGTGTGATGACCAGTGTCCACTACATACCTTAAAATGGCTTACCCGCACTTACAAAGCCCAGAAAATGGAGTCTGGGTTTGTGGGGGTACCTCTGCTCATGCAGGGGCACCCTCACACTCAGAACAATGCCCCCTGTCCTTGGGCTGAAGGGCCTATCATAGGGTTGCCTTATAGGGTCTGGTCAGATGTTCAGTAATGCGATGTAAGGTAAAATGTGCATGCACCATTTCACACAGGCTGCAACTGCAGGCCTGGAGACGCTGTTTGCATGGGCTGTCATGGGTGGCATAATACAGAATGCAGCCCCTGGAGAAACCCTGATGTACCAATGGTCTGGGTACCAAAGTACCATATACTAGGGACTTACAGGGGTACAGCAGTGTGCCAAATGTGAGGTGTAAGAAGTACTAACAACCAAATTTAGGGGAAATAACACTGATACTGGGGTCCTGGTTAGCAGGATCCCAGTTTACTACAGACAAAACACGCTGACACCAGGCAAAAAGTGGGGGCAACTATGTCAGAAAGATCCTACTTTCCTACATTGCAAACACAACTTGTTATTGGATCAGTCATCTTTATCTGGTAGCATAATGTCTGCATTCCATAGAGCACACTACACACTTGTCTGATTTGTTTTTACATACCTTACATAGAGAAGTGTGGTGATAGTTTTGATACCACTGCTACCCCTCTCCTTCTTTCCTGATTCCTAAAAAGGCACAGTTCCAATCAAGTACACTGTTCACTTGCAGGGGATGATTTGAGGACAAGTCCTAGTTTAATTTCTCCTCCTAAAGCTGCAGTCGGAGCCAAAGCCAGCTACCGAGACAACGAAGCCTCGTCCCTGGACACATCCTGCTTTTTGGAGCTGAACTGAAAGAAGCAGCTCGGCTGGGGTGGCAAGATCGGGCTGTTACCTACCACACAGTCCTTCTTGTGCATTGCAGCCGGCCACCATGCCCTCTTTATCGCAACAGTTCCTCACTCCTGAAAGCAGCCTTACTACACCACTGCCCCAGAAATTACCGTTGAGCAATGCTGAGACTGTCCCAGACCATGAGAAGGTGGGCATCGTAAGACAGGGGCCTCCGTTTTGTGCTGGGTTGCTGCACAATCACCTACACACTCTGTGCTCGCTGAAGGAAAGACTTCCACATCCTCTCAGGCTTCAGACGCAGTCACAAGACATGGCAGCCTGCAAGACTGCAGCAGTTCTCAACATTGCCATCAGCACTCTTTCCTCTTGCACCTCACACCAAGTAAAAGGTTTGTAGCTCTCAACAGCGCCTGTTGTGCTTCCTTCGCTAGCCGGCCCACAAGAATGCCATCAGGGATCGTTCCTCCTGTACCTCACACCAGGTAAGAGGTTTGAAGCTCTCCACAATACCTGCTTCTTTCACCAGGCAGCACATTGTCATTATCCAAAAGGAACTGGAACACCTGCTAGCCTCAGGTCTGTTGCGTTCTCTTTCTTCTCCTCAAAGAATTAGAGAGGATCAATACATACCAGATGCATAGGTGTCTGCCTCCCGCACAGCCTTATCCCATCCTAGACACCAGCATTACAATGTGTCCAGTTCAATAACAAGTAAATAGAATTTTAATGAAGAAAAGTTCTTTCCAATTGCAACCCTTGCAGCCCACTCCAGGACTCTCACATGTACTTCAGAGTCCAAATTTCAAAACCCCAACAAAATGTACCAACTACCGAGTAAAAATAAAGAGGTAAACAGAAATAAGGAACATAACACTGAGATAAGGGAAAATTACACATTGTATGTGAATATATTGATAGTAAAGTTACAACATGGGCCCCTAATTATCTGGGACCCCCGGAAGCTGATATTATCTGATGCAGAGCCTTCAATAATCAGATTGTGCAAGTTTGCATATATCTAGATTGGAATCTTATTAGTATGGAGTAGATGAGTCCATTCCACAAAACAAGGAAGTGGGTAGGTCGATGAGGAATCTGCAGCTAGACAGAGTATCCACCAGAAAGAGTGTTACAGAAGGTAAGTAACTGTTTCTTCTTATGCATACTTCTAACCACAGATTCTACCCCTGCAATTAAACACCAAAGGAGTACCTCCCAATGTCATGGGTCTGCGGAATGGGTCAAACCAGGAAATCCTGTAGGACACAACAGGCAAATGCCCCTCCCACCAGAACTGGGAGTAGATCTTTGTGACTATGTGGCGTGACTCCTATGTAATAGCCTGGTAAATGTCCAAGATTGACACACCGCCCAACAGTGGTAGCAGTCTTTGCCCTAGTGCAGCGAGCGCTTTGTACATAAGACATTAATCCTGGAAAGGGTTATTTTCTGAAACGTTTTGCGCTTTTCGCACCAAAGGATGCTAAAAAAGCAGACTGTCCACTCAATTTGTTTTGGAATTAGCAATGTAAATGTTTAAGGCTCTCCTTTGGTCAAGGCAATGAACCATTTCCTCCTCACTGAATGGAGGAGACGGCGCAAAGACAGCTGGCAGGGTGATAGACTGCTTATGTGAACAGGCATGATAAGCTTGGAAAGAAATCCACCACTATCCCAATACTAATTTGTACTGGAAAAAGGTGGTGTTCCGCAGCTAGATTAACAGGGCCTGTAATTCATTCATGTGACAAATTAATGTGATCGCTATGAGGAATGTCATCTTAGGTTAATTAAGAGGAGAGAACAGCTGGGCATTAGTTCAAACAAGGCCCATATGAATAAAGTGAGAACCAAAGTAAGGTCCTACAAACATCACAAATGGTGTTGGTGGGAACATATGGTTCAGCCCTTTGATGAAGAGTTTAACAGGTGATTTGAATAAAGCTGGTTGACCAGGAAATCGTAGGAAAGCCAACAGGGGCAATGGACAACCTTTAACTGTTGCCACAGCCAGCCCTTGCTTAGCTAGAGAAAGACAAAACAACAATATTTCAGACAACTGTGCCTTGGCTGAATATTTTGAGGAGAACATCAGACAACAAATTTCTCTCAGAATCCTGGATTAACAGTTTTAGTGGAAGCTGCCAAGACGACACCAACTGCTTTGGGAGGAAAATTAATCATCAACTGTCATCACTCAGTTTTCACAAATGTAGGTAGAGGATGCCCGGCAGGACAGAGATCATTCCTTCACCGGCCGCGTTTAAAGACGCAAGCCGATTATCCAATGCGCCGCCTGTATTTTTAATTGTTTTTCTACAGGCGACGATTGAGACTGACATTATACCTACAGGAAACAGGATATTTTGCTGTATTATCACTTATGTTGTCGACTAATGATTTGGCCGTCTGAACCAATTATGAATTGAATTGCCTTGAGAAAGCCCTGGCTTACGTGCCCATGGGGTGAAACACGTGTTGGCTGGCCTAAATTCATATACTTTTGGATCTCTGCGTGTGTTTACATTTCCAGTGAGAATTCAAATAGTTTCCTAAAATAAACTTGGAACAATCATGAAATTTCCCTTAGTCTTGATAATGCACATGGGATCGCCTGGAGATCAAGAATTGTCTGCAACTTAAGGTGGGTTATGGCCTTCCTAGCCTTTCATCGATGTTCCACTACACATACCTTGGCTTTGTGGTCCCAGAATGCCTTCCGATTCATCTTTGCGCATTTGTCACATCACACTGACTCATGTGAGGATTCTAGACACCAAAGACCATAACCAACATCTGCTTGCAGCAATTTATACAGGGTTTAAATCCTATTGGTTTTGGAGGGGGCATGTCCCTTGCACAGTGGTGAAATTTGGAAGGAAAACTTCTGCTAGACCTGACAGAATTTGAGGAAGCGAGCTCAGGATCCACAATAGAAGGTGCAAAAAGACAGAAACTGACATCAGCACACACAAATAACGGCTTAGTAGGGGCTCTGAAGTCACATTCTTGGTGGGCAGGCCCGAGCCCCCCAACACGAACCAACACAAGGCTATCTACAGTGCTATCTACTAACATGAGGGAATTGCTGAGAAAATTCTCAGGATCCAGTCTGGTGCCTAGGAATATTCCCAAGGTGAGTATCTGCAGTTAGAAGTGTCCATAAGAAGCATAACTGGTTTAGGAATAGTGCTCTATTTACGTCCCATAACATGGTTCAAATCAAATCATTAACATTTATAAAGCGCGCTACTCACCCGTGCGGGTCTCAAGGCGCTAGGGGAAAGGGGGGGTTACTGCTGCTCGAATAGCCAGGTTTTTAGGAGTCTCCGGAAAGCGGAGTGGTCCTGGGTGGTCCTGAGGCTGGTGGGGAGGGAGTTCCAGGTCTTGGCCGCCAGGAAGGAAAAAGATCTCCCACCCGCCGTGGATCGGCGGATGCGAGGGACGGCAGCGAGTGCGAGACCAGAGGAACAGAGGAGGCGGGTGGGGACGTAGAAGCTGAGGCGTTGGTTGAGGTATTCCGGTCCCTTGTTGTGAAGGGCTTTGTGTGCGTGGGTGAGAAGTCGAAAGGTGATCCTTTTGCTGACTGGGAGCCAATGCAGGTGTCTCAGGTGTGCGGAGATGTGGCTGTTGCGGGGTACGTCGAGGATGAGGCGTGCCGATGCGTTTTGAATGCGTTGCAGGCGATTTTGGAGTTTGGCTGTGGTCCCGGCGTAGAGGGTGTTGCTGTAGTCCAGGCGGCTCGTGACGAGGGCGTGGGTCACGGTTTTTCTACTGTCGGCAGGGATCCAGCGGAAGATCTTGCGGAGCATGCAGAGGGTGAGGAAGCAGGCGGAGGACACGGATTGACTTGCTTGGTCATGGTGAGAAGAGGGTCCAAGATGAAGCCGAGGTTGAGGGCATGGTCTGTGGGGGTCGGTGCGGTGCCGAGGGCCGTGGGCCACCAGGAGTCGTCCCAGGTGGACGGGGTGTTGCTGAGGATGAGGACTTCCGTTTTTTCAGAGTTCAGATTTAGGCGGCTGAGCCTCATCCAATCTGCGACGTCCTTCATACCCTCTTGTAGGTTGGTCTTGGCGCTGGCGGGGTCCTTGGTGAGGGAGAGTATAAGTTGGGTGTCGTCGGCGTAGGAGGTGATGATGATGTCGTGCTTGCGAACGATGTTGGCGAGGGGGCTCATGTAGACATTGAAGAGTGTCGGGCTGAGCGATGAGCCTTGAGGTACGCCGCAGCTGATCTCGGTGGGTTCTGAGCGAAACGGAGGGAGGTAAACTCTTTGGGAACGGTTTGAGAGGAAGGAGGCGATCCAGTCCAGGGCCTGGCCTTGGATCCCGGTGGAGCGGAGGCGGGTGATTAGGGTGCGGTGACAGACGGTGTCGAAGGCTGACTGACTACATCCGATCATTCGTGGGAGGGGAGGATGATAGTAATTGTAGGAACTACTTACTACTTCACTGGTATACCACTAACAATAATTACACTGCCACTGTTTTTTTTTTTTTTAAGAGAGACATTTTGGCAGAAGAACATGAGAGACTGCCGTTTGTATGAATGGATGCCTTTAACTGTATCCCAGGTGTGATCACAGGCACATGGAGAGTCAGGGTTTGCTACCAGAACACTCCAGATATTATAAGGAAACAAGATCTGTACGTAGAGATCTCAGCACTGGAAAAAGCAGGGTTACTCCTTTCATTCTACTGTCTATTTCTCAATGATGAACTTCCTAATTAATAAGAACAACAAATTTATTCTTTTTCAATTCAGACTATCTGGACAAGACTCGCTCTGATCATGCCCCAATGACAACCATGCTATTGGTAGGCATGCACCATCTTTTGGTCTCACAGAGAAATTTCAGGAGAGGCGGCAAGGGATACAGTATTTAGGGGAGGATTTAGGACTAGGACTAGAAAATGTCAAAATAACCTCTCCAGTAAAAGACATTTAACATCATAGTTCAGGGTTACTCACTTGGGAAGAGGAGTGGAATTTTATAAAATATCTGCTTGTCCATGGGACAGGTTTCTTCATAAATGTACTTGTCCTGTAAAAAAAATTATACTGTCCCTTTAGTGCCATGTAGTGTGGCGACAAATTATGGCAGCACTCTCATATTAGGGCTCTGCTAATAGCCTCTCTGATTATGACAGGGCTTGTACTATAGTAGAGCTTGAATACTAGCAATTTCTTTATTTTGCCACTTTGCTGCAGATCTACATACTGGAGCGGAAGGTAGTGGTAAGCAATAGTTAGAGATGGAATGCCTCTTTTTTTTTTTTTTTTTTTTAAGTCTGTGCACACCTGTTAACTCACATGTTTTAAGGGTTTTCACTAGCTCTTTCCTAATCATTTTCCATACTAAGAAAGGTTAGACATTTTCTCCTACAGGGGTCAGAAGAAAAAATTCTTCAACGGTTCGGAAAAAAGTGATTGAAGGGAAAGTGAACTTGTAAACGCTCAACAGGCACTCGCATGAGCAAATCTACACCTGCATATTCGCTTGTGCTATAATACAGTTCACAAATATTTTCTATGATTACGATTTCCTGGTCTACTTTTGTAAATTCTTGTGAATTCATGAAATATGCAATTGTGCACTAATGCAAAGAAGTATACCATAGGTGCACTTTTGTGAAACATTAAGCCACTAATTTGGTCTGGTGTTAGCCAAGACCTTTTGTTTTACTAAAATGAAATCTCTATCCATCTATTGTCTGGCCTCACTGCGATTGATACTACTTGCAGAACCCGCTCCTACGTAGCACCTGGATATACACACGTGACAGGTTCCATGCTCTACAAATTCATGTTACATTACAATAATCATATTCTGCAATTTCACAAGAAGTATACTGGCACACAAAGTAGTTTTGTTCAGTGTTAGGAACTACTGTGGCAATGTGTGCTTATTGCAACCAACCAAACATTTTTTACTATTTGCTAATGTTTGTTACAATGGTGAGGGCCCAGCAGCTCCCACAACAATAAAGTTTTACAAAAGCTGTGTCAAAACGGACACGTAATGACAAAAACATAAGACTGACCACCAATATTGGACCTATTGGCTTTGCCAATGCTTGTTTATATTCATGTTTCCCATACTCTTGTTGAAACTGGTTACACTGACTTTCCATTATGATTTTTTTTGCATTCATTAATACATTTTACTAAATGATGCTTCAAAGAAAAAGTACCCAAGTTTCACAGTAGTTTAGCAAAACTCTTTTTTCCTAGTTGCATGTTTTGTGAACATTTTAACTGTATCCCAGGTGTGATCACAGGCACATGGAGAGTCAGGGTTTGCTACCAGAACACTCCAGATATTATAAGGAAACAAGATCTGTACGTAGAGATCTCAGCACTGGAAAAAGCAGGGTTACTCCTTTCATTCTACTGTCTATTTCTCAATGATGAACTTCCTAATTAATAAGAACAAAAAATTTATTCTTTTTCAATTCAGACTATCTGGACAAGACTCGCTCTGATCATGCCCCAATGACAACCATGCTATTGGTAGGCATGCACCATCTTTTGGTCTCACAGAGAAATTTCAGGAGAGGCGGCAAGGGATACAGTATTTAGGGGAGGATTTAGGACTAGGACTAGAAAATGTCAAAATAACCTCTCCAGTAAAAGACATTTAACATCATAGTTCAGGGTTACTCACTTGGGAAGAGGAGTGGAATTTTATAAAATATCTGCTTGTCCATGGGACAGGTTTCTTCATAAATGTACTTGTCCTGTAAAAAAAATGATACTGTCCCTTTAGTGCCATGTAGTGTGGCGACAAATTATGGCAGCACTCTCATATTAGGGCTCTGCTAATAGCCTCTCTGATTATGACAGGGCTTGTACTATAGTAGAGCTTGAATACTAGCAATTTCTTTATTTTGCCACTTTGCTGCAGATCTACATACTGGAGCGGAAGGTAGTGGTAAGCAATAGTTAGAGATGGAATGCCTCTTTTTTTTTTTTTTTTTTTTAAGTCTGTGCACACCTGTTAACTCACATGTTTTAAGGGTTTTCACTAGCTCTTTCCTAATCATTTTCCATACTAAGAAAGGTTAGACATTTTCTCCTACAAGGGTCAGAAGAAAAAATTCTTCAACGGTTCGGAAAAAAGTGATTGAAGGGAAAGTGAACTTGTAAACGCTCAACAGGCACTCGCATGAGCAAATCTACACCTGCATATTCGCTTGTGCTATAATACAGTTCACAAATATTTTCTATGATTACGATTTCCTGGTCTACTTTTGTAAATTCTTGTGAATTCATGAAATATGCAATTGTGCACTAATGCAAAGACATATACCATAGGTGCACTTTTGTGAAACATTAAGCCACTAATTTGGTCTGGTGTTAGCCAAGACCTTTTGTTTTACTAAAATGAAATCTCTATCCATCTATTGTCTGGCCTCACTGCGATTGATACTACTTGCAGAACCCGCTCCTACGTAGCACCTGGATATACACACGTGACAGGTTCCATGCTCTACAAATTCATGTTACATTACAATAATCATATTCTGCAATTTCACAAGAAGTATACTGGCACACAAAGTAGTTTTGTTCAGTGTTAGGAACTACTGTGGCAATGTGTGCTTATTGCAACCAACCAAACATTTTTTACTATTTGCTAATGTTTGTTACAATGGTGAGGGCCCAGCAGCTCCCACAACAATAAAGTTTTACAAAAGCTGTGTCAAAACGGACACGTAATGACAAAAACATAAGACTGACCACCAATATTGGACCTATTGGCTTTGCCAATGCTTGTTTATATTCATGTTTCCCATACTCTTGTTGAAACTGGTTACACTGACTTTCCATTATGATTTTTTTTGCATTCATTAATACATTTTACTAAATGATGCTTCAAAGAAAAAGTACCCAAGTTTCACAGTAGTTTAGCAAAACTCTTTTTTCCTAGTTGCATGTTTTGTGAACATTTTATTTTGAAAGCAAAAAATCATCAATCTTGCTTTCAAGCTTTTGCAAAAAAATGCATTTAATCAGATAGCATTCTGGGAGCATATACGTTGCCTCATATTTTAAACTTTGCATGTGTGTGTGTGTGTGTGTACAAGTTATTTTCTTTTTACTGGAACCACTGTCAGTAGTGGAATACAAGCTTACAACATTTATTTAGGATGCTCACCCTAATAATAAAGGCTTTGCATTAATGAACCTTAAACACAAGTTCGAACATCATTAACATATGAACACATTATTTTAACTGCAGACAATTCCTTTCCCTCTTCTTTATTGTGGTACTGTATATTGGCATCCAAAGGGCTTGTGTTGCATTGGGTTCGGCCTACTCGTCCCAAGGACAAAATAAACTTGAAAACGTGTTGTCCTTGACCCCAAACAATACGTCCTAGGCATCGGGCTATAGGAATTCCACACCCCTGCTTGGGGCTGCAGCTGGGTATCAGGAAAATGCTGCAGTGGGAAAGGGAAGTCAGTGGTCAGAAGCAATGCTTTACTGCCGCTGAACCCCATGGTGAAACAGGAAAATACACTCAACAAATCGGTGGATATACCTTCCAGATTAGGCTGTTTTGTTTATGAACATAAACTATAAATACAACACAGTGAGGGACAGAAGGCTGCTACCGCCCTGGCTTGGTTGCTCAAAAAAGAAAAGTGCTATAATGGCTTCAGAAATCGAATAAGAGACATGTTAGAGACCAGGATGGCATGGCCGTAGGGTTCACTGATCACTTAATCAATTTCTAATCTCAGAAGTTTGGAAAAAGCAGGGGGACAATGTCTTAATTCCTATAGAAGGCATCTTGTTTTGTAGCAAAGAGCAGGGCTCAACAGACCTCACCCCATTACTGTGCAGGGGATCAGCTCTGTGATCATTAACAGGAAGATTCAAGTCACCACACAGTGATAGTCTGTCTGCTGAATCTTAAATAGAACTTATGTTGCTGTTGGCCCCTTGGCTAAATTAATTATTTGACAAATTACTGGTCATTGGACTGCCACAGTACTAATTACCAGAGGTGTTGGTGATGCTACCCAAGTTGGGAAAGGAACCAGTAAATTGTGGGTTCCTACAAACAACTGCCGTTGATCAATCTGCACACCAAAATATTAGCTAAGATACTGGCCCTTTGTCTGGTCCCATTGATACCCAAAGTGGTACATTCAGACAAGCAAGATTCAGCCCTGGAAGAAATTTTGGGCCAGATGTACAAACATTAGGAATAACGATGTCCTAATTGCAATTACCTCGGAATCGCAATTAGGAAATCTTTATTCCTAATGCATTAATTTTTTCAACCGAACCGCAATTCCTAGTAGGTTGCAAATTGACCTACCTCATGAATATGAATGAGGTAAGTCTCAATTTGCGACCCATGAGGAATCACAGCCATCACAGGAATCATGGCCTGATCAGGTCAGCAGACCACCATGGCGGTAATATTTTTTTAAATAATGCATTTTTTTATTTTCCAACGTTCTCAAAGGGGATGGGGGTCCCAAGGGGAACCTTCCCATTTGGGAATGGATTATCACCACTTTTAAAATGGTGGTAAAGTATTATTATTTTGCAGCTTGAATTTAGTCACAAAACACTAATACATAATGTTACCAATTCGGTGTATGGAACGGACGCCTAAAACATGCCCCTTCCAAATACTATTTTATCAATGTACATTTGGAAAAGCATTCTTTCAGTCACAAATGGTCAGATTCCACAAGTCATGCCTTTTGTGAATGGAAAAATATGTGATACATACACCAACAGTGCTTAATCTTAGGCAGCAATTCCTACTTCTGGATGATGATGAGCAAACCAGAGTCCTAAGGAGAAAGCTAATCCTGAAGCTCAAAATGTCTTTCACACACTTAACCGAATATATGGACATGGCATGTAAACTTTTTAATTTGAGACTTTTTATTTTATTTTATTTTTTTAAGACGGTCGACCTACTATACAATAATTCTTCCAGGAGAGACAGCAAGAACAGCGCAATTTCTGAAGTAATCCAAATATGTAGAGACTGTTAGAGTTGTCACTTTTCAACATTAAACTGTACACCGCTGGCTGTGTGCTGAGATGTAGGATTATGACCCATGGGCTAACTTTCCATGGGATTGGGCATGCAATATTTTATTGTGGACATGGCATGCTCCTGTGAACTTTAGACCCTGCTGCCGCCTTGCCGAAGGTCATGTAACTGATACAGCAATAAGCAATGTCGCTGAAAGTGTGGCACTTCAAGCTCTAGTATTGAGCAACTACTTTGCAACACTGAGTTGGCATGCTGGTAAAAAAAAAAAACTTGAACACTAACATGATAGGACAAACTTTAGGAGATAAAGGTCGTCTCTCAGAAATGTTTTTTTCATCTTGGTACACATGAGACACATCAGGTCCATTTAAGATGGTGCAGAGGGTTTGGAGAGGAATGACATTCCCACATAAGGGTCAAGGTGCTATTTGTAGCAGAACTCCCAATTTGGGGTCCTTGAGCTTAGAGGTTCACAGAAAGATTTAGCCAAAATGTTTCCCCAGGGGCATGGAGTTTATGATGTTATAACAGTTGCATGGAGACAGCAGATTTTTCCTTTTTGACAACTTCAAGGTACAACTTAATACTACAGAATTGACTTTTCCTCCAGGTTGCGAGCATAGCACTGGGTGCTCAAAAGGTACAGGACACTTTCCAAGAATAATGGAAACTTTTAAAGTGAACATAGTTCTTTGGTCATAAAAAGCCAAAGGTATGCATACATTGGCTCAGAATAATGTAACAAGCATTGGCAAAGCCAATAGGTTTCACCTTTGCAAGAGCTATTTGCTTTGGCCATGCTGTACACAAGTGTGGCTGCTTTTCAGCATGGCTATAAGTTAGTGAGGTGGGGTAGACTGGAGTGGGGCAGACTAGGGTAGAGTGGAAGGGAGAAGAGTGTAGTGGGGGTACGGTGGAGTAAAATGGATGGGGTAGGTTGGGGTAGACTGGAGTGGAGGAGTTGGTTAGAGTAGCATGGTAGATTAGAGTGGGGTACATTAAATTGGGGTTGACTGGGGATAGCGCAGAGTGGTATATACTGGGGCAGTGTGGGGGAGAGTGTAAAATATTGTAGTGGGGTGGATTAGTGGGGGGATCTGGTGGAGTGGAGTGGGGTAGAATGGAGTAGGATGAGTGGATAATAGTAGTGTTGAACTGAGTGGAGTAGACTGAGGTGAACTGTAGTGGGGTAGATGGGAGTGGAACAAGGTAGACTAAGATTTAGAACCTAGAATTAGAGTAAGGTGGAATGGAATGGGGTAGATTGGCAAGGAGCGATTGGAGTGGGATAGTTTGGAGTGGAGTAGTTTGGATTGGGGTGATGTAGACTACAGTGGATTGGGGTAGATTGGAATGGGCGTATTGGAGTGCAGTGGGGTGGACTGCAGTGGGGTCAGGTAAGGTGGGGTAGATTGCAATAGGGTGGGGGGTAGAGTGCAATAGGGTATAGTGGAGTAGACAGACTGGGGTGGCGTAGATTGGGTTAGGGTGGGGTAGATTGAAGTGGAGTAGATTAGGGTAGATTGGAGTGGGGAAGATTGGATGGGTAGATTAGCGTAGTGTAGTTTAGGGTGGAGTGATGTAGGATAGTTTAGAGTTGGGTTAGTGAAGTAGAGTTGGATAGATTGGGTAGAGTGTAACAGAATGTGGTATTTTAGGGTAGAGTTGGGGAGATTAGGTGGATTGGAGTGAATAGAGTGGAGTAGACTGGAACAGAGTGGGGTACACTCGAGTAGGACGTTGTGGAGTGGGTAGACTTTGGAGTAGGACAGACTGGAGTGCAGTGGGGGTAGACTGGAGTGTGGTAGAGTGCAGTGGGGGTAGACTGGAGTGTGGTAGAGTACAGTGGGGTAGTTTGCAGTGGGGTGGAGTAGGGTGAAGTGGTGTAGACTGGGGTACAGTGAGGAACAGTGGGGAAGATTGGAATGGAGGTGAAGTAGGTTGGAATGGAGAGGAAGAGAATGGAGTGGAGTGCAGTAGATTGGAGTGTATTGGAGTGTACTGGAGCAAAGAAGGGTAGACTGGAGTGGGGTAGTTTGGAGTGGGGAAGATTTGAGAAGATTGGAGTGAAGTGGGGTAGATTGCCGTGGATTAGGTTGGAGTGGAGTTTGACAGAGTGGAGTGAGGTCAACTGGGATGTGGTGGTGTAGACTGGAATGGGGTAGATTGGGTTACGGTGGTGTAGACTGAAGTGGAGTGCGGTAGGTTGGGGTTGAGTGGGGTGGGATAGACTGGGTAGACTGGAGTAGGGCATATGGGTTGGACTTGGATAGCTCTTTGGTGCTCCGTTGCTGGCAAAATTGGAGCATGATTGATCACTGCTATTCTGACTGGTCTTATGGTGTGTCCAATCAGTCTTTCATTGCATCTGCTGCCTCTTCAAACATCTACCTTCAGTGTGCCTTGCTGTTCTGCCAGTGCCTCCTGTGGACCAACAAGTGCTAATGTTCCAGATGAGGGTTCATTCCCAGTCATGCCCCATAAAACTGTGACAGATTCACAAGGCTGCTAAGGAGCATTCTTCAGTGGACTATCTGGCTCCTTCAGGAACGTTGGATGGTGCTGCCCTCACAGGCGATCCTGTGCTTGAGGCTGCTGTGCACTAATGCTCCGCGGTTCCATCTGCCAATTCTATCACCGGTCTGACGATGTGGATTTATTCCTGGATGCACTTCCTTTCGATGACTTTGGAGACATTCTTCTAGATCATGACTATTAGATTAATGTGACCATTGGCTTTATTTTAAAATTTCAAAGTCATACCAAAAATTGCCTTTTGATCGAATTAGCTTTGGCCTGCTGCGCTCGTCATGGTTGACATTTTGTCTCTTTGTATGTTTTAGCTATTTTAACTCATTTTTAATTAGATTTTAATAGTGTTTTAGTTTGTTTTTAGTTCAGAGCATTTTAGCCTGGGCTCACGCACCTTCTCAGGCTCACTGTGGTGTCCTACTTGTTCTGGCAATGGTGAGGGTGTAGTGGATCCTATTTAATACATGAGAGCTCTTGACATCAAGAGTGTGAAGAGCTCTTTCAGCAACTGACTTTGGAAAGAAGACTGGCAATTCCACTGACTGATGTGAAATGGTGAAACCACTCTGGGTAGGAATTTTGGGTTTGTCCTAAGTACTTTTTTATGTTTGTGAATTTGGAAGAAAGGTTCTTCTAAAGTGAATGCTTGAACTTCACTAACTCTTCTTAACAAAGTAATTTCTACTAGGAAAGCAACCTAGAGCAATCAAGAATGCATGGGTTCAAATGGTGGACCCATAAGCCTTGTGGGCACGATGATAAGATTCCAGGCAGGAGCTAGTGGTATTCTAGGTTAGAGATGTTAGGTGGAAAAACTCTTTTAAGGCCTTCCATAAAAACTTTTATGACAGGAATTCTAAACAGAGACGTATGCTGTCTGTTTTGGAAGTAGGCATCTATTGCTGGTAAATGAATTTTAATAGATGAGTATGCAAGATTTGCTTTTTGTAAGTGAAGCAAATTACAGACAATATCCTGTACTGACGCTTTAAGTGGCTCATAAGCATATACCCTAACCAATTGATCCATAGAGCATTGCCCTAGGATCGAGGGTGTGGGTACCTGGATGAGAAGTTTGGGCATTTTGTGTTTTTGCTTGTTGCGAAAAGATCTATGTCTGGTGTTCCTCACATGTGAAAGTACTGTTGAATTACTTGTGGGCAAATCTCCCATTCGTGCATTTGTTGCTGTGTCCTGCTTAAGAGGTCCTTTAGTTGGTTGTGTATCCCTGGGGTATACTCTGATAGTAGTTGAATGTGATTGTGAATTGTGCATTTCCATATTGTCTGTGCGAGAAGGGACAATTGGGATGAGTGTGCCCCCCGTTTTTGCAAATAATATATTATTGTCATGTTGTCTGTCCTTATTAACACTGTCTTGTGTGGGATCTGTGGCTGGAATGCTTTGAGTGCTAAGACCAATGCTAGCAATTCCAAGTGGTTTATGTGCTAAATGTGCTGAATTTTCCCATTCTCCCTGTATAGTAAGATTGTTGATATGGGCTCCCCGACCTGTCATTGATGCATCTGTGATTATGGTCTGCAGTGTCCTGAAATGGCCGCCCTTTTGTTAAGTTGGTGTGATTCCACCATTGTAGAGAGTTGCAAGTCTGAAGGTCCAACACTAGATCGTGAAGTTGCCCCTGTGCCTGAGACTATTGTTGCGAAAGACACTGTTGTAGAGGGTCTCAAGTTTAGGCGTGCATTTGGTACTATTGCTAGGCACAATGGCATAATTACCAAGAGTTTCATAATAAACCTTACTGTGCAAGTTTGATTGTATTGTAGCTGAGATATGAGACTGAAATGCTTGAATAATTCTCTCTGAGTTTGGGTAAGCTAATGCTGAATGAGTGTTCAGAATTGCTCCCAGATATGGTTGTATTTGTGCTGGTTGAAGGTGAGATTTCTGGTAATTGATAGTAAAACCTAGATTGTGTAGTGCAGTGGTTCCCAACCTGTGGTCCGGGGACCCCTGGGGGTCCGTGAAGCCTACTCAGGGGGTCCGTGAGAGCCTAGAAAATTAAAAAATATTACCAAATATTGACAAATTAGGTCCCCAGCTTCCAGTAATGACTCAGACGGGGGTCCCCGGTTTCCCATGATGATTCAGTGGGGGGCCCTGGGTTCCATTAATGTTAAAGTGGGGGTCTACAGAATCAAAAGGTTGGGAACCACTGGTGTAGTGTATTGATTATGTATTGTGTGTGTTGACAGGTTTGAATGGTGCTGGCCTTTATGAGCCAGTCGTCCAGATAGGAAAAGACATGTATATGTTGTCTTTTTAGGTATGCAGTAACCACTGCTTGGCATTTGGTAAATATTGGTAAGTACACTTGGTGCTGTTGTTGCTCCTAAGGGTAGAACTTTGAATTGTTAGTGCTTGCCTGTCATCATGGAATATGGAAATAAGCATCTTTTAGATCTAATGCTGTCATGTAGTCTTGTTTTTGTAGTAAGGGAATGACATCCTGAAGAGTGAACATGTGGAAATGCTCTGAGAGAATGTATTGATTGAGGAGATAGAGGATTGATCTGAGTGTGCCATCCTTCTTTGGTATGAGGAAGTATAGAAAATATACTCCTATCCTTTGTTGAGTTATAGGTACTATCTCTATTGCACCTTTGAGTAGAAGTGATTATACCTTTTGTTTTAGCAAAACGAGGTGTTCTGGAGAAAGCCTGTGTGAGCTAGGGGGAATATTTGGTGAAGTAGAGATGAGTTCTAGGCAATAACCATTGTGGATAATTGACAGTACCCATTGATCTAATGCAATGTTGTGCCACTGATGGTAAAGATTTTGCAGTCTTCTTCCCACAGGAGATGTGTACTGTGTGGGGATGCTGAGAAAGTCTCTGCTTTGATGAGGTGGAAGCACCTCTTGTGGCAATGGATTTCCCCCTACCTCTAAAATTGCTTCCTTTACAGGATGCTTTGAAAGACCCCCCCGGAGTAATATTGTTGTCCCTGCTTTTGTTGGGACATAGAGGCCTCTGATGTTGAGGGTTTAAAATCCCCTCGGAAGTGGGGCCTGCGCAATGTACCCTGAACAGGTGTTGCGTAAAGGGAAACCATGGCCTTAGCTGTGTCAGAGCCCGTTTAAAAAAAGAAAATTCTATGGTGGTATCTACCTCTGGTCCAAGTAACTGATGTTTGTTAAACGGCATATTAAGGACTGCTTGCTGTAGCTCAGACTTGAATCCTGAAGATCGCAACCAAGCATGCCTCCTGATTATTACACTTGTGTTTATACTCCTAGCTGCGGTGTCTGCTGCATTTAGGGAGGATCTCATTTGGATGTGGGAGATAGCCTGTCCTTCTGCAACTACCTGCTGTGCCCTTTTTTGGTGTTCCGGTGGGAGGTATTGCAGAAGCTCCTGCATCTCGTTCCAATGGGCCCTATCATACCTGGCCAAAAGTGCCTAGGAGTTGGCAATTCTCCATTGATTTGCAGCTTGAGTTTCCACTATCATCTTGCCTGCTGCATCAAATTTGTGGTTTTCCTTATTGGGGGGGGGGGCGGGAGGGGGCGCAAATACCCAGGGGATTGACTCTTGGCCTCTTTCTTGCTGCACTTATAGCAATAGAATCGGGTGGCAATTGTTGAGTGATGAAGAGTGCCTCTGATGGTGCAGCTTTATGTTTTTTGTCCACTCTTGATGTCAGTACCCTAGCCTTTACTGGCTCATCAGCATGTTTTAGCATGCCTGGAAGCATTGGTAGGCATCGGTACCCTGTGCGTAGAGGATAGTGTGTTAAATAAAAAATCATCCTCTATAGGACCCGAGTGTAGATGCACATTTTGGTGTAC
Organism: Pleurodeles waltl; assembly: GCF_031143425.1. Lineage (NCBI taxonomy): Eukaryota > Metazoa > Chordata > Amphibia > Caudata > Salamandridae > Pleurodeles > Pleurodeles waltl. The sequence goes on from NC_090444.1 coordinate 850,010,330, forward strand.
CACTGCTCTAGCAATAACCTCATTAAAGGCAGTGGTGTCCTCAAGTGGAGATGGCCTAGTGGGATATAAATCAGGATTGTTAGATGGGATAGGGTGTGGGTCATACAAATACCATGGATCTACACTATAAGTATTGTCACCCAGGTCATCCCCATGTGAGGAAACGGAATTGCGGAGAGAACTGTGTAGATGAAGGTGGTGGTGGAGTATCAGATGGTGGAGAAGTGGGAAGCAAAGGAGAATGCGGTGGTGAAGGCTGATGTACTGCCTTTGGTTTCTCCTTGTCTTTGAAGATTTTGGCAGGTGAAGGCCTAGCTTCCAAAGTCTCTTGGAAAGATAATTTCCTTTTTGTTACAGAAGGAGGAGAGGTAATAATCTTTCCAGTATCCTTATGGATTTGGATTTTTCGCTGCCTGTGGTTCATCACCTCAAATATGAGCCTAATGTCTGTTGATTCTTCTACAGATGGAGCATATTCTTTCCCACAGTTTTGTGCTCCGAAAGCTTGGAGACCGACTGTTTTGAACAAGCCGAGAATGTCGATTCCGACGCAGGTAGAAGTTTTTTCAGCTCCGAAGAGGACGCTGGGTGTTTCGGCTCTGAGGTGGAAGATAAATGCTTTGGTTCCGAGATGGAAGCCTCCACTTTTCGAGTCGACCCTGAAACAGGTGTGGCAGTCTGTTCGGTGGACAGCAGATGCATTTTGGTCTTTTTCAACGCCGAACCCGAGGGCTGGTCATTGAGATGTAACTTTCAGGTCTGACCATGGTCGGCAAGCAGTAGTGGACCCAAGACGAGCTGTGCTGATTTTTGGGTGTTTTTTGGTGATGGGAAGGGGCTGGCGTACTCACATACTGCGCTACTGGAATCACTTGGCTGTCCCCATTTGAGTCATGGTCGGAATCAGAGTCTGCAATGGAAACTGCAGTCTGCGCCTGCTCCTCACAGAAAATGTTGGACGTTTGTTCAGTGGACTTGGATTCCATCTCTAGCCGACCACTCTTGGATACTGCAGAGTCTTCTTGCAGCAGAAGGATCGACATGCCCCACAGGTTTCTTCTTTGTGATCAGGAGAGAGGCACAGGTTGCACACCAAGTGTTGGTCGGTGTAGGGGAACTTGGCGTGGCACCGAGGGCAGAATTGAAATGGAGTCCCATCCATGAGCCTGTGATGCAGTAGGCCTAAGAAGACCCGAGAAGGGCACGTTTTTCATCGATCCAGACAATAGAATTGGATCAAGTGTAGTTAGAGAATGCGTATGAAAACAATACTGACGTTTAAAGGAAAGATAGAGAAGTTAAGATAGTACTGATCCAAGATCTACTGGAGCGAGAGGTAACACGTCCAAACTCAACAGTGGAAAGAAAATCTAATGAGAGACTCAATGCCCATGCGCACTATCACCGAGAGGAGGAGTCACTCGATCTTGTGACTCAAAAAAGCTTCTTCGAAGAAAAGCTACTTGTAGCACTCCGAGCCCAACACTAGATGGTGGACTTATGCAAAGCATGTGTATCTGCAGCTACACATGCCATCGAACAAACACATCTCACTCAGACAAGGTTATCAGAGGGATTCCTACCAGATGCCATCAACGCTATCTATACACTTCGCCTTGATGCAGACCCAGCTTTCATGTCCCCACGGAGTCTGATCTAGAGAACTCATTCCAAGGTATCGAGGGTTTGGGGTGGATATGGTACTGACAGATTAGGTTTAATGCACCTAGCTCTATTTAGGTTAGAGATTATGTTCTCCATGCTAGGATATTAGGGATCTTTGACATCTCATGTTGTTGGGGGTCATTATATTCATGACTCATTTTTACAATTCTGTTCTCTGCATTGTTCATTATCCTAATCATTGCAGTCCATGCATTTTAAAGTAGATTGCAGTATTGTTAATAAAAACTACTGAAAACTTTACTGCATCTCTTTCATTGCACGTGTGTGAATGAGACTTGTTGCTCATGTGACAAAAGGGTAATCTCCGTTTAACCACGACACCCATGAGATGTCACACTTTTGAGTCCATGCGTAAAGGCTGTCACAAATCACCTTTTACTATTTGGGTTTTTGGTGAGGTACTGCTTGTGAGACGGGAGGGTTGGGAAGACAGTTGCGACTTGTTGTAGGATTCAACTAGTCGCCTACAAACAAAAGTGCTGTCATCCCTAAACCAGCAGTCTTGCCTAGAGCAAGAGTCCAACTATGACACTGGAGTAGAGTCGAGATTTGTGTTGAGTGATATAGACTGGGGAAGAGTGAGGTGGACTGGGGTAGTCTGGAGTGAAGTGCAGTGGGGTACATTAGGGAAGAGTGGAATGGGGTAGACTGGGTAGATCAGAGTAGGGTAGACTGGAATGAAGTAGAGCAGACTGGAATGAAGTGGGGTGGAATGAAGGGGGATGCCTGGAGTGGGGTAGTTTGGAGTGGAGTAGACTGGAGTGGGGTGTGGTGGATTGGAGTGGGGTACAATGCCTGTGGTGTGGAGTGGAGTGGGGTAGAGGTTGGTGTGAAGTGGGATAGACTGGAGTGGAGTTGATTGGAGTGGGGTACACTGGGTAGGGTAGACTGGATTAGAGTAAACTGGGGTGGAGTGGGTTAGGTCGGAATGGAGTGTGGTAGACTGGAGTGAAGTGGAGTGCCGTAGATTTGGTTAGGATGGGGTAGAGTAGAGTGGGGTAGACTGGGTGGATTGGAGTGTGGTAGAATGGAGTGAAGAAAACTATAGTGGAGAAGGGTAGATTGGAGCGGAGTGGTGTTGAGTACAGTGGAGAAGAGTAGGATAGATTACAGTGGAGTTTGGAGTGGAGCAAACTGGAATGGAGTGGGGTAAATTGGACCAGAGTAGGGTGGTTGGGATGGACTGGGGTACAAGTGGGAGCAGAGCAGGTAGATTTGACGGCAGCGTGGCAGACTAGGATGAAGTGGGGTAGATTGGAGAGGGGTAGGGTTGATTGGGCTAGACTGGGCAGAGTGAGGTAGATTGGAGAAGAGTGGAGTAGACTGGAGTTGAGTGGGATAAGGTGGGGTAGAGTGCAGTGAGGGTAGAGTAGAGTAGGGTAGAGTGCAGTGCAAGTGGAGTGAGGAAGACTTAAGTGGGGTAGAATGGATTGTAGTGGAGTGGGGAAGACTGAAATGAGGTGGAGTGGAGTTGGGTGGGCTAGACTGGGGTAGGCTGTAGCGTATTGAAGTGGGGAGCAGTAGATTGGGACACACTGCTGTAGAGTGAACTGGGATAGTTTGGAGTGGAGTGGGTAAAGTAGACTGGGTTAAGTAGATTAGAGTGGAGTAGAATGTCAAAGTAAAGTGGAGTGGAAGGCTTTACAGCAGAGTGGAGGGGAAGGCTTTACAGTGGAGTGGTGTGAGTGGCTTAGGCAGGAGTACCATTGAGTAGAGTGGCGTGCTGCAGTGTGTCTTGGAGTAGAGGGACGTGGAGTGGCATGTTGTAAAATAGAGTAGTGTTATAGAGTTGAGTGTTGTAGAATGGAGTGCTGTGGCACAGACTAGATGGGCATAGAGTGGAATGGTGTGGTGTAGAGTATGCATGTTATGGTAGCACACTGCCATTACAGACAACACATTTTCAGTTGAAAAGACCATTACATTTGCACCAAAATACAGTTTTACTGCACACAAATAACGTGTGTAAAAGTAATTACTTAGTGTATTGTTTTCATTGTATTCAAATATATGTCAGCACCACACTTCAGAATTACAAAAATGTGCTTCATTTGTACCAACTCTGATATATTCTCAAACATCAGCACAGTCCTTTTTTTGCTGTGCGCTCAAAACTAAACCCTCTCCTCTTACATGGGTACACAGCAGGACTGTCATTTGTCACATAACTTCTCTCACTTTGAAGTCAGAGAAAGAAAAAAACTAAACTCCCTGGAAGAGAGAGCATGACATTTGACCTCAGTCTTTGTATTGTATTGTATTGTATTATAATAGTATTTATATATCGCTTACTACCCCTGACGAGGCGTTGAATCGCTTTTCGGTGAGTAGCACGCTACTCTGGAACCCAACAAGAATTAGTGATGGATTAGTATCAGGAAATAGGAGTACAGTTTTAGTATTATTATGAGTTAATTTGAGCCGCGGATATGAGAGTTTGTTAGACTGACTGGAGTAATGGAGGGGTGGAGGACGAAAGAAATCCAGATGTGTTAATTGGGAGTATATCCTTCATTTACTCAACCCAAAGTTTTGGGATGAGTAAAGGGGGATGGAGGAGGGAAGAGTCTGTGGAAGGGTAAGGGAGAGCATAGTAGCAGGGTGAGATAAATGAGGGAGAATTTAGTAGGGTTGTGTGGGAGGTCATGGTAGTAGAGTGAGGTTTGGTGAGTTAGATGTGGAATCGGAGGGAAGAGCTTAGGCCGAATTATTTAGGAGATGAAAGTAGTAGAAAGGATTTGGGATGAGTCAAGGAATGGAGGATAGTTTGATAGAGACATGACATATGATGATGGGTAGATAAGTGTGATAAGATGAGAGCAGGAATTCATAGATATCTAGTATAACAACCCACCCAGGAGCCATGCAATGACCCACGAACATGCCAACCACAGAAACAACATATACACATACATACATACATACATACATATACATACACACACATACAAACACACATGAATACACACACATATGCACATACAATACATAATTAGAACCATGGGCAAATATACTTAGTCAAACTTGTTTAAAGAGTGTGTGTGTATTTTATTGTTATGACATTGTAGCGATACATATTTTCTAAAGAACTATACATAACTAGAAATATACACATAATCAGAAAAAATATTTATCAACATAGGCATATGCAGTCCATAGTTGATTGAATATGGTGGTTATGAAGGAAAGAGCCAACTCTTGAGTAGTTTTCTGAAGACAAGAAAGTTATCTGTGGCTCTTATAGTTGGGGGTAATGAATTCCATAGTGTGGCTGCTTGAACGGAGAAGGATGTACCACCTATAGCCTTTTTCTTGTATGGTGGTGTTCTAAGGAGGGGTAACAATCTTGAGCGAAGGTTTCTTTGTTGGATGTATTTGGTTATTTTGTTTCTGATAAAAAGCGGTCCTGTTCCATGTATAGCTTTGTGCGTGATACAAAGCAGCTTCAAAGTGCATCTTCCGGCAACGGGTAACCAGTGTAGTGCTCTCAAGGCAGGGGAGATGTGGGCTTGCGGCTTTACATGTAACAGTAGCCTGCCTGCGGAATTCTGGATAAGTTGTAGTTTTTTTCATAATAGATAGAGAAGATCCACGGTAGAGGCCATTGGCATAATTGAGTTTGGATAGCACAAGCGAGATAGTAGCTTGCACCTCGTGTGGAAATCAGAGGTGGGGGAAGATGCATCGTAAAGTCTTCAAGGTGATGAAGCTTGTTTGTGCTAATTTGTCCACTTGGGCATTCATAGTTAACTTGGAATCCATGGTGATTCCAAGGTTTTTAACTTCCTTGGATAATTGAGGAGGTGGGCTGAGATCGTCAGGCCAGACGCAGAGAGGGTCATAACATTTTCAGTCACCACATATGAGTATTTCTGTTTTGGAGGTATTTAGTTGGAGATGGCTCTAGGTCATCCACTGATCAACGGCTCTGAGGCAACTGAAGATTTGTGAGTTTTCAATGTTTTTGGGGCATTCTAATTTAAGTAGTATTTGTGTGTCATCTGCATAGTTGTAGCATGTGAAATGGAAATCATTTATCAATTCTGGTAAAGATACCATGTAGATGTTGAAAAGCAAGGGTCAGATGATTGATCCTTGGGGGACCCCTGCTGTTGTGAGGTAGGGTTCGGACGAGAAGGGGGGGCGAGTGGATGATATTAGATCTTTTTTGAAGATAGGAAGTTATCCAGTCAAGAGCAATCCCTTGTATGCCGGCTTCGTGAAATCTTTGAATTAGGGTGTCATGGTCAACCATATCAAAGGCAGCCGAGAGGTCCAAGAGAAGAAGTGCAGCAACTCCATTGTGGTAGACTGTGTTTTTAGGATCATCCCAGATTGCTATGAGTGCCGATTCAGTGCTTCTTCCTGGGCGGAATCCATTCTTGAAGTCTGAAAGTATAGAATTGTCTTCAATGAATTGTGACATCTGGGCGAATGCTGCTCTTTCTATCAATTTGCCCAGGAAAGGTCCATTTGTGATTGGTCTGTAGTTGTTGGGGTCCTGCGGGTCTAGGTTTGTTTTCTTTAATAACGGTCTTATGTATGCCTTTTTCAGGTCCACAGGAAAAGTTCCTGTAGTTAAAGAGTTGTTGATGATTCTTCTTACAGGTGTGGCAGCAGAAGTAGATAGAAGAATGTTCTTGAAGATTTGTGGTGGGCAAGGGTCGGAAGGGCAAATGGTAAGGTCTGCTTGCTTTGACCAAATCCATAAATTCACTTTGGGATATTTGTTTGAAGGACTATAGAGGTTGGGTTGGTTTATTCTTAGGGGGTATCTAGGGGATGGTGCTGATGGTTTTCTTCTGTTTTAAATAGGAGTCCAATGTGTCTGCCTTGGTTGTGTAGTGAGTTGCCAATTTGTTTGTGAAATCTTGAGTAGTGGGATGACTTCCTTCCATACATGAAGGTTTTCGAAATTCATTGAGAATTTTATAAAATTCCTTGGTTGTAGATTGAGCATTTGGAATTCTGTCTGAGTAGTACCTTTTTTTTAATTTATTTTTTTAAGCTTTTTTGATGGATGATTTGTATATCCTGTTAAGTTTGTGTAGCTGCAGTTTGTCTTGACTGTTGTTTGTTTTGAGCCAGGTCCGCTGCAGCTTTCTGATCTGTTGCTTTATCTTTTGAAGTTCTGTGTTTCTCCAAGGTGTTTGTTTTCTTTTGGTGTGTTTAGTTTTTCTGAGTTGTATTAGGATATCAAAAGCTTCCTGTAGCCACTCAAAGTTTTGGCATAGAATTAATTGTATCTAGATCTGTGTTGGCTGTTAGTTGTGTTTCTAAGTCACCCAAATTGAGTTTTCTACATGGTCTATAGGTGCATGTATGTAAGTAGTTGTGGGGTGTGTTGATTTGTGGAGTTGTATGTCAGAAAGTTATCAAATGGTGGTCTGACCAAGTGATTGGTGTGATGCTATGAATAGTAACTAGTTCAGGCTCGGCAAAAATGACATCTTGGATGTGTCCAGCGATGTGCGTGGGATTGTGTACAATCTGATATAAGTTCAATGTGACTAGGCCAGTGGTGATAGCTTTTGGATGGGGAATATTGGGTTTGTCAAACCAAATGTTTAGAACCCCAAGAACGCATAGGTTGGAGTATAGTGTAATAAGGTTTGAGACTGTCTAGAAAAGCATCTGGGAGTTGTTAGGTGGAGGTCTGTAAAGGAGGAGAAAGTTACAGGAGGAAGTTGGAGTAGGGTGGCATCTGGTAAGTAGGACTTCACAACCTTGTATGGACATGTTGTCTGTTTAACGGAGGTTCAATGCCTGTTTGAATATAATAGCTAGTCCACCTCCTCTCTTGCCTATACTGTTTTGTGTGATGGTTTGATAGCCTGGAGGAATGGCCTTGTGCAACACTGGGGCCATGTCATCTCCCAACCAGGATTCAGTTATGAATATTAAGTCAGGTTGTGTGTCTGTGAGCAGGTCGTACATGTGGTGCTTGTTTTTTTAGAGTGATCGATCATTTATGAGCTGGCAGTTTAGAAAAGCTGTGTTGGTGGTAGTTTTGTTTTGTTTAGGAGATGGGTAAGTAGTATAATATGAGCTTGAAGCAGGAGTGTTGCTAGTTGTGATAACTGTTTGAGGCTCACAATAGTCTTGCATTTCAATATAGTGTTCCTCTTCCAGCAGGTTAAGGAGGCATTTTGTTGGGTCTGTGTGTGTGTGGGTGGTGGACTTGGTGGCTGAGAGAGCCATGAAGAGTGTACTGTTTTTTGTAGGTTAGTCTTATTATGTAATAGACAAGGGGATGCGAGGTTGCTAAGAGTGGCATGTTTTTTATTTTGTTTGCTTTTGTTTAGTGTGGATGGAGTATGGGTTAGGGGTGGTGGAGGAGCATGTGGATCATGATGTAAGGCTCTAAATTGTGCAATGGAGGAGAGGCAAGTGAATGAAAGTTGCTGGGTTGGGGTGCTTGTGGTAGGTGTTTGTGGAGAGTGAGAAAGTAGGGGTGAAGATAGGATGGAATTTGTATTCTTTGTTTAGTCCTGAGGGTGGGAGAAGGTATGACGATAAGTGTAATTTAAGTTTGTGTTGATTTGATGTGCTGATGTGTGTGGTCTGTATTGTTTTTGTGGAATAGTGAGAGGGGATACTGGTGTGGTTGTTTTTGGTGAGGGATTTGTATGTGAGTTAGTGCTGGTGAATGGAATTTGATTGTTAGATGGGGTGTTGATGTGTTTTGGAGATGAATGTACGAGGTGTGTAAGAGGTGATGGATGTGTGTCAGGGGAGTTAGTGTTAGTTGTGATGACTGGAAGAGGTAATATGTGTGGTGGAATGAAATGTGGGGATTGTATGGTTGTGTGTAATTGGTGAAGAGAGGGAAAGAGTGTTTGTAGATGGTGTGTTTGAAGGCAGGGCTTGGGCATTGTTAGGATGACAGGTGGCCTGTGTGGAGCAAACAGAGGATAGTGTTGTTGGTTAGTATGAGCAGAGTGTATGTATCTGGAAGGCTGAGACTGAGAGAAATGTATACTGTAGTTTTGTGTTGTGTGGGTGATGGCAGGTTGTGTTAGTGGGAGTAGACAGAGTAGTGTTTGCTGTGAGAATGACGGTGTTTGACTGTTGTAGTTGTGGGGATATGTGTATATGTGTTGTATAGAGGGTATTGTGTTGGGTGATGGGACATTGCAATCTGTCTGCGGTCAGTTTGTCATGCATGAGTTGGATGTCTTTGTAGAATATATGCTTGCATGTTGAGGGGCTGAAACCATTCCCGGCCAAGGGGGAATTGGGAAGCATTTCTGGCCTTAGTCCCTACCTGTCCCGAACAGGCCCAAACAGGCAACTGCCCTTGTCCTCTAACAGGCAACTGCCCTTGTCCTCTCCGCCCTTTGCCTCGACGACTGGGCTGAGATGCCCTGAGTCCTAGGCTTAAATAGCCCTACTCGCCAATAAGAAGCTAGTCCTAACCCTAGCCAATCCAATATCTAGCTCTGATTCAAATAACTAATGGGAGACCCAGCCCTTGTCACCAATCATAGCCCTATTCCTGACCACCAATCACCGCCCCAGCCCTAAAACCAGCAACCAATCAGAATCCCAGCCCTATCCACCAATCACAGCCCTAGAACCAACAGCCAATCAGAATCTCAGCCCTATCCACCAATCACAGCCCTAGAACCAACAGCCAATCAGAATCTCAGCCCTATCCACCAATCATAACCCCAGCCCTGGAGCCAGCAACCAATGGAAAGACCACCTCCCAACAACCTATCACAACAACATATGCAACAACCAATAGGAACTTATATAAGGAGCAAGTTAACTGAAGTCCAGTCCCTGAGGGCAGGGAGAAAGGTAGCTGCTGCTCTATTCAGAATCTCCTTGGATACAGACAGGCTGAATCCACACTTCCAAGCTAGCAGAGTCTACTCTCCAGGTAAGGGAGAGATTGTTTAAAAAACAAACACTGGAATACTGCTGGGCGCACACTCTAAAACTGGCAAAAAACAGGGGGGCAGACAGTTTTGAAATACAATTTAATCGAAAACAGTCTCCTAAAAACACACTCTGCAAGATGTATGTAGCCTTTTTACTTAGAAGAAAAAAAGGGGGGGGGGGGGGGGCAGGGGTCATGTGCCACAAACTAGCAAGGCAATTAGGCAATTCACACAGTCACGGCAAAAACAATTTTTTAAGAAAACACCACTTTAAAAGAGGCCAGGCTGCGTGAAACACAGAGTCCACAGTAAAACAGACACAGGTAGCCGAAATAAACACTTTTGAACAAATAATACTATTTACCTAGAAAAATCTCAGGGCTCCTTACCTAGGTCTTTTTGCAATCCTTGAACACTGGGCTGTTTTAGGATACAGGGAAGATGCTGAGGCTCATAAAACAGAGGTGGCTGTCTTGGGCTTCCCGCCACAAACTTAAGGGGCCAGAGCAGGTGTTGGGTGTGTGGGGGGGAGGGGGGGAGGGCTCAGATGCAACAGGGACTCAGAGAGCCAATCAGCTAAGTCCATTCCCTGTGGGCAGGGAGAAAGGCAGCTGCTGCTCTATTCAGAATCTCCTTGGATACAGACTGAATCCACACTTCCAAGCTAGCAGAGTCTACTTTCCAGGTAAGGGAGAGATTGTTTAAGAAACAAACACTGGAATACTGTTGGGCATGCACTCTGAAATCTGGCTTTTTTTAATGCACTGCAAATGTAGCAAGATAAGAACATGACTTAAAGGCCTATTTACAAAACACAAGTTCTTGGAAGAATACAGTAAACAACATTTGGGCAATGGGAGGGAAGAACTCAAGCTGGACAGCAAAAAGCAAATAACGCCAGCAAATAGAAAGGCAGAAAATGTGTATTACAAACCGCAAAGCCAATGGGTAATGCATTACTAGGTCAGTAGGCTTCGACCTAAAAATCAGACCGAAACTGGATCAGTCATTTTTCAAGATACATCTAAAACAGGAAGAAGATATGGGAACAAAGGTAACCGACCAAGAAGGGTGAGTGGGCACACTAGATAAGTCACCTAGAACAGGTAGAAAAGTTTCCATTAAAATTTTAAAGGCAGCTCATATCTTGCATAAAATAATCCACATTATGAAACATGCAGTCGCCTCAAGCTATCCCAGGTGTGCGGGGGTGCAATAGACGTCTTGCACACAATGTGGGACTGCAAGATGATTCCTGCCTTGCAGTGGAATGTTACACATCTCAGCCGGTTCTTGGGTGAAAACTGGAAAGGTGTGCAAAACTGAGCCTGTTAAAAAGAAAATGCAGCTTCATCTCAGGTTCCTAGCAAGGGTAAACAATGTTGCTGAACCAGCTCTGGCATGCTGATGTGTAACTAGGTCAAGGTAAAAAGGTTAACTAGGAGAGGAGGAAGCACGGCTAGCCATGTACTAAAAGGCTGGGAAGTACTGCATTAGTATCAGATGGCAATGTAGGATCACGTTCAGTGGAGGCAATGGATGATGACCCTCACTGGCTGGTCACAATACTATATTGGGATGTATGCCTAGACCGGAGGTAATGAATTGACAGATTTTGCGAAAACTTATCTAGGAATGTTGCTTTTCATCTTTTTTGAGTTGCTCATTATCTAGATGTTGTTCTAACTTCCTGACCTTGTGGACTCCACTGGCATATCCAATGCACAGATTTATATTGTTCATAAATTTGTTCTACTCTCGGAACTTGAAAACATACTCTGTCTATACCTTGTGGAGTCTATTTTATATTTAGATAATTTCTTAATTGGGCTCATCCCCTCAGCCCAACATTATTCAACATCTACATGGCACCCCTCGGTCAAGTAGCCTGCCAATACAACCTCAACATCATCTCCTACGCCGATGACACCCAGCTCATCCTCTCCCTCACCAAGGACCCGCACACCGCCAAGTCCAACCTCCAAGAGGGAATGATGGCCGTTGCCGAATGGATGAGAAACAGCCACCTGAAACTGAACTCGGACAAGACGGAGGTCCTCATCCTCAGACCCAACCCCTCCTCCTGGGACGACTCCTGGTGGCCAACATCTCTAGGAACCCCACCAACACTGCCCAACCATGCATGCACTCTGGGCTTCATCCTCGACTCCTCCCTCTCCATGTCAAAACAGGTCAACGCAGTCTCCTCTTCCTGCTACAACACTCTCCGCATGCTCCGCAGGATCTACAAGTGGATCCCAACAGACACAAGAAAAACAGTGACACAGGCCCTCGTCAGCAGCAGGCTAGACTACAGCAACGCGCTCTACACAGGCATCCCGACAAAACACCTGCGGCGCCTCCAACGCATCCAAAACGCCTCCGCCCGACTGATCCTCAACGTACCCCGCCGCAACCACATCACACCCCACCTGAGAGACCTCCACTGGCTCCCCGTTGACAAGAGGATCACATTCAAGCTCCTCACCCACACACACAAAGCACTCTACAACACCGGACCTGCTTACCTAAACAACAGACTCAGCTTCTACACCCCCACCCGACAGCTCCGCTCCGCAGACCTCGCACTCGCCACCGTCCCCCACATCCACCGAAAGACATCCGGCGGCAGATCCTTCTCCTACCTCGCCACCAAGACATGGAACACTCTCCCAACCAACCTGCCACGGACCCAGGACCTACTCGCCTTCAGAAGACTCCTCAAGACCTTGCTCTTCCACCAGTAGCAGCTTACACCCCCCCCCCCCCCCTCGAAACCCTAACGGGTATGTAGTGCACTCTATAAATATATTGATTGATTGATTAACATTTACTGCACTTTTAGTCTGTATGTATATGAGAAAATTATAACATTCTTTTCTGAAAAAAGAAGTAGTGTAGGATTGCCCTAACAAACACATAGCATGAAGAAAGGGAAGGTAAGAAGGCATTTACTGCCCAGTGCCTAAGTCTTTCTGCTGTTTTCTCAGTGGGTTAGTTTTTCACAGTGTCTGCACTCTTGCCAATTATGGTAAGTTTGTTTCCCGAGATTGACATTCTGATGGCGGCTGAGTTGGCTCGGTAAGAATAGGGGTGAATGAAGGGAAAAGATCATATGGGATGATCTGGGGGTGGCGTGAGATTTGATGTTTGTGTTCAGAAAGAACAAGCTAGTTACCTTCGGTAACACCTTATTTAGTAGAGACACAGACTAGCCGCAGATTCCTAATCTTAGAATTCTCCCCCAGATGTCAGACTGGATCGGAACCTTTTCTTCAGCAGCACCTCAGTGCGCTGCTAAAGGGATTTGTGTGACTATGTAGCGACGTCCGAGGATATGAAGTTGACGAGGTACATATAGTCACTTCCCCCGACGCTGACGTCAGTTCCTTTTGTGACTTGAACCGCAAAACAACACGGAGCCACATAGAAACTGGCAATGGAACATTGTATACACCAAAAAGGGTGGACATAATCATGATGTAACAACCACCAAAATGAAACAAAACAACACAAGAATGCCCCGAAGCGTGAGACTGAACTCAAGGAACCAAGTTCGCAAAGCGGGGAGGATGGGTGGGTCGATAAGGAATCTGCGGCTAGTCTGTGTCTCTACCAGATAAGGCGTAACTGAAGGTAACTAACTTGTTCATCTGATAGAGACAACTAGACGCAGATTCCTTATCTTACAATTAGATACCAAAGCAATTGCAACCCAGGAGGAGGGCTGCCAAAACATCTCACCCATGCTCGCAAGAAACAACTGGTCAACTAAAGAATAGCAGACAATCTATGAGAAAGACAAAAGAAATATGTAGCGCACCCTCGAAAAGTAGGAGACCCTCATATCACAAGCAGATATGAAAAGTTATGGCCGTGTAAGAAATGGCCATGAAAACGAACTAAAGGTGGAGCCACAACAGAAAAGGCATTGAAGTGCTCCAAAGAATTAGCAAGATGAAGAGGAGCAAAATCATCTAATATGGAGCTATCCGGAATGCTGCTTGCACCAAAATAGTTACTGAAAAACTTCAAGAAGCAGAAGCATCACATTGAAAGGGATGAACCTGACAGCAGAATGAACATGTGTAGGAAACCACAAAGAAAAAAAGAGCTTAGACATAAAGCAAAAACGGGAGGCTTTCAAACAGAATACCCTAAAGGTGTACCAAAAGCTTGTTACCAATGGGTAAAATAGGATGACTGGAAATACCAGCCATGGAACCCATACAGAGGGGTAGACTTGTAAGAACTTGGATATAACAAAGCAGAAAGTGCCCAGAGACATACACAGGCTCCGGACAACACTGATGGTAAACAAAATTGGAACTTTTGAATGTAGATGCATGACATCAAAGGCACAAAACCTGAATATTGAGCTGTGCCTCTAATGCTAGAAAAGAAGAAAGTAGAAGGTTTTGGAGGAGCGAGAACACAGGAGGAAAATGAAGAGGGAAAAAATAAATAAAATACCCCTCAGTACAGCAAAAGTAACACAAGCTGAAAACAAGGCCAGTACATCAGAGGAAGTAGATGGTGGAGAACTACCTGCTCTAATAAACTGACAGATACTGTGCAATACAGTAAGAAAAGAAGAACAAGTTACCTTCGGTAACGCTTTTTCTGGGGTGGATACAGAAGATAGCTGTGGATTCCTCACCTTATGAATTCTCCCAGTGCGCCAGCATTCGACAGAAACTTTCTTTCCAGCTCTTCACGTCGACAAGGACATCACAATTGCACGGCTCCGCACGCAACTCCGTCTGACGTCATAGTGGCAATAAGAGGTCCTCGTCTGCGTGCCGACATCAGTTTCACCATTTTTTTACATGTCTTTGAGACGAAAAGGTGAATACCGACTTCACAAGAACAACATATACATACCAATCCAAATACAAATCACAATATTTGTTTATATAAAAAAAAACACCAAAAACGTATATACATATCTAGCAAAAGAAGTCTTGGCATGACCAGACAGGCAACAGGGAGGCGGGTGGGACTGTGAGGGATCCACAGGTAGCTACTGTATCCATCAGAAAAAGCATGACCGAAGGTAAGTAACTTGTTCTTCTGATGGATACAACTACCTGTGGATTCCTCACCTTATGAATAGAATCTTAAAGCAGTCCCGCACTCGGAGGTGGGTGCCTGACTGGTCACACCAAGAAATCCTGCAACACAACGTGCAAAATGGCCATCCCTCCTAACTTCAGAGTCCAAGCAATAATGATTCTCAAAATTGTGGAGGGAAGCCCAAGTTGTGACTTTACAAATGTCAGCAACTGGGACACCTCTAGCCAAGGCCGAAGTGGCAGATTTAGCCCTGGTGGAATGGGCCCTAATACCTTCAGGAGGAACCTTCTTTGCCAGTGAATAATAAATCTTTATGCAAAGAATGACCCACCTGGAGAGAGTTCTCTTGTGGACGGCTTTGCCCTTTATCTTGCCCACATATCCAATGAAGAGTTGATCATCAATTCTGAAGTTTCTCATCCTCTCAATGTAGAAACTCAGAGCCCTTCTTGGATCTAATTGGTGCAGTCTTTCTTCCTCCTTTGAAGGATGGGGAGGAGGGTAAAAGGATGAGAGGGTTCTAGATTGCCACATATGAAAGGGAGTGACAACCCTAGAAAGAAGAGCCGCCCTGGTTCTCAACACCACCTTGTCAGCATGAAAGGATTTAAAGGGAGGTTTGACACCAAGAGCCTGGAGCTCACTCACACACCTAGCAGTTGTGATAGATATGAGGAAGACTGTTTTCAAGACTAACAGCCTCGATGAACAAGAATGCAGAGGCTCAAACGGTGAACCCATTAAAAAAGTAACAGCCATATTCAAATCCCACTGAGGTATAAGAAACAGAGTGGGAGTAAACTTGTTAGTCAGGCCTCTCAAGAACCTAATAACTATGAGAGATTTAAACAAGGACGGCTGTTCAGGCAGGCAGCGCAGATAAATAACCCTTCACAGTCACATCTGCCCATCCCTTCTGTGCCAAGGAAAGGGCAAAAAGCAAAACATCTGAGAAATGGGCCTTCAAGGGATCAATTTGCTTCTCTCCACACCAAGCAACAAATTTTGCCCATCTGTTAGCATAGACAGTCTTGGTGGAGTGTCGCCTAGCCGATAAGATAACATCCACTACTTCTTGAGGGGAGAAAAATAACTCCGATTTCCCAGTTCAATCTCCAGGCATGTAGTTGCATGCTCTGGAGGTGGGGGTGTATAACCTGCCCCTGCGACTGCAAGAGGAGGGCTGCCCTGTGAGGGAGACAGAGCAGAGGGCACAGTGAGAGTTCTGAGTACCACACCCTTCTTGGCAAATCCAGAGCTATTAAAATGACTTGAGCCCGGTCTTGGCGAATCTTCCTCAGAACCCGAGGAATCAAGATTATGGGGGGAAATGTGTAAAGTAACTGGCCACACCAAGACATCTGAAATGGGTCCCCCAATACCCTTTGCACTGGATACTGGAGGCTGCAGAACAACAGGCAGTGCGCGTTCTCCCGAGGGGCAAACAGGTATATCTGTGGAAAACCCCACATCCGTAAGAGGTGAAAAACCATATCTGGGTGAAGATGCCACTCGTGCTGGGCCAAGAAATGCCGACTGAGACTATCCGCATGTACGTTGAGAACCCCGGCCAGATGGCTTGCACCTATGCAAATCCAATGGTCCTGAGCCGAGGACCAGAGCCACAGAGTCTCTCTGCAGAGAAGGTACGATCCTACTCCCTGCTTGTTGATGTACCACATCGTGGTAGTGTTGTCCGTCAAGACTGACTGACCGCGAAGGGATGGAAGGAAGGCCTTGAGAGCCAGATGCATCGCCTGAAATTCGAACAGATTGATGTGAAACATTTGTTCTGGTGGGGACCAATGACCTTTAACCTCCAGGTCCCCCAGATGAGCGCCCCATCCTAGAGTGGAAGCATCTGTTATGACCGTGGCCACTGGAGGTGGTGGACAAAACAGATTTCCATGGAAAAGGTTGCCCTCCACAGCCCACCATCGTAGATCCGATGCAGCGTCTCTGGAGATCGTTATTGACTCCTGGAGATCCCCTTTGTGTTGAAACCACTGCTTGCGGAGGCACCACTGGAGAGCCATCATGTGCCAACGTGCATGAGTGACCAACAGGTTGCAAGAAGCGAATAGACCGAGCAGACGTAGGACCTTAAAGACTGGAACGACCGCTCCATTTTGAAACACTGGAATCAACGCCTGAATGTCTTGAAACCGCTGAGGCAGAGGATAGGCCCAATTCAATGTGGTATCTATTACTGCCCCTATGAACAGGAGGTACTGAGAGGGCTCCAGTTGAGACTTGGGCACGTTCACCGAAAAGCCCAGGTTGAACAACAACCTTGTTGTCACTTGCAAGTGATGCAGCACAAGCTCTGGGGACTTGGCTTTTATCAGCCAATCGTGCAGGTAAGGGAATACAGATACTCCCTTCCTTCTGAGGTCTGCTGCAACCACCGTCATCACCTTCGTGAAGACCCGAGGTGCAGAAGTAAGACCAAAAGGAAGGAACGCAAACTGAAAGTGTTGCTATCCTGCCACAAACCTGAGATAATTCCAGTGCAACTTCAGAATGGAGATATGGAAATAAGCATCCTGCAAGTTGACAGACACCATCCAATCTTCCTTAATCAACGCCAGAAGCACCTGTGCTAGAGTCAGCATTTTGAATTTCTGCTGTTTGAGGAACAAATTCAAAATCCTCAGGTCCTGGATAGGCCTCAATCGACCATCCTTCTTGGGAATCAGGAAATATCGCCAATAGCATCCCTTACCCCTTTCCTGCTCTGGAACCAACTCCACTGTACCTTTTGCTAAAAGGGCTTGAACTTCCTGCTGAAGCAACAGGAGATGATCTTCTGAACAAAACTAATGACGGGGAGGGGTAAACTCCTGAAAAGGAAGGGCATAACCTTTTCCCACAATACTTAGTACCCAAGAGTCCAATGTGACTAACTCCCACTCATGGAGAAAATGAAATATCCTGTACCCTACGGGAGAAGCATGACTTAAGATGGATGGAAAACTAGGGCTGCTTTCCTAGTTGTGTTCCCCCAGAGGAAGAGGATGAGGCAGGGTGCTGCTGGGTGGCTCCTCGTGTCCTAAGCCTCCTCCGCCCTCTAAAAGATCTATAGAGAGTGTTGGCAGGCTGTTGAGTGCAGGACTGTGGCCTTCCACAATAAGAGGATCCACGAACAAAACCCTTAAACCACAGAAGGGACCTAAAGGGTGTAGATGCAGACGCCTTTAGCCCCAAGGATCTCGCAGTAGCCCTACTGTCTTTGAAACGTTCTGAAGCAGAGTCCGCCCTGGACCCAAACAACTTTTTGCCGTCAAACGGAAGGTCCAACAAAGTTGTTTGAACATCCAGAAGACCTAAGCCACGCATGCCTCCTGGTGGCCACCAAAGTGCCCATTGCCCTGGCTAATGAGTCAGCTGTATCCACACCAGACTGGATAATCTGTTTGGCCGCCGTTTGTGTCTCCAAAAGGAGCTCATCAAACTGCCCCTGCATTTCTTGAGGCAAGTAAGGTACCACAGCTCTTGCCGTGTCCATCAGAGCATGAACATACCTCCCCAGCACACAGGTAGCATTGACCGATTTTAGGGCCATTCTACGAGAGGAGAAACTTTTCTTGGCCGCTTGCTCCATTCTCTTGGACTCCCTATCCGATGAAGTAGCAGGAAACAAGCCAGGTGCAGATCGAGCAGAACAAGAAGCTTGGACCACCAAGCTCTCAGGAGTCGGATGTTGGGATAGAAATCCAGGATCCCCAGGAGCAACCTTGTACCTCCTTGCTACAGTCCTGGACACCGCTGGAGATGTAACAGGTTTTCTCCAAATGTCCAAAATAGGCTCCGTATGAGCATCATTGAACGGGAGTAGGGGCTCCGCAGAAGTAGAGGAAGGATGCAACACCTACATCAAAATGTTTGTCTTTGCTTCCGAAGCTGGTAAAGGAAGTTCCAAAAATTCCGCAGCGTTCCTTATGACAGTGTGATAGGATGCTGCCGCCTCTGTAAATTCACCCGAGGATGAAAGATTGCCACTCAGGGGAGGTATCAGTCCACTAGCAGAGTCCAGACCATGAAACTACCCCATAGGTTCAGAAATTTCTACTTCCTCTAACAGCTGTTGTTGATATTCCAGCTCCTCCAAGAGCCTCAATGTTCTCCTCCTCGATCTCAATCTGGCCTCCCATCTCTGAGTCGATAGAGTTAGCTGACGTCGACTTCAAAGCAGATGGACGTGGCAGAGGAGATGGTGGAGATACACTGCGTCCTGGCCGGGACCCATCCAACGCCGGTATTGACTCCATCGCCATCATTTGAGGCAACAAGGTCATCGGCGCCAAACCAACACTCTCAGCCTCATAAGAGGGCACAAACTGAGCCGAAAAGTACGGCACCAGCATACCCAACGAGAATGCTAACGGACCTAAGACCAGTCGGTGCACCAGAAGGGGCCATAGCTTTGTTAAAAATACTAAACATAGCATTTAGGAAAGCCGCCGGATCCGCTCCCGGAGTCGGGAAGGCAGGAAACCTCTGGTCATCTTGCGGCGCTTGGGTCGGATCCGAAACTTGTTGCCACCGGCTCCTGAACCAACACAGGTGAAAATTGAGTTGGAGGACTTGCTGGGGACTCGAAGACTTAAATCAGTGATGGCGCCGGAGAAGCCTGAGGACTTTGAGGCTGTGGATTAACAGTCGGACCTACCTCCCACACCGTACAACGTTGTCTCAAAGGGGACCGAGACCAATCTCTGGAAGAACAAAGTTGAAAATCGCGCCGGTGCCGCTTCTTATGAGATCTCTATAACTTATGAGAAGAAGAGTCCCTTGTCTTAGATCTCCGATGACCCTTGTGTCGTCTCTTACCTTTTGCTAAGAGGAGCTCAGCCTCTCTTTCATTTAAAGCATTCTGGTTCATCCTCGGGCAAGACAAGCACCCTTCTACGTCGTGGTCCAAACTTAAACACCACAAACAGTCTTCCTGAGGGTCTGTGACTGACGTACGCCCACCTCACTCGCAACAAGGCTTAAAACCTGATTTCTTTGGCGGAGTGACAAGTACAAGACACCTTTGAAACAGTAGCTGTTCGACAGCCAGGAAAAAAACGCTATTGTCGAAGGCAAGGAAAAAAGGGAACGGATGTCAGGACGCCGGCGAGGACCTCTTATTGCCACGATGACGTCAGATGGAGTTGCGTGCGGAGCAGTGCAATTGTGGCGTCCTCGTCGTCGTGAAGAGCTGGGATGAAAGCTCCCGTTGAATGCTGGCGCATTGGGAGAATTCATAAAGTGAGGAATCCACAGGTAGTTGTAGCCATCAGAAACAAAATGCAGAGACACAGCCTTTGGGGAGAGTCTAAGCACAAAAAGGGTGTAAGCAGCTAATGGAAGAAATCCATCAAATAATAACTGAAGCAAGAGTGGTAATTCCCAAGGAAGAACCAGCAGAGAGATTAGCGAGTCAAGTGTAGACCACTCGGAATACTGCTAAAAAGAGTACAGAAAGAATTATTCTGGGAATGGAATCTAGATACCAGACCTTTGAAACCTATATGGTCAGAAAGGAATATGTGATAGTAAAAGAGAAAAAACTTTCACACCCCTGAGCCAACAATAAAGTAGCAATGCTAGGGGAGGACTCCTTTAGCGAGATACCTGCAGTACGCGACAACAGTTAACAAATAAGATACATACAGAAGAGGAAACAACCCTCCGAGACCGACACAACGCCAGTCATGAAAGAATTGGGGTCGACAACATCCCATAGGCGCACTATATCCCTCCCTTATAGAAGGAAGCTAACGAACTGCAAGAGCCATCACATAAACCAATAGAGGTATACAAGTATAACCCTGCCACAGTGGACTAAAGATCTGAAAACATGTCCATGGAAAAAGCAGGGTATGCCCTGAAAGAAAAAGGTGTTTTGAAATCAAAGGTAAAGGAGAGAAATGACTGAAATATGCAGTAGAGAACCCTCTCTACGCAGTGGAAGCATCCGTGAACCTGGCCACGAAGTCACAGGGGAGTGCCCCAAATATTACCCGTGAGGGAGTGCAACCATGACCACAACTTCACAGAAAGTTTCCATACACAAAAGGAAAATATGACAATAAAGATATAATTGTGCAGAAAAACAGAACAATAAGGAATGACCGCCACAACCACCCTAAAAAGGGTAGAAGGAAGGTGAAAGTAGGAACTTCCAAGGGCAACAGCCGGTGGCCCTGAGTATGCAGAAAAGAGAACCAGAAAGAACTGGAATAAAAGGATTAACTGAATTGACCAATGGAAATGCTATGGAAAACGGACAGAAAAAAAACTCTTCCATAATAAGAATGGAAAAAGGACACATGCAAAAGCAGTTGTACAAATCCTAAGGACAATAGGAAACAAACTGCTCCAATAGGAGTACCAAGGAAGCTCCTATAGGGAAGAAGAAGCAAGTAAAGAGTAGTGAAAAACGTACCCAATGGCTCCGAAGAGCAGTGGCTGAACACAAATCTCCACAGAAATCAAAGAGATTGTAGGTGACCCACCTATAAGTAGACCACAAAAGAAATCACGCCATAGGCGGAATGAGACTCAGACCTGGTCTCAAATAACAACAAAAATAACCACCATGTGTGGAACGACAGAGGAAAAATTACTATAAATGTCATTAGCGGTATAACAACCGTGGAACAGAAGTGGTCAGCACCACCAGATGCACGCAATCATGCCACTAAGTAAAATCTCCATGATGGAGGAGAACATGATATTAACAAGTAAACCTCCAAAGAGCAGGGAGTACACACTGTAGGTGAACTGACAACAAAAACACACTCCAGAATGACAATACAATAGCTAAAAGTGGTGCACTTGTACAGGCACACCCGCAAAAGGACCCTCGCAACTTAGATGGAGGGTTTGAGACCATAAGCAGAATGCCATGTAAATGCTCCTTAAAGGAGCACTAGAAGAGGAAGAGGACATGGCATTAAGTCCCACCATGAACATCTCTAATGCGGCGCTAAGCCGGATCGGCATGCGCACTAAAAAGGGACTTGCCATCAAAGGGCATATCAAGCAACGAATCGCGTATGGGTTCTGAGAAATTTGAAGAACGTAGCCAAGCTCTTCATTGTAGCGCTACCGAGGAGGACATGATCCACCCAACAGAATCAGTGGTATCAATACCACAGCAAACACCAAGTTTGGCAGCCTGCTGACCATCTCGTATCAAGGGCATAAGAGCAGTCCTAGTCTCATCAGGCATAGAAGATAAAATACGCTCCACCGAGCCACACAGAACATAGGAGACGCGAGCAAGTACACAAGAGATGTTAGTGGAACGTAATGCCTAACTGGATGAGGCAAACATCCTCCCACCAGAAGCATCCAGCTGCCTGTCTTCTCGCTCCAGAGGAACAGGAGGAATCTGTATAAGACTGTGTGCAGCCAAAGCAGATCTTCCTAGGGGTGGCTTGCATCTGGGAGAGACAAAATGCTCCACACAGGGGTTACGGGGGGGGCAAAAACTGGCTGGGACCAGACTCCCTAGAGGATATAATAAAGAGCCTCACAATAATGAAGGACCGGCTCTACAGAAGACTGGTCAGGATGTAATATGACAACTAACGGATCCGTGGAGAATTGCTCCGAAGGAAGCTGTAAGTGCAACACCTCCAAAACCCCTTTCAACATATAAGCAAAAGCAGAACTAGACTCCGTAGCTAAACCAGGGGAGGAGAGTAGGACGGATGCAGGTGAGGAAACAAGACCGCTCATGGAATGGTGCCTGAATGAGGAGGCTGGGGATGTTCAGGTCCCTCCGCTAGAGGAACAAGAGGTTGAGGCTCAGTTAATGATGGAACAACCGACTCCATCAGCTCCATTCCCAGCGTCAACCAACTCAGAGAAGGAGAAACCTCGACCTCGGAGGTGGTGTTGTCTGAATTCAGAGAAACAACAATAGGGTCTTTGAAGGAAGTCGTATGCGCTACCACTGCAAAGGATGATGCCAGAAGAGAGGAATCCAGCGCAGTGCAGGAGCCGCAAGAGGCTGTGCATCAGCACGGATCCAACTCCGGAGTTAAAATTGAGGGGCTCAATGGGCACCGAGGACAAATCTGCTGGTAAGGACCTCGTCATAGCACCCACCACCTCCTTTGGGCCCAAGGGGGCTCCAAAGGAAAGAGTAGACCCAAAAACAGCATGCAAGGACGAATAATAGTCCCGCATTTGGGCCAGAATTGCCCTGGTGCCAGGATAAGGCGGAAGGGATGGGGTTGACCCTTGCGCAGACTCGTCCTCAGAAGATCTGGATGAGTCTTGCGGGAGCGTTGAAGCCAGTGGGGGTCGCAACTTCACCCGAGGAAACCACTTACCTGCAGGCGTCATCAGAATAGGATACATCGAGAGAGCCACAGGCAATCGACTCCTAGAACGGTCTCTGGGATGAGAAGTAGAAGATGACGGACTATGATACCTTCGAGTGTCTTGAGAAGACTGTGACACCTGTGCTGCCAAGATCTTCATCAGCCACTCACGTAACGTATTAGGCCTCAGTTGTTGACAGGCGTAGCAGTCATTGTGGTGGATGCCAAGGCACCACTTGCAGATGGAATGGAGGTCGGTGACCGACATCTGTCAAGAGCATGAGCCAAAGGGCTTAAAGCCATTAGGCATAAACACTGTTCAAAGTTAATACATTTTTTTTTTTTAAACATGAAAAACGTAAAGGCCAAAAATGGGCAGAGGAACTGCTTCTCCGGACCCCCCCTTGCTGCGTGGAAAAGAAGAAATTGACATCAGCGCATCAGGGAAGGGACTATATGGACTCTGTCGACATCCTATCCGGGGACAATGTCGCTACAGTCTCACACAACGCCCTCTACAGACGTGCAGAAGTGCTGCTGAAGAAAAGTTTCCGGGTCCAGTCCGACACCTGGGGGAGAAGTCGAAGATAAGGAATGTGCGAGTAGTTGTCTCTATCAGATCAGGCAGTTTTAGGTTGTAAAGACGACTGGATGCTGTTCCTATCCTTCCCTTTCAAGTTATCTTTAAATGGATTATGAAGAGGACGATAGCCAAGCTATCAGTGTGTGTGAAATAGCTTCTAATTTTTCACCTTTGTCTTATTAGTACAAAGGTAAAGTGGAAAACCTACTGCTATTAAAATGAAAAGAAATTAAAAGAAAAACACCTTTGTCACTTGGCCAATCCCGGAATATCTGCAGTGGGCAATCATCATCATCAAGTGTTGTCTCCTTCATGGCTTTATCTGTTTGCTGCCCAACAGGAAGGTGCATCACCTGAAAGACAAAGCAGTTGTCAATCCATCAAACTCCTGCACTTTTATGAAAACCATCTCAACTTATGAAAGTGATTGCCATAGAGAAGTCCACATACTACTACTTGCATATATACATTGACTGTGTAAGGGCTACAATATCATAAGTAAACATCATATTGCTTTAAAAGTAACTACCTAATCCTCTTCCAGGAAAACTTGTTCCAAATGTCAGTGGGGGTGCTTCTCCTTTATAATGCTGCATAGCACATATAATTCATTGATATGTAATGTACTCCTGTCAGCCCCTATTCGGGAGAGGGGCACAGGACAGACAGATGGATTACTGGGCCCATGCTGTGGACCTTTATGATGTTTGCTACTGGTTTTCTGGATCCAGTCCTACAATGGCTCTGCAAACTGGGCCAAGTCCACACCTAACACTTAGGGCGGTTGAAAGTGAGCAGGCAAAGGCTTCTCAAGGGTGTAATGTGGGGACAAGAGAGCACAACTCAGTGATCAATCAACAAACAATATATTATCCAGCCCAGTTTAATCTTGTGGGTAAAATGAAAGTACTTTAATCACACAGCATTACATAGTATTACGTATTACAATGAGGGGAAAAAGGCACAGTGTTTGAATCCTTTAGCAATCCTAAAGCAAGCAAAACATCCTTTAGGTATCTTTCCTCCAATAACAGTGTCCTATTCTATAACTCTAGTGCATAACATGGGACAATGCGCTGAATGGGATTAAGTGTAGTGCTCCTAATCCCACAGTGGCAGCTCTATGATTTTAGGGGCTCCAGTCTCATTTGGAACGTTATTGCTGGGAAAGATAAGTTCGACAGAATACATGGCAGCCTCCCTCAGCCAAGTGCAGATATTTGAATGGCATTGATTGTAAGGCCTTCACGTCTCGAAGGGGGCATGCCAAACGGGAAAGGGGGGGGGGGGGGGGGGGGGTACGGTAGCCTGCCTTGCCCAATACACTTAAATGGGATTATACGTTGGCCTTAACCATTCAATTGCATAATACTGCGCGAGACTCCACACCACTGTTATTAATGTTTATGTTTCTCCTCTTTGTTACAGAGGGTCTTCGCCTATCTTGAGGATGCCTTAGGCGGTGAGTTCCCCCCATCTATAGAACTGGTGGGAGATTTAAATTATAAAATCTTCAACCATGCCATATGCCAAATGCGTGATGCGGAGAGAGGAACCACAGTTTGAATTCTAGCTTGCGGTTCCCCCTCTCAATAAAAACTAATGAAAGAGGGAAACTTTTCCTCAGCCTTCATAAGAAAAATGATTGCATTATTGCAAATGGCAGGCCTCCCTCTGATTCTCCTGCCTCTTTTATTCTTCCTTCTGTTTACTGGAAGACTTTAGGATTACACCCCTCACAGCGACCATAATTTTCTTTATATTACTGTAGAAACGAACATGGCTCCTATAGAACCCTGTACGTTTGGTGGGCTAACTCAGGCTCTTGATAAAAAGACAGGTAGGACACAGTGGAATTTTAAAAGGGTTGCAGGTGGATCAGCATTGCTAGAATATGTGGTTGATGATCTGAATGGTTGGGAGGGGATGGAATTGCTATTTTTTTCAAATTTATGAAGCAGCTGTTAGTTAACATCTCCTCCAGAGAGTTAAAAAGTGCCCGGAAAATGACCCCCTTACACTGCTTGATCTAAACAGAGAAATAAATAACTTGGTCAGATCCCAGTATTTAACTTATTCTGGGGAAAATAAATTCACGGTCGATCTGTTAACAAGGGGAAAGAGGCATTTGAAGGTCCACCTCAAAAAAGAATCTGGGGAAAGGCTTTGGATCCATCTCCGGGAAGCAGCAACTAAGGGTAGGCAATGCGCTTTTGATCATTGGTGGGGGATGGCTGCGGTTCCAGAGTCCGTTCATCACTTGTCGCTATTGCCGAAGCCCATTGGTCTGAAATTATCGCCATCCTGTATGCTTCAAATGGAATCAAACTGTTCTAGATCCCTGAAAACAAGGGGACACACTCTCCCTCAATAAAAGAGATAGAGTTTGCAATTCGTTCTATGTGTTCCTTTGCTGCAATGGGACCTGATGAACTTCCCATCTCAGTAATAAAACAAGACAGCAGCTCTTGGAGCAAGATCTTCTATGTGGTCTTTCGAAGATGTTGTCTCTCCAGAAGCATACCTCCTTCTTGGGTTGGGAGTATCATTGTATCCTTATTTAAAAAGGGTGACTGAAATTGCCCTGTTAACTATCAGCAGATAGCCCTTTTGGATGCATTGGGTAAAATTTTTAACAAATGTCTGCTCTCCAGACTCACATTCTGGGAACAGGAGAATAACATCATCCCCCTGGAACAATCTGGATTTAGACGTAAGCATAGTACCCTGGACAACATCGCCTTGTTACAGGTTATCTCAGAAAAATATGTGAAACAGAAAAGGGATAGTATACGCCGCCTTCATTGATTTTTCCACTGCCATCGATAAATGGATAGAGATCTATTATGGGCAAAGTTGGCCAGTATGTGGATGCCGCTATTCCTCCTAGAGCTTGTCATAGCATTCCACTCCAATACTTGGTGTAGAATTCTTCTAGGGGGTGATAAAGGTCTATCCCATTGGATATCCACTTCGAATGGGCCAAAGCAAGGTTGCCTATTGGCGCCCTTGCTTTTTTCTTTATACATCTCATAGCTTGCCTCTTTCCTGTCTCAGGGCAAGGGATTTCCCCCACAATTAGGTGAGTACCCAATATGTTGCCTATTATACGCTGCATCATTTTTTATCTAACTCCTAAAGATCTACAGAATAGCTTTCTGCTCTTATCAAAATACACTGAATCCCATTTCCTGAAGATCAATGTTTCAAAAAGTAAGGTTCTCTGCTTCTTGGGGGAGAAAAGATAACTTTTCCCAATATCCATTGGTCATTGGGAAAGCAAAAACTAGAAATAGTGAAATCATATCTCTTTTTAGGGAAAGTAGTTTGCGGGAACCTTAGTGATGTCGCTCACATTGTCTCTAATAAATTGAAGGCTGACTGTCAGGCAGGAGGTCTAGGGGCCCTATATACATCTACAGGGAGAAGGCACTTTTCATATCTGTTATCAGTATATCGAGTCAAAATTCCAGCAAATGTCTGTTAACACTGCTGTTTCAGTGGGGGCCTTAAGGCTGGAAATGGGACTCCGAAGTGTGTGTTCAAGGTTTAGCAGGGGTTATTCATTTGATTGTTTCACTTATAAGGAGTGAGGAAAACACCATAAGATCTATACTAAAAAAAGAACTCTTCTCAGAAAAGAGTACAACCAAATACTCCTTTTGTAAGAACCTTTCTTACGCTCTTGAAAGATTGGAGCTGGACCGAAGTCTGCTCCTGGAACTACCTCCATTGCACTTGAAAGTTAATTTGAGGCAGCCAACGTGGGTATTGAGTTTTCGCTTAGACGTAGAGAGCTGTAAAAAAAAATTAAAAAAAAAAAATGGTATTTTATGAATTTAGCAAAGACCCTAGGACTAACAAAAATATATTACATGGAATATTCCACATAGTTAGGCATTTTTGGATGATGCTTCGTCAGGGTTTTCTCCCCTTGAATTCACTACTGGCAAAATGGCACGGTACAGCTAAAGAATGCAATTTTTGCCTTGCCGAAACTCAAGATTTAATCCAAGTATTTTTTGACTGCCCTTCCCTGGCCTCATTCCGGCGTAAATGGCTAAAACCAATTTGTCTTCAGCTCTCTCAGTTGTCGGCAGCTGAGTTCCTCCGAACCTTGTATGATCCACCTAATTAATTATTTTGTTTCAGAATTTTTAATTTCTTCAAATGTTTTTTATATTTATTCTAAGTGTATATGCTGAAAAGTAAGTTAACTGATTCATAAGTAAACAGGCATTGTGTGTTATATGATACAATAATTAGGTGACTCCGGTGTAATGATGCATTTTATTATACCTGGATCTCATAAGGGAGAGGGGCAATAGTATCCGTCATATGTCCATATGTGGGGTTTTGCAGTTAGGTCGAACAAGGCAAATGACGTTTCTATTTGTCTGTAACTTCATGATTTATATGTGGCTTAGGAAGCGAAGCACCTCAGTAAGAAGGGAAGCACCTCAGTAAGAAGCACATAAGGAAGAATTGGGTTTGGCCTATGAATATTCCATTTTGTGCACATGTTTATATTTGCAGTATTATGGGCAGATAGGAAACCTTTTAGACTGTGTGTTCGTATACATTTTATTCCACTGCTTCATTTATAGTGTTTTATTTATACCTTGGCACTCAACACCTTTAGGTGAAATACGTCTGGTAATGACCATAAATGGCCTAATATTCTTGCACTTAACAATATTCTAATTGCACTGATGCGAGTATTTGCACCATTTTACTTTTTGTACTTTTAGAAGAGTAAAGCAGCATGCAACTTTAAGTTCAGAAAAAGTATTGTTGAGCACTTTTATAGAACATTTTTACTGTAAAAATTTTAAACCATGTCCAACTAGATTTTAGGTGTAAAGGGTGGTAGAGACAAAAGTATTGTTTTATTGTTTATTCTTATGTGGACCTCAATTGAGTTCCAAAACATAAATAAAAATTGAATTAAATTGAATGGCAGGTGCACCCTCCAAGCTAATCCAGAACAGGTGGGTGTCTCTGGCAGGTGTGGCCTTTGAGCTGAACAGGGCTCTCAAGTCAGCTGCAACAAAGGGCCCAGACTCCAACACCAACAGCAGAACCACCAGTCTCTCGGTCACACAGCAGCCTGTCAATCAAGATGCCTGACAAATTCAAAAGCTTTGGCGCAGTTATCTGAAATAACATATCTGGGTCTCCGTGCAACACTGGCCGCACCTGGCTTAGGTCCCTCATAGATGATTGCTTTATCTGGTTGTTCCCCATGCCAGGAACATGCTGGGCTCCTCCTCCTGGACAGTTTACTCTAGTGTACTTCATCAAGCCTTGATGAAGGCATATGTCGTGGTGAAACAAAAGTGGAGCTGCCGGAGACCAGCAAGGTCCAAGAGGACTCAACCCACGGTGGGGAGGCCTAGGAGAACCCTCAGCAAGGCAGAGACCCACTGGACGAGGAACCAGGAGTCACAGAGGAGCCTATGCAGCACAACTGGAGAAGCGTCCCACGCCGCAGGAGAAGCATGCAGAGGGTGGTGCATTGCAGGAAGGAGTGCTGAGACTACCTAGAGCCTCAAGATCTCTTGGCGGGGATGCCAACAAGTCTTGGTAGCTACAAGAGACCGTGCACGGGGGGTACCGTCCTGCATAGGAAGGCAAGGGCTTACCTCCTCCAGAGTTGGACATCAGGCAGAGGACACCACTCCGGACTACCACTCATGATGCAGGATTCAAGCAGCTCAGGATGAGAGGAGATCCACGCAGCCGGCCATCATTGCAGTTGGTGGCTGCGGATGCAGGGGAGTGACTCCTTCACTCCAAGGGAGATGTCTTCTTCCTTCTTGTGCAGACTGAAGACTTGACACTCCCCTCCCCTTTTCATTGTCCAGTTTCACGCCAGAGCAGGGTCTGGGGGGTGGTCTCTGAACCCATGTAGACTGGTTTATGCATGGGGGTACCAAATGTGCCCTTCAAAGCATACCACTGGCTTAGGCAGGCTACACCTCCCAGGCTATGTAACACTTATTTCCAAAGGAAGAGGGTGTTACACCCCACTCCCCACCACCCAAAGTAAATCCTTTGTTCTTCCTTCCTGGGCTTGAGCTGTTCAAGCAGCAGGAGGGAAGAAACCTGTCTGAGAGGAGGCGGCAGCTTGGGCGGCCCAGAAAAACCCCGAAGGCTGTATGGAGCAATACTGGGGCCCTCTAAGAAGCCCCCAGAGTGCATGGAATCATACTTCCAATACTGGCAACAGTATTGGGGTATGATCCGACATGTTTGATACCAAACATGCCTAGGTTCAGAGTTACCATTATGTAGCTGGACATAGGTAGTGACCTATGTCCAGTACACGCATAAAATGACGTCCCCGCACTCAGGAAGTCCAGGGAAATGGAACTGGAGTTCACACAAAGGTACATGCACTCTGGGCTAGGAGGGCCTACCTTAGGGGTGACTTACAGTGACCTGGTGAAGTGACCTGTAGTGAAAAGGGTGAATACACCCTTTCACGCAGGCTGCAATGGCAAGCTTATAGATATACTTTGCATGGGCTCACCATGGGTGGCATAATACATGCTGCAGCCCAAGGGGATCCCCTGGTACCCCGATGCCCTTGTTACCATATACTAGGAGATTACACGGGGGCAACAGTATGCCTGATCTGGAGTGTAAGTAACCAAGCTACCAAGTTTGAAGGGAGAGAGCATAATCACTGGGGTCCTGGTTAGCAGGATCCCAGTGAACAAAGTCAAATACACTGACAACAGGCAGAAAATGGGGGTAGCCATGACAAGAAAGAGGGTACTTTCCTACATAAATAGTCTTTAGTAGTTTCATCTGAGTGGTTTTCATTCGATATTTAGCGTGTAACAAAGGGGGAAAGAAGAAAAACGTGATTGTATTAATATAAAGGGAAAAAGATAAGTGAGGAGAAAAAAGAAGGTAAAGAAATAATAATAGAACCTGGAGGTAAAGTAAAACAAATATTCAAATGTAGGGCTGTATAGAGCTATAATATAAAGAAAAATCATATAAGGAAACAAACTATGATAGTATAATATGGTTAAGAAAGAAAAGAAACTTATCAGAGAAGAGGTATCTAAATGCACATAGGATTAACAAGAGCAGAAAACAAAACAATTGTAAATACTCACAACAAGTACCATTTTGTCCAACACAAAGTGATAAAACAACAATGTATACACAAAAAAAGACCTCCCAGTTCACTCAATCTCAAAGCGGTCTAAATTTGCCAAGACTGAAGCTACTGCAGGTGAGTTCTGTTGGTTATAAATGTTCTGCTGAACAAGTTACTTATCTCTGGTAATGAATAATCTGGTAGAGACATATTCTCAACTCAAGAGGTTAGTCCCCGCTGCCACAGAAGGTAGCTCAAGGCCACGGACCTCAGTTCCCCTTCTCAACACCATGAAATACAACACTCCCTCTTTCGTAGTCACGTAAGGGGGAGAAAGCATGCCAGCGTCAGGAGAGGTATCCAGACTGCTAGCTTTGCCCAAGTCCTGTGCCCAGTTCACTTCATAGTCTTCCAGCTGGAATTCTAAGCGAGTCCTCCACACTTTCCCCTTACCTGTACCTATAAGAATAAGGCTCAGGATCCAATCTGGGGAATGTAGGCCCCATTGAAGACAAAACCGAGGTCGATAGACATCGGTCCGGCTCCACATCAGAGTTGAGTATAAGTATGGGGTCGATGTTGGTCATGGGCCCAAATGGCGCCTGAAGCATAGACATATTTGACAGCACTGGGGAAAATCAAGTTTGGCCCAACAGGCGTCAGCACGGATCAGACAACAGATCCGGAGTTGGCGCATATATATGATTGCGACGTCATCACAGCGACCACAACGAACGCAGAGTTGACCAACGCCACCTGACAGCCTGCAAGAGTACTGCTTGAAGAAAAGCCTCAGGATCCAGTCTGACGCCTTGGGAAATTCTAAGGTAAGGAATCTGCAACTAGAAGTCTCTATCAATTACAAATGTTAAAAGAATCCGTTCATTTGTTTCCTCTATGTGCTTCAACATAATGATGCAGGTTTTCCAAGACCCCTCCAGTCTGTTGTCAAAGCGGCCCAAAGTCAAACAATGATCCAATCATGGGTGAGCATGAATTATTACTGAGGCCCCTTTATGTTGTCAAAATAAATCTGCATCTGTATAAAACGAGGCAGAGCGAGGAGAAATCAGATGTTCTGTGCTCTCAACATCAGCTGTGGCACTCAGATAACAAGCCACCATCTTCTTAGCAATAGATACTGCTTCACCACAGTGGCTGGAACTCATCATGATAGAAGTAATCGCGGATGAAAATTCTGCTCGCTAAAGGAGCTCCATCAATTCCGGTCATGGAATCAGACTTTACTTGGAAATGACACAAAGCAGGGATGACATAGATCATCCACGGTCTCACCATTTGAGAACTCAAACACTCAAAGGAATTTAAGCGTAGCTCTTTGGTGCTGCCTGGAGGATCAGATCATCCATCAGCATCAGTACAGGTTTCGACAGTGGTAAAATCAAACTAACATTGATAAAGATGTCACAACTGATATAGTTTGAGTAATAGCAAAGTTTTCATGAGAAGGGATGACCTCACTCCGGACTAGTCGAGGTACTGCAGTAAGTCTGTGCCAACTCCACACCAAGAAAACCAAAGTCAATGGCACAATTAAACCCGTAACAACCAGAGGAAGCACTTCAGAAGGGTTCTAGGCAAAGATGGGCACCATTGTCTTCTGAGAGGCTTCAATTTGACGCTGGGAGGTGGCAGTGGGTGGGGTGTTTATCTGATTTATGGTTCACAGCTATCAGAGTGGCTTTGTTCCTGGCTGTAATGTGGTGCTTAATATTAGGCATTTTTTTCACGTTCAAGAGGTGGGGCACGTCCTGATTGGCCTCAGTGGCTGTACTGGTCTTCGATCTGGATAAGACATCCGACTCAATGGGATTATTTATTTGCAATGTTACACTGCTATGGGTATGAGGACTGGTCCATAAAGATCATCAAGTTGTAGTATACAATGCGGATCCACAAGGAGGCCTCATATCTTAGGCCATCACAATGGAAAGAGAGACACAACAGGTGTGTCCCCTATCCCTACTGTTATTTGCTCTGGCGGTGGAGCTGTGGGCCATGCATGCCTGCTGCATTGGGGGTACATGGGGAATTCCCTTACAAGACCTCACTCGCATTATTTCCCTCTACGAAGATGATGTTCTTGTTTACATTAAGGACCTTGATATAGTTCTCACTAGTCTTGCCTGTCTCTTGTCTGCTTCCGGGGACCTTTTGGGCTCTGTATGAGCTGGATGATATCCTGTGCTTACCCCCTAACACCCGAGGCACCCTACCTCCCAGTGCTTGTGTGCAGAGAGCCCTTAAGATGGGAAGACCTCTCCTTCCACTATCTGGGTGTCAATGCCTACCACACTGATAGATATCGATGTTTTGTATGGTGATCTGGCAAAAATGGTGCCTTCCCTTTGGAAAACTCTCCAGCTCTCTGTAGCCAGGCATATAGCCTGGGAGATAAAAGCTAAGCTCCCCCGCCTGCTCTATTGTTTCATCACTCTACTCATATTCCTGTGTCAAACGCTATTCTGTGATTTACATAAATTGTTGGAGACCTTATTAAGCACCACAGCAGTAACTGAATAGCTCTCACTAAGCTGCAACTCCCAAAGGAGGTGGGAGGCCTTGAGGCCCCCTACTTTGAAATAGATCATCTAACAACCCAGCTACAATGGCTCATCTGATGATTGGCGGGCTGTGCCCTGGCAGACACTGGTGCTGCCTCACGGGGATGCTATACATCCTCCTAATCCTTGGGGTGCAGCATCCCTGAGCCCTTCTGCACTTCGTGTGGGTGCTGCTTTGATGTCTCAGAAGAGGTTACAGGCTTACTCGCGGGAACCCTCCCTATACCCCAACTATCCTGTTGCTGGGTCTCCTGGGGGCACCAGTGCTCTCACTCAGAGGGCCCTCCGAACCTAGGATAGAGTTGGATTGTCAATGCTTGGGCATCTATTTGCCAATGGCTAACTCCTCTCCATAGAAGAGCAGATGAACCAATTCAGACTCTACCAGGGGCAGTTACTGACATACAGCCTCTTCCATATTCTTCAGTGGAAGAAGTGGCAGTTGGAAAACTCAGAACAGTACACTAACACCCAGGTAGATAGCCTTTATACTATAGGAGATGGATGACATTTGGTGACTTGGCTTACAAAGGCTAGGATTACACCTACACAGACACTCCTACAACCACTCCTGGACACATGGGAAACTGACTTTGGGTGGGCCCTGCATGATAAGGAGTGGCAAAGAGCATTGACTCCCCCCTATAAGATCTCCTGCAATGCCAGGCTGCAACTAGTTCAATTGTATATACTACGCTGAGCATCTCTCTCACCGCAGCACATCCACCACATTTTCCTGACGGCTAGGGGCACATGTGCCCAGTGCCGGGCTCCAGTTGCTAACCTCCGACACATGTGCTAGGACTTCCAGCAGCTTACCCGGATCTGGCAAGCTGCACACTCGACCAGAGCCTTAAACAAAGACCGCCCAATCCTGGACAATTAGAAGGTGACCATGGTAGATATATACAACTGTATATAAAAATATAAGATGGTGTCTTGCTTCAACGACTTGACCCTTGTCTTAGTAAAACATGCTGTGGAAATACGGTGGATACGTTTGAACCCCCCACTAGTAGTGAGACCTGGAGACCAGCGGTGGTGTGCTAGGCAGAGGCCACACCACTGCACAGAGGATAGGTCCAGGGCCTATGCGGCCGCCCTATCGCCCCGCTATGGGACCAGCTTTGTCCTGATTCCTGGGCATTGACTATGAGAAACCTTTGGCTTCGTCTCCGGAAGGTCCCCTCAACTGTTGCACTGGATTTGCCCCACCTCTACATAATTAGGCCGCCTTCCCCTCTCTCTCTCTCTCATTTATGCCAAATATGTATAGGTTTGAGCACATTTCCCTTCCCTAAGAAATCTCTCACCCACGCCTCCCCTCCCTGCATCTGTCCCAGTTGTTTCAGTGCCATCACTTCATCATGATTAAACCAAGTTTCAGGAGCCACGGTTGCCATATGTCTGCTAACTGTACCTGTAAATGTTTTATTACTCACAGAGTCCATTGTCCCAGAAGTCAGATTACTTACACCTATTATCCTGGGCTAACTCTGATAATGTAACCTATGTATAATATATTTGATGACAGATGATATTCTGAAGTTTGTCTCAAATCTTTTGCACTTGTTTATAAAATACATAAAAATGTTTAAGAACAAACAGAGCAATATTAATATTCAATCATGTGGGCGTTGAGTAACCCAAAATTTCATACACCCAGAATTCTCATCTTAATCAGAATTACCACATTTATTGGATTGGAGACGATGATAAACCTCAATTTCATAAATGTTAAAGCACCTCCCAAAGCATGAGGTTAGTAATTGGTTCAACTCAATAAATTAGTTCTAGATCATTACGAAGTTTAAAGGGTTGTATTACAAATCTGAAAAGTAGTTATTGCCATGAAGGCTGTTTAATTAAAAGATAAAACAGAGAAATGTAAAATCAGGAATTATTAAGTGCATTATGGGCAGCAAACTCGTGAGACTGTGGAACAGGAAAGTTTTTAGCTCACTCCCAAAATCAAGAGTTTTTATATATACCATTTTTGCATAATAAATTAACAGAACTGCAAATTCACTGCGGTGTGAGCAAATGCATAATTTCATCAGCAAATCAGAGCACAACAAATTAAAACGTCATATTGCCTTAACAACTAAGCACTATACCACTACACGAATAATTATTCTTACCCCACTATGTTAATATCATCTAGAAGTGGTTTAACAAACTAGACATATGAACAGAGAATGTTATATTAATTAATAGGGTACAGTTAACTGGTGTAAGGACCTTGAGGAAAACAACTGCATTTCATAACTAAGCTGAGCAGAGTAAGTTCATCAAGAGCAGCACAAACAATGGCAGTAAAAATAAACATGCACATCTCAGCTTGACTGTGTTATGCAGAAATTGTGAGATGTTGGTGGGGGCTAGGGACATGACAAGGGTGACTCATTTTGGACAAAATGATGTATATACATGAATTTAGGCCTAATTAACAAAGATAAAAAAAATGCACATCATAGAGAATTTATTTCAAGAGAAACAATATTACATCAATGTGCTCATATGTAATCAAGTGTGAAAATACTTTCTTCTCATTATTAATGATGCATGAAAATATGAACATCTAAAATTATCCTTAAAAGTTACAGTACAATAGAACAGCAAGAGTTACATCAATCGTTCATGCTCTGGGGGTAGGGGTGCGTGTGGGGGGGGAGAAGCATGGCTAGCAACATAGCCGAAAGGACACGCTTCTAGTGATCCCTGCCAGCCGAACGCCTAAGCCTTATGAATCCTGCTTGCACAGGCAGTTTGTTTGAAAGAAACTGGAGTATTTAATACCCCTGTCGAGCATGACAGGGATGAGATAGCTCACAGAACGAAGATATGTCAGTGCAGCAGAGAAGGAGATCGCGTGGGCTGAGGAGGCCGGAGGACATGAAAGAGAAATCACCAAAAAATAGAGGATCCTTTCTTTGTGAACCTGGTCCTGTCAGACACTAACCACACGACCAGAACAATAGGCACCATGGGTAAGGAAAGAGCTCAGAGGCAGGCCCAGAGTAAAACCATTACTCAATATGCAACAAGGCACCAGACCATGCAACGACTTACCAAGCAAGCTGGGGACTCCTCTGCCCAGATGCCTGAGGAATAGGTGGAGCCCTCGAAAGCTGCTCTGATGGAAGCCATACAGGGCTCCTGTGTGGCACTGGACGGACAGATAGCTAGTGTCTCCATGGAAATGAACCTACTCAGAGTGCACTTAGGCAAAGTAGCTGACAATGTCCTGGAGACAGAAACAAATAGAACATCCCTGCAGACTGAAATAAACCAACTGAAACAACAGATGGCATACATGACCAGGATAACGGCAGCACTGGAAGACAGAGCGGAAGACACAGAAGACTGATCAAGGCTCAATAATATCAGACTACTTGGTTTTCCTGAGGGAGCAGAGGGGTGGTCCCCAGAGCAGTTCCTTGAGTCCTGGGTACGTTCTGAACTACACCCAGTGGGACTCTCAGCACTTCCTGGTAGAGAGAGCACATAAGGCCTTGGCAGCTAAGCTGCCACTGGGAGCCCCTCCAAGAGCCATCATAGGATGCCTTCTAAACTATAGGGATAGGTACATCATCCTAAGAGCAGTAAGAGAAAATTCAACTCCACAATTTGAAGGGTGAAATATTGCTATTTATCCAGAGGCGAAGTAACGACTTAGGACTTAAGTGTGCGCTACATGCTACTTTATCCAATCAAATTGAAGACTATCTATGCTGGGAAGACAGTTTCTTCGACCAGCCCGAAGATGTCTGGTCATGGTTTGACATGATGGATCCCACACAAGGGCACCCTAGGATAGTGCCAGACTTACCAAGTATCAACAAAGAAACATAGAGACCCTGCCGGCATTGCACGGTGCGGCGGGGAGGTCCCCCTGGAGAGGGGATCTGGTCAGGTGGTGATTTGCGAAGACGGCATGATAGCTCCTACACAAACTGGACACACTGGGCCCACAGAATCGGAGGGGGGATCCCCCCTCAGAGGCCGAGACTGCTCTCACACCACTGGAAGGTGGATGCGATTCCAGAGATGGAACT
Organism: Pleurodeles waltl; assembly: GCF_031143425.1. Taxonomy (NCBI): domain Eukaryota; kingdom Metazoa; phylum Chordata; class Amphibia; order Caudata; family Salamandridae; genus Pleurodeles; species Pleurodeles waltl. The sequence continues at coordinate 850,047,651 of NC_090444.1, forward strand.
TGAGATTGAAGCGGACCACAGCCCTTAAGTACCGCAGATGAAGGGAATTCCGACAATGTTGGCGTATTTTGACTTGACCGGATCCCTGGAGGCCGTCACTTATACCTTACAGGCTCGATTAAATGCTGACAATGGCCCTGCTGAGAGGACTGCATACTTTTAGCTGCATGAGGTACTATAATGCTAATGGTGAGTCAGAGGGAAGGAGTTATCAATGGCGAACTCCGATAGGCAGACAAGGCTGGTGGGACACTACTAGGGAGGGATTGGAGAAGTGCAAGTTCTGGCACATTCAGATATGTGGGTGAGAATGCTTAACTGGTTAACACTTTCTTGTCCATGGGTGGGGGTGTACTGTTAAATTGTTTTGTTGGTTCTTGTTCTGAGATCATAACTGTACAGATGCAAAGGTATTCGTATTAGTGGTCCACACGCGAAGCAATGACTATGTCCACCCTGACTAAGTGGAAGCTTCTCACCTGGAATGTCCAGGGCTTGGGATCATACCAGAAACAATATAGTGTACACTCCATGTTAAAATGACAAGGAAGAATGATTGCATGCCTACAGGAAACACATTTCACAGATCAGGAAGCACAAAAGCTTGCTAAAAATTGGAGGTCAAGCGTATTATTCAAATTACTCGTCCTACTTCAGTGGAGTATTGGTGTGGGTTGCCCCGGGGGTCCCGTTTGCATTGATGTACATGGAGGCTGACATTTAAGGCAGATTCCTACTGTTGCAGGACGGAATAGAGGTGGCTATTCTTAACATGTATGGACCAAATATAGACAATGGCTTATTCTACGGAACAGTTAGGGGAGTGGTTGCCGTGGTCATAGACGCTCAGAATTTTTGGGTGAGAGACTTTAATTGTGCCCTTGAGGGGGTGGGGACATGGACCGACACCCTCCACGTCAAAACACCAAGCCGAAGATGACTGCAGAGTTGTGGGATGTAATGACCGATTTGGGGTCGAGGGACATTTGGAGGGAGGTACTTCCGGGGCGCAGAGAGTACACGTGTCATTCACAGACATACAACACTTACAGTACATTGGATCGGATATTAGTGTCATGGCCTTGGGGGCTCGGGAGGTAACAAATCTTTCTGGTTATCCGTCAGACCATGCTCCAGTGGTATGCTCATTTGAGTGGGGGACGAGCGCCTGCCTATCCAAATCCTGGAGATTTCCTACTGACTTATTGCAAGATACACACGGAAGGTAAACACTGGCAGAAACACTCCAACATCACTTTACTGAAAGCTGGCTAGGTACACAAAGTTGGGCAGTGGAATGGGAGGTGAAGAAGACAGTACTTTGAAGCCAATGTGTGGATTAACAAGCCCTACAGGCAGAGCTGCTCCTGGAAGGGAAACAGCTGGAAACATATCAGGAGCTGCCATCAGAAGATAGGGAGGGGAGCTAGGTCGAGGCCACATATAACCGAAAACTCTTGTTGGTGAGGGAACAACTTGAATACTATATTGAAATCATACCACCAGTTACTGTACAGAGAGGGAGATAGCTCGGAGATGTTACTGGCATGGATTCTGCAGCGGGAGATACCCTGCCCCCATCATGCACCTACAGACAGACACAGAACTGATGCTCACACGCATGCTGCCATAGTAGAAACACTTAAAGCTCACTTAGAAAAGGTTTACACTAGGACCAACAAGTGGGACCATCATAAGGTGGCAGAATTTTTGGAAACACTTCCATTGCCACATATCGGCAAATTGGCAACACAAGAGTTAGATACAGAAATTACACTTGGAGAACTTAGATTGGACCTTAGGGTGCTACCTGGAGGTAAATCTCAGGGCAGTGACTGCTTCTGAGCTGAATTTTACTATGCCTACACAGCAGACATTAGCTAAAGGTTACTGGAGGTATACCTAGAGGCTAAAACAAAAGGGATTCTCCCTCCCACAATGAGGGAAAGATGCATCACAATGGTGTTGAAACCTGGAATGGATCCCTTGGATCCTCCATCATACCGACCCCTCACAATGATAAATACTGATATAAAAATCCTTTGTAAACTGCTAGCACTCTGCCTTCAGACGGTAATCACACATTTATTACATGTTGACCAGTGTGGTTTCATACCGTGTAGAAGTACTACTATGAACCTACGAAGGATAATGCATGTCATGCACGAGACAGCAGGATCCCCTGAAGACATGGCAGTAGTGTCAGTGTACATAGCCAAAGCCTTCAACAGTGTTGACTGGCAATATATCATGGCAGAGATGACAGCTATGGGATTTTGGCCCCAATCCCGGTCCTGGATAAAACTACTATACACAGAGCCAATCGGCAAGGTAAGGGTGAGTCGATGGTCCTCAAACCCTTGGACTGTGGACAGAGGAGCCCTGCAGGGGTGCCCACTGTCACCCTTGCTGTTTGCATTGGCCCTGGAGCCACTTGCAATTCAAATCAGACAGGCCCTGGCAAGCTGGGTGGATCAGAGTGGGCAACACCACCCATCTGGTGTCTTTGTACACCCTTTTCTTACCTCAGATCTCCTAAGGAAACACTCCCTTCATTGCTACACCATTTTGAGGTCTTTGGGGATATCTCAGGCCTCCACATTAACTTAGATAAGTCTCTAATGACCCCGTCAGCTCTCCCAGCCCTCCCACTGTGATGGAAGACAGATAAATTCCACACTTTGGAAGTGATAGTAGCCACTGCTCTACAGAAACGTATGCGGTATAATATAGATAGGGTCATAGAGCCTTAAGTCCTTGATGCATTTTTGGAACACACTCCCCTTGTCCTTGATTGGACAAATAGCAGTAGCGAAAATGATCTTTCTCTCTTGCTGCCAATATACGCTACGGCACTCATTTGACACACTCCCCAGAGGGATCTTCTGGTGCTTACATTTACTCCTAAACACACTTGTTTGGAGGGGCAATCGAAGTAGGGTAGCGAAGGAACACCTGCACCTATCGACACAGGAGGGCAGACTCTCCCTCCCAAACTTGGAAATATATTCTAGGATCCCAGCTGCAACATGCTGCTCACTGGTTTGCGGAAGATGCAATCTGGAAAACGGCATTGCTCTCTTAAAGCGACCGGATGCAAACATTACCTCAACTGTTGCACTCAGGCGGCAGAATGACCGAGAGGCTTCTCTACCTCATTACTCACACATCAACTTTATGGGAACGCACAGTGAAGGGAAAAATACGGTGGGCACCTTTCGCCAAGGAGCTTAAATTCTGGGACTTACCTGCTTTATATGTACTTGCTGATGCAATCGATACTGCGTCTTGGAGGGAGGGGGGTGTGACTTTGGGAGATCTTTATCCCGCAGACACAAGTATCATTTTTGAGGTGGCACAGTACACATTTGCCCACTGGCAAGGTAAGTTACTCCTACACACCAGTATAATAAATATAATTAAAGAGATATGGCCAGAGTATCTCCAATACTCCACTAACATCTTTACAACTATGGGTGACACTGGAGCTGGATGGGTCGAGGCATTGCATAACATATGTACAAAGCCTTACTGGCAGAATGCCCAAAGCTTCGATTTAGGTCTAAAACAAAATGGGAGGAAGTTCTCAGGGAGCAAATTGACTATTCACGTTAGCATAAAATGTGATAGTCCCGGCGAAACCAAAGGGATGCCCAATGTCATGCCCATATGGCTCCTTTTATACACTTAGCCTGGCACTGTCCACTAGTTAAAACATTCTGAGACATGATCCGGGAACATCTAAAGTACGCATGTGGGATCCACAATACACAAGGCCCAATGACTGCCCTATTGGGAGATGTAAAATACCACAAAGCAAGCACGATGGAATACAAATTTACCCAACTGTCACTACTATTGGCCAAGCCTGGGGTGGCAATGGGATGGAAGGGGCAACTGGGGAAGAGTGTAGACCTTTGGAAAAAGGATGCGAGAGTGGGTGGTACTTGGAGAGATCTGTCTAAAACGTGTTAGGATGGACTACAAAGCTGAGGAAGACACACAAACCTAGAACACATTTTCGAAGCATGAGGCAAACAAACAGAGGGACACCACGGATGAGGAGTTATTACATAATAACGAAAATGCATAGGCGATAGCCACTGGTTGGGAAGACAGGAGATTAGAGTTGAGGTCTCAATACTCTGTATTTGTAATACAAAAAATACATTTGGTTGCATCGTAAAGCTACTAATCGTGCCTATAATTATGGATGTCCGTCTAATTAATCTCGTTTGTTAATTCAAGTTGAAGTGATTTCCCATGTAATTGCAAATGTTAATAAAACCAGATTCTGTAAAAAAAAAAAAAAAAAAAAAATCATCCATGCTCAGGACTCTGACAGCAGAAGGGATATCATAGAAAGTTTAGCTAACGCAAATGAACATGTGCCTTCACACAAGTCTTGAAATAGCCACAGCAGTAAGATGCACCTACTACCAAGCATCAAAAACAGCAATAAGCACACTGCTATTATTCACATCCATAAGTAACATCAGTAACACACATCAAAATAAGTATTCATAAATAAGGCATGGTACACAGTTTGAAGAGTTCAACCAGAGTGCCACAGAGTAATCCACAGAATTATACCACCATCTTGTATACCATCGGTGGCCCATGCAGAAGCAGCAGGAGAGCAAGTATGGGCATAACACAACCAGCAGATGGGACTGGGCAGTACAGCACCAACTTTAACCTATGCTACGAGAGGTGTAGCCATGATCAGCAAAGAACTAACCTATAAATAACCAGCTGTAGAATGGGCTTGACAAGTGCATTCTCGACTTTATGCTACGGACAGAACCAAAGGAAGCACACCAAGATTTTGAGGTTACCATGGTGGTGGGAAAGATGTAGCACTGCAGATGTCTGATTAAAGAAGGGAAGAAAAATTTATGTGGGAATCCTTTTCCCCAACGTAACTGAAAAAGCAAGTGTAAAACAGCATTGCTACTGTCACAGACACCGGCTACTGCTGGTGCACGTTTAATAGCCTTTGATTAATTGTATCACTTAAAGTGAACCCAACCGTCTATATGTATGTATGTATTTATGTGAATACATACATCAATCAATAATTTTGTATTCGATTAAATAAATATAGAACATATAAGAAAACATACCAAAAAAATGTTTAAAAAACAGACCATATATACAATTAAAACATTCATTAAAAATCCCCTATCAAATCCTAGTTAAACATGGCAAATCATCAATTCATCATAAGAACTACTGAAATAATAGCATCTTACGTCAAACTATAACACCTTTTAACAAACAACCAACGGTACAACAAACATCACTGTCATTCAGCTGTTGACGGAAAGGCAATGCTACCCTACATTTTGTGAATTTTCGTAATAAAAGGTAACAAGGTGCGTTTTGTAAAAAACATTTAAAAATTTACAAAAAAATAAGAAGTGCAGTAGTGTTTGTTAGGATTGCTCGTCAGGGGTAAAGGAACAACTGTCACCAGGAGAAAACTGCCTTAGTGGAAAAGACAGCATCCAATGTATAGACCTCAACCTAAACCGGGTGAGTAATATTTGTTCATACACATTGTGGCCAATAACAATTATGGGATAGTCCTCATTGGCATTTGAACCATGCAATACTCTCTAATAGTCTGCTTCAATAACATTAGCCTCCCGAGCTGCCTATGTTTGACATACATAACATGCGCCTTACATGTCAAAAAAAGAAAGCTCTGCGTATGCTCAGTTTTCTGCTTAAGGTAACTTTATTATCCAGACATCTACAAGCCTTGACAAGTTTCAGCACAAGCCTTTCTCACCTTTGTGGAGTGTTCTTTGACCGTAAAGTATTGCAGGTTGGAGAATGAGAAACCTCTTTCCCATCAGACATGATTGCTTTAGGTACATATGTACTGAAGTCCATGTTGCACTCAGGCAGTTGTCAAGGACAGCCACTCCGCATGCCAAAGGAGTGGAAGCAGCCTTAGCCCTAGGAAAATGGGCTCTCAGACATTCCAGAGGCAGCTCTTTGGCCACAGCATAGCAGAGCTTAATGCACATGACTAGCCACTACAACACAATGCTCTTCTGCACAGCCTTTCATTTCTTTGCACCAGACAACCCCAAAAAAGTTTGTCTACTCGATGATCCTTGATCCAATCTATATAAAAGCTTAAAGCCATTTTGGGGCCTCTCCTCCTTCTTTTAAGGGTAAGGGGGGGCAAGGAAAACTGGGAGCAAGATAGATTGCCCTATTAGGAAAGGAGTTATAAATCCTGGTAAGAATGGTGCCCGAGTTCAAAGCGCCAATATGTCTGGCGAAAACTGTAGTGCATGGCATTTGCACTGTAAGTGTTTTAAGTCCACTCACAAGGCTAGCTGACTTAGTTGCATTAAGAAGGAAGGTCTTTAAAGGCAGGGGATGCTATGAATCTTCTCAAAGGGCATACACTTCCCAAAAGTCAGGCCCAACCTAAGGATTTACAAGTGGTTTGTGTGGGAATTAACATCTATGTCAAGCCTATCATAAATCACATCACAACAGGTGATTTGAACAAGGACAGTTGGTCTGGTAAATGTTGAAAGGAAGAAAGGACCAACAAATAACCTAATATAGTGCTCACTGTAAGGCCTCAGTGGCATGATAAAACAAACAAAAGGATGTTCAACATCTTTACCTGAAAGGGGCCAATCTTGCAAAAGTTATGCAAGGCCACAAAGTTGCAGGGAGAAGGGCCTGCTGCTGAATCACCTGCATTCAAGTAGCCACCACTTCATATGTCGAACTGTCTCTGAGACCTGGATGAATCTGTCAAAACTGCCTTGCTGCAGGGCACACTAGAACTTTAAATTCCATTATAGAGCACACATGTGGCATCTGGCATAACTGACTAGGAGGATATAGGAGGCTAGGGGGCCAAGAAGCATAAAAGCTACTCTATGATTCAGGACTGATCCTGCAACATTAGATTCATAGCCCAAATGTCCTGGACTTGTTAAAGTAGAGGGAAAGCCCTGAAATCCACTGTATCCAGGATTGGCCCAAGGAATGCAGGCCAAAGGAATGCAGGCCCAACTTTGGAACAAGGAAACATCGAGTGACAACTTGCTTCTCTTTTGAGTCTGGAACACTCTAAATAGCACATTCGGAGACCAACAGCTGCATTTCCTGTAAGAGAGTGGACAAGTGCTTGTTGAGAAAACATTCCAGTGTGAGAATAGTGGGTAGACAAACAGAAAAAAGAGTAGCATAGCCGTTTTTAACTATTTAAAACTCATCTGGCTAAGCTGATGGATCACCAATTTGGGAGGAAAAGTAAAATCCTCCCTTGCATCTGTTGAGCATATGCCACCAAGGTTAAACTAAATGAGTGGCTGATGCAGTGAGGGAAAAGAGAAAATGGAGGAGTGATGCCCCTCCTGAGCAGCAGAATAGCTGCCAGCGAGACCAACAGCCTCGAAAGTACTGGGGTGCCTGCCACACTGTCTGGGAGGGTTGTCTATACACCACCCCTCTGGCATAACTATTTAGCAGATATCCCAAAAGAGTGCAATGTTTCTCTACCGTCCTTAAAGCACAATGACACAGAATCTGCCTTCTCACCAAAAAGGTGGAACCTGTCAAAAGGTATATCCATAAGGGAGGCCTTTACATTGTCTGTGGAAGGCATCTGTATGTGATGACAAAGTACAACACTAGTACCTACTGCCATTCTAAAGCAATCTATAGTATCTAGGCGTGCAGATAACATATTTGGCAGTATCCTGTCCATCATGAATCATGAATCATCTAAGCCAAAGAGGCCCTAAGTTCCTTTGTGAATGCTGGCAAGATTTCATTGGCCATGTCTCACAGGGCATGTGTAATCATCTACCAACAAGCAGCATTCACAGATTGTAATACTAGGTAGGCAAAAGAAAATATCCACTTGCCAAAAGCTGCAATCCTCTGGGATTCTCAGTTTGGAGGAGTGTTTGGAAATGAGTTAGGCTTCATCTCACTGGTCGAAGCATGCACAATTAGGCTCTCTGGGGTGGGGAGCATAGTGAGAAAATCCAAGTCACCATGAGCTATTGGCTGTGGCAATGTGCTTTGCCATGTTGTACACCAGTGTGGCTGCTGATCAGCACGGCTTAAAACTAGTGGTGTGGAGGTGTCAGAGTAGAGTGTGGTCGAGTGGATTAGTTGGGATGTCTCAAAGTAGAGTAGGAGGAGTACAGTGTCGTAGAGGGGAGGAGAACTCAGTGGTACAGTGGCAGAGTGTTGTGGTGGGTTGGAGTTGATTGATGTAGTAGGGTGGATTGGATTGGAGTAGAGTGTGGTGGATTGGAGTTAGTTAAAATGGGGTGAGGTGGGTTGAATCCAGTGGGATGGATTAGATTGGATATGGGAGGTTGGTTTGGATTGTGTTGGATTGTACTGGAGTGGGGCGGAATGGATTGAGGTAAACTGGATGGTTTGGAGTGGGGTGAGCTAGATGCATTGGAGTGGGATGGACTGTACTGGGATGGGGTGGAATTGGGATATAGTAGGTGGATTTGAGTGAGTTGGGTGGATTGGAGTGAGTGGGGTGGATTGAAATGTGGTGGGGTGGATTGAAATGTGGTGGGGTGGATTAAAATGTGGTCGGGTGGACTGAATTGGGGTATAGTGGCTGCAGTGAGATGGATTGGATTGGAGTGGGGTGTGCTGGACTGGATTGAGATAGATTGGAGTGTGGTGGGGAAGATGGATTGGATGGGAGTGCAGAAGAGAGAACTTGGGTGGGGTGGATTGGGGTAGAGAGGGGTGTACTGGAGTGTAATGGGGTAGACTAGAGTGCAGTTGGGTGGATTGGAGTAGGGAGAAGTGGAGTGAAATGGGGTGGAGAAACCTTGAAGGGGTGGACTGGATTGCTGTGGTGTAGGTTGGATTGGAGAGGGGTGAATCAGAATGGAGAGGGGTGAATCAGTTTGGGGCGTACTGGATTGGGGTAGGGTGAAGTTGAGTGGATTTGAAGTGAGCTGAATTGGATTGAGCGGGATGTATTAGAGTGGGGTAGATTGGATTGGCGTGGATTGGATTGGGGCAGGTTGGACTGAATTGGGGTGGGGTGAACTGGTTTGGGGCTGGGTGGACTGGCTTGGGTTGGATTAGAGTGGAGTGGATATCGGTGGACTGTTGACTAGACTGGTATGGATTGGAGAGGGATGGATTGGAGTGGGGGGGAATTGGATTAGTGTGACAAGAGGTGGATTGGATTGGTGTGCAGTGGATTGATTGGAGAGGGATGTACTGGATTGAGAGAGTAGATTAAGGTGGTTTGGAGTGGGGTGGATTGGACAGGAGTAGGGCGGATTAATGTGGACTGGAGTGGGGTGGATTAAAGTGGAGTGTATTGGAGTGGGGTAGATTGGGTAGCAGTGGACTTTATATTGGAGTGGGATAGACTGGGCTAGACTGGAGTGGGGTGAATCGGACTTGAGTTGGGTGGAATGGTAGTGGGGTGGACTGGAGCAGGGTGGACTGAACTGGAGTGGATTGAGGTGGGGTGGACTGGATTATGGTGGGTTGCAGTAAGGTGAATTGGAATGGAGTGGGTGGATTGGGGTGAGGTGGACTGGAGTGGGGCACATTGTTTTGGATTGGAGTGGATTGCTTGGGGTTGGAGTGGGGCAGGTTGGAGTGGGACAGATTGTTTTGGATTGAAGTGAGACAGATTGTTTTGGATTGAAGTGAGGCAGATTGTTTTGGATTGGAGTGGAACATACTGCTTTCAATAGGAATGAGGTGGACTGGAATGGAGCAGACTGTTTTGCATTGGAGTGGGACAGATTGTTTTGGAGTGGGGCAGATTGTGTTAGGGTGGTTGAGAGGGGTTTGGAGTTGTGTGAACTGGGTTGGTCTAAGGTGGATTGGAGTGGGGTGAATTGGACTGAGGTGAGGTGGATTGAATTGGGGTGGGGCATGTATGGGAGTGGGGCAGATTGATTTGGATTAGAGGGGGCAGACTGGAGTAGGTAAGACATTTGGATTGGAGTGGGGCGGATTCGTGCAGGACACGTTTTGGAATGAAGTGAGGCAGATGGGAGTAGGACAGAGTGGAGCAGAGCAGATTGTTTTGGATTGCAGTTGGGCAGATTGTTTTTGGATTGGAGTGCAGCAGATTGCAGTGGGGCAGACTGCTTTCGATTGGAATGGGACAGACTGAAGTGGGGTAGACTGTTTTGTATTGGAGTGGGGAAGATTGTATTAGGATGAAAGAGTGGTGTGGTGTGGATTGGGTGAGAGTGGATTGGACTGGGGTGAGGTGGATTGGAGTGGGACATGGATTGCAGTGGGGCAGACTGAAGTGGATCAGACTGCTTTGAACTGGAGTGGGGCAGATTGTTTTGGATTGGAGTGGTGTATATGGGAGTGGGGCAGATTGTTCTGGACTGGAGTGGGGCAGATTGTTCTGGACTGGAGTGGGGCAGATTGTTTTGGACTGGAGTGGGGCAGATTGTTTTGGACTGGAGTGGGGCAGATTGTTTTGGACTGGAGTGGGGCAGATTGTTTTGGACTGGAGTGGGGCAGATTGTTTTGGACTGGAGTGGGGCAGATTGTTTTGGACTGGAGTGGGGCAGATTGTTTTGGACTGGAGTGGGGCAGATTGTTTTGGACTGGAGTGGGGCAGATTGTTTTGGACTGGAGTGGGGCAGATTGTTTTGGACTGGAGTGGGGCAGATTGGTGTGGTATAAAGTGGGGTGAATTGGAGTGGGGGTTGCATTGGAATGAGGGTTAGATTGAGATATACTGCACAATAATGTGTTAAACTATCATTTCAGAAATTACGCATAATAAAGAACCAATGTTGCTTTGCAATATTTCAATCAATTTAACTGTCATCTTTTGAGAAGAGTGCCCACAAGCAAAAACAAAACTAAAAAAAGTGAGAAAATGTGATTTGGCAAAATAAAAGAAAACTAACTTTAAAAAATAAAACGTTGCGATTTTGTTTGTCCTTCTGGGCATGTTTTTTTCAGTCACAAGCCTTCTGTTTGCAGGGCACCAGAAAGTTAAAAAGAACAAAAAATTACCTTATTCACCTTGGGAGCAGCGGACGGGCACTAATTAAGTTGAATCATTCAGTTTTTGGTCACTGCGCCACAGAGGGGAACGAAAATGATGCCAGGCCTGAAGTGGACAAATCATGAAGCTCTGAGGAAGAGTTGCAGGCAACTTTACAAAATATAAGCGACAGGTGAGTCCCAGCCCTTTACTGTACACAACAGTCTTGCATGCGACACTCATTCGATAGTGCATGCACTCACAGGCTCGAGCCTAAAAAGGGTGAATCGACCAAGGGGGCATCCCACCACAACAATGCACAAAGGAGAGAAGAGGATGAAAGTGGACATATTACATCCAAGGATACTTGTAAAGATACTAAAGGGAAAGGTGTAGGTGGTACATGAACGCAACACCTCTATCTGTGAGCAGGGTTTAAAAATGGAATGCCCCTCTTTCTCTCTGGGTGTATTGCAGAAAATACAGAAGGATTTAAAGAGCCAAGGCCCTAAAATGACGGAGGAGATTAGAGAATAAGGAGGGAATGAGAGAAGATGGGCATCCAGAAAGTGAATAAGAAATGAGAGGCTGGTGAGATGAATTTAGCAGGAGTAAAACCATCAAGGGATGCAGGCGGGAGAGCACCTCAACAAACAAGGTATACAAGAAAGTGGTGAGTAAAGCATTGCAGCCTTTGGGTGGAAGAAAGGAACATTCAAGGAGCCAACAAGTCAAGTGGACCAGAAACACAGCTTCTAGTGATGTACGTGAGCCAGGACCCACAAAAATGTACATGGTACAAAGAGTCAGGCAACAAGAGTACAAGGAGCATTTCTACCGGGTAGGACAGTGAGGAAATGAGCAATTTTATATAGCATCCTTCACAAACCTTACTACCTATTTGCACTTTTCATCGAGCCAAGTGTGGGCCAATGACAAAACGTTCAATTCAAACAGTTACATTATTCTCTTTTTGACACCCGAGATTCATTATGCGGGCTCCACCTAAGAGTCTAAGGGAACTGGGCGTACCCATGACAGGCCAGTCCACCTCTGTAAGGTGGCCCAAGTTTTCAGAGACATTCTGCCTTTAGTCCTTGCGGCAAGTATTTGTGTGTGAGCTGCAAGCCATAGGTCTGAAGCTGAGAGAGGTCGTCTCAGACCTTCAGCCTTGCAGAGGCGATAAAATCAGTTACAATTATATGTTTAATGCCAACATCTGTTGTATATTTGTGAAGACATGGCTCAGTTAATGATTGCATTTTCTGGTACCTATAAGGTTAGATTTAACACTGCACACACTTGCCAACACAACAAAAACAGGACTTTGAAGCCGTTAATACTCCGCAAGCACATTCACCACGCTTTTTGTGGTCAGTGTGACTTTCTTGGTTTAACACAGTGGCGTTAATGTCACACATGAAAAAACCTATAGGTTTATCAAACTAATACATTTAGTAACGAGTGCTTGAGAAAATCGTTCATTCAAATCAGGTCTGGTCCATTCACATACTGAAAAATGAGATTATGAGTAGGGGGGGGGGGGGTGAAGAATTTCGCTCAGTCAGCAGAGTTTGTGGAGTTTGCCACACAATGTGCTCCACCCTCTGTGCAAAGTTCCAAACAAACTCTGCGAAGTGACGTGGAGCGGAGTTTTTTCTCTCATGCGGCGCTCCAAGATTAAGTTGGCAAACACGAGCGAGAGAAATCACTAAATTGTCAAGCGTGAGCAAGATTTTTGAATGCGGGTTGTCACGGCAAGTCGCTACCACTCACTTTGAGAAAGCTGCCACTCAAGTAACAAAACTACTTGAGCGGCAGAAAAAAGCACCCTCAGCGTGATGCTGTTCGCTCTGATTTTACGGGGTGGGAGAAACCCCTGGCACTGAACATCAGCGCGAACAGCACAACTCCACTGCTGACTGAACTCCGCATAGCATGTTTTTTTCCGCATAGCAGAACTCCACCCAGGCCTAATTATGAGGCGCTTAACCTTCATGTCAAGTCAGATCTTACCTGGCCTCTGGAGGTTCTGAGGTCGATAGACTGGGTGACATTTAAAAGACAACAGAAGCACTGGATGGTAACTATAGTGCTACAAACCAGCACTGGATGGCTCAGTGAACTAAAAAAACACTCGCTGCTGATGACACACGGTGTTCTGCACATCAAGAGTTGAAATCCTCAATAGGAAGACTCAACCTTTAACCTTTTAGATTATACGAATTGACTACCATAAATTGAGTATTATGACTTTGTTTTGTTACAATATTTAGAAACGTGGAAGTGCGGTATATATTGCCATATAATGAAAATGATTAATGTTATGTCTGTGATTACAGCACTGATTACACTTAAAATACAGTAAAGTGTCCGTGTGGCTTGTGGTGATAGCAGCACCCAGGATCCTTGCAGGCATGTTGTCCATCCGATCCCACACCCACTTGCAGACCCATACAGCCACTCACAGACCCATAGAGCTACTCACACATCCACTTACAGAACCATGCAGCCACTCAAATACCCACTGACAGACCCCATTCAGACACACACCCACCCAGATCCATAAAGCCATTAGTACAACCAATCTCACACCCACCCTCACACTGATACCACCACTCACATACCCAGTCACATCGATAGTCACTCACACTCAAATCCAGCCACTGATTACCCAGACACACACCGATTTAGCCACTCACACACCCAATCACACACTGAGACATTCACACACCCATGCAGCCACTGACACACCCACAGCCACTCACACACCCACTCTTTCACGATTATAGCAATTCATAAACCCAATTACACACTGATACACCCACTCACACACTGATAGACATTCACACACCCATTCACACATTTACAGACACACAATGGTACAGCAACACACACACCCTGTCATACTGACAATCACACACCCACACAGACACTCGCGCACACACTGATACAGGCACTCACACACCAATACAGCCATTCACACACCCACTCACAGACCCATTAAGACACACTCAGACCCATACAGCCACTAGCACGCCCACGACCCAATAACGCCACTCTCACATCAACACAGCCACTGATACACCAGCCACATACCGATACAGCCACCCACACACCAATACAGCTACTGACACATCCGGCCACACACACACAGACATTCACACACTAACTCACACACCCATACACACACACTGATACAAATACTCGCACACCCACTCACACACCGATACAAACACACACTCGCACAATGATACAACTAACACCCAGTTACACACTGACATGCACTCACAAACCCACTCACATCCATGCAGCCACTGACACACCCACTGGCACACACACACACCCATTTGCACACCCACTCATACCGAGACAGCCAGTATCACACCCCCTAACACACTGATACACCCGTGCACACACTGATACACCTACTCACACACTGATAGAGCTACTCACACATGTAATAACATTTGTGTTTTGACCACTGACTCCACATTGCACTTAGCCTAGCAGCACAGTGTCACATCAGTGACCACTAACAATTTTTCCCATGGACTTCATTTTAGCATTAGCTGCCGCCATGTTAACAGCTGCAAGTATGTTGCCATGTTAGTGTGCTCCTTGCTCATGTTTTTATTCTTCGTGTGTGTGTTCTTTCTCACCAAGGGCTTAGGCTGATAAGAATGTACTAGGACGGCAGGGAACGGTTTTGTTTTCATAGACGGCACCTTGGGATTTTGGCCAATTCCCGACGTGTTCTTTTCAAAGCTGACCTAAAGTAACCAGCATTTTTTTAATAATAAACTTTTGCAGTGGGAGGGAGTTTCTAGAATTCTCCTCTCTTGTTTATTCGAAGTACATAAGAGGCCCAGACCAGATGGACAGGGGAGTGACTCAGATCTCGGACATACTTAGGACACTGAGGTGTGTCATCTTTCCCGTGAGGATAATTGATCTCTCTCTCTCTCTTTTTTAATTCATTACTTGCTTTGCATTGTAATATAGATACATACATTTGCTGTGTATATTGCAGTGGAGAATCATTTTTAAACGTGTACTTTCAGCATGCTAATCTCCTCTACGAACATTGCCGAGTGAATTAATAAATGTCTTCTTTAGACTAAGAAGTGCATTCCAGAGATTTTTGTCAGTGCATGAGTGTTCGGCTCGATCATTAGAGAAACTAACATGCCAGTCACATACTGACAGACACACACCGACACAGAAACTTTCACAAACACACATGGAGCCACTCAAACACCCATTCACATACGGATACAGACACTCATACACCCTTTCACACACTGAGACACTCAAACCTACTCACACAATGATACAGCTGCTCACACACCCTTTTACGCATCTAGTCAGTAACACACCCACTCAAACTCCAATACACCAACTCACACATCCAGCCACACACCAATAAATACATGCACACCGATACATCCACTCACACACAGATACAGGCAATCACCCATACTGATGGAGCCACTCAGACAGATACATTGACACATCCACATATAAACCGATACAGCAACTCACATGCCAAATAAGATACTGACACTCATACACTGATAGACATTCACACACCCACTCACACACCCAGACACTCATTCACAAACTGATACAGACACACACACGCACCCATTCACACACTGACACACACGCACCCATTCACACACTGACACACACACACCCATTCACACACTGACACACACACACCCATTCACACACTGACACACACACTCACATTCCCACTCACAGAGCGATACAGCCAGTCACGCACCCAGCTGCACACAGATACAGCCACTCACACATCCAGTCACACGCCCATACAGCCACTGACACACCCACTCACACACCAATACAGCCACTGACACACTCAGTCACACACCCACACAACCACTGAGACACACACTCACACCACTCAAACCCCCACTAACATACAACCACTGACACATCCACGCAACCACTCACAGACCAACACACCCACTTACACACTTACTGACACCCCCACAGCCATTCTCACACCCACACAACCACTCACAGCCACAGACCCAGTCACAGACACACAAACTACTCACATACCCACTAAGTAATACGCATACCCACTCTCACACAGTGTGAAAATAACATTTATTTCTGTTTTTGTAAAAATAGCATTACTAAATTAAACTAATAGGTGAAATTATAATACAATTTATATAAAAACACAGTGAAATGCACTGAAAAAACCCAAAGGTTACAAGGACACTACAGTTAGAATACAATTTTAATAAACCGTAGGCATTCACTAAAAACAAAAAAAAACAAAATTCAAAGGTTAAAAGGACGTTACAGTTAGGGAATGCAATTAAAATAAAACCTTAGAAATTCACAGAAAAAAACAAAGGACATTATAGTTAGGCTCTTATTTCAAATGCACACAATCATAAAAATTCAGCAGTTGTAGTTACCTGAGCTAACTATAACTCACAACCTAGAAATGCACTGCTTACAACCTCACAAATTACATCACTCATGACCTGCAAGTGCTCCGTTGAGAGACTTGACAAAAAATAATGTTTTATTAAATTGGTCACATGAATGCAAGCAAAGCTTTAGAAGAATCAAACAAGCTATTGAGAACACTACTGAAATGGCATATTGTAATCCAAAGCTTCACAAAGAAGTTGCTGCTGGCACTAGCCCATTTGAGTTTGGTGTAATCCTTGCACAGTGGTGGACACCCAAATGCTCAACGGCGTACTGTGGCATATGCAAGCAAAATCTTGTCCCAAACCGAATGTGCTTATTCACAACCTGAGAAAGAAAGTTTAACAGTGGGGTGGGCTTGTGAACATTTCCATGTGTTCTTATATAGAAAGCCTGTTAGGCTTGTGACACATCATCAAGCATTGTTGACCACCTTTGGCAATCCAAAGGCCAACATGCAGCCTCGCATTGAATGTTTGGGTCTACGATTACAAGAATACAACTACACAATTGTGCACCATCCAGGGAAAGGTCAACCCTGCTGACTACTTCTTCAGAGTGCCTGTACAGTGATATGGTACCACTTCCAAGAGGGCTTAAGCCTACATAAATTTAATTGTGAAATCTAACATACCAGCTGCCATTTCAGTGGAGCAAATTGTCACTGCCACAAGTCAAGATAGTTGTAGGAGACTGGCTCTCTGTGTAGTGGCAGAGTCTGGGCAACCACACGCTGGTTCACAGAGTTAAAAACTAGACCACCTAATGCTCCAATTTGTATAGTACCTTAGTCTCGCAGTTAGCCAATGTTGGAGAAGTGCAAAGCATTTGTTGTACACACAGTATCAATAAATGAAGAGAGACACTCAAAGGAATAACCCAAGACTAATTCACAAAAATACTTTTAAGACCAAGATCATCAAAATAAATAAGTACTTTTTCAGTTATGGTATTTCAAAATTTAGAAAATGTCTTGCTTTTGTGTGCAATTATAAGAATCAATGGCAGAAAACATTAAAAATGCATATAAAATCAGGCAATGTGTATACCAGTGTCTCCTTTTGTTTTTAGGAGGAGGTCGTCAAGAGATTCTGTAGACCAGCCGAGGAAGTTCAGGCGGTTGCTGGTTTTGGCGGGAGCAGCTGCTGAAGAGTCCTATGAGCTTGTGGGGGACCACTTGAAAAAGCAATGCACAGACGAACTACAAAGTGAGTCCAATGGGTACCCTTGGAGCGTAGAGGTCACTAGGGGTGGGAGACCCATACAGCACAGCTGGTTCTCAGGTGCAGGGCCCAGGGAGGCCGGATGCAGAGTCGATAGGTGAGCCAAAAGCTGTGCGCAAAGGTGCCCTTGGAAGAAGGAGGCAGGTCATTTTGAGGGTGGATTTTAGGTCAGTAGGGCCACTCTAGGGGGGGGTGGGTTTTACGTGCCTGAAGTCCCTTGACTGGGGCTTGCTCGTGGTCCTTTTAGAGACCAGCTTGAACTTGTCTTCTGGGTGTCAGCCGTTGGGGGTCCATCACCCAGCTATTGCACGGTTCAGCCACTGGAGGTCGCAATGCCACCAAACTTGGCACACTTGAAGGTATTGTCCTCCAGGTCCGTCGAGTGAAATATGGCCCTGCTGCTGTGTCCAGTTCCTTGGTCAGCGGCCAGTCAGTGAACTGGACTTCACTGGCTTTTGCTTCTTGGTTGCTGTGAGTGATGCCTTCACTCTGGAGGGAGACCGGCGATGGAGGTCCTCTGGGGATTTGTAGAGTCCGTCCTATTTCTATGCAACCCCTCAGCGGAGACTGTCAAGTCCTAGGTGCAGCAGGCAGAGTTTGGTGCTTTTTTCTTTGTGCAGCCGGAATGCAGTTCTCGAGCCTTGGGTCTTCTTTGTTGCAGGCTTTCTTTTGTCCTTGGAATCTGTTCTGCAGGTCTAGGATGCCCACTAAATACTGCATTTAGAGGGTGTTTAGGGGAGTACCTTGTAGTGACCAATGGCCCATCTACCTTAGGGTGGCGACACCCACTATATTATCACTTCCTGAGGGCAGATGTCATATAGGCTATTTTCCTACCATGCAAGATGGAGAAAAATGAAATGAAGAGGTCACCTGCCATGCAACACCTTAGGGGTGGTGCAAGCTGGGGGTGGCCACTCCTGTCCTGTCCTGTGTGTATTTTTCCACTGTTGCTCCTGCCAAAACTGAGGGCTTGCAACTGGGGTGGACATCTGCTGCTAGCAGCAGGGCTGGGTGTCTAGGTTCAAGGGCATTAAGCTCTTTGAAGCTCATAAGCAGCGCTTTGCACATTCCTGGGAGAGGAGGCGTAACACCTCTACCCAGGAAGGGCTTTGTTCTCTAGACCCAGAGAGACCAGGCTCTCACCCCACGGTTCCAGAATCTTGTCTGGTGGTGGCTGGCTGGCTGTGACCAGACATCAACCATGCCCAGTAGTTAGCTTTTGCAGGGGGCACCTCTAAGGTGACCCCTGTGTACAGTTTCCAATAAATCCAATACTGGTACCAGTCTGGATTGATCATTTTGAGTTATTTGACGCCAAACAAACTAGGTTGCAGAATGGCCATCATGTGGCTGTAAAACTAGAAATGACCAGTGTCCAGCACATGCATGTAAAATGGCTGCTCTTTTCACTTACTATGCTCCAGGTTTGGCAGGGACACAGTAGGGGCATATTACTAATGCAGCTATGCCCACACATGCAGTATAGTGCACCCTGCCTTAGGGCTGGAAGGCCTGCCAGAGGGGTGACTTACCTATACTGCGTGCAGTGTGTATTGGACAGGACACACAAACTGTGTACCATGTCAGTTTTGTATCGGGGGATTGCACCAGGACACTCAGCCTGCAATGGCAGTGCTGGGTGTACATGGATGCATGGTTCCTGAGGGTGGCAAATCTGTGCTGCTGCCCTCTGGGGCATGCCCTTTGTACCCCAAGCCCTGGGTACCAAAGTACCATTTACTTGGGACTTATCGTGGCAGCTAAAGATGTTGCCAATTGTGCCAATGCATCACAACAGTTTTGTGGGAAGAGATCTGGCCCAGGGAACCTGGTTAGCAGGGGCCCTGGTACTAACAACTTTGAAACCACATCAAATACCAGAAAAAAGTGGGGGCTAACCATGCCGAAAGAGGCACTTTTCTACAATAGTGACGTGTTGAAACTGAAAGACATTATTATTTATTATTATTATTATTACACATCAGTCTTGGAACCAATACACTCGACTTCTTGCCAGTGACAGTGAATACCAGAAGTTTAAAAATGTCAAAGATGAACTGTCCATGTCTCAATAAGGCATTATGCTGAGGGATTCGGGAATTGTTACTCCGAAGAGTCTGAGACAACAGATAACTGAAGTGCCGAGAAATAGCATGTCTATCATTGAGAGATAAATACAAAGATGACAGTCCTTACATAAACGTGTAACTGCAAGAAAATAAAAAAAAGGCTGAAATAAGAAATAATAAGAAAATAGTGGTCAGCGGCATAAGGCATTTAAAGCAACCTAGTTACTGCAGCATGTTTGGCCAACTGGGTTAATTATAACAATGACTTTCTAGCCAACCAGAATATAAAGAAACTGCTCAAGTATCCGGAAAGTTCAAATTAACCACTAGCTAAAGTAAGGCAGATTTGGACTGGCGAGAAGAAGGTTTGTACACCCAAGGATTTGGTGCCAGGTTACATGGTGGGAGATGACATTGATAAGTAGTTTTCTGCTTATGAAGTTGCACTGAGGGTGGGCCTGTGGAAACATGTGCCAGCACTTGGGAGGGACACACTTCTAACATTAGAGGTTAGGGACTAGACCAAGTACACCCTTAGGAAAGCCATTCTGACTGCCAAATTTAGACTGACACCTGAGAAATATCGCCAACGATTCAGGGACAGTAGCAAGCTCCCCAACCAAACCTGGGTAGAATTTATTGATTTTTCCAGTAAGGCACTGAATCACTGGGTGCGGGGCAGCAAAGTCTGATTATGTGGGTTTGTGCAATGTGATCCTGAGTGAGCATTTGCTAGTATTTGCTTTACAGAGTTGCACCACCAGCACCTAGTTCAGAGTAAGCCGTGTGATCCCAGGAAGCTTGCTATGGAGGCGGACCACTGGGCTAGCACCAGAGTGTCCAAAAAGGTACCTGGGAGGGGAGGCACTCACAAAGGTGGTCAGGGTTCCCAAGAAAAGAAAGAGGAAGGAGGAAAACTTAAAAATAAGTTCTCTAAATGCCCCCAAAATAATTCTCAAGGAAATAGTGGTAGCCAGTCTCAGTATGATCCTAAGAAGAAAGGGTTCTTTGATCATAAGACAGGGAGGTTTGTACCCCAATGTGCAGAGTGCTCCAAGTTTGGTCACTCTAAGGGTGACTCCAAATGCCTAAAGAGGGCACAGCCCCCCCCACTGATGGGCAGACACCTGGGTTGGCTAGTGTAGCCCTCGGGGAGGAGGTAGTCCCAGTTATTTTTGGGGAACAGACAGAGGTTACCCTAGTGTCCCTGGGGGATGCAGATATTATAATAAAAGCCCATATGCCTGCCAGTACTTCTCAGTATAGGCAGTGGGTCACCATTAATGGGCAACAGGTGGAGGCACTGCATGACACAAGAGCCTGCAGGATCACTGTCAAGTGTCACCTGGCGTCAGCAAAGCAGGTCCTAATAAACACATTCCACCAAGTAATAGTCACTGACAATCAAGAAAGCCATCTACTGGTGGGGTGGGAGTGGGGGAGAGAAAGTGTGTGTGTCTGTGTGTTTAGGAAATGACCCACAACACACTACCTGGAGGGAGGTAGAGCTCAGGTCTCCCTTGCAGATGATGGGATTGCCTGAGTGGGTACACAGTCCATGGCTGCCCAGGAGGGGAGTCAAGGGTACCTGGAGCCTGAAAGAATGGGCCAGACAGCTGCCAAGGAGAGGGTCAAGCTGCGCTCGAAACCGGTTGCAGAGGTTCCCACGGTGCAGGAAGACAAGGTCCCTGAGGAAGAGGCCCCATTAGCCAACTGGGGAGAACATTACTGCCTCAGGTAATCTACCTGAGCTTGCTGGCTGGCAAGTTGAGGGTGGGCCCACCAAGGAGGAATTCTGCAAAGCACAGAAGGAGTGTCCCACACTTGAGGGCTTGAGGCAACAGGCCTCAGCCCATGCAGCAGAACTGGGAGAATGATCTTTGTATATAGTGAGCCTAAGGCTCCGGGTACTGCGGCAGCACGTGTGCTGTGGTCCCTCAGTGTTACTGGGCTTTCCTACTGGGTTTCGTTCATGACATGCCCCTGGCAGGACACTTAGGTCAAGACAAAACCTTTGTCAGGCTTGTCACCCACTTTTATTGGTTCCGGATAAGGATAGCCTCAGATACATTCTGCAGGTCCTGTCCCACCTGCCAGGCCAGTGGGAAGTCAGGGAAAAAGCTGAAGGTTCCCATGATCCCACTTCCCGTTACTGGCACCCCCTTTGAAAGGGCAGAGATCAACGTCATTGGTCCACTGGAACCTAAGACTGTCAACAGGTTTACCCTGGTCTTGGTGGACCATGCCACCCGCAACCCAGAGGCAATCCCTCTGAGGACGGTAACTGCACTGGTGGTGACCAGAACATTGATAGGGATCTTTACCCATGTGGGGCTCCTCAAAGAAAAAGTGCCTGACAGATGCACTAAATTTATGTGTGCATACATGCAGTCCATGTGGGATGCGTGTGGTGCAACCTACAGGTTCACCACACCCTTTCACCCTCAATCCAGTGGTCTAGTTGAGAGGTACAACAAGACCTTGAAGGGGAGGACTGCAGACCTACCTGAAGCCATGAAGTGTAAGTGGGACGACCTCTTGCCATGCCTTCCTTTTGCTTACAGAGTGGTGCCCAAGAAGGGGGTAGGGATTAGTCCCTGTGAGCTTCTCTATGGCTACCCTGTCAGGGGGTCCTTCAGCACTGTCAAGGAAGGGTGGGAGAAAGCTCTCAGGAACCTCCCCTCCCCCAGGATGTGGCCAGCTACATGTTGGCCATCCATAACCAGATGCACCACTTCTGGAAAAAGGCTAAAACCAACCTGGACGCCTGTCAAGAGATAATGAAACACTGGTACGACAGAAGGCCACTGTGGTGGAGTTTCAATCTGGAGACAAAGTAAGGGTCATGGAACCAGTAGAGCTCAGAGTTCTCCAGGACATCTGGGTGGCCCATACAAGATAAAGGAGTGCAAGGAGGAGGCCACTTATTTGGTGGACCTCCGGACCCCTAGGAACCCCCTAAGGTTGTTCCATTTAAACAGACCAAAGCCTCACTGTAAGAGGTCTGAAGTCAGCATGCTCCTAGCGATGAGGGTGTGGAGGAGGAGAGTGAACCTCTCCTCAACCTCCTCTTTGCACAGGAAAGTGATGGGTCAGTGGAGGGTGTCAACCTCTCTGACCCTAGATCAACAAGGTGACTGTTACCAGTTACAGGAGCAGTTTTCCTCCTTATTTTCCCTCACCCCTGGACTCACACACCTGTGGGCCAGGATATTGACACAGGAGACAGACAGGGTGAAGGCCAGCATCAAGGATGAAGTTTCCAATATGCTAGCTTTAGGGGTGACTGAAACCACTAGCAGTCTCTGGGCCAGCCCAGTGGTATTGGTACCAAAGGCTGCCCCACCGGGTGCGCAACCAGACCTTCAGTTCTGTGTGAACTACTGAGGTCCCAATTCAGTCACAAAGACTGACGCACACTCCATCCCGAGCTGATTAGCTCATTCACAGACTAGGTGCTGCCAAATTCCTCAGTACCTTTGATTTAATCTCAGGGTACTGGCAGATCGCCTTGACTGAGGGGGCAAAAGAGAGGTGCGCATTCTCAACCACTGAGCGACTTAACCGGTTTCGGGTAATCCCCTTTGGGTTGAAGAATGCCCCTCCTACCTTCCAAAGGTTGGATAACAGGGTTCTGGCTGGTAAGGAGGCATTCTGTTCCGCTTACCTAGATGACATTGTAGTCTACAGTGCCAGCTGGGAGGAACACTTCCTTCACCTCCAGGAGGTGCTCCAGGCCCTGCAACAGGCAGAACTGACAATTAAGGCTATTAAATGCCAGACGGGGCAGGGTTCCGTGGTGTACTTGGGACACCTAGTGGGTGGTGGCAAGGTGCAGCTGCTCCAGGCCAAGACTGAAACAATCATGGCCTGGCATGTTAGACCGGATAGCCTTAGGGCGGTCATCCGCCAACTTTTTGCCTGCCTCTGTCCACTTTTCTGACACAGTTTTTGCTGGTTTTAGGACTCTGTGCACATTACCACTGCTGTCCAGTGCTAAAGGGCATCTGCGCTCTCCCCGAAACATGGTAACATGGATTCCTACCCAATTGGAATAATTATTTTACCTATAAGTCCCTATTTAAGTTCACTACCGGTGCCCAGGGCCTGTAAATTAAATGCTACTACTGGGCCTACAGTACTGAATGTGCCACCCATATAAGTAGCCCCTTAACCATGTCTCAGGCCTGCAATTGCAAGGCCTGTGAGTGCAGTTTCACTGCCACTTCGACTTGGTATTTAACATTACTTGCTGAGTCGTAAACTCTCCTTTTTCTACATACAAGTCACCACTAAGGTAGGCCCTAGGTAACCCATAGGGCAGGGTGCTATGTAGGTAAAAGGCAGGACACGTTCTTATGTGTTTTACATGTCCTGGTAGTGAAAATATCATAAATTCGTTTTCCACTACTATGAGGCCTGCTCCTCTCATAGACTAGCATTAGAACTGCCCTCATATACTCTTAAGTGGTAGACTTTGATCTGGAAGGAGCAGCCATGTCTTGTTTAGTATTGCCAGACTGGTAATAGAAAATTCTGCTTACTTGTGAAGTTGGATTTAATATTACTATTTTAGAAATGCCACTTTTAGAAAGTGGGCATTCGTCTGTACTTACTGCCATCTGTGCCTTACAGCCTGTCTCCAATCCACATTTGGTCTGTGCCAGTTGACAGCTCCCCTTGTGCATTCTACCCAGACAACCATAAACACCGGACATTCATATGCATACTAAATGGGTCTTCCTGGGAAGGAAGGGTGGAGGGGCTCACATTTACATTTCAAAGGCCAGTGGCCTGCCCTCATACAAAGGACTGATAACCCCCACAGGGATCCTGGTGGACAGGACTGGACTGAAAGGGGAACTTGTGCACTTCAAAACCACTTTTTGAAGTTTCCCCCACTTCAAAGGCATTTTTAGGCATATAAACTGGGTCTTTGACCCCATCAAATTAGACACTTCTAGACCTACACCTGCACTCTGTCAGAGAAACTGCCTGGCTGCCCAAATGACTCACATCTGGACTGCTTTGCTGGGAAGGGCAGCTGCCCTGCTGGACGCAGACTCTACTGGAAGGACTCTGCCTTCCAAGGGCTTCGATTGCCTCCTGTTTCAGAAAAAAGGGCCTACAAAGACTTCACCTCTTCAACCCTTTGTGCATCGAAAATTAATGCAACACCTGCAGAAATCGATGCAAAGCCTGCATCGTGGCTGGGAAATTGCCACACCG
The DNA here is from genome assembly GCF_031143425.1 of Pleurodeles waltl. NCBI lineage: Eukaryota > Metazoa > Chordata > Amphibia > Caudata > Salamandridae > Pleurodeles > Pleurodeles waltl. The sequence continues at coordinate 850,072,661 of NC_090444.1, forward strand.
CTGACCGGAACGAAGCAGCACCGACTTCACAACGGAGAATTTGATGCAGTGCCTGCCTTACGAAGGAAAATTCAACACATCGACAATCGGATCAAAGTAGAGCCTGCTCCTTCCACCAGCATGTCAAGGAGTTTCAACGCATCGTCCCTGGGCATCAAAATATCCATGCATCGTAGTGAGAAACCAAGAATGTGTGCCTGAAAAACAACGCAACCCTTGCAGCGTGGAAAGAATTGAAGTATTGTCTGTGTTGTGCCAGAATATCCGACAAAACACCTTATTTTTTGACGCATCTCCTCCTCTGTGGTCTCCGTGCGTTGTTATTTTTGTAGCATCACACGTACTCTGTGTATCAATGAAACAACTGTTGATTTCTAAGGATTGATTATCTTTTAATCCTTTTAAAGTGATATTTCAACGTGTGCTTATTGGATCTTTGTAGTTTTTACCTTATTTCATTCAGATAAATATTATCTATTTTTCTCAAACTGTTTGGTGTATTTTTGTGGTGTTTTCCCAGTGTTACAGTATGATTTATTGCACAAATACTGTACACATTGCATTCTAAGTTAAGACTAGCTGCTAAATGCAAAGCTACCAGAGGGTAGGCACAGGATAATTTGGATTGGATTGTGATTCACCCAGACTAGGAATTGTGGTCCCTACTTGTACAAGGGTGTATACCTCTGCCAACTAGAGACCCCCATTTCTAACAGCCACACTGCACTTGCAATATTTAAGAAAGGACTAAGACACTGTGGAAACAATGGTACAGTTTTAGTGAAAGAACGCTGGTGCTGGGGCCTGGTTAGCAGGATCTCAAGGCACACTGTCAAGTCAACATCAATATCAGGCACAAAGTGTGTATGTGGGGAGGGATAACCAGGCCAAAAAGGGACACTTTCCTACACAACCCCCTCCCAAATGAAAGAGGTTGAGATTAACCTTTCTAAGACAGTCTTCACTGTGTAACTGGAAAAACCTAGAAAGGCCATCTGCATTGGCATGGGCAGTCCCAGGTCTGTGTTCACCTCCAAAGTCCATTCCTTGTAGGAATATGAACCACCTCAAACATTTAGTGTTCTCACCTTTCATTTGCATTAGCCTTCTGAGAGGTCTGTTGTCAGTTTGAATAATAAATTGAGTATCAAACAAGTATGGTCTCATCTGTTTCAGGGACCAAACCACAGCAAAGGCCCCCCTCTCAATGGCACTCCAAGGCTGCTTTCTGGGGAGTAACCTCTTGCTAATGAAAGCAACACGCTGGTCATGGGCACCATCATTGGTCTGAGATAGGACTGCTCCTATCCCATGTCAGAGGCATCTGTCTGTACAATGAACTGCTTAGAATAATATGAAGCTTTGAGAACAGTGCTGAGGACATTGCCTCCTTCAGGGCGTCAAAGGCCTTTTGACAGTCAAGAGTCCAGTTGACCTTTTTGGGCATCTTCTTTGAATTCAGCTTTGTTTGGGGGGGGGGGGTTCCACAAAGTATCCATACCCCTTCACAAACCTCTTATAGTAACCAGTAAAGCCAAGGAATGCCCTGACTTGAGTCTGGGTTTTTGGAACTTCCCAGTCCAGAATAGTCTGGATCTTGGGTTGCACTTGTCCTCCACCTACAAGATGCCTTGATAGTAAGGCCTGCTAATTGCAGAGCCTGCAAAACCATCTCCAGGTGCACCAGGTGATCCTTTCAGGAGAATCTAAAGACAGCAATTTCATCAGGAAATGCTGCACTGAAGGACACCAAGCCAGCAAGGACTTGATTCACCAACCTTTGGAAGGTGGCAGGGGCATTCTTTAAACCAAAGTGCATAACAGTGAACTGATGATCCCCATCAGAAGTATAGAATGCAGTCTTTTCTTTTGCTCCAGGTGCCATTCTGATTTGCCAGTATCCTGCAGTTATGTCAAAGGTACTGAGGAACTTGGCTGCACCTAAATTGTCTATCAGCTCATCTGCTCTTTGTATGGGGTGTGCATCTGTCTTGGTGACAGAGTTAAGACCTCTGTAGTCCACAAAAACCTAATCTCTTTCTTTCCATCTTTGGAATGAGGTTTGGGGACTATGACCACTGGGCTAGTCCAGGTACTGTCAGATGCTTCAATAACTCCTAAATCCAGCATTTTGTGGACTTCCACTTTGATGCTCCCCATGACTTGGTCAGACAGTCAATAGATCTCGGTCTTGACAGGCAAGGGCTCTCCTGTGTCCACATGATGGGTACACAGGTGGTTCTGTCCAGGGGTCAAGGAGAAGAGCCCTGCAAACTGCTGTCGGACCTGCCTCCAGTAAGCCTGCTGTTGGGCCGTGAGGGTGTTTGAGTAGACAACTTCATCAACTGGCCCATTCTTAAGGTCATGAGAAAGGAGGTTCACTCTCTGCTTCCTGATCCTCATCAGTAACCATAAGCATGGTTTCATCAGCCCTGTTAAAGTACAGCTTGAGGCGGTTCACACTGATCACCCTCTTGGGTGTCTTGCTAGTGCCCAGGTATACCAAGTAGGTGACCTCACTCTTTTTCTTTAGGATAGGGTAATGGCCACTCCATCTGCCCAAGAGTGCCCTGGGAGCCACAATCTCAGGAACCCACACCTTCTGCCCTTGTTTAAACTCCACCAGTACAGCCTTTTGGTAATGCTGCTGCTTCTGGAGCTGTTGGGCTGGCATCAAGATCTTTGGATGCCTTTTCCATGTACTCCACCATCCTTGAGCAGAGGCCAAGCACATAGTCCATTATATCTTGCTTAGGCTCATAGAGATGTCTTTCCCAACCCTCCTTCCCAATACCAATGGTCCCCTAACAGGATGGCCAAACAGAAGTTCAAAGGGGAAAACCCTACTCCTTTCTGAGGCACCTCTCTGTAGGCGAAAAGCAAGCATGACAGGAGGACATCCCATCTCCTTTTGAGTTTTTCAGGGAGCTCAATGATTATGCCCTTCAATGTCTTTTTGAATCTTTCAACAAGTCTATTGGTTTGTGGATGGTATGGTCTGGTGAACTTGTAAGTCACCCCACACTCATTCCATATGTGTTATAGGTTGTATCACTGTCAGAAACCATCTTCTTAGGAATCCCTTCCCTGGTAGAGATACCAATAAGGGCTTTGGCTACTGTAGAGGCAGCCTGCAGTGTCCAATACATTCTGAATGCTGGTGTTAGAGATCATTTTACCCTCAGACACTATCTCCTTCCCATTTCCCTGAACTGTGCAGGCAAATGCTTGAGAAGTTCTTGCATCAACTATGTGCCCCATCATCATGGGAAAGGAGTGCTAACAAGTTGGTTATCTGCCAATGGTTTGCCTTTTCAACTGCCACCCTCCTGTTTGCAACAACATTTTTTTTTACTCTCCTTGTCCAGAGGAGAGGCGTTGCCAGTGACCTGTGAAGAAGTGCTTTTATAGGCAGTGAACAGAACAGACTCTTGATGTATGGGTAAAGGCCTAGGTCTGGAAGGAACACCAAATAAGTCTATATTGTAGTCATTCCAGGGATCATCATTGGGGATCTACCCTGAGGGCTAGTCATAGGGACTGAACAGCTGATCACTGCTACCTGCCAATGAGGGTGAAATAAGGGAGCCCTTTGGCGACTGTGGTAGAGGGGTTGTGTACATGTGCATGGTGGAGGTGAGGAACGTGGCAGTGGTAGTGCAGGTGGGCTGTGTGGGTGGGGAAGAGGACTGATGGCTCTGTAGGAAAGTACCATCTTGCCTGGCATGTTACCCCCATATTTCACTGTATATATGTTGTTTTAGTTGTATGTGTCACTGGGACCCTGCCAGCCAGGGCCCCAGTGCTCATAAGTGTGCCCTGTATGTGTTACCTGTGTTATTACTAACTGTCTGCTATCCAGAACCTCAGTGGTTATGCTCTCTCATTTCTTTCCAAATTGTCACTAACAGGCTAGTGACCAATTTCACCAATTTACATTGGCATACTGGAACACCCTTATAATTCCCAAGTATATTGTTCCAGGAGATCCCTATGGGCTGCAGCATTTCTTGTGCCACCCATAGGGAGATCTGACAATTCTTACACAGGCCTGCCAGTGCAGCCTGAGTGAAATAACATCCACGTTATTTCACAGCCATTTACCACTGCACTTAAGTAACTTATAAGTCACCTATATGTCTAACCTTTACCTGGTAAAGGTTGGGTGCTAAGTTACTTAGTGTGTGGGCACCCTGGCACTAGCCAAGGTGCTCCCACATTGTTCAGGGAAAATTCCCCAGACTTTTTGAGTGCGGGGACACCATTACACGCGTGCACTATACAGATGTCACGACATATGTATAGCGTCACAATGGTAACTCCGAACATGGCCATGTAACATGCCTAAGATCATGGAATTGTCACCCCAATGCCATTCTGACATTGGGGAGACAATTCCATGATCCCCCAAGTCTCTAGCTCAGACCCGGGTACTGCCAAACTACCTTTCCCGGGGTTTCACTGCAGCTGCTGCCAACCCCTCAGACAGGTTTCTGCCCTCCTGGGGTCCAGCCAGGCCTGGCCCAGGAAGGCAGAACAAAGGACTTCCTCAGAGAGGGTGTTACACCCTCTCCCTTTGGAAAAAGGTGTTAGGGCTTGGGAGGAGTAGCCTCCCCCAGCCTCTGGAAATGCTTTGATGGGCACAGATGGTGCCCATCTCTGCATAAGCCAGTCTGCACTGGTTCAGGGATCCCTCAGCCCTGCTCTGGTGCGAAACTGGACAAAGGAAAGGGGAGTGACCACTCCCCTGACCTGCACCTCCCCTGGGAGGTGCCCAGAGCTCCTCCAGTGTGCTCCAGACCATCTTGGAAACAGAGGTGCTGCTGGCACACTGGACTGCTCTGAGTGGCCAGTGGCAGCAGGTGACGTCAGAGACTCCTTCTGATAGGCTCCTTCAGGTGTTGCTAGCCTATCCTCTCTCCTAAGTAGCCAAACCTCCTTTTCTGGCTATTTAGGGTCTCTGCTTTGGGGAATTCCTTAGATAACGAATGCAAGAGCTCATCAGAGTTCCTCTGCATCTCTCTCTTCACCTTCTGCCAAAGAATCGACTGCTGACCGCGCTGGAAGCTTGCAAAACTGCAACAAAGTAGCAAAGACGACTACTGCGACCTTGTAACGCTGATCCTGCCGCCTTCTCAAATGTTTTCCTGGTGGTGCATGCTGTGGGGGTAGTCTGCCTCCTCTCTGCACTAGAAGCTCCGAAGAAATCTCCTGTGGGTCGACGGAATCTTCCCCTTGCAACCGCAGGCACCAAAGAACTGCATCACGGGTGCTCTGGGTCTCCTCTCAGCACGACGAGCGAGGTTCCCTTGAACTCAGCAACTCTGTCCAAGTGACTCCCACAGTCCAGTGACTCTTCAGTCCAAGTTTGGTGGAGGTAAGTCCTTGCCTCCCCACGCTAGACTGCATTGCTGGGAACCGCGTGTTTTGCAGCTACTCCGGCTCCTGTGCACTCTTCCAGGATTTCCTTTGTGCACAGCCAAGCCTGGGTCCCCGGCACTCTAACCTGCAGTGCACGACCTCCTGAGTTGTCCTCCGGCGTCGTGGGACCCTCTTTTGTGACTTCGGGTGAGCTCCGGTTCACTCCACTTCGTAGTGCCTGTTCCGGCACTTCTGCGGGTGCTGCTTGCTTCTGAGAGGGCTCCTTGTCTTGCTGGGTGCCCCCTCTGTCCCCTCACGCAATTGGTGACATCCTGGTCCCTCCTGGGCCACAGCAGCATCCAAAAACCCTAACCGCGACCCTTGCAGGTAGCAAGGCTTGTTTGTGGTCTTTCTGCACGGAAACACCTCTGCACGACTCTTCACGACGTGGGACATCCATCCTCCAAAGAGGAAGTTTCTAGCCCTTGTCGTTCGTGCAGAATCCACAGCTTCTACCATCCGGTGGCAGCTTCTTTGCACCAACAGCTGGCATTTCCTGGGCATCTGCCCACTCCCGACTTGATCGTGACTCTTGCACTTGGTCCCCTTGTTCCATAGGTACTCTCGTCAGGAAATCCATTGCTGTTGCATTGCTGGTGTTGGTCTTCCTTGCAGAATTCCCCTATCACGACTTCTGTGCTCTTTGGGGAACTTAGGTGCACTTTGCACCCACTTTTCAGGGTCTTGGGGTGGGCTATTTTTCTAACCCTCACTGTTTTCTTACAGTCCCAGCGACCCTCTACAAGGTCACATAGGTTTGGGGTCCATTCGTGGTTCGCATTCCACTTCTAGAGTGTATGGTTTGTGTTGCCCCTATCCCTATGTGCCCCAATTGCATCCTATTGTGACTATACATTTTTTGCACTGTTTTCTATTGCTATCACTGCATATTTTGGTATAGCACATATATCTTGTGTATATGTGCTATCCTCATACTGAGGGTACTCACTGAGATACTTTGGCATATTGTCATAAAAATAAAGTACCTTTATTTTTAGTATATCTGTGTTTTGTGTTTTCTTATGATATTGTGCATATGACACTGGTGGTACTGTAGGAGCTTCACTCCTCTCCTAGTTCAGCCTAAGCTGCTCTGCTAAGCTACCTTTTCTATCAGCCTAAGCTGCTAGACACCCGTCTACACTAATAAGGGATACCTGGGCCTGGTGCAAGGTGTAAGTACCTCTTGGTACCCACTACAAGCCAGTCCAGCCTCCTACAGGCTCTTAATCTTTATTCAGTACCAGCTTGAAGAAAGGAGGCCTGGAAGAAGGTTACCTCAAAGGCCATTCTCCTCTTCTGAGGTTGAAGTTCTATAAGTGGCAGTGAAGGTAGTTTAGCCAAGATTTTGTCTGTAAATAGATGGACAAACAGGACCTTCTGTCTAACGTTAAATTCCTGCTGGAGGATCTAGAGTTTTGGGACTTTGAGGATGGAATTAGCATTGATCTCGGTTATGGCAAAGTTGCTGGTTTCGGCATCTATGCCGATGGAGCCTTGGGTACCATGTTTGCAATGGAGTAATGGTGGTCGGCAGCCTTGGAGTTGCCCAGCCATGACAGCTTTTGGGGTTAAGCTCCTTTAGGTGGAGCCTTGCTCAGCTTCAAGCCCTCTGTCAGTGTTGACCTGAGCCTAAATGCTACCAGGACACCTGGCTTGGCTTTTCTTGACATCCTTTATCAGGGCCTTGGGTACCATGTTTGCAATGACGTAATGGTGGTTGGCAGCCTTGGAGTGGCCCAGCAATGAAAGCTTGCTGACCTGAACCTAAAGGCCGCCAGGATACTTGGCTTGGCTTTTCTTGAAATCCCTGATCAGGGCTCAAAACAAGACATGCTCGAGCGTGGTGGTCTACCTCAGTGTGGGATTTCTTTTTTGTCCCTGGGTTGGTGATATGGAGCAATGGGTGTCATCAAAGACCAGGGCACGGTCTTCGTGTGAGGGCCAGTGTTCAGTACCAGTTCAACATCCTCCATCTACTGGCGGTCGGATTCACTGGGAAACACGATCTTGAGGCTTTGTATTGGCTGTCCATCGTGGAGGCCCGAAGATTCCTTCCACTTGTTCTTCAGCACCAAGGGAACCTTCCTCATGAAGACATCCAGGGCGTCCAAGGTGCTCTGTTAGTACAATTTCATGTGTGTCCAATGGCATTTTCTTCTGTATCGGAGGGTGTTCTTTAATGTGAAGGTGAGGAACGACAGACAGGAAGGTTCGTCTAGTTGGGGGACGGCACTTCGTGGTCGTCTGCCCACTGATATTCTGAGCAAAGAAAGGGCAGTTCTGAAAGGTATCTGTTCAATCAACACACAGCATTCTCTAGAAGCTAATGCCCAGAGGCATATTCAGGCCTCGAAAATGCCACAAGGTCCTCAACACTCAGGGGAATCTGTGACAGTCTGCATTGCTGAAGCTGCTCGTGTGTCAAGGAGGAAGTACCGGTGTTCAAAACTGATTCAATGGGATCAAAGCAACCAAAAGAGGGTAACGAAAAAAAGTGTACACAGTGAACTATGAGAGTGAACATCGTAGCACTAAGATGGGGAAAAAAAATCAAGCATGGAATCTGTCTCAATGCACAATGTACACCAAGAGGGAGGAGCCTAACCGCATCTTGTGACTCGAGAAACTACTTTGAACAAAACTTGCAAACATTTGAGCCCACAACTAGATGGCAGGAATATGTTGAGAATGTGTAATCTACATCCACATATGCTACAAACATATTCCTTTACAGTGGTCGAAACTAATATCAAAACAAGTCTGAAATCTTCATTACAAACTGATCTATTTTTACCTCCATGCCCAAAGGATCATTCTTCACTGGCACTTTCTAGCAGAGCTGCTATTCTTTGTGATTCATACGATAAATTCACAAAACAAAATGTCCTACAGAGTGCAGGGCTTTCACTTCACAACGTTTTTTTAACTCAATTTTAAAATACTGAATCTGCATGTGACTACTTAACATTCTATATCACTTTAACCGTTCATCTCAAAATGTGTCAGTTTCTTTCAGAGTATGTTTTTAAAACTGTTTTATAAATAGTTGCACTTGTACCAATTTCCTGTATGGGGTCTGTATATCGGGCACTGCGCCAGGTCACAAAGTTGCCCCAGAAACTAGTATAAATGAATTATGTGGAAGGTTAACTTGTGACAAAGAAGACATCCACTACCGCACTTAGTAAATCGAACATAGTCAAATGCTCTGTGCCCACTTGAAGTGCTGGTAACATATGTGGGATTACAGGAGGGGTATATGAAATTATGTAATTTACAAGTACAAAGGTACCATCCAGTCGCGCAGGCCAAGAGCAGATAGGATCAGGTCTGTGACCCTTTTGAATATGCCCTTTCGTGAGAAGCAGTTGAAAGGGCAGCAGTACAAGATGGCCCTGAGGCACCCATCTTTTTAGGGATGAGGAAATGGCAACAGTAACAACCTCTGCCTGTCTCTGAGTCCAATAACCTTTCAATGCCATTTTCTGAGAGTAAGCATTGCCCCTCCCATAGCAGGATGGACGGATGCTCTTCTGAAATCCAATCTGGTGTGGAAGGAATATTGGGAAGAGGAGGAAAATAAATGTGTGACATAACCACTTCGAATAATTTGCAAGATATCTGTCAGATGTGAGGGACTGCCAACCCAGAAGAAAGTGCTGGATTCTGCACATAACCAGGAGGATATGCACAGTTAAGGGCAAAGTAAAGCAGCTTATCACCTATTGTAGCAGGGAAGGTGGAGTTGGAAGACTTAAGCCTCTACTAGCCTGCACATTGTCTGCCAGACTAGCATCCGTAGCTCCAAAGGGACTGAAACATCTGTCCCATTACTTATTGGGAATGCAAATGCGGTCTACATGCCAGGCTGGAGTGGTGCCTAATTTTCAAAATGGGTGCAGAAATTATTCGGCAGTGGCAAACTCCAGTTTAGCCCAGGGAAAGTGTGGTGGCACTGCTGTCCTAAAAACATTCCAAAGCAGAGCCTGCCTTCCACTCAACATATGAAGTACATCAAAGGCTATATCCATCGGCGAAACTTGCACATTGCCTGAGAGCCCAGTAGACTTAAGGCATCTCAATGAAGAATCATACTAGTACCAACTGCCCTGTCCAGGCAATTTGTGGTATCCAAACCTGAATGGATGACATATTTGGCCACGTCCTACCATCACATATTATCTGGGCCACGGATCTCCCAGGACCACCTTCAAGGCCTCACAGGCCATGTCTTAAAGGAAATGGCAGACTGCTTTTACAGACCACAAAGCCAAACTGGCTAACGAAAACATGTTTCCTAAAAGACAATGATCCATTTAGACCCCCCCCCCCAATCTGGAAGGCTAGTAACAAATTAAATAGCATTGCCTTACTGGTTGAGGCCTGTATATTATGAGGCCTGTATATTAAGGGTCTCTCTGGAGTAAGGTGCTTGGTGAGAAAATTCAGTCACCACTCGCCGATCTATGAATCTATGGATCTAGTCTGGTCCTTGGAAGATAATCTAAGATGAGGAATCTGCGATTCTATCAGAAAACATGGCAATAAATACAGGATACTCCCTCAACAAGGGCTGTACGTTAAACATTTATGGTGACTGCTAAAGATTTTCCACTTACAGGTTCGACATCCAACAAAAAAGGACAGTTGCAAAAAGCTGCAGTGATTTTTAAAGACCTAAGAAGTAGGTCTTTGTTTTTATCAGATAAGCAATGTATGCAGGGTATTTCAGGCCAAGTTGCAGTATGGAAAATGTCACTTACCCAGTGTACATTGGTTTGTGGCATGTAGTGCTGCAGATTCACAAGCTATGCATAGCTTCCGCCATCTAGTGTTGGGCTTGGAGTGTTGCAAGTTGTTTTTCTTTGAAGAAGTCTTTTCTGGAGTCACGGGATCGAGTGACTCCTCCTCTCAGTCATAGTGCGCCTGGGCACCGAATCCTTTGTTACATTGTTTTCCAGCAAAAGGGTGTAGGAAGGAGTAATAGAGTAAAAGAATGTAAATGTGCTACAAATGTATCAAGTAAATAGGATGTCCATGCAAATGTAAATGTATATACATATGTACAAATAATAAACTGCAACGACTACAGGCTTCCAGGGAGGAGGGAGGGTGCATGTGAATCTGCAGCACTACATGCCACGAACAGATGTACACTGAGTAAGTGACATTCTCCGTTCAATGACGTGTAGCTGCAGATACACATGCTATGCATAGACTAAAAAGCAGTTGCTCTCCCCAAAAAGAAACGGTGGCTAGCCTGTAGGAGTTGGAGTTGTTTGAAATAATGTTTTTAGGACAGCTTGACCAACATTGGCCTGTTGCTTTGAAAATACATCCACACAGTAATGCTTTGTAAATGTATGTGGAGTGGACCATGTGGCAGCTTTGCCTATGTCTACCATTGGTATGTTTCCTAAAAATGCCATAGAAGCACCTTTTTAACTAGTGGAATGAGCTTTAGGTGTTATCAAAAGTTGTTGTTTTGCCTTAATGTAACATGTTTGAAAACATTTAACAATCCATCTAGCTAATCCTCGTTTAGAGATAGGATTACCTTTATGTGGTTGTGTAAAGGCAACGAAAAGCTGTTTAGTTTTTCTTAATTCTTTTGTTCTATCCACGTAATACATTAGAGCTCTTTCAAGATCAAGGGTGTGAAGGGCTCTTTCAGCAGTTACATCTGGCTGTGGGAAGAAGACTGGCAATTCCACCTTTTGGTTAATGTGAAATGGGGATACAACCTTTGGCAAAAATGTTGGATTAGTTCTAAATAGAACTTTATGCTTGTGTACTGGGAAGAAGGGTTCCTCGAGAGTGAATGCCTGTATTTCACTAACTCTTCTTAATGAAGTAATTGCTACTAAAAAAGCAACTTTGAATCTCACACAAATGCATTGGTTCAAATGGAGAGGCCATTAGACCGAACTATTGGGGTTCTCAGTGGAATAATACGTTTTAGTCCTTCCATGATGGCTTTAATAACTGGAACTCTAAAGAGAGAGTTATGTTGTATAGTTTGCAAGTATGCTGATATGGCAGTAAGATTAGCTTTAATAGATGAGAAAGCTAAATTTGCCTTTTGTAAATGAAGTAGGTAGCATACAATAACTTGTACTGATGCTATAAGTGGGTCAATATTTTTAGATTGATAGTAACAAACAAAACGTTTCCACTTGTTAGCATAGCATTGTCTAGTGGTAGGTTTGCATGCTTGTTTGAGAACTTACATATTTTCTAACTGAAGTTGCAAGTATCCAAATTTGATGACTTCAGGAGCCAAATCGGATTGGGATGTCTGATTTGTCCTTTGTTTTGTGTTAACAAAACTGGTCTGTTGGGAAGTTTGCAGTGAGGTACTACTAACAGATCTAGGAGTGTTGTGTACCAACGTTGTCGTGTTCACGTGGGGGCTAGGAGTATCATAGTGAGAGAGGTTTGACACAGTTTGTTGATCAGAAATGGAATTAGTGGGAGAGGGGATAAAACATAAGGAAATATCCCTGACCAGTTGATCCATAGAGCATTGCCCCTAGACAGAGGGTGTGGGCGTCTGGATGCGAAGTTTTGGCATTTCGCTTTTTCACTTGTGAATAGGTCTATTTCTGGTCTCCCCCACTTTTGAAAGTACTGTTGAAGTACCTGAGAGTGAATCTCCCATTTGTTTATCTGTTGGTGTGTTCTGCTTAGCAGGTCCGCTAGCTGATTGTGTCATTCCTGGGATGTATTTTGCTAGTAAGTGAATGTGATCGTGAACTGCCCATTTCCAAATTGTTTAGGCTAGAAGGGACAGTTGCGATGAATGTGTCCCGCCTTGTTTCTTCAGATAATAATGATTGTCATTTTGTCTGTATTTATCAAGACAGTCTTGTGTTTGAGAAGGGCTTGAAACTCTTTTATGGCAAGGAACACAGCTAATAATTCTAAATGGTTTATGTGATAATTTAACTGCTTTTAATCCCATTCCCTTGTACGGTAAGGTTGTTGAGATGAGCTCCCCAACATATCATTGATGCATCTGTTGTTACTGTGGTCTGAGGCACAGGGTCCTGAAAATGACCGCCCCTTCATTAAACTGCTGTGATTCCACCATTGAAGGGACTTGTGCGTTTGGCGGACTAACACTAGATCTTGCAACTGACCCTGTGCTTGAGACCATTGTTGTGAGAGGCACTGTTGTAGTGTTCTCATATTTAGTCTTGCATGCAGTACTATTGCTATGCGGGATGCCATCATTCCTAGTAGTCTCATGATAAATCTTACTGTGTATTGTTGATTTGGCTGCATTTGTGATATGATATTTTGCAAAGCTTGTATCTTTTGTGTATTTGGATAGGATAAGGCTTTTTGTATATTGAGAATAGCACCTAGGTAAGGTTGAACCTGTGCTGGTTGAAGATGAGATTTTTGGTAATTGATAGTGAACCCTACTATAAGTAGGGTTTCTATTGTGTATTGAGTGTGTTGTTGACACTGTATAATATTGGTTGATTTTATTAGCCAATCGTCTATATAAGGAAAGACATGTATGTGTTGTCTTCTTAAGTAAGCTGCTACTACCGCTAGACATTTTGTGAATACTCTTGGAGCTGTTTTTATGCCGAATGGCAGAACTCTGAATTGGTAGTGTTTTCCCGCTATCACAAACCTTAGGTATTTTCTGTGAGCTGTATGTAAGGGGATATGAAAAATATGCATCTTTGAGATCTAATACAGTCATGTAATCTTGTTTTTGTAGTAGTGGAATGACGTCCTGCAGAGTTACCATGTGAAAGTGTTCTGACAGAATATACAGATTTAGTGCTCTGAGATCTAGAATGGGTCTGAGAGTGCCATACTTTTGGAGAATGTTCTGTGTTGAGATATTGGAACTAATTCTATTGCCTCTTTTAGTAGTAGTAACTGTTCTTCTTTTTGTAACAGAACATTGTGTTCTAGGGACAGCCTGTGACACGAGGAGGAATGTTTGGAGGGGTAGAAATCAATTCTAGGCAATAACCATTGCAGATAATTGAAAGCACCCAATGGTCTGTGGTGATATTTTGCCATTGGGAGTGGAGTTGCTGCAGTCTGCCCCCCCCAATGGAGATGTGTGGGGTTGCGTTTTGATGAAGTAGTGACGCTTTTCGAGGCCTGGAATTTGCCTCTGGCTCTGAAATATGGGCCTCTATAAGAGGCTTTAAATCCCCCTCTTTGGTATTGTTGTTGGCCTTGTTTAGGTTGGGAGGTAGAAGCATCTGTAGATTGAGGCTAGAATCCTCCTCTAAATTGCTGCTTACGAGAGGAGCCTCTATAAGGTGTTGTGTATAGGGCTCCCATTGCTTTAGCAGTGTCTGAATCTTTCCTGAGTTTCTCGATTTGTGGTGTCAACCTCAGGACCAAACAGGTGTTTCTTGTCAAAAGGCATATTTAGTACTGCCAGTTTTTTTTAATTTATTTTTATTTCTGGTTTGAATCCAGAAGATCGTAACCATGCATGTCTGCATATGGTTATTGCAGTGTTTACGCTCCTAGCTGCTGTATCTGCAGCATATAGAGCAGACCTTATCTGCTTGTTACTTATTGCCTGACCTTCTTCATCAATTTGTTGAGCCCTCTTCTGATGTTCTTTTGGCAGGTGTTGTAATAATTCCTCCATCACGCCCCAGTGTGTCCTATCGTATCTTGCTAGCAAGGCTTGTGAATTGGCAATACGCCATTGGTTAGCTGCCTTTGTAGCTACCCTCTTACCAGCAGCATCAAACTTCCTGCTTTGTCAGGGGGATAGGTATCCCCTGACGATTGACTATTGGCCTTTTTTCTGGCAGCACTGACAGCAGAGTCTGGAGGTACCCGATGTGTGATATAAACTGGATCTGTAGGTGCAGGCTTATGTTTTTTATCTATGCATGGTGTTATCCTAGCCTTAACAGATACCTTAAATTATCGTCTGCATGCCTGATCATGCCAGGAAGCATTGTTAGACACTAGTAACGTGAATGCGTGGAGGATAACGTATTAAAAAAGAAATCCTCTTCTAATGGCTCACTATGCATAAGTACCCCAGGGTACACAGCTGCCCTACAAATGACCTGTGTGCTTGCAGTTGTATCCTCTAGTGGCAAAGGTTTTGAAGGATAGAGGTCTGGGACATTAGTTGGTATGGGATCTGGATCATACAGATCCCAAGGATCAATTGTATCACCAAGCGAATAAGTGTGTGAGTGTGTTGGTGAAGGCAATGGTGGTGGACTAACAGGTGGTGGTGAAAAAGAAAGTTGTGGCAAATTGGTGGAGAATTTTGTAAGGGTAATGGCTTCTCCTTTCTTTTAAAAATCTTTGCTGGTGGTGGACCAGTATCAAGATGTTCCTGAAAAGCCAACTTTTTGTTGTTTGTGGAGGAGGTGCAGCAATGATCCTCCCAGGCTCTTTGTGGATATGAATCCTTGACTGCTTTTCATCCATGATTTCAAGAACAAGTTGAATGTCAGAGTCATCAGAAATATATTCTGATGTTTTTGGTGATTTAGAAGACTGTTCATCAAATGTTTTGAGCTCTGATTTAATCACCTCGAATGTCCTTGTTCTTCTGTGTATGAATACTTTTTCAGCTCCAGAGCTGGGAATTTTTTCGGTCCCGAAAATACAGCCTGTTTTGGCTCCGAGGCAGGACATCGAGGTTTCGACTCTGAAGAGTGTGGACGCCGGCTCGGTTCGGATATGGAGCTTTTGGTAGATTTGCTCGACTCCAGTATCAAAATTGGTGTGGCCTTTTTCGGTGCCGAACTCGAAGGACGGTCGCCGATTATTTTCTTTCGGGTCGAACCATGGCTCTCTGGCAGTGGTGCATCCAAGGCCTTTGATTTTTTTTTTTTTTAAGGAGTGGGCGTAGGGGCAGTCGAACTCACGTGCTGGACCCGCAGTGATGAGTTTGCTATCATCCTCCGAGTCTTCTTCGGAGTCAGTGTCCTGAATGGAAACTGCCATCTAGGCCTGTTCTTCCTCAAAGTTGTCAATGTGTTCTGTAGTCTTCAATGCCATTTCCAGTTTTCTGACTCTCAGGTCACACAGTATTTTCCTGGATCGGAACGACCAACAGGCTTCACAGTCTTCTTCTCGGTGGTAGGGAGAGAGACACAGATTACATACCACGTGTTGGTCTGTGTACGGAAATTTTGCGTGGCAGAGGACAGAATCGCAGTGGTAGGCCTGTACTATCGGTTCGACTACAGAACGAAACTGGATCGAAACAATACCGACAGTCAAAGAAAGTTCTATAGAGTTTCCGAATCGAAAATCTCGGAGCGAGAGAAAACATGTCCGAACCAGACAGCGGAAAGAAAACAATCTAACAAAGGATTCGATGCCCATGCGCACTATGACCGAGAGGAGGAGTCACTCGATCCCGTGACTCCAGAAAAGACTTCTTAAAAGAAAAAAAAAGAAAAAAACTTGTAACACTCCGAGCCCAACACTAGATGGCGGAAGCTATGCATACCATGTGTATCTGCAGCTACACATGCCATTGAACATCAAAAAACCTTTAACTGCTAACAATGTAAATTAATTCCTACAATGGCTATACTTTCCACTAGTCTTGTTCGTTTATTTATATATCCAACTTTCAGTCTGCTAATTGTGAACCTAAATATTTCAATGCAATTTCTTTTGGGTGTACTGTGTTATTTTACAGCACTTCTCATGTGTTTTCTCACCTGGTCCGTGCTTCAAACAAAACAAACTGATATGTAAATACTCAAGGATCTAGATCTCAATTCCAGCAACCACTCCTCCTATAGACTGCTCAGTCGGGACTCCAAAAGTCATTTTCTAACATGATAGGTTTCTAGAGTTACGATGTGGTGTTCAGTGCATTAGAAAAAAGCAACCTTTAGTGTGGTGACTCATGATATAGTATGAAAACGCAATATTAGTTTTGCACATTATAAAAATCCCAAGATGCAAGTTTGATGTTTGCAGTTACTTACACATGCGATGCAGAACTCAGTGTGGTTTTCCTTTTCAAGCCCATATTTCTCAAGAGCAGCAATGACAGCTAAGTCTGCTGTGTCAGTAGTAGACAACAAGATTGTCTTGTATGGTATGTTTGGTTTTAGGCTGTCTGCATAAATCCTCAGCGTTCCTCCTTGAAGAAAAAGAAAACAGAACCTCATTTAATACTGACGATTATATAGGGGTCCCATACCCAGCCACCATAGTTGAACAGATGTATCTATATATTGTCAACCACAATTAGGTCACAGAAGTTTATCCAGTGGTGTGATACAACTATGGTGACCTATTCCAGCCACTGCACTCAATTATTTATATTGGATGGGTACAGGATCCATACACCACATATTGCCGCATATGTTAACTGAATTAAAGGAAAGTTTTTAACTTCGGCGTTCTGAGTGGCATCTTAGACAACTCAAGCTTCGCTCTCACTGTTTACCTGATGTCGCTCGCAACACCTCGGTAAAAATCATCCCTGTTAATGACAGCCGCCCATTTATAATTCAATATATTTATAGTCTTCCCACCAACAAAGTCATCAAATCTGCAGCAGTTTAGGAAATCGTACAGTATGGATATCTTACAAGACAGTCCCCAGAATAAAACAATAACTCTGCAAAGCCAGTTTAAAGTTTTTCTTTCCCCAGTCCTGTTGATTAAGTTTAAGCGAGAAGGTATGTTTTAACTTAAATAAAGCACACTTAAAAAGGTTAGTTAGTGAGCCTAAGTCAGCCAGACATTTTAAATGCTACACTTGAAACTGCAAAGGAGAGGATTCTTGAAATAAAGAATTCTATTTATTTTATATAATAATGGAAAAGGCGATCACAAAACAGCAGTACATAACACATATTGCTATAAAAATATGATCCAAATGAAATTATAATACATCATTCTAATGCTCAATACGTCATAACAAATTAAAAAACAAATTAAGGGTTACAAAAGTACAAATAAATTAATGAACAAGTGAATATGACAATTCTGTAAGGCATCTTGTTCATATTTCCAACCCTGGCTAGTTGACAGGGTGATAATACTAGACATCTGTAATTACAAAGGATAATCATTACCGTGCAGACATTGATAAAATGCTGTAAAAACATAATGGAACAGTCAATATTCAACCACTGATAGGGTACCAAGATAGGATGTAGGTGTCTAACCATGTATTCGATCCCGTCCCTTTATTGTGGAGGTGCTAGTAAGTAGAAACGGGAGTCACAGTATCTGTCTACCAAATGGTATGGCAAAGATTGCGAGGAAGAGATGTTCAAGGAGGCCTGGTGCTGGCAAAGTAGTTATCCAATGTTATAAATGTATAAAGGCCTGAACAGGGGTCTCCTATGAGAGTGCTGCAGGGCAATATTATCAGCACCCCTGAAGTGTGAAATCTAGTTCAACAAAGACTTAAAGGAGGTGGCAGAAGTTTTTTTCCCAGTTATTGAGCACCGATTTGCAGGCCGCAGTTAATCGGATGTCTAGTAATAGCCTGTCGTTAGCCGACCGGATCTGATTATCTAGGAAACCATGAATGAGGAAAGTAAAATCACACTTAAGCCACACGCCAAATAGAGACCAAATAAAGTCATAAACCCAGCCCCAGAAATGAGAGAGCGCACCAATAAAAGAGTAGGTGAAGTTAGGTCCCCGATTTTCTTTTTGCAATTCTAGCAGACTGGGTCTTCCCTGAGTGACATTTTGTGAAGGCGTGAGGGTGTCCAAAACATTCTATGTAGGAGCCAATATTTAGTTTGAGATACAGATTTCCAAAGCACTCCCCAGTCGTCCAGAGATATACTATCGAACTAGTTCCATTCTTTAATAAGTAGGAGTTCAGGTTTGTCATTCTGGGTTTTAGAAGATGAAAGAATTTGGAGATTTAGTGGCTAGACTTGTTAAAGAAGGATATAGGTGTAGGCAGAGAGGGGTCCTCGTGATAGCACCGAGACCTGGTTATGCAGGCTTTAAGTTTAAGGAAATCATGGAGGTCGAGATCCAACAGTTTATACTGGCACTGGATTTCTGTAAAAAGTAAAGGAGACTGTTTCGTACCTAGTTGTTTCAACAAGTGGATGCCCCTGGTGGACCAGGAACACCAATATACAGGTGAGCCATGCATTCTCAATTTAGAGTTATTCCAAAGCAAAGTCAAGTTCGATTGGTTTATTGGGACCTCTAAAATGTGTCTATCCTCATAAGAGTCCACTTTGTTGTTAAAAAATATACATGGCTGGCTGGAAGGGTTTGATCTTGGTAGACAAGGGCATATTGTGATATATATCCTCAAAGATCTCTCTCAACTACAAGCAAAGAATGGGTATAATCTGATAGTCGAGAGAACCATAATGAGCCCTGTCTAACTAGAAATGCAGTTTAATAATTTTTAAAGTCAGACACTTTTACTCCGCCGGGGATTGTGGGAAGCCTTAATTTTTTAATGGATATCCTGGGGCATTCGTTTTGTCATATGAATTTTTCTAACAACTTATCTAAGTTTTGATGGAAGTCTAAGGACAGGGATAATTGCAGCATACATATGAGGTAATTGACTACTGGGGTCACCATCATTTTAAATGTCTATATACGCCCCCTTCAGGTAATGAATTTAGGGTTCCAACCATCC
This sequence comes from Pleurodeles waltl, assembly GCF_031143425.1. Classification (NCBI taxonomy): domain Eukaryota; kingdom Metazoa; phylum Chordata; class Amphibia; order Caudata; family Salamandridae; genus Pleurodeles; species Pleurodeles waltl. Next base: position 850,091,706 of record NC_090444.1, read on the forward strand.
AACAAGTGTTCTATTTTCTTTAGTGTCAATTTTTCATTGGATCAGATTTGAAAGAAACTGTACATCACAAACTCTATGCCTAAGTATTTTAAAAACTGTGGTGGCAAAGTCAATCCTGGGTTATTCAAGAGGTCTCTGGTGCATAAGTTGTTTAACCCCTTGACCTCTGGTTTGTCTTTGTTAAATTTATACTCTGGAACTAGCGCGTAATCCTCTATTGTATTTATTAATGCATTGATGAAGTGATGTGCATTCTCAGTCACAATTATTGGTGTAAGCCGCCACTTTCACGGTAGATCTCTTAAAGGCAATACCAGACAAAGTATTTTGATTGGATGTTTTGGAGCAAAGTTTCCAGGGCCAGGATGAAAAGGGAGGGAGAAAGCTGACAGCCCTGCCTCGTTCCTCTCTCTAAATTGGAGTAAGGGGGCAAGAGGCCACCAGCCCATACTCTAGCGCAGGGGCCACTATGGAGTGCAATCACCGTTCTGATGAAATCTTCTCATAGGTTGAATTTTAGTAGTGTTTCACGGAGAAATGCCCACAAGCCTGTCACAAGCCTTTTCAGCACCTAAAGTTATCGCTACAGTGTCAGAGGAGGTAGATATGACACAAGAGGCAAGTGTTATCACTGGACGTGGTTATTCACGAAGTCTTCCTGGGTCAGACTCCACCTCAGCCACTTTACTGTTAATGGTGTTGATGTCTGATCTTCTGGCGCACAGTTCTAGATGCATCACATCTGTGTTGGACTTTGTAGAATTAGCAAGGTCATGAACTCAAACAAGTTTCTTAAGATTATGTTCATAGTGCTGGTTTTCTCGGAGTTCCCCTTAACTGGCAAGTCTGGGGATTGGTGTGCTGCCTTTGAGTGTATAAGGCTTGTTTTATCATATTTTTTGACCATGGTGCAGCCACTGCAGGTATGGACGAGGATCCTCATCGACCTAAAAGTGGATAAAATACTACATCTGTGTTTCAGCTCGTGGCCCTTTATGGGTGGAACTGAGTGTATAGGCGAAACAAGGGAGTAGTGAGCTGGAACTCGTGACACGCTTCAAGTAGTCACAGTTCCCACACAACAACACTTTTTATATCTGGCGGAATTCGGTCTGCCCACGCACAAGACAGCGCCCCCAGGCGATAATGGAAACGCACACAGGCTAATGAGTAAGGGATCCTTTGATATCAGAGCATGAAAGGGGCAGAGGCAGTGACCTCAGATTCCGTTGCTTGTTTAGGTCGAATTGTCAAAACCCCAAGAGGGCACAAATCAGGGTTATTGGGCACCACAGATCACGAAATGCTAAAGCCTGTGACAGTAGAGATGCTGTGCCTTTCCAGAAAATACATTAATTGAAAAACTTTGCGTGCTGTGACAAAAGTGAACCAGTCACTAATTGTGCATTAAAAGTTCCTGTTGCAGTCAAAATCACTGTGGGAGACTATACTACAAGAATATCACAGAAATCCCCATTAGTGTTGTGAGCTTAGTGTTGTGGGAGCAAAACTGCGTAAAACATCAATGTGTAAAACACATGTGGTGGGCCGCCATCTTAAAGTCAAGCAAGTCTGGATGGGACAGCCATGTTGTCCGTTTCCGACTGCAGTGGGCCGTTGGTACCAAAACATGCACATCAAGGGAGAAGATGGTGCCCCAGGGAGCGGACATTAGGTATAATCAGCGGGTAGGCAGTCGCTAACGCTAAGCAGACTAGCTCGTACCGTTAATCCTTGGTCACCTGACCGCACTCGATCCTGGTGGCCATTTTGAGCCAAGAGAATCACTTGTGCTGGTCGCGAAATTGCAGAGTTAAATTTAGGGATTAACGTCGATCCTACACCTGTCCCGCAGGTGTCCCCCAAGCGCTTTACGTTACTAGAGCTCGATTTGGTGGCCTGAGTACCACCACAGCTCTGATATTCAGTTTGTGATGACAGGAGCAGCCATTCACGGCGCCGTCCAAGCCACGCCCCCCACAAACGACAAACATTGTATGTTATTTATCTTTTGAGTGTTTCTTTAAAAAATAATTTTACAAGTCACTTCAGTTTACAGTAATTTTGCTCTTGCAACCAAGGAAAAGGCCTGAACTATGTGCAAGCTGTTGGTTTTGTCGATGAGTTTTAGCCATGCTGTACAGCGTTTGCCTACTGGCAAGAAACAAGAGGGGGGCGGTGTTTTAGAAGACAGGGAAGCAATGGCAGAGGAGTGGGGAGGAGGTCTAAAGGACAAGTAACGACAGGGCAAGCAACAATAAGGGAGGGGCGGGGCAAGCAGTAATGGGTGAGTGGAGGACAGGGTCAAGGCTCACACACTACATTTTTTGCCAACTCTGGTCTGGGCTGTCTAGGACTCCTGCACTGGAGTTCCAAGAATAATTGCCTAGTGAGAAACTGCATCATTCCCCGTAGCAAGCAATTTAAACAGATCCAGTTTACCTTTAAAAACAACACATGGCCTGTTTTGATTTACACTAGCTTTTGTAAAAGGATCAACTTTGACTCTGCCGTACAGATTTGCAGTCTAATAGTTTCTCAAGAACATGTTTCCCACAAATATGATCTTATGAACAGACATGCAATTATATTTTCTCTGCTTTTTATTGCAATTAAGAAGTGTTCTTAGCTTCCTTAAATTATATGCATGTAGCTTGCACGTATTCATTCAATGAACATTGCTATAATATGTAACACTATTTTCATTCAAATGTATTATATTTATTGAACTCTTTCTTGGCTATTATCATTTTCTTATTAATTTACTCAGGCCACTTCTCTAAGAATTATTGCATTTAATATTCGGTGTAAAATCAATGTTTCATTTAGAACCAGAAGTGACACTTTACGTTTTTCTGGTGGGAGGAGGTGGGGTGAAGGGCAAGTAAAAAGAGGAGGGGGACGGAGCAAACATCTACAGGGCAGGGGGATGAGGTAAGGAACGATGGAGGTGGGAAGGGAATGGGCCAAGCAACAACAGGGAAGGGGGTCTTGGAAAGCAACAGTGGAGTAAGGAGGGGTCAGGGAAGCAACGAGGAGGTGGGAGGACAGATCAAGCAACAACGCAGGTGAGGAGGCAGGTCAAGTAAAAACAGGATGGGGGATGGGGCATGCACAACAACATGGCAAGCAAGGGCAAGAGGTAGGGTAGACAGCCTGCAAACACATGCACTCTCATGGAGTGCCACAAGTAAACATGAAAAAGTACCTCTGATAACACATGAGCTGTATAAAGACACTACATTATACAAGGAAACAGACCTTGGACCATGCTCAGGAGATGTGCACGCTGACTAAGAGAAGCAAGAAAATTAGAGAAACATTAATGCCGACCAATGGTATTCAATGGTCGGGCTCTAAGCCCCCAGTTAGCAAACAAAATTTCTTGCAAGCAACAGCGCAGGAATGGTCTTAAGCCAGACCTAAAAATGAACAGGCAGGAAAGCAACTTGCTTTCAATTTATCTACGCTGAGGGGCCATAATATAATCAGGACCTAGCTAATATGAAGTATTTTTATCAGAGGGACTAGAGTCATGATGATGATCATCATCATAAGTATCATCATCAAGAAGTGCCCTTCACTAAGTTGAGAGGTCTAAAGCAGTGATTCTTAACCTTTTGACTTTGTGGATCCCCCACTTAACCATTACAGGAATCTGGGGATCCTAACTAGATAATTATTTAAATCCAGGTACCCTCAATGGGTCATTACAGGAGGTTTGAGGATTCAGGCCTAAGCAATTAAAAGGATTTGTACCACAAACATACAAAAATCTAAATTTTAATGGGAAGGTTGGAGTTTTTCTCAACTCAAAAAAGGCAACCTAACATTCATACTATATTCTGTTTGATGCGCTTGCACTCTCCCACGAATCAATCTGAGGATACCAACTTCATTTTTAGGCCCCAATTTCTAATTCCTTCACATTCACAGAAGGTTTGAAAATTGCAATTTTAAATTTGACTTTTTTTTATATACGCTTTTTTAACCTGTTAACACTATTTAACTTTCTAAGTGTTTTGGCCCCTCTGAGTAGGCTTCGCAGACTCCTGGGGTCCTCGAGCTACAGGTTAAGAACTGCTGATCTACGGTGTAGAGGCTCCTCGAGGTAATTTATCCAACTCACAATCCTCTTTCTTGCACCAACTCCCTGGTGCTAGTGTTGCAGCCTCAATGCTAGTACATATCCTAGTGACTATCGACAGATTACCACAAATGTTATGATCCCGTAACAGCAATAAAAAGCCTGCTGAGTGGTAGGTGGTACTGTATTCGAAGCCCTCAGAAAATGGCACTCTACTCAATTATTCTTACTGCACAACTCAACTACCAATATGGCTAAACATCATGGGACAGCATTCAGAAAGTTTATCATTTTTGGAGATGATTTCATGGCCTTGAAATTTAGTGTACAGCGCAAGGGATGGAGTGTTGCTTAAGATAAACAGCTAGTCGCTATTGTCAGAAAGGAAACGCCCAAAAGAAAGGAGGGTATGTTACATTTCTACATCAAGTAAGCCCCTGTCCAACAAGAGATATCCGATTCTCTTTCATCCAATGCACCCCAATATACAAACTAACTGTATCAATATGTGCTGCTCCATCTCCGAAGGTCCCAGAACAGCCAACCTGCCTCCATTGTTTACCAACTACTTGGGAATAATGTATCGCACTCATCAGAAGGCCCATAAAGTGATTTAAAGCTCCTTTCAAAACTGGAGCATCTTTGGGCCATTTTACTTGTTCCTTAAAGTACGGGCACTGGGTCACGAGGGACATATGCTCTGGTATTTCATAGGCTGTGATTTGTTCAAAGAAAACCTGCACACGTTCGACATGTGTTTTCCAATTTGTGAAAGAGACTTAAGCAAATATATTGCTACAGCAGACACGCTGCACATTAATAAAAGTCAAAAATAGGTTTTATGTGGACCACAACACCGAAAATGACATTTAAATCCAATAGAGAACCACAAATCATAAAATTCCAGTTCCCTCGCCTTAGTGCTGAACTGCATGCAAGGTCTCTTGGTACAATGGCCTGACAGTAAAAAAAAAAAAAAAAACACAGAATAAGGAGGAGCGGAGCACACCGCTGCACGGCCACAAGGGTAAGTTTATTTTTATTTTAAATGTTATTAATATCTCCCCCCCCCCACCCGCACGCGCCCCACCCCACCCCTTTTTATACCTGCGACTGTCAAACAGGGTATCAATGACAAGCTGTACCAGGAAGTACACCACAGAACACATCTAACATACATAACCAAACACACGTTTCATTGCACCCTAAAAACTATTAAGCTGCACTCTCTCTGAAAAAGATAAGGAACACTCAAATTGTACCCTTTTGTGAACAGTATCCCATCTGAAAGCACCATACAATGGACTTTGAAAACTGTGAGAATGTCAGCTAGGGGTGAGATCATACCAGAGTCAGGTCGGTCGTCTGAGCTCCGAAACTCCTGCATTCTCTGCTCCAGTTTCTTTTGTCTCCGTCTTTTCATTACCACTTCAGGGTTTGATATTGTGCGGGTGAAACTAGTTTCTGGCATATCCTTGTACACTTCTGCTGCAAGACGCGAATTCTCTCTGGGAAAACAAAAGGCGGAGAAAACATGCTTAAATGCTTGCAGTAAATAGCTTTAGACTTCACACAACTGATTTTCAGTCAAACAGAAAATAAACAGGCCCCTTCATTTGTAAAAGGGAATTAAGGCAAAGATATAAAAGGAAGTGTAAAAATCTGGCCTGGTGTGTGGTGGGTACCTAAGGTACCTACATCTTATACCAGTTCCAGGTATCCCCGCTTAGTAAAGTATAGGCAGTGTCTAGAAGCCAGGCTCTCTAGAGGTACCTGTGGACGAGCAGCCAAGGCTTATGTAGGAGACATGCAAAGCTCATGCAATATCATTGTAGTCACACAGCACTTATACACATGAAAGAAACCACAGTGTTAAAAAAATAAAATTATTTTAGTGACACAATAACAAAATTACTAATAAGGCAATACCCTTTTTAGGAGGTAAGTAAACACACTACATGTGTACACTAGTAAACAGAAACAGGCATAGAAAAGGGTTAGAAAACAGTGCAAATAGCAATAATAGTGACCCTAGGGGGAGCCCAAACCATATGCTAAAAAAATGGAATGTGAACACTGGACCCCCACCTAGGTAAGTGGAATGTGTAAAGAGAAGCTGGGGGTACTAGAAAACCACAAAGGTAGGGAACACAATACCCCCCAGCGACCAGGAAAGCAGGAGTAAATCACTGGAATTTCCCCAAACCACCGAAAAGGAAGAAAAGAAGACACCCAGACAAGACTGCAAGACGCCAGCAGTGGATTCCAAGAGAAGAGGACCTATGGAGAAACACAACCAAGCCCAAAGGTTACAGTGGAGTCCACGAGGAGTAGTAGCTACTACCCACTCCGCTGTACTTGCAGGAGTTAGTCGACAGCGATAAAGATCAGTTCAGCACTGCAGCCCTGGAGCCAGAGAAGGGTTATCTGATGGATGCAGATGATGTCTCAGACAGTTGTTGGTGCAGGAAGTCCAACAACAAGCTTTGGCAAAGGCAAATTCATGGTTAGTGGAAAGGTGGTGCTGCCGAGGACCAGCAAGGCTCAGGATGAATCAACCACGGAGGGGGAGTCACAGGGGACCCTCAGCGTCACAAAGAGTCCACAGAAGCAGAGGCAGCACCCACAGGACAGGGGACACAGAAATCGCAGAAGTAGCCCAGGCAGCACTACAGAAAAGGATCACACGCCGCAGGAGAACCATGCAGAAGGCTAAGCGCCACAAGAAGGAGTGCTGGGGACTGGAGCTACACAACACCAGAAGATTCCTTGGAGGAGATGCAAACAAGCCTTGGCAGCTGCAAGAGACTGCGCACAATGGTACTGTCCTGCATGGGAAGGCAAGGGCTTACCTCCACCAAAGTTGGACAGCTGCCGGAGAAACCCAAGAGGACTACTCCGGACCACCACCTGTGATGCAGTATCCACGCAGCTCAAAATGAGGGGAGATCCACGAAGCCGGTCGTCATTGCAGGAGGTGCCTGCAGATGCAGGGGAGTGACTCCTTCACTTCAAGGGAGATTCCTCCTTCTTCTTGTGCATTCTGAAGAGTTGCTGTCTTCTGAGAAAACACACAGCCAGGGAAATGTTGCAAAGCTGGCAGGAGCTGTGGAAACAGTCAGAAGAGTCTTCTTTGTGGATTGCAGCTTTGTCAGTTCCTGGAGGGTCCAGTGGCCAGAAGACGAAGTGGAGGTTGCAGAGTAATCCTGCTGGAGTGTTGCAAGCTAACTCTGAGGACCCATCCAAGAGAGAGACCCTAAATAACCCTGAAAGGGGGATTGGTAGCCTGGCCAGGTAAGCACCAATCAGGAGGGGTCTCTGACATCACCCACCTGGCCACTCAGATGCACCCAGAGTTCTCTGCCAACCTTAGAAACAAAATGGCAGAACCCAGATGCCCTCTGGAGGAGTTCTGAGCACCACCCCTGGGGTGGTGACGGACAGTGGAGTAGTCACTGCCCTTTCCATTGTCCAGTTTCGCACCAGAGCAAGGTCTGGAGGTCCCTGAATCAGTGTGGATTGGTTAAAGCACAGAGGTCACCAAATGTGCCCTTCAAAGAACATCAGTGGCCTGGGAAGTCTACCCTCCCAAGCAAGCACACCTATTTCCAAAGGGAGGGGGTGTTACCTCCATCTGCCGAAGGCAATCCTTTGTTCTGCCTTCCTGGGCTTGATCAGATCAAGCAGCAGGAGGGCAGAAACCTGTCTGAGGGGTGGCAGCAGCTTGGGCAGCTTGGGCTGCCCAGAAAACACTAAGACTGGTGGTAGCAATGGTGGGGGGTCCTCTAAGGAGCTCCCAGAGTGCATGGAATCATACTTCCAATACTTGCAACAGTATTGGGGTATGATTCTGACATGTTTGATATCAAACATGCTCAGGTTCAGAATTACCATTATGTAGCTGGACACAGATAGTGAATTAGGTCCAGTACATGCCTAAAAAGGCGTCCCCGCACTCACTAAGTCCAGGAAAATGGATCTTGAGTTTGTGGGGGCAAGCTCAGACGAAGCCCTTGGAAAAAACTTCACAAATAGGATTTCAGAAAGCAAAGTCCAGTCCTTTCCCTCTTTAAGGTAGAAGCAACAGTGGCAGGCCAGCACACCAAAGCAACAGGCAGATTGGAAGGTCTTCCTCAAGCATCCAGTTCTTCTCCTTCTGCCTTTAAAGTAGGCAAACTTCAAAAGAAAGACTTTGTAGTGCACACGACCCTGCCTCTTCCTTGCCCTAACTCAGTCACACACTAGGGGGTTGGAGACTGTATTCAGAGAGGACAGGCACAGTCTTTTAAAGTGGGAAGGAGGTGTCAGGTCCTCCCTCCCACTTTAGCCCAGGAAGAATCATTAGGAAATGCAGGATACACCTAAGCTCCCTTTGTCTGATCTAGACATGTATTCAGCAGACAGTCAGAGGCACAGAATGGTTAATCAAGAAAATACCCACTCTCTAAAAGTGGCATTTTCAAACTTACAATCTAGAAAATAACTTCACCAAAAGATGTATTTTTAAATTGTGAGTTCAGAGACCCCCAGACTCCACATCATTATCTGCTCCCAATGGGAAACTGCACATAAAAGATATTTAAAAGCCATCCCCCATGCTAACCTATGAGAGGGATAGGCTTTGCAATAGTGAAAAACGACTTTGGCAGTATTTCACAATCAGGACACATTAAAACACATCAGGACATGTCCTACCTTTTAATTACACTGCACCCTGTCCATGGGGCTACATTGGGCTTGCCTTAGGGGTGATGTACATTTAGTATAAGGGAAGGTTTGGGCCTGGCCAGTGTGTACACTTACCAGGTCGAACTGTCAGTTAAAAACTGCACACCCAGACACTGCAATGGCAGGTCTGAGACATGTTTACAGGGCTACTCATGTGGGTGGCACAATCCGTGCTGCAGGCCCACTAGAAGCATTTGATTTACTGGCCAAAGGCACCTCTGGTCTCAGGACTTACTAGTAAATCAAATATGCCAATCATGGGGAATATGCACTTTAGCACTGGTTAGCAGTGGTAAAGTGCCCAGTCCTAAAGCCAACAATAACAGGTCAGAAAAAATAGGATGAAGGAAGCAGAAAGTTTGTCGATGACCCTGCAAAAAGGGCCAGGTCCAACAACTACAACCAATACTATTCCACCAGGCTGAGTACAAATTATTTTCACATACGGGTCGTTAAAGGGGGTACACCAACAGCAAAATCCTAGCCTACAAACGAGATCGGTGAGATTTCATTTAATAAGATACATGCCTGCAGTCTTGAACATGGGGCAATAATAATCCAGCCTGTAACCCTACTGACTTTAATATGAAAAAATGAGGCCTACTGTCAACATCATAACTTTTCAGAATAAACATGATCCCATGTGACTAAAAACGTGCCAACTGCCAACGCTGAGGAGTATCGAGGGGTGCATCCAACAATAATATTCTGTCCTGATGATGACCCTTTTGAATACATTTTAGATGTTGGGTCGAAACGTCGGCATACAATTGTAATGTAGACTGGACATTGAAAAATGTCAGTTGATTTTAAACACCTGTATTAGGAGTGTTCTATAGGAGACTACAAGATTTTTAGCCACATTTGTTTTTATTGCCTTGTAAATAGCACTGATGCATTTTATTGACACGTGACTCACTTGCACTGCGTCATCGCTGTTTGGGAGCACCTGATATAGTAAGTTACTTCAGTTGTTCAATTTAAATATATTTTTACTAATAAAATGCATATAGTAATGAATGAACCTTATTGAGTCAGAGGGTTTTAATGGTATAACCACCGCGGTGGGAGTTGAGGAATACACTTTCCCCCATAGGGCATTGTTTGTTGTTACATTAAAACCTTCATCAAGCCAGCAACCATAATTCGTACATTTATAAATGTACAACTGTGTACAAAGTTACAGTTGGTAAAAACAATAACCAGTTCCACTCAAATCAGTTTAAAACGGACAGGGTCAGTGAAAACTTCTATCTCCAGACAACCGTTATCTATGCACATGACATCAACAGCCTCTCCTATGCCAATGAGACATACTCATAGTCTCCCTCTTGGACAAGACCCCAACACAAGAAACAAGCGTGCATGACCAAAGTCGCTAACTAGATGAAAGCCAACGCAAATCTCAACACAGACAAGACAGAAGTAGTGATGCTCAGCAAGAACACCTCACCATTGGACTCCCAACTGTGGCTTGCTGAGCCCGAACAGAGAACTGACACCAGATACCTCAGAATAATCATCAACAGAAAACTGGACATGACCAAGCAGCTCAACAGCGTCAATGCATCGTGCTTCCGCACCATAAAGATGCTGAATACGACCTTCAAATGGCTCCCAAGTAAGATTAGAAAAACTGTCACTCACGCCCCCATCCCAGCAAGTTGAACTTCTGGGAACACCCTGTACGGGGGGGGAAATCACACAGCAACTCACTAGAAGAATACAAACCAACAGAAATCAGGAGCCAGACTCATAATTTACATTCCGTACAGAACTCACATAACACAACACCTGAGGGAGCTCCACTGGCTCCCGATACACAAACACACTCAACTGGACCCTCTCACTCTCGGCACTACACAAATCAGGCTCATTTACCTAAACAGTTGCATCTCCTTCCACCAAACACCCAGACACCTCCACACTGCAGGACTCCTACTGGTACACCTCTCATGCATACACAGAGCCAGATAAGGAGAACAGGCGTTCTCTTACATCGCTCCTAATGCGCAGAATGGCTTCCCACTCCACATCAGATCCTCCTCCTCCTCTCTTCTTGAATTCTGCGAGAAGCTAAAGACGTGGCTTTTCAATTAACCAACCTAACATAGGCAGGGCTAGGCACATGCACACCTGCCCAATGCCAGGATACCCTTGCCGGTGATAGTGCATTTTACAGATAAACATAACTTTTCATAGTGAACCAATCAGGCCTACTGCCTTTAGCGTTGCCTTACACCAGCACAAACTAAAACCTGTTTTTCCTATCATTAGTGTTACCATAAGGTAATCTTCATGCCTACATTCATAAAATTACAAATGTATATAAAATTACAGCTGTCAAAGCAAATATTCTCTCTCCTAAGACAGCCAAACAAAGATTGTCATGTTGAAAATCTTCTCTCCCTACAGTTTGTCAGAGTGGGTAACAAACACCAAACCTCTTCCCTACTACAGTAATCCATGAGATTCTGTGTAACAAAATACATCTGTGATCTGTGCAGGCTTTAATACTTCAGTGGAGACATACTTCTGCCCAATTAAATGTTGTGCTTATGGTAACTAACGTGGGAGAAGCGTAAGCCCCTCACGGTCTCAAAGGTCTTTTTTTGACAATCACATGAGGTTTGGCTACAGCTGTGTTGTCAAGCCAAATCTAAAAACCCGATTTCCTCTGCAGTGCTTTGGTGTCTTCTCTATGGTCAGCATTTGCCTTCTTTCCCTCCAATCATCAGCATAGACATTCACCAAAACGCCAAAGACAGTGGAAGTGACATCACACACTCTTTAACTTACAGGACATCACAGAAAGTGATGTGATATATAACCTCTGACACTAAATGTCCCTATCAAGTAGTTTCACGTGACCGTAACCATTAAGCCAGTGTAATAATTTATATCACTGAATTCTTGAAATAACTGCATGATTAGAATAACACAACACAGAAAAACGGCATTAGAGAAACCACCTATATTAGGGTGGTGACACGATCTTTGAAAGTGAAGGGATGTAATAATTACCCTAAAAAGCTAAGAACTAAAAGATTCTGAAAGGGCACTCATTCATATTCTAGTTCTTTTTTAGGTGTGCCCAGCAAATGAAACCTGGCACCCTCAAGAAGTTTATCCCTTTGTTTTCAGAATGTACTTATGGATGGCCCCTTAGGTCAAACATTACCTCTATGTCAGGGCCAACATTTTATCAAGGGTTCTTCTTGTATACAACACATGCTCCCCTTACAACAAATATTATCTACAATATCCCATTGTCAGAATTGGCAATTAATGCCATCCTATACGTAAGGTTACCCTTATTGCAAATTACCTCTTGTACAGCAGAGTCAGAATTTTGTCATGGTTGCCCTCTCCCATATGCCATGGTTTCCCTCCCTTATGCCAAGAAGTATTTCCAATAGCCAGTGTCAACATTTTGCCATGGGTGCACCCTATGCCAACAACTGTGTACTAGTATTTTTCCATGGGTGCCCATTCTACCAAGAATTATCTCAGCATGACATTATCAGTATTTTCAGCAGGTGCCTGACATGCTAACAATTGCCTTCAGTATGCCAGCTGTACAATTTTTCCATGGGCGACCTGTATAAGCCAAGAATTACTTTCAGTATGGAAAAGCTAAAGGCAGACTACTAACCATAATATCCCAGTCTCACTCTCACTTATATAAACTCACTTACATTCACTCACTCTCTCATTCCCACTCACTCACTGACTAAATCACACAACTTCCTCATAATCATTTGCACTAATTCCAACATACTTACACACTAATTTACTCATTCTCTCACTTTTATTCACACTCACACACGCTCACTCTAAATCTCTTTCACTCATACTTTCTCATTCATGTGCACGCACTTTTTTTAATTTTTTTAGATTTTTAAGTTCACAGCAATGATATGGGTAAAATACAGCTAAGTATGCATAGTTCAAACATAACATGTATAATGACATAGCACCACATCACATTATGTATTACGTTACAGATGACAAATCATATATCAACATGGCACAAATTTATTTTTGAAAGGTGTGTGTCTGTCATCAGTGCAATAAATGTAGAAGCTATTCAGGGTGCGCCTGCCTCCTCATCTGGTTAAGTCTTCATCTGAGAAGCTAGATCCAAAACTAGTTGCAGCCAAATGTATTTGGGGCTCAAGCATACCACCATCAGTTACCCAATAAGTGTCAAACAACTGTTCCTGGCAATATGTTGCATTTCACAGCCAGTTCTGCTGCCAGGGCACTGGACGTCTCTCCCAGTTAAATGCACATAGTCATTCAGCAAGAAGCAATAGTGAGGCAGGCGCCCCACCCCTCCTGGGGTACGTGCACTCACTCTTATTGTCACTCATTCTGACTCACTCATGCGCACTGACACTCAATTTCACTTATTCTCACTCACTACTAGTTAATGACTCACTCTTTTGCAATCACACACACACACGCTCAGACAGACACTCCCAAATACACGCCCTCCTGTACACAAACACAGAATCACCCACAAGTGTGCACACTACATACATTTAAAATCAAAAATGTTACTGACCAGTGCTGTAGATTCACATGCTTAGCAAAATCCCAGAATCTAGTACTGGACTTGGAAGTGTGCAAGTTGCTTTTCTTCTAAGAAAGTCTTATGAGTCATGAGCCAAAGGAACTACTCCTCTTGCTGGTAACATGCATGGTCATCGACTCCATAGTCAGATTGTATTCCCACAAGGCAGGTGAGAAGGGAATGTTAATTACAGTACAGTAAAGTAAAATGTCCATGCTAAATGAATGTGTGATAACATAAAAGTAACTGTAATACACACAGGAATCTGTGGAGGAGGATGGGCGCATGAGAATATATAGCAATAAATGTCACAAACAGATGCCTACTGGCATTTTCATTCAAGGCATGTGTGGCTGTAGATAGATATGTTTAAAATAGACTAAAAAGCAGTCCTCCTCAATAAGCCGTGGCTATCCTGTGGGGTTGATTGTTTGAAATAGTGTACATGGAACCACTTGGTCGACATTGGCTTGTTGATGAGCCAGGACAACTACACAGTAATGTTTGGTAAACGTATGTGGTGTAGACCATTTAGTTGCTTTACATATGTCAACTATAAGTATATTCCTTAAAAAGGCCATTGTAGCTCTTTTTTCACAAGTGGAGTGAGCTCTAGGAGGGTTAGGTAAAGTTCTTTTAGCTGTAGTGTAGCATGTTTTTATGCATTTGACCTTCCAACATGCAATGCCGGATTTAGAAATGGCCTGTCCTATGTGTGGTTTTGAAAAAGCTACAAAAAGTTGTGTTTTTCTAAATTATTTGTATCTATCAGTATAATACATAAGGCCCCATTTTACACCTAGGGTATGTAGAGCCACTTACACAACTGTGTCAGTTTGGGGGAAAATACTGGTAATTCAATAGACAGATTAAGGTGTAATTGCGACACCACCTTTGGAAAAAAATTAGAATTAGTACGTAAGTACCCTTATCTCTATGCAGTTGGAAGAACAGTTCAACAGTTAACACCAGAAAGCTCACCGACACCTCTGAGTGAAGTGACTGCAACTAGAAATAAATTATACTTTCCAGGATAAAAACTGGGGGGTGGGTGTAGGAAAGTGCCACTGTTGGCATGGTTAGCCCCCGCACTTTTTGCCTAGTGTTGATGCCAACTCTGATTGAAAGTGTGCTGGGATCTGTACCTTTGTTTCCACAATTGGCACACCCCTGGCACACAGGCAAATCCCTTGTAAAAGGGTACCCATGGTACCAAAGGCCTTGTGGCCAGGGAAGGTCCCACAGGGATGCAGCATGTATTATGCCACCGTAGGAGACCCCTCACCAAGCACATGTACACTGCCCTTGCAGCTTGTGTGTGCTCGTGGGGAGAAAAAGGCAAAGTCAACATGGTTCCCCCCTCTCTGGATGCCATGCCCACAAAACACTGCCTGTGGCATAGGTAAGACACCTCCCTAGCAGGCCTTACAGCCCTAAGGCAGGGTGTGCTATACCACAGGTGAGGGCATAGCTTCATGAGCAATATGCCCCTACAGTATCTAAGTCCATTCTTAGACATTCTAAGTGCAGTGTAGCCATATTGAGTATATGGTCTGGGGGTTTGTCATTACAAACTCCACAGCTCCATAATGGCTTCACTGAATACTGGGAAGTTTGGTATCAAACTTCTCAACATAATAATACTCCACTGATGCCAGTGTGGGATTTATTGAAAAATGCACACAGCGGGTATCTTAGAGACGCCCCCTGTACGTTAGCCCAACTGCTAGTGTAGGACTGACTAGTCTGTGCCAGCCTGCCACTTTCAGACAAGTTTCTGACCACATGGGGTGAGAGCCTTTGTGCTCTCGGTGGTCAGAAACAAAGCCTGTCCTGGGTGGAGGCGCTTCACACCCTCCCCCGCTTGCAGGAACTGTAACACCTGGCGGTGAGCCTCAAAGGCTCAAGCCTCGGGTTATAGAGCCTTAGGGCACTCCAACTAGTGTAGTTGCCCACCCCCAGACAAAGGCCCCTTTTTGCAGCAAGTCTGGCGGGAAAATGAGTGGAAACAGTGAGGAGTGACCACCCTAGCCAGGACCAGCCCTAAGGTGCCCAGAGCTGAGGTGACCCCCCACTCCCTGCAGAATCTTCCAACTTGGTTTGGAGGACAGGGAAAAAAAGGATTAGGTTTGTGTCCCCCTCCATAAAGGGAGTGGGCACAAGGAGGGTGTAACCACCCTCATGGACAGTGGCTACTACCCTCTGACCCCTAAAATGCCCCTAAATCTAAGATTTAAGGGCCTCCCTGAACCCAGCTAACTAGATTCCTGGTGAACTGACAAGAAGAACGACTGCATAGCTGAAACTCCCAGCAGAGAAGAAGGAAGACAACTACTGACTTGGCCCCAGACCTGCTGGCCTGTCTCCTGCTTCAAAGAACCTGCACAAGTACAGCAATGCGTTCAGTAGGATCAGCACCCTTTGCCAAGCTCTAGAGGACTGTCCTGCACCCAAAAGGACCAAGAACTGTCCCTGTCCAAAGAAGATACAACAACCAAGGACTCTGGCCCCACTCCGAATGTCTGAGTTCTGACTACTCTGCACCCGAAGCCCATAGCCCTTGTCCAGGTGGCCCAACTAGCTACAGAGGATCCCCAGGCGATTCTGAGCAAGGGGCCACCCTGGGTTGACCTCTCTATCCCTCCGCGACAATGCCTGCAGAGGAAATCCCCAGGACCCTCCTAAATGTGAAAGCTCTGGACGAAGATATCCGACTCCTAAAGACAAACTGCTACTGCAGCCGCCAAGCCTTGGAGAACTCGACCTCTGGTACAGCAACATTCAGCAGGCAGCCCTCCTCCCTGTCCAGCCTGTGGTTTGCCCGAGATGACCTCCTTGACCTCACCCGCAGCCTCTTAGTGACCCTCGGGATCCCCTCATAGAGAATCAATGGAGACCTGACATCTTGTTTGCACCTTGCACCCAGCCGGCCCCGTGTTGCTGGTGGTAGGTGTTTGGGGTTAACTTGAACCTGACCTGTGGACTTCCTAACCCCCGAAGACTGGAACTCTAAGTGTTGTACTTACCTATAAATCAATCTAACTTTTCTTTCCCCAGGAACTGTTTCTGAAAATTGCACTGTCAACTTTTAAAACAGATAATTTCCAATAGTTCAAAAACTGTATAAGTCATCGATTTCAAACAAACTGCTATTGACACGTGTGAAACCCAAAACTATTGGAGTACTTACCTATAACTTGAATCTTGTGGTTCTAAAAACAAAGAAAATATATTTTTGCTATATAAAAACTATTCTTCTCTTGTCTGTGTGTGTACAACAAATGCTTTGCTACAACCCTCTGATAAGCTTAATTGCTCGACCACACTACCACAAAAAGAGCATTAGTATTATCTACTTTAGCATCTGTTAAGCCTCTGGGGAACCCCTGGACTCTGTGCACACTATCTCATTTGTATATACAGACACAGCTTCCTACATTGGTGGATCAGCGGTGGGGTCTACAACTTTGCATTTGCTGAACTACTCAGCCAACACCTGATCACACAACAAAATTCCAAAATTGCCTTCAGAAAACTGATTTTAGAATTTGGCATATTTTGCTACATTTTTAAACTCCTGCTAGGGCCTTGGTTAGGTCCACTTAGCATATATTTTTAGATTTAAATGTTATATTAAAGTTAGGATTTAGTTAATAGAAGTAGTTTTTAGTTTCTAAAAAATGTATTCCCAACTTTTAGTAACATAATAAGCAGCTCTGAGGAAATGGTTGTGGAACTCAACCTCACCCCTTACCTCCATCTAGGGATGGCAGAGTTAATGCCCCTCTGTAAGCTGAAAAAGATAAGAACAGGTTCCAACGGTACCAAGGTGAAGCTCCAGGAGCTCTTGTCACAGTATACAAGGGACCACCCTGCTGAGGAGGGGGAAGAACTCCACTCGGACAGGGAAGATGTCAGCAATGAGGAGGATGACCTCCCCCCTCCTCACCTAACTAGGTAGACTAGGGTTCCAAGATCCCAGTCTCCAAAGATAGTACTCACGGAATCTGGGGGGGCCTATCTTTGGAGACAGGGGAGTCCAGCTCCTTTGGGAATGCCGAGGGCAGCATCAAAGAAGAGGACATCCTTTTAGCCAGGATGGCCAAAAGATTAGCTTTGGAGCAGCAACTCCTAGCTATAGAAAGGGAGAGAGCAGTAATGGGCCAAACACCCAATAAAAGGGGCAGCAATATAAATAGTGTCAGAGAGAATACTAACATACTAAAAATACCCAAAAGGATTGTCTCAAAAATATGAATAGGGTGCTGATATCACCAAGTGGTTCACAGCTTTTGAGAGGGCTTGTGCAACCAGAAAGTTACACAGATCTCACTGGGGAGCTCTTCTTAGGGAACTGTTTACTGGTAAGTATAGGAATAGACTCCTCACACTAACTGGAGCAGATGCGGAATCCTATGACCACATGAAAGCTACCCTGATTGAGGGCTTTGGATTCACCACTGAGGTGTATAGAATTCGGTTCAGGGGGGCTCTCATACCTTGAGCCAATCCTGGGTTGATTTTGTAGACTACTCAGTGAAAATACCAGATGGTTGGATAACTGGCAGTGGAATGCATGACTATGATGGGCTTTATAATTTGTTTATGAAGGAACACCTGTTAAGTAACTGCTTCAATGACAAGTTGCATCAACATCTGGTAGACCTTGGCCAATTGGTCCTCAAGAATTGGGAAAGAAGGCAGACCATTGGGTCAAGAATACGATGACCAAGACTTACAAGAGGGGTGACCAAAAATAACCTGGTCACAAAGCCTCCCCTTGGGTAGGGTGGTACGACATCTAAGGACAAAAACAATGAGTCTTCACACAGGTCCCAAAAACTTGCTCAGGAAATGGTGCCCGAGCCTCTTCACAGTCCACAAATGGGCATAAAGGTAAACTCTTTGATCCCAAGAAGGCCTGGTGTCACAACTGTAGACAGCATGGACACCAAACTGGAGACATGGCCTGTCGCAAGAAAAATCCTACTAGCACTACTCCAGTTAGTACTGGGATAGCCAGTCTCCAGGTGGAATCAACAGTGTGCCCAGAGCAAATCAGGGTCCACACTGAAGCTACATTAGTTTCTGAGGGTGGGGTGGTTATAGCCACACTGGCTGCTTGGCCACCTAACATGAAGAAATACAGGCAGCAGTTCTTAGTAAATGAGACAAAGGTAGAAGCCCTGAGGGATACAGGTGCCAATGCCACCATGGTGACAGAGAAACTGGTTTCCCCAGGACAGTATTTGGCTGGACAAACTTATCCAGTCACCAATGCTGACAACGTAATTAGGGTCCATCCCATGGCTATAGTGACTTTAGAATGGGCAGGGGTTACTGGCCTGAAACAGTTAGTGGTCTCTCCTGCAATCCCAGTGGAATGCTTGCTAGGAATTTGATCTGGGGTCCTCAGCTTGGGCTGAGGTAGAGCTCAAACCCCATGCTAGGAATCCCTGAACTGATGTGTGTGAAAACTAGAGCACAAAGCAGAGCACAGGGTGAATGCTATAAGGGCCTGGAATAATGGCCTAACCTTCCAAGAGAAAAGGTTAGAGGATGGGGGGGACCACCCTCTGAACAGCACAAGAAATAAGACCTCTCTTCTCAAGAAGATGTCTTATCCCCTGAGGGAACTGGGTCCATGGAGATGGAGCCTTACCAGTAGAGCTCTTGGGCCCAGGCTGACCATCAAGGGAATAGCTGCGTCAGAGACAAAAGACTTGTCCCACTCTTGAAGGCCTGAGGCAGCAAGCTGCTACACAGGAGAAGGGAGATATCAGTGGCTCCTACAGGGTCTATTGGCAAGATGGACTCCTTTACACTGAGGCCAGAGACCCCAAACCACATGTAACCAGGAGAGTGGTAGTGCCTCAGCAGTTTAGGGAGTTTATCGTAACTTTGGGCCATGCCATCCCCCTAGCTGGGCATTTGGGACACACCAAAACGAGGAGCAGACTTGTCAACCACGGTTATTGGCCCAATATGTCCCAAAAAGTGAAGGTGTTGTGCAGCTCCTATACACCTGTCAAGCCAGGGGCCATACAGGTGGCCACCCTAAGGACCCCCCTCATTCCAATTCCTCTGGTGGGGGTTCCCTTTCAGATGGTTGGTGTGGACACTGTTGGCCCACCTGAGCCACCCCCCAGCCTAAGCCTCAGGAAACCAGCCAGTACATAATGGTAGTAGAAGATCATGCTACCAGATACCCTGAAGAAATTCCACTTAGGTCTTCTACAGCCCCTGCAGTAGCCAAGGCCCTGGCAGGTGTCTTTACCAGAGTGGGGTTTCCTAAGGGGACGGTTTCGGACAGAGGTACAAAGTTCATGTCAGCCTACCTGAAACAGATGTGGAATGAATGTGGGGTGACTTACAAAGTCACCACACCATACCATCCACAAATCAATGGACTTGTTGAGAGATTCAACACGACATTGAAGGGCATGATCATGTGGCTCCCTGAAAAACTCAAAAGGAGATGGGATGTACTCCTGCCATGCTTGCTTTTCACCTACAGAGAGGTGCCACAGAAGTGAGTAAGATTTTCCCCTTTGAACTTCTGTTTCACCATCCTATAAGGGGGCCACTTGTTGGAGAAGGGTGAGAGAGACCTCTCCATGAGCCTAAACAAGATATGATGGACTATGTGCTTGGCCTCCACTCTAGGAAGGCTGAGTACATGGAAAAGGCATCCAAAAACCTTGAGGCCATCCAACAACTGCAGAAGTTGTGGTATGACCAAAAGGCTGCACTGGTAGAATTTCAGCAAGGGCAGAAAGTTTGGGTTCTGGAGGCTGTGGCTTCCAGGACACTTCAGGAAAGATGGAGTAGCCCTTAATCAATCCTGGAAAAGAACAGTCAGATCACCTATTTGGTGGACCTGGGCCCTGGCAGGATACCCAAGCGAGTGATCCATAGTAACCGCCTGAAACTCCGCAATGATAGGGCAGACACAACCATGCTGATGGTTACTGATAAGGATGAGGAAGCAGAAAGTGATCCTCTCCCTGACCTCCTCTCAACTGAGCCTCAGGATGGGTCAGTGGATGGAGTTGTCTATTCAGATACCCTCTCTGCCCAATAGCAAACTGACTGTAGGCAAGTCCCACAGCAGCATGCTGAGCTCTTCGTTTTGACCCCTGGTCAGACACACCTGTGTAACCATGATGTGGACACAGGAGACAATTTACTTGTCAAAACAACACTTAGACAATCTGACCAAGTCAAAGAGTGCATCAAGGTTGAAGTCCACAAGATGCTGGAGTTGGGTGTAATAGAGCACTCTGACAGTACCTGGGCTAGCCCAGTGGTCTTAGTCCACAAACCTCATACCAAAGATGGCAAAAGAGAAATGTGGACTACAGAGGGCTCAATTCTGTCACCAAGACAGATGCACACCCTATACTTAAAGCAGATAAACTGATTGACAAGTTAGGTGCAGCCACATTTTTAAGCACCTTTGACTTAACTGCAGGGTAATGGCAAATTAGGATGGCACGTGGAGCAAAAGAAAAGACAGCATTCTCTACACTTGATGGGCATTATCAGTTTATTGTTATGTCCTATGGCTTAAAGAATGCCCCTGCCACCTTCCAAAGGTTGGTGAATCATGTCCTTGCTGGCTTGGAGTCCTTTAGAGCAGCATATCTAGATGATATTGCTGTCTTTAGCTCTAGCTGGCAGGATCACCTGATCCACCTGGGGAAGGTTTTGCAGGCTTTGCAGTCAGCAGGCCTCTCTATGAAAGCATCTAAGTGCCAAATAAGGCAGGGCACAGTTGTATACTTGGGCCACATTGTAGGTGGAGGCCAAGTGCAACCCTTTCAACCCCAGATCCAGACCATTCTTGAGTGGGAAGCTCCAAAAACTAAGACTTGAGTCAGGGCATTCCTTGGCTTGACTGGTTACTACAGGAGATTTGTGAAGAGGTATGGATCCATTGTGGCTCCCCTCACAGAACTGACCTTAATGAAAATACCCAAGAAGGTCAACTGGACTCTTGACTGTTAACATGCTTTTGACACCTTGAAAGAAGCAATGTGCTCAGCACCAGTTCTCAAAGCTCCAGATTATTCTAGACAGTTCATTTTGCAGACAGATGCCTCTGAACATGGTATAGGAGCAGTCCTGTCCCAAACCAATAATGATGACCTTGACCAGCCTGTCGCTTCATTAGCAGGAGGTTACTCCCCAGGGAGCAGCGTTAAACTACCATTGAGAGGGAGGCCTTTGCTGTGGTTTGGTCCCTGAAAAAGTGAGACCATACATATGTGGTACTCATTTTACTGTTCAAACCGACCACAGACCTCTCCTATGGCTAATGCAAATGAAAGGTGAGAACCCTAAATTTTTGAGGTGGTCCATATCCCTACCTGGGGATGTGACCCCTGGGGCCCCCTCATAGAGAATCATTGTAGACCCGACATATTGTTTGCAACCTGGACCCAGCCGCCCCAGTGCCACTGAGGGCATATGTTTGGTGCCTACTTGTAGCCGTCCCAGGGCTCCTCTAAACCCCCCGGGTCTGCCCTCTGAAGTCGCTGGTACTTACCTGCTGCAGATCTGAAACCAAGTGCCCCCACTCTCCATAGAAGCCCATGTTAACTTTGCCCACACCTTGACCTCTGCACCCGGCCAGTCCTGTGTTGCTGGTGGTGGCTGTTTGGGGTTAACTTGAACCCCGACGTGTGGACTTCCTAACCTCCGGAGACTTTAAGTGTTGTACTTACCTGTAAAATGATCTAACTTTTCTTCCCCTCAGTAACTGTTTCTGAAAATTGCAGTGTCAACTTTTAAAACAGATAGTAGTCAATATTTTAAAAACTTTATAACTTATCGATTTCAAACGACGTACTATTGATAGATGTGTGAAATCCAAAACTATTGGAGTACTTACCTGCAACTTGAATCTTGTGGTTCTAAAAATAAATTAATAAAATATATTTTTGCTATATAAAAACCATTGCTCTGGAGTTAACTCATTATGTGTGTGCTTCTTCTATTGTCTGTGTGTGTACAACTAAAGTTTTGCACTACCCTCTGACAAGACTAACTGCTCGACCACACTACCACAAAAGAGAGCATTAGAATGATCTACTTTAGCCTCTGTTAAGCTTCTGGGGAACCCCTGGACTCTGTGCACACCATATCATTTTGGTATAGTATATACAGAGCCAGCTTCCTACAGGGATCAAGAGCGGAGAGTCTCAAATGGAGGGCCCATCATTCTTGTTAGTACAATATTGACATTTCCAAGTATGGGTAGGTGGCACCCTAGGAGGAATGACTCGTAAGACCTACTAAGAAGGCTTTAATGGCAGGACTCCTGAATGAAGAGGTGTGTTGCCCGCTTTGTAGCTAGGCAACCAATGTCACTAGGTGTAGCCTTATAAATGTGAAAGCTAGACCAGTAGAATGTAATTTATATAAATAACATACAATGACCTAATGACTGGGTTGCAAAGGAAGAACTTGATTGGAATGACAGTAGTGAACACATTGTTTCACTTTGCAGCATAAAAAGCACAAGTAGTTGGCCAACATGCTTGTTTAAGGGTTATGGTCGGTTCAAATAACCACATTCTAAGACTTCAGGAGCCAAATGGCAAGGTTGAGGGACCTAAGGTCTGTGTGTCTGATTTCTCCGTGGTTCTGAGTGAGAAGGTCCTGCCTGTTTGGCAGTACCTCGTGGGGAACTACCGATAGTTCTAGCAGTGTGGTGAACCATGGTTGCTGTGCCTAGGTGGGAGCTACTAGTATGAGGGTGAGAGATGCCTGCAAAGCTTGCAAACCAATAATGGAAGCAGTGGGAGAGGTGGAAAAGTTTAAGCAAATATCCCTGATCAACTCATCCATAGTGCACTGCCCTTGGACTGTGGGAACCTGGAGGTGAAGTTTGGGCATTTTTTGTTTTCTGCCAGGGCAAAAAGGTATATTTCTGGGTGACCCCAATGATGAGGTATGGGAGGAGGAAGACTTTAGGGTGGCGCTCCCATTCATAGACTTGTTGACACCTTCTACTGAGATCTGCAAAGTCACTGCCCACTCCTGACAGCTACTCCGCTAGCAGGTGAACATTTCAGCGGAGAGACCATCTCCAAATTGTCTAGGCTAAGTGAGAGAGCTGAGGGGACCTGGTGCACTCATGCATTAGGGTACAGTACATGGCAGTCATGTTGTCTGTTTTGATCAAAACCACCTTGCCAACTAAATGCGAAAAGAAGGCTTTCAGTGCTAGATGAACAGCTAGGAACTCCAGGTGATTGATATGGAGATGTTTCTGGCGGAGTGTTCAATGACCCTTGACCGTGAGATCCTGTGAATGCGCTCCCATTCTGTCAGGGAGGTGACTGTTATGGTTCTCTGCAGAACTGGATCGAGAAAAAGGTACCTTTTAGGAGATTGTTGGTGTTCCACAATTGCAGAGAATGGCAAGTTTGACAGCCAATCAACACTAGATCCTCTAAGTGATCCTCCTCTTGAGACCATTGGCGTGCTAAGCACTCTTGCAACAGATGCATGGTGTGTCTGGCATGAGGTACTATGGCTATGCATGAAGGCATCATATCGAGGAGATGCATGACTGTTACCTGCTGATAAGGATGGAACAGAGGAATAAGCATCTGAAATGATTGAATCTGGGCGCATTGGGCTAAGCTGTGCCTCTTTATGAATCGGGGATGGCTCTTAGGTAGGGATGTAGTTGAAGAGACAGGAGTTGAGATTTGACTGCACTGATGGTATATTCTCGTTGATGAAGTAAATATGGTGATCTGAGTGTGTTGGAAGCACTGTTGACAAGAAGTGCTTTTCATGAGCCAATCGTCTAAATATGTAGAAACATGTATGTTTTGCGTACACAGGTGAGATGCTACTACTGCAAGACATTTGGTGAAAACCCTAGGGTTAATTGTGATCCTGAATGGAAGCACCTTGAACTGACAATTATGGTTGTTAATTACGAACCTGAGGTACTGGCAATGCACCAGGTGAATGGGAATGTGCAAATAGGTGTCCTTTCAGCTCGAGTGCTGCCATGAAGTCACCTTGTTGAGATAATGGGATGATGTCTTGAAGAGTGACCGTAAAAAAGTGCTCTGAGAGGATATATCGATTGACGGGGCTGAGGTCCAAGATTGGCCTTAAGGACCCATCCTTTATGGGAATAATAAAGTGGAGTGAATAGACTCCCGTGCCTTGCTGGTGTGTTGACACTGGTTCTATGCACC
This sequence comes from Pleurodeles waltl, assembly GCF_031143425.1. Taxonomy (NCBI): domain Eukaryota; kingdom Metazoa; phylum Chordata; class Amphibia; order Caudata; family Salamandridae; genus Pleurodeles; species Pleurodeles waltl. The sequence continues at coordinate 850,116,328 of NC_090444.1, forward strand.
CGCCACCCACTTTTTTTTTTTTCTTTCTCAAGAAGTGCCCAATCGCAACTGTTGATGTTCTAAATTAAGTTTCTATCTGCAAGGTGGAATGTATGGACTTATGGAAGTGAGCTCCAGATAATAACCACGTCTGATAATATGCAATACCCACTGGTCAGAGGTGATATACTGCCAGGGGGAAAGAACCCTTGTAGTCGTACCCAACAGGTGTTTTGTGATCTAGAGGGATTGACTGGCAAGCCAGGGTTTAGTGGTGGTGGCAGAGGGTTTGGTGAAACTACCCTTGCCTCTTCCTTTGGACTTACTGCCCCTACAAGAGCCTCTGTATGATCCTTTGAATGAGGTGGTGTGTGCCTGGGGTCGTTGGTAGGAGATAGATGTCTCTGGGGAGGTGGGTTTGGATCCTTCTCAATAAGAGGAATACCGAAAGAAGCCATGTTGCGATGGAGTCTTCAACGCCCCGTGGCCTCAAAAGCTTCATTATATTTTTGATTTTTCCAAGAGTGTGTCTACCGGGGGACCAAAAAGATGTTCCCTATTATAGGGAACAGCCATAAGGTTTTGTTGAACCTCAGGTTTAAAATTTGACACGGTCAGCTAGGCTTATCTTCTTAGGAGGAAATTATGCCTATAACTGCACTATCAGCAGCATCAAGGGCACAACGAATTGTAGTATTAGACGGAAAATGTAACTTACCCAGTGTACATCTGTTTGTGGCATTAGTCGCTGCAGATTCACATGCTGTGCATAGTCCGCCGTCTGGTGTTGGGTCGGAGTGTTACAAGTTGTTTTTCTTCGAAGAAGTCTTTTCGAGTCACGAGACCGAGGGACTCCTCCTACTTTGGTTCCATTGAGCATGGGCGTTGACTCCATGTTAGATTGTTTTCCCCGCAGAGGGTGAGGTAGGAGTTGTGTATGTTAGTAATAGTGCCCATGCAATGGAATGAATAAGTATGTACAAAATGAAGGTTAAAGTAATATATTTACAAATGTACAAATGTTGAAGATTACTTCCAAACGGCTACAGGCTCCCGGGGAGGCGCATGTGAATCTGCAGCGACTAATGCCACGAACATATGTACACTGGGTAAGTGACATTTTACGTTCGGTGGCATGTGTAGCTGCAGATACACATGCTGTGCATAGACTAGTAAGCAGTTATCTCCCCAAAAGCGGTGGTTCAGCCTGTAGGAGTGGAAGTAGTTTGAAATAAAGTTCTTAGTACAGCTTGACCTCTGTGGCTTGTTGTGCAGATAACACGTCTACACAGTAGTGCTTAGTAAATGTGTGAGGCGTAGACCATGTTGCTGCCTTACATATTTCGTTCATTGGAATATTTCCTAGAAAGGCCATGGTAGCACCTTTCTTTCTGGTTGAGTGTGCCTTTGGTGTAATAGGCAGCTGTCTCTTTGCTTTAAGATAGCAGGTTTGGATGCACCTAACTATCCATCTAGCTATACCTTGTTTTGATATTGGATTTCCTGTATGAGGTTTTTGAAATGCAATAAATAGTTGTTTTGTTTTCCTAATTAGTTTTGTTCTGTCAATGTAGTACATTAGTGCTCTTTTGATGTCTAATGTATGTAGTGCTCTTTCAGCTACTGAGTCTGGCTGTGGAAAGAACACTGGCAATTCTACTGTTTGATTTAAGTGGAACGGTGAGATGACCTTTGGTAAGAATTTTGGGTTGGTTCTTAGAACTACCTTATTTTTGTGTATTTGAATAAATGGTTCTTGTATAGTAAATGTCTGAATTTCACTTACTCTTCTTAGAGATGTAATGGCAATGAGAAATGCAACTTTCCACGTTAGATATTGCATTTCGCAAGAATGCATGGGTTCGAAAGGTGGACCCATGAGTCTTGTTAAGACAATATTGAGGTTCCATGAAGGAACAGGTGGTGTCCTTGGTGGTATAATTCTTTTTAGGCCTTCCATAAATGCTTTAATGACAGGTATTCTAAATAGGGAAGTTGAATGAGTAATTTGCAGGTATGCAGATATTGCTGCGAGATGTATCTTTATGGAAGAGAAAGCTAGATTTGACTTTTGCAAATGTAGTAAATACCCTACAACATCTTTTGGAGATGCATGCAATGGTTGAACTTGATTATTATGGCAGTAGCAAACAAATCTTTTCCATTTACTTGCATAGCAGTGTCTAGTGGATGGCCTTCTAGCTTGTCTTATGACCTCCATACATTCCTGTGTGAGGTTTAAGTGTCCAAATTCTAGGATTTCAGGAGCCAAATTGCTAGATTCAGCGATGCTGGGTTTGGATGCCTGATTTGTTGCTTGTGTTGTGTTAACAGATCTGGCCTGTTGGGTAGTTTGACATGAGGTACTACTGACAGGTCTAGTAGTGTTGTATACCAAGGTTGTCTTGCCCATGTTGGTGCTATTAGAATGAGTTTGAGTTTGTTTTGACTCAATCTGTTTACTAGATATGGAAGGAGAGGGAGAGGGGGAAAAGCGTATGCAAATATCCCTGACCAATTCATCCATAGAGCATTGCCTTGAGATTGCCGGTGTGGGTACCTGGATGCGAAGTTTTGGCATTTTGCGTTTTCTTTTGTTGCAAACAGATCTATTTGAGGTGTTCCCCAAATTTGGAAGTAAGTGTTCAGGATTTGGGTGTGAATCTCCCATTCGTGGACCTGTTGGTGATCCAGAGAGAGACTGTCTGCTAGCTGGTTCTGGATCCCTGGAATAAACTGTGCTATTAGGCGAATGTGGTTGTGAATTGCCCAATGCCATATTTTTTGTGTTAGGAGACACAACTGTGTTGAGTGTGTCCCCCCCTGTTTGTTTAAATAATACATTGTTGTCATGTTGTCTGTTTTGACCAGAATGTATTTGTGGGTTATTATGGGTTGGAATGCTTTCAATACTGAAATACTGAAATACTGAAATACTGCTAACAATTCGAGGTGATTGATATGAAACTTTCTTTGATGTACGTCCCATTGTCCTTGTATGCTTCGTTGATTGAGGTGTGCCCCCCACCCTGTCATGGAAGCATCTGTTGTTATCACGTATTGTGGCACTGGGTCTTGGAAAGGCCGCCCTTTGTTTAAATTTGTACTGTTCCACCATAGAAGCGAGATATATGTTTGGCGGTCTATCAACACCAGATCTAGAAGTTGACCCTGTGCGTGTGACCATTGTGATGCTAGGCACTGTTGTAAAGGCCTCATGTGCAATCTTGCGTTTGGGACAATGGCTATGCATGAGGACATCATGCCTAGGAGTTTTAATACCATCTTTGCATGTACTTTTTGTGTTGGATACATAGCTTGTATCACCTTGTGAAAATTGTGAACCCTTTGTGGACTTTGAGTGGCTATCCCCTTTGTTGTGTTGATTGTCGCTCCTAAGTATTGCTGTGTTTGACACGGCAGAATGTGTGACTTTGCATAGTTGATGGAGAAACCCAGTTTGCAAAGGGTTTGTATAACATAATCTGTGTGGTGTGAACACTTTGTTAGCGAGTTGGTTTTTATTAACCAATCGTCTAGGTACGGGAACACGTGTATTTGCTGCCTTCTGATATGTGCAGCTACTACTGCTAGACATTTCTTAAAGACTCTTGGCGCGGTTGTTATTCCGAATGGCAACACTTTGAATTGGTAGTGTATTCCTTTGAATACGAACCGTAGGTATTTCCTGTGCGAGGGATGTATCGGTATATGGAAATACGCGTCTTTTAGATCTAAGTTTGTCATGTAGTCCTGCTGTTTCAGTAGTGGTATTACGTCTTGTAACGTGACCATGTGAAAGTGTTCTGATTTGATGAAGGTGTTTAATGTTCTGAAATCTAATATCGGTCTCAGAGTTTTGTCCTTTTTTGGTATTAGAAAGTACAGTGAGTAAACTCCTGTATTCTTTTGTGGACCTGGTACTAATTCTATTGCGTCTTTTTGCAGTAATGCTTGAACTTCTAGTTGTAGAAGGTCTAAATGCTGTTTTGACATATTTTGTGTTTTCGGTGGGACGTTTGGAGGGAGTTGGAGAAATTCTATGCAATAACCATGTTGGATAATTGCTAAGACCCAAGTGTCTGTTGTTATCTCCTCCCAAGATTTGTAGAACTGGCTTAGTCTTCCCCCCACTGGTGTTGTGTGAAGGGGTTGAGTGACTTGTGAGTCACTGCTTGTTTTGAGGGGTTTTGGGCCCTTGAAATTTTCCCCGGTTTCTTGGGAATTGGCCCCCTCTTTATTGGCCCCGAAAGCCTCCCCTTTGATACTGTCCCTGGTAGGTAGACGGTGTTGTTTGTGAGGTGCTGGCTTGTGTGGCTTGACCTGGAAACCCTCCTCTGAAAGTAGTTTTGCGAAATGTGCCAAATGTGCCTCTGCCCTGCAGGGAATAGAGTGCGCCCATGGCTTTAGCCGTGTCAGTGTCTTTCTTTAATTTTTCAATTGCAGTGTCCACTTCTGGTCCAAACAATTGTTGTTCATTGAACGGCATATTGAGCACTGCCTGTTGTATCTCAGGTTTGAAGCCGGATGTGCGCAGCCATGCGTGCCTCCTTATCGTTACAGCAGTAGTTATAGTTCTTGCAGCTGTATCTGCTGCATCCATAGAAGAACGGATTTGGTTGTTGGATATGTTTTGTCCCTCTTCAACCACTTGTTTTGCCCGTTTTTGGAATTCTTTGGGGAGGTGCTCGATGAGATGCTGCATCTCGTCCCAATGGGCTCTGTCATATCGTGCTAGGAGTGCCTGCGAGTTGGCGATGCGCCACTGATTTGCAGCTTGTACTGCAACCCTTTTCCCGGCTGCATCAAACTTTCGGCTCTCCTTGTCTGGAGGTGGTGCGTCGCCTGATGTGTGCGAGTTGGCTCTTTTACAAGCTGCTCCTACGACAACTGAATCTGGTGTCAGTTGTGATGTAATAAAAGCAGGGTCTGTGGGTGGTGCTTTGTATTTCTTCTCCACCCTTGGGGTTATTGCTCTGCTTTTAACTGGCTTCTTAAAGATTTGTTTAGCGTGCCTTAGCATTCCCGGGAGCATAGGAAGGCTTTGATAATTGCTATGGGTGGAGGACAGGGTGTTAAAAAGTTAGTCATCCTCCATAGGCTCTGAATGTAGCGATACGTTATGAAACTCTGCTGCCCTAGCTACCACCTGAGCATACGCTGTACTGTCCTCAGGTGGTGAGGGCTTAGTCGGGTACGACTCAGGGCTATTGTCCGATACTGGGGCGTCATAGAGATCCCATGCGTCCTGGTCATCTTGGCTCATGGTGGTATGAGCTGGTGATTGTGACGGAGTCTGTGCCGGTGATATATGAGTTGCCGGTGGTGGAGAGGGTGGTGGAGTTACCTTCTTTACCACTTTTGCTTGTGGTGTTTTTTCTTGTTGTTGGAAATCCAGTTTCCTTTTTCTTCTGATTGGGGGGAAGGGTGCTGATCTTCCCTGTACCACTTTGTATAAAGATCCGCTTTTGTGTGTGATCTACAGCTGTTGTTTGTAATTCCTCCTCAAATCTGTGTTTTTGAAGTTGGGAGGACAGTGATTGTTCCTCTGAGTAGGAACTGGCTTTCGGTTCGGTTGCTGGGCGTTTTGGCACCGAAACCGTGTCTTTTGTTGTTTTCGGCTCCGAAGAGATTTTCCTCTTTCTCGGTGTCGTACCTTCTTGGCGTCGACCATCTTCGGTGCCGCTATCTCTGTGCCGAGCGGCTTTGGTGCCGCTGTCTCGGTGTCGACCCTTTTCGGCGGCACTTTCTCGGTCCCGAGATTGCTGCGTGCCTGTGTCTCAACCTGAGTCGGACGATCTCGGCACCAGCTCGCCCTTTTTCGGTGCCGATGGACGGTCACCTACTTTATGGGTTGAGCCATGGCCTGTCGGCAGTGGCGTCCCCTGGGCTTTGTCTGTTTTTCTGTGTGATGCTTGTTTCGACGTCTTACTCACGGTTTCTTCGACGTCGAATTCTTCGGAATCCGATTCGTGGATGGAGAATGTTTCTTCTTCTCCCTCTTCCTCGAACCGTTGTTGTCCTGTCGGCGTGGACGCCATCTGCAACCTTCTGGCTCTTCGGTCTCGGAGCGTTTTTCTCGACCGAAACGCTCGACAGGCCTCACACGTCTCTTCTTTGTGCTCGGGTGACAGGCACAAGTTACAGACCAAATGTTGGTCTGTATAGGGATTTTTACTGTGGCATTTAGGACAGAATCGGAACGGGGTCCGTTCCATCAGTCTCGATGTTGCACGCGGTCGGGCCGACCAGGCCCCGACGGGGGATCGAAATTACCCCGAAGGGCTACCGGAGCTCTTCAAGATTCGGTGTCGATTCTATTCTAACCCGATACCGAACGAAACAATACCGACTAATTTTCCGTTGATTCTGACTAACTTTCCGACCCGAAACACGGAGCGAAAAGGAACACGTCCGAACCCGATGGCGGAAAAAAAACAATCTAACATGGAGTCGACGCCCATGCGCAATGGAACCAAAGTAGGAGGAGTCTCGTGACTCGAAAAGACTTCTTCGAAGAAAAAAACTTGTAACACTCCGACCCAACACCAGACGGCGGACTATGCACAGCATGTGTATCTGCAGCTACACATGCCACCGAACATTAGTTTTCCTTTGAAGGCAGTTTGGTGTGCCCTTTTCTTATGCTCCCCTGGGAGATGTTTGAAGATCTCATCCACCTCATCCCAATGGGCACTATTGTAGCAGGATAGGAGACCAATTGAATCAGCAGTCGTTCAGTAGCTGGCGGACTGTGCAGACACCCTTTTTCTCCGCAGCAACTATTTTCTTGCACTCTAAGCAGTGGGGGTGTCTGCCCAGATGTTTGAGAGTTAGCTCTCTTATGCGGAGTGGCAACTACTGAAGAGTCAGGTGGGAGTTGCCCTTTTATATATGTTGGGTCACTAGGGGATACCTTATATTTTATGTACCCTGGGTGTGATGACTCTGAACCTAACAGGTTCATTGAATGTCAGTGGTATGCCATAGTATGCGTTTAAGCGTTGGCAGATATCATGTTGAACAGGTGGTTGAGTAGACAGTTTCAAAGAATAAGTCATCCTCTATATGCTCAGAATATAACTGAACCTTGTGGAAGGCAGCAGGTCATGGTATATGGTGGTATCATCTGGTGGAGACTGTTTACCAGGATACAGATCTGGGTCTATATCCTCAAGTAGTTCTGCATCGAAGGAGTCCCAAGCATCATCATGTGGTGTGATGTATGTGCCATCTCCTCCCTCTCAAGTGCAGGAGTGAATGGAACCCTGTGGAAAGTATTGTGCAGTTTCTATTGATGAAGGCAGTGGTTAACGCATGTGGTGCACATCAAAAGGTGGTGATTAACTGAGGTGCACCCGACTTGCAAACTTGTCTGCCTTCTTCTCTGCTTTGGTGGTGTTTGGGCATCCAAAACTTCTTTGAAAGATAACTGTCTTTTGGCTTGCTGTTTCCCAGAAGGAGGTCTCGCAATGATACGGCCTTTGTCAGGGTGTATCATAATATGTTTCTGTCTTGAGTTAATCAACTTATGTAGACTTTGAAGCACTGGTTCCACAGGGTCAGAACCATGAGTATGCTTGCTAAGTGTTAAAGATTTTAAGCTCAGACATCAACATTTTTGGTGCCCGTTCCTTTGGTGCCAAGGGTCTTGGGTCTGAAGACTGAATTTTGCTGCCAAGATGGAGCAGTGTTTTGATGAGGAAGGCTTCTGCTCCGAAGATCGGCTCGACTCCAGTGGAGCAGGAGTCTGGTCAGGAGCATGCTGCATATACTGTTGGGGTCAGAGTAGAGGTCAAAGAACGCAGTACTCATGGGCTGACCTAAAGTAAGGTCCTGCATCTCTAGTCAGAGCCAGAACTGTCTTCAAAGGAAAAAGTGCCCTCATCAGCAGCTAACCCCTGAGCCTGAATGCCCTCCTAAGAGTCTTGAGATTCAAAGAGGTCTTGGTATCTACTGAGCTGCAGCAGAAAATCTTGAGACATCGAGCTCCACCGTCATGCAGTGTTTTCAATGAGCGAAAAGACTTGCAGGTTTCACAGGTAGTTTCCTCATGTTCAGGGGAGAGGCATAAGTTACACATCTGTTGGAGATCAGTGCGTGGGTGCTTGATGTGTCAGCGAGGACAGAATCAAAAGGGCATCTGTTCCATCACCAGGTGGACATGGGGTAGAGGGCTCATCAAATGTAAGTTCTGCCCCGAAGGGCAAAGGCCCACCAGGGGCCACAGCGATCCAAATAGCCCCGACCAAGCGAAAATCGATAAAATGGACACAGGAGACAGAGATGAGTTGCAATCAAAAACAATACCAACGGTAGAGTTGGAAACACAAACGACAGTGGTGGCGACCCGAAGCAGAGCAGCACACACCCGAACTAGACAGCAGAAAAAAAAACTATCTAACAATGGATTCAATGGCCATGTGCATTACCAGCAAGAGGAGGAGTCACACTACCTTGTGATTCGAAAGACTACCTTTGAAGAAAAATAACTTGCCTTGGTCTTGTTTTAGCTCCTGGTATTCCATCTTGATATTACTACACTTAAAGTGAACAGTAAATTATTATTCACAATTAGTGTAATAAAAAATGAGCAAAAAACGAAGGTGTAGCACATCATCCATTGGGGGGACCTGCCTCTGTCTTCTGGGCATTGATTTTGTTCCCTCTGAAGCCAGAGGTTTCAAAAGAGTGCTGAGGGTCAAACCAATGGTCAAGTCAAGGGTCGCAAATGCGGGCAGCCCCTAAATGATGTCCATGGCGTGTATCAATGTACGGAGAATGCCACAATGGCCACCACCTCACATTATTTCTTGTGCCTTAATGCAATTCAATGTAAAGGTGCACCTGGATTTAGTGAACAGCCTTGCTTCAGATGAACAGTGAATTGATTGGGCTGGCAAGATTTACACAATGCTGAATGAACTGCCGGGAGGAGCAGCTTCGTCTGGTAAAGTGTGGTTATATGGATGAGTGCTACTTTTGAATGACACATGAAATAAAATAAATTAACACTATACAACTAAAAAACTATGAGAGAAGAAGCATCCTTCAAAGGCTGAGACTAACAGGAAACTTCTGCTAAGACTTTCTTCAGACATATGGGATGTCAAGACCTTGTGGACACAGACATTAGAAGCTCCAAATACTTAAAGCTCATGCACATTTGTAGATATGATGTTGTCTATAGGGAGATGTAAACAGGCAGTTAAAACATCAACATAACAAACTAGAAGGTTCTTCAACCTTCCAGGTCGAGGATGTGATCCTCTTCCACACCAGACAGTGATGTAGCAGATGTTTTATGAGGAGTTATAGTACGAATAACATGTAGACTATGGTAAAAGATATTCTATGGGACACAAGTCATACATTTTAAGCAATTATGAAAATCCAGTGGGCTCTGTTTTTTTCTTTTTTTTTCTTTTAGCTCCTTATTTTTTATTATGCGGCAAGTATTCTATGATACGTCTGATATTTGTCTTAGTACCTTAAGTGCAAAGTTGGCCTACTTTAGTGTGTTTAATATAACCCTTATATCTGAAAATCTGCATCAATATGCAAAGATCAAAACCGTTTTAAACACCTAAAAGCCTGGCAACCAAAAGAATGCTGGAATTCCCAACTCTTATGATAATGATGGCTAATGGATTAAAAACCCTGACTGCTCTTGCAGTCAGAAATCCAGTGTCTATTTAATGAAGCAGAAGGTATCACATCACTGGTAAAAATGAGATGCTGGACACCGTTCAAAGGAAAACCGAAAGTCCTAGAAGGGCTGGAGTTGTGGGAAGAGATGGGGCAGTAAGCGGACAAATGAGGGAAGGCAGGAGGAGCTGGGTGAAGCTCCCAGATAACAGAGGACGGACAAAAGGACCTGGGGAAGCAAGCTCGCCACAGAGGGAGGGAAGGGCTGCAATGACGGAGCTAAACTAATTTCCTCCCCCAGTGCTTGATATCTTCAACCAATGTTTTGAAGTCTGTATTTGTTATTGTAAGTACTAAAAATAAATATCCTTTTTGTTTAATTATTTTTGTGTTGATGGAACACATTTTTACAGAGGATTATTGGCTGCGCAAGTGTTTAAACTTTTGCTATTCTATTGTTGTATGTTTTTATGGCATACTACTTGTAAATTGTATAGTTCTTGAATGTCTTTCAGGTTATTTTGTAAACTATAAAGGGAATGATAGCATAACCACGTCAACTAAGAGATGAAGGTGATGAGTAATGCAACAGAAGCATACCAACACAACAGTCCATCTACACAAAAAACAGACAGCTAGATGGTAACATATGGGCTAAAGAGTTCACCAGATTAAGTGCTTATGCTCTTTCACATGACAGGCTGAGAAATTCTGAATTTCTTATCTGTCTTTGTAAGAAAGTAACTAAATCACTTTCTCTTCAGTAGATTACATTTAATTGATTTCAGATGCAGTTTTCCGAAGTGCCGATCCTGCTACAAGTAAGCTGCATCAATGTACAGAAGAGACATTTTTATTCAAATTAGGACATATCACCTTCATATCAAAGTTTCAAGTGGGGCTGGAGCTGCCGGTTGTTGGCATTTAAACAGGTGTTCAGGCGTGCCTCTTTTTGACAGCCTGCACTCATAATAAAAATGGCTAAGACAGCTACAAACCAAAAATAGGTTATCGTAAGTGTGCACTGCCAATGTCTTAAAGCCAGAGTCTGAAGTGGGTGTAATATGAGGAGCAAGACGTGTCCGTACTTTAGACAAAATCAGTTCCCCTACTTTAGTCTGAAAGACAACCGCTCTGGTACGGTAAATTCGGGCTTTTGATATGTCTTAGTTAAATGGAAGGGAGGGAGCCTCCAATGTTATAAAGCAGAGAGAGGGACAGAAAGCTAAACTAGAAATAAGTCTTCTTTGCAGGGTGCCTGCTGCCTTAAACAAATGTCTATATGCACAGTTGGGTAATGTGGAAATGTAAAGGGTGCATGGATGACAGTACTGCTTTAATTGATGAAGTCATTTGAAGCTGAAGGATACATTTATTCTTTCTGAGAGGTATTGTAAGGTGACCAGCTGAGCAGGGGAGTGTGCGCTTTTAATCAACAGTTCAAATAATGTTTGCACTAGGTACAGTGTGAAACTGTAAACTTTGCACTTGTATATCGCACTACTTACCCGTTAGGGTCTCAAGGCGCTGTACGCATACCACTATGGAACCCCTCCTGGCTTTTCCCTGTGAGTCACCTACTCCTGGACACCCCCAGTGTGAAGCCAGGCATCCAAGCGCTGTCTGGGCCGTTGTGGAGATTAAGCAAGCTATTGCCCAGAGTTACAGAGTGGGACCCATTAATTAGATTAGGCACCGAGGATAGAATTATCTGGTCCAAGGGAATTGAGCCCAAGACCTGCCGAGGCGGGACTTGAACCCTAGTCCCGGGCCAGATCTCTGCATCCGGGTCTGCCGCTCTAACCATTGTAATTAAGCACTTTTGTTTAATCTTTTTGCAAATTTTGTGGCAGCCTATCTTATAATGTGTGTAATGTACTTTTAAAAAAAACATGACTTGCAGACAGAGTGCTTTCTATCACAGGCTGGGACCTCATAACACTAAAAACAAACAAGTTGCCATTCCCCACTGCACCAACCAGAATTCAATTATGCGGCTCCTGGTTACACTCACAGACGTGCTGTGATTACATTAACCAGTCAGGGCCGAACTGGCCATACTGGGCATCTGGTGTTTTCCTGCGAGGCTGGAAGGGTGGGGGCCGGTTTTGCAGTGGTGGGGACCATTATTGCTGTAGGGCGCCAGGTTTGCAGCAATGCTACAATATCAGCCCCCCAGTAACTGTGAGAAAAGGCCTCTTTTGTCATGGTTAGCCCCAACTTTTTGCCTGATATTTGATGTGGTCTAAAAATTGTTGGTGCCCAGGGCCCCTGCTAACCAGGTTCCCTAGGCCAGATCTCTTTACCAAAACTTCTGTGATGCATTGGCACGATTGGCAACACCTTTAGCTGTCACTATAAGTCCCTAGTAAATGGTACTTAGGAACTAAGGGCATGGGGTACTAGGTGTAGGCCCTGAACACAGCAGCACAGATTGTGCCACCCTCATTGGCCATGCATCCAGAGGCACCCAGCACTGTCACTACAGGCTGTGTCCTGATGCAGTCCTAAAATGCAAACACAACATTGCACACAGCATGTGTGCCCCGTCCACTACATACTGCATGCGATATAGGTAAGTCACCCCTCTGGCAGGCCTTTCCGCCCTAAGGAAGGATGCACTATACTGTATGTGTGAGCATAGGTGCATGAGCAATATGCCCCTACTGTGTTCTTGCCAGGCCTGGGCCAAAGTAAGTGAACAGAGCAGCCATTTTAAATGCATGTGCTGGACACTGGTTAGTACGAGTTTCACAGCTACATGATGGCTACTCTGAACCCTGGGTTGTTTGGTATCAAACAACTCAGAATTATAAATTCAATCTGGTACCAGTATTGAAATTATTGCTAAATGTACCCAAGGGCCACCTTAGAGGTGACCCCTGCAAATCGAACTAACACTGGCATGGTTGCTGACAGGTTACAACCAGCCTGCCACCACCAGACAAGATTCTGGAATCCTGGGGTGAAAGCTCCTGCTCTCTGGGTTCTAGAACAAGGCCCTTCCTGGGTGGACGTGTCACACCTCCTTCCTCAGGAATGTGCACTGCCTTGCTAGCGAGCTTCAAAGGGCTTACCGCCTTTGAAACTCGACTCTTCTTCCCCCCCCCCCCCCCAAGCCTGCTGCTAGTAGCCGATGGCCAACCCTGTTGGAAACTCCCACTTTTGGTGGGAGTAACAGTGGGAAAGCACACAAAGGACAGGGGGAGTGGTCAGCTCCAGCTTACACCACCCCTAAGGTGTGCATGAAAGTTGACCCCCACTCCATTTCATTTTCCTCCATCTTGCATGGTAGGAAAATAGCAAATCAGAGATAGAGAAGTGAACTCTGTAAACAAGGAAGTGGTCACTTAGTGGGTGTAGCCACCTCAAGGTAGATGATCCATTGGTCAATACGAGATACTCCCCTAAATGCCCAATAAATAGAGTATTCAGTCGGCACCCCTAGACCAGAAATTCAGACTCCTAGGACACAAGAAGGCCAGCAACAAAGAAGACCCAAGGCTCACCCAGGACTCGACTATCGCCGCTGAGTGGCTGCTCAGACATCAGACAGATTCCACAAACCTCCACTCTTCTAAAAATCGCAGAAGATCACCCTTCAAAGTGAAAGCATCACTCTTTTGCATCAAAGACTCAAAAGCCAGTAAAGTCCAGTTCACTGACCAGCTACTGACCGGCTGCTGACCAAGGAACTGAACGCCGCACCCAGACAAATTTTACCCAATGGGCCCCTGAGACAAACGCTTCAAGTGTGCCAGGTTTGGTAACACTGCGACCTCCAGTGGCTGAACTGTGCGATAGCCAGGAGTACTGGACCCCCAAGGTTGGACAACCAGAAGTAAAAGTATTCCTCTATTGATTTCTATGGTGAGTAATTACGCACAGAACGGAGACATTTTTTGAACTTTGAAAATTCATAACTTAAAAAGTACTTACCCGATTTTGATGACCATGGTCTTTAAAATATTATGAACATCTGAAGTATTTTTGTAAATTGATCGAGTTATTCTTTTGAGTGTCTGTCTTGCTTTATTGATACTGTGAGTACAACAAATGCTTGGCACTTCAAGATAAGCATAAACATTTGAGCATTAGGTGGTCTAGTTTTTATGTCTATAAACCAACGTGTGGTTGCCCGAACACTCTTCACAGTGTACAATGTTTTGCACACTACACAGAGGGCCATCGTCCTAAAGTAACAAAAGCAGCAGTACTTCAAACTTGCACGCCCACTGCCCCTCCTCACCCCGACCCGGGGGCTGGTCTGACAAAACTGCCAGGGCTGCTTTGGGTTCCCAATCTGGACCTGTAACCAGTAGACCCTCATTACGTAAAACATAGCATCTCTTGTTGATTAGTTTATACGTCATTTATTTTTCATTTAAGATATGTATTATATTTGTATGCAGATATCTGCAGGTAAAAGACCAACAAAAATAGTGAGAGAATATTTTATTTTAAGCTACGCCTTTGTTCCCTTCCGCCTGCTGACTACACCCCCACTGTGCTCAGGATCTCAGTTCCTACACTTTTTTGTTGTTTTTTTTTAAAACAATTCAACCGCTGGTTAAAGTCAACCAAAAAATGAAAGCTATACATAGAAATGTCTTTATTAAACAAGCAATAACACAGCCAATGGGTCTCGCCTACCAGGGTGCTTGGCTCTGGCTATGTCTGTTAGCCATGTTGCTTAGTAAAGCTGCTGTGGTGAAGCTTGGTTGTAAGTTTGGGGGAAAAAAAAATATGCAATGAAGCAGATTTGTTTTCTAACATTCAGCCATGCTGTGTCAAACAGAACTAAAATACATTGGCAAAGCCAACAGCTCTTGTAGGCAAGACCTACAGGCTTCGTCAATAGCTGTATTAACATTTTGTCGAAAGTGGGTCATATCACAATTCTCCAGGTTCTCTGCATTAGACAAAAACTATAAATGTAAGAAATTACTACTGGTCAGTTTAATTTTACCCGTTTTAATGACTTTGGGAAGATGGCAGTAGGAACTGCAGGTTATTTCATTTGTGAGAGTTTAACTCAATGACCCCATCTGTCATCTTACACGTCCTAGCAGTCATGTACTTTCACAGTAGTTTTGTGGTTCTTTCATTTAAAATAAAAACTTGCAGTACAAAAAATGTGTCATATTTTATTTCTGGTATTTCCAGGCTGTCAGTCCTCCTCAAGGGAAAGCACTGTTATTAAAGTCTTTATGTGTTTCCACCATGTCACCCATCCAGGTTTCCTCTGCAAATACTCCTTCCCAATGTTTCCCCAGACCACAGTCTATGATGGAGTGGGAAAACAGATGTGTTTTCTTCTTCAAAATACATATGAAGAAGTACTCGTGTTGAGGCCAAAGACTATCAGACAGTGCAGCAGTCTGGATTTGCTCAAGACACCTTGGGGACATTCAGAAAGCTTTCTTGGGAATATACCACCCGTGGCTTACCACTGGCATTATGGTTTGCAACATACATTTTCTGGCTTTATTGGTTTTAGGCTGTCCAGTATGAGTTTCTCCTTCCCAAGGAGCAAAGCCTTTTCATACCAACACAAGTGCTCCTTTCTGTAAGCAGGCCTGTCAAATCTTGTTCTTATCTTATCACATTTTCTGTGCATTCACAAAGAGAGGTAAATATCAGGCTTTTGTCTTATAGGGCACATGGTGTTTACTTTTCTTTCTCTGACTACAAAGTGAGAGGATTTATGTGACAATCTTGCTAGATACTGAGGATAGGAAAGGTTTTTCTTTCTAGCAAACAGCATTTTAAATGAACTGTGGAAGTATTTCAGGATTTATCACAATTAGAAATGCACAAATGAAGCACATTTTTGTTAATTCTCAAGTGTGTTGAAAAAAACACTTTAATATGATCAAAATAAATCAATACACCAGGTGATGTAATATCCACACATTGTTTGTGTGCTGTATAGTTTTATTAGTAAAACTGTATGTCAGTGCAAACGTAATGGTAATTTCAATTGAAAATGTGAAATCAATAATGGCAGAGTGCTACCACATCATGCTACGCCACACCACTTCCTGCTACATCACCCTGCACCACTGCACTCTATTCTGTACCCCTCCAAGCTATGCAACTGGTCTCTTCGCCACTGCACTCTACATCACTTCCTTCTAGGCCACTCCAAACTACTCTGTATGGCTCCCCCTAACACCACTCTGCAGCACTGCATTGCACACCAATGCACATATGCCAATACACTAAACAGCAATGCACTTTAACACAACTCCAAGCTCCTGCACTCTCTGCCAATCCACTGTTCACCACTCTCATCTACTCTGCACCACTGCACTCTATGCTACATTACTTTATGCCATTACTTTCTATACCATTTCATGCTATCCTGCACCACTGCACTCTACACATCACCCTCTAAGCCACTCTATGCCACTGCACTTTTCCCTGCACCACTGCACTTTACTCCACTGCACTCTAACCTGCACCACTGCACTCTGCTCTACGCCACTGCACTTTACACCACTCTACTCCAATGTACTCTAAGCCACTCTAAACCAGTGCACTCTACGACACTTTACTCTGTACCACTGCACTCTGTCACTGAATTCTGCACCACTACACTGTGCATTACTGCACTCTATGCCACTCTAATCTACGCCACTGTATTCCACACCACTGCATTGTACATTGCGAACTCTATGCCAATGCATTCTACGCTAGTGCACACTAAGCTATTCTACTCCACAACACTGCACTGTACGCCACTTTACTCTGCAACACTGCATCTATGTCAGTGCACTCTATGCCACTACACTTTACCACTCCACTATATGGCACTATATTCTACTCTGCACCACTGCACTTTCGACCTTTGTACTCTATGCCAAGGAGCCCTACAATTAATCCACTCTACACCACTGCACTCTATGCCACTCCAATACACAACACTGCCACTCAATGACACTCTACTCCACTATTCATCATTCCACTCTGAACCTTCACAACACTCATCTACGCCACCAACTTTTAGCCATGCTGAACAGCAGCCATGCTGGAGTACAATATGGCTGAAACCCATTGGCAAAGCCAATAGCTTTTGCATAGGAGAAACCTGTTGGCTTTGCCAATGCTTTTTTATTATCAGGAAGTGGGAGCCAGTTTGTTACTCGGTAAACATGAGGCTGCGCTACAAGGTCTGGCACCACTCTTTTGGAGACAAACAAAATGAAATCAAAACCCCTTTGAGAGTAGCAGAAACATAATCAATGCAAGTTCATTTTGTATTCTTTGCAGAAATCTCAGGATTTGCTACATATCGAAGCTACTTTGAAATAAAAGGCTGATGCTTTTAATTGCATCTTATGTCAAGCTTTTAAATTCTGGGACGGAGTATTCTGTACCTCCAAGCGTTCTTGCTATCAGTGTTTCTGACTGCAACAGATGTAGGATCGGACCTGCCGAGTGCACAACTGCGCTTTTGGTGATGAGGCAAAGGCCATGCAGGGACTTCTGTGCGGTTTCAATGAAATAAGCAAATTACATAGTGTGATTGTGCCACTGCGCAAAAGCTATGACTCTGGTATGGTAAACTCTAAATTTCAGACGTCATTCGCTCATTTCTTCTATATTCATTCAAGAATTGTAGTCTTTTTCCATTAGCCTACACTCACAATGTTCATAACATGCTCCTGTGTTTTCGTACAAGGGCAACATGAACTCATACACCTGTGGAGGTCTTGGGAAGCAACAATAGGGAGGAGCAGCAGGAAGGGAAGGAAAAGGAAAACAGAGTATGGAGCTCGGGGGCATGGGGGCAGAAGCACCCATGCAAAAAAGCAATGGGGGTGGAGAAGCTCACAATCAGAGAACTAGCAATATAAATGCAGCAGAGGTGGGGAACTACATAGACAGCTGAAATACATATGCATTCTCGTTGGGTGCTTCACAAAAAAAAACAAAAAAGTCGTTCCCTAAAAGTGAACACTGAACACTGGTAGAGGAACAGAATCAGCCAGTCAGAAGTGGTAAGCAACCAATAACCCAAGGGAAGTACAGACACCAGCTGGACTGGCTAAGCAAACAAATCGAATAGAAAGTACATAAAAACTAAAATAAATAGAAAGTAAATAAAAAGCAAAGGTAAGTAAATTGAAAAATAAACAGGTAAAATAACCAAGTAAATAGAAAGTAAAATAAAAAGTGAATGACAAACCAAAAGAGACAATAATATTCAATGGGAGAACTACTTTCCTAAATCAGCTTTCAGCATGTCCCCAAGAAGTCTTTCACAACCAGACAGCCCTGCTGTCTGTCTGGTAAGCTTCAATCTAAAATAAGACAATATTGTTCAACTTTTAGCCAGTTTTTCTACTTTCCAGTATTTGAAACAGGCACCTGAAAGGAATTTGTCAGCTCATTTTGCCCTACATAAATTCCTTTCACCTCATCTGAATCGTGCCCGTTTCTTCCTTCCTTATTGTAATTTCTAAAACGAATGCTCAGAGCATCCCATAAAACATTATAAAGGACTAGGAGGAGCAGCTGACTTCTCAGTTTTGCAGTACACAACACAGAGGGAAAAAAACAAGAGTAGACTCACTGAGAATGCCACCTTGATAATTACCTAAAAGTAATGGGATATTACAGCTGCCAGCACTACTCTACTGCGCACCACCTGCATCTCACTCAGACTGGAATCAACAAGGCACTGCGGCTACGTGTACACTTTAATAGGTCAACTTGTGCACTGTGAGCACACATAATGGAAAATTGGCGTTTCACTACATTTAATGGTAAGAGGTTTGCTACTCATTTATTTCTATTACAGCACATATTAGCAGTCAACACTCGCCTTATGTCTATAGGCAACATTATCTGGATCCAGTGGTACTCTCTCTCGAGGAGGGCTAGCCACCGGAAAAGGCATGATGTATGCGTGCCTTTGACTAATGAAAGCAAGCAGATTTTATTAGGCAAACCCACCAACCAATAAAAAACACTGACGTGAAGTTGACAGGGCTCCGAGCCCTTTTCTAAATACTAAAGTGTCTCGCTGTGATACGCATGCGCGAGCATATGCAACGCAGGCTCGACCCTAAAAAGTACCTGAATCCAAGAACAGGCAATAGAAGGACACTAATAAAGCTATAATTCATCAGTACTTGGTCCATACTCAGGAAAAGGGATAAACGGAGGACGAGGAAGCGAAACTAGCCCACACTGACCAATGAGAAGCAAGGAAATTAGTCAATATTAAGCCAGCCAATGGTAAATAGTGGGCGGCTAAATGCCTCCTCTTTAGAGTTTAACAATTTTTTTTTTTAAAGAAAGTAAGGATCGTCACAAGCGACAGAAAAGGTGTCCTCTCTGAGGCAGGACTTAAAAACTGGAAAACCTCTCAGAAGGCAAACCAAAAATTGACTTGATGTATGATCTACCTTTTTCACTCTTTGTTCACTTAATTCAATGAAAGCAAGTACTATTGATACCCCTCATTTTGAGTGGCAGCAACTGTTCTTGATCCTAGTCTGCACTACTCCTTGTAGTTTTGGGACTCAAATGCACTGCCATTAAGTCACACAGAACCCGCTCCCCCCCACCAATAAAGAACCTTCCTCAAGCTATGTTAAATTTCACTGCATTTGTTCAACCAAACCTGGGTGTGAACTGAGTCCCTTTACAGTTTCTGCAGAAGATACATGAAGAAGAGCTAACAATCATTTACAGTAGTCACCCTATTACACTGTCTGCAGTGATGCTGAATTTGAAAACTATATAACTAGAGTAAACATCTAGGCTTGTTGCATGTGACGGACCACAACTAATAAATAATAAAGTCGTCTGAGCTATCCTTACATTTCCTCATGAGAAGACTGGTCTTCATTATCTGTGGTGTGTTTTAATGCCTCTTTCTCCCGTCTCTTTTTTTCCTTCTTGTCCTTCTTTGACAGTGTCCGTTTGAAGTTTTGGATCACACCATCTTTTTCCAGTTTCTCCGGACCATTGCTCTGAGACTTCTGGAAAAAACAAATTGGAAAAAAACATCAACATTGGTGACACCTGCATCACGAGTTTCTTGAGATTCAGACTCGTACTATGCTCTCCAGACCACAGCAAGTACTCTATGCAGAATGCAGATCAAGAAACATAATAAACCACTTTCAAGCAGACGTTTCCCCAAATCCATTATGATGTGTTCGATGTTAAAAGCTACTCTCGACATGCATGACTCTGGGTAAGGAACTGCCTTTTTAACTTAGGGGTCCATCAAACGATTTATCCCAAGTCTCTTTATCAGAAGTCTGCCCTTACAATGGCAATCACATCTTGTCTATTAAAAACAATACCCAGAGTAATGAAAACAGTCTACACAAAAGCAAGGGGTTCTGTGATGGGACAGTTCTGAATCAGACTGCAAGAACGTACCATGCATCTAATACCAGAACTAGACTCAGTGCCGTAAATCTGTAAGATCTCAACAGAGTGAGGGGGAATTTGCATTTAGCATACAAAATCGTACAGTCTATAGAACAAAAGCCATCAATCACAAAATAGACTGAAATTATATTTTCAGTATTTAAACTTACTGCAATCCCACAGAAGGTTATTATTGAAGAAAAGGAGACTGTTTAATACCAAATATTTACACAGCTTCACACTGCTCCATAAAATTCCCAACTCTAATGTTTCATATTTTAGTTCCAGCTTTTCAGTCCCCCCGTCTATCTTAGATTAATTTAAGGACCTTCATGTAATGTCTGCCACAACTAAGCAAAGAATCAAGCTTGTACACAACAAACATTTGCACAGCCAATAGGTGTCATCTATGTGAGAGCTATTGGCATTGCCAATGTCTTTTAGCCATGTTGAACAGCAGCATGGCTGGTGTTCACCATGGCTAAACGTTAGTGGAGTGGCGCAGAGTGGAGTGGAGTTAAGTGGAATAGCGTTAAGTGGTGTCGAGTGCACAGAGTAAAGTGCACAGAGTAGATTGCAGTAGAGTGGCACTGTGCAGAGTGCAGTGGTGTAGACTAGCACAGAGTGGAGTAGAGTCGCATTGTGTGGAGTGGAATGGCGTACAGTAGAGTGGAATGGCGTACAGTAGAGTGGAATGGCGTACAGTAGAGTGGAATGGCGTACAGTAGAGTGGAATGGCGTACAGTAGAGTGGAATGGCGTACAGTAGAGTGGAATGGCGTACAGTAGAGTGGAATGGCGTACAGTAGAGTGGAATGGCGTACAGAAGAATGGAATGGCGTACAGAAGAGTAGAATGGCATACAGAAGAGTAGAATGGCATACAGAAGAGTAGAATGGCATACAGAAGAGTAGAACAGCTTGGAGTGGGGCCCAGTGCAGTAGAGTGGAGTGGGGCGCAGTGCAGTAGAGTGGAGTGGCGCGCAGTGCAGTAGAGTGGAGTGGCGCGCAGTGCAGTAGAGTGGAGTGGCGCGCAGTGCAGTAGAGTGGAGTGGCGCGCAGTGCAGTAGAGTGGAGTGGCGCGCAGTGCAGTAGAGTGGAGTGGCGCGCAGTAGAGTGGAGTGGAGTGGCGCGCAGTAGAGTGGAGTGGCGCGCAGTGCAGTAGAGTGGAGTGGCGCGCAGTGCAGTAGAGTGGAGTGGCGCGCAGTGCAGTAGAGTGGCACGGCACGCAGTAGAGTACATTGGAGTGGCATACAGTGAAGTGCCGTACAGTACACTGGACTCGCAGTAAGTGTAATGGAGAGGATTAGAGCAGAGTGTTGCCAAGTTGAGCTGAATTCAATAAAGTGGAGTGGCATTCAGTGGATTATCTTAGATGGATTGGGGCTGAGTAGTACAGTTGTGGTTATGAGTAAAGCATCAGCAGAGAAAGCAGATGGGGTGCAAGCAGCAGGAATAAGAAGCTGTATGTATGTGTTTAACATAGGAAAGCACACTGCACATCCAAAAATAATAACAAAACCCTTAGAAAATAAAAAATAGTGCGTTGAACAAAGACGAGGAAGAAACAAAGAAAAAAATACAAGGAAGAGCACATGTACTTATTCTGTGCTCCAAGGAGAGCAAAGGAAATGAAAGGAAGCCTACGGAAGTTAAGCAATCGAAAAATTGCAAACGACATTAACAACAAAAACAAATAAGCACTGGCAAATCCCATAGAACAGAGTGAGGTAGAGCGGCGTGGAGAGGCGCAGAGTGCTATAGAGTGGAATGGAGTGGTGTAAACTGGGGTGGAGTAGAGTGCAGTAGAGTGTGGTGTGGTGAGGTGAGGTAGAGTCAGGTGGAGTAGTGTGGGGTGGATCAGAGTGCAATGGAGTAGAGTGGGGTGAAAGAGTAGGGTGGGGTGGGTTGAAGTGGAGTACAGTGGGGTGGAGTGTAGGGGAGTAGAGTAGGGTGGAGTGTAGGGGAGTAGAGTAGGGTGGAGTGGAGAAGAGTAGAGTAAGGTGGCTTAAAGTGCCACTGTTTGGAGTGGAGTCGCATGGAGTGGAGTGGCACAGAAAGGAGTGGCATTGAATAAAGTGGCACAGATTGGAGTATCTTAGGGTAATGTGGCATAGAGTGGACTACCATAGATTACAGAGGCAGAGAGTGGTACAGTTGAGGGTGTATGTAGCTAAAGCGTCAAAATAGATGGCAGCTAAAGTGAAAGAAACATAAATAAGAAGCCATATGCCCTTGTGAAGAAAAGATGATAAATGTTTAACAAATCGGGAGGCGCATAAGAGGATAACGAGCGGCCAGTCAACTGACAAAGGGGAGTGCAGACTAGCCATGACGTGGGTTGGGTTGACTTTTGTGTGGTTCCGTTACTTACCTGTTAATATTTATTGGTAAGAGTGCAAGCACTTAGCATTAATTACGATAAACTGGCGACAGGATAATGGAGCTGCTCTGGAGCCTCTACTAGGAGAATTGTAACCCCAGGATGCTGTGGCACTTCACAGGGGTGGGAGGACCAACAAGTTATGATTGCAAAATTTATGTATGCTCTCTTGCATGATCTGCTGTCTGAACAGCGGGTACCATGATAAAATTAATAAAGATACTTTATAATAAAAAAAAAAGACAAGATGAGGAAGAACATATGTACTTGGTCCATGCTACAGATAAATATGATGCCTGAATGACAAGGCTCTCTGGTGAAGCATGAGCAGAGATGGGAATAGGACCGACTGGTCTACTGTTACCCTGTGACACTCTTCTTCAAGCAACCTTCGAGCTGCCCTCCTGGATCTGTGTTGCTGAGGTTCTGCAGGCTGAGGAGGAAGAAGAAGCAGCAGCAGAACACTCTGCTCCCCTTGTGGCTCTGGTGGAGGTGGGGGCCAACATCTTTAGCTCCTGAGGCACATTTGCCCACGGAGTGTATAGTTGGCCACTAGAGTGAAGGTCTGGGTTGGCAATGGGGGAGACTGGGCTGATGCCTCATAGCGTAATTGTTGTGTAGCCATTTTAGTTATAGCTCTATGCACGTTAGTTTAATACATTAGGCCGCTGTGCACTTTGACCTGGATATATTTTATTCAGCTTTGCATTGTTATTTTTACAATAACCAGTTTTACGGTCGTGTTTTAATTTCTTCTATCTAACTGTTTTGCTTAGCCCAGCACTGTTTTCTCAAACAACACATTCTTGATCACTCTGTGCCTCAGTCAAGGCTACAGTTTGGTACATTGCCAGTGAACATGGTAGAAGTTTAGTCTCCAACACTCGTAGAAAATACACATCCTTACGTAGGGACATTTTCTTATAACATCAGCTGTGTTATTATAAAAACACTTCCTAGTCCCATTACACGTCAAGAGGGAGATTCCAGCCAGGGAAACACAACTGTATGCTGAATGCTTTGCTGCAGATGCTAACTGCTAACGCAGACTACAGGCCTTTGCTCGGGTATGAGGGTTGATGTCCTCCCGGGGGAACCTGAAAGGCAGGATTAGAGCTTAACATGCCGTGCTCAAATTATGATTCAGATAGAAAATAGTCCATCGGCTTTAGTGGCAATATGATAGCATTATTCTTATGCTTCACTCTCATCGTCACCATTTTAATATTGTTATGTTGTGTCGTTCTGGTTACTGCAGCTCACGCTTTGCTATCTAAAATGCAGTCGTTTTATTAAAACAGTCTTTAAAACTTATACTGCTTTTATTGTCATTTATATATGAGACCGAATTGTGAATGAGAGAACCGGATGCGACCTGAGTGACCACGACTTCCCTGAGAAGTATGATATGTCATGCGCTCGGTTGCTCAATCATCTCTACCTTTCGGGAGAGATGAGGTACTGCTAGTTAGCCGGAGCAAAACCCGGATTTGGAGCAACAGGTGTCACCCACTGTGGGACAGACTCAGCCTCCCACACTGTGGACGATCTTGCTGCTCAAAATCCAGTAGTCTCATTAGAATAATGAGAGCCTACGCGACATCATGGGCATGAACATAGGGCCTGTTTTTTTCCTGGGCAAGTATACTGAACATGGCATTCCAGAAGGCTGGAGGATCTGGGGCTGAAAATCCCAGCAGAGTTGTTTATGGCAACAGGGCATCCGGTATGTGAGGTACTGGAGGGATTTGGTAGAAAGGGGGCCAGCGCTGATTAAGTCAGCTTGACATATTTTAGCACTTGCTAGATAAAACTCAGGGGTCAGGTCCAGCTGAAGAAAAGATGCAGAGCTCCCAGGAGCTGGGTTGTCGAGCTCCAAGGGGACTATCTCTAGCACAGAAGTGGAGGATCGTGTGGTAGTCCTTTGCCATCTAGCAGACTTAACTTTTCTTGTGTGCTATTTGTGTGTTTTGGGTTTCTTCTTTGTGGTCTCTAAAGAGGAAGATGAGCAAGAGCAGGGTCAAAATCAACTACAGTGACTCCTGTCTTCATGGTTTCTGGACATAAACTGCTTAGCCTTGCGCTCCTTCATGGCCTTCAGGTTCATACTGAAGCAGGTGTTGCAGTGATGAGAATCACGGTCAGAAGCCAAGTACCAAAGACAACAGTGATTAACATCTTACTCTCGCAGCCCCTACAGCGTCTGAAGCCCAAACGGTTGAGTGGAGACATATTTTGAGTTAGGAAAAACTCATAAATCTCATCAGCTCCAGATTTGTGTCGAAACCATGAAAAAAAGGTAACTGAGGTTGTTGCACCTTCCAGGCGCTACATGACTTCAAGGACATAATCAGATGTAATTTCTAGCATTAGCCAAAAACAACGCCCCCTATGGGCAATGTGACAGCTTTGAAGCTCCGGATCCAGTCTGACGCTTGAGATTGTTGTACAGGTGAGACATATGTAGGTAAAAGTTTGTATCAGAAAGAGTAGCATGCTGCGGGCGCACAGCCACCATATTTAAAAACTACCGGCATAAGGTGCTGCATTTAAAATGTTATATATTGTCTATTTTACAACAGCTATACAACATTAACAAGATCCTAACACTGACCACATCTGCAGCACCTACAGCGCTCTATATGTGCAAGTTGCTTACCTTCTGTAACAATATATCTGTTAGAAACATATTCCAGTTGCAGATTTCTTACCTTAGAATTTCCCCCATGTGTCAGACTGGATCTGGAGATTTTTCTTCGAGCAGTACACCTGCAAACCGTTAGGTGGCGTCAGTTGACTCCGCAGGCATCACTGTCGCCGTGATGACATCACGGTCCTATATAGGTGCCACCCAGGTGCTCCAACGTCAGTTTCTTTTCATGACTTTCCACACGAGAATGGTGTGCCAAAACTAGGGCCCTTTAAGGGAAGTTCCTGTCCCTAGAAATCAGTTTGCAGAGGATGGGCGGGTCAGGAAGGAATCTGCAACTACGATATGTCTCTACCAGATATATCATTACCAAAGGTAAGTAACTTGTACATCTGATAGAGGCATCTAGTTGCAGATTACTTACCTTAAAATAGATAACCGAGCAATACCATCCCCGGTGGTGGGCTGCGAACCAAGATCATACCAAGTCCTGCATGACCGAATGGCCAAAGTAGCCATCTCTGCAGACCTGACTGTCCAGGCAGTAATGCTTATTGAACGTATGCAAGGACGCCCAACATTGCTGCCTGGCAGATAACCAGGACTGGAACTCCGAGTGCCAATGCAGTGCTAGCAGCAGTAGCTCTGGTTGAATGAACACGCAAACTCTCAGGGTATTGCTTTTTCACCAAAGTGTACCACATTTTGATGCAGAGGAATACCCATCGCAAGATGGTCCTCTTCTGCACCGCCTTTCCTTTCTTCGCAACCACACAACCCACAAATAGTTGATCGTCCACCCATAAATCTTAGGTACGATTTAGGTAGAGTGCCAAAGCTCTTTTTGGATCCAGATGGTGGAGTCTGTCCTTCTCATGAGGGACGTGGGGCGGTGTAGAAAGTAGGCAAGGTGATAGATTGGCCTAGGTGCAAAGGTGTCACCGCTTTGGGAAGAAAGGAAGCCCTGGTACAAAGCACCACGTTGTCAGGATGTACTGCTAGGAATGGTGGCTTTGAAGAGAGAGCTTGAAACTCACTCTCTCTGCGAGGAGAGGTGATGACAATCAAGAAGGCAGTTTTGTGGGTCAAGAGCCATAGAGAACAGTTGTGGAGCGGCTCTAAAGGAGCACACATGAGGTATGTGAGAACCAAGTTCAAATCCCACTGGGGCATAATGAACAGGATTGGAGGAAACATAAGTGTGAGGCCTTTAAGAAACCTCTCAACAATGGGAGATTTGAATAGAGAAGGTTGGTCTGGTAGCCTTACAAAGGCAGAGATGGCAGAAAAATATCTCCAGAGGGTGCCC
This sequence comes from Pleurodeles waltl, assembly GCF_031143425.1. NCBI lineage: Eukaryota > Metazoa > Chordata > Amphibia > Caudata > Salamandridae > Pleurodeles > Pleurodeles waltl. Next base: position 850,142,693 of record NC_090444.1, read on the forward strand.
AGAGTAGAGCCCTGCTGGGCAACAGAGAATAAAATGGAGAACCCCTGAGAGAGGTGCAGAGAGGGGATCAACAGATTTGTTGATACACATTGCCACAAAATTCTTCCAACTACAAACGTATACCGTTTTGGTGAAGAGACGCCTGGCTGCCAAGAGGACATTACAGACTTTGGGTGGAAGTTCAAAAGTCGTCAACTGCTGCTGCTCAATCTCCACGCAAGGAGGTGGAGAATGGACAGGTTTGGGTGGATGACTGTCCCCTGCTGCTGCGACAGAAGCTCCTCCCAAAGGGGCAGTCTGATTGGAGGATCAATGGCCATACTTAATAGTTCGGGAAACCAGACTCTTTTTGCCCAGTCCAGAGCCACCAGGATGACTTGGGCCCAGTCTTGCCTGATCTTCAGAACTCTGGGCAGAAATGGTTTTGGAAGGAAAAAATACAGGAGGCCTCAGCTCCACTTAGGACGAAAAGAGTTGATGAGCGAGTGCCGCCTTGGAAACTCTAACTCGCAAAACAGCTGACATTGCACGTTCTCTGCGGAGATGAACAGATATAACCAAGGCTCTACCCACTGCTAAAAGAGACCTTGCGCCACTCCCGGATGGAGACACCATTCATGATAGACTATGCATCGACGGCTAAGTTCGTCTCCTCTGACGTTCAGAGAGCCAACCAGCCGTTAAACCACCAGGGAAATGCCCAGGCTTTACAGCCATGTCCAAAGGCGAAGAGCCTCTTGACAAAGGGTCTATGATCCCACTCTGCCCTGCTTGTTGCAGTACCACATGGTGATGGTGCCGTCGGTGAACACCTGCACCACTTTCCCTTTGAGAGAAGGAAGGAATGCTTTCAATGCAAGTTCGATCGGCCAGAGCTCAAAAATGTTTAAGTGGAGCCCGGACTCCCTCACAGACCAGAGGCCTCTAATCTCCACCTCTCCCATATGGCCGCCCCATCCCAGGAATGACGCATCTGTCACTACTGCGAGATCTGGTTGAGAAAGCCTGCGGGATCTGCTGGTGATCCAAACTGGATTAGACCACCACTGCAGGTCTTCTGCAGTTCCCTCAGAGATCTGAGCCACGTCAGAGAGATTCTCCTAATGCTGTGCCCACTGGAACTTCAGGTCCCATTGCAGAGCCGGCATATGCCATCTGGCATGTTGGACCAGCAAGATGCAGGAGGCCATCAGGCCCAGCAGCCTCAGAGTCATTTTCATAGAAATCCAGGCTAGAGGCTGAAACATCGGTATCCTAGCCTGAATATCCTGGACTTGCTTTTCAGGAGGTTAAGTCTAAAAGTGCACTGTGTCGAGAACAGCTCCGATTAAAGGGAGTGTCTGAGAGGAAGTCAGGTGTGACTGACACTTTTAGAGTGAACCCTAGCAAATGCAGGAGATTCTACGTAGTCTGGAGGTGGGAGACGACTTTCTGGGGTGTGTCTGCCTTCAAAAGCCAGTCGTCGAGGTAGGGAAAGACTGGAACCACCAACCTGCGCAGATGAACTGGAATCACTACCATCACTTTTATGAACACCCGAGGAGAGCTGGTAAGGCTAAAGGAGAGCACAGTGAACTGAAAGTGCTCATGACCTACCATGAATCACAAGTAACGTCTGTGGACTGGCAAGACAGGAATATGAAAATTGGCATACTGCAAGTCCAATGCTACCATGCAGGCTCCAGGGTAGAAAGGACCCGAGCTAGGGTTAGCATCTTGAAACTCTCCTTCTTCAGGAAGAGATAGAGGGACCGGAGATCTAGGATAGGAGGAAGGACCTTGTCTTTTTTGGGCACCAGAAAGTCGAAGGAATAACAACCTCGACCTACTTCAGGTGCAGGGACCCTCTCTATGGCTCCCTTGGCCAGGAGAGCCATGAACTCCTCGCAGAGAAGTGCATATGATCCTCTCATAGATGATCGTATGATGGTGGCATGGCTGAAAGAGAAATCTCAAAGGACGCTTTGTAACACTCACCTGTCCATGGTAATGGATTACCAGTGGGGCAGGTGAAGGCAATCCTGCCATCAAATGGTCCCGGATGTTCTGACGGACTAGGAAGGTTTGGAGGCAGAGGAGGGGGCGGGAGTGGACTGGACAGCCTGCTGATTCCCTGATCCACGAGCTTGTGGGATCCTGCGGCCACGCAAAGGCTGTACAGCATGTGCGGGTCGGTGACTAGGTGGAAAGGAACGCTATTGGGTGCTCCTTCGGTGCTCCTTCGGTAGCCACGAAAGAAGCAAAAGGCAGACTGTTGGGGGCGAGGAGCAGCTGCGAGGTCAAGGGATCGAGCTGTATTCTAGGAATCCTTGAAGCTCTCAAGCGCTGAGTCAGTCTTGTCTCCGAAAAGACGGACGCATCAAAGGGCATGTCCAGCCAGGATTGCTGGACATCTCCAGAAAAGCCAGACGTCCTCCACCAGGCGTGGCATCTCAATGCCATCGTCGAAGCAACCGACCTGCCCAGTGAGTCGGTCGTATCCATTCCACAACGAATCATGAACTTCGCTGCATCTCTCCCAACTGTAACGGCTTGAGGCAGCACTTGCACAACTGTATGCCAAAGAGTATGGGAATAGCGGCCGAAAAATCATGAAGTGTTCACGTACCACAGCACTAGACTGGCAGAAAAAAACATCTTCTTCCCAAAGTTGTCATGTCTTTTTGATTCCCTGCCCGGGGGAGCGGTACCGATTGCACCAGAGGATGACTAAGCCTGGATGACAAAGCTCTCAGGAGTAGGTTGTTGGGTCAGGAATTTTGGGTCGGTCGGTGCAGGCCGATGGCAGCAGGCAACTGTCCTATTCACAGGAGCCACTATGCTGGGTTTGGACCAGGTACCTAGAAGGATGCCCAGCTTCACTCAAGGGAAGAAGTGTTTCCAAGGTGGAGGCCCCAGGTTGAAGCACTTCGGTCAGGAGGAAGCTCGAGGTCCAGAACCTCAGCAGCCCTTCTCACCACCACCAAGTACAACGGTCCCTCCTCAGTAGCCACAGTAGGGGGAGAAAGCATGCTAGCATCAGGGGAGGTGTCCAACCTGCTGGCATCACCCAAATCCTGAACCCAGTCCATGTTAGGGTCAAGCTGGTATTTTAAAGGGACCAGCGACCGCTCTACACTATCCCCATATCCTTACCCAAAGCAATAGGGGTCAAGCTCAACCTTGGGTCCAGGAGAGTCCATGGAAAACGGAATAGGCATTGAGTGACACTGTTCTGGCTCCGGGACTTAGTATACGTTCAACGTCGATTGTGGGCCCAACAGACGTCTGGAGTATAGACATTTGACCTGACGCCGGGGAAGGTTGCATTCGTCTGACCTGCGTCACAACAGATCCGGAAGCAAATCCAGAGATGCCCTCCTGAGTCGGGCCGAAACCGACAACTTGGAACCAGAGGGGGCCCTCACTGACTCCCCTGGGTCCGAGGACGCGAGGGTGGGTCCGTCTTCCCAAATATGATGCGCATGGCCTCAAAATTCCTCGGGTTGGGCAGGGGTAACACCGGCTCCGGGAAGGTGGGGGAGAGCTGGAGAGAGGACCCAGACGGAGGCTCCGAAGACAGAGGCCCAGAGTGTCAACGCTCTTTGCGCGTCGTTTTGTCCAAGTGACGGGGCGAAGTTAAAGAACGTTTGGGCTTCTTCGACGACTTCCTCTTGTGACCAGAGTGTCAAGATGACTTGGGCGACGAAGAGATGTGATGACTCTGTGACCGGTCTCCTGACCTTCCTCTTAAACGAGACCGGGAATGACACGCAGTTGAGTGTTGGGCCACCATGAGCTTTAGAGACTGCTTCCTCAAAATCTTCTGGTTCATGGCCCAACACTCGGAGCACAACTTCGGGTCATGGTCGCGCTCCAGACACCATGGACACACAAGGTGCAGATCAGTCACTGACATAATTCAGCGATAGGAGTTGCAGGGCTTGAATCTAGTCTTACGTGACATCCCTCAACGCATCCAAAATGTGTCAAAAACGAATCGATAAAAGTGTCACAGTCTGAAGATGACTGGGGTAGCTCTTCTCCGGATCTACGAGTAGGCTGACGTAGAAAGAAAAGAACTGACGTCAGTGTGCCGGGGTGGTGCCTATATACAACCGTGACGTCATCACAGCAACCACGATGCCAACAACACCCGCGGAGTCGACTGATGCCACCTTACGGCACTGGGTACTGCTCGAAGAAAAATCTCCGGATCTAGTCTGACACATGGCAGAAATTCTAAAGTAAGGAATCTGCAACTAGAAGTCTATCAGATGCTAATTTCATTCACCTACTGCAGTACTCTCTGGGCATCTCAAAATACTGGAATCTGAACAATGAACAAAGAAGTTCAAGTTTAGGCTGCCCCACTGAAATATGTAGCAGACATCCCTAGATCAGCAAGAAGACTAGCTTCTATAATCCTTATGCTGGTTAGGTGACAAGCTGAAATATCTTGGTTAAACGTTCCTAACGCCACAACACAGAGCTTATTATAGCATGTAACATTGTGTAACACTAACACTAACATACACTCCACTGAAGGCGTCAGTCCATGAGACATATGAGGCCCATTTCACTCTAACCTCCACAACAAAAAGAATCTGTCATCATGACATAGTAAAAATACCTGAGATAAAACATATCTAAGATTGACAAAGAAACTTAGAGAAGGGGATTATGACTGGTTACATTATCAAATTTTTAGTGGTACAATTAAGATATATAATTCTATCTTACCTTCTCTATTTAGCTTGTTAAAAAAAAAAAAAGAAAATGTGCAATATCCACTGCCATCTAGGTGTAGGTTACAAGACTCAGTAAGTTGAACACACCTGTGGTTTCAATACTATATACATATTTAATATGCTGTAATTGTTGATAACTGTGATGAAAAAAATTATAAATTGAAAATATAAAAAGTAATGAGGTGATGATAACTTTGTGGAACAATATTAAAATACTTATGTTTCTCAAAAAGTGTTAACCTGCCCACAGCTGTATTTCTTGCTGACCAATATCACCTATCAATATGGATACCAAAATAAACGGTAAATTAGTAGCATTCCATTAGGTTCTAGTGATTAATATACCAGGCTGGATATGTAAATATGGTTTTGTCCCAGGCTGAAATACAACTGAACACACCAATTATTCTAGTGCACTTTATAATGATGATAAGACAATGCAATTTGATCTCTCAATCATTTTATTAGACCTGAAAAAAGCTTTTGTTAGAGTGCTATATGGTTAGATGCTCTTGCCTCGATTCAGTATACAAGCAAGTACCTCAAAATAGTTCATATATTGTAAATCACATTAATACCCAGTATTTGGACAACAGAGTCTCAGTCAGCAATAATCGTGATACACAGACGCACCCTGTATCTACAGCCATGTCTACCAGCTTAATCGAAAAGCCACAGTAGTGATTAAGCAATTGTTGGCCACAGTGATGATGTGGCTCTGCAAACTGGCCTCACTCAAGGTCATTCTTTTCTTCAGCTCTTAAAATAAGCAATCGGAAATGGGCTGGTATAAGCCTACTGTGTGAGTTAGCAAAGAGATAGTCTGATCATTCAGGATCAAAAATATCTCCATGAGCAGTGTAAAAAGAAAACATCCAAAGGGGTGAAGAGTTGCCTTCAGATTGGGAAGATGCTCAGTCTACATTATAATCCCCCCTTTCTTAACAACCTATTGGAATCATCTACCTTGATCACACATTGGTTGATGAAATAGTATTGGGGCAATAATACTTCCTAAATTCTATTATCTTGGGCTCTCCACCCCTCATATATTTTGGGGAAATGTAAATCATGTTGGCTTTTTTTATGTATTTGGTATACACATGGATACAGAGGGTTGGGAACCACCTACTTTTAGGATACATTAATGGACTTCTCTGGAACAATGAGTTATAATGCTGTCCTGAAGGGAGAATTTTTTTTCTATAGATGGCGATATTGTGTTTAAAAATAGATTCTTAGTGTATATCAGCCAAAAAGGTCTGGTGTTTCTTCTGGACAACAGAGATACTTTCAAATATTGGGATCACATACAAAGTGTATCTTTCCAAACAAGCCCGTAAATCAGTGCTTCTGCACTTCAGATAACGTGCTAAATTAAAGTTCAGTCATTCAATCTTTGTTTAGGTTGTCCCAAGTGAAACATCTTCATTTCAGAATATTCAGTTTCTGCTACAATCCTCCTTGACTATATCAAAGGGATAAGTGTGATCAGAACAGATCAGTACTGAACAGAATTTTTTTTTTAGTTTCTGGAACACATTTCTCAACAAAACATTGTTGGGGTCAAAAGATATGTCTCATCTGTATTACCCAGAAGTGGTTGGAGAGCATCACACCTGTGTATAATCAATGATATAATGTTCTTGTTGAGTGCTATCAGAGAATTGCTCCCAGTTCAGTGTCTCTTAGAAAGCTAAGCATTAAGTCAGAATGGAAACACTATGTTTTCAAAAATATGCCAACTGCTCAATCCAAAAAAACACAAACTAATACACTGGGCTTTTTCAAGTTAATTTGGTTTAAGAGACAGGCGTTCAGAATTTCAAAATGTGACATACCATGTATATTCGTACAGCACACCTATACCCCAAAGGTCATCTCTGTTCTGAATAATAGGTATTTATTGTGACCCAAATCAATGGTACTAATTTTATTGAACTTACAAGGATGCAAGGCTGAGTACGCACATTGGGAAACAAACCTTTCACCATGGCTCAAAACTCAGATGACTACAGTGGGTGAATTTTTACCATTAACCTGTAAATTCGAAAATCCGGAGCAGAAAAGTAAAAAAAAAAATTAAAATAAAAATAAAAAAAAATGATCTCATCCCATTTAACAAAATCTGGCTAAATATTATAAATATAGCACCAAATTTCACCAACATTTTTGTCAGACTCAAACTAAAGGAAGACCTGCAAAATGTTAGCTATGCTTAGGAACATTCTGAGACCTTACACATGCTTAATAGACACTTGACACTGTTTGCAAAAAATCCACTGCTACTTTTTTTTTTTTTTTTTTTTTTTTAAGCACTGACCCTTTTCCGTACATAATCACTGGTTTCAGCCAACATTTTTATTTTTATTTTATTTTTTACAGAAACCCCATCCTGGCTAGATTTCCTGCATGATATCTAGCACTTTTTAAATAAAATGTAATTATTTTTTTCTACTGTTAGACTTCTCTCCATCACCAACTAACATGTCTTTACTGGCTCCATCACAAGGCCAGAATAGAATATAAACTTGCATACATTATCTACAAAGTAATACTTTGCAACAGACTGGACTAGTTCATTTTAAATATGGGAAGATCTGGAAGCCCAAGAACCCAAGGAGTTCGTGGAATCTCTCCATGAAATTAAGAGGTTTAAGGCAGTCACAAAAGCCTTCCCATGTGCGATATGTAAAACACTGCCACCAAGGACCGTGACCCAGGGGTGCAATAGATATGTAACCCCCTTTGTGTGCCCCCGGGACACAATGGTATTACAGAAAGAGCTGCAGATGCTAGTGCGGTCCCTTCTGTAATACAGATAAAGTTGACACACACATGTAGTGTCAGAGCTGTCTCAAGAAGGCGTCCCCTCATTTGCATTAAAGCGTGGCCCCATGCAAATGAGGGAATCTCTTTACCTCTGCACCCACACTATTATGGACATGGGCACAAAGGAAAATAAGCTGTCAGGAGGCGCACTGAAAGTTAGCCACAAAAAGGTGGGGCACTGCCAGTATCCCCTCTGATGGCAGCCCTCTGGAGGGGATAAGGGATTCCTTTGAACCCTCCAGACATCCCCTCGCAGGTGGGGTACAGTCACCCACTGCACCTACCTGGAAAGGGACTGCTAATCCCTCTTTAAGGTGCAAGTGAGCTGCAGTCTGCACAGTGAAAGGCGTAGGAGCTTTGAAGCAGCTGGTCCATATTTCAGCTGAATGCGTGCCCTGAGGACAGCACGAGTCTGCGGCTGCCCTGGGGGCAGTGCATTCACTGTAATAGGGGGTACTTTCCAGTTTTCGCAGAGCACCCAGCGCGGCTATTTATAGTCTATTTATAGATGTGCTGAGGCGCAAACAGGAGTAGTGCACCCTATGTGTAATAGGGTTCCAGGAGTCTATACTGAACTTTCAAGAAAACCTGAATACCTTCCTATATAAATTAAATATAAATCAGTTGCACAGAACCAATGACTTTCTCCTCACCTTTCTTCCAAACCTGTTCCCTCTCATCCTCAGTTTACAAGCTCATTTCTTCCTTCTCTCACCTCCCTAACCCATCAATATAGCTTTCCAGTAAGTAATTCTCCCAGTTGATGTTGCTTGTTCTGTTAATTCTTCTACCTGCGTCAAGTCCATTGCCACATTGAGCAAGTATGACATACCCCATCTACTTATCTCTTACTTTGCGTTTCTCTTAAAATCCTCCATATCCATCCTTTCCTGCATTCCCTTTTACCATTAAGCCCCTCTGACATGTCCTTTTACAACTCTACTCATGATCCTCTTCTCTTTTGTTTATATTCATTTCTGCCCTTTCAACCCTCTACTGCTTTACCACTGACTGTCTTCACTTTCAAAACCCCCGAGTATCCACATATTTTTATTTAGTTAATATTCATTTTAATAAAGTTGTCTAGTACACCTGTTCTCTTTATCAAGTCGACTATTTCTATGTAGAGCACGGCAACAGGCTCAGCTCAAGTGCGCTCTAGAAAATGCAAAATAAATGGGCTTGCAAATCAGTGCTTCAGCCACACATCAGAACCTGTGCAATAGCGATTTGTACAAATACATACTCACACTCCCAAAACTAATGAAGCTAAATTCTCTAATCCTCTTATTTTCATTTTTCTTGAGGAAAAGATCTCGATCATCCTCAATAAAATATTACATGTTATCGGAAGACAGAAAACAGACTCATGTGGAAGCAATCTGTAATGCCTTGAACAGGCTTTGTGTTTTTTTTAACTCTGTTTTTATTGAGTATTTTTTCAGGACCAACAAACATAATACAGGGCATAGTAATATGAGACACCACAGATATATTCTCTGATGACAAATTACTTACAAATTCAGAAATATGTGTGAACAGTAGCTGAATCAGCAGAGTTTCCCATTGCCACATCTAACTTGGTAGTACCATTATGAAACCAATTCATATGCAAATTATGAGTACCAGAGTTTCAACATAGCCACAGTTGTTTTGTCACCATCCTGTCATTCATGTGCAATCATCTCAGAGCTTGATTTGTCTGTGACAGTGAAACGCTCCAATAAGTTTTCCCATGCGATCAAATCAGTCAGTGCCCCCCTCATCCATACGTGCGATGCTATCCGCTTATGTTGTTTGTCTGCTGCTCCCCACTCCAGGATATCTCACATTCAATATTCAATGGATGTGCTCCTAGTGCTCCTCCAGCCTATGGCCACCCTACGCTTAGCTGACACTAGAGCCAGTTGTGCCAGTTTATATGGGACTTTCCTTTCCCAGGCTTGCTTCACCACACCCCTAACAGACATGTCAATGGTGTCACTTCTAAACCCAAACCTGTGGCCTCCTCAACCTTCCCAAAGACCTCCCGCCAGAACTGCTGCACCTCCCTACAGGACCAAGCCAGGCACGGGAAGGAGGCATCTAGCTCGTCTGGGGCAATCTTGTTGAGACGATCAGGCGTGATTTAAGTACGGTGAACAAAATTAAAATGTATGAGCTTAAATCTATTATTACATGAGATAGTGCACACCAGCGACAAGGCTTTAGACCAGTTAATGCCCCCCACCCAATCCCCCAACTCCTGCTCCCAAGCTCTCTGCGCCACACATACCGCACCTGGCTGATCCCCTCACCCCCTCCACCCCAAACTGCCCCTCCAAGGGCTCTATAACACAAGGTAATTAAATGTTGCACATCCCATCCCCAATTTATCAGCCCATTCATCACCTTAGAAGATGGCGGGGAGGCCGGAAAATCTTCACCAGATCTCCAGTGCAACACTTTTCACCTTGGCATATTGCAGGAATTGGCCCGGATATAAACTCCTCACTGGGGAATAAATCCCCTACCACAAGACATCCCCCCTGCTCTCCAGCTTTCCATAGACATGTAATTGTCAATATCATGGAAGAGAGCTAGGTCCCATATCTTAAGTACCCTATCAAATGGGGCATGGCGAAGCTCACTCTTAACGGCCTGCTCCCAGCTCCATGCAGTATTTCTAACCAGGTATGGGACAGCTGTCTCCAACCGACCATCTTTCATCAGTATGTGCGCTAGCAGGTTATTGCCCATCATTCCATCAGTCGCTTTTCCCAGTTATCCAACTCAGCCATCCACTTCGCAGCATGTTGCAAGTGGGTAGCTTAGTAATATAGCCTAATATTAAGGCTAGCCAACTCCCCCCGTCCTCTAAATCCCTCTGCAGTCTGGACAGTGCCACTCTAGTGCAGTGCCGAGCCCACACCAGAGAGACCAGGAAGCTATCCAAACAATTAAATAGCTGTGGGGTTTACGGAAACAAAGTATTTTGTACCAGGTACAGACAACGCGGAAGAAACACCATCTTTGCAATAGCTGCTCTTTCCCTTAGAGAGCGAGGCAGCCTGTTCCAGAACAAGACAGAGCGCTCAAGGCCTGTTACTATTCTTTCCACATTACATGTCTCATGCGCCACTGAAGTGTGAGTGACCCATATGCCCAAGTACCTGAAACTCTCCAATTCCCACTAGAGACCCACTACCCGGTAATTCATCCAGTTGTTTGCCACGAAGGATCCCCAGAGAAAACAGGAGCGACTTATGCATATTTACCCTAAGTCCCGATACGGCCCCTAATTCATCCAACAAATGGAACAGGGAAAGCGAAACACCCGGCGATCGAAGGTATACCAAACCATCATCTGCGTATAAAAAAATGATGTGAGTGACAAGTCCCACCTGAATGCCCCAGGGGGCCAACTACCCCCATAACCATACTGCCAGCAGCTCCACCACTAAAGCAAAGAGGAGCGGTGAAAGTGGACATCTCTGTCTGGTTCTCCTTCCAACCACCCATGACTTCCAGAGTTACCCTCCCTCCCGAACTCGTACAGTATAAAGCAAGCAAACACACTCACAAAATTTGGGGCCAAACCCCATTCTCTGCAGAACCGCCATAAGACAGCTCCACTCCACTGTATCAAAGGCCCTTTTTCGAGGTCTAATGACACCAGGGCCAGTTCATCCTCCACATCCATGGTTTCATGCAAGACATGCGCCAAACGATGTAGGTTAAAACTCATACTACGGCCAGGTATAAAACCGCATTGGTCCTCGTCTACTAATCCCCGAACTACTCCACGCAGCCTAGTAGATCATAGCTTACAAAGGATCTTGACAGCACTGTTGAACATTGTGAGCAGGCGATAGGAATTGGGGTCACTCGAATCACCCCCAGGCTTAAGCATGAGACCACCAATACCCTTTTGCAAGGACTTGGTCAGGATGCCCTGTGCGCAGGCTTCTTCAAACACTGCCAATAATTTCCGACAGAAGGAGGGAGTATGTTTGGTAAACCTCAACAGGAAACAGAGTCTTCGATTTAGACAATGCCACCAACGCTGGACCCACCTCCTCTGTAGTTATCTCATTATGCAAGTCTCACCTGCTCTCAAAGTCCAGCTGCGGGAGCCACAGCTGCCGCAAAAACTCTCCCAGATATTCATCTGACACCAGTGGGCCAGCGCGCAGCACTGTTTGCTCTACCAGTACTCTTAAGATGGTAACCTGTGCACCTGCAGCGTTCCGGATATGCAAGATTGGGGGAGATTCCACTTTACACTTTAAGATTCATGCCAGCAACCTGCCGGATTTGTCCCTCTCCCTGTGTAGCCGCTGCCTATACAATTTATGTGTTAGCTTATCCAGGGTCTCCCAACACCTACTGACTTCCCTATGCAATTGAAGCTTCTCCCTCCCTTGTAAGAAGGGCCTGGCACTGTATATCCCCTCCTTCCCATTTCTTGAGATCCTGTCCCAATTGTCTGTGCACCCCACAGGTGGTGCCTATACACACTCTTCTTAGAATGTCTTTCATTGCCTCCCCCTCCTTCCTTCTGTTTGACGTGTACCCCAATTCATGTCCATCTAGTCCTTAATTTCAACTGCCATTTTTTCACGACACGAAGATTCTATCAGAAAATCTGGGGGCATGCGCCAGCTACGTGTCACACCGCCATCCGATCCCCATCCCAGCTGCAAGAATACCGGGGCATGATGAGATAAAAACCTACCCAGATGTGTTATATCCAATACTTGTGAGTAATTCAGGCAGCCCAGGAGGAATCGGTCCAAACAGCTATACATTTTATGCATCTTAGAGTGACATGTGCATTCCCTACTCTCTGAGTGGAGTCCACTTCATCCATCCCATAATCCTAAATTGTGCATGACGGCTGTATGGGATCTCGTCATCAACGGTTTAGTGCCCTGTTTAGAAGGATGACTAGCTTTCTCACCGTCCAATATACAATTGTAGTCTCCAGCCCACACATTAAGAGAACCCACACCAACATCCAGCACCCCCAGCTACATTGTCGTAGAAGAAATTATCATCTGTGTTAGGTGCATGAGTATTGAGTATAGTAAGGCGCGCACCATCCAACGTACCCTGCAGGAGTATATGCCGCCCCTCAACATCATCTTTGCTGTAAACATGCTTAAATGGAACCCCTGGCGCAACACATATTGCCACTCCCCTGGCATAGGAGGAAAAGGATGAAAAGAATAATTGGCCCCACCATTTCTTAGCAAGCTTCTGGGATTCCTCCTCCATCATATGTGTTTCCTGTAAACAGTGTATTTGAATCTTATGCTGCCGCAGAAAAGAATGCACTCTAAATCGCGCTGTGTAGTCTTTCAGCCCACTGACTTTTCACATCACCATATTAAACTGTCGACCCATGGTAATACTTTGTATGAGTATCCACGGTGGATATAACCAATGAACATATGCTAACATACACTTACTGAACAATTCCGAACCCCCCTTCCTACCCCGGTTAAAAATAACACAAATACATCAAAGCGTACTGTAGATCCATATGTATAAAAGCTGCCAGGACAACGACCTAAAACCCCAATACCCTAAATCACTAAATCTTATCACAACGGTGGAGGTAAACCCCCCCACTCTGTATGCTGTAAACTGTAAAAAAACAAATGTATGCTAAATACACCATGCCTGTATTTCTAATCTATCATGCCCCAAAAAGGGCAGTACCCCTCCCACTATGTAGTGGGAACGCAAAGGGTGCCATATCTTATGCAGGCCCACACAAACCCACTACCCGTTACTTCACAGACAATGAGCATTTGACATAATAATGCCCCACATAGGAAAGAGTTCTCTTAAAAAGGATAAAGTTAACTGGCATCGGACATCGTCTCCACTTCCAAGTCAGGTGCCGAGTTGGTCCGGCAGACAGGCCAGTGGGAAGCACTGCCATTTTACCATCCTGTTGAATTTAAACTCTGCTGCTGTCGCCTAGCCCCTGCCCTGTGGAGCTAACCATCCGTCCTCGTTGAGTTTCCTCCAATCTGAGCCATCAAAGCCATTCATAGGACCGGCAACAGAGCAGGCCCGACCAGACCCACTCTGCGCAATTTTATCCCACATTTCCAGCTATCTCCAGACCTCCTCCGGGTGGTCAAAAAAGTGGGATTTACCCCGAGAGCACCTTTAAGCGCACCAGATACAATAACATGTAGCATATGTTCATGGCACAAAGCTTGGCCTTCACCTCCATAAATCCCTTCCTCGATGTCTGCACCTTGTTTGTATAGTCTGGATGAATGGAAATACTATGGTTTTCAAAAACAGCATTGCCCGTTTCTCGGGCTGCATGCAGGATACAGACATGATACCTAAAATCAAGAATATGAGCAATAATAGCCCTCGGAGGCCACCAGGCTGAGTGGGCACAACCAGCGCCCTGTGGGCATGCTCCAACACAAATATGCTGGATAACCCACAGGCTGCAGCACATCCCTGATCCATCGCTCCACGAAGACCTCCACATTGGAACCCTCTGCGCACTCCAAGAACCTAAGAAGGCAACATTATTGCATCTGGACCTACCCTCAGAGTCCTCCAGTCTCCCCTCCAGAGCCCCAGATTTTGAGGTGACCTGTGTCATCTGCTTCCATAGAGTGCCAACCTCCATCTGTAACTCCGAAATGGACCCTTCCGCTATTTTGACCGTATCAGATATCTTCCCGAGTACTGCCCGGAGAAGGTTCACCTCCACAGCCATTGTCTCTACTTTCCCCTTGAGGGCAACCCTCGACCACTGAATTGCTACAAGAAGTTCAACATGAGGAGGTTCCGCCGCAGTGACAGGCATGCCCAGGTCATCCCCGGACTCACCCAGTAATGTCTGGCGCTGGGTCTATGGAGTAGGAGTGGCGCTGGGTCTATGGAGTAGGAGTGGTGTATTGCACTATGGTGTTCCCGGTTTGCCTGTGCGGCACCATCTTGCCACCTACCAGAGAGAAATGTGCTAATGTGGTGCACTGTCACCGCCACTGGTCGGTAGTACCAAGCTTAGAGTTCTATTGAAATGCGTCTCCCAACAGTCAATCCAAATCCAGGTTCAGTGTGCCACCCCTCCCTCCCCCCACCATCCACATCTAGGTCTGTTGAGCATGCCAATGATCGGCAACTTCACAGGGTTCCAACTCACTCCTCACAAAACAAATGAACTCTGCCCCAGTATAGTGTATAGTCTGCACTCCAACACCAGAGAATTTCAGTTCACAATCATAAGATGTCAGATACACATTACCAGCGCCTTATGTCTAGGATTAGTGTTATTGGTGACTACCACCATCCGCCCCATCTCCAGAGATGTGCATGCCACTAGTGGTCTGTTCCTTCCTTAGTGTCCCAATCACACCATCATGGGGCCACCAGCTCTGCTCCAAGCGGAGAGCCTCAGCTCTATCTCAAAGATGCCCTGCCAGGCAGCAGTCCACCCTACAGAGCAATGCCACATCAGGCCTGATGTAGCGAAACTCTAGCCGGTCCGACCACTGGCCCGGGCTCCCTCTCCGTCCACAACAGCGTCACACCGCAGGCTACCCTTGTCAGCAAAGCCCTGCACACAGGCCACCAGGAGGAAGGCCTGCCCCCATGCCCTCATCTCACCGCCGCACCGGACAGACACACCGTCCATGCGCAATCCAACCAGGGCAGCAGGCCAGCTGAGGTAGGCTGAGATGCAGCTTCCCCGACTCTTCTGGGCCACATCAAACACCACGCGGCCTGGGCCAGGCCTCACTCACTGCCAGAGCTGCGAGTCCCCAAACCCACCGATTGGGGATTCCAAGCTGCTACAAGGGTCGGGGCGCCCGTCCCCACCTAGGGAGGCACTCAAATCCCAGGCATTTCTGGATAAATGCAGGATCAGGCCGGGTGGCAGAGCGTCCTAGAAGCGCATCCCGACAGCCATCTTGCTTGGCCACGCCCACTTAAACAGGCTTAACTCTTCCAAATAGTGCTGCTTATTATACACTTTGCAGTTGAGATCAGTACAGGTTCATCGTTCAAATTATTTTGATATCCAGTAGTGGAGTCAGTAGTCTCTTCACGTTAATGATGGTCACTACAGCAGTTACCAGAGCAATACACTTTAAGGCAACCATCAAAAGGCTTAAGAGGCTTAACACTAAATTGAGCAATTTTACAAATTGGGTCAAATAGCCATGTTCATCTAATCAAAACATGTAACCATAATACCCAAACAGTGCTCTCAATCAAACTGCGTAACTTCACCGGATTGTTGTTCCTGCAAAAATAATATTCAAACACCAAACGGCAGACAATGTTCAAACAAACAGCAGACTACGATGGCAGTGATGTTAACACGCAGCTAAATCTTAACAAGTTATGTGCCCATAGAAAGCCAAGTACAACTTACTGCCCACCCGTGACCTAATCATGGCTGTCCAGTGTTTCAAACACAATGTTAGGAACTGCATTTTTCTTGGTAATCAGTCTCATGCAATAGAACAAGCTTCTCAAAGATCTTTAAAAAGTTAAAAATTTACCTAAACAAATAGGCAAAATACCTGCTACATAACTAGTCTCAATAAGTCCCAATTGATCTTCTCAGGCCCTCTCAAACTCTCCACATCATCAGAGAGCATACATACCTACAGGTGTGAGGACTCTACTAACACTATAAATCAAATAAAATGAGGAAAAA
Organism: Pleurodeles waltl; assembly: GCF_031143425.1. Classification (NCBI taxonomy): domain Eukaryota; kingdom Metazoa; phylum Chordata; class Amphibia; order Caudata; family Salamandridae; genus Pleurodeles; species Pleurodeles waltl. The sequence goes on from NC_090444.1 coordinate 850,158,947, forward strand.
AACAAGTTTTGCCACAACAAGCTTCAAAAGAGAAACAATGAGGTAAACATCCACTGTAAGAGACAAACTGTGGTGCTGATGAGTGCATTTCGGTCAACAACATTAATATAAGCTGAAATCTACTGAAATGTACAGACAGTGGTGTGTAATGAGAATATCTACATTTCCTCCTACAGGGAAGCTAAAAAAAAAATTTAAAAAAAAAACACACTGAAAGGTGCTTCATAGAATGATCAAAAAACTTGCATTACACCACCGTCAGCAGACTAGGAGACAAAATCCCTGTGTTTTACCCATCTGCCCATTTGCAATTACATAGATTGCTCATCCAGGACTCTGAAATACATTTCTTATAAAAATACAAGCAGTGCCGTTTCAAGCCTATTTGCTTACATTTCTCTATGATGCTGGTCTACCCTGCATGTGACCTCCCACTTAGTAAATTGTGGGGAAAGTACTAAAAAAATGTAATGCAATGTCTGCGTTCAAGATAACTCAATAGATATTTTATTTAACAACAAAGTTCTATATATCGAACAGATCATAGTAGACTACAGGGACACCTTTACTCAACAAACTCAAAAGTGACAGGTGCCCTGCCCCGGAAGTGACGTCCTCAATGACTAAACCCTCTCTGGAAGTGACTGAGGTGTAGATGGGTCATGTGGGTTGGGACATCATCTGAACAAGTGTTAGTTAAGTGTCAGGGCACTTGCCATAGTGTTTAGGGCGATGCAATATGTACAGTTGTAGCCCTATCGGTGTGCGCAGCATTTCTGAGTCTAAGAGGGCGTGCCCAGACATGTTCAGACAAGTGGCAGGCCAGATGTCTGCCTCCTCTCATGAAAGAGCAGTGGAAATACACAGCTAGCCTCCCCAATGGTGTCTAACCCAAAGGCGCTGTTTAAATGTGACTTAAAAAAAAAAAACTCTTCATGCAGCGCATACACAGAAGAAGGTGTCTCCTGCCTCAGAACAAGACAGCTAAAAACAAGTCCTAAATGCCTTAAAGAGGGAAACTGTGTGTAAAGGACAGATAAGTGAGGCCTGCACACCCATTGAGGGTGTTTCATGTAGATATGCATTTTCTAGAGGAGTTGCTACCCCCACCCTGATTATCTTAGAAGTCGTACTTGTTACTGTTTACTTCAAATAATGAACTTTCAACCTCTTTTTTTATGCAATTCACAGGGCTCAAACGTGATTAGCAGATGGCAAAGTATAAAGTGACAAGCCAGGGTGACACAATCAAAGGTTGAAGCATCACAATGGTATGAAATGAAACCCCAAAAACACAGATGCTTGCTCCAAACTTCTCACAATGCGGCTTAAACGTAATTAGCAGATGTCATACTTTAAAGGGGCCATAAAGGCTTACACTTATAAAGGCTAAAGCAGACAGAGGCTGTCAAATAAAACCCTACTATAGAAGTTAGCTCCAAACTTCCCACGACAATGGTGAAAAACGATTAGTCGATGTCATGGTATACAGCAACCACAATGGCTTAAACATACAAATATTGAAGGATCTCAATGTTGTGAAATGAAACCCCTCAAAACACAGACGCTTGCTCCAAACTTCCCAGAAGAGTGCTCAAACATGGTTGTAGCACCCCAATGCTATAAAATGAACCCAGATTCTTGAAATTTGTTTCTAGCTGAAATGGTTCAAAAGATAAAAAAAATATGACAACATGGTGGAAAGCCCTTTGCAAAGCTGGACTGGTCACCTTTCTGTTACCTATTGCTGTATTCGTTTGTCACTGCCTTTTTGTGATATCTATTTCAACAGCGTGCGAAAAGTCGAGGTGCTCAGAAAACCTGCAGAGACGCAATAACCTGGAGTGAGGCCGGCTGCAGGAGGAGAAGCCCAGTAGGAGCGGGGTGGCCAGGCCCCCTTCCCTCCAGCAGAGGCAGGCCGAGGATGCCAGGCCTCCAGCATACGTGCAAGCACGCCTCTGATCTGAGCTGAGGAAGAGTCCATTAACTGGCACCACAGAGGTTTATTATTAGCCACAAGTACCTGGGAGCTGGAAGCTGTTTAGCAGGGTGAGGGCAGAAGCACTGAAAAGAGGCAGAAGCAGCCAGGCAGGGTGGAACCAGGGGGAGCAGGCTCAATGGCAAAGAAGATAAACAAGTGGAAGGAGGGATATACAGAGGGGAAAAGGGAAGGGAAGAAGGCTGTGGAGAGAGGGAGGGACATACCCGAGGTGAATAAGGAATGAAAGATAAACTAGAAGTGAGGGAGGAGCATAAATGAGGTGACAGACCGAAGGGATGAGGCTATGGGGACAGGAAATCCTAAAGTAGGCGTGGCTAAAACACTTACACAGTCCAGGTCTCCTCTCTTCCTCTCCCTGCACTATTTTTCCATTCATCAATTGCAGCTCTTGCATCTCTGATCTCTCTCCTACTGTTTCCCTTTCTTTCGCTCAGAAGCCGCTGGTGCAAATAATATCAAAGCAGACCTAGAATTTCAAAGCTGGCCTCCTGGGGCTTTATCCCACTGGGAAATGCCCGATGGAATAAAAGGCCAGTGCAGCTTTGTGTAGGGAGGAGGGAGGGTGACAGAAACATATACAAAAGTATAATGGCGAAAGCACAAAGGCTGTTCAAGAGGCTTGGAAAAAGAAAGGTCTTGTTAAGGAAGGGGCAAATCATGTTAACAAGACAGTGAGGTGCATGGGAGAAATAAGCCGTTCATAGGGGTGAGAGGGTCTAGTGCATGCAACCCACTCCAAAACGCAGTGACCAAGAACGTGGGCCAAAAGAAGGCTCTGGCAGGGTTTACTGGATAGTAAGCAGTGAGCTGCAGCAGGTTAACTGATGTGTATAGTGTGCAAGTCCTAACGTTTTAGGGGCTTCTGGCCCTAAAGATGCCTTTAAGGGTGTGGAAGGAGGGGGTAAATAAATCCTGCTCAAGTAGTTAAGACAACTACAATAGGGAATACAAAATACACAGAAAGGATATATTGCGAACATAATACGAACACCAGAGTAAATAAACAGAGTGGGAAAAAGGTTATCAGTGTTTGCATGCTGACGTGTCTCCCAGAAGTGTTGCACATGCATTACGAAGTCACAAAAGGGAGTGACGAAAGGTGCTGTATTAAACCCCCCCCCCGCCCCCCCCCCAATACACACAAAAAAATAAAAATATGGACACCAGTAGCACATGGTAAATATCAGGGTTCAGCAGCAGAGCAAAGTCTTTATTGATCAATATGCATTCGAGGAAAATATTGTTGCCCTTTGGTGGGACAAGGAAGCCATAGTGGGGTGCAGTGGGCCCTTCACAACCCTGGGACCTGATGCCACAGAACCTGCTGCACTGCTAGTAACCACGACTCCTCAAAGAATTTAAATACACAATTAAATTTAAGATATGTCATTTTAGATTGAGTGTTTTCACATTGCCTTTTAGGTTGCACAATTTGAACTGCAACAAAAAACTCCCGGGGCTGCTGTCGGGGTTCAGATGCTGAGCCTCTACGCACCTGCAGCCTGCTTCTCCATAAACATTGCTGCGTCTTTATGACACCTTTATTGCCACCCTGAGACTTTGTTTCTAGTCTTACAGGTGCAACCAAATACATTTCGATAATGTGCGCTTCTAACCACTTGCTACTCACTTGATGAACATATTATTATTATTTTTTATTATTTTTTTCTGATGATAAACAAGCACTGCTAGCTCCCTTAGGCAGAGTAAATGGTACCGTCCCCATTATTTGCCTTGCAATCTTCAGTACCCCTATTTCTGCTCGCCCCCCCCTTATTTCCAGTGAGGTGAATGTTTTTTACAGCTGCTTTTTCTTTTTCTTTTCATGGCGCTCCTCAAGCTTGCACCCCTCACCAAAATAATTGTGGGAAAAACACACTGTAAAGAAGATATTATGGGAAACGCAAGTTCCGGAAAGATTTCCAATGCTGAGCATAAGGTTTAAGCGTGGAAGGCTCACACCTATTCTGAATAGTTTTGCTAAATGAGGGGCTAATCCCTTATTCTGCAAGCCCCTCTCCTGGGGCCCAAACAAACCATAAGAACCTCTCCAGATCCGCAGCACCTAGTGAACCAAGAGGAAAGGGAGATGCTGGAATTCTCCATGGAGTGATCAAAGAGAGATTTGAAGAGAGAAGGCCAAAAGGGCAGAACTAATATTCCCAAACTACTCTTCTTTCTGAAGCCTGGCTAATAGGTTGGGAAGCATAGAAATTGGAGAGATCACATATAAAATCTCCTGAGGCCACCTCACTAGCAAGGAATCTGCACCCACACTTGGGTGGAGAGGAACATTTAACAAAACCGAGAATTGTACATTGCCTTGGCTGCAAAAACATCTTTGAAGGGGGTCCAATACCTTCTGTGTATTTCCTTGTGGGAGGGCAGAATTAACTTATGGGATGTAGGCAACTTTCTGTTCAAGAGATCTGATTGGGCATTGTTTATGACTCTCATATAGACTGATTTCAAAGACATCAGATGATGCTCTGACCAAAGAACAAAATGATGCCCTGTTGCACCCAAAGTATTGAAGTGAGACTTAATCCCCCACACAGAGACAGTCATCACGTTGTCTGATCTTATCAACATATGATGGTCCACAATGTAAGTTTTGAAGACAGTGACTGTTTTAACAACAGCTGCCAACTCTTTCCTGATGGAGGTGTATTGCCACTCCGAGAAGGACCAACACCCCAGATTTATAATTCCTGCAGAGTGGCTTCCCACTATACGGAGCTGGTGTTTGTCATTATCGTAGGAATATCAGGATGCATAGGTAAGTCCTTTTAAAGGATCATTGGGTTCAACCACCAAAGTAGATCTAGTCTGATATTCTGAGATACTCGAATCAAAGGTTCATAGTCCTCTGAAGCCAACGCCCAAAATTTCCTCCTGAACTTCAATAAAGGTTGGCAATTGGAGCAAATCCCAAGGAACACTTAATATGCAGCTGCCATGTGTCCTTGTATCCTCATCCTTACTTGAGCCTGCTGCAGAACCAGAAGAGATGTCAATATCTGACAGATCTCAATCTCTTTGGATTCTGACAGAAAGACAATTCTTGGCTCTATTTTGAAGCATGCCCGAATGATCATCAAGTCTTGGGCTGGTGTTATAATAAACTTGTAAATGCTCTCTAAACAACTGCAAGCTGCTTTAGCCTACCCAGGGCCTTGAATCTCATTAGTGCACAGAGAGAGAAGTCAATCACCAAAGTATGCAAAAAAACAACCAGGCTTGAAGATGAAGCTGAGAAACCCGACGTATCAGTATCTTTATGAGTACCTTGAATGTTAATTGAGGCCAAATGGAAGGACGTGGAATTGAAAGTGGTCTTCCTGAATGCAGAATCCTAGAAACTGCTGATAGTTGATAGATGTACCAGCTGTTGGTACATCAAGTGAGATCACTAATTACCCTGATGAAATCAATGGAATTATTTGGAGACTGTAAGAAATTAGATTATTGCTGGGGGTGTGACTACCCACTTCAAGGTTCAATCTCAACCAAAGTCCGGGTGAGCATGCAAAGTCACTATTTGTTCCTGCGATCAACTCCAAGGAGTGCTCTGGAACGATAGTGTTTTGGGATGCGTGAGACCTTTGACTAGTATTACATGTGGGACCCAACAACCGGTTTATCTTTTTAGAGGAATTCGCCCCCCTCATTCCATGAGGTCAAGTCTTCAGAAGCTGACATTTCACTTTGCAACATTTGTGCTGCTCCTCTGTACTTTCGGCTTGAATTTTTTAAAAGTTCTTGGTGATGGTTGTTGATCTTGAGGCACTGAGGGGGTTGGTGGAGGCGGTTCAGAGCCAGGGATTTATAAAGTCAGCTTCTTTATTTCAGTATTCTGTTGCTGCTAATATTATAAAAAGTGTTGAAGAGCTCTGGAGTAAAGACTTGCTTTGTCATGAGGATTTATATCAGTACAGTTCAAGACGTAGCCCTTCATTTTTGTGTATATCCCAAGAGTCACCCGTAAATGGGCCCAACTGTTCCAGCTGCTGACGCGGCACCAAGTACATCTTTTGGGCATAATCCATCAGTTCCCTACTAGGAGGCTTGTAATTAACAGTAAAGCTATGCCCAACAATGAACCTATAAAACCACCTGACTATTTTACCAGTTTCTTCTTGGCAATGAAGAAAGCCCTTTTATTACTGAGCTTCTTGATAAGATGACACTGCTTCTTCAACACAAGGAACTGCCTCTATAATAAAGGGACATTACCCTTGTAGGGTGTTTAGGGTGATTTCTGAAATGGGAGCCACTAAGTTGGCCGAAACATGCTCAGGATCTGGTTTTAGTTGTGTAAGCGACTGGGAGATCAGGTGGCAAGAATCCAACATGTAGTCTGTAGTCTTCTAGAGTATTGGTGTACGGAATTGCCTCCCTTGGCATGGTTACCCCCTAACTTTTTGCCTTTTATTGATGCTAGTTATGATTGAAAGTGTGCTGGGATCCTGCTAACCAGGCCACAGCACCAGTGTTCTTTCCCTAAACTGTACCTTTGTTCCCACAAGTGTTACAGCCCTGGCACACAGATAAGTCCCTTGTAACTGGTACCCCTGGTACCAAGGGCCCCGTGGCCAGGGAAGGTAACTAAGGGCTGCAGCATGTATTATGCCACCCAGGGGACCCCTCACTCAGCACATACACACTGCCTCACAGATTGGGTGTGCTGGTGGGGAGAAAATGACTAAGTCAACATGGCACTTCTCTCAGGGTGCCATGCCCACACCTCACTGCCTATGGCATAGGTAAGTCACCCCTCTAGCAGGCCTTACAGCCCTAAGGCAGGGTGCACTATACCACAGGTGAGGGCATAGTTGCATGAGCACTAGGCCCCTACAGTGTCAAACCTTAGACATTTTAAGTGTAGGGTAGTCATAAAGAGTATATGGTCTGGGAGTTTGTCAAATACGAACTCCACAGTTCCATAATGGCTACACTGAAATTTGGGAAGTTTGGTATCAAACTTCTCAGCACAATAAATGCACACTGGTGCCAGTGTGTGGGATTTATTGAAAAATTCACACAGAGGGCATCTTAGAGATGTCCCCTGTATACCTGTCCAAACACCAGTGTTAGGCTGATCAGTTTCTGCCAGCCTGCCACAACCAGACAGGTTTCTGGCCACATGGGGTGAGTGCCTTTGTCACTCTGTGGCCAGGATCAAAGCCTGCACTGGGTGGAGGTGCTTCTCACCTCCCCCCTGCAGGAACTGTAACATCTACTGGTGAGACACAAAGGCTCATGACTGTTGCTACAGCGCCCCAGGGCATCACAGACAGAGATAATGAGAAAAAACAAGAAGTAGTCACCCACCAGTCAGGACAGCCCCTAAGGTGTCCTGACCTAAGGTGACCCCTGCCTTAAGAAATCCCCCATCTTGGTTTTGGAGGATTCCCCCAATAGGAATAGGGATGTGCCCCCCTCCCCTCAGGGAGGAGGCACAAAAGAGGGTGTAGCCACCCTTCAGGACAGTAGCCATTGGGTACTGCCCCCCAGACCTAAGCACACCCCTAAAATTCAGTATTTAGGGGCAACCCGAATGCTGGAAATCAGATTCCTGCAACCTGGAGAAAGGAGGACTGCTGACCTGAAAGCCCCGCAGAGACAATAGAGACAACAACTGACTTGGCCCCAGCCCTAGTGGCCAGTCTCCAGACTCAAAGAACCTGCACAGCGACGCATCCAGCGGGACCAGCGACCTCTGAGGACTGAACCTGCACCTAAAGGACCAAGAACCTCCCGAAGACAGCGGCTCTGTCCAGAAAACAACGACAAAGAAGGCAACTGTAAAGAGGACTGACTTCCTGCCAGAAGCTCAAGTCTTCCACACTCTGCACCCAACGCCCCCGGCTCGAGTTCAGGACAACCAACACCGCAGAGAGTACTCCCAGGCGACTCCCATCGACGTGGACACCCTGAGTCAACCTCCCTGCACCCCCACCCCCCAAAGTGACACCTGCAGAGAGGATCCAGAGGCTCCCCCTGACTGCGACTGCCTGGTAACAAAAGGAACCCAACGCATGGACCAAGCATTGCACCCGCAGCCCCCAGGACCAAGAAGAATCACCTACCAGTGCAGGAGTGACCAGCAGGTGGCCCTCATCCTAGCCCAGTTGGTGGCTGGCCCGAGAAGCCCCCCCCCCCCGCCCACCCCACACCCCCAAGCCCTGCCTGCATCACCAGCGTGACACCTGGGTCCCTCCCTTGTTTTCAACAACAAAGCAGACACCTACTTTGCACACTGCACCTGGCCGCCCCTGTGCTGCTGAGGGTGTTCTGTGTGTCTTCCCCCAGTGCTCTACAAAACACCCTTGGTCTGCTCCCCGAGGACGCAGGAACTTACCTGCTAGCAGACTGGAACCGGAGCACCCCTGTTCTCCAAAGGCACCTATGCTGTTTGGGCCCTCCTTTGAACTCTGCACCACACCAGCCCTGTGTTGCTGGTGCTGTGGCTTTAGGGTTGCCTTGAACCTCCAACGGTGGGCTGCCTATGCCAAGGAGACTGAACTTGTAAGGGCTTTACTTACCTTAAAACAAACCAATATTTACCTCCCCAAGGAACTGTTGAATTGTGCACTGTGTCCACTTTTAAAATAGCTATTTGCCATTTTTACCAAAACTGTGTGTTCTACTGTTTTAAATCAAAGTTCTACATTTACCTGTGTAAAGTACCTTACAATTTATGTACTTATCTAAAATTTGAATCTTGTGGTTCTAAAATAAATTAAGAAAAGAATGTTTTTCTACATAAAAACCTATTGGCCTGGTGTTAAGTCTTTGAGTGTGTGTTCTCATTTATTGTCTGTGTGTGTACAACAAATACTTAACACTACCCTCTGATAAGCCTACTGCTCAACCACACTACCACAAAATGGAGCATTAGTATTATCTAATTTTGCCACTACCAGCCTCTAAGGGGAACCCTTGGACTCAGTGCATACTATATCTCACTTTGAGATAGTATATACAGAGCTAACTTCCTACAATTGGGTTTTAAGTCTATCAGTAAGTAGCCATGGGGTTTTGTGGTACTGTCCTTAGACAAAACTGTGTTTTTCCAGGGTACATCTGTTTAGCTATGATAGAGATCTGCTGTTTGTCACGGGGTTTTAAATAAAGCAAGGTAAGAGGTAGTGAGAGCTATAGAATGGCTGCTCTCACCCTTTTAAGACAAGTTCTGCACAATGTAGCATATGCTTAGATTGTGATGGTGTGAATATTAAATAATAGCTTTTTCTATCTCAGGGTAATCCCACCTCATGCATAAGATCGTCTACAATCACCATGTTTACAAAGCCTGTAGTTAACAAATCGTTGTTGTTGAGATTACTAGGCATGCCTTCTATAAATCTGATGTTGGGAAAACGTTAGGGTAGGGCCGTAAAAAGATCCTGCAAGCATGAATAAGGCCATACAATATTGTTAGAGGATTGGGATAAAACCCCAGGGCATTTTCTGATTGCCTCTTTTTAAAATACCTTTTACTGCAATTTGAGGGACCTGCTAAAAAGCAGTAGAACAGATGGTGCAATCTGGTGTCCATAGTCGGGGGGATTTGAGGATCATTTTAACAAATAGAACGCATAAGGTTTTATGCAACAGTTGGGTTGTAATTTCCCACTGTTTTTTTAACCGTATTTGTTCGTCTGTTTTACAATTTTTTTATTATTTACATGGTCACTCGATATAGCATATTCATTCACCAGATTCTTTAGACTGTCAAAATTGATTTTGATGGCATTGTTCACATTTAAACTGATGCCTTTGACTTTCATACACACTGCATTGTAATAATAGGTCTTGGGTCCAGATGAGGTAAACTCAACTATGTATTTGTCATTTTGAAGCTTGTTGGTCAAATCTCCTAGATAATCACCTAGTGGCGGGTCTTCATCCCCTACTTTGCTCACAAATATAACAGAGCAAGTATTGTGATACAAACACTTGTTGGATTGTAAAATTCTAAACGAGGGTGAGCGGTTGTGAAACAGGCTATGAAGCTGTTTATATTGTTACACGTTGTAGGGGTACTCTTTTGTGTATTTCCAACACAGAGCTGCAGACTCATCATCAATAAACATGCAGCTGGACATCTTGTAACACAGTGCAAAAAGGTACTAAAACAATTTGTCAGGATTTGTTATTATGGTCATGTTTGACAAGTTTGTACACTGTGAGAATTTTCTCCATAAGGAGTTGAGGCAGAGCTTGGCGAACTGATGCCTGGCTGGGTTGGCCACAAACTCGGGTCTCAAACCAATCATTGATTTACTTTTGTTTAGAGGTCTCATTAATACACCCTTCTGGAAACCCCAAAGTATCTGAGAAATAAGTTGATACAGTCAGAAAAGAGCTGGGTTGGAGTGCATTCAAAAGTGCTATATTTCCAGTATTTTACCAAGTCGGTATCCTTTCTCTGGGGCAGCTTGTTCCGCACTGCTACACCAGGTCCGGGCAAGCATCTTTAGCTCGTCATTGTGTCTGCACTTGTTAGTCTCTTTACTTTGAACTCATGTTCAACATAGTATTAACATAAGCTTGCCACTGACTCTGTACGGTATCACTGGGAAGTAAAGCCTTTAGGGTGGATAGATTTGGCATTTAACTAGCCCAAAGTATTTGCTTACAGGTTTGAAGTCCCTATATATGATGGCGGGATGGCCTAAGGTATATAACTTCAGTTTGTTCACAAACAGATACAGATTTGTGAAACTGTAATTATGTATTATCTCACCCTCGCTCACGGCTCTGTACAGCAGTATAGTGTTTCTATGACACCCCCCCCCCCCCCCCCCCCCCCCCCCCCCCCCCCCCCCCCCAAATAAGGCGTCGCAAAGCTCCATAGGTTTGGGTAACTCGCAACTCTTAATGAAAGAGATCTGATGTTAGCACATTTATCCACTCATGCCCTTAAAGGGATCTCATAATAAAGCTGCAGGTTTTTTTTTTAAACATATTGCACCTTCACCAGAATAAGGCTGTCAAATTAAACCCTAACACAATAATATATTTCTGCACCCACCCCCTCCACAAAGTGAGGCCTGAGCATAGTTAGCATGTGGTAACCAGGATAAAAGACCCCTTCAGGGATCATACAGACAACCATATTCACAAGCCGCTTGGAATACTTGTCTGAAGTTTGGGGAGAGCAGTACTACCCCAGGCCAACAAGGTGAAAAAAGTATGGCTCAGAAGGGTAGGGCACAAAGTGTTGGTGCAAGCCATTCTCTACTTAAGGTAAATAACTATGACATGTTTTATATTTACAATGTAGTTTTAAAAGATTTTCAACACAGGGTGGGTTTGTATTTATTGTGACTAAGCATGCACCATATTACTGAAGGTAAAAAAAATTTCAAGATGTGCGGCGCTGTGGGGTCAGAGCGACCTCAATACACTAAACAAATTTGCCTTTTCGGTGTAGTCACCCCAGAATTTTCGTCTTTTGCTGGACCCTATATATTTGTGGTTGTAGAAGTCTGTGCACTTTACCTCTGCTAACCAGTTATAACATATCTGTGCTCCCCCTTTTAATATGATGAACATGGTATACCCTTAATTGACATATTTAATGTACCTATAAGTCCATAGTATATGGCACATAGTGTAACCAGGACATGTAAGTGAAATGTCACTAATGGACTGCAGCACCCTTTCTGCTACCCACTAGTGTCAATGCAACCATGACTGCAAGCTTAGTAGTTACAGCAAGGCTGTTGCAATTAAAAATACAAATTCAACATGTCCATATAACCCCTTTTGACAGGTCAACATCTTCCTTTTAAATACTTGTCACCCCAAGTAGTCCTTATAGCCATTAAAGAACGGTGCTTGGTATTTAAAAGCAGGACATTTACAAAGTTATTGTTAAACATGTGCTTATAGTGAAAAAGTCCCAAATGTTATTTTCACTGTAATAAGGCTAACTGTTCCAAAGGTAAATACTAGGTTAAATCATTACATTTAATAATGCTAATTTCTGTTAGGAAACTTCTAGAAAAATAACTATTAACAATTCATTTCAATTGTACAGTTGGATTTTAATAAATAATTAGTTAATGAAATGCCTCCCAGGAGCAAACAATAGACTGAACTAAATGGGCAGAGATGAGCCCTCTGAATCTGACAGGACACGCAGGGAGGGGCTGCAGTTATCGTTTTTGACATTACAATGTCAAATCCTGCTTGAACATCAAATCCTGCTTGACAGGTCTGCTGAGGTTTTACATATACCACTTGGGGTGCACTTCAAAGGGCAAGAACAGGATGCTAAAGATCTTTCCCATCTTGAAAATGCCCAGAGTGGGTAGGGTGGCCCTTGGAGCATTGATTTATATGTACCACCGAGTCATTCCCACCCATTACCTTGTGCAGGCATAAATGTGGTATATCCCAAAGCACCCACTTCAGAACACTAATGCAGCTGTGGAAGATCAGAAGGGGACTCAACATCCTGCCTGAGACCTATGAAGAGCCTTGAGAGGAGTCGAGAAGAATGGATCTGCTCTCCCTCTTGTACCTAAGAAAGTGGATTCCAAACATCCTAAGGCTGCCCTCATTTACAGCTGACCAGTGGCACATGGATCTGGTCTAACACTTGCTGTTTGGCCTCTGCGTGGCACCCTTTCAATCTCTAAGTACCTCTCCCGAGCTGCTGCGGAATTTACCCGGGCCATCATTGGGAGTCTAAGAGCGCCAGAACTGCGCAGAAGACCGTAATGAGCGGAGTGCCGCCCCCAGATTCCCATCCCCCCAGATCGCTTAAATCGTGGAAAATCTGGATAGCCAAATACTTAAGAGCGTGGTGACCAGGGGAGATCAGCAGGACACGCAGACGGGCATCCAGCACCCTCAGACAGTGGGAAAACGTGTGTCTTCCTCCTGTTAACCCTGAGGCCAGAGTTCACAACGAATCCCTCCAGCTGTCATATATCAACAGGTCGTCTGCAAAGAGCGAGTTAATATGTTCCTCCCGGCCCAGAATCACCCCTCTACCCCATCCCTCCATATGAAACTACGCCGCTAGGGGCTCAATGGCGATCGCAAACAGCAGGGGTGCAAGGGGACACCCCTGTCTCGTGCCACGGCCAATAGGGTAAGACTCAGACACCACTCCCCCGACTCGCACCCTGGCCACCGGTCGGTGGTACAGTAACTCTGCCCAACGTATACAGTTCTCTCCCATCCTCATTCTCTTCATCACTGCTCAGAGATAGTCCCACCTCACCGAGTCAAATGCTTTTTCTAAGTCTACTGACCGGAGCATAGCCTCAGGTCGTCGCTCCGCCAGGGGCCGGTGCAGCATCGTAAACAGCTGTCTAAGATTCAGAGATGTGCTATGTGCAGGCACAAAACCATTTTGATCCTCATGCACAAAAGTGGGAATGTATTGTAACAACCTATTGGCCAGCACCTTGCTGAGGATCTTAAAATCGCAATTCAGCATAGACAAGGGGCGAAAGTCAGTCACCGATCTCTCTTTAGATTTTGTCTTGGGTAGCGGAAACACCAGTGCCTCATTCAGGGTCCCCGGGAGAGTACCACTCTCAAAGGCTGGGGCCAATATATCTATATATGTCTTATAGAATTCCATGGGTAACCCGTCCGTGCCCGGGGTCTTACCTGCGGCCAACTGTGTGATAGCCGTCTTCACCTCCTCCAGAGAGATCGGCTCTCCCAGACTACCCGGTCACCTGGCCCGAGGCCAATCAAAGGCAGGGACTCCAGTTGCTCCCCCACCATCCACGGTAATTCATCCTCCGGGTGTCTATACAGGGCTGTATAATAGGATTTGAAAACATCATTGATTTCAGATGGCGAGTAAACCTGGTCCTCGTTCATCCCTCGTACACTTGTTATCGGGTCATTCCGTCCTGCGGGTCATACCAACCGGGCAAGTAGTCTGCCCGCTCTACCCTACTCAGCCTGCATGGACATCATATGTTTCCGATAATCGTGGCACCTCAGTCTATCGAGTGTCTCGTGGAATGTCTCTCTGGCCCTGAACAGTCTGCCGTTAATTTCCGGGTCCTCTCTTTGCTCAACCTCCCTATCATGCAGGTCCTTTTCCAGCTGATTCAATTCACTAACTAGAGCACGTCTGATGTCCCAGGCAACGGCCTCTGGTCACTACCTTGAGTGTCTCCCATTCCGTCCTGCGGGATCCTGTAGAGCCTCTATTGACCCAAATATGTTCCCTGAGGTATGTTCGTAGCTCCTCTCTGTACACCGGGTCCTCCAGTGCCCGCGGTTGGAGTCTCCACATCGGTTTTTGGGGCCCTCGTCTCTGCTCTCTGCCAAGTGACCATTAATGGGCTATGGTCAGACATCGTACAGCCCAAATACTCAGAGGAAACTATTTTGTGGGTAAGGGAGCCAGAGCACACAATCCGATCTATTCTAGTGTGGAGGTGATGTAATCCCGCATAGTGGAGAAGTGTGGCTCAATGGTTAGAGCGGCAGACCCTGATGCAGAAAGCTGGCCCGGGACCAGGGTTCAATTCCCGCCTCGGCGGGTCTTGGGCTCAATTTCCTCAGACCTGATAATTCTCACATCGGTGCCTAATCTAATTCATGGGTCCCACTCTGTAACTCTGGGCAATAGCTTGCTTAATCTCCACAACGGCCCCAACAGCGCTGGGATGCCTGGCTTCACCTTGGAGGTTGCCCAGGAGTGGGCACCTCACAGGGAAAAGGCAGGAGGGGTTCCACAGCGGGATGCGTACAGCGCCTTGAGACCCTAACGGGTGAGTAGTGCGCTATACAAGTACGAAGTTTAAGTTTACAGAATGCGTAGTCTCTAGTATGTGGGTGCTGTAATCTCCATCTGTCTTCCACTCCCCAATGCCTAATCCATTCTCTCGGGACCTCCACCATTTTGTGCGCCGCCGCTCCAGGCATGGGAGGGAAGGAACGGTTGAGCCCCAGATCCAGTGTACAATTAAAATCCCCCCCAATTAAGAAGCGGTCTCCGGAGAAGCTAGCCATCTGCCCTGATAATGTGCCCCAAAAGGAGGTCTGCTCAGAACGTAGGCCTTCCATCAAATCTCTCCCCCGGGGGACAACCCTTCAGCTTACCCCTTACGTTCTTTACAGGTCATCTGCAGTTCTCTGGGTCACTATTGGGCCCTCATCATAATGGTGAGAGTCCGAGTCTGTGGAACAAGTTCGGTAGTCTGAGTCCCCACAACTGGCCTCGGCCACCATCTTCCCCTGTTGTAGCGATGCCACTGCCTCCAGGGTCGATTGCCTGGCATGGTCCTTCTGTGCCGGTGTTGGCCTGGTTCCCGTGCATGATCTGTTCCGGCATCACCCCCCCCCCCCCCCCCTCCCCCACACACACACTTTTGGCTGTGCGATGTCGTTGGCGAGGATCCAGGGTTACCTTCCATCTTGTGTGCTTCTAACCATTCCCAGGCCTCCTCTGGTGACTAGAAAAATGTGCTGTGACCGTCGCAGATTACTCTCATCCTAGCTGGGAATAGGAGCGAGTACTGGATACCAGCATCTCTCAAGGCCCTCTTCAGTGCCATGTAGGATGCTCTTTTAGTCTGTATCTCCACCGCAAAGTCCAGGAATAGGGTCCCTGATGCGTTGTCAATCCTGAAAGGGCCTGCTTCCCTTGCGCACTGCAACAGGATGTCCCTGTCTCTGTAGTGCAGTAATTTGGCCGTGCCTCGTGTAGCCTTCCTTTGTCCTGTTCCAGGCCACCTCAGCCCTAAGTTCCTCTCCAGATGCCTGTCTGCTGGAGCCGGCTGGCCCCTATCAGCAGCCACATATCAGGACTCCTCAGGTGCGCCGCCACCCCGTCCGAGCTACAGCAGTATGCGCCAGTGGCGTCGCGCTCCAAGGCAGACTGCCTTCTCCTCACCTTAGGGTAGGGGCCTGTCTAGCTGTTCGTTCCTGAGGCTAGGCACGTTCCTCGCTCCCTGCAGTGCCACCTGTTATGCCCTCTTCAGCCTTCCTTCTCCTGCCTTCGGGCCACCGCAGCCTCGGATCCGCCTTGAGGCTCCGCCAAAACCGGTCGGCCCCTCTCGGCCACCGCGTCCCAACTCTTCTGGAGCGCCGCTCTGCAGTCAGCACGGCCCACGCCCAAGCTAGCCACCGGCTTCAGGTCCCAGCCAGCCAGCCAGCCAGCCACCCGCAGCACGTGCCCGCAAACCGCCCTCAGTCCACCTTTCGGGTGTGCTGGGTAGCTGCCCCCGCACTCACGGACCTTTCCGGCACCTCACGACATCTCGACTGTCGTAGGTTCCCTCCGGGGCACTGTTCTGAGCGGAGAAATAGAAGGCCTCAGCGGAGCGGTGCGTCTACACGTCCGCCACCGCTGCTGGCCAAGCCACTGTTACTTTTCCTACTTAAATGTAAAATCCCTTTATTTGATTTTTGTCCTTCTGGAGTCATTATGTTTATTAAATGTTACTCCATTTTTCCAATTCAGTTTAGGATCTTTATTGTGTTGCCTTTCGGGTTGCTTACTGTTTTGGTACTGTATATAGAACTTTCCACAATACTGCATAAAATATTTTACACATTGCCCTTAGATAAGCCTATCTGTTCAGTGTCATAGCTTTTTAGGGGTTAAGCTCATGTACATAAAGTAACTTTGCAGGCTCACACAGACATTGGCTGATATTAATCATTGAAGTGGGTAGTCAAACACCTCCAATAATAATCTAATTAATTACACTCTCCAAATAATTCCATTGATTTCATCAGAAGAATTGGTGATCTCACTTGATGTACCAACAGCGATCAACTATCAGCAGTTTCTAGGATTCTGCATTCAGGAAGACAACACTTACAATTGAAAGTTCTTCCGTAAGGCCTTAATCACCATCCAAGGTACTCATGAAGATAGTGACACCTCAGGCTTCTCAACTTCATCTTCAAGCCTGGTGGTTGGTTTTTACATACTTTGGTGACTGGCTTCTCTGTACACCAACGAGAATCAAACCGTGGGGAGGCTAGAAGCAGCTCGCAGCTGTCTAGAGAACATTTCCAAATTTATTATGACACCAGCCCAAGACTTGATGTTCATTCAGGCATGCTTCAGAACAGATACAAGAAATTTATTTTTGTCAGAATACAAAGAGATAAAGATCTGTAAAATAGGGACATCTCTTCTGGGTCTGCAGCAGGCCCAAGTAAGGATGAGGCTACAAGGACACATGGCAGCTGCATATTAAGTGTTCCTTGGGCTTTGTTCCCATTGTTAACCTTTGTTGAAACTCAAGAGGAAATTTTAGACGTCTGCTTCAGATGACTCCGAACATTTGATCCCAGTATATCAGAATATTAGACTAGATCTGCTTTGGTGAATGAACACACTGATCCTCCAAAATGATTTACCTCTGCATCCTGATCTTCCTAAGATAATGACAAACACCAGCTTCGTATAGCAGGGAGCCAATCTGCAGGAATTATAACTCTGGGGTGCTGGTCCTTCTCAAAGTTGCTATACACTTCCATCACAAAGGAGTTGGCAGCTGTTCTTAAAACAGTCAGTGTCTTCAAAACTCACATTGTGGACCATCATATGTTGATAAGATCAGACAGCATGATGACTGTCTCTATGTGAGGGGTGGGGACTCACTTCAACACCTTTGGGGTAAACAGGGCTTCATTTGGGTCTTTGGACAGAAATCAGTCAATATTAGAGGCATAAACAATGCCCAATCAGACCTCTTGAACCAGAAGTTTCCTACACTCCATAAGTTAATTCTGGCACCTACGAGGAAATACACAAGGTATAGGACACCCTACAAAGATGTTTTGGTAAACAAGGACAATGTATAAGTTATTGGTTTTGTTTGAGGTTCCTCTCCACACAATAAAGAGCACGGATGCCTTGCTCGTGAGGTGGCCTCATGAGGTTTTACATCAAACTTTCCAATTTCTTGGCTTCCCAAACTGTATGCCAGGGCTTCAGGAAGAACAGCGGGTTGGGGTTATTAGTTATGCCTTTTTGGCCTCCTCTCTTAAAATCACTTTGATCACTCCAAGGAGAATTCCAGCATCTCCCTTCCCTCTTGGTTCACTAGGGACTGCAGATCCAGAGAGAGAGGTTCTTATGGTTTGCTTAGGCCCGAGAGAAGGGGCTTGCAGAATAAGGGATCAATCCCTCATTTAGAAAAAGTATTCAGAATAATGTGAGCCTTCCACACTTAAACTTTATGCTCACCATTGGAAAGTTTTCCAGAACTTGTGTTTCCCATAATGTCTTCTTTACAATGTTTTTTTTCCCCACAATTATTTTGTTAAGGGGTCAAAGTTTAAGGAGCGCCATGAAAAGAAAAACAAAAAAACAGCTGACAAAACATTCACATCACTGGCAATAAGGAGGGCGAGCAGAAATAGGGGTGCATGGTGAATAATAGTGGCAGTAACATTTACTCTGCCTAAGGAAGCCAGAAGTGCTTGTTTATTATCAGTAAAAAAAAGTTAGTCAAGTGAGTAGCGAGCTGTTAGAAGATCACTGCATCGACGGGTATTTCGGTGCATCTGTAAGGCTAGAAACAAAGTCTCAGGGTGGCAATAAATGCATCGCAGAGATGTGAGCAGCTGTGTTTATGGAGAAACGGGCCGCAGGTTGTGGAGGTACGGCAGCTGACCACTGACAGCAGCCCGGGGAGTTTTTTGTTGCAGTTCAGATTGAGCAACCTAAAAGGCAATGTGAAAACATAATTCAAAACAAAACATACCCTAAGTTTAAACATGTTTTAATTCCTGTGGAGTCGTGGCTAGTAGCAGTGCAGCAGGTTCTGTGGCACCAGGTCCAAATCCTAAGGGAACTCGGTGTGCTTCTGCGGTCAACAATTGGTCCCAAAATGCTCTGAATATCAATGTAAACTGTAGATCTGTGTCAAGTTTGCAAGACAATTAGAAACGCCATCTCCTTTCGCATTTCAGAGATTATCTTCATAACACATCTGCTCTACATCAACAGGTTCCAAAACATGTCAGCAGCTGAGAAGCACTCTAGAACCGTGAAGACTCGCCCCACGCTCCACGCACACCCTGCCCCCTCAGTGTCCTGCATGAATGCAGAGCAGACAAAGGCAGATTTTCCTGGCCATGTTTCTCAACCTCTAAGGTAAATATTCTCAGTACTTTGCAGCACCCACGGACTCGCCTGCCCCCACCACTTGCGCATGTATCTTTTATCAATCACACGTATCACCATTTTGTTCTCCCACTCTTTCTTTACACTGCCATTTGTAATACATTTACCATTTAGCCTGCCCTTGTATTCTATATTCTCTATTGTAGTTGTCTTGAGTACTCAAGCAGGATTTATTTGCACCATCCTCCCACACCCTCACAAGCATCTCTGGGCGTGTTGCTAACAGTGCCTACAATTTTTGGGGTCACGCGCTATACTCATTAGTTAACCTGCCGCAGCTCACTGCCTACCGTCCATTAAACTCCTGCCAGAGCCTTTCTTTTTGGCCCACACTCATGGTCATTGAGTTTTGGAGTGGATCACACTCACTAGGCCCACTCACCCCCATCAGCAGCTTATTACTCCCCTACACCGCACTGTCTTACTATCATGGTTTGTCCCATCCTTAACAAGACCTTTCTTTTTCCAAGCCTCTTGAACTGCCTTTACTCTGTCGCCATTATACTTCACTATATGTTTTTGCCACTCTCCTCCCCACACAAGACCAGACTGGCCTTTTATCCCATCGGGCATTTCCCCATGGGATGAAGTCCCAGGAGGCCAGTTTTGGAAATCTGGGACGCTTTAGGTATTATTTACACCCGGGGCTGATGAGAGAAAGAAAGGGAAACGGAAAGAGAGAGATTCGAGACGCAAGAGCCACAACTGATGAATGGAAAAATAGACGAGGAGAAGAAGAGAGCAGGCCTGGACTGTTTGAGCATTTTAGCCGCGCTTACTTTAGGATTTCCTGTCCCCGTAGCCTTGCCCCTTTGGCCTGTCACCTCATCTATGCAACTCCCTCCCCTACAGTTTCTCTTCCTCGTTCACCTGCCCTTGAGCCTGCTCCCTCTGGTTCCACCCTGCCAGGCTGCATTTGCCTCTTCTCAGCGCTTCTCCTCTCATGATGCTAAACAGCTTCCAGCTCCCGGGTAGCCATGGCTGCTAATTAACTCCTGAGGTGACAGTTAATAGGCTCTTCCTCAGCCCAGATCAGAGCAGTGCACAAGTGTGCTGCAGGCCTGGCGGCCTTGCACTGCCTCTGCCGAAAGGAGGGGGAGCACGGCTACCCCGCTGTCACTGTGCTCCTCCTTCTGTAGCCAGCCTCACGCCAGGTTATTGGACCTCTGAAGGTTTTCGGAGCACCTCAACTGTTTGCACGCCATTGAAATGGATATCACAAAAAGGCAGTGACAAACAAAAGTGACAGGGCTGTGCTAGAAGGTCATTAATCTTAGTGCAAAAAGTTTTGCAGACAGTGAACCCTTGTGCCAAGAGAAAAGGCCAAAAGACCACCCTTTCAAAAAGACGGGTTGGTAGTGGCACTGTGAGGATTAAACAGCCTGTAGTGGAGCAGTGACTGGAAGGTGACTGGTACTCGATGAGCCCCACAAAATGGAACTGTATCACGTAATGCAGTGTCACTGTAATTGCGCGACAGCAGAATGTCAAATTGTGCAGCAGGATTGATTTAAATTATGCAGCAAGAAAAGGTAAATTAGGCAGCATAACGTGGCACATTTTGTAATAGTATTACTTCATTATTTTTATCAGTTTTAAACTTGGTAACACTTTCTTGACATTGGCTGCAACTTATTAGTATCAGTTTAAAGCTGAAATATAGCAATAATTAACCGAAAAATGACCAGTCCATGGTAACAGTCCACCCTGAACTGCCAGGCCAGGTACTCCCTGGACCAGAAAATCACCCTGGGACTGGTTTCAGGGTATCATCCTTCATCAGCCAGGCTAGCTTAAATCTGGTGGCATAGCAAGCATGGGACCCACATCTAGGCATAGATTTTTTGTTTAAAGTCACATGTGAAAAGCCCCTTTGGGTTAGACACCATTGGGGAGGCTGTCTGCGTATTTCCACTGCTCCTCCCTGTGAGGAGGCAGACATCGGGCCCCGTCACCTGTCTGAACAGGCCTGGCCCAGGGATGTGGATTATCTTTTAAAAAGCTACTTGTCCAATGGACAAAATATAAAGTAAATCTACTTGTCCTTTAAAAAAAACTTCTCCTTGTCCCCCCAATCCCTACATCAGTTATAAGGGCTGCAATGGAAACATAATAGTTATTTGCTAAATAAAACTGACCACCAACTATAGCAATGCTTAAAAAATGTTCAAAGCAAAACATGATTTTATTACGGAGAAAAGTGATATTATCCTTGTTCACCTAAAACGTACTGTGATGTAACAGTAAATGCTCCTGAATAACTAACATCAGGTACTGCTGTTTGGACATCCTTGTCTAAAAGGCAAGTTGTGTCCAGTTTGCATGTCTATGCATTTTAAAGTCAAAACAAAAAAAATTGACATTGTATGGAGCTGGAGAGGTGCTGTCATCGGGTGCCTGCAGTTTTGTTCAAAAAATGGAGGCTAAGTGCTGATATCAAACGGTTGTACACCAGTGGTTCCCAACCTTTTGACTTCTGTGGATTCCCACTTCATCAGTACTAGAACCCGGGGACCCCCACTGAATCATTATTGGAAGACAGGGACCCCAACCTAAACATTGTTGATAATTTGAAACGCAAAACAATACACAAAAAAAACAGAAACATTAATTCATCAAACACATACACAAATGATAACACATTTTATTCAATTTAAAAATAAAATGCTGCTCCCCATGGACCAATCGGAGGGTATGAATATAATTTTTAGCCCTCAATTTCAAATTCCTTGACATTTACAGTACGTTCTAAAACTTTCAGTTGTACATTTAGCCATTTACTTATATACATTTTATTAATCTATTAATATTATTAATTTTCTAAGGAGTCGTGGACCACCCGAGGCGCCTTCATGGACCCCCCAGGGATCCCCGGACCATAGGTTGGGAACCGCTGCCGTAAACTATTCGTGGCTGCCAGACACTGCTAAAATATCAGCAGACTACTCTAAAGTAGTGTACCAGCCTCAGTAGTGATTCCTATCCATATAAAACAATGGTACATGTAATTAAAGATCAATTAATTGGGGATGGTGAATAATTGGCATGGCAGTGTGTCTTTGAACAGGGGCAAACATGAAACTCACTGCATGATATTCATTCTGAGCAGTGTGTTAACTGGAGCACATGTGAATTTGGCATGTAAACTACATGCCATACATTTAATTTTCTTCGAGCGAGTTATTCACTACCTCAAAGAAGCAGTCAGATTTATCACTCCACATCTGACGACCTGGAGCAGCAGGACTGTTTTTTTTTATTTTTTTCTTTTAAATTAAGTAGATGCACTGGGAGCAGTTAAAACAAACTGATCTACAATTCACCATCTTGACTTTCCTAGTGGTTGGCCTTTATCAAACAGACTGCTTTGATTCAGAACCTGATATTGGGCCTTTTGTGTCTACCCTGATTTTATCCCCTTCAATGATGTTACTTTCCCCTTCACCAGTTGTCAGTCCAATTGTGTGCAAAAAATGTGTTCATTCTGATGTCTTATAGCTCAGATTTCATAATTCTGTAATCCCTTTTCCAGCTTTTTTCAAAAGTAGTTCCTCCCTTATTGTCTAAGCCACGGCACAAAACGCAACTCACTGCTAAGACACACTATCCTGGCACAGAAACACATTCCCCTGCATAGCTACGGGACAGTCACAGGAACAGACTGTACAGACCCACACCTCATACAGACATTCAACCACACATACTTCCTGCAAAGACGAGCACTGTAACACCCCCCCCCTGCACAGACAGACACCATCCTGCATAAGTACACAGTCATCAAGTAAACAAACACCAAAACCCTTGTAGATACACACAGTGGTAGACCTCCAGCAGAGAGATGCATCCTCTGCAGAAATACACAGACAATACACAGACACTACATAGACACACTGTTGACACACACACAGACCCTTCACATATGCATACTCTGTAGATACACAAATACCCTGCAGACATAAAATATGCACAGTTTGAGTAGCAAACATATCTCCAGTAGGCGTAACCTCCAGAAAACAAACCTCCCTCCCAAATAATAGATGCTGCTGCCTGCAGTAGGGGATGAGAAAGGGGTTCCACAAAGTGCTGTTATCACGGGGGACTGATCTGCCTGAATGTGGATGAAGAGTATGTGAACAAGAGGATGAATTACACAAAATTAATCTCTGGTAGGTGAGGACTGACCATCAATCCAGCAAACACCAGAGGGGCTAGGCTACACTAAAACTTTAGAGGCACATCATCTGTTGAGCAACGGTTTGTGCCTTGTTGGTAGAGAGTTGCTGTACTTTGTTTTCACATTCCTCCTCATCTTCATCTCTATAGGTAAAAAATGCTTCAAAAGCAGTACTGAGCAGTAAACAACAACTCTTCCTTCCTATACACCATGTAAACAAACACAGGCCCCTCATGGATACCTTTGCAGGGTGTGCACCCTGAATATCTACCGAGAATGTCGATAGGACACAATATAGATGACACAGTTGAAAAAAAAAAAAAAAAAGAAATGTTTACAGTTAAGTCTAGATTTCTATACCAAATTCCGCATATATGTATTTCTGCAGTACATACATATTCAAGGTATGCAGATGTGGATTTAGGAAAGGTAAATCTATACTTCAAAATAAGTACTTACCTTTCAATATTTTGGCCCTCCATAGTCTTGTACCATGATGTTATGGCAGGGGTCGATATTTAGCAGTAATCCTTCTGTGAATCTTTTTTTTTCCACTAGTTTAGCATTGTGGGGACTTCTCCTGCTGCCCACTTGATGCATTAGAGTCTACCATGGCCAATGGCCAATTCCTGATGCTGTTCTAAACAGAAGCACCTAATCATTCACATTGAGAAATCGCGAGTCTTCCTGATAGGCTTAATCTCACAAGCCGTAACATTAGGGGGGGGGGGGGGGAGAGAGAAAGAGTCATACAAGCATCATATAGAGCTAACGTACACTGACTTACTCTGAAAGTCTGCATAACAGTGCCTACCTTAGGAATAACTGGAGCGTAGGCAGTGGCCTGCAAGAAATGGCATTTTACCAAAAAGACACAGTACTTATACACAATAAAAGACAATACTCAGTGTTACCAAAAATAAAGGTACTTTATTTTAGCGACACAAGGCCAAAAATATGTTAGAGGTAATCCTCCTTCTGGAAGTAAGTATTATACACAATATATACACTAGTAACCACAATCAGCTAAGTAAACAGTCATAGAATAGTGCAAACAGTAGAAAATACATAAGATTGCAATGGGTCAAGGGGCAACACAAACCATATACTAAAATAGAGGAATGCAAATCACTAATTCCCCCCTAGGCAGGTGTAGTGTGTAGAAGGGCACTGGGAGTGTAGGAAAACACCAAAGGTAAGTAAAGTACCCTACCCCAAAGCCCAGGAATGCAGGAGTAAAGTACAGCGAGTTTACTCAGGACACACTACAAGCCGTGATAAAGGATTTTGCAAGAACCAAGCAAGACTACAAGCAACAAACAATGGATTCCTGGACCTGAAGATCTGTGGAGAGAGGAGACCAAGTCCAGAAGTCGATGAAGAGTCCCAGGAAGGAAAGGAGCCCCTGCCAACTAGAAGAAGGTGCAAAAGTGGATTCTCCGGTCAGAAGAAAAGTACAGAAGAGCACCAAAGAAGATGGCTGCAGGTTCCCACATGGTGCAGGAGATGTTCCACGTCGAGTTGTTGGATGCAGGCTGTTTGTGTCGCTAAATTCTACCAACAAGCAGTGGTTCAACCAAGTATACGGTTTGTGTCAAAAAGGAGCTGCCTGGACCCAGGAGGGACCTGGGGGTCTCAACTCGGACTGAGGAGACATAGGGGTCTCTCAGCACTTCAGAGAGCCCTCAGAAGACCAGGTAGCACCCACGGAAGTCCCAGAACAGGGAGACAAAGAAGATGCAAAGTGTGGTTGTCACAGGACTTCACTGGAAGGTCCCACGCTGCTGGAGAAAACTAAGAGAGCTGCGCTTTGCAGGATGGAGTGCTGGGGGCCTGGGCTACACTGTGCATAAAGAACTTCTGGAAGAAGTGCACAAAACCCCAAGGAGCTGCAGAAGACGCAGTGCACAGGGGTACTGTCACAGCACGGGGAGGCAAGCTCTTACCTCCACCAAATTTGGACAGCTGGACCTTTTGACAGTCTGGGTCTCTTTGGTCCACCACCTGTGTTCCAGGGAGCATGCTTGTCATCAGGAGAGGAGTCCCAGAGTACCGGTTGTCATTGCAGAAGGGTGCCTGCAGAAGCAGGGAAGTGACTCTGTCACTCCACGGGAGATTCCTTCGGTTCTTTTGGTGAAGGGTGAAGACAGGCAGTCCTCAGAGCGTGCATACCTTAGAAACTGTTGCAAATGCTGGCTGGAGCTGAAGTTGCAGGTCACAGGAGTAGTCCTGGATACTTTGTTGCAGTTACAGCAGTTCGTGGAGCAGTCTGTGGTTGATCAGACTGTCAGAAGCTGATGCAGAGGAATACTGGAGGAATCTTGCAAACCAAATCTGAGGAAACACCCAGAGGAGAGACCCTAAATAGCCATGAGAGGGGGGATTGGCTATCAACCCAGGTATGCACCTATCAGGAGGGGTCTCTGACGTCACCTGCTGGCACTGGCCACTCAGAGGTCTCCAGAGGGTCCCCACACCTTGGAATCCAAGATGGCTAATGCTAGGGACACTCTAGAGGCGCTCTGGGCACCACCACTTGGGTGGTGATGGACAAGGGAGTGGTCACTCCCCTTACCTTTGTCCAGTTTCGTGCCAGAGCAGGGACTGGGGGTCTCTGAACCGGTGTAGACTGGATTATGCAAGGAGGGCACCGTTTGTGCCTTTCAAAGCATTTCCAGAGGCTCTGGGAGGCTACCCCTCCCAAGCCTGACACACCTATTTCCAAAGGAAGCAGGTGTAACACCCTCCTCTGCGTTGTTCTGCCTTCCTGGGATTGAGCTCCTCAGTCCCCAGGAGGGCAGAAACCTGTCTCTGATGTGGCAGCAGTTGGGGCTGCAGTGGAAACCTCAGAGAGCTGGTTTGGCAGTACTGGGGGTCAGTGGTGGAGCCCCCTGGTGCATGGGATTGGCCCACCAATACCAGATTTGAATTGGGGGGGGGGGGGGGGGGGGAGGAGACAATTCCATGATTTTAAGACTCCTCACATGTCCATATTCGGAGTTACCATTGTGAAGTTACATATATGTAGTGCACATTTATAAGGGTATCCCCGCAATCACGAAGTCTGGGGAATTGGCCCTGGGCAACGTGGGGGCACCTTTGCTAGTGCAAGGGTGCCCTCACATTCAATAAATGAAGGTTAGACATATAGGCGACTTATAAGTTACTTAGTGCAGTGTAAAATGGCTGTGAAATAGTGTGTGCACTATTTCACTCAGGCTGCAATGGCAGTCCTGAAGAAAGGTTTGTATGAGCTGCTTACGGGTGGCAAAAGAAATGCTGCAGCCCTTAAGGACCTCCTGAAACCCCAATGTCCTAGGTACCTAGGTACCATATACTAGGGACTTATAAGGGGGGTCCATGGTGCTAATAAGAATTGGAATATGCAGTCAGTAAACAGTAGTGACAAATTTGGTAAGTAAGGAGAGCATAAGCACTGGAGTTCTGGTTAGCACAACTTCAGTGACACAGTTAAGCATACTGACAACACACATAGGCAACAAACTATGGGCACTGGGGTCCTGGCTACCAGGATCCCAGTGAGACGGGCAAAACCCACTGACAAACAGGAAGAAATTGGGGGTAACATGCCAAGAAAGATGGTACACTCCTACAGGCATGCCCTCAGACTCAGAAACACTGTGCACACCACTAGGGCTACAACTTTGCATATCCCATAGCCCTAGACACAATGGCAAGGATCCAGGCACAAGACCAACACGTGTCCAGATGATGCCACAACCTACTTAACCCACCTACACCTACGTCAGTACTAGGGAGGGGTCTCAGTCAATGAGGACGTCACTTTTGGGACGGGGACCTGTCACTTTTGAGTTTGACGAGTAAGGATATCCCTGTATTCAACTGACCATTTAGAAACTCATTAGCAGTCATCCACAAAAGTGAAATAGAAAACCTGGAGGGATATGGTAACTGTTATGCATGTGCCACAGGTTCCCTTCATGCCAACTGTTATTGGGTGAAGTGTCAGTGGTTTTATTTCAAACAACTTAATGTGCTTATGCATCACATTTTTCTGGAATCTGATTTTTACTTGCGAAAGGCAGGTAAGTGGAAAATGTTGTGCTACTATAGAGGAGCGGACATTTAAGTCATGGTTTTAGATAATAATTGTCTGTTTCTCAATCTGTTATTCAAAGATTGTAAAGAAGGGCTCTTCTGGGCATTAATAAAGTCTTGTTAGTACAAACAACCCCAATCAATTTGTTCAGTTTTATATCCCGACTACGTTTCTCCCAACTGCTCACTCTTAACATATAATGCGTAACCGTATGGGTATGGGTTGCCGGCCATGAACCAACATGGCTGAATTCCTTTAGTTCTGCTGCTGCCACCTCCAGTCCCTGTCAATCAGCAGAGTCCAGAGCTGCCTGGGATCAATCCAAATGCTGTTCTTACCTCCAGGAGGCATTCTGTGTACTTAGCGGTGAGGAGCTGCAGCACAGGCAGGGCCAGGGGTTTCCCTTGCCGCTGGGACAAGATGGCACCAATGTGGAGAGAGAATGGAGGAAATGGTGAGGATTGACACCCTCTACTATCCAAGCTGCTGCTGCCTTTGGTACCTGCACGGCTGTAGGCCCACAAACTCCTAAAATCACCCCCAGGAGTGGCCACAAACATTCAAGAGTAGTGCGCAGACAGCAGGAGGCTTATAACATTAGCAAGCTTTGGCGGCAATGGGAAAGCCACTACCGTGTTAGGAGGTGCTGCAGCTTAGCACTAGCCTATATGTAGCAAGAGCAACAGGTTTGGGGGCCAGGAGGCATGGAGTACAGATGCCGCTGGTCAGGCAGACAATGCCTGGATCGCCGAGGGACAAGCTCACTGCTCCCTGGAAACAGCAGCTATATGGAGTGGAACCTGAGAGTGTACAGGAAAAGGCCTGCCGTGATCACCCTTCAGGCAGCTGACACTGGGAGATCAAGAGGCACAGAGAAGCAGAGAGGCCCCATGCTGTGTGGCGATGCAGTTGCAGCTGTGGTATCAGGGGGAGGGGTTTTGGGGGGGGGGGGGGGAGGCTAGACTGTCTTGTAGTGGGTACCAAGGGGTACTTACACTCTGTACCAGGTCCAGTTATCCCTTATTAGTGCAGAAGAGGTGTTTCTAGCAACTTAGGCTGATAGAAAAGGTAGCTATAGCAGAGCAGCTTAGGCTGAACTAGGAGACATGCAAAGCTCCTACTATACCACTGGTGTCATATGCACAATATCATAAGAAAACACAATACACAGATATACTAAAAATAAAGGTACTTTATTTTTTATGACAATATGCCAAAAGTATCTCAGTGA
Source organism: Pleurodeles waltl (assembly GCF_031143425.1). Classification (NCBI taxonomy): domain Eukaryota; kingdom Metazoa; phylum Chordata; class Amphibia; order Caudata; family Salamandridae; genus Pleurodeles; species Pleurodeles waltl. The sequence continues at coordinate 850,187,581 of NC_090444.1, forward strand.
GTACCCTCAGTATGAGGATGCCAAATATACACAAGATATATGTACACAATACCAAAAATATGCAGTAATAGCAAAAGGAAGTAATGTAAGCAATGTAAAGTTACAGTAGATTGCAATAGGAGCACATAGGTATAGGGGTAACACAAACCATATACTCCAAAAGTGGAATGCGAACCACGCATGGACCCCAAACCTATGTGAGCTTGTAGAGGGTTGCTGGGACTGTAAGAAAACAGTGAGGGTTAGAAAAATAGCCCACCCCAAGACCCTGAAAAGTAGGTGTAAAGTGCACCTATAACCCCCAGAGAGCACAGAAGTCGTGATAGGGGTTTTCTGCAAGGAAGAACAACACCAGCAAAGCAACAACAGTGGATTTCCGGACCGGAGTACCTGTGAAACAAGGGGACCAAGTCCAAGAGTCGCGACAATGTCGAGAGTGGGCAGGTGCCCAGGAAATGCCAGCTGAGGGTGCAAAGAAGCTGCCACCGGATGGAAGAAGCTTTGGTTTCTGCAAGAACGAAGAGGACTAGGAACTTTCCCTTTGGAGGACGGATGTCCCACGTCATGAAGAAGCTTGCAGAAAGACCGCAAACAAACCTTGCTAGCTGCAAGGGTCACGGTTAGGGTTTTTGGATGCTGCTGTGGCCCAGGAGGGACCAGGATGTCACCACTTGGATGAGGAGACAGAGGGGGCACCCAGCAAGTCAGGGAGCCCTCACAGAAGCAGGAAGCACCGCAGAAGTACCGGAACAGGCACTTGGAAGAGGAGTGAACCGGAGTCCACCTGAAGACACAAAAGGGAGTCCCACGATGCCAGAGGACAACTCAGAAGGTTGTACACTGCAGGTTAGAGTGTCGGGGACCCAGGCTTGGCTGTGCACAAAGGAAATCCTGGAAGAGTGCACAGGAGCCGGAGCAGCTGCAAATAACGCGGTACCCAGCAATGCAGTCTAGCGTGGGGAGGCAAGGACTTACCTCCACCAAACTTGGACTGAAGAGTCACTGGACTGTGGGAGTCACTTGGACAGAGTTGCTGAGTTCCAGGGACCACGCTCGTCGTGCTGAGAGCGGACCCAGAGGACCGGTGATGCAGCCTTTCGTTGCCTGCGGTTGCAGGGGGAGGATTCCGTCGTCCCACTGGAGATTTCTTCAGACCTCCTGGTGCAGAAAGGAGGCAGGCTATCCCCAGAGCATGCACCACCAGGAAACAGTCGAGAAAGCCGGCAGGATGAAGCGATACAAGGTTGCAGTAGTCGTCTTTGCTACTTTGTTGTGGTTTTGCAGGCGTCCTGAGCAGTCAGCGGTCGATCCTTTGGCAGAAGGTGAAGAGGGAGATGCAGAGGAACTCTGATGAGCTCTTGCATTCGGTATCTGAAGAATTCCCCAAAGCAGAGACCCTAAATAGCCAGAAAAGGAGGTTTGGCTACCTAGGAAGGAGGATAGGCTAGCAACACAGGTAAGAGCCTATCAGAAGGAGTCTCTGACGTCACCTGCTGGCCCTAGCCACTCAGAGCAGTCCAGTGTGCCAGCACACCTCTGAATCCAAGATGGCAGAGGTCTGGGGCACGCTGGAGGAGCTCTGGGCACCTCCTCTGGAAGGTGCAGGTCAGGGGAGTGGTCACTCCCCTTTCCTTTGTCCAGTTTCGTGCCAGGGCAGGGCTGGGGGATCCCTGAACCGGTGTAGACTGGCTTATGCAGAGATGGGCACCATCTGTGCCCATCAAAGCATTTCCAGAGGCTGGGGGAGGCTACTCCTCCCCAGCCCCAACACCTTTTTCCAAAGGGAGAGGATGTAACACCCTCTCTCTGAGGAAGTCCTTTGTCTGCCTTCCTGGGCCAGGCCTGGCTGGACCCCAGGAGGGCAGAAACCTGTCTGAGGGGTTGGCAGCAGCAGCAGCTGCAGTGAAACCCTGGGAAAGGCAGTTTGGCAGTACCCGGGTCTGTGCTAGAGACTCGGGGGATCATGGAATTGTCTCCCCAATGCCAGAATGGCATTGGGGTGACAATTCCATGATCTTAGACATGTTACATGGCCATGTTCGGAGTTACCATTGTGACGCTATACATCGGTAGTGACCTATGTATAGTGCACGCGTGAAATGGTGTCCTCGCACTCACAAAGTCCGGGGAATTTGCCATGAACGATGTGGGGGCACCTTGGCTAGTGCCAGGGTGCCCACACACTAAGTAACTTTGCACCCAACCTTCACCAGGTGAAGGTTAGACATATAGGTGTCTTATAAGTTACTTAAGCGCAGTGGTAAATGGCTGTGAAATAACGTGGACGTTATTTCACTCAGGCTGCAGTGGCAGGCCTGTGTAAGGATTGTCAGAGCTCCCTATGGGTGGCAAAAGAAATGCTGCAGCCCATAGGGATCTTCTGGAACCCCAATACTCTGGGTACCTCAGTACCATATACTAGGGAATTATAAGGGTGTTCCAGTATGCTAATGTGAATTGGTGAAATTGGTCACTAGCCTGTTAGTGACAATTCAGAAAGCAGAGAGAGCATAACCACTGAGGTTCTGGTTAGCAGAGCCTCAGTGAGACAGTTAGTCATCACACAGGGAACACATACAGGGCACACTTATGAGCACTGGGGCCCTGGCTGGCAGGGTCCCAGTGACACACAGACTAAAACAACATATATACAGTGAAATATGGGGGTAACATGCCAGGCAAGATGGTACTTACCTACAGGGGGGGCTACCGTAACCATGCATAGAGACATGGGTAATGGTGAGCTGCACACAAATCTAGGTAGTGTCTTAGGGTCCTGGGAGCCCTTCCCCCTGAGCAGCGCTCTGGTCGGCCACAGAGAACCTGCACCCTGCAGTGCATCACCATGCCTTGAGAATTGGGTGGAGGAATAGATGTGGAAACAGATGGATGGCTGAGGCCACCTATGCAGCTGGGTGTGGATCCTTGTGCGCCTTCTATCCCACCACTGCAGGATCTGAAAGGTAGAGCTGAACCGCGTAGGAGGGTTACCAATGGGAGAGGGAGGATTGGTCCCTCCCCTTGCACAGTCCTCAAAAGTCAGGTTGGTGGTGGGCTTCAGGGAGATGCTGGTTCATTGGGGCATCCATGACACATGCCAGTTGAGGAATGTAACAAATAACCCTTTTACTCCCCGGTTTATGATGTACATGTCTGCCTGGACAAGCTAGTATGTTCCTTAGGGATCACCACACTGTTTGCACACAGAGTACCTGAGCTGTACGCTCTCAGACCATAATCAACTGCTTATGGCTATCAAGTGAGGCAATCAAACATTGCACATTCCCACCTGGCAACTACTAGTAAATTCCTTACATAAACCTACTTTCAGAGATCACTTAGCAGAGAGGATAGGAAAATACTCTTGCATTAATAAACACACAACAAAACTCACCAATATTGAGTGGGATGCTTTCAAAATAGTGGTCTCAGGGCACTGCCTCAGGAGGTAGGGGTTCAGAAATCAGTCCAGGCAGATCTACACTCACTGGAGTACAGCATCCATTCAATGGAGAGGGAGGCACCAGATCACCCCCAGGTTCTGCCTGCTTTCCAATTGGAACAGAAAAAAACATCTATGGTAGAAAGAATCCAATCCTGATTTGGTGTGAATATCTGACTTCTGCACAATCTGAGCTGGGCTGGGCAGGCAGACCACTCCTGGTTGGTTCGCAGTGAGGTTAGGGGACACCCATCACTCAGATCGCCAGACTGATGGAGGAAATAGCTTAACCTCAACAAGATATTCATGACATATGCATGTGCCATTACAGAGAGCTACGTGGTTAACACAACCCCACTCCTGGGGAGATGCTTGATGCCTTCTCGGCAGAGCAGAGTCGCTACAGTTGACTGAGGACGGCAGTGGTATGCCTGGTGCACCCATTTGCAAACCCAAAACCAGGGAGGCAATTAAAGTACTGGCACAGGCTAAGACTCCCAACATGGATGGCCCACTGGTAGAATTTTATAAAACCTATGCTTCCCTCCTCATACCTCAACTAGATGAAATGCATATAAAAGTGCTGGACTGTGGGTCTCCGCCAGGCATGATCAGAGAGACCTTGAGTCTCTGCTCCCATTATTCAGGTGACTTCAACTATGTGGCAGTCTACCAGCCTCCTTCCATGTTAAATCCAGTCTATAAGATCCTTATTAAGATACTGGCTAATAGGTTTCTGTCCCACCTGCATACTCTGGTACATGAGAATCATAATGGGTTTTATCCTGCAACACAAGACCTCCTATATTAAAATGCACTTTATTGTGGCCTTGATGAGTCCTTCCCCTGTGTCAAATCCCTGAGGCAATGGTTTTATCAATTGGTATACAAAAGGTGTTTGACACTCTACGGAGGAATTATTTAATGACGGTAATAATGGGCATGTCTCTGAGTGAGGGCTGAAAAAAATCGATTGCTTAATTGTATGCAAACACACAGATGATAGTATGCATGGGCCAGTGCATCTTGGACTCCTTCATGGTCTATTGCAAGTCCTGGCAGGGCTGTCCCATCTCACCAATGCTTTTTACATCAGCAGTTGAACCATCTGCGAGTATGTCATGTACAGAGGGGCAAAAAAAGGGTATTCCACTGCGCGACAGAGCATGTGGTCTTGCTATATGTGGATGGCATGCTCCAATACCTCAGAAAGACCTGAACAGGGATTTTGTGGTGTAAAATCCTATCGAAGGACCTTGGATAGGTGTTGGGGTTCTTTACAGTCTGCCAGATGAGGGACTGGATGCATGCGGGCACAGTAAAATAGCTGTTTTTCTTCCACCTCAGGTATTTTAAGTATGTGCACACACTTACATAACACTCAGGGCGCCCCACGCAGTGGGTGCACAGCCTTCGATATACTGAACTGCATTACAGTTTTACATTTTCCTCAAACATTTACCCACCAATTATTTCCTTGTAGCTTTGGAGAGCATGGATGTCACTGCTGAAACAAGGCATACAGAACCCCAACATTACCTGCTTCCTTTTTGGTGTTCTTTAAAAATGTTTAGATTGTGCCATTCCAGTGCATTCCTCCCAACCAAGGCAGACGAGACCTATTTCAGACAATGTTTAGGTATGACTTTCTTATCACTATCTACAGCAGTGTATTTCCCCATTCACATTTTAAACAGCATATGGAAATGATTTGGGAAATTGCAAACTATTTCCCATAAATCTTCTTTGCATTTTTCCAGTACCTTCACCTTTTTGTAAATCTCCACAGCACCACTCCAAAAAGAATTAACTACTTCTGAACTTCACTGAGAAGTCAGCTTGATTTGCTTTGTTGCTTTCAGTCAATTGTCTTTTTGGCAATCAATGGAGATCCACTAATGACACTTTTCCTTTCATTAGTGCCCTTTCCAACACAGTGGCAAATTTAACTTTCTTCACCTTTTAGCTCTTTTGTGGCCAAGAACGCTTTCTCCGCCTTTTATCTGCAAATCAGATGTCATTTCTTATTCTTGCAACTTGCCTCATTTATTTGTTATTTATGGCAGAAGCAGCATTGAGGCCAATACACATACCTTTTTCCCTCCTCTCAAGTGAAATGTTTATGTAACTTGACTGTAGTGGACTTACAGTGCCTAGACCATTGCAGACACTTCTTCGAACAATGTCAGAAACTGTTTGTTCATGAAAACGTCTGCCAGTTTGCCACCTGGGTTCTTGTTATTCGATGGAAGATAGATGTGAAAACTAAAAATATCCTCTCCAAATGCTTATCTATTTTATTCTATTTATTCGTTAACATTGGCATTGATGAGGAAGTCCTTTCCGACTGTTCTTAGACTCGCCCTCAAATCATGTTGGCACAGAGATATAGCTTCACCATTTAACCAGATGTTCAGATTGTTTCAAATTAACTGGGAATAAAGGGTTTAGTTGTGGAACATGCTAATGAGCATTTGACTTCCAGTGGGTTCCCTTTTTGAATATGGGGAAGGGGGAAAAATGATAAACATGATGTAGATGAAGGGTTTCATTAGTAGTCATCTCCAACAGGTACAGTCACCGTTCAACAACACACTGGCAAGAGATTAGGCCAGGAGCCTTCTCACTTTTAAGGTCTGCAATTATTTTGCAGAAGTTTGCTTCTGTGTAATGCTGAAAATAGCCACTACTTCTAACAGCATTTTGTCCTGTATTCGTTCTATAACTGGTTCTCCAGGCGTTTGGTCGTACAAAAAGATCCCCTTGCAGTGGGTATTTCATTCTTGAAGTGTTATTTTGCAGTTTGGGACTTCCGTGGAGGTACAATCGACTCTGGACAACTTTTACAGGAGCATTCTGAACCTCTACCTTTGGCATAATTTTTTTAATTCCTCAAAGGTATGCATCAATTCCTCTTCTTGAAAACTTTATAAGCTTTCCTACACTTGTTTATTATGTCTATCATGACATCATTTTTCAGATGCTTATTTAATTATTTTTTAACTTGTACAAATTATGTCTAAACACGCTGTAGGGCAGGTTTCCATGTTTATTTTAAAGCATGGCACTGTCTAAATGGTATTAACCCCAACCAGTAGGGCTGGGAGTGATTTCTGAGGTTTCCCAGTGGTCACAATCAAGTCATCAGCGAAAATGCTCACCTTGCATACCTCAATTGTAAGCACTATCCCAGCTATGTCTGTATTCTCCTTAGTCTTAAGTCACTAATGGTTCTACTACTAACCCTATATACTGGTGACAGTGGACACACTTGTCTCATACCTCTAGGGAGCTGAAATAATCCATGAGTGACATTTATCTGGCTCTAGGAAAAGAATATGTGTCCATAATCCATTTTCACATATTTTGCCCCATTCCTACTTTAATCAAACGTCTGTGCACATATTTCAAATCAAACCTGTGGAATGTTTTTCAGCTGGCAGCGGGATCATGTGGCTGTCTTCCCTTTACCGTACTCAGATACATTAGATGCTTATTTTTCCTATTCTTGTCATAAGGCTGGTATTCCTGCACAACTCGGACATGATATGTTTCCACCAGATATGGCAGGAACTTCTCAAGTCTTGTGGCAAATACCTCGACTACGGTGAATAATCTGACATCTAAGTGAATCAAGACAATTGGTTTGTATGAGGCCTAATTACTTGGATCCTTTCCTGGCTTGGTAATGACTGTGATAGTAGTTTTGGACACTGTTTTTGTCACTTCACCCATTACTAAAAACGATTTGAATAGGCTTTCCACCAGCTCTATCAATATTGTGTTTTTAATAAAAATAGGCCAGTGAATCTACCTGGCCCTGGTGCCTTGCTCACTTTTAACGATTTGATCTTTTGAAGCTTTTCACCTTTTTTTATGGATCCATCTAACTCCTCCTTTGTCTGTGACATACTTGTTCCTTTCAATAGTTCCACTTGGAACTCCAATTGCTCCACAGTGCACCATGCTTGATTAAATGGTTTTAAAGGAACCTGTTTTGGATCTTATGACCCCTCTTACATTGTACTGCAGCACTCCTATTTGAACTTTCAGCTTACACACCCTCAGTTATCTGCCAAAATCTTATATGCTTTATTACTAGATTCATATACAATGTGTTGTGATACAATCAATGTCCCTTTATCCCTTTTAATCTGCATTGATCCTGCGTATCACCTGTTTTCTAACATTTTTCTATCAACTCTACTAGCTCACTCTTCAGCTGTAGAGGTATCACTCATTTCATGTTCTTTAGTATTGGGATTACTATGCCATTACATTTTGCCTTCAAGGTGTCCCACACCTCCGCCAGTGGGACCTCTTTTGTGTTACTGAGCTTACAGTATAATTTACTCTTGATTTATTTCAGCCGTAGCAACTAAGAGCCCGATTTAAAGTTTGGTGGACTGGTTACTCCGTCACAAATGTGATGGATATCTCGTCTGCCGTATTTACAATTTCCTAAGTCTATTTTCGAATCGGACGGTATATCTGTCACCTTTGTGAGGGAGTAAGTGCATCTGCCAAACGCTAAATCAGACCCTTAGTCTTTACACATGCATCATTAAACGGTGCCCACTCCCTGGGTGCCGAGGTCCAAAGTTTATCTCTCTAGTTTCACGTGTGACCTGACACAGTAACATTATCTATTTCTGCTCTTATTGTATCCATCACTGCATCCACTGAAATAAATATATAAAATATTGGTGTGCAAGTTCTGTGTACATGAAAGAAGGACGTTAATTTCTCTCTTCAGGGTGCATTTTTCGCCACATGTCCATGAACTTTAATGTTTGATTAAAATGCACTCTGCCTTTTTTCTGAGACCACTCTGGCTACCTGGGAGGCTTTATTCAAAATGTTGATATCTCTTGGTCTCACCATGGTGATAACCCTCATTGTATGACGTTTGTGTCCTCAGCATTCTAGCTCAAAAATTCCAAAAAGATGACCAAGAAGTCAGACTAGGATTGAATTGGTGTTGTGTATTTCGGCCACAGTCATTGGTACTCCACAGACCTTCCCTGTAACTATGAAGTATCTCCTTCTCATCATCCTCGGCTATGTAGTCATCCTAGATATTTTGCCTCCCCCATTTGATGAAAAGTATTGAACTGAGAAACATTTAGATTTCAGTTTTATCTTGTCTCATCTGAGAAAATGAGTTTTTGGTATACATATATTCCCATCCCTTAAGTTCTTCAATAAAGTTAAAATTATCACCCTCTTGCTTGGATGCCTTAACTCTTACCTTCAGTAATCTTATTCCTACCATCTAACTTTTCAAATGATGCCCGAGTACCCAGTCCTCACCATGTGATTCCGGAGTAACAGTATAATGCCTATATTTTTCAAGTGAAATGTACCCCTTGTGCCCTTGGTGTACCTCTTTCCTCTATCTTCCTCTTGTCCCTTCCAAGCACCCATGCAAGAGGGACACTTCAGAGAATCTCCACAAACGCTCTCCATGATGTGTTAAATGTCACCCTAGTAGCTATAGCATAATTTCTCCCAACTCTACCATGGCACTGCATTCTATTTTAACAAGCTTTTGGATACCAGTAACTTTTTATCCCACCATACCCTCCTCAAGAGTCGCTTTAGTTTCATCCATTGCTCCCTAAGGTCATCTAACTACAAGCCCTAGCCCACCCTCCATAGATTGCCATTCTACAGCATTTTCAACCTTGAGGGCCATTCTGATTTCTTCCACTGATTCACTAGTATGTGGCTTTCCTTCAAATTCAAACAGAAGGTTGAAAAGGAAAGAAGTTCTTTATCATGTTTTCTTATTATTTAGTCTAGGAGCAAAGCCTTTTATTTGTTGTTTCCTTACATACTGTCTGATTAAGCTTTTTAAAATTAAGATTTTACTTCTCTGAAGGAAAATTCCTTATCACCCTTGAATATGTCCGTAATACAGTCTTTCATGTAAAAAAGAAAGCACTTTCACCAAGATGTCCATTAGCGATTCAGCTTCTTTCCTTCTTCCCACCGGTGTGCCCATTTCAATTTTATCAGTATCTCATCGAATTCGTAAGACCACTACGAATAAGGCTATCACATAACCGACAATATACTCTCCATCTACCTCTTCCAGTATCCCTCTGGTGCAGGTATTCTCTCATCAGGAGCGATGCTGAAGATCTGCACACTTTCCTTCTATGAACATTACCCCTTTTTCAGTGAATTCTACTCTTACTCTATCACTTCTGAACTCTTCTTTAGGGTCTTCAGTTCCAGTCTCATTTGTGAATGCGCCCCAAAAGCCTGCATCTCTCTTTGGGTCTCTCTAGTGGCACGAGTGAGGTAATTATTCATTGTCTTCATCGCCATTGTAAGATCAGATGTCAGACTTCCAATACACTTCGGCTGATCGTTTTTGGTTAAGTGAGTGGTCATTCTGTGGCTGCTATCTCCAACTGACATGTGTAGTATCCACTATCGCTGATAGCGATCAGGGGGAATTTACTGTGTAGCCAGACAGAATGCATGGTCTCAGATCTTTTCTCGGTCATGAAACATTCAACCTGGTTAAACTTCTACAAGGTATAGGCCACTTTCTTCCCAGATTTAGGCCTTAGAATAAAGAAGTTTTGCTCCTAAGTTGCCTGGGTACATGTACGACCCCCTGGTTTTTATATATAAATATAATATATATAATGTCACTTACCCAGTGTACATCTGTTCATGGCATGTTCCGCTGTAGATTCACATGCTATGCATACGTCTGCCATATAGTGTTGGGCTTGGAGGGTAGCAAGTTGTTTTTCTTCGAAGAAGTGTTTTCGAGTCACGGGATCGAGTGACTCCTCCTCTTCGGCCCCACTGCGCATGGGCGTCGACCCCATGTTAGATTGTTTTCCCGCAGAGGGTAAGGTAGGAGTGATAGAGTATAAAGAAAAGAGATGTCCATGCTTATGGAATATATACACACACATATATATATATATATATATATATACATACACATACATATATACACACACACACACACATATATACACACACACACACACACACATATACACACACACACACACACACATACACACACACACACACACACACACATATATACTTATATATATATATATATATACACATACAAACACACATATACAAGTGTTTGTTTAACTTGAACTACTATAGGTCTCCGGGGAGGTGGGAGGGTGCATGTGAATCTGCAGCGGAACATGCCACGAACAGGTGTACACTGGATAAGTGAAATTTTCTGTTCGATGGCATGTGTAGCTGCAGATACACAAGCTATGCATAGACTACAAAGCAGTTATTCCTCCCATAAAAGCGGTGGTTAGTCTGTAGGAGTTGAAGTTGTTTGAAATAATGTTCTTAGTACAGCTTGACCTACTGTGGCTTGCTGTGCTGCTAAAACATCTACTCAATAGTGTTTAATAAAAGTATGTGGTGTTGACCAAGTAGCTGCCTTACATATTTCAGCCGTTGGTGTATTTCCTAAGAAGGCCATTGTAGCACCTTTCATCCTTGTGGAATGTGCTTTAGGAGCAACTAAGAGTTGTCTTTTAGCTTTAAGGTAACATGTGTGGGTGCATCTTACTATCCATCTTTCTAAACCTTGTCTTCAAATGGGGTTACCAGTTTGAGGTTTTTGAAAAGCTACAAATAGCTGTTTAGTTTTCCTGAATGGTTTTGTTCTATCTATGTAGTACATTAGAGCTCTTTTAATGTCTAATGTATGTAGAGCTCTTTCTGCCACAGAATCTGGCTGTGGGAAGAAGACTGGTAGTTCCACTGTTTGATTGATATGAAAAGGTGATACTACTTTAGGAAGACATTTAGGGTTAGTCTGTAGTACGACTTTATGTTTGTGTACTTGTAGGAACAGTTCTTCAATAGTGAAAGCTTGAATTTCACTAATTCTTCGCAATGAAGAAATTGGGAATAGGAAGGCAACCTTCCATGTTAAGAATTGCATTTGACATGAGTGCATAGGTTCAAATGGTGGGGCCATGAGTCACGTAAGTACTATGTTTAAATTCCACGAAGGAACTGGAGGTGTTCTGGCCGGAATGATGCGTTTTAAGCCTTCCATGAAGGCTTTGATAACAAGTACTCTAAATAAAGAGCTGTGCTATATATTTTGCAAATATGTGGAAATTGCAGGGAGATGTATTTTTATGGAAGAGAATGCTAAATTAGATTTTTGTAAATGAAGTAAATAGCATACAGTATCTTGTATTGATGCTAAAAGAGGGGACATTTGTTTAGATTGACAGTAATATACAAATCTTTTCCATTTATTGGCATAGCACTGTCTAGTAGTGGGTTTTCTTGCTTGCTTAATTACTTCCATACGTTCTTGTGAATAAGGAGAGGCTGAAAAGCTGTGAGTGCTAGGAAGAAAGTTAACAACTCCAAGTGATTTATGTGTAGCTGTTTGTGTTGGGCATCCCATTGTCCTTGAAATTTGTGATTCCTGAGGTGAGCTCCCCAGCCAATCACTGATGCATCTGTTGTAATTATGGTCTGAGGCGCGTGGTCTTGAAATGGCCGCCCTTTGTTCAGATTTGTGGAATTCTACCACTGAAGGGACATGTATGTTTGGCGGTCTATCAACACTAGATATTGAAGTTGATCCTGTGCTTGTGACCATTGTTGTGCAAGGCACTGTTGCAAGGGCCGCATGTTTAGTCTTGCATGTGGAACAATTGCAATACATGATGCCATCATACGCAATACTTTCATGACAAATTTGACAGTGTACTGTTGACCTGTCGGTATTTGTGCTATTATATTCTGGAATGCTTGTATTCTCTGCTTATATGGACTTGCAAGCGCTTTTTGAGTATTTAGTATTGCCCCTAAATACTGTTGTATTTGCGCAGGCTGCAACTGTGACTTTTGGTAATTTATTGGGAACCCTAGCGTGTGCAGGATTTGTATTACATAATAAGCATGGTTTTGACACTGCGTATAACTGTTTGATTTTATTAGCCAATCGTCTAGATATGGAAATAAATGTATCTGTTGTCTTCTTAGGTAGGCTGCGACTATCGCTAAGCACTTTGTGAATACCCTTGGAGCTGCTGTTATTGCAAAGAGTAACACCTTGAACTGATAATGCTTTCCTTGAATGACAAACCTGAGATATTTTCTGTGCGCAGGGTGGATGGGTATATGAAAATACGCATCCTTGAGGTCTAATGATGCCATGAAATCCTGTTGCTGAGGTAGTGGAATAACATCCTGTAGGGATACCATATGAAAGTGTTCTGACAGGGTGTAAAGATTGAGGGTTCTGAGATCTAATATTGGCCTTAGGGTGCCATCCTTTTTGGGAATGAAGAAATACAGTGAGTAAACTCCTGTCCCTACTTGATTTTGCGGCACGGCTTCTACTGCTTGTTTAAGTAATAGAGATTTGACTTCTTCCTGTAACAGAGTGATAAGGTCTGTGGATAGCCTGTGTGGTTTGGTGGAATGTTTGGTGGAGTTTTATCAATTCTAGGCAATAGCCATTGCGGATAATTGATAATACCCAGTTGTCTGTGGTAATGTTTAGCCAATTGTTGTGGAACGTTTGCAGTCTTCCTCCCATAGGGGAGGTGTGGATTGGAAAGGAATGGCACAAGTCACTGTTTACTTTGTTGTGAGGCTTGTTTTGGTGTTTGATATTTTCCCCTGCGTCTGGGGTACTGGCCTCTATAAGTGATTTTGAAACCACCTTGTTGGTATTGAGGTTGGTAGGCCGGCTTTGGCTGTGATGTGGATGCCTCTGCAGTTTGGGCTCTAAATCCAACTCTAAACTAGGGTTTGCGAAAGGATCCCCTGTATTGTGTGGTGTATAGTGCACCCATGGCTTCTGCGATGTCTGAATACTTCCGCATTTTTTATAAAGCAGTGTCGACCTCTGGGCCAAAAAGCTGTTTCTTGTTGAATAGCATATTCAACACTGCCTGTTGGATTTCAAGTTTGAATCCTGAGGACCTAAGCCATGCATGCCTCCTTGTGGTTACAGCAGTGTTGATGCTTCTGGCCACTGTATCTGCTGAGTCTAGGGCAGACCTAATCTGATTGTTAGTGATGGCTTGGCCTTTCTCCACCACCCTCTTCCCTGCAGCATCAAACTTCCTACTCTCTTTGTCTGGTGTGGGTGCATCGCCTGACGACTGCGAGTTTGCCCTCTTCCTGGCAGCGCTTACCACTACTGAGTCTGGAGGTAGTTGCTGGGTAATATAGACAGGCTCGGAAGAAGGTGGCTTATATTTCTTCTCTACTCTACGAGTAATTATTCTTGCCTTTATAGGCTTGCTAAATATTTGGTCATCATGTTTTAGCATGCCGGGGAGCATAGGGAGCAACTGATATGTTGCATGCGTGGAGGAGAGTGTACTAAGTAAGAACTCATCCTCTAATGGCTCAGTGTGCATGGTGACATTATGATATGTTTATGCCCTACCTATCACTTGAGTGTAGCCTGTACTATCCTCTGGTGGTGAAGGCTTCGAGGGATAGCAATTCTGAGTTATTATCCGGAATGGGGTCTGGATCATAAAGATCCCATGGATCCACATTGCCCTGCTGAGAATCAAATGAGTGTGATGGTGACTGCAAGGGTGTAGGACTGGTAGGAGGAGAGATATTTAGATGTGGAGCGTGAGGAGATCATTGAGGAGGTGGAGGTCTCGCCTTTGTTTTTGGCACTTTGGCTGGTGGCTGTGTAGTATCCAATTCCTCCTGAAAGGCTAATTTCCTTTTTGGTTTTGGAGGAGGTGCAGTTAAAATTCTGCCAGTTTCTTTATGGACATAAATCCTGGCTTGCCTTTCATCCATTACTTCCATGATTGGTTGCATTTGTGAGTCCTCCTTAGTGGATTTATGGCTTTCTCTAAGTGTTTTTGAAAGTCCATGCTCCTCTGTATAACTAGTTTTTTTTGGCTTCGAAGCTGGCTTCTTCAGTATCGAAAAAGATGGGGTTGAGGATGGTATCAGCTCCGAAACTGATTTTCGAGATTTGGACTCGGAAAAGCGGTGTTTGCTCGGTCCGGAGACGGAGCTTCAGCTCGAGTCTGATGGCTTCAGAGGGGTAGCCTTCTTCGGTGCCGAGCTGGTGGGTTGGTCACCGAGCGCCTTTATTCGGGTCGAGCCATAGCCTTCCGGCAGTGGCGTCCCCAAGGCCTTATGTTTGGGCTTAGATGGTACAGGGGCAGGCGTACTCACGTGCTGTCCTGCCGTGACCGGTCTGTCCTCCTCAGAATCCTGGTCGGAGTCGCATCCTCGAACGGAGGCTGTGGTCTGCATGATTTCTTCCTCTTCGATGTCGAAATGTTCGGAGCTTTTTGATGCCATCTCAAGTCTCTGTGCTCTTCTGTCCCGGAGTATCTTTTTCGACCGAAGGATCTGCAGGCCTCATCATTTTCTTCCCGATGGTTGGGGGAAAGGCAGAGATTACAGATGAGGTGTTGGTCTGTATAAGGGAATTTAGCGTGGCACCGAGGACAGAATCAGAATGGAGTCCGAACCATGAGGCTTCCACGCGGTCGGCCTCACCAGGCACAAGCTGGGCGCACGCGCGCCCGAAGGGCGAGTAGAGATGTTTGTTCTGACGGTACAAAGTGTCGATCGAAGGTGTAACGCGATCGAAACAATACTGACGAGAAATTAAGCGTTTTCAAGCTTTTCCGAATCGAACTACTGGAGCGAAAGGAAACACGTCCGAACCTGATGGCGGAAAGAAAACAATCTAACATGGAGTCGATGCCCATGCACAATGGAGCCGAAGAGGAGGAGTCACTCGATCCCGTGACTCGAAAACACTTCTTCGAAGAAAAACAACTTGTAACACTTTGAGCCCAACACTAGATGGCAGACATATGCATAGCATGTGTATCTGCAGCTACACATGCCATTGAACACACACACACATATATACATATATATATATATATATATATATATATATATATATATATATATAGGCGTTCTTCTCCTCCGTATGTGTGTGCTGTATGGCTTTACCCTACCCAACCGTGTTCCTTCTCAAGTCACCTGTACCTAACATGATTTTCTGAAATGCTTTGAACTTCAATCTCTCAGGTGTGGTTATGCTTCAACTCTTTTTTAACCACCTGGAGTTGGTCTCAAGCATCTAGGTGTTAACCTTCCCCTTTCATAACTTTTCAGGGCCACCCGCTGTGTTCCATCCACTAGCAGGTTTTCCCACTCTGATGCTTCTGTGTACTGTCCCTGGTGGACCCCTTGCATCTTTGCTCAGCTGGCCAAACAGTAAACTTTCAGAGGGCTCTTCTCCACAATCCACTATCTTTAACAGCTCACCTGGCCCACCCTAGCTCATCTGAACTTTTTTTTTTTCAGATCAGCAGCACACAGTTCAGGCTGTACTTGCTCCCTTGCAGTTATGACTGTAGCCCAGCATTATCAGGATGCCTCCGCCATGCTTGTCCTCTGAGTGTTCGATCATCCATTGTAGAGAACCTGGGCGTCTGCACTCTTTCAGCTAGTGCAAAACTCTGTGATAATGTGTGATGGTAAAGTGTTCTCAGTACTAAGCAATTACTTTGCTCAGCCAGGGCTGTTACTCAGCCTGCTAACATATGTCTTAACTTGTCCATACAATCTTGGAATCCTCATTTGCAGCTTTTAAATAAAACATGGTACAAAAACTGAGCTGGAGTAACAGTGGAATGAACTTTGAACACATGAGTGGAGGATGATGGAAAAGTTTAGTTTCACTTTAGAAATGCAGAACAGAGATTTGCCTTTAACAGTGACCTCGAGCAAAGAAAGAGCTACTATTAAGAGAACCAGACGCTAATGTTCAATGATCCTCATTTTAAGACCCATCACAATCTATGGAAATACACAATCTACATTTACTGAAAGCGTTTAAGTACAATTTTTGGAAGGTATATTAGGAGTGTTTGGGAGGGCTCATACACTTTTGGACATTAGCATAAATGATTAGACAGATAAGCCCTTGAGTAAACCAAGAATCCCAGATTATACCATAGCTATAATGTGTCATTTTTAGTAGATACTAATCAATCACTGGAGCATTCTATCAAGCGAGACTTCCATGTTTAGAGTAACATCTAGCCCTCAAAAGGAGTTGCTTGGTACTAAGAAATACTGCTGAGAGCAGTCTGATTACAACAAAATCAGTCAGGGCTGTCATGGAAAGTTAGTCAGAATTTAACAGACACATTAAAAAATGTTCCTAAAGGCAAAATAGTTTGTATCTTCTCTAATGGATTTCACGGGCATTCCACAAGTAGTGCCTTTTACCCTGAACAATTTACCTCTGTATTATGAATATTTGAGCAGCCTTTGGAAAAGTAGAAAGCATTTAGAAGAAGACTATACATTTACCACAGACATGAATTTGGAAGATTTTGTCCTCAAAAGACAGGCCCAAGATATAACTAGGTGGTGCACAATACAGCCAGATTTTAATTTAAAAAACAACTTTTAGACAGGAAAACAGTGTAATTGACTCATTTCTGAGGAAATATCACCAAACGTTTTGAAACCCAAAAATTAGCCTAGCTGCTGCATTTTGAATATATTGAAACTATTTACAATGGTCTTAGGGAGGCCAGGATAGACTGAATTGCCCATGGCGAAAACATTGGTTATCAGTAAGGGACCCAGTTTTCAGTTTTTACTGATTTTTACAGGTAAATACGGACAGAAAATCTATATACTTCTAGACGATTGTCATTACAGTCAAGCATGTATGTGAGGTCAATAGCTGTGCAGATCGACAGGTAGGGTAGTTAAAAAAAAGTCCTAATTAAGCTTAAGTAACTACAGTAGTACAGCTGTTCCACAATGCAAATGATTTAAGATGACTGTAGTGTACTGTAAATGGTTAAATCTCTTTGGCCATTCAAACATGAGTAAACATTTTTCTATTAAATGAATCTGGAAGTATACCCACTGCAGCTTCATTTCTTTAAACTAAGCACACAATTAAAAAGAATAAACAGATATAAAACTAACAAAAAAATGTATTTGTATAAATAGGATAGAAATGTCCCAAAAAACATTATATAATTGGAAGCCCTTGTTATGATGTTTTTTTATATGGGGCATGGGCGATGTTGATCCGCCGACGTCACAAATCCTCACACTGGTCCTTTCGGTGGGTGGCGCAAGGGGAGTGGTGTCGCAACTGTATTCCATGCTGCTGTCGGGAGCGCACCAGGGCTTGGAACGTGCAAGATCTCGTTGGGACATGGCGTTACCTGCGCCCCTGTCTCAGACGGCATGGTCGGCAGTGCTCTCCTCTGTTAAGAATGTCTCTCGGAATTCAAGACTCCGGTACATCCAATTTAATTATCTACACCACTCTAACCTTTCTCCCTCCTGCATAAAGTGCATGTTTCCCGCATCGGACCCGGTGTTCCACCGTTGCACAGAACCTCTGGCAGATTTTTATCACATGGTGTGGAGCTGCCCTCCATTATCCATAGCTTGGCAACATATTACTGTTACGGTAACTGACATCACTGCCCATCCCCTACAGGCGACGCCGGAGTCCTGCCTGCTGGGTCTGCGTCGCCGCACCAGTAAGGACAAGCAACTCCATAGGTTCATAGATCTGGCCTTCATTGTTTTTAAGAGATTAATAGCAACCCAATGGAAAGCGCCAAATACCCCCAGTTACAACAGTTGGCTGCAAGTTTTGCTGCAGCAATCCCATGCGGAGGCCCAAACACTACGAAACTTACAGCATAGAGGACTAGTACAGGACGGAACCGATATCTGGGATACATTCAGTGTTAACATGGAAGCCAAGGAAGGGGGGGGGGGGGGGGTGGTGCTTCGGAGTTTTCAGCACCCTTTTCATCTTGACCACTGCAGCTTAGCCCATCCTACTCCTCAGTTAATATTGCTCGGCACCTTCGCACGAACATAATAGGCTTCTATGGCACACCTGGGTGCCCTGGGTTGCCCCTCTCCATAGGGACCAGAGTCTAGTGCTTACCCCAGCTCGATGCAAGGCAGTGCTATTTATGATACGTGGCATAGTTCATTGTTGATGTTTCAGTTGTATCTCTGCTTATTTGATATAAGGAATGCTTTATGTCCGTGTATCTGAACTGTCATCTCAGGGGTGTTTTACCCTGTGTGTCAATTACGAAATAATAAAGAGATTTAAAAAACAAAATGTTTTTTGAGTGAATTTCTGGACAGGAAATATTTGCTGGAATTCTCTAAGATGAAAGAAGAAAGTCTTTGAGAGGTTGGAGTGATTTGCTGGTGAAAGGAAAGACTTGAATCGATCCGTGTCCCAAGATTTCCCACTACTTCGGTGGGATTCGCAATGAGCCCATCAAGGTAGAACAGAGCCTGAAATTCAGAAAAACACTCCTTCCTGTCAACATTATCTCAGACTTTGATGAGTTCGGCTATTGATAATTTGCTCTGCTTGTTGGAGATGGGATGTCAGTTCAATATGGATGCTGAAGAGAAATTCTGTAAAACCAGCTTATATTTAAAACAAGGGTCTCCAACCTTTTTTGTAACAAGAGCTACTTATGTTCACTGAAAATCACCACAAGCTACTAATACTATTAGTGTTGTAATAGTAAGCACATCAGACAAAATAGATCAGTGGCTATTCAATGCACAATTACTAGCAGTGGTCACCTTGGTGCAGCAATTAGGGTTGCCAGCAGTAATGCGAAAAAGGCTGTATCAGTTTAGAATGCCTTTGAATAGCTAATGTATAACAGCAATAGCTGCAATGCCCCTGGTACCAATGAAATATTATCAACATGTCTCTCTACTGCTACATGATTTACTACTCCATCAACTTTAAATATATTTTGAAAATTCAACCATTTTTGCCATACATCAGCTTATGAGTTCTGAAAATACACACATTTTCGTCTCAAATAAAGGCTTTTTTTATTTTTGACATACATCAAACAACAAAGCAAAAGTTTCTAATTTATTAGGCTAGTCTGAACAAAAGAGAGCTACTCGTCGGAGAAGCCAGAGTTAAATTATATGCTAAAGTTTTGCAGCAGAAAACCAAGGCAAGGGAAGACAAAAACAAATTAAACAATATGTGGGATATAGACAAGATAAAGACAACCCTTAAGGGATCCCGAACAAAGAGGTTTAGAAAATTAAATGACATACCTATGGTGAACCAATTACAATGGAAGGGTAAGTAAAGGATTAAACAATTGGCCAGACACTGTCTTAGCCGTATAATAAAGACTGCTGATAATACTGTTTGTAAAGCTGTTTAGAGAGGTAAATCACTCACTATAGTTGCGCATGCAACCTGAGACATCGATTTGAATTCTCAAAGTACCAACATACCTCCTCGCTTCAATCTAATGAGGCAAATTCATTTCAATTTGGTATTTATAAATCTTTGTAGCATTAAAGTTAAAAGATTTTATAATTACCATTATTATTATTATTATTAAATTGGGCTATGTAACAAATAATCAATGGGGTTTTTGTCACAAGCAGGTCCTCATCTACCATTTTAAAAACAGCAAAGTGTACAACTTAAATCTAGTATGTAATGTGTGCTTAACAAATGCCTAATCTCACAATGCAGATTTCCATTGTCATATAATTGTGTTCACAGCGTTTTCCCCCCACTAAATCAAGGTAAACACCGTAATGAAATAGGCTCACCTTAGGGGCTAAGATGTCGTTTTCGTTCTTGAGGACAAATCTTCCCTCTCTGTCATCCTTGTTCCAGTTCAACTGTACAACAAGTGGTTTCTCGTCCATATCCAATCTTCTTTCTTCTTGAAAACAATAAACATGCAATTACAAACTCCACTTAACTAATAAAAGTATCACACATGCAACATTAAAAAGAGTGAATTCAAGTTCTTTCCCCTTTACTCAGCTTAGTGTCTTGTAGATTAAACTGATCTCTTATGCTAATGTAGTATAATTTAGTCAGATTCACAGTATGTTGAGATATAGGTTACGGTGTCACCACACAGTCAATGGGGCTTAATGAGCACTTGAAACACACTAACATATAAAACAAATTTGTAAATAATGCATGCGCACACCCATAGAATACATATAGCCGCATGTCCTTTACTACCTCAGCTAATGTTCAAGCATGCCACAAGAAGAGCCAGTTAGGCATACCGAAGCAGTAAGAAATCTGAAGTATTACATTGAACTCATTCCAGAAGGTATTTAAAACTTCTTTTTCCATCAGATTGTGTTTATAAGGCAAAGGTCTGAGTCAAGCAGCAAACCATGTCCTTTAAATGTAAAGTTTTACTTGATTATTTATGCCAAGAGGGAATCATTTGGTATTGTTCAAGGACTATCATTTAGAAAGTACTTTATATGAGTCAAGCAATAAACCTTTTCATGAGTTTTTGCAGGCAATCAAAAATTACATTAATAAGCCAACTTCAAGCCAAAATATTGCATTATTACTCAGAAAAGCCTATTTAGTATGGGGGGGGGGGAACTAAAATTACAGTTTTTGAAAAACGCCATGTCTTTAAAAAAAAAAAACGCTAAATAGCTTCTAAATACAAAAAGCCTGAGACCTGCAGACCAGTCATTCAAAAGTAGCTGCCACCAAGTCTACTGTGTTCAGAATAAAGTGACCAATCCTACAAAAAACATTTGTTTTAATTGTGATTTGGAGCAAAAAATTAAAACAAACATTGCAAAGTCAAAATATCTCATCTTTGTATGCACCTCCTAAGCTATTTTCTTTGTCAATGCTTGATTGTAAAGCGTTGTTAATAAAAAGTAAGTGAAAAAATAGTTCAACACTTGGAAGAAATAGCAAATATCTTAAGGTGTCCCAAAAATGTACACTGAATTCAATATTTTCAATCATTATAAACAGCCTGTTTTCTTTTTAAAAAAATTATCACACAGGAAACTAAATACAATTTTAAAAGATTAAGAAGCGTTAGAAATTAAAGATAGGGCTTGCCAAGGTCTAATTTACTTTTCAGAGGACTCTGAAATTAAACAAATGCTCTAGCTATTTGGTGCTCTGCAGCAGCCTTGGGAGTACATAGTAAGCAGCTCACCCTTTTCCCATGGCACCACAAATGCTGCTTCTCTGTGCCAAGACTAGAAACCTACCCAAAACCAACCTTATAAAGCTTGCTCTGAGGTCAAACTTCAGCAAAAATCAACTTCTTGCTGTGACATCCTGATGTGCTGGAAAGGGTGAGCAGCAACACAATGCCCAGGGGCAATGACAGAGTTGTGAAGTGAAGTAGCAACATATGAGGGAGAGGGAAAGAAAAAGTATGCACTCCTATAGAATGGGCAAAGAAAAAATAGTTCCCTCATGCAAATCACGGAAGACTACAAGTCATCCAATTAAAAATATGGTTAAAAAAAGCTGTGCTCAATGAGAGTGGCAAACACAAAAAAAAAGAAAAACATTGAATAAGAAGCGGGCAAACGAGATTGACAAGAAAGTCAAACATTGATGACCAATTGGTTGACACATCATCCATTACGTATTGTTACTGTAAAGCACAAGTCTTTGACAACAAATAGCTAAACTGTGTGATGTAAATTTAAGAAAGATCAAGAAGACTTATAGAACAGGTAGGGGCTTTATTCCATGTTTGAAGCTCCTGACACTGAGGGAAATCTGCCACAGTAAACATTCTAAAACTGTAATTATAGAATATGCCATAGGCAAGAAGTGACGGACAAGTAAGGAATGGACCACAGTTTGTAGGGATAAATAGGGGTGAAAAGGAATTACCAGAAGTAATAACATGTATAGTAAAATAGTATTATAATGTCTCAGGGACAGGGGTGGGAGGCCAGGTGAAGAATTGGTGCAGAAATGTATACCTTAGTAACATGCCTAGAATTAAAACATGTCGATATCATGAACAGATTGCTGACCTTAAATAAACAATGGACAACCAGGGTTTGTCCATGATCAGATGAACAAGGTTTGTCAGCAGAATATAGTTTTTTCTTTTAGAAGGAATACTTTCAAGCCTCGACAAGAGATGGCGGCATTTACAAGTCGAAATGGGTCCAGAAGTCAAATGGACATCAAAATGAATTAGTTAAACATGCAAGCTATCCATACACAGGTATGTCTCACCTAAGTGAGGTTGTCTAAAAAACAGGCTTTATCTGTGCTGGTATACCTTCTAAAAATGATTTGCAGGGACCAATGCTATGAAAATAAAAAATCTGATAGGTGACAGAACAGATGCAACCTGCTGATCACCGCTTTTTGTAGTAAAGCATTAGCAAATCTGTACAGAAAGATTACAGATAAAGCTGCAAAAAAAAAAGCTGAAAAAACATGGTTGCACTAGCCAAAATACCAACTTCACAGAGTTTTGGTGGACAGTTGTCCAATCAGCACTTTTTCGTTCTTGTAGTGAACCAGGGATTGATGGAGAGCTCCTGGTTCACCAGAGTGAAAAAACAGTAAAAGGTAAAAAGGACTGCACCTTTAAGATATAATCTGGAGTTCAGTTTGTTAACTGTTCATGATGTTCTGTTCTTGGTAAGCAATTAGCTCAAGTAATCAGGAATATCTAGGGCTTACGACTTGAGTTTAAGCTGACCAGACAGAAACCAGCAGAGTTGTTATTGATCGATTTCATTGCTTGGTTCTACTATGAAAATGTTGTGCTGTGTTCTCTTACCAGACTTGAGGACTGGGCTCAACATTTTTTTTCCTGATGTTCAAAGGTTTTCACTTTGGTCTGCCAACAGTGGAAGAATTTCTAAACCTGCTACTGTTGATGGAGACATATGCCAAAGACAGGAGATGTTCCGTGCACATGGCTTTTTATGGACCCCTCCTGTGCTTCTGACACAGCAAATCGAACAAAGTTGTGGGCCATGACAGAAAAGATGAAGGTAAAGTTTTATTGGTGGATCTACTTAGGCACATGCACTGAGATACAACAGTAAAAGTCCACTATAGATTAGATGGGGAGTGTTCCTCCTGTATCTGCTCTAATCCAGGTGTATGGAAAGGCTGTGTTCTAGCATCATCTTTGCTCTTATTCTATATGAAATAGCTAGCCTAGAATACTACCAGAGGTGGGGAAACATGTCCCCATGTCTTTATATGCAGATGATGCGGCTCTCCTTGCAAGAACCTCAAATGCCCCAAAGACAGTATTAGATGCCTTTACCTCCTTTGTGGATTGTCAAAATATGGACTTTTATTTCCCTCTGCCCATCAAAAACCATGCCAGTCTTCCGTCTTGGTTTCTCAGGATCACCTTTATTTACGGGCTGGGAACCCTGGTGGAGTATTGCATGCAAAGACGCATTTAGCAAGTCTCAAAGCATATTTGACTGAGCATACCTTATGTAAATTTGAAATACAATGGTGTGCATGGTTTGCTCCTGGCCACATTCTGTTGCTCACCACAAGCACATCTGCTGATCATCAAAGTCACACCGTTCTGTTTGCACTGAGAGTGTCTGTTATTCATGTCTGGGCTAACCACTAACTTCTCTCGAGTTTACATATGCTCAGCTGAGTACAAAGGTCAGTAGTTTATTTCTTGGATATGTTTGTGTTCTTTTTACCAAAAGTCATGGCCTCCACCCCATGACTAGAACATGTACTGAAATTCTGTTTTCAGCACATATTTTACTGGTGTGTATTTCTGTCTCATGTATTTTTTTTGCACAAGATGGAGTCTGCTCACAAGGTGGAGTTACTATAGACATTTGTATTTCCACATTCCCCCCTCATGTCGATTGATGGACACTTATTTGATGCTGGTAATCTTGTGGCTGTACTCAATTGTCCATTAGCCTTATTTTTGTTTTAACCAAAACAATCTGCCCATGTTTGCCATCTCTCTCAGGCAGCATTGTAGTATTATTTGGATGCAACATAGCAGTAGTACTATTATGATGGGCAGGAGAGCTTTAAATAACCTGACATTCAGGATGGTACCCATGAGAACCGCCTTGAATACCAATCAGTAGGTTTAGTTTGTTTCGTTGTCATGTTTTCTCTCAGACTGTGCAAAGCTAGCATTGCTTTGAATGCGGTACAGTTGTCTTCATCAATTCCTGGAATAAACATACAGCAGGAGGAGATAATTCTAGTGCACACTCCTCCTTCCATGGCCGTTAGTAAGTCTAGTACAAGACAATGCTGCATCACCATTATTCTCATTCTCCTTGATTCTCCTCCGATAGCATTAAAAACATCACCCGTGCCATGCACTAATAACATAAGTTAATATCTTGTTTGCTGCAGCCATCTGGCATTAACAACTGCTTGTAACACTGGAAACAGTCCTCTGGGGAAATTACTTGAACCTCAAACCTCACTTTTGGAGGATAGTAGAAACGTTTCTGGCACACCTTTCACGTCCAGGGCAATCTGTTGACGGATGCTCCTCTTCCACCTGTGGGTTAGGGCATGCTTTTGCTCTTGTGCAAGCGCCTAAATGTCTTCCAATGTGACATTTTCATTTAATTGTACCACTAGCATTTGGGACATTAGCATAACATGGGAACAAATACTTTGCCAACTTTTGGGCAGTTGATAATGTGCTTGTGTGCCACAGGCCCAATAAGTATCCATTACTGCTGCTGTACCTTCTTGTAAGCTTTGAAGACCTAATGTAATTTGACACTTTTGGCTCCTACCTACTGGCTTTGTCCTATTGCCTTGAAAACATGTAGTATAATTCAAGGCTGGAAAAATATGTATCGGTGCTGACAGCGAGTCAAAATACGTCATACTTGTTGTTTTAGTCCCTTATGGGACTACATACTGTTTTTTGTTTCCTGCCAATTGGTAACATTGGAAGTTACTTCCTTTTACATTTTGGAGAGAGAAGTAAGTGTGTTTTCCAAAACCCACTGCTTATTCTTGTATGCTGCTCCTTTAAAGGTAAGTGTAGGCCATTTTTCACATTCTTTCGCTGTGCTATTCACATCTATTTTAAACCCATCGGTACAATGTTGGTCTGCTCTTCTTACTAATACTGCTGTGGTATTCATTGTTACTGCCCTGAAATAATATTTAGAATACTGTTTTAACCCCCCAAAGGAGCAGGACATTAATGTTAATAGACATGTTGGGTCTGTTCTCTCCTTCACTCTCTTTATTACAGTATTATCTGCCACATGTGATATTAATGAGCAAACAAAACATGTCTTATCTGAGTGTTCCCCGACAGTATTGTGAAAACTTTTATACCAAGTGTTCTTCATCCATTATGGGTGTAGTGAGTGGTCGGTAAGGTCTCTTTTTTGCTTAGGTGATCGGGCATATATATGCCTATTATCCATACGTGCTTGCGGCGTTACAACTGCATTGTTACCTAGCAGATCCTTATCTCATTAGGAGGGTAGCAGAAACCCTTTGTTACTACCTGGCAGACCCTTATCTCTTAAGGAGGGGGGTCAGCAACGTCTGAAAATGACTACCTAGAGGGGCTCTCACCCTTTATGAGTGTGAAGGACAGCATCACAAACAAAAACAATAAGCAACAAAGAGAAAATGCAGTCCAACATCTGCTCGGTCTCTTCGTTCTCCCTCGTTACTCGTGAGAAGGAGAAAGGCTGTGGTATTGGAACAATCATACATCTGATAAGTGAATTGAATTAAAAAATCCTCAGGTCTAGGATCGGCGGTAAACAAACATCCTTTTCGGGGATCAGAAAATACCTAGAATAACAACATTGACCCCTTTCCACTGAACCCTTTAAAAGCAGATTTTGTAGCTCCTGCTCAAGCAGCAGCAGATGTTCTTCTGAGCAAAATGTTTGCTGGGGAAGGAAGGGGTTGGGAAGCTCCTGAAAGGGAAAGGCATACACATTTCCTACAATGCCTAACACCCAACTGTCAGTTGTTATGGCCTCCCACTCTTGAAGGAAATGAACTAACCTTCCCCCTAAAGGTAGCACAGGGCCGGCTTTTGGGCAGTGCGACCGCACTGGGCGCTGGCCTCAGGGGGCGCAGTGTTTAGCAATAACCTCAGAAAATTGTGATTTATAAGCACCTGCGGAAAAGTTCCTTGTGCGTTTATCCTTCAAGAAACATTTAAAACGTCAAGATACCTCTTGTGATTAATGTTCCTGCTAGGGAGAGAGATGGGAGTTTTGTCCAGTGGAAGCTTTGACTCCACATAAGGTAGCATAGAGGGTTAATATGCCTGCTGCAAAAAACAGCTATGGGGCATATTTAGGAAAAGTTTTCTTGCACCCCTTAGCACCCCCCTAATGCCATCATGTGTGCATCATATTTAAAATATGGTGCACCGTGGCAGTCGTTAGGCGACTAGCACCAGAACTTTTTACACTAGTCTGGCACCTTGATGCTAATCCTGCAAAGCACCCAGAGGCCCATTGTAACCAACGGAAGCCTCCTTTTAATGTCTGCTCTGAGCAGGTGTTAAAAGTGCCGGAAAAAAATGATGCAAAGAAATCTAAGAGATTTCTTTACGTCATTTTTTTGCGCACCCCCCGCCCCCCCCCCCCCAACTGGGGGTTGCCCCCTTTGCATACATTATGCCTGGCACAGGCTCAATGTAGCGCTAAGAATTACAAAGTGGCGCAATGCATGCATTGCGCCACTTTGTAAATATGGCGCACCGTTTTTGGCCTTCTATCGCCACATTAATGTCAATAAATGACACTAATGTGGCGTTAGAATGGCACTAGGGGGGCTCTTAAATATGCCCCTATGGCAGTGCTTAATTTGTGCTTGTTGTTTCCGGTGCGCAGAACCAGCACCTATTTATGAGGGCCAGCGCTTATTTTTCTGCCTCACACTTTTACTGCGAGAAAAAGACACCTATGGGAAAGACGGAGGAAGAGAAAAACGTGTCACAATGGGAAAAAGCAGAAATCCACAAGAGTGAGCTGAAGGGGAAGGGAGAGCCTGTAAATGGATTGAAGAGGCCCGAGATGGCTTCAGGATTACACTGCCTCTGTATTCCGTATTAACACATTTAATTGCAGCAGCCGCATGTTCAAGAGGAGAGCTTTGGGCACCGGCACCTTTTTATTTACAAACCAAGCACTGCCCTTTGGGGCATATTTGAAAAAAGTGGTGCTGCACAGTGCTGCGCCACCTTTCTTGCGCCCGTTGGCACCCTCCCAAACGCCACCATGTGTGCGTCATATTTTAAATACAGCGCACCATGGCGGTAGTTAGGGGACTAAAGTCAGAATTTTCTAAGCTAATCCAGGGCTTTGCAGGATTAGCGTAAAAAATGTTGATGCTAATCCTGTAAAGCATCCACAGGCCCATTGTAACCAAGACCAAGACGCCTCATTTTAAAAGTGCCGGAAAAAAGTGATGCAAAGAAATCTTTCAGATTTCTTTGCACCATTTTGTTGACCCTCCCTAACGGGGGAATGCCACCTTTGCATTGATTATGACTGGCGCAGGCATAATGTAGCGCAAAGGGATACAAAGTAGCGCAATGCATGCATTGCGCCACTTTGTAAATATGGCACAGCGTTTTTGGCCTTCTAACGCCACATCAACATAAAAAAATGACGCTAATGTGGCGTCAGAATAGGGCTAGAGGCTCTTAAATATGCTCCTATATTTTATGTCACTAGCTGAGTGGATTAGTAAAGCCAGCAGCCTTTACAAGTGCTTTAAAACACATGAATTTATGTGAAAGGGGAGCGATGGAGAGATGAGGGGCACATTTTCCGGGTGGTAGTGAGTGAAACCGAAGAGGAGGTCATGGGATGATGGGGGGGGCTACAATAAACTTGCGCACAGGGTGCCACCGGTCCTAAAGCCGGCCCAGAGGTAGCACATGCTCTTGAAAGGTAGGAGAACTAGGGCTGCTTGCTTCCCTGAAAGGTTAGCAGAGGAGGATGAAGTTGATGAGGAGGAATGCTGGTGGAGTGCACCACGTTGCTTAGCTCTCCCGTGACCTCTGTAGGATCTATCGAGGGGGTAGGAAGACTGCTGTTGTTGAAAGTTCTGCCCCCACAAAAGGAGGCACCGTGTCCAAACGCCCTAAATCTACGCAAAGGCCTGTACATTGTGGAGAGTGTCTGAAGCCGTAAGAAATTAGTAGTGGGCTTGCTCTCCTTGAACCTCTATAAGTCCGAATCTGCCTTAGCTCCAAACAACCTGGACGCATCGAATGCAAGACCCATTAACGTGGACTGCACATCAGGAGAGAACCCGGATTCTCTCAGCCATGAATTCCTTCTGTTGGCAACCGAAGTCGCCAAGGCTATGGCAACAGTATCCAGGCCTGATTGTATAACCTACTTTACTGCCATCTGACTGTCCTGCAACAGTGCTGTAAAATTACTCTGTACATCCTGCAGCAGGTTGGGGATGACCTCTTCGGCCGAATCCTTCAGAGAATGGATGTACCCACCCAATAGGCAAGTAGCATTGACTGACTTCAACACCGTACTTCGACGAAAATATCTTTTTTGCCGAATGCGCCATCTGCTTTGATTCCCTGTCAGCAGGAGTCATGGGAAAGGGCCAGGTGCAGACTTCCAAGAACATCAAGCTTGTGCCACCAGTCTTTCAGGTGTTGGAGCTTAGGAACTGATGATTCCCTAGTGCTGCACTATATCTCCTGATAATGGATTTCAAAACTGCAGGAGTCGAAACAGGTTTCTGCCCGAGATCTAGAACTGCCTCCGACAAAGCCTCACTGAATGGCAGCAGGAGTTCTGATGCCGCAGGGAAAGAATAGAGAACCTCTGTTCAAATGTTTAATTTGAATTCTGTAGTGAGCAGAGGTAACTCTGCACGTTCTGCTGCCTTCTTAATCACCCGATGATATGAAGTAACCTCCAGAGGGGGTAATCCTCCTATGGGATATTTCCCATTCAGGGGACTAGTCCTGCCCAATCGCCACCTCAATGCCTTCAAACTCTTAGGATGGCATTGGAATCACCCCTACTGTAAGGTCTTTAAGAGCCTAAAGGCTTCCCTCCTGGATCTCAGCGTGGACTCCAGCTGCGGCATCAAAAGAGAATGCGCTGGAGCCGTTGAAGCTTGTTGCGGGCCTGCAAAGCCAGGGTCGGCACCAAGACCTTACTCCTGGCAGGGGCAGAATGACTCAACATCAGACAAGATCTATCCAACATCAGAATCTCCTCAGATGGTGATGGTGTTTTCTTGGTGCCGTTACCGACCAAGGATACAGGGCCATTGGCGAGAAAGAAAGAAAAGAAGCCTGCTTATACGGCACCAGGAGACCTCCCAGGGAGAACACCAATGGACCCATGCGGCCTGCAGGCGTACCATAGAGGACCATTGCTCTATTAAAAGTGCTAAACATACCATTTAGGAAGTTTGTAGGGTCCAACCCTGGGGCCGGAAAGGACAGATATTCATGCTCCTGTTGTGTCAGCTGAACCTGTCCTGTCACCTTCTCTCCAATCTCCTGATCCAGTGAAGTCATAGGAGAG
Organism: Pleurodeles waltl; assembly: GCF_031143425.1. NCBI lineage: Eukaryota > Metazoa > Chordata > Amphibia > Caudata > Salamandridae > Pleurodeles > Pleurodeles waltl. Next base: position 850,217,432 of record NC_090444.1, read on the forward strand.
AACTACGCCATAAGACTCCTGGGTGACACTGAGATCTCAACCAAAGACGGCACTGGTGCTTTAGGTTGTGGAGAAGATAAGAGTGAGATTCACTTCCCAAGTTGAGCGATGCCAGGACATCAAAGCGAGAGACAAAGACCGATGGGTGGTATCTCTGGATGTACGACCCCATGAACTATGATGACGCCACTTCTTGTGCGACTTTGAAGACCTGTGGGACAACTACTACTCTCAAGGTCTAGATCTATGACAGCCCGCTTTTCCTTTTTAGCTTTCGCCAGGAACAACTTTGCCTACTTTTCTTTTAGTGCTGGTTCATGCTCTCAAATGAAGAGCATCCCATGGTGTTGTGATCCGAACTTAGGCAACAGAGGCAGTTTTCGTGCTGGTCAGTGACCGGCATGTGACCTCCATTCACTCAAAAGGGTTTGAAGCCAGACTTCTTGGGCCAAGACATTGTCACAAACAAAACTTTGACAATGATGTTCCCTATATACAATGAAAACACACAGGGAGGTAGAAAAACTGTTAGTGTCGAAGGCGTGGAAAAAGGGAACTGACATCAGCAAACCCGCAAGACTTCTTATGGATCTAATGCCGTCAGACGGAGTCGCGTGCGGAGCTGTTCTAAAGTGACATCCTCGTCAATATAGAGAGCTAGGAAGAAAACATTTCAGTCGAAAGTTGGCACACTGGGAGTATTCAAAAGGCAAGGAATCCACAGGTATATGTATCCATCAAAAATACAAAGTTTAAAATGCATCTTAAAGTGCAGCGTGTATCAATAATAGAGAGAGTAGGTCAAATAATGTATATATTGTAAATTTGTAATACGTGTAATGAAAGAGTAAAAATGCCAGCAGTAAAGGAGATGATTGTTTGGTTGTGCAAAAAGAAATCTGGAAAAATCATACCCCAATAAGTGTCCAGTCAAAAGTAATACAAAGTATATTGGTATATCAGTTATCTAAAAAAGATTCCAAAAAGGATATAGTAAATAAAATGAGTAGCAGAACTCAAAATCAGTAAGCTCGCATCGTTCGATAAGAAAATAAAGAAAGGGGGAAAAGCGAAAGGAAAGAGAGGCTTACCGCGGTATCAACTTTCGAAAAAATAACTCCACAAAACTAGAAGATCCGAAAGCAAGATGAAAGGTGACATGTAGCCAGCCCAAATTTGTGGCGCGCGGAGGGGAAAGTTATGTCTAAAAATCAAGGATGAAAAGTATAGGCGAAAATAAGTAACTTAGCAGGAAAAAACGTCCATGACACAGTAAAAAGGGGGCGAACCGTATAGGGTATCACGAAGGCTTACCGTCCGTAAACAGGTAAAGTATAGGGCGGCTGTCACAATAATTCCTGTTGGAAAACGGTCCGAACAGCCGCCGGAGCGTGCATGTATAGCCGGCACTTGTCTTTAATGCCGGAAAGCCGCCCGTGATGCGGAAAACCACAACACGAAACAGTAGACCGATCCCGAGGCACGAAATATGTGCCCGGAAAGCGGAAGTGGGAGCGTCGATCTCCCTGACGTGAGGAGGAAGAGAATAAAAATAGAAGACGGACACGGAAAGCCGCCATATTGGGAAAGGTGTTGTGGAAAGAGGGGCATTCCCCGAGTGTGTATACTGAAGAAAAAATAAATAAAAATTAGAAAATGTTTTTATACCAATATAGTTGTATCCAGGAAAGAATGAACCACAATTGTTAATAATAATAAATAATAATAATACTGAGGAAAAGAGTAACTAGGGATAAAAATAGAAGATGGACACGGAAAGCAGCCGTATTGCTCATCACCTAATACCAGTCTGTCTGATGCACCAACACTGCAGACACATAGTTTGAAATTTAAATTCCAAAGGTTGGAGAGGCTTAAGAAACAAGAGTTAGCAAGATGGTGGGACGGGATCACACTACAAAAATACTTGGACAATCAAAAAATACCTAGAGGCCTTAGAATTTTAGATTTTTCCCACATATGAGGATTTGGATGAAGACTCACTACAGGAATGGGAGGCCAATCTACAGAGTGCATCCTTGAACATGATGTGTATATTAATTCGCCACACCAATATGAAAGTTGCTAAACTTCAGAGTGACATTCAAACACTAGAAAGAGAAACTGATGACATTACTCAAAAAGATCTGGTGAAAAAGAATTATGAAGTTCTTGATAAAATAATTGACGATTACCAAATGTACTTAAGGGACAAAAAACTACGGAAAGTCAAACGTGATGATTTAGATTACAAGTTGGGCAGAATATACACCTTTGCTCGCAAATATGACAATGTGAAAATCGTTGCACCCTCAACAACTAGGGGACGTGATACTGATGATACTGACATATCCAGTGGGAGCTCCACTTCTTCCGTTGACAGTCGTACTTCTAAAACGATACAGCTCCTCCACAACACTTCCAAGAGTAATTTTTTAGTAGAAATGGAATGGTTACGCCAAGGCACCAAAATGACTCGCAAAGACAAGACTAGAAGGGGCGGCAAACGACGGAAACAAAGACACTGGCAGCTAGGGGTCAGAACCAGATCCAAGAAAGACTAACACCTACTATATATGGTGTAAGTTCTACTGAGGGTGATTTGACTATTATTAATTTATCTGATCGAATTCTGAGTACAACTGAATGTAAGCTTTTGAGCAAGGGTCTTGGTTTCTGCCCCACTCAGACTAAAGACCAGGTTGAAGTCTTTTTGATCTGTTTAAATTTACACGTATTCTGAAACTTAGAAACTATTTTTCATCCGTATCTATTACGGACAGAGGTGAACTTCGGCCTGAGACGGATGATGCAGCGACCTTTAGCTCTGATACTAACCCCTCGCTCCAGCTGGTCTCTGATCTTCATGATGTACAGCTACTCATGTCTTTAGATGATGATAGTAGGGCGATAGAAGATATTCGGGCAGACTTGGGGATCTCCGAAAAAATTGAAAGAACAACGAGATTTAAACCACAATCTAAATTTACACCGGTCCATACTCACAGCAATATTGAGCTATTTGCCAAAAGAGTCTCCTCAGACTTACACAACACATTAAATACCCGTATTAACAATTGGTGTCAGGTGAATAATTTACTGACCACAGAAAGGACAGCTCTTCGGAATCTTAAGAACGACCAATCTATTGTTATACGTGAAGCCGACAAGGGGGGCAACGTGGTGGTCATGAACCACAGGGACTATATGAAGGAAATCAACAGACAATTAGCTGACACCACCTGCTACAAACACCTCACATACAATCCTATTGGTGGTTTAATTGATTTTATCAACAATAAACTTTGGGGTTGGTACGAATCAGGGCTACTCTCTAATGATGAATTCAAATATCTAAGTGTCTCAAGCCCCAAATTTCTGTGTATTTATATACTTCCTAAGGTACATAAGGGTGGTAATTTTCCCCCCGGAAGACCAATTATTTCTGGAATTGCCTCTCCTACAGAAAAAATAGCCGAATATGTTGATTTCTTTTTACAGAAATTTGTAATCAACTTGCCCTCCTATATACAGGATAGCAAAGATATTCTTAACAAATTTGATGACTTCACTTGGTCTGAAGACCTCTTCTTTGTAAGCATGGATGTACACAGTTTATACACGTATATACATAAACCCTTTCGGATCCAAGCAGTAACTATGTTTCTTAACACTAGGACTGCTGACTGCTTTGCACATAATCAGATGCTTCTTCAGATGATTGACATTATCCTGTCCAGGAATAATTTTTTGCATGATAATCAATGGTACCAACAAACACAAGGGACGGAGATGGGTTCAAAATTTGCCCCATCATATGCCTGTTTATTCATTTGCTGGTACGAAAAAATACATGCCTGGGGAAGATGGCATCGCCCTGGACTGACTTTATTGTCTTTTGGGGGCGTTACATTGACGATATCATTATCATTTGGAAGGGGACTATTAATCAGCTTAATGAATATCAAGCCTTTCTTAATAACAACCCTTATAAATGTACAACTTAGCTTACAGCATCACAAGAATACTATTGACTTTTTAGACATCACTTTTTTCATACAAGATAACAGCATACAGAGTGCGCTGTTCAGAAAATCCACTGCATGCAACAGTCTCCTCCACGCTACCAGTGCCCACCCCACTTCGGTTATTCACAATATCCCCTATGGGGAAATGGTACGCATTGGATGAAATTGCAGCACCAACAACATTTTTTGGACACAAATCCAGCACACACGAGATCGGTTTATCAACAGGGGCTATGATGCCCATAATTTAACACAGGCAGTTCGTCGCATCATAAAGACTCCCAGGAAACACACTTTGGCAACTAAGATGCAGGGAACCAGACAAACCGGAAGGAATTTTTTTATCCTTCGTGACTCGATACACGGCTCATAGCCAGGGCATCTTTAAAATTCTTAAACGTCACTGGCCTCTCCTAACTGAGGTTCCGGGCTTGAAAGGAATAATATCCAACAAACCTAAGATCACTTACCGTAGGGGACTAACTCTTAGAGATCACTTGTGTCCCAGCTACATTGCTTCCACCTGTCCTGCCACCTGGCTTCCAACAAAACCAAAAGGTTTTTATATTTGTCATGGTTGTAATGTTTGTATTTTTGGTTGTGACAAAATCAAGGACTTTTGCTATCACAATTTGAGGAGTTTCACTATTCACCAATTTATTAATTGTAACACTAAATTCATTGTTTATATCTTGGGTTGTGCATGTAATAAGGTTTATGTGGGCAGCACCATACGCCCCTTGAAACTCAGAATACAGGAACATCTGCGAGCCATGAAAAACCATGACCCCACATATCCATTAGCCACTCATATGACACTAGCTCATTTTAATGATCCAACAATTTGGTTTCATGGTATCGAACATGTTCCTGTCCATCCCAGAGGGGGTAATTGAGAAATGATTTTGCACCAGAAAGAGGCGGCCTGGATCTGTCGCCTACAAGCGGTAGACCAAGGCCACAATACGGACCATGAATTTCATTATTTCTTATAACTTGTCATTCTCTTTTGAACATCATTACTTTTTATGGCTATACAGTAGTATCTTTCTCTTGTACTTGTTATGCTTAGATTATTATTTTTCTTGTTGCAATTTACTGTGTTTTGCTTCATGTGTACATTATGTAGCACCAATGTAGGTGCTTTGGACTTCTATTTTGTCCTAAATGTTGTGCATTTGCTTCCAGCATGTTCCATATAAATATGTTCATACAGTTTATTTATTGAATTATATATGTTCCAACTTGAGCCATATGGACACATCTTTCTTGTTGGGGTGTTTTCTATGGTTCCATTTTTGCTTTGCTTTAAATTTCTTCTCCTTGTTACTCTTTTCCTCAGTACTATTATTAACAATTGTGGTTCATTCTTTCCTGGCTACAACTATATTGGTATAAAAACATTTTCTAATTTTTTATTTATTTTTTCTTCAGTATACACACTCGGGGAATGCCCCTCTTTCCATAACACCTTTCCCATATGGCGGCTTTCCGTGTCCGTCTTCTATTTTTATTCTATTCCTCCTCACGTCAGGGAGATCGACGCTCCCACTTCCGCTTTCCGGGCACATATTTCGTGCCTCGGGATCGGTCTACTGTTTCGTGTTGTGGTTTTTCGCATCACGGGCGGCTTTCCGGCATTAGAGACAAGTGCCGGCTATACATGCACGCTCCGGCAGCTATTCGGACCGTTTTCCAACAGGGATTATTGTGACAGCCGCCCTATACTTTACCTGTTTACGGACGGTAAGCCTTCGTGATACCCTATACCGTCCCCCACCCCCCTTTTTACTGTGTCATGGACGTTTTTTCCTGCTAAGTTACTTATTTTCACCTATACTTTTCGTCCTTGATTTTTAGACATAACTTTCCCCTCCGCGCGCCACAAATTTGGGCTGGCTACATGTCACCTTTCATCTTGCTTTCGGATCTTCTAGTTTTGTGGAGTTATTTTTTCGAAAGTTGATACCGCGGTAAGCTTCTCTTTCCTTTCGCTTTTCCCCCTTTATTTATTTTCTTATCGAACGATGCAAGCTTACTGATTTTGAGTTCTGCTACTCATTTTATTTACTATATCCTTTTTGGATTCTTTTTTAGGTAACTGATATACCAATATACTTTGTATTACTTTTGACTGGACACTTATTGGGGTATGATTTTTCCAGATTTCTTTTTGCACAACCAAACAATCATCTCCTTTACTGCTGGCATTTTTACTCTTCCATTACACGTATTACAAATTTACAATATATACATTATTTGATCTACTCTCTCTATTATTGATACACGCTGCACTTTATAATGCATGACCCAGAATTCGTTGCGCACGGGCTGGCTAATTTCAAATACCTGTCGGCATATACTACTCTAATTGATATTTCTGACTGGCTCCTTTGCAAATTTATTTCTATCTCTATCTTCTTTACTGGTGTTGGTACTTCAACTTCTACACCTCTACTCACTTACCTTGTACTAAAGCATGGAATATATATGTCTTCTTTAGTTATGTTACAGCCCTGAAGAAGCCCTAAGTTGGGCGAAACGCGCTGGCTATTCATCGTGAATTTATCACCTGTTCATGAATTCGCTACGATTGCAAGGACATAAGGCTCTTTGTTTTCTGGTTATATACTAATTGTTGTCACTACCTACATTGCCCATTTGGGTAGCAACAAGTTATTACTTTGGACTACTAACGAAATATTAAATCTGAAATACTTTTTCTTTTACACTGTTATACTGGCTTGGTCCGTTTGTACACTGTTTTCTGTACAGTTTGCAGTGCACCCCCTTTTGGAGTATTCTTTAGTGGAGCTGTTTTTCAGCCCCGCTTAGTTCTTTATTGCAGTAGGAACTATGGTGTAGTTGCACGCTCTTTGAAGAAAAAAAAAAAATCACTATACATTTTCATGCTTTTTACATATGCTGATGCACTAAGGGGATACAAAATGAGGGATGGTGCATTGTGAATGAGCTTACTGCATATTGTTTGTTCTGACTGCTTGGTATTTAAAATGCATCTTGTTGATGTCATTAAATTAAAATGAAAGCGGAGGACAGACAGCAACATCTCACTGAAAGTTTCTATAAGTTCCTGTAGTGTGTAAACAAATATCAGCATAAACATACAAAGTTTGAAGGCAACTTGATGTCATATGAGACAGAATGTTGAAGTATGACTGATAATTTTGACGCCTCTTGAAAAGATTTAACAACAATACCTGGTGTTTAGTGCAGTTTATAGTGAAGTATAGTTTGCTCGAGGCAATGAGAATTGGAAAAGATAAATGAAGAAAGCCAAAGGCTTAAGATGTTAAAAAAAAAAAAAAAACTTTAGATCTAGTAAAAGTGTAGCAAAAACATACATTATTTGTTTCTGATGCTTTGAGACTGAGCCTATGTCTCTAAGGCATATAAGAAAATGTTTTTTGCCTTAGTGATGTATCCGCCATGTCCAGATATTTGATGTCTCGTGATGACATAGTGTTAAGCATCATTCAGCATTCAACAGAAATTTGACGTCTGCTGGAGTTGTTCGAATCCCTTCTTTGTTCAAAGGATATTAGATGAATCTTCTGCATTCATCGGGTAAGAAGGGGCATATACAAAGCAGATGTATTAAAGATTCCTGTAACAGGCTGCATAAAGGGAATATTTTGGTAGGTGGTTGACATACCCATGGTGACAACAGATCTAATGATGAAAAACAGTCCATTCGAATTTGGCAAAACTTGGCTTTATGATACGATGATAAAGATTCAGTAGTGTATTTTTGAATCCCTCTTTGGGCATAACTAGGAAAACCTAAAGTAGGATGTTTTCCTTCGCTAAAAGTCCAGCCATCTGATGCAAAAGATTCTATCTGAACCTCTTTCTTTGAGGCAGTTTTAAATTGCGGATGTTGTAGACTTAAATTCCACAAGTCTGCTGCACCTTTTAGCTCCAGGGCATCAGAAAGGGCATTTGACCAGGCATTTTGAAGACTCAGACTATTTTAGTGTAAAATTTCAAGCCAAATAAGGTTTTTCAGAGAGTCTTTTTATGCAGCACGTGCTGAGCGCATGTACTTTAGAACACTGGCCTTCTGTATGAAAATGTTGTTACTCATCTTACATTCCACCCTAATCTGGGCTGGAAAAGTGGTACGTGGGAGTTTTCACAAGATCCTAAGTACTGCACTTTGCAAATTGTTCAGAGTGGCACTAAGTTTCCCTGGGAATGCTTTTGAGCTATATGCTGAAGTAGGTATGAGTGTGGCAGTAACTATTTTCAGCAATGGTTCAAAGGTGTGCTGTTCTGTGCTATTTAAAACAGTTTGAAAAGTAAATTGCAATGAGGTAGATTTTGGTTTTAATGAAGATGCCGTAAATTTACCTTCCTTGATCGCTGACAGTCCGGACGAATGGTGTAAAGCCAGTTTGATTTAACATCAAGTTGTTTGTGGAGGCCTACTTTTCTAAATCCTCCAGCAGGAGTGATGCAAAATATTTGGCCTCAATGATCAAATGTGAAATATGATAATTGTCAGGAAGTACCACTGGCCCTTTTTTTATTAATTTTTTTATAAATAGGGTGTAAAATGGAGCCACACCAGGAAGATGGAATAGATTCACTGATTATAAACATCTTAAACAAATTCTCAAGGGACCCTGACCGGAACTCGATAACTTGTTTATTTAAGCAAGCTGGAGGCCCTGGGCACCATCAGCTCTACTTTTCTGGATCACATTGGCTATTCTTGTGGCTGTTAGATTTGTCGTATAATGACAGATTTGCACTTCTAATGTCGGAGATCTCTGGTTCCTTGGTTTTTGCTCGCTCAGGCTAAGTTGTTGATAGGGCCCTTTCATTGTAGGTTTTTACAGAGTGGTGACATGTTTTATCCAATTTTCTGAGGCAACATTGCTCCCATTTATATTAATTGGTTCTGATCCCCTGTTTAAATGGTTAATTATTATCCAAATGTCTTTTGAGTTTTTGTTTCGGCATGCCAGAAGAGTTCAATCTAAAGGGCTTCAACATATTTGTGTTTAGCTTCCAAAATTTGTTTTTATACGTCCTGTGTAGGGTGTCAACTTCTCCCAATAGGATGGAATTTGACCCTGGTTTTAGTGATCGTAACTTCCTGCTCAAGGTTATTTTCTGGATCCTTAAGTCTTTTGTAAACCATGGTTTTGTAGGAGTGAGCCTTGTTGATGTGTTAGCTTGTTGACTGATAACAAGAGCAAAAAGTAAGTTTTGCCTATCTCCAATATAATCTGGCATGGGTTGGGTGACAGCTACACTTGTGCATTCCTTTCAGACATCCACAGCACAGAATACTCAGCTACATCTGCATTCATCTGCATTTTAATGGATCTTCCAGGGGAGGAGGTAGGGAAGGGCTCCCACTTACATCTCAAAGGGTAGTGGTCAGTGCGCTCACAAAGGGGCTGATTACCCCTCAACAGATAGTCTGGAGGCAGGGCTGAACTGAAAGGGGGGGCCTGTGCACTTCATAAGAACTCTTTGTAGTCAACCCCCACATCTAAGCCACTTTTCAGTATAAGAACTGGGCCTCTGACCCACTAAAATCAGTACACTTCTGGACTCAAGGAAACTCTGCTGGAGTAAAACTGCTGTGTTCGAGAATCACTACTTTGCTGTGCCTCATAGTTTGAAGAAACTGATGCCCTGCCTTGCTTAGCTGCTCTGCTGATCTCTGGCCTGCAACTCCAGACTCAACCATCACCACCCTAAGTGACTCCAAGGGCTTGCCAACTTGTCCCCGGTTCTACGCCAGGTCTCAGGGACATCAAAAACCTCAAGCGCGGCTTCATTGCAGCTTGCTGCTCATTTCATTACCGTTTCAGCGCAGCTTCACTGCAGCCGCCACTCATCTAGTCAAGATCTCAGCACAGCTTCACTACAGCTTGCCGCTCCCTTGTTCAAGATTTCAGTGCATCTTGGCTGCAGCCTGCTGCTCATCCCATCATGACTACGGAACATGCTTGTGGCAACCAACCACCCACGTCACCAGGTCTTCAAAGCAGCTTCAGTGGGGGGCCACCACCCATGTTGCCAAATAACAGATGCACGGTTCGCACTGACCTTCTACAACCGGTGAGTGCCGCTTGAGCGCAACTGTGCTTTTTGCCCTCGAGCAGACCCAACTCAGATCACTTCGCCTCAACCTGTGGCAACAGCAGTGCATTCCTGGACTCAGTCGCAAGCAGTCTTTAAGCTTCCACTGTGCTCAATGTATACCAAAAATGCAATACATCATACTCCACACCGGGGCCACTCCCGAACGACCCTGATCAACCTGTCCTGCACTCCTCACAGAAGGACAACTGTATTCTCACACAATACTATAATCTCTAAAACATGCCTCAAACACAGTGCACTTAATGTGATATCTTTTAAAATTGAATATTCATTGGATTTTTGTCATTTTTGGTCTTGATCTATTCAGATAAATAACCTCTATGTTTTAATAGACCTATGTGGAGTCCTTTTGGTGGTGTGCCTTTGTTATTACTTTAAGTGTGTTGTACTAATACTTAACACATTACCTTTTAAGTTAAGTATGCCTGCTCTGTGTCAAGTTGCCAGAGGGAAAACACAGGTTAAATTAGGTCGTTTATTTGACTTGCCTTGACTAGGATTGTGGTCCCTACTTGGGTACTGTGTATACCCAGGCCAACTAGGGAGCCGATTTCAAACAATTTTGTACAAGTGATATGTGTAAGTAATTGTTTATACACTTCCTACTGTTCACCCTACAAAATCTATTTGCATGGATCATGATTTCTTTATTTGAATCCGCACTCCATTATCTTGCTTTTTCTTTTGATTTTGACAGTCTCTTTCAGTTCTTATAGTATTTTTTAGTTGAAACTAGCAATTTTCTATAAGGCGTTAGGGTTGAGCAGAAAGAGCACAATTTCATCAGCTTAAAAACTACAGTCCTGCAATGCCACATGCTTGCCTTCTGTTGCACTGCTCCGATGCCCTTGCTCTCCCAGGAAGCCATATAATGGATGGAGTGTTGTTGTTAGGAGCAGGTATCAATATGATGAACCTCTGTAGGAGAAGGTGGATACACCCAATGTGGCCTGCAGTGGTAAGGCAGCAAATCTACTGAACGATGCTACTCCCAGTAAAGTCCAAGAATGCAGAACTTAATGCAGTTTGACCTTCCTGACTCCTGAAAGGTGGGAATGAGTTTTGGGCATCATTTTGATTTCAATGTACTTCAAATTGTTTGTTATCCCAAGGAGGGGATACCTTTAAAGATGCTGGGCAAAGAAGATAAACTGCTTTTGGATATGGCAACTGCAATAAACATTAATAATTTTATTATTGCTTTTCCCCTAGCCGTATCAAAGAGAAACATAATAGAGCTAGATGCAACGTTTGAGAGCAAGAGACATTTGGTATCTACCATTCAAGATTTCAAAGTCCTTTGAAAGAGGCACTGGGGGAAAGGCCTTTACTTTCCTTTCCCTCAATGTCTTTTTCAGCATTCCTGCTGCCCAAAGCAGCAACGCCCACTAGACACCAGGGATTTGTTTATGTGTCAATTTCATTTGGGGGAGCGTCCCCTTAGACAAGGGTTGCTCCTCTTAGGGGGCGATATTGTTGTATGCAATTTCTGCCCCCTTTAGGCAGATCGGCCTATTATTTTTAGGCCAAACTGCCCCCAAGGGGAGGGGGGGGGCTGAAGCCATGCTGACGCCAGGGATTCTTTTCTTTTGTTTGTGTTGGGAAGGGGGGGGGGGTCGAGGAGAGACAGCCCTTTGGGCAAGGGGCACAGAACTGTTGGTCATAGGCCTTTTTTCTTTTTTTTCTTTTTAGGCCCATCTGCCCCAAAGGGAGGCAGAAGCCACATAGGCAATAGGGATCTTGTGTGTGTGTTTTGTGTGGGGAGGCAGCCCCTTTGGCAAGGGTCACCCCTCAAAGGGGCACATTACTGATGGTCATTTCTACCCAGCCTATTTATTTTTTAAGGCCCAGCTGGCCCCAAGGGGGGCAAAAGCCACCAAGACACCAGAGATTTTTTTTAAATTATTTTTTAATAAGTTGTGAAGGGGGGGGGGCATTCAGGGGGGGGGGCATTCGGGGGGGGGGGAGGGGGGGTAGCAGACAACTGTTGGCCATTTCTGCCCCCTTTGGGGCAGATCCAGCCTACTTGTTGTAGGCCCATCTGTCCACAATGGAGCAGAAGCCACAAAGACACCAGCGATTATTCTGCTTTATGTCTTTTTTTTTGGTGGGGTAGGGGGGGCCCTTGGGCAAGGGTTGTTCCCCCCAAAGGGGACACTTGACTGCTGGCCATTTCTGCCCCCCTTTGGAACAGATCGTCCTATTATTTTTAGGCCCATCTGCCCCTAAGCGGGTGGAAGCCACAAAGACACCAGGGATTTTTTCAGTTTACTTTTGTGTGTTTTTTTGCGGGGGGCAGCCCTTGGGCAAGGGTCCCTCCCCAAATGGGGCACACAACTGTTGGTCATTTCTACTCCTCTTGGGAGCAAGCCTATTTTTTTTTTTAGGCACATCTGCCCTTAAGGGAGACAGAATCCACTAAGGCAGCAGGGATAGTTTTTATTTTTTTTGAGTGAGAGGAGCCCCTTAGACATGGGTCCCCACCCAAAGGGGGCACATAACTGTTGGCCATTTCCACCCCACCTTGGGTGCCGATCAGCCTAGTTTTTTTAGGCACATCTGCTCCCGAGGGAGGCAGAAACCACTAAACACCAGGGAAAATTTCTAAATGTTTAGTGGCGGGTGTTTGTCAACTGGCGAAGTATTTGCATTTAGGATTATAACAGTTTATTTCTCCTTTTTTTCGAGTTCAAAGCATTTTCTTCCTTTGCTGTGACTCATTGCGGTTTTGGCAGTGGTTAACCTGCAGTTTGCATAGTTGCATGTTTTAGATAAGAAAAAACAGTTTACTCCAAACGAGTATTGTTGCCATGCATGAATGACATTTTTGTAAGTGGTGTACAAAAACGCAGGATTGTGTGTGAAATTGTCCTTCAATTTGAGCACAATGATATTTGTGCTGTCTTATGTCTAATTTTCTTTTCTTTTTTCTCTTTAGTGGGATATCGTTGGTGATTGCTGTGTCTGTGCAGAGTAGTTGCTGGTGAGTTTAACCTTTTCAGGCAAGTGAGTGGTATAGTTTTTGAGTACATAACTCTTTGTGATAAAGCCATACTTTGTTTATTACTTTTTTTTTAGACAGTGCTGGTTGTTGTTGGTGCATTTGTCAAGGTACTTTTCTTAGAAATAATCATGGCTAGCCGCAGGGTGAACGCTCAGCAGTTTGCTGGTTTGCTTTTCGAGCCGTCTTCTGACCCTGATTATGAGACTGACTCTGCATCTGAGGCAGAGGAGTAAGTGCGAGATTCTGGCAGTGAAATTCTGTCAAAGAGGAATCTTCTGATGAGAAAGCCACTATCAGTGCAGACGAAGGGCCTGTTTTAGAGGAGGACACTTATGTGCCAATAGTGCAGCAGCCTGGGGCTGATAGGTTTCCTGAGACCTGAACTCTGGGTTGCCCCAAACATGGAGCCACAGTTGCCTGCCTTTATTGGTCTCCCGGGGTGAGTGTGTGAAGAACAAACCATGCAACCAGATGATGAGAAAATGCAGGATGTTCTTTATTTCTTGAAGTAAGATGTCCACAACAAAAAAACCAGCCTCCACCTTCACCGGCTCCCTGCAACTGCCCAGAATGTTACCAGCATTCCAGCCAGATACAATGACTGGAGGGGGGAATAGGGGGAACCATTACACAAGAAAAGGAGGGAGGAGGATGCTAAATAACCAGAGAACTACAGGAACATATACACACATAATAAACAATGGAAATTAAATTAAACAAAGCAATATTTACATTAAACAATACCACAGTGTGGAGTCAATATAGAAAACTTTGTCTATCAGTTTCTTTCAGATGTTTATGGACGATGTATTTTTTGGAAGAGATTGTTGAGCAGACTAATTTGTATGCTGAGCAGTATTTGAGGGACAACGCTGCCAGACTTGGGCCACAGTCTAGAGCTACTGAGTGGATTCCCACACATCTGGAAGAGATGAAAAAGTTATTGGGTTTGACTTTTTTGCTGGAGTTGATAAGGAAGCTGTCACTGGCTTCTTATTGGTCTACTAGTCCCTCGATTGCAACGTCTATATTTCCTGGTGTTTGCTTCTTCTTCGGATGCTGCATTTAGTTGACAATGCTTTAGCCTTGCCACAACATCACCCTGATTCTGACCGTCTTTTTAAGATTAGGCTTGTCCTTGATCAGTTTGTAGATCGGTTATCAGAGGTCTATGTTCCAGGGAAAGAAATATCTGTAGATGAGTCTTTGGTCCTGTTCAAGGGCTGTTTGGTTTTTAGACAGTACATTCCTAGCAAGAGGGCACAGTATGGAATTAAGAAGTATATGCTGTCTGAAAGTAGTACAGGATATGTTTATAATGTCTGGATCTACACTGGTAGGGATTCCAGTATTGATCCCCCTGGCTGTCCGCCCACTTCTAGAGTTAGTGAGAAAATTGTGTGGGAACTTGGTAGACAACTGTTTAACAAAGGCCACCATGTGTACCTCGATAACTTTTACACTGAAGTGCAATTGTTCAGGGAATTGTTCGGAGTGGACACTGTTGCTTGTGGTACAATCCGCTCTAACCGGACAGGCTACCCAAGGGAGCTTATGTGTAAAAAACATGAGAGGGGCAGTGCAGTGCCTTGAGTAATGAGCTGCTAGCTGTAAAATTTGCAGACAGGAGGGATGTCTACATGCTAACTACCATCTATTATGAGAGTACTTCCCCCTGTGACTGTCTGGGGTCAGGCTGCAGAAGTATGCAAACCTGCATGCATTTTGGACTACAATAAGCACATGGATGGTGTTGATAGAGTAGATCAGAGGCTAGAACCTTACACTGCTGTTCGTATGTCTTACATTTGATATAAAAAGTTGGCTATACATTTCCATTTAGCAACTTTTAATGCTATTATTGTCTTCAAGGATTGGTCAGTCAAGGATGAAATTTGTTAAATTTCAGTAGTCAGTGATGTAGAGCCGTGCTGTGGTGGAACAGGCAAGAGTTCCTAGAGAAGCAGTGGTGGAGGATGTGGATAGATTGAAAGATCGACACTTTCCTGATCACATTCCTCCCAGTCCCAAAAAAGACTTTCCCATTAAGAAATGTAGAGTCTGTCCCCGAAGAGGTATCCGGAGAGAGACTTGTATGTACTGCCCCGATTGTCCTTCTAAGCCTGGGCTGTGTGTGGCAGGCTGTTTCAAAAGTTACCATACCCAAAAGAATTACTGTGATCTGCCGTGAGGGTAAACTGCCTGTTCTATATTGTTTTATATTCTTTGATCAGTTTCACAGTTGGCATTACTGTCATATATTTAGTTAGAGCTTTTGTGTTTGTAGTTTTGTACTTACTTATAATTAGTGTTTTCTTTTTTGTATAAAAAAAAAAAGTGATGGCGGTGTGCGTGGAGTGGCGCCTGGCTGGAGGTATAAATAATGACACTGCTAGCCAAATGCCAGTCCACAGACTACGTCAGCTGGTGTGATTGCTGTGTCAGGCATGTGGGCATATGAAAGTAATGGGCCCATGAAAGGCGCAGTCAGCTGATGTGAGTGTTTAAATGTGCTGGGCCCGCGGCTAGCGGTGTGAATGGTCTTGTGCATGTCATGTATGAAAGGTGTATGAATGGACTGTAAAGTGGTTGGTGCCTTGACGTGGCTTACAGCTTGCGAGCTGAGGGTCACTGGTTCAGTTTTTTGGCCTTTCAGTTATTAACAGTGCATTTAATTTTTGTGAAATCTGTTATTAATAAAATTTGATTTATTGAACCACCACTCACCCTTGTGCCAAATCCAACCAGTAAGTGTGGTAAAAAAAAAAAAAAAAAATGAAAAAACCCGCTTTGCTATAATCTGGCGTTTAAGCACACCCGTGACATGCCAGCAGTCTTGGGTGGGATCCCGGATAATGAAGCATTCCACCAACTAGGTTAGTGGGTGAGGGGTCTTTTTAACATAATGTAAGGATGTTTTTTTCACAATGTGGATGTTTGGAACCTCACAGAAGGACGTGGACAAGTCAAAATTATTTATTAAAAGACTACCTGTTTTTGCGGGGGTGGGAGGGTGCACTTGCATTTTTGTTCCCAGGTGCGACAGTCATCTAGGGAAGCCTACCAAACCCAGATATTTTTTAAAGCTAGATACCCAGTGGAGTCCAGGGATGTGTAACTTGCGTGGCTCCCCCAACATTTTCTTACCAGACTCCTCTGCAAACCTCAAAATTGCTTAAAAAAAAAGAAGCACATTTTCCTTACTTTTCTTTGTAGGATCACCACTACAGCACAAATTTTGTACCACCCATCGTTCCCCTCAGTCTCCCAAGTAAAAAAATACCTCACTCATGTGGGTCCCCAAAGCAGAGTCAGCCTAAAAATTATTAAAAAGATAAATTGTGCTTATCAACTCGCTAAGCTATCCCCTCAATCTCTACACGTTTTTGTCCCTTCCCTGTTGCAGGCACTTGGGCCACCCACACAAGTGAGTTATTATTTTTATCAGCAGACTGAGGGGAACATTGAGTGGTACGTAATTTGTATTGGGGCGGTGATCCTACAAAGATAAGTGTGGAAAATGTGATTTGTTTTTAAGCTAATTTTGAGGTTTGCATAGGAGTCTGGGTAAGAAAATGCTTGGGGATCCACGCAAGCCACACCTCCCTGGACTCCACTGGGTGTTTAGTTTTTAAAAATGTCTGGGTTAGATAGGTTTTCCTAGATGACCGCTGCACCTGGGACCAAAAACCCAGGCACCCCATTCTGGATTCCTCTAGGTGTCTAGTTTTGAAAAATGTCTGTTTTTGGTAGGTTTCCCTAAGTGGCAGTTGTGCTAGAGGCCAAATTCCACAGCTAGGCACTTTGCAAAAAACAAGTCTGTTTACTTTGGGGAAAATGTAATGTGTCCACATTGGGTTTTGGGGCATTTCCTGTCGCAGGCACTAGGCCTACCCACATATGTGAGGTACCATTTTCATCTGGAGACTTGGGGGGAAAAAAAAGAATAGAAGAACAAGTGTTATTGCCCCTTGTCTTTCTCTAAATTTTTTCCGTTCAAATGCTAGACAGTGTGTAATTCACATGCTAGTATTGGGACCACGGAATTAAAAGATGCGCAAATAACTACTGCTTCTCAACACCTTATCTTGTGCTCATTTTGGAAATACAAAGGATCCCTTAATACCCATTTTTCTCTCTTTATATTTGACCAAATGAATTTGCTTTATGCCAGATCCACAATGAAAACCCATTGCACAGGGCAGCTCATTTATTGGCTCCGGGTACCTAGGGTTCTTGTGAACCTACATGCCCTATAAACCCCTGCAACCAGAAGATTCCAGCAGACATAACAGTGTACTGCTTTAAAAAATCTGACATAGCTGGAAAAAGTTCTAGAAGAAAATGTGGACAGATATTGTTCTTATTTTCACCTCAATTTCAATAGTTTTATATTTTAGCTGGGGGGGGGGGTTTACAGGCCTAGCAGCGAAGGGGTTAAATTCATTTTATGATAGTTGGTATTTATTGCTTTAAAATCTTGTGACCTGAACAAAAACTTTAAACTGAATTAAAGGACTGCGAATCCTGTAGGTATTTTTTATTGTGCATGGTTTATGTATTTTGCACTTGCAAAGATCACAAAGACTGGAAAATCACTGAAAAGAAAATTGTAGACTAACAAAAACTTCAGTCAGGCTTATGTTTTTGCCACAACAGCTTGGCATATGCACTTTTAAAATACTAAGATGTGCTGAAATAAATGTGGTTCTGCTGTGAAGTGTTACAGTTGGTCTCACACTTGTTCCTTGACGGGCTTGAAAGGAAAATGTGAAAGTTTCAAGAACATGATCATTGCTGAGTTTCTTATCTATTATATTTAATGATATAATAGCTCCGTATGATGGAGTTATTGTATCCCATTTTCTTTAAGCAAACCACTCCATTTCATCTGGAGCGCAGTTCAGCAACATTGTCAAAGCCACCCACCCGAGTTCGGATCTGGGGAGGCTGTAGTTTGATTACAAAGCTCCAGTTGCGACTTGCAGCGCTCTGAAGGGGCAGGGCAGGGTGCATTGGGGGTGAGTGCAGGGAGGGGCTGGGGGAGTTGAGGGGAAAAACATTTAATAAAAAAATATAAAAAAAATAAAAACTTACCTGCTCGCCGCCGCTCCTCTTTCCGTCACTGCAGGCACAGGCTCCCAGCCTGCCCTGAGGCCAATCCGGACGCTGCTCAGAGCAGCGCCAGGATTGGCTGGGAGCCTGTGTCTGCTCTCTCCAGCCCGGCAATGCAGAGAGAGCACAATGTGCAAGTGTGTTTGGCCGGCCCAAGATGGCCAGCCAAACACACAAGGGCATTGAGGGGAGGGCGCAGTGCACTCACCTTGTCCTCATCATCCCCAATGCCTCGCCCCTTTAATAACGAAAGAATAATAAACAAAGTTTATCATCCTTTCTTCAAAAAGGATTTGCAGTGGTTGCTGCAGGCGGGGAGGTGCCGCTCCTCCGCCATAGCGCTGCAAAGCTCATCACAGTAAAGAAATGACAGAAGAATTGCAAGCATGAAAACATAGGCAAAGAACCATTTTAAAGAAACCTGGGAATGGAAACAATGAAGAATAACTGTAAAAAGATCACAGTTTATAGGGGTGATCTTAATAGAGGGTTCATCAACTAAAAATAAAACAAAGTTGATAAGAGTACTTTAAAACTGCACTGAATAAGTCAGTAATGACATCAGAACTCGAAGTCACACTGCTGAAGCATCATCTCTAATGTTGGAAACACCAATGACTGTACAAGAAGACTAGGCAAATTTTATTTTCCTTACTGATTTTTGTATTTGTTGGTGCTCTTTTATGCCTTAACACTGCCCCACCAAACTATGAAATGCTGATAAATTAACTATCTAAGATCTTAACTTACTGCATGTTGATGAGTTATAAGCAACCTTCTCCCCAATCAATAATAAAATGTGATAAATCAAAGCCAATCAATGCTAACTAATGGCAAGATGCTTTGAAAGAAAGGTTTGTACATCAGACCAAAATGTTTTGAAACCATTATGCAGTTGCCACAGAAACAGAAACGGAAAACAAATGAACCCGCCATGGATACACAAACTAAAGTCTTAAAAGCAATATTTGATATGAAATACAACTTAACAGATGACGTGAGCCTGGCCAGGAGAATTTTTCTTTACTGCAAGGGAAACGGTAAGATAAGTGAAATATAACATATGCGATCTTAACGAGTGATAGCTAAAAATACCCAAAGCTGACCTTTCATAAAGTAAAGTTAAAACAAAGGTTGAGCAAAAACTGAATGGGAAAATATACGGGGATTGCATCTTGGATAACACTGAGATGAATAAATTCTGAAATAAAGAACCTTTCCGAAGACAATTCACTATTAAAACATTGGAATGTTGGGAGCTCCAGCTGTGAACTAAGGCCTCACAGAGCCCGAGGGGATTTTAACTGACTTTGTTTTATTTATTAGAACATTCTGCCATCTAGTGGCAGATTATTATAATAGCCTTAGAGCCCTTTGTAGCTGGGCTATGGGCCTTTAACATCCAGCAGAGCCCGATATGGCGGGCTCTGAGGCTATAATAAAGATAAGACAAAATGAAACACCACATGACAATGTAAATAATTCTTTCGGTCACAAGTTAACTCAAGTCATGCGCACAGCTTACACATGAAGAGTATAGTACCCCCACCCCCTGCTCCAATAAAAGACAAGTAACTAGAATTGGCAAATAATAAAGCAAGTTCTGGCTAAGTTAATAGTTCTCGCCTATGAGAGATCTACTGGCTTTTTTCAATCTTTTTAAGACACGTTGCAAAGCAGCGTGATCTCCAGTGCAGCCTGGCTTAAAGTCAAGAAAAAAAGCATTAGCAAAGCCAATCGGTATTGCCTATGCAACAGCTATTGGGTTTACCAATATGTTTTAGTCTTGTTGTACCCCAGCGTGGCTGTTGTTCAGCGTGGCAATAAGTTAGAGGGGTAAAGTAGAGTTGCATGGAGTATAGTGTTGTAAAGTAGAGTAGAGGGGAGTCTTACGGAGTGGCTTGAAGTGACACAGAATTATGAAGAGTTTAGGGACATGGAGCAGAGTGGCGCTGATTGTCTATGAGGCAGTAGAGTGGAGCAGAGTTGTGGAGTAGAGCTGCTGAGTACAGGTAAGTGGCCCAAAGTGTCAGAGTAGTGTGTCATGGAATGGTGTAGAGTTGAGTGGCGTAGGGCTGCGTGGCACAGAGTGGAGTGTTGCAAAGTGGCGCACAGTGGAGTGACATACAGTGCTGTAGAGTGACAGAGTAGAGTGGCATGGTGTAGAGGGTTATTGGAATAGAATAGATTGGCGTGGGGTAGACTAGAGTGGCATGGATTAGAGTGGTGTACAGTCGCATACAGTAGAGTGGCAGAGTGGTGTACAGTATCGTCAAACAGAGTGGAATAACGTGTCAAGAGTGGTATAGAGGGAGTTGCGGAGAGCATCGTACAGTGGTCTAGTGTTGTAGAGTGGAAGATTAGAGTAGAGCATAAGAGGGGAGTAGAGCGTCAGAGTGGGGTATCGTGTAGCATTGTAGTGTGTTGTAAAGTCGCCAAGAGTGAAGTGGCATAAAGTACACTGTTGCAGAGTAGATTGGCACAGAGAACAGTTGGGTTCAGCACACAGTTTTCTTTTTTTTCTTTTCAAGTGGTGTGCAGTGTAGTGACAGAGTGGCAAAGAGCACAGTGACGTAGAGTAGTGAAGAGTGTAGTGATGCAGAGTAGCAGAGTGCAGTGGCATAGAGAAGAGTGGTGCAGTGACAGAGGATAGTGACACAGAGTGCAGTGACGCACAGTGCAATAGCATATAGTAGATTGTTTCAGAGTAGAGTGGAGCGGTTCAGGGTGGAGTGGTATAAGAGTACAGAGATGTTGAGGTGAGTGGCGTAGTGCTGCAGAGTGGAGTAGTGTAGCTGCATAAAGTCCAGTGGTTTAGAGTAAATTGTTTCAGAGCAGAGTGGTGCAGGGTAGAGTGAAGTGGTGCACGGTAAAGTGAAGCGGTGCAGGGTAGTGACAAAGTGCAGTGGCGTAGAGTGGTCAGAGTAGAAGTGAGTAGATGGTTTCAGAGTACAGTAAAGTGGCGTAGAGTGCAGTGGTGCAGGGTACAATGAAGTGGTGCAGGACAGAGTGCAGTGCTATAAGTAGTGGCATAGAGGGCAGTACTATAGAGTGAAGAGGCATTAAGTGCATGTTGCAGAGTGTCAGAGTGGATTTGCGTGCAGTAGAGTGGTGCAAAGTAGAGTGGAGTGGAGTGGCCAAGACTGGACTGGTGTAGAGTGCAATGGCTAAGAGTGCATTGTTTCACAGTAGAGGCACTTGCACAGAGTAAAGTAGTGCAAAGTAGAGGGGCATAGAGTGATGCAGCGCAAAGTGTTGCACCAGATGCCAGCAGTGCTAAAGCAGGACCCGGCGGCTTGCCATTGTTGCTTCAGTGGAAAATGTTCACCTATTTCATTGCTGACAACATACGCAGCCAACCAACAGTATAAAAACTATTTTTTGACACAGACAGGATGCTTAAGGCTGTAGTATAGATAACAAAGCTGTTCCCGGGTTCCTGTTTGAAGTTTTTTTTTAAAGCAGTAACCTGTGTTATCTAGGTCTTTACTGCACGGTGCTATTGCATGTGTTGCACATACTAAGGCTATTGCTCATTAAGTGTAGTTGTGTAGAGCACACCATTTGGCTTTCCCATGCGTGTTATTATTAAAAGAGTTTGGTAGACTGACTCACTGACTGTAAACTGAATCATTAGACATTCGCTAGAGGGTCACATTAATCAAAAGCCAACAGTGCTTCAACAGAAGAACTTTAACATGAATGTTTGTTTTCGTAGAATGTGTGTGTACCTCCTCCATGTAAACTTGTTTTGTGGGTTATGTTACAGTCTCGTAACTTGGAGCACAGGAGGGGCACGAACTGGCTTCATGGGGAGAGTAATCTGCATTCCTCTTGTTTTCCTACAGACGCTCTCACTTTGAAGTCACAGTAGGAAAGGAGCCTGACATTTGACCTTTGAGTTTAAATGCACAGCAACCATGATAAGATCAAGATTTTAAAGTCCTGTTTACAGAAAGTGAGATTTCTTAAAGATACCGTAAAACAAGTTTGGGCAACAGCAGGGATAAATCCAAGTTGGACAGTCTAAAACTAAAAAAGCAAACAAATAGAAAACAAAGAAATGTGAGTTACAAACCACAAAGCCAATAGTAAACAGTGGCCAGAACGGATTCACAGGGAAGCTTTCTGAATGTCTCAACGATTTAATTAGCAAACCAGACAGCTGCGTTGTCTGGTACCCTTTGACCAAAAAAGGGCTATGAAGCAGCCAGCAGTGTGTGCATCATAGTGTTTTTCCCCAAGCCTTGCTGCACAGCAGCACATGCTGCTGTGCAATATGCTATTAAAAAAAGAAGGGGGAGGGAAGACATGCAGTGGGGAAAGAGCAGCAATAAGGAACAGTGGGAGGAAGGAGTATGTGGAGAACAAAGCAATGGAGGTGCGGTGGAGGAGGAAGGCAGTACCAAATGGGGGCAGTGGTAGTGGGGGAATTGAAGAAGAAATATTATCTCAATCACAGCATGAGCAATTGATGAGTACTAATTAATTCAATCTGTGATTGGTCCATTTCCACAGAAAGGAACTGAGGTGAAGCTTGGCCTGCACTTGCCAATTAGGAGGCTGCAAAAATTAGTGATAATGAGGCCAGAAAATGTTAAGTTACTGGCATGCTCCAAGCCCTTTATTGTAAATAATAGTGTCTTGTAAGCAAGAGCGCATGCAGTGTTGCAGGCACGACCTAAAAAGAGCAACAAAAGGTTAGATTTCTTCCAGCTACTGCAGAGGAGGTGTAATTGAGCTCAGCTTCTTCAATTTTTGTTCTAAGGACACTAATTTTCTAGGCTGTACAAATATTTTTTGAGATAAATATTTTGTATTGAGTTTTTGGCATAAAACACGAACAGTACAGCCAAGCATACCCTGTTAAGGAATGCCCACCCAATGCACACACATAGGACCATCAGTCATTATACCTCAAGCCATGAAAGTCCCACCATTTGCCCCACATCTTCCCAGGCTTCTGTGGGCTTCCTCGGCTCAAGCAAATGGATATCTCCTGCTGGGTGCACCAGTCCACTCCCGCCCGCCAGGTGGACAACAAAGGAGGAGGTATTGGAATTCCACTCCCAGACAATGTGTAAGAATCCACTTTGTATTGCTCCTTTTCCTTAAAGACATTTAGTTTGAGTTCTCTCTCTCAACGCACTACCTATTGCATATGTTATCTTATATATTTGTTTAGGAAAAAAAAAGGCTGGTTCCACCAAGGGCTCGCAGCTGTTTTTTTCCCTAGCTGGTGCACATTACTCATTATAATCATGTGGTAAAAATAACTAACCGACCTCGACTGTTGTATTTTGGGGAGGGAAAGGTTGATATCTATATCTTGGAACCACGAAATCCTTTGAAGGGTTCTCAGAATCTGGGAAGTCAGATAGCTGCAGAAGGGAGTCGAGGACAAAGCAGGGACAGGAACCAGTGTGTGGAAACTGATTCCCTCCTTAAAATTCCTGTATAACGTATATTATTATTTACTTACTTTATGTATCCTTTGAAGCATGAGTATAAATATCACTGTTGAACGCACCATGTTAGCACACTTTACTTCAGGCTGGGGATGCCAGTTGTAAATCTGTCCTCTTTGCTGCAGCAAAATAAATAGACCTTGGTCATAGATTTTTCACTCCGACTCTCCGTGTCTAAACTCCTTTGTAAATGCATTTGTAAGTATTTATTGGAACGTTCTTTACAAATGAGGGCCCGTCTGGGATCTTCCAGTGGATGTTTCCAATAGGGCTGTCACGAGACGTCCTGCCAGTGGGAGGACGCCGTTCCAGAGGTGTAGATTCCAGGGGCCCATGAACAAAAAGTTTCAAAGCAGCTGCATCTTATCCACTGGGCAGGCCTCTCCCCGCTTTTCACGATGTCCCAGCGAAGATCCTGAACATCAGCTCTGAACTTGATTGATTAGTCTGACACAGGTGGCCGGAGAGAGATCTGGGAAAAACAGATGATCAGGTGAGACTGTTCCACGCTGACCGGTTGTCTGTTTTAACTTGCATTTGAAAGAATAACTGTTTCAGATAACTTATCAATTTGAGAATAACTAGATTTTGGTAAATTTGTATTTGTGGAAGGTACCGTTTGAAAATTTGTATTGCACATGCTTTGTTAACTTTGAATATTTTGTCCAGGCCTGGACCAATCTGTAGGTTGGTAAGCATTTGATAAAGGGGGTTTGAGAAAAGTTACCTTGTTGCATGTTACATTTTGAGATTTAAAAATTTAGACATGGGAAATAAAAAATGCTGGCAAGGGCTATGTCATTGTTTTCGCCGAAATCGTTTTCCACATTTGGATGAAAGACAACCAATCCCAAAAGAGGGAACACCAGGGTGTGACATTGTCCTGACCTCCAGTGGCTGGAGGATTGCTCTTTTGATTTAAAGAAAATAACCTAACTCCAGGAATGTTTGTTTCACAAAAAGGCTAGACATCACATGTTTGATGTACATAGAAAATGGGAGTCTGAGGCTACTAAAAGGAAAATTAAGGCGGACAAATTGGTAGAGAAAGAAAAACGAAAAACAATAATGCAAAAAGCAGCGCAATCCCACCACTCCCAAACACTGAAGAGAATTAACTCTGAAGGTAGAGTCCATAGACCTCAGGTGGAGGCAAGTTATGTATCAAAACAGACAGAATCCAAAACATGCATTAGAAGAAGACGAGGTATTGCTACAAATGTTAGATAATAGCCCCACTGCACCTCCACCTTACACCCCCCCTGCGGTAGTCCAGCCTATCATGGGAGCCCAGCAACAACAGCAAGGGCTGAATTTAGACAATCCAGGTGTGCCACCACCTCAGCCTGTGTCACAGCAATCACAGACCCCAGCCCAAGTCCAAGTTTCCCCGTCCTCTGCTCCGCCACTGCCCGCCAACAACGCAACCTTGCAAATATTTTCTCCTACCCCGAATACCTGAAATCGTCAATGTACAGCCACCCTGGCGCCCACTTGGTGTACACCTATGAAGGTGACTTCGCCCCTTAATACACGCTCCAGTATTGGGGAGGATGTAAAACAGGTTATTAGAAAACAGTCAGAGACCTGGATGGCACATCCTATTTACACTTACACCGATATTATGCAAACTGTACAACAAATGCCACATTTTGAACAACAATTAGCAATTCAGTATATGACAAAAAATTGGAGGAGGACTGGAATTGTGGTACTAGCGACTCTGCCCCTCTCCCTTATAAACAGGAAATAAACCAACTTTGGCGTGACAGCATGGCTTGCAAACTTAATGATAAGGACCTAAAAGAGGGAGTACGCATTTGCTTTTTAGCCAGAGAATATGTTCTCAAATCATATGAAAAGGAATACCCAATGAGAGAAGTACATCCCGATCTTCCCACTGCTGCTGCAATTGCAGCTGCAGAGGCCACCCACCAACCACGTCCTGTACATGTGGCTCAGTTTGGCCATATTCCACGGAAAAGAGAGGAGGTGATGGCTATAAAAAAAAGGACTTGCAAGATCCTCGAAAGAATCCAGCTGGGTTCTATCGTGACCTTAGAATTGCAATTTCCACCACCATGACCCTCAAAGATATTGATTATTGTTTTGGCGTTTTATTGGGCCCTGAAGTCTGGCATAAAATTCGAACAGTAGATGATGCGCCTACCTTGTGAGCTACATGGGGGTTTTAGAAACACATGAAGCAGCCAGGGCACCAGGAGCCCTGCCTCATCAGGACATTTTAAATTTACCCAACCGAATATTGACCAAATTAGAGGCTATTATCCCACTTCAGGCTGTAGACTGGGGAAAACTTGCCACCTATAAACAGAAAACAGATGAAGATGTCCCAGGTTATTTTACTAGAAATGAACAAGCGTTCATAGATTTTAGTGGTCAAGACCTCGCCACCATAACTGGTATCACGTTATTTGTGGAACGCTTTGTCAATGGCCTTCTACCTGAAATATCAAAAAAATTAAAAGCACCAGAGTTCGTGGATGACAAAGGGGCAGGCCGAAATTTTACAGATGGCACAATATTATGAGAGTAGGTATAAGGAAGAGTTAGAAAAGAAGGAGAAGTCAGTAAAAGATTTGAAGAAAAAGGTACTATTACAGCAGGCATATATCCCCAGCGGGACACATTCCCTCAGCTGAGGGGTGGCCCACCAAGGGGACGGGGAAGGGGCCGAGGGCGAGGTGTATCTGCATCACCCCAAGACCGCTGAATGAATATCAACCAATGCGCCTACTGTTAACAGGATGGACATTGGCGTGAT
The DNA here is from genome assembly GCF_031143425.1 of Pleurodeles waltl. Classification (NCBI taxonomy): domain Eukaryota; kingdom Metazoa; phylum Chordata; class Amphibia; order Caudata; family Salamandridae; genus Pleurodeles; species Pleurodeles waltl. Next base: position 850,243,979 of record NC_090444.1, read on the forward strand.
ACCTGCCCATTGCCGGAAGGGAGACAGAGCATGTCACTTGATAGAGGGAATGAATCAGGTAACACACGAGGGCGAGGAAGAGGCAGAAATGGTCCGAATTTGCAGAATGAAAATCAGGCCCCGCATAACACTAATATTTTTGACAATGCATTTGAACGACAATATAATGGTGGTGATTCCTTTTCTGAATTATACGATTACTAGGTCAGCCACAGACAGGGCCAGGGGCGAGTTAGTATTCCTGTAGATCAGAGTGGTCCCTATATCGACGTAAATATCGAAGGGGAGGGCCATAAGTTTCTTCTAGATACTGGCGCCACCAGAACATCTATTGCACATGCTGCAGTCCCCGAGGCTCCGCTGTCTGGGCTTCATTCCACGTCAATTGGGATTTCTGGGAACCCCGTGGTGAGCCCCATCTCAGCACCTATGAGAGTAACTGTAGGACAAATTTACAGTAGAACCGTCACTCCCCTTAACCTCAGGTTGCAATGAAAACTTGTTTGCATTAGATATGTTAAAGAAATTAAATGCAGTTATCCATTGTTCAATGGATGGTGTCTATGTAACTATGGATAGCATTGCCCCTACCCGGTGCGTGTTTTCGCATGAATGCGAATTACCCCCAGAGCTAGCGGAGGTAGACTCTCGCTTATAGGCCAAAGGCAAAAATGATGCAGGCATTATGGAGATCCACCCTATTGTAATAAAAATCAAACCAGGTGCCCGGCTACCTCGTATTCCTCAATACAAATTATCTAAAGCAAGCGAAAAAGGGCTCAAGACAGTCCTTTCTGACCTCGTGCATGCAGTTGTAATAAAGGAAATAGTGTAACAACCCGATTCTCCCTGTTGTCAAGAAACAAAGTGATACTAATAATCAGATGTTGAGCAATCAGTTACTGATAACACGGTATATCGACTAGTTATTGAGCCCGTGAAAATTCATAAAATGGTCATTCCCCAGTTTCCTGTGGTCCCAGACATGAATAGTCTTTACACCATGATACCACCCACTGCGTGTTATTTCTCAGTCATCAATTTGAAGAATGCTTTCTTCAGTATTCCGATCGTCCCAGAAAGCCAATAGTTGTTCAGTTTTTCAAAATGTTGTCGATCATTCTCCCTGACAAGAGCTCCTCAAGGGTTTGTTGAGAGTCCGAGCATATATAGTCAATGTCTTAAACGTCAACTAGACCAATTCAATCCACCTTCAGGCTCTGTACTGTTGCAGTACATTGACGATATTTTAATTGCCTCTGATTCTATGGCACAATGTAAGACTGATACTGGTGCATTAGTACATCATTTAGCATCCCTGGGTCATAAGGTGTCCCTCCCAAAATTGCAGTATTGTACAGAGGAGGTCACCTATCTAGGACACCTCCTCTCTAAGGAGGGAAGGAGATTACATCCAGACAGAATAAAACTGGTTCATATAATGACTTCACCACGCACCCCCACTGAAGTCCGAGCATTTTGGGGATTTACATCCTTTTGCAGACAGTGGATTCCAAATTTTTCCACTTATAGCGAAACCATTGACTGCCCTGACACTCTCAGGTGTGCCCTCTCCTGTACCTTGGACTGACGAAGGTGAGGAGGCTTTTCAGGAACTAAATAAGGCGTTGTGCTCTGCTCCTGCATTGGGTAATCCGGATTACAGCAAACCATTTGTTTTATTTGTGCATGAAAAGCATGGCTATACATTGTCTGTTTTGACACAGGATCAAGGTGGGAGACAACGCCCTTGTGCATACTTCTCTTTCACCTTGGACACTGTGGCGCAAGCTTGGCCTAGTTGTCTTAGAGGAGTGGCTTCTGCAGCTGCTGCGGTGAAACAAAGTAAAGGGTTTGTTGGTGGCAATCCGCTCACTGTTATGGTTCCTCATGCAGTTGATATTTTGTTAAACAAAACACAGACTCACCAGTGCTCGTCTAACGGGTTATGAATTAACACTGTTCAGTCCAAATATCACTTTGAAGTGGTGCAATGTTTTGAACCCAGCTACGTTATTATCCCTCCCTCAGGGCAATGTGGAATTTGATCATAATTGCATTTTTGCCACTGAGGAAGAAACCAAGGGACGGGTAGACTTAACAGATACTCCCCTATCTGACCCGCAGGGTGAGCTGTTTGTAGATGGGTCTTGCTTCAAGTTACCAGACGGTACAACCATTGCAGCCTATGCCTTCACCACATTAAAAACAGTGATTGAATCTCATAGAATCACGCAAAATTTGGCACAGGCTGCAGAATTAATTGCCCTCACCAGAGCTTGTGAAATAAGTGAACATCTTAGTGTTAATATCTACACTGATAGCCAGTATGCGTTTGGAGTAGCTCATAATTTTGGGCGAAGAGGCTTTATCACTTCGCATGGCACTACCATTCAGCATTGCACTTTGATTGTGGCACTTCTGAATGCTCTCGGCTTGCCCTGTCAGGTCGCAATCATTAAGTTTAGTGCCCACAAGAAAATTACTGATGACATAGGAAGAGGAAATGCTTTTGCAAATTCTACTGCAAAAGCAACAGCACAAGCACCATTTGACAATGCATACGTTGAGAGTAGTACCAGGGGGGAGCCCAAGAACGAAGTACTAGAAAATATCTTGCAGTGTGTGAGAGACATTCAAGCAGAAGCAACAGCAGAGGAAACTGAACAGTGGGAGAGGAACAGTAGACTGGACAGCGAGGGTTGTTACTCAGATGACACAGAAAGAAGAAGATGGATGTTACCCAATTGTTGTGTACAAGCTATGGTCACTATGGCCCACAGTCCTGCACACATCAGTGCCCAAGGCATCAAGACAACTTTGGACAACGTTTGGAGTAATCCTATGATATCCAAAGCTGCTAATAACCTGGTCAAGAGTTGTATGGTGTGTGCAGTGCACAATGCAGGAAAAAGGACCCCTATGCCCCCTGGTCACTTTACCCCTCCCGATCTCCCCTTTGAAGCTATACAGATGGATTTTATCCACATGGAACCATGAAATATGTGTTAGTGGTAGTATGTATGTTTTCAAAGTGGACAGAGGGTTACCCATTAAAAGACTATGGTGTCCTCTCTACCCCCAAGATACTACTCAAAGAGTACTTTCCTAGATACAGATTACCTAGAATAGTCTGGAGTGACAATGGCTCCCATTTTGCTAATGAGGTGAGGGAAAAGGTTTGGACTGCCCTTAACATCAAACAGCGATTTCATTTTGCAAATCACCCACAATCAGCAGGCCTTGTAGAGAGGTATAATTACACCTTGAAGAGCAAAATAGCCAAGATTTGTACTGAGACCAATTTAAAATGGCCAGATGCTCTGCCCCTAGCATTGCTGTCCATTAGGACAACTACCAGTAGCTAGTCACGATTATCCCCCCTATGAAATAGTTATGGGAAGGCCAGCCAATATCTGGGGGGTACCAAGGCCAAAGAAGCTTTCTGAAGTACAGTATCCTTGTTAGTAGACTATTGTAAACAATTGACTAAAGATTTACGTTTGATCCACCAACAGGTCAAGGCCAGCCTACCGACTCCTCTTGGACGCCCTGGTCATCATTTCAAACCAGGGGACTGGCTTATGACAAAGAACTTTTAAAGAACCAAGTCTTCAGCCCAGGTGGCGGAGGCCGGGCACAGGTACTGCTTGCAACACAGACGACAGTGAAAGCGGAAGGAAGGGAAAGGCGGATACATACTAGCCATTGTAAGCGGGCACCGATTCCACTACAATCTACCCAGCAGCAGAATTGCCTTTGTCCCCTAACTACAGTGAAGTGGGGAGACAAGAGACACCTCCACATGATTCAAGTACTACCATTTCTGCTCCTGAGGTGATACAGCAGCCCAGTAACGAAGGATTGCTGTTTGAAGATCAACAAACTCATCGATACAACCTGTGTCCTCACCCACCCAAATTAACAGAATTCTGAAGGTGCGTACAGTGGTTACCCCCACGAAAAACTACATTTACATCACCCTGATAGCTCCCAGTTTGGAACTACAAACTGAGGTCTCCTCTGAGTGGCCAAGGAATCCTTTGCTCAGCAGAATAAGGCACGCTTGCCTTCATGAAATACAGTCCCCCGCCTTCAACGCCACAGGTATTTCCGATGCCCCTTATGTGCCAGCATTAAAACGATCTATCCTCCCTGTTGTCATGCACAACTTGAGTGATGAGGTTGTAAATGATTGTGATGATTAAAACCTCAGCATAAACATGAACGCGGGTGACCAGCCTGTGCAACGATACCAGAACATTGGTCAGTATAAACACTGTCTCAATGAGAACACAAGCATAGTGGGATGCAGCTTGTGCAACAATATTATCTGCTATAAGAAAGTGTGTAAGTGGGGTTAACAGATCTGTGGCTATCCACGGTGTAATGAGAGAAACTAATCCCAGTTCTACAGAAGCGGCCAGTCATTAGGGTTGGTGCAGCTTGTAGTCCCAGCGGGAAAGATGCCTCTTCTGTTAAGTACCCATCACACCACCGACCTGATTTCAATTGCTGGCCTCTGCCCTCTTTTTGCTGAAATATTGAACAAACTGACGAACTATACTGGAGAAGAGCTTTGAAGTATTGCGACCTACTCACTAGGAGTTGAGCTCCCATCAGGAGTAAAACCCGACAAGGAGTGATCAAGGGACCCAGGATCAAGCCATCACCTGTTGCCCAGTGTTCGAAGAAATAGTTTATGGACCAACTAGTGCAGCAAAACTATTAGAGTGGGAAGCAAGGCGCTGCTGAACTCTAGTGGGTTGTGAACACTGCAGGAAACTCACATATATATATATATATATATATATATATATATATATATATATATATATATATATATATATATATATATATATATATATATATATATATATATATATCATTATTAGTATAGTGGTCTCAATTTTTTGCATTTGGATATTTGGTAATTTTGTGAGTATTTTCTTGAACACACAGGTGGTGGAGACGAGTAAAGCGGCACCATAGAAAGGTAGTAGGAACAAGGAGGAGAGTAGATTAAAATTATGACAATATATCCATTTGGCAGGACAAATATCCCTCAAGAAAATAGAGAAGAGTGGTCTTATAACTATTTCTACAAAACAATAAAGAAGTACCTAGTGACCCTCATGTTAATATGTATAATGTCCAGCGGTGTTGCATCATTGTTGCAAAATCCCACCTTACCTCCATTGATAAAGATTCATGGAAAGCTGGCTGAAACATTGAGTCTCACTGACTGCTGGATTTGCCGGCACTTGTCTAGACACCCCGAGGACCCTATAGGCCTTTATGAAGTACCAGTATCACTAGGCGAATGACAGAGGGGAAGTGTTCTTGTACCCAATACCATTTGGAGACGTGACCAACGGGAATATCAGTGGTATGTGCGTTGCTCCATAATACCCAGGCAGAATATAAGCTTTCGCCGATTCCTGGAGAGAATGTCACACTTAAAATGTTTCCCATATGTTTTGGTACTCATTCTTACGGGCAAAACCCAGATGCAAAATACATGGGGAAGGTCCCACCTCAACAATGTATTTACACTCTGTTATTTGATAATAACACGGGGAACTGGGATCTCGAACGAGAGGAGAAACTAGACAGAAATTGGACCTCATTAATTAATGGGACTCAGCACAATTACACTGTAATTGTTGGAAAACGGACGTTGGGAGGAGAAGAGGTTCTGGTAGATCCAGAAGGATTGTTATATGATCCCTCAAGGGAACTAAATAGAAATGGGAAGAATTCACCTTTAATATTGTCACAGGTTTTCCTTGGCCCCCTCTGGATGGCTAGATGTTCCTATGTTGCACCCTGGGCAAATGTATAATTGCTAAATGAAATTTGGACGGATTACAAGTATTGTAATAGTTCTGAGCATGACACACCCGAGGGTGTGGGTTTGCCCCGGGTAAAATACAGCATTATAAACTCACAAAACCAGGGCGGCATGTATTTTGTATGTGGAAGAACTGTGTATAAAGGTACTCCCTCTAAACTGGGAAGGGATATGCTCGCTGGCATACTTAGCACCCAGCATTACTGTGATATCAAATATATCATCTTCCCAGCCCCTTAACATGGGGAGTTTTGCTGATAGGTACAAACAAGGGACGCCCATATTGGAGGAACGAAAGAACTGGGTATTTCAAGTACTACATGTTCTTATTCCGGGATTTGGAATTTTTGACTTACAGCTGGCAATGATGAACATGTCCGCTGAATTAGCCATTGCATTTAACGCCACTAGGAAGGCCATAGGAAGTGTACAGCTAGAAATAAATTCTGCAGCCCAATTGGCTATACAAAATCAGCTTGCTCTAGATTTAATTACGGTACAACAAGGAGGAGTATGTGTTTTAATCCAACATCAGTATCATCAAAAATGCTGCTACTTTGTTAACAAATCATCAGAAATAGAATTGGATATCGGGAAAATAAAAGAAGCAGTACAGGTATTTGAAAAGGGGGGCCAATAGGATGGCGGAAATTTGACCTTATCATGGATATGGTCTTGGCTTGGCGGGTGGAGCTGGTTGTTTAAAGACATACTTTTTATAATAATAGCTATTATATTAAGCTGTCTGCTAGTACAGTGCTTACCTGCTTTATATTCCTGTTTAAAAATGTGTAAACCACCTCCAGTTAAAATACAAGAAACAAATCGAACTATGATGCAGAGAGAAAAGATCAATTCCCTAATGCCTATTGATCCCACTATTCTCACTAAAGATACTGGTTGCTCATACCCATTGGTTGTTTATGTCCCCATGAATGTCAATTCCAAGGATGTAGGAGTGAAATTCAACATATATGAGGAGATTTAGAACTCCTTTTGAAAACATTGGTTATGTTTGAGAAAAAACTCAAAAAGGGCTGATTGTAAGAATCCACTTTGTATTGCTCCTTTCCCTTAAAGACATTTAGTTTGAGTTCTCTCTCTCAACGCACTACCTATTGCATATGTTATCTTATATATTTGTTTAGGAAAAAAAAAGGCTGGTTCCACCACGGGCTCGCAGCTGGTTTCTTTCTCTAGCTGGCGCACATTACTCATTATAATCATGTGGTAAAAATTTGATGTCTATATCTTTGAACCACGAAATCCTTTGAAGGATTCTCACAATGTGAGAAGTCAGACAGCTGCAGAAGGGAGTCGAGGACAAAGCAGGGACGGGACTCGGTGTGTGGAAAATGATTCCCTCCTTAAAATTCCTGTATGATGTATATCATTATTTACTTACTTTATGTATCCTTTGATGTATGAGTATAAATATCACTGTTGAACGCACCATGTTAGCACACTTTACTTCAGGCTAAGGATGCCAGTTGTAAATCTGTCCTCTTTGCTGCAGCAAAATAAATAGACCTTGTTCATTGATTTTTCACTCGGACTCTCCGTGTCTAAACTCCTTTGTAAAAGCATTTGTAAGTATTTATTGGAACGTGCTTTACAAATGCCCCTCTTAGCAACCAGTGTGGCCGCTCCAACAGCACCCTCATGTTTTGGTTACCCCAGGTCCTCCAGCAGGCCCAGGAGGATGACCCGCAGGGAGTGATAAATGGACCGGTCAAGGATGGACAAGAGGTCACCCTCTATCCCCTACCAATTTGGGGCCAATGCTGGGCAGGACCAAACCATGTGAAAGAAGTCTGCATCTGCTGCCAAGCAGCCAAAGCATGTGGCCTGCAAATCATTACCCATCCATTGGAGCCACTGAGGAGTCATATTGGTGAGATGTAGATAATTGAGTTGGATCAACCCCAGGTGTGTAAAAATGGCTAGTTCCCATGGGGTCATCCTGGTGGCCCTCCAGTCAGCGTCATCCGGTTCCCCAAATCACATTTCCCACCTCTGTCATGGCCTTGCAAACTGGTCAGGGGCGTTAATAATCAGGGAACGGTAAACTTGTGACACTCCACCCTGAGAGAGCCTGCCACTCAACAGACTGGCCTCTGGAGGACTTAGGACCAGGACCGCAGTGTCCAAAGGGAGGTGAGTTGCGAGGGTGCGTCATAATTGTAGGTACTTGTGAAACTGAGAATTAGAAAGTTGATAATGCCCGTGTATAGGTTGAAACTTAGGCATGTGGCCATCAGACCAAACATCTCAGAGCAGGGAAATCCCTATCCTGTCCCATTTCACAACCCTCCCCCCCCCCCCCAATACTGCGTTGTGATGTAGCCATGTACCCAGCTAAAGAAGGGTCATGCAGATCAGTATACGGTCCCCGCCTGTAAGGCGGAGCGTCGCCCTGAGCTCAAGAAGACTGCATGTGTAATGTCCAGGAGGGACCAAAGAATCAGAGAAGCATTCAGGATGCCCATAATTTGGTTGAACCCAAACAGAGGCAAGTCAGCCCGATAGACTAGATTAAGCCAATCGCTCATTACAACCATCTGGGACGCAATGTTATAACTGCAGCTCAGCCATCCCCTTACCCACCTCGTAGTGCAACTGCCGCCAACTGTCAAAGGCGCTTCTAGAAACTGGCCTGGTATGTGGTGTGTACGTAAGGTACTTACACCTTATACCATGTCCAGGTATCCCCTATTAGTCTAGTGCAGGTAGCTGTGGATGTGCAGCCAAGGCTTATCTGGGAGACATGCAAAGCTCATGCAATACCACTGTAGTCACGCAGCACTTACACACATGAAAGAAAACACTATGTGTTACAAAAATAAAGGTACTTTATTTTAGTGACACAATTACCAAAAAGTACTAGAGAAGCAACCCTCCAATAGGAGGTAACATACTAGATATGTACACTAGTAAACAGGAATAGGCATAAAAAGTGATCTAAAACAGTGCAAATGCGATTAGACAATTGTGACCCTAGGGGAAGCCCAAACCATATACTAATAATGCGAATGTAGGACCCCCACCTAGGTAAGTGCAATGTGTGGAGGGGAACTAGGAAACCCCATAGATAAGTACCACACTGCCCCCCCAGTGACCAGGAAGAAAGGAGTAAGTTACTGGATTTCCTCAAACCACCCATAAGGATGGAAAAGAATAAAATGCAACACCCAGACAAGACTGCAAGAAACCAGTGGCGGATTCCTGAAGAGGAAGACATGTGGAAAAAGGGTACCAAGTCCAGAAGTCACAGTGGAGTCCAGGGGGAGCAGGAGCTATTACCCACCCAGCTATAGTTGCAGGAGTTGGTCAACGGCAGAACGAAGACGGTCAGGAGTGCAGCCTTGGAGCAGGTAAAGAGTTACTGGAGGATACAGTCGATGTTCCACACCAGATGGATGATTGTAGTCTGTCACTGGCATGGAAAAGCCACCAACAAGACTTGGCAAAGGCTGAGGTCTTGGGGAAGCACAAGTGGAGCTGCCTTGGACCAGCAAGGTACAGGAGGACTCACCCCACAGGGGAGTCCTGGAGGCACCTTCAGAAAGGCTGAGTCCACAGAAGAAGAGACAGCCCCCCACAGGAGACCCTCTGTAAGAGTAACCAGGAGTCACAGATGAGCCCAAGCAGCACAACTGGAGAAGGGTCCCACACAGCAGGAGAAGAACGCAGAGGGCTGTGTGTCGCAGGAAGGCGTGCTGGGGCTACACGGAGCCTGAAGATCCCTTGAAGCTGCAAGAGAAGTGGTGCACGGAGGTACTATCCTGCGTGGGAAGGCAAGGGCTTTTCCCCAAACCAACCAAAAGGAAGGTAAAGAAGAAAAGTCATCAATCAGACAAGACTGAAAGACACCAGCCGTGGATTCCTGAAGAGGAAGACATGTGGAAGAAGGGGACCAAGTCCAGGCATCACAGAATAGTTCAGGGTGAGCAGGAGCTACTACCCACCCAGCTGTGGTTGCAGGAGTTGGTCGACGGTAGAACGAAGACGGTCAGGGAAGCAGCCCTGGAGCAGGTGAAGAGTTCCTGGAGGATACAGTCGACGTCCCATCCAGATGGATGATTGCAGTTGGTCAGTGGTGCGGAAAACCCACCATCAAGCCTTGGCAAAGGCAGAAGTGGCAGTGAAGCAGAAGTGAAGCTGCATAGGACCAGCAAGGTCCAGGAGGACTCAACCCATGGGGAAGGAGTCCTAGGGGGACCCTCAGCATGGCAGAGAGTCCACAGAAGAGGCAGCCCACACAGGAGACCTACTGCAAGAGGAACCAGGAGTCTCAGAGGAGGCCAAGCAGCACAACTGAAGAACGGTCCTACACCACAGGCGAAGAATGCAGAGGGCTGTGCGTCGCTGGAAGGAGTGCTGGGGGCTGGGGCTACATAGAGCCAGAAGATCCCTTGTAGGAGATGCAAATAAGCCTTGGCAGCTGCAAAAAACAAGGTGCATAGGGGTACTGTCCTGTGTGGGAAGGCAAGGGCTTACCTCCACCAAAGTTGGACAACTGGCAGAGAGGACAAAGACAACTACTCCGGACCACCACCCATGATGCAGGATCCATGCAGCTCAGGATGAGAGGTGATCCCGCAGCCGGTCATCGCTGCAGTTGGTGCCTGCGGATGCAGGGGAGTGACTCCTTCTCGTGCAGCCTGAAGACTTGACCCCCCCCCGCCTAACAGTATGCACAGCCGTGGAAATGTTCCAGAAGGAGCTGTGTAACAATGTTGCAAGCAGAGTCTTCGTCATGGGTGCAGATTGTCAGTTCCTGGAGAGTCCAGTCACGATTCCAGTGGCTAGGAGTCCTGCTGGAATCTTGCAAGCCAAATCTGAGGACTCCACCCAAGAGAGAGACCCTAAATAGCCCTGGGGATTGGTCACCTATCAGGAGGGGGCTCTGACTTCACTTGGCTGACCTGGCCATTCAGATGCTCCCAAAGGTCCCTGCCAACCTTGGATTCGAGTTGGCTGATCCAGGGATCCTCTGGAGGAGATCTGGGCACCACCCTTGTGGGGGCGATGGACAGAGGAGTGGTCCCTCCCCTTTCCATTTTCTAGTTTCATGCCAGAGCAGGGACTGGAGGTCCCTGAACCGGTGCAGACTGGCTTATGCATGGAGGGCACCAAATGTGCCCTTCAAAGCATACCAGTGGCTTGGGGAGCCTACTCCTCCCAAGCCACAGTGCACTTATTTCCAAGGGGAGAGGGTGTTATCCCCCTCTCCCAAAGGAAATGCTTTGTTCTGCCTTCCTAGGCTTGATCAAATCAAGCAGTAGGAGGGCAGAAACCTGTGTGAGGGGCTGCCCAGAAAACCCCAGAAGGTTGGTAAGAACAATGCTGGGGTCCTCTAAGGAGCCCACAGAGTGCATGGAATCATACTTCCAATACTGTCAACAGTATTGGGATATGATTCTGACATGTTTGATACCAAACATGCCTAGGTTCGGAGTTAACCATTATGTAGCTGGACATAGGTAGTGACCTATGTCCAGTACATGCGTAAAATGGCGTCCCGCACTCACGAAGTCCAGGAAAATGGAACTGGAGTTCATGGGGCACCTCTGGTAGTGCAGGGGTGCCATCACACAAAGGTACTTGCACACTTCTCTCTGGGCTAGGAGGGCCTGCCATATAGGTGACTTGGTGTCCTGGTGCAGTGACCTGTAGTGAAAAGGGGTGCATGCACCCTTTCACACAGACTGCAATGGCAGGCCTGCAGATACACTTTGCATGGGCTTCCCATGGGTGGCATAATACATGCTGCAGCCCATGGGGATCCCCTGGTACCCTAATGCCCTGGGTACCATATCCTACGGACTTACATGGAGGTACTAGTATGCCAAATGAGGGGTGTAAGTAACCAAGTTACCAAGTTTGAAGAAAGAGCATAATCACTGGGGTCTTGGTTAGCAGGATCCAAGTGAACACAGTCAAACACACTGACAACAGGCAGAACATGGGGGGTAACCATGCCAAGAAAGGATAAGTTACTTACCTGTAAATCCTAGTTCTCTTCCGGGGGTATCCTCATCAAAGTCATAAACACTGAATATTCCCGCCCACATGAGGGGACCACGGAGCACATATAAACAAATGTATATATATCAAATGTATATTTAAAAAAAAAATCTAGACGAGAATATTAGTACAATTATATTACATAGATGTGTAAGCAATAATGTAGTCAACGTTGAAAAAACAGGCTAAAAAAGCTTTATTTTTTGTGTAGCTTTTTTTTTTTTTTTTAAACTCCCTAATTTTAGAAAAACTCTTTCTGCAATAAAAGTACAGAGCACAGAAAGTATAAACACTCCAATGTAAAACAAAAAACTACATTGAAAATAAAGGAGCTTTATTAGCCAATAGGCTGCAATCAGGGTAACACAACATAACCAAAAACAAAAAAAACTGCCACCGTGCCTTTAAGGTCCTGAGCACCTCCAGTATCCCACCATGCCTCAGGGGTGAGAGTGAGGTGACAGTTGGTTCACAGTTAGGTCAGTATCTTTTTTACAGTGTTAAGAAAAAATGGATTAGACAAATAAGTACTGCTCTACCTCTAAAAGCACTCCCGGGGAGGAGGGTGGGTTGTTTGCGACTTTGATGAGGATACCACTGGAAGAGAACTAGGATTTATAGGTAAGTAACTTATCCTTCTCTTCCAGGGGATCCTCCTCAATAGTCAAACACTGAATAGATTAGCAAGCCCATCCCATACCACTGCGGAGTGATAGAAGCAGAGGCAGTCTATTTGTCTTATATAAATTTCTTAACGAAGCCTGACCCACTTGAGTGTCTGTTTTAGCATCTGAATCTAGACAGTAATGCCTCATAAAAGTATGCACTGATCTTCATGTTGCGGCCTTGCAAATTTCGGAGATAGGTACATTCTTGAGAAGGGATATCGTTGCCGATTTGCCTATTGTAGAAAGAGCTTTAGGTTTGTCAGCCAATTGTTTGTTTGCTAATAGGTATTTAGTCACAATACATGAAACTATCCATCTAGACATTATGGGGGTTATTCTAACTTTGGAGGAGTGTTAATCCGTCCCAAAAGTGACGGTAAAGTGACGGATATACCACCAGCCGTATTACGAGTTCCATAGGATATAATGGACTCGTAATACGGCTGGTGGTAAATCCGTCACTTTTCCGTCACTTTTGGGACGGATTAACACCTCCTCCAAAGTTAGAATAACCCCCTATCTGTTTTGAGGCCGCCCTGGCTGTTCTCATTAGTCCATAGTTCATAAATAAGCGATCAGATTGTCTGATGCCCACAGTCTTATCAAGATAAAATTTTAGCACTCTCTTCAAGTCCAGGGACTAGATGGTTTGGGAAAAGTTCTTGGAAGCAATATGGTTTGATTAATATGGAAGTCCGAAACCACCTTAAGTAAAAACCTGGGTGGGTCCGTAGAACTACTCTGTTATTGTGAAAAACTGTATAGGGTTCTTTTGAACAGAGCCTGAATTTCGCTGACCCTTCCCAGTCTAAGTAATGGCAACAAGAAAAGCTGTCTTCCACGTAAGATGTTGCAAAGAAGCTTTGTGGAGGGGGTCAAAGGTAGCGGCCATAAGTCTAGACAAGACCACATTCAATTCCCATAGAGGTGAAGATATACGTATTGGTGGAAAAACTTTTTTCAAACCCTCTAAAAAATCCTTAACCACTGGCATAGTAAAGAATAACTTTTGTGAGGGCGATTTACGATAAGCCACGATGGCAGACAAATGTACCTTAATGGAAGAAAACTGCAGTCCTGACTTCGCAAGATGGAGGAGATAGGGCAAGGTAACCTCTTGAGTCAGGATAGGATTTAAATAATTGTCTGCACCATATGTAGAATCTCTTCCATTTGAATGCATAAGAGTGTCGCGTCAATGGTCTTTTGGACTCCTTTAAAATATCCATGCATTCCTGCGAGAGGCCTAGATGTCAATGCTGCAGGAATTCAGGAGCCATGCCGTCAAGCTCAGCGAGGGAAGGTTGGGATGTAGAATTTTTCCCTCTAGTCTGGGGAGAAGATCCGGTCTGCACGGCAGCCTCTTGTAAAGTTTTTCCAACAACTGGAGGAGTACCAATATTGTCGAGGCCATTCCTGGGCTATTAGTATCATCCTGGTTTTGGACCTGTAGAGCTTGTTGATCACCGTAGGTATTAGGGGAATGGGTGGAAAAGCATAGAGAAATTTCCCAGACCAATCTATCAACAGGGCATTCCCCTTCATCCTTGGTCGGTCAAACCTGGATGCGAAGTCTGGGCATTTTTTGTTGGTTTCATCGGCAAACAGGTCTAATTGAGGATGCCCCCACAGATGGAAGATGTCTGCTATGACGTTATCGTGAAGCACCCAGTCGTGCAAGTCTGATAGATTTCGGCTTAGGGAATCTGCTTTTGTGTTTTGTACCCCCAGCTGGTGAATCACTGTGATTGACAGCCTCCTCGCTAGTAACCAGTGCCAGATGGTTTGTGACTCTCGAGACAGAGGGCGAGATCTGGTTCTCCCTTTTCTGTTTAAATAGTACATCGTGGTCAGGTTGTCTGTTTGGACTAAAAATGGATTTGCCCTTGATGGATGGGTAAAATGACTTGAGAGCCAGATGAACTGCCCTCAGTTACAGCAGATTGATGTGGTATTTCTGCTCCTTTTTCGACCAGAGGCCTTGCGTTTGGAGAGGACCCATGTGAGCTCCCCAACCCTGTAGTGATGCATCTGTTACAAGGGTCTCGGTAGGAGTGCTCTGAAAGGATTATTCTGGCTGTGAGTGGACTCCACTGATCTTCCAGGTTCTCCTGAATAGGTCTCATGCGTAATCTGCCATTCGGGACAATGAAAATGCAGGAGGCCATGGAGCCCAATAGAAACTCCATTTGTCTGGCTGTAAGTTGTAGAGTGCAAAGAATAACTGTTGTGAAACGTCTGAGCTATTGATAATAGTCTCTCCTCCGAAGGATACACTCATTCTAGATTGGTGTCCAGCATTGCCCCTAGGTAGTGAAGTCTCTGGGTTGGAGTTAGTATGGACTTTTGAAGGATGACCTGCAGACCTAGAGTACTGAAGGTGCCCAAAGGGATCTTGAGGTGGTTCAAGGTTTGATCTGCTGTGCTGCCTTTTAGTAAACAATCATTGAGATACGGGTAAATGAAGATATTACTTTCTCAGGTGTGCTGCTATTGTTGCTTCACATTTGGAGAATGTTCAAGGAGCTGATTTTAGCTCGAAGGGCAGAACCCCGAATTGATAATGTTGGGATGCAACTAAGAAGCGAAGGAATGTGCGGTGTTTTACTATAACCGGGATGTGAAAATATGCATCCTGTAGATCTATGGAACACTTCCAGTCCCTTTGATAGAGCTGAGGAAAACTCTGACGAAGGGCCAGCATTCTGAAATTTTCTTTTTGAATGTACTTGTTGAGATGTCTCAGATCCAAAATGGGTCTGAAAACCCAGTCTTGACCCTTTCTCTTGTACTAAGAAATATCGGGAGTACACTACTTTCCCTCTTTGAGAAGGAGGAACTTTTCCGATCGCTTGTTTTTTGTAGCAGAATGATAACCTCTTTTTGTTGCAAAGACTGGTGGAGACACTTTGATTTTGTTGGTGGCACCGGACGAGGAGGAGACTTGAAACGAAGAGAATAACCATTCTCGACAATATTTAGCATCCATTTGTCCTTTGTTAGAATTAGGAGAAGCGAGTTCTCATTGTTTGCCCGATGCTTTGGGGGTAGACTGATTTTGCCTACTTGACCCCTGCTCTTTTGTAGTCTTGCAGGACTGATAGAATAGTCGTCCTGGTCTCTGCTGCGGTCTTTGAGACCAATGAGGGGTTTGAACCCTCTGTTGATATGGGCATCTATCATATGGCCTATACCTTCTTCGATACTCCTTGCGTCTGTCTAGCCCTACAGCTTTAGGCGTGTCCACCTCCTACTTCATTTTGGCCATCTTATCATCGGTATGGGTCCCAAACGAGGAGTTCCCAGTGAATGGCAGGTTTCGGAAGCGATGCTGAGCCTCCTGTTTTAAACCTCTAAGGCACAGCTAGGAGGACCTTCTTGCAAATATGCCATGTGCATTCCCATGACCCGCTAAGTCCGAGCCATATGCAGCCGCACTGATCACCTGGTTAGCTACCATCCTTCCTTCCTGCAGGATCTCTTGGAAGTCCTGTCTGTCTATCTTCTTGCTGCAGTTTCTCTACAAACCGGTTTAGAGAGTCACACAAAGAATGGTCTTATCTTCCCAAAAGTGCAGAGGCACTAGAAACCTTCACAAAAGCTGCCGACGTACCACACATTTTCCTACCCAACTAACACAGATGCTTGCTCTCCTTATCTGGAGGGACCGTGGATGAGGATGCCACCGAATGTGTCTTACGGGCGGCAGCTAGAATAACAGAGTCTGGTGGGGGATCAGCTCTGAGAAATAAAGGATCCTGGTCTGGGGCCTTGTATTTCTTTAGGATCCACGCTGGCGTTGCACGCAGGCATGCTGGCGTCAAAAAAGTGTGCATAGCTGGCTGAAGAAGACCAGGAACTAGTGTTAACAGCTCCCTGGAGGAAGTACGATGGTGCAGCTTTTATAAAAATTACTGACAATGAGGTCGTCGGTTCCAGAATGTCTATATTGAGCTTCTGGGCCCCTCTAACCAACACAGTTGAAAGTGGTTATATCATCCACTGGAGAGACTCTTACTGGAGGAGTATTTGTCAAAGTAGGTAAACAGTCTCTAATCGAAGACTCTGACTCCGTGGACCATGAAGGGGATCTGTGTCTTTGGTGACGGGATCTAGATACCCAGGATCTTGACCTTCATCTGGATTGTGATCTACTCCTTGTGCGTGACCGTGAAGGACTATGCCATTGTCTTGGATCGGGCTGGTCAGAGGGTGGTATTGTCATCTGTTTGGCATGAGTTGTTGGGGATGGCGTTCGTGGAAAGGAAGCAGAGGGAGAATACAGCCTTGAATATTGTGAATCAGGAGATTGCTGAGCCGGTGTTTTGTTAAGGCTTTCCAACCACCTCAGAGACAGTTTTCTGGAGAAAAGCTGTTCTAGAGACGAGGCCTTTGAGGACGTCACAGATGACCTACTCAGTATAGTGACCACCAAGTCCTGAGGAGGTAAAGTCGTCTCAGTAGATGACGTTTGCCCTGTTGCTGTCTTTTGAGGAGGGCTAGGACGTTGAGAAGGTATTTGTGATGTGGCCGTCAGAGGTGATGATTGTCTCGATGTCGAACGACGATGTAATGTCGTCGACGGAGACCAACGAACCCTTGACATCGAATGTGACCCTCCTGACTGAGTCTCGACATCGAATGCCTCGACAGCGACTGATGACCCAACAGAGGAGTATGCCTCGACGTTGACCGCCTCGATGTCGAGTGATGGGCCAACTGTGGCGAGTGCCTTGACGTCGAGTGGTGTTTTATCAGTGGAGACCTCGACCTTGAGGTCGACTTTGACGTTGGATGTTTTGACGTCAGAGGATCTTGACTTGTCCTCAATGGCGTATAAGCACTCCTGTGCTTACTCGATGACGATCGGTGTGTGGCCGTCGATGAAGATCTATCCCGAGGTGGACTGTTCGACGTTGGTTGGCATTGTTGCTGTGACAATAGAAGCGATGGCACAATGAGTGTGGATCTGACTGGTCCTTCTTTTTGCCACAAGAAGGGCACTTCACAAAAAGTGAAGGCATTTTCCTGAGGAAAGTTGTTGCTTTACTCAGGCAATAAGGTAAAACGTCGAGTAAAGCAGAGAAAAAATGTTATCTGAATATTTTTCTGCCAAAAAAAAACTCTGAAAAATGAGCGCTCAATGCTGCAGGATACTCACAGAAGGAGCCGGAAAAAAGAACTGACCTAACTGTGAACCAACTGTCACCTCACTCTCACCCCTGAGACATGGTGGGATACTCGAGCTGCCAGGCCTTTTCCCCCTCCTGTGCCAGGCCTTTTTTTGGCTATTTGGGACAGTTTGCGCTTAGGCCCTCATAACCTTTTTGTCCACATGAGCTAGCCAAGCCAAATTTGCGTCCTTTTTTCCCAACATCCTAGGTATTCTAGAGGTACCCAGACGTTGTGGGTTCCCCTGAAGGAGGCCAAGAAATTAGCCAAAATACAGTGAAAATTTCGTTTTTTAAAAAAACAAAAAAAGAAATGGGAAAAAGTGGCTGCAGAAGAAGGCTTGTGGTTTTTCCCCTGAAAATGTCATCAACAAAAGGTTTGCGGTGCTAAAATCACCAGCTTCCCAGCTTACAGGAACAGGCAGACTTGAATCAGAAAACCCTTTTTTTTTTTTTTTTTTTAACATAAATTTGGCATTTTACTGGGACATACCCCATTTTTATGATTTTTTGTGCTTTTAGCCTCCTTCCAGTCAGTGACAGAAATGGGTGTGAAACCAACGCTGGATCTCAGAAACAAACATTTCTGAAAAGTAGACAAAATTCTGAATTCAGCAAGGGATAATTTTTGTAGATCCTGCAAGGATCTCCTACAGAAAATAACAACTGAAAAAGAAAAATATTGAAACTGAGGTGAAAAAAAGCAGCAATTTTTCTCTACGTTTTACTCTAACTTTTTCCTGCAATGTCAGATTTTTGAAAGCGATATACTGTTACGTCTGCTGGACTCTTCTGGTTGCGGGGATATCTAGGGCTTGTAGGTTCATCAAGAACCCTAGGTACCCAGAGGCAATAAATGAGCTGCACCCTGCAGTGCATTTTCATTCTATACCGGGTATACAGCAATTCATTTGCTGAAATATAAAGAGTGAAAAATAGATATCAAGAAAACCTTTGTATTTCCAAAATGGGCACAAGATAAGGTGTTGAGGAGCAGTGGTTATTTGCACATCTCTGAATTCCGGGGTGACCATACTAGCATGTGAATTACAGGGCATTTCTCAAATAGATGTCTTTTTTACACACACTCTCATATTTGGAAGGAAAACATGTAGAGAAAGACAAGGGGCAATAACACTTGTTTTGCTATTCTATGTTCCTCCAAGTCTCCTGATAAAAATGATACCTCACTTGTGTAGGTAGGCCTAGCTCCCACGACAGGAAATGCCTCAAAACACAACATGGACCTGTCACAATTTTTGACAGAAAACAGGGGTGTTTTTTGCAAACTGCCTTCCTGTAGATTTTGGCCTCTAGCTCAGCCGGCACCTAGGGAAACCTAGTAAACCAGCGCATTTTTGAAAACTAGAAACCTAGGGGAATCCAAGATGGGGTGACTTGTGGGGCTCTGACCATGTTCTGTTACCCAGAGTCCTTTGCAAACCTCAATTTGGCCAAAAAAACACTTTTCCACTCATTTCGGTGACAGAAAGTTCTGGAATCTGAGAGGAGCCACAAATTGCCTTCGACCCAGCGTTCCCAAAGTCTCCCGATAAAAATGGTACCACACTTGTGTGGGTAGGCCTAGCGCCCACGAAAGGAAACGGCCCAAAACACAACGTGGACACATCACATTTTTTCACAGAAAACAGGTGTTTTTTTGCAAAGGGCCTACCTGTGGATTTTGGCCTCTAGAAATGGTCTAAATACAATTTGCCCCCCAGAGGAGCGACCCTTGCCTAATGGGTCGCTCCCCATCTCTTAAAAAAAAAAAAAAAAATTGCCCTGGCACCTAGAGGTTTCTGCCCCCCTGGGGGCAGATCGGCCTAATAACAATAGGCGGGGCAGAAATGGCCTAAAATAAATGTTCCCCCCTCTCCCTCCCCCAAGAGCGACCCTTGCCTACGGGGTCGCTCCCCCTGCGTGACATTGGTGCAAAAAAACAAATCCCCAGTGCCTAGTGGTTTCTGCCCCCTTGGGGGCAGACTGACCTAAAATCGGCCGATCTGCCCCCCAGGGGGGCAGAAATGGTCTAAATACAATTTGCCCCCCAGAGGAGCGACCCTTGCCTAATGGGTCGCTCCCCATCTCTTTAAAAAAAAAAAAAAAAAAAACGAATTTGCCCTGGCGCCTACAGGGTTCTAGGGGCAGATCGGCCTAATAATGGCCTAAAATAAATTTGCTCCCCCAAACCCCCCCCCGGTCCCCCAAACCTAAATATAATTTGCCCTCTAGGGGAGCGACCCTTGCCTAAGGGGTCGCTCCCCACCTCCAAAAAAATAGAACACAAAAAGGAAAAAAAAATGATTATTATTATCCCTGGTGCCTAGACGTTTCTGCCCCCCCTGGGGGCAGATCGGCCTAATAATAGGCCGATCTGCCCCAAAAAGCCTTCCAAAAAAATGCCCCCCCCCCTGGGAGCGACCCATGCCCAAGGGGTCGCTCCCTTATGCCACTTTCAAAAAGAAAAAAGAAAATCCCTGGTGTCTAGTTGGCGTTTCAAAAGCCGGATTGCTTTGCAATCCGGCTTTTGAAACGCAGAGAGAGACTTCAAAGCCTTTGAGAGACTTTGAAGCCTCTCTCGGCCTCCCCCATCGGAAGAGAAATGCAAAGCATTTCTCTTTCGATCGCACTGGAAGCTGAGCTTCCAGAGCGATGGGAGGAGGCCCTGTGACAAATCAGCGCGCGATCGCACGCACATGGGGGGATGGAAGGGGAAGGGCTTCCCCTTCCATCCCTGCCGTTTGAGCACAGGGGGGGGAGGGGGCGCTAGCGCTCTCCCCAGTTCCCAGGTGCAGGACGAGGTGATCTCGTCCAAGGCACCCGGGAACCGGTGCCCTGGACGAGATCACCTCGTCCAGGGCACAATAGGGTTTAAAGGCACGGTGCCAGGTTTGTTTTTGTTGTTTCTGCTGTGTTAACCTGCATGCGGTCTATTGGCTACTAATGCTCCTTTATTTTCAATGTAGTTTTTTCTTTTACAGTGGATTGTTTATACTTTCTATGCTCTCTACTTTGATTGCAGAAAGGGTTTTTCTATAATTGAAGAGTTAAAAAAAAAAAAAAAAAAATTCACAAAAAATAAAGCATTTTTAGCCTGTTTTCTCAACATAGACTGCATTATTGCTTACACATCTATATAATATAATCATTGTACTAATGTTCTCTACTAGAATTATTTTTATATACATTTGATACAAATACATGTGTTTATATGTGCGCTGGGGTCCCCACACGTGGGTGGGAATATTCAGTGTTTATGACTTTGATGAGGATCCCCTGGAAGAGAGCAGGATAATTTCCTACAGCGCTACAGGGCCGATCCCAGCCCAAACAAAGGGGCATTTAATGGAGTCAAGGAGGGTAAACTAGTAGGTGGGAGTAAGGAGGGGGAAATTCTGGAAGACATCAAGGAAGCAGGGCAGCACCATCATTTTGAAGAGGGCCACACACCAAAGGATGTGGTGGGACAAACTACCCCATCGCTGAAGGTCCTTTGTCATCTGAGCCACCAGCGGGGCCAGATCAAGGGCCCACAACAGCTCAGGAAGCAAATAAATAGATACCCAGGTACTGTAAGGTCAGGAAATAGACAGGAATTACAGATTGCCAATAGCAAACACGCGAGTCACCGCGTATTGGGACCAACCGTGATTTCACTGCATTAACGCAGAGGCCGGAGGCCTCTTCATGGATGCTCAGCAGTTCAAGTCACTGGGGCCTGAGGACTGCAGGTTCACTGAGAAGAGTATAACATCATCTGTCCAGGACCAGCCTTTCCCCCTAGTTTTGCAGCGCAAAAGCCATGCCAGGGGCTCAATGGCGAAAGTGAAGAGGAGAGAGAAAGCAACCCTTGCAGGACCCCATGACCAACAGAGAATGGGGAGGAGCCCAACCCATTGATGAGTGCCTGTGCCAATGGCGTGGATTACAAAAGTCTGAAATGGGGACCAAGCCCCGCACATTCCAGTACCATACTCAAGAAGGATCACACAAGCATATCAAAGGATGTCATGCTAGCACTTTGCATGGGCACATTTATTTTAGCTCTGGGCCTGTGCCTTTTCACCTAGTTCATTCCATTTTATTTTTGCAAGGCTTATTTTTTGTGGCTATGTTTTATCATTTTTATCAAGCTGCTTTTCCATGCAGAATTCGTTATTAGTTATTTTGCACAACATTTCATCTTATGCTCAGCCTAAGGCTGTAGAAGGTTGTACATGATAATTTACTGAGTACTGCCTGTCCAAAAGTACGATGTGTAACCTACACAGAAAAGGCACATTATCACATCAGGGCAGTTCTCAGAACAGCAACACGTTCAGTTATAAAACAATATATAGCCCCAAACCAGATTAGGGGGGATATTCCAGCCAGCCATCCCACACTGTACATGTTGTTGTACCGCTGCTGAACTTGGCCTCATCACTCAATCCACTTGGGATGACTGCCAGGAGACCAACAGGCAAAACCCCTAACTATTCTCAGGTATGGGGCTTCCTTGCAGAGACTAGTACTGGCAGATTAGTGCTAACACTGAAAACACTCTTGTAGATTTTTAGTAGTGCAGGTAGGGATTTTAGAATCATTAGTGTGACAGCATGTTGGGACTTTTTATTTGTTTCACATTTTTGTGATCACAGCGATAATTGTGTTGGGTTTCATTCTCCTTACAATTGCAATTCATGCCTTTTAACATAGAGCGTAGTTGCTTCAAACCAAATACTACTTTTATTTGTCTCTGCATCTATAAGACTTAGATAACTGAGAGAAAGGGGTAAGATCTGTTCTACCATGACTTTCATGAGAAGTCACAGAGAGTCATGTGTCAAGCAGCCACAAATCACATTTACTTCTAGGTTTGGGTGAGGTGCTCCTAGCTAGCTGAAAGGGTTAGGCCGACAGCTGCCAAATGGTGTGGGCTGGACTCAGTCCCCCACAGGCAGCGGTGCTGTCACACAAAACAAGCAGTCTTGTCCCCCTGCCAGCAGTTTTAGGACATGGCGGATCTCCAAAGTATCTCTGTCTCTATGTGCTAAAGGCATCGTAATTACCATATATGGAGACATATGTTGTGTTAGGACAATACCATCCTCATCTAAAAAGGTAGTACCTATCTCAGGCTGTAGATTGTTCAAGCTTGAACTCTAGAAAAATATTTCCCCATCTTTGGTGATTCTATTCCTGAACTGGCCGTTTTTAAACATGGAGGACACTCAATGGGTAGCAACTGCAGCAAACATGAGACAACCTCTCAAACAACATTTATTAAATGATGGGTTCACTGCTGAGGGCAGGGAAGTAAGTAGTCTTAGTAGTTGAGGCACACAAAGCATACAGAACTGAAATTTTCTATTCTTGGGTCACTTTTCAAGCAGCAGATGGGAACACACACACATTTCACAATAGCAAATACACCAGCATGATACAGACAATATGCATATTTAGAAATACCACTATCTTTTCAAGAACATAAGATGTGGCTTGATGGCGCCCTACCACACGTTCCACAAAACATTAGAGTAGGTCCTTTAGGTAATGACGGTCCCCCCTGGCCAGAATTAGCCACATATACACCACACCCTAATATAGGAAATTTACAAGTAGCATACATAGGTGTATTGTAAAATATCTTTGTAGATATATACAGTACGATTAATACAATTCATGATGCAGACCTTTTAACACCACCCCAGCAAGGGCTGCTCCAGCGCAACCACATGTGGCTACAGGAGGGATTAATCCTGCGATTGTGCATTCAATTATGGGCAATGTACCCATCAAACGTGAAGAAATTTCAGTTTTGGCTAACACAAAAAATAAGCATTTAGTCAACACTGTTGCCACATATGGGACCCCAAGATAAACAGAATTCTCACAATGTGCTTGACCCTTTTGGGATGGTTCCTTCAGTGGACCACTGTGCCACTTGGGGTGCAGTTTTTGCTGCACTGTACACTACCACACACAGTACACCAAAAAGTGCAAATCTTCCAGAAGTCTTAAAACAGATTGAAGTCGAATACAGTGCTGCCCCAGTCCTAGACTTGGGAATGCAATCAATGGGCAATTTTGCCACAGTGTTTTCAATTATATTAAGTAACTTACATGGGGAAACAGTAGCAGTGGCAGAAAACCAGCAGCTACAAGATGTTCCA
Organism: Pleurodeles waltl; assembly: GCF_031143425.1. NCBI lineage: Eukaryota > Metazoa > Chordata > Amphibia > Caudata > Salamandridae > Pleurodeles > Pleurodeles waltl. The sequence goes on from NC_090444.1 coordinate 850,267,860, forward strand.
GCACAGGACCAAGAACGTGAGCTGCCAAAAATTATCGTAGAAACCTATACTAGTATAGGTCGGGATAGTCTAGGAGCCAGACCAGGCAAATCACAACTACAGGATAAATCCAATACGGATTCTACCGAAGAAGCACAAGAGAGTTCTAAAAATACACAGGGATAAACAAAAACAAAATAAAACCAATCAAAAACAAAAAGGAGAATCTCAGCAGTAGGAGACCTCTGAGAAACGCTATAATCTAAGAAATAGGGAAACTTTAACAACTCCCATTAGATACCAATATACTGATACTCGCCAATCTTGTTCCTTCTAGGACTCAACGGACAAACGGAGAGAGGAGGGCAGTCAAGACATTTAAATAAGTGTGTGAAAACGAGAAAGGAGTCAAAGGAATTCAAAAAGAAAAAGGTTGCAGCCATCTTGGCGAAAAATGACACACATATTGAGAACTTTGCTGAAGAACAGGTCATGGACAGTGACTCTGCTAGACAGCAGTCACAACAGTGCATACATTTCCATCGGGGCCTTCAGTGTTTAAACATCAGCTGGTCATGCATAGTAACTTGTGAAAAACAGAACCTGGGACGCTGTGCGGCATGCACTTTCTGAGTCTATTCATAGTAAAGTCTAGTGCATCTTGTAATCCATTAAGCAGTCCTCACGCTTGCTATCAATCATACAACACCTCACAGGACCCTAACAACCCCACACCCCTGCCCTTACCCCCTTGAGGTGTGAGTCCGTTTGACTCATGAATAATCCCCAACATCCGATTTTATGTAAGAGAACTATTTGTGGTATTTCCTTCAGCCACAGCATGTCATAGAGGGCCACTGCAATGGAATGCATAAAGGTCTCAGTCTATTTCGGGGACCACCTTTTGGAAGCATACATAGACAGCATCCGAATTAGGTCTCCACAGGTATCCCAGGTTCCGGGTGCTCCAGCTGTTCCAGTACGGCCTCCCAAGCCCTGGCTGCCTCCATGGTACTGCGCCCTCTCCTGGCATTCCAGTGTCATATTGTACTCTCACAGGATGCACACCTAATGAGCTCCTTCTGCCATGTAGCTATTTCTGGCCGACAAGGGTTTTTCCAGTTCATGGACATCTCTTTTCCCTCCAAGACAAATGCCAGGTCCAGAAATTTGCTAGTTACCTTAGTTTTTGCCATGTAGGGAAACTTGTGTAACAGGCAACTGACAAGGGTGCAAGGAATTGTTCTTTCACTTATCTTGGCCATTCTGCTAGTGATGACCTCCTAAAAGCCTGTCAAATGAGGACATCCCCAGAACATGTGAAACAAATCCCTCTCCCTCCTCAGCACATTGTGGGCATTTCACGTCTGTGGTGGCAAATTATTTATTGATTCTGCTAGGCGTGAGGTACACCATGTGGAGGGCATAAAAATTAATAAGTCTGAATCTGGCATTTCTTGTCACCTTAGTCATGTATTCCAATATACACTCAGAATCCTCATCTAGGAGGCTGGTATCTAAATCCTCCTTCATTTAGGTTTTCAATTGTATCAAGGGCTGGTCAATGTCTTGTCTGAATCTCCGGTATAAACAAATCACTGCTTTGAAGGTGCCTGAGGTGGTCACTATATATTGACAGCTGGCTGACGACCTCTGCTACACCCTGCTTCCAGAGGGACCATTTTTAGCACTGCTTCCCTTCCTGCTACTGATAAGGGTAATTAATGTCTGCCAAAACTCCGAACTAGCCCTTAGGGCCCGAATTGATCTACTCACATTGCCTTCCAGGAAGTACTCTGTTTTGTGGTGGATGTAGACCCCTAAATGAGGAAGGCATCGAGGCTCCCAGTGTAAGGTGGCTAGGCCTTTTGGAGGCAGTCTGGTGTGCCACACTGGGAATACACATGACTTATTCCAGTTAACTCAAACACCAGAGAGGTTGCAAATGTGGTCCAGCAAGCCCTGGGCCCCATCCAGATCCACCCCAGCACCCTGTGGCAAAAGCAAAAGGTTGTCCACGTATAGTGCTATATAATACGTCTGACCAAGCATCAGAATTTCTCACAAGATTTCAGAGCCCTGGATGCGCATGCTAGGGGCTCCACTGCCAGCAGGGCAAACAATAGGGGTTGATAGGGGCAACCTTGACTGGTTCCCCTCTCAATGCTGCAACTGACTGAGAACGTATGCCCTGTTCTAACTCTGGTTGAGGGTTCAGTGTACAGTAGCCTTGTCCAGGAGATAAACCCTTGGCCCAACCCAAAGCGTTCTGTCACCTTACAGAGGAAAGGCCATTCAAGGTTATCAAAGGCCTTCTTGATGTCAACGGCAAAGATAGTAGCATTTGTGTTTCCGGTTGCAGTCATCTCCAAGACTGCAAGGAGCCTACGTATATATGTACTGTGCTGCGACCTGGGATAAACCCCGCCTGGTTGGATGGATAAGGGAGGTCATATATGGAAGTAAATGGTAGACTAAGATTTTACTAAGAAGTTTGTAATCAGTATTCATTATGGACAGAGGGCGATAGGCTTGCCTGTTCTTGGCTGACTTACCATGTTTCAGGAGAGGCATCAAGAGGGCCTCACAGGTGGAATGTTGCAGTCGTTCAGTATCTTGAGCCACCTTATATAATTCAGTTACTCTAGGGGCCAGACTCTCAGCATAGGTGGAGTAAAATTCCACCTGGAATCCGTCTGTTCTTGAGATCTTATTCCGAGCCAGGAATTTGAGAGCCGCTCGCATTTCCGGTAAGGTGATAACGCTACCCAGGCCTTCCCACACCTCTAGAGACCCTAGTTAAATTTACTAGGACTAAAAAAAGCTTCTCTCTCAGTGACAGCTGTTCCGCCGATACTACTGTACAACCTAGTCTAGTATTTCCTAAACTCTCGGTTAATGTGTTCCTGGGGATGTACATTGTCACCTGCTGCAGTGTCAATTTCCACTTTTGCCGAACCCAGCTTTGCCGGGTTCGCCAGCCACACCAGTAGATTCCCTGCCCTGTCCCCCTCAGTGTGAGCCTGCACTGTGTACTCTCGGTATTTGAAGCAACGCAGCCTCTCAGTGTGCTCAGCCACTTTCTTTTTAGCCTCTAACAGTTCGGGGTGTACTTCAGGTTGGCCAGGTGTGGGCTGCTCACAGTTGCGCAGGGCTGCTTCCGTGTGGAGGATCTCAGATACGGAAGTCTTACGGATTTCCACCAATTCTGCAATGCAGCATCCCCTTAGGACTGTTTAGAATGCCTCCCATTTGACTTGCAAGGTAGAGGCTGTACCTGCATTGTCCTTGAAGTAGTGCGTAATGAACAACCCTTTAGCTCTGCAGTAGACCGGGTCCTCGAGGGACTAAGGGCGCAACTTTCATGATGGAATATTAGGGCAAACTTTTCCCCATTTCAAGCCCAACATCAAAGGGTTATTTTCTGAGATTGTTCAGCTGAGGTACTCAGCGGAGACCACAAGTTCATGGATCGCTGGAGTGCAAAGGAATGTGTCCAATTTCATGTGCAAGTCATGGAGGAAGGAAAAGAAGGAATAGTAGTGGTCAATCGGGTTACGGCAGTGCCATGTATCCTGTAGTCTCCCACTCTGCCTGTCGAGCTGCAAATGCCCAGGACACAGGTGAGTCAGACAGACAGAGATATGAGTGGTCTAAGGACACATCAGTTATAAAATTATAGGCACTCCCACCCAACCCACAAATGACCGGACCCATTAAGGGCAAAGCCAGGGTCAGAGAAAGGTCCACAAAGAAGAAGGACACCTGCTCAGCATTGGGCCCATAGATGCAGTCAAGAACTACATCTCTGCAATTCAGTTGTTCACCCAAAACTGCATAGCATCTCACTGAATCTAACATCTGGAGTGGATCCAAATAAGTGCCCCCCTCGCAAAGGTTGAGTATGTGGTGTGGTAACCCTGACCCCTCCACCTGCACTGTAAAGCTACCCCCTCCTTAGCAATAATGTGAGTTTCCTAAAATAGAGCTATGTGCACTCCACTCCTGTTTAGGTATGAAAAGACCTTGTGGCGCTTGTGTATCTTGTTCATCCCCCTAATGTTCCAACTTAAGATTTTAAACCCTGTGGCAGATGCCTTAATATAGCTATGGTATGGGAGACCCGTTGGTATCTTCGGTTTATGGCAGTGAACGAATAGCCCCTCCCCAACCAACTGAGGGCTGAGCCATGGACACACACCAATCCCACACATCCATTCCAACAAAATATACAAATCCCAGATCTCCCCCTTCACAGGACAAGTAGGACCAAGCCCTCCATCCAAACAGGTGAACAATAAAGGGGGTAACTTTTGGTTGTGGAAAATTCCACCTAACTGAGTTAGTTAGGATAGTGTCTATTGAGTACCCTCCCCAGCCCCCCCTCCACGTACCCCCATTCAAGTCTTCAGGTGAAGAACACTTGGTTTAATGCTAGATACTTTGTAGGCCCCCAATGGTGCTAAGGATCGGTGCCAAATTATCCGCCCGCTTCTATGGGCTGGGTACATCCCCAGGACCATCACTTCACCTTTCAAAAGTTAAACAATAAATTGGAACCAGTACATCAATAAGGTCAAAACAGATAGTCTGCTGTGAATGGTGTTACTACCGGAAGTTCTTCAGCAGAGTTCAGAACCACTGTCACTATCATTGCTCGAAGGTTCAGCGGCCTGGGATTCTCCATCGCTCATGACTTAACGTCACTACCTCTTTAATTGCACCTTGCTGCACCTCCTGGGCCTCCGCCTTGGTCAGGGTTCCTGCACGCCGCTCTCTCTTACACTGTGGTTTCTTTCTTGGACCTCACACTTAACATGGCGAGTCCCAGCTGGGTCTCGCCTGCAGATTTGCCTCGATCCAGTCCCACATCTGCTGTGGTCTATGGAAGAAGAGGGTTCCACCTGGTGCGATCACCTGCAGGCTAGTCAGGAACATCATGGAGTACTGCACTCCCATCGGGCGCTGTTGACATTTCACATCAATGAATGAGGCTCACTGTTTTTGAATTCCCTTTGTGACATCGGGGAAAATCATGATTTTATCGCTGTCTATTTGAAGGTCGTTCCTCTTCTGGGGTTGGCCTAGGATATGGTCCCATTCTCTGTACTGAAGAAGACACGCCACCACAGGTCCCGGCGCCGCTCCAGGTGGATGTGGTCAAGCCGGCACCCATTGTAGGGCAAAGAAGTGAGAGACCTTCTGGGCCACCTCATTTCACAGTCAGTGCTCCAGGAATGTCAGTATATCCTGCCTCTCAGAATGTTTGGGTTGGCAGATAACTTGTTTATTGTTCCTCCTTGACCTGCTCTCACTGTCTTTCTAGGATTTGGACCTTGGTCTCCATGAGGGTTAGTTACTCCTGTAAGCTAGTGTCATCGGGGTGGAGGCCTGATATGGTGAGATCTGTCGAGGTGACCCTTTCCACCAGTCGCCTATGATCATCCTTTAGGATACCAAGATCAGCTCCCAATGTATCGATCTTCGTTTCTAGGGCTTCCATAGAGGCTTTGCTAGCCTGTTGTATGTCCTGTAAAAAAGGGCTACTGTGCAATTCCACCTTTGGAGGTGGGGGCTATCCCGTTCGGGCTTCTTACGAGCTCAATGGAGGTCCTCCTAGGTCACTCTTCCAATGGGCTTTGCCCACTGTGCTCACTCTGCCGGCGTCGGTAACCAGGGAGCCTCTCCTCATGAGCCTTGTTGTCGTAGGAAGGGACGCTTCCCATACCTCCTGAAGAGTACCCCCCATCGCTCCCACCACAGCTCAGAGGGGGTGTCAGAGTGTTCCCACTAGTTTCCTGCAATGGAGACTCCAGGGGCCTAGCACCTTCAACACGTGTAGTACTACTCCAGGTCTATTCCCTTCGGGTTGTTGCCTGGTCATAGAATCAATAGGGCGCATAACCCACTGTGACCATTCAGTCTGTGTTCAAATGGAGCAGGGGATTCCCACTCCTGATCCTCCCCTCTTTTGGTCCCCTGGTGGGAATGCATTGAGCCCAGCAGGGGTAGCCATCAGGGGCACCAGGCTAAGCTGCGTGTTGGGACACCCCACCCCATCACAGGACACACTGCGCGGCAGGGGGGTTGGTTCCAGTTGTGGAGGCCTCAGACCCCAATCCCCCAACGAGTGAAGTAGCCGGTTCTGTAGGTTGGGTGAGGGGGAGAGTGGAAATAGCCCACTCAGTAGCAAGAAGTGTAGGCATCAGTCAAACACCCCCCTCCAGGCACCAGCAGAAGTTCAGTGAGGGGAGGCCTGTGGAGTCCCTCCCAGTGTGAGGGGACCCTTCCCCTGGGCAGGGTGCGAGTAGCTGGATATCCAGCAGCCCCCACCGGTGAGGGTAAGTCCAGTTATATGGTCTTGCACAGAGGGAGGGGCCCAGTCTCGAAACAACCAAATCCAAGGCCGCTGTGCTGATTCCTTCTTGATCTTTTGGAAGGCCTCACCAGGTGTGCAATACAGGAGATTAGGCAGGCAGTTGTACATATGCTCTCCCCCACTGCCAGTCAATAGTAGACACCAGTCTGGTGGACTCATCACCAGCGGTGCGCAAGTGGGCACCTTCAAGATTCCTCCAATCCCCCACTACAAGCGCATGATGGGGAGGTGGGGCATACCAGGGCCTCGCTCTCCATAGGTGCCTACGGCCTTGCACCGGTGAAGTTTCCTCGTGGGCCCCTCCTGGTTGAGACTGTCCCTTGCTCTGGGCTGGCCTCCCCCATGCGTCGCAGCACAGACGCTACACTTATTTCAGGCCTGGAAGCGCAGCAGGCGCAGTCCAGCTAGAGCACTTGCCTGCCCGCGCCACAGGCCCCAGGCCACTGCTGTCGCCTTTTGTCCTTAGCACTCTCCCCTATTCCAAGGGTCACCAGTAATGGAAAGCTTGTCCCTCGCAACGCTCAGCTGGTGAGGTTTCCTCGCGGCCCCTTGCTGTCCATGGCAATCGTCTCTGGCTCCAGGCTGCATGCCGCTTCCCCCCCCCCAAGTGACACAGCACAGTCACTTCACTTACTTCAGGCCTGGGGGCCTGGCGGGCACAGCCCAGTTGGAATTTCCACCCGTCTGCACTACAAGCCCCAGGATGCTGCTGTCGTCGTATATCCCCGGCACTTCCTGCTGCTCCGTGGGCCACCAGTGATGTAGAGCTCGGTGTGGTGCTTGGAAGGAGCTCGCCCCGTGCAGTGCCCAGGTGGTGAGGTTTCTTTGCAGGCCCCCTCCTGACTGCAGCAATCGATCCTGGTTCCGGACTGGTCCCCGCAAGCATCATAGAACGGCACTCCTCTTAGTTTAGGCTTGGTGGCCTGGCAGGTGCAGTCCAGCCAGTGCAGTCACTTGCCCACATTACAGGCTTCAAGTCACCACCATAAGTTCTTGGGTACTCTCTGCCGTACCACGGGCCACCGGTAACATAGATCTATATTGGGAAGAGGAAAGGAGCTTGCCCCGAACAGTGCACCACTCAGCCCGCAGGTTCCTCTCCGCCACGCTGTTAGCCGGAGTCAATAGGCTCTAGGATCTCATGGCCGCCAACTTGTGCAGCGAGGCCAATTCCTTATTTAAAGGGAAACACAGTGGATGGGAAGGAGGGTGGGTCACCAGACGGGAGCAGCACAGCTCACGTCCTACTGCACCAACACCTGACCATGCCTCCCAAGAGGTCACAATAGTTTGCCAGAATCTTCAAGAGCTTCTGGATGTAACAACAACTAACAACTTTCTTGAGGTCGAAACTGAGGACCGGTGCATCTCCCCACCAGACAGGTTTACAAATTGAAAATTCAAACTGAGGGAGAAAGAGAGAGCATATTTGAGTTCTATTTTGGGGATGATTAACACTTAGCTATGATATCATCCCGGCAGAAAGAGACTGGACAACTGAATTTGTCCATAATCTCCCACAAGCGAAAAATGTCATTTTGCCAACTTTGTCAGTCCTCGATATATATACTAAAAGAAGCTTACACAGTAGATTGGGCACTGGCACAGACCCCAGCATTGTACTGCAATCACGGTGGGAGGGATAGAAATTCCCCGTACCAAGTAATATCAATTAGGTCAACACTACAGGTTCAACCACAATAAACATGAGGCTAAAGCACCAGTCACAGAAATACTCTCACAACTAGAGTAATTGGGGAGTAATAGAACCCTGCGTATCACCAATGAATAACCTTTGTTTCCCATATCTAAGCTGGAGCATTCGTACAGGACAGCCTTGGATTACAGACATCGTATCAGTCATACACGTACATTTGCAATACAAAATGCACTCAGCACTGATTAACAATTTAGTGTGCAAAAAATACAAAACAACCTTGGATATTTCCAATGTTTTTTTTTGCCAACACTTAGTCCCTGAAAGTCAGAATTGGAGTGCCTTCAGTGGGCTTGGCTCTCGAAGGGAATCTTTGCTGACTCCCTCAAGGGAGTAAGAAAATTTGAGTATTGTTCTCAGCCGGTGCAACATCAATTTTACATGATACTGACCCCAAGGCGTTGTCCCAGATAGATGAAATCCACCTCACAGATGACCTATGAACACACCTACAACAGGTGGACCACATTGTTGTAGGATTTGCCAAATTGGGCTACAGATTTAGTTTCAAGAAAACTAAAATTGTTTTTCTCAGTGTTCTATTTTAGGATATGAGTTATCATAAGAGGGAAAGTTTGGTACCCCACTTTCTAGAAAGGTGCGAATAATTACAACCTCCTAACATCATTAAAAAGCTACAGTCATTGCTGGGCTTTTTCTACACTGGCAGAACTTACATCCAGACTATGCAAAATGCGTAAAACCACTTTATAACTTAATACGGCCAGACTTTTCATTCAAACATTGGCGATTTGAAAATACACCTATTCTTAACCTCTTCGCTGCCGGGCCTTTTCCCCTCCTGTGCCGAGCCTTTTTTTGGCTATTTGGTGCAATTCGCGCTTAGGCCCTCATAACTTTTTGCTCACATAAGCTACCCACGCTAAATTTGCATCCTTTTTTCCAACATCCTAGAGATTCTACAGGTACCCAGACTTTGTGGGTTCCCCTGAAGGAGACCAAGAAATTAGCCAAAATACAGCAAAAATTTCGTTTTTTAAAAATAAATGGGGGAAAAGTGCTGCAGAAGAAGGCTCGTGGTTTTTTTCCCTGAAAATGGCATCAACAAAGGGTTTGCGGTGGTAAAATCACCATCTTCCCGGCTTTCAGGAACAGGCAGACTTGAATTACAAAACCCAATTTTTCAACACAATTTTTACATTTTACTGGGCCATACCACATTTTTACTATTTTTTGTGCTTTCAGCCTCCTTCCAGTTAGTGGGTGGGTGAGAAACCAATGCTGGATCACAGAAAGCTAAACATTTCTGAAAAGTAGAAACAATTCTGAATTCAGCAAGGGGCCACAAGTGTTTCCTACAGAAAATAACAGCTGAAATAAAAATATTGAAATTGAGGTTAAAAAAAAAAAACTGCCATTTTTCTCCAAGTTTTACTCTGTAACTTTTTCCTGTGATGTCAGATTTTTGAAGGCAATATACTGTTATGTCAGCTGGACTCTTCTGGTTCCGGGGATATATAGGGCTTGTAGGTTCATCAAGAACCCTAGATACCGAGAGTCAATAAATGAGCTGCACCTTGCAAGGGGTTTTCATTCTATACTGGGTATACAGCAATTCATTTGCTGAAATAGAAAAAGTGACAAACAGATATCAAGAAAACCTTTGTATTTCTAAAATGGCCACAAGATAGGGTGTTGAGAAGCAGTGGTTATTTGCACATCTCTGAATTCTATGCCTATGCTAGCATGTGAATTACAGGGCATTTCTCAAATAGACGTCTTTTTTACAAACTGTCTTACATTTGAAAGGAAAAAAATGTACAGAAAGACAAGGGGCAATAACACTTGTTTTGCTATTCTGTGTTCCCCCATGTCTTCCGATAAAAATGGTACCTCACTTGCGATGGTAGGCCTAGCGCCTGCAACAGGCTGACAAGTGCAGCAGAATTTATATCGGTATAGATGAGACAATGCTGGGAGGTAGGAATTTTGTGGATTCCTGCAGATTCCAGAAGGTTTCATCACAAAAACGTGGGAACAATGTGTGATTTCCAGCAAAGCTGGAGGTTTGCAGAGCATTGTGGATACAAAAATGGTGTGGGGTGCATGTGAAACACCACCCTGGAATCACCCAGATGTTTAGTTTTCAGATGTGTCTAGGTCTTGTGGATTTTTCTACATGGCAGCGTCCCAAAGTACATAAAGTGCAGCCCTCACCATTCCAAGTGGGACGATTCTGAGAGTTAGCCAAGCTCTCATGGCCCAAATGTAAAACCAAAAACCAAAATAATCAAATGTCTTCTTGCTTGCTGTGGGATAAGATGTTTTAGAGTGCGGGGGAATGCTGAAAGACTGTTACCCTCTTCAGTTGGGGTGCGGGAATAACCAGGCCCACACTGGTTGGTAGCCACCCCCTCAATATATATAGGGTTCAGTCCCCTTGTGTGAAATTGGCGCAAAAAAAAAAAAAAAGATCCCCGGTGCCTAGTGGTTTCTGCCCCCCTTGGGGGCAGATTAGCCTAACAAAAATAGGCCGATCTGCCCACAAGGGGGGCAGAAATGGTCTAAATACAATTTGCCCCTCAGGGAAGCGACCCTTGCCTAAAGGGTTGCTCCCCACCTCTAAAAAACTAAAAAAACTAAAAAGAAATTCACTGGTGCCTAAATGTTTTTCAACCCCCCGACTAACCAAAAACCAGCCTATCAAATAACAATAGGTTGATCTGCCCCAGTGGGGGGGGGGGGCAGAAATGGCCTAAAATAAATTGCCTCTCAGGGCCCCATCACATGATCGGAAGAGAAATGCTTTGCATTTCTCTTCCGATCGCATGGGGAAGTGGCCTCTGATGAGGCGCGCTGAAATCATCAGATGTCACTGGTGGGGTCCGGGTTCCCTTCCATCCCTGCTTTGGGGTGGGGGTGCGGTGGGGGGGGGGGGACGGGGGGGGGGGTCAGAAGAGCCCACAGAGGGAGCGCTAGCGCTTCCTCTGAGCTCAGTGCCGAGGACGTAATGATTACGTCCTTGGCATTTGAGCACTGTGCCGTAGGACGTAACCATAACGTCCACGGCACAGAACGGGTTAAAGGACTGCAACAGGACATGCTTGAAGATAAACACTTTCACACATGTGACAACTGAACAAACTTGCTGTAGGAAGTTGGCTCTGTGTATATACTATTTCAAAGTAAGAAATAGTGTATACAGAGTCCAACGGTTCCCCTTAGAGGTAAGGTAGTGGGAAAAAGAGAGAATTCTAATGCTCTATTTTGTGGTAGTGTGGTCGAGCAGTAGGCTTATCAGAGGGTAGTGTTAAGCATTTCTTGTACACCCACAGGCAATACATGAGAACACACACTCAAAGACTTACTCCAGACCAATAGGTTTTTATATTTTCTTAGTTTATTTTAAGAACAACAGGTTCAAGATTTACAAGTAATACTTCAAACGAAAGGTATTTCACTTAGGTACTTTGAATAACCACAATAGCATGTACAGTTTTGGCAAAAATGGCAATAAGCTATTTTAAAAGTGGACACCGTGCAAAAATCAACAGTTCCTGGGGAGGTAAGTGATTGTTAAGTTCACAGGTAAGTAAAACACTTACAGGGTTCAAAGTTGGGTCCAAGGTAGCCCACCGTTGGGGGTTCAAGGTAACCCCAAAGTTACCACACCAGCAGCTCAGGGCCGGTCAGGTGCAGAGGTCAAAGAGGTGCCCAAAACACAAAGGCTTCAATGGAAACAGGGGTGCCTCGGTTCCTGTCTGCCAGCAGGTAAGTACCCACGTCCTCGGAGGGCAGACCAGGGGGGTTTTGTAGGGCACCGGGGGTTGGGGGGGGGGGGGGGGGCACAAGCAGGCACAGAAAGTACACCCTCAGCGGCACAGGGGCGGCCGGGTGCATCGTGCAAACAGGCGTCTGGTTTCAGATAGGAATCAATAGGGAGACCAGGGGGTCTCTTCAACGATGCAGGCAGGCACGGGGGGCTCCTCGGGGTAGCCACCACCTGGGCTAGGCATGGGGGTCGCCTGGGGGTCGCTCCTGCACTGGAGTTCGGTTCTTTCAGGTCCTGGGTGCTGCGGGTGCAGTGCTGGTTCCAGGCGTCGGGTTCCTTGTTCCAGGCAGTCGCGGTCAGGGGGAGCCTCTGGCTTTCCTATACAGGCGTCGCTGTGGGGGCTCAGGGGGGTCAACTCTGGCTACTCACGGGCTCGCAGTCGCCGGGGAGTCCTCCCTGTAGTGTTAGTTTTCCGCAGATCGAGCCGGGGGCGTCAGGTGCAGAGTGGAAAGTCTCACGTTTCCAGCGGGAAACATGGGGTCTTTAAAGTTGCTTCTTTGTTGCAGAAAGTTGCAATTTCTTGAACAGGGCAGCTGTTCTCGGGAGCTTCTTGGTCCTTTAGATGCAGGGCAGTCTTCTGAGGCTTCAGAGGTCGTTGGTCCCTGTTGGATGCGTCGCTTCGTCGAAGTAGGGAGACAAGCCAGTGGGGCTGGGGCCAAATCAGTTGTCGTCTCCGTCTTCACTGCAGGGCTTCTGGTCAGCAGTCCTTCTTTAGGTTGCAGGAATCTATCTTCCTCGGTTCTGGGAGCCCCTAAATACTGAATTTATGGGTGTGTTTAGGTCTGGGAGGGCAGTAGCCAATGGATACTGTCCTTGAGGGTGGCTACACCCTCTTTGTGCCTCCTCCCTGTGGGGAGGGAGGCACATCCCTAATCCTAATGGGGGAATCCTCCTTCTACAAGATGGAGGATTTCTAAAAGTAAGAGTCACCTCAGCTCAGGACACCTTAGTGGGTGGTGACTCCTTGTTTTTCTAATTATCTCCTCCAACCTTGTCGCCAAAAGTGGGGGCAGTGGCAGGAGGGGCAGATATCTCCACTAGCTGGGATGCCCTGTGGCGCTGTAACAAAGGGGGTGAGCCTTTGAGGCTCACCGTCAGGTGTTACAGTTCCTGCAGGGGGAGGTGAGAAGCACGTCCACCCAGTACAGGCTTTGTTCCTGGCCACAGAGTGACAAAGGCACTCTCCCCATGTGGCCAGCAACATGTCTGGTGTGTTGCAGGCTGGCAACAACTAGTCAGCCCGCACTAGAAGTCGGGTATGTTTTCAGGGGGCATCTCTAAGATGCCCTCAGTGTGCATTTATAGTGCTGAGATGTTTGATACCAAACTTCCCAGTCTTCAGTGTAGCCATTATGGTGCTGTGGAGTTCATGTCTGGCAGACTCCAAGACCATATACTCTAAAGGCTACCCTGCACTTACAATGTCTAAGGTTTTGCTTAGACACTGTAGGGGCATAGTGCTCATGCACATATGCCCTCACCTGTGGTATAGTGCACCCTGCCTTAGGGCTGTAAGGCCTGCTAGAGGGGTGACTTACCTGTGCCACAGGCAGTGTGAGGTTGGCAGGGCACTCTGAGGGGAGTGCCATGTCGACTTAGTCTTTTTCTCCCCACCAGCACACACAAGCTGTGAGGCAGTGTGCATGTGCTGAGTGAGGGGTCCGTAGGGTGGCATAAGACATGCTGCAGCCCTTAGAGACCTTCCCTGCCATCAGGGCCCTTGGTACCAGGGGTACCAGTTACAAGGGACTTACCTGAGTGCCAGGGTTGTGCCAATTGTGGAGACAAAGATATAGGTTAGGGAAAGAACACTGGTGCTGGGGCCTGGTTAGCAGGGTCCCAGCACACTTTCAAATCATAACTTAGCACCAGCAAAGGCAAAAAGTCAGGGGGTAACCATGCCAAGGAGGCATTTCCTTTCACTTGATCATCAGGGTAATTCCTGGAGCCATTGGGTTCACCTATGTAACATTCAAGGAGGTTGACACCATACCAACGGCCTACAAATTACATTTCTATTCTAACGTTGAATAGTGTTTTGCTCCCACTGGAAACAATTCTGACTGCTGTGCAGATGGCTGTCATAAAAGAGAGACCTCTTGCCCAGGTTAAACCAATTATTGTTTTTACCCCTATACCAGACCTTGAGGCTGTTGCCAAGGCTACTGTCCCAAATGGAAAAGCATGACATCTATGTTGGATCCAATAGGCAACGTCTTATGGCCACTGATGGTGATGATGATAATTTTGATCCAAAACTTCAGACACAAGAATTCCTTCAACATGAACTTGAATACCCAATGCCTACAAACATTTTGCCTCTTTAATAATAGGGATCATCATTTACAGTGGTGGTTCAACCAAGCTCAGCAGCAGGTACCAAACACCAATAGCCCGCCGCTTGCGCAGCTGTAACCAGGGTAATGAGGGATGGTACATTCCTCTACAAGCAGACCTTAGGGGACTGTACTACACAACATGCAGAGCTTAAGGCTCTAATCTTGGCACAGGAACACACAGATCCTGAACTTTTTACAATGATTGTATGATTTGTACTATTGTGTCCAATCCTTCCATGAATATCTGCACTATTGGAGCCAAAATGGGATCAGAGATTCAAAAGGGAACACCATAAAACACAAATTTTTATGGGGGAGGGTGTAGATCTTAAAGAGAAGCTATCGAAGACCCATGGAGTTCATATATTGGGTCACAAACATGTTGGAGTACATGTTGTAGAAAACACTTTGGCAGATGAGGCGACCAAATCAGCATTAGCCACAGCTTCTGTTGCTGCTGTTACTCGTTCTCACACAAGACTAGACAATCAACACTGGCTGCTGCCCCTACCAAAGGCATATCATGCCAAATATTCCTACCATTTAAGTGCCACAAATATTGCATTTGCAACTATACCAGGGGTGTGTGACAGTGTGATCCCCAACCAAGACAAGAGATTAGATCTCATAAAAGCAGTGCTGGAGGGGGTTTCTTTTCTTCTGCGCATGCAGGTGCGGCGGCTAAAATTCCATTACTTCAAAAACGCGACTGGTGGCCAGGTAAATACAAGCAGACCAAACAGTATGTTGTTTCTTGTGATATGTCAATAAACTAAAGGGTCCACTGTCAAACGCCCACTGCAAGTCTCTTGGCTTCCAACAAACCATTTCAAAGTGTGTACCTGGACCACTGGGGTCGCTTATAACCGGATGATGACGACTTATGGGCTGCGGTGGTGTGCGTGTACGAGACATCTTGAGGGTACCACATTCTCCTTGTGTAGCAGAGCCCACGGGACTCAATCCACACCTGGAACTGGCGAGAGTGAGAATGATGCCCACCCCAGAGCACCAGTGAAGTCCAGTTCTGAATTGGGAACCGCACTGAAAAGTTACAGTAATAGACCCTGTTGTATCAGTAATGGCAGAGGAACAGGCAGTTCTCTCCCAGTTAGTGGGTCTCCTGCAGCAGGACGACAGGTTGAAAGTGGCTAGAAAGCAAAGCACCGCCGTACGCTTGACGCAGTCCAAAAGTCTACTCACAATCCAAGATACAATTTTAACCTCCATGGCGGGCAGGACTGAGTGAGTACAGAGCAGGTAGTGCCAGAAGGACACTGCAAAGATTTACCCATGTCAGGATGGAAACAAGATTAACGAGAAGGAAGAAAATCAAAGGAAACAGCGCTCACAGTCAATCACCAAATCAAACTTAATACATTCTTAAATGCACGGTGCTCCTGGCAGGAGGATCTTCCTCCCTCCTCCAATGTTTCTGAAAGAAACCAAACAGCGACAAACAGATGTCAGGGCACTCATGAATAAAAGTTCAGTCCTCCATATGTGTCAAGACTTGACATTTTGTTCAAAATCATCAAATATAAGTCAGACCGGGATAGTAGGCAAAGGTTCAATTTAATCTTGAAATGCAATATCCATTAGGGCAACAATAACCGTCCTTAGAAAACAATATCCATAATGCAACAACAGCCAACACGTGTTTCGTCCTATGAGACAAATATTCTCGAAGACTTCATCAGGGCTGTAAGAAATATAAATGGTAACCATGATTATAATAGAACTCGCCCCACTGAGCATCTAGTACCATTGCCCCCGTCACTTTTGTGAAGAAAAACCTGTGACTTATATGTGACTTTGCGTGACATAATAAATAGTTGAAGCATTAGATTACACAGAAGGCCACCATGATACAAGCTAATAGTCCATAACACAAAACAAAATAACCTGAAAGATATCATGTGAATGAGAATAACAAGGAGGGTGACATCTATTATTTAGTAAAGAAGAAAAATGAGAAAAATCAATAACATTAAGATAGTCATGACACCCTCGTGCATGTCCTCACACGAGATATAAGAAAAAAGAAATAAAGGAAATCAGAATGTTGAGAGCTCCTCCTAGTGCCAAAAGTAATGTTGTGCTGTAAGGAATAACCTAAAATTCACAAGCCATACCTTCCATAATAGTTGAAGGGACTTCAGAGCCGAAAAAGCTTAATAAGCTCTCCTGGAATCCCCATCACAATCTAACTATATCTAGGTGTCTAAAATAAAATGATATCCCAAAGTAAGCCCTTCTTAATACCAAATCTAACATGTGAATGTCTACATAACCAAGAATAAACTCTAATATATGCAGCAAAAAGTCTACGTACCCAGTATTGTGTCGTCCAAAATGTATGCGTTACTGCTCAATCTATTAAGTGTAAAGCCCACTGAAAATAAGCACGTAAAGTGTTAAAGTTATTCCAGCCCAAGCTAGAAGTTCTGCTAATTGCTATTAGAAATTTCCATATCCAGCCCACTCGCTCTCCTTTAATTCAGAATAGCGGAGAACCGCATTCCTGTCCTCCCGCGGCGCTCCTGTAAAAAGTAACAAGAAGAACACCTGCACTCGGGGAGACCATAATTTATAACGTCCTCCCAGACGCTCAGATACTAAAAGTGAAAGAGGACTAGCGCCCCCAGCGCGGGCGCCATCTTAGATGTAGAAAGTGTGCAGCACTTAACGAATAATCATGACTGTGCCCAAACATGGGCTACAGTAACATTGCAAAGTCAACAACAACGTCTTAGAAAGACTAAGATTTCCACCTCTTGCAAAGTTAAGGGAAAAAGTGTATCCGTCTGAAACCCCAACGGGGCATTTTCTTTGAGGAAATACGTAACAAAACATATTTGGAATACCATACTCATACTGCAAATGTGCCTACCAAGAAATACAGGCGCCTTATTGAATGTATAAAAATCAACACATAATATGGTTGAAAAAGTGAGTGCCTAGACCGGAGTAAAACCATTAACTAACTTAATATTTGGGTCACATAAGAAAAGACAGGGGGATGAAGAAGAGGGAAATTAATAAACTCTGAGGTAACTAAAAAGGAGGACATTTCACACGTGTCATGACTATCTTACATACCACATAGCAACAGAATCTCAATCTATGTGTAATACTCATAGTTGAAATTAACAGTCAGCAAAACACACAATATATATATATATATATATATATACACATATATATATATATATATATATGAAATAACGAAGGAGTATATAATCTATCTAATTCTAGTCAATGTCTGTAGGCAACTCCCATATATCATAGTCATAGTAAACAATTGTTATATTTGATTCCCCTATTCATAAACTCTGTCCTAACATTAAGTCAATGACCCTTTGATAATCATTCATGATCCATCCGTAAATCTATAATGGATCATGTTAACCGGATAATCTAGATGTCACATTAATCCCCTAGGTAGTATTCCATTTCAAAGCTTGTGTTGAGATCCTCCTCTACCGCTCTAAGTTTCAGGATCCAGTAGCACTCACGTTTCCTAAGGGCCAGCATCCTGAATGACCTAATGGTGCTGCCTACATAGTAAAGACCGCATTTGCAGGTGATCATGCAAATGACAAAATTACTGTCACATGTGATGTTATGTCTGATATCAAACTGGTCATCAGTAGAACTCGTAAACGTAGAAATCCCTGCTTTAGCCCATCTGTACATACCGCAGTGTCCACATTTGTAAAAACCTTTATTACGACTCATAAGCCAATTATCCTGTTGGTGTCTAATGCAATAGCTGGGGCATAACATGTTCTTAAGGCTCCTACCCCTTCGAAATGGAAAGACCGTAGTGTCAGGGATCACTCCCTTAAGAGTAGGATCTGCTGTTAGTACATGCCAGTGTCTATTCATACATTTACGCAGTAGTGCAGCTGTTCTCGTGTAATTCACTAAGCAACGGATATTACTGTCTCCTGGTCTAGATTTTTGGTTTAGCGTGTCAGTCCTTTTCAGGCGCATAACCCTATCACGTGCTTTGTCAATGATATGAGGAGGATAACCTCGTGATTTAAATCCAGTTCCCATATCCTCTATGCATTGTACAAAATCCCTCTCTAGACTGCAGTTCCTTCTTGCCCGTACCATTTCCCCATATGGTATCGAGTTTATCTGATGTATTGGATGTGCACTCTGCGCATGTAGAATGGAATTACATGCCGTGCTTTTTCTATAGAGACGACTCTCAACTTTATTGTCCTAGATAAAAAGTTCCACATCTAAAAATGCAATGGTGGTCGTGCTGTGTTCAGAGGTGAATCGAATATTAAAATCATTGGTGTTCAAATAGGTTATGAAATCATTAAGTTTGTGTGTGTCACCCGTCCAGATCATTAAACAATCATCTATGTATCTGCCCCAAAAAGTTATATCAGTGTTCCATGTGTTTCCCTCCTTGCTCCAAATAACATTCTGTTCAAAAAATCCCATAAAGAGGTTACCATAGGCTGGTGAGAATCTGGATCCCATGGCCATGCCCTGTTTCTGGCGGTACCAATCTTTCTTTAATAAAAAAACATTGTTATTCCAAATCAACTCCACCATTTTCAGTAACATGTCAGTATGACCATACAAACTCGCTGGTCTCCTGTGAAGGAAATGACGCAAGGCTATCATTCCCAAATCATGATTTATGCTCGTGTAGAGGGAAGTAACATCCAAGGTCACTAAAGTCATCCCTGATTCTCAAGTAATGTCTACCAATATACTCAATATGTGCTTGGTATCCTTAATATAAGAAGGCAAATTCACCACAAATGGCTGCAAAAAGATATCCACATATTCCGAAAGTCTCTCTGTGGGGCCACCCATACCTGAGACAATAGGCCTACTCGGTGGAAAAATAGGGTTTTTGTGTATTTTTGGTAATGTATAGATGCAAGGGTTTCTAGGCTTGAGGACACGAAGGTACATGTACTCATCCTCTCTTAATAATGATTGATCCAAGCATTCCTGCAAAGATTTGTTGATCCTATTTGCATGTGCAAGAATAGGGTCAACAACAATCTTCTCATAACATGTGGCATCATCAAGTTGTCTATAAATTTCTTGTTTGTAGTCTGGGGTATTCATGATCACGATATTGCCACCTTTATCAGCATCCCTGATCATTATGTCTGTCTGTGTTTGCAATTGCCTTAAATTAGTACACTCCTCATAGCTCAAATTGTGATACCTAATGTATTGCGGAGTACTTTTCTTAGACTCTAATACATTCAAGTCACGCCAAACTAACTTAAATAATGTATCAATGCAATTACCACTAGCGAGGGCAGGTGTCCACCTCGATTTGGACCTTAAACCACTATACAGTGTATCTGATGGGACATCAAGGTCTGCTAGAATCTGAGATATAGTAGTGGGATCTTGCTCGCAGTCTGTTATCGACAATAAGGTAGCTGTATCATAAATATCCTTAATGGACAGAGAGTAGTAATCCTTATTGCTGTCAGGGAGGATATTAATCTCCCTAGTATTGTGTGAGGACATGCATGCGGGTGTCATGACTATCTTAATGTTATTGATTTTTCTTATTTTTCTTCTTTTACTAAATAATAGATGTCACCCTCCTTGTTAATCTCATTCACATGATATCTTTCAGGTTATTTTGTTTTGCGTTATGGACTATTAGCTTGTATAATGGTGGCCTTCTGTGTAATCTAATGCTTCAACTATTTATTATGTCACGCAAAGTCACATATAAGTCACAGGTTTTTCTTCACAAAAGTCACGGGGGCAATGGTACTAGATGCTTAGTGGGACGAGTTCTATTATAATCATGGTTACCATTTATATTTCTTACAGCCCTGATGAAGTCTTTGAGAATATTTGTCTCATAGGACGAAACACGTGTTGGCTGTTGTTGCATTATGAATATTGTTTTCCAAGGACGGTTATTGTTGCCCTAATGGATATTGCATTTCAAGATTAAATTGAACCTTTGCCTACTATCCCGGTCCGACTTATATTTGATGATTTTGAACAAAATGCCAAGTCTTGACACATATGGAGGACTGAACTTTTATTCATGAGTGCCCTGACATCTGTTTGTCCATGTCAGGATGGTTTGGGGCCAAACAACCCAACAGGGATGAAGGCAAGATAGGTGGCAGGGGCAGCCATGACATAAGGACAGTAAAGCAAAACAAACACAACATGAGATGACATAACATAACTCCCCATTACCCCCTAATTCCACCTCATCCCATACTTCTGCCCCAGAAGCATTTGTTGCCCCATGCCAAGATATAACAAGGATCACAACAAAACACACAACACACCATAACAGACCTCCTTGATTGCAGGTTCATATATTAACCTGACACGTGAAAGAATGTATCAATTTGAGTGCACTCCCCTACTCCCCAAAAGGAATCAACAGCTACCAGCATAGGCAGCAGGAGCCCACAGCTCAGCCCAACAGGTCAGGAAAAATTTCAGGTAGGGAAGACCTCCAGCATACAGTCCAGCCACTCCAATCCACTACCCTCGCCCGCAACGGGATGCTCTGAATCAGAACCAGAGGAGTCTCTCCAACCACAAGGCAGCCCCGCCAGCCACAAGAGCATGTCCTTTTCTTCCTGGAGGGCTTTGGGGAGAGGGGGCGAAGAGTGCAGACCATGGGAATGGAGGCAAAAACATCATCCGCTTGTCGAAGCACAGGTCTCTCAGTTGCCTAGTCCCAGGCCTACTCTGGAGACTCGAAGAAATAAGTTATAGAGTTAAGACTCACCTTCAGTATTGCCATGGTGGTTTTAAGAATCCAGACAATGAGCAGACGTGCTGCGGCCCTGGGCCAAGGACCTATGTGCACACTCCACAGCAAACCACAGCAACAGCTTGTCTTCATGGATCCAGGACCGTATTCAGCACCCCACGAATTGCGTTCTGTCTGAGGCCTCCAACCCTCTCAGAATCCAACCAATGGAAGGTTAATCCTCGTTGCACCCCTCCAGCGCCGCTGTTGTCACCAGCAGCTTGGAAACCTGCTGCTTAACAGTGCCCATCTCCTGCTCCACCATGGATACTCTACCCTTCCACTCGTTGACTCAGGTAGCGACAATCTCTGAGTCATAGCGCAAAAGAGAAACGACCACCTCCACCTCTCCCATTTTCATTTTCACTGCCTCTGGAGAATCCTGGATTGGCCTGGATTACTGTGGCAAAGTCGGGCTGGGCAAGACCACGCAAGGCACGAGGGGGGCTGGAAGCCAAGTTGTGTACTAGTCCATGTTTGTCTGTGCCAGCAGTTGAGGAGCAGGCCTCTCTCTCCATATGGCTCGGTGTCAAGAATGTCCAGAAGGCAGAAGTTCAGAGGCCTGTCTGCCCCGGGGCGCACCATAAGCAGCCAGGGGAGAAGCCTTCAGCGGGCTGCACATTTTCACATCCGTTGTAGTATGGTCCCTAGCACCACAGACAATCACCAGTGTAACAAGCCAATGAGAGGGAGGGTGGAGAGAGTAAAAAGACATCTAAATGAGGTGAAATTTGCAGCCCCTGCACACAGTCTCTAGCGTGAAGGCGAAAGCCCTCAACACCCCAGCAGCAGGCAGATTAGAGAGGAGGGCCAAGGAAACCCAAAAGGACACCCCACAACAAGGGAGGAGATAGTCCCCCACACTCCAGTTCAGAATGGAGCCTCTGCTAGGGCATATGTCCGACCTCCACGCCAAACTAGGCACCACACCAGCCACTATAGGCCATTTGCAGGGGAGGGATAATAGGACCTGGTAGAGCCCCTTGCTAAGGTGAGGGAGGAGATGACGAAGTGCAGTACGCATAAGGACCGGGGGTGGGGCACCTGAGAGACATAGCCCTGTGAGGCCGCTCGCCTTCACAAGCAAAACTGCCCCCTCCACCCACATCCCCACCCCACCCCATTGGTGGTCCGCAGAGTCTGAGGCACGAGGCCCAGAAGCCGATGTCAAGAGCAGGCCGGTGCCCCTACTCTAACACTCTCCGCCACTCCCTAGCAACAACAGTGTCCAGGATCAACGCCACAGCTAGCACTCCATGTCAGGGTGCTGGATGAGCGAGGATTCCTGAGGAGGTTAGGTGCTGGTTTAAGAAGCTGCTGACATCTTTGCCACCACTCCTCCTCCAAGCACTACAATTATTAGTGAGCACTCCGCTCATAATCTTTCTATTTCCAGGAACCAAAGGAGAACACTTTGAGCCTCTCAGTAATGTGCAGAGCTTAGCAGCAATTGCTAAGACTGAGACGACCAATCATGACCCCAAGATGCAACGAGAAGTCAAAACGGGTAACTCTCTGGCTAATACAAGTCCTTACTCAGCACTCAGATACAGACCAAGTAGGATTCAAGCCCGATAAAGACTAGTGACTCTTAAATCTAAACCAGCTTTATGTTCTTCCAGATGAAACCCATCAATAGTTTTGGAAACTCTACTTTGGTTCTGTGAATGAGAGTCATAAATGCATTGGTACAACAATGCCCAGCAACCGCCGACAAAATCAGACATTTCAGATTCTGCATAACTTTTACTGTAATTCGTACCAGGAGTCTAGTTTTAAGCCAAACAGATAGCATACATTAGGTGATTTATGATTATGACCCACAATAATTTAGCATAATTAATGCCAGGCAAAATGGCAGTTTAAGTAACTGTCACTAACAGTAAGTGGAGAAATCTTCCCAATAAAGATTATCACTCCCTGATCAGGTTAGCCATGACAATAAATTATTTCAGAATATGGTTAGAGAATTCTATGCTGCTTCTCCACATGAATAGAAGGCTTAGCACTCTTTTTAGTATTCTGGTGTTGGACTGTGCAGGTTGGAGTCTTTGATAAGGGATCACTGTAGGAAGCAGACCTGGTGTGGGGTGGGCATCTATGGTATTTACACTTTATACCAGGTCCAGGTATCCCTTCTTAGTGAAGTGTAGGAAGTGTCTAGAAGCCAGGCTCTCTAGAGGAAGCTGTGGATGAACAGCAAAGGATTAACTAGGAGATATGCAAAACCACTGTAGTCACACAGCACTTACACACATGAAAGAAAACACTCAGTTGTACAAAAATAAAGGTACTTTATTTTTGGTCACACAATACCACAAAGTACTAGTAGGGCAACCCTCCAAGTAAGTAATACAGTAATTATATACACTAGTAAATGGCTATAGGCATAGAAAAGGTTAGAAAACAGTGCAAATGCAGTTGCACAGTAGTGACCAAAGGGGGGCCCAAACCATACACTAAAACAATGGAATGCAAACACAGTGGAATGTGTAGAGGGGAGCTGGAAGTACTAGAAAACCACAGAGGTAAGTAACAGTAGCCCCCCCCCGCCCCCAAGCGACCAGGAGAGCAGGAGTAAATCACTAGAATTTTCCCAAAAGGAAGGAAAAGAAGAAAAGAAGACACCCAGACAAGACTACAAGAAAACCAGCGGTGGATTCCTGAAGAGGAAGACCTGTGGAGAGAGGGGACCAAGCCCAACAGTCACAGTGGAGTCCAGGAGTAGGACCTACTACCCACCCAGCTATACTTGCAGGAATTGGTTGATGAAGAGGTTAGCACTGCAGCCCTGGAGCTGGAGAAGACATCCAAAGGGATGCAGATGTCTCACGATGCAAGGAAGATTGCAGACAGGTGCGGTGCAGGAATTACACCAACAAGCCTTGGCAAAGGCAAATATTGAGGTTGGCGGAAAGTGGCGCTGCCGGAACCTCAAGGCCCAGGAGTACTCAACCCAGGAAAGGGGGGGTGAGGGGAGGGAGTCAGACCCAAGAGCGAGACCCTATATAGCCATGAAAGGGAGGCTGGTCACCTAACCAGGTGACTACCTATCAGGAGGGGGCTCTGATGTCACTTGCATGGCCACTCAGATGGTCCCTGCCAACCTTGGATTCAAGATGGCAGAACCCAGGGACCCTCTGGAGGAGCTCTGGGCACCACTCCTGGGGTGGTTATGGACACGGGAGTGGTCACTCCCCTTTCCCTTGTCCAGTTTTGTGCCAGAGCCAGAGCACAGGCGGGGGGCCCCCTGAACCAGTGTGGACTGGTTTATGCATGGAGGGCACCAAATGTGTTGGGAGGCTATCTCTCCCAAGCTAGTCACACCTATTTCCAAAGGAGAGGGCCATACCGCCCTCCCTCAAATTAAACCCTTTGTTCTGCCTTCCTGAGTTTGATCAAATCAAGCAGCAGGAGGGCAGAAACCTGTCTGAGGGGTGGCAGCAGCTTGGGCTTCCTGGAAAACCCTAGAAGACTGGTGGTAGCAATGCTGGGGGTCCTCTAAAGAGCCCCCAGAGTGCATGGAATCATCCTTCCAATACCAGCAACAGTATTGGGGTATGATTCTTACATGTCTGATACCAAACATGACTAGGTTCGGAGTTACCATTATGTAGCAGGATAAAAAGGTGTCTCTTATGCCCAGTTCACATATAAAATGGCATCCCCACACTCACGAAGTCCAGGAAACTGGCATGGGAGTTTGCCGGGGCACCTCTACTAGTGCAGGGGTGCCCTCACACACAAGTGCTCGCAGCCTGCCCTCTGGGTTAGGAGGGCCTGCCATAGGGGTGACTTAGTAACCTGGTGCACTATGGTGAAAAAGGATGCATGCACCCTTTCACGCATGCTGCAGAACATTTTGCATGGACTCCCCAGGAGTAGCATAATACATGCTACAGCCCATGGGTATCTGCTGGTACGTTGATGCCCTGGGTACCTGTGTGCCATATACTAGGAACTTACATGGGGGCACCAGTATGCCAAATGTGGGGAGAAAAATGTACAGTTAACATATTTTAGGGGAGAGAGCATAACCACTGGGGCCCTGGTTAGCAGGATCCCAATGGACACAGTCAAACACACTGACAACAGGCAGAAAATGGGATAACCATGCCAAGAAAGAGGGGACCTTCATACAATCACATTGGGTTTATTAGAGCTTTGACTAATGCCCTGTGTTTTCAAGAGAATCGAAGACCCAAGTTGATCCAAAGTATAAAAGATGTATTTCTGCTGCACTGTCTAAGAAAAATAAAGGCCATGCAAGAAGAAGTCTAGCAAAGTCTCAGTTTTCTGATTAAGATGATTCTGTTAACCTTTGAACCAAACTGCTGTAAACCCAGTTCACCTTTGAAATGTTTTTGCCTCCAGTTATTCACAAAAAAGGCGATCTACTAAATTATAAGTTTTAAAACAGTGGCTCCCAACCTTTTGACTCCTGAGGAGCCCCACAGAATCACTACTGGAAGCCGGGGGCCCACAATCAAATTGTACGATTGAAATTTCAAACATTAAAACAGTAATTCACAAAAACAAAACAAACTACATACCAAACAAATACAAAAATGACTAAACATATATTTTTTTTTATATTGAAAAACTGTGTAAAAATTTAACTTTTTTAATGGGAAGGTTGGCGATTCATCTCGGCGACTAACTTTTCACTGTTTACTTTTATTTAGGAAAGCTGAATCCTCAGGTCATATTATTATTTCCTAAGCGATTTCTGTTTTTATTTTTTAGGTACTTCAGATCTGTGAAAGCTTTTTTACATAAATATGTAGTGGGGAAAGGAAGGAAGGAACACCATAAGGGCCTCATCTCGTCATAGCCTCTGTCACATGTAATTAATTTGTTTTATAGCACCTCAAATACCAGTGTAGGATTTCTGAGCACTTTACAGGAGTCTACAAGGTGTTGTATTCACAGGTTATACACACTGGTAGGCATTTTCTAAGAGCGCTTGGTCTGGAGAAGCACATATTCGGGATTCAGATCATTACAGAGTGGTTAGGGTTGACTTTAATCATAACAATGCATTTCTATGCAAGCAACCCTTTTTTAGCAGCATAAGAACATGAAAGACTGGGAAAAGAACTTAACTTTATAATTTGTGTCATGCAGTTTGCATGCATCTCTTTGATGGAAGTTCATAGCTCACTGTGCTTGATTAAGATTGTAATTCATCAACTGCACAGTAACAAAATAATCTCTGTGACAAAATCAGTAACCCACTGTGCTATGCACATAAAATACTGTACTTTGCATAATACATGTTCTTTGCAGTAGGCATATTAACCATCTGCACTACCTCCGATGAGTCAAAACTGCCACCAGAAAAAACTCCTCTCTCTCCAGCAGGTACATTAATCACCAAAGTTATCTTGACACTTATTTTTGCCTGAAAGCTGCTGGATGTACAAGGAACTTTGCTGTGCTTTTAGAACTGCTGCACAAAGGAAGTAATAAATATAAAATCAAAAACTTGTTTATATCAAGGCCCCAGCTGGAGAAGTGCCTTTCTGCTGACCCAGGCCTGCGGACCCCTGTCAATGCGTCATGGACCACTGGGGGGTGGCGGACCACAGGTTGGAAACCAATGGCCTGGGCAATTCCCTGGCTGGGCTGTTCACGGATAGGAGCCGGTGTAACAAAATTTCAGTCTCCAAGTTCATGGAGTGTGAAATTAAGTTCTCCCATTTTGTCTTTCATAGGCCACTGCGATTGCGCTGCTGCAAAATATATTTCGAAATCTGGTGTACCCAAGCACCCTTCCTTCATAGGATGATGTAGTGTCTGAAGCGACACGAATACAGGAAGGTCCCCAAATCTATTCTAATTCTAGACCACTCAACTCCCTCTAGGCCTTAGGGGGGCAGTACCGGGAGAATGGAGAAGTAATCGAGCAGCCACAGGAGGACAAGCATTTTAGCTACAGCTGCTCGGCCTACCGGTGACAGGGGCAGTTTCATTCAGAATGCTAATGATGGATGTGTTGAGGTCAAAGCCCTGCCATGGTTCCCATCTAATACGTCTTCATCATCGTCGTACACATTGATCCCTAATCAGCAAACAGTCTCAAAATGCCAGGGGAGGCGATTCTTCCCTAGTCCAGTCCACTCATTCGGACTCAACCACTGGAGAAGTCCAGGTAAGTTACCAAAAGTGTCAAGCAATTTATACAGTGTGGGGAGGGATCAGGCATGGTCCCGCAGATATATGAGCGTATAGTCTGCGTAAAGTGAGAACGTGTGTCAGTTCGTGTTTAACTATAAGCCCCAAGAAGGGCCCCTGGTATACAAGGCAGCCACCACTGGCTCCATTGTCAATGGAAATATTATGGGCGAGAGGGAGCAACTCTGCCCGGCACCCCTCTTGATTAAGAAGGAGCACAAGATGCAGCCTCCTATGTGCACAGTCGCCTGCGAAGCGGCATATAGTAGTTTGATTCATTTGAGGAACTTGTGGCCCATGCCAGAAGCCTCCAATACACCTATCAGATACATCCATCCCAGCGTGACTTAGACCATCTCAAAGTCCAAAGAGCGCACCACCTGGGTGGGCGTTGCCTCTTTTACTGCGCCTCTGACATTACATACAGCTGATCTGCTTGGCATAAATCCACATTGGTTGGAATGGACCAAAAAAACGAATGTGGTGAGCAATCTGTTGGCCAGGAATTAGCTTAAGATTCAGTAGTCAATATTGAGCAAAAGGTGTGACATGGACTCACCAAAACCAGGTCTTTGCCTGGTTTCGGCAATACTACAATAAGGATATCACTGACAGTCAGGCAGACAATCCTGCTGGTGTGCTTCTTGGTATACTGCTAGCAACCTAGGGGCTAGTGTTGCATAATAAGCTGCATAGAACTCTACAGGAAACCTATCTGTGCCTTGGTCTTTCCCCGTGCCATCTGCTGAATGGCCAATTAGGTCTTCTCTAATTGTATGGGTTGCTCCAATACTAACAGCGGTATGTATAACATTTCACAGTAGGTAGAAAAGACGCAATTTATGCCCATTTGCATATTCACTATGTGACCCAAAGTGCTGCGAATGGCACATATGACTGTCCTTGGGATTTCTAAGCGTAGCACCCAAGCCAGCATTCTCCCAGGATTATCACTCCCTGCGTGTTGATGCACCACAGGGGCTATTGAATCAATATTGGACAGTCGCTGGGTATCTTCGCAGTATTGAGGGCAAAGCTCTGCCAGTGCCACCTACGCAGCCTGTGAGCTTGGCTTGACTGCACGCAACACAACTGTTTTGACCTTAATTGCACCAAATTGTTTTTCTACTGAAGTTTTAGTGTTTTGTATGGCCTTCAGAACATTGCTGCACCCTGCTGTATATTTTTCTAAAGTGTTTTTTAGTTGACATATCGGATTTGTTGATGGTGGGGTAGCTGAGAGCATGGCCACTATAGATTTCTGAGGTGGAGGCTTAGTTTATTTAGGATGCACCATGGCACTAGTGGGTCCTGGTTCACCTGAACCAGGGGCGTCCCTCAGAACTAGGGGCAGGGGCAACATACATGCAGAAAGTGCAACAGGCTGTGCCTTCAGGCAGGAGTCCCAAGCCAACACTCACTGGGCCCTGCAAGCCAGTACCCAGATGTCAGTCTCCTGTGAGATATTCGCAGTGCATGGGTATAGTGGAAGTGGCAATGGTAGAATGCAAGAGCACACCCAGATCCCCTGTAGTGCAGAAAGTTGATCATGAGTATCAGTAACAGTGCAGACTAAAGCAAGGACAGAAGTCTTGGAGGAGCCTACAAGACAGAAGGCAGCCTTAGTGGGGTGGGGGTTGCATGATACACAGCGGCAAGGGTCACTTCCCCTAAATCTAGTCCCAAATCAGTACAGTCAAGTGTAGCCAGCTAGTTTTACTGTAAACCCATGCAAATGAGCTAGGCCGTAGGGGATGCAGTCTGTGTTGCTGAGGCTTCACTCCCACAATTAGTATTAGGAGAATCCCCGTGTTTACCAGGGTGCACCGAGTTAAGCACAATTAAGTGAAGTGGGGGAGGGGGGGGTGGGGGTGGGGGGGGGAGGGGGGGGGGGGGGATTGACCTACCAGCCCCTATTGAATGAGGGGGGGAATTTGTATATCAGCGTTGCTCAGTGGAAGTCTCAATAGCTATATTTATAGTCAATGATTTGTCTTCAAGTGACTTAGTTTTGTGCCCCTTGACTGGTAAACAGTTCTGCTGCAGGGCCTACTGTTGCAGGATTTCAAAGAAATAAGGCTAGAGCGCTGTATATGGCATCAAGCTCCATTAAATTCACCATCTCGGGCTCAGCCAGGCGCGTGTCGGGCATCCACAGCTCCAAGGTAGGCACGCAGTGGCCAGGCCACGGTCCACGATTCCACTTGCATGGGCCATGTGATAAGGATCTTCAGCCAAGGTGCACATGCCGCCAGTCAGCAGTTCAATCACAGTACTCATTTACCCAGTGCTGCCGACATCTGCGTCTCTCCTTCTAGCCTTCAGGTAACACAGCTCCCTACAGCCGTGGGTGATCCTGCTGCACCTGCAGGTCACAGCACTGGAAACTGTCGGCTGCATCACTCGTGCCTCTGAGCACATTAAGCGGTAACCGCCACTGTGGGGATGGCGAGGGGAGTATTTCTGATGAGTTGAGTGTCAACCTGTTCCCATTTCCTCCTAATTGCATCTTGAATGAGCTTCCCTGGGTGGATTTTGTCGCACTTGAGTATAAGAACGTTCATCTTCCCTACATCTAAAGCTTATCCTGGCAGTCTCAGCTTAAAACCCTGAACGACCCAATTGGTGCTCAACACTAATGGGTTCAGATCACTGCTCGGCAACTGATTTAATAAAATAGAAACTATATTTTAAAAGTGAGTTATTCTCTTTACCAGGCGATCTATACATGTTTGCCAAGATAAACTGGGACCTAAATGAAAATGTCACTTACCCAGTGTACATCTGTTCGTGGCATCAGTCGCAGTAGATTCGCATGTTTTGCAATAGCTCGCCATCTGGTCTTGGGCCGGAGTGTTACAAGTTGTTTTTCTTCGAAGAAGTCTTTCGAGTCACGGGACCAAGTGACTCCTCCTTTTGTCTCCATTGCGCATGGGCGTCGACTCCATCTTCGATTGTTTTTCCCCGCAGAGGGTGAGGTAGGAGTTGAATTGTAGTAATAGTGCCCATGCAATGGAGTGACTAAGTATGCACCTATTTAAGGTTGAGATGATACATATATAAATAATTGAAGGTAACTTCCAAACTGCTACAGGCTCCCGGGGAGGCGGGTGGGCACATGCGAATCTACTGCGACTGATGCCACGAACAGATGTACACTGGGTAAGTGACATTTTCAGTTCGATGGCATCTGTCGCTGTAGATACGCATGTTTTGCATAGACTAGTAAGCAGTTATCTCCCCAAAAGCGGTGGATCAGCCTGTAGGAGTGGAAGTAGTCTGAAATAATGTTCTTAATACGGCTTGACCTACTGTGGCTTGTTGTGCGGATAACACGTCTACACAGTAGTGCTTGGTGAATGTGTGAGGCGTAGACCATGTGACTGCCTTACATATTTCTTGCATTGGGATGTTTCCTAGAAAGGCCATGGTAGCACCTTTCTTTCTGGTTGAGTGTGCCCTTGGTGTAATGGGCAGCTGTCGTTTAGCTTTAAGGTAGCAGATTTGGATGCATTTAACTATCCATCTGGCTATACCTTGTTTTGATATTGGGTTTCCTGCATGAGGTTTTTGAAATGCAATAGTTGTTTAGTCTTTCTGATGTTTTTTGTTCTGTCAATGTAATACATCAATGCTCTTTTGACATCTAATGTATGTAGTGCCCTTTCAGCTACGGTATCTGGCTGTGGAAAGAACACTGGAAGTTCCACTGTTTGATTTAGATGGAACGGTGAAATAACCTTTGGCAAAAATTTAGGATTGGTCCTTAGGACGACCTTATTCTTGTGTAGTTGTATAAAAGGTTCCTGTATTGTAAACGCCTGAATCTCGCTTACTCTTCTTAGGGAAGTAATGGCGATGAGAAATGCCACCTTCCAGGTTAGGAACTGTATGTCGCAGGAGTGCATGGGTTCAAAAGGTGGACCCATAAGTCTAGTTAGGACAACATTTAGGTTCCATGAAGGAACAGGTGGTGTTCTTGGTGGTATAATTCTCCTAAGGCCCTCCATGAATGCTTTAATGACTGGTATCTTATATAGGGAAGTTGAATAGGTAGTCTGCAGGTATGCAGATATTGCTGCAAGGTGTATTTTAATGGAAGAGAAAGCCAGGTTAGATTTTTGTAAGTGAAGCAAGTAACCCACTACATGTTCTGGAGTTGTGTGTAATGGTTGTATTTGATTAATATGGCAGTAGCAAACAAACCTCTTCCATTTACTTGCATAGCAGTGCCTGGTGGATGGCCTTCTGGGTTGTTTTATGACTTCCATACATTCTTGGGTAAGTTGTAAGTGCCCGAATTCTAGGATTTCAGGAGCCAGATTGCTAGATTCAGCGATGCTGGATCTGGGTGTCTGATCTTTTGGTTGTGCTGTGTCAACAGATCTGGCCTGTTGGGCAATTTGATGCAGGGTACTACTGATAGGTCTAGCAGCGTTGTGTACCAGGGTTGCCTTGCCCAAGTTGGTGCTATCAATATGAGTTTGAGTTTGTTTTGACTGAGTTTGTTTATCAGGTAAGGAAGGAGAGGGAGAGGAGGAAAAGCGTAAGCAAATATCCCTGACCAGTTCATCCATAGGGCATTGCCTTGGGACTGTTTGTGTGGGTATCTGGATGCGAAGTTTTGGCATTTTGCGTTCTCCCTTGTCGCAAACAAGTCTATCTGAGATGTTCCCCAGAGTTTGAAATAAGTGTTCAGAATTTGGGGGTGAATTTCCCATTTGTGGACCTGTTGGTGATCTCGAGAGAGATTGTCTGCGAGTTGATTTTGGATCCCTGGTATAAATTGTGCTATTAGGCGAATTTGGTTGTGAATTGCCCAACGCCAAATCTTTTGTGCTAGCAGGCTTAACTGCGTGGAGTGCGTCCCCCCTTGCTTGTTTAGATAATACATTGTTGTCATGTTGTCTGTTTTGACGAGAATGTATTTGTGAACTATTATTGGTTGGAAAGCTTTTAGTGCTTGAAAAACTGCTAGAAGTTCTAGGTGATTTATATGCAGTGTTGTTTGATGTACGTTCCATTGTCCTTGTATGCTGTGTTGATCGAGGTGTGCTCCCCACCCTGTCATGGAAGCATCTGTTGTTATTACGTATTGTGGCACTGGGTCTTGGAAAGGCCGCCCTTTGTTTAAATTTATGTTGTTCCACCACAGAAGCGAGAGGTAAGTTTGGCGGTCTATTAACACCAGATCTAGAAGGTGACCCTGTGCTTGTGACCATTGTGATGCTAGGCACTGTTGTAAGGGCCTCATGTGCAGTCTTGCGTTTGGGACAATGGCTATGCATGAAGACATCATGCCTAGGAGTTGTAGTACCATCTTTGCGTGTATCCTTTGTGTTGGATACATGCGTTGTATGATGGTGTTGAAATTTCGAATTCTTTGTGGACTTGGAGTGGCTACTCCTTTTGATGTGTCCATTATGGCTCCCAGGTATTGTTGTACCTTGCGCGGCAGAATTTTGGATTTTGTGAAATTGACGGTGAACCCTAGTTTGAAGAGGGTTTGTATGATATGATTTGTGTGATTTGAGCACTGTATTAACGAATGGGCCTTGATTAGCCAGTCGTCTAGATATGGGAACACATGTATTTGCTGCCTTCTTATGTGTGCAGCGACTACCGCTAGACATTTGGTAAAGACTCTTGGTGCGGTTGTTAATCCGAAAGGCAGTACCTTGAATTGGTAATGTATTCTCTTGAATACAAACCTTAGGTATTTCCTGTGCGATGGGTGTATTGGTATATGGAAATAAGCATCCTTGAGGTCTAAAGTTGCCATGTAGTCGTGTAGTTTTAGCAATGGCAATACTTCTTGTAGTGTGACCATGTGAAAGTGGTCTGATTTGATGAAAGTGTTCACTACTCTGAGGTCTAGGATTGGTCTCAGCGTTTTGTCCTTCTTTGGTATCAGAAAGTACAGTGAGTAAACTCCTGTGTTTATTTGTGTGTTTGGCACTAATTCGATTGCATTCTTTTGCAATAGTGCCTGCACTTCTATCTCCAGGAGATTGGAATTGTGTGTTGTCAAATTTTGTGCTTTTGGTGGTATGTTTGGAGGGAATTGTAGAAATTCTATGCAATAACCATGTTGGATAATTGCTAGAACCCAAGTGTCTGTAGTGATTTCCTCCCATGCTTTGTAATAATGACTTATTCTTCCCCCCACTGGTGTCGTGTGGAGGGGGTGAGTGACATGTGAGTCACTGTTTAGTAGTAGGGGTTTTGGGGCTCTGAAATCTTCCTCTATTTCTAGGGAATTGCCCTCTTCTATATTGTCCCCGAAAACCTCCTCTATACTGTCCCTGGTAACTGGACGGTGTTGCTTGTGAGGTGCTGGCTTGTGTGCTCTGACCCCGAAACCCCCCTCGAAAGGGTGTTTTACGGAATGTGCTGTAATTCCCTCTGCTCTGCGGGGAGTAGAGTGCGCCCATGGCTTTGGCAGTGTCCGTATCTTTTTTGAGTTTCTCAATCGCTGTGTCCACTTCTGGACCGAACAGTTCTTTTTCATTAAAAGGCATATTGAGAACTGCTTGTTGAATCTCTGGTTTAAATCCAGACGTTCGGAGCCATGCATGCCTTCTGATAGTTACAGATGTATTAATTGTCCGTGCAGCTGTATCTGCAGCGTCCATGGAGGAGCGGATCTGGTTGTTGGAAATGGTCTGTCCCTCCTCAACCACTTGTTTTGCCCTATTTTGTAAGTCCTTGGGCAGATGTTCAATGAGATGTTGCATCTCGTCCCAGTGGGCTCTGTCATAGCGCGCAAGTAGTGCCTGGGAGTTCGCGATGCGCCACTGGTTTGCAGCTTGTGCTGCGACTCTTTTACCAGCTGCATCGAACTTGCGGCTTTCTTTATCTGGGGGTGGTGCATCTCCAGATGTGTGAGAGTTGGCCCTTTTCCTAGCTGCTCCTACAACGACAGAGTCTGGTGGCAGCTGTGTAGTGATGAAAACCGGGTCTGTAGGAGGCGCCTTATACTTTTTTTCCCACCCTTGGTGTGATTGCCCTACTTTTGACCGGCTCCTTAAAGATTTCTTTCGCGTGCCGGAGCATACCAGGGAGCATAGGCAGGCTTTGGTATGAGCTGTGGGTGGAGGAGAGTGTGTTGAATAAAAAATCATCCTCGACCTGTTCTGAGTGGAGGCTTACGTTGTGAAATTGTGCTGCTCTAGCCACCACTTGAGAATACGCGGTGCTGTTTTCTGGTGGAGATGGCTTCGTAGGGTATGCCTCCGGACTGTTATCTGACACTGGGGCGTCGTATAGGTCCCATGCGTCTTGATCTTGGTCACCCTGGCTTATGGTGGTGTGAGCTGGGGAGTGTGATGGAGTTCGTGCTGGTGAGACGTTAATCACGGGCGGAGGAGAGGGTGGTGGGGTAACTCTTTTCACCACTTTTGGTTGTGGTGTCTGTTCAGTTTGGAACTCCAACCTTCTCTTTCTTCTAATGGGGGGAAGGGTGCTTATTTTTCCTGTCCCCTGCTGTATGAAGATACGCTTTTGCGTATGGTCCACATCAGTTGATTGTAGCTCTTCCTCAAACCTATGCTTTTGCATTTGGGAGGTTAGCGAGTGCTCTTCTGTATAAGAGCCTGAAGCTGGGTCGCTTGCAGTTTGTTTCGGCACCGAAACCCTGTCTGCGTGTTTTTTCGGCTCCAAGGTGACTTTTTTCTTTTTCGGGGCCGAAACCTCTCGGCGTCGATCTTCTTCGGTGCCGCTGTCTCGGCGTCGAGCCGTGTCCACACCGGCATCTCGGTGTCGAGGCTTGTCTCCAGCACTTTCTCGGTCCCGAGAAGGCTGCGTGCCGGTGTCTCGACCGGAGTCGGACGATCTCGGCACTGTTTGGGCCTTTTTCGGTGCCGACGGTCGGTCACCGAATTTATGGGTGGAGCCATGGCCTCATGGCAGTGGCGTCCCCTGGGCCTTGTAAATCTTCCTTTGTGTGGTTTTCGACGTCTTACTCACGGTTTGTGTATCGTCGAATCCTTCGGAGTCCGATTCTTGGATCGAGAAGGTACCTTCCTCTTCCTGCTCCTCGAACTCTCGGTGGGCTGTCGGCGCGGACGCCATCTGAAGTCTTCTGGCTCGACGGTCTCGGAGTGTCTTTCGGGACCGGAACGCACGACAGGCCTCACAGGTGTCTTCACTGTGCTCAGGTGACAGGCACAGGTTACAGACTAAGTGTTGGTCTGTATAGGGGTATTTATTGTGGCATTTTGGGCAGAAACGGAACGGGGTCCGTTCCATCGGCGTTCTTCAGCACGCGGTCGGGCCGACCAGGCCCCGACGGGGGATCGAAAAACTACCCCGAAGGGCACCGGAGCTCTTCGATCTTCGATGCGGTGTTGAATCTAAGTACGCCGATCCCGAACGCAACAATACCGACGAAAATCTTCCGAAATTAGCTAATTCTCCGTTCCGAAACTCGGAGCGTCAGGAACACGTCCGAACCCGATGGCGGAAAAAAAACAATCGAAGATGGAGTCGACGCCCATGCGCAATGGAGACAAAAGGAGGAGTCACTCGGTCCCGTGACTCGAAAGACTTCTTCGAAGAAAAACAACTTGTAACACTCCGGCCCAACACCAGATGGCGAGCTATTGCAAAACATGCGTATCTACAGCGACAGATGCCATCGAACATAATCTTTCTCTTTGTTATTACAGAAGAGTACGCAGTAGAGTAGATTTGAAGGATAATAGAGCACTTTATAGGCTCATGTGCAATTAGTGCTCAACCATGTGGCTATGCCACCGCTAGCATGCCCTTTCCTACACTTCTTTCTGGGTATGTTAACAACAAAGAAATCTGTTACCTTAAGTTTATCTGTTATCCATGTCTCTTGTATACATATTATATTGGGGTAGTGGGCCAACATTCAACATTTTCTCAACACTTTTGGGACAGTCTGCTAAGTTCCATGACAAAATATTAATTTGATTGTAAAATAGGACTGCACAGGGTTGGCCTAGAACCCTTATAAGGTAGGGCTCCCACTAACCTCTCCCACTGCAATAAACCATCATAATGCTGCTCAGGGATTAAATTCTGCTTTACTAGGGATACCCTTCTACTCCTTCCTTTGCAAGCGATTACAGTTCACTTTGCATTGTGCTCCAGCTCCTCAGACAAGATTATACAATTATCCAAGAAGGTAAACCTATTAATATCACTATGGTTATTATTTACCACAGGCCTAAGAGATCTTGGAAGGTGCAGCACTATATCAACCCCTTTCAAAATAAAGAATTCACAATTATTCATTGCTAGATTGGCAATTATGGGGTGTAGAAGGTAACTGCTGGACCTTAACCTTTTTGCAGGGTTATCCCCAAACTTTTTACATTATTCCTCCTATTTTTTCTGACCTGTTTTTGTTGGCTTTATGACTCACTCTGGGCACATTACCACTGCTAACCAGTGTTAAAGTGCGTATTCTCTATATATTGGAGTGAGGATAGGATTTGTATTTGTACTGGACATACACTGACTGGTGTACACTACTTCTATATCGCAGACCATTACGTGACCACATACTGTTTTTCCTTTTTGTGTCTTTTTGCCTTCTTGAAACTTTGCAACTTCTGAGTTTTAGTCACATTCATGTATCTGTCCGGTTTGCCATCATTTGGAGCTGCAAATTTGGTGTTTGAGCAGGAGAGGTTGGAGACCTATTCAGTGATGCAGCTCAAAACGTTTTGCAAGGAGCTCAAATGTCCTATTAAAGACCTCACTAAAAAAGAGGAGCTGCAAAAGGCACTGACAGCCTTGTGGAAGCAAAGGAGGCAGGTGAGCTCACAGAGGAGGATAATGCTATTGTGGATAGAGAGAAGCAGAGCCTACATGGTGATTTTGTGGATAATCTGGATCTGTCTGGGGGAAAGGCACCCTCCAGGGAAGACAGCACTTTCTACAAAAGGTCTGACCCCCAGAGAAGCTGGAGGACAGGCAGAAAGATAGGAAGCACAATTTGGAGCTTGAAAGGCTGAAGATGGAGGCAAAGAAAAACTGGCCATAGAAGAAAGGAAAATGATCTTAGCTCACAAGCTGAGCTTGAAGGAGCTAGACTTAAAGAGCATGTCGAGCACAGATGATGGCATCAGATTTACAGAGCAGTCTGAGGGAAAGTTATCACTTTTTAAAGGACTAAATAAGTCTTACAACCATTGATTTCTATGGACTATCCTTTTTAGCACAAAGTACCTGGGAATGCGTCAGAAACAAAAATGATGCAGGCCAGAGGGGAGGCTCTGAAAAAACAAAGCGATGCATCGGTTCCTTACTAACAGGGGAGGTGATGCATAGATTCTTTCCTCGCAGGAAAGGCAATGACTTGATTTCCAGACATGCAGCCTCAGTTCCTTACTGCAGTGCAGGGTCAATGAGAAATTGACACTTGGGGACGATGCGTGGAAAATCCAGTTGCACTGTGTGGCTGGAGTCACAGTGAAACAGTCACAGCTTTGATTCCGCAGGCGATGCGTCGATTTTTTTTTAGCTGTGGCAGGTCAATGCGTGGATTTTCTCCTTCAGGTCACCAGTTTACACTTCCAAGAGCCCAGGCACTGGAATTGGAACCACTTGACAAGTCAGGACTCTCAGCAGAAGAGCCCAGGAACTGGCAGATGAAGTCTTTGATGTCCCTGAGACTTAACAGGAGGCAAGCTCAGTTCAAGCCCTCGGAGAACCTTGGAAAGCAGGATGTAGAAAGCCAAGCCAAGACCTTTCCCCCTGACAACTCTTCTTCCTGGCAGAATGTCCTCAGTCCAGAAGTCTTCTAGCTTTGTGGTGTCAGAGTACAGGTACCATTTCTTGCTTTGAAGAAGGCAAACATCAAAGAGAAGTATTTTAGTACACAAGACCCAGCCTTTCCGGTCCTTGCCCGAGACACACTCCAGGGGGTTGAAGACTGCTTTGTGTGAGGACAGATACAGCTCTATTCAGGTGCAAGTGAAAGCTCTTCCCACCTATCTGGCTCAGGAAGACACATCAGGAAATGCAGGCCACACCTCAAATTCCTTTGAGTGACTGTCTAGAGTAAATTTACAAACAGCCCAACTGTCATCCTGACTCAGACGTGGATTCCACATACAGGCAGATGCACAGAATGGTTAAGCAAGAAAATGCCTACTTCCTAAAAGTGGCATTTTCAAACCTACAACCAACTTCACTAAAAGGTGTATTTTTAAATTGCGGGATCAGAGACCCTAAACGCCACATTTCCATCTGCTCCCAATGAGAAATTACATTTGAAAGATAGTTTAAGGCAATCCCCACCTTACCCTATGGGAAAGAGAGTCCTTGCAATAGTGATACATTAGTTTAGCAGTACTTCACTATCAGGACATGTAAAACACACCAGTACGTGCCCTACCTTTTACATTCACTGCACCCTTCCCATTGGGCTGTCTTGGGCCTTCCTTAGGGGTAACTTAAATGTAGTAAAAGGGAAGGTTTGGGCCTCGCAAGAGGGTGCACTTGCCAGGTCAAAGTGGCAGTTTAGAACTGCAAACACAGACACTGCAATAGTAGGTCTGAAACATGTTTACAGGGCTACTCATGTGGGTGGCACAATCAGTGCTGCAGGCCCACTAGAAGCATTTAATTTACAGGCCCTGGGGCACACATAGTGCACTTTACTAGGAACTTACTAGTAAATCAAATATGCCAATCATAGATAAACCAATCACCAATACAATTTAGACAGGGAGCACTGGTCAGCAATGGTAAAGTGTCCAGAGTCCTAAAACTAGCAAAAACTAAATGCAGCACAGCCGAAAACAGAAGTAGGAGGCAAAAAGTCTGGGGAGAACCCTGCAAAAAAGGCAATTTCCAACAGTAACCCTTGATTTTTTTTCTCACCACAGACATTTAGTAATTTTA
The DNA here is from genome assembly GCF_031143425.1 of Pleurodeles waltl. NCBI lineage: Eukaryota > Metazoa > Chordata > Amphibia > Caudata > Salamandridae > Pleurodeles > Pleurodeles waltl. Next base: position 850,306,923 of record NC_090444.1, read on the forward strand.
CCAGTTTTATATTGCTACAATTTAGCACCTAACTGGTCTATTCTGCCAAAAATGACAGCAAGCAAAATCTATTCAAAACAGGTACATCATCATCAAATAGCACTATAAAGTCAAGAGTCTTCAAAATCACAGTAGCCTCTTTGCCCTTCTGATAATTAGATGAACCGCCCTGACTAGTCAAACAAGAGTCCCTAAGTCTGGGCTCACTTAGTAGAGCATACAATGGGGAATATGATTTTGCATTTGGGTTTAAAACACATAATGAATAATCTGTCCCATTTATCCCTTGAATTTCAAAGGCAATAATCCTTGCCAGAGAATTTTTCGTATTGGCTTTAGGACCATCAAGCTGTTTGCCTGAGTTAAACATCTGTCATCCTCTGACTTTGCTACATATGGAATCTCATGCACCAACCCCTTGTAGCTTATTGGTTGTATAGCAGAACCTACTGTCTGAATTTCCGGTTGTACGTCTGTCGTTGGGAATTTAACTCTTCTTAACCCGCTTTTAGTTATCCTTCTCAACTTCATTGCCTTTTTTCTTTCTTTCTTATCTTTTCTTCTATCAGGCTTCAGCATATCTTCCTGCGCGATGGAGGCCCTATTTTTCCTTTTTTCTTTTTCTGAAGACCGGATACACTTCCATGCTTTTCCCCAAGTCAGGAACTTAAATATGGGACCCCCCCTACTCTTTATTAGCAGGCTCTGAGAGGGATTGATCTCCACAAGCGACCTAAGTTCAATACCAGGAGCCAGACAAAGGTAGCCACAAGTAGGGGCTAATTAAGGCACAGAACGTCACTGATAATTCAGATGAGTCCACAGGTCAGTTAAACAGTTCCAACAGTTAGTCAAGAGATCACTGAAATACGCCAAACACCTCTCACTGCACATTACTCACTTCTTTTCAAGGCCATCTCTGTCCGTCCTCCCTGGTCGCCTTGGAGCCAGTCTGTTCCTTTCCGCTGTTGTTCCACATTTGATTCTGCTCTGCGCTACAGTCACGGGCCAAGTGGGCAGCCGATCGAAGCCATGGGAGCCACGAGAGCTGCAACAAGCTGCAGGAGCCACACCAGCCGCACTGATCAGCAGTAGGGATGAGGGAGGAGCAGCTGAGTCTTGCACCCAGATACTTAAACTATATACATGCTGTTACTTGTCCCTTTTTTCTGGGTCACCATCTGCTCACCCTCCGTGATTCCTCCTTCCCCCACTTCAACTGCTGCAAGGTACTCCACGTACCAGAGATGTCAGAGCACCAGCCACAGCAAACAGCAGTCGGGTATGGTCCTTCAACACCAAACAGCAACCAGTACCAACCACCACATCTCCAGGTAGCTCTAAGGTCAGTCGGGCCTCCGTGGCTATTATGTGAGACTGTTGAGTCTCACTGAGGCCACTGATCAAGAAACACAGGCGTGAGGAGCCTGGCGCCAAGGAGAAACCAGGAAAAAAAAAAAGATGAGGTGGAGGGGCTAGAGTGGGAGCTCGCCAGGTGGTTCCGCAAGCTGCGCAAGCTTCCACAAGATCCCAGGCACTCTCGCTCAGTGGCAGCCGTCTACAGCTGCTACCCTTTTCCTTGCAAGCACCTCTGGCTGGTCTTGCCTTGGTGATACGACGTGGTCCGGGGTCACAGAGGGTGAGCAGAGGCGCTGCACTCTGCGTTTGGCACATTCTCACAAAGGCTGCACAGGACATCACTCTCACCTTCCTGGAGCTAATAAAGGGCCACTGGAATGACAAAGCTCTATAAATAATCATTGTGTAAAACGAGTTTCCTTTATTTGTAGATTTTAACAAAAAAAATTGTATGCATCTCAAATAGTTGAAATGCTGGAGCAGATTCTGCAAATGGGATGCAATAATAAACTAGATACTTGTACAAAATTAACTTCACTTTAACCTGTTAAGTGGTTTGTTCCGACACTTAGAGAGGTGAATCTTTTGTCCAGATGCTGTAAACATTTGCAACTTTTCGACCGGTAGTAGACCTTTCTTCTGCAGCAGGAAACAGACCTTAAATGCATACAAGTAGCACATACATGCGAGTTCATGTTTACATCACTAAGACTATCTCAAAGCAGTACTTATTTCAAGAGGGCACTCGCTGCCTTCAATTGTACAATGTCTCCTTGTAAAAGGAGAGCATAATAAATATTAATATTTCTATTGGGCTCGGCTGCCTTTTTAAAAAAAATTTAAACAAAAAAAAGAAATAAGTGCGCTGACTTTATAAAGTTTCACACTACTGAAACACATGGTGAACACTTGCGAATCTAAAACTTAAAAATCAACAAAATAAGAAAATACATGAAACGGCACCAAAGATGTATGGAGGTGTGTTTTCTAAGCAGTGCAACATTGTAGATGTTTCATATACACTATTGTGCTCTAGGATGTAGGACAGGTAACGCTGCTTTGGTACTTAATGTAAAACTAAATAATTGCTGGTGAATAAAATGGTTAACAGAATCTGCTGAAAGTGAACAGTTTTCTTTCTCAAGAAAGATTCTATAGCTAACACTGGCATTTCGTTTGAATCACTGTGCACCGAAATGTGAAACTACCTATATAATAATGACAGAGAAGGGCCATTTAATTTGCCTTCAATAGCACAGCATGTTGTAAATTCTCTTTCACTGTTGCATAAAATATTCAACTGTGACACATAATTTGGTCCACCTTAGCAACATAATTGTAGTCCTGTCCAAAGACTAAAAGGTAACCCTAAAAGTGCCCTGACCCTACAACCAAAAGCAGCCCTCAGCCCTTAGCATAAGCTTGATGCTAAATTAAATCTTAACTTCAGTCCAGAGCTTAAACTGAACACTAAGCCAGTATCTGACCCCCACGTTTGATGCCAACTGTAAAACTAACAAAAGCCCCTGACCTGTCCCTAGGACTAATGTAAACCATATGCCTTGAAAGTACCCTTTATTGACTATAATTATACAGTTTGTGCATTATGTAGCACTTGCTATGCCAATGAGTTGATGAAAAACGTTATGGTGGGTAACACCCTACTCCCGGAAACCCAAGGTTAGGGATGAATTTACTGGTTATTGTTCATTAATAGAATTAGTCATGTAAACTCAAGGAAGCCATACAATGGAATTACTCTAGTGTCTGTTAAGGATTAAGTTAATAGGGGTTGGGTATGATCATTATTGTGCACTAATGAAAACAGTTTGTTATAAGAGTAGATAGAAAAGAAGACTTTAACTATTATTAGATTGCAGGCACATTATTTCAAAGAAGGAACAGTTTCTAACCTGTAACTCCAGTTCTCTCGTAGGGGAGTACTGAATAGACCCACCCACTTGTGGGGACCTCCGAGCACTTCTTTAGAATATGTCTTTAAATGAATGTTTTCACCTTTCTTTAGGAAGGCCTGTAAAGACACTTAAGAAAGAGACAACTAATTCATCCTGTGTATAAAGCCTACGCTGGCTGAACTAATCATCTAAAATCAAAAAAAGGGCCAGCACATTATAATTTGAGTGTCATTTGTGAACAGAATTAATCTCCCTCACAAACCCCTTTTGCATGATAGAGAAGAAGGACAGGAGGACAGAGAAGCCTCATAGGCTGACATTATATGACTAAAATAGAGACTGTGCCTCATAATCGATAAAAAATTGGTCCAATTTGCGGATGCTTTGTGTCTTGTCAAGGTAGAATTTCAGAACTCGTTTTACATCCAGGCAATATAGAGATCTTTCCGCTGCAAGGGAGTGAGTCTGAAAAAAATATAGGCAAAGATATTGTTTGCTTGACAAGGTCATACAAAACCACCTTCAGGAGGAATTTTTGGTGAGTCCTCATGACTACTTTGTTCAAATGAAACATACATCGTATTTCATTCTAACAGAGTGCATGGATTTCACTAACTCTGCGGGCGGCGGAAGAAATAGCAACCAGAAATGTGTTTTTCCAAGATAAGTGTTGGAGAGAGGCCATTTGTATGGGTTCAAAGGGATCTTGCATAGGCGTGAACTAACTATATTTAGCTCCCATGGATGAGAAAGGCACCTAATGGGAGGAAAGACCTTTTTCAAACCCTCTAAGAAATCCTTGATGACCGAGATTTTTAAAAAAGAGGTTTGTGAAGAACATTTTCTGTATGCAGTAAGAGCTGACAGGTGAACTTGTACAGAGGAGAATTGCAAGCCAGATTGTGCCAAATGGATTAAGTATGGAAGAATGACATCTTTCTGGCAAGTGGTAGGGTCTTTGTTCCTAGATGAACACTATAAGCAAAATCTCTTCCATTTGAAGGCATATGCGGAGAGTGTGGAGGGCCGCTTAGCTTCTCTGAGGATGTCCATACAGTCTTGAGGCATATTTAAATGTCCATACTGCAGTAGCTTAGGAGCCATGCTGCCAAACTCAAAGTGGAGAGATTGGGATGTACCATCTGGTCTTCTAATTTTGTCAGCAAATCTTGTCTGTATGGCAGCTTGAGATGTTGATGTGTGGACCGGTGAAGGAGGTCCGAGAACCACCACTGACATGGTCAATCCGGAGCTACGAGTATCATTTTAGCTCTTGAGTGGGAGAGCTTGATGAGGGCTGCAGGAATTAGGGGAATAAGTGGAAAAACAGAGAAATCTACTGGACAAGTTGATCCATAGGGTATTCCCCAGGGTTCCTGGCTGGAAATACCTTGATGCGAACCTGTGGTATTTGGCATTTTTTTCAGTGGTGAAAAAGTTGATAGTTTGAGTTCCCCACCGTTGAAATAAGTCTTAAACAACTTCATCATTCAAGACCCACTTATGGTTTTCTTGGAGGAGTCTGCTGAGAGAATCAGCATAGATATTTTGCACTCCTGGAAGGTGAGTCGCAGTTATCAATAAGTTTCTGGTCAGAAGCCATCTCCAGATTGTTTTGGCTTCGTGAGACAAGGGCCTGGACCTCGTTCCTCCCTGCTTGTTGAGGTAGTACATGACTGTTGTATTGTCCATCTGAACAAGCAGGGTGTTGGAGCTGAACGATGAAAGTAACACTTTCAGCGTCAGATGAACTGCTCGCATCTCTAGGAGGATGATGTGGTACGTTGATTCTCTCTGGGACCACTTGCCGTGAATTTGTAGGTGGTCCATGTGGGTTCTCCATCTTAGGAGAGAGGCACCCGTGACTATTGTTTGAGGAGGAATCCCCTGATGGAAAGGCGTTCCTCGCAGGATTTTGGTTGGAGAGCACCACCATTTCAATGACAGTTTCTAATGATGGGATAGCTGAATACTGTCGTCCCAAATGCCTGTCAGTTGGTCCCATTGATCCTTGAGACATTCCTGCATGGAATGCACTCTTGTGGAGATGGGTATTTGGTGAGAGAAATATGCAGGACACCATTGAGCTGAGGAGGGTACTGTTTTCACAACTGGATGAGAGGTTTTCATGAGAGCTGAAAATTTCCGAAGGATTGATAAGCGTCTTTCGTCCAAAGGACGCATGTTTGCTCGGAGGGTGTTGATGGAGGCCCCCAGGTAGTTTATCATTTGTACTGGGACAGAGGTTGATTTCGCATAGTTGACCTGAGAGTTCAGCCATTTCAGGAGATCACAAGTCAAATTGTAGTGAAGTTGAGCCTCTTGAAACGTGGATGCCTTGATTAGCCAATTGTCCAGGTGTGGGCAGACGAATATTTGGTGTTTTCAGAGGTGGACAGCAACTACTGCCATGCACTTGGAGAATGTTCTGGGTGCTGACTTTAGGCCAAATGGAAGCACTTTTTACTGATAATGGTTTTGTCCCACTACGAACCTCAAGAACTTTCAATGCCTTCTGGCTATTGGTAATCAAAGTATGCTCCTTGAAGGTTGATGGAGCAGAGCCAATCCCCTTGATGTAATTTAGGGTAAATCTGGTATAATGCCAGCATCCAGTATTTTTTTTTTTTCGCCAAATCCACTTGTTGGCCCGTTTGATGTTGAGAATGGGTCTGAATTCTTTCCTGTCTTTCTTTTTGACAAGAAAATATCTGGGGTAAATCCTAATGCCTCTTTGACGAAGAGGAACAGGCTCCACCGCCTCCTTTCATAATAGAATGTCTACCTCTGCTTGTGATTGTGGAATGTGGAAGGTTTTGGTGCAATAGATGGTGAAGGACTGGAGAATCTGAGACAATATCCATTGCGAACAATATTCAGAACTCAGGCGTTTTGCGTGATGTTTTGCCACTCTTCCAGGAAATGCCGGACACTTCCCCCTACCATAGTGGGTAACGGAAGAGGGAGAAGAGATGATTCAGGGTTTTAATCCTGTTGGTTGCTTGCCTCCTTAAGAAGGCCGTTGACTTCATCATCTTCTAGCCTGCATTCTCTTATAAGGCTGGTAGGACTGCTGGTACTGTTAGGATTGTGTACCAGCCTGCTGGCGACCCGGGTACCAATGAGGGTCTTGAACCCTCTCTGAAGAGAAACAGCATTGAAAAGGCCTGAAACTTTTTTTTGAGTCTTTGGGTTTTTCAAGACCAACAGCTTTTACTGTTTCTAGCCCTGCCTTCATACTCACCATCTCGTTGTCTGTGAGGGAACCAAAGAGAGTGGTCCCTGAGAATCTGAGAAAGGCAAGTTGGGAATTCTTTGTTGAGACTCTGGTTTTAGAAAAGTGAGGCAAAGCCACGAATGTCAGAAAAACGCCGTGACAGTATTCATATGCTGCTAGCAGAGAAGAGTCTGCTGCTGCGCTAATAATTTGGTTCCATATAATTAGGCTTTCATTGAGTAGCTCATTAAAGTTCTCTCTTATCTCTAAGCAGATGCTCAATAAATTGTTGTAGTGATTCCCAGATGGCTCTGTCTTAATGGCCTAATAAGGCAGTGGCACTTAGTGTCTTCATTGTAGTTGCTGCAGTATTGCAGACTTTGACCTATTTACAGCTCTCTTTTTCCAGTGGCACTGTGGAAGTCGGAGCTGTGGCATATTTTGTCGCAGCTACCACCATAAGCAAGTCCAGAGTTGGATCCGTGCATAGGAAGGCCTTATCTTGGTCAGGAGGCCGATACCTTTTCTAAAGTCTTGATGGTGCAGACTTGATCGAGGACGGGGTTAAGAAAAGGTCCACTGCCGGTTCTAAGAGACGTGGAACCAGGTGTAGCAAAGGATGTGAGGTTGACTTATGCTGTAATGTCTTGAAAATGACAGATGTCGTTGGCGTTGACACTGGAATGTTTAACTTGTTTGCACCTCTGACTAATACTTCTTGAAAGGTAGAAATATCATCCACAATGAGATGTGTTGTCGTGGAGAGTCAGGGAATATCTCCCTGTACTTGTGGAGGATTTATCAGTTGTGTGTGTGTGTGTGTGTGTGTGCGTGCGTGGGGGATTGAGACCTGGTACCATGAGGATGGTGTGAGCATCTTGAGCCTTTAGGCGAGTGTCATACGTTGACGATACCTGGAGCAATGGTTTGAATGATGCCTTGAAGGAGAACGAGATCTGGTTCTCATAGGGGATGCTGCTGGAGCTGTAGGTGGTGGCGGAGAAATTGGCTGTGAAGAAGGAAGCGTAAAAAGTACTGGAGGAGGGTCAGCTGGTGTCTCCCTTGATGGAGAATAGGTGCAAGAGTAGTCAGATTCTGGAGAACTGTACATTTCTCTGCTTTCTGCACAATTCTTGAAGTTGAGGAGTCTGAAATAGTGACTGACTTTGACCTTCATCGTTCCCACAAAGTCAACCTACATTTTGACTGAGAACAAAGCCTTGATGACGGAGTCTGTGTTGCCGGTGACTGGGTACACCTCGATGCCGATCTTAACTTTGCCGTCAAATTAACCTGATTTGTCAGCGTCGGTAAATACCTCGACCGGTGAGAGCCTTGTCGTCAATGGGCTCTTTGACGTTGATGCCTGTCATCGCAGTTGGTCCCCTTCACCTAGACGCTGATCTGAGGCATTTCTTCGGTATCGACCCATGGACAGATGGTGAACAGGTTGGCGCTGTACCTCTTCGACGTTGAAGTGCTCAACGTCGACCGGGACAGGTGATGTTTGTCATCCCTTTTTTGACTGGAACATCCTCTTGAGGCCAAAGACAGAGCCCTAGTTGAGGACTGAACCTCTCCTACTCCTGGGTTCCCACCTGTAGATTGGGTCTTCCGCCACTCCTCAAAAATCTGAAGATGAATCTTCTCCCTGTCACAAAGGGTGCGCCTGGAAACAATCTTGTAAATCTGACATGAGTCAGGTATATGAGAATCTGAAAGACAGAGAATACATAGTCTGCAAGGATAGGTATTGGCCTTTTTCCTCTCACAGTCTGGACACTTATCAAAAAGAGATGACATTTGTTATAATAAAAACACAGATTCCTGTGAGGAAATCACAAAAAAAGGTGGGAAAAGATTAAGGACGTTGAGTGAAAGAGTTGTCACTGAAATTCAGAGGTAAATTTTTCTGAAAAAAAATAAATAATAATTGGCCAAGCTGGAATAACTGAAGCAACTGACACCAGCTGTGCTTAATGGGATACTGGTAGTATCAGAGTTCTTAAAGGCACGGTCTCTATTTTAATCATATAATGGCAGCCTATGGGGCTAATTTGTCCTCCTGTCCTTCATCTATCATGCCAAAGGGGTTTGTGAGGGAGATTCATTCTGTTTACAAAGGACTCTCAAATTATAATGGGCTGGCCCTTTTTAGGGTCGAGTCTGAGTTGCATGCGCTTGCGCATGCGTATCGCAGCAAGACTCTTTTGTATTTAGAAAAGGGCTCGGAGCCCTGTCAACTTCACGTCAGTGTTTTTTATTGGTTCGTGGGCTTCCCTAATAAAATCTGCTTGCTTTCATTAGTCAAAGGCACGCATATGTCATGCCTTTTCCGGTGGCTAGCCCTCCTCGAGCGCAGTGACCAAGTACAGAAAACATGCGAGGCTCGCTGTTTTCCATCGGGCTCGTGGACTTTGTTTTCTCTAATTTACGAGCGCGATCTCGCTTGGCAGAAGTCGAGCGATTTACATACTTGATTTCACTTTTTCAGGTTATGTACATAAATGCACTTTTGCCTGATAGGTGAAAAGTCAGGTTAGGAGTTTACAACGTGATCAGCTCTAACATGAGCAAACGCGAGACCCGTTGCATTGTAAATGCTTGTTTGATTTATCATGAAGAGTTCAGCCACCGTAGCCTATATACATTAGCAGCATTATTTGTCTCTTTCTTAAGTGTCTTTACAGGCCTTTCTGAAGAAAGTCGAAAAGAAGATATTTTAAATGAGTGCTCGGGGGTCCCCGCACATAGGCGAGACTATTCAGTGCTTATGACTATCCATGGGAATCCCCTACGAGAGAACCCTGGGTAGTTTATCCACGAGATGTAGGCAGTTTGTAGAAATACATTAATAAAGAGTACAGCAGGCAAGCATGCAATGTAGCAGGCTACACTCAGGAAAGTAAGACATGGATTTACTAGAAAGGAGGAGAAGGAATAAACAATAGGTTTAAGTTGTCCAGTTTTCATGCAGGAATATAGAATGAGAATGTAAAAGTTGTAGAAGGATGGTTGCCATATGTAGGCAGGTATAATATGTTGTAACAGCTTTGATGTTCACTCTGGCTGTGGACGATGTTGAAACTTCACCTTTTGATGGGCAACAATCAGCTAAAACTATTCCCATTCTTTTAAACGTTGTGCCTAGTTCTTCCCAATAAGTGGTACTGTGCTACGGTTATATGGGCAGTTTGGATAGCTGGTCCTTTGAGTTTAACTTTTAAAATTTGAATGATTGCAACGTGCAGTCATGATTCTGTTGTGCACTATCTCTCACTTTAATCTTAGTAAGGCGATGTGTATAAGGAGATTGTGCTGAGATGATTCTCATTTTATCCAAGAGGGTCCTGGAAGGGCATCTGTCTCTAACAAGAGAGGCCACTATTTGTGCTGGCCCTAGTCTTTGTGAACTTGATCATGTAGATTCTCTGACGGATCATGTTGGGAATAACCAAGTCTCAACCTTTCGTTCTTAACTTAAATTATATAGAACAACTTACAAACAATGATGGTTTAAAGTTGTGGCACATATAGAACGCACTTACCTCCGCTGACATGCACTTCATAAAGAGTATATCGTGGGGATGACAGCATGCGCATGTCGGGACGAAATTTCTCTGCAAGTGTTTCAATCACATCTTGTGTTGTAGCTGTGCTTGAGACACGAATACACTTTGTTGCAAAGTTTCCAGCAGCTTTGTCCTGGAAGTAAAACCGCATCACTCCATGGAACTCCAGCTCCTACAAATAATAGATGCAAAAGAAGCTCTGTGAGATTCCTAGATACTGAGGCTTTCTGTGACTCAGCTGTCCTAATATGACACTGCACTTGGGTTTTAACTGGCTCTCATCAGCATCAATGATAACATAAATATCACTTTGTGGTGAGGAAAAAAGGGTTATGTTACTTACCCTGTAAGCATCTGTGCGTGAAATGTAGTGCTGTAGATTTGCATGCTCTGCATACTCCTAGTATCTCGTGCTGGGTCAGGATGTGTGCAAGTTGTTTTTCTTTGAAGAAGCTTCTCAAGTCACGAGGTAAAGTGACTCTTCCTCTCAGTGACAATGTGCATTGGCATCGCCTCCATTGTTAGATTGTTTTCCCCGCAGTTGGGTGAGAATGGGGTGTAAGTGTTAAAAAGAGATGTCTTTGCATATGAAACTATAGGGAGATACTGCAAGGGCCACAGGTGTTTCCGGGATAAGGGCAGACACATGTGAATTAATAGCACTACATGCCATGAACAGATGCTTACAGAGTAAGTAACAATCTGTTCAATGGCATATGCATCTGTAGGTACATATGCTCTGCACAGTGTAAAGCAGTGCCCCTCCAGAAAGCAGTGGTTATCTGTGTAGGGTGCAGTTGTTTGGGGGAAAAAAAGGTACGTAGCACTGCCTGTCCTACTTTTGCTTGCTTGTGTGCTAATACATCCACAAAGTAATATTTAATGAAAGTGTGTGGCGATGACCATGAATATGCTTTACAAATTTCAGCTATTGGTATATTGCCCAGGAAAGCCATGGATGCTCCTATCTTGTGGGTAGTGTGCTCTAGGAGGTGAGAGAAAATTTCTCTCAGCCTTGGCATGACAAGTATGAATGGATTTAATTATCCATCTTGAAAAGCCTGATTTAGATACATGCTTTTATGTGTGAGGGGATGAAAAAGCAACAAAGAGTTGCTAAGTCTTACACAATTCTTTAGTTCTGTCAATACAGTACATTAAAGCTCTTTTTACATCTAGTATGTGAAGGGTCCTTTCGGCAACAATCAGGGCTCGTAAAGAAAACCGATAATTTAACTGACTGGTTTAGGTGGAAAGCGAAAACTACTTTTGGAAGGAATTTTGGGTTAGTTCGAAGGACCACCCGATCTCTGGGTTTTTTGAAGAAAGGTTCTTTCAAGGTTAGCGCCTGTAGCTCCCAGGCACGTCTTAGTGAAGTGATCGCTATTAAAACAAGAATTTGCAATGCAATGGGTCTCGCATTTGCTCGAGTTAGAGCTACTGGTGTTGTAAACTCCTAACCATCTTTTATTGCCAGGTAAACTGAAAATGAAAAGTAAAACAGTTTCACAGAAGCGAGCCGACGGCCTCCATGAGCATGAGTGTAAAGAAGACACACAAAAAGAAAAACAAAAACGTATCGGCAAAAGTGCAATTAGGCATGTGACAGGGGCGATGGCCAAGGCGATACCCAACCGCCCGAAAGGAGACACAAATTTAAAGCATTTGCCAGTGATAACAAAGGATTTTTGAAAGGCAAGCCCACGAACAAGTGAATGTGATGGGCTTGGTTAAAAGTCCAAATAGATAACTACACATCAGGAAAAGCAGTGCTTGTGCGCTGCTATGCTCAACCTAAAAAGCTACCTTCCAGGATAAGAATTAAAGAGGGCAGTTACGCAAAGGTTTAAATGGTACCACATTAAGTGCAATGTTGAGATTCCAAGCAGGTGTAGGGGCACTATGGATGGAATTACTCTTTAAAGGCCTTCCATGAATAACTGGTACTTTAAACAATGATAACTGTTGGCAGTTTTGCATGTAGGCAGCTACTGCAGCTAGGTGCAGACGTATTGTTGTGTATGCTAGGTCACAGGTCTGCAAATGAAGCAAACAGACAATATTTTGAACAGCTGCATTGTAGGGATCAATGTGTTTGTCACGGCAGTAGAAAACAAAATGTTTCCACTGAGCAATTTAACATGCTCTTGTTGTGGGCTTACATTGCCTCCTTGAGAATAGTCATGCATTCTGGAGGGAGAGTCAAGTATCCGAATTCTATGACTTCAGGTGCCAAATTGCAAGGTTGAGTTGCTTTGGATTTGGATGCCTGATTTTTTCACCGTTCTGAGTGAGAAGACCCGGGTTGAAGGGAAGCCTCTCGTGGGGCACTACTAAGAGCTTGAGTAGTGTGGGGAACCATGGTTGCCATGCCCAAGTGGGAGCTACTAGAATGAGAAGGAGAGAAATCTGCTTGAGCTTCTGAATCACAACTGAAAAAAGGAGAGGTGAAAAAAACTTAGGCTGATATCCCTGACCAGTTCATCCATGGAGCATTGCCTTTCAATAGAGGGTGGGAGCTTGGAGGAGAAGTTTGGTCATTTTGCGTTGTCTGCAGTTCCTAACAGTTTTATGTGTGGAAACTCCCATCTGTGAAAGTGTGGGAGGAGGACTCGGGGTGGAGTTCCCATTCGTAGACTTGTTGCCACATCCTGTTGAGAAGGTCGGCAAAGTCGCTGTCCGCCCCTGGGAGGTGTTCTACTAATAGGTGAATGTGGTGATTTACAGCCCAATACCAATATGTCTGAGATCGGCATGGCAACTGTAGAGTGCCTCTCCCCCTCTCTCTGTTTCTGTAGATAAAACAAAGCTCTTCTGTAGTCTGTCCAGACCAAGAAACGTTTGCCTGTTAGGTGAATTAGGAAGGCTTCCGCGCCAGATGAATGGCCTGAAGCTCTAGGTACTTCATGTGCTGGGCTTGCTGTTTGAAGTCTCAGAGTCCCTGGATTGTTAGGTGCTGTAGATGAGCACCCCATCCTGTGAGGGATGCTTCCGTTTTAAGAAGGATCTGGGGAACAGGGTCGAGAAACGGACACACTTTTGCATGTTCTACCACTGCAGAGAGTGATGAATGTGGCTATCTACCAAATCTAGATCTTGTAATTGGCCCTGTGACTGAGACCACTGACTCGCCAGCCATTCCTGCAGCGGGCGCATGTTTAGTCTTGCATGTGGTACTATTGCACTGCAAGACCCAATCATGCCTAAAAGGCACTGAACTGTTCTGACTGTTATGCATTTATTGGGGTGAACCTGTTGCAGCAGGGTTGTGATGTTCTGAATCCTGACTGCATTCAGGTAGGCTAACCCTAGCTGTGTGTTGAGGATAGCCCCTAGATCCAGCTGAATCTTTGAGGTCTGAAGGTGTGATTCCTGTATGCTGATGGTGTCGCATAGGCTATCATTCAAATGATACTACTGGATTTTGAGCAGCAGAATCGCTTGCGGTGTGGGTGACTAAGTCAGAACCACTGCAGGTGACACCTGTTGCTCCAATCCGGGTTTTGATCCGGCCAACTAGCAGTGCCTCATCTCCACCCAAGGGCAGGGATGACTGGACAGCCAAGCGCATTACATAATTGGTTTCTCAGGGAAGCTGTGGTCACTCAGGTCTGATCAGTTTCTCTTGGTTACCTTAGTCTCATATATGAAATGACAGACACAGGAATTATATGTTTCAATAATGATTTTAATAAAACAACTGCATCTTAGATAGCAAAGCATGAGCTGGAATAACCAAGATGACACAGCATGACAGTATTAAAACTGTGACGAGAAGAGTGAAGCATAAAAACGCTATCATATTGTCACTACAGTTGATAGACTAACTCCTACCTAAGCTATGATTGAGCACAGCATGTAAATCTCTAATTCTTCCCTTCAGGTTCCCCTGGGAAGACATCATCCCTCATACCTGAGCAAAGGCCTGCAGTCTGCGTTAGCCTCTGTATCGAAGCATTTAGCAATCAGCATACAGTCGTGGTTCTCTGGCTGGAATCTCCCTCCAACGTGTAATCGACAAGGAAGTGATTTTATAACAACACAGCTGATGTTCTGAGAAAATGTCCCTACGTAAGGATGTGTGTTTTCTACGAATGTCAAAGACTAAACTTATACTACGTTCACCAGCAATGTACCGTGCTGTAGCCTTGGAAGAAGCACAGAGTGAGCAAGAATGTCTTGTTTGGTAACAGAGTGCTGGCCTAGGCAAAAACAATTAGATACAAAGAAAAGAAAACAAGACCATAAAAGTGGCTACTTTAACAATAAAATAAAGCCGAATAAAATATATCTAGGTTAGAGTGCACAGCGGCTTGGCCTAGTGTGTTAAAATAACGTGCATAGAGCTATAGTTAAAATGGCTACACAACCCCAGTTGATGAATAAAGTGTAGCATGGTTCAAGTGTATTTGCAGGCACAATGGAAGCGTACTGGCTTTGGTGAGCCAGTCGTCGAGATATGGGAAGACATGAATGCTCCGCCTGCGCAGATGTGCTGAGACTACCACCAGACATTTGGTAAACACATGAGGTGCGGTAGAGACTCTGAATGGCAGCACTTTAAACTGGTAATGTTTTTCCTGTATAACAAACAGGAGGTATTTGCGGTGAGCTGGATGGATTGGCATGTAAAATAAGTGTCCTTTAAGTCCAGTGCAGCATAAAGTCAGCCTGCTGTAGCAGAGCTATCACATCCTGGAGAGTTACCATATAAAAGTGTTCCGATGGGATGCAACAATTTAGCAGTCTTAGGTCTAAAATAGGCCGTAATGACCTGTCTTTTTGCGAATTAGAAAGTATAGGGAGTATACTTTTGTGCCTTGCTGATGAGGGTGGACAGGCTCTATGGCCCCTTTGTAAAAGAGAGCCTGTACTTCTTGTTTTATCAAATTTAGAAATTCTATGGAAAGTTTGTTTTGCAAGCCGAGTTGTTTGGAGGTGTTTTGATGATCTCCAGGTAATAACCATGTTGGATTATGTCCAACACCCACTGATCTGTTGTCACGGTTTTCCAAGTGGGGAAGAAATGCTGTAGACGTCCCCTGACAGGTTTTAGATGGTCAGAGGGAATGAGAAGAGAGTCACTCTTTAAGAGGTGGAAGGGGTGGAGTGAGTGGAGGCACCCTTTCCACAACCTTTTGAGTTGTTTCCCCCATTTGAGACTCCGTAATGTCCCTATTAAGGGGAGATTTGATACAGTCACCATTATGATGTTGTTTTGTTGCCCTTTTTGTGTGTGGGACACTGAAAGGAGCCACAAGGAGTGGGCATTTGATGTGCCCACATGGTTTTGGCCACACATGTATCTTTTTTCATTTTTTCCCCCAAAGTTTGATCCACTGGGGGACCAAAAAGATGTTGGTCAAAGGGGGTATTCAAAAGTAAGGTCTAGAGAATATGTAACAAATAAAACATTCACCCCAGTCACAAATCTGGGTTTAATCCATCATTTATTTGCTTGCATTTCTACTCCAGGTCGGACCCAGCTGTATGCAAATCGGTCTTGACCCTGTTCGACATGGGAACAGTCCAGCCCGAACTACTAGGCCAGGTCCTCCCTTGACCAGAAACAAGCATCCTGGGACCGGTTTTGGGGTGTCATCCCACCTCAGCCAGGCTAACTTGAATCTGGTGGCATAGCATACCTTACCTGGCAGTTCAGTCAGATATGAACATCTCTTGGTGGGCTGGACAGGGGCATAGTTACGAACTGCACCCTGTCCTGAAGAAAGATCTTGTATCTACATACCGAGCTCGATTTCTGAGTCAGATTCGGGGTCCTGTATGGAAAAAGCCTCTTCCTCTGCTGCTGCGGCCTCATGCAATTATTCCTCTTGCTCGACATTGTGGTGACCAAAGCTGTTAGATGTCTACTCCAGGTCTTTGCGCTGCATTTCGTTCCAACGTGCCTGCTGGTCCTGCAAGGTTTTCTTTTACAGAAGACTGACAGGCCTCACTGTTTTCCTCAGTGTGGTCGGGAGACAGACACAGGTTGCAAACCTGATGGAGGTCAGTGTGCGGGTATTTCAAGTGGCAGCTTGCACAGATCCAAATTGGAGTCCTTTCCATTAGCAGCACATTGTCGTTTGAATCCAATGAGATGAGAAAGAAGGCCTGAATGGGCAAAGTCTGAAGGCTGTGAGTGGAGAATATCGACGGGTAGCAATTTTCTTCTTTTTCCGAAAGACGAAAGTAAAACACAAACTAAAACAATACTGACTGATATAGAGGTTGACAACGGACCGAAGAGAGTCCCGAAAACAGTCTTTAACAAGGGCACTAAAAGAAAACCTCTGAATCTGATCACGTAAAGAAAACAGTCTAACAATGGAGTTGATGCTCATGTGCATTATCACCCAGAAGCAGGGACCATTTACCTTGTGATTAGAGAAGCTTTTTTAAAGAAAAACAACTTGCACACATTCAGGCCCAACACTAGATGGCAGAGATATGCAAAGCATGTGTATCTACAAACATCGAACATTTTCTTTAAACATTAAAGTTAATGACAAAAATTAATCTGCCAAACGCTTACAAAGTTTACAATTGAGTGGCATTTAAATTGATTTCACGATTTCAGGAAGAGGCTTAAGTATACATTTGTTCTTCCTGACAAAATCATAAAACTACCCAACCTACTCCGGCACTCCCCCACCACTGCTCATCAACAAGGGACTGCCTGGCTCTCTGGCATAATCCAGGCACGTTAAAAGCTTCTAATTGTGGTTTCTAAACACCATACACAACACTGTCTCTTTCTAATCTCTAAAGCTTCTTTCGTGACCTGGCCCTGTCATCACCTTTTGCTCCATTAACCTTTTCCTAAACTTGAGGAGGATAACACAATGAAAGCCACTGTAGTTTATTTGTGCACTTGTATAGCTCTTACACACCTATGTGGGGAGGTGAAGAGCTGATCCACATGGATAGCATGCTATATCATGCAGATGTGTGTTCAAGGTTGTAAGTGTATTGTCTTTTTTGAGACTATGTGGGAACTCTTTATATGTCTTGTGTGATGACCAGCAAGGTGCAATGATTGTGTTAAGGGATGTAGTGCTAGTGGTGTGATCGATAAGGATGTGTGAAGGATAAATGCACATTTATATGTTGGGCCTTCCATATAGCTGAGGTTCTTGCCCAAAAACATAAAGGAGCCTACAGCCCACCCATTTCTCATCATTGGTAAGCTTTACTGTCACTCATTTGCCGCCTTCTAATTCAAATATTTTATTTGTCCCAGCTTGCACATATTGTGCTTGTTCTAGCTTCTTTACCATTTCTTTTATTGGCCAAATAATTCCTTTCACTGTTCACTTTTACGAAACTACTTTTCTTTTTGCTTGAGCACACCAGTAGAGTGCATGCTTTTCTAGCTCATTCCCTCATGTGCTTCTCCCTCCACCACATACCAAATCCGATACTTCGAGTTGCTGTCTCCCTTCTGTGGCAGGTGCTCCTGGATCGTCCCATGCTATGGAAACCATGTCAACTCCTTCTCTTGATTGCTGGGGGCTGAAGGGGACCAGTCAGCAGGACTAAGCCTTCAGGAGACGCCAGGGTATACGACAGCTTGGGATAACTTGCCTTGATTTCTTTATGCGGTCCACTGTGTAGGCTACTGAAGCCGGGAGTCGGACTCCCCGGCTACGCCGGACATGATACCGGGAGCAGAAGGCCGCTCCAACGACCCCGGGGAACAGAGCACCGAACATATCGGGGACCCGGATGACCAGATCCCCATATTCCTACCTGGACGGCAGACGGAAGAGGACGCGTTCACCATCCCTGGGAATCTGGATATCTGGGTTTCCGAAAAGGCGGGCATAAAAGGCGGGCATAAAAGGCGGGCATAAAAGGCGGGCATAAAAGGCGGGCATAAAAGGCGGGCATAAAAGGCGGGCATAAAAGGCGGGCATAAAAGGCGGGCATAAAAGGCGGGCATAAAAGGCGGGCATAAAAGGCGGGCATAAAAGGCGGGCATAAAAGGCGGGCATAAAAGGCGGGCATAAAAGACGGGCATAAAAGACGGGCATAAAAGACGGGCATAAAAGACGGGCATAAAAGACGGGCATAAAAGACGGGCATAAAAGACGGGCATAAAAGACGGGCATAAAAGACGGGCATAAAAGACGGGCATAAAAGACGGGCATAAAAGACGGGCATAAAAGACGGGCATAAAAGACGGGCATAAAAGACGGGCTACGCGCGCGTGGTGCGTCAGAAAAGGAAGACGCCAGGGAGAAAAGAACGGGACGCAAAGGGAGCTTAGGAAGAAGACCCGACCAGAGGAAGAACGGACGGAGACCAGCTCAAAAAATAACCCCAAGGGACGGGAAGGTCCAGAGGAGCACAAACGCAGCCACATCCCAGGAGGGACGTGGCTCAGCCAGCCACAAGGAACCCTGGGAAGGAAGGATACAATGGTGGATCACTACCCTGCAAACCAATAACCTTGGACAATCATCAGTGCAAAGTTTATATTAATAAACCACCTTTTCTCACCCCTTCACTTGAGTACCGTAGTCCTTATTGCTACACCCACTGCCACAGTAGTGTCAGAAGAGGGATTCGGTGAGCGATAGAGGACGGACCAATAGGGCAAAATGGAGGAAAAACCTACCTTGGAGAGTAAGATCCAACAGTTGGCGGAAGGTCAACGTCACCTCCAGTTGGTATGGGAGGCCCAACAACGAGAAGCTAAAGAAGACAGAGAGGCACTCCAGAGTGCGTTAAAAAGCCAGGCCACCATCATGGCAAACAATCAGTTAGTACATGAAACGGCCATCCAAAAACTAACCAACACTATCGCAGCTAGCAAAGTCCATCCTAACCTGCCTAGCTCGGTCCTCCAAAAATATCAGGACGGGGAGGACCCCAACGCATTTTTTTACCAACTTTGAGAGGGAAGACCACCGAGGACCTGGCACTACCAAAAGAACGAGTTACTTACCTTCGGTAACGACTTTTCTGATGGATACATTAGCTACCTGTGGATTCCTCACCTATTGAATACTCCCATTGCGCCAGCATCCGACGGAAATCTTCTTCCTAGCTTCTGCACGTCGACGAGGACGTCACAATTGCCCACGCGACACCGTCTGACGTCATACAGGCAATAAGAGGTCCTTGCCGACGTCAGTACCAACATTTTTTACGTGCCTGAGACTAATAGGCCATTGAGACAAACAATCAAATAACAATGTTTAATAATATCGAAGATAAACACATCATTCCAAAAATTCAAGATCCTCTTTTTTTTTTTTTTTTTATAAATAAATTCATAAATAAATATATACAGTATATGTACAAGCCCCCAAGTACCAAGAGGAGCACATCCAAGAACAACTTGGTTAGACCAGACAGGCAACTGGGAGGCGGGTGGGGCCGTGAGGAATCCACAGGTAGCTAATGTATCCACCAGAAAAGTTGTTGCCGAAGGTAAGTAACTCGTTCTTCTGATGGATACAACTACCTGTGGATTCCTCACCTATTGAATAGAGTCCCAAAGCAGTACCGCACTCGGTGGAGGGTGCCTGAATGGTCAAACCAAGAAATCCTGCAGCACTGACCGTGCAAAATGGCCATCCCTCCTAACCTCAGAATCCAAGCAGTAATGCTTCGCAAAAGTGTGGAGGGATGACCAAGTTGCAGCCTTGGAGATGTCGACCACAGGAACACCCCTAGCCGAGGCCGACTTAGCTCTGGTGGAATGAGCTCTTATACCATCAGGGGGTTCCTTCTTTGCTAAAAAAGTAACACATTTTAATGCAAAGAATGATCCACCTGGAGAGTGTTCTTTTGTGGACTGCCCTTCCTCTCCTCTTTCCCACGTACCCGATGAAGAGCTGATCCTCCAACCTGAAATCCTTTGTTCTGTTCACATAGAAGCTTAGCACTCTCCTCGGGTCTAAGCGGTGTAGTCTTTCTTCTTCTTTCGGAGGATGAGGCGGAGGATAAAACAAGGAAAGAGTAATCGTTTGGGCCATATGAAAGGGTGAAACA
This sequence comes from Pleurodeles waltl, assembly GCF_031143425.1. Taxonomy (NCBI): domain Eukaryota; kingdom Metazoa; phylum Chordata; class Amphibia; order Caudata; family Salamandridae; genus Pleurodeles; species Pleurodeles waltl. The sequence continues at coordinate 850,326,992 of NC_090444.1, forward strand.
ACCTTCTGTAGGAAAGCAGCCTTGGTCCTCAACACCACCTTATCCCCATAAAAAGATGTGTAAGGGGGTTTAACAGATAGAGCCTGCAGCTCACTCACTCTTCTTGCGGAAGTAATTGCAACAAGGAAAACAGTCTTTAGGACTAATAACCTTAAAGGGCAAGAATGTATAGGCTCAAACGGTGAACCCATAAGAAAAGACAAGACTAGGTTTAGATCCCACTGAGGCATAATGAAAGGAGTGGGAGGAAATTTGTTAATGAGACCTTTTAAAAATCTAAGTACTATAGAGAAGGCTGGTCTGGAAGACAGAAAGGCTGACAGGGCGTATAAATATCCCTGGACTGTAGCCACTGCACAACCCCTCTGCGCCAGAGACAAAGCAAAAGACAAGATATCCGATAAGTGGGCACGTAAGGAATCAATTTGCCTCTCTCCACACCAGTTCACAAATTTAGCCCACCTATTAGCGTAGATAGATTTAGTGGAGTGTCGTCTGGCCGATAGAATAACATCCACTACGTCAGGCGGGAGAGAAAAGGAACTCAGGTTGCCCCGTTCAATCGCCAGGCATGAAGGTGCAGGCTCTGAAGGTGGGGGTGTAAAACCTGCCCCTGCGACTGCGAGAGGAGGTCTGCCCTGAGAGGGAGACGGAGGGCATAGCGAGAGTTGGAGACGGTCAGTGTACCATACCCTCCTAGGCCAATCCGGAGCTATTAAGATGACTTGGGCCCGGTCTTGGCGAATTTTCCTCAAAACTCGAGGAATCAAGGGTATGGGGGAAACGCGTAAAGCAACTAGTTGCACCAGGTCATCTGAAACGCGTCCCCCAACGCTCCTTGTACCGGATACTGGAGGCTGCAGAATAACGGGCAGTGTGAGTTCTCCCGGGTGGCAAACAGATCTATCCGAGGAAACCCCCACATCTGGAAGATTAGACTGACTTGATCCGGATGGAGACGCCACTCGTGATCGGTCGAGAAATGATGAATGAGACTGTCCGCACGCACGTTCAAGACTCCGGCCAGATGATTTGCTACCAAACCCATCTGATGGTCCTTTGCCCAGGACCAAAGCCATAGAGCTTCTCTGCAGAGAAGATACAACCCTACACCTCCCTGTTTGGTTATATACCACATCGCGGTAGTATTGTCCGTCAGGACCTGAACCGACTGACCACGAAGGGATGGGAGGAAGGCCTTGAGTGCAAGACGTACAGCCCGCAACTCCAACAGATTTATATGAAACATCTGTTCCACTGGAGACCAAAGACCTTTGATCTCCAGGTCTCCCAGATGAGTTCCCCACCCTAGAGTGGAAGCATCCGTTATTACTGTGGTCACCGGCAGAGGTTGAGAGAACGGCCTTGCTTGGGAAAGATTGCCGTCTGCAATCCACCATTTTAAATCCGCAGCAGCGTCCCCGGAGATCTTTACCGATCCTTCGAGATCCCCTTTGTGCTGAGACCACTGCTTCCGGAGGCACCACTGAAGAGCCCTCATGTGCCAGCGAGCATGAGTGACCAACAGAATGCAAGAAGCGAACAGACCGAGCAGACGTAGGACCCTGAGGACTGGAACGACCGCTCCACTTTGAAACATTGGAACCAATGCCTGAATGTCCTGGATCCGCTGAGGCGGAGGAAAGGTTCGATTCAATGTTGTATCCAGAACTGCCCCTATGAACAGAAGGCGCTGAGAGGGCTCTAGGTGAGATTTGGGAACATTCACTGAAAAACCCAGGTCGAACAACAACTGGGTTGTCGACTGTAGGTGATGCAACACGAGCTCCGGAGACTTGGCTTTGATCAACCAGTCGTCCAGGTAAGGAAATACTGCTAGCCCCTTCCTTCTGAGCTCTGCCGCAAACACCGACATCACCTTTGTGAAGACTTGAGGTGCTGAAGTAAGATCAAACGGGAGGACCACAAACTGATAGTGCTGCGACCCCACCACAAACCGGAGATACTTCCTGTGCGACTTGAGTATCGGGATATGAAAGTAAGCATCCTGCAAGTCGACTGACACCATCCAATCTCCATCGTTCAGCGCCAAAAGCACCTGAGCTAGGGTCAGCATCTTGAACTTCTCCTGTTTGAGGAACCAATTCAAGATCCTCAGGTCCAGGACGGGCCTCAACCGACCATCCTTCTTGGGGGATCAGGAAGTATCTTGAGTAGCAACCCTGACCCCTCTCCTGCTCTGGAACCAACTCCACCGCACCCTTTGAAAGGAGGACTTGAACCTCCTGTTCTAGCAACAGGAGATGCTCTTTTGAACAGTAGGAAGGGCACGGCGGGATGGGGTGGCGGAAGCTCCCGAAAGGGAAGGGCATAGCCTTTCCCCACAATGCTGGTGACCCAGGAGTCTGATGTTATAACCTACCACTTGTGGAGAAAGTTCAATAACCTCCCCCCTACAGGAGTGGAGTGAGAAGGAATTGGTGGAAGTCTAAGGCTGCTTCCCACGCTGCACCCCTCCAGAGGAAGAGGCAAAGTGCTGCTGGGTGGCTCCTCTGGTCCGGACCCTACCCCTCCCTCTGTAAGATCTATAGGAGAGAGCAGAGGTGGGTTGATGCTGGAATCTCCCTCGAAAGGAGGAGGAGGAACCACAACCAAATCCTCGAAACCTCCTAAAAAGTCGGGAGGAAGCAGAAGAAGAGGCTTGCAAGCCTAAAGACTTGGCAGTGGCCCTACTCTCCTTGAACCTCTCTAGAGCTGAGTCAGCCTTGGAACCGAAAAGTTTATCGCCATCGAAAGGAAGGTCCAAGAGGGTCGACTGTACATCAGAAGAGAATCCAGAGCTACGAAGCCAGGCTTCCCTCCTTGTAGCTACAGCAGTACCCATAGCCCTGGCAACAGAGTCAGTCATATCTAACCCAGTCCTCGGCGTCGACATGGCTTCAGCAGAAGTCGAAGCTTGACGCCGCTCCTCGGATCCATCAGACGCCGGATCCAACGGCGCCATGGATTTCTCCGGCGCCGAACGAGAAGGGCGGACAGAAGACTGTTCCGGCGCCGGAACCACAGGTCTACTCTGCGTCGCTGGCTGAGATGCTGACGCCATAGGCGCCGATGTCGGCGCCGAGCCCTGGCAACAGAGTCAGTCATATCTAACCCAGATTGAATAACTTGGGTTGCCGCTGCTTGAGCATCAGAAACCAGGCTCATTATTTCTTGGGGCACCTCAGTATGAGTCGACTTTATTTCGTCCATCAGGGCGTAAATGTATCTCCCTAAAATACAGGTAGCATTAGTGAATTTCAAAGCCATGCTACATGACGAAAAAGCCTTCTTTGATGAAATGTCCATTTTCTTAGAGTCTCTATCTGAGGGCACAGCTGGAAACGATCCTGGGGCAGACCGGGCTGAGCATGAAGCCTGAACCACTAGGCTTTCAGGAGTTGGGTGCCTGGAGAGGAAGCCTGGGTCAGCAGAAGCCACTAGATATCTTCGAGCCACAGATCTATTCACCACCGAAGATGACACCGGCTTCTTCCAGATTTCCATGATCGGATCCAACAAAGCCTCATTAAAAGGCAGAAGTGGCTCTGCAGTTGTTGAGGCAGGATGCAACACTTCCGTAAAAATGTCTGGCTTAGGCTCAGACACCGGCAAAGGGAGGTCTAAAAAGTCAGCTGCCTTTCTGATGACTGAATGAAATGTTGCAGCCTCCTCCGTATACTCTCCAGGTGATGACAAGTCCCATTCTGGAGAGGTGTCCAGACCACTAGCCGTGTCCAAGCCATGGAGATCCTCTCGAGATTCCTCAATCTCCCCTTCCTCCAATGTCGGTCTCCGATATTCTTGTTCCTCAAGGAGGCGAAGAGCAAGCCTCCTCGAATGTAATCTCTCCTTTATCCTCGGCGTCGACATGGCTTCAGCAGAAGTCGAAGCTTGACGCCGCTCCTCGGATCCATCAGACGCCGGATCCAACGGCGCCATGGATTTCTCCGGCGCCGAACGAGAAGGGCGGACAGAAGACTGTTCCGGCGCCGGAACCACAGGTCTACTCCGCGTCGCTGGCTGAGATGCTGACGCCATAGGTGCCGATGTCGGCGCCGAGCCCACATTTCCCAAGGGAAGAAAGGGAATAAAGGGTGCCGGTCGTAACGGAGCCGGAGCACCCATATTGAAGGCCAAAGGGCCCGAAGGACCAGCCGGTCCACCACCTGGCGCCATCTGTTGAAAGATGGAGAACATCACATTCAAGAATGTGGAACTATCGGCTCCAGGGGCCGGGAAAGCCGGGTACTGAGGAGCCTGGGTTGAAGGCGACATCGACGCTGGTCCAGACGTCTGCAAAGCCGGAAAAAACTCTTGACGCCGAGGAACCTCGAACACCGAAGGAGGATTCACAGGCGACGTCGGCGAAGTCGGGGATGTCGGAGATGCTAACGGCGTCTGTGGTTGGGGAGAGATGGTGGGACTAACTTACCAAGTCTTCCGACGTCGAGTCGAAGGTGACCTCGATCTCTCCCTACTCGACCGGCGTCGAGATTCTCGACAACGCCGGGAGTCCCGATGACGCCGATGCGACTTCGGTGAAGACGACTTGCGGTGATGTCTTTTCTCCTTTTTCTTTGACTCCGCCAAAAAGAGCTTGGCCTCACGCTCCTTTAAGGCCTTTGGATTCATCCGTTGGCAAGAGTCGCATTTGTCAATGTCGTGGTCGGAACTAAGACACCACAAACAGTCAGAATGTGGGTCCGTAACCGACATTTTGCCACTGCACTCGTTGCAGGGCTTGAATCCAGACTTTCTTTGCGACATTGTAAACTGTCTCAAAGAAAAAACAGCAAAAATAACTAACTACGTCGAGTAGTAACAGTAGCTCCCTCGAAGAATAACCGTTGTTCGAATGGCACGTAAAAAAGGGAACTGATGTCGGCACGTCGGCGAGGACCTCTTATTGCCTGTATGACGTCAGACGGCATCGCGTGGGCAATTGTGACGTTCTCGTCGACGTGCAGAACCTAGGAAGAAGATTTCTGTTGAATGCTGGCGCAATGGGAGTATTCAATAGGTGAGGAATATACAGGTAGTTGTATCAATCAGGGGGGGGGGGGGAGGACAATTCAACAACCGCAATGCTACAGTTGTGGCGAGTGGGGGCATATCGCACGGGTATGCCCTAGAAAAAGGGGACAAACCAGAGCCAATGGAGATTGGAATTACAAGGGGAAGAGTCCTATGTACGGGGGATGACACAGTACAGACAGGAGATAACAGTGAACGGAACACCTATCATAGCCCTGATCGATTCAGGGTGTATCCAATCCGTGATAAGAGCCAACGCGATATATCTGTCAGGATAACAGCCGTCCCAATGGGTCTCTATCTGTTGTATACATGGAGACAAAGAAACTACCTCCTCACGTCAGTAAAGACAGAATGGGAGGGAAAACAAGACATAATGTATGTGGGTGTCATGGACCGTTTGGTAGAGGAATGTATCCTAGGGACAGATTATACACGCTTCCCAGAACTGTTAAAGGGGGTGAAGTCCAGGATCCTATCCGATTCCTGGTGGGCAGAGGCTCCCTTTTCCTATTCCGATATTGAGTGTAACCCTCACCGGCATAAACCCACTAGACGAGATAAGAGGCACATAAAACAACTTTATTGGACCAAAGAAAAAGAAAAGAACGCAGGGAAGGTTGTGGCCTCTATTCCCCCTGAAGAATATTTGTTAAGGAGATTCTATTGGCCGGGGGTGTATGCCCACCTTTGACGGTATTGCGCCCAATGTCCCAGATGTCAACTTGTAGACCCCGGACCCGAGAGGAAAGCTCCCCTACAACCGTTACCTATCATTGACGTCCCATTTTCTAGAATTGGAATGGACTTGGTAGGTCCCCTCCTCCCATCCACCAAAGGTCATACATATATATTGGTTATAGTGGACTACGCCACTAGGTACCCTGAGGCTATACCACTTCCGAGTATGACAACTAGAAATGTGGCCCAAGCCATGATAGCCTTCTTTGCCAGAGTTGGGTTTCCCCAATGAAATCCTAACTGATCATGGGACACCTTTCATGTCCTCTTTAATGGCCGATATTTGTAGAACTTTAGGAGTTAAACAAATTAAAACCTCGGTATATCATCCCCAAACCGCACCATAAAGACTCTATTAAGAAAAACGGTCTCTGAGTCCGGACGGGATTGGGACCGAAAACCCTTGGTTTTGTACGCCGATCGCATGAACAAGCCTCGACCGGATATAGTCCCTTCAAGCTCGTCTTTGGATGACAACCCCGGAGCCTATTAGATATGGCAGCTGAAATGTGGGAAGAGGAAGGAGAAAGCGAGAAACCCCTATTAGAGTATGTACATGCACTTAAAGACCAACTACAGACGGTGTGGGAGGATGTACGAAATCATATGGAAAAAGCACAAAAACACCCAGAAAAGATACTATGACCGAGGCACAAGAACAAGATGCCTGCAACCCCATGATAAAGTTCTGATACTACGCCCCTCTTCTGACAATAAACTATTAGCAAAGTGACAAGGTCCATATACCATACTAAAATCAGTCACCCCTGTTACTTATCTAGTAGAACTATCCCACACCCCAAAAAGAGTACAAATATACCATATCAACTTATTAAAAGAATGCGAAGAACCCACTATCCCCTCAAATCAAACTGCTACAGGATTCTTGATAACACCAGAGAAACCACTAGACATTGAGCTGTGTCCCAACAAATCTGATATAATCCCAGAAAGACCCAAAATAAATCCAGACATCACAGGAAGACAACTAAAACAATTAGAGAGCCTTTTGGTACTACATAATAGTTTTTTTTTTTTTGGTTTTTTTTCCCGGGAACACCAGGTAAAACCCATTTGATACAACATCATATAAGAACTCCAGCTGGTCAAGTAGTACGACTACGACCCTATCGTATTCCAGAGGCCCGCAAACATTTAATCGAACAAGAAGTCCAAACTATGCTACAAATGAACGTAATAGAACCCTCGATCAGCCCTTGGTGTTCCCCTGTTGAGCTGGTACCAAAACCAGATGGTTCTATAAGATTCTGTATCGATTTTCGCCGCTTAAATAACATTTCCATGTTTGATACCTATCCTATTTCACGAGTGGATGACCTTCTTGAAAGATTGGGCAAGGCCCGGTACATGTCAACACTGGACTTAACGAAGGGGTCTTGGCAAAAACCCCTAGCCCCCGCGGACCAGGAAAAAAACGCTTTCTCCACCCCCTCGGGGCTCTATCAATTTACGGTACTCCCATTTGGTCTTCATGGGGCCCCGGATACTTTTCAAAGATTGATGGACCATCTCCTACGACCGTTTCAAAAGTATAGCGCAGCCTACCTCAACGATATTGTCGTCTTAAGTGAAACTTGGGAGGACCATCTTGACCATCTGAACAAAAATTTTCGTTTATTACACACGGCCTGTCTCACGGCTAACCCAAAGAAATGTAATCTGGAATATGATCACATAGCGTATCTCGGCTCTTTTATAGGAAAGGGTCAACTTCGATCTCAGAAAGGTAAAATAGAGGCTATCCAGCTAGTTCCTACGCCCACGACAAAGAAGGAACTTCGCTCCTTCTTGGGGTTCATAGGTTATTACCGACGTTTTATACCCAGGTATTCCACTTTGGCAGCCCCCCCTTACAGACCTCAAAAAAAAAAAACTGCCGTCCAAACTCTCTGCTCTTACTCCCAGCCAACACTCTACAGGGAGTGCAGAATTATTAGGCAAATGAGTATTTTGACCACATCATCCTCTTTATGCATGTTGTCTTACTCCAAGCTGTATAGGCTCGAAAGCCTACTACCAATTAAGCATATTAGGTGATGTGCATCTCTGTAATGAGAAGGGGTGTGGTCTAATGACATCAACACCCTATATCAGGTGTGCATAATTATTAGGCAACTTCCTTTCCTTTGGCAAAATGGGTCAAAAGAAGGACTTGACAGGCTCAGAAAAGTCAAAAATAGTGAGATATCTTGCAGAGGGATGCAGCACTCTTAAAATTGCAAAGCTTCTGAAGCGTGATCATCGAACAATCAGGCGTTTCATTCAAAATAGTCAACAGGGTCGCAAGAAGCGTGTGGAAAAACCAAGGCGCAAAATAACTGCCCATGAACTGAGAAAAGTCAAGCGTGCAGCTGCCACGATGCCACTTGCCACCAGTTTGGCCATATTTCAGAGCTGAAACATCACTGGAGTGCCCAAAAGCACAAGGTGTGCAATACTCAGAGACATGGCCAAGGTAAGAAAGGCTGAAAGACGACCACCACTGAACAAGACACACAAGCTGAAACGTCAAGACTGGGCCAAGAAATATCTCAAGACTGATTTTTCTAAGGTTTTATGGACTGGTGAAATGAGAGTGAGTCTTGATGGGCCAGATGGATGGGCCCGTGGCTGGATTGGTAAAGGGCAGAGAGCTCCAGTCCGACTCAGACGCCAGCAAGGTGGAGGTGGAGTACTGGTTTGGGCTGGTATCATCAAAGATGAGCTTGTGGGGCCTTTTCGGGTTGAGGATGGAGTCAAGCTCAACTCCCAGTCCTACTGCCAGTTCCTGGAAGACACCTTCTTCAAGCAGGAAGGTACAGGAAGAAGTCTGCATCCTTCAAGAAAAACATGATTTTCATGCAGGACGATGCTCCATCACACGCGTCCAAGTACTCCACAGCGTGGCTGGCAAGAAAGGGTATAAAAGAAGGAAATCTAATGACATGGCCTCCTTGTTCACCTGATCTGAACCCCATTGAGAACCTGTGGTCCATCATCAAATGTGAGATTTACAAGGAGGGAAAACAGTACACCTCTCTGAACAGTGTCTGGGAGGCTGTGGTTGCTGCTGCATGCAATGTTGATGGTGAACACATCAAAACACTGACAGAATCAATGGATGGCAGGCTTTTGAGTGTCCTTGCAAAGAAAGGTGGCTATATTGGTCACTGATTTGTTTTTGTTTTGTTTTTGAATGTCAGAAATGTATATTTGTGAATGTTGAGATGTTATATTGGTTTCACTGGTAATGATAAATAATTGAAATGGGTATATATTTTTTTTTGTTAAGTTGCCTAATAATTATGCACAGTGATAGTCACCTGCACACACAGATATCCCCCTAACATAGCTAAAACTAAAAACAAACTAAAAACTACTTCCAAAAATATTCAGTTTTGATATTAATGAGTTTTTTGGGTTCATTGAGAACATGGTTGTTGTTCAATAATAAAATTAATCCTCAAAAATACAACTTGCCTAATAATTCTGCACTCCCTGTAGCTTTTAACGCTTAAAATCCGGTCTCACTCAGGAACCCGTCCTACGATGTCCTGATTTTGCTAAGGCCTTTCATCTTTACACCGATGCCTCAGACGTACGGTTAGGAGCAGTCCTGTCCTAACCCGACGACGAGAGCCATGACCACTCCATCGTGTTTATTAGTAGGAAACTTTTACCCAGGGAACGACATTATCCCATTATCGAACGTGAATGTCTTGCTATCAAGTGGGCCATAGAGAACCTCTGATACTATCTCTTGGGGCATCCTTTCGTTCTATACACTGACCATGCTCCCCTTACGTGGTTGGCCTCCAATAAGAACACCAACTCCCGTATCCTCAGATGGTTTATGGAACTCCAACCCTTCTCTTTCCAGGTGTGTCACCTTCTGGGAGCCCTTCAGTGTCCTGCGGACTATTTATTCTGCTTTCCTGAACCTTCGGAACTATATCAGTCCCGATCATAGGGTGGGGTGTGTAGCTGGGAGTCGGACTTCCCAGCTACGCCGGACACGATACCGGGAGTGGAAGGCCACTCCAACGACCCCGGGGAACAGAGCACCGAACATATCGGGGACCCGGATGACCGGATCCCCGTATTCCTACCTGGACGGCAGACGGAAGAGGATGCATTCACCATCCCTGGGAATCCAGATATCCGGGTTTCCGAGGGGACAGACATAAAAGATGGACTACGCGCACGCGGCGCGTCAGAAAAGGAAGACGCCGGGGAGAAAAGAACGGGACGCGAAGGGAGCTTAGGCCGGCTTTGAGGTGCCAAGTACACATTTGAGCTTCTACAGGAAACTGTACAGGTTTCCCCTCACCTCTGGGAGACTAGCTGTCAAGAAGACACCAGACCTAGCCATTTAACGGTCCTAGGAATATTCTGTGGAGCACTCCCTTCATTGTTCCTTAGGAATTTGGACAGTGAGACAAGAGGGGTGCTTTGGAATCCATGTTTATTCTTTTTTTACTCATACAAAGGACGAGGATCCTAAGTCTAAGGCTTCAGAACTCATTTGGGGGTGGTCCTCTTTTAAAAGTCATTTGCTAGCAGGTGCTCAGACACAGCCTTTGTTTATGGTGATGGCTCTCACGGCAGACAACAATGGGGGCTAGAACCCAGAAAGGGTATCCAAAACAAGAGCACAATTAGGGTGAAGTCTCTGCAGTTGGGTGTCTTCTTCAGCCATCCTGAAGCAGTAATCAAAAACACAAAAGGGCAGGCCTGGCCTTGTAAGTTCTTCACTCCTTGCCCCTACCAGAATCAAAATGGCAGTGTTCAGTAAGAACTATTTTCAGCTCCTTACTAATAAAGTCTTCATGGAATTTTTAACTGTAGCCCTGCCTTAATCCTCCTCACTTCAGCAACTGAGTCCTCACCCTCCAGCTGCAGAAATGCAGACAGTAAACGTCCCCTGTCTAAGGAAGCTGCCCTGGCCCTTCATCTTATGCGATGCTACAACCAGACAATATCCAAAATGTTTTCCACTGGCTTTAGTACCCAGACACCCACGGATATTCATATTCCTAAAACCATTTATAAATGAAACTCACTGTAAACGCACCAGCATTCATCATGCACAAGGGATGTCAGCATGAAGTCCTGGGCCTCACAAGACAGCGTAAACTTTGCACAAGGGGTCAGTAGATGGTGCTCTTTCCAATGCAGATAAAAAGATCTGGTTGCACTATAAAACACAACACATTACTGACACTGCTTTAAGTGATGCACCATTGTCAGGTATAGAAGTCTGCTCTCTTCTCCGAGGATAACCTTGGTGTACCACTGCTGGTCACAGGACATGACCTGGAATTCAAACTGTCAGGGAAAGGTCTAGGCTTCTGTGCTCCTGCAAGATTAGCATGATCCCAGTGTCAAAAGAAAAGTAAGGATACCGGGTTTCATATACAATCGGACGTGCAGAACAGGGGAACATTTCTGTACACTTTATCAGGGACATTTTTTCTAACAACAGCGATCGTTAATATAAAAAGTGACCGACATCAAAACAAAAGATCTAAACTAGTTTCTAACTAGTGGCAACAGAGCAGGTTGTGGCAAGTGGGGTGTTGGATTATATTTACAAAATTATCTACTAAATTGTGTATTAGCTCCCCAAAATATCAAAAGTGGAATTTGAGATTTCAAAATCACAATGCTGATATGAATGACAGAAGAAAAATCCCCAGACCATAGTTCAGATTCTTGTAACCAAATTATACAACAGTGCATGAAACTGAAGGATGAAAAAACTTGAATCAATCCCAGTTACTGGCAACCATTCTGAAATCATTTAATTACCTCTATCTTGGCTGGGCAATTTCTCTCTAAGCATATGGTATTCAGTTTGATGTCAGAAACTCATCCTCATCACCTTACCCGAGATTACAAATGCCAGTCACTCATGATTAGTTTACCTATATGGGAAAGGTAGGAGCCATAATAAAGGGGGTGTACAGCTAACAATCGTAATACCAGCACACAGTGCTCCAAACAGTACAAACAATCATGTACTTTGGATGACCAGACACAAACCTTACCGTAATACCCTCATTCGCAAGTGGGCAGCACAGGAATATTAGATTACACAATTTATTCTTAAAATCAGCAGAATAGAACTGGCACAGAGATGGCCCTGCCAGAAAATAAAGGATGTTACAAATTACATGCATATAAAAGAAGATTTCCTGCGAGACTACAGAACACAACCCTTTCACAGCAAAGACATCTGCATTTGTTTCAGCAAAAATTATTTTTGAGAAATAATAGCATATGACAAAAGTGTAAATATATGCTCTGAAAACTTGACTACAAAGATCACTCAGAGGTCAATGGAGGAACATTTGATTCAGTAGGGGGACCGATCAAAAGCTGAGAACTGATACATTTAACAGGCAGCAAAGTATTTTATAGTCAACAGGACAGGCAAACGATTTATGTAAAGTAAAAGAATTACAAGCACATGGTCTATCACTCTAATTTAAAAACAGAGGTAGAAAATACTTCGTAAAGGACTTCGTACGGGTGCTTCCCACAGACAGAAAGAAACTGGACTCAGCGTGAAAGAGTGAGCATGTGGTTGAAGATATCTTCGCAGACACACCAAGGCAAACTATAAATCAAGTAAAGGTTGAGCAGATGCTCTGTTCAGCAGCAGTGCTTTGGGACCAGGGGAAAAGCAGAGTAGTAAAAACGAAATACGCATTTTCGCTTAACTAAAATGCTGCTACAAATGAAATATGGCAACACAATTAAAAGGTTTTCACCAGTGCCTACCAGTCGAACAAATGTGTGATTTATGCTGTTTTGTGGAAAATACATTTGAGAATGTGGACCACCCCGAAACCAAACAATCTGGCTCACCAAGGGCCACATGTAGCGACCTCCGAGATTGCGACTCGCAATTTCCGAGTCGCAATCTCGGATGCAGAACGGTGTCTCAGACACCGACTGCGACTCGCTATGGGGTCGCAAAGACCCACCTCATCAATATTAATGAGGTGGGTCGCATTTTGCGACCCCATAGCGAGTCCCTGCACTCACAGGGATGGTGGCCTGCTAAAGTCAGCAGACCTCCATGTCTGTGACTGCTTTTTAAATAAAGCAGTTTTTTTTTTTCATTTTGCAGCCCGTTTTCCTTAAAGGAAAGCGAGTTGCAAAATGAAAAAAATAACAAAACCATTTGGTTTCGTTTTTTCAGTGTAGGCAGTGCTCCATTGGACCATTGCCTGCTCTGAAAAAACATTCTGGGCAACATTCACAAAGGGGACCCCTTCCCTTTTGCGAATGTGTTACCACCAGTTTGACACTGGTGGTAACTGCGAGTTGCTTTGCGACCGCATTCGCGGTCACAAAGCAATTCTGAATTGCGATGCGAGTCGCAAATAGGAAGGGAACACCCCATCCTATTTGCGAGTCGCATTCACAAATTGCGAGTCTGTACCGACTCGCAATTTGTGAATGTGCATCACGTTAGGCCGTTTGCATGGCGTAAACTGCGATTTTCACAGTTTGCACCATGCAAACGGCTTCCTACATCTGGCCCCTAGTTCCCTCGACTGACTTCCTTTCTTTCACATCGCTCTCACCAAGCAAAACCTCAATCCTTCTTATTCAAGTCTACTAATATCACTTGTGCTGTTCCTTAAGGTTCAGCATCATCCCCAACAGTCTTTAACATCTACATCTACCCTCTCACCAGGATAATGGAAACGTATGCAACTTGCCATCACAAGTATGTGGATGACATTCAACTTCACCTTAAGTTTTAAAGTAACTTCAACAGCCAAGCCAAGCTCTCCCTCGGTCTCTTTCATGCATCTTTGGATGCAGGAAACATGGCTTTCCCTGAATGGTGACAAAACTGGGATCCTCATCAAGCGGCCCTTCCATACAACCCATATCCGAATCTCAAAACCATGGTGTTCGCTTCAACAGTGACCCTTTTTTTGTTGCCCAGATGAATGCTTTTGTTAAGTCCACCTTTCACTACCTTAGCCAGCTACAAGGGGCCCTTACTCCTCTTACCTCAAACATTCCTTTCATCCTAGCAGTTATCATCTCCCATTTGGACTTCTGCAATAACCTGTACATCAGCATGCCAAACAAAGACACAGCCAAACTTCAAAGGTTCAACAACACACAACCCATCTTTTTGGTTTGAACCGTTGCAATCCCATCACCCCAACGCTGAATAAGTTCCACTGGTTCCTTTCATGAGAAATATCAAAAATCAAAGCGAAATACCTAATCTACAAACTCTTACATGGAAGGGCTCCCACCTTTTTGATCTATAGTTTTGTCCCACACAGCCTAACAAAGGCTTAAGATCCATGAACCAGAAAATACTTGCAATCTGTCCCCTCCACATCAAGAAATTCAACAGCTGATCACTTCACAAACTCATATTATCCTTTGGCAGAGGCAAAGCATAGTGAGAGAGAACACACGCCAGGAGCAGGAGATGGAGCGCGAGCCAAAGGCAATGGCTAAAGGGAAGTAAGCTGGGAGAGGATGACAGTCACCGCCGCTGCCAACGAAGAAGCAATGCGGCCTTGCCTTTTGGAAGGTTTCTGCATAGCAGCATAGTGGGGAAGGGGTGCCCTCCAGAAGCCCCCGTGCGGATAGCGGCCTTTATCTTCTCCCTCCTAGGGGGCCTCCTTCCCCCTGGCCCCATGGAGCCAGAGCTGAGGACACAACCAGTGACAGGGGCAAGCACATTGTGTGCGGTGGCCTGTTGACTCTTGCTGGAAAAAAACCTCCCCAGTCTTCGGGATATTTTAGATCCATTTTTTTTTAAAGTTAGCAGAATTAAGTCTGCAGTTATTATTCAAGGGCCTGCTCAGCATACTGGAAAGATGAAGCCTAAAATAAAAAAAATCTCCCCAAAGAAATCAAGCAAAATCCAGTCAAATCTTTAAAAGGAGAAACCTAAAAAAAACAAATCTCTCCAAACAAATCAAGCACAATCATCCCATAAGGCAAAAAGAAAAGTGAGAAGAATAACTAGGAGAAGGCCGAGAAAGGTCAAGTTCTCGGCTGATGTTATTCCTTCAGAGAATCACCTAGTGCTGGGCATTGATGTGATCAGCCAGCCTGACCTCCACCTCTGCCCCTGCGATTGTCCTTGCGTCGGTCCTGGCAGCCTGCGTCGCACAGGGTTCCTCAGGCGGACAGTCATTACATCTAAGTTGGTGGGGGCCGCCCAAAGAGTAGTGTCTGATTTTGGTCAGGCTGGTCAAGGGGGCTGTGTGGCATCCCAGGTAGAGGGGGCCCCACTTATGGGGATAGGGTGGACGAAGGGGGATTTGGAGGAGGTCGTATGGTGGGAGCGGAACCCAAAGGTCAATCCCAGTGATAACATGGTTTGGGCTCTTCAGTTTCTGAACAGCTTTGCAGACATGGAAGCAGAAGGGATAGTTATTAGATCGCGGTTGCTATCGCTCCTTCATTTCATTCCACAGCTGGGGATGACCTCTTCAAAAGATATTGTTCTGGTCGACCAGCCAGACACTAGAGGGCTATCCAGGGACTGGCCTCATGTTCTGCTTATTTCCATTCTAGGGCATTGGCTGAAGAGGTTCTGAAATCATTGGATGATCTCAGGCAGTTAGGATTCGATGTCTATGCTTTGCTGACCCATCAGCAGGATCTCCCATCAAGCCATCCATTGTCTGCTTTGAGCTGTGGGTTCAGGCCAAATTATCTTTCCTCTTCTTTACCGAGCTCTGCGCCTCATCTGTGATCAATAGAAGTTGTTTGGGCTTTGAGAGGAAGCAGCTAGTTGTGGTGAATACGGACCAGGGCAGACACATTTTTTCCAATTATTTGGATCCAGCAGAGAATATCAAAACAAACTGGAATTAGATTGCGGGCAATAAACTCAAAAACGGAGTCGTCAAAACCCCTGTTACACAAATCATTAACTTGGGGGTCAATATTTTGTCCTGGAACATAGCCAGGCTGAAGAGGAACTTTGAGATGCTCCAGTCAGTTATTGTGGTAGCTGCCACGCAAGACACCTGGAAAACGGAGTACTGGGTGTAGTCAGAATTTGCAGTTTTTAGTTTGAAGGCAGGAAAAGGGGCACTTTGGGCGATTGGCAGTACGTCTTACGGTTCTGATGGCATCAGAGTATGATATAGGGGTGTCTGCAATCTCTTGGGATTTCGCAAACTTTTTGATTGTATCATTGTTGGGCATACCCTCACTTTTGTCACTGGGATGGGGGGGGAGGGCATGGTGCAGGGGTTGCACCTGGGGGGTCCTGAACTGATACTTATTAATACGTACCTTCCCCCGACTTTCTGAAAAGACTCTCAATATAAGACAATGGTATGCTTATTAGAAACGATTCAAGGGGGTTTCACCCTGGTGCCTATTTTTTTTGGGTGGGGGATTTGAATGTAAATATCTCTTCAAACAGATGAGGGAGGGCACTCAAAGAGCTAATGAAAGTGCATTGAGTAACCTCAGCCAGGTTTGGGGGAGCCAGAGACGGTAGGCAGTTAGGGATTTTGCTAGACCGCTTTAACCTGACAATTATTAATGGTAGGTGTCCGGGGAATCAATCGACTCAGTCAATGTTTGGCAATGGGAGAGCAATGTCCTTGATTGATTATGCAATTATTTCCTCAGAGCATTTTGGGATGGTTATGGATCTATCAATAGGGGCTCTTGAAGGTAATGACCATATTTAACTCACTGGCCAGGGTGGCTACACTAAGGCATTAGTGGCCTAATAGTGTGCACTTACACTATAAGAATAACCGCAGAATAGTGTGGTCCGCCAAATTAAAATGCCAGATCTTGAATGTTTTTAGGGTGATGTTAGAGGAGTAAGCCAGTTCTCCCCCACAGCATGTAGTCCCAGATATTGAGAAATGTATCTCCTCCATAAGGGCTATGGCAGGCCTGATTAAAAGACGGCCTGGCAAGGCCATGCAGAACACTGAGATATCACGGGCCAAGAAAACACTTAATAGGATGATTCAAAAGGCGTTTAGGTTAGGGGCCTCTCTGGGAGAGCCAGATTAAACAGCATAAGAAAGATTTTAGGAAACAGATGCAGCATTTCAAGTGGAGGTAAAGAGAGAGCCTTTGGACTAGGGCACTCTTCCTTGCGTATCGGCAACCTTAAGAGCTTTTGGAGGGTTTTAAATTACACTCTTGGATTAGCTAAACAAACTACAGTAAGCTTAATTACTGAAGACACCTGGGTCAGCTATATCTCACACTTGTATTAAGCCACAGATGACAGGGGAAGGGTGGAGGGTACATGGGTGATGAGCATGCCTGGCAAGGAGGAGGAGGAGAAGGAGGAGGAGGATAGTCCACCCCCTACAGTCAGTGAGATTGTTGCTGTGATGAAGGGTCTGAAAAGCTCTAGGGTGCAAGGGCCAGATGATACTGCTTCAGACATCATTAAACTTAATATTCAGCTGTGGGCTTAGACCCAGATATCTGCGTTTAAGGGAATAAGAGAGGGGCATGAAGTGCATAAAAGAAAAATTAAGGTAACATTAGGGTGCCTTTGTTTAAAAAGGGAGATACGCCCTTGCCCTCTGACTATTGCATGATTACATTGTTGGATATCCCAAGTAAAATGTATGCAAGGCATTTGCTGGGTTTATTAGAAGAATGGGTGTGCTCAGCTAGAATCCTTCCTTTGACCCAAATGGGCTTTAGGAAAGGGTATTCTACAATGGATGGTTGTGTGATGATAATATTGCTGACTGAAGATTACGCCCTTAAAAGAAAGCAGCCACTCTATGTGTTGTATATAGATTTAACAATGGCGTTTGATATCTTGAATAGATCCCTTTTATGGGGATAAAAAATGGCTAAAAATGGAAATGTCAAAGGGATCTGCTGAAACGGATAGCCCAGCTCCATGAGGGTTCGTGGACAAGAGTTGAGCTAGGGGGGCAATGGGGCTTTGTCCAAAAAGATCAGTACCACACCTACCCCAGTGGGTTGAGGCAAGGGTTTATTTTGGCTCCGCTGTTGTTTTCAATTTATAGCAGATGTTGTGAGAGCCTTAACCCAGGTCAGGTGTTAACTTAATAGTGCTCTGAGGTTAGAACTGGGTCTTACCAATATATTATTCAAATATAGACAACAGGTGCATAACTATTGGACCAGGCTCTTAAAAGTCAAAAAAAGGACTTTGAGGCATTTAATGAAATTGCACCTCAAGGAGAAACATCTAGGTCAATGGATAAAGAATGTATAGGCCATTGAACCTTCCCTTAACTTGCCAGCAGAGTATACTCCCTTGAATATGGCAGTGTTTCACCAAACACAAGCACTAAAAGGTTTAATACAAGAGTGTTTGCGTAATAGCAACGTTGCTGATGTCCGCAAAAGAATTAACATGCAGCACTTATGGGAGGTAGAATACCAGGTCCAATTACAGCCCTACCTGGAGGATATGGAGCACATCTGTTAGGCGGTGGGCTTTGAAGGTCAGGCTAGGCCAAGTACCCTCCTTTATTAGATGGAGGGAAACTAGTCAGAAGGTGTCGGTTTGGGAACCTTGTCCTTTCTGTAATCTGCAAACACTGTCACTGGTGCATATTCTTGTCTTTTGTCGCTCCTTTATTAATATAAGATGCAGTATGCTATTACTGATCTTTGGAAAGTTGCAGGTACGCCGCGTTAGAGAATTGGAGAGGGCAATTATGCAGTGTAATAATATGTCGATATGCTGGGCCATAGCTACATTTTTATCAGGGTAATCTCAAAAAGTTATCTATTACGACCCGACTCAGAAGATAATGCCATTTTTGGCCCTAATATTGCTGATCGTAGGAATGCACACACTGGTTTAGGTCGATAGCTTCCGAGCTTGAGGGGCTTTTCATTTTTTTTTTTAACAGGATTGGCATATTTTACGCTCTTTGCATAATCGGCTTCGTTAAGCCTTATGCTAATCATTGTCAATTTTGCTGTTAGCAATTATATAATATTATCTATGAGGTTCTAAGTGGGAAAATCATGAGTTTTATTGTCCTTTCCTTTCTTCTTTGTTTTGTTTTTCCCGGGATTTGCATATTTTATGACCTGGGCACATTCTGACTCTAAGTCTAATGTTAACAAGGTTTACATTTGCTGCTGTAATATACGGCTACGAACCTGGGCCTTGGGGTGAGTGAGCTTCACACATGCGGTAGACACTAGGAATGGGGAAGGTCTAGTAATTATATTTAGAACTTTATTTACATTTGAATTGATTTTATGCCTATTGCTCTATTGTGCATGGGTTATTATATATTGTGGGAGTACTGTGTTAGGGGATTATCTCCCAAAGCTAGAAAGGTGAATCTCCAAATGGATTTGTTTGTTTTGCACTCCTTGTACACTGTGTAATTTTTAGCCAATGGCGCCATGCTTGAAAGGCATGAATTTGTATATGATTAACTGTTTTATTGATATCTCAATGATTTTAAACCTATTGTATCCTTTACAGCTATTTTATGAGTTATGGGGTTTGCATGGCCTTACTGGCTTGATACCAAGCTAATGAAACACAAATACAAATACTATCCTTTTGGAATTTTTTCCCACCTCCGTTTGGAAAATGACTGAAATTTAAAAAACGTTAAAAAAAAAAAAAAAACGCTTTACAGCAAGGTTTGTAACTAGCCTCTATTGTTACTGTTGGCTTCATTAGATCTTGTGCTACGTATGCAATTTCAAAAGTACATAACCCTTAACTTGGACAAAGGATACGCATTTTGCTATTTAACAGACCTTTAAAGTGTACGATCACCAGTCCCGCGTGGAATGTTAATTAGTGCCTGAACTTGAAAAGCATAGGAGAGGAAGACAAGAACCAGATGAAAAGACACCTTTAGAAGCTTTTGGTGAGTGAGTGAGTGAGTGAGTGTGTGTGTGTGTGTGTGTGTGTGTGTGCGCGTGCCGCAGCACCATAAAAACTTGCATGGTTAGGAAATGACTTAATGAGACGCTAAGACAGCTTTACCTTAACACTAAGGAACTGCGACGATGGGTGATTTTTTTTTTTTTTTTCACTCCAATACAACCGAGCTCTCTGCACCACCAAATCCCTCCTTGATATCAAACGGTGAGCGACCTGAGCCACAACCTATTTTTGAACTGACCAGTAACTGTTTATCGCTTTCCAAACGACACTTGAGGCGGCGAGCTTTTCCGGGGTACATAGTCAACTATCCTGTGCTATTACCAGCAATCTCTAAGTGTGTCAGAAAGTGTGTGTGTGTGTGTGTGTGTCAGAAAGTGTGTGTGTGTGTGTGTGTGTCAGAAAGTGTGTGTGTGTGTGTGTGTGTCAGAAAGTGTGTGTGTGTGTGTGTCAGAAAGTGTGTGTGTGTGTGTGTGTCAGAAAGTGTGTGTGTGTGTGTGTGTGTGTGTCAGAAAGTGTGTGTGTGTGTGTGTGTGTCAGAAAGTGTGTGTGTGTGTCAGTGTGTGTGTGTGTGTGTCAGAAAGTGTGTGTGTGTGTGTGTGTGTCAGAAAGTGTGTGTGTGTGTGTGTGTGTCAGAAAGTGTGTGTGTGTGTGTGTGTGTCAGTGTGTGTGTGTGTCAGTGTGTGTGTGTGTGTGTGTGTGTGTGTGTCAGTGTGTGTGTGTGTGTGTGTGTGTGTGTGTGTGTGTGTGTGTGTGTGTGTGTGTGTGTGTGTGTGTCCTGTTACAGATAAGTAGCCACAACTACTACAAGAGGTGATCCCTGAACTCCAACTATAAATATCTATCGGTGATAGGTAAAATAACTGCATTGAAGAGGGTGAACTAACAAAGAAACACATGCATATGGGACACATACCGCCAAAGCGTAGAAGCATTTCTACTAAAGGCGTTTGCACTATTGATAACTTAATCTAAAATCAATGTTTTATTAAAGATAGCACAGTAAAATAAACTAGGGTTTACGAGCAACTCGAGATTCAACGGATGGGGCAGTGTACAGATACGCATAAACAGCAGGACAGCGAACGCGTTACCCTGTTTCCCACACCTTATGCAAAACATTACTGTTTCCTAATACAAAACCCTGCATAACAAACTTGATTAACATGGGCTGTGGATGTTGGAAACTTGCCTGAGGCGTGTTTAAATTAATAATCCTGTGGTGTCACACTGGATAGTTTATCGGCTGAAGTTTTCACTGAGGCTGGGTCAGACTTCCTGGAGTCAAGATCAACAAGGAATAGCAGTGTTGTTTTTGATTTGATACGTTTTTGTGCTGATTTGGATTTGAGGAATAGTAACTATGCATCCTTGAAAATATATCATTATCCTTAGGATGAATATTTTATCGCCAACATATTCAAATTTGAACCTCTCAAAAAGCAGCCACAAAAATAATCGTCTGACACGTTTGAAGAATTACACAACCCTACCTGTGCATGCCAAACTGATTTTGTCTGCATATCTATGAAAGAAAGGCACCACTGGACAAAATATAATTATAAACGGAACGGTTTTTTCCATTTAGGAAGATTAAGCCTCTGGTGTGTATCATGACTCAAGATGCAAGGCGACATTATACTGCACAGTTAAGCTACATACTTGTGAACAGAAGAAGCCATGATGCTAGGATTAAGCCTTTAACATCATTGATCTATCAATCAGGGATTTGTAAAGCGAACTACTCACCCGCGAGGGTCTCAAGGCGCTGAGGAGGGGAGGGGGGAGGGGAGGGGAGAAGGTGGGAGGGGGAGGTGCTGCTATTGCCTAACAGCCAGGTCTTGAGAAGTTTCCTGAAAGTAATGGGTTCTTTAGCAAAACTGAACAGTAATCAAACATTTTGAGGTGAAAAATAAAGCTAGCAACATTTTCAAACACCACCTAGTTGGGCATCCCCAGACAACAAACACTGTGTAGAATACTGGGTTCTGTGTCAGTGCATTTACCTAGCTCTAATGCCCATATGATTAATAATATTACACACATTCAGACTACCGAAAGCACTGCAATGCCAGGCCAAAGGAAGGCGTACCCCAGTTAAATAAATGTCAATCAACCATAGCATAGTACCACGGAGCTTTCAAATACTAAAAATGACAAGCGTTATGATTGTCAGAACCTCAAATAATATGAACATCTCAATAATCGCGCTGGCACACCTCAATCTACACGCCCTGCCTAATTCTGCCCGCCCACCTCTTAGACATTTCCCGGCATGACAACACTCGTTACTGATGTCAGTTTTGAGAGAAGAGGTCAATGGGCTGAGAGCCCAGAATTGAAAGCAGACAGGTTCCACTTTTGTTTTTTGTTGCATTCTTAAAGTTACATTATTTTTCTTTTCAGTTGCGTTATGACTGTACGAACTAATAAAACAAAAACGGTTTGTGTAGAAAGTCCACAGTGACCCCTGCCTTCTGGGGTACTGGAACTGCAGGAGGGTTGCAACTGTATGAGGCAGTACCAAACACTACTATTTTCTGCAGAGAAACACAGTTTACAAGAGAATAAAAGTTCTTGTTTGCACATTCCACTAATATAGGAGATGAAAAGAAGAACCCAAATCAGAAAAGCTTTCTGATAAGGCAAGCAAACCCCCAAAACAAGTACATCTTCAGCCAAGCCGAAATGTTGACAGAATGGTGGGCATCACCACCCAGTGACCCCCAGGTCAGCTTATCAGCATTTTGGTGAGTAACAAAATGTGGGATTTTTCCTTCCACAAAAATGTGCAATTTTGCAATAAATGTATTTGTATTCTCATTTTGAGTAACTAAAAAAATAGTTACCCAGTTCAAAGGGTGAGTCTAGTCATCCGAAGGACATTCACGAGTAGTTTTCACTCTAGTTAGTTGTCTTAATAGAAGAAATTTCCTCTTCAGTGTGTCCAATAATGTATGTACCACTAACACCCTGAACAGTGATCGTTTCTGTCTTACACAGCGTTAGGGTTGCTGGGTCCATTGTTATTGAGGGGTACATTAATGCAGTGCATATTGTAAGAAACTGGACTATTTTTTGGGATGTGTGACTGCACACTTCAAGGTATAAATACACTGTGAATATGAACCTTCAAAGTCACTGAATAAACCTGATCTCAACCTCTCATAGCTATGGCATAGGGCAAACCGGCTTAATTTAAGGCAATGTGTAAAGCATTTCTGCAGCACCAAAACAGTAATAAAGTCAAAATGAAGAACAGTAAAAATCCCAAACTGAACTAGAACAATAGAGTAAAATGTAATACATAAAATGACACCAAAATGATAAAAATCCAAAAAGAGGAACCAGAGATATAAACGTTAACATTTTTAAGTTCAAACAGCACCAAAAGCACAATGGGACAATTGATAATCAGTGGTTGCAGTAGACCAGGGCCCAGGTACAACTTGAGGCTGGTCGCAATGGGGCGCAGGTGGGATACACTAATCAGGGTCAACTTTGTCAAAGATGTTTCCTTCAAATTTAATCCTTTAAACCCCAATTCCCCACAAGACTACACATCTACAGTCCCTCAGGGGAGCCACTTGGAGACTAAAAGGGTGGCAGGAACAGGTCAAGAACACGGTCTAGTTCAGGTCCAATTTGCACTGGTCAGCTGGAAAGTTGAAGGAAAAGCCTTTTGTAGTTTGTGTATACCTGTAGTTTGATTAGGAGGTCAGCCTTATGATCCTCAGAGTCCGCTTCTTTGTTTTGGGCACTAAAGGGGACCTGGTCCTGCCTTTCTGGGCTCCTCTCAGGTCACAGAGAGCAGGCCCAGTGCTTTTCTCTTCTTCTTGAAGTCCAGGTCTGTCCTGAAGTGTGTGCCTAGAGATGCCATACTTAGCCTGGCATGAGCTAATGGGTGGGAATGGCTGCTGGGCACGCCTTAACTAATAGGGTTAAAGTTCCTGGGGACAATTATACTCACTTTGGGCATTTTCAAGATGGTTAAAATATTCAGTCACACTAAACCTGGGCTCTTGGGTAGGGAGTGGGGGACTGTACTATAGCAACCCTAGTGTCCCTCCACATCTAAAACCTGTCCAAATGTGCCAATAATGAACCAATCGAATTATCAGAAAGAGAAAGTAGTAGCGATGTAAATCTCCTAGTTCTCATGAACAAACAGATAAAACTAATGTTTCACAACAGGGATTAGGTGCAGATATCAAAACTGTAATTTCTAAATGAAGACAAGTGAATACGCATTTAATCAGAGACAAATGGAACACAGAAATAGATGCTATGACTTCGTTTGCGCAGGCATGATCAAAGCTGTTGGGTGTAAGAGTAGCACAGCTGATTAGAGTTGTGAATTTCAAGCAATTTCATGCTTTAAACTTTGATCATAATGTCCAATCTACTGAAGGTTTTAATAGAATGTTTAAGACTGTAATAAATCATTTTATTTTCTGAATAAAGCTTTGCTCTCATTCTCTACATTTACTTGGCAGCAACCACACTATATTTAGAATTTAGAGAAATAATCTAGCTAAACGTCAAATTGAGCCAAGATTGAACTAGTTGTTTCTTGCTGTTCTTAGAGAACAGCAGAAATTCTGCTTTGGTTGTGTTAATTCACCAAGTTTTGCCGTTTCTTTGAGCCCGATAAAAAGAGGAAATCGCGACTTCCCAAAAGAAAGTAGAGCAGAGAGGTGTTGCACAAGTCCTTTGTAGAACAGTGATGGGACGGTGTAACAAACAGTGCTAAAATTCGTGTCCATATACTGCTTCACATCTAACATAATTTAAGTGTAGAATTTAAGCCAATTTTGATTTCTGTATTCCTAATTCCCTAGGAATGTTCTCTGAAATCAGTCAGTGATCATTCTACAAAGAATATAGCTTATGTGCAGGTAAGTAAAAATTAACATTAAAATTATGACACATCAAACACCATAGCTTGTTCAAACTTTGACCATATTGCAAATGTTACCTTATGGGGTTGCGCTCTAGCCGGCTGACGACTCTTCATATTTAACTATGTATCTTACAAAGTCTCCACCAATGGAACAGGCGTGCCAAAAAGTAATATGTTGTTATAAAAATGTTATTAGATGTCTGATCCTCTGTTTCAATAGCCTCTCCAGTTAACACTTAACTCCTCAGAGGACTGAAATCACCAGCTGCTGCGTTTCCAGTCCAAAATAGTACCAGGTCATTGCTTTAGAAAAAAATAATATTCCCAACTAGTTTTTCACACTAATTAAGTCAATTATGCAATTTATGGTGCAAAGAGTTTCAAGGTCCAATACTCTAGTAAAAGGGACTCAAGTAACTGGTGTCAAGGAAGGATATTATTTAATTTTTTTGGAGTCCAGGTTTCAAACTCACCTTAATGTGTTGCAATGGAGGCAGGTCACAACAAAAAGGTCTCCAGGAACTGAGGCTTGGCCCTTGCCTGAGGTTCTCCTATAAGCAATGCATCCACCCAACACCAATGCAAAAATGTTGCTCCAAGTTCACAAAACATACAAATATCTGGACTGAAGGAAGCCTGGACGAACCAACATTTTGTGCAGTAATCATGTAACGCTGAGTCAGGCAAGCTTCCAAATTCAGCCTTTAGTCAAGTTAAAGAGCTAAGCACTAGTGCTCGCTGGCAGAGAAGTCACGGTCGTGAAGTTAGCATCATCAGAACTGTCAATTTTTTTAAAACACAAACTAGCTACTAACATGCTCAAGAGCACATGGCTGCTTTATGACTCGGTGTTCCGTTTGGCCATAATACGTGAAATACTACATTTTGCTTTTTTATTTTTAAATAAAAGTTCTTATGCCAATGAGGGAGAATATCAATGGTTATAAGATTCTGGACCAGGAAGATTAAGGTCTGCTCAGTTTGAATAGGTCCGATGTTTTGTTGGTCTAAGCCACGGAGAGCCATAAACGGATGACACAATCACTAGATGAAGGCTAGCAATGCAGAAAATAAGTGGAGAAGGGGGGGTTCACTGTAGCAGTAAGAACTGAGGCCGAAATAGTATATGGAAAGCTTCTGCCCTACACCTGTGGCGAATGAAAGCTCTTTAGCTATGACAACGCTTATTAGGATAGTACAATGGTATCATTAACACAAATGATAACTGACATTTGAACTGCACTGTGAACACATGGTTCTTCCCAAAGCAGGGGCGGCCTCATCACTGCCGTTGTTCACTAGCCAAAGTCTTGATGCCAAGACCTTACCACTGAAAGAAATCATAGTAAATAAGATGCTAGTGGGGATTAAGCAAAATTAAGCTGGTAGTCTACCAGCCTCCTCAGAGTAAGACTGGTGCTGTATGGGAAATCAGTGGAAAAGCCCAAAGTTTATTTCGGAACCGGTTGGACCACATCACATCTGTTCCCCTTTTGAACACACCCTGTACTGAGATGACGTAACTGCTGCTCTGAGAAGGAGACAGCCTTAGTAGGCGTAAAATGAAATTAGAATACCTGGCTGTGGAATGGCCTGGATCAATCAATCAACTAATCTTGGGGAGCAATCTATTGACCAGTATCTTGTTCAAGGTCTTATAATTGACGCTGAGCATTGATAGTGGTCTATAAGCAGAGGCTTAAGTACAATCTTTATTTCTCTTGAGGAGGAACACAATGACTGTTTTCCCTCATATTAGGCAAGTAGCTCTCTTCTCTGGATTGGTTGTTCATTTCCGTCAGCTTCGGGGCTAGTTCATCCATAAATGTGGCATAAAACGTGATGGGCGCCTTGCCTTTAGCTAGCTTGTTTATAGCAGCTCAGACCTATTGCAATGAAATTTCTTAGACCAGTGATATTGCATCCTCTTGGGGTAACTAGTTCAAACTAACATTAGACAAATAACCCAGCAGCTCTGATAGATCGGGGTCATCCCTTGAAACCTACATCATATCACAGTTTAATTTAAACAAATTCTTAACATCAATCTGGGAGATTACTAATGTGTCCACCTCAGTCTGAATGCCAAAAATCGGTGACTCTCGCTTATCCAGGTCTAGATGCCAACAATCTGCCAGTCTTTGTCTAGAAGTTGTACTTTTTTTGAGACTATGTTTGCGGTCATACCCCTTCAATCACTATTAGTGACGGTAGCTGTTCCCTTTCTTCTCTTATCCTATCTGTGGATGTAGAGTTATTTATTGATGCTTGCTCTGGGTCACTGTGAAGTCGTTCTATCTTCCACATTTCCTTATTTAAGTGCATCCATATCCCCACAGAAGCCACTTTACAGTGCCTCGTAATTACAGTATTAAATGCTTCCCACTACAATAGCGGTGACTATGCCACACCCACTTTCTCGGTGAGGTAACTATGTATCACATCTCCTAGTTGCACTTTAAATTCTGGTTAAATACTGATCCAATATGGTTTTAACAAGATATTCTTTATGAGTAGCGCTAGTATGCAGCAACTGCCAACAAAATAATGTATCTAGTCCCAAGTGAAGGTCATGCATGCCCAAGTGATAGAAACACACACTGATCAATGAGGGTTTGTGCGCATTCCATTCCTAGGGTCCACCACTCCTCAAAGTGTCATCCATGTATTAGACATCTTGGCTGTCACATATATTACAGACGATGGTAGGGGAAGGTGGGATGTGCCCAGTCATATATCAGCAATGCAACCAACAAACCGCCCTGCCTTCATTCACCCTCCTCACCCCCTACCTCCACCTACGCTTTACAACACACTTTTACCCCAACCCCCTCCAAACTTTTACAACCTGCTCGAAGCAGGTGGTAAATGTGTGCAATAAACACTAATTTACCATTTCTTGGAGTTTAACTCATAACCGCGCAGTACTGATGAGCTGTTGCCACACAGTACTAGTAATTACCGATGTGGGGTTTGCACCATGCTGATACTGTCTACCTTGTAATCCTGGCCATGGTGAGCTACTGAAAGTGCCTGGGTATAGATCGCCAGGATGAAAGGACCAGTTACCACATTCCACTACATATACAAATACAGACCAGAGATACTTTACCAAACTAACTTCAATAGATTGTCCGCATTCCTGATCTGAAGCAATTATTGACTTAAGCAAAGTATACTGTGAATGCAGTAGGCCATACTGTACCTTGAACTTTATATGGCTTTCTACTTCCATAGATGCAGCAGTGGAGTTGATTGGATGCACTCAGGAATCAACTTTCCTAATCCCCGAGTTTGCTCCTCTTAAATTTAGATCCGAACTGAATAAAAAACAGAACACTCCACAGATGGTAAGTAATGGCTTATGAGGCTGCATCTATCGTCACACTTCTCTCCCACATCCTTGAGTAAGACAGCTACATGCTTGTTGGACTGTCAGAGTGGAGGCCGAATCTGTAAGAGAATACGATGCTGCATCTAATGGTGAACCATCTGACTCGGGCAAGGACACAACCCCGTGACTTTCCAGCTCCATAGATAGGACCCCCGTCTGATATGCCGGAACAATGAACTAACACATTTATCATTAACAGAAAGTTTCAAAATGTTCTGCCTTGTAACTAGGAGGAACCCTTGGTGTTATGTTTAGTTACTGCCCTATATGTGTAAACAGATATACCACCGCAATTCCTTGTAACTTGGATTGAACACCTTGGATCTCATCCGATTGACTAACGGTGAACAAAATATTCTGTGCAAGCTTTTACGAACCATCTTGAGCAATTTAGATCAAAGGGAGCTCTGAAAAGTAAATGAAGTATGCGCAGAGTAGTGTTGGAAACCGTGGGTATAACTTGGATTTTGGTCTCTGTAGCAGGGATAACTGAGGGTTAGCACTCTACTTATTTAGGGGTAGAGACTTTGCCCAGGAAGATTCCCCAATTTTCCTCCTTTTCCCACAGTTATACCCTCGATGTCACTTCCCTATTTTTCTTCAGTTAATTTATATGTTTGCTGTTCATTTCAGTTTGGGACAATAGATGCTTCTTTGTAAGAATCAAAGGGAGGGGAGCATTCAGGGATTTGCATTCAGTTTGTGTAAGGTTTAAAATGTTTTTTTCCTGTACGACAGGCATGCACCTACATAGCTAATATGTAATCCCAATAAAGACGATGGTTATTAGTGGTTACTAATACGCATACAAACACCACAGGGCAATATCATGTGATTTTGAGAAAAATCAAAAGACTTAATGATAACATTAAAACAGAGTAGTCATGGTAAATGCCAAGTGGCACAACCAAGCCATCTTAATGTTGCAAGAGACTCATTTACCAAACATAAAATGTTTGTTACTGGGTAGCTATGGGTACTCCATAGTGTATCACTCGGGATACACCAAAGGTTCCCAAGAGGTGGCTATCCTATTGCGAAAGGCCTTCCCAATAGTGGTAAATATGGTGCACACAGATGACTTGGGCAGATGTACTGTGATAACAGGACAACTTGACAGTCAAACATGGGTGCAGGTGGGCCTCTATGCTTCCCTATGCTGCTAGATGTGACAGGTCAGATACCAACACATTTATTGACAAAATCAGCACCAGGAATGACCATTTTTGGGAGGGTTTGTAATGCAGCCAGGGGCACTACTTACATCACACAGATCTAGACTCCTCTGTAACTGGGTGAAAACACACGGGCTAGTGGATATCTGGCACAGAACACCAACCACCCACCCACAAGAGAAACAATTCAGCTATTACTCACTCCCTCCTCATGGCTCGTTCTTGCACACATTTCTTCATGCCTGCAAAAAAACATCCAGAACAATATGCACACGTGTGATCCCCAGACGTTTATCTGACAATACACCCATAGCATTAACAAAGCATTATAGCACTAATCGTGAAAGGAGGTGTGGCGTTTTTAAGCACAATGGCACACAGACAACATTTTGGTGGACCTTGATGGGGACAGTATTGCTGAATATTAGGAAATTTACAAGCAGTCTCTCCTCCCTGGTCATATTATGGGAGGCCTTAAAATGTTAAGAGGAGGGCCAAAAATAGTTGGCTGAGGTAACTCTATGCCCAAATTACCAAACCTGATCACCAGGAAGTGTATGCCACAGCACAGATACTCTTCCGGCACTGGATCTTGGTAGGGAATCTTTCACACAAAGTTTGCTATACTCTGCTCAAACGGGCCGGCTTATGACACAGGCAACAAGGCCAGAAAACTGCTATAGTGGTTGGCTAATGAAGGACGTGTAAATAGCTTCATCTCTTCCATATGGATTAAGGATGGTACACTGAATAAAACCTCAGTGGAGATGACCAATGCCTTTGAATAATACTATGTAAAGTTATAATCATGTAGAACCGCTCCTGAGGTGGAGAGAATTTTTCCCATAGTGAGAGATCTCCTGGTCCCCGAGGACAGGCTGGACCTGGAGTTGCCCATTACACAATAAGAGAGTCAACAAGCTATATCAACTATACCCTCTTGAAGAAGCTACAG
Source organism: Pleurodeles waltl (assembly GCF_031143425.1). Lineage (NCBI taxonomy): Eukaryota > Metazoa > Chordata > Amphibia > Caudata > Salamandridae > Pleurodeles > Pleurodeles waltl. Next base: position 850,357,091 of record NC_090444.1, read on the forward strand.
GCCAAATGGTTTCCCAAAATAATTATTCAAAAGGTACTCCTCACTGCTGGAGTTGAACCTTAAGGTGCTTTCTGAAGAGTCCTTCATTTCCCTAAACATACCATATGACTTACATGGTGTAACAATAACAGTCTAATTAAAAGCTGACAAACTCCCAAAGGAGTGTACCTCTTACTACCCGACTAATCTGGAAGCAAATATTATCACAAAAGTCTTGGCTACCAGAATTATCAGGGGTATAAGAGCCCTGGTACATGATCCCCAAAACGACTTTTGCCCAACAGAAGCACACACACCATTGTCTCATGGCATCTTTATGTCATCCTCTGCCCTAATAAACACATTACAAGTCATATCTTTAGATAAAGAGAAGGCTTTCAACTTGGTACATTGGCCACTCATGCTACATGTGCTGTGCAAAATGCAATTTAGTCCTCACTTTGTGTCATGCTTCTGAGTCAATTAAGGCAAATCTACCTTGGTTCCAAAACCACGGTGGCTTGCCTCCATGTCTTGGGACAACCAGGCTTCAAGCTTCATGCAAATCCATTTGTTACTAAAGGATGACAGTGACACAAGACAAACAGAGCTACTGGGACCTTAAAATTCGCCTGCTCCTCAGCATGGTCAAGTCTGACTTTAACTCCTGGGTCCACCCACCTCTATCCATGATGGGTCTCTGTGCACTTACATAATCATCTACACATCATGCCCCCATTTTGTGCCAAGCTGGAGGCCCTGGTGAAGGTATTTATGGAGTGTATTTCTTACACCAAATGTAGCCAATCCCCTTATGATGCAGGACTTGGGCAGGCGGATCTAAGGTTGTATTATTGGGGTGGATGGGGCGGGGGTTGGGGGCGGGGGGTGTCTCTCTTAGTCCCAATCAATGACTATCTTTGGAGATCGATCTGACACAGCCATCAGGCTAGAATTAGAAACCGTAATGCAACGCTGTATTAATAGCTTGTTTATATTAAGACCGCTCCTCATGCTTTATCATATATCAAGCTGCTCTTGCTTTATTAGTAGGAGGCTGTTAAGCATATTAGGTGCCATGGTGTGCCTTTTACTTTGACCAAACTATGGCAGGGTACATGGCTTACTTGCATGACTATATTAGAGAGTTTACGCCAATGGGCTGGGATAGGAATTTCCACCTTAGGTGACGTCTGGCAACACAAATATATTAAATCTTTTGAAGACTTAACCAGTGAATATGAGCTGCATAGATCCCACTTTGTTTACTACCTTTGATTGAGACATGCCCCTCATACATATCTTGATGCCCTGGTGGTCTTATCTAAATACTAGGGAAGCATTTCAGGAGTTTATAAAGCATGAATATTTAATTTCCCTGACTCACTAACACACCTAGGTTACCTGTGAGAAGTGGGCATGGGGTCCTTAGAAATTTTAGAATGAATCAAAGCAAAACGGTGCCCTAAATGCCTGGTGAGCTCCTCTAGGTTCAGTCTTATTCAATTCAATTTCCTCCATAGGTGTTATTACAATCACACACATGTATTGCACATGGGAACAGCTAAAGATAGCAACTTCTTGAGATGCTGCATTGCTTCTGGTACTTCTACCCACAGTATACATATATGGGAATGCTCACTGATCCTAAAGTACTGGCAACATTGAGTGAGATAATTGGCTGTAATTTGAAAGTGGATCCCAAACTGATTGGTACAGATAATGGAGGTGACGCCTGGCTCAAGATGCACTCAAACGTTTGTTGGCATGGGTCTACTTGTAGTAAAGAGACTTGGGGCATTACTGATGTAAAGAAAATACCTTCCCGCCTACTGCATGGATGGACTAGGGGGCAATGACTTCTGTGCTAAATATGCACAGCTGCTATACAAAGCCAGGGGTATGCATAAATAAGTATAAAATTTATCTATACCAAATGGTGGGACATATCTGATGCTGAATTTTGTCCATTTATTTGGCCAACTGGTTTATGGATGATGATAATTATGATATGGTATTCTACTGTTATAAGGACTTCCTATATCAGTACTTGTTTGCATTCAAATATGTTGAATGCCTAAATCAATAAAAACGTTTTAGAAAAGAAAAAGGTAGGTAAACTCTAGAGTGAACTATGTAGTTAATTGCTATGTTTGTCATTTTGAGTCAGCTATTTTCAAGATTCAAGGTGTTCAGAATATGGCAGCATAACTCGTCATGAACAGCAAGAGCAGGAGTTGGATACACCAACTAAGTTCCACATGGTCAGAGGTTGGTCTCAAAAATGAAAGTCAAAATTCTTAAAGCGGGGTGATGGAGCAGGCTGTATCCGAGGAGGGCTCCACAACATGGGTTAGGGCTTGGATGAGATCCTAGTAAAGCTGTTCAATTTGCCAGGAAAAGCTTGAGTGTAATTTTTTTTCATTTCAAGGCCAAGGAAGTCCTCTTTCTGGCTGGATACTTTTGGCACCTTCGCCCGGTCAAGATTCTGACCTTCCGACTTACTGTTTTTCGGAGCTCGAAATCATCCAACAGGGCTGGACCACAGGCTGTGTACAATGAGGGTTCCATGAAGCCAGATACCTTCTCTCAGAGGTACTGCTGAAACAAATTTTCTGCTGTAAAGAGCTTTGATTGGTGAAATCTGTTTCTCCAGCCCAGCGAGGTCACACCTTGATTAGATCAGCTTGCAGATTTGTCCTGATCTACCAGCCTGGGGGTGTCGGGGAGCGTGACATACAATCCCCGGAAAACAATATTACTACAGATGAGGGAAGGGAGGCAATCAACAGCCTCTCACTCTGGAACTCCCGAGGCCCGGATGGCTTCCCGGGCTCTCCCTATAGGGCATATGCTTCTCTACTGGTCAGACTCCTTCACCAAAGTGTCCAACTACTTTATGACCTTACATATGGTCACAGACACCTAACTAGACCCCATATCGCACAGCTTCTCAAAAAGGACAAATACCCAATCGCACTACTAAAACGCAACGCAAAACTGTTTATGTCTTTATTAGTCTGGCGATTCACAGCTGCTCCCCAATCCTCATTTCTCCTCCACAGTCTGGCAGATAACACTCGGCTTGCAGTTACTTTAATGGAGGTGGCTGAGAGACGTAAACTTCTGATGGTCCTTGTGAGAAAGTAGCCTCCTTCTATCATGGTTACCCCCTCTTTTGGCCTGTTTGTGAGTGTGTGTCAGTGTGTTTTGCCTGTCTCACTGGAACCCTGCCAGCCAGGACTCCAGTGCTCCTAGTTTGTGGCCTAATGTGTGTGTTGCCAGTAGTGCTTAACTGTGTCACTGAAGTTCTACTAACCAGAACTTCAGTGCTTATGCTCTCTCTGCTTCCAAATTAGTCACTATAGTTTAGTGACTTCATATACCAATTACAATTGGCACACTGAACCCCTCTTAAAAATCCACAGTATTGGGTACCCTGGTACCCAGGGCAATGGGGTTCCAGGAGATCGTTATGGGCTGCAGCATTTATTTTGCCACCCATAAGGAGGTCAGACAAACCCATTCACAGGACTGCCACTGAAGCCTGCGTGAAACAGTGCACACACTATTTCACAAAAGTTACTAAAGTGCAGTGAAAATGGTTAAGTCATCTATATGTCTAACCTTCATTTACTGAAAGCTAGGTGCAAAGTTACTAAGTGTGAGGGCACCTGTGCACTAGTAAAGGTGCCCCATGCTGTCCAGGGCCATTTCCTTGGACTTTGTGAGTGCGGGGATACCATTACAAGCGTGCACTACATAAAGGTCAATACCTATATGTAGCTTCACAATGGTAACTCCGAATATGGCCATGTAAGGTGTGTAAGATCAGGGAATTGTCCCCAATTCCAAATCTGGTATTGGGGGGGGCAATCCCATGCATCCTGAGGGCTCCACCATGGACCCCCAGTACTGCCAAACCAGCTCTGAGGCTTGCACTGCAGCTACAGCTGCTGCCACCTCACAGACAGGGTTCAGCCCTCCTGGGGTCTGAGCAGCTCAGTCCCAGGAAGGCAGAACACAGCATTTCCTTTGGGAGGAGGGTGTTACACCCTCTTCCTTTGGAAATAGGCGTTACAGGCTTGGGAGGGGTAGCCTCCCAGAGCCTCTGTAAATGCTTTCAAGGGTACAGATGGTGCCCTCCTTGCATAAACCAGTCTACACTGACTCAGGGACCCCCAGTCCCTGCTCTGGCACGAAACTGGACATAAGAAAGGGGAGTGACCACTCCCCTGTCCATCACCACCCCAGGGGGGGTGCCCAGAACTGCTCCAGTGTGTCCCTGGCGTTAGCCATCTTGTTTTCCAAGGTGTAGGGGCACTCTGGAGATCTTGGAGTGGCCAGTGCCAGCAGGTGACGTCAGAGACCCCTCCTGATAGGTGCATACCCGGTTAGGTAGCCAATCCTCCGTCCTATTTAGGGTCTCTCCTATGGGTTCTTCTTCAGATTTCGCTTGCATGTTTCCACCAGGAATCCTCTGCAACGCCTGCTTCTTCCTCTGACCGTCGGATCAACCACAGACTGCTCCACGAACTGCTGTAACTGCAACAAAGTATCCAAGAAGGCTACTGTGGCTCTGCAACTTCAGCTCCAGCCAGCAACTGCACAGTTTCCAAGGTGTGCACACTCTGAGGACTCCCTGTCTTCACCCTGCACCAGAAGGGCCAAAGAAATGTTCAGTGGAGTGACGGAGCCACTTCCCTGCTCCAGCAGGCACCTTCTAAGACGACGACCAGTGCTCTTCGACTCCTCTCCTGGCAACGAGCCTGCTCCCTGGAACACAGGTGGTGGACCCCTTCGACACAATGTCCTAACGTCCAGCTGTCCAAATTTGGTGGAGGTAAGAGCTGGACTTCCCCATTTGCAACAGTACCCCTGTGCACAGCATCATCTCTGCCTCCCAAGGCCGCTGTGCACTATTTGCAAGAATCCTTCTTCCACAGCGGGGCCCGGGACCCCAGCAATCGATCCTGCAATGCTCAATTCGCTGAGTTGTTCTCCAGCGGTGTGGAACCTTCTTTTGTAGTGCTGCAGCAACCGCAATTTGCACCTTCTTTGTCCCCGTGTCCTAGGACTCCCATTGGTGCTGCCTGATCATCTGTGGGTTCCCCCCAGTGTTGGGAGCCCCCTCTGCCTCCTCCGTCCGAGCTGAGGTCCCCACACTCCTCCTGGGTCCAGGTAGCACCATTTTGACGCAAACGGCAACATTGCTTGAACCAAGACATTTTTTCCTATCGCATTCTATGGTATTTTCTACAGTTTGCACTATTCTGTGACTATTTACTTACTTGATTTTGGTCTCTGGTGTATGTATTGTGTATTATACTTACCTCCAGAAGGAGTATTGCCCTAAGATATTTTTGGCCTTGTGTCACTAAAATAAAGTACCTTTATTTTTGTTAACACTGGGTATTGTCTTTTATTGTGTAGAAGTACTGTGTAACTGTAGTGATATTGTAGGAGGTTTGCATGTCTCCTAGTTCAGCCTAAGCTGCTCTGCTACAGCTATCTCTAGACAGCCTAAGCTACTAGAACCCTACTACATTTCACTAATAAGGGATAACTGGACCTGGTGTAAGGTTTAAGTACCTAGGGTACCCACTACAACTCAGGCCAGCCTCCTACAACAGTCCTCCTCTCACTCGATTCAGAGAAGGCCTTCGATAGGGTCACCAGGCCCTACCTCACTAAACTACTAGGTAAGACCTTTGGGCCCTAAAATGAAAACCCTTATCCAGGCAAACTATGAACGCCCCTAAGGAAAATTAAAAGGTCAACGGAGACTATAGCCCTCCGATAGCGGTAACCAGAGGCACAAGATAAGGTGTCCCCTATCCCCCTTGGACTTTGCTCTCTCAAAGGAAACTCTCATAGCTTAAGATATTACACAACTGCAATATTAGTGGTATACAGGTGGGGAAGTCGGACCATAAGCTAATGTTATTTGCTGACAATATCTTCTGTTTCTTAACCAAACCTGACCAATTATTACCAGCTCTAGTAGAGGAGTTCGACCTCTTCACATCTGTCTCTGGTTTTAAAATGAATTAAGCCAAATCCCAAGCCCAAGGAGTAGCAGGACCCCCCCTAAAGGGAACTCTGAGATAACATCCAAGCAGTAGGGTTTTCCTGGGCAGAACCTTCATCAAATAACTGAGCATACACCTCCCAGTCCGCTCCAGATCACTATATAATTGCAATACTCCTCTAAGAACCATTTTCAAAGACCTGTACTGCTGGGGCACAACACAAATTTCGTGGCTGGAATGCCGAAATAGTTTTAAAATAAATGTCAAGCCCCGCCTTCTATACATGATGAAAACACTATAGTTCTCAAGTCCCACACCAACCGGAAAAAGTTAGATTTTGTTTGGAATGGCAAAGAGGGCAGGGTAGCACACTCAAAACTTTTCCGACAGATGAAGGGGGATTGGGATTCCCAGACATCATCGCTCACACTTTAGCAGTTTAGCCATGACCAGCTCTAGACTAGAATTATAATCCAGACATTAAACCATGGCTAGAGGAAGAACAAGCTTTCACCAATACCCCACTTAAATATTCATGACTTCCACACAATCAACTCGGAGACAGACAAACCCTTCTCTCATGATAACGCTGCTTGAACACTGGAATTCTCTTACACACAAGAGGTCCTTCCCCAGATACTCATTCCCATTGACACCCGTAACTCACAACCTATATTTCTCTGCTGAGGTCACCAATCTCAACTTTGCTACCTGGAACTGGAGGGTAATTCCCCTCAGTTGAAAGATTTTTTTCAAAAGGATAAGCTCCGAACATGTACAACTTCAATAGAACAAGCATTTACAATGCAACGGGTCTCGCGTTTGCTCATGTTAGAGCTGATCGCGTTGTAAACTCCTAACCCGACTTTTCACCTATCGGGCAAAAGTGCATTTATGTACATAACCCGAAAAAGTGAAATCAAGTATGTAAAGCGCTCGACTTCTGCCAAGCGAGATCGGGCTCGTAAATTAGAGAAAAAAAAGTCCACGAGCCCGATGGAAAACAGCGAGCCTCGCATGTTTTCTGTACTTGGTCACTGCGCTCGAGGAGGGCTAGCCACCGGAAAAGGCATGACATATGCTTGCCTTCGACTAATGAAAGCAAGCAGATTTTATTAGGGAAGCCCACGAACCAATAGAAAACACTGACGTGAAGCTGACAGGGCTCCGAGCCCTTTTCTAGATACAAAAGAGTCTCGCTGTGATACGCATGTGCGAGCGCATGCAACGCAGGCTCGACCCTAAAAATGGGCCTTAACCAGGTGGGATGATTATCATCTTACACAAGCAATTCACCGGGTAAGAGGGAGAATACACAGACAATGGATCAACAGAGAGGCCACTCCGTTAAAATCCATCTTTGTTACCAATGGGCAAAGGCAGGAAATCTACTGGCTATAAAAATATATTGTAGAGCTGGGGCCCAATACAAAACTCACCTACATTACACAATAGGAGAAGGTCTAGGACACAGACATCGCCAATGATGATTATAGGCACAATGGAGGAGAGTGGCAGGGTCTTTGATGTGCATACAGCATAGAGTTAACAACAATAAACTACTAACTAGATGGTACCTCCCCTAACAACCCCCCGCCGCCACTCCTGACCAGGACTACACACCATGTTTGGCATGTCGGACATTTGCATGGTAGGAATGGGGGGGGGGGGGAAGAGGGGTGGCACGCTACTTCTTACTTGGTGGTGTTACACTTGCATCCAAACCTTCCAGTGGGAATCCTAACCCAGATACAACAAATAACACACATCACTATTGTCCACTGCCCCTTGACGATCCTTCTGGGACAACCAGGAGCCCAGAGCACCTAACCCCTGACTTCCCCAATCAGGAAATTAGTTCTCAGTTTTCTATTAGCTGCTCACCCATGGAACCTCCCTGCAATACACTCTGTTAACAAATGGTAGGTATGCGTGTGGTCAATCTATGCCATGAAACGCCTGTCGGTTTTAGTTAATGACTGCATCTACAAATTTTAGAAGGCCTGGTGCCCCTTCATTACTCCTATAAAGAGAGAGCGAAGAGCTGGTAGGATCCTGCTAGTGGTAGCACCAACACTTTGTTGCTCTGGCGTCTGTTTGCTCTTCCATTCAGAAAATTAAGTTACTTTAATTCCTTACAAGGCCTCTAACTTAGAATGACTGTCAATCTTAGTTTGATTTGTGGTGCTCTCCCATGCTACATATCACTAGTATATTCTAAACGCTTTTCGTGACTATCACCAGCTGTTCTTTCTTTTCCCAATAAAGCTATCCACAATGCTGGTGCGTGATGTTCCCCCTTTACTGGATCACTATCCTATTTCCCCTTCTGTTTTTTTTAATTTTTTTTGTAATTCTTTCTCCTACACGAAATACATTGTTTTGCTATGTTTAATGATTTAAGCAAGGTACATGCATATGAAAATATAGTGGTTAAAAAAAATCTTATTTTCATTTACTTCAGGTACATATGCAATCATTTGTGACATACGGGATTTCAATTTGAAGGGGTTCAATATCACGTAAAGGATACATCTACCTTTTAGGATAAAAACAATTTGAAATCTAATGGTGCACATACGTTACTGGCACAAACAAATGCATCAGCTTTCAGTGTGATACTTTACTCATAGATCATTCAAATTACAGCGAAGGTCACAAGCACAGTACACTTTTGACAGCAACATGCTCAAAACTTGTTTTTGCTCTAACAGTTTTTGACCAATGCTGTGCTACGTGTCCGCATGGTGGGGTAAAAGAGTGTGACATCTCAGGAGCGTTGTGGTTAAACAGGGATTACCCCATTCTCACATAACAACATGTCTCAATCATACACAGGCAATGAAGAAGATGCAGTAAAGTTTCAATAGGTTTTATTTTAGCAAAACTGCAATGATTGAGATAATGAACAGCGCAAGAAATTAAAGACAAGAGTCATTAATACAAAGACGCCCACCATCTTGCAATATCATGAAGTGTGTGATAAGTCCTAATACCCTAGCATGTAGGCCTTAACTCTAACGTAGAAGAGAGCTAGGTATGTTAAACCTCAATCTGCCAATGGCATGTTCAAAGGAAGAGCCCCCGACTTCTGGTTACCTTGGAATGAGGTCCCCAGCTCAGACTCCTCAGGGACACGAAAGAGGAGTCAACGTCAAGGCGACGTGCAGCATCGATAGCAGCGATGGCATCTGGTCAGAATCCCTCGGACTATCAGATAAAGTGAGGAGTATTTATACAGATCTACTTGGACCCCTGACATAGGTTTGTTTCCAAACAATAGATAAGGCGTGGTTGGGACGGTAATTAATATAAACACTTCCCTCGAAGCGTGAAGAGGGAAAGACCTAAAGTGAACACCTACATTTTTTTTGTATTTGTCACCGGATATTGACGCCTTAGCGCGGTGACACTGATAATGCAAATCAAAACATGGGCCTAACTCAAAACAAGGCAGCCACCTTTAAAGATATAATTCAATAAATGGGCTAAAACAGAGCAAGCTAAGTAGGGTAAAAGTCATTGGGTGATGGGAGCACGTGTTTGCAAGCCACCGGGTGAGCTAACTACTGTATCCCATTAAAATAAACTAGGATTCCCTACAGTAACTCGCACAGAAACTAAGACCCACACACTCAGTCCCCAAGCTGCAGGAATGATGCTTGAAGACCGCAAGGACAGGGTGAGGATTTTTAAGGACACAGCAGAAGACGCAGAGGGTAGGGACAGGAAATGCAACATTCGACAGGGGGCCTTTCTGGTTTAGTGGAGAGGAGTGACATGTCTTTTCTGTAAAATTGACTTTCCAAAGAGGTGCTGCTGTTTTCACCCTCCCCTTGCCCCCAAAGGCCTGCCACCCTTTTTCTCACTGGAGAGGGCACATAAGGTCATGATAAGAAATCCATCTCTGGGAGGAGCACCAACACCTTTGTAGCATAGCTGTTGCATTTGTGGCCTGTGATATAATTGTGCAAGCAGAGAGGAATGTCAATCACTATACAAAGCAGAACAGTAAAGATAATTCTTCCCTGACTACACTGTTGCAGTTCAAAGCCAGACTCATTTATGGGAGTAAAGAGCAAGCTGATGAGAAGGAGATGAAATATGCTATGCTTTTGTGGCTAAGCTCAAGGTTGTTAAGGATCTTAAATAATTTTTCTTTGCGGAACCCAAGGCCACCTAGAAGTAGGTAAAGCACAAGACAGCCACACAGAGTATGGGGTCCCAGTCAAAGTGGGCACACCCAAGGCAGAGAAGCAACAGGATAAGAAAAGCTGGACAACCCTGCGAAAAGAATGAGAAAACCGGTGTTTACTGAGAGACAGGTACAGGAGGCTTGTCAGTCAGCCTTAATGACCGCAGAAATACCGAGGACTTCAGGGAAGAAACAGTATCTCAATCAGTAGATTCAGCTGGAGGCAATTCAATGATGAGTTCTCTTGCAAAATCCAAAACTAGAGGAATGCCTGTTGTGACTGCACAGACTACGGATAAACTGGTATAGCAAATCCAACACCTTATCAAATGCAGGAAATCGCACTCCAGTTTTCAAATGGTGGATAGCAAGAAGCTTACCATGGAATGGGACCTTACAGCTGCAACATGTGCATGGTCTTTGGGGGAGGCGGACATTTGTCCATTGCCAGGGGAAGTACAAGCATAGGGTACTAAATATGTGTTTCTTTTGGAAAGAGTTAGATATAGACCTGGCCCAAGGAAGGTGCTTTCAATCAGGGATATTCTCAGTTTGAATAGGTTTTGTTGGCCAGACTAGGCCAAGGCATAGATCTGTGGAACAACCAGCATAGCATGCATTCAGAGATATTGAAACACAAAATATGCTTTGTGCAGCGCACACACAACAGCTCTCAACACTTGGATTTTCACTAATGTAAGTTGGAGATCTTATCAACACCCAAAAGGGAAACTGAATGCTGGCATTTTTAAAGAGGAAAGGCACACATTTTGCAAGAGACACATCTCTCCAGTGCTGAAGGGGACAATCCAATGCCATAGATTGAAAGAACAATTACATAATGCCAACTACCTATCATATGCAAGAGGAATCATTTAATAGATGCAACCAGGAGATCCTTCCAAAAGGGGAGATGTTTTCATAGAAGGAAGTATGGATGGAATGGTGTCCTGCTTTCTAGGAGTTTATTTTACTAAGGCCAGAAATTATTCTTGTAACACTTCAATATAGAATTGATAAGATAGGCTTCCCTATGAATCACTTGTCATGGCATGAGAATTTAATTGTGTATGGTCTGTGGTTGTAGATAGAGCTCACTTCACACTACTGGGGCTATCAGTATACATACACACACCAAAGGCTGTATGCCTTGTCAACATACTGGGGTCTGACAGATATTTGAAGGGTTACCCAGCTAAAGGGTAAGGAATATTCCTACTACTCATCCATTCAGTTCCTGCACAACAGAAATGTCATGATTTTAGCCACTGCCACTTTCTATGGAGGATACATGCGGTTGAAATTTAGCACAAACCCTTCCAGATCATAACATTTACTCCTGTCAAACAATGGGGAGTTGTACACACTAGTACACTTACATGGTACATGCAACCGGCAGCCTTGGATGATGCAGCATTCAGAGCCACAATAGCGGAAGAAATATAGCATTTTTTTAGGGTAATACCAGCTCCACTGGTGACACCAGGAATGAGTGATAACTTTCAAAGTTTTTATTGGTGGAATGTCCATCAAAAATGTAGTAGATGTGCAGAAAATGCTTCATGTACAGCTTGATAAGCTTGAGGAGGAGCTATGCCAAATGAAAGTTCAGACTAAGAGAAGTGAGACAGAATGCTGCATTGGCTAAGAAAAGACAGTCACATGCAAATGTGAGACCGAAGCTAGGGTCGCATGATTACAAGGAATACATGGCATTGCAAAATTCCCAGGAAGATAAGCCATGCCACTTACAAGCTTGCTCCATTAAGCCAGGGGCTTCGCAATACAAGATCACAGGTAATTGTCACCACAGGGTCACTTGATTTTTTTTTTTTTTTTCTCTCTCTCTCTCTCTCTCTCTCTCTCTCTCTCTCTCTCTCTCTCTCTCTCTCTCTCTCTCTCTCTCTCTCTCTCTCTCTCTCTCTCTCTCTCTCTCTCTCTCTCTCTCTCTCTCTCTCTCTCTCTCTCTCTCTCTCTCTCTCTCTCTCTCTCTCTCTCTCTCTCTCTCTCTCTCTCTCTCTCTCATATTCTTGCTCTCTCATGTTCTCTCTCTCATTCACATACAGACACACACACACACACAGTATTCACTACTCACACGTCTACTACAGACATAGTAGCAAATACAAACACACAAAAAACATGTTACACAGGCAGACACAGCATGTCTTACAAGGGAGTAGACAAATGAGTTGAATGCTCCCTTATCACTTCATGAAATTAGTTTAGCTATAGATTATATGGCAAATGGGGTGGTCCCAGGAGCAATTACCTTCCTTTATAACAATGTAAAACATCTAGGGATGGTTAAGACAACCCAGCACCCCACCGATTGTAGAGCAACTATGAAGCAGCAAGAGAGAAAGGCATGCTACCTCAGTCTTGGCAGGCATTGATTACTATGTTGATGAAGCCCAGTAGAGATCTTCTTGACTGCTTGTCTTACTGACATTTATCACGATTAATCTAGATTGCAAGTTCTTAGGCACAAAGCGAATCAACTATTTATTCTCTTACCAGAACACCCAAATCAGAATGGGTTTGTTCAAGGCCAGAGCACAACATTCAATGCATGCAGATTGTTTCATGTCATGGATGATATTCCCACAGATAGTAACTACATGGGGGTAGTTCCCACTGACCTGGAAAAAGCATTTGACTATCTCGACTGAGACTACCTCTTCTGATCACCAGAGATTATGGGTTTTGGGAGTTAGTTACAGTCATGGATATGCCTGCTTCACAAAGGTCCCATATCAAGGGTGAAGCCAGGGGAGGGAGAACTGGATGTGCCCATCCCCTTCCCATAGAGGAACGTGACAGGGGTGGCTCCTCTACCTGCTCTTAATCATGTTACAACTGAACCCTTTATATATAATGTATGAAGGGCTGGGGGAGACACATGGGATTGAGCTACAGAGTCAAAAACATGAAGTATTAATGTATGCTGATCAACTACTGCTATATATCTAAATTGCGTCTGCCTGTGTGCTTGTCAAGCACTGAGGAACACAGTAACGTTTCTGAATTCCCCAATAACAAACAGAAATAGGGTATTTTTTCATGGTCCCACAAAGGGATCTCACTTCCTCCTCTAGGTGACACATTGGGGTATGAGGTGGCACTCCCCAGTGGAAGAAATTTGAGGGTAAATATTTATTGATAATAAGATTAGGTCCACAGAGGAAACCTACAGAAAAGCTTTCCTAATCAGGAAGAGGTCCCTGAATTTCTGAAGAAAACTGCCTCCAACACCGACAGGCAGAATAGCGATCACAAAAATTATCCTCCTCCCCAGTTTGGTGGACTTGTTCTCTACCATGCAAATTATTCATGCTCTTCTCTTCTTTAAATAAATAAATTAAACTCTATATGAAACTGGGGTATTCATTGAGAGGTAGGTACCCTATTCAGAATCATCCAGAATCCTTCCTGGGGTAAACCCCGAAAGCCACTAAATTAAGCTGAGATCAGTCTCCTTGTTGCTACGGCACAGATCAGGAATGAAGTAGAAATTCAAATTAAAATACCAAAACGAATTAGAAGAAATTAGTAACATTCAATAAACAAAATGACAACAAAATGTCACAAATCCAATAAGTACAACCAGAGAGTAGAAATAGCACCAAGAAGCAATAAGTTCCAATGATGGTCCTGTTCTGCTGTGACCATTGACTAAGGGGCAATTTGATGCTGACCGTGATGAAGCACATGTCTGGTATACCAACCAGGTTCCTTCCAAGCAAAATATTTTACCTTCTGACTTAGGGCCGGATTTAGAGTTTGGCAGATGGCTTATTCAGTCACAAATGTGACAGATATCCGGTTCACCGTATTACGATCTCCATTGGCTATAATGGGATCGAAATATGGTGGACAGGATATCAGTCATATTTGTGACGAAGTAACTCCATTTGCCAAAGTCTACATCTGGCCCTTAATCTTTTAAGCTCCTATTCACTACAGGAGTACTTTTCTAAATCCACCTAGAACCTCAAAGGAGGCACTTAGAGACTTGCTTGGTGTCTTGCAGACACCAAACAGCAGGATCTAGTTCAGATCAGTTGCCACTGGTCAGCTGGGAAGTTACAGGAAAAGATCTCTTATAGCTTTGTTGGTCCCTATAGCTTAAAACAGGAGATCAGCATTATGACCTTTGGAGTTCATGTCTTTGTCCTGGGTGCAAGAGGGAGAGCAGGTCTAGTTCTCAGGTCTCAGACACTAGGTTCAGTCCACTTCTGAGCACATACAGGTTCACAAGTGTTCTGAAGTGGGTGCCTGGGAAGAATACATTTATGCCTGGCATGGGCTGGTGGGAGGAATGACCCATGGTAACACCCTAACCAATTGAGTAAAGGTTCCCGGGGCTAACCCTTACCAGTATGGGCATTTTCAAGAAGAAAAAAAGTCTCCGCTACACCAAACCTCGCGCTCTGAGGGCCGTGTGTGTGTGGGGTGGGGCTGTCCTACTCTTCTCTCACACCTAACATTATAATCCAGTTTGAAGCAGCCATGCTACACACCCCCTCCCACCACCTCCTCCCCCATAAAGCCAGAGACAGACATCTGGAAGAACCAAAAGTAAGGTTTTCAGCAACTAAGCAGTGGATGCAAAATAATTGTTTTGTAATTCGGTTTCAGTTCTTTGAACTGTGCCCCAAGTGTTATTGGTAAACACAACAGACCAGCCAAGCAGGCTTTGACATTGTGATATCAGAAAGAGGCCCCCTGGGATTGGTGCCTGCCTGGCTGGGGAGACACAGGAAGGACCATGCCCAGGTGTCAGCTAGGACAGGGAGAGCTCTGATGTGAGCCCAAAGTGCTATATGAAAAGCCACAGCAGACCTATCAAGCAGGATGTGACACTGAAGCACGATTTGACACTTTAATGTCAAAAAGGATGCTCACAGCCCCACCCTCAATATTCTGTCAGGTTTAGAGGTTCACAGGGTTCATCTCTGACCATTTAGGTCAGCATATTGTTTCCTCCTTCTAGGCATTTCACACCAATTCACACCTATTCAAATGCTAATTACTGGCTGGCAAAAGAGGGAGAGTAAAATGCAAGTTACTTTTCTATAATATTTGGTAAAAATCACATTTCAACATTGAATTGGATTTTTTAATATGTATTAAAAGTAGTTATTTAATTATTTTTCTAGGTAATCCCATTCTTGACATCCATATATAAGTATTTAATATTGCATTCCAGTGTTTTCCTCTGGAACAGCCAGCCTTGCCGCAGTGAAAACAGCTTTTTGAAATTTTTTTACTGTACGAAAATGTTTTACATTCACCTGCGCCATGTCACGTAGGCTCTCATTATTCTAATGAGACTACTAGATTTTAGCAGCAGAATCGCCTGCGGTGTGGGAGACTAAAGGCCCTCATCACAAAATTGGTGGTAAAAGCCGCTTACCGCCGTGCAGAAGACCGCTAACACACCGCAACGGCCGCGGAAATCCGCCACAGCCATTATGACCCAGACACGGAATCCGCCAAAATTCAGACACCCACACAAGTCCGCCACACCAAAGGTCAGTGATAAACTGGCAAAAACAAAACCTCCACCGTCACGCCAACAGAAATACACCCACACTATCACGACACACGAGTCGACGCACTCAAAATACACACACTTTTACAAAACACAGCCACATTGGACAATTCAAAATACACACACCTGATACACATACCACTCCCACACACCTAATCCAATATAAAACACACACCCACAAACCCCTACGAGAAAAACACCGAAAGAAGGCCAGAGAGAAACACTACAAACTACTACCAAGCATCCACAGGCACACCAGACCATCACCCACATAACTTCCACTCACCTCACACAACACACCACTACATATCAGCACACTTATCACCAAACACACCACTCCACACATCACCCACACCACCCCATGGTACGGCAAAGACACCCAGGTTCTGAGGAGGAGGAGCTCAGGGTCATGGTGGAGGAAATCGTCCAGGTAGAGCCACAGCTATTCGGATCACAGGTGCAGCACACCTCCATTGCAAGGAAGATAAAGCTATGGCAAAGAATAGTAGACAGGGTCAACGCAGTGGGACAGCACCCAAGAAATCGGGATGACATCAGGAAGAGGTGGAATTACCTACGGGGGAAAAGGTGCGTTCCGTGGTCTCAAGACACCACCTTGCGGTTCAGCAGACTGGCGGCGGACCCCCACCTCCTCCCCCACAACTAACAACATGGGAGGAGCAGGTCTTGGCAATTCTGCATCCTGAGGGCCTCGCAGGAGTAGATGGCGGAATGGACTCTGGTAAGTCAACTCTCTATTACTTTCACCTCCCTATCTGCATGCCATCACATACCCCCACACCCTCACCCCCATCACTCCAACTCCTTACAAATGTCCCAACATCACAAACCACACATCCCAACACCAAGCCCTGCATGCAACACCAAAGCATGGACACCCATCACCAAAGCATGCCCACTGCACATACCCATACACCCCCTAAACATTCATCACACAAGGTCCCACACAGGAATGCAAGCACTGGGGTACACGGTCACCCACCCATTGCACACCATGGCACACACAGATGTAATAAACATCCTTTTATACCCCTGCAGGACCCCTACCCAACATCACCGGACAGGAGGGTCCACACATGTCCACACCACCAACAGAAGAGGCCCACAGTGATGACAGCAGCTCTGTCCAACTGGATCTAGATGACCAGCCCGGCCCATCGGGGACCTCGGGACAGTCTGTTCCCATCACACAGTCACAGGCCACTACAGAGCTTCCCCCCTCTGGAAACACCAGCACAGCACCCACCCAGCGGGCCCATACCTCTGTCCCCAGGACATGTCAAGCAGCAGTATGTCCACCACTACAGGAAACCCAGGCTAACCCACCACCCCAACAACTGGGACCTGGGGGGCAGTGGGCACACGGTCCAGGGGACGGAGGCCCAGGAACACAGGGGAACTGGGAGGGCTGCTGTGCGACAGGCCCAGGGAACCCTCTCTCCACAAGGCCCTCTCCTCCATCATGGGAGCCTACCACCACTCCCAGGAGGAGTGAGGTGTGAGGAGGCCATTGACCTCTTCAGGTCCCTCACTGTTGGGCAGTCTACCATTTTGAATGCCATCCAGGTTGTCGAAAGGCAGTTGCAACAAACAAATGCATTCCTGGAGGGCATTCATTCTGGTCAGGTGGCCCTTCAGCGACCTTTTCAGACTCTGGCCTCAGTACTGATGGCAGCCATTGTCCCTGTCTCTAGCCTCCCTCCTACAACTTCCTCCACCCAGACCCAATCCCCTATACCCCAGCCTATCCCAAGCACACCTTCAGACCAGCATGCTCACACGTCAACACACAAGGGAAGCTCAGGCAAACATAAGCACCGCACATCCCACAGGCACTAACGCAAGCATCACACACATGCAGACACACCAACATCCACTGCCTCCACTGTGTCCCACTGCCTTCACTGTGTCCCCCTTCTCCTCGTCTCCCTCCTCCCTCCCAGTCTCATCTACAGTCACACCTGCATGCACTACATCTACAGCCACTACTGCCACCACCACACCCCGCTCATGTACAGTCACCACCCCCACTACCATTCACACGTCCCCTGTGTCCTCTCCCAGTGTGTCTGTGACGCCACCTCCCAAGATACACAAACGCAGGCACACCCCCACCCAACAGCCATCCACCTCACGACAGCCTCCAGAGCATGCACCTTCACCCAAAGTCACCAAACGAACACCACCTACAACCACAACCTCTTCCTCCACTCCCAAACCCTCTCCAGCTACCCGTCCCAGTGTCTCCAAAAAACTTTTCCTGTCCAACCTTGACCTCTTTCCCACACCTCCCCCACCCCGTCCGTCTCCTAGGGCCCGACTCTCCAGGTCCCAACCTAGCACCTCAGCCACAACATCTCCAGGACCAGTGGTGCATGTAGTCACGGGAATCTGGAGTGCACCGGCCACCAGGGCAGCCAGTGTGGCACGGAGCCACAGCACGGACAGTCCCCCACCTGTCAAGCATCAAAAGTTGGCCAATGCCCGGCGGGAGAGGGGGAAGACTCCAGCCACCAAAGCCGCTCCCAGGGGTCCCAGTGGGAGTGTGAAGTCAGCTGCGACACCTTCCAAGGTGGAGAAGGGCCACAAGAAACCCGGCAAGTCTGGGAAGAGCAGCACAGTGGAGGAGACAGCCATCATCCCCGCTGCCCAGGAGGCCACCACCAGCACCTGCCCTGCTGCCCAGGAGGCCACCGCCAGCACCTGCCCTGCTGCCCAGAAGGCCACCGCCAGCACAAGCCCCGCTGGGCTAGAGAAGACCGCCAGCACAAGCCCCGCTGGGACAGAGAGGACCGCCAGCAGCTGAGTCACTGAAAAGGAGCCCGCCGCCACAAGCACCGCTGAACAGGGCACCGCCGCCTCAAGCACCGCTGAACAGGGCACCGCCGCCTCAAGCACCGCTGAACAGGGCACCGCCGCCTCAAGCACCGCTGAACAGGGCACCGCCGCCTCAAGCACCGCTGACCAGGGCACCGCCGCCACAAGCACCGCTGAACAGGGCACCGCCGCCACAAGCACCGCTGAACAGGGCACCGCCGCCACAAGCACCGCTGAACAGGGCCCCGCTGCCACAAGCACCGCTGAACAGGGCACCGCTGCCACAAGCACCGCTGGCCCATTAGCGCCAGGGGACTGACGGTACTGAGTCCGTCACAAGCAGGATGAAGCACTCTGGGCACAGAGCCCCCTCCAGAACCAGTGAAGACTGTCATCCACTACCTCTGTCCTTAAAAGGATGAAGTACTCTGGGCACCATGGCCCCTCCAGAACCAGTGGAGACTGTCATCCCCTACCTCTGTCCTTAGCAGGATGAAGCACTCTGGGCACCATGCCCCCTCCAGAACCAGTGGAGATTTACATCCACTACCTCGGTCCAAAGCAGGATGAAGCACTCTGGGCACCATGTCCCCTCCAGAACCAGTGGAGACTGTCATCCACTTGAGAGTCTGTGGCTTTGCAATCCCCAGGATGGAACAGTGGGCAACCCACCCACTGTATAGACTTGAGATTGTGGCTTTGCACTCCCCAAGATTGAACAGTGGGCAACCCACCCACTGTAGAGACTTGAGAGACTGTGGCTTTGCACTTCCCAGGCCTGAACAGTGGGCATGTGGCCCTCTCGTGGATTTGGCGTCGTGCACTCAACCGGCTGAGGTGCCCCCCCTTTCCCTTCCCCAGAGGTGCCTGTTTTCTTGCTCTGATGCCCCTGAGGTGTTCTCTCCGTCATGGTCGAGGATCTTGTATGGGCCCCGCCCATACCGTGTAGGCCCAGTGTTCCACGGATTTCATTGGAGCACTACCTGGACTACTAAGCTTGGAGTATATTTTGTATATATATATATATATATATTTTTGCGTACTTGATTTTAATATATTACAATGGTTACACTCATTTCCTTTTGTCTTTGCATTCTTCCAGGGGGGGTTGGGGGGCATAACTATAATGTATCAATATGTATTAGTGTGTGTGTGTTGTAGTGGGTGAGGGTGGGGGGGGGGGGGGTGTTGCATGTGTGTGTCCCTGTTTTTTCCCTCCCCCCCCTCCCCTGTGTTAGGTGCAGTACTCACCGTTGTCTTCGCCGCCAGCGTTCGTGCTCCTGGTAGAGTAGCAAGAAGATGAGGGCTGGCAGGATGTGCAGCTCGGGTTCCATGGCGTCCGGATTCCTCGTGGGGTGTGTAGAGGTGAGCGTTTTCCCTTCGAAGTCCTGTTTCCGCAGTGTTTTTGTCCGTGGTGAATCCGCCCCGGAAAAGGTGGCGGATTGGTAGGTTGCAATACTGTGGGCGGTACTTTGTCTTCCACCTGTCTGTTGGCGGTGACCGGCAAGCTGTTTGTCTGTACCGCCGTGGCGGTCGGAGTGTTAAAGTGGCTGTCTTTGCCACGGTTGTAATTCCAATTTTTTTTAACCACCGGCCTGTTGGCGGTCTTACCGCCGCTTTAACACCGTCCGCCAGGGTTGTAATGACCACCTAAGTCTTAACCCACTACAGGTGACACCTGTCGCCCTAATCCGGGTTTTGCTCTGGCTAACTAGCAGTGCCTCATCTCTACCCAAGAACAGGGATGATTGGGCAGCTGAGCACATGACACAACAGAGTCCTCAGGGACATCGTGGTCACTCAGATCTCATCTGTTTCTCTCAGTTACATTAGTCTCACATATACAATGACAAGCAGACGCAGTATATGTTTCAATAAGGTTTTAATGAGGCGACTGCATCTTAGATAACAAAGCATGTATTACAATAACCTAGACGATACAGCATGACAGAATTAGAATTGTGACAAGGAGAGTGAAGCATAGAAATAACGCTACCGTATTGTCACTAGAGTCAATAGACTTATTCCTACCTAGGCTACGATACAGAACAGCATGTTAAACTCTAGTTCTGCCCTTCAGGTTCCCCTGGGAAGACTTCATCCCCCAGATCTGAGCAAAGGCCTGAAGTCTGCATAAGCAGCAATAACGAAGCAAAGCGTTAAGCAATCCGCATACAGTCGTGGTCATCTGGCTAGAATCACCCTCTAAAGTGTAGGGGGCAGGGAAGTGTTTATATAATAAAACAGCTGATGTTGTGAGAAAATGTCCCTGCATAAGGATGTGTGTTTTTCTATGAACACCAGAGACAAACCTTTTACCATGTTTACCGGCAACCTATCTTATTACAGCCTTGAAAAAAAGCACAGAGTGAGCAAGAATGTCTTGTTTGAGAACGTAGTGCTGGCCTAATCAAAAACAGCTAGACAGAAAGTAATAAAACAAGACCGCAAAAGTGGCTATTGTTCAAATAATAAAACAAAACTGAATAAAGTGTATCTAGGTTAAAGTGCACAACGGCAGGCCTAGTGTGCTAAAATAACATACATGGAGCTATAACTAAAATGACTACACAACACCCTCCCCTTGTCAGTTGAAGGTGGTTCAATGTCTAAACATATATAAAAGCTACTAAACTCAACCCAAGAGACATATATGGAAAATGTCACTTACCCAGTGTACATCTTTTCGTGGCATGAGACGCTGCAGATTCACATGATGTGCATTATCCTGCCATCTAGTGTTGGGCTCGGAGTGTTACAAGTTGTTTTTCTTTGAAGAAGTCGTTTCGAGTCAAGACCGAGGGACTCCTCCCTTTCGGCTCCATTGCGCATGTGCGTCGACTCCATCTTAGACTGTTTTCCCCGCAGAGGGTGAGGTAGGAGTTGTGTATATAGTAAAGGTGCCCATGCAATGGAGTGAGTATGTATGTACATAATGTGTATAAAAAATAGTATATATCTACAAATTTACAAATGTACAAGTTTCATCAACTTATAAGCTACAGGCTCCCGGGGAGGCGGGAGGGCGCATGTAAATCTGCAGCGTCTCATGCCACGAATAGATGTACACTGGGTAAGTGACATTTTCCATTCGATGGCATGTGGAGCTGCAGATACACATGCTGTGCATAGACTATTAAGCAGTTATCTCCCCAAAAGCGGTGGCTTAGCCTGTAGGAATTGAAGTTGTTTGAAATAATGTTCGTAATACAGCCTGTCCTACTGTGGCTTGTTGTGTTGTTAAGACATCTACACAGTATTGTTTTGTGAATGTATGAGGCGTAGACCATGTGGCCGCCTTACAGATTTCTGTCATAGGTATATTTCCTAGAAAGGCCATTGTGGCGCCTTTCTTCCTAGTGGAGTGCGCTTTTGGCGTAATAGGTAGATCTCTTTTTGCTTTAATATAGCAGGTCTGAATACATTTCACTATCCATCTGGCAATGCCTTGTTTGGATATTGGATTTCCTGCATGAGGTTTTTGGAAGGCTACAAACAATGGTTTTGTTTTGCGAAATTGTTTTGTTCTATCAATGTAATACATTAGTGCTCTTTTAATGTCTAACGTATGTAAGGCTCTTTCAGCTACTGAGTCTGGTTGTGGAAAAAAGACTGGGAGTTCAACTGTTTGGTTTAGGTGGAACGGTGATATAACCTTTGGTAAGAATTTGGGATTTGTACGGAGAACTACTTTATGTTTATGTATTTGTATAAAGGGTTCTTGTATAGTAAATGCTTGTATTTCACTTACTCTTCTAAGAGATGTGATGGCTATTAGGAAGGCTACTTTCCAGGTTAAGTACTGTATCTCACAGGAGTGCATGGGTTCAAATGGTGGACCCATAAGTCGTATCAATACAATATTGAGGTTCCACGAGGCGACTGGTGGTGTTCTCTGGGGTATGATTCTTTTTAAACCCTCCATAAATGCTTTGATGACTGGGATTTTAAAAAGTGATGTTGAATGTGTAATCTGCAGATAGGCAGCTATTGCTGCGAGATGTATTTTGATAGAAGAAAATGCTAATTTAGATTTTTGTAAGTGTAATAAATAGCTTACAGTGTTTTTTGCGGAAGCATGTAGTGGTTGAATTTTATTATTATGGCAGTAATAAACAAATCTTTTCCATTTGTTTGCGTAACAATGTCTTGTAGTAGGTTTTCTAGGTTGCTTAATGACCTCCATACATTCCTGTGTAAGGTCTAAATGTCCAAATTCTAAGACTTCAGGAGCCAGATTGCTAGATTGAGCAATGCTGGATTCGGGTGTCTGATCTGTTGTTTGTTTTGAGTTAACAGATCTGGTCTGTTTGGTAGTTTGATATGAGGTACTACTGACAGGTCCAGTAGTGTTGTGTACCACGGTTGGCGAGCTCAGGTTGATGCTATTAGTATTAGTTTGAGTCTGTTTTGATTCAATTTGTTTACCAAATAAGGAAGGAGTGGGAGCGGGGGAAAAGCGTAAGCAAATATCCCTGACCAACTCATCCATAACGCCTTGGACTGAGGGTGTGGATACCTGGACGCGAAGTCTTGGCATTTTGCGTTTTCTTTTGTTGCGAATAGGTCTATTTCTGGTGTTCCCCAGCATAGAAAGTAGTTTTGTAGTACCTGGGGATGAATCTCCCAATCGTGTGTTTGTTGGTGATCTCGACTGAGATTGTCGGCTAACTGGTTTTGAATCCCTGGGATATACTGTGCTATTAGGCGAATGTGAATCGCCCAATGCCAAATCTTTTGTGCTAAGAGACACAGTTGTGATGAGTGCGTCCCTCCTTGTTTGTTTAGGTAATACATTGTTGTCATGTTGTCTGTTTTGACAAGAATGTGTTTGTGGGCTATCAGTGGTTGAAATGATTTCAATGCTAGAAACACTGCTAACAGTTCTAACTGATTTATGTGCAGTTGTTTTTGGTGAACGTCCCATTGTCCCTGTATACTGTGCTGGTTGAGGTGTGCTCCCCACCCCATCATGGAAGCATCTGTTGTGATCACGTATTGTGGCACTGGGTCTTGGAATGGCCGCCCTTGGTTTAAATTTATAGGATTCCACAATTGAGGCGAGAAGTGTGTCTGGCGGTCTATCAACACTAGATCTTGAAGCGGACCCTGTGCTTGTGTCCATTGTGTTGCTAGGCACTGTTGTAAGGGCCGCATGTGTAGTTTTGCGTTTGGGACAATGGCTATGCATGAAGACATCATGCCTAGGAGTTTCATTACAAACCTCACTTGATAGCGTTGGCTTGGGTACATGTTTAAAATTACATCTTGGAAGGCTTGTACCCTTTGTGGACTTGGAGTGGCAATCCCCTTTTGTGTGTTGATTGTTGTTCCTAAGTATTGTTGTATTTGGCACAGTTGTAGATGTGACTTCTGGTAGTTTAGGGAGAACCCTAGTTTGTGTAGTGTTTCTATGACGTATTGTGTGTGTAGAAGACACTGTTGCTGAGTGCTGGTTTTTATTAACCAGTTGTCTAAGTAAGGGAATACGTGCGTATGCTGTCTCCTTATGTGAGCAGCTACTACTGCAAGGCATTTTGTGAATACCCTTGGGGCTGTTGTTATGCCGAATGGTAATACTTTGAATTGGTAATGCACGCCTTGGATTACAAACCTTAAGTATTTCCTGTGTGAAGGAAGTATGGGTATGTGGAAATAAGCATCCTTGAGATCCAATGTTGACATGTAGTCCTGTTGTCTGAGCAAAAGAATCGCGTCTTGAAGTATCACCATGTGAAAATGATCTGATTTGATGTAAAGATTCAGTGTTCTGAGGTCTGATATGGGTCTCAGTTTTTGTCCTTTTTTGGAATTAGAAAATACAGGGAGTAGACACCTGTTCCTTGTTGATGGTTGGGTACTAGTTCTATTGCTTCTTTTTGTAACAATGCTTGGACTTCTAGTTGTAACAGGACTAAGTGTTGTTTGGACATATTGTGTGGTCTTGGAGGCACATCTGGTGGCAATTATAGGAATTCTATGCAATAACCATGTTGGATAATGGTTAGGACCCATGCGTCTGTTGTTATGTTTTCCCAGTTGTGGTAAGTCTCCCCCCACTGGTGTTGTGTGGTGGGGGTTTGTGACATTGAAGTCACTGTTTGGTTTGTGGGGTTTTTGGGCTCTGGAATTTCCCTCTTGCTTTAGGGAACTGTCCACCTCTATAGTGTCCCCGAAAACCTCCTCTTTGATACTGGCCCTGATATGTGGGTCTGACTTGCGAGGTGGAAGGCTCTGTGGTTTGGGCACGAAACCCCCCTCTAAAGTGCGGCTTCCTAAAAGTGCCTCTGCTCTGCGGGGAGTAGAGCGCGCCCATGGCTTTTGCCGTGTCCGTGTCTTTTTTCAGTTTTTCTATTGCCGTATCCACCTCCGGCCAAAACAATTGTTTTTCGTTGAAAGGCATATTCAGCACAGCCTCCTGGATTTCTGGCTTAAATCCGGAGGTCCGTAACCATGCGTGTCTACGAATGGTTACTGCCATGTTTACTGTCCTTGCCGCCGTGTCTGCTGAGTCCATAGCCCACCTTATTTGGTTGTTAGAGATAGTTTGGCCCTCCTCAACAACCTGTTGGGCACGTTTCTGGAACTCTTTGGGAAGGTGTGGAATGAGATGTTGCATTTGATCCCAATGTGCCATTTCGTATTGAGCCAGTAGAGCTTGAGAATTGGCAATCAGCCATTGATTGGCTGCCTGTGCTGCCACCCTCTTGCCTGCTGCATCAAATTTCCGACTTTCCTTGTCGGGCGGTGGTGCGTCTCCTGAGGTTTGGGAGTTTGCCCTTTTCCGGGCTGCTCCCACTACCACCGAATCAGGAGTCAATTGTTGTGTGATATATACAGGGTCAGTAGGGGGAGGTTTATATTTCTTCTCCACCCTAGGCGTGATGGCTCTGCCTTTTACTGGGTCCTGAAACACTTGTTTGGCGTGTCTTAACATGCCTGGCAGCATTGGCAAGCTTTGGTATTGGCTGTGAGTAGATGACAGGGTGTTGAACAAAAAGTCATCCTCTATGGGCTCTGCATGCAATGCTACATTATGGAATGTAGCTGCCCTTGAAACCACCTGCATGTATGCAGTGCTGTCCTCAGGTGGTGACGGCCTTGCCGGGTAGCAATCAGGACTATTGTCTGAGACCGGTGCATCATACAAATCCCATGTATCCGGGTCATCTTGGGTCATCCCCATGTGCGTCGGTGACTGCATCATTGGGGGTGTTGCTACCGGGGACAGATGTGGCGAATGTGATGGCGATTGCTGTGCCGAGAACCGTGGTGGTGTCTTTTCTTTAGCCACTTTCGCTTTTGGCAGCATTTCAGTTTCTTGGAATGCGAGCTTGCGCTTCATCTCTATTGGAGGAAGAGTTCGGATTCTCCCTGTGGCTTTTTTGTATATGCAACCTCCTCTGGGTATGGTCTGGCTCTCCCATGCCCAGTTCTTGTTCAAATCTGTGCCCTCGTAATTGAGTTGAAAGCCCTTGTTCTTCTGTATAGGAGCCTGTTTTCGGCTCTGAGGCCGCATGTTTCGCCACCGAAGTCTTTGACAGTCTTTTTCGGCTCCGAGGAAACCTTTTTGTGTTTCGGGGTGCTGAACTCTCGGTGTCGAATTTGTTCGGAGCCGGTATCTCGACCGGAGTCGGATGTCTTCGGCTGCTGGGAGGCCTTTTTCGGTGCCGATGTTTGGTCACGGTGTTTTCGGGTTAAGCCATGGCCTGTTGGCGGTGGCGTCCCCTTGGCCTTCATTATTTTTTATTAAGTTTTTGCTGGTTTATTCACGGTTTGCTGCGTCTTTGGCTGCTCACTCTCGGACTCGTCCGAGTCCGAATCTCGAATGGAGAATCTCTCCTCTTCTTCGACCTCGATGTGCCCGGCCGGTGTCGACGCCATCTGGAGTCTTAGAGCTCTTCGATCCTGCATGTGTTTTCTTGGATCGAAATGCCCGACAGGCCTCGATAGTATCCTCTTTGTGTTCAGGAGACAAACACAGATTACAGACCAAGTGTTGGTCTGTATAAGGATACTTTGCGTGGCAGTTGGGGCAGAAGCGGAAGGGGGTCTGGTCCATGAGGTTTGAAGATGGACACGGTCGGGCCGACCAGGCCCCGCCTAGGAGTGGAAGCCCCAAAGGGCCACCGGAGCGCTTCTTTCTTCGGTGTCGATGGGCTAGCACTAACCCGGTACCGAGCACAAACAATACCGTCAAATTTTCCGATAACTAACTTTTCCAAACCGAAATACGGAGCGAAGAGGAACACGTCCGAACCCGATGGCGGAAAGAAAACAATCTAAGACGGAGTCGACGCCCATGAGCAATGGAGCCGAAAAGGAGGAGTCCCTCGGTCTCGTGACTCGAAAAGACTTCTTCGAAGAAAAACAACTTGTGACACTCCGAGCCCAACACTAGATGGCAGTATAATGCACAGCATGTTTATCTGCAGCTACACATGCCATCGAACATATATGTATATACACACATACATCCAAAAAAAGTCAATAATGACAAGTTAAAAGGAAACTTGAGCAAATATAAAAGGACACTTTGAAATGTGAACATGTGGCGTAAAAAGGGGCCGAACTTCAAGAGTCAAAGTCATTTTGGAGGTTGCCAATTTAGTCCGGAATAATTGAAGACAGGAGATCTTCCACTTCGGCAGGTGTTTAACTTTGAAATGCATCGTCAAGAAGGCCTAAGGAGCATTTGTGTTCTATAGCCTAAGCCTTAGCCAAGGCAGCAGCATTCCGTGGTGTTCCCAGTAAAGAGTTCAGAGCTGCATCCTCCAGGATGGGCAATTCATAAGCAGCTTCCCATTCAGTAGGTACATTTAGCAGGCAATGCTTTTGGATATAGCTTACCTTCAGCAGCAGCTTTCATGGCAGCCACTATATGTCATCGTCCAGTTTCGCACCAAGGCAGGTTACTGCAGCAACATTGGCCGTAGCCACTGCTGACTTTGCGGCTTCATCAGCCAATGTATTCCCAGCTACGTGTATTCCAACGCGCTGGTGTCCAAGTGTATATACAACATGGACATTTGGTAGCGTTTCCTTCAGATCCGCTACTTTCCCCCACAGTAATATGTGTTTAATGGTGTTGCCTTTAGAATTTCTGAACCCATTCTGGCGCCAGTAATGCAGGTATTCATTGAAGTACTGGAAACAGTAGTATGAATCACAATCCGTGTTAGCTGTGCAGGATCCGTATGTTCCAGTGCCATTACCAGAGCCTTCAAATCATATAGTGGTTTTATGTGTGATGAATAATCAGGAATGTACGTTCTGCCAAAATTTAGGAAACCCAACAGAGATTGTAGTTTTTTTTTTTTTTTTATGGTATTTGGAGGTTGTAATTGTGCGCATTTTTCCAAGAATTGTGGCGCTAGGCTCTTTCCTTCCCTTGATAGCTCATATCCCAAAAAAAGGACACTAAGGAAGCCTATTTTTATCTTTTTTTTTTAATTGTATTTGTAGCAGAACTCGGCAAATCCCACAACAATGCGGGCTACCCATCTTAAATGTTGCAGTAACTCATCATCCAAGAGATAAATATAATCTACATAGGACAATGCTTCATGGTCAATGTTGTGTAATATTGAAGTTACACAAGCCGCGAACGGTTCTGGACTGTTCTTGTACCCCTGCGGTAAACAACATTTTTTCTGGGAGCTTAGAACGTTGAAACTTTTTAAGTCTCTACTCTCAGGCGCTATATTTTGGCAGAAGAAAGCATTAGACACATCCAGTGTTTTGTATTTTTTGTGCACTATGTTGTTCATAAGTGCTGTGCAATGTGAGTTTTGTATAGCATATGTGAGAGTATGACTGTTTAAATATCTGTAGTTTAAGACTATTATGTACAAATGGTCCGGTTTAGCTACTGGGAATAGAAGATTATTCGAAGGTGAGACACAGGGTTCATTTACGCCCTGTTACTCCAATTGTGTGACTATTTCCCTCACGGGTGCTTTAGCATCATGCTTTATTGGATATTGGTGTTGAGGTTTATTTTTAATCAGAATTACAAGGTAGGGGAAATCTTTGTCCCATCCTACCTGATTGCGATATAATGTGGGTGCCTGCGCCAATGCCCAATCGATGAAGTAGGATTCTTCGTTTTCCTCTGGAACAAGGGGCGGGAAAGAAGGTTTAATAACATCTTCCCCACAGGGGTAGATATGGACAAATTCAGCTGGCCAATCTTGTTCGGCCAACAAAATATATGTCTACCACGCGATCCCAAAAGATTGCGTCTATTGTTCGTTCCATGTCTCCTAACTGTAACGTTACTTTGAACACCCTGTCAGGCATGGAGACACGCATGTCCGCAGTTTCCACTTGTAGGAAGTCATCAGTTGCTTTCACCTCCAGATGCTTTAGAACAGAGGTTCCCAATCTGTGCGCCGTGGCACCCTGGTGCACCTCCAAAACTACCCAGGGGCGCCACGACATAAATATTCTGAGTGCAATTTCTTTTGTTTTTCAAGCTGGCTTTCAAACATGTTTTGCTAAGATGAAACTCTCTCTAGTACCACTAGATGGCAGTGCAACATGCAAAATAGCACAGGAATTGCTCCTATCTGTCAGAACAGTTAACACAAACTATGAGCAATGCAGAAATAAAAACAGAGGCGCGTGTTGGACTTAAGTATGTTTACGGTGTCACTTTTAAGGAAATTGTGGTATTGTTTTAATAATATATTTTATTTAATCCTGAAGGGCACTGTTTTGAGTCTTGTTAATGTTAGTTGGTGGGAAGACTTTTTAACATCTTTTGTAGTGTAGGAAAAAGTTCTTATAACTATGATAGTATGCAACATGTTTAATGCATAAATGTGTTTTTACTTTTTTGATATGGTGTTATGTGGACCTCCATCGGAGTTTTGTACCATAATAAGAACTGAATTGACAGGAACTGTGACACACGACTGTAGTGAGAAGGAATCAGAGACTGCAGACAAATACTGAGGTCAGAGACAGGAGAGTGCAAAGACTCCATCAGACACTAGAAGAGACAGAAGCAGAGTTAAGATAATGGTGGCTGCTGGAACATTTAGTAAAGTACTTTAGTAAAGTACATAAAAGTGAAATATAGTAGTGCTGATTAGTGGAGCTGCATTATTCTATATCAAAAGTGGCTCCTTGACAACTAGAATGACTTGAAGGAGAGCTCCCTGTGCTGGAGGCAATTTTTAAGGAACAAAACATAGTTTTAAAGAAAATCATTATGCAGACCACAGTGCTGAAGAGCATTATTTCTGTCTTAACCAATTAAAGTTTTTTTATTTTTATTAAACAACTGTTATATATTTTTTTTGCTACATCTATGATTATAATACCTTCATAGTTCCTACCAAGTATTTTAGAGGGAACAAAATGGAAGGACTCCAGAGACCGGGCTTATAAGCCCCCCCCCACCCCTCTATCCCACTCGCTAAGACAAAAATAACACAGTGGGGAGCCGCAGCCAACTGCCAATAGGTCAAGGGAGCCACGGGTCAAAAAAGTTTGTGGACCACTGCTTTAAAAGATTCCAGCGAACTAATGTGACCTCTGCCGCGCTGTCTAGTAGCGCTAGTGCACACTCCTTGTTCTTCAAGAGAACCCTCGAGTGGCACATCGAACCGCAACTGCTACCACCTTTTTCTTTTTAAATTGGGGTTTTTGTTGAGGAGGTTTCTCTTCCTTTTTAACAGAAACCGCTGTTGAGCGTTGTCTATCCGGTCTCTGTTTCACGTACTCAGTTCTTCGCTCTGACCCCCCACCTCTCTCACTGCATTTTTCTGACGAGTCCCGAAAGGAACGAGATTGGCGGGTACAATATATTGATATCTGTCAGGCAGTTTTATAGTTTCTCTATTTCTGAAATTAAATCTATTCTGTGGGGTCTCCGTGTGCGGAGAATCTCCCCTTTCTTTTTTAGGAGTCTGTTGTTTTTTTGTTCCACCGTTTTATTAGCCTCAGGAGCTTGCTTGGAAAAATCCTTAGTAGATTTACCTTGGAATTGTGGTTTTTGTTGGTCTGGCCCCCAGATTATCTCAACCAATACTGGAGTAGGTCTCCGCGATAATCTTTGGCAGCTCGTGTTCTTAACCCTGCAGAGGAACATCCCGGAGCCGCATACGCACTGCTAGTGCTACTGCTTCACTTTAAGGTTACTTAAAATAATTGAGGATACTGTGGCAAAGTTGCCCATTAATTGCATCCCCAAATCCAGGGCCGGGACAGCCCCGTATTCATCTTGAATTTGTTTCAACACTTCCGTCAAATTGGCAAGTGTTGGTGTACCGTGAAAAGTAGTATAGAGCGTGGCAAATACCGTGCCCCATGTATTACAGTTATCTATTGTGGGAACCATCCCAAACGGCAAGCACATTGTTCATATTCTGTGTTTATCCTGAGGTCCCGGATGGGTAAATACTGCTTCCAGCGCATTTATTTTTTGAGCTGGTCAAAACGGAATGTCTTTTCGTTTGGCGGGTACCTTACCCACAATCATATGAACAGTTGCAGGATTAATGCCTTGCGTTACTACACGTGCTGGGTTTGTGTTTAATCTTTGCATTACAAACTGGACTAATCGTTTGTATATTGCCAACAGCTCAGCGTATAAGCGACAGACTTACGCTACCGTTAGGTTCGCTGCAGTCAGATGAGATCTGTAAGTGGCCAATAAAGGCCAGGTAGGACCATCAAGTCTTAAAGGACCTAATCTAGCAGGTAAAATTGTGTGGGGTAGGGCGTCATCAAGTCAATTAGCATGTTCTTAATAAG
This sequence comes from Pleurodeles waltl, assembly GCF_031143425.1. Classification (NCBI taxonomy): domain Eukaryota; kingdom Metazoa; phylum Chordata; class Amphibia; order Caudata; family Salamandridae; genus Pleurodeles; species Pleurodeles waltl. The sequence continues at coordinate 850,388,457 of NC_090444.1, forward strand.
ATATTGGTATTTCTAAATATGCATATGCTCTGTATTGTACAGGTGCATTTGCAATTATATAGTGATGAAATGTATTTGTGTTCCAATCAACTGCTGGAAATGTGACCCAAGAATAGTAAAGTTCTATTCTACAAGCTGCGTGCGCGTCAACAACAAATGTAGTTAGGCCATGTGCCAGTAAATGTGCAGTAAGGGGTGGTCTTATATTGACTGCAATTGTTACCTGTTGCGGATTCGCCATAATGAATGGTAAATTCACTCAGAGATAGGCAAGCCAAATGGGGATTATCCTTTTAGAGTTCAGGCTTGAACAACTTCCAGAGTCAGAAAGGTGTTCCCTACTTAGCTGAGGAGGAAATCCCCAATACCACAGGTATCTCCATATATAGTACTGAGTTGTCTTTGTATATAGTGAGCCAAAAAAAGGTGTACACCGTTCCAAAAGAGACTGTCTAAACAGAGGAAAAGTGTCTGTAATAAGGTAGGAGTACCCTCAAGCGTCATAAAGTACGCTAGGCGTCATCATTGGGCTAACTCCTCGTCAGACCGGCACTGCAATGTCTGACGGATCACCACCCAAAAGGTGCTGACACAAAACCGGAGATGGAATCGTGGGTCCGATAGACTCTACAGATTAGGCTGACAGTAAAGAGTAAGGAGAGTGAAAAGAAAGTTAAAATTGGCTCTGGACACTAGGACGCAAAATTTAATTTACTCAAAATGTGGTCAGGCCAAGATTAAAAAAACGAGAAAGGAGTACTTCGGAGCAGTAATGGCTACCAGTACTGCTGAATAAAAGGGGAAGGAAGAGAAATACTTAGGGGTCGACATGTTTCACGCCTGTGCGGTCAATGATCCATTGGCGCTTCATCAGGACCGTGGTTAGTAACTTCTCCTATAGAAAAAGAAGTAAGTGCTAGAAGGTCACTTACTATACGTAGACTAATCGTCAAAGTCAGTCACGTGGTGGGTCGCCCATCCCATGTGGAAGAAAGGCATCATAGGGACGCGTAAACCTCAGACCAAAGGAAGTTGCATTGAAAGTTTCCTAAAGTCCGGCCAAGCACATACCCGGGAACGCGAGCCTGAAATAGTGAGACAGAGATACTCAGGAGGACCTGAAAATTCGAGCCTGACCAAACATTGGCGGCGCCATGTCACGCAGACTCATTATTCTAACAAGACTACTGGATTTTAGCGGCAGAAGCGCCTGCGGTGTGGGAGACTAAGTCTTAACCCACTAAAGGTGACACCTGTCGCCCTAATCTGGGTTTTGCTCTGGCTAACTAGCAGTGCCGTATCTCTACCCAAGAGCAGGGATGATTGGGCAGCCGAGCGCATGACAACTGATTCCTCAGGGAAATCATGGTCACTCAGATCTCATCCGTTTCTCTCAGTTACATTATTCTCACATATACAATGACAAGCAGAGACAGTTTATGTATCAATAAGGTTTTAATGAAGCAACTGCATCTTAGATAACATAGCACGTACTGCAATAACCAAGACGATACAGCATGACAGAATTAGAATTGTGACGAAGAGAGTGAAGTATAGAAATAACACTACCATATTGTCACTAGAGTCAATAGGCAAATTTCTACCTAGGCTATGATACAGCACAGCATGTTTAGCTCTAGTTCTGCCCTTCAGATTTCCCTGGGAAGTCATCATCCCCCATACCCGAGCAAAGGCCTGCATAAGAAGCTGTAGCGAAGCATTCAGAAATCAGCATACAGTCGTGGTCATCTGGCTGGAATCTCCCTCTAACGTGTAAGGGACAGGGAAGTGTTCTTATAATAAAACAGCTGATGTTCGGAGAAAAGGTCCCTATGTAAGGATGTGTATTTTTCTACGAATACAAGATACAAAACTTTTACCACATTCACCAGCAACCTATCTTACTACAGCCTTGAAAGAAGCACAGAGTGAGCAAGAAAGTCGTGTTTGAGAACATAGTGCTGATCTAAGCAAAACCAGCTAGATAGAAAAGAATAAATCAAGACCGCAGAGTTCTACATTTGGCAAAAATATACGGTCCAGCAAGAGGTGAAAAAACCAGGGTAACTATGCAGTAACAGTGAATTTCCAAAAAAACTTATATTGTTATTCGGGGAGTCAGGAAGATGTAGGGTAGCTCTCTCCGAGCCATACTTCCCAATTGAAAACGTAGAGTTTGGATCACAAGCTCTAGAATCATTATTTGGCTGCACAGCTTCAATGGATTGTTGTTTGACTAGCCTGGGTAACGAAACCCAATTAGTACAGAAGGCATTGGGTGGAGTTGCCTTAACAGAGCATATGTTCGCCACATGAGATAAGTTCCCTAAGGTGGCTCTTCTGGAGACCATGAGATATTGCTGGTGCAGATACCTACCAAAAACACAAACAGAACATGGCTTATGCACTGGAAATCCTTCTCTGTGGTTTGCCACTGTTTAGGCCAGTAAAGAGCACAGCTGACCATCCATGATGGAGTAGGGCAAGGGTCATGCATGTAGGCTACGTATATGACTGGGACCCACTGAGAACATTTTATAGATATGAGAGAAGAGTAAGTGATTCCACTCAGTTCCTTTCCTATGTATCTGTATTTAAGACCATAACAAGCACCTAGCGGATATGCTTATACAGAGCTGGAAATAGATCAAACACTAAAAACCCCTGAGGGATGTTACACTGTGACTAATTTATACACAGACATAGGAATAAAGCACAAAATAGATCTCTCAGACCTCAGGACTAGATGAGAGGAGGATTCAGAGCGTTAGCTCAAACTTGGGACTGGGAAACAGTTCTCAGGTCTCTAGAAACGTTATACTTAACTAAAACAGTTTATTTACACCACACTTATCTGACAATGGCTAGAATGCAATTAATGCTCCCAACCTAGTTGGTAAATGCCCTAGATGGGAGAGGCAAAGGCAGCTTTTTACCATATGATATGGTCAGGTCATGTGCTTTAATTTATTTGTGGGAAATGACTAGAGCTCACTGGATAAGACAACAAATCCCACTCAAACCTCAAGCGTGTCTCCTGGGGTTACTGCCCAGATGTAAGTTAGATAGAAACCATGACAGTTTGCTGATTTAGTACAGGCCATGGCCAAAGAACCACTGTGACCCAGGAGAAATCTTAGGCTCCACGAGTACAAAGATGACCACTGAGGCACTAATCACAGCAGTCAGAAGACATTTGAAGAAGGTCGATTTTTTCGAAGCATTGAGTGTGTAACTCTACGAGTACAAAGACGACCACTGAGGCATTAATCACAGCAGTCAGAAGACATTTGAAGAAGATCAATTTCTTCTAAGCATTGAGTGTATACCATCTCCAGAAACTCAAAATGAAGCATATTTCTCTAAGCCTTTATGTATGATTTCAAAGGTCCCAAACAAATAACACTCATGGAAATACACTGCTGTAAGTCCGTGATCAGTAGCACTGCTGTTCAACTGTGTGCGCCAGTTTTGCAAACAGTATTGTTCAAATAGCATTATGCACCAGAACTGAAGATAGCTATGACTGTCATACCAATTAAAACAAAGAGTGTAAGAGTCTGGCCTAATTTAGGGTGCTTGTGATGTCTGAAAGAAAGGATTGTTAGGAATAGGGAAGAGCACTGGTAGGAGCCCGAGTTGTTCTAATTATAACACTGCAAGAAGAGCCTCTGCGAGGAGGCAGTGTGCACTGCAAATTGCTCACAATGCTGTTGTCTTACCTGGCACAAAAATGCAAGTGTTAAGCTGAAAACAGATACAAGTGAGAAATGGTATTAAGTACAAACACAACTATCAAGAAAATCATTCAAACAACCAAGACCATGGCGCACTCGGACTATCCTCATGGAACCTCAAACAAACAACATTGCAAGACGTTTGGTAGGGGCAGTGTTTAAAAAACAACTTTGTGTGTATATTAACCCACACTGTTCTAAAAAAACATAATGAAGCAAAATCTTGGTTTCCAACTGTAGGAGGCTGGACTGGCTTGTAGTGAGTACCAAGGGGTACTTACACCTTGCACCAGGCCCAGGTATCCCTTATTAGTGTATAGGGTGTCTAGCAGCTTAGGCTGATAGAAAATGGTAGCTTAGTAGAGCAGCTTAGGCTGAACTAGGAGACGAGTGAAGCTCCTACAGTACCGCTAGTGTCACTTGCACAATATCATAAGAAAACACAATACACAGATATACTAAAAGAACGAGTTACTTACCTTCGGTAACAACTTTTCTGGTGGATACATTAGCTACCTGTGGATTCCTCACCTAATGAATACTCCCATGGCGCCAGCATTCGATGGAAATCTTCTTACTAGTCTCTGCACGTCGACGAGGACGTCACTCTAGCCCACGCGACGCCGTCTGACGTCATACAGGCAATAAGAGGTCCTCGACGACGTGCGGACGTCAGTACCAATCATTTTTTACGTGCATGAGAACAACCAGGCAATGCAATGAAAGAGCAAAGCAACATCCCATTACATTGTAAAAATACACCACATTGCATGAATAACTGTAAATCTTTTATATATATATATATATATATATACACATCAAGTATATACACAAAGATATATACATATATACATATATATATAAATATAATATATACAACATCTATTGCACCCTCAAAGACCAAGAGGAGCGTACTCAAGGATTACTTGGTAAGACCAGAAAGGCAAAGGGGAGGCGGGTGGGACCGTGAGGAATCCACAGGTAGCTAATGTATCCACCAGAAAAGTCGTTACCGAAGGTAAGTAACTCGTTCTTCTGATGGATACAACTACCTGTGGATTCCTCACCTAATGGATAGATTCCCAAAGCAGTACCACGCCCGGCGGTGGGTGCCTAAATGGTCAAACCAAGAAATCCTGCAGCACTGACCGTGCAAAATGGCCGTCCCTTCTAACCTCAGAATCCAAACAGTAATGTTTTGCAAAAGTGTGAAGGGACGACCAAGTTGCGGCCTTGCAGATGTCGACCACAGGAACACCTCTGGCCAAGGCCGAAGTGGCCGACTTAGCTCTGGTGGAATGAGCTCGAATGCCCTCAGGAGGATCCTTCTTTGCCAAAGAGTAACAGATTTTAATGCAAAGAACAACCCACCTGGATAGTGTTCTCTTGTGGACTGCCTTTCCTCTCCTCTTGCCCACGTATCCAATAAACAGCTGATCCTCCAGCCTGAAATCCTTTGTTCTATCAATAAAGAAGCTCAACGCTCTCTTTGGGTCCAGACGGTGCAGTCTTTCTTCCTCTTTGGAAGGATGAGGCGGAGGATAGAACGTGGACAAAGTAATTGCCTGAGCCAAATGGAAGGGTGAAACAACCTTCGGGAGGAAAGCAGCCTTGGTCCTCAACACCACCTTATCCCCATAAAAAGTTGTATAAGGGGGCTTTACTGATAAGGCCTGCAACTCACTCACTCTCCTTGCTGATGTTATAGCTATCAGGAAGACTGTTTTTAAAACCAAATACCTTAAGGGGCAAGAATGCATAGGTTCAAAAGGGGACCCCATAAGGAAAGTCAGGACCAAGGACAAATCCCATTGCGGCATAACGAATGGCTTTGGAGGATATTAGGGGATTTAAATAAAGATGGTTTGTCTGGAAGACATATGAAGGCTGACAAGGCCGATAAATAACCCTTAATGGTAGCCACTGCACAACCTTTCTGCGCTAGAGACAGAGCAAAAGCCAAAACGTCCGATAGATGAGCATGCAAAGGATCAATCTGCCTCTCTCCACACCACGCAACAAATTTAGACCATCTATTAGCGTAGATAGATTTAGTGGAGTGTCGCCTGGCCGCTAATATAACATCCACTACCTCAGGTGGGAGAGAGAAGGAACTCAGGTTGCCCCGTTCAATCTCCAGGCATGTAGGTGCAGACTCTGGAGGTTGGGGTGTAGAACCTGCCCCTGCGACTGCGAGAGGAGGTCTGCCCTGAAAGGGAGACGGAGCGGAGGGCACATTGAGAGTTGGAGAAGGTCGGAGTACCATACCCTCCTTGGCCAATCCGGAGCTATTAGGATGACTAGAGCCCGGTCCTGGCGAATCTTCCTCAATACTCGAGGAATCAAGGGTATGGGAGGAAACGCGTAAAGTAACTGGCCGCACCAGGTTATTTGAAACGCGTCCCCCAACGCTCCCTGCATCGGATACTGGAGGCTGCAGAATAACGGACAATGCGCGTTCTCTCGAGTGGCAAACAGATCTACCCGAGGAAACCCCCACCTCTGGAAGATTAAACGGACTTGATCTGGATGGAGACGCCACTCGTGGTCTGCCGAGAAATGGCGACTGAGACTGTCCGCACGCACGTTCAAGACTCCGGCTAGATGGTTTGCTATCAAGCAAATCTGATGGTCCTTTGCCCAGGACCATAGTCGAAGAGCTTCTCTGCAGAGAAGGTACGACCCCACTCCTCCCTGCTTGTTTATGTACCACATCGAGGTAGTATTGTCCGTTAGGACCTGTACCGACTGACCACGAAGGGAAGGGAGGAAGGCCTTGAGAGTCAGACGTACAGCCCGTAACTCTAACAGATTGATGTGAAACATCTGTTCCTCTGGAGACCAAAGACCTTTGATCTCCAGATCCCCCAGATGAGCTCCCCACCCTAGAGTGGAAGCATCCGTTATGACTGTGGCCACTGGTGGCGACTGCTGGAACGGCTTTCCTTGTGAAAGATTGTTGCTTGCAATCCACCACTTCAAATCCACAGCAGCATCTCTGGAGATCTTGACAGTACCCTCTAGATCCCCTTTGTGTTGAGACCACTGCCTTCGGAGGCACCACTGAAGAGCCCTCATGTGCCAGCGAGCATGCGTGACCAACAGAATGCAGGAGGCAAACAGACCGAGCAGACGAAGGACCTTGAGGACTGGAACTACCGCTCCATTTCGAAACATTGGAACCAAATCCTGAATATCTTGAATCCGCTGAGGCGGAGGAAAGGCCCGACCCAATGTTGTATCCAGTACTGCCCCTATGAACAGGAGGCGCTGAGAGGGCTCTAGGTGAGATTTGGGCTCGTTCACCGAAAAACCCAGGTCGAACAACAACTGGGTTGTTGACTGCAGATGATGCGACACAAGCTCCGGGGACTTGGCTTTGATCAACCAGTCGTCCAAGTAAGGGAATACTGCTATCCCCTTCCTTCTGAGTTCTGCCGCAACCACCGACATCACCTTCGTGAAGACTCGAGGTGCTGAAGTAAGACCAAACGGAAGGACCGCAAACTGATAGTGTTGCGATCCCACCACAAACCGGAGATACTTCCTGTGTGACTTGAGTATCGGGATATGAAAGTAAGCATCCTGCAAGTCGACAGACACCATCCAGTCTTCCTTGTTCAACGCCAAAAGCACCTGTGCTAGGGTCAGCATCTTGAACTTTTCCTGCTTGAGGAACCAATTCAAGATCCTCAGGTCCAGAATTGGTCTCAAACGACCATCCTTCTTGGGAATCAGGAAATACCTTGAGTAACATCCTCGACCCCTTTCCTGCTCTGGGACCAACTCCACCGCGCCCTTGGAAAGGAGGGCTTGTACCTCCTGTTCTAGCAACAGGAGGTGTTCTTCTGAACAATAAGAAGGGCGGGGCGGGATGAGGGGCGGGAACTCCCGAAAGGGAAGGGTGTAGCCTTTTCCCACAATACTGAGAACCCAAGTGTCCGTTGTAACAGTCTTCCATTTGGTGAGAAAATGCTGTAATCTTCCCCCTACAGGAGAGGAGTGAGTGGGAAATGGTGGAAGCCTAAGGCTGCTTCCCCTGCTGCACCCCACCAGAGGATGAGGAAGAGGCAGAGTGCTGCTGAGAGGCTCCTCTGGTGCGGACCCTACCTCTCCCCCTAAAAGATCTATAGGGATGGGAAGAGGCAGGTTGCTGATATCTTCCCCGAAAGGAAGAGGAGGAAGAGCCACGTCCAAATCCACGAAACCTCCTGAAAAATCTGGAAGAGGCCGTGGAAGAAGGAGCTTGGAGCCCTAACGACTTAGCCGTGGCCCTGCTTTCCTTAAAACGTTCCAAGGCCGAATCAGCCTTGGCTCCAAACAGTTTGTCCCCATCAAACGGGAGATCCAACAATGTGGACTGTACATCTGCAGAAAAGCCCGAGTTACGGAGCCAGGCCTGTCTCCTTGCCACCACAGTTGTGCCCATTGCTCTGGCTACCGAGTCGGTGGTATCCAGTCCCGTCTGGATAATCTGGGTCGCAGCAGCCTTGGCATTTGAAACAAGATCCAAAAGACCCTGGGGAAGCTCTGTAAACGATGAGGAAATGTCATCCATCAGAGCATGAATATACCTCCCAGGATACAGGTTGCATTGGTGGCTTTTAACGCCAGACTGCAGGACGAAAAAATCTTCTTGGACTGCGCCTCTAGCTTCTTTGAATCTCTGTCCCCAGGCACCGTCGGGAAAGAACCAGGCGCTGACTTGGATGAACAGGAGGCCTGCACCACCAAGCTCTCCGGCGTAGGGTGCCTAGATAGAAAACCAGGGTCAGTCGGAGCCGCCCGATACCTCCTGGCCACGGCTCTGTGAACTGCTGGGGAAGATGCCGGCCTCTTCCACACCTCTAACACCGGATCCAGCAGAGCGTCATTAAATGGCAACAGAGGCTCCACCGCAGCTGAGGCCGGATGTAGCAACTCTGTTAAAAGGTTTTGTTTAGCCTCCACCACCGGCAAAGGCAGGTCCAAAAAACTAGCTGCCTTCCGTACCACTGCATGAAAGGAAGCAGCCTCCTCAGTATATTCCCCCGGGGACGAAAGATCCCACTCAGGGGAAGTGTCCAGCCCACTGGCCGACTCTAGTCCACGCAGCCCATCACCCGAGTCCTCTAGCTCTCCTTCCTCCAGGGCTCGTTGGTACTCCTGCTCTTCTAATACACGGAGAGCACGTCTCCTGGAATGAAGTCGTTGTTCAATACGTGGAGTCGACAATGCCTCCGCCGAAGTCGCCGATCTTCAGAAGCCACCGAGGCCGCGTCCGGCGCCACAGGTAACTTCGGCGCCGACGAAAGAGCAGCTGAAGCAGATGGCCCCACCGGAGTCACAGGCCGAAATCCCGACATCGACGGGATGGAAATCCCCGGGGCCAATCCTTCTGAAGCCACCGGAGCGGCCACCGGCGCCGACACTGGCGCCGAGCCCACGTTCCCAAAAGGGAGAAAGGGCATAAAGGGTGCCGGCCGAAGAGGCGCAGGATCACCCAAAGAAAAGGCCAAAGGCCCAGCCGGAGCACCCCCTGGAGCCATCTGTTGGAAGATGGCATACATCGCATTCAAGAATGCGGAACTATCGGCTCCAGGGGTGGGAAAAGCCGGATACTGAGGTGCCTGTCTCGGAGGCGACCCCGACGCCGGCCTCGACGTCTGCGCCGGAGAAAACACCTGAGGCTCCAATACCTCAATCACCGACGCCTGTCCAGGTGAAGTTGGAGACGCCGGAGAGGGCAACGGCGTCGAAGGATGCGGCGTAACCGTGGGACTGATCTCCCATGTCCTTCGGCGCCGATCCGAAGACCTGGAACGAGTCTCCTTCGAATGACGCCGAGATTCTCTACGGCGCCGGGAGTCTCGATGACGCCGATGTCTTGGAGAAGAAGACTTCTTGTGATGCTTCTCCTTCGATTTTGCCATAAACAGCTTCGCCTCACGTTCCTTGAGGGCCTTTGGATTCATGTGCTGACATGAATCACAAGTCGAGACGTCGTGGTCGGAGCTCAAACACCAAAGGCAATCGGAATGAGGATCCGTCACCGACATCTTGCCTCCACACTCACGACAAGGCTTAAATCCAGACTTTCTCTGCAACATTATTACCACAGCGAAAGACTACGCAGCAAAAATACACTGTAACCACAAAAGTAACAGTTGCTCCCTCGAAGATAACCGTTTCGAATGCACGGAAAAAAGGGAACTGACGTCCGCACGTCGTCGAGGACCTCTTATTGCCTGTATGACGTCAGACGGCGTCGCGTGGGCTAGAGTGACGTCCTCGTCGACGTGCAGAGACTAGTAAGAAGATTTCCGTTGAATGCTGGCGCCATGGGAGTATTCATTAGGTGAGGAATCCACAGGTAGTTGTATCCATCAGAAATAAAGGTACTTTATTTTTATGACAATCTGCCAAAGTATCTCAGAGTGTACCCTCAGTATGAGGATAGCAAATATACACAAGATATATGTACACAATACCAAAATATGCAGTAATAGTATTAGAAAACAGTGCAAACAATGTATAGTTACAATAGTATGCAATGGGGACACATAGGGATAGGGGCAACACAAACCATATACTCCAAAAGTGGAATGCGAACCACGAATGGACCCCAAACCTATGTGACCTTGTAGAGGGTCGCTGGGACTATTAGAAAATAGTAAGGGTTAGAAAAATAGCCCACCCCAAGACCCTGAAAAGTGAGTGCAAAGTGCACTAAAGTTCCCCAAAGGACATAGGAGTCGTGATAGGGGAATTCTGCAGGAAAGACACAAACCAGCAATGCAACAACAATGGATTTCCAGTCGAGGGTACCTGTGGAACAAGGGGACCAAGTCCAAAAGTCACAAGCAAGTCGGAGATGGGCAGATGCCCAGGAAATGCCAGCTGCGGGTGCAAAGAAGCTGCTACTGGACAGTAGAAGCTGAGGTTTCTGCAGGAACGACAAGGGCTAGAGACTTCCCCTTTGGAGGACGGATCCCTCACGCCGTGGAGAGTCGTGCAGAAGTGTTTTCCCGCCGAAAGACCGCCAACAAGCCTTGCTAGCTGCAAATCGTGCAGTAAGGGTTTTTGGATGCTGCTGTGGCCCAGGAGGGACCAGGATGTCGCCAATTGCGTCTGGGGACAAAGGGGGCGTCGAGCAAGACAAGGAGCCCTCTCAGCAGCAGGCAGCACCCGCAGAAGTGCCAGAAACAGGCACTACGAGGATGCGTGAAACGGTGCTCACCCGAAGTCGCACAAAGGAGTCCCACGTCGCCGGAGGACAACTTAGGAAGTCGTGCAATGCAGGTTAGAGTGCCGTGGACCCAGGCTGGACTGTGCACAAAGGATTTCCACCGGAAGTGCACAGAGGCCGGAGTAGCTGCAAAAGTCGCAGTTCCCAGCAATGTAGTCTGGCGTGGGGAGGCAAGGACTTACCTCCACCAAACTTGGACTGAAGAGTCACTGGACTGTGGGAGTCACTTGGACAGAGTTGCTGGAATCAAGGGACCTCGCTCGTCGTGCTGACAGGAGACCCAGGGTACCGGTAATGCAGTTCTTTGGTGCCTGCGGTTGCAGGGGGACAATTCCGTCGACCCACTGGAGATTTCTTCGGAGCTTCTAGTGCAGAGAGGAGGCAGACTACCCCCACAGCATGCACCACCAGGAAAACAGTCAAGAAGGCGGCAGGATCAGCGTTACAGAGTTGCAGTAGTCGTCTTTGCTACTTTGTTGCAGTTTTGCAGGCTTCCAGCGCGGTCAGCAGTCGATTCCTTGGCAGAAGGTGAAGAGAGAGATGCAGAGGAACTCAGATGAGCTCTTGTATTCGTTATCTAAGGAATTCCCCAAAGCAGAGACCCTAAATAGCCAGAAAAGAGGGTTTGGCTACTTAGGAGAGAGGATAGGCTAGCAACACCTGAAGGAGCCTATCAGAAGGAGTCTCCTACGTCACCTGGTGGCACTGGCCACTCAGAGCAGTCCAGTGTGCCAGCAGCACCTCTGTTTCCAAGATGGCAGAGGTCTGGAGCACACTGGAGGAGCTCTGGACACCTCCCAGGGGAGGTGCAGGTCAGGGGAGTGGTCACTCCCCTTTCCTTTGTCCAGTTTCGCGCCAGAGCAGGGCTAAGAGGTCCCTGAACCGGTGTAGACTGGCTTATGCAGAAATGGGCACCATGTGTGCCCATGAAAGCATTTCCAGAGGCTGGGGGAGGCTACTCCTCCCCTGCCTTCACACCATTTTCCAAAGGGAGAGGGTGTAACACCCTCTCTCAGAGGAAGTCCTTTGTTCTGCCATCCTGGGCCAAGCCTGGCTGGACCCCAGGAGGGCAGAAACCTGTCTGAGGGGTTGGCAGCAGCAGCTGCAGTGAAACCCCAGGAAAGGTAGTTTGGCAGTACCAGGGTCTGTGCTACAGACCACTGGGATCATGGGATTGTGCCAACTATGCCAGGGTGGCATAGAGGGGGCAATTCCATGATCATAGACATGTTACATGGCCATATTCGGAGTTACCATTGTGAAGCTACATATAGGTAGTGACCTATATGTAGTGCACGCGTGTAATGGTGTCCCCGCACTCACAAAGTCCGGGGAATTGGCCCTGAACAATGTGGGGGCACCTTGGCTAGTGCCAGGGTGCCCTCACACTAAGTAACTTTGCACCTAACCTTTACCAGGTAAAGGTTAGACATATAGGTGACTTATAAGTTACTTAAGTGCAGTGTAAAATGGCTGTGAAATAACGTGGACGTTATTTCACTCAGGCTGCAGTGGCAGGCCTGTGTAAGAATTGTCAGAGCTCCCTATGGGTGGCAAAAGAATTGCTGCAGCCCATAGGGATCTCCTGGAACCCCAATACCCTGGGTACCTCAGTACCATATACTAGGGAATTATAAGGGTGTTCCAGTAAGCCAATGTAAATTGGTAAAATCGGTCACTAGCCTGTTAGTGACAATTTGAAAGAAATGAGAGATCATAACCACTGAGATTCTGGTTAGCAGAGCCTCAGTGAGACAGTTAGTCACTACACAGGTAACACATACATATAGGCCACAAACTTATGAGCACTGGGGTCCTGACTAGCAGGGTCCCAGTGACTCATAACAAACATACTGACAACATAGGGTTTTCACTATGAGCACTGGGCCCTGGCTAGCAGGATCCCAGTGAGACAGTGAAAACACCCTGACATACACTCACAAACAGGCCAAAAGTGGGGGTAACAAGGCTAGAAAGAGGCTACTTTCTCACACCAACAATATGTAATATGTATGTAAGTTGAGAGCAGGGCCCTTTTTCTGAACAGGCCAGCAATAGTAATTATGCTCTATCCTTAAAGAAGAGTTTTAGAAAAGGAATCAGAAGCTGTAGATAGATTGTGCGGTACATCATTTTGACAAAGGACCCGTATTGCATCTTTATCAAAGCTGCCATGCACACATTTTTACTTTGTGAACAAAAAACACAAAATCCAAAATGTTATCATGAACTGAAAAGTAAAACAAATGAATGCATAAGGGTGATTAGTGAATACTCATGTGTCTTTACAACAGGCTAATGCATCTAAAGAGCAAACACGGCCTCAACAAAAGAGCCTTAAATTGGCAATCAAATGTTACTGTGTCAGGGGTGTGACCAGCCGTGCGAAATGAAGGTGTGAATCTAGGACCGCTCCAACCACGGACCCAGGATCCTGCAGGGCCGGCGGCCACCCCCTGATCTGTTCCGAGCTGCGTCTGTGGGCTTGAGCAGAGAACCTGGTGGGAGACGGAGGCGATCGTCCTGCGGCCCCGAGGCAGGAGAATGATGTCTGCGCATGCTGGCCACTGAGGGCCGAGAGGCTGGGGCCCGGGCGTGTGTGGAGCCGCAGAGACACAAGGAGGATAATCAGTGGCTGCGGGGGGCCGTAATCACCCATAAACTACGGTAGGATGCTATTGGGGGATAGGGGGGGGGGGGGTCTGGGCCTCGAGGGAGAGGCTGCGGCGACAGATGTAGCCTGCAGACTGAAATCCTTATGGGAGCAGGGGCTGGGCAAAGAGTTGACTGTTCTGTCCCCCCTCCTGAGCGATCGACTCGGGCCCCCATACTCTCTTCCCCATTTCCCAGTGCCTAGATTCACTTGTGGCTAAGGGGGTGAGGGGGCAACCCCTCTCCTCCCTATGATGGTGACTGAAGTGCTGCTAGGCAGAGGGCCTAGTGGGGGTGTTTGCTCTTTCCTCCGGCTCCTCCAGCACGACATGACCGATTGCCTGCGCATCATGCTGGGGCCCTGACGCTGGTCGTGAGTGGAGGAGAGACTGCTGGAGGGATCTGGTGGTGGTGATACCACGGCAGAGATGTCAGCTCCAACCATTGCCAAGCATAGAGTGGTGTGTGGCACACAACGCCCGGACACAGCTCTGTAGCTCCCTGCCAACCACAGATAGCCGGCAGAGAAGAGCTACCTCTGGAGAGGAAGCACTATCCTCTGGCACTGGGAATGTACTGAAATGTACGTTATCCCGGAGGTGTAGGATATCCGCCTCCCTGCATCAGAGATGGCGCACAACACAGAGGCCAAGCTGGATCAAATCCTGGGGGCCACAGGAGCTACTAAACAAGAACTAAGTACAAAGGTAGACACAGTAGCCATAGAACTTGGACTCCTATGAGCTGACCAGCAGAAACTGGTGAGCAGAGTCACGCATGTGGGACACAGCATCTCAGAACTCAAACCAGAAGTTAAGGGATTTCCAGAACAGGTACGCTCATTTGCAGCCAAAGTGTGGGTATTTAGAGACTAGAACTGAGGACCTGGAAGGGAGATTCCGCCAGTACAACTTCTGCGTTGTGGGATTTCCGCAGGGAGCGGAAGATGCCGACCCAACATCTTATTTTTAACAATGGCTAGCACAAAAGGTGGCTTCGGATCAACTGTCTGCACTTTTCCTAGTGGAATTGAGAGCAGTGACATTACTGACGCTCTATAAACTAGACGCAAAGAGAATCACTGGTTGGATCTGGACCTGAAAAATCCATACCACATTGGCCAATGGGGACACCAACCTTAATTAGTTTCTATTAAAGAAACGTGGGTCTCTGGGCTCCAACATAGAAAGTGCTGACAAGGGGGAGAAAGACATAGGTCAGGTGGTTAGGACTGTCACCAGGTTTTGGAAATATCAATGTATTTGTGCAGGGCATTTAGTAAATAAAAAAAAGAAAATAAAAAAAAATGAAGACGGCGAAGAAGAAGATTATTGAGCCTTTGTTTACCCATCTAATTTACTGACACCACTTCAAGAGTTTATTTTAGAGTTTAGGGAGAGGGTTATGAACATGGTCTGTTCTGTGCATGTTAACTCCTGGAAACCTCCCCTTAACAATGAGATCTTTGTCACAAGTGCCAGATATCACACACCCCTTCCTACTAAACATACATAATCAGGGACATCCCGGGACATCTTGTTTGGGGTCAAGGGCAACAAGTTTTTATGTTTACTTTGTCCTTGGGACAAGTAGGCCCAACCCCCTGCAGCACAAACCCTTTGGCTGCCTGTTTACAGAGAGTTGAACTCTCTGCAGTTGAGGTAATGTGTTTCCAAAGGATAATACTGTTCGAACTTGTATTTATGGTTCATTATTTGAAAGCCTTCATTATTAGGGTGCGTGCTGTAAATAAACGTTTTAAGGTCACACTTCACTACTGACGTTGGTTCCAGTACAAAAAAGAAAAACGTGTACACACATGTTTGAAAAGTTTAGGCTAAGAGGCTAAGTATAATGCTCCCAGAATGCTCTCTGATTATATGCAAATGAAGTGTCATTTAGTAAAATGTGTTGATGCATGCTAGTATTTCCCAAAAATATTTCTAATGGAAAATCAGTGTAACCATTTTCAACACGATTATGGGAAGCATGAAAATAAACAAACACTGACAAAGCCAACTGATCTGACATATTTTTATAAGTCTTTTAGTTTCATCAATGCGTGTCTTGTTTTGACATGGCTTTTGTAACACTTTATTGTTGTGGGAGCTACCAGGCCCTCAACATTGTAACAAACATTGGCAAAACCCCCCCAAAAAGTTTTTGAACTCTTAAAGCACACGTTGCCACCAGCGGCATAACAAAGGCCCCGCAGCCACCCTCCAGGGGGCCCCGTCAGCACAGCACCTGCCCTGAGTGAGTCTGGAGAGGGGGCTCCTCCATGTTCTTTGCAAAGGGGCACCCTCCAGTTTCGTTATGTCACTGATTGCCACTGTAGTTCCTGACACTGAACAAAACTACTTTGTGTGGCAATATGCTCCTTGTGGAAGAGCAGAATGCGATCACTCACAGTAAAGCCAGCCGAAAGAGAGAGAAATAGAAGTTTAATAAAAACAAAATGTCTTTGTTAACACCAGACCTAATTAGGGACCAAGACCCACATTTAGGTAGCTTTTTGCATGTCGCAAACAGCGACTTTCGCTGTTTGCGACATGCAAAAAGCACATTGCGATGCACAAACCCAGTTTTGCGATTCAGTAACCTGGTTACCGAATCACAAAACGGGTTTGTGACTCGCAATTAGTAAGGGGTGTTCCCTTCCTAATTGCAACTTGCAGTGCAATGTAGGATTGTTTTGTGTCCGCGAACGCGGGCGCAAACCAATCGCAGTTTGCACCCATTTCAAATGGGTGCTAACACTTTCGCAAAAGGGAAGGGATCCCCATGGGACCCCTTTCCCATTGTGAATGTCACTGTAGAAAAAATTTCAGAGCAAATGCCTGCTCTGAAAAAATGAAACGAAAACGTTTCATTTTTCGTTTTTGTTATGCATCTCTTTTTCCTTTAAGGAAAACGGGCTGCATTACAAAAAAAACTGCTTTATTGAAAAGCAGTCACAGACATGGTGGTCTGCTGTCTCCAGCAGGCCACCATTCGTGAGGGGGTCGCAAATTGCGACCCACCTCATGATTATTCATGATGTGGGCATTTGCGAAGCCCTTGCGAATCACAGATGGTGTCAAGGACACCATCCTATATTCGGATTTGCGACTCGCAATTTGCAGGTCACAAATCTGAACCTACCTACTTGTGGCCCCAAATTCTTAAAGAAAGTCACAAAAGTGCACCCATGGTATATGTCGTACCCCTATAAAATATTTGTGAACTGTATTTTAGCGTGGGTAAATACGATGTGTAGATTTGCTCATGTGAAAATCTATTGAGCATTTGCAAGTTCATTTTCCCTCCAGCCACTTTCTTCCCAACCCTGGAAGAAGTTCTAATTCTGCCATTGTCAGGAGTAAATGTCCAACCTTTCTTATTATGGGAAAATATTAGAGAGAAGCTGCTAAAAATCTTTAAAACATGCAGGTTAGTAGGTTTGCAGACTCAAAGGCATTCCAGCCCTGGAACTATTGCTTACTGCTTCCTCCAGCCCCAGTATGCAGATCTGCAGAAAGATGGCAAAATAAGGAAATTTCTACAGTAGGGATTGAAACTCCAAGTATTTAAGCCCTACTATGGTAGTAGCCCTGGCATAATCAGAGAGGCTATTAATTGCTGCCATAATTTGTCACCACACTACATGGCACCAAAGGGACAAGTAGATCTTTTTACAGGACAAGTAGATTTGAGAAGCAACCTGTCCCCTGGACAAGTAGATATTTTAATAAATTCCACACCCCTGATAATGTACACACCTGCTTTCCTCAGACCACTCCAGGAAAAGCTACATGCAATACTCTTCATTCCTGCAGCAATTATCAAAATCGCAACCAGCAAGAAAAACTTTCAAAAAGAGAAGCAAGGGCAGGCACAGATGACCCTTCAGAAAAAGGGATGTGTCTGCAAACAAGAGATCCCAAGCGCAAAAGAAAATAAACTAAAAAAATGCACATCCGGTGTCCATGAGTCTCAGTCGGAAAAACTTTACACTCCGTTTTACAGTCTTGCACATCTAAAATTTGCTTGTCTTCGAATCTCTGCTTTAACTCGTTTATAGAGATTAGCTCAAGGCTATACACAAAGTAGACAAATTATTTCTGGTTACCCTTGTGAACAAAACAAGATGAACACCAGAGCAGTAAAGGAGCTGTCCACGTTTTTTTGGATAATCTGCACAAATATAATTTTTCTGGATGATAACAAGCGCAATAAATATGAACCAAGCAAGAAAAGCTTCTGGCCCACAAAAATAACAAATAAAAAAAACAAGCATTTGCAATGCAATGGGTCTTGCGTTTGTTCGAGTTAGAGCTATTAACATTTTAAATCCCTAACTGGACTTTTCTTGCCACATAAATTGAAAATGAAAAGTAAAAGTAAAACAGCTGACATAAGAAAGTCAATTCAAAGGGTCACGTTCGCAATGAGCATGGGCACAAGAGTTATTGGCTCTCTGCACGAATGTCTAGAAATGACCGAGGCTGGGATTAAAGGCAAACCGAAACCGGAGGAGAGGCCATCATAAGCTGTAACTGGAGAAAGCGTGACATAGTGTGATGGCCAACAACAGTGTTCACTTAGTGAAATCCCCTGGGAGGGAACTTCGCACACAAAGGAGGGACAATTCACAAAATGCCACAATAAAAATGAAGCATTTAAGACAAGCACAAGAAAGAATGAACAGCAGCAGTGGGTGTGGTTATAATCCCACAGAGAGATTACAACAGGCCAGAGCGCTTGCGTGCTCAACCCTAAAAACGAAAGGTCTGTGTGGTAGCCTAGGCAATGACAGCTGGGAAGCAAGGTGACTATGGGCATGGAATGCAGTGATGTCAGCTAGAAAGTCATGACTAGTTAAGAGATATTGGCAGTTACTCAAAAGCCTTGCTGGAGGATGAAGGGGATCTTCAGAGATAATTAAGAAACTTGGAAACTGGCATTTCTACAGCGTCTCTGTGTTCTCCTTGATGCTGAATACATGAAACGTCACTTTGGCTTAGTCAGCAGGATGTAGAAGATCTCACCTCTGAAATAACACTTAGAGGGAGATCAACATTAGAAATGCTGTTTGGTACCTTCCAAGGAAGTGTACTCGACTTATCCGGTTCTGGCCCTGGATCTGGTGAGATCTATCAATTTTAAAAACGTTACACTGAACCTAGTGACGATAGATGTGAAACTCCTGGGAACCAGCCTGCTAGTTAACAGTGTGTTGCACTGCTTAGTTACAGCTGTAAACAAAAAAAAGTCCTATTTAAGTTTGCAACTTTTTTAAAAAAAATTATGTAACTTGTGTCCTTGGACGGCTTAATTGCTATCTTGTCAGACAATGACATGACCGTTGGTGCTCGTAACTGCGCAGCACATTGACTCTTTGTGGAATTAAGAGTTTCCTTGTGCATTTGCTGCATTTAACCCACCTCCGTATGTTTATAAAAAACATCAAATTAAAGAAACTAAAAATCACTCATGGATGTGTTCAACGGATTACACTGTGCATCTGCTCCCTTCAAGGCTGCTGTGCCGATTGGGCTTCTGCGTATGCACCTCCTCTCAAGGGTTTAAGGTGCCTGTCACAGTGCTGTCAGTACTTGCTTCGCTGGAGAGGATTCGGCGTGTGCATCTTCCGGAAGATGTCAAACATACGTAGAACTAAAAGTGATTCTGCTCACAAAATTATCAGATATTTAAAGGTGTTGCTCCTTTCTCCCACTGACAAGCACACTTTCCAACTGAAGACTTGCCTGTCTTTGTACTTTGCTTACAGTGACACGCATGCTTTGTAGTTAAAGACTTGCGTGTCTCTGCATTTTTTTCAGTGAAACTCACACTGTATATTTGGAGAATTTGCGCGTCTTTGTTTACAGTGACACGCACACTTTCTAACTGAAGACTTGTGTGCATTTTGCAATCAGTGATACGCACACTACATAATTGAATAGTGCCACGAGCGCAACTAAGTGAAGATTAGCATGTCTCTACATAAGGCTTGCAGTGATGCGCACACTTTATAACTGAATAATACTTGCATTTCTAAACAACTTGCTTTCAGTGACACACACACACTACATCTTGGAGTACATACTCAGGTTAGTGAATGTATACCTGCACATGCTTTTCTGTGACACGCACACATACTTGTAATTGGCAATTGCTACAAGCGATGCTGAATTGAAACCAAGCGTGTCTCTTTAGTTTCAGTGACACGCACACTTGATTGTTGTCAGTTACATACACACTTGTGTGTTCCTGGGTGTATCTGTTGTTCAGGTAGGCTGGTCCGGTGTCGTGGAGCGCTTTGTGAGCATGGGTAAGAAGCTTGAAAGTGATCCTCTTGTCCACGGGGAGCCAGTGGAGGTTTCTCAGGTGGTGGGAGATGTGGCTGTGGCGGGGTACATTGAGGATCAGCCGGGCGGAGGCGTTTTGGATGCGTTGGAGGCGTAGTAGGTCTTTTGCTGGGGTGCCTGTGTAGAGTGCGTTGCCGTAGTCCAGCCTGCTGCTGACGAGGGCCTGTGTCACCGTTCTTCTGGTTTCTGTCGGGATCTACTTGTAGATTCTACGGAGCATGCGGAGTGTGTTGTAGCAGGAGGAGGAAACTGCGTTGATCTGTTTAGACAAGGTGAGGGAGGAGTCAAGGATGAAGCCCAGGTTGTGAGCGTAGTCAGTCGGTGTCAGTAGGGTTCCTAGTGCGGTAGGCCACCAGGAGTCATCCCAGGCGGAGGGGGTGGGTCCGAGGTAAGGACCTCCGTCTTGTCCGAGTTCAGTTTCAGACGGCTGCTTCTCATCCATTCGCAATGGATTTCATTCCCTCATGGTGGTTGGTTTTGGCGGTGCGCGGGCCTTTGGTGAGTGAAAGGATGAGCTGGGTGTCGTCGGAGTAGGTGAGAATGTTGAGGTTGTGTTGTTGGGCCACTTGGGCGAGGGGGGCCATGTATATGTTGAACAGCATCGGGCTGAATGATGAGCCTTGGGGGATGCCGCAGATGATGTCGGTGGCTTCGGAGCGGAAGGGGGGGGGGGGGGGGGGGGGGGGGAGGCGGACTCTCTGGGTTCTGCCAGAGAGGAATGAGATGATCCAGTCGAGGGCTTTTCCTTGAATTCCGATTTCTTGGAGGCGTGATTCCAGGGTGCGGTGGCAGACTGTGTCAAAGGCGGCAGATAGGTCCAGGAGGATGACGGCTGATGTTTCGCCGTTGTCCATTTGGAGTCTGATGTCGTTTGTGGCGGCGAGAAGGGCGGTCTCAGTGCTGTGGTTTCGTCTGAAGCCGGACTGTGAGGGGTCCAGGATGTCGTTGTCTTCGAGGTAGCTGGTTAGTTGTGTGTTGACGATTTTTTCAATCACCTTCGCTGGGAAAGGGAGTAGGGAGATGGGTCAGAAGTTCTTGAGGTCGTTGGGGTCTGCTTTGGGCTTCTTGAGGAGGGTGCGGATTTCGGCGTGTTTTCATATTTCTGGGAATGTCGCTGTTTCGAAGGCGATGTTGATGACCTTCCGTAGTTGGGGGGCGATGGTGGAGCCGGCTTTGTTGGTTACGTGGTGGGGGCAGGGGTCTGACGGAGATCCTGAGTGGATGGAGTTCATGATCTTGCATGTCTCTGTGTCGTTGACGTTGGTCCAGGACGTCAGGTGGTTTGTGCAGGTGGGGTGTTCGGGGGTGGGGTCTGGCGTGGGAGTGGCGTTGAAGCTGTCATGGATGTCGGTGATATTCCGGTGGAAAAAGGTGGACAGTGCGTTGCAGAGTTCTTGGGATGGAGGGATGTCATTGGCGCTGGGGTTGGAGAGTTCTTTCACGATGCTGAAGAGCTCTTTGCTGTCGTGTGCGTTGTTGTCCAGGCGGTCTTTGAAATGGGATTGTTTGGCTTGATCTTTAAAGAGATCATAGCATAATCAGTTGGATACATCAAGGCGACTTAGATATTTTGTTGGATTCTGGTAGCTCACTGCCCATACGCTTAAAGTATTTAAGTGGAGTCAACAGTGTTGATAATATGGCTGAAGGCAAGTTCCTGGAACAGATTAAAAGCGAATTACCGGAAGTATTACAGACATGAGATCCGGCTAACCTCAACGGCTCAACCTGTAAGTTGTAAGGTCAGAAATGTACCTAAAGTTATCAGAGAGGAAATGCAAGATGAAATTAAGAAACTCAGAGGGTGGTATCATAGAAGAAGTTGTGGGAACTGAACGGCTTGTGCCTGTGGTGGCAGCCAGAAAAGCTAATTGGAGCTTACGCTTAAGCGTTGATTTGAGACATCTTAGTAAGTGTGTGGTAGCAGACAAGCATCTTCTCCTCAATACCACAGAACTCTTGCTAAATGGGGCCACTGTATGCAGTACGACAGACCTTACCTCTCAGCTTATCATCAGATTGAGATGAAAGAATCCTCTGGAGATTTAACTGCATTTATAACACCATTTGGAACATTTAGGTACATCAGACTGCAGTTTGGTTTAGTCTTCGCGGGCTTAGCGTTTCAAAGAGTGATGGAAAAGGACTTGAAAAGAGTTGGAGGGGTTTGTATATACCAGGACGGCATTTTGGTTTTTGGGAAGGACTCTGAAGAAAATGTTGCTCGCTTAAGAGATGTCTTATGAAAGTTAGCTGACAGTAACGTAATGATAAAATCTGAGAAGTTTAAGTTTGGTGCCAAGCCTATTAATTATTTGGGGCATACCATCACTGGTGAGGGGGTGTTTCCCAAAACGGAGTTTGTGGATACCATAATGCACATGAGATCAACGTCAGTGCATCAGGAATTAATGAAGTTCCTACGAATGATCTAGTACTATGGGAAATCTGTCAGGGATTTTGCTGGTTTCAGTGTCAACATGAGAAGTCGTCTGAAGAGAGGGGCTGAATTCACCTTGGATGACAACTGTGAGAAAGAATTTCTGGTGCTGAAGTAGTGACTCAGTGCGGCTCTTAAACTAAAACATTTTCTTCCTAAGAAAAAGTCTATTCTAACAACCAATGCAAGTTTGAAAGGGCTGGGAGCAGTACTGCGACAGGAAGGGAAGGATGAGATTGAATACCATCATGTTCACCTCACGTGGATTGAAGGACCCAGAGTGTGGGTACTCAGTTATTGAAAGAGAAACTCTTGCAGTGTACTGGGCAGTGAAGAAACTCAAAATGTTTTTATGGGCGTCGTTCTTCGTTATAAGGACAGATCACAAACCTCTGGGTGTAGTTTAAAAAAAAAAAGGGGGGGGGGTTGATTTGGTGTCAGGTAGAAAAACTAAACTGGTCGTTGCTTTGCAAGAGTACAATTTTCAGTCTGAATATTTACCAGGTGCAAAATACACCATAGATGACACACTTTCAAGATTAATTCCTGAAAACTTGTGCAAAGCCGATGTGGATGAAAGTAATGAATTTGTTTCTGAGATTGAAGGTAGTGTTATTGCACAGGAAAAATGGTGTGAGGAACTGAAAAAAGATAAAGTCCTAAATGAGGTGATGAATTTGATATGGTCGGAGTGGAAAAGTAGAAAACAAGGGGGCGAAGGGTGTCAAGCCTATTGATGTGTGAAGGATGAATTGTGTACCAATAAAGATGTGTTGTTTAGGGGAACTAGACTCATACCACCAAGTAGTCTTAGAAACTAATTGATTGATCTTACTCATGAGGGGCATCAAAGCGTGTCAAAAAGTAAGGAAAGACTAAGATGCTCAAATTGGTGACCAGGCATGGACAAGCAGGTTGAGAGTCGTACAAAATGGTCTATTATGTGCACTTAGTGACAAATCCAAGCAAACTAAGGTTCAATCTTAAACCTCATGGTCCAGGAGGGAATTATATCCATCGCCGACTGGATGAAAACAACCATCTGAAACTGAACTCGGACAAGACGGAGGGCCTCATCCTTGGACCCACCCCCTCCGCCTGGGACGACTCCTGGTGGCCCACCGCACTAGGAACCCCGCCAACACCGTCCGACCAGGCTCGCAACCTGGGCTTCATCCTCGACTCCTCCTTCACCCTGTCTAAACAGGACAACGCAGTTTCCTCCTCCTGCTACAACACACTCCGCATGCTCTGCAGAATCTACAAGTGGATCCCGACAGAAACAAGAAGAACAGTGACACAGGCCCTAGTCAGCAGCAGGCTGGACTACGGCAACGCACTCTATACAGGCATCCCAGCAAAAGACCTACTATGCCTCCAACGTATCCAAAACGCCTCTGCCCAGCTGATCCTCAACGTACCACACCATAGCCAAATCTCCCACCACCTGAGAAACCTTCACTGGCTTGATTGATTGATCAGAAAACATCCAAAAGGATTGTGAAAAGACATTGAAAAGGATATTTTAGGCCCAATCCATGATGATGGACAACAAATGTTTCTCATAGTGGTATTAGACATGTTTCGTTAGATGGCCTGAAGTGTGTTTTACCACGGCTATAGAGAGTAAGCATGTAATAAGGTTTCTAAAGGAGCTTATGGCAAGATAAGGTTTCCCAAACACTTTGATCACAGACCATAGTGTTCAACATTCAGGGAAATGGCAGAATTTCTGTGCTGGGGGGGGGAATAAAACATAAGAAGTGTGTGCTGTATCACCCAGAAACTAATGGAATAGTTGAGAGGACAAATAGAGTGCTCAAGGAAACCATAATGATAGCCAAATCCTATTTGTTGAATTGGAAAGAAGTAGTAATGAAGGTGATAGGAATGTACAGTGTTACTCCACACTGCACAACAGGGTAAACTCCTTCTGAACTTTTTAGTGGAAGGTTTCCCAATACTTCTGTTGATCCTGCCTGGGTCAATAACTAAGTTGGAACTGAGAAAAGTAATAGATGATGATGCATGGGTCACAAAGAAGAAGAGGAAAAGGTTGAACTCAGGAAAAAAAAAAGATATGATGCAAGAATGGCTGTGAAGAAATTGGAGGTGCATATTGGAGATTTTGTGATGATTAAACACCCTGGTAAAGGAAGTGCCAGTAAAAGGTTTACTGAACCTAATAAAGTTATTACAATTTTCAACGACACTGTGAAGACTTAGGATCATCTCATTTGGAATCTTGTATAAAGGACCATAAACAATGTAACTGATCAGAAACTGGAAGGAAAGAACTCTGGGGGTACTGTTAACAAGAGGGAGAAGAGAAGGTGCTCTGACAGATCCATAAAGAAACCAGAGTATTTGAAAAACAATATACATTAATTTGTATGATGTAATTTTCTATATTGTAATGTTATGCCACTGTGCTACTTGTATTACTGGTACTTCTTTACTGTAGCTCTGGTATAGGTGTGTGCTCTGCAAATTATCCACCTTCTGGTGCGCACAGCTGTGCAGGTACCCATGTGTTAAGTTAAATTCACATTTAACTTAGTGTTTTTTTGAGTTTATGTTAGTAACTATTTTTTATATATTTATTAAAGGAAGGAGGTGTGACGTAGCCAAGACAACTGGAAAGCAAGGTGAC
This sequence comes from Pleurodeles waltl, assembly GCF_031143425.1. NCBI lineage: Eukaryota > Metazoa > Chordata > Amphibia > Caudata > Salamandridae > Pleurodeles > Pleurodeles waltl. The sequence goes on from NC_090444.1 coordinate 850,413,520, forward strand.
TATGGGCATAGAATGCAGTGATGTCAGCCAGAATGTCATGACTAGCTAAGAGATATTGGCACTTACTCAAGAGCCTTGCTAGACTATGGATGGGATCTTCTAAGAGAATAAAGAATCTTAGAAACTGGCATTTCAAAGGCGTCTCTGTTCTCCTTGATGCTGATCACATGGAATGCCACAGTCTGCCCTTGTAACAATAACCATGATAAGCCTCAATCAGTGTATGCTTCAGCTGCAAGTGGTAACATATTGTGGTTCTAAACATAGGGAGTTTATGTTTATTCACATTGTTCATTAAAATCATTGCAATAAATATATATATAAAAAAAAAAACTCTTAATACATTAAAGCGCATCTAATGCAACTATTAAATATCATGTGGCATCATATGGCTTGTCATTTGCCATATTTTGAGCTATTAAAGTGTGGTTATTAACAGGTCTGTAACCAGGTTGCCAGATGTAAAAATTAAAACACAATAATTCACAAGCTAGCCTGGCTTTCTCTGTGCAGATTAAAACCCTGTTGTAGGAGGTTGGCCTGGCTTGTAGTGGGTACCAAAAGGTGCTTACACCTGGTGCCGGGTCCAGTTATCCCTTATTAGTAGAATAGAGGTGTTTCTAGCAGCTTAGGCTGATAGAAGGTAGCTATGGCAAAGCAGCTTAGGGTGAACTAGGGGACATGCAAAGCTCCTACTATACCACTTATATGCACAATGTCATAAGAAAACACAATACACAGAGTTACTAAAAATAAAGGTACTTTATTTTTATGACAATATGCCACAAGTATCTCAGTGAGTACCCTCAGTAAGAAGGTAAGTAATATACACAAGATATATGTACACAAACCAAAAATAGGTAAGTAAGAGTTAGAAAAGTAATGCAAACAATTTAGAATTACAATAGGTTGCAATAGGCAAACATAGGTCTAGGGGCAACACAAACCATATACTCCAAAAGTGGAATGCAAATCACGAACGGACCCCAGACCTATGGGAGCTTGTAGAGGATCGCTGGGACTGTAAGTAAACAGTCAGGGTGTCCAAGATACCCCACCCCAAGACCCTGAAATGTAGGAGTAAAGTACACCTACTACCCCAAAAGAGCACAATAGTTGTGATAGGGGGATTCTGCAAGAACAACAAAACACCAGCAGTGCACTGAAAACGGATTCCTGGACCTGAAGACCTGCAAAGCAAGGGGACCAAGTCCAATAGTCGCGAAAGTGTTTAGGGGGGGCAGGAGCCCAGGAAACCAACGGATGAAGGTGCAAGAAAGCTGCCTCCAGATGGAAGAAGCTTGGAATTCTGCCACTCAGAGCAGTCCAGTGTGCCCCCAACACCTCTATTTCCAAGATGGCAGAGGTCTGGGACACACTGGAGGAGACCTGGGCACCTCCCCTGGGAGGTACTGGTCAGGGGAGTGGTCATTCCCCTTTCCTTTGTCCAGTTTCGTGCCAGAGCAGGGCTGAGGGATCCCTGAACCGGTGTAGACTGGCTTATGCAGAGATGGGCACCATCTGTGCCCATCAAAGCATTTCCAGAGGCTGGGGGAGGCTACTCCTCCCCAGCCCTTCACACCATTTCCAAAGGGAGAGGGTGTAACACCCTCTCTCAGAGGAAATCCTTTGTTCTGCCTTCCTGGGCCAGGGCTGCCTGGACCCCAGGAGGGCAGAAACCTGTCTGAGGGGTTGGCAGCAGCAGCAGCTGCAGTGGAAACCCTGGAAAGGCAGTTTGGCAGTACCCGGGTTCTGTGCTAGAGACCCGGGGGATCATGGAATTGTCACCCCAATACCAGAATGGTATTGGGGTGACAATTCCATGATCTTAGACATGTTAGATGGCCATGTTCGGAGTTACCATTGTGACGCTATACATAGGTAGTGACCTATGTATAGTGCACACGTGCGTCCGCACTCACAAAGTCCGGGGAATTTGCCCTGAACGATGTGGGGGCACCTTGGTTAGTGCCAAGGTGCCCACACACTAAGTAACTTGGCACCCAACCTTCATGAAGTGAGGGTTAGACATGTAGGTGACTTATAAGTTACTTATGTGCAGTGAAAAATGGCTGTGAAATAACGTGGACGTTATTTCACTCAGGCTGCAGTGGCAGGCCTGTGCAAGAATTGCCTGAGCTCCCTATGGGTGGCAAAATAAATGCTGCAGCCCATAGGGATCTCCTGGAACCCCAATACCCTGGGTACCTAAGTACCATATACAAGGGAATTATATGGGTGTACCAGTGTGCCAATAAGAATTGGTAAATTTAGAAAGCAGAGAGAGCATAAACACTGAGGTTCTGGTTAGCAGAGCCTCAGTGATACAGTTAGGCACCACACAGGGAACACATACAGTGCACATACTATGAGCACTGGGGTCCTGCCTGGCAGGATCCCAGTGACACAAGGGCTAAAACAACATACATACAGTGAAATATGGGGGTAACATGCCAGGCAAGATGGTACTTTCCTACACCTGTGAAAACACTAATTTTGTATCAAGCCTCCTAGCCGTTGTCAAGTTTTAATAGTGCAACGATTAAAGGATAAGCGGCAGAAGGATGCCCACTTTGTGCATGCAAGTTAAGTACACAGTTAGCATGTGTTCTCAATCATAAGTTTGCTGTTAGCTTTAAACTTAAGGAAACGGCAAGAAGGCATGCGGGGACACAGAGTTTTTAGCATATTTAAGAAGTGCAGGGTGAAGGCATGCAATTGGAGGTTACAGGGGTGTCTTGCTGTTTGACCAACAACCATTGTATTTAAAATTTGAAGGGCTATGACAGAGGCATACTGTTAAAGTGTGTTTGTGCCAAGTCATGTGCTCTTAAACTGTGTTTGTGCCTATTTTCAGGGGGTTTATATCAGTGCTTGAAATGGAAAAATTAAAGTGCCGGTACTCTGTGCCAGAGTACCTGCTTGTTCCTGAGAAGTGCCGGTACTCTCCAATTAAAAGTATTACGTTTTTCTTGAGATGTGCCGGTACACTCCCTCTCAAAATAAAAAAGTGCTGGTACTCAGTACCGGACAGTACCGGCCCATTTAAAGCACTGGTTTATATCAATGTAAAGTACTCTAACGGCATCCTGCCAGGGTCAGAGTTCTGGGATGCGCCAAATACAAAGTGCAATTGTGCCTATTGGCAAAAGTCCCTTTGCTCTGTTTAAATTGCTCCAAAATGCCTCCAATTCGCAAAAAAAGGACCTGGTGGCTGGATCCCCACCTCCTCAATAGGCCTTTACTGCTTTGTTATGTTCTTTGACCAGAACACTTTTTTTCAACGAATGGGAGGAATTTTACCTTCACGTAATTCAGTCTTAGGTCAGCAGGATTGAAATACGCTACAGTGGCTTTTCACCATGATCTTATCCATCTGATGCTTAATTTCTTGCATAGGATTTTCCAGCGATCCTCCAAAGTGGCTTTAGAGAGGTACAGCATGTGAATGATGCCTCAGAGGCTTCTGTGCTGAGTCTGCAAAGACCATGGCTTGCCATTCTTCTCCAAGGAGGGTAATGGTTTAAGGCAGTAGTACCCCCAGTCTGTATTTTAAAAAGTGCTCCTTCAAGTGGTTACTGTGGGGTGTCACTTGATAGCCTTCAGGGGACACTTTCGTGTAGTTGCTAAGTGTTAGCCACCTGTGGCTCAGCCTTGCCAGAGATTATCTTCCATAAGAGGAGAAAGAGCTTTTGTGTTTAGTTTTGTTATTCTTTATTTTTTTTATTTATTTATTTTCAAACTCACGCTGAGGGCCCAGGCAGATAAAAGACAATGGGTGATGAGGCCTTGATGTAAGAAGGCTCTCATGGGTGAGCAGTCCCTTCCCTCAATCTCCAGCCAGAGGTGATGGCTTAGAGAACCCTCCCTTGCCATTTTGAGGCCTTGACAGCAGTTCACGAAGGCTGCCTGCCAGCACAGAGTTTGTTTAACTAGGCCGCTCTCTAGCCTAAATTGTGCAGGGGACGTACACCCCGGCAGAATGAAAACAGCCCTGTAGATTTTCAACACTGCGTTATCCAACACCTTCCTATCCCATTCCCTCAAAGCCTCGCTCCCACAGGCCAGCGTGGAGAGGGCTGTAGCTTGGGCTACTTGCTATACTGATGTGAAGGAAAAGCCATTCATATTCCTTTGCAATGCCCATAGGTCGACCACCAGCGCTGTGCCTTCCCTCTTAACTTCTTCACTTCTTCAATTTGCGCTGCAAACTGGCCACAGGAATTGAACAGCACTCCAAGGTACGTGTATATGTTAACCGATTCCACTTTTTCGCTTGCCGGGAACCAATTATAATTATTCAGTCTCTTTCCTCCAAGTGTTAGGGTTCGAGTCTTTTCATGTTGAGGGAGCGTAGCTTATAAAAACTATATTAACATGAAATGTTTATGAACTAATGTGTTATAATGCTGCATAGAAACTGTATTACTAGGTTCTGCTAAAATGTGCGTTGAAATGTGACCACGGTGAGTGCTCGCCAATGTATACGGGGACTAATGAAAATGACTAATGTGATATTAAAGAATGGCTTTATACTAATTATTAATGAAAATGCTATTAAAGTTATGCTAAATAAATCTTGTAGGCCAGTGGTTCCCAACCTGTGGGCCAGGGACCCCTGGGGGTCCGAGAAGCCTCCTCAGGGGGTCCGCGACTGCTTAGAAAATGTAATATTATTAGGTTCCAACTATCAGTAATGACTCAGTGGGGGTCCCCGGATTCCAATAATGATTCAGTGGGGGTCCCTGGGCTCCAGTATTGATAAAATGGGGGTCCAAAGAAGTCAAACGGTTGGGAACTACTGTTGTAGGCCTTAAGTTAGCATGAGCCGAAGCTTAGCTGCCTGGCTCTCATATTAGATGTGTTTTTCTAAACATGCAGTGTGCTGACTCGCAAAAGGACATGACCTCTTGTTTTCTTCAAACTAGAAGCTGAATCTAACTATAGTGGATACGTTCTCATGAACTTCACATTGCTTGTAGAAATGTTTTAGCCAAAATGCAACAGTGTAGATTAATATAAAGTACAAGGTCGTTTAAACCTGTGAATACAATGGAGCTACTGACCAAAAGATGTGCAAAGAATTACAGAAGGATGAAATCATACCGGACGTGCTACCTCTGAAGACGTCAATCATATGGACCAAAAAAACGCTTGTGAACTGTTGTGGGGTGACAAATTTGATGAGCTAATTAAACGTTAATTGGGTAGAGATAGTGGGGTGCAACCCCTTAGCCAATTAGATTTTAGGGGAATGTACTAAGAAAAGGGGATAAAAACCCATGACACAGGGAGCCATTTAGAGTTGTTAGCGAATGCTATTGATTTTATCCAGAAACTCTGTCACTCTGTTTGGTGATTTATATGGTTTTAATTAAACCATCCTTTCTTAGATTGCCCATTTTACACTTTGCCTCCTTATGAGGGAAGTGGCCCTTATGCTCCAGAGCTGAGTTTTGACTGATGGCGAATCAACTGATGTCCTGAAGACGAAGAATGAACCGGAGTGCTGACCCAAACCTTGGAGGGTAACTATGACAGTGAAATTGTGATTTGTCTGTTTGCTTTTCCTTTCTAGGTACCAACTGCTTACTTTTGACAGAGACCATAGCTAGATGTTTTCCAAATTGGTGTTCTAAATTGTTTTGCATGAAGCCCAACATGCCAATGCTAATCAGTGGTTAGGACAGATGTTCACTAAACTGACGCAAGTAGACAAACTACTGAATCTATGCTTTGTTGAACCGACGCGCTTGTGACACTCTGCTAAAGTTGATCTATGTTCACGCCGTGTTATGTTCTGATGTTTATGATTCTTGACTTAATGAAATCTTATCACAGTTACCATATTGTGACTATGCTTTTTTGTTTCTTGGTTTTGACATTAACACACTTGCTCTAAGAATTGCAATTAATAGGGAATAAAACTCATAAAATTCTACTAAACTGGTGTGGTTATTCATGACTGCCAGGTCATGGTGGTGTCTCGAGTTGATTGATGTCTATGACTAAAGTGAAATGCATAGTTGTAATAAATATTGATGACATTATTGACGTATTGATTGACATATTGACTGACATATTGATTAGCTATCTCTCAACTGGGTCAAAAGATTAATTGGCCTAAAACGAGTCCTGATGTGTAAAAAATTATCATAAAGGGACACGTTAACAGTTCTGGTAGCAGAGTGACTGTTAGGCCCTTTGGAGCCCTAGGACGGAGAATTATTGTTTAGATTGTTTTTCTGAGATAATGCAAATTGGACGTATGATGTGTTTCTAAATTCCCCATGACTTTCCCAGGATCAGGGAGCCTGCCGAAGTGTGTTGGGAATGTTCTCGGCGTTTTAGCATATGTGGTGTAGAATTTGCGCTAGCTCAGCTTATGCATATTGCAGGTGTGTTGTGAAGATTATGTGTGTTTAGGCCAGGTAATGCTGTTTTAGTAGGAGTGGGCGTACTCCACAGTATGAGAGTAGGGAAGTCTTCATATGAGTGTGGCGCTTTGTGCTAAAAAATTATCCACGTGGTTGCTTGGAAATGTACGGACCCGTCGTGGTCTAAGACTCCGGAGTATATTTGACAAGTGTAGGAGACACTTGGGTTTATGTTGTAATTTGTGCGGTTTAATTAGGTCAATCGGGCGTGGTTGACAAGTCGAGTTGGAGTCTAAATGTGTGAGTGAAAGCTTCGATGGAGATTTGGCAAGTTCTAAAGTGCACTAGGACAAACCATTGACAAGTCGAGAGTAGGATTTGCTGGTTGAATTCTGCTTGCGTATGCGGGAACTGAGAAGGAGAGAGTAGCGTCCGAGGCTTCAAGTGAAATCTCTGTAAAGTTCTGAAGCGGTTGTGAACCCTTCCTGTAGTAAACCGGCAAATTTGAGTTGCTGTTGTTTTTAAAAGGTGCTCGCAGTCATTTTTCATTAGTTTGGTGTGAATCCAGTAAGGGGCGGACAAGCCGCAAGACTTTGTCAGCTGCAGTGTGTGAGTGTGCCGTCAGCAGTGCAGTGCTGGGATAGGTCAGTTACCGAGAGGGGTTGCGCACGGATTGGCCGTCCGTGAGAGGCAATAGGTTGAGAAAGGTGGGTGAAAAGTGTCCTGGGAATGAAAGTCACTTCCTGATCAAATACAAACAAAAGAATAGACGCAAAATGAATTTTATCAATGCTTTTAGGAGCGCTCTGAAAGGAGATGTATACATTATGGCGAGTGAAGGGGGGCCTACACCGCCCGAGGGTACTCCAGCTTATATAGTAATGGAGGAAAAGGGAGCCGCGCCTTGCTTATGGATGAAACAGTGGCGCAAACTAACAGAAAAGGAGGGATGTTTCGTGTTTCCGGAACGCAGAACGTTCAGTACAAGAATTTTAGAGAATTTGAGGTGGATGTTAAGTGTACAAAAGCCACCTCCGAGGCCAGCTCAGTACGAGGCATTAGCAGTCTGGGATTTAATGGCTATTAAACAAAGACAGCAGAAATTCGAGAGAAGAATGAGGAGGGCAGAAAAAACCTTAGCCGAGGCTAGATGGGACAATGAAAGCAAAATGTGGAGACAGGGATTGTTGATGGACTCAAATTGTTCCCAGCAATAGCACAAGAAGATGAGACACAGGGAAAGAAAGACACCTATAAGACAGATAAGAGCCCTAATAAGCCTAAAGAGACTAAGAGGTACTGGATAGAAGAAGATGACTCAGACGATGAAGAGTTTAACCAGTTGTTGAATGATCGCCCACCACCGTATGCAGTAGACGACAATGCCCCGAGCACTAGTGCGGTCCTGGGAACCAGAGGTAGGATAAGGGAGTTACAGATACAGTACAGACTGGTGATACGGGTTTGATACAGAATGTTGTCAGTGTACCCACAGCACCAGACATACCGATACAGTTGCAACCTCCACCGCAGATACACTGAATCTATCCAGACGTCCCAGTACTAGAGACTACTACGAATCTAATAGTGCCGCCTGATCCGATATATACAAAATCGGGGTTAGTGCAGATTGAGCCAACTTCGCAATTGCTGCCTCAGCAACAGCTGATTCCAAGTTATAGTCCAGCGGCAGGATCCCCATTCGTACCTACACCAGCTATTGGGAGCCAAGCTTTGGGAGTTACTGTTCCACGGAGTTTGGGATCAGGGAAGACACCAGCTGCCATATCATAACCAATTACTGTTGGCCCACCTGTACCGCTGTATGCGCAGGGTCAACCTGACACATGTGATCAAGGGGTGGGGACCCAGGAGATAATGAGAGAAGGATTCACAGGAACCCCTCGATCACTATCGCCAAGATCGCAAACAGCCGAACATCTCAGATCTCTGTTAAGCCTTAGCCCAGTTGGGGCTCCTTTAGAGGCAATGAGACAAGTACGGTCAAGTGTGTTAGCTCCACAGACAATGAGTATGGAGACATCACAGACACCATTAATGCAGGCAGGAAATATCTTGTTGCATTGCTTTTCCGTGCAGCAACTAAATGAGTGGCTGGGAAATAACAAAACTTTGCAACCTGCTACAGTGAACGCAGAGAGATCAGAGAGAGATGATTACCTAAACTTTGTAAGACTGGGTGTGGAAGCTGCTGAATTAGTAGAAGGGACAATGGGGGTAAACAGATTAGAGTCATACACAGAAGCAGAATTGAGGTATCTGTACCCTAAAATCACTAAAGAAGTAGGTAAGGTGCATCAGAGGTTGGCGAACCTGGCAGACAAATACAATATTGATATTGAGAATACTGAAACATTTGAAAAGAAGCTACAGATTAGACTTTGACTCTAAGGACTTTGAGCACATGAGGTCTGCCAGAATGAAAGCGCATCTTAAAGAAATACTGCAAAGTGCGCAAATCTGGGGAGCTTTAGAGAAATGGGAAGGCAGATGGGCAAAGAAAAGAAATAAGGAGAAAAGCGACAGTCCGGAATCAAGTCAAGCTAAAGCTTTACCAGATGCAGGATCAGTAAAAATGCTACCAATGAGAGAAACAGCTGGAGGTGCCCTAATCCACATACCGTGGACTAGGGGAGACATTCTGTCATTTACAAATGATTATCCCAGGTTGAGGGAGAAACCGATAGAGTGGTATCAGCAGACAGGCAGGTTTGTGAAGCTAGCAAAGTGTCTCTGGGAGGATTTGAATACCTTGTTTGAGATCATTGTTCCACCTGATTTATGGACTGAGTGCAAAAGAGGTGTGGACTGACCGACGCAGGAACTGGCAAGGGATAAGGTGACTGGAGCACCATCTGAGGAGGTGATGAAGTACTATCATAAAGTGATAGAGTTTTTGAAGCAGAAAGTGTCACCGAAAGTGACTGATTGGCAGATAATCGACCGGACCTCACAGGAGGTTAAAGAGTCAATTCATGCTTACTATAAGAGGTTGTTGAAAGCATTCAAGCATTACAGTGACACTGAGACTATTGAGCTGAAAGACATGAACCATCTTGTATTCAGATTTGTTGAAGGGCTGAGACCAGAGGTTAGCCAGATAATTAAGAATCATCTGATCTGTTGGCAAGCGAAGCCAAATGATGAGGTGTTGCAGTATGCGAAGCACTGTAGTGACGAGATTGAGCTGAAGCAGAGAAAGTTAAAGGAGAAAGTGATGGTGATGCAGATTAAGGCAGCGCAGGCAGGTATGCAAGGGAATGGAATCCAGCAGATGGTACAACAGCAACCGCAAGGGAATGGCGTGTTTCAGGCGCAACCGAGAGGTCGAGGTTTTGTGAATCGCGGTCCAGATTTGAATGGGGCATTGGAAGCGTGAATGCCCAAATATGGTGTCGTTCATCAGAGCACTGATGTTGGTACATTTCAAAATACGAGGGGTCAAAAAAATCGAGAGTTCAAAACCAGAACTTCCAGAATAACATGGTTGAGATGCAGGGGTTACAGCCCATGGCAGCAAATACAAATGCTGCGTGCCCAACCAGCACAAATGCAGCAAGTACAACAGCAGGGTCCCATGGTACCTAGACAGCAAATACAATTACCATTAGCTCCAATGGGACAGCAACAGGCGATGCTTCCTCAGCAGGTCACAGGTCAAGTGATGAGCCAAAATAACACAGTACAACAATTCCCATTGCGTGGTGAACTTGGAATGAATGATGAATGGTCGGAAGACAGTTCAGACAGTGAGGAGTGCAGGCTTGCAGCGTCCCTAGAAGTAGATTAGAGAGGACCCTATGTAGAGGGAAAGGTGATGGGTCACAAGGTTTCATTTTTGGTTGACACAGGAGCTACACGCTCTACAGTCAGAAGTGCAGAGGTTCCGAAATTGCCACTATCAGGGCGTACCATAAGAGTGGTAGGAGTAGCAAACCAGTACCTGACAAATCCGATTACTGACCCAGTTCAAGTTGAGATTGGCAACTTCCAGGGACTGCATAAGTTTGTAGTCTGTGATTCGAGTCCTGTATCCCTACTGGGAAGAGACTTACTGTGCAAGACGAAATGTCCGATTACCTGTTCTAATGAAGGAATTGAAGTGCAAACCAACAGCGATGATGAGGGAGATGATGGGCAGTTTCTGTGACAGAGAAAGTGTGGTACCTGACAGGAAAGGAAGTGGAGCTGATAAAAGGAGTAGAACCGGTTAAAGTACAAGTGAAGCCAAATGCAGTGTTTCCCCAGGTGCCGCAGTACCACATGGCACAAGCTGTCGTTATTCAGGTTTCACAGATAATTGCGGACTTTGTAAAGCAAGGAGTCCTGACAGAGGTATTGAGCAGCCCATGTAATTCACAAATAATGGGTCTGAAAAAGCCTTGTGGGAAGTTTCGAACTATTCAAGATTTGAGAAAAGTAAACGAGATTGTGGTAAAGTGTTGCCCCATAGTACCGAATGCAGCAGTAATTGTGTTTCACGTTCCGTGTGATGCAGAGTGGTTCACAGTTGTAGACCTGTCAAAAGCATTCTTTTCGGTACCTCTTCATGAGGACAGCCAATTTCTCTTCAGTTTCAAATTCCTGGACAAGGTGTACGGTTGGTGCAGAATTCCTCAAGGGTTTTCGGAGTCACCTTCCATTTTCAATCAGATACTGAAGAAGGAGTTGGAGTCGCTATAATTGCCTTTCAGTTCGACTCTAGTGCAGTGAATTGATGACTTGCTGATTGCGTCCAGAACAAAAGACAATTGTAGGTATGACACAATTGCCTTACTGAACCATTTGGGAAAGAACGGACATAAATTGTCCCGAAGAAACTGCAGTACTGTCAGAAAGAGGTGAAATACTTACGCCACTTGATTGAGAAAGGGTCTAGGAGAATATCAAAGGAGAGGGTGACGGCCATACTGCGGATGAACCCCCCGACAACAAAGAGAGATGTCAGAATGTTTTTGGGAATGGTGGGTTACTGTCGTCAGTGGATTCCCAACTTTTCGATCATCTCTAAACCATTGATAAAATTGACAGGCAAGGAAACTAAGGATGAACCGTATACTATAATTTTGTCTGAGTCATTCATGGAATTGAGTGAGTGCATGTGTAGGGCACCAGCCTTAGGTATGCCTGATTATACGAAGCCTTTTCTACTGTTTTGTCATGAACGTGATGCTTGTTCTCTGTCTGCCTTAACACAGGTCCATGGAGGTGCAAACTGCCCTGTAGCATATTTTTCAGCTACTCTGGACCCACTCGCAGCTGCCTTACCGGGTTGTTTGCGCGCAGTTGGTCAGAGCCTCACACAGCGTGAAGGCATAGTGATGGGACATCCCCTAACAGTAATGGTTCTGCATTCAGTTGAAATTCTGTTGACCCAAACTAAAACTCAGCACATGACAAATGCCCGACTTACCCGATATGAGACAATTATTTTGGGGTCACCTAATGTCTCCTTGAAACGATGCACTGTATTGAACCAGGCAACTCTACTTCCTGTTGAAAACACTGAAATTAACAATAGGGAGGAAGTGGAGCACGACTTTCTTGAGGTAACAGAACTATGTCCCAAACACAGACCTGACATTAAAGATACGCAGCTAAAAGAAAATGACTGCATTATGTTTGTTGATGGATCCTGTTTGAGAGACTCAGTCGGAATACTGAGAGCTGGATATGCTGTGTGTACAATCACTGGTATTACAGAAGCTTCCTGGCTCGAAAGAGTATATTCCACACAAGTGGCTGAATTAATTGCCCTTACTAAGGCATGCCACGCAGCTGAAAATCTGAAAGTTACTATCTATACTGACAGCAGATACGGATTTGGAATTGTACATGATTTTGGCCAATTGTGGTCACAGAGGGGGTTCATGACCTCTTCTGGTTCACCAGTGAAAAATGGCGAACAGATTAAGGATTTGTTGCATGCGATTCAGTTACCTCTTGAAATTGCCGTGGTGAAATGCAATGCTCATGTTAAGTCACAAGACTTTGTGTCAATGGGAAACGGTTATGCAGATCAAGTCGCAAGGTTTTGCGCATTGAACTGTATATCGTTCAAGGATCAGTGGGAATTGTTATCACAAACGGAAAATGAAACGTGCTTAAAAACTTTGCATTAAGAGTTGTTGACACATTAGATGAGCTAAAAATCACTGCAGGGTCGTGCTAGCTGAGAAGAAAAACCCTCCTGGCAGAGAATGCAATGTGTACTAAGAGCCAACGACTTGTGGGTCTCAGAGGAGGGAAAGTTGGTTTTGCCAAACAGTCTTTTGTCACAATTTGCAAGGTTGTATCATGGACAAGCACATCTTGGGAGAGACCCAATGATCAGATTGTTCAAAATTGATTGGTTTAATCCAAAATTCAGACAAGCCGCAGAGGTTACCTGTCACAGGTGCATCATCTGTCAAAAGATGAATGCAGGAAAGGGAACTGTGGTGACTGAGCCACATAGGGAGAGCTGGAGGTCCGTTTAGCAAGATGTAGATGGATTTCATTGAAATGCCCGTGTGTGGAGGCTTGAGGTACGTGTTGGTGATTGAATGTGTTTTCGGTCACTGGATTGAAGCTTATCCTACACGTAGGAATGACAGCCTCACAGTAGCAAAGCTGTTGCTTATAGAATTAATACCAAGGTTCGGTTTTCCGGTCTCTTTGGAATCAGATAGGGGCAGACACTTCGACAATGAGGTGATAAAGCTCTTGTGTGCTGCATTAGACATTGAGCAGAAGCTGCATTGTAGCTACTGCCCGAAGCATCAGGACTAGTGGAACAGATGAATGGTACCTTGAAGTCGAGAATGGGAAAAATGTGTGCAGCTACCAATATGAAGTGGCCAGATGCATTGCCCTTAGTGTTGATGTCAATGAGAAACACACCTGACAAGAAGACAGGACTATCTCCCCATGAGATAATCATGGGCAGAACTATGAGGTTGCCCGCAGTACCTGCAAATGCTCTTGTGAATATCACGGATGATATGGTGTTGGACTACTACAAGGGTTTGGCTGATGTGGTCCGCTCTTTTTCCCACCAGGTGGAGGCCAATACATTACCACCAAATCAGTGATCCAGGTCACACTCTACAAGCCGGTGACTGGGTGGTTGTCAAGAAGCATGTAAGTAAGTTGTGTTCGGAGCCGCGCTGGAAGGGGCCATATCAAGTAATACTGACAACAACTACTGCTGTGAAGTGTGCAGGAGTCCCAAACTGGATACATGCCAGTCACACAAAGAAGGTAACATGTCCAAATGATGAGGAACTTGAAGTGCCCGAAACAACAGCTCCAGAAAGGGAAGTCTCAGGGCCGGAGAGTATTCAAAGGGAAATTGAGACTGTAGGAGAGCCCACTGAGGACAGCCTAGTCCTTCAAACAGTAAATGAGTTAGAGAGAGGTGACAGTGAGCCTATCTCAGTAGAGGCAGCAGGAGAACCGCAACAAGGAGAGGTTCTCCCAGAAGTTGACGGATACGGGTTAGAGCTTGAACCCGTTACAGACCCAGAAGACAAGGGGGAGAGAGCAGAATGAGAGCAAAACACAGAGATACCTCCTGAGCCAATTGCAGGTCTGTCAAGAGAAAACACCATAGTACAAGAGGAGGGTGCTGCTCAGCATCCTGAAAGGCCAAGCAGGAAGAAAACGCATAAAGGTGATAATTGGCAAGAGAAACAAGCTGCAAGGGAAAAGGTTGTTCCTTCTGAAACAATAGAGGAAGAAATTGATACAACCAGAAGGGATGATCTTAGTGAAGGAGAGTTGTGAAGCGAACGCACACTGAAAAGAAAGAGTCGCAAACAGAAGGTATGCAGGTCCTGAATGGGCATATGCAACAACATCTGAATGGGGAGAGGAGGAAAGAGGAGAGGAAAGGAAAGAAAAAAAAAGAAAAAAAAAAAGAAAAGAGAAAGAAAAAAAAGAAAAAAAAAAAAGAAAAAAAAAGAAAAAAAAAAGAAAGAAAAAAAAAAGAAAAAAGAAAAAAAAAAAAGAGAAAAGAAAAAAGAAAGAAAAGGAGAAGGAGAAGGAGAAAGAGAAGGAGAAAGAAAAGGAGAAAGAAAAGGAGAAAGAAGAAGGAGAAAGAAAAGGAGAAAGAAGAAGGAGAAGGAGAAAGAAGAAGGAGAAGGAGAAGAAGGCTTTTAATCGTCCTCAAGTTGATTGTTCATTTTGAGTTATTCTGCTATCTGATTCTTTACAGATCATGGCTTACACTAGAGGTAGTAGCAAGAAGGGTAAAGTGTGTGGTTAGTTAAGTGTTATATTGGGTATTGTGTGTGCAATAATAATTGTAGGTTTGATTGTGGGAATGCCGTGGTTGGATAAGAAAGTGACTAACAATGCTTCAAAACCTGAGACTGCTACACTAACACCATGGGAGAAGTTCGAACAGGATACTAAATATTTGCATGAAGGAACTAATTCAAATGGGGAACTCTCTACTAATGTCTTCTATCGCTTGCTGAATGAGTATGTTGATACTATGGATGCGAGGAATTGTTGTGTGCACAAAGATTCCTTCATCAGTACAAGAAGGGGTCACCTACCATAGTCTCCATTAACATACGGGATAAGTTGTAGTTTGCTACTAACAAGATTCTATGACCAAGAACGTGCAATATTTTTATTCAAATCTGGATGTAGTGTTTTCTTTTGTGCCTGTGGTTGAGTTTTTGAATAAGTTAGCTAAAGAGCATAGTATAAAATTAGTTAGAGGTTTCTTTGAGCAGACGTTGACATTTGGCACAGCTTATGCACACCGCAACAATCTGACCTGCTTATTAACACCTGTAGAGAAAAGCTTCTTAGATCACACTGATGATAGACGCAAAGCAATGAAAGAAAGATTAGAAAAAGGGCTAGAGAAACTCACATTTGAAAATGATTATGCTTACACAGCAATAAAGACGCAGGGCAAATTAGCCATAGATGCATTTCATATAGGTAGGGTTTGTATATATAGGCCGAAATCTGATCATTTGTGGGAACGAGTGAATGCAGGCATGTGTTTTTGTTTCAGAGTAAATGGACATTCATGTTAATGGACAGGATCCAGCGATCCCTGGGATCTATTATATATGTGGAGTTACTGCTTATTACCGTCTTCCTAAGGGATGGTATGGGACATGTTATTTGGGGATAGTCTTCCCAAAGATTTACCAGATTGATGACTTAAAGCAAATACCTAAAATGTCTGAATTACAACATGCTAGACAAAAGAGAGACAGCGACTGCTGTCGTTGGTGACATATTTGGAGCCATAATTCCTTCAGTAGGGGTTATCTTAAACTCCATAGATTCGGAAGTTGTCTACTATTGTGGATAACATGCTGACAAATTTTACAGGGGCCATACTCCGGATGGATACTGAACTTGCTGCGGAAAGAGCTATGACTCTTCAAAAATCGGCTTGCTTTAGACATTCTTTTAGCAAAGAGCGGCGGAGTCTGTAAGATGCTTAACGAGCGCCATTGTTGCTCATTTATTCCAGATAATAGCAAAAAGATTAGAGGTATTCTTACTAACCTAACAAGAGATAGTGCAGATTTAAAAGATTTGAAGGAACCTGGAGCTTGGGAGAAAGTTGGAAAAGGAATTGCCAGAGTAGGGACCTGGTTTAGCAATATTTGGAACGGGGTGCTTGCAAAAATATTAGGAGGTCTATTAATTGTCATGGTTTGTTTATTGGGTTTATGGGGAGCATGTAAAATTAATGAAAGAATTAGAAGAAATTGGACCAGAAGAAATAAAAGAAACAAAGAAAATGAAAGCGAGAAAATGTTTAATGAAATTTGGGAGAGTTCACACGAAAGTCAAGATGTTGAAATGCGCAAGGTGAAAAATTAAAAGTGAAAGGTTGAAAGGGAAAGGTTTATGTGATGACGAACGTCATCAGAGGAGGGACTGAGAGAGCGTAGCTTATAAAAACTATATTAACATGAAATGTTTATGAACTGTGTGATAATGCTGCATAGAAACTATTACTAGCTTTTGCTAAAACGTGCGTTGAAATGTGACCACGGTGAGTGCCCGCCAATGTATACGGGGACTAATGAAAATGACTAATGTGATATTAAAGAATGGCTTTATACTAATTATTAATGAAAATGCTATTAAAGTTATGCTAAATACATCTTGTAGGCCTTAAGTTAGCATGAGCCAAAGCTTAGCTGCCTGGCTCTCATGTTAAATTTGTTTTTCTAAACGTGCAGTGTGCTGACTCGCAAAAGGACATGACCTCTTGTTTTCTTCAAACTAGAAGCTGAATCTAACTATAGTGGATACATTCTCATGAAATTCATATTGCTTGGAGAAATGTTTTAGCCAAAATGCAACACTGTAGATTAATAAAAAGTACAAGGTTGTTTAAACCGGTGAAGACAATGGAGCTACTGACCAAAAGATGTGCAAAGAATTACAGAAGGATGAAATCATACCGGACGTGCTACCTCTGAAGACGTCAATCATGTGGACCAATAAAACGCTTGTGAACTGTTGTGGGGTGACAAATTTGATGAGCTAATTCAAAGTTAATTGGGTAGAGATAGTGGGGTGCAACCCCTTAGCCAATTAGATTTTAGGGGAATGTACAAAGAAAAGGGGATAAAAACCCAAGACACGGGGAGCCATTTAGAGGTGTTAGGGAATGTTATTGATTTTATCCAGAAACTCTGTGACTCTGTTTGGTGACTTGTATGGTTTTAATTAAACCATCCTTTCTTAGATTGCCCATTTTACACTTTGCCTCCTTATGAGAGAAGTGGCCCTTATGCCCCAGAGCTGAGTTTTGACTGATGGCGAATCAACTGATGTCCTGAAGACGAACACTGAACCTGAGTGCTGACCCAAACGTTGGAGGGTAACTATGACAATGAAATTGTGATTTGTCTGTTTGCTTTTCCTTTCTAGGTACCAACTGCTTACTTTTGACAGAGACCATAGCTAGATGTTTTCCAAATTGGTGTTCTAAATTGTTTTGCATGAAGCCCAACATGCCAGTGCTAATAAGTGGTTAGGACAGATGTTCACTAAACTGACGCAAACAGACAACTGAATCTATGCTTTGTTGAACCGACGCGCTTGTGACACACTGCTAAAGTTGATCTATGTTCACGCCGTGTTATGTTCTGATGTTTATGATTCTTGCCTTAATGAAATCTTATCACAGTTACCATATTGTGACTATGCTATTTTGTTTCTTGGTTTTGACATTAACACACTTGCTCTAAGAATTGTAATTAATAGGGAATAAAACTCATAAAATTCTACTAAACTGGTGTGGTTATTCATGACTGCCAGGTCATGGTGGTGTCTCGAGTTGATTGATGTCTATGACTAAAGTGAAGTGCATTGTTGTAATAAATATTGAAGACATGATTGACGTATTGATTGACATATTGATTAGCTATCTTGTCCTAAGGTGTCTCTCAACTGGGTCAAAAGATTAATTGGCCTAAAACGAGTCCTGATGTGTGATAAATTGTCATAAAGGGACGCGTTAACAATGTTAATGTTCAAAACTACTACTCTTGAATATTGCACGGTTGCATCCAGGAGTCGTTGCAGTCCCATCTTTGTTCTGCTGGCTAATACTACATCATCAGCAGGTGCTCCACAGAGAAGAATCAACAGTGACGATGTTGTTCTACTGCTGTGAAATGATGGGAGCGTCAATGGAAGGGGGGCATTGCCACCCACCCTTGTACTTCACGTGCACGCATGTAGTCAGCTGTTTTAGGGTATGTGGCCCATAGGTAATATACATTACCATCATGCCAAAATAAAAAGACCGAGAAGCTAAAAAAGAAAAGTATGTTTCTATAGATTGAGTTTAAAATGATCACCGGCCTCATATGCAAGACAAGTAGCACAGGACTAACGTCGACGACAGAGGTGCCACTGTCCCACCTTTACATAAAACTTGAAACTGCTGACAGTGACAATCCAAAACTGAACAGCAGAGACAAAACTAAATTGCTATGTCAAAAACAATGCACGCCTGAGAGAGGAGGCACACTTAATCTACTGGATGCAGCCCTTGGATACTCACTGTCAAATATTTCAAAAGGGCGGGACTGCACATGCCTCTTTCACAGCCAAACGACCTTTGACCAGTTGAGTCAAACGACGCTTTTAGTAAATCTTGTGGAGGGCGGTAGAACTGAAACTAACTTAAATGACTACTAGTGAAAAATTGCTCTCTGTCTACAATAAACAGTCTAGCTTTGATTAAAAAGACATGAGGTGCTGCGGATACTCTAATTTGCTGTAATCTGTTTCAAATTTGCATCACCATGAAGGGGTAGACGATTGGGAGATCGAGTCTCAGATTTAAAAAGTAAACTGTGCTTTCTGCTTTAACTTTATACCTCGAAAGTTAAACTCCTCGATTTAGAAAGATTCCTGGGGTATCAGGTGGCACATTCAGGAAGTTAAACTATATCTCAATGTTTCTCCTCAAGTCCCAAATCTCGGGGGCTGGGGTTTAATAGCGGGGCAAAAGCTATTTGTGTTACTTATATTTCCCCCGAGTAAACCGAGCCTTATTTATTGTCGTCAGACAGTGTTCCTGAAGAAAGTGTATAGACACACTAAATCTAGTCAAATAAACTGTATATTTTTCCACAAGATTTACATTTTGGGGACACTATAGACAATATTGTGTTGATTTAGGTCGACAACATTATGATTAAAGGAAAATTGTAAACTCGCTAGTAATTCTCAAGGCGAGGCAAACTAAATGTCCTAAACTGAAAAATATGTTTGTTTGTTTTTATTATTTTTAACGGGGCGCATCGAACAACGAAGGACAACTTCAGTGTCACAGCGAAAGAACTGAGACCGCACTATGTGATACAGGTTAAAAAAAGCCCATGCGAGTTTGGGGCTGCCAAACACTTAATAATTACTGGTTCCATTGTGATCGTGAATCGCGGAATATATCTAGAAAAGCAATTAATTTGGGCCTCACTCTGTTCAAGAAGAGGCGATAGGACGTTGGTGCTCAAAGTGACTCAACTATCTCTACTACTATTGGAGTAATCAAGAGCAAATTATGAGTCGTTCTTGCTTTTTTATGTAGCATACGAAACACCGTACGGTTTATCTGACATATGACGCCTGGTCGTATAGCACACCACAATAGTTTTTCACGCTGCCCTAATTTTGGCATGCAATTCCAGCACACCAAATACAAATATAACATCAGAATAAGTATTTTTAATGTTCTTCCAAATAATGATGATGAACTTAACTTGCACAAATGTGCAGTAAAAAAAGGGGCAATGCTGACCCTGGAATTGTAATGGTGTGCGCTTCCACTGCCTTATGATTCATCAACACATGCTTAAAACTAAATACCGATTTTAGGGCTGACCTGAAATTACCTCCGAATACACTGCCTTTATAACATTCCAAAGCCAACGCAGTATCTACGTTAACAGAGAAGTGTGAAAATGGCTAAGAAAATCAGAACAGAAAGATCATGTATGCTCCTCAAAGATCCATGGAGAGTGTGAAACTATGGGCGTGACCCACCCACAAAGGTTTTTTTTCACGCCCCTAACTAGTTCGGGTTTACTTCAAGTAATGAACAAACTGTAACTTAACCTCTTTTTTCTATTAAAGAATATACCACGCAAGATTTAATGTGATGGGAATTGAAAGGTTGTTCGTAGAAAATGTAAACATTCTTCCACTGTTTTGACAAGCCATAGCCAAGTTAGTATTCCATCAAGTACGGCATGCGCCTGTGATGTGATGTGATTACAAATCCAGATATTTCTAAAAGGGCACGTTTTTTTAGAGCAATCCTTTGACTAGGGTCAGGTCGCAGTGCAGGTTTCTGAGAGGCGGGCACAAGGGTAGTCTCCACCCCCTACCAGGGCGTGTTGTTACACTGAGGCCGAGGGATCCGGCCCACCTTCTCCGGGAGCCTGAAAGCGAGAGGCCGTAAAACTCAGTGCTGCTTCGGCCCCAACCAAGGCGGCACCGGTGAAACTCACGGGCTATCACATTAGGCCTTACTCTGACAGCACCCACGGGTATAAATGGTGGCAGGGGTATCATTAATCCACGACTAGTGACCCAAGAATCAACGAAGCATCCACAAAGAGCCCGCAACAAATACAGCTAAAGCTTACAGGGATACAAAAGGGGCTTTACGGAATATGCATTGGACGCCACCACCAGTGATACCTAAATGCATTTTCGTGGGTTGCGCAAGGGGAAAAAAAATTAAACAAGACCACAGACATCGGAGAGATACCTAGCATACACACTAGAAGATGCGCCCCCAATTCAATAGGTGGCCGCTTCCACAGCTTCTAAGATAGACGCAGCATTCCACAGCAGACACTTACCCATCTAAACTCCACAATCGAAGGGTGTATAAAGAAACTCAAGGAGTACAAAAACACACACAAATGCACCACGTCATCCGTAAATGTATGAGTAAAGTTTCAAGTGCAAAGGGACACGGGTTTCAGCGAGCAGGGAGGGGCGATACCTAAATTGGGGGCGAAGGGAATAAACCAGATCTGGCAAAATTAGGTGAGCCGTCAAAGGGATGCCTCGGAATAAAACGGACAGCTTGTGGCGTAGCAGTCAACGGGATTCTAAGGTGCGAGTTAAAGATCTGTTAGAAGGCAAATGGGTGCACATGGGTAAAAGGGCAACAATGCTACCTCGGATAAAGGGGTTCAAATGGTCCCTTGGCTGTGTGGTGTAAAGGGCCTACTAGTTTGAGGGCGAAAAAATACTGCATGCTGGCGGGAGTGAAGAGGCTCTTTTGGGTAGGGCTGCGGTATCATTGGATTTGATCTCTTTGGGTAATGAATCCTATTAGGTGCGGGTTAGTTGATCCTATTTGAGCAGAGAACTATCCAAAGTGGTAGCAGCAGATTTCCTAGGGATGGGGAATATGGTGCATTTACGTAAGAAGGGTATTTCTTCAGTGTGTGGGAATAGGAGAGAACAAGCGTTAAATTAGGCACTTGGGTGTAGTCAATGTTGCGTTTTAATTATACAGTGTCGGGTGTCCAGTGAATTCATCGGTAAAGATTGCAGTGGATCGCTAAAGTACAGTTGATTTTTGGGTGCAGTGGATCCCTGTAAAGCACTCGATTGTCATGTGCAGTGTCTGTTTTGAATTTCATTGAGCAGCTAGTCCCGGGCGCAGCTAACCTTTGGAAATGAGGCACGAGACTCACCTCAGTAGGCTGGCTGATTTCGAACAGGTCCAACCGGTTGTTATTCCAGTGGTTGATGATCTCGGCCAGTTTCCTGCGCTCTTCCTCACGACTTCCCGACATGCTGCTGCGGCTCTACCCGAGAGACCGCCACGAAAATCCAGGTTCTGAAACCGACGGGAGGAGGAGCTCAAGCAGTCCTCACTCCGGTTTCCTCCACTGTCGGGCTGTTTATGCCAAAACGCTCAGTTTTATCCCGAGCTCCAGTTCACAACTAGCTATCTTCGTCACGTTTTTTTCCTTGTCACTCCACTCTCACACCCTCTCTTGGCTTCTCCACAATATCTTTGCAGCCTCTCGCGCGCTCTTATCTGTACCCTGCGCTCTTGCAACGGGGCTGCTCTAGGTCAGCGAGCGGCGTGCACGCGCTTCGTCTCCTCCCTGACACACATACACACACGGAGCCGGCTACGCACTCTAGTCCGCACACAACAGCGTCTGTGGGAACATGGATAGACATAGAGATGAGACAAATAACCAGTGGCGAGAATAGGAACGTTGGAAAGGAATAGTGGTAGCCATCATGGAAAGGCAAAACAATTATCTCTGCAGGCCCACTAACAAACGGAATCACTTGTTAGGACGGGAGACCTTGGAATCTTGATGCGTCTAAAACCATTGTCACTGTTTGGTTTTAAGAAATGTTTCAATACACATATTTGAACATAAACCTGGCCAACAAACTACAACTTTTCATAGCCACAGCCTACAGATAAACATTGTTATTCATTCTTACCCAGTGTTGGGAACGACGAAGGAGCAGGCGGATTCCACAAGTTAAGCGGGCAAAACTGGGGAGGAGTTATGACGGACGAGTCATGACACCCAACATAGGGCCAGATGTATCAAAGGGTTTTTCCCATTCTGTGTCTATGGGAAAACGCTTTAGTACATATGGCCCATAGTGATTGCCGGTCAGAAAATACTGAATCTTTTGACCCTGATTGAAGACACCTTAGGACGAGATAGCTAATCAACATGTCAGTCAATAACGTCATCAATATTTACCAGAATGAGACAATTCACTTTAGTCAAAGACATTTAATAAAACTCGGAAACCACCATGACCTTGCAGTCACGAATAACCACACCAGTTTAGTAAGAATTTAGTGATATTAATTCCCTATTTGTTACAATACTACTAGCAAGTTTATTAATCTCAAAACCAAGAAGCACAATGGTGATAACGCGTCCCTTTATGATAATTTATTTCACATCAGGACTCGTTTTAGGCCAATGAATCTTTTGACCCAGTTGAGAGACATCGTAAGGCGAGATAGCTAATCAATATATCAATCAATACATCAATAACGTCATCAATATTTATCATAACAATACATTTCACCTTAGTCAAAGTCATTAATCAATTCAAGACGCTACCATGACCTTTCAGCCATGAATAACCACACCAGTTTAGTATAATTTTATGGATTTTATTCCCTATTAGTTACAATCTAAAATTAAGTGCGTTAACCTCAAAACCAAGAAACATAACAGCAAAGTCACAATGTGGCAACTTTGATAAGATTTCATTAAGGCAAGAATCACAAACATTAGAATATAACACGGCGTGAACATAGATCAAATTCAGCAAAGAGTCTATATCGCATCAGTTCAACATAGAAAATGTCAGTCGTTTGTCTATTTGCGTCAGTTTGGTGAACACCTGTCCTAACCACTAATTAGCATTCGCATGTTGGGCTTCATGCAAAATAATTTAGAACACCAATTTGGAAAACATCTAACTATGGTCTCTGTCAAAAGCAAGCAGTTGGTACCTAGAAAGGAAAAGCAAACAGACAAATTTCAAATGCATTGTCATAATTACCCTCCAAGGATTAGGTCAGCGCACAGGTTCATTATTCGTCTTCAGGACATCAGTTAGATCGCCATTAGCCAGGACTCAGCAAAAGGGCAAAAAGGGCACTTCCCTCATAAGGAGGAAAAGTGTAAATGGACAAACTAAGGGCAAGGATGGTTTTTCAAAAATTTCTAGTCACCAAACAGAGTGACAGGGTTTCTGGATAGAATCAATAGCATTCCCTAACCACCACCCCAGACCTCTCTGTGACATGGGTTTTTATCCCTTTTTCGTAGTTCATTCCCCCAAAATTCTATTGGACATTTTCTATACCCCACTATCTTTAACCTATCAAATTAGACATTAGGTAATTCTAATCTTCACCCCATATTTGTTTACAAGTTTTTGATTGGTCTTCGTTATTGACGTCTTCAGAGGTGACACGTCCGGTATGACTTCATTTCTTGACAATTCTTTGTACATCTTTTGGTCAGCAGATCCATTGTATTCACTGGTTTGAATGACCTTGTACATTACATTAATCTACAATGTTTCCCTTCATTTATAACATTTATTCCATGGGCGTAGGAAAGGCGCCTGAGAACGGATTTAACATGGTTACATTCATCTTCCAAGCTTGAAGAAAAAGAACATTGCGGGTCATAGCCCCTTGTGAGTTAGCACACTGAAAAATAGAAAAATGCATTTAATAAGAGAGCAAGGCAGCTAAGCTGCAGTTCATGCTAACTTAAGGCCTATAAATATTTCAGCACAATTTCAATAACGCAAACACTAGTATAAGCTTAATTAAACGTAACATAAACATTTTAATCATCATTATTATTTCGCGTATACATTGGTGGCCACTCATCGTGGTCACAATTCAAGTGCACGTTTAAGCAAAATCGTTATTATTATAGTTTCTATGCGGCATCATCACACATTAATTCATAAACATTTCATGTTAATATAGATTATATAAGCTACACTCTCTCAATAGCATAGTCACAATATGGCAACTCTGTTAAGATTTCATCAAAGCAAGAATCACGAATATTAGAACATAACACAGCGTAAACATAGGTTATCCTCAGCAGAGTAACACTAGCGCATCATTCTTAGCGCATCATTCAACAAAGCATAGATTCAGTCATTTGTCTATTTGCGTCAGTTTAGTGAACCCTCTTAACTAACCTCGAATTAGCATTGGCATGTTGGGCTTCATGAAAAACAATTTAGTAACACCAAATGGAAAACATCTAACTATGGTCTCTGTCAAAAGAGAAGCAGTTGGTACCTAGAAAGGAAAAGCAAACAGACAATCACAAGTTCATTGTCATATAGTTACCCTCCAAATTTAGGTCAGCACTCAGGTTCTGTTTTCGTCTTCAGGACATCAGTTGATTCGCCATCAGTCAGGAACTCAGCTCAGGCAGGAAGGGAAAAGGGGGCACTTCCCTCATATGGAGGTAAAGTGTAAACGGGCAATAAGGCACGTATGGTTTTAAGAACAAAACGGCAAAGTCTCTATTCAGAGTGACAAAGTGTCTGGATCATAGCAAATCGCATCAGCATCTCCGCATCTCCCTAACTAGTCTGGTCACTTCCGTGTGTCAAGGGGTTTTATCCCTTTTTCGTTGTACAGTCCCCTAAAATCTGATTGGACAAAGGGTTGCACCCCACTATCTTTAACCAATTAAAATCAAATTAGCTCATCGAATTTGTTACCCCATAACAGTACTCACATATTTTATTGGTTCTTATGATTGACGTCTTTAGCGGGTGGAGTGTCCAGTATGATTTCATCGTCTTGTGGTCCTTTGCCCATCCTCGGTCAGTGGCTCCATTGTCTGTACCGGTTTAGGCAACCTTGTACCTAAAATTAATCTACACTGTTGCATTCAGCTACAATGTTTCTATAAGCAGGATGATTTTCATGAGAACTGATCTACTACGGTTACATTCAGCTTCTAGCTTTTGGAAAAAACAAGAGTTCATGTCGTTTAGCAAGTCAGCACACTGCACGTTAGAAAAATACACATTTAATATGAGAGTCAGGCAGCTATGCCTCAACTCATGATAATTAAGGCCTAATGATTTATTAGCAGGAGTTTAACATTTAACCTTTCAATATTAGTGCAAAATCAAATTTTAATAAAACATTTCACAATTATTAGTCAGTTTCATTAGTCCCCATATACATTGGCGGCCACTCCCCGTGGGCACATTTCAAACGCATGTTATGGCAAAATACATTAGTACATTTTCTTTGCGGCATTATTACACATTAGTTCATAAACATTTCAGGTTAATATAGGTTATATAAGCTACACTCTCTCAGTCCCTCCTCTGATGACACTTGTCATCACACGAACCTTTCCCTTTCAACCTTTCATTTTCATCCTTTCACTTTCAACCTTTCACTTTGCGCATGATGCACATTTCAACATCTTGCCCTTTGTGTGAGCTTTCCCAAATTTCATTGAACATTTTCTCCCATTCATTTTCTTCATTTCTTTTACTTTGTTTTGTCAAATTTCTTTTAATTCTTTCATTAATTTTGCATGATCCCCATATTCCTAATAAACAAATCAGAACAATCAATAGACCCCCTAATATTTTTGCAAGTACCCTGTTCCAAATATTAGTGAACCAATTCCCTACTCTGGCAATTCCCTTTCCAACTTTCTCCCAAACTCCAGGTTCCTTCAACTCTTTCAAATCTGCACTATCTCTTGTTAGGTTAGTAAGTATGCCTCTAATCTTTTTACTATTGTCAGGTATGAACGCACAACAATGGCGCTCACTAAGCATCTTGCACACTCCGCCGCTCTATGCTAAAAGAATGTCTAAAGCAAGCCGGTTTTGAAGAGTCATAGCTCTTTCCGCAGCAAGTTCAGTATCCATCAGGAGTATAGGCCCTGTGAAGTTCGTCAGCATGTTATCCACAATAGTAGACAACTTTCAAATCTTTATGGAGTTTAAGATAACCCCTACTGAAGGAATTATGGCTCCAAATATGTCACCAACGACAGCAGCCGCTGTCTCTCTCTTTTGTCTAGTATGTTGTATTTCAGACATTTTAGGAATCTGTTTTAAGTCATCAATCTGGTAAATCTTTGGGAATACTATTCCCAACTAACATGTCCCATACCATCCCTTAGGGAGACGGTAACAAGCATTAAGTCCACATATATAATAGATCCCAGGGATCGCTGGATCCTGTCCATTTAACATGAATGTCCACTTACTCTGAAACAAAAACACATGCCTGCATTTACTCGTTCCCACAAAAAAAAGTGTCATGCTCAGATTTCGGCCTATATATACAAAGCCTACCTACATGTAATGCATCTACAGCTAACTTGCGTCTCTCATCTGTGTGATCTAAAAAACTCTTCTCTACAGGTGTTAGTAAGCAGGTTAAATTATTGTGGTGTGCATAAGCTGTTCCAAATGTTAATGTCGGCTCAAAGAAACCCCTAACTAATTTTATGCTATGCTCTTTAGCTAATTTATTTAAAAACTCAATCACACGCACAAAAGAAAACACCACATCTAAGTTTGAATACAAATATTGCACATGTTCTTGATCATATAATCTTGTTAGCAGCAAACTACAGCTTATCCCATATGTTGGAGGCAGACTATGGGAAGAAACCCCTTCTTGTACTGATGAAGGAATCTTGGTACACACATAACAATTCTTTGCATCCATTGTGTCAACATATTCATTCAGCAAGCAATAGAAGACATTAGTAGAGAGTTCCCCTTTTGGATTAGGTCCCTCATGCAAGTATTTTGCATCCTGCTCAAACTTTTTCCACGGTGTTAGTGTAGCAGTCTCATGTTTTGAAGCATTGTTAGTCACTTTCTTATCCAACAATGGCATTCCCACAATCACACCTATAATTATTATTGCACACACAATACCTAAGATAGCACTTAACCAACCACAGACCCTACCCTTTTTGCTATTACCTCTAGTGTAAGCCATGATCTGTAAAGAATCAGATAGCGGAATAGCTTAAAACAAACAATCAACTTGAGGACGATATAAAAGCTCTCTTTTTTTTTCTTTTTCTAATGCAAAGTCTCTTTTTCTCTCTGCGAGTATTTACAGCTTTTCACTCACTCCAGGACCCCTTTAGTCAAATCAGGTTTAGTACCTTGTCATAATCGTTTTTCAGAGTCAATTCAGGTTATCAGTGTCACATCCGGTAATTTATCAGTCTCTTTTCTCAGCTTTTCAGCTTTTCATTTCCAATTTCAATTTTAACACAGTCTCTTTCTCAGGTTGAATTCTGGTGCCGTAGTATTGACCTGGTACCTCTCGATCAAAACAGAACGCCAAGAATTCTTGTTGCCGTTCAGCTGTTGTTGCATATGCCCATTCAGGACCTGCGTACCTTCTGTTTGCGACCCTTTTTCTTTTCAGTCTGCGTTCACTCTGCAATTCTCCTTCACTGAGATCCTCTTTTCTGGTTGTGTCAATTTCTTCCTCTATTGTGTCACAAGGGACCACTTTCTCTCCTGCAGCTTGTTTCTTTGGCCAGTTATCACCTTTATGCGTTTTCTTCCTGCTTGGCCTTTCAGAACATTGAACAGCGCCCTCCTCTTGTGCTATGGTGTTTTCTCTTGACGGACGTGCAATCGGCTCAGGAGGAGTCAGTGCACTTTGACCTCCCTCTGCTTCTTCGCCCTCGTCTTCAGGGTCTGTGACGGGATCAAGTTCAAACCCGTATCTGTCTACTTCTGGGAGAACCTCTCATTGTCTCGGTTCTCCTGCTGCCTCTACTGAGATAGGCTCACTGTCACCTCTCTCGAACTCGTTTACTGTTTGAGGGACTAGGCCGTCCTCAGTGGGCTCTCCTTCAGTCTCAGTTCCCCTTTGAATACTCTCCGGCCCTGAGACTTCCTTCTCTGCAGTTGTTGTTTTGGACACTTCAAGTTCCTCATCAGTTGGACACGTCACCTTCTTTGTGTGACTGGTATGTATCCAATTTGGGACGCCTGCACATTTCACAGCAGTGGTTGTTGTCAGTATTACTTGATATGGCCCCTTCCAACGCAGCTCCAAACACTACTTCCTTACATGTTTTTTGACAACCACCCAGTCACCGGCTCTCAAGGTGTGACCTGGATCACAGATCGGTGGCAATGTGTTAGCCTCCACCTGGTGAGAAAAAGAGCGGACCACATCAGCCAGACCCTTGCAGTAGTCCAACACCATATCATCCGTGATATTCACAAGAACATTTGCAGGCACTGCGGGCAATCTCATGACTCTGCCCATCAAAATTTCATGGGGGGATAGTCTTGTCTTCTTATCAGGTGTGTTTCTCATTGACATCAGCACTAAGGGCAGTGCATCTGGCCACTTCATATTGGTAGCTTCACACATTATTACCATTCTCGACTTCAAGGTACCATTCATCTGTTCCACTAATCCCAATGCTTCAGGGTGGTAGCTACAATGCAGCTCCTGCTCAATGTCCAATGCAGCACACAAGAGCTTAATCACCTCATTGTCGAAGTGTCTGCCCCTATCTGATTCTAAAGAGACCGGAAATCCAAAACGTGGTATTAACTCCCTAAGCAACAGCTTTGCTACTGTAAGGCTGTCATTTCTAGGTGTAGGGTAAGCTTCAATCCAGTGACTGAAAACACACACAATCACCAACACATACCTCAAGCCTCCACACACAGGCATCTCAATGAAATCCATCTGCGTTTTGCTAAACGGACCTCCAGCTCTCCCTATGTGGCTCAAAGTCACCACAGTCCCTTTTCCTGCATTCATCTGTTGACAGATGATGCACCTGTGACAGATAACCTCTGCGGCTTGTCTGAATTTCGGATTGAACCAATCAATTTTGAATAATCTGATCATTGCGTCTCTCCCAAGGTGTGCCTGACCATGGTAAAACCTTGCAAACTGTGACAAAAGACTGTTTGGCAAAACCATTTTCCCCTCCTCTGAGACCCATAAGTCGTCAGACCTTTGTACACATTGCATTCTTTGCCAAGAGCGTTTTTCCTCCCTGCTAGCATGGCCCTGCAGTGATCTTAGCTCATCTAATGTATCAACCACTCTTAATGTAAAGTTCAAGCATGTTTCATTTTCAGTTTCAGGTAATAATTCCCACTGATCCTTGAACGATATACAGTTCAATGCGCAAAACCTTGCAACTTGATCTGCATAGCCGTTTCCCATTGACACAAAGTCTTGTGACTTAACATGAGCATTGCATTTCACCACAGCAATTTCAAGAGGTAACTGAATCGCATGCAACAAGTCCTTAATCATTTTGCCATTTTTCACTGGTGAACCAGAAGAGGTCATGAAACCCCTCTGTGACCACAGTTGGCCAAAATCATGCACAATTCCGAATCCGTATCTGCTGTCAGTATAGATAGTGACTTTCAGATTTTCAGCTGCGTGGCATGCTTTGGTAAGGGCAATTAATTCAGCCACTTGTGTAGAGAACACTCTTTCGAGCCAGGAAACTTCTAAAATACCGGTGATTGTACACACGGCATAACCAGCTCTCAGTATTCAAGAGTGAGTCTCTCAAGCATGAACCATCAACAAACATAATGTAATCATTTTCTCCTAACTGTGTATCCTTAATGTCAGGTCTGGGTTTGGTGCACAGTTGTGTTACCTCAAGACAATCATATTCTACTTCCTCAGCATTATTAATCTCAGCATTTTCAACAGGAAGTAAAGTTGCCGGGTTCAATACAGTACATCTCTTGAGAGAAACATTCGGAGACCCCAGTATAATGGTCTCATACTTCGTCAGCCTAGCATTTGTCATGTGCTGAGTCTTAGTTCGGGTTAGCAGAATTTCAACTGAATGTGGAACCATTACTGTTAAGGGATGTCCCATCACCCACATCATCCTCACCACGCAATGGGAACTGCTGTACTGTGTTATTTTGACTCATTGTTTGGCCTGTGACCTGTTGAGGAAGCATCACCTGTTGCTGTCCCATCGGAGCTAATGGTAATTGCATTTGCTGTCTAGGTACCATGGGAACCTGCTGTTGTATCTGCTGCATTTGTTCTGGTTGGACATGCAGCATCTGTATTTGCTGCATGGACTGTAACCCCTGCATCTGAACCATGTTATTCTGGACATTCTGATTTTGTCCTCTCATTTATGGACCCCTCATATTTTGAAATGCATCATTGCTTTGTTGAACAACACCATCCTGCACCACCATTGGGCATTCCCGCTTCCAATGCCCCAAGCCCCCGCACGCGTGACATGGTGACACCTTTTTCATCCCTTGCACATCATTTTGAACCACAACAGTATTTAAGTCTGGACTGCGGTTCAAAAAACCTTGACCTCGACCTCTTGGCTGTGCCTGAAACATGCCACTTCCCTGCGGTTGCTGCTGTATTACCTGTTGTACTCCATTTCCCTGCATACCTTCTTGCGCTGCCTTAATCTGCATCACCATCACTTTTTCCTTCAACTTTCTCTGCTTCAACTCAATCTCGTCACTACAGTATTTTGCATACTGCAACACCTCATAAATCGTTTTTGCCTGCCAACAGATCAAATGATTCTTAATTATCTGGCTAATCTCTTGTCTTAGCCCTTCAACGAACCTGAACACAAGATGATTCATGTCTTTCGGTTCTATGGTCTCAGTGCCACTGTAATGTTTGAACGCTTTCAACAATCTCTCATAGTAAGCATGAATCGACTCTTTAGCTTCTTGTGAAGTTCGATCGATTTTCTGCCAATCATTCACTTTCGGCGACACTTTCTGCTTCAAGAACTCAATCACCTTATGATAATACTTCATCACCTCCTCAGATGGTGCTCCAGTCACCTTAACCCTTGCCGGCTCCTGCATCGGCCAGACAACACCTCTCTTGCACTCAAGCCATAAATCAGGTGGAACTATAATCTCAAACAGGGTATTCAAGTCCTCCCAGAGACATTTCGCAAGCTTCACAAACCTACCTGTCTGCTGATACCATTCTACTGGCTTCTCCCTCAATCTGGGATAATCATTTGTGAATGACAGGATGTCTCCCCTAGACCACGGTACATGGACTAGAACTCCTCCAGCTGTTTCTCTCATTGGTAACATTTTTACTGTCCCCGTGTCCGGTGCGGCTTTAGCCTGATTTGGTTCTGGACCTTCGCCTTTCTCTTTGTCTCTTTTCTTTGCCCATCTGCCTTCCCATTTCTCTAAGGCTCCCCAGATTTGTGTGCTTTGCAGTATCTCTTTAAGATGCACCTTCATTCCGAATCTTTAGAATCAAAGTCTAATCTGTAGCTTCTTTTCAAATGTTTAGTATTCTCAATGTCTATATTGTATTTATCTGCCAGGTTTGTCAACCTCTGATGCACCTTGCCCACTTCTTTAGTGATCTTGGGGCACAGATACCTCAATTCTGCTTCTGTGTATGACTCTAATATGTTCACCCCCATTGTTCCTTCCACTAGTTCCAGTCTCACAAAAATTAGGTATTCTTCTTTTTCTGACTTATCTGCGGTTACCGCAGTAGTCTGTGAAGCATAAGTCTTTTCTAACCATTCATTCAACTGTTGCACAGAAAAACCTTGCAACAAAATGTTCCCTGACTGCATCAATGGTGAATGTGATGTATTTGTACTCATTGTCTGTGGGGCTAGCACACTTAACCCTGCTTGTCTCATTGCCTCCAAAGGAGCCCCAATCGGACTAAGGTCTAACAAGGACCTGAGTCCTTCTGCTCATTGTTCTCTTGGTGTCATTAGTTGGGGAGTTCCTGTGAACCCTCCTCTTATTGCTTCTTGGGTCATTATTCCCTGATCACATACGCCTGGTTTACCCTTCGCGTACAATGGTACTGGTGGACCAACAGTAATCGGTAATGATATGGCAGCTGGGGTCTGACCAGGTCCCAAACCCCGTGGAGCATTAACTCCCATGGGTGCTGTAGGTACTGAGTGCGGTTTTGCAACTGGAGCGTAACCTGGAATCAGCTATTGCTGCGGCTGGGGCAGCAATTGCGCAGTTGGCTCAATCTGCACTAGCTTTGATTTTGTATATATCGGATCAGGCGGCACCATCAGACTTGTATTTGTCTCTAACAGTTAGGAGCGCACCTGCCTGACATCCCAGCAATTAATCTGCCCCATTGCATCATGGTAGATGTAGTATCTTCAAAAAACGAACTCCATTACTTTTTAAATATTTCACCTTTAAGTAGGTACAGCCTTTACTGTGCATCTCTGGACACATGTGTTTCTGGGTTAGTCCCTTCTTCAGCAGAGAACATATTTGCGGGGTGCTGGGAATGCTGCCATAAATCCCCCGGTTTCAGTACCTCTTTCCTGGCATGCTGGTGCCTGCTCCAGGGCTCGTCAGCCCAGTAGCTCAAGGGAGCCTTTAAAGTCACAAACAGTTAGGAGCGCACCTGCCTGACATCCCAGCAATTAATCTGCCCCATTGCATCATGGTAGATGTAGTATCTTCAAAAAACGAACTCCATTACTTTTTAAATATTTCACCTTTAAGTAGGTACAGCCTTTACTGTGCATCTCTGGACACATGTGTTTCTGGGTTAGTCCCTTCTTCAGCACAGAACATATTTGCGGGGTGCTGGGAATGCTGCCATAAATCCCCCGGTTTCAGTACCTCTTTCCTGGCATGCTGGTGCCTGCTCCAGGGCTCGTCAGCCCAGTAGCTCAAGGGAGCCTTTAAAGTCACAAACAGTTAGGAGCGCACCTGCCTGACATCCCAGCAATTAATCTGCCCCATTGCATCATGGTAGATGTAGTATCTTCAAAAAAGTATTTGTCTCTAGTACTGGGACATCTGGATAAATCCTTTGAATCTGTGGCGGAGGTTGCAACTGTATCTGCGTGTCTGGTGCAGTGGGTACACTGACACCATTCTGCGTCAAAACTGTATCACTTGTCTGCATTGTATTTGTAATTTCCTTACTCTGTGTCGGATTCCCAGGACCCGCACTAGTGTTTGGAGCAGTGTAATTTATGGCATATGGTGGCGGGCGGTCACGTAACTATTGGTTAAGAAACTCCTCATCGTCTGAATCATCTTCATCTACCCAGGACCTCTGAGTTTCTTTAGGCTTACTAGAGCCCTTGTCAGTCTTACAGGTGGCTTTCTTTCCCTGTGTCTCATCTTCTTGAGTTATTGCCGGAAACAATTTAAGTCCGTCAACTATAACCCTTCTCCACATTTTGCTCTCATTGTCCCTTCTAGCCTCGACTAAAGTATTTTCTGCCCTTTTTATTCTCCTTTCAAGTTTTTGCTGTCTTTGTCGAATGGCCATTAAATCCCAGACTACTAATGCCTCATACTGGGCTGGCCTTGGGGGTGGTTTTTGTACACTTAACATCCATCTCAAATTTTCTAAAATTCTCGTATTGAACGTTCCATGCTCCGGAAATGCTAAACATCCCTCCTTCTCTGTTAATTTTCGCCACTGCTTCATCCAAAGACATGGTGCGACTCCCTTTCCCTCCATTACTATGTAAGCGGGAGTACCCTCAGGCGGTGTCGGCTCCCCTTCACTCGCCATAATATATGCGTCTCCCTTCAGAGCGCTTTTGAAAGCCTTGAAAAAATTCATTTTTGCGTCTTTTATATTGTTTAGAATCTAATCAGGAAGTGACTTTAATTCCCAGAACACTCTTCACCCACTTTCTCAACCTATTGCCTCTCACGGACGGCTGCCAATCCGTGTGCGACCCCTCTCGGCAACTGACTTATCCCAGCGCGGCACCACTGACGTCACACTCACACTCACTGCGGCTGACAAAGTCTTGCGGCTTGTCCTCCTTACACAAAACTAATGCACTATATTGCGAGCACCTGTAACCACAAAAACCCAAATTTGCCGGTTTACGACAGGAAGGGTAACACATTTGCTTCAGAACTTTACAGAGATTTCACTTGAAGCCTCAGCCGCTACTCTCTCATTCTCAGCTCCCGCACCCGCAAGCAGAATTCAACCAATTCCTACTCTCGACTTGTCAATGGTTTGTCCTAGTGCACTTTAGAACTTGCCAAATCTCCATTGAAGGTTTCATACACACAATTTGACTCAAACTTGACTTGTCAACCACGCCCGATTGACTTATTAAACCGCACAAATTACAACATAAATCCAAGTGTCTCCTACACTTGTCAAAATACTCCGGAGTCCTAGACCACGACGGGTCCGTACATCACCAACAACCACATGGATAATTTTTTAGCACAAAGCGCCACACTCACATGATGTATGCCGACTTCCCTACTCTCATACTACGGAATACGCCCACTCCTACTAAAACAAAATTACCTGGCCTAAAACACACAAACTTCACAAATCACCTGCAATGAGCATAGGCTGAGCAAGCGCAAATTCTACACCACACATACTAAAACGCCGGGAACATACCCAACTCACTTAGGCAGGATCCGAGATTCCGGGAAAGTCATGGGGAATTTAGAAACACATCATACCTCCAATTTGCATTATCTCAGAAAAACAATTTAAAACAAAGGTCCTCCGTCCTAGGGCCCCAAAGGGCCTAAACCGTCGCTCTGCTACCAGAACTGCTAACACGTCCCTTTATGACAAATTTACTCACTTTGGGACTCGTTTTAGGCCAAGTAATCTTTTGACCCTGATTGAAGACACCTCAGGACAAGATAGCTAATCAACATGTCAATCAATATGTCAATAACGTCATCAATATTTACCAGAATGAGACAATTCACTTTAGTCAAAGACATTTAATAAAACTCGGAAACCACCATGACCTTGCAGTCACAAATAACCACACCAGGTCAGTATGAATTTAGTGATATTTATTCCCTATTTGTTACAATACTACTAGCAAGTTTATTAATCTCAAAACCAAGAAGCACAATAGCATAGTCACAAAATGGCAACTCTGATAAGGTTTCATCAAAGCAAGAATCACGAATATTAGAACATAACACAGGGTAAACATAGGTTATCCTCAGCAGAGTAACATTAGCGCATCATTCAACAAAGCATAGATTTAGTCATTTGTCTATTTGCGTCAGTTTAGTGAACCCTCTTAACTAACCTCGAATAGCATTGGCATGTTGGGCTTCATGCAAAACAATTTAGTAACACCAATTTGGAAAACATCTAACTATGGTCTCTGTCAAAAGAGAAGCAGTTGATACCTAGAAAGGAAAGGCAAACAGACAATCACAAGTTCATTGTCATATCATTACCCTCCAAATTTAGGTCAGCACTCAGGTTCTGTCTTCGTCTTCAGGACATCAGTTGATTCGCCATCAGTCAGGAACTCAGCTCAGGCAGGAAGGGAAAAGGGGGCACTTCCCTCATATGGAGGTAAAGTGTAAACGGGCAATAAGGCACGGATGGTTTTAAGAACCAAACAGCAAAGTCTCTATTCAGAGTGACAAAGTGTCTGGATCATAGCAAATCGCATCAGCATCTCTGCATCTCCCTAACTAGTCTGGTCACTTCCGTATGTCAAGGGGTTTTATCCCTTTTTCATTGTACAGTCCCCTAAAATCTGATTGGACAAAGGGTTGCACCCCACTATCTTTAACCAATTAAAATCAAATTAGCTCATCAAATTTGTTACCCCATAACAGTTCTCACGTATTTTATTGGTTCTTATGATTGACGTCTTTACCGGGTGGAATGTCCGGTATGATTTCATCGTCTTGTGGTCCTTTGCACATCTTCGGTCAGTGGCTCCATTGTCTGTACCGGTTTAGGCGTCCTTGTACCTAACATTAATCTACACTGTTGCATTCAGCTAAAATGTTTATATAAGCAGGATGAATTTCATGAGAACGGATCTACTACGGTTACATTCAGCTTCTAGCTTTTGGAAAAAACAAGAGTTCATGTCCTTTAGCAAGTCAGCACACTGCACATGAGAAAAATACACATTTAATATGAGAGTCAGGCAGCTAGGCCTCGACTCATGCTAACTAAGGCCTAATGATTTATTAGCAGGAGTTTAACATTTAACCTTTCAATATTAGTGCAAAATCGCATTTTAATAAAACATTTCACAACTATTAGTCAGTTTCATTAGTCCCCGTATACATTGGCGGCCACTCCCCGTGGGCACATTTCAAATGCATGCCATGGCAAAATACATTAGTACATTCTCTTTGCGGAATTATTACACATTAGTTCCTAAAGATTTCAGGTTAATATAGGTTATATAACCTATGCTCTCTCATTGTAATTGACTGTAAGTATTGTAAGTGGAATCTTGCTATGAGGTTCCAGGTCAGTCGATGTAGGGTGTTAAGAGAGTGTGGTTGATTAAAAGTCTGGGTGGAACTATAGTTCCGTTTGCGCAGTTGGCGAACTTCGGGGACTCAGCGCTATGCGTGTGACGCAACATTCCAGCTAAATTACGCCATCCGGCGTGTGGCAGCATTTTTCAGTTTGCACAACTCATGTTTTGGCGTGAGTGTGACTTATTTTGGCGCATGCTTTCAAGCACAATGAGATTTGCCAGCTCTTAGCGAGCACACATGATTTTTGCTGGCTGTTCGCATGGCTTCCATCACCACTGAGCCTTCCGGTGCCATTTTCGTGACCCTGGCGAGCAGCTGCTCAAGGAGCAAATTTTCTACTGAAGAAGCAGCTAAATTTACTCAAAGGGGCGTTTTCAGGTGACTATTCTACTCCAACAGCCTGTTTAGGTTGTTTTTTTTAGTGCAAAGAGCTTATTTTACTTTTTTTCAACAGGAAGGAAGTGCCATAGAGACTTTAACTTTGTGAAGAAGAGAGTCGCAGTGTGGGAATTGGTAAATTTTGATTAAGGTTTATTCAAAGTACATGCCCACCAAATCCTCCGAAGTTCTGCTGTCACAGCGTCCTGGCCGCAACTGACAAACCGGTCGCTGCCAGAACGCTATGGGACGACGTCCTTATATATTTCTCCAACCCGGCCAAAAGTGGTCATCGAATTCTGAAAATCCCGGATCTTTTCTCTGAGGCCTCGGGCCTGGCTTTGAACCCCCGCAAATCTCTATTGGCCCCCCTGCACCCCTCCAGAGACCGCGTAGAGTGGCAACGTAACATCCCAATCAGGCGTAACAGTTTTAAGTACCTGGGAGTGCAGATAGCCCTACTACCAGAACTAGCGTGGGCGCTCAATGTCGCACCACTTACCAGACGAGTCAAAGACGACCTCCAACGTTGGCGGACCCTACCTCTCAATCTGCTTGGTAGAATAGCGCTTTAAAAAATGATGATCCTCCCTAGGCTCCTTTACCTACTGCAGAATTTCCCATACCCAGTTCCCCAGAAATGGTTCAGGGAAATGGACACAATAACACGTCAGTTTCTGTGGTGCAGCACCTGTCCTAGACTGGCCCTTAATACCTGCCAAAGAGATGTCTGTGATGGAGGTTTGGGAATGTCCAATATTTATTACTATCACCTTGCGATGCACCTACTTGTAATTAATGACAGGATGGGAGGTGGTTGGACGGACCCAGCATGCCGACTGGAGTTCCAGACAATGGGCTACCCTCGGGTCTTTGACGCACTATATGGTTGTACGATCCCCCGGGTGACCCCTGAAGTGACTAGGGTGGTCTTGGTGGGCTGGCGCGAGGCCCAGAGAGTGTCGGGCTGGTGGGGCCGCCTCACCCAACAAACTTCATTGTGGCAAGGGAGGCAACTGGCGGAGGTCTCGGCGCTGGACGGATTCCAGAGATGGGATAGCATAGGAATCTCCGCAATGGGTGACGTTTGGGGGGGGGTCACACATGCGATCCTTTGAAGAGCTATAGCGACTCTTTTTGCTGAACAAGACTCAATTCCACAGGTACCTTCAGCTTCGCCATGCTCTACTGCTACATATCCACGCAGGAGAAACTATACCTGAATACAGTCCCATGGAGGCGAGGGTGCTAATGGGGGACTTACTGGAAGGCGGTCATGAGGGAGGTCTCGGGGGTCCTTCACGGTGAGGTGGAAGCGGCTCCATTGCCACTCCTGTTGGGGGCCATGGGGGAAGTGGGACTGAAAAGAGCAGACTGAATCTTCCTGGGAGTGGCATGCCTGGTGGCAAAAAGAGATATTATGGTGGACTGGAAGGCAGGGGCGGCACCGGCACTGGCCAAGTGGAGACGAGGTGTAGACTGGTGTGCACAGCGTGAAAAACTTGTATATGAAGCCAGGGGGTGCCAGAATAAATACAATACAGTGTGGGGGAAATGGGAGGACACTTGGAGCAGTTAACTTGTATGTGTGCTGTACGACTCGGTGGGTGATGTCATCATCAGAAATGACTTG
This sequence comes from Pleurodeles waltl, assembly GCF_031143425.1. Classification (NCBI taxonomy): domain Eukaryota; kingdom Metazoa; phylum Chordata; class Amphibia; order Caudata; family Salamandridae; genus Pleurodeles; species Pleurodeles waltl. Next base: position 850,452,271 of record NC_090444.1, read on the forward strand.
TGGGAGGGTCCCCCCTCTCCTTATCTTTTACTTCCTTTCTTCTTTTCTTCATTACATTGAGTCCGTACAGCCTATTATCATTACTTTGGTAAACATTATCTGTGGTGACCTGTTGGGGACAGGGGAAGTGACAGTCTTCGGGCACCGGTTGGTGCCATGTGTATGTATTTTAATTTTGTTGTTTTCACAAAATCAATAAAAGCTCTTTATCAAAAAAAATATGGACTCCAGAAATGTAATAGCAGAATTTGTATTAGGGACCTCAACAAACAAATGATAAATTCATTTAGAATGATAGTCGATTAAAACTATGAGATATATCATATTGTAAAGTAACATCAAAAATGGTCCAGAGAAGTCCAAACCTCCCATTTCCCAAGCACCTACAGGAAAAGGAACAGGCTGCAGAGGATGTTCATTTGTTTTCCAATGCTTATCTGAGACTAAACAATCAGGACAATTGTCAATCACAGATTTTACATTATTTTCCAAGGATGGCCACCAATCATTTTTTTTTATCCTTTTACATGTTTTAGACAATCCTAAATGCCCCTGGTGCGCTATCATAATCAAATCATGTCTTATGTCTTTTGGTGGAATAAACAGTTCTCTACGCATCACTATGCCATTAACTACTGCTAATTCACTAGCTATTTTGAAATACATCTTTAAGTCAGCAGATAAATATTTTATTTTAGGCCATCCTTGTGAAATAAGTTGTTCTATTTTAGATAAATTTGCATCAGACTGAAATGCTTCTACCCAGTTTTCTTCTGTAATTTTACCACCACATTCGTCAATTTCTTCTAGAATTGCAATTACACATTCTGTATCAATTAAAATTCCTGCTTCATTATTCTCTATTGACATCCTAGATAAGCAATCAGCCTGGAAATTGTTACTTCCAGATAAATATTTTACATTAAAACTGTAATCTTGAAGTTTGAATACTAGCCTTACTAATCTGGAAGATACATTGCTATAAGTTTTACCACAAAGAATATGCACCAAAGGTTTGTAATCCGTGTACTGATCAAATTCACGTCCCCATATGTATACTTAAATTTTTTGAATTGCCCATACAGATGCCGACGCTTCCCTTTCTATAGTACTATATAGTTTTTCTGATGGTATAAGAGTCCTTGAAGCAAACCCAACCGTTTGTTCTTTATTATTGACCCTTTGACTTAAAACTGCACCCAAACCTGTCAAACTGGCATCTACAGTGATAGTACACTTACATTCAGATTTATAAGGGTGTAATGCAGGAGCTTCAATCATCATTTTCCTCACTTTCTTAAACGTCGGTTCCAATTGTCCCGTCCATTCAAACTTCACTCCTTTCCCTAAAAACATTCTCAATGGTTCTACTTTACATGAGTATCCTTGTACAAACCATGCATAATACTGAGCAAGTCCTAAGAATGACTTAAGACCATCTCTGTCCTTTGGCGATTTGGCTTCCTGTATGGCACTTAACAAAGAGAATTTAGGTGTTATACCCTGTGACGAAATTGTGTGACCTAAGTACTCTAAGGGCCAGATGTAGGAAACTGTTTGCGACTCGCAAACGGCAAAATTTGCCGTTTGCGAGTCGCAAAACGCAGTTTCCTATGCAGAAATGCATTTTGCGAGTCGGAACCGACTCGCAAAATGCATTTCCAACTCGCAAATAGGAAGGGGTGTTCCCTTCCTATTTGCGAGTCGCAGTGGGATGCAATACCATTTGCGACCGCGTACGCGGTCGCAAATGGCATCGCAGTTACCATCCACTTCAAGTGGATGGTAACCCACTCGCAAATTGGAAGGGGTCCCCATGGGACCCCTTCCAGTTTGTGACTGGACCCAAAAATATTTTTTCAGGGCAGGGAGTGGTCCAAGGGACCACTCCCTGCCCTGAAAAAATACCGAAACAAAAGGTTTCGGTTTTTTTTAAAGTGCAGCTCGTTTTCCTGTAAGGAAAACGGGCTACACTTAAAAAAAAAAAAACTGCTTTATTTAAAAGCAGGTCACGAACATGGAGGTCTGCTGACGTCAGCAGGCCTCCATGTTAGCGAGTGCCTATACTCGCAATGGGGCCGCAAATTGCGACCCACCTCATGAATATTGATGAGGTGGGTCATTGCGACCCCATTGCGAGTCGCAGTCGGTGTCTGAGACACCGTACTGCATAGCAAATTGCGACTTGCAATTTGCGAGTCGGATGGACTCGCAAATTGCAAGTCGCAATTTTGCATTTTGCTACATCTGGCCCTAAATTCCTTACCCCAAACTTACATTTGTCTCGCCTTACAGTCATTCCAACTTTAGACAACGTTTTTAGTACTCTCTGTAAAATTTGATTCTGTTCAAGGATGTTTTTTGCATGAATTAGTATGTCGTCTTGATATGCCTGTACACCCTGCATATCACCAAACAACTTGTCTAGTAATCTTTGGAAAACGCTAGCTGCTGATGCCATACCAAACGGAAGCCTATGGTACTCAAAAGCTCCAAAGGGTGTTATGAATGTGGTAAGTTCCCTAGAAGGTGACGACAAAGCAATTTGGTGATATGCAGAACGCAGATCGAACAAGGAGAAGCTTTCCGCCCCACTTAAGTTTGCCAACAACTCCTGACTTTTAGGTATAGGATGGCAATCCACAACAATGTTCTTATTCAGCGTGCACAAAGCAGCACACAACCTAAGTGCACCTGATTTTTTCTTAGCCACAACGATTGAAGAAACCCATTGAGAACATTCCATTGGTTTACTGATATTTTGCGAACACAAATCCTCTAAAGTTTTCTTCAAATCCTTTCTTATACTAAGAGGCACGTTACATACTTTTTGAATAACTGTCTTTGCATCTGATTTGAGTCTAATATGATCTTCACATCCTTTAACCAGACCTATTCTTTCCTGGAATACATTTTCAAATTTCTTACAAATAACTTTTACATCCTGAGAAATTAAATTCACACTTACAACTTGTTCCTTATTACATTCGCACCTTCTAATTGGATTGTCAGAACCAGGGACTAGGTATAAACCCATTTTGGCTAAGTCCTTCCATCCAACAATGTTTTTTCCTTTAATGGCAACATATACTTTCAAATTTGTACTACGTCCCAAACATTCTATGGCAGTTACAAAACACCTAAGCATTTCAATTTCTTTCTCACTAAATGGCAACAAATTAACATCAGAAGGCAATAATTGTATTTTACTACCGTACATCTAAAAAAATGTAGAATCTCGCAAAATGGTTATGGGAGAACCTGAGTCAGCCATAACTTGTATTGTGACATTATGAATTTTAGCATCAACCACTGGTCATTTAATGCTGCCAGTTTCAGTAACTGAATTGCATTCCACAGTTAATAGTACACTTTCTTTTGTTTCAACATTATTGTCATTACCTTCTACGCTGTTGATCTTAACGTTAGTCTTATTCATTCTACACACTACTTGTAAATGGCCAACATTTTTACATAACATACAACACTTTGATAGCTGGACAAGTAGGATTATTAGTAATATGACTCTTGGATCCACATCTGAAACATTGCATGACTTGTTTTCTTGCAAATGTTCTTCTTGTTTTATCGTTCATACTGACAGCGCATAACATTTGTGTAGACTCTTCTAATACATTTTCAGGAACTTCTTCATTCAGAGCTTTTGAAGAAATCATGGAGCATTCAATACATTTAGCTAACTCAATGACCTCTGCAAGTGTAGGATTCCTACATGCCATTAATCTTTCTTGAATTTTACATGAGTAACAGTTAAACACAAATTGGCAGTGAATGGCCATGTCAATGTTTGCTCCAAATTCACATGTGGCAGACAAAATTCTTAACGCTGAAATGTACTCTTCTACACTTTCATCAGCATTCCGTTTTCTCTTTACGAATGTATGTCTTTCAAAGCAAAAAGCTGGGTTCCTCGCAATAATGTTTACTAAGTCTCTCAATTGCTTCTTGATATTGGTCCAACTCCATGGCGTTATCTCCTGCTTGCCCTCTAATGATGGCATTCACAACAGGTAAATTGTCAAACACTTCTTGAGCGGCTTGTCCTAAACTACCATATAATAAAGCTAACTTTCTTGCTGGATAAAATGTATTTGCATCTATTACAACAAGATAGTTGTGAAAGAGTTTAAACCACTGCTTCCATTTTATTGGTGGTCTTCCAGGCCTTTGTAGAAAAGGTGGAGGCTGAATGAACTGATGTTGCATTGGAAGTGATATAGCCATTTCTGTTATCACTGAGTTTCCAACAAGCTGTTTGTAGCAGGTAAACAATGCAGGGAAACATGTAAAAATATTTGTATTTGTTGTGTGAAAATGTGTTGAATAAATGCTTCTTGGTATTTATTTAATTGTCAATTCTGTCTAAAAATGACTTGTGACTCTCTGAATTATACAAATTATTTTCGAACTCAGCACATGTGCCTTTGAAAATGTTGTTACTAGGCAACGCGGTACGGCCTTGCTGAACATGGCCATCAGTTGTGTGTTGCCTAGCAACATGAAAAGCTTGCTGCAGGGGTTACTCAAAGACACGTCGAGGCAGACTATATGAACTTGAAGTGTTGCGAATAAACGCGTGTAGCGTCAAAAGGAAGTAAACGCACCTTAACCTCTGCATGTGTACATGTGTCGCGTCGAGGCAGGGTAACCAAACCGGAACCACTATGTGTGTAAGCGCATCTCATAGAGGCAGGAGGAATAATTTAAGCTAGTGCGCGTGTCGTATACACGTTGCTTGAATGCAATGGAATTTGACGAAGACGCACAGATTACTCACGGTCTGGTTCCTTATGTATTCCGAGGCAGCCGGTGCCAAAATAATAATTTCGCTCTTGTGGGCATGTACAGTTGAAGCTCGTTGCCAAATGTGAAGAAGAGAGTCACGATGCTGGAATTGGTAAGTTACGATTAAGGTTTATTCAAAGTACATGCCCACCAAATCCTCCGAAGTCCTGCTCGCACAGCGTCCTGGCTGCAACTGACAAACCGGTCGCTGCCAGAACACTACGGGACTCCGACCATTCCACTGCCTGCATTCTACGTTCTGCATTCATTCCAATAGCACCCATTACAAACTTCCTCTTCCTGTTCTCATTGCTTTGTCCATTTCCTGGTTATTTTTCACTTGGATTTCAAGGTGGAAGGATCAACAATTTTCTAGTATTCGTGACAAGAATTTTCAATTCTATTAAGGATACGGAGGTGAGGATTATGCTTTTTTTCTATTTACTATCAACACTCAGCAGCCAATAGAAAAACAGTAAAAACAAAAACTACATTTCACAAAATCTCACAGCCTCATTATGACCCCCAATCAGGGCCAGCCATCCACTATATATCTCACAATCCTTAAAGTTCATCCCCTTTCTTTGCACATCTATGCCAAGGATAACTGATTAACAAACCAATCGCCAGAAACGCTGAAATTCAGAACCAAAAGATGTCCTTCCAATCAAGGGAGCTGAAACATTGCACAATGGGTACTAAGGAACCGATTCACCCTTCTCCATGTCTGAGATAAACTTCGCTAATGTGTCCCTCAAGTAGGCTTCTCATCTGGAAAAAATAATAAGGCGGTAACATTCTAAACTATTACTCCATGTCATAAAATATCAGGTTCGAAAACAAACATTTTGATCTGATAATATTGACATGACTTTATAACATATTATAGATACCAAGGGTGGGATAATCCTCGCCTCCCTGTCCTTAATAGAACTGAAAATTCTTGTTGCGAACGCTAGAAATGTTTTGATTCTATGTCAGGACCAGAGGCTTCGGATTATGCTAGTTTAAAGATCAGTGATCACTCCAGAAGCTACATCCACAATTGGTTTATGATAGAACAATTTAAAAGTAGAATCTGATGACCAGTCTGCAGCTGTCATGATATCTTCCAACCTAGACCCTGAATTGAAAGACTTGGAGGCCATAGCCTCACGAACCGAATGAGCCCCAAAAACTAAGTTATCTATGCCTGCCTCTTGCAACAACCATCTGACCCATCTCGCCAGAGTCACCAAAGAAACAGGACCAAATGGCTTTTGCAAGGAAATCAATAATTGCCCAGCGTGATCTCTACGTAATTCTCGAGTAACATCTTCATATACCTTTAAGCAACTTACCACACATAATTTAGAGTTGTCTCTAAACACAGGATAACTAATACATTTTTAGTTTGATTTTGTACGTTTAGAAATATGAAAAGAGATTCCTGTAGGAGTAAAAACTCTTATCTGCAAAATCCAAGGCCTTTAAGTCAGAGACTCTCCTGCATGATATTAAACAAAGTAATATGGCCAATTTTGCTGACAATTGTTTCCTTGAAAGACCCTCATTGGCCCGCCAAGCTACCAAAATTATATTGACATCCCAAAGAGATGAATACTTTGGTAGAGGATGTTGAAGCATACGAACACCATGCAGTAATTTGCAAATGAATGGATGTTCACCCACAGGTTTACAATCTATGTGAGAGTGTTTAGCTGAAATAGCTGACCTAAAATTATTCACGGTTCTGTATGCTAGGCCCTGTCCTATATGAGACAAAAAAAAATCTATCATCTGCACTGAGGCCCCCAAGGGATCCACACTCATCTCACTGCACCAATCCAACCATCTCTTCCAGGCGGCGGCATATCATTTATGTGTACTAGGTGCCAAGGATTGAGAGAGGAAAAATCTAGTATTCTCAGAAATTCCTGTGCCCTGAGATGATCCCCTGATGTCTTCCAAGCCATGAGCGAAATTTGCTCCTCCAAAATCAGAGGATGTGGATGCCCCATTGGGTCCAATAAGAGATCCTCCAGAGGGAGAATTCGATATGGAGCAGCACAGCAGAGAGTGAAGGCCACTGAAAACCATGACTGAGCTTTCCAGCACGGGGTCACCAGAACCAATTCTGCTCTCTGACGAATTACCTGGGAGAGAACTCGATGAATCATGGAGAACGGGGAAAGGCATATTGTAATCCTCCCGTCCAAACTTGGAGAAAGACGTCTGAGCAGAGTGCGCTCGGATCCGGTCTCCAACTGTAGAAGCATGCAAGTTGTGCATTCAGTCAGGACACAAACACGTCTATCATGCATGGACCCCAAAGCTGATTCAGAAACCAAAATATTCTGGCGTGAAGATGCCAATTGCAGGCATCCCTGAGATGTCTTGAATTCCAGTCCGCGACTACATTCACCTTGTCTGGAATGTATTCTGCTGTTATGGGAATCTGAAGTTCTAGACAGAAATGCCAAAAATCCTTTGCAATTTCCACCAACATCCGAGACCGTGTCCCCCACCCAACTTGTTGATGTACCGTACCGCTGATATGTTGTCCATCTTCAGGAGAGTACAACATTTCGATTTGAAAGGGGACAAAGTCTTCACTGCAAAGGAGCCCACCAGAAACTGCAAGCAATTGATGTGTAATTGAAGTTCCTCTGGAGACCACATTCCCCTCGGTTCCATCTGACCTCATCTGGCTCCCCAGCACCATCTGCTGGCATCTGATTCTATGATCACTTCCAGAACCGAGGCGAAAATCGCCTTGCCATTTCAAGCATCCGCATGAGTCAGCCACCAATGAAGCTCCATCCAACCTTCCTGAGAAAGGTCAATCAATTCGGAATAAGTCAGAACTCTGCAAAGGTGAAGAATTGTCAACCTCTGGAGAGCTCGATAATGTAATGGACCCCGGAAAATGGCCAGAATGGACGATGCTAGGAGGCCCACTAATCGAGCAAGCACCCTCAAGGAAATCGAATGAGCAGACAAAGCTTTTTTCATTTCTTTCTTTATAGCCAGTCTCTTGGTTAAAGGGAGTTTTAGTTGAGACAATACAGAGTCTATCTTGAAGCCCAGAAAGTCCATATTCTGCACCAGCACTAACTGGGGTTTTTCTGCGTTGATTATGAACCCTAGATCTTGAAGGAGTTGCATTGTTCAGGAAAGATGGAGGCGAGACATACACCCTTCTCTCTTAGCCATTGCATCACTAGGCGCATGACCTTGGTGAAGCACCAGGGGGCAGAAGAAAGACCGAAAGGAAGGGTGGAAAACTTGTAACATTGTTTTTTTCCAAAAGAACCGAAGGAACCTGTGATGGGGGCCAAAAATAGGAATGGTCAGATACGCATCTTTGAGATCCAGGTGGATCATCCAGTCCCCTTCCAACAAGAGGTCCCTGAGAAGGTGAATGTCTTCCATCTTGAAATGTCGGTAAACAATCCATGAGTTGAAGTGTTGCAGATTGAGTACCAAAGAGGAACCTCCTCCCTTCTTTTGAACTAGGAAGATCGTACTGATAAAACCTCTTGGGTGAGGGTGAGAGGTGACAATCGCACCTTTTTGAAGAAGGGCCTCCTTTTCTCAATCTATAAAAACTCTCTCTTGATGGGAAAAACTTAGAGGAGGGAGGGATCTTGGTTGCTGGGGATCCGTATAAAACTCTAGATGATAACCTGTGATTGTGTCCAGTACCCAAGCATGTTGCGTAATCAAAGACCAATTTTGAACAAATAGACTCACTGTTCCCCCGAGAATAACTTCCCCTGGAGATATAATTGTTACCTGTTTGAGAGGAATTTTGGTTGTAATATCCTCTTTTGTGGGGTCCTCTAGGATTGTGGCCCCTATATCCTCGGCCTCTGGTTGGATAGAAGTTGGAGCCGGATTGGTAGTTTGAGTCTCCTCTACTCCTCTGACATGGAGGAGAGGTCTGGCGTGTGAAGCGGCCAGATCGACCTCTGAAGTGCCCAGCCTGGTGAAAAAGGCCACTGTGAAATACTTTTTTAATTGAGGTTTGGGCTTTGTCCAAAGCCGAAAAGGTAGCGACGTACTTAGCAAGATCCTTGACAAACCTGTTGCCAAACAAAAGGCCTTTTGCAGCTGGACCAGCATGAGCTGGAGCTAATTCTGCTAATTTTGGGTGAATGCGCAACAAAAAAGATTTCCTACGTTTTGTAGGTATAGAGCAGTTAGCATTCCCCAAAAGACAAACGGCCCGTTGGGCCCATTCCAACTATGCGTTCGGATCAATAGGCTCTTGCGAAACTTTAGCCTGGACTGCCAAATCAAGAATCTTAGTGAGGGGACCTTAAATGTCCAAAAGGTTTGTCCTGGCATCCACGCCAGGCCCTATCAATACCTTTTTTTCAGGTCTTTTGCATATTTCTTAAGAAAAGTCACCATGTGGCGGTCTAATTCAGGGGTCTCCGCTATTTTCCCCTCGAGGGCAGGATGCTGGCATTCAGATCGTAGCGTACTATGGATATCCTTCTCAAAACCTTTTCTGAGACGTGATTGCACACAGGTAGCCACCTCTTGACAAGTGGTCCACTCGGAGGACCTGGGATGCACTATATTATCTAGATCAAATAAGAGATTCTTAGTCAGAGGGGGAGAAGAATCCGGGTTCTCGGAATGACGTGTTTTGCGCTTGCCTTTGCTCTTTTCAGAAGGAGAATTCTCCTCAGAGTCCGAAACTGAGGACTCATCGGTTGAATTATGGGTGGTACGCAAAACGGGCTCAGAGTTTTGACTCTGGAAGGCATTATACTCATGGTCATTTAGCACTGAATTAATGGTGTGTTCTAATGGGTCAAAATGTGACCGGCCAGGCTCATTTACATTGACCTCACCTGGGGTGGGGTTCCCTGAGCCTGCGCCAAAGCGCCTGAGTCCAAAATTAAATATAGGCTGCGCAAAAGGATGTAAGGCCTTTACTAAAGCCTTACTTACAGAGTCCTGCACATGAAAATTAAGGGCCTCCACCAGGCGTTCTTCCATGTGCTGGTCAAACTGACCAGTATATTCCCCATAGTATTCATCATCATTATATTGGGCCATATTTGCAGTGTAATGATAAATAAGCAGAGGTCTCAGAAAACACTGCAGCAATTACTTGGGGGGGGGAGGGAGCCCAGGTGCCTAAGAGGTCACACAGAGTCATGCAGGTAAAATGAAAGTTAGTTGTAGCATAGAGGAGCCCATCACCACTTCCCCCTAGAGCGACACTCTGATGAGGTTTATTGCAGGCCAGCGGGCGTAGGACGGGCTGCACTGGAGCAGAAAACATGTCCTGCCTCTGCCAAGTAAAGTGCGCGCTCACAAGACTCGATAGCCTGTGTTGTGTGCATGCGCGATCTCCGCAGCAGAGAGAGGACCGCTCCGGCAAAGCCACGCTTCCCCTGACGCTCCTTACTGGCCTAATACAACACAGTCAGAACAAGACCGTTGTCACAGAAACGTGATGCCCAAACCATCGTAAATTTACACACAAGGCGCCTGTAAGCAAATCGCTGCGCCGTAAAACAACGACAAATTCAATAAAAGATGTGTTAACAATAATAGTACTTATCCCTGCGTGAAGCAGCAAAGAAAGAGGACGGACTTTAAGAACTGTGAGATATATAGTAGATGGCTGACTCTGACTGGGGGGCTGTGAGATTATGGGAAATTTAGTTTTTGTTTTTACTGTTTTTCTATTGGCTGCTGTGTGTTGACGGTAAAGAGAGAGAAAGCATAATCTGAAGTCTCCGGTCCTGACATAGAATCTCTCACTCTGGCTGCAATTGCTGCTGCATGTATACTATTGGATTTTTAGGACTTTGATTTTGTGATATCACAACTAAGTTGAAAAACGTTTGTTTAAAGGTGTTGTTTGTGTGACAGAGAGCATACACCAGTATTTATTTGTACCTCTATTTGATTTTTAAATTTGATTGTAGTTGTGGTGGGTGGCCTGGAGTTTCAGTAGGAGCCTAGTTATTAGTTTGCATTTCATTTTTTAACTTTTGTAAGGCAAAAAGGTTGCACAGTTCAGTACATTTTTGTCATGTTTGTAAAATATTTGCACTATTAATTTATTTTACAATATGCACTAGTCTGCCCACGGGCCATCCAGCCAGTACTAGTCATGGGTACAGAAAACAACTGTTTCTGAGGTATATGCTGTTTTAAACATCATTTAGGCAATGGATGGCATTGGATTTAATTAAAAAAGTATTTTTTTGTATTACACATTTTTTCCTCCAAAAAGTGTATGTTGATATGGCAATATTTGATGTCCTGGGAGAATGTGTGTTGCTGTAAAAGTTTTATAGCTTACTAATTTTTTTTTGGCATTGCTGAATCATTGGTAGTGTTGTCCTCATTGTCAGCATGCCTACTTTGTCTGGCCACTGTGTGTGTGTTTGCCATAGGCCACCACTTGTCTTTGTTCTCCATGCCATGTTGCCGGGACGATTTAGGGCAGTCATTGAAAACTTGTATGTGTTCTTTGTTATCCATGCCTCCTTGCTTGTTGTTTGACCATGTGGCCGGAGTCCATTTTTCTTATTCAGCCAGTGTGCTTTTGCCATAGGATTTCATGTGTTCTTTGTTGTCCATGCCTCCTTGCTTAGTGTTATTTGACCATGTGGCTGGAGGCCATTTTGTGTAGACAGTCAGTGTACTTTTGCCATGGGCCTGCATGTGTTCTTTGCTCTCCAATGCCTCTTTGCTTGCTATTGTTGATTGACCATGTGGCCGGTGGCCATTTTTTCAGGCAGTTAGAGTACTTTTGCCATCGGCCTGCATGTGTTCTTTGTCCTTCAAAACCTTCCTGCTTGCTGTTGTTATTGTTGTTTGACTATGTTGCCAGTGGCCATTTTGTGTAGCCAGCCAGTGTGCTAGTTCTTTAGGCCTGCATTTGTTCTTCTTTGTTGTCCATACTTCCTTTCCTGTTGTTTGGTCATGTGGCCTATTGCCATTTTGTGTAGACAGTCAGTGTGCATTTGCCATAGATCTGTTTATGTTTGTTCTCCAATGCCTCCTTGCTTTACGCTGTTGTTGTTGTTTGACCATGTGGCCGGTGACCATTTTGTGCGATCAGCTAGTGTGATTTTGCCATAGGCCTCCATGTGTTCTTCTTTGTTGTCCATGCCTCTTTGCTTGTCGTTTGACCACGTGGCCAGTGGACATTTTGTATAGGCAGTTAGTGTGCTTTTGCCGCAGGCCTGCATCTTTTTGTTGTTGTAGACATGTCTCCTTGTTGTTGTTGATTGACCATGTGGCTCGTGGCCATTTTGAGGAGCCAGATGGTGTAATCCTTTTTTGGCAGTTTTCAAAGCAATTTTCTAGGAAGATTAATAGGAGAGGACTGTACCTTTTTTGTTTTGCTAATTTTCTTAACTTTTTGCTGATATCAGTTTAATAGGCTTGAGGATCATTGTAGTACATGTATGAACAGTGTTTAATAGTATATGCATTTTTTTCCATTTTTCACCTGCCCTACCACCATCTAGTCCAAGTGCCACCTTCTGATGATGTCTACATGGATTGGTCTTTGACTGAGTCGAGACCTGCCATGAGAGATAAAGGAAGAGGAAAGTTTCTGAAAGCGTTACAATTATGGAAGGGGATGAAGAGAACGAGCTAGTCATTGTCATGGAAGCTGGCTCAGAGGGTACAGACATTACTCCTCTTATTCAGCCTGCTCCGAAGGATGTACCACTGGTACCACTGCCAGCCTCCCTTTGTAAGGCCCCTGCTGAGACCTGCATCCACCACAACCTTTGATCAAAGTATGCGCTGTAGAGAGGCAATCGTAGATACACCACCTACCTCTAGTTCTTGGGGCATTGGCACCAGTGGCCCAGTAGAACATTTCTTCTCCTTAGTTTGGGACTTCTTTATATGCTCCATTTGCTACACAAATGTTTGTTGAGGTAAGCCTTGTTCACACTATGGTAATGGAGGCCAAACGACCCATATAAAAAAAATCAAACAGTCTGGTTGGAGGAGCACCTTCAAAAACTGCTGCAGGTGGTGGTGATGTAAGAGGGAATCAGCGTCAATCAAGGTGGGAGGTGAAGGTGATGAGCAGGAAGAGGGTGACCGATTTACGCAAAGCAGCCCTGTCCCCAGCATTGTGCCAGTATCACCCACATCAGTAACCTTAAAATGGCACAAGAGTAAAATGGAGACACCAAAGCATACAGTGAAAACCCCAAGACACACATTGAATCTACCACTTTCTAATTCTCAGAAGTCACCTGCGTCATTGGCACCAGAAAAGAAAAAAAAGCAGGTTACAATTATGGGCATGTTTAGGCAGGAGGGGCCCTATAAATGCAACCACCCAGTGGTACGTTTGTACAATGGGAAGACGGCTAAAATGTTAGCGCCGTAGCTCATCCCTTTTTATTTTGCGGGAGGATTGGGATTTTTAGAATTTGTGGTGGCCTTCTCCCTGAAATGGAAGGTTGCCAGCCAGACCTATTTTGCCAGAGTTGTTATTATTAAAGCATGATGTGCTGCAATTGGTTGGACAAGATTTGCAGTAAAATGCTGTTCACACTATCCACCTGATGAGACATGTACCGGTTGTCAAGCAACTGATTACATGTCTGTCACTGCAACTGGATCTTTTTTGCAGGGGTTAGGCAACAGCTATTTACCGGCCTCAGTGCAGAAGAAACTTTTAAGGTGTTCGGTGGCATGCAACAGTAGCCATGTTCGCCATGGAGAAATCCCATACAGCTGCAAACATCTTGGAAAACTTTAACAGCGAGGTATTGAATGACTGCAACCCAAAGGTCTTAAAACTGTATTTGTTGCCACGGACAATGGTAGTAATATAGTCAAGGCCATGGCAGATGTTGGCTATTTCCGGGTCCTGTGTTTGACACAGTGGATCAACTTGATTGTGCAGGACTTTCTAAAAAAATATATAAGGGGTCATTCCAACCCTGGCGGTTGTTGTTAAAGCGGCGGCAAAACCACCAACAGGCTGGCGGTAAAAAAAATTGAATTTCGACCCTGGCAGAAACCGCCAACAGAGACCGCCACTTCAACACACCGCCCGCCACGGCGGCACAAACAAACAGCGCAACGGTCACCGCCAACAGACAGGCGGGAGTCAATGTACCGCCCACCCTATCACAACCCACCAATCCGCCACCTTTTCCGGGGCGGTAGCCCCGCCGATAAAAACACGGCGGAAACAGCCATTTCAAACGGAAAACGCTCACCTCCATACACCCCACGAGGAATAAGGACAGCATGGAACCCGAACTCCACATCCTCCCAGCGATTGTCTTCCTGCTCCTCTACCAGGAGCACGAACGCCGGCGCAGACGACAACGGTGAGTACTGCACCTACGACACAGGGGAGGGGGGAGGCAAAAAATTACAGGGACACACATACGCGACACACCCACCCTCACCCTCACCCACTACAACACACACATCAATGCATAGCAATACATCACAGTTACCCCCCCAGACTCCCCGGAAGAATGCAAAGACAAAAGGAAATGATTATAAACATTAGAATATATTGTATTACTGGTTTTAAAATATATCACACATCTAAAACTTTTATATACATAAACTGTCTAGTCCGATATTTGTATCAGGCATTGTCCATGGACCACTGGGCCCAATTCACATGGGCAAAGCCCACACAGGATACCTGACTCCAACGGAGAGAACACTGCAAGGGCATCAGATAGCAAAACTACAGGCACCTCAGGGGGAAGGGAAGGGGGGGCACCTCAGCCAGATGAGTCCACAACGCCAGATCCACGAGGGGCCTCCATGGCCACTGTTCCATCCTGGGGAGTGTAAAGCCACAGTCTCTCAAGTCTCTACAGTGGGTGGCTTGACCACTGTTCCATCCTGGGGAGCGCAAAGCCACAGTCTCTCAAGTCTCTACAGTGGGTGGGTTGCCCACTGTGCCATCCTGGGGAGTGCAAAGCCACAGTCTCTCAAGTCTCTACAGTGGGTGGGTTGCCCACTGTGCCATCCTGGGGAGTGCAAAGCCACAGTCTCTCAAGTCTCTACAGTGGGTGGCTTGCTCACTGTTCCATCCTGGGGAGTGTAAAGCCACAGTCTCTCCAGTCTCTACAGTGGGTGGGTTGCCCACTGTGCCATCCTGGGGAGTGCAAAGCCACAGTCTCTCAAGTCTCTACAGTGGGTGGGTTGCCCACTGTGCCATCCTGGGGAGTGCAAAGCCACAGTCTCTCAAGTGGATAACAGTCTCCACTGGTTCTGGAGGGGGACTGGTGCCCAGAGTGCTTCGTGCAGCCCTGCCCGACACAGATGCGGCCCTGCCCCTTCCGCCAATGGGCCAGCGGTGCTTGAGACGGCGGTGCCCAGTTCAGCGGTGCTTGAGACGGCGGTGCCCAGTTCAGCGGTGCTTGAGACGGCGGTGCCCAGTGCAGCGGTGCTTGAGACGGCGGTGCCCAGTGCAGCGGTGCTTGAGATGAAGGGCCCAGTTCAGCGGTGTTTGAGATGAAGGGCCCAGTTCAGCGGTGCTTGAGATGAAGGGCCCAGTGCAGCGGTGCTTGAGATGAAGGGCCCAGTGCAGCGGTGCTTGAGACGGCGGTGCACAGTTCAGCGGTGCTTGAGACGGCGGTGCCCAGTGCAGCGGTGCTTGAGATGAAGGGCCCAGTGCAGCGGTGCTTGAGATGAAGGGCCCAGTTCAGCGGTGATTGAGATGAAGGGCCCAGTTCAGCAGTGCTTGAGACGGCGGTGCCCAGTTCAGCAGTGCTTGAGACAGCGGTGCCCAGTGCAGCGGTGCTTGAGACGGCGGTGCCCAGTGCAGCGGTGCTTGAGACGGCGGTGCCCTGTGCAGCGGTGCTTGAGATGAAGGGCCCAGTGCAGCAGTGCTTGAGATGAAGGGCCCAGTTCAGCGGTGCTTGAGATGAAGGGCCCAGTTCAGCGGTGCTTGAGACGGCGGTGCCCAGTTCAGCGGTGCTTCGGATGAGTGCCCAGTTCAGCGGATCCGCCCATGGCGTGGAGGTCATTCGCCACCTGACCTCTGGCTGGTTGCCCCTTCCTGCCCACCTGGGATGGGGCTGGTGGGGCCCTCCTGGGCTGCAGTACCGGGCCTGTTGGTGTCCTCCTGCCCACCTGGGATGGGGCTTGCGGGGCCCTCGTGCACAGCTGGGCTGCTGGAGGTCTTGTTGGGCGTGCTGCCCTTCCCAGCCTTCCCTGTTCGCCTGTGGCCCTTCCCCACCTTTGGCGGTGTGCCAGCTGGCACCACACTCCCTGCCGGAGCCATGGTAGGGATTTTGGTCCCTGGTGTCTTAGGCCTCTTGCGCCGGGCACTGAAAATCTTCGCATATTTTTGCGGGGGTGGTCTGGCCGTGCCTTGGCTCCCTACTGAACTGCCTGCCCTTAAGGGTGGGGGACTCCACAGTCCATGGCAGACCGTCTTCACAGGGCCCGCTTTTGTGGTGGCTGAGGTGCTGACTGGAGTCCTGTGGGATGGACGGGGTGGGGGAGTTGTTGGAAAGAGGTCAAGTTTTGATAGGAAAAGAAGTTTAGGAAGAGAGGGACGGGTAGGTGTAGTAGGTATGGGAGTGGAGGAAGAGGTTGTGGTTGTAGGAGTCTGAAGTCTGGTGTCTTTGGGTGCAGGTGCTTGGGCTGGAGTCTGTCGTGAGGTGGGTGGCTGTTGGGTGGGTGGCTGCCTGCGTTTGTGTAGCTTGGAAGAGGGGGTGACAGACACACTGGGAGAGGACACAGGGGACGTGTGAATGGTAGTAGGGGTGGTGACTGCACGTGTGCGGGTGGTTCTGGTGGGTGTGCTGGTGATGGACGTAGTGGCTGAAGATGTTGTGCATGCAGGTGTGAGTGGAGATGTCACAGGGAGGGAGGAGGGAGACGAGGAGGAGGGGGACACAGTGGAGGCAGTGGGTGTTGGTATGTCTGTATGTGGATGTTGCTTGTGTGAATGCTTGTGTGATGTGTGGTGCTTATGTCTGGATGAGCTTCCCTTGGGTGTTGAGGTGTGTGCAGGCTGGTCTGATGGTGTGTCTGGGATAGGCAGAGGTACAGGGGATTGGGTATGGGTGGAGGAAGTTGGAGGGGGGAGGCTAGAGACAGGGACAATTGCTGCCATCAGTGCTGAGGCCAGAGTGTTGAACGATCGCTGATGGGCAGCCTGACCAGAATGAATGCCCTCCAGGTATGCATTACTCTGGTGCACCTCCCTTTCTACACCCTGGATGGCATTCAAAAGGGTAGACCGCCAACAATGAGCGTCCTCAGGAGGTCAATGACCTCCTCACTGAGGGCAGCAGGGGTGACAGGGGCAGGGCCTGAGGTGCCTGGGCGAAGGAGATGCCCACCTTCCTGGGTGAGCGGGCACGGGGCAAACGCTGAGGGGCTGCTGGGAGGGCGGTGCTGGTGCGCTGGGTGTACCTGTTGTTGCGGGGGGCACAGATGTTGCCGCCACCACAAGGGAGCTCCCTTCAGAGGACGAGTCGCTGTCACTGACATCAGCACGAGTCCCTGCTGTGGAGCTCCCCTCGCCCTCCGTCTCACTGGTGAATTCCGATTCCATTGCATGGCCCGCCATGGCCACGTGAGATGCAGCTCCCTCGTGCTCCGATGCCACTTCTCCTCCACCTGATGATGCTAATGCACAAATGAACAGGAAGACAACAAAAAAGGGGGGTGGGGAAAAATAAAGAAATGTTGAGTGCATGCATTGGCCACACCATTGGCGGACAGGACAGACACAGAAGCCCCCTGCACTACGCCGCGCACTTGGGGTCGACTACGCAATCCGTGGGACATGGCCTACAAGCCTATGGACAACATCTGCACACATAGATGACACAGGGCAATGAATAGCTGTACTTGGCACCCTACAGAGGTGGGGGGCGGGGGCACAGGGCCATGCCTTACGGAGGGGCCTAGCCTACAGATATCGCCCTGGCCTAGGGATACCCACAGCCCTCCTCCCCCACCCAGAGACCTCCACTGCGCGCAAAGTCACCAGGATTTCAGTGTACTCACCCCCTTGTGTCTGCTGTGATGTCCTCACGCGCCCATCCAAATCATGGTAGGCCACCGCCAGGATCCGGGACATCAGGGGGTGTCAAGGTCCGACTGGCACCCCTCCCACGTTGGGAGGCCATCCCCAGCTGAGCCTCCGCCGTCTTCCTGCTCCAGCGTCGGATGTCCATCTCTTCCGGCAGTGGGTGCCCCGTCTCTGGTGGACCCCCAGGGCCCGGACGTCCTTGGCGATGGCACACCAAATATTGATTTTCTGGTGGGCGCTGACCTATGTGACATGTACAGGGAGAGAAGAATAATCATCACCTTCTGCATGCTCGATGTGAGTGGCCCCCCCATCCCCACCCTTGCCATTTGGCACATGCTCTCATCTGTCATTTGATGCATGCCTCAATCACTCCCCTCACCACCATCTTTCATCCACCCCACTCAACACAGGCATTGCCCACAAAGCAAGGTCCCAGTGTACTTACCTGTTGGTCTGGAAGACCATAGAGTAGTGCATACTGGGGGAGGACCCCATCCACGAGTTTCTCCAATTCCTGAGCAGTGAAGGCAGGGGCCCTTTCCCCAGTCGCATGAGCCATTGTCTCTTCCAGACCGAGGTCACAGCAGCACTTGCAGTGTGGGTCCTCTCCTGTGGAAGATCAGGTATCGAGTGATTAAGCAGATAGAAAATGGCGGTCAGGCCTGCGGCGGTGCGTACCGCGACCGCCGGCGCACATCGTCATTGGCTCCTGAGACCCATAGGTTTCAATGTTAACCAATGCTGCTTTGCGCCGCGGTCTTCGACCGCCTACCGCCACGGTGTGCCACGCCAGCGCATTGACCTCACATCCCATTGTCACACTTCACAGGTCAGGCAGCCGCCATTTCAAGGGCCCACATGGCTTAATTTCTACTGCGTCACACATACCTAGGCCTTGCATCGACACTCATACAAGCCATACAATGCATTGGGAATCGTGTTATGTGCAAGCTGTGGGAACGTACCTGTGGGTTGATTGACACTGTGCTCGCTGTTGTCCTTCATAGGCACCGTCCACTGGGACATGCGAGGAGATGGAGAAATCTTCCCGTGTACAGACCGCTGGTGGGCCTGTCGACAATGGAGGAAAGACATGTCATACTGACATACAGGCTTGACCGAGCCACTATACAGGAACTGTGTGCCCAGCTGGAGGCAGACATGATGTCACCAATCCGCCAACCCACAGGGATCCCCCCTCTAGTGCAGGTGCTGTCAGTACTCCATTTCCTAGTAAGTGGGTCATTTCAAACAACAGTGGCCATATCATCAGGGATGTCCCAGCCCATGTTTTCCAAAGTGTTGTCCAGAGTGTTGTCTGCCCTGCTCAAACACATGTGGAGCTACATCGTCTTCCCTGAGGTGGGGGATTTGGCTACAGTGAAGGGTGATTTCTATGCCCTTGAACAAATCCCCAACATCATTGGTGCCATTGATGGGACACATGTTGCTTTGGTCCCCCCCAGCAGGAGTGAACAGGTGTACAGGAACAGGAAGAGTTATCATTCGATGAATGTACAGATGGTGTGTTTGGCAGACCAGTACATCTCCCATGTTAATGCCAAGTTCCCTGGGTCAGTGCATGACGCGTACATCATGCGGAATAGCAGCATCCCTTACGTGATGGGTCAACTCCAGAGGCACCGTGTGTGGCTAATTGGTGACTCTGGTTACCCCAACCTGTCATGGCTACTGACCCCAGTGAGGAATCCCAGGACAAGGGCAAAGGAACGGTACAATGAGGCCCATGGCCGTACTAGGAGGGTGATCGAGCGGACCTTTGGCCTCCTGAAGGCCAGGTTTAGGTGCCTCCATATGACTGGTGGATCCCTAATGTACTCACCAAAGAAGGTGTGCCAGATCATCGTGGCCTGCTGTATGCTGCACAACCTGGCTTTGTGACGCCAGGTACCTTTTCTGCAGGAGGATGGTCCAGATGGTGGTGTTGTAGCTGCTGTGGAGCCTGTGGAGAGTGAAGAGGAGGAAGGCGAAGAGGACGACATAGAGAACAGGAACATAGTAATACAGCAGTATTTCCAATGACACACAGGTAAGAATCCACACCGGCATATTACATATACTTAACCCCTACTACCTCTCTACTGTCTGACCTTTTCCCCCAGTGTATGGTAACTGAGTTGTGACTTTCCCTTCCTATTTCAGAGATGTGGGCCCCACTGCGTGACATCTGCTTTGTTTCCCCATGGACTACAGCTTTGTGACAGTGATATGTTGGCATCACAATGTGAATATGCCATTTGGCATGGTAATGTCTAATACATTTGTACAAAATCACAGCCAGACTCCAGATTGTTTTATGCAATACGTGTCTTTATTACAGTGCTCTAAATTGGTGGGTGGTTGCAAATCGCTGAGGGGTGATGGTGGAGGATTGTCCATGGCAGAGTCCAGACTATCAGTATCACAGGTGCATTGTCCAGATGCCTGTGGAAAGTGGAGCAGGGGCAGTTTAAGGTTGGACAGGGTGTCAATGTGGGACAGTGGGATGACAATGAGGGAGGTATCCTTTCCTGGCTGGGGTCTTGGCATCTTACACTGTCTTCTTCCTGGATCTCAGGGCCCGCTTGCAGGGTGGTTCTCCTTCTGCAGGGGGTGGGGTTCTGGTAGCCTGTTGGTCTTGTGTCGGGGCTTCCTGTCCACCACTAGCGCCGGCGGAGGTGGTAGGCAGTTCTTGGTCCATGCTAGTGACAGGGTCCCTTTGAGGTGCCACAGTGTCCCGCAATGTGGTGACTACCTGATTCAGAGCCACTACGATGGTGCCCATGGCAGAACTGATGTTTCTTAGTTCTTCCCTGAACCCCATATACTGTTGCTCCTGCAGAAGCTGGATCTCCTGAAACCTGGCCAGGACCGTCGCCATCGTCTCCTGGGAGTGGTGGTATGCTCCCATGATGGAGGAGAGGGCCTCGTGGAGAGTGGGTTCCCTGGGCCTGTCCCCCCCCTGTCGCACAGCAGCTCTCCCAGTTCCCCTGTGTTCCTGGGCCTCTGTCCCCTGGACCGTGTGCCCACTACCACTGCCCCCTGGTCCCTGTTGTTGTTGGGGTGGTGGGTTAACCTGGGTGCCCTGTAGTGGTGGACACACCACTGATTGACATGTCCTGGTGACAGAGATATGGGCCCGCTGGGTGGGTGCTGTGCTGGTGTTCCCAGAGGGGGGAAGGTCTGCTGTGGCCTGTGACTGGGTGCGGAGAACCGACTGTCCCGAGGTCCCCGATGGGCCGGGCTGGTCATCTAGATCCAGGGAGACAGAGCTTCTGTCATCACTGTGGGCCTCTTCTGGGGGTGGAGTGGACATTTGTGAACCCTCCTGCGCGGTGACGTGGCGTTCGGGTCCTGCAGGGGTATAAAAGTATGGTTATTGCTTCTTTGTGTGCCATAGCGTGCAATGGGTGGGTGCCCGTGTACCCCAGTGCTTGCATTCCTGTGTGGGGGCTTTTGTGACAGTGGTTTGTGGGGGGGATGGGTATGTGCAGTGGGCATGCTTAGGTGATGGGTGTCCATGCTTTGTGGTTGCATGCAGGGCTTGGTGTTGGGATGGGTGGGTTGTGATGGTGAGACATTTGCAAGGAGTAGGTGTGATGGGGTGGGGTTGAGGGTGGGGGTATGAGTTGGCATGCTGGTGGGGTGGGGGGGATGAAGTAGTGAAGATGAGACTTACCAGAGTCCATTCCTCCTGCTAGTCCTGCGAGGCCCTCAGGATGCAGGATCGCCAAGACCTGCTCCTCCCATGTTGTAAATTCTGGGGGAAGAGGTGGGGGTCCACCGCCAGTCCGCTGCACTGCGATGTTGTGCCTGGATACCATGGAACGCACCTTCCCCCGTAGGTCGTTCCACCTCTTCCTGATGTCGTCCCTATTTCTTGGATGCTGTCCCACTGCGTTGACCCTGTCCACTCTTCTGCTCCATAGCTCCATCTTCCTGGCAATGGTGGTGTGCTGCACCTGTGTCCCGAAGAGCTGTGGCTCTACCCGTACAATTTCCTCCACCATGATCCTGAGTTCTGTCTCAGAAAATCTGGGGTGTCTTTGCGGTGCCATGGGGTGGTGTGGGGTGGATTGTGTGGTGCTACGTGTGGTGATGTGTATTGGTGTGTAGTTTGAAGTGCGTGGTAATATTGCTGTGTGACAGTGAATTGCGCGTCTGGGTGCTCGGGTCTCTTTTCTCAGTGCGTGGTCCCGATTCTGTAGGAGTGTGTGTTTTATATTGTGTTGGGTGTGTGGGAGTGTTGTTTGTATGTGTGTCAGGTGTGTGTATTTGGAATTGTCCAATGTGGCTGTGTTTTGTTGAAGTGTGTGTATTTTGAGCGCGGCAGTGTGTACCGCCAATGGAATACCAGGGTTGAAAGACCGCCGCGTGGATTCGTGTGTCGTGATAGTGTGGGCGTATTTCTGTTGGCGTGACGGTGGAGGTTTAGTCATCGCCAGTTTCTCGCTGGCCTTTGGTGTGGCAGAGTTTTGTGGATGTCTGTATTTTGGCGGTTTGCCTGTTGTGGGTCAGAATGACTGTGGCGGTTTACCGCGGCGGTGTTATGGCGGTCTTCTGCACGGCGGTAAGCGCCTTTTACCGCCGAGGTTGGAATGACCCCCACAGTCAGCAATATGCTGACCATTTGCAGTAGAATCTGCACTCATTTCAACCATTCTTTTAAAGCCCAGAATCAGTTGAGGATCATTCAGCAAGCTAATCAAGTACCAGTTAAAGCCTGCATACAGGAGGTGCCAACACGTTGGAACACGACCTATTACATGTTGCATTGTCTGAGCAGTACAAACCGATTAATGACTTTGATATTCAAAGAGGAGGGGATGCAATTGGGAAAATTATTACAATGGATGTGGAGAAATGATGATGGTCATATGCATAGCACAGATTCTACTTCCTTTTGAGGTTTTCACATGGGAAGTCAGCAAGGAGGACAGTACGATAAAACATGCTATCTCGTTGCCTCTGCTACAGTGCCTGTTAAAAAAGGTGTTACAAAGCTTCACTGGTGTGAACGGCAACACAGAAGCTCATGAGTTAGTTGAAAGCTTAAACTTTATCTTGGCTATTGAACCAAGGCTGCAAAGAGACATCCTGCCCTCCAAAGAGTACACCTGTGGCACAGTACATAATCCACAGTACAAAAAAATACTGGCTAGTTTAATTCCTTTTTCAGAAGGGGATGTTATGCTATACGAGACTGATTGTTGCGCAAGTGAGAGACCTGGAAGAGGAATGTCTGGAAGTTAGAGGCCCTGGCAGAAGTTCTGGTGTGCAGCCTTCAACCTCCAGAAAGGGAAGTGCTGGTGTTTCACACCAGCCAACATCAGCAACAACCCTGGCAACAACAGCTACAGAAGAATCAGACCCAAACTCTGCAATGGCTTGGTTTTAAGTAGCAGTACTTAAGTCAAGTGCAGAGGGCGAACAAGTGGCAGCACCATTGACCATTCAGACGATGTTCCAGGACAATCCAGATGACCCAAAAGAGGTCTATGTGGATCATAACCCATTGGTCTATTGGTATGGGAAGATGGGTCAATGGCCAGAGCTCAGCAAGCTGGCAATAAAGTATCTGGCTTGTCCAGTAGGTAGTGTGTCTGCTGAGTGTGTCAGTGCAGCTGGGCTAGTTGTCACTGTCAGAGGACCAGTATCTCACTTCAAAACGTAGAGAGATTGACCAAGATTAAAATGAACCAACCCTTCATACCACACAATTACACTGTTCCTAAAACACCATAGGAGGACAGAGATGAGGGCGATTGGTCAGACTCATATGCGTTAGCTGACCAACTTTTGGCTGAACCCCCTGTGTTTGGGGATAAACTCTACTTTCATGACTGAGTAGGTGGCCACAAAACGTTCAGATTACAGTTGAACTGCTTTGCCAAACAATGGATATAGCTAGACAAACATTATATATTTTGTTTGTGTCTGACTTATGCATCCCCAACATTTTAAGCACATGTATGGCCAGGCTGGAGTTGGACCAGTGTGCAGTGAAGAAGCCTCCTCGTTCCCTTCAGGGACATTGGAGACAATGCCTGCCTCCGTCTCATGACTTTCCTTCTATTTTTTACACTCCCTAGCAGGGCTGCTCCAGTAAAGATTGTTTCATTTACAAGACTGACAAATTGCCAATGTGTTGCTTCCTTCAAAAGAGGAGATGCAATTGTGTATCACTTTACTTGGATTGGAACAGGTAACTATTGCACCAATGAGTGATATATTATTTAGTGATTATGAGTGATGATTGATGATTCATGTGGTGGCAGACAGTGGGTAAGGGTGTTCAACTAGTAATTTGAAAACTTGATGATTTGCAAAGTTTGGGGGATGATGCTTGAATTTGCCTGAAGGTAATTGTCCCTTTTACACTAAGCTGGACTTACTTGCATAGTCCATTCCTTGCTGTATGTTTTTTCTGGTTCCTCAGAAACCAGACCAGTCAGTTCTGTTAACCAATACAAATCTGCACAAAATGTTCATATTCTTTTGCTCTTCTTGTTTATCCACAGCAGTGAACTACAGATCTATCTCTCTCAATCTCATTTGGGTCAGGAGTTGGACCAATTCATTACTCAGAGTCAGGACTTACAGCAGGACTACCTCAACAGCCATACGAATGAAGTTATCTACTTCAAGGAGAAACCTAACCATCATGATGATGACTCTAAAAGGCCTACTCAGCCCTTTAGACTGGAGAAGGGTGTGTTGATCTGGGAAATGCTAGGTAGTGAACTGGCTCAAATAAATGTCAAACCCGTCTGTTATGTGGTTGTGGTCGGGGCTGTAACTGGAGACAGACATGTGATGATGTCACATCATCTGCACCACATGATGGACGCACTTTGCTAAATGTAATGACAGGTGTGAGATTGTTCAGCCAAGTACATGCAGCTACTTGTCTGGATTGATTGTAACATTGCTCTCCCTTCTCACTATTAGACATGGTGACTTGTGTGATTGATTGCAGCAGTCTATGTCTTTTCTCTGCCTCTTGGTCCACTCCTCATGAAGCTTACCTTCTGTCCTTCTCTTTGAAACTACAATATCGTTGCTGTTTTACAATTCACAGGCCTTCTCTTCTCCTGCATGGAAAGATGAAAGTTCCACAACACTCCTGCTTACTTTACAGGACCGGTTCAGCCAGGCACCCAAGACAGACATTCTGAAAAGAATGTAGATGCACTGTTCAATTTGGCCTTTATATACAGTACTGTTTTACATTTAACAATCATACTTATTTGAACTGTGTGGGTTTTATCACTCCTCCATAATTTGTATTTTTTAAACCTAGATGACAGAACATTTACATAATAACGTGGGTCTCTGGGGCCAAAGGACTGTTTGCAATGCATTTAATTGAACTGTCATTCCTTCATTTCCTTCCACAACAGATTTGATGATGATGAAGACGTGCTGCTCATCACCCTGATGCATATTAGTGTTGTTGTTTTAAAGTATTGGTTTTGGTCACACCTTTCCCCAACTCCCCTTTCCCATCCATTCAGCAAACCCCCAATCCTCTTTCCATAGGCTGTGAACTGTATGGAGGTGTGACTTTATTTACACCATGAATGAATCACACACTAGGTGGGGCAGAAGTAGTGAAAGCAACACATTCCAGGTTCCTCTAGTACCTGAGCAGTAGCCCACACCAGCCCCTGTTACCCATGCACGCATAAAAGGGATCCATAATTTATAGATCTATAGCATCATTTGTCAGCATCATCATTCAGGCCTTGTGTTGCATAAAGGGTAACCTTGTCCGTTCTAGTCCTGGGTCCACTTCTCCTGACTTAAGGATTTTGTAAGTTTAATTAAATACTAGCTCCTCATTGCTCACAAGAAGTTATTATTGTTAGTTCTTGTTATAATATTAGGTTGTTATGTCAAATTGTTAGTCAAGTCTCAGTCTTTGTAAAGTTATGATATAAATAAATAACCAACTTACTCTGTGTTTCTTTCAATCTAGTTGCCTGTGATGGATAATCCTTCTGATTCATCCTACAGTTGGAGTTCTCCTAAGTGGGAGTGGGAACTCGCTTGTGATGTCTTCCCTGTTAGCATGCTAGCCTGCTATTACTCCCACCATCATTAAGAAGGCACTTCGGGAAACCCTTCAGTAAGCTTTTGGAAGATTGAGGGAGGTAGCAGCAATCGATTCATCTATTCAAGTAAGAGAACTATGGCCCTCATTATGACCTTGGCAGTCAGGTGACCGCCCCACCGGCGGTGGCGGTAGTACCGTTGCCAGGCCGGCAGTTATGACCGCCAAATAATGACCATGGCGGTGATCCCTCCCATAGACAACCAATGTACCACACCAACCATCAGTGTGGTACGACCACTAAACACGGCGGTAGCCACCTACAGGTAGGCAGAAGACAAGTATCCGCCCACCATATTATGACATAGCACACCGCCAGGATTTCCGGGGCGTTAGCAACACCACCAAAAGCCTGGCAGAAATACATCATATAAAAGGAGACACTCACCTCCAGGGACACAGAGGAGCCCGTGGCCACCATGTGTCTTATCCAGGTGACTGATTGACACCTGATCTGTTCGATATAAGTCAATAAGAACGCTCAATGAAGGACCACACACCAATTCTGAACACAATTTAGCTTTATTAGAATTTCAGGAAAATGTATGCATTTGGCACATCAACGAAGTAGAATGAAAACCAGCAATAAAGAGCATCTATTTATATATAAGCAAAGAGTTCATTGACAGATATAAGCTTTGATTAACTGTATACGAAACGCATATTTCAATTACTGTAGCATGCTAACATTAAGACGTTCAGGAAGCAAATTATAAATGAGCTAAATACTTCAGATTATAAACATAGTGCAAGCATAATAATCAATCATAATAGAGCAGAGAAACAAAGGCCTTTCATCCCTGAGTGGATTTTAACTTAATCCACAAATGCTGGGAAGCCCTCTACCGCCCGCTTGGATCTCTCTCCCCCTCAAGCGTCATGGTCTCTGAACAGCAAAACCAGGGAGGCAGCGCTGTGGGCTTGGCGATGGCAGCTTTCACAACCCCATCTGCAAGCTTCAATCCCCTCACCCGCGCTTCAGTGCTTAAATAACCTGAAGCTTGGATTCTATTCCTTTCTCGCATCTTCTAGCTATGTTATCAGCACATGTCCCTTGGCTGCTCTGCCGTTCCCTACCCATTGTTTTTTCCGTCTTTTTTCTGTACTCCCTTTCCCAGGGTTAAGACGACCTTCGTGTGTCTCTCTCCTACACATCCTGCTTCTTACACATGCAGCTGCAAATAATTTTATCTATGGAATGGTGGAAAACAAACTTGAAAACGACATCGTGGACTTTTCCACATTGTTTCAGGTTTCAGCAGGCATCACGCTCATCTATACTGTTCAAGCTAATTAACCCTTCGCGTCACAATGTCTTCCGCACTTTTCTCTCTACTGATCACTCCACCCCTTAGATGATCGTGATGCATGCAAAACAAAATCATTTATTTTGACGTTTCGCTAGCTAGGTTGCTATGAATACTTGTCAGCATTATTCTAAACGCTTGCATTTTAGTATAAAGCTGTTTTGTGCATACATATAGTCTACATAGTATAGTCATTAACGTAACACAATCAATAACCAAATTAAAGGATGTAACATTATATTTAGCTTCTTTTTAGCTCCTGGTGCCCAGCCCAAGAAAATATTATACCAGTGGTGCCCAGTTACTTGCTGGATGCGTGAAGCAGTGTGCTTAAGCTGTTTGGCATCTATGGTCATCTGTATGGCGGTATCTTTGGTGTATTTATCTGCTATATGAAATTTAGCAAATGTGGCTTGTGCGTAGTGCCTGATTGCCTCTAGTCTGGGTAGCTTAAAAACAAGTGGGATGTTCCATTCTAACTGTGCTCGCATTTGTGTCTGTAATGTGGTTGTGGTGAACTTAGTCGGTCGGTATAGGATGTGAGTGCTTATGTCAATAATGCTGGTAATATTGCACATACACATTACTTGTTCTCTGGTGGTTTGTACAAATCCGTTAATGAGTAAGGGATGATTAGTAACGTAACATATACTCTCTGTCCCTATTTGGTATAAGTCTGTGCCATTAATAGGATAAGGTAACCATTCACATTCTCCTGGTATTGGGTGAAGGCATGGATCTAGCACCCGTCCAGTATGGGTACATACCCACCCCTTAGACCAATCTGCACATCTAGTGGGATCTACAGTGTGATTTGTTTGATCAATCCACTTTTTGTCAGTATGAGCTATCCACCACTCTTTACCTATCACTATGGGGAGCAATATAAAGGGGCACCATATCTCAGGAGGAAGATCACTATACTATATCAAAATGAGCATAACACATTTCTCCTTCAAAGTGAAACTGTATGGGCTTTACCCATATTTCCTCAGGCAAATGCAATTGCTGTCTTCAATATTCACCCTGAAGCTGTCCCCATTCCACTTTAAAGTCCTCATACTGTTGATTATCAATACTTTGCCATAGTATGCACTGGATGCCGTTGGACACTGCTTGTGTGTTTTGAAAGCTTTTTCCAAATTGCTCATAAGTGAAATTATGCCATTGCCAATCGCGATACAACCCTTGCAGGATCTTCCATACTTCTTGTGAGTGTGTGGGCCCCCATTGAAAAATTACTTTCATGGCCTCTCCTGTACTATATCCTGTAGAGGATAGCTTATTCCTAATGGCTTCAATAGCAAAAGAATTCAGGGCCCCTACCCCTATTCCGGTGGCCCCGGCTATCAGGGATCCTTGATCTCTTCTAATGCGTAGCTTCGGCAAGGGCCATAACTGGGGTGTCCATAGTGCGCATAATGGATCATACTTTGAGACATTCCCTTTGGCAATATTTATCTGTAACAGAATACGGTTAATTATGCTTGCATGCAAAGCTTGCTTACATCCTATCCTATCCTATATCGAACTATGGAGACGTTGTCTAAGTTGCTAACCATGCGTCTTTCAGCTACATAAAACATGAAGGCTGGTGGTTTGGAATATCGAGCTCCTTTGGTTCCATTGTTCATTGTAACAACCACCATATGTCCTGGTAAAATACTTTGTTTGTCAGAACAATCATAGGGTTTGCACGTATATGCCTGTGCTGGTGTAAAAGGTACAATGGTATCACAATATTTACATATCAGCTCAGGGTATAAATCAAAGCCTGTACTGTTGCTGGCGTCCCTTGCAACTCGTTTAGTCCATTAGCATGTCGGATTTGCTGTCCAGTTACCTTCCAGGTCACAGCTTTGGCAGCCACCCACTTGCCTCCAGGTACCTTTACGTTGCAAAGTGAAATCCTTCCCTGGTTAGCGTCTTGAGGTGCACAAGTGACATGAAGGTCCATAACAACATTCTCTGCTACATTCAGTCAAACCCAAACACCTCTTTCGGTTGCAATTATGACCGCCAACAGGAACCACGTCATCGACTCAGATGTCATCATTTACGACCGTGGGGTAAGTCTCACTGCAGGTACAAACACAGGTACATTAGAGTTCTTTAAAAGTACAATATACGTACTCCCCACCCCTTGACTCAATATCTTATCTCTCCTGCCTCTGGCTTTTTCCCTGGATGATGCACCCATACTTTTCTTCCTGTGCTTATAAATCCTCCCTCACCTCTTTGGGTGTTATCAGGAGGGGGCAGATCTTTCTTCAATGTGGGGGGTGTACGCTTGTTCACAAATCAATTGTGCAAGTCTATCATGTGCTTGATATGATACAGCAGCATTTCCTTGGTTCAACAATACTACTTTAACTTCTCCTCTATAATCTGGGTCTATAACTCCCCCGAGTACCGACACTCCCTTGATGGCTAGGCTGGATCGAGGGGCAATTCTACCATATGTTCCGGGTGGTACTCTTACTCCTATTCCTAGGGGAACAGTTTTCACCTGCCCTACAGGTACTTCTCCATCTTGTGGAGCAAACAGGTCCAGTCCTATACTGCCAGAAGTAGCCTGCAATGGTAATTGAGCTCAAGGGTTAGTTTTCCAGACAATCATTGTATGGGTGGTTTCCCTATCATGCCCTGTCATCCGAATGAAGGGAGTCTGCTGCCCAACTGGTCTGTTCAATTCAAATAAGGCTTTGTCTAAATTGCTACTCCACCCTTTTAGGGTCTGATGTGCTGATAACTTTTTTAGCTGTTCTTTCAACAATCCGTTATATCTCTCAATCATGCCTGCAGCTTGTGGATAATAACTAGAGGTGTAATATTTACCGAATTCCCTCTTCCTGGGCCCAATCCTGCACTGCTTTCCCTGAAAAATGTGTGCCCCTTTCTGTTTGGATCTCATCAGGTACCCCATAATTTTTTATCAGGTAGTTTAGCCCTTGCAAAGTAGACTTCTGGTCTGCAGACTTACAAGGCATACCCAGCATAAGGCTAGAGTAGGTGTCCACCATGGTCAATACGTAGCTTTTCCCTCCTTCTTTTGGTAGCGGCCAGATATAGTCCAATTGCCACACCGTAGCAGCTGAAGTTCCTCTTCTGATATGACCGTTAGGTTTCTTTTGCAGGGGCATTTGTCTAATCTGGTTGTATGTGGGGCACTCCTTTACTGCTTGTTGCACTTGTTCTTTAGTAACTGGAATTTGTCGTTCCTGTGCCCATGCATAAGTGCCATTCTCTCCTAGATGTCCGGATGATGCATGGACCCAGTTTGCTAAAGCAGCTTCAGCTTCCTCATTGATGACCACTGTTCGTGTTTTGGCCATCTGATCTGCAGTATTGTTGAATAGAGATGCAAGCGAGGTGTCCGATGGGCAATGGGCATCCACATGTCCCACATAGATTTGAAATTTTTGCCCTTTCTCCCACATCTGTTCCCATAGCTATTCGCCTCCCCAGATGGGGGTGCCTTTAATTTTCCATCCATCTTTGCGCCAAGTCGGGTCCCAGTTTACTAGTCCTTGGTAAGTGGCCCAGCTGTCAGTGTACACAAATGTTTTCTCTCAGATGGGGGCCTGTTCGATCACTGCTGCTACCCCCTGCAGTTCTGCAAGCTGGCTTGATCCATTATCTCCTCCTCTCAGCAACAGCATTTCTACAGCAGGCTGGAATGCGACTGTTTGCCATTGTCTTTTTCCTTGATTGTACAGGGCAGTGCCATATGTGAACCATGCATTTTGTTGTTCCTCTTCAGTAAGTTGTTCAAAAGGTGGGGCTGTTTTAAACGGTGAGGATTCCATTTCAGAATGTTCTGGCGGGGGGCCATTGCCTGCAAGTCCACTGCCCCTAGCATATCTTCTTGTAACTTTGACACTCTTGCTGGCCCCGACTTTGCCCTCTGCTGCAGGTACCATTTCCACTTTACGATAGTAGACTCCTGCGCCCTGCCTACTTTAGTGCCAACCCCTCCTTCTCTTATCCAGCCTAGTAAGGGGACCCGTGTTCTTAAGGTAACCGGACGGTCAACAGTAATGCGTTCTGTTTCCACTAATGCTGAATATGCCCCTGCTAGTTCTTTCTCTAACGGGGTGTAATTGTTCGTGGATGGTGTTAATCTCTTTGACCAGAATCCTTGTGGCACCCTCTTTTTCCCTTGCCTCTGCCATAGGCTCCACATCACTACATCATCCTGTACTATAATTTCCAGCTCAAACAGGTCTCCTTCTGTGATGGGACCTAACGCAAAATAGTTCTGTAATGCATCTTTTGCCCCCTCAAAGTCCTCTTCCTGTTCAGGTTCCCCATTGGAAAGCGTGCTTTTTTCGTGTGACTTGATATAATGGTCTCAGTATTAATCCTAAGTAAGGGATATGTTGTCTCCAGAATCCCATCAAACCAATAAATTGTTGTGCTTCTGCCTTAGTTGTATGAATCATTAGCTGCTGTACCGTATCAATCACTTTCTGTGGTATTCTTTTTACTGGCCCTGACCAAATAGCACCCAGGAATTTTACCTCTTGTGCAGGGCCTTGGACCTTTTTCGGGTTAATAGCCCATCCTCTCTGCTGTAAGTACTCAATTAACCTTTCCGGTGTGTCTGAGACTTGTTCTTTGGTTTCCCCAGTGATCATGATGTCATCAATGTAATGTGCAAGTCGGGTGTTCCCTGCCGAGAAGTTGGCTAAATCTCTGGCTATTAGTCCATGGCACAAGGTGGGACTATGTACGTATCCGTGGGGCAACTTCCTGAATGTGAATTGTCTGTTCTGCCAGCTTATTGCAAATTGGTCTTGACTTGCCTCATCAATGTCAATTGAGAAAAAGGCGTTTGCTAAATCAATTACGGCATGCCATTCCCCCACATCTTTGCTCAACTGTTCCACTAGTGTGATGATGTGTGGGACTGAGGCTGCCAAAGGTGGAGCCACTTTATTCAGTTGTCGATAGTCAACAGTCATTCGATATGTATCATCAGGTTTCTTTAGAGGCCATATAGGAGAGTAAAATGGGCTCATGGCCGGCCTTAACACACTTGCGTCTAGCAGCACCTGAATGGTTTCTGAAATCTCTTTATGACCTCCAGGTATGCGGTATTGTTTAATGCACACTGGCTCCTTTGGAGGAGGCACATGTAATGGGCTCCACTTTGCATGCCCAATCAGACCTGTCATAAATTTCTTTATATGTACGCTCCTCACACCAAAAGTAAATGTTCCCCAATGCGTATCAATAGTTTTGCCTAGCAACAAATCCATGCCAATAATGTATTCTGGTACGTCAGCTATTAATACCTCTGCCGAGAACGGGGGTCCTTTACCAATTGACAATTTGAGTTTAACGGGTTTGGCCTCTGTCTCAGCACCCCCATAAACATTACTGATCACGCTTTTTCCTGGCACCCTCTTAGGGTTCCCATTGATCAAAGTTACTTCTGCACCTGTATCGAGCAGTGCCATAACATGTTGTGTTCCTTTTTGCCAATAAATGATAAGAGGTACTTATGGCCGCCTGTCCCCGGAGCTTACCTCTTGCACTGCTCTGACTCCCGGGGTTTGGCCTGACCTTCATAATAAGGGGTCTGGGACTTCCCAGCCATCGCTGGACAAGTCAGGATATAGAGTTGAGACACGCACCGTCCTATTTTTCCCTGACTCTGTTTTTCTTTCTCAGACTCTTCCATTGGTGGTGCTGAGGGTTGCTTTTCATTGAATGCCTCCTTTTCTTTCTGTCTAAGCTGCAATGCTTTCCATTTATTAAGCAGATATGGGGTAGGCTTCCCGTCTATCTCCTCTTTCTTCACCCCAGCATTCAATGAATCTATCCACATCTATTGTCTGGTCACTTTTACTGTAGACTCTCCTCCCTT
This sequence comes from Pleurodeles waltl, assembly GCF_031143425.1. Classification (NCBI taxonomy): domain Eukaryota; kingdom Metazoa; phylum Chordata; class Amphibia; order Caudata; family Salamandridae; genus Pleurodeles; species Pleurodeles waltl. The sequence goes on from NC_090444.1 coordinate 850,485,402, forward strand.
ATACTTATTGTCTTGCCCCACGGCTCTTGCTGATTTTTGCCTGTCAAGCCCTTCCATTTGTGCCATTAATAATACCACATCCCCCACTGGTCTTCCCTGAGCGGGTCCTAGAAGAGCCAACAAGGCACCTTTCATATGCAGAGGGGCATTCCTGATCAACCGTGCACTGATCCCTGCTGTCACAAGTTCAGCGTCAGGCCCTAAAAACTGTTGGGAATACACTGCGTTCTGCATCCCCATTTCTCGCAGTTGTTCATTTGCCTCTGAAATTGTATGCCAAGGGCCACAACTCTCTTCCACATCTATAGCAATTGGATACAATTGATTCACTCCTTCCATCAACCAACCCATTAGAGAGAAAGCTTGTTGCCCCTGTGCACCTGGTAACCGTTGCCCTAACATGGCATGTGTGGTTACTGATCCCATTTTCAAAAGTTCAGTTGGTGATAAATATGTACCATCTGCTCCAGTGTCCCACAATCTCACCAACCATTTAAACAAAGGCTCTGCAGGCATTTGCCTAAACATACGGGTTATCTCCAACAACTCACTCTTTGTATAATCTCTTACTAAATGAGAATTCTGTATTTGCCCACTATTCACTCCCTTTGATTTGTTTTGCACGAGTGGGCGAACCTCCATTACACTTCCCCTTCCACCTTCAGTTTCACCTACACTTCCTCCTCCACTTTCAACTCCACCTAGTTCTGCTACATGTACTTCCACCTCATCCTCCCAATTCCAGTCATCATCATTATCCAAGACTGTTCCATCCCAAGTATAAGGATCCCAGTTTTCTTTGCGTACCAATGCCCTCACTTGCACAGCTGAGGGTATTTTAGGCTTCTACCTACTCTTCTGTTTTGCTATTCATACTGCTAATGCGGTGCACCATGCCTCCGTTTGATCACCCCGAGTCGCTGTACTTTCTATAGTCTCTTTCATAAGTAACTGCCTTTCCTGCAAGGCTGCAACCTCATCCCTCAGCTTTCTTATTTCTGCATCTTGGGTTAATGTTTTCCTGTATATCGTACGGAGCGCAGACAGGAAAAGCCATCCCACTTGCCCTGCTGCTTTCAGTTCCAGCTTCACCCCTCTTAGTTTCACACTCTCGTCCGCATCTTCCACCAAGAGAGGAGTCACTTTCTCATCTAGTGCTTCCCATAAAACCGGCGCTGCCCACAGGTTCAGGAGTCCTGCCACACCAGAGAACGGGTCAGTTGCTAATCACCCGGGAATGGATCTGGCTCCTGCCCCATGCGGGCTTCCGCTCTTTGCCCCACTTTTCTTATGTCCCCAAAGAGGCATTATTGACTCACATCCCACTTCTGGTACCAAATTGTCTTATCCAGGTGACTGATTGACACCTGATCTGTTTGATATAAGTCAATAAGGATGCTCAATGAATGACCACATTCCAATTATGAACACAATTTAGCTTTACTAGAATTTCAGGAAAATGTACGCATTTGGCACATCAACGAGGTAGAATGAAAACCAGAAATAAAGAGCATCTATTTATATATAAGCAAAGAGTTAATTGACAGATATAAGCTTTGATTAACTGTATCCGAAAAGCATATTTCAATTACTGCAGCATGCTAGCATTAAGATGATCAGAAAGCAAATTATAAATGAGCTGAATACTTCAGATTATAAACATAGTGCAAGCATAATAATCAGTCATAATAGAGCAGAGAAACAAAGGCCTTTCATCCCTGGGTGGAACTTAACTTAATCCACAGATGCTGGGAAACCCTCTACCGCCCGCTTGAACCTCTCTCCCCCTTGAGTGTCACGGTCTCTGAACAGCAAAACCAGGGAGGCAGCGCGGTGGGCTTGGCGATGGCAGCTTTCACAACCCCATCTGCGAGCTTCAATCACCTAACCCTCGCTTCACTGCTTAAATAACCTGAAGCTTGGATTCTACCCCTTTCTGGCATCTTCTAGCGATGTTATCAGCACATGTCCCTTGGCTGCTCTGCAGTTCCCTAGCCATTGTTTTTTCTGTCTTTTTCCTGTACTCCCTTTCCCAGGGTTAAGACAACCTTTGTGTGTCTCTCTCCTACACATCCTGCTTCTTACACATGCAGCTGTGAATAATTGTATCTATGGAATGTTGGAAAGCAAACTTGAAAACAACATTGTGGACTTTTCCACGTTGTTTCAGGTTTCAGCAGGCATCATGCTCATCGACACTGTTCAAGATAATTAACCCTTAGCGTCACAATGTCTTCCGCACCTTTCCCTATACTGATCACCATTGAACCTGAACTTTAAGTCTTCCCAGTGCTGTACCACGCTATGGCCATCCTGGAGCACCACCACCGATGAAGATGACAACAGTGAGTACAACGGCCTAGCACACAGGGGAGGGAGGGAGGGAGGGGAGAGTTCACAGTCTCCAATACCTACAGGGCAAAGTCCAAGCCCCAACTTGACTCCTGACAACATCGGGGCTCCATGGTTCAGGGGCATCATGTTGGAAATGGGCAGGACCTCAGGGGGCTGGGGTGTGATGGGTGGGGTGTGCCTCTCATTAGGAGGGGGCTCCTTGACACTGGTTCTGGAGGGGGCTCCTTGCCCACTGGTTCTGGAGGAGGCTCCTTGCCCACTGATTCTGGAGGGGGTACCTTGCCCACTGGTTCTGGAGGGGGCTCCTTGCCCACTGATTCTGGAGGGGGTACCTTGCCCACTGGTTCTGGAGGGGCACCTTGCCCACTGGTTCCGGAGGGGGCTCCTTGCCCTCTGGTTACGGAGGGGGCTCCTTGCCCACTGGTGATGGAGTGGGCTCCTTGCCCTCTGGTAATGGAGGGGGCACCTTGTTGGAGTGTGCTCCTTGCCCTCTGGTAATGGAGGGGGCTCCTTGCCCACTGATTCTGGAGGGGGCTCTTTGCCCCCTGGTTCTGGAGGGGGCTCTTTGCCCACTGGGCCTGGAGGGGGCTCTTTGCCCACTGGTTCTGGAGGGGGCTCCTTGCCCTCTGGTGATGGTGGGGGCTCCTTGCCCACTGTTTCTGGAGGGGGCACCTTGGCCTCTGGTTCTGGAGGGGGATCCTTGGCCTTAGTTTTGAGAGGGGCCCCCTTGGCCTTAGTTTTGGGAGGGGTCTCCTTGGCCTTAGTCTTGGGAGGTGTCCCCTTGGCCTTTGTTTTGGGAGGGGTCCGAATGGCTTTTGTTTTGGGAGGGGTCTTCTCCTTGGCCTTTGTTTTGGGGATGGCTCCATGGTTTTGGTTGTTTGTTTGGAAGGGGGCGGCACTTTAGCCCTCCGTTTTGGGGGAGGAGGAGTGTCCTTGGGGCAGGGGGCCGGCGTCACACTCATGTGCCCCTTGGTGGCAGCTGGAGACTTTGGAGAAGGAACAGTGTCAGACTGGGTCCTTGATGTAATGGGGTGGGGGGGTGGGACCTTCCTCTTACGGGCAGGATGGGGAAGGGGGGAGGGGAGGAAAGAAGTCAAGGCGGGAAAGGAAAAGCTTCTTAGGGTCAATGGGGTGGGATATGGGAGGAGGGATGGGAGTGGAGGTAGAGGGAGTGGTTGTAGGAGAAGGAGGTGTGCTGGACTTGGGTGCAGGTGCACGAACAGTGTACATGCGTGAGGTAGATGGTTGTTGGGGGTCTGAGTGCGAGCGTTTGTGTGTCTTTGGAGGGGGCAGAAAGGATGGGGGATGTCAAACAGGACGTGTGGATGGAGGTGGTGGGGTCTGCAAGTGAGGTGGGTGTGCTGCATGTAGTGGTGATGCTGGTGGTGGTGACTGCGCATGTGGGGTGCATGTCTGCGGATCTGCTGTTGTGGTGACTGTGGGCAAGGCTGTGCAGGGGGCAGGTTCAGGGACAGTTAATGCCGTGCATGCAGGTGTGAGTGCGGATGTGACTGTGAGGGAGGAGGGGAGACAGTGGAGGCAATGGATGATGTTGTGTGTGCATCTGTGTGTTGGCTGTGTGAGTGCTTGTGGACGGAAGTATTGTGTGAGAAAGTAGCCTCTTTCTAGCCTTGTTACCCCCACTTTTGGCCTGTTTGTGAGTGTATGTCAGGGTGTTTGTCACTGTTTTCACTGTCTCACTGGGATCCTGATAGCCAGGCCTCAGTGCTCATAGTGAAAACACTATGTTTTCAGTATGGTTGTTATGTGTCACTGGGATCCTGCTGGTCAGGACCCCAGTGCTCATAGGTTTGTGGCCTATATGTATGTGTCACTGGGACCCTGTCACACAGGGCCCCAGTGCTCATAGGTGTGCATGTATATGTTCCCTGTGTGGTGCCTAACTGTCTCACTGAGGCTCTGCTAACCAGAACCTCAGTGGTTATGCTCTCTCATTTATTTCAAATTGTCACTAACAGGCTAGTGACCAATTTTACCAATTTACAATGGCTTACTGGAACACCCTTATAATTCCCTAGTATATGGTACTGAGGTACCCAGGGTATTGGGGTTCCAGGAGATCCCTATGGGCTGCAGCATTTCTTTTGCCACCCATAGGGAGCTCTGACAATTCTTACACAGGCCTGCCACTGCAGCCTGAGTGAAATAACTTCCACGTTATTTCACAGCCATTTTACACTGCACTTAAGTAACTTATAAGTCACCTATATGTCTAACCTTTACCTGGTAAAGGTTAGGTGCAAAGTTACTTAGTGTGAGGGCACCCTGGCACTAGCCAAGGTGCCCCCACATTGTTCAGAGCCAATTCCCTGAACTTTGTGAGTGCGGGGACACCAATACACGCGTGCACTACATATAGGTCACTACCTATATGTAGCTTCACAATGGTAACTCCGAATATGGCCATGTAACATGTCTATGATCATGGAATTGCCCCCTCTATGCCATCCTGGCATAGTTGGCACAATCCCATGGTCCCAGTGGTCTGTAGCACAGACCCTGGTACTGCCAAACTGCCCTTCCTGGGGTTTCACTGCAGCTGCTGCTGCTGCCAACCCCTCAGACAGGCATCTGCCCTCCTGGGGTCCAGCCAGGCCTGGCCCAGGATGGCAGAACAAAGAACTTCCTCTGAGAGAGGGTGTGACACCCTCTCCCTTTGGAAAATGGTGTGAAGGCAGGGGAGGAGTAGCCTCCCCCAGCCTCTGGAAATGCTTTCTTGGGCACAGATGTGCCCAATTCTGCATAAGCCAGTCTACACCGGTTCAGGGACCCCTTAGCCCCTGCTCTGGCGCGAAACTGGACAAAGGAAAGGGGAGTGACCACTCCCCTGACCTGCACCTCCCCTGGGAGGTGTCCAGAGCTCCTCCAGTGTGCTCCAGACCTCTGCCATCTTGGAAACAGAGGTGCTGCTGGCACACTGGACTGCTCTGAGTGGCCAGTGCCACCAGGTGACGTCAGAGACTCCTGCTGATAGGCTCCTTCAGGTGTTAGTAGCCTATCCTCTCTCCTAGGTAGCCAAACCCTCTTTTCTGGCTATTTAGGGTCTCTGTCTCTGGGGAAACTTTAGATAACGAATGCATGAGCTCAGCCGAGTTCCTCTGCATCTCTCTCTTCACCTTCTGATAAGGAAACGACCGCTGACCGCGCTGGAAGCCTGCAAACCTGCAACATAGTAGCAAAGATGACTACTGCAACTCTGTAACGCTGATCCTGCCGCCTTCTCGACTGTTTTCCTGCTTGTGCATGCTGTGGGGGTAGCCTGCCTCCTCCCTGCACCAGAAGCTCCGAAGAAATCTCCCGTGGGTCGACGGAATCTTCCCCCTGCAACCGCAGGCACCAAAAAGCTGCATTACCGGTCCCTTGGGTCTCCTCTCAGCACGACGAGCGAGGTCCCTCGAATCCAGCGACACCGTCCAAGTGACCCCCACAGTCCAGTGACTCTTCAGCCCAAGTTTGGTGGAGGTAAGTCCTTGCCTCACCTCACTGGGCTGCATTGCTGGGAACCGCGACTTTGCAAGCTACTCCGGCCCCTGTGCACTTCCGGCGGAAATCCTTCGTGCACAGCCAAGCCTGGGTCCACGGCACTCTAACCTGCATTGCACGACTTTCTAAGTTGGTCTCCGGCGACGTGGGACTCCTTTGTGCAACTTCGGCGAGCACCGTTTCACGCATCCTCGTAGTGCCTGTTTCTGGCACTTCTCCGGGTGCTACCTGCTTCAGTGAGGGCTCTTTGTCTTGCTCGACGTCCCCTCTCTCTGCAGGTCCAATTTGCGACCTCCTGGTCCCTCCTGGGCCCCAGCAGCGTCCAAAAACGCCAAACGCACAATTTGCGTGTAGCAAGGCTTGTTGGCGTCCATCCGGCGGGAAAACACTTCTGCACGACTCTCCAAGGCGTGGGGGATCCATTCTCCAAAGGGGAAGTCTCTAGCCCTTGTCGTTCCTGCAGTATTCACAGTTCTTCAGCCTAGTAAGAGCTTCTTTGCACCAACCGCTGGCATTTCTTGGGCATCTGCCCATCTCCGAGTTGCTTGTGACTTTTGGACTTGGTCCCCTTGTTCCACAGGTACCCTCAGTCAGGAATCCATCGTTGTTGCATTGCTGATTTGTGTTTTCCTTGCATTTTCCCTCTAACACGACTATTTTGTCCTTAGGGGAACTTTGGTGCACTTTGCACTCACTTTTCAGGGTCTTGGGGAGGGTTATTTTTCTAACTCTCACTATTTTCTAATAGTCCCAGCGACCCTCTACAAGGTCACATAGGTTTGGGGTCCATTCGTGGTTCGCATTCCACTTCTGGAGTATATGGTTTGTGTTGCCCCTATCCCTATGTTTCCCCATTGCATCCTATTGTAACTATACATTGTTTGCACTGTTTTCTAAGACTATACTGCATATTTTTGCTATGGTGTATATATATCTTGTGTATATTTCCTATCCTCTCACTGAGGGTACACTCTAAGATACTTTGGCATATTGTCATAAAAATAAAGTACCTTTATTTTTAGTATAACTGTGTATTGTGTTTTCTTATGATATTGTGCATATGACACTAAGTGGTACTGTAGTAGCTTCACACGTCTCCTAGTTCAGCCTAAGCTGCTCTGCTAAGCTACCATTATCTATCAGCCTAAGCTGCTAGACACCCTATACACTAATAAGGGATAACTGGGCCTGGTGCAAGGTGCAAGTACCCCTTGGTACTCACTACAAGCCAGTCCAGCCTCCTACATTGGTTGTGCAGCGGTGGGATAAGTGCTTGAGACTACTTACCACTCTTGTCATTGTACTTTTCATAAGAGAAAAATATACAAAACAAGGTCAGTGTATATACACATAGCCAAAAAGTTTTGCATTTCCTCTTTTCACTCTTTTCTAAGTGTTGAAAAGTACTTCTAAACTTTCAAAAAAGTTCTTAAAAGTTTAAAAAGGTTTTTTTTCTGTCTTTCCAAAAAGTTCTGAAAACTTTTTGTCTCTTTCTCTATCACTTTAACTCTCTCAACAAAAAAAAATGTCTGGCACAGGCCAAAGTGTTGATCTGTCCAAACTTGCATATGACAACCTTAGCTGGAAAAGAGCAAGGAGTCTCTGTATAGAGAGAGGTTTGAGTGTAGGGAAGAATCCTGCCTTAGAACTATTAATTAACATGCTTAGAGAACAGGATAAGGCCATAGGTGCCCCATCTGTTGAAAAAGTACCTAATAGTTCCCAATCAGATTCAGGGACTCCCCCAGAAAAAGATTCAGGAAAGAAACTTCCTAGCCTGCCCATTACTAGACAATCTAGCATAGATGGTAATGATGATGAGCCACACCATAGAAATAGTGTTGTCTCACATCATAGCAAAAGCATGTATTCTCACCATACTGGTAGTAATGTTTCTGTAAACCAAGCTGTTAAGTTGGCTTCTGTAAGGGACAGGTCTCCTTCTGTTCATTCCCATCATAGCTCTGTTTCTAGAAATGTCCCTCCCACCAACCCTGATGACAGAATGTTAGAGAGGGAACTCAATAAGTTGAGGGTGGAACAAACCAGACTGAAGCTTAAAAAGCAACAGCTGGATTTGGATAGACAGTCTTTTGAATTAGAGAAGGAAAGACAGAAGTTGGGTTTAGATACCCATGGTGGCAGCAGCAGTATTCCCCATAGTCATCCTGCAAAAGAGCATGATTCCAGGAATCTGCACAAGATAGTTCCCCCTTATAAGGAGGGGGATGACATTAACAAGTGGTTTGCTGCACTTGAGAGGGCCTGTGTTGTACAGGATGTCCCTCAAAGGCAGTGGGCTGCTATCCTATGGCTATCTTTTAGTGGAAAAGGTAGGGATAGGCTCCTTACTGTGAAAGAAAATGATGCTAATAATTTACAAGTTCTTAAGAATGCACTCCTGGATGGTTATGGCTTAACCACTGAACAGTACAGGATAAAGTTCAGAGAGACCAAAAAGGAGTCTTCACAAGACTGGGTTGATTTCATTGACCATTCAGTGAAGGCCTTGGAGGGGTGGTTACATGGCAGTAAAGTTACTGATTATGAAAGCCTGTATAACTTGATCCTGAGAGAGCATATACTTAATAATTGTGTGTCTGATTTGTTGCACCAGTACCTGGTAGACTCTGATCTGACCTCTCCCCAAGAATTGGGAAAGAAGGCAGACAAATGGGTCAGAACAAGGGTGAACAGAAAAGTTCATACAGGGGGTGACAAAGATGGCAATAAGAAGAAAGATGGTGAAAAATCTCAAGATAAGCATGGGGATAAGGGTAAAATCAAAGATCCCACTTCAAATCTTAAACACTCTTCAGAGGGTGGGGATAAAACAAATTCTTCCTCTTCTTCCCAACCTGCACACATTAAAAAGCCTTGGTGCTTTGTGTGTAAAAATAGAGGCCATAGGCCAGGGGATAAGTCCTGTCCAGGTAAGCCCCCTGAGCCTACCACCACTAATACATCAAGCTCTAGTGCCCCTAGCAGTAGTGGTACTAGTGGTGGGACTGCTGGCAACAGTCAAGCAAAGGGTGTAGTTGGGTTCACTTATGGGTCCATAGTGAAAACTGATGTCATCAGTCCCAAGACAGTTTCTGCCACACCTAGTGGCATTGGCCTTGCCACACTGGCTGCTTGTCCCCTTACAATGGATAAGTACAGGCAGACAGTTTCAATAAATGGTGTTGAGGCCTTGGCCTACAGGGACACAGGTGCCAGTTTCACTTTGGTGACTGAAAACCTAGTGCCTCCTGAACAACACATCATTGGACAACAGTATAAGATTATTGATGTCCATAACTCCACTAAGTTTCTTCCCTTAGCTATAATTCAGTTTAGTTGGGGTGGAGTTACTGGCCCTAAGCAGGTGGTGGTATCACCTAGCTTACCTGTAGACTGTCTCTTAGGTAATGACCTAGAGGCCTCAGGTTGGGCTGATGTAGAGTTTTATGCCCATGCAGCCATGCTGGGCATCCCTGAGGAATTGTTCCCTCTCATTTCTACTGAAATGAAAAAGCAAAGGAGAGAAGGCCTGAAAACTCAGGATCCCTCTCCATCAACAGGTAAAAAGGGTATCACAGTATCCCCTAACCACCCTACCATTCAGGATACCATTCCTGTGGTGGGAGAAACCTCTCCTGGGGTGGCACCTGTTCCAAGGGAATCATCAGCTGGCAAAGCTGGACTCCCTGAGGTAGAAGTACCTCTCTGTGGGATAACTAACATTGGTGAGAAAAAGAGCACCATTTTAGTTAACATGGAGCATCCCTCCAACCCTCCCAGAGAAACTTTAGTGCAGAAACTCTGCACTGCCTCACAACACTTAGGACAGCATCCCTGCCCTAGTGTGGAGCTGATAGGACAGCATCCCTGCCCTGCTCCAACTCAAGAGAAACAGCATCCCTGTTCTCTCTTCCAGCCAGATGGACAAAGTTTTTGCCCAGCTATGGCTTTTCTGAGACAGCATCCCTGTCTGGCATTTCCATCACTACAAATAGGTTCAGTGGACAATTCCCACTGCTCTAAACTAAAACTTACTGATAGAAACTCTGAAAATACATCTTCACATTGTTGCCTAGCTAAAAAACTTCAAACAGGGTGGTTTACATCCCCACAGGGAAGTAACCATATAGTGGATGATAAAGGGAGTAACCAGTCTATTGCAGAGCTACTCTCTACTTATCACCACTTAGACAATAAAGTCTCAACTGGCCAAGGTTAGCCTTATTGTCCTTCGTTTGGGGGGGGGTTGTGTGAGAAAGTAGCCTCTTTCTAGCCTTGTTACCCCCACTTTTGGCCTGTTTGTGAGTGTATGTCAGGGTGTTTGTCACTGTTTTCATTGTCTCACTGGGATCCTGATAGCCAGGCCTCAGTGCTCATAGTGAAAACACTATGTTTTCAGTATGGTTGTTATGTGTCACTGGGATCCTGCTGGTCAGGACCCCAGTGCTCATAGGTTTGTGGCCTATATGTATGTGTCACTGGGACCCTGTCACACAGGGCCCCAGTGCTCATAGGTGTGCATGTATATGTTCCCTGTGTGGTGCCTAACTGTCTCACTGAGGCTCTGCTAACCAGAACCTCAGTGGTTATGCTCTCTCATTTATTTCAAATTGTCACTAACAGGCTAGTGACCAATTTTACCAATTTACAATGGCTTACTGGAACACCCTTATAATTCCCTAGTATATGGTACTGAGGTACCCAGGGTATTGGGGTTCCAGGAGATCCCTATGGGCTGCAGCATTTCTTTTGCCACCCATAGGGAGCTCTGACAATTCTTACACAGGCCTGCCACTGCAGCCTGAGTGAAATAACTTCCACGTTATTTCACAGCCATTTTACACTGCACTTAAGTAACTTATAAGTCACCTATATGTCTAACCTTTACCTGGTAAAGGTTAGGTGCAAAGTTACTTAGTGTGAGGGCACCCTGGCACTAGCCAAGGTGCCCCCACATTGTTCAGAGCCAATTCCCTGAACTTTGTGAGTGCGGGGACACCATTACACGCGTGCACTACATATAGGTCACTACCTATATGTAGCTTCACAATGGTAACTCCGAATATGGCCATGTAACATGTCTATGATCATGGAATTGCCCCCTCTATGCCATCCTGGCATAGTTGGCACAATCCCATGGTCCCAGTGGTCTGTAGCACAGACCCTGGTACTGCCAAACTGCCCTTCCTGGGGTTTCACTGCAGCTGCTGCTGCTGCCAACCCCTCAGACAGGCATCTGCCCTCCTGGGGTCCAGCCAGGCCTGGCCCAGGATGGCAGAACAAAGAACTTCCTCTGAGAGAGGGTGTGACACCCTCTCCCTTTGGAAAATGGTGTGAAGGCAGGGGAGGAGTAGCCTCCCCCAGCCTCTGGAAATGCTTTCTTGGGCACAGATGTGCCCAATTCTGCATAAGCCAGTCTACACCGGTTCAGGGACCCCTTAGCCCCTGCTCTGGCGCGAAACTGGACAATGGAAAGGGGAGTGACCACTCCCCTGACCTGCACCTCCCCTGGGAGGTGTCCAGAGCTCCTCCAGTGTGCTCCAGACCTCTGCCATCTTGGAAACAGAGGTGCTGCTGGCACACTGGACTGCTCTGAGTGGCCAGTGCCACCAGGTGACGTCAGAGACTCCTGCTGATAGGCTCCTTCAGGTGTTAGTAGCCTATCCTCTCTCCTAGGTAGCCAAACCCTCTTTTCTGGCTATTTAGGGTCTCTGTCTCTGGGGAAACTTTAGATAACGAATGCATGAGCTCAGCCGAGTTCCTCTGCATCTCTCTCTTCACCTTCTGATAAGGAAACGACCGCTGACCGCGCTGGAAGCCTGCAAACCTGCAACATAGTAGCAAAGACGACTACTGCAACTCTGTAACGCTGATCCTGCCGCCTTCTCGACTGTTTTCCTGCTTGTGCATGCTGTGGGGGTAGTCTGCCTCCTCTCTGCACCAGAAGCTCCGAAGAAATCTCCCGTGGGTCGACGGAATCTTCCCCCTGCAACCGCAGGCACCAAAAAGCTGCATTACCGGTCCCTTGGGTCTCCTCTCAGCACGACGAGCGAGGTCCTTCGAATCCAGCGACACCGTCCAAGTGACCCCCACAGTCCAGTGACTCTTCAGCCCAAGTTTGGTGGAGGTAAGTCCTTGCCTCACCTCACTGGGCTGCATTGCTGGGAACCGCGACTTTGCAAGCTACTCCGGCCCCTGTGCACTTCCGGCGGAAATCCTTCGTGCACAGCCAAGCCTGGGTCCACGGCACTCTAACCTGCATTGCACGACTTTCTAAGTTGGTCTCCGGCGACGTGGGACTCCTTTGTGCAACTTCGGCGAGCACCGTTTCACGCATCCTCGTAGTGCCTGTTTCTGGCACTTCTCCGGGTGCTACCTGCTTCAGTGAGGGCTCTTTGTCTTGCTCGACGTCCCCTCTCTCTGCAGGTCCAATTTGCGACCTCCTGGTCCCTCCTGGGCCCCAGCAGCGTCCAAAAACGCCAAATGCACGATTTGCGTGTAGCAAGGCTTGTTGGCGTCCATCCGGCGGGAAAACACTTCTGCACGACTCTCCAAGGCGTGGGGGATCCATCCTCCAAAGGGGAAGTCTCTAGCCCTTGTCGTTCCTGCAGTATTCACAGTTCTTCAGCCTAGTAAGAGCTTCTTTGCACCAACCGCTGGCATTTCTTGGGCATCTGCCCATCTCCGAGTTGCTTGTGACTTTTGGACTTGGTCCCCTTGTTCCACAGGTACCCTCAGTCAGGAATCCATCGTTGTTGCATTGCTGATTTGTGTTTTCCTTGCATTTTCCCTCTAACACGACTATTTTGTCCTTAGGGGAACTTTGGTGCACTTTGCACTCACTTTTCAGGGTCTTGGGGAGGGTTATTTTTCTAACTCTCACTATTTTCTAATAGTCCCAGCGACCCTCTAAAAGGTCACATAGGTTTGGGGTCCATTCGTGGTTCGCATTCCACTTCTGGAGTATATGTGGTTTGTGTTGCCCCTATCCCTATGTTTCCCCATTGCATCCTATTGTAACTATACATTGTTTGCACTGTTTTCTAAGACTATACTGCATATTTTTGCTATGGTGTATATATATCTTGTGTATATTTCCTATCCTCTCACTGAGGGTACACTCTAAGATACTTTGGCATATTGTCATAAAAATAAAGTACCTTTATTTTTAGTATAACTGTGTATTGTGTTTTCTTATGATATTGTGCATATGACACTAAGTGGTACTGTAGTAGCTTCACACGTCTCCTAGTTCAGCCTAAGCTGCTCTGCTAAGCTACCATTATCTATCAGCCTAAGCTGCTAGACACCCTATACACTAATAAGGGATAACTGGGCCTGGTGCAAGGTGCAAGTACCCCTTGGTACTCACTACAAGCCAGTCCAGCCTCCTACATATGCTGCCTGTGTTTGTCTGTGCACGACTTGTGTAATGTTTTGTGTGCATGCTTGTCTGAATGTGTGCGTGGGATGGGTTAGGGGTGAGGAGACTGGGAATGGGAAGTGGTAGTTGGAGGGGGACGGAAGAAACAGGGACACTGGCTGTCGTCAGCGTAGAGGCCAGATCTCTGTAGGGCTGCTGAGCCACCGTGAATGCACTCCAGGAAGGCATTGCATTGCTGCATCTGGGATACCAGCCCCTGGATGGCATTCACTATGGTTGACTGCTCTACAGAGATGGATCCTCGGAGGTCAGTAGCCTCCTCACTGAGGGCAGCAGGGATGACTGGGGCAGGGCCTGATGTGCATGGGGGCAAAGGAGATGCCCACCCTCCTGGGTGAGCGGGCACGCCAACTCAGTGGGGCGTCTACTGGGAGGGCGGTGCTGGTACGGGGTGGTTGTAGAACCTGTAGCTGGGCTGGCCCCAGAGGGGTCCGCCACCACCATGGAGCTCCCATCGGTGGAGGAATCAGAGTCAGTGGTATCAGCTCCTATCCCCGTCATGGTGCTCCCCTCGCCCTCCATCCTACTGGTCCCCTCGGTGTCGGTGGACTCTGCCTCCTGGGTCCCGTGGGCTGCAGCTTCCTCACTCGCCGGTGCCCCTGCTTCTTCGCCAGATGATGCTAATGCACACATGGACAGAATGACAAAAGGAGGGGAGGAGAAAGGGAGCACAGGGTCAATCACAGAACCAACAGCACATATGGCATTCACATCACTGTCTCACACTGAGACTGAGAACGTGCAGTATGGACCACACTGGCATACCATTGGCTAATTACCACAGCAGGCAGGAGCCAGACACTGCCATCTGCACACCAACTGGTACCAACTAAGCCCTGTCTGCCATAGAAATCCAGCTACCTAGCTATCCAAAACATGCATTTCACCCAATTAAACAAAGCTGGACCACACCGCAATGTCTAAACTGCTATATTGGGGCATCCACTGCCTAGTACCCTGCACCCAAATTCCATGCCAGGCAACAGAGATGGTTTTCAAACATACTGTACTCACCCCCTAGTGGCTGCTGTGATGCCCTCAAGCGCCTGTCCAGCTCTGGGTAGGCTGCCGTCAGTATGCGGGCCACCAGGGGGTCAGGTTCTGACAGGCACCCCTCCCTTGTTGGGAGGCCGTCCTCAGCTGGGCCTCCGTGGGCGGGTCCAGCATCTCAGGTCCTCCCACCGTTTCCTGCAGTGGGTGCTCCACCTGCTATAGACCCCCAGGGTCCGCACGTCCTTGGCGATGGAACGCCACAACCCCTTCTTCTGATGGGCACTGACCTGCTGAGGAGACACAAACAGTGGGACACCATGAACCAGACAATCCAGCCTGTCACACATATGGCCTACAAACTGCATTTGCCCCTCATCGGGCACACACATGATCCGTACCTCTGGATTAATACTGCCACCAGCCATACCCCCAAAAATGGCACACTGCCAACACACACACACCTACATGCAGCCATTTCACATGCAACATACCCATGGTGTACTCACCTCTTGGTCTGGAGGCCGATACAACAGCCCATACACGGGTAGGACCCCCATCCAGGAGCCTCTCCAACTCCACTGACGTAAAGGATGGGGCCCTTTCCCCTGTTGCACGTGCCATGGCAGGTTCCAGACACAGGTCACAGCAGCACACACCATGGAGATGTTGTCCTATGGAAAGTCAGGGATCAAGTGAAGTGGTAAAAAGAAAGTGGGGGTCACGTCCGCGGCAGTGAACACCGTCACCGCCGGCCTTGATCATCATTGGTTCCCATACTCTATAGGCCATGTTAGCCAATAAGGAATTGCACGGCGGTGCAGACCGCCTCCCGCCATGACACGCATGCCGGCATATTGAGGTCACTTCCACCTGTCCCTGCATACAGAACAGGCGGTTGCCATTTTCTACTGCTAGTACACATGTACAGATTAATAAGTGCGTCATTGTAGTCGACTGTACACACCTAGACAATTCCAGTGTCCAACATACAAGCATGCTCTGTATACACTGCTATAGTGTGTTCATGGTTCCTGTTGTCACTCCCTTATTACTTTTGGGTCTCTTAGGTACCAACCACTGCGGCGGAATAGGAGGATGAGGCAAGCACCCGTGTACAGACCCCTCTTGGACTTCACTACACTGGAGGACAGGCACATCATACCCACCTATCGTCTGGACAGGACCACAATCACAGAGCTGTGTGCACAATTGGAATCTGATCTGCTACCTGCTATCCCTTGCACAACAGTAATACCCTCTCTTGTGCAGGTACTCTCAGTCCTCCATTTCCTTGCAACTGGCCTCTCTTTCCATGTGAGAGTGGGCTTGGCTGCAGGTATGTCGCAGCCAATGTTCTCTATTGTGCTTGCAAGGGTTTTGTCTGCCTTGCTCAAAGACATGTGCAGCTACATCGCATTCCCCCGGGTAGATGATTTACCCATGTGAAGGCTAGATTCTATGTTATTGGGGCCATTGACGGGACCCATTTAGACTCAGTACCTCCCAGGGCCAATGAACAAGTGTACAGGAATCGGAAGAGTTTCCACTCACTCAATTATCCAGATGGTGTGCCTTGCTGACCAATACATCTCCCACGTCACTGCCAAGTATCCTGGGTCGGTGCATGATGCCTTTGTCCTGAGGAATAGCAGTGTCCCACAGCTGATGGCTCAACTGCAGAAGCACAGAGTGTGGCTTATAGGTGAGCCTGAGTCCCCACCCAATGTATGTCAGAATATGCCTTCAGGAGTCATATCCCATGCCATTGTGCAGGGCTAATTTGTCTCCCTCACTTCTTGCACATGGTTCCGGCTACCCAAACCTGTCCTGGCTCCTGACCTCTGTTAGGAATCCGAGAACAGGGGCTGAGAATAAGTACAATTATGCTCATGGGCGTACCAGAAGGATTGTTGAAAGGATCTTCGGTCTCCTGACAGTTGTCTCAGTCTGACAGGTGGATCCCTTTGCTACTCCCCTGAGAAGGTCTGCAGGATTGTTGTTGTGTGCTGCATGTTGCACAACTTGGCCGTCAGATGCCATGTGCCTGTCTGCAGGATGAGGGGGCTGACAATGCAGCTAGTGCAGCAGTGGACAATGAGGACAGTGAAGAGGAGGAAGAGGAGGAGGATGTGGACAACAGGACCAACATGATTCAGCAGTACTTCCAATGACACTCAGGTAAGACTATTGAACTAAACATTTCTCCATTTCAGTGTTGTGCTGTGTGGCTGTAGCTGTTACGACTCTGTCGTCCCATCTCTAGGGGGCGCTGTAAGGGGACTGTCAGAAGCCTGGGAATCACCTTAAACACTTATCTAGAGTCCCTTGCTGACTCCTGTTTGTTTCTCTTTTGGCCATGGTATACTTTTGCAGAACTACATTTGCTTCCTGGGACTGCAAATCCCATAATGCACAGCCTGGTAGTCAGGAAAGCCCGGATTCTGTTTCCCATTGTTTTCTATGGGAGAAGTCCAGTTGTTCCTTTTCACCGGATCCTCTACTCCAGGACTTGCAAGTGTCTGAAACTACACAAACCTGAGACCTCTCCTGTGCAGCCCAGCTTGGAACTGCTTATAAGCAGCCATTTCCTCAAGATCCCCGTCGTGCATTGGAGTTTGATTCCTTTGTGTTACAGACCCTTTATCGGATGGTGTTCCAGTTTTGTTCCTGTTCCTGATCTGTTCCAGCTTGAACCTTTTTTCTGTTTCTCTGCCCTGCTCCTGATTGTTCCAGCCAGTGTCTGCTCACTATCTCTTAGCCTTGTAACTATCTGTTTCCTCCAGAGCCTGCTCCCTGTTTCTCTGTCCTGCTCCTGCCTTTTTTCAGCCTGAACCTGCTCCCTGTTTCTCAGTCCTGTTTACTGCTTTTTCCTACTCCCTGTATTCCAGCCCTGTCCTTGCCTGTTCCAGCCAGAGCCTGCTCTCAGTTTCCCAGCCCTGTCTCTGCTTGTCCCAGCCAGAAGTTTGCGCCCTGTTTTCCAGTCCTAGTCCTGCCCTTGTTTCAGCCTGAGCCTGTTCCCAGTTCCTGCCTCTGTCTTTTAGTTTGTCTCTTCTGTTTCTGTTTCTTCTCTGTATTTGTGTCAGGTAAGTGTTCTATCAGTCTTCACCAGTGTATACGTGTCCTCCTGTGTACTGGGGTTGGCTCCTGGTTTCCAGGAGGCAATTCCAGCCCCCATCCTTGTCTAGTGTTATATGTTGTCTTTCGTGCCTAACAGTGACAGTGTGCTATTGCTGTTTTCTCAGGAATCGCCACTGTGTTTCCAGCTGGACCCACAAGAGCGTGTCTTGTGTATGTAAGTACTATCCTTGTTTGTGCTCTAGGGTCCAGAGACAGAATCACTTCTGCTGCCTCCTTTGTATGGGGCTGTCAGGGTGACTATCTGTAAGAGCAAACTGCACAGAGGCATTGACATTCCCTGCCACTGTGGGAGGTTCTGTACCTTACTCTGTGTACAACCCCAGCATGTTTGTCCATTAGTAATCTGTTTCTGTTTGTTCACACAAAGGTTGCTCTGCTTTTACTTTCCTGTGCCTGTCTACTGCTGTCCTTTCCGTGTCTGACTTTCGCTGCTCTTCTGCCCCAGTATACTACCTCTTTAGGATATTCGGTGACCTCAAGGGGAGTCCTGATCAGACACGCCCGAATCCGTGACAGTGGCATGATGCCAGTCATTACCTTTGCATCCCACCTGACTGTCACCTATACCTTCCCTTATTGCAGATGTTGCTGTGGTCACAATAGTGTAATGCTGTGATTTGTACAGACTGCTGAGACACATTTGTAGAATGGATCAGCATATTACTAGACATTTACACAGGATCATGCAGTTCATTACAGTTCAATACATTGTACATTACCTTCAGATAAAGCCCTGTTACTCAAATTCTGTCCAATGGTGTTCATTGAAAATTTGTATACAATGCAGAGTGCAATAGAGTGGGGTGATGGTTGGGAATAGTCCAGTGTAGTGGGCCAGTCTATTTGTAGCACAGGTCCAGTGTCCAAGAGGCCATAAGAAGGGGAGCAATGGAAGTTCAAAGGGGACAAGGTGACACAGTGAAATACAAGGGGGACATTCAAGAGGGGCTCATTTCCTGGCTGGGGTCTTGGCAACTGTCTCTGGTGTCTGTCTGGGTCGCAGGGACCGTTTGCGGGGTGGTTCACCTTCTGCATGGGATGGGGTGCTGGTGGCCTGTGGGCCCTGTGGCAGGGCCTCCTGTCCACTAGCTGCAGCAGATATGGAGGGCTGGTCAGTACACAGGTTAGTGGAAGGGCCCCGCTGGTGTACTGTGTAATCCCTCATGATGTTGGCCATGTCACCCAGCACCCCTGCAGTGGAGACCATGGTGGTGTTCACTGCCTGCAATTCTTGCATGATCTCCTGGTGGTGTCCCCCCTGCAGCCGCTGGTTCTCCTGCATGATGTTTATCACCTGACCCATCTTGTCCTGGGATTGTTGGTAAGCCCCTAGGACATTAGTGAGGGCCTCCTGGGCAGTCAGTTCCCTGGGCCTGTCCTCCCCATGGCGCACAGCTGTCCTCTGACCATCCCTGGCCCCCTCTGCCTGTGTGCCCTGAACGGTGTGGCCACTCCCACTGACCCCAGAACCCTCATTGTCTTGCCTGTGAGTTGGCTGAAAGTATTAGGGCCCGGGGCAGTGCCCCGCCTCCTACTCCAGAGCCACCAGCTGGCAAAATTCTGCCCAGATGGCCTCCAGCCATTGCCGCTGCAGCAGGACTGCTATCTCCTGCTAAGATGGTGGACCAGGAGGAGTACTTATTTCAAGAAAGAAAAAATAGGAATAAAGACATATTGTAAATAATGCTCAGTGCAAATACTTGTTTATACAGTGGCACAGTAGCAGTACATTGCTGGTCCTCTGGGGCCATTGGAATTTTTGATGTGATTAGTCAAATGGCCAAGTTTTCCCCACACATGCCTCACATAAAATCAATGACTGGCTGCAAGGAATTAAGCCAGAATTCCACCAGATTAAAACTGAGTTATTTTTTTTCTTTTAAATGATTTCCTACTTAAAAAAAAGTAAACAAACACCTTGTGTGAAAATGAAAAATAAATTACCTCTCATTAATGAGAAAGGCATTATGCACTGTGCTGCACAAATATTCTTGTGCTAAATTAATGGAGGCATGCTAGCACGTCAGGTACTTTGCTATTCTCTGCAGTCTGCAGCTGGGGCAGCTGTAATGAACAGTTTATTATCTTACTTTAGTTCCAATGTCCCTGCTCTTCTCCAACTGCCTTTCAATTGTACCCTGACTGCAAAGAAGCAGATGAATAATAATACTACGTCACGTGTAATTTATAAAACACAGATATCCTATCTGTTGTAAGTAGTCAGTGGAAAACATAATGCACTGCAGTACAGGGAAAGGAACAGGCTACAGATTTAATTTGGCACCTTTTTCACAGAGTATCCCATTCGTCAAACTCTAAATCAGGCACTCAGTCACACTTTACTCCCTAGTCTCACTGTCCACCACAAATTATTTTCAATAAATACCTTTGCTTGGCAGTAAGGACACTTACTATACCACAGGGTAAGTTAGCGGGATTATGGTAGGTAGAGGTTTTACTATACAATAATGGTGGGCTGTCACTGATCATCAAGTGCTAAGCTTTGGCTTAGTCATTCACTATAGTTGACAAATGATAAAAGGTAAATATTTGAACAGGCATAAATCCTATATGTAGGCCATGAACTATATATATATAAATTACTTAGCCAGAAAAATTAATTTATAATTTGTTTTGGTAGGCTGGGACAGAACTTAGGAAAGAATAAAGGAGTGAAGTACTGGGAGGTGACTGAGTTGGCACTGGGAAACACCTCTTATTTTTGTTTTGTAATGTATTGAAAACTTTTAAAATGTTACATTAACTGAAGCAGGCACACACTTCACATCCAACACTGCAGTGCCGAATTGAACCATGCTGCAGATAGGTCATGGGTGTCGAAATGCTATGAGCAGGGATATAATGAATGATGATGGGTGGGATATCTGCCTCGCTTAACAAATAGAGTGAGTATACTTGATTTGTCAATAACAATCAATGTGATTTCACACCAACTGACCCTGCCACTGCTGGGACTCCCATTGTACTGCCTCCTCTTCAGCGTCGGTTGCACTGGGAGCTGCTTCTGGCCCCAGCACTGGTGGTCTGTGTGGCTAGAAAAAACATAACACATTTTAGATGCCAGATATGCTGTTGTGTGACTGGAATAATGTCAGCTTAAATGAGGTTTTACCCTCGCCCTTCCCTTCTCCTTCCGCAACACAAAATGCGCTTGTCTTTTTCTTACAGACTATATGGGACGTCTGCCCCTTTAAGACATCTACAGAGAGACGTGAGGAGGGGCGTGGCCTTGAGTGTGATACCTATCAGCCCCCTGATCAATGGTGGCTGGAAATCAGAAGGACGACAAACCCGTAAGGAAGGAGTCGACGAGAGAGAGAGGAGCACGAAACAGAGACACTGTGGGAGACCGGCAAAGGACCAGACCGGACGGCACATGATGACTATGGAGGCTCCAGTGCCCTGTCAGAAATTTCCAGGGAACCGGTTGAGAGTTGGTGGAGTAAGCCAGGAGGCCCCCATCCCCTCGTGTCACCCCACCACACTCCCGGAGGAGCATAGCTAACCCACGTATGTGGGAATCTGCCAGCACATGTGGGAGGATGGAAAACGTGTAGTTGTGAGGAGGGGACTTCCGCATGAGAGACAGGCTCCTCTTCATATTTGGAAGATAGGAATGGGCCTTGCAAACTACATTTTCAAGTAAAATAAACATGCATGACAACATGGTGACGGGATAGAGAAAACAGTGCTTATCTCCCTCACACATGCCCCACAGAAATAGGACAAAATCAAAGAGTATACAAGAATGTGGTTCTTTTCTCTTCTGTCTGAGAGGCCTCAAAACCACGGTGGTCCAGTCTGGTTGAGACTAGAAGGGAGAGAAAGAATGTAGACGACCATTCCGAACCAAACCACAGAGGAGCAAAGCATGAGCTTTACATACAGAAAATAAAGAGATCTATAAGTAACCAAACAAGGCATAGAGTACTTCATTTATCCATCCACGTAGCTGTTTGCCTTCCCATGTGACACTCCCCTTCTTATTTTTTTTAACAAAATACAACCGCAATGCCTCACTACAGTTTGGTTAGCAGCAGTATCTTCTATCAAAACTATCACTAAACTATCAATTTTAGCAGTTTGTTTGTTGACAGTGCCAGAAATACCAGGTAGTCAAGCCAGACAAAGACCTTTTGTGAAGGAGGGGCAGAACTATGATGGCTTTGAATCATGGAAGCGCAATGATGGGGTGGGAAAATGGTCATTGTGGAACTTATTGGTCTTGGTTGGCAAATGTAATGGGACCTTATACTTTCCTACCTTACTGCATTGTCATGAAAACTGCTGGTATCCTGTTTACATGAATGATGATAATACAACATTGGTGGGGGGGGGGTCCACCACAGCCATGCCACTTTCTCATTTTAATTGTTTGAGCATGAGCAAGAAAAAGAAAGCTTTCTTAACAAGCACTCATAGTGAATAGTAGCTTACTTGGGCCTGCAATCTTTACAGTAGAGTAAGAGTAAATAAAAATCTATTCTCTTAGTCTTACAATGTACCACTTAGTCTTACAATACCACAAGATATAAAATGGGAGAGGGAAAGCCTACTAACAAATCAGAAGGGAGCTACTGAGGGGTACAGACAAGAGGCAGTCAACTACAGAACCATGAAATGTAGAAAAAAATGATAATGCAGCGATAACAAGAATTTAACAAACATTATATAGAGGAGTTGAAATAGAGGAGAACATATAAAAAATAAACAAGGCAAAATTATTCTAATAGTGTGGAGAAGTAAACGTTAAGGAATTATTAATAACAGAACTTATTGGGACCAGCAGAACCACCAGCCCCAGCACTGGTAGTGGTAGTTCCACCCGCAGTAGCACTGGTGGTGGCAGCCCTTTCACCTCCTTTATTCGCCGTAGCACTGGTGGTGGCAGCTCTTTCACCTACTTCACCCGCCATAGAAGTTCTTGCCTTTGGGTGCTGGTGTTTGAAATAAAGAAGATAAAAAACAGAATAGTGGTACTGTTAATCTCTCAAAAAATGTTTTGACAGGCAAACGCAGTATCATTGTACTAAACTTTCTATATCATTATTGACATTAAGTTGACCTTTTCCTAAATATCCTAAACCTAAGCCCTACTCCTAATTTCCTAAACCTAAACTACATTTGGAACTACTAGTTCATTGCAACGAATGATGGTTGCTTCTCAACCACCTTTGATGGACAAACTCAATCTCCCTTTTCAATGCATAGATGCATACTACACATCAGTGGGAGATTGGGACAATATGAGCTACATAAAGAAAGGCACTGAGATCGCTAACTCACTGGTATTACTACTATACCACTGTCTTAGTGACAAGACAAAGGAGTCTGCATGACTTCTTAAATAAATAAATCAGCCCAAGTGAGCGTCAACAAGACGAACTCAAGCTGGATCACATAATATTCATACTGTAAACCTATTAACTGAATTATGAGTCTGAGTGTGTATTTGAAAAACAAATTGCATTGTAGAACACAAAAAATAAATAATTACTTAGTGAGCCCAGCAACCTCGATGCCCAGCAAGTTGAGCAGGTCCTGTTCCCTGTCCAGCAGGTCAGTCCAGTGATACATCAGCTGCTATGTGGTTTGCTGAACCCCTGTGCTTCGGTACACTCTCCGCCACAGCAGCAGATGCTCCCACAGAGCGTACCCCTTTCCAGCCATGACTAAGGGAGGTGGCACTGCACATAAAAAAACAAGTGTGGCCACCTTAGAAACAAGCATTTGCAATGCAGTGGGTCTCGCCTTTGCTCGAGTTAGATCTATTTAACACTGTAAACTCCTAACCGGACTTTTCACATAAATTGAAAATGAAAAGTAAAACAGTTTCACATAAGCGAGCCAATTCAAAGTGCCACAGCTACCATGAGCATCAGCTTGAAGGAGACACACAAAAGGAAAAAGAAGTCCTTCACAGTCAAACGTATGGGCAAAAGTGCAATTAGCTATGTACCAGGGTCGATGTCCAAGACGGTAACTAAACCGCCCTAACGATGGACAAACGTAAAGCAGTTACCTATAATAACAAAGGATTTTTGAAGGGCAAGCCCATGAACGAATGATAGTGATGGGCGTGAGTTGGGCGTGGTTAAAAGCCCAAATATACAGCAACACGTTGGAAAAGGAGCACTTGCTCGCTGCTATGCTCAACCTAAAAATGGGACGGGTCTGCAACCCTTGGCGGTGCCAGCAAACGCAAGGTGTGCGGCTTGAAGCAACCGCTCTGGTGCCACCACTTGCTGCCAGCTGCTCCGACATAGTGCAGGGGTGCAAAAAAAAAAGTAGGAATGAAAAAAATAAAGGGAGAGAAGGAAATAGAAGGGAAAACTAAAAAAGTAAGACAAAAACGTTAGATACGCAGACACACACTGATTTAAAAAAAGTGAAGGAGGGGTAGATGAGTGAGATAGACGGAGTATTGGTATGGATAACAAAAATCATGCCCAGCACCATGCAGAGAACAGAAAGTGGGTAAACTAAATTAATCTCACAGTGTGTTTTTTGGAACTTTGCAGAATTCCGTAGAGCAAAACTCCACGATTTTTGCCTAGGCCTACTTGATTTTGTGCTGTACCATCCCAGATCTTATACAATAAACTGCTTACTTCACAACATTGCCAGTTTGAGTTTCACTACACAAACTTGGCAACAAGTAGATCTGGCGTGAGGACCAGCGTGCATGCTGAATGGAGCCACAACGGAGAAGAGGGTCAGAATTTGGTTCCTGTGACATACACTGTCATGAGACACTGATATTGAAGATAATAAGTTGGCTGAGCTGCAGCGCTTGAGAAAGGTACAGGCGGTAAGCGCAGGAGCACACGAAGTAAGCGGACGGATCCGATGGTTGAGCCAGCTCTGCATTGGTCCAGCACAATATTGTTCCGATCCCCTTTTCCAGGTTCAATCACCCACCAGTTGTCACGCCCTAAGTTTATGCTTCTCATAGACTCCGCTGCCTCAGAGGTGTGGCCCGTTAAGCGTTGGTAGGGAGGGAAGCCATGTTACTTTCATCTCCTTTATTTTGAATTAGTGGCGCAGCGCAGGAGAAAGGCCATTTTACATTGGTCAATTGGGCATTTGGAAAGTGCATGCCCTACCGGCCATAACCTCCTCGCCAGACAAGGTAAGTCGATTGTCCGACAGTAGAGGGTGGGCAGGAGGTGTGTGTGTGTGAGAAGGTGTGTGTCTGCATGTGTGAATGTGTGTGTGATTGTTTAAGTGAGTGCATAATTTTGAAATGTTTGTGTGAATGCGTGTCTGTTGGTGTGAGTGAATGTGTGTATGTATGCGTGTTGGTGAATGTGTGTATGTAAGTGTTGGTGTATGCGTGTATGGAAGTGTTGGTGTATGCAGGGTGTGGGTGTGTGCATGTATGTGGGGAGGGGGTGCTGTCTCGGAAGGCGGGTGGGGGGAAGGGGGTGCTGTCATGGAAGGGGGTGTGGAGAGAGGGGTGCTGTCACAGAAGGTGGTGTGGGGAGGGGGTTGCTGTTTATTGAAGGAGGGGTAGGGGTGTATTGTATTTGCAGGGGGGATGTGGGAGTCGTCTGCCGGCGACAGGAAAGGTATTTCCTGTCTCTGACAGCCTTTCCGCCAGGGTTTTCGTGGAGGTGCTACTGCAGCGGAAACCGCGGCGGAAAGACGACTCATTATACCGCCGGCGGTCTGCAGTGGATAACTGACCCAGAGGTGGTGTTCTCCGGCCCGGCTGTCCTACCGCCCTGGTGGTACCAGCGGAGATGTGGCGGTTTGGCAGATGCCAAACCACCACACTCATAATGTGGCGGTCTTCATTGCCGGCCCATCGGTGGTGAGACCGCCACCGCGGCCCTGGCGGTCTTCGGATTGCCAGGGTCGTAATGAGGGCCATTGTGTTTTTCAGAGTTATTCAGCAGGTCTTGATATCATTATAGAACCTATTTAATTAAATGTTGTGTTATACTTGTTACAGTTTTAATCTAAAAGTACTATTATGGCAAGTTTGAATACATGGAATTCATCACAGCCTCAATCTTTTAATGGAATGTCTGGTGAACCGTCTGTTAAGTTTGAGGAATAGAAAAGTATTTTATAAATGACATCTCCACTTTTGAAGACATTGAAGATTTTACTCCTGAAAGAAAATTAAAAAGTACTCTAGCTTTCCTTAGGTCCAGGGGGTTTAACATTCTTTTAGTTATATAGAAAAGAAAACCAGAGCACAAGGTCAAGGAGACATGTTTATAATGTGACAGGAGATTTAGGTGCATATTGTAAACCCACTGTATGCTTAGGAAGTGATAGGTACAAATTCAAAGGTGAGGAAGAATCCATAAAAGACTTTGTAGCATCTTTAAAAAATCTGTCATTGACTTGCAGGTGTGGAGTACTACATGACAAACGTATAAGGGACCTGATTGTCATGCATGCAGCAGATCCAATCCAGATACACAGGACAGTTTTTTGGCAAAAGGGGAAGCACCTTTAGAAGTGTTAACTAACTGGAAAATGTGCCAAGGCAGTAACTGCTGAACACAAGGAGGAAATTAAAAAGGACAAATAAATGGTTGTTGGAGTAACTGATAATCTCAAGCAGTAGGCTTATCAGAGGGTAGTGTTAAGCATTTGTTGTACACACACAGGCAATAAATGAGTACACACACTCAAAGACTTAACTCCGGGCCAATAGGTTTTTATATAGAAGAATATCTTAATTTATTTTTAGAACCACAAGATTTAAATTTTAGGTAAGTATGTAAATTGTAAGGTACTTCACACAGGTAAGTTTAGAACTTTGATTTGAAACAGTAGTACACACAGTTTTGGTAAAATGGCAATAAGCTATTTTAAAAGTGGACACTGCAAAAATCAGCAGTTCTGTGGTGGAGGTAAGTAATAGTTAGTTTTTCAGGTAGGTAAAGCACTTATAAGTTCAGTCTCCTGGGCATGGGCAGCCCCCCGTTGGGGGTCTGAGGCAACCCCAAAGCCACAGCACCAGCAACACAGGGCAGGTCAGGTGCAGAGGTGAAAGGAGGGCCCAAACAACATAGGTGCCTGTGGAGAATAGAGGTGCTCTGGTTCCAGTCTGCTAGCAGGTAAGTACATGTGTCCTTGGGGAGTAGGCAGGCCAGGGGTGTTTTGTAGAGCACTGGGGGACACACACGCAAGCACACAAAACACGTCCTCAGTGGCACAGGGGCGGGCGGGTACAGTGTGCAAAGTAGGTATCGGGTTTGTTGTTGAAAACAATTTAGGGACCCAGAGGTCACTCTGGCGATGCAGGCAGGGTACAGAGGGGCTTCTCGGGCCAGCCACCGACTGGGCTAGGATGAGGGCTGCCTGCTGGTCACTCCTGCACTGGTAGGTGGTTCCTCTCTGTCATGGGAGCTGTGGTTACAGTGCTTGGTCCAGGTGTCAGGTGCCTTTGTTATGAGGCAGTCGCGGTCAGGGGGAGCCTCTGGATCCTCTCTGCAGGCATCGCTGTGGGGGTGCAGGGAGGTCGACTCAGGGTGTCCACGTCGTTGGAGTCACCTGGGAGTCCTCTCTGCAGTGTTGGTTGTCCTGAACCTGAGCCAGGGGCGTCGGGTGCAGAGTGGGAAGACTCACGCTTCTGGCAAGAAGTTAGAGACTCTTTAAAGTTGCTTGCTTTGTTGTTGTTTCTGGACAGAACCGCTGTCCTTGGGAGGTTCTTGGTCCTTTAGGTGCAGGTGAGTCCTCTGGGTCCTCAGAGGTCGCTGGTCCCGCTAGATGCGTCGCTGTGCAGGTTCCTTGAGTCTGGAGACAGGCCGGTAGGGCTGGGGCCAACTTAGTTGTCGTCTCTGCTGGTCTTTCAGGTCAGCAGTCCTTCTTCTTGTTGTAGGTTGCAGGAATCTGATTTCCTGGGTTCAGGGTCGCCCCTAAATACTCAATTTAGGGGTGTGTTTAGGTCTGGGGGCAGTAGCCAATGGCTACTGTCCTGGAGTGTGGCTACACCCTCTTTGTTCCTTCTCCCTGAGGGGAGGGGAGCACATCCCTATTTCTATTGGGGGAATCCTCCAAAACCAAGATGGAGGATTTCTTAAGGCAGGGGTCACCTCAGGACACCTTAGGGGCTGTCCTGACTGGTGGGTGACTCCTCTTTGTTTTTCGCATTATCTCCTCCGGACTTGCCGCCAAAAGTGGGGGCTGTGTCCAGAGGGGCAGGCATCTCCACTACCTGGGGTGCCCTGGGGCTCTGAAACAACAGGCATGAGCCTTTGAGGCTCACCACCAGGTGTTACAGTTCCTGCAGGGGGAGGTGTGGAGCACCTTCACCCAGTGCAGGCTTTGTTCCTGGCCACAGAGTGACAACAGCACTCACCCCATGTGGCAGAAACCCGTCTGATTGTATCAGGCTGGCAGGAACTGCTCAGCCTAACACTGGTGTTTGGACTGGTATACAGGGGGCATCTCTAAGATGCCCTCTGTGTGCATTTTTCAATAAATCCCACACTGGCATCAGTGTGGATTTATTGTGCTGAGAAGTTTGAAACCAAACTTCCAAGATTTCAGTGTAGCCATTATGGAACTGTGGAATTCGTGTTTGACAAACTCCCAGACCATATACTCTTTATGGCTACCCTGCATTTCCAATGTCTAAGGCTTGGCTTAGACGCTGTATGAGCACAGTGCTCATGCATCTATGTCCTCACCTGTGGTATAGTGCACCCTGCCTTAGGACTGTAAGGCCTTCTTCGGGGGTGACTTACCTATGCCATAGGCAGTGGGTTGAGGGCATGGCACTCTGAGGGGAGTGCCATGTCGAGAGAGTCATTTTCTCCCCACCAGCACGCACAAGCTGTGAGGCAGTGTTCATGCGCTGAGAGAGGGGTCCCCAGGGTGGCATAATACATGCTGCAGACCCTCCCTGGCTACAGGGCCCATGGTACTAGGGGTACCAGTTACAAGGGACTTATCTGTGTGCCAATTGTGGGACCAAAAGTACAGTTTAGGGAAAGAACACTGGTGCTGGGGCCTGGTTAGCAGGATCCCAGCACACTTTCAATCATAACTAGCATCATGAAAATATAAAAAGTTAGGGGGTAACCATGCAGAAAAGACAATGTGGTACATAGTTTAAAGGTGGACAAAGGAAAGGGGAGTGACCACTCCCCTGTCCATCACGACCCCAGGGGTGATGCCCAGAGCCCCTCCAGAGTGTACCTGGGTTTTGCCATCTTGGATTCCAAGTTGGTGGGGTGGCACTCTGGGAGCATCTTAGTGGCCAGTGCCAGCAGGTGACGTCAGAGACCTCTCCTGATAGGTGCTTACTTGGTTAGATGACCAACCCACTCTCAGAGCTCTTTAGGGTCTGTCCTCTGGGTGTTTCTTCAGATTCAGATTGCAAGACTCCAGACGGAATCATCTGCATCGTTTACTTCATCTTCTACTGACGGATCAATCGCTGACTGCTCCAGGAACTCTACAAAAACTGCAACAAAGAAGCTAAGACGATCTCTGCAACATTGTACCTTCAGCTCCTGCCAGCAACTGCAACAGTTTCCAGGTTGTGCATCCTCTGAGAACTGCCTATCTTCAGCCTGCACCAGAAGAACTGAAGGAATCTCCCATGGAGTGATGGAGTAATTTCCCTGCTTGGGCAGGCACCTCTCCGAAGTGACGACTGGTGGCTTGGGTCCCCTCTCCATACGACAGGCGTGGATCCAGCAACACAGGTGGTAGACTAAAGTGACTCTGGCAGTCCCAACGTCCAGCTGTCCAACTTTGGTGGAGGTAAGGGCTTGCCTCCCCACGCAAGACAGTACCCCTGTGTACCACGTGACTTGCAGTTGCCAAGGTTCTGTGCGACCTTCCAAGACGTTCTTCATGCACAACACAGCTTAGGCCCCTAGCACTCCATCCTGCGACGCACAGCTTCCTGAGTGGTTCTCCGGCGGCGTGCAAATCCTTTCTGTCGTGTTGCATAGGCATCCATTTGCACCTTCTTTGTCCCATGCTGTGGGACTCCTGTATGTGTTGCCTGGTCTTCTGAGGGCTCTCTGAGTTGCGAAGAGCCCCCCCCCCCATCTCCCCTTCATGGGTAGAGGCCACCAGGTCCCTCCTGGTGCCAGGCAGCACCATCTTACGCTAACTGCGAGCTTTTGGAGTGCCAAGGCTTGTTGGTGGAATCCAGCGACGCAAACCAGACTGCATACATCCATCTGGCGTGGGACATCTGCTCCAACCAGGAACCCGCATCTGTCTTCTCTTGTGCAAAACTGACTTTGTCTTCTCACCAGTGGTTCTTCTTTTGCACCTTCATCTGGGTTAGCAGGGGCTCCTGTTCTTCCCGGACTCTTCAGTGCTTCTTGGACTTAATCCCCTTCTTCCACAGGTGTTCAGGTCCAGGAATCCATCGTTGGTGTCTTGCAGTCTCTTCTGGCTCTTGCATTATCTTCTATCACGACTTCTAGTGTGTTTTAGGAAACATGCTGTGTTTTACTCCTGCTTTCCTGGGCTCTGAGGTGGGGTAGATTACTTACCTTTGGTGTTTTCTTACACTCCCAGCACCCCTCTACACACTGCACTTGCCTAGGTGGGAAACCGACCTTCACATTCCACTATTTTAGTATATGGTTTGTGTTCCCCCTAGCCCCATTGCAACCTATTGTGATTTTCACTCTTTGCACTGTTTTCCTACTGTGTACTTACCTGTTTTTTGTTACTAGTGTATATATTGTGTAATTTGCTTACCTCCTAAGGGAGTAAGGGCCAGATTTATCAAAGGATTTTGCATTCGCAAATATTGTGAATCACAAAATTCCACCGCTTGCGAATGCAAAATCGCCTTTCACGATGCATGAAAGGCATTCACAGAGCAGTTCTAAGGAATCGCTAAATTAGTGATTTCTTGCAATTGCGATGAGATAATGCGAATGGCATACTGCGATTTGCAAATTCCGAATCGCAATGCAATGCACCAACAAGTTGCAAATTGTGAATAGTCTCAGAATGTGTTTTTGCACGTGCAATTTACCACTAATTGAAATCAGGTTGGTAAACAGGTGCAACCTACATAAGGAGGCCCAGAATGACTCAGCCTCTTTTCCACAATGGCTGCACTCTACCTCATGGCAAGGAGGATTAGGATCATGGCAGGTTTGAGGAGAGCGAGGAGGAGACAGGATCACATTTTCAAAGTGCGCATTACCCTTTTTGACCAGACAGAGAAGGAAATATATGATAAGTACAGGTTAAACTCAGGTTAACTGACCTGATAGCTGACCTACAACCCCTACTGCAGCGAAACACACACAGGACCAATAGCATACCCACCCATGTGCAGGTATTATGCTTCCTGCACCTCTTAGCCTCAGGGAGCTATCAAGGAGTCATAGCAGCAGCTGGAGGTGTCTCACAGAGTGCGCTTTCACGCGTCTTCAATGCATTCCCCAATGCCATGCTTAGCAAAATCCATCTGCACCTAAGATTCCCCAACACCCCACAGGATTTGCTACAAACCAAATACAATTTCTACCAGATTGCCCAATTCCCATATGTCATTGGCTGCATCGATGGGGCACATGCAGCTATCTGTCTACCATCGGCCACAGAGCATGTATATCAGAACAGAAAGTGTACACATTCCATGAACATACAAGTCATAAGCAATGCCTCTGACGTTATAACGGATCTTGTGGCCAAATACCCAGGTAGCACACATGGCTCCTACATCTTCAGGCACAGTGGAATACACACAAGACTGCTTGCTGGGGAGTTTGGCGAAGGATACCTACTTGGTAATATCATAGTTGACAATGTCACCTTGATGTATGTGTGATGTCACGGATAACAATTACTCATTTTACTCCTGTCATTCTAGGAGACAGTGCCTATGCAGTGTGGTCTTTCACACTTACACCCTATCTGAATCCTGCCACGCCAGGCGAAAGGAGGTACAATGCAGCACACAGGACGACACACAGCATTGTAGAGAGGACCTTCGACCTGCTGCAGAGCTGTTTCAGATGCCTGCACAAGAGTGGTGGTGCACTGCAATACAGACCCGAAAACACATGCAAAATGATGTCTACTTGTGCCATGTTGCACAATATTGCAACAACGAAGGGCATACTAGTGGAACCCACAGAGCCTGACTCCGATGAGGATGACAATCCCTTGCCACCCCTTCAGCCAGCAGACAGAACCAATGCAGCAGAGGGCAGACAAAGATGTGCTGAGATCACGTGCAACCATTTTTGATGTAATGACAACACCACATCAACCTTTATGTATTGCTGTAGGTAGCATCTTTATTGCCTTGACTTCAGGTAATATATGTGTGGTTAGGACATAGGTAAGCACTATAGACAAACAGGTGCTAGTTACAGTGTCACAGCATTGCTACATGATATGCAAGTCCCCTGTACCTCTCAACATTACTTTCTACGTCCACGCTCTCCACTTGAGGGCTCACTGGTCTCGGTGGCACCTGTTGTTGCGGGTTCCTAGACAGTACTGTGTCTGGTACTGCGATGCCTAGGATCCATCACAGGGGCTGTGAGACTGCTGAGGCTAGAGAGCTCCTCACTATCCCCACCACCCAGTTCGCTGTTTGTAGCACACTGTGCTGTCTGCATTGTCTCCAAAACATTGGTGATTTGTACCAATCCTCGTGCAACGTCCTGACTGCAATGTGCTATATCCACTTGAATGCCCACTGCAGGTTGTGACACGAAAGCAGTTGTGGTAGTGAGCCAATTGACAGATCTGCAGAACCCATCCAACCTGCCCATCAATTGGTGATGGCGCCTACGGTGGCTGACACTCCTAGTGCATCACAGTGCAGAGTTTCCTAATGGCATTTGTCATCACTTTTGCGTGTTCTGCTGCTGTTTGCTGTCCCTCATGCAACTTGCACATGTTTTAATTCAGAGACTCCAACTGCTTGTGGTTTGATCCCATGTTTTCATTGAGAGACTCCAACTGCTTGTGCATTGATCCCATGTGTCATTGTGAGACTTACACTGCCTGTGCATTGCTCCCATGTTATGATCGTTTGACACCAACTGCCTGTGCATTGACCTCATGTGTTTACATTGCAGGTGCTGCGCTTTCAGCATGGAAGCCTCAAGGCCACCAAACAGTGATGGGCCCTCACCTTTCTCTGTGCACTGTCTGCCTTCTTTGCGATGCCTCCTGAGGGGAGTGGACTGAGGCTGGGGCAGGGACTGCTGTCTGTCGGTGCTTCTAGCCTCTGGGGGTGGTGTGGGTACTTCATCTGACATTTCATCAGAGTCCAGGTTATACTCAGGGAGGGGTAGCACTCTCGCCCTGCATCTAGTTGGTGCTTGTATGAAGGACTCACTGGTGTTTGAGTCGGACTGTGGCTGACTTTCGCTATCCCCCACATTTCCACCTTCTGCTGCGCCAGGGCCCCGAACATTCTGCAACAACAATGTGCAGCATGGCATTCTTGAATATGTGCTCACACAATTGCATAATATGATAAAATTTACCCTGGCATAGTATCTCTAAAAGTCTTTTGTGTCGTGTTTCTGTTTGGTTTTACAATGTCTCACTATTTATGTGGTAGATGCACTTTAGGGGGTGTGGACTACAACTCCCATAATGCATTGTTGTGTTGTATGTAAGATGTGGCATGGACTACTTATCACACTACATAGTGCCATAGCTATTAACTAAGGGCCATTTGTACATGCACATATGGGGAAACACATAATTACTGCCCTTACCTTTGCTGGTGATGGGTATGCCTGAGGTGTCAATGTCAGTGACACCACTAACAGCTTCAGGAAGCAGTGTTGACTACACCATGTCTTCCATTGAGTGTCTGGGTGGGTGGTCCTCCCCCAGTACTTCTTGCCTCCTACAGCATGTTTGCTACCCTCTCTTTGGCATGTGAACGCAAGTCGTACAAGCGATTGCGTATCTCCTTGATTGAGCGCTGTGCAACACCCACTGCGCATATTTTGATCTGAATGTCTGACCACAATTTTCTCTTCTCACTTTCAGGTACCTGAGTGAGTGTTTTACAGGTAACTTGATGTGGTTCCTGACCACCTTGTACGAGGTTGGCCGATCGATGACACCAGACTGCTTGGTTTTTGTTTTAGGTAAGCTGCCTTTATTGGTCTTTTGACAGTATAAAGAATGTGGTTGTTGGATGGTTTTGTGGGTTGGAGGGTTAACTGTCTTTTCCTTCTGGCCGCTACATCTCGTCTTCTTCTTTCTTTCTTCCAGGGCCTCGCCGGGAAGCGTGTGGAAACAGAAAAGAATAGATACGGTAAGTGTGTGGTTTTCGCCTTCCTTTTTTTCCTTTCCTCTCTGTCTTTTCTCTCCACTCTCTTTTCTCACTCCCTGGTTTCCCTATCTTTCTTTTCTTTTACTCTCCTTGCTGTCTTCTCTTAGATGTTCTGTAGTCTTTCTTCCTGTCTTCCCCTCTGCCCTGATATCAGCAGGATTTCTCTTCTTTTCCTTTCTCTTACTCCCTCGTATTTTCTCTCGTCTCTCCTTCTCTTTTATCTGCAATATTGTCAGTGCACTGGTCTCTCTACTGTCCTGGTCCCTTTCTTTCTCTTAGGCCTGCTCCTTTTGTTTCCCTTGGCTTCTCTTGGCTCCTTGTCTTCTCTTGTATTCCTTATCCGATTCTTCTACTTATTTCCTTCTCATTTGCTTATTCCTCTTCCCTCTTTCCTCCCCCTTGTCCCCGTGCTCATAGTGCAGTGCCTGTGCTTTCCTTTACCCTTTACCCACCTCCCGCCTCCCGCTCCTTTCTCCCCGTCCCGCACTCCTGTACCTGGATTGGCCACGCTTCTCCTGAAGAGTGGCGGCTCACTCGCGTGCTCCCCGGGGCCAGCGGTCCTCGTCTCTGCAATGGGTCTCCACCATTCTGGATCCCAACGTCGGTTCTCTCTTCCAAAGAGCAGTTGCGGCGTCTTCCGGGGCAACGTCTTCCGTAGTCCTCCGTTCCTCTCCTCCTGTCGGCTCCTTCAAACACCAGCTCCAAATCCGGTCGTTCTCCCCGTAAAAGGGAGGAAGCCTCTTTTTGACCATCTTCAGTTCCCGCGGTGGTAGCAGGGAACCAATGGGAAGGCCGTCTTCCCGGGTCACTTCCGTGGTGGTAGGGGCAGCAACAGCACAAGCAAGATCCGAGTGTGGGTCGGACTGGTTCGACCCATCACAAACACTCCCCATAGAGAGCGTCTGTCGATGACGCTCAGAAGCAGGATGCCGGGAGAGAAAGTCCGCATTCACCATGAGACGGCCCGGAGAGTGGAGCACCTGAAACGAAAAAGGTTGTAGAGAGAGAAACCATCTTAGGATCCGAGGGCTGGTATCCTTATTGCAAGCGAGCCAGGTGAGAGGAGCATGATCCGTCAAGAGGGTGAAGGGACGGCCACTGAGATAATATCGGAGGGACTCAATGGCCCACTTAATGGCCAGACACTCCTTTTCAATGGTAGGATAGTGTTGTTCCCGCAGGAGAAGCTTTCTACTAATGTATAAGACGGGGTGGACAGAACCATCTGGTTGCGGTTGGGACAACACAGCCCCTAGTCCTACTCCGGAAGCATCAGTTTGTAAATAAAAAGGGCTACTGAAGTCGGGGCAACACAACACTGGGTCAGTAGACAGAGCATTCCTGAGACCGATGAAACTACGGATACTTGCCTCGGATAAGGAAGAAAAGGTTTTAGGTGACTCATTTTTCAGTAAGTTGGTAAGGGGCTCAGCTATGGTTGAGAACTGGGGTATAAACCTTCTACAATACCCCACTAGACTGAGGAAGGCACGTACTTCTTTTTTTGATGTTGGTACCAGGATCTGTTGAATAGCTTCCACCTTCTCTATTTGTGGGCGGACCTGTCCCTGTCCTAAGACGTAGCCTAAGTATCTAATGGTGGTAAATCCCAGTCTACACTTCTCGGGGTTAGCAGTTAACCGTGCTTCCCTTAATGCTTGTAAGACCGCTGTTAATTGTTTGAGGTGATCAGACCATGTGTCGCTAAATATCACAATGTCATCTAAATATGCTGCCGCATACAAGTGATGGGGACGTAAGACCATATCCATTAACCTCTGAAATGTGGTGGGAGCTCCATGCAACCCAAAAGGAAGGACGGTAAATTGATACAACCCGGAAGGTGCAGCAAATGCAGTTTTCTCTCTGTCTTCTGCTTTCAAAGGGATCTGCCAATACCCCTTCATCAGGTCTAGAGTGGACATGAACTTGGCGTGCCCTATTCTTTCCAATAGCTCGTCAATGCGGGGCATGGGATATGCATCAAAATAAGTAAGTTCATTGACCCTCCTGTAGTCTACACAAAATCGAGTAGTTCCAACTGGTTTGGGTACTAATACAACAGGTGAACACCAGGGACTACAGGATGGCTCTATAATACCTGTCTGTAACATGTTTTGGACTTCTTGTTCAATCACGGTTTTCGTGGCCTCGGGATCTCTATAGGGTCTTTGTCGTGCTATTGCCTCGCTCTAAGTACGGATACTGTGTTCTGCTAATGTAGTGTGACCGGGGTGTCGAGAAAAAACATCTGTATAGGACTTTATCGTCTGCGAGAGAGAGTTTTTATACGTCTCAGGAAGGGAGGTATTGATCTGTGGTTTACTTTCCTCTGGGTTTTGGGAAGAGGAAAAGGAGGGATATGGTATGTCTTCTCTATGGTCCGTCATGATATGTTGGACTTTGTGTATAATATCAGTTTCCTGCCATTTTTTTAACAGGTTTATGTGATAGATTTGTTCTTTATTGGGCCAATGGGGAAGAGCCAATCTATACGTTGTGGGGTTGATCTGCTCTAATACTTCGTATGGTCCTTGCCGCCGGGCTAACAATTTATTCTCACTACTGGGAGAAGGATCAGAGCCTTGTCCCCGACATTAAGAGTACGAAGTACACTTCTGGTGTCGTACCCTTTCTTCTGTTTGTCTTGGGCTTCACAGAGATTAGTGTGGGCCTTATCCCAAACAGACTGCAGATTCTCTCTCAATTCTTTAGTATAAGTCAGGAGGTCTTTGGCTTCCTCGTCTGTCTCTTCCCACTGTTCGACTAACATTTCGAAGAGAGTGCGAGGGGGTCTGCCAAATAACAGTTCGAAGGGACTATGCCCAAGGGATGTTTGTGTATGGGTACGTATCGCATAAAGTACAAGGGGGAGTTTCTTTTCCCAATCCCTTCCGTCCTCTGCAATGCTCTTCCTGAGTAATGATTTAATGGTCCGATTGTATCGTTCCACTAGACTGTCAGTTTGGGGGTGATACACTGAGGTCCTGATTTGTTTTATTCCCAAGGTTTTGCTGACTTCCCCCATAAATCGGGACATAAATGGGGTACCCTGATCAGTCAGGATCTCTTTAGGGAAACCGACCCTTGAAAAGAATTCAATCATTGCTTGAGCTACTACTTTTGTGTGCATACTGGGGAGGGGAATTGCTTCGCGATACCGAGTGGCATAGTCCACCGACACCAGGACGTATTGTCTCCCTCTACTGGACGGGGTGAGGGGACCAATAAGGTCCATGCCCACCCGAGAAAAAGGGGTTTCTATTATAGGGAGGGGTTGTAACGGGGCAGGGGGTTGAGTGACAGGATTGTAGAGTTGGCATTTCTGACAATTTTGGCAGTACCTACGTATATCCCCGTAGATCCCGGGCCAGTAAAACTTTCGGAGTACCGCCTCCTCGGTCTTGTCCCTTCCGAGATGCCCTTCCCCTTGGTCTCCATGAGCTAACTGCAAAACCTGTGCTCGGTAGCTGCCAGGGACTAATAATTGTCTCTGTTGGTCACCACCAGACTGGGGCACCCTATATAAAAGGTGATTATGGATGTGGAAGGTTGGTCCTACCCCTGCGTCCTCGTTATTCAGTGCCTTCGCCCATGCATTCTTTAAGGTGGGGTCCTCTCTCTGACTCTGTCTAAAGTCACATGCCACAGAATATACCTTTCCCATGACTCCTGGTGTTTTAGTGTCCCAATGGTTTTCCTCCCAATGTTGTCGTCTCTGGATCCTTTTCTGTCATTTACTTGAATGGAGTTTGGATGATTGGTTTCCGGCTACCTCAGTATCATAGGGTACTTCTTCCCACCATTTTTTCATCATGTGCTCCTCCCCTGCTTTACTTAACAACCGGGGAAAGGCCGTATAGTCTGTCCCAATGATAATATCTTCTTCGAGGTGTGGCAAAACCCCGACCTTGAGGGGTTCCTCCTCGCCCCTCCACTGAAATGTAACCATAGCTACCGGATAATAGGTTTGGTTCCCATGGACACATGCGATTAATACATGGGCCTGGGGCACTCCTTGCCTCGGCCCCACCAGGTCTTGACGTATCACGCTCTGACTGCAACCCGAGTCAACCAGAGCTACTTTCTCCTGTCCATTAAGAAGAATAGGGAGGGTATATGTAGGTTTTGTCTCTCCTGCCCAGAATACCCTTCCTTTTGTGTCTCCAATTTCCATTGGTTCTTCCATATCTTTTTTTAGGACAAAACCTTGCGATGTGACCCCATTCTGAACAATGGTAACACTGAGGTCCGGTCGAGAGATAAGAGGGTTGAGTCGGATGGGGTATACGTACTCGTTCAGGTTCATGTAAACCCTGAGGTCGGGGAAGAACTCCTTTTCCTATACTGGGGCGCACAGATGAGGGAACTGAGTTTCTGCTAGGATTGGCTATAAAATCCGGGCTCCTGTGAAAAGCACAGGCTAATTCAATGGCCGTGTCATTGCTCAGCCCGGGGTGTTGGCGAACCCAGTTTCTGGTGGAAGTGGGCAGGGCATCCAGAAACTGTTCTAGTACTATGACATCGAACATCTCTTCATGAGACTTTTCGGTGGGCCGCAACCATCGCCCAGCAGCATGTTGGACCCTGTAATAAAGGGTGCGCAGGCTTTCCTGTAATAGCCATTTCATGTGTCGGAACTTGGTCCGATAGCTCTCGCTGTCCAGTCCTATTCTTTCTAGTATGGTCTTTTTGATCTCTTTGTAAGGGAGAGTACCGGTAGGATTTATGACTTGATATGTTGCTTGCAACTATCCGGTTAACAGTGGGGCAATGTACTGACCCCATCTTTCTTCTGGCCAACTAGCTGAGTTGGCCACCCTCTCGAAATTAAGAAAGAAGGAGTCAGGATCTTCCTGGTCCTGATATTTTTGTAGCACACTACTTGGTACATTAGGATGTACCTTCGTGTGGGCAATGGTTTCCGTTAGTTTGCTCAGGGCAGTCTCGTGTACAAGTTGGTTGTTGGCCATGATTGTGGCCTGACTTTTAAGTGCGGTTTGTAAAGCCTCACGCTCCTCTTTAGCGTCCTTCGTTTGTTGCTCCCACATCAACTGGAGATGGCGTTGTCCTTCCGCTAGTTGGGCTATGACATCCGCCATGGTGGGTTTTTCCTCCATTTTGGTTATAGGGGACCAGCAAATCCCACTTCTGACACCACTTTGTACGAGGTTGGCCGATCGATGACACCAGACTGCTTGGTTTTTGTTTTAGGTAAGCTGCCTTTATTGGTCTTTTGACAGTATAAAGAATGTAGTTGTTGGATGGTTTTGTGGGTTGGAGGGTTAAA
The DNA here is from genome assembly GCF_031143425.1 of Pleurodeles waltl. Lineage (NCBI taxonomy): Eukaryota > Metazoa > Chordata > Amphibia > Caudata > Salamandridae > Pleurodeles > Pleurodeles waltl. The sequence continues at coordinate 850,524,417 of NC_090444.1, forward strand.
TGTCTTTTCCTTCTGGCAGCTACATCTCGTCTTCTTCTTTCTTTCTTCCAGGGCCTCGTGGGAAGCGTGTGGAAACAGAAAAGAATAGATACGGTAAGTGTGTGGTTTTTGCTTTCCTTTTTTTCCTTTCCTCTCTGTCTTTTCTCTCCACTCTCTTTTCTCACTCCCTGGTTTCCCTATCTTTCTTTTCTTTTACTCTCCTTGCTGTCTTCTCTTAGATGTTCTGTAGTCTTTCTTCCTGTCTTCCCCTCTGCCCTGATGTTAGCGGGATTTCTCTTCTTTTCCTTTCTCTTACTCCCTCGTATTTTCTCTCGTCTCTCCTTTTCTTTTATCTGCAATATTGTCAGTGCACTGGTCTCTCTACTGTCCTGGTCCTTTTCTTTCTCTTAGGCCTGCTCCTTTCGTTTCCCTTGGCTTCTCTTGGCTCCTTGTCTTCTCTTGTATTCCTTATCCGATTCTTCTACTTATTTCCTTCTCATTTGCTTGTTCCTCTTCCCTCCCCCTTGTCCCCGTGCTCATAGTGCAGTGCCCGTGTTTTCCTTTACCCGTCTCCTTCCGCCTCCCGCTCCTTTCTCCCCGTCCCGCACTCCCGTACCTGGATTGGCCACGCATCTCCTGAAGCGTGGCGGCTCACTCGCGTGCTCCCCGGGGCCAGCGGTCCTCGTCTCTGCAATGGGTCTCCACTGTTCTGGATCCCAACGTCGGTTCGCTCTTCCGAAGAGCAGTTGCGGCGTCTTCCGGGGCAGCGTCCTCCGTAGTCCTCCGTTCCTCTCCTCCTGTCGGCTCCTTCAAACACCAGCTCCGAATCCGGTCGTTCTCCCCGTAAAAGGGAGGAAGCCTCTTTTTGACCATCTTCAGTTCCCGCGGTGGGAGCAGGGAACCAATGGGAAGGCCGTCTTCCCGGGTCACTTCCGTGGTGGTAGGGGCAGCGACAGCAAAAGCAAGATCCGAGTGTGGGTCGGACTGGTTCGACCCATCACACATCTCCTCGGTGAGCACCTCCAATTCCTGTTCACTGAATTTGAGTTTGACCTTCCTCTCTTCTTTTTCCTTCACACTATCAGTACCCATTATTCTGTTTGGTCCTGGCTGACTCTCAAGACTGCCTCCCTGGTGCTTGGCTGGGTCTTTCTGCCTGCTCTTGTGGCTGGGGTTTTTGGAAACAGCATTCACTGACTCACTTCCTGGTTGTGATGTCATAAGGCTGTTCCAGATTGCCGGAATCACAATTTGCGATTTGCAAATACCGATTCGTTATTTTTGCGATTTGGTATATGGAACTCGAAAATTGCGATTGCGATTCTTAAGAAATCGCTATTACTGATTTGTAAATTTCATACATCCCATTTTGCATATCTTAAATAGTGATTTCCTAAAATTTGCAATTCAAGAAATGCAATCCGGGAGCTCAATACATCTGGCCCATATGCACAAGGACCCTAAACTCTAACAAGACATTGAATGTTGCTTCAATTCCTGGCCACCAAAAATCCTCTTCATTTCCGGTTCTATGGCTCGAATCCCTAAATGGCCCTCATGAGCTAATTCCAGTACTCTCTTCCTCAGCTAACCAACTGACCCAGTCTGCACAATAACCCCCATCACAAGTGAGTTCATAGTCTTGTGGAAATAGGCATCATATCCTGACTCATTCTTTTAACATTAGGTCAACCCTGTGTTACCCAGTCCGTAACTTCCTTGAGAATCACAACTGTTTCCAGTTCCACTTCTTTCAATGCACCACCATTCATGACTTTGTCTGCATGGCTAGTCATACAAACCTTTCCTTAATTCTCAACAACATTGTCATTCAAACCATGAACTGGCACCCTTAAAAAAAATAAAAAAATCAGCAATCACATTCCTGTTATAAGGAACATACGCAATACGGTAGTGAAGTTTCTGTAAACAATTCTTCCACTTAGGAATTCTGGTGTGTCTTTTTCTGCACCTTTTATTCTGAACATATCAATCAGTGATTAGTGATCCGTTCAAAAAGGGAAGGGTACGCCTCATACATATGTGCGAAGATACTGAGTAACACATCACAAGTCTAACGTCACCTTCTCAATACTAGAGTGTATTCCCCCCCCAAGTGCTCTTGATACAAAAGCTATCACTTTTTTTCTTTACAGTTCATTTTCCTTTGCATCAAGACAGCACCCATCCTAAAATTACTTACGTCATTAATTATGATGGTATCATCCTTGGTGTCATATAATTTTAAAAGGTTGAGCCATAAAGATATCCTGGCGTATACCATGAAAGGCATCTGGCACACCTCATCCCAAACTTAAGATGTGCCCTTTTGAAGTATGTTTCTTAAGGGATTCGTTTTGTTAGCAATAGGTATGAACCCTGTTTTCGGAACAGCACGGTTTTTAAAACTCTTTAATTTCCCCAGACATTCTGCAAACATCTCATGAAATGTCTTCACCCACTGGTTCTCAGATATGACATTTATACATAATAGTCTAGATCTGGAAACCACACATTCTGTATCATTGGGATCAAGCACAATGTCAAGCTCACCCTGGTCGCTCCATCTCAAGAGGTTAGATCTCTGTTTTACAACATGAAATATATACATGGCTCTTTTCCTTTCAAATTCAAGCATGCCATTAGAGTGCCCTTCAATATCAATTCTCTTTCACCATGAGAATAATTGTTTTTGCTAGATCATTTCCGGTCTTGTGGCATGAATTTGTTTAAAACCTCTAGCCCGATCAATGTAAATGATAACCCTGAATCAGCTGTTAAATATACTTACATCAGTGTAAATGATTGTGATATTGCAAAACTGGGGGCTTCCTTTTTAATGGTTTCACCAAAGCAGCACTCTCACTACTCACACCATCATTGTCAATACTGGAAGAGTAACACTTTGTGGCACGATCATCCATCTCTGGAATAAGTACCATGTCACATATTCATCCTTGTTTACTCCATCCAAGGCACTTTCTTTAACCTGAGATACAGTGGGTTTACGTGAGTTGCAAAAAACTCTGGCAAAATGTCTCTTACAGTTGCATTTAAAACATTTTTGAAATAAAGTTGGACAATTCTTTGCAGAAGCAACAAGTGTATGGCTTCCACATCTAAAACACACACCCCAAGTCAAAAAGGAAGATCTTCTTGGAGTCATTTTAAAGTAACCTGATGACTTCAGCTGGGCTATTCCTGTAATTATCCAGTGAAGTCATCCGAAACCATCCTGAAGTATGCCTATAGGGGAAAATATTCAAATGAGATGACTCCACAGTCATCACAGTAACTACTAAAGGATGGCCTTCTGATTACTTCCTTGAAAAATGTGTGATTATCTTTAAAGACTACAGGATGACTCCATGACAGCTAGGTGATGAGTGCAGATTACTTCATGGTGACTCCATGACAACTAGAGGATGACAGCAGATTACTTCAAGATGACTTTATGTCAACAAAGGAATGACAGCAGATTACTTAAAGATGACTCAATGACAGCTATAGGATGAGTGCAGATTACTTCATGATGACTCCATGACAACTAGGGGATGAGAGCAAATTACTTCATAATGATTCCATGACACCTAGGGGATGGGGTTAGAGTACTTCATGAGGACTTCATGGTTGCTTCAGGATTTCTTTGTATTATTTCAAAATGACTTTATGACCACTTCTGGATGTTACTTTATTACTTTACTATAGTGCCCCATGTGCTTCTGAATAGGTTACTACGACATGATTCCATGATGTTTGTGTCACCGTCACTTTTTGTGATTGATAGGTCTCCCTCCCACAGTAGTTCATGTAGACTTGAATAACAATGTAGTATACTAGTAAGCAAAAAGGGCCCCCCAATTAGTGTATATCAAACATCTCCCAGACACAATGTAGTGGTAATTCTACAATTCTAGTAACTTATCCCACAACTACTAACTGTGATAACATAAATTTAAAAATAACATAAAAATCACATTTCCATACATCATTCCTAATTTAAAGGGATTTGCAGCAGCTTTCTGTGATGTATAGTATCATTTTTTTTCTCTAAATTGAAACTATTATCTTAATTTCACTGATGCTTAGAGCAGCACTGAGGAGCTAAGGATGAGAGAGTGTTGCTAAGTATTGTGAGTGGACTTCATATGAGTTCTGAGTTGGGTGAGTGGGCAATATACTCTATGCAGTAGGGTGACAGCTGAGAGCTTTATTGTGAACGGCATAGGTGTTTATGGGCTTGCTCGGTTATGATGTTGTGTAGGTGACTGGTACAGTGTGAGTACTTAGTGGGTGTGAGCAATGTTGAAAATGGTGGTCTTTACAATGGCTGTTTGCTGTGAATAATGTTATGGCGATTGAAGTTTGAATAAGTGACATCAGTGGTAGTCAAAGAGTGCAAGGTGTCCCAAGTGGTATTCTAATTATCTGTTGGCAAGTGCTCGTGAGAGTGGTTTATTAAATTGTGCTGTGGGTAGTGATTTATTGGTAAGCATATGACTTAAGTTGCTTTTGATGATTCAGTACTATAAGTAAGTGTGGGTGATGGACTGTGGAGTTGTAAGTAGTGACAGTTACATGTGTGGCAGTTAGTAAGGCATGCAGTGAGAAGTGTTCTAAATCACAGTTGGAAATGGTAATTCTTGTTGTGACTAAGAATTGGCTTTAAGTGTAAATGGATATTGAACTGTGCAGCTACACAGTGTAAGAGGATATTCATGTGGAAAGTCTATGTAGAAAGCAAAGGCTGACTGCGGAGAGAAGATACTAACATGTATTGGGGGAAGCATGGGACTGCAGGAGTATCATGCTAAAGCCACATACGTCAAGTGTTGAGTCCTGTTTGTGGATGGTAGTACAGTGCAGCACAGGATGGAAGAGTAAAGATATGGTGTGTGAAATGTGTTGTGCAGAGCAGATTTGGATAGGAGATGTGAAGAGTGCATGTAAAGAGCCCAGGGCATAGTGGATGCTGAGAATGGATATGCTCCTGAGAAGAGCATAACTGAAGATCAGACCTTAAGTGGGGGCTAGCAGCTGTACAGCAGTTTCAAGAGATAAATAGAGAGTGATTTTGGAAGCTATAGGTGAGCAAATGTGGAGTGTCAATGGATGTTTAGTGGAGATGGAAAGCTGATATTGCGGGAAAGAGTGGATGCAGAGGATGAATTTAAAGGTTAGAAAGTTCACAAAGAGGGATCTTAAACTGTATTACTATCAGTTGTAATGGGGAGAGAGAATGAAAAGGGCTAGGGGTCGGTGAGTTTAGTATTTAGCAGATAAGGTGGTGGAGAGGTGCATGTAATGTATGGATAGTAGTAGTGGTGTTTGCAGTGACTCATCAAGAACAGATGTACAGGATTCAGAGAGGATATGAAACTTGGCGAGCGGCTGCAGAAAGCTTGGATCATATATGTGAGGTAAACAACAGATGTATATAGTGGATACAGTAGGTGAACAATGTATATAAACAAGCATTGCAAGTGCTGGGTAGGATACACATGTGGATAGTACAGATCAAACATGCAAACAAAAGTGAATGTGGGGAGTGTATGTACAGAATGTAGCATGCATTAGGAGTGGAGATATGTGGAGATACCTGATGGGGAGTGGGTGGGCAGGTGCCAAAGCTGATATAAAGCGTATAGTAAGTTAATGTGATGAGCAGATATGAATAGTGGCAGTGCAACATCGATGGTAGATGTGTGTTGTAAAGTACAGATGTATAGGGTGAAAAACTGATGTAGAGTCTGTACAGCCAATATAGACAGAAGGATGTGACTCATGGGCAGTAAATATAGAAGGAAGAGGCTACATGTGCATAGAAGAAACAGTATGAGGAGGGTCAAAAGGGAACTACTAGATAGCGAGAATGTAAATGGTGACAATAGCAAGTAATGAGTAGAAAGATAACAAGGAGGGTAGAAAACATTTGGAAGCTAATGAGTATGTACAGGGTGGCAAGCACAACTGAAGGTTGGAGAGGGATGTGCTGAGAACTATATAAGAGCAGACGTAGGGGTTAAATGTGCTGGGTGGAGAGTGTATATGGCAGGCAGAGTGTTTATGTAGGACAATGGTGGACAGCCAATGTAGGAGAAGGATAAACAGTGTTGGTGTAGGAAGTAAACGGCCATGAGCCTATGTACTGCACTGAGTGAAAATATGGTGTGAAGAGAGAGGATAGGAAAAAGTGATCATGCACATGGCGAGCCAATGAACATGATGGACATCAGAGGTGGGACTTAGAGAACTGATAGACAGGGGTTACAGTGGATGTCTAGGATGGAGAACACATTTCAAGGGTGGAAATAGAGAGTGACAATGAATGTACAATGGAGGGAAAAGAGCAGGCATGGATCGTAGAGGCTGCGTATGGTAGGTCAATTTAGATTATTCAGATGGGTGGACAGCCGATATAAGGGGGAGCACAGTTAGTAGTCAGATGAGCAGAGGTACAGTGTGAAGTAGATGATCATGGTGAAGAGCTGATATACGGTGTGGTTAAGGGTGTGGACTGCAGGTGTATAGGGTGGGGAGAGATGCTAGTGCCTACATTTCAAGGAAAATGATTATGGAGAATCCATGTGGAACACAGTGGGTGTATAGCATGGAGGGTGCATCTTAGAAATGGAGAACATATGGACAGGATAAAACGGACAAGTGCAGGTTGTAGAGTGCATGTAGATTGTTTAGAGTGCATATACAGGACACGGAGTGGATGCACAGGGCAGTGTGGGTGTACGGAGCAGGGAGCAAAGGTTGACAAGAGAGCAAATGTGAATTTGAGGAATGTGGTGGATATATACATAGGTTGGCATGCAGATGTTGGAGGGAAGAGTACAGAATGTGGAGAGCACAGTGCAAGTACTAGATGATGAGCGCATTTGGAGGGCAAATGCATAGGCTGAAGAGTATTTATGGATGGGGAATCCAACGTAAGAAGCAAATGTATAGAGTGGAGAGTTAAGGTAGTGCTTGAGGAGAGGAAGGTTTGGATGTAGATAGCAGAAGTACATGGAGAGTTGAGGTGGGACTTGGAGAGTGGATGCAGACACTCTGAATGGATATGAAGGGTGGAGAACAGATTTAGAGAGTGGACAATGGATGTATTGTTGAAAGTGCATGTGAAGACCAAACATGGAAGTGAAGAGAAAGTTTAGAAAGTGGATATTCAGCATAGAGAGGGTAGGCATAGGGCTGACACCAAGAGTACAAGGTGAAGCAGATAATGAGGATAAAAGCAGCTATGCAGCCTGATGAGATGGTTAGGAGAGTAGATGTGCAATGTAGAGAGAGGACGTAGACCATTGAGAGTGGATCTACAAGGTAGAGCCTGCACTGCATTTGTTGTATGGGTGTGAAGAACACAAGAGTGTAGACAATAGCGAATGAAAATACAGGGTGGAGAGTGGATATACAGGGTGTGCATGAATACGGTATAGAGTGCATCTTGTGGATACAAAGGGTGGACAATTCATGTGATGTATATTTTGAAGAGTGGATGCGGAGAACATATGTACAGGGTAGAGAGTGGATGCACACAGTGGACCTCAGGTGTGAACAGTGTAGTGCATATGTAGCTACTGTCCTTCCACACAAATTTCATGAACTCCCCTATTTTGCTTCTGCTTGCACCCCTCTGTGTTTCTCTGCCCTGTGTTGCTCCCCCGTACTTACGTTTCCCGTCTTACTTCTGCCTTCTCATCCTCCTTCCTCCATTGCTTTGGTCCCCCCTCTGTTGCCCCTCCCCAATACTTAAAAAAACATTTTTGATTGACTTTGTCTTTTTTAACAATCTAACACAGATCACTAACTATAAAGAAAAAAAGCGGCTGAGTCATTTTGCTGGTGCACACATGCATGGCCAGTCTGCCTACAAAATGATGCAGCTGATACAAAGTTCCTTTGAAGTCTTTTAGATTAACTTTACCACAGCTTTCAAGCAATACATTTTACAGGTGCCAGGACTCTTAAGGTAATACTGCATAGATGCTTATGGTGCCAATTACTGTGGAGGTGGGTTTACATCTAGCTCATGCAAAAAAGAAACTAAAGTAATTCATGCAGTGCTAGAGCACTTCTGCACACAGGCCATTTCCTGAGCCCTCGGCCTCCACTTTCTTACCTCCATACTTTGGTGCTACACAACGCAGAGTTCACTGAAGTCTGCTGTGTTTAGAAGCATAACATACAGGCACAACACAAACCCATACTCTGTATCACCACAACATTGATCCCAGCTGCACCAATATATATGAAGAAAGGATATTAATATTTCATTTGAGCTTTAATGCCTTCATGTCTCAAGATACTCTTATGATTTTGACTTTTGACCCTGAATCTTGCAAGGAAGTGAATTCATAACACCATAACCCTGTTTCCATCACAATAACTGACTTTGCTTAAGTTCCGAAGTAACTGTGTGATTAATAAAAGAACATAACACAAATAAATTCTGATTTTAGATACTACCAATCAGGGTACTGACATGATACACCAAGGGAACATCACTAATTTCTCTTTGTCTTACATGGCTTAGGGTTGGATGGATGGTCCATTTAGATTTGAAGGACACTTACCTGACCATTCCTATTTTTCCTTCGCATCTGAGATTTCTTCAGTTCCAGTGGGAGGGCGAGTATTACGAGTACAAAGTTCTCCCCTTTGGCGTGTCTTCTGCCCCCTGGTGCTTCACAAAGGTGATGTGTCCAGTTGTGGAGTTCCTTCGTTCTCAAGGGGTCCGTCTAATAATTTATCTAGACGATATTCTGATTATGGCCCAGAATCAAGGTCTTCTGCTTTCCCACCTGGAGTGCGCAGTGTCTCTGCTTCAGAGCCTGGGTTTTATAATCAATGCCCAGAAATCCATTCTGACCCCCTCACAACGGATGGACTTTCTGGGTTTCCAGATAGACTCAGTCCAATCCCCATTGGTACTTCCCCGGGAAGATTCATTCGATCGAGAGGGAATTGAGGTCTCTATTATCCAAACAGACTGTATCATTGAGAGCGATTGCCCGCATGGTGGGCCTGCTTTCTTCTTGGATCCAAGAGATTTTTCCAGGCCCTCTGCATTACCGAGCCCTTCAAAGTTTAAAGATCTCCCTTCTTCAAAGGGGTCTCAGTTATGCAGACCAAGTTCTCCTCTCCGAGGAACCTTGTGCGGAGATGATTTGGTGGTTAGAACATACGGAGGCTTGAAATGGCAGAGCTATCTTCAGCTCGTCCCCGGATAGTGATAGAGTCTGATGCCAGTCGTTGGGGCTGGGGAGCCCGTTGCAGATCAGTTTCCACGGGAGGCAGATGGTCCAACACGGAGCTGAACCTTCACATCAATTGTTTGGAGCTCCTACCCGGCTCATTTGCGATCAAGAGTCTCTCCCCTCTCAAGGCGAACTGTTGTATTCTTCTACGCATGGACAATATCTCGGCGGTGAGATATGTCAACAAGTTGGGGGGAACTCATTCCCTCATTTTAGCGGAGACCGCCAAGGAATTTGGGCACTTTTGCCTTCAGCACAGGATTTCAGTTGTCGCGGAGTACCTTCCAGGGGCCAGCAACCTGGTGGCAGACTGGAACTCGCGACACCTGAGAGATAACAGCGATTGGAGACTACACCCCAGAGTTTTCCAGGCACTCTGTGCTCAGTGGGGTCCCTTCTCGATAGACTTGTTTGTGTCTCGCCTCAATCGGCAGATCAAACGTTTTTTCAGTTGGAGGCCGGATCCGGAAGCAATGAACACGGATGCCTTCCTTCAGAACTGGTCTCAAGAACAGGGGTACTCTTTTCCCCCCTTCTTAATGATACCCAGGGTATTGGCCCAAATCAGACATCAACAAGCGGATCTGATTCTGGTGACACCTCTTTAGAGGTCTCAGGCATGGTTTCCGTTGGCAATGGAGTTGAGTTGCGACAATTCGATCCTGCTTCCCTTCCGAGAGAATCTTCTCCAGGACCCTCGGGGTCTTCTGCATCCATTGATCCTGTCGGGTCAGTTATCTCTGGTGGCGTGGCGTCTTTCAGGGAAAGATGGAGTATCCCAGGGCTTTCGCAAGAGTCTTCCGATTTCATTGCAGGTTCCTGGTCCTCCAGTACTCACAAGAGATACGCTTCGGCTTGGAAGCGCTGGAGTTCTTGGTGTGGTGCTAGGGGTGCAAACCCTTCTTCAGCGGATTGCTGTCTAGTCCTAAATTTTCTATCTTCCTTAGCAGCATCAGGTCTAGCTTATCGATCTATTAATAATTATCTGTCTGCTATTTCGGCAGGACATTTACCTATTCAGGGCAAACCTATTGGAGAGTTTCCCATTGTTTGCAAATGAATGAGAGGTATCAGGTTGGCTAATCCTCCTCGCCCTCGCTACTCTTCCCTTTGGGGTGTGAACATTGTTCTTTGTTTTTTGGAATCATGGCCTCCCAATAGATTTTTATCTAGGAAACAACTTTCAGCCAAACTCACAATGTTGTTATGTTTAATTTCATGTAAGAGAGTATCAGATCTTAGAGCTCTGGATTTGGCAGGGAGAGAGTTTTGCCCCAAAGGGATTACTTTTTCTATTTCACGTAGAACTAAATGTAATCTGAAGTCAGTTTCTTATCCCTGTTTTGTGGACAATCCCAAACTTTGTGTAGTACAGTGTCTTAGAGCCTATGAGGTGAGTACAGAAGAGTTTTGTTCTGATATGGGGGGTCAATTGCTCATTTCATTGGTTAAGCCTTATCATCCTGTTTCATTTGCCACCCTCGCTAGATGGATGCGATTGTTAATGAATGAAGCAGGCATTGATGTTTCTAAATTTGGTGCTCACTCTTCCAGAGGTGCTATGGCTTCAAAGTCTTTTGCATTGGGTTCTCGTATGGAGGACATTCTAAGGGCGGCAGACTGGTATTCCCCTTCTACTTTTAAAACTTTCTACTGTAAACCTATTGTGGATATTGCCTCGGTGGTAGTGAATCAGCTTTGAACTAGCATAATCTGAGCCTCCGGTCCTGACATAGAAGAAAACAATTTCTAGCATTCGCGTTAAGAATTTTTCAATTCTATTAAGGACACGGAGGCGAGTATTATCCCACCGCACTGTATGTATATGTTATCTTGTGGAACATCATGTTAATATGAAGCTTATGTACAAATTTACTGTACTTCAATGCTAGCCCACCCTATTTGGTAGTAGATATAGGTATCATGTTATGATGTTCAGTTTTTATGGTCTGATTTTTCTTTTTTCCTAGGAAATGACGAGAAGTAATTTTCGGTTCGTTCTCTCACCGTTTCAAGTTTCCAGACTGGTTGGATCCATATATTTTGTTCTCCAGGTCATCTTTTTCCAGGATTGTGTTTGCAGGATTCATCTTTAAGACTATGACTTTTAATCTGTTGCGAAATTTTGACAAAGAAAGAGGAGTGGTTGGGTGTGAAGCAACACTTTATAGGCCTCCTCCTCTATGTTTATCACGTGATATATCAGTATTTGGAATATATAGTTTTTTGTTTTCCATGGTTTTGATTGGCTTCCATTAAAATAAAGAGCATGGAAAGAGAAGCATAATCCTCGCCTCCGTGTCCTTAATAGAATTGAAAAATTCTTAACGCGAACGCTAGAAACTTTTTTTTATTATGCAACAAAAAAATCTAAGTTACGTGGCATAATGCGCACATATTGGAATATTATCTCATTATTTTGCCACGTTATAGAGGGTAGCACTATCTGAGCAAATGTTTCAGCTTATTAGTACTAGTCTGTTGTCAAATGCCACAACAGAAATGTGGCCTTCAGTCTTTGCAAAGGGCTTATCTATTGTGCAGCAACAGAACTGACTATGTTCTTAGTAACATTTGAACTGCTTGAGCTAGAAGAAAATGTTTTTGGTAAAGATGTATAAACTTTGCGGAACATGATGGATTATGTGGCAAATCCATTCTTATGCAGCAAACAAAGTAGCAGAAAAAAATCACAATATTTCAGTGGCCTCAACTATATCTTTAAAACAAGTTGCTTAACAGACATAAACAGAAAGCACAATCAAAATATGAAGATGAGGATCAGTAAGTTGAGATCACACATGTGAAAAGGATATATATATACTGTGTACATGTCTAAAAATATTCCAACATTTTTTTAAACCACTGGAACATTCACATAAATGTATAACCAAACGTGTTTTGGCACAAATTGGTTTATTTTGTGAGAACGGATCAGGGGCTGCAGCAATAGCCAGGATATGGTGACTGGTGCCTCACCCTACTGTCCCTGGCAAGACTGGAAAATAGCATATTTTTGAGACAAAAGTCTCTAGTATGGAGCATGGTAGAAAGCCCTCTGTGTAATTTATTACATCAGCTCAATAAAAGGGCTCCACACAGCTCACTAAATATTGAGATACCAGCATAACGGAATGAATAGAAAATCATATACTGTTTTGCCACCATTGTTCGCCAGTTTGTTGGTTGTTTGCAATGCTGAGACCACAATCCAGGAGTAGGAGCTTTGCCGAGGGCATAGCCTGTGCCAGTTGAGAAACATGCTGATACCAGAAGTTTGTGCTGGAGAGAGCGACTGCAAGACAGGACCTGGAAAAAGCCACAGCACTCCATTTTGAAGATCGTTTGTGCAGGAAAGCGCATGGCTGCCTATGAAATTGGTAGCAAAGGCACATTTGCACCATGTAGGCACTGCGAGTTATCACACAATCTCCTTTGGACAGTACAAGTGTTTTCAGACAGTAAAGGTTGAAAAAGTGAAAGACGCACAATACTTTGTTAACCATGGACACCTACAGATACTAGTCAGCAGTTGTTCAAGTTTGAAGCAGCCGATGTTGTAAATTGTGTGTGACCAAGTAATTATGAACAGCTCAGGCTGTATGGAACTGTAATGGGTACTTTTTAAAAGACCAAATGCAGCTCCCAACTTTTCAGAAAGTTAAATATTTATTGAGCTTCTAAAAGTATGTTCCCAAGTTAGCCTCTAATTACTTTGTAGCCAATATTAAACAATGCACGAGAATGCTTCAGATTTTAAACAGTATTTTGAAACTGGAATCAATCCCGAAAACAAAGAAAACTACAATATCCCACGATCGCATTACTGGATACGCTTGATGAGAAATAAATTTGGCGCTGATGAATTTACCTTGCAGAAACTCACGCAACAAGGACTGGTGAGACTAGAGTTTGAAGTAGTTTGGAAGCTGTAATAGAAAGTGTAAATTAATTCCATTATTCTCCATGTCTTGGACCTCATTGATTTCCTGCATTCTAGCGTGTTCCCACAAACGTTGACTGGTGCAGGCATGTGACATCACTTCTGGCGCCTCCAGAAGTGCGTTTAAAGACAGAGCAGCTGAAATCACAGACTGCAAAGCTGACGCAGATAGTCGAACCAAAGTCAGCAGCTCTGACCAAATGCCACATTCTCTAAAGTTCCCTTTTTTTTCGTGTTCCACCTAAAACGTCCTTAGTTATTTCAGGTTACGATGCTAATTCATTTTTTCCATTTTTTTTTTGTAAATGTCTTCACTATATGCATTGTGTTGTGTCGTGCGTGGGTTACAAAGGAAAAGTGAAATTAGGTCAAAACAAGAAATCTGAGTAAATGGAGAGCGACACAGAAATATAATGTGATACCTGTTGTGCCTGATATTTTACATACAACACATTGCATTCTGGGACTTGTAGTTTTACTCTTATGGACTCAAACCTCCAGACTTCGACAAGCATTTAGCATGATTTCAATGGGAAAGATTAAGGCCCTCATTACAACCCTGGTGGTAAATGCCGATTACCGCCGTGCAGAAGACCGCCAATATACCGCTGCAGCAGCGGAATTCCGCTACAGCTATTACGACCCACAGCTCGGAATGCGCCATAATCCAGACACCCACACAAGTCTGCCACACCAGAGGTCAGTGATAAACTGGCGATACCAAAACCTCCACTGTCACGCCAACAGGAGTATGCCCACACTATCACGACCCATGAATCCAGTCAGTGGTCTTTCAACAGCGGTATTCCATTGGCAGTACACACCGCCACGCTCAAAATACACATACATTTACAAAACACAACCACCTTGGACAATTCAAAATACACACACCTGACACACATACACACACCACACCCAATCCTTTATAAAACACACACCCACATCACCCATAAACCCTTACTACCAGAATTCTGAAACCACGCCAGAGAGAGACACCACCATAAACAACACCAGCATCCACAGACACACAACACCATCACTTACACAACATCCACGCACCTCAAACAACACACACCAACACATCCCCTCACACATCACATCACACACCACCTCACACATCACCCGTTCTACATCATGGCACCTCAACAACACCCCAGGCTCTCTGAGGAGGAGCTCAGGGTCATGATGGAGGAAATCGTCCGGGTAGATCCACAGCTATTCGGATCACAGGTGCAGCACACCTCCATTGCAAGGGAGATAGAGCTATTGCAAAGAATTGTCGACAGGGTCAACACAGTGGGACAGCATCCAAGAACAAGGGATGACATCAGGAAGAGGTGGAACGACCTATGGGGTAGGTGCGTTCCGTGGTCTCCAGACACCAGATTGCTGTACAGAGGACTGGCGGTGGACTCCCACCTCCTCCCCCACAACTAACAACATGGGAGGATCAGGTCTTGGCAATACTGCATCCTGAGGGCCTCGCAGGAGTAGCAGGAGGACGACTCTGGTAAGTCAAAACTTTACTACTATATCCCCCACCCTACCTGCATGCCATCACATACTCCCACCCTCACCCTCCCCCCATCACTCCAACACCTCACATATGCCCCACTATCACAACCCACACATCCGAATACCAAGCCCTGCATGCAACACCAAAGCATGGACACCCATCACCAAAGCATGTCCATTACAGATGCCCACACAGACCCCAAACCAAATATCACACAAGGACCAAGACAAGAATGCAAGCACTGTAGTACAGGGCCACTCACCCATTGCACACGATGGCACACACAGATGCAATAATCATGCCTTTACCCCCCTGCAGGACCACAACCCAATGTCACCAGACAGGAGATACCAGACATATCCAGTCTCCCCACAGAAGAAACCCGACCCACAGTGATGACAGCAGCTCTGCACAACTGGATCAAGATGACCAGCCCGGCCCATCAGGGACCTCGGGCAGTTGGTTACCCTGACACTGTCACAAGCCACCACAGACCCTTCCCCCTCAGGAAACACCAGCACAGCACCCACCCAGAGGGCCGATCCCTCTGTCCCCAGGACATGTCAATCAGCAGTGTGTCCACCACTACAGGGAACCCAGGCAAACCCAGCAACCCAAGAAAATCAGGGACCTGGGGGCAGTGGGCACACGGTTCAGGGGGCAGAGGCTCAGGAAAACAGGGAAACTGGGAGGACTGCTGTCCGACAGGGGGAGGACAGGCCCAGGGAACCCACTCTCCACAAGGCCCTCTCCAACATCATGGGAGCTTACCATCATTCCCATTAGACGGTGGCAACGGTACTGGCCAAGTTTCAGGAGACCCAGCGGCTGCAGGAGGAACACTATCTGGGGATCAGGGAGGACCTGAAGTCCATAAACAACACCCTGGTCGCCATTGCAGGGGTGCTGCAAGACCTTGTCAACACCAGGAGGGACACAGTGGCACAACAAGGGGCCCCTGACACTAGCCTGGACGATGAACAGCGCTCCACCTCTGTGGACAGGAGGCACCGCCACAGGAACACAACACCAGCACCCCACCCCCTTCAGATGGAGAACCACCCCACAAACGGTCCCTGAGATCCAGGAACAAGACAGAGAACATTGCAAAGACCCCCGCAAGGAAATGAGACCCCCCCTGAATGTCACCCTTCTGTCCCACTTTGTCACCCTGTCCATCCTTCAACTGCCATTGCTCCACTTCCTGTGCGGCTTTGGACACTGCACCTGTGAAACAAATAGACTGGACTCTGCCATGGACATTCCTCCACCATCCCCCCTGCCCATTTTACAACCCCCTCCACTTATTTGCACAGAAATAAACACACTTCAATCACAAAACAATCAGGAGTCAGTCTGTGCTTTCACAAACTTGTAATTGCAATAACCATGGAATATAGCAATGTCAATTTACTTGTGCACATACCGATGTAACATAGCTGTAGGGCTGGAGGAAATATAGCAGAGGGCACAAAGTGGGACGCACATCTGTGAAATGTGAAGGCAAAGTGACAAGTCAGGGTCCATACACTGAGTGAAAATTACAGACTTATGCTACCTCCAAAAATAGTGTGAGGTATGGGAGGCAGTGACATCTTCTTACCTGTGTCTCACTGGAAGTATTGCATGATTATGTTGTTTCTGTTGTTGATATCCTCTTCTTCTGCCTCCTCTTCTTCACTGTCCAAAGGCTCCACAGCTGCCACAAGACCACCAGCTGGCCCATCCTCCTGCAGAAAAGGCACCTGGTGTCGCAAAGCCAGGTTGTGCAGCATACAGCAGGCCACAATGATCCGGCACATCTTCTTTGGTGAGTAGTAGAGAGAACCACCTGTCATATGGAGGCACCGGAATCTGGCCTTCAAGAGGCCTAAGGTGCGTTCAATCACCCTCCTAGTTCACCCATGTGCCTCATTGTAGCGTTCCTCTGCCCTTGTCCTGGGATTCCTCACTGGGGACAGTAGCCATGACAGGTTGGGGTAACCAGAGTCACCTGCAAATATCGAGGGACAACTGTTAGACACACACTAACCCATAGGGACAACCCCATACCCAGACACCTATTCACACTGTATAGGGTCCTTGTCCTCACCTATTAGCCACACACGGTGCCTCTGGAGTTGCCCCATCACATAAGGGATGCTGCTATTCCTCAAAATGTAAGCGTCATGAACTGAGCCAGGAAATTTGGCATTCACATGGGAGATGACCTGGTCTGCCAAACACACCATCTGTACATTCATAGAATGGTAGCTCTGCTGGTTTCTGTACACCTGTTCACTCCTGTGGGGGGTACCAAGGCCACATGTGTCCCATCAATGGCACCAATGATGTTGGGGATATGTCCCAGGGCATAGAAGTCACCTTTCACTGTGGGCAAGTCCTCCACCTGAGGGAACACGATGTAGCTGCGCATGTGTTTCAGCAGGGCAGACAACACTCTGGACAACACCTTAGAGAACATTGGCTGGGACATCCCTGATGCAATGGAGATGGAGTACTGACAGGACCTGCACTAGAGGGGGGATTCCTGTGGGATGGCGGATAGCTGACATCAGGTCTGGCTTCAACTGGGCATACAGTTCATGGATTGTTGCACAATCAAGTCTGTAGGTGCCTATTATGTGTCTCTCTTGTCGACAGGTCCACCAGTAGTCTGTACACCGGAGGATGCCGCCATCTCATCACCTGCCCCAGCAGACGTGCCCTATGGACGAGAACAGTGAGCAGAGAGTCAGCCAACACTGAGGTATCACAAAATGTAATTTTCACACATTTATTAATCTGCAGTGTGCCTGTAACTGTGTGTATTCAAGGCCTACATTGGTGTGACGCTGTTAATATTAATGCCATGTGGACCCCTGAAATTGCGGCTGCCTGACCTGTAAGATGGGACAAGGGAATATGAGGTAACTGCGCTGGCGTTGTACACTGTCGCAGTGGGCGGTCGAAGACCGCAGCGCAAACCAGCATTGGTTAGCATTGGACCCTATGGGTCTGAGGAGCCAATGACGATGTACGTCGGCGGTGACGGTACGCACCGACGCAGACGTGACCACCATTTTCTGTCTGTTCACTCATTTGATACCTGACCTTCAACAGGAGAGGACCTACACTGCAAGTGCTGCTGTGACCTGTGTCTGGAAGCGACAATGGCTCATGTGTCTGGTGAAAGGGCCCCTGCCTTCACTTCGGAAGAGTTGGAGAAACTAGTGGATGGGGTCCTCCCCCAGTACACACAACTGTACGTTCCTCCAGAAAAACAGGTGAGTACACTGTGAGCATGCTGCATGGGCAATGCCTGTTTGGAGTGGTGTGGATGGAAGATGAATGGGGGGGAGGGACTGAGGCCTGCATGTGCAGACGGTGAGTGTATGTGCGTCAGGGCAAGGGTGGGAACGTGGGCCAATGATTATGATGGTCCGGATGGGTAAAGAATTTCCTTTCCCCCTGTACTATTCCTCTAGGTCAGCACCCACCAGAAGAAGGCTATTTGGCGTGCCATCGCCAAGGACGTCCGGACCCTGGTGGTCCACCACAGACAGCGCACACACTGCCGTAAAAGATGGGAGGACCTGCGCCGCTGGAGCAAGAAGACGGCGGAGGCCCAGCTGGGGATAGCCTCCCAATGTGCAAGGGGTGCCTGTCGCACCATGAACCCCTGATGTTCTCGATCCTGGCGGTGGCGTATCCGGAGTTGGATTGGGCGCTTGGGGGCATCACAGCAGCCACAAGAGGGTGAGTACACTCTCATTTAGCTGACTGGGCGCATTACGAGGTGTCTGGGTGGGGGAGGTGGGCAGTGGGTTCCCATAGGCCAGGGCGAGCTTGGTAGGCAAGGTCCCTTGTGAGGCAGGCTCTGTGGCACCCCAACCCTACTAGTGGTTAGTGCCATCTACACCTAGTCAGGCTCCTGTGACTAACAGGTGTGCAGCAATCGGGCTTAGGCCTTGTACCCCATGGGCATGTGAAAAATCTAGGAACTATAAGTGCATGGCATAGTGCAGAGGGCTGCTGTGTCTGTTGTGTCCGCCAACAGAAGTGGTGTTGCATGTAGTGAACATGTCTTTCTCCTGTTCCCCCCCCTTTTTGTGGTCTCCCTGTTCTTGTGTGCAATAGCATTATCAGGCGGAGGAGCATTGGCACCGGAGCAGGAGGGAGCTGCATCCCACTTGGCCCTGGAGGGCGAAACAACGGAGTCTGAAGCCACCAGTGGGACGGAGGGCGAGGGGAGCTCCACGGCGGGGACAGGAGCAGAGACCAGCGACAGCGACTCCTCCTCTGATGGGAGCTCCCTTGCAGTGGAGGGCCACTCTGTGCCCCCCACATCAACAGGTACAGCCACCACCCCCCCCACCAGAACAGCCCTCCCAGCAGCCCCTCAGCATGTGTCCCGTGCCCGCTCACCCAGGAGGGTGGGCATCTCCTTCGCCCCAGGCACCTCAGGCCCTGCCCCAGTCAGCCCTGCTGCCCTCAGTGAGGAGGCTATTGACCTCCTGAGATTCCTCACTGTTGGGCAGTCTACCATTCTGAATGCCATCCAGGGTGTAGGGAGGCATTTGCAACAAACAAATGCATACCTGGAGGGCATTCATTCTGGCCAGGCAGCACAACAGAGAGCATTTCCGGCTCTGGCCTCAGCACTGATGGCAGCCACTGTCCCTGTGTCCAGCCTTCCCCCTCCAACCTCCTCCACCCAGACCCAATCCCCTGTACCTCAGCCTATCCCAAGCACACCATCAGACCAGCATGCACACTCATCAACACACAAGAGTGGCTCAGGCAAACATAAGCACCACACATCCCACAGGCACTCACACAAGCATCTTACCCATGCACATATACCAACATCCACTTCCTCCACTGTGTCCCCCACATCCACGACTCCCTCCTCCCTCCCAGTCTCGTCTCCACTCACACCTGCATGCACTACATCCTCAGCCACTACCTCCATCACCAACACGCCCATCACCACACACCGCTCACATGCAATCACCACCCCCACTACCATCCACACATCCCCAGTGTCCTCTCCCAGTGTGTCAGTGAGCCCTCCTACCAAAGTACACAAACGCAGGCACACACCCACCCAACAGCCATCCACCTCACAACAGCCTCCAGCCCATGCACCTTCATCCAAACTCAACAGACGTACACTTCCTACAACCACTACCTCTTCCTCTACTCCCAAACCCCCTCCATCTACCCGTCTCAGTGTGTCTAAAAAACTTTTCCTGGCTAACACTGACCTCTTCCCTACACTCCCCCCCATCCTTCCCCTAGGACCAGGCTTTCCAGGTCCAAGCCCAACACCTCAGCCACCACATCCCCAGGCACTGTGGTGCCAGCAACTTCCGGGATCATGGAGTGTGCCAACCATCAGGGCTGCTATTGTGCCACAGAGCGAGGGCAAGGACCTGCCAAGGTGAAAAAGGTGCCCACATCCCGGACGGAGGAGCTGAAAACACCTGCCACCAAGGGGTCAGGGAAAATGAGAGGGGATAGTGGCAAGACAGCTGCACCACCATCAAAGGTAGGGAAGGGCCAAAAACTGAAGGGCAGGTGTAGGAGGCTGGCCTGGCTTGTAGTGAGTACCAAGGGGTACTTACACTCTGTACCAGGTCCAGTTATCCCTTATTAGTGTAGAAGAGGTGTTTCTAGCAGCTTAGGCTGATAGAAGGTAGCTATAGCAGAGCAGCTTAGGCTGAACTAGGAGACATGCAAAGCTCCTACTATACCACTGGTGTCATATGCACAATATCATAAGAAAACACAATACACAGATATACTAAAAATAAAGGTACTTTATTTTTATGACAATATGCCAAAAGCATCTCAGTGAGTACCCTCAGTATGAGGATGCCAAATATACACAAGATATATGTACACAATACCAAAAATATGCAGTAATAGCAAAAGGAAGTAATGCAAGCAATGTAAAGTTACAGTAGATTGCAATAGGAGCACATAGGTATAGGGGCAACACAAACCATATACTCCAAAAGTAGAATGCGAACTACGAATGGACCCCAAACCTATGTGAGCTTGTAGAGGGTCGCTGGGACTGTAAGAAAACAGTGAGGGTTAGAAAAATAGCCCACTCCAAGACCCTGAAAAGTAGGTGTAAAGTGCACCTATAACCCCCAGAGAGAACAGAAGTCGTGATAGGGGGTTTCTGCAAGGAAGACCAACACCAGCAAAGCAACAACAGTGGATTTCCGGACCTGAGTACCTGTGAAACAAGGGGACCAAATCCAAGAGCCGCGACAATGTCTAGAGTGGGCAGATGCCCAGGAAATGCCAGCTGAGGGTGCAAGGAAGCTGCCACTGGATGGAAGAAGCTTTGGTTTCTGCAAGAACGAAGAGGACTAGGAACTTCCCCTTTGGAGGATGGATGTCCCACGTCGTGAAGAAGCTTGCAGAGGTGTTCCCACGCAGAAAGACTGCAAACAAGCCTTGCTAGCTGCAAGGGTTGCAGTTAAGGTTTTTGGATGCTGCTGTGGCCCAGGAGGGACCAGGATGTCGCCACTTGGATGAGGAGACAGAGGGGGCGCCCAGCAAGTCAGGGAGCCCTCACAGAAGCAGACAGCACCCGCAGAAGTACCAGAACAGGCACTTGGAAGAGGAGTGAACCGGAGTCCACCTGAAGACACGAAAGGGAGTCCCACGACGCCGGAAGACAACTCAGAAGGTTGTGCACTGCAGGTTAGAGTGTCGGGGGCCCAGGCTAGGCTGTGCACAAAGGAAATCCTGTAAGAGTGCACAGGAGCCGGAGCAGCTGCAAATCACCCAGTACCCAGGAATGCAGTCTAGCGTGGGGAGGCAAGGACTTACCTCCACCAAACTTGGACTGAAGAGAAACTGGACTGTGGGAGTCACTTGGACAGAGTTGCTGAGTTCCAGGGACCACGCTTGTTGTGTTGAGAGGGGACCCAGAGGACCGGTGATGCAGTCTTTTGTTGCCTGCAGTTGCAGAGGGAAGATTCAGTCGTCCCACGGGAGATTTCTTCAGAGCTCCTGGTGCAGAAAGGAGGCAGGCTACCCTCAGAGCATGCACCACCAGGAAACAGTCGAGAAGGCGGCAGGATCAGCGATACAAGGTTGCAGTAGTCGTCTTTGCTACTTTGTTGCAGTTTTGCAGGCGTCCTGAGCAGTCAGCGGTCGATCCTTTGGCAGAAGGTGAAGAGAGAGATGCAGAGGACCTCTGGTGAGCTCTTGCATTCGGTATCTGAAGAATTCCCCAAAGCAGAGACCCTAAATAGCCAGAAAAGGAGGTTTGGCTACCTAGGAAGGAGGATAGGCTAGTAACACAGGTAAGAGCCCATCAAAAGGAGTCTCTGACGTCACCTGATGGCACTGGCCACTAAGAGCAGTCCAGTGTGCCAGCAACACCTCTGATTCCAAGATGGCAGAGGTCTGGAGCACACTGGAGGAGCTCTGGGCACCTCCCCTGGGAGGTGCAGGTCAGGGGAGTGGTCACTCCCCTTGCCTTTGTCCAGTTTCGCGCCAGAACAGGGCTGGGGGATCCCTGAACCGGTGTAGGCTGGCTTATGCAGAGATGGGCACCATCTGTGCCCATCAAAGCATTTCCAGAGGCTGGGGGAGGCTATTCCTCCTCAGCCCTGACACCTTTTTCCAAAGGGAGAGGGTGTAACACCCTCTCTCTGAGGAAGTCCTTTGTTCTGCCTTCCTGGGCCAAGCCTGGCTGGACCCCAGGAGGGCAGAAACCTGTCTGAGGGGTTGGCAGCAGCAGCAGCTGCAGTGAAACCCCGGGAAAGGCAGTTTGGCAGTACCCGGGTCTGTGCTAGAGACTCAGGGGATCATGGAATTGTCTCCCCAATGCCAGAATGGCATTGGGGTGACAATTCCATGATCTTAGACATGTTATATGGCCATGTTCGGAGTTACCATTGTGACGCTATACATAGGTAGTGACCTATGTATAGTGCACGCGTGAAATGGTGTCCCTGCACTCACAAAGTCCGGGGAATTTGCCCTGAACGATGTGGGGGCACCTTGGCTAGTGCCAAGGTGCCCACACACTAAGTAACTTAGCACCCAACCTTCACCAGGTGAAGGTTAGACATATAGGTGACTTAAAAGTTACTTAAGTGCAGTGGTAAATGGCTGTGAAATAACGTGGACGTTATTTCACTCAGGCTGCAGTGGCAGGACCTGTGTAAGAATTGTCAGAGCTCCCTATGGGTGGCAAAAGAAATGCTGCAGCCCATAGGGATCTCCTGGAACCCCATTACTCTGGGTACCTCAGTACCATATACTAGGGAATTATAAGGGTGTTCCAGTATGCCAATGTGAATTGGTGAAATTGGTCACTAGCCTGTTAGTGGCAATTTGTTAAGCAAAGAGAGAGCATAACCACTGAGGTTCTGGTTAGCAGAGCCTCAGTGAGACAGTTAGTCATCACACAGGGAACACATACAGGGCACACTTATGAGAACTGGGGCCCTGGCTGGCAGGGTCCCAGTGACACATACACTAAAACAACATATATACAGTGAAATATGGGGGTAACATGCCAGGCAAGATGGTACTTTCCTACACAACCCCCCCCCAAACGAAGGACAATAAGACTAGCCATGACCTGATGAGTCTTCATTGTCTAAGTGGAAATATCTGGAGAGTCCATTTGCATTGGAGTGGGTACTCCCAGGTCTATGTTCCACTGTATAGTTCATTCCCTGTAGAGATATGGACCACCTCAACAATTTAGGCTTTTCACCTTTCATTTGTTTTAGCCAAAGTAGAGGTTTGTGGTCTGTCTGAACAATGAAGTGAGTGCCAAACAGGTATGGCCTCAACTTCTTCAGTGCCCAGACCACAGCAAAGGCCTCCCTCTCTATGGTAGACCAACGCTTTTCTCTAGGGGTCAACCTCCTGCTGATAAAAGCAACAGGTTGATCCTGGCCCTCAGAATTGAGTAGTGATAAGACTGCCCCTACCCCTAATTCAGATGCATCAGTTTGAACAATGAATTTCTTGGAGTAACATGGGCTTTTTAAGACAGGTGCAGAGCACATGGCCTGTTTCAGCTCCTCAAAAGCTTTCTGACAGCTAGCTGTCCACACTACCTTTTTAGGCATTTTCTTAGAAGTGAGGTCATTAAGAGGGGCTGCTATGGAGCCATAGTTCTTTATGAACCTCCTGTAGTACCCAATGAGGCCTAAAAAGGCTCTCACCTGAGTCTGAGTTGTAAGGGGAACCCAATCTATAATAGTTTGGATTTTTCCCTGAAGTGGTGCAATCTGTTCCCCACCAACAAAGTGTCCCAGATAAACCACTTTCCCCTGCCCTATCTGGCACTTTGAAGCCTTGATAGTGAGGCCTGCCTTTTGCAGGGCCTCCAGAACTTTCCACAGGTGGACCAGGTGATCGTCCCAGGTGGACCTAAAGACAGCTATATCATCTAGATATGCTGCACTAAAAGCCTCCAACCCTTGCAGGACTGTATTCACCAACCTCTGAAAAGTGGCAGGTGCATTTTTCAAACCAAAGGGCATTACTGTGAATTGGTAGTGCACTCCAATAGTCGAAAATGCAGTTTTTGCTTTAGCATCGTCTGATAACTTGATCTGCCAATACCCTGCAGTCAAATCAAAGGTGCTTAGATACTTGGCAGATGCCAGTGTATCTATTAGCTCATCTTCCCTGGGTATAGGGTGAGGATCAGTTTTGGTTACCTGGTTGAGACCTCTGTAGTCTACACAAAACCTCATTTCCCTTTTCCCATCTTTGGAGTGAGGCTTTGGTACAAGTACCACAGGAGAGGCCCATGGACTTTCAGAGTGCTCAACCACTCCCAGTTCAAGCATTTTCTGAACTTCTTGTTTTATGCAGTCTCTGACATGGTCAGGCTGCCTATAGATCTTACTTTTGACAGGCAAGCTGTCTCCAGTATCTATAGTGTGCTCACACCAAGAAGTGGTGCCTGGCACAGTAGAAAAGAGTTCAGAAAACTGACCCAGGAGATTTATGCAGTGGTCTTTCTGCTCAGCAGTAAGACAATCTGCTAAAACTACACCTTCCACTAGAGCATCTTGTTCTGTGGAAGAGAACAGAACAGGGAGAGGGTCACTCTCTTCTTCCTGTTCTTCGTCTGTTGCCATGAGCAGGGTGAGATCAGCCCTGTTATAGTAGGGTTTTAGGTGATTGACATGGAGCACCCTAAGGGGACTCCTGGCAGTGCCCAAGTCAACCAAGTAGGTGACTTCTCCCTTCTTTTCAACAATAATATGGGGTTCACTCCATTTGTCTTGGAGTGCCCTTGGGGCCACAGGCTCCAAGACCCACACCTTCTGTCCTGGTTGGTACTGAATCAGAACAGCCTTCTGGTCATGCCATTGCTTTTGGAGCTCTTGGCTGGCCTGAAGGTTTTTGCTGGCCTTTTTCATATACTCAGCCATTCTGGATCTTAGGCCAAGTACATAGTCCACTATGTCTTGCTTAGGAGCTTTTAAAGGTTGTTCCCAACCCTCATTTACAAGTGTTAGAGGACCTCTTACAGGGTGTCCAAATAGGAGTTCAAAAGGGCTGAAGCCCACTCCTTTCTGGGGTACCTCCCTGTAAGCAAAAAGGAGGCAAGGTAACAGGACATCCCATCTCCTCCTGAGTTTTTCAGGGAGTCCCATTATCATTCCTTTGAGAGTTTTATTAAACCTCTCAACCAGTCCATTTGTTTGTGTGTGATAAGGTGTGGTGAATTTGTATGTTACACCACATTCCTTCCACATGGCCTTCAATTATGCAGACATAAAGTTGCTACCCCTGTCTGATACTACCTCTTTTGGGAAACCCACCCTGGAAAAGATTCCCAGGAGGGCTTTTGCCACTGCAGGGGCTGTAGTGGTCCTTAGAGGAATTGCTTCAGGATATCTGGTGGCATGGTCCACTACCACCTAGATAGATAAACCTATTGCCTGAAGCAGTAGGAGGGTCAAGGGGGCCAACTATGTCAACCCCAACCCTTTCAAAGGGAACCCCATCCACAGGCAGTGGAATAAGGGTGCCTTTGGGGTGCCACCTGTTTTGCCACTGGCTTGGCAGGTGACACAGGACTTACAAAATTGTTTTGTGTCCTCTGACATTCTAGGCCAATGAAACAGGGGGACAAGCCTATCCCATGTTTTCATCTGCCCCAAATGTCCAGCCAAGGGAATGTCGTGAGCTAGAGTTAGGAGGAACTCTCTGTATTGCAGGGGAATAACCAATCTCCTGGCAGCTCCAGGTTTTGGGTCCCTTGCCTCTGTATACAAGAGGTTGTCCTCCCAGTAAACTCTGTGTGAGTCGCTGACATCCCCATTTTGCTGTTTGACAGCTTGCTGTCTTAGACCCTCTAGTGTGGGACAGGTCTGCTGTGCCACACTCAGCTCCTCCCTGGCAGGCCCCCCTCCACCCAAAAGCTCAGCAGTGTCTGCTTCCAGCTCCTCTGGTGAAGGTTCTGCACAGGGGGGTAATTCTTCTTCCTCAGAAGTAGAATCATCTGTAGAAGGAGGGATAGTAGGTAGGGATTTACCTTTACTAACCGTAGCTTTAGAGAGCACTTGGTCCATTGTTCCAGGATCCAAGTCACCCTGTCCTTTTTGCTTTTTGGCCTGAGCCCTGGTCAAAGCAAAAATATGCCCAGGTATGCCCAGCATTGCTGCATGAGCCTCCAACTCCACTTCTGCCCAAGCTGATGTCTCTAAATTGTTCCCTAGTAGACAGTCTACAGGTAAATCTGAGGCAACCACAACTTTCTTTGGACCAGTAACACCCCCCCCCCCCAGTTGAGATTCACAACAGCCATGGGGTGGCTAAGAGGGTTGTTATGAGCATCAATCACTTGGTACTGGTGACCAAGTAGGTGTTGTTCAGGGTGTACCAGTTTCTCTATTACCATGGTAACACTGGCACCTGTGTCCCTGTAGGCCTGAACCTCAACACCATTTATTAGGGGAAGTTGCTTGTATTTATCCATGTTAAGGGGACAAGCAACCAAGGTGTCCAAATCAATGGCACCTTCAGAGACTAACACAGCCTCTGTGGTCTCCCTAACAAGACCAACCCCAACTAAAGTACCAAAAGTGAGCCCAGCTACTCCCTTGGATTGGCTATTAGTAGGTTTAGTCCCACCACCACTGCTATTACGAGGGGCACTAGGTGTAGCAGTAGGGGTTGTGGTAGTGTGAGGCTTGGTGCTTTTCTTTGGACAACTGGCATCAGTTGTCCAATGGCCTTTTACTTTACATAAATAGCACCATGGTTTCTTTACTTGATTAGAAGAGGATTTGGACCCACCACCCCCACCAGAGTGTTTTTGTGGGCCTGATGAAGACTCATTTTTAGATATGTCCCCACCCTTGTCTGAAGACTTACCATCCTTCTTCTTGCCATCCTTGTCACCCCCTGTATGAACTTTTCTGTTCACTCTTGTTCTGACCCATTTGTCTGCATTCTTTCCCAATTCTTGTGGAGAGGTCAGATCTGAGTCCACTAGATATTGGTGTAACAAATCAGACACACGGTTATTCAGAATATGCTCTCTCAGGATCAAGTTATACAGGCTTTCATAGTCAGAAACTTTACTGCCATGTAACCACCCCTCCAAGGCCTTCACTGAATGGTCAACAAAGTCTACCCAGTCTTGTGAAGACTCTTTTTTGGTTTCCCTGAACTTAATCCTGTACTGTTCAGTGGTTAAGCCATAACCATCCAAGAGTGCATTCTTCAAAACTGTAAAATTATTGGCATCATTTTCCTTCACAGTAAGGAGCCTATCCCTACCCTTTCCACTGAAAGATAGCCATAGGATAGCAGCCCACTGCCTTTGAGGGAACCCCTGTACAACACAGGCCCTCTCAAGTGCAGCAAACCACTTGTTAATGTCATCCCCCTCCTTGTAATGGAGAACTATTTTATGCAGATTCCTAGAATCATGCTCTTTTACAGGATTACTATCTGTAATACTGCTGCTGCCACCATGGGGTCCAAACCGCAACCTCTGTCTTTCTTTTTCTAAATCTAAAGTTTCCCTGTCTAGAGCCAGCTGTTGCTGTTTAAGCTTCAGCCTGGTCTCTTCCACTCTCAATCTATTGAGCTCCCTTTCTAACATTCCGTCATCAGGGTGGGTGGGTTGGGCATGCTTAGACACAGAAGAATGGTGTGAATAAACAGAGGGAGAAATGTCACTAACAGTTGGCACTCTAACAACTTGACCTGTAGGAATGACATTCCTACTGTGATGAGAACTCACATTAGTACCAGTTATGCTAGGTGGTCTGCTAAGGGGCAAATTGGAAAGAATACCATCTAACACTCTTGCTGCAGCTGCCCCAGAATCAGAGTGTGAACTATCTCCTAACTTCTCAACTGATGTGCCAGCTAAGACCTTATCATTTTCAATGAGCATGCTAATCAACAATTCTCTAGAGGGATTCTTCCCTACCCCTAAACCTCTATCAATGCAGAGACTCCTTACACCTTTCCAGCTAAGGTGGTCATAAGCAGAGCTGACCAGATCAATAGCAGGACCTGTACCAGACATGAAAGAAAAAGTTTCAGGACTTTTTAAGGAACAGAAAAAAACCTTTTTCCACTTTTTAGAACTTTTTGAAAGTTTTAGAGGTACTTTTCAGCACTTAGCAATAGAGTAAGAGAAGAAAAGCAAAACTTTTTGGTTAGGTGTACATACACTGAACTTGTTTTGTATATTTTTCTCTTATGAAAAGTACAAAATGACAAAGTGGTAAGTAGTTACAAGTACTTATCCCACGGCTGCACAACCAATGTAGGAGGCTGGCCTGGCTTGTAGTGGGTACCAAGGGGTACTTACACTCTGTACCAGGACCAGTTATCCCTTATTAGTGGAGAAGAGGTGTTTCTAGCAGCTTAGGCTGATAGAAGGTAGCTATGGAGAGCAGCTTAGGCTGAACTAAGAGACATGCAAAGCTCCAACTATACACCTGTTGTCATATGCACAATATCATAAGAAAACACAATACACAGATATACTAAAAATAAAGGTACTTTTTTTTATGACAATATGCCAAAAGTATCTCAGTGAGTACCCTCAGTATGAGGATAGCAAATATACACAAGATATATGTACACAATACCAAAAATATGCAGTAATAGCAAAAGGAAGTAATGCAAGCAATGTACAGTCACAATAGATTGCAATGAGAGCCCATAGGTATAGGGGCAACACAAACCATATACTCCAAAAGTGGAATGCGAACCACAAATGGACCCCAAACCTATGTGAGCTTGTAGAGGGTCGCTGGGACTGTAAGAAAAGAGTGAGGGTTAGAAAAATAGCCCACCCCAAGACCCTGAAAAGTAGGTGTAAAGTGCACCTATATTCCCCAGAGAGCACAGTTGTCGTGATAGGGGAATTCTGCAAGGAAGACCAACACCAGCAATGCAACAAAGGTGGATTTCCGGACGAGAGTACCTGGGGAACAAGGGGACCAAGTCCAAGAGTTGCGACAAAGTCAACATTGGGCAGATGCCCAGGAAATGCCAGCTGAGGGTGCAAAGCAGCTGCCACCGGATGGTAGAAGCTGTGGATTCTGCAAGAACAAAGAAGGCTAGAAACTTCCCCTTTGGAGGATGGATGTCCCACGTCGTAAAGAAGCTTGCAGATGTGTTCCCACGCAGAAAGACCGCAAACAAGTCTTGCTAGCTGCAAGGGTCGTGGTTAGGGTTTTTGGATGCTGCTGTGTCCCAGGAGGGACCAGGATGTCGCCAATTGAGTGAGGAGACAGAGGGGGCGCCCAGCAAGATAGGGAGCCCTCACAGAAGCAGGCAGCACCCGCAGAAGTGCCTAAACAGACACTACAAAGAAGAGTGAACCGGAGCTCACCCGAAGTCACAAAAGGAGATCCCACGACGCCGGAGGACAACTCAGGAGGTTGTGCACTGCAGGTTAGAGTGTCGGGGACCCAGGCTTGGCTGTGCACAAAGGAAATCCTGGAAGAGTGCACAGGAGCCGGAGCAGCTGCAAATCACGTGGTACCCAGCAATGCAGTCTAGCGTAGGGAGGTAAGGACTTACCTCCACCAAACTTGGACTGAAGAGTCACTGGACTGTGGGAGTCACTGGAACAGAGTTGCTGAGTTCCAGGGACCACGCTCGTCAGGCTGAGAGGGGACCCAGAGGACCGGTGATGCAGTTCTTTTGGTGCCTGCGGTTGCAGGGGTAGGCTTCCGTCGTCCCACTGGAGATTTCTTCGGAGCTTCTAGTGCAGAGAGGAGGCAGACTACCCCCACAGCATGCACCACCAGGAAAACAGTCGAGAAGGCGGCAGGATCAGCGATACAAGGTTGCAGTAATCGTCTTTGCTACTTTGTTGTGGTTTTGCAGGCGTCCTGAGCAGTCAGCGGTCGATCCTTTGGCAGAAGGTGAAGAGAGAGATGCAGAGGAACTCTGATGAGCTCTTGCATTCGTTATCTAAGGAATTCCCCAAAGCAGAGACCCTAAATAGCCAGAAAAGAGGGTTTGGCTACTTAGGAGAGAGGATAGGCTAGCAACACCTGAAGGAGCCTATCAGAAGGAGTCTCTGACGTCACCTGCTGGCCCTGGCCACTCATAGCAGTCCAGTGTGCCAGCAGCACCTCTGTTTCGAAGATGGCAGAGGTCTGGAGCACACTGGAGGAGCTCTGGGCACCTCCCAGGGGAGGTGCAGGTCAGGGGAGTGGTCACTCCCCTTTCCTTTGTCCAGTTTCGCGCCAGAGCAGGGCTGAGGGGTCCCTGAACCGGTGTAGACTGGCTTATGCAGAAATGGGCACCATCTGTGCCCATGAAAGCATTTCCAGAGGCTGGGGGAGGCTACTCCTCCCCTGCCTTAACACCTTTTTCCAAAGGGAGAGGGTGTAACACCCTCTGTCTGAGGAAGTCCTTTGTTCTGCCTTCCTGGGCCAAGCCCTAGACATGTTACATGGCCATGTTCGGAGTTACCATTGTGACGCTATACATAGGTAGTGACCTATGTATAGTGCACGCGTGCATCTGCCCACTCTCAACTTGATTGTGACTTTTGGACTTGGTCCCCTTGTTCCACAGGTACTCTCGTCTGGAAATCCATCGTTGTTGCATTGCTGGTGTTGGTCTTTCCTGCAGAATTCCCCTATCACGACTTCTGTGCTCTTTGGGGAACTTAGGTGCACTTTGCACCCACCTTTCAGGGTCTTGGGGTGGGCTATTTTACTAACCCTCACTGTTTTCTTACAGTCCCAGCGACCCTCTACAAGGTCACATAGGTTTGGGTCCATTCGTGGTTCGCATTCCACTTCTAGAGTATATGGTTTGTGTTGCCCCTATCCCCATGTGCCCCCATTGCATTCTATTGTGACTATACATTGTTTGCACTGTTTTCTATTGCTATTACTGCATATTTTGGTATTGTGTACATATATCTTGTGTATATTTGCTATCCTCATACTGAGGGTACTCACTGAGATACTTTGGCATATTGTCATAAAAAATAAAGTACCTTTATTTTTAGTATATCTGTGTATTGTGTTTTCTTATGATGTTGTGCAAGTGACACTAGTGGTACTGTAAGAACTTCACTTGTCTCCTAGTTCAGCCTAAGCTGCTCTGCTAAGCTACCATTTTCTATCAGCCTAAGCTGCTAGACACCCCTATACACTAATAAGGGATACCTGGGCCTGGTGCAAGGTGTAAGTACCCCTTGGTGCTCACTACAAGCCAGTCCAGCCTCCCACATTGGTTGTGCAGCGGTGGGATAAGTACTTTGCAACTACTTACCACTTTTGTCATTGTACTTTTCATAAGAGAAAAATATACAAAATAAGTTCAGTGTATGTACACCTAACCAAAAAGTTTTGCTTTTCTCCTATCACTTCTTTTCTAAGTGCTGAAAAGTACCTCTAAACTTTCTAAAAAGTTCTTTAAAAGTTTTTTTCTGTTCTTTAAAAAGTTCTGAAAACTTTTTTTCCTCACTTTTTCTGTCCCTTAAACACTTTCTATCATGTCTGGTACAGGCCAAACTCTTGATCTGTCCAACATAGCTTATGACAACCTTAGCTGGAAGGAAGCAAGGAGTCTCTGCATAGATAGAGGTTTAGGGGTAGGGAAGAATTTCTCAAGACAACTGTTGGTTAATATGCTCATTGAACAAGATAAGACCTTAGGTGGCACTTCTGGTGAGAAATTAGCTGATGGTTCCCACTCTGATTCTGGGGTACCCCTAGCAAAAGATTTGGGAGGGAATCTTGCCAACCTGCCCCCTAGCAAGCCACCTAGCATAGCTGGCACAGATGTGAATTCACACCACAGTAATAGTGTTACCTCGCATCACAGTAAAAGTGTTCCTTCTCATCATAGTAGGAGTATTCATTCTGTTAGCCAGGTTGTTAGAGTGCCATCTGTTAGGTCCAGATCTCCTTCTGTTCATTCTCAGCATACCTCTGTTTCTAGACATGCCTCACCCACCCACCCTGATGACAGAGTGTTAGAAAGGGAGCTCAATAGATTGAGAGTGGAACAATCCAGACTGAAGCTCAAGAAGCAACAGCTGGATTTAGATAGGCAGTCATTGGAGATAGAAAGAGAAAGACAGAAATTGGGATTTGAATCCCATGGTGGCAGCAGCAGTATTTCTAATAGTCATCCTGCAAAAGAGCATGATTCTAGGAATCTGCACAAGATAGTTCCCCCTTATAAGGAGGGGGATGACATTAACAAGTGGTTTGCTGCACTTGAGAGGGCCTGTGTTGTACAGGATGTCCCTCAACGGCAGTGGGCTGCTATCCTATGGCTATCATTTAGTGGAAAGAGTAGGGATAGGCTCCTTACTGTGAAAGAAAGTGATGCCAATAATTTTACAGTTCTTAATAATGCACTCCTGGATGGTTATGGCTTAACCACTGAACAGTACAGGATGAAGTTCAGAGAGACCAAAAAGGAGTCTTCACAATACTGGGTAGACTTTTTTGACCATTCAGTGAAGACCTTGGAGGGGTGGTTACATGGCAGTAAAGTTACTGATTATGAAAGCCTGTATAACTTAATCCTGAGAGAGCATATTCTTAATAATTGTGTGTCTGATTTGTTGCACCAGTACCTGGTGGACTCTGATCTGACCTCTCCCCAAGAATTGGGAAAGAAGGCAGACAAATGGGTCAGAACAAGGGTGAACAGAAAAGTTCATACAGGGGGTGACAAAGATGGCAAGAAGAAGGATGGTAAGTCTTCTGACAAGGGTGGGGACAAATATAAAAATTAGTCTTCATCAGGCCCACAAAAACACTCTGGTGGGGGTGGTGGGCCCAAATCCTATTCAAATC
Source organism: Pleurodeles waltl (assembly GCF_031143425.1). NCBI lineage: Eukaryota > Metazoa > Chordata > Amphibia > Caudata > Salamandridae > Pleurodeles > Pleurodeles waltl. The sequence continues at coordinate 850,557,429 of NC_090444.1, forward strand.
AAAACAAAGAAAATAAACCATGGTGCTATTTATGTCAAATAAAAGGCCATTGGACAACAGATCCCAGTTGTCCAAAGAAAAGCACCAAGCCTCCTACCACTACAACCCCTACTGCTACACCTAGTGTCCCTACTAATAGCAGTGGTGGTGGGAGCAAACCTACTAATAGCCAATCCAAGGGAGTAGCTGGGCTCACTTTTGGTAACTTAGTTGGGGTTGGTCTAATTAGGGAGACCACAGAGGCTGTGTTAGTCTCTGAGGGGGCTATTGATTTAGCCACCTTGGTTGCTTGTCCCCTTAACATGGATAAGTACAAGAAACTACCCCTAATACATGGTGTTGAGGTTCAGGCCTACAGGGACACAGGTGCCAGTGTTACAATGGTAATAGAGAAACTATTCCACCCTGAACAACACCTACTTGGTCACCAGTACCAAGTAACCGATGCTCATAACAACACTCTTAGCCACCCCATGGCTGTTGTGAATCTCAACTGGGGGGGGGGGGTTACTGGTCCAAAGAAAGTTGTGGTTGCCTCAGATTTACCTGTAGACTGTCTATTAGGGAATGATTTAGAGACATCAGCTTGGGCAGAAGTGGAGTTGGAGGCTCATGCAGCAATGCTGGGCATTCCAGAGCATATTTTTGCTTTGACAAGGGCTCAGGCCAAAAAGCAAAAAGGACAGGGTGACTTGGATCCTGGAAGAATGGACCAAGTGCTCCCTAAAGCTAGGGTTAGTAAAGGTAAAACACTACCTACTATCCCTCCCTCTACAGTGGATTCTAATTCAGAGGAAGAAGAATTTCCACCCTGTGCAGAACCTACACCAGAGGAGCTGGAAGCATACACTGCTGAGCTTTTGGGGGAAGGGGGGCCTGCCAAGGAGGAGCTGAGTGTGGCACAGCAAACCTGTCCCACACTAGAGGGTCTAAGGCAGCAAGCTGTCAAACAAGCAAATGGGGATGTCAGTGACTCTCACAGAGTTTACTGGGAGGACAACCTCTTGTACACTGAAGCAAGGGATCCAAAACCTGGAGCTGCCAGGAGATTGGTGATTCCTCAGGAGTACAGAACGTTCCTCCTAACTCTAGCCCACGACATTCCCTTAGCTGGACATTTGGGGCAAATGAAAACTTGGGACAGGCTTGTTCCCTTGTTTCATTGGCCTAGAATGTCAGAGGACACAAAGGAATTGTGTACATCCTGTGAAACCTGTCAAGCCAGTGGCAAGACAGGTGGCCTCCAAAGGCACCCCTTATTCCACTGCCTGTGGTTGGGGTTCCCTTTGAAAGGGTAGGGGTTGACATAGTTGGCCCCCTTGACCCTCCTACTGCTTCAGGCAATAGGTTTATCTCGGTGGTAGTGGACCATGCCACCAGACATCCTGAAGCAATTCCTCTAAGGACCACTACAGCTCCTGCAGTGGCAAAGGCCCTCCTGGGAATCTTTTCCAGGGTGGGCTTCCCAAAAGAGGTGGTATCAGACAGGGGAAGCAATTTCATGTCTGCTTACTTAAAGGCCATGTGGAAGGAGTGTGGTGTTACATACAAGTTCACCACACCCTATCATCCACAAACAAATGGACTGGTGGAGAGATTTAACAAAACTCTCAAAGGCATGATTATGGGACTCCCTGAAAAACTCAGGAGGAGATGGGATGTCCTGTTACCTTGCCTCCTTTTTGCTTACAGGGAGGTACCCCAAAAAAGAGTGGGCTTCAGCCCCTTTGAACTCCTATTTGGTCACCCTGTAAGAGGTCCTCTAACACTTGTTAAGGAGGGTTGGGAACAACCTCTAAAAGCTCCAAAGCAAGACATAGTGGACTATGTACTTGGCCTAAGATCTAGAATGGCTGAGTACATGAAAAAGGCCAGTAAAAACCTTCAGGCCAGCCAAGAGCTCCAAAAGCAATGGCATGACCAGAAGGCTGTTTTGGTTCATTACCAACCAGGGCAGAAAGTGTGGGTCTTGGAGCCTGTGGCCCCAAGAGCACTCTAAGACAAATGGAGTGGAACCCACATAATTGTTGAAAAGAAGGGTGAAGTCACCTACTTAGTTGACTTAGGCATTGCCAGGAGTCCCCTTAGGGTGCTCCATGTCAATCGCCTGAAACCCTACTATGACAGGGCTGATCTCACCCTGCTCATGGCAACAGATGAGGGACAGGAATAAGAGAGTGACCCTCTCCCTGATCTCTTCTCTTCCACAGAACAAGATGCTCTAGTGGAAGGTGTAGTACTGGCAGATTGTCTTACTGCTGAGCAGAAAGACCACTGCATAAATCTCCTGGGTCAGTTTTCTGAACTCTTCTCTACTGTGCCAGGCACCACTTCTTGGTGTGAGCACACTATAGATACTGGAGACAGCTTTCCTGTCAAAAGTAAGATCTATAGGCAGCCTGACCATGTCAGAGACTGCATAAAGCAAGAGGTGCAGAAAATGCTTGAACTGGGAGTGGTTGAGCACTTTGAAAGTCCATGGGCCTCTCCTGTGGTACTTGTACCAAAACCTCATTCCAAGGATGGAAAGAAGGAAATGCGGTTTTGTGTAGACTACAGAGGTCTCAACCAGGTAACCAAAACTGATGCTCACCCTATACCCAGGGCAGATGAGCTAATAGATACACTGGCATCTGCCAAGTATCTACACTTTTGATTTGAATGCAGGGTATTGGCAGATCAAATTATCAGAGGATGCAAAAGCAAAAACTGCATTTTCAACCATTGGAGGCCATTACAAATTCACAGTAATGCCTTTTGGATTGAAAAATGCACCTGCCACTTTTCAAAGGTTGGTGAATACAGTCCTGCAAGGGCTGGAAGCTTTTAGTGCAGCATATCTAGATGATATAGCTGTCTTTGGCTCCAGCTGGGATGATCACCTGGTCCACCTATGGAAAGTTTTGGAGGCCCTGCAAAAGGCAGGCCTCACTATCAAGGCTTCAAAGGGCCATATAGGGCAGGGGAAGGTGGTTTATCTGGGACACCTGGTAGGTGGAGAACAGATTGCACCACTTCAGGGGGAAATCCAAACTATTATAGATTGGATTCCCCCTACTACTCAGACTCAGGTGAGAGCCTTTTTAGGCCTCACTGGGTACTATAGGAGGTTCATAAAGAACTATGGCTCCATTGAAGCCCCTCTTAATGACCTCACATCTAAAAAAAATGCCTAAGAAGGTATTATGGACAGCAAACTGTCAGAAAGCTTTTGAGGAGCTGAAGCAGGCCATGTGCTCTGCACCTGTCCTGCAAAGCCCCTGTTACTCCAAATAATTAATTGTCCAAACTGATGCATCTGAATTAGGGGTAGGGGCAGTCTTATCACAACTTAATTCTGAGGGCCAGGATCAACCTGTTGCTTTTATCAGCAGGAGGTTGACCCCTAGAGAAAAGCGTTGGTCTGCCATAGAGAGGGAGGCCTTTGCTGTGGTCTGGGCACTGAAGAAGTTGAGGCCATACCTGTTTGGCACTCACTTCATTGTTCAGACAGACCACAAACCTCTACTTTGGCTAAAGCAAATGAAAGGTGAAAATCCTAAATTATTGAGGTGGTCCATATCCCTACAGGGAATGGACTATACAGTGGAACATAGACCTGGGAGTACCCACTCAAATGCAGATGGACTCTCCAGATATTTCCACTTAGACAATGAAGACTCATCAGGTGATGGCTAGTCTTATTGTCCTTCGTTTGGGGGGGGGGGTTGTGTAGGAAAGTACCATCTTGCCTGGCATGTTACCCCCATATTTCACTGTATATATGTTGTTTTAGTTGTATGAGTCACTGGGACCCTGCCAGCCAGGGCCCCAGTGCTCATAAGTGTGCCCTGTATGTGTTACCTGTGTTATGACTAACTGTCTCACTGAGGCTCTGCTAATCAGAACCTCAGTGGTTATGCTCTTTCATTTCTTTCCAAATTGTCACTAACAGGCTAGTGACCAATTTCACCAATTTACATTGGCATACTGGAACACCCTTATAATTCCCTAGTATATGGTACTGAGGTACCCAGGGTATTGGGGTTCCAGGAGATCCCTATGGGCTGCAGCATTTCTTATGCCACCCATAGGGAGCTCTGACAATTCTTACACAGGCATGCCACTGCAGCCTGAGTGAAATAATGCCCACATTATTTCACAGCCATTTTTCACTGCACTTAAGTAACTTATAAGTCACCTATATGTCTAACCTTTACCTGGTAAAGGTTGGGTGCTAAGTTACTTAGTGTGTGGGCACCCTGGCACTAGCCAAGGTGCTCCCACATTGTTCAGGGCAAATTCCCGGGACTTTGTGAGTGCGGGACACCATTACACGCGTGCACTATACATAGGTCACTACCTATGTATAGCTTCACAATGGTAACTCCGAATATGGCCATGTAACATGTCTATGATCATGGAATTGCCCCCTCAATGCCATCCTAGCATTGTTGGCACAATCCCATGATCCCACGGGTCTCTAGCACAGACACGGGTACTGCCAAACAGCCTTTTCAGGGGTTTCACTGCAGCTGCTGCTGCTGCCAACCCCTCAGACAGGTTTCTTCCCTCCTGGGGTCCAGCCAGGCTTGGCCCAGGAAGGCAGAACAAAAGACTTTCTCAGAGAGAGGGTGTTACACCCTCTCCCTTTGGAAAAAGGTGTTATGGCAGGGGAGGAGTAGCCTCCCCCAGCCTCTGGAAATGTTTTCATGGGCACAGATGGTGCCCATTTCTGCATAAGCCAGTCTACACCGGTTCAGGGACCCCTCAGCCCTGCTCTGGCGCGAAACTGGACAAAGGAAAGGGGAGTGACCAGTCCCCTGACCTGCACCTCCCCTTGGAGGTGCCCAGAGCTCCTCCAGTGTGCTCCAGACCTCTGCCATCTTGGAAACAGAGGTGCTGCTGGCACACTGGACTGCTCTGAGTGGCCAGGGCCAGCAGGTGACGTCAGAGACTCCTTCCGATAGGCTCCTTCAGGTGTTGCTAGCCTATCCTCTCTCCTAAGTAGCCAAACCCTCTTTTCTGGCTATTTAGGGTCTCTGCTTTGGGGAATTCCTTAAATAACGAATGCAAGAGCTCATCAGAGTTCCTCTGCATCTCTCTCTTCACCTTCTGCCAAGGAATCGACTGCTGACCGCGCTGGAAGCCTGCAAAACTGCAACAAAGTAGCAAAGAAGACTACTGCGACCTTGTAACGCTGATCCTGCCGCCTTCTCAAATGTTTTCCTGGTGGTGCATGCTGTGGGGGTAGTCTGCCTCCTCTCTGCACTAGAAGCTCCGAAGAAATCTCCCGTTGGTCGACGGAATCTTCCCCCTGCAACCGCAGGCACCAAAGAACTGTATCACCGGTCCTCTGGGTCTCCTCTCAGCACGACGAGCGAGGTCCCTTGAACTCAGCAACTCTGTCCAAGTGACTCCCACAGTCCAGTGACTCTTTAGTCCAAGTTTGGTGGAGGTAAGTCATTGCCTCCCCACGCTAGACTGCATTGCTGGGAACCGCGTGTTTTGCAGCTACTCCGGCTCCTGTGTACTTTTCCAGGATTTTCTTTGTGCACAGCCAAGCCTGGGTCCACAGCACTCTAACCTGCATTGCACGACCTCCTGAGTTGTCCTCCGGCGGCGTGGGACTCTCTTGTGCAACTTCGGGTGAGCACCGTTTCACTCCACTTCGTAGTGCCTGTTCCGGCACTTCTGCGGGTGCTGCTTGCTTCTGAGTGGGCTCTTTGTCTTGCTGGATGCCCCCTCTGTCCCCTCACACAATTGGTGACATACTGGTCCCTCCTGGGCCACAGCAGCATCCAAAAACCCAGCTAGCAAGGCTTGTTTACGGTCTTTCCGCAGGAAAACACTTCTGCACGACTCTTCACGACGTGGGACATCCATCCTCCAAAGGGGAAGTTTCTAGCCCTTGTCGTTCTTGCAGAATCCTTAGCTTCTACCATCCGGTGGCAGCTTCTTTGCACCCACAGCTGGCATTTCCTGGGCATCTGCCGACTCTCGACTTGATCGTGACTTTTGGACTTGGTCCCCTTGTTCCACAGGTACTCTCGTCTGGAAATCCATCGTTGTTGCATTGGTGGTGTTGGTCTTTCCTGCAGAATTCCCCTATCACGACTTCTGTGCTCTTTGGGGAACTTAGGTGCACTTTGCACCCACTTTTCAGGGTCTTGGGGTGGGCTATTTTACTAACCCTCACTGTTTTCTTACAGTCCCAGCGACCCTCTACAAGGTCACATAGGTTTTGGGTCCATTCGTGGTTCGCATTCCACTTCTAGAGTATATGGTTTGTGTTGCCCCTATCCCTATGTGCCCCCATTGCATTCTATTGTGACTATACATTGTTTGCACTGTTTTCTATTGCTATTACTGCATATTTTGGTATTGTGTACAGATATCTTGTGTATATTTGCTATCCTCATACTGAGGGTACTCACTGAGATACTTTGGCATATTGTCATAAAAAATAAAGTACCTTTATTTTTAGTATATCTGTGTATTGTGTTTTCTTATGATATTGTGCAAGTGACACTAGTGGTACTGTAGGAACTTCACTTCTCTCCTAGTCCAGCCTAAGCTGCTCTGCTAAGCTACCATTTTCTATCAGCCTAAGCTGCTAGACACCACTATACACTAATAAGGGATACCTGGGCCTGGTGCAAGGTGTAAGTATCCCTTGGTACTCACTACAAGCCAGTCCAGCCTCCTACAGCCCCCCCGATGTGCCTGTATATTTTCTCTGTGTTGCCCCACCAGTGTTCTCTCTGTTTGAGTCAGGTATCATGTGTGGGCCTCGCCCATGCATTTTGGGCCCAGTGGGCCACGGACAATGATTGGTGCACTATCCAGACTTGTGTCGTTGGTGTACATAATTGTATATACTGGATTTTGCATTTTGATAATGATATTTCCCATGATTACATTTGTTCAAATCATTTCCTTTTGTCCTTGCGTTCTTCCAGGGGCGTGGGGGGCATATATGTAATGTTGCAGCATGTATTTGTGTGTATGGTGTTGTGAGTGGGGGTGTTGCGTGTTGCGTGTGTGTGTCACTCTCTTTTCCCTCCCCCCTCCCCTGTGTTGTAGGTGCAGTACTCACCGAGGTCGTCGCCACCGTCGCTGGAGCTCCCGATCGAGGAGTAGGAAGACCATCGCCGGCAGTATCTGCAGTTCGGGCTTGTAGGAGGCTGGACTGGCTTGTAGTGAGTACCAAGGGGTACTTACACCTTGCACCAGGTCCAGGTATCCCTTATTAGTGTATAGGGTGTCTAGCAGCTTAGGCTGATAGATAATGGTAGCTTAGCAGAGCAGCTTAGGCTGAACTAGGAGACGAGTGAAGCTCCTACAGTACCACTAGTGTCACTTGCACAATATCATAAGAAAACACAATACACAGATATACTAAAAATAAAGGTACTTTATTTTTATGACAATATGCCAAAGTATCTCAGTGAGTACCCTCAGTATGAGGATAGCAAATATACACAAGATATATGTACACAATACCAAAATATGCAGTAATAGTATTAGAAAACAGTGCAAACAATGTATAGTTACAATAGGATGCAATGGGGACACATAGGGATAGGGGCAACACAAACCATATACTCCAAAAGTGGAATGCGAACCACAAATGGACCCCAAACCTATGTGACCGCGTAGAGGGTCGCTGGGACTATTAGAAAATAGTAAGGGTAAGAATAATAGCCCACCCCAAGACCCTGAAAAGTGAGTGCAAAGTGCACTAAAGTTCCCCAAAGGACATAGAAGTCGTGATAGGGGAATTCTGCAGGAAAGACACAAACCAGCAATGCAACAGCGATGGATTTCCAGTCGAGGGTACCTGTGGTACAAGGGGACCAAGTCAAAAAGTCACAAGCAAGTCGGAGATGGGCAGATGCCCAGGAAATGCCAGCTGTGGGTGCAAAGAAGCTGCTACTGGACAGTAGAAGCTGAGGATTCTGCAGGAACAACAAGGGCTAGAGACTTCCCCTTTGGAGGATGGATCCCCACGCCGTGGAGAGTCGTGCAGAAGTGTTTTCCTGAAGAAAGACTGCCAACAAGCCTTGCTAGCTGCAAATCGTGCAGTTAGGGTTTTTGGATGCTGCTGTGGCCCAGGAGGGACCAGGATGTCGCCAATTGCGTCTGACAACAGAGGAGGCGTCAAGCAAGACAAGGAGCCCTCTCAGAAGCAGGCAGCACCCGCAGAAGTGCCAGAACAGGCACTACAAAGTGGAGTGAAACGGTGCTCACCCGAAGTTGCACAAAGGAGTCCCACGCCGCCGGAAGACAACTTAGGAGGTCGTGCAATGCAGGTTAGAGTGCCGTGGACCCAGGCTGGACTGTGCACAAAGGATTTCTGCCGGAAGTGCACGGAAGCCGGAGTAGCTGCAAATTTCGCGGTTCCCACCAATGCAGTCTGGCGTGGGGAGGCAAGGACTTATCTCCACCAAACTTGGACTGAAGAGTCACTGGACTGTGGGAGTCACTTGGACACAGTTGCTGGATTCAAGGGACCTCGCTCGTCGTGCTGAGAGGAGACCCAGGGTACCGGTGTTGCAGTTCTTTGGTGCCTGCGGTTGCAGGGGGACGATTCCGCCGACCCACGGGAGATTTCTTCGGAGCTTCTAGTGCAGAGAGGAGGCAGACTACCCCCACAGCATGCACCACCAGGAAAACAGTCGAGAAGGCGGCAGAATCACCGTTACAGAGTTGCAGTAGTCGTCTTTGCTACTTTGTTGCAGTTTTGCAGGCTTCCAGCACGGTCAGCAGTCGATTCCTTGGCAGAATGTGAAGAGAGAGATGCAGAGGAACTCGGATGAGCTCTTGTATTCGTTATCTAAGGAATCCCCAAAGACAGAGACCCTAAATAGCCAGAAAAGAGGGTTTGGCTACTTAGGAGAGAGGATAGGCTAGCAACACCTGAAGGAGCCTATCAGAAGGAGTCTCTGACGTCACCTGCTGGCACTGGCCACTCAGAGCAGTCCAGTGTGCCAGCAGCACCTCTGTTTCCAAGATGGCAGAGGTCTGGAGCACACTGGAGGAGCTCTGGGCACCTCCCAGGGGAGGTGCATGTCAGGGGAGTGGTCACTCCCCTTTCCTTTGTCCAGTTTCACGCCAGAGCAGGGCTGAGGGGTCCCTGAACCGGTGTAGACTGGCTTATGCAGAAATGGGCACCATGTGTGCCCATGAAAGCATTTCCAGAGGCTGGGGGAGGCTACTCCTCCCCTGCCTTCACACCATTTTCCAAAGGGAGAGGGTGTAACACCCTCTCTCAGAGGAAGTTCTTTGTTCTGCCATCCTGGGCCAAGCCTGGCTGGACCCCAAGAGGGCAGAAACCTGTCTGAGGGGTTGGCAGCAGCACCAGCTGCAGTGAAACCCCGGGAAAGGCAGTTTGGCAGTACCAGGGTCTGTGCTACAGACCACTGGGATCATGGGATTGTGCCAACTATGCCAGGATGGCATAGAGGGGGCAATTCCATGATCATAGACATGTTACATGGCCATATTCGGAGTTACCATTGTGAAGCTACACATAGGTAGTGACCTATATATAGTGCAGGCGTGTAATGGTGTCCCCGCACTCACAAAGTCCGGGGAATTTGCCCTGAACAATGTGGGGGCACCTTGGCTAGTGTCAGGGTGCCCTCACACTAAGTAACTTTGCACCTAACCTTTACCAGGTAAAGGTTAGACATATAGGTGACTTATAAGTTACTTAAGTGAAGTGTAAAATGGCTGTGAAATAACGTGGACGTTATTTCACTCAGGCTGCAGTGGCAGGCCTGTGTAAGAATTGTCAGAGCTCCCTATGGGTGGCAAAAGAAATGCTGCAGCCCATAGGGATCTCCTGGAACCCCAATACCCTGGGTACCTCAGTACCATATACTAGGGAATTATAAGGGTGTTCCAGTAAGCCAATGTAAATTGGTAAAATTGGTCACTAGCCTGTTAGTGACAATTTGAAAGAAATGAGAAAGCATAACCTATCTATGAGCTCATCTGCCCTGGGTATAGGGTGAGCATCAGTTTTGGTTACCTGGTTGAGACCTCTGTAGTCTACACAAAACCGCATTTCCTTCTTTCCATCCTTGGAATGAGGTTTTGGTACAAGTACCACAGGAGAAGCCCATGGACTTTCAGAGTGCTCAACCACTCCCAGTTCTAACATTTTCTGCACCTCTTGCTTTATGTAGTCTCTGACATGGTCAGGCTGCCTATAGATTTTACTTTTGACAGGCAAGCTGTCTCCAGTATCTATAGTGTGCTCACACCAAGAAGTGGTACCTGGCACAGTAGAGAAGAGTTCAGAAAACTGACCCAGGAGATTTATGCAATGGTCTTTCTGCTCAGCAGTAAGACAATCAGCCAAAACTACACCTTCCACTAGAGCATCTTGTTCTGTGGAAGAGAAGAGATCAGGGAGAGGGTCACTCTCTTCTTCCTGTCCCTCATCAGTTGCCATGAGCAGGGTGAGATCAGCCCTGTCATAGTAGGGTTTCAGGCGGTTGACATGGAGCACCCTAAGGGGACTCCTGGCAGTGCCTAAGTCAACTAAGTAGGTGACTTCACCCTTTTTCTCAACAATTGTGTGGGGTCCACTCCATTTATCTTGGAGTGCTCTTGGGGCCACAGGCTCCAAGACCCACACTTTCTGCCCTGGTTGGTACTGAACCAAAACAGCCTTCTGGTCATGCCATTGCTTTTGGAGCTCTTGGCTGGCCTGAAGGTTTTTACTGGCCTTTTTCATGTACTCAGCCATCCTTGATCTGAGGCCAAGTACATAATCCACTATATCTTGTTTTGGAGCTTTTAAAGGTTGTTCCCAACCCTCCTTGACAAGTGTTAGTGGACCCTTCACAGGGTGTCCAAAGAGGAGTTCAAAGGGGCTGAAGACCACTCCTTTCTGGGGTACCTCCCTGTAAGCAAAAAGGAGGCATGGTAAAAGGATATCCCATCTCCTGCGGAGTTTTTCAGGGAGTCCCATAATCATGCCTTTGAGAGTTTTGTTAAATCTCTCCACCAGTCCATTTGTTTGTGGATGATAGGGTGTAGTGAACTTGTATGTCACACCACACTCCTTCCACATGGCCTTTAAGTAAGCAGACATGAAATTGCTTCCCCTGTCTGATACCACCTCTTTTGGGAAGCCCACCCTAGAAAATATTCCCAGGAGGGCCTTTGCCATTGCAGGTGCTGTAGTGGTCCTTAGAGGAATTGCTTCAGGATATCTTGTGGCATGGTCCACTACCACCAAGATAAACCTATTGCCTGAAGCAGTAGGAGGGTCAAGGGGGCCAACTATGTCAACCCATACCCTTTCAAAGGGAACCCCAACCACAGGCAGTGGAATAAGGGGTGCCTTTGGAGTGCCACCTGTCTTGCCACTGGCTTGACAGGTTTCACAGGACTTGCAAAATTATTTTGTGTCCTCTGACATTCTAGGCCAATGAAACAAGGGAACAAGTCTGTCCCAAGTTTTCATTTGTCCCAAATGTCCAGCTAGGGGAATGTCGTGGGCTAGAGTTAGGAGGAACTTTCTGTACTCCTGAGGAATCACTAACCTCCTGGCAGTTCCAGGTTTAGGATCCCTTGCTTCAGTGTACAAGAGGTTGTCCTCCCAGTAAACTCTGTGAGAGTCACTGACATCCCCATTAGCTTGTTTGACAGCTTGCTGTCTTAGACCCTCTAGTGTGGGACAGGTTTGCTGTGCCACACTCAGCTCCTCCCTGGCAGCCCCCCCTTCACCCAAAAGCTCAGCAGTGTCTGCTTCCAGCTCCTCTGTTGTAGGTTCTGCACAGGGTGGAAATTCTTCTTCCTCAGAAATAGAATCCACTGTAGAGGGAGGGATAGTAGGTAGTGCTTTACTTCTACTAGCCCTAGCTTTAGCGAGCACTTGGTCCATTGTTCCAGGATCCAAGTCACCCTGTCCTTTTTGCATCTTGGCCTGAGCCCTTGTTAAAGCAAAAATATGCCCTGGGATGCCCAGCATTGCTGCATGGGCCTCCAACTCCACATCTGACCAAGCTGATGTCTCCAAATCATTTCCTAGTAGACAGTCTACAGGTAAATCTGAGGCTACCACAACTTTCTTTGGACCAGTAACCCCCCCCCCCCAGTTGAGATTTACAACAGCCATGGGGTGGCTAAGTGTGTTGTTGTGAGCATCGGTTACTTGGTACTGGTGACCAAGTAGGTGTTGTTCAGGGTGGACCAGTTTCTCTATTACCATAGTAACACTGGCAACAGTGTCCCTGTAAGCCTGAACCTCAACACCATTTATTAGGGGTAGCTGCTTGTACTTATCCATGTTAAGGGGACAAGCAACTAAGGTGGCTAAATCAATAGCCCCCTCAGAGACTAACACAGCCTCTGTGGTCTCCCTAACAAGATCAACCCCAACTAAGTTACCAAAAGTGAGCCCAGCTACTCCCTTGGATTGGCTATTAGTAGGTTTGCTCCCACCACCACTGCTATTAGTAGGGACACTAGGTGTAGCAGTAGGGGTTGTAGTGGTAGGAGGCTTGGTGCTTTTCTTTGGACAACTGGGATCTGTTGTCCAATGGCCTTTTATTTTACATAAATAGCACCATGGTTTCTTTTCTTTGTTATGATTAGAAGAGGATTTGGGCCCACCACCCCCACCAGAGTGTTTTTGTGGGCCTGATGAAGACTCATTTTTAGATTTGTCCCCACCCTTGTCAGAAGACTTACCATCCTTCTTCTTGTTGCCATCTTTGTCAACCCCTGTATGAACTTTTCTGTTCACCCTTGTTCTGACCCATTTGTCTGCCTTCTTTCCCAATTCTTGGGGAGAGGTCAGATCAGAGTCCACCAAGTACTGGTGCAACAAATCAGACACACAATTATTAAGAATATGCAGTCTCAGGATCAAGTTATACAGGCTGTCATAATCAGTAACTTTACTGCCATGTAACCACCCCTCCGAGGCCTTCACCGAATGGTCAATGAAATCAACCCAGTCTTGTGAAGACTCCTTTTTGGTCTCTCTGAACTTTATCCTGTACTGTTCAGTGGTTAAGCCATAACCATCCAGGAGTGCATTCTTAAGAATTTTGAAATCATTGGCTTCACTTTCTTTCACAGTAAGGAGCCTATCCCTACATTTTCCACTAAATGATAGCCATAGGATAGCAGCCCACTGCCTTTGAGGGACATCCTGTACAACACAGGCCCTCTCAAGTGCAGCAAACCACTTGTTAATGTCATCCCCCTCCTTATAAGGGGGAACTATCTTGTGCAGATTCCTAGAATCATGCTCTTTTGCAGGATGACTATTGGGAATACTGCTGCTGCCACCATGGGTTTCTAAACCCAATTTCTGTCTCTCCTTCTCTACTTCTAAGGACTGTCTATCCAAATACAGCTGTTGCTTCTTGAGCTTCAGTCTGGTTTGTTCCACTCTCAATCTATTGAGCTCCCTTTCTAACAATCTGTCATCAGGGTGGGTGGGTGGGACATGCCTTGAAACAGAAGTATGGTGGGAATGGACAGAAGGAGACCTATCCCTTACAGAAGGCACCCTAACAGCTTGGTTAACAGAAACATCACTTCTACTGTGGTGAGAAGGAATACTCTTGCTATGATGTGAGACAACACTATCTGTATGGTGTGACTCTACATCAGTACCAACTATGCTAGGCTGTCTAGTAATGGGCAGGCTAGGAAATTTCTTTCCTGAATCTTTTCCTAGGGGAGTCCCTGGATCAGATTGGGAACCATTAGCTACTTTTTCAACAGATGGGGCCCTTCTGCCCTTATCTTGTTCTTTAAGCATGTTAAGCAATAATTCCAAAGAAGGATTCTTCCCTACACTCAAACCTCTCTCTATGCAGAGACTCCTTGCTCCCTTCCAGCTAAGGTGATCATATGCAAGTTTGGACAGATCAACAGTTTGGCCTGTGCCAGACATTTTAGAAAGAGTTTAAGTGACAGAAAAAGAGAAAAAAAAGTTTTAAAACTTTTTAAGAACTTTTAGAAAGTTTAGAGGTACTTTTCAGCACTTTAGAAAAGAGGTGAGAAAAGAAATGCAAAACTTTTTGGTTAGGTGTACATACACTGAACTTGTTTTCTATATTTTTCTCTTATGAAAAGTACAATGACAAAAGTGGTAAGTAGTCTCAAAGCACGTATCCCACCACTGCACAACCAATGTAGGAGGCTGGACTGGCTTGTAGTGAGTACCAAGGGGTACTTACACCTTGCACCAGGTCCAGGTATCCCTTATTAGTGTATAGGGTGTCTAGCAGCTTAGGCTGATAGATAATGGTAGCTTAGCAGAGCAGCTTAGGCTGAACTAGGAGACGAGTGAAGCTCCTACAGTACCACTAGTGTCACTTGCACAATATCATAAGAAAACACAATACACAGATATACTAAAAATAAAGGTACTTTATTTTTATGACAATATGCCAAAGTATCTCAGTGAGTACCCTCAGTATGAGGATAGCAAATATACACAAGATATATGTACACAATACCAAAATATGCAGTAATAGTATTAGAAAACAGTGCAAACAATGTATAGTTACAATAGGATGCAATGGGGACACATAGGGATAGGGGCAACACAAACCATATACTCCAAAAGTGGAATGCGAACCACGAATGGATCCCAAACCTATGTGACCTCGTAGAGGGTCGCTGGGACTATTAGAAAATAGTAAGGGTTAGAAAAATAGCCCACCCCAAGACCCTGAAAAGTGAGTGCACAATGCACTAAAGTTCCCCAAAGGACATAGAAGTTGTGATAGGGGAATTCTGCAGGAAAGACACAAACCAGCAATGCAACAACGATGGATTTCCAGTTGAGGGTACCTGTGGAACAAGGGGACCAAGTCCAAAAGTCCCAAGCAAGTCGGAGATGGGCAGATGCCCAGGAAATGCCAGCTGTGGGTGCAAAGAAGCTGCTACTGGACAGTAGAAGCTGAGGATTCTGCAGGAACGACAAAGGCTAGAGACTTCCCCTTTGGAGGATGGATCAACCACGCCGTGGAAAGTTGTGCAGAAGTGTTTTCCTGAAGAAAGACTGCCAACAAGCCTTGCTAGCTGCAAATCGTGCGGTTAGGGTTTTTGGATGCTGCTGTGGCCCAGGAGGGACCAGGATGTCGCCAATTGTGTCTGGGGACAGAGGGGGCGTCGAACAAGACAAGGAGCCCTCTCAGAAGCAGGCAGCACCCGCAGAAGTGCCGGAACAGGCACTAAGAAGTGGAGTGAAACAGTGCTCACCCGAAGTTGCACAAAGGATTCCCACGCCGCCGGAAGACAACTTAGGAGGTCGTGCAATGCAGGTTAGAGTGCCGTGGACCCAGGCTGGACTGTGCACAAAGGATTTCCGCCGGAAGTGCACGGAGGCCGGAGTAGCTGCAAAAGTTGCGGCTCCCAGCAATGCAGTCTGGCGTAGGGAGGCAAGGACTTACCTCCACCAAACTTGGACTGAAGAGTCACTGGACTGTGGGAGTCACTTGGACACAGTTGCTGGATTCAAGGGACCTCGCTCGTCGTGCTGAGAGGAGACCCAGGGTACCGGTGTTGCAGTTCTTTGGTGCCTGCGGTTGCAGGGGGACGATTCCGCCGACCCACGGGAGATTTCTTCAGAGCTTCTAGTGCAGAGAGGAGGCAGACTACCCCTACAGCATGCACCACCAGGAAAACAGTCGAGAAGGCGGCAGGATCAGCGTTACAGAGTTGCAGTAGTCGTCTTTGCTACTTTGTTGCAGTTTTGCAGGCTTCCAGCGTGGTCAGCAGTCGATTCCTTGGCAGAAGGTGAAGAGAGAGATGCAGAGGAACTCGGATGAGCTCTTGCATTCGTTATCTAAGGAATCCCCAAAGACAGAGACCCTAAATAGCCAGAAAAGAGGGTTTGGCTACTTAGGAGAGAGGATAGGCTAGCAACACCTGAAGGAGCCTATCAGAAGGAGTCTCTGACGTCACCTGCTGCCACTGGCCACTCAGAGCAGACCAGTGTGCCAGCAGCACCTCTGTTTCAAAGATGGCAGAGGTCTGGAGCACACTGGAGGAGCTCTGGGCACCTCCCAGGGGAGGTGCAGGTCAGGGGAGTGGTCACTCCCCTTTCCTTTGTCCAGTTTCGCGCCAGAGCAGGGCTGAGGGGTCCCTGAACCGGTGTAGACTGGCTTATGCAGAAATGGGCACCATGTGTGCCCATGAAAGCATTTCCAGAGGCTGGGGGAGGCTACTCCTCCCCTGCCTTCACACCATTTTCCAAAGGGAGAGGGTGTAACACCCTCTCTCAGAGGAAGTTCTTTGTTCTGCCATCCTTGGCCAAGCCTGGCTGGACCACAGGAGGGCAGAAACCTGTCTGAGGGGTTGGCAGCAGCAGCAGCTGCAGTGAAACCCCGGGAAAGGCAGTTTGGCAGTACCAGGGTCTGTGCTACAGACCACTGGGATCATGGGATTGTGCCAACTGTGCCAGGACGGCATAGAGGGGGCAATTCCATGATCATAGACATGTTACATGGCCATATTCGGAGTTACCATTGTGAAGCTACACATAGGTAGTGACCTATATGTAGTGCACGCGTGTAATGGTGTCCCCGCACTCACAAAGTCCGGGGAATTTGCCCTGAACAATGTGGGGGCACCTTGGCTAGTGCCAGGGTGCCCTCACACTAAGTAACTTTGCACCTAACCTTTACCAGGTAAAGGTTAGACATATAGGTGACTTATAAGTTACTTAAGTGCAGTGTAAAATGGCTGTGAAATAACGTGGACGTTATTTCACTCAGGCTGCAGTGGCAGGCCTGTGTAAGAATTGTCAGAGCTCCCTATGGGTGGCAAAAGAAATGCTGCAGCCCATAGGGATCTCCTGGAACCCCAATACCCTGGGTACCTCAGTACCATATACTAGGGAATTATAAGGGTGTTCCAGTAAGCCAATGTAAATTGGTAAAATTGGTCACTAGCCTGTTAGTGACAATTTGAAAGAAATGAGAAAGCATAACCACTGAGGTTCTGGTTAGCAGAGCCTCAGTGAGACAGTTAGTCATAACACAGGTAACACATTCAGGCAGACTTATGGGCACTGGGGCCCTGGCTGGCAGGGTCTCAGTGACACATACAACTAAGACAACATATATACAGTGAAAAATGGGGGTAACATGCCAGGCAAGATGGTACTTTCCTACAGGGCTCCATGGCGTCCTGGTTCCTCGTGGGGTGTGGAGAGGTGAGTGTTTTCCCTTCTGTGTACTGTTTCCGCCGTGTTTTTATTTGCATTTGTTCCGCCCCGGAAAAGGTGGCAGGTAGGCGTGTTGTGATAGGATGGGCGGTAAACTGTCTCCCGCCTGTCTGTTGGCGGTGTCCGCCGCGCTGTTTGTTTGAACCGCCGTGGCGGTCGGAGTGTTAAAGTGGCTGTCTATGTTGGCGATTTCCGCCACGGTCGTAATCCCATTTTTTTTCCAACAGCCTGTTGGCGGTACTACCGCCGCTTTAACACTGACCGCCAGGGTTGTAATGAGGGCCTAAGTCTGAAAACAATATCATTATTTTCTTGTTGCGACCTTTAACTTTGCTTTTGATTGGTTCTCCACATACATCGTGCATACTGCACACCGTGCAGGGGCTTCTGAGCCAATTAAAAAATGAGTGCAATGAGGGGGAGCCTCATGTCTAAACCACATTGCAATTTAGTGCTTGTGAAATAATCAGATACTCATTTTAAAATAATTCTCAAATCATCAAAAATAGTCTAGTCAAGTCATCAGATACTCATTGCAAAGTCATTGTGAAACCATCAGGAACATCACAGTTTCTAAAGTAATCAGATGGTCATTTTCACGTCATCCGCAGCTCATCAGCTTCACTTTTTTAAATTCGGATGATGAGAAAATGACTTCTACGGTAGTTGGATGATCATCCAATGACTCTGGGGTGGCTTTTAAAGTTATCCTGTTTGACTTGGAGCTGCTGTCCTAATTCTTTGCTATGTTCTTTTTACTAATAAGATGACTGTCATTTTTAGGTTTCCAATCCTTCTTCAAACTCTTCTGTTCCTCCTTTGCTTTAAATACACTAACTTATTTGGATGGAGATTGTTCAGCTAGCATCAGCATTTCCTTGAAGTATGCCTCCTAGTTCTCGATGGCTCTTGCAATTGTAATTGCTAACTCAAGATCGGGATCTTCAATAGAAAGTAATCGTCTTGTTACTCGTTTTCTCAGTTATTTAGTACTGAATAATCTCGTCCTTGAATTTGTGATTATTACATGTAATGGACAAAATCCTCAAGGCAGACACAAAATCATCGATAGATTCACCCGGCTATTGAGATAATTGAAGGTAAATATGTCTTTCCAAAACTACATTTCTAGCTGACAAAAGTCTTTATCTAACGTCTTGATGTCAGATACGTACTTATCTATGACTTCTACATTTCCCGTCTCACCCGGTGCCCCTTCCAGATTCAATTAGGTGTTTGCAACTATTAATGGTAGTGTTTTAATATTGATCTGCCATCAGGACCCAAATTATGTTGTGCTAACTCTTTTTACGGGCGAGCGCAAAGTGCTGCATTCCGTGTTGTTATCTCTCTTTGGGCTTCAACCACACCCATGTCATGCCAGTGTCTTTCATTGGTTTGTGCGCTTGCCTTTTAAAATCTGCTTGCTTTCATTAGTGGAAGGCATGCATATGTCATGCCTTTTCCAGTGGTTAGCTCTCCTTGAGCACAGAGACCAAGCACTAAAAACATACAAGGCTTGCTGTTTTCTATCCGGTTTTTGGACTACTTTTTCTCTTTTTTCGCAGCGCAATCTCACTTAGCAGAAGTTGAGCGCTTTGCATGACTTCGACCCTGTTACATAGTTAATTGCACCTTTGCCAGTTACATAGATGATTGCACTGTTGCCAATAGGTTTCACTACGAGTGAACTGTTATTTCCGTTTGTGTGTCGGCTTTGCACTGATAGCGGCCGTCAGCTCGCTTATATGAAACTTTTACTTTTCAGTTTATATGGCAGGAATAGTAAAGTTAGTTATGTAAAACTGTTTTATTTTCATTTTCAATTTACGTGGCAAGAAAAGTCCGGTTAGGAGTTTACAATGCTAATTGCTCGATCTCAGGCAAACACGAGACCGTTTGCATTGCAAATGCTCGTTTCTTTTTATTTATAAACGTGTCTTTATTGATCGCATCTAAGTAAGTGTCCAAGAGGGCTTTTTATTACACCCAGTTCAAAGATGGTGGACCTGGTACCTTCAAAAAAGGAGGTGGAGCCACAATACTATCCATTATCCACAGGCTGAAATAAAACTACTTGTGTTTAACTAGGTATTATATACTGATCTCTTATTCCTGGAAAAGGCAGTCACCAAATGATATTGAAGTTAGTAACTCCCAATTTAACCCAATCCAAGATGGCAGCCATTGTAAAAATGTTAATATTCACATTTCACGACCTGCCTCCAAATGACAGGCTTCAAAAATGGCAGCCAGAAAAGTTGAGTTCACCCGATCCAAGACGGTCGAGCAAGAGTACTACACAAGTTAAACAGAAAGCAAAATCCTAAATCCTCTTTCTATGCCGCTTCCTTCCTTAACACCGCTCACGCCAGCCAAACAAAATGCGCGCGCACGTGTTATCAGCCCCCCCCTCTCCTCTCTCTCTCTCCTATGCCTGTGGCTTTCGGAATTGTGAGTCGCATTTCCTGGGCCAGAGGCGTTGCACTTCCGATTCTAGACAAGTTAGATATGTCCGTTTCCCTTGGTGGACAATGGTTAAGATAGAAAACTGGTGGTCTTTTTGAGGTTCCGACACTCTCTCATCGCCGCTGAAAGAAAGATTCTAGGCTGGTCATGCAGGAAGGTTAATGATTTATTCAGCAGTATTGTTCGGCACAGGTGACCACCAGAACATCACCCCCTCTGATCCCCCAACCTTCATTCCCCGGAACCCCTTTCCTACATTTCCTTTACAATGTTCTAGACTGCAGCATATGCTGGAATCCCCGCAGAGGGCTTTTTAAATGATGCCAACATTAATATGAATCAATCTTGTAACCTTACACACAGACTGTCTTTTAAAATATCGTTTGGTTTTAAGACATCTATTCTAGTCGTCCATGTATATCCAGTAAATCCCAGGTTGATAAAATAGGTTTGATGTTTTAGTGCTCTTGGTTTATAGATCGATGTGTTTTCCAACAATTTTGGATGTCGATGGTTTTTTTTTGTGTCTTACAACAATATTATGCATCTAGTCGAGTGTCTAAAGAGTCTGTTCTCAGTGCTATAAGAAAGACAGGACAAGGGTGTAGGAGGCTGGACTGGCTTGTAGTGAGTACCAAGGGGTACTTGCACCTTGCACCAGGCCCAGTTATCCCTTATTAGTGTATAGGGTGTCTAGCAGCTTAGGCTGATAGATAATGGTAGCTTAGCAGAGCAGCTTAGGCTGAACTAGGAGACGTTTGAAGCTACTACAGTACCACTTAGTGTCATATGCACAATATCATAAGAAAACACAATACACAGTTATACTAAAAATAAAGGTACTTTATTTTTATGACAATATGCCAAAGTATCTTAGAGTGTACCCTCAGTGAGAGGATAGGAAATATACACAAGATATATATACACTATAGCAAAAATATGCAGTATAGTCTTAGAAAACAGTGCAAACAATGTATAGTTACAATAGGATGCAATGGGGGAAACATAGGGATAGGGGCAACACAAACCATATACTCCAAAAGTGGAATGCGAACCACGAATGGACCCCAAACCTATGTGACCTTGTAGAGGGTCGCTGGGACTATTAGAAAATAGTGAGAGTTTGAAAAATAACCCTCCCCAAGACCCTGAAAAGTGAGTGCAAAGTGCACTAAAGTTCCCCTAAGGACAAAGAAGTCGTGTTAGAGGAATAATGCAGGAAAGACACAAACCAGCAATGCAACAACTGTGGATTTCCAATCTAGGGTACCTGTGGAACAAGGGGACCAAGTCCAAAAGTCACAAGCAAGTCGGAGATGGGCAGATGCCCAGGAAATGCCAGCTGCTGGTGCAAAGAAGCTTCGACTGGACAGAAGAAGCTGAGGTTTCTGCAGGAACGAAAAGGGCTAGAGACTTCCCCTTTGGTGGACGGATCCCTCTCGCCGTGGAGAGTCGTGCAGAAGTGTTTTCCCGCCGAAAGAACGCCAACAAGCCTTGCTAGCTGCAAATCGTGCGTTTGGCGTTTTTGGACGCTGCTGGGGCCCAGGAGGGACCAGGAGGTCGCAAATTGGACCTGAAGAGAGAGGGGACGTCGAGCAAGACAAAGAGCCCTCACTGAAGCAGGTAGCACCCGGAGGAGTGCCAGAAACAGGCACTACGAGGATGCGTGAAACGGTGCTCGCCGAAGTTGCACAAAGGAGTCCCACGTCGCCGGAGACCAACTTAGAAAGTCGTGCAATGCAGGTTAGAGTGCCGTGGACCCAGGCTTGGCTGTGCACAAAGGATTTCCGCCGGAAGTGCACAGGGGCCGGAGTAGCTGCAAAGTCGCGGTTCCCAGCAATGCAGCCCAGCGAGGTGAGGCATGGACTTACCTCCACCAAACTTAGGCTGAAGAGTCACTGGACTGTGGGGGTCACTTGGACAGAGTCGCTGGATTCGAGGGACCTCGCTCGTCGTGCTGAGAGGAGACCCAAGGGACCGGTAATGCAGCTTTTTGGTGCCTGCGGTTGCAGGGGGAAGATTCCTTCGGAGCTTCTGGTGCAGAGAGGAGGCAGACTACCCCCACAGCGTGCACAAGCAGGAAATCAGTCGAGAAGGCGGCAGGATCAGCGTTACAGAGTTGCAGTAGTCGTCTTTGCTACTATGTTGCAGGTTTGCAGGCTTCCAGCGCGGTCAGCAGTCGATTCCTTATCAGAAGGTGAAGAGGGAGATGCAGAGGAACTCGGATGAGCTCTTGCATTCGTTATCTGAAGTTTCCCCAGAGACAGAGACCCTAAATAGCCAGAAAAGAGGGTTTGGCTACCTAGGAGAGAGGATAGGCTAGCAACACCTGAAGGAGCCTATCACAAGGAGTCTCTGACGTCACCTGGTGGCACTGGCCACTCAGAGCAGTCCAGTGTGCCAGCAGCACCTCTGTTTCCAAGATGGCAGAGGTCTGGAGCACACTGGAGGAGCTCTGGACACCTCCCAGGGGAGGTGCAGGTCAGGGGAGTGGTCACTCCCCTTTCCTTTGTCCAGTTTCGCGCCAGAGCAGGGGCTAAGGGGTCCCTGAACCGGTGTAGACTGGCTTATGCAGAATTGGGCACATCTGTGCCCAACAAAGCATCTCCAGAGGCTGGGGGAGGCTACTCCTCCCCTGCCTTCACACCATTTTCCAAAGGGAGAGGGTGTCACACCCTCTCTCAGAGGAAGTTCTTTGTTCTGCCATCCTGGGCCAGGCCTGGCTGGACCCCAGGAGGGCAGCTGCCTGTCTGAGGGGTTGGCAGCAGCAGCAGCTGCAGTGAAACCCCAGGAAGGGCAGTTTGGCAGTACCAGGGTCTGTGCTACAGACCACTGGGATCATGGGATTGTGCCAACTATGCCAGGATGGCATAGAGGGGGCAATTCCATGATCATAGACATGTTACATGGCCATATTCGGAGTTACCATTGTGAAGCTACATATAGGTAGTGACCTATATGTAGTGCACGCGTGTAATGGTGTCCCCGCACTCACAAAGTTCAGGGAATTGGCTCTGAACAATGTGGGGGCACCTTGGCTAGTGCCAGGGTGCCCTCACACTAAGTAACTTTGCACCTAACCTTTACCAGGTAAAGGTTAGACATATAGGTGACTTATAAGTTACTTAAGTGCAGTGTAAAATGGCTGTGAAATAACGTGGACGTTATTTCACTCAGGCTGCAGTGGCAGGCCTGTGTAAGAATTGTCAGAGCTCCCTATGGGTGGCAAAAGAAATGCTGTAGCCCATAGGGATCTCCTGGAACCCCAATACCCTGGGTACCTTAGTACCATATACTAGGGAATTATAAGGGTGTTCCAGTAAGCCAATGTGAATTGGTAAAATTGGTCACTAGCCTGTTAGTGACAATTTGAAAGTAATGAGAGAGCATAACCACTGAGGTTCTGGTTAGAAGAGCCTCAGTGAGACAGTTAGGCACCACACAGGGAACATATACATGCACACCTATGAGCACTGGGGCCCTGTGTGACAGGGTCCCAGTGACACATACATATAGGCCACAAACCTATGAGCACTGGGGTCCTGACCAGCAGGATCCCAGTGACACATAACAACCATACTGAAAACATAGTGTTTTCACTATGAGCACTGAGGCCTGGCTATCAGGATCCCAGTGAGACAGTGAAAACAGTGACAAACACCCTGACATACACTCACAAACAGGCCAAAAGTGGGGGTAACAAGGCTAGAAAGAGGCTACCTTCTCACAAAGGGTCACTTGGAAATCGTTTAGTGGACTTGTGCAAAATATTAAAATAAAACTTATACACACAGCGCCTGAAATTGTGTGTTTAATGGCCAGATGTTCGTAATCACAAACAAATACCCTTCATGATAAGTATTCCCATTACACTGAACATCAAGCACTGATTTGGCTATTTTTACCATTCCATCTGATGAAATCTGATGTTTTGCTCCTCAATTCTATGTCAGGACCGGAGGCGTGGATTCTGCAGATCTTTCTTCACTCTTTATTAAACAGCAAGTTAAAAGTTAAACAGAAAACACACAAAAAGACTACAAGTTCCATGAGTCCGCCTCCATGGCAACGAGTGTCCAATGAGGATCCACTCCCGACGCTCGTATAAATATCCTCGAGCATGTCACTCTTCCTTTTTCTTCACTGCTGAAGCCAGATAAGTGCCTTTCTGCCTCTGAGTTATTTATATGCGCATACTTTAAATTCTTTAATGTTTCAACTGCTTGCACACGTTCAGCTTTGTCAGCGTTTGTTTATTTTTAGCAACGAGCGTTGCTAGCGACGCGTCTCTTCAGCGCGGCAGGCTGACAGCCCGAGCGCATTTGTTTTTCCAGAAGGGACGTGTCAGGCCCGGTAGAGGGCGCATGCAGCAATTTTTGACGCGCGTTGAACGCTCGAGCTCCTCAGCGCTCGATGCTCGTTTTTTTCTCTTAATATAAAGGAATTTCAGAGCCTACGCTCAGTTTTTTTCTCCTACCCTACCCTGCTACACCGCTTGCGGTAAGACTTTCAGACCCCTTCAGGGAAGATATTTTATTCAGCAGATAACTGATAATTTTTGTTTGACAGAGTGTGGGTAGGGATTACTGTAGGAAAGTACCATCTTGCCTGGCATGTTACCCCCATTTTTCACTGTATATATTTTGTTTTAGTTATATGTGTCACTGGGACCCTGGTAACCCAGGGCCCCAGTGCTCATAAGTGTGCCAGAATGTGTTACCTGTGTAGTGACTAACTGTCTCACTGAGGCTCTGCTAATCAGAACCTCAGTGGTTATGCTCTCTCATTTCTTTCCAAATTGTCACTAACAGGCTAGTAACCATTTTTACCAATTTACATTGGCTTACTGGAACACCCTTATAATTCCCTAGTATATGGTACTGAGGTACCCAGGGTATTGGGGTTCCAGGAGATCCCTATGGGCTGCAGCATTTATTTTGCCACCCATAGGGAGCTCTGACAATTCTTACACAGGCCGCCACTGCAGCCTGAGTGAAATAACGTCCACGTTATTTCACAGCCATTTCACACTGCACTTAAGTAACTTATAAGTCACCTATACAGGGAGTGCAGAATTATTAGGCAAGTTGTATTTTTGAGGATTAATTTTATTATTGAACAACAACCATGTTCTCAATGAACCCAAAAAACTCATTAATATCAAAGCTGAATATTTTTGGAAGTAGTTTTTAGTTTGTTTTTAGTTTTAGCTATGTTAGGGGGATATCTGTGTGTGCAGGTGACTATTACTGTGCATAATTATTAGGCAACTTAACAAAAAAAAATATATACCCATTTCAATTATTTATTATTACCAGTGAAACCAATATAACATCTCAACATTCACAAATATACATTTCTGACATTCAAAAACAAAACAAAAACAAATCAGTGACCAATATAGCCACCTTTCTTTGCAAGGACACTCAAAAGCCTGCCATCCATGGATTCTGTCAGTGTTTTGATCTGTTCACCATCAACATTGCGTGCAGCAGCAACCACAGCCTCCCAGACACTGTTCAGAGAGGTGTACTGTTTTCCCTCCTTGTAAATCTCACATTTGATGATGGACCACAGGTTCTCAATGGGGTTCAGATCAGGTGAACAAGGAGGCCATGTCATTAGATTTCCTTCTTTTATACCCTTTCTTGCCAGCCACGCTGTGGAGTATTTGGACGCGTGTGATGGAGCATTGTCCTGCATGAAAATCATGTTTTTCTTGAAGGATGCAGACTTCTTCCTGTACCACTGCTTGAAGAAGGTGTCTTCCAAGAACTGGCAGTAGGACTGGGAGTTGAGCTTGACTCCATCCTCAACCCGAAAAGGCCCCACAAGCTCATCTTTGATGATACCAGCCCAAACCAGTACTCCACCTCCACCTTGCTGGCGTCTGAGTCGGACTGGAGCTCTCTGCCCTTTACCAATCCAGCCACGGGCCCATCCATCTGGCCCATCAAGACTCACTCTCATTTCATCAGTCCATAAAACCTTAGAAAAATCAGTCTTGAGATATTTCTTGGCCCAGTCTTGACGTTTCAGCTTGTGTGTCTTGTTCAGTGGTGGTCGTCTTTCAGCCTTTCTTACCTTGGCCATGTCTCTGAGTATTGCACACCTTGTGCTTTTGGGCACTCCAGTGATGTTGCAGCTCTGAAATATGGCCAAACTGGTGGCAAGTGGCATCGTGGCAGCTGCACGCTTGACTTTTCTCAGTTCATGGGCAGTTATTTTGCGCCTTGGTTTTTCCACACGCTTCTTGCGACCCTGTTGACTATTTTGAATGAAACGCTTGATTGTTCGATGATCACGCTTCAGAAGCTTTGCAATTTTAAGAGTGCTGCATCCCTCTGCAAGATATCTCACTATTTTTGACTTTTCTGAGCCTGTCAAGTCCTTCTTTTGACCCATTTTGCCAAAGGAAAGGAAGTTGCCTAATAATTATGCACACCTGATATAGGGTGTTGATGTCATTAGACCACACCCCTTCTCATTACAGAGATGCACATCACCTAATATGCTTAATTGGTAGTAGGCTTTCGAGCCTATACAGCTTGGAGTAAGACAACATGCATAAAGAGGATGATGTGGTCAAAATACTCATTTGCCTAATAATTCTGCACTCCCTGTATGTCTAACCTTTACCTGGTAAAGGTTAGGTGCAAAGTTACTTAGTGTGAGGGCACCCTGGCACTAGCCAAGGTGCCCCCACATTGTTCAGAGCCAATTCCCTGAACTTTGTGAGTGCGGGGACACCATTACACGCGTGCACTACATATAGGTCACTACCTATATGTAGCTTCACAATGGTAACTCCGAATATGGCCATGTAACATGTCTATGATCATGGAATTGCCCCCTCTGTGCCATCCTGGCATAGTTGGCACAATCCCATGATCCCAGTGGTCTGTAGCACAGACCCTGGTATTGCCAAACTGCCCTTCCTGGGGTTTCACTGCAGCTGCTGCTGCTGCCAACCCCTCAGACAGGCATCTGCCCTCCTGGGGTCCAGCCAGGCCTGGCCCAGGATGGCAGAACAAAGAACTTCCTCTGAGAGAGGGTGTGACACCCTCTCCCTTTGGAAAATGGTGTGAAGGCAGGGGAGGAGTAGCCTCCCCCAGCCTCTGGAAATGCTTTGTTGGGCACAGATGTGCCCAATTCTGCATAAGCCAGTCTACACCAGTTCAGGGGACCCCTTAGCCCTGCTCTGGCGCGAAACTGGACAAAGGAAAGGGGAGTGACCACTCCCCTGACCTGCACCTCCCCAGGGAGGTGTCCAGAGCTCCTCCAGTGTGCTCCAGACCTCTGCCATCTTGGAAACAGAGGTGCTGCTGGCACACTGGACTGCTCTGAGTGGCCAGTGCCACCAGGTGACGTCAGAGACTCCTTGTGATAGGCTCCTTCAGGTGTTGCTAGCCTATCCTCTCTCCTAGGTAGCCAAACCCTCTTTTCTGGCTATTTAGGGTCTCTGTATCTGGGGAAACTTTAGATAACGAATGCAAGAGCTCAGCCGAGTTCCTCTGCATCTCTCTCTTCACCTTCTGCCAAGGAATCGACTGCTGACCGCGCTGGAAGCCTGCAAAACTGCAACATAGTAGCAAAGACGACTACTGCAACTCTGTAACGCTGATCCTGCCGCCTTCTCGACTGTTTTCCTGGTGGTGCATGCTGTGGGGGTAGTCTGCCTCCTCTCTGCACTAGAAGCTCCGTAGAAATCTCCCGTGGGTCGACGGAATCTTCCCCCTGCAACCGCAGGCACCAAAAAGCTGCATTACCGGTCCCTTGGGTCTCCTCTCAGCACGACGAGCGAGGTCCCTCGAATCCAGCAACTCTGTCCAAGTGGCCCCCACAGTCCAGTGACTCTTCAGTCCAAGTTTGGTGGAGGTAAGTCCTTGCCTCACCTCGCTAGACTGCATTGCTGGGAACCGCGACTTTTGCAGCTACTCCGGCCTCCGTGCACTTCCGGCGGAAATCCTTTGT
The DNA here is from genome assembly GCF_031143425.1 of Pleurodeles waltl. Taxonomy (NCBI): domain Eukaryota; kingdom Metazoa; phylum Chordata; class Amphibia; order Caudata; family Salamandridae; genus Pleurodeles; species Pleurodeles waltl. Next base: position 850,585,069 of record NC_090444.1, read on the forward strand.
GCACAGTCCAGCCTGGGTCCACGGCACTCTAACCTGCATTGCACGACCTCCTAAGTTGTTCTCCGGCGACGGTGGACTTCTTTGTGCGACTTCGGGTGAGCACAGTTTCACGCATCCTCGTAGTGCCTGTTTCTGGCACTTCTCCGGGTGCTACCTGCTGCTGAGAGGGCGCCTTGTCTTGCTCGACGTCCCCTCTCTCTCCTGGTCCAATTTGCGACCTCCTGGTCCCTCCAGGGCCACAGCAGCGTCCAAAAAACGCTAACCGCACGATTTGCAGCTAGCAAGGCTTGTTGGCGTTCTTTCGGCGGGAAAACACTTCTGCACGACTCTCCACGGCGAGAGGGATCCGTCCACCAAAGGGGAAGTCTCTAGCCCTTTTCGTTCCTGCAGAAACCGCAGCTTCTTCTGTCCAGTAGAAGCTTCTTTGCACCCGCAGCTGGCATTTCCTGGGCATCTGCCCATCTCCGACTTGCTTGTGACTTTTGGACTTGGTCCCCTTGTCCACAGGTACCCTAGATTGGAAATCCACAGTTGTTGCATTGTTGGTTTGTGTCTTTCCTGCATTATTCCTCTAACATGACTTCTTTGTCCTTAGGGGAACTTTAGTGCACTTTGCACTCACTTTTCAGGGTCTTGGGAGGGTTATTTTTCTAACTCTCACTATTTTCTAATAGTCCCAGCGACCCTCTACAAGGGCACATAGGTTTGGGGTCCATTCGTGGTTCGCATTCCACTTTTGGAGCATATGGTTTGTGTTGCCCCTATCCCTATGTTTCCCCATTGCATCCTATTGTAACTATACATTGTTTGCACTGTTTTCTAAGACTATACTGCATATTTTTGCTATTGTGTATATATATCTTGTGTATATTTCCTATCCTTTCACTGAGGGTAAACTCTGAGATACTTTGGCATATTGTCATAAAAATAAAGTACCTTTATTTTTAGTATAACTGTGTATTGTGTTTTCTTATGATATTGTGCATATGACACTAAGTGGTACTGTAGTAGCTTCACACGTCTCCTAGTTCAGCCTAAGCTGCTCTGCTAAGCTACCATTATCTATCAGCCTAAGCTGCTAGACACCCTATACACTAATAAGGGATAACTGGGCCTGGTGCAAGGTGCAAGTACCCCTTGGTACTCACTACAAGCCAGTCCAGCCTCCTACATTGGTTGTGCAGCGGTGGGATAAGTGCTTTGAGACTACTTACCACTCTTGTCATTGTACTTTTCATAAGAGAAAAATATACAAAACAAGGTCAGTGTATATACACATAGCCAAAAAGTTTTGCATTTCCTCTTTTCTCTCTTTTCTAAGTGCTGAAAAGTACTTCTAAACTTTCAAAAAGTTCTTAAAAGTTTAAAAAGTTTTTTTCTGTCTTTCTAAAAAGTTCTGAAAACTTTTTTTCTCTTTTTCTATCACTTTAACTCTCTCTAAAAATGTCTGACACAGGCCAAAATGTTGATCTGTCCAAACTTGCATATGATCACCTTAGCTGGAAAGGAGCAAGGAGTCTCTGCATAGAGAGAGGTTTGAGTGTAGGGAAGAATCCTTCCTTGGAACTGTTACTTAACATGCTTAGAGAACAAGATAAGGCTATAGGTGCCCCATCTGTTGAAAAAGTACCTAATAGTTCCCAATCTGATTCAGGGACTCCCCCAGGAAAAGATTCAGGAAAGAAACTTCCTAGCCTGCCCATTACTAGACAGTCTAGCATAGTTGGTAATGATGATGAGCCACACCATACAAATAGTGTTGTCTCACATCATAGCAAAAGCATTTATTCTCACCATACTGGTAGTAATGTTTCTGTTAGCCAAGCTGTTAGGGTGGCTTCTGTAAGGGACAGGTCTCCTTCTGTTCATTCCCATCATACCTCTGTATCTAGGAATGTCCCTCCCACCAATCCTGATGACAGAATGTTAGAGAGGGAACTCAATAAGTTGAGGGTGGAACAAACCAGACTGAAGCTTAAAAAGCAACAGCTGGATTTGGATAGACAGTCTTTTGAACTAGAGAAGGAAAGACAGAAGTTGGGTTTAGAAACCCATGGTGGCAGCAGCAGTATTCCCCATAGTCATCCTGCAAAAGAGCATGATTCCAGGAATCTGCACAAGATAGTTCCTCCTTATAAGGAGGGGGATGACATTAACAAGTGGTTTGCTGCACTTGAGAGGGCCTGTGTTGTACAGGATGTCCCTCAAAGGCAGTGGGCTGCTATCCTATGGCTATCATTTAGTGGAAAAGGTAGGGATAGGCTCCTTACTGTGAAAGAAAATGATGCTAATAATTTCCAAGTTCTTAAGAATGCACTCCTGGATGGTTATGGCTTAACCACTGAACAATACAGGATAAAGTTCAGAGAGACCAAAAAGGAGTCTTCACAAGACTGGGTTGATTTCATTGACCATTCAGTGAAGGCCTTGGAGGGGTGGTTACATGGCAGTAAAGTTACTGATTATGACAGCCTGTATAACTTGATCCTGAGAGAGCATATTCTTAATAATTGTGTGTCTGATTTGTTGCACCAGTACTTTGTGGACTCTGATCTGAACTCTCCCCAAGAATTGGGAAAGAAGGCAGACAAATGGGTCAGAACAAGGGTGAACAGAAAAGTTCATACAGGGGGTGACAAAGATGGCAACAAAAAGAAGGATGGTAAGTCTTCTGACAAGGGTGGGGACAAATCTAAAAATGAGTCTTCATCAGGCCCACAAAAACACTCTGGTGGGGGTGGTGGGCCCAAATCCTCTTTTAATCAGAACAAGGAAAAGAAACCATGGTGCTATTTATGTAAAATAAAAGGCCATTGGACAACAGATCCCAGTTGTCCAAAGAAAAGCACCAATGCTCCTACCACTACAACCCCTACTGCTACCCCTAGTGTCCCTACTAATAGCAGTGGTGGTGGGAGCAAACCTACTAATAGCCAATCCAAGGGAGTAGCTGGGCTCACTATTGGTAACTTAGTTGGGGTTGGCCTTGTTAGGGAGGCCACAGAGGCTGTGTTAGTCTCTGAGGGGGCTATTGATTTAGCTACCTTAGTTGCTTGTCCCCTTAATATGGATAAGTACAAGCAGCTACCCCTAATAAATGGTGTTGAGGTTCAGGCCTACAGGGACACTGGTGCCAGAGTGACTATGGTCATAGAGAAACTGGTCCACCCTGAACAACACCTACTTGGTCACCAGTACCAAGTAACCGATGCTCACAACAACACACTTAGCCACCCCATGGCTGTTGTTAATCTCAACTGGGGGGGGGGTTACTGGTCCAAAGAAAGTTGTGGTAGCTTCAGATTTACCTGTAGACTGTCTATTAGGGAATGATTTGGAGACATCAGCTTGGTCAGATGTGGAGTTGGAGGCCCATGCAGCAATGCTGGGCATCCCAGGGCATATTTTTGCTTTGACAAGGGCTCAGGCCAAAAAGCAAAAAGGACAGGGCAGCTTGGATCCTGGAACAATGGACCAAGTGCTCCCTAAAGCTAGGGCTAGTAGAAGCAAACCACTTCCTACTATCCCTCCCTCTACAGTGGATTCAACTTCGGAGGAAGAAGAATTCCCTCCCTGTGCAGAACCTACACCAGAGGAGCTGGAAGCAGACACTGCTGAGCTTTTGGGTGAAGGGGGGCCTGCCAGAGAGGAGCTGAGTGTGGCACAGCAAACCTGTCCCACATTAGAGGGTCTCAGACAGCAAGCTGTCAAACAGGCTAATGGGGATGTCAGTGACTCTCACAGAGTTTACTGGGAGGACAACCTCTTGTACACTGAGCATAGGGATCCTAAACCTGGAGCTGCCAGGAGATTAGTGATTCCTCAGGAGTACAGAAAGTTCCTCCTAACCCTGGCACATGACATTCCCCTACCTGGGCATCTAGGACAAATGAAAACTTGGGACAGACTGGTTCCATTGTTTCATTGGCCTAGGATGTCTGAGGACACAAAAGAATTTTGTAAGTCCTGTGAAACCTGTCAAGCCAGTGGCAAGACAGGTGGAACTCCAAAGGCACCCCTTACTCCACTGCCTGTGGTTGGGGTACCCTTTGAAAGGGTACGGGTTGACATAGTTGGCCCCCTTGACCCTCCTACTGCTTCAGGCAATAGGTTTATCTTGGTGGTAGTGGACCATGCCACAAGATATCCTGAAGCTATTCCTTTAAGGACCACTACAGCACCTGCAGTGGCAAAGGCCCTCCTGGGAATATTTTCCAGGGTGGGCTTCCCAAAGGAAGTGGTATCAGACAGAGGAAGCAATTTCATGTCTGCATACTTAAAGGCCATGTGGAAGGAGTGTGGTGTAACGTACAAGTTCACAACACCCTATCATCCACAAACAAATGGACTGGTGGAGAGATTTAATAAAACTCTCAAAGGCATGATTATGGGTCTCCCTGAAAAACTCCGCAGGAGATGGGATATCCTTCTACCATGCCTCCTTTTTGCCTACAGGGAGGTACCCCAGAAAGGAGTGGGCTTCAGCCCCTTTGAACTTCTTTTTGGACACCCTGTTAGGGGTCCACTCACACTTGTAAAGGAGGGTTGGGAACAACCTTTAAAAGCTCCTAAGCAGGATATTGTGGATTATGTACTTGGTCTCAGATCAAGGATGGCTGAGTACATGAAAAAGGCCAGCAAAAACCTTCAGGCCAGCCAAGAGCTCCAGAAGCAATGGCATGATCAGAAGGCTGTTTTGGTTCAGTACCAACCAGGGCAGAAAGTGTGGGTCTTGGAGCCTGTGGCCCCAAGAGCACTCCAAGATAAATGGAGTGGACCCCACACAATTGTTGAAAAGAAGGGAGAAGTCACCTATTTAGTTGACTTAGGCACTGCCAGGAGTCCCCTTAGGGTGCTCCATGTCAACCGCCTGAAACCCTACTATGACAGGGCTGATCTCACCCTGCTCATGCCAACTGATGAGGGACAGGAAGAAGACAGTGATCCTCTACCTGATCTCTTCTCTTCCACAGAACAAGATGCTCTTGTGGAAGGTGTAGTTTTGGCTGATTGTCTTACTGCTGAGCAGAAAGACCATTGCATAAATCTCCTAGATCAATTCTCTAAACTCTTCTCTACTGTGCCAGGTACCGCTTCTTGGTGTGAGCACACTATAGATACTGGAGACAGTTTACCTGTCAAAAGTAAGATCTATAGGCAGCCTGACCATGTCAGGGACTGCATAAAGCAAGAGGTCCAGAAAATGTTAGAACTAGGAGTGGTTGAGCACTCTGAAAGTCCATGGGCTTCTCCTGTGGTACTTGTACCAAAACCCCATTCCAAAGATGGAAAGAAAGAAATGCGGTTTTGTGTAGACTATAGAGGTCTCAACTTGGTAACCAAAACTGATGCTCACCCTATACCCAGGGCAGATGAGCTCATAGATACACTGGCATCTGCCAAGTATCTAAGCACTTTTGATTTGACTGCAGGGTATTGGCAGATCAAATTGTCAGAAGATGCTAAACCTAAGACTGCATTTTCAACCATTGGAGGACATTACCAGTTTACTGTAATGCCTTTTGGTTTGAAAAATGCACCTGCCACTTTTCAGAGGTTGGTGAACATAGTCCTGCAAGGGCTGGAAGCTTTCAGTGCAGCATATTTGGATGATATACCTGTCTTGAGCTCCAGCTGGGATGATCACCTGGTCCACCTATGGAAAGTTTTGGAGGCCCTGCAAAAGGCAGGCCTCACTATCAAGGCTTCAAAGTGCCAGATAGGGCAGGGTAAGGTGGTTTATCTGGGACACCTTGTTGGTGGGGAACAGATTGCACCACTACAGGGGGAAATCCAAACAATTATTGATTGGGTTCCCCCTACTACACAGACTCAGGTGAGAGCCTTCCTAGGCCTCACTGGGTATTACAGGAGGTTCATTAAGAACTATGGCTCCATTGCAGACCCTCTTAATGACCTCACTTCCAAAAAGATGCCTAAAAAGGTATTATGGACAGCAAACTGTCAGAAAGCTTTTGAGGAGCTGAAGCAGGCCATGTGCTCTGCACCTGTCCTGAAAAGCCCTTGTTACTCTAAAAAATTCTATGTCCAAACTGATGCATCTGAATTAGGAGTAGGGGCAGTCCTATCACAACTTAATTCTGAGGGCCAGGATCAACCTGTTGCTTTTATTAGTAGGAGGTTGACCCCTAGAGAAAAGCGTTGGTCTGCCATAGAGAGGGAGGCCTTTGCTGTGGTCTGGGCTCTGAAGAAGTTGAGGCCATACCTGTTTGGCACTCACTTCATTGTTCAGACAGACCACAAACCTCTACTTTGGCTAAAACAAATGAAAGGTGAAAATCCTAAATTGTTGAGGTGGTCCATATCCCTACAGGGAATGTACTATACAGTGGAACATAGACCTGGGAGTAGCCACTCCAATGCAGATGGACTCTCCAGATATTTCCACTTAGACAATGAAGACTCATCAGGTCATGGCTAGTCTTATTGTCCTTCGTTTGGGGGGGGGGGGTTGTGTAGGAAAGTACCATCTTGCCTGGCATGTTACCCCCATTTTTCACTGTATATATGTTGTTTTAGTTGTATGTGTCACTGGGACCCTGGTAACCCAGGGCCCCAGTGCTCATAAGTGTGCCTGAATGTGTTACCTGTGTAGTGACTAACTGTCTCACCGAGGCTCTGCTAATCAGAACCTCACTGGTTATGCTCTCTCTATTCTTTCCAAATTGTCACTAACAGGCTAGTGACCATTTTTACCAATTTACATTGGCTTACTGGAACACCCTTATAATTCCCTAGTATATGGTACTGAGGTACCCAGGGTATTGGGGTTCCAGGAGATCCCTATGGGCTGCAGCATTTATTTTGCCACCCATAGGGAGCTCTGACAATTCTTACACAGGCCGCCACTGCAGCCTGAGTGAAATAACGTCCACGTTATTTCACAGCCATTTTACACTGCACTTAAGTAACTTATAAGTCACCTATATGTCTAACCTTTACCTGGTAAAGGTTAGGTGCAAAGTTACTTAGTGTGAGGGCACCCTGGCACTAGCCAAGGTGCCCCCACATTGTTCAGAGCCAATTCCCTGAACTTTGTGAGTGCGGGGACACCATTACACGCGTGCACTACATATAGGTCACTACCTATATGTAGCTTCACAATGGTAACTCCGAATATGGCCATGTAACATGTCTATGATCATGGAATTGCCCCCTCTATGCCATCCTGGCATAGTTGGCACAATCCCATGATCCCAGTGGTCTGTAGCACAGACCCTGGTACTGCCAAACTGCCCTTCCTGGGGTTTCACTGCAGCTGCTGCTGCTGCCAACCCCTCAGACAGGCATCTGCCCTCCTGGGGTCCAGCCAGGCCTGGCCCAGGATGGCAGAACAAAGAACTTCCTCTGAGAGAGGGTGTGACACCCTCTCCCTTTGGAAAATGGTGTGAAGGCAGGGGAGGAGTAGCCTCCCCCAGCCTCTGGAAATGCTTTGTTGGGCACAGATGTGCCCAATTCTGCATAAGCCAGTGTACACCGGTTCAGGGGACCCCTTAGCCCTGCTCTGGCGCGAAACTGGACAAAGGAAAGGGGAGTGACCACTCCCCTGACCTGCACCTCCCCTGGGAGGTGTCCAGAGCTCCTCCAGTGTGCTCCAGACCTCTGCCATCTTTGAAACAGAGGTGCTGCTGGCACACTGGACTGCTCTGAGTGGCCAGTGCCACCAGGTGACGTCAGAGACTCCTTGTGATAGGCTCCTTCAGGTGTTGCTAGCCTATCCTCTCTCCTAGGTAGCCAAACCCTCTTTTCTGGCTATTTAGGGTCTCTGTCTCTGGGGAAACTTTAGATAACGAATGCAAGAGCTCAGCCGAGTTCCTCTGCATCTCTCTCTTCACCTTCTGCCAAGGAATCGACTGCTGACCGCGCTGGAAGCCTGCAAAACTGCAACATAGTAGCAAAGACGACTACTGCAACTCTGTAACGCTGATCCTGCCGCCTTCTCGACTGTTTTCCTGGTGGTGCATGCTGTGGGGGTAGTCTGCCTCCTCTCTGCACTAGAAGCTCCGAAGAAATCTCCCGTGGGTCGACGGAATCTTCCCCCTGCAACCGCAGGCACCAAAAAGCTGCATTACCGGTCCCTTGGGTCTCCTCTCAGCACGACGAGCGAGGTCCCTCGAATCCAGCAACTCTGTCCAAGTGGCCCCCACAGTCCAGTGACTCTTCAGTCCAAGTTTGGTGGAGGTAAGTCCTTGCCTCACCTCGCTAGACTGCATTGCTGGGAACCGCGACTTTTGCAGCTACTCCGGCCTCCGTGCACTTCCGGCGGAAATCCTTTGTGCACAGTCCAGCCTGGGTCCACGGCACTCTAACCTGCATTGCACGACCTCCTAAGTTGTTCTCCGGTGACGGTGGACTTCTTTGTGCGACTTCGGGTGAGCACCGTTTCACGCATCCTCGTAGTGCCTGTTTCTGGCACTTCTCCGGGTGCTACCTGCTGCTGAGAGGGCTCCTTGTCTTGCTCGACGTCCCCTCTCTCTCCTGGTCCAATTTGCGATCTCCTGATCCCTCCAGGGCCACAGCAGCGTCCAAAAACGCTAACCGCATGATTTGCAGCTAGCAAGGCTTGTTGGCGTTCTTTCGGCGGGAAAACACTTCTGCACGACTCTCCACGGCGAGAGGGATCCGTCCACCAAAGGGGAAGTCTCTAGCCCTTTTCGTTCCTGCAGAAACCGCAGCTTCTTCTGTCCAGTAGAAGCTTCTTTGCACCCGCAGCTGGCATTTCCTGGGCATCTGCCCATCTCCGACTTGCTTGTGACTTTTGGACTTGGTCCCCTTGTTCCACAGGTACCCTAGATTGGAAATCCACAGTTGTTGCATTGTTGGTTTGTGTCTTTCCTGCATTATTCCTCTAACACGACTTCTTTGTCCTTAGGGGAACTTTAGTGCACTTTGCACTCACTTTTCAGGGTCTTGGGGAGGGTTATTTTTCTAACTCTCACTATTTTCTAATAGTCCCAGCGACCCTCTACAAGGTCACATAGGTTTGGGGTCCATTCGTGGTTCGCATTCCACTTTTGGAGTATATGGTTTGTGTTGCCCCTATCCCTATGTTTCCCCATTGCATCCTATTGTAACTATACATTGTTTGCACTGTTTTCTAAGACGATACTGCATATTTTTGCTATTGTGTATATATATTTTGTGTATATTTCCTATCCTCTCACTGAGGGTACACTCTGAGATACTTTGGCATATTGTCATAAAAATAAAGTACCTTTATTTTTAGTATAACTGTGTATTGTGTTTTCTTATGATATTGTGCATATGACACTAAGTGGTACTGTAGTAGCTTCACACGTCTCCTAGTTCAGCCTAAGCTGCTGTGCTAAGCTACCATTATCTATCAGCCTAAGCTGCTAGACACCCTATACACTAATAAGGGATAACTGGGCCTGGTGCAAGGTGCAAGTACCCCTTGGTACTCACTACAAGCCAGTCCAGCCTCCTACAATTACCCTTTATGAAAAAAAATTGGGGGTGTTCTTGTAGGAGGCTGGCCTGGCTTGTAGTGGGTAACAAGGGGTACTTACACTCTGTACCAGGTCCAGTTATCCCTTATTAGTGTAGAAGAGGTGTTTCTAGCAGCTTAGGCTGATAGAAGGTAGCTATAGCAGAGCAGCCTAGGCTGAACTAGGAGACATGCAAAGCTCCTACTATACCACTGGTGTCATATGCACAATATCATGAGAAAACACAATACACAGATATACTAAAAATAAAGGTACTTTATTTTTATGACAATATGCCAAAAGTATCTCAGTGAGTACCCTCAGTATGAGGATGCCAAATATACACAAGATATATGTACACAATACCAAAAATATGCAGTAATAGCCAAAGGAAGTAATGCAAGCAGTGTCAAGTTACAATAGATTGCAATAGGAGCACATAGGTATAGGGGCAACACAAACCATATACACCAAAAGTGGAATGCGAACCACGAATGTACCCCAAACCTATGTGAGCTTGTAGAGGGTCGCTGGGACTGTAAGAAAACAGTGAGGGTTAGAAAAATAGCCCACCCCAAGACCCTGTAATATAGGTGTAAAGTGCACCTACAACCCCCAGAGAGCACAGAAGTCGTGATAGGGGGATTCTGCAAGGAAGACCAACACCAGCAAAGCAACAACAGTGGATTTCTGGACCTGAGTACCTGTAAGACAAGGGGACCAAGTCCAAGAGTCGTGACAGTGTCGAGAGTGGGCAAATGCCCAGGAAATGCCAGCTGAGGGTGCAAGAAAACTGCCACCGGATGGGAGAAGCTTTGTGTTCTGCAAGAACGAAGAGGACTAGGAACTTCCCCTTTGGAGGATGGGTGCCCCACGTCGTGAAGAAGCTTGCAGAATTGTTCCCATGCAGAAATACCACAAACAAACCTTGCTAGCTGCAAGGGTTGCGGTTAGGGTTTTTGGATGCTGCTGTGGCCCAGGAGGGACCAGGATGTCGCCACTTGGATGAGGAGACAGGGGGCGCCCAGCAAGTCAGGGACCCCTCACAGAAGCAGGCAGCACCTGCAAAAGTACCGGATCAGGCACTTAGAAGAGGAGTGAACCCGAAGTCAGAAAAGGGAGTCCCACGACACCGGAGGAAAACTCAGAAGGTTGTGCACTGCAGGTTAGAGTGTTGGGGACCCAGGCTTGGCTGTGCACGAAGGAAATCCTGGAAGAGTGCACAGGAGCCGGAGCAGCTTCAAATCACACGGTACCCAGCAATTCAGTCTAGCGTGGGGAGGCAAGGACTTACCTCCACCAAACTTGGACTGAAGAGTCACTGGACTGTGGGAGTCACTTGGACAGAGTTGCTGAGTTCCAGGGACCACGCTCCTCATGCTGAGAGGAGACCCAGAGGACCGGTGATGCAGTCTTTTATTGCCTGCGGTTGCAGGGGGAAGATTCTGTCGACCCACAGGAGATTTCTTCAGAGCTCCTGGTGCAAGAAGGAGGCAGGCTACCCCCAGAGCATGCACCACCAGGAAACAGGCGAGAAAGCCGGCAGGATGAAGCAATACAAGGTTGAAGTAGTCGTCTTTGCTAATTTGTTGCGGTTTTGCAGGCATCCTGAGCAGTCAGCGGTCGATCCTTTGGCAGAAGGTGAAGAGGGAGATGCAGAGGAATTCTGGTGAGCTCTTGCATTCGGTATCTGAAGAATTCCCCAAAGCAGAGACCCTAAATAGCCAGAAAAGGAGGTTTGGCTACTTAGGAAGGAGGATAGGCTAGTAACACAGGTAAGAGCCTATCAGAAGGAGTCTCTGGCGTCACCTGCTGGCCCTGGCCACTCAGAGCAGTCCAGTGTGCCAGCACACCTCTGAATCCAAGATGGCAGAGGTCTGGGGCACGCTGGAGGAGTTCTGGGCATTTCCCCTGGGAGGTGCAGGTCAGGGGAGTGGTCACTCCCCTTTCCTTTGTCCAGTTTTGCGCCAGAGCAGAGCTGGGGGATCCCTGAAGCGGTGTAGACTGGCTTAGGCAGAGATGGGCACCATCTGTGCCCATCAAAGCATTTCCAGAGGATGGGGGAGGCTACCATCTGTGCCCATCAAAGCATTTCCAGAGGATGGAGGAGGCTACTCCTCCCCAGCCCTGACACCTTTTTCCAAAGGGAGAGGGTGTAACACCCTCTCTCTGAGGAAGTCCTTTGTTCTGCCTTCCTGGGCCAGGCCTGGCTGGATCCCAGGAGGGCAGAAACCTGTCTGAGGGGTTGGCAGCAGCAGCAGCTGCAGTGAAACCCTGGGAAAGGCAGTTTGGCAGTACCCGGGTCTGTGCTAGAGACTCGGGGGATCATGGCATTGGGGTGACAATTCCATGATCTTAGACATGTTACATGGCCATGTTCGGAGTTACCATTGTGACGCTATACATAGTTAGTGACCTATGTATAGTGCGCACGTGAAATGGTGTCCGCGCACTCACAAAGTCCGGGGAATTTGCTTGGACGATGTGGGGGCACCTTGGCTAGTGCCGGGGTGCCCACACACTAAGTAACTTTGCACCCAACCTTCACCAGGTGAAGGTTAGACATATAGGTGACTTATAAGTTACTTAAGGGCAGTGGTAAATGGCTGTGAAATAACGTGGACGTTATTTCACTCAGGCTGCAGTTGCAGGCCTGTGTAAGAATTGTCAGAGCTCCCTATGGGTGGCAAAAGAAATGCTGCAGCCCATAGGGATCTCCTGGAACCCCAATACCCTGGGTACCTCAGTACCATATACTAGGGAATTATAAGGGTGTTCCAGTATGCCAATGTAAATTGGTAAAATCGGTCACTAGCCTGTTAGTGACAATTTGGAAAGCAGAGAGAGCATAACCACTGAGGTTCTGGTTAGCAGAGCCTCAGTGAGACAGTTAGTCATCACACAGTGAACAAATACAGGGCACACTTATGAGCACTGGGGCACTGGCTGACAGGGTCCCAGTGACACATACACTAAAACAACATATATACAGTGAAATATGGGGGTAGCATGCCAGGCAAGATGGTACTTTCCTACAGTTCTCTCTGTCATTATACCTGAGTCTCAGGATGCAGTCCACACAGGAAAACAATTCTTTTACCAACATGTCCCCAGGTGAGGGCCCCTCTCACCGTGTCCTACCCCCTGGGGTTAATGTTATGTTCTCGCAGACTATCACACAGGCCCTCGCTCCTCTTAAGGAAAGCGTGGCGCTGCTCACTGAACAGGTTTCCAAAGGGACGGGCATGTTTGGTGCGACGGGGCAGAGGAGGGATCCTCTACCCTAGTGGCCCCCAAGAAATCGCTCAAGCGCGACGAGGGGCACCTTGAAGACGGTGCGTTCCTTTCCAATGCCTTCCCTAGGAGTGTGTGCGCGCATAAGCGCATACCCTCCCGGGAGGGTTTGCTACCCGGTGCAATGGGTGAAAAGTTTCACCACATATGGGACCCAGATGACGGTTCACCTAAAGGCATCACTGGAGACTCAGATGGAGGTTCCTCCTCTTTGGAGGGCGATGAGCCCGGTCGCCCTTGGCGCCCCGGAGCTTCCATGCCAGATCCTTCGGATTTAGGAGATTCTGACTCCGATATGCTTGAACCGGACGGGATTTAGCATCCTCGTTCCTCGGAGTGGCGTCCGAATCACAAGGTGGCCAAATACGTCGCAAATAAAATTCGGCAGCCTCTGGATAGGAGGTGCGAGCCCGCTTAAGGGTGGAATGTCCGCGTCCGACCTTTCAGACAAGGTGGCGGTCACGCCGGATATTGATCCAAAGATGTGTACCTTTTTTGTCAAGTACACTAAGGACCCTAACAAGGGTATTGACCGATCCTGGAGGGCATGCCAAGATAAACTCCTTGACGTGTTGGGACCCCTGACACAGATACATCAATTGGCGGAACGTGCCAAGCAGTCAAACACACCCCTTCGACAGATATTGTAGCGGGGTGGGCCCAGAGAGCTGTCTGTCTCCTGGGCAATGCAAACTGTGCCATTACGGCTGAAAGGCGCAGATCCTTGCTCATCAAAATAGACCCCAAATTAGGGGAACTTTCTAACTCGGAGGCAGGGGCTATTGCCCAAGGCAATTTATTTGGCGACCCCTTTGTTAAAGAACTGGGCAAATTCGTTGCCACCTTTTCTGCCCTTGACAAGGGGCAGTCGTCCATCAAAAAGATCTTCCAGAGTAAGGTTTTTGGCGGGGCCGGACGAGGCAGGGGTCGCTCTTCCGGCCACCAGCACCGGCAAGGCTCTGGTTCCTTCAGAAACAGCGGTTGGCGGGACGGTTGCCAAGGAACGTTCTCTGCTAACCAGAACCTCAGTGTTTATGCTCTCTCTGCTTTCTAAATTTGTCACTGCAGGCTAGTTACTAAATTTACCAATTCTCATTGGCATACTGGTACACCCATATAATTCCCTTGTATATGGTACTTAGGTACCCAGGGTATTGGGGTTCCAGGAGATCTCAATAGGCGGCAGCATTTCTTTTGCTACCCATAGGGAGCTCAGACAATTCTTACAGAGGCCTGCCACTGTAGCCTGAGTGAAATAGCGTCCATGTTATTTCACAGCCATTTTTCACTTCACATAAGTAACCTATAAGTCACCTATATGTCTAACCTTCACCTGGTGAAGGTTGGGTGCCAAGTTACTTAGTGTGTGGGCACCCTGGCACTAGCCAAGGTGCCCCCAAATCATTCAGGGCAAATTCCCCGGACTTTGTGAGTGTGGGGACACCATTACACTCGTGCACCATACATAGGTCACTACCTATGTATATCGTCACAATGGTAACACCGAACATGGCCATGTAACATGTCTAAGATCATGGAATTGTCACCCCAATACCATTCTGGTATTGGGGGACAATTCCATGATCCCCCGGGTCTCTAGCACAGAACCCGGGTACTGCCAAACTGCCTTTCCGGGGTTTCCACTGCAGCTGCTGCCAACCCCTTAGACAGGATTCTGCCCGCCTGGACAAAGGAAAGGGGAGTGACCACACCCCTGACCAGTACCTCCCAGGGGAGGAGCCCAGAGCTCCTCCAGTGTGTCCCAGACTGATGCCATCTTGGAAACAGGTGTTGGGGGCACACACGACTGTTCTGAGTGACCAGTGCCAGCAGGTGACGTCAGAGACCCCCTCTGATAGGCTCTTACCCCTCTTGGTAGCCAATCCTCCTTTCTTGGTAGCCAAACCTCCTTTTCTGGCTATTTAGGGTCTCTCCTCTGGGGAATTCTTCAGATAACTAATGCAAGAGCTCAACAGAGTTCCTCTGCACTTCCCTCTTTGACTTCTGCCAAGGATCCACCGCTGACTGCTCCAGGACGCCTGCAAAACCGCAACAAAGTAGCAAGACGACTTCCAGCAACATTGTAGCGCCTAATCCTGCCGGCTTTCTCGACTGTTTCCTGGTGGTGCATGCTCTGGGGGTCACCTGCCTTCACCCTGCACTGGAAGCCAAGAAGAAATCTCCCGTGGGTCGACGGAATCTTCCCCCTGCTAACTCAAGCACCAAAAGACTGCATCACCGGTCCTCTGGGTCCCCTCTCATCCTGACGAGCATGGTCCCTGGAACACAGGAACTCTATCCAAGTGACTTCCACAGTCCAGTGATCTTTCAATCCAAGTTTGGTGGAGGTAAGTCCTTGCCTCCCCACGCTAGACTGCAAACCTGTGTACTGCATTATTTGCAGCTGCTCCGGCTCCTGGACACTCTTGCAGGATTTCCTTCGTGCACAGCCTAGCCTGGGTCCCCAGCACTCCGTCCTGCAGTGGTCAACCCTCTGAGTTGGCCTCCGGCGACGTGGGACCCTCCTTTGTGATTCTGAGCCAGCTCCGGTTCACAAATCTTCTAAGTGCCTGTTTGGGTACTTCTGCGGGTGCTGCCTGCTTCTGTGGGGGGTCTCTGAGTTGCTGAGCGCCCCCTCTTTCTCCTCCTGCAAGGGGCGACATCCTGGTCCTTCCTGGTCCCCAGCAGCACCCAAAAACCTCTACTGCAACCCTTGCAGCTAGCAAGGCTTGTTTTTGGTATTTCTGCATGGGAACACTTCTGCAACCTTCATCGCGACGTGGGACATCTTCCATCCAAAGGAGAAGTTCCTAGTCCTCTTCTTTGTTGCAGAATTCCAAGCTTCTTCCATCCGGAGGCAGCTTCCTTGCACCTTCATCCGGGGTTTCCTGGGCACCAGCCCCCCGTGGACACTATTGCGACTCTTGGACTTGGTCCCCTTGCCTTGCAGGTCCTCAGGTCCAGGAATCCGTCTTCAGTGCCTTGCTGGTGTTTGTGGTTCTGCAGAATCCCCCTATCACGACTATTGTGTCCTTTTGGGGAAGTAGGTGTGCTTTACTCCTACTTTTCAGGGTCTTGGGGTGGGGTATCTTGGACACCCTGACTGTTTTCTTATAGTCCCAGCGACCCTCTATAAGCTCCCATAGGTCTGGGGTCCATTCGAGATTCGCATTCTACTTTTGGAGTATATGGTTTGTGTTGCCCCTAGACCTATGTTTGCCTATTGCAACTTATTGTAATTCTACACTGTTTGCATTACTTTTTCTGACTCTTACCTGTTTTGGGTTTGTGTACATATAACTTGTGTTTATTACTTACCTTCTTACTGAGGGTACTCACTGAGATACCTGTGGCATATTGTCATAAAAAAAGTACCTTTATTTTTAGTAACTCTGTGTATTGTGTTTTCTTATGATATTGTGCATATGATATAGGTGGTATAGTAGAAGCTTTGCATGTCTCCTAGTTCAGCCTCAGCTGCTTTGCCATAGCTACCTTATATCAGCCTAAGCTGCTAGAAACACCTCTATTCTACTAATAAGGGATAACTGGACCTGGCACAGAGTGTAAGTACCACAGGGTACCCACTATAAGCCAGGCCAGCCTCCTACATTGGTGGTGCAGCGGTGGGATAAGTACTTGCAACTGCTTTACCACTTTTTTATTTTGTACTTTTCATAAGAGAATCATACAAAACAGTTCAGTGTATGTACACTTAACCCAAAAAGTTTACTTTTCTATCCTAAAACGTTTTACAAAGTTCTGAAAAGTTTCTTAAAACTTCTAAAAGTTTTCTCAGAGTTAGAAAAAAAATATTCTGTGCTTTCTAAAGTTCTAAAACTTTTTCTTTATCACTATCCTTAAACCTTTACTATCATGTCTGTTGTAGAGTCAACTCTCAAAACTGTTAATGCAAGATATGAGAGTCTAAACTATAAGAGTTTGAGGGGTCTCTGCCTGGATAGAGGTTTGAGTATAGGAAAGAACCCTGCAAAAGAGTTTCTCTTTAACATGCTTGTTGTAGATGAGCAGAACCAGTCTAGACCATCAAATGAGAGGTTAGAAAAGGGAGAAGCTTCCCAGTCTGATTCAGAGGAGTCCCCTGGAGAAGCTGGGAGGGTTCTGACAAGGGTCTCCCCCCTAGCAGGGCACCTAGTGATGCTGGTAGTGATAGAGGTTCCCATAACAGTAGGGCATCCTTTATCCCTAGAGGCCAGGTTACCAGGGCCCAGACAGTTAGGGACAGATCCCCCTCAGAAACCTCCCACATTTCATCTGTGTCAAACCATTCCCAACCCACCCACCTTGAAGATAACTTGTTAGAAAGGAAACTAATAAAGTTGAGGGTTGAAGAGACCAGACTGAAGCTTAAACAGCAGCAGCTGGCCTTAGATAGGGAATCTCTAGACATAGAGAATGAAAGACAGAGGTTGGGGTTAGTTCCCCATGGTGGCAGTATTCCTGATAGCAATCCTGTTAGAGAGCAAGATTCCAGGAATCTGTACAAGCTAGTCCCCCCTTACAAGGAGGGGGATGACATTAATAAGTGGTTTGCTGCACTTGAGAGGGCCTGTATGGTACAGTTGGCCTCTCAAAGGCAGTGGGCTGCTATTTTGTGGCTATCGTTCACTGGAAAGGGTAGGGATAGGCTCCTTACTGTTAGAGAAAGTGAAGCCAACAGCTACAAAGTTTTGAAAGGTGCACTCATGGATGGATTTGGCTTTACCACTGAACAATACAGGATTAAGTTCAGAGACACCAGAAAAGAGTCTTCTCAAGACTGGACAGATTTTGTGGACTGTTCAGTGAAGGCCTTAGAAGGGTGGTTGCATGGCAGTAAAGTTTCTGACTATGAAAGCCTGTACAATCTTATTCTGAGAGAGCATATTCTTAACAATTGTGTGTCTGATTTGTTACACCAGTACTTGATAGACTCAGATCTGACCTCTCCCCAAGAATTGGGAAAGAAGGCAGACAAATGGGTCAGAAAAAGAGTGAACAGAAAAGTTCATACAGGAGGTGACAAGGATGGCAAGAAGAAAGATGGTGAGAATTCTCAGGATACGCATGGGGATAAGAGTAAAACCAAATATCCTTCTTCAAATCCTAAACACACTTCAGGGGGTGGGGACAAATCAAATTCTTCCTCTTCTTCACAACACACACACATCAAAAAGCCTTGGTGCTTTGTGTGTAAAAATAAAGGCCATAGGCCAGGGGATAATTCCTGTCCAGGTAAACCCCCTGAGCCTACCACCAGTAATACATCAAACTCTAGAGACCCTAACAGTAGTGGTAATAGTGGTGGGACTGCTGGCAACAGTCAAAATAAGGGTGTAGTTGGGTACACTTAAGGGTCCATCATAGAAACTGGGGTAGTCATTCCCAAGACAGTTTCTGTCACACCTGGTGGCATTGGCCTTGCCACGCTGGCTGCTTGTCCCCTTACAATGGATAGGTACAGGTAGACAGTTTCAATAAATGCTGTTGAGGCCCAAGCCTACAGGGACACAGGTGCCAGTATCACTTTGGTGACTGAAAACCTAGTGTCTCCTGAACAACACATCATTGGACAACAGTACAAGATTATTGATGTCCATAACTCCACTAAGTTTCTTCCCTTAGCTATAGTCCAGCTTAGTTGGGGTGGAGTTACTGGCCCTAAGCAGGTGGTAGTATCACCTAGCTTACCTGTAGACTGTCTCTTAGGTAATGACCTAGAGGCCTCAGGTTGGGCTGAGGTAGAGTTTAATACCCATGCAGCCATGCTGGGTATCTCCGAGGAATTGCTTCCTCTCATTTCAACTGAAATGAAAAAGCAAAGGAGAGAAAAAGGCCTGAAAACTCAGGATCCTTCCCCAACAACAGGAAAAAAGGGCATCAAAGTATCCCCTAGCCACCCTACCATTCAGGATACCATTCCTGTGGTAGGTGAAACCTCTCCTGGGGTGGCACATGTACCAAGGGAATCATCAGCTGGCACAGCTGTACTCCCTCTGTGGGATAACTAATATTGGTGAGAAAAAGTGCACCATTTTAGTTAACATAGAGCATCCCTCAAACCCTCCCAGAGAAACTTTAGTGCAGAAACCCTGCACTGCCTCACAACACTTAGGACAGCAGCTCTGCCCTAGTGTGGAGCTCATAGGACAG
Source organism: Pleurodeles waltl (assembly GCF_031143425.1). Taxonomy (NCBI): domain Eukaryota; kingdom Metazoa; phylum Chordata; class Amphibia; order Caudata; family Salamandridae; genus Pleurodeles; species Pleurodeles waltl. Next base: position 850,603,986 of record NC_090444.1, read on the forward strand.
GGTCCCTGCCCTACTCCAACTCAAGAGAAACAGCAACCCTGTTCTCTCTGACAGCCATATGGACAAAGTTTTTGCCCAGCTATGGCTTCACTGAGACAGCACCCCTGTCTGGCATTCTCATCATTTGAAATAGGTCCAGTGGACAATTCCCACTGCTCTAAACTTAAACATATTAATAGGAACTCTGAACATATAACTTAACATTGCTGGCTAGCTAAAAAACTTCAAACAGGGTGGTTTACATCCCCACAGGGAAGTAACCATATAGTGGATGATAAAGGGAGTAACCATGCTACTGCAGAGCTACTCTCTACTTATCACCACTTAGACTGCTAACCAGAACCTCAATGTTTATGCTCTCTCTGCTTTCTACATTTGTCTCTGCAGGCTAGTGGCTAAGTTTACCAATTCTCATTCGCACACTGGTACACCCATATAATTCCCTTGTATGTGGTACTTAGGTACCCAGGGTATTGGGGTCCCAGGAGATCCCTATGGGCTGCAGCATTACTTTTGCCACCCATAGGGAGCATTGACAATTCTTACACAGGCCTGCCACTGCAGCCTGAGTGAAATAACGTCCACGTTATTTCACAGCCATTTTTCATTGCACATAAGTAACTTATAAGTCACCTATATGGCTAACCCTCACTTAGTGAAGGTTGGGTGCCAAGTTACTTAGTGTGTGGGCACCCTGGCACTAGCCAAGGTGCCCCCACATCGTTCAGGGCAAATTCCCCAGACTTTGTTAGTGCGGGGACACCATTACACGCATGCACTATACATAGGTACCATACCTATGTATAGCGTCACAATGGTAACTCCGAACATGGCCATGTAACTTGTCTAAGATCATGGAATTGTCCCCCCAATACCATTCTGGTATTGGGGGGACAATTCCATGATCCCCCGGGTCTCTAGCACAGAACCCGGGTACTGCCAAACTGCCTTTCCAGGGTTTCCACTGCAGCTGCTGCTGCCGCCAACCCCTCAGACAGGATTCTGCACTCCTGGGGTCCAGGCAGCCCTGGCCCAAGAAGGCAGAACAAAGGATTTCCTCTGAGAGAGGCTGTTACACCCTGTCCCTTTGGAAATAGGTGTGAAGGTGTAGGAAAGTACCATCTTGCCTGGCATGTTGTAGGAGGCTGGACTGGCTTGTAGTGAGTACCAAGGGGTACTTGCACCTTGCACCAGGCCCAGTTATCCCTTATTAGTGTATAGGGTGTCTAGCAGCTTAGGCTGATAGATAATGGTAGCTTAGCAGAGCAGCTTAGGCTGAACTAGGAGACGTGTGAAGCTACTACAGTACCACTTAGTGTCATATGCACAATATCATAAGAAAACACAATACACAGTTATACTAAAAATAAAGGTACTTTATTTTTATGACAATATGCCAAAGTATCTTAGAGTGTACCCTCAGTGAGAGGATATGAAATATACACAAGATATATATACACAATACCAAAAATATGCAGTATAGTCTTAGAAAACAGTGCAAACAATGTATAGTTACAATAGGATGCAATGGGGACACATAAGGATAGGGGCAACACAAACCATATACTCCAAAAGTGGAATGCGAACCACGAATGGACCCCAAACCTTAGTGACCTTGTAGAGGGTCGCTGGGACTATTAGAAAATAGTGAGAGTTAGAAAAATAACCCTCCCCAAGACCCTGATAAGTGAGTGCAAAGTGCACTAAAGTTCCCCTAAGGATAAAGAAGTCGTGTTAGAGGAATAATGCAGGAAAGACACAAACCAACAATGCAACAACGCTGGATTTCCAATCTGGGGTACCTGTGGAACAAGGGGACCAAGTCCAAAAGTCACAAGCAAGTCGGAGATGGGCAGATGCCCAGGAAATGCCAGCTGTGGGTGCAAAGAAGCTTCTACTGGACAGAAGAAGCTGCGGTTTCTGCAGGAACGCAAAGGGCTAGAGACTTCCCCTTTGGAGGACGGATCCCGCTTGCCTTGTAGAGTTGCGCAGAAGTGTTTTCCCGCCAAAAGAACGCCAACAAGCCTTGCTAGCTGCAAATCGTGCGGTTAGCGTTTTTGGACGCTGCTGTGGCCCAGGAGGGACCAGGAGGTCGCAAATTGGACCACGAGGTAGAGGGGACGTCGAGCAAGACAAGGAGCCCTCTTAGCAGCAGGTAGCACCCGGAGAAGTGCCAGAAACAGGCACTACGAGGATGCGTGAAACGGTGCTCACCCGAAGTTACACAAAGGAGTCCCACGTCGCCGGAGAACAACTTAGGAGGTCGTGCAATGCAGGTTAGAGTGCCGTGGACCCAGGCTGGACTGTGCACAAAGGATTTCCGCCGGAAGTGCATGGAGGCCGGAATAGCTGCAAAAGTCGCGGTTCCCAGCAATGCAGTCTAGCGAGGTGAGGCAAGGACTTACCTCCACCAAACTTGGACTGAAGAGTCACTGGACTGTGGGGGCCACTTGGACAGAGTTGCTGGATTCGAGGGACCTCGCTCGTCGTGCTGAGAGGAGACCCAAGGGACCGGTAATGCAGCTTTTTGGTGCCTGCGGTTGCAGGGGGAAGATTCCGTCGACCCACGGGAGATTTCTTCGGAGCTTCTAGTGCAGAGAGGAGGCAGACTACCCCCACAGCATGCACCACCAGGAAAACAGTCGAGAAGGCGGCAGGATCAGCGTTACAGAGTTGCAGTAGTCGTCTTTGCTACTATGTTGCAGGTTTGCAGGCTTCCAGCACGGTCAGCAGTCGATTCCTTGGCAGAAGGTGAAGAGAGAGATGCAGAGGAACTCGGATGAGCTCTTGCATTCGTTATCTAAAGTTTCCCCAGAGACAGAGACCCTAAATAGCCAGAAAAGAGGGTTTGGCTACCTAGGAGAGAGGATAGGCTACTAACACCTGAAGGAGCCTATCAGAAGGAGTCTCTGACGTCACCTGGTGGCACTGGCCACTCAGAGCAGTCCAGTGTGCCAGCAGCACCTCTGTTTCCAAGATGGCAGAGGTCTGGAGCACACTGGAGGAGCTCTGGACACCTCCCAGGGGAGGTGCAGGTCAGGGGAGTGGTCACTCCCCTTTCCTTTGTCCAGTTTCGCGCCAGAGCAGGGCTAAGGGGTCCCCTGAACCGGTGTAGACTGGCTTATGCAGAATTGGGCACATCTGTGCCCAAGAAAGCATTTCCAGAGGCTGGGGGAGGCTACTCCTCCGCTGCCTTCACACCATTTTCCAAAGAGAGAGGGTGTAACACCCTCTTTCAGAGGAAGTCCTTTGTTCTGCCTTCCTGGGCCAAGCCTGGCTGTACCCCAGGAGGGCAGAAACCTGTCTGAGGGGTTGGCAGCAGCTGCAGTGAAACCCCTGAAAAGGCAGTTTGGCAGTACCCAGGTCTGTGCTAGAGACCCGTGGGATCATGTGATTGTGCCAACAATGCCAGGATGACATAGAGGGGGCAATTCCATGATCTTAGACATGTTACATGGCCATATTCGGAGTTACCATTGTGAAGCTACACATAGGTAGTGACCTATGTGTAGTGCACGCGTGTAATGGTGTCCCCGCACTCACAAAGTCCGGGGAATTTGCCCTGAACTATGTGGAAGCACCTTGGCTAGTGCCAGGGTGCCCACACACTAAGTAACTTTGCACCTAACCTTTACCAGGTAAAGGTTAGACATATAGGTGACTTATAAGTTACTTAAGTGCAGTGAAAATGGCTGTGAAATAATGTGTGCATTATTTCACTCAGGCTGCAGTGGCAGGCCTGTGTAAGAATTGTCAGAGCTCCCTATGGGTGGCAAAAGAAATGCTGCAGCCCATAGGGATCTCCTGGAACCCCAATACCCTGGGTACCTCAGTACCATATACTAGGGAATTATAAGGGTGTTCCAGTATGCCTGGGCTGGACCCCAGGAGGGCAGCTGCCTGTCTGAGGGGTTGGCAGCAGCTGCAGTGAAACCCCAGGAAGGGCAGTTTGGCAGTACCAGGGTCTGTGCTACAGACCACTGGGATCATTGGATTGTGCCAACTATGCCAGGATGGTATAGAGGGGGCAATTCCATGATCATAGACATGTTACATGGCCATATTCGGAGTTACCATTGTGAAGCTACATATAGGTAGTGACCTATATGTAGTGCACGCGTGTAATGGTGTCCCCGCACTCACAAAGTCCGGGGAATTGGCCCTGAACAATGTGGGGGCACCTTGGCTAGTGCCAGGGTGCCCTCACACTAAGTAACTCTGCACCTAACCTTTACCAGGTAAAGGTTAGACATATAGGTGACTTATAACTTACTTAAGTGCAGTGTAAAATGGCTGTGAAATAACGTGGACGTTATTTCACTCAGGCTGCAGTGGCAGGCCTGTGTAGTATTTGTCAGAGCTCCCTATGGGTGGCAAAAGAAATGCTGCAGCCCATAGGGATCTCCTGGAACCCCAATACCCTGGGTACCTCAGTACCATATACTAGGGAATTATAAGGGTGTTCCAGTAAGCCAATGTAAATTTGTGAAATTGGTCACTAGCCTGTTAGTGACAATTTGGAAAGAAATGAGAGAGCATAACCACTGAGGTTCTGGATAGTTAGTCATAACACAGGTAACACATTCAGGGCACACTTATGAGCACTGGGACCCTGACTGGCAGGGTCCCAGTGACACATACAACTAAAATAACATATATACAGTGAAAAATGGGGGTAACATATGTGAGAAAGTAGCCTCTTTCTAGCCTTGTTACCCCCACTTTTGGCCTGTTTGTGAGTGGCATGTCAGGGTGTTTTCACTGTCTCACTGGGATCCTGCTAGCCAGGGCCCAGTGCTCATAGTGAAAACCCTATGTTTTCAGTATGTTTGTTATGTGTCACTGGGACCCTGCTAGTCAGGACCCCAGTGCTCATAAGTTTGTGGCCTATAGGTATGTGTTCCCTGTGTGGTGCCTAACTGTCTCACTGAGGCTCTGCTAACCAGAACCTCAGTGGTTATGCTCTCTCATTTCTTTCCAAATTGTCACTAACAGGCTAGTGACCAATTTTACCAATTTACATTGGCTTACTGGAACATCCTTATAATTCCCTAGTATATGGTACTGAGGTACCCAGGGTATTGGGGTTCCAGGAGATCCCTATGGGCTGCAGCATTTCTTTTGCCACCCATAGGGAGCTCTGACAAATACTACACAGGCCTGCCACTGCAGCCTGAGTGAAATAACGTCCACGTTATTTCACAGCCATTTTACACTGCACTTAAGTAACTTATAAGTCACCTATATGTCTAACCTTTACCTGGTAAAGGTTAGGTGCAGAGTTACTTAGTGTGAGGGCACCCTGGCACTAGCCAAGGTGCCCCAACATTGTTCAGGCCCAATTCCCCGGACTATGTGAGTGCGGGGACACCATTACACGCGTGCACTACATATAGGTCACTACCTATATGTAGCTTCACAATGGTAACTCCGAATATGGCCATGTAACATGTCTATGATCATGCAATTGCCCCCTCTATACCATCCTGGCATAGTTGGCACAATCCCATGATCCCAGTGCACTGCACCAGAAGGGAAACTTCCTAGGCTGCCCATTAGCAGACAACCTAGCATCACATGATCCCACGGGTCTCTAGCACAGACCCGGGTACTGCCAAACTGCCTTTTCAGGGGTTTCACTGCAGCTGCTGCCAACCCCTCAGACAGGTTTCTGCCCTCCTGGGGTCCAGCCAGGCTTGGCCCAGGAAGGCAGAACAAAGGACTTCCTCAGAGAGAGGGTGTTACACCCTCTCCCTTTGGAAAAAGGTGTTAAGGCAGGGGAGGAGTAGCCTCCCCCAGCCTCTGGAAATGCTTTCATGGGCACAGATGGTGCCCATTTCTGCATAAGCCAGTCTACACCGGTTCAGGGACCCCTCAGCCCTGCTCTGGCGCGAAACTGGACAAAGGAAAGGGGAGTGACCACTCCCCTGACCTGCACCTCCCCTGGGAGGTGCCCAGAGCTCCTCCAGTGTGCTCCAGACCTCTGCCATCTTGGAAACAGAGGTGCTGCTGGCACACTGGACTGCTCTGAGTGGCCAGGGCCAGCAGGTGACGTCAGAGACTCCTTCTGATAGGCTCCTTCAGGTGTTGCTAGCCTATCCTCTCTCCTAAGTAGCCAAACCCTCTTTTCTGGCTATTTAGGGTCTCTGCTTTGGGGAATTCCTTAGATAACGAATGCAAGAGCTCATCAGAATTCCTCTGCATCTCTCTCTTCACCTTCTGCCAAGGAATCGACTGCTGACCGCGCTGGAAGCCTGCAAAACTGCAACAAAGTAGCAAAGACGACTACTGCAACTCAGTAACGCTGATCCTGCCGCCTTCTCGACTGTTTTCCTGGTGGTGCATGCTGTGGGGGTAGTCTGCCTCCTCTCTGCACTTGAAGCTCTGAAGAAATCTCCCATGGGTCGACTGAATCTTCCCCCTGCTACCGCAGGCACCAAAGAACTGCATCACTGGTCCCCTGGGTCCCCTCTCAGCACGACGAGCGAGGTCCCTTGAATCCAGCAACTCTGTCCAAGAGACCCCCACAGTCCATTGACTCTTCAGTCCAAGTTTGGTGGAGGTAAGTCCTTGCCTCCCCACGCCAGACTGCATTGCTGGGAACCGTGTCTTTTGCAGCTACTCCGGCCTCTATGCACTTCCGGCGGAAATCCTTTGTGCACAGCCAAGCCTGGGTCCACGGCACTCTAACCTGCATTGCATGACCTCCTAAGTTGTCCTCCGGCGGCGTGGGACTCCTTTGGGCAACTTCGGGTGAGCACCGTTTCACTCCTCTTCGTAGTGCCTGTTCCGGTACTTCTGCGGGTGCTGCCTGCTACTGAGAGGGCTCCTTGTCTTGCTGGGCGCCCCTTCTGTCCCCTGACACAATTGGCGACATCCTCGTCCCTCCTGGGCCACAGCAGCATCCAAAAACCCTAACCGCACGATTTGCAGCTAGCAAAGCTTGTTGGCGGTCTTTCTTCAGGAAAACACTTCTGCACGACTTTTCACGACGTGGGACATAGATCCTCCAAAGGGGAAGTTTCTAGCCCTTGTCGTTCCTGCAGAATCCTCAGCTTCTACTGCCTAGTAGCAGCTTCTTTGCACCCACAGCTGGCATTTCCTGGGCATCTGCCCACTCTCGACTTGGTCGTGACTTTTGGACTTGGTCCCCTTGTTCCACAGGTACCCTCGTCTGGAAATCCATAGTTGTTGCATTGCTGGTTTTGGTCTTTCCTGCAAAATTCCCCTCTCACGACTTCTGTGCTCTTTGGGGAACTTCAGTGCACTTTGCACTCACTTTTCAGGATCTTGGGGTGGGCTATTTTTCTAACCCTCACTGTTTTCTTACAGTCCCAGCGACCCTCTACAAGGTCACATAGGTTTGGGGTCCATTCGTGGTTCGCATTCCACTTTTGGAGTATATGGTTTGTTTTGCCCCTATCCCTATGTGTCCCCATTGCATCCTATTGTAACTATACATTGTTTGCACTGTTTTCTATTGCTATACTGCATATTTTTGGTATTGTGTACATATATCTTGTGTATATTTGCTACCCTCATATTGAGGGTACTCACTGAGGTACTTTGGCATATTGTCATAAAAATAAAGTACCTTTATTTTTAGTTTATCTGTGTATTGTGTTTTCTTATGCTATTGTGCAAGTGACACTAGTGGTACTGTAGGAGCATCACTCGTCTCCTAGTTCAGCCTAAGCTGCTCTGCTAAGCTACCATTTTCTATCAGCCTAAGCTGCTAGACACCCTATACTCTAATAAGGGATACCTGGGCCTGGTGCAAGGTGTAAGTACCCCTTGGTACTCACTACAAGCCAGTCCAGCCTCCTACATTGGTTGTGCAGCGGTGGGATAAGTACTTTGCAACTACTTACCACTTTTGTCATTGTACTTTTCATAAGAGAAAACTATACAAAACAATTCAGTGTATGTACACCTAACCAAAAAGTTTTGCTTTTCTCCTTTCACTTCTTTTCTAAGTGCTGAAAAGTACCTCTAAACTTTCTAAAAAGTTCTTAAAAAGTTGTAAAAGTTTTTTTCTGTCTTTCCAAAAGTTCTGAAAAACTTTTTTCTCACTTTTTCTGTCACTTAAACACTTTCTAAAATGTCTGGCACAGGCCAAACTGTTGATCTGTCCAAACATGCTTATGATCACCTTAGCTGGAAAGGAGCAAGGAGTCTCTGCATAGAAAGAGGTTTAAGTGTAGGGAAGAATCCCTGTAGAGAACTATTGGTTAACATGCTTGTTGAACAGGATAAGGCCAGAGGTGGCACTTCTGTTGAAAAGTTAGCTGATGGTTCCCAATCTGACCCTGGGGCACCCCTAGCAAAAGATTTAGAAGGGAAACTTCCTAGGCTGCCCATTAGCAGACAACCTAGCATAGTTGGTACTGATGTTGAGTCACATCATACAGATAGTGTGGTCTCACATCACAGTAAGAGTATTCCTTCTCATCATAGTAGAAGTGCTGTTTCTGTTAGCCAAGCTGTTAGGGTGCCATCTGTTAGGGACAGGTCTCCCTCTGTTCATTCTCACCATACTTCTGTTTCAAGGCATGTACCTCCCACCCACCCTGATGACAGAGTGTTAGAAAGGGAGCTCAATAGATTGAGAGTGGAGGAATCCAGGCTGAAGCTCAAGAAGCAACAGCTGGATTTAGATAGGCAGTCCTTAGAGATAGAAAGAGAAAGACAGAAAATTGGGTTTGAAACCCATGGTGGCAGCAGCAGTATTCCCCATAGTCATCCTGCAAGAGAGCATGATTCTAGGAATCTGCACAAGATAGTTCCCCCTTATAAGGAGGGGGATGACATTAACAAGTGGTTTGCTGCACTTGAGAGGGCCTGTGTTGTACAGGATGTCCCTCAAAGGCAGTGGGCTGCTATCCTATGGCTATCATTTAGTGGAAAGGGTAGGGATAGGCTCCTTACTGTGAAAGAAAGTGATGCCAATAATTTTACAGTTCTTAATAATGCACTCCTGGATGGTTATGGCTTAACCACTGAACAGTACAGGATGAAGTTCAGAGAGACCAAAAAGGAGTCTTCACAAGACTGGGTAGACTTTGTTGACCATTCAGTGAAGGCCTTGGAGGGGTGGTTACATGGCAGTAAAGTTACTGATTATGAAAGCCTGTATAACTTAATCCTGAGAGAGCATATTCTTAATAATTGTGTGTCTGATTTGTTGCACCAGTACCTGGTGGACTGTGATCTGACCTCTCCCCAAGAATTGGGAAAGAAGGCAGACAAATGGGTCAGAACAAGGGTGAACAGAAAAGTTCATACAGGGGGTGACAAAGATGGCAAGAAGAAGGATGGTAAGTCTTCTGACAAGGGTGGGGACAAATCTAAAAATGAGCCTTCATCAGGCCCACAAAAACACTCTGGTGGGGGGGGAATCCTCTTCAAATCAAAACAAAGAAAAGAAACCATGGTGCTATTTATGTAAAATAAAAGGCCATTGGACAACAGATCCCAGTTGTCCAAAGAAAAGCACCAAGCCTCCTACCACTACAACCCCTACTGCTACACCTAGTGTCCCTACTAATAGCAGTGGTGGTGGGAGCAAACCTACTAGTAGCCAATCCAAGGGAGTAGCTGGGCTCACTATTGGTAACTTAGTTGGGGTTGGTCTGATTAGGGAGACCACAGAGGCTGTGTTAGTCTCTGAGGGGGCTATTGATTTAGCCACCTTGGTTGCTTGTCCCCTTAACATGGATAAGTACAAGCAACTACCCCTAATAAATGGTGTTGAGGTTCAGGCCTACAGGGACACTGGTGCCAGTGTTACAATGGTAATAGAGAAACTGGTCCACCCTGAACAACACCTACTTGGTCACCAGTACCAAGTAACCGATGCTCATAACAACACCCTTAGCCACCCCATGGCTGTTGTGAATCTCAACTGGGGGGGGGGGGTTACTGGCCCAAAGAAAGTTGTGGTTGCCTCAGATTTACCTGTAGACTGTCTATTAGGAAATGATTTAGAGACATCAGCTTGGGCAGAAGTGGAGTTGGAGGCTCATGCAGCAATGCTGGGCATTCCAGGGCATATTTTTGATTTGACCAGGGCTCAGGCCAAAAAGCAAAAAGGACAGGGTGACTTGGATCCTGGAAGAATGGACCAAGTGCTCCCTAAAGCTAGGGTTAGCAAAGGTAAAACACTACCTACTATCCCTCCCTCTCCAGTAAATTCAACTTCTGAGGAAGAAGAATTTCCACCCTGTGCAGAACCTACACCAGAGGAGCTGGAAGCAGACACTGCTGAGCTTTTGGGTGAAGGGGGGCCTGCCAGGGAGGAGCTGAGTGTGCCACAGCAGACCTGTCCCACACTAGAGGGTCTAAGACAGCAAGCTGTCAAACAAGCAAATGGGGATGTCAGTGACTCTCACAGAGTTTAATGGGAGGACAACCTCTTGTACACTGAAGCAAGGGATCCAAAACCTGGAGCTGCCAGGAGATTGGTGATTCCTCAGGAGTACAGAAAGTTCCTCCTAACTCTAGCCCACGACATTCTCTTAGCTGGACATTTGGGGCAAATGAAAACTTGGGACAGGCTTGTTCCCTTGTTTCATTGGCCTAGAATGTCAGAGGACACAAAGGAATTTTGTAAGTCCTGTGAAACCTGTCAAGCCAGTGGCAAGACAGGTGGCACTCCAAAGGCACCCCTTATTCCACTGCCTGTGGTTGGGGTTCCCTTTGAAAGGGTAGGGGTTGACATAGTTGGCCCCCTTGACCCTCCTACTGCTTCAGGCAATAGGTTTTTCTTGGTGGTAGTGGACCATGCCACCAGATATCCTGAAGCAATTCCTCTAAGGACCACTACAGCTCCTGCAGTGGCAAAGGCCCTCCTGGGAATATATTCCAGGGTGGGCTTCCCAAAAGAGGTGGTATCAGACAGGGGAAGCAATTTCATGTCTGCTTACTTAAAGGCCATGTGGAAGGAGTGTGGTGTGACATACAAGTTCACCACACCCTATCAACCACAAACAAATGGACTGGTGGAGAAATTTAACAAAACTCTCAAAGGCATGATTATGGGACTCCCTGAAAAACTCCGCAGGAGATGGGATATCCTTTTACCATGTCTCCTTTTTGCTTATAGGGAGGTACCCCAGAAAGGAGTGGGCTTCAGCCCCTTTGAACTCCTATTTGGACACCCTGTGAGAGGTCCCCTAACACTTGTTAAGGAGGGTTGGGAACAACCTTTAAAAGCTCCAAAGCAAGACATAGTGGACTATGTACTTGGCCTCAGATCAAGGATGGCTGAGTACATGAAAAAGGCCAGTAAAAACCTTCAGGCCAGCCAAGAGCTCCAGAAGCAATGGCATGACCAGAAGGCTGTTTTGGTTCAGTACCAACCAGGGCAGAAAGTGTGGGTCTTGGAGCCTGTGGCCCCAAGAGCACTCCAAGATAAATGGAGTGGACCCCACATAATTGTTGAAAAGAAGGGAGAAGTCACCTACTTAGTTGACTTAGGCACTGCCAGGAGTCCCCTTAGGGTGCTCCATGTCAATCGCCTGAAACCCTACTATGACAGGGCTGATCTCACCCTGCTCATGGCAACTGATGAGGGACAGGAAGAAGAGAGTGACCCTCTACCTGATCTCTTCTCTTCCACAGAACAAGATGCTCTAGTGGAAGGGGTAGTACTAGCAGATTGTCTTACTGCTGAGCAGAAAGACCACTGCATAAATCTCCTGGGTCAGTTTTCTGAACTCTTTTCTACTGTGCCAGGTACCACTTCTTGGTGTGAGCACACTATAGATACTGGAGACAGCTTGCCTGTCAAAAGTAAGATCTATAGGCAGCCTGACCATGTCAGAGACTGCATAAAGCAAGAGGTGCAGAAAATGCTTGAACTGGGAGTGGTTGAGCACTCTGAAAGTCCATGGGCTTCTCCTGTGGTACTTGTACCAAAACCTAATTCCAAGGATGGAAAGAAGGAAATGCGGTTTTGTGTTGACTACAGAGGTCTCAACCAGGTAACCAAAACTGATGCTCACCCTATACCCAGGGCAGATGAGCTCATAGATACACTGGCATCTGCCAAGTATCTAAGCACTTTTGATTTGTCTGCAGGGTATTGGCAGATCAAATTATCAGAAGATGCAAAAGCAAAAACTGCATTTTCAACCATTGGAGGCCATTACCAATTCACAGTAATGCCTTTTGGATTGAAAAATGCACCTGCCACTTTTCAGAGGTTGGTGAACACAGTCCTGCAAGGGCTGGAAGCTTTTAGTGCAGCATATCTAGACGATATAGCTGTCTTTAGCTCCAGCTGGGATGATCACCTGGTCCACCTATGGAAAGTTTTGGAGGCCCTGCAAAAGGCAGGCCTCACTATCAAGGCTTCAAAGTGCCAGATAGGGCAGGGGAAGGTGGTTTATCTGGGACACCTGGTAGGTGGAGAACAGATTGCACCACTTCAGGGGAAAATCCAAACTATTATAGATTGGGTTCCCCCTACTACTCAGACGCAGGTGAGAGCCTTTTTAGGCCTCACTGGGTACTATAGGAGGTTCATAAAGAACTATGGCTCCATTGCAGCCCCTCTTAATAACCTCACATCCAAGAAAATGCCTAAGAAGGTATTATGGACAGCAAACTGTCAGAAAGCTTTTGAGGAGCTTAAGCAGGCCATGTGCTCTGCACCTGTCCTGAAAAGCCCCTGTTACTCCAAAAATGTCATTGTCCAAACTGATGCATCTGAATTAGGGGTAGGGGCAGTCTTATCACAACTTAATTCTGAGGGCCAGGATCAACCTGTTGCTTTTATTAGCTAGAGGTTGACCCCTAGAGAAAAGCGTTGGTCTGCCATAGAGAGGGAGGCCTTTGCTGTGGTCTGGGCACTGAAGAAGTTGAGGCCATACCTGTTTGGGACTCACTTCATTGTTCAGACAGACCACAAACCTCTACTTTGGCTAAAACAAATGAAAGGTGAAAATCCTAAATTGTTGAGGTAGTCCATATCCCTACTGGAATGGACTATGCAGTGGAACATAGACCTGGGAGTACCCACTCCAATGCAGATGGACTCTCCAGATATTTTCACTTAGACAATGAAGACCCATCAGGTAATGACTAGTCTTATTGTCCTTCGTTTGGGGGGGGGGTTGTGTAGGAAAGTACCATCTTGCCTGGCATGTTACCCCCATTTTTCACTGTATATATGTTGTTTAAGTTGTATGTGTCACTGGGACCCTGCCAGTCAGGGCCGCAGTGCTCATAAGTGTGCCCTGAATGTGTTACCTGTGTTATGACTAACTGTCTCACTGAGGCTCTGCTATCCAGAACCTCAGTGGTTATGCTCTTTCATTTCTTTCCAAATTGTCACTAACAGGCTAGTGACCAATTTCACCAATTTACATTGGCATACTGGAACACCCTTATAGTTCCCTAGTATATGGTACTGAGGTACCCAGGGTATTGGGGTTCCAGGAGATCCCTATGGGCTGCAGCATTTCTTTTGCCACCCATAGGGAGCTCTGACAATTCTTACACAGGCCTGCCACTGCAGCCTGAGTGAAATAATGCACACATTATTTCACAGCCATTTTCACTGCACTTAAGTAACTTATAAGTCACCTATATGTCTAACCTTTACCTGGTAAAAGTTAGGTGCAAAGTTACTTAGTGTGTGGGCACCCTGGCACTAGCCAAGGTGCTCCCACATAGTTCAGGGCAAATTCCCCCGGACTTTGTGAGTGCGCGGACACCATTACACGCGTGCACTACACATAGGTCACTACCTATGTGCAGCTTCACAATGGTAACTCCGAATATGGCCATGTAACATGTCTAAGATCATGGAATTGCCCCCTCGATGCCATCCTGGCATTGTTGGCACAATCCCATGATCCCACGGGTCTCTAGCACAGACCCGGGTACTGCCAAACTGCCTTTTCAGGGGTTTCACTGCAGCTGCTGCTGCTGCCAACCCCTCAGACAGGTTTCTGCCCTCCTGGGGTCCAGCCAGGCGTGGCCCAGGAAGGCAGAACAAAGGACTTCCTCAGAGAGAGGGTGTTACACCCTCTCCCTTTGGAAAAAGGTGTTAAGGCAGGGGAGGAGTAGCCTCCCCCAGCCTCTGGAAATGCTTTCATGGGCACAGATGGTGCCCATTTCTGCATAAGCCAGTCTACACCGGTTCAGGGACCCCACTGCCCTGCTCTGGCGTGAAACTGGACAAAGGAAAGGGGAGTGACCACTCCCCTGACCTGCACCTCCCCGGGGAGGTGCCCAGAGCTCCTCCAGTGTGCTCCAGACCTCTGCCATCTTGGAAACAGAGGTGTCGCTGGCACACTGGACTGCTCTGAGTGGCCAGGGCCAGCAGGTGACGTCAGAGACTCCTTCTGATAGGCTCCTTCAGGTGTTGCTAGCCTATCCTCTCTCCTAAGTAGCCAAACCCTCTTTTCTGGCTATTTAGGGTCTCTGCTTTGGGGAATTCCTTAGATAACGAATGCAAGAGCTCATCAGAGTTCCTCTGCATCTCTCTCTTCACCTTCTGCCAAGGAATCGACTGCTGACCGCGCTGGAAGCCTGCAAAACTGCAACAAAGTAGCAAAGACGACTACTGCAACTCTGTAACGCTGATCCTGCCGCCTTCTCGACTGATTTCCTGGTGGTGCATGCTGTGGGGGTAGTCTGCCTCCTCTCTGCACTAGAAGCTCCAAAGAAATCTCCCGTGGGTCGACGGAATCTTCCCCCTGCTACCGCAGGCACCAAAGAACTGCATTAACGGTCCCCTGGGTCTCCTCTCAGCACGACGAGCGAGGTCCCTTGAATCCAGCAACTCTGTCCAAGTGACTCCCACAGTCCAGTGACTCTTCAGTCCAAGTTTGGTGGAGGTAAGTCCTTGCCTCCCCACGCCAGACTGCATTGCTGGGAACCGCGTCTTTTGCAGCTACTCCGGCCTCCGTGCACTTCCGGCGGAAATCCTTTGTGCACAGCCAAGCCTGGGTCCACGGCACTCTAACCTGCATTGCACGACCTCCTAAGTTGTCCTCCGGCGGCGTGGGACTCCTTTGGGCAACTTCGGGTGAGCACCGTTTCACTCCTCTTCGTAGTGCCTGTTCTGGCACTTCTGCGGGTGCTGCCTGCTTCTGAGAGGGCTCCTTGTCTTGCTGGGTGCCCCCTCTGTCCCCTGACGCAATTGGTGACATCCTGGTCCCTCCTGGGCCACAGCAGCATCTAAAAACCCTAACTGCACGATTTGCAGCTAGCAAGGCTTGTTGGCGGTCTTTCTTCAGGAAAACACTTCTGCACAACTCTTCACAACGTGGGACATCCATCCTCCAAAGGGGAAGTTTCTAGCCCTTGTCAGTTCCTGCAGAATCCTCAGCTTCTACTGCCTAGTAGCAGCTTCTTTGCACCCACAGCTGGCATTTCCTGGGCATCTGCCCACTCTTGACGTGGTCGTGACTTTTGGACTTGGTCCCCTTGTTCCACAGGTACCCCTCGTCTGGAAATCCATTGTTGTTGCATTGCTGGTTTTGGTCTTTCCTGCAGAATTCCCCTATCACGACTTCTGTGCTCTTTGGGGAACTTCAGTGCACTTTGCACTCACTTTTCAGGGTCTTGGAGTGGGCTATTTTTCTAACCCTCCCTGTTTTCTTACAGTCCAAGCGACCCTGTACAAGGTCACATAGGTTTGGGGTCCATTCGTGGTTCGCATTCCACTTTTGGAGTATATGGTTTGTGTTGCCCCTATCCCTATGTGTCCCCATTGCATCCTATTGTAACTCTACATTGTTTGCACTGTTTTCTATTGCTATACTGCATATTTTTGGTATTGTGTACATATATCTTGTGTATATTTGCTATCCTCATACTGAGGGTACTCACTGAGGTACTTTGGCATATTGTCATAAAAATAAAGTACCTTTATTTTTAGTATATCTGTGTATTGTGTTTTCTTATGCTATTGTGCAAGTGACACTAGTGGTACTGTAGGAGCTTCACTCGTCTCCTAGTTCAGCCTAAGCTGCTCTGCTAAGCTACCATTTTCTATCAGCCTAAGCTGCTAGACACCCTATACACTAATAAGGGATACCTGGGCCTGGTGCAAGGTGTAAGTACCCCTTGGTACTCACTACAAGCCAGTCCAGCCTCCTACAGAAGGGCTGGGGAGGAGTAGCCTCACCCATCATCTGGAAATGCTTTGATGTGCACAGATAGTGCCCATCTCTGCATAAGCCAGTGTACACCGGTTCAGGGATCCCCCAGCCCTGCTCTGGCGCAAAACTGGACAAAGGAAAGGGAAGTGACCACTCCCCTGACCAGTACCTCCCAGGGGAGGTGCCCAGAGCTCCTCCAGTGTGTCCCAGACTTCTGCCATCTTGGAAAAGGTGTTGGGGGCACACTGGACTGCTCCGAGTGGCCAGTGCCAGCAGGTGACGTCAGAGCCCCCTTCTGATAGGCTCTTACCTCTCTTGGTAGCCAATCCTCCTTTCTTGGTAGCCAAACCTCCTTTTCTGGCTATTTAGGGTCTCTGCGTTGGGGAATTCTTCAGATAACGAATGCAAGAGCTCACCAGAGTTCCTCTGCACTTCTCTCTTCGACTTCTGCCAAGGATCGACCCTGCTGGCTTTCTCAACTGTTTCCTGGTGGTGCATGCTCTGGGGGTCACCTGCCTTCACCCTGCACTGGAAGCCAAGAAGAAATCTCCTGTGGGTCGATGGAATCTTCCCCCTGCTAACGCAGGCACCAAAAGACTGTATCACCGGTCCTCTGGGTTCCCTCTCATCCTGACGAGCATGGTCCCTGGAACACAGGAACTCTATCCAAGTGACTCACACAGTCCAGTGATCCTTCAGTCCAAGTTTGGTGGAGGTAAGTCCTTGCCTCCCCACGCTAGACTGCAAACCTGTGTACTGCGTGACTTGCAGCTGCTCCGGCTTCTGTGCCCTCGTCCATGATTTCCTTCGTGCACAGCCTAGCCTGGGTCCCCAGCACTCCGTCCTGCAGTGCTCAACCCTCTGAGTTGGCCTCCGGTGTCGTAGGACCCTCCTTTGTGACTCTGAGCCAGCTCCGGTTCACAAATCTTCTAAGTGCCTGTTCGGGTACTTCTGCAGGTGCTGCCTGCTTCTGTGGGGGCTCTCTGAGTTGCTGAGCGCCCCCTCTGTCTCCTCCTGCAAGAGGTGACATCCTGGTCCTTCCTGGTCCCCAGCAGCACCCAAAAACCTCTACCGTGACCCTTGCTGCTAGCTAGGCTTGTTTTTGGTATTTCTGCGTGGGAACACTTATGCAGCCTTCATCGCGACGTGGGACATCTTCCATCCAAAGGAGAAGTTCCTAGTCCTCTTCATTGTTGCAGAATTCCAAGCTTCTTCCATCCGGAGGCAGCTTCCTTGCACCTTCATCCGGAGTTTCCTGGGCTCCTGCCCCCCGTGGACACTATTGCGACACTTGGACTTGGTCCCCTTGCCTTGCAGGTCCTCAGGTCCAGGAATCCGTCTTCAGTGCCTTGCTGGTGTTTGTGGTTCTTGCAGAATCCCCCTATCACGACTATTGTGTCCTTTTGGGGAAGTAGGTGTACTTTACTCCTACTTTTCAGGGTCTTGGGGTGGGGTATCTTGGACACCCTGACTGTTTTCTTATAGTCCCAGCGACCCTCTATAAGCTCCCATAGGTCTGGGGTCCATTCGTGGTTCACATTCTACTTTTGGAGTATATGGTTTGTGTTGCCCCTAGACCTATGTTTGCCTATTGCAACCTATTGTAATTCTACACTGTTTGCATTACTTTTTCTGACTCTTACCTGTTTTGGGTTTGTGTACATTTAACTTGTGTATATTACTTTCCTTCTTACTGAGGGTACTCACTGAGATACTTGTGGCATATTGTCATAAAAATAAAGTACCTTTATTTTTAGTAACTCTGAGTATTGTGTTTTCTTATGATATTGTGCATATGATATAAGTGGTATTGTAGGACCTTTGCATGTCTCCTAGTTCAGCCTAAGCTCGCCTCCGTGTCCTTAATAGAATTGAAACGTTCCTTCGCGATAGCTAGGAAATTTTGCATTCTCTCCCACTGCCTTGACCCTCCTCTCCTCTTTTTAGATGGACAATTCTCTGACTAGCTTGTAACCTCTGATACTACTGAGTAAGAGTAATGCAAGGGGGCATGAGACAGGAAAAGGTATATCAACACACGTGAAACAGACGAGGTATCAAAGGTGTACAGCAATTTGTATGATATCGACATTGAGAGGACTTACTGCTCCTCATGAGGACCCAATGCATTTTGTGGACACAAAGCGTGCTATTCCATGAGATGCTCACGACATTACAGACTTTGGGGGTCATTTTGACGTCGCGGTCTTTTGTCAAGACCGCCGAGGGACCGCCGTGCTGAAGAGCGCCAGTGGTGGCGGTTTTCCGCTCAGCGTATTATGACTGTTGGCAGCTCTCCATCCTTTTACGGACGGAGTGCCGCCAACAGCCATACTGGCGGTCGGCGGGGAGGTGGAGGTTGCTCCACCTCCACCGCCACGTCAAGAGAACACCGCCCACCGAATCACGTCCTGTGATTCGGCGTGGCGGTGTTCTGTTGACGGTGTGGTGTCGGTGGAGCTGCCCCCATGGATCCGGTCCCCTCCCGGAGGATCGACGGACCAGGTAAGTCGATCGTCCGTAGGGGAGGGGGTGGGGGGGTGTTGTGTGTTGTGTGCGTGCATGGGGGTGTGCATGTGTGTATGTAGAGGGGGTGTGTGAGTGCGTGTATGCTTGCGGGGGTGTTGTGAGTTTGGGAATGAGTGCATGTATGTCTTTAGGTATGTCTGTATGGTTGTGTGCGTGTATGGTTGAATGTGGGCGTGCGTGTCTGACTGTGTGGATGTTGGCATGTATGTCGGTGTGTGTGCGTGTATGTGTGTTGGTGGTGCCTGCATGCGTGTCGTGTGTGAATGAGTGATGTGATGTTGGAGGTCGGGGTGGGGAGGGGGGTCCTGCCACCTTTGGGGGGTGGCAGGGGTGGTGGGGGGTGTAGGGGAGGGAGTCGGGGTGGGGGTGGGGGAGACCCGTATCAGTGCCAGGGAAGGAATTCCCTGGCACTGATAGTGCTTACCGCCATGGATTTCATGGCGGTTTCAAACCGCATGAAACCCATGGCGGTCAGCCGGGTCCAAATACCACCGGCGGTATAGTGACGACCGGCGGGCTGGAGACCGAGGTCTCCAGCCCAGCGGTCGTCTCCGCCCTGGCGGGCGGAATGGAGAAGCGGCGGATGACCATGGCGGTAACCGCCATGGTCATAATTGCAAAAAATGTACCGCCAGCCTGTTGGCAGTCTTACCGCTGCTTCTCCGCCGTCCGCCAGGGTCGTAATGACCCCCTTTATGTTTAAGCAATTTCAATTTCTGATATTGTTTATCAATTAGCTGCTAAGTGGTTTGTAAAAAATCTATCGTTCAATTTGTGCAGTTTTTCATAAGGTTTCTCATTAAGTTATCATGCCGTTTGTAAGTGATCTTTCATGTAACTTACGCATTTTAATTGGGATAGCAAAAAACGTAAAGTAAAAAGTGAAAGAAGACGTAGAAAGAAAAAAGATGAAACAGGATAAAAAAGTGATAGAATGGTTAGTAAAAGTTTTGGTTGAGATAGGTGAAGAGAGCTAGCGATACTGAGAAGGACATGTAGCAAGAGGTAGAAGGATGGGGTACTGTGGAGAGGTAAGTGAATAAAAGGACTAAAAGCTAGTTTTGATGCCTTTAGCATTGGTGATTTATTTTGGTAGAACATAACCAAAGAATAATACCATTCCCTCCACTACCGGTTCAAGGTTTTAAAATGTGAAGTCTTTGGGGGTTATTACAACTTTGGAGGAGGTGTTAATCTGTCCCAAATGTGACGGATATACCACCAGCCGTATTACGAGTTCCATACGATATAATGGACTCGTAATACGGCTGGTGCTATATCCGTCACTTTACCGTCACTTTTGGGACGGATTAACACCTCCTCCAAAGTTGTAATAACCCCCTTTGTCTCTTTCCTTCTTGTAACATAATCAGGTGTCTTTTCCTTCTCCTCTGAGTGGAGTTGTAGTCTGGCTGATGGTTCCTTTGGAAGAAGTGTTAAGATAACACTGGGTAAGAATCACATGAAATAAAAAAAAAAAGAAAATAAAAGTAATACATTATGTGCCAGTTTGTGGTACAACCGCAACCGAAGAATAACAACCAGTATAGGGTTCAAGATTTTAGAAAGTGAAGTTCTTTCCTCTCTCCCTCTTGGGAAATAATCGGGTGCCTTTTTCTTATCTTCTAGATGGAGATGTGATGGTCCCGCGGATGGTGAAGTGAAGATAACACTGGGTAAGTATCAGGTGAAAAAATCTCAAAATAAAAATTATAAATTATAAACCAGTGTCTGTTTTTTTTTAAAATTCCTAGCTGGCCTTTACCTCTACTATTGAACTAGAACCGTTTAAAAAAATGACATGGGCAAAGGGGGGTTTATGTAAGTTTGTGCCTCTGGGTTCAGACCGCCACATGATTTGCTATTTGTACACACCAAACTTTCTTAGATATCTTTTGTGAGTTCCAGGGTTTTGATTTCCCCTCATCCTTGTTGTGAGCACTAACAGCATTGATGCGCTTCCCTTTCTTCAATTAATATTGGGACAAATAATTCTTCTTCCCCTTCTAACCTGGGCATTAATGTTACTATATGTGACGTTATGCGAATAACCGTAGGTCTCACAGAGCTTCCAAAAAATATGGGGCCAGATGTAGGAAACTCCCAAATTGCGACTTGCTATTTGCGAGTCCCTGTGACTCGCAAATTGCAAGTCGCGATTTGGGATCTAGAAAGGTGTCTCAGACACCTTCTGCGAGTCGCTATGGGGTCGCAAAGACCCACCTCATTAATATTAATGAGGTGGGTCGCAATTTGCGACCCCATAGCGACTCAGGGCACTCACGGGGATGGAGGCCTGCTGGGAACAGCAGACCTCCATGTCCGTGACTGGTTTTAAATAAAGCTGTTTTTTTTTTTTCAAAGTGCAACCCGTTTTCCTTAAAGCAAAACGAGCTGCACTTTGAAAAATAAACCAAAACCTTTTGTTTCGGTATTTTTCAGGGCAGGTAGTGGTCCATTGGACCACTGCCTGCTCTGAAAAATTATTTTTGGGTCCAGTCACAAAGGGGAAGGGGTCCCATGGGGACCCCTTCCCGTTTGCGAGTGGGTTACCATCCACTTCAAGTGGATGGTAACTGCGAGTCCATTTGCGACCGCGTAAGGAATTGTATACCACTGCGACTCGCAAATAGGAAGGGAACACCCCTTCCTATTTGCGACTCGGAAATGCATTTTGCGAGTCGGTTCCGACTCGCAAAATGCATTTCTACATACCAGATAGGGTTTAGCGACTCGCAAACGGTGTTTTTCGCCGTTTGCGACTCGCTAAACCTTTCCTACATCTGGCCCATAGTCACCGCATGAGGCATATTACTCCACCAGGGCGACAGCTGCGAATAACTAAAAGAAAAGCAAAACAAACTAACGAAAACCCATAATCTTGTAGGCTTCTTCATTTCTTGCTCACTCTGCTGTCCGTCTCTCGGGTCTGAACCTGCTAACCACAACCCACCTGTGCTGTGGCGGGCAGACTTGCGAACAGTGGCGGAGTCCACCACCCCTTCTCCCCGGTCTCCTCGTCGGGTACTATTTCCACGCTGACGTCGTTGTCAACTCTGGTGCCGGCCTCCAGTGTTGGATGTGCTGCTTCTTCTGTTCCTGCC
This sequence comes from Pleurodeles waltl, assembly GCF_031143425.1. Classification (NCBI taxonomy): domain Eukaryota; kingdom Metazoa; phylum Chordata; class Amphibia; order Caudata; family Salamandridae; genus Pleurodeles; species Pleurodeles waltl. Next base: position 850,625,737 of record NC_090444.1, read on the forward strand.
TGTGCGTCGGTGTTTGCAGTTTCCCAGTCACTCTGTGGAGCCCCAACCTGGTGAGTCTCATTTCTTTTAATGGTGCTGTCCCCCCAGTCTCACCACTTGCTGTCTTTCTCATTCTTCTCTTTCTAGGATTCCATTGCAATTTCCAACCGGTGCTGGAGCGGCACTGCAGGACCACATAGGTAAGTGTTTTTTTTTTTTTTTTTTGTACCCACACCTTCTCACATCTCTGCCCCCTTACTTTCTTCCATTAGAGAAGAAATCGGTTTTGCGGGTAACAGGATAGAAAATCTATGTTGTCCTGTACCTTTCCTTTGGCAGCTAATACATCTCAAACGGTTGGAGGGCCAGAAACCACCCTGTGACTCTAACGTTACTTTTATTACTAGCTATCTATGTGAGAGGGACTTGATCTGTATACAGTTTGAACTTGTGACCTTCTAAGCAAAATCTTAGGGCCTCCATGGTCCACTTAATTGCTGGGCACTACTTCTGTCTTCCAGAATAATAAATTTCTCTAGGAAAACATATTCTTCTGAAAAACAGTATGTGTTTTTTTCCCCTCCCTGCCTCATCTTTTTGGGACAGCACTGCATCTAATCGCATTTCTGATGTACATGTTTGGAGCATGAAGGGCTTTGCAAAGTAAGGGGACTGTAATATGGGTTCAATAGAAATTATGGTGGTCATTCCAACCCTGGCGGTCTGTGTTAAAGCGGCGGCCAACCCGCCAACAGGCAGGCGGTCAAAAAAATGGAATTCTGACCCTGGCGGAAACCGCCAACAGAGACCGCCACTTTAACACTCCGACTGCCACGGCGGGACAAACAAACAGCGCGGCGGTCACCGCCAACAGACAGGCGGGAGACAAAGTACCGCCCACCCTATCACAACCCACCAATCCGCCACCTTTTCCGGGGCGGTAGCCCCGCCGATAAAAACACGGCGGAAACAGACATCACGAACGGAAAACGGTCACCTCTACACACTCCACGAGGAATCTGAACAGCATGGAACCCGAACTATACATCCTACCAGCTATTGTCTTCCTGCTCCTCTACCAGGAGCACGAACGCCGGCGCAGAAGACACCGGTGAGTACTGCACCTACGACACAGGGGAGGCAAAAAATTACGGGCACACACATACGCGACACACCCACCCCCACCCTCACCCACTACAACACACACATCAATGCATAGCAACACATCACAGTTACCCTCCCAACCCCCCCGGAAGAATGCAAAGACAAAAGGAAATGACCATGAAATTTGAATTATATTGTACGGCTAAGTAAAAAAATATATCAAACATCTATAACTCTATATACATATGTAAATTGTCCGGTCCAAATTGGGTATCAGCCATTTTTCCTGGACCAATGGGCCTAAACACATGGGCAAAGCCCACACAGGAGACCCGAATCCATTGGAGAGAACACTGCAGGGGCATCAGATAGCAAAACTACAGGCACCTCAGGGGGAAGGGAAGGGGGGGCACCTCAGTCAGATGAGTCCACGATGTCAGATCCACGAGGGGCCTCCATGGCCACTGTTCAATCCTGGGGAGTGCAAAACCACAGTCTCACAAGTCTCTACAGTGGGTGGATTGCCCACTGTGCCATCCTGGGGAGTGCAAAGCCACAGTCTCACAAGTCTCTACAGTGGGTGGTCTGCCCACTGTGCCATCCTGGGGAGTGCAAAGCCACAGTCTCACAAGTCTCTACAGTGGGTGGATTGCCCACTGTGCCATCCTGGTGAGTGCAAAGCCACAGTCTCACAAGTCTCTACAGTGGGTGGATTGCCCACTGTGCCATCCTGGGGAGTGCAAAGCCACAGTCTCACAAGTCTCTACAGTGGGTGGATTGCCCACTGTGCCATCCTGGGGAGTGCAAAGCCACAGTCTCACAAGTGGATTACAGACTCCACTGGTTCTGGAGGAGGCATGGTGCCCAGAGTGCTTCGTGCAGCCCTGCCCGACACAGATGCGGGCCTGCCCCTTCTGCCAATGGGCCAGCGGTGCGTGACACGGCGGTGCCCAGCGGAGCGGTGCTTGAGAGGAAGGGCCCAGCGGAGCGGTGCTTGAGAGGAAGGGCCCAGTGGAGCGGTGCTTGAGAGGAAGGGCCCAGCGGAGCGGTGCAGAGACGGCGGTGCCCAGCGGAGCGGTGCTTGAGAGGAAGGGCCCAGCGGAGCGGTGCTTGAGAGGAAGGGCCCAGCGGAGCGGTGCTTGAGATGAAGGGCCCAGCGGAGCGGTGCTTGAGAGGAAGGGCCCAGCGGAGCGGTGCAGAGACGGCGGTGCCCAGCGGAGCGGTGCTTGAGAGGAAGGGCCCAGCGGAGCGGTGCTTGAGATGAAGGGCCCAGCGGAGCGGTGCTTGAGAGGAAGGGCCCAGCGGAGCGGTGCAGAGACGGCGGTACCCAGCGGAGCAGTGCTTGAGAGGAAGGGCCCAGCGGAGCGGTGCTTGAGAGGAAGGGCCCAGCGGAGCGGTGCTTGAGATGAAGGGCCCAGCGGAGCGGTGCTTGAGAGGAAGGGCCCAGCGGAGCGGTGCTGGAGAGGAAGGGCCCAGCGGAGCAGTGCTTGAGATGAAGGGCCCAGCGGAGCGGTGCTTGAGAGGAAGGGCCCAGCGGAGCGGTGCAGAGACGGCGGTGCCCAGCGGAGCGGTGCTTTAGATGAAGGGCCCAGCGGAGCGGTGCTTGAGAGGAAGGGCCCAGCGGAGCGGTGCTTGATGATGAAGGGCCTAGCAGAGCAGTGCTTGAGAGGAAGGGCCCAGCGGAGCGGTGCAGAGACGGCGGTGCCCAGCGGAGCGGTGCTTGAGATGAAGGGCCCAGCGGAGCGGTGCTTGAGATGAAGGGCCCAGCGGAGTGGTGCTTGAGAGGAAGGGCCCAGCGGAGCGGTGCAGAGACGGCAGTGCCCAGCGGAGCGGTGCTTGAGAGGAAGGGCCCAGCGGAGCGGTGCTTGAGGGGAAGGGCCCAGCGGAGCGGTGCTTGAGAGGAAGGGCCCTGTTCAGCGGTTCTTGAGACGGCGGTGCCCTGTTCAGCGGTGCTTGACTTGAAGGGCCCTGTTCAGCGGTTCTTGAGACGGCGGTGCCCTGTTCAGCGGTGCTTGACTTGAAGGGCCCTGTTCAGCGGTTCTTGAGACGGCGGTGCCCTGTTCAGCGGTGCTTGACTTGAAGGGCCCTGTTCAGCGGTTCTTGAGACGGCGGTGCCCTGTTCAGCGGTGCTTGACATGTGTCTCCAGGGCACCAGATCCGGCCATGAAATGGTTTCAGTCGCCACCTGACATGTGGCTGCCGGGCCCTTCGTGCACATCTGTCTTCTCGCTTGCGGGGCCCTCCTGTGCTGCCGTCCCAGCCCGTGGGTGTCCTCCTTCACACCTGGAATGGGGCTGGTGGGGCCCTCCTGGGCAGCTCGCCTGCTGCCAGACTTGTCGGGCGTGCTGCCCTTGCCACCCTTCCCTGCTCCTCTGTGGCCCTTTCCTCCCTTTTTCGGTGTGCTAGGTGGCACCCCACTTCCTGACGGTGCCAGGGTAGTGCCTTTGGAGCCTGCTGTCTCTGGCTTCTCGCGCCGGCCACTTGGTTTCTTGGCTTTTTTTCCAGGGGGGGGGGGGCTGGCTGTCTCTTTACTGCTAGCCGAAGTAGATGGCCTTGAAGGTGGTGGACTCCAAAATCCTTGGACTATTGTCCTTGTAGGTCCAGGGTTTGTGGTGGCTGAGGTGCTGATTGGAGACTTATGAGATGGAGGGGGTGGGTCAGGTGATGGAAAGAGGTTAAGTTTGGACAGGAAAAGCTTTTTAGGAGCAGTGGGAAGGGTAGGTGTAGTGGGTATGGGAGTGGAGGAAGAGGATGTGGTTGTAGGAGAGTCAAGTCTGGTGTCTTTGGGTGCAGGTGCTTGTGCTGGAGGCTGTCGTGAGGTGGATGGCTGTTGGGTGGGTGGCTGCCTGCGTTTGTGTGGTTTGGAAGAGGGGGTGACAGACACACTGGGAGAGGACACAGGGGACGTGTAAATGGTAGTGGGGGTGTTGACTGCACGTGTGCGGAGTGTTCTGGTGGGTGTGCTGGTGATGGACGTAGTGGCTGATGATGTTGTGCATGCAAGTGTGAGTGGAGACGTGACAGGGAGGGAGGAGGGAGACGAGGAGGAGGGGGACACAGAGGAGGCAGTGGCTGTTGGCATGTCTGCATGTGGATGTTGCTTGTGTGAATGCGTGTGTGATGTGTGGTGCTTATGTCTGGATGAGCTTGCCTTGGGTGTTGAGGTGTGTGCAGGCTGGTCTGTAGGTGTGTCTGGGATAGGCAGAGGTACAGGGGAGTGGGACTGGGTTGAGGAAGTTGGAGGTGGGAGGCAGGAGACAGGGACAATGGCTGCCGTCAGTGCTGAGGCCAGAGCGTTGAACGATCGCTGATGGGCAGCCTGACCCCAATGAATGCCCTCCAGGTATGCATTACTCCGGTGCACCTCCCTCTCTACACCCTGGATGGCATTCAAAAGGGTAGACTGCCCAACAATGAGCGTCTTCAGGAGGTCAATGACCTCCTCACTGAGGGCAGCAGGGGTAACTGGGGCAGGGCCTGAGGTGCCTGGGGCGAAGGAGATGCCCACCTTCCTGGGTGAGCGGGCACGGGGCGAAGGCTGAGGGGCTGCTGGGAGGGCGGAGCTGGTGCCCTGGGTGGCGACTGTACCTGTTGTTGCGGTGGGCACGGATGTTGCCGCCACCACAAGGGAGCTCCCTTCCGAGGACGTGTCTGTGTCGCTGGTGTCACCACGTGTCCCCGCTGTGGAGCTCCCCTCGCCCTCCGTCTCACTGGTGTACTCCGAGTCGGTTGCATGGCCCTCCATGGCCATGTGAGATGCAGCTCCCTCGTGCTCCGATGCCACTTCTCCTCTGCCTGATGATGCTAATGCACACATGAACAGGAAGACCACAAAAAAGGGTGGGGGGGAGAAATAAAGACATGTTGAGTGCATGCATTGGCGACACAGTTGGCGGAGAGGACAGACACAGAAGCCCCCTGCACTACGCCGCACACTTGGGGTACACTAAATCCGTGGGACATGGCCTTCAAGCCTATGGACGACAAATCCACACATAGGGGGTGATTCTAAGCTTACCGCCAGAAGACCGTACCGCGGTCAAAAGACCGCGGCGGTCATTCTGGGTTTCCCACTGGGCTGGCGGGCGACCGCCGAAAGTCCGCCCGCCAGCCCAGCGGGAAACACCCTTCCCACGAGGACGCCGGCTCAGAATGGAGCCGGCGGAGTGGGAAGGTGCGACGGGTGCAGTTGCACCCGTCGCGAATTTCAGTGTCTGCAAAGCAGACACTGAAATTCTTCGTGGGGCCCTCTTACGGGGGCCCCTGCAGTGCCCATGCCATTGGCACGGGCACTGCAGGGGCCCCCAGGGGCCCCGCGGCACCCCCTACCGCCATCCTGTTCCTGGCGGGAGACCCGCCAAGAACAGGATGGTGGTAGGGGGTGTCAGAATCCCCATGGCGGCGGAGCTCGCTCCGCCGCCATGGAGGATTCTCAAGGGCAGCGGGTACACCGCCGACTTTCCGTTTCTGGCCGCGGCTGAACCGCCGCGGTCAGAATGCCCAGCGGTGCACCGCCAGCCTGTTGGCGGTGCTACCGCCGACCTCCGCCATGGCGGTAATTACCGCCAGGGTCAGAATGACCCCCATAGGTGACACAGGGTCATGAATAGCTGTACTAGGCAACCTACAGAGGTGGGGTGCGGGGGCACAGGGCCATGCCTAACGGAGGGGCCTAGCCTACGGAAATCGCCCTGGCCTAGGGATACCCACAGCCCTCCTCCCCCACCCAGACACCTCCAATGTGCGCAAAATCACCAGAATGTGCTTGTACTCACCCCCTTGTGTCTGCTGTGATGTCCTCACTCTGTTGTCCTTCCTAGGCACCGTCCGCTGGGACATGCGAGGATATGGAGGAATCTTCCTGTGTACATACCGCTGGTGGACCTGTCGACAATGGAAGAAAGACATGTCATACTAACATACAGGCTTGACAGAGCCACTATACAGAAACTGTCTGCCCAGCTGGAGCCAGACCTGATGTCACCCATCCGCCAACCCACAGGGATTCCCCCTCTAGTGCAGGTTCTGTCAGTACTCCATTTTTTGGCAAGTGGGTCATTCCAAACAACAGTGGCCATTTCATCAGGGATGTCACAGCCTATGTTTTCCAAGGTGTTGTCCAGAGTGTTGTCTGCCCTGCTGAAATACATGCGGAGCTACATTGTTTTCCCTGAGGTGGGCGATTTGGCTACTGTGAAGGGTGATTTCTATGCGCTTGGACATATTCCCAACATCATTGGTGCAATTGATGGGACACATGTTGCTTTGGTCGCCCCTGCACGAGTGAACAGGTGTACAGGAACAGAAAAAGTTATCATTACATGAATGTACAGGTGGTCTGTTTGGCTGACCAGTACATCTCCCATGTAAATGCCAAGTTCCCTGGGTCAGTGCATGACGCGTACATCCTGCAAAATAGCAGCATCCCTTACGTGATGGAACTACTTCAGAGACACCGTGTGTGGCTAATTGGTGACTCTGGTTACCCCAACCTGTCCTGGCTACTGACCCCAGTGAGGAATCCCAGGACAAGGGCAGAGGAACGGTACAATGAGGCCCATGGGCGTACTAGGAGGGTGATCGAGCGGACCTTCGGCCTCCTGAAGGCCAGGTTCAGGTGCCTCCATATGACAGGTGGATCCCTAATGTACTCACCAAAGAAGGTGTGCCATATCATCGTGGCCTGCTGTATGCTTCACAACCTGGCTTTGCGACGCCAGGTGCCTTTCCTGCAGGAGGATGGTCCAGATGGTGGTGTTGTGGCAGCTGTGGAGCCTGTGGAGAGTGAAGAGGAGGAAGACGAAGAGGACGACACAGACAACAGGGACACAGTAATACAGCTGTATTTTCAATGACATACAGGTAAGAATCAACACCGGCTTTTTACATTTACTTAAAGTCTCCTGCCTCTCTACTGTCTGAGTTTCCCCCCAGTGTATGTTAACTGAGTTGTGACTTTCCCTTCCAATTTCAGAGATGTGGGCCCCACTCCGTGACCTCTGCTTTGTTTCCCCATGGACTACAGCCGTGTGACAGTGGTATGTTTTCATCACAATGTAACTGGACATTTTGGCACGGTTCTGTGTAATACATTTGTTCAAAAATACAGGCAGACTCCAGATTATTTTTGTGCAATAAGTGTGTTTATTAAAGTGCTCAAATTTGGGTAATGGTTGCAATTCGGTGATGGGTGATGGTGGAGGAATGTCCATGGCAGAGTCCAGATTTTCAGTCTCACAGGTGCATTGTCCATATGCCTGTGGAAGGTGGAGCAGGGGCAGTTTAAGGTTGGAAAGGGTGACAATGTGGGACAGTGGGATGACAATCAGGGGGTATCCTTTCCTGGCGGGGGTCTTGGCATCTTACTCTGTCTTCTTCCTAGATCTCAGGCCCCGCTTGCGGGGTGGTTCTCCTTCTGCAGGGGGTGGGGTTCTGTTGGCCTGTTGTTCTTGTGTCGGGCCTCCTGTCCACTAGCGCCGGCGGAGGTGGTAGCCTGTTCTTGGTCCATGCTAGTGACAGGGGCCCTTTGTGGTGCCACATGGTCCCGCAATGTGCTGACAATCTGATTGAGAGCCACAACGATGGTGCCCATTGCGGAACTGATGCTTCTGAGTTTCCGAGGCCCTCAGGATGCAGGATCGCTAAGACCTGTTCCTCCCATGTTGTAAATTCCCGGGGTTGAGGTGGGGGTCCGCCGCCAGTCTTCTGCACCGCGATGTTGTGTCTGGATACCATGGAACGCACCTTCCCCCGTAGGTCGTTCCACCGCTTCCTGATGTCATCCCGATTTCGTGGATGCTGACCCACAGCGTTGACCCTGTCCACTATTCTTTGCCATAGCTCCATCTTCATGGCAATGGTGGTGTTCTGCACCTGTGTCCCGAAGAGATGGGGCTCTACCCGAACTATTTCCTCCACCATGACCCTGAGTTCAGCGTCTGAAAACCTGGGGTGTCTTTGGGGTGCCATGGGGTGGTGTGGATGAGGTGTGAGGTGGTGTTTGTGGTGATGAGTGAGGTGAGTGTGGTGTTTTGTGCGTGGATGTTGTGTGAGTGATGGTGTTATGTGCCTGTGAATGCTCTGTACTAGCTGGTAGTGTTTCTCTCTGGCCTTAGTCAATAAATGGTGGTCATAGGGGTTTGTGGGTGATGTGGGTGTGTGTTTTATATTGTATTGGGTGTGTGGGAGTGTTGTTTGTATGTGTATCAGGTGTGTGTATTTAGAATTGTCCAATGTGGTAGTGTTTTGTAAGTGTGTGTGTACTTTGAGCGCGGCGGTGTGTACCGCCAATGGAATACCGCGGTTGAAAGACCGCCGCGTGGATTCGTGGGTCGGAATGGTATGGGCGTATTTCTGTTGGCGTGACGATGGAGGTTTGGTCATCGCCAGTTTTTCGCTGGCTGTTGGTGTGGCGGACTTTTGTGGATGTCGGGTTTTTGGCGGTTTGCCTGTTGCGGGTCAGAATGACCGTGGCGGTTTCCCGCGGCCGTGGCGGTGTTATTGCGGTCTTCTGACCGGCGGTAAGCGCCTTTTACCGCCGAGGTCAGAATGACCCCCTATGTCCTTTAAAATATCAACATTTGTTGAGCCTCAGGACTACGGCCTTTTTGAAAGCAGACTTGTATTTGGGAATGAAATGAATTTGCCAGTACTCTTTACACACAATGAACTGGGCTTCCCCTGGTTTCTCTGTCATTTCATCTATTTGCAGAAACTGGTCGATATTAAATGTTGATGCTTTATTTACTTGTCTAAAATCTATACAAAACTAGATAGTACCATCTGGTTTGGGTACCTGTACCACCAGAGAACTTCCCCTTGCTATTGGGGATTTCAGTGATCACTACTAAAAGCATAGTTTGCACCTCCTCCTTGATAGCAGCTCTCCTAGCTTCTAGAAGGATTTTTGCTTGGCCACTTTACCAGACTCCGTGATGATGTTATGTTGAATAACAGTAGTACTGCCTGGGGTCAAAGAAAATACTTTGGAGAAGCAACTTAAAGCTTGAATCAACTCTTATTTTATTTCTCATCTAATTGATCATTGATGCAAGCTAGGTCTGTGGTACTTTCAGAAAGATTTTCTCAGGATATTGCTTGGACAAGGCCCTCCCATTTTTCAAAGGAGATTGAAATTATATATTTGGGAATTCACATGTATCCCTTCTAATTTTCTTGGATAGGTAACTGGGGTTACCTGATCTAGACCTTTATAGGACACTTGTCAGTGAATTAGCATCTTATTTGTAGAGGGAAGTAACAGCAATAAGATCAAGTCACTTGGCTGGAAAATTCTTAATTTTGCTTTTCAGTTATGGAGAGCTTTCTGATTTTTGTTGTTTTTTCAACATTTTGTTGGACAGTCTCCTTCATTTTCCCTAGCCTGGTTAACAGTTGAGTTAACCATTCTAGGAGGGTGCAGTGGTATTTGGTTCAGTGTCCAAGACCTATTTGGGCATATCCACCAGAGGTCTTAGTTGTTGTCCAAAATGCTGTTTGGGAAGGGGATAACCTGTTATGTTCTGTTCTGGCAGCGAATGACCTATAATGCAAGAGGTAAAACGTTTATGAATAAATTGCATAGTTAATTAAAACCATTACACACAAAAGAGATACATTTAATTAACAGATAAATTAAAAGGTTTACGTTATTAAAGCTACATAATATTGTAGTATCACAGGTCTACATGATAGACGTGATTAAAAGTGGAAAAAAGCGGCAGTTAACAAAGGCCTAAGAAAATTATCAATTGCATTAAAGGAACTAATTAATTGTATACAAAAACTTTAGTTATTCGCGCTGCCTAGCATAACATGCCCTTCTTGTTAACCAGGTCTTCATTATATGTTGTGTGGATAGAAGTCATCAAAATGCTTCTTTTAAGATAGACCATAGAGCATAGACCGTGGGCCTACGTGTGACTGTTAAATCAGCTCACAAACAGAGATGGTACAAGTAGTGTTGTTACCAAATATAGGTTCCCCAGTGTACTGTGCCAAAGTTTAAGAAGGTGCACCCCAATGGCCATTTGTCACCAGTATTTCAGTGACACCTGTGCAGGTGTTAACGAGGGTACCGCTGTGTGCATTGTTTTTAAGCTATTTTCACCCTTGTAAGCAGTTATTTTTGCTTCAAGTAATTGTACAAATTGAGCTACCCGGAAATTAATTCGTGTGTGAACTGGGTTGAGATCTTGAAAAAGGGCTTGTCTGCAGGTTCTTGTCCCAGTTTAGATAAATGGCCCCCTCAGTAGTTTTTATTTCTTTCATGGAGGTGCACCGGACAAACACAGAGCTTACATCATCATCTCCTTTCCTGAGCAGCAAAATCTGTACTCTTCTGTATCTGCTATTGTGGACCAGGGGGACCTGGTCCAAAGTTGACTGAACCCCAAGGCACAGTCACATGAATGTTAGCATTATGTGGAGTGGGTATCCATGATAAAACAGGTCTGGGGTTTTAATTTAAAAGCTTTTAAGAGTCAATAACTTGCCAGGCATAAGCTCTCTTCGCCAGGGTTGCTTTCTCATCTTGCAGAGAGAGTGATTTTAGTAATCTGGTTGAGATTTTTTTTAACTCTTTTGATGGGATCTGAAAATTCCATAGGTTTTCGACATGAAGAGATCGAATTGCATCTGTAATTAAATAAATGTGTGGCCTTTGAATTCTGATTGATTATTTTCCGCTACTCCAAGCTGATACAGTATTGTTTTCAGCCAGTCAGAAACAATGGTACTTTTTATGGCCCAGGCATGTTTTATAAGGTCTTACCCTAGGTACTGCTGGGCCTGTGAAGTGTAATTTGGAAGTTTGAATACAGCCCTGTGGGTCTTGGCAGACAGTAGAACTAGAAGTCTTGCCAACTTGCCTGCTATAATTTTGCAGCCGTATACTACTGTTGGTAAAAAGTTTGCCGCCATTACTTTTTGTAGGGGCCTCAGTAGTCCTTGCAAAGTTTTTGTGAGCAACTTCAAATCTTATAGTTGGGAGGCAGCTTTCTATTTCTTGGTCTCCATATGAGGGTTAAAGGATCCTCAGAGTCAAAAAAACACTCCAAGGTATTTGTACTGTGAATCACATGCAAGTCAAAGACCATCAATATTTTAAGAACCAGTTGTTTTTAATCTCTCACAGAATTTGAACACTTTGGTTTTGGTGAGGTTAATTTCTAATTTGTTCTGTTGTGTAAGTAAACATTCCTTTTGAAAGTCGCTGGAGTCTTACAGGAATCAAAATCAGTAAAAGCAAGTCATCAGCATATGGAATGTTGGTCAGCAGGAGACTACAGAGTTGTGGTGAGTGTCTATTTAGAGAATTTAATTCACTTGGTAGACCCGCAATATAGATGTCAAACAGCAGCAGGACAAGGACACGCCCCTACTTCAGTCCTCTTGATGTGTGTATCTTGCAGGAAAGCTTTGTAATATCTCCTGTAACTTTCCACTGTGCCATGTATCACTATATGTATGGTGCTTTAGATCCCATTATTTATTAGTTTCTGGCAAGGTAGGTCTTGCAGAGCCCTGCCAAAGACTGCATTGTAGTCGAAGAAACAGTCGTAAAGTGTGGATTTAGAAGCAAAGATGTTTCCCATGCAGGTAGTGAGGGCCGTTAGATTTGATAATGTGTCCTTTCCTGGACAGAAGCCTGATTGATTCCATGAGATGAGACCCAAACTGCTTGACCATGCTGCGGGGTCTTGTACCACAAGACTTGCAAACTTTTTGGAATCTATATCAAGTAATGCTATCAGTCGATAGTTAGCTGGGTTACTCGTATTGCCTGCTTTATAAATTGGGTGTATTATAGAGCCATGCTACGAGTCTGGGATGACCTGGTTCTGGAAAACTGCGGCGTATAAAGTGTTGAGATTACTATTCTATGTTGGACTCAAATAGGACTGCAGAAGAGGACTTTAGGGCCAGAGGCATCATCTTCTTTGCACATTCTTATGTTTTGTAAGGAACTTGGGTTTTGATTAGGGTTCTATGGTGTCCAGCTGTTTAACACCTTCCCAGTATTGCTGTCACCTGGTGTCGTGCTTTATTGGGTTAACAAGGTATGACATTTCTTTTTGCAGTTATTGGTGGGCGAGTCTGTTTGCTGTGGTAGATGATCTTTCCTACTATGCGATTGAATGGCATGTGAATTTTTATTGTCCTGTTGTGCATGACAGAATGGTGCTTTCTAAGATGCTGCGCCCATAATTCCTGTAAGATATTTGTGTTATCAGAAGCGGTTGGATCCTTGTCGAGTTCATTTATAATTTTCCAGAAGGCTTTAGGGTTTATGGTTTTCCATGAATGAAGCACCCTAGCCCAGAATTTGTCCAAGTGATCTTTTTTGGCTATCCAGCCTGCCTGCCTGTAGTTACGACGCAGAGCCCTTTCCTACTTGCGCTGAATCATGTTAATGTTATCCTTTTTAAGTTTGTGATATTCTTCATTCAATGTTTTCTTTTTTACGATAAGCTATTTGGATATCCAAGATAATTTTTTCCTTTTGATGGTAAGAAGGGGCTCAGTGATCTTACTCTTGCAGATATTTCTTAGCAGCATTTTACATTATTGTTCCCACTTGGTGATTGCGTTGTGTGCAGTAAACTGCTGCTCATTCACCAGTTCTATGTAGTTTTGCATAACCTTATCCTGGAGCTTTCTGTGCCACCTTAGTCTCTTCAGATTTCTGAATTGATGTCTGAGATTAGAATATTGGCATTTGAATGTACGCACAGGTGGAGATTTTGCGTTATTACTTGTGGGTTGTGATGGCTGTCCTCGCTTTCTTCCATCTGAAAACCGTCATTAAATTTGAAAAGAGGCAGTTGAGTAATCTATTAAGGTGGTTGACTTTTGTAAAATAAATGTCCAGGACTGGGGTGTGTCCCCTGTGAACCTTTCGTGCAGGATCCTGAGGCCAGAATTGAAGAGTAGGGATGCAAACTGGGAGCCTTGGGGATCTTGTTGTCTTGACACCTATGCTGTCTTTTCTGGAATATTCCAAAATATGTTTTGGGCTGTTATGTTGCTATTGTGCATTTACGGATTAAACAAATTTGTGTTAAAGTCTCCAGAGGTTATTCTATAATAAGGATCTTGCTCTTTCATTAATTTATTGTTTGTTGCTTCCAGGTTCTTTATGGCAATTGCTTTTAATCTGGAGTTCGGATTGATGTATACATAGAGTATCATGAGTGGCCGCTTAGGTCCATGTGTCTAGTTCTCGACATTGACAGCCTGAAGCCAGTTCTTTGGAAGATTCAGTTGCTCTGCCTTTGATTTGAGGTGTGCTGAGATGTATATTGCAAGGCCCCTTTGTGCCGACTTTTAGGGCTTATTCTTATGCATTCTTGTTGTATTCAGGATACTCTATCAGGGGCACCGAGCGCTCTGCCCAAGTTTCCTGGAAGAGGATGATTTGAAACTTAGTGAAATACTGCACAACCTCTGGGTCTGATGCCTTTTTGGGAAAGCCAGACACATTCCATGAGCAGATATATATTAGTGAAGAAGGTGGGCAAAATCTAGTGGTGGCTCCAGGTGACCACTCAGTGTTTTTGGTCTGGTGTGTTATTGTCCCAAATACATATGTCCCTGTTTCCTACCAGGACTGATAAGAGCCATGACCTGTCGTGTATGGTGAAAGGATACAATCTTTCAGTTTTAGTGTTAACCTACATTGCGCCTGATCCTGCTTGTTCCTTGCAGCTCTTTACTTTTTTCCTAATGGCATTCCTCGAAATTTAGAATGGGCAGAAGGAAGAGGGCTTCTTTCCTGACCGAGAGATTTGCATAATTGTTCTTTGCCTGCAGCTTTTCATTGCCTGTCAGAGTGTGTCCCTTTGTTGTTAGTGGTGAGTGTGGGGAAAGCCCTGACTGATTTAGAGCTAGTGGTTCAAAGGATGCTGTTCCCAAAATAGATGGGGAACGGTTGGCCAGGTATGGCTCAACCCCAGAATTTCTTTTTCTGTGCACACCTTTAAAGAAAGTTCTGGGGTTGCCAATGATATCAGGGTTGACTCTGTTATTTGGCTCGTCTTGGTTTGAGGAATGCTACTGATAAGGTGCCTGAAGAGTAGACGCTTTTTATGGTCTTATATAACTATATCAGGTTGCTGCTGTTTAAGTCATCATGTGGCCCCTTGGAAGAGAATTTTGGAACAAACGGGATGTTGGATTCATCGATTCATTATTGTGTGTGATAAAATGTGTTTGGTCAAATGACCTATTTCTGCTTTCTACAGTGGCAGTTTTGGTGTGCCCTTCAGCAAGATCAGTTTGCAATAATTTCATGTCTTGATGGATGAGGTGGTTTGAACGTGAGGTCGGTTGCTATAGGGAGAACATTGAATATTATGTTCCATTATGTGCGGGCAGATGAGTTGGTCCAATTGGTGTATTTCCTATTTTCGGAATGGCCATGTTGGTAAACCCCTCATCAAAATCAGTTTGAGATGATTTTGTATTTTGATGGGTGGGTGGGTTGGTTTAAGGGGCCTGCCTTATGTACCATATTCTGGTAGCACCTGGATACCCTATTGGGTGATTAGCCACGCCTTATGAACCCTGATCGATTTATTGATTGATTCTGAGTATGTGATGAAGTGGACAGTTTAAGTGACAATGATGAGCTCACACTCACAGCCAAGGGATTCTCTATTCCCTGGTTGACCCCCTGCTCCCGTGCCATACCCTCCTCCTGAGGTATTAAATGGACGATTGCTCCCAGCATGCAGGATGTGACAGTCCTGGACTGGCCTTGGTAAAAATGGGGAATGGTTTCCTTTGGGGAGCGTCTTCTGGGTGATTGAACTAATTTTGCATTTACTGCACTTAAGTAGTCTTTTACGTTCTCTTTTGGACATCTGTCCCGGTAGCCTTGTAGTCAGTTCAGTTTTTTTTGTTTGGACTTTTCTACCCCTTTTGTCACTGGTCCCCATTTGGTGGGGCTTGGGCTTGAGCCTGGTAAGGGGACATTGCATTAGTTTTCCATCATGCTGTGTCCTTTTGTTGATTTGTTAATATCAAATGGATTTGTCTGCATTTATGCCTTCCAAGTGTAAGCCAGTGTGTAAGAAAGAAGACATTTTGAAAAAAAATCTGTGAATCACTTGCTATTATGCATAGTCACAAATTCGGAGATGTACAAATAACCAATTGTGTCAATTTTAGAAATGCATAGGTTTCCTTCATACCCATGTTTAAGACTACATATATCACTGAATGAATTGGTCTATACTCAGTAGGCAATTAAACACTGTAGATTGCAGCTCCGTTGTTGCCATTGGGGACCTCAGGTTCTTGGACAACCTACAAACCCTGGATATCCCCATGCCCAGAATGGTCTAGCGGCCTAATGGTATATTGCTTTTGTAAATCAGCCATTGTGACAAGAAGTTACAGATGAAAATGTTGTCACAAATGGGTATTTTACCTACTCATTTTCAATAATGTTGTATTTCCCCAGTTAGTTTCTTTGGGAAAGACTTGCAAGATCTTCTTAAATGACCCTTGCTGAACTCAATATTCTGTCTACTTGTCAGAAATCTACAGCTATCCAGGATCACACCAGTTTCCAGCACAAACTGGAAGTAGGTTGAAAGTACAAACATTCTGGCTACGTCTTTGGAAAATACCAAAACTGTGATTTAAAAATAAATAAATAATTTTTTTGATTCAACTCAACATGTTCCTAGAAGCTGGGAAGATGGTAACTCTAGCAAAGCAAATCTTTTGTTGATGATATTTTTAGAGGGAAAATTAATATATTGTTTGCAGAACACTTTAATTATATTCTCCACCCCCCAACTCCCCAAAAATAAAACATTGTAGGTATATTTTGGCTATTTTCTCGATTTACCTCCTCCAGGGGAATGCTCAAACTCTGGGTATCTTGAAAATCTCCCGGATGTTGGAATAAAAGATACAAAGTTTTTGTGGATACAGGGCTCAGCACTAGGGTGAAAAAGCCTCAGCATTTAAGTGGTTAAAAGCATTTTTACTGCATATTCCAGAACATGACAATATTTATTCCATTTTCTTTAACTTGCTATATGAAATAAGGACATTTTTCTTTTTTTTTGCCCTTATGTCCTCCTCCTAGTGACCTTCATCCCTTATCCTGGGTAACTTTATCCTGTCTTTTATTTGGCATGTTCCTTCTGCCCATTTGAGCTCTCATTTTCAGGTGTGTCACAATTTATTCTTGGTTGCATCTTTCTGTAGCCGCCTTTTCTTAGGATTTCATTCTATTTGATCAGATCCTTTGGGTCACTCAGATTGAGCAGTCTTTTGTTCCACATTTTAGGAGGCTGGCTCAGTATTTACTATATCAAAATGAGATATATTTTCCCCAGAGGATAAAGTAGACAATACTAATGCTCTCTTTATTGGTAGTGTGGTTGAGCAATTAGGCTTATCAGAGGGTAGTGCAAAGCATTTGTTGTACACTCAGACAATATAAGAAGCACAATGATTTAACTCCAGACCAATGGTTTTTATGTAGCAAAATCGTTTCTTAAATTATTATTCGAACCCCAAGATTCAGGTTGCAGGTAAGTACTTCAGTAGATTCATATTTCACACATGTATTAACAGTACTTTGAAATTGATAACTTATACAGTTCTTGAAATATTGGCAATAATATGTTTTAAAATTTGACAGTGCAATTTTCAGAAACAATTCCTGGGGGAAGAAAAGTTAAATCGTTTTACAGGTTAGTACAACACTTACAGTTCCAGTCTCCGGGGGTTAGGAAGTCCACAGGTTGGGGTTCAAGTTAACCCCAAACACCCACCACCAGCAACACAAGGCCGGCCAGATGCAGAGGTCAAAGTGTAGACAAAATTATCATGGGTTCCTATGGAGACTGGGGACACTCGGTTTCAGATCTGCAGGCAGGTAAAGTACCCGTGACATCGGAGGGCAGACCTGGGGGGGTTTAGAGTAGTACTGGGGGCCCACAAGTAGGTACCAAACATACACCCTCAGCAGCACTGGGGTGGCCGGGTGCAGGGTGCACACAAGATGTTGGGTTTCCAATGATTCTCTATAAGGGGATCCCGGGGGGTCACTCAGAGGCTGCAGGCGAGGTCCAGGGGGGTCGTCTCGGCAAACAACAGGGAGGAGGGCTGCCTGCTGAACATTGCTAACCAGGGGTCTGTTTCTCCAAGGCCTGGGGGCTGCAGGTGCAGTGAGTCTTTAGGCGTTGGATATCTTCGTCCAGAGCTTTCTTGGTCAGGGGGGTCCCCGGGATTCTCTCTGCAGGCATCGTCATGGAGGGGTGGAGAGGTCAACCCAGGGTGGGCACTAGCTTGGAATCGCCTGGGGGTCTTCTCTAGCTGGTTGGGATACCTGGACATGGGCCGTGGGTGTTGGATGCAGAGTGGTTATGACAAACATTCGGAGTGAGGTTGGAGTCCTTAGTTGTTGGCTTCTTCTTGGAGTGGGCCACGGTCCACGGGAGTTCTTGGTCCTTTTGGGTGCAGGGTAGTCATCTGGAGCTTGGTAGAGGTCGTTGGTCCAGCTGGATGCGTCACTGTTCTTTTGCAGGTTCTTTGAAGCAGGAGACAGACCGGTAGGGCTGCTGTCAAATCTGTTTTTTTCCTTCTTCTCTGCTGGGGGTTTCGGCTGAGCAGTCCTTCTTCTTCTTGTTAAGTTGACAGGAATCTGGTGAGCTGGGTTCAGGGAGGCCCTTAAATCCTAGGTTTTAGGGGTCAGAGGGCAGTAGCCACTGGCTATTGTCCCTGAGGGTGGCTACACCCTCTTTGTTCCCACTGCCTTTGGGGAGGGGCGCACAAACCTAATCCTATTGGTCCCTTTACTCTAAACCAGGATGGAGGATTCTGCAGGGAGTGGGTCACCTCAGCTCTGGACACCTTAGGGGTGGTTCTGGCTCTGGTGGTCACTCCTCTCTGTTTTCCCTAATTTTCCCACTGGACTTGCCGCCAAAAGTGGGGCTTTGTCCAGGGGGCAGGCAGCTCCAATGCCCTAGGGCACTGTAATCCGAGGCTTGAGCCTTTGAGGCTCACCGCCCGGCGTTACGCTTCCTGCAGGGGGGAGGTGTGAAGCACCTCCACCCATGACAGGCTTTGTTTCTGACTACAGAGTGCACAAGGGCTTTCACCCCATGTGATCAGAGACTTGTCTGAAAGTGGCAGGCTGGCACAGACCAGTCAGTCCTACACTAGCAGTTTGGCTAACATACAGGGGGCATCGCTAAGATGCCCCCTGTGTGCATTTAAAAAAAAGTCCCACACTGGCATCAGTGGGGGGATATTGTGCTGAGAAGTTTGAAATCAAACTTCCCAGTATTCACTGAAGCCATTATGGATCTGTGGAGTTCGTGATGACAAACTCCCAGACCATGTACTCAATATGGCTACACTTCACTTACAATGTCTAAGAATGGACTTAGACAATGTAGGGGCATATTGCACATGCAGCCATGCCCTTGCCTGTGGTATAGTGCACCCTGCCCTAGGGCTGTAAGGCCTGCTAGAGGGGTGTCTTACCTAAGCCACAGGCAGTGTTTTGTGGGCATGGCACCCTTTACCCTTTTCTCCCCACCAGCACACACAAGCTGCAAAGCAAAGGCAGTGTATGTGCTGGGTGAGGTGTTCACTAGGGAGGCATAACACATGCTGCAGCCCTTGGGCACCTTCCCTTGCCACAGAGCCCTTGCTATCATGAGTACCTTTTACAAGGGTCTTAACTGTGTGAGAGGGTTGTGCCAGTTGTGGAAACAGGGGTACAGATTTGGGAAAGAACAATGGTGCTGGGGCCTGGTTAGCAGGATCCCAGCACACTCTCAATCAAAGTTGGCATCAACACTAGGCAAAAAGGGGGTGGGGGATAACCATGACAACAGTGGCACTTTTCTACACACATCACTTTGAGCACTGCAGGGAATTTCTGCTGGACAGTCGCTGCACCCAACATTTCTTAAGCCCATCCATGCATTTCCTGTTTCCACTGCCTATCTTGCATGGAACATGGTATATGCTCTTATGCTTGTAAAGAGTTTGCTTTTAAAACTGTGGTCAGTTTCAGTTCCTTCACCCAATACAATAAAAAATGTCTTTTTTATTAGGGTTTTGTAGGAAAGTACCATCTTGCCTGGCATGTTACCCCCATATTTCACTATATATATGTTGTTTTAGTCTATGTGTCACTGGGACCCTGCCAGGCAGGGCCCCAGTGCTCATATGTATGCGCCCTGTATGTGTTCCCTGTGTGATAACTAACTGTCTCACTGAGGCTCTGCTAACCAGATCCTCAGTGGTTATGCTCTCTCTGCTTTCCAAATCGTCACTAACAGGCTAGTGACCAATTTCACCAATTCACATTGGCATACTGGAACACCCATATAATTCCCTAGTATATGGTACTGAGGTACCCAGGGTATTGGGGTTCCAGGAGATCCCTATGGGCTGCAGGATTTCTTTTGCCATCCATAGGGAGATCTGACAATTCTTACACAGGCCTGCCAGTGCAGCCTGAGTGAAATAACATCCACGTTATTTCACAGCCAATTACCACTGCACTTAAGTAACTTATGAGTCACCTATATGTCTGACCTTCACCTGGTGAAGGTTGGGTGCAAAGTTACTTAGTGTGTGGGCACCCTGGCACTAGCCAAGGTGCTCCCACATAGTTCAGGGCAAATTCCCCGGACTTTGTGAGTACGGAGACACCATTACACGCGTGCACTACACATAGGTCAATACCTATGTGTAGCTTCACAATGGTAACTCCGAATATGGCCATGTAACATGTCTAAGATCATGGAATTGCCCCCTCTTTGCCATCCTGGCATTGTTGGCACAATCCCATGATCCCACGGGTCTGTAGCACAGACCCTGGTACTGCCAAACTGCCTTTTCAGGGGTTTCACTGCAGCTGCTGCTGCTGCCAACCCCTCAGACAGGTTTCTGCCCTCCTGGGGTCCAGCCAGGCTTGGTCCAGGATGGCAGAACAAAGGACTTCCTCAGAGAGAGGGTGTTACACCCTCTCATTTGGAAAAAGGTGTTAAGGCAGGGGAGGAGTAGCCTCCCCCAGCCTCTGGAAATGCTTTCATGGGCACAGATGGTGCCCATTTCTGCATAAGCCAGTCTACACCGGTTCAGGGACCCCTCAGCCCTGCTCTGGCGCGAAACTGGACAAAGGAAAGGGGAGTGACCACTCCCCTGACCTGCACCTCCCCTGGGAGGTGCCCAGAGCTCCTCCAGTGTGCTCCAGACCTCTGCCATCTTGGAAACAGAGGTGCTGCTGGCACACTGGACTGCTCTGAGTGGCCAGGGCCAGCAGGTGACATCAGAGACTCCTTCTGATAGGCTCCTTCAGGTGTTGCTAGCCTATCCTCTCTCCTAAATAGCCAAACCCTCTTTCTGGCTATTTAGGGTCTCTGCTTTGGGGATTTCCTTAGATAACGAATGCAAGAGCTCATCAGAGTTCCTCTGCATCTCTCTCTTCACCTTCTGCCAAGGAATCGACTGCTGACCGTGCTGGAAGCCTGCAAAACTACAACAAAGTAACGAAGACGACTACTGCAACTCTGTAACGCTGATCCTGCCGCCTTCTCGACTGTTTTCCTGGTGGTGCATGCTGTGGGGGTAGTCTGCCTCCTCTCTGCACTAGGAGCTCTGAAGAAATCTCCCGTGGGTCGACGGAATCTTCCCCCTGCTACCGCAGGCACCAAAGAACTGCATCACCGGTCCCCTGGGTCTCCTCTCAGCATGACGAGCGAGGTCCCTTGAATCCAGAAACTGTGTCCAAGTGACTCCCACAGTCCAGTGACTCTTCAGTCCAAGTTTGGTGGAGGTAAGTCCTTGCCTCCCCACGCCAGACTGCATCGCTGGGAACAGTGACTTTTGCAGCTACTCCGGCCTCTGTGCACTTCCGGTGGAAATCCTTTGTGCACAGCCAAGCCTGGGTCCACGGCACTCTAACCTGCATTGTACGACTTTCTAAGTGGCCCTCCGGCGATGTGGGACTCCTTTGTGCAACTTCGGGTGAGCACCGTTTCACTCCTCTTCGTAGTGCCTGTTCCGGCACTTCTGCGGATGCTGCCTGCTTCTGAGAGGGCTCTTTGTCTTGCTCGATGCCCCCTCTGTCCCCAACGCAATTGGCAACATCCTGGTCCCTCCTGGGCCACAGCAGCATCCAAAAACCCTAACCGCACGATTTGCAGCTAGCAAGGCTTGTTGGCAGTCTTTTGGCGGGAAAACACTTCTGCACGACTCTCCACGGTGTGGGGGATCCATCCTCCAAAGGGAAAGTCTCTAGCCCTTGTCGTTCCTGCAGAATCCTCAGCTTCTAGTGTCCAGTAGCAGCTTCTTTGAACCCACAGCTGGCATTTCCTGGGCATCTGCCCATCTCCGACTTGCTTGTGACTTTTGGACTTGGTCTCCTTGTTCCACAGGTACCCTCGACTGGAAATCCATCGTTGTTGCATTGCTGGTTTGTGTCTTTCCTGCAGAATTCCCCTATCACGACTTCTATGTTCCCCCACATTGTTCAGGGCAAATTCCCCGGACTTTGTGAGTGCGGGGACTCCATTAAACGTGTGCACTGTACATAGGTCACTACCTATGTATAGCGTCACAATGGTAACTCCGAACATGGCCATGTAACATGTCTAAGATCATGGAATTGTCACCCATATGCCATTCTGGCATTGGGGAGACAATTCCATGATCCCCCAGGTCTCTAGCACAGAACCCGTGTACTGCCAAACTGCCTTTCCGGGGTCTCCACTGCAGCTGCTGCCCTCAGACAGGTTTCTGCCCTCCTGGGGTCCAGGCAGCCCTGGCCCAGGAAGGCAGAACAAAGGATTTCCTCTGGGAGAGGGTGTAACACCCTCTCCCTTTGGAAATAGGTGTGATGGCTGGGGAGGAGTAGCCTCCCCCAGCCTCTGGAAATGCTTTGAAGGGCACAGATGCTGCCCATCTCTGCATAAGCCAGTCTACACCAGTTCAGTGATCCCCCAGCCCTGCTCTGGCGCGAAACTGGACAAAGGAAAGGAGAGTGACCACTCCCCTGACCTGCACCTCCCAGGGGAGGTTCCCAGAGCTTCTCCAGTGTGCCCCAGACCTCTGCCATCCTGGAAACAGAGGTGTTGCTGGCACACTGGACTGCTCTGAGTGGCCAGTGCCAGCAGGCGACGTCAGAGACTCCTTCTGATAGGCTCTTACCTCTCTTAGTAGCCAATCCTCCTTCCTAGATAGCCAAACCTCCTTTTCTGGCTATTTAGGGTCTCTGCTTTGGGGAATTCTTCAGATACCGAATGCAAGAGCTCACCAGAGTTCCCCTGCATCTCCCTCTTCACCTTCTGCCAAAGGATCGACCGCTGACTGCTCATGACGCTTGCAAAACTGCAACAAAGTAGCCAGACGACTACTAGCAACCTTGTATCGCTTCATCCTGCCGGCTTTCTCGACTGTTTCCAGGTGGTGCATGCTCTGGGGGTAGCTTGCCTCCTTCTTGCACCAGGACCTCTGAAGAAATCTCCTGTGGGTCGACGGAATCTTCCCCCTGCAACCGCAGGCAACAAAAAACTGCATCACCCGTCCTCTGGGTCCCCTCTCAGCATGACGAGCGTGGTCCCTGGAACTCAGCAACTCTGTCCAAGTGACTCCCACAGTCCAGTGACTCTTCAGTCCAAGTTTGGTGGAGGTAAGCCCTTGCCTCCCCACGCTAGACTGCATTGCTGGGTACCGCGTGATTTGCAGCTGCTCCGGCTCCTGTGCACTCTTCCAGGATTTCCTTCATGCACAGCCAAGACTGGGTCCCCGACACTCTAACCTGCAGTGCACAACCTTCTGAGTTGTCCTCCGGCTTCGTGGGACTCCCTTTTGTGACTTCGTGTGGACTCCGGTTCACTCTTCTTCCAAGTGCCTGTTCAGGTACTTCTGTGGGTGCTGCCTGCTTCTGTGAGAGCTCCATGACTTGCTGGGCGCCCCGTCTGTCTCCTCATCCAAGTGGCGACATCCTGGTCTGTCCTGGGCCACAGCAGCATCCAAAAACCCTAACCGTGACCCTTGCAGCTAGCAAGGCTTGTTTGGGGTCTTTCTGAGTGGGAACACCTCTGCAAGATTCTTCACAAAGTGGGACATCCATCCTCCAAAGGGGAAGTTCCTAGTCCTCTTCGTTCTTGCAAAACACCAAGCTTCTTCCATCCGGTGGCAGCTCCCTTGCACCCTCAGTTGGCATTTCCTGGGCTCCTGCCCACTCTCGACACTGTTGCGACTCTTGGACTTGGTCCCCTTGTCTTACAGGTACTCAGGTCCGGAAATCCACTGTGGTTGCATTGCTGGTGTTGGTTTTCCTTGCAGAATCCCCCTATCACGACTTCTGTGCTCTCTGGGGGTTGTAGGTGCACTTTACACCTAACTTACAGGGTCTTAGGGTGGGCTTTTTTTCTAACCCTCACTGTTTTCTTACAGTCCCAGCGACCCTCTACAAGCTCACATAGGTTTGGGGTCCATTCGTGGTTCACATTCCACTTTTGGAGTATATGGTTTGTGTTGCCCCTATACCTATGTGCTCCTCTTGCAATCTATTGTAACTTTACACTGCTTGCATTACTTCCTTTTGCTATTACTGCATAATTTTGGTATTGAGTATATATATCTTGTGTATATTTCACATCCTCATACTGAGGGTAGTCACTGAGATACTTTTGGCATATTGTCATAAAAATAAAGTACCTTTATTTTCAGTATATCTGTGAATTGTGTTTTCTTATGATATTGTGCATATGACACCAGTGGAATAGTAGGAGCTTTACATGTCTCCTAGTTCAGCCTAAGCTGCTTTGCCATAGCTACCTTCTATCTATCAGCCTAAGCTGCTAGAAACACCTTTTCTACACTAATAAGGGATAACTGGACCTATCACAAGGTGTAAGTACCTCTGGTACCCACTACAAGCCAGGCCAGCCTTCTACATTGGTTGTGCAGTGGTGGGATAAGTACTTGTAACTACTTACCACTTTGTCATTTTGTACTTTTCATAAGAGAATAATATACAAAACAAGTTCAGTGTATGTACGCCTAACCAAAAAGTTTGGCTTTTCTTCTCTTACACTTTCTGCTAAGTGCTGAAAAGGTACTTCTAAACTTCTAAAAGTTTCAAAAAGTTTCAAAAAGTTTTGTTTTCTGTTCTTTAAAAAGTCCTGAAACTTTTTCTCTCTTCTCACTGTCTCTAAACCTTCTTCTATCATGTCCGATGTAGGAACTGCTCTTAAAATGGTCAATACAACTTATGACAATTTAAACTTCAAGAGCCTAAGGAGTCTATGCATTGATAGAGGTTTAGTGATAGGAAAGAACCCTTCAAGAGAATTTCTATTTAACCTGCTCATTGAGAATGATACGTCCCTAGCAGGCACTTCAACTGAGAAGTTAGTAGAAAGCTCACATTCTGACTCAGGGGAACCCCTTGAGGGAGGTGTGGAGGGTTCTATTCCACATCTGCCCCTCAGCAGACCTCAGAGCAATGCTGGTAGTAATAGGAGCTCCCATCATAGTAGGGATTTTTTTATTCCTGGAGGCCAGGTTGTTAGAGTCCAAGCTTTTAGGGACAGATCTCCCTCTGTTGGTTCCAATTTATCCTCAGTGTCCAAGCATTCCCAACCCACCCACCCCGAAAACAACATGTTAGAAAGGGAACTCAAAAAAGTTGAGAGTGGAAGAGACCAGACTGAATCTTAAACAGCCACAGCTGGCTCTAGACAGGGAATCCCTAGACCTGGAGAAGGAGAGACAGAGATTGAGATTTGGACCCCATGGTGGCAGCAACAGTATTCCTGATAGTAATCCTGTTAGAGAGCATGATTCCAGGAATCTGCACAAGATAGTTCCCCCTTACAAGGAGGGGGATGACATCAACAAGTGGTTTGCTGCACTTGAGAGGGCCTGTATGGCACAGGGGGTCCCTCAAAGGCAGTAGGCTGCTATATTGTGGCTATCTTTCAATGGAAAGGGTAGGGATAGGCTCCTTACTCTTAGAGAAAGTGATGCTAACAATTTTGCAGTTTTGAAGGATGCACTCTTGGATGGATTTGGCTTAACCACTGAACAATACAGGATTAAGTTCAGAGACACCAGCAAAGAGTCCTCACAAGACTGGATAGACTTTGTTGACTGTTCAGTGAAGGCCTTGGAGGGGTGGTTACACGGCAGTAAAGTTTCTGACTATGAAAGCCTGTATAATCTTATTCTGAGAGAGCATATTCTGAATAACTGTGTGTCTGACTTGTTACACCAATATCTAGTGGACTCAGATCTGACTTCTCCCCAAGAATTGGGAAAGAAGGCAGACAAATGGGTCAGAACAAGAGTGAACAGAAAAGTTCATACAGGGGTGACAAGGATGGCAAGAAGAAGGATGGTAAGTCTTCTGACAAGGGTGGGGACAAATCTAAAAATTAGTCTTCATCAGGCCCACAAAAATCCTCTGGTGGGGGTGGTGGGTCCAAATCCTCTTCACATCAAGTAAAAAAGCCTTGGTGTTATTTATGTAAAGTAAAAGGCCATTGGACAACTGATGCCAGTTGTCCGAAGAAAAACACCAAACCTCCCACTACCACAACCCTTACTGCAACCTCTAGTGCCCCTAGTAATAGCAGTGGTGGTGCGAGCAAACCTACTAATAGCCAATCCAAGGGAGTAGCTGGGCTCACTTTTGGTAATTTAGTTGGGGTTGGTCTTGTTAGGGAGACCACAGAGGCTGTGTTAGTCTCTGAAGGTGCCATTGATTTGGCCACTTTGGTTGGTTGCTTGTCCCCTTAATATGGATAAGTACAAGCAACTTCCCCTAATCAATAGTGTTGAGGTTCAGGCCTACAGGGACACAGGTGCCAGTGTTGCCATGGTGATAGAGAAACTGGTACACCCTGAACAACACCTACTTGGTCACCAGTGACAGACGCCCATAAGAACACTCTTAGCCACCCCATGGCTGTTGTGAATCTCAACTGGGGGCGGGTGGGGTTTTACTGGTCCAAAGAAAGTTGTGGTTGCTTCAGATTTACCTGTAGACTGTCTACTAGGAAATGATTTAGAGACATCAGCTTGGGCAGAAGTGGAGTTGGAGGCTCATGCAGCAATGCTGGGCACTCCTGGGCATATTTTTGCTTTGACAAGGGCTCAGGCCAAAAAGCAAAAAGGACAGGGTGACTTGGATCCTGGAACAATGGACCAAGTGCTCCCTAAAGCTAGGGGTAGCAAGGGTAAATCCCTACCCACTATCCCTCTCTCTACAGATGATTCTCCTTCTGAGGAAGAAGAATTTCCTCCCTGTGCAGAACCTTCACCAGATGAGCTGGCAGCAGACACTGCTGAGCTTTTGGGTGGAGGGGCGCCTGCCAGGGAAGAGCTGAGTGTGGCGCAGCAATCCTGTCCCACATTAGAAGGTCTCAGACAGCAAGCTGTCAAGCAGCAAAATGGGGATGTCAGTGACTCACATAGAGTTTACTGGGAGAACAACCTCTTGTACACAGAGGCAAGGGACCCAAAACCTGGAGCAGCCAGGAGATTGGTCATTCCCTTGCAGTACAGAGAGTTCCTCTTAACTCTGGCACATGACATTCCTTTGGCTGGGCATTTGGGACAGATCAAAACATGGGAAAGGCTATCCCTATGTGTCCCCTTTGCATCCTATTGTAACTATACATTGTTTGCACTGTTTTCTAAGACTATACTGCATATTTTTGGTATTGTGTACATATATCTTGTGTATATTTGCTATCCTCATACTGAGGGTACTCACTGAGATACTTTGGCATATTGTCATAAAAATAAAGTACCTTTATTTTTAGTATATCTGTGTATTGTGTTTTCTTATGATATTGTGCAAGTGACACTAGTGGTACTGTAGGAGCTTCACTCGTCTCCTAGTTCAGCCTAAGCTGCTCTGCTAAGCTACCATTATCTATCAGCCTAAGCTGCTAGACACCCTATACACTTCTAAGGGATACCTGGGCTTGGTGCAAGGTGTAAGTACCCGTTGGTACTCACTACAAGCCAGTCCAGCCTCCTACAGGTAGCAACTTTATGTCTGCATACTTGAAGGCTATGTGGAAGGAATGTGGTGTAACATACAAATTCACCACACCTTATCATCCACAGACAAATGGACTGGTAGAGAGGTTTAATAAAACTCTCAAAGGAATGATAATGGGACTCCCTGAAAAACTCAGGAGGAGATGGGATGTCCTGTTACCTTGCCTCCTTTTTGCTTGCAGGGGGGTACCCCATAAAGGAGTGGGCTTCAGCCCATTTGAACTCCTATTTGGGCACCCTGTAAGAGGTCCACTAACACTTGTGAAGGAGGGTTGGGAACAACATTTAAAAGCTCCCAAACAGGCTATAGTGGACTATGTACTTGGCCTAAGATCCAGAATGGGCGAGTACATGAAAAAGGCCAGTAAAAACCTTCAGGCCAGCCAAGAGCTCCAAAATCAATGGCATGACCAGAAGGCTGTTCTGATTCAGTACCAACCAGGACAGAATGTGTGGGTATTGGAGCCTGTGGCCCCAAGAGCACTCCAAGACAAATGGAGTGGACCCCACCTCATTGTTGAAAAGAAGGGCGAGGTCACCTACTTGGTTGACCTAGGCACTGCCAGGAGTCCCCTTAGGGTGATTCATGTCAACTGCCTAAAACCCTACTATGACAGGGCTGATCTCACCCTGCTCATGGCAACAGATGAAGGACAGGAAGAAGAGAGTGACCCTCTCCCTGATCTCTTCTCTTCCACTGAAGATGATGTTTTAGTGGAAGGTGTAGTTTTGGCAGACTGTCTTACTACTGAACAGAAAGACAACTGCATAAATCTCCTTGGGCAGTTTTCTGAACTCTTTTCAACTGTGCCAGGCACCACATCTTGGTGTGAACACACAATTGATACTGGCGACAGCTTGCCTGTCAAAAGTAAAATCTATAGGCAGCCTGACCATGTCAGGGACTGCATAAAGCAAGAAGTTCAGAAACTGCTTGATCTAGGAGTGGTTGAACATTCTGAAAGCCCATGGGCCTCTCCTGTGGTGCTTGTACCAAAGCCTCACTCAAAAGATGAAAAAAGGGAGAGGAAGTTTTGTGTAGATTACAGAGGTCTCAACCAGGTAACAAAAACAGATGCTCACCCTATACCCAGGGCAGATGAGCTCATAGATACACTGGCATCTGCCAAGTATCTAAGCACCTTTAATTTGACTGCAGGGTATTGGCAGATCAAATTGGCAGAGGATGCTAAAGCTAAAACTGCATTTTCAACTATAGGAGGGCACTACCAATTTACAGTGATGCCCTTTGGGTTGAAAAATGCACCTGCCACTTTTCAGAGGTTGGTGAGTACAGTCCTGTAAGGGTTGGAGGCCTTTAGTGCAGCATATCTAGATGATATAGCTGTCTTTAGCTCCACCTGGGATGATTACCTGGTCCACCTGTGGAAAGTTTTGGAGGCCCTGCAAAAGGCAGGCCTCACTATCAAGGCTTCAAAGTGCCACATAGGGCAGGGAAAAGTGGTTTATCTGGGACACCTGGTAGGTGGAGAACAGATTGCACCACTTCAGAGGAAAATCCAGACAATCATGGATTGGGTTCCCCCTACAACTCAGACCCAGGTGAGAGCCTTCCTCGGCCTCACTGGGTATTACAGGAGATTCATCAAAAACTATGGCTCCATTGCAGCCCCACTTAATGAGTCACACTAGCAAGAAGATGCCTAAAAAGGTATTGTGGACAGCTAGCTGTCAAAAAGCTTTTGAGGAGCTCAAACAGGCCATGTGCACTGCACCTGTCCTAAAAAGCCCATGTTATTTCAAGAAATTCATTGTTCAAACTGATGCATCTGAATTAGGGGTAGGGGCAGTCTTGTCACAACTTAATTCTGAGGGCCAGGATCAACCAGTTGCTTTTATCAGCAGAAGGTTGACCCCTAGAGAAAAGCGTTGGTCTGCCATTGAGAGGGAGGCCTTTGCTGTGGTCTGGGCACTGAAGAAGTTGAGGCCATACCTGTTTGGCACTCACTTCATTGTTCAGACAGATCACAAACCTCTACTTTGGCTAAAACAAATGAAAGGTGAAAATCCTAAATTGTTGAGGTGGTCCATATCTCTACAGGGAATGGACTATACAGTGGAACATAGACCTGGGAGTACCCACTCCAATGCAGATGGACTCTCCAGATATTTCCACTTAGACAATGAAGACTCATCAGGTCATGGCTAGTCTTATTGTCATTCGTTTGGGGGGGGGCTGTGTAGGAAAGTACCATCTTGCCTGGCATGTTACCCCCATATTTCACTATATATATGTTGTTTTAGTCTATGTGTCACTGGGACCCTGCCAGGCAGGGCCCCAGTGCTCATAAGTATGTGCCCTGTATGTGTTCCCTGTGTGATGACTAACTGACTCACCGAGGCTCTGCTAACCAGAATCTCAGTGGTATGCTCTCTCTGCTTTCCAAATTGTGACTAACAGGCTATTGACCAATTTCACCAATTCACATTGGCATACTGGAACACCCATATAATTCCCTAGTATATGGTACTGAGGTACCCAGGGTATTGGGGTTACAGGAGATCCCTATGGGCTGCAGCATTTCTTTTGCCACCCATAGGGAGATCTGATAATTCTTACACAGGCCTGCCAGTGCAGCCTGAGTGAAATAACATCCACGTTATTTCACAGCCATTTACCACTGCACTTAAGTAACTTATAAGTCACATATATGTCTAACCTTCACCTGGTGAAGGTTGGGTGCAAAGTTACTTAGTGTGTGGGCACCCTGGCACTAGCCAAGGTTCCCCCACATTGCTCAGGGCAAATTCCCCGGACTTTGTGAGTGCGGGGACACCATTACACGCGTGCACTATACATATGTCACGACATATGTATAGCGTCACAATGGTAACTTCGAACATGGCCATGTAACATGTCTAAGATCATGGAATTGTCACCCCAATGCCATTCTGGCATTGGAGAGACAATTCCTGTCTCTAGCACAGAACCCGGGTGCTCCACTGCAGCTGCTGCTGCTGCCAACCCCTAAGACAGGTTTCTGCCCTCCTGGGGTCAAGGCAGCCCTGGCCCAGGAAGGCAGAACAAAGGATTTCCTTTGAGAGAGGGTGTAACACCCTCTGCCTTTGGAAATAGGTGTGATGGCTGGGGAGGAGTAGCCTCCCCCAGCCTCTGGAAATGCTTTGATGGGCACAGATGCTGCCCATCTCTGCATAAGCCAGTCTACACCGGTTCAGGGATCCCCCAGCCCTGCTCTGGCGTGAAACTGGACAAAGGAAAGGGGAGTGACCACTCCCCTGACCTGCACCTCCCAGGGGAGGTGCCCAGAGCTCCTCCAGTGTGCCCCAGACCTCTGCCATCTTGGAAACAGAGGTGTTGCTGGCACACTGGACTGCTCTGAGTGGCCAGTGCCAGCAGGTGACGTCAGAGACTCCTTCTGATAGGCTCTTACCTCTCTTAGTAGCCAACCCTCCTTCCTAGGTAGCCAAACCTCCTTTTCTGGCTATTTAGGGTCTCTGCTTTGGGGAATTCTTCAGATACCGAATGCAAGAGCTCACCAGAGTTCCTCTACATCTCCCTCTTCACCTTCTGCCAAAGGATCGACCGCTGACTGCTCAGGACGCCTGCAAAACTGGAACAAAGTAGCCAGACGACTATTAGCAACCTTGTATCGCTTCATCCTGCCGGCTTTCTCGACTGTTTCCAGGTGGTGCATGCTCTGGGGGTAGCTTGCCTCCTTCTTGCACCATGACCTCTGAAGAAATCTCCAGTGGGTCGACGGAATCTTCCCCCTGCAACCGCAGGCAACAAAAAACTGCATCACCGGTCCTCTGGGTCCCCTCTCAGCATGACGAGCGTGGTCCCTGGAACTCAGCAACTCTGTCCAAGTGACTCCCACAGTCCAGTGACTCTTCAGTCCAAGTTTGGTGGCGGTAAGTCCTTGCCTCCCCACGCTAGACTGCATTGCTGGGTACCGTGTGATTTGCAGCTGCTCCGGCTCCTGTGCACTCTTCCAGGATTTCCTTCATGCACAGCCAAGACTGGGTCCCCGACACTCTAACCTGCAGTGCACAACCTTCTGAGTTGTCCTCCGGCTTCGTGGGACTCCCTTTTGTGACTTTGTGTGGACTCCGGTTCACTCTTCTTCCAAGTGCCTGTTCAGGTACTTCTTCAGGTGCTGCATGCTTCTGTGAGGGCTCCCTGACTTGCTGGGCGCCCCCTCTGTCTCCTCATCCAAGTGGCTACATCCTGGTCCCTCCTGGGCCACAGCAGCATCCAAAAACCCTAACCGCGACCCTTGCAGCTAGCAAGGCTTGTTTGCAGTATTTCTGAGTGGGAACACCTCTGCAAGATTCTTCACAACGTGGGACATCCATCCTCCAAAGGGGAAGTTCCTAGTCCTCTTCGTTCTTGCAAAACACCAAGATTCTTCCATCCGGTGGCAGCTCCCTTGCACCCTCAGTTGGCATTTCCTGGGCTCCTGCCCACTCTCGACACTGTTGCGACTCTTGGACTTGGTCCCCTTGTCTTACAGGTACTCAGGTCCGGAAATCCACTGTTGTTGCATTGCTGGTGTTGGTTTTCCTTGCAGAATCCCCCTATCACGACTTCTGTGCTCTCTGGGGGTTGTAGGTGCACTTTGCACCTACCTTACAGGGTCTTAGGGTGGGCTATTTTTCTAACCCTCACTGTTTTCTTACAGTCCCAGCGACCCTCTACAAGCTCACATAGGTTTGGGGTCCATTCGTGGTTCACATTCCACTTTTGGAGTATATGGTTTGTGTTGCCCCTATACCTATGTGCTCCTCTTGCAATCTATTGTAACTTTACACTGCTTGCATTACTTCCTTTTGCTATTACTGCATAATTTTGGTATTGAGTACATATATCTTGTGTATATTTCTCATCCTCATACTGAGGGTACTCACTGAGATACTTTTGGCATATTGTCATAAAAATAAAGTACCTTTGTTTTTAGTATATCTGTGTATTGTGTTTTCTTATGATATTGTGCATATGACACCAGTGGAATAGTAGGAGCTTTACATGTCTCCTAGTTCAGCCTAAGCTGCTTTGCCATAGCTACCTTCTATCAGCCTAAGCTGCCAGAAACACCTCTTCTACACTAATAAGGGATAACTGGACCTGGCACAAGGTGTAAGTACCTCTGGTACCCACTACAAGCCAGGCCAGCCTCCTGCAGGTTTTCCTTGTAAGGATTCTGTCATGAGGTCAATTGGCATGCCAGACAGAAGGGTTGCTTTCTTTAGCAAGTTCACCACAAACAGTTTTAAGTCACCACCTCAAGCCTCTTCTGCAGTGTTACTATTTTGTAGTGATTACACCTTGCATTATTCTTTAATCTTTCCAGCTTATTTTCTAAATGCCAGGATGCCCATTATGGGTAGCTGTCTTGCTTTACATGTGACTCATTCATTAACTTCTTTGTCTCTTTGTTTCAGCCTCTGTATTTGTTCCTCTATTTGTATCTGCATACCCATTGGCGCCCTGCACAGCAGTCTCCAAAGCTTGTTGTGTACATTATTCTAAATTATCTATCTTCTTTTCCTTCTACAGGTCATAGACATGGTGGCCTGCTAGGATCAGCAGACCATCAAATCTGTGAATGCTTTTCAATAAAGCAATGTTTTTTTTTTTTTTTAATGTAGCCCATTTACCTAAATGCAAAACTGGATGTTTAAAAAGACAAATTACACATTAAACATGCTTATTCCAAATATCAATTCGTAATGGTTTTGTAAACCCGTTCAGCGATTTGGAAAACCTTTTCCAAATTGCTAAACTGGCTTTGTTCATTGTTAAAAGTGTTAGCATTCACAAACTCGCTGATTTACCGAATCAAACGATTTTCAAATGCTAAAATTGTTAGTAGTTGAGACCCTGGATGTGTTTATCTAGCTTATCTAGTTTAACCCACAGGCAGCATTAGTCTCAGGCGACAACAGCTGAGGCGCAACCAGAAGGCAGCAGCATGTGTTCTCTTTCAGAGAACATAGGATGAATCAGCAAAGTTGCACACAGGGACCCTACAAACACTGTAGGCATGAAATCATGATGGGATTAGAATATCATTGCGTAGGGGATTGTTAGAAAATGTAAAACATTACGAATTATAGCAGCATTATAGTTTAGATGTATGATCAAAGGGCTCTTAACAGGGATTTCAAGTTCATTGCTTCCATGCGAGAATGCCTGGAACTGGTAGTCCTTGATTTAAATGGCAATTAAAACACTACAATGCTACAAACATTAAACTGTCGGAGTTATTCACACATTGAATTGTGAATCTTCAAACTTACATCAAGGAGTTTGAATGCTTTTTCAGCAGATAGGTTCTTCTGAGGGACATTTTTTGAGGTTTAGGGCTTCCATAAATAATCTTGCACTGGCATCTACAACGATTTCTAACACATTGCTACATACATCTTAATTTTTGTGTAAAGTAAGCACACACTTGTGTGATTTGTAAAACATTATTGTAATAAGTACCATAATATACTCATAGTGTACACACAATAAAGAAATATAATTTAGTTTTACAAAGCACAGAAACATAACTACATTACTATAAAAAACAATGTGTCCCCAAACATGTGTTTCAGTGATACAAATGGTATATTTTATAAATGTAGATTTTGAGGGAAAACTTTCTCTCTGGTAATAAAGACAAGCATGTAGATAAATTATTATTTAACTGCTGTTCATATTTTTGGCCTTGCAGTGCACAAACCTTTGCTACATTACTATAAAAAAGGTGGCCCCTAACAATATATTTTGAAAGCTTTATGAATGTTAGAAATGTGTTTCATAAAAAGCTGTTTTAGGTAAAGCTTCCTCTCAAATAGTTAGTTAAGACAAAACATTGTATGTACCCGGCCCTGACCTCTGAATGCCCCCAATGTAATTTGTTGGATGCTGGATTGTACCACAAGGTGTGGCATTGCCCTACACTTCAGCCAATATGGCAAGAGGTCACTGTCACAGTGTCTCAATTGGAAAAACACACTCTTGAACCCATACTTGAATTCTGCTTATTGGGCCTTTACACCCATGTGAAAGTTGACAGACGCCTCCACAAGTTTATTGGCTTCACCTTTGTCCTAGTCCTATTGAAAAGACAGATAGGTATGGCGTGGAGGTCACCCACCCCTTTGATCCACAGCGTGTAGAGGCCAACACTTGTAGGCTCCTTTGCTTGGGTGGGGGGGGGGCACAAAAACAGGCAGAGAATGCTGGAAATCCTTCTTGCTTCATGTTAAAGCATAAATTGATGCACCCCCCCGTGAACCACACCACCACCATACGTGCTTGAACTCGCACTGATGATCACTTGAGGGTGTTTCGCCCCATGGGCTGCTGTTGCACCACATCTCCTGCACCCAACACATCAACCAACATGCACACTACAATAAGGCTTTCTTGGGACTCAGGTCTCGCTACCCCAAGCAGACATTGTGAAGACAGCAGTAATGTCATATTAAGCTGCTATCCTATACATGACTTGCTGGAATATACTGTTAGGCTTATAATTACATCTGCCGACGTTACCATGTCTGGTCTACAAAATTCAGTAAAACACATGTTAAAAAAAAAAAGACAAAACATGGTAGATATTTTATTTGATTGCTCTTTCAATTTCCAGTAAATTGTTTCATAAATATGAGCAGAAAGTGAGAGCTTAAAATCTGGTATTGCGAATTTACAGGTAGTGTGCCCCTTAAGTATTGCTGAAATATTAGTAACTCATGAGATATTCCAAGACATTTAAACGTTAGTCTAGATGTTAGGGTTTGAAGAATATATGAGAACAAATTACTCTTCCTCTGAATTCATAATTTATCTTTAGCTTGAGTTAAATGGAACTGCATAAACATCTTCTTCCAGGGATTGTTTGAAAAACAACTTATATAGTAGTCTGCACCTGAATTTACAGTAGTGAGTGTGCCGCTCCTTCCAAATACGATTATTAGGGAGTTATAGTTGGCGCATTTTAAGCAAAATACATCAAGTATGCATTATCAGTTAAGGTAGACAGCCTTGTGAAGCAAAATTTCAAAAACAATTGGGATTGTTTTACCGCCTGGAAATGAGAAAAGATTGTTTGTTGAAATATGGAATAAAGGGCCAGATGTAGCAAGCCGTTTGCATGTCGCAAACTGCGAAAATCGCAGTTTGCGCCATGCAAACGGCCTCCCGCGCTGCACATTCACAAATTGCGAGTCGGTACCGGCAATTTGTGAATGCGACTCGCAAATAGGAAGGGGTGTTCCCTTCCTATTTGCGACTCACATCGCAATTCAGAATTGCTTTGTGACCGCAGTTACCACCAGTGTCCCATGGGACCCCTTCCCCTTTGTGAATGTCGACAAAAATATTTTTTCATTTCGCAACTCGTTTTCCTTTAAGGAAAACGGGCTGCAAAATGAAAAAAAAACTGCTTTATTTAAAAAGCAGTCACAGACATGGAGGTCTGCTGACTTCAGCAGGCCACCATCCCTGTGAGTGCAGGGACACGCTATGGGGTCGCAAAAAGCGACCCACCTCATTAATATTAATGAGGTGGGTCTTTGCGACCCCATAGCGAGTCGCAGAAGGTGTCTGAGACACCATTCTGCATATGCTTTTGCGAGTCTCAAATTGCGAGTCGCACGGACTCGCAATTTCAGACTCGCAAAAGCATAACTTGCTACATCTGGCCTAAAGTGTCGAATTTTGCGTTTCGTTGTTCAGGCATGACAGGGCTAGAATGAAGAATTTGGGGATTACGTTTTGATAAGCATATCTTGCATATCACACTAATCAAGAAACCACATTCAGTTTTATATATATTTAAAAGTGCATAAGTCAATGAGTTGACATTTGTCTGCAGAACAGATAGATGTGGGGCCCAGTAAATTAATTATTCAGTAGGACTTCTAAGCAAGTTTATTATTTACACTGGACAACGGTGATGCTTTGGTCTTAAATATTCTGATGCTAATCCTCAAACTTCTCTACTAAGAGATACACATGGCCTCGAGTTTGGACTGAAATAGGAGGTGCACACTTTATGTTGGGATAAATGGGTGAGAGAGATTGAGAGGGAGATACAGTAGAAAACATCTTGCTAATGCAATGAAAGTATCGCAGGTCATAAACTTGCACACATCACCAAAAGGATATGTAGAGCCTAAATGAATAATAGACCTAGATATTAGTGAGAGCCACTCATTACGTTTCCTCATGTAGAGGACTCCAATTGGGACTTACCAGGTCTCATCAAAATAATGCTGGTAATTAGCGAAGGAGCACCAGGAAACCCCCCTGCAACTCGGTGAACCTGGAGAAGATGGTTTTCAGGTGTGTCGACGATATTGAGTCAGAAGGACATGAAGACTGGAAGCTCTAAACGAAGATGCCAGTAACCCTGTACAGCCAGAGAGCAGAGTCAAAGAATTGGTACACACAGGAATGTGTGTACATATTACAGCACTGAACTGTAGGAGAGGAGTGAACAGGGAAAAGCAGCAAAGATGCAGGAAAGGGAAACAATGGTGGTCAAACTTTGGTTTAGGGACTATTTGGCTAAGCCATTATGAGGTAACTGTCCACCACTATTGCCTCTTGTTATATTTTCCTAGAAGTGCTTATCTTTCCTGAGGTCTTACCCCGATTGGTTTTTGTATTAGGCTGACCTGGAAGGCTCGCCTAATCCACCTGTGCCCCAGATGCCACGGACCAGCCCTCCAAACTCTCTTTGTGGTTCTTCCTGCACTTTCTCCACCTGATTTTTTATGACTCTCTGGGAATCATAGTGCTAGCTGGTCTCCTGCCACCAGTGTTTATGACTGCCAATTCCAAGCTACATAAATACGGTTTATGGTCAACTGTTTTCCTTTTGTCAAAGGACAACCACCTTAGTCTTAACTATGTTGATGGTCAGATTATTTGTAGCAGTGTATACGTCCCAAAAGTTGTGCTTTCTCTGTAATCCAGTCAGGCACTGATCAATCAAGCCTTAGCGCACAGGTCATTTAAAAAAATATCTGCTTATATGGTGAAAACAAGGTAATGTGTTTTTTTTTCTTTTTCTGAAGCCTGTCTGAGAACCCAACATAATTCCCTTCTTGTCAGCCCAGGTCCACAACACATGCTCAGTGCACTTATTCCACCCAAGCAGAAAGTTATGCATGTGACATTCATGTCCCACATGGATGATTGAAGGACTTGGCTGTAGGAGACTGGCTGACCATTTAAAAACATGTAGAGGCTGGTAGGCAATTCACGCTAGCAGCTGACGGGTAAAAAATCCTTCCCTCAACTATAATTACTTTGCCGCCACCACTGTCAGTTCTGTATAGTCTGGTGAGATGACAGTACTCGCTTGCTTTAAATGGTTTGCCCCTCCTGACCACCGAGCTGCTCTAGGACTCATTCCATATGAGGAGAAAGCCTCAGCGCTAATGCATGGTTGCTGTGTGCGATGAGCCTGGGTAAAAAAAGCCACAGTTTGCTATGGGGGACTCAAGGTAGGGACACACGCTCTCCAAAGCTATGCAAGGAACCTTTTCTCTGTGCCAACAAACCCCATCCACATCTGTAAAAGCAGGTACTTACTCCCCCAGATTAAGAAGAAACCTAGTCTTCAAAGTGGGAAAAGTAGTGGGAATGACTGTTTGCTTTCCTGTGCTATTATCCTGCCTTGTGCTCCATTGTGAAATCCAATCCTTTGAGAAAGATTGACCACCGGTGCAACATAAGTTCTCTTTCCTCATAACTTTCCGCCACTTACATGGCTTGTGATATGTCAGTATCACAAACCTCATGACAGACAAATGTGGCTGGAACTGTAAAGGCCCCACGTGCATTTTCAATGGCACCCAAGCTCTGTTCTCTATACAGCAGTTTGTGGCTGATAAATGCAACTGAATATCTCCCCCAAAGGGGTTTGGGTGAGAATGGCTAAACTCCCTTGTAAGAGGCACCAGTCTGCACAATTGTGGATTGACTGTTTTTAGGGGCATTCAAGCCTGGTACATTTCACTGGGCGACCTCAGATCATCAGAGTCATTCTCTCCTGTCAAGGTCACCTTGGCTGCTTGTTGGAGGCTAGTGTAGTCAAGGGGGGCGACTATAGTTCTATAGTTTGTCACAAAGTAACCAGTGAGGCCTAGGAAAGCTCTCACATAGGTCTGATTTGTGGGAATGTCCCAAACAAATAAAGACTGTACTTACACTTCTAGAGGACAAATCTTTCTGTTCACCACCTCTTGTCCAAGAGCAATTACAGAGGACCTGCCCACCAGGCACTTTGTTGATCTTAATGATAGGTTTGGCCTCCTCCATCTTCACCACCACATGCTCCAAGTGCTCCGTGTTGCCCTCCTGTTAACTTCTAAACACAGCAATATTGCACAGGTAGACTATGCTGAACTCCATGGCCTAACAACATTCAGCTGACTATGGCCCTCATTCTGACCTTG
Organism: Pleurodeles waltl; assembly: GCF_031143425.1. Lineage (NCBI taxonomy): Eukaryota > Metazoa > Chordata > Amphibia > Caudata > Salamandridae > Pleurodeles > Pleurodeles waltl. The sequence goes on from NC_090444.1 coordinate 850,664,332, forward strand.
GCGGGCGGCGGAGGCCGCCCGCCAAAGTCCCTCCGTCAGGTTACCGTTCCGCGGTCGAAAGACCGCGGCGGTAATTCTGACTTTCCCGCTGGGCTGGCGGGCTTCCACGATGAAGCCGGCTCGGAATCGAGCCGGCGGAGTGGAAGCTGTGCGACGGGTGCAGTTGCACCCGTCGCGTATTTCACTGTCTGCGCAGCAGACAGTGAAATACATTTAGGGGCCCTCTTACGGGGGCCCCTGCAATGCCCATGCCAGTGGCATGGGCACTGCAGGGGCCCCCAGGGGCCCCGCGACCCCCCCTACCGCCATCCGGATCCCGGCGGTCGGACCGCCGGGATCTGGATGGCGGTAGGGGGGGTCGGAATCCCCTCGGCGGCGCAGCAAGCTGCGCCGCCTTGGAGGATTCAATGGGGCGGCGGTACACTGGCGGGAGCCCGCCAGTGTTGCCGGTCCGACCGCGGCTTTACCGCCGCGGTCGGAATCCCCATTGGAGCACCGCCGGCCTGTCGGCGGTGCTCCCGCGGTCCTCCGCCCTGGCGGTCTTTGACCGCCAGGGTCAGAATGACCGCCATAGGCTGCGCAGACAGTGAAATACGCGACGGGTGCAACTGCACCCGTCGCACAGCTTCCACTCCGCCGGCTCGATTCCGAGCCGGCTTCATCGTGGAAGCCTCTTTCCCGCTGGGCTGGCGGGCGGCCTGAAGGCGACCGCCCGCCAGCCCAGCGGGAAAGTCAGAATTACCGCCGCGGTCTTTCGACCGCGGAACGGTAACCTGACGGTGGGACTTTGGCGGGCGGCCTCCGCCGCCCGCCAAGGTCAGAATGAGGGCCTATGTGTTGGAAAGTGGAGGGACCATTCTTTAATGCAAATGGCATAATTTTAAACTGATAGTCCTTCTGAAATGTAGAATACAGACTTCTTCCTGGCACTATGTGCCAGTATAATCTGCCTGTAACTGCTGATCAGGTAAAAAGGACTAAGGGCCAGATGTAGCAAGATACGAATTTGCGAATCGGAAATTGCGAGTCGGTGCGACTCACAATTTCCGATTTGCAAATTCGTATGCAGAATGGTGTCTGAGACTCCCTGCACTCACAGGGATGGTGGCCTGCTGGAGACAGCAGACCTCCATGTCTGTGACTGCTTTTTCAATAAAGCAGTTTTTTTTTTGTATTGCAGCCCGTTTTCCTTAAAGGAAAACGAGTTGCAATACAAAAGAAAAAATTAAACCATTTGGTTTCGTTTTTTCAGAGTAGGGAGTGGTCAGTTGGACCACTGCCTGCTCTGAAAAAACATTTTGTGCGACATTCACAAAATGTGAATGAGTTAGCACCCACTTCAAGTGGGTGCTAACTCCGAATTGCTTTGCGACCACATTCGCGGTCACAAAGCAATTCTGCATTGCGGTGCGAGTCGCAAATAGGAAGGGAACACCCCTTCCTATTTGTGAGTCGCATTCCCATTTTGCGAGTCGGTACCAACTCGCAAAATGGGAATGTGCATCGCGATGGCCGCTTTGCATGGCGCAAACTGCAAAAATCGCAGTTTGCGCCATGCAAAACGGTTTGTACATCTGGCCCTTAGGTACTTCGCTGCCCCCAGACTACCATCTGATCATCTGAAGGCATAGGATAGGCACCTGGAGCCCTGTAATCACTTCAAAAGCACATGTCTGTTTATTCCTGTTTATGTACTAGGAACACTGGGCTGGCCAAGAACTTCGGGTCCGCTCAACCACTCCCAGGCCCAATCTGTTCGCCACCTTTGCCTTGATGCATTCCTGAACTCAGTCTGAGATCCTGTAGAGTTTGGTTTTAATGGGGAGACTGTTATGAGGAACTGAGTGAGTGAAAAAGGATGGGTAAACTGTACCAGAACCTCCATGCTCTCCATTTGATGTCCAGGAGGCAGATCAGTGGCTAGCTTCACCCATTCTACTGAGTCATTTTCCCCATCACTCTGCAACAGGTCTGAGAGTGGCTTACTCTCCAGCTCGACTTCCCCTGCCAGGATGTTAAGTGTGTAGTCTTTTCAGAGGTATGGCTCAACTTGGTTCACAGGGAACACCCTATGGCAGTCCTGAGTGGCAGCTGTGTCAATTAAGTACTTCACATCAGAAATCTTCTTAATCACCCTACAGGGACTACTGCACTTGTCCTCCAGAGCTTGAGGCTAATATGGCTTGAGCACCAACAGCTCCTGATTCTCCTGGTACTAGATGTGCTTCTTTCTGGTCATACCACTCTTTCATCAGCTGTTGGTAGTCCTGTGGTTTTTATTTTCCCTTGTTCATAAGTACAGCCATCAGCTTCCTGAGGTCCAGAACACAGTCCACAACATCATGGCTTGGGGAGTCTGAGGTGGTATCCCGCCCTCTCTGACAAAGTGGATCATGGACAGGATGCTCAATCAGAAGCCCAGAGGGGCGCAACGCTACCCCCTTCTTTGCAGTTTCCCTGTAGGCAAACAAAACCACTGCAAGAGGAAATTGCATTTTCTCTTGAGGTCCTCGGGTTGAGTCCTTGCCATTCTTTCTAAAGTTATGTTGAAGCTTACCCCAACCCATTGGTCTGTGAGCTGTACATGGTAGAGAAGTGGTAAGTCGCAGTAGCTTTGTCCCACATCACCCTTAAATAAAAGGACATGAGATGTGCTTCTTGCCTGGAGCCTACAGTCTTTTAAGAATCCAGCCTTTGAGAAGATCGCAAGGTGGGCCCCCAGCCACTACTTTGTTATTACAGGGTGTCAGTCTACCAACACCAAGATATACTTGTTTCCTAAATCTAGGAGGGGAGATTCAAAAGGGCAAGCAATGTCCATGCCCACCCTCCCAAAATAGTACACTGACTGTGAGTAAAGATACCAAAGGTACCTTGGTTTATCCACCTGACTTGCCGCTCACTTGACAAGCTGAGCAGGTTCTATACATTACAGCCCATACATGGATAGCCTGCCCTTGGTCTTCTTGATGCACAGTTGCCATGGTACCCCAGGGGCTAGCGACAGCAGGACTCTCCTTTGTGCTTGTGGAAGTGCCAGTCTGTTGTTGCCTCCAGGTTCTGGATTCATGGGCTCACTATATGAGAATCTGTTTTCCCATACTACTCTGTTTGCTGGTGGCAACTTGTTTCTGGTTGACCTTGCATAAATCCATCAGAATAGGACACTTCTCCTGTTTTCAACGAAACTCCACCTAGATAGGTTATCTTGCACCTAACAACTCTTGCAGTTGTTGAGGTGACCTAGACTCCAACATAGTGTCCACCTCAGGAGCCAAATCCTCTTCTCAATCGGGAGCACCCTGGGTGCGGAGGTGTCTTACCGATTCATGGATTTACAATGCATGCTTTCACTGCACATCCATTACCACGTGATGCCTTTACTCTGGAAGCCTTTGCCACTCATATGCCTTTACCATGCAAGGTAAGTATAAATAAGGTCAATTAAATTTATATATATATATATATTTATATATATATATATATATATGTATATATATATATATATATATATATATATATATATATATATATATATATATATATATATATTTGTGTCTGTGTGTATTTACATATGTATACGTTCACTAAAAAATCATAAGGCAATAGTGCAATTCATATTTACATACACTAAATGATAGAAATTCAGCACTTTTAGTTTTACGTATGTCAAGAAACTATAACATGTGCCCTAAGGTAACTATAACTCGTGCCCTGTCAGTAATTTTATTGCAAATGTTGCAATGATATTATCAGTGATGTCATAGAAGATGTCATGGTTGATGTAATGTGTGGGTAATTAGCAGTGCATGGTGAGGGTGTGAATTATGGTTGCCTTATGATGTGTTATCGTTTCTTGATATAAGTATAACTATAACTGCTGAATTTCTGTGGTTTTAAGTTTGCAAAATCTGAATCTAATTATAACGTCCCTGTAACCTTTAGTTTTTTTTTTTTAGTAAATTTCTAAGTTTTTTAAAAATTCTGTTTACGAACAATACCATCCCTGTAACCCTAGTTTTTTTCCAGTAAATTTCTCTTTTTTTAAACATAATATTTAATTACCATATGTTAATTCTCTGTGGTGGGGGTTGATTGGGCCTGGTCGGTGGCCAGTCCTGTAGCCAACCCCATGCTATGGTTCTGTGAGTGGCTGTAGGGTTGTGTGTACTTGTGTGCAAGTGTGAATAGATGAGTGGGTGTGTGAGGGGCTGTGTAGTTTATGAGTGGGGGGGTGATTTTGTGGATCTGTGAGTTGGTGTGTGAGTGTGTGTGTGAGTAGTTCTGTGTTTGTGAATGGGTGCATGAATGTGTGAGTGGGTGTGTGGATCTGTGAGTGGGTGTGCTAGTGGCTGTATGGTGTGTGAGTTGGTGTGTGAGTGGTTGTGTAAGTGAGTGTGTGAGTGCAGATCCTTGTGTGCCCCCAAAAATATTTTTGGGCTATTTCTCACCCCCCCCCCTCACTCCCACGTGTACCTCTACCAGCAGCTGAACTGACTGGCAGTCTCGTTTTGAAAAGTTTGTGAAGATTCATCAAATCAAAAAACATCGAAGATATTTGCAAAAAACACTTGCTATGGAAATTGGGTCCTACCTAACTATAGCTACTAGTAGGTAATTTTATATATATATAATACTGAAAAAACACAAAGGTTAAAGTAATGTTCTAGTTAGGTGAATGTCATTGCAGAATTAATGTTTAAACTAAAAAACAACACAGAAATTCACCGGTTATAGTTGGCAGAGCTAACTATAACTTGCGTCTTGTCATGCACCGCTGCATATGACCTCAAATTTTACATCATTCATGACAGGTTACGACATATATCACATCCCTCATGACATCATCCAATAAGTGTACTAGTTTATTTTATAGTTTACACAGTGGTGGGTAACTACCATATTACTTTTCTACCTACTTTTGTACAGCCTCGTTCCAGCTATTGTGGTAAGTGTTTACAAAACACATGTACTCCTAGTGCATCATAGGTGTGTAGAGTTATGTAACCCGTTATATGTCTTTGAATTGAAGAGTAACTGTGTGCAGGTGACTGTTGACTGCTGTTCGGCATGTTCCACACACATTTTTTGGTTCTGCAGATTTTTTTTTCCAACTGGGCAAAGATTCTACTAGAGTATACTAAGTACTGTAAGCAGCCTTGAGTTATTAGACAGATCATCTCAGCATGACAGTTTCTACATAACATAGAAGACTGTGTGCACCAAATACTAACCTATGCAAATTTGCTTCTTTTGCTTCAGAAGATAGGTATCTTAAATGCTTTCATCATATTATGAAGGCTGTCAGTTGTATAACCTTTAGCACCTTCAGATCTTGGTTATTTTTAAACTAATAGTGTATTATTTCACAAGTGTTGCCTAGAGTGTACACTGTTCTTAGTAGATGCTTTTTAATACTTCACGGTCTCTTTCTCATGAGAGTTTATCTGTCTTCAAACAGTTTGGGTCAGAATAAATGCTCTCCATAGAGGGACTACTGTGTACAGTACACACTTCTATATTCCTATCAACTTCAATTTCTTACTGTAGATTCGGTGATTGTCAATGGTTTGACAAAGATAAAAGCTGTTAGTAGTAGCGCATTTGTTTTGAAGCAGACATTCAGTATTTTTAGGAATTTTACTTTCTCTGAACAGTTGTATACAGAACTACCACTGTATGCAATGAAGGTTTCCCATATATCTGTGGTTGATAACGTGAACTACGCTACCCATGAAGTGTACATATCCCATGCTTTCTACACCTAAGAGAGTTGTATCTGTGATGGGATTATTAATGCTTCATATTCTTTTGAGCTATTTTGTACTTAATTTCAGGCTTTTAATGACATACTAATTTATAGAGCAATACATGCAAAAAAGGAGCTTGGATGATGTCATGAATTATGTCATTTGAGATATCATCAAAAAAACTTTATTAGGTCAGGCTAAACCATAAAAATGCATGTGTCCGTCAATAAAAACAAGATACATCCATATGAATAAGATAAAATTAATAGGAAAAAACTGATTAAAAATTGATACATTCACATAATGAATCAACTTATCATTCTGAGGCTATACGTAAAAACAGGGTGAGCATATTGGGCAAAGTAGACAGATACATTAGCCATCTAAGTCACCAGGGCAATACATTCATTTTCAACCCCTTAGAACAAAAAAACAAAAACAACAGTGGACAATAGTGGTATATAGCAATAAAAATCCAGCTAACTGTGTACAGAGTAGACATATTTTGCAAATTAAGAAAGTAGGTAACCCATCCAAGCAGTTAAGGTCTGGAAAAATAAATGCTTAATAAAAACCCAGAAAGCTGCAAGACATAATAAAGTGCATTATATACAATGCCAAATCCCCAGATGAAGCATAAGACAATCATGAGGAATCTTATAACAACGGTAAAGTGCAAAATAAAAGACAGATCAGGACTGACTTATATCAAACATCTTCTGCAGCCTCAATGAGGCCAGAATGCAAGCAACAACATAAGTTGTATAAACATCTGAAAGTGACTGTAAGTACATGTGAACAGTCTTAGCCTGGACAAAATTCCGATTTTAGCAATGGTAATAAAATTGTTCTTCAAGGGATATCGTAAAAACCACAAGAAAAAAATGCACAAGATCCTAAGCAGAAAAGTTATCACGTACAAGAGCTCAACTTCACACTCCAGGCACTGAGGTTTTGGAAGGGCCAGCAATAAATGGAATTGATTAAATCTAAATCTGGTAAAGAGAAACCGATAATGATCAGTAAACAAATAAGGTTCAACGGCTGGCCCTGTTAAAATCTGTGGATGTCCTCGGACCGAGGGCTTCTCTAATTCTATTCTCTAGTCTGCTTTTCCTCCATAGTAGATAGCTGGCCTGCGTCCAAGGGATATCTGAAGGGATATCTGCCTTCAAGATGTTATAAGGTGAATCAAACAGGACGAGTCTGCCTAACTTAACAAAAATGCCCCATATGTATGCCAACCATATGACTGACCTCCACCCTTGAAGCTGTAGACAATCTATAAGAATCTCTGTAAGATGCTTCTCAGGTCGCACCCAAATAGAGAGCCACCTGACCAGGGAACCCAGGGCAATAAGGTAAGACAACCCCAGCTCCTCATGAACCATAAAAGCAGGGACAGCCAACGTACGTCTACAAACCCATTCTCTGCCACTTGAAGCTCCATTGCATCTACAGAACCCCATACGTTGCTACCGTATTTCATCGGTGATGTCATAGAAAATGTAATGAGTGATGTAATTTGTGTAGTTATCCACCACTATGTAAACTAACTAAAACATAAACTAGTACACTTATCAGTGATCTCATAGAACATGTCATGAGTAATGTGAGGTCATAAGATGTGCATGGCAAGGCATAAGTTATAGTTGGTTCAAAACCTTAATGTTGTCAAGACATATTCACTTAACTGTAATGTCAGTTTAACCCTTTTTTTTCTTTCTAAAACAAAAAACAGATCTTTTAACACACCTAACTATAAGGTTACTTTAACCTTTGGTATTTTCTGTGAATTTCTGGGGTTCTTTTAACGTAAAGTTATATTTTAACACCATATGTAAAGCCAACCCCCCGCCGTGCATGGTCTTTGGCATTGCTCAGTTGAGGGTTGACTACAGGGCCTGGCCGCAGCAAACTCCTACATGTCCTTATGTTTTTTAAAGGGAAGATGGGACAGGTGGCCCCCCTCCCAGACCCTTATTAGGCCCTAGGACCTTTGGCCTTGTGTGGTGGGGGATTGGCCACAGTGCCTGGCCTGCAGTTAATCCCTGTGGAAAACACCCACAGCACCTTATGTTTTGTAAAGGGGTGGGGAGCCAAGTGACCCCCTCTCAGAGCCTTATTAGGCCGTGGGGTCCCCATCCCGAGGGCCCTTTTCTAAGGGAAGAGGGACCACATATGCCCTCACCAGCCTAATTAGGGTCTGGGGACCCAATCCCACAGGGCTTTTTTTATTTTTAAGACAAGGTGATCACTTAGCCCCCCCATTATGAGCCTTTAAAAGGACCTGGGAACCCCACCCCTCAGGGCTATATTTGTTTAAGGTGAGGGGACTGTTTGGCCCCCCTCCCCAAGCCTTTAAAAGGCTCTTGCAACTCCATGCCCCAAGACTGTGTTTTATTAAGGGGAAAGGGACAAGTGCCCCCCGTCCCCAATCCTTATTAGGCACTGGGGACCCCATCTCCCTGGGCCTTTAAAAAATGTAAAATAAAAGGGGGGGGGGGGAAGGGGAGCCTAGGGGTCCCCCTTCCCAAGTAATTTTAGGTAGCCCAGGGCCGATACTACAAAAAAAGAGTGGCCGTGCGGCACCCCTTCTCGAGTCCCTTTAAGCCCTGGGGACCCCGTCCCCCAGTGCCTATTTTTAGTAAAGGGGAGGGGACATGTGGCCCACCTCCCTGAGCCTTGTTAGGCCCTGGGAACCCCTTCCCACAGGGCCCCTACTTAAAGGGGAGAGGTACTGTGCGGCCATCCTCCCCAACCCTCTTCCAGGACCAGAGACACCATCCCTTGGGGCTCACATAGTTAAAGGTAGGTGCCCACCCAGGGCACCTACCATTTACTCCTTGGGGAACATGGGAGAGCTCAGGGTCTCCCGCAGGCCCATCCGGCTCATTGCATGCAGTGGGAGCCGGCATGGCTCCCGTCTACAGGTAACAGCTACTGTTGCTGCCCAGCCAGCTAGGTGCAGTATTTTGATCTGTTTCCCTATCTGCATCACTGTGGGCAGGGAAACAGATCAAAAGTCCATTCCCAGCTGGCAGGAGCATTTTTAAAGTTCCCACCCGCTCCAGCCTGTGGGAGGAAAACAAAGGTCTCCCTGCCCACACCAATACTGGCAGGGAAATCACTGTGGGCTCCCGGGGATGAATCTAGTGAGCCAGCCCTGGAGGATGGGGTCTGCAGGGTCAGTCTTGCCTCAGGGAGGAGGACTGTGCCCCCCCTCCCCTTTTTGAGGGCCCCCTCACTTTTTAATTATTTCAGTGTCCCCAGGGATACGGTCCCGGGACCTTTAGAGACCTGGGGAGGGGGACCACAGCCCCCCTCCTCTTTATGAAAATTTTGGCCCTTGGAGGGCTACCCAGAGCCTGTGATGGCTCAGGGAGTGGGTACGGGCTGGCCCCATTCCCTTTTTGAGAAATTTCTGCCCTGATAGTGAGGCTACCCAGGCCCTCTGATGGTTTGGGGAAGGGGGGTACATACTCCCTCCCATTAATAAAAGGAAGTAGCTCCAGCTCCATTTTGTTTTTTTTCGATCCACAGAAGTCCTGAGGGATCGCATCAGAACTGCCTTTTTTTTATTTTGGCCCCAGGGGGGTCGCTCAGGGTCCCCCCATGGTGCCTAGGAGGGGCTAGGCATCCCTAACCTACCCCACCCCATTATATTATTGTTTTGTTTTTTACTTCAAGACTAGGGACTAAGTCCCAGTGTCCTGTAGTGGTTGCCAGCAAAATTTTTCACACGTTGCTTGTTGCCAATCAAGGGTGGGCGTGAGATGGCCCAAGAGAAATAAAGCTCCCTGGACCAATCAGAATCCTCTATATTTAAACTGACTCTCCCGCAAGAGGCTGTCCAGACTCTCGTGGACCCAACAGGCCAGATATCTTTTGTTGTTGTTGTTACACTTCTCTCAAACTATTGAACAGATTTACACCAAATCAGTAATAGCACAATCTGTGAACCAAGATCTAGCTTCCTGCTAATTTTAGCAATTCTGTTATGCAGTTTTTGAAATAGCCCTTCTTAAAGAAGTCTATGGAAAATGCGTTTGGATTTTGCGTTTTAGGGCCCCTTCTTTTTTCTCGGGCTGCACTTGATGGATTATCCAAAACGTTTCATGTACATGCTAGTCAAAAAGTAGTACATTTTTAGACAGTTTTGTGGAGATTTGTCAAACGGGGACACATTTATTAGCAACGCAAAAAATGCTTTTCCTGTTGAACAGCTGACCTAATTACAACTACCCAGTGGTGACTGCCACAACATCCTCACCAACTTAGATTTCCCCGGAACAACTCAGCTGCCTCCTGATCAATGCCAGATCACTCTGCAGACATGCTACCAAAGTCTGGTAAACCATCACCTCCCTCACCCCGATGTAACCTTCATCACAGAGACCTGGCTTTCTTACATCGGCCCCTGACATCACCACAGAAACACCCACTGGTTACAAAATTAAGCAATGCAACTGCACTAACAAACCCAGAAATGGAATTGCAGTCATACACAAGAAGTCGTTCACCTGCACCATCACCAATGACGAAACCACGTTGATCATGGAATAAATGAACTTCCAGATCCAGGCCAATGATAACACCACCATCAGAGGCACCCTCGCATACAGACTGACAGGATCACAAACTAACCTCAGTGATGCCACCACCAAATTAATCGCTCCTCTCGCCATTGAATCCGAACATTACGTCTTCCTGGGAGACCTCAACTTCCACCTGGACGACCCCATGGACACCAACTCCACTGACCTCCTGGAAAGATTGGACAATATCGTACTCAAGCAGCTGGTCACAGACCCATGTGCAAAGCTGGACACACGCTGTACCCCCATCTTTACGTCCAGCAATAGAATCAGATACAGCCACACCTCAGAACTCACCTGGTCAGACCACTCCATCGTGCACTTCATCATTGCGGACCTCCCAGCATTGCTCCCAACCGCCAAAGTGCCCTCTCACGTAGTTAGACCAAGGTCACTCAGCAGCAATGGACCAACTCCCTCAGCACCACACAGCCCAACGTCACCACCAACCGGGACCAGGCAGTACAAAACTTCAATGACTGGACTCCAGTGCCGCTGATCAAGTCGCCCCAGCCAAACAAGCCAGCAGGTACACTCCAGAACTCAGCCCGTCAGAACGCTGGTGCAAACAACTCAACAGAATATGACGCTCCCCCAGAAACCACATAGACCAAACCATCTTCAAACCAGCCCTTAACAACTACCACCTTATAGGCAATTTGACAACTGAAGAAGATGAATCTTGAAGTATTTCCCAAACGAAGGACGATACTCTCAGCATCGGTTCTTGTGTTGCCACGCAGATGGCCTCCCTCTGTTTACGTTTTGGACTCAGAGAATGTAATGGTCGCACTAGATCTGATCCAAATTGTGCCCCTACTTTTAAGCGTGGGTGCTCTTCCAGCAATATTGATTATTTCTGGGTCGACATTAGGCTCTGGTCAAACACTCTGGATATGAAGGTGGAACCCGCCATGATAGCGACCACCACCCCCTATGTCTTACTTTATCCAATGAAGCTTTTGGGAGAACCCAACATCTAGAGACCACTGATGTTCCGATTCCTTGTCTGAACCTTAGGCAAACTTGCGTCAGTTGGCCAAACGTTACATCTAATCCACTCCTGATCAAGCAAATCTATTCTTCCTTTCTACAGCTGTTCTCAGATTTTGATGAGCAAGAGGTCAATAGTATTCCAATCTTGAAAATCCACGTCGAATTGACAAATATACTACAGAACTTTTTCTATAAAGAAACCACTTTTAGGTATACTCTCTATACCATCCGATCTAGAGAATGGTTCAATAAAGATTGTGACCTTGCGAGGCTCAATCTCAAATTGGCCCTCCATAAGCATTCACAGGAGGAGATCAGGGCCGCTAGATTTAGATACACCAAGGCCCTGGATCTAGAAAAGAAAAATTGGGAATTTGAGATCTGGCAGAAGCTGCTGGAGGCAGTCAAAAATCGGGACGAGGGCTCTTTTTGGAGGTTGCTGACCAACAGGCATAGAGAGGGTAATGTCACTTTAAATCTCCATATCCAGCCCGAATGATGGGTGGCTCATTTCTCCAAGATCTACACTCCATCCATACAGCAGGACCATGAGGACCATAGGGGCGATGAACGTAGACCTCTCATTGAAGGATCTACAGAGGACATTGTTTTCACAATCGCTGAAACTACAGCAGCTATTAGTTCTCTGAAATCCGCTAAGGCTCCTGGTCCTGATAAAATACCGGGGGACCTGTTTAAGTCAGAACCCGTTATTTGGGCGTGGTATATAAACACATTATCGAATGCCATCGCAGCAGGTGGCCCTATTCCGGAATCGTGGCTCGGGCTGAAATTATCCCCATCTATAAAAAAGGAGATGTGGGACTGCCCGTAAATTACCGCCCAATCAGTCTCATTGACAATCTACAAAAGATTTTCTCTAAGCAAGTCCTAGACAGGCTTATGGACTGGGTCCAAGCCAACCAGGTCCTATCCCCCCTCCAGGCTGGTTTCCGTTCAAGGATTAGTACTATGGACCAAGTTTTTAGGTTCTTCCTGCTACTCTGGAAATACGTTACTTTGGCTAAACAAAACTTGTATGTTGCTTTTGTCGACCTAAAGTCCGCTTTTGATCTCGTTCCAAGAGAGAAATTGTGGGAAGTCCTAAAAAAAATCAGTGTCCCGAGGAATCTGGTGCACCTAATCCAAAGATTGCACAAGAACACCTATGCTCGAGTAAGATGGGGTAATCAGGGGGAACTTACTGATCGTATTAATATCAGGCGGGGGTACGCCAGGGCTGTGTCCTGGCACCCACTCTTTTTTCCTTGTTCATTAATGAGATGGTGCAAGTTGTAACTGATTGTCAAAATGATGCCCCTTCATTGAACAATTCAAAAGTTCCAATTCTCTTATTTGCTGATGACTCCCTCTTGATCTCTAAAACACCCATGGGCCTTCAGGTTCTCCTGGCTAGGTTCAGTATGTTCTGTGCAGACCATGGATTGGAGCTCAATTCTAGCAAAACTAAACTCATGATCTTTGGTCTTGGTCGCACCAAACAATGCAATATTTTATATAATGAGGTTGCTCTGAGCAAGGTATGTTCTATTGATTACCTAGGGGTGAGAATCAGCAATGACATGAACTGGCAGGCCCAGGTAGAAAAAAGTTTAGCTCTTTTAGCACATAGGTCAGGGGCAATTTTGCGTTTCCAAAAGTCTAATACTGTGAAAGTTGTTTCCCCAGCTATTAAAATTTATCTAGCAAAGGCTCAGAGCGCCGCGGTTTATGACGCAGAGGTTTGGGGCTGTTTCAAAACTAGTAAGTTATTTGTGGGGAAAACAACTTCGTAAGATCACTCTTGGCATGTCCTTGTAGTACGCCCTTGGTTCCAGTGTTTTTGGACTTAGGGTTCCCCCGCATTTCTGATGTAATAGCCCTAAGGCCTCTAACTTTTTGGGTTCGTATCTGGACCACCCCTGAATTAGTTATATATAAGGAGTCCTTGCAAGATTTATTGGATAGACCGAACGTACTTTCTATCCCTTGGTTTAAGTACATTTTGGAATGGTTTCACACCCTGGGACTTAGTGACTTTTGGAGCCAGCCAAATAATTTAAGGAGGGCTCACAAGGATCATTTAAAATCAGTTTACTGGTCCCATGTTAGGAAAAATTATCTGTTATGCACTTCATATGGTAGGTTGACGTCTCAATTTCTCGATTTTAAGTGGTATCCCCACTTTGAACCCTTTCTAGACTTGATTACCGATCAACTAAGCAAAAGTCTGTATGTTCGGTTCAGGTATGGATGCCTCACCCTGAAGTCTTTTACTAGTTCATGGTGCTCTACTCCACTAATCGATCAATGCCCAAGTTGTAACGGATCTGCAGAAACTGTAGTGCACTTTATGTTTATTTGCCCTGCCTATGGCCTTGTTCAGCGGAAATGGCTCCGTCCCGCTTGCAGGAATATGGGGTTGAGAACAAGCAAAGATGCCCTAAGGTTGATGTTGAGAGACTGCTCCCCCTTTCTAACTTGTGCGGTCAGCAAATTCCTTGCGTCCGCATGGCATATACGTACATATTTCTTAAAAAATCATAGTGATTTGCTTTTAATTGAACCTTGGTCTTAACTTATTTAATCTAATTACTGTTCATATGATAGTTTTAAACTTAATGAATTTTTTATCAAATTATCAATGAGGAAGTTCAAGGTAGCTAAACTTTGTCGATTCCTCCTCAAATATAGGATGGGAGACATATGTGAAGATTTATATCAACATCTTTTTGTATATTCACAGATCCTTTATTTTATCCTTATTATTACATTTAAACCTTTGTTATTATATATTTATTATGTACAGATAATGGTTTTATTGTTGTAAGTTATTGCTTTGATGGTTTAATTAGACCGAATAAAGCTTGTGTGACTTGAACTACCACCGTCAGATGAAAGCCGCAAAAAAGGAGGCCATGGTCCACCGGATCGAGACCAGCGCCAGCCAGGCCAAAATACTCTTCACCATCGTCAGCCACCAAAAATGCTGTCCCCTCCTCACAGCAGCTCACTACCATCCTAAACACCTCACTAGCTGCAGCCACCTTTCCTGAAGCATGGAAATGCACAGAGGTCAGATCCCTCCTCAAGAAACCCTCGGCAGACTACCTACGAGATCCAGAACTCCTACCCTATCACCCTGCCCCCTTTCCCGACAAAGTCCTGGAGAAGGCCATCAACCTTCAACTCGCCAAGCACCAGGAGTGAAACAACCAACTGGATCCCTCTCAGTCAGGTTTCAGAGCCAACCACAGCACCAAGACAGCTCTGACCGCAGCAACCAATGACATCTGCACCCTACTAGACAAAGGAGAATCAGCCATCCTGAACCCACTCTACCTCTCCGCAGCCTTCGAAACAGCCTCCCACCACACACTCATCTATAGATTACGTCAGATCGGAATCACAGACGATGCGTTTAGATGGATTTCATCCTTTCTCGCAGGCTGCACCCAGTGACTCCGTCTTCCTCTCCATCTCACAAGCCAAGCACACCAATGGCAGCTTCCCCCAAGGCTCACCCCTCAATCCAACCTTCTTCAAAGTCTACATGACACGACATGCAGACATCATCAGATCTCTCAACATCTATGCTGACGATATGCAGCTCATCCTTGTGAGAAAGTAGCCTCTTTGTAGCATGGTTACCCCTACTTTTGGCCTGTTTGTGAGTGTGTGTCAGTGTGTTTTTGCCTGTCTCACAGGGATCCTGCTGGTCAGGACCCCAGTGTTCATAGTTTATGGCCTAATGTGTGTGTCCGTATAGTGCTTAACTGTGTCACTGAGGCTCTGCTAATCAGAACCTCAGTGCTTATGCTCTCTCTGCTTTTAAATTTGTCACTATAGGCTAGTGACTTCATTTACCAATTTCAATTGACACACTGGAACCCCCTTATAAGTCCCTAGTATATGGTGCCTAGGTACCAAGGGCATTGGGTTCCAGGAGATCCTTATGGGCTGCAGCATTTCTTTTGCCACCCATAAGGAGTTCAGACAATCCAGTTCACAGGACTGCCACTGCAGCCTGCGTGAAACAATGCACAAGTTATTTCACAGCCATTTTCACTGCACTTAAGTAACTTATAAGTCACCTATATGTCTAACCTTCACTTGCTGAAGGTTAGGTGCAAAGTTACTAAGTGCAAGGGCACCCTTGTACTAGCAAAGGTGACCCCACATAGTTCAGGGCCATTTCCCGGGACTTTGTGAGTGCGGGGACGCCATTACATGTGTGCACTACATATAGGTCAATACCTATATGTACCTTCACAATGGTAACTCTGAATATGGCCATGTAAGGTGTCTAAAATCATGGAATTGTCCCCCAATTCCAAATCTGGTATTGGGGAGCCAATTCCATGCATCCTGGGGGCTCCACCATGGACCCCCAGTACTGCCAAACCAGCTCTCTGAGGCTTGCACTGCATCTACAGCTGCTGCCACCTCACAGACAGGGTTCTGCCCTCCTGGGGCTGAGCAGCTCAGTCCCAGGAAGGCAGAACAAAGCATTTCCTTTGGGAAGACGGTGTTACGCCCTCTCCCTTTGGAAATAGGTGTTACAGGCTGGGGAAAGGTAGCCTCCCTCAGCCTCTGGAAATGCTTTGAAGAGCACAGATGGTGCCCTCTTTGCATAAGCCAGTCTACACCGGTTCAGGGACCCCTTGTCCCTTGCTCTGGTGCGAAACTGGAGAAAGGAAAGGGGAGTTACCACTCCCCTGTCCATCACCACCTTAGGGGTAGTGCCCAGAGCTCCTCCAGTGTGTCCCAGACTTCAGCCATCTTGCTTTGCAAGTTGTGGGGGCACTCTGGAGGGCTCTGAGTGGGCATTGCGAGCAGGTGATGTCAGAGACCCCTCCTGATAGGTCCTTACCTTATAAGGTAGCCAGTCCCCCTCTCAGGGCTTTTTAGTGTCTCTCCTGTGGGCTCTCTTGAGATTCTACTTGCAAGTTTCCAGCAGGAATCTTCTGCAACTACTACTTCAACCTCTGACCTCGGATCAACAGCAGCCTGCTCCAGGAATGGCTGTAATGCAACAAAGTATCCACAAGGGATACTTTTCTTCTGCAACTTCAGCTCCAGCCAGCAACTGCAACAGTTTCCACAGTGTGCACGCTCTTAGGACTCCTTGTCTTCACCCTGCACCAGAAGAACCAAAGAAATCTCCTGTGAAGTGACGGAGACACTCCCCTGCTCACCCAGGCACCTTCTAAGTGGACGACCGGTTCTTTTGGACTCCTCTCACAGAGACGAGCATGCACTTTGGAACACAGAGGGTGGACCCCATCGACACAGGCTGTCCTGAGATCCTGCTGTCGCAATTTGGAGGAGGTAAGACCTTACCCTGCCTTCCCTCAGGACAACAGTACCCCTGTGCACTGCATCTTCTTCACCTCCTGAGGCCTTTGTACACTACTTGCAAAATTCCTTCATGCACAGCCTGGCCCAGATCCCCAGCACTCTATCCTGTGATGCTCAACTCGCTGAGTTGATCTCAGGTGGCGTGGGACCTTCTTTTGTAGTGCTGCAAGTTGTGGGGGCACTCTGGAGGGCCCTGAGTGGGCAGTGCCAGCAGGTGATGTCAGAGACCCCTCCTGATAGGTCCTGACCTGATAAGGTAGCCAGTCCCCCTCTCAGGGCTTTTTAGTGTCTCTCCTGTGGGTTCTCTTGAGATTCTACTTGCAAGTTTCCAGCAGGAATCCTCTGCAACTACTTCTTCAACCTCTGACCTCGGATCTACAGAAGCCTGCTCTGGGAACCGTTGTAACAGCAACGAAGTATCCACAAGGGATACTTTTCTTCTGCAACTTCAGCTCCAGCCAGCACATGCAACAGTTTCCACTGTGTGCACGCTCTTAGGACTCCTTGTCTTCACCCTGCACCAGAAGGACCAAAGAAATCTCCCGTGAAGTGACGGAGTCACTCCCCTGCTCACCCAGGCACCTTCTAAGTCGATGACCGGTTCTTTTGGACTCCTCTCACAGAGACGAGCATGCTCCTTGAAACACAGAGGGTGGACCCCATTGACACAGACTGTCCTGAGGTCCTGCTGTCGCAACTTGGAGGAGGTAAGACCTTACCTTGCCTTCCCTCAGAACAACAGTACCCCTGTGCACTGTGTCTTCTTCACTTCCTGCGGCCTCTATGCACTATTTGCAAAATTCCTTCATGCACAGCCTGGCCCAGGTCCCCAGCACTCTATCCTGTGATGCTCAACTCGCTGAGTTGATCTCTGGAGGCGTAGGACCTTTTGTAGTGCTGCACCAACCGCATTTTGCACCTCGTTTGTACCTGTGTCCTGGGACACCAGTGGGTGCTATCTGGAGCTTTGAGGGCTCTCTGAAGTGCTGAGAGCCCCCTCTTCCTCCTCACACAGAGTTGAGGCCCCCAGGTCCTTCCAGGGTCCAGATAGCGCCTAGTTGACGCAAAACGCGACTTTGCCAGAACCAAGGCTTGTTGGAGGAATCCCCCGCCAAAACTCGCCTGCATCCAACTTCACGACGTGGGACACCCTTTGCATCATGCAGGACCCCGCTGGCATTTTCCTAGGGTGCATTTCTGCAGTCTTCGTCCAACCGGGGTCTCTTCTTTTGCACCCTCTTCTGGGTTGCCCGGGGCTCCTGCCTTCCTGGAACTTCTTTCGACTTCTTGACTTGGTCTCCTACTTTTGCAGGTCTTCAGGTCCAGGAATCAACTGTTTGTTGTTTGTAGACTTGGTTGGTTCTTGCAATAATCCCAGTCACGAGGTGTAGTGTGTCCTAAGGAAACTTGCAGTACTTTACACCTGCTTTTCTGGGCTCTGGGGTGGGGTAATTTACTTACCTTTACTGTATTCTTACTCTCCCAGTGATTCTGCACCCAGTACACTTGTCTAGGGGGGAATTCTTGATTCACATTCCACTTTCTTAGTATGTGGTTTGTTTCGCCCCTAGACCTATTTTCTCCCATTGAATTCTATAGCATTTCCTATTGTTTGCACTATCCTATGTCTAATTACTTACCTTATTTTGGTGTCTAGTGTATATATTGTGTATAATACTTACCGCAAGAAGGAGTATTGCCTCTAAGATATTTTTGGCCTTGTGTCACCAAAATAAACCACCTTTATTTTTGGTAACACTGAGTATTGTCTTTACTTGTTTATAAGTACTGTGTAACTATAAGTGGTATTGCATGAGCTTTGAATGTCTCCTAGTTCAGCCTAAGCTGCTCTGCTATAGCTACCTCTATCAGCCTAAGCTGCTTGAACACTACTACATTTCACTAATAAGGGATAAATGGACCTGATATAAGGTGTAAGTACCCAATTCAAACCAGGCCAGCCTCCAGCAATCTTCTCGCTCTCAGCCGACCCCATCCTCACCAAGACCATTTTCCACAACCTTAATAAGAACACATCTGCCTGGATGAGGGACAACTGGTTGAAGCTCAACATGGACAAAACTGAAGGTCTGATTTTCTGCAGACACATGACCTTCTGAAACGACAGCTGGTGGCCATCAGAACTCGGACCCACTCCTAGGCCCAAAAACCAACGCGGCAACCTCTGCATCATCCTTGACAGTGAACTCCCCATGAAACGACAGATCAACGCTGTCTCCTCAGCTTGTTTAAGCCCGCCCCGCAAGGTCTTCATGAGGCTTCCCCTCAACAACAGGGAGATGGTGACGCAGGCTGTCGTCATCAGCCATCTGGACTACGGCAACTCCCTCTCAGCAGACACCGCCACCGTACTCATGCAAAGACTCCAGACGATAGAGAATGCAGCCTCCAGACTGGTCCTCAACCTGCCCAAGAGAACCCTCATCACCCAGCACCTGAACAACCTTCACTGTCTTCCAATCCAGAAGAGATGCCAGTTCAAACTCCTGACCCACGCCTACAGAGCCCTTCACGACCAAAAGCTCGCCTACTTGAACCACCACCTGCACTTCCTTCTATTTCCCAGGAACCTACGCTCCACACATACCATGCCCTTGCACAGATCCTGCGCATATGCCGCCCCGGAGGACACACCTTCTCCCATCTTGCTGCCAAAGCTTGAAACTTCCTTTCCCTCCACCTTCACACCTCACCCTGGTGGACACACTTCAGGAAAGGGCTCAAGACCTGGCTCTTTGACTAACTGTGTGCAGCAAGTGGCTGAATACCCACTTGGGTGATCAGCCGTGCTCTACAAGTACTGATTGATTGATTGATGATGGGACCTAGTTTCTATTGAAAAAGCATTTTTTGACTTGGCTATATCTTTTTCGCCGTTGAAATCTTTATGAAATTTTCCAAAAAATGTGTGCACAAAGGTCTTGTTAGACATGAAATGTTTCAGGGTGATCCGTCAAAAACAGGGGCCAAGCAAAAAAAAGGGGGGAAGGGGGAGGAGGGAGTGAGTTTCTCATTTTAATTCCCATAGGAATTTTGAAAACGACAATCGCCTGAAATGCTGGACGAAATCACATCAAATTTGTCAGAAAGGTAATTTTTTGGGGCCAGAAAGCACACTTTTTGGTATTTGGTGCAAATCCCTTCATTAGTTTTTGAGATATTAAAGGGAAGAGAACTATAGATATCTAGAACCATGGATCCTAGAGATCTCCTGCTGGGAGATCTCATTGGCTGCCAACACTTCAAACAGAAAGTGTTGGTAGCCATTTTAGGACTCGGATTCAGGCAAGCAGCAGGCACACACAAAACGGGGCTGCTAATGAGGAGAAAGCTGTGTGTAGGAGGGAAAGGAAAGTAGGAAGCACACACAAAACGGAGCTGAGAGCAAAGAGAAAGCATGTGAGAAGGCGGGAAAGGCAAGCAGTAGGCGCGCACAAAACAGTGCTGAGAGCAAGGAGAAAGCAGTGAGGAGAAGTGAAAGGCAAGTAGCAGGCACGCACAAAACTGGGCTGAGAGTGAGGCGAAAGCAGTGAGAAGGACTAGTAAAGTCCCCTAGAGGCCCCTAGGCCTGTAAATCAAATTCTACTAGTGGGCCTGCAGCACTGGTTGTGCTACCCACATTAGTAGCCCTGTAAACATGGTTCAGACCTGCCACTGAACTGTCTGTGTGCAGTTTTAAACTGCCAATTCGACTTGGCAAGTGTACCTACTTGCCAGGACTAAACATTCCCTATTCATACATATAAGGCACCCCTAAGGTAGGCCCTAGGTAGCCCCATGGGCAGGGTGTAGTGTTTTTGAAAGGAAGGACATGTACTGGTGTGTTTTTCATGTCCTAACAGTGAAATACTGCCAAATTCCGGTTTCAGTGTTGCAAGGTCTGTCTCATAGGGTAACATGGGGGCTGCCTTTAAATAACTTTAAAGCGCAGATTCCCTTTGAGAGCAGATATAAATTTGGGTTTAGGGTGTCTGAACTCACAATTTAAAAATACATCTTTTAGTAAAATTGTTTTTTGGATTGTGTGTTTGTAAATGCCACTTATAGAAAGTAGGCATTTTCTTGCTTAAACCGTTATGTGACTCTGCCTGTTTGTGGCTTCCCCGTCTGGGTCAGATTGACAGTTGGGCTGTTTGTGAATCCCCTCTAGACAGTGACACAAAAAGAGCTGGGGTGTAGCCTGCATATCCTGATGAGCCATCTGAACTAGAGTGGAAGGGGGAGTTGTCGCTTGCACCTGAAAGAACTGTGCCTGCCCTCACACAATGCAGTCTCCAACCCCCTGGTGTGTGTCTGGGGCCTGGCCTGGGCAAGGAAGGATCTTGCAAACACATGAGACTTTGCTTTGAAGTTTGCCAATTTTAAAGGCAGAAAGGGGTATAAGAAGAGGACCCAAAAAACCCAGACTTTTAGAACCTTTCTGGAATCAAGAGGAACCTTTGCCCAGGAGAAGAGCTGAAGGAGAAGTACTGTCCCCTTGCTGTGTTGCCTCTTTGGACTGGCCTGCAGTTGCTGCTTCTGCCTGACAAGAGTGCAAAAGGTGAACTTTGCTGTGTCCTGCTTGAGAAAGTTCTCCAAGGGCTTGGAGAAGAGCTTGCCTCCTGTTGGAACTCTCAGGGACACCAAAGACTTGTTTCTTTGACCTGCAGCACTAGGAACTGTGGCCCATATTTATACTTTTTGATGCAAAACTGCACCGTCGCAGTTTTGCGTCAAAAATATTACCGCCGGCTAACGCCATTTCTTTGCGCCGTGCAGGCGTCAAATTTATACTTTGACGCACGGCGGCATAAACCACAGGTGTGAATCATTTTTGTTTTACTCAAACCACTGCGTCTCGTCATAAAGTAAAACAACGTTAATGCGGCAAAAATAACTGTGAGCCGGTTTATGACACCGCAAACCGGATACATTCTGTTTTTTTACGCAATTGCATCAAAAAGCGCCGCAAATTATGCAAAATGTGCATAGGAGAGCCATAATGGATCCCAGATACTTGCACAGACCCCAGGAAGATGACAACAGACCAGGAACCAGCCAGGAGGACCCACACAAGACCCAGGACAGGGAGAAGAAGAAAAGAAAGTGTCGCTTCAGTGAAGAGGAACAGGAAATTCTGGTGAAAGATGCCAATTAGTAGCGGAGAGGCAATATGGCAACAAATTGTTGACAAGATCAACAGTGTGGCAGAAGTTAGGAGAACAGTCATCGAGTGCAAGAAACGCTGGCATGACTTCAAGCGCAGGACCAAGGAAAAGCTGGCCAGGAACAGGAATGCAGCACTGCAGAATGGAGGTGGGATTCCAGCACCGCAGGAGGCCCTGGACCACATGGAGGAGATGATGGCAGCCGTCATCCCTTAGGAGGTCTTCACAGGGATTCAAGGACAGGACAGCGCAGACTACCAGGAGACAACACACATGCAGGTTATGTCGCATGGGGAACTAAAATGCCTAATTGTTAACTGCAACCGGGGGGGGACATACCTACTACACAATGCATGTAAGTCATGATATTCAGGGAGTGGCATGGGTAAATGGGCACAGCACGGGGGCATGGCCCGTTCAGGGGAAACCTGGGGCAAACTACTACACTACACCAACAACCTTTGCATGGGGGTATGCTGCCATGCCAAGGATGATGGAAAGTTAAAGCCAGGCCTGGAGGGTAGGGTACAGCGTTAAACTGACCTGCTGTCACACGTCAGCCAGTATTCTCCCTAAATGAACTAGGGCCCAATTAACAATCTCAGGCCATAACAGCAAGTGGAATTTAACATTGACAACAGTTGCCACTACCACCTGTGCTGTGTGTGCATGCCAAGTAGCTAATGGCAGTAACGTCACCATGGATCAAACACACCCAAGTTAGAGGGTTCAGGATGACAATGTTATCAATCCCCTGAAATCAATACAAATGTTCCATTCCTGTCAAATGTGATTGTCCAGAGTTGCTATAAACATCAGCCTTTGTCATAAACATTATGAAGTACACAGCGCTAATGTCATACCCAAGCTGCATATGTCAGGGTCCACCCTATGCCTGGGTCACAATAGCTTCATTGACACCATGCAACATCCCAAATGTCATACTTCTCAGACAACAGCATTGAGGAGGAGGACATATGTAACTGGCTAGTGAAATACCCCCGCACAGTCAGAGGAGGAAATGGAACACTGCTAGGACCATCAGTGCAATCCAATGTAGCACACATTTCCCAACATCAGCAGTACACACTACCAATGCTGACATCCGTATTGTGCCATGCCAATGCAATACATAGTATATGCTAGGTCTCAGCAACACATAGGTGGATGTGAAATATCTGAGACTGGGTCAGTTCCAGAGTGTTAAGTGTGGTACAAGTGGCATCAGAACACCCACAGCCAGTGAAAGGCCTCACCATGAGAATGGAATTAGACGGAGGGTTGAGTAGGACAAGAAGATGGCAATTCACAATCTGGCCAGAACCCACACCTAGAGGATGTGATGCAAACAAGTCCACAAACTGACCACACTACATGTGACATGCAGGTGGGGGATAGGCCTGGGAGAATGCTAATATGAAAGATAGGAAGAATGAACAGGAACCAAGAACACAATGTTAAAATAATTGGAAGGCAGGCATGTCACATTACAAAGCCCACAACACAGACACTCTAATTGTACCATATCTCATTGCAGAGGATGATGGCTTTCCTGCAGATATGCCTGTCATGGACTTTCCTGATGACATGGATGACGAGCTGACAAACATCAGCCACCAGACCCTCCAAGATGTCCTTGAAACCCTCCAGAGCCCACCTTCAGTCACAAGGAGGAGCACAGATACAGCAGCCATCACAGAGGAACTACCCACCACCCCAATTGAACGACCTGCCAGCTCCAACCCAGCTGAGGACTCTGACGACCCTGGCACCAGCTTTGAGCGAACTGTAGTTGGAGTACAGCGGGAGCTGGCCGAGGAGGTGCGGGTGGGGATGCAAACAATGTCAGCCAGCCTAGAGGGGGTGCGTTCGTGCATGATGTCAACTGAATAACAGGCAGCAGCTATGCAAGGGTGAACAACAATCATGCAGGAAGTTGAAAAAAGGTTGAAGGAAATCAGCACAGCTGTAATAGAGTTGACCCAACACCTACAACAACAATCCTGTCAACGCGTGCACAAATGCAATATTGAACCCCTCAGGACTGACCTGGCTGCCTACCACCATGATGTGGCTGCTATTCTTAAGAACCAGCAGCTCCTCCTTGCTTCAGTACTGCCCTTAAAACCCCCACAGTTCTCAGCTACCGGGATGTCTGATTCCACATCTTCAAACACTGAGGTGTATGTTGCCCCTTCACAACCACCACCACCAAGGGCAGAGGAGACAACACACACATCAGAAGATGAAGACGTGGAGCAGATCGCCTTCACCCATAAGAATACCCCGTAGCACTAGTCCCTGCCACATGGCCACCTATTACCAAGGTCCTGTGCTTTGTAACATGCCAGTCTTGCAACAACTGTACTCAAGCACTGTTCTTCAACCCACTGTTTATCTTGTCAGCCTGCCCTGTGAATGTCTCTCTGTAGGAGGCTGGCCTGGCTTGTAGTGGGTACCAAGGGGTACTTACACTCTGTACCAAGTCCAGTTATCCCTTATTAGTGTAGAAGAGGTGTTTCTAGCAGCTTAGGCTGATAGAAGGTAGCTATAGCAGAGCAGCTTAGGCTGAACTAGGAGACATGCAAAGCTCCTACTATACCACTGGTGTCATATGCACAATATCATAAGAAAACACAATACACAGATATACTAAAAATAAAGGTACTTTATTTTTATGACAATATGCCAAAAGTATCTCAGTGAGTACCCTCAGTATGAGGATGCCAAATATACACAAGTTATATGTACACAATACCAAAAATATGCAGTAATAGCAAAAGGAAGTAATGCAATCAATGTAAAGTTACAGTAGATTGCAATAGGAGCACATAGGTATAGGGGCAACACAAACCATATACTCCAAAAGTGGAATGCGAACCACAAATAGACCCCAAACCTATGTGAGCTTGTAGAGGGTCGCTGGGACTGTAAGAAAACAGTGAGGGTTAGAAAAATAGCCCACCCCAAGACCCTGAAAAGTAGGTGTAAAGTACACCTATATTCGCCAGAGAGCACAGAAGTCGTGATATGGGAATTCTGCAAGGAAGACCAACACCAGCAATGCAACCAAAGTGGATTTCCGGACGAGAGTACCTGTGGAACAAGGGGACCAAGTTCAAGAGTCACGACAAAGTCGAGATTGGGCAGATGCCCAGGAAATGCCAGCTGAGGGTGCAAAGAAGCTGCCACTGGATGGTAGAAGCTGTAGATTCTGCAAGAACGAAGAGGGCTAGAATCTTCCCCTTTGGAGGATGGATGTCCCACATCGTGTAGAAGCTTGCAGAGGTGTTCCCACACAGAAAGACCACAAACAAGCCTTGCTAGCTGCAAGGGTCGCAGTTAGAGTTTGTGGATGCTGCTGTGGCCCAGGAGGGACCAGGATGTTGCCACTTGGATGAGGAGACAGAGGGGGTGCCCAGAAAGTCAGGGAGCCCTCACAGAAGCAGGCAGCACCCACAGAAGTGCCAGAACAGGCACTACGAAGAGGAGTGAACCGGAGCTCACCCGAAGACACAAAAGGGAGTCCCATGACGCCGGAGGACAACTCAGGGGGTTGTGCACTGCAGGTTAGAGTGTCGGGGACCCAGGCTTGGCTGTGCACAAAGGAAATCCTGGAAGAGTGTACAGGATGCCGTAGCAGCTGCAAATCACGCGGTACCCAACAATGCAGTCTAGCGTGGGGAGGCAAGGACTTACCTCCACCAAACTTGGACTGAAGAGTCACTGAACTGTGGGAGTCACTTGGACAGAGTTGCTGAGTTCCAGGGACCACGCTCGTCGTGCTGAGATGGGACCCAGAGGACCGGTGATGCAGTCTTTTGTTGCCTGCGGTTGCAGGGGGAAGATTCCGTCGACCCACAGGAGATTTCTTCAGAGCTCCTGGTGCAAGAAGGAAGCAGGCTACCCCCAGAGCATGCACCACCAGGAAAACAGTCGAGAAGACGGCATGATCAGCGATACAAGGTTGCAGTAGTCATTTTTGCTAATTTGTTGCGGTTTTGCAGGCGTCCTGAGCAGTCAGCAGTTGATCCTTTGGCAGGAGGTGAAGAGAGAGATGCAGAGGAACTCTGATGAGCACTTGCATTCGTTATCTAAAGAATTCCCCAAAGCAGAGACCCTAAATAGCCAGAAAAGGAGGTTTGGCTACCTAGGAAGGAGGATAGGCTATCAACACAGGTAAGAGCCTATCAGAAGGAGTCTCTGACGTCACCTGCTGGCACTGGCCACTCAGAGCAGTCCAGTGTGCCAGCAGCACCTCTGTTTCCAAGATGGCAGAGGTCTGGAGCACACTGGAGGAGCTCTGGGCACCTCCCCTGGGAGGTGCAGGTCAGGGGAGTGGTCACTCCCCTTTCCTTTGTCCAGTTTCACGCCAAAGCAGGGCTGGGGGATCCCTGAACCGGTGTAGACTGGCTTATGCAGAGATGGGCACCATCTGTGCCCATCAAAGCATTTCCAGAGGCTGGGGGAGGCTACTCCTCCCCAGCCCTGACACATTTTTCCATCTTCTGAGGAAGTCCTTTGTTCTGCCTTCCTGGGCCAAGCCTGGCTGGACCCCAGGAGGGCAGAAACCTGTCTGAGGTGTTGGCAGCAGCAGCAGCTGCAGTGAAACCCCGGGAAAGGTAGTTTGGCAGTACCCGGGTATGTGCTAGAGACTCGGGGATCATGGAATTGTCTCCCCAATGCCAGGATGGCATTGGGGTGACAATTCCATGATCTTAGACATGTTACATGGCCATGTTCGGAGTTACCATTGTGACGCTGTACATAGGTAGTGACCTATGTACAGTGCACGCGTGTAATGGTGTCCCCGCACTCAGAAAGTCCGGGGAATTTGCCCTGAACGATGTGGGGGCACCTTGGCTAGTGCCAGGGTGCCCACATACTAAGTAACTTAGCACCCCACCTTTGCCAGGTAAAGGTTAGACATATAGGTGACTTATAAGTTACTTAAGTGCAGTGGAAAATGGCTGTGAAATAACGTGGACGTTATTTCACTCAGGCTGCAGTGGCAGGCCTGTGTAACAATTGTCAGAGCTCCCTATCGGTGGCAAAAGAAATGCTGCAGCCCATAGGGATCTCCTAGAACCCCAATACCCTGGGTACCTCAGTACCATATAGTAGGGAATTATAAGGGTGTTCCAGTATGCCAATGTAAATTGGTAAAATTGGTCACTAGCCTGTTTGTGACAATTTGGAAAGCAGAGAGAGCATAACCACTGAGGTTCTGGTTAGCAGAGCCTCAGTGAGACAGTTAGTCATCACACAGGGAACACATACAGGGCACACTTATGAGCACTGGGGCCCTGGCTGGCAGGGTCCCAGTGACACATACACTAAAACAACATATATACAGTGAAATATGGGGGTAGCATGCCAGGCAAGATGGTACTTTCCTACACTCTCACTAACTGATTGGCAAATCCTGTCCCTCTGCACTGTCTGACACTTCACCCCAGCATGTCCAATGACATGTCCTTTTGCACTTATGTAGCATCACACTGGAAGATTTCACACTAATGGACTCACAATCATGGACAATGTACATATAGCTCTACAGCACTTTTAAATAAATAGCACTTACACAACAAATTTGTCTCTGTGTAATGTGACACATCAACCGTGATGGCCATCAGTGACGTGAACCTGAGGTCAATGAGCATTGATTGTCTAGACACCTGACCTGAACGATTCTTGGCTGATAACTATGCACAGTGGCCTGGATTGTACCATCATCTGCCCTCCCTGAGGGTTATTTCATAGCAAAATAGAAACTATACACCAAAATGTAGTGTTGTACAGAATAACGCCTCCTCAAGGGATGTCTAAGCCAGAAAAAAGTTCCTTCGATTGTTACTGAAAGTCAAAACTTAGGTATGTGACATATTAGCCAAATTTGATCTAACACACACCAAACAGCATGAAGGGATATGTATGAGTTACCATACAAAGAATTAACCGTGGGGAACATTGTAACAAATTATAGGTGTGAGTTATGTATACCATACTACATGAGAGCATACTACCACTCACCTTTTAAGGATTTACTGGGACATCAGGCTGTAGGCAGACTTTACACAGTGTCCCCAATACCAAATGTGGTAGCAAAGTATGCAACCTTGAAAACATACAGCAGTGAATAACCACACTTTGGGATCCATAGTAACCATGAGTGGTGGGTGCAGTGGATGGCCGAATCTTAGCTAAGTAGCTTTGGTGTAGCTGCCAATGTAACAGCTCAGTTGGGATTTGGTTGCAGGTTGGGATACAAAAGCAAATACCAAAGAGACACTGTTCACTCATGGCAAGGCCCAGATCTACAAGCATGTGACACATACTGTAAAGGGTTACCTAGATATTTATTAAACAGTAAAAACAGAAGCTAAAACCAGGGGAAACACCTAACCTAACCTATTCTACTCTAACGACACATTTCCCACAACTGTCCCTAACTAACCTAAGCTAAACTTACTTATCACATTTAACGAAACGATCTAAA
Organism: Pleurodeles waltl; assembly: GCF_031143425.1. Taxonomy (NCBI): domain Eukaryota; kingdom Metazoa; phylum Chordata; class Amphibia; order Caudata; family Salamandridae; genus Pleurodeles; species Pleurodeles waltl. The sequence goes on from NC_090444.1 coordinate 850,692,704, forward strand.
CATCAACCCCCCACCCCCCTTATGAGACGGGACACATGGAGGACAACATATACTAACTTAAACACATACTATCTTATACTAAACAAAGATATATATATATATATATATATATATATATATTGTTTTTTATTTATTTTTTATACATATTTATTTCCATTTTTTAAAACCCCAACCCATCCACCCACACACATAATAAAAAACAGTTGAAAAAAGTATGAAACCCCCAACCCCCACTCACTACCAATGACTAAACTAACAGCCTATACTAACCTAACACTAAGTCCCCTAAACCCACTAAGTTAAAGAACCAGGAAGGGAGGGGAGGGAATCATGTCGGAGTCGAAGCCTACAAGTTGGCCCTCCTCAGGGTCTTTTTAATGGCACACACCCTCCGGTTGACTTGTGCCACCTCCTGCTACAGTCTGGTCATTTTCCGTAAGACAGGGTTCAAGTTCCTTTGTATCTGGGCAAAAGCTGCAGGGTCTATAGTTGCAGCAGGGGTGGTGTGAGTGCCAGTCAATGAAATATCGACTTGTCGGTGCCATGTCCATGTCCGTAGGCTGAGGTGCAGGTGGTGCTGTGACTGGTCTTGGAGCTGTTGCTGTGGATGGTCCAGCAAAGGTCCCAGCTGCTGTTGGGGCCACCTCGGTGGTAGTGGTGGTGCTGGTGGTGGTGGCTGTGGTGGACACGGAAGGGCCCTGTGTCCAAATGCCCTCCACACTCCCGAGGCTCTCTCATGGCGATATCGTCTTGCCATGTTGCGGTACCCAGACTCCACATCCAGAATGTGGCGATAACGCATTGCCCTGCGTTGAAACTTTTGAAGCTGGATGGGAGTCATATTGGCTGCTGTTAAGACAAATAGAAAACCAAACATTAGGTACCTCATTGTGTGAAATGTCTCAAAAAGTTAATCAGACAATACATCTAATGTACCTGTAACAGCCATTATCATCATACAGATCACTGACAGTCCCTGAGTAAGTACATGGCAAGCCGGCCTACAAATGTCCTATCATCAAATAGCACATCCAAACCCTACAAGATGGGTAACAACTGGAATGACTTTGGCATCATAGTTCTGCCAGTTGTCAACTACAAATCATGCTGCATATCCTCCACCACTGACAAGCCAACAAATTTCGATGTTCTGGATGGCAATCTAGGGCCCCAAGATCTGCGAGTTTTAAATGGACTTGCCAGTATAGAATGCATGTGCCAATCATGAGTGGGTATCCTAGGTTTGGACAAGTGATTTACTGATTTACATGTCTGTGTACCAAACTTGGATCATCAGTCCTAGGTGCACTACTCACAACCCTACGCCTGTGTCTGGGGGGGGGGTGGACATGCAACTAATCATTTCTAACAACAAGGACACCCAGGAAGCTTTGGAAAGCTGTACATGGGTTTGGCCAACACACCACAGGTAAGAAGGAACTCCAAATAGGATACACCCAAACCTTGGACAATCCCATCAACACTTATCTTTGGAAATGCAGACCATTGTCTACATCATTCCCTACCAGTAAGCCATGACGTACAACAGATAGATGCAAGCACACTTCTGGCCATGAGCTGCATGCACACCTAGGCCATTGTACTCAAGTGCCTCATACTCGGAGCACAACATGTGGAGCTACATGCTGCTAGGAAGTTAAACATACAGTCCAACATATTAATTAATGATAATGGAAGCTGAAGTCTGTGGGTAAGACTTTGGCATCTCTATTATGTGAAATTCACGGTCTGACTTGCTGACTAATTAACTAATTGGTACACTGCTACATTATTCACGGTCTGACTTGCTGACTAATTAACTAATTGGTACACTGCTACATTTTCTGATTTCAAGTTTTATCCACATAACTCATCCCTGTTCACATTGCCGTGCCTACAGGACTGACCTAGGATCCCAAAATATGCCAATATGATAAGGATTGCCCAACTCAAAGATGGTGATATAATGATACTCCACTCAAGGAACAAAACAGATGATTGACCAGGGCATCACACCTTGCTATGTGTCCAACACACAGGAGTCAATCACACATCATCAGCAAACACAACACAGAACAGAAATATCAACACTTACTGGAGATGTCTCGGTCCGCAAATCGAGCCACCTCTCCTTTAGTGTAGGGTGCAGGTCCACCTGTGAGGCATGGAAGGGAGAAATGTGCTCAATGTCTGTGCACTGTACAACACTTCAAAATACAAATAGTATGTGTAATATTAACTCAGAAAGTAAAGCCTCTCAGACATGATGTTAGTGCATCCTATATACCACTGCAAACATGTACAGACCCGGGGACTCCAGTGAGTGATACACACATATCCGCACACATGCAGGGCCCTAACTATCATGTGGTGGCAAACATGCTCCTTCATTGGTGAGCAGACAAAATCATGCAGTGTATTCCTCTCATCGTATGTATCCGTGAGAGACATCCAAAGCCACTTTCCGTGAGGACTGCGATACCAGTCACCCAGACATTGTGACTAAGACCACTTTTAGACACACAGTTACAATGTACAGAGGGCCAGGGACAGTTGTCAGCCCTAAATTTGTATAATTTTCTTCATTTTATGTGCCACACCTATGGTGAGTTGCACCAACCATAGAGATATGAACCTGTGTGCATACCTTTTGCCAGCCATCCCAATTGAAAGGTGGCACTAAAAACTCAAAATATCAGTCTAAGATGTTACCTGAGGTAAGCTATTACTTGTTACGTATGTGTCAGAATCCAGTTCAGACATGTATCCGAAAACAATTGAGGGACACAATATCTACAAAAAAAATCTGGATTTCCAATATATGTTTCCTGATACACTCACCGACCACACCTGAAACATATGTTTGAGCCACATTGCCATCATCAATTGACGTAAAGCCAGCACTAATTTTCAGGCTCCTGTTGTGTTTAGAAAGTTAGTCTATCTGTTGCGTCAACAAATGACAGTAATGTGTAGGAAAGTTGGATACCTCACAGGCAACTGTGGCTCATATCTATACCTAATTTGCACCGCATTTGTGTTGCTGTTTGACACAAAGGTGGCGCAAACTTCCAAAATACAATTGTATTTTATAAGTTTGCGCTGCTCTTGCTTCAAAACAGGTCACAATTGCGGTGCTAACAAAGTAGAAATATGGTCCTGTATGGTTCACTAGCATTCCACTTGTTCAAAAACATTGCAGTCAGAATATGAACAATTCAGCTTCTGTCACTACAGAGCATTTAAACGTGCACATTACTCTGATTTGTACTCACCAACAGGGCCACCAATTACAATCTCCAGGTGGTCCAGCAGATCTTGCTCCCTGGCAACAAGGTCAGCCCAGCAGTGCTTCAGCTGGTGGTCATTTTGCAGTGTGTTGTATATTCTCTGCAGATGGTACAACACCTTTGCCCACCGGAGCCTCCTTGCCTCTGTGTGATAGCCTTGGATCACACGACCACTGGCCTCTATCATCAGGGGTAGGAAGTGGCACACCAGCCAAATAAACCCACCCAGCTCCTCCTCTCCCATCCTGCCAAGACGAGGCCTACCCAACATTATTGTACCAAAAATAAAGAGGGGATAAAGGGGAACAAAGGAGAATAGAGGGAAAGTAGGACAGGAAAATGCAAAAAGACCTACAAACACAGCCCAACTATACCCAAACTACCACTATCCACAACAGACTCCCAACAGAACAAAGACAAATGTTGACAACACTACTGACCACAAAAACACTCAGACAGGATACCACAGACAGTTATTATACACAAAAAGACAATTTAAAGACCACACTGGAGACAAAATCACAAAACGCAGAAAGAGACAGGACTATACACAGCCACAGTCAGGAAATATTACAGACTGCAAAGTGAAAGTGAAAGTACACCCACTGTACCAATCCAACAGGATATCCTATTACATCACTTCCTTCCTCAAATGCGGTGCGTTTTTATTGTTATGGGTCAAAATATAATGCCGTTTACAGTCTGTGCGTAATTTTTTTTGACGCACATGATAAGAAATAACCCTGCATCCATATTGTTAAATATGTGTTATACTCAACCAATTTCCAGGGGGACAGTGTGGGAATTACCGCTCAGGGCATTGTGCGTCATATTTCGAAGCATTTGCGTAATTTTTAGGCGCATGTGCGACTTTTTTGACGCATATGTGTCAAAATGTCTGTCATTAACAGGGTTTGGGTCATTTCTCATTTTGAATGGGACATGACAGTTGTGAAAATACAGAGATAGGCTGATTGCACCCACATTGGGCATTACGGTGTATGGGCACATGTGACAGATCATACTACTGCAGACCATGATCCTCTACTTGGTGTACCGGATTTTCACGCATCACTGACGCAATAGATGGCCAAACATGTGGAATACAATTATGTATTACCCAGTTTGGGCTTGTTTTGCGTCAAGAGAGGATAGCAAGGCGACGCAACTCACTACAATAACTCAAAGCCCATGGGTCAATGTGTGTGAATTGGCTACTGCTATTGTTGTTGACCCACTGTGTGAACATCACAAGATGCATTTTTGCTAATCTGCTGGTATGCATGTGGAGTCAATGTGTCCAACCCTCAGATGCAAGTGTTTTGCTTTCCTTTATCTTATGACTGAGCTGACAAAACTTCTCTGGAATGCACTTCTTAGTTTAAAGAACACATTTATTATTATTACTTCACCTCGAGGTTCCTGAGAGACGAGATTAGTAGGTTGGAAGCACACGTTTAAAAGTAGTCACAGCAATGAAAGGAAAATATATCAAAGTACTTCTCATTTGCAATGTACACAGCAAATACATGTGATTATATTATAGCATAACTTCAAAGTAAAGAATAAAAGTCAAAATTCATCACCGTAGGGCCTATCACTGCTTGTCATCTTTCTCATGCCTGCAAGTTGATGACTCCTGTTCAACTGCGAGAAAGAGATTTTCCACCCAAACGGGAGGTCAGGCAGCTGATGTCTGCTCCTGACTGAAGTCTTGGAAAATTCCCCTGCTGCTGCCCAGGGACACCCCATATAATGAAAAAGCCTGCTAACAGGTCTTTTTCTCTAATAGTCAAAACATGCTGACTACTTTACATCAGAGTGGGAAAAGAACAAGCCTTAGAGAGTGGCCAAGTCTCCAAAGCTCGCTCGTTCCCTGGGGTGAGCAGAGGGAAAAACACAAAATATACACTCTCTTATCACGCTAGGGCTCGGTGAGAATTCGAAATACGAAAAACACAGCTTGGTCTACCATGTGGAAAAACACAGCTCATCTGCAATGTCTCAACTGCAATGTCAAACTCCACGATAAAGCCCATAGGCAGCTAAACTGAATACAAAATCTAATGTCTAATGCCACGTTAAAGCCAATAGGCAGCTAACCTAAATACCAAATGTAATGTCTAATGCCACGTTAAAGCAAATAGGCAGCTAAACTGAATACAACATGTAATGTGCTACTGGTGAACATTGAACAACTGATATGCACAGTGGTGAAACACAAAGTCAGTGGTCAAACACAATTAATGGCATAACAGCAAGTCAGTGTGGAAATGAGAGAGGACATGTGTTTGTCATACACATGGCAAGAACTGCTGTGTGCACTTCCTAGCTTTTTTGGAACATAAACACCACCAATGACAAAGCATGCACTGGATAGATAGCAGACGGTTGTTCATGTCAATGTTCCAAAACTTAGCCATCACATGTCCTGTAATGTGGATACTACTTCCTAGGCACTTGTTTGTTAACCTACCATGAGTCAGGCATGGGATCATACAATGTGGGTATCGTGTTTGTGACACGTAGTCACTCATATAATACACAATTGTAATGTTACGCCACAGTTGGAGTCATATAAATGAGCGATGTCTCTCCTGTGGCAGTGGAGGACCAGCAGACCAAGCAGCACGAGTTCACATATTTACAGTGGTAAAATGCACAGAGGTGTCTGGTTCATGTGTGTGGGCCAATGTTTAGCCTGTATAATTATTGGGGCCTATGTTGTCACAGTTACGTGCAGGTCTAGTCATGAGTCTTTGGAGCTATTTCCTGCATTTACAAAGTATCCTTCCCAGATCAATAGAAGGAAAGCCAAAGGGGATTTGAGAACACACATGGGGATAGTCCAACCCTTTCACTGCAGACGTGTTATGAGACTGTCAACAGGGCAACCTTGATTTGCTGTCAAAGTTAATGTCCCTGGAATCTTATACCAGCAGTTTTCCTGACAACATTTGTACACAGGTTGGCCTTTAAAATTCCCACAGCATCTGGGAACATCAGTGCCTCTGTGCTGATTACTCTCACAGCTATTCACCACACAAGCCCCATCAATATGTTGGGAGCAATGTGAATCAGCGTGTGGACTGTCTGGGTCCTAACATGTGTAGACATTTTATGCACAATATCTGATGCTGTTTGTTGTGCTGGAGGCACCAAACCCAATCCATGCATACAGCCATGGTACACTGTCACAATTTGTCACTCATGCATACATGAGACCCAGACAAGGGGTAGGCCATGATTCAGCTATTTGGAGACAAGTTCCCCCCCATGGTGCAATAAATAAACTGATTATGCCATACAATGTATTTGAGTGTGCATTGTAGAGCCACCTGACACAATACCCAAGGAGGATTATGAGGGTTGGGAAAGCACTATGATACAAATCTAGGCCCAAGGAACCTTTAGGGTAACGCTAAGACAGGAGCCAGTCGGGCTCACAGGATGCAGGGTCAATCAGGTTCCAAACATTTCACAAGGTAAATACACAGTGGTCAGACTGAGAGTGGTCAAAGGAGGAACAAGACAGTGGAAATGGAAAAGTGCGTTTGTCCTGTGTGTTGGAAAGTAACACATTAACCCAAGGGCTGTGTTACACAGGTGATTTATACTGGAAGGCATAACAGTGTTATGGATGAAATGGCAGCTTCTATGCTGTTCCAAGCAGCTGCAATTGCAGTGCATTTTCAAATGGCTGGTGTTCATGGAAGTGCTCACAGGTGTGTGCAGTATCAGCCTCTCACAAGTCCTGTAGGTGAGATTCAAGTTCAAATAGGCAACAGTACCTTTCACATGTGAAGCAATGTACAGCTGATAACAGGGCTTTGAGACAACAAGGAAGTGCATTATTTAACCTGACGTCCATGCAGACAGAAGTACAATGATTATGGCATACCATACTAAAGAGGGTAGCACCCTGGATTTAGATTGTGCGTCTGGGAGGGTGTAGAGGAGGGATTAACTGGGGACACATATTACCATTAGAGGAACCTCTGACAAAGGGTGGGGTGAGACCGGGAACATGTGTGTGTCAGGACTTAGGACATGGGCTGCCATGTGCAGGGGATGTCATGTGAGCAATGCTAGTCATACGTGGGGCACTTGTGCTATGACTTTGCTGCTTATATGGAAATCTAGTCACACATATTCCTTGCAAAGATAGGTGATGTAACAGTTACTGCTGTCAAGGGTCTGGCCATACATTCCTGTTACTAATGCAATATCACATCCACTGCCTCATGTATGATGCATTTCTTTCCATTATTGACTGATGGTGTCTTAGTTGTGTGCCATATGCTGCAATGAACCATGTTGCCAACATGTATATGTGAAATAGGTGTGGTCCTCTACTATTGCCCTTCAAATGCGACATGTACAGTATATATGTCATTTACAGTGTGAGTGAATGTGACTGTACATTCATACGCATCTAACTAGTTTAGCAATGTTCTGTGTCCTAATCGGTATTTCAGCAATGCTCCATGAGGCTACACTCTGATAGTTGATTCTGATAGTTAGAGATAAAGTTATGCAAAAATGATTATCCAGAACCTGATATGGTGATTAGTATAGGTGCTTATTTACATATGGTAAGACAGTGGTGATGGGTGAGTAGGGTTAAAAGAAATTTTGGGCAATATGTTGTCTCCGACGCAATCCTGCAGCTGTGTTTGGATGGTCCCCCTCATGTTGATGTGCAGCATCCTCCTCTTCCTCCTCTTCAGGCATTTGTGGGTCGGGTTCATATAGTGGAATGTTCCTTCTTACACATATGTTGTGCAGGATGGCACAGGTCAAAATTATTTTGCACACCATTTCTGGTGAGTATAGGAGGCTTCCTCCGGTGATGTCGAGGCACCTGAATCTTTACTTCAGGATGCCAAAGGTCCTCTCGACTATGGTGTGTGTCCTCCTATGTGCCTCATTATAGGCACGCTGTGCTGCAGTGCTTGGGTTGGCAAATGGGGTCATAATCCATGGTTGGATCCCATACCCCTGATCAGCTGAAAGAGAAAATGAGTGAAAACATGTTGATGTAGCTTGCCCCATAAATGTCACTTTGCATGGCAGTAGTTCTCTTGTGTTATCTGTGACTCATTGATGTTTGTGTTATTCTGTGGATTCCTAGGCTTCTAGGATGTACCATCAGCATTGGGTTGTTTCCTTATCTGAATGGGTGTTTGGCTGTTGACCGGATGTCAGCAGTATTTTTGGAGAGTTGCAGTACAGTGTGTACTCCCTTGCATTGTGACTTGTGAAACAGGTGTCCCTGTATCTTAACTGGGGGTGAGATGATAGTTCCATACACAGAATCAATTCGACAGTGGTGGTAACACGGTTGCATCTATGTACCCTGGACATCCCATACAATTTGACATATGCAATAGATTAATTTAAGCATCAGTGAGACCCTTAGATTTTGCAAGGTGACAATGTGCAAAACATCTCCGTACGTTGTGAGCACTGACGTGTTAACAATTGACTATGCACTAATTTCACATGTCTGACAAGTTCACTGAAGACCTATTTCTCTGCCCTTGCCAATTCGACTCAGGTTGTTACGTGTTCCTATACTACTGAACATTTTCAGGTTCTGATGGCTAGCTTGGTTGAAAGGTTGTCATTTAGAGTTTCAGAAGGTCCGTATGGCAGTACATCTGTTGTGTGTGTGTTAATTTGTCACAATGCGTATGTGTAGGTATGTGCACTTTCAATATTGTCCCATCAAGATGTGTTCTTCGCACAGTCCACTTGCTTCTTGGTAGTGGGCAATGTGAGAGCAGGAGTGATGTGAGATATTGGTACGGCCTCAATATTTGCACGTGACCTTCATTGTAGTCATCATCATGCTATGTGTGTCATGGTGTTTGACCTGCAGCAAAAAACATTAAACACCCCTTACACAGTATGTATTGGTTTGAAAAGTGTTGGATTGAGTGTTATTGATTTGATATTGAAAGTTTATCAAACATGCCTAGCGGTGTCACAACCTCAGTGTGTTCCTGTCCACGTGTCGATGTTGTGGTGTATGTGTTGTGTGTCCTAAAGGGTTGCTGTGCAGTGTGTATATAAGTAGGTTTCTGTACTTACCAACAAGTTGTCCATTTCCATATCGTCCATCCTGGAAGTGTTGATTGATGGTGCAGTGATGGAAGATGAATGAATCATGTACACTCCAAGGATACTTTGCCACAGTGTTGGTGATCAATCCCCGGTGATCGACAATGGCCTGCACAATGATGGAGTGTGTGTTCTTTCTGTTGCGGTATAGATGCTTGGTTTCTGGTGGAATGGTGCGGGGTGTCTGCAAGCTGGGTGCCAACTGTGGCTCAATGTTGCGCAGCAGCTGCTGAATGGTTTGCCAGTTGAGCCTGTACCTCTGAATGATGTCTTGTTGGCGGAGTCCCATAAGGGTTGTCCTGGTGTGGAATATCCTCTCCTGCCTTCTGCGTTGCCTTAGGGGTCCCTGCTGGTGTTGTGGAAGCTGCTGTTGTTGTTACTGTGCTCTGCGTTTGCGTACATGCTGGATGAAAAGCACCTCCATGTCTTCCTTTTGGAGCTCTGCTGTTGCTTCTGTGTGTTTTAATTAAATACAGGTATGTTTGCCCCATTTTAATGCCTGCCCTGACCCAGGCGTTATTTTTTCACGCAAATCGGGTTGTGTGTCATTTTCCGTCTTTTTTGCTAAAGTGAAAAGGAGGCAAAGGCAAAAGGCATGCACAAACAGGGCTAAGAGCGAGGAGAAAGGAGTGCAAAGCAGGGAAAGGCAAGCAACAGGCACAGAAATAATGATTCTGAGAGCAAGGGAAAAGCAGTGAGAAGGAGTAAAATGCAAGCAGCAGGCACGCACAAAACTGGTCTGAGAGCGAGGAGAAACAGTGAGAAGGTGGGAGAGCCAAGAAGCAGGCACACACAAAACAGTGCTGAGAGGGAGGAGAAAGGAATCAGAAGTACGGAAAGGCAAACACCACCATTGCACAAAACATTGCTGAGAGGGAGGGTAAAGCAGTAAGAAGGAGATTGAGGCAAGCAGCAGGCACACAAAAAATTTGGGTTGGTGGGGGAAGGAAGGAGAAAGCAGGGAGAACAAGAGAAAGGCAAGCAGCAAGCACCCACAAAATGGGGCAGAGAGCAAGTAGAAAGCAGTGAGAAGGAGCAAACAGCAGGCACACACAAAAAGGCAGTGGGCGAAGAGAAATCAGTGAGCAGGCATGTATACAAAATGGGGCTTAGAGTGATGAGAACGCAGGGAGAAGGAGAGAAAGGCAAGCAGACAAGGAAAAAACAAGGCTGAGAGCGAGGGGAAAGCGTTGAGAAAGAGGTGAAAGTCCAGCAGGCATGTAAAAATCTGGGGGTGGTGGGTAAGCAAGGAGAAAGCTGTAAGAACAAGAGGAAGACAAGCAGGTGGCACACACAAAACGAGGCTAAGAGTGAGGAGAAAGTGAGAAGGAGGGAAAGGCAAGCAACAGGTAGCACAAAACGGGGTTGGGATTTACTACACAGCAGTGAGAAGGAGGGAAAGTCAAGGAGCAGGCATGTACAAACCGGGTTGAGGGCAAGGAGAAAGCAGTGAGAATTATGGAAAGGAAGGAGCAGACACAAAAAAACAGGCTGAGGGTGAGGAAGAAGCAGTGAAGGAGGGAAAGACAATCAGGCATGCTCAAAATGGGTCTGAGAGCGAGAAGAAAGCAGTGAGAAAGAGGGAAAATCAAGCAGGCACAGAAAACCCTGGCGGTGGTGGGGAAGCAAGGAGAAAGCAGTGAGAATGAGAGAAAGGGAAGCAGCAGGCACACAAAACTGGGCTGAGAACGAGGAGAAAACAGTGAGAAGGAGAGAAAGGCAAGCAGCAGTCTTGCATAAAATGAGGCAGAGAGTCAGGAGAAAACAGTGAGGATGAAAAGTCAAGCTGCAGGCGCGCACAAAACGGGTCTGACAGCGAAGATAAAACAGTGAGAAGAGGCGAAAGGCAAGCAGCAGGCATGCACAAAATAGGCTGAGAGCGAGAAGAAAGCAATAAGAAGGAAGGAAAGGCAAGCAGCAGGCATGCACAAAACATGGCTGAGAGCGAGGAGAAATCCGTGTGGGAGGTAAAGGGAAGCACACATGCGAAATACTAAGGGTGTTGGTCAAGCAAGGATAAATCAGTGAGAATGTGAGAAAGGCAAGCAGCAGGTATGCACAAAACAGGGCTGAGAACGAGGAGAAAGCAGTGAGAAGGAGGGAAAGCCAAGCAGCAGGCACTCACAAAATCGGGCTGAGAATAAAGAGATAGCAGTGAGAAGGAGAGAAAGGCAAGTAGAGACGGACAAAACAGGGCTGAGAGCGAGGATAAAGCAGTGAGAAGGAGCGAAAGGCAAGCAGCAGGCACGTACAAAATAGGGCTGGGAGCCGGGAGAAAGCAGTGAGAAGGAGTGAAAGGCAAGTAGCAGGCATGCACAAAACAGGGTGAGCACAAGCAGAAAGCAGTGAGAAGGATGGAAATGCAAACAGCAGGCACATACAAACGGGGCTGAGCGCGAGGAGAAAGTGAGAAGGAGTGAATGGCAGGCAGCAAGCATGGACAAAAGGGGTCAGACAGCCAGGAGAAAGCAGTGAGAAGGAGGAAAATGCATGCAGCAGGCATGAACAACACAGGGCTGAAAGCGATGAGAAAACAGTGAGAAAGAGGAAAAGGCATGCAGCAGGCATGCACAACACAGGGCAAAAAGCGATGAGAAAGCAGTGAGAAGAAACGAAAAGGAAGCAGCAGGCATGCAGCAAATGGGGGAGGAGCAAGGAGAAACCAATGGGAATGAGAGAAAGACAAGCAACAGGCAGCATGAAACAGGGCTGAGAGCGAAGAGAAAGCTGTGAGAAGGAGGGTAAGGCAAACAGCAGGCACAGACATAACGAGGTAGAGAGCAAGGAGAAAGCAGTGAGAAGGAGCAAAAGGTAAGCAACAGGCACACACAAAACAGGGCTGAGAGTGATGAGGAAGCAGTGATGAGCAACAAGCAAACAGCAGGCACGCACAAAACAGAGCTGATAGTGAGGAGAAAGCATTGAGGAGGAGTGAAAAGCAAGCAGTAGGCACGCTCAAAACTGTGCTGAGAGTGAGGAGAGAGCAGTTCGAATGAGAGAAAGGCAAGTAGCAGGCATACCAAAAAGCTGGACAGACACAAGGGGAGAGCATTGAGAAGGAGCAAAAGGCAAGCAGCAGGCATGCACAAAACTAGGCTCAGAGCGAGGAGAAAGCAGTGAGGAGGTGTGAAAGGCAAGCAGAAAGTACACACAAAACAGGGCTGAGAGTGAGGAGAAAGCAGTGACAAGGAGGGAAAGGCAAGCAGCAGGCGGGCACAAAACAGGGCTGAGAATGAGGAGAAACAGTAAGAAAGAAGAGAGGCAAGAAGAAGGCATGCACAAAACGGATGAGGGTGAGGAGAGAGCAGTGAGAAGGAGGGAAAGGTAAGTAGCAGGCATGCAAAAAAAGGCAGAAGGGGCCCAAAGAGAAAGCAGTGAGAACAAGAAAAAGACAAACAACAGGCAGCAGAAAACGGGGCTGAGAGCAACTACAGAGCAGTGAGAAGGAGGGTAAAGCAAGCAGCAGGCACGCACAAACAGGGCGGAGAGCGAGGAGAAAGCAGTGAGAAGGAGTGAAAGGCAAGTAGCAGGAACACACAAAATTAGGCTAAGAATGAGGAGAAATGGTGAGAAGGAGGGAGATGCAAGATGCAGGCACACACAAAACAGGGCTGAGAGAGAGAAAAGAGCAGTGAGAAGGAGGGAAAGGCAAGTAGCAGGCATGGAAAAAAAAGGCAGACGGGGGCTCAAGGAGAAAGCAGTGAGAACAGGAAGAAGACAAGAAACAGGAAGCACACAAAACAGGGCTGAGAGCAGCTACAGAGCAGTGAGAAGGAGGGAAAGTCAAGGAGCAGGCATGGAGAAAACTGGGCTGAGAGCGAGGAGAAACAGTGAGAAGGAGGAAGAGGTGAAAAGCAGGCATGCACTAAGCAGGGCTGAGAGGGAGGAGAAAGCATTTAGAAAGAGAGAAAGGCAAGCACGAGGCATGCAAAAAACTGGGCTGAGAGGGAGGAGAAAGCAGTATGAAGGAGGTTAAGGGAAGCAGCAGGCACACAAAAAATCAGGGGTGGTGGAGAGGGAGAGAGAAAGAAGTGAGAAAGAGAGAAAGGCAAGCAGCAGGCACACACAAAATGGGGCTGAAAGGAGGAGAAAGCAGTGAGAAGAAGTGAAAGGCAAGCAGCAGGCATGCAAAAACAGGGGGGCAAGGAGAACGCAGTGAGAATGGGAGAAAGGCAAGCAACAGGCAGCCCGAAAAAAAGGACTGAGAGCAGGAGAAAGCAGTGAGAAGGCGAGTAAGGCAAGCAGCAGGCAAGGACAAAGAAGGTTGAGAGTGAGGAGAAAGCACTGAGAAGCAGGGAAAGGCATGCAGCAGGCACAGACATCATGGGGCTGGGGGGAAGGAGAAACAGTGAGAAAGAACAAAAGGCAAGCAGCAGGCCCGCACAAAACAGAGCTGAGAGTGAGGAGAAAGCAGTGAGGAGTGAAATGCAAGCATTGGGCAAGCACAAAATGGCTGAGAGCGAGGAGAAACAGTGAGAAGGAGGGAGAGGCAAGAAGCAAGCACTCACAAAATAGGGCTGCGTGTGAGGAAATAGCAGTGAGAAGAAGGGAAAGGCAAGTAGCAGGCATGCACAAAACTGGGCTGAGAGCGAGGAGAAACAGTGAGAAGGAGGGAGAGGCAAGAAGCAGGCACACACAGAAGAGGGCTGAGAGTGAGGGGAAAGCAATCAGAAGGAGGGAAAGGCAAGCACCAGGTATGCAGAAAACAGGACTGAGAGAGAGACGAAAGCAGTAAGAAGGAGGTTAAGGCAAGCAGCAGGCACACACAAAAATGGGGTTGGAGGGGAAGTAAAGAGAAAGCAGTGAGAATGAGAGAAAGGCAAGCAGCAAGCACCTAGCACCCACAAAACGGGGCTGAGAGCAAGAAGAAAGCAGTGAGAAGGAGCAAAAGACAAGCAGCAGGCACGTACAAAATGTCTGAGAGGAAGGAGAAAGCACTGAGAAGGAGGAAAAGGGAAGCAGCTTGCACTTACAAAACGGGGCTAAGAGCGAGGAGAAAACAGTGCGAAGGAGGGAAAGACAAGCAGCTTGCACATACAGAATGGGGCTGAAAGCGAGGAGAAAGCAGTGAGAAGGAGCGAAAGGCAAGCAGCAAGCATGCAAAAAAACGTGGGGCAAGGAGAAAACAGTGAGAACGAGAGAAAGACAATCAACAGGCATGCAAAAAAACAGAGGACAGAGGGAGCAAGGAGAAAGCAGTGAGAGAGAAAGACAAGCAACAGGTAGCATGAAACAGGGCAGAGAGAAAAAAGAAAGCAGTGAGAAGCGGGAAAAGGCAAGCAGCAGGCACAGATATAACGGGGCCGAGAGCAAGAAGAAAGCGGTGAAAAGGAGCAAAAGGCAGGCAGCCGGCATGCACAAAACAGAGCTGAGAGCAAGGAGAAAGCAGTGAGGAGGAGTAAAAGGCAAGCAGCAGGCAGGCACAAAGCTGGGCTGAGAGCGAGGAAAGAGCAGCCATAAAAAAAGGCAGATGGGGCGCAAGGAGAAAGTAGTGAGAACAAGAAAAAGACTAGCAAAAGGCAGCATAAAATGGGGCTGAGAGAAACTACAGAGTAGTGGGGAGGGACAGTCAAAGAGCAGGCAGGCACATAACGGGGCAAGAGCGAGGAGAAAGTAGTGAGAAAAAGGGAAAGGCACGCAGTACGCATGCAAAAAAAGGCAGATGGAGGCACAAAAAGAAAGCAGTGAGAACAAGAAAAAGACAAGCAACAGGCAGCGTAAATGAGGCCTGAGAGCAACTACAGAGCAGTGAGACTGAGGGTAAGGCAAGCAGCAGGCACGCACAAACAGGGCTGCGAGCAAGGAGAAAGCAGTGAGAAGCAGGGAAAGGCAAACAGCAGGCACAGAAATAACAGTTCTGAGACCAAGGGGAAAGCAGTGACCAGGAGCAAAATG
Organism: Pleurodeles waltl; assembly: GCF_031143425.1. Classification (NCBI taxonomy): domain Eukaryota; kingdom Metazoa; phylum Chordata; class Amphibia; order Caudata; family Salamandridae; genus Pleurodeles; species Pleurodeles waltl. The sequence continues at coordinate 850,708,015 of NC_090444.1, forward strand.
CAAGCAGCAGGCACACACAAAACAGAGCTGAAAGCGAGGAGAATGCAGTGAGGAGGAGTGAAATGCAAGCTGCAGGCTTGCACAAAACTGGGCTGAGAGCGATGAGAGAGCAGTGAGAAGGAGGGAAAGACAAGAAGCTGCCATGCAAAAAAAAGGCAGACGGGGCACAAGGAGAAAGCAGTGAGAAAAAGAAAAAGACAAGCAACAGGGCGCACAAAATGGGGCTGGGAGTAACTACAGAGCAGTGAGGAGGAGGGAAAGTCAAGGAGCAGGCACACACATAATAGGGCTGCGAGCGAGGAGAAAGCAGGGAGAAGGAGGGACAGGCAAGCAGCAGGTGTGTACAAACTAGGCTGAGACCAAGGAGAAAGCAGTGAGATTGAGGGAAATGCAGGCAGCCAGGCATGCACAAAACAGGGCTGGGAGCGAGGTGAAATAATTGAGAAGGAGGGAAAGGCAAGCAGCAGGCACGCAAAAAAACGGGGATGGAATGAGAAAGCAGGGAGAACGAGAGGCAAGCAACAGGCAGCACAAAACAGGGCTGAGAGCAAGGAGAAAGCAGTGAGAAGAAGGGAACATCAAGCAACAGGCATGCACAAAATGGGTCTGTTAACAAGGAGAAAGCAGTGAGAAGGAGGGACAGGGAAGCAGCAGGCACAGACAAAACTGGACTGAGAGAGGACAAAACAGTGAGGACAGAAGGCAAGCAGCGGTCATGCATAAAACGGTGCTGAGAGTGATGAGAAAACAGTGAGAAGGAGGGAAAGGCAAGCAGCAGCAGACACGCACAAAACAGGGCTGAGGGCATTGAGAAAGAAGTGAGAAGGATGGAAAGACACGCAGCAGGTACACAAAAGATGGGTGTGGGGAGCAAGGAGAAATCATTGAGAACAAAAGAAAGGCAAGCAAGAGGCAGCACAAAACGGGACTGAGAGCAAGAAGAGAGCAGTGAAAACAAAGGAAAGTCAAGGAGAATGCACACACAAAATGGTTCTGAAAGCAAGGAGGAAGGAGTGAGAAGGAAGGAAAGGCAAGCAACAGGCACACACAAAATGGGACTAAGAGGAAAGAGAAAGCATTGAGAAGGAGGGAAAGGCAAGCACACACAAAACAGGGCTGAAAACAAGGAGAAAGCAGTGAGAACGAATGAAAGGCAAGCAGCAGGCACGCATAACACCCCTCTATTTTGTGCGGCTTCTTTTTTACTTCCCCCCCAAAGCCCTGCACGGCGTGTGGTTAGATCCACACACAGGGGTTGGATGCACACAGGAGGTTTGCCAGGTGCAGGACAATCTCCTCAGTGCATTAAGAAAAACGTAGAACGTCTCTGGAAAAAAACAAAAGTTACAGAGGCGTTATAGTGGGGAAATAAAATAAAATAAAAACCGTGGAAATTCACTAAAAACCAAAGTTACAGGGATGTTATAGTTAGGAAATAGATTTTTTTTTAAAACTAAGAAATTCATTAAAAAATAAAAGTTACAGGGAGGTTATAGTTAGGAAATAGAATAAAAAAACTTAGAAATTCACTGAAAAAGCCAAAGGTTTCAGGGACGTTATAGTTAGGTACTGAATTTACTCACACAAAACCATAGAAATTTAGCAATTAACCCTATAGGTTTGGGCGTCGGCCACTGGCTGATGCCCGCACACCTACCCTGGTGTGGGTCACGACTAGTGGCTGACACCAGGGAGGGGTTTGAAAAATCCTCTGGTGCGTTGCACAGGAGGATTATTGTTTTTTTATATAAATACCCCTTGCGAGACATGGGAGAGCTTTCGTGTCTCCCCCGTACCCCCACCCGCCCATTTGTGATGCAGCACGCTGACGTAACACTTTGTTTTCCCACCTGAGCAGGAAGAAGCAGGTAAGGCCGCTTTCTGCTCCAGTGGGGTAAATGGGCCAGAATGGGCCTCCCCATATTTTTTGAAGGCCTTGTTTGAAAGGGAAGATTCTTCGCTTTCAAACAAGGCCTTTCTGAAACAGTTTCTTGGCCCTGGATTGCAGCCATGCTGCGATCCATGCCCAGGAAACCCCACCAGACACCAGGGAATTCACTTGAGGAGGGATGACCCCCTCTGAAAACTGCAAGCCCCCCCTCCTCACCCACTGGGGGCATATTTAAAAAAAAAAAAAAAAAAAGTAAGTTTACCCCTGGGGGGAGGGCTCCCCAATTTAGTTCAGCCCCAAATTCCACCACCCAAATCGTATTGTGGAGACATCAAAATTATCTATCACAAAACAACCTGGTTTTGTAAGGCAGGCACCTGTGTTTTTGGTCCTGGGATCGGCGGCCCTATAGGGAAACCTACTAAATCCAGACATTTCTGGAAACTAGACACCAGGGAGAGTCCTCAGGTGTGGCTTTAGCGGATTCCCTAATACCCAGAATACCCTGCAAAGGTGAAATGTTGGATAAAAACTCAATTTTTTCATGCATTTCTGTCACACGAACTACAGGAATAAGCTGGGATCCACAAAATTCCTACACCCAGTGTTTCCCCACCTGTCCTGATAAAAACGCTATCCCATTGAGTGCCTTACTTAGTGCCTGTGTCAGGATAGGACCACCCAGGGTCAACAGTTGCCCTCATGTAAGGACTAACATTCACCGTTGTGTGATCCATTCCTGACACTGGCACTAGGCCTACCCACACAAGTGAATTTTTTGTTTGGGCAAAATTTTGAGGTTTGCAAAGGATTCTGGTTATCAGAACCTGGTGAGAGCACCACAAGTTACCCCATCCTCGATTCCGCTAGGTGTCTAGTTTTCAGAAATGTCCAGGTTTGCTAGGTTTTCCTAGGTGCTGGATGAGCTAGAGGGCAAAATCCACAGCTAGGTACTTTGCAAAAAACAGGTCAGTTTTCTTTGGGAAAAAGTGATGTATCCATGTTGTGTTATGGGGCATTTCCTGTTGCGGGCACTAGGCCTACCCACACAAGTGAGGTACCATTGTTATCGGAAGACTTGGGGGAATGCTGGGTGGAAGGAAATTTGTGGGCTTCTCCGATTCCAGAACTTTATATCATCGAAATGTGAGGAAAAAGTGGGTTTTTTTTGCCACATTTTGAGGTTTGCAAAGGATTCTGGGTAACAGAATCTGGTGAGTGCTCCACAAGTCACCCAATTCTGAATCCCTCTAGGTGTCTAGTTTAAAAAAATGCGCAGGTTTGGTAGGTTTTCCTAGGTACCGACTGAGCTAGAGACCAAAATCTCACTTTCCATAAAAAACGTCAAGTTTTAATGTAAAAATGATGTGTCCATGTTGCGTTTCTTGTCGCGGGCAGTAGACCTACCCACACAAGTGAGATACCATTTTTAATGGGAGACTTGGGGGAACACAGAATAGAAGAACAAGTGTTATTGCCCCTTGTCGTTCTCTACATTTTTTCCTTCCAAATGTAAGACAATGTGTAAAAAAAGAAGTCTATTTGAGAAATGCCCTGTAATTCATATGCTACTATGGGTACCCCAGAATTTAGAGATGTGCAAATAACCACTTCTTCTCAACACCTTATCTTGTGCCCATTTTGGAAATACAAAGGTTTCCTTGATACCTATTTTTCACTCTTTATATTTACCAAGTAAATTGCTGTATACCTGGTACACAATGAAAACCCATTGCAAGGTGCAGCTCATTCATTGGCTCTGGGTACCTAGGATTCCTGATGAACCTACAAGCCCTATATATCCCCGCAACCAGGCGAGTCCAGCTGAGGTCACGATATATTGCTTTAAAAAATCTGCCACAGTTGGAAAAAGTTATAGAAGAAAATGTGGACAGAAATGTTTTTTTTCACCTCAATTTCAATATTTTTTTAATTTCAGCTATTACTTTCTGTAGGAAAACCTTGAAGGATCTACACAAATGACCCCTTGCTGAATTCAGAATATTGTCTACTTTTCAGAAATGTTTAGCTGTCCAGGATCCAGCATGGCTTTATAGCCATTTCTGTCACTAACTGGAAGGAGGTTGAAAGCACAAAAAATAGTAAAAAAGGGGTATGACCCAGTAAAATGCCAAAAATTGTGTTGAAAAGTGTGGTGTTCTGATTCAAGTCTGTCTGTTCCTGAAAGCTAGGAAGATGGTGATTTTAGCACCACAAAGTCTTTGTGGATGCCATTTTCAGGGAAACAAAACACATGCTTTCTTCTGCAGCCCTTTTTCCTATTTTTCTGAAGAAACAAATAATGAAATTCTAGTTGTATTTTGGCTAATTTCTTTGTCTCCTCCAGGGGAACCCACAAACTCCGGGTACCTTTAGAATCACTAGGATGTTGGAAAAAAAAGGACGGAAATTTGGTGTGGATAGCTTATGTGGACAAAATGTTATGAAGGCCTAGGCGCAAACTACCCCAAATAGACAGGAAAGGGCTCAGCAAGGGGGAGGGGGGGTGGTTCGCCCAGCAGCTAAGGGATTACAGTTACCAGCCCTAACTATAATTTACACCACTGCAATACATCGCTTATGACCTCACATATTACATCATTCATGACATGTTCAGTGACATCACTAATGACATCACTGACATCTCAACTGACATCACTGATGACGTGATCCACCTGAAGACTCTCAACCCCACTGACACTCCCATACAAACCTCTCATACACCCACTCACACCCAGGACAACTACTCACATACACACTCACACATACATACAACTACCCCGAAAAACACTCACTCATAAAATTCACTCACATACCCATTCACTTACTCATATAGCCAGCCACACAACCACTCATCTTGCCATGTAATTACCCACACATTGACGTATACACCCATAAAGCCATTCAGACAGCTATGCAACCACCGACACAGCTAATAGAGTTTTCACTTATTCTCTAATACAACCACTGACTGAGCCACTCATACACCCACGTACTCAGCAGTACAGCCACACAGACGAGTCACTCATCAGTATACCTACTTGTACATCCGCTCACTCACCAGTGCAACAAATAAGTCACTCACCCACACAGTTACTCACATACCCACTCACTTAGTCATATAGATACTAACACATACATACTCACTCTCCTATACAGTCACTGAGACAAGTAAATACGCATACATTCCCTGACACACTCACTCACACACTCACTGACACACCCACTAACTTGCCCATACAGACACTGACACAGCCTCTAGCTCTCTCAGAGCCACTCACTCAGCCATAGAAGCTCTCAAACACACACTCACTTACCACTGCAACTACTCAGAAAACCACTCACTCACACATAGAACAACTCACACATCCACTTGTTTACTCACACAGCTGCATAGAAACCCACTCACTCAGAAAAACAGCTACTGACAGAGCCTGTCACCCAACTGTACAGCCACTCACACAACCACTCACATACAAACACAGACACACAGATATCCACTCAGATGACATACATTACAGATAGTATCACTGACCAGTAGCTCTGGAAGAGTTATAATTTAACTTATGCAATACACTAGTATGTATCATTAACTCACATAAATGTTTTTACACACCTACACAGACTGGATGATGTCATCAGTGATATCAGTTACCATGTCATGAGTGATGCAAATTGTGAGGTGATACACAGTGCATTGTGGGGCATAAGTTATAGTTGGGACTGTTAACTAAAAGTGCTAAATTTCTATGGTTTTGTATGAGCAAATTCAGTACCTAACTATAATGTCCCTTAAACACATATTTTTTCATTGAATTTCTAAGGGTTTTAAAATTATATTTCCTATTTATAACACCCATGTAACGTTTTTTTTTTCCATTTCTATATAGATATAGATACGTATGTATAACCATATATATATATATATATATATATATATATATATATATATATATATATGTGGGGGTATGTGTGCACGTGCATATATCATTTTTATTTAAATTGGGGAAGCTCCCAAAAAACACCCCTATTTAAAAAACACATACCTTTACTATACCATACTCATACCAACCCTAAAGCCTAAAAACACCATTACTGCCCAATACTTACCCTCCCGTAAACCCTAAAAATACCCTTACCAGCCAACACCTATACCTACCCCTTAATCATGAAAACACCCGTGCCACCCAATACCCCTATCCGCCCGTAAATATATAAACTCACACACAAATACACACATTTACCTTATATATATATACTTAACTTGCAATGTAAAGGCATGCATTGTAAAAACATATTCCATTGATCAGCAGAGTTGTTGCCTTGGAATTTTCACTCAATCTGTACAATCTCACAACTGTGTAATTACACCCCCATGGCAATGCCTGGCATATACATATTAAATGTGGAAACAGGAATATCCCCTGAATACTAAAATGACATATATCACTGTCTTGAGTGCCCACTGGATGTGAATGTAGTATCCTGACTTTTTTATTGGCCCTGCCCTCATGCTAGCCTAGTGTGTGCACAGTGACATAGCTCTGTCCATGATAATGCAAGGTCCAGAATCTGTTCTGTGACCTGGACCAGGGCACTAAGCATGCCCTTATATCTGGCACATGGTTACTGACCAAGTTATGGTTTGTCAAATAAAGTAGTGGTGGCAACACACCAAGTTTTTGTGAATGTTTATTATGACCAGACCTCTTCTCTGTGTCAGGAGAGGATGCAGTCTACTAATCACTCTGGTGTAGAGTTCCCCTTTAATGTGAAACCCAGACCTTGCACTGACGTCCTGTGTGTGTATCGAGTGAGTGTACATGCAGTGAGTATGTAGCACATGTATGACAGTAGGACTCTGTGTGCAGTAAGTCTAAATACTTGGACTAGCAGATCCATTTACATGTCCTCTGGTTTAGCATTACACAAAATGGAGCATGGATACAGCTTCTCCGACAGAGGATGTATTTTGACCGCATTCCTGTGACTGGAGGGTGGAGGCCCAGATACTGAAGTGAAGGAGGATGGAGGCTGGGCTCCCCTTAGAAATTCATTGAGGACCTTGTTGATAAAGAACTTTTGCTTAGTTCTTGCTGAGCACTGCTAGCTAGTAGATGGTGGTGGTAAGGGCTACAGAATGCAGTTTCTGTTGTTCAGTGTGAGGCCGATTATTGCTTCAGGAAGACTGGTGAGAGCCAGGTGCAGAGATTCTACACCTTATTCTGCCCTTGTTTTAGATAGGTCTGCTTGGAGCCAGCATCATTGCTGTCAGATGTGAGAGCCATCATCTTGAGCAAATGTGGTCCTCTTCCACAAACACTGAAACCCAAGGGTGTGAAGTAACTTAATGCACCATCCAGTGCCACTGATCCGCAATGCTGTAGATTAGGTGATGCAGGCCTGATCCTGCTCAGTCTGAGAAACTTTGCCTGACTCACACAAAGGTGAAGTCTATTGGACTGACCTACGAACTATCTGTTGTAATGATTGATAAGCATCTTCACCTCTGTCTCTTCAAAGCCTATATCTGTATCTTTGCCTAAGTTACATAGACTTTGGGAATATTCAAGAGGGAGAGGGGAGTAGAGGGTAAACACACTTCCCTTGAAACAATAGGTCAGGACGCAAACCTGTAACTGAACCATCTTTGGAGTGTGTAGTATTTATTTTTCTGTAATATTGAAGCACTTTCCTTTAAGGATATACGCTGCACTGGATAATATTTTATTGTGTTTGTATTTTACTTTTGAGATCTGACCTCTTGACTTCCACACTATCTCCCCGAGAAGTCTTTCACTGCTTACCCACAGTTGGGTCCCAGTAGCCCCTGTCTGCCCCAGCAGCTACTATCTGCCTTGTGGCCCCACAAATGGGGTCTAACATGAATCAACTCCTTTGCTACCAAATTGGAGGATTCCTGGAGCATAAAGTGGGGAATCACCTTCCCCAGAGCTAACTCTTCTCTTCTAATCTCAGACTGTGTTTTTCTCAGACTGTCAGTTCCTTCTCCAGTTCGCTAACTCTCTTTTTTCTTGCCTCTATTTTTCCCTTTTCCTCTCTTCTCTGGCCCATTAATTTTGTTAATCCCTTTGCCTCACTTTATGTTCCGGGTGGCTAACCTGAATTTCTCCCTCTCAGACTCCTTAACATTATCCTCCTCCTGCTCTTCATTAGCTTTCTGGAGTGCTAGGCCAAGTGTCATTCTGTCAGTGCAATCTAGCCTACCTGACGGTGCCAACCCTGGAACAAGTGACATTGGTATCCTAGAGATGGGCTGAGGGGACTGTCTAGGGGATACTCTAAAGAACAGTGTAGATGACATGGTGGATGCCAATTTTGGGGAAGCCTGTACTCTGGGACTCTGAGAGACAGTGTCTCTAACACTCTCCTGAGTTATCTTTTACAAAACCCTCCCAAGACTTTCCTGGAAACCTCTTCTTCTCTGTCAGGGCCTATTTTTTCCATTGGTCCATCATGAAATATACAACGATCTCACTATCCTGGGACCTCGGGCCCTCCAGCCATATCCCAGGCCATCTCCTTTAGCTTATCTAAAGTCTTGTTTCTCAGGCTTGTACTTTTCATTTGCTGTTCGTTATTCTTAAGAATAGGTTATGTATGATGAATCTTGGCTAGTGCCTATTGATGCCAGAATCTTGTGATCCTTACATGGCTAACAATGGGACCTTTTACAGGTGTACCTGGTAAATTAGGGGTTACTGGGCTTAGTACCTCAACTATGTGACCCACAATTGATCACCAAGTAGATTCTTTTAAGCACCTGACTCTCAGGATAGCAGAGTCAAGTAGTTTAAGACTTATTAAGGGAGATGGCGTGGGGCTGAAATTTCCACACTCAACAAGCTACAAGTACAGGCCATTAATTGGAATGACATTCACTGCTGATTCTTTTGTATGAAGATGATGTTTTAAGTGTTCCTCTCACCCTCTGTTTGTGCTGTTAATATAGGAATGCTGGCAGTATGTAGAACAGTTGGGTATTTAGGTGGGTGAAATGTTATATGTATGTGCATATGCATAGATAAATGAATGGACTGTGATGTGCATATTAAAAATAGGGTTCCTTATCCCCTCTCATTACAAGATACACGGGCCATGGTTACTAATAAGTTAGATGGATGGATTCCCAATAAATTTTTACAATCCATATAAACACCTCTTAAACCAAAACTTCTCAAACTCTACCAGGAGGCTCTCATGGAGGGTCGGCTACTGCCGACTCTCTGAGAATCTCTTAGTTTCTCTATCAAACCTGAGAGAGACCCCACAAAGCTCGCTTCATACCACCCACTATCGATTTTGGGGTCTGATTAAAAGATACTGAGTAAGATAATAGCGGGTAGGCTGTATGACCACTTGCCGCGCCTGGTGCCCAAGGACCAGAATGGCTTTGTGCCAAGGAAGTCTACCACTTTAAATGTACGTCATTTGCATAGGGTAATGGAGCATTCTTTGGTCCAGTGGCCATTTGCTGTGTGCTTGGTACTGGGTTTGGCGAAAACTTTTAATCTGGTGGAGTGGAACTATCTGTTTTCCACCCTGACCGCTTTTGCCATTGTGGGCCGATTCACAAGTGAATTTGAATCTTTTACACCGAACCCTCAGCGGGTTGAAAGTTGGCCAGGGTATATCCCCATCTTTCTGAGCGAGCAGAGGGACGCGGCAAGGTTGCCCACAGGGGCACTCCTACGGTATCCCACTATCCGGGGAGACCCACATGTCACTATATGCAGACGACGTGTTAGTCTATATCAATGACATATACAAGAGCGTAACGGATATCCAACATATATTGCAGGAACTGGGTAAAATCATGCCTGTTCCTGTTATAATGGGATTGCCTGCGGCAACAGTTTTTTGTTGATTCTTGTCCTTAGCACTAGTAGCCATGTATGTTCTAGTATCTTGGCATAAACATTCATCACGAGGTACAGGATCTAATAGATGGCAATCTCACATCCCTAGATGGCATTCTGAAGCACTCTACCACTCACAGTACAAGGTAGAGTATCCCTGTTCAAGATGGTAATGCTCCTTCAGCTACTTTACTTTTTTCACAATCTCCCAGTCCATGTCCCCAGATTCACATTCCACGCCCTACACTTACCTTGGGTAGTTTTTTTGGGAATAAAGGAAGGTGCTGTATTGCACTCCATAAACTGCAGCTACCTGTAGACAAAGAAGGGCGGGGGCTCCAAATTTCAAGCATTATTATTTAGCATCAGAGCTGCAGTGGCACACACACTGGCTGGCAGGATGCCTCATGGAGGAACTGGGATCTCCCACAGTGACCCGAGCACAATGTGTGGTCCAGCAGACCTTCCTTCCCTATGCTAGACCACCTCATGACGCTGATAGACTACTAGAAATAGCATATGCAAGCCTTAAACACAGCTTGCGACTCATGCTCCAGATCCTTTGCTACTCATCAGAGCCTCATTTGTAGAAATGTTGGGGGAAGCGGGTGTGAAAGTTTGGAAAGAGGCGAGCCTGAGCATATTAGGCTCCCTGTTTCAGGGAGGTGCACTTTTAATCTGAGATTTCTTACAGGAAGAGTATGATCTTCCAGCAGGTCACCTTTTTGGCCTATGGACTTTTATTAGCTGACCTGGAACACCTCTGGGGTATCACGGACACTGAGTCAGATCAGCACCCACTCATACATACATTATGCATCATAGGTGAAGGCTGTAGATTGGTTACCTGGTTTGTTCAAGCGATGGCATACATCACACATGACCCATTGAACACAGTGAAATGGGAGAGAAACTTAGATCACAAGATGGCCAAGAAAGTGTAGGAGACAGTACTCATATATCCTAGAAAACTGTGTTGGAATGCCAAGTTCCAGTACATCCAAGATAACATATTACATAGGGCTTGCCTCACCCCTGCAACTTTGTCCCAAATATTCAGGTCTTCCCCTGGATGTTCAAGATCCAAACACCCAGGAGCTGATACGATACACATGTTTTGGAGCTGCTCATAGGCAGTTGCCTTATGGGCGGCAGTGTTGGCTGCACTGGGGAAGGTGACTGGGCCTATGGATGTGTGCTTGATGGAGGGTGCATTGTTGGGATTGTTTAGGAGCTCCTAAACAGCTAAACCTGGAAATCGCTTTGTAGACCTAGCATTACTGATAGCTCATCCATTAATTGCCATGGACTGGAAAGCCCTGGTATTGCCAAATATATACCAGTGGTGCATAGCAATGCTTAAGTGGAGGAGGGCGGAGGTAGTGGCACTCTGGAGGGAGGAGGCGCAAGGACTGTGCAAATACCTCATAGTAGCAGATTGGGAAGTATGGCTATTTGACTTATTCATGTATAAAGAAGAGCTAAGTGACGGACACTAGAGTCTGCCACGACATGGATGCACCCCCTACCATCCACCCCTTGTGGGGGCACCCCCCACCTCCACTCTCCCCCAGTTCTGTGATGCCCCTCCCAACTGTCCATAGACATGTAAAGCCACCCTTTTTGAGTATCCTTTGGAGTACCCAAGCAGCTTTTTAAAGTCCCTGTGAAATTCTATATGCACAGACATTACCTGAGATAAGAAGTTTAAATAACGCTGTGGGTAATATCGCAACATGAGACAATGCCACCACATGACTATTGTTCTGATGTTGTATGTTCTTGTTTGTGAGGACAGAACCAAGAACTCCTGCTGTTATGGAGGTGACATTGTTTCGCTTACCTACACCTCTAACCAAATAAGGGTGTGTGGCGCACTATAAGTGAGGCTTCAAGAAAGATTTATATTGATGACAGGTTAGAAAGTGAAGTGAGTGATTAATATTTCACTATTCCTTTACATAATCTCATGTTTTTATATTTATCTACGAAAAAATCAGATTGTGACTTATAGCCAGTTTCTGTCCATTTTTAATTATCCCTCCCTCTAGTTTTAAACCAAAGCTTTAAGAATCTCGTAGAGAAATATATTCACAAAGTTCCAGTATCTTTTGGGACTTAAAAATCCTTTTATAATGTTATGTCACATGCATAGCCTTGAAAGTAGTTTCTTAGAAGATTTTGAAGATTTTAAAAAGTAGGAGATCAGAGATCTAATTCTCCACACAACAGATTACAAATAGAATTGTCATAAACTCAAGAGCGTATGTTATTATTCCTTCTAGTTACAAAAAGTAATGTTTAAGGCATGGCATTGCTAATCGTCCACATTCTTTGTTAAATAGGAATTTACAACTTCTCAACTAAGGATATTGTCATTTCCATGGAAAAGTGAAAATACATTTTTCCACTACATCAGTGGCCATGTGGCAGAAGTTTTCCTAGTCCACTGTGGTTTCTAACTGTTCAGCAGGCGTATTACAAAATGGACCAGGTCCTATCACTACCCTGTAGACTAGATCTTGCAGCTGCAAATACCGAGGGGCCTAGACAGAGAGCCTCTGACACTGGGCAGTTAAGGGAAGGATGTGAAGTAGGACAAATTGCAAGACAGTGCATGACCTTCAACAATAAGCTGCATGATTTGATACGGGCTAACCCAGGATCTAATATATCTCCCACTGAGATCATCTCACTTCTGCCTTGTAAGAGTCAGAAGGCTGGGCATCATGCTCCCCTCTGGGGAACCTCTCACCATTGATCTACCACCAGCCTGCTGCCCTTATGTAATCATTATGGTTAGTGTTCCCTCTTTGCGGCCAGGCCAGGTTGAACCCCCTGAGACCCTGAAGAATAAAGTCATGCACTGGCTGGCTCTAAATAACCTATTCTCACTCAACGGTGCTCACCAAATCCTTTTAACTAAAAGAGTGGGTTGGGTTGGCCCATCTGCGAAAACCTTCGGGGGGGATTGTGTAATTATTAACTTTCGGAACCCTAGACTTGTGAGGGACATTTTATCCAGGGCAGTTTTACACCCACCATGTGGTACTTCCCTGTTATTGTTCCCTCTGGGTTTCTTTTATCGACATCTGCAGTCTGTGCATCCTCTGGTTCATTCTCACATTGAGCCACTTAACATTCTACCTGTGTCTATAAGTAATAGATATCAGCTCCTGGGCTCACTATCAAATACCGATTGACAAACACATAGAGGCCAGGTGGATAAACATGTGGGAGGGGCTTACTATGGCGGGGCTTACTAGGGATATAATGTTTAGCGGTGGTAGTAGTGCCCCCACAACTCCTCTGGGATCAGCTGTGGCTGCTAGTACGACATGTAATAATAGCTTTGATGGGAAAACACTAAGGGGAACCTACGTACCACTAGTCCACCTGAGGTGGCACTTGGGGACAGTGAGTGTAGTAAGAGCAAGGACGAGTGCTATAAAAAGTGGAACATGCAAGGTCTACGCAACAAGATTGGGGCAGAGGAGTGGTGTAATATTGTTAATGACCTTGATATCATCTGTATCCAAGAAAGGTGGTGTGTCGCCCCTACCCATGCACAAGGATTTACCTCACATTTCCTGTGCGCCACCACTTCCCAATTAAGAAGGGCTAAGGGCAGGCTCCAGGTACTTATCTCTAATAAACTCCCTGTAGTAGTTAAAAAAAACTCTTGCAAGACCCGAAATTTTCAACTGCTGTGGTTAACTTCTAGGAGTATGGTGGATGTGGTGCTAATCAAGTTTTATAACAATGTCTTTGATTCCACTCATTGCAGAGTAGCCCACGCTCTGGATCACGGTTTGCATAAATCTTTATGCCCAATCCACTCAACGTTTATTATACTATGTGCTGTAGGCTTTAACATTCAATCCTGTTTCATGGCAGCATCCAAGGCCTGCAGGCTCCATAGCCATGAGGGGGTAGGCTATGACCATTGTTTCCACAATGACTATGGAGAGGTTCTTAATTTAATCCTATCCAAATATGACCTGAAACTATTGAGATGTAAACATGGAGATAATGGGGAAGCAATTTTATCCTTTAGAGGTAATAATTCCTCATCTGTTATTGATCACATCTTAGTATCTTCAACCGCTAATAATGCATATGACACCACCTACATTGCCCATTCCTCACTGAGTGACCATAATTCGATTATCCACCCGATACTACTTTGGGGCCCTAAGAGTGAGTCTTATACAATTATGAATCAGGTTGGCACATATAGGACTGATGTGGTGAGATTAAAATGGAGAGATATTGACCCAAATGGCTTACTCCAGAATATTGTAGTGTGGTGTCTGCTTGAGTTTAACTATTGCATGCAAGATTAAATTGACCCTATAAGATTGTTTAGTTGTTTTAATCATGTTATTTCCTGTATCAAGGTCCTTTTGACATGCCAGCCAAAGGTCAGGCAGCCTGAGAGGAAAAGAGGATGGTTTGACCATGCATGTACCAAAGCCCCGGGGGAACTTAAGGCAGCCCTCTACATCTCCCCTAGGGATTCTGTGACAATTAGGACACTACGTGGTAAATACAGGAAAGCCCTGAAGCGACGGAAGAAGTTGCTGAGGGAAGAGACCTGGACAAAACTAGTTTTGACCATGGAAACAAACAATAACACATTCTTCTGGGAAATAGTAAATAAACCCTTTTTGTCTAACAAGGTGTTTCCTGAATTAGGCTCCAGCATGTCCTGCTCAGCTTGGGAGGCCCACTTCTCTAAGGTTTTGATGGGTACCCTGATGGGGTACTGGTGGATGTTTTCAAATCCAATATTAACCTCCAGGCCCCAATCCTCACTAGGGTGTTTAACACAGTGGAGACTGGAGATATCCCGTTATCCTGGATTTCGACCATCATTGTACCCATATATAAAAAAATTGATAAATCAGACCTTAAAAACCACTGGCCAATATCATTGCTGGACTCATCTATGAATGTCCTAAGTAGGGCCTTATTGGCAAGACCTGACGAGTGGGTATCGGACAGTAACATTCTTTCTCCTGTTCAACTTGGTTTTAGAAAAGGATTAGGTACCATTGAGCAATGTGTAAAACTAGACATGTTGATAGGGAAGTATACGAGGGCTAAACCAGGTGCTTTAAACCTCTGTTTTGTGGATATCAGTAGTGCCTTTGATTTAGTAGAGCATGCCCTTTCGTGGCCTACACTACTGGAACTGGGTGCCCCAAGGGAAATCATTGACTTTTTGACCTGCCTATATAAAAACCTAACATGCAAAGTCCGCTTTGGGCTAAAGGAAGAATGCACCCCTCCCTAGAAGGTTTGGAGAGGTATCCGCCAAGGCTGTGTCCTCACTCTATTACTATTTTCTCTATTTATCAATGGCCTGGATCATTTCTTACAAACTACTCAGGTGAATCCACCTAGTCTGGCAGGACATCCTATACCTGTGTTATTATATGCAAATGATGCAGTCTTGATCTCTAGGACTCCACTGCAGACTCAGAAATTAGTGATTTGCTTTGAGGAATTTATGACACTAAAGTGTATGATGATTAACAAATCCAAATCTTTCACTATGGTCTGTGGACAAAAAGCCCAGAAATGTAGATGTTTTTTCAACCAGAACACATCAATTACCACTGTTAGTTCCTTTAGCTATCTGGGAGTCCTATTTTCAAGCAAAGGTTCCTGGGAACAGCATATTTACATGTGTAGAAATCAAATGTGTAGGAACTCGCATGGCATCTTTAGATTTGCTAGTAAACTGGGAAGTCGCCCTATAACAGCTATGTTGGATATTTATAGGGCTAGAGTTTTATCTATGGCAGTTTATGGGGCAGGGGTGTAGGGCTATACTAAGAGAACTCTCCTGCAAACAGAGAAAAATTGTTTCATAAAGCGGTTGTTATGCTTACCTACCTCAAAATCTAACTGGATTGTACATCAGGAGGTGGGCCTCCAGTATCTGGAAGATGTGTGCAGATGAGCCCCTTCCTTTTATGGTACAGTATTTGGGCCAGCGATTAAACTGTTTTTACTAAACAACTTATCTTAGATTGTTTTAATTTGGACAATGCCTTATGTATCCCCTTGCTTGCTTATATTGCTTGCTTATATTGTTTCTTTTCTTAAATCTTTGTTCAACAAAACCATAAAATCGGACCCAGAATGAGTAATGACACTTTCAAAGAAACTCATTAAGGATATGTTCCTGCAATATAGGTTGGACGGCAGAAGAGCCATTGAAATGACAAAATCCACAGCTGCTGTATGTATGTCCTATTCCCTTGAGGAAAGTAGTGAGGATATTCACCAAGTGTTACTAACATGCAGCATTGTTTTGTCCTGATAAGATTTAGACTGGGAATGGTGCATCACTTAGTAGCTTTCATTAAAATGTGGACTTTCCCAATTAAATGGCCCGCTGCCCTTGTAATGGGGTTAACAAAAGGTGCACCTCGCACTTTATGCTATTTTGTGAAATGTATGCACCTGTGACGGGCTGGAACCAGTTCGCCCGCACATGGCTCTCACTTGTGCTGACGCTGCCCCTGTTACTCCGAGGCTTCCTGGTCTCTCTGGCCGTGATTGGTGGAATGACCGGCAGTGGCGGGACGCCGGGAGGTCAAAAGTGCCGCTGCCAGAACTTACGGTGTTCCGTGGTTGTGAGGAGAAAGGGGGAGGCAAGAAAACAGCTGTGAACCATCCATCGGAGGAGGAGAATCCCAGCGAGAGAGAGGCAAACGAGGAAGAGGAGGAGCGGAGCCCACCCGAGATCTGGCGGCAGCGGTACAATCCGAGCACTGGAGGAGAAGGCGGAAGACGAGCAACGGGAGACCCTGTTCCAGGCAACCGGGAGGACGAAGTGCAGCATCCCGCCACGCTTCAGGAGAAGCGTGGCCATTCAGGTGTGCGGGACCACGTCCCTGAACAAGAGTGAGAGAGAGAGAGAAAGAGAGCGGAGTGAGAGTGGGAAAGGAAAACACGGAAAGAAGGGAGGGGGAAGGGCAATACAGGGTAACATAAAAAGCATGAGCACTGGGTGGGGTTGGAAAAGAGAAACGGGCAAGGACGAGGGAGAGAACAAATCGGGAGAGATAAAATACGTACCACCGGGCACCGTAGAGCACCGTCACCAACAATAGACCAGCTAAGACCCGCGCACAGGAACGATTGAGCACAGAAGGAAAATAATGAGACAGAAAGGACAGGAGTTAGACCACTAAGAAACAGACGGAAGAAAGCACATACTAACATAAACTGGTCTGAGAAATGTAACCTTGACAAGAACAGTGAGACAGGGAAAACAAAGAAAGCATAAGGAAACAAAATAGATACAAGTATCACGTTCACTTACCGCTATTATTCTCTTCTCTCCACTTGCGCTTCCCGGGGGACAACCTGTGAACCAGGGAGACAGAAAGAGAAGAGTGAAGACCAAACCTCAAGAACATCCCACCACCCTAAACCCAGCAAACAAAGACTGAAGTATACTCACCTGATTCATACCACATCCAGTATCACCAATAAAATACCTTTTCCCAGACTATAACGCGGTCTAGAGTGATTCATCCACACCCAAATGGTTACAAGTGGTGTCAGAAGTGGGATTTGTGGAGAAACCGCCACCATGGAAGAGAAGGCAACAATGGCAGATGTAATCGCACAGTTGGCAGAAGGGCAACGGCATCTCCAGTTGATATGGGAACAACAAATGAAAGAAGCCAAAGAGGAACGGGAGGTGTTGCAAATGGCGCTTAAGAGCCAGGCAACGATTATGGCCAATAACCAATTGGTACATGAAACAGCATTGGGTAAGCTTACCAACACCATAGCCCTTACAAAAGTACACCCCACTGTACCAAGTAGTGTGTTGCAACGTTATCAGGAGCAAGAAGACCCAGACTTCACAAACTTTGAAAGAGTGGCCAGTACTGCTAATTGGCCTGAGGATAAATGGGGTCAGTATATCGCCCCTCTACTCACCGTCCACTTACAAACAACATACCAAGCTAGTAAAGTGGTAACCTTCCATACAAGGACATTAAGAAAACCATTTTAGAAAGAGTGGGGTTGGATAGTGAAAGTTATCGCACCAGGTTTAGACAAATGAAATGACAACATCAGGAGAACCCCCGTACCTTATATTATAGAGTCCAACATGCAGCTGGGAGGTGGTTACATCCCACGGAGACAACAAGAGAAGACATGTTTGACATCATAGTCTTAGAACAGTACTTGGATGCTTTACCACCTACCACCCGGAACTGGGTACGACAACATCCCGGACTCACGAATGAGACGGTCGTAGATCTTGCCTGTGCTTATCATAGAGGCGCGGACTTTCGGGCTACCATTAGTCGGGCTCCTCCATCTCCGGTCAGACCGGCCATACCTAGAATACATCTGCCGCGGCCGGTAGTAAATCACGGGGCTAACCGATCTCAACCAGCGGGCCCGGGTCCCTCTGGATTCTCAGGCCCTGTTCCCCAGTGCTACAACTGTTCAGAGTGGGGGCATATTGCCCGATATTGCCCACATAAGAAAGACGCAGAGGAGCCCATGGAGATAGGTCTGACAAAGGGAAGAGTGTTCTGGACTGGAGGAGAGAAGACTAAATATACCCTCCCTATCATCGTCAATGACACGGAAAGAATGGCCCTAATCGATTCTGGATGTAGCCAGAGGGTGATCAGGGGAGATTTAGTATTGCCAGGGCAGGAAGATACAGAAACCCAGGTCCTCATCACCTGTGTACATGGTGATCAATGGTATTATCCCATTGCCACTATAAAGTTGAAATGGAGAGAAAGAAACGAGAGCCTCCGGGTAGGGGTACTCTCCACCCTCGATGAGGACATAATCCTCGGGACAGATTACGAGGATTTTCCCTCCTTATTAGAGAAAGCCGGGCAAGAGCATCTTTTGAGGGATTGGTGGAAGGGGGCACCTAGTGGAATGATTACAGAGGAATCCAAACAAGTACGAATTACCCTCAGCAGGAGACAAAAAAGAGAGCAATGACGTTCCTATATACAGAACTGCCCATCCCAAGACGGTCCTATTGTTAATGGGAAGGTTTGCACAATCACCGGGGAGTTACGGCAGAATCAGAATGAGGACCCTACCTTAAAACACGCATGGCAAAAGGCCGAGTCCGGGGCAGCACAAGGGGTAGGTCCCAGATTCCTGATTCTTAATAATCTATTATACCAAAATCCCACCCCCCACAAGAGGAAATGATGTACAGTTAGTAGTGCCTAAAAGTCACTGCCAACCAGTGTTACAATTAGCACATGGGGATAACGGGGAAGGGCACTAGGGAAGGTAGAAAACTGAGGAAGCAGTCCTTAGACGATTTTATTGGCCAGGGGTTTATGGCGAAATTCGCAAGCATTGTTCCGAGTGTCCCAAATGCCAGTTGTACAACCCCTCTCCACAAAAACCCGTTCCCCTTCAACCTCTTCCGATTATCGATATTCCCTTTACCAGGGTTGCAATGGACCTTATCGGTCCCCTCACCCCTTCCACTCGGGCTAGACAATATGTGTTAGTCTTGGTGGACTATGCCACACAATATCCCGAGGCCATACCCCTTCCCAGTATACACACTAAAGCTATTTCCCAGGCAATTATAGAGTTCTTTTCAAGGGTGGGTTTCCTGAAAGAAATATTGACTGACCAAGGGACTCCTTTTCTGTCTAGATTAATGGCTGAAGTATGCCGGTTGCTAGGGGTGAAACAAATCCGTACCTCAGTATATCATCCGCAAACAGATGGGCTGGTGGAACGATACAACAAAACCATTAAATCCTTACTAAGACTGAGCATATCTGAGGCCGGTAAGGATTGGGAAAAGAAACTTCCGTTGGTTTTATATGCTATCTGTGCCCATGTACAAGCTTCCTTAGGCCATAGCCCATTTGAGTTGTTGTTCGGTCGACAACCACGTACACTGTTAGATATGTTAGCCGAACAGTGGGAAGACACTGAGGAGGAAGTAAAAGACCTCCTAACATATACCAGAGATTTAAGAGAGAATCTTCATACAGTATGGGAAGAAGCCCATACTGCCTTACAGGAAGGTCAGAATAAGCAGAAGCAAATATATGATACCCGAAGTGCAGTTCGCACCCTAACAGTAGGAGATAAAGCTCTAGTTTTACTCCCGAGCACTGAAAATAAGTTATTGGCCAATTGGCAGGGACCATTTGAAGTGATAGCACAGATCAACCCCACCACCTATAAGCTAGCCATTCCACAAGGAAGTGGCAGGGAACAGATATATCACATCAATCTTCTTAAAAAATGGCTAGAACCCACATGGAGCTGTTCCGTTCATTTTATCAACTCCGATGTTACTGAAGACATCCCTTATCCCATGTTACCTCCCTATGACCTGTCCAACCAGGTACAACCATGGATCAATCCCGATCTTACTAGGTTATATCACAACCAACTAACTCGTCTAGTGCATCACAATCAAGATGTCTTCTCTAAATATCCGGGTAGAACCACCCTAGTCCAACATCCCATTTGCCTGAAAATGAATACTGTCTCACGACAGCGGCCATATCGCATCCCTGAAGCAAAACAAAAGATTATTGAAGATGAAGTCCAAGCCATGTTGGCAGCCGATATCATAGAACCATCAGCCAGCCCTTGGTGCTCACCAGTCGTGTTGTTACGCAAGCCAGATGGCAGTACCCGGTTTTGTGTAGACTATAGGGGTGTCAACAACCTAACCTATTTTGATGCATATCCAATGCCTAGAATCGATGATCTTATTGAGAGATTAGGCCAAGCCAAGTACTTATCCACCCTAGATCTCACGAAGGGTTATTGGCAAATACCCTTAAGAAGGGAAGACAAAGAAAAAACAGCATTTGCCAACTCTTCAGGATTATATCACTTACTTGTCCTCCCTTTTGGGCTTCACGGGGCCCCCGCCACCTTCCAAAGACTCATGGATGAAATCCTACGACCTTTTAAGCAGTATGCTGCTGCCTATCTTTATGACACTGTTATCTATAGCAAAACCTGGGATGAGCACATGACACACCTAGATACCATTTTACAAGCTCTACGAAAGGCCCAGTTAACCGCCAATCCAGAGAAATGTAGACTTGTCCAGAATAGTATCAAATATCTGGGTTATATTGTGGGGAGTGGTCGGATTAGCCCCCAAGTAGAAAAAGTAGAAGCCATCTCAAAAATGTCGTTCCCCAACAGAAAAAAAGACATTAGGGCTTTCTTGGGATTGATCGGCTACTATAGGCGCTTTAATCCCCATTTCTCTATGGTGGCAGAACCCCTTACTGAGATGCTAAAAAACACCTATCCCAACACCCTTGGTCCCCCCTCTGTAACTGCATTACGTAGCTTTGATCGGTTAAAGGCCGCTCTCATATCAGAACCAGTGCTCTGTTGTCCTGATTTTAGTAAACCCTTTGTATTACTAACTGATGCCTCCGACGTGGGTCTTGGGGCTGTGTTATCCCAATCGCAGGATGATGATAACCTCCACCCTATAATATACATCAGCAGGAAACTTGTACCACGGGAATTACATTATCCAGCTATAGAGAAGGAGTATTTGGCGATTAAATGGGCAATTGAATCTCTCAGATATTACCTGTCCGGCAGGACCTTTACCCTGATTACTGATCACGCTCCTCTTACCTGGCTCGCCCATCATAAGGACACTAATTCCCGTATTCTCCGCTGGTTCCTTTCCTTACAGCCTTTCTCCTTTTGGATACAGCATCTTCCGGGTAAGCAAATGGTGACCGCGGATTTTCTTTCCCATTATCCAGTCTTGGAGTGTCTCAACAGGCTGCTCTCTAGGGGGAGTGTATGTGACGGGCTGGAACCAGTTCTCCTGGACATGGCTCTTACTTGTGCTGACGCTGCCCCTGTTACACCGAGGCTTCCTGGTCTCTCTGGCCGTGATTGGTGGAATGACCGGCAGTGGCGGGACGCCGGGAGGTCAAAAGTGCCGCTGCCAGAACTTACGACGTTCCGTGGTTGTGAGGAGAAAGCGGGAGGCAAGAAAACAGCCGTGAACATCCATCGGAGGAGGAGAATCCCAGTGAGAGAGAGGCAAACGAGGAAGACTAGGAGCGAGCCCATCCGAGATCTGGAGGCAGCAGTAACAATCGAGCACTGGAGGAGAAGATGGAAGACGAGCAATGGGAGACCCTGTTCCAGGCCACCGGGAGCGTGGCCATTCAGGTGCGTGGGACCACGTCCCTGAACGAGAGTGAGAGAGAGAGAGAAAGAGAGCGGAGTGAGAGGGGGGAAGGAAAACACCGAAAGAAGGGAGGGGGGAAGGACAATACAGGGTAACATAAAAAGCACGAGCACTGGGGGGGTTGGAAAAGAGAAACGGGCAAGGACGAGGGAGAGAACAAATCGGGAGAGATAAAATACATACCACTGGGCACCGTAGAGCACCGTCACCAACAATAGACCAGCTAAGACCCGCGCACAGGAACGATTGAGCACAGAAGGAAAATAATGAGACAGAAAGGACAGGAGTTAGACCACTAAGAAACAGACGGAAGAAAGCACATACTAACATAAACTGGTCTGAGAAATGTAACCTTGACAAGAACAGTGAGACAGGGAAAACAAAGAAAGCATAAGGAAACAAAATAGATAAAAGTATCACGTTCACTTACCGCTATTATTCTCTTCTCTCCACATGCGCTTCCCGAGGGACAACCTGTGAACCAGGGAGACAGAAAGAGAAGAGTGAAGACCAAACCTCAAGAACATCCCACCACCCTAAACTCAGCAAACAAAGACTGAAGTATACTCACCTGATTCATTCCACATCCAATATTACCAATAAAATACCTTTTCCCAGACTATAACGCGGTCTAGAGTGATTCATCCACACCCAAACGGTTACAGCACCCCTCAGGATTTATTTTTTTATCTTAAACCTCTTTCAATTGCCCAGAATATAAGAACTCATCTGGCCACATTGGAATTGTTATTAGACCCAAATAATCCGCATTTGTGTTACAAGGTGGTGTTATACATTTTAAATGCCATTTATGTAAGGAAAAGCCTCTCTTTTTAGATTCTGTACTGCCTGTATATGAGTAACTGTATGTCCTGTGCTTTGTTTTAATTGTTTTCATTATTTATGATAACTGATATTATGATCTTGATTGGGATTGTGCACACCAATTTATTTCTTTATGTATTTTTATGGCTATTTTGTATTTGCTGAATAAAGTTTACAAACCGAAACCAAATATTATTTTAATCAAACATTTTTAAAAACACACTATCATCTAATATTTTAATTATATCAATAAAATAAGTTAATCATTTTTACAATTGTATCAATATATATTTTCTTATTTAATCTAACTTTTCAAAACTAAAAAACAATGTTACATGTTTATTATCTTGTACAACAATTCCCAGTTGCCACCCAACTCCTGCGGTAGAAAAGAACAGCAGCACACCAATTGAATTCACCGATTTATTTGTGCTCAGAAAGAAAATGCGTTTTGGCTTCACCAAGGACTTGAAAAAAAGCCGAAATCCATTGTCTTTCTGAGCACAAAAATATCTGGGTATTCAGTTGGCCTGCTTCTTTTCTATTCTGCTGCAGGAGTTGGATGGCGATTGGAAATTGCTACTCGATACTCCTTTGAGGCAACCGACTATTGCGGGCACTAGCATTGCTGGGCTGTTATTAGGGTATTGTGGCCCATTTTTTATATATATATATATATATATATATATATATATATATATAAATATATATGCCTCCTGCCCCAGAGTCCTGACAGCAGTGGTGTGCGTATATGTGAGGCAGTGAGCGCAAACACTTCTCTTTCCTGCCTTCAATAGAGAGGACACAGACTCCAGCAATGTTTATTTCATTAATCTTGCCAACAAGTACTACATGTGGGATGTAAATGAAAGCACCCTACCATATTTGGCATATCTGATGCGGTGCTCACAGGTTGACAGGGTGTTTTTTTCTTTGTGTTTTAAACCACAATGTGTGATACTATGAAATAAAAGACTTGCAGGATAGATCCATTCCCGATTTTCCATGACAGCCATTTTAAAATGTTGTTTAGAAAATATTGTATTTTATTACAAAACACGGAGGCTCCCATTATGCTATCTTCTCTTGCTTTAATTCAAATAGCAGCCAAGAAAAAACTACAGTAAACCTAGCTGGGAAAACTACAAAATACATGAGATAAAGAAGTAACCAATCAGGATAACAGGTAGGTATAAACGTCTTGACTGAGAGCAACAAGTCCTTTTTTCTTGCTGCTCGCTGTCAAGATAAGTACTATCTTTATTACTCCTATTCTTATACAAATCTTTCATGTTATAGTTCGTTTTATTGTAATTTATGGTATTATAAAGTTTTTATTTATTGTGCTTTTTAACATTTGCATAAACTTTCTGCTCCATTCGTTTCCACGCTCATAACATTCTAACCCGAGCGCCCTCAGCGCACGCTGTGTGACAGCCTTGTTTCGGCCGTTACACTCTTACTAGCTCGTCAGCGCTTCAGGCAATCAGCTGTTCCGGACTCAAGCGTGACAGCTTCTTAATCTGGGGAATCCCCGCACAGGCAAGCCCTTGTTCGTTCTTTTCCCTTGGGCTGCTGCTTTCTCGACGCTCGCCGGCATAGGAGTGCTGAACCACGCCTCTTATTGATTCTGAACTGTTTTTTTCACACAGACATCCACTTCCTGGTTCTGCCTTTCAAGCTTCCTAACCCCTTACTCTCTGAACATAATTTTTTATACTGTTTTGTTTTTTCCTTGTAATTATTTGCTACCAGAAAATTATTAATTAATTATTTATTTGTTTTTATATATTTTATAAATCGTATAATGGAAAACATTTCTGATGATGAAGAGGCTCAAAATTTTAAAGAGAATTTGGATTCCGTTCAGAAAGCTGTCTCAAGATCAATTTCTGATTTTTCAAAGACCTTTGAAGCCTCAGTTAAAAAACTTTTGTCCTTTGATGTCTCATCTCCTGCTTCCAAGAAGTCAAAAAAATGAAAAGCGGACAATGTAGCCTCTAATTCGGACTCTCCTTTAAAAACTTCCTCTACTCAACCAAGTACTTCCTCTAATGTTACAGATGATGATATAGATGATACAGACACGGATTAGGATGATCCAGACAGAATGATCTGGTCAGGGCCTGTGGAGAAGAGGCGTAAAGGTTCTCTAGATGTACTGGGAGAGTCATCAAAATCAAATGACAATAATGATTCCTTATTGGATTTTGCAGGTCGACCTATGTTTGATCCTACGCTTATCCGTCACCCTAATTCCACTGAGTAGACTCCCTGCGAACATGAGGTGGCGTACATCTCCAAGAAGTTACGCCAACCATTAGACAAACTGGTGCGTAACAGGTTGAAATCAGAATATACCAGACCTTCCCTTCCTAATAATATAACCGTCACTCCCCAGAGTGACCCAAACATGCTGATGTTCTTTATGAAGTTTGGGAAAGACCCCAGAAAAGGGGTAGACAGGGCCTGGACCAACTGCCAGGACAGATTATTGGATCTTTCGGGTCCTCTTACAAGAATCTTGGATTTGGCTGAAGAAGCCAGGATGGAGGGCAAGAAAGTTGACCCGGTTGTTCTTTCAAATTGGGCCCAAAAGGCGATTTGCCTCCTTGGCAACACAAATGCTTCTATGGCACAAGAAAGACGGAAAAGTATTTTATTAAAAATTGATCCCAAGTTAAACAACCTCGCTTCCAAGGAAATGGGACTTGAGGCTAACGGACTTCTTTTTGGGGACTCCTTTATCAAGGAGCTTAGTAAATATGTGGCTACCTTTCAATCAATTGACAAAGCTCAGTCATCTATGCAGAAGATATTTCACTCGCGTGTTTTTGGCAGAGCCGGCAAAGGCAGGAGCCGCTTTACCGGCCGAGTCACCCACAGGGGTGTGGTCAATCAGACCCGAGGCTTTACTTCCTATCAACAGGAGTTCAAGCCGTAGTTCTACCCTCAGAGGAACCGTTCCTTCAGACGTGGCTTCAGATCGAGAGGCTTTCAAAACTCAGGTAAGAGATCTCACTTTCGGTGCATTGTTGGTGGGAGGACGGACAGCCTTGTTCCTAACAAATTGACAGATGTTGACAACAGATCCGTGGGTATTACAAACGGTTTCAGGTTATTGCATAGAGCTCTATTCCACTCCAGTCCAACATTGTCTTCCAAAACCTTTGATTTTTCGACAGAACAAGACAAATTGCTCTCTCAAGAGATACAATCCCTCATTCTCAAATAAGCAATAGAAGTATGTTCCCCTCATCCTTCAGGGTTTGTAAGTACTCTATTTCTGGTTCAAAAAAATAACAAAAGATTTCGTCCGGTTATAAACTTAAAGTTGTTCAACAATTTTGTAGTATACCATCACTTGAAAATGGAAACTATCCTCCATCTTCGGGACTCGTTACTAGAAAACAATTGGATAGTTCTTTTAGATCTACAAGATGCATTTCTTTCCATCCCAATTCATCAGTCCTTCAGGACATTTCTTCAGTTTCAATGGAAGGACCAATTCTTCCGCTTCACATGCCTCCCCTTCAGTCTTTCTTCAGCCCAATGGTGTTTTACAAAGGTGTTAAAACCAGTGGGGACACACATGAGAGCTTAAGGTGTCAGAATCATGGTCTACCTAGATGATTTTATTATTTTACACCAGGACAGATCCACTCTGATGGAACACTTAGACAAATTTGTTTCTCTTCTTCAAAGTCTAGGTTTTCTCATCAACAGAGACAAATTCAATCGTATTCCGTCTTGTCAGATGGAGTTTCTAGGGTTTTTCATAGATTCCGTGAAGGCTACCCTTCACCTTCCATCTCAAAAGATTTCCCACATAAACAAGGAAATAGAATTGTTTTTGAACAAATCACAACTTACAATCAAGGGATTAGCTCGTATAATCGGTCTTCTTGCCTCGTCTATTCAGGCTATATTTCCAGGTCCTCTTCATTATCGAGCGCTCCAGAGGTAAAAAATTCGGCACCTTCGTGAAGGTTTCGGACACGAGGACCTAGTGTCGCTAGACCACGATTCTCGTGTCGAACTCCAATGGTGGCTCGATCATCTAGACGCATGGAATGGGCGAACAATTTTCTCTACAGCACCAGAATCCGATGCAAGTCGGACTGGTTGGGGGGCAAGATGTGCTCAGTTCTCGACTGGAGGTCTATGGTCAAGAGAGGAGTTGTCACTGCATAGAAATTGTTTAGAGATTCTTGCAGGTTCCTTTGTGATCCAAACATTTGCCAAAGAAAATGTAAGCTGTTCTATTCTCCTCCGGATGGACAACCTCTCGGCGGTCCGATACATAAATCATCTCGGAGGTACCCGGTCAAAACCTCTTGCAGAGTTAGCAAAGAGTCTGTGGGAATTTTGTCTTCAAAATCAATTTTCTCTGCAAGCGGAATATCTTCCAGGAAATATGAACACAATCGCAGATTGGTGTTCCAGATATCTTTAAGAGTCCAACGATTAGCAGTTGAACCCTTCCGTTTTCAAAAATCTTTTTTCCAGGGTTGGTCCTTTCTCGATCTACCTCTTCGCCTCTCGTTTGAATTCCCAGCTCCCTCACTTCTACAGTTGGCGACCAGATCCTCAGGTATTGGCTTTCAACGCCTTTCAACAGGACTGGTCCAATCAAACGAATTACGCTTTTCCCCCTTTCATTATGATCTCCAGAGTTTTGGCGCAGATTCGCCACCAATCCACCAGAATCTTACTAATCACCCCCTTTTGGCAGGGACAGCCCTGGTTCCCTTCAGCTCTGGAATTGCTAATAGACTTCCCTGTCCTCCTTCCTCTCTTCCCCTCTCTTTTGTTGAATCCCATGGGTCAAACTCACAAATTGGTACTCAATCATTCCCTTCAACTAGTGGCATGGATGGTTTCGGGTCTTCCTGGAGAACCCCAGGAATTTCGCAGGAAGCTGCTAGCTTTGCCAGGCCTGGGCTCCCGGCACAACCAAGGCGTACAAGTCAGCCTGGTCAGCTTGGCACAATTGGTGTCTGGTCAAGGGTGCCGATCCCTTCTCAGCGGATGTAGTTCTCATCGTTGATTTTTTTAGCCTCCCTGGCAGCCCGGGGTAGAGCATATAGGACGGTAAATATGTACAGGTCCGCGATTTCCGCTGAACATGCTTGAATCAACAATAAACCAATCGGTGAACATCCTCTAATTTGCCAGCTGTTAAAGGGAGTATGTTTTGCTAAACCTTCTTTACCTAAGTATAATGCTATGTGGGATGTCAATGTGATTTTGCAATTCCTTTTATCTCCACAACCTAACTCTCTCTTAGCCCTCAAATTCCTTTCTGCTAAACTTACCATTATCCTCTGTCTAGTTTCCCTCAAACGTATTTCCGATGTTAGAGCTTTAGATGTGACTTCTGTACAGTATACTGCTGCAGGTGTTTTCTTTCAGGTCCGAAGAAGAACAAAGACTAACCTAATGTCAGTTTTTTATCCGTATTTTCCTGATCATGCTGAATTATGTGTGGGAAGTTGTTTGAGACAATATATATCAAGAACAAATGATTTGAGAAAGCCTTCTGAAACTCAACTCCTCGTCTCCTTTAGGTCCTCTCACAATCCTGTCTTGTCCACTACCTTAGCTCGTTGGGTA
Source organism: Pleurodeles waltl (assembly GCF_031143425.1). Taxonomy (NCBI): domain Eukaryota; kingdom Metazoa; phylum Chordata; class Amphibia; order Caudata; family Salamandridae; genus Pleurodeles; species Pleurodeles waltl. The sequence continues at coordinate 850,736,465 of NC_090444.1, forward strand.
AAATGGATCATGAACCTTGCAGGTATTGACACTTCCGTCTTTGGGGCTCATTCCACTAGAGGAGCTATGGCTTCCAAGGCCTTTTGGGCAGGCTTGAGTTTAGTTGACATTCTCGGCTGATTGGTCAGATGTCTTGAGAGAGCGTAGTTCAAATATTACATACATTAGATGTGAATTGCTTATACTTAACAAATGCTGTATTAATAATCATAAAATATTATTCGTTTGAATGTATTCTAAACATACTTATAATAGTAGAGAATTATTGTACACATATACTAATGTCGAATAAAAGAAATAATTGTTTGCATTAATTAGATATGTTAACATTTACGAAGATTGCATTTATTAGAATCCGTAAGTCTTAAGTTAGCGTGAGCTGAAAACTTAGCTGTGTAGCTCTCATATTAAAGCATATTTTTCTGTTTCTCCAGTGTGCTGACTCGCAAAAGGCCATTGTGAGAAAGTAGCCTCTTTCTAGCCTTGTTACCCCCACTTTGGGCCTGTTTGTGAGTGTATGTCAGGGTGTTTTCACTGTCTCACTGGTATCCTGTTTGTCAGGGCCCAGTGCTCATAGTGAAAACCCTATGTTTTCAGTATGTTTGTTATGTGTCACTGGGACCCTGCTAGTCAGGACCCCAGTGCTCATAAGTTTGTGGCCTATATGTATGTGTTCCCTGTGTAGTGCCTAACTGTCTCACTGAGGCTCTGCTAACCAGAACCTCAGTGGTTATGCTCTCTCATTTGTTTCAAATTGTCACTAACAGGCTAGTGACCAATTTTACCAATTTACATTGGCTTACTGGAACAGCCTTATAATTCCCTAGTATATGGTACTGAGGTACCCAGGGTATTGGGGTTCCAGGAGATCCCTATGGGCTGCAGCATTTCTTTTCAATCAATCAATCAATCATAGTATTTATAAAGCGCGCTATGTACCCGTCAGGGTTTCGAGGCGCTGAGAGGGGGGGGGGGAGCGCTGCTGATTTAGCGGTCAAAGAGCCAGGTCTTGAGGAGCCTTCTGAATGCGAGGAGGTCCTGGGTCTGGCGAAGAGATGTGGGGAGAGAGTTCCAGGTCTTGGCAGCGAGTAAGGAGAAGGATCTGCCGCCGGATGTCTTGCGCTGGATTCGGGGTACGATGGCGAGGGCGAGGTTGGCGGATCGGAGTTGACGTGTTGGAGTGTAGAAGTTCAGTCTGGTGTTGAGGTAGGAGGGTCCGGTGTTGTGAAGTGCCTTGTGAGCGTGGGTCAGGAGTTTAAAGGTGATCCTCTTGTCTACCGGGAGCCAGTTGAGTTCCTTTAGGTGAGGGGAGATGTGATTTCGGCGGGGTATGTCGAGGATCAGTCGGGCGGAGGCATTTTGGATGCATTGGAGTCGTTTGATGTCTTTGGTTGGGATGCCTGTGTAGAGTGCGTTGCCGTAGTCAAGTCTGCTGCTGACGAGGGCCTGGGTCACCGTCTTTCTGGTTTCTGTTGGAATCCACTTGAAGATTCTGCGGAGCATTTGAAGGGTGTTGAAACAGGAGGAGGAGACGGCGCTGACCTGTTTGGACATGGTGAGGGCGGAGTCCAGGATGAAGCCGAGGTTTCTTGCGTGGCTGGCAGGGGTGGGCGGGGGTCCGAGGACAGAGGGCCACCATGAGTCGTTCCAGGCCGAGGGAGTGCGCCCGAGGATGAGGACTTCCGTCTTGTCGGAGTTGAGTTTCAGGCGACTGTTGTTCATTCAATCGGCGATGGATTTTAGTCCCTTGTGGAGGTTTGTTTTGGCGGTGAGCGGGTCTTTGGTCAGGGAGAGGACGAGCTGGGTGTCGTCGGCGTAAGAGATGATGCTGAGATGATGTTGGCGGGCCAGTTGAGCGAGGGGGGCCATGTAGACGTTGAACAACGTAGGGCTGAGGGAGGATCCTTGGGGGACGCCGCAGATGAGGTTGGTGGCTTTGGAGCGGAAAGGGGAGAGACGGACTCTCTGCGTTCTGTCGGAGAGGAAGGATGAGATCCAGTGGAGGGCTTTGTCTTGGATGCCGGCTTCCTGGAGGCGGGTCAGTAGGGTGCGGTGGCAGACGGTGTCAGAGGCGGCTGATAGGTCGAGGAGGATGAGGGCTGAGGTTTCGCCGTTGTCCATTTGATGTCTGATGTCATCTGTGGCGGCGAGGAGAGCAGTCTCAGTGCTGTGGTTTCGTCTGAATCCGGATTGTGAGGGGTCCAGGATGGAATTGTCTTCGAGGAAGTGGGTGAGCTGAGTGTTGACGATCTTCTCGATGACTTTCGCTGGAAAAGGGAGGAGAGAGATCGGACGGAAGTTTTTGAGATCGTTGGGGTCGGCCTTGGGTTTTTTGAGGAGGGGTTGGATTTCTGCGTGTTTCCAGCTGTCCGGGAAGGTGGCAGAAGTGAAGGAGAGGTTGATGATCTTGCGGAGTTCGGGGGCGATGGTGGCGTTGGCTGAGTTGAAAACATGATGGGGGCAGGGGTCCGTGGGGGAGCCTGAGTGGATGGTGTTCATGGTTGTTATGGTTTCTGCCTCGTCCACGTGGGTCCAGGCGGTGAGGCGGCAGTCGCGGGAGGAGACGTCGGGGTGGGGTCTGGCGGTGGACCGGTGTTGAAACTGTCGTGGATGGTAGCGATTTTCTGGTGGAAGAAGGTGGAGAGGTCGTCGCAGAGTTTCTGGGAGGGCGGGATGTCGTTGGAGTTTGCCACCCATAGGGAGCTCTGACAATTCTTACACAGGCCTGCCACTGCAGCCTGAGTGAAATAACGTCCACGTTATTTCACAGCCATTTTACACTGCACTTAAGTAACTTATAAGTCACCTATATGTCTAACCTTTACCTGGTAAAGGTTAGGTGCAAAGTTACTTAGTGTGAGGGCACCCTGGCACTAGCCAAGGTGCCCCCACATTGTTCAGGGCCAATTCCCTGAACTTTGTGAGTGCGGGGACACCATTACACGCGTGTACTACATATAGGTCACTACCTATATATAGCTTCACAATGGTAACTCCGAATATGGCCATGTAACATGTCTAAGATCATGGAATTGCCCCCTCTATGCCATCCTGGCATTGTTGGCACAATTCCATGATCCCAGTGGTCTGTAGCACAGACCCTGGTACTGCCAAACTGCCTTTCCTGGGGTTTCACTGCAGCTGCTGCTGCCAACCCCTCAGTCAGGTTTCTGCCCCCCTGGGGTCAAGCCAGGCTTGTCCCAGGATGGCAGAACAAAGAACTTCCTCTGAGAGAGGGTGTTACACCCTCTCCCTTTGGAAAATGGTGTGAAGGCAGGGGAGGAGTAGCCTCCCGCAGCCTCTGGAAATGCTCTCTTGGGCACAGATGTGCCCAATTCTGCATAAGCCAGTCTACACCGGTTCAGGGGACCCCTTAGCCCTGCTCTGGCGCGAAACTGGACAAAGGAAAGGGGAGTGACCACTCCCCTGACCTGCACCTCCCCTGGGAGGTGTCCAGAGCTCCTCCAGTGTGCTCCAGACCTCTGCCATCTTGGAAACAGAGGTGCTGCTGGCACACTGGGCTGCTCTGAGTGGCCAGTGCCACCAGGTGACGTCAGAGACTCCTTCTGATAGGCTCCTTCAGGTGTCAGTAGCCTATCCTCTCTCCTAGGTAGCCAAACCCTCTTTTCTGGCTATTTAGGGTCTCTGTCTCTGGGGAAACTTTAGATAACGAATGCAAGAGCTCAGCCGAGTTCCTCTGCACCTCTCTCTTCACCTTCTACCAAGGAATCGACTGCTGACCGCGCTGGAAGCCTGCAAAACTGCAACATAGTAGCAAAGACGACTACTGCAACTCTGTAACGCTGATCCTGCCGCCTTCTCGACTGTTTTCCTGGTGGTGCATGCTGTGGGGGTAGTCTGCCTCCTCTCTGCACCAGAAGCTCCGAAGAAATCTCCCGTGGGTTGACGGAATCTTCCCCCTGCAACCGCAGGCACCAAAAAGCTGCATTACCGCTCCCTTGGGTCTCCTCTCAGAACGACGAGCGAGGTCCCTCGAATCCAGCAACTCTGTCCAAGTGGCCCCCACAGTCCAGTGACTCTTCAGTCCAAGTTTGGTGGAGGTAAGTCCTTGCCTCACCTCGCTAGACTGCATTGCTGGGAACCGCGACTTTTGCAGCTACTCCGGCCTCCGTGCACTTCCGGCGGAAATCCTTTGTGCACAGTCCAGCCTGGGTCCACGGCACTCTAACCTGCAGTGCACGACCTCCTAAGTTGTTCTCCGGCGACGTGGGACTTCTTTGTGCGACTTCGGGTGAGCACCGTTTTACGCATCCTTGTAGTGCCTGTTTCTGGCACTTCTCCGGGTGCTACCTGCTGCTGAGAGAGCTTCTTGTCTTGCTCGACGTCCCCTCTCTCTCCTGGTCCAATTTGCGACCTTCTGGTCCCTCCAGGGCTACAGCAGCGTCCAAAAATGCTAACCGCATGATTTGCAGCTAGCAAGGCTTGTTGGCGATCTTTCGGCGGGAAAACACTTCTGCACGACTCTCCACGGCAAGAGGGATCTGTCCACGAAAGGGGAAGTCTCTAGCCCTTTTCGTTCCTGCAGAAACCTCAGCTTCTTCTGTCCAGTAGAAGCTTCTTTGCATCCACAGCTGGCATTTCCTGGGCATATGCCCATCTCCGACTTGCTTGTGACTTTTGGACTTGGTCCCCTTGTTCCACAGGTACCCTAGATTGGAAATCCACAGTTGTTGCATTGTTGGTTTGTGTCTTTCCTGCATTATTCCTCTAACACGACTTCTTTGTCCTTAGGGGAACTTTAGTGCACTTTGCACTCACTTTTCAGGGTCTTGGGGAGGGTTATTTTTCTAACTCTCACTATTTTCTAATAGTCCCAGCGACCCTCTACAAGGTCACATAGGTTTGGGGTCCATTCGTGGTTCGCATTCCACTTTTGGAGTATATGGTTTGTGTTGCCCCTATCCCTATGTTTCCCCATTGCATCCTATTGTAACTATACATTGTTTGCACTGTTTTCTAAGACTATACTGCATATTTTTGCTATTGTGTATGTATATCTTGTGTATATTTCCTATCCTCTCACTGAGGGTACACTCTAAGATACTTTGGCATATTGTCATAAAAATAAAGTACCTTTATTTTTAGTATAACTGTGTATTGTGTTTTCTTATGATATTGTGCATATGACAGTAAGTGGTACTGTAGTAGCTTCATCTGTCTCCTAGTTCAGCCTAAGCTGCTCTGCTAAGCTACCATTATCTATCAGCCTAAGCTGCTAGACACCCTATACACTAATAAGGGATAACTGGGCCTGGTGCAAGGTGCAAGTACCCCTTGGTACTCACTACAAGCCAGTCCAGCCTCCTACATTGGTTGTGCAGCGGTGGGATAAGTGCTTTGAGACTACTTACCACTCTTGTCATTGTACTTTTCATAAGAGAAAAATATACAAAACAAGTTCAGTGTATATACACATTGCCAAAAAGTTTTGCATTTCCTCTTTTCACTCTTTTCTAAGTGCTGAAAAGTACTTCTAACTTTCTAAAAAGTTCTAAAAAGTTTTAAAAGTTTTTTTCTCTGTCTTTCTAAAAGCTCTGACAAACTTTTTTCTCTTTTGCTATCACTTTAACTCTCTCTAAAAATGTCTGGCACAGGCCCAAATGTTGATCTGTCCAAACTTGCATATGATCACCTTAGCTGGAAAGGAGCAAGGAGTCTCTGCATAGAGAGAGGTTTGAGTGTAGGGAAGAATCCTTCCTTGGAATTGTTACTTAACATGCTTAGAGAACAGGATAAGGCTAGAAGTGCCCCATCTGTTGAAAAAGTAGCTAATGGTTCCCAATCTGATCCAGGGACTCCCCCAGGAAAAGATTCAGGAAAGAAACTTCCTAGCCTGCCCATTACTAGACAGTCTAGCATAGTTGGTAATGATGAAGAGCCACACCATACAAATAGTGTTGTCTCACATCATAGCAAAAGCATTTACTCACACCACAGTGGTACTGATGTTTCTGTTAGCCAAGCTGTTAGGGTGCCCTCTGTAAGGGACAGGTCTCCTTCTGTTCATTCCCATCATACCTCTGTATCTAGAAATGTCCCTCCCACCAACCCTGATGACAGATTGTTAGAAAGGGAACTCAATAAGTTGAGGGTGGAACAAACCAGACTGAAGCTTAAAAAGCAACAGCTGGATTTGGATAGACAGTCTTTAGAATTAGAGAAGGAAAGACAGAAGTTGGGTTTAGAAACCCATGGTGGCAGCAGCAGTATTCCCCATAGTCATCCTGCAAAAGAGCATGATTCCAGGAATCTGCACAAGATAGTTCCCCCTTATAAGGAGGGGGATGACATTAACAGGTGGTTTGCTGCACTTGAGAGGGCCTGTGTTGTACAGGATGTCCCTCAAAGGCAGTGGGCTGCTATCCTATGGCTATCATTTAGTGGAAAAGGTAGGGATAGGCTCCTTACTGTGAAAGAAAATGATGCCAATAATTTCCAAGTTCTTAAGAATGCACTCCTGGATGGTTATGGCTTAACCACTGAAAAATACAGGATAAAGTTCAGAGAGACCAAAAAGGAGTCTTCTCAAGACTGGGTTGATTTCATTGACCATTTAGTGAAGGCCTTGGAGGGGTGGTTACATGGCAGTAAAGTTACTGATTATGACAGCCTGTATAACTTAATCCTGAGAGAGCATATTCTTAATAATTGTGTGTCTGATTTGTTGCACCAGTACTTGGTGGACTCTTATCTGACCTCTCCCCAAGAATTGGGAAAGAAGGCAGACAAATGGGTCAGAACAAGGGTGAACAGAAAAGTTCATACAGGGGGTGACAAAGAGAACAATAAGAAGAAAGATGGTGAAAAATCTCAAGATAAGCATGGGGACAAGGGTAAAACCAAAGATCCCACTTCAAATCTTAAACACTCTTCAGGGGGTGGGGATAAAACAAATTCTTCCTCTTCTTCTCAACCTACACAACTTAAAAAGCCTTGGTGCTTTGTGTGTAAAAATAGAGGCCATAGGCCAGGGGATAATTCCTGTCCAGGTATACCCCCTGAGCCTACCACCACTAATACATCAAGCTCTAGTGCCCCTAGCAGTAGTGGTACTAGTGGTGGGACTGCTGGCAACAGTCAAGTTAAGGGTGTAGTTGGGTTCACTTATGGGTCCATAGTAGAAACTGGGGTAGTCAATCCCAAGACAGTTTCTGTCACACCTAGTGGCATTGGCCTTGCCACACTGGCTGCTTGTCCCCTTACAATGGATAAGTACAGGCAGACAGTTTCAATAAATGGTGTTGAGGCCTTGGCCTACAGGGACACAGGTGCCAGTATCACTTTGGTGACTGAAAACCTAGTGCATCCTGATCAACACATCATTGGACAACAGTATAAGATTATTGATGTCCATAACTCCACTAAGTTTCTTCCCTTAGCTATAATTCAGTTTAGTTGGGGTGGAGTTACTGACCCTAAGCAGGTGGTGGTATCACCTAGCTTACCTGTAGACTGTCTCTTAGGTAATGACCTAGAGGCCTCAGGTTGGGCTGATGTAGAGTTTTATGCCCATGCAGCCATGCTGGGCATCCCTGAGGAATTGTTCCCTCTCATTTCTACTGAAATGAAAAAGCAAAGGAGAGAAGGCCTGAAAACTCAGGATCCCTCTCCATCAACAGGTAAAAAGGGTATCACAGTATCCCCTAACCACCCTACCATTCAGGATACCATTCCTGTGGTGGGAGAAACCTCTCCTGGGGTGGCACCTGTTCCAAGGGAATCATCAGTTGGCAAAACTGTACTCACTGAGGTAGAAGTACCTCTCTGTGGGATAACTAACATTGGTGAGAAAAAGAGCACCATTTTAGTTAACATGGAGCATCCCTCCAACCCTCCCAGAGAAACTTTAGTGCAGAAACCCTGCACTGCCTCACAACACTTAGGACAGCATCCCTGCCCTAGTGTGGAGCTCATAGGACAGCATCCCTGCCCTGCTCCAACTCAAGAGAAACAGCATCCCTGTTCTCTCTTCCAGCCATATGGACAAAGTTGTTGCCCAGCTACGGCTTTTCTGAGACAGCATCCCTGTCTGGCATTTCCATCACTACAAATAGGTTCAGTGGACAATTCCCACTGCTCTAAACTAAAACTTACTAATAGAAACTCTGAAAATACATCTTCACATTGTTGCTTAGCTAAAAAACTTCAAACAGGGTGGTTTACATCCCCACAGGGAAGTAACCATATAGTGGATGAGAAAGGGAGTAACCAGTCTATTGCAGAGCTACTCTCTACTTATCACCACTTAGACAATAAAGTCTCAACTGGCCAAGGTTAGCCTTATTGTCCTTCGTTTGGGGGGTGGTTGTGTGAGAAAGTAGCCTCTTTCTAGCCTTGTTACCCCCACTTTGGGCCTGTTTGTGAGTGTATGTCAGGGTGTTTTCACTGTCTCACTGGTATCCTGTTTGTCAGGGCCCAGTGCTCATAGTGAAAACCCTATGTTTTCAGTATGTTTGTTATGTGTCACTGGGACCCTGCTAGTCAGGACCCCAGTGCTCATAAGTTTGTGGCCTATATGTATGTGTTCCCTGTGTAGTGCCTAACTGTCTCACTGAGGCTCTGCTAACCAGAACCTCAGTGGTTATGCTCTCTCATTTGTTTCAAATTGTCACTAACAGGCTAGTGACCAATTTTACCAATTTACATTGGCTTACTGGAACAGCCTTATAATTCCCTAGTATATGGTACTGAGGTACCCAGGGTATTGGGGTTCCAGGAGATCCCTATGGGCTGCAGCATTTCTTTTGCCACCCATAGGGAGCTCTGACAATTCTTACACAGGCCTGCCACTGCAGCCTGAGTGAAATAACGTCCACGTTATTTCACAGCCATTTTACACTGCACTTAAGTAACTTATAAGTCACCTATATGTCTAACCTTTACCTGGTAAAGGTTAGGTGCAAAGTTACTTAGTGTGAGGGCACCCTGGCACTAGCCAAGGTGCCCCCACATTGTTCAGGGCCAATTCCCTGAACTTTGTGAGTGCGGGGACACCATTACACGCGTGTACTACATATAGGTCACTACCTATATGTAGCTTCACAATGGTAACTCCGAATATGGCCATGTAACATGTCTAAGATCATGGAATTGCCCCCTCTATGCCATCCTGGCATTGTTGGCACAATTCCATGATCCCAGTGGTCTGTAGCACAGACCCTGGTACTGCCAAACTGCCTTTTCTGGGGTTTCACTGCAGCTGCTGCTGCTGCCAACCCCTCAGACAGGTTTCTGCCCCCTGGGGTCAAGCCAGGCTTGTCCCAGGATGGCAGAACAAAGGACTTCCTCTGAGAGAGGGTGTTACACCCTCTCCCTTTGGAAAATGGTGTGAAGGCAGGGGAGGAGTAGCCTCCCCCAGCCTCTGGAAATGCTCTCTTGGGCACAGATGTGCCCAATTCTGCATAAGCCAGTCTACACCGGTTCAGGGGACCCCTTAGCCCTGCTCTGGCGCGAAACTGGACAAAGGAAAGGGGAGTGACCACTCCCCTGACCTGCACCTCCCCTGGGAGGTGTCCAGAGCTCCTCCAGTGTGCTCCAGACCTCTGCCATCTTGGAAACAGAGGTGCTGCTGGCACACTGGGCTGCTCTGAGTGGCCAGTGCCACCAGGTGACGTCAGAGACTCCTTCTGATAGGCTCCTTCAGGTGTTAGTAGCCTATCCTCTCTCCTAGGTAGCCAAACCCTCTTTTCTGGCTATTTAGGGTCTCTGTCTCTGGGGAAACTTTAGATAATGAATGCAAGAGCTCAGCCGAGTTCCTCTGCACCTCTCTCTTCACCTTCTACCAAGGAATCGACTGCTGACCGCGCTGGAAGCCTGCAAAACTGCAACATAGTAGCAAAGACGACTACTGCAACTCTGTAACGCTGATCCTGCCGCCTTCTCGACTGTTTTCCTGGTGGTGCATGCTGTGGGGGTAGTCTGCCTCCTCTCTGCACTAGAAGCTCCGAAGAAATCTCCCGTGGGTTGACGGAATCTTCCCCCTGCAACCGCAGGCACCAAAAAGCTTCATTACCGGTCCCTTGGGTCTCCTCTCAGCACGACGAGCGAGGTCCCTCGAATCCAGCAACTCGGTCCAAGTGGCCCCCACAGTCCAGTGACTCTTCAGTCCAAGTTTGGTGGAGGTAAGTCCTTGCCTCACCTTGCTAGACTGCATTGCTGGGAACCGCGACTTTTGCAGCTACTCCGGCCTCCGTGCACTTCCGGCGGAAATCCTTTGTGCACAGTCCAGCCTGGGTCCACGGCACTCTAACCTGCATTGCATGACCTCCTAAGTTGTTCTCCGGCGACGTGGGACTTCTTTGTGCGACTTCGGGTGAGCACCGTTTCACGCATCCTTGTAGTGCCTGTTTCTGGCACTTCTCCGGGGGCTACCTGCTGCTGAGAGGGCTCCTTGTCTTGCTCGACGTCCCCTCTCTCTCCTGGTCCAATTTGCGACCTTCTGGTCCCTCCAGGGCTACAGCAGCGTCCAAAAATGCTAACCGAACGATTTGCAGCTAGCAAGGCTTGTTGGCGTTCTTTCGGCGGGAAAACACTTCTGCATGACTCTCCACGGCAAGAGGGATCTGTCCACCAAAGGGGAAGTCTCTAGCCCTTTTCGTTCCTGCAGAAACCTCAGCTTCTTCTGTCCAGTAGAAGCTTCTTTGCATCCACAGCTGGCATTTCCTGGGCATATGCCCATCTCCGACTTGCTTGTGACTTTTGGACTTGGTCCCCTTGTTCCACAGGTACCCTAGATTGGAAATCCACAGTTGTTGCATTGTTGGTTTGTGTCTTTCCTGCATTATTCCTCTAACACGACTTCTTTGTCCTTAGGGGAACTTTAGTGCACTTTGCACTCACTTTTCAGGGTCTTGGGGAGGGTTATTTTTCTAACTCTCACTATTTTCTAATAGTCCCAGCGACCCTCTACAATGTCACATAGGTTTGGGGTCCATTCGTGGTTCGCATTCCACTTTTGGAGTATATGGTTTGTGTTGCCCCCCTCCCTATGTTTCCCCATTGCATCCTATTGTAACTATACATTGTTTGCACTGTTTTCTAAGACTATACTGCATATTTTTGCTATTGTGTATATATATCTTGTGTATATTTCCTATCCTCTCACTGAGGGTACACTCTAAGATACTTTGGCATATTGTCATAAAAATAAAGTACCTTTATTTTTAGTATAACTGTGTATTGTGTTTTCTTATGATATTGTGCATATGACACTAAGTGGTACTGTAGTAGCTTCACCCGTCTCCTAGTTCAGCCTAAGCTGCTCTGCTAAGCTACCATTATCTATCAGCCTAAGCTGCTAGACACCCTATACACTAATAAGGGATAACTGGGCCTGGTGCAAGGTGCAAGTACCCCTTGGTACTCACTACAAGCCAGTCCAGCCTCCTACATTGGTTGTGCAGCGGTGGGATAAGTGCTTTGAGACTACTTACCACTCTTGTCATTGTACTTTTCATAAGAGAAAAATATACAAAACAAGTTCAGTGTATATACACATTGCCAAAAAGATTTGCATTTCCTCTTTTCACTCTTTTCTAAGTGCTGAAAAGTACTTCTAACTTTCTAAAAAGTTCTAAAAAGTTTTAAAAGTTTTTTTCTCTGTCTTTCTAAAAGCTCTGACAAACTTTTTTCTCTTTTGCTATCACTTTAACTTTCTCTAAAAATGTTTGGCACAGGCCAAAATGTTGATCTGTCCAAACTTGCATATGATCACCTTAGCTGGAAAGGAGCAAGGAGTCTCTGCATAGAGAGAGGTTTGAGTGTAGGGAAGAATCCTTCCTTGGAATTGTTACTTAACATGCTTAGAGAACAGGATAAGGCTAGAAGTGCCTCATCTGTTGAAAAAGTAGCTAATGGTTCCCAATCTGATCCAGGGACTCCCCCAGGAAAAGATTCAGGAAAGAAACTTCCTAGCCTGCCCATTACTAGACAGTCTAGCATAGTTGGTAATGATGAAGAGCCACACCATACAAATAGTGTTGTCTCACATCATAGCAAATGCATTTACTCACACCACAGTGGTACTGATGTTTCTGTTAGCCAAGCTGATAGGGTGCCCTTTGTAAGGGACAGGTCTCCTTCTGTTCATTCCCATCATACCTCTGTATCTAGAAATGTCCCTCCCACCAACCCTGATGACAGATTGTTAGAAAGGGAACTCAATAAGTTGAGGGTGGAACAAACCAGACTGAAGCTTAAAAAGCAACAGCTGGATTTGGATAGACAGTCTTTAGAATTAGAGAAGGAAAGACAGAAGTTGGGTTTAGAAACCCATGGTGGCAGCAGCAGTATTCCCCATAGTCATCCTGCAAAAGAGCATGATTCCAGGAATCTGCACAAGATAGTTCCCCCTTATAAGGAGGGGGATGACATTAACAAGTGGTTTGCTGCACTTGAGAGGGCCTGTGTTGTACAGGATGTCCCTCAAAGGCAGTGGGCTGCTATCCTATGGCTATCATTTAGTGGAAAAGGTAGGGATAGGCTCCTTACTGTGAAAGAAAATGATGCCAATAATTTCCAAGTTCTTAAGAATGCACTCCTGGATGGTTATGGCTTAACCACTGAAAAATACAGGATAAAGTTCAGAGAGACCAAAAAGGAGTCTTCACAAGACTGGGTTGATTTCATTGACCATTCAGTGAAGGCCTTGGAGGGGTGGTTACATGGCAGTAAAGTTACTGATTATGACAGCCTGTATAACTTAATCCTGAGAGAGCATATTCTTAATAATTGTGTGTCTGATTTGTTGCACCAGTACTTGGTGGACTCTGATCTGACCTCTCCCCAAGAATTGGGAAAGAAGGCAGACAAATGAGTCAGAACAAGGGTGAACAGAAAAGTTCATACAGGGGGTGACAAAGAGAACAATAAGAAGAAAGATGGTGAAAAATCTCAAGATAAGCATGGGGACAAGGGTAAAACCAAAGATCCCACTTCAAATCTTAAACACTCTTCAGGGGGTGGGGATAAAACAAATTCTTCCTCTTCTTCTCAACCTACACAACTTAAAAAGCCTTGGTGCTTTGTGTGTAAAAATAGAGGCCATAGGCCAGGGGATAATTCCTGTCCAGGTAAACCCCCTGAGCCTACCACCACTAATACATCAAGCTCTAGTGCCCCTAGCAGTAGTGGTACTAGTGGTGGGACTGCTGGCAACAGTCAAGTTAAGGGTGTAGTTGGGTTCACTTATGGGTCCATAGTAGAAACTGGGGTAGTCAATCCCAAGACAGTTTCTGTCACACCTAGTGGCATTGGCCTTGCCACACTGGCTGCTTGTCCCCTTACAATGGATAAGTACAGGCAGACAGTTTCAATAAATGGTGTTGAGGCCTTGGCCTACAGGGACACAGGTGCCAGTATCACTTTGGTGACTGAAAACCTAGTGCATCCTGATCAACACATCATTGGACAACAGTATAAGATTATTGATGTCCCTTCCTCCACTAAGTTTCTTCCCTTAGCTATAATTCAGTTTAGTTGGGGTGGAGTTACTGGCCCTAAGCAGGTGGTGGTATCACCTAGCTTACCTGTAGACTGTCTCTTAGGTAATGACCTAGAGGCCTCAGGTTGGGCTGATGTAGAGTTTTATGCCCATGCAGCCATGCTGGGCATCCCTGAGGAATTGTTCCCTCTCATTTCTACTGAAATGAAAAAGCAAAGGAGAGAAGGCCTGAAAACTCAGGATCCCTCTCCATCAACAGGTAAAAAGGGTATCACAGTATCCCCTAACCACCCTACCATTCAGGATACCATTCCTGTGGTGGGAGAAACCTCTCCTGGGGTGGCACCTGTTCCAAGGGAATCATCAGTTGGCAAAACTGTACTCCCTGAGGTAGAAGTACCTCTCTGTGGGATAACTAACATTGGTGAGAAAAAGAGCACCATTTTAGTTAACATGGAGCATCCCTCCAACCCTCCCAGAGAAACTTTAGTGCAGAAACCCTGCACTGCCTCACAACACTTAGGACAGCATCCCTGCCCTAGTGTGGAGCTCATAGGACAGCATGCCTGCCCTGCTCCAACTCAAGAGAAACAGCATCCCTGTTCTCTCTTCCAGCCATATGGACAAAGTTTTTGCCCAGCTATGGCTTTTCTGAGACAGCATCCCTGTCTGGCATTTCCATCACTACAAATAGGTTCAGTGGACAATTCCCACTGCTCTAAACTAAAACTTACTAATAGAAACTCTGAAAATACATCTTCACATTGTTGCTTAGCTAAAAAACTTCAAACAGGGTGGTTTACATCCCCACAGGGAAGTAACCATATAGTGGATGAGAAAGGGAGTAACCAGTCTATTGCAGAGCTACTCTCTACTTATCACCACTTAGACAATAAAGTCTCAACTGGCCAAGGTTAGCCTTATTGTCCTTCGTTTGGGGGGTGGTTGTGTGAGAAAGTAGCCTCTTTCTAGCCTTGTTACCCCCACTTTGGGCCTGTTTGTGAGTGTATGTCAGGGTGTTTTCACTGTCTCACTGGTATCCTGTTTGTCAGGGCCCAGTGCTCATAGTGAAAACCCTATGTTTTCAGTATGTTTGTTATGTGTCACTGGGACCCTGCTAGTCAGGACCCCAGTGCTCATAAGTTTGTGGCCTATATGTATGTGTTCCCTGTGTAGTGCCTAACTGTCTCACTGAGGCTCTGCTAACCAGAACCTCAGTGGTTATGCTCTCTCATTTGTTTCAAATTGTCACTAACAGGCTAGTGACCAATTTTACCAATTTACATTGGCTTACTGGAACAGCCTTATAATTCCCTAGTATATGGTACTGAGGTACCCAGGGTATTGGGGTTCCAGGAGATCCCTATGGGCTGCAGCATTTCTTTTGCCACCCATAGGGAGCTCTGACAATTCTTACACAGGCCTGCCACTGCAGCCTGAGTGAAATAACGTCCACGTTATTTCACAGCCATTTTACACTGCACTTAAGTAACTTATAAGTCACCTATATGTCTAACCTTTACCTGGTAAAGGTTAGGTGCAAAGTTACTTAGTGTGAGGGCACCCTGGCACTAGCCAAGGTGCCCCCACATTGTTCAGGGCCAATTCCCTGAACTTTGTGAGTGCGGGGACACCATTACACGCGTGTACTACATATAGGTCACTACCTATATGTAGCTTCACAATGGTAACTCCGAATATGGCCATGTAACATGTCTAAGATCATGGAATTGCCCCCTCTATGCCATCCTGGCATTGTTGGCACAATTCCATGATCCCAGTGGTCTGTAGCACAGACCCTGGTACTGCCAAACTGCCTTTTCTGGGGTTTCACTGCAGCTGCTGCTGCTGCCAACCCCTCAGACAGGTTTCTGCCCCCCTGGGGTCAAGCCAGGCTTGTCCCAGGATGGCAGAACAAAGGACTTCCTCTGAGAGAGGGTGTTACACCCTCTCCCTTTGGAAAATGGTGTGAAGGCAGGGGAGGAGTAGCCTCCCCCAGCCTCTGGAAATGCTCTCTTGGGCACAGATGTGCCCATCTCTGCATAAGCCAGTCTACACCGGTTCAGGGATCCCCCAGCCCTGCTCTGGCGCGAAACTGGACAAAGGAAAGGGGAGTGACCACTCCCCTGACCTGCACCTCCCAGGGGAGGTGCCCAGAGCTCCTCCAGTGTGTCCCAGACCTCTGCCATCTTGGAAACAGATGTGTCTGTGGCACACTGGACTGCTCTGAGTGGCCAGTGCCAGCAGGTGACGTCAGAGGCTCCTTCTGATAGGCTCTTACTTCTCTTGGTAGCCAATCCTCCTTCCTGGGTAGCCAAACCTCCTTTGGGGATCTCACCAGATAACGAATGCAAGAGCTCATCAGAGTTCCTCTGCATCTCCCTCTTCACCTTCTACCAAAGGATCGACCGCTAACTGCTCAGGACGCCTGCAAAACCACAACAAAGTAGCAAGACGACTACTAGCAACCTTGTATCGCTTCATCCTGCCAGTTTTCTCGACTGTTTCCAGGTGGTGCATGCTCTGGGGATAGCCTGCCTCCTCTCTGCACCAGGAGCTCTGAAGAAATCTCCCGTGGGTCAACGGAATCTTCCCCCTGCAACCGCAGGCACCAAAAGACTGCATCACTGGTCCTCTGGGTCCCCTCTCAGCACGACGATCGTGGTCCCTGAAACTCAGCAACTCTGTCCAAGTGACTCCCACAGTCCAGTGACTCTTCAGTCCAAGTTTGGTGGAGGTAAGTCCTTGCCTCCCCACGCTAGACTGAATTGCTGGGTACCGCGTGATTTGCAGCTGCTCCGGCTCTTGTGCACTCTTCCAGGATTTCCTTCATGCAGAGCCAAGCCTGGGTCCCCAACACCCTAACCTGCAGTGCACAACCTTCTGAGTTGTCCTCCGGCGTCGTGGGACTCCCTTTTGTGACTTCGCGTGGACTCCGGTTCACTCTTCTTCCAAGTGCCTGTTCAGGTACTTCTGTGTGTGCTGCCTGCTTCTAATGAGGGCTCCCTGCCTTGCTGGGCGCTGTCACTGGATCTTCCTCCAAGTGGCGACATCCTGGTCTCTCCTGGGCCACAGCAGCACCCAAAAACCTCTACGGTGACCCTTGCAGCTAGAAAGGCTTGTTTGCGGCCTTTCTGCATGTGAATACCTCTGCAAGCTTCATCGTGACGTGGGACATCCATCCTCCAAAGGGGAAGTTCCTAGTCCTCTTCTTTCTTGCAGAACTCCAAGCTTCCTCCATCCGGTGGCAGCTTCCTTGCACCCTCAGCTGGCATTTCCTGGGCTCCTACCCACTCTCAACACTGTCGTGACTATTGGACTTGGTCCCCTTGTCTTACAGGTACTCAGGTCCAGAAATCCACTGTTGTTGCATTGCTGGTGTTTGTTCTTCCTGCAGAATCCCCCTCTCATGACGTCTGTGCTCTCTGGGGGTAGTAGGTTCACTTTACACCTACTTTTCAGGGTCTTGGGGTGGGCTATTTTTCTAACCCTCACTGTTTTCTTACAGTCCCAGCAATCCTCTACAAGCTCACATAGGTTTGGGGTCCATTCGTGGTTCGCATTCCACTTTTGGAGTATATGGTTTGTGTTGCCCCTATACCTATGTGCTCCTATTGCAATCTACTGTAATTTTACACTGCTTGCATTACTTTTCTTGCTATTACCTGCATAATTTTGGTTTGTGTACATATATCTTGTGTATATAACTTATCCTCATACTGAGGGTACTCAGTGATATACTTTTGGTATATTGTCATAAAAATAAAGTACCTTTATTTTTAGTAATTCTGTGTATTGTGTTTTCTTATGATATTGTGCATATGACACCAGTGGTATAGTAGGGGCTTTACATGTCTCCTAGTTCAGCCTAAGCTGCTTTGCCATAGCTACCTTCTATCAGCCTAAGCTGCTAGAAACACCTCTTCTACACTAATAAGGGATAACTGGACCTGGCACAAGGTGTAAGTACCTCTGGTACCCACTACAAGCCAGGCCAGCCTCCTACACAACTGTATCACATACTGGCTATGTATTTCTGTACCCGGGCGGGACACCATAGAGCATTTATATATGAATATATGTATGTTCACCAGTCGCTATAATAAGAGCAGGAAGTTGTATGTTTGTTGTTATCAGTATGACATTACTTCTTAATAGAACAAAAAAAAAAAATTATATATGAATCGTTTAGATGGATTTTTTTATGATGGAGTGTATTTTTTGCATGTTTGGGATTTGTTTTAATTTGGATTTCTATTTGTGGAATTTGATTTCTGATTCAGGAGCCTTTAACTACTGAAGCCTACACATTTTAGAATTATTTTTTTTTAAATGATAAATTGGGTTGGATAGATTTAAATCATAACATCAAATTGTTATGTTGATTCTGAGTTTTGTTTTCTATGTTTCCACACTATAGGGGTTTAACAGATGCTATATATTTCTCTCATAGTATTGTTGACATTTGCTGGTGTAATTTAAAGACTTGTTAATAATTGGCTATGTCTTTAGTGTTCTAAAATGTGTCCTAATCTAGATTGTGTTGATTGCAATTTTTTATTAGGAAAATATTAATTTATTTTGTTTCATTCTGGTTTTTGTTTTAATTTGGAGTTTTATTTAAATAATACAATGCTCACAGAGTGATAAAAAAAGTATGTTTTATTTGTGGGAGTAGGTTATGGTAGTTTTTGAATAATTGATTCTAGGAAGTGTATTCCTTGGTTGTTTGGGAAGATTAGGATTTTTGTGGCTAGCATTTCAATCATTTGGCTAGTGTGTTTGGATATTTCCAGCCATAAATGTTGTGTTAACACTTATCCTTGATGTATTTTATGTCATTTTTTGAAGATTTCAATACATTGGTAAAGGATATCAAGAGTGCCTTAGAAGGAGTTATGCCGTTCTTTTAATGCATTATTAGTTTTATCATCTTGGGGCTGTATTGAATACATTCTACCACGGTATATGAATCTAGATTTAGTGCCTAGAACAGTGCATGTATTGAACCCAAATATCTTCAAAGGTCTATAAAGGATTTTAGCTTTTCCTTATTTCCTTTTAGAGGGTTGAATCTAGTAGTAAGTCATAATATTTTCTAATGTCTGCTGTTGATACATAAGCTGGGGCAATTAGCTTTTAATCTCAAAGGAAAAATGAGAATTGGTAGCATAATCAATATGTAATGTTGATTTTTGATGATGTTTCTGTTAGGCTTGTTTCAAGTGGCAATAGCAGGCTTGTATTGCTGTTTAACCCTATTAAAAATCCAAAACCTATTTTTGGAGAGTAGTAGATATTAGTTTTTCTCTTTTATGGTTGTTAGTAATTCCTCAGCTACAGTGTTTTGCTTGTTTAGCAACAATTCATAAATCAGTCATATGACAGTGTTTTGGTGTTTCCTATGAATGATGTATGTATGAGCAGAGAGTTGTGGCTAAGATTTTAAAGTACAGTCCATTAACAATGCAGTTCATTGTGTCAGGGTTGGTATGTTATTTGCTGTGTAGAAGATGAAATAACTTTTATTGTTTTCATTATGGTAGAGAATTAAGTTCTCCTTTGTGTGAGTCATTATTGACTATCTTATCAAATCATCTTGGGGCTCTTGTAGCTTGCTGTGTGTTTCTTCTGGTTCTAGAAATTACAATTTGATATTGAGAATACCTGTCCAATTACATTCTCAAGAAGGTTAAGAATGCAATATTTTAAAATTGTTCTGTTGCTATTGAACAACTATTGCAATTTAGGAGAATGATTTTATTCTTTCACAATTTCAACAGTGTCATAAATAGTAGTTGCTTGACCATAACAGCCATTAGAATGCTGTAAGCTTCACTGAAGAAAATGAAGTGGCCCAGGGCTAATAATGGCTGGTATAAGCCTTCCGAGCCGACATTCCAATGTGTCTTTCTCTCTTTTTAATTTAGAATATTCTATCCTCAGTGGATGGAATGTTCTGATAGCAATATTGCCCTTATGGCTTGGGCTAAACTGGGTGTTAAAGGCACTTTCCTTCGTCTAGGCCCTTTCCTTTCTCTTAGGTCTATAATTTGGTTGACCCACAACAGTAGGTTATTAGGCTATATAAGATCAGTTTTTGGTGCATATCTAAAGGGTGTTTTTCATCTGTGGTGCTATTTGTAGTGTATATTGAACCACTATGGGCTAGTAGGAGTTTCCCTTTCTGTAATGTTATATATATATACATATATATATATATATGTATATATATATATATGTATATATTTTTATATTGGGCATTTTGTAATCTGTGAATGATATGAAAATGAGAAATATAAATTTATTGTACAATTTTATAACTATATAGGGTTAGGAGGCTTAATAATTAGATGTTGTACTTTGTTCTTACTATATATATATATATAGATGTATATGTGTATGTAAGTATATATAAGTATATATATATATATATATATATAAAAAACATAGGACCTAGTTTCCATAGAAAAAGCGTTTTTTGTTGTGCCTATAACTTTGGCGCAGGTTGATGAATCTTCACAAAATTTCTAATACTTTACTAAGTTCAGCTTTTGTTGAAAGTTGCTGGGTGATCCGTCTAGTGGGGGCTGAGAAAAAGGGGGAGGTCCCAAAATGCATTTTCCTCATTCATTTTACCATAGGACCTTTAGACATGCCTATAGCCCGAACCTCTGAATGGAATTACACCAAATGTAATAATTGAATACTGCACCTTGTAGAATGGTATTATTGGAAATCCAGTGCTCAACTATCATGATTTGAACACTCTAAGATGGCCGCCACTATTGAGTTAACATTCTATGGAGATGTATGTTTGTCTTTTTTTTTGTTTCACTGGTTATTTAAATTTGTATGGTACACACCCACTCCATCCGTGA
Organism: Pleurodeles waltl; assembly: GCF_031143425.1. Classification (NCBI taxonomy): domain Eukaryota; kingdom Metazoa; phylum Chordata; class Amphibia; order Caudata; family Salamandridae; genus Pleurodeles; species Pleurodeles waltl. The sequence goes on from NC_090444.1 coordinate 850,756,808, forward strand.
CCAAGGCTACGGCCGAAACGCATTGGAGTTACTAAGTTTCTGAATTGAATCGTAATATTTACTCTACGGAGGTGTCCTGGTCATGCTTGGATTGAGAGGATTGTTGTTGAAGATTTTGTCTCGGAGCCGGATCAGGACCGCTGTGCCGAGGCTTCCGCATTCCGGGCATTGTTTGTTGGAATATATATATATATATATATATATATATATATATATATATATATATATATATATATATATATATATATATTTATATTTATTTTTTCTTAATTTGTGCAATAACATCACAGTTTTGTTATATTTTATTAGAGTTGTTTTCCGGTTTCACAGTCAGTTCTCTTTTTGGACTGTATTAAAAATAATATAAATGTCACTACTTATGTTTATAATTTTTGACTTGAGATAAACAGTGAGTTACAAGTTTGGTATTTTAGTCACAAATATACTTTTGTATAGGATCCAATTTATTTCTTCATGTAGATTGAGGGTATAGTTGCTGGAGGCCTTCCACTTAGGCAGAGTGACAATCTCCTTTGCTGCGGGATAGCTCTGCAATGGTTTGCGTCCCATATTTATAATCCTCTTAAATCAGTTCTATTGTCCTGTGTGCCCACACATTTTGCCTTTGAACTTGATTGGTTAACGTTCTACTTAGGTTATTTATCTATTACTACACAATGGAATATTCTAATTAAAATGATAATTTTATGTGTTGTATTAAATACATCTTTTTGATTAATGTACACTTATTTTGTTCCTGTAGCATGTCATTTTGTGTTTTCAAGTATTTTTTTAAATTTCTCATATTGGCATTATAGAAGTCAATATATTTGTTATCAATATTTTTTGCCGTCTTACATTTGTTTATTCTGTTTTCGATATTTTGATACTCAATATTTTTTGTTTTCAATATTATTTTTCTGGTGTTTAGAGTGCCATTATAGTCTATATTAGTATTTACATAGGGTTTTAAAACAGTTGATATTATGGTAATTGATTTTTTTTTAACAATACAGTACTCAATATGGTGTGATATTATGCGATATATCCCGATCCTTAACCCATTCTGTGCGTCACGGTGTTCATGTGCGTCAGATGGCTCTTAGCCGTCCACACACATGAGCCAGGAAATCCCTCTGGTGTGGGCACGGATTCCCTACTGCTAAACAGTTTCCCCACCTCCTGATGCTGTTTTCTCATTTTCAGGGAAATGACAATCAGCGGGCGTGGGGTGCTGATGTAATTTCTCTAAAAACTAAAGTGAAATGAGGTGATCCGCTCATTTCACTTTCTCTGCTGAGATAGCCGCACGATCACCGATCCAGACAGGAGGTGTATCGTTGAAAAGGGGAGAATCTCCCCTTTTTAATGGTCCCCTTTCCAAGTGGATCCCTGCTTGGGGATCACCCAAGGAGGGCAATCCCGAAGCTGGAATCCACTCCACTAGACAACAGAGAGAGGGAGCGGACCCTTGGAAAAGGGCTTTTGCACCACCTATGTTTTCTTGGAACAATTCAGCCTTTCTGCCCCCCCCTGGAGGCAGGTGGGGGCATTAGCCCCCGATCTGCACCCCGGGGGGGGGGCGGAAAGCCCATGTGGCTCCAGGGCGGCTCAAAATGGGCTTACCAATGCCCCCCACTCACCTCAAACATGTAAACAGTCTTTCTGTCCCCCTGGGGGGCGGATGGGGTCTATTACCCCCAATCTGCCCCCTGAGGGGACAGAAAGCCCACTAGACACCAGGGAGAATTGTTTTTTTTTTTAAAAAGAGGGGTGGTGGCATGGCCATGATATGATGAGTATGATGAGGCCACCATTAGCTAGCCCACTTAGTCTCCCATGTAAATCTGCAAAGCAGGTAAGGTGGGTTTCTTTCAGCAGTACCAGTTGCACCTGGTGGTGATCCAAATAGGTGAGCACCATTCAATTTTTTTTAGGTTTATTGAGCCCTCAAATGTTACATACGAGTAGCCTAATGTGACCGAGCGTGTGCATCATGTTAGCAGGAAGTGTGTGTGCACCATGCCAAGTTGTAGTAGTATTTAAGCACAGTGTGACATAGGGACTTGCACATTGCATTATAGAGCAACAATTGCAAACAGAGATCAAACACCCCTATCTCCTTCAGCATTCCCAATCATTGCAAAGGACATTCCATATAAAATAATGAGAGAGACTTAAGAAAAAAAAGACAACCAACAGCAGTCATCGGAAGAATGTCATAAACACGGAAAATCATCACATGTGGTGCACTGACACAGGCAGCTAGATGCCAATAAACCCACCTGATGGACAGGGATCGCTGGGTATAAGCAATGACTTGTAGAAATCAGACTCCAAGCCCTGAGGGGCGTGCTATAAATGTCTGATCTGGGCAAGCAAATATGGACCAAGACGAGTAGTTCAGAAATATATCCAAATGTTCATGGCATGGCCATCGTCAGTGGGTCACCTTTCACAGACTAGGCTCAGCAGGGAGGGCTGGACGCCCCAAACAGGCAGACCTGCAGGGCACTCAGTCCAGAGTTCAGCAGCTTTCCTGACACTTCCCGTATACCCATAAGGCATCTGGATTTGGGGAAGAAGTGGGCTGGGGGCCTTTTTGGGAGCTATGGACAGTTTTATGGAAATCCATGCCCACTCGTGGCATGGTGAAGCTTTTCTGAATTCTGCCATGCACAATCCAGAGGTGGGCAGCATAGTGTAGGGTATGCTAGCTGTTTGTAGCTTCTTCACTTGAGTAAACTCCCTGCATGCAGCATGCACTGCGATAATAAAGTCAGGGTAGAAGGACACTTCACAGCCATTGTAGTTAATGGTCTGTTTCTCCCTTGATAGCTGAAGGACAGCATCGTAGAGCCGATAAATAAGCAATTAGACAATTATGGGCCTCGGAGAGGTACCAGGAGGTGGACGCACCGTTAACACCCTGTGCGTACTCTCCACTATCAATGATAGTGATAAGTGGTCAAGCCCAAAGATATCTGTCAGCATAGTTTCAATGTAATATTCAAGATGGCCAGTATTTGTGGACTCAGGAACTTCAATTATACAGAGATCTTATTTTTTTCGCCTGAATCACCTTCTTCATGTTCAGGCATTTAGTGGCGACTGATCGGGATTCGTCTTCTGCAGTCAAAATCCGCTGTTCCACTTCCATAATACACAACGCCTGTTTATTAAGCTTTGCAGCCATATTATCCATTCTTAATGTCAGCGTATCAGTCTTGCTGTCAATGGATTGCAGGCTCTGCTACATGGCTAGCAGAGTAGTTTCAGGAGGGGTGGTGTCCTGTGGCTGTGATTCCTGCTCAGATTCAGAGAGTGCACGGTGTTGGAGATGAGCTGTGCGTTTAGACTCAAATGTGAGGTGAGTTAGTTGTTTATCAGTTTTCCCCATTGTTCCAGCAAGGATGACACAGTGCTATGCTATCTCAGTGGGGCGGGGGTGAATATTTGAGAAAGCGGACTGAGTAAGCTACATGAAGAGCCAACCAAAGTCTATCACATGTGCACTGGGGATAATCAAGTCTTGTTACTGTAGCCTGCGCACTCCTGGACGCTCATTGCCCTCACACCTCTCTTTAGAGCAGCCGTTGCCTTACCGCATTGTACAGACTCTTGCATACACATAGGCACCCGGGGAGTTCATCTCAGTCATGTGCAGTAAGCTTGATGGGAACCATCCTTGAGTCTCATGCTGGGTTAAGAGCTGCAACGCCTGTGAGAAGTGCACCGTCCTGCAGGGCTATTTCACGAGCCCGACTATACACCTACTGTCGCAGTGAAATCCCACTAGTCCCAGGTCATGTCGCAGTACCCACGGCCCGCCTCACCCCGTCTCCCTGGTATCCACCCCATCTGATTCACTGCTAGTATTGGTCCTGAAAGACCGCCACAGTGATGCTATTTTTGGCTGCTGTAGGCGGTTTCTAACACCAAAGTCAAAATGAACACCATAATGTCTAGCGGTGGTAATAGTGCCCCCACAACGACTCCAGGATCAACTGGGGCTACTATTACGACATGTAATAATAGGGAAACACTTAGGGGGGAGCCTATGTTCCACCAGTCTGCCTGAGGTGGTAGCTGGGAGCAGTGAGTGTTGTAAGAACAATGACAAGTGCTATAAATTCACCATGTGGAATGTGCAAGGTCTACGTAACAAGATTGGGGCAGAGGCGTGGTGTAATATTGTTATTGACCTTAATATCATCTGTAGAAATGTGGTATGTCGCCCCTACCCTTATACAAGGATTTGCCTTACATTTCCTGTATTCCACCGCTTCCCAATCAGGGAGGGGTAAGGGCAGGCACCAGGTACTTATCTTAAATAAACTCCCTACAGTAGTTAAAAAACCCTCTTGGGAGACCCCTAATTTTCAACTGCTGTGGTAAACTTCTAGGAGCATGGCGGATATGGTGCTATTCACCTTTTATAATGATGTCTTTGATTCCACTCGATGCAGAGTAGCCCACACTCTGGATCACATTTTGCATACATTTTTATACCCACTCCACTCAAATTTTATTATTTTATGAGCCAGAGATTTCAATATTCAATTCTTGATAGGATTGCAGGCCTGCGGCTCAATAGCCATGATGGTGTAGGCTATGACCATTTTTGCCACAATAACTATTGAGAGGGTCTTAATTTAATCCCATCCAAATTTGACCTGATGCTATTGAGATGTAAACATGGGGATAATGGGAAACCGATTCCATCCTTAAGAGGAAATAATTCCTCATCTGTTTTGATCACATCTTAGTGTCTTTAACCGCTAATAATGTATGTGACACGCCCTATATTGCCCAATCCTCATTGAGTGACCATGATCCAACTAGATTCCTGACCCTACTTTGAGGGCCAAAGAGTGAGTCTCATACTATTATGAATCAGGTTGATGCATATAGGACTAAGGGGGTGAAATTAAAATGGAGAGATATTGACTCAGATGGCTTACTATGAAATATTGTAGGAGGGAGTCTGCTTGAGGTTAACTATTGCTTGCAAGATGAAATTCACCCTATGAGGTTGCTTAGTTGTTTCAATCATGTTATTTCCTGTATTAAGGTCTATTTCACACACAAACAAAAAGTCAGGCAGCCTTAGAGGAAAAGAGGATGGTTTGACCACGCATGTATTAAAGCCCAGGGGGGACTTAAGTCAGCCCTCCACATCTCCCCTAGAGATCCTGCGCCATTCAGGACATTAATTGGTAAATATAGGGAAGCGCTGGAGCGAAAGTTGCTGAGGGAAGAAGCCTGATCAAAATTTGACTTGGCCACAGAAACAAACAATAACAAATCGTTCTGAAAATAGTAAATAAAGCCTTTTTGTTTAACGAATTGTTTCCTGAATTAGGCTCCAGCGTGTCCTGCTCAGCTTGGGTGGCCCACTTAACCAAGGTTTTCAAGCAAATGAGAGGGGTGGCAGATATAGCTAGACATGAGGAGCTGTGGTGTGGGAATCCCATTTATTTAAATATCACCATTGAGGAGGTTCACTTGGCCATTTTAGGTAGTGCTGAGGGTAGGGCCCCCGGTCCTGATGGGGTACCAGTGAATGTTTTCAAATCCAATATTAACCTCTGGGCCCCAATCCTCACTAGGGTGTTTAACACAGTAGCAACTGGAGCTACCCTGTTATCCTGGACTTCTTCCATCATTGTACCCATATATAAAAAAGGAAATAAATCACACCCTAAAAACTACTGGCCAATATCATTGTTGGACTCATCTATGAAAGTCCTAAGTTGCGTCTTATTGGCAAGACTTGACGAGTGGGTATTGGACAATAACATTCTTTCTCCTGTTCAATTTGGTTTTAGAAAAGGATTAGGTACCATTGAGCAATGTGTAAATCTAGACCTGTTGATAGGGAAGTATACGAGGGCTAAACTAGGGGCTTTATACCTTTGTTTTGTGGATCTCAGTAGTGCCTTTGATTTAGTAGAGCATGCCCTTTTGTGGCCTACACTACTGGAACTGGGTTCCCCGAAGGAAATCATTGATTGTTTGGCCTGCCTATATAAAAACCTAACATGCAAAGTCTGCTTTGGTCTAAAGGGAGAATGCATCCCTCCCTTTAAGGTCACGAGAGGTAACCGCCACGCTCTGTCCTCACTCCATTACTATTTTTTCTGTTTATCAGTGGGGTAGATAATTTCTTGCAGACCACTCAGGCAGATCCACCTCATGTGGCAGGGCATCCTACGCCTATGTTATTAAATGCAGGTGATGCAGTCTTGATCTCTAGGATATCACTGGGACTCCAGAAATTAAGGAATGGCTTTGAGGAATTTATGACACTAAAGAGTATGATGATTAACAAATCTAAAACTTTCACTATGGTCTGCGGACAAAAGGCCCAGAAACGTAGAAGTTTTTTCACCCAGAACACATCAATTACCACCATTAATTACTTTAGCTATCTGGGTGTCCTATTTTCAAGCAAAGGGTCCTGGGACCAGCATATTTACATGGGTCGAAATAAAATGTGTAGGAACTCGCATGGCATCTTTAGATTTGCTTGTAAACTGGGAAGTCATCCTATAACAGCTATGGTGGATATTTATAGGGCTAGATTTTTATCTATGGCAGGTTATGGGGCAGGGGTGTTAAGAGCACTCCCCTGCAAGTAGAGGAAAATTGTTTCCTAAAACGGTTGCTATGCTTACGTACCTCAGCAACTAACTGGATTGTATAGCAGGAGGTAGGACTCCAGTATCTGGAGGGTGTGTTGCAGACGAGCCCCTTGCTTTTATGGTACAGTATTTTGGCCAAAGATAAAACTGTTTTTACTAAACAACTTATCTTATATTGTTTAAAATTGGACAATGCCTTATGTATCCCCCTGGCTTGCTTATATTGATTCCTCTCTTAAATCTTTGTTTAACATAACCATAAAATCAGACCCAGAACGAGTGTTGACACTTTCAAAGAAACTCAAGGATGTGTTCCTGCAATATAAGTTGGACGTGAGGAGAGCCAGCGAAATTACAAAATCCACAGCTGGTGTATATATGTCCTTTTCCCTTGAGGAAGGTATCAAAGGATGTTTATCAAATATTATTAACATGCATCATCGTTTCATCCTGATAGGATTTAGACTGGGAATGGTGCATCACTTAGAAGCGTTCTCAAAAACGAGAACTTGCACCAATGAAACGGTCCACTGCCCTTGTGATGGGGTTACCAAACAGAGCACCTCTGTAAATCATATGCACACCTCAGGATTTTTTATCTTAAACCTCTTAATTGCCCAGAATATCAGAACTTATCTGGCCATATAGGATTTTTTATTAGACCTAAATAATCCCCATTTGTGTTACAAAGTGTTGTTGCATATTTTAAATGCCATTTGTGTAAGAAAAAGCCTCTTTTTTAGAATAACTGATATTATGATGTTGTTGTTGTTTGGGATTGTTCACAAAGATTTATTTATTTATGTACTTTTATGGCCATTTTGTATTTGCCGAATAAATTTTACAAACCGAAACCGAATATTATTTTAATCAAAATTGAAAAAACACACTATTGTGTTAATATTTAATTATTTATTACATTTAATGAATAGTTATGTGTTTTTGCATTCCTTGATTTTGTAATTTAAAAGCTTAATTTAAATATATCAATAAAATAAGTTAATAATTTTTACAATTATGATAATATATATTTTCTTGTTTAATCAAACTTTAAAAAAATAAAAAACAATGTTTTATTATCTCGTACAACAATTTCCAGTTGCCACCCAACTCCTGCGGTAGAAAAGAACAGCGGCACACTAATTGAATTCACCGATTAATTTGTGCTCAGCATGACAATGCAGTTTGACTTCACCAAAGACTTGAGAAAAGCCAAAATACGTTGTCTTTCTGAGCACAAAACAATCTGTGGATTCCATTGGTCTGCTGCTTTTTTTTCTGCTGCTGGAGTTGGATGGCTATTGGAAATTGCTATTCGATACTTCTTTGAGGCAACGGACCGTTGCAGGCACTTGCATTGCTTGGCTGTTATTAGGATATGGTGGCCATATTGCACATATGTTTGTGTATATGTGTATATATATATATATATATACATATATATATATATATATATATATAATTCTTCAACAGATGGACTGATGGCCATCTGACGGCTGCACCGATCCCGTTGGTCAGATCCCAATTATTGAAACAGAATCATATCCAGCAAGCTCAAATTCAGTTAATTGAATTTATTTCTTATACAGGTAACACAGAGTCCTGAGATGAGATGTCAACGCGTTTCGGCAGAACGCCTTCTACTGGACAAGTCCGGCTAACAAGCCCGCATCATCTAAATACAAGTTAAAACCCTTTGTTTATTTCCATAACATCCTAGTGTGATTTAAAGCGGAGGCCATCTTAAAACATGCAAAAACCTATACTTCAAAATTTAAAATCTACAATTAATACATGAATCACCTACACCCATTGAAATAATTTACACATAGCTATCTTCTATATATCACATAGATGTCCCAAATAAATAATACATATTATTACTTCATTCTTATACAGATCGTTGGTTGGCTATTTTGTACATAATAATACACGTTATTCCAAAATTGAGACCACTGTTATCAGTTATTCTGGTCAACCTACCATAAATCAAATTGATCAAGTATTTTTTAAAGTATATTTTTTTCGGGTTATGTTTATAAGGAATGTATTCTTCTCTACAGGTATATAAATATTTATAATTTTCTCAATTCATAAACACAATCAGTTTATCACAAATCTTATAAATATTGCAAAATTTTGTAAAATGATATAAATGGTTTGTTATAACAAATTAATTAGTTATAAAAAGTTGATTGGTTATAAAAAATTGACTTGTTATAAAAAATTATTTTATATATAAAAGATTTTGAATTATCATAAAAAAATTCCTCAATATTTTGAAAAACCGTCAACAAAATAACTCTCAATACATTTATAGTTTAGATATATTGGATCATGTTCATCATTAAGTTCATATTCTAAACCTATTCTATGTCATCAATACGATCTCATATTGATAGCAAATTGCAATATCTTGATAAACTATAGTGAAATATGGTCTCGTATTGTAGTTACTCAATTTACCATTAACCTACAATTTATTTTCTATGTCTAACCAATAAGTACCTTCCACCAAAATCATATTTAGTTGTATCGTGGTATATAAATACATATCTGATACCTGTATATTGTAGATTAAATCTTCTATATCCTAATCTATGTAATAAGTAGCTCTATGGATGCATGTAATCAATATAAGTTTGGAAGAGGCCTCAGCTTAAAGTGCAAAGTGCTGCGTGATAAAGATATTAATATGTGCAAAATGTGACTATCAAGTGCAACTAAGTGTTAGAGAAATATTATATTGTAATAAGGAAAATTGTTTCTTTCTTTTGTTCTTATTCTTATATATATATACATTGATTCTGTCTTCTACATTTCTTGAATTCTAAGGAAGAAATAATCCTAAAGCAAATTCCGAGAAGGATATGTATAATAATGAAAATAAACACTTTTCTGAAAAATACCTAAAGCTTCAATTAGAGACAAATGTGAATTCATAAATAGCTACCCCTTTACTTATGATAGTTATAGTTTTCTCATCTACCTTCATAAAATTAACAGTAATAGGATGAAGTTATATCCACAGTTGTATAAAAACAGAATTGCAAAACATTCAGAATCTCTTTGTTCATTGGAAATAAATACAATTGATGGTCATTGTACCATCTAAGATGGACATATAGCTCAGCATCAAAATTGTGCCCCCAAGGAGATTCAGAGCCTAGTAGTAGAATCATCTTCAATTCCATTTGTCTGAGCTCTAATGTTTTATCCCCGGCTCTTGGATTATTTTTAATGGATTTGATACCATAAAAAGATAATGTACTACAATCTCCTTTATGTGTATCCCAAAAATGTTTAGCCAAGGGATACGTTCTATCTTGATTTTTTATAGCTCTAAAGTGTTGTAAGAATCTGACTTTTAACTTGTGGATAGTGCTCCCAATGTATTTTTTATGACACCCACATTCAATGACATAAATCACAAATTCTGTGTTGCATGTGATTCGATCTTTAATCTCACAGTAGCGACCGTCAAAAGTTTGGTATTTTTGCATGTTATGTGCATACTTGCAAGCCTTACAATGGCCACATTTCCAAAATCCCAAACTTTTTTGGCTCAGCCAGGATGTGTTAGCTTTCATCGAAAAATAACTTCTGGTCAAGTGATCCCCCAGTGAGCGAGCTTTACGGAAAGTTATGGACGGATATGCACCTATACTGTCCCTGATGATGGGATCATTCTGTAGAATGTGCCAATTTTGTTGAAGTATAGTTCTCAATGAATCATGTTGTTGATTATACTGGAAAAATATTCTAGGCGATGATTGTTTCAGCTCACTGTTGGTTACTACGTTGTTAAAAAGTAACTCATCTCTACTCTTGTTTTTGACTCTGTGCTGTGCATCCATCAAAATTTTAAGAGGATAACCTGTTCTTAAAAATATTTCCATCATTGCCCTGGCTTCCAAATCATATCTGTTCTCGTCTGAGCATATTCTGCGAGCCCGCAGTAACTGGCTGTATGGTATACTCCATTTCAGCCTTGGGATGCCCACTATTGGCATGTAATATGGAGTTACAGGCCGTGGGTTTGCGGTATATGGTGGTCTCTAGATGATCATTTTTCACTTTCAGTAGAACATCTAAAAATGCACTGGTTTCTCTTCTGAAAGTGGCTTCCAAATAGATGTTAAATTGGTTATTGTTTAATACATTTATATATTCCAACAATAGTTGTTCTGATTTAAATCAAAGTTGGCATCAACAAAAGGCAAAAAGTTAGGGGGATTTTCCTACAGCTACATTTAGGAATTAACCTGGATTTGTCCGAGTGTACCAGGTAGGAGACATGAGGCAGAAGGCCGAGGGCCAGAGCACCACTTAACACCTTAATGTCGATGTTCAGAAGGGATATTGGACGATATGCTGATGGTACAGTGGGGTCTTTATTCTGTTTAGGAACCATAATTATATGCGGTTCACACATTGTGGGAGGGAACCAGCCAAGATTCAAGGATTCCTCAAAAACCTCAAGGAGTTTTTCCACCAAAACATTGGCATATTTATGGTAAAACTCTGCTGGGAAGCCGTCATTACCAGGAGTCTTCGAAGTTTTGAGCGAGCAGATTACTGCAACTAATACTTCCTTAGTAATAGGGCGATCAAGATATTCGCAGGCCTCTGGGGTCAGCCCTGGGAGAGTCACCCTTGCAAGGTATGAATCGATGTCTCTCTTGTGTATGGAAGGTGGAGGGGGATAGTAGGTGCTAAGTGAAACACCACATTGATATCTCCTTGGGAATAAAATGTATGGCCATTGGTGTCAGTTTTAGAAAGGATTTAGAAATGAGTCCATTAGTAGCTTGCAGGTCTCATTCCAGTCTCCCAGGCGATCAGGACTAGATGGGAGCTCCTGTTCTATTCTCCTCAATGTTTCCTCAAGGGTTTGTATACCACTCTCCAATTGTTGCCGAACCCCATGTGACGTCTTAAGAAAGACCCCACGAAGGACAGACTTCGTCGCATGCCTGTCATTGGTTCTGTTACCCAAAGTGCCCCAGTTTTCCTGAAAGTAAAGGGTTAATAATTGCGTAATCATCTGCTCAAAGGGAGGATCCGTAAGGGCTGCCGCCTGCATGCGCCATAGCGGTATGGGTGGGCGCCTGTCATTGTCCCCAAGTCAATAGGACCGGGGAGTGGTCCGATAGGGAACCTTGGGTTCACTGCATTATCTACTGACAAGGTTAAACTGTCTGAAATTGAAAAAAGTAATCCAGGCGACTGTGAGTGCCTGCTGCAAACCCTCTACATGTTGCAGAGTCTTATTTCCCGCAACAGGGAACCAAGGTCAGCAGTCATGTGTGGCTTAGTGTGGGGTCTGGTTGGTGAGCAGTCCAGATCTCCGTTAAGAACACTATTGCAACACCACCCCTCAATGTAATCTCAGCATTGAAAAAGTGGCTTGTGCCACTGACATAAAAAAAGAGGGACAATCTACATTAGGGACATACACATTAATTAAACAGATTTCGTGTCCATTTAGCAGCCCGAACACAATCACGAATTTCCCCTCAGGATCTACTACATGGTTCCAGAGTATAAAGGGAACTGTTGGGGCCACCTAAATCAATACTACCCTGGCAAAACCCGAATAGGATATAGCATACAGTTGCCATCTCCATAGCTTGTTAAGGGACTTGATGCATTCACCCCAAATATGTGTTTGCTATAACGTTTTAGATAGGCATAAATCTATCTAGACTTCTCCAACTGAGGGTTCCCCGGAAATTCCATGTTATAAATTTAGTATGGGGATCCATGTTGTGGTGAAATGATGTGGACGTGACTCCCATTCGTCACCTCCACCTCCCACAATAACCCCTGAGTGACAAAGACATGAGTCAGGTGTTTAAGACTATGACACTTCCAGATGCATAGAATATGAACATTTATCCCAAAACTATTTCCCCATCCCAAAACATAATACCCCCAACCCCCCGCCAACTGGGTAACCCTACTAAGTACACCCACCTACCCTGAGGCCAATAGCGAACCCAGAGGAGCCGCCCTATCACCCTGATTATGGAGAATCAACTATAATAAAAAAACAACTATTCATAAACCACAGTATCAATCTTAGTTGTGAAGCTAGAGGGGAGGATCCCGGGGTGGGGTGCGACGCAGGTTCGCAGCAGCTCCCCTTCCGTATCCTCCAACTCCCAGATGTAAACTCCCGCACGTCAAGGGAACAGTGATAGAAAAAAAATGAGAGACATACATATGTGATAGAATTATTTACACTAATCCCAATAGATGTGCCCCCAATCCCACTTAGAGCAAATTCAGGGCGGTGAGGCAACATGAATCCTTATTTGGAGGTGAGTCAACCATATATCAAACTGCTAAATGGAAGCCAACATGCAAGCATCCTCCATCACCGGAGCTTGAGCCCCACCGCCAAGCCAGAGACCGTATTGGAAAAGCATTTCAAAAGATATCAGTAACCATACTCAGACTCCTTCACAGCTGTCATAGGATGATCAGGGGGCATTAGAGCAGTGCTGGGATGAGTCTCCTCCAGAGCCTCCTCAGTCTCTGGATTCCCGCAGAGTACCGTCTGGCACACTTTGATCATACTGGGGGAGCGCAAGCCCGCTGTCTCCAGTCCTTGAAGTTGGTGATGGTTCAGGCGGAGTCATGGTCTCGAGACCAAGTCAGAATCCCGGCCCCACTGGGGCTGACCACAGTCCAACAGTTGCAGCAGCAAGTCTAACCAATCGCACGCCTCTGAGGAGCTATAGAGGAAATGTACTATCCCTTCAAACTGGACACGTAGCTTGGCAGGAAATAGCAGACTATGGGGGTCATTATGACCCCGGCGGTCGGTGTAAATGTGGCTGTATTACGGCCACATTATGACAGTCCAACCCGCCAATATACCATACTGACTGCCATGGCGGTAGCAGCCACCGGGCCAGAGATAACAATCTCCAACCCTGCCTACCGAGATGGTTTTGATGGCGTTCGTAATGCCACAAAAACCATGGTGGTAGGCCCTAGCAGTGATAGGGAATTGCTTCTCTGTCACTGTTAGGAGACCCACCCACCCCTACCAACACTCCCCAGACAACCCTCACGCTCCCTCCATCCACGCTTCTCCCTTCCAATCCTCCCCCCATACACGCACACTTGCAGGCACACAACACCCATTCACATACTCACTCACACAGGCATACACGCATGAATCCATTCATTCACGCATACCTGTGTACACACATTCAAACTGACATGCAGACACGCATTCACATTTCCATTCATTCACGCATTCTCACACATGCACACACACACACGCAAACAGCACTACACACTCATTCACATTCACGCGCACACACATTCCTGCACACACCCCAACACACAGAAAAAACACCCCCCACCCCCTCTCCTGTCGGAAAAGCCGACTTACCTGCATCCAGAGGGTCTTCCGGCAGGGGACGGGATGCTGCTACTGCCAGCAGTGCCCACCAGGCCGTATTATTTGTCATAATAGGGCTGGTGGCAGTCTACTGGCGTGACGCTGCTGGTGGTAGCAGCGCCATCCTAACACTGTCTGCCAGCATGGCCACAGCCGGATTTTCACCCTTCTTGTGGCGGAAATCCGGCTGTAGTCATATTATGGTGGATGGATGTTAGCCACTGTGACGGTCTTTTGGCGGCCGCGCTGCAACGGTAGGTGGCACTTACCGCCAATATTGTAATGTGGGCCTATATTTGAGGTTTCTAGTTCACATCTGTTATTTAACAGCTAGGAAGGATTTACGTTGGAACTGAACCTGCTGAGTGTAGTCCGGGAAGATGGATATCGGCTTCCCCTGAAACACTGGAGGGCCGTGGGCTGTCACCCACTGGAGGATCGCGTCTCTGTCCCGAAAGTTGAAAAGGTGAGCAATGATCGTTCTAGGAGGGGCTCCTGGTCAGGGCGGTGGGGCCAGTGCCCTGTGTGCTCTCTCATTGGTGAACTTTGACATTTCATTGGCATGGGCGATGTTGGTATCCATTCCTCCAAGAATAATTCCATGGAGGGACCCTCCACCTTCTAAGGGAACCCCGTTAAAGCAAAGGTTGTTCCAGCCTAGATAGATTGCAGTAACTTTTGACCTTTATCTTTTACCATCATGCCACTTCGTACAGCCCAAAACTAGAGGAGCGTGTCCAAAGTGCACAATTAACGTTGTCCCACACACTGGACCTCCACTTGTATTCAGTGTGGTCTCTAGGCGCTATAGGAGGCAGCAGAGTACCTCCACAGCCCCTACTGGGCGTTCGTTGGACCCCCCCAGTGCCTCCAATCGACTGTTCCAAGTGGGACCCTCTCCGCCAGCACATGAGGGCAGCCTTGCCTCCCTTCACCCAGCGGGTGTTACTCAGCCCGCCGGATCCTGGTGCATAGGACTCCCCACGCTGCACACCTCCACTGTTCATCGGCTGGGGAGACTCCTGGGCGTCTTCAATCGCCTGCTTCAAGTGAGGCCCCCTCCGCCAGGTCCCAACTGGGATCTTTAGTCATGCCCTGCGGAGTGTGCATCCCCAGCCCCACAAGGGCACTTCAGCACAGGAGCAGCCGCTCGCCTCTCCGGACTCAATGGGCCCTGCTCATCGCAGCGGTCCGCAACCACGTCCCTGTGCTCTTCTGGCCAGATCGCGGGTGTCAGGGCAGTCTCTCACCTGATTTAGTGGGCAGGTGCCGATTAGGGCAGCACGGGGGGCCGCCACGTCTCCTCCGACCCAGCCGGTGCCACGCAACCTTCTGTAGCCCTCCTACACTGCAAGTCTCCTCTGTCTGTCCACTTGGCCACACCAAGCGGGGCCACCACCACTTGGCCCTTGTCAGGATCTCTAGTCGCGCCCCAGCCCCAGAGGGCGTTTTGGGCCGGGAGAGGCTGTTCTATCGCCTCGGGCCTGATAGGCCCCTCTCCACTGCAGTGGCTTGCGGCCACTTTTTCTGCTCTCCCCCAACAGGCTTGCTGGGAGTGGGACAACTGCACTCTGTATCTCAGCGGCTGGGGGGCCTCCAGAGCTGTGGTGGGTCAGGTGGGCACCAGGATATGGCAGAATTAACAGACACGAAGACAGGAGCTCACAGGGGTGCGACTAGCCGGCCATCTTGCTTAGCCACGCCCCTTTGCCCAACTACTTGCAAGAATTATGAATAATAATGTAGGTCCCATTGCACCTCCTAGAATTTCCTGACAAAAAAAATCCCAAAAAGATCAGACAGGGATCGGCCTACCTAGACAGACATCATGTGCATGTTGTCTACTTGTAGGAGACCCATCTGACCAAGCATGCTGCAGAAGCAATGGCGGAGAGGTGGGCAGGAGTGAGAGTATCCTCCTTGTACTCTACTTACTCTATGGTTGGTGATCATCCTAGTGTGCAAAGGCATACAGTTTGAACTCATGCACTCGGGACAGATGAACAAGGATGTTACATCATAGTACAGGGCAAGCTATGTGGCACTATGATCACCATGGTCAACACATATGGGCTAAACATAGATGACCCAGACTTCTTTTCACATATATGGGGCCGCATAAAAGCTCTTCCAGAGCGGCCCTTGACCGGGGGGGGGGGGCCTCTACGAATGCTAAGATCCTAGTAAGGATAGGTCCGCCATCTCAACTGGGCTAGAATGACGAGCACCTAAGACACTGAGGAACTTCATGACTGAATTTGGGGCCTTTGATGTGTGGAGACCATGACATCCAGAGGACAGAGAAGGCATATATTACTCGACAGTGTATGGTTCATGGTCCCACCTTGCTTATTGGCTGACAATATGGGAGGTCCAATGCTGGGTGGGAGCGATCCAGCATCTGCCTAGCACATTTTCTGACCACAGCCCGGTATATATGACTGTGCATGTACCTCTGTACGTTCACCACCATTCTGCTGTAGGCTACTTCCGATGGCACTACTAGATCAGCTGTTGAGAGAGACTGCACGGGGGCATTGTAGAATTTTTTCAACTTAATAAGGACTCAGTGACTAGCAACGGTGTAGTCTGGGAGGCCTTCAAGGCCATTATTGGGGACAGTGCATTGGAACACAAGCTGGCATACTTAGAGACATCCGGATGAGACTACGTTGTATAGAAAATACACTGCATAGCCTGGAGCATGACTGTTTCCCAACCCTATCCTCTACACTGGCTCACATCCAGGAACAAGTGACTGAACATAATGAGACAGTAGAACAGAAGGCGCATCACCTATCTTGGGGACATATTGCACGTACATATATCGAGGGTGGCAGATCGGGGAGGGCCCTGTCTAACAAACTCAGGGCTCCCTGAACTCAAGCAAACATAGCTACTATACTCTCCCTGGATGGGGATTTCTGTCATAGCACCAGTACTATGCTGGAACACTTTACTTTCTTCTATGCAACGACGTATGGACATAGGGATACGGCAACTCAGGGTGAGATAGCTGACTATTTAGATTATATCACCTTGCCATAGCTGTCGATGGGTCAGAGGCAATACCTTAGTCATCCCTTCACTCTGGACGAAATTAAAAATGCTATCTGCTACCTACCCAGTGGCAAAGTGCTGGGCATAGATGGTATCCCTGGTTAGTTTTATAAAGAGTTTGCCGACTTGATAGCCCCACATCTTTTACAAATGTTTGCGGAGGCGAGTTCGGCCAGACACCTGCCTCCCTCACTCAGTCACATTAATTAAACTGGACAAGGCACCAGAGTGATGCGAGTCATACTGCCCCTTATCTGTCATCAATATAGACGCTAAAATTCTGGCAAAACTGGTGGCTACCAAACTCCTACCACTGATGCCCAAAAAGGTCCTACTGGACCTAACGGGCTATATCTCTGCTCAATCCATTACTCATAATTGACGGACGCAATTTGCATTACTGCACACCCTGGATCCCACTATGAAGGCGGCCAGGGGCCTTCTAGACGCCGCTTAGGTATTTGACTTGATCGCCTGGTCCTATCTGTTCACCATCCTACAGAGGATGAGTATCCCCAATGGATCTATTGCATGGATCTGGTTACTATATGCTGAACCGCTTGCCACGGTGTGGGTGAATGAGGTTACATCAGAATCATTTGTGGTGGGCAGGGGTACCCAACACGGTTGCGCCCTATCAGCACTTCTATTTGCCTTGGCCCTTGAGTCACATGCCTGCATCGTTTGGCCGCGTCATGGTGCGGCCTTTCTAAGGTTCCAACTGCGCTCATTAGCAAATTCCCTGTATGCTGATGACATGGTGCTATATGTGAGAGACTCCGAAACCCACCTGAACGTCCCACTTTGAGAATACTTGCGATTCAAGAGGATATGCAAGTAGAAATAGTACACTGTTCCAATATATGTACATACAGGAAGAGAAAGTGTCAGTATTGTCAGGAGATCCCTCAAGCATCCACTAGCATGCTGACCATCATCATTGGGCTATCACCTCGTCAGACCTGCACTGCAAGGTCTGGCGGACCATCCCACACAAGGTGGTGACACTCAACCGAAGGTAATTTAGCAGAAATAATAAGGTCTGAAAAAAATACTGACAATAAGAAAAAGATAGGAGAGACAAATGAAGTTAAAATTGACTCTGAGCCTTAGGCATCATCATTTAATAACTCAGAAAAAGGAACAGGCCAAGATTAAAAAAAGAAAACAAAAGGAGGTAATACTGTACTCCAAGGAAAGGAAAAAGGTAGTGTACCTAGTCCTAACACAGTGTGGTCATCATGTTTCGTGCCGCTGCGGTCAAAAAATTATCCCTTGTCGCTTCATCAGGACCGTAATAACTACTTCTCCTAATTATATAAAAAAAGAAATAAGAGCTGAAAAGTCACTTACTGAACGAAGACAATTTGTCACCGTCAATTGGGCAGTAGGTCGCCCTGCATGCAAATAGAAAAATAGAAAAATAGACATACGTTGGTGTCTACCAGGTAAAAGAAATGTGATAAAAGTGATCACCCCGAAATTAAGTGTGACACCATAAATATGACACAAAAGGCTTACCATCCCATAATAGAGAAAAGGCATCCTAGGAACGCGCAAGCCTCAAACCAAAGGGAACATACTGGGTATAGAAAAATAATGTTATAGTACAAGCAAATGTTGGTCCATCGTTCAGCAAGCAATTACGAGGACAACATGTACAAAGAGTCACCAAGTTACACTCCCAAACGAATTTCAAAACAGTTGATGTGGATCTAGCTTCAAATATAAATATAAATCTAAGCACCATGCCCCAGGGTAAGATTGGGCTCCGTTAGAACATGTCTAGTCATGTCTGCCAGGCAGGGCCCCAGTGCTCATAAGTATGTGCCCTGTATGTGTTCTCTGTGTGATGCCTAACTGTCTCACTGAGGCTCTGCTAACCAGAACCTCAGTGGTTATGCTCTCTCTGCTTTCCAGATTTGTCACAAACAGGCTAGTGACTAAATTTACCAATTCACATTGGCATACTGGTACACCCATATAATTCCCTAGTACATGGTACTGCGGTACCCAGGGTTTTGGGGTTCCAGGAGATCCCTATGGGCTGCAGCATTTCTTTTGCCACCCATAGGGAGCTCTGACAATTCTTACACAGGCCTGCCACTGCAGCCTGAGTGAAATAACGTCCATGTTATTTCACAGCCATTTACCACTGCACTTAAGTAACTTATAAGTCACCTATATGTCTAACCTTCACCTGGTGAAGGTTAGGTGCAAAGTTACTTAGTGTGTGGGCACCCTGGCACTAGCCAAGGTGTCCCTCACATCGTTCAGGGCAAATTCCCCGGACTTTGTGAGTGCGGGGACACCATTACACACGTGCACTGTACATAGGTCACTACCTATGTACAGCGTCACAATGGTAACTCTGAACATGGCCATGTAACATGTCTAAGATCATGGAATTGTCACCCCAATGCCACTCTGGCATTGGGGGGACAATTCCATGATCCCCTGGGTCTCTAGCATGGTACCCAAGTACTGCCAAACTGCCTTTCCGGGGTCTCCACTGCAGCTGCTGCTGCTGCCAAACCCTCAGACAGATTTCTGCCCTCCTGGGGTCCAGGCAGCCCTGGCCCAGGAAGGCAGAACAAAGGATTTCCTCTGAGAGAGGGTGTAACACCCTCTCCCTTTGGAAATAGGTGTGAAGGCTGGGGAGGAGTAGCCTCCCCTAGCCTCTGGAAATGCTTTGATGTTTGATGGGCACAGATGGTGCCCATCTCAGCATAAGCCAGTCTACACCGGTTCAGGGATCCCCCAGCCCTGCTCTGGCGCGAAACTGGACAAAGGAAAGGGGAGTGACCACTCCCCTGACCTGCACCTCCCAGGGGAGGTGCCCAGAGCTCCTCCAGTGTGTCCCAGACCTCTGCCATCTTGGAAACGATGTGTCTGTGGCACACTGGACTGCTCTGAGTGGCCAGTGCCAGCAGGTGACGTCAGAGGCTCCTTCTGATAGGCTCTTACTTCTCTTGGTAGCCAATCCTCCTTCCTGGGTAGCCAAACCTCCTTTGGGGATCTCACCAGATAACAAATGCAAGAGCTCATCAGAGTTCCTCTGCATCTCCCTCTTCACCTTCTACCAAAGGATGGACCGCTGACTGCTCAGGATGCCTGCAAAACCGCAACAAAGTAGCAAGACGACTACTAGCAACCTTGTATCGCTTCATCCTGCCAGCTTTCTTGACTGTTTCCAGGTGGTGCATGCTCTGTGGATAGCCTGCCTCCTCTCTGCACCAGGAGCTCTGAAGAAATCTCCTGTGGGTCAACGGAATCTTCCCCCTGCAACCACAGGCACCAAAAGACTGCATCACTGGTCCTCTGGGTCCCCTCTCAGCACGACGGTCGTGGTCCCTGAAACTCAGCAACTCTGTCCAAGTGACACCCACAGTCCAGTGACTCTTCAGTCCAAGTTTGGTGGAGGTAAGTCCTTGCCTCCCCACGCTAGACTGAATTGCTGGGTACCGGGTGATTTGCAGCTGCTCCGGCTCCTGTACACTCTTCCAGGATTTCCTTCATGCAGAGCCAAGCCTGGGTCCCCGACACCCTAACCTGCAGTGCACAACCTTCTGAGTTGTCCTCCGGCGTCGTGGGACTCCCTTTTATGACTTCGCGTGGACTCCGGTTCACTCTTCTTCCAAGTGCCTGTTCAGGTACTTCTGTGGGTGCTGTCTGCTTCTGTGAGGGCTCCCTGCCTTGCTGGGTGCTGTCACTGGATCTTCCTCCAAGTGGCGACATCCTGGTCTCTCCTGGGCCACAGCAGCACCCAAAAACCTCTCCCGCGACCCTTGCAGCTAGAAAGGCTTGTTTGCGGTCTTTCTGCATGTGAACACCTCTGCAAGCTTCATCGTGACGTGGGACATCCATCCTCCAAAGGGGAAGTTCCTAGTCCTCTTCTTTCTTGCAGAACTCCAAGCTTCCTCCATCCGGTGGCAGCTTCCTTGCACCCTCAGCTGGCATTTCCTGGGCTCCTGCCCACTCTCAACACTGTCGTGACTATTGGACTTGGTCCCCTTGTCTTACAGGTACTCAGGTCCAGAAATCCACTGTTGTTGCATTGCTGGTGTTTGTTCTTCCTGCAGAATCCCCCTATCATGACGTCTGTGCTCTCTGGGGGTAGTAGGTTCACTTTACACCTACTTTTCAGGGTCTTGGGGTGGGCTATTTTTCTAACCCTCACTGTTTTCTTACAGTCCCAGCAATCCTCTACAAGCTCACATAGGTTTGGGGTCCATTCGTGGTTCGCATTTCACTTTTGGAGTATATGGTTTGTGTTGCCCCTATACCTATGTGCTCCTATTGCAATCTACTGTAATTTTACACTGCTTGCATTACTTTTCTTGCTATTACCTGCATAATTTTGGTTTGTGTACATATATCTTGTGTATATAACTTATCCTCATACTGAGGGTACTCACTGATATACTTTTGGCATATTGTCATAAAAATAAAGTACCTTTATTTTTAGTAATTCTGTGTATTGTGTTTTCTTATGATATTGTGCATATGACACCAGTGGTATAGTAGGAGCTTTACATGTCTCCTAGTTCAGCCTAAGCTGCTTTGCCATAGCTACCTTCTATCAGCCTAAGCTGCTAGAAACACCTCTTCTACACTAATAAGGGATAACTGGACCTGGCACACGGTGTAAGTACCTCTGGTACCCACTACAAGCCAGGCCAGCCTCCTACACAACTGTATCACATACTGGCTATGTATTTCTGTACCCGGGCGGGACACCATAGAGCATTTATATATGAATATCTGTATGTTCACCAGTCGCTATAATAAGAGCAGGAAGTTGTATGTTGTTGTTATCAGTATGACATTACTTCTTAACAGAACAAAAAAAATAAATTATATATGAATCGTTTAGATGGATTTTTTTATGATGGAGTGTATTTTTTGCATGTTTGGGATTTGTTTTAATTTGGATTTCTATTTGTGGAATTTGATTTCTGATTCAGGAGCCTTTAACTACTGAAGCCTACACATTTTAGAATTATTTTTTTTTAAATGATAAAATTGGGTTGGATAGATTTAAATCATAACATCAAATTGTTATGTTGATTCTGAGGTTTGTTTTCTATGTTTCCACACTATAGGGGTTTAACAGATGCTATATATTTCTTTCATAGTATTGTTGACATTTGCTGGTGTAATTTAAAGACTTGTTAATAATTGGCTATGTTTTTAGTGTTCTAAAATGTGTCCTAATCTA
This sequence comes from Pleurodeles waltl, assembly GCF_031143425.1. NCBI lineage: Eukaryota > Metazoa > Chordata > Amphibia > Caudata > Salamandridae > Pleurodeles > Pleurodeles waltl. The sequence goes on from NC_090444.1 coordinate 850,779,156, forward strand.
GATTGTGTTGATTGCAATTTTTTATTAGGAAAATATTAATTTATTTTGTTTCATTCTGGTTTTTGTTTTAATTTGGAGTTTTATTTAAATAATACAATGCTCACAGAGTGATAAAAAAAAGTATTTTTTATTTGTGGGAGTAGGTTATGGTAGTTTTTGAATAATTGATTCTAGGAAGTGTATTCCTTGGTTGTTTGGGAAGATTAGGATTTTTGTGGCTAGCATTTCAATCATTTGGCTAGTGTGTTTGGATATTTCGAGCCATAAATGTTGTGTTAACACTTATCCTTGATGTATTTTATGTCATTTTTTGAAGATTTCAATACTTTGGTAAAGGGTATCAAGAGTGCCTTAGAAGGAGTTATGCCGTTCTTTTAATGCATTATTAGTTTTATTTTCTTGGGGCTGTATTGAATACATTCTACCACGGTATATGAATCTAGATTTAGTGCCTAGAACAGTGCATGTGTTGAACCCAAATATCTTCAAAGGTCTACAAAGGATTTGAGCTTTTCCTTATTTCCTTTTAGAGGGTTGAATCTAGTGGTAAGTCATAATATTTTCTAATGTCTGTTGTTGATACATATGCTGGGGCAATTAGCTTTTAATCTCAAAGGAAAAATGAGAATTGGTAGCATAATCAATATGTAATGTTGATTTTTGATGATGTTTCTGTTAGGCTTGTTTCAAGTGGCAATAGCAGGCTTGTATTGCTGTTTAACCCTATTAAAAATCCAAAACCTATTTTTGGAGAGTAGTAGATATTAGTTTTTCTCTTTTATGGTTGTTAGTAATTCCTCAACTACAGTGTTTTGCTTGTTTAGGAACAATGCATGAATCAGTCATATGACAGTGTTTTGGTGTTTCTTATGAATGATGTATGTATGAGCAGAGAGTTGTGGGTAAGATTTTAAAGTACAGTCCATTAACAATGCAGTTCATTGTGTCAATTGAGAATTAAGTTCTCCTTTGTGTGAGTCATTATTGACTATCTTATCAAATCATCTTGGGGCTCTTGTAGCTTGCTGTGTGTTTCTTCTGGTTCTAGAAATTACAATTTGATATTGAGAATACCTGTCCAATTACATTCTCAAGAAGGTTAAGAATACAATATTTTAAAATTGTTCTGTTGGTATTGAACAACTATTGCAATTTCAATTCAATTCAATTCAAAGAAGCTTTATTGCGGCTACAAGAGCCAAAAAAGCGCGAGCAGTAATAAATACAAATAAATGCACATGATAAAATAAAATTGCAGGTAAATATGGTGATAAAAGGGAATGAAATATAAATAAAAATTAAAATGGAATAAAAATGAGATAGAATAAAATGGAATGAAATTAGAAAAAATGAAATGAAGTGAAATGCACTCTGCAGGATGTTGGGACAGTCTTATTTGGAGTCTTTGTCCAGGAGAGTTTTCCCTCTAATAAGCCAACTAGCTCCGAGGAATTTGGCGATAGCGATCACTAGCGTTGGTCTGGTGTCTGATCTAAGGATTCGCAGAGCTAGCGCAGAGCAGCGTGCTCCCAGTAGTCTGCATGCCGGGGCCAGCCATTTCCTACGGGGGGCAGTATACGCGGGGCATGCAAAAAGGAGGTGAGGGAGATTCTCCACGGGGGCTTTGCAAGCAGGGCATGCGGTGGATTCGTTGTGTGACCAGCTGCTGGTGAAAAGTCTTAATGGGAGTGTTCCAATGCGGAGCTGGAAGTACAGTTTCCTTTCCCTTGGGGCCGTGATTAGGTCCCAAAAAGTTTCGTACTTGCATGACTCTTTTAGGTTGGCAAAGTCACAAGATAATGTAGTGTGGAGTGCAGCCCGAGTGTCTTCGTTGTTGGCCCTTTGCCAGTAAAGTTTCTTTAGTTCGCTTTTCGAGGGAAAGACTGACGTGGCTGGTGAGTTCCAGAGATCATCGAGCCCGATAGAGTGGAGTAAATCCTTGATGGATCGTAGCCAGGGGATTCTGTGCAGGTGATCGGCTTTTAGGATGACCTGTAGAGCTTCGGTGAAGATGACAAGTTCCGGAGTGGTCCAGAGACGCCGCCAGTACAGCAGAGGTCGCAGGCGGGCTTTGTGACCAATGCGTTTGATGCCGAGGTCCTTGAAAAGAGGGAACAGTGGGGTGCTTAGCGGAAGGGACACAAGGTTTCTTAAGAAGTTGTTTTCAGCGGTGGTTAGGTCTTGGGTTTTGGTATAACCCCAAAGTTCAGCCCCGTAGAGCGCTGAGGAAACTGCCTGGGCTTCGTATAATTGTAATGCTGGGCGAATTGGTTTTGTGTGTGAGAGGTGGAAGTTTTTTAGTAGAGCCCCAGTTGTTTGTCTTAATTTAAGGGCTTGTTTTCCTATGTGTGGCTTCCAGGACATGTTGTCAGTGAGTGTTATGCCCAGGTAGCTAAAAATGCCCACCTTCTCGAGTGAGGAGCCCTCTAGAGTAAATTTCCCTTTGAAAGATCTGTGGGGATTAAGGGTCATTAGTTTGGTTTTCGTTGCGTTGATTTCGAGTCCCTGGGATGAACAGAAATGCTCGAAGCACGCAAGGAGTTTCCTTAGACCACTAGGGGTCTTAGATATCAAGAGAGTGTCATCGGCAAAGAGTAAGACTGGAATTTTTTGTGTGCCAAGTGAAGGTGCGTCAGCCTGCAGACTGAGGAGGGAGGGGACAATTTCGTTGATGTACAGGGAAAAGAGGGTCGGGGCAAGTACGCAACCTTGCCGCACACCCCTAGAGACGTGGATTCTATCGGTAAGTTGGCCCTTGTTGCCCCACCTGACTTGTGCGTAGTTGTCCTCGTGGAGTCGTATCAAAATGGCAAGGATGTGTTCCGGGATTCCCATCCGAGAGAGAGTGACCCACAGTTTGTTGCGAGGTACTAGGTCAAAAGCAGATTTGAGATCCACGAAAGCTACATAAAGGCTGCCTTTACCGATGAACACTGTTTTCCAATATAATAATAGGAATCTGAGGGCTTGATCAGTGGTGGAAATCTTCTTTCGGAAACCGGCTTGGAGGGGGCTAAGGATATCGTGGTCAATTATCCATTCTTCTATCTTCCCTAGGAGGCAGTGGCAGAAGACTTTTTGGACACAGTCAATTAGACTAATGGGTCTATAGTTACAGGGAAGAGATCTGTCGCCCTTTTTAAAGATTGGAATAACAATGGCCGCTTTCCAAGAGTCGGGAATTGGCGCCCCAGATGCTATTGCGTTGGCTAGAATGGTGAGATATCTTGACCAGGATGCTAGGTCTGTTGAGAATAGGTCTGCTGGGACGCAGTCTGAACCAGGGGCCCTGCCGCGTTTTAGAGTGCTTAGAGAGTAAGTTATATCACTTTGGGAGAACAACAGGGGTGCTGCGGTGGTTGGTGCTAACGAGTGAAATAGGAGGGGGCCCGTACAAACAGAGGTGGGGCTATCATGATCAGGGGAGTACAGACTACTAAAGTGGGCTATCCAGTCTCTTGGGGCAATATTGGTTGTGATGTCCAAACCACTGGTTTCGGGGCCTCGCGCTGCCAGGGACCAGAACAGACTATAATTTCTCTCGCGCACAGCGTCGCTGAGTGATGTCCACCATTTGCTATCTTGATCACGCTTGGCTATGCATATTGCAGATTTACAGGACTTCCTAGCTACGCGGATGGCGATGGGGTCCTTGGATTTAATGGCTTGAACTAGGCGCTTGTTTAGGGACCGGCACGTTTTGTTGAACCAGCGGTGCCTGGCTTTGGGTCGTTTGTCGTCGTGGGCTGGGGGTGCTGAGAAGTGGGTTGCAATATCCCTAAAGCAGGAGGTGTGGATTGAGCTAATTTCCTGGTGGGGTGTTGCAGAACCTGCCTCTAGGTCCCTTAGTGTGGATTTTAGGGTGTTGTTGGCAGCATTGATGAGTGCGGGCCGGGCCACAATATTGACCCATTTTAGGTGTCTTTTGTTGTTGGCCAGGTTAATACCCTCGGGTGCTACTGCTGCGGGGTTAGACGTGGCTGGGAGGTTACCTAGGGCTAATGTGTGGACAGAAAGAGGGTTGTGATCACTTTCGGTCCTTTCGATGATTGTCATATCGATGACTAGAGGCCATAATCTTATATCGAATAGGCAATAATCGATTCTGCTGGTGTGGTTCGTTTTGTTGTATGTGTGACTACCGTTGGTGTCTGAATTAGTTCTGCCATTTAGCGCCCTGAGTCCAAACTCCATGGTCAATGATTTTACCTGAATCGCAACCGACGTCCACCTTTTGATGGGTGCAATGGACAGGGCGGGGATAGACCAGACTTGATCTTCCTCGCGGGTGGACCTGAGATCGTCCCAGTCAAGGGGTTCGAATGTGACGTTGAAGTCCCCAGCCACAATGGTTTTATGATGGCGGGGATAATTTTGTAAGAGGGCTACGAGGGCGCAGAGGGTTTTGGAGACTTGACCCCCCCTGACCCTTCGAGCGTAGATATTAAAGATGTTCACCACAGAGTCAGGCCCAAAGGATAGACGAAGGCCTAGCAGGTCGGGAGAGGCGGTAGGTAGCTGTGATATATGGCAGCTAAGTGATGTTTTGATCCAGATGGTCAGACCCCCTGAGGGCCTGCCTCTCGTGCTGGCCACAGCGGGGATGTGGAAATTTGAGTAGCCTGTTCGGAAGAGTGGGTCGAGTGACCATGTTTCCTGTAGGAGACATATGTCATGTTCGTCAATAAATGAGGAGAAGGATGGAAGGGGAAGAATAGGTTTCAGACCTGCCACGTTCCATGAGACAAGTCGTACCCCAGATTGTGACTGAGTTGTCCTACCTAAATGCCCGGGGTTTTTGAGGTTGGCTGTCAGGGGTTGGTTTGGCAGATGTGGCTGGGGGAGCAGGGATGGGTTGATGCCAATGTTTGCCCGTGAGGTTTGTGGTGGTTGGTGATGTTCCTCTGTTGGAACAGGCCTGGTCCTGATCAAGGAGATTCTTGCGGGCCTAGACAGCAGCTCTAGGTTTGGTGGGCAATGTGCCTGCAAGATGGGTGGAGCATCGTTGTCATGATTGCTCGGTGAGCCGGAAATGGTCGCGGTATCATGGGTAGGGGGGTGAATACATGGACAGACAGTGGTGGGGTAAAAGGAGGATCTGGGGGTGATGGATGTTGGAAGGTTGCAAGGTTTGCCTGCATAGATTTTAGGTGGGGCTGTGAGTCAATCATGTTTACCAAGAGGGGATAGGTTTTCTGCCGGGTGGTAATTGAACAACTATTGCAATTTAGGAGAATGATTTTATTCTTTCACAATTTCAACAGTGTCATAAATAGTAGTTGCTTGACCATAACAGCCATTAGAATGCAGTAAGCTTCACTGAAGAAAATGAAATGGCCCAGGGCTAATAATGGCTGGTATAAGCCTTCCGAGCCAACATTCCAATGTGTCTTTCTCTCTTTTTAATTTCGAATATTCTATCCTCAGTGGATGGATTGTTCTGATAGCAATATTGCCCTTATGCCTTGGGCTAAACTGGGTGTTAAAGGCACTTTCCTTCGTCTAGGCCCTTTACTTTCTCTTAGGTCTATAATTGGGTTGACCCACAACAGTAGGTTATTAGGCTATATAAGATCAGTTTTTGGTGCATATCTAATGGGTGTTTTTCATCTGTGGTGCTATTTGTAGTGTATATTTAACCAATATGGGCTAGTAGGAGTTTCCCTTTCTGTAATGTCATATATATATATATATATAAGTATATATATTTATATTGGGCATTTAGTAATCTGTGAATGATATGAAAATGAGAAATATAAATTTATTGTACAATTTTATAACTATATAGGGTTAGGAGGCTTAATAATTAGATGTTGTACTTTATTCTTACTAAATATATATATATAGATTTATATGTGTATGTAAGTATATATAAGTATATATATATATATATATAAAAAACATAGGACCTAGTTTCTATAGAAAAAGCGTTTTTTGTTGTGCCTATAACTTTGGCGCAGGTTGATGAATCTTCACAAAATTTCTAAAACTTATACTTTACTAAGTTCAGCTTTTGTTGAAAGTTGCTGGGTGATCCGTCTAGTGGGGGCTGAGAAAAAGGGGGAGGTCCCAAAATGCATTTTCCTCATTCATTTTACCATAGGACCTTTAGACATGCCTATAGCCCGAACCTCTGAATGGAATTACACCAAATGTAATAATTGAATACTGCACCTTGTAGAATGGTATTATTGGAAATCCAGTGCTCAACTATCATGATTTGAACACTCTAAGATGGCCGCCACTATTGAGGTAACATTCTATGGAGATGTATGTTTGTCTTTTTTTTTGTTTCACTGGTTATTTAAATTTGTATGGTACACACCCACTGCATCCGTGACCAAGGCTACGGCCGAAACGCATTGGAGTTACTAAGTTTCTGAATTAAATCGTAATATTTACACTACGGAGGTGTCCTGGTCATGCTTGGATTGAGAGGATTGTTGTTGAAGATTTCGTCTCGGAGCCGGATCAGGACCGCTGTGCAGAGGCTTCCGCATTCCGGGCATTGTTTGTTGGAATATATATATATATATATATATATATATATATATATATATATATATATATATATATATATATATATATTTATATTTATATTTATTTTTTCTTACTTTGTGCAATAACATCACAGTTTTGTTATATTTTATTAGAGTTGTTTTCCGGTTTCACAGTCAGTTCTCTTTTTGGAATGTATTAAAAATAATATAAATGTCACTACTTATGTTTATATTTTTTGACTTGAGATAAACAGTGAGTTACAAGTTTGGTATTTTAGTCACAAATATACTTTTGTATAGGATCCAATTTATTTCTTCATGTAGATTGATGGTATAGTTGCTGGAGGCCTTCCACTTAGGCAGAGTGACAATCTCCTTTGCTGCGGGATAGCTCTGCAATGGTTTGCGTCCCATATTTATAATCCTCTTAAATCAGTTCTATTGTCCTGTGTGCCCACACATTTTGCCTTTGAACTTGATTGGTTAACGTTCTACTTAGGTTATTTATCAATTACCACACAATGGAATATTCTAATTAAAATGATAATTTTATGTGTTGTATCAAATACATCTTTTTGATTAATGTACACTTATTTTTTTCCTGTAGCATGTCATTTTGTGTTTTCAAGTATTTTTTTTTCATTTCTCATATTGGCATTATAGAAGTCAATATATTTGTTATCAATATTTTTTGCTGCCTTACATTTGTTTATTCTGTTTTCGATATTTTGATACTCAATATTTTTGTTTTCAATATTATTTTACATAGGGATTTAAAACAGTTGATATTATGGTAATTTTTATCCCGATCCTTAACCCATTCTGTGCGTCACGGTGTTCATGTGCGTCAGATGGCTCTTAGCCGTCCACACACATGAGCCAGGAAATCCCTCTGGTGTGGGCACGGATTCCCTACTGCTAAACAGTTTCCCCACCTCCTGATGCTGTTTTCTCGTTTTCAGGGAAATGACAATCAGCGGGCGCGGGGTGCTGATGTAATTTCTCTAAAAACTAAAGTGAAATGAGGTGATCCGCTCATTTCACTTTCTCTGCTGAGATAGCCGCACGATCACCGATCCAGACAGGAGGTGTATCGTTGAAAAGGGGAGAATCTCCCCTTTTTAATGGTCCCCTTTCCAAGTGGATCCCTGCTTGGGGTTCACCCAAGGAGGGCGATCCCGAAGCTGGAATCCACTCCACTAGACAACAGAGAGAGGGAGCGGCCCCTTGGAAAAGGGCTTTTGCACCACCTATGTTTTCTTGGAACAATTCAGCCTTCCTGCCCCCCCCCCCGGAGGCAGGTGGGGCATTAGCCCCCGATTTGCACCCCGGGGGGGGGCGGAAAGCCCATGTGGCTCCAGGGATTTTTTTTTTCAAACCTTGGGGTCGGGCGGCTCAAAATGGGCTTACCAATGCCCCCCACTCACCTCAAACATGTAAAGTCTTTCTGTCCCCCTGGGGGGCGGATGGGGTCTATTACCCCCGATCTGCCTCCTGAGGGGACAGAAAGCCCACTAGACACCAGGGAGAATTGTTTTTTTTTTTTTTAAAGAGGGGTGGTGGCATGGCCATGATATGATGAGTATGATGAGGCCACCATTAGCTAGCCCACTTAGTCTCCCATGTAAATCTGCAAAGCAGGTAAGGTGGGTTTCTTTCAGCAGTACCAGTTGCACCTGGTAGTGATCCAAATAGGTGAGCACCATTCCATTTTTTTTAGGTTTATTGAGCCCTCAAATGTTCCATACGAGTAGCCTAATGTGACCGAGCGTGTGCATCATGTTAGCAGGAAGTGTGTGTGCACCATGCCAAGTTGTAGTAGTAGTTAAGCACAGTGTGACATAGAGACTTGCACATTGCATTATAGAGCAACAATTGCAAACAGAGATCAAACACCCCTATCTCCTTCAGCATCCCAATCATTGCAAAGGACATTCCATATAAAATAATGAGAGAGACTTAAGAAAAAGAAGACAACCAACAGCAGTCATCGGAAGAATGTCATAAACACGGAAAATCATCACAAGTGGTGCACTGACACAGGCAGCTAGATGCCAATAAACCCACCTGATGGACAGGGATCGCTGGGTATAAGCAATGACTTGTAGAAATCAGACTCCAAGCCCTGAGGGGCGTGCTATAAATGTCTGATCTGGGCAAGCAAATATGGACCAAGACGAGTAGTTCAGAAATATATCCAAATGTTCATAGCATGGCCATTGTCAGTGGGTCACCTTTCACAGACTAGGCTCAGCAGGGAGGGCTGGACGCCCCAAACAGGCAGACCGGCAGGGCACTCAGTCCAGAGTTCAGCAGCTTTCCTGACACTTCCCATATACCCATAAGGCATCTGGATTTGGGGAAGAAGTGGGCTGGGGGCCTTTTTGGGAGCTATGGACAGTTTTAAGGAAATCCATGGCCACTCGTGGCATGGTGAAGCTTTTCTGAATTCTGCCATGCACAATCCAGAGGTGGGCAGCATAGTGTAGGGTATGCTAGCTGTTTGTAGCTTCTTCACTTGAGTAAACTCCCTGCATGCAGCATGCACTGCGATAATAAAGTCAGGGTAGAAGGACACTTCACAGCCATTGTAGTTAATAGTCTGTTTCTCCCTTGATAGCTGAAGGACAGCATCGTAGAGCCGATAAATAAGCAATTAGACAATTATGGGCCTCGGAGAGGTACCAGGAGGTGGACGCACCATTAACACCCTGTGCGTACTCTCCACTATCAATGATAGTGATAAGTGGTCAAGCCCAAAGATATCTGTCAGCATAGTTTCAATGTAATATTCAAGATGGCCAGTATTTGTGGACTCAGGAACTTCAATTATACAGAGATCTTATTTTTTTCGCCTGAATCACCTTCTTCATGTTCAGGCATTTAGTGGCGACTGATCGGGATTCGTCTTCTGCAGTCAAAATCCGCTGTTCCACTTCCATAATACACAACACCTGTTTATTAAGCTTTGCAGCCATATTATCCATTCTTAATGTCAGCGTATCAGTCTTGCTGTCAATGGATTGCAGGCTCTGCTACATGGCTAGCAGAGTAGTTTCAGGAGGGGTGGTGTCCTGTGGCTGTGATTCCTGCTCAGATTCAGAGAGTGCATGGTGTTGGAGATGAGATGTGCGTTTAGACTCAAAGTGAGGTGAGTTTGTTGTTTATCAGTTTTCCCCATTGTTCCAGCAAGGATGACACAGTGCTATGCTATCTCAGTGTGGCGGGGGTGAATATTTGAGAAAGCGGACTGAGTAAGCTACATCAAGAGCCAACCAAAGTCTATCACATGTGCACTGGGGATAATCAAGTCTTGTTACTGTAGCCTGCGCACTCCCGGACGCTCATTGCCCTCACACCTCTCTTTAGAGCAGCCGTTGCCTTACCGCATTGTACAGACTCTTGCATACACATAGGCACCCGGGGAGTTCATCTCAGTCATGTGCAGTAAGCTTGATGGGAACCATCCTTGAGTCTCATGCTGGGTTAAGAGCTGCAACGCCTGTGAGAAGTGCACCGTCCTGCAGGGCTATTTCACGAGCCCGACTATACACCTACTGTCGCAGTGAAATCCCTCTAGGCCCAGGTCATGTCGCAGTACCCACGGCCCGCCTCACCCCGTCTCCCTGGTATCCACCCCATCTGATTCACTGCTAGTATTGGTCCTGAAAGACCGCCACAGTGATGCTATTTTTGGCTGCTGTAGGCGGTTTCTAACACCAAAGTCAAAATGAACACCATAATGTCTAGCGGTGGTAATAGTGCCCCCACAACGACTCCAGGATCAACTGGGGCTACTATTACGACATGTAATAATAGGGAAACACTTAGGGGGGAGCCTATGTTCCACCAGTCTGCCTGAGGTGGTAGCTGGGAGCAGTGAGTGTTGTAAGAACAATGACAAGTGCTATAAATTCACCATGTGGAATGTGCAAGGTCTACGTAACAAGATTGGGGCAGAGGCGTGGTGTAATATTGTTATTGACCTTAATATCATCTGTAGAAATGTGGTATGTCGCCCCTACCCTTATACAAGGATTTGCCTTACATTTCCTGTATTCCACCGCTTCCCAATCAGGGAGGGGTAAGGGCAGGCTCCAGGTACTTATCTTAAATAAACACCCTAGAGTAGTTAAAAAACCCTCTTGGGAGACCCGTCATTTTCAACTGCTGTGGTAAACTTCTAGGAGCATGGCGGATATGGTGCTATTCACCTTTTATAATGATGTCTTTGATTCCACTCGATGCAGAGTAGCCCACACTCTGGATCACATTTTGCATACATTTTTATCTCCACTCCACTCAAATTTTATTATATTATGAGCTAGAGATTTCAATATTCAACTCTGTTTCTTGATAGCATTGCAGGCCTGCAGCTCAATAGCCATGATGGAGTAGGCTATGACCATTTTTGCCACAATAACTATTGAGAGGGTCTTAATTTAATCCCATCCAAATTTGACCTGATGCTATTGAGATGTAAACATGGGGATAATGGGAAACCGATTCCATCCTTAAGAGGAAATAATTCCTCATCTGTTTTGATCACATCTTAGTGTCTTTAACCGCTAATAATGTATGTGACACGCCCTATATTGCCCAATCCTCATTGAGTGACCATGATCCAACTAGATTCCTGACCCTACTTTGAGGGCCAAAGAGTGAGTCTCATACTATTATGAATCAGGTTGATGCATATAGGACTAAGGGGGTGAAATTAAAATGGAGAGATATTGACTCAGATGGCTTACTATGAAATATTGCAGGAGGGAGTCTGCTTGAGGTTAACTATTGCTTGCAAGATGAAATTCACCCTATGATGTTGCTTAGTTGTTTCAATCATGTTATTTCCTGTATTAAGGTCTATTTCACACACAAACAAAAAGTCAGGCAGCCTTAGAGGAAAAGAGGATGGTTTGACCACGCATGAATTAAAGCCCAGGGGGGACTTAAGTCAGCCCTCCACATCTCCCCTAGAGATCCTGCGCCATTCAGGACATTAATTGGTAAATATAGGGAAGCGCTGGAGCGAAAGTTGCTGAGGGAAGAAGCCTGATCAAAATTTGACTTGGCCACAGAAACAAACAATAACAAATCGTTCTGGGAAATAGTAAATAAAGCCTTTTTGTTTAACGAAGTGTTTCCTGAATTAGGCTTCAGCGTGTCCTGCTCAGCTTGGGTGGCCCATTTCACCAAGGTTTTCAAGCAAATGAGAGGGTTGGCAGATATAGCTAGACATGAAGAGCTGTGGTGTGGGAATCCCATTTATTTAAATATCACCATTGAGGAGGTTCACTTGGCCATTTTAGGTAGTGCTGAGGGTAGGGCCCCCGGTCCTCACTAGGGTGGTTAACGCAGTGGTAACTGAAGCTATCCCCACCAGGGCCACCGGTCCTGATGGGGTACCGGTGGATGTTTTCAAATCCAATATTAACCTCTGGGCCCCATTCCTCACTAGGGTGTTTAACACAGTAGCAACTGGAGCTACCCTGTTATCCTGGACTTCTTCCATCATTGTACCCATATATAAAAAAGGAAATAAATCACACCCTAAAAACTACTGGCCAATATCATTGTTGGACTCATCTATGAAAGTCCTAAGTTGCGTCTTATTGGCAAGACTTGACGAGCGGGTATTGGACAATAACATTCTTTCTCCTGTTCAATTTGGTTTTAGAAAAGGATTAGGTACCATTGAGCAATGTGTAAATCTAGACCTGTTGATAGGGAAGTATACGAGGGCTAAACTAGGGGCTTTATACCTTTGTTTTGTGGATCTCAGTAGTGCCTTTGATTTAGTAGAGCATGCCCTTTTGTGGCCTACACTACTGGAACTGGGTTCCCCGAGGGAAATCATTGATTGTTTGGCCTGCCTATATAAAAACCTAACATGCAAAGTCTGCTTTGGTCTAAAGGGAGAATGCATCCCTCCCTTTAAGGTCGGGAGAGGTAACCGCCACGCTCTGTCCTCACTCCATTACTATTTTTTTCTGTTTATCAGTGGGGTAGATAATTTCTTGCAGACCACTCAGGCAGATCCACCTCATGTGGCAGGGCATCCTACGCCTATGTTATTAAATGCAGGTGATGCAGTCTTGATCTCTAGGATATCACTGGGACTCCAGAAATTAAGGAATGGCTTTGAGGAATTTATGACACTAAAGAGTATGATGATTAACAAATCTAAAACTTTCACTATGGTCTGCGGACAAAAGGCCCAGAAACGTAGAAGTTTTTTCACCCAGAACACATCAATTACCACCATTAATTACTTTAGCTATCTGGGTGTCCTATTTTCAAGCAAAGGGTCCTGGGACCAGCATATTTACATGGGTCGAAATAAGATGTGTAGGAACTCGCATGGCATCTTTAGATTTGCTTGTAAACTGGGAAGTCGTCCTATAACAGCTATGGTGGATATTTATAGGGCTAGATTTTTATCTATGGCAGGTAATGGGGCAGGGGTGTTAAGAGCACTCCCCTGCAAGTAGAGGAAAATTGTTTCCTAAAATGGTTCCTATGCTTACTTACCTCAGCAACTAACTGGATTGTATAGCAGGAGGTAGGACTCCAGTATCTGGAGGGTGTGTTGCAGACGAGCCCCTTGCTTTTATGGTACAGTATTTTGGCCAAAGATAAAACTGTTTTTACTAAACAACTTATCTTATATTGTTTAAAATTGGACAATACCTTATGTATCCCCCTGGCTTGCTTATATTGATTCCTCTCTTAAATCTTTGTTTAACATAACCATAAAATCAGACCCAGAACGAGTGTTGACACTTTCAAAGAAACTCAAGGATGTGTTCCTGCAATATAGATTGGACGTGAGGAGAGCCAGCGAAATTACAAAATCCACAGCTGGTGTATATATGTCCTTTTCCCTTGAGGAAGGTATCAAAGGATGTTTATCAAATATTATTAACATGCATCATCGTTTCGTCCTGATAGGATTTAGACTGGGAATGGTGCATCACTTAGAAGCGTTCTCAAAAAGGAGAACTTGCAGCAATGAAACGGTCCACTGCCCTTGTGATGGGGTTACCAAACAGAGCACCTCTGTAAATTATATGCACACCTCAGGATTTTTTATCTTAAACCTCTTAATTGCCCAGAATATCAGAATTTATCTGGCCATATAGGATTTTTTATTAGACCTAAATAATCCCCATTTGTGTTACAAAGTGTTGTTGCATATTTTAAATGCCATTTGTGTAAGAAAAAGCCTCTTTTTTAGAATAACTGATATTATGATGTTGTTGTTGTTGTTGGGATTGTTCACAAAGATTTATTTATTTATGTACTTTTATGGCCATTTTGTATTTGCCGAATAAATTTTACAAACCGAAACCGAATATTATTTTAATCAAAATTGAAAAAACACACTATTGTGTTAATATTTAATTATTTATTACATTTATTGAATAGTTATGTGTTTTTGCATTCATTGATTTTGTAATTTAAAAGCTTAATTTAAATATATCAATAAAATTGGTTAATAATTTTTACAATATATATTTTCTTGTTTAATCGAACTTTTTAAAAATAAAAAACAATGTTTTATTATCTCGTACAACAATTTCCAGTTGCCACCCAACTCCTGCGGTAAAAAAGAACAGCGGCACACTAATTGAATTCACTGATTAATTTGTGCTCAGTATGACAATGCAGTTTGACTTCACCAAAGACTTGAGAAAAGCCAAAATACGTTGTCTTTCTGAGCACAAAACAATCTGTGGATTCCATTGGTCTGCTGCTTTTCTTTTCTGCTGCTGGAGTTGGATGGCTATTGGAAATTGCTATTCAATACTTCTTTGAGGCAACGGACCGTTGCAGGCACTTGCATTGCTTGGCTGTTATTAGGATATGGTGGCCATATTGCACATATGTTTGTGTATACGTGTATATATATATATATATAATTCTTCAACAGATGGACTGATGGCCATCTGACGGCTGCACCGATCCCGTTGGTCAGATCCCAATTATTGAAACAGAATCATATCCAGCAAGCTCAAATTCAGTTCATTGAATTTATTTCTTATACAGGTAACACAGAGTCCTGAGATGAGATGTCAACGCGTTTCGGCAGAACGCCTTCTACTGGACAAGTCTGGCTAACAAGCCGGCATCATCTAAATACAAGTTAAAACCCTTCGTTTATTTCCATAACATCCTAGTGTGATTTAAAGCGGAGGCCATCTTAAAACATGCAAAAACCTATACTTCCAAATTTAAAATCTACAATTAATACATGAATCACCTACACCCATTGAAATAATTTACACATAGATATCTTCTATATATCACATAGATGTCCCAAATAAATAATACATATTATTACTTCATTCTTATACAGATCGTTGGTTGGCTATTTTGTACATAATAATACACGTTAATCCATCATTGAGACCACTGTTATCATTTATTCTGGTCAACCTACCATAAATCAAATTGATCAAGTATTTTTTAAAGTATATTTTTTTCGGGTTATGTTTATAAGGAATGTATTCTTCTCTACAGGTATATAAATATTTATAATTTTCTCAATTCATAAACACAATCAGTTTATCACAAATCTTATAAATATTGCAAAATGTTGTAAAATGATATAAATGGTTTGTTATAACAAATTAATTAGTTATAAAAAGTTGATTGGTTATAAAAAATTGACTTGTTATAAAAACTTTTTTATATATAAAAGATTTTGAATTATCATAAAAAAAATCCTCAATATTTTGAAAAACCGTCAACAAAATAACTCTCAATACATTTATAGTTTAGATATATTGGATCATGTTCATCATTAAGTTCATATTCTAAACCTATTCTATGTCATCAATACGATCTCATATTGATAGCAAATTGCAATATCTTGATAAACTATAGTGAAATATGGTCTCGTATTGTAGTTACTCAATTTACCATTAACCTACAATTTATTTTCTATGTCTAACCAATAAGTACCTTCCACCAAAATCATATTTAGTTGTATCATGGTATATAAATACATATCTGATACCTGTATATTGTAGATTAAATCTTCTATATCCTAATCTATGTAATAAGTAGCTCTATGGATGCATGTAATCAATATAAATTTGGAAGAGGCCTCAGCTTAAAGTGCAAAGTGCTGCGTGATAAAGATAATAATATGTGCAAAATGTGACTATCAAGTGCAACTAAGTGTTAGAGAAATATTATATTGTAATAAGGAAAACTGTTTCTTTCTTTTGTTCTTATTCTTATATATATATACATTGATTCTGTCTTCTACATTTCTTGAATTCTAAGGAAGAAATAATCCCACAGCAAATTCCGAGAAGGATATGTATAATAATGAAAATAAACACTTTTCTAAAAAATTCCTAAAGCTTCAATTAGAGACAAATGTGAATTCATAAATAGCTACCCCTATACTTATGATAGTTATAGTTTTCTCATCTACCTTCATAAAATTAACAGTAATAGGATGATGTTATATCCACAGTTGTGTAAAAACAGAATTGCAAAACATTGAGAATCTCTTTGTTCATTGGAAATAAATACAATTGATGGTCATTGTATCATCTAAGATGGACATATAGCTCAGCATCAAAATTGTGCCCCCAAGGAGATTCAGAGCCTAGTAGTAGAATCATCTTCGATTCCATTTGTCTGAGCTCTAATGTTTTATCCCTGGCTCTGGGATTATTGTTAATGGATTTGATACCATAAAAAGATAATGTACTACAATCTCCTTTATGTGTATCCCAAAAATGTTTAGCCAAGGGATAAGTTCTATCTTGATTTTTTATAGCTCTAAAGTGTTGTAAGAATCTGCCTTCTAACTTGTGGATAGTGCTCCCAATGTATTTTTTATGACTCCCACATTCAATGACATAAATCACAAATTCCGTGTCGCATGTGATTCGATCTTTAATCTCACAGTAGCGACCGTCAAAAGTTTGGTATTTTTGCATGTTATGTTCATACTTGCAAGCCTTACAATGGCCACATTTCCAAAATCCCAAACTTTTTTGGCTCAGCCAGGATGTGTTAGCTTTCATTGAAAAATAACTTCTGGTCAAGTGATCCCCCAGTGAGCGAGCGTTACGGAAAGTTATGGACGGATATGCACCTATACTGTCCCTGATGATGGGATCATTCTGTAGAATGTGCCAATTTCTTTGAAGTATAGTTCTCAATGAATCATGTTGTTGATTATACTGGAAAAATATTCTAGGCGATGATTGTTTCAGCTCACTGTTGGTTACTATGTTGTTAAAAAGTAACTCATCTCTACTCTTGTTTTTGACTCTGTGCTGTGCATCCATCAAAATTTTAAGAGGATAACCTCTTCTTAAAAATCTTTCCATCATTACCCTGGCTTCCAAATCATATCTGTTCTCGTCTGAGCATATTCTGCGAGCCCGCAGTAACTGGCTGTATGGTATACTCCATTTCAATGCCTTGGGATGCCCACTATTGGCATGTAATATGGAGTTACAGGCCGTGGGTTTGCGGTATATGGTGGTCTCTAGATGATCATTTTTCACTTTCAGTAGAACATCTAAAAATGCACTGGTTTCTCTACTGAAAGTGGCTTCCAAATAGATGTTAAATTGGTTATTTTTTAATACATTTATATATTCCAACAATAGTCGTTCAGTACCATCCCAAATAATAAACAGATCATCAATATAGCGCACCCATAGTACGACTCTATCCATGTAGATGTTATTATTCTCGGACCATGCCACCTCCTTCTCCCACCAGCCCATATATAGATTGGCATATGTGGGAGAAAAGGACGCCCCCATAGCCGTCCCTTGTTTTTGTAAAAAACAATAATTGTCAAAAAGGAACAAATTGTGGGTTAAACAGAATTGTAGCATGGATAGGAGCATGTTGGTATGCTCGAGAAATTCAATGTGTCGTGTTTGTAAAAAATATCTGCATGCTTGTAACCCATATTGATGTTTAATGGCGGTGTACAAAGATGCTACATCCATGGTGTCCAACAAATAGTCTTTATGGCATGGAATGTTATGTATCTTGGCCACAAAATCATTGGTGTCACGTAGATATGATGGTAATTCAGTGACAAAGGTACACAAAAACAGGTCTAAATATTGCGAGGTATTTTCAAGCAGCGACTGATTCATACTGACTATTGGTCTACCTGGGGGATCTGATTTGTTCTTATGAATTTTAGGCAGAAAATAAATAGATGGGATTTTAGGATGATCAATTTTTAAATACATAAGCTCATCATAATCCATAAGTTGCTTGGTGTACCACTCATTAAGCATCTCATGATATGTCACTTGATACTGAGTTATAAGATTAATCAGCAACTTATCATAATGATCTGTGTTCATCAGTTGTCGTTATGCTTCTTTGTGTAATCACTTGTGTCCATGATGACGATGTTGCCACCCTTATCTGAGGGTTTTATGACAATGGACGTATTAGATATCAATATGTTTAAGTCTTTCCAATCTTGTTGAGTGAAGTTGCATCTATTTATCATTTTCGATATTTTCGATGAACCTTTACTCCGGAATTTATCAATATCACTAATCACTAATTCGTGGAATGTATCAATCAAATTTCCACTCGGTAATGGAGGATTGAATCTTTTCGACAATTTCAGATGACTATTGTCATAAAGATTAGTTACAAATCCCATCTTGTTAAGTCTAGAAGTGCTGATGTTGGTATCATCATGTATATATAGATATTTGTATGTGTCTGTGTGTACATATGTGTGTGAGTGTATATGCACACTCCGGCAATGTGCATAAAAGGTTTATTTCATTAATCCTGCCACCAAGTGCTACATGTGGGATGGAAATGAAAACACCCTACCATTTTTGCATTGCTTACAGGTGACAGGGTGTTTTTTCTTTGTCTTTTAAACCACACTGTGTGATACTATGAAATAAATAAAAGAAAGACTTGCAGGATAGATACATTCCCGATTTTCCATGGCAACCATTTTAAAATGTTGTTATAAAATATCGTATTATAGCAACAAACATAGAGTAATCGGTTATAAACAGTGGTTATCAAAAAAATATCATTTGTTTCAACATTGTTATTCTCAAATCAATTTCACATATGATAATGGCCAAGTAGGCTTGAAGTTTTTTCATTAGGAATACTATTTCACGATTCCCTTATTGTGAATGCTCATGCATTGGTTCTGAAGCATATCGTGACATAACAAAAATTGTTGTATAAATAAAACCATGTAACAGTGTGTCCATGTCATCTCTCACTGGTTCTACATGCCTCATAAACACAAATTTCTTAAGAACATAACTCCAGTATCATTCATATGAATCCAAATAGTACCATCCCATTATGCCCAAGTGGACGATACTTTACCAAAGAGGTGCAGAGTCACACACTAGTGCAAACGTATCCTAGCCTATATTACGTCTTATTTTATTATAACTAGACAGCTGTATAATAGTAAAACAAATAAGCTCATTACTGTAAATTACATCAATGTAAACTCACATGTTACTAAACATGCGATTGCAACACGCCTCTGTATACCAAAAATAGTTCTAGTTACTCAGATAGCTGCAAGTCCACATAACTAACACAATTGTGACCGAGTGGACATGTAGTATAAATTAATTAAAACAACAAAGATCTTAACTGGGTAATAATCCTAGAATGACAGGTATAAATCACATGTATTCCACAGCCCTGCAGGAAAAAAATAAGTATACGAAAAGAGAAGAGAGAAGTGTTAGAGGAAAAAAAAACACAGAATCTGTGAACTGTTCATAAAACCAACTAAATATTGTGTAACATGTTTTATATAGTAAATAAACTAAGGAGTAAATAGGCTGCTAACATGTACATCACTATAACTGCAGACATAAAAACAATTACAATCACCCCAAATAAATGTGCATCTCTTTGTCCATGTTCAAGCTATTAGGGATTTTAGTATTGAGTTCTAGAATGTATATGGACTTCAGTTGTCTAAGTGCCGTACTCTATAACCTTCTATTTTATGTGCTGGTACTCTGTCATTAACAACAAATCAGCTTCTATGTGTTCCTAATAATGGAAAGTATTGAAATGGCGAGCTACTGTATATTGTAGACCTATGTGTTTAATTGCTCAAGCATGTTCCAGTATTAATTTCTTAATGAGATGTGTGGTACTCCCCACATAGCATAGTCAAAATGAACAATTCCGTACATAAATCTGAGGTACATGTGTAGTATTGATTTATTTTCTCTATCACACCAGTTAAGGGAGGCAGATATTCAGCAACAGCCATACTGTCTTTATAGTCTTTGCAGTTCACAGATGGCAAAAAGCCCTTGACATCTTTGCTCATACTGCTCATCTTTTTGCTAACATCATTATGACTGAGTTTGTCTTTAAGCGTGGTACCTTTTCTATAGGTTACTCTAGGGTTTTCATCTATATATCAGCTTAAACAGTTTTCCACTGATAGTATAGGCCAGTGTTTCCAAAGGATTTTTTTCAGGTCACCTGCTTTATTAGTGTGTATAGTAATGGATCTACGTTTCACAGGCAATTCACTTTCAGGCTTTTTCTTTGGGCTAGAAATTCTTCTCTTCCTATTTTTTGTGCCCTGTGGAATGGGGTCTTCAAGATTGCTGGCTAGTATCCTCCTTGCTCAAATCTATTTAACATGGCAGTACATTTCTGTTGGAAAGCTGCTTCAGTACTGCAGTTCCTACGGGCTCTAAGGAGCTCACCATAAGGAATATTGTCAATCAGGGCATTAGAGTGACTGCCCAATGCATATAGTAAGGTGTTTCCAGCAGTGGCTTTCCCATGTAGTCTGGAGGTAAGTTTCTTGTCTATAACCTACACAGGTAAATCTAGAAATTCAATTTTATTATTATTTATCTGGGTAGTTAGTCCTATGTTGAAGGGATTATTGTTCAGTTTGACCACAAATGAATCCACTTCTTCAACAGTCCCTTTCCATATTATGACTTGGTATATGTAGCAACTCCACATGATGACGTTTGTGTTGAATTCTTCCAGTGACCTCACTACCTGCTACTCCGACCTTCCCAAAAAGAAATCAGCATAACTGGGAGCAAAGCAAGTGTCCATTGTTGTTCTCTGTTCCTGCCTAAGTTTGTTCTCAATATGAAAGGAACATTTTCCATACAGAACCGGATCATCTCAAGGAGCATCTCTGTGTGAAAGGTGGTGATGTTTTCCTTCTGTTTCCCTCTTACGTCTATCTGTGATTTTGCCCTACATATGTTGCAATGCCATCTGAGTGTCTAAATCGTGTATATAGGCTATTTACGTCTAAGGTAAGTAATAGAAAATCAATCCTGTTTAGAAACTCGCACTGTCCTGAATATAACCAGGAAACTCCGTGACAAAGGGACATAAGAAAGTCTATATATTTAGATGTGTTTTGTAGGATGGGACCTTTGGATGACAAAATGGGTCTATTTGGTGTATTAGTAGGGTTCATGTGTAGTTTAAGCAATAGATAATGAATGGATGTTTTAGTGTGTTCACAGTGCAAAAATTTGAACTCTTCCCATTAATAAGCCTCCTCTCCCTCCATTCAATCAATTTGTAATGAAAAAGTGTATTACAGTCATGTATGTTGTTGTTATTAGTAATCTCATAACAATCAGTGTCATTAAGTTGTCGATAACCTTCTTTCAGGTATTGTTCTTTTCGTAAGACAGCCATGTTAGCTTCCTTGACTAATTGTCTGATTATTATGCTGTTATCATTTTGAAACTCCCTGATTTCCACTCTTTCAGCTTTGGTTCGGTTGTCAGAGTACCAGTGTTTTTTTTTTGCCAATTTTGTGCGGTCCTGTACCACTATGGCCTCAAATGTATCAATGGCATCGGGATAAGATTAGAGGTGAAGGCTAGATTTCATCTTTAAGTCATTAGGACAGCTCATTTGTAGATTGATTTCCATGTCAGCCAAACTCAACAATTTGTGGCTTGTATGGGTGGTTTCTGAAACTAGTTCTGCTAATGTAATCAGAGAATCAATATCACTGATATTCAAATTTCCTAATTTGTCTTGTTTGGAGGCTTTAGGTTTTGGTCTCTCTTTAGAGAAAAACATGTCATGTTAGTTTTCTCAAAGTGAAGTAAGTCAATGTGAGAAAACAAATAAAATCATGTTTTTTTTGCTAAAGTGTGACCAAAATTATGTGATAGTAAAGTTTTTTGAAGACTCACCTCTACGACTTTTCATGTGTATATGGATTAATGGAAGAATGTCTGGATTCATCTGCATGGACTTTGCTATAATTAAACTGTCATTCTCTTCTTAACATGGATATTGGCACAATGCCTATATTATTATTTTGGCAGCTCTAGTTAAATACATATTCTGTTCATATTTAAGTTATGAATCAGCACCACTCTCATGAATCTCCATAAAAGATTATTGCTAGCCTGGTGAGCCTCTAAGTTCAACAACACTGTTGGAGCAGACAGTGGGCACACAGCCTCTAAGTGAACCCCACACTCCTCTGATATTGGTATTCAGTGTGTTGTACCTCCTAGGACGATCCTTTTGATCTCTGGCTGGTCCCAGCTTGGGTATATTACTGGTCTGGCTCCTTGGCCTTTGAGTCATCCTAAAGGGTTGCCCTTAATGCTGTATACACAGAACTGCATGTAGCTTGCTTGCCATCAGATAGAAACGTATTTCTTGTTGTGAATCATCCCATTACAGAATTACAGCCATATGTGAAAAATTACACACATAGCTTTGCAAACATAGTTTTCCCATCCACCATGTTTAGACAGATTTTAGATGTTCTGTAGGGTATGTTGTCAGGGCCCACCTGAGCAGGCTGCCTCCGGGCAAGTGTTATGTCACAGGTTGCCCTTTGGTCTCCCCCTTCAGTGTATCTCCTCTATCATTCAAAACACACACACTGCTAAGTAGTATGTACACTTATCAGAGTCAAACGTGTAAGCAGAGACGGTGTGTGTTGCTAAGCTCTCAGTCCATTCTCTCTACCTGGAATCTTAGCTACATTAGTGATGGTGATGTTTTCCTTCTGTTTCACTCTTAAGTCCATCTGCTCCTGACTCTGAGCCATCCGCTTCTACCTGTGAGTTTCAATTATTTTGCCTGCTCCCATTGTCTCCGATCCAGTGCCATCTGTTGCGACATCTGGGTTGTTGGATCCTATAACTGACAACCCACTTACTCTCCTCACAGTTGACAAGTAAACATATGTATATATTTTGGCGGCCAAAAGCCAGCCCCTCAGGACAGCGGTTTGGATGGAATCAGGCAGGCTGCTTGACAATTTGTGAGAGGGAGTGACAGGACAGAAGCTAAGTGTTAGAGGAATACTTCAAATGGGAGAAGGGAGCATAGTGCATGCTTTTTTTGCTATATGTCACCTGGTTGTTTCCCTCTTTTTACATACTCTCTTACTTTCTCCTGAAGCTAAATAGGTTCTGTCTTGGGTGCTCTACCTTAATATTAGATACAAGTTATTGTTGGAGAATCATATTACGTTAAGGATATTGTTTTGTTTAACTTTGTTAAAAATGTATGTTTTTACAATATTGTTTACTTTAATATTGTACGTAATGCCATTTTTTTATAAGTTACATTTTTTATATTGTTTCATTTTCATAAAATTTATAATATTTTCTTGATACGTTCAGTACTTCTTAAAGGTTTTAGAATAGAGTTTACGTTCAGTATTAATCATATATGTTTATGTAATTAGGCATTGTAGGAAGCTGGCTCTGGATATACTATAGCAAAATTAGGTATAGTATGCACAGAGTTCAAGGATTCCCGAAAGGCTTAACAGAGGCTAATAAGTAGATAATACTAATGCTCCCTTTTGTGATAATATGATCGAGTAGTTGGGCATAAGGTTAGTGCAAAGCATTGGTTGTACACACAAAGTCAAGAAACGAGGCACACACTCAATGAATAACTCCAGGCCAATTGTTTCATATGGCAAAAATATATTTTGTTACTTTATTTCTTGAACCAGGAGGTCTTTGTTGCAGGTAAGCACAGTTGTCCATACATATCAAGCATATGTATCAAATGTACTTTTCTTTTTGCAGATAATGCAGTTTACAAGTAAGTAACACTTTTCTATTTCAGAAGTTGACATTGCAACTTTTCATAGAAGTCAATAGAGTCCTGAGGGAAAAAGTGTTAGCACATTTAACAATTAAGTACATGACTTGAGATTCCAATCTTTGGGAGTTAGGAGGTCCACAATCAAAGTTTAGGCTGGCCCCAAAAGTACACCTGCACCAACAGGGGGCAGGCTGGGTGCAGAGGTCAAGGTTGGTGTCTGGTTTACAATGGAATCCTATGAGTACTGGGGGTGCTCAGTAGAAAGCAGATAGCAGGTAAGTACCCGCGGTTCCAGGACACAGACCTGGGGAGTTTAGGTCTGCAATGGGGCACAGGTTCACACCAAACACACACCCTCAGCGGCTCAGGGACGGCGGGATGCAGGGTTCAAAGACAGAGCTGGGAGTCCAATACTTTGCAATAGGGGGACCCCGGGGTCACAAAAGATGCTGCAGGCTGGGTCCAGGGGGTCGGTTCCGGGAAACCAAAGGCTGGACAGGTAGAGGAGGCACCCACTGGACGTTGCTGGACTGTCAGTCAGATTCTCCAAGGCCAGGGGGCTGCGGATGCAGGATCTCCCTGGGCGATAGGAATCTTCGTCAGATCCGGTTGCGGTCAAGGGGAGTCCTCTGAATTCAGGCCGCAAGCGTCATTGTTTTGGCCAGGAGGGGTCAAACCAAGGTAGATTCGAGGTTGGAATCACCTGGGAACCTTCTCTGGACTGGTGGGCCACCTGGACTCGGTGGGGCTGGGGCCAAGTCAGTTTTCGTCTGAGGTCTTCTCTGCTGGGGTTGGCTTGGCAGTCCTTCTTCTTCTTTCTTCTTGAAGTTGCCAGGAATTTGGTGAGTAGGGTTCAGGGGAGCCCCCCAATACTAGATTTAGGGGTGTTACAGGGGTCAGAGTGCAGTAGCCAATAGCCGCTGTCCCTGAGGGTGGCTGCACCCTTCCTGTGCCCACTCCCTTTGGGGAGGGAGAAACATTCCTTACCCTATTGGTCCCTATCGTCCAAAACACAATGAAGGATTCTGCAAGGAGAGGGTCACTTCAGCTCTGGGCACCCTAGAGGTAGTCATAGCTACAGGGGACACTTCTCCCTGTTTTACCTACGCTTGCCGACTGGACCTGCCGCCAAAAGTGGGATAGTTTACTTGATATGATGCCCAGCAAAAGGGGCCTAGTGCAGTCAGGCATTCAACAAGTGGTTGGGGTGCAGAGATATTCAGTATCTCCTATTTTATACCTATTGACCTTGAATCCAGAGACCCTCCAATAGGCATGGAGCTCTTCCAACATAGCTGGGAAGGGAACCTCAAGACAAGTGATGGGCAGCCATTTTTTTGTAGAAGTAACTATGTTAAGAGCATTTCTATTATGATTTTTCAGTGAGAGGCCAGTCGGTAGGAAGGAAGGTTAGTGTTTATTAATTTGTTTAGTTAAGTGGATTAGTTTGTCAAGTTAAGGACACACATAGTAAAGTAAGTGCATTAGGATTTAGTGCTTCATGTTTTGAAGCTATTCCTTTCTGGATAGACTATTGTACTTATGTAGAATTTTAAGCGCAGTGTACGTTTTCTTTTCAGAATCAGGTTTTCTGTGGGTTGTAATTTATGGTTTGTTTTTACCTCTATCAGCTGCTTAAAAGAAGGAGTTCCTTTTTTTAATTTAACAAAGAAAATAACTTGGATTTTTTTATTTTCTTGGAGTGTTTATTTTTTAAATATATTCTTGGGATTTTTAAGGGATTTAACGATTTATGTACGGATGAGGGGTGCTAGAGGGTGTGGAGCAAGATGGCCATATACTAGCACAGCTCTGCTGCCCGGGGCCGCCGAGCCTTCATAAATCCTTCTCTAGGGAGCACATCGACCCCACAGAAGGTGTCCTGTACACATAGAAGGTCTGGGGGCTCCGACATACCAGTGGGGAGTGCCTGGGTTGCTCAAACAACACCGGCAAGCCCAGCAACTGTACGGGCCGGACAAAAGATGGCAGCTTACAGACATTAGCGGAGCCTGGAATGGCTACAAACTGCCAGTGACTGTGTTGTGGCGGCACTAAATACTTAGTAGCACCGCTTGGTATCTGGTGCTTCCTGAGTGGCTAGGCTGCAAGCTGAGAATATTGTGAGGTCCGCTGGAGGATACACTGGTGGTGTGTGCAGGCCTGCCGATGACTTCCTGGGGGTAGAAGCAGAGAGACGTGTGGACCACCAGCGCAACCTAAGGAGACCTGGTGCGGATGGCGCTGACGGTTTTGCAGGCCTGGCGAGGGCTGGTCTTAGTGAGACTGTGTGTGGCCTGGTGCATGTGATCTCCCCAGTGGGGCCTGGACCTTGTGGGCCCGGGAGGTAGAGTGCCTTTTGTAGCTGGTGTGCCTATAGTGGATCCGCTGAGCAGACAGAGTGTGCCAGACATGGGAAAAAGCAATTTCTATGGTGCACAGGGATTCAGTACCCTGGCTGCCTGCTGCACACTAAGAAAACTGTCATGGAGGGAGCAGCCGTAATCCTTGCTTTGGCCGAGAGCGGGCATTGATCATTGAGTGCCCCTGCGGTTCGTAGGTCTCCAAGCTGAGTGCGTCTGTCTGTGGCTTAATGACTGCTCCCTCTCCGGCGGAGCCTGGCAAACGTGGGGCCAGGGTGGTGGAGGACGGAGCTATGCTGATAAGGCACACTGAGAACTGACTTGGGTCATACATATGGAGCACTATGCTACTGAGCCCTAGCTGCCCGCTGTGCCTGGGGCGCTGCATAGGAGGTGGTGGCGGCTGGGCTGCTTGCCATCGTGAGGGACACCCATTGAACTTTGAATGACTTTGCCACTAGCTCATCCTCGAACCGGGAGGCAGTGGATCAGCCTGCCAGGGTGCCCGAGGAGTATACAGGCATTTACTGCATTGGATAAAGCAGCGTGTCCCCATCCCGTCTCAGCTCTGGAGAAGACCTGAACCGGTGGACTACATATGCTGAACGTCTGGCACTGGCGCGGGGGTCTGCAACACCACTCCTTTGGCCTGGGTGAGATGGGAAAGGCCAACAAGCAACAGTCGCACCTTACTTTTGAGTCCAAACGAGTTACTAAGTCACAGCCTGAGTATTTGCCCAAAGCAGAGCAAGATGTACAACCCGTGGGGCACTTACTTAGAGACCACTCTTCTTACCATGCAACAAAGCCTACAGATAATTGACTAAAATTGACTCCTTAAACATCTGCATCGGCCAAATGGCATCCAAACTGGATTGACATGGCACATGCATCACAGAAGCTGACCAACACATATCTACAGCTGAGGATACCCTACAGAGCACATGAGAATCCTGCCTCAACATGGAAAAAGTGCTTGCCCTCATACAAGCCAAGAAGGAAGACCTCGAGGCCAGGTGCCGGAAGAATACTGTGAAAATGGAATTGTATGCTCAGCAACTGCTCAAGGAGGTGTTTGGTGCTGAACATTTGTCCAGTCTCCTAGTTGTTGAATGAGCACATAGATCTCTGGGGCCCACATTCTCCCCGGTGTGCCATCACACCCAATCATCGACAGGCTCCTCAATTATCGAGATCTGGATGTGATACTGCAGTTGTCCAGGGATCAAAAGTCCATTCAGAATCAAGGATCCGATCCTGCTTTTTTCCTGAACTTCACTATTGCGGATCAAACAGCGTATCAAGAATACATGTCAGTAAAAAAAAAGCTGCAACAGACTGGGTTGGAACACCACCAATGTTTACGAATGTTGAATGGTTGGGGATGATATGGATGGCAGTGGGTTCTAACTGTTTGCATGAGAGTGGAAGTGCCTTCAGCAAGTTGAAGTGGGTGGCAGGAGGGTTCTACAAGGAGTTATGTGTTGCCCAGATGCAATATTCCATTGGTACCAGTCCTCCGGTGGACAGACATTTTCACCATTTATGCCCGAATACTTGCAAGAATTATGAGTAATAATGTAGGTCCCATTGGACCCTCCTTGAATTTCCTAACAAAAATTATCCCAAAAAGATCAGATAGGTATTGGCCTACCTCGACAAACATCATGTGCATGTCACCTAGATGCAGGAGACCCATCTGACCAAGCATGCTGCAGAGGCGATGGGGGGAGGTGGGCAGGAGTGAGAGTGTCCTCCTCGTACTCTACTTACTCAAGTGTTGGTGATCATCCTAGTGTGCAAAGGCATTCAGTTTGAACTCACGCACACTGAGACAGATGAACAAGGATGGTATGTCATAGTACAGGGAAGCTATGTGGCACTATGATCACCATGGTCAACACATATGGGTCAAACATAGATGACCCAGACTTATTTTCACATAGTCACATATGTGGGGCTGCATGCAAACCCTTACGGAGTGGTCCTTGATCAGGTGTTGGGCCCTCAACAAATGCTTAGATCCTAGTAAGATAGATCTTCCATGTCAACTGGGCTAGAATGACGAGCCGCTAGAACAATTAGGAACTTCATGACTGAATTTGGGGCCTTTGATGTGTGGAGGACACAACATCCCGAGGACAGGGAAGGCATATTTTACTCGACAGCGTATGGTTCATGTTCCCGCCTTGATTATTGGCTGACAAAGTGGGAAGTCCAGAGCTGGGTGGGAGATGTCCAACATCTGCCTCGCACATAGCCCGGAATATATTACTGTGGAAGTGCCTCCGTACGTCCGAACACCATTCTGCTAGAGGCTACCTCCGACTGTACTACTAGATCAGATGTTCAGAGAGACTGCACAGGGGCATTGTAGACTTTTTTCAACTTAGTAAGGACTCCGTGACTACCGACAGTGTAGTCTGGGAGGCCTTCAAGGCCATTATTAGGGGACAATGGATTGGAACACAGGCTGGCTTACTTAGAGACATCCGGATGAGACTAGGTCATATAGAAAATACACCGCGTAGCCTGGAACATGACTGTTTCCCACCCCTCACCCTCTATGTTGGAGCACATCCGGGAGCAAGTGACTGAATGTCGATGGGTCAGAGGGAATACCTTAGTCAACCCTTCACTCAGAATGAAATGAAAGATGCTATATGCGGCCTGCCCTGTGGCAAAGCACCGGGTATAGACAGAATCCTTGGTGAGTTATATAAAGAGTTTGCCGGCTTCATAGCCCCACATCTTTTACCAATGTTTGAGGAGACTGTTTCGGCCGGACACCTGCCTCCTTCACTCAGGTAGGCCCCCATTGTAATGTTACTTAAACAGGACAAGGCACCAGAATGATGCAAGTTATATTGCCCATTATGTCATCAATATAGACACTAAAATTCTGGCAACATTGGCAGCTACCAAACTCCTACCACTGATGACCAACATGGTCCTACCGGACCTAGCGGGCTTTAGCCCTACTCGATCCACCACTCATAATCTATGGATGCTATTTGCAATACTGAACCACCTGTATTCCACTATGAAGGAAGCCGCGGTCCTCCTAGATGCTGCTAAGGCATTTTACTCAATCGCCTGGTCCTATCAGTTCACCATCCTACAGAGAATGGGTATCCCATTGGATCTATTGCATGGATCCGGTTACTGGACCCTGAACCGGTCACCAGGGTGTGGATGAATGGGGTTACCTCAGAATCATTCGCAGTGGACATGGGTACCCGACAAGGTTGCCTCCTTTCACCACTTCTATTTGCTTTGCCCTTGAGTCACTTGCCTGCATTGTCCAGCCATGTCATGGTGCATCCTATCTAAAGTTCCAACAGCGTCCATTGGCAAATTCCCTGAATGCTGATGACATGGTGCTATATGAGAGATACCCGGAAACCCACCTGGTCATTGTACTTTGAGAATACGTGCGATTCGAGAGGATATCTGGGTTAAGTATCAATTGTGATAAATCTTATGTTCCGCCGCCCACGACTGGCACTGTAAAGTGCCCAACAGAATTTCCCCTACAATGGTGCATGGACCTAGTGAAATATTTGGATATATGGGTGCACAGTGTTCCAGATCTTGTGATCCATTATAACTATGGGAGAACTGTCTCTAGCCTGGAGAAGTGGGTGAAGCAGTGGTCTCGCCTGCGGCTCTTTCTGACTGACCGCATTCCGGTCATGAAAATTGTCATACTGCCCCAATTCCTCCACATGTTCTAACATCCCGATCCAGTGTACCCAGGCATTATTTAAGACCCTATGCTTCTTGCTGATATCCCTAGCATGGGCGGGCACACACCCTTGTTTTGCATGACAACAGCTCATTCTGCCTTATAACCAGGAAGGCTTTAACGCTCCAAGCCTCTCCCTATATTATCTCTGTGCACAAGCGCAATACGCTTACTTTTGGACTCACTCTGAACACTATACTCCCCAATTGGCTGTGGAGCAGATCCTCACTGATCTCACATAAATGGGTGGGAGAGGGTTGCAGCGGCATCATCATGCTTAATTACAAACTACGCGTATTGCAGACTGTTGGAACATAGATGGGCTGTCTTCTCTTATACACCACGATGATGCCGCCACCTCACCACCCCACTATATCTGTCACACATGACTCTAAAGTGTGCGAACTTCTGAGAACTGCTGGATTATGGTCGATGAAGAACCTTTTCCTAGGTGGCCGCTTCGTGGAGTTCTCCGCTCTCCTGCAGGAGTGCCAGGACTCCCACCTTATGCATTTCACCTATCTCTGTTTACAGATGGCTTTACAAGATCATTACCCAACCTTCCCGTTGTCACCCCATCTCCAGCGTATTGCAGCTGGTACTAACTTGCATGACACGTACAGGTCTGGTAACTGGGTTTTCTAACATGGTACAGGCTGAACAGCATCTGCCTGTTGGCTCTCCAGTGGATAAATGGAATGTGATGCTTGAGACTCCACTCACAGAGACAGAATGGGCATATTGTTGCACCTTGACTGGTAGGCCATGGCAAATGGCAACTTACGGATTATTCACCTTAAGTTCCTACAGCAGACATACTACACACCAGTGCAGCTGGCCAGATTTGGTCTCTGACAGGAGGATAAAATCATCCGTTGTGGGATGCTGAGAGCGGATTTCTTACATCTTGCATGGGGCTGTGCTCACATACACCGGGATGGGGCACAGCTAACACAGACACTCACGAAGGTCATTGATGAAACAGTATTACACAATCCTCGCACTTGCTTAATGGGGTATGTCAAACCTATAAAACCAGCAAACTGAAAGCTGACGGCAGTGGCCCTACTATTGGCCAAGTGACGAATCATGCTACACTGGCGGAGCAAAACATCTCTGATACTAAAAGAATGGTTTCACAACATAGCATTTTGTAAGGATCAATTAGAAACATACTGTGAAGAGCTTCCCAGAGCATCCCAGCCAAGGGATTATTGGACTCCCTTGACAGCGTATCTCATGCCATTGCCTAAAGAGGGGTAATGGGATGGTGATTTTAAAATCAGTGGCTGTGTTACATACTAACTGTGTATTTCTGTACACGGGCTGGACACCATAGAGCATTTATATATGAATATATTTATGTTCACTAGTCGCTATAATAAGAGCAGGAAGTTGTATGTTGTTGATGTTATGACGTTACTTCTTAATAAAACAATAAAAAATATATATATTTGAATAGTTTAGATTATTTTTTTATGATGGAGTGTATTTGTTTGCATTTTTGGGATCTGTTTTACTTTGCATTTCTATTTGTGGAATTTGATTTCCGATTCAAGAGCCTTTAACTACTAAACCCTACACCTTTTTAAATTATTTTATTAAAAATGATAAATTGGGTAGGATAGATTTAAATCATAACATGAAATTGTTATGTTGATTCAGATTTTTTTCTGTGTTTCTATACTATAGGGGTTTAACTGATGTTTATATTTCTTTTATTCATTCTTTTAAATATTGTTGACATTTGATATGCTGGTGTAATTTAAAACCTGTTAATAATTGGCTATGTTTTTAGTGTCTTAAAATGTGTCCTAATCTACATCATATTGATTTACATTTTTTACTAGGAAAATATTAATGTATTTTATATCATTCTGGTTTAGGTTTTGAATTTGGAATTTTATTTAAATAGTGAAATGCTCTCACAATGTTAAAAAAAAACGATTTCTTTATATTTGGGAGTAGATTATGGTAGTATTTGAATAATTGAGTCTAGGCAGTGTATTCCTTGGCTGTTTGGGAAGATTAGGACTTTGTGGCTAGAAAGTCAATCATTTGGCTAGTCTGTTTGAATATTTTAGGCCATTAATGTTGTGCTAGGAATTATCCTTGATGTTTTCTGTCATTTTTTGAAGATTTCAATAAATTGGTAAAGGGTATCAAGAGTGCCTTAGAAAGAGTTATGCCACTCTTCTAATGAATTATTAGTTTTAGCTTCTTGGGGCTATATGCTGTTGAATACATTCTACCACAGTATATGAATCTATATTTAGGGCCAGATGTAGGTAAATTTTATTTTGCGACTTGCAATTTGCGAGTCATAGCGACTCGCAAATTGCAACTTGCAAAACCAAATGCAGAAAGGTGTCTCAGACACCTTCTGCGACTCGCTATGGGGTCGCAAAGACCCACCTCATGAATATTAATGAGGTGGGTCGCAGTTTGCGACCCCATAGCGAGTCCATGCACTCACAGGGATGGTGGCCTGCTGGAGACAGCAGACCACCATGTCTGTGACTGCTTTTTTAATAAAGCAGTTTTTTTTTTCTTTTTGCAGCCCGTTTTCCTTAAAGGAAAACGAGCTGAAAAAAGAAAAACTTCCGAAACCATTTTTTATTTTTTTTGCATTCCCATGGGGACCCCTTCCCTTTTGCGAATGAGTTACCATCCACTTCAAGTGGATGGCAACTGCGAGTTGGTTTGCGACCGCATTCGCGGTCACAAAGTAACTCAGCATGGCGATGCGGTCGCAAATAGGAAGGGAACACCCCTTCCTATTTGCGAGTCGCAGCCTCAAATTGCGAGTCGGTACCGACTAGCAATTTGCGGTTGTACATCGCGTTTGGCCTTTTGCGCATTGCAAACTGCGTTTTTCGCAGTTTGCGACGCGCAAAAGGCTTCCTACATCTGGCCCCAAGTGCCTAGAACAGTGCATGCATTCAACCCAAATATCTTCAAAGGTCTACAAAGGTGTTTAGCTTTTCCTTATTACCTTGATAAAATGTTGACTCTAGCAGTAAGTCGTAATGTTTTCCAATGTCTGTTGTAGAAACATATGGTGAGGCAATTAGCTGTTAATCTCAAAGGCAAAATGAGTATTGGTAGCATAATCAAAATGTAATATTGATTTTTGATGATGTCTCTGTTAGGCTTGTTTCAAGTGGTAATAGCAAGCTTGTATTGTTTTTTTGAAGATATATTTAAAGTACTATTTGTATCAATGGCTGTTAAAAATCCAAAGCTATTTTTGGAGAGTAGTAGATATTAGTTTTTCTCTTTTATAGTTGTTAGTAATTCCGGAGGTATGGTGTTTTGCTTGTTTAGTAATAATGCATAAATCAATTATATGATAGTGTTTTGGTGCTTCCAATGTATGACGTATGTATGAGTAGAGTTGTGAGCAAGATTTAAAAGTACCGTCCATTAACCATGCAGTGCCTTGTGTCAGGGTTGGTATGTTATTTCCTGTGTAGAAAATGATATTTTTCAATTGTTTTCATTATGGTAGAGAATGAAGTTCTTCTTTGTGTGAGTCAGGAATGTCTCTTATCAGATCTTCTTGGGGCTGTTGCAGCTTGCTGTATGTTCCTTCTGGTTCTGGAAATTACAATTTGATATTGAGAATACCTGTCCAATTACATTCTCAAGAAGGTTAGGAATACAATATTTTAAAATTGTTCTGTTGGTACTGAAGAACTATTGCAACTTAGGAGAATGATTATGTTCTTTCAGAATTCCAACGGTGTCATAAATATTAGTTGCTTGACCATAACAGCCATTAGAATGCTGTAAGCTTCACTGAAGAAAATGAAGTGGCCCAGGGCTAATAATGGCTGGTATAAGCCTTCCGAGCCAACATTCCAATGTGTCTTTCTCTCTTTTTAATTCAGAACATTCTATCCTCAGTAAGTGGAATGTTCTGATAGCCATATTGCACTTTTGTCTCGGGCTACACTGGGTGTTAAAGACACTTTCCTTCGTACAGGCCCTCTCCTTTCTCTTGGATTCAAAATTGGGTTCAGGGTACAGCCCACAACAGTAGGCTATAAGGCTGTATAGGATCAGTTCTTACTCACTTCTAGTGGGTGTTTTTCTTTTGTAATGCTCTTTCTGGTGTACATTTAACCAATATGGGCTAGTAGGAGTTTCCCTTTCTGTAATGTAATGTATGTATATAGTTATATTGGAATCTGTGAATGATATAAAAATTCAAAATAAAAATGTAATGTACAATTTTATAACTATATGAACTATATAGGTTTAGGGGGGCAAATAATTACTTTTTGTAATAGTCTTACTAAATATATATAGAGATTTATATGTGTAAGTAAATATATATATATATAAAAACCTACTGGCGCTTGCCACTAGGTAATTATTGTTAGGACTTAGGGGGTCATTCCAACCTCGGCGGTAAAAGGCGCTTACCGCCGTGCAGAAGACCGCCATAACACCGCCGCAGTTGCGGTAAACCGCCACGGTCATTCTGACCCACAACAGGCAAACCGCCAAAATACAGACATCCACAAAAGTCCGCCACACCAAAGGTCAGCGAGAAACTGGCGATGACCAAACCTCCACCGTCACGCCAACAGAAATACACCCATGCCATCACGACCCATGAATCCACGTGGCAGTCTTTCAACCGCGGTATTCCATTGGCGGTACACACCGCCGCGCTCAAAATACACACACAGCTCCAAAACACAGCCACATTGGACAATTCAAAATACACACACCTGATACACATACAAACAACACTCCCACACACCCAATACAATATAAAACACACACCCACATCACCCACAAACCCCCACTCCTAGAGATTCGTGAACACGCACAGAGAAAAGAGACCCGAGCACCCAGAAGCGCAATTCACTGTCACCCAGCAATATTACCACGCACTTCAAACTACACACCAATACACATCACCACACTTAGCACCACATAATCCACCCCACACATCACCCACACCACCCCATGGCACCGCAAAGACACCCCAGGTTTTCTGAGGCTGAACTCAGGGTCATGGTGGAGGAAATTGTACGGGTAGAGCCACAGCTCTTCGGGACACAGGTGCAGCACACCACCATTGCCAGGAAGATGGAGGAGCAGAATAGTGGATAGGGTCAACGCTGTGGGACAGCACCCAAGAAATCGGGACGACATCAGGAAGTGGTACAACGACCTACAGGGGAAGGCTCGTTCCATGGTATCCAGGCACAACATCACGGTGCAGCGGACTGGCGGCGGACCCCCACCTCCTCCCCCAGAATTTACAACATGGGAGGAGCAGGTCTTGGCGATACTGCATCCTGAGGGCCTCGCAGGAGTATCTGGAGGAATGGACTCTGGTAAGTCTCATCTTCACTACTTCATCCCCCCCACCCCACCAGCATCCCAACTAATACCCCCACCCTCACCCCCACCCCCACCCCCATCACACCTACTCCTTGCAAATGTCTCACCCTCACAACCCACCCATCCCAACACCAAGCCCTGCATTCGTCCACAAAGCATGGACACCCATCACCAAAGCATGCCCACTGCACATACCCATCCCCCCCAAACCACTGTCACAACAGCCCCCACAAGGGAATGCCAGCACTGGGGTACACGGGCACCCAACCATTGCACGCTATGCCACACACAGAAGCAATAACCATACTTTTATACCCCTGCAGGACCCGAACGCCACGTCACCGCGCAGGAGGGTCCACAAATGTCCACTCCACCTCCAGAAGAGGCCCACAGTGATGACAGCACCTCTGTCGACCTGGATCTAGATGACCAGCCCGGCCCATCGGGGACCTCGGGACAGTCGGTTCCCCTCAGGCAGCCACAGGCCACAGCAGACCTTCCCCCCTCTGGGAACACCAGCACAGCACCCACCCAGCGGGCCCATACCTCTGTCCCCAGGACATGTCAATCAGCGGTGTGTCCACCACTACAGGGCACCCAGGCTAACCGACCACCCCAACAACAACAAGGACCTGGGGGCAGTGGTAGTGGGCACACGGTCCAGGGGACGGAGGCACAGGGAAACAGGGGAACTGGGAGGGCTGCTGTGCGACAGGGGGGGACAGGCCAAGGGAACCCAATCTCCACGAGGCCCTCACCTCCATCATGGGAGCCTACCACCACTCCCAGGAGACGATGGCAACGGTCCTGGCCAGGTTTCAGGAGATCCAGCTCCTGCAGGAGGAACAGTATATGGGGTTCAGGGAGGAACTAAGACACATCAGTTCCCCCATGGGCACCATCGTAGTGGCTCTGAATCAGGTAGTCACCACATTACGGGACACTGTGGCACCACAAAGGGCCCCTGTCACTAGCATGGACCAAGAACTGCCTACCACCTCCGCCGGCGCTAGTGGACAGGAGGCCCCGACACAAGACCAACAGGCCACCAGAACCCCACCCCCTGCAGAAGGAGAACCACCCCGCAAGCGGGCCCTGAGATCCAGGAAGAAGACAGAGTAAGATGCCAAGACCCCCGCCAGGAAAGGATACCTCCCTGATTGTCATCCCACTGTCCCACATTGACACCCTGTCCAACCTTAAACTGCCCCTGCACCACTTTCCACAGGCATTTGGACAATGCACCTGTGATACTGATAGTCTGGACTCTGCCATGGACAATCCTCCACCATCACCCCTCACCGATTTGCAACCACCCACCAATTTAGAGCACTGTAATAAACACACTTATTGCACAAAACAATCTGGAGTCTGGCTGTGATTTTGAACAAATGTATTAGACATGACCGTGCCAAAATGCTTATTTACATTGTGATGCCAACATATCACTGTCACACAGCTGTAGTCCATGGGGAAACAAAGCAGATGTCATGCAGTGGGGCCCACAGCTCTGAAATCGGAAGGGAAAGTCACAACACAGTTCCATACACTGGGGGAAAAGGTCAGACAGTAGAGAGGTAACAGTCTTTAAGTAAATGTAATATGCCGGTGTGGATTCTTACCTGTTTGTCATTGGAAATACTGCTGTATTACTGTGTTCCTGTTCTCTATGTCGTCCTCTTCGCCTTCCTCCTCTTCACTCTCCACAGGCTCCACAGCTGCTACAACACCACCATCTGGACCATCCTCCTGCAGAAAAGGCACCTGGCGTCGCAAAGCCAGGTTGTGAAGCATACAGCAGGCCACGATGATCTGGCACACCTTCTTTGGTGAGTACATTAGGGATCCACCTGTCATATGGAGGCACCTGAAACTGGCCTTCAGGAGGCCGAAGGTCCGCTCGATCACCCTCCTAGTACGGCCATGTGCCTCATTGTACCGTTCCTCTGCCCTTGTCCTGGGATTCCTCACTGGGGTCAGTAGCCAGGACAGGTTGGGGTAACCAGAGTCACCAATTAGCCACACACGGTGCCTCTGGAGTTGAGGGGTGCCAGTCGTACTTTGACCCCCCTGATGTTCCGGATCCTGGCGGTGGCCTACTCCGATTTGGATGGGCGCGTGAGGACCTCACAGCAGACACAAGGGGGTGAGTACACTCCAATCCTGGTGACTTTGCGTGCAGTGGAGGTGTCTGGGTGGGGGAGGAGGGCTGTGGGTATCCCTAGGCCAGGGTGATTTCTGTAGGCTAGGCCCCTCCGTAAGGCATGGCCCTGTGCCCCCGTCCCCCACCTCTGTAGGGTACCAAGTACAGGTATCCATGGCCCTGTGTCATCTATGTGTGCAGTTGTCGTCCATAGGCTTGTAGGCCATATCCCACGGATTGCGTAGTCGACCCCAAGTGCGCGGCGTAGTGCAGGGGGCTTCTGTGTCTGTCCTCTCCGCCAACGGTGTCGCCAATGCATGCACTCAACATGTCTTTATGTCTCCCCCACCCTTTTTTGTGGTCTTCCTGTTCATGTGTGCAATAGCATCATCAGGCGGAGGAGAAGTGGCATCGGAGCACGAGGGAGCTGCATCCCACATGGCCCTGGAGGGCCATGCAACGGAGTCCAAATACACCAGTGGGACGGAGGGCGAGGGGAGCTCCACAGCGGGGACTCGTGCGGACATTAGTGACAGCGACTCGTCCTCTGAAGGGAGCTCCCTTGTGGTGGCGGAAACATCCGTGCACCCCGCAACAACAGGTACAGCCGCCACCCAGCGCACCAGCACCGCCCTCCCAGCAGCCCCTCAGCATTTGCCCCGTGCCCGCTCACCCAGGAAGGTGGGCATCTCCTTCGCCCCAGGCACCTCAGGCCCTGCCCCAGTCACCCCTGCTGCCCTCAGTGAGGAGGTCATTGACCTCCTGAGGATGATCATTGTTGGGCAGTCTACCCTTTTGAATGCCATCCAGGGTGTAGAAAGGGAGGTGCACCAGAGTAATGCATACCTGGAGGGCATTCATTCTGGTCAGGCTGCCCATCAGCGATCGTTCAACACTCTGGCCTCAGCACTGATGGCAGCAATTGTCCCTGTCTCTAGCCTCCCCCCTCCAACTTCCTCCACCCATACCCAATCCCCTGTACCTCTGCCTATCCCAGACACACCATCAGACCAGCCTGCACACACCTCAACACCCAAGGGAAGCTCATCCAGACATAAGCACCACACATCACACAAGCATTCACACAAGCAACATCCACATGCAGACATACCAACACCCACTGTCTCCACTGTGTCCCCCTCCTCCTCGTCTCCCTCCTCCCTCCCTGTCACGTCTCCACTCACACCCGCATGCACAACATCTTCAGCCACTACGTCCATCACCAGCACACCCACCAGAACACTCCGCACATGTGCAGTCACCACCCCCACTACCATTTACACGTCCCCTGTGTCCTCTCCCAGTGTGTCTGTGACCCCCACTTCCAAGCTACACAAACGCAGGCAGCCACCCACCCAACAGCCATCCACCTCACGACAGCATCCAGCCCAATCACCTACACTCAAAGACACCAGACTGAAAACTCCTACAACCACAACCTCTTCCTCCACTTCCATACCCACTACACCTACCCGTCCCTCTCTTCATAAATTGCTTTTCCTTTCCAAACTTGACCTCTTTCCAACAACTCCCCCACCCCGTCCATCTCATAGGACTCCAATCAGCACCTCAGCCACCACAAAAGCAGGACCTGTAAAGACAGTTTGCCATGGACTGTGGAGTCCCCCACCCTCAAGGGCACCCAGTTCAGAAAGGAGCCAAGGCACGGCCAGCCCACCCCCGGGAAAACATCCGAAGATTGCCAGTGCCCGGCGCGAGAGGCCCAAGACACCAGGGACCAAAATTCCTACCATGGCTCCGGCAGGAAGTCAGGTGCCACCTGGCACACCGCCAAAGGTGGGGAAGGGCCACAGGCGAACAGGGAAGGGTGGGAAGGGCAGCACGCCCGACAAGTCCGCCAGCAGGCCAGCTGGCCAGGAGGGCCCCGCCAGCCCCATCCCAGGTGGGCAGGAGGACACCCACAGGCCCGGTACTGCAGCCCAGGAGGGCCCCACCAGCCCCATCCCAGGTGGGCAGGAGGACACCCACAGGCCCAGTACTGCAGCCCAGGAGGGCCCCGCAAGCCCCATCCCAGGTGGGCAGGAAGGCACCGCCAGCCACAGGTCAGGTGGCGAATGACCTCCATGCCATGGCCGGATCCGCTGACCTGGACACTCATCCGATGCACCGCTGAACAGGGCCCTTTCTCTCAAGCACCGCTGAACAGGGCACCGCCGTCTCAAGCACCGCTGAACAGGGCCCTTTCTCTCAAGCACCGCTGAACAGGGCACCGCCGTCTCAAGCACTGCTGCACTGGGCCCTTCCTCTCAAGCACCGCTGAACAGGGCACCGCCGTCTCAAGCACCGCTGAACAGGGCACCGCCGTCTCAAGCACCACTGAACAGGGCCCTTCCTCTCAAGCACCGCTGAACAGGGCACCGCCGTCTCAAGCACCGCTGAACAGGGCCCTTCCTCTCAAGCACCGCTGAACAGGGCACCGCCGTCTCAAGCACCGCTGAACAGGGCACCGCCGTCTCAAGCACCGCTGCACTGGGCCCTTCCTCTCAAGCACCGCTGAACAGGGCCCTTCCTCTCAAGCACCGCTGAACAGGGCACCGCCGTCTCAAGCACCGCTGCACTGGGCCCTTCCTCTCAAGCACCGCTGAACAGGGCCCTTCCTCTCAAGCACCGCTGAACAGGGCACCGCCGTCTCAAGCACCGCTGAACAGGGCCCTTTCTCTCAAGCACCGCTGAACAGGGCACCGCCGTCTCAAGCACTGCTGCACTGGGCCCTTCCTCTCAAGCACCGCTGAACAGGGCACCGCCGTCTCAAGCACCGCTGAACAGGGCACCGCCGTCTCAAGCACCGCTGAACAGGGCCCTTCCTCTCAAGCACCGCTGAACAGGGCAACGCCGTCTCAAGCACCGCTGAACAGGGCCCTTCCTCTCAAGCACCGCTGAACAGGGCATCGCCGTCTCAAGCACCGCTGAACAGGGCACCGCCGTCTCAAGCACCGCTGCACTGGGCCCTTCCTCTCAAGCACCGCTGAACAGGGCCCTTCCTCTCAAGCACCGCTGAACAGGGCACTGCCGTCTCAAGCACCGCTGCACTGGGCCCTTCCTCTCAAGCACCGCTGAACAGGGCCCTTCCTCTCAAGCACCGCTGAACAGGGCACCGCCGTCTCAAGCACAGCTGAACAGGGCACCGCCATCTCAAGCACCGCTGAACAGGGCACCGCCGTCTCAAGCACCGCTGAACAGGGCCCTTCTTCTCAAGCACCGCTGAACGGGGCACCGCCGTCTCAAGCACCGCTAAACAGGGCCCTTCCTCTCAAGCACCGCTGAACAGGGCACCGCCGTCTCAAGCACCGCTGCACTGGGCCCTTCCTCTCAAGCACCGCTGAACAGGGCACCGCCGTATCAAGCACCGCTGAAGAGGGCCCTTTCTCTCAAGCACCTCTGAACAGGGCACCGCAGTCTCAAGCACCGCTGAACAGGGCCCTTCCTCTCAAGCACCGCTGAACAGGGCACCGCCGTCTCAAGCACAGCTGAACAGGGCACCGCCGTCTCAAGCACCGCTGAACAGGGCACCGCCGTCTCAAGCACCGCTGAACAGGGCCCTTCTTCTCAAGCACCGCTGAACGGGGCACCGCCGTCTCAAGCACCGCTAAACAGGGCCCTACCTCTCAAGCACCGCTGAACAGGGCCCTTCCTCTCAAACACCGCTGAACAGGGCACCGCCGTCTCAAGCACCGCTGCACTGGGCCCTTCCTCTCAAGCACCGCTGAACAGGGCCCTTTCTCTCAAGCACCTCTGAACAGGGCACCGCCGTCTCAAGCACCGCTGAACAGGGCACCGCCATCTCAAGCACCGCTGAACAGGGCCCTTCCTCTCAAGCACCGCTGAACAGGGCACCGCCGTCTCAAGCACCGCTGAACAGGGCACCGCCGTCTCAAGCACCGCTGCACTGGGCCCTTCCTCTCAAGCACCACTAAACAGGGCCCTTCCTCTCAAGCACCGCTGAACAGGGCACCGCCGTCTCAAGCACCCCTGAACAGGGCACCACCGTCTCAAGCACCGCTGAACAGGGCCCTTCCTCTCAAGCACCGCTGAACAGGGCACCGCCGTCTCAAGCACCGCTGAACAGGGCACCGCCGTCTCAAGCACCGCTGAACAGGGCCCTTCCTCTCAAGCACCGCTGAAGAGGGCACCACCGTCTCAAGCACCGCTGAACTGGGCCCTTCATCTCAAGCACCACTGAACAGGGCACTGCTGTCTCAAGCACCGCTGAACAGGGCCCTTCCTCTCAAGCACCGCTGAACAGGACACCACCGTCTCAAGCACCGCTGAACAGGGCACCACTGTCTCAAGCACCGCTGCACTGGGCCCTTCCTCTCAAGCACCGTTGAACAGGGCACCGCCGTCTCAAGCACTGCTGCACTGGGCCCTTCCTCTCAAGCACCGCTGAACAGGGCCCTTCCTCTCAAGCACCGCTGAACAGGGCACCGCCGTCTCAAGCACCGCTGGCCCATTGGCAGAAGGGGCAGGCCCGCATCTGTGTCGGGCAGGGCTGCACGAAGCACTCTGGGCACCAGTCCCCCTCCAGAACCAGTGGAGACTGTTATCCACTTGAGAGACTGTGGCTTTGCACTCCCCAGGATGGTACAGTGGGCAAGCCACCCACTGTATAGACTTGAGAGACTGTAGCTTTGCACTCTCCAGGATGTAACAGTGGGTAACCCACCCACTGTAGAGACTTGAGAGACTGTGGCTTTGCACTCCCCAGGATGGAACAGTGGGCAACCCACCCACTGGAGAGACTTGAGAGACTGTGGCTTTGCACTCCCCAGGATGGAACAGTGGGCAAACCACCCACTGTATAGACTTGAGAGACTGTGGCTTTGCACTCCCCAGGATGGTCCAGTGGGCAAGCCACCCACTGTAGAGACTTGTGAGACTGTGGCTTTGCACTCCCCAGGAAGGTACAGTGGCCATGGAGGCCCCTCGTGGATGTGGCGTCGTGGACTCATCTGGCTGAGGTGCCCCCCCTTCCCTTCCCCCTGAGGTGCCTGTAGTTTTCCTATCTGATGCCCCTGCAGTGTTCTCTCCGTTGGAGTCAGGTATCCTGTGTGGGCTTCGCCCATGTGATTTGGGCCCAGTGGTCCACGGACAATGCCTGCTACAATTATCAGACTTTTAAATTAATGTATATAAAGGTTTTAGATGTGTGATATATTTTTAAGCCAGTGATACAATATATTCCAATGTTTCGAATCATTTCCTTTTGTCTTTGCATTCTTCCGGGGGGTTTGAGGGGTGTCACTCTGAGTTGTTGCTATGCATTGATGTGTGTGTTGTAGTGGGTGAGGGTGGGTGGCGTATGTGTGTACCCGTAATATGTTCTTCTCCCCCCTCCCCTGTGTCGTAGGTGCAGTACTCACCGTTGTCTTCTGCGCCGGCATTCGTGCTCCTGGTAGAGGAGCAGGAAGACAATCGCTGGGAGTATATGGAGTTCGGGTTCCATGCTGTCCAGATTCCTCGTGGGGTGTATGGAGGTGAGCGTTTTCCGTTCGAAATGGCTGTTTCCGCCATGTTTTTATTGGCGGGGCTACCGCCCCGGAAAAGGTGGCGGATTGGTGGGTTGTGATAGGGTGGGTGGTACATTGACTCCCGCCTGTCTGTTGGCGGTGACCGCCGCACTGTTTGTTTGTCCCGCCGTGGCGGGCGGTGTGTTAAAGTGGCTGTCTTTGTTGGTGGTTTACGCCAGGGTTGGAATTCCATTTTTTTTACAGCCAACCTGTTGGCGGGTTAGCCGCCGCTTTAACACCGACCGCCAGGGTTGGAATGACCCCCTTAGTTTCTATAGAAAAAGTGTTTTTTGTTTTGCCTATAACTTTGGCGCAGCTTGACAAATCTTTACAAAATTTTCAAAAGTTGTGGCTGATATTTCTTTTGTTGCATCGCCTCAGGGTGGGAAAAGGAGAGTGCAGAAACACATAAGGGGTCAGGATACAGGTATCCTAACTCACCTTAGGACAGATAGGGGGGTTCCTTGGGGACCTGCCCGTGGGCAAAAAATGGCCCAATTATTATTTTTTTCTGTCCAGTCTGTTGAACCGCGGATCCACAAGTGGAACCACAAATCTGCATCTGCAGTTCCATTGGTGGAACCGCTGTTCCAGGGAAAAATTGAGAAAAAAACACACTCTGCATGTATGCAGGAACGTTGGCTGACAGGCCAGGCTATAGGCAGGGCCCTGCGGCCAACACCTGGTCATGCATGGCGCTGCTTATATTTACATCTGTGCATGTGGAAAGAAAAACAGAAATTCACTGAAAAAAACAAAGGTTACAGGAACGTTATAGTTAGGTTCCGAATTTCCTAGCACAAAACCATAGATATTCAGCAGTTATAGTTATTGTTAACTCAAGAAACTATTAGTTGCGCCCTAAGGTAACTATAACTTGTCAATCCAAAAAGGGAGCACACTGTCGTGCATTTCAGCTCCAATAACCCCAAAGCATCATGATAAATGCAGTCATTAGAATGAATTCGAATATTATTTCAAAAAGTCTTTCACCATAAATGGGTGCAGCAAGTGCTGTAACGTTGTAGAAAGTTTTTCACCATAAGTTGGTGCGGCGAAAGCCATATCTTCAGACACGTGTTTCTGGCTTTTGGCCATCATCAGCGGAGAGCAAAGTGTGGCAGACGGGGTTGCTTGAAATGCCGCCTAAACGTATAGTCAGGTTTTTCTACCACTCAGTAGGCGCACAGGTGCTGCACCAGA
Organism: Pleurodeles waltl; assembly: GCF_031143425.1. Classification (NCBI taxonomy): domain Eukaryota; kingdom Metazoa; phylum Chordata; class Amphibia; order Caudata; family Salamandridae; genus Pleurodeles; species Pleurodeles waltl. The sequence continues at coordinate 850,823,114 of NC_090444.1, forward strand.
GCTCATCATCTCAAAGGCTCACGGGAGCCGTTAAATATACAATCCAAAAAGGGAGCACCCTGTCTTACATGTCTTACATTTCAGCATTTCAAGCAACCCCGTCTGCCACACTTTGCTCACCACTGATGACTGCCGAAAGCCATAAACACATGTCCGGAGATACGGCTTTCGCCGCACCAACGTATGGTGAAACACTTTCTACAACATTACACTTGCTGCACCCATTTATGGTGAAAGACTTTTTGAAATATTATTCGAATTCATTCTAATGACTGCATTAATCATGATGCCTTGGGGCTATTCGAGCTGAAATGTAAGACAGGGTGCTCCCTTTTTGGACTGTGTATTTAACGGCTCCTGTGAGCCTTTGAGCTGATGAGCTCTGGTGAAGCACCTGTGCGCCTACTGAGTGGTACAAAAACCTGAGTATACCTTTAGGCGGCATTTCAAGCAACCCCGTCTGCCACACTTTGCTCTCCGCTGATGACGGCCGAAAGCCAGAAACACGTGTCCGGAGATACGGCATTCGCTGCACCAACTTATGGTGAAAACCTTCTACAACGTTACAGCACTTGCTGCACTAATTTATGGTGAAAGACCTTTTGAAATATTATTCAAATTCATTCTAATGACTGAATTTATCATGATGATTTGGGGTTATTCGAACTGAAATGTAAGACAGGGTGCTCCCTTTTTGGACTGTGTATTGAACGGCTCCCGTGAGCCTTTGAGCTGACGAGCTTTGGTGAAGCACCTGTGCACCTACTGAGTGGTACAGAAACCTGAGTATACGTTTAGGCGGCATTTCAAGCAACCCCGTCTGCCACACTTTTCTCTCTGCTGATGATGGCCGAAAGCCAGAAACACGTGTCCTGAGATAAGGCATTCGCCGCACCAACTTATGGTGAAAAACTTTCTACAACATTACAGCACTTGCTGCACCCATTTATGGTGAAAGACTTTTTGAAATATTATTCGAATTCATTCTAATGACTGCATTTATCATGATGGTTTGGGGCTATTCGAGCTGAAATGTAAGACAGGGTGCTCCCTTTTTGGATTGTGTATTTAATGTCTCCTGTGAGCCTTTGAGCTGACGACCTATGGTGAAGCACCTATGCGCCAACTGAGTGGTACAAAAACCTGAGTATACGTTTAGGCAGCATTTCAAGCAACCCCGTCTGCCACACTTTGCTTTCCACTGATGAAGGCCTAAAGCCAGAAACACGTGTCCGGAGATACGGCATTCGCCGCACCAAATTATGGTGACAAACTTTCTACAACATTACAGCACTTGCTGCACCCATTTATGGTGGAAGACTTTTTTAAATATTATTCAAATTCATTCTAATTACTGCATTTATCATGATACTTTGGGGCTATTCGAGCTGAAATGTAAGACAGGGTGCTCCCTTTTTGGACTGTGTATTTAACGGCTTCCGTGAGCCTTTGAGCTGACGAGCTCTGGTGCAGCACCTGTGCGCATACTGAGTGGTACAAAAACCTGAGTATACGTTTAGGCGGCATTTCAAGCAACCCCGTCTGCCACACTTTGCTCTCCGCTGATGACGGCCGAAAGCCAGAAACACGTGTCCGGAGATACGGCATTCGCTGCACCAACTTATGGTGAAAAACTTTCTACAACGTTACAGCACTTGCTGCACCTATTTATGGTGAAAGACCTTTTGAAATATTATTCAAATTCATTCTAATGACTGCATTTATGATGAAGATTTGGGGTTATTCGAGCTGAAATGTAAGACAGGGTGCTCCCTTTTTGGACTCTGTATTTAACGGCTCCCGTGAGCCTTTGAGCTGACGAGCTCTGGTGAAGCACCTGTGCGCCTACTGAGTGGTACAAAAACCTGAGTATACGTTTAGGCGGCATTTCAAGCAACCCTGTCTGCAACACTTTGCTCTCTGCTGATGACGGCCGAAAGCCAGAAACACGTGTCCGGAGATAAGGCATTCGCCGCACCAACTTATGGTGAAAAACTTTCTACAACGTTACAGCACTTCCTGCACCCATTTATGGTGAAAGACGTTTTGAAATATTATCAAAATTAATTCTAATGACTGCATTTTTCATGATGCTTTGGGGCTATTCGAGCTGAAATGTAAGACAGGGTGCTCCCTTTTTGGACTGTGTATTTAACGGCTCCCGTGAGCCTTTGAGCAGATGAGCTCTGGTGAAGCATCTGTGCGCCTACTGAGTGGTACAAAAACCTGAGTATACGTTTAGGCGGCATTTCAAGCAACCCCGTCTGCCACACTTTGCTCTCTGCTGATGATGGCCGAAAGCCAGAAACACGTGTCCGGATATAAGGCATTCGCCGCACCAACTTATTGTGAAAAACGTTCTACAATGTTACAGCACTTGCTTCACCCATTTATGGTGAAAGACTTTTTGAAATAGTATTCAAATTCATTCTAATGACTGCATTTATTATGATGCTTTGGGGCTATTCGAGCTGAAATGTAAGACAGGGTTCTCCCTTTTTGGGTTGTGTATTTAATGGCTCCCGTGTGTCTTTGAGCTGACGAGCTCTGGTGAAGCACCTGTGCGCCTACTGAGTGGTACAAAAACCTGAGTATACGTTTAGGCGGCATTTCAAGCAACTCCGTCTGCCACACTTTGCTCTCCTCTGATGATGGCCAAAAGCCAACAACACGTGTCCGGAGATACAGCATTCGCCGCACCAACTTATGGTGAAAGACTTTCTACAACGTTACAGCATTTGCTGCACCCATTTATGGTGAAAGACCTTTTGAAATATTATTCAAATTCATTCTAATGACTGCATTTATCATGATGATTTGGGGTTATTCGAGCTGAAATGTAAGACAAGGTGCTCCCTTTTTGGATTGTGTATTTAATGGCTCCCGTGAGCCTTTGAGATGATGAGCTCTGGTGCAGCACCTGTGCGCCTACTGAGTGGTAGAAAAACCTGACTATACGTTTAGGCGGCATTTCAAGCAACCCCGTCTGCCACACTTTACTCTCTGCTGATGACGGCCAAAAGCCAGAAACACGTGTCCGGAGATAAGGCATTCGCCGCACCAACTTATGGTGAAAAACTTTCTACAACGTTACAGCACTTGCTGCACCCATTTATGGTGAAAGACGTTTTGAAATATTATTCAAATTCATTCTAATGACTGCATTTATCATGATGCTTTGGGGCTATTCGAGCTGAAATGTAAGACAGGGTGCTCCATTTTTGGACTGTGTATTTAACGGCTCCTGTGAGCCTTTGAGCTGATGAGCTCTGGTGAAGCACCTGTGCGCCTACTGAGTGGTACAAAAACCTGAGTATACCTTTAGGCGGCATTTCAAGCAACCCCGTCTGCCACACTTTGCTCTCCGCTGATGACGGCCGAAAGCCAGAAACACGTGTCCGGAGATACGACATTCGCTGCACCAACTTATGGTGAAAACCTTCTACAACGTTACAGCACTTGCTGCACTAATTTATGGTGAAAGACCTTTTGAAATATTATTCAAATTCATTCTAATGACTGAATTTATCATGATGATTTGGGGTTATTCGAACTGAAATGTAAGACAGGGTGCTCCCTTTTTGGACTGTGTATTGAACGGCTCCCGTGAGCCGTTGAGCTGACGAGCTTTGGTGAAGCACCTGTGCACCTACTGAGTGGTACAGAAACCTGAGTATACGTTTAGGCGGCATTTCAAGCAACCCCGTCTGCCACACTTTTCTCTCTGCTGATGATGGCCGAAAGCCAGAAACACGTGTCCTGAGATAAGGCATTCGCCGCACCAACTTATGGTGAAAAACTTTCTACAACATTACAGCACTTGCTGCACCCATTGATGGTGAAAGACTTTTTGAAATATTATTCGAATTCATTCTAATGACTGCATTTATCATGATGGTTTGGGGCTATTCGAGCTGAAATGTAAGACAGGGTGCTCCCTTTTTGGATTGTGTATTTAATGGCTCCTGTGAGCCTTTGAGCTGACGACCTATGGTGAAGCACCTATGCGCCAACTGAGTGGTACAAAAACCTGAGTATACGTTTAGGCAGCATTTCAAGCAACCCCGTCTGCCACACTTTGCTCTCCACTGATGAAGGCCGAAAGCCAGAAACACGTGTCCGGAGATACGGCATTCGCCGCACCAAATTATGGTGACAAACTTTCTACAACATTACAGCACTTGCTGCACCCATTTATGGTGGAAGACTTTTTGAAATATTTTTCAAATTCATTCTAATTACTGCATTTATCATGATACTTTGGGGGTATTCGAGCTGAAATGTAAGACAGGGTCCTCCCTTTCTGGATTGTGTATTTAACGGCTCCCGTTAGCCTTTGAGCTGATGAGCTCTGGTGAAGCACCTGTGCGCCTACTGAGTGGTACAAAAACCTGAGTATACCTTTAGGCGGCATTTCAAGCAACCCCGTCTGCCACACTTTGCTCTCCGCTGATGACGGCCGAAAGCCAGAAACATGTGTCCGGAGATACGGCATTCGCTGCACCAACTTATGGTGAAAACCTTCTACAACAATACAGCACTTGCTGCACTAATTTATGGTGAAAGACCTTTTGAAATATTATTCAAATTCATTCTAATGACTGAATTTATCATGATGATTTGGGGTTATTCGAACTGAAATGTAAGAGAGGGTGCTCCCTTTTTGGACTGTGTATTGAACGGCTCCCGTGAGCCTTTGAGCTGACGAGCTTTGGTGAAGCACCTGTGCACCTACTGAGTGGTACAGAAACCTGAGTATACGTTTAGGCGGCATTTCAAGCAACCCCGTCTGCCACACTTTTCTCTCTGCTGATGATGGCCGAAAGCCAGAAACACGTGTCCTGAGATAAGGCATTCGCCGCACCAACTTATTGTGAAAAACTTTCTACAACATTACAGCACTTGCTGCACCCATTGATGGTGAAAGACTTTTTGAAATATTATTCGAATTCATTCTAATGACTGCATTTATCATGATGGTTTGGGGCTATTCGAGCTGAAATGTAAGACAGGGTGCTCCCTTTTTGGATTGTGTATTTAATGGCTCCTGTGAGCCTTTGAGCTGACGACCTATGGTGAAGCACCTATGCGCCAACTGAGTGGTACAAAAACCTGAGTATACGTTTAGGCAGCATTTCAAGCAACCCCGTCTGCCACACTTTGCTCTCCACTGATGAAGGCCGAAAGCCAGAAACACGTGTCCGGAGATACGGCATTCGCCGCACCAAATTATGGTGACAAACTTTCTACAACATTACAGCCCTTGCTGCACCCATTTATGGTGGAAGACTTTTTGAAATATTATTCAAATTCATTCTAATTACTGCATTTATCATGATACTTTGGGGGTATTCGAGCTGAAATGTAAGACAGGGTGCTCCCTTTCTGGATTGTGTATTTAACGGCTCCCGTTAGCCTTTGAGCTGACGAGCTCTGGTGCAGCACCTGTGCTCATACTGAGTGGTACAAAAACCTGACTATACGTTTAGGCGGCACTTCAAGCAACCCCGTCTGCCACACTTTGCTCTCCGCTGATGACGGCCGAAAGCCAGAAACACGTGTCCGGAGATACGGCATTCGCTGCACCAACTTATGGTGAAAAACTTTCTACAACGTTACAGCACTTGCTGCACCTATTTATGGTGAAAGACCTTTTGAAATATTATTCAAATTCATTCTAATGACTGCATTTATGATGATGATTTGGGGTTATTCGAGCTGAAATGTAAGACAGGGTGCTCCCTTTTTAGACTCTGTATTTAACGGCTCCCGTGAGCCTTTGAGCTGACGAGCTCTGGTGGAGCACCTGTGCGCCTACTGAGTGGTACAAAAACCTGAGTATACGTTTAGGCGGCATTTCAAGCAACCCTGTCTGCCACACTTTGCTCTCTGCTGATGACAGCCGAAAGCCAGAAACACGTGTCCGGAGATAAGGCATTTGCCGCACCAACTTATGGTGAAAAACTTTCTACAACGTTACAGCACTTGCTGCACCCATTTATGGTGAAAGACGTTTTGAAATATTATCAAAATTAATTCTAATGACTGCATTTATCATGATGCTTTGGGGCTATTCGAGCTGAAATGTAAGACAGGGTGCTCCCTTTTTGGACTGTGTATTTAACGGCTCCCGTGAGCCTTTGAGCAGATGAGCTCTGGTGAAGCATCTGTGCGCCTACTGAGTGGTACAAAAACCTGAGTATACGTTTAGGCGGCATTTCAAGCAACCCCGTCTGCCACACTTTGCTCTCCGCTGATGATGGCCGAAAGCCAGAAACACGTGTCCGGATATAAGGCATTCGCCGCACCAACTTATTGTGAAAAACGTTGTACAATGTTACAGCACTTGCTGCACCCATTTATGGTGAAAGACTTTTTGAAATAGTATTCAAATTCATTCTAATGACTGCATTTATCATGATGCTTTGGGGCTATTCGAGCTGAAATGTAAGACAGGGTTCTCCCTTTTTGGATTGTGTATTTAACGGCTCCCGTGTGTCTTTGAGCTGACGAGCTCTGGTGAAGCACCTGTGCGCCTACTGAGTGGTACAAAAACCTGAGTATACGTTTAGGCGGCATTTCAAGCAACTCCGTCTGCCACACTTTGCTCTCCGCTGATGATGGCCAAAAGCCAACAACACGTGTCTGGAGATACAGCATTCGCCGCACCAACTTATGCTGAAAGACTTTCTACAACGTTACAGCATTTGCTGCACCCATTTATGGTGAAAGACCTTTTGAAATATTATTCAAATTCATTCTAATGACTGCATTTATCATGATGATTTGGGGTTATTCGAGCTGAAATGTAAGACAAGGTGCTCCCTTTTTGGATTGTGTATTTAATGGCTATCGTGAGCCTTTGAGCTGCCGAGCTCTGGTGCAGCACCTATGCGCATACTGAGTGGTACAAAAACCTGAGTATACCTTTAGGTGACATTTCAAGCAACCCCGTCTGCCACAATTTGCTCTCCGCTGATGACAGCCGAAAGCCAGAAACACGTGTCCGGAGATAAGGAATTCGCCGCACCAACTTATGGTGAAGAACTTTCTACAACGTTACAGCACTTGCTGCACCCATTTATGGTGAAAGACTTTTTGAAATATTATTCAAATTCATTCTAATGACTGCATTTATCATGATGCTTTGGGGCTATTCGAGCTGAAATGTAAGACAGGGTTCTCCCTTTTTGGATTGTGTATTTAACGGTTCCCGTGAGCCTTTGAGCTGACGAGCTCTGGTGAAGCACCTGTGCGCCTACTGAGTGGTACAAAAACCTGAGTATACGTTTAGGCGGCATTTCAAGCAACCCCGTCTGCCACACTTTGCTCTCCGCTGATGACGGCCAAAAGCCAGCAACACGTGTCCGGAGATACGGCATTCGCCGCACCAACTTATGGTGAAAAACTTTCTACAACGTTACAGCATTTGCTGCACCCAATTATGGTGAAAGACCTTTTGAAATATTATTCAAATTCATTCTAATGACTGCATTTATCATGATGATTTGGGGTTATTCGAGCTGAAATGTAAGACAGGGTGCTCCCTTTTTGGATTGTGTATTTAACGGCTATCGTGAGCCTTTGAGCTGACGAGCTCTGGTGCAGCACCTATGCGCATACTGAGTGGTACAAAAACCTGAGTATACCTTTAGGCGACATTTCAAGCAACCCCGTCTGCCACACTTTGCTCTCTGCTGATGACGGCCGAAAGCCAGAAACACGTGTCCGGAGATAAGGCATTCGCCGCACCAACTTATGGTGAAAAACTTTCTACAACGTTACAGCACTTGCTGCACCCATTTATGGTGAAAGACGTTTTGAAATATTATCAAAATTAATTCTAATGACTGCATTTATCATGATGCTTTGGGGCTATTCGAGCTGAAATGTAAGACAGGGTGCTCCCTTTTTGGACTGTGTATTTAACGGCTCCCGTGAGCCTTTGAGCAGATGAGCTCTGGTGAAGCATCTGTGCGCCTACTGAGTGGTACAAAAACCTGAGTATACGTTTAGGTGGCATTTCAAGCAACCCCGCCTGCCACACTTTGCTCTCCGCTGATGATGGCCGAAAGCCAGAAACACGTGTCCGGATATAAGGCATTCGCCGCACCAACTTATTGTGAAAAACGTTCTACAATGTTACAGCACTTGCTGCACCCATTTATGGTGAAAGACTTTTTGAAATAGTATTCAAATTCATTCTAATGACTGCATTTATCATGATGCTTTGGGGCTATTCGAGCTGAAATGTAAGACAGGGTTCTCCCTTTTTGGATTGTGTATTTAACGGCTCCCGTGTGTCTTTGAGCTGACGAGCTCTGGTGAAGCACCTGTGCGCCTACTGAGTGGTACAAAAACCTGAGTATGCGTTTAGGCGGCATTTCAAGCAACTCCGTCTGCCACACTTTGCTCTCCGCTGATGATGGCCAAAAGCCAACAACACGTGTCCGGAGATACAGCATTCGCCGCACCAACTTATGGTGAAAGACTTTCTACAACGTTACAGCATTTGCTGCACCCATTTATGGTGAAAGACCTTTTGAAATATTATTCAAATTCATTCTAATGACTGCATTTATCATGATGATTTGGGGTTATTCGAGCTGAAATGTAAGACAAGGTGCTCCCTTTTTGGATTGTGTATTTAATGGCTATCGTGAGCCTTTGAGCTGCCGAGCTCTGGTGCAGCACCTATGCGCATACTGAGTGGTACAAAAACCTGAGTATACCTTTAGGCGACATTTCAAGCAACCCCGTCTGCCACAATTTGCTCTCCGCTGATGACAGCCGAAAGCCAGAAACACGTGTCCGGAGATAAGGAATTCGCCGCACCAACTTATGGTGAAGAACTTTCTACAACGTTACAGCACTTGCTGCACCCATTTATGGTGAAAGACTTTTTGAAATATTATTCACATTCATTCTAATGACTGCATTTATCATGATGCTTTGGGGCTATTCGAGCTGAAATGTAAGACAGGGTTCTCCCTTTTTGGATTGTGTATTTAACGGTTCCCGTGAGCCTTTGAGCTGACGAGCTCTGGTGAAGCACCTGTGCGCCTACTGAGTGGTACAAAAACCTGAGTATACGTTTAGGCGGCATTTCAAGCAACCCCGTCTGCCACACTTTGCTCTCCGCTGATGACGGCCAAAAGCCAGCAACACGTGTCCGGAGATACGGCATTCGCCGCACCAACTTATGGTGAAAAACTTTCTACAACGTTACAGCATTTGCTGCACCCAATTATGGTGAAAGACCTTTTGAAATATTATTCAAATTCATTCTAATGACTGCATTTATCATGATGATTTGGGGTTATTCGAGCTGAAATGTAAGACAGGGTGCTCCCTTTTTGGATTGTGTATTTAACGGCTATCGTGAGCCTTTGAGCTGACGAGCTCTGGTGCAGCACCTATGCGCATACTGAGTGGTACAAAAACCTGAGTATACCTTTAGGCGGCATTTCAAGCAACCCCGTCTACCACAATTTGCTCTCCGCTGAATACAGCCGAAAGCCAGAAACACGTGTCCGGAGATAAGGAATTCGCCGCACCAACTTATGGTGAAGAACTTTCTACAACGTTACAGCACTTGCTGCACCCATTTATGGTGAAAGACTTTTTGAAATATTATTCGAAGTCATTCTAATGACTGCATTATCATGATGCTTTGGGGCTATTCGAGCTGAAATGTAAGACAGGGTTCTCTCTTTTTAGATTGTGTATTTAACGGCTCCTGTGAACCTTTGAGCTGACGAGCTCTGGTGAAGCACCTGTGCGTCTACTGAGTGGTACAAAAACCTGAGTATATGTTTAGGCGGCATTTCAAGCAACCCCATCTGCCACACTTTGCTCTCCGCTGATGACGGCCGAAAGCAAGAAACACGTGTCCGGAGATACGCCATTCGCTGCATCAACTTATGGTGAAAAACTTTCTACAACGTTACAGCACTTGCTGCACCCATTTATGGTGAAAGCTTTTTTGAAATATTATTCAAATTCATTCTAATGACTGCATTTATCATGATGCTTTGGGGCTATTCGAGCTGAAATGTAAGACAGGGTGCTCCCTTTTTGGATTGTGTATTTAACAGCTCCCGTGAGCCTTTGAGCTGACGAGCTCTGGTGCAGCACCTGTGCGCATACTGAGTGGTAGAAAAACCTGACTATACGTTTAGGCGGCATTTCAAGCAACCCCGTCTGCCACACTTTACTCTCTGCTGATGACGGCCAAAAGCCAGAAACACGTGTCCGGAGATAAGGCATTCGCCGCACCAACTTATGGTGAAAAACTTTCTACAACGTTACAGCACTTGCTGCACCCATTTATGGTGAAAGACGTTTTGAAATATTATTCAAATTCATTCTAATGACTGCATTTATCATGATGCTTTGGGGCTATTCGAGCTCAAATGTAAGACAGGGTGCTCCATTTTTGGACTGTGTATTTAACGGCTCCTGTGAGCCTTTGAGCTGATGAGCTCTGGTGAAGCACCTGTGCGCCTACTGAGTGGTACAAAAACCTGAGTATACGTTTAGGCGGCATTTCAAGCAACCCCGTCTGCCACACTTTGCTCTCCGCTGATGACGGCCAAAAGCCAGAAACACGTGTCAGGAGATACGTCATTCGCCACACCAACTTATGGTAAAAAACTTTCTACAAAGTTACAGCACTTGCTGCACCCATTTATGGTGAAAGACCTTTTGAAATATTATTCAAATTAATTCTAATGACTGCATTTATGATGATGATTTGGGGTTATTCGAGCTGAAATGTAAGACAGGGTGCTCCCTTTTTGGATTGTGTATTTAACGGCTCCTGTGAGCCTTTGAGCTGACGAGCTCTGGTGAAGCACCTGTGCGCCTACTGAGTGGTACAAAAACCTGAGTATACCTTTAGGCGGCATTTCAAGCAACCCCGTCTGCCACACTTTGCTCTCCGCTGATGACGGCCGAAAGCCAGAAACACGTGTCCGGAGATACGGCATTCGCTGCACCAACTTATGGTGAAAACCTTCTACAACGTTATAGCACTTGATGCACCAATTTATGGTGAAAGACCTTTTGAAATATTATTCAAATTCATTCTAATGACTGCATTTATCATGATGCTTTGGGGCTATTCGAGCTGAAATGTAAGACAGGGTGCTCCCTTTTTGGACTGTGTATTTAACGGCTCCCGTGAGCCTTTGAGCTGATGAGATCTGGTGAAGCACCTGTGCGCCTACTGAGTGGTACAAAAACCTTAGTATACGTTTAGGTGGCATTTCAAGCAACCCCGTCTGCCACAATTTGCTCTCTGCTGATGACAGCTGAAAGCCAAAAACACGTGTCCGGAGATACGGCATTTGCTGCACCAACTTATGGTGAAAAACTTTCTACAAAGTTACAGCACTTGCTGCACCCATTTATGGTGAAATACTTTTTGAAATATTATTCGAATTCATTCTAATGACTGCATTTATCATGATGCTTTGGGGCTATTCGAGCTGAAATGTAAGACAGGGTGCTCCCTTTTTAGATTGTGTATTTAACAGCTCCCGTGAGCCTTTGAGCTGACGAGCTCTGGTGCAGCACCTGTGCGCATACTGAGTGGTACAAAAACCTGAGTATACCTTTAGGCGGCATTTCAACCAACCCCGTCTACCACACTTTATTCTCTGCTGATGACGGCCGAAAGCCAGAAACACGTGTCTGGAGATACGGCATTCGCTGCACCAACTTATGGTGAAAACCTTCTACAACGTTACAGCACTTGCTGCACCCATTTATTGTGAAAGACCTTTTGAAATATTATTCAAATTCATTCTAATGAGTGAATTTATCATGATGATTTGGGGTTATTCGAACTGAAATGTAAGACAGGGTGCTCCCTTTTTGGACTGTGTATTGAACGGCTCCCGTGTGCCTTTGAGCTGACGAGCTTTGGTGAAGCATCTGTGCACCTACTGAGTGGTACAGAAACCTGAGTATACGTTTAGGCGGCATTTCAAGCAACCCCGTCTGCCACACTTTGCTCTCTGCTGGTGATTTCCGAAAGTCAGAAACACGTGTCCTGAGATAAGGCATTCGCTGCACCAACTTATGGTGAAAAACCTTCTAAAACATTACAGCACTTGCTGCACCCATTTATGGTGAAAGACTTTTTGAAATATTATTCAAATTCATTCTAATGACTGCATTTATCATGATGGTTTGGGGCTATTCGAGCTGAAATGTAAGACAGGGTGCTCCCTTTTTGGATTGTGTATTTAATGGCTCCTGTGAGCCTTTGAGCTGACGACCTATGGTGAAGCACCTGTGCGCCAACTGAGTGGTACAAAAACCTGAGTATACGTTTAGGCAGCATTTCAAGCAACCCCGTCTGCCACACTTTGCTCTCCACTGATGAAGGCCAAAAGCCAGCAACACGTGTCCGGAGATACGGCATTCGCCGCACCAACTTATGGTGAAAAACTTTCTACAACGTTACAGCATTTGCTGCACCCATTTATGGTGAAAGACCTTTTGAAATATTATTCAAATTAATTCTAATGACTGCATTTATCATGATGATTTGGGGTTATTCGAGCTGAAATGTAAGACAAGGTGCTCCCTTTTTGGATTGTGTATTTAATGGCTATCGTGAGCCTTTGAGCTGCCGAGCTCTGGTGCAGCACCTATGCGCATACTGAGTGGTACAAAAACCTGAGTATACCTTTAGGCGACATTTCAAGCAACCCCGTCTGCCACAATTTGCTCTCCGCTGATGACAGCCGAAAGCCAGAAACACGTGTCCGGAGATAAGGAATTCGCCGCACCAACTTATGGTGAAGAACCGCAGGACCGGAGGCGAGGATTATGCAGATCTTTCTTCACTTTTAATTAAACAGCAAGTTCAAAGTAAAACAAAACATGAACAAAAAAACTACAAGTTCCATGAGCCCGCCGCCATGGTAACGAGTATCCAATGAGGTGCGCTCCTTCACGTTGGTATAAGTATCCCGTAATGCGTCACACTTCCTCTTTCTTCACTGCTGTGAGCCAGATAAGTGCCTTTCTGCCTCCGGTTCGGGGGTTTTTCTGTTTGCTTTGGCGCGTCTCTGCTAAATTGCATTTTCTGTCTTCGTTCGCCGGAACGAACGTTCCGCTCGAGCGTTTCTTTTGTTTTCTCCCTCCGGCGTGTTTAAATACACGTCGGGCCCACTAGAGGGCGCGCGCACGCTGTTTTTCTCTCGGAGAGCATGTAGCTCTCAGCGCTCGGCGCTCGCGCCTCGCGTTTGTTTTCTTTTAAGGGTTTTGGCCCTCAAATTACACGTTTGTACCTTCGGTACAGTTTTGTCCCTACCCGTGACACCCATTTGGGTAAGGTTTACCCCATTAGGGAAGATATTATTTTTCTTGCACTTACAGTGACAGAGTGGGTAGGGATTTTACCCTATATATCATATTTTTTGTTGGGTGTACACTCTGTCCAGTCCTCATTATGCACTCCTCTCAAGAACATGAGCCTTTTCCCGACATGTCCCCAGGTGAGGGTTCCTCTCGCCGTACCCTCCCCCCCGGGGTGGACACTTTGTTTTCACAGGCTATTTCCCACGCTTTGGCCCCTCTTAGGGATAGTATAGCTAAACTTACTGAACAGGTGTCCAGAGGTACGGGCATGTTTGGTGTGACGGGAGCGGAGGGTGATTCCTCTACCCTTTCGGCTCACAGGAAACTGCGCAAGCGCGACGCGGGGCACCTGGAGGAGGGCGAGTTTTTTTCCCATCCCAAGAGTGCGCGCGCGCATACGCGCTTACCCTCCCGGGAGGGCTGTTTGCCCGGGGTAATGGGTGACAAGCTTCACCACCTATGGAACCCTGATTTGGAATCCCCCAAAGGCTTCGTGGGAGGTTCAGATGAGGACTCATCATCTTTGGATGACGACTCAGGTCGCCCTTGGCGCCCTGGGGCTACCTTACCAGATCCTTCGGATCGCGCTGATTCTGACTCCGATATGTTTGAACCGGAGGGTATCTACCATCCACGTTCCTCGGAGTGGCGCCCAGACCACAAGGTGGCTGAGTATGTCGCCAGCAAAATTAGGCAACCTCTGGACAAGGAGGTGCGGGCCCGGCTACGGGCGGAGTGCCCACGCCCGTCTCTATCGGATAAGGTCGCTTGTACACCTGATATTGACCCTAAAATGTGTACGTTTTTTGCAAAGTATACCAGAGATCGAAAAAAAGGGATTGACCGCTCCTGGCGAGCATGTCAAGATAAACTTCTTGATGTCCTTGGTCCCCTCACACAGATTGTTCAATTGGCGGAGCGTGCCAGGCAAGCAAACACTCCCCTTCAGACGGACATCGTCGCAGGATGGGCTCAGAGAGCTGTTTGTCTCCTGGGCAACGCGAACTGTGCCATCTCTGCAGAAAGACGCAGGTCTTTATTAATCAAAATTGACCCCAAATTGGGGGAACTATCTAACTCGGAGGCAGGGGCTGTGGCCCAAGGCAATTTATTTGGCGACCCTTTTGTCAAAGAATTGGGGAAGTTTGTGGCTACGTTTTCGGCTTTGGATAAAGCGCAATCTTCCATTAAAAAGATCTTCCCCAACAAGGTTTTTGGCGGGGCCGGGCGAGGCAGGGGTCGCTCTTCCGGCCGTCCTTTCCAGCGAGGCCCCAGTTCCTTCAGGAACAACGGTTGGAGGGACGGCAGACAAGGAACTTTCTTCCCCAACAGAGGCAGGGGAAGAGGCAGAGGGTCCAGAAATACGCGAGGAGCATCTAACGCCCCTGGAGGTCCCTCTGGTGAGGCTTATCCCTTTTTCCCAAAAAAATTTTGGAGGGAGATTGAGGTTTTTCAAGGACAATTGGAGGCGCATTACCTCCGACGCATGGGTTCTCCAAACTATCTCAGGTTTTCAGATAGAGTTCTGGGGTACCCCACTTCAGGAGAGACTGCCTCCGCCCATCGTATTTTCGGCAGAAAACTCAGACCTCATAGAATTAGAGCTTCAGGCCCTTCTCCACAAGGGAGCCATTTCCTTCACTTCCTTTCACCCCACAGGTTTCGTGAGCAACATCTTTTTGGTGGAGAAGAAGGACAAGGGGTTTCGCCCCGTTATCAACCTTCGGGCATTCAACGAATGGGTGGTTTACAGACATTTCAAGATGGAGGGTATTCACATGCTCCGCGACCTCCTCTTACAAGGAGACTGGATGGTTCGTCTGGATCTCAAAGACGCATACCTCACAGTCCCCATTTTTCCGCCCCATCGCAGATTCCTGCAATTCATATGGAACGGCCAGATGTTCGAATTCACCACACTCCCCTTCGGCCTGTCATCAGCACCTTGGTGCTTCACAAAACTTCTCAAACCAATAGTGGGAAAACTGAGATTGCTAGGCATACGCCTCATAATTTATCTGGACGACCTCCTTTTGATGGACCAGTCCAAGTCTCAGTTGATGTTCAATCTGAACACAACTATTGCGCTTTTCCAGGACCTTGGTTTCGTGATCAACCAACAGAAGTCGCAACTTACTCCGACTCAATCGTTAGTCTTTCTAGGGTTTCTAGTGGATTCCCGATCGGCGTCTCTCAGTCTCCCGACGCCGAAGATCTCCAAGATAAAGAAGGAACTGAGGAAAGTCCTTCGACGAGACCACATTTCGTTACGTCAATTAGCCAGGGTGATCGGCCTGCTTTCCTCCTCGATTCAGGCCATTTTTCCGGGTCCCCTACACTACAGAGCCCTGCAACGCTTGAAAGCGTTTCACCTTCGCCGAGGGGTCACGTACTCCGAATTGATCTCCCTGTCTCCAGAGGCAAGGACGGAGTTGTTTTGGTGGCTGGACCACATGGAGGCATGGAATGGCAGAGCCATTTTTGGTGCAGCCCCGGATCTGGTGATCGAATCAGACGCCAGTCGCCAGGGATGGGGGGCTCGTTGCGGAGACATATCGTTCGGGGGACGCTGGACCCCGCAGGAACTAACCATGCATATCAACTGCCTGGAACTCCTGGCGGGATCTTTTGCGATCAAATCTCTCACGAGAGACAAAATCTCATGTGTTGTTCTACTACGGATGGACAACGTATCGGCGGTACATTACATAAATCGCTTAGGGGGAACAAGATCAAGAGCCCTAGCGGAACTGGCGATGAATCTTTGGCATTTTGCCTTCAACACCAAATCTCAGTCACAGCAGAGTATCTTCCGGGAGTCCAGAATGTGGGGGCAGACTGGAATTCTCGGTTTCTCCAGGATCCCAGCGATTGGCGACTACATCGCTCGGTCTTTCAGCCGATTATGGATCGCTGGGGTCCCTGTTCAGTGGATCTCTTTGCGTCTCGTTGGAACGCTCAACTTCCCCTATACTTCAGCTGGCGACCGGATCCGGGAGCGGCGGCAGTAGATGCGTTTCTCCAGCATTGGGATACCCTTCAGGGTTATGCTTTTCCCCCATTTCTCCTCATCCCGCGGGTTGCGGCTCAGGTTCGCCGCCAAGAGGCGACGGTGGTTCTGATAACCCCCTGGTGGAGGTCACAGCCGTGGTTCCCGACCCTGTTGGAACTCTCGTGCGAGTGTCCTCTTCGCCTCCCGCATTTTCCCTCAATACTCCTGGATCCGTTGGGTTCCTATCACCCTCTGGTCCTTCAAGGTCATCTTTCCCTCATAGCTTGGAAAATTTCCGGCATCGTTGGCAAGACAACCGACTTTCGCAGGAGGCTAATGACTTCATCGCACAGGCCTGGGCCCCGGGTACATGCAAACGATATAGATCTGCATGGAACAGATGGTCTCGCTGGTGTGTGGGCAAACACTGCGATCCCATGGGGGCCAGTATTACCGACATCATCAATTTCCTTGCAGAATTAGGGGACTCTGGCTTAGCGTATCGCACTATTAATTCTTTTCGTTCGGCCATCTCGGCGGGCCACCCGCCCCTTAACAATCTCCCGGTCGGGGAGCATCCCTGGATTTGTAAACTTCTTAAGGGTATTAGACTCTCCAGACCTCCGCAGCCCAGATATTCGGAACTCTGGGACGTGAACTTAGTTCTTACTCTCTTGTCCTCTTGGCGGGACAACCAATATTTGTCACTAAAGGAATTGTCAGCCAAATTGGCCGTGCTTCTCTGCCTCATTTCCTGTAAGCGAGTGTCCGATGTCAGAGCATTGGATATTTCCGCTCGTATCTTTACTCCAGAGGGAGTCACGTTTACTGTTGCAAGGAGGACAAAGTCTAATACCAGGTCGGTATCCTATCCCGCTTTTCCTGATTCCCCGAAGCTATGTGTGGTTCGATGTCTCAAAGTCTATGAGGAAGTAACCAGTTCTTGTAGACCTCCGGGTGTCGAGCAGTTATTGATTTCTATAAGAAAACCGTTTAAGGCGGTTTCTTCCCCTTCCATTGCCAGATGGATTCGATGGATTCTCTCTGAGGCAGGAATAGATGTTCAAGTTTTTGGCGCCCATTCTACTCGGGGTGCTATGGCTTCCAAAGCCATACAGGTGGGGGGCAGATTGGAGGACATCATGCATGCTGCTGATTGGTCTTCAGAGTCTACTTTTAAAAAGTTTTACTTTAAACCAATTCATGAAGCAGCCGCACTTGTGGTGAGTAAGCTTTAAACTTGCATAATCCTCGCCTCCGGTCCTGCGATAGAATACGAAATTTCCTAGCTATCGTGAAGGAAAGTTTCAATTCTATTAAGGACACGGAGGCGAGGATTATCGCACCCACATACTCTACGCTGGTATGTCCCCTCCCGATTACATCTACCTCCGTAACAAGGTAGTATACTTGAGTTTGTACATTTATTTGTTGTCCTTTTGATCATGTTCTAAATACA
Source organism: Pleurodeles waltl (assembly GCF_031143425.1). Classification (NCBI taxonomy): domain Eukaryota; kingdom Metazoa; phylum Chordata; class Amphibia; order Caudata; family Salamandridae; genus Pleurodeles; species Pleurodeles waltl. The sequence goes on from NC_090444.1 coordinate 850,840,942, forward strand.
TCAGGTTGTACTTGATTCAGATGTAATCACATTCTATTTAGTGGTATTTTAAGGTTCATGACTTTATTGCAGTCAGTATGTATCTATGTTTTATCGGATTTGCATCTAATTATACCTTTTTTTGGTAGGTTCCGAGACTACGACCAATTGACTCTACCAGGATTCCTTCCGCAGTGAAGTCGAGGAAGTGTGACGCATTACGGGATACTTATACCAACGTGAAGGAGCGCACCTCATTGGATACTCGTTACCATGGCGGCGGGCTCATGGAACTTGTAGTTTTTTTGTTCATGTTTTGTTTTACTTTGAACTTGCTGTTTAATTAAAAGTGAAGAAAGATCTGCATAATCCTCGCCTCCGTGTCCTTAATAGAATTGAAACTTTCCTTCACGATAGCTAGGAAATTTCGTATTCGCCGCACCAACTTATGGTGAAGAACTTTCTACAACGTTACAGCACTTGCTGCACCCATTTATGGTGAAAGACTTTTTGAAATATTATTCACATTCATTCTAATGACTGCATTTATCATGATGCTTTGGGGCTATTCGAGCTGAAATGTAAGACAGGGTTCTCCCTTTTTGGATTGTGTATTTAACGGTTCCCGTGAGCCTTTGAGCTGACGAGCTCTGGTGAAGCACCTGTGCGCCTACTGAGTGGTACAAAAACCTGAGTATACGTTTAGGCGGCATTTCAAGCAACCCCGTCTGCCACACTTTGCTCTCCGCTGATGACGGCCAAAAGCCAGCAACACGTGTCCGGAGATACGGCATTCGCCGCACCAACTTATGGTGAAAAACTTTCTACAACGTTACAGCATTTGCTGCACCCAATTATGGTGAAAGACCTTTTGAAATATTATTCAAATTCATTCTAATGACTGCATTTATCATGATGATTTGGGGTTATTCGAGCTGAAATGTAAGACAGGGTGCTCCCTTTTTGGATTGTGTATTTAACGGCTATCGTGAGCCTTTGAGCTGACGAGCTCTGGTGCAGCACCTATGCGCATACTGAGTGGTACAAAAACCTGAGTATACCTTTAGGCGGCATTTCAAGCAACCCCGTCTACCACAATTTGCTCTCCGCTGATGATAGCCGAAAGCCAGAAACACGTGTCCGGAGATAAGGAATTCGCCGCACCAACTTATGGTGAAGAACTTTCTACAACGTTACAGCACTTGCTGCACCCATTTATGGTGAAAGACTTTTTGAAATATTATTCGAAGTCATTCTAATGACTGCAGTATCATGATGCTTTGGGGCTATTCGAGCTGAAATGTAAGACAGGGTTCTCTCTTTTTAGATTGTGTATTTAACGGCTCCTGTGAGCCTTTGAGCTGACGAGCTCTGGTGAAGCACCTGTGCGTCTACTGAGTGGTACAAAAACCTGAGTATATGTTTAGGCGGCATTTCAAGCAACCCCATCTGCCACACTTTGCTCTCCGCTGATGACGGCCGAAAGCAAGAAACACGTGTCCGGAGATACGCCATTCGCTGCATCAACTTATGGTGAAAAACTTTCTACAACGTTACAGCACTTGCTGCACCCATTTATGGTGAAAGCTTTTTTGAAATATTATTCAAATTCATTCTAATGACTGCATTTATCATGATGCTTTGGGGCTATTCGAGCTGAAATGTAAGACAGGGTGCTCCCTTTTTGGATTGTGTATTTAACAGCTCCCGTGAGCCTTTGAGCTGACGAGCTCTGGTGCAGCACCTGTGCGCATACTGAGTGGTAGAAAAACCTGACTATACGTTTAGGCGGCATTTCAAGCAACCCCGTCTGCCACACTTTACTCTCTGCTGATGACGGCCAAAAGCCAGAAACACGTGTCCGGAGATAAGGCATTCGCCGCACCAACTTATGGTGAAAAACTTTCTACAACGTTACAGCACTTGCTGCACCCATTTATGGTGAAAGACGTTTTGAAATATTATTCAAATTCATTCTAATGACTGCATTTATCATGATGCTTTGGGGCTATTCGAGCTCAAATGTAAGACAGGGTGCTCCATTTTTGGACTGTGTATTTAACGGCTCCTGTGAGCCTTTGAGCTGATGAGCTCTGGTGAAGCACCTGTGCGCCTACTGAGTGGTACAAAAACCTGAGTATACGTTTAGGCGGCATTTCAAGCAACCCCGTCTGCCACACTTTGCTCTCCGCTGATGACGGCCAAAAGCCAGAAACACGTGTCAGGAGATACGTCATTCGCCACACCAACTTATGGTAAAAAACTTTCTACAAAGTTACAGCACTTGCTGCACCCATTTATGGTGAAAGACCTTTTGAAATATTATTCAAATTAATTCTAATGACTGCATTTATGATGATGATTTGGGGTTATTCGAGCTGAAATGTAAGACAGGGTGCTCCCTTTTTGGATTGTGTATTTAACGGCTCCTGTGAGCCTTTGAGCTGACGAGCTCTGGTGAAGCACCTGTGCGCCTACTGAGTGGTACAAAAACCTGAGTATACCTTTAGGCGGCATTTCAAGCAACCCCGTCTGCCACACTTTGCTCTCCGCTGATGACGGCCGAAAGCCAGAAACACGTGTCCGGAGATACGGCATTCGCTGCACCAACTTATGGTGAAAACCTTCTACAACGTTATAGCACTTGATGCACCAATTTATGGTGAAAGACCTTTTGAAATATTATTCAAATTCATTCTAATGACTGCATTTATCATGATGCTTTGGGGCTATTCGAGCTGAAATGTAAGACAGGGTGCTCCCTTTTTGGACTGTGTATTTAACGGCTCCCGTGAGCCTTTGAGCTGATGAGATCTGGTGAAGCACCTGTGCGCCTACTGAGTGGTACAAAAACCTTAGTATACGTTTAGGTGGCATTTCAAGCAACCCCGTCTGCCACAATTTGCTCTCTGCTGATGACAGCTGAAAGCCAAAAACACGTGTCCGGAGATACGGCATTTGCTGCACCAACTTATGGTGAAAAACTTTCTACAAAGTTACAGCACTTGCTGCACCCATTTATGGTGAAATACTTTTTGAAATATTATTCGAATTCATTCTAATGACTGCATTTATCATGATGCTTTGGGGCTATTCGAGCTGAAATGTAAGACAGGGTGCTCCCTTTTTGGATTGTGTATTTAACAGCTCCCGTGAGCCTTTGAGCTGACGAGCTCTGGTGCAGCACCTGTGCGCATACTGAGTGGTACAAAAACCTGAGTATACCTTTAGGCGGCATTTCAACCAACCCCGTCTACCACACTTTATTCTCTGCTGATGACGGCCGAAAGCCAGAAACACGTGTCTGGAGATACGGCATTCGCTGCACCAACTTATGGTGAAAACCTTCTACAACGTTACAGCACTTGCTGCACCCATTTATTGTGAAAGACCTTTTGAAATATTATTCAAATTCATTCTAATGAGTGAATTTATCATGATGATTTGGGGTTATTCGAACTGAAATGTAAGACAGGGTGCTCCCTTTTTGGACTGTGTATTGAACGGCTCCCGTGTGCCTTTGAGCTGACGAGCTTTGGTGAAGCATCTGTGCACCTACTGAGTGGTACAGAAACCTGAGTATACGTTTAGGCGGCATTTCAAGCAACCCCGTCTGCCACACTTTGCTCTCTGCTGGTGATGGGCGAAAGTCAGAAACACGTGTCCTGAGATAAGGCATTCGCCGCACCAACTTATGGTGAAAAACCTTCTAAAACATTACAGCACTTGCTGCACCCATTTATGGTGAAAGACTTTTTGAAATATTATTCAAATTCATTCTAATGACTGCATTTATCATGATGGTTTGGGGCTATTCGAGCTGAAATGTAAGACAGGGTGCTCCCTTTTTGGATTGTGTATTTAATGGCTCCTGTGAGCCTTTGAGCTGACGACCTATGGTGAAGCACCTGTGCGCCAACTGAGTGGTACAAAAACCTGAGTATACGTTTAGGCAGCATTTCAAGCAACCCCGTCTGCCACACTTTGCTCTCCACTGATGAAGGCCAAAAACCAGCAACACGTGTCCGGAGATACGGCATTCGCCGCACCAACTTATTGTGAGAAACGTTCTACAACGTTACAGCATTTGCTGCACCCATTTATGGTGAAAGACCTTTTGAAATATTATTCAAATTCATTCTAATGACTGCATTTATGATGATGATTTGGGGTTATTCGAGCTGAAATGTAAGACAGGGTGCTCCCTTTTTGGATTGTGTATTTAACGGCTATCGTGAGCCTTTGAGCTGCCGAGCTCTGGTGCAGCACCTATGCGCATACTGTGTGGTACAAAAACCTGAGTATACCTTTAGGCGGCATTTCAAGCAACCCCGTCTGCCACAATTTGCTCTCCGCTGATGACAGCCGAAAGCCAGAAACACGTGACCGGAGATACGGCATTCGCTGCACCAACTTATGGTGAAAAACTTTCTACAATGTTACAGCACTTGCTGCACCTATTTATGGTGAAAGACCTTTTGAAATATTATTCAAATTAATTCTAATGACTGTATTTATGATGATGATTTGGGGTTATTTGAGCTGAAATGTAAGACAGGGTGCTCCCTTTTTGGACTCTGTATTTAACGGCTCCCGTGAGCCTTTGAGCTGATGAGCTCTGGTGAAGCACCTGTGCGCCTACTGAGTGGTACAAAAACCTGAGTATAAGTTTAGGCGGCATTTCAAGCAACCCTGTCTGCCACACTTTGCTCTCTGCTGATGACGGCCGAAAGCCAGAAACACGTGTCCGGAGATAAGGCATTCGCCGCACCAACTTATGGTGAAAAACTTTCTACAACGTTACAGCACTTGCTGCACCCATTTATGGTGAAAGACGTTTTGAAATATTATTCAAATTCATTCTAATGACTGCATTTATCATGATGCTTTGGGGCTATTCGAGCTGAAATGTAAGACAGGGTGCTCCATTTTTGGACTGTGTATTTAACGGCTCCTGTGAGCCTTTGAGCTGATGAGCTCTGGTGAAGCACCTGTGCGCCTACTGAGTGGACCAAAAAACCTGAGTATACGTTTAGGCGGTATTTCAAGCAACCCCGTCTGCCACACTTTGCTCTCTGCTGATGACGGCCAAAAGCCAGAAACACGTGTCAGGAGATACGTCATTCGCCACACCAACTTATGGTAAAAAACTTTCTACAAAGTTACAGCACTTGCTGCACCCATTTATGGTGAAAGACCTTTTGAAATATTATTCAAATTAATTCTAATGACTGCATTTATGATGATGATTTGGGGTTATTCGAGCTGAAATGTAAAACAGGGTGCTCCCTTTTTGGATTGTGTATTTAACGGCTCCCGTGAGCCTTTGAGCTGACGAGCTCTGGTGAAGCACCTGTGCGCCTACTGAGTGGTACAAAAACCTGAGTATACCTTTAGGCGGCATTTCAAGCAACCCCGTCTGCCACACTTTGCTCTCCGGTGATGACGGCCGAAAGCCAGAAATACGTGTCCGGAGATACGGCATTCGCTCCACCAACTTATGGTGAAAACCTTCTACAACGTTACAGCACTTGATGCACCAATTTATGGTGAAAGACCTTTTGAAATATTATTCAAATTCATTCTAATGACTGCATTTATCATGATGCTTTGGGGCTATTCGAGCTGAAATGTAAGACAGGGTGCTCCCTTTTTGGACTGTGTATTTAACGGCTCCCGTGAGCCTTTGAGCTGATGAGATCTGGTGAAGCACCTGTGCGCCTACTGAGTGGTACAAAAACCTTAGTATACGTTTAGGTGGCATTTCAAGCAACCCCGTCTGCCACAATTTGCTCTCTGCTGATGACAGCTGAAAGCCAGAAACACATGTCCGGAGATACAGCATTTGCTGCACCAACTTATGGTGAAAAACTTTCTACAAAGTTACAGCACTTGCTGCACCCATTTATGGTGAAAGACTTTTTGAAATATTATTCGAATTCATTCTAATGACTGCATTTATCATGATGCTTTGGGGCTATTCGAGCTGAAATGTAAGACAGGGTGCTCCCTTTTTGGATTGTGTATTTAACAGCTCCCGTGAGCCTCTGAGCTGACGAGCTCTGGTGCAGCACCTGTGCGCATACTGAGTGGTACAAAAACCTGAGTATACCTTTAGGCGGCATTTCAACCAACCCCGTCTACCACACTTTGTTCTCTGCTGATGACGGCCGAAAGCCAGAAACACGTGTCTGGAGATACGGCATTCGCTGCACCAACTTATGGTGAAAACCTTCTACAACGTTACAGCACTTGCTGCACCCATTTATGGTGAAAGACCTTTTGAAATATTATTCAAATTCATTCTAATGAGTGAATTTATCATGATGATTTGGGGTTATTCGAACTGAAATGTAAGACAGGGTGCTCCCTTTTTGGACTGTGTATTGAATGGCTCCCGTGAGCCTTTGAGCTGACGAGCTTTGGTGAAGCACCTGTGCACCTACTGAGTGGTACAGAAACCTGAGTATACGTTTAGGCGGCATTTCAAGCAACCCCGTCTGCCACACTTTGCTCTCCGCTGATGACGGCCAAAAGCCAGCAACACGTGTCCGGAGATACGGCATTCGCCGCACCAACTTATGGTGAAAAACTTTCTACAACGTTACAGCATTTGCTGCACCCAATTATGGTGAAAGACCTTTTGAAATATTATTCAAATTCATTCTAATGACTGCATTTATCATGATGATTTGGGGTTATTCGAGCTGAAATGTAAGACAGGGTGCTCCCTTTTTGGATTGTGTATTTAACGGCTATCGTGAGCCTTTGAGCTGACGAGCTCTGGTGCAGCACCTATGCGCATACTGAGTGGTACAAAAACCTGAGTATACCTTTAGGCGGCATTTCAAGCAACCCCGTCTACCACAATTTGCTCTCCGCTGATGATAGCCGAAAGCCAGAAACACGTGTCCGGAGATAAGGAATTCGCCGCACCAACTTATGGTGAAGAACTTTCTACAACGTTACAGCACTTGCTGCACCCATTTATGGTGAAAGACTTTTTGAAATATTATTCGAAGTCATTCTAATGACTGCAGTATCATGATGCTTTGGGGCTATTCGAGCTGAAATGTAAGACAGGGTTCTCTCTTTTTAGATTGTGTATTTAACGGCTCCTGTGAGCCTTTGAGCTGACGAGCTCTGGTGAAGCACCTGTGCGTCTACTGAGTGGTACAAAAACCTGAGTATATGTTTAGGCGGCATTTCAAGCAACCCCATCTGCCACACTTTGCTCTCCGCTGATGACGGCCGAAAGCAAGAAACACGTGTCCGGAGATACGCCATTCGCTGCATCAACTTATGGTGAAAAACTTTCTACAACGTTACAGCACTTGCTGCACCCATTTATGGTGAAAGCTTTTTTGAAATATTATTCAAATTCATTCTAATGACTGCATTTATCATGATGCTTTGGGGCTATTCGAGCTGAAATGTAAGACAGGGTGCTCCCTTTTTGGATTGTGTATTTAACAGCTCCCGTGAGCCTTTGAGCTGACGAGCTCTGGTGCAGCACCTGTGCGCATACTGAGTGGTAGAAAAACCTGACTATACGTTTAGGCGGCATTTCAAGCAACCCCGTCTGCCACACTTTACTCTCTGCTGATGACGGCCAAAAGCCAGAAACACGTGTCCGGAGATAAGGCATTCGCCGCACCAACTTATGGTGAAAAACTTTCTACAACGTTACAGCACTTGCTGCACCCATTTATGGTGAAAGACGTTTTGAAATATTATTCAAATTCATTCTAATGACTGCATTTATCATGATGCTTTGGGGCTATTCGAGCTCAAATGTAAGACAGGGTGCTCCATTTTTGGACTGTGTATTTAACGGCTCCTGTGAGCCTTTGAGCTGATGAGCTCTGGTGAAGCACCTGTGCGCCTACTGAGTGGTACAAAAACCTGAGTATACGTTTAGGCGGCATTTCAAGCAACCCCGTCTGCCACACTTTGCTCTCCGCTGATGACGGCCAAAAGCCAGAAACACGTGTCAGGAGATACGTCATTCGCCACACCAACTTATGGTAAAAAACTTTCTACAAAGTTACAGCACTTGCTGCACCCATTTATGGTGAAAGACCTTTTGAAATATTATTCAAATTAATTCTAATGACTGCATTTATGATGATGATTTGGGGTTATTCGAGCTGAAATGTAAGACAGGGTGCTCCCTTTTTGGATTGTGTATTTAACGGCTCCTGTGAGCCTTTGAGCTGACGAGCTCTGGTGAAGCACCTGTGCGCCTACTGAGTGGTACAAAAACCTGAGTATACCTTTAGGCGGCATTTCAAGCAACCCCGTCTGCCACACTTTGCTCTCCGCTGATGACGGCCGAAAGCCAGAAACACGTGTCCGGAGATACGGCATTCGCTGCACCAACTTATGGTGAAAACCTTCTACAACGTTATAGCACTTGATGCACCAATTTATGGTGAAAGACCTTTTGAAATATTATTCAAATTCATTCTAATGACTGCATTTATCATGATGCTTTGGGGCTATTCGAGCTGAAATGTAAGACAGGGTGCTCCCTTTTTGGACTGTGTATTTAACGGCTCCCGTGAGCCTTTGAGCTGATGAGATCTGGTGAAGCACCTGTGCGCCTACTGAGTGGTACAAAAACCTTAGTATACGTTTAGGTGGCATTTCAAGCAACCCCGTCTGCCACAATTTGCTCTCTGCTGATGACAGCTGAAAGCCAAAAACACGTGTCCGGAGATACGGCATTTGCTGCACCAACTTATGGTGAAAAACTTTCTACAAAGTTACAGCACTTGCTGCACCCATTTATGGTGAAATACTTTTTGAAATATTATTCGAATTCATTCTAATGACTGCATTTATCATGATGCTTTGGGGCTATTCGAGCTGAAATGTAAGACAGGGTGCTCCCTTTTTGGATTGTGTATTTAACAGCTCCCGTGAGCCTTTGAGCTGACGAGCTCTGGTGCAGCACCTGTGCGCATACTGAGTGGTACAAAAACCTGAGTATACCTTTAGGCGGCATTTCAACCAACCCCGTCTACCACACTTTATTCTCTGCTGATGACGGCCGAAAGCCAGAAACACGTGTCTGGAGATACGGCATTCGCTGCACCAACTTATGGTGAAAACCTTCTACAACGTTACAGCACTTGCTGCACCCATTTATTGTGAAAGACCTTTTGAAATATTATTCAAATTCATTCTAATGAGTGAATTTATCATGATGATTTGGGGTTATTCGAACTGAAATGTAAGACAGGGTGCTCCCTTTTTGGACTGTGTATTGAACGGCTCCCGTGTGCCTTTGAGCTGACGAGCTTTGGTGAAGCATCTGTGCACCTACTGAGTGGTACAGAAACCTGAGTATACGTTTAGGCGGCATTTCAAGCAACCCCGTCTGCCACACTTTGCTCTCTGCTGGTGATGGGCGAAAGTCAGAAACACGTGTCCTGAGATAAGGCATTCGCCGCACCAACTTATGGTGAAAAACCTTCTAAAACATTACAGCACTTGCTGCACCCATTTATGGTGAAAGACTTTTTGAAATATTATTCAAATTCATTCTAATGACTGCATTTATCATGATGGTTTGGGGCTATTCGAGCTGAAATGTAAGACAGGGTGCTCCCTTTTTGGATTGTGTATTTAATGGCTCCTGTGAGCCTTTGAGCTGACGACCTATGGTGAAGCACCTGTGCGCCAACTGAGTGGTACAAAAACCTGAGTATACGTTTAGGCAGCATTTCAAGCAACCCCGTCTGCCACACTTTGCTCTCCACTGATGAAGGCCAAAAACCAGCAACACGTGTCCGGAGATACGGCATTCGCCGCACCAACTTATTGTGAAAAACGTTCTACAACGTTACAGCATTTGCTGCACCCATTTATGGTGAAAGACCTTTTGAAATATTATTCAAATTCATTCTAATGACTGCATTTATGATGATGATTTGGGGTTATTCGAGCTGAAATGTAAGACAGGGTGCTCCCTTTTTGGATTGTGTATTTAACGGCTATCGTGAGCCTTTGAGCTGCCGAGCTCTGGTGCAGCACCTATGCGCATACTGTGTGGTACAAAAACCTGAGTATACCTTTAGGCGGCATTTCAAGCAACCCCGTCTGCCACAATTTGCTCTCCGCTGATGACAGCCGAAAGCCAGAAACACGTGACCGGAGATACGGCATTCGCTGCACCAACTTATGGTGAAAAACTTTCTACAATGTTACAGCACTTGCTGCACCTATTTATGGTGAAAGACCTTTTGAAATATTATTCAAATTAATTCTAATGACTGTATTTATGATGATGATTTGGGGTTATTTGAGCTGAAATGTAAGACAGGGTGCTCCCTTTTTGGACTCTGTATTTAACGGCTCCCGTGAGCCTTTGAGCTGATGAGCTCTGGTGAAGCACCTGTGCGCCTACTGAGTGGTACAAAAACCTGAGTATAAGTTTAGGCGGCATTTCAAGCAACCCTGTCTGCCACACTTTGCTCTCTGCTGATGACGGCCGAAAGCCAGAAACACGTGTCCGGAGATAAGGCATTCGCCGCACCAACTTATGGTGAAAAACTTTCTACAACGTTACAGCACTTGCTGCACCCATTTATGGTGAAAGACGTTTTGAAATATTATTCAAATTCATTCTAATGACTGCATTTATCATGATGCTTTGGGGCTATTCGAGCTGAAATGTAAGACAGGGTGCTCCATTTTTGGACTGTGTATTTAACGGCTCCTGTGAGCCTTTGAGCTGATGAGCTCTGGTGAAGCACCTGTGCGCCTACTGAGTGGTACAAAAACCTGAGTATACGTTTAGGCGGTATTTCAAGCAACCCCGTCTGCCACACTTTGCTCTCTGCTGATGACGGCCAAAAGCCAGAAACACGTGTCAGGAGATACGTCATTCGCCACACCAACTTATGGTAAAAAACTTTCTACAAAGTTACAGCACTTGCTGCACCCATTTATGGTGAAAGACCTTTTGAAATATTATTCAAATTAATTCTAATGACTGCATTTATGATGATGATTTGGGGTTATTCGAGCTGAAATGTAAAACAGGGTGCTCCCTTTTTGGATTGTGTATTTAACGGCTCCCGTGAGCCTTTGAGCTGACGAGCTCTGGTGAAGCACCTGTGCGCCTACTGAGTGGTACAAAAACCTGAGTATACCTTTAGGCGGCATTTCAAGCAACCCCGTCTGCCACACTTTGCTCTCCGGTGATGACGGCCGAAAGCCAGAAATACGTGTCCGGAGATACGGCATTCGCTCCACCAACTTATGGTGAAAACCTTCTACAACGTTACAGCACTTGATGCACCAATTTATGGTGAAAGACCTTTTGAAATATTATTCAAATTCATTCTAATGACTGCATTTATCATGATGCTTTGGGGCTATTCGAGCTGAAATGTAAGACAGGGTGCTCCCTTTTTGGACTGTGTATTTAACGGCTCCCGTGAGCCTTTGAGCTGATGAGATCTGGTGAAGCACCTGTGCGCCTACTGAGTGGTACAAAAACCTTAGTATACGTTTAGGTGGCATTTCAAGCAACCCCGTCTGCCACAATTTGCTCTCTGCTGATGACAGCTGAAAGCCAGAAACACATGTCTGGAGATACAGCATTTGCTGCACCAACTTATGGTGAAAAACTTTCTACAAAGTTACAGCACTTGCTGCACCCATTTATGGTGAAAGACTTTTTGAAATATTATTCGAATTCATTCTAATGACTGCATTTATCATGATGCTTTGGGGCTATTCGAGCTGAAATGTAAGACAGGGTGCTCCCTTTTTGGATTGTGTATTTAACAGCTCCCGTGAGCCTCTGAGCTGACGAGCTCTGGTGCAGCACCTGTGCGCATACTGAGTGGTACAAAAACCTGAGTATACCTTTAGGCGGCATTTCAACCAACCCCGTCTACCACACTTTGTTCTCTGCTGATGACGGCCGAAAGCCAGAAACACGTGTCTGGAGATACGGCATTCGCTGCACCAACTTATGGTGAAAACCTTCTACAACGTTACAGCACTTGCTGCACCCATTTATGGTGAAAGACCTTTTGAAATATTATTCAAATTCATTCTAATGAGTGAATTTATCATGATGATTTGGGGTTATTCGAACTGAAATGTAAGACAGGGTGCTCCCTTTTTGGACTGTGTATTGAATGGCTCCCGTGAGCCTTTGAGCTGACGAGCTTTGGTGAAGCACCTGTGCACCTACTGAGTGGTACAGAAACCTGAGTATACGTTTAGGCGGCATTTCAAGCAACCCCGTCTGCCACACTTTGCTCTCTGCTGATGATGGCCGAAAGCCAGAAACACGTGTCCTGAGATAAGGCATTCGCCGCACCAACTTATGGTGAAAAACCTTCCACAACATTACAGCACTTGCTGCACCCATTTATGGTGAAAGACTTTTTGAAATATTATTCGAATTCATTCTAATGACTGCATTTATCATGATGGTTTGGGGCTATTCGAGCTGAAATGTAAGACAGGGTGCTCCCTTTTTGGATTGTGTATTTAATGGCTCCTGTGAGCCTTTGAGCTGACGACCTATGGTGAAGCACCTGTGCGCATACTGAGTGGTACAAAAACCTGAGTATACGTTTAGGCGGCATTTCAAGCAACCCCGTCTGCCACACTTTGCTCTCCGCTGATGACGGCCGAAAGCCAGAAACACGTGTCTGGAGATACGGCATTCGCTGCACCAACTTATGGTGAAAAACTTTCTACAACGTTACAGCACTTGCTGCACCTATTTATGGTGAAAGACCTTTTGAAATATTATTCAAATTTATTCTAATGACTGCATTTATGATGATGATTTGGGGTTATTCAAGCTGAAATGTAAGACAGGGTGCTCCCTTTTTGGACTCTGTATTTAACGGCTCCCGTGAGCCTTTGAGCTGACGAGCTCTGGTGAAGCACCTGTGCGCCAACTGAGTGGTACAAAAACCTGAGTATACGTTTAGGCAGCATTTCAAGCAACCCCGTCTGCCACACTTTGCTCTCCACTGATGAAGGCCGAAAGCCAGAAACACGTGTCCGGAGATACGGCATTCGCCGCACCAACTTATGGTGACAAACTTTCTACAACATTACAGCACTTGCTGCACCCATTTATGGTGAAAGACCTTTTGAAATATTATTCAAATTCATTCTAATGACTGCATTTATCATGATGCTTTGGGGCTATTCGAGCTGAAATGTAAGACAGGGTGCTCCATTTTTGGACTGTGTATTTAACGGCTCCTGTGAGCCTTTGAGCTGATGAGCTCTGGTGAAGCACCTGTGCGCCTACTGAGTGGTACAAAATCCTGAGTATACGTTTAGGCGGCATTTCAAGCAACCCCGTCTGCCACACTTTGCTCTCCGCTGATGACGGCCAAAAGCCAGAAACACGTGTCAGGAGATACGTCATTCGCCACACCAACTTATGGTAAAAAACTTTCTACAAAGTTACAGCACTTGCTGCACCCATTTATGGTGAAAGACCTTTTGAAATATTATTCAAATTCATTCTAATGACTGAATTTATGATGATGATTTGGGGTTATTCGAGCTGAAATGTAAAACAGGGTGCTCCCTTTTTGGATTGTGTATTTAACGGCTCCCGTGAGCCTTTGAGCTGACGAGCTCTGGTGAAGCACCTGTGCGCCTACTGAGTGGTACAAAAACCTGAGTATACCTTTAGGCGGCATTTCAAGCAACCCCGTCTGCCACACTTTGCTCTCCGCTGATGACGGCCGAAAGCCAGAAATACGTGTCCGGAGATACGGCATTCGCTCCACCAACTTATGGTGAAAACCTTCTACAACGTTACAGCACTTGTTGCACCAATTTATCGTGAAAGACCTTTTGAAATATTATTCAAATTCATTCTAATGACTGCATTTATCATGATGCTTTGGGGCTATTCGAGCTGAAATGTAAGACAGGGTGCTCCCTTTTTGGACTGTGTATTTAACGGCTCCCGTGAGCCTTTGAGCTGATGAGATCTGGTGAAGCACCTGTGCGCCTACTGAGTGGTACAAAAACCTTAGTATACGTTTAGGTGGCATTTCAAGCAACCCCGTCTGCCACAATTTGCTCTCTGCTGATGACAGCTGAAAGCCAGAAACACGTGTCCGGAGATACAGCATTTGCTGCACCAACTTATGGTGAAAAACTTTCTACAAAGTTACAGCACTTGCTGCACCCATTTATGGTGAAAGACTTTTTGAAATATTATTCGAATTCATTCTAATGACTGTATTTATCATGATGTTTTGGGGCTATTCGAGCTGAAATGTAAGACAGGGTGCTCCCTTTTTGGATTGTGTATTTAACAGCTCCCGTGAGCCTTTGAGCTGACGAGCTCTGGTGCAGCACCTGTGCGCATACTGAGTGGTACAAAAACCTGAGTATACCTTTAGGCGGCATTTCAACCAACCCCGTCTACCACACTTTGTTCTCTGCTGATGACGGCCGAAAGCCAGAAACACGTGTCTGGAGATACGGCATTCGCTGCACCAACTTATGGTGAAAACCTTCTACAACGTTACAGCACTTGCTGCACCCATTTATGGTGAAAGACCTTTTGAAATATTATTCAAATTCATTCTAATGAGTGAATTTATCATGATGATTTGGGGTTATTCGAACTGAAATGTAAGACAGGGTGCTCCCTTTTTGGACTGTGTATTGAATGGCTCCCGTGAGCCTTTGAGCTGACGAGCTTTGGTGAAGCACCTGTGCACCTACTGAGTGGTACAGAAACCTGAGTATACGTTTAGGCGGCATTTCAAGCAACCCCGTCTGCCACACTTTGCTCTCTGCTGATGATGGCCGAAAGCCAGAAACACGTGTCCTGAGATAAGGCATTCGCCGCACCAACTTATGGTGAAAAACCTTCTACAACATTACAGCACTTGCTGCACCCATTTATGGTGAAAGACTTTTTGAAATATTATTCGAATTCATTCTAATGACTGCATTTATCATGATGGTTTGGGGCTATTCGAGCTGAAATGTAAGACAGGGTGCTCCATTTTTGGATTGTGTATTTAATGGCTCCTGTGAGCCTTTGAGCTGACGACCTATGGTGAAGCACCTGTGCGCATACTGAGTGGTACAAAAACCTGACTATACGTTTAGGCGGCATTTCAAGCAACCCCGTCTGCCACACTTTGCTCTCCGCTGATGACGGCCGAAAGCCAGAAACATGTGTCTGGAGATACGGCATTCGCTGCACCAACTTATGGTGAAAAACTTTCTACAACGTTACAGCACTTGCTGCACCTATTTATGGTGAAAGACCTTTTGAAATATTATTCAAATTCATTCTAATGACTGCATTTATGATGATGATTTGGGGTTATTCAAGCTGAAATGTAAGACAGGGTGCTCCCTTTTTGGACTCTGTATTTAACGGCTCCCGTGAGCCTTTGAGCTGACGAGCTCTGGTGAAGCACCTGTGCGCCAACTGAGTGGTACAAAAACCTGAGTATACGTTTAGGCAGCATTTCAAGCAAACCCGTCTGCCACACTTTGCTCTCCACTGATGAAGGCCGAAAGCCAGAAACACGTGTCCGGAGATACGGCATTCGCCGCACCAACTTATGGTGACAAACTTTCTACAACATTACAGCACTTGCTGCACCCATTTATGGTGGAAGACTTTTTGAAATATTATTCGAATTCATTCTAATTTCTGCATTTATCATGATACTTTGGGGCTATTTGAGCTGAAATGTAAGACAGGGTGCTCCCTTTCTGGATTGTGTATTTAACGGCTCCCGTGAGCCTTTGAGCTGACGAGCTCTGGTGCAGCACCTGTGCGCATACTGAGTGGTACAAAAACCTGAGTATACGTTTAGGCGGCATTTCAAGCAACCCCGTCTGCCACACTTTGCTCTCCGCTGATGACGGCCGAAAGCCAGAAACACGTGTCCGGAGATACGGCATTCGCTGCACCAACTTATGGTGAAAAACTTTCTACAACGTTACAGCACTTGCTGCACCTATTTATGGTGAAAGACCTTTTGAAATATTATTCAAATTCATTCTAATGACTGCATTTATGATGATGATTTGGGGTTATTCGAGCTGAAATGTAAGACAGGGTGCTCCCTTTTTGGACTCTGTATTTAACGGCTCCCGTGAGCCTTAGAGTTGACGAGCTCTGGTGAAGCACCTGTGCGCCTACTGAGTGGTACTAAAACCTGAGTATAAGTTTAGGCGGCATTTCAAGCAACCCTGTCTGCCACACTTTGCTCTCTGCTGATGACTGCCGAAAGCCAGAAACACGTGTCCGGAGATAAGGCATTCGCCGCACCAACTTATGGTGAAAAACTTTCTACAACGTTACAGCACTTGCTGCACCCATTTATGGTGAAAGACGTTTTGAAATATTATCAAAATTAATTCTAATGACTGCATTTATCATGATGCTTTGGGGCTATTCGAGCTGAAATGTAAGACAGGGTGCTCCCTTTTTGGACTGTGTATTTAACGGCTCCCGTGAGCCTTTGAGCAGATGAGCCCTGTTGAAGCATCTGTGCGCCTGCTGAGTGGTACAAAAACCTGAGTATACGTTTAGGCGGCATTTCAAGCAACCCCGTCTGCCACACTTTGCTCTCCGCTGATGATGGCCGAAAGCCAGAAACACGTGTCCGGATATAAGGCATTCGCCGCACCAACTTCTGGTGAAAAACGTTCTACAATGTTACAGCACTTGCTGCACCCATTTATGGTGAAAGACTTTTTGAAATACTATTCAAATTCATTCTAATGACTGCATTTATCATGATGCTTTGGGGCTATTCGAGCTGAAATGTAAGACAGGGTTCTCCCTTTTTGGATTGTGTATTTAACGGCTCCCGTGTGTCTTTGAGCTGACGAGCTCTGGTGAAGCACCTGTGCGCCTACTGAGTGGTACAAAAACCTGAGTATACGTTTAGGCGGCATTTCAAGCAACTCTGTCTGCCACACTTTGCTCTCCACTGATGATGGCCAAAAGCCAGCAACACGTGTCCGGAGATACGGCATTCGCCGCACCAACTTTTGGTGAAAAACGTTCTACAACGTTACAGCATTTGCTGCACCCATTTATGGTGCAAGACTTTTTGAAATATTATTCAAATTCATTCTAATGTCTGCATTTATCATGATGATTTGGGGTTATTCGAGCTGAAATGTAAGACAGGGTGCTCCCTTTTTGGATTGTGTATTTAACGGCTATCGTGAGCCTTTGAGCTGCCGAGCTCTGGTGCAGCACCTATGCGCATACTGAGTGGTACAAAAACCTGAGTATACCTTTAGGCGGCATTTCAAGCAACCCCGTCTGCCATAATTTGCTCTCCGCTGATGACAGCCGAAAGCCAGAAACACGTGTCCGGAGATAAGGAATTCGCCGCACCAACTTATGGTGAAGAACTTTCTACAACGTTACAGCACTTGCTGCACCCATTTATGGTGAAAGACTTTTTGAAATATTATTCAAATTCATTCTAATGACTGCATTTATCATGATGATTTGGGGTTATTCGAGCTGAAATGTAAGACAGGTTGCTCCCTTTTTGGATTGTGTATTTAACGGCTGTTGTGAGCCTTTGAGCTGCCGAGCTCTGGTGCAGCACCTATGCGCATACTGAGTGGTACAAAAACCTGAGTATGCCTTTAGGCGGCATTTCAAGCAACCCCGTCTGCCACAATTTGCTCTCCGCTGATGACAGCCGAAAGCCAGAAACACGTGTTTGGAGATAAGGAATTCGCCGCACCAACTTATGGTGAAGAACTTTCTACAACGTTACAGCACTTTCTGCACCCATTTATGGTGAAAGACTTTTTGAAATATTATTCAAATTCATTCTAATGACTGCATTTATCATGATGCTTTGGGGCTATTCGAGCTGAAATGTAAGACAGGGTTCTCCCTTTTTGGATTGTGTATTTAACGGCTCCCGTGAGCCTTTGAGCTGACGAGCTCTGGTGAAGCACCTGTGCGCCAACTGAGTGGTACAAAAACCTGAGTATACGTTTAGGCAGCATTTCAAGCAACCCCGTCTGCCACACTTTGCTCTCCACTGATGAAGGCCGAAAGCCAGAAACACGTGTCCGGAGATACGGCATTCGCCGCACCAACTTATGGTGACAAACTTTCTACAACATTACAGCACTTGCTGCACCCATTTATGGTGGAAGACTTTTTGAAATATTATTCAAATTCATTCTAATTTCTGCATTTATCATGATACTTTGGGGCTATTTGAGCTGAAATGTAAGACAGGGTGCTCCCTTTCTGGATTGTGTATTTAACGGCTCCCGTGAGCCTTTGAGCTGACGAGCTCTGGTGCAGCACCTGTGCGCATACTGAGTGGTACAAAAACCTGAGTATACGTTTAGGCGGCATTTCAAGCAACCCCGTCTGCCACACTTTGCTCTCCGCTGATGACGGCCGAAAGCCAGAAACACGTGTCCGGAGATACGGCATTCGCTGCACCAACTTATGGTGAAAAACTTTCTACAACGTTACAGCACTTGCTGCACCTATTTATGGTGAAAGACCTTTTGAAATATTATTCAAATTCATTCTAATGACTGCATTTATGATGATGATTTGGGGTTATTCGAGCTGAAATGTAAGACAGGGTGCTCCCTTTTTGGACTCTGTATTTAACGGCTCCCGTGAGCCTTAGAGCTGACGAGCTCTGGTGAAGCACCTGTGCGCCTACTGAGTGGTACAAAAACCTGAGTATAAGTTTAGGCGGCATTTCAAGCAACCCTGTCTGCCACACTTTGCTCTCTGCTGATGACTGCCGAAAGCCAGAAACACGTGTCCGGAGATAAGGCATTCGCCGCACCAACTTATGGTGAAAAACTTTCTACAACGTTACAGCACTTGCTGCACCCATTTATGGTGAAAGACGTTTTGAAATATTATCAAAATTAATTCTAATGACTGCATTTATCATGATGCTTTGGGGCTATTCGAGCTGAAATGTAAGACAGGGTGCTCCCTTTTTGGACTGTGTATTTAACGGCTCCCGTGAGCCTTTGAGCAGATGAGCCCTGGTGAAGCATCTGTGCGCCTACTGAGTGGCACAAAAACCTGAGTATACGTTTAGGCGGCATTTCAAGCAACCCCGTCTGCCACAGTTTGCTCTCCGCTGATGATGGCCGAAAGCCAGAAACACGTGTCCGGATATAAGGCATTCGCCGCACCAACTTCTGGTGAAAAACGTTCTACAATGTTACATCACTTGCTGCACCCATTTATGGTGAAAGACTTTTTGAAATACTATTCAAATTCATTCTAATGACTGCATTTATCATGATGCTTTGGGGCTATTCGAGCTGAAATGTAAGACAGGGTTCTCCCTTTTTGGATTGTGTATTTAACGGCTCCCGTGAGTCTTTGAGCTGACGAGCTCTGGTGAAGCACCTGTGCGCCTACTGAGTGGTACAAAAACCTGAGTATACGTTTAGGCGGCATTTCAAGCAACTCTGTCTGCCACACTTTGCTCTCCACTGATGATGGCCAAAAGCCAGCAACACGTGTCCGGAGATACGGCATTCGCCGCACCAACTTTTGGTGAAAAACGTTCTACAACGTTACAGCATTTGCTGCACCCATTTATGGTGAAAGACCTTTTGAAATATTATTCAAATTCATTCTAATGACTGCATTTATCATGATGATTTGGGGTTATTCGAGCTGAAATGTAAGACAGGGTGCTCCCTTTTTGGATTGTGTATTTAACGGCTATCGTGAGCCTTTGAGCTGCCGAGCTCTGGTGCAGCACCTATGCGCATACTGAGTGGTACAAAAATCTGAGTATACCTTTAGGCGGCATTTCAAGCAACCCCGTCTGCCATAATTTGCTCTCCGCTGATGACAGCCGAAAGCCAGAAACACGTGTCCGGAGATAAGGAATTCGCCGCACCAACTTATGGTGAAGAACTTTCTACAACGTTACAGCACTTGCTGCACCCATTTATGGTGAAAGACTTTTTGAAATATTATTCAAATTCATTCTAATGACTGCATTTATCATGATGATTTGGGGTTATTCGAGCTGAAATGTAAGACAGGTTGCTCCCTTTTTGGATTGTGTATTTAACGGCTGTCGTGAGCCTTTGAGCTGCCGAGCTCTGGTGCAGCACCTATGCGCATACTGAGTGGTACAAAAACCTGAGTATGCCTTTAGGCGGCATTTCAAGCAACCCCGTCTGCCACAATTTGCTCTCCGCTGATGACAGCCGAAAGCCAGAAACACGTGTTTGGAGATAAGGAATTCGCCGCACCAACTTATGGTGAAGAACTTTCTACAACGTTACAGCACTTTCTGCACCCATTTATGGTGAAAGACTTTTTGAAATATTATTCAAATTCATTCTAATGACTGCATTTATCATGATGCTTTGGGGCTATTCGAGCTGAAATGTAAGACAGGGTTCTCCCTTTTTGGATTGTGTATTTAACGGCTCCCGTGAGCCTTTGAGCTGACGAGCTCTGGTGAAGCAACTGTGCGCCTACTGAGTGGTACAAAAACCTGAGTATACGTTTAGGCGGCATTTCAAGCAACCCCGTCTGCCACACTTTGCTCTCCGCTGATGACGGCCAAAAGCCAGCAACACGTGTCCGGAGATACGGCATTCGCCGCACCAACTTATGGTGAAAAACTTTCTACAACGTTACAGCATTTGCTGCACCCATTTATGGTGAAAGACCTTTTGAAATATTATTCAAATTCATTCTAATTACTGCATTTATCATGATGATTTGGGGTTATTCGAGCTGAAATGTAAGACAGGGTGCTCCCTTTTTGGATTGTGTATTTAACGGCTATCGTGAGCCTTTGAGCTGCCGAGCTCTGGTGCAGCACCTATGCGCATACTGAGTGGTACAAAAACCTGAGTATACCTTTAGGAGGCATTTCAAGCAACCCCGTCTGCCACAATTTGCTCTCCGCTGATGACAGCCGAAAGCCAGAAACACGTGTCCGGAGATAAGGAATTCGCCGCACCAACTTATGGTGAAGAACTTTCTACAACGTTACAGCACTTCCTGCACCCATTTATGGTGAAAGACTTTTTGAAATATTATTCGAATTCATTCTAATGACTGCATTTATCATGATGCTTTGGGGCTATTCGAGCTGAAATGTAAGACAGGGTTCTCTCTTTTTGGATTGTGTATTTAACAGCTCCTGTGAACCTTTGAGCTGACGAGCTCTGGTGAAGCACCTGTGCGTCTACTGAGTGGTACAAAAACCTGAGTATATGTTTAGGCGGCATTTCAAGCAACCCCGTCTGCCACACTTTGCTCTCCGCTGATGACGTCCGAAAGCAAGAAACACGTGTCCAGAGATACGGCATTCGCTGCACCAACTTATGGTGAAAAACTTTCTACAACGTTACAGCACTTGCTGCACCCATTTATGGTGAAAGACTTTTTGAAATATTATTCAAATTCATTCTAATGACTGCATTTATCATGATGCTTTTTGGCTATTTGAGCTGAAATGTAAGACAGGGTGCTCCCTTTTTTTGATTGTGTATTTAACAGCTTCCGTGAGCCTTTGAGCTCACGAGCTCTGGTGCAGCACCTGTGCGCATACTGGGTGGTACAAAAACCTGAGTATACGTTTAGGCGGCATTTCAAGCAATCCCATCTGCCACACTTTGTTCTCCGCTGATGACGGCCGAAAGCTAGAAACACGTGTCCGGAGATACGGCATTCGCTGCACCAACTTATGGTGAAAACCCTCTACAACGCTACAGCACTTGCTGCACCCATTTATGGTGAAAGACCTTTTGAAATATTATTCAAATTCATTCTAATGACTGAATTTATCATGATGATTTGGGGTTATTCGAGCTGAAATGTAAGACAGGGTGCTCCCTTTTTGGACTGTGTATTGAACGGCTCCCGTGAGCCTTTGAGCTGACGAGCTTTGGTGAAGCACCTGTGCACCTACTGAGTGGTACAAAAACCTGAGTGTACATTTAGGCGGCATTTCAAGCAACCCCGTCTGCCACACTTTGCTCTCCGCTGATGATGGCCGAAAGCCAGAAACACGTGTCCTGAGATAAGGCATTCGCCGCACCAACTTATTGTGAAAAACTTTCTATAACATTACAGAACTTGCTGCACCCATTTATGCTGAAAGACTTTTTGAAATATTATTCGAATTCATTCTAATGACTGCATTTATCATGATGGTTTGGGGCTATTTGAGCTGAAATGTAAGACAGGGTGCTCCCTTTTTGGATTGTGTATTTAACGGCTCCTGTAAGCCTTTGAGCTGACGACCTATGGTGAAGCACCTGTGCGCCAACTGAGTGGTACAAAAACCTGAGTATACGTTTAGGCGGCATTTCAAGCAACCCCGTCTGCCACACTTTGCTCTCCACTGATGAAGGCCGAAAGCCAGAAACACGTGTCCGGAGATACGGCATTCGCCGCACCAACTTATGGTGACAAACTTTCTACAACATTACAGCACTTGCTGCACCCATTTATGGTGGAAGACTTTTTGAAATATTATTAAAATTCATTCTAATTACTGCATTTAACATGATGCTTTGGGGCTATTCGAGCTGAAATGTAAGACAGGGTGCTCCCTTTCTGGATTGTGTATTTAACGGCTCCCGTGAGCCTTTGAGCTGACGAGCTCTGGTGCAGCTCCTGTGCGCATACTGAGTGGTACAAAAACCTGAGTATACGTTTAGGCGGCATTTCAAGCAACCCCGTCTGCCACACTTTGCTCTCCGCTGATGACGGCCGAAAGCCAGAAACACATGTCCGGAGGTACGGCATTCGCTGCACCAACTTATGGTGAAAAACTTTCTACAACGTTACAGCACTTGCTGCACCTATTTATGGTGAAAGACCTTTTGAAATATTATTCAAATTCATTCTAATGACTGCATTTATGATGATGATTTGGGGTTATTCGAGCTGAAATGTAAGACAGGGTGCTCCCTTTTTGGACTGTGTATTTAACGGCTCCCGTGAGCCTTTGAGCTGACGAGCTCTGGTGTAGCACCTGTGCGCCTACTGAGTGGTACAAAAACCTGAGTATACGTTTAGGCGGCATTTCAAGCAACCCTGTCTACCACACTTTGCTCTCTGCTAATGACGGCCGAAAGCCAGAAACACGTGTCCGGAGATGAGGCATTCGCCGCACCAACTTATGGTGAAAAACTTTATACAATGTTACAGCACTTGCTGCACCCATTTATGGTGAAAGACTTTTTGAAATATTATTCGAATTCATTCTAATGACTGTATTTATCATGATGCTTTGGGGCTATTCGAGCTGAAATGTAAGACAGGGTTCTCCCTTTTTGGATTGTGTATTTAACGGCTCCCGTGAGCCTTTGAGCTGACGAGCTCTGGTGAAGCACCTGTGCGCCTACTGAGTGGTACAAAAACCTGAGTATACGTTTAGGCGGCATTTCAAGCAACCCCGTCTGCCACACTTTGCTCTCCACTGATGAAGGCCGAAAGCCAGAAACACGTGTCCGGAGATACGGCATTCGCCGCACCAACTTATGATGACAAACTTTCTACAACATTACAGCACTTGCTGCACCCATTTATGGTGGAAGACTTTTTGAAATATTATTCAAATTAATTCTAATGACTGCATTTATCATGATGCTTTGGGGCTATTCGAGCTGAAATGTAAGACAGGGTGCTCCCTTTTTGGACTGTGTATTTAACGGCTCCCGTGAGCCTTTGAGCAGATGAGCCCTGGTGAAGCATCTGTGCGCCTACTGAGTGGTACAAAAACCTGAGTATACGTTTAGGCGGCATTTCAAGCAACCCCGTCTGCCACACTTTGCTCTCCGCTGATGATGGCCGAAAGCCAGAAACACGTGTCCGGATATAAGGCATTCGCCGCACCAACTTATGGTGAAAAACGTTCTACAATGTTACAGCACTGGCTGCACCCATTTATGGTGAAAGACTTTTTGAAATAGTATTCAAATTCATTCTAATGACTGCATTTATCATGATGCTTTGGGGCTTTTCGAGCTGAAATGTAAGACAGGGTTCTCACTTTTTTGGATTGTGTATTTAACGGCTCCCGTGAGTCTTTGAGCTGACGAGCTCTGGTGAAGTACCTGTGCGCCTACTGAGTGGTACAAAAACCTGAGTATACGTTTAGGCGGCATTTCAAGCAACTCCGTCTGCCACACTTTGCTCTCCGCTGATGATGGCCAAAAGCCAGCAACACGTGTCCGGAGAAACGGCATTCGCCGCACCAACTTATGGTGAAAAACGTTCTACAACGATACAGCATTTGCTGCACCCATTTATGGTGAAAGACCTTTTGAAATATTATTCAAATTCATTCTAATGACTGCATTTATCATGATGATTTGGGGTTATTCGAGCTGAAATGTAAGACAGGGTGCTCCCTTTTTGGATTGTGTATTTAACGGCTATCGTGAGCCTTTGAGCTGCCGAGCTCTGGTGCAGCACCTATGAGCATACTGAGTGGTACAAAAACCTGAGTATACCTTTAGGCGGCATTTCAAGCAACCCCGTCTGCCACAATTTGCTCTCCGCTGATGACAGCCGAAAGCCAGAAACACGTGTCCGGAGATAAGGAATTCGCTGCACCAACTTATGGTGAAGAACTTTCTACAACGTTACAGCACTTGCTGCACCCATTTATGGTGAAAGACTTTTTGAAATATTATTCGAATTCATTCTAATGACTGTATTTATCATGATGCTTTGGGGCTATTCGAGCTGAAATGTAAGACAGGGTTCTCCCTTTTTGGATTGTGTATTTAACGGCTCCCGTGAGCCTTTGAGCTGACGAGCTCTGGTGAAGCACCTGTGCGCCTACTGAGTGGTACAAAAACCTGAGTATACGTTTAGGCGGCATTTCAAGCAACCCCGTCTGCCACACTTTGCTCTCCACTGATGAAGGCCGAAAGCCAGAAACACGTGTCCGGAGATACGGCATTCGCCGCACCAACTTATGATGACAAACTTTCTACAACATTACAGCACTTGCTGCACCCATTTATGGTGGAAGACTTTTTGAAATATTATTCAAATTAATTCTAATGACTGCATTTATCATGATGCTTTGGGGCTATTCGAGCTGAAATGTAAGACAGGGTGCTCCCTTTTTGGACTGTGTATTTAACGGCTCCCGTGAGCCTTTGAGCAGATGAGCCCTGGTGAAGCACCTGTGCGCATACTGAGTGGTACAAAAACCTGAGTATACGTTTAGGCGGCATTTCAAGCAACCCCGTCTGCCACACTTTGCTCTCCGCTGATGACGGCCGAAAGCCAGAAACACATGTCCGGAGGTACGGCATTCGCTGCACCAACTTATGGTGAAAAACTTTCTACAACGTTACAGCACTTGCTGCACCTATTTATGGTGAAAGACCTTTTGAAATATTATTCAAATTCATTCTAATGACTGCATTTATGATGATGATTTGGGGTTATTGGAGCTGAAATGTAAGACAGGGTGCTCCCTTTTTGGACTGTGTATTTAACGGCTCCCGTGAGCCTTTGAGTTGACGAGCTCTGGTGTAGCACCTGTGCGCCTACTGAGTGGTACAAAAACCTGAGTATACGTTTAGGCGGCATTTCAAGCAACCCTGTCTACCACACTTTGCTCTCTGCTAATGACGGCCGAAAGCCAGAAACACGTGTCCGGAGATGAGGCATTCGCCGCACCAACTTATGGTGAAAAACTTTATACAATGTTACAGCACTTGCTGCACCCATTTATGGTGAAAGACTTTTTGAAATATTATTCGAATTCATTCTAATGACTGTATTTATCATGATGCTTTGGGGCTATTCGAGCTGAAATGTAAGACAGGGTTCTCCCTTTTTGGATTGTGTATTTAACGGCTCCCGTGAGCCTTTGAGCTGACGAGCTCTGGTGAAGCACCTGTGCGCCTACTGAGTGGTACAAAAACCTGAGTATACGTTTAGGCGGCATTTCAAGCAACCCCGTCTGCCACACTTTGCTCTCCACTGATGAAGGCCGAAAGCCAGAAACACGTGTCCGGAGATACGGCATTCGCCGCACCAACTTATGATGACAAACTTTCTACAACATTACAGCACTTGCTGCACCCATTTATGGTGGAAGACTTTTTGAAATATTATTCAAATTAATTCTAATGACTGCATTTATCATGATGCTTTGGGGCTATTCGAGCTGAAATGTAAGACAGGGTGCTCCCTTTTTGGACTGTGTATTTAACGGCTCCCGTGAGCCTTTGAGCAGATGAGCCCTGGTGAAGCATCTGTGCGCCTACTGAGTGGTACAAAAACCTGAGTATACGTTTAGGCGGCATTTCAAGCAACCCCGTCTGCCACACTTTGCTCTCCGCTGATGATGGCCGAAAGCCAGAAACACGTGTCCGGATATAAGGCATTCGCCGCACCAACTTATGGTGAAAAACGTTCTACAATGTTACAGCACTGGCTGCACCCATTTATGGTGAAAGACTTTTTGAAATAGTATTCAAATTCATTCTAATGACTGCATTTATCATGATGCTTTGGGGCTTTTCGAGCTGAAATGTAAGACAGGGTTCTCCCTTTTTGGATTGTGTATTTAACGGCTCCCGTGAGTCTTTGAGCTGACGAGCTCTGGTGAAGTACCTGTGCGCCTACTGAGTGGTACAAAAACCTGAGTATACGTTTAGGCGGCATTTCAAGCAACTCCGTCTGCCACACTTTGCTCTCCGCTGATGATGGCCAAAAGCCAGCAACACGTGTCCGGAGAAACGGCATTCGCCGCACCAACTTATGGTGAAAAACGTTCTACAACGTTACAGCATTTGCTGCACCCATTTATGGTGAAAGACCTTTTGAAATATTATTCAAATTCATTCTAATGACTGCATTTATCATGATGATTTGGGGTTATTCGAGCTGAAATGTAAGACAGGGTGCTCCCTTTTTGGATTGTGTATTTGACGGCTATCGTGAGCCTTTGAGCTGCCGAGCTCTGGTGCAGCACCTATGAGCATACTGAGTGGTACAAAAACCTGAGTATACCTTTAGGCGGCATTTCAAGCAACCCCGTCTGCCACAATTTGCTCTCCGCTGATGACAGCCGAAAGCCAGAAACACGTGTCCGGAGATAAGGAATTCGCTGCACCAACTTATGGTGAAGAACTTTCTACAACGTTACAGCACTTGCTGCACCCATTTATGGTGAAAGACTTTTTGAAATATTATTCAAATTCATTCTAATGACTGCATTTATCATGATGATTTGGGGTTATTCGAGCAGAAATGTAAGACAGGGTGCTCCCTTTTTGGATTGTGTATTTAACGGCTATTGTGAGCCTTTGAGCTGCCGAGCTCTGGTGCAGCACCTATGCGCATACTGAGTGGTACAAAAACCTGAGTATACCTTTAGGCGGCATTTCAAGCAACCCCGTATGCCACAATTTGCTCTCCGCTGATGACAGCCGAAAGCCAGAAACACGTGTCCGGAGATAAGGAATTCGCCGCACCAACTTATGGTGAAGAACTTTCTACAACGTTACAGCACTTGCTGCACCCATTTATGGTGAAAGACTTTTTGAAATATTATTCAAATTCATTCTAATGACTGCATTTATCATGATGCTTTGGGGCTATTTGAGCTGAAATGTAAGACAGGGTTCTCCCTTTTTGGATTGTGTATTTAACAGCTCCTGTGAGCCTTTGAGCTGACGAGCTCTGGTGAAGCACCTGTGCGTCTACTGAGTGGTACAAAAACCTGAGTATATGTTTAGGCGGCATTTCAAGCAACCCCGTCTGCCACACTTTGCTCTCCGCTGATGACGTCCGAAAGCAAGAAACACGTGTCCGGAGATACGGCATTCGCTGCACCAACTTATGGTGAAAAACTTTCTACAACGTTACAGCACTTGCTGCACCCATTTATGGTGAAAGACTTTTTGAAATATTATTCAAATTCATTCTAATGACTGCATTTATCATGATGCTTTGGGGCTACTTGAGCTGAAATGTAAGACAGGGTGCTCCATTTTTTTTATTGTGTATTTAACAGCTCCCGTGAGCCTTTGAGCTCACGAGCTCTGGTGCAGCACCTGTGCGCATACTGGGTGGTACAAAAACCTGAGTATACGTTTAGGCGCATTTCAAGCAACCCCATCTGCCACACTTTGTTCTCCGCTGATGACGGCCGAAAGCTAGAAACACGTGTCCGAAGATACGGCATTCGCTGCACCAACTTATGGTGAAAACCCTCTACAACGTTACAGCACTTGCTGCACCCATTTATGGTGAAAGACCTTTTGAAATATTATTCAAATTCATTCTAATTACTGAATTTATCATGATGATTTGGAGTTATTCGAGCTGAAATGTAAGACAGGGTGGTCCCTTTTTGGACTGTGCATTGAACGGCTCCCGTGAGCCTTTGAGCTGACGAGCTTTGGTGAAGCACCTGTGCACCTACTGAGTGGTTCAAAAACCTGAGTATACATTTAGGCGGCATTTCAAGCAACCCCGTCTGCCACACTTTGCTCTCCGCTGATGATGGCCGAAAGCCAGAAACACGTGTCCTGAGATAAGGCATTCGCCGCACCAACTTATTGTGAAAAACTTTCTACAACATTACAGAACTTGCTGCACCCATTTATGCTGAAAGACTTTTTGAAATATTATTCAAATTCATTCTAATGACTGCATTTATCATGATGGTTTAGGGCTATTTGAGCTGAAATGTAAGACAGGGTGCTCCCTTTTTGGATTGTGTATTTAACGGCTCCTGTGAGCCTTTGAGCTGACGACCTATGGTGAAGCACCTGTGCACCAACTGAGTGGTACAAAAACCTGAGTATACGTTTAGGCGGCATTTCAAGCAACCCCGTCTGCCACACTTTGCTCTCCACTGATGAAGGCCGAAAGCCAGAAACACGTGTCCGGAGATACGGCATTCGCCGCACCAACTTATGGTGACAAACTTTCTACAACATTACAGCACTTGCTGCACCCATTTATGGTGGAAGACTTTTTGAAATATTATTCGAATTCATTCTAATTACTGCATTTAACATGATGCTTTGGGGCTATTCGAGCTGAAATGTAAGACAGGGTGCTCCCTTTCTGGATTGTGTATTTAACGGCTCCCGTGAGCCTTTGAGCTGACGAGCTCTGGTGCAGCTCCTGTGCGCATACTGAGTGGTACAAAAACCTGAGTATACGTTTAGGCGGCATTTCAAGCAACCCCGTCTGCCACACTTTGCTCTCTGCTGATGACGGCCGAAAGCCAGAAACACGTGTCCGGAGGTACGGCATTCGCTGCACCAACTTATGGTGAAAAACTTTCTACAACGTTACAGCACTTGCTGCACCTATTTATGGTGAAAGACCTTTTGAAATATTATTCAAATTCATTCTAATGACTGCATTTATGATGATGATTTGGGGTTGTTCGAGCTGAAATGTAAGACAGGGTGCTCCCTTTTTGGACTGTGTATTTAACGGCTCCGGTGAGCCTTTGAGCTGACGAGCTCTGGTGAAGCACCTGTGCGCCTACTGAGTGGTACAAAAACCTGAGTATACGTTTAGGCGGCATTTCAAGCAACCCTGTCTACCACACTTTGCTCTCTGCTAATGACGGCCGAAAGCCAGAAACACGTGTCCGGAGATGAGGCATTCGCCGCACCAACTTATGGTGAAAAACTTTCTACAATGTTACAGCACTTGCTGCACCCATTTATGGTGAAAGACTTTTTGAAATATTATTCGAATTCATTCTAATGACTGTATTTATCATGATGCTTTGGGGCTATTCGAGCTGAAATGTAAGACAGGGTTCTCCCTTTTTGGATTGTGTATCTAACGGCTCCCGTGAGCCTTTGAGCTGACGAGCTCTGGTGAAGCACCTGTGCGCCTACTGAGTGGTACAAAAACCTGAGTATACGTTTAGGCGGCATTTCAAGCAACCCCGTCTGCCACACTTTGCTCTCCACTGATGAAGGCCGAAAGCCAGAAACACGTGTCCGGAGATACGGCATTCGCCGCACCAACTTATGATGACAAACTTTCTACAACATTACAGCACTTGCTGCACCCATTTATGGTGGAAGACTTTTTGAAATATTATTCAAATTAATTCTAATGACTGCATTTATCATGATGCTTTGGGGCTATTCGAGCTGAAATGTAAGACAGGGTGCTCCCTTTTTGGACTGTGTATTTAACGGCTCCTGTGAGCCTTTGAGCAGATGAGCCCTGGTGAAGCATCTGTGCGCCTACTGAGTGGTACAAAAACCTGAGTATACGTTTAGGCGGCATTTCAAGCAACCCCGTCTGCCACACTTTGCTCTCCGCTGAAGATGGCCGAAAGCCAGAAACACGTGTCCGGATATAAGGCATTCGCCGCACCAACTTATGGTGAAAAACGTTCTACAATGTTACAGCACTGGCTGCACCCATTTATGGTGAAAGACTTTTTGAAATAGTATTCAAATTCATTCTAATGACTGCATTTATCATGATGCTTTGGGGCTATTCGAGCTGAAATGTAAGACAGGGTTCTCCCTTTTTGGATTGTGTATTTAACGGCTCCCGTGAGTCTTTGAGCTGACGAGCTCTGGTGAAGTACCTGTGCGCCTACTGAGTGGTACAAAAACCTGAGTATACGTTTAGGCGGCATTTCAAGCAACTCCGTCTGCCACACTTTGCTCTCCGCTGATGATGGCCAAAAGCCAGCAACACGTGTCCGGAGAAACGGCATTCGCCGCACCAACTTATGGTGAAAAACGTTCTACAACGTTACAGCATTTGCTGCACCCATTTATGGTGAAAGACCTTTTGAAATATTATTCAAATTCATTCTAATGACTGCATTTATCATGATGATTTGGGGTTATTCGAGCTGAAATGTAAGACAGGGCGCTCCCTTTTTGGATTGTGTATTTAACGGCTATCGTGAGCCTTTGAGCTGCCGAGCTCTGGTGCAGCACCTATGAGCATACTGAGTGGTACAAAAACCTGAGTATACCTTTAGGCGGCATTTCAAGCAACCCCGTCTGCCACAATTTGCTCTCCGCTGATGACAGCCGAAAGCCAGAAACACGTGTCCGGAGATAAGGAATTCGCTGCACCAACTTATGGTGAAGAACTTTCTACAACGTTACAGCACTTGCTGCACCCATTTATAGTGAAAGACTTTTTGAAATATTATTCAAATTCATTCTAATGACTGCATTTATCATGATGATTTGGGGTTATTCGAGCTGAAATGTAAGACAGGGTGCTCCCTTTTTGGATTGTGTATTTAACGGCTATTGTGAGCCTTTGAGCTGCCGAGCTCTGGTGCAGCACCTATGCGCATACTGAGTGGTACAAAAACCTGAGTATACCTTTAGGCGGCATTTCAAGCAACCTCGTCTGCCACAATTTGCTCTCCGCTGATGACAGCCGAAAGCCAGAAACACGTGTCCGGAGATAAGGAATTCGCCGCACCAACTTATGGTGAAGAACTTTCTACAACGTTACAGCACTTGCTGCACCCATTTATGGTGAAAGACTTTTTGAAATATTATTCAAATTCATTCTAATGACTGCATTTATCATGATGCTTTGGGGCTATTTGAGCTGAAATGTAAGACAGGGTTCTCCCTTTTTGGATTGTGTATTTAACAGCTCCTGTGAGCCTTTGAGCTCACGAGCTCTGGTGCAGCACCTGTGCGCATACTGGGTGGTACAAAAACCTGAGTATACGTTTAGGCGCATTTCAAGCAACCCCATCTGCCACACTTTGTTCTCCGCTGATGACGGCCGAAAGCTAGAAACACGTGTCCGGAGATACGGAATTCGCCGCACCAACTTATGGTGAAAAACTTTCTACAACGTTACAGCACTTGCTGCACCCATTTATGGTGAAAGACCTTTTGAAATATTATTCAAATTCATTCTAATGACTGAATTTATCATGATGATTTGGAGTTATTCGAGCTGAAATGTAAGACAGGGTGGTCCCTTTTTGGACTGTGCATTGAACGGCTCCCGTGAGCCTTTGAGCTGACGAGCTTTGGTGAAGCACCTGTGCACCTACTGAGTGGTTCAAAAACCTGAGTATACATTTAGGCGGCATTTCAAGCAACCCCGTCTGCCACACTTTGCTCTCCACTGATGAAGGCCGAAAGCCAGAAACACGTGTCCGGAGATACGGCATTCGCCGCACCAACTTATGATGACAAACTTTCTACAACATTACAGCACTTGCTGCACCCATTTATGGTGGAAGACTTTTTGAAATATTATTCAAATTCATTCTACTTACTGCATTTATCATGATGCTTTGGGGCTATTCAAGCTGAAATGTAAGACAGGGTGCTCCCTTTCTGGATTGTGTATTTAACGGCTCCTGTGAGCCTTTGAGCTGACGAGCTCTGGTGCAGCTCCTGTGCGCATACTGAGTGGTACAAAAACCTGAGTATACGTTTAGGCGGCATTTCAAGCAACCCCGTCTGCCACACTTTGCTCTCCGCTGATGATGGCCAAAAGCCAGCAACACGTGTCCGGAGATACGGCATTCGCCGCACCAACTTATGGTGAAAAACTTTCTACAACGTTACAGCATTTGCTGCACCCATTTATGGTGAAAGACCTTTTGAAATATTATTCAAATTCATTCTAATGACTGCATTTATCATGATGATTTGGGGTTATTCAAGCTGAAATGTAAGACAGGGTGCTCCCTTTTTGGATTGTGTATTTAACGACTATCGTGAGCCTTTGAGCTGCCGAGCTCTGGTGCAGCACCTATGCCCATACTGAGTGGTACAAAAACCTCAGTATACCTTTAGGCGGCATTTCAAGCAACCCCGTCTGCCACAATTTGCTCTCCGCTGATGACAGCCGAAAGCCAGAAACACGTGTCCGGAGATAAGGAATTCGCCGCACCAACTTATGGTGAAGAACTTTCTACAACGTTACAGCACTTGCTGCACCCATTTATGGTGAAAGACTTTTTGAAATATTATTTGAATTCACTCTAATGACTGCATTTATCATGATGCTTTGGGGCTATTCGAGCTGAAATGTAAGACAGGGTTCTCCCTTTTTGGATTGTGTATTTAACGGCTCCCGTGAGCCTTTGAGCTGACGAGCTCTGGTGAAGCACCTGTGCGCCTACTGAGTGGTACAAAAACCTGAGTATACGTTTAGGCAGCATTTCAAGCAACCCCGTCTGCCACACTTTGCTCTCCGCTGATGACGGCCAAAAGCCAGCAACACGTGTCCGGAGATACGGAATTCGCCGCACCAACTTATGGTGAAAAACTTTCTACAACGTTACAGCATTTGCTGCACCCATTTATGGTGAAAGACCTTTTGAAATATTATTCAAATTCATTCTAATGACTGAATTTATCATGATGATTTGGGGTTATTCGAGCTGAAATGTAAGACAGGGTGCTCCCTTTTTGGATTGTGTATTTAACGGCTATCGTGAGCCTTTGAGCTGACGAGCTCTGGTGCAGCACCTATGCGCATACTGAGTGGTACAAAAACCTGAGTATACCTTTAGGCGGCATTTCAAGCAACCCCGTCTGCCACAATTTGCTCTCCGCTGATGACAGCCGAAAGCCAGAAACACGTGTCCGGAGATAAGGAATTCGCCGCACCAACTTATGGTGAAAAACTTTCTACAACGTTACAGCACTTGCTGCACCCATTTATGGTGAAAGACTTTTTGAAATATTATTCGAATTCATTCTAATGACTGCATTTATCATGATGCTTTGGGGCTATTCGAGCTGAAATGTAAGACAGGGTTCTCTCTTTTTGGATTGTGTATTTAACAGCTCCTGTGAGCCTTTGAGCTGACGAGCTCTGGTGAAGCACCTGTGCGTCTACTGAGTGGTACAAAAACCTGAGTATATGTTTAGGCGGCATTTCAAGCAACCCCTTCTGCCACACTTTGCTCTCCGCTGATGACGGCCGAAAGCAAGAAACACGTGTCTGGAGATACGGCATTCGCTGCACCAACTTATGGTGAAAAACTTTCTACAACGTTACAGCACTTGCTGCACCCATTTATGGTGAAAGACTTTTTGAAATATTATTCAAATTCATTCTAATGACTGCATTTATCATGATGCTTTGGGGCTATTTGAGCTGAAATGTAAGACAGGGTGCTCCCTTTTTTTGATTGTGTATTTAAAAGCTCCCGTGAGCCTTTGAGCTCACGAGCTCTGGGGCAGCACCTGTGCGCATACTGGGTGGTACAAAAACCTGAGTATACGTTTAGGCGGCATTTCAAGCAATCCCATCTGCCACACTTTGTTCTCCGCTGATGACGGCCGAAAGCTAGAAACACGTGTCCGGAGATACGGCATTCGCTGTACCAACTTATGGTGAAAACCCTCTACAACGTTACAGCACTTGCTGCACCCATTTTTGGTGAAAGACCTTTTGAAATATTATTCAAATTCATTCTAATGACTGAATTTATCATGATGATTTGGGGTTATTTGAGCTGAAATGTAAGACAGGGTGCTCCCTTTTTGGACTGTGCATTGAACGGCTCCCGTGAGCCTTTGAGCTGACGAGCTTTGGTGAAGCACCTGTGCATCTACTGAGTGGTACAAAAACCTGAGTATACATTTAGGCGGCATTTCAAGCAACCCCGTCTGCCACACTTTGCTCTCCGCTGATGATGGCCGAAAGCCAGAAAAACGTGTCCTGAGATAAGGCATTCACCGCACCAACTTATTGTGAAAAACTTTCTACAACATTACAGAACTTGCTGCACCCATTTATGCTGAAAGACTTTTTGAAATATTATTTGAATTCATTCTAATGACTGCATTTATCATGATGGTTTGGGGCTATTTGAGCTGAAATGTAAGACAGGGTGCTCCCTTTTTGGATTGTGTATTTAACGGCTCCTGTGAGCCTTTGAGCTGACGACCTATGGTGAAGCACCTGTGCGCCAACTGAGTGGTACAAAAACCTGAGTATACGTTTAGGCGGCATTTCAAGCAACCCCGTCTGCCA
The DNA here is from genome assembly GCF_031143425.1 of Pleurodeles waltl. Lineage (NCBI taxonomy): Eukaryota > Metazoa > Chordata > Amphibia > Caudata > Salamandridae > Pleurodeles > Pleurodeles waltl. Next base: position 850,875,938 of record NC_090444.1, read on the forward strand.
CACTTTTCTCTCCACTGATGAAGGCCGAAAGCCAGAAACACGTGTCCGGAGATACGGCATTCGCCGCACCAACTTATGGTGACAAACTTTCTACAACATTACAGCACTTGCTGCACCCATTTATGGTGGAAGACTTTTTGAAATATTATTCGAATTCATTCTAATTACTGCATTTAACATGATGCTTTGGGGCTATTCGAGCTGAAATGTAAGACAGGGTGCTCCCTTTCTGGATTATGTATTTAACGGCTCCCGTGAGCCTTTGAGCTGAAGAGCTCTGGTGCAGCTCCTGTGCGCATACTGAGTGGTACAAAAACCTGAGTATACGTTTAGGCGGCATTTCAAGCAACCCCGTCTGCCACACTTTGCTCTCCGCTGATGACGCCCGAAAGCCAGAAACACGTGTCCGGAGGTACGGCATTCGCTGCACCAACTTATGGTGAAAAACTTTCTACAACGTTACAGCACTTGCTGCACCTATTTATGGTGAAAGACCTTTTGAAATATTATTCAAATTGATTCTAATGACTGCATTTATGATAATGATTTGGGGTTATTCGAGCTGAAATGTAAGACAGGGTGCTCCCTTTTTGGACTGTGTATTTAACGGCTCGGGTGAGCCTTTGAGCTGACGAGCTCTGGTGAAGCACCTGTGCGCCTACTGAGTGGTACAGAAACCTGAGTATACGTTTAGGCGGCATTTCAAGCAACCCTGTCTACCACACTTTGCTCTCTGCTAATGACGGCCGAAAGCCAGAAACACGTGTCCGGAGATAAGGCATTTGCCGCACCAACTTATGGTGAAAAACTTTCTACAATGTTACAGCACTTGCTGCACCCATTTATGGTGAAAGACTTTTTGAAATATTATTCGAATTCATTCTAATGACTGAATTTATCATGATGATTTGGGGTTATTCGAGCTGAAATGTAAGACAGGGTGCTCCCTTTTTGGACTGTGTATTGAACGGCTCCCGTGAGCCTTTGAGCTGACGAGCTTTGGTGAAGCACCTGTGCACCTACTGAGTGGTACAAAAACCTGAGTATACGTTTAGGCGGCATTTCAAGCAACCCCGTCTGCCACACTTTGCTCTCCGCTGATGATGGCCGAAAGCCAGAAACAAGTGTCCTGAGATAAGGCATTCGCCGCACCAACTTATTGTGAAAAACTTTCTACAACATTACAGAACTTGCTGCACCCATTTATGCTGAAAGACTTTTTGAAATATTATTCGAATTCATTCTAATGACTGTATTTATCATGATGCTTTGGGGCGATTCGAGCTGAAATGTAAGACAGGGTGCTCCCTTTTTGGATTGTGTATTTAACGACTATCGTGAGCCTTTGAGCTGCCGAGCTCTGGTGCAGCACCTATGCGCATACTGAGTGGTACAAAAACCTGAGTATACCTTTAGGCGGCATTTCAAGCAACCCCGTCTGCCACAATTTGCTCTCCGCTGATGACAGCCGAAAGCCAGAAACACGTGTCCGGAGATAAGGAATTCGCCGCACCAACTTATGGTGAAGAACTTTCTACAACGTTACAGCACTTGCTGCACCCATTTATGGTGAAAGACTTTTTGAAATATTACTCGAATTCATTCTAATGACTGCATTTATCATGATGCTTTGGGGCTATTCGAGCTGAAATGTAAGACAGGGTTCTCCCTTTTTGGATTGTGTATTTAACGGCTCCCGTGAGCCTTTGAGCTGACGAGCTCTGGTGAAGCACCTGTGCGCCTACTGAGTGGTACAAAAACCTGAGTATACGTTTAGGCGGCATTTCAAGCAACCCCGTCTGCCACACTTTGCTCTCCGCTGATGACGGCCAAAAGCCAGCAACACGTGTCCGGAGATACGGCATTCGCCGCACCAACTTATGGTGAAAAATTTTCTACAACGTTACAGCATTTGCTGCACCCATTTATGGTGAAAGACCTTTTGAAATATTATTCAAATTCATTCTAATGACTGCATTTATCATGATGGTTTGGGGCTATTCGAGCTGAAATGTAAGACAGGGTGCTCCCTTTTTGGATTGTGTATTTAACGGCTCCTGTGAGCCTTTGAGCTGACGACCTATGTTGAAGCACCTGTGCGCCAACTGAGTGGTACAAAAACCTGAGTATACGTTTAGGCGGCATTTCAAGCAACCCCGTCTGCCACACTTTGCTCTCCACTGATGAAGGCCGAAAGCCAGAAACACGTGTCCGGAGATACGGCATTCGCCGCACCAACTTATGATGGCAAACTTTCTACAACATTACAGCACTTGCTGCACCCATTTATGGTGGAAGACTTTTTGAAATATTATTCGAATTCATTCTACTTTCTGCATTTATCATTATGCTTTGGGGCTATTCGAGCTGTAATGTAAGACAGGGTGCTCCCTTTCTGGATTGTGTATTTAACGGCTCCTGTGAGCCTTTGAGCTGACGAGCTCTGGTGCAGCTCGTGTGCGCATACTGAGTGGTACAAAAACCTGAGTATACGTTTAGGCGGCATTTCAAGCAACCCCGTCTGCCACACTTTGCTCTCCGCTGATGATGGCCAAAAGCCAGCAACACGTGTCCGGAGATAAGGAATTCGCCGCACCAACTTATGGTGAAGAACTTTCTACAACGTTACAGCACTTGCTGCACCCATTTATGGTGAAAGACTTTTTGAAATATTACTCGAATTCATTCTAATGACTGCATTTATCATGATGCTTTGGGGCTATTCGAGCTGAAATGTAAGACAGGGTTCTCCCTTTTTGGATTGTGTATTTAACGGCTCCCGTGAGCCTTTGAGCTGACGAGCTCTGGTGAAGCACCTGTGCGCCTACTGAGTGGTACAAAAACCTGAGTATACGTTTAGGCGGCATTTCAAGCAACCCCGTCTGCCACACTTTGCTCTCCGCTGATGACGGCCAAAAGCCAGCAACACGTGTCCGGAGATACGGCATTCGCCGCACCAACTTATGGTGAAAAATTTTCTACAACGTTACAGCATTTGCTGCACCCATTTATGGTGAAAGACCTTTTGAAATATTATTCAAATTCATTCTAATGACTGCATTTATCATGATGGTTTGGGGCTATTCGAGCTGAAATGTAAGACAGGGTGCTCCCTTTTTGGATTGTGTATTTAACGGCTCCTGTGAGCCTTTGAGCTCACGACCTATGTTGAAGCACCTGTGCGCCAACTGAGTGGTACAAAAACCTGAGTATACGTTTAGGTGGCATTTCAAGCAACCCCGTCTGCCACACTTTGCTCTCCACTGATGAAGGCCGAAAGCCAGAAACACGTGTCCGGAGATACGGCATTCGCCGCACCAACTTATGATGGCAAACTTTCTACAACATTACAGCACTTGCTGCACCCATTTATGGTGGAAGACTTTTTGAAATATTATTCGAATTCATTCTACTTTCTGCATTTATCATTATGCTTTGGGGGTATTCGAGCTGTAATGTAAGACAGGGTGCTCCCTTTCTGGATTGTGTATTTAACGGCTCCTGTGAGCCTTTGAGCTGACGAGCTCTGGTGCAGCTCGTGTGCGCATACTGAGTGGTACAAAAACCTGAGTATACGTTTAGGCGGCATTTCAAGCAACCCCGTCTGCCACACTTTGCTCTCCGCTGATGATGGCCAAAAGCCAGCAACACGTGTCCGGAGATACGGCATTCGCCGCACCAACTTATGGTGAAAAACATTCTACAACGTTACAGCACTTGCTGCACCTATTTATGGTGAAAGACCTTTTGAAATATTATTCAAATTCATTCTAATGACTGCATTTATGATGATGATTTGGGGTTATTCGAGCTGAAATGTAAGACAGGGTGCTCCCTTTTTGGACTGTGTATTTAACGGCTCCCGTGAGCCTTTGAGCTGACGAGCTCTGGTGAAGCACCTGTGCGCCTACTGAGTGGTACAAAAACCTGAGTATACGTTTAGGCGGCATTTCAAGCAACCCTGTCTACCACACTTTGCTCTCTGCTGATGACGGCTGAAAGCCAGAAACACGTGTCCGGAGATAAGGCATTCGCCGCACCAACTTATGGTGAGAAACTTTCTACAATGTTACAGCACTTGCTGCACCCATTTATGGTGAAAGACTTTTTGAAATATTATTCGAATTCATTCTAATGACTGTATTTATCATGATGCTTTGGGGCTATTCGAGCTGAAATGTAAGACATGGTTCTCCCTTTCTGGATTGTGTATTTATCGGCTCCCGTGAGCCTTTGAGCTGACGAGCTCTGGTGAAGCACCTGTGCGCCAACTGAGTGGTACAAAAACCTGAGTATACGTTTAGGCGGCATTTCAAGCAACCCCGTCTGCCACACTTTGCTCTCCGCTGATGATGGCCAAAAGCCAGCAACACGTGTCCGGAGATACGGCATTCGCCGCACCAACTTATGGTGAAAAACTTTCTACAACGTTACAGCATTTGCTGCACCCATTTATGGTGAAAGACCTTTTGAAATATTATTAAAATTCATTCTAATGACTGCATTTATCATGATGATTTGGGGTTATTCGAGCTGAAATGTAAAACAGGGTGCTCCCTTTTTGGATTGTGTATTTAACGGCTATCGTGAGCCTTTGAGCTGACGAGCTCTGGTGCAGCACCTATGCGCATACTGAGTGGTACAAAAACCTGAGTATACCTTTAGGCGGCATTTCAAGCAACCCCGTCTGCCACAATTTGCTCTCTGCTAATGACAGCCGAAAGCCAGAAACACGTGTCCGGAGATAAGGAATTCGCCGCACCAACTTATGGTGAAGAACTTTCTACAACGTTACAGCACTTGCTGCACCCATTTATGGTGAAAGACTTTTTGAAATATTATTCGAATTCATTCTAATGACTGCATTTATCATGATGCTTTGGGGCTATTCGAGCTGAAATGTAAGACAGGGTTCTCCCTTTTTGGATTGTGTATTTAACGGCTCCCGTGAGCCTTTGAGCTGACGAGCTCTGGTGAAGCACCTGTGCGCCTACTGAGTGGTACAAAAACCTGAGTATACGTTTAGGCGGCATTTCAAGGAACCCCGTCTGCCACACTTTTCTCTCCGCTGATGACGGCCAAAAGCCAGCAACACGTGTCCGGAGATAAGGCATTCGTTGCACCAACTTATGGTGAAAAACTTTCTACAACGTTACAGCACTTGCTGCACCCATTTATGGTGAAAGACTTTTTGAAATATTATTCAAATTCATTCTAATGACTGCATTTATCATGATGCATTGGGGCTATTTGAGCTGAAATGTAAGACAGGGTGCTCCCTTTTTGGATTGTGTATTTAACAGCTCCCATGAGCCTTTGAGCTGACGAGCTCTGGTGAAGCACCTGTGCGCCTACTGAGTTGTACAAAAACCTGAGTATACGTTTAGGCGGCATTTCAAGCAACCCCGTCTGCCACACTTTGATCTCCGCTGATGACGGCCAAAAGCCAGCAACACGTGTCCGGAGATACGGCATTCGCCGCACCAACTTATGGTGAAAAACTTTCTACAACGTTACAGCATTTGCTGCACACATTTATGGTGAAAGACCTTTTGAAATATTATTCAAATTCATTCTAATGACTGCATTTATCATGATGATTTGGGGTTATTCGAGCTGAAATGTAAGACAGGGTGCTCCCTTTTTGGATTGTGTATTTAACGGCTATCGTGAGCCTTTGAGCTGACGAGGTCTGGTGCAGCACCTATGCGCATAGTGAGTGGTACAAAAACCTGAGTATACCTTTAGGCGGCATTTCAAGCAACCCCGTCTGCCACAATTTGCTCTCCGCTGATAACGGCCGAAAGCCAGAAACACGTGTCCGGAGGTACGACATTCGCTGCACCAACTTATGGTGAAAAACTTTCTACAACGTTACAGCACTTGCTGCACCTATTTATGGTGAAAGACCTTTTGAAATATTATTCAAATTCATTCTTATGACTGCATTTATGATGATGATTTGGGGTTATTCGAGCTGAAATGTAAGACAGGGTGCTCCCTTTTTGGACTGTGTATTTAACGGCTCCCGTGAGCCTTTGAGCTGACGAGCTCTGGTGAAGCACCTGTGCGCCTACTGAGTGGTACAAAAACCTGAGTATACGTTTAGGCGGCATTTCAAGCAACCCTGTCTACCACACTTTGCTCTCTGCTGATGACGGCCGAAAGCCAGAAACACGTGTCCGGAGATAAGGCATTCGCCTCACCAACTTATGGTGAAAAACTTTCTACAATGTTACAGCACTTGCTGCACCCATTTATGGTGAAAGACTTTTTGAAATATTATTCGAATTCATTCTAATGACTGTATTTATCTTGATGCTTTGGGGCTATTCGAGCTGAAATGTAAGACAGGGTTCTCCCTTTTTGGATTGTGTATTTAACGGCTCCCGTGAGCCTTTGAGCTGACGAGCTCTGGTGAAGCACCTGTGCGCCTACTGAGTGGTACAAAAACCTGAGTATACGTTTAGGCGGCATTTCAGGCAACCCTGTCTACCACACTTTGCTCTCTGCTGATGACGGCCGAAAGCCAGAAACACGTGTCCGGAGATAAGGCATTCGCCGCACCAACTTATGGTGAAAAAATTTCTACAATGTTACAGCACTTGCTGCACCCATTTATGGTGAAAGACTTTTTGAAATATTATTCAAATTCATTCTAATGACTGCATTTATCATGATGCTTTGGGGCTATTCGAGCTGAAATGTAAGACAGGGTTCTCCCTTTTTGGATTAAGTATTTAACGGCTCCCGTGAGCCTTTGAGCTGACGAGCTCTGGTGCAGCTCCTGTGCGCATACTGAGTGGTACAAAAACCTGAGTATACGTTTAGGCGGCATATCAAGCAACCCCGTCTGCCACACTTTGCTCTCCGCTGATAACGGCCGAAAGCCAGAAACACGTGTCCGGAGATACGGCATTCGCTGCACCAACTTATGGTGAAAAACTTTCTACAACGTTACAGCACTTGCTGCACCTATTTATGGTGAAAGACCTTTTGAAATATTATTCAAATTCATTCTAATGACTGCATTTATGATGATGATTTGGGGTTATTCGAGCTGAAATGTAAGACAGGGTGCTCCCTTTTTGGACTGTGTATTTACCGGCTCCCGTGAGCCTTTGAGCTGACGAGCTCTGGTGAAGCACCTGTGCGCCTACTGAGTGGTACAAAAACCTGAGTATACGTTTAGGCGGCATTTCAAGCAACCCTGTCTACCACACTTTGCTCTCTTCTGATGACGGCCGAAAGCCAGAAACACGTGTCCGGAGATAAGGCATTCGCCGCACCAACTTATGGTGAAAAACTTTCTACAATGTTACAGCACTTGCTGCACCCATTTATGGTGAAAGACTTTTTGAAATATTATTCGAATTCATTCTAATGACTGCATTTATCATGATGCTTTGGGGCTATTCGAGCTGAAATGTAAGACAGGGTTCTCCCTTTTTGGATTAAGTATTTAACGGCTCCCGTGAGCCTTTGAGCTGACGAGCTCTGGTGAAGCACCTGTGCGCCTACTGAGTGGTACAAAAACCTGAGTATACGTTTAGGCGACATTTCAAGCAACCCCGTCTGCCACACTTTGCTCTCCGCTGATGATGGCCAAAAGCCAGCAACACGTGTCTGGAGATACGGCATTCGCCGCACCAACTTATGGTGAAAAACTTTCTACAACGTTACAGCATTTGCTGCACCCATTTATGGTGAAAGACCTTTTGAAATATTATTAAAATTCATTCTAATGACTGCATTTATCATGATGATTTGGGGTTATTCGAGCTGAAATGTAATACAGGGTGCTCCCTGTTTGGATTGTGTATTTAACGGCTATCGTGAGCCTTTGAGCTGACGAGCTCTGGTGCAGCACCTATGCGCATACTGAGTGGTACAAAAACCTGAGTATACCTTTAGGCGGCATTTCAAGCAACCCCGTCTGCCATAATTTGCTCTCCGCTGATGACAGCCGAAAGCCAGAAACACGTGTCCGGAGATAAGGAATTCGCCGCACCAACTTATGGTGAAGAACTTTCTACAACGTTACAGCACCTGCTGCACCCATTTATGGTGAAAGACTTTTTGAAATATTATTCGAATTCATTCTAATGACTGCATTTATCATGATGCTTTGGGGCTATTCGAGCTGAAATGTAAGACAGGGTTCTCCCTTTTTGGATTGTGTATTTAACGGCTCCCGTGAGCCTTTGAGCTGACGAGCTCTGGTGAAGCACCTGTGCGCCTACTGAGTGGTACAAAAACCTGAGTATACGTTTAGGCGGCATTTCAAGCAACCCTGTCTACCACACTTTGCTCTCTGCTGATGACGTCCGAAAGCCAGAAACACGTGTCCGGAGATAAGGCATTCGCCGCACCAACTTATGGTGAAAAACTTTCTACAATGTTACAGCACTTGCTGCACCCATTTATGGCGAAAGACTTTTTGAAATATTATTCGAATTCATTCTAATGACTGTATTTATCATGATGCTTTGGGGCTATTCGAGCTGAAATGTAAGACAGGGTTCTCCCTTTTTGGATTGTGTATTTAACGGCTCCCGTGAGCCTTTGAGCTGACGAGCTCTGGTGAAGCACCTGTGCGCCTACTGAGTGGTACAAAAACCTGAGTATACGTTTAAGCGGCATTTCAAGCAACCCTGTCTACCACACTTTGCTCTCTGCTGATGACGGCCGAAAGCCAGAAACACGTGTCCGGAGATAAGGCATTCGCCGCACCAACTTATGGTGAAAAACATTCTACAATGTTACAGCACTTGCTGCACCCATTTATGGTGAAAGACTTTTTGAAATATTATTCGAATTCATTCTAATGACTGCATTTATCATGATGCTTTGGGGCTATTCGAGCTGAAATGTAAGACAGGGTTCTCCCTTTTTGGATTAAGTATTTAACGGCTCCCGTGAGCCTTTGAGCTGACGAGCTCTGGTGAAGCACCTGTGCGCCTACTGAGTGGTACAAAAACCTGAGTATACGTTTAGGCGGCATTTCAAGCAACCCCGTCTGCCACACTTTGCTCTCCGCTGATGATGGCCAAAAGCCAGCAACACGTGTCCGGAGATACGGCATTCGCCGCACCATCTTATGGTGAAAAACTTTCCACAACGTTACAGCATGTGCTGCACCCATTTATGGTGAAAGACCTTTTGAAATATTATTCAAATTCATTCTAATGACTGCATTTATCATGATGATTTGGGGTTATTCGAGCTGAAATGTAAGACAGGGTGCTCCCTTTTTGGATTGTGTATTTAACGGCTATCGTGAGCCTTTGAGCTGACGAGCTCTGGTGCAGCACCTATGCGCATACTGAGTGGTACAAAAACCTGAGTATACCTTTAGGCGGCATTTCAAGCAACCCCGTCTGCCACAATTTGCTCTCCGCTGATGACAGCCGAAAGCCAGAAACACGTGTCCGGAGATAAGGAATTCGCAGCACCAACTTATGGTGAAGAACTTTCTACAACGTTACAGCACTTGCTGCACCCATTTATGGTGAAAGACTTTTTGAAATATTATTCGAATTCATTCTAATGACTGCATTTATCATGATGCTTTGGGGCTATTCAAGCTGAAATGTAAGACAGGGTTCTCCCTTTTTGGATTGTGTATTTAACGGCTCCTGTGAGCCTTTGAGCTGACGAGCTCTGGTGAAGCACCTGTGCGCCTACTGAGTGGTACAAAAACCTGAGTATACGTTTAGGCGGCATTTCAAGCAACCCCGTCTGCCACACTTTGCTCTCCGCTGATGATGGCCAAAAGCCAGCAACACGTGTCCGGAGATACAGCATTTGCCGCACCAACTTATGGTGAAAAACTTTCTACAACGTTACAGCATTTGCTGCACCCATTTATGGTGAAAGACCTTTTGAAAATTCATTCTAATGACTGCATTTATCATGATGATTTGGGGTTATTCGAGCTGAAATGTAAGACAGGGTGCTCCCTTTTTGGATTGTGTATTTAACGGCTATCGTGAGCCTTTGAGCTGACGAGCTCTGGTGCAGCACCTATGCGCATACTGAGTGGTACAAAAACCTGAGTATACCTTTAGGCGGTATTTCAAGCAACCCCGTCTGCCACAATTTGCTCTCCGCTGATGACAGCCTAAAGCCAGAAACACGTGTCCGGAGATAAGGAATTCGCCGCACCAACTTATGGTGAAGAACTTTCTACAACGTTACAGCACTTGCTGCACCCATTTATGGTGAAAGACTTTTTGAAATATTATTCGAATTCATTCTAATGACTGCATTTATCATGATGCTTTGGGGCTATTCGAGCTGAAATGTAAGACAGGGTTCTCCCTTTTTGGATTGTGTATTTAACGGCTCCCGTGAGCCTTTGAGCTGACGAGCTCTGGTGAAGCACCTGTGCGCCTACTGAGTTGTACAAAAACCTGAGTATACGTTTAGGCGGCATTTCAAGCAACCCCGTCTGCCACACTTTGCTCTCCGCTGATGACGGCCAAAAGCCAGCAACACGTGTCCGGAGATACGGCATTCGCCGCACCAACTTATGGTGAAAAACTTTCTACAACGTTACAGCATTTGCTGCACCCATTTATGGTGAAAGACCTTTTGAAATATTATTCAAATTCATTCTAATGACTGCATTTATCATGATGATTTGGGGTTATTCGAGCTGAAATGTAAGACAGGGTGCTCCCTTTTTGGATTGTGTATTTAACGGCTATCGTGAGCCTTTGAGCTGACGAGCTCTGGTGCAGCACCTATGCGCATACTGAGTGGTACAAAAACCTGAGTATACCTTTAGGCGGCATTTCAAGCAACCCCGTCTGCCACAATTTGCTCTGCGCTGATGACAGCCGAAAGCCAGAAACACGTGTCCGGAGATAAGGAATTCGCCGCTGCAACTTATGGTGAAGAACTTTCTACAACGTTACAGCAGTTCCTGCACCCATTTATGGTGAAAGACTTTTTGAAATATTATTTAATTTCATTCTAATGACTGCATTTATCATGATGCTTTGGGGCTATTCGAGCTGAAATGTAAGAGAGGGTTCTCTCTTTTTGGATTGTGTATTTAACGGCTCCTGTGAGCCTTTGAGCTGACGAGCTCTGGTGAAGCACCTGTGCGTCTACTGAGTGGTACAAAAACCTGAGTATATGTTTAGGCGGCATTTCAAGCAACCCCGTCTGCCACACTTTGCTCTCCGCTGATGACGTCCAAAAGCAAGAAACACGTGTCCGGAGATACGGCATTCGCTGCACCAACTTATGGTGAAAAACTTTCTACAACGTTACAGCACTTGCTGCACCCATTTATGGTGAAAGACTTTTTGAAATATTATTCAAATTCATTCTAATGACTGCATTTATCATGATGCTTTGGGGCTATTTGAGCTGAAATGTAAGACAGGGTGCTCCCTTTTTGGATTGTGTATTTAACAGCTCCCGTGAGCCTTTGAGCTGACGAGCTCTGGTGCAGCACCTGTGCGCATACTGAGTGGTACAAAAACCTGAGTATACGTTTAGGCGGCATTTCAAGCAACCCCATCTGCCACACTTTGTTCTCCGCTGATGACGGCCGAAAGCTAGAAACACGTGTCCGGAGATACGGCATTCGCTGCACCAACTTATGGTGAAAACCCTCTACAACGTTACAGCACTTGCTGCACCCATTTATGGTGAAAGACTTTTTGAAATATTATTCGAATTCATTCTAATGACTGCATTTATCATGATGCTTTGGGGCTATTCGAGCTGAAATGTAAGACAGGGTTCTCCCTTTTTGGATTGTGTATTTAACGGCTCCCGTGAGCCTTTGAGCTGACGAGCTCTGGTGAAGCACCTGTGCGCCTACTGAGTTGTACAAAAACCTGAGTATACGTTTAGGCGGCATTTCAAGCAACCCCGTCTGCCACACTTTGCTCTCCGCTGATGACGGCCAAAAGCCAGCAACACGTGTCCGGAGATACGGCATTCGCCGCACCAACTTATGGTGAAAAACTTTCTACAACGTTACAGCATTTGCTGCACCCATTTATGGTGAAAGACCTTTTGAAATATTATTCAAATTCATTCTAATGACTGCATTTATCATGATGATTTGGGGTTATTCGAGCTGAAATGTAAGACAGGGTGCTCCCTTTTTGGATTGTGTATTTAACGGCTATCGTGAGCCTTTGAGCTGACGAGCTCTGGTGCAGCACCTATGCGCATACTGAGTGGTACAAAAACCTGAGTATACCTTTAGGCGGCATTTCAAGCAACCCCGTCTGCCACAATTTGCTCTGCGCTGATGACAGCCGAAAGCCAGAAACACGTGTCCGGAGATAAGGAATTCGCCGCTCCAACTTATGGTGAAGAACTTTCTACAACGTTACAGCAGTTGCTGCACCCATTTATGGTGAAAGACTTTTTGAAATATTATTTAATTTCATTCTAATGACTGCATTTATCATGATGCTTTGGGGCTATTCGAGCTGAAATGTAAGAGAGGGTTCTCTCTTTTTGGATTGTGTATTTAACGGCTCCTGTGAGCCTTTGAGCTGACGAGCTCTGGTGAAGCACCTGTGCGTCTACTGAGTGGTACAAAAACCTGAGTATATGTTTAGGCGGCATTTCAAGCAACCCCGTCTGCCACACTTTGCTCTCCGCTGATGACGTCCAAAAGCAAGAAACACGTGTCCGGAGATACGGCATTCGCTGCACCAACTTATGGTGAAAAATTTCTACAACGTTACAGCACTTGCTGCACCCATTTATGGTGAAAGACTTTTTGAAATATTATTCAAATTCATTCTAATGACTGCATTTATCATGATGCTTTGGGGCTATTTGAGCTGAAATGTAAGACAGGGTGCTCCCTTTTTGGATTGTGTATTTAACAGCTCCCGTGAGCCTTTGAGCTGACGAGCTCTGGTGCAGCACCTGTGCGCATACTGAGTGGTACAAAAACCTGAGTATACGTTTAGGCGGCATTTCAAGCAACCCCATCTGCCACACTTTGTTCTCCGCTGATGACGGCCGAAAGCTAGAAACACGTGTCCGGAGATACGGCATTCGCTGCACCAACTTATGGTGAAAACCCTCTACAACGTTACAGCACTTGCTGCACCCATTTATGGTGAAAGACCTTTTGAAATATTATTCAAATTCATTCTAATGACTAAATTTATCATGATGATTTGGGGTTATTCGAGCTGAAATGTAAGACAGGGTGCTCCCTTTTTGGACTGTGTATTGAACGGCTCCCGTGAGCCTTTGAGCTGACGAGCTTTGGTGAAGCACCTGTGCACCTACTGAGTGGTACAAAAACCTGAGTATACGTTTAGGTGGCATTTCAAGCAACCCCGTCTGCCACACTTTGCTCTCCGCTGATGATGGCCGAAAGCCAGAAACACGTGTCCTGAGATAAGGCATTCGCCGCACCAACTTATGGTGAAAAACTTTCTACAACATTACAGAACTTGCTGCACCCATTTATGCTGAAAGACTTTTTGAAATATTATTCGAATTCATTCTAATGACTGCATTTATCATGATGGTTTGGGGCTATTCGAGCTGAAATGTAAGACAGGGTGCTCCCTTTTTGGATTGTGTATTTAACGGCTCCTGTGAGCCTTTGAGCTGACGACCTATGGTGAAGAACCTGTGCGCCAACTGAGTGGTACAAAAACCTGAGTATACGTTTAGGCGGCATTTCAAGCAACCCCGTCTGCCACACTTTGCTCTCCACTGATGAAGGCCGAAAGCCAGAAACACGTGTCCGGAGATACGGCATTCGCCGCACCAACTTATGATGACAAACTTTCTACAACATTACAGCACTTGCTGCACCCATTTATGGTGGAAGACTTTTTGAAATATTATTCGAATTCATTCTAATTACTGCATTTATCATGATGCTTTGGGGCTATTCGAGCTGAAATGTAAGACAGGGTGCTCCCTTTCTGGATTGTGTATTTAACGGCTCCCGTGAGCCTTTGAGCTGACGAGCTCTGGTGCAGCTCCTGTGCGCATACTGAGTGGTACAAAAACCTGAGTATATGTTTAGGCGGCATTTCAAGCAACCCTGTCTACCACACTTTGCTCTCTGCTGATGACGGCCGAAAGCCACAAACACGTGTCCGGAGATAAGGCATTCACCGCACCAACTTATGGTGAAAAACTTTCTACAATGTTACAGCACTTCCTGCACCCATTTATGGTGAAAGACTTTTTGAAATATTATTCAAATTCATTCTAATGACTGCATTTATCATGATGCTTTGGGGCTATTCGAGCTGAAATGTAAGACAGGGTTTTCCCTTTTTGGATTGTGTATTTAACGGCTCCCGTGAGCCTTTGAGCTGACGAGCTCTGGTGAAGCACCTGTGCGCCTACTGAGTGGTACAAAAACCTGAGTATACGTTTAGGCGGCATTTCAAGCAACCCCGTCTGCCACACTTTGCTCTCCGCTGATGACGGCCAAAAGCCAGCAACACGTGTCCGGAGATACTGCATTCGCTGCACCAACTTATGGTGAAAAACTTTCTACAACGTTACAGCACTTGCTGCACCCATTTATGGTGAAAGACTTTTTGAAATATTATTCAAATTCATTCTAATGACTGCATTTATCATGATGCTTTGGGGCCATTTGAGCTGAAATGTGAGACAGGGTGCTCCCTTTTTGGATTGTGTATTTAACAGCTCCCATGAGCCTTCGAGCTGACGAGCTCTGGTGCAGCACCTGTGCGCATACTGAGTGGTACAAAAACCTGAGTATACGTTTAGGCGGCATTTCAAGCAACCCCATCTGCCACACTTTGCTCTCCACTGATGACGGCCGAAAGCTAGAAACACGTGTCCGGAGATACGGCATTCGCTGCACCAACTTATGGTGAAAACCCTCTACAACGTTACAGCACTTGCTGCACCCATTTATGGTGAAAGACCTTTTGAAATATTATTCAAATTCATTCTAATGACTGAATTTATCATGATGATTTTGGGTTATTCGGGCTGAAATGTAAGACAGGGTGCTCCCTTTTTGGACTGTGTATTGAACGGCTCCCGTGAGCCTTTGAGCTGACGAGCTTTGGTGAAGCACCTGTGCACCTACTGAGTGGTACAAAAACCTGAGTATACGTTTAGGTGGCATTTCAAGCAACCCCGTCTGCCACACTTTGCTCTCCGCTGATGATGGCCTAAAGCCAGAAACACGTGTCCTGAGATAAGGCATTCGCTGCACCAACTTATTGTGAAAAACTTTCTACAACATTACAGAACTTGCTGCACCCATTTATGCTGAAAGACTTTTTGAAATATTATTCGAATTCATTCTAATGACTGCATTTATCATGATGGTTTGGGGCTATTCGAGCTGAAATGTAAGACAGGGTGCTCCCTTTTTGGATTGTGTATTTAACGGCTCCTGTGAGCCTTTGAGCTGACGACCTATGGTGAAGCACCTGTGCGCCAACTGAGTGGTACAAAAACCTGAGTATACGTTTAGGCGGCATTTCAAGCAACCCCGTCTGCCACACTTTGCTCTCCACTGATGAAGGCCGAAAGCCAGAAACACGTGTCCGGAGATACGGCATTCGCCGCACCAACTTATGATGACAAACTTTCTACAACATTACAGCACTTGCTGCACCCATTTATTGTGGAAGACTTTTTGAAATATTATTCGAATTCATTCTAATTACTGCATTTATCATGATGCTTTGGGGCTATTCGAGCTGAAATGTAAGACAGGGTGCTCCCTTTCTGGATTGTGTATTTAACGGCTCCTGTGAGCCTTTGAGCTGATGAGCTCTGGTGCAGCTCCTTTGCGCATACTGAGTGGTACAAAAACCTGAGTATATGTTTAGGCGGCATTTCAAGCAACCCCGTCTGCCACACTTTGCTCTCCGCTGATGACGGCCGAAAGCCAGAAACACGTGTCCGGAGGTACGGCATTCGCTGCACCAACTTATGGTGAAAAACTTTCTACAACGTTACAGCACTTGCTGCACCTATTTATGGTTAAAGACCTTTTGAAATATTATTCAAATTCATTCTAATGACTGCATTTATGATGATGTTTTGGGGTTATTCGAGCTGAAATGTAAGACAGGGTGCTCCCTTTTTGGACTGTGTATTTAACGGCTATCGTGAGCCTTTGAGCTGACGAGCTCTGGTGCAGCACCTATGCGCATACTGAGTGGTACAAAAACCTGAGTATACCTTTAGGCGGCATTTCAGGCAACCCCGTCTGCCACACTTTGCTCTCCACTGATGAAGGTCGAAAGCCAGAAACACGTGTCCGGAGATACGGCATTCGCCGCACCAACTTATGGTGAAAAACTTTCTACAACGTTACAGCATTTGCTGCACCCATTTATGGTGAAAGACTTTTTGAAATATTATTCAAATTCATTCTAATGACTGCATTTATCATGATGCTTTGGGGCTGTTCGAGCTGAAATGTAAGACAGGGTTCTCCCTTTTTGGATTAAGTATTTAACGGCTCCCGTGAGCCTTTGAGCTGACGAGCTCTGGTGAAGCACCTGTGCGCCTAGTGAGTGGTACAAAAACCTGAGTATACGTTTAGGCGGCATTTCAAGCAACCCCGTCTGCCACACTTTGCTCTCAGCTGATGATGGCCAAAAGCCAGCAACACGTGTCCGGAGATACGGCATTCGCCGCACCAACTTATGGTGAAAAACTTTCTACAACGTTACAGCATTTGCTGCACCCATTTATGGTGAAAGACCTTTTGAAATATTATTCAAATTCATTCTAATGACTGCATTTATCATGATGATTTGGGGTTATTCGAGCTGAAATGTAAGACAGGGTGCTCCCTTTTTGGATTGTGTATTTAACGGCTATCGTGAGCCTTTGAGCTGACGAGCTCTGGTGCAGCACCTATGCACATACTGAGTGGTACAAAAACCTGAGTATACCTTTAGGTGGCATTTCAAGCAACCCCGTCTGCCACAATTTGCTCTCCGCTGATGACAGCCGAAAGCCAGAAACACGTGTCCGGAGATAAGGAATTCGCCGCACCAACTTATGGTGAAGAACTTTCTACAACGTTACAGCACTTGCTGCACCCATTTATGGTGAAAGACTTTTTGAAATATTATTCGAATTCATTCTAATGACTGCATTTATCATGATGCTTTGGGGCTATTCGAGCTGAAATGTAAGACAGGGTTCTCTCTTTTTGGATTGTGTATTTAACGGCTCCTGTGAGCCTTTGAGCTGACGAGCTCTGGTGAAGCACCTGTGCGTCTACTGAGTGGTACAAAAACCTGAGTATATGTTTAGGCGGCATTTCAAGCAACCCCGTCTGCCACACTTTGCTCTCCGCTGATGACGGCCGAAAGCAAGAAACACATGTCCGGAGATACGGCATTCGCTGCACCAACTTATGGTGAAAAACTTTCTACAACGTTACAGCACTTGCTGCACCCATTTATGGTGAAAGACTTTTTGAAATATTATTCAAATTCATTCCAATGACTGTATTTATCATGATGCTTTGGGGCTATTTGAGCTGAAATGTAAGACAGGGTGCTCCCTTTTTGGATTGTGTATTTAACAGCTCCCGTGAGCCTTTGAGCTGACGAGCTCTGGTGCAGCACCTGTGCGCATACTGAGTGGTACAAAAACCTGAGTATACGTTTAGGCGGCATTTCAAGCAACCCCATCTGCCACACTTTGTTCTCCCCTGATGACAGCCGAAAGCTAGAAACACGTGTCCGGAGATACGGCATTCGCTGCACCAACTTATGTTGAAAACCCTCTACAACGTTACAGCACTTGCTGCACCCATTTATGGTGAAAGACCTTTTGAAATATTACTCAAATTCATTCTAATGACTGAATTTATCATGATGATTTGGGGTTATTCGAGCTGAAATGTAAGACAGGGTGCTCCCTTTTTGGACTGTGTATTGAACGGCTCCCGTGAGCCTTTGAGCTGACAAGCTTTGGTGAAGCACCTGTGCACCTACTGAGTGGTACAAAAACCTGAGTATACGTTTAGGCGGCATTTCAAGCAACCCCGTCTGCCACACTTTGCTCTCCGCTGATGATGGCCGAAAGCCAGAAACACGTGTCCTGAGATAAGGCATTCGCCGCACCAACTTATTGTGAAAAACTTTCTACAACATTACAGAACTTGCTGCACCCATTTATGCTGAAAGACTTCCTGAAATATTATTCATATTCATTCTAATGACTGCATTTATCATGATGGTTTGGGTCTATTCGAGCTGAAATGTAAGACAGGGTGCTCCCTTTTTGGATTGTGTATTTAACGGCTCCTGTGAGCCTTTGAGCTGACGACCTATGGTAAAGCACCTGTGCGCCAACTGAGTGGTACAAAAACCTGAGTATACGTTTAGGCGGCATTTCAAGCAACCCCGTCTGCCACACTTTGCTCTCCACTGATGAAGGCCGAAAGCCAGAAACACATGTCGGGAGATACGGCATTCGCCGCACCAACTTATGATGACAAACTTTCTACAACATTACAGCACTTGCTGCACCCATTTATGGTGGAAGACTTTTTGAAATATTATTCGAATTCATTCTAATTACTGCATTTATCATGATGCTTTGGGGCTATTCGAGCTGAAATGTAAGACTGGGTGCTCCCTTTCTGGATTGTGTATTTAACGGCTCCCGTGAGCCTTTGAGCTGACGAGCTCTGGTGCAGCTCCTGTGCGCATACTGAGTGGTACAAAAACCTGAGTATACGTTTAGGCGGCATATCAAGCAACCCCGTCTGCCACACTTTGCTCTCCGCTGATAACGGCCGAAAGCCAGAAACACGTGTCCGGAGATACGGCATTCGCTGCACCAACTTATGGTGAAAAACTTTCTACAACGTTACAGCACTTGCTGCACCTATTTATGGTGAAAGACCTTTTGAAATATTATTCAAATTCATTCTAATGACTGCATTTATGATGATGATTTGGGGTTATTCGAGCTGAAATGTAAGACAGGGTGCTCCCTTTTTGGACTGTGTATTTACCGGCTCCCGTGAGCCTTTGATCTGACGAGCTCTGGTGAAGCACCTGTGCGCCTACTGAGTGGTACAAAAACCTGAGTATACGTTTAGGCGATATTTCAAGCAACCCCGTCTGCCACACTTTGCTCTCCGCTGATGATGGCCAAAAGCCAGCAACACGTGTCTGGAGATACGGCATTCGCCGCACCAACTTATGGTGAAAAACTTTCTACAACGTTACAGCATTTGCTGCACCCATTTATGGTGAAAGACCTTTTGAAATATTATTAAAATTCATTCTAATGACTGCATTTATCATGATGATTTGGGGTTATTCGAGCTGAAATGTAAGACAGGGTGCTCCCTGTTTGGATTGTGTATTTAACGGCTATCGTGAGCCTTTGAGCTGACGAGCTCTGGTGCAGCACCTATGCGCATACTGAGTGGTACAAAAACCTGAGTATACCTTTAGGCGGCATTTCAAGCAACCCCGTCTGCCACAATTTGCTCTCCGCTGATGACAGCCGAAAGCCAGAAACACGTGTCCGGAGATAAGGAATTAGCCGCACCAACTTATGGTGAAGAACTTTCTACAACGTTACAGCACTTGCTGCACCCATTTATGGTGAAAGACTTTTTGAAATATTATTCGAATTCATTCTAATGACTGAATTTATCATGATGATTTTGGGTTATTCGAGCTGAAATGTAAGACAGGGTGCTCCCTTTTTGGACTGTGTATTGAACGGCTCCCGTGAGCCTTTGAGCTGACGAGCTTTGGTGAAGCACCTGTGCACCTACTCAGTGGTACAAAAACCTGAGTATACGTTTAGGTGGCATTTCAAGCAACCCCGTCTGCCACACTTTGCTCTCCGCTGATGATGGCCTAAAGCCAGAAACACGTGTCCTGAGATAAGGCATTCGCTGCACCAACTTATTGTGAAAAACTTTCTACAACATTACAGAACTTGCTGCACCCATTTATGCTGAAAGACTTTTTGAAATATTATTCGAATTCATTCTAATGACTGCATTTATCATGATGGTTTGGGGCTATTCGAGCTGAAATGTAAGACAGGGTGCTCCCTTTTTGGATTGTGTATTTAACGGCTCCTGTGAGCCTTTGAGCTGACGACCTATGGTGAAGCACCTGTGCGCCAACTGAGTGGTACAAAAACCTGAGTATACGTTTAGGCGGCATTTCAAGCAACCCCGTCTGCCACACTTTGCTCTCCACTGATGAAGGCCGAAAGCCAGAAACACGTGTCCGGAGATACGGCATTCGCCGCACCAACTTATTATGACAAACTTTCTACAACATTACAGCACTTGCTGCACCCATTTATGGTGGAAGACTTTTTGAAATATTATTCGAATTCATTCTAATTACTGCATTTATCATGATGCTTTGGGGCTATTCGAGCTGAAATGTAAGACAGGGTGCTCCCTTTCTGGATTGTGTATTTAACGGCTCCTGTGAGCCTTTGAGCTGACGAGCTCTGGTGCAGCTCCTTTGCGCATACTGAGTGGTACAAAAACCTGAGTATATGTTTAGGCGGCATTTCAAGCAACCCCGTCTGCCACACTTTGCTCTCCGCTGATGACGGCCGAAAGCCAGAAACACGTGTCCGGAGGTACGGCATTCGCTGCACCAACTTATGGTGAAAAACTTTCTACAACGTTACAGCACTTGCTGCACCTATTTATGGTTAAAGACCTTTTGAAATATTATTCAAATTCATTCTAATGACTGCATTTATGATGATGTTTTGGGGTTATTCGAGCTGAAATGTAACACAGGGTGCTCCCTTTTTGGACTGTGTATTTAACGGCTATCGTGAGCCTTTGAGCTGACGAGCTCTTGTGCAGCACCTATGCGCATACTGAGTGGTACAAAAACCTGAGTATACCTTTAGGCGGCATTTCAAGCAACCCCGTCTGCCACACTTTGCTCTCCACTGATGAAGGTCGAAAGCCAGAAACACGTGTCCGGAGATACGGCATTCGCCGCACCAACTTATGGTGAAAAACTTTCTACAACGTTACAGCATTTGCTGCACCCATTTATGGTGAAAGACTTTTTGAAATATTATTCAAATTCATTCTAATGACTGCATTTATCATGATGCTTTGGGGCTATTCGAGCTGAAATGTAAGACAGGGTTCTCCCTTTTTGGATTAAGTATTTAACGGCTCCCGTGAGCCTTTGAGCTGACGAGCTCTGGTGAAGCACCTGTGCGCCTAGTGAGTGGTACAAAAACCTGAGTATACGTTTAGGCGGCATTTCAAGCAACCCCGTCTGCCACACTTTGCTCTCCGCTGATGATGGCCAAAAGCCAGCAACACGTGTCCGGAGATACGGCATTCGCCGCACCAACTTATGGTGAAAAACTTTCTACAACGTTACAGCATTTGCTGCACCCATTTATGGTGAAAGACCTTTTGAAATATTATTCAAATTCATTCTAATGACTGCATTTATCATGATGATTTGGGGTTATTCGAGCTGAAATGTAAGACAGGGTGCTCCCTTTTTGGATTGTGTATTTAACGGCTATCGTGAGCCTTTGAGCTGACGAGCTCTGGTGCAGCACCTATGCACATACTGAGTGGTACAAAAACCTGAGTATACCTTTAGGTGGCATTTCAAGCAACCCCATCTGCCACAATTTGCTCTCCGCTGATGACAGCCGAAAGCCAGAAACACGTGTCCGGAGATAAGGAATTCGCCGCACCCACTTATGGTGAAGAACTTTCTACAACGTTACAGCACTTGCTGCACCCATTTATGGTGAAAGTCTTTTTGAAATATTATTCGAATTCATTCTAATGACTGCATTTATCATGATGCTTTGGGGCTATTCGAGCTGAAATGTAAGACAGGGTTCTCTCTTTTTGGATTGTGTATTTAACGGCTCCTGTGAGCCTTTGAGCTGACGAGCTCTGGTGAAGCACCTGTGCGTCTACTGAGTGGTACAAAAACCTGAGTATATGTTTAGGCGGCATTTCAAGCAACCCCGTCTGCCACACTTTGCTCTCCGCTGATGACGGCCGAAAGCAAGAAACACATGTCCGGAGATACGGCATTCGCTGCACCAACTTATGGTGAAAAACTTTCTACAACGTTACAGCACTTGCTGCACCCATTTATGGTGAAAGACTTTTTGAAATATTATTCAAATTCATTCCAATGACTGTATTTATCATGATGCTTTGGGGCTATTTGAGCTGAAATGTAAGACAGGGTGCTCCCTTTTTGGATTGTGTATTTAACAGCTCCCGTGAGCCTTTGAGCTGACGAGCTCTGGTGCAGCACCTGTGCGCATACTGAGTGGTACAAAAACCTGAGTATACGTTTAGGCGGCATTTCAAGCAACCCCATCTGCCACACTTTGTTCTCCGCTGATGACAGCCGAAAGCTAGAAACACGTGTCCGGAGATACGGCATTCGCTGCACCAACTTATGTTGAAAACCCTCTACAACGTTACAGCACTTGCTGCACCCATTTATGGTGAAAGACCTTTTGAAATATTACTCAAATTCATTCTAATGACTGAATTTATCATGATGATTTGGGGTTATTCGAGCTGAAATGTAAGACAGGGTTCTCCCTTTTTGGACTGTGTATTGAACGGCTCCCGTGAGCCTTTGAGCTGACGAGCTTTGGTGAAGCACCTGTGCACCTACTGAGTGGTACAAAAACCTGAGTATACGTTTAGGCGGCATTTCAAGCAACCCCGTCTGCCACACTTTGCTCTCCGCTGATGATGGCCGAAAGCCAGAAACACGTGCCCTGAGATAAGGCATTCGCCGCACCAACTTATTGTGAAAAACTTTCTACAACATTACAGAACTTGCTGCACCCATTTATGCTGAAAGACTTCCTGAAATATTATTCAAATTCATTCTAATGACTGCATTTATCATGATGGTTTGGGTCTATTCGAGCTGAAATGTAAGACAGGGTGCTCCCTTTTTGGATTTTGTATTTAACGGCTCCTGTGAGCCTTTAAGCTGACGACCTATGGTAAAGCACCTGTGCGCCAACTGAGTGGTACAAAAACCTGAGTATATGTTTAGGCGGCATTTCAAGCAACCCCGTCTGCCACACTTTGCTCTCCGCTGATGACGGCCGAAAGCAAGAAACACATGTCCGGAGATACGGCATTCGCTGCACCAACTTATGGTGAAAAACTTTCTACAACGTTACAGCACTTGCTGCACCCATTTATGGTGAAAGACTTTTTGAAATATTATTCAAATTCATTCCAATGACTGTATTTATCATGATGCTTTGGGGCTATTTGAGCTGAAATGTAAGACAGGGTGCTCCCTTTTTGGATTGTGTATTTAACAGCTCCCGTGAGCCTTTGAGCTGACGAGCTCTGGTGCAGCACCTGTGCGCATACTGAGTGGTACAAAAACCTGAGTATACGTTTAGGCGGCATTTCAAGCAACCCCATCTGCCACACTTTGTTCTCCCCTGATGACAGCCGAAAGCTAGAAACACGTGTCCGGAGATACGGCATTCGCTGCACCAACTTATGTTGAAAACCCTCTACAACGTTACAGCACTTGCTGCACCCATTTATGGTGAAAGACCTTTTGAAATATTACTCAAATTCATTCTAATGACTGAATTTATCATGATGATTTGGGGTTATTCGAGCTGAAATGTAAGACAGGGTGCTCCCTTTTTGGACTGTGTATTGAACGGCTCCCGTGAGCCTTTGAGCTGACAAGCTTTGGTGAAGCACCTGTGCACCTACTGAGTGGTACAAAAACCTGAGTATACGTTTAGGCGGCATTTCAAGCAACCCCGTCTGCCACACTTTGCTCTCCGCTGATGATGGCCGAAAGCCAGAAACACGTGTCCTGAGATAAGGCATTCGCCGCACCAACTTATTGTGAAAAACTTTCTACAACATTACAGAACTTGCTGCACCCATTTATGCTGAAAGACTTCCTGAAATATTATTCATATTCATTCTAATGACTGCATTTATCATGATGGTTTGGGTCTATTCGAGCTGAAATGTAAGACAGGGTGCTCCCTTTTTGGATTGTGTATTTAACGGCTCCTGTGAGCCTTTGAGCTGACGACCTATGGTAAAGCACCTGTGCGCCAACTGAGTGGTACAAAAACCTGAGTATACGTTTAGGCGGCATTTCAAGCAACCCCGTCTGCCACACTTTGCTCTCCACTGATGAAGGCCGAAAGCCAGAAACACATGTCGGGAGATACGGCATTCGCCGCACCAACTTATGATGACAAACTTTCTACAACATTACAGCACTTGCTGCACCCATTTATGGTGGAAGACTTTTTGAAATATTATTCGAATTCATTCTAATTACTGCATTTATCATGATGCTTTGGGGCTATTCGAGCTGAAATGTAAGACTGGGTGCTCCCTTTCTGGATTGTGTATTTAACGGCTCCCGTGAGCCTTTGAGCTGACGAGCTCTGGTGCAGCTCCTGTGCGCATACTGAGTGGTACAAAAACCTGAGTATACGTTTAGGCGGCATATCAAGCAACCCCGTCTGCCACACTTTGCTCTCCGCTGATAACGGCCGAAAGCCAGAAACACGTGTCCGGAGATACGGCATTCGCTGCACCAACTTATGGTGAAAAACTTTCTACAACGTTACAGCACTTGCTGCACCTATTTATGGTGAAAGACCTTTTGAAATATTATTCAAATTCATTCTAATGACTGCATTTATGATGATGATTTGGGGTTATTCGAGCTGAAATGTAAGACAGGGTGCTCCCTTTTTGGACTGTGTATTTACCGGCTCCCGTGAGCCTTTGATCTGACGAGCTCTGGTGAAGCACCTGTGCGCCTACTGAGTGGTACAAAAACCTGAGTATACGTTTAGGCGATATTTCAAGCAACCCCGTCTGCCACACTTTGCTCTCCGCTGATGATGGCCAAAAGCCAGCAACACGTGTCTGGAGATACGGCATTCGCCGCACCAACTTATGGTGAAAAACTTTCTACAACGTTACAGCATTTGCTGCACCCATTTATGGTGAAAGACCTTTTGAAATATTATTAAAATTCATTCTAATGACTGCATTTATCATGATGATTTGGGGTTATTCGAGCTGAAATGTAAGACAGGGTGCTCCCTGTTTGGATTGTGTATTTAACGGCTATCGTGAGCCTTTGAGCTGACGAGCTCTGGTGCAGCACCTATGCGCATACTGAGTGGTACAAAAACCTGAGTATACCTTTAGGCGGCATTTCAAGCAACCCCGTCTGCCACAATTTGCTCTCCGCTGATGACAGCCGAAAGCCAGAAACACGTGTCCGGAGATAAGGAATTAGCCGCACCAACTTATGGTGAAGAACTTTCTACAACGTTACAGCACTTGCTGCACCCATTTATGGTGAAAGACTTTTTGAAATATTATTCGAATTCATTCTAATGACTGAATTTATCATGATGATTTTGGGTTATTCGAGCTGAAATGTAAGACAGGGTGCTCCCTTTTTGGACTGTGTATTGAACGGCTCCCGTGAGCCTTTGAGCTGACGAGCTTTGGTGAAGCACCTGTGCACCTACTCAGTGGTACAAAAACCTGAGTATACGTTTAGGTGGCATTTCAAGCAACCCCGTCTGCCACACTTTGCTCTCCGCTGATGATGGCCTAAAGCCAGAAACACGTGTCCTGAGATAAGGCATTCGCTGCACCAACTTATTGTGAAAAACTTTCTACAACATTACAGAACTTGCTGCACCCATTTATGCTGAAAGACTTTTTGAAATATTATTCGAATTCATTCTAATGACTGCATTTATCATGATGGTTTGGGGCTATTCGAGCTGAAATGTAAGACAGGGTGCTCCCTTTTTGGATTGTGTATTTAACGGCTCCTGTGAGCCTTTGAGCTGACGACCTATGGTGAAGCACCTGTGCGCCAACTGAGTGGTACAAAAACCTGAGTATACGTTTAGGCGGCATTTCAAGCAACCCCGTCTGCCACACTTTGCTCTCCACTGATGAAGGCCGAAAGCCAGAAACACGTGTCCGGAGATACGGCATTCGCCGCACCAACTTATGATGACAAACTTTCTACAACATTACAGCACTTGCTGCACCCATTTATGGTGGAAGACTTTTTGAAATATTATTCGAATTCATTCTAATTACTGCATTTATCATGATGCTTTGGGGCTATTCGAGCTGAAATGTAAGACAGGGTGCTCCCTTTCTGGATTGTGTATTTAACGGCTCCTGTGAGCCTTTGAGCTGACGAGCTCTGGTGCAGCTCCTTTGCGCATACTGAGTGGTACAAAAACCTGAGTATATGTTTAGGCGGCATTTCAAGCAACCCCGTCTGCCACACTTTGCTCTCCGCTGATGACGGCCGAAAGCCAGAAACACGTGTCCGGAGGTACGGCATTCGCTGCACCAACTTATGGTGAAAAACTTTCTACAACGTTACAGCACTTGCTGCACCTATTTATGGTTAAAGACCTTTTGAAATATTATTCAAATTCATTCTAATGACTGCATTTATGATGATGTTTTGGGGTTATTCGAGCTGAAATGTAACACAGGGTGCTCCTTTTTTGGACTGTGTATTTAACGGCTATCGTGAGCCTTTGAGCTGACGAGCTCTTGTGCAGCACCTATGCGCATACTGAGTGGTACAAAAACCTGAGTATACCTTTAGGCGGCATTTCAAGCAACCCCGTCTGCCACACTTTGCTCTCCACTGATGAAGGTCGAAAGCCAGAAACACGTGTCCGGAGATACGGCATTCGCCGCACCAACTTATGGTGAAAAACTTTCTACAACGTTACAGCATTTGCTGCACCCATTTATGGTGAAAGACTTTTTGAAATATTATTCAAATTCATTCTAATGACTGCATTTATCATGATGCTTTGGGGCTATTCGAGCTGAAATGTAAGACAGGGTTCTCCCTTTTTGGATTAAGTATTTAACGGCTCCCGTGAGCCTTTGAGCTGACGAGCTCTGGTGAAGCACCTGTGCGCCTAGTGAGTGGTACAAAAACCTGAGTATACGTTTAGGCGGCATTTCAAGCAACCCCGTCTGCCACACTTTGCTCTCCGCTGATGATGGCCAAAAGCCAGCAACACGTGTCCGGAGATACGGCATTCGCCGCACCAACTTATGGTGGAAAACTTTCTACAACGTTACAGCATTTGCTGCACCCATTTATGGTGAAAGACCTTTTGAAATATTATTCAAATTCATTCTAATGACTGCATTTATCATGATGATTTGGGGTTATTCGAGCTGAAATGTAAGACAGGGTGCTCCCTTTTTGGATTGTGTATTTAACGGCTATCGTGAGCCTTTGAGCTGACGAGCTCTGGTGCAGCACCTATGCACATACTGAGTGGTACAAAAACCTGAGTATACCTTTAGGTGGCATTTCAAGCAACCCCATCTGCCACAATTTGCTCTCCGCTGATGACAGCCGAAAGCCAGAAACACGTGTCCGGAGATAAGGAATTCGCCGCACCCACTTATGGTGAAGAACTTTCTACAACGTTACAGCACTTGCTGCACCCATTTATGGTGAAAGTCTTTTTGAAATATTATTCGAATTCATTCTAATGACTGCATTTATCATGATGCTTTGGGGCTATTCGAGCTGAAATGTAAGACAGGGTTCTCTCTTTTTGGATTGTGTATTTAACGGCTCCTGTGAGCCTTTGAGCTGACGAGCTCTGGTGAAGCACCTGTGCGTCTACTGAGTGGTACAAAAACCTGAGTATATGTTTAGGCGGCATTTCAAGCAACCCCGTCTGCCACACTTTGCTCTCCGCTGATGACGGCCGAAAGCAAGAAACACATGTCCGGAGATACGGCATTCGCTGCACCAACTTATGGTGAAAAACTTTCTACAACGTTACAGCACTTGCTGCACCCATTTATGGTGAAAGACTTTTTGAAATATTATTCAAATTCATTCCAATGACTGTATTTATCATGATGCTTTGGGGCTATTTGAGCTGAAATGTAAGACAGGGTGCTCCCTTTTTGGATTGTGTATTTAACAGCTCCCGTGAGCCTTTGAGCTGACGAGCTCTGGTGCAGCACCTGTGCGCATACTGAGTGGTACAAAAACCTGAGTATACGTTTAGGCGGCATTTCAAGCAACCCCATCTGCCACACTTTGTTCTCCGCTGATGACAGCCGAAAGCTAGAAACACGTGTCCGGAGATACGGCATTCGCTGCACCAACTTATGTTGAAAACCCTCTACAACGTTACAGCACTTGCTGCACCCATTTATGGTGAAAGACCTTTTGAAATATTACTCAAATTCATTCTAATGACTGAATTTATCATGATGATTTGGGGTTATTCGAGCTGAAATGTAAGACAGGGTTCTCCCTTTTTGGACTGTGTATTGAACGGCTCCCGTGAGCCTTTGAGCTGACGAGCTTTGGTGAAGCACCTGTGCACCTACTGAGTGGTACAAAAACCTGAGTATACGTTTAGGCGGCATTTCAAGCAACCCCGTCTGCCACACTTTGCTCTCCGCTGATGATGGCCGAAAGCCAGAAACACGTGCCCTGAGATAAGGCATTCGCCGCACCAACTTATTGTGAAAAACTTTCTACAACATTACAGAACTTGCTGCACCCATTTATGCTGAAAGACTTCCTGAAATATTATTCAAATTCATTCTAATGACTGCATTTATCATGATGGTTTGGGTCTATTCGAGCTGAAATGTAAGACAGGGTGCTCCCTTTTTGGATTTTGTATTTAACGGCTCCTGTGAGCCTTTAAGCTGACGACCTATGGTAAAGCACCTGTGCGCCAACTGAGTGGTACAAAAACCTGAGTATACGTTTAGGCGGCATTTCAAGCAACCCCGTCTGCCACACGTTGCTCTCCACTGATGAAGGCCGAAAGCCAGAAACACATGTCGGGAGATACGGCATTCGCCGCACCAACTTATGATGACAAACTTTCTACAACATTACAGCACTTGCTGCACCCATTTATGGTGGAAGACTTTTTGAAATATTATTCGAATTCATTCTAATTACTGCATTTATCATGATGCTTTGGGGCTTTTCAAGCTGAAATGTAAGACAGGGTGCTCCCTTTCTGGATTGTGTATTTAACGGCTCCCGTGAGCCTTTGAGCTGACGAGCTCTGGTGCAGCTTCTGTGCGCATACTGAGTGGTACAAAAACCTGAGTATACGTTTAGGCGGCATATCAAGCAACCCCGTCTGCCACACTTTGCTCTCCGCTGATAACGGCCGAAAGCCAGAAACACGTGTCCGGAGATACGGCATTCGCTGCACCAACTTATGGTGAAAAACTTTCTACAACGTTACAGCACTTGCTGCACCTATTTATGGTGAAAGACCTTTTGAAATATTATTCAAATTCGTTCTAATGACTGCATTTATGATGATGATTTGGGGTTATTCGAGCTGAAATGTAAGACAGGGTGCTCCCTTTTTGGACTGTGTATTTACCGGCTCCCGTGAGCCTTTGAGCTGACGAGCTCTGGTGAAGCACCTGTGCGCCTACTGAGTGGTACAAAAACCTGAGTATACGTTTAGGCGATATTTCAAGCAACCCCGTCTGCCACACTTTGCTCTCCGCTGATGATGGCCAAAAGCCAGCAACACGTGTCTGGAGATACGGCATTCGCCGCACCAACTTATGGTGAAAAACTTTCTACAACGTTACAGCATTTGCTGCACCCATTTATGGTGAAAGACCTTTTGAAATATTATTAAAATTCATTCTAATGACTGCATTTATCATGATGATTTGGGGTTATTCGAGCTGAAATGTAAGACAGGGTGCTCCCTGTTTGGATTGTGTATTTAACGGCTATCGTGAGCCTTTGAGCTGACGAGCTCTGGTGCAGCACCTATGCGCATACTGAGTGGTACAAAAACCTGAGTATACCTTTAGGCGGCATTTCAAGCAACCCCGTCTGCCACAATTTGCTCTCCGCTGATGACAGCCGAAAGCCAGAAACACATGTCCGGAGATAAGGAATTCGCCGCACCAACTTATGGTGAAGAACTTTCTACAACGTTCCAGCACTTGCTGCACCCATTTATGGTGAAAGACTTTTTGAAATATTATTCGAATTCATTCTAATGACTGCATTTATCATGATGCTTTGGGGCTATTCGAGCTGAAATGTATGACAGGGTTCTCCCTTTTTGGATTGTGTATTTAACGGCTCCCGTGAGCCTTTGAGCTGACGAGCTCTGGTGAAGCACCTGTGCGCCTACTGAGTGGTACAAAAACATGAGTATACGTTTAGGCGGCATTTCAAGCAACCCTGTCTACCACACTTTGCTCTCTGCTGATGACGGCCGAAAGCCAGAAACACGTGTCCGGAGATAAGGCATTCGCCGCACCAACTTATGGTGAAAAACTTTCTACAATGTTACAGCACTTGCTGCACCCATTTATGGCGAAAGACTTTTTGAAATATTATTCGAATTCATTCTAATGACTATATTTATCATGATGCTTTGGGGCTATTCGAGCTGAAATGTAAGACAGGGTTCTCCCTTTTTGGATTGTGTATTTAACAGCTCCCGTGAGCCTTTGAGCTGACGAGCTCTGGGGAAGCACCTGTGCGCCTACTGAGTGGTACAAAAACCTGAGTATAGGTTTAGGCGGCATTTCAAGCAACCCTGTCTACCACACTTTGCTCTCTGCTGATGACGGCCGAAAGCCAGAAACACGTGTCCGGAGATAAGGCATTCGCCGCACCAACTTATGGTGAAAAACTTTCTACAATGTTACAGCACTTGCTGCACCCATTTATGGTGAAAGACTTTTTGAAATATTATTCGAATTCATTCTAATGACTGCATTTATCATGATGCTTTGGGGCTATTCGAGCTGAAATGTAAGACAGGGTTCTCCCTTTTTGGATTGTGTATTTAACGGCTCCCGTGAGCCTTTGAGCTGACGAGCTCTGGTGAAGCACCTGTGCGCCTACTGAGTGGTACAAAAACCTGAGTATAAGTTTAGGCGGCATTTCAAGCAACCCCGTCTGCCACACTTTGCTCTCCGCTGATGAAGGCCGAAAGCCAGAAACACGTGTCCGGAGATACGGCATTCGCCGCACCAACTTATGATGACAAACTTTCTACAACATTACAGCACTTGCTG
This sequence comes from Pleurodeles waltl, assembly GCF_031143425.1. Classification (NCBI taxonomy): domain Eukaryota; kingdom Metazoa; phylum Chordata; class Amphibia; order Caudata; family Salamandridae; genus Pleurodeles; species Pleurodeles waltl. Next base: position 850,907,079 of record NC_090444.1, read on the forward strand.
CACCCATTTATGGTGGAAGACTTTTTGAAATATTATTCGAATTCATTCTAATTACTGCATTTATCATGATGCTTTGGGGCTATTCGAGCTGAAATGTAAGACAGGGTGCTCCCTTTCTGGATTGTGTATTTAACGGCTCCCGTGAGCCTTTGAGCTGACGAGCTCTGGTGCAGCTCCTGTGCGCATACTGAGTGGTACAAAAACCTGAGTATATGTTTAGGCGGCATTTCAAGCAACCCTGTCTACCACACTTTGCTCTCTGCTGATGACGGCCGAAAGCCAGAAACACGTGTCCGGAGATAAGGCATTCGCCGCACCAACTTATGGTGAAAAACTTTCTACAATGTTACAGCACTTCCTGCACCCATTTATGGTGAAAGACTTTTTGAAATATTATTCGAATTCATTCTAATGACTGCATTTATCATGATGCTTTGGGGCTATTCGAGCTGAAATGTAAGACAGGGTTCTCCCTTTTTGGATTGTGTATTTAACGGCTCCCGTTAACCTTTGAGCTGACGAGCTCTGGTGAAGCACCTGTGCGCCTACTGAGTGGTACAAAAACCTGAGTATACGTTTAGGCGGCATTTCAAGCAACCCCGTCTGCCACACTTTGCTCTCCGCTGATGACGGCCAAAAGCCAGCAACACGTGTCCGGAGATACTGCATTCGCTGCACCAACTTATGGTGAAAAACTTTCTACAACGTTACAGCACTTGCTGCACCCATTTATGGTGAAAGACTTTTTGAAATATTATTCAAATTCATTCTAATGACTGCATTTATCATGATGCTTTGGGGCCATTTGAGCTGAAATGTGAGACAGGGTGCTCCCTTTTTGGATTGTGTATTTAACAGCTCCCATGAGCCTTCGAGCTGACAAGCTCTGGTGCAGCACCTGTGCGCATACTGAGTGGTACAAAAACTTGAGTATACGTTTAGGCGGCATTTCAAGCAACCCCATCTGCCACACTTTGCTCTCCACTGATGACGGCCGAAAGCTAGAAACACGTGTCCGGAGATACGGCATTCGCTGCACCAACTTATGGTGAAAACCCTCTACAACGTTAAAGCACTTGCTGCACCCATTTATGGTGAAAGACCTTTTGAAATATTATTCAAATTCATTCTAATGACTGAATTTATCATGATGATTTTGGGTTATTCGAGCTGAAATGTAAGACAGGGTGCTCCCTTTTTGGACTGTGTATTGAACGGCTCCCGTGAGCCTTTGAGCTGACGAGCTTTGGTGAAGCACCTGTGCACCTACTGAGTGGTACAAAAACCTGAGTATACGTTTAGGTGGCATTTCAAGCAACCCCGTCTGCCACACTTTGCTCTCCGCTGATGATGGCCTAAAGCCAGAAACACGTGTCCTGAGATAAGGCATTCGCTGCACCAACTTATTGTGAAAAACTTTCTACAACATTACAGAACTTGCTGCACCCATTTATGCTGAAAGACTTTTTGAAATATTATTCAAATTCATTCTAATGACTGCATTTATCATGATGGTTTGGGGCTATTCGAGCTGAAATGTAAGACAGGGTGCTCCCTTTTTGGATTGTGTATTTAACGGCTTCTGTGAGCCTTTGAGCTGACGACCTATGGTGAAGCACCTGTGCGCCAACTGAGTGGTACAAAAACCTGAGTATACGTTTAGGCGGCATTTCAAGCAACCCCGTCTGCCACACTTTGCTCTACACTGATGAAGGCCGAAAGCCAGAAACACGTGTCCGGAGATACGGCATTCGCCGCACCAACTTATGATGACAAACTTTCTACAACATTACAGCACTTGCTGCACCCATTTATGGTGGAAGACTTTTTGAAATATTATTCGAATTCATTCTAATTACTGCATTTATCATGATGCTTTGGGGCTATTTGAGCTGAAATGTAAGACATTGTGCTCCCTTTCTGGATTGTGTATTTAACGGCTCCTGTGAGCCTTTGAGCTGACGAGCTCTGGTGCAGCTCCTTTGCGCATACTGAGTGGTACAAAAACCTGAGTATATGTTTAGGCGGCATTTCAAGCAACCCCGTCTGCCACACTTTGCTCTCCGCTGATGACGGCCGAAAGCCAGAAACACGTGTCCGGAGGTACGGCATTCGCTGCACCAACTTATGGTGAAAAACTTTCTACAACGTTACAGCACTTGCTGCACCTATTTATGGTTAAAGACCTTTTGAAATATTATTCAAATTCATTCTAATGACTGCATTTATGATGATGTTTTGGGGTTATTCGAGCTGAAATGTAAGACAGGGTGCTCCCTTTTTGGACTGTGTATTTAACGGCTATCGTGAGCCTTTGAGCTGACGAGCTCTGGTGCAGCACCTATGCGCATACTGAGTGGTACAAAAACCTGAGTATACCTTTAGGCGGCATTTCAAGCAACCCCGTCTGCCACACTTTGCTCTCCACTGATGAAGGTCGAAAGACAGAAACACGTGTCCGGAGATACGGCATTCGCCGCACCAACTTATGGTGAAAAACTTTCTACAACGTTACAGCATTTGCTGCACCCATTTATGGTGAAAGACTTTTTTAAATCTTATTCAAATTCATTCTAATGACTGCATTTATCATGATGCTTTGGGGCTATTCGAGCTGAAATGTAAGACAGGGTTCTCCCTTTTTGGATTAAGTATTTAACGGCTCCCGTGAGCCTTTGAGCTGACGAGCTCTGGTGAAGCACCTGTGCGCCTAGTGAGTGGTACAAAAACCTGAGTATACGTTTAGGCGGCATTTCAAGCAACCCCGTCTGCCACACTTTGCTCTCCGCTGATGATGGCCAAAAGCCAGCAACACGTGTCCGGAGATACAGCATTCGCCGCACCAACTTATGGTGAAAAACTTTCTACAACGTTACAGCATTTGCTGCACCCATTTATGGTGAAAGACCTTTTGAAATATTATTCAAATTCATTCTAATGACTGCATTTATCATGATGATTTGGGGTTATCCGAGCTGAAATGTAAGACAGGGTGCTCCCTTTTTGGATTGTGTATTTAACGGCTATCGTGAGCCTTTGAGCTGACGAGCTCTGGTGCAGCACCTATGCACATACTGAGTGGTACAAAAACCTGAGTATACCTTTAGGTGGCATTTCAAGCAACCCCGTCTGCCACAATTTGCTCTCCGCTGATGACAGCCGAAAGCCAGAAACACGTGTCCGGAGATAAGGAATTCGCCGCACCAACTTATGGTGAAGAACTTTCTACAACGTTACAGCACTTGCTGCACCCATTTATGGTGAAAGACTTTTTGAAATATTATTCGAATTCATTCTAATGACTGCATTTATCATGATGCTTTGGGGCTATTCGAGCTGAAATGTAAGACAGGGTTCTCTCTTTTTGGATTGTGTATTTAACGGCTCCTGTGAGCCTTTGAGCTGACGAGCTCTGGTGAAGCACCTGTGCGTCTACTGAGTTGTACAAAAACCTGAGTATATGTTTAGGCGGCATTTCAAGCAACCCCGTCTGCCACACTTTGCTCTCCGCTGATGACGGCCGAAAGCAAGAAACACATGTCCGGAGATACGGCATTCGCTGCACCAACTTATGGTGAAAAACTTTCTACAACGTTACAGCACTTGCTGCACCCATTTATGGTGAAAGACTTTTTGAAATATTATTCAAATTCATTCCAATGACTGTATTTATCATGATGCTTTGGGGCTATTTGAGCTGAAATGTAAGACAGGGTGCTCCCTTTTTGGATTGTGTATTTAACAGCTCCCGTGAGCCTTTGAGCTGACGAGCTCTGGTGCAGCACCTGTGCGCATACTGAGTGGTACAAAAACCTGAGTATACGTTTAGGCGGCATTTCAAGCAACCCCATCTGCCACACTTTGTTCTCCGCTGATGACAGCCGAAAGCTAGAAACACGTGTCCGGAGATACGGCATTCGCTGCACCAACTTATGTTGAAAACCCTCTACAACGTTACAGCACTTGCTGCACCCATTTATGGTGAAAGACCTTTTGAAATATTACTCAAATTCATTCTAATGACTCAATTTATCATGATGATTTGGGGTTATTCGAGCTGAAATGTAAGACAGGGTGCTCCCTTTTTGGACTGTGTATTGAACGGCTCCCGTGAGCCTTTGAGCTGACGAGCTTTGGTGAAGCACCTGTGCACCTACTGAGTGGTACAAAAACCTGAGTATACGTTTAGGCGGCATTTCAAGCAACCCCGTCTGCCACACTTTGCTCTCCGCTGATGATGGCCGAAAGCCAGAAACACGTGTCCTGAGATAAGGCATTCGCCGCACCAACTTATTGTGAAAAACTTTCTACAACATTACAGAACTTGCTGCACCCATTTATGCTGAAAGACTTCCTGAAATATTATTCAAATTCATTCTAATGACTGCATTTATCATGATGGTTTGGGTCTATTCGAGCTGAAATGTAAGACAGGGTGCTCCCTTTCTGGATTGTGTATTTAACGGCTCCCGTGAGCCTTTGAGCTGACGAGCTCTGGTGCAGCTCCTGTGCGCATACTGAGTGGTACAAAAACCTGAGTATACGTTTAGGCGGCATATCAAGCAACCCCGTCTGCCACACTTTGCTCTCCGCTGATAACGGCCGAAAGCCAGAAACACGTGTCCGGAGATACGGCATTCGCTGCACCAACTTATGGTGAAAAACTTTCTACAACGTTACAGCACTTGCTGCACCTATTTATGGTGAAAGACCTTTTGAAATATTATTCAAATTCATTCTAATGACTGCATTTATGATGATGATTTGGGGTTATTCGAGCTGAAATGTAAGACAGGGTGCTCCCTTTTTGGACTGTGTATTTACCGGCTCCCGCGAGCCTTTGAGCTGACGAGCTCTGGTGAAGCACCTGTGCGCCTACTGAGTGGTACAAAAACCTGAGTATACGTTTAGGCGATATTTCAAGCAACCCCGTCTGCCACACTTTGCTCTCCGCTGATGATGGCCAAAAGCCAGCAACACGTGTCTGGAGATACGGCATTCGCCGCACCAACTTATGGTGAAAAACTTTCTACAACGTTACAGCATTTGCTGCACCCATTTATGGTAAAAGACCTTTTGAAATATTATTAAAATTCATTCTAATGACTGCATTTATCATGATGATTTGGGGTTATTCGAGCTGAAATGTAAGACAGGGTGCTCCCTGTTTGGATTGTGTATTTAACGGCTATCGTGAGCCTTTGAGCTGACGAGCTCTGGTGCAGCACCTATGCGCATACTGAGTGGTAGAAAAACCTGAGTATACCTTTAGGCGGCATTTCAAGCAACCCCGTCTGCCACAATTTGCTCTCCGCTGATGACAGCCGAAAGCCAGAAACACGTGTCCGGAGATAAGGAATTCGCCGCACCAACTTATGGTGAAGAACTTTCTACATCGTTACAGCACTTGCTGCACCCATTTATGGTGAAAGACTTTTTGAAATATTATTCGAATTCATTCTAATGACTGCATTTATCATGATGCTTTGGGGCTATTCGAGCTGAAATGTAAGACAGGGTTCTCCCTTTTTGGATTGTGTATTTAACGGCTCCCGTGAGCCTTTGAGCTGACGAGCTCTGGTGAAGCACCTGTGCGCCTACTGAGTGGTACAAAAACATGAGTATACGTTTAGGCGGCATTTCAAGCAACCCTGTCTACCACACTTTGCTCTCTGCTGATGACGGCCGAAAGCCAGAAACACGTGTCCGGAGATAAGGCATTCGCCGCACCAACTTATGGTGAAAAACTTTCTACAATGTTACAGCACTTGCTGCACCCATTTATGGTGAAAGACTTTTTGAAATATTATTCGAATTCATTCTAATGACTGCATTTATCATGATGCTTTGGGGCTATTCGAGCTGAAATGTAAGACAGGGTTCTCCCTTTTTGGATTAAGTATTTAACGGCTCCCGTGAGCCTTTGAGCTGACGAGCTCTGGTGAAGCACCTGTGCGCCTACTGAGTGGTACAAAAACCTGAGTATACGTTTAGGCGGCATTTCAAGCAACCCCGTCTGCCACACTTTGCTCTCTGCTGATGATGGCCAAAAGCCAGCAACACGTGTCCGGAGATACGGCATTCGCCGCACCATCTTCTGGTGAAAAACTTTCTACAACGTTACAGCATGTGCTGCACCCATTTATGGTGAAAGACCTTTTGAAATATTATTCAAATTCATTCTAATGACTGCATTTATCATGATGATTTGGGGTTATTCGAGCTGAAATGTAAGACAGGGTGCTCCCTTTTTGGATTGTGTATTTAACGGCTATCGTGAGCCTTTGAGCTGACGAGCTCTGGTGCAGCACCTATGCGCATACTGAGTGGTACAAAAACCTGAGTATACCTTTAGGCGGCATTTCAAGCAACCCCGTCTGCCACAATTTGCTCTCCGCTGATGACAGCCGAAAGCCAGAAACACGTGTCCGGAGATAAGGAATTCGCCGCACCAACTTATGGTGAAGAACTTTCTACAACGTTACAGCACTTGCTGCACCCATTTATGGTGAAAGACTTTTTGAAATATTATTTAATTTCATTCTAATGACTGCATTTATCATGATGCTTTGGGGCTATTCGAGCTGAAATGTAAGACAGGGTTCTCTCTTTTTGGATTGTGTATTTAACGGCTCCCGTGAGCCTTTGAGCTGACGAGCTCTGGTGAAGCACCTGTGCGCCTACTGAGTTGTACAAAAACCTGAGTATACGTTTAGGCGGCATTTCAAGCAACCCCGTCTGCCACACTTTGCTTTCCGCTGATGACGGCCAAAAGCCAGCAACACGTGTCCGGAGATACGGCATTCGCCGCACCAACTTATGGTGAAAAACTTTCTACAACGTTACAGCATTTGCTGCACCCATTTATGGTGAAAGACCTTTTGAAATATTATTCAAATTCATTCTAATGACTGCATTTATCATGATGATTTGGGGTTATTCGAGCTGAAATGTAAGACAGGGTGCTCCCTTTTTGGATTGTGTATTTAACGGCTATCGTGAGCCTTTGAGCTGACGAGCTCTGGTGCAGCACCTATGCGCATGCTGAGTGGTACAAAAACCTGAGTATACCTTTAGGCGGCATTTCAAGCAACCCCGTCTGCCACAATTTGCTCTCCGCTGATGACAGCCGAAAGCCAGAAACACGTGTCCGGAGATAAGGAATTCGCCGCACCAACTTATGGTGAAGAACTTTCTACAACGTTACAGCACTTGCTGCACCCATTTATGGTGAAAGACTTTTTGAAATATTATTTAATTTCATTCTAATGACTGCATTTATCATGATGCTTTGGGGCTATTCGAGCTGAAATGTAAGACAGGGTTCTCTCTTTTTGGATTGTGTATTTAACGGCTCCCGTGAGCCTTTGAGCTGACGAGCTCTGGTGAAGCACCTGTGCGCCTACTGAGTTGTACAAAAACCTGAGTATACGTTTAGGCGGCATTTCAAGCAACCCCGTCTGCCACACTTTGCTTTCCGCTGATGACGGCCAAAAGCCAGCAACACGTGTCCGGAGATACGGCATTCGCCGCACCAACTTATGGTGAAAAACTTTCTACAACGTTACAGCATTTGCTGCACCCATTTATGGTGAAAGACCTTTTGAAATATTATTCAAATTCATTCTAATGACTGCATTTATCATGATGATTTGGGGTTATTCGAGCTGAAATGTAAGACAGGGTGCTCCCTTTTTGGATTGTGTATTTAACGGCTATCGTGAGCCTTTGAGCTGACGAGCTCTGGTGCAGCACCTATGCGCATACTGAGTGGTACAAAAACCTGAGTATACCTTTAGGCGGCATTTCAAGCAACCCCGTCTGCCACAATTTGCTCTCCGCTGATGACAGCCGAAAGCCAGAAACACGTGTCCGGAGATAAGGAATTCGCCGCACCAACTTATGGTGAAGAACTTTCTACAACGTTACAGCAGTTGCTGCACCCATTTATGGTGAAAGACTTTTTGAAATATTATTTAATTTCATTCTAATGACTGCATTTATCATGATGCTTTGGGGCTATTCGAGCTGAAATGTAAGACAGGGTTCTCTCTTTTTGGATTGTGTATTTAACGGCTCCTGTGAGCCTTTGAGCTGACGAGCTCTGGTGAAGCACCTGTGCGTCTACTGAGTGGTACAAAAACCTGAGTATATGTTTAGGCGGCATTTCAAGCAACCCCGTCTGCCACACTTTGCTTTCCGCTGATGACGGCCAAAAGCCAGCAACACGTGTCCGGAGATACGGCATTCGCCGCACCAACTTATGGTGAAAAACTTTCTACAACGTTACAGCATTTGCTGCACCCATTTATGGTGAAAGACCTTTTGAAATATTATTCAAATTCATTCTAATGACTGCATTTATCATGATGATTTGGGGTTATTCGAGCTGAAATGTAAGACAGGGTGCTCCCTTTTTGGATTGTGTATTTAACGGCTATCGTGAGCCTTTGAGCTGACGAGCTCTGGTGCAGCACCTATGCACATACTGAGTGGTACAAAAACCTGAGTATACCTTTAGGCGGCATTTCAAGCAACCCCGTCTGCCACAATTTGCTCTCCGCTGATGACAGCCGAAAGCCAGAAACACGTGACCGGAGATAAGGAATTCGCCGCACCAACTTATGGTGAAGAACTTTCTACAACGTTACAGCACTTGCTGCACCCATTTATGGTGAAAGACTTTTTGAAATATTATTTAATTTCATTCTAATGACTGCATTTATCATGATGCTTTGGGGCTATTCGAGCTGAAATGTAAGACAGGGTTCTCTCTTTTTGGATTGTGTATTTAACGGCTCCCGTGAGCCTTTGAGCTGACGAGCTCTGGTGAAGCACCTGTGCGCCTACTGAGTTGTACAAAAACCTGAGTATACGTTTAGGCGGCATTTCAAGCAACCCCGTCTGCCACACTTTGCTTTCCGCTGATGACGGCCAAAAGCCAGCAACACGTGTCCGGAGATACGGCATTCGCCGCACCAACTTATGGTGAAAAACTTTCTACAACGTTACAGCATTTGCTGCACCCATTTATGGTGAAAGACCTTTTGAAATATTATTCAAATTCATTCTAATGACTGCATTTATCATGATGATTTGGGGTTATTCGAGCTGAAATGTAAGACAGGGTGCTCCCTTTTTGGATTGTGTATTTAATGGCTATCGTGAGCCTTTGAGCTGACGAGCTCTGGTGCAGCACCTATGCGCATACTGAGTGGTACAAAAACCTGAGTATACCTTTAGGCGGCATTTCAAGCAACCCCGTCTGCCACAATTTGCTCTCCGCTGATGACAGCCGAAAGCCAGAAACACGTGTCCGGAGATAAGGAATTTGCCGCACCAACTTATGGTGAAGAACTTTCTACAACGTTACAGCAGTTGCTGCACCCATTTATGGTGAAAGACTTTTTGAAATATTATTTAATTTCATTCTAATGACTGCATTTATCATGATGCTTTGGGGCTATTCGAGCTGAAATGTAAGACAGGGTTCTCTCTTTTTGGATTGTGTATTTAACGGCTCCTGTGAGCCTTTGAGCTGACGAGCTCTGGTGAAGCACCTGTGCGTCTACTGAGTGGTACAAAAACCTGAGTATATGTTTAGGCGGCATTTCAAGCAACCCCGTCTGCCACACTTTGCTCTCCGCTGATGACGTCCGAAAGCAAGAAACACGTGTCCGGAGATACGGCATTCGCTGCACCAACTTATGGTGAAAAACTTTCTACAACGTTACAGCACTTGCTGCACCCATTTATGGTGAAAGACTTTTTGAAATATTATTCAAATTCATTCTAATGACTGCATTTATCATGATGCTTTGGGGCTATTTGAGCTGAAATGTAAGACAGGGTGCTCCCTTTTTGGATTGTGTATTTAACAGCTCCCGTGAGCCTTTGAGCTGACGAGCTCTGGTGCAGCACCTGTGCGCATACTGAGTGGTACAAAAACCTGAGTATACGTTTAGGCGGCATTTCAAGCAACCCCATCTGCCACACTTTGTTCTCCGCTGATGACGGCCGAAAGCTAGAAACACGTGTCCGGAGATACGGCATTCGCTGCACCAACTTATGGTGAAAACCCTCTACAACGTTACAGCACTTGCTGCACCCATTTATGGTGAAAGACCTTTTGAAATATTATTCAAATTCATTCTAATGACTGAATTTATCATGATGATTTGGGGTTATTCGAGCTGAAATGTAAGACAGGGTGCTCCCTTTTTGGACTGTGTATTGAACGGCTCCCGTGAGCCTTTGAGCTGACGAGCTTTGGTGAAGCACCTGTGCACCTACTGAGTGGTACAAAAACCTGAGTATACGCTTAAGCGGCATTTCAAGCAACCCCGTCTGCCACACTTTGCTCTCCGCTGATGATGGCCGAAAGCCAGAAACACGTGTCCTGAGATAAGGCATTCGCCGCACCAACTTATTGTGAAAAACTTTCTACAACATTACAGAACTTGCTGCACCCATTTATGCTGAAAGACTTTATGAAATATTATTCGAATTCATTCTAATGACTGCATTTATCATGATGGTTTGGGGCTATTCGAGCTGAAATGTAAGACAGGGTGCTCCCTTTTTGGATTGTGTATTTAACGGCTCCTGTGAGCCTTTGAGCTGACGACCTATGGTGAAGCACTTGTGCGCCAACTGAGTGGTACAAAAACCTGAGTATACGTTTAGGCGGCATTTCAAGCAACCCCGTCTGCCACACTTTGCTCTCCACTGATGAAGGCCGAAAGCCAGAAACACCTGTCTGGAGATACGGCATTCGCCGCACCAACTTATGATGACAAACTTTCTACAACATTACAGCACTTGCTGCACCCATTTATGGTGGAAGACTTTTTGAAATATTATTCGAATTCATTCTAATTACTGCATTTATCATGATGCTTTGGGGCTTTTCGAGCTGAAATGTAAGACAGGGTGCTCCCTTTCTGGATTGTGTATTTAACGGCTCCCGTGAGCCTTTGAGCTGACGAGCTCTGGTGCAGCTCCTGTGCGCATACTGAGTGGTACAAAAACCTGAGTATACGTTTAGGCGGCATTTCAAGCAACCCTGTCTACCACACTTTGCTCTCTGCTGATGACGGCCGTAAGCCAGAAACACGTGTCCGGAGATAAGGCATTCGCCGCACCAACTTATGGTGAAAAACTTTCTACAATGTTACAGCACTTCCTGCACCCATTTATGGTGAAAGACTTTTTGAAATATTATTCGAATTCATTCTAATGACTGCATTTATCATGATGCTTTGGGGCTATTCGAACTGAAATGTAAGACAGGGTTCTCCCTTTTTGGATTGTGTATTTAACGGCTCCCGTGAGCCTTTGAGCTGACGAGCTCTGGTGAAGCACCTGTGCGCCTACTGAGTGGTACAAAAACCTGAGTATACGTTTAGGCGGCATTTCAAGCAACCCCGTCTGCCACACTTTGCTCTCCGCTGATGACGGTCAAAAGCCAGCAACACGTGTCCGGAGATACTGCATTCGCTGCACCAACTTATGGTGAAAAACTTTCTACAACGTTACAGCACTTGCTGCACCCATTTATGGTGAAAGACTTTTTGAAATATTATTCAAATTCATTCTAATGACTGCATTTATCATGATGCTTTGGGGCCATTTGAGCTGAAATGTGAGACAGGGTGCTCCCTTTTTGGATTGTGTATTTAACAGCTCCTATGAGCCTTCGAGCTGACGAGCTCTGGTGAAGCACCTGTGCGCATACTGAGTGGTACAAAAACCTGAGTATACGTTTAGGCGGCATTTCAAGCAACCCCATCTGCCACACTTTGCTCTCCGCTGATGACGGCCGAAAGCTAGAAACACGTGTCCGGAGATACGGCATTCGCTGCACCAACTTATGGTGAAAACCCTCTACAACGTTACAGCACTTGCTGCACCCATTTATGGTGAAAGACCTTTTGAAATATTATTCAAATTCATTCTAATGACTAAATTTATCATGATGATTTGGGGTTATTCGAGCTGAAATGTAAGACAGGGTGCTCCCTTTTTGGACTGTGTATTGAACGGCTCCCGTGAGCCTTTGAGCTGACGAGCTTTGGTGAAGCACCTGTGCACCTACTGAGTGGTACAAAAACCTGAGTATACGTTTAGGCGGCATTTCAAGCAACCCCGTCTGCCACACTTTGCTCTCTGCTGATGATGGCCGAAAGCCAGAAACACGTGTCCTGAGATAAGGCATTCGCCGCACCAACTTATTGTGAAAAACTTTCTGCAACATTACAGAACTTGCTGCACCCATTTATGCCGAAAGACTTTTTGAAATATTATTCGAATTCATTCTAATGACTGCATTTATCATGATGGTTTGGGGCTATTCGAGCTGAAATGTAAGACAGGGTGCTCCCTTTTTGGATTGTGTATTTAACGGCTCCTGTGAGCCTTTGAGCTGACGACCTATGGTGAAGCACCTGTGCGCCAACTGAGTGGTACAAAAACCTGAGTATACGTTTAGGCGGCATTTCAAGCAACCCCGTCTGCCACACTTTGCTCTCCACTGATGAAGGACGAAAGCCAGAAACACGTGTCCGGAGATACGGCATTCGCCGCACCAACTTATGATGACAAACTTTCTACAACATTACAGCACTTGCTGCACCCATTTATGGTGGAAGACTTTTTGAAATATTATTCGAATTAATTCTAATTACTGCATTTATCATGATGCTTTGGGGCTATTCGAGCTGAAATGTAAGACAGGGTGCTCCCTTTCTGGATTGTGTATTTAACGGCTCCCGTGAGCCTTTGAGCTGACGAGCTCTGGTGCAGCTCCTGTGCGCATACTGAGTGGTACAAAAACCTGAGTATATGTTTAGGCGGCATTTCAAGCAACCCTGTCTACCACACTTTGCTACGGCCGAAAGCCAGAAACACGTGTCCGGAGATAAGGCATTCGCCGCACCAACTTATGGTGAAAAACTTTCTACAATGTTACAGCACTTCCTGCACCCATTTATGGTGAAAGACTTTTTGAAATATTATTCAAATTCATTCTAATGACTGCATTTATCATGATGCTTTGGGGCCATTTGAGCTGAAATGTGAGACAGGGTGCTCCCTTTTTGGATTGTGTATTTAACAGCTCCCATGAGCCTTCAAGGTGACGAGCTCTGGTGCAGCACCTGTGCGCATACTGAGTGGTACAAAAACCTGAGTATACGTTTAGGCGGCATTTCAAGCAACCCCGTCTGCCACACTTTGCTCTCCGCTGATGACGGCCAAAAGCCAGCAACACGTGTCCGGAGATACTGCATTCGCTGCACCAACTTATGGTGAAAAACTTTCTACAACGTTACAGCACTTGCTGCACCCATTTATGGTGAAAGACTTTTTGAAATATTATTCAAATTCATTCTAATGACTGCATTTATCATGATGCTTTGGGGCCATTTGAGCTGAAATGTGAGACAGGGTGCTCCCTTTTTGGATTGTGTATTTAACAGCTCCCATGAGCCTTCAAGGTGACGAGCTCTGGTGCAGCACCTGTGCGCATACTGAGTGGTACAAAAACCTGAGTATACGTTTAGGCGGCATTTCAAGCAACCCCATCTGCCACACTTTGCTCTCCACTGATGACGGCCGAAAGCTAGAAACACGTGTCCGGAGATACGGCATTCGCTGCACCAACTTATAGTGAAAACCCTCTACAACGTTACAGCACTTGCTGCACCCATTTATGGTGAAAGACCTTTTGAAATATTATTCAAATTCATTCTAATGACTGAATTTATCATGATGATTTTGGGTTATTCGAGCTGAAATGTAAGACAGGGTGCTCCCTTTTTGGACTGTGTATTGAACGGCTCCCGTGAGCCTTTGAGCTGACGAGCTTTGGTGAAGCACCTGTGCACCTACTGAGTGGTACAAAAACCTGAGTATACGTTTAGGTGGCATTTCAAGCAACCCCGTCTGCCACACTTTGCTCTCCACTGATGATGGCCTAAAGCCAGAAACACGTGTCCGGAGATAAGGCATTCGCTGCACCAACTTATTGTGAAAAACTTTCTACAACATTACAGAACTTGCTGCACCCATTTATGCTGAAAGACTTTTTGAAATATTATTCGAATTCATTCTAATGACTGCATTTATCATGATGGTTTGGGGCTATTCGAGCTGAAATGTAAGATAGGGTGCTCCCTTTTTGGATTGTGTATTTAACGGCTCCTGTGAGCCTTTGAGCTGACCACCTATGGTGAAGCACCTGTGCGCCAACTGAGTGGTACAAAAACCTGAGTATACGTTTAGGCGGCATTTCAAGCAACCCCGTCTGCCACACTTTGCTCTCCACTGATGAAGGCCGAAAGCCAGAAACACGTGTCCGGAGATACGGCATTCGCCGCACCAACTTATGATGACAAACTTTCTACAACATTACAGCACTTGCTGCACCCATTTATGGTGGAAGACTTTTTGAAATATTATTCGAATTCATTCTAATTACTGCATTTATCATGATGCTTTGGGGCTATTCGAGCTGAAATGTAAGACAGGGTGCTCCCTTTCTGGATTGTGTATTTAACGGCTCCTGTGAGCCTTTGAGCTGACGAGCTCTGGTGCAGCTCCTGTGCGCATACTGAGTGGTACAAAAACCTGAGTATATGTTTAGGCGGCATTTCAAGCAACCCCGTCTGCCAAACATTGCTCTCCGCTGATGACGGCCGAAAGCCAGAAACACGTGTCCGGAGGTACGGCATTCGCTGCACCAACTTATGGTGAAAAACTTTCTACAACGTTACAGCACTTGCTGCACCTATTTATGGTTAAAGACCTTTTGAAATATTATTCAAATTCATTCTAATGACTGCATTTATGATGATGTTTTGGGGTTATTCGAGCTGAAATGTAAGACAGGGTGCTCCCTTTTTGGACTGTGTATTTAACGGCTATCGTGAGCCTTTGAGCTGACGAGCTCTGGTGCAGCACCTATGCGCATACTGAGTGGTACAAAAACCTGAGTATACCTTTAGGCGGCATTTCAAGCAACCCCGTCTGCCACACTTTGCTCTCCACTGATGAAGGTCGAAAGCCAGAAACACGTGTCCGGAGATACGGCATTCGCCGCACCAACTTATGGTGAAAAACTTTCTACAACGTTACAGCATTTGCTGCACCCATTTATGGTGAAAGACTTTTTGAAATATTATTCAAATTCATTCTAATGACTGCATTTATCATGATGCTTTGGGGCTATTCGAGCTGAAATGTAAGACAGGGTTCTCCCTTTTTGGATTAAGTATTTAACGGCTCCCGTGAGCCTTTGAGCTGACGAGCTCTGGTGAAGCACCTGTGCGCCTAGTGAGTGGTACAAAAACCTGAGTATACGTTTAGGCGGCATTTCAAGCAACCCCGTCTGCCACACTTTGCTCTCCGCTGATGATGGCCAAAAGCCAGCAACACGTGTCCGGAGATACGGCATTCGCCGCACCAACTTATGGTGAAAAACTTTCTACAACGTTACAGCATTTGCTGCACCCATTTATGGTGAAAGACCTTTTGAAATATTATTCAAATTCATTCTAATGACTGCATTTATCATGATGATTTGGGGTTATTCGAGCTGAAATGTAAGACAGGGTGCTCCCTTTTTGGATTGTGTATTTAACGGCTATCGTGAGCCTTTGAGCTGACGAGCTCTGGTGCAGCACCTATGCACATACTGAGTGGTACAAAAACCTGAGTATACCTTTAGGTGGCATTTCAAGCAACCCCGTCTGCCACAATTTGCTCTCCGCTGATGACAGCCGAAAGCCAGAAACACGTGTCCGGAGATACGGAATTCGCCGCACCAACTTATGGTGAAGAACTTTCTACAACGTTACAGCACTTGCTGCACCCATTTATGGTGAAAGACTTTTTGAAATATTATTCGAATTCATTCTAATGACTGCATTTATCATGATGGTTTGGGGCTATTCGAGCTGAAATGTAAGACAGGGTTCTCTCTTTTTGGATTGTGTATTTAACGGCTCCTGTGAGCCTTTGAGCTGACGAGCTCTGGTGAAGCACCTGTGCGTCTACTGAGTGGTACAAAAACCTGAGTATATGTTTAGGCGGCATTTCAAGCAACCCCGTCTGCCACACTTTGCTCTCCGCTGATGACGGCCGAAAGCAAGAAACACATGTCCGGAGATACGGCATTCGCTGCACCAACTTATGGTGAAAAACTTTCTACAACGTTACAGCACTTGCTGCACCCATTTATGGTGAAAGACTTTTTGAAATATTATTCAAATTCATTCCAATGACTGTATTTATCATGATGCTTTGGGGCTATTTGAGCTGAAATGTAAGACAGGGTGCTCCCTTTTTGGATTGTGTATTTAACAGCTCCCGTGAGCCTTTGAGCTGACGAGCTCTGGTGCAGCACCTGTGCGCATACTGAGTGGTACAAAAACCTGAGTATACGTTTAGGCGGCATTTCAAGCAACCCCATCTGCCACACTTTGTTCTCCGCTGATGACAGCCGAAAGCTAGAAACACGTGTCCGGAGATACGGCATTCGCTGCACCAACTTATGTTGAAAACCCTCTACAACGTTACAGCACTTGCTGCACCCATTTATGGTGAAAGACCTTTTGAAATATTACTCAAATTCATTCTAATGACTGAATTTATCATGATGATTTGGGGTTATTCGAGCTGAAATGTAAGACAGGGTGCTCCCTTTTTGGACTGTGTATTGAACGGCTCCCGTGAGCCTTTGAGCTGACGAGCTTTGGTGAAGCACCTGTGCACCTACTGAGTGGTACAAAAACCTGAGTATACGTTTAGGCGGCATTTCAAGCAACCCCGTCTGCCACACTTTGCTCTCCGCTGATGATGGCCGAAAGCCAGAAACACGTGTCCTGAGATAAGGCATTTGCCGCACCAACTTATTGTGAAAAACTTTCTACAACATTACAGAACTTGCTGCACCCATTTATGCTGAAAGACTTCCTGAAATATTATTCAAATTCATTCTAATGACTGCATTTATCATGATGGTTTGGGTCTATTCGAGCTGAAATGTAAGACAGGGTGCTCCCTTTTTGGATTGTGTATTTAACGGCTCCCTTGAGCCTTTGAGCTGACGAGCTCTGGTGAAGCACCTGTGCGCCTACTGAGTGGTCCAAAAACCTGAGTATACGTTTAGACGGCATTTCAAGCAACCCCGTCTGCCACACTTTGCTCTCCACTGATGAAGGCCGAAAGCCAGAAACACATGTCGGGAGATACGGCATTCGCCGCACCAACTTATGATGACAAACTTTCTACAACATTACAGCACTTGCTGCACCCATTTATGGTGGAAGACTTTTTGAAATATTATTCGAATTCATTCTAATTACTGCATTTATCATGATGCTTTGGGGCTATTCGAGCTGAAATGTAAGACAGGGTGCTCCCTTTCTGGATTGTGTATTTAACGGCTCCCGTGAGCCTTTGAGCTGACGAGCTCTGGTGCAGCTCCTGTGCGCATACTGAGTGGTACAAAAACCTGAGTATACGTTTAGGCGGCATATCAAGCAACCCCGTCTGCCACACTTTGCTCTCCGCTGATAACGGCTGAAAGCCAGAAACACGTGTCCGGAGATACGGCATTCGCTGCACCAACTTATGGTGAAAAACTTTCTACAACGTTACAGCACTTGCTGCACCTATTTATGGTGAAAGACCTTTTGAAATATTATTCAAATTCATTCTAATGACTGCATTTATGATGATGATTTGGGGTTATTCGAGCTGAAATGTAAGACAGGGTGCTCCCTTTTTGGACTGTGTATTTACCGGCTCCCGTGAGCCTTTGAGCTGACGAGCTCTGGTGAAGCACCTGTGCGCCTACTGAGTGGTACAAAAACCTGAGTATACGTTTAGGCGATATTTCAAGCAACCCCGTCTGCCACACTTTGCTCTCCGCTGATGATGGCCAAAAGCCAGCAACACGTGTCTGGAGATACGGCATTCGCCGCACCAACTTATGGTGAAAAACTTTCTACAACGTTACAGCATTTGCTGCACCCATTTATGGTGAAAGACCTTTTGAAATATTATTAAAATTCATTCTAATGACTGCATTTATCATGATGATTTGGGGTTATTCGAGCTGAAATGTAAGACAGGGTGCTCCCTGTTTGGATTGTGTATTTAACGGCTATCGTGAGCCTTTGAGCTGACGAGCTCTGGTGCAGCACCTATGCGCATACTGAGTGGTACAAAAACCTGAGTATACCTTTAGGCGGCATTTCAAGCAACCCCGTCTGCCACAATTTGCTCTCCGCTGATGACAGCCGAAAGCCAGAAACACGTGTCCGGAGATAAGGAATTCGCCGCACCAACTTATGGTGAAGAACTTTCTACAACGTTACAGCACTTGCTGCACCCATTTATGGTGAAAGACTTTTTGAAATATTATTCGAATTCATTCTAATGACTGCATTTATCATGATGCTTTGGGGCTATTCGAGCTGAAATGTAAGACAGGGTTCTCACTTTTTGGATTGTGTATTTAACGGCTCCCGTGAGCCTTTGAGCTGACGAGCTCTGGTGAAGCACCTGTGCGCCTACTGAGCGGTACAAAAACATGAGTATACGTTTAGGCGGCATTTCAAGCAACCCTGTCTGCCACACTTTGCTCTCCACTGATGAAGGCCGAAAGCCAGAAACACGTGTCCGGAGATACGGCATTCGCCGCACCAACTTATGATGACAAACTTTCTACAACATTACAGCACTTGCTGCACCCATTTATGGTGGAAGACTTTTTGAAATATTATTCGAATTCATTCTAATTACTGCATTTATCATGATGCTTTGGGGCTATTCGAGCTGAAATGTAAGACAGGGTGCTCCCTTTCTGGATTGTGTATTTAACGGCTCCCGTGAGCCTTTGAGCTGACGAGCTCTGGTGCAGCTCCTGTGCGCATACTGAGTGGTACAAAAACCTGAGTATATGTTTAGGCGGCATTTCAAGCAACCCTGTCTACCACACTTTGCTCTCTGCTGATGACGGCCGAAAGCCAGAAACACGTGTCCGGAGATAAGGCATTCGCCGCACCAACTTATGGTGAAAAACTCTCTACAATGTTACAGCACTTCCTGCACCCATTTATGGTGAAAGACTTTTTGAAATATTATTCGAATTCATTCTAATGACTGCATTTATCATGATGCTATGGGGCTATTCGAGCTGAAATGTAAGACAGGGTTCTCCCTTTTTGGATTGTGTATTTAACGGCTCCCGTGAGCCTTTGAGCTGACGAGCTCTGGTGAAGCACCTGTGCGCCTACTGAGTGGTACAAAAACCTGAGTATACGTTTAGGCGGCATTTCAAGCAACCCCGTCTGCCACACTTTGCTCTCCGCTGATGACGGCCAAAAGCCAGCAACACGTGTCCGGAGATACTGCATTCGCTGCACCAACTTATGGTGAAAAACTTTCTACAACGTTACAGCACTTGCTGCACCCATTTATGGTGAAAGACTTTTTGAAATATTATTCAAATTCATTCTAATGACTGAATTTATCATGATGCTTTGGGGCCATTTGAGCTGAAATGTGAGACAGGGTGCTCCCTTTTTGGATTGTGTATTTAACAGCTCCCATGAGCCTTCGAGGTGACGAGCTCTGGTGCAGCACCTGTGCGCATACTGAGTGGTACAAAAACCTGAGTATACGTTTAGGTGGCATTTCAAGCAACCCCATCTGCCACACTTTGCTCTCCACTGATGACGGCCGAAAGCTAGAAACACGTGTCCGGAGATACGGCATTCGCTGCACCAACTTATAGTGAAAACCCTCTACAACGTTACAGCACTTGCTGCACCCATTTATGGTGAAAGACCTTTTGAAATATTATTCAAATTCATTCTAATGACTGAATTTATCATGATGATTTTGGGTTATTCGAGCTGAAATGTAAGACAGGGTGCTCCCTTTTTGGACTGTGTATTGAACGGCTCCCGTGAGCCTTTGAGCTGACGAGCTTTGGTGAAGCACCTGTGCACCTACTGAGTGGTACAAAAACCTGAGTATACGTTTAGGTGGCATTTCAAGCAACCCCGTCTGCCACACTTTGCTCTCCACTGATGATGGCCTAAAGCCAGAAACACGTGTCCTGAGATAAGGCATTCGCTGCACCAACTTATTGTGAAAAACTTTCTACAACATTACAGAACTTGCTGCACCCATTTATGCTGAAAGACTTTTTGAAATATTATTCGAATTCATTCTAATGACTGCATTTATCATGATGGTTTGGGGCTATTCGAGCTGAAATGTAAGACAGGGTGCTCCCTTTTTGGATTGTGTATTTAACGGCTCCTGTGAGCCTTTGAGCTGACGACCTATGGTGAAGCACCTGTGCGCCAACTGAGTGGTACAAAAACCTGAGTATACGTTTAGGCGGCATTTCAAGCAACCCCGTCTGCCACACTTTGCTCTCCACTGATGAAGGCCGAAAGCCAGAAACACGTGTCCGGAGATACGGCATTCGCCGCACCAACTTATGATGACAAACTTTCTACAACATTACAGCACTTGCTGCACCCATTTATGGTGGAAGACTTTTTGAAATATTATTCGAATTCATTCTAATTACTGCATTTATCATGATGCTTTGGGGCTATTCGAGCTGAAATGTAAGACAGGGTGCTCCCTTTCTGGATTGTGTATTTAACGGCTCCTGTGAGCCTTTGAGCTGACGAGCTCTGGTGCAGCTCCTGTGCGCATACTGAGTGGTACAAAAACCTGAGTATATGTTTAGGCGGCATTTCAAGCAACCCCATCTGCCACACTTTGCTCTCCGCTGATGACGGCCGAAAGCCAGAAACACGTGTCCGGAGGTACGGCATTCGCTGCACCAACTTATGGTGAAAAACTTTCTACAACGTTACAGCACTTGCTGCACCTATTTATGGTTAAAGACCTTTTGAAATATTATTCAAATTCATTCTAATGACTGCATTTATGATGATGTTTTGGGGTTATTCGAGCTGAAATGTAAGACAGGGTGCTCCCTTTTTGGACTGTGTATTTAACGGCTATCGTGAGCCTTTGAGCTGACGAGCTCTGGTGCAGCACCTATTCGCATACTGAGTGGTACAAAAACCTGAGTATACCTTTAGGCGGCATTTCAAGCAACCCCGTCTGCCACACTTTGCTCTCCACTGATGAAGGTCGAAAGCCAGAAACACGTGTCCGGAGATACGGCGTTCGCCGCACCAACTTATGGTGAAAAACTTTCTACAACGTTACAGCATTTGCTGCACCCATTTATGGTGAAAGACTTTTTGAAATATTATTCAAATTCATTCTAATGACTGCATTTATCATGATGCTTTGGGGCTATTCGAGCTGAAATGTAAGACAGGGTTCTCCCTTTTTGGATTAAGTATTTAACGGCTCCCGTGAGCCTTTGAGCTGACGAGCTCTGGTGAAGCACCTGTGCGCCTAGTGAGTGGTACAAAAACCTGAGTATACGTTTAGGCGGCATTTCAAGCAACCCCGTCTGCCACACTTTGCTCTCCGCTGATGATGGCCAAAAGCCAGCAACACGTGTCCGGAGATACGGCATTCGCCGCACCAACTTATGGTGAAAAACTTTCTACAACGTTACAGCATTTGCTGCACCCATTTATGGTGAAAGACCTTTTGAAATATTATTCAAATTCATTCTAATGACTGCATTTATCATGATGATTTGGGGTTATTCGAGCTGAAATGTAAGACAGGGTGCTCCCTTTTTGGATTGTGTATTTAACGGCTATCGTGAGCCTTTGAGTTGACGAGCTCTGGTGCAGCACCTATGCACATACTGAGTGGTACAAAAACCTGAGTATACCTTTAGGTGGCATTTCAAGCAACCCCGTCTGCCACAATTTGCTCTCCGCTGATGACAGCCGAAAGCCAGAAACACGTGTCCGGAGAGAAGGAATTCGCTGCACCAACTTATGGTGAAGAACTTTCTACAACGTTACAGCACTTGCTGCACCCATTTATGGTGAAAGACTTTTTGAAATATTATTCGAATTCATTCTAATGACTGCATTTATCATGATGCTTTGGGGCTATTCGAGCTGAAATGTAAGACAGGGTTCTCTCTTTTTGGATTGTGTATTTAACGGCTCCTGTGAGCCTTTGAGCTGACGAGCTCTGGTGAAGCACCTGTGCGTCTACTGAGTGGTACAAAAACCTGAGTATATGTTTAGGCGGCATTTCAAGCAACCCCGTCTGCCACACTTTGCTCTCCGCTGATGACGGCCGAAAGCAAGAAACACATGTCCGGAGATACGGCATTCGCTGCACCAACTTATGGTGAAAAACTTTCTACAACGTTACAGCACTTCCTGCACCCATTTATGGTGAAAGACTTTTTGAAATATTATTCGAATTCATTCTAATGACTGCATTTATCATGATGCTATGGGGCTATTCGAGCTGAAATGTAAGACAGGGTTCTCCCTTTTTGGATTGTGTATTTAACGGCTCCCGTGAGCCTTTGAGCTGACGAGCTCTGGTGAAGCACCTGTGCGCCTACTGAGTGGTACAAAAACCTGAGTATACGTTTAGGCGGCATTTCAAGCAACCCCGTCTGCCACACTTTGCTCTCCGCTGATGACGGCCAAAAGCCAGCAACACGTGTCCGGAGATACTGCATTCGCTGCACCAACTTATGGTGAAAAACTTTCTACAACGTTACAGCACTTGCTGCACCCATTTATGGTGAAAGACTTTTTGAAATATTATTCAAATTCATTCTAATGACTGAATTTATCATGATGCTTTGGGGCCATTTGAGCTGAAATGTGAGACAGGGTGCTCCCTTTTTGGATTGTGTATTTAACAGCTCCCATGAGCCTTCGAGGTGACGAGCTCTGGTGCAGCACCTGTGCGCATACTGAGTGGTACAAAAACCTGAGTATACGTTTAGGTGGCATTTCAAGCAACCCCATCTGCCACACTTTGCTCTCCACTGATGACGGCCGAAAGCTAGAAACACGTGTCCGGAGATACGGCATTCGCTGCACCAACTTATAGTGAAAACCCTCTACAACGTTACAGCACTTGCTGCACCCATTTATGGTGAAAGACCTTTTGAAATATTATTCAAATTCATTCTAATGACTGAATTTATCATGATGATTTTGGGTTATTCGAGCTGAAATGTAAGACAGGGTGCTCCCTTTTTGGACTGTGTATTGAACGGCTCCCGTGAGCCTTTGAGCTGACGAGCTTTGGTGAAGCACCTGTGCACCTACTGAGTGGTACAAAAACCTGAGTATACGTTTAGGTGGCATTTCAAGCAACCCCGTCTGCCACACTTTGCTCTCCACTGATGATGGCCTAAAGCCAGAAACACGTGTCCTGAGATAAGGCATTCGCTGCACCAACTTATTGTGAAAAACTTTCTACAACATTACAGAACTTGCTGCACCCATTTATGCTGAAAGACTTTTTGAAATATTATTCGAATTCATTCTAATGACTGCATTTATCATGATGGTTTGGGGCTATTCGAGCTGAAATGTAAGACAGGGTGCTCCCTTTTTGGATTGTGTATTTAACGGCTCCTGTGAGCCTTTGAGCTGACGACCTATGGTGAAGCACCTGTGCGCCAACTGAGTGGTACAAAAACCTGAGTATACGTTTAGGCGGCATTTCAAGCAACCCCGTCTGCCACACTTTGCTCTCCACTGATGAAGGCCGAAAGCCAGAAACACGTGTCCGGAGATACGGCATTCGCCGCACCAACTTATGATGACAAACTTTCTACAACATTACAGCACTTGCTGCACCCATTTATGGTGGAAGACTTTTTGAAATATTATTCGAATTCATTCTAATTACTGCATTTATCATGATGCTTTGGGGCTATTCGAGCTGAAATGTAAGACAGGGTGCTCCCTTTCTGGATTGTGTATTTAACGGCTCCTGTGAGCCTTTGAGCTGACGAGCTCTGGTGCAGCTCCTGTGCGCATACTGAGTGGTACAAAAACCTGAGTATATGTTTAGGCGGCATTTCAAGCAACCCCATCTGCCACACTTTGCTCTCCGCTGATGACGGCCGAAAGCCAGAAACACGTGTCCGGAGGTACGGCATTCGCTGCACCAACTTATGGTGAAAAACTTTCTACAACGTTACAGCACTTGCTGCACCTATTTATGGTTAAAGACCTTTTGAAATATTATTCAAATTCATTCTAATGACTGCATTTATGATGATGTTTTGGGGTTATTCGAGCTGAAATGTAAGACAGGGTGCTCCCTTTTTGGACTGTGTATTTAACGGCTATCGTGAGCCTTTGAGCTGACGAGCTCTGGTGCAGCACCTATTCGCATACTGAGTGGTACAAAAACCTGAGTATACCTTTAGGCGGCATTTCAAGCAACCCCGTCTGCCACACTTTGCTCTCCACTGATGAAGGTCGAAAGCCAGAAACACGTGTCCGGAGATACGGCGTTCGCCGCACCAACTTATGGTGAAAAACTTTCTACAACGTTACAGCATTTGCTGCACCCATTTATGGTGAAAGACTTTTTGAAATATTATTCAAATTCATTCTAATGACTGCATTTATCATGATGCTTTGGGGCTATTCGAGCTGAAATGTAAGACAGGGTTCTCCCTTTTTGGATTAAGTATTTAACGGCTCCCGTGAGCCTTTGAGCTGACGAGCTCTGGTGAAGCACCTGTGCGCCTAGTGAGTGGTACAAAAACCTGAGTATACGTTTAGGCGGCATTTCAAGCAACCCCGTCTGCCACACTTTGCTCTCCGCTGATGATGGCCAAAAGCCAGCAACACGTGTCCGGAGATACGGCATTCGCCGCACCAACTTATGGTGAAAAACTTTCTACAACGTTACAGCATTTGCTGCACCCATTTATGGTGAAAGACCTTTTGAAATATTATTCAAATTCATTCTAATGACTGCATTTATCATGATGATTTGGGGTTATTCGAGCTGAAATGTAAGACAGGGTGCTCCCTTTTTGGATTGTGTATTTAACGGCTATCGTGAGCCTTTGAGTTGACGAGCTCTGGTGCAGCACCTATGCACATACTGAGTGGTACAAAAACCTGAGTATACCTTTAGGTGGCATTTCAAGCAACCCCGTCTGCCACAATTTGCTCTCCGCTGATGACAGCCGAAAGCCAGAAACACGTGTCCGGAGAGAAGGAATTCGCTGCACCAACCTATGGTGAAGAACTTTCTACAACGTTACAGCACTTGCTGCACCCATTTATGGTGAAAGACTTTTTGAAATATTATTCGAATTCATTCTAATGACTGCATTTATCATGATGCTTTGGGGCTATTCGAGCTGAAATGTAAGACAGGGTTCTCTCTTTTTGGATTGTGTATTTAACGGCTCCTGTGAGCCTTTGAGCTGACGAGCTCTGGTGAAGCACCTGTGCGTCTACTGAGTGGTACAAAAACCTGAGTATATGTTTAGGCGGCATTTCAAGCAACCCCGTCTGCCACACTTTGCTCTCCGCTGATGACGGCCGAAAGCAAGAAACACATGTCCGGAGATACGGCATTCGCTGCACCAACTTATGGTGAAAAACTTTCTACAACGTTACAGCACTTGCTGCACCCATTTATGGTGAAAGACTTTTTGAAATATTATTCAAATTCATTCCAATGACTGTATTTATCATGATGCTTTGGGGCTATTTGAGCTGAAATGTAAGACAGGGTGCTCCCTTTTTGGATTGTGTATTTAACTGCTCCCGTGAGCCTTTGAGCTGA
Source organism: Pleurodeles waltl (assembly GCF_031143425.1). Classification (NCBI taxonomy): domain Eukaryota; kingdom Metazoa; phylum Chordata; class Amphibia; order Caudata; family Salamandridae; genus Pleurodeles; species Pleurodeles waltl. The sequence goes on from NC_090444.1 coordinate 850,932,849, forward strand.
CGAGCTCTGGTGCAGCACCTGTGCGCATACTGAGTGGTACAAAAACCTGAGTATACGTTTAGGCGGCATTTCAAGCAACCCCGTCTGCCACACTTTGCTCTCCGCTGATGACGGCCGAAAGCCAGAAACACGTGTCCGGAGGTACGGCATTCGCTGCACCAACTTATGGTGAAAAACTTTCTACAACGTTACAGCACTTGCTGCACCTATTTATGGTTAAAGACCTTTTGAAATATTATTCAAATTCATTCTAATGACTGCATTTATGATGATGTTTTGGGGTTATTCGAGCTGAAATGTAAGACAGGGTGCTCCCTTTTTGGACTGTGTATTTAACGGCTATCGTGAGCCTTTGAGCTGACGAGCTCTGGTGCAGCACCTATGCACCTACTGAGTGGTAGAAAAACCTGAGTATACCTTTAGGTGGCATTTCAAGCAACCCCGTCTGCCACAATTTGCTCTCCGCTGATGACAGCCGAAAGCCAGAAACACGTGTCCGGAGATAAGGAATTCGCCGCACCAACTTATGGTGAAGAACTTTCTACAACGTTACAGCACTTGCTGCACCCATTTATGGTGAAAGACTTTTTGAAATATTATTCGAATTCATTCTAATGACTGCATTTATCATGATGCTTTGGGGCTATTCGAGCTGAAATGTAAGACAGGGTTCTCTCTTTTTGGATTGTGTATTTAACGGCTCCTGTGAGCCTTTGAGCTGACGAGCTCTGGTGAAGCACCTGTGCGTCTACTGAGTGGTACAAAAACCTGAGTATATGTTTAGGCGGCATTTCAAGCAACCCCGTCTGCCACACTTTGCTCTCCGCTGATGACGGCCGAAAGCAAGAAACACATGTCCGGAGATACGGCATTCGCTGCACCAACTTATGGTGAAAAACTTTCTACAACGTTACAGCACTTGCTGCACCCATTTATGGTGAAAGACTTTTTGAAATATTATTCAAATTCATTCCAATGACTGTATTTATCATGATGCTTTGGGGCTATTTGAGCTGAAATGTAAGACAGGGTGCTCCCTTTTTGGATTGTGTATTTAACAGCTCCCGTGAGCCTTTGAGCTGACGAGCTCTGGTGCAGCACCTGTGCGCATACTGAGTGGTACAAAAACCTGAGTATACGTTTAGGCGGCATTTCAAGCAACCCCATCTGCCACACTTTGTTCTCCGCTGATGACAGCCGAAAGCTAGAAACACGTGTCCGGAGATACGGCATTCGCTGCACCAACTTATGTTGAAAACCCTCTACAACGTTACAGCACTTGCTGCACCCATTTATGGTGAAAGACCTTTTGAAATCTTACTCAAATTCATTCTAATGACTGAATTTATCATGATGATTTGGGGTTATTCGAGCTGAAATGTAAGACAGGGTGCTCCCTTTTTGGACTGTGTATTGAACGGCTCCCGTGAGCCTTTGAGCTGACGAGCTTTGGTGAAGCACCTGTGCACCTACTGAGTGGTACAAAAACCTGAGTATACGTTTAGGCGGCATTTCAAGCAACCCCGTCTGCCACACTTTGCTCTCCGCTGATGATGGCCGAAAGCCAGAAACACGTGTCCTGAGATAAGGCATTCGCCGCACCAACTTATTGTGAAAAACTTTCTACAACATTACAGAACTTGCTGCACCCATTTATGCTGAAAGACTTCCTGAAATATTATTCAAATTCATTCTAATGACTGCATTTATCATGATGGTTTGGGTCTATTCGAGCTGAAATGTAAGACAGGGTGCTCCCTTTTTGGATTGTGTATTTAACGGCTCCCTTGAGCCTTTGAGCTGACGAGCTCTGGTGAAGCACCTGTGCGCCTACTGAGTGGTACAAAAACCTGAGTATACGTTTAGGCGGCATTTCAAGCAACCCCGTCTGCCACACTTTGCTCTCCACTGATGAAGGCCGAAAGCCAGAAACACATGTCGGGAGATACGGCATTCGCCGCACCAACTTATGATGACAAACTTTCTACAACATTACAGCACTTGCTGCACCCATTTATGGTGGAAGACTTTTTGAAATATTATTCGAATTCATTCTAATTACTGCATTTATCATGATGCTTTGGGGCTATTCGAGCTGAAATGTAAGACAGGGTGCTCCCTTTCTGGATTGTGTATTTAACGGCTCCCGTGAGCCTTTGAGCTGACGAGCTCTGGTGCAGCTCCTGTGCGCATACTGAGTGGTACAAAAACCTGAGTATACGTTTAGGCGGCATATCAAGCAACCCCGTCTGCCACACTTTGCTCTCCGCTGATAACGGCCGAAAGCCAGAAACACGTGTCCGGAGATACGGCATTCGCTGCACCAACTTATGGTGAAAAACTTTCTACAACGTTACAGCACTTGCTGCACCTATTTATGGTGAAAGACCTTTTGAAATATTATTCAAATTCATTCTAATGACTGCATTTATGATGATGATTTGGGGTTATTCGAGCTGAAATGTAAGACAGGGTGCTCCCTTTTTGGACTGTGTATTTACCGGCTCCCGTGAGCCTTTGAGCTGACGAGCTCTGGTGAAGCACCTGTGCGCCTACTGAGTGGTACAAAAACCTGAGTATACGTTTAGGCGATATTTCAAGCAACCCCGTCTGCCACACTTTGCTCTCCGCTGATGATGGCCAAAAGCCAGCAACACGTGTCTGGAGATACGGCGTTCGCCGCACCAACTTATGGTGAAAAACTTTCTACAACGTTACAGCATTTGCTGCACCCATTTATGGTGAAAGACCTTTTGAAATATTATTAAAATTCATTCTAATGACTGCATTTATCATGATGATTTGGGGTTATTCGAGCTGAAATGTAAGACAGGGTGCTCCCTGTTTGGATTGTGTATTTAACGGCTTTCGTGAGCCTTTGAGCTGACGAGCTCTGGTGCAGCACCTATGCGCATACTGAGTGGTACAAAAACCTGAGTATACCTTTAGGCGGCATTTCAAGCAACCCCGTCTGCCACAATTTGCTCTCCGCTGATGACAGCCGAAAGCCAGAAACACGTGTCCGGAGATAAGGAATTCGCCGCACCAACTTATGGTGAAGAACTTTCTACAACGTTACAGCACTTGCTGCACCCATTTATGGTGAAAGACTTTTTGAAATATTATTCGAATTCATTCTAATGACTGCATTTATCATGATGCTTTGGGGCTATTCGAGCTGAAATGTAAGACAGGGTGCTCCCTTTCTGGATTGTGTATTTAACGGCTCCCGTGAGCCTTTGAGCTGACGAGCTCTGGTGCAGCTCCTGTGCGCATACTGAGTGGTACAAAAACCTGAGTATACGTTTAAGCGGCATATCAAGCAACCCCGTCTGCCACACTTTGCTCTCCGCTGATAACGGCCGAAAGCCAGAAACACGTGTCCGGAGATACGGCATTCGCTGCACCAACTTATGGTGAAAAACTTTCTACAACGTTACAGCACTTGCTGCACCTATTTATGGTGAAAGACCTTTTGAAATATTATTCAAATTCATTCTAATGACTGCATTTATGATGATGATTTGGGGTTATTCGAGCTGAAATGTAAGACAGGGTGCTCCCTTTTTGGACTGTGTATTTACCGGCTCCCGTGAGCCTTTGAGCAGACGAGCTCTGGTGAAGCACCTGTGCGCCTACTGAGTGGTACAAAAACCTGAGTATACGTTTAGGCGATATTTCAAGCAACCCCGTCTGCCACACTTTGCTCTCCGCTGATGATGGCCAAAAGCCAGCAACACGTGTCTGGAGATACGGCGTTCGCCGCACCAACTTATGGTGAAAAACTTTCTACAACGTTACAGCATTTGCTGCACCCATTTATGGTGAAAGACCTTTTGAAATATTATTTAAATTCATTCTAATGACTGCATTTATCATGATGATTTGGGGTTATTCGAGCTGAAATGTAAGACAGGGTGCTCCCTGTTTGGATTGTGTATTTAACGGCTATCGTGAGCCTTTGAGCTGACGAGCTCTGGTGCAGCACCTATGCGCATACTGAGTGGTACAAAAACCTGAGTATACCTTTAGGCGGCATTTCAAGCAACCCCGTCTGCCACAATTTGCTCTCCGCTGATGACAGCCGAAAGCCAGAAACACGTGTCCTGAGATAAGGCATTCGCCGCACCAACTTATTGTGAAAAACTTTCTACAACGTTACAGCACTTGCTGCACCCATTTATGGTGAAAGACTTTTTGAAATATTATTCGAATTCATTCTAATGACTGCATTTATCATGATGGTTTGGGGCTATTCGAGCTGAAATGTAAGACAGGGTGCTCCCTTTTTGGATTGTGTATTTAACGGCTCCTGTGAGCCTTTGAGCTGACGACCTATGGTGAAGCACTTGTGCGCCAACTGAGTGGTACAAAAACCTGAGTATACGTTTAGGCGGCATTTCAAGCAACCCCGTCTGCCACACTTTGCTCTCCACTGATGAAGGCCGAAAGCCAGAAACACATGTCTGGAGATACGGCATTCGCCGTACCAACTTATGATGACAAACTTTCTACAACATTACAGCACTTGCTGCACCCATTTATGGTGGAAGACTTTTTGAAATATTATTCGAATTCATTCTAATTACTGCATTTATCATGATGCTTTGGGGCTTTTCGAGCTGAAATGTAAGACAGGGTGCTCCCTTTCTGGATTCTGTATTTAACGACTCCTGTGAGCCTTTGAGCTGACGAGCTCTGGTGCAGTTCCTGTGCGCATACTGAGTGGTACAAAAACCTGAGTATACGTTTAGGCGGCATATCAAGCAACCCCGTCTGCCACACTTTGCTCTCCGCTGATAACGGCCGAAAGCCAGAAACACATGTCCGGAGGTACGGCATTCGCTGCACCAACTTATGGTGAAAAACTTTCTACAACGTTACAGCACTTGCTGCACCTATTTATGGTGAAAGACCTTTTGAAATATTATTCAAATTCATTCTAATGACTGCAGTTATGATGATGATTTGGGGTTATTCGAGCTGAAATGTAAGACAGGGTGCTCCCTTTTTGGACTGTGTATTTACCGGCTCCCGTGAGCCTTTGAGCTGACGAGCTCTGGTGAAGCACCTGTGCGCCTACTGAGTGGTACAAAAACCTAAGTATACGTTTAGGCGGCATTTCAAGCAACCCCATCTGCCACACTTTGTTCTCCGCTGATGACAGCCGAAAGCTAGAAACACGTGTCCGGAGATACGGCATTCGCTGCACCAACTTATGTTGAAAACCCTTTACAACGTTACAGCACTTGCTGCACCCATTTATGGTGAAAGACCTTTTGAAATATTACTCAAATTCATTCTAATGACTGAATTTATCATGATGATTTGGGGTTATTCGAGCTGAAATGTAAGACAGGGTGCTCCCTTTTTGGACTGTGTATTGAACGGCTCCCGTGAGCCTTTGAGCTGACGAGCTTTGGTGAAGCACCTGTGCACCTACTGAGTGGTACAAAAACCTGAGTATACGTTTAGGTGGCATTTCAAGCAACCCCGTCTGCCACACTTTGCTCTCCGCTGATGATGGCCGAAAGCCAGAAACACGTGTCCTGAGATAAGGCATTCGCCGCACCAACTTATTGTGAAAAACTTTCTACAACATTACAGAACTTGCTGCACCCATTTATGCTGAAAGACTTCCTGAAATATTATTCAAATTCATTCTAATGACTGCATTTATCATGATGGTTTGGGTCTATTCGAGCTGAAATGTAAGACAGGGTGCTCCCTTTTTGGATTGTGTATTTAACGGCTCCCTTGAGCCTTTGAGCTGACGAGCTCTGGTGAAGCACCTGTGCGCCTACTGAGTGGTACAAAAACCTGAGTATACGTTTAGGCGGCATTTCAAGCAACCCCGTCTGCCACACTTTGCTCTCCACTGATGAAGGCCGAAAGCCAGAAACACATGTCGGGAGATACGGCATTCGCCGCACCAACTTATGATGACAAACTTTCTACAACATTACAGCACTTGCTGCACCCATTTATGGTGGAAGACTTTTTGAAATATTATTCGAATTCATTCTAATTACTGCATTTATCATGATGCTTTGGGGCTATTCGAGCTGAAATGTAAGACAGGGTGCTCCCTTTCTGGATTGTGTATTTAACGGCTCCCGTGAGCCTTTGAGCTGACGAGCTCTGGTGCAGCTCCTGTGCGCATACTGAGTGGTACAAAAACCTGAGTATACGTTTAGGCGGCATATCAAGCAACCCCGTCTGCCACACTTTGCTCTCCGCTGATAACGGCCGAAAGCCAGAAACACGTGTCCGGAGATACGGCATTCGCTGCACCAACTTATGGTGAAAAACTTTCTACAACGTTACAGCACTTGCTGCACCTATTTATGGTGAAAGACCTTTTGAAATATTATTCAAATTCATTCTAATGACTGCATTTATGATGATGATTTGGGGTTATTCGAGCTGAAATGTAAGACAGGGTGCTCCCTTTTTGGACTGTGTATTTACCGGCTCCCGTGAGCCTTTGAGCTGACGAGCTCTGGTGAAGCACCTGTGCGCCTACTGAGTGGTACAAAAACCTGAGTATACGTTTAGGCGATATTTCAAGCAACCCCGTCTGCCACACTTTGCTCTCCGCTGATGATGGCCAAAAGCCAGCAACACGTGTCTGGAGATACGGCGTTCGCCGCACCAACTTATGGTGAAAAACTTTCTACAACGTTACAGCATTTGCTGCACCCATTTATGGTGAAAGACCTTTTGAAATATTATTAAAATTCATTCTAATGACTGCATTTATCATGATGATTTGGGGTTATTCGAGCTGAAATGTAAGACAGGGTGCTCCCTGTTTGGATTGTGTATTTAACGGCTATCGTGAGCCTTTGAGCTGACGAGCTCTGGTGCAGCACCTATGCGCATACTGAGTGGTACAAAAACCTGAGTATACCTTTAGGCGGCATTTCAAGCAACCCCGTCTGCCACAATTTGCTCTCCGCTGATGACAGCCGAAAGCCAGAAACACGTGTCCGGAGATAAGGAATTCGCCGCACCAACTTATGGTGAAGAACTTTCTACAACGTTACAGCACTTGCTGCACCCATTTATGGTGAAAGACTTTTTGAAATATTATTCGAATTCATTCTAATGACTGCATTTATCATGATGCTTTGGGGCTATTCGAGCTGAAATGTAAGACAGGGTTCTCCCTTTTTGGATTGTGTATTTAACGGCTCCCGTGAGCCTTTGAGCTGACGAGCTCTGGTGAAGCACCTGTGCGCATACTGAGTGGTACAAAAACATGAGTATACGTTTAGGCGGCATTTCAAGCAACCCTGTCTACCACACTTTGCTCTCTGCTGATGACGGCCGAAAGCCAGAAACACGTGTCCGGAGATAAGGCATTCGCAGCACCAACTTATGGTGAAAAACTTTCTACAATGTTACAGCACTTGCTGCACCCATTTATGGCGAAATAATTTTTTGAAATATTATTCGAATTCATTCTAATGACTATATTTATCATGATGCTTTGGGGCTATTCGAGCTGAAATGTAAGACAGGGTTCTCCCTTTTTGGATTGTGTATTTAACAGCTCCCGTGAGCCTTTGAGCTGACGAGCTCTGGGGAAGCACCTGTGCGCCTACTGAGTGGTACAAAAACCTGAGTATACGTTTAGGCGGCATTTCAAGCAACCCTGTCTACCACACTTTGCTCTCTGCTGATGACGGCCGAAAGCCAGAAACACGTGTCCGGAGATAAGGCATTCGCCGCACCAACTTATGGTGAAAAACTTTCTACAATGTTACAGCACTTGCTGCACCCATTTATGGTGAAAGACTTTTTGAAATATTATTCGAATTCATTCTAATGACTGCATTTATCATGATGCTTTGGGGCTATTCGAGCTGAAATGTAAGACAGGGTTCTCCCTTTTTGGATGAAGTATTTAACGGCTCCCGTGAGCCTTTGAGCTGACGAGCTCTGGTGAAGCACCTGTGCGCCTACTGAGTGGTACAAAAACCTGAGTATACGTTTAGGCGGCATTTCAAGCAACCCCGTCTGCCACACTTTGCTCTCCGCTGATGATGGCCAAAAGCCAGCAACACGTGTCCGGAGATACGGCATTCGCCGCACCATCTTATGGTGAAAAACTTTCTACAACGTTACAGCATGTGCTGCACCCATTTATGGTGAAAGACCTTTTGAAATATTATTCAAATTCATTCTAATGACTGCATTTATCATGATGATTTGGGGTTATTCGAGCTGAAATGTAAGACAGGGTGCTCACTTTTTGGATTGTGTATTTAACGGCTATCGTGAGCCTTTGAGCTGACGAGCTCTGGTGCAGCACCTATGCGCATACTGAGTGGTACAAAAACCTGAGTATACCTTTAGGCGGCATTTCAAGCAACCCCGTCTGCCACAATTTGCTCTCCGCTGATGACAGCCGAAAGCCAGAAACACGTGTCCGGAGATAAGGAATTCGCAGCACCAACTTATGGTGAAGAACTTTCTACAACGTTACAGCACTTGCTGCACCCATTTATGGTGAAAGACTTTTTGAAATATTATTCGAATTCATTCTAATGACTGCATTTATCATGATGCTTTGGGGCTATTCAAGCTGAAATGTAAGACAGGGTTCTCCCTTTTTGGATTGTGTATTTAACGGCTCCCGTGAGCCTTTGAGCTGACGAGCTCTGGTGAAGCACCTGTGCGCCTACTGAGTGGTACAAAAACCTGAGTATACGTTTAGGCGGCATTTCAAGCAACCCCGTCTGCCACACTTTGCTCTCCGCTGATGATGGCCAAAAGCCAGCAACACGTGTCCGGAGATACGGCATTCGCCGCACCAACTTATGGTGAAAAACTTTCTACAACGTTACAGCATTTGCTGCACCCATTTATGGTGAAAGACCTTTTGAAATATTATTCAAATTCATTCTAATGACTGCATTTATCATGATGATTTGGGGTTATTCGAGCTGAAATGTAAGACAGGGTGCTCCCTTTTTGGATTGTGTATTTAACGGCTATCGTGAGCCTTTGAGCTGACGAGCTCTGGTGCAGCACCTATGCGCATACTGAGTGGTACAAAAACCTGAGTATACCTTTAGGCGGTATTTCAAGCAACCCCGTCTGCCACAATTTGCTCTCCGCTGACGACAGCCGAAAGCCAGAAACACGTGTCCGGAGATAAGGAATTCGCCGCACCAACTTATGGTGAAGAACTTTCTACAACGTTACAGCACTTGCTGCACCCATTTATGGTGAAAGACTTTTTGAAATATTATTTAATTTCATTCTAATGACTGCATTTATCATGATGCTTTGGGGCTATTCGAGCTGAAATGTAAGACAGGGTTCTCTCTTTTTGGATTGTGTATTTAACGGCTCCCGTGAGCCTTTGAGCTGACGAGCTCTGGTGAAGCACCTGTGCGCCTACTAAGTTGTACAAAAACCTGAGTATACGTTTAGGCGGCATTTCAAGCAACCCCGTCTGCCACACTTTGCTTTCCGCTAATGACGGCCAAAAGCCAGCAACACGTGTCCGGAGATACGGCATTCGCCGCACCAACTTATGGTGAAAAACTTTCTACAACGTTACAGCATTTGCTGCACCCATTTATGGTGAAAGACCTTTTGAAATATTATTCAAATTCATTCTAATGACTGCATTTATCATGATGATTTGGGGTTATTCGAGCTGAAATGTAAGACAGGGTGCTCCCTTTTTGGATTGTGTATTTAACGGCTATCGTGAGCCTTTGAGCTGACGAGCTCTGGTGCAGCACCTATGCACATACTGAGTGGTACAAAAACCTGAGTATACCTTTAGGCGGCATTTCAAGCAACCCCGTCTGCCACAATTTGCTCTCCGCTGATGACAGCCGAAAGCCAGAAACACGTGTCCGGAGATAAGGAATTCGCCGCACCAACTTATGGTGAAGAACTTTCTACAACGTTACAGCAGTTGCTGCACCCATTTATGGTGAAAGACTTTTTGAAATATTATTTAATTTCATTCTAATGACTGCATTTATCATGATGCTTTGGGGCTATTCGAGCTGAAATGTAAGACAGGGTTCTCTCTTTTTGGATTGTGTATTTAACGGCTCCTGTGAGCCTTTGAGCTGACGAGCTCTGGTGAAGCACCTGTGCGTCTACTGAGTGGTACAAAAACCTGAGTATATGTTTAGGCGGCATTTCAAGCAACCCCGTCTGCCACACTTTGCTCTCCGCTGATGACGTCCGAAAGCAAGAAACACGTGTCCGGAGATACGGCATTCGCTGCACCAACTTATGGTGAAAAACTTTCTACAACGTTACAGCACTTGCTGCACCCATTTATGGTGAAAGACTTTTTGAAATATTATTCAAATTCATTCTAATGACTGCATTTATCATGATGCTTTGGGGTTATTCGAGCTGAAATGTAAGACAGGGTGCTCCCTTTTTGGACTGTGTATTGAACGGCTCCCGTGAGCCTTTGAGCTGACGAGCTTTGGTGAAGCACCTGTGCACCTACTGAGTGGTACAAAAACCTGAGTATACGCTTAAGCGGCATTTCAAGCAACCCCGTCTGCCACACTTTGCTCTCCGCTGATGATGGCCGAAAGCCAGAAACACGTGTCCTGAGATAAGGCATTCGCCGCACCAACTTATTGTGAAAAACTTTCTACAACATTACAGAACTTGCTGCACCCATTTATGCTGAAAGACTTTATGAAATATTATTCGAATTCATTCTAATGACTGCATTTATCATGATGGTTTGGGGCTATTCGAGCTGAAATGTAAGACAGGGTGCTCCCTTTTTGGATTGTGTATTTAACGGCTCCTGTGAGCCTTTGAGCTGACGACCTATGGTGAAGCACTTGTGCGCCAACTGAGTGGTACAAAAACCTGAGTATACGTTTAGGCGGCATTTCAAGCAACCCCGTCTGCCACACTTTGCTCTCCACTGATGAAGGCCGAAAGCCAGAAACACCTGTCTGGAGATACGGCATTCGCCGCACCAACTTATGATGACAAACTTTCTACAACATTACAGCACTTGCTGCACCCATTTATGGTGGAAGACTTTTTGAAATATTATTCGAATTCATTCTAATTACTGCATTTATCATGATGCTTTGGGGCTTTTCGAGCTGAAATGTAAGACAGGGTGCTCCCTTTCTGGATTGTGTATTTAACGGCTCCCGTGAGCCTTTGAGCTGACGAGCTCTGGTGCAGCTCCTGTGCGCATACTGAGTGGTACAAAAACCTGAGTATACGTTTAGGCGGCATTTCAAGCAACCCTGTCTACCACACTTTGCTCTCTGCTGATGACGGCCGTAAGCCAGAAACACGTGTCCGGAGATAAGGCATTCGCCGCACCAACTTATGGTGAAAAACTTTCTACAATGTTACAGCACTTCCTGCACCCATTTATGGTGAAAGACTTTTTGAAATATTATTCGAATTCATTCTAATGACTGCATTTATCATGATGCTTTGGGGCTATTCGAACTGAAATGTAAGACAGGGTTCTCCCTTTTTGGATTGTGTATTTAACGGCTCCCGTGAGCCTTTGAGCTGACGAGCTCTGGTGAAGCACCTGTGCGCCTACTGAGTGGTACAAAAACCTGAGTATACGTTTAGGCGGCATTTCAAGCAACCCCGTCTGCCACACTTTGCTCTCCGCTGATGACGGTCAAAAGCCAGCAACACGTGTCCGGAGATACTGCATTCGCTGCACCAACTTATGGTGAAAAACTTTCTACAACGTTACAGCACTTGCTGCACCCATTTATGGTGAAAGACTTTTTGAAATATTATTCAAATTCATTCTAATGACTGCATTTATCATGATGCTTTGGGGCCATTTGAGCTGAAATGTGAGACAGGGTGCTCCCTTTTTGGATTGTGTATTTAACAGCTCCTATGAGCCTTCGAGCTGACGAGCTCTGGTGAAGCACCTGTGCGCATACTGAGTGGTACAAAAACCTGAGTATACGTTTAGGCGGCATTTCAAGCAACCCCATCTGCCACACTTTGCTCTCCGCTGATGACGGCCGAAAGCTAGAAACACGTGTCCGGAGATACGGCATTCGCTGCACCAACTTATGGTGAAAACCCTCTACAACGTTACAGCACTTGCTGCACCCATTTATGGTGAAAGACCTTTTGAAATATTATTCAAATTCATTCTAATGACTAAATTTATCATGATGATTTGGGGTTATTCGAGCTGAAATGTAAGACAGGGTGCTCCCTTTTTGGACTGTGTATTGAACGGCTCCCGTGAGCCTTTGAGCTGACGAGCTTTGGTGAAGCACCTGTGCACCTACTGAGTGGTACAAAAACCTGAGTATACGTTTAGGCGGCATTTCAAGCAACCCCGTCTGCCACACTTTGCTCTCTGCTGATGATGGCCGAAAGCCAGAAACACGTGTCCTGAGATAAGGCATTCGCCGCACCAACTTATTGTGAAAAACTTTCTGCAACATTACAGAACTTGCTGCACCCATTTATGCCGAAAGACTTTTTGAAATATTATTCGAATTCATTCTAATGACTGCATTTATCATGATGGTTTGGGGCTATTCGAGCTGAAATGTAAGACAGGGTGCTCCCTTTTTGGATTGTGTATTTAACGGCTCCTGTGAGCCTTTGAGCTGACGACCTATGGTGAAGCACCTGTGCGCCAACTGAGTGGTACAAAAACCTGAGTATACGTTTAGGCGGCATTTCAAGCAACCCCGTCTGCCACACTTTGCTCTCCACTGATGAAGGACGAAAGCCAGAAACACGTGTCCGGAGATACGGCATTCGCCGCACCAACTTATGATGACAAACTTTCTACAACATTACAGCACTTGCTGCACCCATTTATGGTGGAAGACTTTTTGAAATATTATTCGAATTAATTCTAATTACTGCATTTATCATGATGCTTTGGGGCTATTCGAGCTGAAATGTAAGACAGGGTGCTCCCTTTCTGGATTGTGTATTTAACGGCTCCCGTGAGCCTTTGAGCTGACGAGCTCTGGTGCAGCTCCTGTGCGCATACTGAGTGGTACAAAAACCTGAGTATATGTTTAGGCGGCATTTCAAGCAACCCTGTCTACCACACTTTGCTACGGCCGAAAGCCAGAAACACGTGTCCGGAGATAAGGCATTCGCCGCACCAACTTATGGTGAAAAACTTTCTACAATGTTACAGCACTTCCTGCACCCATTTATGGTGAAAGACTTTTTGAAATATTATTCAAATTCATTCTAATGACTGCATTTATCATGATGCTTTGGGGCCATTTGAGCTGAAATGTGAGACAGGGTGCTCCCTTTTTGGATTGTGTATTTAACAGCTCCCATGAGCCTTCAAGGTGACGAGCTCTGGTGCAGCACCTGTGCGCATACTGAGTGGTACAAAAACCTGAGTATACGTTTAGGCGGCATTTCAAGCAACCCCGTCTGCCACACTTTGCTCTCCGCTGATGACGGCCAAAAGCCAGCAACACGTGTCCGGAGATACTGCATTCGCTGCACCAACTTATGGTGAAAAACTTTCTACAACGTTACAGCACTTGCTGCACCCATTTATGGTGAAAGACTTTTTGAAATATTATTCAAATTCATTCTAATGACTGCATTTATCATGATGCTTTGGGGCCATTTGAGCTGAAATGTGAGACAGGGTGCTCCCTTTTTGGATTGTGTATTTAACAGCTCCCATGAGCCTTCAAGGTGACGAGCTCTGGTGCAGCACCTGTGCGCATACTGAGTGGTACAAAAACCTGAGTATACGTTTAGGCGGCATTTCAAGCAACCCCATCTGCCACACTTTGCTCTCCACTGATGACGGCCGAAAGCTAGAAACACGTGTCCGGAGATACGGCATTCGCTGCACCAACTTATAGTGAAAACCCTCTACAACGTTACAGCACTTGCTGCACCCATTTATGGTGAAAGACCTTTTGAAATATTATTCAAATTCATTCTAATGACTGAATTTATCATGATGATTTTGGGTTATTCGAGCTGAAATGTAAGACAGGGTGCTCCCTTTTTGGACTGTGTATTGAACGGCTCCCGTGAGCCTTTGAGCTGACGAGCTTTGGTGAAGCACCTGTGCACCTACTGAGTGGTACAAAAACCTGAGTATACGTTTAGGTGGCATTTCAAGCAACCCCGTCTGCCACACTTTGCTCTCCACTGATGATGGCCTAAAGCCAGAAACACGTGTCCGGAGATAAGGCATTCGCTGCACCAACTTATTGTGAAAAACTTTCTACAACATTACAGAACTTGCTGCACCCATTTATGCTGAAAGACTTTTTGAAATATTATTCGAATTCATTCTAATGACTGCATTTATCATGATGGTTTGGGGCTATTCGAGCTGAAATGTAAGATAGGGTGCTCCCTTTTTGGATTGTGTATTTAACGGCTCCTGTGAGCCTTTGAGCTGACCACCTATGGTGAAGCACCTGTGCGCCAACTGAGTGGTACAAAAACCTGAGTATACGTTTAGGCGGCATTTCAAGCAACCCCGTCTGCCACACTTTGCTCTCCACTGATGAAGGCCGAAAGCCAGAAACACGTGTCCGGAGATACGGCATTCGCCGCACCAACTTATGATGACAAACTTTCTACAACATTACAGCACTTGCTGCACCCATTTATGGTGGAAGACTTTTTGAAATATTATTCGAATTCATTCTAATTACTGCATTTATCATGATGCTTTGGGGCTATTCGAGCTGAAATGTAAGACAGGGTGCTCCCTTTCTGGATTGTGTATTTAACGGCTCCTGTGAGCCTTTGAGCTGACGAGCTCTGGTGCAGCTCCTGTGCGCATACTGAGTGGTACAAAAACCTGAGTATATGTTTAGGCGGCATTTCAAGCAACCCCGTCTGCCAAACATTGCTCTCCGCTGATGACGGCCGAAAGCCAGAAACACGTGTCCGGAGGTACGGCATTCGCTGCACCAACTTATGGTGAAAAACTTTCTACAACGTTACAGCACTTGCTGCACCTATTTATGGTTAAAGACCTTTTGAAATATTATTCAAATTCATTCTAATGACTGCATTTATGATGATGTTTTGGGGTTATTCGAGCTGAAATGTAAGACAGGGTGCTCCCTTTTTGGACTGTGTATTTAACGGCTATCGTGAGCCTTTGAGCTGACGAGCTCTGGTGCAGCACCTATGCGCATACTGAGTGGTACAAAAACCTGAGTATACCTTTAGGCGGCATTTCAAGCAACCCCGTCTGCCACACTTTGCTCTCCACTGATGAAGGTCGAAAGCCAGAAACACGTGTCCGGAGATACGGCATTCGCCGCACCAACTTATGGTGAAAAACTTTCTACAACGTTACAGCATTTGCTGCACCCATTTATGGTGAAAGACTTTTTGAAATATTATTCAAATTCATTCTAATGACTGCATTTATCATGATGCTTTGGGGCTATTCGAGCTGAAATGTAAGACAGGGTTCTCCCTTTTTGGATTAAGTATTTAACGGCTCCCGTGAGCCTTTGAGCTGACGAGCTCTGGTGAAGCACCTGTGCGCCTAGTGAGTGGTACAAAAACCTGAGTATACGTTTAGGCGGCATTTCAAGCAACCCCGTCTGCCACACTTTGCTCTCCGCTGATGATGGCCAAAAGCCAGCAACACGTGTCCGGAGATACGGCATTCGCCGCACCAACTTATGGTGAAAAACTTTCTACAACGTTACAGCATTTGCTGCACCCATTTATGGTGAAAGACCTTTTGAAATATTATTCAAATTCATTCTAATGACTGCATTTATCATGATGATTTGGGGTTATTCGAGCTGAAATGTAAGACAGGGTGCTCCCTTTTTGGATTGTGTATTTAACGGCTATCGTGAGCCTTTGAGCTGACGAGCTCTGGTGCAGCACCTATGCACATACTGAGTGGTACAAAAACCTGAGTATACCTTTAGGTGGCATTTCAAGCAACCCCGTCTGCCACAATTTGCTCTCCGCTGATGACAGCCGAAAGCCAGAAACACGTGTCCGGAGATACGGAATTCGCCGCACCAACTTATGGTGAAGAACTTTCTACAACGTTACAGCACTTGCTGCACCCATTTATGGTGAAAGACTTTTTGAAATATTATTCGAATTCATTCTAATGACTGCATTTATCATGATGGTTTGGGGCTATTCGAGCTGAAATGTAAGACAGGGTTCTCTCTTTTTGGATTGTGTATTTAACGGCTCCTGTGAGCCTTTGAGCTGACGAGCTCTGGTGAAGCACCTGTGCGTCTACTGAGTGGTACAAAAACCTGAGTATATGTTTAGGCGGCATTTCAAGCAACCCCGTCTGCCACACTTTGCTCTCCGCTGATGACGGCCGAAAGCAAGAAACACATGTCCGGAGATACGGCATTCGCTGCACCAACTTATGGTGAAAAACTTTCTACAACGTTACAGCACTTGCTGCACCCATTTATGGTGAAAGACTTTTTGAAATATTATTCAAATTCATTCCAATGACTGTATTTATCATGATGCTTTGGGGCTATTTGAGCTGAAATGTAAGACAGGGTGCTCCCTTTTTGGATTGTGTATTTAACAGCTCCCGTGAGCCTTTGAGCTGACGAGCTCTGGTGCAGCACCTGTGCGCATACTGAGTGGTACAAAAACCTGAGTATACGTTTAGGCGGCATTTCAAGCAACCCCATCTGCCACACTTTGTTCTCCGCTGATGACAGCCGAAAGCTAGAAACACGTGTCCGGAGATACGGCATTCGCTGCACCAACTTATGTTGAAAACCCTCTACAACGTTACAGCACTTGCTGCACCCATTTATGGTGAAAGACCTTTTGAAATATTACTCAAATTCATTCTAATGACTGAATTTATCATGATGATTTGGGGTTATTCGAGCTGAAATGTAAGACAGGGTGCTCCCTTTTTGGACTGTGTATTGAACGGCTCCCGTGAGCCTTTGAGCTGACGAGCTTTGGTGAAGCACCTGTGCACCTACTGAGTGGTACAAAAACCTGAGTATACGTTTAGGCGGCATTTCAAGCAACCCCGTCTGCCACACTTTGCTCTCCGCTGATGATGGCCGAAAGCCAGAAACACGTGTCCTGAGATAAGGCATTTGCCGCACCAACTTATTGTGAAAAACTTTCTACAACATTACAGAACTTGCTGCACCCATTTATGCTGAAAGACTTCCTGAAATATTATTCAAATTCATTCTAATGACTGCATTTATCATGATGGTTTGGGTCTATTCGAGCTGAAATGTAAGACAGGGTGCTCCCTTTTTGGATTGTGTATTTAACGGCTCCCTTGAGCCTTTGAGCTGACGAGCTCTGGTGAAGCACCTGTGCGCCTACTGAGTGGTCCAAAAACCTGAGTATACGTTTAGACGGCATTTCAAGCAACCCCGTCTGCCACACTTTGCTCTCCACTGATGAAGGCCGAAAGCCAGAAACACATGTCGGGAGATACGGCATTCGCCGCACCAACTTATGATGACAAACTTTCTACAACATTACAGCACTTGCTGCACCCATTTATGGTGGAAGACTTTTTGAAATATTATTCGAATTCATTCTAATTACTGCATTTATCATGATGCTTTGGGGCTATTCGAGCTGAAATGTAAGACAGGGTGCTCCCTTTCTGGATTGTGTATTTAACGGCTCCCGTGAGCCTTTGAGCTGACGAGCTCTGGTGCAGCTCCTGTGCGCATACTGAGTGGTACAAAAACCTGAGTATACGTTTAGGCGGCATATCAAGCAACCCCGTCTGCCACACTTTGCTCTCCGCTGATAACGGCTGAAAGCCAGAAACACGTGTCCGGAGATACGGCATTCGCTGCACCAACTTATGGTGAAAAACTTTCTACAACGTTACAGCACTTGCTGCACCTATTTATGGTGAAAGACCTTTTGAAATATTATTCAAATTCATTCTAATGACTGCATTTATGATGATGATTTGGGGTTATTCGAGCTGAAATGTAAGACAGGGTGCTCCCTTTTTGGACTGTGTATTTACCGGCTCCCGTGAGCCTTTGAGCTGACGAGCTCTGGTGAAGCACCTGTGCGCCTACTGAGTGGTACAAAAACCTGAGTATACGTTTAGGCGATATTTCAAGCAACCCCGTCTGCCACACTTTGCTCTCCGCTGATGATGGCCAAAAGCCAGCAACACGTGTCTGGAGATACGGCATTCGCCGCACCAACTTATGGTGAAAAACTTTCTACAACGTTACAGCATTTGCTGCACCCATTTATGGTGAAAGACCTTTTGAAATATTATTAAAATTCATTCTAATGACTGCATTTATCATGATGATTTGGGGTTATTCGAGCTGAAATGTAAGACAGGGTGCTCCCTGTTTGGATTGTGTATTTAACGGCTATCGTGAGCCTTTGAGCTGACGAGCTCTGGTGCAGCACCTATGCGCATACTGAGTGGTACAAAAACCTGAGTATACCTTTAGGCGGCATTTCAAGCAACCCCGTCTGCCACAATTTGCTCTCCGCTGATGACAGCCGAAAGCCAGAAACACGTGTCCGGAGATAAGGAATTCGCCGCACCAACTTATGGTGAAGAACTTTCTACAACGTTACAGCACTTGCTGCACCCATTTATGGTGAAAGACTTTTTGAAATATTATTCGAATTCATTCTAATGACTGCATTTATCATGATGCTTTGGGGCTATTCGAGCTGAAATGTAAGACAGGGTTCTCACTTTTTGGATTGTGTATTTAACGGCTCCCGTGAGCCTTTGAGCTGACGAGCTCTGGTGAAGCACCTGTGCGCCTACTGAGCGGTACAAAAACATGAGTATACGTTTAGGCGGCATTTCAAGCAACCCTGTCTGCCACACTTTGCTCTCCACTGATGAAGGCCGAAAGCCAGAAACACGTGTCCGGAGATACGGCATTCGCCGCACCAACTTATGATGACAAACTTTCTACAACATTACAGCACTTGCTGCACCCATTTATGGTGGAAGACTTTTTGAAATATTATTCGAATTCATTCTAATTACTGCATTTATCATGATGCTTTGGGGCTATTCGAGCTGAAATGTAAGACAGGGTGCTCCCTTTCTGGATTGTGTATTTAACGGCTCCCGTGAGCCTTTGAGCTGACGAGCTCTGGTGCAGCTCCTGTGCGCATACTGAGTGGTACAAAAACCTGAGTATATGTTTAGGCGGCATTTCAAGCAACCCTGTCTACCACACTTTGCTCTCTGCTGATGACGGCCGAAAGCCAGAAACACGTGTCCGGAGATAAGGCATTCGCCGCACCAACTTATGGTGAAAAACTCTCTACAATGTTACAGCACTTCCTGCACCCATTTATGGTGAAAGACTTTTTGAAATATTATTCGAATTCATTCTAATGACTGCATTTATCATGATGCTATGGGGCTATTCGAGCTGAAATGTAAGACAGGGTTCTCCCTTTTTGGATTGTGTATTTAACGGCTCCCGTGAGCCTTTGAGCTGACGAGCTCTGGTGAAGCACCTGTGCGCCTACTGAGTGGTACAAAAACCTGAGTATACGTTTAGGCGGCATTTCAAGCAACCCCGTCTGCCACACTTTGCTCTCCGCTGATGACGGCCAAAAGCCAGCAACACGTGTCCGGAGATACTGCATTCGCTGCACCAACTTATGGTGAAAAACTTTCTACAACGTTACAGCACTTGCTGCACCCATTTATGGTGAAAGACTTTTTGAAATATTATTCAAATTCATTCTAATGACTGAATTTATCATGATGCTTTGGGGCCATTTGAGCTGAAATGTGAGACAGGGTGCTCCCTTTTTGGATTGTGTATTTAACAGCTCCCATGAGCCTTCGAGGTGACGAGCTCTGGTGCAGCACCTGTGCGCATACTGAGTGGTACAAAAACCTGAGTATACGTTTAGGTGGCATTTCAAGCAACCCCATCTGCCACACTTTGCTCTCCACTGATGACGGCCGAAAGCTAGAAACACGTGTCCGGAGATACGGCATTCGCTGCACCAACTTATAGTGAAAACCCTCTACAACGTTACAGCACTTGCTGCACCCATTTATGGTGAAAGACCTTTTGAAATATTATTCAAATTCATTCTAATGACTGAATTTATCATGATGATTTTGGGTTATTCGAGCTGAAATGTAAGACAGGGTGCTCCCTTTTTGGACTGTGTATTGAACGGCTCCCGTGAGCCTTTGAGCTGACGAGCTTTGGTGAAGCACCTGTGCACCTACTGAGTGGTACAAAAACCTGAGTATACGTTTAGGTGGCATTTCAAGCAACCCCGTCTGCCACACTTTGCTCTCCACTGATGATGGCCTAAAGCCAGAAACACGTGTCCTGAGATAAGGCATTCGCTGCACCAACTTATTGTGAAAAACTTTCTACAACATTACAGAACTTGCTGCACCCATTTATGCTGAAAGACTTTTTGAAATATTATTCGAATTCATTCTAATGACTGCATTTATCATGATGGTTTGGGGCTATTCGAGCTGAAATGTAAGACAGGGTGCTCCCTTTTTGGATTGTGTATTTAACGGCTCCTGTGAGCCTTTGAGCTGACGACCTATGGTGAAGCACCTGTGCGCCAACTGAGTGGTACAAAAACCTGAGTATACGTTTAGGCGGCATTTCAAGCAACCCCGTCTGCCACACTTTGCTCTCCACTGATGAAGGCCGAAAGCCAGAAACACGTGTCCGGAGATACGGCATTCGCCGCACCAACTTATGATGACAAACTTTCTACAACATTACAGCACTTGCTGCACCCATTTATGGTGGAAGACTTTTTGAAATATTATTCGAATTCATTCTAATTACTGCATTTATCATGATGCTTTGGGGCTATTCGAGCTGAAATGTAAGACAGGGTGCTCCCTTTCTGGATTGTGTATTTAACGGCTCCTGTGAGCCTTTGAGCTGACGAGCTCTGGTGCAGCTCCTGTGCGCATACTGAGTGGTACAAAAACCTGAGTATATGTTTAGGCGGCATTTCAAGCAACCCCATCTGCCACACTTTGCTCTCCGCTGATGACGGCCGAAAGCCAGAAACACGTGTCCGGAGGTACGGCATTCGCTGCACCAACTTATGGTGAAAAACTTTCTACAACGTTACAGCACTTGCTGCACCTATTTATGGTTAAAGACCTTTTGAAATATTATTCAAATTCATTCTAATGACTGCATTTATGATGATGTTTTGGGGTTATTCGAGCTGAAATGTAAGACAGGGTGCTCCCTTTTTGGACTGTGTATTTAACGGCTATCGTGAGCCTTTGAGCTGACGAGCTCTGGTGCAGCACCTATTCGCATACTGAGTGGTACAAAAACCTGAGTATACCTTTAGGCGGCATTTCAAGCAACCCCGTCTGCCACACTTTGCTCTCCACTGATGAAGGTCGAAAGCCAGAAACACGTGTCCGGAGATACGGCGTTCGCCGCACCAACTTATGGTGAAAAACTTTCTACAACGTTACAGCATTTGCTGCACCCATTTATGGTGAAAGACTTTTTGAAATATTATTCAAATTCATTCTAATGACTGCATTTATCATGATGCTTTGGGGCTATTCGAGCTGAAATGTAAGACAGGGTTCTCCCTTTTTGGATTAAGTATTTAACGGCTCCCGTGAGCCTTTGAGCTGACGAGCTCTGGTGAAGCACCTGTGCGCCTAGTGAGTGGTACAAAAACCTGAGTATACGTTTAGGCGGCATTTCAAGCAACCCCGTCTGCCACACTTTGCTCTCCGCTGATGATGGCCAAAAGCCAGCAACACGTGTCCGGAGATACGGCATTCGCCGCACCAACTTATGGTGAAAAACTTTCTACAACGTTACAGCATTTGCTGCACCCATTTATGGTGAAAGACCTTTTGAAATATTATTCAAATTCATTCTAATGACTGCATTTATCATGATGATTTGGGGTTATTCGAGCTGAAATGTAAGACAGGGTGCTCCCTTTTTGGATTGTGTATTTAACGGCTATCGTGAGCCTTTGAGTTGACGAGCTCTGGTGCAGCACCTATGCACATACTGAGTGGTACAAAAACCTGAGTATACCTTTAGGTGGCATTTCAAGCAACCCCGTCTGCCACAATTTGCTCTCCGCTGATGACAGCCGAAAGCCAGAAACACGTGTCCGGAGAGAAGGAATTCGCTGCACCAACTTATGGTGAAGAACTTTCTACAACGTTACAGCACTTGCTGCACCCATTTATGGTGAAAGACTTTTTGAAATATTATTCGAATTCATTCTAATGACTGCATTTATCATGATGCTTTGGGGCTATTCGAGCTGAAATGTAAGACAGGGTTCTCTCTTTTTGGATTGTGTATTTAACGGCTCCTGTGAGCCTTTGAGCTGACGAGCTCTGGTGAAGCACCTGTGCGTCTACTGAGTGGTACAAAAACCTGAGTATATGTTTAGGCGGCATTTCAAGCAACCCCGTCTGCCACACTTTGCTCTCCGCTGATGACGGCCGAAAGCAAGAAACACATGTCCGGAGATACGGCATTCGCTGCACCAACTTATGGTGAAAAACTTTCTACAACGTTACAGCACTTCCTGCACCCATTTATGGTGAAAGACTTTTTGAAATATTATTCGAATTCATTCTAATGACTGCATTTATCATGATGCTATGGGGCTATTCGAGCTGAAATGTAAGACAGGGTTCTCCCTTTTTGGATTGTGTATTTAACGGCTCCCGTGAGCCTTTGAGCTGACGAGCTCTGGTGAAGCACCTGTGCGCCTACTGAGTGGTACAAAAACCTGAGTATACGTTTAGGCGGCATTTCAAGCAACCCCGTCTGCCACACTTTGCTCTCCGCTGATGACGGCCAAAAGCCAGCAACACGTGTCCGGAGATACTGCATTCGCTGCACCAACTTATGGTGAAAAACTTTCTACAACGTTACAGCACTTGCTGCACCCATTTATGGTGAAAGACTTTTTGAAATATTATTCAAATTCATTCTAATGACTGAATTTATCATGATGCTTTGGGGCCATTTGAGCTGAAATGTGAGACAGGGTGCTCCCTTTTTGGATTGTGTATTTAACAGCTCCCATGAGCCTTCGAGGTGACGAGCTCTGGTGCAGCACCTGTGCGCATACTGAGTGGTACAAAAACCTGAGTATACGTTTAGGTGGCATTTCAAGCAACCCCATCTGCCACACTTTGCTCTCCACTGATGACGGCCGAAAGCTAGAAACACGTGTCCGGAGATACGGCATTCGCTGCACCAACTTATAGTGAAAACCCTCTACAACGTTACAGCACTTGCTGCACCCATTTATGGTGAAAGACCTTTTGAAATATTATTCAAATTCATTCTAATGACTGAATTTATCATGATGATTTTGGGTTATTCGAGCTGAAATGTAAGACAGGGTGCTCCCTTTTTGGACTGTGTATTGAACGGCTCCCGTGAGCCTTTGAGCTGACGAGCTTTGGTGAAGCACCTGTGCACCTACTGAGTGGTACAAAAACCTGAGTATACGTTTAGGTGGCATTTCAAGCAACCCCGTCTGCCACACTTTGCTCTCCACTGATGATGGCCTAAAGCCAGAAACACGTGTCCTGAGATAAGGCATTCGCTGCACCAACTTATTGTGAAAAACTTTCTACAACATTACAGAACTTGCTGCACCCATTTATGCTGAAAGACTTTTTGAAATATTATTCGAATTCATTCTAATGACTGCATTTATCATGATGGTTTGGGGCTATTCGAGCTGAAATGTAAGACAGGGTGCTCCCTTTTTGGATTGTGTATTTAACGGCTCCTGTGAGCCTTTGAGCTGACGACCTATGGTGAAGCACCTGTGCGCCAACTGAGTGGTACAAAAACCTGAGTATACGTTTAGGCGGCATTTCAAGCAACCCCGTCTGCCACACTTTGCTCTCCACTGATGAAGGCCGAAAGCCAGAAACACGTGTCCGGAGATACGGCATTCGCCGCACCAACTTATGATGACAAACTTTCTACAACATTACAGCACTTGCTGCACCCATTTATGGTGGAAGACTTTTTGAAATATTATTCGAATTCATTCTAATTACTGCATTTATCATGATGCTTTGGGGCTATTCGAGCTGAAATGTAAGACAGGGTGCTCCCTTTCTGGATTGTGTATTTAACGGCTCCTGTGAGCCTTTGAGCTGACGAGCTCTGGTGCAGCTCCTGTGCGCATACTGAGTGGTACAAAAACCTGAGTATATGTTTAGGCGGCATTTCAAGCAACCCCATCTGCCACACTTTGCTCTCCGCTGATGACGGCCGAAAGCCAGAAACACGTGTCCGGAGGTACGGCATTCGCTGCACCAACTTATGGTGAAAAACTTTCTACAACGTTACAGCACTTGCTGCACCTATTTATGGTTAAAGACCTTTTGAAATATTATTCAAATTCATTCTAATGACTGCATTTATGATGATGTTTTGGGGTTATTCGAGCTGAAATGTAAGACAGGGTGCTCCCTTTTTGGACTGTGTATTTAACGGCTATCGTGAGCCTTTGAGCTGACGAGCTCTGGTGCAGCACCTATTCGCATACTGAGTGGTACAAAAACCTGAGTATACCTTTAGGCGGCATTTCAAGCAACCCCGTCTGCCACACTTTGCTCTCCACTGATGAAGGTCGAAAGCCAGAAACACGTGTCCGGAGATACGGCGTTCGCCGCACCAACTTATGGTGAAAAACTTTCTACAACGTTACAGCATTTGCTGCACCCATTTATGGTGAAAGACTTTTTGAAATATTATTCAAATTCATTCTAATGACTGCATTTATCATGATGCTTTGGGGCTATTCGAGCTGAAATGTAAGACAGGGTTCTCCCTTTTTGGATTAAGTATTTAACGGCTCCCGTGAGCCTTTGAGCTGACGAGCTCTGGTGAAGCACCTGTGCGCCTAGTGAGTGGTACAAAAACCTGAGTATACGTTTAGGCGGCATTTCAAGCAACCCCGTCTGCCACACTTTGCTCTCCGCTGATGATGGCCAAAAGCCAGCAACACGTGTCCGGAGATACGGCATTCGCCGCACCAACTTATGGTGAAAAACTTTCTACAACGTTACAGCATTTGCTGCACCCATTTATGGTGAAAGACCTTTTGAAATATTATTCAAATTCATTCTAATGACTGCATTTATCATGATGATTTGGGGTTATTCGAGCTGAAATGTAAGACAGGGTGCTCCCTTTTTGGATTGTGTATTTAACGGCTATCGTGAGCCTTTGAGTTGACGAGCTCTGGTGCAGCACCTATGCACATACTGAGTGGTACAAAAACCTGAGTATACCTTTAGGTGGCATTTCAAGCAACCCCGTCTGCCACAATTTGCTCTCCGCTGATGACAGCCGAAAGCCAGAAACACGTGTCCGGAGAGAAGGAATTCGCTGCACCAACCTATGGTGAAGAACTTTCTACAACGTTACAGCACTTGCTGCACCCATTTATGGTGAAAGACTTTTTGAAATATTATTCGAATTCATTCTAATGACTGCATTTATCATGATGCTTTGGGGCTATTCGAGCTGAAATGTAAGACAGGGTTCTCTCTTTTTGGATTGTGTATTTAACGGCTCCTGTGAGCCTTTGAGCTGACGAGCTCTGGTGAAGCACCTGTGCGTCTACTGAGTGGTACAAAAACCTGAGTATATGTTTAGGCGGCATTTCAAGCAACCCCGTCTGCCACACTTTGCTCTCCGCTGATGACGGCCGAAAGCAAGAAACACATGTCCGGAGATACGGCATTCGCTGCACCAACTTATGGTGAAAAACTTTCTACAACGTTACAGCACTTGCTGCACCCATTTATGGTGAAAGACTTTTTGAAATATTATTCAAATTCATTCCAATGACTGTATTTATCATGATGCTTTGGGGCTATTTGAGCTGAAATGTAAGACAGGGTGCTCCCTTTTTGGATTGTGTATTTAACTGCTCCCGTGAGCCTTTGAGCTGACGAGCTCTGGTGCAGCACCTGTGCGCATACTGAGTGGTACAAAAACCTGAGTATACGTTTAGGCGGCATTTCAAGCAACCCCGTCTGCCACACTTTGCTCTCCGCTGATGACGGCCGAAAGCCAGAAACACGTGTCCGGAGGTACGGCATTCGCTGCACCAACTTATGGTGAAAAACTTTCTACAACGTTACAGCACTTGCTGCACCTATTTATGGTTAAAGACCTTTTGAAATATTATTCAAATTCATTCTAATGACTGCATTTATGATGATGTTTTGGGGTTATTCGAGCTGAAATGTAAGACAGGGTGCTCCCTTTTTGGACTGTGTATTTAACGGCTATCGTGAGCCTTTGAGCTGACGAGCTCTGGTGCAGCACCTATGCACCTACTGAGTGGTAGAAAAACCTGAGTATACCTTTAGGTGGCATTTCAAGCAACCCCGTCTGCCACAATTTGCTCTCCGCTGATGACAGCCGAAAGCCAGAAACACGTGTCCGGAGATAAGGAATTCGCCGCACCAACTTATGGTGAAGAACTTTCTACAACGTTACAGCACTTGCTGCACCCATTTATGGTGAAAGACTTTTTGAAATATTATTCGAATTCATTCTAATGACTGCATTTATCATGATGCTTTGGGGCTATTCGAGCTGAAATGTAAGACAGGGTTCTCTCTTTTTGGATTGTGTATTTAACGGCTCCTGTGAGCCTTTGAGCTGACGAGCTCTGGTGAAGCACCTGTGCGTCTACTGAGTGGTACAAAAACCTGAGTATATGTTTAGGCGGCATTTCAAGCAACCCCGTCTGCCACACTTTGCTCTCCGCTGATGACGGCCGAAAGCAAGAAACACATGTCCGGAGATACGGCATTCGCTGCACCAACTTATGGTGAAAAACTTTCTACAACGTTACAGCACTTGCTGCACCCATTTATGGTGAAAGACTTTTTGAAATATTATTCAAATTCATTCCAATGACTGTATTTATCATGATGCTTTGGGGCTATTTGAGCTGAAATGTAAGACAGGGTGCTCCCTTTTTGGATTGTGTATTTAACAGCTCCCGTGAGCCTTTGAGCTGACGAGCTCTGGTGCAGCACCTGTGCGCATACTGAGTGGTACAAAAACCTGAGTATACGTTTAGGCGGCATTTCAAGCAACCCCATCTGCCACACTTTGTTCTCCGCTGATGACAGCCGAAAGCTAGAAACACGTGTCCGGAGATACGGCATTCGCTGCACCAACTTATGTTGAAAACCCTCTACAACGTTACAGCACTTGCTGCACCCATTTATGGTGAAAGACCTTTTGAAATCTTACTCAAATTCATTCTAATGACTGAATTTATCATGATGATTTGGGGTTATTCGAGCTGAAATGTAAGACAGGGTGCTCCCTTTTTGGACTGTGTATTGAACGGCTCCCGTGAGCCTTTGAGCTGACGAGCTTTGGTGAAGCACCTGTGCACCTACTGAGTGGTACAAAAACCTGAGTATACGTTTAGGCGGCATTTCAAGCAACCCCGTCTGCCACACTTTGCTCTCCGCTGATGATGGCCGAAAGCCAGAAACACGTGTCCTGAGATAAGGCATTCGCCGCACCAACTTATTGTGAAAAACTTTCTACAACATTACAGAACTTGCTGCACCCATTTATGCTGAAAGACTTCCTGAAATATTATTCAAATTCATTCTAATGACTGCATTTATCATGATGGTTTGGGTCTATTCGAGCTGAAATGTAAGACAGGGTGCTCCCTTTTTGGATTGTGTATTTAACGGCTCCCTTGAGCCTTTGAGCTGACGAGCTCTGGTGAAGCACCTGTGCGCCTACTGAGTGGTACAAAAACCTGAGTATACGTTTAGGCGGCATTTCAAGCAACCCCGTCTGCCACACTTTGCTCTCCACTGATGAAGGCCGAAAGCCAGAAACACATGTCGGGAGATACGGCATTCGCCGCACCAACTTATGATGACAAACTTTCTACAACATTACAGCACTTGCTGCACCCATTTATGGTGGAAGACTTTTTGAAATATTATTCGAATTCATTCTAATTACTGCATTTATCATGATGCTTTGGGGCTATTCGAGCTGAAATGTAAGACAGGGTGCTCCCTTTCTGGATTGTGTATTTAACGGCTCCCGTGAGCCTTTGAGCTGACGAGCTCTGGTGCAGCTCCTGTGCGCATACTGAGTGGTACAAAAACCTGAGTATACGTTTAGGCGGCATATCAAGCAACCCCGTCTGCCACACTTTGCTCTCCGCTGATAACGGCCGAAAGCCAGAAACACGTGTCCGGAGATACGGCATTCGCTGCACCAACTTATGGTGAAAAACTTTCTACAACGTTACAGCACTTGCTGCACCTATTTATGGTGAAAGACCTTTTGAAATATTATTCAAATTCATTCTAATGACTGCATTTATGATGATGATTTGGGGTTATTCGAGCTGAAATGTAAGACAGGGTGCTCCCTTTTTGGACTGTGTATTTACCGGCTCCCGTGAGCCTTTGAGCTGACGAGCTCTGGTGAAGCACCTGTGCGCCTACTGAGTGGTACAAAAACCTGAGTATACGTTTAGGCGATATTTCAAGCAACCCCGTCTGCCACACTTTGCTCTCCGCTGATGATGGCCAAAAGCCAGCAACACGTGTCTGGAGATACGGCGTTCGCCGCACCAACTTATGGTGAAAAACTTTCTACAACGTTACAGCATTTGCTGCACCCATTTATGGTGAAAGACCTTTTGAAATATTATTAAAATTCATTCTAATGACTGCATTTATCATGATGATTTGGGGTTATTCGAGCTGAAATGTAAGACAGGGTGCTCCCTGTTTGGATTGTGTATTTAACGGCTATCGTGAGCCTTTGAGCTGACGAGCTCTGGTGCAGCACCTATGCGCATACTGAGTGGTACAAAAACCTGAGTATACCTTTAGGCGGCATTTCAAGCAACCCCGTCTGCCACAATTTGCTCTCCGCTGATGACAGCCGAAAGCCAGAAACACGTGTCCGGAGATAAGGAATTCGCCGCACCAACTTATGGTGAAGAACTTTCTACAACGTTACAGCACTTGCTGCACCCATTTATGGTGAAAGACTTTTTGAAATATTATTCGAATTCATTCTAATGACTGCATTTATCATGATGCTTTGGGGCTATTCGAGCTGAAATGTAAGACAGGGTGCTCCCTTTCTGGATTGTGTATTTAACGGCTCCCGTGAGCCTTTGAGCTGACGAGCTCTGGTGCAGCTCCTGTGCGCATACTGAGTGGTACAAAAACCTGAGTATACGTTTAAGCGGCATATCAAGCAACCCCGTCTGCCACACTTTGCTCTCCGCTGATAACGGCCGAAAGCCAGAAACACGTGTCCGGAGATACGGCATTCGCTGCACCAACTTATGGTGAAAAACTTTCTACAACGTTACAGCACTTGCTGCACCTATTTATGGTGAAAGACCTTTTGAAATATTATTCAAATTCATTCTAATGACTGCATTTATGATGATGATTTGGGGTTATTCGAGCTGAAATGTAAGACAGGGTGCTCCCTTTTTGGACTGTGTATTTACCGGCTCCCGTGAGCCTTTGAGCAGACGAGCTCTGGTGAAGCACCTGTGCGCCTACTGAGTGGTACAAAAACCTGAGTATACGTTTAGGCGATATTTCAAGCAACCCCGTCTGCCACACTTTGCTCTCCGCTGATGATGGCCAAAAGCCAGCAACACGTGTCTGGAGATACGGCGTTCGCCGCACCAACTTATGGTGAAAAACTTTCTACAACGTTACAGCATTTGCTGCACCCATTTATGGTGAAAGACCTTTTGAAATATTATTTAAATTCATTCTAATGACTGCATTTATCATGATGATTTGGGGTTATTCGAGCTGAAATGTAAGACAGGGTGCTCCCTGTTTGGATTGTGTATTTAACGGCTATCGTGAGCCTTTGAGCTGACGAGCTCTGGTGCAGCACCTATGCGCATACTGAGTGGTACAAAAACCTGAGTATACCTTTAGGCGGCATTTCAAGCAACCCCGTCTGCCACAATTTGCTCTCCGCTGATGACAGCCGAAAGCCAGAAACACGTGTCCTGAGATAAGGCATTCGCCGCACCAACTTATTGTGAAAAACTTTCTACAACGTTACAGCACTTGCTGCACCCATTTATGGTGAAAGACTTTTTGAAATATTATTCGAATTCATTCTAATGACTGCATTTATCATGATGGTTTGGGGCTATTCGAGCTGAAATGTAAGACAGGGTGCTCCCTTTTTGGATTGTGTATTTAACGGCTCCTGTGAGCCTTTGAGCTGACGACCTATGGTGAAGCACTTGTGCGCCAACTGAGTGGTACAAAAACCTGAGTATACGTTTAGGCGGCATTTCAAGCAACCCCGTCTGCCACACTTTGCTCTCCACTGATGAAGGCCGAAAGCCAGAAACACATGTCTGGAGATACGGCATTCGCCGTACCAACTTATGATGACAAACTTTCTACAACATTACAGCACTTGCTGCACCCATTTATGGTGGAAGACTTTTTGAAATATTATTCGAATTCATTCTAATTACTGCATTTATCATGATGCTTTGGGGCTTTTCGAGCTGAAATGTAAGACAGGGTGCTCCCTTTCTGGATTCTGTATTTAACGACTCCTGTGAGCCTTTGAGCTGACGAGCTCTGGTGCAGTTCCTGTGCGCATACTGAGTGGTACAAAAACCTGAGTATACGTTTAGGCGGCATATCAAGCAACCCCGTCTGCCACACTTTGCTCTCCGCTGATAACGGCCGAAAGCCAGAAACACATGTCCGGAGGTACGGCATTCGCTGCACCAACTTATGGTGAAAAACTTTCTACAACGTTACAGCACTTGCTGCACCTATTTATGGTGAAAGACCTTTTGAAATATTATTCAAATTCATTCTAATGACTGCAGTTATGATGATGATTTGGGGTTATTCGAGCTGAAATGTAAGACAGGGTGCTCCCTTTTTGGACTGTGTATTTACCGGCTCCCGTGAGCCTTTGAGCTGACGAGCTCTGGTGAAGCACCTGTGCGCCTACTGAGTGGTACAAAAACCTAAGTATACGTTTAGGCGGCATTTCAAGCAACCCCATCTGCCACACTTTGTTCTCCGCTGATGACAGCCGAAAGCTAGAAACACGTGTCCGGAGATACGGCATTCGCTGCACCAACTTATGTTGAAAACCCTTTACAACGTTACAGCACTTGCTGCACCCATTTATGGTGAAAGACCTTTTGAAATATTACTCAAATTCATTCTAATGACTGAATTTATCATGATGATTTGGGGTTATTCGAGCTGAAATGTAAGACAGGGTGCTCCCTTTTTGGACTGTGTATTGAACGGCTCCCGTGAGCCTTTGAGCTGACGAGCTTTGGTGAAGCACCTGTGCACCTACTGAGTGGTACAAAAACCTGAGTATACGTTTAGGTGGCATTTCAAGCAACCCCGTCTGCCACACTTTGCTCTCCGCTGATGATGGCCGAAAGCCAGAAACACGTGTCCTGAGATAAGGCATTCGCCGCACCAACTTATTGTGAAAAACTTTCTACAACATTACAGAACTTGCTGCACCCATTTATGCTGAAAGACTTCCTGAAATATTATTCAAATTCATTCTAATGACTGCATTTATCATGATGGTTTGGGTCTATTCGAGCTGAAATGTAAGACAGGGTGCTCCCTTTTTGGATTGTGTATTTAACGGCTCCCTTGAGCCTTTGAGCTGACGAGCTCTGGTGAAGCACCTGTGCGCCTACTGAGTGGTACAAAAACCTGAGTATACGTTTAGGCGGCATTTCAAGCAACCCCGTCTGCCACACTTTGCTCTCCACTGATGAAGGCCGAAAGCCAGAAACACATGTCGGGAGATACGGCATTCGCCGCACCAACTTATGATGACAAACTTTCTACAACATTACAGCACTTGCTGCACCCATTTATGGTGGAAGACTTTTTGAAATATTATTCGAATTCATTCTAATTACTGCATTTATCATGATGCTTTGGGGCTATTCGAGCTGAAATGTAAGACAGGGTGCTCCCTTTCTGGATTGTGTATTTAACGGCTCCCGTGAGCCTTTGAGCTGACGAGCTCTGGTGCAGCTCCTGTGCGCATACTGAGTGGTACAAAAACCTGAGTATACGTTTAGGCGGCATATCAAGCAACCCCGTCTGCCACACTTTGCTCTCCGCTGATAACGGCCGAAAGCCAGAAACACGTGTCCGGAGATACGGCATTCGCTGCACCAACTTATGGTGAAAAACTTTCTACAACGTTACAGCACTTGCTGCACCTATTTATGGTGAAAGACCTTTTGAAATATTATTCAAATTCATTCTAATGACTGCATTTATGATGATGATTTGGGGTTATTCGAGCTGAAATGTAAGACAGGGTGCTCCCTTTTTGGACTGTGTATTTACCGGCTCCCGTGAGCCTTTGAGCTGACGAGCTCTGGTGAAGCACCTGTGCGCCTACTGAGTGGTACAAAAACCTGAGTATACGTTTAGGCGATATTTCAAGCAACCCCGTCTGCCACACTTTGCTCTCCGCTGATGATGGCCAAAAGCCAGCAACACGTGTCTGGAGATACGGCGTTCGCCGCACCAACTTATGGTGAAAAACTTTCTACAACGTTACAGCATTTGCTGCACCCATTTATGGTGAAAGACCTTTTGAAATATTATTAAAATTCATTCTAATGACTGCATTTATCATGATGATTTGGGGTTATTCGAGCTGAAATGTAAGACAGGGTGCTCCCTGTTTGGATTGTGTATTTAACGGCTATCGTGAGCCTTTGAGCTGACGAGCTCTGGTGCAGCACCTATGCGCATACTGAGTGGTACAAAAACCTGAGTATACCTTTAGGCGGCATTTCAAGCAACCCCGTCTGCCACAATTTGCTCTCCGCTGATGACAGCCGAAAGCCAGAAACACGTGTCCGGAGATAAGGAATTCGCCGCACCAACTTATGGTGAAGAACTTTCTACAACGTTACAGCACTTGCTGCACCCATTTATGGTGAAAGACTTTTTGAAATATTATTCGAATTCATTCTAATGACTGCATTTATCATGATGCTTTGGGGCTATTCGAGCTGAAATGTAAGACAGGGTTCTCCCTTTTTGGATTGTGTATTTAACGGCTCCCGTGAGCCTTTGAGCTGACGAGCTCTGGTGAAGCACCTGTGCGCATACTGAGTGGTACAAAAACATGAGTATACGTTTAGGCGGCATTTCAAGCAACCCTGTCTACCACACTTTGCTCTCTGCTGATGACGGCCGAAAGCCAGAAACACGTGTCCGGAGATAAGGCATTCGCAGCACCAACTTATGGTGAAAAACTTTCTACAATGTTACAGCACTTGCTGCACCCATTTATGGCGAAATAATTTTTTGAAATATTATTCGAATTCATTCTAATGACTATATTTATCATGATGCTTTGGGGCTATTCGAGCTGAAATGTAAGACAGGGTTCTCCCTTTTTGGATTGTGTATTTAACAGCTCCCGTGAGCCTTTGAGCTGACGAGCTCTGGGGAAGCACCTGTGCGCCTACTGAGTGGTACAAAAACCTGAGTATACGTTTAGGCGGCATTTCAAGCAACCCTGTCTACCACACTTTGCTCTCTGCTGATGACGGCCGAAAGCCAGAAACACGTGTCCGGAGATAAGGCATTCGCCGCACCAACTTATGGTGAAAAACTTTCTACAATGTTACAGCACTTGCTGCACCCATTTATGGTGAAAGACTTTTTGAAATATTATTCGAATTCATTCTAATGACTGCATTTATCATGATGCTTTGGGGCTATTCGAGCTGAAATGTAAGACAGGGTTCTCCCTTTTTGGATGAAGTATTTAACGGCTCCCGTGAGCCTTTGAGCTGACGAGCTCTGGTGAAGCACCTGTGCGCCTACTGAGTGGTACAAAAACCTGAGTATACGTTTAGGCGGCATTTCAAGCAACCCCGTCTGCCACACTTTGCTCTCCGCTGATGATGGCCAAAAGCCAGCAACACGTGTCCGGAGATACGGCATTCGCCGCACCATCTTATGGTGAAAAACTTTCTACAACGTTACAGCATGTGCTGCACCCATTTATGGTGAAAGACCTTTTGAAATATTATTCAAATTCATTCTAATGACTGCATTTATCATGATGATTTGGGGTTATTCGAGCTGAAATGTAAGACAGGGTGCTCACTTTTTGGATTGTGTATTTAACGGCTATCGTGAGCCTTTGAGCTGACGAGCTCTGGTGCAGCACCTATGCGCATACTGAGTGGTACAAAAACCTGAGTATACCTTTAGGCGGCATTTCAAGCAACCCCGTCTGCCACAATTTGCTCTCCGCTGATGACAGCCGAAAGCCAGAAACACGTGTCCGGAGATAAGGAATTCGCAGCACCAACTTATGGTGAAGAACTTTCTACAACGTTACAGCACTTGCTGCACCCATTTATGGTGAAAGACTTTTTGAAATATTATTCGAATTCATTCTAATGACTGCATTTATCATGATGCTTTGGGGCTATTCAAGCTGA
This sequence comes from Pleurodeles waltl, assembly GCF_031143425.1. Taxonomy (NCBI): domain Eukaryota; kingdom Metazoa; phylum Chordata; class Amphibia; order Caudata; family Salamandridae; genus Pleurodeles; species Pleurodeles waltl. The sequence goes on from NC_090444.1 coordinate 850,967,421, forward strand.
AATGTAAGACAGGGTTCTCCCTTTTTGGATTGTGTATTTAACGGCTCCCGTGAGCCTTTGAGCTGACGAGCTCTGGTGAAGCACCTGTGCGCCTACTGAGTGGTACAAAAACCTGAGTATACGTTTAGGCGGCATTTCAAGCAACCCCGTCTGCCACACTTTGCTCTCCGCTGATGATGGCCAAAAGCCAGCAACACGTGTCCGGAGATACGGCATTCGCCGCACCAACTTATGGTGAAAAACTTTCTACAACGTTACAGCATTTGCTGCACCCATTTATGGTGAAAGACCTTTTGAAATATTATTCAAATTCATTCTAATGACTGCATTTATCATGATGATTTGGGGTTATTCGAGCTGAAATGTAAGACAGGGTGCTCCCTTTTTGGATTGTGTATTTAACGGCTATCGTGAGCCTTTGAGCTGACGAGCTCTGGTGCAGCACCTATGCGCATACTGAGTGGTACAAAAACCTGAGTATACCTTTAGGCGGTATTTCAAGCAACCCCGTCTGCCACAATTTGCTCTCCGCTGACGACAGCCGAAAGCCAGAAACACGTGTCCGGAGATAAGGAATTCGCCGCACCAACTTATGGTGAAGAACTTTCTACAACGTTACAGCACTTGCTGCACCCATTTATGGTGAAAGACTTTTTGAAATATTATTTAATTTCATTCTAATGACTGCATTTATCATGATGCTTTGGGGCTATTCGAGCTGAAATGTAAGACAGGGTTCTCTCTTTTTGGATTGTGTATTTAACGGCTCCCGTGAGCCTTTGAGCTGACGAGCTCTGGTGAAGCACCTGTGCGCCTACTAAGTTGTACAAAAACCTGAGTATACGTTTAGGCGGCATTTCAAGCAACCCCGTCTGCCACACTTTGCTTTCCGCTAATGACGGCCAAAAGCCAGCAACACGTGTCCGGAGATACGGCATTCGCCGCACCAACTTATGGTGAAAAACTTTCTACAACGTTACAGCATTTGCTGCACCCATTTATGGTGAAAGACCTTTTGAAATATTATTCAAATTCATTCTAATGACTGCATTTATCATGATGATTTGGGGTTATTCGAGCTGAAATGTAAGACAGGGTGCTCCCTTTTTGGATTGTGTATTTAACGGCTATCGTGAGCCTTTGAGCTGACGAGCTCTGGTGCAGCACCTATGCACATACTGAGTGGTACAAAAACCTGAGTATACCTTTAGGCGGCATTTCAAGCAACCCCGTCTGCCACAATTTGCTCTCCGCTGATGACAGCCGAAAGCCAGAAACACGTGTCCGGAGATAAGGAATTCGCCGCACCAACTTATGGTGAAGAACTTTCTACAACGTTACAGCAGTTGCTGCACCCATTTATGGTGAAAGACTTTTTGAAATATTATTTAATTTCATTCTAATGACTGCATTTATCATGATGCTTTGGGGCTATTCGAGCTGAAATGTAAGACAGGGTTCTCTCTTTTTGGATTGTGTATTTAACGGCTCCTGTGAGCCTTTGAGCTGACGAGCTCTGGTGAAGCACCTGTGCGTCTACTGAGTGGTACAAAAACCTGAGTATATGTTTAGGCGGCATTTCAAGCAACCCCGTCTGCCACACTTTGCTCTCCGCTGATGACGTCCGAAAGCAAGAAACACGTGTCCGGAGATACGGCATTCGCTGCACCAACTTATGGTGAAAAACTTTCTACAACGTTACAGCACTTGCTGCACCCATTTATGGTGAAAGACTTTTTGAAATATTATTCAAATTCATTCTAATGACTGCATTTATCATGATGCTTTGGGGCTATTTGAGCTGAAATGTAAAACAGGGTGCTCCCTTTTTGGATTGTGTATTTAACAGCTCCCGTGAGCCTTTGAGCTGACGAGCTCTGGTGCAGCACCTGTGCGCATACTGAGTGGTACAAAAACCTGAGTATACGTTTAGGCGGCATTTCAAGCAACCCCATCTGCCACACTTTGTTCTCCGCTGATGACGGCCAAAAGCTAGAAACACGTGTCCGGAGATGCGGCATTCGCTGCACCAACTTATGGTGAAAACCCTCTACAACGTTACAGCACTTGCTGCACCCATTTATGGTGAAAGACCTTTTGAAATATTATTCAAATTCATTCTAATGACTGAATTTATCATGATGATTTGGGGTTATTCGAGCTGAAATGTAAGACAGGATGCTCCCTTTTTGGACTGTGTATTGAACAGCTCCCGTGAGCCTTTGAGCTGACGAGCTTTGGTGAAGCACCTGTGCACCTACTGAGTGGTACAAAAACCTGAGTATACGTTTAGGCGGCATTTCAAGCAACCCCGTCTGCCACACTTTGCTCTCCGCTGATGATGGCCGAAAGCCAGAAACACGTGTCCTGAGATAAGGCATTCGCCGCACCAACTTATTGTGAAAAACTTTCTACAACATTACAGAACTTGCTGCACCCATTTATGCTGAAAGACTTTTTGAAATATTATTCGAATTCATTCTAATGACTGCATTTATCATGATGGTTTGGGGCTATTCGAGCTGAAATGTAAGACAGGGTGCTCCCTTTTTGGATTGTGTATTTAACGGCTCCTGTGAGCCTTTGAGCTGACGACCTATGGTGAAGCACTTGTGCGCCAACTGAGTGGTACAAAAACCTGAGTATACGTTTAGGCGGCATTTCAAGCAACCCCGTCTGCCACACTTTGCTCTCCACTGATGAAGGCCGAAAGCCAGAAACACATGTCTGGAGATACGGCATTCGCCGTACCAACTTATGATGACAAACTTTCTACAACATTACAGCACTTGCTGCACCCATTTATGGTGGAAGACTTTTTGAAATATTATTCGAATTCATTCTAATTACTGCATTTATCATGATGCTTTGGGGCTTTTCGAGCTGAAATGTAAGACAGGGTGCTCCCTTTCTGGATTGTGTATTTAACGACTCCTGTGAGCCTTTGAGCAGACGAGCTCTGGTGCAGCTCCTGTGCGCATACTGAGTGGTACAAAAACCTGAGTATACGTTTAGGCGGCATATCAAGCAACCCCGTCTGCCACACTTTGCTCTCCGCTGATAACGGCCGAAAGCCAGAAACACATGTCCGGAGGTACGGCATTCGCTGCACCAACTTATGGTGAAAAACTTTCTACAACGTTACAGCACTTGCTGCACCTATTTATGGTGAAAGACCTTTTGAAATATTATTCAAATTCATTCTAATGACTGCAGTTATGATGATGATTTGGGGTTATTCGAGCTGAAATGTAAGACAGGGTGCTCCCTTTTTGGACTGTGTATTTACCGGCTCCCGTGAGCCTTTGAGCTGACGAGCTCTGGTGAAGCACCTGTGCGCCTACTGAGTGGTACAAAAACCTGAGTATACGTTTAGGCGGCATTTCAAGCAACCCTGTCTACCACACTTTGCTCTCTGCTGATGACGGCCGAAAGCCAGAAACACGTGTCCGGAGATAAGGCATTCGCCGCACCAACTTATGGTGAAAAACTTTCTACAATGTTACAGCACTTCCTGCACCCATTTATGGTGAAAGACTTTTTGAAATATTATTCGAATTCATTCTAATGACTGCATTTATCATGATGCTTTGGGGCTATTCGAGCTGAAATGTAAGACAGGGTTCTCCCTTTTTGGATTGTGTATTTAACGGCTCCCGTGAGCCTTTGAGCTGACGAGCTCTGGTGAAGCACCTGTGCGCCTACTGAGTGGTACAAAAACCTGAGTATACGTTTAGGCGGCATTTCTAGCAACCCCGTCTTCCACACTTTGCTCTCCGCTGATGACGGCCAAAAGCCAGCAACACGTGTCCGGAGATACTGCATTCGCTGCACCAACTTATGGTGAAAAACTTTCTACAACGTTACAGCACTTGCTGCACCCATTTATGGTGAAAGACTTTTTGAAATATTATTCAAATTCATTCTAATGACTGCATTTATCATGATGCTTTGGGGCCATTTGAGCTGAAATGTGAGACAGGGTGCTCCCTTTTTGGATTGTGTATTTAACAGCTCCCATGAGCCTTCGTGCTGACGAGCTCTGGTGAAGCACCTGTGCGCCTACTGAGTGGTACAAAAACCTGAGTATACGTTTAGGCGGCATTTCAAGCAACCCCGTCTGCCACACTTTGCTCTCCGCTGATGATGGCCAAAAGCCAGCAACACGTGTCCGGAGATACGGCATTCGCCGCACCATCTTATGGTGAAAAACTTTCTACAACGTTACAGCATGTGCTGCACCCATTTATGGTGAAAGACCTTTTGAAATATTATTCAAATTCATTCTAATGACTGCATTTATCATGATGATTTGGGGTTATTCGAGCTGAAATGTAAGACAGGGTGCTCCCTTTTTGGATTGTGTATTTAACGGCTATCGTGAGCCTTTGAGCTGACGAGCTCTGGTGCAGCACCTATGCGCATACTGAGTGGTACAAAAACCTGAGTATACCTTTAGGCGGCATTTCAAGCAACCCCGTCTGCCACAATTTGCTCTCCGCTGATGACAGCCGAAAGCCAGAAACATGTGTCCGGAGATAAGGAATTCGCAGCACCAACTTATGGTGAAGAACTTTCTACAACGTTACAGCACTTGCTGCACCCATTTATGGTGAAAGACTTTTTGAAATATTATTCGAATTCATTCTAATGACTGCATTTATCATGATGCTTTGGGGCTATTCAAGCTGAAATGTAAGACAGGGTTCTCCCTTTTTGGATTGTGTATTTAACGGCTCCCGTGAGCCTTTGAGCTGACGAGCTCTGGTGAAGCACCTGTGCGCCTACTGAGTGGTACAAAAACCTGAGTATACGTTTAGGCGGCATTTCAAGCAACCCCGTCTGCCACACTTTGCTCTCCGCTGATGATGGCCAAAAGCCAGCAACACGTGTCCGGAGATACGGCATTCGCCGCACCAACTTATGGTGAAAAACTTTCTACAACGTTACAGCATTTGCTGCACCCATTTATGGTGAAAGACCTTTTGAAATATTATTCAAATTCATTCTAATGGCTGCATTTATCATGATGATTTGGGGTTATTCGAGCTGAAATGTAAGACAGGGTGCTCCCTTTTTGGATTGTGTATTTAACGGCTATCGTGAGCCTTTGAGCTGACGAGCTCTGGTGCAGCACCTATGCGCATACTGAGTGGTACAAAAACCTGAGTATACCTTTAGGCGGTATTTCAAGCAACCCCGTCTGCCACAATTTGCTCTCCGCTGATGACAGCCGAAAGCCAGAAACACGTGTCCGGAGATAAGGAATTCGCCGCACCAACTTATGGTGAAGAACTTTCTACAACGTTACAGCACTTGCTGCACCCATTTATGGTGAAAGACTTTTTGAAATATTATTTAATTTCATTCTAATGACTGCATTTATCATGATGCTTTGGGGCTATTCGAGCTGAAATGTAAGACAGGGTTCTCTCTTTTTGGATTGTGTATTTAACGGCTCCCGTGAGCCTTTGAGCTGACGAGCTCTGGTGAAGCACCTGTGCGCCTACTGAGTGGTACAAAAACCTGAGTATACGTTTAGGCGGCATTTCAAGCAACCCCGTCTGCCACACTTTGCTTTCCGCTGATGACGGCCAAAAGCCAGCAACACGTGTCCGGAGATACGGCATTCGCCGCACCAACTTATGGTGAAAAACTTTCTACAACGTTACAGCATTTGCTGCACCCATTTATGGTGAAAGACCTTTTGAAATATTATTCAAATTCATTCTAATGACTGCATTTATCATGATGATTTGGGGTTATTCGAGCTGAAATGTAAGACAGGGTGCTCCCTTTTTGGATTGTGTATTTAACGGCTATCGTGAGCCTTTGAGCTGACGAGCTCTGGTGCAGCACCTATGCGCATACTGAGTGGTACAAAAACCTGAGTATACCTTTAGGCGGCATTTCAAGCAACCCCGTCTGCCACAATTTGCTCTCCGCTGATGACAGCCGAAAGCCAGAAACACGTGTCCGGAGATAAGGAATTCGCCGCACCAACTTATGGTGAAGAACTTTCTACAACGTTACAGCAGTTGCTGCACCCATTTATGGTGAAAGACTTTTTGAAATATTATTTAATTTCATTCTAATGACTGCATTTATCATGATGCTTTGGGGCTATTCGAGCTGAAATGTAAGACAGGGTTCTCTCTTTTTGGATTGTGTATTTAACGGCTCCTGTGAGCCTTTGAGCTGACGAGCTCTGGTGAAGCACCTGTGCGTCTACTGAGTGGTACAAAAACCTGAGTATATGTTTAGGCGGCATTTCAAGCAACCCCGTCTGCCACACTTTGCTCTCCGCTGATGACGTCCGAAAGCAAGAAACACGTGTCCGGAAATACGGCATTCGCTGCACCAACTTATGGTGAAAAACTTTCTACAACGTTACAGCACTTGCTGCACCCATTTATGGTGAAAGACTTTTTGAAATATTATTCAAATTCATTCTAATGACTGCATTTATCATGATGCTTTGGGGCTATTTGAGCTGAAATGTAAGACAGGGTGCTCCCTTTTTGGATTGTGTATTTAACAGCTCCCGTGAGCCTTTGAGCTGACGAGCTCTGGTGCAGCACCTGTGCGCATACTGAGTGGTACAAAAACCTGAGTATACGTTTAGGCGGCATTTCAAGCAACCCCATCTGCCACACTTTGTTCTCCGCTGATGACGGCCGAAAGCTAGAAACACGTGTCCGGAGATACGGCATTCGCTGCACCAACTTATGGTGAAAACCCTCTACAACGTTACAGCACTTGCTGCACCCATTTATGGTGAAAGACCTTTTGAAATATTATTCAAATTCATTCTAATGACTGAATTTATCATGATGATTTGGGGTTATTCGATCTGAAATGTAAGACAGGGTGCTCCCTTTTTGGACTGTGTATTGAACAGCTCCCGTGAGCCTTTGAGCTGACGAGCTTTGGTGAAGCACCTGTGCACCTACTGAGTGGTACAAAAACCTGAGTATACGTTTAGGCGGCATTTCAAGCAACCCCGTCTGCCACACTTTGCTCTCCGCTGATGATGGCCGAAAGCCAGAAACACGTGTCCTGAGATAAGGCATTCGCCGCACCAAATTAATGTGAAAAACTATCTACAACATTACAGAACTTGCTGCACCCATTTATGCTGAAAGACTTTTTGAAATATTATTCGAATTCATTCTAATGACTGCATTTATCATGATGGTTTGGGGCTATTCGAGCTGAAATGTAAGACAGGGTGCTCCCTTTTTGGATTGTGTATTTAACGGCTCCTGTGAGCCTTTGAGCTGACGACCTATGGTGAAGCACTTGTACGCCAACTGAGTGGTACAAAAACCTGAGTATACGTTTAGGCGGCATTTCAAGCAACCCCGTCTGCCACACTTTGCTCTCCGCTGATAACGGCCGAAAGCCAGAAACACATGTCCGGAGGTACGGCATTCGCTGCACCAACTTATGGTGAAAAACTTTCTACAACGTTACAGCACTTGCTGCACCTATTTATGGTGAAAGACCTTTTGAAATATTATTCAAATTCATTCTAATGACTGCAGTTATGATGATGATTTGGGGTTATTCGAGCTGAAATGTAAGACAGGGTGCTCCCTTTTTGGACTGTGTATTTACCGGCTCCCGTGAGCCTTTGAGCTGACGAGCTCTGGTGAAGCACCTGTGCGCCTACTGAGTGGTACAAAAACCTGAGTATACGTTTAGGCGGCATTTCAAGCAACCCTGTCTACCACACTTTGCTCTCTGCTGATGACGGCCGAAAGCCAGAAACACGTGTCCGGAGATAAGGCATTCGCACCAACTTATGGTGAAAAACTTTCTACAATGTTACAGCACTTCCTGCACCCATTTATGGTCAAAGACTTTTTGAAATATTATTCGAATTCATTCTAATGACTGCATTTATCATGATGCTTTGGGGCTATTCGAGCTGAAATGTAAGACAGGGTTCTCCCTTTTTGGATTGTGTATTTAACGGCTCCCGTGAGCCTTTGAGCTGACGAGCTCTGGTGAAGCACCTGTGCGCCTACTGAGTGGTACAAAAACCTGAGTATACGTTTAGGCGGCATTTCTAGCAACCCCGTCTGCCACACTTTGCTCTCCGCTGATGACGGCCAAAAGCCAGCAACACGTGTCCGGAGATACTGCATTCGCTGCACCAACTTATGGTGAAAAACTTTCTACAACGTTACAGCACTTGCTGCACCCATTTATGGTGAAAGACTTTTTGAAATATTATTCAAATTCATTCTAATGACTGCATTTATCATGATGCTTTGGGGCCATTTGAGCTGAAATGTGAGGCAGGGTGCTCCCTTTTTGGATTGTGTATTTAACAGCTCCCATGAGCCTTCGAGCTGACGAGCTCTGGTGCAGCACCTGTGCGCATACTGAGTGGTACAAAAACCTGAGTATACGTTTAGGCGGCATTTCAAGCAACCCCATCTGCCACACTTTGCTCTCCGCTGATGACGGCCGAAAGCTAGAAACACGTGTCCGGAGATACGGCATTCGCTGCACCAACCTATGGTGAAAACCCTCTACAACGTTACAGCACTTGCTGCACCCATTTATGGTGAAAGACCTTTTGAAATATTATTCGAATTCATTCTAATGACTGCATTTATCATGATGGTTTGGGGCTATTCGAGCTGAAATCTAAGACAGGGTGCTCCCTTTTTGGATTGTGTATTTAACGGCTCCTGTGAGCCTTTGAGCTGACGACCTATGGTGAAGCACCTGTGCGCCAACTGAGTGGTACAAAAACCTGAGTATACGTTTAGGCGGCATTTCAAGCAACCCTGTCTGCCACACTTTGCTCTCCACTGATGAAGGCCGAAAGCCAGAAACACGTGTCCGGAGATACGGCATTCGCCGCACCAACTTATGATGACAAACTTTCTACAACATTACAGCACTTGCTGCACCCATTTATGGTGGAAGACTTTTTGAAATATTATTCGAATTCATTCTAATTACTGCATTTATCATGATGCTTTGGGGCTATTCGAGCTGAAATGTAAGACAGGGTGCTCCCTTTCTGGATTGTGTATTTAACGGCTCCCGTGAGCCTTTGAGCTGACGAGCTCTGGTGCAGCTCCAGTGCGCATACTGAGTGGTACAAAAACCTGAGTATATGTTTAGGCGGCATTTCAAGCAACCCCGTCTGCCACACTTTGCTCTCCGCTGATGACGGCCGAAAGCCAGAAACACGTCTCCGGAGGTACGGCATTTGCTGCACCAACTTATGGTGAAAAACTTTCTACAACGTAACACCACTTGCTGCACCTATTTATGGTTAAAGACCTTTTGAAATATTATTCAAATTCATTCTAATGACTGCATTTATGATGATGATTTGGGGTTATTCGAGCTGAAATGTAAGACAGGGTGCTCCCTTTTTGGACTGTGTATTTAACGGCTATCGTGAGCCTTTGAGCTGACGAGCTCTGGTGCAGCACCTATGCGCATACTGAGTGGTACAAAAACCTGAGTATACCTTTAGGCGGCATTTCAAGCAACCCCGTCTGCCACACTTTGCTCTCCACTGATGAAGGCCGAAAGCCAGAAACACTTGTCCGGAGATACGGCATTCTCCGCACCAACTTATGGTGACAAACTTTCTACAACATTACAGCACTTGCTGCACCCATTTATGGTGGAAGAGTTTTTGAAATATTATTCAAATTCATTCTAATGACTGAATTTATCATGATGATTTGGGGTTATTCGAGCTGAAATGTAAGACAGGGTGCTCCCTTTTTGGACTGTGTATTGAACGGCTCCCGTGAGCCTTTGAGCTGACGAGCTTTGGTGAAGCACCTGTGCACCTACTGAGTGGTACAAAAACCTGAGTATACGTTTAGGTGGCATTTCAAGCAACCCCGTCTGCCACACTTTGCTCTCCGCTGATGATGGCCGAAAGCCAGAAACACGTGTCCTGAGATAAGGCATTCGCCGCACCAACTTATTGTGAAAAACTTTCTACAACATTACAGAACTTGCTGCACCCATTTATGCTGAAAGACTTTTTGAAATATTATTCGAATTCATTCTAATGACTGCATTTATCATGATGGTTTGGGGCTATTCAAGCTGAAATGTAAGACAGGGTGCTCCCTTTTTGGATTGTGTATTTAACGGCTCCTGTGAGCCTTTGAGCTGACGACCTATGGTGAAGCACCTGTGCGCCAACTGAGTGGTACAAAAACCTGAGTATACGTTTAGGCGGCATTTCAAGCAACCCTGTCTGCCACACTTTGCTCTCCACTGATGAAGGCCGAAAGCCCGAAACACGTGTCCGGAGATACGGCATTCGCCGCACCAACTTATGATGACAAACTTTCTACAACATTACAGCACTTGCTGCACCCATTTATGGTGGAAGACTTTTTGAAATATTATTCGAATTCATTGTAATTACTGCATTTATCATGATGCTTTGGGGCTATTCGAGCTGAAATGTAAGACAGGGTGCTCCCTTTCTGGATTGTGTATTTAACGGCTCCCGTGAGCCTTTGAGCTGACGAGCTCTGGTGCAGCTCCTGTGCGCATACTGAGTGGTACAAAAACCTGAGTATATGTTTAGGCGGCATTTCAAGCAACCCCGTCTGCCACACTTTGCTCTCTGCTGATGACGGCCGAAAGCCAGAAACACGTGTCCGGAGGTACGGCATTCGCTGCACCAACTTATGGTGAAAAACTTTCTACAACGTAACAGCACTTGCTGCACCTATTTATGGTTAAAGACCTTTTTAAATATTATTCAAATTCATTCTAATGACTGCATTTATGATGATGATTTGGGGTTATTCGAGCTGAAATGTAAGACAGGGTGCTCCCTTTTTGGACTGTGTATTTAACGGCTATCGTGAGCCTTTGAGCTGACGAGCTCTGGTGCAGCACCTATGCGCATACTGAGTGGTACAAAAACCTGAGTATACCTTTAGGCGGCATTTCAAGCAACCCCGTCTGCCACACTTTGCTCTCCACTGATGAAGGCCGAAAGCCAGAAACACTTGTCCGGAGATACGGCATTCGCCGCACCAACTTATGGTGACAAACTTTCTACAACATTACAGCACTTGCTGCACCCATTTATGGTGGAAGACTTTTTGAAATATTATTCAAATTCATTCTAATTACTGCATTTATCATGATGCTTTGGGGCTATTCCAGCTGAAATGTAAGACAGGGTGCTCCCTTTCTGGATTGTGTATTTAACGGCTCCCGTGAGCCTTTGAGCTGACGAGCTCTGGTGCAGCACCTGTGCGCATACTGAGTGGTACAAAAACCTGAGTATACGTTTAGGCGGCATTTCAAGCAACCCCGTCTGCCACACTTTGCTCTCCGTTGATGACGGCCGAAAGCCAGAAACACATGTCCGGAGGTACGGCATTCGCTGCACCAACTTATGGTGAAAAACATTCTACAACGTTACAGCACTTGCTGTACCTATTTATGGTGAAAGACCTTTTGAAATATTATTCAAATTCATTCTAATGACTACATTTATGATGATGATTTGGGGTTATTCGAGCTGAAATGTGAGACAGGGTGCTCCCTTTTTGGACTGTGTATTTACCGGCTCCCGTGAGCCTTTGAGCTGACGAGCTCTGGTGAAGCACCTGTGCGCCTACTGAGTGGTACAAAAACCTGAGTATACGTTTAGGCGGCATTTCAAGCAACCCTGTCTACCACACTTTGCTCTCTGCTGATGACGGCCGAAAGCCAGAAACACGTGTCCGGAGATAAGGCATTCGCCGCACCAAATGATGGTGAAAAACTTTCTACAATGTTACAGCACTTGCTGCACCCATTTATGTGAAAGACTTTTTGAAATATTATTCGAATTCATTCTAATGACTGTATTTATCATGATGCTTTGGGGCTATTCGAGCTGAAATGTAAGACAGGGTTCTCCCTTTTTGGATTGTGTATTTAACAGCTCCCGTGAGCCTTTGAGCTGACGAGCTCTGGTGAAGCACCTGTGCGCCTTCTGAGTATTACAAAAACCTGAGTATACGTTTAGGCGGCATTTCAAGCAACCCCGTCTGCCACACTTTGCTCTCCGCTGATGATGGCCAAAAGCCAGCAACACGTGTCCGGAGATACGGCATTCGCCGCACCAACTTATGGTGACAAACTTTCTACAACATTACAGCACTTGCTGCACCCATTTATGGTGGAAGACTTTTTGAAATATTATTCAAATTCATTCTAATTACTGCATTTATCATGATGCTTTGGGGCTATTCCAGCTGAAATGTAAGACAGGGTGCTCCCTTTCTGGATTGTGTATTTAACGGCTCCCGTGAGCCTTTGAGCTGACGAGCTCTGGTGCAGCTCCTGTGCGCATACTGAGTGGTACAAAAACCTGAGTATACGTTTAGGCGGCATTTCAAGCAACCCCGTCTGCCACACTTTGCTCTCCGCTGATGACGGCCGAAAGCCAGAAACACGTGTCTGGATGTACGGCATTCGCTGCACCAACTTATGGTGAAGAACTTTCTACAACGTTACAGCACTTGCTGCACCCATTTATGGTGAAAGACTTTTTGAAATATTATTCGAATTCATTCTAATGACTGCATTTATCATGATGCTTTGGGGCTATTCAAGCTGAAATGTAAGACAGGGTTCTCCCTTTCTGGATTGTGTATTTAACGGCTCCCGTGAGCCTTTGAGCTGACGAGCTCTGGTGCAGCTCCTGTGCGCATACTGAGTAGTACAAAAACCTGAGTATATGTTTAGGCGGCATTTCAAGCAACCCCGTCTGCCACACTTTGCTCTCCGCTGATGACGGCCGAAAGCCAGAAACACGTGTCCGGAGGTACGGCATTCGCTGCACCAACTTATGGTGAAAAACTTTCTACAACGTTACAGCACTTGCTGCACCTATTTATGGTTAAAGACCTTTTGAAATATTATTCAAATTCATTCTAATGACTGCATTTATGATGATGATTTGGGGTTATTCGAGCTGAAATCTAAGACAGGGTGCTCCCTTTTTGGACTGTGTATTTAACGGCTATCGTGAGCCTTTGAGCTGACGAGCTCTGGTGCAGCACCTATGCGCATACTGAGTGGTACAAGAACCTGAGTATACCTTTAGGCGGCATTTCAAGCAACCCCGTCTGCCACAATTTGCTCTCCGCTGATGACAGCCGAAAGCCAGAAACACGTGTCCGGAGATAAGGAATTCGCCGCACCAACTTATGGTGAAGAACTTTCTACAACGTTACAGCACTTGCTGCACCCATTTATGGTGAACGACCTTTTGAAATATTATTCAAATTCATTCTAATGACTGAATTTATCATGATGATTTGGGGTTATTCGAGCTGAAATGTAAGACAGGGTGCTCCCTTTTTGGATTGTGTATTTAACGGCTATCGTGAGCCTTTGAGCTGACGAGCTCTGGTGCAGCACCTATGCGCATACTGAGTGGTACAAAAACCTGAGTATACCTTTAGGCGGCATTTCAAGCAACCCCGTCTGCCACAATTTGCTCTCCGCTGATGACAGCCGAAAGCCAGAAACACGTGTCCAGAGATAAGGAATTCGCCGCACCAACTTATGGTGAAGAACTTTCTACAACGTTACAGCACTTGCTGCACCCATTTATGGTGAAAGACTTTTTGAAATATTATTCGAATTCATTCTAATGACTGCATTTATCATGATGCTTTGGGGCTATTCGAGCTGAAATGTAAGACAGGGTTCTCCCTTTTTGGATTGTGTATTTAACGGCTCCCGTGAGCCTTTGAGCTGACGAGCTCTGGTGAAGGACCTGTGCGCCTACTGAGTGGTACAAAAACCTGAGTATACGTTTAGGCGGCATTTCAAGCAACCCCGTCTGCCACACTTTGCTCTCCGCTGATGACGGCCAAAAGCCAGCAACACGTGTCCGGAGATACGTCATTCGCTGCACCAACTTATGGTGAAAAACTTTCTACAACGTTACAGCACTTGCTGCACCCATTTATGGTTAAAGACTTTTTGAAATATTATTCAAATTCATTCTAATGACTGCATTTATCATGATGCTTTGGGGCTATTTGAGCTGAAATGTAAGACAGGGTGCTCCCTTTTTGGATTGTGTATTTAACAGCTCCCATGAGCCTTCGAGCTGACGAGCTCTGGTGCAGCACCTGTGCGCATACTGAGTGGTACAAAAACCTGAGTATACGTTTAGGCGGCATTTCAAGCAACCCCATTTGCCACACTTTGTTCTCCGCTGATGACGGCCGAAAGCTAGAAACACGTGTCCTGAGATACGGCATTCGCTGCACCAACTTATGGTGAAAACCCTCTACAACGTTACAGCACTTGCTGCACCCATTTATGGTGAAAGACCTTTTGAAAGATTATTCAAATTCATTCTAATGACTGAATTTATCATGATGATTTGGGGTTATTCGAGCTGAAATGCAAGAGAGGGTGCTCCCTTTTTGGACTGTGTATTGAACGGCTCCCGTGAGCCTTTGAGCTGACGAGCTTTGGTGAAACACCTGTGCACCGACTGAGTGGTACAAAAACCTGAGTATACGTTTAGGCGGCATTTCAAGCAGCCCCGTCTGCCACACTTTGCTCTCCGCTGATGATGGCCGAAAGCCAGAAACACGTGTCCTGAGATAAGGCATTCGCCGCACCAACTTATTGTGAAAAACTTTCTACAACATTACAGAACTTGCTGCACCCATTTATGCTGAAAGACTTTTTGAAATATTATTCGAATTCATTCTAATGACTGCATTTATCATGATGGTTTGGGGCTATTCGAGCTGAAATGTAAGACAGGGTGCTCCCTTTTTGGATTGTGTATTTAACGGCTCCTGTGAGCCTTTGAGCTGACGACCTATGGTGAAGCACTTGTGCGCCAACTGAGTGGTACAAAAACCTGAGTATACGTTTAGGCGGCATTTCAAACAACCCCGTCTGCCACACTTTGCTCTCCACTGATGAAGGCCGAAAGCCAGAAACACGTGTCCGGAGATACGGCATTCGCCGCACCAACCTATGATGACAAACTTTCTACAACATTACAGCACTTGCTGCACCCATTTATGGTGGAAGACTTTTTGAAATATTATTCGAATTCATTCTAATTACTGTATTTATCATGATGCTTTGGGGCTATTCGAGCTGAAATGTAAGACAGGGTGCTCCCTTTCTGGATTGTGTATTTAACGTCTCCCGTGAGCCTTTGAGCTGATGAGCTCTGGTGCAGCTCCTGTGCGCATACTGAGTGGTACAAAAACCTGAGTATATGTTTAGGCGGCATTTCAAGCAACCCCGTCTGCCACACTTTGCTCTCCGCTGATGACGGCCGAAAGCCAGAAACACGTGTCCGGAGGTACGGCATTCGCTGCACCAACTTATGGTGAAAAACTTTCTACAACGTTACAGCACT
This sequence comes from Pleurodeles waltl, assembly GCF_031143425.1. Taxonomy (NCBI): domain Eukaryota; kingdom Metazoa; phylum Chordata; class Amphibia; order Caudata; family Salamandridae; genus Pleurodeles; species Pleurodeles waltl. Next base: position 850,982,839 of record NC_090444.1, read on the forward strand.
TGCTGCACCTATTTATGGTTAAAGACCTTTTGAAATATTATTCAAATTCATTCTAATGACTGCATTTATGATGATGATTTGGGGTTATTCGAGCTGAAATGTAAGACAGGGTGCTCCCTTTTTGGACTGTGTATTTAACGGCTATCGTGAGCCTTTGAGCTGACGAGCTCTGGTGCAGCACCTATGCGCATACTGAGTGGTACAAAAACCTGAGTATACCTTTAGGCGGCATTTCAAGCAACCCCGTCTGCCACACTTTGCTCTCCACTGATGAAGGCCGAAAGCCAGAAACACTTGTCCGGAGATACGGCATTCTCCGCACCAACTTATGGTGACAAACTTTCTACAACATTACAGCACTTGCTGCACCCATTTATGGTGGAAGAGTTTTTGAAATATTATTCAAATTCATTCTAATGACTGAATTTATCATGATGATTTGGGGTTATTCGAGCTGAAATGTAAGACAGGGTGCTCCCTTTTTGGACTGTGTATTGAACGGCTCCCGTGAGCCTTTGAGCTGACGAGCTTTGGTGAAGCACCTGTGCACCTACTGAGTGGTACAAAAACCTGAGTATACGTTTAGGTGGCATTTCAAGCAACCCCGTCTGCCACACTTTGCTCTCCGCTGATGATGGCCGAAAGCCAGAAACACGTGTCCTGAGATAAGGCATTCGCCGCACCAACTTATTGTGAAAAACTTTCTACAACATTACAGAACTTGCTGCACCCATTTATGCTGAAAGACTTTTTGAAATATTATTCGAATTCATTCTAATGACTGCATTTATCATGATGGTTTGGGGCTATTCGAGCTGAAATGTAAGACAGGGTGCTCCCTTTTTGGATTGTGTATTTAACGGCTCCTGTGAGCCTTTGAGCTGACGACCTATGGTGAAGCACCTGTGCGCCAACTGAGTGGTACAAAAACCTGAGTATACGTTTAGGCGGCATTTCAAGCAACCCTGTCTGCCACACTTTGCTCTCCACTGATGAAGGCCGAAAGCCAGAAACACGTGTCCGGAGATACGGCATTCGCCGCACCAACTTATGATGACAAACTTTCTACAACATTACAGCACTTGCTGCACCCATTTATGGTGGAAGACTTTTTGAAATATTATTCGAATTCATTGTAATTACTGCATTTATCATGATGCTTTGGGGCTATTCGAGCTGAAATGTAAGACAGGGTGCTCCCTTTCTGGATTGTGTATTTAACGGCTCCCGTGAGCCTTTGAGCTGACGAGCTCTGGTGCAGCTCCTGTGCGCATACTGAGTGGTACAAAAACCTGAGTATATGTTTAGGCGGCATTTCAGGCAACCCCGTCTGCCACACTTTGCTCTCCGCTGATGACGGCCGAAAGCCAGAAACACGTGTCCGGAGGTACGGCATTCGCTGCACCAACTTATGGTGAAAAACTTTCTACAACGTAACAGCACTTGCTGCACCTATTTATGGTTAAAGACCTTTTTAAATATTATTCAAATTCATTCTAATGACTGCATTTATGATGATGATTTGGGGTTATTCGAGCTGAAATGTAAGACAGGGTGCTCCCTTTTTGGACTGTGTATTTAACGGCTATCGTGAGCCTTTGAGCTGACGAGCTCTGGTGCAGCACCTATGCGCATACTGAGTGGTACAAAAACCTGAGTATACCTTTAGGCGGCATTTCAAGCAACCCCGTCTGCCACACTTTGCTCTCCACTGATGAAGGCCGAAAGCCAGAAACACTTGTCCGGAGATACGGCATTCGCCGCACCAACTTATGGTGACAAACTTTCTACAACATTACAGCACTTGCTGCACCCATTTATGGTGGAAGACTTTTTGAAATATTATTCAAATTCATTCTAATTACTGCATTTATCATGATGCTTTGGGGCTATTCGAGCTGAAATGTAAGACAGGGTGCTCCCTTTCTGGATTGTGTATTTAACGGCTCCCGTGAGCCTTTGAGCTGACGAGCTCTGGTGCAGCACCTGTGCGCATACTGAGTGGTACAAAAACCTGAGTATACGTTTAGGCGGCATTTCAAGCAACCCCGTCTGCCACACTTTGCTCTCCGTTGATGACGGCCGAAAGCCAGAAACACATGTCCGGAGGTACGGCATTCGCTGCACCAACTTATGGTGAAAAACATTCTACAACGTTACAGCACTTGCTGTACCTATTTATGGTGAAAGACCTTTTGAAATATTATTCAAATTCATTCTAATGACTACATTTATGATGATGATTTGGGGTTATTCGAGCTGAAATGTGAGACAGGGTGCTCCCTTTTTGGACTGTGTATTTACCGGCTCCCGTGAGCCTTTGAGCTGACGAGCTCTGGTGAAGCACCTGTGCGCCTACTGAGTGGTACAAAAACCTGAGTATACGTTTAGGCGGCATTTCAAGCAACCCTGTCTACCACACTTTGCTCTCTGCTGATGACGGCCGAAAGCCAGAAACACGTGTCCGGAGATAAGGCATTCGCCGCACCAACTTATGGTGAAAAACTTTCTACAATGTTACAGCACTTGCTGCACCCATTTATGGTGAAAGACTTTTTGAAATATTATTCGAATTCATTCTAATGACTGTATTTATCATGATGCTTTGGGGCTATTCGAGCTGAAATGTAAGACAGGGTTCTCCCTTTTTGGATTGTGTATTTAACAGCTCCCGTGAGCCTTTGAGCTGACGAGCTCTGGTGAAGCACCTGTGCGCCTACTGAGTATTACAAAAACCTGAGTATACGTTTAGGCGGCATTTCAAGCAACCCCGTCTGCCACACTTTGCTCTCCGCTGATGATGGCCAAAAGCCAGCAACACGTGTCCGGAGATACGGCATTCGCCGCACCAACTTATGGTGACAAACTTTCTACAACATTACAGCACTTGCTGCACCCATTTATGGTGGAAGACTTTTTGAAATATTATTCAAATTCATTCTAATTACTGCATTTATCATGATGCTTTGGGGCTATTCGAGCTGAAATGTAAGACAGGGTGCTCCCTTTCTGGATTGTGTATTTAACGGCTCCCGTGAGCCTTTGAGCTGACGAGCTCTGGTGCAGCTCCTGTGCGCATACTGAGTGGTACAAAAACCTGAGTATACGTTTAGGCGGCATTTCAAGCAACCCCGTCTGCCACACTTTGCTCTCCGCTGATGACGGCCGAAAGCCAGAAACACGTGTCCGGATGTACGGCATTCGCTGCACCAACTTATGGTGAAGAACTTTCTACAACGTTACAGCACTTGCTGCACCCATTTATGGTGAAAGACTTTTTGAAATATTATTCGAATTCATTCTAATGACTGCATTTATCATGATGCTTTGGGGCTATTCAAGCTGAAATGTAAGACAGGGTTCTCCCTTTCTGGATTGTGTATTTAACGGCTCCCGTGAGCCTTTGAGCTGACGAGCTCTGGTGCAGCTCCTGTGCGCATACTGAGTAGTACAAAAACCTGAGTATATGTTTAGGCGGCATTTCAAGCAACCCCGTCTGCCACACTTTGCTCTCCGCTGATGACGGCCGAAAGCCAGAAACACGTGTCCGGAGGTACGGCATTCGCTGCACCAACTTATGGTGAAAAACTTTCTACAACGTTACAGCACTTGCTGCACCTATTTATGGTTAAAGACCTTTTGAAATATTATTCAAATTCATTCTAATGACTGCATTTATGATGATGATTTGGGGTTATTCGAGCTGAAATGTAAGACAGGGTGCTCCCTTTTTGGACTGTGTATTTAACGGCTATCGTGAGCCTTTGAGCTGACGAGCTCTGGTGCAGCACCTATGCGCTTACTGAGTGGTACAAGAACCTGAGTATACCTTTAGACGGCATTTCAAGCAACCCCGTCTGCCACAATTTGCTCTCCGCTGATGACAGCCGAAAGCCAGAAACACGTGTCCGGAGATAAGGAATTCGCCGCACCAACTTATGGTGAAGAACTTTCTACAACGTTACAGCACTTGCTGCACCCATTTATGGTGAACGACCTTTTGAAATATTATTCAAATTCATTCTAATGACTGAATTTATCATGATGATTTGGGGTTATTCGAGCTGAAATGTAAGACAGGGTGCTCCCTTTTTGGATTGTGTATTTAACGGCTATCGTGAGCCTTTGAGCTGACGAGCTCTGGTGCAGCACCTATGCGCATACTGAGTGGTACAAAAACCTGAGTATACCTTTAGGCGGCATTTCAAGCAACCCCGTCTGCCACAATTTGCTCTCCGCTGATGACAGCCGAAAGCCAGAAACACGTGTCCAGAGATAAGGAATTCGCCGCACCAACTTATGGTGAAGAACTTTCTACAACGTTACAGCACTTGCTGCACCCATTTATGGTGAAAGACTTTTTGAAATATTATTCGAATTCATTCTAATGACTGCATTTATCATGATGCTTTGGGGCTATTCGAGCTGAAATGTAAGACAGGGTTCTCCCTTTTTGGATTGTGTATTTAACGGCTCCCGTGAGCCTTTGAGCTGACGAGCTCTGGTGAAGGACCTGTGCGCCTACTGAGTGGTACAAAAACCTGAGTATACGTTTAGGCGGCATTTCAAGCAACCCCGTCTGCCACACTTTGCTCTCCACTGATGACGGCCAAAAGCCAGCAACACGTGTCCGGAGATACGTCATTCGCTGCACCAACTTATGGTGAAAAACTTTCTACAACGTTACAGCACTTGCTGCACCCATTTATGGTTAAAGACTTTTTGAAATATTATTCAAATTCATTCTAATGACTGCATTTATCATGATGCTTTGGGGCTATTTGAGCTGAAATGTAAGACAGGGTGCTCCCTTTTTGGATTGTGTATTTAACAGCTCCCATGAGCCTTCGAGCTGACGAGCTCTGGTGCAGCACCTGTGCGCATACTGAGTGGTACAAAAACCTGAGTATACGTTTAGGCGGCATTTCAAGCAACCCCATTTGCCACACTTTGTTCTCCGCTGATGACGGCCGAAAGCTAGAAACACGTGTCCTGAGATACGGCATTCGCTGCACCAACTTATGGTGAAAACCCTCTACAACGTTACAGCACTTGCTGCACCCATTTATGGTGAAAGACCTTTTGAAAGATTATTCAAATTCATTCTAATGACTGAATTTATCATGATGATTTGGGGTTATTCGAGCTGAAATGCAGGAGAGGGTGCTCCCTTTTTGGACTGTGTATTGAACGGCTCCCGTGAGCCTTTGAGCTGACGAGCTTTGGTGAAACACCTGTGCACCGACTGAGTGGTACAAAAACCTGAGTATACGTTTAGGCGGCATTTCAAGCAGCCCCGTCTGCCACACTTTGCTCTCCGCTGATGATGGCCGAAAGCCAGAAACACGTGTCCTGAGATAAGGCATTCGCCGCACCAACTTATTGTGAAAAACTTTCTACAACATTACAGAACTTGCTGCACCCATTTATGCTGAAAGACTTTTTGAAATATTATTCGAATTCATTCTAATGACTGCATTTATCATGATGGTTTGGGGCTATTCGAGCTGAAATGTAAGACAGGGTGCTCCCTTTTTGGATTGTGTATTTAACGGCTCCTGTGAGCCTTTGAGCTGACGACCTATGGTGAAGCACTTGTGCGCCAACTGAGTGGTACAAAAACCTGAGTATACGTTTAGGCGGCATTTCAAACAACCCCGTCTGCCACACTTTGCTCTCCACTGATGAAGGCCGAAAGCCAGAAACACGTGTCCGGAGATACGGCATTCGCCGCACCAACCTATGATGACAAACTTTCTACAACATTACAGCACTTGCTGCACCCATTTATGGTGGAAGACTTTTTGAAATATTATTCGAATTCATTCTAATTACTGTATTTATCATGATGCTTTGGGGCTATTCGAGCTGAAATGTAAGACAGGGTGCTCCCTTTCTGGATTGTGTATTTAACGTCTCCCGTGAGCCTTTGAGCTGATGAGCTCTGGTGCAGCTCCTGTGCGCATACTGAGTGGTACAAAAACCTGAGTATATGTTTAGGCGGCATTTCAAGCAACCCCGTCTGCCACACTTTGCTCTCCGCTGATGACGGCCGAAAGCCAGAAACACGTGTCCGGAGGTACGGCATTCGCTGCACCAACTTATGGTGAAAAACTTTCTACAACGTTACAGCACTTGCTGCACCTATTTATGGTTAAAGACCTTTTGAAATATTATTCAAATTCATTCTAATGACTGCATTTATGATGATGATTTGGGGTTATTCGAGCTGAAATGTAAGACAGGGTGCTCCCTTTTTGGACTGTGTATTTAACGGCTATCGTGAGCCTTTGAGCTGACGAGCTCTGGTGCAGCACCTATGCGCATACTGAGTGGTACAAGAACCTGAGTATACCTTTAGGCGGCATTTCAAGCAACCCCGTCTGCCACAATTTGCTCTCCGCTGATGACAGCCGAAAGCCAGAAACACGTGTCCGGAGATAAGGAATTCGCCGCACCAACTTATAGTGAAGAACTTTCTACAACGTTACAGCACTTGCTGCACCCATTTATGGTGAAAGACCTTTTGAAATATTATTCAAATTCATTCTAATGACTGCATTTATCATGATGATTTGGGGTTATTCGAGCTGAAATGTAAGACAGGGTGCTCCCTTTTTGGATTGTGTATTTAACGGCTATCGTGAGCCTTTGAGCTGACGAGCTCTGGTGCAGCACCTATGCACATACTGAGTGGTACAAAAACCTGAGTATACCTTTAGGCGGCATTTCAAGCAACCCCGTCTGCCACAATTTGCTCTCCGCTGATGACAGCCGAAAGCCAGAAACACGTGACCGGAGATAAGGAATTCGCCGCACCAACTTATGGTGAAGAACTTTCTACAACGTTACAGCACTTGCTGCACCCATTTATGGTGAAAGACTTTTTGAAATATTATTTAATTTCATTCTAATGACTGCATTTATCATGATGCTTTGGGGCTATTCGAGCTGAAATGTAAGACAGGGTTCTCTCTTTTTGGATTGTGTATTTAACGGCTCCCGTGAGCCTTTGAGCTGACGAGCTCTGGTGAAGCACCTGTGCGCCTACTGAGTTGTACAAAAACCTGAGTATACGTTTAGGCGGCATTTCAAGCAACCCCGTCTGCCACACTTTGCTTTCCGCTGATGACGGCCAAAAGCCAGCAACACGTGTCCGGAGATACGGCATTCGCCGCACCAACTTATGGTGAAAAACTTTCTACAACGTTACAGCATTTGCTGCACCCATTTATGGTGAAAGACCTTTTGAAATATTATTCAAATTCATTCTAATGACTGCATTTATCATGATGATTTGGGGTTATTCGAGCTGAAATGTAAGACAGGGTGCTCCCTTTTTGGATTGTGTATTTAATGGCTATCGTGAGCCTTTGAGCTGACGAGCTCTGGTGCAGCACCTATGCGCATACTGAGTGGTACAAAAACCTGAGTATACCTTTAGGTGGCATTTCAAGCAACCCCGTCTGCCACAATTTGCTCTCCGCTGATGACAGCCGAAAGCCAGAAACACGTGTCCGGAGATAAGGAATTTGCCGCACCAACTTATGGTGAAGAACTTTCTACAACGTTACAGCAGTTGCTGCACCCATTTATGGTGAAAGACTTTTTGAAATATTATTTAATTTCATTCTAATGACTGCATTTATCATGATGCTTTGGGGCTATTCGAGCTGAAATGTAAGACAGGGTTCTCTCTTTTTGGATTGTGTATTTAACGGCTCCTGTGAGCCTTTGAGCTGACGAGCTCTGGTGAAGCACCTGTGCGTCTACTGAGTGGTACAAAAACCTGAGTATATGTTTAGGCGGCATTTCAAGCAACCCCGTCTGCCACACTTTGCTCTCCGCTGATGACGTCCGAAAGCAAGAAACACGTGTCCGGAGATACGGCATTCGCTGCACCAACTTATGGTGAAAAACTTTCTACAACGTTACAGCACTTGCTGCACCCATTTATGGTGAAAGACTTTTTGAAATATTATTCAAATTCATTCTAATGACTGCATTTATCATGATGCTTTGGGGCTATTTGAGCTGAAATGTAAGACAGGGTGCTCCCTTTTTGGATTGTGTATTTAACAGCTCCCGTGAGCCTTTGAGCTGACGAGCTCTGGTGCAGCACCTGTGCGCATACTGAGTGGTACAAAAACCTGAGTATACGTTTAGGCGGCATTTCAAGCAACCCCATCTGCCACACTTTGTTCTCCGCTGATGACGGCCGAAAGCTAGAAACACGTGTCCGGAGATACGGCATTCGCTGCACCAACTTATGGTGAAAACCCTCTACAACGTTACAGCACTTGCTGCACCCATTTATGGTGAAAGACCTTTTGAAATATTATTCAAATTCATTCTAATGACTGAATTTATCATGATGATTTGGGGTTATTCGAGCTGAAATGTAAGACAGGGTGCTCCCTTTTTGGACTGTGTATTGAACGGCTCCCGTGAGCCTTTGAGCTGACGAGCTTTGGTGAAGCACCTGTGCACCTACTGAGTGGTACAAAAACCTGAGTATACGCTTAAGCGGCATTTCAAGCAACCCCGTCTGCCACACTTTGCTCTCCGCTGATGATGGCCGAAAGCCAGAAACACGTGTCCTGAGATAAGGCATTCGCCGCACCAACTTATTGTGAAAAACTTTCTACAACATTACAGAACTTGCTGCACCCATTTATGCTGAAAGACTTTATGAAATATTATTCGAATTCATTCTAATGACTGCATTTATCATGATGGTTTGGGGCTATTCGAGCTGAAATGTAAGACAGGGTGCTCCCTTTTTGGATTGTGTATTTAACGGCTCCTGTGAGCCTTTGAGCTGACGACCTATGGTGAAGCACTTGTGCGCCAACTGAGTGGTACAAAAACCTGAGTATACGTTTAGGCGGCATTTCAAGCAACCCCGTCTGCCACACTTTGCTCTCCACTGATGAAGGCCGAAAGCCAGAAACACCTGTCTGGAGATACGGCATTCGCCGCACCAACTTATGATGACAAACTTTCTACAACATTACAGCACTTGCTGCACCCATTTATGGTGGAAGACTTTTTGAAATATTATTCGAATTCATTCTAATTACTGCATTTATCATGATGCTTTGGGGCTTTTCGAGCTGAAATGTAAGACAGGGTGCTCCCTTTCTGGATTGTGTATTTAACGGCTCCCGTGAGCCTTTGAGCTGACGAGCTCTGGTGCAGCTCCTGTGCGCATACTGAGTGGTACAAAAACCTGAGTATACGTTTAGGCGGCATTTCAAGCAACCCTGTCTACCACACTTTGCTCTCTGCTGATGACGGCCGTAAGCCAGAAACACGTGTCCGGAGATAAGGCATTCGCCGCACCAACTTATGGTGAAAAACTTTCTACAATGTTACAGCACTTCCTGCACCCATTTATGGTGAAAGACTTTTTGAAATATTATTCGAATTCATTCTAATGACTGCATTTATCATGATGCTTTGGGGCTATTCGAACTGAAATGTAAGACAGGGTTCTCCCTTTTTGGATTGTGTATTTAACGGCTCCCGTGAGCCTTTGAGCTGACGAGCTCTGGTGAAGCACCTGTGCGCCTACTGAGTGGTACAAAAACCTGAGTATACGTTTAGGCGGCATTTCAAGCAACCCCGTCTGCCACACTTTGCTCTCCGCTGATGACGGTCAAAAGCCAGCAACACGTGTCCGGAGATACTGCATTCGCTGCACCAACTTATGGTGAAAAACTTTCTACAACGTTACAGCACTTGCTGCACCCATTTATGGTGAAAGACTTTTTGAAATATTATTCAAATTCATTCTAATGACTGCATTTATCATGATGCTTTGGGGCCATTTGAGCTGAAATGTGAGACAGGGTGCTCCCTTTTTGGATTGTGTATTTAACAGCTCCTATGAGCCTTCGAGCTGACGAGCTCTGGTGAAGCACCTGTGCGCATACTGAATGGTACAAAAACCTGAGTATACGTTTAGGCGGCATTTCAAGCAACCCCATCTGCCACACTTTGCTCTCCGCTGATGACGGCCGAAAGCTAGAAACACGTGTCCGGAGATACGGCATTCGCTGCACCAACTTATGGTGAAAACCCTCTACAACGTTACAGCACTTGCTGCACCCATTTATGGTGAAAGACCTTTTGAAATATTATTCAAATTCATTCTAATGACTGAATTTATCATGATGATTTGGGGTTATTCGAGCTGAAATGTAAGACAGGGTGCTCCCTTTTTGGACTGTGTATTGAACGGCTCCCGTGAGCCTTTGAGCTGACGAGCTTTGGTGAAGCACCTGTGCACCTACTGAGTGGTACAAAAACCTGAGTATACGTTTAGGCGGCATTTCAAGCAACCCCGTCTGCCACACTTTGCTCTCTGCTGATGATGGCCGAAAGCCAGAAACACGTGTCCTGAGATAAGGCATTCGCCGCACCAACTTATTGTGAAAAACTTTCTGCAACATTACAGAACTTGCTGCACCCATTTATGCCGAAAGACTTTTTGAAATATTATTCGAATTCATTCTAATGACTGCATTTATCATGATGGTTTGGGGCTATTCGAGCTGAAATGTAAGACAGGGTGCTCCCTTTTTGGATTGTGTATTTAACGGCTCCTGTGAGCCTTTGAGCTGACGACCTATGGTGAAGCACCTGTGCGCCAACTGAGTGGTACAAAAACCTGAGTATACGTTTAGGCGGCATTTCAAGCAACCCCGTCTGCCACACTTTGCTCTCCACTGATGAAGGACGAAAGCCAGAAACACGTGTCCGGAGATACGGCATTCGCCGCACCAACTTATGATGACAAACTTTCTACAACATTACAGCACTTGCTGCACCCATTTATGGTGGAAGACTTTTTGAAATATTATTCGAATTAATTCTAATTACTGCATTTATCATGATGCTTTGGGGCTATTCGAGCTGAAATGTAAGACAGGGTGCTCCCTTTCTGGATTGTGTATTTAACGGCTCCCGTGAGCCTTTGAGCTGACGAGCTCTGGTGCAGCTCCTGTGCGCATACTGAGTGGTACAAAAACCTGAGTATATGTTTAGGCGGCATTTCAAGCAACCCTGTCTACCACACTTTGCTACGGCCGAAAGCCAGAAACACGTGTCCGGAGATAAGGCATTCGCCGCACCAACTTATGGTGAAAAACTTTCTACAATGTTACAGCACTTCCTGCACCCATTTATGGTGAAAGACTTTTTGAAATATTATTCAAATTCATTCTAATGACTGCATTTATCATGATGCTTTGGGGCCATTTGAGCTGAAATGTGAGACAGGGTGCTCCCTTTTTGGATTGTGTATTTAACAGCTCCCATGAGCCTTCAAGGTGACGAGCTCTGGTGCAGCACCTGTGCGCATACTGAGTGGTACAAAAACCTGAGTATACGTTTAGGCGGCATTTCAAGCAACCCCGTCTGCCACACTTTGCTCTCCGCTGATGACGGCCAAAAGCCAGCAACACGTGTCCGGAGATACTGCATTCGCTGCACCAACTTATGGTGAAAAACTTTCTACAACGTTACAGCACTTGCTGCACCCATTTATGGTGAAAGACTTTTTGAAATATTATTCAAATTCATTCTAATGACTGCATTTATCATGATGCTTTGGGGCCATTTGAGCTGAAATGTGAGACAGGGTGCTCCCTTTTTGGATTGTGTATTTAACAGCTCCCATGAGCCTTCAAGGTGACGAGCTCTGGTGCAGCACCTGTGCGCATACTGAGTGGTACAAAAACCTGAGTATACGTTTAGGCGGCATTTCAAGCAACCCCATCTGCCACACTTTGCTCTCCACTGATGACGGCCGAAAGCTAGAAACACGTGTCCGGAGATACGGCATTCGCTGCACCAACTTATAGTGAAAACCCTCTACAACGTTACAGCACTTGCTGCACCCATTTATGGTGAAAGACCTTTTGAAATATTATTCAAATTCATTCTAATGACTGAATTTATCATGATGATTTTGGGTTATTCGAGCTGAAATGTAAGACAGGGTGCTCCCTTTTTGGACTGTGTATTGAACGGCTCCCGTGAGCCTTTGAGCTGACGAGCTTTGGTGAAGCACCTGTGCACCTACTGAGTGGTACAAAAACCTGAGTATACGTTTAGGTGGCATTTCAAGCAACCCCGTCTGCCACACTTTGCTCTCCACTGATGATGGCCTAAAGCCAGAAACACGTGTCCGGAGATAAGGCATTCGCTGCACCAACTTATTGTGAAAAACTTTCTACAACATTACAGAACTTGCTGCACCCATTTATGCTGAAAGACTTTTTGAAATATTATTCGAATTCATTCTAATGACTGCATTTATCATGATGGTTTGGGGCTATTCGAGCTGAAATGTAAGATAGGGTGCTCCCTTTTTGGATTGTGTATTTAACGGCTCCTGTGAGCCTTTGAGCTGACCACCTATGGTGAAGCACCTGTGCGCCAACTGAGTGGTACAAAAACCTGAGTATACGTTTAGGCGGCATTTCAAGCAACCCCGTCTGCCACACTTTGCTCTCCACTGATGAAGGCCGAAAGCCAGAAACACGTGTCCGGAGATACGGCATTCGCCGCACCAACTTATGATGACAAACTTTCTACAACATTACAGCACTTGCTGCACCCATTTATGGTGGAAGACTTTTTGAAATATTATTCGAATTCATTCTAATTACTGCATTTATCATGATGCTTTGGGGCTATTCGAGCTGAAATGTAAGACAGGGTGCTCCCTTTCTGGATTGTGTATTTAACGGCTCCTGTGAGCCTTTGAGCTGACGAGCTCTGGTGCAGCTCCTGTGCGCATACTGAGTGGTACAAAAACCTGAGTATATGTTTAGGCGGCATTTCAAGCAACCCCGTCTGCCAAACATTGCTCTCCGCTGATGACGGCCGAAAGCCAGAAACACGTGTCCGGAGGTACGGCATTCGCTGCACCAACTTATGGTGAAAAACTTTCTACAACGTTACAGCACTTGCTGCACCTATTTATGGTTAAAGACCTTTTGAAATATTATTCAAATTCATTCTAATGACTGCATTTATGATGATGTTTTGGGGTTATTCGAGCTGAAATGTAAGACAGGGTGCTCCCTTTTTGGACTGTGTATTTAACGGCTATCGTGAGCCTTTGAGCTGACGAGCTCTGGTGCAGCACCTATGCGCATACTGAGTGGTACAAAAACCTGAGTATACCTTTAGGCGGCATTTCAAGCAACCCCGTCTGCCACACTTTGCTCTCCACTGATGAAGGTCGAAAGCCAGAAACACGTGTCCGGAGATACGGCATTCGCCGCACCAACTTATGGTGAAAAACTTTCTACAACGTTACAGCATTTGCTGCACCCATTTATGGTGAAAGACTTTTTGAAATATTATTCAAATTCATTCTAATGACTGCATTTATCATGATGCTTTGGGGCTATTCGAGCTGAAATGTAAGACAGGGTTCTCCCTTTTTGGATTAAGTATTTAACGGCTCCCGTGAGCCTTTGAGCTGACGAGCTCTGGTGAAGCACCTGTGCGCCTAGTGAGTGGTACAAAAACCTGAGTATACGTTTAGGCGGCATTTCAAGCAACCCCGTCTGCCACACTTTGCTCTCCGCTGATGATGGCCAAAAGCCAGCAACACGTGTCCGGAGATACGGCATTCGCCGCACCAACTTATGGTGAAAAACTTTCTACAACGTTACAGCATTTGCTGCACCCATTTATGGTGAAAGACCTTTTGAAATATTATTCAAATTCATTCTAATGACTGCATTTATCATGATGATTTGGGGTTATTCGAGCTGAAATGTAAGACAGGGTGCTCCCTTTTTGGATTGTGTATTTAACGGCTATCGTGAGCCTTTGAGCTGACGAGCTCTGGTGCAGCACCTATGCACATACTGAGTGGTACAAAAACCTGAGTATACCTTTAGGTGGCATTTCAAGCAACCCCGTCTGCCACAATTTGCTCTCCGCTGATGACAGCCGAAAGCCAGAAACACGTGTCCGGAGATACGGAATTCGCCGCACCAACTTATGGTGAAGAACTTTCTACAACGTTACAGCACTTGCTGCACCCATTTATGGTGAAAGACTTTTTGAAATATTATTCGAATTCATTCTAATGACTGCATTTATCATGATGGTTTGGGGCTATTCGAGCTGAAATGTAAGACAGGGTTCTCTCTTTTTGGATTGTGTATTTAACGGCTCCTGTGAGCCTTTGAGCTGACGAGCTCTGGTGAAGCACCTGTGCGTCTACTGAGTGGTACAAAAACCTGAGTATATGTTTAGGCGGCATTTCAAGCAACCCCGTCTGCCACACTTTGCTCTCCGCTGATGACGGCCGAAAGCAAGAAACACATGTCCGGAGATACGGCATTCGCTGCACCAACTTATGGTGAAAAACTTTCTACAACGTTACAGCACTTGCTGCACCCATTTATGGTGAAAGACTTTTTGAAATATTATTCAAATTCATTCCAATGACTGTATTTATCATGATGCTTTGGGGCTATTTGAGCTGAAATGTAAGACAGGGTGCTCCCTTTTTGGATTGTGTATTTAACAGCTCCCGTGAGCCTTTGAGCTGACGAGCTCTGGTGCAGCACCTGTGCGCATACTGAGTGGTACAAAAACCTGAGTATACGTTTAGGCGGCATTTCAAGCAACCCCATCTGCCACACTTTGTTCTCCGCTGATGACAGCCGAAAGCTAGAAACACGTGTCCGGAGATACGGCATTCGCTGCACCAACTTATGTTGAAAACCCTCTACAACGTTACAGCACTTGCTGCACCCATTTATGGTGAAAGACCTTTTGAAATATTACTCAAATTCATTCTAATGACTGAATTTATCATGATGATTTGGGGTTATTCGAGCTGAAATGTAAGACAGGGTGCTCCCTTTTTGGACTGTGTATTGAACGGCTCCCGTGAGCCTTTGAGCTGACGAGCTTTGGTGAAGCACCTGTGCACCTACTGAGTGGTACAAAAACCTGAGTATACGTTTAGGCGGCATTTCAAGCAACCCCGTCTGCCACACTTTGCTCTCCGCTGATGATGGCCGAAAGCCAGAAACACGTGTCCTGAGATAAGGCATTTGCCGCACCAACTTATTGTGAAAAACTTTCTACAACATTACAGAACTTGCTGCACCCATTTATGCTGAAAGACTTCCTGAAATATTATTCAAATTCATTCTAATGACTGCATTTATCATGATGGTTTGGGTCTATTCGAGCTGAAATGTAAGACAGGGTGCTCCCTTTTTGGATTGTGTATTTAACGGCTCCCTTGAGCCTTTGAGCTGACGAGCTCTGGTGAAGCACCTGTGCGCCTACTGAGTGGTACAAAAACCTGAGTATACGTTTAGACGGCATTTCAAGCAACCCCGTCTGCCACACTTTGCTCTCCACTGATGAAGGCCGAAAGCCAGAAACACATGTCGGGAGATACGGCATTCGCCGCACCAACTTATGATGACAAACTTTCTACAACATTACAGCACTTGCTGCACCCATTTATGGTGGAAGACTTTTTGAAATATTATTCGAATTCATTCTAATTACTGCATTTATCATGATGCTTTGGGGCTATTCGAGCTGAAATGTAAGACAGGGTGCTCCCTTTCTGGATTGTGTATTTAACGGCTCCCGTGAGCCTTTGAGCTGACGAGCTCTGGTGCAGCTCCTGTGCGCATACTGAGTGGTACAAAAACCTGAGTATACGTTTAGGCGGCATATCAAGCAACCCCGTCTGCCACACTTTGCTCTCCGCTGATAACGGCTGAAAGCCAGAAACACGTGTCCGGAGATACGGCATTCGCTGCACCAACTTATGGTGAAAAACTTTCTACAACGTTACAGCACTTGCTGCACCTATTTATGGTGAAAGACCTTTTGAAATATTATTCAAATTCATTCTAATGACTGCATTTATGATGATGATTTGGGGTTATTCGAGCTGAAATGTAAGACAGGGTGCTCCCTTTTTGGACTGTGTATTTACCGGCTCCCGTGAGCCTTTGAGCTGACGAGCTCTGGTGAAGCACCTGTGCGCCTACTGAGTGGTACAAAAACCTGAGTATACGTTTAGGCGATATTTCAAGCAACCCCGTCTGCCACACTTTGCTCTCCGCTGATGATGGCCAAAAGCCAGCAACACGTGTCTGGAGATACGGCATTCGCCGCACCAACTTATGGTGAAAAACTTTCTACAACGTTACAGCATTTGCTGCACCCATTTATGGTGAAAGACCTTTTGAAATATTATTAAAATTCATTCTAATGACTGCATTTATCATGATGATTTGGGGTTATTCGAGCTGAAATGTAAGACAGGGTGCTCCCTGTTTGGATTGTGTATTTAACGGCTATCGTGAGCCTTTGAGCTGACGAGCTCTGGTGCAGCACCTATGCGCATACTGAGTGGTACAAAAACCTGAGTATACCTTTAGGCGGCATTTCAAGCAACCCCGTCTGCCACAATTTGCTCTCCGCTGATGACAGCCGAAAGCCAGAAACACGTGTCCGGAGATAAGGAATTCGCCGCACCAACTTATGGTGAAGAACTTTCTACAACGTTACAGCACTTGCTGCACCCATTTATGGTGAAAGACTTTTTGAAATATTATTCGAATTCATTCTAATGACTGCATTTATCATGATGCTTTGGGGCTATTCGAGCTGAAATGTAAGACAGGGTTCTCACTTTTTGGATTGTGTATTTAACGGCTCCCGTGAGCCTTTGAGCTGACGAGCTCTGGTGAAGCACCTGTGCGCCTACTGAGTGGTACAAAAACATGAGTATACGTTTAGGCGGCATTTCAAGCAACCCTGTCTACCACACTTTGCTCTCTGCTGATGACGGCCGAAAGCCAGAAACACGTGTCCGGAGATAAGGCATTCGCCGCACCAACTTATGGTGAAAAACTTTCTACAATGTTACAGCACTTGCTGCACCCATTTATGGCGAAATACTTTTTGAAATATTATTCGAATTCATTCTAATGACTATATTTATCATGATGCTTTGGGGCTATTCGAGCTGAAATGTAAGACAGGGTGCTCCCTTTTTGGATTGTGTATTTAACGGCTCCTGTGAGCCTTTGAGCTGACGACCTATGGTGAAGCACCTGTGCGCCAACTGAGTGGTACAAAAACCTGAGTATACGTTTAGGCGGCATTTCAAGCAACCCCGTCTGCCACACTTTGCTCTCCACTGATGAAGGCCGAAAGCCAGAAACACGTGTCCGGAGATACGGCATTCGCCGCACCAACTTATGATGACAAACTTTCTACAACATTACAGCACTTGCTGCACCCATTTATGGTGGAAGACTTTTTGAAATATTATTCGAATTCATTCTAATTACTGCATTTATCATGATGCTTTGGGGCTATTCGAGCTGAAATGTAAGACAGGGTGCTCCCTTTCTGGATTGTGTATTTAACGGCTCCCGTGAGCCTTTGAGCTGACGAGCTCTGGTGCAGCTCCTGTGCGCATACTGAGTGGTACAAAAACCTGAGTATATGTTTAGGCGGCATTTCAAGCAACCCTGTCTACCACACTTTGCTCTCTGCTGATGACGGCCGAAAGCCAGAAACACGTGTCCGGAGATAAGGCATTCGCCGCACCAACTTATGGTGAAAAACTCTCTACAATGTTACAGCACTTCCTGCACCCATTTATGGTGAAAGACTTTTTGAAATATTATTCGAATTCATTCTAATGACTGCATTTATCATGATGCTATGGGGCTATTCGAGCTGAAATGTAAGACAGGGTTCTCCCTTTGTGGATTGTGTATTTAACGGCTCCCGTGAGCCTTTGAGCTGACGAGCTCTGGTGAAGCACCTGTGCGCCTACTGAGTGGTACAAAAACCTGAGTATACGTTTAGGCGGCATTTCAAGCAACCCCGTCTGCCACACTTTGCTCTCCGCTGATGACGGCCAAAAGCCAGCAACACGTGTCCGGAGATACTGCATTCGCTGCACCAACTTATGGTGAAAAACTTTCTACAACGTTACAGCACTTGCTGCACCCATTTATGGTGAAAGACTTTTTGAAATATTATTCAAATTCATTCTAATGACTGAATTTATCATGATGCTTTGGGGCCATTTGAGCTGAAATGTGAGACAGGGTGCTCCCTTTTTGGATTGTGTATTTAACAGCTCCCATGAGCCTTCGAGGTGACGAGCTCTGGTGCAGCACCTGTGCGCATACTGAGTGGTACAAAAACCTGAGTATACGTTTAGGTGGCATTTCAAGCAACCCCATCTGCCACACTTTGCTCTCCACTGATGACGGCCGAAAGCTAGAAACACGTGTCCGGAGATACGGCATTCGCTGCACCAACTTATAGTGAAAACCCTCTACAACGTTACAGCACTTGCTGCACCCATTTATGGTGAAAGACCTTTTGAAATATTATTCAAATTCATTCTAATGACTGAATTTATCATGATGATTTTGGGTTATTCGAGCTGAAATGTAAGACAGGGTGCTCCCTTTTTGGACTGTGTATTGAACGGCTCCCGTGAGCCTTTGAGCTGACGAGCTTTGGTGAAGCACCTGTGCACCTACTGAGTGGTACAAAAACCTGAGTATACGTTTAGGTGGCATTTCAAGCAACCCCGTCTGCCACACTTTGCTCTCCACTGATGATGGCCTAAAGCCAGAAACACGTGTCCTGAGATAAGGCATTCGCTGCACCAACTTATTGTGAAAAACTTTCTACAACATTACAGAACTTGCTGCACCCATTTATGCTGAAAGACTTTTTGAAATATTATTCGAATTCATTCTAATGACTGCATTTATCATGATGGTTTGGGGCTATTCGAGCTGAAATGTAAGACAGGGTGCTCCCTTTTTGGATTGTGTATTTAACGGCTCCTGTGAGCCTTTGAGCTGACGACCTATGGTGAAGCACCTGTGCGCCAACTGAGTGGTACAAAAACCTGAGTATACGTTTAGGCGGCATTTCAAGCAACCCCGTCTGCCACACTTTGCTCTCCACTGATGAAGGCCGAAAGCCAGAAACACGTGTCCGGAGATACGGCATTCGCCGCACCAACTTATGATGACAAACTTTCTACAACATTACAGCACTTGCTGCACCCATTTATGGTGGAAGACTTTTTGAAATATTATTCGAATTCATTCTAATTACTGCATTTATCATGATGCTTTGGGGCTATTCGAGCTGAAATGTAAGACAGGGTGCTCCCTTTCTGGATTGTGTATTTAACGGCTCCTGTGAGCCTTTGAGCTGACGAGCTCTGGTGCAGCTCCTGTGCGCATACTGAGTGGTACAAAAACCTGAGTATATGTTTAGGCGGCATTTCAAGCAACCCCATCTGCCACACTTTGCTCTCCGCTGATGACGGCCGAAAGCCAGAAACACGTGTCCGGAGGTACGGCATTCGCTGCACCAACTTATGGTGAAAAACTTTCTACAACGTTACAGCACTTGCTGCACCTATTTATGGTTAAAGACCTTTTGAAATATTATTCAAATTCATTCTAATGACTGCATTTATGATGATGTTTTGGGGTTATTCGAGCTGAAATGTAAGACAGGGTGCTCCCTTTTTGGACTGTGTATTTAACGGCTATCGTGAGCCTTTGAGCTGACGAGCTCTGGTGCAGCACCTATTCGCATACTGAGTGGTACAAAAACCTGAGTATACCTTTAGGCGGCATTTCAAGCAACCCCGTCTGCCACACTTTGCTCTCCACTGATGAAGGTCGAAAGCCAGAAACACGTGTCCGGAGATACGGCGTTCGCCGCACCAACTTATGGTGAAAAACTTTCTACAACGTTACAGCATTTGCTGCACCCATTTATGGTGAAAGACTTTTTGAAATATTATTCAAATTCATTCTAATGACTGCATTTATCATGATGCTTTGGGGCTATTCGAGCTGAAATGTAAGACAGGGTTCTCCCTTTTTGGATTAAGTATTTAACGGCTCCCGTGAGCCTTTGAGCTGACGAGCTCTGGTGAAGCACCTGTGCGCCTAGTGAGTGGTACAAAAACCTGAGTATACGTTTAGGCGGCATTTCAAGCAACCCCGTCTGCCACACTTTGCTCTCCGCTGATGATGGCCAAAAGCCAGCAACACGTGTCCGGAGATACGGCATTCGCCGCACCAACTTATGGTGAAAAACTTTCTACAACGTTACAGCATTTGCTGCACCCATTTATGGTGAAAGACCTTTTGAAATATTATTCAAATTCATTCTAATGACTGCATTTATCATGATGATTTGGGGTTATTCGAGCTGAAATGTAAGACAGGGTGCTCCCTTTTTGGATTGTGTATTTAACGGCTATCGTGAGCCTTTGAGTTGACGAGCTCTGGTGCAGCACCTATGCACATACTGAGTGGTACAAAAACCTGAGTATACCTTTAGGTGGCATTTCAAGCAACCCCGTCTGCCACAATTTGCTCTCCGCTGATGACAGCCGAAAGCCAGAAACACGTGTCCGGAGAGAAGGAATTCGCTGCACCAACTTATGGTGAAGAACTTTCTACAACGTTACAGCACTTGCTGCACCCATTTATGGTGAAAGACTTTTTGAAATATTATTCGAATTCATTCTAATGACTGCATTTATCATGATGCTTTGGGGCTATTCGAGCTGAAATGTAAGACAGGGTTCTCTCTTTTTGGATTGTGTATTTAACGGCTCCTGTGAGCCTTTGAGCTGACGAGCTCTGGTGAAGCACCTGTGCGTCTACTGAGTGGTACAAAAACCTGAGTATATGTTTAGGCGGCATTTCAAGCAACCCCGTCTGCCACACTTTGCTCTCCGCTGATGACGGCCGAAAGCAAGAAACACATGTCCGGAGATACGGCATTCGCTGCACCAACTTATGGTGAAAAACTTTCTACAACGTTACAGCACTTCCTGCACCCATTTATGGTGAAAGACTTTTTGAAATATTATTCGAATTCATTCTAATGACTGCATTTATCATGATGCTATGGGGCTATTCGAGCTGAAATGTAAGACAGGGTTCTCCCTTTTTGGATTGTGTATTTAACGGCTCCCGTGAGCCTTTGAGCTGACGAGCTCTGGTGAAGCACCTGTGCGCCTACTGAGTGGTACAAAAACCTGAGTATACGTTTAGGCGGCATTTCAAGCAACCCCGTCTGCCACACTTTGCTCTCCGCTGATGACGGGCAAAAGCCAGCAACACGTGTCCGGAGATACTGCATTCGCTGCACCAACTTATGGTGAAAAACTTTCTACAACGTTACAGCACTTGCTGCACCCATTTATGGTGAAAGACTTTTTGAAATATTATTCAAATTCATTCTAATGACTGAATTTATCATGATGCTTTGGGGCCATTTGAGCTGAAATGTGAGACAGGGTGCTCCCTTTTTGGATTGTGTATTTAACAGCTCCCATGAGCCTTCGAGGTGACGAGCTCTGGTGCAGCACCTGTGCGCATACTGAGTGGTACAAAAACCTGAGTATACGTTTAGGTGGCATTTCAAGCAACCCCATCTGCCACACTTTGCTCTCCACTGATGACGGCCGAAAGCTAGAAACACGTGTCCGGAGATACGGCATTCGCTGCACCAACTTATAGTGAAAACCCTCTACAACGTTTCAGCACTTGCTGCACCCATTTATGGTGAAAGACCTTTTGAAATATTATTCAAATTAATTCTAATGACTGAATTTATCATGATGATTTTGGGTTATTCGAGCTGAAATGTAAGACAGGGTGCTCCCTTTTTGGACTGTGTATTGAACGGCTCCCGTGAGCCTTTGAGCTGACGAGCTTTGGTGAAGCACCTGTGCACCTACTGAGTGGTACAAAAACCTGAGTATACGTTTAGGTGGCATTTCAAGCAACCCCGTCTGCCACACTTTGCTCTCCACTGATGATGGCCTAAAGCCAGAAACACGTGTCCTGAGATAAGGCATTCGCTGCACCAACTTATTGTGAAAAACTTTCTACAACATTACAGAACTTGCTGCACCCATTTATGCTGAAAGACTTTTTGAAATATTATTCGAATTCATTCTAATGACTGCATTTATCATGATGGTTTGGGGCTATTCGAGCTGAAATGTAAGACAGGGTGCTCCCTTTTTGGATTGTGTATTTAACGGCTCCTGTGAGCCTTTGAGCTGACGACCTATGGTGAAGCACCTGTGCGCCAACTGAGTGGTACAAAAACCTGAGTATACGTTTAGGCGGCATTTCAAGCAACCCCGTCTGCCACACTTTGCTCTCCACTGATGAAGGCCGAAAGCCAGAAACACGTGTCCGGAGATACGGCATTCGCCGCACCAACTTATGATGACAAACTTTCTACAACATTACAGCACTTGCTGCACCCATTTATGGTGGAAGACTTTTTGAAATATTATTCGAATTCATTCTAATTACTGCATTTATCATGATGCTTTGGGGCTATTCGAGCTGAAATGTAAGACAGGGTGCTCCCTTTCTGGATTGTGTATTTAACGGCTCCTGTGAGCCTTTGAGCTGACGAGCTCTGGTGCAGCTCCTGTGCGCATACTGAGTGGTACAAAAACCTGAGTATATGTTTAGGCGGCATTTCAAGCAACCCCATCTGCCACACTTTGCTCTCCGCTGATGACGGCCGAAAGCCAGAAACACGTGTCCGGAGGTACGGCATTCGCTGCACCAACTTATGGTGAAAAACTTTCTACAACGTTACAGCACTTGCTGCACCTATTTATGGTTAAAGACCTTTTGAAATATTATTCAAATTCATTCTAATGACTGCATTTATGATGATGTTTTGGGGTTATTCGAGCTGAAATGTAAGACAGGGTGCTCCCTTTTTGGACTGTGTATTTAACGGCTATCGTGAGCCTTTGAGCTGACGAGCTCTGGTGCAGCACCTATTCGCATACTGAGTGGTACAAAAACCTGAGTATACCTTTAGGCGGCATTTCAAGCAACCCCGTCTGCCACACTTTGCTCTCCACTGATGAAGGTCGAAAGCCAGAAACACGTGTCCGGAGATACGGCGTTCGCCGCACCAACTTATGGTGAAAAACTTTCTACAACGTTACAGCATTTGCTGCACCCATTTATGGTGAAAGACTTTTTGAAATATTATTCAAATTCATTCTAATGACTGCATTTATCATGATGCTTTGGGGCTATTCGAGCTGAAATGTAAGACAGGGTTCTCCCTTTTTGGATTAAGTATTTAACGGCTCCCGTGAGCCTTTGAGCTGACGAGCTCTGGTGAAGCACCTGTGCGCCTAGTGAGTGGTACAAAAACCTGAGTATACGTTTAGGCGGCATTTCAAGCAACCCCGTCTGCCACACTTTGCTCTCCGCTGATGATGGCCAAAAGCCAGCAACACGTGTCCGGAGATACGGCATTCGCCGCACCAACTTATGGTGAAAAACTTTCTACAACGTTACAGCATTTGCTGCACCCATTTATGGTGAAAGACCTTTTGAAATATTATTCAAATTCATTCTAATGACTGCATTTATCATGATGATTTGGGGTTATTCGAGCTGAAATGTAAGACAGGGTGCTCCCTTTTTGGATTGTGTATTTAACGGCTATCGTGAGCCTTTGAGTTGACGAGCTCTGGTGCAGCACCTATGCACATACTGAGTGGTACAAAAACCTGAGTATACCTTTAGGTGGCATTTCAAGCAACCCCGTCTGCCACAATTTGCTCTCCGCTGATGACAGCCGAAAGCCAGAAACACGTGTCCGGAGAGAAGGAATTCGCTGCACCAACCTATGGTGAAGAACTTTCTACAACGTTACAGCACTTGCTGCACCCATTTATGGTGAAAGACTTTTTGAAATATTATTCGAATTCATTCTAATGACTGCATTTATCATGATGCTTTGGGGCTATTCGAGCTGAAATGTAAGACAGGGTTCTCTCTTTTTGGATTGTGTATTTAACGGCTCCTGTGAGCCTTTGAGCTGACGAGCTCTGGTGAAGCACCTGTGCGTCTACTGAGTGGTACAAAAACCTGAGTATATGTTTAGGCGGCATTTCAAGCAACCCCGTCTGCCACACTTTGCTCTCCGCTGATGACGGCCGAAAGCAAGAAACACATGTCCGGAGATACGGCATTCGCTGCACCAACTTATGGTGAAAAACTTTCTACAACGTTACAGCACTTGCTGCACCCATTTATGGTGAAAGACTTTTTGAAATATTATTGAAATTCATTCCAATGACTGTATTTATCATGATGCTTTGGGGCTATTTGAGCTGAAATGTAAGACAGGGTGCTCCCTTTTTGGATTGTGTATTTAACTGCTCCCGTGAGCCTTTGAGCTGACGAGCTCTGGTGCAGCACCTGTGCGCATACTGAGTGGTACAAAAACCTGAGTATACGTTTAGGCGGCATTTCAAGCAACCCCGTCTGCCACACTTTGCTCTCCGCTGATGACGGCCGAAAGCCAGAAACACGTGTCCGGAGGTACGGCATTCGCTGCACCAACTTATGGTGAAAAACTTTCTACAACGTTACAGCACTTGCTGCACCTATTTATGGTTAAAGACCTTTTGAAATATTATTCAAATTCATTCTAATGACTGCATTTATGATGATGTTTTGGGGTTATTCGAGCTGAAATGTAAGACAGGGTGCTCCCTTTTTGGACTGTGTATTTAACGGCTATCGTGAGCCTTTGAGCTGACGAGCTCTGGTGCAGCACCTATGCACCTACTGAGTGGTAGAAAAACCTGAGTATACCTTTAGGTGGCATTTCAAGCAACCCCGTCTGCCACAATTTGCTCTCCGCTGATGACAGCCGAAAGCCAGAAACACGTGTCCGGAGATAAGGAATTCGCCGCACCAACTTATGGTGAAGAACTTTCTACAACGTTACAGCACTTGCTGCACCCATTTATGGTGAAAGACTTTTTGAAATATTATTCGAATTCATTCTAATGACTGCATTTATCATGATGCTTTGGGGCTATTCGAGCTGAAATGTAAGACAGGGTTCTCTCTTTTTGGATTGTGTATTTAACGGCTCCTGTGAGCCTTTGAGCTGACGAGCTCTGGTGAAGCACCTGTGCGTCTACTGAGTGGTACAAAAACCTGAGTATATGTTTAGGCGGCATTTCAAGCAACCCCGTCTGCCACACTTTGCTCTCCGCTGATGACGGCCGAAAGCAAGAAACACATGTCCGGAGATACGGCATTCGCTGCACCAACTTATGGTGAAAAACTTTCTACAACGTTACAGCACTTGCTGCACCCATTTATGGTGAAAGACTTTTTGAAATATTATTCAAATTCATTCCAATGACTGTATTTATCATGATGCTTTGGGGCTATTTGAGCTGAAATGTAAGACAGGGTGCTCCCTTTTTGGATTGTGTATTTAACAGCTCCCGTGAGCCTTTGAGCTGACGAGCTCTGGTGCAGCACCTGTGCGCATACTGAGTGGTACAAAAACCTGAGTATACGTTTAGGCGGCATTTCAAGCAACCCCATCTGCCACACTTTGTTCTCCGCTGATGACAGCCGAAAGCTAGAAACACGTGTCCGGAGATACGGCATTCGCTGCACCAACTTATGTTGAAAACCCTCTACAACGTTACAGCACTTGCTGCACCCATTTATGGTGAAAGACCTTTTGAAATCTTACTCAAATTCATTCTAATGACTGAATTTATCATGATGATTTGGGGTTATTCGAGCTGAAATGTAAGACAGGGTGCTCCCTTTTTGGACTGTGTATTGAACGGCTCCCGTGAGCCTTTGAGCTGACGAGCTTTGGTGAAGCACCTGTGCACCTACTGAGTGGTACAAAAACCTGAGTATACGTTTAGGCGGCATTTCAAGCAACCCCGTCTGCCACACTTTGCTCTCCGCTGATGATGGCCGAAAGCCAGAAACACGTGTCCTGAGATAAGGCATTCGCCGCACCAACTTATTGTGAAAAACTTTCTACAACATTACAGAACTTGCTGCACCCATTTATGCTGAAAGACTTCCTGAAATATTATTCAAATTCATTCTAATGACTGCATTTATCATGATGGTTTGGGTCTATTCGAGCTGAAATGTAAGACAGGGTGCTCCCTTTTTGGATTGTGTATTTAACGGCTCCCTTGAGCCTTTGAGCTGACGAGCTCTGGTGAAGCACCTGTGCGCCTACTGAGTGGTACAAAAACCTGAGTATACGTTTAGGCGGCATTTCAAGCAACCCCGTCTGCCACACTTTGCTCTCCACTGATGAAGGCCGAAAGCCAGAAACACATGTCGGGAGATACGGCATTCGCCGCACCAACTTATGATGACAAACTTTCTACAACATTACAGCACTTGCTGCACCCATTTATGGTGGAAGACTTTTTGAAATATTATTCGAATTCATTCTAATTACTGCATTTATCATGATGCTTTGGGGCTATTCGAGCTGAAATGTAAGACAGGGTGCTCCCTTTCTGGATTGTGTATTTAACGGCTCCCGTGAGCCTTTGAGCTGACGAGCTCTGGTGCAGCTCCTGTGCGCATACTGAGTGGTACAAAAACCTGAGTATACGTTTAGGCGGCATATCAAGCAACCCCGTCTGCCACACTTTGCTCTCCGCTGATAACGGCCGAAAGCCAGAAACACGTGTCCGGAGATACGGCATTCGCTGCACCAACTTATGGTGAAAAACTTTCTACAACGTTACAGCACTTGCTGCACCTATTTATGGTGAAAGACCTTTTGAAATATTATTCAAATTCATTCTAATGACTGCATTTATGATGATGATTTGGGGTTATTCGAGCTGAAATGTAAGACAGGGTGCTCCCTTTTTGGACTGTGTATTTACCGGCTCCCGTGAGCCTTTGAGCTGACGAGCTCTGGTGAAGCACCTGTGCGCCTACTGAGTGGTACAAAAACCTGAGTATACGTTTAGGCGATATTTCAAGCAACCCCGTCTGCCACACTTTGCTCTCCGCTGATGATGGCCAAAAGCCAGCAACACGTGTCTGGAGATACGGCGTTCGCCGCACCAACTTATGGTGAAAAACTTTCTACAACGTTACAGCATTTGCTGCACCCATTTATGGTGAAAGACCTTTTGAAATATTATTAAAATTCATTCTAATGACTGCATTTATCATGATGATTTGGGGTTATTCGAGCTGAAATGTAAGACAGGGTGCTCCCTGTTTGGATTGTGTATTTAACGGCTATCGTGAGCCTTTGAGCTGACGAGCTCTGGTGCAGCACCTATGCGCATACTGAGTGGTACAAAAACCTGAGTATACCTTTAGGCGGCATTTCAAGCAACCCCGTCTGCCACAATTTGCTCTCCGCTGATGACAGCCGAAAGCCAGAAACACGTGTCCGGAGATAAGGAATTCGCCGCACCAACTTATGGTGAAGAACTTTCTACAACGTTACAGCACTTGCTGCACCCATTTATGGTGAAAGACTTTTTGAAATATTATTCGAATTCATTCTAATGACTGCATTTATCATGATGCTTTGGGGCTATTCGAGCTGAAATGTAAGACAGGGTGCTCCCTTTCTGGATTGTGTATTTAACGGCTCCCGTGAGCCTTTGAGCTGACGAGCTCTGGTGCAGCTCCTGTGCGCATACTGAGTGGTACAAAAACCTGAGTATACGTTTAGGCGGCATATCAAGCAACCCCGTCTGCCACACTTTGCTCTCCGCTGATAACGGCCGAAAGCCAGAAACACGTGTCCGGAGATACGGCATTCGCTGCACCAACTTATGGTGAAAAACTTTCTACAACGTTACAGCACTTGCTGCACCTATTTATGGTGAAAGACCTTTTGAAATATTATTCAAATTCATTCTAATGACTGCATTTATGATGATGATTTGGGGTTATTCGAGCTGAAATGTAAGACAGGGTGCTCCCTTTTTGGACTGTGTATTTACCGGCTCCCGTGAGCCTTTGAGCAGACGAGCTCTGGTGAAGCACCTGTGCGCCTACTGAGTGGTACAAAAACCTGAGTATACGTTTAGGCGATATTTCAAGCAACCCCGTCTGCCACACTTTGCTCTCCGCTGATGATGGCCAAAAGCCAGCAACACGTGTCTGGAGATACGGCGTTCGCCGCACCAACTTATGGTGAAAAACTTTCTACAACGTTACAGCATTTGCTGCACCCATTTATGGTGAAAGACCTTTTGAAATATTATTTAAATTCATTCTAATGACTGCATTTATCATGATGATTTGGGGTTATTCGAGCTGAAATGTAAGACAGGGTGCTCCCTGTTTGGATTGTGTATTTAACGGCTATCGTGAGCCTTTGAGCTGACGAGCTCTGGTGCAGCACCTATGCGCATACTGAGTGGTACAAAAACCTGAGTATACCTTTAGGCGGCATTTCAAGCAACCCCGTCTGCCACAATTTGCTCTCCGCTGATGACAGCCGAAAGCCAGAAACACGTGTCCTGAGATAAGGCATTCGCCGCACCAACTTATTGTGAAAAACTTTCTACAACGTTACAGCACTTGCTGCACCCATTTATGGTGAAAGACTTTTTGAAATATTATTCGAATTCATTCTAATGACTGCATTTATCATGATGGTTTGGGGCTATTCGAGCTGAAATGTAAGACAGGGTGCTCCCTTTTTGGATTGTGTATTTAACGGCTCCTGTGAGCCTTTGAGCTGACGACCTATGGTGAAGCACTTGTGCGCCAACTGAGTGGTACAAAAACCTGAGTATACGTTTAGGCGGCATTTCAAGCAACCCCGTCTGCCACACTTTGCTCTCCACTGATGAAGGCCGAAAGCCAGAAACACATGTCTGGAGATACGGCATTCGCCGTACCAACTTATGATGACAAACTTTCTACAACATTACAGCACTTGCTGCACCCATTTATGGTGGAAGACTTTTTGAAATATTATTCGAATTCATTCTAATTACTGCATTTATCATGATGCTTTGGGGCTTTTCGAGCTGAAATGTAAGACAGGGTGCTCCCTTTCTGGATTCTGTATTTAACGACTCCTGTGAGCCTTTGAGCTGACGAGCTCTGGTGCAGTTCCTGTGCGCATACTGAGTGGTACAAAAACCTGAGTATACGTTTAGGCGGCATATCAAGCAACCCCGTCTGCCACACTTTGCTCTCCGCTGATAACGGCCGAAAGCCAGAAACACATGTCCGGAGGTACGGCATTCGCTGCACCAACTTATGGTGAAAAACTTTCTACAACGTTACAGCACTTGCTGCACCTATTTATGGTGAAAGACCTTTTGAAATATTATTCAAATTCATTCTAATGACTGCAGTTATGATGATGATTTGGGGTTATTCGAGCTGAAATGTAAGACAGGGTGCTCCCTTTTTGGACTGTGTATTTACCGGCTCCCGTGAGCCTTTGAGCTGACGAGCTCTGGTGAAGCACCTGTGCGCCTACTGAGTGGTACAAAAACCTAAGTATACGTTTAGGCGGCATTTCAAGCAACCCCATCTGCCACACTTTGTTCTCCGCTGATGACAGCCGAAAGCTAGAAACACGTGTCCGGAGATACGGCATTCGCTGCACCAACTTATGTTGAAAACCCTTTACAACGTTACAGCACTTGCTGCACCCATTTATGGTGAAAGACCTTTTGAAATATTACTCAAATTCATTCTAATGACTGAATTTATCATGATGATTTGGGGTTATTCGAGCTGAAATGTAAGACAGGGTGCTCCCTTTTTGGACTGTGTATTGAACGGCTCCCGTGAGCCTTTGAGCTGACGAGCTTTGGTGAAGCACCTGTGCACCTACTGAGTGGTACAAAAACCTGAGTATACGTTTAGGTGGCATTTCAAGCAACCCCGTCTGCCACACTTTGCTCTCCGCTGATGATGGCCGAAAGCCAGAAACACGTGTCCTGAGATAAGGCATTCGCCGCACCAACTTATTGTGAAAAACTTTCTACAACATTACAGAACTTGCTGCACCCATTTATGCTGAAAGACTTCCTGAAATATTATTCAAATTCATTCTAATGACTGCATTTATCATGATGGTTTGGGTCTATTCGAGCTGAAATGTAAGACAGGGTGCTCCCTTTTTGGATTGTGTATTTAACGGCTCCCTTGAGCCTTTGAGCTGACGAGCTCTGGTGAAGCACCTGTGCGCCTACTGAGTGGTACAAAAACCTGAGTATACGTTTAGGCGGCATTTCAAGCAACCCCGTCTGCCACACTTTGCTCTCCACTGATGAAGGCCGAAAGCCAGAAACACATGTCGGGAGATACGGCATTCGCCGCACCAACTTATGATGACAAACTTTCTACAACATTACAGCACTTGCTGCACCCATTTATGGTGGAAGACTTTTTGAAATATTATTCGAATTCATTCTAATTACTGCATTTATCATGATGCTTTGGGGCTATTCGAGCTGAAATGTAAGACAGGGTGCTCCCTTTCTGGATTGTGTATTTAACGGCTCCCGTGAGCCTTTGAGCTGACGAGCTCTGGTGCAGCTCCTGTGCGCATACTGAGTGGTACAAAAACCTGAGTATACGTTTAGGCGGCATATCAAGCAACCCCGTCTGCCACACTTTGCTCTCCGCTGATAACGGCCGAAAGCCAGAAACACGTGTCCGGAGATACGGCATTCGCTGCACCAACTTATGGTGAAAAACTTTCTACAACGTTACAGCACTTGCTGCACCTATTTATGGTGAAAGACCTTTTGAAATATTATTCAAATTCATTCTAATGACTGCATTTATGATGATGATTTGGGGTTATTCGAGCTGAAATGTAAGACAGGGTGCTCCCTTTTTGGACTGTGTATTTACCGGCTCCCGTGAGCCTTTGAGCTGACGAGCTCTGGTGAAGCACCTGTGCGCCTACTGAGTGGTACAAAAACCTGAGTATACGTTTAGGCGATATTTCAAGCAACCCCGTCTGCCACACTTTGCTCTCCGCTGATGATGGCCAAAAGCCAGCAACACGTGTCTGGAGATACGGCGTTCGCCGCACCAACTTATGGTGAAAAACTTTCTACAACGTTACAGCATTTGCTGCACCCATTTATGGTGAAAGACCTTTTGAAATATTATTAAAATTCATTCTAATGACTGCATTTATCATGATGATTTGGGGTTATTCGAGCTGAAATGTAAGACAGGGTGCTCCCTGTTTGGATTGTGTATTTAACGGCTATCGTGAGCCTTTGAGCTGACGAGCTCTGGTGCAGCACCTATGCGCATACTGAGTGGTACAAAAACCTGAGTATACCTTTAGGCGGCATTTCAAGCAACCCCGTCTGCCACAATTTGCTCTCCGCTGATGACAGCCGAAAGCCAGAAACACGTGTCCGGAGATAAGGAATTCGCCGCACCAACTTATGGTGAAGAACTTTCTACAACGTTACAGCACTTGCTGCACCCATTTATGGTGAAAGACTTTTTGAAATATTATTCGAATTCATTCTAATGACTGCATTTATCATGATGCTTTGGGGCTATTCGAGCTGAAATGTAAGACAGGGTTCTCCCTTTTTGGATTGTGTATTTAACGGCTCCCGTGAGCCTTTGAGCTGACGAGCTCTGGTGAAGCACCTGTGCGCATACTGAGTGGTACAAAAACATGAGTATACGTTTAGGCGGCATTTCAAGCAACCCTGTCTACCACACTTTGCTCTCTGCTGATGACGGCCGAAAGCCAGAAACACGTGTCCGGAGATAAGGCATTCGCAGCACCAACTTATGGTGAAAAACTTTCTACAATGTTACAGCACTTGCTGCACCCATTTATGGCGAAATAATTTTTTGAAATATTATTCGAATTCATTCTAATGACTATATTTATCATGATGCTTTGGGGCTATTCGAGCTGAAATGTAAGACAGGGTTCTCCCTTTTTGGATTGTGTATTTAACAGCTCCCGTGAGCCTTTGAGCTGACGAGCTCTGGGGAAGCACCTGTGCGCCTACTGAGTGGTACAAAAACCTGAGTATACGTTTAGGCGGCATTTCAAGCAACCCTGTCTACCACACTTTGCTCTCTGCTGATGACGGCCGAAAGCCAGAAACACGTGTCCGGAGATAAGGCATTCGCCGCACCAACTTATGGTGAAAAACTTTCTACAATGTTACAGCACTTGCTGCACCCATTTATGGTGAAAGACTTTTTGAAATATTATTCGAATTCATTCTAATGACTGCATTTATCATGATGCTTTGGGGCTATTCGAGCTGAAATGTAAGACAGGGTTCTCCCTTTTTGGATGAAGTATTTAACGGCTCCCGTGAGCCTTTGAGCTGACGAGCTCTGGTGAAGCACCTGTGCGCCTACTGAGTGGTACAAAAACCTGAGTATACGTTTAGGCGGCATTTCAAGCAACCCCGTCTGCCACACTTTGCTCTCCGCTGATGATGGCCAAAAGCCAGCAACACGTGTCCGGAGATACGGCATTCGCCGCACCATCTTATGGTGAAAAACTTTCTACAACGTTACAGCATGTGCTGCACCCATTTATGGTGAAAGACCTTTTGAAATATTATTCAAATTCATTCTAATGACTGCATTTATCATGATGATTTGGGGTTATTCGAGCTGAAATGTAAGACAGGGTGCTCACTTTTTGGATTGTGTATTTAACGGCTATCGTGAGCCTTTGAGCTGACGAGCTCTGGTGCAGCACCTATGCGCATACTGAGTGGTACAAAAACCTGAGTATACCTTTAGGCGGCATTTCAAGCAACCCCGTCTGCCACAATTTGCTCTCCGCTGATGACAGCCGAAAGCCAGAAACACGTGTCCGGAGATAAGGAATTCGCAGCACCAACTTATGGTGAAGAACTTTCTACAACGTTACAGCACTTGCTGCACCCATTTATGGTGAAAGACTTTTTGAAATATTATTCGAATTCATTCTAATGACTGCATTTATCATGATGCTTTGGGGCTATTCAAGCTGAAATGTAAGACAGGGTTCTCCCTTTTTGGATTGTGTATTTAACGGCTCCCGTGAGCCTTTGAGCTGACGAGCTCTGGTGAAGCACCTGTGCGCCTACTGAGTGGTACAAAAACCTGAGTATACGTTTAGGCGGCATTTCAAGCAACCCCGTCTGCCACACTTTGCTCTCCGCTGATGATGGCCAAAAGCCAGCAACACGTGTCCGGAGATACGGCATTCGCCGCACCAACTTATGGTGAAAAACTTTCTACAACGTTACAGCATTTGCTGCACCCATTTATGGTGAAAGACCTTTTGAAATATTATTCAAATTCATTCTAATGACTGCATTTATCATGATGATTTGGGGTTATTCGAGCTGAAATGTAAGACAGGGTGCTCCCTTTTTGGATTGTGTATTTAACGGCTATCGTGAGCCTTTGAGCTGACGAGCTCTGGTGCAGCACCTATGCGCATACTGAGTGGTACAAAAACCTGAGTATACCTTTAGGCGGTATTTCAAGCAACCCCGTCTGCCACAATTTGCTCTCCGCTGACGACAGCCGAAAGCCAGAAACACGTGTCCGGAGATAAGGAATTCGCCGCACCAACTTATGGTGAAGAACTTTCTACAACGTTACAGCACTTGCTGCACCCATTTATGGTGAAAGACTTTTTGAAATATTATTTAATTTCATTCTAATGACTGCATTTATCATGATGCTTTGGGGCTATTCGAGCTGAAATGTAAGACAGGGTTCTCTCTTTTTGGATTGTGTATTTAACGGCTCCCGTGAGCCTTTGAGCTGACGAGCTCTGGTGAAGCACCTGTGCGCCTACTAAGTTGTACAAAAACCTGAGTATACGTTTAGGCGGCATTTCAAGCAACCCCGTCTGCCACACTTTGCTTTCCGCTAATGACGGCCAAAAGCCAGCAACACGTGTCCGGAGATACGGCATTCGCCGCACCAACTTATGGTGAAAAACTTTCTACAACGTTACAGCATTTGCTGCACCCATTTATGGTGAAAGACCTTTTGAAATATTATTCAAATTCATTCTAATGACTGCATTTATCATGATGATTTGGGGTTATTCGAGCTGAAATGTAAGACAGGGTGCTCCCTTTTTGGATTGTGTATTTAACGGCTATCGTGAGCCTTTGAGCTGACGAGCTCTGGTGCAGCACCTATGCACATACTGAGTGGTACAAAAACCTGAGTATACCTTTAGGCGGCATTTCAAGCAACCCCGTCTGCCACAATTTGCTCTCCGCTGATGACAGCCGAAAGCCAGAAACACGTGTCCGGAGATAAGGAATTCGCCGCACCAACTTATGGTGAAGAACTTTCTACAACGTTACAGCAGTTGCTGCACCCATTTATGGTGAAAGACTTTTTGAAATATTATTTAATTTCATTCTAATGACTGCATTTATCATGATGCTTTGGGGCTATTCGAGCTGAAATGTAAGACAGGGTTCTCTCTTTTTGGATTGTGTATTTAACGGCTCCTGTGAGCCTTTGAGCTGACGAGCTCTGGTGAAGCACCTGTGCGTCTACTGAGTGGTACAAAAACCTGAGTATATGTTTAGGCGGCATTTCAAGCAACCCCGTCTGCCACACTTTGCTCTCCGCTGATGACGTCCGAAAGCAAGAAACACGTGTCCGGAGATACGGCATTCGCTGCACCAACTTATGGTGAAAAACTTTCTACAACGTTACAGCACTTGCTGCACCCATTTATGGTGAAAGACTTTTTGAAATATTATTCAAATTCATTCTAATGACTGCATTTATCATGATGCTTTGGGGCTATTTGAGCTGAAATGTAAAACAGGGTGCTCCCTTTTTGGATTGTGTATTTAACAGCTCCCGTGAGCCTTTGAGCTGACGAGCTCTGGTGCAGCACCTGTGCGCATACTGAGTGGTACAAAAACCTGAGTATACGTTTAGGCGGCATTTCAAGCAACCCCATCTGCCACACTTTGTTCTCCGCTGATGACGGCCAAAAGCTAGAAACACGTGTCCGGAGATGCGGCATTCGCTGCACCAACTTATGGTGAAAACCCTCTACAACGTTACAGCACTTGCTGCACCCATTTATGGTGAAAGACCTTTTGAAATATTATTCAAATTCATTCTAATGACTGAATTTATCATGATGATTTGGGGTTATTCGAGCTGAAATGTAAGACAGGATGCTCCCTTTTTGGACTGTGTATTGAACAGCTCCCGTGAGCCTTTGAGCTGACGAGCTTTGGTGAAGCACCTGTGCACCTACTGAGTGGTACAAAAACCTGAGTATACGTTTAGGCGGCATTTCAAGCAACCCCGTCTGCCACACTTTGCTCTCCGCTGATGATGGCCGAAAGCCAGAAACACGTGTCCTGAGATAAGGCATTCGCCGCACCAACTTATTGTGAAAAACTTTCTACAACATTACAGAACTTGCTGCACCCATTTATGCTGAAAGACTTTTTGAAATATTATTCGAATTCATTCTAATGACTGCATTTATCATGATGGTTTGGGGCTATTCGAGCTGAAATGTAAGACAGGGTGCTCCCTTTTTGGATTGTGTATTTAACGGCTCCTGTGAGCCTTTGAGCTGACGACCTATGGTGAAGCACTTGTGCGCCAACTGAGTGGTACAAAAACCTGAGTATACGTTTAGGCGGCATTTCAAGCAACCCCGTCTGCCACACTTTGCTCTCCACTGATGAAGGCCGAAAGCCAGAAACACATGTCTGGAGATACGGCATTCGCCGTACCAACTTATGATGACAAACTTTCTACAACATTACAGCACTTGCTGCACCCATTTATGGTGGAAGACTTTTTGAAATATTATTCGAATTCATTCTAATTACTGCATTTATCATGATGCTTTGGGGCTTTTCGAGCTGAAATGTAAGACAGGGTGCTCCCTTTCTGGATTGTGTATTTAACGACTCCTGTGAGCCTTTGAGCAGACGAGCTCTGGTGCAGCTCCTGTGCGCATACTGAGTGGTACAAAAACCTGAGTATACGTTTAGGCGGCATATCAAGCAACCCCGTCTGCCACACTTTGCTCTCCGCTGATAACGGCCGAAAGCCAGAAACACATGTCCGGAGGTACGGCATTCGCTGCACCAACTTATGGTGAAAAACTTTCTACAACGTTACAGCACTTGCTGCACCTATTTATGGTGAAAGACCTTTTGAAATATTATTCAAATTCATTCTAATGACTGCAGTTATGATGATGATTTGGGGTTATTCGAGCTGAAATGTAAGACAGGGTGCTCCCTTTTTGGACTGTGTATTTACCGGCTCCCGTGAGCCTTTGAGCTGACGAGCTCTGGTGAAGCACCTGTGCGCCTACTGAGTGGTACAAAAACCTGAGTATACGTTTAGGCGGCATTTCAAGCAACCCTGTCTACCACACTTTGCTCTCTGCTGATGACGGCCGAAAGCCAGAAACACGTGTCCGGAGATAAGGCATTCGCCGCACCAACTTATGGTGAAAAACTTTCTACAATGTTACAGCACTTCCTGCACCCATTTATGGTGAAAGACTTTTTGAAATATTATTCGAATTCATTCTAATGACTGCATTTATCATGATGCTTTGGGGCTATTCGAGCTGAAATGTAAGACAGGGTTCTCCCTTTTTGGATTGTGTATTTAACGGCTCCCGTGAGCCTTTGAGCTGACGAGCTCTGGTGAAGCACCTGTGCGCCTACTGAGTGGTACAAAAACCTGAGTATACGTTTAGGCGGCATTTCTAGCAACCCCGTCTTCCACACTTTGCTCTCCGCTGATGACGGCCAAAAGCCAGCAACACGTGTCCGGAGATACTGCATTCGCTGCACCAACTTATGGTGAAAAACTTTCTACAACGTTACAGCACTTGCTGCACCCATTTATGGTGAAAGACTTTTTGAAATATTATTCAAATTCATTCTAATGACTGCATTTATCATGATGCTTTGGGGCCATTTGAGCTGAAATGTGAGACAGGGTCCTCCCTTTTTGGATTGTGTATTTAACAGCTCCCATGAGCCTTCGTGCTGACGAGCTCTGGTGAAGCACCTGTGCGCCTACTGAGTGGTACAAAAACCTGAGTATACGTTTAGGCGGCATTTCAAGCAACCCCGTCTGCCACACTTTGCTCTCCGCTGATGATGGCCAAAAGCCAGCAACACGTGTCCGGAGATACGGCATTCGCCGCACCATCTTATGGTGAAAAACTTTCTACAACGTTACAGCATGTGCTGCACCCATTTATGGTGAAAGACCTTTTGAAATATTATTCAAATTCATTCTAATGACTGCATTTATCATGATGATTTGGGGTTATTCGAGCTGAAATGTAAGACAGGGTGCTCCCTTTTTGGATTGTGTATTTAACGGCTATCGTGAGCCTTTGAGCTGACGAGCTCTGGTGCAGCACCTATGCGCATACTGAGTGGTACAAAAACCTGAGTATACCTTTAGGCGGCATTTCAAGCAACCCCGTCTGCCACAATTTGCTCTCCGCTGATGACAGCCGAAAGCCAGAAACATGTGTCCGGAGATAAGGAATTCGCAGCACCAACTTATGGTGAAGAACTTTCTACAACGTTACAGCACTTGCTGCACCCATTTATGGTGAAAGACTTTTTGAAATATTATTCGAATTCATTCTAATGACTGCATTTATCATGATGCTTTGGGGCTATTCAAGCTGAAATGTAAGACAGGGTTCTCCCTTTTTGGATTGTGTATTTAACGGCTCCCGTGAGCCTTTGAGCTGACGAGCTCTGGTGAAGCACCTGTGCGCCTACTGAGTGGTACAAAAACCTGAGTATACGTTTAGGCGGCATTTCAAGCAACCCCGTCTGCCACACTTTGCTCTCCGCTGATGATGGCCAAAAGCCAGCAACACGTGTCCGGAGATACGGCATTCGCCGCACCAACTTATGGTGAAAAACTTTCTACAACGTTACAGCATTTGCTGCACCCATTTATGGTGAAAGACCTTTTGAAATATTATTCAAATTCATTCTAATGGCTGCATTTATCATGATGATTTGGGGTTATTCGAGCTGAAATGTAAGACAGGGTGCTCCCTTTTTGGATTGTGTATTTAACGGCTATCGTGAGCCTTTGAGCTGACGAGCTCTGGTGCAGCACCTATGCGCATACTGAGTGGTACAAAAACCTGAGTATACCTTTAGGCGGTATTTCAAGCAACCCCGTCTGCCACAATTTGCTCTCCGCTGATGACAGCCGAAAGCCAGAAACACGTGTCCGGAGATAAGGAATTCGCCGCACCAACTTATGGTGAAGAACTTTCTACAACGTTACAGCACTTGCTGCACCCATTTATGGTGAAAGACTTTTTGAAATATTATTTAATTTCATTCTAATGACTGCATTTATCATGATGCTTTGGGGCTATTCGAGCTGAAATGTAAGACAGGGTTCTCTCTTTTTGGATTGTGTATTTAACGGCTCCCGTGAGCCTTTGAGCTGACGAGCTCTGGTGAAGCACCTGTGCGCCTACTGAGTGGTACAAAAACCTGAGTATACGTTTAGGCGGCATTTCAAGCAACCCCGTCTGCCACACTTTGCTTTCCGCTGATGACGGCCAAAAGCCAGCAACACGTGTCCGGAGATACGGCATTCGCCGCACCAACTTATGGTGAAAAACTTTCTACAACGTTACAGCATTTGCTGCACCCATTTATGGTGAAAGACCTTTTGAAATATTATTCAAATTCATTCTAATGACTGCATTTATCATGATGATTTGGGGTTATTCGAGCTGAAATGTAAGACAGGGTGCTCCCTTTTTGGATTGTGTATTTAACGGCTATCGTGAGCCTTTGAGCTGACGAGCTCTGGTGCAGCACCTATGCGCATACTGAGTGGTACAAAAACCTGAGTATACCTTTAGGCGGCATTTCAAGCAACCCCGTCTGCCACAATTTGCTCTCCGCTGATGACAGCCGAAAGCCAAAAACACGTGTCCGGAGATAAGGAATTCGCCGCACCAACTTATGGTGAAGAACTTTCTACAACGTTACAGCAGTTGCTGCACCCATTTATGGTGAAAGACTTTTTGAAATATTATTTAATTTCATTCTAATGACTGCATTTATCATGATGCTTTGGGGCTATTCGAGCTGAAATGTAAGACAGGGTTCTCTCTTTTTGGATTGTGTATTTAACGGCTCCTGTGAGCCTTTGAGCTGACGAGCTCTGGTGAAGCACCTGTGCGTCTACTGAGTGGTACAAAAACCTGAGTATATGTTTAGGCGGCATTTCAAGCAACCCCGTCTGCCACACTTTGCTCTCCGCTGATGACGTCCGAAAGCAAGAAACACGTGTCCGGAGATACGGCATTCGCTGCACCAACTTATGGTGAAAAACTTTCTACAACGTTACAGCACTTGCTGCACCCATTTATGGTGAAAGACTTTTTGAAATATTATTCAAATTCATTCTAATGACTGCATTTATCATGATGCTTTGGGGCTATTTGAGCTGAAATGTAAGACAGGGTGCTCCCTTTTTGGATTGTGTATTTAACAGCTCCCGTGAGCCTTTGAGCTGACGAGCTCTGGTGCAGCACCTGTGCGCATACTGAGTGGTACAAAAACCTGAGTATACGTTTAGGCGGCATTTCAAGCAACCCCATCTGCCACACTTTGTTCTCCGCTGATGACGGCCGAAAGCTAGAAACACGTGTCCGGAGATACGGCATTCGCTGCACCAACTTATGGTGAAAACCCTCTACAACGTTACAGCACTTGCTGCACCCATTTATGGTGAAAGACCTTTTGAAATATTATTCAAATTCATTCTAATGACTGAATTTATCATGATGATTTGGGGTTATTCGATCTGAAATGTAAGACAGGGTGCTCCCTTTTTGGACTGTGTATTGAACAGCTCCCGTGAGCCTTTGAGCTGACGAGCTTTGGTGAAGCACCTGTGCACCTACTGAGTGGTACAAAAACCTGAGTATACGTTTAGGCGGCATTTCAAGCAACCCCGTCTGCCACACTTTGCTCTCCGCTGATGATGGCCGAAAGCCAGAAACACGTGTCCTGAGATAAGGCATTCGCCGCACCAAATTAATGTGAAAAACTATCTACAACATTACAGAACTTGCTGCACCCATTTATGCTGAAAGACTTTTTGAAATATTATTCGAATTCATTCTAATGACTGCATTTATCATGATGGTTTGGGGCTATTCGAGCTGAAATGTAAGACAGGGTGCTCCCTTTTTGGATTGTGTATTTAACGGCTCCTGTGAGCCTTTGAGCTGACGACCTATGGTGAAGCACTTGTACGCCAACTGAGTGGTACAAAAACCTGAGTATACGTTTAGGCGGCATTTCAAGCAACCCCGTCTGCCACACTTTGCTCTCCGCTGATAACGGCCGAAAGCCAGAAACACATGTCCGGAGGTACGGCATTCGCTGCACCAACTTATGGTGAAAAACTTTCTACAACGTTACAGCACTTGCTGCACCTATTTATGGTGAAAGACCTTTTGAAATATTATTCAAATTCATTCTAATGACTGCAGTTATGATGATGATTTGGGGTTATTCGAGCTGAAATGTAAGACAGGGTGCTCCCTTTTTGGACTGTGTATTTACCGGCTCCCGTGAGCCTTTGAGCTGACGAGCTCTGGTGAAGCACCTGTGCGCCTACTGAGTGGTACAAAAACCTGAGTATACGTTTAGGCGGCATTTCAAGCAACCCTGTCTACCACACTTTGCTCTCTGCTGATGACGGCCGAAAGCCAGAAACACGTGTCCGGAGATAAGGCATTCGCACCAACTTATGGTGAAAAACTTTCTACAATGTTACAGCACTTCCTGCACCCATTTATGGTCAAAGACTTTTTGAAATATTATTCGAATTCATTCTAATGACTGCATTTATCATGATGCTTTGGGGCTATTCGAGCTGAAATGTAAGACAGGGTTCTCCCTTTTTGGATTGTGTATTTAACGGCTCCCGTGAGCCTTTGAGCTGACGAGCTCTGGTGAAGCACCTGTGCGCCTACTGAGTGGTACAAAAACCTGAGTATACGTTTAGGCGGCATTTCTAGCAACCCCGTCTGCCACACTTTGCTCTCCGCTGATGACGGCCAAAAGCCAGCAACACGTGTCCGGAGATACTGCATTCGCTGCACCAACTTATGGTGAAAAACTTTCTACAACGTTACAGCACTTGCTGCACCCATTTATGGTGAAAGACTTTTTGAAATATTATTCAAATTCATTCTAATGACTGCATTTATCATGATGCTTTGGGGCCATTTGAGCTGAAATGTGAGGCAGGGTGCTCCCTTTTTGGATTGTGTATTTAACAGCTCCCATGAGCCTTCGAGCTGACGAGCTCTGGTGCAGCACCTGTGCGCATACTGAGTGGTACAAAAACCTGAGTATACGTTTAGGCGGCATTTCAAGCAACCCCATCTGCCACACTTTGCTCTCCGCTGATGACGGCCGAAAGCTAGAAACACGTGTCCGGAGATACGGCATTCGCTGCACCAACCTATGGTGAAAACCCTCTACAACGTTACAGCACTTGCTGCACCCATTTATGGTGAAAGACCTTTTGAAATATTATTCGAATTCATTCTAATGACTGCATTTATCATGATGGTTTGGGGCTATTCGAGCTGAAATCTAAGACAGGGTGCTCCCTTTTTGGATTGTGTATTTAACGGCTCCTGTGAGCCTTTGAGCTGACGACCTATGGTGAAGCACCTGTGCGCCAACTGAGTGGTACAAAAACCTGAGTATACGTTTAGGCGGCATTTCAAGCAACCCTGTCTGCCACACTTTGCTCTCCACTGATGAAGGCCGAAAGCCAGAAACACGTGTCCGGAGATACGGCATTCGCCGCACCAACTTATGATGACAAACTTTCTACAACATTACAGCACTTGCTGCACCCATTTATGGTGGAAGACTTTTTGAAATATTATTCGAATTCATTCTAATTACTGCATTTATCATGATGCTTTGGGGCTATTCGAGCTGAAATGTAAGACAGGGTGCTCCCTTTCTGGATTGTGTATTTAACGGCTCCCGTGAGCCTTTGAGCTGACGAGCTCTGGTGCAGCTCCAGTGCGCATACTGAGTGGTACAAAAACCTGAGTATATGTTTAGGCGGCATTTCAAGCAACCCCGTCTGCCACACTTTGCTCTCCGCTGATGACGGCCGAAAGCCAGAAACACGTCTCCGGAGGTACGGCATTTGCTGCACCAACTTATGGTGAAAAACTTTCTACAACGTAACACCACTTGCTGCACCTATTTATGGTTAAAGACCTTTTGAAATATTATTCAAATTCATTCTAATGACTGCATTTATGATGATGATTTGGGGTTATTCGAGCTGAAATGTAAGACAGGGTGCTCCCTTTTTGGACTGTGTATTTAACGGCTATCGTGAGCCTTTGAGCTGACGAGCTCTGGTGCAGCACCTATGCGCATACTGAGTGGTACAAAAACCTGAGTATACCTTTAGGCGGCATTTCAAGCAACCCCGTCTGCCACACTTTGCTCTCCACTGATGAAGGCCGAAAGCCAGAAACACTTGTCCGGAGATACGGCATTCTCCGCACCAACTTATGGTGACAAACTTTCTACAACATTACAGCACTTGCTGCACCCATTTATGGTGGAAGAGTTTTTGAAATATTATTCAAATTCATTCTAATGACTGAATTTATCATGATGATTTGGGGTTATTCGAGCTGAAATGTAAGACAGGGTGCTCCCTTTTTGGACTGTGTATTGAACGGCTCCCGTGAGCCTTTGAGCTGACGAGCTTTGGTGAAGCACCTGTGCACCTACTGAGTGGTACAAAAACCTGAGTATACGTTTAGGTGGCATTTCAAGCAACCCCGTCTGCCACACTTTGCTCTCCGCTGATGATGGCCGAAAGCCAGAAACACGTGTCCTGAGATAAGGCATTCGCCGCACCAACTTATTGTGAAAAACTTTCTACAACATTACAGAACTTGCTGCACCCATTTATGCTGAAAGACTTTTTGAAATATTATTCGAATTCATTCTAATGACTGCATTTATCATGATGGTTTGGGGCTATTCAAGCTGAAATGTAAGACAGGGTGCTCCCTTTTTGGATTGTGTATTTAACGGCTCCTGTGAGCCTTTGAGCTGACGACCTATGGTGAAGCACCTGTGCGCCAACTGAGTGGTACAAAAACCTGAGTATACGTTTAGGCGGCATTTCAAGCAACCCTGTCTGCCACACTTTGCTCTCCACTGATGAAGGCCGAAAGCCAGAAACACGTGTCCGGAGATACGGCATTCGCCGCACCAACTTATGATGACAAACTTTCTACAACATTACAGCACTTGCTGCACCCATTTATGGTGGAAGACTTTTTGAAATATTATTCGAATTCATTGTAATTACTGCATTTATCATGATGCTTTGGGGCTATTCGAGCTGAAATGTAAGACAGGGTGCTCCCTTTCTGGATTGTGTATTTAACGGCTCCCGTGAGCCTTTGAGCTGACGAGCTCTGGTGCAGCTCCTGTGCGCATACTGAGTGGTACAAAAACCTGAGTATATGTTTAGGCGGCATTTCAAGCAACCCCGTCTGCCACACTTTGCTCTCTGCTGATGACGGCCGAAAGCCAGAAACACGTGTCCGGAGGTACGGCATTCGCTGCACCAACTTATGGTGAAAAACTTTCTACAACGTAACAGCACTTGCTGCACCTATTTATGGTTAAAGACCTTTTTAAATATTATTCAAATTCATTCTAATGACTGCATTTATGATGATGATTTGGGGTTATTCGAGCTGAAATGTAAGACAGGGTGCTCCCTTTTTGGACTGTGTATTTAACGGCTATCGTGAGCCT
The DNA here is from genome assembly GCF_031143425.1 of Pleurodeles waltl. Lineage (NCBI taxonomy): Eukaryota > Metazoa > Chordata > Amphibia > Caudata > Salamandridae > Pleurodeles > Pleurodeles waltl. Next base: position 851,026,649 of record NC_090444.1, read on the forward strand.
TTGAGCTGACGAGCTCTGGTGCAGCACCTATGCGCATACTGAGTGGTACAAAAACCTGAGTATACCTTTAGGCGGCATTTCAAGCAACCCCGTCTGCCACACTTTGCTCTCCACTGATGAAGGCCGAAAGCCAGAAACACTTGTCCGGAGATACGGCATTCGCCGCACCAACTTATGGTGACAAACTTTCTACAACATTACAGCACTTGCTGCACCCATTTATGGTGGAAGACTTTTTGAAATATTATTCAAATTCATTCTAATTACTGCATTTATCATGATGCTTTGGGGCTATTCCAGCTGAAATGTAAGACAGGGTGCTCCCTTTCTGGATTGTGTATTTAACGGCTCCCGTGAGCCTTTGAGCTTACGAGCTCTGGTGCAGCACCTGTGCGCATACTGAGTGGTACAAAAACCTGAGTATACGTTTAGGCGGCATTTCAAGCAACCCCGTCTGCCACACTTTGCTCTCCGTTGATGACGGCCGAAAGCCAGAAACACATGTCCGGAGGTACGGCATTCGCTGCACCAACTTATGGTGAAAAACATTCTACAACGTTACAGCACTTGCTGTACCTATTTATGGTGAAAGACCTTTTGAAATATTATTCAAATTCATTCTAATGACTACATTTATGATGATGATTTGGGGTTATTCGAGCTGAAATGTGAGACAGGGTGCTCCCTTTTTGGACTGTGTATTTACCGGCTCCCGTGAGCCTTTGAGCTGACGAGCTCTGGTGAAGCACCTGTGCGCCTACTGAGTGGTACAAAAACCTGAGTATACGTTTAGGCGGCATTTCAAGCAACCCTGTCTACCACACTTTGCTCTCTGCTGATGACGGCCGAAAGCCAGAAACACGTGTCCGGAGATAAGGCATTCGCCGCACCAAATGATGGTGAAAAACTTTCTACAATGTTACAGCACTTGCTGCACCCATTTATGTGAAAGACTTTTTGAAATATTATTCGAATTCATTCTAATGACTGTATTTATCATGATGCTTTGGGGCTATTCGAGCTGAAATGTAAGACAGGGTTCTCCCTTTTTGGATTGTGTATTTAACAGCTCCCGTGAGCCTTTGAGCTGACGAGCTCTGGTGAAGCACCTGTGCGCCTTCTGAGTATTACAAAAACCTGAGTATACGTTTAGGCGGCATTTCAAGCAACCCCGTCTGCCACACTTTGCTCTCCGCTGATGATGGCCAAAAGCCAGCAACACGTGTCCGGAGATACGGCATTCGCCGCACCAACTTATGGTGACAAACTTTCTACAACATTACAGCACTTGCTGCACCCATTTATGGTGGAAGACTTTTTGAAATATTATTCAAATTCATTCTAATTACTGCATTTATCATGATGCTTTGGGGCTATTCGAGCTGAAATGTAAGACAGGGTGCTCCCTTTCTGGATTGTGTATTTAACGGCTCCCGTGAGCCTTTGAGCTGACGAGCTCTGGTGCAGCTCCTGTGCGCATACTGAGTGGTACAAAAACCTGAGTATACGTTTAGGCAGCATTTCAAGCAACCCCGTCTGCCACACTTTGCTCTCCGCTGATGACGGCCGAAAGCCAGAAACACGTGTCTGGATGTACGGCATTCGCTGCACCAACTTATGGTGAAGAACTTTCTACAACGTTACAGCACTTGCTGCACCCATTTATGGTGAAAGACTTTTTGAAATATTATTCGAATTCATTCTAATGACTGCATTTATCATGATGCTTTGGGGCTATTCAAGCTGAAATGTAAGACAGGGTTCTCCCTTTCTGGATTGTGTATTTAACGGCTCCCGTGAGCCTTTGAGCTGACGAGCTCTGGTGCAGCTCCTGTGCGCATACTGAGTAGTACAAAAACCTGAGTATATGTTTAGGCGGCATTTCAAGCAACCCCGTCTGCCACACTTTGCTCTCCGCTGATGACGGCCGAAAGCCAGAAACACGTGTCCGGAGGTACGGCATTCGCTGCACCAACTTATGGTGAAAAACTTTCTACAACGTTACAGCACTTGCTGCACCTATTTATGGTTAAAGACCTTTTGAAATATTATTCAAATTCATTCTAATGACTGCATTTATGATGATGATTTGGGGTTATTCGAGCTGAAATCTAAGACAGGGTGCTCCCTTTTTGGACTGTGTATTTAACGGCTATCGTGAGCCTTTGAGCTGACGAGCTCTGGTGCAGCACCTATGCGCATACTGAGTGGTACAAGAACCTGAGTATACCTTTAGGCGGCATTTCAAGCAACCCCGTCTGCCACAATTTGCTCTCCGCTGATGACAGCCGAAAGCCAGAAACACGTGTCCGGAGATAAGGAATTCGCCGCACCAACTTATGGTGAAGAACTTTCTACAACGTTACAGCACTTGCTGCACCCATTTATGGTGAACGACCTTTTGAAATATTATTCAAATTCATTCTAATGACTGAATTTATCATGATGATTTGGGGTTATTCGAGCTGAAATGTAAGACAGGGTGCTCCCTTTTTGGATTGTGTATTTAACGGCTATCGTGAGCCTTTGAGCTGACGAGCTCTGGTGCAGCACCTATGCGCATACTGAGTGGTACAAAAACCTGAGTATACCTTTAGGCGGCATTTCAAGCAACCCCGTCTGCCACAATTTGCTCTCCGCTGATGACAGCCGAAAGCCAGAAACACGTGTCCAGAGATAAGGAATTCGCCGCACCAACTTATGGTGAAGAACTTTCTACAACGTTACAGCACTTGCTGCACCCATTTATGGTGAAAGACTTTTTGAAATATTATTCGAATTCATTCTAATGACTGCATTTATCATGATGCTTTGGGGCTATTCGAGCTGAAATGTAAGACAGGGTTCTCCCTTTTTGGATTGTGTATTTAACGGCTCCCGTGAGCCTTTGAGCTGACGAGCTCTGGTGAAGGACCTGTGCGCCTACTGAGTGGTACAAAAACCTGAGTATACGTTTAGGCGGCATTTCAAGCAACCCCGTCTGCCACACTTTGCTCTCCGCTGATGACGGCCAAAAGCCAGCAACACGTGTCCGGAGATGCGTCATTCACTGCACCAAGTTATGGTGAAAAACTTTCTACAACGTTACAGCACTTGCTGCACCCATTTATGGTTAAAGACTTTTTGAAATATTATTCAAATTCATTCTAATGACTGCATTTATCATGATGCTTTGGGGTATTTGAGCTGAAATGTAAGACAGGGTGCTCCCTTTCTGGATTGTGTATTTAACAGCTCCCATGAGCCTTCGAGCTGACGAGCTCTGGTGCAGCACCTGTGCGCATACTGAGTGGTACAAAAACCTGAGTATACGTTTAGGCGGCATTTCAAGCAACCCCATTTGCCACACTTTGTTCTCCGCTGATGACGGCCGAAAGCTAGAAACACGTGTCCTGAGATACGGCATTCGCTGCACCAACTTATGGTGAAAACCCTCTACAACGTTACAGCACTTGCTGCACCCATTTATGGTGAAAGACCTTTTGAAAGATTATTCAAATTCATTCTAATGACTGAATTTATCATGATGATTTGGGGTTATTCGAGCTGAAATGCAAGAGAGGGTGCTCCCTTTTTGGACTGTGTATTGAACGGCTCCCGTGAGCCTTTGAGCTGACGAGCTTTGGTGAAACACCTGTGCACCGACTGAGTGGTACAAAAACCTGAGTATACGTTTAGGCGGCATTTCAAGCAGCCCCGTCTGCCACACTTTGCTCTCCGCTGATGATGGCCGAAAGCCAGAAACACGTGTCCTGAGATAAGGCATTCGCCGCACCAACTTATTGTGAAAAACTTTCTACAACATTACAGAACTTGCTGCACCCATTTATGCTGAAAGACTTTTTGAAATATTATTCGAATTCATTCTAATGACTGCATTTATCATGATGGTTTGGGGCTATTCGAGCTGAAATGTAAGACAGGGTGCTCCCTTTTTGGATTGTGTATTTAACGGCTCCTGTGAGCCTTTGAGCTGACGACCTATGGTGAAGCACTTGTGCGCCAACTGAGTGGTACAAAAACCTGAGTATACGTTTAGGCGGCATTTCAAACAACCCCGTCTGCCACACTTTGCTCTCCACTGATGAAGGCCGAAAGCCAGAAACACGTGTCCGGAGATACGGCATTCGCCGCACCAACCTATGATGACAAACTTTCTACAACATTACAGCACTTGCTGCACCCATTTATGGTGGAAGACTTTTTGAAATATTATTCGAATTCATTCTAATTACTGTATTTATCATGATGCTTTGGGGCTATTCGAGCTGAAATGTAAGACAGGGTGCTCCCTTTCTGGATTGTGTATTTAACGTCTCCCGTGAGCCTTTGAGCTGATGAGCTCTGGTGCAGCTCCTGTGCGCATACTGAGTGGTACAAAAACCTGAGTATATGTTTAGGCGGCATTTCAAGCAACCCCGTCTGCCACACTTTGCTCTCCGCTGATGACGGCCGAAAGCCAGAAACACGTGTCCGGAGGTACGGCATTCGCTGCACCAACTTATGGTGAAAAACTTTCTACAACGTTACAGCACTTGCTGCACCTATTTATGGTTAAAGACCTTTTGAAATATTATTCAAATTCATTCTAATGACTGCATTTATGATGATGATTTGGGGTTATTCGAGCTGAAATGTAAGACAGGGTGCTCCCTTTTTGGACTGTGTATTTAACGGCTATCGTGAGCCTTTGAGCTGACGAGCTCTGGTGCAGCACCTATGCGCATACTGAGTGGTACAAAAACCTGAGTATACCTTTAGGCGGCATTTCAAGCAACCCCGTCTGCCACACTTTGCTCTCCACTGATGAAGGCCGAAAGCCAGAAACACTTGTCCGGAGATACGGCATTCTCCGCACCAACTTATGGTGACAAACTTTCTACAACATTACAGCACTTGCTGCACCCATTTATGGTGGAAGAGTTTTTGAAATATTATTCAAATTCATTCTAATGACTGAATTTATCATGATGATTTGGGGTTATTCGAGCTGAAATGTAAGACAGGGTGCTCCCTTTTTGGACTGTGTATTGAACGGCTCCCGTGAGCCTTTGAGCTGACGAGCTTTGGTGAAGCACCTGTGCACCTACTGAGTGGTACAAAAACCTGAGTATACGTTTAGGTGGCATTTCAAGCAACCCCGTCTGCCACACTTTGCTCTCCGCTGATGATGGCCGAAAGCCAGAAACACGTGTCCTGAGATAAGGCATTCGCCGCACCAACTTATTGTGAAAAACTTTCTACAACATTACAGAACTTGCTGCACCCATTTATGCTGAAAGACTTTTTGAAATATTATTCGAATTCATTCTAATGACTGCATTTATCATGATGGTTTGGGGCTATTCGAGCTGAAATGTAAGACAGGGTGCTCCCTTTTTGGATTGTGTATTTAACGGCTCCTGTGAGCCTTTGAGCTGACGACCTATGGTGAAGCACCTGTGCGCCAACTGAGTGGTACAAAAACCTGAGTATACGTTTAGGCGGCATTTCAAGCAACCCTGTCTGCCACACTTTGCTCTCCACTGATGAAGGCCGAAAGCCAGAAACACGTGTCCGGAGATACGGCATTCGCCGCACCAACTTATGATGACAAACTTTCTACAACATTACAGCACTTGCTGCACCCATTTATGGTGGAAGACTTTTTGAAATATTATTCGAATTCATTGTAATTACTGCATTTATCATGATGCTTTGGGGCTATTCGAGCTGAAATGTAAGACAGGGTGCTCCCTTTCTGGATTGTGTATTTAACGGCTCCCGTGAGCCTTTGAGCTGACGAGCTCTGGTGCAGCTCCTGTGCGCATACTGAGTGGTACAAAAACCTGAGTATATGTTTAGGCGGCATTTCAGGCAACCCCGTCTGCCACACTTTGCTCTCCGCTGATGACGGCCGAAAGCCAGAAACACGTGTCCGGAGGTACGGCATTCGCTGCACCAACTTATGGTGAAAAACTTTCTACAACGTAACAGCACTTGCTGCACCTATTTATGGTTAAAGACCTTTTTAAATATTATTCAAATTCATTCTAATGACTGCATTTATGATGATGATTTGGGGTTATTCGAGCTGAAATGTAAGACAGGGTGCTCCCTTTTTGGACTGTGTATTTAACGGCTATCGTGAGCCTTTGAGCTGACGAGCTCTGGTGCAGCACCTATGCGCATACTGAGTGGTACAAAAACCTGAGTATACCTTTAGGCGGCATTTCAAGCAACCCCGTCTGCCACACTTTGCTCTCCACTGATGAAGGCCGAAAGCCAGAAACACTTGTCCGGAGATACGGCATTCGCCGCACCAACTTATGGTGACAAACTTTCTACAACATTACAGCACTTGCTGCACCCATTTATGGTGGAAGACTTTTTGAAATATTATTCAAATTCATTCTAATTACTGCATTTATCATGATGCTTTGGGGCTATTCGAGCTGAAATGTAAGACAGGGTGCTCCCTTTCTGGATTGTGTATTTAACGGCTCCCGTGAGCCTTTGAGCTGACGAGCTCTGGTGCAGCACCTGTGCGCATACTGAGTGGTACAAAAACCTGAGTATACGTTTAGGCGGCATTTCAAGCAACCCCGTCTGCCACACTTTGCTCTCCGTTGATGACGGCCGAAAGCCAGAAACACATGTCCGGAGGTACGGCATTCGCTGCACCAACTTATGGTGAAAAACATTCTACAACGTTACAGCACTTGCTGTACCTATTTATGGTGAAAGACCTTTTGAAATATTATTCAAATTCATTCTAATGACTACATTTATGATGATGATTTGGGGTTATTCGAGCTGAAATGTGAGACAGGGTGCTCCCTTTTTGGACTGTGTATTTACCGGCTCCCGTGAGCCTTTGAGCTGACGAGCTCTGGTGAAGCACCTGTGCGCCTACTGAGTGGTACAAAAACCTGAGTATACGTTTAGGCGGCATTTCAAGCAACCCTGTCTACCACACTTTGCTCTCTGCTGATGACGGCCGAAAGCCAGAAACACGTGTCCGGAGATAAGGCATTCGCCGCACCAACTTATGGTGAAAAACTTTCTACAATGTTACAGCACTTGCTGCACCCATTTATGGTGAAAGACTTTTTGAAATATTATTCGAATTCATTCTAATGACTGTATTTATCATGATGCTTTGGGGCTATTCGAGCTGAAATGTAAGACAGGGTTCTCCCTTTTTGGATTGTGTATTTAACAGCTCCCGTGAGCCTTTGAGCTGACGAGCTCTGGTGAAGCACCTGTGCGCCTACTGAGTATTACAAAAACCTGAGTATACGTTTAGGCGGCATTTCAAGCAACCCCGTCTGCCACACTTTGCTCTCCGCTGATGATGGCCAAAAGCCAGCAACACGTGTCCGGAGATACGGCATTCGCCGCACCAACTTATGGTGACAAACTTTCTACAACATTACAGCACTTGCTGCACCCATTTATGGTGGAAGACTTTTTGAAATATTATTCAAATTCATTCTAATTACTGCATTTATCATGATGCTTTGGGGCTATTCGAGCTGAAATGTAAGACAGGGTGCTCCCTTTCTGGATTGTGTATTTAACGGCTCCCGTGAGCCTTTGAGCTGACGAGCTCTGGTGCAGCTCCTGTGCGCATACTGAGTGGTACAAAAACCTGAGTATACGTTTAGGCGGCATTTCAAGCAACCCCGTCTGCCACACTTTGCTCTCCGCTGATGACGGCCGAAAGCCAGAAACACGTGTCCGGATGTACGGCATTCGCTGCACCAACTTATGGTGAAGAACTTTCTACAACGTTACAGCACTTGCTGCACCCATTTATGGTGAAAGACTTTTTGAAATATTATTCGAATTCATTCTAATGACTGCATTTATCATGATGCTTTGGGGCTATTCAAGCTGAAATGTAAGACAGGGTTCTCCCTTTCTGGATTGTGTATTTAACGGCTCCCGTGAGCCTTTGAGCTGACGAGCTCTGGTGCAGCTCCTGTGCGCATACTGAGTAGTACAAAAACCTGAGTATATGTTTAGGCGGCATTTCAAGCAACCCCGTCTGCCACACTTTGCTCTCCGCTGATGACGGCCGAAAGCCAGAAACACGTGTCCGGAGGTACGGCATTCGCTGCACCAACTTATGGTGAAAAACTTTCTACAACGTTACAGCACTTGCTGCACCTATTTATGGTTAAAGACCTTTTGAAATATTATTCAAATTCATTCTAATGACTGCATTTATGATGATGATTTGGGGTTATTCGAGCTGAAATGTAAGACAGGGTGCTCCCTTTTTGGACTGTGTATTTAACGGCTATCGTGAGCCTTTGAGCTGACGAGCTCTGGTGCAGCACCTATGCGCTTACTGAGTGGTACAAGAACCTGAGTATACCTTTAGACGGCATTTCAAGCAACCCCGTCTGCCACAATTTGCTCTCCGCTGATGACAGCCGAAAGCCAGAAACACGTGTCCGGAGATAAGGAATTCGCCGCACCAACTTATGGTGAAGAACTTTCTACAACGTTACAGCACTTGCTGCACCCATTTATGGTGAACGACCTTTTGAAATATTATTCAAATTCATTCTAATGACTGAATTTATCATGATGATTTGGGGTTATTCGAGCTGAAATGTAAGACAGGGTGCTCCCTTTTTGGATTGTGTATTTAACGGCTATCGTGAGCCTTTGAGCTGACGAGCTCTGGTGCAGCACCTATGCGCATACTGAGTGGTACAAAAACCTGAGTATACCTTTAGGCGGCATTTCAAGCAACCCCGTCTGCCACAATTTGCTCTCCGCTGATGACAGCCGAAAGCCAGAAACACGTGTCCAGAGATAAGGAATTCGCCGCACCAACTTATGGTGAAGAACTTTCTACAACGTTACAGCACTTGCTGCACCCATTTATGGTGAAAGACTTTTTGAAATATTATTCGAATTCATTCTAATGACTGCATTTATCATGATGCTTTGGGGCTATTCGAGCTGAAATGTAAGACAGGGTTCTCCCTTTTTGGATTGTGTATTTAACGGCTCCCGTGAGCCTTTGAGCTGACGAGCTCTGGTGAAGGACCTGTGCGCCTACTGAGTGGTACAAAAACCTGAGTATACGTTTAGGCGGCATTTCAAGCAACCCCGTCTGCCACACTTTGCTCTCCGCTGATGACGGCCAAAAGCCAGCAACACGTGTCCGGAGATACGTCATTCGCTGCACCAACTTATGGTGAAAAACTTTCTACAACGTTACAGCACTTGCTGCACCCATTTATGGTTAAAGACTTTTTGAAATATTATTCAAATTCATTCTAATGACTGCATTTATCATGATGCTTTGGGGCTATTTGAGCTGAAATGTAAGACAGGGTGCTCCCTTTTTGGATTGTGTATTTAACAGCTCCCATGAGCCTTCGAGCTGACGAGCTCTGGTGCAGCACCTGTGCGCATACTGAGTGGTACAAAAACCTGAGTATACGTTTAGGCGGCATTTCAAGCAACCCCATTTGCCACACTTTGTTCTCCGCTGATGACGGCCGAAAGCTAGAAACACGTGTCCTGAGATACGGCATTCGCTGCACCAACTTATGGTGAAAACCCTCTACAACGTTACAGCACTTGCTGCACCCATTTATGGTGAAAGACCTTTTGAAAGATTATTCAAATTCATTCTAATGACTGAATTTATCATGATGATTTGGGGTTATTCGAGCTGAAATGCAGGAGAGGGTGCTCCCTTTTTGGACTGTGTATTGAACGGCTCCCGTGAGCCTTTGAGCTGACGAGCTTTGGTGAAACACCTGTGCACCGACTGAGTGGTACAAAAACCTGAGTATACGTTTAGGCGGCATTTCAAGCAGCCCCGTCTGCCACACTTTGCTCTCCGCTGATGATGGCCGAAAGCCAGAAACACGTGTCCTGAGATAAGGCATTCGCCGCACCAACTTATTGTGAAAAACTTTCTACAACATTACAGAACTTGCTGCACCCATTTATGCTGAAAGACTTTTTGAAATATTATTCGAATTCATTCTAATGACTGCATTTATCATGATGGTTTGGGGCTATTCGAGCTGAAATGTAAGACAGGGTGCTCCCTTTTTGGATTGTGTATTTAACGGCTCCTGTGAGCCTTTGAGCTGACGACCTATGGTGAAGCACTTGTGCGCCAACTGAGTGGTACAAAAACCTGAGTATACGTTTAGGCGGCATTTCAAACAACCCCGTCTGCCACACTTTGCTCTCCACTGATGAAGGCCGAAAGCCAGAAACACGTGTCCGGAGATACGGCATTCGCCGCACCAACCTATGATGACAAACTTTCTACAACATTACAGCACTTGCTGCACCCATTTATGGTGGAAGACTTTTTGAAATATTATTCGAATTCATTCTAATTACTGTATTTATCATGATGCTTTGGGGCTATTCGAGCTGAAATGTAAGACAGGGTGCTCCCTTTCTGGATTGTGTATTTAACGTCTCCCGTGAGCCTTTGAGCTGATGAGCTCTGGTGCAGCTCCTGTGCGCATACTGAGTGGTACAAAAACCTGAGTATATGTTTAGGCGGCATTTCAAGCAACCCCGTCTGCCACACTTTGCTCTCCGCTGATGACGGCCGAAAGCCAGAAACACGTGTCCGGAGGTACGGCATTCGCTGCACCAACTTATGGTGAAAAACTTTCTACAACGTTACAGCACTTGCTGCACCTATTTATGGTTAAAGACCTTTTGAAATATTATTCAAATTCATTCTAATGACTGCATTTATGATGATGATTTGGGGTTATTCGAGCTGAAATGTAAGACAGGGTGCTCCCTTTTTGGACTGTGTATTTAACGGCTATCGTGAGCCTTTGAGCTGACGAGCTCTGGTGCAGCACCTATGCGCATACTGAGTGGTACAAGAACCTGAGTATACCTTTAGGCGGCATTTCAAGCAACCCCGTCTGCCACAATTTGCTCTCCGCTGATGACAGCCGAAAGCCAGAAACACGTGTCCGGAGATAAGGAATTCGCCGCACCAACTTATAGTGAAGAACTTTCTACAACGTTACAGCACTTGCTGCACCCATTTATGGTGAAAGACCTTTTGAAATATTATTCAAATTCATTCTAATGACTGCATTTATCATGATGATTTGGGGTTATTCGAGCTGAAATGTAAGACAGGGTGCTCCCTTTTTGGATTGTGTATTTAACGGCTATCGTGAGCCTTTGAGCTGACGAGCTCTGGTGCAGCACCTATGCGCATACTGAGTGGTACAAAAACCTGAGTATACCTTTAGGCGGCATTTCAAGCAACCCCGTCTGCCACAATTTGCTCTCCGCTGATGACAGCCAAAAGCCAGAAACACGTGTCCGGAGATAAGGAATTCGCCGAACCAACTTATGGTGAAGAACTTTCTACAACGTTACAGCACTTGCTGCACCCATTTATGGTGAAAGACTTTTTGAAATATTATTTAATTTCATTCTAATGACTGCATTTATCATGATGCTTTGGGGCTATTCGAGCTGAAATGTAAGACAGGGTTCTCTCTTTTTGGATTGTGTATTTAACGGCTCCTGTGAGCCTTCGAGCTGACGAGCTCTGGTGAAGCACCTGTGCGTCTACTGAGTGGTACAAAAACCTGAGTATATGTTTAGGCGGCATTTCAAGCAACCCCGTCTGCCACACTTTGCTCTCCCCTGATGACGTCCGAAAGCAAGAAACACGTGTCCGGAGATACGGCATTCGCTGCACCAACTTATGGTGAAAAACTTTCTACAACGTTACAGCACTTGCTGCACCCATTTATGGTGAAAGACTTTTTGAAATATTATTCAAATTCATTCTAATGACTGCATTTATCATGATGCTTTGGGGCTATTTGAGCTGAAATGTAAGACAGGGTGCTCCCTTTTTGGATTGTGTATTTAACAGCTCCCGTGAGCCTTTGAGCTGACGAGCTCTGGTGCAGCACCTGTGCGCATACTGAGTGGTACAAAAACCTGAGTATACGTTTAGGCGGCATTTCAAGCAACCCCATCTGCCACACTTTGTTCTTCGCTGATGACGGCCGAAAGCTAGAAACACGTGTCCGGAGATACGGCATTCGCTGCACCAACTTATGGTGAAAACCCTCTACAACGTTACAGCACTTGCTGCACCCATTTATGGTGAAAGACCTTTTGAAATATTATTCAAATTCATTCTAATGACTGAATTTATCATGATGATTTGGGGTTATTCGAGCTGAAATGTAAGACAGGGTGCTCCCTTTTTGGACTGTGTATTGAACGGCTCCCGTGAGCCTTTGAGCTGACGAGCTTTGGTGAAGCACCTGTGCACCTACTGAGTGGTACAAAAACCTGAGTATACGTTTAGGCGGCATTTCAAGCAACCCCGTCTGCCACACTTTGCTCTCCGCTGATGATGGCCGAAAGCCAGAAACACGTGTCCTGAGATAAGGCATTCGCCGCACCAACTTATTGTGAAAAACTTTCTACAACATTACAGAACTTGCTGCACCCATTTATGCTGAAAGACTTTTTGAAATATTATTCGAATTCATTCTAATGACTGCATTTATCATGATGGTTTGGGGCTATTCGAGCTGAAATGTAAGACAGGGTGCTCCCTTTTTGGATTGTGTATTTAACGGCTCCTGTGAGCCTTTGAGCTGACGACCTATGGTGAAGCACTTGTGCGCCAACTGAGTGGTACAAAAACCTGAGTATACGTTTAGGCGGCATTTCAAGCAACCCCGTCTGCCACACTTTGCTCTCCACTGATGAAGGCCGAAATCCAGAAACACATGTCTGGAGATACGGCATTCGCCGTACCAACTTATGATGACAAACTTTCTACAACATTACAGCACTTGCTGCACCCATTTATGGTGGAAGACTTTTTGAAATATTATTCGAATTCATTCTAATTTCTGCATTTATCATGATGCTTTGGGGCTTTTCGAGCTGAAATGTAAGACAGGGTGCTCCCTTTCTGGATTGTGTATTTAACGACTCCTGTGAGCCTTTGAGCTGACGAGCTCTGGTGCAGCTCCTGTGCGCATACTGAGTGGTACAAAAACCTGAGTATACGTTTAGGCGGCATATCAAGCAACCCCGTCTGCCACACTTTGCTCTCCGCTGATAACGGCCGAAAGCCAGAAACACATGTCCGGAGGTACGGCATTCGCTGCACCAACTTATGGTGAAAAACTTTCTACAACGTTACAGCACTTGCTGCACCTATTTATGGTGAAAGACCTTTTGAAATATTATTCAAATTCATTCTAATGACTGCAGTTATGATGATGATTTGGTGTTATTCGAGCTGAAATGTAAGACAGGGTGCTCCCTTTTTGGACTGTGTATTTACCGGCTCCCGTGAGCCTTTGAGCTGACGAGCTCTGGTGAAGCACCTGTGCGCCTACTGAGTGGTACAAAAACCTGAGTATACGTTTAGGCGGCATTTCAAGCAACCCTGTCTACCACACTTTGCTCTCTGCGGATGACGGCCGAAAGCCAGAAACACGTGTCCGGAGATAAGGCATTCGCCGCACCAACTTATGGTGAAAAACTTTCTACAATGTTACAGCACTTCCTGCACCCATTTATGGTGAAAGACTTTTTGAAATATTATTCGAATTCATTCTAATGACTGCATTTATCATGATGCTTTGGGGCTATTCGAGCTGAAATGTAAGACAGGGTTCTCCCTTTTTGGATTGTGTATTTAACGGCTCCCGTGAGCCTTTGAGCTGACGAGCTCTGGTGAAGCACCTGTGCGCCTACTGAGTGGTACAAAAACCTGAGTATACGTTTAGGCGGCATTTCTAGCAACCCCGTCTGCCACACTTTGCTCTCCGCTGATGACGGCCAAAAGCCAGCAACACGTGTCCGGAGATACTGCATTCGCTGCACCAACTTATGGTGAAAAACTTTCTACAACGTTACAGCACTTGCTGCACCCATTTATGGTGAAAGACTTTTTGAAATATTATTCAAATTCATTCTAATGACTGCATTTATCATGATGCTTTGGGGCCATTTGAGCTGAAATGTGAGACAGGGTGCTCCCTTTTTGCATTGTGTATTTAACAGCTCCCATGAGCCTTCGAGCTGACGAGCTCTGGTGCAGCACCTGTGCGCATACTGAGTGGTACAAAAACCTGAGTATACGTTTAGGCGGCATTTCAAGCAACCCCATCTGCCACACTTTGCTCTCCGCTGATGACGGCCGAAAGCTAGAAACACGTGTCCGGAGATACGGCATTCGCTGCACCAACTTATGGTGAAAACCCTCTACAACGTTACAGCACTTGCTGCACCCATTTATGGTGAAAGACCTTTTGAAATATTATTCAAATTCATTCTAATGACTGAATTTATCATGATGATTTGGGGTTATTCGAGCTGAAATGTAAGACAGGGTGCTCCCTTTTTGGACTGTGTATTGAACGGCTCCCGTGAGCCTTTGAGCTGACGAGCTTTGGTGAAGCACCTGTGCACCTACTGAGTGGTACAAAAACCTGAGTATACGTTTAGGCGGCATTTCAAGCAACCCCGTCTGCCACACTTTGCTCTCCGCTGATGATGGCCGAAAGCCAGAAACACGTGTCCTGAGATAAGGCATTCGCCGCACCAACTTATTGTGAAAAACTTTCTACAACATTACAGAACTTGCTGCACCCATTTATGCTGAAAGACTTTTTGAAATATTATTCGAATTCATTCTAATGACTGCATTTATCATGATGGTTTGGGGCTATTCGAGCTGAAATGTAAGACAGGGTGCTCCCTTTTTGGATTGTGTATTTAACGGCTCCTGTGAGCCTTTGAGCTGACGACCTATGGTGAAGCACTTGTGCGCCAACTGAGTGGTACAAAAACCTGAGTATACGTTTAGGCGGCATTTCAAACAACCCGTCTGCCACACTTTGCTCTCCACTGATGAAGGCCGAAAGCCAGAAACACGTGTCCGGAGATACGGCATTCGCCGCACCAACTTATGATGACAAACTTTCTACAACATTACAGCACTTGCTGCAACCATTTATGGTGGAAGACTTTTTGAAATATTATTCGAATTCATTCTAATTACTGTATTTATCATGATGCTTTGGGGCTATTCGAGCTGAAATGTAAGACAGGGTGCTCCCTTTCTGGATTGTGTATTTAACGGCTCCCGTGAGCCTTTGAGCTGACGAGCTCTGGTGCAGCTCCTGTGCGCATACTGAGTAGTACAAAAACCTGAGTATATGTTTAGGTGGCATTTCAAGCAACCCCGTCTGCCACACTTTGCTCTCCGCTGATGACGGCCGAAAGCCAGAAACACGTGTCCGGAGGTACGGCATTCGCTGCACCAACTTATGGTGAAAAACTTTCTACAACGTTACAGCACTTGCTGCACCTATTTATGGTTAAAGACCTTTTGAAATATTATTCAAATTCATTCTAATGACTGCATTTATGATGATGATTTGGGGTTATTCGAGCTGAAATGTAAGACAGGGTGCTCCCTTTTTGGACTGTGTATTTAACGGCTATCGTGAGCCTTTGAGCTGACGAGCTCTGGTGCAGCACCTATGCGCATACTGAGTGGTACAAGAACCTGAGTATACCTTTAGGCGGCATTTCAAGCAACCCCGTCTGCCACAATTTGCTCTCCGCTGATGACAGCCGAAAGCCAGAAACACGTGTCCGGAGATAAGGAATTCGCCGCACCAACTTATGGTGAAGAACTTTCTACAACGTTACAGCACTTGCTGCACCCATTTATGCTGAAAGACTTTTTGAAATATTATTCAAATTCATTCTAATGACTGCATTTATCATGATGCTTTGGGGCTATTCGAGCTGAAATGTAAGACAGGGTTCTCCCTTTTTGGATTGTGTATTTAACGGCTCCCGTGAGCCTTTGAGCTGACGAGCTCTTGTGAAGCACCTGTGCGCCTACTGAGTGGTACAAAAACCTGAGTATACGTTTAGGCGGCATTTCAAGCAACCCCGTCTGCCACACTTTGCTCTCCGCTGATGACGTCCGAAAGCAAGAAACACGTGTCCGGAGATACGGCATTCGCTGCACCAACTTATGGTGAAAAACTTTCTACAACGTTACAGCACTTGCTGCACCCATTTATGGTGAAAGACTTTTTGAAATATTATTCAAATTCATTCTAATGACTGCATTTATCATGATGCTTTGGGGCTATTTGAGCTGAAATGTAAGACAGGGTGCTCCCTTTTTGGATTGTGTATTTAACAGCTCCCGTGAGCCTTTGAGCTGACAAGCTCTGGTGCAGCACCTGTGCGCATAATGAGTGGTACAAAAACCTGAGTATACGTTTAGGCGGCATTTCAAGCAACCCCATCTGCCACACTTTGTTCTCCGCTGATGACGGCCGAAAGCTAGAAACACGTGTCCGGAGATACGGCATTCGCTGCACCACCTTATGGTGAAAACCCTCTACAATGTTACAGCACTTGCTGCACCCATTTATGGTGAAAGACCTTTTGAAATATTATTCAAATTCATTCTAAAGACTGAATTTATCATGATGATTTGGGGTTATTCGAGCTGAAATGTAAGACAGGGTGCTCCCTTTTTGGACTGTGTATTGAACGGCTCCCGTGAGCCTTTGAGCTGACGAGCTTTGGTGAAGCACCTGTGCACCTACTGAGTGGTACAAAAACCTGAGTATACGTTTAGGCGGCATTTCAAGCAACCCCGTCTGCCACACTTTGCTCTCCGCTGATGATGGCCGAAAGCCAGAAACACGTGTCCTGAGATAAGGCATTCGCTGCACCAACTTATTGTGAAAAACTTTCTACAACATTACAGCACTTGCTGCACCCATTTATGGTGAAAGACTTTTTGAAATATTATTCAAATTCATTCTAATGACTGCATTTATCATGATGCTTTGGGGCTATTTGAGCTGAAATGTAAGAAAGGGTGCTCCCTTTCTGGATTGTGTATTTAACGGCTCCAGTGAGCCTTTGAGCTGACGAGCTCTGGTGCAGCTCCTGTGCGCATACTGAGTGGTACAAAAACCTGAGTATACGTTTAGGCGGCATTTCAAGCAACCCCGTCTGCCACACTTTGCTCTCCACTGATGACGGCCGAAAGCCAGAAACACGTGTCCGGAGGTACGGCATTCGCTGCACCAACTTATGGTGAAAAACTTTCTACAACGTTACAGCACTTGCTGCACCTATTTATGGTGAAAGACCTTTTAAAATATTATTCAAATTCATTCTAATGACTGCATTTATGATGATGATTTGGGGTTATTCGAGCTGAAATGTACGACAGGGTGCTCCCTTTTTGGACTGTGTATTGAACGGCTCCCGTGAGCCTTTGAGCTGACGAGCTTTGGTGAAGCACCTGTGCACCTACTGAGTGTTACAAAAACCAGAGTATACGTTTAGGTGGCATTTCAAGCCACCCCGTCTGCCACACTTTGCTCTCCGCTGATGATGGCCGAAAGCCAGAAACACGTGTCCTGAGATAAGGCATTCGCTGCACCAACTTATTGTGAAAAACTTTCTACAACATTACAGAACTTGCTGCACCCATTTATGCTGAAAGACTTTTTGAAATATTATTCAAATTCATTCTAATGACTGCATTTATCATGATGGTTTGGGGCTATTCGAGCTGAAATGTAAGACTGGGTGCTCCCTTTTTGGATTGTGTATTTAACGGCTCCTGTGAGCCTTTGAGGTGACGACCTATGGTGAAGCACCTGTGCGCCAACTGAGTGGTACAAAAACCTGAGTACACGTTTAGGCGGCATTTCAAGCAACCCCGTCTGCCACACTTTGCTCTCCACTGATGAAGGCCGAAAGCCAGAAACACGTGTCCGGAGATACGGCATTCGCCGCACCAACTTATGATGACAAACTTTCTACAACATTACAGCACTTGCTGCACCCATTTATGGTGGAAGACTTTTTGAAATATTATTCGAATTCATTCTAATTACTGCATTTATCATGATGCTTTGGGGCTATTCGAGCTGAAATGTAAGACAGGGTGCTCCCTTTCTGGATTGTGTATTTAACGTCTCCCGTGAGCCTTTGAGCTGATGAGCTCTGGTGCAGCTCCTGTGCGCATACTGAGTGGTACAAAAACCTGAGTATATGTTTAGGCGGCATTTCAAGCAACCCCGTCTGCCACACTTTGCTCTCCGATGATGACGGCCGAAAGCCAGAAACACGTGTCCGGAGGTACGGCATTCGCTGCGCCAACTTATGGTGAAAAACTTTCTACAACGTTACAGCACTTGCTGCACCTATTTATGGTTAAAGACCTTTTGAAATATTATTCAAATTCATTCTAATGACTGCATTTATGATGATGATTTGGGGTTATTCGAGCTGAAATGTAAGACAGGGTGCTCCCTTTTTGGACTGTGTATTTACCGGCTCCCGTGAGCCTTTGAGCTGACGAGCTCTGGTGAAGCACCTGTGCGCCTACTGAGTGGTACAAAAACCTGAGTATACGTTTAGGCGGCATTTCAAGCAACCCCGTCTGCCACACTTTGCTCTCCGCTGATGACGGCCAAAAGCCAGCAACACGTGTCCGGAGATCCGGCATTCGCCGCACCAACTTATGGTGAAAAACTTTCTACAACGTTACAGTATTTGCTGCACCCATTTATGGTGAAAGACCTTTTGAAATATTATTCAAATTCATTCTAATGACTGCATTTATCATGATGATTTGGGGTTATTCGAGCTGAAATGCAAGACAGGGTGCTCCCTTTTTGGATTGTGTATTTAACGGCTATCGTGAGCCTTTGAGCTGACGAGCTCTGGTGCAGCACCTATGCGCATACTGAGTGGTACAAAAACCTGAGTATACTTTTAGGCGGCATTTCAAGCAACCCCGTCTGCCACACTTTGCTCTCCGCTGATGACGGCCAAAAGCCAGCAACACGTGTCCGGAGATCCGGCATTCGCCGCACCAACTTATGGTGAAAAACTTTCTACAACGTTACAGTATTTGCTGCACCCATTTATGGTGAAAGACCTTTTGAAATATTATTCAAATTCATTCTAATGACTGCATTTATCATGATGATTTGGGGTTATTCGAGCTGAAATGTAAGACAGGGTGCTCCCTTTTTGGATTGTGTATTTAACGGCTATCGTGAGCCTTTGAGCTGACGAGCTCTGGTGCAGCACCTATGCGCATACTGAGTGGTACAAAAACCTGAGTATACCTTTAGGCGGCATTTCAAGCAACCCCGTCTGCCACAATTTGCTCTCCGCTGATGACAGCCGAAAGCCAGAAACACGTGTCCGGAGATAAGGAATTCGCCGCACCAACTTATGGTGAAGAACTTTCTACAATGTTACAGCACTTGCTGCACCCATTTATGGTGAAAGACTTTTTGAAATATTATTCGAATTCATTCTAATTACTGTATTTATCATGATGCTTTGGGGCTATTCGAGCTGAAATGTAAGACAGGGTGCTCCCTTTCTGGATTGTGTATTTAACGGCTCCCGTGAGCCTTTGAGCTGACGAGCTCTGGTGCAGCTCCTGTGCGCATACTGAGTAGTACAAAAACCTGAGTATATGTTTAGGTGGCATTTCAAGCAACCCCGTCTGCCACACTTTGCTCTCCGCTGATGACGGCCGAAAGCCAGAAACACGTGTCCGGAGGTACGGCATTCGCTGCACCAACTTATGGTGAAAAACTTTCTACAACGTTACAGCACTTGCTGCACCTATTTATGGTTAAAGACCTTTTGAAATATTATTCAAATTCATTCTAATGACTGCATTTATGATGATGATTTGGGGTTATTCGAGCTGAAATGTAAGACAGGGTGCTCCCTTTTTGGACTGTGTATTTAACGGCTATCGTGAGCCTTTGAGCTGACGAGCTCTGGTGCAGCACCTATGCGCATACTGAGTGGTACAAGAACCTGAGTATACCTTTAGGCGGCATTTCAAGCAACCCCGTCTGCCACAATTTGCTCTCCGCTGATGACAGCCGAAAGCCAGAAACACGTGTCCGGAGATAAGGAATTCGCCGCACCAACTTATGGTGAAGAACTTTCTACAACGTTACAGCACTTGCTGCACCCATTTATGCTGAAAGACTTTTTGAAATATTATTCAAATTCATTCTAATGACTGCATTTATCATGATGCTTTGGGGCTATTCGAGCTGAAATGTAAGACAGGGTTCTCCCTTTTTGGATTGTGTATTTAACGGCTCCCGTGAGCCTTTGAGCTGACAAGCTCTTGTGAAGCACCTGTGCGCCTACTGAGTGGTACAAAAACCTGAGTATACGTTTAGGCGGCATTTCAAGCAACCCCGTCTGCCACACTTTGCTCTCCGCTGATGACGTCCGAAAGCAAGAAACACGTGTCCGGAGATACGGCATTCGCTGCACCAACTTATGGTGAAAAACTTTCTACAACGTTACAGCACTTGCTGCACCCATTTATGGTGAAAGACTTTTTGAAATATTATTCAAATTCATTCTAATGACTGCATTTATCATGATGCTTTGGGGCTATTTGAGCTGAAATGTAAGACAGGGTGCTCCCTTTTTGGATTGTGTATTTAACAGCTCCCGTGAGCCTTTGAGCTGACAAGCTCTGGTGCAGCACCTGTGCGCATACTGAGTGGTACAAAAACCTGAGTATACGTTTAGGCGGCATTTCAAGCAACCCCATCTGCCACACTTTGTTCTCCGCTGATGACGGCCGAAAGCTAGAAACACGTGTCCGGAGATACGGCATTCGCTGCACCACCTTATGGTGAAAACCCTCTACAATGTTACAGCACTTGCTGCACCCATTTATGGTGAAAGACCTTTTGAAATATTATTCAAATTCATTCTAATGACTGAATTTATCATGATGATTTGGGGTTATTCGAGCTGAAATGTAAGACAGGGTGCTCCCTTTTTGGACTGTGTATTGAACGGCTCCCGTGAGCCTTTGAGCTGACGAGCTTTGGTGAAGCACCTGTGCACCTACTGAGTGGTACAAAAACCTGAGTATACGTTTAGGCGGCATTTCAAGCAACCCCGTCTGCCACACTTTGCTCTCCGCTGATGATGGCCGAAAGCCAGAAACACGTGTCCTGAGATAAGGCATTCGCCGCACCAACTTATTGTGAAAAACTTTCTACAACATTACAGAACTTGCTGCACCCATTTATGCTGAAAGACTTTTTGAAATATTATTCGAATTCATTCTAATGACTGCATTTATCATGATGGTTTGGGGCTATTCGAGCTGAAATGTAAGACAGGGTGCTCCCTTTTTGGATTGTGTATTTAACGGCTCCTGTGAGCCTTTCAGCTGACGACCTATGGTGAAGCACCTGTGCGCCAACTGAGTGGTACAAAAACCTGAGTATACGTTTAGGGGGCATTTCAAGCAACCCCGTCTGCCACACTTTGCTCTCCACTGATGAAGACCGAAAGCCAGAAACACGTGTCCGGAGATACGGCATTCGCCGCACCAACTTATGATGACAAACTTTCTACAACATTACAGCACTTGCTGCACCCATTTGTGGTGGAAGACTTTTTGAAATATTATTCGAATTCATTCTAATTACTGCATTTATCATGATGCTTTGGGGCTATTCGAGCTGAAATGTAAGACAGGGTGCTCCCTTTCTGGATTGTGTATTTAACGGCTCCCGTGAGCCTTTGAGCTGACGAGCTCTGGTGCAGCTCCTGTGCGCATACTGAGTGGTACAAAAACCTGAGTATACGTTTAGGCGGCATTTCAAGCAACCCCGTCTGCCACACTTTGCTCTCCGCTGATAACGGCCGAAAGCCAGAAACACGTGTCCGGAGGTGCGGCATTCGCTGCACCAACTTATGGTGAAAAACTTTCTACAACGTTACAGCACTTGCTGCACCTATTTATGGTGAGAGACCTTTTGAAATATTATTCAAATTCATTCTAATGACAGCATTTATGATGATGATTTGGGGTTATTCGAGCTGAAATGTAAGACAGGGTGCTCCCTTTTTGGACTGTGTATTTAACGGCTCCCGTGAGCCTTTGAGCTGACGAGCTCTGGTGAAGCACCTGTGCGCCTACTGAGTGGTACAAAAACCTGAGTATACGTTTAGGCGGCATTTCAAGCAACCCTGTCTACCACACTTTGATCTCTGCTGATGACGGCCGAAACCCAGAAACACGTGTCCGGAGATAAGGCATTCGCCGCACCAACTTATGGTGAAAAACTTTCTACAATGTTACAGCACTTGCTGCACCCATTTATGGTAAAAGACTTTTTGAAATATTATTCGAATTCATTCTAATGACTGCATTTATCATGATGCTTTGGGGCTATTCGAGCTGAAATGTAAGACAGGTTTCTCCCTTTTTGGATTAAGTATTTAACGGCTCCCGTGAGCCTTTGAGCTGACGAGCTCTGGTGAAGCACCTGTGCGCCTACTGAGTGGTACAAAAACCTGAGTATACGTTTAGGCGGCATTTCAAGCAACCCCGTCTGCCACACTTTGCTCTCTGCTGATGATGGCCAAAAGCCAGCAACACGTGTCCGGAGATACGGCATTCGCCGCACCAACTTATGGTGAAAAACTTTCTACAACGTTACAGCATTTGCTGCACCCATTTAAGGTGAAAGACCTTTTGAAATATTATTCAAATTCATTCTAATGACTGCATTTATCATGATGATTTGGGGTTATTCGAACTGAAATGTAAGACAGTGTGCTCCCTTTTTGGATTGTGTATTTAACGGCTATCTTGAGCCTTTGAGCTGACGAGCTCTGGTGCAGCACCTATGCGCATACTGAGTGGTACAAAAACCTGAGTATACCTTTAGGCGGCATTTCAAGCAACCCCGTCTGCCACAATTTGCTCTCCGCTGATGACAGCCGAAAGCCAGAAACACGTGTCCGGAGATAAAAAATTCGCCGCACCAACTTATGGTGAAGAACTTTCTACAACGTTACAGCACTTGCTGCACCCATTTATGGTGAAAGACTTTTTGAAATATTATTCAAATTCATTCTAATGACTGCATTTATCATGATGCTTTGGGGCTATTCGAGCTGAAATGTAAGACAGGGTTCTCCCTTTTTGGATTGTGTATTTAACGGCTCCCGTGAGCCTTTGAGCTGACGAGCTCTGGTGAAGCACCTGTGCGCCTACTGAGTGGTACAAAAGCCTGAGTATACGTTTAGGCGGCATTTCAAGCAACCCCGTCTGCCACACTTTGCTCTCCGCTGATGACGGCCAAAAGCCAGCAACACGTGTCCGGAGATCCGGCATTCGCCGCACCAACTTATGGTGAAAAACTTTCTACAACGTTACAGTATTTGCTGCACCCATTTATGGTGAAAGACCTTTTGAAATATTATTCAAATTCATTCTAATGACTGCATTTATCATGATGATTTGGGGTTATTCGAGCTGAAATGTAAGACAGGGTGCTCCCTTTTTGGATTGTGTATTTAACGGCTATCGTGAGCCTTTGAGCTGACGAGCTCTGGTGCAGCACCTATGCGCATACTGAGTGGTACAAAAACCTGAGTATACTTTTAGGCGGCATTTCAAGCAACCCCGTCTGCCACACTTTGCTCTCCGCTGATGACGGCCAAAAGCCAGCAACACGTGTCCGGAGATCCGGCATTCGCCGCACCAACTTATGGTGAAAAACTTTCTACAACGTTACAGTATTTGCTGCACCCATTTATGGTGAAAGACCTTTTGAAATATTATTCAAATTCATTCTAATGACTGCATTTATCATGATGATTTGGGGTTATTCGAGCTGAAATGTAAGACAGGGTGCTCCCTTTTTGGATTGTGTATTTAACGGCTATCGTGAGCCTTTGAGCTGACGAGCTCTGGTGCAGCACCTATGCGCATACTGAGTGGTACAAAAACCTGAGTATACCTTTAGGCGGCATTTCAAGCAACCCCGTCTGCCACAATTTGCTCTCCGCTGATGACAGCCGAAAGCCAGAAACACGTGTCCGGAGATAAGGAATTCGCCGCACCAACTTATGGTGAAGAACTTTCTACAACGTTACAGCACTTGCTGCACCCATTTATGGTGAAAGACTTTTTGAAATATTATTCGAATTCATTCTAATTACTGTATTTATCATGATGCTTTGGGGCTATTCGAGCTGAAATGTAAGACAGGGTGCTCCCTTTCTGGATTGTGTATTTAACGGCTCCCGTGAGCCTTTGAGCTGACGAGCTCTGGTGCAGCTCCTGTGCGCATACTGAGTAGTACAAAAACCTGAGTATATGTTTAGGTGGCATTTCAAGCAACCCCGTCTGCCACACTTTGCTCTCCGCTGATGACGGCCGAAAGCCAGAAACACGTGTCCGGAGGTACGGCATTCGCTGCACCAACTTATGGTGAAAAACTTTCTACAACGTTACAGCACTTGCTGCACCTATTTATGGTTAAAGACCTTTTGAAATATTATTCAAATTCATTCTAATGACTGCATTTATGATGATGATTTGGGGTTATTCGAGCTGAAATGTAAGACAGGGTGCTCCCTTTTTGGACTGTGTATTTAACGGCTATCGTGAGCCTTTGAGCTGACGAGCTCTGGTGCAGCACCTATGCGCATACTGAGTGGTACAAGAACCTGAGTATACCTTTAGGCGGCATTTCAAGCAACCCCGTCTGCCACAATTTGCTCTCCGCTGATGACAGCCGAAAGCCAGAAACACGTGTCCGGAGATAAGGAATTCGCCGCACCAACTTATGGTGAAGAACTTTCCACAACGTTACAGCACTTGCTGCACCCATTTATGCTGAAAGACTTTTTGAAATATTATTCAAATTCATTCTAATGACTGCATTTATCATGATGCTTTGGGGCTATTCGAGCTGAAATGTAAGACAGGGTTCTCCCTTTTTGGATTGTGTATTTAACGGCTCCCGTGAGCCTTTGAGCTGACAAGCTCTTGTGAAGCACCTGTGCGCCTACTGAGTGGTACAAAAACCTGAGTATACGTTTAGGCAGCATTTCAAGCAACCCCGTCTGCCACACTTTGCTCTCCGCTGATGACTTCCGAAAGCAAGAAACACGTGTCCGGAGATACGGCATTCGCTGCACCAACTTATGGTGAAAAACTTTCTACAACGTTACAGCACTTGCTGCACCCATTTATGGTGAAAGACTTTTTGAAATATTATTCAAATTCATTCTAATGACTGCATTTATCATGATGCTTTGGGGCTATTTGAGCTGAAATGTAAGACAGGGTGCTCCCTTTTTGGATTGTGTATTTAACAGCTCCCGTGAGCCTTTGAGCTGACAAGCTCTGGTGCAGCACCTGTGCGCATACTGAGTGGTACAAAAACCTGAGTATACGTTTAGGCGGCATTTCAAGCAACCCCATCTGCCACACTTTGTTCTCCGCTGATGACGGCCGAAAGCTAGAAACACGTGTCCGGAGATACGGCATTCGCTGCACCACCTTATGGTGAAAACCCTCTACAATGTTACAGCACTTGCTGCACCCATTTATGGTGAAAGACCTTTTGAAATATTATTCAAATTCATTCTAATGACTGAATTTATCATGATGATTTGGGGTTATTCGAGCTGAAATGTAAGACCGGGTGCTCCCTTTTTGGACTGTGTATTGAACGGCTCCCGTGAGCCTTTGAGCTGACGAGCTTTGGTGAAGCACCTGTGCACCTACTGAGTGGTACAAAAACCTGAGTATACGTTTAGGCGGCATTTCAAGCAACCCCGTCTGCCACACTTTGCTCTCCGCTGATGATGGCCGAAAGCCAGAAACACGTGTCCTGAGATAAGGCATTCGCCGCACCAACTTATTGTGAAAAACTTTCTACAACATTACAGAACTTGCTGCACCCATTTATGCTGAAAGACTTTTTGAAATATTATTCGAATTCATTCTAATGACTGCATTTATCATGATGGTTTGGGGCTATTCGAGCTGAAATGTAAGACAGGGTGCTCCCTTTTTGGATTGTGTATTTAACGGCTCCTGTGAGCCTTTCAGCTGACGACCTATGGTGAAGCACCTGTGCGCCAACTGAGTGGTACAAAAACCTGAGTATACATTTAGGGGGCATTTCAAGCAACCCCGTCTGCCACACTTTGCTCTCCACTGATGAAGACCGAAAGCCAGAAACACGTGTCCGGAGATACGGCATTCGCCGCACCAACTTATGATGACAAACTTTCTACAACATTACAGCACTTGCTGCACCCATTTGTGGTGGAAGACTTTTTGAAATATTATTCGAATTCATTCTAATTACTGCATTTATCATGATGCTTTGGGGCTATTCGAGCTGAAATGTAAGACAGGGTGCTCCCTTTCTGGATTGTGTATTTAACGGCTCCCGTGAGCCTTTGAGCTGACGAGCTCTGGTGCAGCTCCTGTGCGCATACTGAGTGGTACAAAAACCTGAGTATACGTTTAGGCGGCATTTCAAGCAACCCCGTCTGCCACACTTTGCTCTCCGCTGATAACGGCCGAAAGCCAGAAACACGTGTCCGGAGGTGCGGCATTCGCTGCACCAACTTATGGTGAAAAACTTTCTACAACGTTACAGCACTTGCTGCACCTATTTATGGTGAAAGACCTTTTGAAATATTATTCAAATTCATTCTAATGACAGCATTTATGATGATGATTTGGGGTTATTCGAGCTGAAATGTAAGACAGGGTGCTCCCTTTTTGGACTGTGTATTTAACGGCTCCCGTGAGCCTTTGAGCTGACGAGCTCTGGTGAAGCACCTGTGCGCCTACTGAGTGGTACAAAAACCTGAGTATACGTTTAGGCGGCATTTCAAGCAACCCTGTCTACCACACTTTGATCTCTGCTGATGACGGCCGAAACCCAGAAACACGTGTCCGGAGATAAGGCATTCGCCGCACCAACTTATGGTGAAAAACTTTCTACAATGTTACAGCACTTGCTGCACCCATTTATGGTGAAAGACTTTTTGAAATATTATTCGAATTCATTCTAATGACTGCATTTATCATGATGCTTTGGGGCTATTCGAGCTGAAATGTAAGACAGGTTTCTCCCTTTTTGGATTAAGTATTTAACGGCTCCCGTGAGCCTTTGAGCTGACGAGCTCTGGTGAAGCACCTGTGCGCCTACTGAGTGGTACAAAAACCTGAGTATACGTTTAGGCGGCATTTCAAGCAACCCCGTCTGCCACACTTTGCTCTCTGCTGATGATGGCCAAAAGCCAGCAACACGTGTCCGGAGATACGGCATTCGCCGCACCAACTTATGGTGAAAAACTTTCTACAACGTTACAGCATTTGCTGCACCCATTTATGGTGAAAGACCTTTTGAAATATTATTCAAATTCATTCTAATGACTGCATTTATCATGATGATTTGGGGTTATTCGAGCTGAAATGTAAGACAGGGTGCTCCCTTTTTGGATTGTGTATTTAACGGCTATCTTGAGCCTTTGAGCTGACGAGCTCTGGTGCAGCACCTATGCGCATACTGAGTGGTACAAAAACCTGAGTATACCTTTAGGCGGCATTTCAAGCAACCCCGTCTGCCACAATTTGCTCTCCGCTGATGACAGCCGAAAGCCAGAAACACGTGTCCGGAGATAAAAAATTCGCCGCACCAACTTATGGTGAAGAACTTTCTACAACGTTACAGCACTTGCTGCACCCATTTATGGTGAAAGACTTTTTGAAATATTATTCAAATTCATTCTAATGACTGCATTTATCATGATGCTTTGGGGCTATTCGAGCTGAAATGTAAGACAGGGTTCTCCCTTTTTGGATTGTGTATTTAACGGCTCCCGTGAGCCTTTGAGCTGACGAGCTCTGGTGAAGCACCTGTGCGCCTACTGAGTGGTACAAAAGCCTGAGTATACGTTTAGGCGGCATTTCAAGCAACCCCGTCTGCCACACTTTGCTCTCCGCTGATGACGGCCAAAAGCCAGCAACACGTGTCCGGAGATACGGCATTCGCCGCACCAACTTATGGTGAAAAACTTTCTACAACGTTACAGTATTTGCTGCACCCATTTATGGTGAAAGACCTATTGAAATATTATTCAAATTCATTCTAATGACTGCATTTATCATGATGATTTGGGGTTATTCGAGCTGAAATGTAAGACAGGGTGCTCCCTTTTTGGATTGTGTATTTAACGGCTATCTTGAGCCTTTGAGCTGACGAGCTCTGGTGCAGCACCTATGCGCATACTGAGTGGTACAAAAACCTGAGTATACCTTTAGGCGGCATTTCAAGCAACCCCGTCTGCCACAATTTGCTCTCCGCTGATGACAGCCGAAAGCCAGAAACACGTGTCTGGAGATAAGGAATTCGCCGCACCAACTTATGGTGAAGAACTTTCTACAACGTTACAGCACTTGCTGCACCCATTTATGGTGAAAGACTTTTTGAAATATTATTTGAATTAATTCTAATGACTGCATTTATCATGATGCTTTGGGGCTATTCGAGCTGAAATGTAAGACAGGGTTCTCTCTTTTTGGATTGTGTATTTAACGGCTCCTGTGAGCCTTTGAGCTGACGAGCTCTGGTGAAGCACCTGTGCGTCTACTGAGTGGTACAAAAACCTGAGTATATGTTTAGGCGGCATTTCAAGCAACCCTGTCTGCCACACTTTGCTCTCCGCTGATGACGGCCGAAAGCAAGAAACATGTGTCCGGAGATACGGCATTCGCTGCACCAACTTATGGTGAAAAACTTTCTACAACGTTACAGCACTTGCTGCACCCATTTATGATGAAAGACTTTTTGAAATATTATTCAAATTCATTCTAATGACTGCATTTATCATGATGCTTTGGGGCTATTTGAGCTGAAATGTAAGAAAGGGTGCTCCCTTTCTGGATTGTGTATTTAACAGCTCCTGTGAGCCTTTGAGCTGACGAGCTCTGGTGCAGCTCCTGTGCGCATACTGAGTGGTACAAAAACCTGAGTATACGTTTAGGCGGCATTTCAAGCAACCCCGTCTGCCACACTTTGCTCTCCACTGATGACGGCCGAAAGCCAGAAACACGTGTCCGGAGGTACGGCATTCGCTGCACCAACTTATGGTGAAAAACTTTCTACAACGTTACAGCACTTGCTGCACCTATTTATGGTGAAAGACCTTTTAAAATATTATTCAAATTCATTCTAATGACTGCATTTATGATGATGATTTGGGGTTATTCGAGCTGAAATGTACGACAGGGTGCTCCCTTTTTGGACTGTGTATTGAACGGCTCCCGTGAGCCTTTGAGCTGACGAGCTTTGGTGAAGCACCTGTGCACCTACTGAGTGTTACAAAAACCAGAGTATACGTTTAGGTGGCATTTCAAGCCACCCCGTCTGCCACACTTTGCTCTCCGCTGATGATGGCCGAAAGCCAGAAACACGTGTCCTGAGATAAGGCATTCGCCGCACCAACTTATTGTGAAAAACTTTCTACAACATTACAGAACTTGCTGCACCCATTTATGCTGAAAGACTTTTTGAAATATTATTCAAATTCATTCTAATGACTGCATTTATCATGATGGTTTGGGGCTATTCGAGCTGAAATGTAAGACTGGGTGCTCCCTTTTTGGATTGTGTATTTAACGGCTCCTGTGAGCCTTTGAGGTGACGACCTATGGTGAAGCACCTGTGCGCCAACTGAGTGGTACAAAAACCTGAGTACACGTTTAGGCGGCATTTCAAGCAACCCCGTCTGCCACACTTTGCTCTCCACTGATGAAGGCCGAAAGCCAGAAACACGTGTCCGGAGATACGGCATTCGCCGCACCAACTTATGATGACAAACTTTCTACAACATTACAGCACTTGCTGCACCCATTTATGGTGGAAGACTTTTTGAAATATTATTCGAATTCATTCTAATTACTGCATTTATCATGATGCTTTGGGGCTATTCGAGCTGAAATGTAAGACAGGGTGCTCCCTTTCTGGATTGTGTATTTAACGGCTCCCGTGAGCCTTTGAGCTGATGAGCTCTGGTGCAGCTCCTGTGCGCATACTGAGTGGTACAAAAACCTGAGTATATGTTTAGGCGGCATTTCAAGCAACCCCGTCTGCCACACTTTGCTCTCCGATGATGACGGCCGAAAGCCAGAAACACGTGTCCGGAGGTACGGCATTCGCTGCGCCAACTTATGGTGAAAAACTTTCTACAACGTTACAGCACTTGCTGCACCTATTTATGGTTAAAGACCTTTTGAAATATTATTCAAATTCATTCTAATGACTGCATTTATGATGATGATTTGGGGTTATTCGAGCTGAAATGTAAGACAGGGTGCTCCCTTTTTGGACTGTGTATTTACCGGCTCCCGTGAGCCTTTGAGCTGACGAGCTCTGGTGAAGCACCTGTGCGCCTACTGAGTGGTACAAAAACCTGAGTATACGTTTAGGCGGCATTTCAAGCAACCCCGTCTGCCACACTTTGCTCTCCGCTGATGACGGCCAAAAGCCAGCAACACGTGTCCGGAGATCCGGCATTCGCCGCACCAACTTATGGTGAAAAACTTTCTACAACGTTACAGTATTTGCTGCACCCATTTATGGTGAAAGACCTTTTGAAATATTATTCAAATTCATTCTAATGACTGCATTTATCATGATGATTTGGGGTTATTCGAGCTGAAATGTAAGACAGGGTGCTCCCTTTTTGGATTGTGTATTTAACGGCTATCGTGAGCCTTTGAGCTGACGAGCTCTGGTGCAGCACCTATGCGCATACTGAGTGGTACAAAAACCTGAGTATACCTTTAGGCGGCATTTCAAGCAACCCCGTCTGCCACAATTTGCTCTCCGCTGATGACAGCCGAAAGCCAGAAACACGTGTCCGGAGATAAGGAATTCGCCGCACCAACTTATGGTGAAGAACTTTCTACAACATTACAGAACTTGCTGCACCCATTTATGCTGAAAGACTTTTTGAAATATTATTCGAATTCATTCTAATGACTGCATTTATCATGATGGTTTGGGGCTATTCGAGCTGAAATGTAAGACAGGGTGCTCCCTTTTTGGATTGTGTATTTAACGGCTCCTGTGAGCCTTTCAGCTGACGACCTATGGTGAAGCACCTGTGCGCCAACTGAGTGGTACAAAAACCTGAGTATACGTTTAGGGGGCATTTCAAGCAACCCCGTCTGCCACACTTTGCTCTCCACTGATGAAGACCGAAAGCCAGAAACACGTGTCCGGAGATACGGCATTCGCCGCACCAATTTATGATGACAAACTTTCTACAACATTACAGCACTTGCTGCACCCATTTGTGGTGGAAGACTTTTTGAAATATTATTCGAATTCATTCTAATTACTGCATTTATCATGATGCTTTGGGGCTATTCGAGCTGAAATGTAAGACAGGGTGCTCCCTTTCTGGATTGTGTATTTAACGGCTCCCGTGAGCCTTTGAGCTGACGAGCTCTGGTGCAGCTCCTGTGCGCATACTGAGTGGTACAAAAACCTGAGTATACGTTTAGGCGGCATTTCAAGCAACCCCGTCTGCCACACTTTGCTCTCCGCTGATAACGGCCGAAAGCCAGAAACACGTGTCCGGAGGTGCGGCATTCGCTGCACCAACTTATGGTGAAAAACTTTCTACAACGTTACAGCACTTGCTGCACCTATTTATGGTGAAAGACCTTTTGAAATATTATTCAAATTCATTCTAATGACAGCATTTATGATGATGATTTGGGGTTATTCGAGCTGAAATGTAAGACAGGGTGCTCCCTTTTTGGACTGTGTATTTAACGGCTCCCGTGAGCCTTTGAGCTGACGAGCTCTGGTGAAGCACCTGTGCGCCTACTGAGTGGTACAAAAACCTGAGTATACGTTTAGGCGGCATTTCAAGCAACCCTGTCTACCACACTTTGATCTCTGCTGATGACGGCCGAAACCCAGAAACACGTGTCCGGAGATAAGGCATTCGCCGCACCAACTTATGGTGAAAAACTTTCTACAATGTTACAGCACTTGCTGCACCCATTTATGGTGAAAGACTTTTTGAAATATTATTCGAATTCATTCTAATGACTGCATTTATCATGATGCTTTGGGGCTATTCGAGCTGAAATGTAAGACAGGTTTCTCCCTTTTTGGATTAAGTATTTAACGGCTCCCGTGAGCCTTTGAGCTGACGAGCTCTGGTGAAGCACCTGTGCGCCTACTGAGTGGTACAAAAACCTGAGTATACGTTTAGGCGGCATTTCAAGCAACCCCGTCTGCCACACTTTGCTCTCTGCTGATGATGGCCAAAAGCCAGCAACACGTGTCCGGAGATACGGCATTCGCCGCACCAACTTATGGTGAAAAACTTTCTACAACGTTACAGCATTTGCTGCACCCATTTATGGTGAAAGACCTTTTGAAATATTATTCAAATTCATTCTAATGACTGCATTTATCATGATGATTTGGGGTTATTCGAGCTGAAATGTAAGACAGGGTGCTCCCTTTTTGGATTGTGTATTTAACGGCTATCTTGAGCCTTTGAGCTGACGAGCTCTGGTGCAGCACCTATGCGCATACTGAGTGGTACAAAAACCTGAGTATACCTTTAGGCGGCATTTCAAGCAACCCCGTCTGCCACAATTTGCTCTCCGCTGATGACAGCCGAAAGCCAGAAACACGTGTCCGGAGATAAAAAATTCGCCGCACCAACTTATGGTGAAGAACTTTCTACAACGTTACAGCACTTGCTGCACCCATTTATGGTGAAAGACTTTTTGAAATATTATTCAAATTCATTCTAATGACTGCATTTATCATGATGCTTTGGGGCTATTCGAGCTGAAATGTAAGACAGGGTTCTCCCTTTTTGGATTGTGTATTTAACGGCTCCCGTGAGCCTTTGAGCTGACGAGCTCTGGTGAAGCACCTGTGCGCCTACTGAGTGGTACAAAAGCCTGAGTATACGTTTAGGCGGCATTTCAAGCAACCCCGTCTGCCACACTTTGCTCTCCGCTGATGACGGCCAAAAGCCAGCAACACGTGTCCGGAGATACGGCATTCGCCGCACCAACTTATGGTGAAAAACTTTCTACAACGTTACAGTATTTGCTGCACCCATTTATGGTGAAAGACCTATTGAAATATTATTCAAATTCATTCTAATGACTGCATTTATCATGATGATTTGGGGTTATTCGAGCTGAAATGTAAGACAGGGTGCTCCCTTTTTGGATTGTGTATTTAACGGCTATCTTGAGCCTTTGAGCTGACGAGCTCTGGTGCAGCACCTATGCGCATACTGAGTGGTACAAAAACCTGAGTATACCTTTAGGCGGCATTTCAAGCAACCCCGTCTGCCACAATTTGCTCTCCGCTGATGACAGCCGAAAGCCAGAAACACGTGTCTGGAGATAAGGAATTCGCCGCACCAACTTATGGTGAAGAACTTTCTACAACGTTACAGCACTTGCTGCACCCATTTATGGTGAAAGACTTTTTGAAAAATTATTTGAATTAATTCTAATGACTGCATTTATCATGATGCTTTGGGGCTATTCGAGCTGAAATGTAAGACAGGGTTCTCTCTTTTTGGATTGTGTATTTAACGGCTCCTGTGAGCCTTTGAGCTGACGAGCTCTGGTGAAGCACCTGTGCGTCTACTGAGTGGTACAAAAACCTGAGTATATGTTTAGGCGGCATTTCAAGCAACCCTGTCTGCCACACTTTGCTCTCCGCTGATGACGGCCGAAAGCAAGAAACATGTGTCCGGAGATACGGCATTCGCTGCACCAACTTATGGTGAAAAACTTTCTACAACGTTACAGCACTTGCTGCACCCATTTATGATGAAAGACTTTTTGAAATATTATTCAAATTCATTCTAATGACTGCATTTATCATGATGCTTTGGGGCTATTTGAGCTGAAATGTAAGAAAGGGTGCTCCCTTTCTGGATTGTGTATTTAACAGCTCCTGTGAGCCTTTGAGCTGACGAGCTCTGGTGCAGCTCCTGTGCGCATACTGAGTGGTACAAAAACCTGAGTATACGTTTAGGCGGCATTTCAAGCAACCCCGTCTGCCACACTTTGCTCTCCACTGATGACGGCCGAAAGCCAGAAACACGTGTCCGGAGGTACGGCATTCGCTGCACCAACTTATGGTGAAAAACTTTCTACAACGTTACAGCACTTGCTGCACCTATTTATGGTGAAAGACCTTTTAAAATATTATTCAAATTCATTCTAATGACTGCATTTATGATGATGATTTGGGGTTATTCGAGCTGAAATGTACGACAGGGTGCTCCCTTTTTGGACTGTGTATTGAACGGCTCCCGTGAGCCTTTGAGCTGACGAGCTTTGGTGAAGCACCTGTGCACCTACTGAGTGTTACAAAAACCAGAGTATACGTTTAGGTGGCATTTCAAGCCACCCCGTCTGCCACACTTTGCTCTCCGCTGATGATGGCCGAAAGCCAGAAACACGTGTCCTGAGATAAGGCATTCGCCGCACCAACTTATTGTGAAAAACTTTCTACAACATTACAGAACTTGCTGCACCCATTTATGCTGAAAGACTTTTTGAAATATTATTCAAATTCATTCTAATGACTGCATTTATCATGATGGTTTGGGGCTATTCGAGCTGAAATGTAAGACTGGGTGCTCCCTTTTTGGATTGTGTATTTAACGGCTCCTGTGAGCCTTTGAGGTGACGACCTATGGTGAAGCACCTGTGCGCCAACTGAGTGGTACAAAAACCTGAGTACACGTTTAGGCGGCATTTCAAGCAACCCCGTCTGCCACACTTTGCTCTCCACTGATGAAGGCCGAAAGCCAGAAACACGTGTCCGGAGATACGGCATTCGCCGCACCAACTTATGATGACAAACTTTCTACAACATTACAGCACTTGCTGCACCCATTTATGGTGGAAGACTTTTTGAAATATTATTCGAATTCATTCTAATTACTGCATTTATCATGATGCTTTGGGGCTATTCGAGCTGAAATGTAAGACAGGGTGCTCCCTTTCTGGATTGTGTATTTAACGGCTCCCGTGAGCCTTTGAGCTGATGAGCTCTGGTGCAGCTCCTGTGCGCATACTGAGTGGTACAAAAACCTGAGTATATGTTTAGGCGGCATTTCAAGCAACCCCGTCTGCCACACTTTGCTCTCCGATGATGACGGCCGAAAGCCAGAAACACGTGTCCGGAGGTACGGCATTCGCTGCGCCAACTTATGGTGAAAAACTTTCTACAACGTTACAGCACTTGCTGCACCTATTTATGGTTAAAGACCTTTTGAAATATTATTCAAATTCATTCTAATGACTGCATTTATGATGATGATTTGGGGTTATTCGAGCTGAAATGTAAGACAGGGTGCTCCCTTTTTGGACTGTGTATTTACCGGCTCCCGTGAGCCTTTGAGCTGACGAGCTCTGGTGAAGCACCTGTGCGCCTACTGAGTGGTACAAAAACCTGAGTATACGTTTAGGCGGCATTTCAAGCAACCCCGTCTGCCACACTTTGCTCTCCGCTGATGACGGCCAAAAGCCAGCAACACGTGTCCGGAGATCCGGCATTCGCCGCACCAACTTATGGTGAAAAACTTTCTACAACGTTACAGTATTTGCTGCACCCATTTATGGTGAAAGACCTTTTGAAATATTATTCAAATTCATTCTAATGACTGCATTTATCATGATGATTTGGGGTTATTCGAGCTGAAATGTAAGACAGGGTGCTCCCTTTTTGGATTGTGTATTTAACGGCTATCGTGAGCCTTTGAGCTGACGAGCTCTGGTGCAGCACCTATGCGCATACTGAGTGGTACAAAAACCTGAGTATACCTTTAGGCGGCATTTCAAGCAACCCCGTCTGCCACAATTTGCTCTCCGCTGATGACAGCCGAAAGCCAGAAACACGTGTCCGGAGATAAGGAATTCGCCGCACCAACTTATGGTGAAGAACTTTCTACAACGTTACAGCACTTGCTGCACCCATTTATGGTGAAAGACTTTTTGAAATATTATTCGAATTCATTCTAATTACTGTATTTATCATGATGCTTTGGGGCTATTCGAGTTGAAATGTAAGACAGGGTGCTCCCTTTCTGGATTGTGTATTTAACGGCTCCCGTGAGCCTTTGAGCTGACGAGCTCTGGTGCAGCTCCTGTGCGCATACTGAGTAGTACAAAAACCTGAGCATATGTTTAGGTGGCATTTCAAGCAACCCCGTCTGCCACACTTTGCTCTCCGCTGATGACGGCCGAAAGCCAGAAACACGTGTCCGGAGGTACGGCATTCGCTGCACCAACTTATGGTGAAAAACTTTCTACAACGTTACAGCACTTGCTGCACCTATTTATGGTTAAAGACCTTTTGAAATATTATTCAAATTCATTCTAATGACTGCATTTATGATGATGATTTGGGGTTATTCAAGCTGAAATGTAAGACAGGGTGCTCCCTTTTTGGACTGTGTATTTAACGGCTATCGTGAGCCTTTGAGCTGACGAGCTCTGGTGCAGCACCTATGCGCATACTGAGTGGTACAAGAACCTGAGTATACCTTTAGGCGGCATTTCAAGCAACCCCGTCTGCCACAATTTGCTCTCCGCTGATGACAGCCGAAAGCCAGAAACACGTGTCCGGAGATAAGGAATTCGCCGCACCAACTTATGGTGAAGAACTTTCTACAACGTTACAGCACTTGCTGCACCCATTTATGCTGAAAGACTTTTTGAAATATTATTCAAATTCATTCTAATGACTGCATTTATCATGATGCTTTGGG
The DNA here is from genome assembly GCF_031143425.1 of Pleurodeles waltl. Taxonomy (NCBI): domain Eukaryota; kingdom Metazoa; phylum Chordata; class Amphibia; order Caudata; family Salamandridae; genus Pleurodeles; species Pleurodeles waltl. The sequence continues at coordinate 851,063,390 of NC_090444.1, forward strand.
GCTATTCGAGCTGAAATGTAAGACAGGGTTCTCCCTTTTTGGATTGTGTATTTAACGGCTCCCGTGAGCCTTTGAGCTGACGAGCTCTTGTGAAGCACCTGTGCGCCTACTGAGTGGTACAAAAACCTGAGTATACGTTTCGGCGGCATTTCAAGCAACCCCGTCTGCCACACTTTGCTCTCCGCTGATGACGTCCGAAAGCAAGAAACACGTGTCCGGAGATACGGCATTCGCTGCACCAACTTATGGTGAAAAACTTTCTACAACGTTACAGCACTTGCTGCACCCATTTATGGTGAAAGACTTTTTGAAATATTATTCAAATTCATTCTAATGACTGCATTTATCATGATGCTTTGGGGCTATTTGAGCTGAAATGTAAGACAGGGTGCTCCCTTTTTGGATTGTGTATTTAACAGCTCCCGTGAGCCTTTGAGCTGACAAGCTCTGGTGCAGCACCTGTGCGCATACTGAGTGGTACAAAAACCTGAGTATACGTTTAGGCGGCATTTCAAGCAACCCCATCTGCCACACTTTGTTCTCCGCTGATGACGGCCGAAAGCTAGAAACACGTGTCCGGAGATACGGCATTCGCTGCACCACCTTATGGTGAAAACCCTCTACAATGTTACAGCACTTGCTGCACCCATTTATGGTGAAAGACCTTTTGAAATATTATTCAAATTCATTCTAATGACTGAATTTATCATGATGATTTGGGGTTATTCGAGCTGAAATGTAAGACAGGGTGCTCCCTTTTTGGACTGTGTATTGAACGGCTCCCGTGAGCCTTTGAGCTGACGAGCTTTGGTGAAGCACCTGTGCACCTACTGAGTGGTACAAAAACCTGAGTATACGTTTAGGCGGCATTTCAAGCAACCCCGTCTGCCACACTTTGCTCTCCGCTGATGATGGCCGAAAGCCAGAAACACGTGTCCTGAGATAAGGCATTCGCCGCACCAACTTATTGTGAAAAACTTTCTACAACATTACAGAACTTGCTGCACCCATTTATGCTGAAAGACTTTTTGAAATATTATTCGAATTCATTCTAATGACTGCATTTATCATGATGGTTTGGGGCTATTCGAGCTGAAATGTAAGACAGGGTGCTCCCTTTTTGGATTGTGTATTTAACGGCTCCTGTGAGCCTTTCAGCTGACGACCTATGGTGAAGCACCTGTGCGCCAACTGAGTGGTACAAAAACCTGAGTATACGTTTAGGGGGCATTTCAAGCAACCCCGTCTGCCACACTTTGCTCTCCACTGATGAAGACCGAAAGCCAGAAACACGTGTCCGGAGATACGGCATTCGCCGCACCAATTTATGATGACAAACTTTCTACAACATTACAGCACTTGCTGCACCCATTTGTGGTGGAAGACTTTTTGAAATATTATTCGAATTCATTCTAATTACTGCATTTATCATGATGCTTTGGGGCTATTCGAGCTGAAATGTAAGACAGGGTGCTCCCTTTCTGGATTGTGTATTTAACGGCTCCCGTGAGCCTTTGAGCTGACGAGCTCTGGTGCAGCTCCTGTGCGCATACTGAGTGGTACAAAAACCTGAGTATACGTTTAGGCGGCATTTCAAGCAACCCCGTCTGCCACACTTTGCTCTCCGCTGATAACGGCCGAAAGCCAGAAACACGTGTCCGGAGGTGCGGCATTCGCTGCACCAACTTATGGTGAAAAACTTTCTACAACGTTACAGCACTTGCTGCACCTATTTATGGTGAAAGACCTTTTGAAATATTATTCAAATTCATTCTAATGACAGCATTTATGATGATGATTTGGGGTTATTCGAGCTGAAATGTAAGACAGGGTGCTCCCTTTTTGGACTGTGTATTTAACGGCTCCCGTGAGCCTTTGAGCTGACGAGCTCTGGTGAAGCACCTGTGCGCCTACTGAGTGGTACAAAAACCTGAGTATACGTTTAGGCGGCATTTCAAGCAACCCTGTCTACCACACTTTGATCTCTGCTGATGACGGCCGAAACCCAGAAACACGTGTCCGGAGATAAGGCATTCGCCGCACCAACTTATGGTGAAAAACTTTCTACAATGTTACAGCACTTGCTGCACCCATTTATGGTGAAAGACTTTTTGAAATATTATTCGAATTCATTCTAATGACTGCATTTATCATGATGCTTTGGGGCTATTCGAGCTGAAATGTAAGACAGGTTTCTCCCTTTTTGGATTAAGTATTTAACGGCTCCCGTGAGCCTTTGAGCTGACGAGCTCTGGTGAAGCACCTGTGCGCCTACTGAGTGGTACAAAAACCTGAGTATACGTTTAGGCGGCATTTCAAGCAACCCCGTCTGCCACACTTTGCTCTCTGCTGATGATGGCCAAAAGCCAGCAACACGTGTCCGGAGATACGGCATTCGCCGCACCAACTTATGGTGAAAAACTTTCTACAACGTTACAGCATTTGCTGCACCCATTTATGGTGAAAGACCTTTTGAAATATTATTCAAATTCATTCTAATGACTGCATTTATCATGATGATTTGGGGTTATTCGAACTGAAATGTAAGACAGTGTGCTCCCTTTTTGGATTGTGTATTTAACGGCTATCTTGAGCCTTTGAGCTGACGAGCTCTGGTGCAGCATCTATGCGCATACTGAGTGGTACAAAAACCTGAGTATACCTTTAGGCGGCATTTCAAGCAACCCCGTCTGCCACAATTTGCTCTCCGCTGATGACAGCCGAAAGCCAGAAACACGTGTCCGGAGATAAAAAATTCGCCGCACCAACTTATGGTGAAGAACTTTCTACAACGTTACAGCACTTGCTGCACCCATTTATGGTGAAAGACTTTTTGAAATATTATTCAAATTCATTCTAATGACTGCATTTATCATGATGCTTTGGGGCTATTCGAGCTGAAATGTAAGACAGGGTTCTCCCTTTTTGGATTGTGTATTTAACGGCTCCCGTGAGCCTTTGAGCTGACGAGCTCTGGTGAAGCACCTGTGCGCCTACTGAGTGGTACAAAAGCATGAGTATACGTTTAGGCGGCATTTCAAGCAACCCCGTCTGCCACACTTTGCTCTCCGCTGATGACGGCCAAAAGCCAGCAACACGTGTCCGGAGATACGGCATTCGCCGCACCAACTTATGGTGAAAAACTTTCTACAACGTTACAGTATTTGCTGCACCCATTTATGGTGAAAGACCTTTTGAAATATTATTCAAATTCATTCTAATGACTGCATTTATCATGATGATTTGGGGTTATTCGAGCTGAAATGTAAGACAGGGTGCTCCCTTTTTGGATTGTGTATTTAACGGCTATCTTGAGCCTTTGAGCTGACGAGCTCTGGTGCAGCACCTATGCGCATACTGAGTGGTACAAAAACCTGAGTATACCTTTAGGCGGCATTTCAAGCAACCCCGTCTGCCACAATTTGCTCTCCGCTGATGACAGCCGAAAGCCAGAAACACGTGTCTGGAGATAAGGAATTCGCCGCACCAACTTATGGTGAAGAACTTTCTACAACGTTACAGCACTTGCTGCACCCATTTATGGTGAAAGACTTTTTGAAATATTATTTGAATTAATTCTAATGACTGCATTTATCATGATGCTTTGGGGCTATTCGAGCTGAAATGTAAGACAGGGTTCTCTCTTTTTGGATTGTGTATTTAACGGCTCCTGTGAGCCTTTGAGCTGACGAGCTCTGGTGAAGCACCTGTGCGTCTACTGAGTGGTACAAAAACCTGAGTATATGTTTAGGCGGCATTTCAAGCAACCCTGTCTGCCACACTTTGCTCTCCGCTGATGACGGCCGAAAGCAAGAAACATGTGTCCGGAGATACGGCATTCGCTGCACCAACTTATGGTGAAAAACTTTCTACAACGTTACAGCACTTGCTGCACCCATTTATGGTGAAAGACTTTTTGAAATATTATTCAAATTCATTCTAATGACTGCATTTATCATGATGCTTTGGGGCTATTTGAGCTGAAATGTAAGAAAGGGTGCTCCCTTTCTGGATTGTGTATTTAACAGCTCCTGTGAGCCTTTGAGCTGACGAGCTCTGGTGCAGCTCCTGTGCGCATACTGAGTGGTACAAAAACCTGAGTATACGTTTAGGCGGCATTTCAAGCAACCCCGTCTGCCACACTTTGCTCTCCACTGATGACGGCCGAAAGCCAGAAACACGTGTCCGGAGGTACGGCATTCGCTGCACCAACTTATGGTGAAAAACTTTCTACAACGTTACAGCACTTGCTGCACCTATTTATGGTGAAAGACCTTTTAAAATATTATTCAAATTCATTCTAATGACTGCATTTATGATGATGATTTGGGGTTATTCGAGCTGAAATGTACGACAGGGTGCTCCCTTTTTGGACTGTGTATTGAACGGCTCCCGTGAGCCTTTGAGCTGACGAGCTTTGGTGAAGCACCTGTGCACCTACTGAGTGTTACAAAAACCAGAGGATACGTTTAGGTGGCATTTCAAGCCACCCCGTCTGCCACACTTTGCTCTCCGCTGATGATGGCCGAAAGCCAGAAACACGTGTCCTGAGATAAGGCATTCGCCGCACCAACTTATTGTGAAAAACTTTCTACAACATTACAGAACTTGCTGCACCCATTTATGCTGAAAGACTTTTTGAAATATTATTCAAATTCATTCTAATGACTGCATTTATCATGATGGTTTGGGGCTATTCGAGCTGAAATGTAAGACTGGGTGCTCCCTTTTTGGATTGTGTATTTAACGGCTCCTGTGAGCCTTTGAGGTGACGACCTATGGTGAAGCACCTGTGCGCCAACTGAGTGGTACAAAAACCTGAGTACACGTTTAGGCGGCATTTCAAGCAACCCCGTCTGCCACACTTTGCTCTCCACTGATGAAGGCCGAAAGCCAGAAACACGTGTCCGGAGATACGGCATTCGCCGCACCAACTTATGATGACAAACTTTCTACAACATTACAGCACTTGCTGCACCCATTTATGGTGGAAGACTTTTTGAAATATTATTCGAATTCATTCTAATTACTGCATTTATCATGATGCTTTGGGGCTATTCGAGCTGAAATGTAAGACAGGGTGCTCCCTTTCTGGATTGTGTATTTAACGGCTCCCGTGAGCCTTTGAGCTGATGAGCTCTGGTGCAGCTCCTGTGCGCATACTAAGTGGTACAAAAACCTGAGTATATGTTTAGGCGGCATTTCAAGCAACCCCGTCTGCCACACTTTGCTCTCCGATGATGACGGCCGAAAGCCAGAAACACGTGTCCGGAGGTACGGCATTCGCTGCGCCAACTTATGGTGAAAAACTTTCTACAACGTTACAGCACTTGCTGCACCTATTTATGGTTAAAGACCTTTTGAAATATTATTCAAATTCATTCTAATGACTGCATTTATGATGATGATTTGGGGTTATTCGAGCTGAAATGTAAGACAGGGTGCTCCCTTTTTGGACTGTGTATTTACCGGCTCCCGTGAGCCTTTGAGCTGACGAGCTCTGGTGAAGCACCTGTGCGCCTACTGAGTGGTACAAAAACCTGAGTATACGTTTAGGCGGCATTTCAAGCAACCCCGTCTGCCACACTTTGCTCTCCGCTGATGACGGCCAAAAGCCAGCAACACGTGTCCGGAGATCCGGCATTCGCCGCACCAACTTATGGTGAAAAACTTTCTACAACGTTACAGTATTTGCTGCACCAATTTATGGTGAAAGACCTTTTGAAATATTATTCAAATTCATTCTAATGACTGCATTTATCATGATGATTTGGGGTTATTCGAGCTGAAATGTAAGACAGGGTGCTCCCTTTTTGGATTGTGTATTTAACGGCTATCGTGAGCCTTTGAGCTGACGAGCTCTGGTGCAGCACTTATGCGCATACTGAGTGGTACAAAAACCTGAGTATACCTTTAGGCGGCATTTCAAGCAACCCCGTCTGCCACAATTTGCTCTCCGCTGATGACAGCCGAAAGCCAGAAACACGTGTCCGGAGATAAGGAATTCGCCGCACCAACTTATGGTGAAGAACTTTCTACAACGTTACAGCACTTGCTGCACCCATTTATGGTGAAAGACTTTTTGAAATATTATTCGAATTCATTCTAATGACTGCATTTATCATGATGCTTTGGGGCTATTCGAACTGAAATGTAAGACAGGGTTCTCTCTTTTTGGATTGTGTATTTAACAGCTCCTGTGAGCCTTTGAGCTGACGAGCTCTGGTGAAGCACCTGTGTGTCTACTGAGTGGTACAAAAACCTGAGTATATGTTTAGGCGGCATTTCAAGCAACCCCGTCTGCCACACTTTGCTCTCCGCTGATGACGGCCGAAAGCAAGAAACACGTGTCCGGAGATACGGCATTCGCTGCACCAACTTATGGTGAAAAACTTTCTACAACGTTACAGCACTTGCTGCACCCATTTATGGTGAAAGACTTTTTGAAATATTATTCAAATTCATTCTAATGACTGCATTTATCATGATGCTTTGGGGCTATTTGAGCTGAAATGTAAGACAGGGTGCTCCCTTTTTGGATTGTGTATTTAACAGCTCCCGTGAGCCTTTGAGCTGACGAGCTCTGGTGCAGCACCTGTGCGCATACTGAGTGGTACAAAAACCTGAGTATACGTTTAGGCGGCATTTCAAGCAACCCCATCTGCCACACTTTGTTCTCCGCTGATGACGGCCGAAAGCTAGAAACACGTGTCCGGAGATACGGCATTCGCTGCACCAACTTATGGTGAAAACCCTCTACAACGTTACAGCACTTGCTGCACCCATTTATGGTGAAAGACCTTTTGAAATATTATTCAAATTCATTCTAATGACTGCATTTATGTTGATGATTTGGGGTTATTCGAGCTGAAATGTAAGACAGGGTGCTCCCTTTTTGGACTGTGCATTTAACGGCTCCCGTGAGCCTTTGAGCTGACGAGCTCTGGTGAAGCACCTGTGCGCCTACTGAGTGGTACAAAAACCTGAGTATACGTTTAGGCGGCATTTCAAGCAACCCTGTCTACCACACTTTGATCTCTGCTGATGACGGCCGAAAGCCAGAAACACGTGTCCGGAGATAAGGCATTCGCCGCACCAACTTATGGTGAAAAAATTTCTACAATGTTACAGCACTTGCTGCACCCATTTATGGTGAAAGACTTTTTGAAATATTATTCGAATTCATTCTAATGACTGCATTTATCATGATGCTTTGGGGCTATTCGAGCTGAAATGTAAGACAGGGTTCTCCCTTTTTGGATTAAGTATTTAACGGCTCCCGTGAGCCTTTGAGCTGACAAGCTCTGGTGAAGCACCTGTGCGCCTACTGAGTGGTACAAAAACCTGAGTATACGTTTAGGCGGCATTTCAAGCAACCCCGTCTGCCACACTTTCCTCTCTGCTGATGATGGCCAAAAGCCAGCAACACGTGTCCGGAGATACAGCATTCGCCGCAGCAACTGATGGTGAAAAACTTTCTACAACGTTAGAGTATTTGCTGCACCCATTTATGGTGAAAGACCTTTTGAAATATTATTCAAATTCATTCTAATGACTGCATTTATCATGATGATTTGGGGTTATTCGAGCTGAAATGTAAGACAGGGTGCTCCCTTTTTGGATTGTGTATTTAACGGCTATCGTGAGCCTTTGAGCTGACGAGCTCTGGTGCAGCACCTATGCGCATACTGAGTGGTACAAAAACCTGAGTATACCTTTAGGCGGCATTTCAAGCAACCCCGTCTGCCACAATTTGCTCTCCGCTGATGACAGCCAAAAGCCAGAAACACGTGTCCGGAGATAAGGAATTCGCCGCACCAACTTATGGTGAAGAACTTTCTACAACGTTACAGCACTTGCTGCACCCATTTATGGTGAAAGACTTTTTGAAATATTATTCAAATTCATTCTAATGACTGCATTTATCATGATGCTTTGGGGCTATTCAAGCTGAAATGTAAGACAGGGTTCTCTCTTTTTGGATTGTGTATTTAACGGCTCCTGTGAGCCTTTGAGCTGACGAGCTCTGGTGAAGCACCTGTGCGTCTACTGAGTGGTACAAAAACCTGAGTATATGTTTAGGCGGCATTTCAAGCAACCCGTCTGCCACACTTTGCTCTCCGCTGATGACGGCCGAAAGCAAGAAACACGTGTCCGGAGATACAGCATTCGCTGCACCAACTTATGGTGAAAAACTTTCTACAACGTTACAGCACTTGCTGCACCCATTTATGGTGAAAGACTTTTTGAAATATTATTCAAATTCATTCTAATGACTGCATTTATCATGATGCTTTGGGGCTATTTGAGCTGAAATGTAAGACAGGGTGCTCCCTTTTTGGATTGTGTATTTAACAGCTCCCGTGAGCCTTTGAGCTGACGAGCTCTGGTGCAGCACCTGTGCGCATACTGAGTGGTACAAAAACCTGAGTATACGTTTAGGCGGCATTTCAAGCAACCCCATCTACCACACTTTGTTCTCCGCTGATGACGGCCGAAAGCTAGAAACACGTGTCCGGAGATACGGCATTCGCTGCACCAACTTATGGTGAAAACCCTCTACAACGTTACAGCACTTGCTGCACCCATTTATGGTGAAAGACCTTTTGAAATATTATTCATATTCATTTTAATTACTGAATTTATCATGATGATTTGGGGTTATTCGAGCTGAAATGTAAGACAGGGTGCTCCCTTTTTGGACTGTGTATTGAACGGCTCCCGTGAGCCTTTGAGCTGACGAGCTTTGGTGAAGCTCCTGTGCACCTACTGAGTGGTACAAAAACCTGAGTATACGTTTAGGCGGCATTTCAAGCAATCCCGTCTGCCACACTTTGCTCTCCGCTGATGAAAGCCGAAAGCCAGAAACACGTGTCCTGAGATAAGGCATTCGCCGCACCAACTTATGGTGAAAAACTTTCTACAACGTTACAGCACTTGCTGCACCTTTTTATGTGAAAGACCTTTTAAAATATTATTCAAATTCATTCTAGTGACTGCATTTATGATGATTTTTTGGGGTTATTCGAGCTGAAATGTAAGACAGGGTGCTCCCTTTTTGGACTGTGTATTTAACGGCTCCCGTGAGCCTTTGAGCTGACGAGCTCTGGTGAAGCACCTGTGCGCCTACTGAGTGGTACAAAAACCTGAGTATACGTTTAGGTGGCATTTCAAGCAACCCTGTCTGCCACACTTTGCTCTCTGCTGATGACGACCGAAAGCCAGAAACACGTGTCCGGAGATAAGGCATTCGCCGCACCAACTTATGGTGAAAAACTTTCTACAATGTTACAGCACTTGCTGCACCCATTTATGGTGAAAGATGTTTTGAAATATTATTCAAATTAATTCTAATGACTGCATTTATCATGATGCTTTGGGGCTATTCGAGCTGAAATGTAAGACAGGGTGCTCCCTTTTTGGACGGTGTATTTAATGGCTCCTGTGAGCCTTTGAGCTGACAAGCTCTGGTGAAGCACCTGTGCGCCTACTGAGTGGTACAAAAACCTGAGTATACGTTTAGGTGGCATTTCAAGCAACCCCGTCTGTCACACTTTGCTCTCCGCTGATGACGGCCGAAAGCCAGAAACATGTGTCCGGAGATACGGCATTCGCCGCACCAACTTATGGTGAAAAACTTTCTACAACGTTACAGCACTTGCTGCACCCATTTATGGTGAAAGACTTTTTGAAATATTATTCAAATTCATTCTAATGACTGCATTTATCATGATGATTTTGGGTTAATCGACCTGAAATGTAAGACAGGGTGCTCCCTTTTTGGACTGTGTATTTAACGGCTCCCGTGAGCCTTTGAGCTGACGAGCTCTGGTGAAGCACCTGTGCGCCTACTGAGTGGTACAAAAACCTGAGTATACGTTTAGGCAGCATTTCAAGCAACCCCGTCTGCCACACTTTGCTCTGTGCTGATGACGGCCAAAAGCCAGAAACACGTGTCCGGAGATATGGCATTCGCCGCACCAACTTATGGTGAAAAACTTTCTACAACGTTACAGCACTTGCTGCACCCATTTATGGTGAAAGACCTTTTGAAATATTATTCAAATTCTTTCTAATGACTGCATTTATCATGATGCTTTGGGGTTATTCGAGCTGAAATGTAAGACAGGGTGCTCCCTTTTTGGACTGTGTATTTAACGGTTCCAGTGAGCCTTTGAGCTGACGAGCTCTGGTGCAGCACCTGTGCGCCTACTGAGTGGTAAAAAAACCTGAGTATACGTTTAGGCGGCAGTTGAAGCAACCCCATCTGCCATACTTTGTTCTCCGCTGATGACGGCCGAAAGCTAGAAACACGTGTCCGGAGATACGGCATTTGCTGCACCAACTTATGGTGAAAACCCTCTACAACGTTACAGCACTTGCTGCACCCATTTATGGTGAAATACCTTTTGAAATATTATTCAGATTCATTCTAATGACTGAATTTATCATGATGATTTAGGGTTATTCGAGCTGAAATGTAAGACAGGGTGCTCCCTTTTTGGACTGTGTCTTGAACGGCTCCCGTGAGCCTTTGAGCTGACGAGCTTTGGTGAAGCACCTGTGCACCTACTGAGTGGTACAAAAACCTGAGAATACGTTTAGGCGGCATTTCAAGCAACCCCGTCTGCCACACTTTGCTCTCCGCTGATGATGGCCGAAAGTCAGAAACACGTGTCCTGAGATAAGGCATTCGCCGCAACAACTTATGGTGAAAAACTTTCTACAACATTACAGCATTTGCTGCACCCATTTATGCTGAAAGACTTTTTGAAATATTATTCGAATTCATTCTAATGACTGCATTTATCATGATGGTTTGGGGCTATTCGAGCTGGAATATAAGACAGGGTGCACCCTTTTTGGATTGTGTATTTAACGGCTCCTGTGAGCCTTTGAACTGGCGACCTATGGTGAAGCACCTGTGCGCAAACTGAGTGGTACAAAAACCTGAGTATACGTTTAGGAGGCATTTCAAGCAACCCCGTCTGCCACACTTTGCTCTCCACTGATGAAGGCCGATAGCCACAAGCACGTGTCTGGAGATACGGCATTCGCCGCACCAACTTATGGTGACAAACTTTCTACAACATTACAGCACTTGCTGCACCCATTTATGGTGGAAGACTTTTTGAAATATTATTCAAATTCATTCTAATTACTGCATTTATCATAATGCTTTGGGGCTATTCGAGCTGAAATGTAAGACAGGGTGCTCCCTTTCTGGATTGTGTATTTAACGGCTCCCGTGAGCCTTTGAGCTGACGAGCTCTGGTGCAGCTCCTGTGCGCATACTGAGTGGTACAAAAACCTGAGTATACGTTTAGGCGGCATTTCAAGCAACCCCGTCTGCCACACTTTGCTCTCCGCTGATAACGGCCGAAAGCCAGAAACACGTGTCCGGAGGTACGGCATTCGCTGCGCCAACTTATGGTGAAAAACTTTCTACAACGTTACAGCACTTGCTGCACCTATTTATGGTGAAAGACCTTTTGAAATATTATTCAAATTCATTCTAATGACTGCATTTATGATGATGATTTGGGGTTATTCGAGCTGAAATGTAAGACAGGGTGCTCCCTTTTTGGACTGTGTATTTAACGGCTCCCGTGAGCCTTTGAACAGACGAGCTCTGGTGAAGCACCTGTGCGCCTACTGAGTGGTACAAAAACCTGAGTATACGTTTAGGCGGCATTTCAAGCAACCCTGTCTACCACACTTTGCTCTCTGCTGATGACAGCCGAAAGCCAGAAACACGTGTCCGGAGATAAGGCATTCGCCGCACCAACTTATGGTGAAAAACTTTCTACAACGTTATAGCATTTGCTGCACCCATTTATGGTGAAAGACCTTTTGAAATATTATTCAAATTCATTCTAATGACTGCATTTATCATGATGATTTGGGGTTATTCGAGCTGAAATGTAAGACAGGGTGCTTCCTTTTTGGATTGTGTATTTAACGGCTATCGTGAGCCTTTGAGCTGACGAGCTCTGGTGCAGCACCTATGCGCATACTGAATGGTACAAAAACCTGAGTATACCTTTAGGCGGCATTTCAAGCAACCCCGTCTGCCACAATTTGCTCTCCGCTGATGACAGCCGAAAGCCAGAAACACGTGTCCGGAGATAAGGAATTCGCTGCACCAACTTATGGTGAAGAACTTTCTACAACGTTACAGCACTTGCTGCACCCATTTATGGTGAAAGACTTTTTGAAATATTATTCGAATTCATTCTAATGACTGCATTTATCATGATGCTTCGGGGCTATTCGAGCTGAAATGTAAGACAGGGTTCTCCCTTTTTGGATTGTGTATTTAACGGCTCCCTTGAGCCTTTGAGCTGACGAGCTCTGGTGAAGCACCTGTGCGCCTACTGAGTGGTACAAAAACCTGAGTATACGTTTAGGCGGCAGTTGAAGCAACCCCATCTGCCATACTTTGTTCTCCGCTGATGACGGCCGAAAGCTAGAAACACGTGTCCGGAGATACGGCATTTGCTGCACCAACTTATGGTGAAAACCCTCTACAACGTTACAGCACTTGCTGCACCCATTTATGGTGAAATACCTTTTGAAATATTATTCAGATTCATTCTAATGACTGAATTTATCATGATGATTTAGGGTTATTCGAGCTGAAATGTAAGACAGGGTGCTCCCTTTTTGGACTGTGTCTTGAACGGCTCCCGTGAGCCTTTGAGCTGACGAGCTTTGGTGAAGCACCTGTGCACCTACTGAGTGGTACAAAAACCTGAGAATACGTTTAGGCGGCATTTCAAGCAACCCCGTCTGCCACACTTTGCTCTCCGCTGATGATGGCCGAAAGTCAGAAACACGTGTCCTGAGATAAGGCATTCGCCGCAACAACTTATGGTGAAAAACTTTCTACAACATTACAGCATTTGCTGCACCCATTTATGCTGAAAGACTTTTTGAAATATTATTCGAATTCATTCTAATGACTGCATTTATCATGATGGTTTGGGGCTATTCGAGCTGGAATATAAGACAGGGTGCTCCCTTTTTGGATTGTGTATTTAACGGCTCCTGTGAGCCTTTGAACTGGCGACCTATGGTGAAGCACCTGTGCGCAAACTGAGTGGTACAAAAACCTGAGTATACGTTTAGGAGGCATTTCAAGCAACCCCGTCTGCCACACTTTGCTCTCCACTGATGAAGGCCGATAGCCACAAGCACGTGTCTGGAGATACGGCATTCGCCGCACCAACTTATGGTGACAAACTTTCTACAACATTACAGCACTTGCTGCACCCATTTATGGTGGAAGACTTTTTGAAATATTATTCAAATTCATTCTAATTACTACATTTATCATAATGCTTTGGGGCTATTCGAGCTGAAATGTAAGACAGGGTGCTCCCTTTCTGGATTGTGTATTTAACGGCTCCCGTGAGCCTTTGAGCTGACGAGCTCTGGTGCAGCTCCTGTGCGCATACTGAGTGGTACAAAAACCTGAGTATACGTTTAGGCGGCATTTCAAGCAACCCCGTCTGCCACACTTTGCTCTCCGCTGATAACGGCCGAAAGCCAGAAACACGTGTCCGGAGGTACGGCATTCGCTGCGCCAACTTATGGTGAAAAACTTTCTACAACGTTACAGCACTTGCTGCACCTATTTATGGTGAAAGACCTTTTGAAATATTATTCAAATTCATTCTAATGACTGCATTTATGATGATGATTTGGGGTTATTCGAGCTGAAATGTAAGACAGGGTGCTCCCTTTTTGGACTGTGTATTTAACGGCTCCCGTGAGCCTTTGAACAGACGAGCTCTGGTGAAGCACCTGTGCGCCTACTGAGTGGTACAAAAACCTGAGTATACGTTTAGGCGGCATTTCAAGCAACCCTGTCTACCACACTTTGCTCTCTGCTGATGACAGCCGAAAGCCAGAAATACGTGTCCGGAGATAAGGCATTCGCCGCACCAACTTATGGTGAAAAACTTTCTACAACGTTATAGCATTTGCTGCACCCATTTATGGTGAAAGACCTTTTGAAATATTATTCAAATTCATTCTAATGACTGCATTTATCATGATGATTTGGGGTTATTCGAGCTGAAATGTAAGACAGGGTGCTTCCTTTTTGGATTGTGTATTTAACGGCTATCGTGAGCCTTTGAGCTGACGAGCTCTGGTGCAGCACCTATGCGCATACTGAATGGTACAAAAACCTGAGTATACCTTTAGGCGGCATTTCAAGCAACCCCGTCTGCCACAATTTGCTCTCCGCTGATGACAGCCGAAAGCCAGAAACACGTGTCCGGAGATAAGGAGTTCGCCGCACCAACTTATGGTGAAGAACTTTCTACAACGTTACAGCACTTGCTGCACCCATTTATGGTGAAAGACTTTTTGAAATATTATTCGAATTCATTCTAATGACTGCATTTATCATGATGCTTCGGGGCTATTCGAGCTGAAATGTAAGACAGGGTTCTCCCTTTTTGGATTGTGTATTTAACGGCTCCCTTGAGCCTTTGAGCTGACGAGCTCTGGTGAAGCACCTGTGCGCCTACTTAGTGGTACAAAAACCTGAGTATACGTTTAGGCGGCATTTCAAGCAACCCCGTCTGCCACACTTTGCTCTCCGCTGATGACGGCCAAAAGCCAGCAACACGTGTCCGAAGATACGGCATTCGCCGCACCAACTTATGGTGAAAAACTTTCTACAACGTTACAGTATTTGCTGCACCCATTTATGGTGAAAGACCTTTAGAAATATTATTCAAATTCATTCTAATGACTGCATTTATCATGATGATTTAGGGTTATTCGAGCTGAAATGTAAGACAGGGTGCTCCCTTTTTGGATTGTTCATTTAACGGCTATCGTGAGCCTTTGAGCTGACGAGCTCTGGTGCAGCACCTATGCGCATACTGAGTGGTACAAAAACCTGAGTATACCTTTAGGCGGCATTTCAAGCAACCCCGTCTGCCACAATTTGCTCTCCGCTGATGACAGCCAAAAGCCAGAAACACGTGTCCGGAGATAAGGAATTCGCCGCACCAACTTATGGTAAAGAACTTTCTACAACGTTACAGCACTTGCTGCACCCATTTATGGTGAAAGACTTTTTGAAATATTATTCGAATTCATTCCAATGACTGCATTTATCATGATGCTTTGGGGCTATTCGAGCTGAAATGTAAGACAGGGATCTCTCTTTTTGGATTGTGTATTTAACGGCTCCTGTGAGCCTTTGAGCTGACGAGCTCTGGTGAAGCACCTGTGCGTCTACTGAGTGGTACAAAAACCTGAGTATATGTTTAGGCGGCATTTCAAGCAACCCCGTCTGCCACACTTTGCTCTCTGCTGATGACGGCCGAAAGTAAGAAACACGTGTCCGGAGATACGGCATTCGCTGCACCAACTTATGGTGAAAAACTTTCTACAACGTTACAGCACTTGCTGCACCCATTTATGGTGAAAGACCTTTTGAAATATTATTCAAATTCATTCTAATTACTGAATTTATCATGATGATTTGGGGTTATTCGAGCTGAAATGTAAGACAGGGTGCTCCCTTTTTGGACTGTGTATTGAACGGCTCCCGTGAGCCTTTGAGCTGACGAGCTTTGGTGAAGCACCTGTGCACCTACTGAGTGGTACAAAAACCTGAGTATACGTTTAGGCGGCATTTCAAGCAACCCTGTCTGCCACACTTTGCTCTCCGCTGATGATGGCCGAAAGCCAGAAACACGTGTCCTGAGATAAGGCATTCGCCGCACCAACTTATTGTGAAGAACTTTCTACAACATTACAGCACTTGCTGCACCCATTTATGCTGAAAGACTTTTTGAAATATTATTCGAATTCATTCTAATGACTGCATTTATCATGATGCTTTGGGACTATTCAAGCTGAAATGTAAGACAGGGTGCTCCCTTTCTGGATTGTGTATTTAACGGCTCCCGTGAGCCTTTGAGCTGACGAGCTCTGGTGCAGCTCCTGTGCGCATACTGAGTGGTACAAAAACCTGAGTATACGTTTAGGCGGCATTTCAAGCAACCCCGTCTGCCACACTTTGCTCTCCGCTGATAACGGCCGAAAGCCAGAAACACGTGTCCGGAGGTACGGCATTCGCTGCACCAACTTATGGTGAAAAACTTTCTACAACGTTACAGCACTTGCTGCACCTATTTATGGTGAAAGACCTTTTGAAATATTATTCAAATTCATTCTAATGACTGCATTTATGATGATGATTTGGGGTTATTCGAGCTGAAATGTAAGACAGGGTGCTCCCTTTTTGGACTGTGTATTTAACGGCTCCCGTGAGCCTTTGAGCTGACGAGTTCTGGTGAAGCACCTGTGCGCCTACTGAGTGGTACAAAAACCTGAGTATACGTTTAGGCGGCATTTCAAGCAACCCTGTCTACCACACTTTGATCTCTGCTGATGACGGACGAAAGCCAGAAACACGTGTCCAGAGATAAGGCATTCGCCGCACCAACTTATGGTGAAAAACTTTCTACAATGTTACAGCACTTGCTGCACCCATTTATGGTGAAAGACTTTTTGAAATATTATTCGAATTCATTCTAATGACTGCATTTATCATGATGCTTTGGGGCTATTCGAGCTGAAATGTAAGACAGGGTTCTCCCTTTTTGGATTAAGTATTTAACGGCTCCCGTGAGCCTTTGAGCTGACAAGCTCTGGTGAAGCACCTGTGCGCCTACTGAGTGGTACAAAAACCTGAGTATACGTTTAGGCGGCATTTCAAGCAACCCCGTCTGCCACACTTTGCTCTCTGCTGATGATGGCCAAAAGCCAGCAACACGTGTCCGGAGATACAGCATTCGCCGCACCAACTTATGGTGAAAAACTTTCTACAACGTTACAGCATTTGCTGCACCCATTTATGGTGAAAGACCTTTTGAAATATTATTCAAATTCATTCTAATGACTGCATTTATCATGATGATTTGGGGTTATTCGAGCTGAAATGTAAGACAGGGTGCCCCCTTTTTGGATTGTGTATTTAACGGCTATCGTGAGCCTTTGAGCTGACGAGCTCTGGTGCAGCACCTATGCGCATACTGAGCGGTACAAGAACCTGAGTATACCTTTAGGCGGCATTTCAAGCAACCCCGTCTGCCACAATTTGCTCTCCGCTGATGACAGCCGAAAGCCAGAAACACGTGTCCGGAGATAAGGAATTCGCCGCACCAACTTATGGTGAAGAACTTTCTACAACGTTACAGCACTTGCTGCACCCATTTATGGTGAAAGACTTTTTGAAATATTATTCGAATTCATTCTAATGACTGCATTTATCATGATGCTTTGGGGCTATTCGAGCTGAAATGTAAGACAGGGTTCTCCCTTTTTGGATTGTGTATTTAAGGGCTCCCGTGAGCCTTTGAGCTGACGAGCTCTGGTGCAGCACCTGTATGCCTGAGTGGTACAAAAACCTGAGTATACGTTTAGGTGGCATTTCAAGCAACCCCATCTACCACACTTTTTTCTCCGCTGATGACGGCCGAAAGCTAGAAACACGTGTCCGGAGATACGGCATTCGCTGCACCAACTTATGGTGAAAACCCTCTACAACGTTACAGCACTTGCTGCACCCATTTATGGTGAAAGACCTTTTGAAATATTATTCATATTCATTTTAATTACTGAATTTATCATGATGATTTGGGGTTATTCGAGCTGAAATGTAAGACAGGGTGCTCCCTTTTTGGACTGTGTATTGAACGGCTCCCGTGAGCCTTTGAGCTGACGAGCTTTGGTGAAGCACCTGTGCACCTACTGAGTGGTACAAAAACCTGAGTGTACGTTTAGGCGGCATTTCAAGCAATCCCGTCTGCCACACTTTGCTCTCCGCTGATGATGGCCGAAAGCCAGAAACACGTGTCCTGAGATAAGGCATTCGCCGCACCAACTTATTGTGAAAAACTTCCTACAACATTACAGCACTTGCTGCACCCATTTATGCTGAAAGACTTTTTGAAATATTATTCGAATTCATTCTAATGACTGCATTTATCATGATGCTTTGGGGCTATTCGAGCTGAAATGTAAGACAGGGTGCACCCTTTCTGGAATGTGTATTTAACGGCTCCCGTGAGCCTTTGAGCTGACGTGCTCTGGTGCAGCTCCTGTGCGCATACTGAGTGGTACAAAAACCTGAGTATACGTTTAGGCAGCATTTCAAGCAACCCCGTCTGCCACACTTTGCTCTGTGCTGATGACGGCCGAAAGCCAGAAACACGTGTCCGGAGATAAGGCATTCGCCGCACCAACTTATGGTGAAAAACTTTCTACAACGTTACAGCACTTGCTGCACCTATTTATGGTGAAAGACCTTTTAAAATATTATTCAAATTCATTCTAGTGACTGCATTTATGATGATGATTTGGGGTTATTCGAGCTGAAATGTAAGACAGGGTGCTCCCTTTTTGGATTGTGTATTTAACGGCTCCCGTGAGCCTTTGAGCTGACGAGCTCTGGTGAAGCACCTGTGCGTCTACTGAGTGGTACAAAAACCTGAGTATACGTTTAGGTGGCATTTCAAGCAACCCTGTCTGCCACACTTTGCTCTCTGCTGATGACGGCCGAAAGCCAGAAACACGTGTCCGGAGATAAGGCATTCGCCGCACCAACTTATGGTGAAAAACTTTCTACAACGTTACAGCACTTGCTGCACCCATTTATGGTGAAAGACGTTTTGAAATATTATTCAAATTAATTCTAATGACTGCATTTATCATGATGCTTTGGGGCTATTCGAGCTGAAATGTAAGACAGGGTGCTCCCTTTTCGGACTGTGTATTTAATGGCTCCTATGAGCCTTTGAGCTGTTGAGCTCTGGTGAAGCACCTGTGCGCCTACTGAGTGGTACAAAAACCTGAGTATACGTTTAGGTGGCATTTCAAGCAACCCCGTCTGCCACACTTTGCTCTCCGCTGATGACGGCCGAAAGCCAGAAACATGTGTCCGGAGATACGGCATTCGCCGCACCAACTTATGGTGAAAAAATTTCTACAACGTTACAGCACTTGCTGCACCCATTTATGGTGAAAGACTTTTTGAAATATTATTCAAATTCATTCTAATGACTGCATTTATCATGATGATTTGGGGTTAATCGACCTGAAATGTAAGACAGGGTGCTCCCTTTTTGGACTGTGTATTTAACGGCTCCTGTGAGCCTTTGAGCTGACAAGCTCTGGTGAAGCACCTGTGCGCCTACTGAGTGGTACAAAAACCTGAGTATACGTTTAGGCAGCATTTCAAGCAACCCCGTCTGCCACACTTTGCTCTGTGCTGATGACGGCCAAATGCCAGAAACACGTGTCCGGAGATATGGCATTCGCCGCACCAACTTATGGTGAAAAACTTTCTACAACGTTACAGCACTTGCTGCACCCATTTATGGTGAAAGACCTTTTGAAATATTATTCGAATTCATTCTAATGACTGCATCTATCATGATGCTTTGGGGCTATTCGAGCTGAAATGTAAGACAGGGATCTCCCTTTTTGGATCGTGTATTTAACGGCTCCCGTGAGCCTTTGAGCTGACGAGCTCTGGTTCAGCACCTGTGCGCCTACTGAGTGGTAGAAAAACCTGAGTATACGTTTAGGCGGCATTTCAAGCAACCCCGTCTGCCACACTTTGCTCTCCGCTGATGACGGCCAAAAGCCAGCAACACGTGTCCGGAGATACGGCATTCGCCGCACCAACTTATGGTGAAAAACTTTCTACAACGTTACAGCATTTGCTGCACCCATTTATGGTGAAAGACTTTTTGAAATATTATTCAAATTCATTCTAATGACTGCATGTATCATGATGCTTTGGGGCTATTTGAGCTGAAATGTAAGACAGGGTGCTCCCTTTTTGGATTGTGTATTTAACAGCTCCCGTGAGCCTTTGAGCTGACGAGCTCTGGTGCAGCACCTGTGCGCATACTGAGTGGTCCAAAAACCTGAGTATACGTTTAGGCGGCAGTTGAAGCAACCCCGTCTGCCACACTTTGTTCTCCGCTGATGACGGCCGAAAGCTAGAAACACGTGTCCGGAGATACGGCATTCGCTGCACCAACTTATGGTGAAAACCCTCTACAACGTTACAGCACTTGCTGCACCCATTTATGGTGAAATACCTTTTGAAATATTATTCAGATTCATTCTAATGACTGAATTTATCATGATGATTTAGGGTTATTCGAGCTGAAATGTAAGACAGGGTCCTCCCTTTTTGGACTGTGTCTTGAACGGCTCCCGTGAGCCTTTGAGCTGACGAGCTTTGGTGAAGCACCTGTGCACCTACTGAGTGGTACAAAAACCTGAGAATACGTTTAGGCGGCATTTCAAGCAACCCCGTCTGCCACACTTTGCTCTCCGCTGATGATGGCCGAAAGTCAGAAACACGTGTCCTGAGATAAGGCATTCGCCGCAACAACTTATGGTGAAAAACTTTCTACAACATTATAGCATTTGCTGCACCCATTTATGCTGAAAGACTTTTTGAAATATTATTCGAATTCATTCTAATGACTGCATTTATCATGATGGTTTGGGGCTATTCGAGCTGGAATGTAAGACAGGGTGCTCCCTTTTTGGATTGTGTATTTAACGGCTCCTGTGAGCCTTTGAACTGGCGACCTATGGTGAAGCACCTGTGCGCAAACTGAGTGGTACAAAAACCTGAGTATACGTTTAGGCGGCATTTCAAGCAACCCCGTCTGCCACACTTTGCTCTCCACTGATGAAGGCCGAAAGCCAGAAGCACGTGTCCGGAGATACGGCATTCGCCGCACCAACATATGGTGACAAACTTTCTACAACATTACAGCACTTGCTGCACCCATTTATGGTGGAAGACTTTTTGAAATATTATTCAAATTCATTCTAATTACTGCATTTATCATGATGCTTTGGGGCTATTCGAGCTGAAATGTAAGACAGGGTGCTCCCTTTCTGGATTGTGTATTTAACGGCTCCCGTGAGCCTTTGAGCTGACGAGCTCTGGTGCAGCTCCTGTGCGCATACTGAGTGGTACAAAAACCTGAGTATACGTTTAGGCGGCATTTCAAGCAACCCCGTCTGCCACACTTTGCTCTCCGCTGATAACGGCCGAAAGCCAGAAACACGTGTCCGGAGGTACGGCATTCGCTGCGCCAACTTATGGTGAAAAACTTTCTACAACGTTACAGCACTTGCTGCACCTATTTATGGTGAAAGACCTTTTGAAATATTATTCAAATTCATTCTAATGACTGCATTTATGATGATGATTTGGGGTTATTCGAGCTGAAATGTAAGACAGGGTGCTCCCTTTTTGGACTGTGTATTTAACGGCTCCCGTGAGCCTTTGAACTGACGAGCTCTGGTGAAGCAACTGTGCGCCTACTGAGTGGTACAAAAACCTGAGTATACGTTTAGGCGGCATTTCAAGCAACCCTGTCTACCACACTTTGCTCTCTGCTGATGACAGCCGAAAGCCAGAAACACGTGTCCGGTGATAAGGCATTCGCCGCACCAACTTATGGTGAAAAACTTTCTACAATGTTACAGCACTTGCTGCACCCATTTATGGTGAAAGACTTTTTGAAATATTATTCGAATTCATTCTAATGACTGCATTTATCATGATGCTTTGGGGCTATTCGAGCTGAAATGTAAGACAGGGTTCTCCCTTTTTGGATTAAGTATTTAACGGCTCCCGTGAGCCTTTGAGCTGACGAGCTCTGTTGAAGCACCTGTGCGCCTACTGAGTGGTACAAAAACCTGAGTATACGTTTAGGCGGCATTTCAAGCAACCCCGTCTGCCACACTTTGCTCTCCGCTGATGATGGCCAAAAGCCAGCAATACGTGTCCGGAGATACGGCATTCGCCGCATCAACTTATGGTGAAAAACTTTCTACAACGTTATAGCATTTGCTGCACCCATTTATGGTGAAAGACCTTTTGAAATATTATTCAAATTCATTCTAATGACTGCATTTATCATGATGATTTGGGGTTATTCGAGCTGAAATGTAAGACAGTGTGCTTCCTTTTTGGATTGTGAATTTAACGGCTATCGTGAGCCTTTGAGCTGACGAGCTCTGGTGCAGCACCTATGCGCATACTGAGTGGTACAAAAACCTGAGTATACCTTTAGGCGGCATTTCAAGCAACCCCGTCTGCCACAATTTGCTCTCCGCTGATGACAGCCGAAAGCCAGAAACACGTGTCCGGAGATAAGGAATTCGCCGCACCAACTTATGGTGAAGAACTTTCTACAACGTTACAGCACTTGCTGCACCCATTTATGGTGAAAGACTTTTTGAAATATTATTCAAATTCATTCTAATGACTGCATTTATCATGATGCTTCGGGGCTATTCGAGCTGAAATGTAAGACAGGGTTCTCCCTTTTTGGATTGTGTATTTAACGGCTCCCTTGAGCCTTTGAGCTGACGAGCTCTGGTGAAGCACCTGTGCGCCTACTGAGTGGTACAAAAACCTGAGTATACGTTTAGGCGGCATTTCAAGCAACCCCGTCTGCCACACTTTGCTCTCCGCTGATGACGGCCAAAAGCCAGCAACACGTTTCCGAAGATACGGCATTCGCCGCACCAACTTATGGTGAAAAACTTTCTACAACGTTACAGTATTTGCTGCACCCATTTATGGTGAAAGACCTTTTGAAATATTATTCAAATTCATTCTAATGACTGCATTTATCATGATGATTTAGGGTTATTCGAGCTGAAATGTAAGACAGGGTGCTCCCTTTTTGGATTGTTCATTTAACGGCTATCGTGAGCCTTTGAGCTGACGAGCTCTGGTGCAGCACCTATGCGCATACTGAGTGGTACAAAAACCTGAGTATACCTTTAGGCGGCATTTCAAGCAACCCCGTCTGCCACAATTTGCTCTCCGCTGATGACAGCCGAAAGCCAGAAACACGTGTCCGGAGATAAGGAAATCGCCGCACCAACTTATGGTGAAGAACTTTCTACAACGTTACAGCACTTGCTGCACCCATTTATGGTGAAAGACTTTTTGAAATATTATTCGAATTCATTCTAATGACTGCATTTATCATGATGCTTTGGGGCTATTCAAGCTGAAATGTAAGACAGGGTTCTCTCTTTTTGGATTTTGTATTTAACGGCTCCTGTGAGCCTTTGAGCTGACGAGCTCTGGTGAAGCACCTGTGCGTCTACTGAGTGGTACAAAAACCTGAGTATATGTTTAGGCGGCATTTCAAGCAACCCGTCTGCCACACTTTGCTCTCCGCTGATGACGGCCGAAAGCAAGAAACACGTGTCCGGAGATACGGCATTCGCTGCACCAACTTATGGTGAAAAACTTTCTACAACGTTACAGCACTTGCTGCACCCATTTATGGTGAAAGACTTTTTGAAATATTATTCAAATTCATTCTAATGACTGCATTTATCATGATGCTTTGGGGCTATTTGAGCTGAAATGTAAGACAGGGTGCTCCCTTTTTGGATTGTGTATTTAACAGCTCCCGTGAGCCTTTGAGCTGACGAGCTCTGGTGCAGCACCTGTGCGCATACTGAGTGGTACAAAAACCTGAGAATACGTTTAGGCGGCATTTCAAGCAACCCCGTCTGCCACACTTTGCTCTCCGCTGATGATGGCCGAAAGTCAGAAACACGTGTCCTGAGATAAGGCATTCGCAGCAACAACTTATGGTGAAAAACTTTCTACAACATTACAGCATTTGCTGCACCCATTTATGCTGAAAGAGTTTTTGAAATATTATTCGAATTCATTCTAATGACTGCATTTATCATGATGGTTTGGGGCTACTCGAGCTGGAATATAAGACAGGGTGCTCCCTTTTTGGATTGTGTATTTAACGGCTCCTGTGAGCCTTTGAACTGGCGACCTATGGTGAAGCACCTGTGCGCAAACTGAGTGGTACAAAAACCTGAGTATACGTTTAGGCGGCATTTCAAGCAACCCCGTCTGCCCCACTTTGCTCTCCACTGATGAAGGCCGAAAGCCAGAAGCACGTGTCCGGAGATACGGCATTCGCCGCACCAACTTATGGTGACAAACTTTCTACAACATTACAGCACTTGCTGCACCCATTTATGGTGGAAGACTTTTTGAAATATTATTCAAATTCATTCTAATTACTGCATTTATCATAATGCTTTGGGGCTATTCGAGCTGAAATGTAAGACAGGGTGCTCCCTTTCTGGATTGTGTATTTAACGGCTCCCGTGAGCCTTTGAGCTGACGAGCTCTGGTGCAGCTCCTGTGCGCATACTGAGTGGTACAAAAACCTGAGTATACGTTTAGGCGGCATTTCAAGCAACCCTGTCTGCCACACTTTGCTCTCTGCTGATGACAGCCGAAAGCCAGAAACACGTGTCCGGAGGTACGGCATTCGCTGCGCCAACTTATGGTGAAAAACTTTCTACAACGTTACAGCACTTGCTGCACCTATTTATGGTGAAAGACCTTTTGAAATATTATTAAAATTCATTCTAATGACTGCATTTATGATGATGATTTGGGGTTATTCGAGCTGAAATGTAAGACAGGGTGCTCCCTTTTTGGACTGTGTATTTAACGGCTCCCGTGAGCCTTTGAACTGACGAGCTCTGGTGAAGCACCTGTGCGCCTACTGAGTGGTACAAAAACCTGAGTATACGTTTAGGCGGCATTTCAAGCAACCCTGTCTACCACACTTTGCTCTCTGCTGATGACAGCCGAAAGCCAGAAACACGTGTCCGGAGATAAGGCATTTGCCGCACCAACTTATGGTGAAAAACTTTCTACAATGTTACAGCACTTGCTGCACCCATTTATGGTGAAAGACTTTTTGAAATATTATTCGAATTCATTCTAATGACTGCATTTATCATGATGCTTTGGGGCTATTCGAGCTGAAATGTAAGACAGGGTTCTCCCTTTTTGGATTAAGTATTTAACGGCTCCCGTGAGCCTTTGAGCTGACGAGCTCTGGTGAAGCACCTGTGCGCCTACTGAGTGGTACAAAAACCTGAGTATACGTTTAGGCGGCATTTCAAGCAACCCCGTCTGCCACACTTTGCTCTCCGCTGATGATGGCCAAAAGCCAGCAATACGTGTCCGGAGATACGGCATTCGCCGCACCAACTTATGGTGAAAAACTTTCTACAACGTTATAGCATTTGCTGCACCCATTTATGGTGAAAGACCTTTTGAAATATTATTCAAATTCATTCTAATGACTGCATTTATCATGATGATTTGGGGTTATTCGAGCTGAAATGTAAGACAGGGTGCTTCCTTTTTGGATTGTGTATTTAACGGCTATCGTGAGCCTTTGAGCTGACGAGCTCTGGTGCAGCACCTATGCGCATACTGAATGGTACAAAAACCTGAGTATACCTTTAGGCGGCATTTCAAGCAACCCCGTCTGCCACAATTTGCTCTCCGCTGATGACAGCCGAAAGCCAGAAACACGTGTCCAGAGATAAGGAATTCGCCGCACCAACTTATGGTGAAGAACTTTCTACAACGTTACAGCACTTGCTGCACCCATTTATGGTGAAAGACTTTTTGAAATATTATTCGAATTCATTCTAATGACTGCATTTATCATGATGCTTCGGGGCTATTCGAGCTGAAATGTAAGACAGGGTTCTCCCTTTTTGGATTGTGTATTTAACGGCTCCCTTGAGCCTTTGAGCTGACGAGCTCTGGTGAAGCACCTGTGCGCCTACTTAGTGGTACAAAAACCTGAGTATACGTTTAGGCGGCATTTCAAGCAACCCCGTCTGCCACACTTTGCTCTCCGCTGATGACGGCCAAAAGCCAGCAACACGTGTCCGAAGATACGGCATTCGCCGCACCAACTTATGGTGAAAAACTTTCTACAACGTTACAGTATTTGCTGCACCCATTTATGGTGAAAGACCTTTAGAAATATTATTCAAATTCATTCTAATGACTGCATTTATCATGATGATTTAGGGTTATTCGAGCTGAAATGTAAGACAGGGTGCTCCCTTTTTGGATTGTTCATTTAACGGCTATCGTGAGCCTTTGAGCTGACGAGCTCTGGTGCAGCACCTATGCGCATACTGAGTGGTACAAAAACCTGAGTATACCTTTAGGCGGCATTTCAAGCAACCCCGTCTGCCACAATTTGCTCTCCGCTGATGACAGCCAAAAGCCAGAAACACGTGTCCGGAGATAAGGAATTCGCCGCACCAACTTATGGTGAAGAACTTTCTACAACGTTACAGCACTTGCTGCACCCATTTATGGTGAAAGACTTTTTGAAATATTATTCGAATTCATTCCAATGACTGCATTTATCATGATGCTTTGGGGCTATTCGAGCTGAAATGTAAGACAGGGTTCTCTCTTTTTGGATTGTGTATTTAACAGCTCCTGTGAGCCTTTGAGCTGACGAGCTCTGGTGAAGCACCTGTGCACCTACTGAATGGTACAAAAACCTGAGTATACCTTTAGGCGGCATTTCAAGCAACCCCGTCTGCCACACTTTGCTCTCTGCTGATGACGGCCGAAAGTAAGAAACACGTGTCCGGAGATACGGCATTCGCTGCACCAACTTATGGTGAAAAACTTTCTACAACGTTACAGCACTTGCTGCACCCATTTATGGTGAAAGACCTTTTGAAATATTATTCAAATTCATTCTAATTACTGAATTTATCATGATGATTTGGGGTTATTCGAGCTGAAATGTAAGACAGGGTGCTCCCTTTTTGGACTGTGTATTGAACGGCTCCCGTGAGCCTTTGAGCTGACGAGCTTTGGTGAAGCACCTGTGCACCTACTGAGTGGTACAAAAACCTGAGTATACGTTTAGGCGGCATTTCAAGCAACCCTGTCTGCCACACTTTGCTCTCCGCTGATGATGGCCGAAAGCCAGAAACACGTGTCCTGAGATAAGGCATTTGCCGCACCAACTTATTGTGAAGAACTTTCTACAACATTACAGCACTTGCTGCACCCATTTATGCTGAAAGACTTTTTGAAATATTATTCGAATTCATTCTAATGACTGCATTTATCATGATGCTTTGGGACTATTCAAGCTGAAATGTAAGACAGGGTGCTCCTTTTCTGGATTGTGTATTTAACGGCTTCCGTGAGCCTTTGAGCTGACGAGCTCTGGTGCAGCTCCTGTGCGCATACTGAGTGGTACAAAAACCTGAGTATACGTTTAGGCGGCATTTCAAGCAACCCCGTCTGCCACACTTTGCTCTCCGCTGATAACGGCCGAAAGCCAGAAACACGTGTCCGGAGCTACGGCATTCGCTGCACCAACTTATGGTGAAAAACTTTCTACAACGTTACAGCACTTGCTGCACCTATTTATGGTGAAAGACCTTTTGAAATATTATTCAAATTCATTCTAATGACTGCATTTATGATGATGATTTGGGGTTATTCGAGCTGAAATGTAAGACAGGGTGCTCCCTTTTTGGACTGTGTATTTAACGGCTCCCGTGAGCCTTTGAGCTGACGAGCTCTGGTGAAGCACCTGTGCGCCTACTGAGTGGTACAAAAACCTGAGTATACGTTTAGGCGGCATTTCAAGCAACCCTGTCTACCACACTTTGATCTCTGCTGATGACGGCCGAAAGCCAGAAACACGTGTCCAGAGATAAGGCATTCGCCACACCAACTTATGGTGAAAAACTTTCTACAATGTTACAGCACTTGCTGCACCCATTTATGGTGAAAGACTTTTTGAAATATTATTCGAATTCATTCTAATGACTGCATTTATCATGATGCTTTGGGGCTATTCGAGCTGAAATGTAAGACAGGGTTCTCCCTTTTTGGATTAAGTATTTAACGGCTCCCGTGAGCCTTTGAGCTGACAAGCTCTGGTGAAGCACCTGTGCGCCTACTGAGTGGTACAAAAACCTGAGTATACGTTTAGGCGGCATTTCAAGCAACCCCGTCTGCCACACTTTGCTCTCTGCTGATGATGGCCAAAAGCCAGCAACACGTGTCCGGAGATACAGCATTCGCCGCACCAACTTATGGTGAAAAACTTTCTACAACGTTACAGCATTTGCTGCACCCATTTATGGTGAAAGACCTTTTGAAATATTATTCAAATTCATTCTAATGACTGCATTTATCATGATGATTTGGGGTTATTCGAGCTGAAATGTAAGACAGGGTGCCCCCTTTTTAGATTGTGTATTTAACAGCTCCCGTGAGCCTTTGAGCTGACGAGCTCTGGTGCAGCACCTGTGCGCATACTGAGTGGTACAAAAACCTGAGTATACGTTTAGGTGGCATTTCAAGCAACCCCATCTACCACACTTTGTTCTCCGCTGATGACGGCCGAAAGCAAGAAACACGTGTCCGGAGATACGGCATTCGCTGCACCAACTTATGGTGAAAAACTTTCTACAACGTTACAGCACTTGCTGCACCCATTTATGGTGAAAGACTTTTTGAAATATTATTCAAATTCATTCTAATGACTGCATTTATCATGATGCTTTGGGGCTATTCGAGCTGAAATGTAAGACAGGGATCTCCCTTTTTGGATCGTGTATTTAACGGCTCCCGTGAGCCTTTGAGCTGACGAGCTCTGGTTCAGCACCTGTGCGCCTACTGAGTGGTAGAAAAACCTGAGTATACGTTTAGGCGGCATTTCAAGCAACCCCGTCTGCACACTTTGCTCTCCGCTGATGACGGCCAAAAGCCAGCAACACGTGTCCGGAGATACGGCATTCGCCGCACCAACTTATGGTGAAAAACTTTCTACAACGTTACAGCATTTGCTGCACCCATTTATGGTGAAAGACTTTTTGAAATATTATTCAAATTCATTCTAATGACTGCATGTATCATGATGCTTTGGGGCTATTTGAGCTGAAATGTAAGACAGGGTGCTCCCTTTTTGGATTGTGTATTTAACAGCTCCCGTGAGCCTTTGAGCTGACGAGCTCTGGTGCAGCACCTGTGCGCATACTGAGTGGTCCAAAAACCTGAGTATACGTTTAGGCGGCAGTTGAAGCAACCCCGTCTGCCACACTTTGTTCTCCGCTGATGACGGCCGAAAGCTAGAAACACGTGTCCGGAGATACGGCATTCGCTGCACCAACTTATGGTGAAAACCCTCTACAACGTTACAGCACTTGCTGCACCCATTTATGGTGAAATACCTTTTGAAATATTATTCAGATTCATTCTAATGACTGAATTTATCATGATGATTTAGGGTTATTCGAGCTGAAATGTAAGACAAGGTGCTCCCTTTTTGGACTGTGTCTTGAACGGCTCCCGTGAGCCTTTGAGCTGACGAGCTTTGGTGAAGCACCTGTGCACCTACTGAGTGGTACAAAAACCTGAGAATACGTTTAGGCGGCATTTCAAGCAACCCCGTCTGCCACACTTTGCTCTCCGCTGATGATGGCCGAAAGTCAGAAACACGTGTCCTGAGATAAGGCATTCGCCGCAACAACTTATGGTGAAAAACTTTCTACAACATTACAGCATTTGCTGCACCCATTTATGCTGAAAGACTTTTTGAAATATTATTCGAATTCATTCTAATGACTGCATTTATCATGATGGTTTGGGGCTATTCGAGCTGGAATGTAAGACAGGGTGCTCCCTTTTTGGATTGTGTATTTAACGGCTCCTGTGAGCCTTTGAACTGGCGACCTATGGTGAAGCACCTGTGCGCAAACTGAGTGGTACAAAAACCTGAGTATACGTTTAGGCGGCATTTCAAGCAACCCCGTCTGCCACACTTTGCTCTCCACTGATGAAGGCCGAAAGCCAGAAGCACGTGTCCGGAGATACGGCATTCGCCGCACCAACTTATGGTGACAAACTTTCTACAACATTACAGCACTTGCTGCACCCATTTATGGTGGAAGACTTTTTGAAATATTATTCAAATTCATTCTAATGACTGCATTTATCATGATGCTTTGGGGCTATTTGAGCTGAAATGTAAGACAGGGTGCTCCCTTTTTGGATTGTGTATTTAACAGCTCCCGTGAGCCTTTGAGCTGACGAGCTCTGGTGCAGCACCTGTGCGCATACTGAGTGGTACAAAAACCTGAGTATACGTTTAGGCGGCATTTCAAGCAACCCCATCTACCACACTTTGTTCTCCGCTGATGACGGCCGAAAGCTAGAAACACGTGTCCGGAGATACGGCATTCGCTGCACCAACTTATGGTGAAAACCCTCTACAACGTTACAGCACTTGCTGCACCCATTTATGGTGAAAGACCTTTTGAAATATTATTCATATTCATTTTAATTACTGAATTTATCATGATGATTTGGGGTTATTCGAGCTGAAATGTAAGACAGGGTGCTCCCTTTTTGGACTGTGTATTGAACGGCTCCCGTGAGCCTTTGAGCTGACGAGCTTTGGTGAAGCACCTGTGCACCTACTGAGTGGTACAAAAACCTGAGTATTCGTTTAGGCGGCATTTCAAGCAATCCCGTCTGCCACACTTTGCTCTCCGCTGATGATGGCCGAAAGCCAGAAACACGTGTCCTGAGATAAGGCATTCACCGCACCAACTTATGGTGAAAAACTTTCTACAACGTTACAGCACTTGCTGCACCTATTTATGGTGAAAGACCTTTTAAAATATTATTCAAATTCATTCTAGTGACTGCATTTATGATGATGATTTGGGGTTATTCGAGCTGAAATGTAAGACAGGGTGCTCCCTTTTTGGACTGTGTATTTAACGGCTCCCGTGAGCCTTTGAGCTGACGAGCTCTGGTGAAGCACCTGTGCGCCTACTGAGTGGTACAAAAACCTGAGTATACGTTTAGGTGGCATTTCAAGCAACCCTGTCTGCCACACTTTGCTCTCTGCTGATGACGGCCGAAAGCCAGAAACACGTGTCCGGAGATAAGGCATTCGCCGCACCAACTTATGGTGAAAAACTTTCTACAACGTTACAGCACTTGCTGCACCCATTTATGGTGAAAGACGTTTTGAAATATTATTCAAATTAATTCTAATGACTGCATTTATCATGATGCTTTGGGGCTATTCGAGCTGAAATGTAAGACAGGGTGCTCCCTTTTTGGACTGTGTATTTAATGGCTCCTGTGAGCCTTTGAGCTGTTGAGCTCTGGTGAAGCACCTGTGCGCCTACTGAGTGGTACAAAAACCTGAGTATACGTTTAGGTGGCATTTCAAGCAACCCCGTCTGCCACACTTTGCTCTCCGCTGATGACGGCCGAAAGCCAGAAACATGTGTCCGGAGATACGGCATTCGCCGCACCAACTTATAGTGAAAAACTTTCTACAACGTTACAGCACTTGCTGCACCCATTTATGGTGAAAGACCTTTTGAAATATTATTCATATTCATTTTAATTACTGAATTTATCATGATGATTTGGGGTTATTCGAGCTGAAATGTAAGACAGGGTGCTCCTTTTCTGGATTGTGTATTTAACGGCTCCCGTGAGCCTTTGAGCTGACGAGCTCTGGTGCAGCTCCTGTGCGCATACTGAGTGGTACAAAAACCTGAGTATACGTTTAGGCGGCATTTCAAGCAACCCCGTCTGCCACACTTTGCTCTCCGCTGATAACGGCCGAAAGCCAGAAACACGTGTCCGGAGGTACGGCATTCGCTGCACCAACTTATGGTGAAAAACTTTCTACAACGTTACAGCACTTGCTGCACCTATTTATGGTGAAAGACCTTTTGAAATATTATTCAAATTCATTCTAATGACTGCATTTATGATGATGATTTGGGGTTATTCGAGCTGAAATGTAAGACAGGGTGCTCCCTTTTTGGACTGTGTATTTAACGGCTCCCGTGAGCCTTTGAGCTGACGAGCTCTGGTGAAGCACCTGTGCGCCTACTGAGTGGTACAAAAACCTGAGTATACGTTTAGGCGGCATTTCAAGCAACCCTGTCTACCAC
Organism: Pleurodeles waltl; assembly: GCF_031143425.1. Lineage (NCBI taxonomy): Eukaryota > Metazoa > Chordata > Amphibia > Caudata > Salamandridae > Pleurodeles > Pleurodeles waltl. The sequence continues at coordinate 851,095,313 of NC_090444.1, forward strand.
ACTTTGATCTCTGCTGATGACGGCCGAAAGCCAGAAACACGTGTCCAGAGATAAGGCATTCGCCACACCAACTTATGGTGAAAAACTTTCTACAATGTTACAGCACTTGCTGCACCCATTTATGGTGAAAGACTTTTTGAAATATTATTCGAATTCATTCTAATGACTGCATTTATCATGATGCTTTGGGGCTATTCGACCTGAAATGTAAGACAGGGTTCTCCCTTTTTGGATTAAGTATTTAACGGCTCCCGTGAGCCTTTGAGCTGACAAGCTCTGGTGAAGCACCTGTGCGCCTACTGAGTGGTACAAAAACCTGAATATACGTTTAGGCGGCATTTCAAGCAACCCCGTCTGCCACACTTTGCTCTCTGCTGATGATGGCCAAAAGCCAGCAACACGTGTCCGGAGATACAGCATTCGCCGCACCAACTTATGGTGAAAAACTTTCTACAACGTTACAGCATTTGCTGCACCCATTTATGGTGAAAGACCTTTTGAAATATTATTCAAATTCATTCTAATGACTGCATTTATCATGATGATTTGGGGTTATTCGAGCTGAAATGTAAGACAGGGTGCCCCATTTTTGGATTGTGTATTTAACGGCTATCGTGAGCCTTTGAGCTGACGAGCTCTGGTGCAGCACCTATGCGCATACTGAGCGGTACAAGAACCTGAGTATACCTTTAGGCGGCATTTCAAGCAACCCCGTCTGCCACAATTTGCTCTCCGCTGATGACAGCCGAAAGCCAGAAACACGTGTCCGGAGATAAGGAATTCGCCGCACCAACTTATGGTGAAGAACTTTCTACAACGTTACAGCACTTGCTGCACCCATTTATGGTGAAAGACTTTTTGAAATATTATTCGAATTCATTCTAATGACTGCATTTATCATGATGCTTTGGGGCTATTCGAGCTGGAATGTAAGACAGGGTTCTCCCTTTTTGGATTGTGTATTTAAGGGCTCCCGTGAGCCTTTGAGCTGACGAGCTCTGGTGAAGCACCTGTGCGCCTACTGAGTGGTACAAAAACCTGAGTATACGTTTAGGCGGCATTTCAAGCAACCCTGTCTGCCACACTTTGCTCTCCGCTGATGACGGCCAAAAGCCAGCAACACGTGTCCGGAGATACGGCATTCGCCGCACCAACTTATGGTGAAAAACTTTCTACAACGTTACAGTATTTGCTGCACCCATTTATGGTGAAAGACCTTTTGAAATATTATTCAAATTCATTCTAATGACTGCATTTATCATGAGGATTTGGGGTTATTCGAGCTGAAATGTAAGACAGGGTGCTCCCTTTTTGGATTGTGTATTTAACGGCTATCGTGACCCTTTGAGCTGACGAGCTCTGGTGCAGCACCTATGCGCATACTGAGTGGTACAAAAACCTGAGTATACCTTTAGGCGGCATTTCAAGCAACCCCGTCCGCCACAATTTGCTCTCCGCTGATGACAGCCAAAAGCCAGAAACACGTGTCCGGAGATAAGGAATTCGCCGCACCAACCTATGGTGAAGAACTTTCTACAACGTTACAGCACTTGCTGCACCCATTTATGGTGAAAGACTTTTTGAAATATTATTCGAATTCATTCTAATGACTGCATTTATCATGATGCTTTGGGGCTATTCAAGCTGAAATGTAAGACAGGGTTCTCTCTTTTTGGATTGTGTATTTAACGGCTCCTGTGAGCCTTTGAGCTGACGAGCTCTGGTGAAGCACCTGTGCGTCTACTGAGTGGTACAAAAACCTGAGTATATGTTTAGGCGGCATTTCAAGCAACCCCGTCTGCCACACTTTGCTCTCCGCTGATGACGGCCGAAAGCAAGAAACACGTGTCCGGAGATACGGCATTCGCTGCACCAGCTTATGGTGAAAAACTTTCTACAACGTTACAGCACTTGCTGCACCCATTTATGGTGAAAGACTTTTTGAAATATTATTCAAATTCATTCTAATGACTGCATTTATCATGATGCTTTGGGGCTATTTGAGCTGAAATGTAAGACAGGGTGCTCCCTTTTTGGATTGTGTATTTAACAGCTCCCGTGAGCCTTTGAGCTGACGAGCTCTGGTGCAGCACCTGTGCGCATACTGAGTGGTACAAAAACCTGAGTATACGTTTAGGTGGCATTTCAAGCAACCCCATCTACCACACTTTGTTCTCCGCTGATGACGGCCGAAAGCTAGAAAAACGTGTCCGGAGATACGGCATTCGCTGCACCAACTTATGGTGAAAACCCTCTACAACGTTACAGCACTTGCTGCACCCATTTATGGTGAAAGACCTTTTGAAATATTATTCATATTCATTTTAATTACTGAATTTATCATGATGATTTGGGGTTATTCGAGCTGAAATGTAAGACAGGGTGCTCCCTTTTTGGACTGTGTATTGAACGGCTCCCGTGAGCCTTTGAGCTGACGAGCTTTGGTGAAGCACCTGTGCACCTACTGAGTGGTACAAAAACCTGAGTGTACGTTTAGGCGGCATTTCAAGCAATCCCGTCTGCCACACTTTGCTCTCCGCTGATGATGGCCGAAAGCCAGAAACACGTGTCCTGAGATAAGGCATTCGCCGCACCAACTTATTGTGAAAAACTTCCTACAACATTACAGCACTTGCTGCACCCATTTATGCTGAAAGACTTTTTGAAATATTATTCAAATTCATTCTAATGACTGCATTTATCATGATGCTTTGGGGCTATTCGGGCTGAAAGGTAAGACAGGGTGCACCCTTTCTGGAATGTGTATTTAACGGCTCCCGTGAGCCTTTGAGCTGACGAGCTCTGGTGCAGCTCCTGTGCGCATACTGAGTGATACAAAAACCTGAGTATACGTTTAGGCGGCATTTCAAGCAACCCCGTCTGCCACACTTTGCTCTCCACTGATGACGGCCGAAAGCCAGAAACACGTGTCCGGAGGTACGGCATTCGCTGCACCAACTTATGGTGAAAAACTTTCTATAACGTTACAGCACTTGCTGCACCTATTTATGGTGAAAGACCTTTTAAAATATTATTCAAATTCATTCTAGTGACTGCATTTATGATGATGATTTGGGGTTATTCGAGCTGAAATGTAAGACAGGGTGTTCCCTTTTTGGATTGTGTATTTAACGGCTCCCGTGAGCCTTTGAGCTGACGAGCTCTGGTGAAGCACCTGTGCGCCTACTGAGTGGTACAAAAACCTGAGTATACGTTTAGGTGGCATTTCAAGCAACCCTGTCTGCCACACTTTGCTCTCTGCTGATGACGGCCGAAAGCCAGAAACACGTGTCCGGAGATAAGGCATTCGCCGCACCAACTTATGGTGAAAAACTTTCTACAACGTTACAGCACTTGCTGCACCCATTTATGGTGAAAGACGTTTGAAATATTATTCAAATTAATTCTAATGACTGCATTTATCATGATGCTTTGGGGCTATTCGAGCTGAAATGTAAGACAGGGTGCTCCCTTTTTGGACTGTGTATTTAATGGCTCCTGTGAGCCTTTGAGCTGTTGAGCTCTGGTGAAGCACCTGTGCGCCTACTGAGTGGTACAAAAACCTGAGTATACGTTTAGGTGGCATTTCAAGCAACCCCGTCTGCCACACTTTGCTCTCCGCTGATGACGGCCGAAAGCCAGAAACATGTGTCCGGAGATACGGCATTCGCCGCACCAACTTATGGTGAAAAAATTTCTACAACGTTACAGCACTTGCTGCACCCATTTATGGTGAAAGACTTTTTGAAATATTATTCAAATTCATTCTAATGACTGCATTTATCATGATGATTTGGGGTTAATCGACCTGAAATGTAAGACAGGGTGCTCCCTTTTTGGACTGTGTATTTAACGGCTCCTGTGAGCCTTTGAGGTGACAAGCTCTGGTGAAGCACCTGTGCGCCTACTGAGTGGTACAAAAACCTGAGTATACGTTTAGGCAGCATTTCAAGCAACCCCGTCTGCCACACTTTGCTCTGTGCTGATGACGGCCAAAAGCCAGAAACACGTGTCCGGAGATATGGCATTCGCCGCACCAACTTATGGTGAAAAACTTTCTACAACGTTACAGCACTTGCTGCACCCATTTATGGTGAAAGACCTTTTGAAATATTATTCAAATTCTTTCTAATGACTGCATTTATCATGATGCTTTGGGGTTATTCGAGCTGAAATGTAAGACAGGGTGCTCCCTTTTTGGACTGTGTATTTAACGGTTCCAGTGAGCCTTTGAGCTGACGAGCTCTGGTGCAGCACCTGTGCGCCTACTGAGGGGTAAAAAAACCTGAGTATACGTTTAGGCGGCATTTCAAGCAACCCCGTCTGCCACACTTTACTCTCCGCTGATGACGGGCGAAAGCCAGAAACACGTGTCCGGAGATAAGGCATTCGCCGTACCAACTTATGGTGAAAAACTTTCTACAACGTTACAGCACTTGCTGCACCCATTTATGGTGAAAGACTTTTTGAAATATTATTCGAATTCATTCTAATGACTGCATTTATCATGATGCTTTGGGGCTATTCGAGCTGAAATGTAAGACAGGGATCTCCCTTTTTGGATCGTGTATTTAACGGCTCCCGTGAGCCTTTGAGCTGACGAGCTCTGGTTCAGCACCTGTGCGCCTACTGAGTGGTAGAAAAACCTGAGTATACGTTTAGGCGGCATTTCAAGCAACCCCGTCTGCCACACTTTGCTCTCCGCTGATGACGGCCAAAAGCCAGCAACACGTGTCCGGAGATACGGCATTCGCCGCACCAACTTATGGTGAAAAACTTTCTACAACGTTACAGCATTTGCTGCACCCATTTATGGTGAAAGACTTTTTGAAATATTATTCAAATTCATTCTAATGACTGCATGTATCATGATGCTTTGGGGCTATTTGAGCTGAAATGTAAGACAGGGTGCTCCCTTTTTGGATTGTGTATTTAACAGCTCCCGTGAGCCTTTGAGCTGACGAGCTCTGGTGCAGCACCTGTGCGCATACTGAGTGGTCCAAAAACCTGAGTATACGTTTAGGCGGCAGTTGAAGCAACCCCGTCTGCCACACTTTGTTCTCCGCTGATGACGGCCGAAAGCTAGAAACACGTGTCCGGAGATACGGCATTCGCTGCACCAACTTATGGTGAAAACCCTCTACAACGTTACAGCACTTGCTGCACCCATTTATGGTGAAATACCTTTTGAAATATTATTCAGATTCATTCTAATGACTGAATTTATCATGATGATTTAGGGTTATTCGAGCTGAAATGTAAGACAGGGTGCTCCCTTTTTGGACTGTGTCTTGAACGGCTCCCGTGAGCCTTTGAGCTGACGAGCTTTGGTGAAGCACCTGTGCACCTACTGAGTGGTACAAAAACCTGAGAATACGTTTAGGCGGCATTTCAAGCAACCCCGTCTGCCACACTTTGCTCTCCGCTGATGATGGCCGAAAGTCAGAAACACGTGTCCTGAGATAAGGCATTCGCCGCAACAACTTATGGTGAAAAACTTTCTACAACATTACAGCATTTGCTGCACCCATTTATGCTGAAAGACTTTTTGAAATATTATTCGAATTCATTCTAATGACTGCATTTATCATGATGGTTTGGGGCTATTCGAGCTGGAATGTAAGACAGGGTGCTCCCTTTTTGGATTGTGTATTTAACGGCTCCTGTGAGCCTTTGAACTGGCGACCTATGGTGAAGCACCTGTGCGCAAACTGAGTGGTACAAAAACCTGAGTATACGTTTAGGCGGCATTTCAAGCAACCCCGTCTGCCACACTTTGCTCTCCACTGATGAAGGCCGAAAGCCAGAAGCACGTGTCCGGAGATACGGCATTCGCCGCACCAACTTATGGTGACAAACTTTCTACAACATTACAGCACTTGCTGCACCCATTTATGGTGGAAGACTTTTTGAAATATTATTCAAATTCATTCTAATTACTGCATTTATCATGATGCTTTGGGGCTATTCGAGCTGAAATGTAAGACAGGGTGCTCCCTTTCTGGATTGTGTATTTAACGGCTCCCGTGAGCCTTTGAGCTGACGAGCTCTGGTGCAGCTCCTGTGCGCATACTGAGTGGTACAAAAACCTGAGTATACGTTTAGGCGGCATTTCAAGCAACCCCGTCTGCCACACTTCGCTCTCCGCTGATAACGGCCGAAAGCCAGAAACACGTGTCCGGAGGTCCGGCATTCGCTGCGCCAACTTATGGTGAAAAACTTTCTACAACGTTACAGCACTTGCTGCACCTATTTATGGTGAAAGACCTTTTGAAATATTATTCAAATTCATTCTAATGACTGCATTTATGATGATGATTTGGGGTTATTCGAGCTGAAATGTAAGACAGGGTGCTCCCTTTTTGGACTGTGTATTTAACGGCTCCCGTGAGCCTTTGAACTGACGAGCTCTGGTGAAGCACCTGTGCGCCTACTGAGTGGTACAAAAACCTGAGTATACGTTTAGGCGGCATTTCAAGCAACCCTGTCTACCACACTTTGCTCTCTGCTGATGACAGCCGAAAGCCAGAAACACGTGTCCGGAGATAAGGCATTCGCCGCACCAACTTATGGTGAAAAACTTTCTACAATGTTACAGCACTTGCTGCACCCATTTATGGTGAAAGACTTTTTGAAATATTATTCGAATTCATTCTAATGACTGCATTTATCATGATGCTTTGGGGCTATTCGAGCTGAAATGTAAGACAGGGTTCTCCCTTTTTGGATTAAGTATTTAACGGCTCCCGTGAGCCTTTGAGCTGACGAGCTCTGGTGAAGCACCTGTGCGCCTACTGAGTGGTACAAAAACCTGAGTATACGTTTAGGCGGCATTTCAAGCAACCCCGTCTGCCACACTTTGCTCTCCGCTGATGGTGGCCAAAAGCCAGCAATACGTGTCCGGAGATACGGCATTCGCCGCACCAACTTATGGTGAAAAACTTTCTACAACGTTATAGCATTTGCTGCACCCATTTATGGTGAAAGACCTTTTGAAATATTATTCAAATTCATTCTAATGACTGCATTTATCATGATGATTTGGGGTTATTCGAGCTGAAATGTAAGACAGGGTGCTTCCTTTTTGGATTGTGAATTTAACGGCTATCGTGAGCCTTTGAGCTGACGAGCTCTGGTGCAGCACCTATGCGCATACTGAGTGGTACAAAAACCTGAGTATACCTTTAGGCGGCATTTCAAGCAACCCCGTCTGCCACAATTTGCTCTCCGCTGATGACAGCCGAAAGCCAGAAACACGTGTCCGGAGATAAGGAATTCGCCGCACCAACTTATGGTGAAGAACTTTCTACAACGTTACAGCACTTGCTGCACCCATTTATGGTGAAAGACTTTTTGAAATATTATTCAAATTCATTCTAATGACTGCATTTATCATGATGCTTCGGGGCTATTCGAGCTGAAATGTAAGACAGGGTTCTCCCTTTTTGGATTGTGTATTTAACGGCTCCCTTGAGCCTTTGAGCTGACGAGCTCTGGTGAAGCACTTGTGCGCCTACTGAGTGGTACAAAAACCTGAGTATACGTTTAGGCGGCATTTCAAGCAACCCCGTCTGCCACACTTTGCTCTCCGCTGATGACGGCCAAAAGCCAGCAGCACGTTTCCGAAGATACGGCATTCGCCGCACCAACTTATGGTGAAAAACTTTCTACAACGTTACAGTATTTGCTGCACCCATTTATGGTGAAAGACCTTTTGAAATATTATTCAAATTCATTCTAATGACTGCATTTATCATGATGATTTAGGGTTATTCGAGCTGAAATGTAAGACAGGGTGCTCCCTTTTTGGATTGTTCATTTAACGGCTATCGTGAGCCTTTGAGCTGACGAGCTCTGGTGCAGCACCTATGCGCATACTGAGTGGTACAAAAACCTGAGTATACCTTTAGGCGGCATTTCAAGCAACCCCGTCTGCCACAATTTGCTCTCCGCTGATGACAACCGAAAGCCAGAAACACGTGTCCGGAGATAAGGAATTCGCCGCACCAACTTATGGTGAAGAACTTTCTACAACGTTACAGCACTTGCTGCACCCATTTATGGTGAAAGACTTTTTGAAATATTATTCGAATTCATTCTAATGACTGCATTTATCATGATGCTTTGGGGCTATTCAAGCTGAAATGTAAGACAGGGTTCTCTCTTTTTGGATTGTGTATTTAACGGCTCCTGTGAGCCTTTGAGCTGACGAGCTCTGGTGAAGCACCTGTGCGTCTACTGAGTGGTACAAAAACCTGAGTATATGTTTAGGCGGCATTTCAAGCAACCCGTCTGCCACACTTTGCTCTCCGCTGATGACGGCCGAAAGCAAGAAACACGTGTCCGGAGATACGGCATTCGCTGCACCAACTTATGGTGAAAAACTTTCTACAACGTTACAGCACTTGCTGCACCCATTTATGGTGAAAGACTTTTTGAAATATTATTCAAATTCATTCTAATGACTGCATTTATCATGATGCTTTGGGGCTATTCGAGCTGAAATGTAAGACAGGGATCTCCCTTTTTGGATCGTGTATTTAACGGCTCCCGTGAGCCTTTGAGCTGACGAGCTCTGGTTCAGCACCTGTGCGCCTACTGAGTGGTAGAAAAACCTGAGTATACGTTTAGGCGGCATTTCAAGCAACCCCGTCTGCCACACTTTGCTCTCCGCTGATGACGGCCAAAAGCCAGCAACACGTGTCCGGAGATACGGCATTCGCCGCACCAACTTATGGTGAAAAACTTTCTACAACGTTACAGCATTTGCTGCACCCATTTATGGTGAAAGACTTTTTGAAATATTATTCAAATTCATTCTAATGACTGCATGTATCATGATGCTTTGGGGCTATTTGAGCTGAAATGTAAGACAGGGTGCTCCCTTTTTGGATTGTGTATTTAACAGCTCCCGTGAGCCTTTGAGCTGACGAGCTCTGGTGCAGCACCTGTGCGCATACTGAGTGGTCCAAAAACCTGAGTATACGTTTAGGCGGCAGTTGAAGCAACCCCGTCTGCCACACTTTGTTCTCCGCTGATGACGGCCGAAAGCTAGAAACACGTGTCCGGAGATACGGCATTCGCTGCACCAACTTATGGTGAAAACCCTCTACAACGTTACAGCACTTGCTGCACCCATTTATGGTGAAATACCTTTTGAAATATTATTCAGATTCATTCTAATGACTGAATTTATCATGATGATTTAGGGTTATTCGAGCTGAAATGTAAGACAGGGTGCTCCCTTTTTGGACTGTGTCTTGAACGGCTCCCGTGAGCCTTTGAGCTGACGAGCTTTGGTGAAGCACCTGTGCACCTACTGAGTGGTACAAAAACCTGAGAATACGTTTAGGCGGCATTTCAAGCAACCCCGTCTGCCACACTTTGCTCTCCGCTGATGATGGCCGAAAGTCAGAAACACGTGTCCTGAGATAAGGCATTCGCCGCAACAACTTATGGTGAAAAACTTTCTACAACATTACAGCATTTGCTGCACCCATTTATGCTGAAAGACTTTTTGAAATATTATTCGAATTCATTCTAATGACTGCATTTATCATGATGGTTTGGGGCTATTCGAGCTGGAATGTAAGACAGGGTGCTCCCTTTTTGGATTGTGTATTTAACGGCTCCTGTGAGCCTTTGAACTGGCGACCTATGGTGAAGCACCTGTGCGCAAACTGAGTGGTACAAAAACCTGAGTATACGTTTAGGCGGCATTTCAAGCAACCCCGTCTGCCACACTTTGCTCTCCACTGATGAAGGCCGAAAGCCAGAAGCACGTGTCCGGAGATACGGCATTCGCCGCACCAACTTATGGTGACAAACTTTCTACAACATTACAGCACTTGCTGCACCCATTTATGGTGGAAGACTTTTTGAAATATTATTCAAATTCATTCTAATGACTGCATTTATCATGATGCTTTGGGGCTATTTGAGCTGAAATGTAAGACAGGGTGCTCCCTTTTTGGATTGTGTATTTAACAGCTCCCGTGAGCCTTTGAGCTGACGAGCTCTGGTGCAGCACCTGTGCGCATACTGAGTGGTACAAAAACCTGAGTATACGTTTAGGCGGCATTTCAAGCAACCCCATCTACCACACTTTGTTCTCCGCTGATGACGGCCGAAAGCTAGAAACACGTGTCCGGAGATACGGCATTCGCTGCACCAACTTATGGTGAAAACCCTCTACAACGTTACAGCACTTGCTGCACCCATTTATGGTGAAAGACCTTTTGAAATATTATTCATATTCATTTTAATTACTGAATTTATCATGATGATTTGGGGTTATTCGAGCTGAAATGTAAGACAGGGTGCTCCCTTTTTGGACTGTGTATTGAACGGCTCCCGTGAGCCTTTGAGCTGACGAGCTTTGGTGAAGCACCTGTGCACCTACTGAGTGGTACAAAAACCTGAGTATACGTTTAGGCGGCATTTCAAGCAATCCCGTCTGCCACACTTTGCTCTCCGCTGATGATGGCCGAAAGCCAGAAACACGTGTCCTGAGATAAGGCATTCACCGCACCAACTTATGGTGAAAAACTTTCTACAACGTTACAGCACTTGCTGCACCTATTTATGGTGAAAGACCTTTTAAAATATTATTCAAATTCATTCTAGTGACTGCATTTATGATGATGATTTGGGGTTATTCGAGCTGAAATGTAAGACAGGGTGCTCCCTTTTTGGACTGTGTATTTAACGGCTCCCGTGAGCCTTTGAGCTGACGAGCTCTGGTGAAGCACCTGTGCGCCTACTGAGTGGTACAAAAACCTGAGTATACGTTTAGGTGGCATTTCAAGCAACCCTGTCTGCCACACTTTGCTCTCTGCTGATGACGGCCGAAAGCCAGAAACACGTGTCCGGAGATAAGGCATTCGCCGCACCAACTTATGGTGAAAAACTTTCTACAACGTTACATCACTTGCTGCACCCATTTATGGTGAAAGACGTTTTGAAATATTATTCAAATTAATTCTAATGACTGCATTTATCATGATGCTTTGGGGCTATTCGAGCTGAAATGTAAGACAGGGTGCTCCCTTTTTGGACTGTGTATTTAATGGCTCCTGTGAGCCTTTGAGCTGTTGAGCTCTGGTGAAGCACCTGTGCGCCTACTGAGTGGTACAAAAACCTGAGTATACGTTTAGGTGGCATTTCAAGCAACCCCGTCTGCCACACTTTGCTCTCCGCTGATGACGGCCGAAAGCCAGAAACATGTGTCCGGAGATACGGCATTCGCCGCACCAACTTATGGTGAAAAACTTTCTACAACGTTACAGCACTTGCTGCACCCATTTATGGTGAAAGACCTTTTGAAATATTATTCAAATTCATTCTAATTACTGAATTTATCATGATGATTTGGGGTTATTCGAGCTGAAATGTAAGACAGGGTGCTCCCTTTTTGGACTGTGTATTGAACGGCTCCCGTGAGCCTTTGAGCTGACGAGCTTTGGTGAAGCACCTGTGCACCTACTGAGTGGTACAAAAACCTGAGTATACGTTTAGGCGGCATTTCAAGCAACCCTGTCTGCCACACTTTGCTCTCCGCTGATGATGGCCGAAAGCCAGAAACACGTGTCCTGAGATAAGGCATTCGCCGCACCAACTTATTGTGAAGAACTTTCTACAACATTACAGCACTTGCTGCACCCATTTATGCTGAAAGACTTTTTGAAATATTATTCGAATTCATTCTAATGACTGCATTTATCATGATGCTTTGGGGCTATTCAAGCTGAAATGTAAGACAGGGTGCTCCCTTTCTGGATTGTGTATTTAACGGCTCCCGTGAGCCTTTGAGCTGACGAGCTCTGGTGCAGCTCCTGTGCGCATACTGAGTGGTACAAAAACCTGAGTATACGTTTAGGCGGCATTTCAAGCAACCTCGTCTGCCACACATTGCTCTCTGCTGATAACGGCCAAAAGCCAGAAACACGTGTCCGGAGGTACTGCATTCGCTGCACCAACTTATGGTGAAAAACTTTCTACAACGTTACAGCACTTGCTGCACCTATTTATGGTGAAAGACCTTTTGAAATATTATTCAAATTCATTCTAATGACTGCATTTATGATGATGATTTGGGGTTATTCGAGCTGAAATGTAAGACAGGGTGCTCCCTTTTTGGACTGTGTATTTAACGGCTCCCGTGAGCCTTTGAGCTGACGAGCTCTGGTGAAGCACCTGTGCGCCTACTGAGTGGTACAAAAACCTGAGTATACGTTTAGGCGGCATTTCAAGCAACCCTGTCTACCACACTTTGATCTCTGCTGATGACGGCCGAAAGCCAGAAACACGTGTCCGGAGATAAGGCATTCGCTGCACCAACTTATGGTGAAAAACTTTCTACAATGTTACAGCACTTGCTGCACCCATTTATGGTGAAAGACTTTTTGAAATATTATTCGAATTCATTCTAATGACTGCATTTATCATGATGCTTTGGGGCTATTCGAGCTGAAATGTAAGACAGGGTTCTCCCTTTTTGGATTAAGTATTTAACGGCTCCCGTGAGCCTTTGAGCTGACAAGCTCTGGTGAAGCACCTGTGCGCCTACTGAGTGGTAAAAAACCTGAGTATACGTTTAGGCGGCATTTCAAGCAACCCCGTCTGCCACACTTTGCTCTCTGCTGATGATGGCCAAAAGCCAGCAACACGTGTCCGGAGATACAGCATTCGCCGCACCAACTTATGGTGAAAAACTTTCTACAACGTTACAGCATTTGCTGCACCCATTTATGGTGAAAGACCTTTTGAAATATTATTCAAATTCATTCTAATGACTGCATTTATCATGATGATTTGGGGTTATTCGAGCTGAAATGTAAGACAGGGTGCTCCCTTTTTGGATTGTGTATTTAACGGCTATCGTGAGCCTTTGAGCTGACGAGCTCTGGTGCAGCACCTATGCGCATACTAAGTGGTACAAGAACCTGAGTATACCTTTAGGCGTCATTTCAAGCAACCCCGTCTGCCACAATTTGCTCTCCGCTGATGACAGCCGAAAGCCAGAAACACGTGTCCGGAGATAAGGAATTCGCCGCACCAACTTATGGTGAAGAACTTTCTACAACGTTACAGCACTTGCTGCACCCATTTATGGTGAAAAACTTTTTGAAATATTATTCGAATTCATTCTAATGACTGCATTTATCATGATGCTTTGGGGCTATTCGAGCTGAAATGTAAGACAGGGTTCTCCCTTTTTGGATTGTGTATTTAAGGGCTCCCGTGAGCCTTTGAGCTGACGAGCTCTGGTGAAGCACCTGTGCGCCTACTGAGTGGTACAAAAACCTGAGTATACGTTTAGGCGGCATTTCAAGCAACCCTGTCTGCCACACTTTGCTCTCCGCTGATGACGGCCAAAAGCCAGCAACACGTGTCCGGAGATACGGCATTCGCCGCACCAACTTAGGGTGAAAAACTTTCTACAACGTTACAGTATTTGCTGCACCCATTTATGGTGAAAGACCTTTTGAAATATTATTCAAATTCATTCTAATGACTGCATTTATCATGATGATTTGGGGTTATTCGAGCTGAAATGTAAGACAGGGTGCTCCCTTTTTGGATTGTGTATTTAACGGCTATCGTGAGCCTTTGAGCTGACGAGCTCTGGTGCAGCACCTATGCGCATACTGAGTGGTACAAAAACCTGAGTATACCTTTAGGCGGCATTTCAAGCAACCCCGTCTGCCACAATTTGCTCTCCGCTGATGACAGCCAAAAGCCAGAAACACGTGTCCGGAGATAAGGAATTCGCCGCACCAACTTATGGTGAAGAACTTTCTACAATGTTACAGCACTTGCTGCACCTATTTATGGTGAAAGACCTTTTAAAATATTATTCAAATTCATTCTAGTGACTGCATTTATGATGATGATTAAGGGTTATTCGAGCTGAAATGTAAGACAGGGTGCTCCCTTTTTGGACTGTGTATTTAACGGCTCCCGTGAGCCTTTGAGCTGACGAGCTCTGGTGAAGCACCTGTGCGCCTACTGATTGGTACAAAAACCTGAGTATACGTTTAGGCGGCATTTCAAGTAACCCTGTCTACCACACTTTGATCTCTGCTGATGACGGCCGAAAGCCAGAAACACGTGTCCGGAGATAAGGCATTCGCCGCACCAACTTATGGTGAAAAACTTTCTACAATGTTACAGCACTTGCTGCACCCATTTATGGTGAAAGACTTTTTGAAATATTATTCGAATTCATTCTAATGACTGCATTTATCATGATGCTTTGGGGCTATTCGAGCTGAAATGTAAGACAGGGTTCTCCCTTTTTGGATTAAGTATTTAACGGCTCCCGTGAGCCTTTGAGCTGACAAGCTCTGGTGAAGCACCTGTGCGCCTACTGAGTGGTACAAAAACCTGAGTATTCGTTTAGGCGGCATTTCAAGCAACCCCGTCTGCCACACTTTGCTCTCTGCTGATGATGGCCAAAAGCCAGCAACACGTGTCCGGAGATACAGCATTCGCCGCACCAACTTATGGTGAAAAACTTTCTACAACGTTACAGCATTTGCTGCACCCATTTATGGTGAAAGACCTTTTGAAATATTATTCAAATTCATTCTAATGACTGCATTTATCATGATGATTTGGGGTTATTCGAGCTGAAATGTAACACAGGGTGCTCCCTTTTTGGATTGTGTATTTAACGGCTATAGTGAGCCTTTGAGCTGACGAGCTCTGGTGAAGCACCTATGCGCATACTGAGTGGTACAAGAACCTGAGTATACCTTTAGGCGGCATTTCAAGCAACCCCGTCTGCCACAATTTGCTCTCCGCTGATGACAGCCGAAAGCCAGAAACACGTGTCCGGGGATAAGGAATTCGCCGCACCAACTTATGGTGAAGAACTTTCTACAACGTTACAGCACTTGCTGCACCCATTTATGGTGAAAGACTTTTTGAAATATTATTCGAATTCATTCTAATGACTGCATTTATCATGATGCTTTGGGGCTATTCGAGCTGAAATGTAAGACAGGGTTCTCCCTTTTTGGATTGTGTATTTAAGGGCTCCCGTGAGCCTTTGAGCTGACAAGCTCTAGTGAAGCACCTGTGCGCCTACTGAGTGGTACAAAAACCTGAGTATACGTTTAGGCGGCATTTCAAGCAACCCTGTCTGCCACACTTTGCTCTCCGCTGATGACGGTCAAAAGCCAGCAACACGTGTCCGGAGATACGGCATTCGCCGCACCAACTTATGGTGAAAAACTTTCTACAACGTTACAGTATTTGCTGCACCCATTTATGGTGAAAGACCTTTTGAAATATTATTCAAATTCATTCTAATGACTGCATTTATCATGATGATTTGGGGTTATTCGAGCTGAAATGTAAGACAGGGTGCTCCCTTTTTGGATTGTGTATTTAACGGCTATCGTGAGCCTTTGAGCTGACGAGCTCTGGTGCAGCACCTGTGCGCATACTGAGTGGTACAAAAACCTGAGTATACGTTTAGGCGGCATTTCAAGCAACCCTATCTACCACACTTTGTTCTCCGCTGATGACGGCCGAAAGCTAGAAACACGTGTCCGGAGATACGGCATTCGCTGCACCAACTTATGGTGAAAACCCTCTACAACGTTACAGCACTTGCTGCACCCATTTATGGTGAAAGACCTTTTGAAATATTATTCAAATTCATTTTAATTACTGAATTTATCATGATGCTTTGGGGCTATTTGAGCTGAAATGTAAGACAGGGTGCTCCCTTTTTGGACTGTGTATTGAACGGCTCCCGTGAGCCTTTGAGCTGACGAGCTTTGGTGAAGCACCTGTGCACCTACTGAGTGGTACAAAAACCTGAGTATACGTTTAGGCGGCATTTCAAGCAATCCCGTCTGCCACCCTTTGCTCTCCGCTGATGATGGCCGAAAGCCAGAAACACGTGTCCTGAGATAAGGCATTCGCCGCACCAACTTATTGTGAAAAACTTCCTACAACATTACAGCACTTGCTGCACCCATTTATGCTGAAAGACTTTTTGAAATATTATTCGAATTCATTCTAATGACTGCATTTATCATGATGCTTTGGGGCTATTCGAGCTGAAATGTAAGACAGGGTGCACCCTTTCTGGATTGTGTATTTAACGGCTCCCGTGAGCCTTTGAGCTGACGAGCTCTGGTGCAGCTCCTGTGCGCATACTGAGTGGTACAAAAACCTGAGTATACGTTTAGGCGGCATTTCAAGCAACCCCGTCTGCCACACTTTGCTCTCCACTGATGACGGCCGAAAGCCAGAAACACGTGTCCGGAGGTACGGCATTCGCTGCACCAACTTATGGTGAAAAACGTTCTACAACGTTACAGCACTTGCTGCACCTATTTATGGTGAAAGACCTTTTAAAATATTATTCAAATTCATTCTAGTGACTGCATTTATGATGATGATTTGGGGTTATTCGAGCTGAAATGTAAGACAGGGTGCTGCCTTTTTGGATTGTGTATTTAACGGCTCCCGTGAGCCTTTGAGCTGTTGAGCTCTGGTGAAGCACCTGTGCGCCTACTGAGTGGTACAAAAACCTGAGTATACGTTTAGGTGGCATTTCAAGCAACCCCGTCTGCCACACTTTGCTCTCCGCTGATGACGGCCGAAAGCAAGAAACACGTGTCCGGAGATACGGCATTCGCTGCACCAACTTATGGTGAAAAACTTTCTACAACGTTACAGCACTTGCTGCACCCATTTATGGTGAAAGACTTTTTGAAATATTATTCAAATTCATTCTAATGACTGCATTTATCATGATGCTTTGGGGCTATTTGAGCTGAAATGTAAGACAGGGTGCTCCCTTTTTGGATTGTGTATTTAACAGCTCCCGTGAGCCTTTGAGCTGACGAGCTCTGGTGCAGCACCTGTGCGCATACTGAGTGGTACAAAAACCTGAGTATACGTTTAGGCGGCATTTCAAGCAACCCCATCTACCACACTTTGTTCTCCGCTGATGACGGCCGAAAGCTAGAAACACGTGTCCGGAGATACGGCATTCGCTGCACCAACTTATGGTGAAAACCCTCTACAACGTTACAGCACTTGCTGCACCCATTTATGGTGAAAGACCTTTTGAAATATTATTCATATTCATTTTAATTACTGAATTTATCATGATGATTTGGGGTTATTCGAGCTGAAATGTAAGACAGGGTGCTCCCTTTTTGGACTGTGTATTGAACGGCTCCCGTGAGCCTTTGAGCTGACGAGCTTTGGTGAAGCACCTGTGCACCTACTGAGTGGTACAAAAACCTGAGTATACGTTTAGGCGGCATTTCAAGCAATCCCGTCTGCCACACTTTGCTCTCCGCTGATGATGGCCGAAAGCCAGAAACACGTGTCCTGAGATAAGGCATTCGCCGCACCAACTTATTGTGAAAAACTTCCTACAACATTACAGCACTTGCTGCACCCATTTATGCTGAAAGACTTTTTGAAATATTATTCGAATTCATTCTAATGACTGCATTTATCATGATGCTTTGGGGCTATTCGAGCTGAAATGTAAGACAGGGTGCACCCTTTCTGGATTGTGTATTTAACGGCTCCCGTGAGCCTTTGAGCTGACGAGCTCTGGTGCAGCTCCTGTGCGCATACTGAGTGGTACAAAAACCTGAGTATACGTTTAGGCGGCATTTCAAGCAACCCCGTCTGCCACACTTTGCTCTCCACTGATGACGGCCGAAAGCCAGAAACACGTGTCCGGAGGTACGGCATTCGCTGCACCAACTTATGGTGAAAAACTTTCTACAACGTTACAGCACTTGCTGCACCTATTTATGGTGAAAGACCTTTTAAAATATTATTCAAATTCATTCTAGTGACTGCATTTATGATGATGATTAAGGGTTATTCGAGCTGAAATGTAAGACAGGGTGCTCCCTTTTTGGACTGTGTATTTAACGGCTCCCGTGAGCCTTTGAGCTGACGAGCTCTGGTGAAGCACCTGTGCGCCTACTGATTGGTACAAAAACCTGAGTATACGTTTAGGCGGCATTTCAAGCAACCCTGTCTACCACACTTTGATCTCTGCTGATGACGGCCGAAAGCCAGAAACACGTGTCCGGAGATAAGGCATTCGCCGCACCAACTTAGGGTGAAAAAATTTCTACAATGTTACAGCACTTGCTGCACCCATTTATGGTGAAAGACTTTTTGAAATATTATTCGAATTCATTCTAATGACTGCATTTATCATGATGCTTTGGGGCTATTCGAGCTGAAATGTAAGACAGGGTTCTCCCTTTTTGGATTAAGTATTTAACGGCTCCCATGAGCCTTTGAGCTGACAAGCTCTGGTGAAGCACCTGTGCGCCTACTGAGTGGTACAAAAACCTGAGTATACGTTTAGGCGGCATTTCAAGCAACCCCGTCTGCCACACTTTGCTCTCTGCTGATGATGGCCAAAAGCCAGCAACACGTGTCCGGAGATACAGCATTCGCCGCACCAACTTATGGTGAAAAACTTTCTACAACGTTACAGCATTTGCTGCACCCATTTATGGTGAAAGACCTTTTGAAATATTATTCAAATTCATTTTAATGACTGCATTTATCATGATGATTTGGGGTTATTTGAGCTGAAATGTAACACAGGGTGCTCCCTTTTTGGATTGTGTATTTAACGGCTATCGTGAGCCTTTGAGCTGACGAGCTCTGGTGCAGCACCTATGCGCATACTGAGTGGTACAAGAACCTGAGTATACCTTTAGGCGGCATTTCAAGCAACCCCGTCTGCCACAATTTGCTCTCCGCTGATGACAGCCGAAAGCCAGAAACACGTGTCCGGAGATAAGGAATTCGCCGCACCAACTTATGGTGAAGAACTTTCTACAACATTACAGCACTTGCTGCACCCATTTATGGTGAAAGACTTTTTGAAATATTATACGAATTCATTCTAATGACTGCATTTATCATGATGCTTTGGGGCTATTCGAGCTGAAATGTAAGACAGGGTGCTCCCTTTTTGGACTGTGTATTGAACGGCTCCCGTGAGCCTTTGAGCTGACGAGCTTTGGTGAAGCACCTGTGCACCTACTGAGTGGTACAAAAACCTGAGTATACGTTTAGGCGGCATTTCAAGCAATCCCGTCTGCCACCCTTTGCTCTCCGCTGATGATGGCCGAAAGCCAGAAACACGTGTCCTGAGATAAGGCATTCGCCGCACCAACTTATTGTGAAAAACTTCCTACAACATTACAGCACTTGCTGCACCCATTTATGCTGAAAGACTTTTTGAAATATTATTCGAATTCATTCTAATGACTGCATTTATCATGATGCTTTGGGGCTATTCGAGCTGAAATGTAAGACAGGGTGCACCCTTTCTGGATTGTGTATTTAACGGCTCCCGTGAGCCTTTGAGCTGACGAGCTCTGGTGCAGCTCCTGTGCGCATACTGAGTGGTACAAAAACCTGAGTATACGTTTAGGCGGCATTTCAAGCAACCCCGTCTGCCACACTTTGCTCTCCACTGATGACGGCCGAAAGCCAGAAACACGTGTCCGGAGGTACGGCATTCGCTGCACCAACTTATGGTGAAAAACGTTCTACAACGTTACAGCACTTGCTGCACCTATTTATGGTGAAAGACCTTTTAAAATATTATTCAAATTCATTCTAGTGACTGCATTTATGATGATGATTTGGGGTTATTCGAGCTGAAATGTAAGACAGGGTGCTGCCTTTTTGGATTGTGTATTTAACGGCTCCCGTGAGCCTTTGAGCTGTTGAGCTCTGGTGAAGCACCTGTGCGCCTACTGAGTGGTACAAAAACCTGAGTATACGTTTAGGTGGCATTTCAAGCAACCCCGTCTGCCACACTTTGCTCTCCGCTGATGACGGCCGAAAGCAAGAAACACGTGTCCGGAGATACGGCATTCGCTGCACCAACTTATGGTGAAAAACTTTCTACAACGTTACAGCACTTGCTGCACCCATTTATGGTGAAAGACTTTTTGAAATATTATTCAAATTCATTCTAATGACTGCATTTATCATGATGCTTTGGGGCTATTTGAGCTGAAATGTAAGACAGGGTGCTCCCTTTTTGGATTGTGTATTTAACAGCTCCCGTGAGCCTTTGAGCTGACGAGCTCTGGTGCAGCACCTGTGCGCATACTGAGTGGTACAAAAACCTGAGTATACGTTTAGGCGGCATTTCAAGCAACCCCATCTACCACACTTTGTTCTCCGCTGATGACGGCCGAAAGCTAGAAACACGTGTCCGGAGATACGGCATTCGCTGCACCAACTTATGGTGAAAACCCTCTACAACGTTACAGCACTTGCTGCACCCATTTATGGTGAAAGACCTTTTGAAATATTATTCATATTCATTTTAATTACTGAATTTATCATGATGATTTGGGGTTATTCGAGCTGAAATGTAAGACAGGGTGCTCCCTTTTTGGACTGTGTATTGAACGGCTCCCGTGAGCCTTTGAGCTGACGAGCTTTGGTGAAGCACCTGTGCACCTACTGAGTGGTACAAAAACCTGAGTATACGTTTAGGCGGCATTTCAAGCAATCCCGTCTGCCACACTTTGCTCTCCGCTGATGATGGCCGAAAGCCAGAAACACGTGTCCTGAGATAAGGCATTCGCCGCACCAACTTATTGTGAAAAACTTCCTACAACATTACAGCACTTGCTGCACCCATTTATGCTGAAAGACTTTTTGAAATATTATTCGAATTCATTCTAATGACTGCATTTATCATGATGCTTTGGGGCTATTCGAGCTGAAATGTAAGACAGGGTGCACCCTTTCTGGATTGTGTATTTAACGGCTCCCGTGAGCCTTTGAGCTGACGAGCTCTGGTGCAGCTCCTGTGCGCATACTGAGTGGTACAAAAACCTGAGTATACGTTTAGGCGGCATTTCAAGCAACCCCGTCTGCCACACTTTGCTCTCCACTGATGACGGCCGAAAGCCAGAAACACGTGTCCGGAGGTACGGCATTCGCTGCACCAACTTATGGTGAAAAACTTTCTACAACGTTACAGCACTTGCTGCACCTATTTATGGTGAAAGACCTTTTAAAATATTATTCAAATTCATTCTAGTGACTGCATTTATGATGATGATTAAGGGTTATTCGAGCTGAAATGTAAGACAGGGTGCTCCCTTTTTGGACTGTGTATTTAACGGCTCCCGTGAGCCTTTGAGCTGACGAGCTCTGGTGAAGCACCTGTGCGCCTACTGATTGGTACAAAAACCTGAGTATACGTTTAGGCGGCATTTCAAGCAACCCTGTCTACCACACTTTGATCTCTGCTGATGACGGCCGAAAGCCAGAAACACGTGTCCGGAGATAAGGCATTCGCCGCACCAACTTAGGGTGAAAAAATTTCTACAATGTTACAGCACTTGCTGCACCCATTTATGGTGAAAGACTTTTTGAAATATTATTCGAATTCATTCTAATGACTGCATTTATCATGATGCTTTGGGGCTATTCGAGCTGAAATGTAAGACAGGGTTCTCCCTTTTTGGATTAAGTATTTAACGGCTCCCATGAGCCTTTGAGCTGACAAGCTCTGGTGAAGCACCTGTGCGCCTACTGAGTGGTACAAAAACCTGAGTATACGTTTAGGCGGCATTTCAAGCAACCCCGTCTGCCACACTTTGCTCTCTGCTGATGATGGCCAAAAGCCAGCAACACGTGTCCGGAGATACAGCATTCGCCGCACCAACTTATGGTGAAAAACTTTCTACAACGTTACAGCATTTGCTGCACCCATTTATGGTGAAAGACCTTTTGAAATATTATTCAAATTCATTTTAATGACTGCATTTATCATGATGATTTGGGGTTATTTGAGCTGAAATGTAACACAGGGTGCTCCCTTTTTGGATTGTGTATTTAACGGCTATCGTGAGCCTTTGAGCTGACGAGCTCTGGTGCAGCACCTATGCGCATACTGAGTGGTACAAGAACCTGAGTATACCTTTAGGCGGCATTTCAAGCAACCCCGTCTGCCACAATTTGCTCTCCGCTGATGACAGCCGAAAGCCAGAAACACGTGTCCGGAGATAAGGAATTCGCCGCACCAACTTATGGTGAAGAACTTTCTACAACATTACAGCACTTGCTGCACCCATTTATGGTGAAAGACTTTTTGAAATATTATACGAATTCATTCTAATGACTGCATTTATCATGATGCTTTGGGGCTATTCGAGCTGAAATGTAAGACAGGGTTCTCCCTTTTTGGATTGTGTATTTAAGGGCTCCCGTGAGCCTTTGAGCTGACGAGCTCTAGTGAAGCACCTGTGCGCCTACTGAGTGGTACAAAAACCTGAGTATACGTTTAGGCGGCATTTCAAGCAACCCTGTCTGCCACACTTTGCTCTCCGCTGATGACGGCCAAAAGCCAGCAACACGTGTCCGGAGATACGGCATTCGCCGCACCAACTTATGGTGAAAAACTTTCTACAACGTTACAGTATTTGCTGCACCCATTTATGGTGAAAGACCTTTTGAAATATTATTCAAATTCATTCTAATGACTGCATTTATCATGATGATTTGGGGTTATTCGAGCTGAAATGTAAGACAGGGTGCTCCCTTTTTGGATTGTGTATTTAACGGCTATCGTGAGCCTTTGAGCTGACGAGCTCTGGTGCAGCACCTGTGCGCATACTGAGTGGTACAAAAACCTGAGTATACGTTTAGGCAGCATTTCAAGCAACCCCATCTACCACACTTTGTTCTCCGCTGATGACGGCCGAAAGCTAGAAACACGTGTCCGGAGATACGGCATTCGCTGCACCAACTAATGGTGAAAACCCTCTACAACGTTACAGCACTTGCTGCACCCATTTATGGTGAAAGACCTTTTGAAATATTATTCAAATTCATTTTAATTACTGAATTTATCATGATGCTTTGGGGCTATTTGAGCTGAAATGTAAGACAGGGTGCTCCCTTTTTGGACTGTGTATTGAACGGCTCCCGTGAGCCTTTGAGCTGACGAGCTTTGGTGAAGCACCTGTGCACCTACTGAGTGGTACAAAAACCTGAGTATACGTTTAGGCGGCATTTCAAGCAATCCCGTCTGCCACCCTTTGCTCTCCGCTGATGATGGCCGAAAGCCAGAAACACGTGTCCTGAGATAAGGCATTCCCCGCACCAACTTATTGTGAAAAACTTCCTACAACATTACAGCACTTGCTGCACCCATTTATGCTGAAAGACTTTTTGAAATATTATTCGAATTCATTCTAATGACTGCATTTATCATGATGCTTTGGGGCTATTCGAGCTGAAATGTAAGACAGGGTGCACCCTTTCTGGATTGTGTATTTAACGGCTCCCGTGAGCCTTTGAGCTGACGAGCTCTGGTGCAGCTCCTGTGCGCATACTGAGTGGTACAAAAACCTGAGTATACGTTTAGGCGGCATTTCAAGCAACCCCGTCTGCCACACTTTGCTCTCCACTGATGACGGCCGAAAGCCAGAAACACGTGTCCGGAGGTACGGCATTCGCTGCACCAACTTATGGTGAAAAACGTTCTACAACATTACAGCACTTGCTGCACCTATTTATGGTGAAAGACCTTTTAAAATATTATTCAAATTAATTCTAGTGACTGCATTTATGATGATGATTTGGGGTTATTCGAGCTGAAATGTAAGACAGGGTGCTGCCTTTTTGGATTGTGTATTTAACAGCTCCCGTGAGCCTTTGAGCTGTTGAGCTCTGGTGAAGCACCTGTGCGCCTACTGAGTGGTACAAAAACCTGAGTATACGTTTAGGTGGCATTTCAAACAACCCCGTCTGCCACACTTTGCTCTCCGCTGATGACGGCCGAAAGCCAGAAACATGTGTCCGGAGATACGGCATTCGCCGCACCAACTTATGGTGAAAAAATGTCTACAACGTTACAGCACTTGCTGCACCCATTTATGGTGAAAGACTTTTTGAAATATTATTCAAATTCATTCTAATGACTGCATTTATCATGATGATTTGGGGTTAATCGACCAGAAATGTAAGACAGGGTGCTCCCTTTTTGGACTGTGTATTTAACGGCTCCTGTGAGTCTTTGAGCTGACAAGCTCTGGTGAAGCACCTGTGCGCCTACTGAGTGGTACAAAAACCTGAGTATACGTTTAGGCAGCATTTCAAGCAACCCCGTCTGCCACACTTTGTTCTGTGCTGATGACGGCCAAAAGCCAGAAACACGTGTCCGGAGATATGGCATTCGCCGCACCAACTTATGGTGAAAAACTTTCTACAACGTTACAGCACTTGCTGCACCCATTTATGGTGAAAGACCTTTTGAAATATTATTCAAATTCTTTCTAATGACTGCATTTATCATGATGCTTTGGGGTTATTCGAGCTGAAATGTAAGACAGGGTGCTCCCTTTTTGGACTGTGTATTTAACGGTTCCAGTGAGCCTTTGAGCTGACGAGCTCTGGTGCAGCACCTGTGCGCCTACTGAGTGGTAAAAAAACCTGAGTATACGTTTAGGCGGCATTTCAAGCAACCCCGTCTGCCACACTTTACTCTCCGCTGATGACGGGCGAAAGCCAGAAACACGTGTCCGGAGATAAGGCATTCGCCGCACCAACTTATGGTGAAAAACTTTCTACAACGTTACAGCACTTGCTGCACCCATTTATGGTGAAAGACTTTTTGAAATATTATTCGAATTGATTCTAATGACTGCATTTATCATGATGCTTTGGGGCTATTCGAGCTGAAATGTAAGACAGGGATCTCCCTTTTTGGATCGTGTATTTAACGGCTCCCGTGAGCCTTTGAGCTGACGAGCTCTGGTTCAGCACCTGTGCGCCTACTGAGTGGTAGAAAAACCTGAGTATACGTTTAGGCGGCATTTCAAGCAACCCCGTCTGCCACACTTTGCTCTCCGCTGATGACGGCCAAAAGCCAGCAACACGTGTCCGGAGATACGGCATTCGCCGCACCAACTTATGGTGAAAAACTTTCTACAACGTTACAGCATTTGCTGCACCCATTTATGGTGAAAGACTTTTTGAAATATTATTCAAATTCATTCTAATGACTGCATGTATCATGATGCTTTGGGGCTATTTGAGCTGAAATGTAAGACAGGGTGCTCCCTTTTTGGATTGTGTATTTAACAGCTCCCGTGAGCCTTTGAGCTGACGAGCTCTGGTGCAGCACCTGTGCGCATACTGAGTGCTTCAAAAACCTGAGTATACGTTTAGGCGGCAGTTGAAGCAACCCCGTCTGCCACACTTTGTTCTCCGCTGATGACGGCCGAAAGCTAGAAACACGTGTCCGGAGATACGGCATTCGCTGCACCAACTTATGGTGAAAACCCTCTACAACGTTACAGCACTTGCTGCACCCATTTATAGTGAAATACCTTTTGAAATATTATTCAGATTCATTCTAATGACTGAATTTATCATGATGATTTAGGGTTATTCGAGCTGAAATGTAAGACAGGGTGCTCCCTTTTTGGACTGTGTCTTGAACGGCTCCCGTGACCCTTTGAGCTGACGAGCTTTGGTGAAGCACCTGTGCACCTACTGAGTGGTACAAAAACCTGAGAATACGTTTAGGCGGCATTTCAAGCAACCCCGTCTGCCACACTTTGCTCTCCGCTGATGATGGCCGAAAGTCAGAAACACGTGTCCTGAGATAAGGCATTCGCCGCAACAACTTATGGTGAAAAACTTTCTACAACATTACAGCATTTGCTGCACCCATTTATGCTGAAAGACTTTTTGAAATATTATTCGAATTCATTCTAATGACTGCATTTATCATGATGGTTTGGGGCTATTCGAGCTGGAATGTAAGACAGGGTGCTCCCTTTTTGGATTGTGTATTTAACGGCTCCTGTGAGCCTTTGAACTGGCGACCTATGGTGAAGCACCTGTGCGCAAACTGAGTGGTACAAAAACCTGAGTATACGTTTAAGCGGCATTTCAAGCAACCCCGTCTGCCACACTTTGCTCTCCACTGATGAAGGCCGAAAGCCAGAAGCACGTGTCCGGAGATACGGCATTCGCCGCACCAACTTATGGTGACAAACTTTCTACAAGATTACAGCACTTGCTGCACCCATTTATGGTGGAAGACTTTTTGAAATATTATTCAAATTCATTCTAATTACTGCATTTATCGTGATGCTTTGGGGCTATTCGAGCTGAAATGTAAGACAGGGTGCTCCCTTTCTGGATTGTGTATTTAACGGCTCCCGTGAGCCTTTGAGCTGACGAGCTCTGGTGCAGCTCCTGTGCGCATACTGAGTGGTACAAAAACCTGAGTATACGTTTAGGCGGCATTTCAAGCAACCCCGTCTGCCACACTTTGCTCTCCGCTGATAACAGGCGAAAGCCAGAAACACGTGTCCGGAGGTACGGCATTCGCTGCGCCAACTTATGGTGAAAAACTTTCTACAACGTTACAGCACTTGCTGCACCTATTTATGGTGAAAGACCTTTTGAAATATTATTCGAATTCATTCTAATGACTGCATTTATCATGATGGTTTGGGGCTATTCGAGCTGGAATGTAAGACAGGGTGCTCCCTTTTTGGATTGTGTATTTAACGGCTCCTGTGAGCCTTTGAACTGGCGACCTATGGTGAAGCACCTGTGCGCAAACTGAGTGGTACAAAAACCTGAGTATACGTTTAAGCGGCATTTCAAGCAACCCCGTCTGCCACACTTTGCTCTCCACTGATGAAGGCCGAAAGCCAGAAGCACGTGTCCGGAGATACGGCATTCGCCGCACCAACTTATGGTGACAAACTTTCTACAAGATTACAGCACTTGCTGCACCCATTTATGGTGGAAGACTTTTTGAAATATTATTCAAATTCATTCTAATTACTGCATTTATCGTGATGCTTTGGGGCTATTCGAGCTGAAATGTAAGACAGGGTGCTCCCTTTCTGGATTGTGTATTTAACGGCTCCCGTGAGCCTTTGAGCTGACGAGCTCTGGTGCAGCTCCTGTGCGCATACTGAGTGGTACAAAAACCTGAGTATACGTTTAGGCGGCATTTCAAGCAACCCCGTCTGCCACACTTTGCTCTCCGCTGATAACGGGCGAAAGCCAGAAACACGTGTCCGGAGGTACGGCATTCGCTGCGCCAACTTATGGAGAAAAACTTTCTACAACGTTACAGCACTTGCTGCACCTATTTATGGTGAAAGACCTTTTGAAATATTATTCAAATTCATTCTAATGACTGCATTTATGATGATGATTTGGGGTTATTCGAGCTGAAATGTAAGACAGGGTGCTCCCTTTTTGGACTGTGTATTTAACGGCTCCCGTGAGCCTTTGAACTGACGAGCTCTGGTGAAGCACCTGTGCGCCTACTGAGTGGTACAAAAACCTGAGTATACGTTTAGGCGGCATTTCAAGCAACCCTGTCTACCACACTTTGCTCTCTGCTGATGACAGCCGAAAGCCAGAAACACGTGTCCGGAGATAAGGCATTCGCCGCACCAACTTATGGTGAAAAACTTTCTACAATGTTACAGCACTTGCTGCACCCATTTATGGTGAAAGACTTTTTGAAATATTATTCGAATTCATTCTAATGACTGCATTTATCATGATGCTTTGGGGCTATTCGAGCTGAAATGTAAGACAGCGTTCTCCCTTTTTGGATTAAGTATTTAACGGCTCCCGTGAGCCTTTGAGCTGACGAGCTCTGGTGAAGCACCTGTGCGCCTACTGAGTGGTACAAAAACCTGAGTATACGTTTAGGCGGCATTTCAAGCAGCCCCGCCTGCCACACTTTGCTCTCCGCTGATGATGGCCAAAAGCCAGCAATACGTGTCCGGAGATACGGCATTCGCCGCACCAACTTATGGTGAAAAACTTTCTACAACGTTATAGCATTTGCTGCACCCATTTATGGTGAAAGACCTTTTGAAATATTATTCAAATTCATTCTAATGACTGCATTTATCATGATGATTTGGGGTTATTCGAGCTGAAATGTAAGACAGGGTGCTTCCTTTTTGGATTGTCTATTTAACGGCTATCGTGAGCCTTTGAGCTGACGAGCTCTGGTGCAGCACCTATGCGCATACTGAGTGGTACAAAAACCTGAGTATACCTTTAGGCGGCATTTCAAGCAACCCCGTCTGCCACAATTTGCTCTCCGCTGATGACAGCCGAAAGCCAGAAACACGTGTCCGGAGATAAGGAATTCGCCGCACCAACTTATGGTGAAGAACTTTCTACAACGTTACAGCACTTGCTGCACCCATTTATGGTGAAAGACTTTTTGAAATATTATTCAAATTCATTCTAATGACTGCATTTATCATGATGCTTCGGGGCTATTCGAGCTGAAATGTAAGACAGGGTTCTCTCTTTTTGGATTGTGTATTTAACGGCTCCTGTGAGCCTTTGAGCTGACGAGCTCTGGTGAAGCACCTGTGCGTCTACTGAGTGGTACAAAAACCTGAGTATATGTTTAGACGGCATTTCAAGCAACCCCGTCTGCCACACTTTGCTCTCCGCTGATGACGGCCGAAAGCAAGAAACACGTGTCCGGAGATACGGCATTCGCTGCACCAACTTATGGTGAAAAACTTTCTACAACGTTACAGCACTTGCTGCACCCATTTATGGTGAAAGACTTTTTGAAATATTATTCAAATTCATTCTAATGACTGCATTTATCATGATGCTTTGGGGCTATTTGAGCTGAAATGTAAGACAGGGTGCTCCCTTTTTGGATTGTGTATTTAACAGCTCCCGTGAGACTTTGAGCTGACGAGCTCTGGTGCAGCACCTGTGCGCATACTGAGTGGTACAAAAACCTAAGTATACGTTTAGGCGGCATTTCAAGCAACCCCATCTGCCACACTTTGTTCTCCGCTGATGACGGCCGAAAGCTAGAAACACGTTTCCGGAGATACGGCATTCGCTGCACCAACTTATGGTGAAAACCCTCTACAACGTTACAGCACTTGTTGCACCCATTTATGGTGAAAGACCTTTTGAAATATTATTCAAATTCATTCTAATGACTGAATTTATCATGATGATTTGGGGTTATTCGAGCTGAAATGTAAGACAGGGTGCTCCCTTTTTGTACTGTGTATTGAACGGCTCCCGTGAGCCTTTGAGCTGACGAGCTTGGTGAAGCACCTGTGCACCTACTGAGTGGTACAAAAACCTGAGTATACGTTTAGGCGGCATTTCAAGCTACCCCGTCTGCCACTCTTTGCTCTCCGCTGATGCTTGCCGAAAGCCAGAAACACGTGTCCTGAGATAAGGCATTCGCCGCACCAACTTATTGTGAAAAACTTTCTACAACATTATAGCACTTTCTGCACCCATTTATGCTGAAAGACTTTTTGAAATATTATTCAAATTCATTCTAATAACTGCATTTATCATGATGCTTTTGGGCTATTCGAGCTGAAATGTAAGACAGGGTGCTCCCTTTCTGGATTGTGTATTTAACGGCTCCCGTGAGCCTTTGAGCTGACAAGCTCTGGTGCAGCTCCTGTGCGCATACTGAGTGGTACAAAAACCTGAGTATACGTTTAGGCGGCATTTCAAGCAACCCTGTCTGCCACACTTTGCTCTCTGCTGATGACGGCCGAAAGCCAGAAACACGTGTCCGGAGATAAGGCATTCGCCGCACCAACTTATGGTGAAAAACTTTCTACAACGTTACAGCACTTGCTGCACCCATTTATGGTGAAAGACGTTTTGAAATATTATTCAAATTAAGTCTAATGACTGCATTTATCATGATGCTTTGGGGCTATTCGAGCTGAAATGTAAGACAGTGTGCTCCCTTTTTGGACTGTGTATTTAATGGCTCCCGTGAGCCTTTGAGCTGTTGAGCTCTGGTGAAGCACCTGTGCGCCTACTGAGTGGTACAAAAACCTGAGTATACGTTTAGGTGGCATTTCAAGCAACCCCGTCTGCCACACTTTGCTCTCCGCTGATGACGGCCGAAAGCCAGAAACATGTGTCCGGAGATACGGCATTCGCCGCACCAACTTATGGTGAAAAACTTTCTACGTTACAGCACTTGCTGCACCCATTTATGGTGAAAGACTTTTTGAAATATTATTCAAATTCATTCTAATGACTGCATTTATCATGATGATTTGGGGTTAATCGACCTGAAATGTAAGACAGGGTGCTCACTTTTTGGACTGTGTATTTAACGGCTCCCGTGAGCCCTTGAGCTGACAAGCTCTGGTGAAGCACCTGTGCGCCTACTGAGTGGTACAAAAACCTGAGTATACGTTTAGGCAGCATTTCAAGCAACCCCGTCTGCCACACTTTACTCTCTGCTGATGACGGCCGAAAGCCAGAAACACGTGTCCGGAGATAAGGCATTCGCCGCACCAACTTATGGTGAAAAACTTTCTACAACGTTACAGCACTTGCTGCACCCATTTATGGTTAAAGACTTTTTGAAATATTATTCGAATTCATTCTAATGACTGCATTTATCATGATGCTTTGGGGCTATTCGAGCTGAAATGTAAGACAGGGATCTCCCTTTTTGGATCGTGTATTTAACGCCTCCCGTGAGCCTTTGAGCTGACGAGCTCTGGTTCAGCACCTGTGCGCCTACTGAGTGGTAGAAAAACCTGAGTATACGTTTAGGCGGCATTTCAAGCAACCCCGTCTGCCACACTTTGCTCTCCGCTGATGACGGCCAAAAGCCAGCAACACGTGTCCGGAGATACGGCATTCGCCGCACCAACTTATGGTGAAAAACTTTCTACAACGTTACAGCATTTGCTGCACCCATTTATGGTGAAAGACTTTTTGAAATATTATTCAAATTCATTCTAATGACTGCATGTATCATGATGCTTTGGGGCTATTTGAGCTGAAATGTAAGACAGGGTGCTCCCTTTTTGGATTGTGTATTTAACAGCTCCCGTGAGCCTTTGAGCTGACGAGCTCTGGTGCAGCACCTGTGCGCATACTGAGTGGTCCAAAAACCTGAGTATACGTTTAGGCGGCAGTTGAAGCAACCCCGTCTGCCACACTTTGTTCTCCGCTGATGACGGCCGAAAGCTAGAAACACGTGTCCGGAGATACGGCATTCGCTGCACCAACTTATGGTGAAAACCCTCTACAACGTTACAGCACTTGCTGCACCCATTTATGGTGAAATACCTTTTGAAATATTATTCAGATTCATTCTAATGACTGAATTTATCATGATGATTTAGGGTTATTCGAGCTGAAATGTAAGACAGGGTGCTCCCTTTTTGGACTGTGTCTTGAACGGCTCCCGTGAGCCTTTGAGCTGACGAGCTTTGGTGAAGCACCTGTGCACCTACTGAGTGGTACAAAAACCTGAGAATACGTTTAGGCGGCATTTCAAGCAACCCCGTCTGCCACACTTTGCTCTCCGCTGATGATGGCCGAAAGTCAGAAACACGTGTCCTGAGGTAAGGCATTCGCCGCAACAACTTATGGTGAAAAACTTTCTACAACATTACAGCATTTGCTGCACCCATTTATGCTGAAAGACTTTTTGAAATATTATTCGAATTCATTCTAATGACTGCATTTATCATGATGGTTTGGGGCTATTCGAGCTGGAATGTAAGACAGGGTGCTCCCTTTTTGGATTGTGTATTTAACGGCTCCTGTGAGCCTTTGAACTGGCGACCTATGGTGAAGCACCTGTGCGCATACTGAGTGGTACAAAAACCTGAGTATACGTTTAGGCGGCATTTCAAGCAACCCCGTCTGCCACACTTTGCTCTCCACTGATGAAGGCCGAAAGCCAGAAGCACGTGTCCGGAGATACGGCATTCGCCGCACCAACTTATGGTGACAAACTTTCTACAACATTACAGCACTTGCTGCACCCATTTATGGTGGAAGACTTTTTGAAATATTATTCAAATTCATTCTAATTACTGCATTTATCATTATGCTTTGGGGCTATTCGAGCTGAAATGTAAGACAGGGTGCTCCCTTTCTGGATTGTGTATTTAACGGCTCCCGTGAGCCTTTGAGCTGACGAGCTCTGGTGCAGCTCCTGTGCGCATACTGAGTGGTACAAAAACCTGAGTATACGTTTAGGCGGCATTTCAAGCAACCCCGTCTGCCACACTTTGCTCTCCGCTGATAACGGCCGAAAGCCAGAAACACGTGTCCGGAGGTACGGCATTCGCTGCGCCAACTTATGGTGAAAAACTTTCTACAACGTTACAGCACTTGCTGCACCTATTTATGGTGAAAGACCTTTTGAAATATTATTCAAATTCATTCTAATGACTGCATTTATGATGATGATTTGGGGTTATTCGAGCTGAAATGTAAGACAGGGTGCTCCCTTTTTGGACTGTGTATTTAACGGCTCCCGTGAGCCTTTGAACTGACGAGCTCTGGTGAAGCACCTGTGCGCCTACTGAGTGGTACAAAAACCTGAGTATACGTTTAGGCGACATTTCAAGCAACCCTGTCTACTACACTTTGCTCTCTGCTGATGACAGCCGAAAGCCAGAAACACGTGTCCGGAGATAAGGCATTCGCCGCACCAATTTATGGTGAAAAACTTTCTAAAATGTTACAGCACTTGCTGCACCCATTTATGGTGAAAGACTTTTTGAAATATTATTCGAATTCATTCTAATGACTGCATTTATCATGATGCTTTGGGGCTATTCGAGCTGAAATGTAAGACAGGGTTCTCCCTTTTTGGATTAAGTATTTAATTAACGGCTCCCGTGAGCCTTTGAGCTGACGAGCTCTGGTGAAGCACCTGTGCGCCTACTGAGTGGTACAAAAACCTGAGTATACGTTTAGGCGGCATTTCAAGCAACCCCGTCTGCCACACTTTGCTCTCCGCTGATGATGGCCAAAAGCCAGCAATACGTGTCCGGAGATACGGCATTCGCCGCACCAACTTATGGTGAAAAACTTTCTACAACGTTATAGCATTTGCTGCACCCATTTATGGTGAAAGACCTTTTGAAATATTATTCAAATTCATTCTAATGAGTGCATTTATCATGATGATTTGGGGTTATTCGAGCTGAAATGTAAGACAGGGTGCTTCCTTTTTGGATTGTGAATTTAACGGCTATCGTGAGCCTTTGAGCTGACGAGCTCTGGTGCAGCACCTATGCGCATACTGAGTGGTACAAAAACCTGAGTATACCTTTAGGCGGCATTTCAAGCAACCCCGTCTGCCACAATTTGCTCTCCGCTGATGACAGCCGAAAGCCAGAAACACGTGTCCGGAGATAAGGAATTCGCCGCACCAACTTATGGTGAAGAACTTTCTACAACGTTACAGCACTTGCTGCACCCATTTATGGTGAAAGACTTTTTGAAATATTATTCAAATTCATTCTAATGACTGCATTTATCATGATGCTTCGGGGCTATTCGAGCTGAAATGTAAGACAGGGTTCTCCCTTTTTGGATTGTGTATTTAACGGCTCCCTTGAGCCTTTGAGCTGACGAGCTCTGGTGAAGCACCTGTGCGCCTACTGAGTGGTACAAAAACCTGAGTATACGTTTAGGCGGCATTTCAAGCAACCCCGTCTGCCACACTTTGCTCTCCGCTGATGACGGGCAAAAGCCAGCAACACGTTTCCGAAGATACGGCATTCGCCGCACCAACTTATGGTGAAAAACTTTCTACAACGTTACAGTATTTGCTGCACCCATTTATGGTGAAAGACCTTTTGAAATATTATTCAAATTCATTCTAATGACTGCATTTATCATGATGATTTAGGGTTATTCGAGCTGAAATGTAAGACAGGGTGCTCCCTTTTTGGATTGTTCATTTAACGGCTATCGTGAGCCTTTGAGCTGACGATCTCTGGTGCAGCACCTATGCGCATACTGAGTGGTACAAAAACCTGAGTATACCTTTAGGCGGCATTTCAAGCAACCCCGTCTGCCACAATTTGCTCTCCGCTGATGGCAGCCGAAAGCCAGAAACACGTGTCCGGAGATAAGGAATTTGCCGCACCAACTTATGGTGAAGAACTTTCTACAACGTTACAGCACTTGCTGCACCCATTTATGGTGAAAGACTTTTTGAAATATTATTCGAATTCATTCTAATGACTGCATTTATCATGATGCTTTGGGGCTATTCAAGCTGAAATGTAAGACAGGGTTCTCTCTTTTTGGATTGTGTATTTAACGGCTCCTGTGAGCCTTTGAGCTGACGAGCTCTGGTGAAGCACCTGTGCGTCTACTGAGTGGTACAAAAACCTGAGTATATGTTTAGGCGGCATTTCAAGCAACCCGTCTGCCACACTTTGCTCTCCGCTGATGACGGCCGAAAGCAAGAAACACGTGTCCGGAGATACGGCATTCGCTGCACCAACTAATGGTGACAAACTTTCTACAACGTTACAGCACTTGCTGCACCCATTTATGGTGAAAGACTTTTTGAAATATTATTCAAATTCATTCTTATGACTGCATTTATCATGATGCTTTGGGGCTATTTGAGCTGAAATGTAAGACAGGGTGCTCCCTTTTTGGATTGTGTATTTAACAGCTCCCGTGAGCCTTTGAGCTGACGAGCTCTGGTGCAGCACCTGTGCGCATACTGAGTGGTACAAAAACCTGAGTATACGTTTAGGCGGCATTTCAAGCAACCCCATCTACCACACTTTGTTCTCGGCTGATGACGGCCGAAAGCTAGAAACACGTGTCCGGAGATACGGCATTCGCTGCACCAACTTATGGTGAAAACCCTCTACAACGTTACAGCACTTGCTGCACCCATTTATGGTGAAAGACCTTTTGAAATATTATTCATATTCATTTTAATTACTGAATTTATCATGATGATTTGGGGTTATTCGAGCTGAAATGTAAGACAGGGTGCTCCCTTTTTGGAGTGTGTATTGAACGGCTCCCGTGAGCCTTTGAGCTGACGAGCTTTGGTGAAGCACCTGTGCACCTACTGAGTGGTACAAAAACCTGAGTATACGTTTAGGCGGCATTTCAAGCAATCCCGTCTGCCACACTTTGCTCTCCGCTGATGAAGGCCGAAAGCCAGAAACACGTGTCCTGAGATAAGGCATTCGCCGCACCAACTTATGGTGAAAAACTTTCTACAACGTTATAGCATTTGCTGCACCCATTTATGGTGAAAGACCTTTTGAAATATTATTCAAATTCATTCTAATGACTGCATTTATCATGATGATTTGGGGTTATTCGAGCTGAAATGTAAGACAGGGTGCTTCCTTTTTGGATTGTGTATTTAACGGCTATCGTGAGCCTTTGAGCTGACGAGCTCTGGTGCAGCACCTATGCGCATACTGAATGGTACAAAAACCTGAGTATACCTTTAGGCGGCATTTCAAGCAACCCCGTCTGCCACAATTTGCTCTCCGCTGATGACAGCCGAAAGCCAGAAACACGTGTCCAGAGATAAGGAATTCGCCACACCAACTTATGGTGAAGAACTTTCTACAACGTTACAGCACTTGCTGCACCCATTTATGGTGAAAGACTTTTTGAAATATTATTCGAATTCATTCTAATGACTGCATTTATCATGATGCTTCGGGGCTATTCGAGCTGAAATGTAAGACAGGGTTCTCCCTTTTTGGATTGTGTATTTAACGGCTCCCTTGAGCCTTTGAGCTGACGAGCTCTGGTGAAGCACCTGTGCGCCTACTTAGTGGTACAAAAACCTGAGTATACGTTTAGGCGGCATTTCAAGCAACCCCGTCTGCCACACTTTGCTCTCCGCTGATGACGGCCAAAAGCCAGCAACACGTGTCCGAAGATACGGCATTCGCCGCACCAACTTATGGTGAAAAACTTTCTACAACGTTACAGTATTTGCTGCACCCATTTATGGTGAAAGACGTTTTGAAATATTATTCAAATTAATTCTAATGACTGCATTTATCATGATGCTTTGGGGCTATTCGAGCTGAAATGTAAGACAGGGTGCTCCCTTTTTGGACTGTGTATTTAATGGCTCCTGTGAGCCTTTGAGCTGTTGAGCTCTGGTGAAGCACCTGTGCGCCTACTGAGTGGTACAAAAACCTGAGTATACGTTTAGGTGGCATTTCAAGCAACCCCGTCTGCCACACTTTGCTCTCCGCTGATGACGGCCGAAAGCCAGAAACATGTGTCCGGAGATACGGCATTCGCCGCACCAACTTATGGTGAAAAACTTTCCACAACGTTACAGCACTTGCTGCACCCATTTATGGTGAAAGACCTTTTGAAATATTATTCAAATTCATTCTAATTACTGAATTTATCATGATGATTTGGGGTTATTCGAGCTGAAATGTAAGACAGGGTGCTCCCTTTTTGGACTGTGTATTGAACGGCTCCCGTGAGCCTTTGAGCTGACGAGCTTTGGTGAAGCACCTGTGCACCTACTGAGTGGTACAAAAACCTGAGTATACGTTTAGGCGGCATTTCAAGCAACCCTGTCTGCCACACTTTGCTCTCCGCTGATGATGGCCGAAAGCCAGAAACACGTGTCCTGAGATAAGGCATTCGCCGCACCAACTTATTGTGAAGAACTTTCTACAACATTACAGCACTTGCTGCACCCATTTATGCTGAAAGACTTTTTGAAATATTATTCAAATTCATTCTAATGACTGCATTTATCATGATGCTTTGGGGCTATTCAAGCTGAAATGTAAGACAGGGTGCTCCCTTTCTGGATTGTGTATTTAACGGCTCCCGTGAGCCTTTGAGCTGACGAGCTCTGGTGCAGCTCCTGTGCGCATACTGAGTGGTACAAAAACCTGAGTATACGTTTAGGCGGCATTTCAAGCAACCTCGTCTGCCACACATTGCTCTCTGCTGATAACGGCCAAAAGCCAGAAACACGTGTCCGGAGGTACGGCATTCGCTGCACCAACTTATGGTGAAAAACTTTCTACAACGTTACAGCACTTGCTGCACCTATTTATGGTGAAAGACCTTTTGAAATATTATTCAAATTCATTCTAATGACTGCATTTATGATGATGATTTGGGGTTATTCGAGCTGAAATGTAAGACAGGGTGCTCCCTTTTTGGACTGTGTATTTAACGGCTCCCGTGAGCCTTTGAGCTGACGAGCTCTGGTGAAGCACCTGTGTGCCTACTGAGTGGTACAAAAACCTGAGTATACGTTTAGGCGGCATTTCAAGCAACCCTGTCTACCACACTTTGATCTCTGCTGATGACGGCCGAAAGCCAGAAACACGTGTCCGGAGATAAGGCATTCGCCGCACCAACTTATGGTGAAAAACTTTCTACAATGTTACAGCACTTGCTGCACCCATTTATGGTGAAAGACTTTTTGAAATATTATTCGAATTCATTCTAATGACTGCATTTATCATGATGCTTTGGGGCTATTCGAGCTGAAATATAAGACAGGGTTCTCCCTTTTTGGATTAAGTATTTAACGGCTCCCGTGAGCCTTTGAGCTGACAAGCTCTGGTGAAGCACCTGTGCGCCTACTGAGTGGTACAAAAACCTGAGTATACGTTTAGGCGGCATTTCAAGCAACCCCGTCTGCCACACTTTGCTCTCTGCTGATGATGGCTAAAAGCCAGCAACACGTGTCCGGAGATACAGCATTCGCCGCACCAACTTATGGTGAAAAACTTTCTACAACGTTACAGCATTTGCTGCACCCATTTATGGTGAAAGACCTTTTGAAATATTATTCAAATTGATTCTAATGACTGCATTTATCATGATGATTTGGGGTTATTCGAGCTGAAATGTAAGACAGGGTGCTCCCTTTTTGGATTGTGTATTTAACGGCTATCGTGAGCCTTTGAGCTGACGAGCTCTGGTGCAGCACCTATGCGCATACTGAGTGATACAAGAACCTGAGTATACCTTTAGGCGTCATTTCAAGCAACCCCGTCTGCCACAATTTGCTCTCCGCTGATGACAGCCGAAAGCCAGAAACACGTGTCCGGAGATAAGGAATTCGCCGCACCAACTTATGGTGAAGAACTTTCTACAACGTTACAGCACTTGCTGCACCCATTTATGGTGAAAAACTTTTTGAAATATTATTCGAATTCATTCTAATGACTGCATTTATCATGATGCTTTGGGGCTATTCGAGCTGAAATGTAAGACAGGGTTCTCCCTTTTTGGATTGTGTATTTAAGGGCTCCCGTGAGCCTTTGAGCTGACGAGCTCTGGTGAAGCACCTGTGCGCCTACTGAGTGGTACAAAAACCTGAGTATACGTTTAGGCGGCATTTCAAGCAACCCTGTCTGCCACACTTTGCTCTCCGCTGATGACGGCCAAAAGCCAGCAACACGTGTCCGGAGATACGGCATTCGCCGCACCAACTTAGGGTGAAAAACTTTCTACAACGTTACAGTATTTGCTGCACCCATTTATGGTGAAAGACCTTTTGAAATATTATTCAAATTCATTCTAATGACTGCATTTATCATGATGATTTGGGGTTATTCGAGCTGAAATGTAAGACAGGGTGCTCCCTTTTTGGATTGTGTATTTAACGGCTATCGTGAGCCTTTGAGCTGACGAGCTCTGGTGCAGCACCTATGCGCATACTGAGTGGTACAAAAACCTGAGTATACCTTTAGGCGGCATTTCAAGCAACCCCGTCTGCCACAATTTGCTCTCCGCTGATGACAGCCAAAAGCCAGAAACACGTGTCCAGAGATAAGGAATTCGCCGCACCAACTTATGGTGAAGAACTTTCTACAATGTTACAGCACTTGCTGCACCCATTTATGGTGAAAGACTTTTTGAAATATTATTCGAATTCATTCTAATGACTGCATTTATCATGATGCTCTGGGGCAATTCAAGCTGAAATGTAAGACAGGGTTCTCTCTTTTTGGATTGTGTATTTAACGGCTCCTGTGAGTCTTTGAGCTGACGAGCTCTGGTGAAGCACCTGTGCGTCTACTGAGTGGTACAAAAACCTGAGTATATGTTTAGGCGGCATTTCAAGCAACCCCGTCTGCCACACGTTGCTCTCCGCTGATGACGGCCGAAAGCAAGAAACACGTGTCCGGAGATACGGCATTCGCTGCACCAACTTATGGTGAAAAACTTTCTACAACGTTACAGCACTTGCTGCACCCATTTATGGTGAAAGACTTTTTGAAATATTATTCAAATTCATTCTAATGACTGCATTTATCATGATGCTTTGGGGCTATTTGAGCTGAAATGTAAGACAGGGTGCTCCCTTTTTGGATTGTGTATTTAACAGCTCCCGTGAGCCTTTGAGCTGACGAGCTCTGGTGCAGCACCTGTGCGCATACTGAGTGGTACAAAAACCTGAATATACGTTTAGGCGGCATTTCAAGCAACCCCATCTACCACACTTTGTTCTCCGCTGATGACGGCCGAAAGCCAGAAACACGTGTCCAGAGATAAGGAATTCGCCGCACCAACTTATGGTGAAGAACTTTCTACAATGTTACAGCACTTGCTGCACCCATTTATGGTGAAAGACTTTTTGAAATATTATTCGAATTCATTCTAATGACTGCATTTATCATGATGCTTTGGGGCAATTCAAGCTGAAATGTAAGACAGGGTTCTCTCTTTTTGGATTGTGTATTTAACGGCTCCTGTGAGCCTTTGAGCTGACGAGCTCTGGTGAAGCACCTGTGCGTCTACTGAGTGGTACAAAAACCTGAGTATATGTTTAGGCGGCATTTCAAGCAACCCCGTCTGCCACACTTTGCTCTCCGCTGATGACGGCCGAAAGCAAGAAACACGTGTCCGGATATAAGGCATTCGCCGCACCAACTTATGGTGAAAAACTTTCTACAACGTTACAGCACTTGCTGCACCCATTTATGGTGAAAGACGTTTTGAAATATTATTCAAATTAATTCTAATGACTGCATTTATCATGATGTTTTTAGGCTATTCGAGCTGAAATGTAAGACAGGGTGCTCCCTTTTTGGACTGTGTATTTAACGGCTCCCGTGAGCCTTTGAGCTGACGAGCTCTGGTGAAGCACCTGTGCGCCTACTGAGTGGTACAAAAACCTGAGTATACGTTTAGGTGGCATTTCAAGCAACCCTGTCTGCCACACTTTGCTCTCTGCTGATGACGGCCGAAAGCCAGAAACACGTGTCCGGAGATAAGGCATTCGCCGCACCAACTTATGGTGAAAAACTTTCTACAACGTTACAGCACTTGCTGCACCCATTTATGGTGAAAGACGTTTTGAAATATTATTCGAATTCATTCTAATGACTGCATTTATCATGATGCTTTGGGGCTATTCGAGCTGAAATGTAAGACAGGGTGCACCCTTTCTGGATTGTGTATTTAACGGCTCCCGTGAGCCTTTGAGCTGACGAGCTCTGGTGCAGCTCCTGTGCGCATACTGAGTGGTACAAAAACCTGAGTATACGTTTAGGCGGCATTTCAAGCAACCCCGTCTGCCACACTTTGCTCTCCACTGATGACGGCCGAAAGCCAGAAACACGTGTCCGGAGGTACGGCATTCGCTGCACCAACTTATGGTGAAAAACGTTCTACAACGTTACAGCACTTGCTGCACCTATTTATGGTGAAAGACCTTTTAAAATATTATTCAAATTCATTCTAGTGACTGCATTTATGATGATGATTTGGGGTTATTCGAGCTGAAATGTAAGAGAGGGTTCTCCCTTTTTGGATTAAGTATTTAACGGCTCCCGTGAGCCTTTGAGCTGACAAGCTCTGGTGAAGCACCTGTGCGCCTACTGAGTGGTACAAAAACCTGAGTATACGTTTAGGCGGCATTTCAAGCAACCCCGTCTGCCACACTTTGCTCTCTGCTGATGATGGCCAAAAGCCAGCAACACGTGTCCGGAGATACAGCATTCGCCGCACCAACTTATGGTGAAAAACTTTCTACAACGTTACAGCATTTGCTGCACCCATTTATGGTGAAAGACCTTTTGAAATATTATTCAAATTCATTCTAATGACTGCATTTATCATGATGATTTGGGGTTATTCGAGCTGAAATGTAACACAGGGTGCTCCCTTTTTGGATTGTGTATTTAACGGCTATCATGAGCCTTTGAGCTGACGAGCTCTGGTGAAGCATCTATGCGCATACTGAGTGGTACAAGAACCTGAGTATACCTTTAGGCGGCATTTCAAGCAACCCCGTCTGCCACAATTTGCTCTCCGCTGATGACAGCCGAAAGCCAGAAACACGTGTCCGGAGATAAGGAATTCGCCGCACCAACTTATGGTGA
This sequence comes from Pleurodeles waltl, assembly GCF_031143425.1. NCBI lineage: Eukaryota > Metazoa > Chordata > Amphibia > Caudata > Salamandridae > Pleurodeles > Pleurodeles waltl. Next base: position 851,136,532 of record NC_090444.1, read on the forward strand.
AGAACTTTCTACAACGTTACAGCACTTGCTGCACCCATTTATGGTGAAAGACTTTTTGAAATATTATTTGAATTCATTCTAATGACTGCATTTATCATGATGCTTTCGGGCTATTCGAGCTGAAATGTAAGACAGGGTTCTCCCTTTTTGGATTGTGTATTTAAGGGCTCCCGTGAGCCTTTGAGCTGACGAGCTCTAGTGAAGCACCTGTGCGCCTACTGAGTGGTACAAAAACCTGAGTATACGTTTAGGCGGCATTTCAAGCAACCCTGTCTGCCACACTTTGCTCTCCGCTGATGACGGCCAAAAGCCAGCAACACGTGTCCGGAGATACGGCATTCGCCGCACCAACTTATGGTGAAAAACTTTCTACAACGTTACAGTATTTGCTGCACCCATTTATGGTGAAAGACCTTTTGAAATATTATTCAAATTCATTCTAATGACTGCATTTATCATGATGATTTGGGGTTATTCGAGCTGAAATGTAAGACAGGGTGCTCCCTTTTTGGATTGTGTATTTAACGGCTATCGTGAGCCTTTGAGCTGACGAGCTCTGGTGCAGCACCTGTGCGCATACTGAGTGGTACAAAAACCTGAGTATACGTTTAGGCGGCATTTCAAGCAACCCCATCTACCACACTTTGTTCTCCGCTGATGACGGCCGAAAGCTAGAAACACGTGTCCGGAGATACGGCACTCGCTGCACCAACTTATGGTGAAAACCCTCTACAACGCTACAGCACTTGCTGCACCCATTTATGGTGAAAGACCTTTTGAAATATTATTCAAATTCATTTTAATTACTGAATTTATCATGATGCTTTGGGGCTATTTGAGCTGAAATGTAAGACAGGGTGCTCCCTTTTTGGACTGTGTATTGAACGGCTCCCGTGAGCCTTTGAGCTGACGAGCTTTGGTGAAGCACCTGTGCACCTACTGAGTGGTACAAAAACCTGAGTATACGTTTAGGCGGCATTTCAAGCAATCCCGTCTGCCACCCTTTGCTCTCCGCTGATGATGGCCGAAAGCCAGAAACACGTGTCCTGAGATAAGGCATTTGCGGCACCAACTTATTGTGAAAAACTTCCTACAACATTACAGCACTTGCTGCACCCATTTATGCTGAAAGACCTTTTGAAATATTATTCGAATTCATTCTAATGACTGCATTTATCATGATGCTTTGGGGCTATTCGAGCTGAAATGTAAGACAGGGTGCACCCTTTCTGGATTGTGTATTTAACGGCTCCCGTGAGCCTTTGAGCTGACGAGCTCTGGTGCAGCTCCTGTGCGCATACTGAGTGGTACAAAAACCTGAGTATACGTTTAGGCGGCATTTCAAGCAACCCCGTCTGCCACACTTTGCTCTCCACTGATGACGGCCGAAAGCCAGAAACACGTGTCCGGAGGTACGGCATTCGCTGCACCAACTTATGGTGAAAAACGTTCTACAACGTTACAGCACTTGCTGCACCTATTTATGGTGAAAGACCTTTTAAAATATTATTCAAATTCATTCTAGTGACTGCATTTATGATGATGATTTGGGGTTATTCGAGCTGAAATGTAAGACAGGGTGCTGCCTTTTTGGATTGTGTATTTAACGGCTCCCGTGAGCCTTTGAGCTGTTGAGCTCTGGTGAAGCACCTGTGCGCCTACTGAGTGGTACAAAAACCTGAGTATACGTTTAGGTGGCATTTCAAGCAACCCCGTCTGCCACACTTTGCTCTACGCTGATGACGGCCGAAAGCCAGAAACATGTGTCCGGAGATACGGCATTCGCCGCACCAACTTATGGTGAAAAAATGTCTACAACGTTACAGCACTTGCTGCACCCATTTATGGTGAAAGACTTTTTGAAATATTATTCAAATTCATTCTAATGACTGCATTTATCATGATGATTTGGGGTTAATCGACCTGAAATGTAAGACAGGGTGCTCCCTTTTTGGACTGTGTATTTAACGGCTCCTGTGAGTCTTTGAGATGACAAGCTCTGGTGAAGCACCTGTGCGCCTACTGAGTGGTACAAAAACCTGAGTATACGTTTAGGCAGCATTTCAAGCAACCCCGTCTGCCACACTTTGCTCTGTGCTGATGACGGCCAAAAGCCAGAAACACGTGTCCGGAGATATGGCATTCGCCGCACCAACTTATGGTGAAAAACTTTCTACAACGTTACAGCACTTGCTGCACCCATTTATGGAGAAAGACCTTTTGAAATATTATTCAAATTCTTTCTAATGACTGCATTTATCATGATGCTTTGGGGTTATTCGAGCTGAAATGTAAGACAGGGTGCTCCCTTTTTGGACTGTGTATTTAACGGTTCCAGTGAGCCTTTGAGCTGACGAGCTCTGGTGCAGCACCTGTGCGCCTACTGAGTGGTAAAAAAACCTGAGTATACGTTTAGGCGGCATTTCAAGCAACCCCGTCTGCCACACTTTACTCTCCGCTGATGACGGGCGAAAGCCAGAAACACGTGTCCGGAGATAAGGCATTCGCCGCACCAACTTATGGTGAAAAACTTTCTACAACGTTACAGCACTTGCTGCACCCATTTATGGTGAAAGACTTTTTGAAATATTATTCGAATTCATTCTAATGACTGCATTTATCATGATGCTTTGGGGCTATTCTAGCTGAAATGTAAGACAGGGATCTCCCTTTTTGGATCGTGTATTTAACGGCTCCCGTGAGCCTTTGAGCTGACGAGCTCTGGTTCAGCACCTGTGCGCCTACTGAGTGGTAGAAAAACCTGAGTATACGTTTAGGCGGCATTTCAAGCAACCCCGTCTGCCACACTTTGCTCTCCGCTGATGACGGCCAAAAGCCAGCAACACGTGTCCGGAGATACGGCATTCGCCGCACCAACTTATGGTGAAAAACTTTCTACAACGTTACAGCATTTGCTGAACCCATTTATGGTGAAAGACTTTTTGAAATATTATTCAAATTCATTCTAATGACTGCATGTATCATGATGCTTTGGGGCTATTTGAGCTGAAATGTAAGACAGGGTGCTCCCTTTTTGGATTGTGTATTTAACAGCTCCCGTGAGCCTTTGAGCTGATGAGCTCTGGTGCAGCACCTGTGCGCATACTGAGTGGTCCAAAAACCTGAGTATACGTTTAGGCGGCAGTTGAAGCAACCCCGTCTGCCACACTTTGTTCTCCGCTGATGACGGCCGAAAGCTAGAAACACGTGTCCGGAGATACGGCATTCGCTGCACCAACTTATGGTGAAAAACTTTCTACAACATTACAGCATTTGCTGCACCCATTTATGGTGAAATACCTTTTGAAATATTAATCAGATTCATTCTAATGACTGAATTTATCATGATGGTTTGGGGCTATTCGAGCTGGAATGTAACACAGGGTGCTCCCTTTTTGGATTGTGTATTTAACGGCTCCTGTGAGCCTTTGAACTGGTCGACCTATGGTGAAGCACCTGTGCGCAAACTGAGTGGTACAAAAACCTGAGTATACGTTTAGGCGGCATTTCAAGCAACCCCGTCTGCCACAATTTGCTCTCCGCTGATGACAGCCGAAAGCCAGAAACACGTGTCCGGAGATAAGGAATTCGCCGCACCAACTTATAGTGAAGAACTTTCTACAACGTTACAGCACTTGCTGCACCCATTTATGGTGAAAGACTTTTTGAAATATTATTCAAATTCATTCTAATGACTGCATTTATCATGATGCTTCGGGGCTATTCGAGCTGAAATGTAAGACAGGGTTCTCCCTTTTTGGATTGTGTATTTAACAGCTCCATTGAGCCTTTGAGCTGACGAGCTCTGGTGAAGCACCTGTGCGCCTACTGAGTGGTACAAAAACCTGAGTATACGTTTAGGCGGCATTTCAAGCAACCCCGTCTGCCACACTTTGCTCTCCGCTGATGACGGCCAAAAGCCAGCAACACGTGTCCGAAGATACGGCATTCGCCGCACCAACTTATGGTGAAAAACTTTCTACAACGTTACAGTATTTGCTGCACCCATTTATGGTGAAAGACCTCTTGAAATATTATTCAAATTCATTCTAATGACTGCATTTATCATGATGATTTAGGGTTATTCGAGCTGAAATGTAAGACAGGGTGCTCCCTTTTTGGATTGTTCATTTAACGGATATCGTGAGCCTTTGAGTTGACGAGCTCTGGTGCAGCACCTATGCGCATACTGAGTGGTACATAAACCTGAGTATACCTTTAGGCGGCATTTCAAGCAACCCCGTCTGCCACAATTTGCTCTCCGCTGATGACAGCCGAAAGCCAGAAACACGTGTCCGGAGATAAGGAATTCGCCGCACCAACTTATGGTGAAGAACTTTCTACAACGTTACAGCACTTGCTGCACCCATTTATGGTGAAAGACTTTTTGAAATATTATTCAAATTCATTCCAATGACTGCATTTATCATGATGCTTTGGGGCTATTCGAGCTGAAATGTAAGACAGGGTTCTCTCTTTTTGGATTGTGTATTTAACGGCTCCTGTGAGCCTTTGAGCTGACGAGCTCTGGTGAAGCACCTGTGTGTCTACTGAGTGGTACAAAAACCTGAGTATATGTTTAGGCGGCATTTCAAGCAACCCCGTCTGCCACACTTTGCTCTCCGCTGATGACGGCCGAAAGCAAGAAACACGTGTCCGGAGATACGGCATTCGCTGCACCAACTTATGGTGAAAAACTTTCTACAACGTTACAGCACTTGCTGCACCCATTTATGGTGAAAGACTTTTTGAAATATTATTCAAATTCATTCTAATGACTGCATTTATCATGATGCTTTGGGGCTATTTGAGCTGAAATGTAAGACAGGGTGCTCCCTTTTTGGATTGTGTATTTAACAGCTCCCGTGAGACTTTGAGCTGACGAGCTCTGGTGCAGCACCTGTGCGCATACTGAGTGGTACAAAAACCTAAGTATACGTTTAGGCGGCAGTTCAAGCAACCCCATCTGCCACACTTTGTTCTCCGCTGATGACGGCCGAAAGCTAGAAACACGTTTCCGGAGATACGGCATTCGCTGCACCAACTTATGGTGAAAACCCTCTACAACGTTACAGCACTTGTTGCACCCATTTATGGTGAAAGACCTTTTGAAATATTATTCAAATTCATTCTAATGACTGAATTTATCATGATGATTTGGGGTTATTCGAGCTGAAATGTAAGACAGGGTGCTCCCTTTTTGTACTGTGTATTGAACGGCTCCCGTGAGCCTTTGAGCTGACGAGCTTTGGTGAAGCACCTGTGCACCTACTGAGTGGTACAAAAACCTGAGTATACGTTTAGGCGGCATTTCAAGCAACCCCGTCTGCCACACTTTGCTCTCCGCTGATGATGGCCGAAAGCCAGAAACACGTGTCCTGAGATAAGGCATTCGCCGCACCAACTTATTGTGAAAAACTTTCTACAACATTATAGCACTTTCTGCACCCATTTATGCTGAAAGACTTTTTGAAATATTATTCAAATTCATTCTAATGACTGCATTTATCATGATGCTTTTGGGCTATTCGAGCTGAAATGTAAGACAGGGTGCTCACTTTCTGGATTGTGTATTTAACGGCTCCCGTGAGCCTTTGAGCTGACGAGCTCTGGTGCAGCTCCTGTGCGCATACTGAGTGGTACAAAAACCTGAGTATACGTTTAGGCGGCATTTCAAGCAACCCCGTCTGCCACACTTTACTCTCCACTGATGACGGCCGAAAGCCAGAAACACGTGTCCGGAGGTACGGCATTCGCTGCACCAACTTATGGTGAAAAACTTTCTACAACGTTACAGCACTTGCTGCACCTATTTATGGTGAAAGACCTTTTAAAATATTATTCAAATTCATTCTAATGACTGCATTTATGATGATGATTTGGGGTTATTCGAGCTGAAAAGTAAGACAGGGTGCTCCCTTTTTGGACTGTGTATTTAACGGCTCCCGTGAGCCTTTGAGCTCACGAGCTCTGGTGAAGCACCTGGGCGCCTACTGAGTGGTACAAAAACCTGAGTATACGTTTAGGCGGCATTTCAAGCAACCCTGTCTGCCACACTTTGCTCTCTGCTGATGACGGCCGAAAGCCAGAAACACGTGTCCGGAGATAAGGCATTCGCCGCACCAACTTATGGTGAAAAACTTTCTACAACGTTACAGCACTTGCTGCACCCATTTATGGTGAAAGACGTTTTGAAATATTATTCAAATTAAGTCTAATGACTGCATTTATCATGATGCTTTGGGGCTATTCGAGCTGAAATGTAAGACAGTGTGCTCCCTTTTTGGACTGTGTATTTAATGGCTCCCGTGAGCCTTTGAGCTGTTGAGCTCTGGTGAAGCACCTGTGCGCCTACTGAGTGGTACAAAAACCTGAGTATACGTTTAGGTGGCATTTCAAGCAACCCCGTCTGCCACACTTTGCTCTCCGCTGATGAAGGCCGAAAGCCAGAAACATGTGTCCGGAGATACGGCATTCGCCGCACCATCTTATGGTGAAAAACTTTCTACAACGTTACAGCACTTGCTGCACCCATTTATGGTGAAAGACTTTTTGAAATATTATTCAAATTCATTCTAATGACTGCATTTATCATGATGATTTGGGGTTAATTGACCTGAAATGTAAGACAGGGTGCTCACTTTTTGGACTGTGTATTTAACGGCTCCCGTGAGCCCTTGAGCTGACAAGCTCTGGTGAAGCACCTGTGCGCCTACTGAGTGGTACAAAAACCTGAGTATACGTTTAGGCAGCATTTCAAGCAACCCCGTCTGCCACACTTTGCTCTGCGCTGATGACGGCCAAAAGCCAGAAACACGTGTCCGGAGATATGGCATTCGCCGCACCAACTTATGGTGAAAAACTTTCTACAACGTTACAGCAGTTGCTGCACCCATTTATGGTGAAAGACCTTTTGAAATATTATTCAAATTCTTTCTAATGACTGCATTTATCATGATGCTTTGGGGTTATTCGAGCTGAAATGTAAGACAGGGTGCTCCCTTTTTGGACTGTGTATTTAACGGTTCCCGTGAGCCTTTGAGCTGACGAGCTCTGGTGCAGCACCTGTGCGCCTACTGAGTGGTAGAAAAACCTGAGCATACGTTTAGGCGGCATTTCAAGCAACCCCGTCTGCCACACTTTACTCTCTGCTGATGATGGCCGAAAGCCAGAAACACGTGTCCGGAGATAAGGCATTCGCCGCACCAACTTATGGTGAAAAACTTTCTACAACGTTACAGCACTTGCTGCACCCATTTATGGTTAAAGACTTTTTGAAATATTATTCGAATTCATTCTAATGACTGCATTTATCATGATGCTTTGGGGCTATTCGAGCTGAAATGTAAGACAGGGATCTCCCTTTTTGGATCGTGTATTTAACGCCTCCCGTGAGCCTTTGAGCTGACGAGCTCTGGTTAAGCACCTGTGCGCCTACTGAGTGGTAGAAAAACCTGAGTATACGTTTAGGTGGCATTTCAAGCAACCCCGTCTGCCACACTTTGCTCTCCGCTGATGACGGCCAAATGCCAGCAACACGTGTCCGGAGATACGGCATTCGCCACACCAACTTATGGTGAAAAACTTTCTACAACGTTACAGCATTTGCTTCACCCATTTATGGTGAAAGACTTTTTGAAATATTATTCAAATTCATTCTAATGACTGCATTTATCATAAAGCTTTGGGGCTATTTGAGCTGAAATGTAAGACAGGGTGCTCCCTTTTTGGATTGTGAATTTAACAGCTCCCGTGAGCCTTTGAGCTGACGAGCTCTGATGCAGCACCTGTGCGCATACTGAGTGGTACAAAAACCTGAGTATACGTTTAGGCGGCATTTGAAGCAACCCCGTCTGCAACACTTTGTTCTCCGCTGATGACGGCCGAAAGCTAGAAACACGTGTCCGGAGATACGGCATTCGCTGCACCAACTTATGGTGAAAACCCTCTACAACGTTACAGCACTTGCTGCACCCATTTATGGTGAAATACCTTTTGAAATATTATTCAGATTCATTCTAACGACTGAATTTATCATGATGATTTAGGGTTATTCGAGCTGAAATGTAAGACAGGGTGCTCCCTTTTTGGACTGTGTCTTGAATGGCTCCCGTGAGCCTTTGAGCTGACGAGCTCTGGTGAAGCACCTGTGCGCCTACTGAGTGGTACAAAAACCTGAGAATACGTTTAGGCGGCATTTCAAGCAACCCCGTCTGCCACACTTTGCTCTTCGCTGATGATGGCTGAAAGTCAGAAACACGTGTCCTGAGATAAGGCATTCACCGCACCAACTTATGGTGAAAAACTTTCTACAACATTACAGCACTTGCTGCACCCATTTATGCTGAAAGACTTTTTGAAATATTATTCGAATTCATTCTAATGACTGCATTTATCATGATGGTTTGGGGCTATTCGAGCTGAAATGTAAGACAGGGTGCTCTCTTTTTGGATTGTGTATTTAACGGCTCCTGTGAGCCTTTGAGCTGGCGACCTATGGTGAAGCACCTGTGCGCAAACTGAGTGGTACAAAAACCTGAGTATACGTTTAGGCGGCATTTCAAGCAACCCCGTCTGCCACACTTTGCTCTCCACTGATGAAGGCCGAAAGCCAGAAACACGTGTCCGGAGATACGGCATTCGCCGCACCAACTTATGGTGACAAACTTTCTACAACATTACAGCACTTGCTGCACCCATTTATGGTGGAAGACTTTTTGAAATATTATTCAAATTCATTCTAATTACTGCATTTATCATGATGCTTTGGGGCTATTCGAGCTGAAATGTAATACAGGGTGCTCCCTTTCTGGATTGTGTATTTAACGGCTCCCGTGAGCCTTTGAGCTGACGAGCTCTGGTGCAGCTCCTGTGCGCATACTGAGTGGTACAAAATTCTGAGTATACGTTTAGGTGGCATTTCAAGCAACCCCATCTGCCACACTTTGCTCTCCGCTGATAACGGCCGAAAGCCAGAAACACGTGTCCGGAGGTACGGCATTCGCTGCACCAACTTACGGTGAAAAACTTTCTACAACGTTACAGCACTTGCTGCACCTATTTATGGTGAAAGACCTTTTGAAATATTATTCAAATTCATTCTAATGACTGCATTTATGATGATGATTTGGGGTTATTTGAGCTGAAATGTAAGACATGGTGCTCCCTTTTTGGACTGTGTGTTTAACGGCTCCCGTGAGCCTTTGAGCTGACGAGCTCTGGTGAAGCACCTGTGCGCCTACTGAGTGGTACAAAAACCTGAGTATACGTTTAGGCGGCATTTCAAGCAACCCTGTCTACCACACTTTGCTCTCTGCTGATGACGGCCGAAAGCCAGAAACACGTGTCCGGAGATAAGGCATTCGCCGCACCAACTTATGGTGAAAAACTTTCTACAATGTTACAGCACTTGCTGCACCCATTTATGGTGAAAGACTTTTTGAAATATTATTTGAATTCTTTCTAATGACTGCATTTATCATGATGCTTTGGGGCTTTTCGAGCTGAAATGTAAGACAGGGTTCTCCCTTTTTGGATTAAGTATTTAACGGCTCCTGTGAGCCTTTGAGCTGACGAGCTCTGGTGAAGCACCTGTGCGCCTACTGAGTGGTACAAAAACCTGAGTATACGTTTAGGCGGGATTTCAAGCAACCCCGTCTGCCACACTTTGCTCTCCGCTGATGATGGCCAAAAGCCAGCAATATGTGTCCGGAGATACGGCATTCGCCGCATCAACTTATGGTGAAAAACTTTCTACAACGTTACAGCATTTGCTGCACCCATTTATGGTGAAAGACCTTTTGAAATATTATTCAAATTCATTCTAATGACTGCATTTATCATGATGATTTGGGGTTATTCGAGCTGAAATGTAAGACAGGGTGCTCCCTTTTTGGACTGTGTATTTAACGGTTCCCGTGAGCCTTTGAGCTGACGAGCTCTGGTGCAGCACCTATGCGCATACTGAGTGGTACAAAAACCTGAGTATACCTTTAGGCGGCATTTCAAGCAACCCCGTCTGCCACAATTTGCTCTCCGCTGATGACAGGGGAAAGCCAGAAACACGTGTCCGGAGATAAGGAATTCGCCGCACCAACTTATGGTGAAGAACTTTCTACAACGTTTCAGCACTTGCTGCACCCATTTATGGTGAAAGACTTCTTGAAACATTATTCGAATTCATTCTAATGACTGCATTTATCATGATGCTTTGGGGCTATTCGAGCTGAAATGTAAGACAGGGTTCTCCCTTTTTGGATTGTGTATTTAACGGCTCCCTTGAGCCTTTGAGCTGACGAGCTCTGGTGAAGCACCTGTGCGCCTACTGAGTGGTACAAAAACCTGAGTATACGTTTAGGTGGCATTTCAAGCAACCCCGTCTGCCACACTTTGCTCTCCGCTGATGACGGCCAAAAGCCAGCAACACGTGTTCGGAGATACGGCATTCGCCGAACCAACTTATGGTGAAAAACTTTCTACAACGTTACAGTATTTGCTGCACCCATTTATGGTGAAAGACCTTTTGAAATATTATTCAAATTCATTCTAATGACTGCATTTATCATGATGATTTGGGGTTATTCGAGCTGAAATGTAAGACAGGGTGCTCCCTTTTTGGATTGTGTATTTAACGGCTATCGTGAGCCTTTGAGCTGACGAGCTCTGGTGCAGCACCTATGCGCATACTGAGTGGTACAAAAACCTGAGTATACCTTTAGGCGGCATTTCAAGCAACCCCGTCTGCCACAATTTGCTCTCCGCTGATGACAGCCGAAAGCCAGAAACACGTATCCGGAGATAAGGAATTCGCCGCACCAACTTATGGTGAAAAACTTTCTACAACGTTACAGCACTTGCTGCACCCATTTATGGTGAAAGACTTTTTGAAATATTATTCGAATTCATTCTAATGACTGCATTTATCATGATGCTTTGGGGCTATTCGAGCTGAAATGTAAGACAGGGTTCTCTCTTTTTGGATTGTGTATTTAACGGCTCCTGTGAGCCTTTGAGCTGACGAGCTCTGGTGAAGCACCTGTGCGTCTACTGAGTGGTACAAAAACCTGAGGCCCATATTTATACTTTTTGACGCAAAACTGCGATAACGCAGTTTTGCGTCAAAAAAATTTGCGCCGTCTAACGGCATTTTGAAGCGCCATGCGGGCGTCAAATTTATACTTTGACGTACGGCGGCGCAACCAACAGGTGGGAGTCATTATTTGGTGACGCACACAGCGTCGGTCTGTCGTAAAGGAAACCAACGTAAATGCGACGCATATCACTGTGGGTCGATTTACGACAGCGCAATTGTGAAAACGCTGTTTTTTTTCACGCTATTGCGTTACATTTTTGCGCGAAAACTGCCCTTTCAGCAGAGGAGAGCCAAAATGGATCCCAGATGCCCCAACAGACCCCAGGAGGATGAGAGTAGACCAGGAACCAGCCAGGAGGATCCATACAGGAACCAGGACATTTAAAAAAAAAAAAGAAAGTGTCGCTTCAGTGAAGAGGAGCAGGAAATCCTGGTGAAAGAGGTGACGGAACACCAGCACCAACTTTTCATCTCCTCAAAATTGCCACTCAGTAGGAGAGAGGCCATCTGGAAACAAATAGTGGACAAGATCAACAGTGTGGCTGAAGAACGCCGCACAGTCACTGAGTGTAAGAAACGCTGGCATGACTGCAAACGTAAGACAAAAGAGAAAATGGCCAGGAACAGGAAGGCAGCAATGCAGACTGGAGGAGGGAGTCCAGCACAACAGGAGGCCCTGGACCACATGGAGGAGATGGTCGCAGCCGTCATCCCGGAGGAGATCGTCACAGGGATTCAAGGACTGGACAGCGCAGACTACCACGACACAACGCACATGCAGGGTAAGTCGCATGGGGAATTCAAATGCAATAATGGGGACTGTAAGCAGGGGGGGGGATACCTACTACACAATGCATGTAAGTTAGCACATATATGAAGTGGCATGGGTAAAGGGGCACGGCAGGGGAGCATGCCCAGTACTGACCGTAGCTGGGGCACGACAAAATACAGCAACAACAACAGTCCCATGGGGACATCCTGTAATTACAACAAGAGAGCCAAGGGAAAGCAGTGACAGGTGGGAAGGCCACTACCTCAAATCCACATCCAGGCACTTGTAGTGCAAAATCTAATCTACATCAACTAGGTCCCTATCTGTAATGCAGTAGCAAAAACAACAACTGCAATGTAACTGCCACAACAGTTGACAATAACACCTCTCATCTCTGTGCAGCTATAGTACCAAATGGCAGGAACCCCCCCCTGGAACATACATACCTAAATTAGGGGGTGAGGATGACATCCGCAACTACTCCTAGAAATAAGACAAAGGTACCAGTACACTCAAATGCCGAATGTCCATACCTGACACATACATAAGCCTAAGTAACCAGCAATAGGAGCCACACAGCACTAACGACACACACATGCTGCATACGTCAGGGTCCCTCACGTGCCTGGCTAACAAGGCTACATCACTAATGTCATACTGCTCAGACAACAACATTGAAGAGGGGACACAGGCAACTGGTCACTGAAACACACCTGCACAGTCTGACAAACAAATAGGACATTCATACGATAAACAGGCCAATCCAGTAAGACACACATGACCCAACATCATCTTCAAACATCAGCAATGTTTACATCCATACCACATCCTAACATTGACATGCATAGGTAATGCCACGTAACATGTACAGTTCATGCAATGTGAATAAAAAGTGTATGGGGCAGGGCCTGAGAGGCAAGTGTGCTGGCAGGGCAGTCACAACACCCACAGTCAGTCAAAGTGTATTATGGCAAGTGAAACGTATACATTGCGCATTAGCTTCAGGCTTTAGGCGTTTGTGCATCTTACCCTGAATGTACTTATACTCATTTGCTCACATCTAAGAGCCTCAGAGCACTTTGCACTAAATGATTCTCATTGCCCTTCCTATCAGTTAATGTAGCAAATAGCCAGTCTTAAGGTGTGGTCAATTAGTCAAATCACACTGTTTTGCCTACTTCTGCACTGGAGTTTGCCAGAACATATTCACTCTGTGCCCCAGTCAAGGATACAGTCTGGTATGTTGCTGATAGATGTGGTAGGGGTTAAGGTTTGGCATTCCTGCGTAGGGAAACTTTGTCATCACCATGACATATGACTTTTAAAATCACTTCCTTGTCCCAAGACACGCAAGAGGGAGTTTCCAAACAGAAAATCACAACTAGATGCTGCCTGCCTTGCTGCTGATGCACAACCAGATCACAGCCCATTCCTCTGATATGAGGGATGATGTCTCCCCTGTGATTCAGACAGGCAAGCTCCAAACTTAACATGCTGTGCTATACATAGAACAAGCAGACGGAGAGTAGAAACTGTTAGGCACCATGATAGCTGTGTTATAATGTATTACTCTCCTGCGGACTATTTCAATTCTAACAGTGTGTATTGTTTGGGTTATTGGGGCTCACACCTAAATTTCTACAAGTCAGTTGTACAATGAAACTTCATATTAAACAAATACTGTCTTTGTCCTTTGTGTATGGGAACATACCGGAAAAGACATAATTGTGTAGGATCTGAGTGACCACGACTTCCCTGAGAAGTTCCAAAGATGTCATGCGCTCGGATGTCTAAACATTCCTTTGATGTGGGAGACCAGAGGCACTGCTAGTTAGTCTGAGCAAAATGAAATATCTGGGTGACAGAGTTATTTACAAGTGGGTCAGACTTAGTCCCCCACACCATTAGCTATCCTGCTGCTTAGAAAGCCAAGAATCACATGTAGGATAATGAGAGCACACCCAACAAAATGTCCCTCCATAACAATAGTTAAACACCGAGGGAGGAGTAGGACAAAAAAAAGCCTATTCCTAAATTATTACAAAGCAACACCTAGAGGCGACCTGGCAGACATGTCTGATAGCTCCATATCATACATGTGACACACAGGTGGGCCATAGGCCTACAACAATGCCCTATGACGGACAGCAGATATCAAGACAAACACAGAGTACAAAGTTAAGGCATCCAAAGGCTTGTATCTTAGTGCAAAATTGTCACAACACAGACACACTAATTGTACCCTGTTTCATTGCAGAGGAACACGGATCTCCTGCCGATCTGCCTGTCCATGAGTTCCCTGATGACATGGATGACGAGACCATCAACCTCCCACCAGAGACCATTCAAATGGTCCTTGAAAGCCTCCAAACCCCACCTTCAGTCACAAGGAGGAGCACAGAAGAAGCAGCCACCACAGGAGAACCACCCGCCACCCCAATTGTAAGACCTGCCAGCTCCAACACAGCTGAGGACTCTGACGACACTGGCACCAGCTTTGAAAGAACAGTCGTTGGGGTCCAGCGGGAGCTGGCCAAGGAGGTGCGGGTGGGGATGCAAACTATGGCAGCCAGCCTTGAGGGGGTGCGTTCGTGCATGTTGTCAACTGCAGATCAGGCAGCTGCAATGCAAGCACGAACATCGCTCTTGGAGGAACTTTTAAAAACACAGAAGGAAATCTGCACAGCTGTCATCCAGTTGACACAACAACTCCAACTGCAAGCCAGTCAACGTGTGCACGAATGCAACTTAGAACCCCTCAGGGCAGACCTGGCTGCCTACCATCGTGATGTGGCTGCCATTCTGAAAAACCAGCAGGCCCTCCTTGCTGCAGTACTGCCCTTCATTACTCGACAGGGAGCAGCCCCCGGGATGTCTGCCTCCATGTCTTCTAACACTGAGGTGTGTGTTGCCCCTTCACAACCAACAACCACAAGGACACACCAGGCAACACACACATCAGAAGAAGAAGACATGGAACAGATTACATTCACACGCAAGAGTACCCGGAAGCCCTAGTCCCTGCACCATGGCCTACTCTGACCAAGGTCCTACGTTTTGACACATGCCAGTCTCACTACAACTACACTCAATGAATGTTCGGCAATCCACTGTATGACTTGTCCCTATTGCCAGTGAATGTCTCTCTCCTACTATTTGGCAATTCCTGTTCCTCTGCACTGTCTGTGACATCACCCCAGCATGTCAGGAGCATCATCCACACCCCGTCTGTAGTATCACCATGTAAGAATGCACCAGAACGGACTCCGCTAACATTGTGAATGGACATTTTGCACTACACCACCTATAAATAAATATCACTTGCACAACTATTGTGTCTCTGTGTTATTTCACACTTCAAATGTGCAGTACATAACTCCAAAGTGGCTGTGTGGCAACCATGTAGATTCTCTATACTACTGTCCGGATTTCATGTATACTGAAACATCTGTGCATCGGCCAGGATTGCATCATAGCCTTACTATACTGAGGAAAATAACTGATGAAGGGACTAAGCACACACAATCATGCTGTGTTGGACAGAATGATGCACCATCTATAGCTATTCTAGACAACTAATGGTGGCTGAGAAATGTAGGCACCATGCAATACTAAAATTAGAATTAATGCTGTAAAATGTAAGGAATCATAAACAAATTACACTGCATCAATCACCCTTACGGCGTATACTTCCATGAAGGAAATTCATGCTGAATCAGTACACACATGATGTAGGTCCGCAATGACAGCAACAAGACAAGAGTGTGAACAAATCCTCATCTACAAAGATCTCCCTGAACTTCACACTGCTGTCCGACCTATCTATTTACCTACAATAACAAGTCTGGAAGCACTCTTTGTGAAGTAGGATACATGCCAACCCAAAACCTTGATGATCAATGCACACTACCAATGGTGGGTCTCCCACATGGTGGATACTTACCAAGTTAGCACACGGGTAGCTGGCATGTTAAACCTCAATAGCCTGGGGATAGCGAGCATAGGACACAAATGTCATACTAAAACATTCTGCTACACTGATGTCAAGGCCATGATAATGTAGCACCTAACACATCATGTAAAGGGTTAACTAAATTTTTATTTCAAAGAAGTAATAAAAGAGGCAACCAAGGGAAAGGTAAACCTATACTAATCTAACCTGACTACTACTAACCCACAACTGTCCCTAACTAACCTAAGCTAAACTTACTCTACACATGTAACGAAACGATCTAAACATCAACCCCCCACCCACCATTATGAGACAAGACACATGCAGGACAACACTTACTAACCTACACACATACTATACTATCCTATACAAACATATATTTTTTGGGGTATTTTTTTTTTTTTATTTTTTTTTTTTTATTTAAACAGGAATCCCTACATTGCCCCCCACCCACCCACCAACACAAAAATAGAAGATAGAAAGAATAAGGTCCCCCCACCCTCTTACCTAACACTAACTAAGCTAATTACCTACACTTATCCTATAACTAACCCCCCAAACCCAACTAACAGTATAAAATAGGAAAGAGGTGAGAGGGGAGGGGTAAAAGTTCAGGAGGGCAAACATACTACAGATTTGCCCTCCGTAGTGTGCGCCTGATGGAGCGTACCTTCTTTTTGACCTCATTCATGTCCTCCGTCAGGTTGTCCACCTTTCTAATCAACTTGTCCAATTTTCGGGACAATGCCTGGAAGGCCGCTGGGTCGATAGGAGGGTCAGTGCTGGTTTGCGTGCCAGTGGAGGTGGATATTGTGGCAGGAGTTGTGTGGCCACGGGACAGTCCTGCTCCCACCAAACGGCTGGGTCCAGGTCTGGAGGAAGATGCTTGGTCCGTTGCTGGGTCCACTTGGGCAGACCTGGTGGATGTAGTGTTGGTGGTTGTTGGTGGCACCGTTGGGGGAGCCTGTGGTGTGGCCCACCACGCCCCGGAGGCCCGATCTGAATGGTACTTGCGGGCCATCCTCCGATACCCACACTGCACCTACAGGATGTGCCTGTATCTCATCGCACGGCGCTCAAAATGGTTGCGATCAGCAGCACTCAGGTTTGCAGCTGTGAAGAGAAAAGGCAAATATTTAGCTTTGGATTTCCAGTGGGTGGAATACCACAATGGGTCATTTGTCCATTACTAGAAATGTATTGGTTGCAGCAATTGTTACAACATAGTTCACGGAAAGGCTCAGAGGAAGTACATGTGAAGCATGCATACATAAGGGCATATCACACCCAGCATATCCATGTCTCTACATGATGTATGACATCACCCTAAACTACTCATCCAAATCATACCTAAGGCATTTGACATTATGGCACCACCTCTTCCGCATACTGACTTCACTACATATGTCATTCTATGTGATAACAATCACACTCCTCACTCAATGGCATTTGGAATTAGTTGTGTGCTAAGATTGAACCCCTGGCCCAGAATCATATGTCCACACTAGGGGCCAGATGTAGGAATTTGGAAAATGCAACTAGCAATTTGCAATGCAGAACGGTGTCTCTGACACCGTCTGCGAGTCGCTATGGGGTCCCTAAGACCCACCTCATGAACATCAATGATGTGCGTTCCAAGTTGCGCAACCTTAGCGACTATGGGCACTCACGGGGATGGAGGCCTGCTGGGAACAGCAGACCTCCATGGACGTGACTGCTTTTAAATAAAGCAGGTTATTTTTCCCCAAGTGTAGGCCGTTTACCTGAAAGGAAAATGAGCTGCAATTAGTTAAAAATCACAACAAATTCAATCTTGGATCATTTCACGGTAATTAGTGGTCCCTTAGACCACTGGCTGTTTTGTGCAGGATTATTTTGGTCCACTCACAAAGGTGAAGGGTTACAATGGGGACCCCTTCCAGTTAGCAAGTGGGTTACCATCCACTTCAAGTGGATGATAACAGCGACTCACTTTGCAACCACGTACTCGGTTGCAAATGGGATTGCCTATCACTGTGAGTTGCAAGTAGGTCTGGTAAACCCCTTAATATTTAGCAATTTGAAAAGCATTTTGCTAATATGTTCATGACCACCAATAACAATTTGGAATCGGAAACAGACGTTTGCAACTCACAAACAGAAATTTATGCCATTTGCAACGTGTAGACATTTTGCTACATCTGGCCCTAGGTACTCACTCAAGTCACAAAAGGTGTCAAGTACGTGTAACATACTGGTTGCTACAGTCCTAGGTACCCTGTTTCACAGTAACATCCCAGTCTTTGTGGGTGGTGTGGGAAGAACAACCAACAATCACATGTTCAATGCACACCCAGGAGTGTTTAGAAAGTTCCACAAGTATGTGCCTTCACACACAACACCTATGAAGGGCTAGCAACACGTTGTAGTCAGCCAAACATTGTCACATCCCAGGTCCACACATGTCAAAATGATATGACTTAGGCCAACATGACATACTATCAGTGAGGCATGTTTTACAACACACACAGAGGAGGTAGAACACCCATTCTGATGATTCCACAGAACACCTAGGCCATTGCACTCAAGTCACACACACTTCTAGTTCACCTTGTGGAAGTACATGCCCCCGGAAGATCCGACCTACAGTGTACACAGTCCATCCTCAACTAGGAAGAAGCACTTGTCATCAAAGCCATGTGCCTAAGCTATCTAGGAGACTGTCAGTCTGATATGCAGACTCAGTTCATGGCAAGTCCCTGACCAAGTCTAACATTGACCAGTGTATTCCAAATGAGTCATACCATTCCCTATTGTCGCACGACTGGAATGACCTACAGCCCCTCAAACTGAGAGATGGCTAGGTATTGCTTTACAGAAACAGAAGTCCTATTTGATATCACACTAAAACAACAATGCCAATGAACGGCGAGCGCATCAAATCATGAATTCTCTTGAACACACAGTAATCCATCATGCTTCTTTACCAAACAATGAAAATGGCACTCAGGCGACACTCACTGTAGGTATCGGGTTCGTCAAAATGTGCCACCTCTCCCACGGTGTACGGGGTTGGTCCACCTGTAAAGCATGAAAGGAAGAATATACTCAGACTGGGTGAACTGACAAATAATTTAAGTTACAATGACACTGTGTGAATATGACATGGTAATGATAGACTTTCAGACATGCTCATACTGCATGGATGACTTTGTATTCAACATTATCATTGGATGAGTCTCCTGCTACAGTGACACACCTTACTACACACATGCAGTGGCCAGGACAGTCATGTGTTGGCCAAGTTAATCCTCCATTAGTATGCCCCACCAATAATGTTATCCATACATCTCAGCATGTGCATCCCAGAGAGACATTCCAAAACTGGTTCCATGAGGACTGCATGACCCCTCACAATCAAACAGGCTAGGTGGACATGTTCAACACACAGCAACCACACACACATGTGACATATGTGTGGACAACATAACTAACTTCATGTGACGTGAAGCCAACACACATGTATAGCATCATCATGGGTATCTAATTTTCTGTCTAGCTATGGCGTCTACATATGTAGGTATGTTGTTTCAACATGACTTACTCACTGGCCATTATGACCAGTAGAGTACAAATAGAGCCGTTCACGTGTTGCTTTTCTGACACAAATGCAACACTACATTACATACAGCTACAGGCATCTGGTATGTGTTGCAAAAATGAGCCATCGGACTGGTAGCATTGGTCTTCATACACATTCTGCAACAAATACACATTAGGGCACATATGTATACCTTTGTAGCGCATCATTTGCATCATTTTGTTACGCAGAGAGGGGGCTACTTAGCAAAATACAGTTAGAAGTTGCATTTTTCTGCTGTTCTTGCGTGAAAATGTTTTGCAAAAATGGGGATATATGTGTATAACCATGGGCCTAGGTTTACCTAGCATTACACACAGTCTGCTACTTATTTAGCAGATTGGGTAACAATCATCACATGTTCCCACACAGATTTCTAATTTTCCCATGTAATTGATTTGTACTCACCAACATGTCCACCAATCCGGAGTCCCAGGTGGTCCAGCAGGTCCTGTTCCCTGGTGATCATATCTGCCCAGCGGTGCTTGAGTTGATGGACATTTCGCATGCTCCCGTAGTCCCGGACCAGGTGATGGCGCACCTTCTCCCACCGGATTTTCCTAGCCTCCGTGTGATACCCCTGTATCACACGGCCCCCAGACTCCAGCATCAGTGGGAGGAAATGGCTAACTAGCCATATGAATCCCCCCAATTCATCTTCACCCATCCTGGACAGGCGAGGCCTACCTGACATATTTAGAGCTCTAAAAATGGACAAATGAAATATGAAAGTAAAAGTGGGAAATGGGGAAAGGTAGAGGTGTGAAAGAAAAAGAAAAAGTAGAAAAATAGCCCAACTAACCCCCCAAACTATGCTACCCACAACAGACTCCCACAGACAATACAAACTATCACAGGAATAGACAAAACAAGACTAAACAGACAGAGACAATGTTATACAACAAGAATAGATTGACAAAAAGACAAAATACAAGGGACACAGGACACAAAAGCAGTAATACACAGGACAACACCTTTCACACAACCACACAGTCTAGATTAATCTGAGACTGCAAAGTGAAAGTGAAAGTTAACTCCCAGTACAGATTTGGTAAACAGGATATCCTATTACATCACTTCCTGCATAAAATGGCCGCCGTTTTTATTTTCCCGTTATGCGTCATATTTTCACGCATACACAATTGCGCGTCATTTTTTTTGGACGCATTACATTGCACATGATGCCGAGTCAAAAAATATGATATGAATATGAATATTTTTTATTGTACATGAGATGACCAACATATTGTCCATGTAGCGTCAATTTTACCACGCATACATCATGGGCGTCATTTTTTTTCCACGTACAGTAGTGCACATGATGCGGAGTCAAAAAATATGATATGAATATTAATATTTTTTAATGTACATGAGATGACCAACATATTGTCCATGTAGCGTCAATTTTACCACGCATACATCATGGGCGTAATTTTTTTTCCACGTACAGTAGTGCACATGATGCGGAGTCAAAAAATATGATATAATTATGAATATTTTTTAATGTACATGAGATGACCAACATATTGTCCATGTAGCGTCAATTTTACCACGCATACATCATGGGCGTCATTTTTTTTCCAAGTACAGTAGTGCACATGATGCGGAGTCAAAAAATATGATATGAATATTAATATTTTTTAATGTACATGAGATGACCAACATATTGTCCCTGTCGTGTCAATTTTACCACGCATACATCATCGGCGTCATTTTTTTTCCACGTACAGTAGTGCACATGATGCAGAGTCCAAAAAATTGATGATGTAAATTATACTTTGAAGGCGAAATATTAAGACACTTTTGGATACATTCGTATTTGACTCTGCATTGTGTGCACTCATGTACGTGAACAAATTATGACGCCCATGCTGTATGCGTAGAATATGGAGCAAATTTTTCCTTATGTCTTCATGTTTTTACCTTTGGAAAGGTGATTTGTCATGGTCAAACGGTGCGATGTGATACACATTTGTGTTTGGATATGACACATGACCTTTGTTTTATGTATAGAAGGCATTCACACTGTAATGTTTTGGATACGTTAACTAATGTATTGACCATATTTGTCAACATATTTGGGTTAATTGCTGATGGCTATTTTGAAATGATGGATGGGATACCATGATGTATTCCTTCTCCAAAATGTGTCCTCAATTAGGATGGTGATGCTTTTATCTGTAGTCCTAACAGGGAGTGGAAGAGTCACTTACAGTTTTTATGGGGCTAACCATGTCCCATTATGATTTTGTGTTTCAGATTTGTGTTGGACTTATGACATGTAGGCCACACATGTGCCTTATGCATGTGTTTAGTTCACAAGTACATGATTCTTGTATGTTTTGGGGGCGGTAGAGGTGGACTTAGGCCCCCAGCACCCTAGGATTTGACCATCCAGAATAGCTACTGTATCCATGGAGTATATTTATTATATCATGGCAAACCTGCAGCAGCAGGCTAATGTAAGGCCATATGGTATGAATGACTGTTGACCATTCATTCATCTCATTAGCCCATTTGACGTTTGCAGTAATGATGAATTGGAGCAAACTTGCATACCATTTTCAAATGACTATGTTTGCAAGACTCTCAGCGTTCCCGATGTGATAATGAGAATAATTTTGTTGTTGTCTGTGTCCCTTTCTGCATAAACTGGTTTAGTGGCATGTTACAATCTTCCTGCTAGGTTCAAACTGGGACACAACTGTGATGGTCTACTTTCAAATATTAGGTTGATTGTATGACATATGTGTACATGTGTGTGGGAATGTGGATCCACTATCACCTGTCTGGGTGTATGTTGTCACTGTGACTTCAAGGTCTCCTCCTGAGTTAGTGGCAGCTGATATTGTACCAATTGGGTATTGCTCATATCACACACTTGAGAGAAGCCATTGATGACATGGTCACGTACACATGGATGGTCCCACCCTGTCTCTGAACACGTGTGATGTGACTTTCAAATGATCTCCAATTTTGGGCTGGATGAGAGACTGTTTCAGTTGTTTGGATCCGGCATGTGTAATTGCCACATTTGTACTCCTGTTGTGCTCTGTGTATGGTAATGTATCATGTCACATCCTACCCTCTGTGCATACATTTGTGATGTTTTTTTTTGGTGTGATGAATGTTATAGCATTCTTGCTCAATGAGACGACATTCATCTTCAGCAATTTCAAAATAAAGGTGGTCAGAAATGAATAGGCCAAAGCATGATGTGGTGTCTCTTATCTGTGTTTATTTACAAGTGTGGAATACAAGTGATTATAATAAATTATGAAAAAAAATTATTGACAAGCTGTTGGCGCCTACGCACTCCTGCTGCCGTGTTAGGTTGTTCCCCCTCCTGTTGCAGGCCAGCATCCTCCTCTTCGTCATCCTCAGGCATGTCTGGGTCCTGTTCAAGGAGGGGAATGTTCCTTTTTACACAAATATTGTGTAATATGGCACAAGTGAGTATGATCTTACAGACCATCTCTGGGGAATAGAGTAGGCTACCGCCAGTGTTGTCAAGGCAGCGGAACCTTGACTTTAGGATCCCAAAGGTCCGCTCCACAATGCTGCGTGTCCTCTTGTGGGCGTCATTGTATGCCCGCTCAGCAGCAGTATTTGGGTTCCCATATGGTGTCATTATCCAAGGCTGGATGCCATACCCCTGATCAGCTGAAAGAGAAACACAGAATGGTATCAATTAGATGTAGGAGGCACTGTTGTACGTATCTTTGATGGCAGTAGTTGTGTTGTGTTGTCTGTGACTATTTTGTGTACTAATGTGACAACCTATGGTTGTTGGTGAAAACTTTGGCATTGTTTTTTTTCCTTGGCTGAGCAAGTGTTTGTTGGCTAACTGTTTGTCAGCAGGATGTATTGGTTTCTCCAGTACAGTGTGCCCTCCCTTGCATTGTGACTTGTGATACAGGTGTCCGTGTGTCCTCACTGGGGGTGTGATGATAGTTCCATGCAGAGTTGAAACATGAAAGTGTATTAGAAACGTTCATATGAACATACCCAGGCCATCCCATCCCTTTACACTTATGCATTGTATTAGTGTACAGGTTATTGTGAGCCTTCAAATTTGCAAGGGGACATTTAGGCAACCACAGTCATTAATGTCTTCACACTAAGCTGTAGAGTAAATTCCAATGTGTGAGAGGTTCAATGGTGACTTGTGAAACATGGCTAGTGATGTGAGTACCTCAGTGTGTTCCTGTCTAGGTGTTGCTATTGTGGTGTATGTGTTGTTTATCCTAGAGGGTTTCTGGGCAGTGTGTATATGAGTTTGTTTTTTGTCCTTACCAACAAGTAGTCCATTGCCATAACGTCCATCCTGGAAGTGTTGGTTGATGGTGGAGTGACGGAAGATGAATGCGTCATGTACACTCCCAGGATATTTAGCCACAATGTTGGTGATCAGTCCTTGGTGATCGACTATGGCCTGCACGTTGATTGAATGTGTGTGCTTCCTGTTGCGGTAGAGGTGTTCACTCGCAGCAGGTGGCACAAGGCGTACGTGTGTGCAGTCGATTGCACCAAGGACGTGCGGAAAGCCACTGATGGCGTAGAACCCCTGTTTAGTTTCCTGCTGCTTCTGCACTGTGTTAGGGAAGCAGATGTGGCGGGGTGTCAGGCGAATGATGACATCCAGTACTTTGGGTAAGAAGGCGGAGAATGAGGGTTGTGATATTCCACCAACCAGGGCACCAGTTGTCTGAAAGGAGCCACTTGCCAGCAGGTGAAGTACGGCAAGCAGCTTTGTTTCTGTTGGGATAGTGCGTGGAGTCACTAAAGTGGGGGCCAATTGCTGTTCAATATTTGTCAGCAGCTGCTGAATGGCCTGCCAGTTCAACCGGTACCTCTGGATGATGTCCCGTTCCCTGAGGCCATGCAGGGTTGTTCTTGGGTGTAATATCCTCTCCTGCCTTCTGCGCTGTCTTTGGGGTCCCTGCTGTTGTTATTGTAGCTGCTGTTGTTGCTGCAGGGCTCTGCGTCTACGTGCACGCTGAAGAAAAAGCACCTCCATGTCTCCCTGTTGCTGCTCTGCTGCTCTGCAGCTCCGTTGTTTGTTCTGTGTGTTCTGATTAAGTACAGGTGTGTTTGCCCCATTTTAACGCCTGCCCTGACCCAGGCGTTAAAATTTCACGATAATCATGCTTTGCGCCATTTTTTTGCGCCGCCTGCCGCGCGCGAGTGATTTTTGCCCTGAAGCATAAATACGACGCAACGCTGTGTGTGTCGGTTTTTGGACAGGAACGCCTACCCTGCATGTCATTAACGCAGGGCGGGGTGCCGCTTCCAAAAACTGGCGCACATAGCGCCATTTTCCTTGTGCGCCGGCTCGGGCGTCAGGGTTTAAATATGGGGCAACGTTTGCGCTGAAAGTGAGCCAAAATTTTTGGCGCACATTCGGCGCAAATGGAGTATAAATATGCCCCTGAGTATATGTTTAGGCGGCATTACAAGCAACCCCGTCTGCCACACTTTGCTCTCCGCTGATGATGGCCGAAAGCAAGAAACACGTGTCCGGAGATACGGCATTCGCTGCACCAACTTATGGTGAAAAACTTTCTACAACGTTACAGCACTTGCTGCACCCATTTATGGTGAAAGACTTTTTGAAATATTATTCAAATTCATTCTAATGACTGCATTTATCATGATGCTTTGGGGCTATTTGAGCTGAAATGTAAGACAGGGTGCTCCCTTTTTGGATTGTGTATTTAACAGCTCCCGTGAGCCTTTGAGCTGACGAGCTCTGGTGCAGCACCTGTGCGCATACTGAGTGGTACAAAAACCTGAGTATACGTTTAGGCGGCATTTCAAGCAACCCCATCTGCCACACTTTGTTCTCCGCTGATGACGGCCGAAAGCTAGAAACACGTGTCCGGAGATATGGCATTCGCTGCACCAACTTATGGTGAAAACCCTCTGCAACGTTACAGCACTTGCTGCACCCATTTATGGTGAAAGACTTTTTGAAATATTATTCAAATTCATTCTAATGACTGAATTTATCATGATGATTTGGGGTTATTCGAGCTGAAATGTAAGACAGGGTGCTCCCTTTTTGGATTGTGTATTTAACAGCTCCCGTGAGCCTTTGAGCTGACGAGCTCTGGTGCAGCACCTGTGCGCATACTGAGTGGTACAAAAACCTGAGTATACGTTTAGGCGGCATTTCAAGCAACCCCATCTGCCACACTTTGTTCTCCGCTGATGACGGCCGAAAGCTAGAAACACGTGTCCGGAGATATGGCATTCGCTGCACCAACTTATGGTGAAAACCCTCTGCAACGTTACAGCACTTGCTGCACCCATTTATGGTGAAAGACTTTTTGAAATATTATTCAAATTCATTCTAATGACTGAATTTATCATGATGATTTGGGGTTATTCGAGCTGAAATGTAAGACAGGGTGCTCCCTTTTTGGACTGTGTATTGAACGGCTCCCGTGAGCCTTTGAGCTGACGAGCTTTGGTGAAGCACCTGTGCACCTACTGAGGTGTACAAAAACCTGAGTATACGTTTAGGCGCATTTCAAGCAACCCCGTCTGCCATACTTTGCTCTCCGCTGATGATGGCCGAAAGCCAGAAACACGTGTCCTGAGATAAGGCATTTGCCGCACCAACTTATGGTGAAAAACTTTCTACAACGTTACAGCACTTGCTGCACCCATTTATGGTGAAAGACTTTTTGAAATATTATTCTAATTCATTCTAATGACTGCATGTATCATGATCCTTTGGGGCTATTCGAGCTGAAATGTAAGCGAGGGTTCTCCCTTTTTGGATTGTGTATTTAACGGCTCCCTTGAGCCTTTGAGCTGACGAGCTCTGGTGAAGCACCTGTGCGCCTACTGAGTGGTACAAAAACCTGAGTATATGTTTAGGCGCCATTTCAAGCAACCCCGTCTGCCACAATTTGCTCTCCGCTGATGACGGACGAAAGCGAGAAACACGTGTCCGGAGATAAAGAATTCGCCGCACCAACTTATGGTGAAAAACTTTCTACAACGTTACAGCACTTGCTGCACCCATTTATGGTGAAAGACTTTTTTAAATATTATTCGAATTCATTCTAATGACAGCATTTATCATGATGGTTTGGGGCTATTCGAGCTGAAATGTAAGACAGGGTGCTCCCTTTTTGGATTGTGTATTTAACGGCTCCTGTGAGCCTTTGAGCTGACGACCTATGATGAAGCACCTGTGCGCCAACTGAGTGGTACAAAAACCTGAGTATACGTTTAGGCGGCATTTCAAGCAACCCCGTCTGCCACACTTTGCTCTCCGCTGATGAAGGCCGAAAGCCAGAAACACGTGTCCGGAGATATGGCATTCGCCGCACCAACTTATGGTGAAAAACTTTCTACAACATTACAGCACTTGCTGCACCCATTTATTGTGGAAGACTTTTTGAAATATTATTCAAATTCATTCTAATTACTGCATTTATCATGATGATTTGGGGTTATTCGAGCTGAAATGTAAGACAGGGTGCTCCCTTTTTGGATTGTGTATTTAATGGCTCCTGTGAGCCTTTGAGCTCACGACCTCTGGTGAAGCACCTGTGCACCTACTGAGTGGTACAAATACCTGAGTATATGTTTAGGCGGCATTTAAAGCAACCCCGTCTGCCACACTTTGCTCTCCGCTGATGACGGCCGAAACGCAGAAACACGTGTCTGGAGATAAGGCATTCGCCGCACCAACTTATGGTGAAAAACTTTCTACAACGTTACAGCCCTTGCTGCACCCATTTATGGTGAAAGACTTTTTGAAATATTATTCGAATTCATTCTAATGACTGCATTTATCATGATGCTTTGGGGCTATTCGAGCTGAAATGTAAGACAGGGTGCTCCCTTTTTGGAGTGTGTATTTAACGGCTCCCGTGAGCCTTTGAGCTGATGAGATCTGGTGAAGCACCTGTTCGCCTACTGAGTGGTACAAAAACCTGAGTATACGTTTAGGCGGCATTTCAAGCAACCCCGTCTGCCACACTTTGCTCTCCGCTGATGACGGCCGAAAGCCAGAAACACGTGTCCGGAGATAAGGCATTTGCCGCACCAACTTATGGTGAAAAACTTTCTACAACGTTACAGCACTTGCTGCACCCATTTATGGTGAAAGACTTTTTGAAATATTATTCTAATTCATTCTAAAGACTGCATTTATCATGATGGTGTAGGAGGCTGGACTGGCTTGTAGTGAGTACCAAGGGGTACTTGCACCTTGCACCAGGCCCAGTTATCCCTTATTAGTGTATAGGGTGTCTAGCAGCTTAGGCTGATAGATAATGGTAGCTTAGCACAGCAGCTTAGGCTGAACTAGGAGACGTGTGAAGCTACTACAGTACCACTTAGTGTCATATGCACAATATCATAAGAAAACACAATACACAGTTATACTAAAAATAAAGGTACTTTATTTTTATGACAATATGCCAAAGTATCTTAGAGTGTACCCTCAGTGAGAGGATAGGAAATATACACAAGATATATATACACAATAGCAAAAATATGCAGTATAGTCTTAGAAAACAGTGCAAACAATGTATAGTTACAATAGGATGCAATGGGGAAACATAGGGATAGGGGCAACACAAACCATATACTCCAGAAGTGGAATGCGAACCACGAATGGACCCCAAACCTATGTGACCTTGTAGAGGGTCGCTGGGACTATTAGAAAATAGTGAGAGTTAGCAAAATAACCCTCCCCAAGACCCTGAAAAGTGAGTGCAAAGTGCACCAAAGTTCCCCTAAGGACAAAATAGTCGTGTTAGAGGGAAAATGCAAGGAAAACACAAATCAGCAATGCAACAACGATGGATTCCTGACTGAGGGTACCGGTGGAACAAGGGGACCAAGTCCAAAAGTCACAAGCAGCTCGGAGATGGGCAGATGCCCAAGAAATGCCAGCGGTTGGTGCAAAGAAGCTCTTACTAGGCTGAAGAACTGTGAATACTGCAGGAACGACAAGGGCTAGAGACTTCCCCTTTAGAGGATGGATCCCCCACGCCTTGGAGAGTCGTGCAGAAGTGTTTTCCCGCCGGATGGACGCCAACAAGCCTTGCTACACGTAAATCGTGCGTTTGGCGTTTTTGGACGCTGCTGGGGCCCAGGAGGGACCAGGAGGTCGCAAATTGGACCTGCAGAGAGAGGGGACGTCGAGCAAGACAAAGAACCCTCACTGAAGCAGGTAGCACCCGGAGAAGTGCCAGAAACAGGCACTACGAGGATGCGTGAAACGGTGCTCACCGAAGTTGCACAAAGGAGTCCCACGTCGCCGGAGACCAACTTAGAAAGTCGTGCAATGCAGGTTAGAGTGCCGTGGACCCAGGCTTGGCTGTGCACGAAGGATTTCCGCCGGAAGTGCACAGGGGCCGGAGTAGCTTGCAAAGTCGCGGTTCCCAGCAATGCAGCCCAGCGAGGTGAGGCAAGGACTTACCTCCACCAAACTTGGGCTGAAGAGTCACTGGACTGTGGGGGTCACTTGGACGGTGTCGCTGGATTCGAGGGACCTCGCTCGTCGTGCTGAGAGGAGACCCAAGGGACCGGTAATGCAGCTTTTTGGTGCCTGCGGTTGCAGGGGGAAGATTCCGTCGACCCACAGGAGATTTCTTCGGAGCTTCTGGTGCAGAGAGGAGGCAGACTACCCCCACAGCATGCACAAGCAGGAAAACAGTCGAGAAGGCGGCAGGATCAGCGTTACAGAGTTGCAGTAGTCGTCTTTGCTACTATGTTGCAGGTTTGCAGGCTTCCAGCGCGGTCAGCGGTCGATTCCTTATCAGAAGGTGAAGAGGGAGATGCAGAGGAACTCGGCTGAGCTCATGCATTCGTTATCTAAAGTTTCCCCAGAGACAGAGACCCTAAATAGCCAGAAAAGAGGGTTTGGCTACCTAGGAGAGAGGAAAGGCTACTAACACCTGAAGGAGCCTATCAGCAGGAGTCTCTGACGTCACCTGGTGGCACTGGCCACTCAGAGCAGTCCAGTGTGCCAGCAGCCCCTCTGTTTCCAAGATGGCAGAGGTCTGGAGCACACTGGAGGAGCTCTGGACACCTCCCAGGGGAGGTGCAGGTCAGGGGAGTGGTCACTCCCCTTTCCTTTGTCCAGTTTCGCGCCAGAGCAGGGGCTAAGGGGTCCCTGAACCGGTGTAGACTGGCTTATGCAGAATTGGGCACATCTGTGCCCAACAAAGCATTTCCAGAGGCTGGGGGAGGCTACTCCTCCCCTGCCTTCACACCATTTTCCAAAGGGAGAGGGTGTCACACCCTCTCTCAGAGGAAGTTCTTTGTTCTGCCATCCTGGGCCAGGCCTGGCTGGACCCCAGGAGGGCAGCTGCCTGTCTGAGGGGTTGGCAGCAGCAGCAGCTGCAGTGAAACCCCAGGAAGGGCAGTCTGGCAGTACCAGGGTCTGTGGTACAGACCACTGGGATCATGGAATTGCACCAACAATGCCAGGATGGCATAGAGGGGGCAATTCCATGATCATAGACATGTTACATGGCCATATTCGGAGTTACCATGGTGAAGCTACATATAGGTAGTGACCTATATGTAGTGCACGCGTGTAATGGTGTCCCCGCACTCACAAAGTTCAGGGAATTGGCTCTGAACAATGTGGGGGCACCTTGGCTAGTGCCAGGGTGCCCTCACACTAAGTAACTTTGCACCTAACCTTTACCAGGTAAAGGTTAGACATATAGGTGACTTATAAGTTACTTAAGTGCAGTGTAAAATGGCTGTGAAATAACGTGGACGTTATTTCACTCAGGCTGCAGTGGCAGGCCTGTGTAAGAATTGTCAGAGCTCCCTATGGGTGGCAAAAGAAATGCTGCAGCCCATAGGGATCTCCTGGAACCCCAATACCCTGGGTACCTCAGTACCATATACTAGGGAATTATAAGGGTGTTCCAGTAAGCCAATGTAAATTGGTAAAATTGGTCACTAGCCTGTTAGTGACAATTTGAAAGTAATGAGAGAGCATAACCACTGAGGTTCTGGTTAGCAGAGCCTCAGTGAGACAGTTAGGCACCACACAGGGAACATATACATGCACACCTATGAGCACTGGGGCCCTGTGTGACAGGTTCCTAGTGACACATACATATAGGCCACAAACCTATGAGCACTGGGGTCCTGACTAGCAGGATCCCAGTGACACATAACAACCATACTGAAAACATGGTGTTTTCACTATGAGCACTGAGGCCTGGCTATCAGGATCCCAGTGAGACAGTGAAAACAGTGACAAACACCCTGACATACACTCACAAACAGGCCAAAAGTGGGGGTAACAAGGCTAGAAAGAGGCTACCTTCTCACACAACCCCCCCCCAAACGAAGGACAATAAGGCTAACCTTGGCCAGTTGAGACTTTATTGTCTAAGTGGTGATAAGTAGAGAGTAGCTCTGCAATAGACTGGTTACTCCCTTTATCATCCACTATATGGTTACTTCCCTGTGGGGATGTAAACCACCCTGTTTGAAGTTTTTTAGCTAAGCAACAATGTGAAGATGTATTTTCAGAGTTTCTATCAGTACGTTTTAGTTTAGAGCAGTGGGAATTGTCCACTGAACCTATTTGTAGTGATGGAAATGCCAGACAGGGATGCTGTCTCAGAAAAGCCATAGCTGGGCAAAAACTTTGTCCATCTGGCTGGAAGAGAGAACAGGGATGCTGTTTCTCTTGAGTTGGAGCAGGGCAGGGATGCTGTCCTATGAGCTCCACACTAGGGCAGGGATGCTGTCCTACGTGTTGTGAGGTAGTGCAGGGTTTCTGCACTAAAGTTTCTCTGGGAGGGTTGGAGGGATGCTCCATGCTAACTAAAATGGTGCTGTTTTTCTCACCAATGTTAGTTATCCCACAGAGAGGTACTTCCACCTCAGGGAGTCCAGCTTTGCCAGCTGATGATTCCCTTGGAAGAGGTGCCACCCCAGGAGAGGTTTCTCCCACCACAGGAATAGTATCCTGAATGGTAGGGTGGTTAGGGGATACTGTGATACCCTTTTTACCTGTTGATGGAGAGGGATCCTGAGTTTTCAGGCCTTCTCTCCTTTGCTTTTTCATTTCAGTTGAAATGAGAGGGAACAATTCCTCAGGGATGCCCAGCATGGCTGCATGGGCATAAAACTCTACATCAGCCCAACCTGAGGCCTCTAGGTCATTACCTAAGAGACAGTCTACAGGTAAGCTAGGTGATACCACCACCTGCTTAGGGCCAGTAACTCCACCCCAACTAAACTGAATTATAGCTAAGGGAAGAAACTTAGTGGAGTTATGGACATCAATAATCTTATACTGTTGTCCAATGATGTGTTGTTCAGGAGGCACTAGGTTTTCAGTCACCAAAGTGAAACTGGCACCTGTGTCCCTGTAGGCCAAGGCCTCAACACCATTTATTGAAACTGTCTGCCTGTACTTATCCATTGTAAGGGGACAAGCAGCCAGTGTGGCAAGGCCAATGCCACTAGGTGTAACAGGAACTGTCTTGGGACTGATTACATCAGTTTCCACTATGGACCCATAAGTGAACCCAACTACACCCTTTGCTTGACTGTTGCCAGCAGTCCCACCACTAGTACCACTACTGCTAGGGGCACTAGAGCTTGATGTATTAGTGGTGGTAGGCTCAGGGGGTTTACCTGGACAGGACTTATCCCCTGGCCTATGGCCTCTGTTTTTACACACAAAGCACCAAGGCTTTTTAATGTGTGCAGGTTGGGAAGAAGAGGAAGAATTTGTTTTATCCCCACCCTCTGAAGAGTGTTTAAGATTTGAAGTGGGATCTTTGGTTTTACCCTTATCCCCATGCTTATCTTGAGATTTTTCACCATCTTTCTTCTTATTGCCATCTTTGTCACCCCCTGTATGAACTTTTCTGTTCACCCTTGTTCTGACCCATTTGTCTGCCTTCTTTCCCAATTCTTGGGGAGAGGTCAGATCAGAGTCTACCAGGTACTGGTGCAACAAATCAGACACACAATTATTAAGTATATGCTCTCTCAGGATTGTGTTATATAGGCTTTCATAATCAGTAACTTTACTGCCATGTAACCACCCCTCCAAGGCCTTCACTGAATGGTCAATGAAATCAACCCAGTCTTGTGAAGACTCCTTTTTGGTCTCTCTGAACTTTATCCTGTACTGTTCAGTGGTTAAGCCATAACCATCCAGGAGTGCATTCTTAAGAACTGTAAAATTATTGGCATCATTTTCTTTCACAGTAAGGAGCCTATCCCTACCTTTTCCAGTAAATGATAGCCATAGGATAGCAGCCCACTGCTTTTGAGGGACATCCTGTACAGCACAGGCCCTCTCAAGTGCAGCAAACCACTTGTTAATGTCATCCCCCTCCTTATAAGGGGGAACTATCTTGTGCAGATTCCTGGAATCATGCTCTTTTGCAGGATGACTATGGGGAATACTGCTGCTGCCACCATGGGTATCTAAACCCAACTTCTGTCTTTCCCTCTCTATTTCTAAAGACTGTCTATCCAAATCCAGCTGTTGCTTCTTGAGCTTCAGTCTGGTTTGTTCCACTCTCAATCTATTGAGCTCCCTTTCTAACAATCTGTCATCAGGGTGGGTGGGAGGGACATTTCTAGATACAGAGGTATGATGGGAATGAACCGAAGGAGACCTGTCCCTTACAGAGGGCACCCTAACAGCTTGGCTACCAGTATAATGTGAGAGCACACCATCAGTATGGTGTGATTCAACCTCTGTACCAACTATGCTAGACTGTCTAGTAATGGGCAGGCTGAGAAGTTTCTTTCCTGAACCTTTTCCTGGGGGAGTCCCTGGATCAGATTGAGAACCATTAGCTACTTTTTCAACAGATTGGGCACTTATGGCCTTATCCTGTACTCTAAGCATGTTAATTAACAGTTCTAAGGAAGGATTCTTCCCTACACTCAAACCTCTCTCTATGCAGAGACTCCTTGCTCCTTTCCAGCTAAGGTGATCATATGCAAGTTTGGACAGTTCAACATTTTTTCCTGTGCCAGACATTTTTTAGAGAGAGTTAAAGTGATAGAAAAAGAGAAAAAAGTTTTCAGAACTTTTTGGAAAGACAGAAAAAAACCTTTTTAAACTTTTAAGAACTTTTTGAAAGTTTTAGAAGTACTTTTCAGCACTTAGAAAAGAGTGAAAAGAGGAAATGCAAAACTTTTTGGCTATGTGTATATACACTGACCTTGTTTTGTATATTTTTCTCTTATGAAAAGTACAATGACAAGAGTGGTAAGTAGTCTCAAGCACTTATCCCACCACTGCACAACCAATGTAGGAGGCTGGACTGGCTTGTAGTGAGTACCAAGGGGTACTTGCACCTTGCACCAGGCCCAGTTATCCCTTATTAGTGTATAGGGTGTCTAGCAGCTTAGGCTGATAGATAATGGTAGCTTAGCAGAGCAGCTTAGGCTGAACTAGGAGACGTGTGAAGCTACTACAGTACCACTTAGTGTCATATGCACAATATCATAAGAAAACACAATACACAGTTATACTAAAAATAAAGGTACTTTATTTTTATGACAATATGCCAAAGTATCTTAGAGTGTACCCTCAGTGAGAGGATAGGAAATATACACAAGATATATATACACAATAGCAAAAATATGCAGTATAGTCTTAGAAAACAGTGCAAACAATGTATAGTTACAATAGGATGCAATGGGGAAACATAGGGATAGGGGCAACACAAACCATATACTCCAGAAGTGGAATGCGAACCACGAATGGACCCCAAACCTATGTGACCTTGTAGAGGGTCGCTGGGACTATTAGAAAATAGTGAGAGTTAGCAAAATAACCCTCCCCAAGACCCTGAAAAGTGAGTGCAAAGTGCACCAAAGTTCCCCTAAGGACAAAATAGTCGTGTTAGAGGGAAAATGCAAGGAAAACACAAATCAGCAATGCAACAACGATGGATTCCTGACTGAGGGTACCTGTGGAACAAGGGGACCAAGTCCAAAAGTCACAAGCAGCTCGGAGATGGGCAGATGCCCAAGAAATGCCAGCGGTTGGTGCAAAGAAGCTCTTACTAGGCTGAAGAACTGTGAATACTGCAGGAACGACAAGGGCTAGAGACTTCCCCTTTGGAGGATGGATCCCCCACGCCTTGGAGAGTCGTGCAGAAGTGTTTTCCCGCCGGAAGGACGCCAACAAGCCTTGCGTGTAGCAAATCGTGCGTTTGGCGTTTTTGGACGCTGCTGGGGCCCAGGAGGGACCAGGAGGTCGCAAATTGGACCTGCAGAGAGAGGGGACGTCGAGCAAGACAAAGAACCCTCACTGAAGCAGGTAGCACCCGGAGAAGTGCCAGAAACAGGCACTACGAGGATGCGTGAAACGGTGCTCACCGAAGTTGCACAAAGGAGTCCCACGTCGCCGGAGACCAACTTAGAAAGTCGTGCAATGCAGGTTAGAGTGCCGTGGACCCAGGCTTGGCTGTGCACGAAGGATTTCCGCCGGAAGTGCACAGGGGCCGGAGTAGCTTGCAAAGTCGCGGTTCCCAGCAATGCAGCCCAGCGAGGTGAGGCAAGGACTTACCTCCACCAAACTTGGGCTGAAGAGTCACTGGACTGTGGGGGTCACTTGGACGGTGTCGCTGGATTCGAGGGACCTCGCTCGTCGTGCTGAGAGGAGACCCAAGGGACCGGTAATGCAGCTTTTTGGTGCCTGCGGTTGCAGGGGGAAGATTCCGTCGACCCACGGGAGATT
This sequence comes from Pleurodeles waltl, assembly GCF_031143425.1. Taxonomy (NCBI): domain Eukaryota; kingdom Metazoa; phylum Chordata; class Amphibia; order Caudata; family Salamandridae; genus Pleurodeles; species Pleurodeles waltl. The sequence continues at coordinate 851,171,694 of NC_090444.1, forward strand.
TCTTCGGAGCTTCTGGTGCAGAGAGGAGGCAGACTACCCCCACAGCATGCACAAGCAGGAAAACAGTCGAGAAGGCGGCAGGATCAGCGTTACAGAGTTGCAGTAGTCGTCTTTGCTACTATGTTGCAGGTTTGCAGGCTTCCAGCGCGGTCAGCGGTCGATTCCTTATCAGAAGGTGAAGAGGGAGATGCAGAGGAACTCGGCTGAGCTCATGCATTCGTTATCTAAAGTTTCCCCAGAGACAGAGACCCTAAATAGCCAGAAAAGAGGGTTTGGCTACCTAGGAGAGAGGAAAGGCTACTAACACCTGAAGGAGCCTATCAGCAGGAGTCTCTGACGTCACCTGGTGGCACTGGCCACTCAGAGCAGTCCAGTGTGCCAGCAGCCCCTCTGTTTCCAAGATGGCAGAGGTCTGGAGCACACTGGAGGAGCTCTGGACACCGCCCAGGGGAGGTGCAGGTCAGGGGAGTGGTCACTCCCCTTTCCTTTGTCCAGTTTCGCGCCAGAGCAGGGGCTAAGGGGTCCCTGAACCGGTGTAGACTGGCTTATGCAGAATTGGGCACATCTATGCCCAACAAAGCATTTCCAGAGGCTGGGGGAGGCTACTCCTCCCCTGCCTTCACACCATTTTCCAAAGGGAGAGGGTGTCACACCCTCTCTCAGAGGAAGTTCTTTGTTCTGCCATCCTGGGCCAGGCCTGGCTGGACCCCAGGAGGGCAGCTGCCTGTCTGAGGGGTTGGCAGCAGCAGCAGCTGCAGTGAAACCCCAGGAAGGGCAGTCTGGCAGTACCAGGGTCTGTGCTACAGACCACTGGGATCATGGAATTGCACCAACAATGCCAGGATGGCATAGAGGGGGCAATTCCATGATCATAGACATGTTACATGGCCATATTCGGAGTTACCATGGTGAAGCTACATATAGGTAGTGACATATATGTAGTGCACGCGTGTAATGGTGTCCCCGCACTCACAAAGTTCAGGGAATTGGCTCTGAACAATGTGGGGGCACCTTGGCTAGTGCCAGGGTGCCCTCACACTAAGTACCTTTGCACCTAACCTTTACCAGGTAAAGGTTAGACATATAGGTGACTTATAAGTTACTTAAGTGCAGTGTAAAATGGCTGTGAAATAACGTGGACGTTATTTCACTCAGGCTGCAGTGGCAGGCCTGTGTAAGAATTGTCAGAGCTCCCTATGGGTGGCAAAAGAAATGCTGCAGCCCATAGGGATCTCCTGGAACCCCAATACCCTGGGTACCTCAGTACCATATACTAGGGAATTATAAGGGTGTTCCAGTAAGCCAATGTAAATTGGTAAAATTGGTCACTAGCCTGTTAGTGACAATTTGAAAGTAATGAGAGAGCATAACCACTGAGGTTCTGGTTAGCAGAGCCTCAGTGAGACAGTTAGGCACCACACAGGGAACATATACATGCACACCTATGAGCACTGGGGCCCTGTGTGACAGGGTCCTAGTGACACATACATATAGGCCACAAACCTATGAGCACTGGGGTCCTGACTAGCAGGATCCCAGTGACACATAACAACCATACTGAAAACATGGTGTTTTCACTATGAGCACTGAGGCCAGGCTATCAGGATCCCAGTGAGACAGTGAAAACAGTGACAAACACCCTGACATACACTCACAAACAGGCCAAAAGTGGGGGTAACAAGGCTAGAAAGAGGCTACCTTCTCACAGATGGTTTGGGGGTATTCGAGCTGAAATGTAAGACAGGGTGCTCCCTTTTTGGATTGTGTATTTAACGGCTCCCTTGAGCCTTTGAGCTGACGAGCTCTGGTGAAGCACCTGTGCGCCTACTGAGTGGTACAAAAACCGGAGTATATGTTTAGGCGGCATTTCAAGCAACCCCGTCTGCCACACTTGGCTCTCCGCTGATGACGGCCGAAAGCGAGAAACACATACCCGGAGATACGGCATTTGCTGCACCAACTTATGGTGAAAAACTTTCTACAACGTTACAGCACTTGCTGCACCCATTTATGGTGAAAGACTTTTTGAAATAATATTCGAATTCATTCTAATGACTGCATTTATCATGATGATTTGGGGTTATTCGAGTTGAAATGTAAGAGAGTGTGCTCCCTTTTTGGACTGTGTATTGAACGGCTCCCGTGAGCCTTTGAGCTGACGAGCTTTGGTGAAGCACCTGTGCCCCTACTGAGTGGTACAAAAACCTGAGTATACGTTTAGGCACAATTTCAAGCAACCCCGTCTGCCACACTTTGCTCTCCACTGATGATGGCCGAAAGCCAGGAAAACGTGTCCGGAGATAAGGCATTCGCCGCACCAACTTATGGTGAAAAACTTTCTACAACATTACAGCACTTGCTGCACCCATTTATGGTAAAAGACTTTTTGAAATATTATTCGAATTCCTCTAAAGACTGCATTTATCATGATGCTTTGGAGCTATTCGAGCAGAAATGTAAGACAGAGTGCTCCCTTTTTGGATTGTGTATTGAATGGCTCCTGTGAGCCTTTGAGTTGACGAGCTCTGGTGAAGCATCCGTGCGCCAACTGAGTGGTACAAAAACCTGAGTATACATTTAGGCGGCATTTCAAGCAACCCCGTCTGCCACACTTTGCTCTCTGCTGATGACGGCCGAAAGCCAGACACAAGTGTCCGGAGATAAGGCATTTGCCGCACCAACTTATGGTGAAAAACTTTCTACAACGTTACAGCACTTGCTGCACCCATTTATGGTGAAAGACTTTTTGAAATATTATTCGAATTCATTCTAATGACTGCACTTATGATGATGCTTTGTGGCTATTCGAGCTGAAATGTAAGACAGGGTTCTCCTTTTTTTGGATTGTGTATTTAACGGCTCCCGTGAGCCTTTGAGCTGACGAGCTCTGGTGAAGCACCTGTGGGCCTACTGAGTGGTACAAAAACCTGAGTATACGTTTAGGCGGCATTTCAAGCAATCCCGTCTGCCACACTTTGCTCTCCGCTGATGACGGCCAAAAGCCAGAAACACGTGGACGGAGATACGGCATTCGCCGCACCAACTTATGGTGAAAAACTTTCTACAACGTTACAGCACTTGCTGCACCCATTTATGGTGAAAGACCTTTTGAAATATTATTCAAATTAATTCTAATGACTGCATTTATCATGTTGATTTGGGGTTATTCGAGCTGAAATGTAAGACAGGGTGCTCCCTTTTTGGATTGTGTATTTAACGGCTCCCGTAAGCCTTTGAGCTCACGAGCTCTGGTGAAGCACCTGTGCGCCTACTGAGTGGTACAAAAACCTGAGTATATGTTTAGGCGGCATTTCAAGCAACCCCGTCTGCCACACTTTGCTCTCCGCTGATGACGGCCGAAAGCCAGAAACACGTGTCCGGAGATAAGGCATTCGCCGCACCATATTATGGTGAAAAACTTTCTACAACGTTACAGCACTTGCTTCACCCATTTATGGTGAAAGACTTTTTGAAATATTATTCGAATTCATTCTAATGACTGCATTTATCATGATGCTTTGGGGCTATTCGAGCTGAAATGTAAGACAGGGTGCTCCCTTTATGGACTGTGTATTTAACGGCTCCCGTAAGCCTTTGAGCTGATGAGATCTGGTGAAGCACCTGTTCGCCTACTGAGTGGTACAAAAACCTGAGTACACGTTTAGGCGGCATTTCAAGCAACCCCGTCTGCCACACTTTGATCTCCGCTGATGACAGCCGAAAGCCAGAAACACGTGTCCGGAGATAAGGCATTCGCCGCACCAACTTATGGTGAAAAACTTTCTACAACGTTACAGCACTTGCTGCACCCATTTATGGTGAAAGACTTTTTTAAATATTATTCGAATTCATTCTAATGACAGCATTTATCATGATGGTTTGGGGCTATTCGAGCTGAAATGTAAGACAGGGTGCTCCCTTTTTGGATTGTGTATTTAACGGCTCCTGTGAGCCTTTGAGCTGACGACCTATGATGAAGCACCTGTGCGCCAACTGAGTGGTACAAAAACCTGAGTATACGTTTAGGCGGCATTTCAAGCAACCACGTATGCCACACTTTGCTCTCCGCTGATGAAGGCCGAAAGCCAGAAACACGTGTCCGGAGATATGGCATTCGCCGCACCAACTTATGGTGAAAAACTTTCTACAACATTACAGCACTTGCTGCACCCATTTATTGTGGAAGACTTTTTGAAATATTATTCAAATTCATTCTAATTACTGCATTTATCATGATGATTTGGGGTTATTCGAGCTGAAATGTAAGACAGGGTGCTCCCTTTTTGGATTGTGTATTTAATGGCTCCTGTGAGCCTTTGAGCTCACGACCTCTGGTGAAGCACCTGTGCACCTACTGAGTGGTACAAATACCTGAGTATACGTTTAGGCGGCATTTAAAGCAACCCCGTCTGCCACACTTTGCTCTCCGCTGATGACGGCCGAAACGCAGAAACACGTGTCCGGAGATAAGGCATTCGCGGCACCATATTATGGTGAAAAACTTTCTACAACGTTACAGCACTTGCTTCACCCATTTATGGTGAAAGACTTTTTGAAATATTATTCGAATTCATTCTAATGACTGCATTTATCATGATGCTTTGGGGCTATTCGAGCTGAAATGTAAGACAGGGTGCTCCCTTTATGGACTGTGTATTTAACGGCTCCCGTAAGCCTTTGAGCTGATGAGATCTGGTGAAGCACCTGTTCGCCTACTGAGTGGTACAAAAACCTGAGTATACGTTTAGGCGGCATTTCAAGCAACCCCGTCTGCCACACTTTGATCTCCGCTGATGACGGCCGAAAGCCAGAAACACGTGTCCGGAGATAAGGCATTCGCCGCACCAACTTATGGTGAAAAACTTTCTACAACGTTACAGCACTTGCTGCACCCATTTATGGTGAAAGACTTTTTGAAATATTATTCAAATTCATTCTAATGACTGCATTTATCATGATGCTTTGGGGCTATTCGAGCTGAAATATAAGAGAGGGTGGTCCCTTTTTGGATTGTGTATTTAACGGCTCCCGTGAGCCTTTGAGCTGACGAGCTCTGGTGCAGCACCTGCGCGCATACTGGGTGGTACAAAAACCTGAGTATACGTTTAAGCGGCATTTCAAGCAACACCGTCTGCCACACTTTGTTCTCCGCTGATGACGGCCGAAAGCCAGAAACACGTGTCCGGAGATACGGCATTCGCCGCACCAACTTATGGTGAAAAACTTTCTACAACGTTACAGCACTTGCTGCACCCATTTATGGTGAAAGACCTTTTGAAATATTATTCAAATTCATTCTAATGACTGAATTTATCATGATGATTTGGGGTTATTCGAGATGAAATGTAAGACAGGGTGCTCCCTTTTTGGACTGTGTATTGAACGGCTCCCGTGAGCCTTTGAGCTGACGAGCTTTGGTGAAGCACCTGTGCGCCTACTGAGTGGTACAAAAACCTGAGTATACGTTTAGGCGGCATTTCAAGCAACCCCGTCTGCCACACTTTGCTCTCCGCTGATGATGGCCGAAAGCTAGAAACACGTGTCCGGATATAAGGCATTCGCTGCACCAACGGATGGTGAAAACCTTTCTACAACATTACAGCATTTGCTGCACCCATTTATGGTGAAAGACTTTTTGAAATATTATTCGAATTCATTCTAATGACTGCATTTATCATGATGGTTTGGGGCTATTCGACCTGAAATGTAAGACAGGGTGCTCCCTTTTTCGATTGTGTATTTCACGGCTCCTGTGAGCCTTTGAGCTGACGACCTATGGTGAAGCACCTGTGCGCCAACTGAGTGGTACAAAAACCTGAGTATACGTTTAGGCGGCATTTCAAGCAACCCCGTCTGCCACACTTTGCTCTCCGCTGATGACGGGCAAAAGCCAGAAACACGTGTCCGGCGATAAGGCATTCGACGCACCAAATTATGGTGAAAAACTTTCTACAACGTTACAGCACTTGCTGCACCCATTTATGGTGAAAGACCTTTTGAAATATTATTCAAATTAATTCTAATGACTGCATTTATCATGTTGATTTGGGGTTATTCGAGCTGAAATGTAAGACAGGGTGCTCCCTTTTTGGATTGTGTATTTAACGGCTCCCGTGAGCCTTTGAGCTCAGAAGCTCTGGTGAAGCACCTGTGCGCCTACTGAGTGGTACAAAAACCTGAGTATACGTTTAGGCGGCATTTCCAGCAACCCCGTCTGCCACACTTTGCTCTCCGCTGATGACGGCCGAAAGCCAGAAACACGTGTCCGGAGATAAGGCATTCGACGCACCGAATTATGGTGAAAAACTTTCTACAACGTTACAGCACTTGCTTCACCCATTTATGGTGAAAGACTTTTTGAAATATTAATCGAATTCATTCAAATGACTGCATTGATCAAGATGGTTTGGGGCTATTCGAGCTGAAATGTAAGACAGGGTGCTCCCTTTTTGGATTGTGTATTTAACGGCTCCTGTGAGCCTTTGAGCTGACGACCTATGGTGAAGCACCTGTGCGCCAACTGAGTGGTACAAAAACCTGAGTATACGTTTAGGCGGCATTTCAAGCAACCCCGTCTGCCACACTTTGCTCTCTGCTGATGACGGCCAAAAGCCAGAAACACGTGGCCGGAGATACGGCATTCGCTGCACCAACTTATGGTGAAAAACTTTCTACAACGTTACAGCACTTGCTGCACCCATTTATGGTGAAAGACCTTTTGAAATATTATTCAAATTCATTCTAATGACTGCATTTATCTTGTTGATTTGGGGTTATTCGAGCTGAAATGTAAGACAGGGTGCTCCCTTTTTTGGATTGTGTATTTAACGGCTCCTGTGAGCCTTTGAGCTCAGAGCTGTGGTAAAGCACCTGTGCGCCTACTGAGTGGTACAAAAACCTGAGTATACGTTTAGGCGGCATTTCAAGCAACCCCGTCTGCCACACTTTGATCTCTGCTGATGACGGCCGAAAGCCAGAAACACGTGTCCGGAGATAAGGCATTCACCGCACCAAATTATGGTGAAAAACTTTCTACAACGTTACAGCACTTGCCTCACCCATTTATGGTGAAAGACTTTTTGAAATATTATTCGAATTCATTCTAATGACTGCTTTTATCATGATGTTTTGGGGCTATTCGAGCTGAAATGTAAGACAGGGTGCTCCCTTTTTGGACTGTGTATTTAACGGCTCCCGTGAGCCTTTGAGCTGATGAGATCTGGTGAAGCATCTGTGCGCCTACTGAGTGGTACAAAAACCTGAGTATACGTTTAGGCGGCATTTCAAGCAACCCCGTCTGCCACACTTTGCTCTGTGCCGATGATGGCCGAAAGCCAAACACACGTGTCCGGAGATAAGGCATTCGCCGCACCAACTTATGGTGAAAAACTTTCTACAACGTTACAGCACTTGCTGCACCCATTTATGGTGAAAGACTTTTTGAAATATTATTCGAATTCATTCTAATGACTGCATTTATCATGATGCTTTAGGGCTATTCGATCTAAAATGTAAGACAGGGTTCTCCCTTTTTGGATTGTGTATTTACCGGCTCCCGTGAGCCTTTGAGCTGACGAGCTCTGGTGAAGCACCTGTGGGCTTACTGAGTGGTACAAAAACCTGAGTATACGTTTAGGCGGCATTTCAAGCAACCCCGTCTGCCACACTTTGCTCTCCGCTGATGACGGCCAAAAGCCAGAAACACGTGGCCGGAGATACGGCATTCGCCGCACCAACTTATGGTGAAAAACTTTCTACAACGTTACAGCACTTGCTGCACCCATTTATGGTGAAAGACCTTTTGAAATATTATTCAAATTAATTCTAATGACTGCATTTATCATGTTGATTTGGGGTTATTCGAGCTGAAATGTAAGACAGGGTGCTCCCTTTTTGGATTGTGTATTTAACGGCTCCCGTGAGCCTTTGAGCTCACGAGCTCTGGTGAAGCACCTGTGCGCCTACTGAGTGGTACAAAAACCTGAGTATACGTTTAGGCGGCATTTCAAGCAACCCCGTGTGCCACACTTTGCTCTCCGCTGATGACGGCCGATAGCCAGAAACACGTGTCCGGAGATAAGGCATTCGCCTCACCAAATTATGGTGAAAAACTTTCTACAACGTTACAGCACTTGCTTCACCCATTTATGGTGAAAGACTTTTTGAAATATTATTCAAATTCATTCTAAAGACTGCATTTATCATGATGCTTTGGGGCTATTCGAGCTGAAATGTAAGACAGGGTGCTCCCTTTTTGGACTGTGTATTTAACGGCTCCCGTGAGCCTTTGAGCTGATGAGATCTGGTGAAGCACCTGTGCGCCTACTGAGTGGTACAAAAACCAGAGTATACGTTTAGGCGGCATTTCAAGCAACCCCGTCTGCCGCACTTTGCTCTCCGCTGATGACGGCCGAAAGCCAGAAACATGTGTCCGGAGATAAGGCATTCGCCGCACCAACTTATGGTGAAAAACTTTCTACAACGTTACAGCACTTGCTGCACCCTTTTATGGTGAAAGACTTTTTGAAATATTATTAAAATTCATTCTAATGACTGCATTTATCATGATGCTTTGGGGCTATTCGAGCTGAAATGTAAGACAGGGTGCTCCCTTTTTGGATTGTGTATTTAACGGCTCCCGTGAGCCTTTGAGCTGTCGAGCTCTGGTGCAGCACCTGTGCGCATACTGAGTGGTACAAAAACCTGAGTATACGTTTAGGCGGCATTTTAAGCAACCCCGTCTGCCACACTTTGTTCTCCACTGATGACGGCCGAAAGCCAGAAACACGTGTCCGGAGATACGGCATTCGCCGCACCAACTTATGCTGAAAGACTTTCTACAACGTTACAGCACTTGCTGCACCCATTTATGGTGAAAGACCTTTTGAAATACTATTCAAATTCATTCTAATGACTGAATTTATCATGATGATTTGGGGTTATTCGAGCTGAAATGTAAGACAGGGTGCTCCCTTTTTGGACTGTGTATTGAACGGCTCCCGTGAGCCTTTGAGCTGACGAGCTTTGGTGAAGCACCTGTGCGCCTACTGAGTGGTAGAAAAACCTGAGTATACGTTTAGGCGGCATTTCAAGCAACCCCGTCTGCCACACTTTCCTCTCCGCTGATGATGGCCAAAAGCCAGAAACACGTGTCCGGAGATAAGGCATTCGCCGCACCAACGTATGGTGAAAACCTTTCTACAACATTACAGCATTTGCTGCACCCATTTATGGTGAAAGACTTTTTGAAATATTATTCGAATTGATTCTAATGACTGCATTTATCATGATGGTTTGGGGGTATTCGAGCTGAAATGTAAGACAGGGTGCTCCCTTTTTGGATTGTGTATTTAACGGCTCCTGTGAGCCTTTGAGTTGACAACCTATGGTGAAGCACCTGTGCGGCAACTGAGTGGTACAAAAACCTGAGCATACGTTTAGGCGGCATTTCAAGCAACCCCGCCTGCCACACTTTGCTCTCCGCTGATGACGGCCAAAAGCCAGAAACACGTGGCCGGAGATACGGCATTCGCCGCAGCAACTTATGGTGAAAAACTTTCTACAACGTTACAGCACTTGCTGCACCCATTTATGGTGAAAGACCTTTTGAAATATTATTCAAATTCATTCTAATCACTGCATTTATCATGTTGATTTGGGGTTATTCGAGCTGAAATGTAAGACAGGGTGCTCCCTTTTTGGATTGTGTATTTAACGGCTCCCGTGAGCCTTTGAGCTCACAAGCTCTGGTGAAGCACCTGTGCGCCTACTGAGTGGTACAAAAACCTGAGTATACGTTTAGGCGGCATTTCAAGCAACCCCGTCTGCCACACTTTGCTCTCCGCTGATGACGGCCGAAAGCCAGAAACAGGTGTCCGGAGATAAGGCATTCGCAGCACCAAATTATGGTGAAAAACTTTCTACAGCGTTACAGCACTTGCTTCACCCATTTATGGTGAAAGACGTTTTGAAATATTATTCGAATTAATTCTAATGACTGCATTTATCATGATGTTTTGGGGCTATTCGAGCTGAAATGTAAGACAGGGTGCTCCCTTTTTGGACTGTGTATTTAACGGCTCCCGTGAGCCTTTGAGCTGATGAGATCTGGTGAAGCATCTGTGCGCCTACTGAGTGGTACAAAAACCTGAGTATACGTTTAGGCGGCATTTCAAGCAACCCCGTCTGCCACACTTTTCTCTGTGCCGATGATGGCCGAAAGCCAAACACACGTGTCCGGAGATAAGGCATTCGCCGCACCAACTTATGGTGAAAAACTTTCTACAACGTTACAGCACTTGCTGCACCCATTTATGGTGAATGACTTTTTGAAATATTATTCGAATTCATTCTAATGACTGCACTTATCATGATGCTTTGGGGCTATTTGAGCTGAAATGTAAGACAGGGTTCTCCCTTTTTGGATTGTGTATTTAACGGCTCCCGTGAGCCTTTGAGCTGACGAGCTCTGGTGAAGCAACCGTCGGCCTATTGAGTGGTACAAAAACCTGAGTATACGTTTAGGCGGCATTTCAAGCAACCCCGTCTGCCACACTTTGCTCTCCGCTGATGACGGCCAAAAGCCAGAAACACGTGGCCGGAGATACGGCATTCGCCGCACCAACTTATGGTGAAAAACTTTCTACAACGTTACAGCACTTGCTGCACCCATTTATGGTGAAAGACCTTTTGAAATATTATTCAAATTAATTCTAATGACTGCATTTATCATGTTGATTTGGGGTTATTCGAGCTGAAATGTAAGACAGGGTGCTCCCTTTTTGGATTGTGTATTTAACGGCTCCCGTGAGCCTTTGAGCTCACAAGCTCTGGTGAAGCACCTGTGCGCCTACTGAGTGGTACAAAAACCTGAGTATACGTTTAGGCGGCATTTCAAGCAACCCCGTCTGCCACACTTTGCTCTCCGCTGATGACGGCCGAAAGCCAGAAACACGTGTCCGGAGATAAGGCATTCGCCGCACCAAATTATGGTGAAAAACTTTCTACAACGTTACAGCACTTGCTTCACCCATTTATGGTGAAAGACTTTTTGAAATATTATTCAAATTCATTCTAAAGACTGCGTTTATCATGATGCTTTGGAGCTATTCGAGCTGAAATGTAAGACTGGGTGCTCCCTTTTTGGACTGTGTATTTAACGGCTCCCGTGAGCCTTTGAGCTGATGAGATCTGGTGAAGCACCTGTGCGCCTACTGAGTGGTACAAAAACCAGAGTATAAGTTTAGGCGGCATTTCAAGCAACCCCGTCTGCCACACTTTGCTCTCCGCTGATGACGGCCGAAAGCCAGAAACATGTGTCCGGAGATAAGGCATTCGCCGCACCAACTTATGGTGAAAAACTTTCTACAACGTTACAGCACTTGCTGCCCCCATTTATGGTGAAAGACTTTTTGAAATATTATTCAAATTCATTCTAATGACTGCATTTATCATGATGCTTTGGGGCTATTCGAGCTGAAATGTAAGACAGGGTGCTCCCTTTTTGGATTGTGTATTTAACGGCTCCCGTGAGCCTTTGAGCTGACGAGCTCTGGTGCAGCACCTGTGCGCATACTGAGTGGTACAAAAACCTGAGTATATGTTTAGGCGGCATTTCAAGCAACCCCGTCTGCCACACTTTGTTCTCCATTGATGACGGTCGAAAGCCAGAAACACGTGTCTGGAGATACGGCATTCGCCGCACCAACTTATGCTGAAAAACTTTCTACAACGTTACAGCACTTGCTGCACCCATTTATGGTGAAAGACCTTTTGAAATATTATTCAAATTCATTCTAATGACTGAATTTATCATGATGATTTGGGGTTATTCGAGCTGAAATGTAAGACAGGGTGCTCCCTTTTTGGACTGTGTATTGAACGGCTCCCGTGAGCCTTTGAGCTGACGAGCTTTGGTGAAGCACCTGTGCGCCTACTGAGTGGTAGAAAAACCTGAGTATACGTTTAGGCGGCATTTCAAGCAACCCCGTCTGCCACACTTTGCTCTCCGCTGATGATGGCCGAAAGCCAGAAACACGTGTCCGGAGATAAGGCATTGGCCGCACCAACGTATGGTGAAAACCTTTCTACAACATTACAGCATTTGCTGCACCCATTTATGGTGAAAGACTTTTTGAAATATTATTCAAATTCATTCTAATGACTGCATTTATCATGAAGGTTTGGGGGTATTCGAGCTGAAATGTAAGACAGGGTGCTCCCTTTTTGGATTGTGTATTTAACGGCTCCTGTGAGCCTTTGAGCTGACAACCTATGGTGAAGCACCTGTGCGGCAACTGAGTGGTACAAAAACCTGAGTATACGTTTAGGCGGCATTTCAAGCAACCCCGTCTGCCACACTTTGCTCTCCGCTGATGACGGCCAAAAGCCAGAAACACGTGGCCAGAGATACGGCATTCGCCGCACCAACTTATGGTGAAAAACTTTCTACAACGTTACAGCACTTGCTGCACCCATTTATGGTGAAAGACCTTTTGAAATATTATTCAAATTCATTCTAATCACTGCATTTATCATATTGATTTGGGGTTATTCGAGCTGAAATGTAAGACAGGGTGCTCCCTTTTTGGATTGTGTATTTAACGGCTCCTGTGAGCCTTTGAGCTCACAAGCTCTGGTGAAGCACCTGTGCGCCTACTGAGTGGTACAAAAACCTGAGTATACGTTTAGGCGGCATTTCAAGCAACCCCGTCTGCCACACTTTGCTCTCCGCTGATGACGTCCGAAAGCCAGAAACAGGTGTCCGGAGATAAGGCATTCGCCGCACCAAATTATGGTGAAAAACTTTCTACAACGTTACAGCACTTGCTTCACCCATTTATGGTGAAAGACTTTTTGAAAAATTATTCGAATTCAATCTTATGACTGCATTTATCATGATGGTTTGGGGCTATTCGAGCTGAAATGTAAGACAGGGTGCTCCCTTTTTGGATTGTGTATTTAACGGCTCCTGTGAGCCTTTGAGCTGACGACCTATGGTGAAGCACCTGTGCGCCTACTGAGTGGTACAAAAACCTGAGTATACGTTTAGGCGGCATTTCAAGCAACTCTGTCTGCCACACTTTCCTCTGTGCCGATGATGGCCGAAAGCCAAACACACGTGTCCGGAGATAAGGCATTCGCCGCACCAAATTATGGTGAAAAACTTTCTACAACGTTACAGCACTTGCTTCACCCATTTATGGTGAAAGACTTTTTGAAATATTATTCGAATTCATTCTAATGACTGCATTTATCATGATGCTTTGGGGCTATTCGAGCTGAAATGTAAGACAGGGTGCTCCTTTTTGGACTGTGTATTTAACGGCTCCCGTGAGCCTTTGAGCTGATGAGATCTGGTGAAGCACCTGTGCGCCTACTGAGTGGTACAGAAACCTGAGTATACGTTTAGGCGGCATTTCAAGCAACCCCGCCTGCCACACTTTGCTCTCCGCTGATGACGGCCAAAAGCCAGAAACACGTGGCCAGAGATACGGCATTTGCCGCACCAACTTATGGTGAAAAACTTTCTACAACGTTACAGCACTTGCTGCACCCATTTATGGTGAAAGACCTTTTGAAATATTATTCAAATTCATTCTAATCACTGCATTTATCATGTTGATTTGGGGTTATTCGAGCTGAAATGTAAGACAGGGTGCTTCCTTTTTGGACTGAGTATTGAACGGCTCCCGTGTGCCTTTCAGCTGACGAGCTTTGGTCAAGCACCTGTGCGCCTACTGACTGGTACAAAAACCTGAGTATATGTTTAGGCGGCATTTCAAGCAACCCCGTCTGCCACACTTTGCTCTCCGCTGATGATGGCCGAAAGCCAGAAACACGTGTCCAGAGATAAAGCATTCGCCGCACCAACGTATGGTTAAAACCTTTCTACAACATTACAGCATTTGCTGCACCCATTTATGGTGAAAGACTTTTTGAAATATTATTCGAATTCATTCTAATGACTGCATTTATCATGATGGTTTGGGGCTATTCGAGCTGAAATGTAAGACAGGGTGCTCCCTTTTTGGATTGTGTATTTAACGGCTCCTGTGAGCCTTTGAGCTGACAACCTATGGTGAAGCACCTGTGCGCCAACTGAGTGGTACAAAAACCTGAGTATACGTTTAGGCGGCATTTCAAGCAACCCCGTCTGCCACACTTTGCTCTCCGCTGATGACGGCCAAAAGCCAGAAACATGTGGCCGGAGTGTAGGAGGCTGGACTGGCTTGTAGTGAGTACCAAGGAGTACTTGCACCTTGCACCAGGCCCAGTTATCCCTTATTAGTGTATAGGGTGTCTAGCAGCTTAGGCTGATAGATAATGGTAGCTTAGCAGAGCAGCTTAGGCTGATCTAGGAGACGTGTGAAGCTACTACAGTACCACTTAGTGTCATATGCACAATATCATAAGAAAACACAATACACAGTTATACTAAAAATAAAGGTACTTTATTTTTATGACAATATGCCAAAGTATCTTAGAGTGTACCCTCAGTGAGAGGATAGGAAATATACACAAGATATATATACACAATAGCAAAAATATGCAGTATAGTCTTAGAAAACAGTGCAAACAATGTATAGTTACAATAGGATGCAATGGGGAAACATAGGAATAGGGGCAACACAAACCATATACTCCAAAAGTGGAATGCGAACCACGAATGGACCCCAAACCTATGTGACCTTGTAGAGGGTCGCTGGGACTATTAGAAAATAGTGAGAGTTAGAAAAATAACCCTCCCCAAGACCCTGAAAAGTGAGTGCAAAGTGCACCAAAGTTCCCCTAAGGACAAAAGAGTCGTGTTAGAGGAATAATGCAGGAAAGACACAAACCAGCAATGCAACAACTGTGGATTTCCAATCTAGGGTACCTGTGGAACAAGGGGACCAAGTCCAAAAGTCACAAGCAAGTCGGAGATGGGCAGATGCCCAGGAAATGCCAGCTGCGGGTGCAAAGAAGCTTCAACTGGACAGAAGAAGCTGAGGTTTCTGCAGGAACGAAAAGGGCTAGAGACTTCCCCTTTGGTGGACGGATCCCTCTCGCCTTGGAGAGTCGTGCAGAAGTGTTTTCCCGCCGGAAGGACGCCAACAAGCCTTGCTACACGCAAATCGTGCGTTTGGCGTTTTTGGACGCTGCTGGGGCCCAGGAGCGACCAGGAGGTCGCAAATTGGACCAGGAGAGAGAGGGGACGTCGAGCAAGACAAAGAGCCCTCACTGAAGCAGGTAGCACCCGGAGAAGTGCCAGAAACAGGCACTACGAGGATGCGTGAAACGGTGCTCGCCGAAGTTGCACAAAGGAGTCCCACGTCGCCGGAGACCAACTTAGAAAGTCGTGCAATGCAGGTTAGAGTGCCGTGGACCCAGACTTGGCTGTGCACGAAGGATTTCCGCCGGAAGTGCACAGGGGCCGGAGTAGCTGCAAAGTCGCGGTTCCCAGCAATGCAGCCCAGCGAGGTGAGGCAAGGACTTACCTCCACCAAACTTGGGCTGAAGAGTCACTGGACTGTGGGGGTCACTTGGACAGCGTCGCTGGATTCGAGGGACCTCGCTCGTCGTGCTGAGAGGAGACCCAAGGGACCGGTAATGCAGCTTTTTGGTGCCTGCGGTTGCAGGGGGAAGATTCCGTCGACCCACGGGAGATTTCTTCGGAGCTTCTGGTGCAGAGAGGAGGCAGGCTACCCCCACAGCATGCACAAGCAGGAAAACAGTCGAGAAGGCGGCAGGATCAGCGTTACAGAGTTGCAGTAGTCGTCTTTGCTACTATGTTGCAGGTTTGCAGGCTTCCAGCGCGGTCAGCGGTCGTTTCCTTATCAGAAGGTGAAGAGAGAGATGCAGAGGAACTCGGCTGAGCTCATGCATTCGTTATCTAAAGTTTCCCCAGAGACAGAGACCCTAAATAGCCAGAAAAGAGGGTTTGGCTACCTAGGAGAGAGGAAAGGCTACTAACACCTGAAGGAGCCTATCAGCAGGAGTCTCTGACATCACCTGGTGGCACTGGCCACTCAGAGCAGTCCAGTGTGCCAGCAGCACCTCTGTTTCCAAGATGGCAGAGGTCTGGAGCACACTGGAGGAGCTCTGGACACCTCCCAGGGGAGGTGCAGGTCAGGGGAGTGGTCACTCCCCTTTCCTTTGTCCAGTTTCGCGCCAGAGCAGGGGCTAAGGGGTCCCTGAACCGGTGTAGACTGGCTTATGCAGAATTGGGCACATCTGTGCCCAACAAAGCATTTCCAGAGGCTGGGGGAGGCTACTCCTCCCCTGCCTTCACACCATTTTCCAAAGGGAGAGGGTGTCACACCCTCTCTCAGAGGAAGTTCTTTGTTCTGCCATCCTGGGCCAGGCCTGGCTGGACCCCAGGAGGGCAGCTGCCTGTCTGAGGGGTTGGCAGCAGCAGCAGCTGCAGTGAAACCCCGGGAAGGGCAGTTTGGCAGTACCAGGGTCTGTGCTACAGACCACTGGGATCATGTGATTGTGCCAACTATGCCAGGATGGTATAGAGGGGGCAATTCCATGATCATAGACATGTTACATGGCCATATTCGGAGTTACCATGGTGAAGCTACATATAGGTAGTGACCTATATGTAGTGCACGCGTGTAATGGTGTCCCCGCACTCACAAAGTTCAGGGAATTGGCTCTGAACAATGTGGGGGCACCTTGGCTAGTGCCAGGGTGCCCTCACACTAAGTAACTTTGCACCTAACCTTTACCAGGTAAAGGTTAGACATATAGGTGACTTATAAGTTACTTAAGTGCAGTGTAAAATGGCTGTGAAATAACGTGGACGTTATTCCACTCAGGCTGCAGTGGCAGGCCTGTGTAAGAATTGTCAGAGCTCCCTATGGGTGGCAAAAGAAATGCTGCAGCCCATAGGGATCTCCTGGAACCCCAATACCCTGGGTACCTCAGTACCATATACTAGGGAATTATAAGGGTGTTCCAGTAAGCCAATGTAAATTGGTAAAAATGGTCACTAGCCTGTTAGTGACAATTTGGAAGTAATGAGAGAGCATAACCACTGAGGTTCTGGTTAGCAGAGCCTCAGTGAGACAGTTAGGCACCACACAGGGAACATATACATGCACACCTATGAGCACTGGGGCCCTGTGTGACAGGGTCCCAGTGACACATACATATAGGCCACAAACCTATGAGCACTGGGGTCCTGACCAGCAGGATCCCAGTGACACATAACAACCATACTGAAACATAGTGTTTTCACTATGAGCACTGGGGCCTGGCTATCAGGATCCCAGTGAGACAGTGAAAACAGTGACAAACACCCTGACATACACTCACAAACAGGCCAAAAGTGGGGGTAACAAGGCTAGAAAGAGGCTACTTTCTCACACGGAGATACGGCATTCGCCGCACCAACTTATGGTGAAAAACTTTCTACAACGTTACAGCACTTGCTGCACCCATTTATGGTGAAAGACCTTTTGAAATATTATTCGAATTCATTCTAATGACTGCACTTATCATGATGCTTTGGGGCTATTCGAGCTGAAATGTAAGACAGTGTTCTCCCTTTTTGGATTGTGTATTTAACGGCTCCCGTGAGCCTTTGAGCAGACGAGATCTGGTGAAGCACCTGTGGGCCTACTGAGTGGTACAAAAACCTGAGTATACGTTTAGGCGGCATTTCAACCTTGCTCCCCGCTGATGACGGCCAAAGGCCAGAAACACGCGCCCGGAGATAAGAAATTCGCTGCACCAAATTATGGTGAAAAACTTTCTACAACGTTACAGCACTTGCTTCACCCATTTATGGTGAAAGACTTTTTGAAATATTATTCGAATTCATTCTAATCACTGCATTTATCATGATGCTTTGGGGCAATTCGAGCTGAAATTTAAGACAGGGTGCTCCCTTTTTGGACTGTGTATTTAACGGCTCCCGTGAGCCTTTAAGCTGATGAGATCTGGTGAAGCACCTGTGCGCCTACTGAGTGGTACAAAAACCTGAGTATACGTTTAGGCGGCATTTCAAGCAACCCCGTCTGCCACACTTTGCTCTGCGCTGATGACGGCCGAAAGCCAGAAACACGTGTCCGGAGATACGGCATTCGCCGCACCAACTTATGGTGAAAAACTTTCTACAACGTTACAGCACTTGCTGCACCCATTTATGGTGAAAGAGCTTTTGAAATATTATTCAAATTCATTCTAATGACTGAATTTATCATGATGATTTGGGGTTATTCGAGCTGAAATGTAAGACAGGGTGCTCCCTTTTTGGACTGAGTATTGAACGGCTCCCGTGAGCCTTTGAGCTGACGAGCTTTGGTCAAGCACCTGTGTGCCTACTGACTGGTACAAAAACCTGAGTATACGTTTAGGCTGCATTTCAAGCAACCCCGTCTGCCACACTTTGCTCTCCGCTGATGATGGCCGAAAGCCAGAAACACGTGTCCGGAGATAAGGCATTCGCCGCACCAACGTATGGTTAAAACCTTTCTACAACATTACAGCATTTGCTGCACCCATTTATGGTGAAAGACTTTTTGAAATATTATTCGAATTCATTCTAATGACTGCATTTATCATGATGGTTTGGGCTATTCGAGCTGAAATGTAAGACAGGGTGCTCCCTTTTTGGATTGTGTATTTAACGGCTCCTGTGAGCCTTTGAGCTGACAACCTATGGTGAAGCACCTGTGCGCCAACTGAGTGGTACAAAAACCTGAGTATACGTTTAGGCGGCATTTCAAGCAACCCCGTCTGCCACACTTTGCTCTCCGCTGATGACGGCCAAAAGCCAGAAACATGTGGCCGGAGATACGGCATTCGCCGCACCAACTTATGGTGAAAAACTTTCTACAACGTTACAGCACTTGCTGCACCCATTTATGGTGAAAGACCTTTTGAAATATTATTCAAATTCATTCTAATGACTGCATTTATCATGTTTATTTGGGGTTATTCGAGCTGAAATGTAAGACAGGGTGCTCCATTTTTGGATTGTGTATTTAACGGCTCCCATGAGCCTTTGAGCTCACGAGCTCTGGTGAAGCACCTGTGCGCCTACTGAGTGGTACAAAAACCTGAGTATACGTTTAGGCGGCATTTCAAGCAACCCCGTCTGCCACACTTTGCTCTCCACTGATGACGGCCGAAAGCCAGAAACACATGTCTGGAGATAAGGCATTCGCCACACAAAATTATGGTGAAAAACTTTCTACAACGTTACAGCACTTGCTTCGCCCATTTATGGTGAAAGACTTTTTGAAATATTATTCGAATTCATTCTAATAACTGCATTTATCATGATGGTTTGGGGCTATTCGAGCTGAAATGTAAGACAGGGTGCTCCCTTTTTGGATTGTGTATTTAACGGCTCCTGTGAGCCTTTGAGCTGACGACCTATGGTGAAGCACCTGTGCGCCAACTGAGTGGTACTAATACCTGAGTATACGTTTAGGCGCATTTCAAGCAACCCCGTCTGCCACACTTTGCTCTCCGCTGATGACGGCCGAAAGCCAGAAACACGTGTCCGGAGATAAGGCATTCGCCGCACCAAATTATGGTGAAAAACGTTCTACAACGTTACAGCACTTGCTTCACCCATTTATGGTGAAAGACTTTTTGAAATATTATTCGAATTCATTCTAATGACTGCATTTATCATGATGCTTTTGGGCTATTCGAGCTGAAATGTAAGACAGGGTGCTCCCTTTTTGGACTGTGTATTTAACGGCTCCCGTGAGCCTTTGAGCTGATGAGATCTGGTGAAGCACCTGTGCGCCTACTGAGTGGTACAAAAACCTGAGTATACGTTTAGGCGGCATTTCAAGCAACCCCGTCTGCCACACTTTGGTCTGTGCCGATGACGGCCGAAAGCCAGACACACGTGTCCGGAGATAAGGCATTCGCCGCACCAACTTATGGTGAAAAACTTTCTACAACGTTACAGCACTTGCTGCACCCTTTTATGGTGAAAGACCTTTTGAAATATTATTCAAATTAATTCTAATGTCTGCATTTATCATGTTGATTTGGGGTTATTCGAGCCTAAATGTAAGACAGGGTGCTCCCTTTTTGGATAGTGTATTTAATGGCTCCCGTGAGCCTTTGAGCTCACGAGCTCTGGTGAAGCACCTGTGCGCCTACTGAGTGGTACAAAAACCTGAGTATACGTTTAGGCGGCATTTCAAGCAACCCTGTCTGCCACACTTTGCTCTCCGCTGATGATGGCCGAAAGCTAGAAACACGTGTCCGGATATAAGGCATTCGCCGCACCAACGTATGGTGAAAACCTTTCTACAACATTACAGCATTTGCTGCACCCATTTATGGTGAAAGACTTTTTGAAATATTATTCGAATTCATTCTAATGACTGCATTTATCATGATGGTTTGGGGCTATTCGACCTGAAATGTAAGACAGGGTGCTCCCTTTTTGGATTGTGTATTTAACGGCTCCTGTGAGCCTTTGAGCTGACGACCTATGGTGAAGCACCTGTGCGCCAACTGAGTGGTACAAAAACCTGAGTATACGTTTAGGCGGCATTTCAAGCAACCCCGTCTGCCACACTTTGCTCTCCACTGATGACGGGCAAAAGCCAGAAACACGTGTCCGGAGATAAGGCATTCGACACACCAAATTATGGTGAAAAACTTTCTACAACGTTCAGCACTTGCTGCACCCATTTATGGTGAAAGACTTTTTGAAATATTATTCAAATTCATTCTAATGACTGAATTTATCATGATGATTTGGGGTTATTCGAGCTGAAATGTAAGACAGGGTGCTCCCTTTTTGGACTGAGTATTGAACGGCTCCCGTGAGCCTTTGAGCTGACGAGCTTTGGTCAAGCACCTGTGTGCCTACTGACTGGTACAAAAACCTGAGTATACGTTTAGGCTGCATTTCAAGCAACCCCGTCTGCCACACTTTGCTCTCCGCTGATGATGGCCGAAAGCCAGAAACACGTGTCCGGAGATAAGGCATTCGCCGCACCAACGTATGGTTAAAACCTTTCTACAACATTACAGCATTTGCTGCACCCATTTATGGTGAAAGACTTTTTGAAATATTATTCGAATTCATTCTAATGACTGCATTTATCATGATGGTTTGGGCTATTCGAGCTGAAATGTAAGACAGGGTGCTCCCTTTTTGGATTGTGTATTTAACGGCTCCTGTGAGCCTTTGAGCTGACAACCTATGGTGAAGCACCTGTGCGCCAACTGAGTGGTACAAAAACCTGAGTATACGTTTAGGCGGCATTTCAAGCAACCCCGTCTGCCACACTTTGCTCTCCGCTGATGACGGCCAAAAGCCAGAAACATGTGGCCGGAGATACGGCATTCGCCGCACCAACTTATGGTGAAAAACTTTCTACAACGTTACAGCACTTGCTGCACCCATTTATGGTGAAAGACCTTTTGAAATATTATTCAAATTCATTCTAATGACTGCATTTATCATGTTTATTTGGGGTTATTCGAGCTGAAATGTAAGACAGGGTGCTCCCTTTTTGGATTGTGTATTTAACGGCTCCCATGAGCCTTTGAGCTCACGAGCTCTGGTGAAGCACCTGTGCGCCTACTGAGTGGTACAAAAACCTGAGTATACGTTAAGGCGGCATTTCAAGCAACCCCGTCTGCCACACTTTGCTCTCCACTGATGACGGCCGAAAGCCAGAAACACGTGTCTGGAGATAAGGCATTCGCCGCACAAAATTATGGTGAAAAACTTTCTACAACGTTACAGCACTTGCTTCACCCATTTATGGTGAAATACTTTTTGAAATATTATTCGAATTCATTCTAATAACTGCATTTATCATGATGGTTTGGGGCTATTCGAGCTGAAATGTAAGACAGGGTGCTCCCTTTTTGGATTGTGTATTTAACGGCTCCTGTGAGCCTTTGAGCTGACGACCTATGGTGAAGCACCTGTGCGCCAACTGAGTGGTACAAAAACCTGAGTATACGTTTAGGCGCATTTCAAGCAACCCCGTCTGCCACACTTTGCTCTCCGCTGATGACGGCCGAAAGCCAGAAACACGTGTCCGGAGATAAGGCATTCGCCGCACCAAATTATGGTGAAAAACGTTCTACAACGTTACAGCACTTGCTTCACCCATTTATGGTGAAAGACTTTTTGAAATATTATTCGAATTCATTCTAATGACTACATTTATCATGATGGTTTTGGGCTATTTGAGCTGAAATGTAAGACAGGGTGCTCCCTTTTTGGACTGTGTATTTAACGGCTCCCGTGAGCCTTTGAGCTGATGAGATCTGGTGAAGCACCTGTGCGCCTACTGAGTGGTACAAAAACCTGAGTATACGTTTAGGCGGCATTTCAAGCAACCCCGTCTGCCACACTTTGCTCTGTGCCGATGACGGCCGAAAGCCAGACACACGTGTCCGGAGATAAGGCATTTGCCGCACCAACTTATGGTTAAAACCTTTCTACAACATTACAGCATTTGCTGCACCCATTTATGGTGAAAGACTTTTTGAAATATTATTCGAATTCATTCTAATGACTGCATTTATCATGATGGTTTGGGGCTGTTCGAGCTCAAATGTAAGACAGGGTGCTCCCTTTTTGGATTGTGTATTTAACGGCTCCTGTGAGCCTTTGAGCTGACAACCTATGGTGAAGCACCTGTGCGCCAACTGAGTGGTACAAAAACCTGAGTATACGTTTAGGCGGCATTTCAAGCAACCCCGTCTGCCACACTTTGCTCTCCGCTGATGACGGCCAAAAGCCAGAAACATGTGGCCGGAGATACGGCATTCGCCGCACCAACTTATGGTGAAAAACTTTCTACAACGTTACAGCACTTGCTGCACCCATTTATGGTGAAAGACCTTTTGAAATATTATTCAAATTCATTCTAATGACTGCATTTATCATGTTGATTTGGGGTTATTCGAGCTGAAATGTAAGACAGGGTGCTCCCTTTTTGGATTGTGTATTTAACGGCTCCCGTGAGCCTTTGAGCTCACGAGCTCTGGTGAAGCACCTGTGCGCCTACTGAGTGGTACAAAAACCTGAGTATACGTTTAGGCGGCATTTCAAGCAACCCCGTCTGCCACACTTTGCTCTCCACTGATGACGGCCGAAAGCCAGAAACACATGTCTGGAGATAAGGCATTCGCCACACAAAATTATGGTGAAAAACTTTCTACAACGTTACAGCACTTGCTTCACCCATTTATGGTGAAAGACTTTTTGAAATATTATTCGAATTCATTCTAATAACTGCATTTATCATGATGGTTTGGGGCTATTCGAGCTGAAATGTAAGACAGGGTGCTCCCTTTTTGGATTGTGTATTTAACGGCTCCTGTGAGCCTTTGAGCTGACGACCTATGGTGAAGCACCTGTGCGCCAACTGAGTGGTACTAATACCTGAGTATACGTTTAGGCGCATTTCAAGCAACCCCGTCTGCCACACTTTGCTCTCCGCTGATGACGGCCGAAAGCCAGAAACACGTGTCCGGAGATAAGGCATTCGCCGCACCAAATTATGGTGAAAAACGTTCTACAACGTTACAGCACTTGCTTCACCCATTTATGGTGAAAGACTTTTTGAAATATTATTCGAATTCATTCTAATGACTGCATTTATCATGATGCTTTTGGGCTATTCGAGCTGAAATGTAAGACAGGGTGCTCCCTTTTTGGACTGTGTATTTAACGGCTCCCGTGAGCCTTTGAGCTGATGAGATCTGGTGAAGCACCTGTGCGCCTACTGAGTGGTACAAAAACCTGAGTATACGTTTAGGCGGCATTTCAAGCAACCCCGTCTGCCACACTTTGGTCTGTGCCGATGACGGCCGAAAGCCAGACACACGTGTCCGGAGATAAGGCATTCGCCGCACCAACTTATGGTGAAAAACTTTCTACAACGTTACAGCACTTGCTGCACCCTTTTATGGTGAAAGACCTTTTGAAATATTATTCAAATTAATTCTAATGACTGCATTTATCATGTTGATTTGGGGTTATTCGAGCCTAAATGTAAGACAGGGTGCTCCCTTTTTGGATTGTGTATTTAATGGCTCCCGTGAGCCTTTGAGCTCACGAGCTCTGGTGAAGCACCTGTGCGCCTACTGAGTGGTACAAAAACCTGAGTATACGTTTAGGCGGCATTTCAAGCAACCCCGTCTGCCACACTTTGCTCTCCGCTGATGACGGCCGAAAGCCAGAAACACATGTCCGGAGATACGGCATTCGCCGCACCAAATTATGGTGAAAAACTTTCTACAACGTTACAGCACTTGCTTCACCCATTTATGGTGAAAGACTTTTTGAAATATTATTCGAATTCATTCTAATGACTGCATTTATCATGATGGTTTGGGGCTATTCGAGCTGAAATGTAAGACAGTGTGTTCCCTTTTTGGATTGTGTATTTAACGGCTCCTGTGAGCCTTTGAGCTGACGACCTATGGTAAAGCACCTGTGCGGCAACTGAGTGGTACAAAAACCTGAGTATACGTTTAGGCGGCATTTCAAGCAACCCCGTCTGCCACACTTTGCTCTCCGCTGATGACGGCCAAAAGCCAGAAACACGTGGCCGGAGATAAGGCATTCGCCGCACCAACTTATGGTGAAAAACTTTCTACAACGTTACAGCACTTGCTGCACCCATTTATGGTGAAAGACTTTTTGAAATATTATTCGACTTCATTCTAATGACTGCATTTATCATGATGTTTTGGGGCTATTCGAGATGAAATGTAAGACAGGGTTCTCCCTTTTTGGACTGTGTATTTAACGGCTCCCGTGAGCCTTTGAGCTGATGAGATCTGGTGAAGCACCTGTGCGCCTACTGAGTGGTACAAAAACCTGAGTATATGTTTAGGCGGCATTTCAAGCAACCCCGTCTGCCACACTTTGCTCTGTGCCGATGACTGCCGAAAGCCAAACACACGTGTCCGGAGATAAGGCATTCGCCGCACCAACTTATGATGAAAAACTTTCTACAACGTTACAGCACTTGCTGCACCCATTTATGGTGAAAGACTTTTTGAAATATTATTCGCATTCATTCTAAGGACTGCACTTATCATGATGCTTTGGGGCTATTCGAGCTGAAATGTAAGACAGGGTTCTCCCTTTTTGGATTGTGTATTTAACGGCTCCCGTGAGCCTTTGAGCTGACGAGCTCTGGTGAAGCACCTGTGGGCCTACTGAGTGGTACAAAAACCTGAGTATACGTTTAGGTGGCATTTCAAGCAACCCCGTCTGCCACACCTTGCTCTCCGCTGATGACGGCCAAAGGCCAGAAACACGTGCCCGGAGATAAGGCATTCGCCGCACCAACTTATGGTGAAAAACTTTCTACAACGTTACAGCATTTGCTGCACCCATTTATGGAGAAAGACCTTTTGAAATATTATTCAAATTTATTCTAATGACTGCATTTATCATGTTGATTTGGGGTTATTCGAGCTGAAATGTAAGACAGGGTGCTCCCTTTTTGGATTGTGTATTTAATGGCTCCTGTGAGCCTTTGAGCTCACGACCTCTGGTGAAGCACCTGTGCACCTACTGAGTGGTACAAAAACCTGAGTATATGTTTAGGCGGCATTTAAAGCAACCCCGTCTGCCACACTTTGCTCTCCGCTGATGACGGCCGAAACGCAGAAACACGTGTCTGGAGATAAGGCATTCGCCGCACCAACTTTTGGTGAAAAACTTTCTACAACGTTACAGCACTTGCTGCACCCATTTATGGTGAAAGACTTTTTGAAATATTATTCAAATTCATTCTAATGACTGCATTTATCATGATGCTTTGGGGCTATTCGAACTGAAATGTAAGACAGGGTGCTCCCTTTTTGGACTGTGTATTTAACGGCTCCCGTGAGCCTTTGAGCTGATGAGATCTGGTGAAGCAACTGTGCGCCTACTGAGTGGTACAAAAACCTGAGTATACGTTTAGGCGGCATTTCAAGCAACCCCGTCTGCCACACTTTGCTCTCCGCTGATGACGGCCGAAAGCCAGAAACACGTGTCCGGAGATAAGGCATTTGCCGCACCAACTTATGGTGAAAAACTTTCTACAACGTTACAGCACTTGCTGCACCCATTTATGGTGAAAGACTTTTTGAAATATTATTCTAATTCATTCTAAAGACTGCATTTATCATGATCCTTTGGGGCTATTCGAGCTGAAATGTAAGAGAGGGTTCTCCCTTTTTGGATTGTGTATTTAACGGCTCCCTTGAGCCTTTGAGCTGACGAGCTCTGGTGAAGCACCTGTGCGCCTACTGAGTGGTACAAAAACCTGAGTATATGTTTAGGTGGCATTTCAAGCAACCCCGTCTGCCACACTTGGCTCTCCGCTGATGACGGCCGAAAGCGAGAAACACGTACCCGGAGATACGGCATTCGCTGCACCAACTTATGGTGAAAAACATTCTACAACGTTACAGCACTTGCTGCACCCATTTATGGTGAAAGACTTTTTGAAATAATATTTGAATTCATTCTAATTACTGCATTTATCATGATGATTTGGGGTTATTCGAGTTGAAATGTAAGACAGTGTGCTCCCTTTTTGGACTGTGTATTGAACGGCTCCCGTGAGCCTTTGAGCTGACGAGCTTTGGTGAAGAACCTGTGCGCCTACTGAGTGGTACAAAAACCTGAGTATACGTTTAGGCACAATTTCAAGCAACCCCGTCTGCCACACTTTGCTCTCCACTGATGATGGCCGAAAGCCAGGAAAACGTGTCCGGAGATAAGGCATTCGCCGCACCAACTTATGGTGAAAAACTTTCTTCAACATTACAGCACTTGCTGCACCCATTTATGGTGAAACACTTATTGAAATATTATTTGAATTCCTCTAAAGACTGCATTTATCATGATGCTTTGGAGCTATTCAAGCAGAAATGTAAGACAGAGTGCTCCCTTTTTGGATTGTGTATTGAATGGCTCCTGTGAGCCTTTGAGCTGACGAGCTCTGGTGAAGCATCCGTGCGCCAACTAAGTGGTACAAAAACCTGAGTATACGTTTAGGCGGCATTTCAAGCAACCCCGTCTGCCACACTTTGCTCTCTGCCGATGACGGCCGAAAGCCAGACACACGTGTCCGGAGATAAGGCATTCGCCGCAGCAACTTATGGTGAAAAACTTTCTACAACGTTACAGCACTTGCTGCACCCATTTATGGTGAAAGACGTTTTGAAATATTATTCGAATTCATTCTAATGACTGCACTTATCATGATGCTTTGTGGCTATTCGAGCTGAAATGTAAGACAGGGTTCTCCCTTTTTGGATTGTGTATTTAACAGCTCCCGTGAGCCGTTGAGCTGACGAGCTCTGGTGAAGCACCTGTGGGCCTACTGAGTGGTACAAAAACCTGAGTATACGTTTAGGAGGCATTTCATGCAACCCCGTCTGCCACACTTTGGTCTCCGCTGATGACGGCCAAAAGCCAGAAACACGTGGCCGGAGATACGGCATTCGCCGCACCAACTTATATTGAAAAACTTTCTACAACTTTACAGCACTTGCTGCACACATTTATGGTGAAAGACCTTTTGAAATATTATTCAAATTAATTCTAATGACTGCATTTATCATGTTGATTTGGGGTTATTCGAGCTGAAATGTAAGACAGGGTGCTCCCTTTTTGGATTGTGTATTTAACGGCTCCCGTGAGCCTTTTAGCTCACGAGCTCTGGTGAAGCACCTGTGCGCCTACTGAGTGGTTCAAAAACCTGAGTATACGTTTAGGCGGCATTTGAAGCAACCCCGCCTGCCACACTTTGCTCTCCGCTGATGACGGCCGAAAGCCAGAAACACGTGTCCGGAGATACGGCATTCGCCGCACCAACTTATGATGAAAAACTTTCTACAACGTTACAGCACTTGCTGCACCCATTTATGGTGAAAGACCTTTTGAAATATTTTTCAAATTCACTCTAATGACTGAATTTATCATGATGATTTGGGGTTATTCGAGCTGAAATGTAAGACAGTGTGCTCCCTTTTTGGACTGTGTATTGAACAGCTCCCGTGAGCCTTTGAGCTGACGAGCTTTGGTGAAGCACCTGTGCGCCTACTGAGTGGTACAAAAACCTGAGTATACGTTTATGCGGCATTTCAAGCAACCCCGTCTGCCACACTTTGCTCTCCACTGATGACGGCCGAAAGCCAGAAACACGTGTCCGGAGATAAGGCATTCGCCGCACCAACTTATGGTGAAAAACTTTCTACAACATTACTGCACTTGCTGGACCCATTTATGGTGAAAGACTTTTTGAAATATTATTCGAATTCCTCTAAAGACTGCATTTATCATGATGCTTTGGAGCAATTCGAGCAGAAATGTAAGACAGAGTGCTCCCTTTTTGCATTGTGTATTGAATGGCTCTTGTGAGCCTTTGAGCTGACGAGCTCTGTTGAAGCATCCGTGCGCCAACTGAGTGGTACAAAAACCTGAGTATACGTTTAGGCGGCATTTCAAGCAACCCCGTCTGCCACACTTTGCTCTCTGCCGATGACGGCCGAAAGCCAGACACACGTGTCCGGAGATAAGGCATTCGCCGCACCAACTTATGGTGAAAAACTTTCTACAACGTTACAGCACTTGCTGCACCCATTTATGGTGAAAGACCTTTTGAAATATTATTCAAATGCATTCTAATGACTGCATTTATCATGTTGATTTGGGGTTATTCGAGCTGAAATGTAAGACAGGGTGCTCCCTTTTTGGATTGTGTACTTAACGGCTCCCGTGAGCCTTTGAGCACACGAGCTCTGGTGAAGCACCTGTGCGCCTACTGAGTGGTACAAAAACCTGAGTATACGTTTAGGCGGCATTTCAAGCAACCCCGTCTGCCACACTTTGCTCTCTGCTGATGACGGCCGAAAGCCAGAAACACGTGTCCGGAGATAAGGCATTCGCGGCACCATATTATGGTGAAAAACTTTCTACAACGTTACAGCACTTGCTTCACCCATTTATGGTGAAAGACTTTTTGAAATATTATTCGAATTCATTCTAATGACTGCATTTATCATGATGCTTTGGGGCTATTCGAGCTGAAATGTAAGACAGGGTGCTCCCTTTATGGACTGTGTATTTAACGGCTCCCGTAAGCCTTTGAGCTGATGAGATCTGGTGAAGCACCTGTTCGCCTACTGAGTGGTACAAAAACCTTAGTATACGTTTAGGCGGCATTTCAAGCAACCCCGTCTGCCACACTTTGCTCTCCGCTGATGACGGCCGAAAGCCAGAAACACGTGTCCGGAGATAAGGCATTCGCCGCACCAACTTATGGTGAAAAACTTTCTACAACGTTACAGCACTTGCTGCACCCATTTATGGTGAAAGACTTTTTGAAATATTATTCAAATTCATTCTAATGACTGCATTTATCATGATGCTTTGGGGCTATTCGAGCTGAAATGTAAGAGAGGGTGGTCCCTTTTTGGATTGTGTATTTAACGGATCCCGTGAGCCTTTGAGCTGACGAGCTCTGGTGCAGCACCTGTGCGCATACTGGGTGGTACAAAAACCTGAGTATACGTTTAAGCGGCATTTCAAGCAACCCCGTCTGCCACACTTTGTTCTCCGCTGATGACGGGCGAAAGCCAGAAACACGTGTCCGGAGATACGGCATTCGCCGCACCAACTTATGGTGAAAAACTTTCTACAACGTTACAGCACTTGCTGCACCCATTTATGGTGAAAGACCTTTTGAAATATTATTCAAATTCATTCTAATGACTGAATTTATCATGATGATTTGGGGTTATTCGAGCTGAAATGTAAGACAGGGTGCTCCCTTTTTGGACTGTGTATTGAACGGCTCCCGTGAGCCTTTGAGCTGACGAGCTTTGGTGAAGCACCTGTGCGCCTACTGAGTGGTACAAAAACCTGAGTATACGTTTAGGCGGCATTTCAAGCAACCCTGTCTGCCACACTTTGCTCTCCGCTGATGATGGCCGAAAGCTAGAAACACGTGTCCGGATATAAGGCATTCGCCGCACGAACGTATGGTGAAAACCTTTCTACAACATTACAGCATTTGCTGCACCCATTTATGGTGAAAGACTTTTTGAAATATTATTCGAATTCATTCTAATGACTGCATTTATCATGATGGTTTGGGGCTATTCGACCTGAAATGTAAGACAGGGTGCTCCCTTTTTGGATTGTGTATTTAACGGCTCCTGTGAGCCTTTGAGCTGACGACCTATGGTGAAGCACCTGTGCGCCAACTGAGTGGTACAAAAACCTGAGTATACGTTTAGGCGGCATTTCAAGCAACCCCGTCTGCCACACTTTGCTCTCCACTGATGACGGGCAAAAGCCAGAAACACGTGTCCGGAGATAAGGCATTCGACACACCAAATTATGGTGAAAAACTTTCTACAACGTTCAGCACTTGCTGCACCCATTTATGGTGAAAGACTTTTTGAAATATTATTCAAATTCATTCTAATGACTGCATTTATCATGATGGTTTGGGCTATTCGAGCTGAAATGTAAGACAGGGTGCTCCCTTTTTGGATTGTGTATTTAACGGCTCCTGTGAGCCTTTGAGCTGACAACCTATGGTGAAGCACCTGTGCGCCAACTGAGTGGTACAAAAACCTGAGTATACGTTTAGGCGGCATTTCAAGCAACCCCGTCTGCCACACTTTGCTCTCCGCTGATGACGGCCAAAAGCCAGAAACATGTGGCCGGAGATACGGCATTCGCCGCACCAACTTATGGTGAAAAACTTTCTACAACGTTACAGCACTTGCTGCACCCATTTATGGTGAAAGACCTTTTGAAATATTATTCAAATTCATTCTAATGACTGCATTTATCATGTTGATTTGGGGTTATTCGAGCTGAAATGTAAGACAGGGTGCTCCCTTTTTGGATAGTGTATTTAACGGCTCCCGTGAGCCTTTGAGCTCACGAGCTCTGGTGAAGCACCTGTGCGCCTACTGAGTGGTACAAAAACCTGAGTATACGTTTAGGCGGCATTTCAAACAACCCCGTCTGCCACACTTTGCTCTCCACTGATGACGGCCGAAAGCCAGAAACACGTGTCTGGAGATAAGGCATTCGCCGCACAAAATTATGGTGAAAAACTTTCTACAACGTTACAGCACTTGCTTCACCCATTTATGGTGAAATACTTTTTGAAATATTATTCGAATTCATTCTAATAACTGCATTTATCATGATGGTTTGGGGCTATTCAAGCTGAAATGTAAGACAGGGTGCTCCCTTTTTGGATTGTGTATTTAACGGCTCCTGTGAGCCTTTGAGCTGACGACCTATGGTGAAGCACCTGTGCGCCAACTGAGTGGTACAAAAACCTGAGTATACGTTTAGGCGCATTTCAAGCAACCCCGTCTGCCACACTTTGCTCTCCGCTGATGACGGCCGAAAGCCAGAAACACGTGTCCGGAGATAAGGCATTCGCCGCACCAAATTATGGTGAAAAACGTTCTACAACGTTACAGCACTTGCTTCACCCATTTATGGTGAAAGACTTTTTGAAATATTATTCGAATTCATTCTAATGACTGCATTTATCATGATGCTTTTGGGCTATTCGAGCTGAAATGTAAGACAGGGTGCTCCCTTTTTGGACTGTGTATTTAACGGCTCCCGTGAGCCTTTGAGCTGATGAGATCTGGTGAAGCACCTGTGCTCCTACTGAGTGGTACAAAAACCTGAGTATACGTTTAGGCGGCATTTCAAGCAACCCCGTCTGCCACACTTTGCTCTGTGCCGATGACGGCCGAAAGCCAGACACACGTGTCCGGAGATAAGGCATTTGCCGCACCAACTTATGGTTAAAACCTTTCTACAACATTACAGCATTTGCTGCACCCATTTATGGTGAAAGACTTTTTGAAATATTATTCGAATTCATTCTAATGACTGCATTTATCATGATGGTTTGGGGCTATTCGAGCTGAAATGTAAGACAGGGTGCTCCCTTTTTGGATTGTGTATTTAACGGCTCCTGTGAGCCTTTGAGCTGACAACCTATGGTGAAGCACCTGTGCGCCAACTGAGTGGTACAAAAACCTGAGTATACGTTTAGGCGTCATTTCAAGCAACCCCGTCTGCCACACTTTGCTCTCCGCTGATGACGGCCAAAAGCCAGAAACATGTGGCCGGAGATACGGCATTCGCCGCACCAACTTATGGTGAAAAACTTTCTACAACGTTACAGCACTTGCTGCACCCATTTATGGTGAAAGACCTTTTGAAATATTATTCAAATTCATTCTAATGACTGCATTTATCATGTTGATTTGGGGTTATTCGAGCTGAAATGTAAGACAGGGTGCTCCCTTTTTGGATTGTGTATTTAACGGCTCCCGTGAGCCTTTGAGCTCACGAGCTCTGGTGAAGCACCTGTGCGCCTACTGAGTGGTACAATAACCTGAGTATACGTTTAGGCGGCATTTCAAGCAACCCCGTCTGCCACACTTTGCTCTCCACTGATGATGGCCGAAAGCCAGAAACACGTGTCTGGAGATAAGGCATTCGCCACACAAAATTATGGTGAAAAACTTTCTACAACGTTACAGCACTTGCTTCACCCATTTATGGTGAAAGACTTTTTGAAATATTATTCGAATTCATTCTAATAACTGCATTTTTCATGATGGTTTGGGGCTATTCGAGCTGAAATGTAAGACAGGGTGCTCCCTTTTTGGATTGTGTATTTAACGGCTTCTGTGAGCCTTTGAGCTGACGACCTATGGTGAAGCACCTGTGCGCCAACTGAGTGGTACAAAAACCTGAGTATACGTTTAGGCGCATTTCAAGCAACCCCGTCTGCCACACTTTGCTCTCCGCTGATGACGGCCGAAAGCCAGAAACACGTGTCCGGAGATAAGGCATTCGCCGCACCAAATTATGGTGAAAAACGTTCTACAACGTTACAGCACTTGCTTCACCCATTTATGGTGAAAGACTTTTTGAAATATTATTCGAATTCATTCTAATGACTGCATTTATCATGATGCTTTTGGGCTATTCGAGCTGAAATGTAAGACAGGGTGCTCCCTTTTTGGACTGTGTATTTAACGGCTCCCGTGAGCCTTTGAGCTGATGAGATCTGGTGAAGCACCTGTGCGCCTACTGAGTGGTACAAAAACCTGAGTATACGTTTAGGCGGCATTTCAAGCAACCCCGTCTGCCACACTTTGCTCTGTGCCGATGACGGCCGAAAGCCAGACACACGTGTCCGGAGATAAGGCATTCGCCGCACCAACTTATGGTGAAAAACTTTCTACAACGTTACAGCACTTGCTTCACCCATTTATGGTGAAAGACTTTTTGCAATATTATTCAAATTAATTCTAATGACTGCATTTATCATGTTGATTTGGGGTTATTCGAGCCTAAATGTAAGACAGGGTGCTCCCTTTTTGGATTGTGTATTTAACGGCTCCCGTGAGCCTTTGAGCTCACGAGCTCTGGTAAAGCACCTGTGCGCCTACTGAGTGGTACAAAAACCTGAGTATACGTTTAGGCGGCATTTCAAGCAACCCCGTCTGCCACACTTTGCTCTCCGCTGATGACGACCGAAAGCCAGAAACACGTGTCCGGAGATAAGGCATTCGCCGCACCAAATTAGGATGAAAAACTTTCTACAACGTTACAGCACTTGCTTCACCCATTTATGGTGAAAGACTTTTTGCAATATTATTCGAATTCATTCTAATGACTGCATTTATCATGATGCTTTGGGGCTCTTCAAGCTGAAATGTAAGACAGGGTGCTCCCTTTTTGGACTGTGTATTTAACGGCTCCCGTGAGCCTTTGAGCTGATGAGATCTGGTGAAGCACCTGTGCGCCTACTGAGTGGTACAATAACCTGAGTATACGTTTAGGCGGCATTTGAAGCAACCCCGTCTGCCACACTTTGCTCTCCGCTGATGACGGCCGAAAGCCAGAAACACGTGTCCGGAGATACGGCATTCGCCGCACCAAATTATGGTGAAAAACTTTCTACAAGGTTACAGCACTTGCTTCACCCATTTATGGTGAAAGACTTTTTGAAATATTATTCGAATTCATTCTAATGACTGCATTTATCATGATGGTTTGGGGCTATTCGAGCTGAAATGTAAGACAGGGTGTTCCCTTTTTGGATTGTGTATTTAACGGCTCCTGTGAGCCTTTGAGCTGACGACCTATGGTAAAGCACCTGTGCGCCAACTGAGTGGTACAAAAACCTGAGTATACGTTTAGGCGACATTTCAAGCAACCCCGTCTGCCACACTTTGCTCTCCGTGATGACGGCCAAAAGCCAGAAACACGTGGCCGGAGATACGGCATTCGCCACACCAACTTATGGTGAAAAACTTTCTACAACGTTACAGCACTTGCTGCACCCATTTATGGTGAAAGACCTTATGAAATATTATTCAAATTCATTCTAATGACTGCATTTATCATGTTGATTTGGGGTTATTCGAGCTGAAATGTAAGACAGGGTGCTCCCTTTTTGGATTGTGTATTTAACGGCTCCCGTGAGCCTTTGAGGTCACGAGCTCTGGTGAAGCACCTGTGCGCCTACTGAGTGGTACAAAAACCTGAGTATACGTTTCGGCGGCATTTCAAGCAACCCCGTCTGCCACACTTTGCTCTGTGCCGATGACGGCCGAAAGCCAAACACACGTGTCCGGAGATAAGGCATTCGCCGCACCAACTTATGGTGAAAAACTTTCTACAACGTTACAGCACTTGCTGCACCCATTTATGGTGAAAGACTTTTTGAAATATTATTCGAATTCATTCTAATGACTGCATTTATCATGATGTTTTGGGGCTATTCTTGCTGAAATGTAAGACAGGGTTCTCCCTTTTTGGACTGTGTATTTAACGGCTCCCGTGAGCCTTTGAGCTGATGAGATCTGGTGAAGCACCTGTGCGCCTACTGAGTGGTACAAAAACCTGAGTATATGTTTAGGCGGCATTTCAAGCAACCCCGTCTGCCACACTTTGCTCTGTGCCGATGATGGCCGAAAGCCAAACACACGTGTCCGGAGATAAGGCATTCGCCGCACCAACTTATGATGAAAAACTTTCTACAACGTTACAGCACTTGCTGCACCCATTTATGGTGAAAGACTTTTTGAAATATTATTCGCATTCATTCTAAGGACTGCACTTATCATGATGCTTTGGGGCTATTCGAGCTGAAATGTAAGACAGGGTTCTCCCTTTTTGGATTGTGTATTTAACGGCTCCCGTGAGCCTTTGAGCTGACGAGCTCTGGTGAAGCACCTGTGGGCCTACTGAGTGGTACAAAAACCTGAGTATACGTTTAGGCGGCATTTCAAGCAACCCCGTCTGCCACACCTTGCTCTCCGCTGATGACGGCCAAAGGCCAGAAACACGTGCCCGGAGATAAGGCATTCGCCGCACCAACTTATGGTGAAAAACTTTCTACAACGTTACAGCATTTGCTGCACCCATTTATGGAGAAAGACCTTTTGAAATATTATTCAAATTTATTCTAATGACTGCATTTATCATGTTGATTTGGGGTTATTCGAGCTGAAATGTAAGACAGGGTGCTCCCTTTTTGGATTGTGTATTTAATGGCTCCTGTGAGACTTTGAGCTCACGACCTCTGGTGAAGCACCTGTGCACCTACTGAGTGGTACAAAAACCTGAGTATATGTTTAGGCGGCATTTAAAGCAACCCCGTCTGCCACACTTTGCTCTTCGCTGATGACGGCCGAAACGCAGAAACACGTGTCTGGAGATAAGGCATTCGCCGCACCAACTTATGGTGAAAAACTTTCTACAACGTTACAGCACTTGCTGCACCCATTTATGGTGAAAGACTTTTTGAAATATTATTCAAATTCATTCTAATGACTGCATTTATCATGATGCTTTGGGGCTATTCGAGCTGAAATGTAAGACAGGGTGCTCCCTTTTTGGACTGTGTATTTAACGTCTCCCGTGAGCCTTTGAGCTGATGAGATCTGGTGAAGCACCTGTGCGCCTACTGAGTGGTACAAAAACCTGAGTATACGTTTAGGCGGCATTTCAAGCAACCCCGTCTGCCACACTTTGCTCTCCGCTGATGACGGCCGAAAGCCAGAAACACGTGTCCGGAGATAAGGCATTTGCCGCACCAACTTATGGTGAAAAACTTTCTACAACGTTACAGCACTTGCTGCACCCATTTATGGTGAAAGACTTTTTGAAATATTATTCTAATTCATTCTAAAGACTGCATTTATCATGATCCTTTGGGGCTATTCGAGCTGAAATGTAAGAGAGGGTTCTCCCTTTTTGGATTGTGTATTTAACGGCTCCCTTGAGCCTTTGAGCTGACGAGCTCTGGTGAATCACCTGTGCGCCTACTGAGTGGTACAAAAACCTGAGTATATGTTTAGGCGGCATTTCAAGCAACCCCGTCTGCCACACTTGGCTCTCCGCTGATGACGGCCGAAAGCGAGAAACACGTACCCGGAGATACGGCATTCGCTGCACCAACTTATGGTGAAAAACATTCTACAACGTTACAGCACTTGCTGCACCCATTTATGGTGAAAGACTTTTTGAAATAATATTTGAATTCATTCTAATTACTGCATTTATCATGATGATTTGGGGTTATTCGAGTTGAAATGTAAGACAGTGTGCTCCCTTTTTGGACTGTGTATTGAACGGCTCCCGTGAGCCTTTGAGCTGACGAGCTTTGGTGAAGCACCTGTGCGCCTACTGAGTGGTACAAAAACCTGAGTATACGTTTAGGCACAATTTCAAGCAACCCCGTCTGCCACACTTTGCTCTCCACTGATGATGGCCGAAAGCAAGGAAAACGTGTCCGGAGATAAGGCATTCGCCGCACCAACTTATGGTGAAAAACTTTCTTCAACATTACAGCACTTGCTGCACCCATTTATGGTGAAAGACTTTTTGAAATATTATTCGAATTCCTCTAAAGACTGCATTTATCATGATGCTTTGGAGCTATTCAAGCAGAAATGTAAGACAGAGTGCTCCCTTTTTGGATTGTGTATTGAATGGCTCCTGTGAGCCTTTGAGCTGACGAGCTCTGGTGAAGCATCCGTGCGCCAACTAAGTGGTACAAAAACCTGAGTATACGTTTAGGCGGCATTTCAAGCAACCCCGTCTGCCACATTTTGCTCTCTGCCGATGACGGCCGAAAGCCAGACACACGTGTCCGGAGATAGGGCATTCGCCGCAGCAACTTATGGTGAAAAACTTTCTACAACGTTACAGCACTTGCTGCACCCATTTATGGTGAAAGACGTTTTGAAATATTATTCGAATTCATTCTAATGACTGCACTTATCATGATGCTTTGTGGCTATTCGAGCTGAAATGTAAGACAGGGTTCTCCCTTTTTGGATTGTGTATTTAACGGCTCCCGTGAGCCGTTGAGCTGACGAGCTCTGGTGAAGCACCTGTGGGCCTACTGAGTGGTACAAAAACCTGAGTATACGTTTAGGAGGCATTTCAAGCAACCCCGTCTGCCACACTTTGGTCTCCGCTGATGACGGCCAAAAGCCAGAAACACATGGCCGGAGATACGGCATTCGCCGCACCAACTTATATTGAAAAACTTTCTACAACTTTACAGCACTTGCTGCACCCATTTATGGTGAAAGACCTTTTGAAATATTATTCAAATTAATTCTAATGACTGCATTTATCATGTTGATTTGGGGTTATTCGAGCTGAAATGTAAGACAGGGTGCTCCCTTTTTGGATTGTGTATTTAACGGCTCCCGTGAGCCTTTGAGCTCACGAGCTCTGGTGAAGCAACTGTGCCCCTACTGAGTGGTTCAAAAACCTGAGTATACGTTTAGGCGGCATTTGAAGCAACCCCGCCTGCCACACTTTGCTCTCCGCTGATGACGGCTGAAAGCCAGAAACACGTGTCCGGAGATACGGCATTCGCCGCACCAACTTATGATGAAAAACTTTCTACAACGTTACAGCACTTGCTGCACCCATTTATGGTGAAAGACCTTTTGAAATATTTTTCAAATTCATTCTAATGACTGAATTTATCATGATGATTTGGGGTTATTCGAGCTGAAATGTAAGACAGTGTGCTCCCTTTTTGGACTGTGTATTGAACAGCTCCCGTGAGCCTTTGAGCTGACGAGCTTTGGTGAAGCACCTGTGCGCCTACTGAGTGGTACAAAAACCTGAGTATACGTTTATGCGGCATTTCAAGCAACCCCGTCTGCCACACTTTGCTCTCCACTGATGACGGCCGAAAGCCAGAAACACGTGTCCGGAGATAAGGCATTCGCCGCACCAACTTATGGTGAAAAACTTTCTACAACATTACTGCACTTGCTGGACCCATTTATGGTGAAAGACTTTTTGAAATATTATTCGAATTCCTCTAAAGACTGCATTTATCATGATGCTTTGGAGCAATTCGAGCAGAAATGTAAGACAGAGTGCTCCCTTTTTGCATTGTGTATTGAATGGCTCTTGTGAGCCTTTGAGCTGACGAGCTCTGTTGAAGCATCCGTGCGCCAACTGAGTGGTACAAAAACCTGAGTATACGTTTAGGCGGCATTTCAAGCAACCCCGTCTGCCACACTTTGCTCTCTGCCGATGACGGCCGAAAGCCAGACACACGTGTCCGGAGATAAGGCATTCGCCGCACCAACTTATGGTGAAAAACTTTCTACAACGTTACAGCACTTGCTGCACCCATTTATGGTGAAAGACTTTTTGAAATATTATTCGAATTCATTCTAATGACTGCACTTATCATGATGCTTTGGGGCTATTCGAGCTGAAATGTAAGACAGGGTTCTCCTTTTTTTGGATTGTGTATTTAACTGCTCCCGTGAGCCTTTGAGCTGACGAGCTCTGGTGAAGCGCCTGTGGGCCTACTGAGTGGTACAAAAACCTGAGTATACGTTTAGGCGGCATTTCAAGCAACCCCGTCTGCCACACTTTGCTCTCCGCTGATGACGGCCGAAAGCCAGAAACACGTGTCCGGAGATAAGGCATTTGCGGCACCATATTATGGTGAAAAACTTTCTACAACGTTACAGCACTTGCTTCACCCATTTATGGTGAAAGACTTTTTGAAATATTATTCGAATTCATTCTAATGACTGCATTTATCATGATGCTTTGGGGCTATTCGAGCTGAAATGTAAGACAGGGTGCTCCCTTTATGGACTGTGTATTTAACGGCTCCCGTAAGCCTTTGAGCTGATGAGATCTGGCGAAGCACCTGTTCGCCTACTGAGTGGTACAAAAACCTTAGTATACGTTTAGGCGGCATTTCAAGCAACCCCGTCTGCCACACTTTGCTCTCCGCTGATGACGGCCGAAAGCCAGAAACACGTGTCCGGAGATAAGGCATTCGCCGCACCAACTTATGGTGAAAAACTTTCTACAACGTTACAGCACTTGCTGCACCCATTTATGGTGAAAGACTTTTTGAAATATTATTCAAATTCATTCTAATGACTGCATTTATCATGATGCTTTGGGGCTATTCGAGCTGAAATGTAAGAGAGGGTGGTCCCTTTTTGGATTGTGTATTTAACGGATCCCGTGAGCCTTTGAGCTGACGAGCTCTGGTGCAGCACCTGTGCGCATACTGGGTGGTACAAAAACCTGAGTATACGTTTAAGCGGCATTTCAAGCAACCCCGTCTGCCACACTTTGTTCTCCGCTGATGACGGGCGAAAGCCAGAAACACGTGTCCGGAGATACGGCATTCGCCGCACCAACTTATGGTGAAAAACTTTCTACAACGTTACAGCACTTGCTGCACCCATTTATGGTGAAAGACTTTTTGAAATATTATTCAAATTCATTCTAATGACTGCATTTATCATGATGCTTTGGGGCTATTCGAGCTGAAATGTAAGAGAGGGTGGTCCCTTTTTGGATTGTGTATTTAACGGATCCCGTGAGCCTTTGAGCTGACGAGCTCTGGTGCAGCACCTGTGCGCATACTGGGTGGTACAAAAACCTGAGTATACGTTTAAGCGGCATTTCAAGCAACCCCGTCTGCCACACTTTGTTCTCCGCTGATGACGGGCGAAAGCCAGAAACACGTGTCCGGAGATACGGCATTCGCCGCACCAACTTATGGTGAAAAACTTTCTACAACGTTACAGCACTTGCTGCACCCATTTATGGTGAAAGACCTTTTGAAATATTATTCAAATTCATTCTAATGACTGAATTTATCATGATGATTTGGGGTTATTCGAGCTGAAATGTAAGACAGGGTGCTCCCTTTTTGGACTGTGTATTGAACGGCTCCCGTGAGCCTTTGAGCTGACGAGCTTTGGTGAAGCACCTGTGCGCCTACTGAGTGGTACAAAAACCTGAGTATACGTTTAGG
Source organism: Pleurodeles waltl (assembly GCF_031143425.1). NCBI lineage: Eukaryota > Metazoa > Chordata > Amphibia > Caudata > Salamandridae > Pleurodeles > Pleurodeles waltl. The sequence continues at coordinate 851,212,049 of NC_090444.1, forward strand.
CGGCATTTCAAGCAACCCTGTCTGCCACACTTTGCTCTCCGCTGATGATGGCCGAAAGCTAGAAACACGTGTCCGGATATAAGGCATTCGCCGCACCAACGTATGGTGAAAACCTTTCTACAGCATTACAGCATTTGCTGCACCCATTTATGGTGAAAGACTTTTTGAAATATTATTCGAATTCATTCTAATGACTGCATTTATCATGATGGTTTGGGGCTATTCGACCTGAAATGTAAGACAGGGTGCTCCCTTTTTGGATTGTGTATTTAACGGCTCCTGTGAGCCTTTGAGCTGACGACCTATGGTGAAGCACCTGTGCGCCAACTGAGTGGTACAAAAACCTGAGTATACGTTTAGGCGGCATTTCAAGCAACCCCGTCTGCCACACTTTGCTCTCCGCTGATGACGGGCAAAAGCCAGAAACACGTGTCCGGAGATAAGGCATTCGACGCACCAAATTATGGTGAAAAACGTTCTACAACGTTCAGCACTTGCTGCACCCATTTATGGTGAAAGACCATTTGAAATATTATTCAAATTAATTCTAATGACTGCATTTATCATGTTGATTTGGGGTTATTCGAGCTGAAATGTAAGACAGGGTGCTCCCTTTTTGGATTGTGTATTTAACGGCTCCCGTGAGCCTTTGAGCTCACAAGCTCTGGTGAAGCACCTGTGCGCCTACTGAGTGGTACAAAAACCTGAGTATACGTTTAGACGGCATTTCAAGCAACCCCGTCTGCCACACTTTGCTCTCCGCTGATGACGGCCGAAAGCCAGAAACACGTGTCCGGAGATAAGGCATTCGACGCACCAAATTATGGTGAAAAACTTTCTACAACGTTACAGCACTTGCTTCACCCATTTATGGTGAAAGACTTTTTGAAATATTATTCAAATTCATTCAAATGACTGCATTTATTAACATGGTTTGGGGCTATTCGAGCTGAGATGTAAGACAGGGTGCTCCCTTTTTGGATTGTGTATTTAACGGCTCCTGTGAGCCTTTGAGCTGACGACCTATGGTGAAGCACCTGTGCGCCAACTGAGTGGTACAAAAACCTGAGTATACGTTTAGGCGGCATTTCAAGCAACACCGTCTGCCACAGTTTGCTCTCTGCTGATGACGGCCAAAAGCCAGAAACACGTGGCCGGAGATACGGCATTCGCCGCACCAAATTATGGTAAAAAACTTTCTACAGCGTTACAGCACTTGCTTCACCCATTTATGGTGAAAGACTTTTTGAAATATTATTCGAATTCATTCTAATGACTGCATTTATCATGTTGATTTGGGGTTATTCGAGCTGAAATGTAAGACAGGGTGCTCCCTTTTTGGATTGTGTATTTAACGGCTCCTGTGAGCCTTTGAGCTCACGAGCTCTGGTGAAGCACCTGTGCGCCTACTGAGTGGTACAAAAACCTGAGTATACGTTTAGGCGGCATTTCAAGCAACCCCGTCTGCCACACTTTGCTCTCTGCTGATGACGGCCGAAAGCCAGAAACACGTGTCCGGAGATAAGGCATTCACCGCACCAAATCATGGTGAAAAACTTTCTACAACGTTACAGCACTTGCTTCACCCATTTATGGTGAAAGACTTTTTGAAATATTATTCGAATTCATTCTAATGACTGCATTTATCATGATGTTTTGGGGCTATTCGAGCTGAAATGTAATACAGGGTGCTGCCTTTTTGGACTGTGTATTTAACGGCTCCCATGAGCCTTTGAGCTGATGAGATCTGGTGAAGTATCTGTGCGCCTACTGAGTGGTACAAAAACCTGAGTATACGTTTAGGCGGCATTTCAAGCAACCCCGTCTGCCACACTTTGCTCTCCGCTGATGACGGCCAAAAGCCAGAAACACGTGGCAGGAGATACGGCATTCGCCGCACCAACTTATGGTGAAAAACTTTCTACAACGTTACAGCACTTGCTGCACCCATTTATGGTGAAAGACCTTTTGAAATATTATACAAATTAATTCTAATGACTGCATTGATCATGTTGATTTGGGGTTGTTCGAGCTGAAATGTAAGACAGGGTGCTCCCTTTTTGGATTGTGTATTTAACGGCTCCCGTGAGCCTTTGAGCTCACGAGCTCTGGTGAAGCACCTGTGCGCCTACTGAGTGGTACAAAAACCTGAGTATACGTTTAGGCGGCATTTCAAGCAACCCCGTCTGCCACACTTTGCTCTCCGCTGATGACGGCCGAAAGCCAGAAACACGTGTCCGGGGATAAGGCATTCGCCGCACCAAATTATGGTGAAAAACTTTCTACAACGTTACAGCACTTGCTTCACCCATTTATGGTGAAAGACTTTTTGAAATATTATTCAAATTAATTCTAAAGACTGCATTTATCATGATGCTTTGGGGCTATTCGAGCTGAAATGTAAGACAGGGTGCTCCCTTTTTGGACTGTGTATTTAACGGCTCCTGTGAGCCTTTGAGCTGATGAGATCTGGTGAAGCACCTGTGCGCCTACTGAGTGTTACAAAAACCAGAGTATACGTTTAGGCGGCATTTCAAGCAACCCCGTCTGCCACACTTTGCTCTCCGCTGATGACGGCCGAAAGCCAGAAACATGTGTCCGGAGATAAGGCATTCGCCGCACCAACTTATGGTGAAAAACTTTCTACAACGTTACAGCACTTGCTGCACCCATTTATGGTGAAAGACCTTTTGAAATATTATTCAAATTCATTCTAATGACTGAATTTATCATGATGATTTGGGGTTATTCGAGCTGAAATGTAAGACAGGGTGCTCCCTTTTTAGACTGTGTATTGAACGGCTCCCGTGAGCCTTTGAGCTGACGAGCTTTGGTGAAGCACCTGTGCGCCTACTGAGTGGTACAAAAACCTGAGTATACGTTTAGGCGGCATTTCAAGCAACCCCGTCTGCCACACTTTGCTCTCCGCTGATGATAGCCGAAAGCCAGAAACACGTGTCCGGAGATAAGGCATTCGCCGCTCCAACGTATGGTGAAAACCTTTCTACAACATTACAGCATTTGCTGCACCCATTTATGGTGAAAGACTTTTTGAAATATTATTCGAATTCATTCTAATGACTGCATTTATCATGATGGTTTGGGGGTATTCGAGCTGAAATGTAAGACAGGGTGCTCCCTTTTTGGATTGTGTATTTAACGGCTCCTGTGAGCTTTTGAGCTGACAACCTATGGTGAAGCACCTGTGCGGCAACTGAGTGGTACAAAAACCTGAGTATACGTTTAGGCTGCATTTCAAGCAACCCCGCCTGCCACACTTTGCTCTCCGCTGATGACGGCCAAAAGCCAGAAACACGTGGCCGGAGATACGGCATTCGCCGCACCAACTTATGGTGAAAAACTTTCTACAACGTTACAGCACTAGCTGCACCCATTTATGGTGAAAGACCTTTTGAAATATTATTCAAATTCATTCTAATCACTGCATTTATCATGTTGATTTGGGGTTATTCGAGCTGAAATGTAAGACAGGGTGCTCCCTTTTTGGATTGTGTATTTAACGGCTCCCGTGAGCCTTTGAGCTCACAAGCTCTGGTGAAGCACCTGTGCGCCTACTGAGTGGTAGAAAAACCTGAGTATACGTTTAGGCAGCATTTCAAGCAACCCCGTCTGCCACACTTTGCTCTCCGCTGATGATGGCCGAAAGCCAGAAACACGTTTCGGAGATAAGGCATTCGCCGCACCAACGTATGGTTAAAACCTTTCTACAACATTACAGCATTTGCTGCACCCATTTATGGTGAAAGACTTTTTGAAATATTATTCGAATTCATTCTAATGACTGCATTTATCATGATGGTTTGGGGCTATTCGAGCTGAAATGTAAGACAGGGTGCTCCCTTTTTGGATTGTGTATTTAACGGCTCCTGTGAGCCTTTGAGCTGACAACCTATGGTGAAGCACCTGTGCGCCAACTGAGTGGTACAAAAACCTGAGTATACGTTTAGGCGGCATTTCAAGCAACCCCGTCTGCCACACTTTGCTCTCCACTGATGACGGCCGAAAGCCAGAAACACGTGTCTGGAGATAAGGCATTCGCCGCTCCAACGTATGGTGAAAACCTTTCTACAACATTACAGCATTTGCTGCACCCATTTATGGTGAAAGACTTTTTGAAATATTATTCGAATTCATTCTAATGACTGCATTTATCATGATGGTTTGGGGGTATTCGAGCTGAAATGTAAGACAGGGTGCTCCCTTTTTGGATTGTGTATTTAACGGCTCCTGTGAGCTTTTGAGCTGACAACCTATGGTGAAGCACCTGTGCGGCAACTGAGTGGTACAAAAACCTGAGTATACGTTTAGGCTGCATTTCAAGCAACCCCGCCTGCCACACTTTGCTCTCCGCTGATGACGGCCAAAAGCCAGAAACACGTGGCCGGAGATACGGCATTCGCCGCACCAACTTATGGTGAAAAACTTTCTACAACGTTACAGCACTAGCTGCACCCATTTATGGTGAAAGACCTTTTGAAATATTATTCAAATTCATTCTAATCACTGCATTTATCATGTTGATTTGGGGTTATTCGAGCTGAAATGTAAGACAGGGTGCTCCCTTTTTGGATTGTGTATTTAACGGCTCCCGTGAGCCTTTGAGCTCACAAGCTCTGGTGAAGCACCTGTGCGCCTACTGAGTGGTAGAAAAACCTGAGTATACGTTTAGGCAGCATTTCAAGCAACCCCGTCTGCCACACTTTGCTCTCCGCTGATGACGGCCAAAAGCCAGAAACAGGTGTCCGGAGATAAGGCATTCGCCGCACCAAATTATGGTGAAAAACTTTCTACAACATTACAGCACTTGCTGCACCCATTTATGGTGAAAGAGCTTTTGGATTATTATTCAAATTCATTCTAATGACTGAATTTATCATGATGATTTGGGGTTATTCGAGCTGAAATGTAAGACAGGGTGCTCCCTTTTTGGACTGAGTATTGAACGGCTCCTGAGAGCCTTTGAGCTGACGAGCTTTGGTTAAGCACCTGTGCGCCTACTGACTGGTACAAAAACCTGAGTATACGTTTAGGCGGCATTTCAAGCAACCCCGTCTGCCACACTTTGCTCTCCGCTGATGATGGCCGAAAGCCAGAAACACGTTTCGGAGATAAGGCATTCGCCGCACCAACGTATGGTTAAAACCTTTCTACAACATTACAGCATTTGCTGCACCCATTTATGGTGAAAGACTTTTTGAAATATTATTCGAATTCATTCTAATGACTGCATTTATCATGATGGTTTGGGGCTATTCGAGCTGAAATGTAAGACAGGGTGCTCCCTTTTTGGATTGTGTATTTAACGGCTCCTGTGAGCCTTTGAGCTGACAACCTATGGTGAAGCACCTGTGCGCCAACTGAGTGGTACAAAAACCTGAGTATACGTTTAGGCGGCATTTCAAGCAACCCCGTCTGCCACACTTTGCTCTCCACTGATGACGGCCGAAAGCCAGAAACACGTGTCTGGAGATAAGGCATTCGCCGCACAAAATTATGGTGAAAAACTTTCTACAACGTTACAGCACTTGCTTCACCCATTTATGGTGAAAGACTTTTTGAAATATTATTCAAATTCATTCTAATGACTGCATTTATCATGATGGTTTGGGGCTATTCGAGCTGAAATGTAAGACAGGGTGCTCCCTTTTTGGATTGTGTATTTAACGGCTCCTGTGAGCCTTTGAGCTGACGACCTATGGTGAAGCACCTGTGCGCCAACTGAGTGGTACAAAAACCTGAGTATACGTTTAGGCGCATTTCAAGCAACCCCGTCTGCCACACTTTGCTCTCCGCTGATGACGGCCAAAAGCCAGAAACACGTGGCCGGAGATACAGCATTCGCCGCACCAACTTCTGGTGAAAAACTTTCTACAACGTTACAGCACTTGCTGCACCCATTTATGGTGAAAGACCTTTTGAAATATTATTCAAATGCATTCTAATGACTGCATTTATCATGTTGATTTGGGGTTATTCGAGCTGAAATGTAAGACAGGGTGCTCCCTTTTTGGATTGTGTACTTAACGGCTCCCGTGAGCCTTTGAGCACACGAGCTCTGGTGAAGCACCTGTGCGCCTACTGAGTGGTACAAAAACCTGAGTATAAGTTTAGGCGGCATTTCAAGCAACCCCGTCTGCCACACTTTGCTCTCCGCTGATGACGGCCGAAAGCCAGAAACACGTGTCCGGAGATAAGACATTCGCCGCACCAAATTATGGTGAAAAACGTTCTACAACGTTATAGCACTTGCTTCACCCATTTATGGTGAAAAACTTTTTGAAATATTATTCGAATTCATTCTAATGACTGCATTTATCATGTTGATTTGGGGTTATTCGAGCTGAAATGTAAGACAGGGTGCTCCCTTTTTGGATTGTGTATTTAACGGCTCCCGTGAGCCTTTGAGCTCACAAGCTCTGGTGAAGCACCTGTGCGCCTACTGAGTGGTAGAAAAACCTGAGTATACGTTTAGGCAGCATTTCAAGCAACCCCGTCTGCCACACTTTGCTCTCCGCTGATGACGGCCAAAAGCCAGAAACAGGTGTCCGGAGATAAGGCATTCGCCGCACCAAATTATGGTGAAAAACTTTCTACAACATTACAGCACTTGCTGCACCCATTTATGGTGAAAGAGCTTTTGGATTATTATTCAAATTCATTCTAATGACTGAATTTATCATGATGATTTGGGGTTATTCGAGCTGAAATGTAAGACAGGGTGCTCCCTTTTTGGACTGAGTATTGAACGGCTCCTGTGAGCCTTTGAGCTGACGAGCTTTGGTTAAGCACCTGTGCGCCTACTGACTGGTACAAAAACCTGAGTATACGTTTAGGCGGCATTTCAAGCAACCCCGTCTGCCACACTTTGCTCTCCGCTGATGATGGCCGAAAGCCAGAAACACGTTTCGGAGATAAGGCATTCGCCGCACCAACGTATGGTTAAAACCTTTCTACAACATTACAGCATTTGCTGCACCCATTTATGGTGAAAGACTTTTTGAAATATTATTCGAATTCATTCTAATGACTGCATTTATCATGATGGTTTGGGGCTATTCGAGCTGAAATGTAAGACAGGGTGCTCCCTTTTTGGATTGTGTATTTAACGGCTCCTGTGAGCCTTTGAGCTGACAACCTATGGTGAAGCACCTGTGCGCCAACTGAGTGGTACAAAAACCTGAGTATACGTTTAGGCGGCATTTCAAGCAACCCCGTCTGCCACACTTTGCTCTCCACTGATGACGGCCGAAAGCCAGAAACACGTGTCTGGAGATAAGGCATTCGCCGCACAAAATTATGGTGAAAAACTTTCTACAACGTTACAGCACTTGCTTCACCCATTTATGGTGAAAGACTTTTTGAAATATTATTCGAATTCATTCTAATGACTGCATTTATCATGATGGTTTGGGGCTATTCGAGCTGAAATGTAAGACAGGGTGCTCCCTTTTTGGATTGTGTATTTAACGGCTCCTGTGAGCCTTTGAGCTGACGACCTATGGTGAAGCACCTGTGCGCCAACTGAGTGGTACAAAAACCTGAGTATACGTTTAGGCGCATTTCAAGCAACCCCGTCTGCCACACTTTGCTCTCCGCTGATGACGGCCAAAAGCCAGAAACACGTGGCCGGAGATACAGCATTCGCCGCACCAACTTCTGGTGAAAAACTTTCTACAACGTTACAGCACTTGCTGCACCCATTTATGGTGAAAGACCTTTTGAAATATTATTCAAATGCATTCTAATGACTGCATTTATCATGTTGATTTGGGGTTATTCGAGCTGAAATGTAAGACAGGGTGCTCCCTTTTTGGATTGTGTATTTAACGGCTCCCGTGAGCCTTTGAGCACACGAGCTCTGGTGAAGCACCTGTGCGCCTACTGAGTGGTACAAAAACCTGAGTATAAGTTTAGGCGGCATTTCAAGCAACCCCGTCTGCCACACTTTGCTCTCCGCTGATGACGGCCGAAAGCCAGAAACACGTGTCCGGAGATAAGACATTCGCCGCACCAAATTATGGTGAAAAACGTTCTACAACGTTATAGCACTTGCTTCACCCATTTATGGTGAAAGACTTTTTGAAATATTATTCGAATTCATTCTAATGACTGCATTTATCATGATGCTTTTGGGCTATTCGAGCTGAAATGTAAGACAGGGTGCTCCCTTTTTGGACTGTGTATTTAACGGCTCCCATGAGCCTTTGAGCTGATGAGATCTGGTGAAGCACCTGTGCGCCTACTGAGTGGTACAAAAACCTGAGTATACGTTTAGGCGGCATTTCGAGCAACCCCGTCTGCCACACTTTGCTCTGTGCCGATGACGGCCGAATGCCAGACACACGTGTCCGGAGATAAGGCATTCGCCGCACCAACTCATGGTGAAAAACTTTCTACAACGTTACAGCACTTGCTGCACCCATTTATGGTGAAAGACTTTTTGAAATATTATTCGAATTCATTCTAATGACTGCACTTATCATGATGCTTTGGGGCTATTCGAGCTGAAATGTAAGACAGGGTTCTCCCTTTTTGGACTGTGTATTTAACGGCTCCCGTCAGCCTTTGAGCTGACGAGCTCTGGTGAAGCACCTGTGGGCCTACTGAGTGGTACAAAAACCTGAATATACGTTTAGGCGGCATTTCAAGCAACCCCGTCTGCCACACTTTGCTCTCCGCTGATGACGGCCAAAAGCCAGAAACACGTTGCCGGAGATACCGCATTCGCCGCACCAACTTATGGTGAAAAACTTTCTACAACGTTACAGCACTTGCTGCACCCTTTTATAGTGAAAGACCTTTTGAAATATTATTCAAATTAATTCTAATGACTGCATTTATCATGTTGTTTTGGGGTTATTCGAGCTGAAATGTAAGACAGGGTGCTCCCTTTTTGGATTGTGTATTTAACGGCTCCTGTGAGCCTTTGAGCTCACGAGCTCTGGTGAAGCACCTGTGCGCCTACTGAGTGGTACAAAAACCTGAGTATACGTTTAGGCGGCATTTCAAGCAACCCCGTCTGCCACACTTTGCTCTCCGCTGATGACGGCCGAAAGCCAGAAACACGTGTCCGGAGATAAGGCATTCGCCGCACCTAATTATGGTGAAAAACTTTCTACAACGTTACAGCACTTGCTTCACCCATTTATGGTGAAAGACTTTTTGCAATATTATTCGAATTCATTCTAATGACTGCATTTATCATGATGCTTTCGGGCTATTCGAGCTGAAATGTAAGACAGGGTGCTCCCTTTTTGGACTGTGTATTTAACGGCTCCGGTGAGCCTTTGAGCTGATGAGATCTGGTGAAGCACCTGTGCGCCTACTGAGTGGTACAAAAACCTGAGTATACGTTTAGGCGGCATTTGAAGCAACCCCGTCTGCCACACTTTGCTCTCCGCTGATGACGGCCGAAAGCCAGAAACACGTGTCCGGAGATAAGGCATTCGCCGCACCAACTTATGGTGAAAAACTATCTACAACGTTACAGCACTTGCTGCACCCATTTATGGTGAAAGACCTTTTGAAATATTATTCAAATTCATTCTAATGACTGAATTTATCATGATGATTTGGGGTTATTCGAGCTGAAATGTAAGACATGGTGCTCCCTTTTTGGACTGTGTATTGAACGGCTCCTGTGAGCCTTTGAGCTGACGAGTTCTGGTGCAGCACCTGTGCGCATACTGAGTGGTAGAAAAACCTGAGTATACGTTTAGGCGGCATTTCAAGCAACCCCGTCTGCCACACTTTGTTCTCCGCTGATGACGGCCGAAAGCCAGAAACACGTGTCCGGAGAAACGGCATTCGCCGCACCAACTTATGGTGAAAAACTATCTACAACGTTACAGCACTTGCTGCACCCATTTATGGTGAAAGACCTTTTGAAATATTATTCAAATTCATTCTAATGACTGAATTTATCATGATGATTTGGGGTTATTCGAGCTGAAATGTAAGACAGGGTGCTCCCTTTTTGGACTGTGTATTGAACGGCTCCCGTGAGCCTTTGAGCTGACTAGCTTTGGTGAAGCACCTGTGCGCCTACTGAGTGGTACAAAAACCTGAGTATACATTTAGGTGGCATTTCAAGCAACCCCGTCTGCCACACTTTGCTCTCCGCTGATGATGGCCGAAAGCCAGAAACACGTGTCCGGAGATAAGGCATTCGCCGCACCAACGTATGGTGAAAACCTTTCTACAACATTACAGCATTTGCTGCACCCATTTATGGTGAAAGACTTTTTGAAATATTATTCGAATTCATTCTAATGACTGCATTTATCATGATGGTTTGGGGCTATTCGAGCTGAAATGTAAGACAGGGTGCTCCCTTTTTGGATTGTGTATTTAACGGCTCCTGTGAGCCTTTGAGCTGACGACCTATGGTGAAGCACCTGTGCGCCAACTGAGTGTTACAAAAACCTGAGTATGCGTTTAGGCGGCATTTCAAGCAACCCCGTCTGCCACACTTTGCTCTCCGCTGATGACGGCCAAAAGCCAGAAACACGTGGCCGGAGATACGGCATTCGCCGCACCAACTTATGGTGAAAAACTTTCTACAACGTTACAGCACTTGCTGCACCCATTTATGGTGAAAGACCTTTTGAAATATTATTCAAATTCATTCTAATGACTGCATTTATGATGTTGATTTGGGGTTATTCGAGCTGAAATGTAAGACAGGGTGCTCCCTTTTTGGATTGTGTATTTAACGGCTCCCGTGAGCCTTTGAGCTCACGAGCTCTGGTGAAGCACCTGTGCGCCTACTGAGTGGTACAAAAACCTGAGTATACGTTTAGGCAGCATTTCAAGCAACCCCGTCTGCCACACTTTGCTCTCCGCTGATGACGGCCGAATGCCAGAAACACGTGTCCGGAGATAAGGCATTCGCCGCACCAAATTATGGTGAAAAACTTTCTACAACGTTACAGCACTTGCTTCACCCATTTATGGTGAAAGACTTTTTGAAATATTATTCGAATTCATTCTAATGACTGCATTTATCATGATGCTTTGGGGCTATTCGAGCTGAAATGTAAGACAGGGTGCTCCCTTTTTGGACTGTGTATTTAACGGCTCCTGTGAGCCTTTGAGCTGATGAGATCTGGTGAAGCACCTGTGCGCCTACTGAATGGTACAAAAACCTGAGTATATGTTTAGGCAGCATTTCAAGCAACCCCGTCTGCCACACTTTGCTCTCCGCTGATGACGGCCGAAAGCCAGAAACACGTGTCCGGAGATAAGGCATTCGCCGCTCCAACGTATGGTGAAAACCTTTCTACAACATTACAGCATTTGCTGCACCCATTTATGGTGAAAGACTTTTTGAAATATTATTCGAATTCATTCTAATGACTGCATTTATGATGATGATTTGGGGGTATTCGAGCTGAAATGTAAGACAGGGTGCTCCCTTTTTGGATTGTGTATTTAACGGCTCCTGTGAGCTTTTGAGCTGACAACCTATGGTGAAGCACCTGTGCGGCAACTGAGTGGTACAAAAACCTGAGTATACGTTTAGGCGGCATTTCAAGCAACCCCGCCTGCCACACTTTGCTCTCCGCTGATGACGGCCAAAAGCCAGAAACACGTGGCCGGAGATACGGCATTCGCCGCACCAACTTATGGTGAAAAACTTTCTACAACGTTACAGCACTAGCTGCACCCATTTATGGTGAAAGACCTTTTGAAATATTATTCAAATTCATTCTAATCACTGCATTTATCATGTTGATTTGGGGTTATTCGAGCTGAAATGTAAGACAGGGTGCTCCCTTTTTGGATTGTGTATTTAATTAACGGCTCCCGTGAGCCTTTGAGCTCACAAGCTCTGGTGAAGCACCTGTGCGCCTACTGAGTGGTAGAAAAACCTGAGTATACGTTTAGGCGGCATTTCAAGCAACCCCGTCTGCCACACTTTGCTCTCCGCTGATGACGGCCGAAAGCCAGAAACAGGTGTCCGGAGATAAGGCATTCGCCGCACCAAATTATGGTGAAAAACTTTCTACAACATTACAGCACTTGCTGCACCCATTTATGGTGAAAGAGCTTTTGAAATATTATTCAAATTCATTCTAATGACTGAATTTATCATGATGATTTGGGGTTATTCGAGCTGAAATGTAAGACAGGGTGCTCCCTTTTTGGACTGAGTATTGAACGGCTCCTGTGAGCCTTTGAGCTGACGAGCTTTGGTTAAGCACCTGTGCGCCTACTGACTGGTACAAAAACCTGAGTATACGTTTAGGCGGCATTTCAAGCAACCCCGTCTGCCACACTTTGCTCTCCGCTGATGATGGCCGAAAGCCAGAAACACGTTTCAGAGATAAGGCATTCGCCGCACCAACGTATGGTTAAAACCTTTCTACAACATTACAGCATTTGCTGCACCCATTTATGGTGAAAGACTTTTTGAAATAGTATTCGAATTCATTCTAATGACTGCATTTATCATGATGGTTTGGGGCTATTTGAGCTGAAATGTAAGACAGGTTGCTCCCTTTTTGGATTGTGTATTTAACGGCTCCTGTGAGCCTTTGAGCTGACAACCTATGGTGAAGCACCTGTGCGCCAACTGAGTGGTACAAAAACCTGAGTATACGTTTAGGCGGCATTTCAAGCAACCCCGTCTGCCACACTTTGCTCTCCACTGATGAAGGCCGAAAGCCAGAAACACGTGTCTGGAGATAAGGCATTCGCCGCACAAAATTATGGTGAAAAACTTTCTACAACGTTACAGCACTTGCTTCACCCATTTATGGTGAAAGACTTTTTGAAATATTATTCGAATTCATTCTAATGACTGCATTTATCATGATGGTTTGGGGCTATTCGAGCTGAAATGTAAGACAGGGTGCTCCCTTTTTGGATTGTGTATTTAACAGCTCCCGTGAGCCTTTGAGCTGACGACCTATCGTGAAGCACCTGTGCGCCAACTGAGTGGTACAAAAACCTGAGTATACGTTTAGGCGCATTTCAAGCAACCCCGTCTGCCACACTTTGCTCTCCGCTGATGACGGGCAAAAGCCAGAAACACGTGGCCGGAGATACAGCATTCGCCGCACCAACTTCTGGTGAAAAACTTTCTACAACGTTACAGCACTTGCTGCACCCATTTATGGTGAAAGACCTTTTGAAATATTATTCAAATGCATTCTAATGACTGCATTTATCATGTTGATTTGGGGTTATTCGAGCTGAAATGTAAGACAGGGTGCTCCCTTTTTGGATTGTGTATTTAACGGCTCCCGTGAGCCTTTGAACACACGAGCTCTGGTGAAGCACCTGTGCGCCTACTGAGTGGTACAAAAACCTGAGTATACGTTTAGGCGGCATTTCAAGCAACCCCGTCTACCACACTTTGCTCTCCGCTGATGACGGCCGAAAGCCAGAAACACGTGTCCGGAGATAAGGCATTCGCCGCACCAAATTATGGTGAAAAACGTTCTACAACGTTATAGCACTTGCTTCACCCATTTATGGTGAAAGACTTTTTGAAATATTATTCGAATTCATTCTAATGACTGCATTTATCATGATGCTTTTGGGCTATTCGAGCTGAAATGTAAGACAGGGTGCTCCCTTTTTGGACTGTGTATTTAACGGCTCCCATGAGCCTTTGAGCTGATGAGATCTGGTGAAGCACCTGTGCGCCTACTGAGTGGTACAAAAACCTGAGTATACGTTTAGGCGGCATTTCAAGCAACCCCGTCTGCCACACTTTGCTCTGTGCCGATGACGGCCGAAAGCCAGACACACGTGTCCGGAGATAAGGCATTCGCCGCACCAACTCATGGTGAAAAACTTTCTACAACGTTACAGCACTTGCTGCACCCATTTATGGTGAAAGACTTTTTGAAATATTATTTGAATTCATTCTAATGACTGCACTTATCATGATGCTTTGGGGCTATTCGAGCTGAAATGTAAGACAGGGTTCTCCCTTTTTGGACTGTGTATTTAACGGCTCCCGTCAGCCTTTGAGCTGACGAGCTCTGGTGAAGCACCTGTGGGCCTACTGAGTGGTACAAAAACCTGAATATACGTTTAGGCGGCATTTCAAGCAACCCCGTCTGCCACACTTTGCTCTCCGCTGATGACGGCCAAAAGCCAGAAACACGTTGCTGGAGATACCGCATTCGCCGCACCAACTTATGGTGAAAAACTTTCTACAACGTTACAGCACTTGCTGCACCCTTTTATGGTGAAAGACCTTTTGAAATATTATTCAAATTAATTCTAATGACTGCATTTATCATGTTGATTTGGGGTTATTCGAGCTGAAATGTAAGACAGGGTGCTCCCTTTTTGGATTGTGTATTTAACGGCTCCTGTGAGCCTTTGAGCTCACGAGCTCTGGTGAAGCACCTGTGCGCCTACTGAGTGGTACAAAAACCTGAGTATACGTTTAGGCGGCATTTCAAGAAACCCCGTCTGCCACACTTTGCTCTCCGCTGATGACGGCCGAAAGCCAGAAACACGTGTCCGGAGATAAGGCATTCGCCGCACCTAATTATGGTGAAAAACTTTCTACAACGTTACAGCACTTGCTTCACCCATTTATGGTGAAAGACTTTTTGCAATATTATTCGAATTCATTCTAATGACTGCATTTATCATGATGCTTTGGGGCTATTCGAGCTGAAATGTAAGACAGGGTGCTCCCTTTTTGGACTGTGTATTTAACGGCTCCGGTGAGCCTTTGAGCTGATGAGATCTGGTGAAGCACCTGTGCGCCTACTGAGTGGTACAAAAACCTGAGTATACGTTTAGGCGGCATTTGAAGCAACCCCGTCTGCCACACTTTGCTCTCCGCTGATGACGGCTGAAAGCCAGAAACACGTGTCCGGAGATAAGGCATTCGCCGCACCAACTTATGGTGAAAAACTTTCTACAACGTTACAGCACTTGCTGCACCCATTTATGGTGAAAGACTTTTTGAAATATTATTCAAATTCATTCTAATGTCTGCATTTATCATGATGCTTTGGGGCTATTCGAGCTGAAATGTATAGACAGGGTGCTCCCTTTTTGGATTGTGTATTTAACGGCTCCCGTGAGCCTTTGAACTGACGAGTTCTGGTGCAGCACCTGTGCGCATACTGAGTGGTACAAAAACCTGAGTATACGTTTAGGCGGCATTTCAAGCAACCCCGTCTGCCACACTTTGTTCTCCGCTGATGACGGCCGAAAGCCAGAAACACGTGTCCGGAGATACGGCATTCGCCGCACCAACTTATGGTGAAAAACTATCTACAACGTTACAGCACTTGCTGCACCCATTTATGGTGAAAGACCTTTTGAAATATTATTCAAATTCATTCTAATGACTGAATTTATCATGATGATTTGGGGTTATTCGAGCTGAAATGTAAGACAGGGTGCTCCCTTTTTGGACTGTGTATTGAACGGCTCCCGTGAGCCTTTGAGCTGACTAGCTTTGGTGAAGCACCTGTGCGCCTACTGAGTGGTACAAAAACCTGAGTATACATTTAGGTGGCATTTCAAGCAACCCCGTCTGCCACACTTTGCTCTCCGCTGATGATGGCCGAAAGCCAGAAACACGTGTCCGGAGATAAGGCATTCGCCGCACGACGTAAGGTGAAAACCTTTCTACAACATTACAGCATTTGCTGCACCCATTTATGGTGAAAGACTTTTTGAAATATTATTCAAATTCATTCTAATGACTGCATTTATCATGATGGTTTGGGGCTATTCGAGCTGAAATGTAAGACAGGGAGCTCCCTTTTTGGATAGTGTATTTAACGGCTCCTGTGAGCCTTTGAGCTGACGACCTATGGTGAAGCACCTGTGCGCCAACTGAGCGTTACAAAAACCTGAGTATACGTTTAGGCGGCATTTCAAGCAACCCCGTCTGCCACACTTTGCTCTCCGCTGATGACGGCCAAAAGCCAGAAACACGTGGCCGGAGATACGGCATTTGCCGCACCAACTTATGGTGAAAAACTTTCTACAACGTTACAGCACTTGCTGCACCCATTTATGGTGAAAGACCTTTTGAAATATTATTCAAATTCATTCTAATGACTGCATTTATCATGTTGATTTGGGGTTATTCGAGCTGAAATGTAAGACAGGGTGCTCCCTTTTTGGATTGTGTATTTAACGGCTCCCGTGAGCCTTTGAGCTCACGAGCTCTGGTGAAGCACCTGTGCGCCTACTGAGTGGTACAAAAACCTGAGTATACGTTTAGGCTGCATTTCAAGCAACCCCGTCTGCCACACTTTGCTCTCCGCTGATGACGGCCAGAAACACGTGTCCGGAGATAAGGCATTCGCCGCACCAAATTATGGTGAAAAACTTTCTACAACGTTACAGCACTTGCTTCACCCATTTATGGTGAAAGACTTTTTGAAATATTATTCGAATTCATTCTAATGACTGCATTTATCATGATGCTTTGGGGCTATTCGAGCTGAAATGTAAGACAGGGTGCTCCCTTTTTGGACTGTGTATTTAACGGCTCCTGTGAGCCTTTGAGCTGATGAGATCTGGTGAAGCACCTGTGCGCCTACTGAATGGTACAAAAACCTGAGTATATGTTTAGGCAGCATTTCAAGCAACCCCGTCTGCCACACTTTGCTCTCCGCTGATGACGGCCGAAAGCCAGAAACACGTGTCCGGAGATAAGGCATTCGCCGCACCAACTTATGGTGAAAAACTTTCTACAACGTTACAGCACTCGCTGCACCCATTTATGGTGAAAGACGTTTTGAAATATTATTCGAATTCATTCTAATGACTGCATTTATCATGATGGTTTGGGGCTATTCGAGCTGAAATGTAAGACAGGGTGCTCCCTTTTTGGATTGTGTATTTAACGGCTCCTGTGAGCCTTTGAGCTGACGACCTATGGTGAAGCACCTGTGCGCCAACTGAGTGGTACAAAAACCTGAGTATAGGTTTAGGCGCATTTCAAGCAACCCCGTCTGCCACACTTTGCTCTCCGCTGATGACGGCCAAACGCCAGAAACACGTGGCCGGAGATACAGCATTCGCCGCACCAACTTATGGTGAAAAACTTTCTACAACGTTACAGCACTTGCTGCACCAATTTATGGTGAAAGACCTTTTGAAATATTATTCAAATTCATTCTAATGACTGCATTTATCATGTTGATTTGGGGTTATTCGAGCTGAAATGTAAGACAGGGTGCTCCCTTTTTGGATAGTGTATTTAACGGCTCCCGTGAGCCTTTGAGCTCACGAGCTCTGGTGAAGCACCTGTGCGCCTACTGAGTGGTACAAAAACCTGAGTATACATTTAGGCGGCATTTCAAGCAACCCCGTCTGCCACACTTTGCTCTCCGCTGATGACGGCCGAAAGCCAGAAACACGTGTCCGGAGATAAGGCATTTGCCGCACCAAATTATGGTGAAAAACGTTCTACAACGTTACAGCACTTGCTTCACCCATTTATGATGAAATACTTTTTGAAATATTATTCAAATTCATTCTAATGACTGAATTTATCATGATGCTTTTGGGCTATTCGAACTGAAATGTAAGACAGGGTGCTCCCTTTTTGGACTGTGTATTTAACGGCTCCCGTGACCCTTTGAGCTGATGAGATCTGGTGAAGCACCTGTGCGCCTACTGAGTGGTACAAAAACCTGAGTATACGTTTAGGCGGCATTTCAAGCAACCCCGTCTGCCACACTTTGCTCTGTGCCGATGACGGCCGAAAGCCAGACACACGTGTCCGGAGATAAGGCTTTCGCCGCACCAACTTATGGTGAAAAACTTTCTACAACGTCACAGCACTTGCTGCACCCATTTATGGTGAAAGACTTTTTTAAATATTATTCGAATACATTCTAATGACTGCACTTAACATGATGCTTTGGGGCTATTCGAGCTGAATTGTAAGACAGGGTTCTCCCTTTTTGGACTGTGTATTTAACGGCTCCCGTCAGCCTTTGAGCTGACGAGCTCTGGTGAAGCACCTGTGGGCCTACTGAGTGGTACAAAAACCTGAGTATACGTTTAGACGGCATTTCAAGCAACCCCGTCTGCCACACTTTGCTCTCCGCTGATGACGGCCGAAAGCCAGAAACAGGTGTCCGGAGATAAGGCATTTGCCGCACCAAATTATGGTGAAAAACGTTCTACAACGTTACAGCACTTGCTTCACCCATTTATGATGAAAGACTTTTTGAAATATTATTCAAATTCATTCTAATGACTGAATTTATCATGATGCTTTTGGGCTATTCGAACTGAAATGTAAGACAGGGTGCTCCCTTTTTGGACTGTGTATTTAACGGCTCCCGTGACCCTTTGAGCTGATGAGATCTGGTGAAGCACCTGTGCGCCTACTGAGTGGTACAAAAACCTGAGTATACGTTTAGGCGGCATTTCAAGCAACCCCGTCTGCCACACTTTGCTCTGTGCCGATGACGGCCGAAAGCCAGACACACGTGTCCGGAGATAAGGCTTTCGCCGCACCAACTTATGGTGAAAAACTTTCTACAACGTTACAGCACTTGCTGCACCCATTTATGGTGAAAGACTTTTTGAAATATTATTCGAATTCATTCTAATGACTGCACTTAACATGATGCTTTGGGGCTATTCAAGCTGAATTGTAAGACAGGGTTCTCCCTTTTTGGACTGTGTATTTAACGGCTCCCGTCAGCCTTTGAGATGACGAGCTCTGGTGAAGCACCTGTGGGCCTACTGAGTGGTACAAAAACCTGAGTATACGTTTAGACGGCATTTCAAGCAACCCCGTCTGCCACACTTTGCTCTCCGCTGATGACGGCCAAAAGCCAGAAACACGTGGCCGGAGATACCGCATTCGCCGCACCAACTTATGGTGAAAAACTTTCTACAACGTTACAGCACTTGCTGCACCCTTTTATGGTGAAAGACCTTTTGAAATATTATTCAAATTAATTCTAATGACTGCATTTATCATGTTGATTTGGGGTTATTCGAGCTGAAATGTAAGACAGGGTGCTCCCTTTTTGGATTGTGTATTTAACGGCTCCCGTGAGCCTTTGAGCTCACGAACTCTGGTGAAGCACCTGTGCGCCTACTGAGTGGTACAAAAACCTGAGTATACGTTTAGGCGGCATTTCAAGCAACCCCGTCTGCCACACTTTGCTCTCCGCTGATGACGGCCGAAAGCCAGAAACACGTGTCCGGAGATAAGGCATTCGCCGAACCAACTTATGGTGAAAAATGTTCTACAACGTTACAGCACTTGCTGCACCCATTTATGGTGAAAGACTTTTTGAAATATTATTCAAATTCATTCTAATGACTGCATTTATCATGATGCTTTGGGGCTATTCGAGCTGAAATGTATAGACAGGGTGCACCCTTTTTGGATTGTGTATTTAACGGCTCCTGTGAGCCTTTGAGCTGACGAGCTCTGGTGCAGCACCTGTGCGCATACTGAGTGGTACAAAAACCTGAGTATAGGATTCGGCGGCATTTCAAGCAACCCCGTCTGCCACACTTTGTTCTCTGCTGATGACGGCCGAAAGCCAGACACACGTGTCCGGAGATAAGGCATTCGCCGAACCAACTTATGGTGAAAAACTTTCTACAACGTTACAGCACTTGCTGCACCCATTTATGGTGAAAAACCTTTTGAAATATTATTCAAATTCATTCTAATGACTGAATTTATCATGATGATTTGGGGTTATTCGAGCTGAAATGTAAGACAGGGTGCTCCCTTTTTGGACTGTGTATTGAACGGCTCCCGTGAGCCTTTCAGCTGACGAGCTTTGGTGAAGCACCTGTGCGCCTACTGAGTGGTACAAAAACCTGAGTATACATTTAGGCAGCATTTCAAGCAACCCCGTCTGCCACACTTTCCTCTCCGCTGATGATGGCCGAAAGCCAGAAACACGTGTCCGGAGATAAGGCATTCGCAGCACCAACGTATGGTGAACACCTTTCTACAACATAACAGCATTTGCTGCACCCATTTATGGTGAAAGACTTTTTGAAATATTATTCAAATTCATTCTAATGACTGCATTTATCATGATGGTTTGGGGCTATTCGAGCTCAAATGTAAGACAGGGTGCTCCCTTTTTGGATTGTGTATTTAACGGCTCCTGTGAGCCTTTGAGCTGATGACCTATGGTGAAGCACCTGTGCGCCAACTGAGTGGTACAAAAACCTGAGTATACGTTTAGGCGGCATTTCAAGCAACCCCGTCTGCCACACTTTGCTCTCCACTGATGACGGCCGAAAGCCAGAAACACGTGTCCGGAGATAAGGCATTCGCCGCACCAAATTATGGTGAAAAACGTTCTACAACATTACAGCACTTGCTGCACCCATTTATGGTGAAAAACCTTTTGAAATATTATTCAAATTCATTCTAATGACTGAATTTATCATGATGATTTGGGGTTATTCGAGCTGAAATGTAAGACAGGGTGCTCCCTTTTTGGACTGTGTATTGAACGGCTCCCGTGAGCCTTTCAGCTGACGAGCTTTGGTGAAGCACCTGTGCGCCTACTGAGTGGTACAAAAACCTGAGTATACATTTAGGCGGCATTTCAAGCAACCCCGTCTGCCACACTTTCCTCTCCGCTGATGACGGCCAAAATCCAGAAACACGTGGCCGGAGATACGGCATTCGCCGCACCAACTTATGGTGAAAAACTTTCTACAACGTTACAGCACTTGCTCCACCCATTTATGGTGAAAGACCTTTTGAAATATTATTCAAATTCATTCTAATGACTGCATTTATCATGTTGATTTGGGGTTATTCGAGCTGAAATGTAAGACAGGGTGCTCCCTTTTTGGATTGTGTATTTAACGGCTTCCGTGAGCCTTTGAGCTCACGAGCTCTGGTGAAGCACCTGTGCGCCTACTGAGTGGTACAAAAACCTGAGTATACGTTTAGGCGGCATTTCAAGCAACCCCGT
The DNA here is from genome assembly GCF_031143425.1 of Pleurodeles waltl. Taxonomy (NCBI): domain Eukaryota; kingdom Metazoa; phylum Chordata; class Amphibia; order Caudata; family Salamandridae; genus Pleurodeles; species Pleurodeles waltl. The sequence continues at coordinate 851,232,997 of NC_090444.1, forward strand.
CTGCCACACTTTGCTCTCCACTGATGACGGGCGAAAGCCAGAAACACGTGTCCGGAGATAAGGCATTCGCCGCACCAAATTATGGTGAAAAACGTTCTACAACATTACAGCACTTGCTTCACCCATTTATGGTGAAAGACTTTTTGAAATATTATTCGAATTCATTCTAATGACTGCATTTATCATGATGCTCTGGAGCTATTCAACCTGAAATGTAAGACGGGGTGCTCCCTTTTTGGACTGTGTATTTAACGGCTCCCGTGAGCCTTTGAGCTGATGAGATCTGGTGAAGCACCTGTGCACCTACTGAGTGGTACAAAAACCTGACTATACGTTTAGGCGGCATTTCAAGCAACCCCGTCTGCCACACTTTGCTCTGTGCCAATGACGGCCGAAAGCCAGACACACGTGTCCGGAGATAAGGCATTCGCAGCACCAACTTATGGTGAAAAACTTTTTACAACGTTACAGCACTTGCTGCACCCATTTTTGGTGAAAGACTTTTTGAAATATTATTCAAATTCATTCTAATGACTGCACTTATCATGATGCTTTGGGGCTATTCGAGCTGAAATGTAAGATAGGGTTCTCCCTTTTTGGACTGTGTATTTAACGGCTCCTGTGAGCCTTTGAGCTGACGAGCTCTGGTGCAGCACCTGTGCGCATACTAAGTGGTACAAAAACCTGAGTATACGTTTAGGCGGCATTTCAAGCAACCCCGTCTGCCACACTTTGTTCTCCGCTGATGACGGCCGAAAGCCAGAAACATGTGTCCGGAGATACGGCATTCGCCGCACCAACTTATGGTGAAAAACTTTCTACAACGTTACAGCACTTGCTGCATCCATTTATGGTGAAAGACCTTTTGAAATATTATTCAAATTCATTCTAATGACTGAATTTATCATGATGCTTTGGGGCTATTCGAGCTGAAATGTAAGACAGGGTGCACCCTTTTTGGATTGTGTATTTAACGGCTCCCGTGAGCCTTTGAGCTCACGAGCTCTGGTGCAGCACCTGTGCGCATACTGAGTGGTACAAAAACCTGAGTATAGGTTTCGGCGGCATTTCAAGCAACCCCGTCTGCCACACTTTGTTCTCTGCTGATGACGGCCGAAAGCCAGACACACGTGTCCGGAGATACGGCATTCGCCGCACCAACTTATGGTGAAAAACTTTCTACAACGTTACAGCACTTGCTGCACCCATTTATGGTGAAAAACCTTTTGAAATATTATTCAAATTCATTCTAATGACTGAATTTATCATGATGATTTGGGGTTATTCGAGCTGAAATGTAAGACAGGGTGCTCCCTTTTTGGACTGTGTATTGAACGGCTCCCGTGAGCCTTTCAGCTGACGAGCTTTGGTGAAGCACCTGTGCGCCTACTGAGTGGTACAAAAACCTGAGTATACATTTAGGCGGCATTTCAAGCAACCCCGTCTGCCACACTTTGCTCTCCGCTGATGATGGCCGAAAGCCAGAAACACGTGTCCGGAGATAAGGCATTCGCCGCACCAACGTATGGTGAACACCTTTCTACAACATTACAGCATTTGCTGCACCCATTTATGGTGAAAGACTTTTTGAAATATTATTCAAATTCATTCTAATGACTGCATTTATCATGATGGTTTGGGGCTATTCGAGCTGAAATGTAAGACAGGGTGCTCCCTTTTTGGATAGTGTATTTAACGGCTCCTGTGAGCCTTTGAGCTGACGACCTATGGTGAAGCACCTGTGCGCCAACTGAGTGTTACAAAAACCTGAGTATACGTTTATGCGGCATTTCAAGCAACCCCGTCTGCCACACTTTGCTCTCCGCTGATGACGGCCAAAAGCCAGAAACACGTGGCCGGAGATACGGCATTTGCCGCACCAACTTATGGTGAAAAACTTTCTACAACGTTACAGCACTTGCTGCACCCATTTATGGTGAAAGACCTTTTGAAATATTATTCAAATTCATTCTAATGACTGCATTTATCATGTTGATTTGGGGTTATTCGAGCTGAAATGTAAGACAGGGTGCTCCCTTTTTGGATTGTGTATTTAACGGCTCCCGTGAGCCTTTGAGCTCACGAGCTCTGGTGAAGCACCTGTGCGCCTACTGAGTGGTACAAAAACCTGAGTATACGTTTAGGCGGCATTTCAAGCAACCCCGTCTGCCACACTTTGCTCTCCGCTGATGACGGCCGAATGCCAGAAACACGTGTCCGGAGATAAGGCATTCGCCGCACCAACGTATGGTGAAAACCTTTCTACAACATTACAGCATTTGCTGCACCCATTTATGGTGAAAGCCTTTTTGAAATATTATTCGAATTAATTCTAATGACTGCATTTATCATGATGGTTTGGGGGTATTCGAGCTGAAATGTAAGACAGGGTGCTCCCTTTTTGGATTGTGTATTTAACGGCTCCTGTGAGCCTTTGAGCTGACAACCTATGGTGAAGCACCTGTGCGCCAACTGAGTGGTACAAAAACCTGAGTATACGTTTAGGCGGCATTTCAAGCAACCCCGTCTGCCACACTTTGCTCTCCGCTGATGACGGCCGAAAGCCAGAAACACGTGGTCGGAGATACGGCATTCGCTGCACCAACTTATGGTGAAAAACTTTCTACAACGTTACAGCACTTGCTGCACCCATTTATGGTGAAAGACCTTTCTGAAATATTATTCAAATTCATTCTAATGACTGCATTTATCATGTTGATTTGGGGTTATTCGAGCTGAAATGTAAGACAGGGTGCTCCCTTTTTGGATTGTGTATTTAATGGCTCCCGTGAGCCTTTGAGCTCACAAGCTCTGGTGAAGCACCTGTGCGCCTACTGAGTGGTACAAAAACCTGAGTAAACGTTTAGGCGGCATTTCAAGCAACACCGTCTGCCACACTTTGCTCTCCGCTGATGACGGCCGAAAGCCAGAAACAGGTGTCCGGAGATAAGGCATTCGCCGCACCAAATTATGGTGAAAAACTTTCTACAACGTTACAGCACTTGCTTCACCCATTTATGGTGAAAGACATTTTGAAATATTATTCGAATTCATTCTATTGACTGCATTTATCATGATGGTTTGGGCCTATTCGAGCTCAAATGTAAGACAGGGTGCTCCCTTTTTGGATTGTGTATTTAACGGCTCCTGTGAGCCTTTGAGCTGACAACCTATGGTGAAGCACCTGTGCGCCAACTGAGTGGTACAAAAACCTGAGTATACGTTTAGGCGGCATTTCAAGCAACCCCGTCTGCCACACTTTGCTCTCCGCTGATGACGGCAAAAAGCCAGAAACACGCGGCCGGAGATACGGCATTCGCCACACCAACTTATGATGAAAAACTTTCTACAACGTTACAGCACTTGCTGCACCCATTTATGGTGAAAGACCTTTTGAAATATTATTCAAATTCATTCTAATGACTGCATTTATCATGTTGATTTGGGGTTATTCGAGCTGAAATGTAAGACAGGGTGCTCCGTTTTTGGATTGTGTATTTAACGGCTCCCGTGAGCCTTTGAGCTCACGAGCTCTGGTGAAGCACCTGTGCGCCTACTGAGTGGTACAAAAACCTGAGTATACGTTTAGGCGGCATTTCAAGCAACCCCGTCTGCCACACTTTGCTCTGTGCCGATGACGGCCGAAAGCCAGACACACTTGTCCGGAGATAAGGCATTCGCCGCACCAACTTATGGTGAAAAACTTTCTACAACGTTACAGCACTTGCTGCACCCATTTATGGTGAAAGACTTTTTGAAATATTATTCAAATTCATTCTAATGACTGCATTTATCATGTTGATTTGGGGTTATTCGAGCTGAAATGTAAGACAGGGTGCTCCCTTTTTGGATTGTGTATTTAACGGCTCCCGTGAGCCTTTGAGCTCACGAGCTCTGGTGAAGCACCTGTGCGCCTACTGAGTGGTACAAAAACCTGAGTATACGTTTAGGCGGCATTTCAAGCAACCCCGTCTGCCACACTTTGCTCTCCGCTGATGACGGCCGAATGCCAGAAACACGTGTCCGGAGATAAGGCATTCGCCGCACCAACGTATGGTGAAAACCTTTCTACAACATTACAGCATTTGCTGCACCCATTTATGGTGAAAGCCTTTCTGAAATATTATTCGAATTAATTATAATGACTGCATTTATCATGATGGTTTGGGGGTATTCGAGCTGAAATGTAAGACAGGGTGCTCCCTTTTTGGATTGTGTATTTAACGGCTCCTGTGAGCCTTTGAGCTGACAACCTATGGTGAAGCACCTGTGCGCCAACTGAGTGGTACAAAAACCTGAGTATACGTTTAGGCGGCATTTCAAGCAACCCCGTCTGCCACACTTTGCTCTCCGCTGATGACGGCCGAAAGCCAGAAACACGTGGTCGGAGATACGGCATTCGCTGCACCAACTTATGGTGAAAAACTTTCTACAACGTTACAGCACTTGCTGCACCCATTTATGGTGAAAGACCTTTTGAAATATTATTCAAATTCATTCTAATGACTGCATTTATCATGTTGATTTGGGGTTATTCGAGCTGAAATGTAAGACAGGGTGCTCCCTTTTTGGATTGTGTATTTAACGGCTCCCGTGAGCCTTTGAGCTCACAAGCTCTGGTGAAGCACCTGTGCGCCTACTGAGTGGTACAAAAACCTGAGTAAACGTTTAGGCGGCATTTCAAGCAACACCGTCTGCCACACTTTGCTCTCCGCTGATGACGGCCGAAAGCCAGAAACAGGTGTCCGGAGATAAGGCATTCGCCGCACCAAATTATGGTGAAAAACTTTCTACAACGTTACAGCACTTGCTTCACCCATTTATGGTGAAAGACATTTTGAAATATTATTCGAATTCATTCTATTGACTGCATTTATCATGATGGTTTGGGCCTATTCGAGCTCAAATGTAAGACAGGGTGCTCCCTTTTTGGATTGTGTATTTAACGGCTCCTGTGAGCCTTTGAGCTGACAACCTATGGTGAAGCACCTGTGCGCCAACTGAGTGGTACAAAAACCTGAGTATACGTTTAGGCGGCATTTCAAGCAACCCCGTCTGCCACACTTTGCTCTCCGCTGATGACGGCAAAAAGCCAGAAACACGCGGCCGGAGATACGGCATTCGCCGCACCAACTTATGATGAAAAACTTTCTACAACGTTACAGCACTTGCTGCACCCATTTATGGTGAAAGACCTTTTGAAATATTATTCAAATTCATTCTAATGACTGCATTTATCATGTTGATTTGGGGTTATTCGAGCTGAAATGTAAGACAGGGTGCTCCGTTTTTGGATTGTGTATTTAACGGCTCCCGTGAGCCTTTGAGCTCACGAGCTCTGGTGAAGCACCTGTGCGCCTACTGAGTGGTACAAAAACCTGAGTATACGTTTAGGCGGCATTTCAAGCAACCCCGTCTGCCACACTTTGCTCTGTGCCGATGACGGCCGAAAGCCAGACACACTTGTCCGGAGATAAGGCATTCGCCGCACCAACTTATATTGAAAAACTTTCTACAACGTTACAGCACTTGCTGCACCCATTTATGGTGAAAGACTTTTTGAAATATTATTCAAATTCATTCTAATGACTGCATTTATCATGATGCTTTGGGGCTATTCGAGCTGAAATGTAAGACAGGGTGCTCCCTTTTTTGATTGTGTATTTAACGGCTCCCGTGAGCCTTTGAGCTGACGAGCTCTGGTGCAGCACCTGTGCGCATACTGAGTGGTACAAAAAACCTGAGTATACGTTTAGGCGGCATTTCAAGCAACCCCGTCTGCCACACTTTGTTCTCCACTGATGACTGCCGAAAGCCAGAAACACGTGTCCGGAGATACGGCATTCGCCGCACCAACTTATGCTGAAAAACTTTCTACAACGTTACAGTACTTGCTGCACCCATTTATGGTGAAAGACCTTTTAAAATATTATTCAAATTCATTCTAATGACTGAATTTCTCATGATGATTTGGGGTTATTCGAGCTGAAATGTAAGACAGGGTGCTCCCTTTTTGGACTGTGTATTGAACAGCTCCGTGAGCCTTTGAGCTGACGAGCTTTGGTGAATCACCTTGGCGCCTACTGAGTGGTACAAAAACCTGAGCATTCGTTTAGGCGGCATTTCAAGCAACCCCGTCTGCCACACTTTGCTCTCCGCTGATGATGGCCGAAAGCCAGAAACACGTGTCCGGAGATAAGGCATTCGCCGCACCAACGTATGGTGAACACCTTTCTACAACATTACAGCATTTGCTGCACCCATTTATGGTGAAAGACTTTTTGAAATATTATTCAAATTCATTCTAATGACTGCATTTATCATGATGGTTTGGGGCTATTCGAGCTCAAATGTAAGACAGGGTGCTCCCTTTTTGGATTGTGTATTTAACGGCTCCCGTGAGCCTTTGAGCTCACGAGCTCTGGTGAAGCACCTGTGTGCCTACTGAGTGGTACAAAAACCTGAGTATACGTTTAGGCGGCATTTCAAGCAACCCCGTCTGCCACACTTTGCTCTCCACTGATGACGGCCGAAAGCCAGAAACACGTGTCCGGAGATAAGGCATTCGCCGCACCAAATTATGGTGAAAAACGTTCTACAACATTACAGCACTTGCTTCACCCATTTATGGTGAAAGACTTTTTGAAATATTATTCGAATTCATTCTAATAACTGCATTTATCATGTTGATTTGGGGTTATTCGAGCTGAAATGTAAGACAGGGTGCTCCCTTTTTGGATTGTGTATTTAACGGCTCCCGTGAGCCTTTGAGCTCACGAGCTCTGGTGAAGCACCTGTGCGCCTACTGAGTGGTACAAAAACCTGAGTATACGTTTAGGCGGCATTTCAAGCAACCCCGTCTGCCACACTTTTCTCTCCGCTGATGACGGCCGAAAGCCAGAAACACGTGTCCGGAGATAAGGCATTCGCCGAACCAACTTATGGTGAAAAACTTTCTACAACGTTACGGCACTTGCTGCACCCATTTATGGTGAAAGACTTTTTGAAATATTATTCAAATTCATTCTAATGACTGCATTTATCATGATGCTTTGGGGCTATTCGAGCTGAAATGTATAGACAGGGTGCACCCTTTTTGGATTATGTATTTAACGGCTCCCGTGAGCCTTTGAGCTGACGAGCTCTGGTGCAGCACCTGTGCGCATACTGAGTGGTACAAAAACCTGAGTATAGGTTTCGGCGGCATTTCAAGCAACCCCGTCTGCCACACTTTGTTCTCTGCTGATGACGGCCGAAAGCAAGACACACGTGTCCGGAGATACGGCATTCGCCGCACCAACTTATGGTGAAAAACTTTCTACAACGTTACATCACTTGCTGCACCCATTTATGGTGAAAAACCTTTTGAAATATTATTCAAATTCATTCTAATGACTGAATTTATCATGATGATTTGGGGTTATTCGAGCTGAAATGTAAGACAGGGTGCTCCCTTTTTGGATTGTGTATTTAACGGCTCCTGTGAGCCTTTGAGCTGATGACCTATGGTGAAGCACCTGTGCGCCAACTGAGTGGTACAAAAACCTGAGTATACATTTAGGCGGCATTTCAAGCAACCCCGTCTGCCACACTTTGCTCTCCGCTGATGACGGCCAAAATCCAGAAACACGTGGCCGGAGATACGGCATTCGCCGCACCAACTTATGGTGAAAAACTTTCTACAACGTTACAGCACTTGCTGCACCCATTTATGGTGAAAGACCTTTTGAAATATTATTCAAATTCATTCTAATGACTGCATTTATCATGTTGATTTGGGGTTATTCGAGCTGAAATGTAAGACAGGGTGCTCCCTTTTTGGATTGTGTATTTAACGGCTCCCGTGAGCCTTTGAGCTCACGAGCTCTGGTGAAGCACCTGTGCGCCTACTGAGTGGTACAAAAACCTGAGTATACGTTTAGGCGGCATTTCAAGCAACCCCGTCTGCCACATTTTGCTCTCCACTGATGACGGCCGAAAGCCAGAAACACGTGTCCGGAGATAAGGCATTCGCCTCACCAAATTATGGTGAAAAACGTTCTACAACATTACAGCACTTGCTTCACCCATTTATGGTGAAAGACTTTTTGAAATATTATTCGAATTCATTCTAATGACTGCATTTATCATGATGCTCTGGCGCTATTCAACCTGAAATGTAAGACGGGGTGCTCCCTTTTTGGACTGTGTATTTAACGGCTCCCGTGAGCCTTTGAGCTGATGAGATCTGGTGAAGCACCTGTGCGCCTACTGAGTGGTACAAAAACCTGAGTATACGTTTAGGCGGCATTTCAAGCAACCCCGTCTGCCACACTTTGCTCTGTGCCGATGACGGCCGAAAGCCAGACACACGTGTCCGGAGATAAGGCATTCGCAGCACCAACTTATGGTGAAAAACTTTCTACAACGTTACAGCACTTGCTGCATCCATTTATGGTGAAAGACCTTTTGAAATATTATTCAAATTCATTCTAATGACTGAATTTATCATGATGATTTGGGGCTATTCGAGCTGAAATGTAAGACAGGGTTCTCCCTTTTTGGACTGTGTATTGAATGGCTCCCGTGAGCCTTTGAGCTCACGAGCTTTGGTGAAGCACCTGTGCGCCTACTGAGTGGTACAAAAACCTGAGAATACTTTTAGGCGGGATTTCAAGCAACCCCGTCTGCAACACTTTGCTCTCCGCTGATGACGGCCGAAAGCCAGAAACACGTGTCCGGAGATAAGGCATTCGCCTCACCAAATTATGGTGAAAAACGTTCTACAACATTACAGCACTTGCTTCACCCATTTATGGTGAAAGACTTTTTGAAATATTATTCGAATTCATTCTAATGACTGCATTTATGATGATGCTCTGGCGCTATTCAACCTGAAATGTAAGACGGGGTGCTCCCTTTTTGGACTGTGTATTTAACGGCTCCCGTGAGCCTTTGAGCTGACGAGCTCTGGTGCAGCACCTGTGCGCATACTGAGTGGTACAAAAACCTGAGTATAGGTTTCGGCGGCATTTCAAGCAACCCCGTCTGCCACACTTTGTTCTCTGCTGATGACGGCCGAAAGCAAGACACACGTGTCCGGAGATACGGCATTCGCCGCACCAACTTATGGTGAAAAACTTTCTACAACGTTACAGCACTTGCTGCACCCATTTATGGTGAAAAACCTTTTGAAATATTATTCAAATTCATTCTAATGACTGAATTTATCATGATGATTTGGGGTTATTCGAGCTGAAATGTAAGACAGGGTGCTCCCTTTTTGGACTGTGTATTGAACGGCTCCCGTGAGCCTTTCAGCTGACGAGCTTTGGTGAAGCACCTGTGCGCCTACTGAGTGGTACAAAAACCTGAGTATACATTTAGGCGGCATTTCAAGCAACCCCGTCTGCCACACTTTGCTCTCCGCTGATGATGGCCGAAAGCCAGAAACACGTGTCCGGAGATAAGGCATTCGCCGCACCAACGTATGGTGAACACCTTTCTACAACATTACAGCATTTGCTGCACCCATTTATGGTGAAAGACTTTTTGAAATATTATTCAAATTCATTCTAATGACTGCATTTATCATGATGGTTTGGGGCTATTCGAGCTCAAATGTAAGACAGGGTGCTCCCTTTTTGGATTGTGTATTTAACGGCTCCTGTGAGCCTTTGAGCTGATGACCTATGGTGAAGCACCTGTGCGCCAACTGAGTGGTACAAAAACCTGAGTATACATTTAGGCGGCATTTCAAGCAACCCCGTCTGCCACACTTTGCTCTCCGCTGATGACGGCCAAAATCCAGAAACACGTGGCCGGAGATACGGCATTCGCCGCACCAACTTATGGTGAAAAACTTTCTACAACGTTACAGCACTTGCTGCACCCATTTATGGTGAAAGACCTTTTGAAATATTATTCAAATTCATTCTAATGACTGCATTTATCATGTTGATTTGGGGTTATTCGAGCTGAAATGTAAGACAGGGTGCTCCCTTTTTGGATTGTGTATTTAACGGCTCCCGTAAGCCTTTGAGCTCACGAGCTCTGGTGAAGCACCTGTGCGCCTACTGAGTGGTACAAAAACCTGAGTATACGTTTAGGCGGCATTTCAAGCAACCCCGTCTGCCACATTTTGCTCTCCACTGATGACGGCCGAAAGCCAGAAACACGTGTCCGGAGATAAGGCATTCGCCTCACCAAATTATGGTGAAAAACGTTCTACAACATTACAGCACTTGCTTCACCCATTTATGGTGAAAGACTTTTTGAAATATTATTCGAATTCATTCTAATGACTGCATTTATCATGATGCTCTGGCGCTATTCAACCTGAAATGTAAGACGGGGTGCTCCCTTTTTGGACTGTGTATTTAACGGCTCCCGTGAGCCTTTGAGCTGATGAGATCTGGTGAAGCACCTGTGCGCCTACTGAGTGGTACAAAAACCTGAGTATACGTTTATGCGGCATTTCAAGCAACCCCGTCTGCCACACTTTGCTCTGTGCCGATGACGGCCGAAAGCCAGACACACGTGTCCGGAGATAAGGCATTCGCAGCACCAACTTATGGTGAAAAACTTTCTACAACGTTACAGCACTTGCTGCATCCATTTATGGTGAAAGACCTTTTGAAATATTATTCAAATTCATTCTAATGACTGAATTTATCATGATGATTTGGGGCTATTCGAGCTGAAATGTAAGACAGGGTTCTCCCTTTTTGGACTGTGTATTTAACGGCTCCTGTGAGCCTTTGAGCTGACGAGCTCTGGTGCAGCACCTGTGCGCATACTAAGTGGTACAAAAACCTGAGTATACGTTTAGGCGGCATTTCAAGCAACCCCGTCTGCCACACTTTGTTCTCCGCTGATGACGGCCGAAAGCCAGAAACACGTGTCCGGAGATACGGCATTCGCCGCACCAACTTATGGTGAAAAACTTTCTACAACGTTACAGCACTTGCTGCATCCATTTATGGTGAAAGACCTTTTGAAATATTATTCAAATTCATTCTAATGACTGAATTTATCATGATAATTTGGGGCTATTCGAGCTGAAATGTAAGACAGGGTGCTCCCTTTTTGGACTGTGTATTGAATGGCTCCCGTGAGCCTTTGAGCTCACGAGCTTTGGTGAAGCACCTGTGCGCCTACTGAGTGGTACAAAAACCTGAGTATACTTTTAGGCGGGATTTCAAGCAACCCCGTCTGCAACACTTTGCTCTCCGCTGATGATGGCCGAAAACCAGAAACACGTGTCCGGAGATAAGGCATTCTCCGCACCAACGTATGGTGAAAACTTTTCTACAACATTACAGCATTTGCTGCACCCATTTATGGTGAAATACTTTTTGAAATATTATTCGAATTCATTCTAATGAGTGCATTTATCATGATGGTTTGGGGCTATTCGAGCTGAAATGTAAGACAGGGCGCTCCCTTTTTGGATTGTGTATTTAACGGCTCCTGTGAGACTTTGAGCTGACGACCTATGGTGAAGCACCTGTGCGCCAACTGAGTGGTACAAAAACCTGAGTATACGTTTAGGCGGCATTTCAAGCAACCCCGTCTGCAACACTTTGCTCTCCGCTGATGAAGGCCGAAAGCCAGAAACACGTGTCCGGAGATATGGCATTCGCCGCACCAACTTATGGTGAAAAACTTTCTACAACGTTATAGCACTTGCTGCACCCATTTATGGTGAAAGACTTTTTGAAATATTATTCGAATTCATTCTAATGACTGCATTTATCATGATGCTTTGGGGCTATTCGAGCTGAAATGTAAGACGGGGTGCTCCCTTTTTGGACTGTGTATTTAACGGCTCCCGTGAGCCTTTGAGCTGATGAGATCTGGTGAAGCACCTGTGCGCCTACTGAGTGGTACAAAAACCTGAATATACGTTTAGGCGGCATTTCAAGCAACCCCGTCTGCCACACTTTGCTCTGTGCCGATGACGGCCGAAAGCCAGACACACGTGTCCGGAGATAAGGCATTCGCCGCACCAACTTATCGTGAAAAACTTTCTACAACGTTACAGCACTTGCTGCACCCATTTATGGTGAAAGACTTTTTGAAATATTATTCGAATTCATTCTAATGACTGCACTTATCATGATGCTTTGGGGCTATTCGAGCTGAAATGTAAGACAGGGTTCTCCCTTTTTGGACTGTGTATTTAACGGCTCCTGTGAGCCTTTGAGCTGACGAGCTCTGGTGCAGCACCTGTGCGCATACTAAGTGGTACAAAAACCTGAGCATACGTTTAGGCGGCATTTCAAGCAACCCCGTCTGCCACACTTTGCTCTCCGCTGATGACGGCCGAAAGCCAGAAACACGTGTCCGGAGATAAGGCATTCGCCGCACCAACTTATGGTGAAAAACTTTCTACAACGTTACAGCACTTGCTGCACCCATTTATGGTGAAAGACTTTTTGAAATATTATTCGAATTCATTCTAATGACTGCATTTATCATGAAGCTTTGGGGCTCTTCGAGCTGAAATGTAAGACAGGGTGCTCCCTTTTTGGACTGTGTATTTAACGGCTCCCGTGAGCCTTTGAGCTGATGAGATCTGGTGAAGCACCTGTGCGCCTACTGAGTGGTACAAAAACCTGAGTATACGTTTAGGCGGCATTTGAAGCAACCCCGTCTGCCACACTTTGCTCTCCGCTGATGACGGCCGAAAGCCAGAAACACGTGTCCGGAGATACGGCATTCGCCGCACCAACTTATGGTGAAAAACTTTCTACAACGTTACAGCACTTGCTGCACCCATTTATGGTGAAAAACCTTTTGAAATATTATTCAAATTCATTCTAATGACTGAATTTATCATGATGATTTGGGGTTATTCGAGCTGAAATGTAAGACAGGGTGCTCCCTTTTTGGACTGTGTATTGAACGGCTCCCGTGAGCCTTTCAGCTGACGAGCTTTTGTGAAGCACCTGTGCGCCTACTGAGTGGTACAAAAACCTGAGTATACATTTAGGCGGCATTTCAAGCAACCCCGTCTGCCACACTTTGCTCTCCGCTGATGATGGCCGAAAGCCAGAAACACGTGTCCGGAGATAAGGCATTCGCCGCACCAACGTATGGTGAACACCTTTCTACAACATTACAGCATTTGCTGCACCCATTTATGGTGAAAGACTTTTTGAAATATTATTCAAATTCATTCTAATGACTGCATTTATCATGATGGTTTGGGGCTATTCGAGCTCAAATGTAAGACAGGGTGCTCCCTTTTTGGATTGTGTATTTAACGGCTCCTGTGAGCCTTTGAGCTGATGACCTATGGTGAAGCACCTGTGCGCCAACTGAGTGGTACAAAAACCTGAGTATACATTTAGGCGGCATTTCAAGCAACCCCGTCTGCCACACTTTGCTCTCCGCTGATGACGGCCAAAATCCAGAAACACGTGGCCGGAGATACGGCATTCGCCGCACCAACTTATGGTGAAAAACTTTCTACAACGTTACAGCACTTGCTGCACCCATTTATGGTGAAAGACCTTTTGAAATATTACTCAAATTCATTCTAATGACTGCATTTATCATGTTGATTTGGGGTTATTCGAGCTGAAATGTAAGACAGGGTGCTCCCTTTTTGGATTGTGTATTTAACGGCTCCCGTGAGCCTTTGAGCTCACGAGCTCTGGTGAAGCACCTGTGCGCCTACTGAGTGGTACAAAAACCTGAGTATACGTTTAGGCGGCATTTCAAGCAACCCCGTCTGCCACATTTTGCTCTCCACTGATGACGGCCGAAAGCCAGAAACACGTGTCCGGAGATTAGGCATTCGCCGCACCAAATTATGGTGAAAAATGTTCTACAACATTACAGCACTTGCTTCACCCATTTATGGTGAAAGACTTTTTGAAATATTATTCGAATTCATTCTAATGACTGCATTTATCATGATGCTCTGGAGCTATTCAACCTGAAATGTAAGACGGGGTGCTCCCTTTTTGGACTGTGTATTTAACGGCTCCCGTGAGCCTTTGAGCTGATGAGATCTGGTGAAGCACCTGTGCGCCTACTGAGTGGTACAAAAACCTGAGTATACGTTTAGGCGGCATTTCAAGCAACCCCGTCTGCCACACTTTGCTCTGTGCCGATGACGGCCGAAAGCCAGACACACGTGTCCGGAGATAAGGCATTCGCAGCACCAACTTATGGTGAAAAACTTTCTACAACGTTACAGCACTTGCTGCATCCATTTATGGTGAAAGACCTTTTGAAATATTATTCAAATTCATTCTAATGACTGAATTTATCATGATGATTTGGGGCTATTCGAGCTGAAATGTAAGACAGGGTTCTCCCTTTTTGGACTGTGTATTTAACGGCTCCTGTGAGCCTTTGAGCTGACGAGCTCTGGTGCAGCACCTGTGCGCATACTAAGTGGTACAAAAACCTGAGTATACGTTTAGGCGGCATTTCAAGCAACCCCGTCTGCCACACTTTGTTCTCCGCTGATGACGGCCGAAAGCCAGAAACACGTGTCCGGAGATACGGCATTCGCCGCACCAACTTATGGTGAAAAACTTTCTACAACGTTACAGCACTTGCTGCATCCATTTATGGTGAAAGACCTTTTGAAATATTATTCAAATTCATTCTAATGACTGAATTTATCATGATGATTTGGGGCTATTCGAGCTGAAATGTAAGACAGGGTGCTCCCTTTTTGGACTGTGTATTGAATGGCTCCCGTGAGCCTTTGAGCTCACGAGCTTTGGTGAAGCACCTGTGCCCCTACTGAGTGGTACAAAAACCTGAGTATACTTTTAGGCGGGATTTCAAGCAACCCCGTCTGCAACACTTTGCTCTCCGCTGATGATGGCCGAAAACCAGAAACACGTGTCCGGAGATAAGGCATTCTCCGCACCAACGTATGGTGAAAACGTTTCTACAACATTACAGCATTTGCTGCACCCATTTATGGTTAAATACTTTTTGAAATATTATTCGAATTCATTCTAATGAGTGCATTTATCATGATGGTTTGGGGCTATTCGAGCTGAAATGTAAGACAGGGCGCTCCCTTTTTGGATTGTGTATTTAACGGCTCCTGTGAGACTTTGAGCTGACGACCTATGGTGAAGCACCTGTGCGCCAACTGAGTGGTACAAAAACCTGAGTATACGTTTAGGCGGCATTTCAAGCAACCCCGTCTGCAACACTTTGCTCTCCGCTGATGAAGGCCGAAAGCCAGAAACACGTGTCCGGAGATATGGCATTCGCCGCACCAACTTATGGTGAAAAACTTTCTACAACGTTATAGCACTTGCTGCACCCATTTATGGTGAAAGACTTTTTGAAATATTATTCGAATTCATTCTAATGACTGCATTTATCATGATGCTTTGGGGCTATTCGAGCTGAAATGTAAGACGGGGTGCTCCCTTTTTGGACTGTGTATTTAACGGCTCCCGTGAGCCTTTGAGCTGATGAGATCTGGTGAAGCACCTGTGCGCCTACTGAGTGGTACAAAAACCTGAATATACGTTTAGGCGGCATTTCAAGCAACCCCGTCTGCCACACTTTGCTCTGTGCCGATGACGGCCGAAAGCCAGACACACGTGTCCGGAGATAAGGCATTCGCCGCACCAACTTATCGTGAAAAACTTTCTACAACGTTACAGCACTTGCTGCACCCATTTATGGTGAAAGACTTTTTGAAATATTATTCGAATTCATTCTAATGACTGCACTTATCATGATGCTTTGGGGCTATTCGAGCTGAAATGTAAGACAGGGTTCTCCCTTTTTGGACTGTGTATTTAACGGCTCCTGTGAGCCTTTGAGCTGACGAGCTCTGGTGCAGCACCTGTGCGCATACTAAGTGGTACAAAAACCTGAGTATACGTTTAGGCGGCATTTCAAGCAACCCCGTCTGCCACACTTTGCTCTCCGCTGATGACGGCCGAAAGCCAGAAACACGTGTCCGGAGATAAGGCATTCGCCGCACCAACTTATGGTGAAAAACTTTCTACAACGTTACAGCACTTGCTGCACCCATTTATGGTGAAAGACTTTTTGAAATATTATTCAAATTCATTCTAATGACTGCATTTATCATGATGCTTTGGGGCTATTCGAGCTGAAATGTATAGACAGGGTGCACCCTTTTTGGATTGTGTATTTAACGGCTCCCGTGAGCCTTTGAGCTGATGAGATCTGGTGAAGCACCTGTGCGCCTACTGAGTGGTACAAAAACCTGAGTATACGTTTAGGCGGCATTTGAAGCAACCCCGTCTGCCACACTTTGCTCTCCGCTGATGACGGCCGAAAGCCAGAAACACGTGTCCGGAGATACGGCATTCGCCGCACCAACTTATGGTGAAAAACTTTCTACAACGTTACAGCACTTGCTGCACCCATTTATGGTGAAAAACCTTTTGAAATATTATTCAAATTCATTCTAATGACTGAATTTATCATGATGATTTGGGGTTATTCGAGCTGAAATGTAAGACAGGGTGCTCCCTTTTTGGACTGTGTATTGAACGGCTCCCGTGAGCCTTTCAGCTGACGAGCTTTTGTGAAGCACCTGTGCGCCTACTGAGTGGTACAAAAACCTGAGTATACATTTAGGCGGCATTTCAAGCAACCCCGTCTGCCACACTTTGCTCTCCGCTGATGATGGCCGAAAGCCAGAAACACGTGTCCGGAGATAAGGCATTCGCCGCACCAACGTATGGTGAACACCTTTCTACAACATTACAGCATTTGCTGCACCCATTTATGGTGAAAGACTTTTTGAAATATTATTCAAATTCATTCTAATGACTGCATTTATCATGATGGTTTGGGGCTATTCGAGCTCAAATGTAAGACAGGGTGCTCCCTTTTTGGATTGTGTATTTAACGGCTCCTGTGAGCCTTTGAGCTGATGACCTATGGTGAAGCACCTGTGCGCCAACTGAGTGGTACAAAAACCTGAGTATACATTTAGGCGGCATTTCAAGCAACCCCGTCTGCCACACTTTGCTCTCCGCTGATGACGGCCAAAATCCAGAAACACGTGGCCGGAGATACGGCATTCGCCGCACCAACTTATGGTGAAAAACTTTCTACAACGTTACAGCACTTGCTGCACCCATTTATGGTGAAAGACCTTTTGAAATATTATTCAAATTCATTCTAATGACTGCATTTATCATGTTGATTTGGGGTTATTCGAGCTGAAATGTAAGACAGGGTGCTCCCTTTTTGGATTGTGTATTTAACGGCTCCCGTGAGCCTTTGAGCTCACGAGCTCTGGTGAAGCACCTGTGCGCCTACTGAGTGGTACAAAAACCTGAGTATACGTTTAGGCGGCATTTCAAGCAACCCCGTCTGCCACATTTTGCTCTCCACTGATGACGGCCGAAAGCCAGAAACACGTGTCCGGAGATTAGGCATTCGCCGCACCAAATTATGGTGAAAAACGTTCTACAACATTACAGCACTTGCTTCACCCATTTATGGTGAAAGACTTTTTGAAATATTATTCGAATTCATTCTAATGACTGCATTTATCATGATGCTCTGGAGCTATTCAACCTGAAATGTAAGACGGGGTGCTCCCTTTTTAGACTGTGTATTTAAGGGCTCCCGTGAGCCTTTGAGCTGATGAGATCTGGTGAAGCACCTGTGCGCCTACTGAGTGGTACAAAAACCTGAGTATACGTTTAGGCGGCATTTCAAGCAACCCCGTCTGCCACACTTTGCTCTGTGCCGATGACGGCCGAAAGCCAGAAACACGTGTCCGGAGATACGGCATTCGCCGCACCAACTTATGGTGAAAAACTTTCTACAACGTTACAGCACTTGCTGCATCCATTTATGGTGAAAGACCTTTTGAAATATTATTCAAATTCATTCTAATGACTGAATTTATCATGATGATTTGGGGCTATTCGAGCTGAAATGTAAGACAGGGTTTTCCCTTTTTGGACTGTGTATTTAACGGCTCCTGTGAGCCTTTGAGCTGACGAGCTCTGGTGCAGCACCTGTGCGCATACTAAGTGGTACAAAAACCTGAGTATACGTTTAGGCGGCATTTCAAGCAACCCCGTCTGCCACACTTTGTTCTCCGCTGATGACGGCCGAAAGCCAGAAACACGTGTCCGGAGATACGGCATTCGCCGCACCAACTTATGGTGAAAAACTTTCTATAACGTTACAGCACTTGCTGCATCCATTTATGGTGAAAGACCTTTTGAAATATTATTCAAATTCATTCTAATGACTGAATTTATCATGATGATTTGGGGCTATTCGAGCTGAAATGTAAGACAGGGTGCTCCCTTTTTGGACTGTGTATTGAATGGCTCCCGTGAGCCTTTGAGCTCACGAGCTTTGGTGAAGCACCTGTGCCCCTACTGAGTGGTACAAAAACCTGAGTATACTTTTAGGCGGGATTTCAAGCAACCCCGTCTGCAACACTTTGCTCTCCGCTGATGATGGCCGAAAACCAGAAACACGTGTCCGGAGATAAGGCATTCTCCGCACCAACGTATGGTGA
Source organism: Pleurodeles waltl (assembly GCF_031143425.1). Lineage (NCBI taxonomy): Eukaryota > Metazoa > Chordata > Amphibia > Caudata > Salamandridae > Pleurodeles > Pleurodeles waltl. The sequence continues at coordinate 851,251,499 of NC_090444.1, forward strand.
AAACTTTTCTACAACATTACAGCATTTGCTGCACCCATTTATGGTTAAATACTTTTTGAAATATTATTCGAATTCATTCTAATGAGTGCATTTATCATGATGGTTTGGGGCTATTCGAGCTGAAATGTAAGACAGGGCGCTCCCTTTTTGGATTGTGTATTTAACGGCTCCTGTGAGACTTTGAGCTGACGACCTATGGTGAAGCACCTGTGCGCCAACTGAGTGGTACAAAAACCTGAGTATACGTTTAGGCGGCATTTCAAGCAACCCCGTCTGCAACACTTTGCTCTCCGCTGATGAAGGCCGAAAGCCAGAAACACGTGTCCGGAGATATGGCATTCGCCGCACCAACTTATGGTGAAAAACTTTCTACAACGTTATAGCACTTGCTGCACCCATTTATGGTGAAAGACTTTTTGAAATATTATTCGAATTCATTCTAATGACTGCATTTATCATGATGCTTTGGGGCTATTCGAGCTGAAATGTAAGACGGGGTGCTCCCTTTTTGGACTGTGTATTTAACGGCTCCAGTGAGCCTTTGAGCAGATGAGATCTGGTCAAGCACCTGTGCGCCTACTGAGTGGTACAAAAACCTGAATATACGTTTAGGCGGCATTTCAAGCAACCCCGTCTGCCACACTTTGCTCTGTGCCGATGACGGCCGAAAGCCAGACACACGTGTCCGGAGATAAGGCATTCGCCGCACCAACTTATCGTGAAAAACTTTCTACAACGTTACAGCACTTGCTGCACCCATTTATGGTGAAAGACTTTTTGAAATATTATTCGAATTCATTCTAATGACTGCACTTATCATGATGCTTTGGGGCTATTCGAGCTGAAATGTAAGACAGGGTTCTCCCTTTTTGGACTGTGTATTTAAAGGCTCCTGTGAGCCTTTGAGCTGACGAGCTCTGGTGCAGCACCTGTGCGCATACTAAGTGGTACAAAAACCTGAGTATACGTTTAGGCGGCATTTCAAGCAACCCCGTCTGCCACACTTTGCTATCCGCTGATGACGGCCGAAAGCCAGAAACACGTGTCCGGAGATAAGGCATTCGCCGCACCAACTTATGGTGAAAAACTTTCTACAACGTTACAGCACTTGCTGCACCCATTTATGGTGAAAGACTTTTTGAAATATTATTCAAATTCATTCTAATGACTGCATTTATCATGATGCTTTGGGGCTATTCGAGCTGAAATGTATAGACAGGGTGCACCCTTTTTGGATTGTGTATTTAACGGCTCCCGTGAGCCTTTGAGCTGACGAGCTCTGGTGCAGCACCTGTGCGCATACTGAGTGGTACAAAAACCTGAGTATAGGTTTCGGCGGCATTTCAAGCAACCCCGTCTGCCACACTTTGTTCTCTGCTGATGACGGCCGAAAGCCAGACACCCGTGTCCGGAGATACGGCATTCGCCGCACCAACTTATGGTGAAAAACTTTCTACAACGTTACAGCACTTGCTGCACCCATTTATGGTGAAAAACCTTTTGAAATATTATTCAAATTCATTCTAATGACTGAATTTATCATGATGATTTGGGGTTATTCGAGCTGAAATGTAAGACAGGGTGCTCCCTTTTTGGACTGTGTATTGAACGGCTCCCGTGAGCCTTTCAGCTGACGAGCTTTGGTGAAGCACCTGTGCGCCTACTGAGTGGTACAAAAACCTGAGTATACATTTAGGCGGCATTTCAAGCAACCCCGTCTGCCACACTTTGCTCTCCGTTGATGATGGCCGAAAGCCAGAAACACGTGTCCGGAGATAAGGCATTCGCCGCACCAACGTATGGTGAACACCTTTCTACAACATTACAGCATTTGCTGCACCCATTTATGGTGAAAGACTTTTTGAAATATTATTCAAATTCATTCTAATGACTGCATTTATCATGATGGTTTGGGGCTATTCGAGCTCAAATGTAAGACAGGGTGCTCCCTTTTTGGATTGTGTATTTAACGGCTCCTGTGAGCCTTTGAGCTGATGACCTATGGTGAAGCACCTGTGCGCCAACTGAGTGGTACAAAAACCTGAGTATACGTTTAGGCGGCATTTCAAGCAACCCCGTCTGCCACACTTTGCTCTCCGCTGATGACGGCCAAAATCCAGAAACACGTGGCCGGAGATACGGCATTCGCCGCACCAACTTATGGTGAAAAACTTTCTACAACGTTACAGCACTTGCTGCACCCATTTATGGTGAAAGACCTTTTGAAATATTATTCAAATTCATTCTAATGACTGCATTTATCATGTTGATTTGGGGTTATTCGAGCTGAAATGTAAGACAGGGTGCTCCCTTTTTGGATTGTGTATTTAACGGCTCCCATGAGCCTTTGAGCTCACGAGCTCTGGTGAAGCACCTGTGCGCCTACTGAGTGGTACAAAAACCTGAGTATACGTTTAGGCGGCATTTCAAGCAACCCCGTCTGCCACACTTTGCTCTCCGCTGATGACGGCCAAAATCCAGAAACACGTGGCCGGAGATACGGCATTCGCCGCACCAACTTATGGTGAAAAACTTTCTACAACGTTACAGCACTTGCTGCACCCATTTATGGTGAAAGACCTTTTGAAATATTATTCAAATTAATTCTAATGACTGCATTTATCATGTTGATTTGGGGTTATTCGAGCTGAAATGTAAGACAGGGTGCTCCCTTTTTGGATTGTGTATTTAACGGCTCCCATGAGCCTTTGAGCTCACGAGCTCTGGTGAAGCACCTGTGCGCCTACTGAGTGGTACAAAAACCTGAGTATACGTTTAGGCGGCATTTCAAGCAACCCCGTCTGCCACACTTTGCTCTCCACTGATGACGGCCGAAAGCCAGAAACACGTGTCCGGAGATAAGGCATTCGCCGCACCAAATTATGGTGTAAAACGTTCTACAACATTACAGCACTTGCTTCACCCATTTATGGTGAAAGACTTTTTGAAATATTATTCGAATTCATTCTAATGACTGCATTTATCATGATGCTCTGGAGCTATTCAACCTGAAATGTAAGACGGGGTGCTCCCTTTTTGGACTGTGTATTTAACGGCTCCCGTGAGCCTTTGAGCTGATGAGATCTGGTGAAGCACCTGTGCGCCTACTGAGTGGTACAAAAACCTGAGTATACGTTTAGGCGGCATTTCAAGCAACCCCGTCTGCCACACTTTGCTCTGTGCCAATGACTGCCGAAAGCCAGACACACGTGTCCGGAGATAAGGCATTCGCAGCACCAACTTATGGTGAAAAACTTTTTACAACGTTACAGCACTTGCTGCACCCATTTATGGTGAAAGACTTTTTGAAATATTATTCAAATTCATTCTAATGACTGCACTTATCATGATGCTTTGGGGCTATTCGAGCTGAAATGTAAGACAGGGTTCTCCCTTTTTGGACTGTGTATTTAACGGCTCCTGTGAGCCTTTGAGCTGACGAGCTCTGGTGCAGCACCTGTGCGCATACTAAGTGGTACAAAAACCTGAGTATACGTTTAGGCGGCATTTCAAGCAACCCCGTCTGCCACACTTTGTTCTCCGCTGATGACGGCCGAAAGCCAGAAACACGTGTCCGGAGATACGGCATTCGCCGCACCAACTTATGGTGAAAAACTTTCTACAACGTTACAGCACTTGCTGCACCCATTTATGGTGAAAGACCTTTTGAAATATTATTCAAATTCATTCTAATGACTGAATTTATCATGATGATTTGGGGCTATTCGAGCTGAAATGTAAGACAGGGTGCTCCCTTTTTGGACTGTGTATTGAACGGCTCCTGTGAGCCTTTGAGCTCACGAGCTTTGGGGAAGCACCTGTGCACCTACTGAGTGGTACAAAAACCTGAGTATACGTTTAGGCGGGATTTCAAGCAACCCCGTCTGCCACACTTTGCTCTCCGCTGATGATGGCCGAAAACCAGAAACACGTGTCCGGAGATAAGGCATTCTCCGCACCAACGTATGGTGAAAACTTTTCTACAACATTACAGCATTTGCTGCACCCATTTATGTGAAATACTTTTTGAAATATTATTCGAATTCATTCTAATGAGTGCATTTATCATGATGGTTTGGGGCTATTCGAGCTGAAATGTAAGACAGGGTGCTCCCTTTTTGGATTGTGTATTTAACGGCTCCTGTGAGCCTTTGAGCTGACGACCTATGGTGAAGCACCTGTGCGCCAACTGAGTGGTACAAAAACCTGAGTATACGTTTAGGCGGCATTTCAAGCAACACCGTCTGCAACACTTTGCTCTCCGCTGATGAAGGCCGAAAGCCAGAAACACGTGTCCGGAGATATGGCATTCGCCGCACCAACTTATGGTGAAAAACTTTCTACAACATTACAGCACTTGCTGCACCCATTTATGGTGGAAGACTTTTTGAAATATTATTCAAATTCATTCTAATTACTGCATTTATCATGATGCTTTGGGGCTATTCGAGCTGAAATGTAAGACAGGGTGCTCCCTTTTTGGATTGTGTATTTAACGGCTCCTGTGAGCCTTTGAGCTGACGAGCTCTGGTGCAGCACCTGTGTGCATACTGAGTAGTACAAAAACTTGAGTATACCTTTAGGCGGCATTTCAAGCAACCCCGTCTGCCACACTTTGCTCTCCGCTGATGACGGCCGAAAGCCAGAAACACGTGTCCGGAGATACGGCATTCGCCGCACCAACTTATGGTGAAAAACTTTCTACAACGTTACACCACTTACTGCACCTATTTATGGAGAAAGACCTTTTGAAATGTTATTCAAATTCATTCTAATGACTGCATTTATGATGATGATTTGGGGTTATCCGAGCTGAAATGTAAGACAGGGTGCTCCCTTTTTGGACTGTGTATTTAACGGCTCCCGTGAGCCTTTGAGCTGATGAGCTCTGGTGAAGCACCTGTGCGCCTACTGAGTGGTACAAAAACCTGAGTATAAGTTTAGGCGGCATTTCAAGCAACCCCGTCTACCACACTTTGCTCTCCGCTGATGATGGCCGAAAGCCAGAAACACGTGTCCGGATATAAGGCATTCGCCGCACCAACTTATGGTGAAAAACTTTCTACAATGTTACAGCACTTGCTGCACCCATTTATGGTGAAAGACTTTTTGAAATATTATTCGAATTCATTCTAATGACTGCATTTATCATGATGGTTTGGGGCTATTCGAGCTGAAATGTAAGACAGGGTGCTCCCTTTTTGGATTGTGTATTTAACGGCTCCTGTGAGCCTTTGAGCTGACGACCTATGGTGAAGCACCTGTGCGCCAACTGAGTGGTACAAAAACCTGAGTATACGTTTAGGCGGCATTTCAAGCAACCCCATCTGCAACACTTTGCTCTCCGCTGATGAAGGCCGAAAGCCAGAAACACGTGTGCGGAGATATGGCATTCGCCGCACCAACTTATGGTGAAAAACGTTCTACAACATTACAGCACTTGCCGCACCCATTTATGGTGGAAGACTTTTTGAAATATTATTCGAATTCATTCTAATTACTACATTTATCATGATCCTTTGGGGTTATTCGAGCTGAAATGTAAGACACGGTGCTCCCTTTTTGGACTGTGTATTGAACGGCTCCCGTGAGCCTTTGAGCTCACGAGCTTTGGTGAAGCACCTGTGCGCCTACTGAGTGGTACAAAAACCTGAGTATACGTTTAGGCGGGATTTCAAGTAATCCCGTCTGCCACACTTTGCTCTCCGCTGATGATGGCTGAAAGCCAGAAACACGTGTCCGGAGATAAGGCATTCGCCGCACCAACGTATGGTGAAAACTTTTCTGCAACATTACAGCATTTGCTGCACCCATTTATGGTGAAAAACTTTTTGAAATATTATTCGAATTCATTCTAATGACTGCATTTATCATGATGGTTTGGGGCTATTCGAGCTGAAATGTAAGACAGTGTGTTCCCTTTTTGGATTGTGTATTTAACGGCTCCCATGAGCCTTTGAGCTGACGAGCTCTGGTGCAGCACCTGTGCGCATACTGAGTGGTACAAAAACCTGAGTATAGGTTTCGGCGGCATTTCAAGCAACCCCGTCTGCCACACTTTGTTCTCTGCTGATGACGGCCGAAAGCCAGACACACGTGTCCGGAGATACGGCATTCGCCGCACCAACTTATGGTGAAAAACTTTCTACAACGTTACAGCACTTGCTGCACCCATTTATGGTGAAAAACCTTTTGAAATATTATTCAAATTCATTCTAATGACTGAATTTATCATGATGATTTGGGGTTATTCGAGCTGAAATGTAAGACAGGGTGCTCCCTTTTTGGACTGTGTATTGAACGGCTCCCGTGAGCCTTTCAGCTGACGAGCTTTGGTGAAGCACCTGTGCGCCTACTGAGTGGTACAAAAACCTGAGTATACATTTAGGCGGCATTTCAAGCAACCCCGTCTGCCACACTTTGCTCTCCGCTGATGATGGCCGAAAGCCAGAAACACGTGTCCGGAGATAAGGCATTCGCCGCACCAACGTATGGTGAACACCTTTCTACAACATTACAGCATTTGCTGCACCCATTTATGGTGAAAGACTTTTTGAAATATTATTCAAATTCATTCTAATGACTGCATTTATCATGATGGTTTGGGGCTATTCGAGCTCAAATGTAAGACAGGGTGCTCCCTTTTTGGATTGTGTATTTAACGGCTCCTGTGAGCCTTTGAGCTGATGACCTATGGTGAAGCACCTGTGCGCCAACTGAGTGGTACAAAAACCTGAGTATACGTTTAGGCGGCATTTCAAGCAACCCCGTCTGCCACACTTTGCTCTCCGCTGATGACGGCCAAAATCCAGAAACACGTGGCCGGAGATACGGCATTCGCCGCACCAACTTATGGTGAAAAACTTTCTACAACGTTACAGCACTTGCTGCACCCATTTATGGTGAAAGACCTTTTGAAATATTATTCAAATTCATTCTAATGACTGCATTTATCATGTTGATTTGGGGTTATTCGAGCTGAAATGTAAGACAGGGTGCTCCCTTTTTGGATTGTGTATTTAACGGCTCCCATGAGCCTTTGAGCTCACGAGCTCTGGTGAAGCACCTGTGCGCCTACTGAGTGGTACAAAAACCTGAGTATACGTTTAGGCGGCATTTCAAGCAACCCCGTCTGCCACACTTTGCTCTCCGCTGATGACGGTCAAAATCCAGAAACACGTGGCCGGAGATACGGCATTCGCCGCACCAACTTATGGTGAAAAACTTTCTACAACGTTACAGCACTTGCTGCACCCATTTATGGTGAAAGACCTTTTGAAATATTATTCAAATTAATTCTAATGACTGCATTTATCATGTTGATTTGGGGTTATTCGAGCTGAAATGTAAGACAGGGTGCTCCCTTTTTGGATTGTGTATTTAACGGCTCCCATGAGCCTTTGAGCTCACGAGCTCTGGTGAAGCACCTGTGCGCCTACTGAGTGGTACAAAAACCTGAGTATACGTTTAGGCGGCATTTCAAGCAACCCCGTCTGCCACACTTTGCTCTCCACTGATGACGGCCGAAAGCCAGAAACACGTGTCCGGAGATAAGGCATTCGCTGCACCAAATTATGGTGTAAAACGTTCTACAACATTACAGCACTTGCTTCACCCATTTATGGTGAAAGACTTTTTGAAATATTATTCGAATTCATTCTAATGACTGCATTTATCATGATGCTCTGGAGCTATTCAACCTGAAATGTAAGACGGGGTGCTCCCTTTTTGGACTGTGTATTTAACGGCTCCCGTGAGCCTTTGAGCTGATGAGATCTGGTGAAGCACCTGTGCGCCTACTGAGTGGTACAAAAACCTGAGTATACGTTTAGGCGGCATTTCAAGCAACCCCGTCTGCCACACTTTGCTCTGTGCCAATGACTGCCGAAAGCCAGACACACGTGTCCGGAGATAAGGCATTCGCAGCACCAACTTATGGTGAAAAACTTTTTACAACGTTACAGCACTTGCTGCACCCATTTATGGTGAAAGACTTTTTGAAATATTATTCAAATTCATTCTAATGACTGCACTTATCATGATGCTTTGGGGCTATTCGAGCTGAAATGTAAGACAGGGTTCTCCCTTTTTGGACTGTGTATTTAACGGCTCCTGTGAGCCTTTGAGCTGACGAGCTCTGGTGCAGCACCTGTGCGCATACTAAGTGGTACAAAAACCTGAGTATACGTTTAGGCGGCATTTCAAGCAACCCCGTCTGCCACACTTTGTTCTCCGCTGATGACGGCCGAAAGCCAGAAACACGTGTCCGGAGATACGGCATTCGCCGCACCAACTTATGGTGAAAAACTTTCTACAACGTTACAGCACTTGCTGCACCCATTTATGGTGAAAGACCTTTTGAAATATTATTCAAATTCATTCTAATGACTGAATTTATCATGATGATTTGGGGCTATTCGAGCTGAAATGTAAGACAGGGTGCTCCCTTTTTGGACTGTGTATTGAACGGCTCCTGTGAGCCTTTGAGCTCACGAGCTTTGGGGAAGCACCTGTGCACCTACTGAGTGGTACAAAAACCTGAGTATACGTTTAGGCGGGATTTCAAGCAACCCCGTCTGCCACACTTTGCTCTCCGCTGATGATGGCCGAAAACCAGAAACACGTGTCCGGAGATAAGGCATTCTCCGCACCAACGTATGGTGAAAACTTTTCTACAACATTACAGCATTTGCTGCACCCATTTATGGTGAAATACTTTTTGAAATATTATTCGAATTCATTCTAATGAGTGCATTTATCATGATGGTTTGGGGCTATTCGAGCTGAAATGTAAGACAGGGTGCTCCCTTTTTGGATTGTGTGTTTAACGGCTCCTGTGAGCCTTTGAGCTGACGACCTATGGTGAAGCACCTGTGCGCCAACTGAGTGGTACAAAAACCTGAGTATACGTTTAGGCGGCATTTCAAGCAACACCGTCTGCAACACTTTGCTCTCCGCTGATGAAGGCCGAAAGCCAGAAACACGTGTCCGGAGATATGGCATTCGCCGCACCAACTTATGGTGAAAAACTTTCTACAACATTACAGCACTTGCTGCACCCATTTATGGTGGAAGACTTTTTGAAATATTATTCAAATTCATTCTAATTACTGCATTTATCATGATGCTTTGGGGCTATTCGAGCTGAAATGTAAGACAGGGTGCTCCCTTTTTGGATTGTGTATTTAACGGCTCCTGTGAGCCTTTGAGCTGACGAGCTCTGGTGCAGCACCTGTGTGCATACTGAGTAGTACAAAAACTTGAGTATACCTTTAGGCGGCATTTCAAGCAACCCCGTCTGCCACACTTTGCTCTCCGCTGATGACGGCCGAAAGCCAGAAACACGTGTCCGGAGATACGGCATTCGCCGCACCAACTTATGGTGAAAAACTTTCTACAACGTTACACCACTTACTGCACCTATTTATGGAGAAAGACCTTTTGAAATGTTATTCAAATTCATTCTAATGACTGCATTTATGATGATGATTTGGGGTTATCCGAGCTGAAATGTAAGACAGGGTGCTCCCTTTTTGGACTGTGTATTTAACGGCTCCCGTGAGCCTTTGAGCTGATGAGCTCTGGTGAAGCACCTGTGCGCCTACTGAGTGGTACAAAAACCTGAGTATAAGTTTAGGCGGCATTTCAAGCAACCCCGTCTACCACACTTTGCTCTCCGCTGATGATGGCCGAAAGCCAGAAACACGTGTCCGGATATAAGGCATTCGCCGCACCAACTTATGGTGAAAAACTTTCTACAATGTTACAGCACTTGCTGCACCCATTTATGGTGAAAGACTTTTTGAAATATTATTCGAATTCATTCTAATGACTGCATTTATCATGATGGTTTGGGGCTATTCGAGCTGAAATGTAAGACAGGGTGCTCCCTTTTTGGATTGTGTATTTAACGGCTCCTGTGAGCCTTTGAGCTGACGACCTATGGTGAAGCACCTGTGCGCCAACTGAGTGGTACAAAAACCTGAGTATACGTTTAGGCGGCATTTCAAGCAACCCCGTCTGCAACACTTTGCTCTCCGCTGATGAAGGCCGAAAGCCAGAAACACGTGTGCGGAGATACGGCATTCGCCGCACCAACTTATGGTGAAAAACGTTCTACAACATTACAGCACTTGCCGCACCCATTTATGGTGGAAGACTTTTTGAAATATTATTCGAATTCATTCTAATTACTACATTTATCATGATGCTTTGGGGTTATTCGAGCTGAAATGTAAGACACGGTGCTCCCTTTTTGGACTGTGTATTGAACGGCTCCCGTGAGCCTTTGAGCTCACGAGCTGTGGTGAAGCACCTGTGCGCCTACTGAGTGGTACAAAAACCTGAGTATACGTTTAGGCGGGATTTCAAGTAATCCCGTCTGCCACACTTTGCTCTCCGCTGATGATGGCTGAAAGCCAGAAACACGTGTCCGGAGATAAGGCATTCGCCGCACCAACGTATGGTGAAAACTTTTCTGCAACATTACAGCATTTGCTGCACCCATTTATGGTGAAAAACGTTTTGAAATATTATTCGAATTCATTCTAATGACTGCATTTATCATGATGGTTTGGGGCTATTCGAGCTGAAATGTAAGACAGTGTGTTCCCTTTTTGGATTGTGTATTTAACGGCTCCCGTGAGCCTTTGAGCTCACGAACTCTGGTGAAGCACCTGTGCGCCTACTGAGTGGTACAAAAACCTGAGCATACGTTTAGGCGGCATTTCAAGCAACCCCATCTGCCACACTTTGCTCTCCGCTGATGACGGCCGAAAGCCAGAAAAACGTGTCTGGAGATAAGGCATTCGCCGCACCAACTTATGGTGAAAAACTCTCTACGTTACAGCACTTGCTGCACCCATTTATGGTGAAAGACTTTTTGAAATATTATTCAAATTCATTCTAATGACTGCATTTATCATGTTGCTTTGGGGCTATTCGAGCTGAAATGTAAGACAGGGTGCTCCCTATTTGGACTGTGTATTTAACGGCTCCCGTGAGCCTTTGAGCTGACGAGCTCTGGTGCAGCACCTGTGCGCATACTGAGTGGTACAAAAACCTGAGTATACGTTTAGGCTGCATTTCAAGCAACCACGTCTGCCACACTTTGCTCTCCGCTGATGATGGCCGAAAGCCAGAAACACATGTCCGGAGATAAGGCATTCGCCGCACCAACGTATGGTGAAAACCTTTCTACAACATTACAGCATTTGCTGCACCCATTTATGGTGAAAGACTTTTTGAAATATTATTCAAATTCATTCTAATGACTACATTTATCATGATGGTTTGGGGCTATTCGAGCTGAAATGTAAGACAGGGTGCTCCCTTTTTGGATTGTGTATTTAACGGCTTCTGTGAGCCTTTGAGCTGACGACCTATGGTGAAGCACCTGTGCGCCAACTGAGTGGTACAAAAACCTGAGTATACGTTTAGGCGGCATTTCAAGCAACCCCGTCTGCCACACTTTGCTCTCCGCTGATGACGGCCGAAAGCCAGAAACAGGTGTCCGGAGATAAGGTATTCGCCGCACCAACTTATGGTGAAAAACTTTCTACAACATTACAGCACTTGCTGCACCCATTTATGGTGAAAGACTTTTTGAAATATTATTCAAATTCATTCTAATGACTGCATTTATCATGATGCTTTGGGGCTATTCGAGCTGAAATGTAAGACAAGGTGCTCCCTTTTTGGATTGTGCATTTAACGGCTCCCGTGAGCCTTTGAGCTGACGAGCTCTGGTGCAGCACCTGTGTGCATACTGAGTGGTACAAAAACTGAGTATACGTTTAGGCGGCATTTCAAGCAACCCCGTCTGCCACACTTTGTTCTCCGCTGATGACGGCCGAAAGCCAGAAACACGTGTCCGGAGATACGGCATTCGCCGCACCAACTTATGGTGAAAAACTTTCTACAACATTACAGCACTTGCCGCACCCATTTATGGTGGAAGACTTTTTGAAATATTATTCGAATTCATTCTAATTACTACATTTATCATGATGCTTTGGGGCTATTCGAGCTGAAATGTAAGACAGGGTGCTCCCTTTCTGGATTGTGTATTTAACGGCTCCCGTGAGCCTTTGAGCTGACGAGCTCTGGTGCAGCACCTGTGCGCATACTGAGTGGTACAAAAACCTGAGTATACCTTTAGGGGGCATTTCAAGCAACCCCGTCTGCCACACTTTGCTCTCCGCTGATGACGGCCGAAAGCCAGAAACACGTGTCCGGAGATACGGCATTCGCCGCACCAACTTATGGTGAAAAACTTTCTACAACGTTACACCACTTGCTGCACCTATTTATGGTGAAAGACCTTTTGAAATATTATTCAAATTCATTCTAATGACTGCATTTATGATGATGATTTGGGGTTATTCGAGCTGAAATGTAAGACAGGGTGCTCCCTTTTTGGACTGTGTATTTAACGGCTCCCGTGAGCCTTTGAGCTGATGAGCTCTGGTGAAGCACCTGTGCGCCTACTGAGTGGTACAAAAACCTGAGTATACGTTTAGGCGGCATTTCAAGCAACCCCGTCTGCCACACTTTGCTCTCCGCTGATGATGGCCGAAAGCCAGAAACACGTATCCGGATATAAGGCATTTTCCGCACCAACTTATGGTGAAAAACTTTCTACAATGTTACAGCACTTGCTGCACCCATTTATGGTGAAAGACCTTTTGAAATATTATTCAAATTCATTCTAATGACTGCATTTATCATGATGATTTGGGGTTATTTGAGCTGAAATGTAAGACAGGGTGGTCCCTTTTTGGATTGTGTATTTAACGGCTCCTCTGAGCCTTTGAGCTGATGAGATCTGGTGAAGCACCTGTGCGCATACTGAGTGGTACAAAAACCTGAGTATACGTTTAGGCGGGATTTCAAGCAACCCCGTCTGCCACACTTTGCTCTCCGCTGATGATGGCCGAAAGCCAGAAACACGTGTCCGGAGATAAGGCATTCGCCGCACCAACGTATGGTGAAAACTTTTCTACAACATTACAGCACTTGCTTCACCCATTTATGGTGAAAGACTTTTTGAAATATTATTCGAATTCATTCTAATGAGTGCATTTATCATGATGGTTTGGGGCTATTCGAGCTGAAATGTAAGACAGGGTGCTCCCTTTTTAGATTGTGTATTTAACGGCTCCTGTGAGCCTTTGAGCTGACGACCTATGGTGAAGCACCAGTGCGCCAACTGAGTGGTACAAAAACCTGAGTATACGTTTAGGCGGCATTTCAAGCAACCCCGTCTGCAACACTTTGCTCTCCGCTGATGAAGGCCGAAAGCCAGAAACACGTGTCCGGAGATATGGCATTCGCCGCACCAACTTATTGTGAAAAACTTTCTACAACATTACAGCACTTTCTGCACCCATTTATGGTGAAAGACTTTTTGAAATATTATTCGAATTCATTCTAATTACTGCATTTATCATGATGCTTTGGGGCTATTCGAGCTGAAATGTAAGACAGGGTGCTCCCTTTCTGGATTGTGTATTTAACGGCTACCGTGAGCCTTTGAGCTGACGAGCTCTGGTGCAGCACCTGTGCGCATACTGAGTAGAACAAAAACTTGAGTATACCTTTAGGCGGCATTTCAAGCAACCCCGTCTGCCACACTTTGCTCTCCGCTGATGACGGCCGAAAGCCAGAAACAAGTGTCCGGAGATACGGCATTCGCCGCACCAACTTATGGTGAAAAACTTTGTACAACGTTACACCACTTGCTGCACCTATTTATGGTGAAAGACCATTTGAAATATTATTCAAATTCATTCTAATGACTGCATTTATGATGATGTTTTGGGGTTATCCGAGCTGAAATGTAAGACAGGGTGCTCCCTTTTTGGACTGTGTATTTAACGGCTCCCGTGAGCCTTTGAGCTGATGAGCTCTGGTGAAGCACCTGTGCGCCTACTGAGTGGTACAAAAACCTGAGTATACGTTTAGGCGGCATTTCAAGCAACCCCGTCTGCCACACTTTGCTCTCCGCTGATGATGGCCGAAAGCCAGAAACACGTGTCCGGATATAAGGCATTCGCCGCACCAACTTATGGTGAAAAACTTTCTACAACGTTACAGCACTTGCTGCACCCATTTATGGTGAAAGACCTTTTGAAATATTATTCAAATTCATTCTAATGACTGCATTTATCATGATGATTTGGGGTTATTTGAGCTGAAATGTAAGACAGGGTGCTCCCTTTTTGGATTGTGTATTTAATGGCTCCCGTGAGCCTTTGAGCTCACGAACTCTGGTGAAGCACCTGTGCGCCTACTGAGTGGTACAAAGACCTGAGTATACGTTTAGGCGGCATTTCAAGCAACCCCCTCTGCCACACTTTGCTCTCCGCTGATGACGGCCGAAAGCCAGAAAAACGTGTCTGGAGATAAGGCATTCGCCGCACCAACTTATGGTGAAAAACTTTCTATGTTACAGCACTTGCTGCACCCATTTATGGTGAAAGACTTTTTGAAATATTATTCAAATTCATTCTAATGACTGCATTTATCATGATGCTTTGGGGCAATTCGAGCTGAAATGTAAGACAGGGTGCTCTCTTTTTGGACTGTGTATTTAACGGCTCCCGTGAGCCTTTTAGCTGACGAGCTCTGGTGCAGCACCTGTGCGCATACTGAGTGGTACAAAAACCTGAGTATACGTTTAGGCGGCATTTCAAGCAACCACGTCTGCCACACTTTGCTCTCCGCTGATGATGGCCGAAAGCCAGAAACACGTGTCCAGAGATAAGGCATTCGCCGCACCAATGTATGGTGAAAACCTTTCTACAACATTACAGCATTTGCTGCACCCATTTATGGTGAAAGACTTTTTGAAATATTATTTGAATTCATTCTAATGACTGCATTTATCATGGTGGTTTGGGGCTATTCGAGCTGAAATGTAAGACAGGGTGCTCCCTTTTTGGACTGTGTATTTAACGGCTCCCGTGAGCCTTTGAGCTGATGAGATCTGGTGAAGCACCTGTGCGCCTACTGAGTGGTACAAAAACCTGAGTATACGTTTAGGCAGCATTTCAAGCAACCCCGTCTGCCACACTTTGCTCTCCGCTGATGACGGCCGAAAGCAAGAAACAGGTGTCCGGAGTTAAGGTACTCGCCGCACCAACTTATGGTGAAAAACTTTCTACAACGTTACAGCACTTGCTGCACCCATTTATGGTGAAAGACTTTTTGAAATATTATTCAAATTCATTCTAATGACTGCATTTATCATGATGCTTTGGGGCTATTCGAGCTGAAATGTAAGACAAGGTGCTCCCTTTTTGGATTGTGCATTTAACGGCTCCCGTGAGCCTTTGAGCTGACTAGCTCTGGTGCAGCACCTGTGTGCATACTGAGTGGTACAAAAACCTGAGTATATGTTTAGGCGGCATTTCAAGCAACCCCGTCTGCCACACTTTGTTCTCCGCTGATGACGGCCGAAAGCCAGAAACACGTGTCCGGAGATACGGCATTCGCCGCACCAACTTATGGTGAAAAGCTTTCTACAACGTTACAGCACTTGCTGCACCCATTTATGGTGGAAGACTTTTTGAAATATTATTCGAATTCATTCTAATTACTACATTTATCATGATGCTTTGGGGCTATTCGAGCTGAAATGTAAGACAGGGTGCTCCCTTTCTGAATTGTGTATTTAACGGCTCCCGTGAGCCTTTGAGCTGACGAGCTCTGGTGCAGCACCTGTGCGCATACTGAGTGGTACAAAAACCTGAGTATACCTTTAGGCGGCATTTCAAGCAACCCTGTCTGCCACACTTTGCTCTCCGCTGATGACGGCCGAAAGCCAGAAACACGTGTCCGGAGATAGGGCATTCGCCGCACCAACTTATGGTGAAAAACTTTCTACAACGTTACACCACTTGCTGCACCTATTTATGGTGAAAGACCTTTTGAAATATTATTCAAATTCATTCTAATGACTGCATTTATGATGATGATTTGGGGTTATTTGAGCTGAAATTTAAGACAGGGTGCTCCCTTTTTGGATTGTGTATTTAACGGCTCCTGTGAGCCTTTGAGCTGATGAGCTCTGGTGAAGCACCTGTGCGCCTACTGAGTGGTATAAAAACCTGAGTATATGTTTAGGCGGCATTTCAAGCAACCCCGTCTGCAACACTTTGCTCTCCGCTGATGAAGGCCGAAAGCCAGAAACACGTGTCCGGAGATATGGCATTCGCCGCACCAACTTATGGTGAAAAACTTTCTACAACATTACAGCACTTGCCGCACCCATTTATGGTGGAAGACTTTTTGAAATATTATTCGAATTCATTCTAATTACTACATTTATCATGATGCTTTGGGGTTATTCGAGCTGAAATGTAAGACACGGTGCTCCCTTTTTGGACTGTGTATTGAACGGCTCCCGTGAGCCTTTGAGCTCATGAGCTTTGGTGAAGCACCTGTGCGCCTACTGAGTGGTACAAAAACCTGAGTATACGTTTAGGCGGGATTTCAAGCAATCCCGTCTGCCACACTTTGCTCTCCGCTGATGATGGCTGAAAGCCAGAAACACGTGTCCGGAGATAAGGCATTCGCCGCACCAACGTATGGTGAAAACTTTTCTGCAACATTACAGCATTTGCTGCACCCATTTATGGTGAAAGACTTTTTGAAATATTATTCAAATTCATTCTAATGACTACATTTATCATGATGGTTTGGGGCTATTCGAGCTGAAATGTAAGACAGGGTGCTCCCTTTTTGGATTGTGTATTTAACGGCTTCCGTGAGCCTTTGAGCTGACGACCTATGGCGAAGCACCTGCGCGCCAACTGAGTGGTACAAAAACCTGAGTATACGTTTAGGCGGCATTTCAAGCAACCCCGTCTGCCACACTTTGCTCTCCGCTGATGACGGCCGAAAGCCAGAAACACGTGTCCGGAGATAGGGCATTCGCCGCACCAACTTATGGTGAAAACTTTCTCCAACGTTACAGCACTTGCTGCACCCATTTATGGTGAAAGACCTTTTGAAATATTATTCAAATTCATTCTAATGACTGCATTTATCATGATGCTTTGGGGCTATTCAACCTGAAATGTAAGACCGGGTGCTCCCTTTTTGGACTGTGTATTTAACGGCTCCCGTGAGCCTTTGAGCTGATGAGATCTGGTGAAGCACCTGTGCGCCTACTGAGTGGTACAAAAACCTGAGTATACGTTTAGGCAGCATTTCAAGCAACCCCGTCTGCCACACTTTGCTCTCCGCTGATGATGGCCGAAAGCCAGAAACAGGTGTCCGGAGATAAGGTATTCGCCGCACCAACTTATGGTGAAAAACTTTCTACAACATTACAGCACTTGCTGCACCCATTTATGGTGAAATACTTTTTGAAATATTATTCGAATTCATTCTAATGAGTGCATTTATCATGATGGTTTGGGGCTATTCGAGCTGAAATGTAAGACAGGGTGCTCCCTTTTTAGATTGTGTATTTAACGGCTCCTGTTAGCCTTTGAGCTGACGACCTATGGTGAAGCACCAGTGCGCCAACTGAGTGGTACAAAAACCTGAGTATACGTTTAGGCGGCATTTCAAGCAACCCCGTCTGCAACACTTTGCTCTCCGCTGATGAAGGCCGAAAGCCAGAAACACGTGTCCGGAGATATGGCATTCGCCGCACCAACTTATGGTGAAAAACTTTCTACAACATTACAGCACTTTCTGCACCCATTTATGGTGGAAGACTTTTTGAAATATTATTCGAATTAATTCTAATTACTGCATTTATCATGATGCTTTGGGGCTATTCGAGCTGAAATGTAAGACAGGGTGCTCCCTTTCTGGATTGTGTATTTAACGGCTCCCGTGAGCCTTTGAGCTGACGAGCTCTGGTGCAGCACCTGTGCGCATACTGAGTAGAACAAAAACTTGAGTATACCTTTAGGCGGCATTTCAAGCAACCCTGTCTGCCACACTTTGCTCTCCGCTGATGACGGCCGAAAGCCAGAAACAAGTGTCCGGAGATACGGCATTCGCCGCACCAACTTATGGTGAAAAACTTTCTACAACGTTACACCACTTGCTGCACCTATTTATGGTGAAAGACCATTTGAAATATTATTCAAATTCATTCTAATGACTGCATTTATGATGATGTTTTGGGGTTATCCAAGCTGAAATGTAAGACAGGGTGCTCCCTTTGTGGACTGTGTATTTAACGGCTCCCGTGAGCCTTTGAGCTGATGAGCTCTGGTGAAGCACCTGTGCGCCTACTGAGTGGTACAAAAACCTGAGTATACGTTTAGGCGGCATTTCAAGCAACCCCGTCTGCCACACTTTGCTCTCCGCTGATGATGGCCGAAAGCCAGAAACACGTGTCCGGATATAAGGCATTCGCCGCACCAACTTATGGTGAAAAACTTTCTACAATGTTACAGCACTTGCTGCACCCATTTATGGTGAAAGACCTTTTGAAATATTATTCAAATTCATTCTAATGACTGCATTTATCATGATGATTTGGGGTTATTTGAGCTGAAATGTAAGACAGGGTGCTCCCTTTTTGGATTGTGTATTTAATGGCTCCCGTGAGCCTTTGAGCTCACGAACTCTGGTGAAGCACCTGTGCGCCTACTGAGTGGTACAAAGACCTGAGTATACGTTTAGGCGGCATTTCAAGCAACCCCCTCTGCCACACTTTGCTCTCCGCTGATGACGGCCGAAAGCCAGAAAAAAGTGTCTGGAGATAAGGCATTCGCCGCACCAACTTATGGTGAAAAACTTTCTACGTTACAGCACTTGCTGCACCCATTTATGGTGAAAGACTTTTTGAAATATTATTCAAATTCATTCTAATGACTGCATTTATCATGATGCTTTGGGGCTATTCGAGCTGAAATGTAAGACAGGGTGCTCCCTTTTTGGACTGTGTATTTAACGGCTCCCGTGAGCCTTTGAGCTGACGAGCTCTGGTGCAGCACCTGTGCGCATACTGAGTGGTACAAAAACCTGAGTATACGTTTAGGCGGCATTTCAAGCAACCACGTCTGCCACACTTTGCTCTCCGCTGATGATGGGCGAAAGCCAGAAACACGTGTCCGGAGATAAGGCATTCGCCGCACCAACGTATGGTGAAAACCTTTCTACAACATTACAGCATTTGCTGCACCCATTTATGGTGAAAGACTTTTTGAAATATTATTTGAATTCATTCTAATGACTGCATTTATCATGGTGGTTTGGGGCTATTCGAGCTGAAATGTAAGACAGGGTGCTCCCTTTTTGGATTGTGTATTTAACGGCTCCTGTGAGCCTTTGAGCTGACGACCTATGGTGAAGCACCTGTGCGCCAACTGAGTGGTACAAAAACCTGAGTATACGTTTAGGCGGCATTTCAAGCAACCCCGCCTGCCACACTTTTCTCTCCGCTGATGACGGCCAAAAGCCAGAAACACGTGGCCGGAGATACGGCATTCGCTGCGCCAACTTATGGTGAAAACTTTCTACAACGTTACAGCACTTGCTGCACCCATTTATGGTGAAAGACCTTTTGAAATATTATTCAAATTCATTCTAATGACTGCATTTATCATGATGCTTTGGGGCTATTCGAGCTGAAATGTAAGACAGGGTGCTCCCTTTTTGGACTGTGTATTTAACGGCTCCCATGAGCCTTTGAGCTGATGAGATCTGGTGAAGCACCTGTGCGCCTACTGAGTGGTACAAAAACCTGAGTATACGTTTAGGCAGCATTTCAAGCAACCCCGTCTGCCACACTTTGCTCTCCGCTGATGACGGCCGAAAGCAAGAAACAGGTGTCTGGAGTTAAGGTACTCGCCGCACCAACTTATGGTGAAAAACTTTCTACAACGTTACAGCACTTGCTGCACCCATTTATGGTGAAAGACTTTTTGAAATATTATTCAAATTCATTCTAATGATTGCATTTATCATGATGCTTTGGGGCTATTCGAGCTGAAATGTAAGACAAGGTGCTCCCTTTTTGGATTGTGCATTTAACGGCTCCCGTGAGCCTTTGAGCTGACTAGCTCTGGTGCAGCAGCTGTGTGCATACTGAGTGGTACAAAAACCTGAGTATACGTTTAGGCGGCATTTCAAGCAACCCCGTCTGCCACACTTTGTTCTCCGCTGATGACGGCCGAAAGCCAGAAACACGTGTCCGGAGATACGGCATTCGCCGCACGAACTTATGGTGAAAAGCTTTCTACAACGTTACAGCACTTGCTGCACCCATTTAAGGGGAAAGACCTTTTGAAATATTATTCAAATTCATTCTAATGACTGAATTTATCATGATGATATGGGGTTATTCGACCTGAAATGTAAGACACGGTGCTCCCTTTTTGGACTTTGTATTGAACGGCTCCTTGAGCCTTTGAGCTCACGAGCTTTGGTGAAGCACCTGTGCGCCTACTGAGTGGTACAAAAACCTGAGTATACGTTAAGGCGGGATTTCAAGCAATCCCGTCTGCCACACTTTGCTCTCCGCTGATGATGGCTGAAAGCCAGAAACACGTCTCCGGAGATAAGGCATTCGCCGCACCAACGTATGGTGAAAACTTTTCTACAACATTACAGCATTTGCTGCACCCATTTATGGTGAAAGACTTTTTGAAATATTATTCGAATTCATTCTAATGACTGCATTTATCATGATGGTTTGGGGCTCTTCGAGCTGAAATGTAAGACAGGGTGCTCCCTTTTTGGATTGTGTATTTAACGGCTCCTGTGAGCCTTTGAGCTGACGACCTATGGTGAAGCACCTGTGCGCCAACTGAGTGGTACAAAAACCTGAGTATACGTTTAGGCGGCATTTCAAGCAACCCCGTCTGCAACACTTTGCTCTCCGCTGATGAAGGCCGAAAGCCAGAAAC
This sequence comes from Pleurodeles waltl, assembly GCF_031143425.1. Lineage (NCBI taxonomy): Eukaryota > Metazoa > Chordata > Amphibia > Caudata > Salamandridae > Pleurodeles > Pleurodeles waltl. The sequence continues at coordinate 851,272,381 of NC_090444.1, forward strand.
ACATGTGCGGAGATATGGCATTCGCCGCACCAACTTATGGTGAAAAACTTTCTACAACATTACAGCACCTGCTGGACCCATTTATGGTGGAAGACTTTTTGAAATATTATTCGAATTCATTCTAATTACTACATTTATCATGATGCTTTGGGGCTATTCGAGCTGAAATGTAAGACAGGGTTCTCCCTTTCTGGATTGTGTATTTAACGGCTCCCATGAGCCTTTGAGCTGACGAGCTCTGGTGCAGCACCTGTGCGCATACTGAGTGGTACAAAAACCGGAGTATACCTTTAGGCGGCATTTCAAGCAACCCCGTCTGCCACACTTTGCTCTCCGCTGATGACGGCCGAAAGACAGAAACACGTGTCCGGAGATAGGGCATTCGCCGCACCAACTTATGGTGAAAAACTTTCTACAACGTTACACCACTTGCTGCACCTATTTATGGTGAAAGACCTTTTGAAATATTATTCAAATTCATTCTAATGACTGCATTTATCATGATGCTTTGGGGCTATTCGAGCTGAAATGTAAGACAGGGTGCTCCCTTTTTGGAGTGTGTATTTAACGGCTCCCGTGAGCCTTTGAGCTGATGAGATCTGGTGAAGCACCTGTTCGCCTACTGAGTGGTACAAAAACCTGAGTATACGTTTAGGCGGCATTTCAAGCAACCCCGTCTGCCACACTTTGCTCTCCGCTGATGACGGCCGAAAGCCAGAAACACGTGTCCGGAGATAAGGCATTTGCCGCACCAACTTATGGTGAAAAACTTTCTACAACGTTACAGCACTTGCTGCACCCATTTATGGTGAAAGACTTTTTGAAATATTATTCTAATTCATTCTAAAGACTGCATTTATCATGATGGTTTGGGGGTATTCGAGCTGAAATGTCAGACAGGGTGCTCCCTTTTTGGATTGTGCATTTAACGGCTCCCTTGAGCCTTTGAGCTGACGAGCTCTGGTGAAGCACCTGTGCGCCTACTGAGTGGTACAAAAACCTGAGTATATGTTTAGGCGGCATTTCAAGCAACCCCGTCTGCCACACTTGGCTCTCCGCTGATGACGGCCGAAAGCGAGAAACACATACCCGGAGATACGGCATTCGCTGCACCAACTTATGGTGAAAAACTTTCTACAACGTTACAGCACTTGCTGCACCCATTTATGGTGAAAGACTTTTTGAAATAATATTCGAATTCATTCTAATGACTGCATTTATCATGATGATTTGGGGTTATTCGAGTTGAAATGTAAGACAGTGTGCTCCCTTTTTGGACTGTGTATTGAACGGCTCCCGTGAGCCTTTGAGCTGACGAGCTTTGGTGAAGCACCTGTGCGCCTACTGAGTGGTACAAAAACCTGAGTATACGTTTAGGCACAATTTCAAGCAACCCCGTCTGCCACACTTTGCTATCCACTGATGATGGCCGAAAGCCAGGAAAACGTGTCCGGAGATAAGTCATTCGCCGCACCAACTTATGGTGAAAAACTTTCTACAACATTACAGCACTTGCTGCACCCATTTATGGTGAAAGACTTTTTGAAATATTATTCGAATTCCTCTAAAGACTGCATTTATCATGATGCTTTGGAGCTATTCGAGCAGAAATGTAAGACAGAGTGCTCCCTTTTTGGATTGTGTATTGAATGGCTCCTGTGAGCCTTTGAGCTGACGAGCTCTGGTGAAGCATCCGTGCGCCAACTGAGTGGTACAAAAACCTGAGTATACGTTTAGGCGGCATTTCAAGCAACCCCGTCTGCCACACTTTGCTCTCTGCTGATGACGGCCGAAAGCCAGACACACGTGTCCGGAGATAAGGCATTTGCCGCACCAACTTATGGTGAAAAACTTTCTACAACGTTACAGCACTTGCTGCACCCATTTATGGTGAAAGACTTTTTGAAATATTATTCGAATTCATTCTAATGACTGCACTTATCATGATGCTTTGTGGCTATTCGAGCTGAAATGTAAGACAGGGTTCTCCTTTTTTTGGATTGTGTATTTAACGGCTCCCGTGAGCCTTTGAGCTGACGAGCTCTGGTGAAGCACCTGTGGGCCTACTGAGTGGTACAAAAACCTGAGTATACGTTTAGGCGGCATTTCAAGCAATCCCGTCTGCCACACTTTGCTCTCCTCTGATGACGGCCAAAAGCCAGAAACACGTGGACGGAGATACGGCATTCGCCGCACCAACTTATGGTGAAAAACTTTCTACAACGTTACAGCACTTGCTGCACTCATTTATGGTGAAAGACCTTTTGAAATATTATTCAAATTAATTCTAATGACTGCATTTATCATGTTGATTTGGGGTTATTCGAGCTGAAATGTAAGACAGGGTGCTCCCTTTTTGGATTGTGTATTTAGCGGCTCCCGTAAGCCTTTGAGCTCACGAGCTCTGGTGAAGCACCTGTGCGCCTACTGAGTGGTACAAAAACCTGAGTATACGTTTAGGCGGCATTTCAAGCAACCCCGTCTGCCACACTTTGCTCTCCGCTGATGACGGCCGAAAGCCAGAAACACGTGTCCGGAGATAAGGCATTCGCCGCACCATATTATGGTGAAAAACTTTCTACAACGTTACAGCACTTGCTTCACCCATTTATGGTGAAAGACTTTTTGAAATATTATTCGAATTCATTCTAATGACTGCATTTATCATGATGCTTTGGGGCTATTCGAGCTGAAATGTAAGACAGGGTGCTCCCTTTATGGACTGTGTATTTAACGGCTCCCGTAAGCCTTTGAGCTGATGAGATCTGGTGAAGCACCTGTTCGCCTACTGAGTGGTACAAAAACCTGAGTATACGTTTAGGCGGCATTTCAAGCAACCCCGTCTGCCACACTTTGATCTCCGCTGATGACGGCCGAAAGCCAGAAACACGTGTCCGGAGATAAGGCATTCGCCGCACCAACTTATGGTGAAAAACTTTCTACAACGTTACAGCACTTGCTGCACCCATTTATGGTGAAAGACTTTTTGAAATATTATTCAAATTCATTCTAATGACTGCATTTATCATGATGCTTTGGGGCTATTCGAGCTGAAATATAAGAGAGGGTGGTCCCTTTTTGGATTGTGTATTTAACGGCTCCCGTGAGCCTTTGAGCTGACGAGCTCTGGTGCAGCACCTGCGCGCATACTGGGTGGTACAAAAACCTGAGTATACGTTTAAGCGGCATTTCAAGCAACCCCGTCTGCCACACTTTGTTCTCCGCTGATGACGGCCGAAAGCCAGAAACACGTGTCCGGAGATACGGCATTCGCCGCACCAACTTATGGTGAAAAACTTTCTACAACGTTACAGCACTTGCTGCACCCATTTATGGTGAAAGACCTTTTGAAATATTATTAAAATTCATTCTAATGACTGAATTTATCATGATGATTTGGGGTTATTCGAGCTGAAATGTAAGACAGGGTGCTCCCTTTTTGGACTGTGTATTGAACGGCTCCCGTGAGCCTTTGAGCTGACGAGCTTTGGTGAAGCACCTGTGCGCCTACTGAGTGGTACAAAAACCTGAGTATACGTTTAGGCGGCATTTCAAGCAACCCCGTCTGCCACACTTTGCTCTCCGCTGATGATGGCCGAAAGCTAGAAACACGTGTCCGGATATAAGGCATTCACCGCACCAACGGATGGTGAAAACCTTTCTACAACATTACAGCATTTGCTGCACCCATTTATGGTGAAAGACTTTTTGAAATATTATTCGAATTCATTCTAATGACTGCATTTATCATGATGGTTTGGGGCTATTCGACCTGAAATGTAAGACAGGGTGCTCCCTTTTTGGATTGTGTATTTAACGGCTCCTGTGAGCCTTTGAGCTGACGACCTATGGTGAAGCACCTGTGCGCCAACTGAGTGGTACAAAAACCTGAGTATACGTTTAGGCGGCATTTCAAGCAACCCCGTCTGCCACACTTTGCTCTCCGCTGATGACGGGCAAAAGCCAGAAACACGTGTCCGGAGATAAGGCATTTGACGCACCAAATTATGGTGAAAAACTTTCTACAACGTTACAGCACTTGCTGCACCCATTTATGGTGAAAGACCTTTTGAAATATTATTCAAATTAATTCTAATGACTGCATTTATCATGTTGATTTGGGGTTATTCGAGCTGAAATGTAAGACAGGGTGCTCCCTTTTTGGATTGTGTATTTAACGGCTCCCGTGAGCCTTTGAGCTCAGAAGCTCTGGTGAAGCACCTGTGCGCCTACTGAGTGGTACAAAAACCTGAGTATACGTTTAGGCGGCATTTCCAGCAACCCCGTCTGCCACACTTTGCTCTCCGCTGATGACGGCCGAAAGCCAGAAACACGTGTCCGGAGATAAGGCATTCGACGCACCAAATTATGGTGAAAAACTTTCTACAACGTTACAGCACTTGCTTCACCCATTTATGGTGAAAGACTTTTTGAAATATTAATCGAATTCATTCAAATGACTGCATTGATCAAGATGGTTTGGGGCTATTCGAGCTGAAATGTAAGAGAGGGTGCTCCCTTTTTGGATTGTGTATTTAACGGCTCCTGTGAGCCTTTGAGCTCACGAGCTGTGGTGAAGCACCTGTGCGCCTACTGAGTGGTACAAAAACCTGAGTATACATTTAGGCGGCATTTCAAGCAACCCCGTCTGCCACACTTTGATCTCTGCTGATGACGGCCGAAAGCCAGAAACACGTGTCCGGAGATAAGGCATTCACCGCACCAAATTATGGTGAAAAACTTTCTACAACGTTACAGCACTTGCTTCACCCATTTATGGTGAAAGACTTTTTGAAATATTATTCGAATTCATTCTAATGACTGCTTTTATCATGATGTTTTGGGGCTATTCGAGCTGAAATGTAAGACAGGGTGCTCCCTTTTTGGACTGTGTATTTAACGGCTCCCGTGAGCCTTTGAGCTGATGAGATCTGGTGAAGCATCTGTGCGCCTACTGAGTGGTACAAAAACCTGAGTATACGTTTAGGCGGCATTTCAAGCAACCCCGTCTGCCACACTTTGCTCTGTGCCGATGATGGCCGAAAGCCAAACACACGTGTGCGGAGATAAGGCATTCGCCGCACCAACTTATGGTGAAAAACTTTCTACAACGTTACAGCACTTGCTGCACCCATTTATGGTGAAAGACTTTTTGAAATATTATTCGAATTCATTCTAATGACTGCATTTATCATGATGCTTTAGGGCTATTCGAGCTAAAATGTAAGACAGGGTTCTCCCTTTTTTGATTGTGTATTTACCGGCTCCCGTGAGCCTTTGAGCTGACGAGCTCTGGTGAAGCACCTGTAGGCCTAGTGAGTGGTACAAAAACCTGAGTATACGTTTAGGCGGCATTTCAAGCAACCCCGTCTGCCACACTTTGCTCTCCGCTGATGACGGCCAAAAGCCAGAAACACGTGGCCGGAGATACGGCATTCGCCGCACCAACTTATGGTGAAAAACTTTCTACAACATTACAGCACTTGCTGCACCCATTTATGGTGAAAGACCTTTTGAAATATTATTCAAATTAATTCTAATGACTGCATTTATCATGTTGATTTGGGGTTATTCGAGCTGAAATGTAAGACAGGGTGCTCCCTTTTTGGATTGTGTATTTAACGGCTCCCGTGAGCCTTTGAGCTCACGAGCTCTGGTGAAGCACCTGTGCGCCTACTGAGTGGTACAAAAACCTGAGTATACGTTTAGGCGGCATTTCAAGCAACCCCGTCCGCCACACTTTGCTCTCCGCTGATGACGGCCGATAGCCAGAAACACGTGTCCGGAGATAAGGCATTCGCCTCACCAAATTATGGTGAAAAACTTTCTACAACGTTACAGCACTTGCTTCACCCATTTATGGTGAAAGACTTTTTGAAATATTATTCAAATTCATTCTAAAGACTGCATTTATGATGATGCTTTGGGGCTATTCGAGCTGAAATGTAAGACAGGGTGCTCCCTTTTTGGACTGTGTATTTAACGGCTCCCGTGAGCCTTTGAGCTGATGAGATCTGGTGAAGCACCTGTGCGCCTACTGAGTGGTAGAAAAACCAGAGTATACGTTTAGGCGGCATTTCAAGCAACCCCGTCTGCCGCACTTTGCTCTCCGCTGATGACGGCCGAAAGCCAGAAACATGTGTCCGGAGATAAGGCATTCGCCGCACCAACTTATGGTGAAAAACTTTCTACAACGTTACAGCACTTGCTGCACCCATTTATGGTGAAAGACTTTTTGAAATATTATTAAAATTCATTCTAATGACTGCATTTATCATGATGCTTTGGGGCTATTCGAGCTGAAATGTAAGACAGGGTGCTCCCTTTTTGGATTGTGTATTTAACGGCTCCCGTGAGCCTTTGAGCTGTCGAGCTCTGGTGCAGCACCTGTGCGCATACTGAGTGGTGCAAAAACCTGAGTATACGTTTAGGTGGCATTTTAAGCAACCCCGTCTGCCACACTTTGTTCTCCACTGATGACGGCCGAAAGCCAGAAACACGTGTCCGGAGATACGGCATTCGCCGCACCAACTTATGCTGAAAGACTTTCTACAACGTTACAGCACTTGCTGCACCCATTTATGGTGAAAGACCTTTTGAAATAGTATTCAAATTCATTCTAATGACTAAATTTATCATGATGATTTGGGGTTATTCGAGCTGAAATGTAAGAGAGGGTGCTCCCTTTTTGGACTGTGTATTGAACGGCTCCCGTGAGCCTTTGAGCTGACGAGCTTTGGTGAAGCACCTGTGCGCCTACTGAGTGGTAGAAAAACCTGAGTATACGTTTAGGCGGCATTTCAAGCAACCCCGTCTGCCACACTTTGCTCTCCGCTGATGATGGCCAAAAGCCAGAAACACGTGTCCGGAGATAAGGCATTCGCCGCACCAACGTATGGTGAAAACCTTTCTACAACATTACAGCATTTGCTGCACCCATTTATGGTGAAAGACTTTTTGAAATATTATTTGAATTCATTCTAATGACTGCATTTATCATGATGGTTTGGGGGTATTCGAGCTGAAATGTAAGACAGGGTGCTCCCTTTTCGGATTGTGTATTTAACGGCTCCTGTGAGCCTTTGAGCTGACAACCTATGGTGAAGCACCTGTGCGGCAACTGAGTGGTACAAAAACCTGAGCATACGTGTGAGAAGGTAGCCTCTTTCTAGCCTTGTTACCCCCACTTTTGGCCTGTTTGTGAGTGTATGTCAGGATGTTTGTCACTGTTTTCACTGTCTCACTGGGATCCTGATGGCTAGGCCCCAGTGCTCATAGTGAAAACACTATGTTTTCAGTATGGTTGTTATGTGTCACTGGGACCCTGCTGGTCAGGACCCCAGTGCTCATAGGTTTGTGGCCTATATGTATGTGTCACTGGGACCCTGTCACACAGGGCCCCAGTGCTCATAGGTGTGCATGTATATGTTCCCTGTGTGGTGCCTAACTGTCTCACTGAGGCTCTGCTAACCAGAACCTCAGTGGTTATGCTCTCTCATTACTTTCAAATTGTCACTAACAGGCTAGTGACCAATTTTACCAATTTACATTGGCTTACTGGAACACCCTTATAATTCCCTAGTATATGGTACTGAGGTACCCAGGGTATTGGGGTTCCAGGAGATCCCTATGGGCTGCAGCATTTCTTTTGCCACCCATAGGGAGCTCTGACAATTCTTACACAGGCCTGCCACTGCAGCCTGAGTGAAATAACGTCCACGTTATTTCACAGCCATTTTACACTGCACTTAAGTAACTTATAAGTCACCTATATGTCTAACCTTTACCTGGTAAAGGTTAGGTGCAAAGTTACTTAGTGTGAGGGCACCCTGGCACTAGCCAAGGTGCCCCCACATTGTTCAGAGCCAATTCACTGAACTTTGTGAGTGCGGGGACACCATTACACACGTGCACTACATATAGGTCACTACCTATATGTAGCTTCACCATGGTAACTCCGAATATGGCCATGTAACATGTCTATGATCATGGAATTGCCCCCTCTATGCCATCCTGGCATTGTTGGTACAATTCCATGATCCCAGTGGTCTGTAGCACAGACCCTGGTACTGCCAGACTGCCCTTCCTGGGGTTTCACTGCAGCTGCTGCTGCTGCCAACCCCTCAGACAGGCAGCTGCCTTCCTGGGGTCCAGCCAGGCCTGGCCCAGGATGGCAGAACAAAGAACTTCCTCTGAGAGAGGGTGTGACACCCTCTCCCTTTGGAAAATGGTGTGAAGGCAGGGGAGGAGTAGCCTCCCCCAGCCTCTGGAAATGCTTTGTTGGGCACAGATGTGCCCAATTCTGCATAAGCCAGTCTACACCGGTTCAGGGACCCCTTAGCCCCTGGCGCGAAACTGGACAAAGGAAAGGGGAGTGACCACTCCCCTGACCTGCACCTCCCCTGGGAGGTGTCCAGAGCTCCTCCAGTGTGCTCCAGACCTCTGCCATCTTGGAAACAGAGGTGCTGCTGGCACACTGGACTGCTCTGAGTGGCCAGTGCCACCAGGTGACGTCAGAGACTCCTGCTGATAGGCTCCTTCAGGTGTTAGTAGCCTTTCCTCTCTCCTAGGTAGCCAAACCCTCTTTTCTGGCTATTTAGGGTCTCTGTCTCTGGGGAAACTTTAGATAACGAATGCATGAGCTCAGCCGAGTTCCTCTGCATCTCCCTCTTCACCTTCTGATAAGGAATCGACCGCTGACCGCGCTGGAAGCCTGCAAACCTGCAACATAGTAGCAAAGACGACTACTGCAACTCTGTAACGCTGATCCTGCCGCCTTCTCGACTGTTTTCCTGCTTGTGCATGCTGTGGGGGTAGTCTGCCTCCTCTCTGCACCAGAAGCTCCGAAGAAATCTCCCGTGGGTCGACGGAATCTTCCCCCTGCAACCGCAGGCACCAAAAAGCTGCATTACCGGTCCCTTGGGTCTCCTCTCAGCACGACGAGCGAGGTCCCTCGAATCCAGCGACACCGTCCAAGTGACCCCCACAGTCCAGTGACTCTTCAGCCCAAGTTTGGTGGAGGTAAGTCCTTGCCTCACCTCGCTGGGCTGCATTGCTGGGAACCGCGACTTTGCAGCTACTCCGGCCCCTGTGCACTTCCGGCGGAAATCCTTCGTGCACAGCCAAGCCTGGGTCCACGGCACTCTAACCTGCATTGCACGACTTTCTAAGTTGGTCTCCGGCGACGTGGGACTCCTTTGTGCAACTTCGGCGAGCACCGTTTCACGCATCCTCGTAGTGCCTGTTGCTGGCACTTCTCCGGGTGCTACCTGCTTCAGTGAGGGCTCTTTGTCTTGCTCGACGTCCCCTCTCTCTGCAGGTCCAATTTGCGACCTCCTGGTCCCTCCTGGGCCCCAGCAGCGTCCAAAAACGCCAAACGCACGATTTGCGTGTAGCAAGGCTTGTTTGCGTCCATCCGGCGGGAAAACACTTCTGCACGACTCTCCAAGGCGTGGGGGATCCATCCTCCAAAGGGGAAGTCTCTAGCCCTTGTCGTTCCTGCAGTATTCACAGTTCTTCAGCCTAGTAAGAGCTTCTTTGCACCAACCGCTGGCATTTCTTGGGCATCTGCCCATCTCCGAGCTGCTTGTGACTTTTGGACTTGGTCCCCTTGTTCCACAGGTACCCTCAGTCAGGAATCCATCGTTGTTGCATTGCTGATTTGTGTTTTCCTTGCATTTTCCCTCTAACACGACTATTTTGTCCTTAGGGGAACTTTAGTGCACTTTGCACTCACTTTTCAGGGTCTTGGGTAGGGTTATTTTTCTAACTCTCACTATTTTCTAATAGTCCCAGCGACCCTCTACAAGGTCACATAGGTTTGGGGTCCATTCGTGGTTCGCATTCCACTTCTGGAGTATATGGTTTGTGTTGCCCCTATCCCTATGTTTCCCCATTGCATCCTATTGTAACTATACATTGTTTGCACTGTTTTCTAAGACTATACTGCATATTTTTGCTATTGTGTATATATATCTTGTGTATATTTCCTATCCTCTCACTGAGGGTACACTCTAAGATACTTTGGCATATTGTCATAAAAATAAAGTACCTTTATTTTTAGTATAACTGTGTATTGTGTTTTCTTATGATATTGTGCATATGACACTAAGTGGTACTGTAGTAGCTTCACACGTCTCCTAGTTCAGCCTAAGCTGCTCTGCTAAGCTACCATTATCTATCAGCCTAAGCTGCTAGACACCCTATACACTAATAAGGGATAACTGGGCCTGGTGCAAGGTGCAAGTACCCCTTGGTACTCACTACAAGCCAGTCCAGCCTCCTACATTGGTTGGGCAGTGGTGGGATAAGTGCTTGAGACTACTTACCACTCTTGTCATTGTACTTTTCATAAGAGAAAAATATACAAAACAAGGTCAGTGTATATACACATAGCCAAAAAGTTTTGCATTTCCTCTTTTCACTCTTTTCTAAGTGCTGAAAAGTACTACTAAACTTTCAAAAAGTTCTTAAAAGTTTAAAAAGTTTTTTTCTTTCTTTCCAAAAAGTTCTGAAAACTTTTTTCTCTTTGTCTATCACTTTAACTCTCTCTAAAAATGTCTGGCACAGGCCAAAATGTTGAACTGTCCAAACTTGCATATGATCACCTTAGCTGGAAAGGAGCAAGGAGTCTCTGCATAGAGAGAGGTTTGAGTGTAGGGAAGAATCCTTCTTTAGAACTGTTAATTAATATGCTTAGAGTACAGGATAAGGCCATAAGTGCCCAATCTGTAGAAAAAGTAGCTAATGGTTCTCAATCTGATCCAGGGACTCCCCCAGGAAAAGGTTCAGGAAAGAAACTCCTCAGCCTGCCCATTACTAGACAGTCTAGCATAGTTGGTACAGAGGTTGAATCACATCATACTGATGATGTGCTCTCACTTTATGCTGGTAGCCAAGCTGTTAGGGTGCCCTCTGTAAGGGACAGGTCTCCTTCTGTTCATTCCCATCATACCTCTGTATCTAGAAATGTCCCTCCCACCCACCCTGATGACAGATTGTTAGAAAGGGAGCTCAATAGATTGAGAGTGGAACAAACCAGACTGAAGCTCAAGAAGCAACAGCTGGATTTGGATAGACAGTCTTTAGAATTAGAGAAGGAAAGACAGAAGTTGGGTTTAGATACCCATGGTGGCAGCAGCAGTATTCCCCATAGTCATCCTGCAAAAGAGCATGATTCCAGGAATCTGCACAAGATAGTCCCCCCTTATAAGGAGGGGGATGACATTAACAAGTGGTTTGCTGCACTTGAGAGGGCCTGTGTTGTACAGGATGTCCCTCAAAGGCAGTGGGCTGCTATCCTATGGCTATCATTTAGTGGAAAAGGTAGGGATAGACTCCTTACTGTGAAAGAAAATGATGCCAATAATTTTACAGTTCTTAAGAATGCACTCCTGGATGGTTATGGCTTAACCACTGAACAATACAGGATAAAGTTCAGAGAGACCAAAAAGGAGTCTTCACAAGACTGGGTTGATTTCATTGACCAGGCAGTGAAGGCCTTGGAGGGGTGGTTACATGGCAGTAAAGTTACTGATTATGAAAGCCTGTATAACACAATCCTGAGAGAGCATATACTTAATAATTGTGTGTCTGATTTGTTGCTCCAGTACCTGGTAGACTCTGATCTGACCTCTCCCCAAGAATTGGGAAAGAAGGCAGACAAATGGGTCAGAACAAGGGTGAACAGAAAAGTTCATACAGGGGGTGACAAAGATGGCAATAAGAAGAAAGATGGTGAAAAATCTCAAGATAAGCATGGGGATAAGGGTAAAACCAAAGATCCCACTTCAAATCTTAAACACTCTTCAGAGGGTGGGGATAAAACAAATTCTTCCTCTTCTTCCCAACCTGCACACATTAAAAAGCCTTGGTGCTTTGTGTGTAAAAACAGAGGCCATAGGCCAGGGGATAAGTCCTGTCCAGGTAAACCCCCTGAGCCTACTACCACTAATACATCAAGCTCTAGTGCCCCTAGCAGTAGTGGTACTAGTGGTGGGACTGCTGGCAACAGTCAAGCAAAGGGTGTAGTTGGGTTCACTTTTGGGTCCATAGTAGAAACTGGGGTAGTCACTCCCAAGACAGTTTCTGTCACACCTAGTGGCATTGGCCTTGCCACACTGGCTGCTTGTCCCCTTACAATGGATAAGTACAGGCAGACAGTTTCAATAAATGGTGTTGAGGCCTTGGCCTACAGGGACACAGGTGCCAGTTTCACTTTGGTGACTGAAAACCTAGTGCCTCCTGAACAACACATCATTGGACAACAGTATAAGATTATTGATGTCCATAACTCCACTAAGTTTCTTCCCTTAGCTATAATTCAGTTTAGTTGGGGTGGAGTTACTGGCCCTAAGCAGGTGGTGGTATCACCTAGCTTACCTGTAGACTGTCTCTTAGGTAATGACCTAGAGGCCTCAGGTTGGGCTGATGTCGAGTTTTATGCCCATGCAGCCATGCTGGGCATCCCTGAGGAATTGTTCCCTCTCATTTCAACTGAAATGAAAAAGCAAAGGAGAGAAGGCCTGAAAACTCAGGATCCCTCTCCATCAACAGGTAAAAAGGGTATCACAGTATCCCCTAACCACCCTACCATTCAGGATACCATTCCTGTGGTGGGAGAAACCTCTCCTAGGGTGGCACCTGTTCCAAGGGAATCATCAGCTGGCAAAGCTGGACTCCCTGAGGTAGAAGTACCTCTCTGTGGGATAACTAACATTGGTGACAAAAAGAGCACCATTTTAGTTAACATGGAGCATCCCTCCAACCCTCCCAGAGAAACTTTAGTGCAGAAACCCTGCACTGCCTCACAACACTTAGGACAGCATCCCTGCCCTAGTGTGGAGCTCATAGGACAGCATCCCTGCCCTGCTCCAACTCAAGAGAAACAGCATCCCTGTTCTCTCTTCCAGCCAAACGGACAAAGTTTTTGCCCAGCTATGGCTTTATTGAGACAGCATCCCTGTCTGGCATTTCCATCACTACAAATAGGTTCAGTGGACAATTCCCACTGCTCTAAACTAAAACTTACTGATAGAAACTCTGAAAATACATCTTCACATTGTTGCTTAGCTAAAAAACTTCAAACAGGGTGGTTTACATCCCCACAGGGAAGTAACCATATAGTGGATGATAAAGGGAGTAACCAGTCTATTGCAGAGCTACTCTCTACTTATCACCACTTAGACAATAAAGTCTCAACTGGCCAAGGTTAGCCTTATTGTCCTTCGTTTGCGGGGGGGTTGTGTGAGAAGGTAGCCTCTTTCTAGCCTTGTTACCCCCACTTTTGGCCTGTTTGTGAGTGTATGTCAGGATGTTTGTCACTGTTTTCACTGTCTCACTGGGATCCTGATGGCTAGGCCCCAGTGCTCATAGTGAAAACACTATGTTTTCAGTATGGTTGTTATGTGTCACTGGGACCCTGCTGGTCAGGACCCCAGTGCTCATAGGTTTGTGGCCTATATGTATGTGTCACTGGGACCCTGTCACACAGGGCCCCAGTGCTCATAGGTGTGCAAGTATATGTTCCCTGTGTGGTGCCTAACTGTCTCACTGAGGCTCTGCTAACCAGAACCTCAGTGGTTATGCTCTCTCATTACTTTCAAATTGTCACTAACAGGCTAGTGACCAATTTTACCAATTTACATTGGCTTACTGGAACACCCTTATAATTCCCTAGTATATGGTACTGAGGTACCCAGGGTATTGGGGTTCCAGGAGATCCCTATGGGCTGCAGCATTTCTTTTGCCACCCATAGGGAGCTCTGACAATTCTTACACAGGCCTGCCACTGCAGCCTGAGTGAAATAACGTCCACGTTATTTCACAGCCATTTTACACTGCACTTAAGTAACTTATAAGTCACCTATATGTCTAACCTTTACCTGGTAAAGGTTAGGTGCAAAGTTACTTAGTGTGAGGGCACCCTGGCACTAGCCAAGGTGCCCCCACATTGTTCAGAGCCAATTCACTGAACTTTGTGAGTGCGGGGACACCATTACACGCGTGCACTACATATAGGTCACTACCTATATGTAGCTTCACCATGGTAACTCCGAATATGGCCATGTAACATGTCTATGATCATGGAATTGCCCCCTCTATGCCATCCTGGCATTGTTGGTACAATTCCATGATCCCAGTGGTCTGTAGCACAGACCCTGGTACTGCCAGACTGCCCTTCCTGGGGTTTCACTGCAGCTGCTGCTGCTGCCAACCCCTCAGACAGGCAGCTGCCCTCCTGGGGTCCAGCCAGGCCTGGCCCAGGATGGCAGAACAAAGAACTTCCTCTGAGAGAGGGTGTGACACCCTCTCCCTTTGGAAAATGGTGTGAAGGCAGGGGAGGAGTAGCCTCCCCCAGCCTCTGGAAATGCTTTGTTGGGCACAGATGTGCCCAATTCTGCATAAGCCAGTCTACACCGGTTCAGGGACCCCTTAGCCCCTGCTCTGGCGCGAAACTGGACAAAGGAAAGGGGAGTGACCACTCCCCTGACCTGCACCTCCCCTGGGAGGTGTCCAGAGCTCCTCCAGTGTGCTCCAGACCTCTGCCATCTTGGAAACAGAGGTGCTGCTGGCACACTGGACTGCTCTGAGTGGCCAGTGCCACCAGGTGACGTCAGAGACTCCTGCTGATAGGCTCCTTCAGGTGTTAGTAGCCTTTCCTCTCTCCTAGGTAGCCAAACCCTCTTTTCTGGCTATTTAGGGTCTCTGTCTCTGGGGAAACTTTAGATAACGAATGCATGAGCTCAGCCGAGTTCCTCTGCATCTCCCTCTTCACCTTCTGATAAGGAATCGACCGCTGACCGCGCTGGAAGCCTGCAAACCTGCAACATAGTAGCAAAGACGACTACTGCAACTCTGTAACGCTGATCCTGCCGCCTTCTCGACTGTTTTCCTGCTTGTGCATGCTGTGGGGGTAGTCTGCCTCCTCTCTGCACCAGAAGCTCCGAAGAAATCTCCCGTGGGTCGACGGAATCTTCCCCCTGCAACCGCAGGCACCAAAAAGCTGCATTACCGGTCCCTTGGGTCTCCTCTCAGCACGACGAGCGAGGTCCCTCGAATCCAGCGACACCGTCCAAGTGACCCCCACAGTCCAGTGACTCTTCAGCCCAAGTTTGGTGGAGGTAAGTCCTTGCCTCACCTCGCTGGGCTGCATTGCTGGGAACCGCGACTTTGCAGCTACTCCGGCCCCTGTGCACTTCCGGCGGAAATCCTTCGTGCACAGCCAAGCCTGGGTCCACGGCACTCTAACCTGCATTGCACGACTTTCTAAGTTGGTCTCCGGCGATGTGGGACTCCTTTGTGCAACTTCGGCAAGCACCGTTTCACGCATCCTCGTAGTGCCTGTTGCTGGCACTTCTCCGGGTGCTACCTGCTTCAGTGAGGGCTCTTTGTCTTGCTCGACGTCCCCTCTCTCTGCAGGTCCAATTTGCGACCTCCTGGTCCCTCCTGGGCCCCAGCAGCGTCCAAAAACGCCAAACGCACGATTTGCGTGTAGCAAGGCTTGTTGGCGTCCATCCGGCGGGAAAACACTTCTGCACGACTCTCCAAGGCGTGGGGGATCCATCCTCCAAAGGGGAAGTCTCTAGCCCTTGTCGTTCCTGCAGTATTCACAGTTCTTCAGCCTAGTAAGAGCTTCTTTGCACCAACCGCTGGCATTTCTTGGGCATCTGCCCATCTCCGAGCTGCTTGTGACTTTTGGACTTGGTCCCCTTGTTCCACAGGTACCCTCAGTCAGGAATCCATCGTTGTTGCATTGCTGATTTGTGTTTTCCTTGCATTTTCCCTCTAACACGACTATTTTGTCCTTAGGGGAACTTTAGTGCACTTTGCACTCACTTTTCAGGGTCTTGGGTAGGGTTATTTTTCTAACTCTCACTATTTTCTAATAGTCCCAGCGACCCTCTACAAGGTCACATAGGTTTGGGGTCCATTCGTGGTTCGCATTCCACTTCTGGAGTATATGGTTTGTGTTGCCCCTATCCCTATGTTTCCCCATTGCATCCTATTGTAACTATACATTGTTTGCACTGTTTTCTAAGACTATACTGCATATTTTTGCTATTGTGTATATATATCTTGTGTATATTTCCTATCCTCTCACTGAGGGTACACTCTAAGATACTTTGGCATATTGTCATAAAAATAAAGTACCTTTATTTTTAGTATAACTGTGTATTGTGTTTTCTTATGATATTGTGCATATGACACTAAGTGGTACTGTAGTAGCTTCACACGTCTCCTAGTTCAGCCTAAGCTGCTCTGCTAAGCTACCATTATCTATCAGCCTAAGCTGCTAGACACCCTATACACTAATAAGGGATAACTGGGCCTGGTGCAAGGTGCAAGTACCCCTTGGTACTCACTACAAGCCAGTCCAGCCTCCTACAATACGTTTAGGCGGCATTTCAAGCAACCCCGCCTGCCACACTTTGCTCTCCGCTGATGACGGCCAAAAGCCAGAAACACGTGGCCGGAGATACGGCATTCGCCGCACCAACTTATGGTGAAAAACTTTCTACAACGTTACAGCACTTGCTGCACCCATTTATGGTGAAAGACCTTTTGAAATATTATTCAAATTCATTCTAATCACTGCATTTATCATGTTGATTTGGGGTTATTCGAGCTGAAATGTAAGACAGGGTGCTCCCTTTTTGGATTGTGTATTTAACGGCTCCCGTGAGCTTTTGAGCTCACAAGCTCTGGTGAAGCACCTGTGCGCCTACTGAGTGGTACAAAAACCTGAGTATACGTTTAGGCGGCATTTCAAGCAACCCCGTCTGCCACACTTTGCTCTCCGCTGATGACGGCCGAAAGCCAGAAACAGGTGTCGGGAGATAAGGCATTCGCAGCACCAAATTATGCTGAAAAACTTTCTACAACGTTACAGCACTTGCTTCACCCATTTATGGTGAAAGACGTTTTGAAATATTATTCGAATTCATTCTAATGACTGCATTTATCATGATGTTTTGGGGCTATTCGAGCTGAAATGTAAGACAGGGTGCTCCCTTTTTGGACTGTGTATTTAACGGCTCCCGTGAGCCTTTGAGCTGATGAGATCTGGTGAAGCATCTGTGCGCCTACTGAGTGGTTCAAAAACCTGAGTATACGTTTAGGCTGCATTTCAAGCAACCCCGTCTGCCACACTTTTCTCTGTGCCGATGATGGCCGAAAGCCAAACACACGTGTCCGGAGATACGGCATTCGCCGCACCAACTTATGGTGAAAAACTTTCTACAACGTTACAGCACTTGCTGCACCCATTTATGGTGAAAGACCTTTTGAAATATTATTCAAATTAATTCTAATGACTGCATTTATCATGTTGATTTGGGGTTATTCGAGCTGAAATGTAAGACAGGGTGCTCCCTTTTTGGATTGTGTATTTAAAGGCTCCCGTGAGCCTTTGAGCTCACAAGCTCTGGTGAAGCACCTGTGCGCCTACTGAGTGGTACAAAAACCTGAGTATACGTTTAGGCGGCATTTCAAGCAACCCCGTCTGCCACACTTTGCTCTCCGCTGATGACGGCCAAAAGCCAGAAACACGTGGCCGGAGATACGGCATTCGCCGCACCAACTTATGGTGAAAAACTTTCTACAACGTTACAGCACTTGCTGCACCCATTTATGGTGAAAGACTTTTTGAAATATTATTCGAATTCATTCTAATGACTGCATTTATCATGATGGTTTGGGGCTATTCGACCTGAAATGTAAGACAGGGTGCTCCCTTTTTGGATTGTGTATTTAACGGCTCCTGTGAGCCTTTGAGCTGACGACCTATGGTGAAGCACCTGTGCGCCTACTGAGTGGTACAAAAACCTGAGTATACGTTTAGGCGGCATTTCAAGCAACCCCGTCTGCCACACTTTGCTCTCCGCTGATGATGGCCGAAAGCTAGAAACACGTGTCCGGATATAAGGCATTCGCCGCACCAACGGATGGTGAAAACCTTTCTACAACATTACAGCATTTGCTGCACCCATTTATGGTGAAAGACTTTTTGAAATATTATTCAAATTCATTCTAATGACTGCATTTATCATGATGGTTTGGGGCTATTCGACCTGAAATGTAAGACAGGGTGCTCCCTTTTTGGATTGTGTATTTAACGGCTCCTGTGAGCCTTTGAGCTGACGACCTATGGTGAAGCACCTGTGCGCCAACTGAGTGGTACAAAAACCTGAGTATACGTTTAGGCGGCATTTCAAGCAACCCCGTCTGCCACACTTTGCTCTCCGCTGATGACGGGCAAAAGCCAGAAACATGTGTCCGGAGATAAGGCATTCGACGCACCAAATTATGGTGAAAAACTTTCTACAACGTTACAGCACTTGCTGCACCCATTTATGGTGAAAGACCTTTTGAAATATTATTCAAATTAATTCTAATGACTGCATTTATCATGTTGATTTGGGGTTATTCGAGCTGAAATGTAAGACAGGGTGCTCCCTTTTTGGATTGTGTATTTAACGGCTCCCGTGAGCCTTTGAGCTCAGAAGCTCTGGTGAAGCACCTGTGCGCCTACTGAGTGGTACAAAAACCTGAGTATACGTTTAGGCGGCATTTCCAGCAACCCCGTCTGCCACACTTTGCTCTCCGCTGATGACGGCCGAAAGCCAGAAACACGTGTCCGGAGATAAGGCATTCGACGCACCAAATTATGGTGAAAAACTTTCTACAACGTTACAGCACTTGCTTCACCCATTTATGGTGAAAGACTTTTTGAAATATTAATCGAATTCATTCAAATGACTGCATTGATCAAGATGGTTTGGGGCTATTCGAGCTGAAATGTAAGAGAGGGTGCTCCCTTTTTGGATTGTGTATTTAACGGCTCCTGTGAGCCTTTGAGCTGATGACCTATGGTGAAGCACCTGTGCGCCAACTGAGTGGTACAAAAACCTGAGTATACGTTTAGGCGGCATTTCAAGCAACCCCGTCTGCCACACTTTGCTCTCTGCTGATGACGGCCAAAAGCCAGAAACACGTGGCCGGAGATACGGCATTCGCCGCACCAACTTATGGTGAAAAACTTTCTACAACGTTACAGCACTTGCTGCACCCATTTATGGTGAAAGACCTTTTGAAATATTATTCAAATTCATTCTAATGACTGCATTTATCATGTTGATTTGGGGTTATTCGAGCTGAAATGTAAGACAGGGTGCTCCCTTTTTGGATTGTGTATTTAACGGCTCCTGTGAGCCTTTGAGCTCACGAGCTGTGGTGAAGCACCTGTGCGCCTACTGAGTGGTACAAAAACCTGAGTATACGTTTAGGCGGCATTTCAAGCAACCCCGTCTGCCACACTTTGATCTCTGCTGATGACGGCCGAAAGCCAGAAACACGTGTCCGGAGATAAGGCATTCACCGCACCAAATTATGGTGAAAAACTTTCTACAACGTTACAGCACTTGCTTCACCCATTTATGGTGAAAGACTTTTTGAAATATTATTCGAATTCATTCTAATGACTGCTTTTATCATGATGTTTTGGGGCTATTCGAGCTGAAATGTAAGACAGGGTGCTCCCTTTTTGGACTGTGTATTTAACGGCTCCCGTGAGCCTTTGAGCTGATGAGATCTGGTGAAGCATCTGTGCGCCTACTGAGTGGTACAAAAACCTGAGTATACGTTTAGGCGGCATTTCAAGCAACCCCGTCTGCCACACTTTGCTCTGTGCCGATGATGGCCGAAAGCCAAACACACGTGTGCGGAGATAAGGCATTCGCCGCACCAACTTATGGTGAAAAACTTTCTACAACGTTACAGCACTTGCTGCACCCATTTATGGTGAAAGACTTTTTGAAATATTATTCGAATTCATTCTAATGACTGCATTTATCATGATGCTTTAGGGCTATTCGAGCTAAAATGTAAGACAGGGTTCTCCCTTTTTGGATTGTGTATTTACCGGCTCCCGTGAGCCTTTGAGCTGACGAGCTCTGGTGAAGCACCTGTGGGCCTACTGAGTGGTACAAAAACCTGAGTATACGTTTAGGCGGCATTTCAAGCAACCCCGTCTGCCACACTTTGCTCTCCGCTGATGACGGCCAAAAGCCAGAAACACGTGGCCGGAGATACGGCATTCGCCGCACCAACTTATGGTGAAAAACTTTCTACAACATTACAGCACTTGCTGCACCCATTTATGGTGAAAGACCTTTTGAAATATTATTCAAATTAATTCTAATGACTGCATTTATCATGTTGATTTGGGGTTATTCGAGCTGAAATGTAAGACAGGGTGCTCCCTTTTTGGATTGTGTATTTAACGGCTCCCGTGAGCCTTTGAGCTCACGAGCTCTGGTGAAGCACCTGTGCGCCTACTGAGTGGTACAAAAACCTGAGTATACGTTTAGGCGGCATTTCAAGCAACCCCGTCTGCCACACTTTGCTCTCCGCTGATGACGGCCGATAGCCAGAAACACGTGTCCGGAGATAAGGCATTCGCCTCACCAAATTATGGTGAAAAACTTTCTACAACGTTACAGCACTTGCTTCACCCATTTATGGTGAAAGACTTTTTGAAATATTATTCAAATTCATTCTAAAGACTGCATTTATGATGATGCTTTGGGGCTATTCGAGCTGAAATGTAAGACAGGGTGCTCCCTTTTTGGACTGTGTATTTAACGGCTCCCGTGAGCCTTTGAGCTGATGAGATCTGGTGAAGCACCTGTGCGCCTACTGAGTGGTAGAAAAACCAGAGTATACGTTTAGGCGGCATTTCAAGCAACCCCGTCTGCCGCACTTTGCTCTCCGCTGATGACGGCCGAAAGCCAGAAACATGTGTCCGGAGATAAGGCATTCGCCGCACCAACTTATGGTGAAAAACTTTCTACAACGTTACAGCACTTGCTGCACCCATTTATGGTGAAAGACTTTTTGAAATATTATTAAAATTCATTCTAATGACTGCATTTATCATGATGCTTTGGGGCTATTCGAGCTGAAATGTAAGACAGGGTGCTCCCTTTTTGGATTGTGTATTTAACGGCTCCCGTGAGCCTTTGAGCTGTCGAGCTCTGGTGCAGCACCTGTGCGCATACTGAGTGGTACAAAAACCTGAGTATACGTTTAGGCGGCATTTTAAGCAACCCCGTCTGCCACACTTTGTTCTCCACTGATGACGGCCGAAAGCCAGAAACACGTGTCCGGAGATACGGCATTCGCCGCACCAACTTATGCTGAAAGACTTTCTACAACGTTACAGCACTTGCTGCACCCATTTATGGTGAAAGACCTTTTGAAATACTATTCAAATTCATTCTAATGACTAAATTTATCATGATGATTTGGGGTTATTCAAGCTGAAATGTAAGACAGGGTGCTCCCTTTTTGGACTGTGTATTGAACGGCTCCCGTGAGCCTTTGAGCTGACGAGCTTTGGTGAAGCACCTGTGCGCCTACTGAGTGGTAGAAAAACCTGAGTATACGTTTAGGCGGCATTTCAAGCAACCCCGTCTGCCACACTTTGCTCTCCGCTGATGATGGCCAAAAGCCAGAAGCACGTGTCCGGAGATAAGGCATTCGCCGCACCAACGTATGGTGAAAACCTTTCTACAACATTACAGCATTTGCTGCACCCATTTATGGTGAAAGACTTTTTGAAATATTATTTGAATTAATTCTAATGACTGCATTTATCATGATGGTTTGGGGGTATTCGAGCTGAAATGTAAGACAGGGTGCTCCCTTTTCGGATTGTGTATTTAACGGCTCCTGTGAGCCTTTGAGCTGACAACCTATGGTGAAGCACCTGTGCGGCAACTGAGTGGTACAAAAACCTGAGCATACGTTTAGGCGGCATTTCAAGCAACCCCGCCTGCCACACTTTGCTCTCCGCTGATGACGGCCAAAAGCCAGAAACACGTGGCCGGAGATACGGCATTCGCCGCACCAACTTATGGTGAAAAACTTTCTACAACGTTACAGCACTTGCTGCACCCATTTATGGTGAAAGACCTTTTGAAATATTATTCAAATTCATTCTAATCACTGCATTTATCATGTTGATTTGGGGTTATTCGAGCTGAAATGTAAGACAGGGTGCTCCCTTTTTGGATTGTGTATTTAACGGCTCCCGTGAGCCTTTGAGCTCACAAGCTCTGGTGAAGCACCTGTGCGCCTACTGAGTGGTACAAAAACCTGAGTATACGTTTAGGCGGCATTTCAAGCAACCCCGTCTGCCACACTTTGCTCTCCGCTGATGACGGCCGAAAGCCAGAAACAGGTGTCCGGAGATAAGGCATTCGCATCACCAAATTATGCTGAAAAACTTTCTACAACGTTACAGCACTTGCTTCACCCATTTATGGTGAAAGACGTTTTGAAATATTATTCGAATTCATTCTAATGACTGCATTTATCATGATGTTTTGGGGCTATTCGAGCTGAAATGTAAGACAGGGTGCTCCCTTTTTGGACTGTGTATTTAACGGCTCCCGTGAGCCTTTGAGCTGATGAGATCTGGTGAAGCATCTGTGCGCCTACTGAGTGGTACAAAAACCTGAGTATACGTTTAGGCTGCATTTCAAGCAACCCCGTCTGCCACACTTTTCTCTGTGCCGATGATGGCCGAAAGCCAAACACACGTGTCCGGAGATAAGGCATTCGCCGCACCAACTTATGGTGAAAAACTTTCTACAACGTTATAGCACTTGCTGCACCCATTTATGGTGAAAGACTTTTTGAAATATTATTCGAATTCATTCTAATAACTGCACTTATCATGATGCTTTGGAGCTATTCGAGCTGAAATGTAAGACAGGGTTCTCCCTTTTTGGATTGTGTATTTAACGGCTCCCGTGAGCCTTTGAGCTGACGAGCTCTGGTGAAGCAACTGTCGGCCTATTGAGTGGTACAAAAACCTGAGTATACGTTTAGGCGGCATTTCAAGCAACCCCGTCTGCCACACTTTGCTCTCCGCTGATGACGGCCAAAAGCCAGAAACACGTGGCCGGAGATACGGCATTCGCCGCACCAACTTATGGTGAAAAACTTTCTACAACGTTACAGCACTTGCTGCACCCATTTATGGTGAAAGACCTTTTGAAATATTATTCAAATTAATTCTAATGACTGCATTTATCATGTTGATTTGGGGTTATTCGAGCTGAAATGTAAGACAGGTTGCTCCCTTTTTGGATTGTGTATTTAACGTCTCCCGTGAGACTTTGAGCTCACAAGCTCTGGTGAAGCACCTGTGCGCCTACTGAGTGGTACAAAAACCTGAGTATACGTTTAGGCGGCATTTCAAGCAACCCCGTCTGCCACACTTTGCTCTCCGCTGATGACGGCCAAAAGCCAGAAACACGTGGCCGGAGATACGGCATTCGCCGCACCAACTTATGGTGAAAAACTTTCTACAACGTTACAGCACTTGCTGCACCCATTTATGGTGAAAGACCTTTTGAAATATTATTCAAATTAATTCTAATGACTGCATTTATCAGGATGCTTTGGGGCTATTCGAGCTGAAATGTAAGACAAGGTGCTCCCTTTTTGGACTGTGTATTTAACGGCTCCCGTGAGCCTTTGAGCTGATGAGATCTGGTGAAGCACCTGTGCACCTACTGAGTGGTACAAAAACCTGAGTATACGTTTAGGCGGCATTTCAAGCAACCCCGTCTGCCACACTTTGCTCTGTGCCAATGACGGCCGAAAGCCAGACACACGTGTCCGGAGATAAGGCATTCGCAGCACCAACTTATGGTGAAAAACTTTT
Organism: Pleurodeles waltl; assembly: GCF_031143425.1. NCBI lineage: Eukaryota > Metazoa > Chordata > Amphibia > Caudata > Salamandridae > Pleurodeles > Pleurodeles waltl. The sequence goes on from NC_090444.1 coordinate 851,296,118, forward strand.
TACAACATTACAGCACTTGCTGCACCCATTTTTGGTGAAAGACCTTTTGAAATATTATTCAAATTAATTCTAATGACTGCATTTATCATGTTGATTTGGGGTTATTCGAGCTGAAATGTAAGACAGGGTGCTCCCTTTTTGGATTGTGTATTTAACGGCTCCTGTGAGCCTTTGAGCTCACGAGCTGTGGTGAAGCACCTGTGCGCCTACTGAGTGGTACAAAAACCTGAGTATACGTTTAGGCGGCATTTCAAGCAACCCCGTCTGCCACACTTTGATCTCTGCTGATGACGGCCGAAAGCCAGAAACACGTGTCCGGAGATAAGGCATTCACCGCACCAAATTATGGTGAAAAACTTTCTACAACGTTACAGCACTTGCTTCACCCATTTATGGTGAAAGACTTTTTGAAATATTATTCGAATTCATTCTAATGACTGCTTTTATCATGATGTTTTGGGGCTATTCGAGCTGAAATGTAAGACAGGGTGCTCCCTTTTTGGACTGTGTATTTAACGGCTCCCGTGAGCCTTTGAGCTGATGAGATCTGGTGAAGCATCTGTGCGCCTACTGAGTGGTACAAAAACCTGAGTATACGTTTAGGCGGCATTTCAAGCAACCCCGTCTGCCACACTTTGCTCTGTGCCGATGATGGCCGAAAGCCAAACACACGTGTGCGGAGATAAGGCATTCGCCGCACCAACTTATGGTGAAAAACTTTCTACAACGTTACAGCACTTGCTGCACCCATTTATGGTGAAAGACTTTTTGAAATATTATTCGAATTCATTCTAATGACTGCATTTATCATGATGCTTTAGGGCTATTCGAGCTAAAATGAAAGACAGGGTTCTCCCTTTTTGGATTGTGTATTTACCGGCTCCCGTGAGCCTTTGAGCTGACGAGCTCTGGTGAAGCACCTGTGGGCCTACTGAGTGGTACAAAAACCTGAGTATACGTTTAGGCGGCATTTCAAGCAACCCCGTCTGCCACACTTTGCTCTCCGCTGATGATGGCCAAAAGCCAGAAACACGTGGCCGGAGATACGGCATTCGCCGCACCAACTTATGGTGAAAAACTTTCTACAACATTACAGCACTTGCTGCACCCATTTATGGTGAAAGACCTTTTGAAATATTATTCAAATTAATTCTAATGACTGCATTTATCATGTTGATTTGGGGTTATTCGAGCTGAAATGTAAGACAGGGTGCTCCCTTTTTGGATTGTTTATTTAACGGCTCCCGTGAGCCTTTGAGCTCACGAGCTCTGGTGAAGCACCTGTGCGCCTACTGAGTGGTACAAAAACCTGAGTATATATTTAGGCGGCATTTCAAGCAACCCCGTCTGCCACACTTTGCTCTCCGCTGATGACGGCCGATAGCCAGAAACACGTGTCCGGAGATACGGCATTCGCCGCACCAACTTATGCTGAAAGACTTTCTACAACGTTACAGCACTTGCTGCACCCATTTATGGTGAAAGACCTTTTGAAATACTATTCAAATTCATTCTAATGACTAAATTTATCATGATGATTTGGGGTTATTCGAGCTGAAATGTAAGACAGGGTGCTCCCTTTTTGGACTGTGTATTGAACGGCTCCCGTGAGCCTTTGAGCTGACGAGCTTTGGTGAAGCACCTGTGCGCCTACTGAGTGGTAGAAAAACCTGAGTATACGTTTAGGCGGCATTTCAAGCAACCCCGTCTGCCACACTTTGCTCTCCGCTGATGATGGCCAAAAGCCAGAAACACGTGTCCGGAGATAAGGCATTCGCCGCACCAACGTATGGTGAAAACCTTTCTACAACATTACAGCATTTGCTGCACCCATTTATGGTGAAAGACTTTTTGAAATATTATTTGAATTAATTCTAATGACTGCATTTATCATGATGGTTTGGGGGTATTCGAGCTGAAATGTAAGACAGGGTGCTCCCTTTTCGGATTGTGTATTTAACGGCTCCTGTGAGCCTTTGAGCTGACAACCTATGGTGAAGCACCTGTGCAGCAACTGAGTGGTACAAAAACCTGAGCATACGTTTAGGCGGCATTTCAAGCAACCCCGCCTGCCACACTTTGCTCTCCGCTGATGACGGCCAAAAGCCAGAAACACGTGGCCGGAGATACGGCATTCGCCGCACCAACTTATGGTGAAAAACTTTCTACAACGTTACAGCACTTGCTGCACCCATTTATGGTGAAAGACCTTTTGAAATATTATTCAAATTCATTCTAATCACTGCATTTATCATGTTGATTTGGGGTTATTCGAGCTGAAATGTAAGACAGGGTGCTCCCTTTTTGGATTGTGTATTTAACGGCTCCCGTGAGCCTTTGAGCTCACAAGCTCTGGTGAAGCACCTGTGCGCCTACTGAGTGGTACAAAAACCTGAGTATACGTTTAGGCGGCATTTCAAGCAACCCCGTCTGCCACACTTTGCTCTCCGCTGATGACGGCCGAAAGCCAGAAACAGGTGTCCGGAGATAAGGCATTCGCATCACCAAATTATGCTGAAAAACTTTCTACAACGTTACAGCACTTGCTTCACCCATTTATGGTGAAAGACGTTTTGAAATATTATTCGAATTCATTCTAATGACTGCATTTATCATGATGTTTTGGGGCTATTCGAGCTGAAATGTAAGACAGGGTGCTCCCTTTTTGGACTGTGTATTTAACGGCTCCCGTGAGCCTTTGAGCTGATGAGATCTGGTGAAGCATCTGTGCGCCTACTGAGTGGTACAAAAACCTGAGTATACGTTTAGGCTGCATTTCAAGCAACCCCGTCTGCCACACTTTTCTCTGTGCCGATGATGGCCGAAAGCCAAACACACGTGTCCGGAGATAAGGCATTCGCCGCACCAACTTATGGTGAAAAACTTTCTACAACGTTATAGCACTTGCTGCACCCATTTATGGTGAAAGACTTTTTGAAATATTATTCGAATTCATTCTAATAACTGCACTTATCATGATGCTTTGGAGCTATTCGAGCTGAAATGTAAGACAGGGTTCTCCCTTTTTGGATTGTGTATTTAACGGCTCCCGTGAGCCTTTGAGCTGACGAGCTCTGGTGAAGCAACTGTCGGCCTATTGAGTGGTACAAAAACCTGAGTATACGTTTAGGCGGCATTTCAAGCAACCCCGTCTGCCACACTTTGCTCTCCGCTGATGACGGCCAAAAGCCAGAAACACGTGGCCGGAGATACGGCATTCGCCGCACCAACTTATGGTGAAAAACTTTCTACAACGTTACAGCACTTGCTGCACCCATTTATGGTGAAAGACCTTTTGAAATATTATTCAAATTAATTCTAATGACTGCATTTATCATGTTGATTTGGGGTTATTCGAGCTGAAATGTAAGACAGGTTGCTCCCTTTTTGGATTGTGTATTTAACGTCTCCCGTGAGACTTTGAGCTCACAAGCTCTGGTGAAGCACCTGTGCGCCTACTGAGTGGTACAAAAACCTGAGTATACGTTTAGGCGGCATTTCAAGCAACCCCGTCTGCCACACTTTGCTCTCCGCTGATGACGGCCAAAAGCCAGAAACACGTGGCCGGAGATACGGCATTCGCCGCACCAACTTATGGTGAAAAACTTTCTACAACGTTACAGCACTTGCTGCACCCATTTATGGTGAAAGACCTTTTGAAATATTATTCAAATTAATTCTAATGACTGCATTTATCAGGATGCTTTGGGGCTATTCGAGCTGAAATGTAAGACAAGGTGCTCCCTTTTTGGACTGTGTATTTAACGGCTCCCGTGAGCCTTTGAGCTGATGAGATCTGGTGAAGCACCTGTGCACCTACTGAGTGGTACAAAAACCTGAGTATACGTTTAGGCGGCATTTCAAGCAACCCCGTCTGCCACACTTTGCTCTGTGCCAATGACGGCCGAAAGCCAGACACACGTGTCCGGAGATAAGGCATTCGCAGCACCAACTTATGGTGAAAAACTTTTTACAACATTACAGCACTTGCTGCACCCATTTTTGGTGAAAGACCTTTTGAAATATTATTCAAATTAATTCTAATGACTGCATTTATCATGTTGATTTGGGGTTATTCGAGCTGAAATGTAAGACAGGGTGCTCCCTTTTTGGATTGTGTATTTAACGGCTCCTGTGAGCCTTTGAGCTCACGAGCTGTGGTGAAGCACCTGTGCGCCTACTGAGTGGTACAAAAACCTGAGTATACGTTTAGGCGGCATTTCAAGCAACCCCGTCTGCCACACTTTGATCTCTGCTGATGACGGCCGAAAGCCAGAAACACGTGTCCGGAGATAAGGCATTCACCGCACCAAATTATGGTGAAAAACTTTCTACAACGTTACAGCACTTGCTTCACCCATTTATGGTGAAAGACTTTTTGAAATATTATTCGAATTCATTCTAATGACTGCTTTTATCATGATGTTTTGGGGCTATTCGAGCTGAAATGTAAGACAGGGTGCTCCCTTTTTGGACTGTGTATTTAACGGCTCCCGTGAGCCTTTGAGCTGATGAGATCTGGTGAAGCATCTGTGCGCCTACTGAGTGGTACAAAAACCTGAGTATACGTTTAGGCGGCATTTCAAGCAACCCCGTCTGCCACACTTTGCTCTGTGCCGATGATGGCCGAAAGCCAAACACACGTGTGCGGAGATAAGGCATTCGCCGCACCAACTTATGGTGAAAAACTTTCTACAACGTTACAGCACTTGCTGCACCCATTTATGGTGAAAGACTTTTTGAAATATTATTCGAATTCATTCTAATGACTGCATTTATCATGATGCTTTAGGGCTATTCGAGCTAAAATGTAAGACAGGGTTCTCCCTTTTTGGATTGTGTATTTACCGGCTCTCGTGAGCCTTTGAGCTGACGAGCTCTGGTGAAGCACCTGTGGGCCTACTGAGTGGTACAAAAACCTGAGTATACGTTTAGGCGGCATTTCAAGCAACCCCGTCTGCCACACTTTGCTCTCCGCTGATGATGGCCAAAAGCCAGAAACACGTGGCCGGAGATACGGCATTCGCCGCACCAACTTATGGTGAAAAACTTTCTACAACATTACAGCACTTGCTGCACCCATTTATGGTGAAAGACCTTTTGAAATATTATTCAAATTAATTCTAATGACTGCATTTATCATGTTGATTTGGGGTTATTCGAGCTGAAATGTAAGACAGGGTGCTCCCTTTTTGGATTGTTTATTTAACGGCTCCCGTGAGCCTTTGAGCTCACGAGCTCTGGTGAAGCACCTGTGCGCCTACTGAGTGGTACAAAAACCTGAGTATATATTTAGGCGGCATTTCAAGCAACCCCGTCTGCCACACTTTGCTCTCCGCTGATGACGGCCGATAGCCAGAAACACGTGTCCGGAGATAAGGCATTCGCAGCACCAACTTATGGTGAAAAACTTTTTACAACATTACAGCACTTGCTGCACCCATTTTTGGTGAAAGACCTTTTGAAATATTATTCAAATTAATTCTAATGACTGCATTTATCATGTTGATTTGGGGTTATTCGAGCTGAAATGTAAGACAGGGTGCTCCCTTTTTGGATTGTGTATTTAACGGCTCCTGTGAGCCTTTGAGCTCACGAGCTGTGGTGAAGCACCTGTGCGCCTACTGAGTGGTACAAAAACCTGAGTATACGTTTAGGCGGCATTTCAAGCAACCCCGTCTGCCACACTTTGATCTCTGCTGATGACGGCCGAAAGCCAGAAACACGTGTCCGGAGATAAGGCATTCACCGCACCAAATTATGGTGAAAAACTTTCTACAACGTTACAGCACTTGCTTCACCCATTTATGGTGAAAGACTTTTTGAAATATTATTCGAATTCATTCTAATGACTGCTTTTATCATGATGTTTTGGGGCTATTCGAGCTGAAATGTAAGACAGGGTGCTCCCTTTTTGGACTGTGTATTTAACGGCTCCCGTGAGCCTTTGAGCTGATGAGATCTGGTGAAGCATCTGTGCGCCTACTGAGTGGTACAAAAACCTGAGTATACGTTTAGGCGGCATTTCAAGCAACCCCGTCTGCCACACTTTGCTCTGTGCCGATGATGGCCGAAAGCCAAACACACGTGTGCGGAGATAAGGCATTCGCCGCACCAACTTATGGTGAAAAACTTTCTACAACGTTACAGCACTTGCTGCACCCATTTATGGTGAAAGACTTTTTGAAATATTATTCGAATTCATTCTAATGACTGCATTTATCATGATGCTTTAGGGCTATTCGAGCTAAAATGAAAGACAGGGTTCTCCCTTTTTGGATTGTGTATTTACCGGCTCCCGTGAGCCTTTGAGCTGACGAGCTCTGGTGAAGCACCTGTGGGCCTACTGAGTGGTACAAAAACCTGAGTATACGTTTAGGCGGCATTTCAAGCAACCCCGTCTGCCACACTTTGCTCTCCGCTGATGATGGCCAAAAGCCAGAAACACGTGGCCGGAGATACGGCATTCGCCGCACCAACTTATGGTGAAAAACTTTCTACAACATTACAGCACTTGCTGCACCCATTTATGGTGAAAGACCTTTTGAAATATTATTCAAATTAATTCTAATGACTGCATTTATCATGTTGATTTGGGGTTATTCGAGCTGAAATGTAAGACAGGGTGCTCCCTTTTTGGATTGTTTATTTAACGGCTCCCGTGAGCCTTTGAGCTCACGAGCTCTGGTGAAGCACCTGTGCGCCTACTGAGTGGTACAAAAACCTGAGTATATATTTAGGCGGCATTTCAAGCAACCCCGTCTGCCACACTTTGCTCTCCGCTGATGACGGCCGATAGCCAGAAACACGTGTCCGGAGATACGGCATTCGCCGCACCAACTTATGCTGAAAGACTTTCTACAACGTTACAGCACTTGCTGCACCCATTTATGGTGAAAGACCTTTTGAAATACTATTCAAATTCATTCTAATGACTAAATTTATCATGATGATTTGGGGTTATTCGAGCTGAAATGTAAGACAGGGTGCTCCCTTTTTGGACTGTGTATTGAACGGCTCCCGTGAGCCTTTGAGCTGACGAGCTTTGGTGAAGCACCTGTGCGCCTACTGAGTGGTAGAAAAACCTGAGTATACGTTTAGGCGGCATTTCAAGCAACCCCGTCTGCCACACTTTGCTCTCCGCTGATGATGGCCAAAAGCCAGAAACACGTGTCCGGAGATAAGGCATTCGCCGCACCAACGTATGGTGAAAACCTTTCTACAACATTACAGCATTTGCTGCACCCATTTATGGTGAAAGACTTTTTGAAATATTATTTGAATTAATTCTAATGACTGCATTTATCATGATGGTTTGGGGGTATTCGAGCTGAAATGTAAGACAGGGTGCTCCCTTTTCGGATTGTGTATTTAACGGCTCCTGTGAGCCTTTGAGCTGACAACCTATGGTGAAGCACCTGTGCAGCAACTGAGTGGTACAAAAACCTGAGCATACGTTTAGGCGGCATTTCAAGCAACCCCGCCTGCCACACTTTGCTCTCCGCTGATGACGGCCAAAAGCCAGAAACACGTGGCCGGAGATACGGCATTCGCCGCACCAACTTATGGTGAAAAACTTTCTACAACGTTACAGCACTTGCTGCACCCATTTATGGTGAAAGACCTTTTGAAATATTATTCAAATTCATTCTAATCACTGCATTTATCATGTTGATTTGGGGTTATTCGAGCTGAAATGTAAGACAGGGTGCTCCCTTTTTGGATTGTGTATTTAACGGCTCCCGTGAGCCTTTGAGCTCACAAGCTCTGGTGAAGCACCTGTGCGCCTACTGAGTGGTACAAAAACCTGAGTATACGTTTAGGCGGCATTTCAAGCAACCCCGTCTGCCACACTTTGCTCTCCGCTGATGACGGCCGAAAGCCAGAAACAGGTGTCCGGAGATAAGGCATTCGCATCACCAAATTATGCTGAAAAACTTTCTACAACGTTACAGCACTTGCTTCACCCATTTATGGTGAAAGACGTTTTGAAATATTATTCGAATTCATTCTAATGACTGCATTTATCATGATGTTTTGGGGCTATTCGAGCTGAAATGTAAGACAGGGTGCTCCCTTTTTGGACTGTGTATTTAACGGCTCCCGTGAGCCTTTGAGCTGATGAGATCTGGTGAAGCATCTGTGCGCCTACTGAGTGGTACAAAAACCTGAGTATACGTTTAGGCTGCATTTCAAGCAACCCCGTCTGCCACACTTTTCTCTGTGCCGATGATGGCCGAAAGCCAAACACACGTGTCCGGAGATAAGGCATTCGCCGCACCAACTTATGGTGAAAAACTTTCTACAACGTTATAGCACTTGCTGCACCCATTTATGGTGAAAGACTTTTTGAAATATTATTCGAATTCATTCTAATAACTGCACTTATCATGATGCTTTGGAGCTATTCGAGCTGAAATGTAAGACAGGGTTCTCCCTTTTTGGATTGTGTATTTAACGGCTCCCGTGAGCCTTTGAGCTGACGAGCTCTGGTGAAGCAACTGTCGGCCTATTGAGTGGTACAAAAACCTGAGTATACGTTTAGGCGGCATTTCAAGCAACCCCGTCTGCCACACTTTGCTCTCCGCTGATGACGGCCAAAAGCCAGAAACACGTGGCCGGAGATACGGCATTCGCCGCACCAACTTATGGTGAAAAACTTTCTACAACGTTACAGCACTTGCTGCACCCATTTATGGTGAAAGACCTTTTGAAATATTATTCAAATTAATTCTAATGACTGCATTTATCATGTTGATTTGGGGTTATTCGAGCTGAAATGTAAGACAGGTTGCTCCCTTTTTGGATTGTGTATTTAACGTCTCCCGTGAGACTTTGAGCTCACAAGCTCTGGTGAAGCACCTGTGCGCCTACTGAGTGGTACAAAAACCTGAGTATACGTTTAGGCGGCATTTCAAGCAACCCCGTCTGCCACACTTTGCTCTCCGCTGATGACGGCCAAAAGCCAGAAACACGTGGCCGGAGATACGGCATTCGCCGCACCAACTTATGGTGAAAAACTTTCTACAACGTTACAGCACTTGCTGCACCCATTTATGGTGAAAGACCTTTTGAAATATTATTCAAATTAATTCTAATGACTGCATTTATCAGGATGCTTTGGGGCTATTCGAGCTGAAATGTAAGACAAGGTGCTCCCTTTTTGGACTGTGTATTTAACGGCTCCCGTGAGCCTTTGAGCTGATGAGATCTGGTGAAGCACCTGTGCACCTACTGAGTGGTACAAAAACCTGAGTATACGTTTAGGCGGCATTTCAAGCAACCCCGTCTGCCACACTTTGCTCTGTGCCAATGACGGCCGAAAGCCAGACACACGTGTCCGGAGATAAGGCATTCGCAGCACCAACTTATGGTGAAAAACTTTTTACAACATTACAGCACTTGCTGCACCCATTTTTGGTGAAAGACCTTTTGAAATATTATTCAAATTAATTCTAATGACTGCATTTATCATGTTGATTTGGGGTTATTCGAGCTGAAATGTAAGACAGGGTGCTCCCTTTTTGGATTGTGTATTTAACGGCTCCTGTGAGCCTTTGAGCTCACGAGCTGTGGTGAAGCACCTGTGCGCCTACTGAGTGGTACAAAAACCTGAGTATACGTTTAGGCGGCATTTCAAGCAACCCCGTCTGCCACACTTTGATCTCTGCTGATGACGGCCGAAAGCCAGAAACACGTGTCCGGAGATAAGGCATTCACCGCACCAAATTATGGTGAAAAACTTTCTACAACGTTACAGCACTTGCTTCACCCATTTATGGTGAAAGACTTTTTGAAATATTATTCGAATTCATTCTAATGACTGCTTTTATCATGATGTTTTGGGGCTATTCGAGCTGAAATGTAAGACAGGGTGCTCCCTTTTTGGACTGTGTATTTAACGGCTCCCGTGAGCCTTTGAGCTGATGAGATCTGGTGAAGCATCTGTGCGCCTACTGAGTGGTACAAAAACCTGAGTATACGTTTAGGCGGCATTTCAAGCAACCCCGTCTGCCACACTTTGCTCTGTGCCGATGATGGCCGAAAGCCAAACACACGTGTGCGGAGATAAGGCATTCGCCGCACCAACTTATGGTGAAAAACTTTCTACAACGTTACAGCACTTGCTGCACCCATTTATGGTGAAAGACTTTTTGAAATATTATTCGAATTCATTCTAATGACTGCATTTATCATGATGCTTTAGGGCTATTCGAGCTAAAATGTAAGACAGGGTTCTCCCTTTTTGGATTGTGTATTTACCGGCTCCCGTGAGCCTTTGAGCTGACGAGCTCTGGTGAAGCACCTGTGGGCCTACTGAGTGGTACAAAAACCTGAGTATACGTTTAGGCGGCATTTCAAGCAACCCCGTCTGCCACACTTTGCTCTCCGCTGATGATGGCCAAAAGCCAGAAACACGTGGCCGGAGATACGGCATTCGCCGCACCAACTTATGGTGAAAAACTTTCTACAACATTACAGCACTTGCTGCACCCATTTATGGTGAAAGACCTTTTGAAATATTATTCAAATTAATTCTAATGACTGCATTTATCATGTTGATTTGGGGTTATTCGAGCTGAAATGTAAGACAGGGTGCTCCCTTTTTGGATTGTTTATTTAACGGCTCCCGTGAGCCTTTGAGCTCACGAGCTCTGGTGAAGCACCTGTGCGCCTACTGAGTGGTACAAAAACCTGAGTATATATTTAGGCGGCATTTCAAGCAACCCCGTCTGCCACACTTTGCTCTCCGCTGATGACGGCCGATAGCCAGAAACACGTGTCCGGAGATAAGGCATTCGCCTCACCAAATTATGGTGAAAAACTTTCTACAACGTTACAGCACTTGCTTCACCCATTTATGGTGAAAGACTTTTTGAAATATTATTCAAATTCATTCTAAAGACTGCATTTATGATGATGCTTTGGGGCTATTCGAGCTGAAATGTAAGACAGGGTGCTCCCTTTTTGGACTGTGTATTTAACGGCTCCCGTGAGCCTTTGAGCTGATGAGATCTGGTGAAGCACCTGTGCGCCTACTGAGTGGTAGAAAAACCAGAGTATACGTTTAGGCGGCATTTCAAGCAACCCCGTCTGCCGCACTTTGCTCTCCGCTGATGACGGCCGAAAGCCAGAAACATGTGTCCGGAGATAAGGCATTCGCCGCACCAACTTATGGTGAAAAACTTTCTACAACGTTACAGCACTTGCTGCACCCATTTATGGTGAAAGACTTTTTGAAATATTATTAAAATTCATTCTAATGACTGCATTTATCATGATGCTTTGGGGCTATTCGAGCTGAAATGTAAGACAGGGTGCTCCCTTTTTGGATTGTGTATTTAACGGCTCCCGTGAGCCTTTGAGCTGTCGAGCTCTGGTGCAGCACCTGTGCGCATACTGAGTGGTACAAAAACCTGAGTATACGTTTAGGCGGCATTTTAAGCAACCCCGTCTGCCACACTTTGTTCTCCACTGATGACGGCCGAAAGCCAGAAACACGTGTCCGGAGATACGGCATTCGCCGCACCAACTTATGCTGAAAGACTTTCTACAACGTTACAGCACTTGCTGCACCCATTTATGGAAAAGACCTTTTGAAATACTATTCAAATTCATTCTAATGACTAAATTTATCATGATGATTTGGGGTTATTCGAGCTGAAATGTAAGACAGGGTGCTCCCTTTTTGGACTGTGTATTGAACGGCTCCCGTGAGCCTTTGAGCTGACGAGCTTTGGTGAAGCACCTGTGCGCCTACTGAGTGGTAGAAAAACCTGAGTATACGTTTAGGCGGCATTTCAAGCAACCCCGTCTGCCACACTTTGCTCTCCGCTGATGATGGCCAAAAGCCAGAAACACGTGTCCGGAGATAAGGCATTCGCCGCACCAACGTATGGTGAAAACCTTTCTACAACATTACAGCATTTGCTGCACCCATTTATGGTGAAAGACTTTTTGAAATATTATTTGAATTCATTCTAATGACTGCATTTATCATGATGGTTTGGGGGTATTCGAGCTGAAATGTAAGACAGGGTGCTCCCTTTTCGGATTGTGTATTTAACGGCTCCTGTGAGCCTTTGAGCTGACAACCTATGGTGAAGCACCTGTGCGGCAACTGAGTGGTACAAAAACCTGAGCATACGTTTAGGCGGCATTTCAAGCAACCCCGCCTGCCACACTTTGCTCTCCGCTGATGACGGCCAAAAGCCAGAAACACGTGGCCGGAGATACGGCATTCGCCGCACCAACTTATGGTGAAAAACTTTCTACAACGTTACAGCACTTGCTGCACCCATTTATGGTGAAAGACCTTTTGAAATATTATTCAAATTCATTCTAATCACTGCATTTATCATGTTGATTTGGGGTTATTCGAGCTGAAATGTAAGACAGGGTGCTCCCTTTTTGGATTGTGTATTTAACGGCTCCCGTGAGCCTTTGAGCTCACAAGCTCTGGTGAAGCACCTGTGCGCCTACTGAGTGGTACAAAAACCTGAGTATACGTTTAGGCGGCATTTCAAGCAACCCTGTCTGCCACACTTTGCTCTCCGCTGATGACGGCCGAAAGCCAGAAACAGGTGTCCGGAGATAAGGCATTCGCATCACCAAATTATGCTGAAAAACTTTCTACAACGTTACAGCACTTGCTTCACCCATTTATGGTGAAAGACGTTTTGAAATATTATTCAAATTCATTCTAATGACTGCATTTATCATGATGTTTTGGGGCTATTCGAGCTGAAATGTAAGACAGGGTGCTCCCTTTTTGGACTGTGTATTTAACGGCTCCCGTGAGCCTTTGAGCTGATGAGATCTGGTGAAGCATCTGTGCGCCTACTGAGTGGTATAAAAACCTGAGTATACGTTTAGGCTGCATTTCAAGCAACCCCGTCTGCCACACTTTTCTCTGTGCCGATGATGGCCGAAAGCCAAACACACGTGTCCGGAGATAAGGCATTCGCCGCACCAACTTATGGTGAAAAACTTTCTACAACGTTATAGCACTTGCTGCACCCATTTATGGTGAAAGACTTTTTGAAATATTATTCGAATTCATTCTAATGACTGCACTTATCATGATGCTTTGGAGCTATTCGAGCTGAAATGTAAGACAGGGTTCTCCCTTTTTGGATTGTGTATTTAACGGCTCCCGTGAGCCTTTGAGCTGACGAGCTCTGGTGAAGCAACTGTCGGCCTATTGAGTGGTACAAAAACCTGAGTATACGTTTAGGCGGCATTTCAAGCAACCCCGTCTGCCACACTTTGCTCTCCGCTGATGACGGCCAAAAGCCAGAAACACGTGGCCGGAGATACGGCATTCGCCGCACCAACTTATGGTGAAAAACTTTCTACAACGTTACAGCACTTGCTGCACCCATTTATGGTGAAAGACCTTTTGAAATATTATTCAAATTAATTCTAATGACTGCATTTATCATGTTGATTTGGGGTTATTCGAGCTGAAATGTAAGACAGGGTGCTCCCTTTTTGGATTGTGTATTTAACGGCTCCCGTGAGACTTTGAGCTCACAAGCTCTGGTGAAGCACCTGTGCGCCTACTGAGTGGTACAAAAACCTGAGTATACGTTTAGGCGGCATTTCAAGCAACCCCGTCTGCCACACTTTGCTCTCCGCTGATGACGGCCAAAAGCCAGAAACACGTGGCCGGAGATACGGCATTCGCCGCACCAACTTATGGTGAAAAACTTTCTACAACGTTACAGCACTTGCTGCACCCATTTATGGTGAAAGACCTTTTGAAATATTATTCAAATTAATTCTAATGACTGCATTTATCAGGATGCTTTGGGGCTATTCGAGCTGAAATGTAAGACAAGGTGCTCCCTTTTTGGACTGTGTATTTAACGGCTCCCGTGAGCCTTTGAGCTGATGAGATCTGGTGAAGCACCTGTGCACCTACTGAGTGGTACAAAAACCTGAGTATACGTTTAGGCGGCATTTCAAGCAACCCCGTCTGCCACACTTTGCTCTGTGCCAATGACGGCCGAAAGCCAGACACACGTGTCCGGAGATAAGGCATTCGCAGCACCAACTTATGGTGAAAAACTTTTTACAACGTTACAGCACTTGCTGCACCCATTTTTGGTGAAAGACCTTTTGAAATATTATTCAAATTAATTCTAATGACTGCATTTATCATGTTGATTTGGGGTTATTCGAGCTGAAATGTAAGACAGGGTGCTCCCTTTTTGGATTGTGTATTTAACGGCTCCCGTGAGCCTTTGAGCTCACGAGCTCTGGTGAAGCACCTGTGCGCCTACTGAGTGGTACAAAAACCTGAGTATACGTTTAGGCGGCATTTCAAGCAACCCCGTCTGCCACACTTTGCTCTCCGCTGATGACGGCCGATAGCCAGAAACACGTGTCCGGAGATAAGGCATTCGCCTCACCAAATTATGGTGAAAAACTTTCTACAACGTTACAGCACTTGCTTCACCCATTTATGGTGAAAGACTTTTTGAAATATTATTCAAATTCATTCTAAAGACTGCATTTATCATGATGCTTTGGGGCTATTCGAGCTGAAATGTAAGACAGGGTGCTCCCTTTTTGGACTGTGTATTTAACGGCTCCCGTGAGCCTTTGAGCTGATGAGATCTGGTGAAGCACCTGTGCGCCTACTGAGTGGTAGAAAAACCAGAGTATACGTTTAGGCGGCATTTCAAGCAACCCCGTCTGCCGCACTTTGCTCTCCTCTTGGTGGCCCACGTCACTAGGCACAGCCCCGGAACCCACAGACCAGGCACGCAACCTGGGGGTCATCCTCGACCCCACTCTCTCCAAGACCAGGCAAGTCAACGCCGTCTCCGCGTCCTGCTTCAACACCCTCCGTATGCTCTGCAGGATCTTCAAATGGATCCCCCTCGACACGAGAAAAACCGTTACCCAGGCCCTCATCACCAACAGACTCGACTACGGAAACACCCTCTACTCAGGAACTACAAACAAGCTCCTGAGATGACTCAAGCGCATCCAGAACGCCTCGGCCCGACTCATCCTCGATGTCCCCTGCCGCAGCCACATCACACTCCACATGAGAGGCCTGCACTGGCTCCCCGTCAACAAAAGGATCACCTTCAAGCTCCTGATCAACGCACACAAAGCATTGCACAACACCGGACCCACCTACCTCAACAACCGACTCAGCTTCCACACCCCCACCCGAAGCCTCCGCTCAGCCAACCTCGCCCTCGCCACAGTCCCCCGCATCCGAAAAACCACCGCCGGCAGCAGATCCTTCTCCTACCTCGCTGCCAAGACCTGGAACACTCTCCCCACCATCCTACGACAGACCCAGGACCTGCTGGCCTTCAGAAGACTCCTCAAGACCTGGCTCTTCGACCAGTAGCACCCCCCCCCCCCAGCGCCTTGAGACCCTCGCGGGTATGTAGCGCGCTTTACAAATGCAGTGATTGATTGAGAGAGAGAGAGAGAAAGAGAGAGAGAGAGAGAGATAGATAGCTCCCGGGTGCGTATGTGGTATGATATGAGCGAGAGTGTGTAAAGTCACCTCTTTGTGCTTCACCGTGAATATGAACTTTGATTCAGGTGCTCTTTAGGGTACTTTTGTATAAATGAAGTTGTATGTTTTATAGCCTCTTTCCTTGCTCCTCCTCGTCACCTCCCTGTTCCCTCCTCCTGCACCGTCCCTCCCATCCTCCAGCACCGTCCCTCCCCTCCCCCCCTGCCATAACTCTCCCGGTTTATATTAAGGCTGTCCTTTAAAAAGGACCATACCTTCGTCAGCCACGTCCCTCCTGGGGCGTGGCGGTCTGTAAGCGTGTCTCCGTTCTTTACCATTCTTCCTTGATCGGCTGCTTCTCTGGGAACCACGCTGTTCCCGTTCCTCCTGTCATCATCTGCCTTCTTTTCCTGGTCTTTGGTGTTTTTGCCGTTCTCCTCCCTTCCTGGTTCCTCCGCGTCCTCCTCCTCGTCTCCTCCTTGCAGTCCGTCCTCACTTTTTGTTCCCGAGGGAACCCGGATATCCGGGTTCTCGAGGGTGGTTCCGGCATTGTCGTCGTCTAGGGAACGGGGCAAGCCGTTTTCTTCTCCGTGGACGCTGCGCGGCCAGCACCAGTCGGAGGCGTCCTGAGCCAGGTTTATCGACAACCGGCTACACCCCCTTTTTTGAATGGACACTTGAAGCAGATGGGGACCTCTACCTCTTAGGCCCATGGGGGCGACTGAGACAGACCCATGCGAGAGCGCTGAGCTTCAACTCCTGAGCACGGGCCACATTGTCCTTGGGCAACTTGGCCCCGAAACCTGCTGCAACTCTGATTGGCATCCACATTCTGGGCCCTGGGTCTGGCTACTTATAATGGCAGGTGCACAGGGGAAAAAGACAGCTCTTCTAAGGATATGCTCACAAGATTCTCTGGGATCCTGATGGCAGATGGTCAGCAGGCTCAACAACACCTGGCCTCGCCAGAGGGGGGAGGTGCTGAGGCTTCATTAATGAAGGCATTAATGGAGGCAGCCTGTGTGGGAGAACATCCAGTCAGTCAAGCTCAAACTCTTGCAGGATCTCTAGGACATCAATCATGACCTGTCAGAGATAGGGGACAGAGCGTCCTCACATGAAGACAATGAGACAGCGCGGGCGAGGAGGTAGAACACCTGCAACAAGAAGTCCTGCACCTGTAGGAACAACAAGCAATGTTACAGGCCCATGCAGAAGATCTGGAGAACCACTCCTGCAAAAACAATATCTGTATCCGAGGAGCACAGCACGGGGCTGAGGGTCTAGACAGTATGCACTACGTACAGGCCCTCTTCCGGCACCTGGTGTACCCAGCGGAGACCATGATACAGCTGGCCAGGGTGTACTGTGCTGGACCCCCAGCGCTGGGGAAAGGTACCTTCCAGAAATCCTCGCATGCATCCAAGGCTTTCAACTTGAAGTGAGCATTTTATGGAAAGCGACAGCTGCCAATCCTCTACACTTTTGTGGCCATACAATAGCAATGTAACAATACATTTCAGCCCTAACACTACAGAAACGTAAATCTTTCAGTTCAGTCACAGAGTTCCTTAGGAGTAAAAAAAGTCTCCTGCAACTGGAGCCATCTGTTTCTGTTCATATTTCACTGAGAAGAGGCCCTACAACAACCCAACAACCTGTCCAAAGCCTCTTGACTTGAATATTTCAGATGAAGCTGACGGTGGTAGCCTCGCCCAGACCCACGTGCTGAGGGAGGACCGGTCACGCTACTGGCACCGAGCCAGGAGGTTCCCTCTTGCCCTGCAGAGACAAGTGATAATCAATTGCCTGACGGGTGACACAGAGCACTCTGACAGTGGTTGAAAAGGGGATCGTTGGACACAGGCTACAAAGCTCAACAGAACCGCTGAGGCATGGCACACATGCTACTCGTGGAATGGGGTGGAGGAGCTGGACTCACTGCTGCAGATTGATGTAGGCGGCCCACCATGACCCTAGTTGCTAGGACATCCATGGGACCAAACACAAAGACTCACAGTATTTACTGAACTGTTTCATTGTCGCCATGTTTCTGCTGTTGTTGGGGGTTCGTATTGGGACAACTCTCTCTGCACTCCCAGATCCTGTCATGCTTGTATGAACCACGACTTCTATACAAGTGGGACCCCCCATCAAGGCTCCCCTATCCTCCCCCTGGAGGTTGAAGCCGGCACATGGTCACCCACACATTCACACATTCTGACCTAAAGATTCTGTCTCTCAATGTTAGAGGGCTCAACAATCCCATCAAATGGAGAACAGTGCAATACTATCTGGAGCATAAAAAGGAGACATGCCTCCTTCAGAAAACACACTTGCTGCCCGAGACTGGAATAGATTGAAATCATCCCACTTCCAGAGCCAATATCAATATTTTAGTCCGGGCCTACAAAAACAGGAGGAGTGGCCATCTTGTTTATATGCCCCTTTTGGGGCACTGTAGGGGAAAAGGAAGCTGTAAAACGGGGAAGACTGCATACTCATAGAGGGAGACATGTCCTTATCATCGTATTCATATACGCACCGAATAAAAATCAAGATGCATCCTTGAAACAAACAATATTGGAGACCCCATGTTCCCCTGACCAGGGGGCCTTGATTGGAGGGGAAGCTTGTAATGAATAATGAGTGAGACAGATATGATCAGCGCTACAATTACACCAGGTCTCTCTCCAGGAAAGGTGGGGGTGTGACTTGGCTAAAGGAGGTAGGACTGAAGGATTTATGGCGAGAAGCCCGCCCACAGATGTGTGAATACACCAACTACTCTGCGAATCATAAAACCTACACCAGAATAAATCATTTTCTAGGGATACCAACCATGCAGACGTGGGTTTAGGATTTAGAAGCCGACCCATGAGTACTACCCGACCACGCCTGTATTGCGCTTACACTACAAACTAACACACCTCAGAGTTGGACTAATTCCTGGAGACTTTGGGATAGTCTGCTTCATCGACAGGACACAGTCCTGAAAATCACCAGCATCGACTTCCTAGAGACCAGAGAAAACCGCAAACACTCCTCTAACTTCATTGTGGAAGACTCTAAAGGCCGTGGCTAGAGTGGAACTCATTGCCAGTTCTGCAAGCGAAAATAAGCTGCGCAGGAAGAAAAGAAAATGCTTTAAGGATGCAGGTGAGGAAACTCGAGGCTATCCATAAAAGGAGCTGGCACGGTCCCAGCTACATATCCTTGAACTAGTAAGGCTTCACCTTACGACTCACCTTCTATAGTGGGGCAGACAAATGTGGCAGACTACTGGCCCACAAACTCCATGCTAAAGGTCAAGCTGAGAGGGTCAAAGCGTTTAAGACAATCAATAACACCAAAACCACAGATGACGCCGGCATAGCGTCGACCTTTAAAGAATTCCACACCTCTCTCAATGAAGCCCAGAACCCAAGCTGGCTGACGCCCACAGTTTCTTCTGAAGTGCCAGCACTTGCTGGCTAACAACAGGCCAAATATCTTGACACACTCATTCGAACTGAATAAGTGATCTCTGATATTTCTCGTCTAAAACTACTACAATCACCTGGCCCAGACATTTTTTCTGTGCTCTTCTACAAAACCTTCTGCCAAGTACTTGCTGGTACTAACCAGACTCTTTAATTCCTTTGCGGATACTGGGGCACTTCCTTGCACTATGTTGGAAGCCTCGATCACAGTCATCCCCAAACCCAGGAAGGACGCACATAGCTATGGCTCCTACTGCCCCATCTCGAACATAAATGCAGACATCAAACTCTCCACTAGCATCCTGGTATTACATCTCAATCCTCTTATGCTGGGCCTAGTGGATCCAGACCAGTCTGGGTTTATCCCCCACTGACAGTTTGGAGACAATATTAAAAGGATTCTGCACCTGGTTGACAAGGCCAAATGCACTCAGAGATAGGGTATGCTCCTGGTTGTGGACGCAGAGAAGACGTTTGATAGATTTAATTGGCTCTACTTATAGGCCACTTTGGCCCACTTTGGTATCTGTGCCCAGTTTCAAGAAGGATTCTCAGCTGCTACAGCAATCTCAGTGCAGCAATCTGGGTTAACAGGCAGCTGTCAACCCTTTTCTCCATCCACAGAGGGATGTACCAGGGATGCCCATTATCCCCCTTTTATTTGCCTTATATATGGAACAATGGCACAACAAATCCAAAATGGCCCTTGGATTATTCTGGTGCTGTTCAGGGGGATGTGCATACCACCGGTCTATATGCAGGTGATGTCATAGAAGCCCAGTTGACCCCCTGCATTCTCTGCCGGCCTTTCTAGTGGAGCTGGATCTGTCTAGGAAGGTGTCTGGTTTTAGCATGAACCTGCAGAAGTCGCAGGCCCTTGGTATATTGGTGCCATCATCCCTACAAGAGCAGTTGGCTTCTCAATTACCTCTGGTGTGGTCTGCAACCTCATTCTTATATCTTGGAATCCAGATTGCCCCCATGATCTGGGATATGGTATATGGTCTACCACAATTAGAACACCTTACCCCTCCAGATTAAGACAGGAAGACAGATCCTGCCCAAAGAAGACATTATCACCTCTCCTGGCTCGGATGTGTAGCAGCCCACAAAATGTCAATGCTCCCCAGTGCCCTATTTCTTTTCTAAGCCCTCCCAGCTACACCACCTGCAGCAATACTCCAATCCATGCAGGCAGAGCTGGACTTCTTTGTTTCGGACAGCAAACTCCGGCGTATGCGCCGTTAGCAGATTTACCACCCTCTGGGTAAGGTAGGCTTGAGGGTCCTTAATCTCCTACACTCCTATCAGATTGTGCAGCTCCAGTTCCTGGTGGAATGGAACTGTTCCGGGACTGAGAAGCATTGAAGCTTCATGGACAGTGCAATAGTGGGAGAAAACCTGTAGACCATACCCTGGCTGGCCTGGAAACACATGGCCTGGAGACTAAACTCTTAGTGGAACACCAGAGCTCCCCTTGTGATATGGGACAGGGTGCCCACCTCCAAGGAACTGACGTCCTTTCCCTCACTGCTTGCACCCACCTTGGAGACAGCAGAAATTTGGCCTGTGTCTCTCCCCTTTTCGGCATCAGGGCATGCTGGTTTTAGATCCATCTGAAATGTTTTCGACACTGACACTCCCATCCCCGTTGAGCAACTGAAAAACAATTTCTGTCTCCTCAAAACAGTCTCCACTACCTCCAGATGAAGCACTGGGCACGGAAGCCACTCACTGCCATTGAGAGATGTCTCCTACTCAAAGATGTTTACAAAAGTATTATCGCTGAATTTTACGGCCCCCTGACTGACCCCTATACAGAGCGAAGTTGACAATCACTCACCCATAGGTAATCGGATGATATATACTATGGGACCCACCACACGGCTCGTAGTACATCGAGCATAAACACAGCCACCAAGATAGTGCCCTATTGGTATCTCGTGACCGCTAGACTACACCGGGATGACCCTAGCCATTGTGAGGACTGTTGGAGGCGATGCAGGACACCAGGCGCACTCCTTCACCTACTTTGGGCATGCCTGAAGCTGACCCCATATTCGGACAAGGTTTTACCTGACAGATCAATAATTCGAGACGCAGCTCCCATGCTTCCCTGCATACACTATCTTAGGACTTCCCAATGCTCTGACTTTCCCCCTGAGATCAAGACGAGATAGACACACTGGCGTGGCACTCAGTGCTATCTTGCAGGTGATTATTTCAGATTGGGGCACGGATAAAGTCCCTGCACACACAAGTGGCTACATGGATGGACATGGAGAAGATGAGACTCTCAGCGGCCCATCAATCAGATGAGTGCAGGCAACTGCGGGCCCCATACATAAAGCTGCTTTCTACAGCATTTGGTGAACAGGCCTACCCCAAATACCTCCAACTGCTGCGCCTGACAGTGCTGACAGATAACGCACCAACAACAGAAGGTGACACATCCATAAAGGCCCTGGACTAACAATGAAAGGGTCGACAGGGATACACTACAAAACAAGTGAGAGGGGAGGGAAGAGAAGGCGATGTTGGGACAAGTTTGTTTTGTTGCTCTGTCACTCACATACTCAGCAATGCTGGCCTGCCCAGCTAGAGAACCTTAACTCAAGCATATTGTTTGTGCTTTGACCTTGTAAACACAACAAAATGGATTTGAACCATAAGCAATTTTCCCGTTGTAGAAAAACTGATACAAAAAAAGAAAACAGGTAGCAAAAACAGATAACAGACCTCCTCTCTATTCATGTCAGAATTGTATATTTCACTGTGCAAAACTCTTCGCTCCTTTTGTAACGAGTCTAACAAATGTAATGAGTACAACTTTTCCAAGCTTCATCTCTCATGTGTGTCTCCAGTTGTACAACCACGCATTCACCTGACTTAGCCATGCTCTTCCAGGAACATGGCAGGAGCTGAACTCTTCTCCAGTCTGCACGCATGGTGGCAGAGATGCGTTGCAGCTGGAAGAGAGGCCTCCCTTTTGCATCTGGTTCTCTTTCGTGTTCACGGTCTGTCTTCTGCTCTGTTCGACTCTGTGGTGTTCTGTGACTTCTCCTCTTAGCAGCTCTTGTCAAAAACTTTGGCTCCTTTCTGCTCTTCCCAGCATTCCTCGAGTTCAGGTTCCTCATATTTGAATTCTTCCCCTTATTGCTTAAATCACCTAAGGGGGATAAATGTAGGATGTTGTTCTATGTATATTCACTTTTAACCCTGTAGTCCCTCCTTTCTGTTGTGTTCGATTTAAGATGTGTGACGAGGAAGAAATGAAAACATCTTTTAGTTGGGTGAATCCATTTTGAATATCCTCCTTTCGAGAAGTTGTTAGTGTGCTTTTTATGAAAATTTCCTGCCACGGCATTGTTCATCTCACAGGAAATATATTGTCCTCAGTTTGATTGGATGCTGTCATAATGCCAAGCAAACAGGCTGATTGGGGTTGGTTCCATTTTTTCAGCAGATTAATACAGTATGTTTGCGTGGAGAATTTCCTATCTGGTTGTTCAATGCTGTATATTAGAGGACCCTGTACTTTACTTGATATGTTCCATGCCAGCAGTTTATTTTCTTATGCATCTTATCATAATATTTTTCTTAAGTCTCCTTTGCTTCCAGTGACTTTGCGGAATCAATGTACCGAAAAGATGTTTCCTCTCTTTCCTCACCAGGCCACCATTCTAGTGCCATGTTTGGAATGCTGCAGGGCAGCATTCCAAAAAATAGATCAAAGGTAATACATTTTGTAGAAAACTGGGGTTACTTCTAAGGGTGATCTAAACCTAAGTTAATACTTTATCCCAATTCTTTCTGCCTGAACTAGTAACTTTTCGTAACATCTGTTTGAGTGTTTGGCTGTGTCGTTCACCCGACCAGTCAGTTAGAGGATTGACTACTGCTTTTTATTTATTTAATTTGAAGAAGCTGACCCAGGTGTTTGAAAAGGTTGGACAAAAGGTTTGTGTCTGGATCAGTTAAAATTTCGGTAGAGTCCCACGCGGGCATAAAAAGTAACAGGGCATCTGCTATATGAGCAGCAGTGATTCTTCCTAACGGGAAGGCCTCTGGGTAGCACACACTGTAATCCGCCTCTAGAAAATGATGATATTACCCCTTGCAGAGGGTTCTAGTGCTCCCCTCCTTTTATTGATGCCTACATTTTGGAATGTGTTTGGAGTGGAGATAGAAGCTGCATATGAGTTTTTCCTGGGTATGGGGGATTTATCTGGCACTTGGAAATGCTAGTAGTATTTTGTGGTCTCTGCATATATTCCTGGCCAATAAACTTTCTTGAGTTTTTCTTGGGTTCTGATGTCTGGCCACTAAGTGAATATGGGCTAGTTAGGGCATTGCTTTCCTTAAGGATTGAGATACCAGTAGTTGTTTTTGTTGTATTTGAGGTACCATTAGATTAACTAATTAATTTATTTCCTGGAAATATAGACAAGTGTAAGTCGGAGTTGGCTCGAAATGGGGCTCCTACTCTGAGTAAGGCATGTAGATTTGAATGCTTATGTTGCTCCTCCCTGAACATGGTGTAGTTATTCATTATTCAGTCCACTTTGATTGTGAAGTAGTTTGCATATTTTGTTGTTGTTTCTGGTCTGCTTTACTTAGGTTTCTGGGTGTATTTGTTGGTAACCTTGGTCTCTTGAAAGAAAGAAGCACTCTGTAACAACTCAGAGGTGGAGGAATTTGAAGGGAAGAACAGTTGTTGGGAGGATTCTCTACCAGCAGTCAGGAATAGATTGCACTATCTATTTCCTTTTCAAGTGCCTTTGAGTTGTAACATCCGTACTCCCTTAAAGAGAGAGAGAGAGAGAAAATGCTTTTGAGGAGGCGAATCTCCATCCACTTGAATCATCGTTTGTGGTAACAGGGATTTGTTCTTTACATAACCTTTCTGTCTGAGCAAGCTCCACCTCCTTTTCCGTTTGGGAAACACCAAGTAAAACTCCTGCCCGTATCTCTGCCTAATTTCTATTACTGGAGTTCCTCCCTGGGACCTGCCCTTTTCTCACGGTAAGCCCGCCCTCTCTGTGAGGCACACAGTTACACAGAATGGTGGCAGAGTCATTTCATCCACACACAAGGTGATATATGTTTTTCACTGTGTCGCAATCCTCGGCTGAGTAATCAGCTTGCCCAGGACAATTACTATAGCCCTCAGCATCCCAGCCTCACAACAAGTTTGAGAAACTGGGTGGTAAATTAACTGTGATGGACTACCGGCAAGGTATCATGTTAGGGACCTAAGAACAGACTGTTGTGGTATCAGGCTCTCTTAGCCCCTTATAAGCTCACATTTCCCCAGGGCACACCACAAGTGTATCAGCAAAATTGCTTTCCATGATTTCCCCAAGACTGTCTCTACCTCAGTTCCTAGGGTACCATTGCCACCAACTCCAGAAGTTGCCTACTTGGGTGGGTTGAGTCTAGCTGAGACCCTGGACTTGCAGTGGCTTTTCAGAAGGAAAGGGCTGAGAAGAAAAGAGAAGGCCAGGGGGTTTGACACTACACTAAAAGCCAAAGGCTTGCACAAAAGCTGGGTCTGCCAGAAATAGATATTTGAAAGGAAAACACCCCAAACCAGTTTGAGAACTTTAGCCATGAATCCACAAACCCTGTTTGGAAAATGAATATAAAGATAGGATCCAAACAATCCCACTTTCCTCCAGTTACAACCTGCTTCATTCACTAAGGAAGAGGACTCTGCAGAGTACTCATAGAACTGCTGTGATACCATGGCTTTTGTCAGAATAGCAACATGTCTCCCAGAGGGGAGGTTATATTACATCAAGTCTGTGCAACATACTAGATAAGCTATAGGTCTGGTTAGCACCTAGAAACCCTGCTTGGACAGGTAAGGGGAGTATTTAATGAGGAGAGACTGTCCAGCAGAAGCCCAGCCAAGTTCCTAGTGGATGGAAAACCCAGACGAAGATAACTTACAATGGGAGCAACAAACACACGTACAAAGGCTTGGGCAATCACCTTGTCGCCACACCCTGTTCATGTACTGTGGGCTCTCCTAGCCCCTTATAAGCTCACATTTCCTCAGGGCACACCACAGGGTACTGTGAGAAGAAAACTTCACACCCAACAAACAGTGTGCTGTCCGGCACCCTCAAAGCAGATCTGGAGGGACTTCAGTTGCGGTTACCCGAAGTGAAGAGCGTTCTGTGAAGATAGTCATTGCTGCCAAAGTGGAGAACTTATCCCAGGGCCCAGAGACTGCACCTGCTGAAGAAAAGCACTCGCAGCACAGGCCTGCTCACTGATTTTTCCAAGCAGCACAAATCAGGAGCAAGACTGCCATCTGCTGTCCCTGAAGATACAAGTGGTGAAAACCGAGAATAAAGCATTACAGGTGGTGGGGCACTTAACTAGAACCTCTAGAACAGATCATTGAACCCTGTACTGAACGCCTATGTCCTGCAGTGATGCTCCGTGATAACATCACGGCAAACAGGAAATGGAGCGTCACCACAGGATGTGGCAGTGAAATAGAGTGAGTATAATCTTGACCTGTGGAACACCCTTCTGACATAGGAAAGAGCATGTTTTCAACATATTTATGTTTGTGTAGTTACAATTCAGTCTTCCATTACTATTATGGGAGAAATATATGACTTTACATACTCATCTGAAAACTTGGGGTAGTATCTATATAAGGAGGAAGGATTTACAATGTACTTGAATCTCTGGGGAATGCAACTAAGGAGCACTTTTTAGATCTGTGGCCCTGAAGAAGAGGGGACACCAATGAAACGTGCTAGCTACTTTCATCAAACCTTTAAGCTTGAAGTCTGTGTCATGGTATATTAGAAGGGTATGTTATACGTTGGATTATGCGGTGATTTGCGGAGTATGCTAACGAATCGATCTTCTTTTAAAAAATAAGTGATGTTAAATAAACTATTTTTTTGATATGTATGGTACTACGTATTCTAGTTGTGCGAGGGGCTTGCTGATTTGGGTGGCTCCCAATGTGCCCTACACAGTCACCCAGACCAAGGTAGAACCTGAGGGTCGTTATGTGATGGTAAATGGAATACTGGATTGTACACCCTTCACATTCGTAGCAGTTTATGCCCCAACCACAGAGCAACAGGATTTTTATGTGTCACTAACACCAACCCTACTAGCGGACATGTCTGCACACTCATTGTCATGCGGAGTTTATAGCAGTGTACTTGATTTGGTATAGGTAGGTGCACACCCCTGCTCGGTCTCACAACACTTCAACACATGGGTGCACAACTTGCAGGTGGGAGACGTTTGGCGCTCACTACGCCTTACAGAAAGAGAATACTCCCACTCAGGGGCGGCTGGTGTTCAAGAGCTAAGGGGCTGCGCCCCTAGCCTTTTCTGGCCTCTCTAGTGAAGCATATATTTAATTACATAATGAAAGTAAAACATTTTCTGCACAACATTTTCCGAGTGAAAGTTGTGCACTTTGAAAAGCCCCACTGCGCCTGCGTCAGTATGTGGCTGAAAGCTGCACAGTAGGGCTGACAGGGCTTGCCCACGCACACCACCCCTTACATTTTCTCAGAACGCAGTGACATCCCTGGCTTATCTCCTCCTCCACCAGAAGCCCTGATAGTAAACAGCCCGGAGCATTTTTTGTTCAGCCCGGGTTTCTGAAAACTTCAT
This sequence comes from Pleurodeles waltl, assembly GCF_031143425.1. Classification (NCBI taxonomy): domain Eukaryota; kingdom Metazoa; phylum Chordata; class Amphibia; order Caudata; family Salamandridae; genus Pleurodeles; species Pleurodeles waltl. The sequence continues at coordinate 851,322,752 of NC_090444.1, forward strand.
GTCACTCTGATATTATTATCCACCCTTTCCTATTTACTTAAATGGTGGGGTGTGATCAGAAGGGTCTATGTACCAGAGGTCACATTTTATTAAAAGAATGTGGCATTGCGCAAAGAAAATCCCCTTTTCCTGCATCACAAGCAGTCTGTGGCAAAGAAATGGAATAAATACAATAAATAACTCCATTCAGGGCTCTCTGGGAGACAGGAGTGTGACCTGAAGACCTCAAGTCATAAATATGCCAAAGACAACCCTGCACACAAGTAAGTTGGAGCTCCTTATTTTTTACAGACAATAAGAAAAAAATCTGTTCTCTCAGCTCTCCTCTCCTTTCACTGCCTCTGTAGGTGATTTCGTCTCTCAAAGGCAGTAATGGTTCCAGTAATTTATCATGGCTAGTTATGCTCGTTTTATTTCTTCTGCAGACTAATGACGTGATATGTCATATTAAACATGTAATCTGCAGCTCAAATAAACGTGCCCCTTTTATCACTGAAACTGCTGGATACTGGATGGGTGAGGCAATGTGTGTTTGTTTGAATGCGTTTGCAGGGCTTGACTGAGTGGCTGAGAAAATGTGGGTGTCTGTGTATAAGAGTTGTGTGAATGGCAGTGGATGACATTGTGGATGAGTAAATGGGTAGGTGACCAAAGGCAGTGGGTGAGTAGGTGAATGGAAATACGTGGGTAGTGAGGCAATTCCATCTTGTATTTGTGCCCCACCACTGCTTTCAGTCACCAGCCACCACTGCTCCCACTATTCTTCAGTGCTCACATTACTGTGACTGGATAGGGTCTTTGCTTCTATATTAATGATTCCAAAGGGTGTGGGGAAGAAGATTTAGGCAAGACTTTGATCCTAATTCCCTACTGGTGTTGCTCAGCTGGGGCAGACCTAGACCGAGGATCTGCACTTGGCGGTTACACATGGAGGCGCTGGTGTACGAGGGGCTCAGTGCACAGATTGATGAGGCCCTGGGTAATTACTTTCAGGAAAATGAGGGGGCAGCATTAAATGTATTGGTTGAGTGGGATGTGTTTAAAGTTGTATTTCATGGGGTATGTCTGAAAACGGCTGATGGAGCAAAAAAGGGACTGAGCGGCTGTAGTGCTTTCCTCTTATCTAGTTTCTAAGCACTAACATAACACAACAGAAATGCACTTCTGAGGTCAAAGAAGACTTTTATTGTTATTTTATTCTTCCCCAACCACAATGTTTATGAATGAATGACGAATTAGTAGCTTTCAAGTCCGCGTTAATCAAACAAAATATATCAGTTTGCAATATACACAGCAGGTTATATTTATAAGATATTGAATGCAAAGCAAAACAAATACTTCACCGTGTGGGAACTATTCACAGCTTCATCTTTCTAAGGTCTGCAAGCTGAAGACCCCTGTCAGCCGCGAGAAAGAGAGATTCATCTACCCACACGGGATTGCTGGCAGCCTGCGCCAAGCTCCAGCACGAGGTCCGGCAGATTCGAATCTGACTCTCTGCAGCCTGTTACATTCGTTACAAAGGTGTGCCCCCTCCTCTCAGACCTGGGAAACTGAGCAAGCCTTTTGGAGACTGGCCAGGTCTCCAAGACTACTCCTGTTCCCAAGCTCAAGGGAAGAGAAACGACGCCCATGTACTCTCTCTTATCAGGTCTAGTCTACTGTGAGAGCAAAACATCTTGGTTCTCTGGTGCAAAAACACAGCTTGGAAAAATACAGCTTAGATTCTCAACTGCCATGTCTAACTCCACGTTAAAGGCAATGGGCAGCTAACCTAAATATCAAATGCAATGTCATGTTAAAGGCAATAGGCAGCTAACCTAAATATCAAATGCAATGTCTAGTGTCATGTCAAAGCCAATAGGCATCTAAGCTGAATACAAAATGCAATATATAATATCATGTCAAAGTCAATAGGCAGCGGAGCTGAATACAAAATGTAATATATGATATCATGTCAAAGTCAATAGGCAGCGGAGCTGAATGTAATATATGATATCATGTCAAAGCCAATAGGCAGCTGAGCTGAATATAAAATGCAATGTATAATATCATGTCAAAGCCCATAGGCAGCTGAGCTGAATACAAAATGCAATGTATAATATCATGTCAAAGCCAATAGGCAGTTAAGCTGAATACAAAATGTAATATATGATATCATGTCAAAGCCAATAGGCAGAATATCTAATAGCATGTCAAAGTCAATAGGCAGCTAAACTGAATACATCATGTCAAAGCCAATAGGAATGCAATGTCAAAGCCAATAGGCGGCTAGACTGGATACAGCATGTCAAAGCCAATAGGCAGAATACAGAATGTAATGGCTAATGCAATGTCAAAGCCCATAGGCGGCTCAACTGAACAAAACATACCATGTGCTACTGGTAAACATTGAGCAACTAATATGCGCAGTGGTGAAACACAAAGTCATTGGTCAAAACAAAACTTATCAAATGGCAGGACATTCCGCCCTTTGACCAATGAATTTTTGTTTCACATATCTCATATTTCAAACAAAAAAAAAACATCAGCACAAAAAAAACATTATGATCAAAGCAATCCCTGTAAAGCAATAGAAGTGAATTAACACATTGATTTCATAACCGTTCACATCAGATACATCTACATAGAAAAGACTGGGCAATTTTTATACTCTGAATGAGTCTCTAATTCAACAGTGTTAGCAATTTGATGTGGCATGAGTTCTGCTCATGTAAAGGTACACGGTCCACTTGAAAGGTTTGCTGGAAGGTAAGCAAAAGTCAGAGTTCCATACGAGAGGGAAAAAAAAAAAAAACACAGCAAACAAGTTGAACTTGAACTGAAGGCGCAGTTTGCGCAAAATGGATCCATGGTGCTGGCACTTTACTCAGCCAGGTTCAGGTTGGGGGTTCGGTCCCTTCCCCGACCCCACACGCACACACCGGAAGGGGGACCACACAGCGCACTCAGGGACAGTGGCGAAACGTGGTAGGATCTGCAAAAGAAACAAGTATGACTTTTCTTGCAAATAACATTTTTCATTTAAACTGCACCCTTCCTCTTTCTTTCCCTGTTTTATAATCAGCAGGACGTTTTTGAGGCCCTTTGTTATATTCTCTGCAGGTTCTGGAGGGTCACTTAGGGCTTCAGCCCACACATCAGCACTGAGGTTTTTATCTGCTGCGCCACAGCTTCCCTTTTCTTGCACTGTCAGAAGGGCTGGGGCAGACTCCTTCTTTACCAAACCTCCATTCACTGCATTTTTGTCAAGTTGGGCCATTCTGTCTCCAATTTGTATGAATGAATCAGATTCTTTTCTAGGTATCAGCATAATTTCGATTTTTCCTTGGTAATTTGCAGCAATCACTCTCCCTAAAACCTGATCAATTTCCCATTTCTGATCTGGTAACTTTCCTCTCCCCAACTGCTCTGTGACTGCTTGCATGACAGATTGCTTTTGTGCGTGCTGCACAGTTTTTATCAAATCTAGGGGAATGTGCATCTCTTTCATCTCTGCCCACCTGTAAGTGGCTTTTTCTCTCAGTTGTTCACATTTCTGGGGCACCCACTTAGCCATCCCCACTAAGGCAGAATTCTGGGTGAACACTTCTCTCTCTGCATTTTTCTCATTAACATCTGCAAGGTAATTGAACCAGTTAGGTACAAGCCATGTGGCTAAAACATTATCAAAGAACCAAAAATCAATATAAAAATGACACATCTCACGTAGCTCTTGCTTTAAAATCTGACACACATTATACAACGCTGTTCCTTCTACGGTGCCAGAAAACAACATTTCAGTCAATGAATCATTAGTAAAACAAACATGCTTTTTATCTTCAGTGGACACGAATTCAAATGGTGCACACAACTTCATTGATAATTCTTTTACCTGTGGTACTCTAGCCCTGTCTTGCAAGTACCAGATCCATTGTATGATTCTAGCTAGGGGCACTATTTTCTTTCCTTGTTCTTGAGTTACATGTACATAAGTATTTCCTTCTTGCACTGCGCAGAAACCTAACGTCTGCATTATTTCATTTGCCAAATCACAAGCGCGCAGCTGCATATAATTTTTCACAGTGACCATATACAAAAGTGTTAGGATTTCACTCAAATGAGGGCTATTCTTTTTCCAAAAATCAAACAAGCTAATGAAACTCGGGGTGTCTTGCTCTAAAATCCTTCGTTTTACTTGTGCATTTTGCAATGGTAACTCGTAAATCACATTCTGAGCTCTCTCGTCTGTGTTATCAGTTAAGGAATGCATTTTGTCTGCCAAAAACCCTGGCTCACACGAAAGCTCAGTGCAGCTCGGAGCTGTCTTAACCCCCTCATTACTGGAATGGGACAAGAAAGATTCTTCAAAAACAGCCTTTTTATAACTTTCAGTCGGGCTAATTTGATCACGTAAATTCCTATTTTCATGTTCCAACTGCCTACATTTCTCCTGCATTTCTCTGTAAGCAGATAAAGGTATCCAGACCTTTCTGTCATCATTACTTCCAAAACACACTTTTTCTACATATATACAACGGGAATTATTTCTCAAAACATTATCAGGCCTTTTAGCTACACATGCATTTTCTTCTGTAATTCCCCAAACAGAAAACAATTCACAGTTTTTCTTAGCACCATCAGGCAGTTCATCAACACATGTATTCTCAGACATGGTCTGCCGTGCTACTGTGATTCCCCAAACAGAAAACAATTTCTGTAATTCTCCAAACAACAAAAAAAACAATTACACTTTTAAAGTGTGCACTTAGAAATCTACTAACTCGTCAAACCCCTTCTTAATCACCTCTTAATGACCGACCCCACTCCTGGTACCAATTGTAGTGCTTTCCTCTTATCTAGTTTCTAAGCACTAACATAACACAACAGAAATGCACTTCTGAGGTCAAAGAAGACTTTTATTGTTATTTTATTCTTCCCCAACCACAATGTTTATGAATGAATGACGAATTAGTAGCTTTCAAGTCCGCGTTAATCAAACAAAATATATCAGTTTGCAATATACACAGCAGGTTATATTTATAAGATATTGAATGCAAAGCAAAACAAATACTTCACCGTGTGGGAACTATTCACAGCTTCATCTTTCTAAGGTCTGCAAGCTGAGGACCCCTGTCAGCCGCGAGAAAGAGAGATTCATCTACCCACACGGGATTGCTGGCAGCCTGCGCCAAGCTCCAGCACGAGGTCCGGCAGATTCGAATCTGACTCTCTGCAGCCTGTTACATTCGTTACAAAGGTGTGCCCCCTCCTCTCAGACCTGGGAAACTGAGCAAGCCTTTTGGAGACTGGCCAGGTCTCCAAGACTACTCCTGTTCCCAAGCTCAAGGGAAGAGAAACGACGCCCATGTACTCTCTCTTATCAGGTCTAGTCTACTGTGAGAGCAAAACATCTTGGTTCTCTGGTGCAAAAACACAGCTTGGAAAAATACAGCTTAGATTCTCAACTGCCATGTCTAACTCCACGTTAAAGGCAATGGGCAGCTAACCTAAATATCAAATGCAATGTCATGTTAAAGGCAATAGGCAGCTAACCTAAATATCAAATGCAATGTCTAGTGTCATGTCAAAGCCAATAGGCATCTAAGCTGAATACAAAATGCAATATATAATATCATGTCAAAGTCAATAGGCAGCGGAGCTGAATACAAAATGTAATATATGATATCATGTCAAAGTCAATAGGCAGCGGAGCTGAATGTAATATATGATATCATGTCAAAGCCAATAGGCAGCTGAGCTGAATATAAAATGCAATGTATAATATCATGTCAAAGCCCATAGGCAGCTGAGCTGAATACAAAATGCAATGTATAATATCATGTCAAAGCCAATAGGCAGTTAAGCTGAATACAAAATGTAATATATGATATCATGTCAAAGCCAATAGGCAGAATATCTAATAGCATGTCAAAGTCAATAGGCAGCTAAACTGAATACATCATGTCAAAGCCAATAGGAATGCAATGTCAAAGCCAATAGGCGGCTAGACTGGATACAGCATGTCAAAGCCAATAGGCAGAATACAGAATGTAATGGCTAATGCAATGTCAAAGCCCATAGGCGGCTCAACTGAACAAAACATACCATGTGCTACTGGTAAACATTGAGCAACTAATATGCGCAGTGGTGAAACACAAAGTCATTGGTCAAAACAAAACTTATCAAATGGCAGGACAGCGGCGAGTTGGCAGCCGCAGAAGCTCGACTGTATGAACTGGAACGCACGTGCCTATCGGATCACCTTTGAGGAAGGAGTATAGATAACTGCTCACCTTCGACTATAAAGCCCACACTCAATTATAACACAAACATGGGGACAAAGCAGGTTGCCTGCTTGCATGGTTGATGTGCTCAGAAACTCTCAAAACACCCAACTGCTGCACTTCGATTACCGACAGGACAGATTGTGAATGCCGAGGAAGACATTACCAGTGAATTTGCTAAATACTATGGACAGCTATGTAGGGAATTCCAGATGACTTATTCTGCTACACTTACTACCTATCTCTGTCAAATACATACCACCACAGTTATCCTTTTACAATGGCAGGAACTAGAAGGCCCGATAACATTGGAGAAAGTACAGTAGTTGATAAGTCAGATAGTAAGTAATAATTTAATTTTCAATTTATTTATTTCACAATTTGGAACTCTGCAGAGGTCCACATGTAGACCCAACATTTAAACAAAAGTATACAAATGCGGTCCATATCAAATATATACATACCTATCATTAATACTATATAAAAGACAAAAGACATAAAACAGAAAAGTATTTCAGTACGAAGTAATCAGGTCACAACCCAACATTTGTAAGTTAAACATCATAGTGTATTTACATAAAAAACACAATTTGATAAATAACCAATTTAAATAAAAAATAAAATACCAATTAACAGGAGAGGTGATGGCTGCCCCCAGACCAAAAGGCCTATAATAGATCCCGAAATAAAATACCAGAACATTAAAAATTGTGACTTTAAATTATAACTACCAAGCGCATGCTAAAGTCAATACAATTTTTAAAAGGCCTTAAAAAATGTAAACATCCGAAAACAAGATATTTTGTTCGGAGGGTTATACATGAATTTCAATACCCCATCATAAGAACATACGTTGAATTTCACACATAATGGTTTCTACCATTTTCTCCTTAACTCATCTAATGATGGACAAACAAATAACACATACATACGTTTCTGTATCCCTAGCTCAGAGGTTCCCAATCTGTGCGTCGTGGCACCCTGGTGTGCCTCCAAAACTACCCAGGGGCGCCACGACGTAAATATTCAGAGTGCAATTTCTTTCGTTTTTCAAGCTGGCTTTCAAACATGTTTTGCTAAGATGAAACTCCCTCTAGTACCACTAGATGGTAGTGCGACATGCAAAATAGCACAGGAATTGCTTCTATCTGTCAGAACAGGCAACACAAACTATGAGCAATGCAGAAATAAAAACAGAGGCACGTATTGGACTTAAGTATGTTTATGGTGTCACTTTTAAGGAAATTGTGGTATTGTTTTAATAATATATTTTATGTAATCCTGAAGGGCACTGTTTTTAGTCTTGTTAATGTTAGTTGGTGGGAAGACTTTTTAACATCTTTTGTAGTGTAGGAAAATGTTCTTATAACTATGATAGTATGCAACATGTTTAATGCATAAATGTGTTTTTACTTTTTTGAGATGGTGTTATGTGGACCTCCATTGGAGTTTTGTACCATAATAAGAACTGAATTGACACGGACTGTGACACACAACTGTAGTGAGAAGGAATCAGAGACTGCAGACAAATACTGAGGTCAGAGACAGGAGAGTGCAAAGACTCCATCAGACACTAGAAGAGACAGAAGCAGAGTTAAGATAATGGTGGCTGCTGGAACATTTAGTAAAGTACTTTAGTAAAGTACTTGAAAGTGAAATATAGTAGTGCTGATTAGTGGAGCTGCATTATTATATATCAAAAGTGGCTCCTTGACAACTAGAATGACTTGAAGGAGAGCTCCCTGTGCTGGAGGCAATTTTTAAGGAACAAAATAATAGTTTTTAAGAAAATCATTATGCAGACCACAGTGCTGAAGAGCATTGTTGCTGTCTCAACCAATGAAAGGTTTTATTTTTATTACACAACTGTTATATATTTTTTATTTTGCTGCATCTATGATTATAATACCTTCATAGTTCCGACCAAGTATTTTTGAGGGAAAAAGTGTTCGTACATATGGCTCATAGTCCCTCCATTCTGACTCAGCAATTGGTGGTGCTGAGGGAGTTTTACGAGACCCACACCCTTCAGAAATAAGTGACCAGAATTTACAACTGTCTTTCACCCTGGCAGCTTCCTGCAGAGCAATCCAGTGGTGATCTGTTTCCTACTTCCTTATTCTCACCTTCATCGGTACTCTACTCCTCTTGAGAAGGGAAATTCTTCTACCCCTCTCCTCCAATTCCGGCCCATGCTGTAACCTAACCAATCTTTTAATTTCCCTGTTCAATAGGAGAAGAGGGAGCCTTAATTTCTGTTGTGGAGGTTTGATACATTTCGACTGGATTTTCTGAATAATATTTCCACTAAATTCAGAAAAACAATTTAGCGGATCTATATGCTAGGCATCAATATTTGTCAACACTATTTCAAGTAATTCCTTTAGGGACGAAATTTTCAAAGGTGACCAATAAATTCGACCCGTTTTCGCATTAAAGTTCAACTTTTGACTCTTAAGATTCCATGTTTCAATAGGAGATATTTGGAATTTTAGCGAGAGGCTTAAAATCTTATGGTCACTAAGTGAAGTATCAATGATCGACATATCCTCCGTAATTTGAGCTAGGAGGTAGGAGGCCAGAAAATAATCAATAATAGAATTGCTCAAGCGAGATTTGTGAGTAAAAGCTGCAGGGGAGTCTGACTGAAATCGGCCATTCAAAATTATACAGCTAAGTTCCCTCAAACCTTTTAGCAGAGCATACCCCCTTTTGTCTGTCCTAATTCCCGGAGGAAAACAGATAGGTGGAATATTGAGGAGGGACTTTCTATATCACTAAAGGTCGAGAGGGATGCATTAGAAATTTTGCAATTTAAATCCCCCACTATTAATACTTCAAATACAGTTTCATGTGAACTTAGAAAAGAAGAAATACAATTCCACATATGCAATAACATCCTATCATGCTCCTTGTCAGGGGGAATATAAGCATTTACCACTAAAATTGGCATTTTTCTACCATCCTTCAATATAGGCACAATTCCAATTATCTGGTAAAGATTGTGTAGAGTCGGAATGATTTCAAACTCCAATCTGTGATTATCACTTAAGAATACTGAAGTACCCCCTTTTGCATGCCCCAACTTAGACGGTTGTGCTTTTTGACTCAGGACCGTGTACCCCAGGCAAGAAATATTAGTTATGCTCCAAGTTTCCTGGATGCAGATTAGGTCTGCTTGAAGAGAGCAGATATGATCTAATTTACCTATATAATTCTCTAACCCTGCAGCATTCCAGGAAACCACATGAAGGTTATGGTTAAAAACCATGTTGTGGGTTATTCCCCTTCACCTTACTATTATTTAAAGCCCCTGCCAACCAGGTCCAATTATCATGGGGGGGGCTCCGGGACGGAGACTGAATTTCTTTAACAAGCTTCACCGTTCTTTCTCCCTGGGAAAGCAAGATCTTCCTACTTTCTGGGGGAGGAGCTGGAGACCCACACCCAAGGGTTATGTTGCTTGTATTCAAGCCTGGCACCTGGGGGGCCTGGATTCTATGGAAATAGAAATGGGGGTCCATCTTCATAACTGGGACCACATCTATGCCTCTACATTGCAATTGCTCACACTTGACTAAGATCAAATTTGCAATAGCTTTGGAGTGATCCTGCATTAAAGATACACAAGCAATTTCACCACTTTCAATTAAACTTAACACCGGTGTATCTGCAAAACATGATATTAAAAGAGAAGGATTTAAAAATACATTTGAGTCAAATAAAATGCTAAACTCAAGGCACGACATTGACCCAGAAAAATTGAGGGGATTTCCCTCTCCCGAATTAGCAACTCCACCACCCATGTTGTCAGGAATTACTTGCAAGATATTACAGAACACATCAGCATGTGGATTAAGGGAAGAGGTCACCTTCTTGACACTCAATAGTTCACCCGGTTTGTCCACAGGAGGATCCCAAAAGGGAACTAAAGTGAGTTCTTCCTTATTTGAGGTTGGTACTATGGCTTCCTGGTCTGCAAAAACATTCATCCTCTCCTCAATTGTGTCACATCCATGGGGGGAGAGATTCCTGAATGAGACTGGCCGTCAAACTTTACCTTTCTTAGTTCTCTTTTAGAAATCCGCCTTTTAGTTTTTCTTCCCTGCTTTTTCCCTTTTTGGGATTTTCCCATATTCCCTTCATTGGCTACTTGTTTAATCGATTCCATCCTCTTGTGCTCCACATTTGGACAGATGGAGAGTAACTTAGACTGAGGTAGAAAGATTGGAAATGGAGCCAAGGACGAGGAAGATTTTAATTCCGAGTTTATTGACAAGGGGATATTCGGCTGTGGAGGTGAGGGAGAAAATAACTTTTCCAGGGAATAATCCAAACTTTCCAAGTCAAAATCTTCCTCACACTTCATCAGAGAAGAGGACACTTGTGGTTTCCCAGCCTGGGTTCCTCTGGTAAACAAAATAGATGGTTTAATTGCATTTGTGTAGAAATTTTCATCCAAGGAGTCCTGAGGTTTACTAGGACAACTACCCCCCGATTCCTTGGAGGCCTTCTTTGCAGTAGATGGATTTTCCTCAATTGGGGTTAAACCCTCCTTTTTTTGAGCAGTTAGAACTTTCAGTATGGCCAACATAGTATCTTGCGAATGATCAAAGCTATTTATCGATTTTTCCAACAGCGCTGAGATAGACGAAAGTATTCTCTCTAGGCATTTAAAGGACTCCGATATTACTGTATGTTGATCCAGGGGGGCACTTGGCAAATTTCTAGAGGAAAAAAACTCAGGGGTAAGTGAGGGAAATCCTAGAGATAGAGAGAGATCCGAAGGTGTACTACTAATAAGTCTTAGACGAGGGGATTCCTCTTTTCCCTCCAGGGGTAGAGATGCCTGATGAGGAGACAAGCTCTTTGTGAGAAACATCCCTTCTCACCTCAATCTCTAGAAGGGTAAAGTCTTCCACATCCAGGGGAGGATCTGTAGGAGGCTGGACTGGCTTGTAGTGAGTACCAAGGGGTACTTGCACCTTGCACCAGGCCCAGTTATCCCTTATTAGTGTATAGGGTGTCTAGCAGCATAGGCTGATAGATAATGGTAGCTTAGCAGAGCAGCTTAGGCTGAACTAGGAGATGTGTGAAGCTACTACAGTACCACAAGTGTCACTTGCACAATATCATAAGAAAACACAATACACAGTTATACTAAAAATAAAGGTACTTTATTTTTATGACAATATGCCAAAGTATCTTAGAGTGTACCCTCTATGCAGTATAGTCTTAGAAAACAGTGCAAACAATGTATAGTTACAATAGGATGCAATGGGGAAACATAGGGATAGGGGCAACACAAACAATATACTCCAAAAGTGGAATGCGAACCACGAATGGACCCCAAACCTATGTGACCTTGTAGAGGGTCGCTGGGACTATTAGAAAATAGTGAGAGTTAGAAAAATAACCCTCCCCAAGACCCTGAAAAGTGAGTGCAAAGTGCACTAAAGTTCCCCTAAAGACAAAGAAGTCGTGTTAGAGGAATAATGCAGGAAAGACACAAACCAACAATGCAACAACTGTGGATTTCCAATCTAGGGTACCTGTGGAACAAGGGGACCAAGTCCAAAAGTCACAAGCAAGTCGGAGATGGGCAGATGCCCAGGAAATGCCAGCTGCGGGTGCAAAGAAGCTTCTACTGGACAGAAGAAGCTGCGGTTTCTGCAGGAACGCAAAGGGCTAGAGACTTCCCCTTTGGAGGACGGATCCCTCTTGCCTTGTAGAGTCGTGCAGAAGTGTTTTCCCGCCGAAAGAACGCCAACAAGCCTTGCTAGCTGCAAATCGTGCGGTTAGCGTTTTTGGACGCTGCTGTGGCCCTGGAGGGACCAGGAGGTCGCAAATTGGACCAGGAGAGAGAGGGGACGTCAAGCAAGACAAAGAGCCCTCTCAGCAGCAGGTAGCACCCGGAGAAGTGCCAGAAACAGGCACTACGAGAATGCATGAAACGGTGCTCACCCGAAGTCGCACAAAGAAGTCCCACGTCGCCGGAGAACAACTTAGGAGGTCGTACAATGCAGGTTAGAGTGCCGTGGACCCAGGCTGGACTGTGCACAAAGGATTTCCGCCAGAAGTGCACGGAGGCCGGAGTAGCTGCAAAAGTCGCGGTTCCCAGCAATGCAGTCTAGCGAGGTGAGGCAAGGACTTACCTCCACCAAACTTGGACTGAAGAGTCACTGGACTGTGGGGGCCACTTGGACAGAGTTGCTGGATTCGAGGGACCTCACTCGTCGTGCTGAGAGGAGACCCAAGGGACCGGTAATGCAGCTTTTTGGTGCCTGCGGTTGCAGGGGGAAGATTCCGTCGACCCACGGGAGATTTCTTCGGAGCTTCTAGTGCAGAGAGGAGGCAGACTACCCCCACAGCATGCACCACCAGGAAAACAGTCGAGAAGGCGGCAGGATCAGCGTTACAGAGTTGCAGTAGTCGTCTTAGCTACTATGTTGCAGTTTTGCAGGCTTCCAGCGCGGTCAGCAGTCGATTCCTTGGCAGAAGGTGAAGAGAGAGATGCAGAGGAACTCGGCTGAGCTCTTGCATTCGTTATCTAAAGTTTCCCCAGAGACAGAGACCCTAAATAGCCAGAAAAGAGGGTTTGGCTACCTAGGAGAGAGGGTAGGCTAGCAACACCTGAAGGAGCCTATCACAAGGAGTCTCGGACGTCACCTGGTGGCACTGGCCACTCAGAGCAGTCCAGTGTGCCAGCAGCACCTCTGTTTCCAAGATGGCAGAGGTCTGGAGCACACTGGAGGAGCTCTGGACACCTCCCAGGGGAGGTGCAGGTCAGGGGAGTGGTCACTCCCCTTTCCTTTGTCCAGTTTCGCGCCAGAGCAGGGCTAAGGGGTCCCCTGAACCGGTGTAGACTGGCTTATGCAGAATTGGGCACATCTGTGCCCAACAAAGCATTTCCAGAGGATGGGGGAGGCTACTCCTCCCCTGCCTTCACACCATTTTCCAAAGGGAGAGGGTGTCACACCCTCTCTTAGAGGAAGTTCTTTGTTCTGCCATCCTGGGCCAGGCCTGGCTGGACCCCAGGAGGGCAGATGCCTGTCTGAGGGGTTGGCAGCAGCAGCAGCTGCAGTGAAACCCCAGGAAGGGCAGTTTGGCAGTACCAGGGTCTGTGCTACAGACCACTGGGATCATGGGATTGTGCCAACTATGCCAGGATGGCATAGAGGGGGCAATTCCATGATCATAGACATGTTACATGGCCATATTCGGAGTTACCATTGTGAAGCTACATATAGGTAGTGACCTATATGTAGTGCACGCGTGTAATGGTGTCCCCGCACTCACAAAGTTCAGGGAATTGGCTCTGAACAATGTGGGGGCACCTTGGCTAGTGCCAGGGTGCCCTCACACTAAGTAACTTTGCACCTAACCTTTACCAGGTAAAGGTTAGACATATAGGTGACTTATAAGTTACTTAAGTGCAGTGAAAAATGGCTGTGAAATAACGTGGCCGTTATTTCACTCAGGCTGCAGTGGCAGGCCTGTGTAAGAATTGTCAGAGCTCCCTATGGGTGGCAAAAGAAATGCTGCAGCCCATAGGGATCTCCTGGAACCCCAATACCCTTGGTACCTCAGTACCATATACTAGGGAATTATAAGGGTGTTCCAGTAAGCCAATGTAAATTGGTAAAAATGGTCACTAGCCTGTTAGTGACAATTTGAAAGAAATGAGAGAGCATAACCACTGAGGTTCTGGTTAGCAGAGCCTCAGTGAGACAGTTAGGCACCACACAGGGAACACATACATATAGGCCACAAACTTATGAGCACTGGGGTCCTGACTAGCAGGGTCCCAGTGACACATAACAAACATACTGAAAACATAGGGTTTTCACTATGAGCACTGGGCCCTGGCTAGCAGGATCCCAGTGAGACAGTGAAAACACCCTGACATACACTCACAAACAGGCCAAAAGTGGGGGTAACAAGGCTAGAAAGAGGCTACTTTCTCACACAACCCCCCCCCCCCAAACGAAGGACAATAAGGCTAACCTTGGCCAGTTGAGACTTTATTGTCTAAGTGGTGATAAGTAGAGAGTAGCTCTGCAATAGACTGGTTACTCCCTTTATCATCCACTATATGGTTACTTCCCTGTGGGGATGTAAACCACCCTGTTTGAAGTTTTTTAGCTAAGCAACAATGTGAAGATGTATTTTCAGAGTTTCTATCAGTAAGTTTTAGTTTAGAGCAGTGGGAATTGTCCACTGAAGCTATTTGTAGTGATGGAAATGCCAGACAGGGATGCTGTCTCAGAAAAGCCATAGCTGGGCAAAAACTTTGTCCATATGGCTGGAAGAGAGAACAGGGATGCTGTTTCTCTTGAGTTGGAGCAGGGCAGGGATGCTGTCCTATGAGCTCCACACTAGGGCAGGGATGCTGTCCTAAGTGTTGTGAGGCAGTGCAGGGTTTCTGCACTAAAGTTTCTCTGGGAGGGTTGGAGGGATGCTCCATGTTAACTAAAATGGTGCTCTTTTTCTCACCAATGTTAGTTATCCCACAGAGAGGTACTTCTACCTCAGGGAGTACAGTTTGCCAGCTGATGTTTCCCTTGGAACAGGTGCCACCCCAGGAGAGGTTTCTCCCACCACAGGAATGGTATCCTGAATGGTAGGGTGGTTAGGGGATACTGTGATACCCTTTTTACCTGTTGATGGAGAGGGATCCTGAGTTTTCAGGCCTTCTCTCCTTTGCTTTTTCATTTCAGTAGAAATGAGAGGGAACAATTCCTCAGGGATGCCCAGCATGGCTGCATGGGCATAAAACTCTACATCAGCCCAACCTGAGGCCTCTAGGTCATTACCTAAGAGACAGTCTACAGGTAAGCTAGGTGATACCACCACCTGCTTAGGGCCAGTAACTCCACCCCAACTAAACTGAATTATAGCTAAGGGAAGAAACGTAGTGGAGTTATGGACATCAATAATCTTATACTGTTGTCCAATGATGTGTTGATCAGGGTGCACTAGGTTTTCAGTCACCAAAGTGATACTGGCACCTGTGTCCCTGTAGGCCAAGGCCTCAACACCATTTATTGAAACTGTCTGCCTGTACTTATCCATTGTAAGGGGACAAGCAGCCAGTGTGGCAAGGCCAATGCCACTAGGTGTGACAGAAACTGTCTTGGGACTGACTACCCCAGTTTCTATGATGGACCCATAAGTGAACCCAACTACACCCTTTGCTTGACTGTTGCCAGCAGTCCCACCACTAGAACCACTACTGCTAGGGGCACTAGAGCTTGACGTATTAGTGGTGGTAGGCTCAGGGGGTTTACCTGGACAGGACTTATCCCCTGGCCTATGGCCTCTATTTTTACACACAAAGCACCAAGGCTTTTTAAATTGTGTAGGTTGAGAAGAGGAAGAATTTGTTTTATACCCACCCCATGAAGAGTGTTTAAGATTTGAAGTGGGATCTTTGGTTTTTCCCTTATCCCCATGCTTATCTTGAGATTTTTCACCATCTTTCTTCTTATTGTTCTCTTTGTCACCACCTGTATGAACTTTTCTGTTCACCCTTGTTCTGACCCATTTGTCTGCCTTCTTTCCCAATTCTTGGGGAGAGGTCAGATCAGAGTCCACCAACTACTGGTGCAACAAATCAGACACACAATTATTAAGAAAATGCTCTCTCAGGATCAAGTTATACAGGCTGTCATAATCAGTAACTTTACTGCCATGTAACCACCCCTCCAAGGCCTTCACTGAATGGTCAATGAAATCAACCCAGTCTTGTGAAGACTCCTTTTTGGTCTCTCTGAACTTTATCCTGTATTGTTCAGTGGTTAAGCCATAACCATCCAGGAGTGCATTCTTAAGAACTTTGTAATCATTAGCTTCATTTTCTTTTACAGTAAGGAGCCTATCCCTACCTTTTCCACTAAATGATAGCCATAGGATAGCAGCCCACTGCCTTTGAGGGACATCCTGTACAGCACAGGCCCTCTCAAGTGCAGCAAACCACTTGTTAATGTCATCCCCCTCCTTATAAGGGGGAACTATCTTATGCAGATTCCGGGAATCATGTTCTTTTGCAGGATGACTATGGGGAATACTGCTGCTGCCACCATGGGTTTCTAAACCCAGTTTCTGTCTCTCCTTCTCTACTTCTAAAGTCTGTCTATCCAAATCCAGCTGTTGCTTCTTGAGCTTCAGTCTGGTTTGTTCCACCGTCAACTTATTGAGTTCCCTCTCTAACATTCTGTCATCAGGGTTGGTGGGAGGGACATTCCTAGATACAGAGGTATGATGGGAATGAACAGAAGGAGACCTGTCCCTTACAGAAGCCACCCTAACAGCTTGGCTAACAGAAACATTACTACCAGTATGGTGAGAATAAATGCTTTTGCTATGATGTGAGACAACACTATTTGTATGGTGTGGCTCATCATCATTACCAACTATGCTAGACTGTCTAGTAATGGGCAGGCTAGGAAGTTTCTTTCCTGAATCTTTTCCTGGGGGAGTCCCTGAATCAGATTGGGAGCTATTAGGTACTTTTTCAACAGATGGGGCACCTATAGCCTTATCTTGTTCTCTAAGCATGTTAAGTAACAGTTCCAAGGAAGGATTCTTCCCTACACTCAAACCTCTCTCTATGCAGAGACTCCTTGCTCCTTTCCAGCTAAGGTGATCATATGCAAGTTTGGACAGATCAACATTTTGGCCTGTGCCAGACATTTTTAGAGAGAGTTAAAGTGATAGAAAAAGAGAAAAAAGTTTGTCAGAGCTTTTAGAAAGACAGAGAAAAAAAACTTTTTAAACTTTTTAGAACTTTTTAGAAAGTTAGAAGTACTTTTCAGCACTTAGAAAAGAGTGAAAAGAGGAAATGCAAAACTTTTTGGCTATGTGTATATACACTGACCTTGTTTTGTATATTTTTCTCTTATGAAGAGTACAATGACAAGAGTGGTAAGTAGTCTCAAAGCACTTATCCCACCGCTGCACAACCAATGTAGGAGGCTGGACTGGCTTGTAGTGAGTACCAAGGGGTACTTGCACCTTGCACCAGGCCCAGTTATCCCTTATTAGTGTATAGGGTGTCTAGCAGCATAGGCTGATAGATAATGGTAGCTTAGCAGAGCAGCTTAGGCTGAACTAGGAGACGTGTGAAGCTACTACAGTACCACAAGTGTCACTTGCACAATATCATAAGAAAACACAATACACAGTTATACTAAAAATAAAGGTACTTTATTTTTATGACAATATGCCAAAGTATCTTAGAGTGTACCCTCAGTGAGAGGATAGGAAATATACACAAGATATATATACACAATAGCAAAAATATGCAGTATAGTCTTAGAAAACAGTGCAAACAATGTATAGTTACAATAGGATGCAATGGGGAAACATAGGGATAGGGGCAACACAAACCATATACTCCAAAAGTGGAATGCGAACCACGAATGGACCCCAAACCTATGTGACCTTGTAGAGGGTCGCTGGGACTATTAGAAAATAGTGAGAGTTAGAAAAATAACCCTCCCCAAGACCCTGAAAAGTGAGTGCAAAGTGCACTAAAGTTCCCCTAAGGACAAAGAAGTTGTGTTAGAGGAATAATGCAGGAAAGACACAAACCAACAATGCAACAACTGTGGATTTCCAATCTAGGGTACCTGTGGAACAAGGGGACCAAGTCCAAAAGTCACAAGCAAGTCGGAGATGGGCAGATGCCCAGGAAATGCCAGCTGTGGGTGCAAAGAAGCTTCTACTGGACAGAAGAAGCTGCGGTTTCTGCAGGAACGCAAAGGGCTAGAGACTTCCCCTTTGGAGGACGGATCCCTCTCGCCTTGTAGAGTCGTGCAGAAGTGTTTTCCCGCCGAAAGAACGCCAACAAGCCTTGCTAGCTGCAAATCGTGCGGTTAGCGTTTTTGGACGCTGCTGTGGCCCTGGAGGGACCAGGAGGTCGCAAATTGGACCAGGAGGGAGAGGGGACGTCGAGCAAGACAAGGAGCCCTCTCAGCAGCAGGTAGCACCCGGAGAAGTGCCAGAAACAGGCACTACAAGGATGCGTGAAACGGTGCTCACCCGAAGTCGCACAAAGAAGTCCCACGTCGCCGGAGAACAACTTATGAGGTCGTGCAATGCAGGTTAGAGTGCCGTGGACCCAGGCTGGACTGTGCACAAAGGATTTTTGCCGGAAGTGCACGGAGGCCGGAGTAGCTGCAAAAGTCGCGGTTCCCAGCAATGCAGTCTAGCGAGGTGAGGCAAGGACTTACCTCCACCAAACTTGGACTGAAGAGTCACTGGACTGTGGGGGCCACTTGGACAGAGTTGCTGGATTCGAGGGACCTCGCTCGTCGTGCTGAGAGGAGACCCAAGGGACCGGTAATGCAGCTTTTTGGTGCCTGCGGTTGCAGGGGGAAGATTCCGTCGACTCACGGGAGATTTCTTCAGAGCTTCTAGTGCAGAGAGGAGGCAGACTACCCCCACAGCATGCACCACCAGGAAAACAGTCGAGAAGGCGGCAGGATCAGCGTTAAAGAGTTGCAGTAGTCGTCTTAGCTACTATGTTGCAGTTTTGCAGGCTTCCAGCGCGGTCAGCAGTCGATTCCTTGGCAGAAGGTGAAGAGAGAGATGCAGAGGAACTCGGCTTAGCTCTTGCATTCGTTATCTAAAGTTTCCCCAGAGACAGAGACCCTAAATAGCCAGAAAAGAGGGTTTGGCTACCTAGGAGAGAGGATAGGCTAGCAACACCTGAAGGAGCCTATCACAAGGAGTCTCGGACGTCACCTGGTGGCACTGGCCACTCAGAGCAGTCCAGTGTGCCAGCAGCACCTCTGTTTCCAAGATGGCAGAGGTCTGGAGCACACTGGAGGAGCTCTGGACACCTCCCAGGGGAGGTGCAGGTCAGGGGAGTGGTCACTCCCCTTTCCTTTGTCCAGTTTCGCGCCAGAGCAGGGCTAAGGGGTCCCCTGAACCGGTGTAGACTGGCTTATGCAGAATTGGGCACATCTGTGCCCAACAAAGCATTTCCAGAGGCTGGGGGAGGCTACTCCTCCCCTGCCTTCACACCATTTTCCAAAGGGAGAGGGTGTCACACCCTCTCTCAGAGGAAGTTCTTTGTTCTGCCATCCTGGGCCAGGCCTGGCTGGACCCCAGGAGGGCAGATGCCTGTCTGAGGGGTTGGCAGCAGCAGCAGCTGCAGTGAAACCCCAGGAAGGGCAGTTTGGCAGTACCAGGGTCTGTGCTACAGACCACTGGGATCATGGGATTGTGCCAACTATGCCAGGATGGCATAGAGGGGGCAATTCCATGATCATAGACATGTTACATGGCCATATTCGGAGTTACCATTGTGAAGCTACATATAGGTAGTGACCTATATGTAGTGCACGCGTGTAATGGTGTCCCCGCACTCACAAAGTTCAGGGAATTGGCTCTGAACAATGTGGTGGCACCTTGGCTAGTGCCAGGGTGCCCTCACACTAAGTAACTTTGCACCTAACCTTTACCAGGTAAAGGTTAGACATATAGGTGACTTATAAGTTACTTAAGTGCAGTGAAAAATGGCTGTGAAATAACGTGGACGTTATTTCACTCAGGCTGCAGTGGCAGGCCTGTGTAAGAATTGTCAGAGCTCCCTATGGGTGGCAAAAGAAATGCTGCAGCCCATAGGGATCTCCTGGAACCCCAATACCCTGGGTACCTCAGTACCATATACTAGGGAATTATAAGGGTGTTCCAGTAAGCCAATGTAAATTGGTAAAAATGGTCACTAGCCTGTTAGTGACAATTTGAAAGAAATGAGAGAGCATAACCACTGAGGTTCTGGTTAGCAGAGCCTCAGTGAGACAGTTAGGCACCACACAGGGAACACATACATATAGGCCACAAACTTATGAGCACTGGGGTCCTGACTAGCAGGGTCCCAGTGACACATAACAAACATACTGAAAACATAGGGTTTTCACTATGAGCACTGGGCCCTGGCTAGCAGGATCCCAGTGAGATAGTGAAAACACCCTGACATACACTCACAAACAGGCCAAAAGTGGGGGTAACAAGGCTAGAAAGAGGCTACTTTCTCACAGGATCCATGTTAAAAGAAGGGAGAATCGTGTTCTCTAGATCGCCCCCGGCCATAATTGACTGACTAAAAGACGAAGGTGTGACCAGAACCTTCCTGGAGTTATAGAGATGATCAGAACCCACTGGGTTTGCAGGAGCTTCCTTATTATGTGGGGGATCGCCAAAACGTTCCTTCTGCAAAAAGGGAAGAATTGTGCAGGAGTTTTTTGTATTCAAAAGAGACACAGGCCCTCATTACAACCCTAGCGGTTGGTGTTAAAGTGGCGGTAATACCGCCAACAGGCCGGCGGTTAAAAAAAAATTGGATCAAGACCATGGCAGAAACCGCCAACACGGACAGCCACTTTAAAACTCCGACCGCCATGGCGGTAGCAACACCCCGACGGTAACCGCCAACAGACAGGCAGAAGACAATGTACCTCCCACACTATTACAAGGCACCAACCCACCAGCTTTTCCGGGGCGGTACCAACACCATCAAAAGCACAGCAGAAACTGAACAACGAAGGGGAACCACTCACCTCTCGACATTCCATGAAGGACCAGGATGCCATGGAGCCCGAATTGCAGATCCTACCCATGTTGGTGTATCTCCTAATACGCCATGAAGTAGAAAGAAGGCGGCGGCGGCTACGACGGTGAGTACTGCACCTACCACACAGAGGAGGGGGGAGGGAAAAGAGAGTGACACAGACACGCAGCACGCAACACCCTCACCCCCCGCCCACAACAACATACACACACACATATCCAGCAACATCACAGATACACTCCGTCACCCCCTGGAAGAAAGCAAAGACAAAACGAAATGAGTTTAACTGGTGTTATATTGGAACAATCAGAAAGAACAAGAGGAAAGCAAATAATCAGTATACACAAATATTTACATCAAGTACACAAGTCCGTACACTGTCCCATGTAAATGTCCATGGGCCAGTTGACCCAAAAAGCATGGGCATACACATGACACCTGCCTCAAAACGGAGAGAACACTTCAGGAGCATCAGGTTGGAAAAAAAACAGGCACCTCAGGGGAAGGGGAGGGGGTACACCTCAGCCGGATGATGGTACGACGCCACTGCTCCTCGAGGGGGCTCCATGCCCACTGCTTGGTCCTGGGGAGTGCAAAGCCACAGTCTCTCAAGAGGGTGGTTTGCCCATTGCCTGGTCCTGGGAAGTGCAAAGCCGCAGTCTCTCAAGTCTTTCAAGTGGGTGGTTTGCCCACTGCCTGGTCCTGGGGAGTGCAAAGCCACAGTCTCTCAAGTCTCTCAAGTGGGTGGTTTGCCCACTGCCTAGTCCTGGGGAGTGCAAAACCACAGTCTCTCAAGTTGGTGGTTTTCCCACTGCTTGGTCCTGGGGAGTGCAAAGCCACAGTCTCTCAAGTGGGTGATTTGCCCACTGCCTGGTCCTGGGAGTGCAAAGCCACAGTGTCTCAAGTCTCTCAAGTGGGTGCTTTGCCCACTGCTTGGTCCTGGGGAGTGCAAAGCCACAGTATCGCAACTCCCTCAAGTGAGTGGTTTGCCCACATGCTCTAGAGGGGGCTTTGTGCCCAGAGTGCTTCATCCTGCCAAGGATTGGGGGAGTGGATGCATTTCTCCACTGGTTCTGGAGGGGGCCTTGTGCCCAGAGTGCTTCTTCCTGCCAAGGATTGGGGGAGTGGATGCATTTCTTCACTGGTTCTGGAGAGGGCTTTGTGCCCAGAGTGCTTCATCCTGCCAAGGATTGCAGGAGTGGATGCAGTTCTACACTGGTTCTGGGGGTGGGGCTTTGTGCCAAGAGTGCTTCATCCTGCCTAGGATTGGAGGAGTGGATGCATTTCTCCACTGGTTCTGGAGGGGGCTTTGTGCCCAGAGTGCTTCATCCTGCCAAGGATAGGGTGAGTGGATGCATTTGTCCACTGGTTCTGGAGGCGATGCTGCACCTGGGGTGTGGCAGTTGACATCCTCTCACCCGGGTGTCTTAGCCAAGCGATATACCTGGAACAGGTAGCATGATACTCCATGGAGGCAGAGCCACACTCCATCCTGCGGTGACTTAGGCTGCCAATTGCTGGTTCGTGTCAGTGCTGGAGGTGGTGTCTCAAGTGGCGTGTCCAGGGTCCAGGACGTCACCTGCAGACTCGGATGGCTGCCCACTGGGGATGGTGCTGACGTCTGACAGAGTGGTATCGGCTGTGCACTTGGCGGTGCTGGTGCAGGTGGCAGCGGCGGAGATGCTGCCAGTGCTGGCCGTGGTGCAAGTGTCTGTTGTGGTGGATGGAGACACCATACCGTCTCCGGCAGCCTCGAATGGCTAATCCTTGAGGAGGATGCTGCAGCCTGACGTTGTGGCAGCGGCAGTGCAGATGGCGGTGCAGGTGGCGGTCGGAGCAGCGGTGGTGACTGTGGTGCAGGTGGCTGCCATCCCTGATGATATTGTGGTCACCAGCCCCTCACCAGGAGACATCGTGCCCTGAGGTGACGTGCCCTTTGGCTTGTGGCCCTTCCCCACCTTGGCAGTTGCTGCAGGGACCTTAGCACTGTCCTCCATGTGTTTGGGTGAGGCCCTGCTGGGTGGGTGGTGTGACTTTCCTCTGCTGGAAACTGGGCACTTTTTTACCTTTGCAGGTGGCGAATAGGGTGATCCTTCATATCTGTCAGTGGCACACTGGCAGCTTTGACGGGTGCCCTCTTCGATCGTACCGGACTAGCAGGGACCACAGCAGAAGCAGATTTGGTGGTTGAGGTGCTGGGCTGGAATTTAGACATCCTGGCCCTAGGGGAAGGACAGGTGGGGAGATGTAGAGAAGAGGTTAATGTTAGCTAGGAATTTGTTTTTAGACACACTGGGACGGGAAGATGGAGGGGGTGTGGGAGTGGAGGAAGAGGTAGTGGTTGTAGGAGGTGTACGTCTGCTGAGTTTGGGTGAAGGTGCATGGGTTGGAGGCTGTTGTGAGGTGGATGGCTGTTGAGTGGGTGTGTGCCTGCATTTGTGTACTTTGGGAGGAGGGCTAACAGACACACTGGGAGAGGACACAGGGGACGTGTGAATGATAGTGGGGGTGGTGATTACACATGAACGGTGTGTTGTGATGGGCGTGCTGGTGATGGAGGCAGTGGCTGATGATGTAGTGCATGCAGGTGTGAGTGGAGACAAGACAGGGAGGGAGGTGGAGGACATGGAGGAAGGGGACACAGTGGAGGAAGTGGATGTTGGTATGTGTACATGGGCACAGTGCTTGTGTGAGTGCCTGTGGGATGTGTGGTGCTTATGTTTTCCTTACCTACTTTTGTGTGTTGATGTGTGTGCATGCTGGCCTGATGGTGTGCTTGGGATGGGGTGAGGTAGAGGGGATTGGGTCTGGGTAGTGGAAGCTGGAGGGGGGAGGCTGGACACAGGGACAATGGCTGCCATCAGTGCTGAGGCCAGAGCCTGAAATGCTCTCTGTTGGGCCGCCACGCCAGAATGAATGCCCTCCAGGTATGCATTTGTTTGTTGCAAATGCCTCTCGACACCCTGGATGGCATTCAGAATGGTTGACTGCCCAACAGTGAGGGATCACAGGAGGTCAATAGCCTCCTCACTGATGGCAGCAGGGCTGACTGAGGCAGGGCCTGAGGTGCCTGGGGTGAAGGAGGTGCCCACCCCCCTGGGTGAGCGGGCACGGGAAACTCGCTAAGGGGCTTCTGGGAGGGTGGTGCTGGTAGGGGGGTGGTGGCTGTACCTGTTGTTGGGGTGGGCACAGAGGTGTCTGCCACCGCCAGGGAGCATCCATCAGAGGAGGAGTCGCTGCCGCTGGTATCCCCTCCTGTCCCCGTCGTGGAGCTCCCCACACCCTCCGTCCCAATGGTGCCTTCACCCTCCGTGGATTCACCCTCCTGGGCCATGTGGGATGCAGCTCCCTCCATCGCCAGTGCCTCTGCCAGATGATGCTAATGCACACAAGGACCGGGTGACAAAACAAGAAGGGGGGGAAAGACAGAGAACACACATGGTCAATGCCAGCAACACCACTACCGCTGGCAGACACAACACACAGGGAGCAGCCCTATGCACTAGGCCATGCACTACCAGTTAGTAGAAAGGTCAGCAGCCCATGGGGTACAATGCCTAACGCCATTAGCTGCACACCTGAAACCCACAGGAGCCTGCCCAGTAGTAGGTGCCCACTAACACTATTGGGGTTGGAGTGCCTCAGAGCCTGCCCAACAAGGGACCTACACTGCCATGTTCGCCCTGGCCTAGGGGCACCCACAGCCCACATCCTCTACCCAGATACTTCCTAAACAGCGCAGAGTCAGCTTTATGACACTGTACTCACCCCCTTGTGGCTGCTGTGATGCCTTCAAGCGCCCATCCAACTCCGGAGAGGCCACCTCCAGGATGCGGAACATCAGGGGGGTCATGGTGAGACGGGCACCCCTTCCACGTTGGGAGGCCAACCCCAGCTGGGCCTCCGCCCGTCTTCTTGCTCCAACGGCGCAGGTCCTCCCATTTCTTGCAGCAGTGGGTGCTCTGTCTATGATATACCCCCAGGGTCCGCATTTCCTTGGCGATGGCACGCCAAATGCCCTTCTCCTGGTGGGTGCTGACCTAGAGGAAAGGTACAGGAGGAGAGGACATTACTCACCCGACCGGACCGTCAGACTTATTGCCCACCAGTTCCCAACCATGCCCTGACGCACATACACTGACCATCCTCACATGCAGCCCTCAGCCCCCCCACATGAATCTTCCATCCACACCACTCCAAACAGGCATTGCACACGCATCATGCTCACAGTGAACTCGCCTGTTTGTCTGAAGGACCGTAGAGTAGCGTGTACTGGGGGAGGACCCCATCCACCAGTTTGACCAACTCCTCCACGGTGAAGGCAGGGGCCCTTTCCCCAGACACTCGAGGCATTGTCGCTTCCAGACATAGGTCACAGCAACACTTGCAGTGTAGGTCCTCTTCTGTTGAAGGTCAGGTATCAAATGAGTGAACAGATAGAAAATGACGGTCACGTCCATGGCAGTGTGTAACGTCACTTCCGGCGTACATCGCCATTGGCTTCTGGAACCCATAGGGCCCAATGATAACCAATGCTGAATTACGCAGCGGTCTTCGACCGCCTACTGCGACGCAGCACAACGCCAGCGCAGTTACCTCATTTCCCCTTGTCCCTCCTCACAAGTCAGGAAGGCGCCATTTCAGGGGAGCACATGCTGTGGCACCTAACTGCATCCCAGCACATTTTGGCACATATATGGACTATAGACATCAGACACTGATTTACTAACATTACTGCAGACACACTTGTGCATCCTATGTGGTACATGACCCTCTGCTCACAGTTCTCCTCCACAGGCCACAACCGCTGGGGCAGATGATGAGATGGCGGCATCCTCCGGTGTACAGACTCCTGGTGGACCTGTCGACAATGAAAGACAGACACATCATAATCACCTACAGAATTGATTGTGCCAAAATCCAAGACCTGTATACCCAATTGGAGCCAGACCTGATGTCATCTATCTGCCATCCCACAGGAACCCCCCCTGTAGTGCAGGTCCTGTCAGTGCTCCATTTCCTGGCAAGTGGCTCTTTTCAAACAACAGTGGCCATTGCATCAGGGATGTCTCAGCCAATGTTTTCCAACGTGTTGACCAGAGTGTTGTCTGCCCTGCTGAAACACATGCACAGCTACATCGTGTTTCCCCAGGTGGAGGATTTGCCCACAGTGAAGGCTGACTTTTATGCCCTGGGACATATCCCCAACATCATTGGTGCCATTGATGGTACACATGTGGCATTTATCCCCCCCGCAGAAATGAACAAGTGTATAGAAATAGAAAAAGCTACCATTCGATGAATGTGCAGATGGTGTGTTTGTCGGATCAGTACATCTCTCATGTGAGTGTCAAGTATCCTGGCTCTGTGCATGACGCCTACATTTTGAGGAATAGCAGTATCCCTTATGTGATGGGCCAACCCCAGAGGCACTGTGTGTGGCTAATAGGTGAGGCCAAGGTCCCCACACAGTATGAGTAGGTGTCTGGGTATGGGGTTGTCCCTAAGGGTTAGTGTGTCTAACAGGTATCCCTCGACATTTGCAGGTGACTCTGGTTACCCCAACCTCTCATGGCTACTGACCCCAGTAAGGAATGCCAGGACAAGGGCAGAGGACTGCTACAATGAGGCACACAGGCGAACTAGGCATATTATTGAGAGGACGTTCGGCCTCCTGAAGGCCAGATTCCGGTGCCTCCATCTAACAGGTGGCTCCTTATAGTACTCACCGAAGAAGGTGTGCCAGATAATCGTGGCATGCTGCATGTTGCACAACCTGGCATTGCGACGCCAGGTGCCTTTTCTGCAGGAGGATGAGCCTGGTTATGGTCTTGTGGCAGCGGTGGAGGCTGTGGACAGTGAGGAAGAGGAAGCAGAGGAAGAAGATATTGACAACCGACCCAACATCATCATGCAGTACTTCCAGTGACACACAGGTAAGAGACTATAAATCCTCCTCACAATTCAGAATACTGTAGGACATTGTATAAGTCAGCCTCTTAACCTCTGTCTATGGACACTAACAGTTCACTTTGGATTTCCATGTTTCCGATCTAGGTATCCCATTCTGCCTTCTGCTATATGTACTGCTGCCCAACAACTGTCATACATTGGTATGAGTAAATGAACATTTGCATTGCTATTTGTTACTAATGTTGTCATTATACATTTGTGAAAAATCAGACTGACTCCAGATTGGTTTGTGCTTAAAGGGTGTTTATTTATGGGCTAATGAGTATTGGGGTATGTGCAAGGGGCTGGGGTGATGGTGGAGAAATGTCCAGGATTTAGTCCAGCCTCTTAGTATCACAGGTGCATTGTCCAATGGGGCATAGGAAGGGGAGTAATGGTAGTTCAGTTTGGACAGGATGACAGTGGGACAGAAGGGTGACAATCAGGAGAGTCTTATTTTCTGGCGGGGGTCTTGGCAATATTCTCTGTCTTCTGCCTGGATCACAGGGACCGTTTGCGGGTGGTTCTCCTTCTGCAGGGGGTGGGGTGCTGGTGGCTTGTTGGTCCTGTGGCGGGGCTTCCTGTCCACTAGCGCTGGCGGAGGTTTAGGGCTGTTCCTCGATTTGGCTAGTGTCAGGGGCCCTTTGTTATGCCACTGCCTCCCTCATGGTCTTGCGTATGTCAGCCAGCACCCCTGCTATGGTGACCAGGATGGTGTATATTTTGGTGAGGTCCTCCCTGATCCCCATGTATTGTCCCTCCTGCAGCCGCTGGGTCTCCTGAAACTTGACCAGTACCGTGCCCATGGTCTCCTGGGAATGGTTGTATGCTCCCATGATGTTGGAGAATGCCTCGTGGAGGGTCGGTTCCCCTGTAGCACAGCAGTCCTCCCAGCTTCCCTGTTGTCCTGTGTCTCTGTCCCCTGAACCGTGTACCCAATGCCACTGACCCCAGGTCCCTGATCGTCCTGGGTTTGTGGGGTTGCCTGGGGTCCCTGTAGTGGTGGACACACTGCTGATTGACGTGTCCTGGGGACAGTGGCATGGGCACGCTGGGTGGGTGCTGTGGTGGTGTTTCCTGAGGGGGGGGGTTCTGTGTCGGTTTCAGACTGTGGCAGGGGAACCAACTGCCCAGAGGTCCCTGATGGGCCAGGCTGGTCATCTTGATCCAGGCGTGTAGAGCTGCTGACATCACTGTGGGCCTCTTCTGTGGGGGGACTGGATATGGCTGGCACCTCCTGGCCGGTGACGTTGGGTAGGTGTCCTGTTGGGATGTAAATGCATTGTTATTGTATCTGTGTGTGCGATCTTGTGCAATGGGTGTGTTTCCCTGTATTAATGTTCTTGCACTATCGCCTTGGCCCTTGTGTGAGTTGTGATTCTGTGGCCTGGGTGAGTGTAGGAGGCTGGCCTGGCTTGAAGTGGGTACCAGAGGAACTTACACCTTGTGCCAGGTCCAATTAGCCCTTATTAGTGTAGAAGAGGTGTTTCTAGCAGCTAAGGCTGATAGAAGGTAGCTATGGCAAAGCAGCTTAGGCTGAATTAGGAGACATGCAAAGCTCCTACCATACCACTGGTGTCATATGCACAATATCATAAGAAAACACAATACACAGATATACTAAAAATAAAGGTACTTTATTTTTATGACAATATGCCAAAAGGATCTCAGTGAGTACCATCAGTATGAGGATGACAAATATACACAAGATATATGTACACAATACCAAAATGATGCAGTAATAGCAAAAGGAAGTAATGCAAGCAGTGTAAAGTTACAATAGATTACAATAGTAGCACACAGGTATAGGGGCAACACAAACCATATACTCCAGAAGTGGAATGGGAACCACGAATGGACCCCAAACCTATGTGAGCTTGTAGAGGGTTAGAAAAATAGCCCACCCCAAGACACTGTAAGGTAGGTGTAAAGTGCACCTACAACCCCCAGAGAGCACTGAAGTCGTGATAGGGGGATTCTGCAAGAAAAACCAACAACAGCAATGCAACAACAGTGGATTTCCAGACCTGAGTACCTGTAAGACAAGGGGACCAAGTCCAAGAGTCGCGACAGTGTCGAGAGTGGGCAGGAGCCCAGGAAATGCCAGCTGAGGGTGCAAAGAAGCTACCACCGGATGGAAGAAGCTTGGTGTTTTGCAAGAACGAAGAGGACTAGGAACTTCCCCTTTGGAGGATGGATGTCCCACGTCGTGAAGAAGCTTGCAGAGGTGTTCCCACGCAGAAAACCCACAAACAAGCCTTGCTAGCTGCAAAGGTCGTGTTTTGGATGCTGCTGTGGCCCAGGAGGGACCAGGATGTCGCCACTTGGATGAGGAGACAGAGGGGGCGCCCAGCAAGTCAGGGAGCCCTCACAGAAGCAGGCAGCACCCGCAGAAGTACCGGATCAGGCACTTAGAAGAGGAGTGAACCAGAGTCCACCCGAAGTCAGAAAAGAGAGTCCCACGATGCCGGAGGACAACTCAGAAGGTTGTGCACTGCAGGTTAGAGTGTGGGGGACCCAGGCTTGGCTGTGCACAAAGGAAATCCTGGAAGAGTGCACAGGAGCCGGAGCAGCTGCAAATCACGCAGTACCCAGCAATGCAGTCTAGCGTGGGGAGGCAAGGACTTACCTCCACCAAACTTGGACTGAAGAGTCACTGGACTGTGGGAGTCACTTGGACAGAGTTGCTGAGTTCCAGGGACCAAGCTCGTCTTGCTGAGAGGGGACCAGAGGACCGGTGATGCAGTCTTTTGTTGCCTGCGGTTGCAGGGGGAAGATTCCGTCGACCCACAGGAGATTTCTTCAGAGCTCCTGGTGCAAGGAGGAGGCAGGCTACCCCCAGAGCATGCACCACCTGGAAACAGTCGAGAAAGCCGGCAGGATGAAGCGATACAAAGTTGCTAGTAGTCATCTGGCTACTTTGTTGTGGTTTTGCAGGCGTCCTGAGCAGTCAGCGGTCGATCCTTTGGCAGAAGGTGAAGAGGGAGATGCAGAGGAACTCTGGTGAGCTCTTGCATTCGGTATCTGAAGAATTCCCCAAAGCAGAGACCCTAAATAGCCAGAAAAGGAGGTTTGGCTACCTAGGAAGGAGGATTGGCTACTAAGAGAGGTAAGAGCCTATCAGGAGTCTCTGACTTCACCTGCTGGCCCTGGCCACTCAGAGCAGTCAAGTGTACCAGCAACACCTCTGTTTCCAAGAAGGCAGAGGTCTGGGGCACACTGGAGGAGCTCTGGGCACCTCCCTGTAGGAGGCTGGACTGGCTTGTACTGAGTACCAAGGGGTACTTGCACCTTGCACCAGGCCCAGTTATCCCTTATTAGTGTATAGGGTGTCTAGCAGCTTAGGCTGATAGATAATGGTAGCTTAGCAGAGCAGCTTAGGCTGAACTAGGAGACGTGTGAAGCTACTACAGTACCACTTAATGTCATATGCACAATATCACAAGAAAACACAATACACAGTTATACTAAAAATAAAGGTACTTTATTTTTATGACAATATGCCAAAGTATCTTAGAGTGTACCCTCAGTGAGAGGATAGGAAATATACACAAGATATATATACACAATAGCAAAAATATGCAGTATAGTCTTAGAAAACAGTGCAAACAATGTATAGTTACAATAGGATGCAATGGGGAAACATAGGGATAGGGGCAACACAAACCATATACTCCAAAAGTGGAATGCGAACCACGAATGGACCCCAAACCTATGTGACCTTGTAGAGGGTCGCTGGGACTATTAGAAAATAGTGAGAGTTAGAAAAATAACCCTCCCCAAGACCCTGAAAAGTGAGTGCAAAGTGCACTAAAGTTCCCCTAAGGACAAAGAAGTCGTGTTAGAGGAATAATGCAGGAAAGACACAAACCAACAATGCAACAACTGTGGATTTCCAATCTAGGGTAACTGTGGAACAAGGGGACCAAGTCCAAAAGTCACAAGCAAGTCGGAGATGGGCAAATGCCCAGGAAATGCCAGCTGCGGGTGCAAAGAAGCTTCTACTGGACAGAAGAAGCTGAGGTTTCTGCAGGAACGAAAAGGGCTAGAGACTTCCCCTTTGGTGGACGGATCCCTCTCGCCGTGGAGAGTCGTGCAGAAGTGTTTTCCCGCCGAAAGAACGCCAACAAGCCTTGCTAGCTGCAAATCTTGCGGTTAGCGTTTTTGGACGCTGCTGTGGCCCTGGAGGGACCAGGAGGTCGCAAATTGGACCAGGAGAGAGAGGGGACGTCGAGCAAGACAAGGAGCCCTCTCAGCAGCAGGTAGCACCCGGAGAAGTGCCAGAAACAGGCACTACGAGGATGCGTGAAACGGTGCTCACCCGAAGTCGCACAAAGGAGTCCCACGTCGCCGGAGACCAACTTAGAAAGTCGTGCAATGCAGGTTAGAGTGCCGTGGACCCAGGCTTGGCTGTGCACAAAGGATTTCCGCTGGAAGTGCACAGGGGCCGGAGTAGCTGCAAAAGTCGCGGTTCCCAGCAATGCAGCCCAGCGAGGTGAGGCAAGGACTTACCTCCACCAAACTTGGACTGAAGAGTCACTGGACTGTGGGGGTCACTTGGACAGAGTCGCTGGATTCGAGGGACCTCGCTCGTCGTGCTGAGAGGAGACCCAAGGGACCGGTAATGCAGCTTTTTGGTGCCTGCGGTTGCAGGGGGAAGATTCCGTCGACCCACGGGAGATTTCTTCGGAGCTTCTGGTGCAGAGAGGAGGCAGACTACCCCCACAGCATGCACAATGTAGGAGGCTGGACTGGCTTGTAGTGAGTACCAAGGGGTACTTGCACCTTGCACCAGGCCCAGTTATCCCTTATTAGTGTATAGGGTGTCTAGCAGCTTAGGCTGATAGATAATGGTAGCTTAGCAAAGCAGCTCAGGCTGAACTAGGAGACGTGTGAAGCTACTACAGTACCACTTAGTGTCATATGCACAATATCATAAGAAAACACAATACACAGTTATACTAAAAATAAAGGTACTTTATTTTTATGACAATATGCCAAAGTATCTTAGAGTGTACCCTCAGTAAGAGGATAGGAAATATACACAAGATATATATACACAATAGCAAAAATATGCAGTATAGTCTTAGAAAACAGTGCAAACAATGTATAGTTACAATAGGATGCAATGGGGAAACATAGGGATAGGGGCAACACAAACCATATACTCCAGAAGTGGAATGTGAACCACGAATGGACCCCAAACCTATGTGACCTTGTAGAGGGTCGCTGGGACTATTAGAAAATAGTGAGAGTTAGAAAAATAACCCTCCCCAAGACCCTGAAAAGTGAGTGCAAAGTGCACTAAAGTTCCCCTAAGGACAAAATAGTCGTGTTAGAGGGAGAATGCAAGGAAAACACAAATCACCAATGCAACAACGATGGATTCCTGTCTGAAGGTACCTGTGGAACAAGGGGACCAAGTCCAAAAGTCACAAGCAGCTCGGAGATGGGCAGATGCCCAAGAAATGCCAGCGGTTGGTGCAAAGAAGCTCTTACTAGGCTGAAGAACTGTGAATACTGCAGGAACGACAAGGGCTAGAGACTTCCCCTTTGGAGGATGGATCCCCCACGCCTTGGAGAGTCGTGCAGAAGTGTTTTCCCGCCGGATGGACGCCAACAAGCCTTGCTACACGCAAATCGTGCGTTTGGCGTTTTTGGACGCTGCTGGGGCCCAGGAGGGACCAGGAGGTCGCAAATTGGACCTGCAGAGAGAGGGGACGTCGAGCAAGACAAGGAGCCCTCACTGAAGCAGGTAGCACCCGGAGAAGTGCCAGAAACAGGCACTACGAGGATGCGTGAAACGGTGCTCGCCGAAGTTGCACAAAGGAGTCCCACGTCGCCGGAGACCAACTTAGAAAGTCGTGCAATGCAGGTTAGAGTGCCGTGGACCCAGGCTTGGCTGTGCACGAAGGATTTCCGCCGGAAGTGCACAGGGGCCGGAGAAGCTTGCAAAGTCGCGGTTCCCAGCAATGCAGCCCAGCGAGGTGAGGCAAGGACTTACCTCCACCAAACTTGGGCTGAAGAGTCACTGTACTGTGGGGGTCACTTGGACGGTGTCGCTGGATTCGAGGGACCTCGCTCGTCGTGCTGAGAGGAGACCCAAGGGACCGGAAATGCAGCTTTTTGGTGCCTGCGGTTGCAGGGGGAAGATTCCGTCGACCCACGGGAGATTTCTTCGGAGCTTCTGGTGCAGAGAGGAGGCAGACTACCCCCACAGCATGCACAAGCAGGAAAACAGTCGAGAAGGCGGCAGGATCAGCGTTACAGAGTTGCAGTAGTCGTCTTTGCTACTATGTTGCAGGTTTGCAGGCTTCCAGCGCGGTCAGCGGTCGATTCCTTATCAGAAGGTGAAGAGGGAGATGCAGAGGAACTCGGCTGAGCTCATGCATTCGTTATCTAAAGTTTCCCCAGAGACAGAGACCCTAAATAGCCAGAAAAGAGGGTTTGGCTACCTAGGAGAGAGGAAAGGCTACTAACACCTGAAGGAGCCTATCACAAGGAGTCTCTGACGTCACCTGGTGGCACTGGCCACTCAGAGCAGTCCAGTGTGCCAGCAGCACCTCTGTTTCCAAGATGGCAGAGGTCTGGAGCACACTGGAGGAGCTCTGGACACCTCCCAGGGGAGGTGCAGGTCAGGGGAGTGGTCACTCCCCTTTCCTTTGTCCAGTTTCGCGCCAGAGCAGGGGCTAAGGGGTCCCTGAACCGGTGTAGACTGGCTTATGCAGAATTGGGCACCTCTGTGCCCAACAAAGCATTTCCAGAGGCTGGGGGAGGCTACTCCTCCCCTGCCTTCACACCATTTTCCAAAGGGAGAGGGTGTCACACCCTCTCTCAGAGGAAGTTCTTTGTTCTGCCATCCTGGGCCAGGCCTGGCTGGACCCCAGGAGGGCAGCTGCCTGTCTGAGGGGTTGGCAGCAGCAGCAGCTGCAGAGAAACCCCAGGAAGGGCAGTCTGGCAGTACCAGGGTCTGTGCTACAGACCACTGGGATCATGGAATTGTACCAACAATGCCAGGATGGCATAGAGGGGGCAATTCCATGATCATAGACATGTTACATGGCCATATTCGGAGTTACCATGGTGAAGCTACATATAGGTAGTGACCTATATGTAGTGCACGCGTGTAATGGTGTCCCCGCACTCACAAAGTTCAGTGAATTGGCTCTGAACAATGTGGGGGCACCTTGGCTAGTGCCAGGGTGCCCTCACACTAAGTAACTTTGCACCTAACCTTTACCAGGTAAAGGTTAGACATATAGGTGACTTATAAGTTACTTAAGTGCAGTGTAAAATGGCTGTGAAATAACGTGGACGTTATTTCACTCAGGCTGCAGTGGCAGGCCTGTGTAAGAATTGTCAGAGCTCCCTATGGGTGGTAAAAGAAATGCTGCAGCCCATAGGGATCTCCTGGAACCCCAATACCCTGGGTACCTCAGTACCATATACTAGGGAATTATAAGGGTGTTCCAGTAAGCCAATGTAAATTGGTAAAAATGGTCACTAGCCTGTCAGTGACAATTTGGAAAGAAATGAGAGAGCATAACCACTGAGGTTCTGGTTAGCAGAGCCTCAGTGAGACAGTTAGGCACCACACAGGGAACATACACATGCACACCTATGAGCACTGGGGCCCTGTGTGACAGGGTCCCAGTGACACATACATATAGGCCACAAACCTATGAGCACTGGGGTCCTGACCAGCAGGATCCCAGTGACACATAACAACCATACTGAAAACATGGTGTTTTCACTATGAGCACTGAGGCCTGGCTATCAGGATCCCAGTGAGACAGTGAAAACAGTGACAAACACCCTGACATACACTCACAAACAGGCCAAAAGTGGGGGTAACAAGGCTAGAAAGAGGCTACCTTCTCACACAACCCCCCCCCAAACGAAGGACAATAAGGCTAACCTTGGCCAGTTGAGACTTTATTGTCTAAGTGGTGATAAGTAGAGAGTAGCTCTGCAATAGACTGGTTACTCCCTTTATCATCCACTATATGGTTACTTCCCTGTGGGGATGTAAACCACCCTGTTTGAAGTTTTTTAGCTAAGCAACAATGTGAAGATGTATTTTCAGAGTTTCTATCAGTAAGTTTTAGTTTAGAGCAGTGGGAATTGTCCACTGAACCTATTTGTAGTGATGGAAATGCCAGACAGGGATGCTGTCTCAGAAAAGCCATAGCTGGGCAAAAACTTTGTCCATCTGGCTGGAAGAGAGAACAGGGATGCTGTTTCTCTTGAGTTGGAGCAGGGCAGGGATGCTGTCCTATGAGCTCCACACTAGGGCAGGGATGCTGTCCTAAGTGTTGTGAGGTAGTGCAGGGTTTCTGCACTAAAGTTTCTCTGGAAGGGTTGGAGGGATGCTCCATGTTAACTAAAATGGTGCTGTTTTTCTTACCAATGTTAGTTATCCCACAGAGAGGTACTTCCACCTCAGGGAGTCCAGCTTTGCCAGCTGATGATTCCCTTAGAACAGGTGCCACCCCAGGAGAGGTTTCTCCCACCACAGGAATAGTATCCTGAATGGTAGGGTGGTTAGGGGATACTGTGATACCCTTTTTACCTGTTGATGGAGAGGGATCCTGAGTTTTCAGGCCTTCTCTCCTTTGCTTTTTCATTTCACTTGAAATGAGAGGGAACAATTCCTCAGGGATGCCCAGCATGGCTGCATGGGCATAAAACTCTACATCAGCCCAACCTGAGGCCTCTAGGTCATTACCTAAGAGACAGTCTACAGGTAAGCTAGGTGACACCACCACCTGCTTAGGGCCAGTAACTCCACCCCAACTAAACTGAATTATAGCTAAGGGAAGAAACTTAGTGGAGTTATGGACATCAATAATCTTATACTGTTGTCCAATGATGTGTTGTTCAGGAGGCACTAGGTTTTCAGTCACCAAAGTGAAACTGGCACCTGTGTCCCTGTAGGCCAAGGCCTCAACACCATTTATTGAAACTGTCTGCCTGTACTTATCCATTGTAAGGGGACAAGCAGCCAGTGTGGCAAGGCCAATGCCACTAGGTGTGACAGAAACTGTCTTGGGACTGATTACATCAGTTTCCACTATGGACCCATAAGTGAACCCAACTACACCCTTTGCTTGACTGTTGCCAGCAGTCCCACCACTAGTACCACTACTGCTAGGGGCACTAGAGCTTGATGTATTAGTGGTGGTAGGCTCAGGGGGTTTACCTGGACAGGACTTATCCCCTGGCCTATGGCCTCTGTTTTTACACACAAAGCACCAGGGCTTTTTAATGTGTGCAGGTTGGGAAGAAGAGGAAGAATTTGTTTTATCCCCATCCTCTGAAGAGTGTTTAAGATTTGAAGTGGGATCTTTGGTTTTACCCTTATCCCCATGCTTATCTTGAGATTTTTCACCATCTTTCTTCTTATTGCCATCTTTGTCACCCCCTGTATGAACTTTTCTGTTCACCCTTGTTCTGACCCATTTGTCTGCCTTCTTTCCCAATTCTTGGGGAGAGGTCAGATCAGAGTCTACCAGGTACTGGTGCAACAAATCAGACACACAATTATTAAGTATATGCTCTCTCAGGATTGTGTTATACAGGCTTTCATAATCAGTAACTTTACTGCCATGTAACCACCCCTCCAAGGCCTTCACTGAATGGTCAATGAAATCAACCCAGTCTTGTGAAGACTCTTTTTTGGTCTCTCTGAACTTTATCCTGTATTGTTCAGTGGTTAAGCCATAACCATCCAGGAGTGCATTCTTAAGAACTGTAAAATTATTGGCATCATTTTCTTTCACAGTAAGGAGTCTATCCCTACCCTTTCCACTAAATGATAGCCATAGGATAGCAGCCCACTGCTTTTGAGGGACATCCTGTACAGCACAGGCCCTCTCAAGTGCAGCAAACCACTTGTTAATGTCATCCCCCTCCTTATAAGGGGGAACTATCTTGTGCAGATTCCTGGAATCATGCTCTTTTGCAGGATGACTATGGGGAATACTGCTGCTGCCACCATGGGTATCTAAACCCAACTTCTGTCTTTCCTTCTCTAATTCTAAAGACTGTCTATCCAAATCCAGCTGTTGCTTCTTGAGCTTCAGTCTGGTTTGTTCCACTCTCAATCTATTGAGCTCCCTTTCTAACAATCTGTCATCAGGGTGGGTGGGAGGGACATTTCTAGATACAGAGGTATGATGGGAATGAACAGAAGGAGACCTGTCCCTTACCAAGGGCACCCTAACAGCTTGGCTACCAGCATAATGTGAGAGCACATCATCAGTATGATGTGATTCAACCTCTGTACCAACTATGCTAGACTGTCTAGTAATGGGCAGGCTGAGAAGTTTCTTTCCTGAACCTTTTCCTGGGGGAGTCCCTGGATCAGATTGAGAACCATTAGCTACTTTTTCTACAGATTGGGCACTTATGGCCTTATCCTGTACTCTAAGCATATTAATTAACAGTTCTAAGGAAGGATTCTTCCCTACACTCAAACCTCTCTCTATGCAGAGACTCCTTGCTCCTTTCCAGCTAAGGTGATCATATGCAAGTTTGGACAGTTCAACATTTTTTCCTGTGCCAGACATTTTTAGAGAGAGTTAAAGTGATAGACAAAGAGAAAAAAGTTTTCAGAACTTTTTGGAAAGACAGAAAAAACTTTTTAAACTTTTAAGAACTTTTTGAAAGTTTAGAAGTACTTTTCAGCACTTAGAAAAGAGTGAAAAGAGGAAATGCAAAACTTTTTGGCTATGTGTATATACACTGACCTTGTTTTGTATATTTTTCTCTTATGAAAAGTACAATGA
Organism: Pleurodeles waltl; assembly: GCF_031143425.1. Classification (NCBI taxonomy): domain Eukaryota; kingdom Metazoa; phylum Chordata; class Amphibia; order Caudata; family Salamandridae; genus Pleurodeles; species Pleurodeles waltl. The sequence continues at coordinate 851,360,341 of NC_090444.1, forward strand.
CAAGAGTGGTAAGTAGTCTCAAAGCACTTATCCCACCACTGCACAACCAATGTAGGAGGCTGGACTGGCTTGTAGTGAGTACCAAGGGGTACTTGCACCTTGCACCAGGCCCAGTTATCCCTTATTAGTGTATAGGGTGTCTAGCAGCTTAGGCTGATAGATAATGGTAGCTTAGCAAAGCAGCTCAGGCTGAACTAGGAGACGTGTGAAGCTACTACAGTACCACTTAGTGTCATATGCACAATATCATAAGAAAACACAATACACAGTTATACTAAAAATAAAGGTACTTTATTTTTATGACAATATGCCAAAGTATCTTAGAGTGTACCCTCAGTAAGAGGATAGGAAATATACACAAGATATATATACACAATAGCAAAAATATGCAGTATAGTCTTAGAAAACAGTGCAAACAATGTATAGTTACAATAGGATGCAATGGGGAAACATAGGGATAGGGGCAACACAAACCATATACTCCAGAAGTGGAATGTGAACCACGAATGGACCCCAAACCTATGTGACCTTGTAGAGGGTCGCTGGGACTATTAGAAAATAGTGAGAGTTAGAAAAATAACCCTCCCCAAGACCCTGAAGAGTGAGTGCAAAGTGCACTAAAGTTCCCCTAAGGACAAAATAGTCGTGTTAGAGGGAGAATGCAAGGAAAACACAAATCACCAATGCAACAACGATGGATTCCTGTCTGAAGGTACCTGTGGAACAAGGGGACCAAGTCCAAAAGTCACAAGCAGCTCGGAGATGGGCAGATGCCCAAGAAATGCCAGCGGTTGGTGCAAAGAAGCTCTTACTAGGCTGAAGAACTGTGAATACTGCAGGAACGACAAGGGCTAGAGACTTCCCCTTTGGAGGATGGATCCCCCACGCCTTGGAGAGTCGTGCAGAAGTGTTTTCCCGCCGGATGGACGCCAACAAGCCTTGCTACACGCAAATCGTGCGTTTGGCGTTTTTGGACGCTGCTGGGGCCCAGGAGGGACCAGGAGGTCGCAAATTGGACCTGCAGAGAGAGGGGACGTCGAGCAAGACAAGGAGCCCTCACTGAAGCAGGTAGCACCCGGAGAAGTGCCAGAAACAGGCACTACGAGGATGCGTGAAACGGTGCTCGCCGAAGTTGCACAAAGGAGTCCCACGTCGCCGGAGACCAACTTAGAAAGTCGTGCAATGCAGGTTAGAGTGCCGTGGACCCAGGCTTGGCTGTGCACGAAGGATTTCCGCCGGAAGTGCACAGGGGCCGGAGAAGCTTGCAAAGTCGCGGTTCCCAGCAATGCAGCCCAGCGAGGTGAGGCAAGGACTTACCTCCACCAAACTTGGGCTGAAGAGTCACTGTACTGTGGGGGTCACTTGGACGGTGTCGCTGGATTCGAGGGACCTCGCTCGTCGTGCTGAGAGGAGACCCAAGGGACCGGAAATGCAGCTTTTTGGTGCCTGCGGTTGCAGGGGGAAGATTCCGTCGACCCACGGGAGATTTCTTCGGAGCTTCTGGTGCAGAGAGGAGGCAGACTACCCCCACAGCATGCACAAGCAGGAAAACAGTCGAGAAGGCGGCAGGATCAGCGTTACAGAGTTGCAGTAGTCGTCTTTGCTACTATGTTGCAGGTTTGCAGGCTTCCAGCGCGGTCAGCGGTCGATTCCTTATCAGAAGGTGAAGAGGGAGATGCAGAGGAACTCGGCTGAGCTCATGCATTCGTTATCTAAAGTTTCCCCAGAGACAGAGACCCTAAATAGCCAGAAAAGAGGGTTTGGCTACCTAGGAGAGAGGAAAGGCTACTAACACCTGAAGGAGCCTATCACAAGGAGTCTCTGACGTCACCTGGTGGCACTGGCCACTCAGAGCAGTCCAGTGTGCCAGCAGCACCTCTGTTTCCAAGATGGCAGAGGTCTGGAGCACACTGGAGGAGCTCTGGACACCTCCCAGGGGAGGTGCAGGTCAGGGGAGTGGTCACTCCCCTTTCCTTTGTCCAGTTTCGCGCCAGAGCAGGGGCTAAGGGGTCCCTGAACCGGTGTAGACTGGCTTATGCAGAATTGGGCACCTCTGTGCCCAACAAAGCATTTCCAGAGGCTGGGGGAGGCTACTCCTCCCCTGCCTTCACACCATTTTCCAAAGGGAGAGGGTGTCACACCCTCTCTCAGAGGAAGTTCTTTGTTCTGCCATCCTGGGCCAGGCCTGGCTGGACCCCAGGAGGGCAGCTGCCTGTCTGAGGGGTTGGCAGCAGCAGCAGCTGCAGAGAAACCCCAGGAAGGGCAGTCTGGCAGTACCAGGGTCTGTGCTACAGACCACTGGGATCATGGAATTGTACCAACAATGCCAGGATGGCATAGAGGGGGCAATTCCATGATCATAGACATGTTACATGGCCATATTCGGAGTTACCATGGTGAAGCTACATATAGGTAGTGACCTATATGTAGTGCACGCGTGTAATGGTGTCCCCGCACTCACAAAGTTCAGTGAATTGGCTCTGAACAATGTGGGGGCACCTTGGCTAGTGCCAGGGTGCCCTCACACTAAGTAACTTTGCACCTAACCTTTACCAGGTAAAGGTTAGACATATAGGTGACTTATAAGTTACTTAAGTGCAGTGTAAAATGGCTGTGAAATAACGTGGACGTTATTTCACTCAGGCTGCAGTGGCAGGCCTGTGTAAGAATTGTCAGAGCTCCCTATGGGTGGTAAAAGAAATGCTGCAGCCCATAGGGATCTCCTGGAACCCCAATACCCTGGGTACCTCAGTACCATATACTAGGGAATTATAAGGGTGTTCCAGTAAGCCAATGTAAATTGGTAAAAATGGTCACTAGCCTGTCAGTGACAATTTGGAAAGAAATGAGAGAGCATAACCACTGAGGTTCTGGTTAGCAGAGCCTCAGTGAGACAGTTAGGCACCACACAGGGAACATACACATGCACACCTATGAGCACTGGGGCCCTGTGTGACAGGGTCCCAGTGACACATACATATAGGCCACAAACCTATGAGCACTGGGGTCCTGACCAGCAGGATCCCAGTGACACATAACAACCATACTGAAAACATGGTGTTTTCACTATGAGCACTGAGGCCTGGCTATCAGGATCCCAGTGAGACAGTGAAAACAGTGACAAACACCCTGACATACACTCACAAACAGGCCAAAAGTGGGGGTAACAAGGCTAGAAAGAGGCTACCTTCTCACACACAAGCAGGAAAACAGTCGAGAAGGCGGCAGGATCAGCGTTACAGAGTTGCAGTAGTCGTCTTTGCTACTATGTTGCAGGTTTGCAGGCTTCCAGCGCGGTCAGCAGTCGATTCCTTGGCAGAAGGTGAAGAGAGAGATGCAGAGGAACTCGGATGAGCTCTTGCATTCGTTATCTATAGTTTCCCCAGAGACAGAGACCCTAAATTGCCAGAAAAGAGGGTTTGGCTACCTAGGAGAGAGGATAGGCTACTAACACCTGAAGGAGCCTATCAGAAGGAGTCTCTGACGTCACCTGGTGGCACTGGCCACTCAGAGCAGTCCAGTGTGCCAGCAGCACCTCTGTTTCCAAGATGGCAGAGGTCTGGAGCACACTGGAGGAGCTCTGGACACCTCCCAGGGGAGGTGCAGGTCAGGGGAGTGGTCACTCCCCTTTCCTTTGTCCAGTTTCGCGCCAGAGCAGGGCTAAGGGGTCCCCTGAACCGGTGTAGACTGGCTTATGCAGAATTGGGCACATCTGTGCCCAACAAAGCATTTCCAGAGGCTGGGGGAGGCTACTCCTCCCCTGCCTTCACACCATTTTCCAAAGGGAGAGGGTGTAACACCCTCTCTCAGAGGAAGTCCTTTGTTCTGCCATCCTGGGCCAGGCCTGGCTGGACCCCAGGAGGGCAGATGCCTGTCTGAGGGGTTGGCAGCAGCAGCAGCTGCAGTGAAACCCCAGGAAGGGCAGTTAGGCAGTACCAGGGTCTGTGCTACAGACCACTGGGATCATGGGATTGTGCCAACTATGCCAGGATGGTATAGAGGGGGCAATTCCATGATCATAGACATGTTACATGGCCATATTCGGAGTTAGCATTGTGAAGCTACATATAGGTAGTGACCTATATGTAGTGCACGTGTGTAATGGTGTCCCCGCACTCACAAAGTTCAGGGAGTTGGCTCTAAACAATGTGGGGGCACCTTGGCTAGTGCCAGGGTGCCCTCACACTAAGTAACTTTGCACCTAACCTTTACCAGGTAAAGATTAGACATATAGGTGAGTTATAAGTTACTTAAGTGCAGTGTAAAATGGCTGTGAAATAACGTGGACGTTATTTCACTCAGGCTGCAGTGGCAGGCCTGTGTAAGAATTTTCAGAGCTCCCTATGGGTGGCAAAAGAAATGCTGCAGCCCATAGGGATCTCCTGGAACCCCAATACCCTGGGTACCTCAGTACCATATACTAGGGAATTATAAGGGTGTTCCAGTAAGCCAATGTAAATTGGTAAAATTGGTCACTAGCCTGTTAGTGACAATTTTGAAAGAAATGAGAGAGCATAACCACTGAGGTTTTGGTTAGCAGAGCCTCAGTGAGACAGTCAGTCATCACACAGGGAACACATACAGGGCACATACTTATGAGCAATGGGGCCCTGCCTGGCAGGGTCCCAGTGACACATAGACTAAAACAACATACATACAGTGAAATATGGGGGTAACATGCCAGGCAAGATTGTACTTTCCTACACAACCCCCCCCCCCAAACGAAGGACAATAAGACTAGCCATGACCTGATGAGTCTTCATTGTCTAAATGGAAATATCTGGAGAGTCCATCTGCATTGGAGTGGGTACTCCCAGGTCTATGTTCCACTGTATAGTCCATTCCCTGTAGAGATATGGACCACCTCAACAATTTAGGGTTTTCATCTTTCATTTGTTTTAGCCAAAGTAGAGGTTTGTGGTCTGTCTGAACAATGAAGTGAGTGCCAAACAGGTATGGCCTCAACTTCTTCAGTGCTCAGACAACAGCAAAGGCCTCCCTCTCTATGGCAGACCAATGCTTTTCTCTAGGGGTCAACCTCCTGCTGATAAAAGCAACAGGTTGATCCTGGCCCTCAGAATTGAGTTGTGATAAGACTGCCCCTACCCCTAATTCAGATGCATCAGTTTGAACAATGAATTTCTTGGAGTAACATGGGCTTTTTAAGACAGGTGCAGTGCACATGGCCTGTTTGAGCTCCTCAAAAGCTTTCTGACAGCTACCTGTCCACAATACCTTTTTATGCATCTTCTTGCTAGTGAGATCATTAAGTGGGGCTGCTATGGAGCCATAGTTTTTAATGAATCTCCTGTAATACCCAGTGAGGCATAGGAAGGCTCTCACCTGGGTCTGTGTTGTAGGGGGAACCCAATCCATGACTGTCTGGATTTTCCCTTGAAGTGGTGCAATCTGTTCTCCACCTACCAGGTGTCCCAGATAAACCACCTTCCCCTGCCCTATCTGGCACTTTGAAGCCTTGATAGTGAGGCCTGCCTTTTGCAGGGCCTCCAAAACTTTCCACAGGTGGACCAGGTGATCATCCCAGGTGGAGCTAAATACAGCTATATCGTCTAGGTATGCTGCACTAAAAGCCTCCAACCCTTGCAGGACTGTATTCACCAACCTCTGAAAAGTGGCAGGTGCATTTTTCAAACCAAAGGGCATTACTGTGAATTGGTAGTGCCCTTCTATAGTAGAAAATGCAGTTTTTGCTTTAGCATCCTCTGCCAATTTGATATGCCAATGCCCTGCAGTCAAATCAAAGGTGCTTAGATACTTGGCAGATGCCAGTGTATCTATGAGCTCACCTGCCCTGGGTATAGGGTGAGCATCAGTTTTTGTTACCTGGTTGAGACCTCTAATCTACACAAAACCTCATCTCCCTTTTTTCCATCTTTTGAGTGAGGCTTTGGTACAAGCACCACAGGAGAGGCCCATGGGCTTTCAGAAGGTTCAACCACTCCTAAGTCAAGCATTTTCTGAACTTCTTGCTTTATGCAGTCCCTGACATGGTCAGGCTGCCTATAGATTTCACTTTTGACAGGCATGCTGTCTCCAGTATCAATTGTGTGTTCACACCAAGATGTGGTGCCTGGCACAGTTGAAAAGAGTTCAGAAAACTGACCAAGGAGATTTATGCAGTTGTCTTTCTGTTCTGCAGTAACACAGTCTGCCAAAACTACTCCTTCCACTAGAACATCCTCTTCTGTGGAGGAGAAGAGATCAGGGAGAGGGTCACTCTCTTCTTCCTGTCCCTCATCTGTTGCCATGAGCAGGGTGAGATCAGCCCTGTCATAGTAGGGTTTTAGGCGGTTGACATGAATCACCCTAAGGGGACTCCTGGCAGTGCCTAGGTCAACCAAGTAGGTGACCTCGCCCTTCTTTTCAACAATTAGATGGGGTCCACCCCGTCTGTCTTGGAGTGCTCTTGGGGCCACAGGCTCCAATACCCACACCTTCTGTCCTGGTTGGTACTGAATCAGAACAGCCTTCTGGTCATGCCATTGCTTTTGGAGCTGTTGGCTGGCCTGAAGGTTTTTACTGGCCTTTTTCATGTACTCCGCCATTCTGGATCTTAGGCCAAGCACATAGTCCACTATGTCCTGTTTGGAAGCTTTTAAAGGTTGTTCCCAACCCTCCTTCACAAGTGTTGGTGGACCTCTTACAGGGTGCCCAAAGAGGAGTTCAAAGGGGCTGAAGCCCACTCCTTTCTGGGGTACCTCCCTGTAAGCAAAAAGGAGGCAAGGTAACAGGACATCCCATCTCCTCCTGAGTTTTTCAGGGAGTCCCATTATCATTCCTTTGAGAGTTTTATTAAACCTCTCTACCAGTCCATTTGTCTGTGGATGATAAGGTGTGGTGAATTTGTAGGTTACACCACATTCCTTCCACATAGCCTTCAAGTATGCAGACATAAAGTTGCTACCCCTGTCTGATACAACCTCTTTTGGAAAACCCACCCTGGAAAAGATTCCCAGGAGGGATTTTGCCACTGCAGGTGCTGTAGTGGTCCTTAGAGGAATAGCTTCAGGATATCTTGTGGCATGATCCACAACCATCAAGATAAACCTATTGCCTGAAGCAGTAGGAGGGTCAAGGGGGCCAACTATGTCAACCCCTACCCTTTCAAAGGGGACCCCAACCACAGGTAGTGGAATAAGGGGAGCCTTTGGTGTGCCACCAGTCTTGCCACTGGCTTGGCAGGTCACGCTGTAGTGTGGTTAGGTATATGTATACTTTACGCGTTTGCTTCAGGCATTAGGTCTTTGTGCACTTTGCCCTGGGTGTATTTTATTCCTTTGCTTGCAGCATTGAGCTCCCGTGCACTTTGCTCTAAATGCATTTTATTCAGCTTCATACTGTTATTTTTCAATAGTCAGTTCTACGGTCTTGTTTTATTTTCCAGTATTATACTGTTTAGCCTATTTCTGCACTGGAATTCTCAATAACACATTCTTGCTAACTCTGGGCTCCAGTCAAGGATACAGTCTGGTACATTGCCGATAGAAGTGGTAGGAGTTTAGTCTTTGAATACATTCTTGCGTAGGGACATTTTGTGATCACACTGACATGTTTGTTATAAAAACACTTCCTTGTCCTAATAGAGGGAAGAGGGAGATTCCGACCAGGGAACCACAACTAGACGCTGACTGCCTCGTTGCAGATGCTGAACCAGATCACAGGCCTTTGCTCAGGTATGAGGGTTGATGTCTTCCTAGGGAATCTGAAAGGCAAGCTAATAGCTTAAAATGCTGTGCTCTAAATATAATCTATTGAGAGAGAATAGAATCTATTAACACCATGATAGTGTTGTTTTTATGTTTCACTCTCATAGTGACTATTTCAATCCTACTGTGTTGTATGGTTCTGGTTATTGCGGCTCATGCCTTAATATCTAAAATACAGTTGTTTTATTAAAAACAATCTATAAAACTTAAACTGCCTTTGTCATTTGTATATGAGATCATGCTGTAAATGAGAGAGCTGGTTGGGACCTGAGTGACCACGACTTCCCTGAGAAGTTCTATAGATGTCATGCGCTCGGCTGCCTAATCATCCCTTCCCCTTGGGAGAGATGAGGCACTGCTAGTTAGCTGGAGCAAAACCGGATTGAAGGTAACAAAGGTCCTTCTAAGTGGGTAAGACTCAGTCCCCCACACCAGGAACGACCCTGCTACCCAGAAAATCCAGTAGTCTCATTTAGGATAATGAGAGCCCACGCGACATGGCGCCGCCAACGATTGGGCTGGCTCTAATTTTCGGGTCCGGCTGACTCTCTCGGTCTCATATATATATTGATTCCTCGGTTCCGTTAACGGAGACGTCCGTGGTACTGAGGATTTCCGCCACCACAATATAGGTACATCCTATTTTTGTGGTTGGTTGTTCAAGCTTGAACTCTGAAAGGAAAATCTCGATATTGGTGTGCCTTCTCTGACCCAGTGCTGTTTTTATAATGGCGAATCCTCAAGTAATAAACATTGCCCTTAATATGCGACAACCGCTCACAGGTCATCTGATAGCACATGGTCTGACGAACCAAGGGGGTCCGGTCACTTTTGTGGTGGACGCCCATGCAGCCTATAGAACAGAGCTTTTTTATTCTTGGGTCGTATTTCCAGCAGTTGATGGGGGTACAAACACTTTTCATGAATACACTATTGTGAACGTCCCTAGACAGTACAGGGCATATGCATATTTAGAGATACCTTTATCTTATCAAGAACACAATAATTGGCTTGATGGCGCCCTCCCACACACAGTAGCACAAGTTAGGTTAGGTCCGCTGAGTAATGATGGTCCTACCTGGCCTTTATTGGCCACATATACACCTTATCCTGCGGTTGCTAACTTGGCGGTGGCTGACGTTCGTCGTTTATATATAGATTTGGCGACTATATATAGAAGATTAGTTCAGTTTGTGATGCAGGCATTAAATACTAATACAGCGCGTGCTGCTCCGGTACAACCACATGCAGTGGTACCGGGAATAAATCCGGCCACTGTACACTCAGTTATGGGTAAAGTACCAGCTAAACGAGAGGAAACTTCATTTTGGCTGGCGCAAAAGATTAATACGCTGGAAGCAGTATTTCCCCATACGGGACCTCAGGATAAACATAGAATATTGACAATGTGTTTGCCTTATGGAATGGTTCCTACTGTGGATCATTGCAATACCTGGGGCACGGTTTTTGCCGCGCTTTACACTACTGCACACGGTACGCCCACATTGGCGAATTTACCGGAAGTGCTAAAACAAATTCAAGATGAATATGGGGCTGTCCCAGCTTTAGATTTAGGGATGCAACTGATGGGCAACTTTGCCGCAGTTTCTTCTATTATATTGAGTAATCTCAAAGGGGAGGCAGTGGCACTAGCGGTGCGTATGCATCTTCGAGACGTCCCGCAGCTTAATCAAGAGCGGGAGCTGCCGAGAATAATAGCGGAAACATATTCGAGTATCGGTCGTGATAGCCTAGGGGCTCGACCACAAAAACCACAGTTGCAGGGTAAGCTGAGTAAGGATTCTACTAAAATACAGCCACCTGAGTGTAATAAGAAGCGCTGGGAGAAAAAACAGCAAACACCTAAAAAAAGAAAGGGGAGAATCTCCACGACCGGAGACCCCGCAGACTAGGTATAATCTGAGGAATAGGGATAGATATCAATATACTGATACACGCCAATCTCGTTCCTTTCAGGACTCATCGGAAAAGAGAAATGAGAGAGGTGGGCGGTCAGAGCGAAGAACAGAGTACGTGAAACCGAGACAGGAATCACAACGCTCAACTGAGGTTTCTGTCAAGAAAGAAGAGAAACCGATCCAACAAAAACAGCAATTTAAAAAGAAAAAGGTGGCAGCAGTCTCAGTCAGACATGCCACACAAGAAGAGAGTTCTCTTGAAGAACAAGACATGGGTGTTATCACTGTTAGACAGCGCGGCAGAGGTCACAATAGTTCGCCGGAATCTTCTAGAGCATCTGGAGGTGAAAGCAACTGATGACTTCATGCAAGTCGAAACAGCAGATATGCGTGTCTCTGATCCCAACAGAGTTTATACAGTAACTTTGCAATTAGAAGGGGACATTGAGCGCACTATAAATGCCATCTTTTGGGATTGTGTAGTCAAATTATATGACATCCTGCTGGCTGAACAGTATTGGTCACCAGACTTTGTTCGCGCCTGTCCAGTTGGGGAGGAGGTCATTACACCTTCATTCTCACCACTTGTTCCGGGAGAACTCGCAGAGTCCTATAGTATCAAAGGGGCTCTGGCACAAGCACCCGCTTTATACAGAAATCATGTGGGATGGGATAGGGATTTGCCTTATCATGTAATTCCAATAAAGGGCGAACCTCAGCCGCAACCGCAATATCCTATAAAATTTGAGGCAAGGGCATCGGTAAGGAAAATACTAACAGAATTGGAGTACCAGGGAGTTATCGCGCCCTGTGTCTCGCCGATGAATAATCCCTTATTTCCTGTAGCTAAACCTGACCATTCTTATAGGATAGTGGTGGATTACAGACATTTAAATGGACATACACGCACATATGCAATACAAAATTCACACAGCGCAGCGCTCATGAATAATATTGTGCGTAAAAAATATAAAACTACTTCAGACATATCGAATGGATTCTTCTGCCAAAATATAGTGCACGAAAGTAGGGATTTTACAAGCTTTAGTGCGTTTGGCTCTCTGAAAATTTTTTGTCGTCTGCCTCAGGGGTATAAGAATAGCCCAGGACTGTTCTCGGCTAGTGTGACTGAAATTTTACACGAGTTGGACCCTGAGTCTTTGTCATATGTTGATGATATTTATCTGACAGATGATGAGTTTCTACAACATTTAAGACGGGTAGCCCGCATTGTTGTGGGTTTTGCCGATATTGGCTACAAATTTAATTTTAAAAAATCAAAAATTGCCTTCCTCAGTGTCATTTTCCTGGGATATGAGCTGTCGAATCAGGGCTAGAGCTTAGCGCCACACTTTTTGGAAAAATGTGCCCAGTTGCAACCTCCTAATACGTTTCGAAAACTCCAGTCGTTATTGGGATTTCTAAATTTTGGCAGAATTTACATTCCAGATTATGCTACACGTATAAAACCATTATACGAATTGATTCATCCCAATTTTTCGAGTAGATTTTGGACAATTGAGCATACACATATTCTTCAGGATTTACAAACTGATCTCTTAGCAGTAAAACATTTACACACCGGACAACAAGACACATCTGGTCATCAGGGTTATACCTGGGGCCGTTGGATTTACATATGTCACTTTCAATGAAGGTAAGACGGTCCCGATAGCATACAAGTCCCACTTGTTTTCTGCTGCTGAACAACGTTTTGCACAGACTGAGAAAATTCTCACTGCTGTACAGATGACTGTGATTAAAGAACGACCTCTTGCCCAGGGCCAACGCATCATTGTTGTTTCCCCGATTCCGGCCTTAGAGGCTGTTACGAAAGCAAGTGTTCCTAATTCGAAAGCTTTACACCCGCGATGGATATAATGGGCAACGTCTTTGACAGCCACTGATGTAGACTACATATTTGACCCTAAACTGCAGACTCAAGAATTTCTTCAATATGAAATGGAGTACCCAGTTCCCGCTAGCACATTGCCTATTGATCAATATCAGGTGGTCATGTACACTGATGGCTCTGCGCAACCAGCGGTTGGGACTAAACAACAGTACTCTGCTGCATGTGCGGTGGTGAGCGGACATATGGAGGGGGAGAAGTTCTGCCCCCAACATACTTATACACAAACATTGGGAGACTGTACAGCACAGTTGGCTGAGGTGAAAGCTCTGTTGTTAGCACTAGAACATGTGGATCCAGTGGTATTAACTTTACTGGTTTGTGATTCCTATTATTGTGTTCAGTCTTTCAATGAATATTTACATTACTGGAGGTTGAATGGGTACAGAGATTCCATGGGTAACACCATTAAACACAAATTACTGTGGGGGAAGGTTGCGGATCTGAAAGAAATGCTTCCTAAAGTCCATGTTGTGCATACACTTGGACACCAGCGCGTTGGAATACACGTTGCTGGCAATACTTTGGCTGATGAAGCCGCAAAGTCGGCAGTGGCAGTTGCCACTGTGGCCGCAGTAACTCGTTCGAGTTCCAGACCAGACACAGAGTTTTTGGCTGCCATTAGGGCTACGGCTGATGGCACGCCATATCCTAAAGGATTCCCTTCTAAATATGATTACTGCATGGGTGGTATGCTTAACGCTGTAGTTAAAATCCCAGGCGTTGGTGTACGTGAAATTCCCAATAAAATTGAACGACCTCGATTAATTACTGCAGCGCATGAGGGGGCGGCATCTGCACATGCCGCCGTGGCTGCCACGATTTCACTCTTACAGGCTCGTTATTGGTGGCCTGGTCTCTAAAAAGAGGCAAAGCAGTATGTCTTTTGTTGTGACATCTGTCAACAAATTAAAGTTTCCACGGCTAGACGCCCGCAGCAGACGCCCCTTCTGATTTCCAATAGACCTTTACAGTGTGTGTACTTGGATCACTGTGGTCCACTGACACCAGATAGTGCATACAAATATATATTGGTAGCTGAGGATTCGTGCTCCAGATTTGTGTGGGTCTGGCCACAGCGCTCGGCTGACGCTCGGACTGTTATTAAAGATTTGCGTATCTTTGTCGATACATATGCAGTTGCGGCTTTTCATTCGGACCAGGGCCCTGCTTTTGCCTCTAAGGCATTCAGGGACACCATGGCTTCGTTGGGGGCCCAGCTCCAGTTCTCGTCTCCATTTCATCCCGAGGGAAATTCTGTCGTGGAGCGTTTAAATCGCGATTTAAAGCAATCCTTAGTGGCCAGAGTTATAGGTACGGGTCGTAGCTGGCTAGCCCACCTGTATGGAGTACAGAGAGCACTGAATAACTTGCCTAGAAGGTCTCTGGGGGGTCGTACTTCATATGAGTGCCTGTTTGGAACACATATGTTTGTTCCTGATCTAGATGGTCCTGGTGTGGAGGCGGCGGAAACGCCCTTTGACATAAATGATCGTGTCACTGTTTTGCAGGATTTACAACAATTTTGTGACGATAACTCCTCTGCCAGTGCTGCCTCCACAGGAATTACGGATGAACCAGTAACGCCTACTGGTTGGATTCCCAGAGTTGGGGATCTTGTGCGTGAAAAGGTCCCGGTGAAGAAAGAATTTGGCCCTTCATATCGGGCGCCAGTCCCTGTGCTAGGTGTTCACGGCACAAGAACTGTGATTTTGCCACCGTTACAAGGCGCCAAAGGTAATCGCTTTGTTTCCATCGACAATGTCAAGTTACAACATGTGGCCGATTCTGCACAGCAGACCAAGAGGAACGCCCAGTAGTTCCCGAATCCCTCTCACTACTGGGGAAGATGTTCCACTGCAGGTGATTTGCACCGACACTGTTTCCTCTCCGAGCTTGGGGAGGGTGGAAGATGAACTTGCGATTGTTCCACTGACGGCGAATAATTTGGAATCGTTTTGATCAAGTTGCTGTACCTGCTGATGTTTCTGAAGGTGTTGTCCCACGGAGGGAGACACAGTCTGCTCCTTTGTTTACGGTTGCACCATTTGCGAGAACTGCCTCCGGCTGCTTTAATAACAATGAAGACACTGTGTTGGACTCTTCGTCATCTTCAACGCCAGCCCAGGGTCCACGTAAGCTGTTGTATAGGCTCAAAAGTACCTATTTTGTGTGTCCTTGGAACTATCTTTGGCTTTTGATGACTGTGATGGCTTTTTTCCTGTGGTTGGGGTTTGTTGTTACCTTTTTTCTGGTAATACATGGTCATTTTCTTCCTGAACGATCTGATGTTCAGCACGTGGAGAAGGTGTTGAAACCACATTTTTTATCACACATGGTTCGAAGAGACTTGTCCTTTGTGAACATTTCTGTTGTACCGATTCCGGATGGGATTGTATGGGATAGAGTAATGTTTGATATATATGGTCCCACTGAGACAATTCAAATACCATATGTTCGTAAGTTATCGATGAATGATATAGTAATACCAGGCATTGTATCTGATGATTGGGATGTGACGACAGTTGATTCTGTGTTGACTGAACTGCAGTATTATACTGTCTTTGAAAATGAAGATGCTTACCAGTTTAGGGATAATTATGGTGACATGTTTTGCTACAATTATTATGGACACCACTTTATTCATAAAGCCAGTAGCCCTAAATCAATATTTGAATATATGCAATGGGAACATTGCCCAACTCCTCCACAGGGGAGTTCTAAAACTTATTATGATAAATTTGCGTATTTTTCTGGGCATCAGCAACAAAATGCCAAGTCATATTATTTCAGGGTAACTCCGCATGTTAATAAACTGATGTTATTGACTGATACTAAATTATTGTATTAAAATTTGTTTGTGTCTAAATTATCAATTGAAGGTTATGAATATTGGTCCAAGACAATTGATTTGAAAAGTGTTTGGGGAACAAAAAATTGGCAAATGCGGGGTAGGGGCACATTGTTTAGGGCATGTATTATTCCTGTCCAGATGATTTTTTTTAAATGACACTGTACAACAGACTAGCTGTTTAGGTTTAGCGACGATTAAGGAGTTAAATATGCCTGGCATACCTGTCCCTTCCAAATTGAAAGATTGGCAACATTACATTAATGCCACGTTTAGTGAATTTACAGACTGGGTCCAGAATGGTACATGCTGATATCATTACTACATATAGCGTGGGGAAGCTTTGTCAACAATGATTAAAGTCATCCACACTAGATGCAGTTAAGACACATCTCACTTTACTGTCTAATTATACTGACTTGCAAGACTTTTTGTCAGGCCCAGGGGTGCCCCGGAGAAAGCGGTTTTTGTATGAAGTGTACAATGAGATGTGGAAGCTTTCACAACAGGAGGCAGCGGCTCGGTTAAGGCAGATAGATCAGGAGAATTTGAAACAGGCATTGTCTGTTGTAGATAATGGAATGCATACCCTGTCCGACCGTGTATATACGATTGATAATATTGTTTCCTCTGCCATTGACATTATTAGATCAGATATGTCTTCTTTATATCATGGGCAGAGTCAGACGCGGTCCATTATGCAGTTGGGTTGGACTCTACAGATGTTGAAGGCGGGTCGCGTTCCATGGCAACATATCAGAGCCAGGGAGATATTTTTTTCCTTTAATTTGACACGTCAACAGCAGCTGATGGCTAAAAAGGAAGCGACGTATGTCATGTTGAATATTGAAAAGTTGGAAAAGTTGCCTTTTACTGTGGCTGAGATTCCGTCGGCTGAATGGTTAATACACAGGGTTATAAATTTGCCTATTTCTACTCTGGAATTCACTTCTTGTTTGAGGCATATTCCGGTGGGCAGATATGAGAAATTGGGAGACAGTTATATACATGAGGTGTGGGAGCTTCCCTTTTTATACAGATGTCTTAATGGGATGAGGGAGGTTTTTCTTAGCAGCAGCGAATGTGAAACTTCTGTCAGCCATTCGATGGTTTGTAAGCAGCTGTCCTTGCATGGGGCGTGTAACGCCTCAGTTGCGAATTTGGCTTGCTATCTAAAGGGAGTTCCAGTCCCCGTGATTAAAAACACGTTCCAGATGCTTTCAAACGGCAGCTACGT
Source organism: Pleurodeles waltl (assembly GCF_031143425.1). Classification (NCBI taxonomy): domain Eukaryota; kingdom Metazoa; phylum Chordata; class Amphibia; order Caudata; family Salamandridae; genus Pleurodeles; species Pleurodeles waltl. The sequence goes on from NC_090444.1 coordinate 851,375,987, forward strand.
CCTTCTTAACAGTGAAGCCTGTTGTGGAATGCGTGCCGGAATAGTTTATGTAGTCGTTGTCACCAAGGCCGTTACGTGCTGCGGGAATGTGTTGTTTCCCCCCACTCAATTTAGGGAGGTAGCAGACATCTGCCTCACATTGCTACTTCAAAGATTATTTTCGACAAGCTGAGTCGACTAAAGGCTCTATTGTTTCAAAAGCATGTGGCCCTTACATCTGCACGCGAGACCTACGCACTTCAGGTGGCGAGGTCATCGGCGGAAATACAGTCCCTTTTAAATACTAACTTTCCGAGCCACTTTTGTGAACTCGTGGGACGTATATTTAATGCGTCCAGCACTGCTGGAATTGCACATTTTTTCAAAGCCGTTGGTGTTGGGTTTGCTCATGCCTTCTCTTCTCTATTCGGTTTAATACCTTCGGCTATTCATTCTATTTTCGGAAGCATCTTTGGGGGATTTCCGATCACTTTGGCTTTATTGGCTGGTGTTTTGCTGTTGCTGTTGTTCTTCCGCAATGGCTGTCCCACCACGTCAAGATCCAATACGGGCACTCCCATCAGCGCAGCTGTGTCGTGAACGCATGATGCAGCATTTTGGAGCAGCACTACTGGAACAATTGGAGTGTGACTGGTCTTTGTCATTCCGGCCAGTTCTGGATTGTGTGCAGCCCGTGTTTCGGTGCCTCTGGTGCTCTTTTGAACATGCATTGACTCTCTGTCTCTCACTGCAGCGCCCCCCGTGGTTGATGCTACTCTGTTGATGTTCCCGATTAGGGCTCATTCCAAGACATGTGCACTGCGGTTGCGGTTGCGTTTGCTTCGTGAGGCAGTTTACGAGATTCCCTTCCTGGAGGAAGATGGTATTGTCTCGTTCATAGGCCCTACACGGGGTGCCGCCTTGGATGGTTCTGAGGCTTTGGAACACACCTGCTCCGTGATACTATTTGGCGTGGATTTTCCGGTGTTGACATCTGCCGAAGTGGAGGATATCCTGCTTTCTGTGGCTTCCATTTGACATTGGGTTTTTGTCTAAATTGACATTATTTTTGATTCGCCTTTGCTGTCACATGCTTCAAATTTAAATGCGGTTCTGTGCTTTGCTGTCCTCTGGACTTGTCGAAATATGTAATGAGTGTGTTTTTTTTTATCAGGGGCATAATATTAATGTTTGATTAGAACCCCTTACTACCGACAAGGGGAGGGTGTAGTATGGTTAGGTATATGTATCCTTTACGCGTTTGCTTCAGGCATTAGGCCTTTGTGCACTTTGCCCTGTGTGTATTTTATTCCTTTGCTTGCAGCATTGAGCCCCCGTGCACTTTGCTCTAAATACATTTTATTCAGCTTCATACTGTTATTTTTCAATAGCCAGTTCTACGGTCTTGTTTTATTTTCCAGTATCATACTGTTTAGCCTATTTCTGTGCTGGAATTCTCAATAACACATTCTTGCTCACTCTGGGCTCCAGTCAAGGATACAGTCTGGTGCATTGCCGACAGAAGTGGTAGGAGTTTAGTCTTTGAATACATTCTTGCGTAGGGACATTTTGTGATCACACTGACATGTTAGTTATAAAAACACTTCCTTGTCCTAATAGAGGGAAGAGGGAGATTCCTACCAGGGAACCACAACTAGACGCTGACTGCCTCGTTGCAGATGCTGAACCAGATCACAGGCCTTTGCTCAGGTATGAGGGTTGATGTCTTCCTAGGGAATCTGAAAGGCAAGCTAATAGCTTAACATGCTGTGCTCTAAATATAATCTATTGAGAGAGAATAGAATCTATTAACACCATGATAGCGTTGTTTTTATGTTTCACTCTCATAGTGACTATTTCAATCCTACTGTGTTGTATGGTTCTGGTTATTGCAGCTCATGCCTTAATATCTAAAATACAGTTGTTTTATTAAAAACAATCTATAAAAATTAAGCTGCCTTTGTCATTTGTATATGAGATCATGCTGTAAATGAGAGAGCTGGTTGGGACCTGAGTGACCACGACTTCCCTGAGAAGTTCTATAGATGTCATGTGCTCGGCTGCCTAATCATCCCTTCCCCTTGGGAGAGATGAGGCACTGCTAGTTAGCCGGAGCAAAACCAGATTGAAGGTAACAAAGGTCCTTCTAAGTAGGTAAGACTCAGTCCCCCACACCAGGAACGACCCTGCTACCCAGAAAATCCAGTAGTCTCATTTAGGATAATGAGAGCCCACGCGACAACGCAAGACTTACAAAAATATTTTGTGTCCTCTGACATCATAGGCCAGTGAAACATGGGGACAAGCCTTTCCCATGTTTTAATGTGCCCCAAATGCCCAGCCAAGGGAATGTCATGTGCCAGAGTTAGGAGGGACTCTCTGTACTGCAGGGGAATGACCAATCTTCTGGCTGCTCCAGGTTTTGGGTCCCTTGCCTCTGTGTACAAGAGGTTGTCCTCCCAGTAAACTCTATGTGAGTCAGTGACATCCCCATTTTGCTGCTTGACAGGTTGTTGTCTGAGACCCTCTAATGTGGGACAGGATTGCTGTGCCACACTCAGCTCTTCCCTGGCAGGCCCCCCTCCACCCAAAAGCTCAGCAGTGTCTGCTGCCAGCTCCTCTGGTGAAGGTTCTGCACAGGGAGTAAATTCTTCTTCCTCAGAAGTAGAATCATCTGTGAGGGATAGTGGGTAGTGATTTACCCTTGCTACCCCTAGCTTTAGGGACCACTTGGTCCATTGTTCCAGGATCCAAGTCACCCTATCCTTTTTGCTTTTTGGCCTGAGCCCTGGTTAAAGCAAAAATATGCCCAGGAATGCCCAGCATTGCTGCATGAGCCTCCAACTCCACTTGTGCCTAAGCTGATGTCTCTAAATCATTTCCTAGTAGACAGTCTATGGGTAAATCTGAGGCAACCACAACCACAACCACAACGAGTAGGTGTTGTTAAGGGTGTACCAGCTTCTCTATCACCATGGTAACACTGGCACCTGTGTCCCTGTAGGCCTGAACCTCAACACCATTTATTAGGGGAAGTTGCTTGTACTTATCCATATTAAGGGGACAAGCAACCAAGGTGGCCAAATCAATGACACCTTCAGAGACTAACACAGCCTCTGTGGTCTCCCTAGCAAGACCAACCCCAACTAAATTACCAAAAGTTAGCCCAGCTACTCCCTTGGATTGGCTATTAGCAGGTTTGCTCCCACTACCACTTCTATTACTAGGGGCACTAGAGGTTGAAGTAGGGGTTGTGGCAGTGGGAGGTTTTGTGTTTTTCTTTGGATAACTGGCATCAGTTGTCCAATGGCCTTTTACTTTACATAAATAACACCAAGACTTTTTTACTTGATTTGAAGAGGATTTGGACCCACCAGCCCCACCAGAGTGTTTTTGTGGGCCTGATGAAGACTCATTTTTAGATTTGTCCCCACCCTTGTCAGAAGACTTACCATCCTTGTCACCCCCTGTATGAACTTTTCTGTTCACTCTTGTTCTGACCCATTTGTCTACCTCTTTCCCAATTCTTGGGGAGAGGTCAGATCTGAGTCCACTAGATATTGGTGTAACAAGTCAGACACACAGTTATTCAGAATATGCTCTCTCAGAATAAGATTATACAGGCTTTCATAGTCAGAAACTTTACTGCCATGTAACCACCCCTCCAAGGCCTTCACTGAACAGTCAACAAAGTCTATCCAGTCTTGTGAGGACTCTTTTCTGGTGTCTCTGAACTTAATCCTGTATTGTTCAGTGGTTAAGCCAAATCCATCCAAGAGTGCATCCTTCAAAACTGCAAAATTATTAGCATCACTTTCTCTAACAATAAGGAGCCTATCCCTACCCTTTCCATTGAAAGATAGCCATAATATAGCAGCCCACTGCCTTTGAGGGACCCCCTGTACCATAAAGGCCCTCTCAAGTGCAGCAAACCACTTGTTAATGTCATCCCCCTCCTTGTAAGGGGGAACTATCTTGTGCAGATTCCTGGAAGCATGTTCTCTCACAGGATTACTATCAGGAATAATGCTGCTGCCACCATGGGGTCCAAACCCCAATCTCTGTCTCTCCTTCTCCAGGTCTAGGGATTCCCTGTCTAGAGCCAGCTGTTGCTGTTTAAGCTTCAGCCTGGTCTCTTCCACTCTCAACTTTATGAGTTCCCTTTCTAACATGTTGTCTCCAGGGTGGGTGGGTTGGGAATGCTTGGACACTGAGGATATATTGGAACCAACAGAGGGAGATCTGTCCCTAAAAGCTTGGACTCTAACAACCTGGCCTCCAGGAATAAAAACATCCCGCTATGATGGGGGCTCCTATTACTACCAACATTGCTAGGTGGTCTGCTAAGGGGCAGATTTGGAAGAGAACCCTCTACACCTCCCTCAATGGTTTCCCCTGAGTCAGACTGTGAGCCGTCTAGTGCCTGCTAGGGACTTATCATTCTCAATGAGCAGGTTAAATAGAAATTCTCTTGAAGGATTTTTTCCTATCATCATCATCATCAACACATAGCTTTATTCGGTTACTTTCAACCATAAAAGCAAAACAACCAACGTTTAAATAAAAGAGCAAATAAGAGTTAGATTAAAAAAGATAAGAAAGAGATAAAAACATATATGTCAGCCTTAAAACACATAAAATTATTTTCCTTAAAAAAAAGACACCTAACCCCCTAATACCTAACATTTAAATTAAACATGGGGTTTTCTTTCAGTCTAGGTGTGTATTTAAAATTTGGCAACTAAAACACTTTAAGCATTTGGTCCTCATCATCATTGTTTCCCCAAAAGTTTTGTACGTATATGCCAAGCAGCTACAATATACTTGCTGACCGCACAAGATAGAGGGAGAGAAGTTTCCCTCATCATGATCCTTAAGGCAACAATACAGTGTCTTGTCCCCATATTACTGCACACAGATCGTAACCACTTCCGACGCGCAATCAAATAAGCAGGGCATATAAACATGAAATGTACAATAGATTCCGAGATTTGATTGCAGCTCGGGCAAGTGTCAGGACTTGGGATCGTACTCCGCGTACTGCCATAGGACTTAAGAGGCAGACAACCATATCTGAACTGAATATATAGACTCTTACTTAATGGATCAAGAATTGTATCCATAAATGGTTCCAAATATGGATACCATTTAAAGTCAAAGAATTGTGACGTCAATCTGCCGTGTGTTGTGCACAGCAGATAGTTTTCCCTGACATGTATCCAGTAAACAGTTTTCAGATGATTCTTCTGATCCTTCCTTATACTTTCTGGATGACTCCAAAACTCACTAAGACCCAATCTATGAAACCATTTTGAGATGTGGTTAAACCAGGAAATGTTAAGTACATTTGGTCTGTCTAGAATGTCTTGAATAGACTCCTTGTATGTGGATAGCTCAGGGGTGGTCCATACACGGACCCAGAAAAGCAATGGTCGTAGGGCAATTACATCTGAAATGCGTGGTAGGTCGAGGTCCCAGAACATTGGCAGCAGTGGGGTACTGCGAGGACAGGCCAAGATTGACCTTACAAAGTTGTTTTCCCCCACTGCTAGCTTGCTAATGTTCGAGGGCCCCCAAATTTCTGCCCCATAGACGGCAGCGCTCTGTGCCTTTGCTCGGTAAATTTTAATAGTTGGAGTAATCACTCTCTCAGAGGTGGACTTGTGGAAGCGTAAAATGGCCCCAGATCTCTGTGCCAGAAGAGCTAAGCTTTTATCGATTTGGGGCCCCCAATACAGGTTGTTGCTAATTCTCACCCCCAAATAATCTATGGAGCTTACCATACCTAGGGGGGTTCCATTATAGAAAATTGAGTATCTCTTTGTGTGACCACAGCCCAGGGTCATGAGTTTGGTTTTGCTGTGGTTGAGTTCAAGCCCATAGTCAACACAGAATGAACTAAACTTATCCACAAGTACCTGGAGACCCATAGGAGTTCTGGAGATCAGGAGGGAATCATCAGCAAATAGCAAAATTGGAATTTTATGGTTATTCAAGGATGGAGCATCATTTTGGCAGTTGGTAACGACTTGCACCACCTCATTGATAAACAATGTAAATAACGTTGGGGCAAGAACACAGCCCTGACGCACTCCTCTCCTAATCTCTATTTTATCGGTGAGTTCCCCCTGATTACCCCATCTAACTTGTGCAAATGTTTTTTCATGTAATCTTTTAATTAAATGCACTAAGTTTCCTGGGGTACCTATTTTATTTAATACTCCCCAAAGTTTCTCTCTTGGGACAAGATCAAATGCAGATCTCAGATCTACAAAGGCAACATAAAGTTTTTGCTTGGATAGAGTGACATACTTCCAAAATAATAATGACAGTCTGAAGACTTGGTCCATGGTATTAGTTTTGGGCCGAAAACCGGCCTGTAAGGGGGATAAGATTTGGTTGTCTTGGATCCAATCGATAAGCCTATTTAAGACTTGCTTAGCAAACGTCTTCTGAAGGATGTCAATAAGGCTGATTGGACGGTAGTTTGCAGGTGAACCTACATCACCCTTTTTATAAATCGGTATTATTTCTGCGCCACGCCAAGAATCTGGAATAGGGCTACCAGCTGCTATGGCATTAGACAATAAATTGATGTACCATGCCCATATCTTTGGTTCTGATTTAAACAGGTCCCCTGGGATCTTATCTGGACCAGAGGCTTTTGCTGGCCTCAAAGAATTGATTGCAGCTATTGTTTCGGCTAAGGTAAAAACAATGCTCTCAGTTGAGGTCATGTTAACAGCCCAACACTCATCGTATCCAGGATCCACCGGAGCTTGCGGTGCGGGCAGAGCGTATATTCCAGAAAAATAGGACACCCATCTTTCGGGCTGTATATACATACCGATATCATCATTGCCCCTTTTCGCACTAGAGGTCAACAGCCGCCAGAAGGAACTATCATCTTTGTATTTGACTGCTGCAAGCAGCTTCTGCCATATCTCATTATCCCAGTCTTTTTTTGCTTGTTTCAGGGCGTTAGCATACCTACGTCGGGCCTCTTTAATAGCCACTTGAGTAGAGTTTTTTACAGCCTTGTTTAGATTTGATCGTGCTCGCACACAGTCTTGATTATACCAATCTCTACGGGGGGTATCAGCTGGTCTCGATTTGGAAGGGGTTTCCCTATAGAAGATACCTTGTAGGGAATCCACCAATTTAATGTGGATAGACATAATAGGAATGTCAGGGGCTTCTTGATCCTCGTAATCTATGAAGAGTTTTAAAAATAATGAATATAATTCCCCAATCAAGTACGGATTGGATTCAACCTTTGGCCAACAGACCCGAGAACGTCTATGGTTCAGGTAAGGGAGTGAGACATTAGTAATCGTTGTGTGATGGACTCTTAAGAATGCATGGTTGGTCAGTACAAGGCACAGAGGATTATGATCGCTATCCAAGCGAGATAAAATTTCCATGTCCAGTGAACTTGACCATAGCCTAATGTCCACCAGGATGTAATCAATAGTGCTAAGGGAAAGCCCTCGCTTGAAAGTGATGGCTCGCTCTGAATCAGATTTAGTGCGGCCGTTACATTCTCTCAGGCCATGTTTCAGGCAAAGGGAAGACAACTGAGATGCAACACAGGAAACGGGGGAAAACACCATTTCCTTAGATTGGGGAATACCCCAATGTTCGTCCTCTTCAGTAGTCAGATTACTGATAGTATTGTCCAACACAAAGGAACAATTGAAATCGCCTGCTATGATCAAGAGATCTGAAGGATCCAAAAGCTCTATGTAGTCCGTCAACTGGGTGAGAACCATTGATTCTGTTCCACGGGGAACGGATCTTGCATAGGTATTCAGAACTATCAGCCTGAATCCGGGTCGGAAAGTAAGTTGCACACCCAGCAGATCATAAGAATTAAACTTTATCATAGAGTGGTCACATTCTAGCTTGTTGTTCAATAAAATCATTAACCCTCCTATCTGTCTTCCAAAGCCACCGGAGGCAGGTTGGGCAGCAGAAAAATACGTTGTAAAGCCTTGTATGGATAACTGTTCTGCAGTCCAGGTTTCTTGAAAAAGACAGATATCTTGTTTGTTAATAAGGCTTACCCATTCCGTATCATCCAACTTTGACTTAATTCCTGCTACATTCCAAGATATAATATTGATTTTAGGAGGCGTGGTTGTTAATTTGGATCTCATTAAGGAGACGGGAAGTGGAGTCCCTATAGGATGACATTTGTCATTTGCTTTTTTAGGAAGTACTATACAGGGGGTAATCAGTCAATCTGATTCAAAAAGTAAGGGGTAAGGCTTCTCAGAATTAGATGTTACAGAATTATCTGAAGAGGGAATAACCCCGGCTACAATAGTTCCAGATGTACAACATCCTCTACATAGCGGGGCCCCAGGCGGCTGACTACTGAGTCTAAGTTTCGGTTCCCTATCTATACATAGTGTACCTGTCCGTGTGTCGAAGGCCAGGAGATCATTAACTAGACTGCTATCATTAAAAAGAATCGAAATATAATCAAAATCCGACCCTAACTGATTGTGTCTGTGTGCCTCACGTATATCAGACCGGATGACAGAGAGACAGTTCCTCTGGGAGCGAATCCAATAAATGACTTTGTTAGTTAGAGAGTCACTCGACTCTCTATTGCCCTGAGGTAGCTTTGGCACCCTAGTCAAATATATGGTGGCATCTTCCCTCCTCCTTCTTAACCTTCCCTTGATGTCACAAGTCTGCAAGAGTGGCAAATGATCAGGGTGAGTGCCAGAATGGGAACTAACACAACAACTTGCTGCAGGGGGCAATCCCCCTAGATTTAACTGAGAGGTTGTTGGGCAAGGAGTACCTCTGTCCCCCCGACCAGAGAAGGATCCACACTTATTTATACCTAGTTTGGAAACTCGCTCATGGGTGGAGAACAAGGTCTGACAAGCAGACTTACTGTGCGTTGTGGAGCTACCATTTCTTCCCCTAGCGATGTTATGTTTAGAAGAGGATGTCAATTTATCACCTACGGTAGGAGGACTAGGTTTTTTAGTTTCCATCAATAAATCAGAGGATGGGGCAGACTCATGTGGCACAATGCAATTACAACAAGACTTTTGATCATAGAGTCCAGCAATTTTGTTCATCAAAGATACCAACAGACACTTAACGTCATCTATTTTCTGAGAAATGATAGTCAATTGAGAAGCTTCGTTGTTGCCCATCTTTCCATCCAAAGAGTCTTTGTCGGTTCCCTCTACAAGTAGGGTTTGTGAATGTCCAGGACTTACAGAATCAGAGGACAAAACCGAAAACCTATTTGAGCAAGGAATAACAATAGGAGGTGGGGACGTGCACCTCAAATAGGGTGCACCTTCTACAGATAAACATCCATTAGTTTCCACCAAGGATGGTGAAATCTCCAAGAGTGAAGGAATTGCACCCTGAAAGTGGGGAGGGGGATGTAAATCAGCCTTAATCTCTGTTCTATGCGTCTGAGTTTTTTTTTTGAAGAGGTCAGGAATCTTTTTGGGAGGAATGGTATCCGATATGGAAAGACCCGTAACAGAGGGACTCCTTAGTATAGCCTCTACCTCTTCAAACAATGAGTCGATTGATTTAAATTGCTGTAGATTTGTCTTGGGACATCCCTCCACTTTCCCAACAGAACGTTTCTTGGGTTTTTTAACCCGAGACTGGGGTACTGATACATCATCGGCCTTCCTCTTCCCCATATCGTCTATCCAATGGCCCAGCCCTGGTTCCTAGTGTCAAGTACAAATGGTAACAGGAGAGAAGGAAGCCCCTAGCAGCGAGAGGAAGTAGTAGCTCGAGATCAAGTGATACCAGACAAACTATGCAAAAGAAATTCCTAAGGCCTCTATGCCACACCAACTATCAAAAGGACAGAACTTCGGGGGGTGGCCCAGCCCAGCCTCCTCCGGGCGATGACGGGCAAGGACGGGCCCGCCCTTGGCCCGGGCTTCGCCCGCACGCGTCCCGCGCTGCGGGAGCGCACCAAATGATTTAAAGGGCTCCTTGCCCTGACGTGTGGCGGCAGCCCCTCCTCCTCTGCTCGAAAGCGCTACCCGCGGCGGCGGGAGCGCACCAAATGATTTAAAGGGCTCCTTGCCCTGACGTGTGGCGGCAGCCCCTCCTCCTCTGCTCGAAAGCGCTTCCTATCACTAAACCTCTATCAATGCAGAGACTCCTTAGGCTCTTGAAGTTTAAATTGTCATAAGTTGTATTGACCATTTTAAGAGCAGTTCCTACATCAGACATGATAGAAGAAGGTTTAGAGACAGTGAGAAGAGAGAAAAAGTTTCAGGACTTTTTAAAGAACAGAGAAAAAAACTTTTTCAACATTTTTGAAACTTTTAGAAGTTTTAGAAGTACTTTTAAGCACTTAGCAGAAAGTGTAAGAGGAGAAAAGCAAAACTTTTTGGTTAGGTGTACATACACTGAACTTGTTTTGTATATTATTCTCTTATGAAAAGTACAAAATGACAAAGTGGTAAGTAGTTACAAGTACTTATCCCACCGCTGCACAACCAATGTAGGAGGCTGGCCTGGCTTGTAGTGGGTGCCAGAGGTACTTAAACCTTGTGCCAGGTCCAGTTATCCCTTATTAGTGTAGAAGAGGTGTTTCTAGCAGCTAAGCCTGATAGAAGGTAGCTATGGCGAAGCAGCTTAGGCTGAACTAGGAGACATATAAAACTCCTACCATACCACTGGTGTCATATGCACAATATCATAAGAAAACACAATACACAGATATATTAAAAATAAAGGTACTTTAATTTTATGACAATATGTAAAAAGTATCTCAGTGAGTACCCTCAGTACGAGGATGACAAATATACACAAGATATATGTACAAAATACCAAAATTATGCAGTAATAGCAAAAGGAAGTAATGCAAGCAGTGTAAAGTTACAATAGATTGCAATAGGAGCACATAGGTATAGGGGCAACACAAACCATATACTCCAGAAGTGGAATGCGAACCACGAATGGACCCTAAACCTATGTGAGCTTGTAAAGGGTCGCTGGGACTGTAAGAAAACAGTGAGGGTTAGAAAAATAGCCCACCCCAAGACCCTGTAAGGTAGGTGTAAAGTGCACCTACAACCCCCAGAGAGCACAGAAGTCGTGATAGGGGGATTCTGCAAGGAAAACCAACACCAGCAATACAACAACAGTGGATTTCCGGACCTGAGTACCTGTAAGACAAGGGGACCAAGTCCAAGAGTCGTGACAGTGTCGAGAGTGGGCAGGAGCCCAGGAAATGCCAGCTGAGGGTGCAAGGAAGCTGCCACCGGATGGAAGAAGCTTGGTGTTTTGCAAGAACGAAGAGGACTAGGAACTTCCCCTTTGAAGGATGGATGTCCCACGTCATGAAGAAGCTTGTAGAGGTGTTCCCACGCAGAAAGATCGCAAACAAGCAGTGCTAGCTGCAAGGGTCGTGGTTAGGGTTTTTGGATGCTGCTGTGGCCCAGGAGGGACCAGGATGTCACCACTTGCATGAGGAGACAGAGGGGGCGCCCAGCAAGTCAGGGAGCCCTCAAAGAAGTAGGCAGCACCTGCAGAAGTACCGGAACAGGCACCTGGGAGAGGAGTGAACCGGAGTCCACCCGAAGTCAGAAAAGGGAGTCCCACAACACCGGAGGACAACTCAGAAGGTTGTGCACTGCAGGTTAGCGTGTCAGGGACCCAGGCTTGGCTGTGCACAATGGAAATCCTGGAAGAGTGCACAGGAGCCGGAGCAGCTGCAAATCACGCGGTACCCAGCAATGCAGTCTAGCGTGGGGAGGCAAGGACTTACCTCCACCAAACTTGGACTGAAGAGTCACTTGACTGTAGGAGTCACTTGGACAGAGTTGCTGAGTTCCAGGGAACACGCTCGTCGTGCTGAGAGGGGACCCAGAGGACCGGTGATGCAGTCTTTTGTTGCCTGCCGTTGCAGGGGGAAGATTCCGTCAACCCACTGGAGATTTCTTCAGAGCTCCTGGTGCAAGAAGGAGGCAGGCTACCTCCAGAGCATGCACCACCTGGAAACAGTCGAGAAAGCTGGCAGGATGAAGCGATACAAGGTTGCTAGTAGTCATCTGGCTACTTTGTTGCGGTTTTGCAGACGTCCTGAGCAGTCAGCGGTCGATCCTTTGGCAGAAGGTGAAGAGGGAGATGCAGAGGAACTCTGGTGAGCTCTTGCATTCGGTATCTGAAGAATTCCCCAAAGCAGAGACCCTAAATAGCCAGAAAAGGAGGTTTGGCTACCTAGGAAGGAGGATTGGCTACTAAGAGAGGTAAGAGCCTATCAGAAGGAATCTCTGATGTCACCTGCTGGCACTGGCCACTCAGAGCAGTCCAGTGTGCCAGCAACACCTCTGTTTCCAAGATGGCAGAGGTCTGGGGCACACTGGGGGAGCTCTGGGCACCTCCCCTGGGAGGTGTAGGTCAGGGGAGTGCTCACTCCCCTTTCCTTTGTCCAATTTTGCGCCAGAGCAGGGCTGGGGGATCCCTAAACCAGTGAAGACTGGCTTTTGCAGAGATGGGCTGCATCTGTGCCCATCAAAGCATTTCCAGAGGCTGGGGGAGGCTACTCCTCCCCAGCCATCACACCTATTTCCATAGGGTGAGGGTGTCACATCCTCTCTCAGAGGAAATCATTTGTTCTGCCTTCCTGGGCCAGGGCTTTCCTGGACCCCAGGAGGGCAGAAACCTCTCTGAGGAGTTGGCAGCAGCAGCAGCTGCAGTGGAGACCCCGGAAAGGCAGTTTGGCAGTACCCGGGTTATGTGCTGGAGACCCGGGGGATCATGGAATTGTTTCCCCAATGTCAGAATGGCATTGGGGTGACAATTCCATGATCTTAGACATGTTACATGGCCATGTTCGGAGTTACCATTGTGACGCTATACATAGTGTGGCAGGCTGAACAGTATACACCAGACAGAGATCCGATTTTATGGTAAGTAAAGGTTTATTAGATAGGTGTTTTTATGCATTCAAGTTTCATAGTGGCATATGGAGTAGCCCAGTTAAACGTCTCTTCTTTAACTTGGTCTTCTTTCTCTCTCTTCCTTCCTTGGGTCAGATTTCTCGAGTGACGTGGTAAGGCTCCAGGGAGGTACCGACAAGAAAAACAGAAGAGGGTTTGGATAAGTATATAGGTATTTACTGGGGCTTTTCTAGTGAGGAACGAATAGGGAATGGGTAAGTAGGGGAATGGGAGGGAAAGTGCGTCCACCCGTGAACTGTGCTAAAGCATAACACTATTTGTGCTTCAGGTAAGTTATAAGGTGCACCCTAGAGTTTTAGGTATTCTTAGTTAGACTGTGCCCTTTTTCTCTACCCCTCTCCCCTCTTACCCCTCCCCACTTCCCTTTCCCAGTGTAGATCTAGGGTTCCTGCCCCTTGTCCCTAGGAGGGACCGTACCTTTGTGAGCCACGACCCTCCAGGGTCGTGGCTAGGCTCCTGCGTCTGTCTGTCCTGCTCTCCGTGGCTGCTTGTCTCCTGGTGCCTGGTGGTCTGTTCCTTCGTGGCTGGTCCGGTGTTTTTCCTCCTCTCCCCCTCGCCGCTCTCCTCTTCGGCGTTGTCCTCCTTCTCTTGCCGCTCCGCGACTGTTTTTAAAACGAGCGTTTCCCCGGGAACGGGGAAACGCAGCTGAGGCGAGTTGCGCGTCCCCATGGCAACATGGGGACGCGGAAATGACGTATCAGGTTCGCCCGATACATCAGTTCCCAAGTCTGTTGTCACCGTGATCGGGTTCGCCCGATCACATACCCCTTCCCAAGAACGGTCTTGTTCGAGGACCGGAGTAGGGCAAGGAAACCTGGATAGGTAATCCGCAGGACCCCTGTTGCGTTCCAGGAACATGACAAACCTGAAAGGAAAATGGCTGAAGCTCAAGAAACCATCGGAGAATTCTAGAGTTGGAATCCTTATGGGAAGCAAGCCAGGTAAGCGGAGCATGATCAGTATACAGTATAAAAGGTCGACCCAGAAGATAATACTGTAAAGTCTCCACAGCCCATTTAATGGCCAAACACTCCTTCTCAATCGTGGGGTAATGGCATTCCCGGGGAAACAACTTCCGGCTAATAAATATCTTCGGGGAAAGGGGTATCTGCCAGTACCCTTTAGTGAGGTCTAAAGTAGACATATACTTAGCTGTCCCTATCTTCTCAAGAACATCATCCACCCGGGGAATAGGATATGAGTCAAATACAGAGATGGCATTGAGTTGGCAGAAGTCAATACAAAAACGAACTGTTCCGTCAGGTTTGGGAACCAGAACTACGGGTGAGCACCATGGGCTGACAGAAGGCTCAATGACTCCCATGTGCATCATCTTTTCTATTTCAGTTTCGATTATATGCTTCCTAGCCTCGGGAATACGATAGGGCCTTAGTCGAATAATCCGGCCTGGGGTTGTTTTTATTCTGTGCTGGATTAGGGACGTTCTGCCTGGTATATCTGAAAATACCCCTGAGTGCTGAGTTAATAGGGCAGCTAACTGATCCTTTTGTGATTTTGTCAATGAGGTGTTGACAATGGGCAAGTTTACCTCTTGTGTATTCCCCGAGGGAAACAACTCAATCTCTACTTCTTTAACGGGGGATAAGAGACAACTCGCTGCTACTCTCTCGCGGATTTCTGGTTCCGCCTCCCATTTCTTGAGAAGATTCACATGATAAATTTGTGTTTTATTGGGGCTGACACTTAACTCGATAAGATAGGTGACAGAGGAGATTGCTCGAACAACCCTATATGGCCCTTGCCATCTAGCTAACAACTTTTGATCAGATGTGGGTCTCATAATCAAGACCTGGTCATTAGGAAGGAACGTACGGAGTTTACTTCCCTGGTCATAATAGTGTTTCGGCGACTCTTGGGCCTTTTCCATATGTTGTCTTACATTCTCCCATAAGTCCTGTAAATGCGATTTCAACTTCTGCACGTATTCTAACACTGGTCTCCCCTCCTCTTCTTCATCTTCCTCCCAGGTTTCAACTGCTATATCTAAAAGGGAACGAGGTTGCCTCCCGAAGACCAGTTCAAATGGACTATGTCCTGTAGAGGACTGTTCTTGGGTGCGAATGGCATATAACACTAAGGGTAGTTTCTGATCCCAGTCTCTCCCAGTCTCATCTACTATTTTCTTTAAGAGAGTTTTAATAGTCCTATTGTAGCGTTCTACCAGTCCGTCTGTGGATGATAAACTGAAGTTTTAATCTGAGTAATGCCAAGTGTTTTACAGATTTGCTTCATAAGGTTGGACATGAAGGGTGTACCCTGGTCCGTAAGGATTTCTCGGGGAAACCTGGTCCTCGTGAATACTGTTATCATTGCCTGTGCTACCGTCTTAGTCGTCATACTGGAAAGAGGTATGGCTTCGGGATACCGGGTTGCATAATCTACCATCACTAGTATATATGTGTGTCCCTTAGTTGAGGGAAGTAAGGGTCCAATTAAATCCATTCCCACCCTACTAAATGGGATATCAATGATGGGAAGAGGTAAGAGAGGTGCTTTCCGGGGCCTGCCTGGTTTGGTGAGCTGACACCTAGGACATTGTGAGCAATATTTTCGAATATGAGCAAAAACCCCTGGCCAGTAGAATCTTCGGAGGAGATATTCTTCAGTTTTGTCTCGGCCAAAATGGCCCCCACCCGGTTGATTGTGGGCTAAAAAAAGTACTTGGTCTCTATATGCCTCGGGAACTACTAATTGGAATTTGCGTTCTCCTGTCCTAGTAGTGGTCACCCTATATAGAAGATTGCGTTGTACAAAAAAATAGGGACCCACCTCATCAGTTTCTTCCGTTTTTGCTGTTCCCCAAGCATGAGCGAGAGTAGGGTCCTCCCTCTGATGCTGCCGGAAACTGGTGGGGTCCCTGTGATTCTCTGCTATAACTCTTATGGGTTGAGGTTGGTTATTAGTTGCTCGAAACTGGGCCTTGCCTTCCCTCTTCTACCGCCGAGAAAGTTTTCTACGATATGGGGGAAAGTCAATTTCGCTAGAAGGGAAAGGAGCCTCGGCCCACCATTCGAAGTTCTCCTTGTGGGTACTATTTAATAGTTGCTGGAAGTGTACGTAATCTGTTCCCACAATACATTCCTCTATTAGTTGTTCCATGACTCCCATGGAAAGGAAGTCTCTGTGATTTCCCCACTCCAGTTCTACTGTGGAGAGAGGATATTGGGCCTTATCGCAGTGTATACAGCAGATAGTTACTCTTTGGCAGGTGTTTTCATCTACTGGATCTATTAAATCTTGTCGTATTACTGACTGCGTACACCCCGAGTCTATAAGGGCCGAGATGAGACGTCCATTATTTCGGAGTGTCTGTTTAAATACGTTATCCCCTGTTCCTGTACATAAGACTCGGCGTCGGGTTACTCCTATTTCCATAGGTTCTGTCCCCTCTGTTTTCCTGGGACATACGCGAGCAATATGTCCCCACTCTCCGCAGTTAAAACATTGGGGTCCGGACATTGGATGGGCCTCCCCTGGTTTACGCGGAATAGGGTCTTCCACAGGATATCTCTGGATGGGCCGTGTTGGAGGGGGAAGGGTTTTGGGATTGGGCCGAGGTGAAGTTGATCTTACGTCTGTGGATCTGTGATACGCACAAGCCAGATCTATAGCCATGTCCGTATCCACATTGGGATGTTGTCTTATCCAGCTTTTTGTACCTGTGGGTAATGAGTCCAAATATTGTTCGAGGATAACTGTTTTAATAACATCCTTAATAACATAAGGTCCGAGGGTCCTCATTTTGACTCCATCTAACCTTACGGAACCTTACTCGGTAATACTCAGTGTCGTGACCAATCCGTTCCAAAATGCTCTTTTTAATGGCTTTATAGGGTGTAGTTCCATCGGGGTTGGCCGCCTGATAGGCTGCCTGTATGAGACCGGTGAGTAAGGGTACGATATATTGTCCCCTTCGGTCTTCGGGCCACTGAGCCGAAGAGGCAACCCGCTCAAAGTTAGTAAAGAACGAATCAGGATCTTCCCCTTCCTGATACCGTTGAAGAACTGAACTGGGGACATTAGGGTGCACTTTACTAGCAGCTATGGTCTCAGTTAACTTTTTCATGGCCGTCTCGTGCACCAGCTGATTATTTGCCAATATAGTGGATTGGCTCTTTAGGGCGGACTGTAAGGCTTCCCTATCTTCTTTGGCCTCGCGCTGGTGTGCCTCCCAGACCAGCTGTAAATGTCGCTGGCCTTCCGCCAGTTGTTTAATCATGTCCTCAAGGCTCGGATGTTCACTCATGGTTATACCGTTCCTCAGCCGCCGGGACACACAGATCCCACTTCTGACACCACTGTGGCAGGCTGAACAGTATACACCAGACAGAGATCCGATTTTATGGTAAGTAAAGGTTTATTAGATAGGTGTTTTTATGCATTCAAGTTTCATAGTGGCCTATGGAGTAGCCCAGTTAAACGTCTCTTCTTTAACTTGGTCTTCTTTCTCTCTCTTCCTTCCTTGGGTCAGATTTCTCGAGTGACGTGGTAAGGCTCCAGGGAGGTACCGACAAGAAAAACAGAAGAGGGTTTGGATAAGTATATAGGTATTTACTGGGGCTTTTCTAGTGAGGAACGAATAGGGAATGGGTAAGTAGGGGAATGGGAGGGAAAGTGCGTCCACCCGTGAACTGTGCTAAAGCATAACACTATTTGTGCTTCAGGTAAGTTATAAGGTGCACCCTAGAGTTTTAGGTATTCTTAGTTAGACTGTGCCCTTTTTCTCTACCCCTCTCCCCTCTTACCCCTCCCCACTTCCCTTTCCCAGTGTAGATCTAGGGTTCCTGCCCCTTGTCCCTAGGAGGGACCGTACCTTTGTGAGCCACGACCCTCCAGGGTCGTGGCTAGGCTCCTGCGTCTGTCTGTCCTGCTCTCCGTGGCTGCTTGTCTCCTGGTGCCTGGTGGTCTGTTCCTTCGTGGCTGGTCCGGTGTTCTTCCTCCTCTCCCCCTCGCCGCTCTCCTTTTCGGCGTTGTCCTCCTTCTCTTGCCGCTCCGCGACTGTTTTTAAAACAAGCGTTTCCCCGGGAACGGGGAAACACAGCTGCAGCGAGTTGCGCGTCTCCATGGCAACATGGGGACGCGGAAATGACGTATCGGGTTCGCCCGATACGTCAGTTCCCAAGTCTGTTGTCACCGTGATCGGGTTCGTCCGCTCACACATAGGTAGTGACCTATGTATAGTGCACGCGTGTAATGGTGTCCCCGCACTCACAAAGTCCGGGGAATTTGCCCTGAACAATGTGGGGGCACCTTGGCTAGTGCCAGGGTGCCCACACACTAAGTAACTTTGCACTCAACCTTCACCAGGTGAAGGTTAGACATATAGGTGACTTATAAGTTACTTAAGTGCAGTGGTAAATGGCTGTGAAATAACGTGGATGTTAATTCACTCAGGCTGCACTGGCAGGATTGTGTAAGATTTGTCAGATCTCGTTATGGGTGGCAAAAGAAATGCTGCAGCCCATAGGGATCTCCTGGAACCCCAATACCATGGGTACCTCAGTACCATATACTAGGGAGTTATATGGGTGTTCCAGTATGCCAATGTGAATTGGTGAAATTGGTCACTAGCCTGTTAGTGACAATTTGGAAAGCAGAGAGAGCATAACCACTGAGGTTCTGGTTAGCAGAGCCTCAGTGAGACAGTTAGTCATCACACAGGGAACACATACAGGGCACATACTTATGAGCACTGGGGCCCTGCCTGGCAGAGTCCCAGTGACACATAGACTAAAACAACATATATACAGTGAAATATGGGGGTAACATGCCAGGCAAGATGGTACTTTCCTACAGCGAGTCTCTCTATTGGACATGCTTTGGTGATGGGTGTCCATGCATGTCTGTGATGGGTGTCCATGCATTGTTGTTGCATGCAGGGCTTGGTTGTGGGAGTGGTGGGTTGTGATGGTGGGGTGTGTGGGAGGTAGTGGAGTCATGGGAGAGGGTGAGAGTATGTGATGGCATGCAGGTAGGGTAGGGGGATATAGTAGTAAAGATTTGACTTACCAGAGTCCAATCCTCCTGCTACTCCTGTGAGGCCCTCAGGATGCATGATCGCCAAGACTTGCTCCTCCCATGTTGTTAGTTGTGTGGGAGGAGGTGGGGGTCCACCGCCAGTCCTCTGTACGGCTCCCTGGTGTCTTGATACCACGGAATGTACCTTCCCCCTTAGGTTGTTCCACCTCTTCCTGTCATCCCTTGTTCTTGGATGCTGTCCCACTGCGTTGACCCTGCCCACAATTCTCCGCCATAGCTCCATCTTCCTTGCAATCGAGGTCTGCTGCACCTGTGATCCGAATAGCTGTGGCTCTACCCGGATGATTTCCTCCACCATGACCCTGAGCTCCTCCTCAGAAAACCTGGGGTGTCTTTGAGATGCCATGATGTGGTGTGAGTGATGTGTGATGTGATGTGTGTGGTGTGAGGTGCGTGGATGGTGTATGTGTGATGGTGTTCTGTGCCTCTGGATGATGGTGTGGTCTTTGCTTTTCTCTCTCTGTTTCTTCAAAATTGTTGCATGTAAGGGGTTGTGGGTAATGTGGGTGTGTGTTTTATAGTGGTTTGAGTGTGTGGTTGTGGTGTGTGTATGCGTGTCAGATGTGTGTATTTTGAATTGTCCAATGTGATTGTGTTTTGTAAGTGTGTGTGTATTTTGAGCGACGCGGTGTGTACTGCCAATGGTTTACTGCGGTTGAAAGACAGCTGCGTTGATTCGTGGGTCATGATACTGTGGGCGTATTCCTGTTGGCGTGATGGTGTGGGTTTTGCTATCACCAGTTTATCACTGACCTTTGGTGTGGCAGACTTGTGTGGGTGTCTGTATACTGGCGGATTTCTCAGTGTGGGTCATAATACCCGTAGTGGATTTCCGCTGCGGTCACAGTATGTTGGCAGCGGTTGGCACGGCGGTAAGCGGGATTAACCGCCAGGGATGTAATGCGGGCCATAGTCTTGTTTCTTAAGGGATTCGATTTAGTCTTTTTGCAGGCCCGGTTGAGAAAAACTCTGCCTAACCTTAGGCGTTTGGCCGTCATAGCCCAGGAAGGGAATGACTTAACAAGCTGGACCACAGTTTTTTTTTTCCTCTCAGACCCTGAAACTGGGTTACTCAGACTCTTTGACTACAGGCACTCCACGAGGATTTAGGTAGCCGAGCAGGAGACTCCCCAAAAATATTTATGGCAGTCTAAGCTATTTTTACAACGTTGTCCTTATTCTGGATTTCCCAGGGTTTTCATAAAGCTGCTTCTCCCGGGGTGGGCTCTAAGCAGGGACGCGGCAAAGGACAGCACTCCTCCAGCCCACTGTGTGTAGGAAAGTACCATCTTGCCTGGCATGTTACCCCCATATTTCACTGTATATATGTTGTTTTAGTCTATGTGTCACAGAGACCCTGCCAGGCAGGGCCCCAGTGCTCATAGGTATGTGCCCTGTATGATGCCTAACTGTCTCACTGCGGCTCTGCTAACCAGAACCTCAGTGGTTATGCTCTCTCTGCTTTCCAAATTTGTCACTAACAGGCTAGTGACTGTAGGAAAGTACCATCTTGCCTGGCATGTTACCCCCATTTTTCACTGTATATATGTTGTTTTAGTTGTATGTGTCACTGGGACCCTGGTAACCCAGGGCCCCAGTGCTCATAAGTGTGCATGAATGTGTTACCTGTGTAGTGACTAACTGTCTCACTGAGGCTCTGCTAATCAGAACCTCAGTGGTTATGCTCTCTCATTTCTTTCCAAATTGTCACTAACAGGCTAGTGACCATTTCTACCAATTTACATTGGCTTACTGGAACACCCTTATAATTCCCTAGTATATGGTACTGAGGTACCCAGGGTATTGGGGTTCCAGGAGATCCCTATGGGCTGCAGCATTTCTTTTGCCACCCATAGGGAGCTCTGACAATTCTTACACAGGCCTGCCACTGCAGCCTGAGTGAAATAACGTCCACGTTATTTCACAGCCATTTTACACTGCACTTAAGTAACTTATAAGTCACCTATATGTCTAACCTTCACCTGGTAAAGGTCAGGTGCAAAGTTACTTAGTGTGAGGGCATCCTGGCACTAGCCAAGGTGCCCCCACATTGTTCAGAGCCAATTCCCTGAACTTTGTGAGTGCGGGGACACCATTACACGCGTGCACTACATATAGGTCACTACCTATATGTAGCTTCACCATGGTAACTCCGAATATGGCCATGTAACATGTCTATGATCATGGAATTGCCCCCTCTATACCATCCTGGCATAGTTGGCACAATCCCATGATCCCAGTGGTCTGTAGCACAGACCCTGGTACTGCCAAACTGCCCTTCCTGGGGATTGACTGCAGCTGCTGCTGCTGCCAACCCCTCAGACAGGCAGCTGCCCTCCTGGGGTCCAGCCAGGCCTGGCCCAGGATGGCAGAACAAAGAACTTCCTCTGAGAGAGGGTGTGACACCCTCTCCCTTTGGAAAATGGTGTGAAGGCAGGGGAGGAGTAGCCTCCCCCAGCCTCTGGAAATGCTTTGTTGGGCACAGATGTGCCCAATTCTGCATAAGCCAGTCTACACCGGTTCAGGGACCCCTTAGCCCCTGCTCTGGCGCGAAACTGGACAAAGGAAAGGGGAGTGACCACTCCCCTGACCTGCACCTCCCCTGCTCCTCCAGTGTGCTCCAGACCTCTGCCATCTTGGAAACAGAGGTGCTGCTGGCACACTGGACTGCTCTGAGTGGCCAGTGCCACCAGGTGACGTCAGAGACTCCTGCTGATAGGCTCCTTCAGGTGTTAGTAGCCTTTCCTCTCTCCTAGGTAGCCAAACCCTCTTTTCTGGCTATTTAGGGTCTCTGTCTCTGGGGAAACTTTAGATAACGAATGCAAGAGCTCATCCGAGTTCCTCTGCATCTCTCTCTTCACCTTCTGATAAGGAAACGACCGCTGACCGCGCTGGAAGCCTGCAAACCTGCAACATAGTAGCAAAGACGACTACTGCAACTCTGTAACGCTGATCCTGCCGCCTTCTCGACTGTTTTCCTGCTTGTGCATGCTGTGGGGGTAGCCTGCCTCCTCTCTGCACCAGAAGCTCCGAAGAAATCTCCCGTGGGTCGACGGAATCTTCCCCCTGCAACCGCAGGCACCAAAAAGCTGCATTACCGGTCCCTTGGGTCTCCTCTCAGCACGACGAGCGAGGTCCCTCGAATCCAGCGACTCTGTCCAAGTGACCCCCACAGTCCAGTGACTCTTCAGCCCAAGTTTGGTGGAGGTAAGTCCTTGCCTCACCACGCTGGGCTGCATTGCTGGGAACCGCGACTTTGCAGCTACTCCGGCCCCTGTGCACTTCCGGCGGAAATCCTTTGTGCACAGCCAAGCCTGGGTCCACGGCACTCTAACCTGCATTGCACGACTTTCTAAGTTGGTCTCCGGCGACGTGGGACTCCTTTGTGCAACTTCGGCGAGCACCGTTTCACGCATCCTCGTAGTGCCTGTTTCTGGCACTTCTCCGGGTGCTACCTGCTTCAGTGAGGGCTCTTTGTCTTGCTCGACGTCCCCTCTCTCTTCAGGTCCAATTTGCGACCTCCTGGTCCCTCCTGGGCCCCGGCAGCGTCCAAAAACGCCAAACGCACGATTTGCGACTAGCAAGGCTTGTTGGCGTCCTTCCGGCGGGAAAACACTTCTGCACGACTCTCCAAGGCGAGAGGGATCCGTCCACCAAAGGGGAAGTTTCTAGCCCTTTTCGTTCCTGCAGAAACCTCAGCTTCTTCTGTCCAGTCGAAGCTTCTTTGCACCCGCAGCTGGCATTTCCTGGGCATCTGCCCATCTCCGACTTGCTTGTGACTTTTACCCTAGATTGGAAATCCACAGTTGTTGCATTGTTGGTTTGTGTCTTTCCTGCATTATTCCTCTAACACGACTCTTTTGTCCTTAGGGGAACTTTAGTGCACTTTGCACTCACTTTTCAGGGTCTTGGGGAGGGTTATTTTTCTAACTCTCACTATTTTCTAATAGTCCCAGCGACCCTCTACAAGCTCACATAGGTTTGGGGTCCATTCGTGGTTCGCATTCCACTTTTGGAGTATATGGTTTGTGTTGCCCCTATCCCTATGTTTCCCCATTGCATCCTATTGTAACTATACATTGTTTGCACTGTTTTCTAAGACTATACTGCATATTTTTGCTATTGTGTATATATATCTTGTGTATATTTCCTATCCTCTCACTCAGGGTACACTCTAAGATACTTTGGCATATTGTCATAAAAATAAAGTACCTTTATTTTTAGTATAACTGTGTATTGTGTTTTCTTATGATATTGTGCATATGACACTAAGTGGTACTGTAGTAGCTTCACACGTCTCCTAGTTCAGCCTAAGCTGCTCTGCTAAGCTACCATTATCTATCAGCCTAAGCTGCTAGACACCCTATACACTAATAAGGGATAACTGGGCCTGGTGCAAGGTGCAAGTACCCCTTGGTACTCACTACAAGCCAGTCCAGCCTCCTACATTGGTTGTGCAGTGGTGGGATAAGTGCTTGAGACTACTTACCACTCTTGTCATTGTACTTTTCATAAGAGAAAAATATACAAAACAAGGTCAGTGTATATACACATAGCCAAAAAGTTTTGCATTTCCTCTTTTCACTCTTTTCTAAGTGCTGAAAAGTACTCCTAAACTTTCAAAAAGTTCTTAAAAAGTTTTAAAAGTTTTTTTCTGTCTTTCCAAAAAGTTCTGAAAACTTTTGTCTCTTTCTCTATCACTTTAACTCTCTCTAAAAAATGTCTGGCACAGGCCAAAGTGTTGATCTGTCCAAACTTGCATATGACAACCTTAGCTGGAAAAGAGCAAGGAGTCTCTGTATAGAGAGAGGTTTGAGTGTAGGGAAGAATCCTGCCTTGGAACTGTTAATTAACATGCTTAGAGAACAGGATAAGGCCAGAGGTGGCTCATCTGTTGAAAAAGTACCTAATAGTTCCCAATCTGATTCAGGGACTCCCCCAGGAAAAGATTCAGGAAAGAAAATTCCTAGCCTGCCCATTACTAGACAATCTAGCATAGATGGTAATGATGATGAGCCACACCAAAGAAATAGTGTTGTCTCACATCATAGCAAAAGCATTTATTCTCACCATACTGGTAGTAATGTTTCTGTAAACCAAGCTGTTAAGTTGGCTTCTGTAAGGGACAGGTCTCCTTCTGTTCATTCCCATCATAGCTCTGTTTCTAGAAATGTCCCTTCCACCAACCCTGATGACAGAATGTTAGAGAGGGAACTCAATAAGTTGAGGGTGGAACAAACCAGACTGAAGCTTAAAAAGCAACAGCTGGATTTGGATAGACAGTCTTTTGAATTAGAGAAGGAAAGACAGAAGTTGGGTTTAGATACCCATGGTGGCAGCAGCAGTATTCCCCATAGTCATCCTGCAAAAGAGCATGATTCCAGGAATCTGCACAAGATAGTTCCCCCTTATAAGGAGGGGGATGACATTAACAAGTGGTTTGCTGCACTTGAGAGGGCCTGTGTTGTACAGGATGTCCCTCAAAGGCAGTGGGCTGCTATCCTATGGCTATCATTTAGTGGAAAAGGTAGGGATAGGCTCCTTACTGTGAAAGAAAATGATGCTAATAATTTCCAAGTTCTTAAGAATGCACTCCTGGATGGTTATGGCTTAACCACTGAACAGTACAGGATAAAGTTCAGAGAGACCAAAAAGGAGTCTTCACAAGACTGGGTTGATTTCATTGACCATTCAGTGAAGGCCTTGGAGGGGTGGTTACATGGCAGTAAAGTTACTGATTATGACAGCCTGTATAACTTAATCCTGAGAGAGCATATTCTTAATAATTGTGTGTCTGATTTGTTGCACCAGTACTTGGTGGACTCTGATCTGACCTCTCCCCAAGAATTGGGAAAGAAGGCAGACAAATGGGTCAGAACAAGAGTGAACAGAAAAGTTCATACAGGGGGTGACAAAGATGGCAACAAAAAGAAGGATGGTAAGTCTTCTGACAAGGGTGGGGACAAATCTAAAAATGAGTCTTCATCAGGCCCACAAAAACACTCTGGTGGGGGTGGTGGGCCCAAATCCTCCTTTAATCAGAACAAGGAAAAGAAACCATGGTGCTATTTATGTAAAATAAAAGGCCATTGGACAACAGATCCCAGTTGTCCAAAGAAAGGCACCACAGCTCCTACCACTACAACCCCTACTGCTACACCTAGTGTCCCTACTAATAGCAGTGGTGGTGGGAGCAAACCTACTAATAGCCAATCCAAGGGAGTAGCTGGGCTCACTTTTGGTAATTTAGTTGGGGTTGGTCTAATTAGGGAGACCACAGAGGCTACTTTAGTCTCTGAAGGGGCTATTGATTTAGCCACTTTGGTTGCTTGCCCCCATAACTTGGAGAAGTACAAGCAACTAACCCTAATAAATGGTGTTGAGGTCCAGGCCTACAGGGACACAGGTGCCAGTGTCACAATGGTGATTGAGAAACTGGTGCACCCTGAACAACACATACTTGGACACCAGTACCAAGTAACCGATGCTCACAACATAACACAAAGCCACCCCATGGCTGTTGTAAATCTCAACTGGGGGGGGGTAACTGGTCCAAAGAAAGTTGTGGTAGCTTCAGATTTACCTGTAGACTGTCTATTAGGGAATGATTTGGAGACATCAGCTTGGTCAGATGTGGAGTTGGAGGCCCATGCAGCAATGCTGGGCATCCCAGGGCATATTTTTGCTTTGACAAGGGCTCAGGCCAAAAAGCAAAAAGGACAGGGAAGCTTGGATCCTGGAACAATGGACCAAGTGCTCCCTAAAGCTAGGGCTAGTAGAAGCAAACCACTTCCTACTATCCCTCCCTCTACAGTGGATTCTACTTCTGAGGAAGAAGAATTCCCTCCCTGTGCAGAACCTACACCAGAGGAGCTGGAAGCAGACACTGCTGAGCTTTTGGGTGAAGGGGGGCCTGCCAGAGAGGAGCTGAGTGTGGCACAGCAAACCTGTCCCACATTAGAGGGTCTCAGACAGCAAGCTGTCAAACAGGCTAATGGGGATGTCAGTGACTCTCACAGAGTTTACTGGGAGGACAACCTCTTGTACACTGAGCATAGGGATCCTAAACCTGTAGCTGCCAGGAGATTAGTGATTCATCAGGAGTACAGAAAGTTCCTCCTAACACTGGCACATGACATTCCCTTAGCTGGGCACCTAGGACAAATGAAAACTTGGGACAGGCTTGTTCCCCTGTTTCATTGGCCTAGGATGTCTGAGGACACAAAAGAATTTTGTAAGTCCTGTGAAACCTGTCAAGCCAGTGGCAAGACAGGTGGCACACCAAAGGCACCCCTTATCCCACTGCCTGTGGCTGGGGTTCCCTTTGAAAGGGTAGGGGTTGACATAGTTGGCCCCCTTGACCCTCCTACTGCTTCAGGCAATAGGTTTATCTTGGTGGTAGTGGACCATGCCACAAGATATCCTGAAGCTATTCCTTTAAGGACCACTACAGCTCCTGCAGTGGCAAAGGCCCTCCTGGGAATATTTTCCAGGGTGGGCTTCCCAAAGGAAGTAGTATCAGACAGAGGAAGCAATTTCATGTCTGCATACTTAAAGGCCATGTGGAAGGAGTGTGGTGTAACGTACAAGTTCACAACACCCTATCATCCACAAACAAATGGACTGGTGGAGAGATTTAATAAAACTCTCAAAGGCATGATTATGGGTCTCCCTGAAAAACTCCGCAGGAGATGGGATATCCTTCTACCATGCCTCCTTTTTGCCTACAGGGAGGTACCCCAGAAAGGAGTGGGCTTCAGCCCCTTTGAACTTCTTTTTGGACACCCTGTTAGGGGTCCACTCACACTTGTAAAGGAGGGTTGGGAACAACCTTTAAAAGCTCCTAAGCAGGATATTGTGGATTATGTACTTGGCCTCAGATCAAGGATGGCTGAGTACATGAAAAAGGCCAGTAAAAACCTTCAGGCCAGCCAAGAGCTCCAGAAGCAATGGCATGATCAGAAGGCTGTTTTGGTTCAGTACCAACCAGGGCAGAAAGTGTGGGTCTTGGAGCCTGTGGCCCCAAGAGCACTCCAAGATAAATGGAGTGGACCCCACACAATTGTTGAAAAGAAGGGTGAAGTCACCTACTTGGTTGACTTAGGCACTGCCAGGAGTCCCCTTAGGGTGCTCCATGTCAACCGCCTGAAACCCTACTATGACAGGGCTGATCTCACCCTGCTCATGGCAACTGATGAGGGACAGGAAGAAGACAGTGATCCTCTACCTGATCTCTTCTCTTCCACAGAACAAGATGCTCTTGTGGAAGGTGTAGTTTTGGCTGATTGTCTTACTGCTGAGCAGAAAGACAATTGCATAAATCTCCTAGGACAATTTTCAGAACTCTTCTCTACTGTGCCAGGCACCACTTCTTGGTGTGAGCACACTATAGATACTGGAGACAGTTTACCTGTCAAAAGTAAGATCTATAGGCAGCCTGACCATGTCAGGGACTGCATAAAGCAAGAAGTTCAGAAAATGTTGGAACTAGGAGTGGTTGAGCACTCTGACAGTCCATGGGCTTCTCCTGTGGTACTGGTACCAAAACCCAATTCTAAAGATGGAAAGAAAGAAATGCGGTTTTGTGTAGACTATAGAGGTCTCAACTTAGTAACCAAAACTGATGCTCACCCTATACCCAGGGCAGATGAGCTCATAGATACACTGGCATCTGCCAAGTATCTAAGCACTTTTGATTTGACTGCAGGATATTGGCAGATCAAATTGTCAGAAGATGCTAAACCTAAGACTGCATTTTCTACCATTGGAGGACATTACCAGTTTACTGTAATGCCTTTTGGTTTGAAAAATGCACCTGCCACTTTTCAGAGGTTGGTGAACACAGTCCTGCAAGGGCTGGAAGCTTTCAGTGCAGCATATTTGGACGATATAGCTGTCTTTAGCTCCAGCTGGGATGATCACCTGGTCCACCTATGGAAAGTTTTGGAGGCCCTGCAAAAGGCAGGCCTCACTATCAAGGCTTCAAAGTGCCAGATAGGGCAGGGTAAGGTGGTTTATCTGGGACACCTTGTTGGTGGGGAACAGATTGCACCACTTCAGGGGAAAATCCAAACTATTATTGATTGGGTTCCCCCTACCACTCAGACTCAGGTGAGAGCCTTCCTAGGCCTCACTGGGTATTACAGGAGGTTCATTAAGAACTATGGCTCCATTGCAGCCCCTCTTAATGACCTCACATCCAAGAAAATGCCTAAAAAGGTATTATGGACAGCAAGCTGTCAGAAAGCTTTTGAGGAGCTGAAGCAGGCCATGTGCTCTGCACCTGTCCTGAAAAGACCTTGTTACTCTAAAAAATTCTATGTCCAAACTGATGCATCTGAATTAGGAGTAGGGGCAGTCCTATCACAACTTAATTCTGAGGGCCAGGATCAACCTGTTGCTTTTATTAGTAGGAGGTTGACCCCTAGAGAAAAGCGTTGATCTGCCATTGAGAGGGAGGCCTTTGCTGTGGTCTGGGCTCTGAAGAAGTTGAGGCCATACCTGTTTGGCACTCACTTCATTGTTCAGACAGACCACAAACCTCTACTTTGGCTAAAACAAATGAAAGGTGAAAATCCTAAATTGTTGAGGTGGTCCATATCCCTACAGGGAATGGACTATACAGTGGAACATAGACCTGGGAGTAGCCACTCCAATGCAGATGGACTCTCCAGATATTTCCACTTAGACAATGAAGACTCATCAGGTCATGGCTAGTCTTATTGTCCTTCGTTTGGGGGGGGATTGTGTAGGAAAGTACCATCTTGCCTGGCATGTTACCCCCATTTTTCACTGTATATATGTTGTTTTAGTTGTATGTGTCACTGGGACCCTGGTAACCCAGGGACCCAGTGCTCATAAGTGTGCCTGAATGTGTTACCTGTGTAGTGACTAACTGTCTCACTGAGGCTCTGCTAATCAGAACCTCAGTGGTTATGCTCTCTCATTTCTTTCCAAATTGTCACTAACAGGCTAGTGACCATTTCTACCAATTTACATTGGCTTACTGGAACACCCTTATAATTCCCTAGTATATGGTACTGAGGTACCCAGGGTATTGGGGTTCCAGGAGATCCCTATGGGCTGCAGCATTTCTTTTGCCACCCATAGGGAGCTCTGACAATTCTTACACAGGCCTGCCACTGCAGCCTGAGTGAAATAACGTCCACGTTATTTCACAGCCATTTTACACTGCACTTAAGTAACTTATAAGTCACCTATATGTCTAACCTTTACCTGGTAAAGGTCAGGTGCAAAGTTACTTAGTGTGAGGGCACCCTGGCATTAGCCAAGGTGCCCCCACATTGTTCAGAGCCAATTCCCTGAACTTTGTGAGTGCGGGGACACCATTACACGCGTGCACTACATATAGGTCACTACCTATATGTAGCTTCACCATGGTAACTCCGAATATGGCCATGTAACATGTCTATGATCATGGAATTGCCCCCTCTATACCATCCTGGCATAGTTGGCACAATCCCATGATCCCAGTGGTCTGTAGCACAGACCCTGGTACTGCCAAACTGCCCTTCCTGGGGATTCACTGCAGCTGCTGCTGCTGCCAACCCCTCAGACAGGCAGCTGCCCTCCTGGGGTCCAGCCAGGCCTGGCCCAGGATGGCAGAACAAAGAACTTCCTCTGAGAGAGGGTGTGACACCCTCTCCCTTTGGAAAATGGTGTGAAGGCAGGGGAGGAGTAGCCTCCCCCAGCCTCTGGAAATGCTTTGTTGGGCACAGATGTGCCCAATTCTGCATAAGCCAGTCTACACCGGTTCAGGGACCCCTTAGCCCCTGCTCTGGCGCGAAACTGGACAAAGGAAAGGGGAGTGACCACTCCCCTGACCTGCACCTCCCCTGGGAGGTGTCCAGAGCTCCTCCAGTGTGCTCCAGACCTCTGCCATCTTGGAAACAGAGGTGCTGCTGGCACACTGGACTGCTCTGAGTGGCCAATGCCACCAGGTGACGTCAGAGACTCCTGCTGATAGGCTCCTTCAGGTGTTAGTAGCCTTTCCTCTCTCCTAGGTAGCCAAACCCTCTTTTCTGGCTATTTAGGGTCTCTGTCTCTGGGGAAACTTTAGATAACGAATGCAAGAGCTCATCCGAGTTCCTCTGCATCTCTCTCTTCACCTTCTGATAAGGAAACGACCGCTGACCGCGCTGGAAGCCTGCAAACCTGCAACATGGTAGCAAAGACGACTACTGCAACTCTGTAACGCTGATCCTGCCGCCTTCTCGACTGTTTTCCTGCTTGTGCATGCTGTGGGGGTAGCCTGCCTCCTCTCTGCACCAGAAGCTCCGAAGAAATCTCCCGTGGGTCGACGGAATCTTCCCCCTGCAACCGCAGGCACCAAAAAGCTGCATTACCGGTCCCTTGGGTCTCCTCTCAGCACGACGAGCGAGGTCCCTCGAATCCAGCGACTCTGTCCAAGTGACCCCCACAGTCCAGTGACTCTTCAGCCCAAGTTTGGTGGAAGTAAGTCCTTGCCTCACCACGCTGGGCTGCATTGCTGGGAACCGTGACTTTGCAGCTACTCCGGCCCCTGTGCACTTCCGGCGGAAATCCTTCGTGCACAGCCAAGCCTGGGTCCACGGCACTCTAACCTGCATTGCACGACTTTCTAAGTTGGTCTCCGGCGACGTGGGACTCCTTTGTGCAACTTCGGCAAGCACCGTTTCACGCATCCTCGTAGTGCCTGTTTCTGGCACTTCTCCGGGTGCTACCTGCTTCAGTGAGGGCTCTTTGTCTTGCTCGACGTCCCCTCTCTCTTCAGGTCCAATTTGCAACCTCCTGGTCCCTCCTGGGCCCCGGCAGCGTCCAAAAACGCCAAACGCACGATTTGCGACTAGCAAGGCTTGTTGGCGTCCTTCCGGCGGGAAAACACTTCTGCACGACTCTCCAAGGCGAGAGGGATCCGTCCACCAAAGGGGAAGTCTCTAGCCCTTTTCGTTCCTGCAGAAACCTCAGCTTCTTCTGTCCAGTCGAAGCTTCTTTGCACCCGCAGCTGGCATTTCCTGGGCATCTGCCCATCTCCGACTTGCTTGTGACTTTTGGACTTGGTCCCCTTGTTCCACAGGTACCCTAGATTGGAAATCCACAGTTGTTGCATTGCTGGTTTGTGTCTTTCCTGCATTATTCCTCTAACACAACTCTTTTGTCCTTAGGGGAACTTTAGTGCACTTTGCACTCACTTTTCAGGGTCTTGGGGAGGGTTATTTTTCTAACTCTCACTATTTTCTAATAGTCCCAGCGACCCTCTACAAGGTCACATAGGTTTGGGGTCCATTCGTGGTTCGCATTCCACTTTTGGAGTATATGGTTTGTGTTGCCCCTATCCCTATGTTTCCCCATTGCATCCTATTGTAACTATACATTGTTTGCACTGTTTTCTAAGACTATACTGCATATTTTTGCTATTGTGTATATATATCTTGTGTATATTTCCTATCCTCTCACTCAGGGTACACTCTAAGATACTTTGGCATATTGTCATAAAAATAAAGTACCTTTATTTTTAGTATAACTGTGTATTGTGTTTTCTTATGATATTGTGCATATGACACTAAGTGGTACTGTAGTAGCTTCACACGTCTCCTAGTTCAGCCTAAGCTGCTCTGCTAAGCTACCATTATCTATCAGCCTAAGCTGCTAGACACCCTATACACTAATAAGGGATAACTGGGCCTGGTGCAAGGTGCAAGTACCCCTTGGTACTCACTACAAGCCAGTCCAGCCTCCTACAGTGACCAATCTCACCAATCTACATTGGCATTCTGGAACACCCTTATAATTCCCTAGTATATGGTACTGAGGTACCCAGGGTATTGGGGTTCCAGGAGATCCCTATGGGCTGCAGCATTTCTTTTGCCACCCATAGGGAGATCTGACAATTCTTACACAGGCCTGCCAGTGCAGCCTGAGTGAAATAACGTCCATGTTATTTCACAGCCATTTACCACTGCACTTAAGTAACTTATAAGTCACCTACTGTATATGACTAACCTTCACCTGGTGAAGGTTGGGTGCAAAGTTACTGTAGGAAAGTACCATCTTGCCTGGCATGTTACCCCCATTTTTCGCTGTATATATGTTGTTTTAGTTGTATGTGTCACTGGGACCCTGTTCACTAGGGCCCCAGTGCTCATAAGTGTGCCTGAATGTGTTACCTGTGTAGTGACTAACTGTCTCACTGAGGCTCTGCTAATCAGAACCTCAGTGGTTATGCTCTCTCATTTCTTTCCAAATTGTCACTAACAGGCTAGTGACCAATGTTACCAATTTACATTGGCTTACAGGAACACCCTTATAATTCCCTAGTATATGGTACTGAGGTACCCAGGGTATTGGGGTTCCAGGAGATCCCTATGGGCTGCAGCATTTCTTTTGCCACCCATAGGGAGCTCTGACAATTCTTACACAGGCCTGCCACTGCAGCCTGAGTGAAATAACGTCCACGTTATTTCACAGCCATTTTACACTGCACTTAAGTAACTTATAAGTCACCTATATGTCTAACCTTTACCTGGTAAAGGTTAGGTGCAAAGTTACTTAGTGTGAGGGCACCCTGGCACTAGCCAAGGTGCCCCCACATTGTTCAGGGCCAATTCCCCGGACTTTGTGAGTGCGTGGACACCATTACACATGTGCACTATATATAGGTCACTACCTATATGTAGCTTCACAATGGTAACTCCGAATATGGCCATGTAACATGTCTATGATCATGGAATTGCCCCCTCTATGCCATCCTGGCATAGTTGGCACAATCCCATGATCCTAGTGGTCTGTAGCACAGACCCTGGTTCTGCCAAACTGCCCTTCCTGGGGTTTCACTGCAGCTGCTGCTGCTGCCAACCCCTCAGACAGGCATCTGCCCTCCTGGGGTCCAGCCAGGCCGGGCCCAGGATGGCAGAACAAAGGACTTCCTCTGAGAGAGGGTGTTACACCCCCTTTGGAAAATGGTGTGAAGGCAGGGGAGGAGTAGCCTCCCCCAGCCTCTGGAAATGCTTTCTTGGGCACAGATGTGCCCAATTCTGCATAAGCCAGTCTACACCGGTTCAGGGGACCCCTTAGCCCTGCTCTGGCGCGAAACTGGACAAAGGAAAGGGGAGTGACCACTCCCCTGACCTGCACCTCCCCTGGGAGGTGTCCAGAGCTCCTCCAGTGTGCTCCAGACCTCTGCCATCTTGGAAACAGAGGTGCTGCTGGCACACTGGACTGCTCTGAGTGGCCAGTGCCACCAGGTGACGTCAGAGACTCCTTCTGATAGGCTCCTTCAGGTGTTAGTAGCCTATCCTCTCTCCTAGGTAGCCAAACCCTCTTTTCTGGCTATTTAGGGTCTCTGTCTCTGGGGAAACTTCAGATAATGAATGCAAGAGCTCATCCGAGTTCCTCTGCATCTCTCTCTTCACCTTCTGCCAAGGAATCGACTGCTGACCGCGCTGGAAGCCTGCAAAACTGCAACATAGTAGCAAAGACGACTACTGCAACTCTGTAACGCTGATCCTGCCGCCTTCTCGACTGTTTTCCTGGTGGTGCATGCTGTGGGGGTAGTCTGCCTCCTCTCTGCACTAGAAGCTCCGAAGAAATCTCCTGTGGGTCGACGGAATCTTCCCCCTGCAACCGCAGGCACCAAAAAGCTGCATTACCGGTCCCTTGGGTCTCCTCTCAGTACGACGAGCAAGGTCCCTCGAATCCAGCAACTCTGTCCAAGTGACTCCCACAGTCCAGTGACTCTTCAGTCCAAGTTTGGTGGAGGTAAGTCCTTGCCTCACCTCGCTAGACTGCATTGCTGGGAACCGCGACTTTTGCAGCTACTCCGGCCCCTGTGCACTTCCGGCGGAAATCCTTTGTGCACAGCCAAGCCTGGGTCCACGGCACTCTAACCTGCATTGCACGACTTTCTAAGTTGGTCTCCGGCGACGTGGGACTCCTTTGTGTAACTTCGGGTGAGCACCGTTTCACGCATCCTCGTAGTGCCTGTTTCTGGCACTTCTCCGGGTGCTACCTGCTGCTAAGAGGGCTCCTTGTCTTGTTCGACGTCCCCTCTACCTCCTGGTCCAATTTGCGACCTCCTGGTCCCTCCTGGGCCACAGCAGCATCCAAAAACGCTAACCGCACGATTTGCAGCTAGCAAGGCTTGTTGGCGTTCTTTCGGCGGGAAAACACTTCTGCACGACTCTCCACGGCGAGAGGGATCCGTCCACCAAAGGGGAAGTCTCTAGCCCTTTTCGTTCCTGCAGAAACCTCAGCTTCTTCTGTCCAGTAGAAGCTTCTTTGCACCCACAGCTGGCATTTCCTGGGCATCTGCCCATCTCCGACTTGCTTGTGACTTTTGGACTTGGTCCCCTTGTTCCACAGGTACCCAAGATTGGAAATCCATCGTTGTTGCATTGTTGGTTTGTGTCTTTCCTGCATTATTCCTCTAACACGACTTCTTTGTCCTTAGGGGAATTTTAGTGCACTTTGCACTCACTTTTCAGGGTCTTGGGGAGGGTTATTTTTCTAACTCTCACTATTTTCTAATAGTCCCAGCGACCCTCTACAAGGTCACATAGGTTTGGGGTCCATTCGTGGTTCGCATTCCACTTTTGGAGTATATGGTTTGTGTTGCCCCTATCCCTATGTGTCCCCATTTCATCCTATTGTAACTATACATTGTTTGCACTGTTTTCTAAGACTATACTGCATATTTTTGGTATTGTGTATATATATCTTGTGTATATTTCCTATCCTCTCACTGAGGGTACACTCTGAGATACTTTGGCATATTGTCATAAAAATAAAGTACCTTTATTTTTAGTATAACTGTGTATTGTGTTTTCTTATGATATTGTGCATATGACACTAAGTGGTACTGTAGTAGCTTCACACGTCTCCTAGTTCAGCCTAAGCTGCTCTGCTAAGCTACCATTATCTATCAGCCTAAGCTGCTAGACACCCTATACACTACAGTAATAAGGGATAACTGGGCCTGGTGCAAGGTGCAAGTACCCCTTGGTACTCATTACAAGCCAGTCCAGCCTCCTACATTGGTTGTGCAGCGGTGGGATAAGTGCTTTGAGACTACTTACCACTCTTGTCATTGTACTTTTCATAAGAGAAAAATATACAAAACAAGTTCAGTGTATATACACATAACCAAAAAGTTTTTGCATTTCCTCTTTTCACTCTTTTCTAAGTGCTGAAAAGTACTCCTAAACTTTCTAAAAAGTTTTTAAAGTTTTTTTTTGTCCTTCTAAAAAGTTCTGAAATTTTTTTTTCTTTGTCTATCACTTTAACTCTCTCTAAAAAAGTCTGGCACAGGCCAAAATGTTGATCTGTCCAAACTTGCATATGATCACCTTAGCTGGAAAGGAGCAAGGAGTCTCTGCATAGAGAGAGGTTTGAGTGTAGGGAAGAATCCTTCCTTGGAACTGTTACTTAACATGCTTAGAGAACAAGATAAGGCTAAAAGTGCCCCATCTGTTGAAAAAGTAG
This sequence comes from Pleurodeles waltl, assembly GCF_031143425.1. Lineage (NCBI taxonomy): Eukaryota > Metazoa > Chordata > Amphibia > Caudata > Salamandridae > Pleurodeles > Pleurodeles waltl. The sequence goes on from NC_090444.1 coordinate 851,411,479, forward strand.
CTAATGGTTCACAATCTGATCCAGGGACTCCCCCAGGAAAAAGTTCAGGAAAGAAACTTCCTAGCCTGCCCATTACTAGACAGTCTAGCATAGTTGGTAATGATGAGGAGCCACACCATACAAATAGTGTTGTCTCACATCATAGCAAAAGCATTTATTCTCACCACAGTGGTGCTGATGTTTCTGTTAGCCAAGCTGTTAGGGTGCCCTCTGTAAGGGACAGGTCTCCTTCTGTTCATTTCCATCATACCTCTGTATCTAGGAATGTCCCTCCCACCAACCCTGATGACAGATTGTTAGAGAGGGAACTCAATAAGTTGAGGGTGGAACAAACCAGACTGAAGCTTAAAAAGCAACAGCTGGATTTGGATAGACAGTCATTAGAATTAGAGAAGGAAAGACAGAAGTTGGGTTTAGAAACCCATGGTGGCAGCAGCAGTATTCCCCATAGTCATCCTGCAAAAGAGCATGATTCAAGGAATCTGCACAAGATAGTTCCCCCTTATAAGGAGGGGGATGACATTAACAAGTGGTTTGCTGCACTTGAGAGGGCCTGTGTTGTACAGGATGTCCCTCAAAGGCAGTGGGCTGCTATCCAATTGCTATCATTTAGTGGAAAGGGTAGGGATAGGCTCCTTACTGTGAAAGAAAGTGATGCCAATAATTTTACAGTTCTTAAGAATGCACTCCTGGATGGTTATGGCTTAACCACTGAACAGTACAGGATAAAGTTCAGAGACCAAAAAGGAGTCTTCACAAGACTGGGTTGATTTCATTGACCATTCAGTGAAGGCCTTGGAGGGGTGGTTACTTGGCAGTAAAGTTACTGATTATGACAGCCTGTATAACTTGATCCTGAGAGAGCATATTCTTAATAATTGTGTGTCTGATTTGTTGCACCAGTACTTGGTGGACTCTGATCTGACCTCTCCCCAAGAATTGGGAAAGAAGGCAGACAAATGGGTCAGAACAAGGGTGAACAGAAAAGTTCATACAGGGGGTGACAAAGATGGCAACAAAAAGAAGGATGGTAAGTCTTCTGACAAGGGTGGGGACAAATCTAAAAATGAGTCTTCATCAGGCCCACAAAAACACTCTGGTGGGGGTGGTGGGTCCAAATCCTCCTTTAATCAAAACAAAGAAAAGAAACCATGGTGCTATTTATGTAAAGTAAAAGGCCATTGGACAACAGATCCCAGTTGTCCAAAGAAAAGCACCAAGCCTCCTACCACTACAACCCCTACTGCTACACCTAGTGTCCCTACTAATAGCAGTGGTGGTGGGAGCAAACCTACTAATAGCCAATCCAAGGGAGTAGCTGGGCTCACTATTGGTAACTTAGTTGGGGTTGGCCTTGTTAGGGAGGCCACAGAAGCTGTGTTAGTCTCTGAGGGGGCTATTGATTTAGCCACCTTAGTTGCTTGTCCCCTTAATATGGATAAGTACAAGCAGCTACCCCTAATAAATGGTGTTGAGGTTCAGGCCTACAGGGACACTGGTGCCAGTGTGACTATGGTCATAGAGAAACTGGTCCACCCTGAACAACACCTACTTGGTCACCAGTACCAAGTAACCGATGCTCACAACAGCACACTTAGCCACCCCATGGCTGTTCTAAATCTCAACTGGGGGGGGGTTACTGGTCCAAAGAAAGTTGTGTTAGCCACAGATTTACCTGTAGACTGTCTACTAGGAAATGATTTGGAGACATCAGCTTGGTCAGATGTGGAGTTGGAGGCCCATGCAGCAATGTCTGGGCATCCCAGGGCATATTTTTGCTTTAACCAGGGCTCAGGCCAAAAAGCAAAAAGGACAGGGAAGCTTGGATCCTGGAACAATGGACCAAGTGCTCCCTAAAGCTAGGGCTAGTAGAAGCAAACCACTTCCTACTATCCCTCCCTCTACAGTGGATTCTACTTCTGAGGAAGAAGAATTCCCACCCTGTGCAGAACCTACACCAGAGGAGCTGGAAGCAGACACTGCTGAGCTTTTGGGTGAAGGGGGGGCCTGCCAGGGAGGAGCTGAGTGTGGCACAGCAAACCTGTCCCACACTAGAGGGTCTAAGACAGCAAGCTGTCAAACAGGCTAATGGGGATGTCAGTGACTCTCACAGAGTTTACTGGGAGGACAACCTCTTGTACACTGAGGCAAGGGATCCTAAACCTGGAACTGCCAGGAGATTAGTGATTCCTCATGAGTACAGAAAGTTCCTCCTAACTCTTGCCCACGACATTCCCCTAGCTGGACACCTGGGACAAATGAAAACTTGGGACAGACGTGTCCCCTTGTTTCATTAGCCTAGGATGTCTGAGGACACAAAGGAATTTTGTAAGTCCTGTGAAACCTGTCAAGCCAGTGGCAAGACAGGTGGCACTCCAAAGGCACCCCTTATCCCACTGCCTGTGGTTGGGGTTCCCTTTGAAAGGGTAGGGGTTGACATAGTTGGCCCCCTTGACCCTCCTACTGCTTCAGGCAATAGGTTTATCTTGGTGGTAGTGGACCATGCCACAAGATATCCTGAAGCTATTCCTTTAAGGACCACTACAGCACCTGCAGTGGCAAAAGCCCTCCTGGGAATATTTTCTAGGGTGGGCTTCCCAAAGGAAGTAGTATCAGACAGAGGAAGCAATTTCATGTCTGCATACTTAAAGGCCATGTGGAAGGAGTGTGGTGTAACTTACAAGTTCACTACACCCTAGCATCCACAAACAAATGGACTGGTGGAGAGATTTAATAAAACTCTCAAAGGCATGATTATGGGTCTCCCTGAAAAACTCCGCAGGAGATGGGATATCCTGTTACCATGCCTCCTTTTTGCCTACAGGGAGGCACCCCAGAAAGGAGTGGGTTTCAGCCCCTTTGAACTTCTTTTTGGACACCCTGTTACGGGTCCACTCACACTTGTCAAGGAGGGTTGGGAACAACCTTTAAAAGCTCCTAAGCAAGATATTGTGGATTATGTACTTGGCCTCAGATCAAGGATGGCTGAGTATATGAAAAAGGCCAGTAAGAACCTTCAGGCCAGCCAAGAGCTCCAGAAGCAATGGCATGACCAGAAGGCTGTTTTGGTTCAGTACCAACCAGGGCAGAAAGTGTGGGTCTTGGAGCCTGTGGCCCCAAGAGCACTCCAAGATAAATGGAGTGGACCCCACACAATTGTTGAAAAGAAGGGAGAAGTCACCTATTTAGTTGACTTAGGCACTGCCAGGAGTCCCCTTAGGGTGCTCCATGTCAACCGCCTGAAACCCTACTATGACAGGGCTGATCTCACCCTGCTAATGGCAACGGATGAGGGACAGGAAGAAGACAGTGATCCTCTACCTGATCTCTTCTCTTCCACAGACCAAGATGCTCTTGTGGAAGGTGTAGTTTTGGCTGATTGTCTTACTGCTGAGCAGAAAGACCATTGCATAAATCTCCTAGATCAATTCTCTGAACTCTTCTCTACTGTGCCAGGTACCACTTCTTGGTGTGAGCACACTATAGATACTGGAGACAGTTTACCTGTCAAAAGTAAGATCTATAGGCCGCCTGACCATGTCAGGGACTGCATAAAGCAAGAGGTGCAGAAAATGTTAGAACTAGGAGTGGTTGAGCACTCTGAAAGTCCATGGGCTTCTCCTGTGGTACTTGTACCAAAACCCCATTCCAAAGATGGAAAGAAGGAAATGCGGTTTTGTGTAGACTATAGAGGTCTCAACCTGGTAACCAAAACTGATGCTCACCCTATACCCAGGGCAGATGAGCTCATAGATACACTGGCATCTGACAAGTATCTAAGCACTTTTGATTTGACTGCAGGGTATTGGCAGATCAAATTGTCAGAAGATGCTAAACCTAAAACTGCATTTTCAACCATTGGAGGCCATTACCAATTTACAGTAATGCCTTTTGGTTTGAAAAATGCACCTGCCACTTTTCAAAGGTTGGTGAACACAGTCCTGCAAGGGCTGGAAGCTTTCAGTGCAGCATATTTGGACGATATAGCTGTCTTTAGCTCCAGCTGGGATGATCACCTGGTCCACCTATGGAAAGTTTTGGAGGCCCTGCAAAAGGCAGGCCTCACTATCAAGGCTTCAAAGTGCCAGATAGGGCAGGGTAAGGTGGTTTATCTGGGACACCTTGTTGGTGGGGAACAGATTGCACCACTTCAGGGGAAAATCCAAACAATTATTGATTGGATTCCCCTTACCACTCAGACTCAGGTGAGAGCCTTCCTAGGCCTCACTGGGTATTACAGGAGGTTCATTAAGAACTATGGCTCCATTGCAGCCCCTCTTAATGACCTCACATCCAAGAAAATGCCTAAAAAGGTATTATGGACAGCAAACTGTCAGAAAGCTTTTGAGGAGCTGAAGCAGGCCATGTGCTCTGCACCTGTCCTAAAAAGCCCTTGTTACTCTAAAAAATTATATGTCCAAACTGATGCATCTGAATTAGGAGTAGGGGCAGTCCTATCACAACTTAATTCTGAGGGCCAGGATCAACCTGTTGCTTTTATTAGTAGGAGGTTGACCCCTAGAGAAAAGCGTTGGTCTGCCATAGAGAGGGAGGCCTTTGCTGTGGTCTGGGCTCTGAAGAAGTTGAGGCCATACCTGTTTGGCACTCACTTCATTGTTCAGACAGACCACAAACCTCTACTTTGGCTAAAACAAATGAAAGGTGAAAAATTGTTGAGGTGGTCCATATCCCTACAGGGAATGGACTATACAGTGGAACATAGACCTAGGAGTAGCCACTCCAATGCAGATGGACTCTCCAGATATTTCCACTTAGACAATGAAGACTCATCAGGTCATGGCTAGTCTTATTGTCCTTTGTTTGGGGGGGGGGGGATTGTGTAGGAAAGTACCATCTTGCCTGGCATGTTACCCCCATATTTCACTGTATATATGTTGTTTTAGTTGTATGTGTCACTGGGACCCTGTTCACCAGGGCCCCAGTGCTCATAAGTGTGCCTGAATGTGTTACCTGTGTAGTGACTAACTGTCTCACTGAGGCTCTGCTAATCAGAACCTCAGTGGTTATGCTCTCTCATTTCTTTCCAAATTGTCACTAACAGGCTAGTGACCAATTTTCATTGGCTTACTGGAACACCCTTATAATTCCCTAGTATATGGTACTGAGGTACCCAGGGTATTGGGGTTCCAGAAGATCCCTATGGGCTGCAGCATTTCTTTTGCCACCCATAGGGAGCTCTGACAATTCTTACACAGGCCTGCCACTGCAGCCTGAGTGAAATAACGTCCACGTTATTTCACAGCCATTTTACACTGCACTTAAGTAACTTATAAGTCACCTATATGTCTAACCTTTACCTGGTAAAGGTTAGGTGCAAAGTTACTTAGTGTGAGGGCACCCTGGCACTAGCCAAGGTGCCCCCACATTGTTCAGGGCCAATTCCCCGGACTTTGTGAGTGCGGGGACACCATTACACGTGTGCACTACATATAGGTCACTACCTATATGTAGCTTCACAATGGTAACTCCGAATATGGCCATGTAACATGTCTATGATCATGGAATTGCCCCCTCTATGCCATCCTGGCATAGTTGGCACAATCCCATGATCCCAGTGGTCTGTAGCACAGACCCTGGTACTGCCAAACTGCCCTTCCTGGGGTTTCACTGCAGCTGCTGCTGCCAACCCCTCAGACAGGCATCTGCCCTCCTGGGGTCCAGCCAGGCCTGGCCCAGGATGGCAGAACAAAGGACTTCCTCTCAGAGAGGGTGTTACACCCTCTCCCTTTGGAAAATGGTGTGAAGGCAGGGGAGGAGTAGCCTCCCCCAGCCTCTGGAAATGCTTTCTTGGGCACAGATGTGACCAATTCTGCATAAGCCAGTCTACACCGGTTCAGGGGACCCCTTAGCCCTGCTCTGGCGCGAAACTGGACAAAGGAAAGGGGAGTGACCACTCCCCTGACCTGCACCTCCCCTGGGAGGTGTCCAGAGCTCCTCCAGTGTGCTCCAGACCTCTGCCATCTTGGAAACAGAGGTGCTGCTGGCACACTGGAGTGCTCTGAGTGGCCAGTGCCACCAGGTGACGTCAGAGACTCCTTCTGATAGGCTCCTTCAGGTGTTAGTAGCCTATCCTCTCTCCTAGGTAGCCAAACCCTCTTTTCTGGCTATTTAGGGTCTCTGTCTCTGGGGAAACTTCAGATAACGAATGCAAGAGCTCATCCGAGTTCCTCTGCATCTCTCTCTTCACCTTCTGCCAAGGAATCGACTGCTGACCGCGCTGGAAGCCTGCAAAACTGCAACATAGTAGCTAAGACGACTACTGCAACTCTGTAACGCTGATCCTGCCGCCTTCTCGACTGTTTTCCTGGTGGTGCATGCTGTGGGGGTAGTCTGCCTCCTCTCTGCACTAGAAGCTCCGAAGAAATCTCCCGTGGGTCGATGGAATCTTTCCCCTGCAACCGCAGGCACCAAAAAGCTGCATTACCGGTCCCTTGGGTCTCCTCTCAGCATGACGAGCGAGGTCCCTCGAATCCAGCAACTCTGTCCAAGTGACTCCCACAGTCCAGTGACTCTTCAGTCCAAGTTTGGTGGAGGTAAGTCCTTGCCTCACCTCGCTAGACTGCATTGCTGGGAACCGCTACTTTTGCAGCTACTCCGGCCCCTGTGCACTTCCGGCGGAAATCCTTTGTGCACAGCCAAGCCTGGGTCCACGGCACTCTAACCTGCATTGCACGACTTTCTAAGTTGGTCTCCGGCGACGTGGGACTCCTTTGTGTAACTTCGGGTGTGCACCGTTTCACGCATCCTCGTAGTGCCTGTTTCTGGCACTTCTCCGGGTGCTACCTGCTGCTAAGAGGGCTCCTTGTCTTGCTCGACGTCCCCTCTACCTCCTGGTCCAATTTGCGACCTCCTGGTCCCTCCTGGGCCACAGCAGCATCCAAAAACGCTAACCGCACGATTTGCAGCTAGCAAGGCTTGTTGGCGTTCTTTCGGCGGGAAAACACTTCTGCACGACTCTCCACGGCGAGAGGGATCCGTCCACCAAAGGGGAAGTCTCTAGCCCTTTTCGTTCCTGCAGAAACCTCAGCTTCTTCTGTCCAGTAGAAGCTTCTTTGCACCCACAGCTGGCATTTCCTGGGCATCTGCCCATCTCCGACTTGCTTGTGACACTTGGACTTGGTCCTCTTGTTCCACAGGTACCCAAGATTGGAAATCCATCGTTGTTGCATTGTTGGTTTGTGTCTTTCCTGCATTATTCCTCTAACACGACTCCTTTGTCCTTAGGGGAACTTTAGTGCACTTTGCACTCACTTTTCAGGGTCTTGGGGAGGGTTATTTTTCTAACTCTCACTATTTTCTAATAGTCCCAGCGACCCTCTACAAGGTCACATAGGTTTGGGGTCCATTCGTGGTTCGCATTCCACTTTTGGAGTACATGGTTTGTGTTGCCCCTATCCCTATGTGTCCCCATTGCATCCTATTGTAACTATACATTGTTTGCACTGTTTTCTAAGACTATACTGCATATTTTTGGTATTGTGTATATATATCTTGTGTATATTTCCTATCCTCTCACTGAGGGTACACTCTGAGATACTTTGGCATATTGTCATAAAAATAAAGTACCTTTATTTTTAGTATAACTGTGTATTGTGTTTTCTTATGATATTGTGCATATGACACTAAGTGGTACTGTAGTAGCTTAACACGTCTACTAGTTCAGCCTAAGCTGCTCTGCTAAGCTACCATTATCTATCAGCCTAAGCTGCTAGACACCCTATACACTAATAAGGGATAACTGGGCCTGGTGCAAGGTGCAAGTACCCCTTGGTACTCACTACAAGCCAGTCCAGCCTCCTACAGTTACTTAGTGTGTGGGCACCCTGGCACTAGCCAAGGTGCCCCCATATTGTCCAGGGCAAATTCCACGGACTTTGTGAGTGCGGGGACACCATTACACGCGTGCACTATACATAGGTCACTACCGATGTATAGCGTCACAATGGTAACTCCGAACATGGCCATGTAACATGTCTAAGATCATGGAATTGTCACCCCAATGCCATTCTGGCATTGGGGAGACAATTCCATGATCCCCCATGTCTCTAGCACAGAACCTGGGTACAGACAAACTGCCTTTCCGGGGTCTCCACTGCAGCTGCTGCCAACCCCTGCCCTCCTGGGGTCCAGGCAGCCCTGGCCCAGGAAGGCAGAACAAAGGATTTCCTCTGAGAGAGGGTGTGACACCCTCTCCCTTTGGAAATAGGTGTGATGGCTGGGGAGGAGTAGCCTCCCCCAGCCTCTGGAAATGCTTTGATGGGCACAGTTGCTGCCCATCTCTGCATAAGCCAATCTACACTGGTTTAGGGATCCCCCAGCCCTGCTCTGGCGTGAAACTGGACAAAGGAAAGGGGAGCGATCACTCCCCTGACCTGCACCTCCCAGGGGAGGTGCCCAGAGCTCCTCCAGTGTGCCCCAGACCTCTGCCATCTTGGAAACAGAGGTATTGCTGGCACACTGGACTGCTCTGAGTGGCCAGCGCCAGCAGGTGACATCAGAGACTCCTTCTGATAGGCTCTTACCTCTCTTAGTAGCCAATCCTCCTTCTTAGGTAGCCAAACCTCCTTTTCTGGCTATTTAGGGTCTCTGCTTTGGGGAATTCTTCAGATACCGAATGCAAGAGCTCACCAGAGTTCCTCTGCATCTCCCTCTTCACCTTCTGCCAAAGGATCGACCACTGCCTGCTCAGGAGGCCTGCAAAACCGTAACAAAGTAGCCAGATGACTACTAGCAACCTTGTATTGCTTCATCCTGTAGGCTTTCTCGACTGTTTCCAAGTGGTGCATGCTCTGGGAGTAGCATGCCTCCTCCTTGCACCAGGAGCTCTGAAGAAATCTCCAGTGGGTCGATGGAATCTCCCCCCTGCAACCGCAGACAACAAAAGACTACATCACCTGTCCTCTGGGTCTCCTCAGCACGACGAGCGTGGTCCCTGGAACTCAGCAACTCTGTCCAAGTGACTCCCACAGTCCAGTGACTCTTCAGTCCAAGTTTGGTGGAAGTAAGTCCTTGCCTCCCCATGCTAGACTGCATTGCTGGGTACCGCGTGATTTGCAGCTGCTCCGGCTACTGTGCACTCTTCCAGGATTTCCTTCGTGCACAACCAAGACTGGGTCCCCGGCACTCTAACCTCCATGCACAACCTTCTGAGTTGTCCTATGGCACCATGGGACTCCCTTTTGTGACTTTGCGTGGACTCCGGTTCACTTTTCTTCTAAGTGCCTGTTCCAGTACTTCTGCGGGTGCTGCCTGCTTCTGTGAGGGCTCCCTGACTTGCTGGGCGCCCCCTCTGTCTCCTCATCCAAGTGGCGACATCCTGGTCCCTCCTGGGCCACAGCAGCATCCAAAAACCCTAACCGTGACCCTTGCAGCTAGCAAGGCTTGTTTGCAGTCTTTCTGCGTGGGAACACCTCTGCAAGCTTCTACACGACGTGGGACATCCATCCTCCAAAGGGGAAGTTCCTAGTCCTCTTCGTTCTTGCAAAACACCAAGCTTCTTCCATCCGGTGGCAGCTTCCTTGCACCCTCAGCTGGCATTTCCTGGGCTCCTGCCCACTCTCGACACTGTCATGACTCTTGGACTTGGTCCCCTTGTCTTACAGGTACTCAGGTCCGGGAATCCACTGTTGTTGCATTGCTGGTGTTGGTTTTCCTTGCAGAATCCCCCTATCACGACTTCTGTACTCTCTGGGGGTTGTAGGTGCACTTTACACCTACCTTACAGGGTCTTGGGGTGGGCTATTTTTCTAACACTCACTGTTTTCTTACAGTCCCAGGAACCCTCTACAAGCTCACATAGGTTTGGGGTCCATTCGTGGTTCGCATTCCACTTTTGGAGTATATGGTTTGTGTTGCATCTATACCTATGTGCTCCTATTGCAATCTAATGTAACTTTATACTGCTTGCATTACTTCCTTTTGCCATTAATGCATATTTTTGGTACTGTGTACACTTCTGATCCTCATACCGAGGGTACTCACTGAGATACTTTTGGCATATTGTCATAAAAATAAAGTACCTTTATTTTTAGTATATCTGTGTATTGTGTTTTCTTATGATATTGTGCATATGGCACCAGTGGTATAGAAGGAGCTTTACATGTCTCCTAGTTCAGCCTAAGCTGCTTTGCCATAGCTACCTTTTATCAGCTTAAGCTGCTAGAAACACCTCTTCTACACTAATAAGGGATAACAGGACCTGGCACAAGGTGTATCTCTGGTACCCACTACAAGCCAGGCCAGCCTCCTACACTGTGACAGTACTAAGAGCTGGGTACCCACGTAAATGAGACCCACCCTAAGATACAGTATGGCAGCAAGGGGTGAGGTAAGGGGAATTCTCTATGCCAGGAACCCACTCCCTTACAGCCCAGAGTCAACTTCAGCTCGCACTCACCAGATTCACACCACCACCTGTCTGATATATATTATTGTCCGCCACCAACCGTCAGCGTTGCTCCAAGTAAAACCTGTAGCTAAGTGCTCCTTCATTCCTTCCTGCGTTACCCAGTCAGCCGAAAGCAACAGCCTCCTTTGTCACCGCACCCACTCGGTTCCAGGCACTTATAGGGGCCCGACCACCCTGCCGTTTTCCTCGGGCTAGGGTGCCCGACCAAGGAAAGCCAAGTGCCACCGCCCACGCAGGCTAGGCTTCGGGCTCTGGGCACGACCACGATCTCCTGGGCAGGGGGCCCAACCAGGGAGAGCCGGCGGACCTGGGGACCGAGGGCCAAGGAGGGGCAAAGCAGGAGGCGAGGAGATCGGGAGCTGCCTCTGCCTTAGCCTCGCTCGCTGTGGCTAAAAAGCCGACCTCCCCTGCCAACAGTCACAGAATCTAGTGAGGGGTGCGAGACACAGAGCGAATTAGAATAGAGCAGACTACGAGGTCTACTTGGGAAAAAGTCCAGCAGTGTCGCACACAAAACCACACGCCCCTCCGCGCTGTACAACTGACGGCCAAGCGGGGGAGCAAAAGGTGCGGGGTCGCCTCGGCCGCGCCCTCACTCGATGCGGCTAGCAAACGCCGACCTCCTCCGGCCTCCTCTGCTGAGCACCGGAAGTCTCGTGAGACGACGCGCGTTCCAAGCCTCGATCTCAAACACACGCGAGATAACTCCCAGTACCTGTCTCTTTGTATGTACGTCACTATAGCAACTGTTCCAACATGGCGGTAACCATCATATGAGATGGACCACGAACACAATGCTTTCCACAACACAATGTGTCTGCAATATGCAACTTTAGCAACCCTTGCTCTGTGGGCTGATAAGTCATATAGCCTCAGGGAGGGTTCTGGGTACCGATGGGTTCCTGATAAAATTGTATGTCCACTATCAAACTTAATTAGGGTCCTTTACGAGAAGCAGTCATAGTGGTCCTTCCTAAACCGGGATGGGATCCCTTAGATGTGAAACTTTATAGACCCCTCTCCCTCCTCAACCTTGATTACAAGGTGCTCAGGAAATTACTGGCCAACTGCTTGACAGCGGTTATTCCCCCCTAGTCCACCGGGATCAAAACGGGTTCATTCCTGGCCATAATACTTTTATAAACTTGTGGTGCCTCTTCCATGTTATAAATTGAGCGAAAAGGACTGGACCAAGGAGGTAGGCCGCCTCTCTTGACATTGAGAAAATGTTTGATACACTGGGCTGCCTATATCTAATGGCAATACTACAACACATGGTTTTTGGACCATCCCAGTTGGGTGGTGATACTATTCACTAACTCGGTTGCAAGGGTGCATACAGGGGACATAATCTTTCAACCATTTTCAGTGACAAGACGCATGCAACATGGTTGTCCACTTTCCCAGTTGTTAATATCCCTGGCGATGGAGCCTCTAGCATGTTTGCTTCGTGCCTGGGCTCCACAGTGCGGGCTTGTGATGTTTGACCGACCACAGATAGTGTCTTTATATGCTGATGACACACTGATCTATTTCAGGGCAGACCATATGGCGATACCAGATGTCATGACAGTGTTCACAAGGTTTGGGTCCATGTCTGGCCTCCATGTTAACTGGGTTAAATCATGCTTGTTCCCATTGGTATTTGTCCCTGAGGACAACCGTGATGCAGTGCCACGCACAGAATTGACGTGGCGTTTTAACTCCATGAAATACTTGGGAGCAAAAGTCTATTATGATATTATGATTTACAAGGCTTTTTGGAGGTCAACTTAGGTAAGGCAGTAACTGCGATACGCCGCTACCTTCCTTTCTTGAACAAGTTACCCCTGTCTTCCTTGGGCAAAATAGACATTGCTAAGATGTTGGTACTCCCACGTCTTTTATATTTTTTACGCCCCTTCCGCTGATTATTCGTCCTACCTTATTTATGGATTTATTTTGCATATTGACAGCTCTTGTCTGGGAGGAGCATAGGTGGTGGGTTGCCATACATAAACTATTTGCCCAGTTGTATGAGGGAGGCCCGGGTGCCCCTGATTAGGAACAATATCATGCAGCTGCACAATTACAGTGGGCGATGCGGTGGCTTGCGGAAACACCAGACCTTGGATGGGTAGATTTACAAGACGAATTAGAAGGACAGCAATTAATGCATAGGCTCTTGAATGCAGTCCCTCCCAGAGCTACATTTAGTGTTCTTTTGATGACAGTGTTGTATATATGGAGAAAATGTATGAATGTGGGGTGGTAGGATACGTCCTATGTACGCCCCCAGTCTTCCAATTTGGGCCACACCAAAAGGTGCAGGCCTGAGGTCTGTGTACCGGATCCGAGACTGGGAAGACGCATTAATCAAGGTTTGGACTGACGTGGTGTCTGAGGATGGGTTCTGTGCCTTCAACACAGCAGAGGATCATAGATTGGGCTGAGAACTGTTTCTGGTATACTCAGCATTAAGGGGCGTGATGTGGTGGACCTGGGGTTCTGATCGGGAGCAACCCACTTTAAGGCTTCCTTTTGAAGCAGCATTAACAGGCAGGAACACCATGCATGCTATCACACGCTTATTTGCCGAACTGAGGAGCTCCACGGTCAGGGACAGAGCGCAGCTCTGAGGCTGGTGGACACAGAAACATGGGAAGGATTTTTCAGACAAATAGTGGATCCGATGTTACAGGCAGTCAAAACGGTGAAGTTAAAACGTGGGTTCGTCTTATACAGTTTTAATATTTAGCCCATGGATACTCAAAGTACGGCCCGCGGGCCTCATGCGGCCCCTCTGACCTTTACATGTGGCCCCTTGGGCAACAGGAACACTGGCAGCTGTTTGCCCGATTCTGCACTAACAACAAACATATTAAATACACACACAATCATTTATTTCAAACTTAGTTGGTGTTAAAGAAAGGAAGTAACTAGGGACTCCTGCACTTAACTTTAGAAAGGTCTTAATTTTTAAAGACATCTTGCAGCACAAGTGTAAAACTAAGACAGTCTCTTTAAAATTAAAAAAAAGTGTATTTAGTTAACATGCAGAACCTTTTTGCCTTAGTACAATTTATTTTATCAGTGCACTGAGATGTATTCCTTTAAATAGTTTTCAAACATATATTTGGAAACATACATTTTTAAACATTAATTATTTCCCTTATCCTGAGAACACAACTGTGAGAAGGTAGCCTCTTTCTAGCCTTGTTACCCCCACTTTTGGCCTGTTTGTGAGTGTATGTCAGGGTGTTTGTCACTGTTTTCACTGTCTCACTGGGATCCTGATAGCCAGGCCTCAGTGCTCATAGTGAAAACACTATGTTTTCAGTATGGTTGTTATGTGTCACTGGGATCCTGCTGGTCAGGACCCCAGTGCTCATAGGTTTGTGGCCTATAGGTATGTGTCACTGGGACCCTGTCACAAAGGGCCCCAGTGCTCATAGGTGTGCATGTGTATGTTCCTTGTGTGGTGCCTAACTGTCTCACTGAGGCTCTGCTAACCAGAACCTCAGTGGTTATGCTCTCTCATTACTTTCAAATTGTCACTAACAGGCTAGTGACCAATTTTACCAATTTACATTGGCTTACTGGAACACCCTTATAATTCCCTAGTATATGGTACTGAGGTACCCAGGGTATTGGGGTTCCAGGAGATCCCTATGGGCTGCAGCATTTCTTTTGCCACCCATAGGGAGCTCTGACAATTCTTACACAGGCCTGCCACTGCAGCCTGAGTGAAATAACGTCCACGTTATTTCACAGCCATTTTACACTGCACTTAAGTAACTTATAAGTCACCTATATGTCTAACCTTTACCTGGTAAAGGTTGGGTGCAAAGTTACTTAGTGTGAGGGCACCCTGGCACTAGCCAAGGTGCCCCCACATTGTTCAGAGCCAATTCCCTGAACTTTGTGAGTGCGGGGACACCATTACACGCGTGCACTACATATAGCTCACTACCTATATGTAGCTTCACAATGGTAACTCCGAATATGGCCATGTAACATGTCTATGATCATGGAATTGCCCCCTCTATGCCATCCTGGCATAGTTGGCACAATCCCATGATCCCAGTGGTCTGTAGCACAGACCCTGGTACTGCCAAACTGCCCTTCCTGGGGTTTCACTGCAGCAGCTGCTGCTGCCAACCCCTCAGACAGGCATCTGCCCTCCTGTGGTCCAGCCAGGCCTGGCCCAGGATGGCAGAACAAAGGACTTCCTCTCAGAGAGGGTGTTACACCCTCTCCCTTTGGAAAATGGTGTGAAGGCAGGGGAGGAGTAGCCTCCCCCAGCCTCTGGAAATGCTTTCTTGGGCACAGATGTGACCAATTCTGCATAAGCCAGTCTACACCGGTTCAGGGGACCCCTTAGCCCTGCTCTGGCGCGAAACTGGACAAAGGAAAGGGGAGTGACCACTCCCCTGACCTGCACCTCCCCTGGGAGGTGTCCAGAGCTCCTCCAGTGTGCTCCAGACCTCTGCCATCTTGGAAACAGAGGTGCTGCTGGCACACTGGAGTGCTCTGAGTGGCCAGTGCCACCAGGTGACGTCAGAGACTCCTTCTGATAGGCTCCTTCAGGTGTTAGTAGCCTATCCTCTCTCCTAGGTAGCCAAACCCTCTTTTCTGGCTATTTAGGGTCTCTGTCTCTGGGGAAACTTCAGATAACGAATGCAAGAGCTCATCCGAGTTCCTCTGCATCTCTCTCTTCACCTTCTGCCAAGGAATCGACTGCTGACCGCGCTGGAAGCCTGCAAAACTGCAACATAGTAGCTAAGACGACTACTGCAACTCTGTAACGCTGATCCTGCCGCCTTCTCGACTGTTTTCCTGGTGGTGCATGCTGTGGGGGTAGTCTGCCTCCTCTCTGCACTAGAAGCTCCGAAGAAATCTCCTGTGGGTCGATGGAATCTTTCCCCTGCAACCGCAGGCACCAAAAAGCTGCATTACCGGTCCCTTGGGTCTCCTCTCAGCATGACGAGCGAGGTCCCTCGAATCCAGCAACTCTGTCCAAGTGACTCCCACAGTCCAGTGACTCTTCAGTCCAAGTTTGGTGGAGGTAAGTCCTTGCCTCACCTCGCTAGACTGCATTGCTGGGAACCGCTACTTTTGCAGCTACTCCGGCCCCTGTGCACTTCCGGCGGAAATCCTTTGTGCACAGCCAAGCCTGGGTCCACAGCACTCTAACCTGCATTGCACGACTTTCTAAGTTGGTCTCCGGCGACGTGGGACTCCTTTGTGTAACTTCGGGTGTGCACGTTTCACGCATCCTCGTAGTGCCTGTTTCTGGCACTTCTCCGGGTGCTACCTGCTGCTAAGAGGGCTCCTTGTCTTGCTCGACGTCCCCTCTACCTCCTGGTCCAATTTGCGACCTCCTGGTCCCTCCTGGGCCACAGCAGCATCCAAAAACGCTAACCGCACGATTTGCAGCTAGCAAGGCTTGTTGGCGTTCTTTCGGCGGGAAAACACTTCTGCACGACTCTCCACGGCGAGAGGGATCCGTCCACCAAAGGGGAAGTCTCTAGCCCTTTTCGTTCCTGCAGAAACCTCAGCTTCTTCTGTCCAGTAGAAGCTTCTTTGCACCCACAGCTGGCATTTCCTGGGCATCTGCCCATCTCCGACTTGCTTGTGACACTTGGACTTGGTCCTCTTGTTCCACAGGTACCCAAGATTGGAAATCCATCGTTGTTGCATTGTTGGTTTGTGTCTTTCCTGCATTATTCCTCTAACACGACTCCTTTGTCCTTAGGGGAACTTTAGTGCACTTTGCACTCACTTTTCAGGGTCTTGGGGAGGGTTATTTTTCTAACTCTCACTATTTTCTAATAGTCCCAGCGACCCTCTACAAGGTCACATAGGTTTGGGGTCCATTCGTGGTTCGCATTCCACTTTTGGAGTACATGGTTTGTGTTGCCCCTATCCCTATGTGTCCCCATTGCATCCTATTGTAACTATACATTGTTTGCACTGTTTTCTAAGACTATACTGCATATTTTTGGTATTGTGTATATATATCTTGTGTATATTTCCTATCCTCTCACTGAGGGTACACTCTGAGATACTTTGGCATATTGTCATAAAAATAAAGTACCTTTATTTTTAGTATAACTGTGTATTGTGTTTTCTTATGATATTGTGCATATGACACTAAGTGGTACTGTAGTAGCTTAACACGTCTACTAGTTCAGCCTAAGCTGCTCTGCTAAGCTACCATTATCTATCAGCCTAAGCTGCTAGACACCCTATACACTAATAAGGGATAACTGGGCCTGGTGCAAGGTGCAAGTACCCCTTGGTACTCACTACAAGCCAGTCCAGCCTCCTACAGTTACTTAGTGTGTGGGCACCCTGGCACTAGCCAAGGTGCCCCCATATTGTCCAGGGCAAATTCCACGGACTTTGTGAGTGCGGGGACACCATTACACGCGTGCACTATACATAGGTCACTACCGATGTATAGCGTCACAATGGTAACTCCGAACATGGCCATGTAACATGTCTAAGATCATGGAATTGTCACCCCAATGCCATTCTGGCATTGGGGAGACAATTCCATGATCCCCCATGTCTCTAGCACAGAACCTGGGTACAGACAAACTGCCTTTCCGGGGTCTCCACTGCAGCTGCTGCCAACCCCTGCCCTCCTGGGGTCCAGGCAGCCCTGGCCCAGGAAGGCAGAACAAAGGATTTCCTCTGAGAGAGGGTGTGACACCCTCTCCCTTTGGAAATAGGTGTGATGGCTGGGGAGGAGTAGCCTCCCCCAGCCTCTGGAAATGCTTTGATGGGCACAGTTGCTGCCCATCTCTGCATAAGCCAATCTACACTGGTTTAGGGATCCCCCAGCCCTGCTCTGGCGTGAAACTGGACAAAGGAAAGGGGAGCGATCACTCCCCTGACCTGCACCTCCCAGGGGAGGTGCCCAGAGCTCCTCCAGTGTGCCCCAGACCTCTGCCATCTTGGAAACAGAGGTATTGCTGGCACACTGGACTGCTCTGAGTGGCCAGCGCCAGCAGGTGACATCAGAGACTCCTTCTGATAGGCTCTTACCTCTCTTAGTAGCCAATCCTCCTTCTTAGGTAGCCAAACCTCCTTTTCTGGCTATTTAGGGTCTCTGCTTTGGGGAATTCTTCAGATACCGAATGCAAGAGCTCACCAGAGTTCCTCTGCATCTCCCTCTTCACCTTCTGCCAAAGGATCGACCACTGCCTGCTCAGGAGGCCTGCAAAACCGCAACAAAGTAGCCAGACGACTACTAGCAACCTTGTATTGCTTCATCCTGTAGGCTTTCTCGACTGTTTCCAAGTGGTGCATGCTCTGGGAGTAGCATGCCTCCTCCTTGCACCAGGAGCTCTGAAGAAATCTCCAGTGGGTCGATGGAATCTCCCCCCTGCAACCGCAGACAACAAAAGACTACATCACCTGTCCTCTGGGTCTCCTCAGCACGACGAGCGTGGTCCCTGGAACTCAGCAACTCTGTCCAAGTGACTCCCACAGTCCAGTGACTCTTCAGTCCAAGTTTGGTGGAAGTAAGTCCTTGCCTCCCCATGCTAGACTGCATTGCTGGGTACCGCGTGATTTGCAGCTGCTCCGGCTACTGTGCACTCTTCCAGGATTTGCTTTGTGCACAACCAAGACTGGGTCCCCGGCACTCTAACCTCCATGCACAACCTTCTGAGTTGTCCTATGGCACCATGGGACTCCCTTTTGTGACTTTGCGTGGACTCCGGTTCACTTTTCTTCTAAGTGCCTGTTCCAGTACTTCTGCGGGTGCTGCCTGCTTCTGTGAGGGCTCCCTGACTTGCTGGGCGCCCCCTCTGTCTCCTCATCCAAGTGGCGACATCCTGGTCCCTCCTGGGCCACAGCAGCATCCAAAAACCCTAACCGTGACCCTTGCAGCTAGCAAGGCTTGTTTGCAGTCTTTCTGCGTGGGAACACCTCTGCAAGCTTCTACACGACGTGGGACATCCATCCTCCAAAGGGGAAGTTCCTAGTCCTCTTCGTTCTTGCAAAACACCAAGCTTCTTCCATCCGGTGGCAGCTTCCTTGCACCCTCAGCTGGCATTTCCTGGGCTCCTGCCCACTCTCGACACTGTCATGACTCTTGGACTTGGTCCCCTTGTCTTACAGGTACTCAGGTCCGGGAATCCACTGTTGTTGCATTGCTGGTGTTGGTTTTCCTTGCAGAATCCCCCTATCACGACTTCTGTACTCTCTGGGGGTTGTAGGTGCACTTTACACCTACCTTACAGGGTCTTGGGGTGGGCTATTTTTCTAACACTCACTGTTTTCTTACAGTCCCAGGAACCCTCTACAAGCTCACATAGGTTTGGGGTCCATTCGTGGTTCGCATTCCACTTTTGGAGTATATGGTTTGTGTTGCATCTATACCTATGTGCTCCTATTGCAATCTAATGTAACTTTATACTGCTTGCATTACTTCCTTTTGCCATTAATGCATATTTTTGGTATTGTGTACACTTCTGATCCTCATACCGAGGGTACTCACTGAGATACTTTTGGCATATTGTCATAAAAATAAAGTACCTTTATTTTTAGTATATCTGTGTATTGTGTTTTCTTATGATATTGTGCATATGGCACCAGTGGTATAGAAGGAGCTTTACATGTCTCCTAGTTCAGCCTAAGCTGCTTTGCCATAGCTACCTTTTATCAGCTTAAGCTGCTAGAAACACCTCTTCTACACTAATAAGGGATAACAGGACCTGGCACAAGGTGTATCTCTGGTACCCACTACAAGCCAGGCCAGCCTCCTACACTGTGACAGTACTAAGAGCTGGGTACCCACGTAAATGAGACCCACCCTAAGATACAGTATGGCAGCAAGGGGTGAGGTAAGGGGAATTCTCTATGCCAGGAACCCACTCCCTTACAGCCCAGAGTCAACTTCAGCTCGCACTCACCAGATTCACACCACCACCTGTCTGATATATATTATTGTCCGCCACCAACCGTCAGCGTTGCTCCAAGTAAAACCTGTAGCTAAGTGCTCCTTCATTCCTTCCTGCGTTACCCAGTCAGCCGAAAGCAACAGCCTCCTTTGTCACCGCACCCACTCGGTTCCAGGCACTTATAGGGGCCCGACCACCCTGCCGTTTTCCTCGGGCTAGGGTGCCCGACCAAGGAAAGCCAAGTGCCACCGCCCACGCAGGCTAGGCTTCGGGCTCTGGGCACGACCACGATCTCCTGGGCAGGGGGCCCAACCAGGGAGAGCCGGCGGACCTGGGGACCGAGGGCCAAGGAGGGGCAAAGCAGGAGGCGAGGAGATCGGGAGCTGCCTTAGCCTCGCTCGCTGTGGCTAAAAAGCCGACCTCCCCTGCCAACAGTCACAGAATCTAGTGAGGGGTGCGAGACACAGAGCGAATTAGAATAGAGCAGACTACGAGGTCTACTTGGGAAAAAGTCCAGCAGTGTCGCACACAAAACCACACGCCCCTCCGCGCTGTACAACTGAAGGCCAAGCGGGGGAGCAAAAGGTGCGGGGTCGCCTCGGCCGCGCCCTCACTCGATGCGGCTAGCAAACGCCGACCTCCTCCGGCCTCCTATGCTGAGCACCGGAAGTCTCGTGAGACGACGCGCGTTCCAAGCCTCGATCTCAAACACACGCGAGATAACTCCCAGTACCTGTCTCTTTGTATGTACGTCACTATAGCAACTGTTCCAACATGGCGGTAACCATCATATGAGATGGACCACGAACACAATGCTTTCCACAACACAATGTGGCTGCAATATGCAACTTTAGCAACCCTTGCTCTGTGGGCTGATAAGTCATATAGCCTCAGGGAGGGTTCTGGGTACCGATGGGTTCCTGATAAAATTGTATGTCCACTATCAAACTTAATTAGGGTCCTTTACGAGAAGCAGTCATAGTGGTCCTTCCTAAACCGGGATGGGATCCCTTAGATGTGAAACTTTATAGACCCCTCTCCCTCCTCAACCTTGATTACAAGGTGCTCAGGAAATTACTGGCCAACTGCTTGACAGCGGTTATTCCCCCCTAGTCCACCGGGATCAAAACGGGTTCATTCCTGGCCATAATACTTTTATAAACTTGTGGTGCCTCTTCCATGTTATAAATTGAGCGAAAAGGACTGGACCAAGGAGGTAGGCCGCCTCTCTTGACATTGAGAAAATGTTTGATACACTGGGCTGCCTATATCTAATGGCAATACTACAACACATGGTTTTTGGACCATCCCAGTTGGGTGGTGATACTATTCACTAACTCGGTTGCAAGGGTGCATACAGGGGACATAATCTTTCAACCATTTTCAGTGACAAGACGCATGCAACATGGTTGTCCACTTTCCCAGTTGTTAATATCCCTGGCGATGGAGCCTCTAGCATGTTTGCTTCGTGCCTGGGCTCCACAGTGCGGGCTTGTGATGTTTGACCGACCACAGATAGTGTCTTTATATGCTGATGACACACTGATCTATTTCAGGGCAGACCATATGGCGATACCAGATGTCATGACAGTGTTCACAAGGTTTGGGTCCATGTCTGGCCTCCATGTTAACTGGGTTAAATCATGCTTGTTCCCATTGGTATTTGTCCCTGAGGACAACCGTGATGCAGTGCCACGCACAGAATTGACGTGGCGTTTTAACTCCATGAAATACTTGGGAGCAAAAGTCTATTATGATATTATGATTTACAAGGCTTTTTGGAGGTCAACTTAGGTAAGGCAGTAACTGCGATACGCCGCTACCTTCCTTTCTTGAACAAGTTACCCCTGTCTTCCTTGGGCAAAATAGACATTGCTAAGATGTTGGTACTCCCACGTCTTTTATATTTTTTACGCCCCTTCCGCTGATTATTCGTCCTACCTTATTTATGGATTTATTTTGCATATTGACAGCTCTTGTCTGGGAGGAGCATAGGTGGTGGGTTGCCATACATAAACTATTTGCCCAGTTGTATGAGGGAGGCCCGGGTGCCCCTGATTAGGAACAATATCATGCAGCTGCACAATTACAGTGGGCGATGCGGTGGCTTGCGGAAACACCAGACCTTGGATGGGTAGATTTACAAGACGAATTAGAAGGACAGCAATTAATGCATAGGCTCTTGAATGCAGTCCCTCCCAGAGCTACATTTAGTGTTCTTTTGATGACAGTGTTGTATATATGGAGAAAATGTATGAATGTGGGGTGGTAGGATACGTCCTATGTACGCCCCCAGTCTTCCAATTTGGGCCACACCAAAAGGTGCAGGCCTGAGGTCTGTGTACCGGATCCGAGACTGGGAAGACGCATTAATCAAGGTTTGGACTGACGTGGTGTCTGAGGATGGGTTCTGTGCCTTCAACACAGCAGAGGATCATAGATTGGGCTGAGAACTGTTTCTGGTATACTCAGCATTAAGGGGCGTGATGTGGTGGACCTGGGGTTCTGATCGGGAGCAACCCACTTTAAGGCTTCCTTTTGAAGCAGCATTAACAGGCAGGAACACCATGCATGCTATCACACGCTTATTTGCCGAACTGAGGAGCTCCACGGTCAGGGACAGAGCGCAGCTCTGAGGCTGGTGGACACAGAAACATGGGAAGGATTTTTCAGACAAATAATGGATCCGATGTTACAGGCAGTCAAAACGGTGAAGTTAAAACGTGGGTTCGTCTTATACAGTTTTAATATTTAGCCCATGGATACTCAAAGTACGGCCAGCGGGCCTCATGCGGCCCCTCTGACCTTTACATGTGGCCCCTTGGGCAACAGGAACACTGGCAGCTGTTTGCACGATTCTGCACTAACAACAAACATATTAAATACACACACAATCATTTATTTCAAACTTAGTTGGTGTTAAAGAAAGGAAGTAACTAGGGACTCCTGCACTTAACTTTAGAAAGGTCTTAATTTTTAAAGACATCTTGCAGCACAAGTGTAAAACTAAGACAGTCTCTTTAAAATTAAAAAAAAGTGTATTTAGTTAACATGCAGAACCTTTTTGCCTTAGTACAATTTATTTTATCAGTGCACTGAGATGTATTCCTTTAAATAGTTTTCAAACATATATTTGGAAACATACATTTTTAAACATTAATTATTTCCCTTATCCTGAGAACACAACTGTGAGAAGGTAGCCTCTTTCTAGCCTTGTTACCCCCACTTTTGGCCTGTTTGTGAGTGTATGTCAGGGTGTTTGTCACTGTTTTCACTGTCTCACTGGGATCCTGATAGCCAGGCCTCAGTGCTCATAGTGAAAACACTATGTTTTCAGTATGGTTGTTATGTGTCACTGGGATCCTGCTGGTCAGGACCCCAGTGCTCATAGGTTTGTGGCCTATAGGTATGTGTCACTGGGACCCTGTCACACAGGGCCCCAGTGCTCATAGGTGTGCATGTGTATGTTCCTTGTGTGGTGCCTAACTGTCTCACTGAGGCTCTGCTAACCAGAACCTCAGTGGTTATGCTCTCTCATTACTTTCAAATTGTCACTAACAGGCTAGTGACCAATTTTACCAATTTACATTGGCTTACTGGAACACCCTTATAATTCCCTAGTATATGGTACTGAGGTACCCAGGGTATTGGGGTTCCAGGAGATCCCTATGGGCTGCAGCATTTCTTTTGCCACCCATAGGGAGCTCTGACAATTCTTACACAGGCCTGCCACTGCAGCCTGAGTGAAATAACGTCCACGTTATTTCACAGCCATTTTACACTGCACTTAAGTAACTTATAAGTCACCTATATGTCTAACCTTTACCTGGTAAAGGTTGGGTGCAAAGTTACTTAGTGTGAGGGCACCCTGGCACTAGCCAAGGTGCCCCCACATTGTTCAGAGCCAATTCCCTGAACTTTGTGAGTGCGGGGACACCATTACACGCGTGCACTACATATAGGTCACTACCTATATGTAGCTTCACAATGGTAACTCCGAATATGGCCATGTAACATGTCTATGATCATGGAATTGCCCCCTCTATGCCATCCTGGCATAGTTGGCACAATCCCATGACCCCAGTGGTCTGTAGCACAGACCCTGGTACTGCCCTTCCTGGGGTTTCACTGCAGCTGCTGCTGCTGCCAACCCCTCAGACAGGCAGCTGCCCTCCTGGGGTCCAGCCAGGCCTGGCCCAGGATGGCAGAACAAAGAACTTCCTCTGAGAGAGGGTGTGACACCCTCTCCCTTTGGAAAATGGTGTGAAGGCAGGGGAGGAGTAGCCTCCCCCAGCCTCTGGAAATGCTTTCTTGGGCACAGATGTGCCCAATTCTGCATAAGCCAGTCTACACCGGTTCAGGGACCCCTTAGCCCCTGCCCTGGCGCGAAACTGGACAAAGGAAAGGGGAGTGACCACTCCCCTGACCTGCACCTCCCCTGGGAGGTGTCCAGAGCTCCTCCAGTGTGCTCCAGACCTCTGCCATCTTGGAAACAGAGGTGCTGCTGGCACACTGGACTGCTCTGAGTGGCCAGTGCCACCAGGTGACGTCAGAGACTCCTGCTGATAGGCTACTTCAGGTGTTAGTAGCCTATCCTCTCTCCTAGGTAGCCAAACCCTCTTTTCTGGCTATTTAGGGTCTCTGTCTCTGGGGAAACTTCAGATAACGAATGCATGAGCTCAGCCGAGTTCCTCTGCATCTCTCTCTTCACCTTCTGATAAGGAATCGACTGCTGACCGCGCTGGAAGCCTGCAAACCTGCAACATAGTAGCAAAGACGACTACTGCAACTCTGTAACGCTGATCCTGCCGCCTTCTCGACTGTTTTCCTGCTTGTGCATGCTGTGGGGGTAGTCTGCCTCCTCTCTGCACCAGAAGCTCCGAAGAAATCTCCCGTGGGTCGACGGAATCTTCCCCCTGCAACCGCAGGCACCAAAAAGCTGCATTACCGGTCCCTTGGGTCTCCTCTCAGCACGACGAGCGAGGTCCCTCGAATCCAGCGACTCTGTCCAAGTGACCCCCACAGTCCAGTGACTCTTCAGTCCAAGTTTGGTGGAGGTAAGTCCTTGCCTCACCTCGCTGGGCTGCATTGCTGGGAACCGCGACTTTGCAGCTACTCCGGCCCCTGTGCACTTCCGGCGGAAATCCTTTGTGCACAGCCAAGCCTGGGTCCACGGCACTCTAACCTGCATTGCACGACTTTCTAAGTTGGTCTCCGGCGACGTGGGACTCCTTTGTGCAACTTCGGCGAGCACCGTTTCACGCATCCTCGTAGTGCCTGTTTCTGGCACTTCTCCGGGTGCTACCTGCTTCAGTGAGGGCTCTTTGTCTTGCTCGACGTCCCCTCTCTCTTCAGGTCCAATTTGCGACCTCCTGGCCTCTCCTGGGCCCCGGCAGCGTCCAAAAATGCCAAACGCACGATTTGCGACTAGCAAGGCTTGTTGGCGTCTTTTCAGCGGGAAAACACTTCTGCACAACTCTCCAAAGCGAGAGGGATCCGTCCACCAAAGGGGAAGTCTCTAGCCCTTTTCGTTCCTGCAGAAACCTCAGCTTCTTCTGTCCAGTCGAAGCTTCTTTGCACCCGCAGCTGGCATTTCCTGGGCATCTGCCCATCTCCGACTTGCTTGTGACTTTTGGACTTGGTCCCCTTGTTCCACAGGTACCCTAGATTGGAAATCCACAGTTGTTGCATTGCTGGTTTGTGTCTTTCCTGCATTATTCCTCTAACACGACTACTTTGTCCTTAGGGGAACTTTAGTGCACTTTGCACTCACTTTTCAGGGTCTTGGGGAGGGTTATTTTTCTAACTCTCACTATTTTCTAATAGTCCCAGCGACCCTCTACAAGGTCACATAGGTTTGGGGTCCATTCGTGGTTCGCATTCCACTTTTGGAGTATATGGTTTGTGTTGCCCCTATCCCTATGTTTCCCCATTGCATCCTATTGTAACTATACATTGTTTGCACTGTTTTCTAAGACTATACTGCATATTTTTGCTATTGTGTATATATATCTTGTGTATATTTCCTATCCTCTCACTGAGGGTACACTCTAAGATACTTTGGCATATTGTCATAAAAATAAAGTACCTTTATTTTTAGTATAACTGTGTATTGTGTTTTCTTATGATATTGTGCATATGACACTAAGTGGTACTGTAGTAGCTTCACACGTCTCCTAGCTCAGCCTAAGCTGCTCTGCTAAGCTACCATTATCTATCAGCCTAAGCTGCTAGACACCCTATACACTAATAAGGGATAACTGGGCCTGGTGCAAGGTGCAAGTACCCCTTGGTACTCACTACAAGCCAGTCCAGCCTCCTACATTGGTTGTGCAGTGGTGGGATAAGTGCTTGAGACTACTTACCACTCTTGTCATTGTACTTTTCATAAGAGAAAAATATACAAAACAAGGTCAGTGTATATACACATAGCCAAAAAGTTTTGCATTTCCTCTTTTCACTCTTTTCTAAGTGCTGAAAAGTACTCCTAAACTTTCAAAAAGTTCTTAAAAGTTTAAAAAGTTTTTTTTCTGTCTTTCCAAAAAGTTCTGAAAACTTTTTTCTCTTTTTCTATCACTTTAACTCTCTCTAAAAAATGTCTGGCACAGGCCAAAGTGTTGATCTGTCCAAACTTGCATATGACAACCTTAGCTGGAAAAGAGCAAGGAGTCTCTGTATAGAGAGAGGTTTGAGTGTAGGGAAGAATCCTTCCTTGGAACTGTTACTTAACATGCTTAGAGAACAGGATAAGGCCATAGGTGCCCCATCTGTTGAAAAAGTACCTAATAGTTCCCAATCTGATTCAGGGACTCCCCCAGGAAAAGATTCAGGAAAGAAACTTCCTAGCCTGCCCATTACTAGACAATCTAGCATAGATGGTAATGATGATGAGCCACACCAAATAAATAGTGTTGTCTCACATCATAGCAAAAGCATTTATTCTCACCATACTGGTAGTAATGTTTCTGTAAACCAAGCTGTTAGAGTGGCTTCTGTAAGGGACAGGTCTCCTTCTGTTCATTCCCATCATAGCTCTGTTTCTAGAAATGTCCCTCCCACCAACCCTGATGACAGAATGTTAGAGAGGGAACTCAATAAGTTGAGGGTGGAACAAACCAGACTGAAGCTTAAAAAGCAACAGCTGGATTTGGATAGACAGTCTTTTGAATTAGAGAAGGAAAGACAGAAGTTGGGTTTAGATACCCATGGTGGCAGCAGCAGTATTCCCCATAGTCATCCTGCAAAAGAGCATGATTCCAGGAATCTGCACAAGATAGTTCCCCCTTATAAGGAGGGGGATGACATTAACAAGTGGTTTGCTGCACTTGAGAGGGCCTGTGTTGTACAGGATGTCCCTCAAAGGCAGTGGGCTGCTATCCTATGGCTATCATTTAGTGGAAAAGGTAGGGATAGGCTCCTTACTGTGAAAGAAAATGATGCTAATAATTTCCAAGTTCTTAAGAATGCACTCCTGGATGGTTATGGCTTAACCACTGAACAGTACAGGATAAAGTTCAGAGAGACCAAAAAGGAGTCTTCACAAGACTGGGTTGATTTCATTGACCATTCAGTGAAGGCCTTGGAGGGGTGGTTACATGGCAGTAAAGTTACTGATTATGAAAGCCTGTATAACACAATCCTGAGAGAGCATATACTTAATAATTGTGTGTCTGATTTGTTGCACCAGTACCTGGTAGACTCTGATCTGACCTCTCCCCAAGAATTGGGAAAGAAGGCAGACAAATGGGTCAGAACAAGGGTGAACAGAAAAGTTCATACAGGGGGTGACAAAGATGGCAATAAGAAGAAAGATGGTGAAAAATCTCAAGATAAGCATGGGGATAAGGGTAAAACCAAAGATCCCACTTCAAATCTTAAACACTCTTCAGAGGGTGGGGATAAAACTAATTCTTCCTCTTCTTCTCAACCTGCACACATTAAAAAGCCTTGGTGCTTTGTGTGTAAAAATAGAGGCCATAGGCCAGGGGATAAGTCCTGTCCAGGTAAACCCCCTGAGCCTACCACCACTAATACATCAAGCTCTAGTGCCCCTAGCAGTAGTGGTACTAGTGGTGGGACTGCTGGCAACAGTCAAGCAAAGGGTGTAGTTGGGTTCACTTATGGGTCCATAGTGGAAACTGATGTAATCAGTCCCAAGACAGTTTCTGTCACACCTAGTGGCACTGGCCTTGCCACACTGGCTGCTTGTCCCCTTACAATGGATAAGTACAGGCAGACAGTTTCAATAAATGGTGTTGAGGCCTTGGCCTACAGGGACACAGGTGCCAGTTTCACTTTGGTGACTGAAAACCTAGTGCCTCCTGAACAACACATCATTGGACAACAGTATAAGATTATTGATGTCCATAACTCCACTAAGTTTCTTCCCTTAGCTATAATTCAGTTTAGTTGGGGTGGAGTTACTGGCCCTAAGCAGGTGGTGGTATCACCTAGCTTACCTGTAGACTGTCTCTTAGGTAATGACCTAGAGGCCTCAGGTTGGGCTGATGTAGAGTTTTATGCCCATGCAGCCATGCTGGGCATCCCTGAGGAATTGTTCCCTCTCATTTCAAGTGAAATGAAAAAGCAAAGGAGAGAAGGCCTGAAAACTCAGGATCCCTCTCCATCAACAGGTAAAAAGGGTATCACAGTATCCCCTAACCACCCTACCATTCAGGATACTATTCCTGTGGTGGGAGAAACCTCTTCTGGGGTGGCACCTGTTCCAAGGGAATCATCAGCTGGCAAAGCTGGACTCCCTGAGGTGGAAGTACCTCTCTGTGGGATAACTAACATTGGTGAGAAAAACAGCACCATTTTAGTTAACATGGAGCATCCCTCCAACCCTCCCAGAGAAACTTTAGTGCAGAAACCCTGCACTACCTCACAACACTTAGGACAGCATCCCTGCCCTAGTGTGGAGCTCATAGGACAGCATCCCTGCCCTGCTCCAACTCAAGAGAAACAGCATCCATGTTCTCTCTTCCAGCCAGATGGACAAAGTTTTTGCCCAGCTATGGCTTTTCTGAGACAGCATCCCTGTCTGGCATTTCCATCACTACAAATAGGTTCAGTGGACAATTCCCACTGCTCTAAACTAAAACTTACTGATAGAAACTCTGAAAATACATCTTCACTTTGTTGCTTAGCTAAAAAACTTAAAACAGGGTGGTTTACATCCCCACAGGGAAGTAACCATATAGTGGATGATAAAGGGAGTAACCAGTCTATTGCAGAGCTACTCTCTACTTATCACCACTTAGACAATAAAGTCTCAACTGGCCAAGGTTAGCCTTATTGTCCTTCGTTTGGGGGGGGGGGTTGTGTGAGAAGGTAGCCTCTTTCTAGCCTTGTTACCCCCACTTTTGGCCTGTTTGTGAGTGTATGTCAGGGTGTTTGTCACTGTCTCACTGGGATCCTGATAGCCAGGCCTCAGTGCTCATAGTGAAAACACTATGTTTTCAGTATGGTTGTTATGTGTCACTGGGATCCTGCTGGTCAGGACCCCAGTGCTCATAGGTTTGTGGCCTATAGGTATGTGTCACTGGGACCCTGTCACACAGGGCCCCAGTGCTCATAGGTGTGCATGTGTATGTTCCCTGTGTGGTGCCTAACTGTCTCACTGAGGCTCTGCTAACCAGAACCTCGGTGGTTATGCTCTCTCATTACTTTCAAATTGTCACTAACAGGCTAGTGACCAATTTTACCAATTTACATTGGCTTACTGGAACACCCTTATAATTCCCTAGTATATGGTACTGAGGTACCCAGGGTATTGGGGTTCCAGGAGATCCCTATGGGCTGCAGCATTTCTTTTGCCACCCATAGGGAGCTCTGACAATTCTTACACAGGCCTGCCACTGCAGCCTGAGTGAAATAACGTCCACGTTATTTCACAGCCATTTTACACTGCACTTAAGTAACTTATAAGTCACCTATATGTCTAACCTTTACCTGGTAAAGGTTGGGTGCAAAGTTACTTAGTGTGAGGGCACCCTGGCACTAGCCAAGGTGCCCCCACATTGTTCAGAGCCAATTCCCTGAACTTTGTGAGTGCGGGGACACCATTACACGCGTGCACTACATATAGGTCACTACCTATATGTAGCTTCACAATGGTAACTCCGAATATGGCCATGTAACATGTCTATGATCATGGAATTGCCCCCTCTATGCCATCCTGGCATAGTTGGCACAATCCCATGATCCCAGTGGTCTGTAGCACAGACCCTGGTACTGCCAAACTGCCCTTCCTGGGGTTTCACTGCAGCTGCTGCTGCTGCCAACCCCTCAGACAGGCAGCTGCCCTCCTGGGGTCCAGCCAGGCCTGGCCCAGGATGGCAGAACAAAGAACTTCCTCTGAGAGAGGGTGTGACACCCTCTCCCTTTGGAAAATGGTGTGAAGGCAGGGGAGGAGTAGCCTCCCCCAGCCTCTGGAAATGCATTCTTGGGCACAGATGTGCCCAATTCTGCATAAGCCAGTCTACACCGGTTCAGGGACCCCTTAGCCCCTGCTCTGGCGCGAAACTGGACAAAGGAAAGGGGAGTGACCACTCCCCTGACCTGCACCTCCCCTGGGAGGTGTCCAGAGCTCCTCCAGTGTGCTCCAGACCTCTGCCATCTTGGAAACAGAGGTGCTGCTGGCACACTGGACTGCTGTGAGTGGCCAGTGCCACCAGGTGACGTCAGAGACTCCTGCTGATAGGCTCCTTCAGGTGTTAGTAGCCTATCCTCTCTCCTAGGTAGCCAAACCCTCTTTTCTGGCTATTTGATGACACGCCAGCGAGAATGCCTTCGAAGCAATACAATTTCTCCCGCTGCAGACGGAGGTGGAGGCGTGCGACGCCCGGAGTATAGGGGGGGCACTCTGGCAGGCGAGGGACCGGCTGATTCTTCCCGCGGAGGAGCCCGGTACGGCCGGGGGCACCAGAGGACCGCCCGCGACGGCTGCGGGTGATGAGCTGGGGTAGCTCATCCCAGCTGATGTAGCTGGGGTACGGGAGCACCTCTTTCCGTGCACCTGAGACGCCAAGGGGCCCGCTAAATATACACCGGGAGTCTGCCGAGCTGCGGACGGGGCTGCATTGAATGCGTCAGGTTGAGTTCCCTGTGCCGGGGCTACACGTTGCTCTCTGTAATCACTGACGGGCGAAGAGGGGACGAAATGGAATATTCATTATGAAAATCGCCGAAGAACTAATTTTTTAACAAACAGAAGCGATTTGTAAGTGCCAGCAACAGCATACTAAGAAAGCAGTAAGGCCCTCCTGGATTTAACTTCTCTACAGCAAGCCCCGAATCAGTGAAAAGCGGTTCTATGGAAGGGCGCAAGATGGCGGCCGCCATGTTGCATGCGAACTTGTTGCAAGCATAGAGCGAAGTGAAAGAGCTGCCTGCACCGCGCTCGGTGCGGGATCCCCGGCGCATCTCCAGCCTCCTGCGCTGGAGCCGTCACCCGGGGACTACGGAGCCCGTAAAATAGACGAGTCCCCAGGGAGGACCCGAAGCGGCTGGCCCCACTCCGCTGAGCTGAGCCGTGCTTGCCTCTGACACCCTGCGGAGAGAAGGAAAGCGGAACACCGGTGACCTGATCGGGGTCAAGGAACAAAACTGGCGAGGCCCCTTGACTTGGGGCCCCTGGAAAACTAACTCTAGAGACCCCTACTCGGAGGTCCGACAGAGCACCACTGGAGGCACCTGAAGACAAGATTGTACAAACGCAGCATTAAGGTGAGAGCCTCTGGGAATATAATGGAAACACCCCTGGTCCTGGGAATCACCTGGGGAGTTGAATTGAACCAGATCCCAGCAGGGACTATTTCCAAGACTCTGTACTAAGAGGGGGGTATCAAGACCAAAGCAAGAGTAAAAGCGATCCACCCAGTTTCTTTCTGACCCCAACTATGGATTGTGGGCTCTGAGAGTAACTCCACACCTTGCCCCATCACTCGAGCAAACTACAACGATCTGTAGGGAAACCACCTACATTTGGCACATGCACATCACCGCAAAATGGGTAAAACGGGCCAACGCCGTGCAGTACAGTCCTCTAGACTCTTAGGGCTTTTGGAGGTAGTTCTGTCTGAGGTAGGAGTGAGATGCACTCCTTGCACCATTTCCTCACAGCTGTGCAGCACTTAGTGGCAGTTGCAACGTTTAGGTTTGCGTAAGTACGCACGCTGGTCTTTCGCTGTATTGGCAGCAGCCCCAACATTCTGGACACAGGGCATTTGAGCCCCTTTGGGTTGGCCAGCTGACTAGGGGTTCCTGGTGGTTTGTAGGGCGCCAGGCCCCATTGTGTATTTGTGGTGCTAGGAAATGTATTTCTGGTAGTTTGATTTTCAGACCCTGTTCCGGCTACCTCTAAATTGTGTTTTATGATTTGGAGGTTCTGGCATACTTTGGGTTATGCTAGTGAAATTATGTTCCACCCTGTGCTTTTTGCCCATAATGCTGCCGATACTTAGGAGATAAGTATCTAATATTAGACTGTTGAGATTTTGGGCGTACAATGTCTTTGATACCTATTGTGATGCTGTGCTTTATGTGGTTTATATCTCAGGATGATAAGTACAGTGATTTTCCTCTTACACCACTCCATCTTCAGTCCTACCTTGTTGAATCAGCCCTGTTCTGAAGTAACAACCTATCCCTAATCGCCTCACTTTCCTGTCTCCACAATATCTCAGGTTCCTTCACCCGATGTCTGGATTACGTGCCCCCTTCTTGCCCTCATACTTCTCCTCACCACCACCGTCCTAGTAACACCCTTCCCTTTTCCCCACCACCCTCCTCCTCCACAATTTCCCAACATGGCCACCGCTCGAATTAAGTCTGGAATTAATTGCTACAAAATCATCTACCCTTCTAACCTGTCTAAAGCTGCAACAAAACGTTTCAAGCATAACACCATTGAATATTTCCCCGATTCCCTTTTTGTCGATCAGTTTTACAATGGTCGATATGGGGGGCTCAAAAACGATCTAATTTTTTTCACGCACGACATACCCTCTTGGTCTACCAGCTTTTACAATTCCTTTAACGTCACCTCCTCCTCCTCTATCCCTCATGGGAAACAGCTAAAAATTTCCCCCTCTGCGTGTTTTAACGGCTCCCTCACTATCTCACTCTATAACAACGGTACTGTTATGATCCAAGCCAAAGACACCTGTCTCTCTCTCTTTGACCGCCTCTTCCCTTCCCTACTCCCCTCCCCTGCTACCGGGCTATCCCTTGACTCTCCATCTAGCTCCACCAATTACTCCCTTTCTCCTCCCCTGACCCCCCCACTCTCCAACAGGCTGCACCCTGGGGAGGCACAGGTCGACCCTCTTCTCTCCCCTCGGACCTCCCCTCGCATTCTTCCCCCCGCACAGTTTGCCCCTCCCCTCTTCACTTCAGCCTTACCTCTAGCTAACACGCTCCTCGTCCATTCCGCACCGTCCCGGCACTCCATTCTCATCTCCTCCCCCCTATCCCTTCCGGCCACCCCCCTCCTTAGACCACCTCTCCTCCAGCCCTCTCCCCCTGTCTATGTTCCCTACGCTCCCCTTGTTCCCTCCTCCGCTCTGCTTTTCCGCCCACTCCTCCCCTCACTATGTACCCCGATTTCCCCGCAAATACATTCCATCTCTCTCCCTCCCCACTCTCCTCCAGCACTGCTGTGCTACCCCCTTTCCTCCCCAGGTAACCCCTTCCCTCCCTCGGACCGAGCAGAATCACTTCCTTTCTTCAACTTCCCTTTCTCCCAATCCCCCCCATTCTGCCCGATACCCGCTCCATCACAGCCACCTCACTTAGCTGCCAGGACCTATCCAACCCCCTCCCCCCCCTTCCTTTCATACCTCCCTAATCCCTATGACTCCTCACACTCCTCCCCTCTCCTATCGCCCCACCGCCCCACTCCCCTACTATCGCCCCCTAGTTCTGCCCTTAATTCCTATCCTTCTTGCAACGCCAACAACGACAACTCTCCTCTCACCCCTGGTGCACCAACACCTGCTCTCACCCTAAACCTTTCCCCACCTCTGAACCCTATACCCCTACTCCCCTCCCGTTCCCCCACCTCTTCCTGCCGTACACTGCCTAGTGCACCCCCTCCTGTTTCCATCGAGCCACCCATTACGCCGTGCTCTTCCTTACTCTCTCTGGAAAAAAAGCTAGGCTCTCTAATCACCGCCATCTCCCAACTTGAAGCTACCATTTTAGTTTTAAGCTCCAAGATCTCGACTTTTCCACACACCTCAATTCCTTTGGCTAACACTCACCCTTCCACGAGATGCACCTCACCACCACACCCCACTATAGCTAAACATAGCCAGTCGTCTGCAAATCCACACAAGTGCTCGAACGCCACCCTTCCTTCACTTCCACTTCCCAGTAACCCTGTAATCTACACTATTCCGACCATCTCCTCTGTCAGAACCACTCGCCCACCTAAATCCTCCCGAGCGCCCTCATATAAGCACAATATCCCTATCACCCCTCATAGCCCAAGTGCCCCCGTCACCAAAACAGTTGCGTCAGAGCTGCGCTGTCTGCTCCACAACTGCAGATCTGCAATAAAACACAAACTTGAAATCTCCGATACCATCAACCTGCACAATATTGACATGCTCTTCCTCACAGAGACCTGGTTCAACGATACCTCTCACTCTATGTTTGATCTCCTTGTACCCACAGGCTATTCTATACTTAGAAATGACAGAATTGACAAAGTGGGGGGAGGTGTTGCGGTCATCTTTAGAAACTCCCTTCAACTTAAGGCTCTGCCTAACAGCTCCTGCCACACTTTTGAATGCCTATCACTTGAGCTTCAATTGCACCACCGCTCACCTCTCAGATTCCATGCTATTTACCACCCGCCTGGTAGCAGCCCTTCGTTTATGGAGGAACTCACGGACTGCATCAGCGACCAATTCACGCAAAGTGACAATCAGATCTTCGTGGGTGACTTCAATGTCCACTGGGGCTCGCCTCAAGACACAAATGCGAATTTGCTGGCCACCTTCCTCTCTGCAAACGATCTTATCCAACACTGCACAGAAACAACACATTTTAAAGGCTCAATCCTAGACCTTGTCATTTCTAAAGCAGGCTTGCTGACTATCGCTACCCCTATTCATGTAGACTGGTCGGACCACCTCCTCATCCCATTCTCTCTTCACCTATCACACTCTATAACTCTGGGCCAGCCTAAGAGGGCTACTTCCTGGTTCCGTGACACTAAAAATATTGACCTCAGTACCCTCTGTAATTCTGCCTTGCTATCACTTCCAAGGCTAGACCCGGACCTAGATGTCAACGAGCTCACCTCCCAATGCCTCACAGTCCTTGCAGTCGAAATCAATAATGTCGCTCCTCTCCAAAGCAAAAAGAAAAGGCCCACTCCCTCAGCACCTTGGTTCAACAAATCCCTCTATGAAGAAAGGAAGTTCATAAGAGCCCTTGAGAAACAATGGAGACAAGCACCCTCCACTGAAAATTTGGCAATGCTTCGTTCAGCAAGATCCAAGTACCACAATCTCATCTTCCTTGGAAAAGCGTTGCACTACAAATCCCTCCTTGACTCAGCCAAAAATAGACCCAAAAAACTATTCGACCTCATCAAGAACCCTAACAGCTCTCCCCCAACCTCCAAATTGGAAGATTCCACAAAGAAAGCAGCGGAATTCGCTATATTCTTTGACGAAAAGGTAAAATCACTTGTAGATCAGGTCATTCATCCTACCCCCACAGAGGAGTGCAAATCCTTAACCATTTGGCAAAACTTTGACCCCATCTCTGACGATGCTCTCCTTAAATGCATCCTCGATACAAAGCCCTCTAACCATTCTCTTGACCCCATCCCTAGTGCCATTGCCATTGACTTCTATACTAATTCTCTTTCCTACTGGACCACTCTGGTCAACCTCTCCCTCAGTCAAGGCTCCCTTCCTGTGTCCTTCAAAACTGGGCAGGTCACCCCTCTGCTAAAAAAACCCACTGCTGATGCGAACGACCTCAAAAACTACCGTCCCATCACTAACCTACCCTTTCTTGCGAAAATCACAGAAAAATGTGTAGCGAAACAACTCTCTCGCCATATCAAGGAAAATGATCTTCTTGACAATTTCCAGTCTGGCTTCATTCAAAACTGCAGCACTGAAACAGCCCTGCTGCTAGTGATTGATGACGCGCTGCGGATACTCGATTCAGGGGAGTCTTGTCTTCTAATTCTTCTTGACCTTTCTGCAGCCTTTGACACTGTCAATCACAACACTCTCCTTAACACTCTTCAACAGAGAATGGGCATGGGGGGCACTGTGCTCAAATGGTTTGCCTCCTTCCTCTCTGATAGATCCCAAATTATCAAAATAGCGAACAGTCTTTCAGCTCCTGTAGCAGTCAGTCAAGGTGTTCCTCAAGGCTCCATACTTGCACCCACACTGTTCAATCTCTATTTAGAACCATTGGGAAATCTGCTGAGTAAATCCGGGATCCACTATCATCTATATGCGGATGACACTCAGATTTACCTTAAGGTGGCCTCCAATCACGATCTCTCCTTCCTTAGCTCTACTCTCGACTCCATTCAAAACTGGATGGTAACTCATCAACTGATCCTGAATCCCTCCAAAACAGAATTCCTCCTCCTTTCCTCCTCCCTTTCTCATCCCCCAGTGCAAACATGGATGGATCAGATCAATCTAATGAACAATAAGCCCATCATTGTCGAGAGCGCAAAATCCCTTGGTGTCATTCTCGACAAAAAACTTAATCTACTCTCCCACATTAACTCCATTGCAAAGTCTGCTCGACACCAACTGCGCCTTCTTTGGGGGATTCGTCGCTTCTTCCCGGATCACGACCTTAAAACCCTGGTCCAAGCGCTGGTTCTCTCCAGATTGGACTACTGCAACTCTCTTCTTACTGGCCTTCCCAAATCCCACCTTTCCCCCCTGAAGTCTATTCTCCATTCAGCAGCTCGTTTCATTTATGGGGCCAAAAGAAGCGACCACATCACACCCATTTTATCCACCCTCCGTTGGCTTCCCATAGAGGCAAGATCTATCTACAAAACTGCATGTATCACCCACAAAGCCTTGCACTCCTCCTCCCCTCGCTACCTGGTGAATAAACTGAAACTCTCTGGGGGCTCCAGACCATCACGTAATGCAGAAAAGTTATTGCTTGAACCTCCCATTTTCAAGAAGGAAAGATTGATGGCCCAATCCTTTTCAGGCAACGCGGTGAGAATCTGGAACTCACTTCCGCCTCAGCTTCGGACCACCACCTCTTCCCAGGCCTTCAAAGCTGACCTCAAAGCTCTCCTCCTTCAAAGACACTTCCAAAGTTAATTCAAGCCCTCTGTTTTCAGAAGGAAGTCCTTCCATTATAGGATATTCTGTTCTCCATGCCTATAGAAGTGCCTTCCCAGGGTGTTTTTGTGTTGAGTGTCTGCCATGTAGTGCAGTATTTTACCTCTACCTGTATCTTGTACTCGTTTGTAACATGCACACGGCACCTTTCCTTTTCAAAGTATCATTTGCTACCTCTTATATCTTGTTTGCTTTTGATACATGCACAACGGCCACCACTGCCTCATGTAACGTAACTATTGTTTTAGTGTTTTGAGTGTCTACCATTGATTGCAACTTTTTTTTACCTCTATTCGTACTTTATTTGCTCTTGTAACCTGCACACGTCACTTTTTCCTCTCATAACGTATCGTTTGCTACCTCGTTTATTTTTTGCTCTTGATACGTGCACAATTATCACGATTGCCTCTTGTAAGGTAACGCTTGTTTTTGTAACAGGCTCACTTGTAATTCTTCTCCTCTTGTATCTTTACTTTGCCTATTGTGAAGCGCTCTGACACCTTCGGGTAAAGTCCGCGCTATATAAAAACGCATTAAATAAAATAAAATAAATAAATTTAGGGTCTCTGTCTCTGGGGAAACTTCAGATAACGAATGCATGAGCTCAGCCGAGTTCCTCTGCATCTCTCTCTTCACCTTCTGATAAGGAATCGACTGCTGACCGCGCTGGAAGCCTGCAAACCTGCAACATAGTAGCAAAGACGACTACTGCAACTCTGTAACGCTGATCCTGCCGCCTTCTCGACTGTTTTCCTGCTTGTGCATGCTGTGGGGGTAGTCTGCCTCCTCTCTGCACCAGAAGCTCCGAAGAAATCTCCTGTGGGTCGACGGAATCTTCCCCCTGCTACCGCAGGCACCAAAAAGCTGCATTACCGGTCCCTTGGGTCTCCTCTCAGCACGACGAGCGAGGTCCCTCAAATCCAGCGACTCTGTCCAAGTGACCACCACAGTCCTGTGACTCTTCAGTCCAAGTTTGGTGGAGGTAAGTCCTTGCCTCACCTCGCTGGGCTGCATTGCTGGGAACCGCGACTTTGCAGCTACTCCGGCCCCTGTGCACTTCCGGCGGAAATCCTTTGTGCACAGCCAAGCCTGGGTCCACGGCACTCTAACCTGCATTGCACGACTTTCTAAGTTGGTCTCCGGCGACGTGGGACTTCTTTGTGCAACTTCGGCGAGCACCGTTTCACGCATCCTCGTAGTGCCTGTTTCTGGCACTTCTCCGGGTGCTACCTGCTTCAGTGAGGGCTCTTTGTCTTGCTTGACGTCCCCTCTCTCTTCAGGTCCAATTTGCGACCTCCTGGCCCCTCCTGGGCCCCGGCAGCGTCCAAAAATGCCAAACGCACGATTTGCGGCTAGCAAGGCTTGTTGGCGTCCTTTCAGCGGGAAAACACTTCTGCACGACTCTCCAAGGCGAGAGGGATCCGTCCACCAAAGGGGAAGTCTCTAGCCCTTTTCGTTCCTCCAGAAACCTCAGCTTCTTCTGTCCAGTCGAAGCTTCTTTGCACCCGCAGCTGGCATTTCCTGGGCATCTGCCCATCTCCGACTTGCTTGTGACTTTTGGACTTGGTCCCCTTGTTCCACAGGTACCCTAGATTGGAAATCCACAGTTGTTGCATTGCTGGTTTGTGTCTTTCCTGCATTATTCCTCTAACACGACTACTTTGTCCTTAGGGGAACTTTAGTGCACTTTGCACTCACTTTTCAGGGTCTTGGGGAGGGTTATTTTTCTAACTCTCACTATTTTCTAATAGTCCCAGCGACCCTCTACAAGGTCACATAGGTTTGGGGTCCATTCGTGGTTCGCATTCCACTTTTGGAGTATATGGTTTGTGTTGCCCCTATCCCTATGTTTCCCCATTGTATCCTATTGTAACTATATATTGTTTGCACTGTTTTCTAAGACTATACTGCATATTTTTGCTATTGTGTATATATATCTTGTGTATATTTCCTATCCTCTCACTGAGGGTACACTCTAAGATACTTTGGCATATTGTCATAAAAATAAAGTACCTTTATTTTTAGTATAACTGTGTATTGTGTTTTCTTATGATATTGTGCATATGACACTAAGTGGTACTGTAGTAGCTTCACACGTCTCCTAGCTCAGCCTAAGCTGCTCTGCTAAGCTACCATTATCTATCAGCCTAAGCTGCTAGACACCCTATACACTAATAAGGGATAACTGGGCCTGGTGCAAGGTGCAAGTACCCCTTGGTACTCACTACAAGCCAGTCCAGCCTCCTACAACAACCAATAGTAAATTGAAGGGGCCAGTCACTTGGTATGTGCACTTTATGGGTGGCCTGTGTTCCTATCATACATTAACAACATTATAGTTTATTAAATCAAACATAGAAGCAGGTTATGTGCAGCGCACACCATGAATCATGTATTTCGAGGTCATCTTAAATGTGATAATGCAGAAAAAGGAGTGAAGTGAGACTAAACAATTGCCTAGGATCACACAGTTTGGAAAAGTGGGTAAGCCGGGATTAATTCCTGGTTTTCCATTGTTTATTTCAGCCACTAGATGTATATCATTTGCTTCTCCTACACCTACCTTGCCCCCAATTCCCCCAGCCACCCCACTTGACCGCCACAGCCTTGGCATCAATGCGGCCCCCAGGCGCGTCACAGACCAAACTTTTTGGCCCCTGGGAAAATGTTTGCGAGTACCCATGATTTAGCCCATGCATATCTTACCCCACATATGCTTCACAAGATGTTCCGGAGAACACCTAGCATCTGCCCAAGATGTAAAACATATGATGCTGACTTCTTTCACATGGTGTGATCTTGCTCAATGATATGTCCTTTTTGGGAATGGGGACTGATTGTGGTGTCGGAGGTAACAGGCAGCTTGCTCCCCCTTGAACCTCTCTGGTGCCTACTTGATACTAGGCAGATTACTAAGAGAATCTGGTGCTCATCTTGCTTAAACGTTGTATAAGTCTGGCTTGGAAGTCGTCCTCTGCACCTCAGCTCTCACGATGGAAGGCGGATGTGCGCAGATGAGAATCTGCGGAGCTCGTGGTCCATAAACTACGTTAGAGGGGGGACGGAATTGCTACTCTAAGAAACTGGGACACATATTTAGACAGGCTCAAGGAGGGTTTGCTTAACCAACCCCCTTGAATGCATCTAATTTCTTTCCGCTAGCTGTTATACACTTGCGTCACTATCCCCAAATCATTAGCACAAATGTCTACCTCAACAGGTAGATTGGATATCCCGAGAGGGGGGTTTTCCGAGCGTACTATTACAGGGATGCAACACGATAAGCACTATTGGAGCCTTCTCATAATGAGCTGTTCTGCCCTACTAAGACGGCAGAGTCAGGAAATAAGCCACAGAAGTACGCACACACACACGGGAGGGGGAGGGAATGGGTTGTTAGTTTGATTATTTTAGTATATCTCCATATTGTTTCTTCTG
Source organism: Pleurodeles waltl (assembly GCF_031143425.1). Classification (NCBI taxonomy): domain Eukaryota; kingdom Metazoa; phylum Chordata; class Amphibia; order Caudata; family Salamandridae; genus Pleurodeles; species Pleurodeles waltl. The sequence continues at coordinate 851,451,603 of NC_090444.1, forward strand.
ATGTTTCTTTCTCTTTATTGCTGAATGACAATGCATTCCTTCAGTGATGCACACACTGGTTGAGCTCCTATTGTATGAAGAGATAAATGAACAGGGAAGCACATATATGAGTGTAACGTTATCACGCATAATTGCTGTTGGATTCCCACCAGACTGAAAGATTGGAGCTTGTCGAGAAGGGGAGGATACAGAGTGGGGGATGGTATCAAGGGACTATAGGCACACTGTTAATTGTGTGCGGCATCATTCCCTTCCCGTGATTTGTTGAATAACCACTCACAAACGAGTGTGATCACCACGTGAACTACGTGTATGATATGTACGATGTTTCTATAAAATGCAATAAAGATATTTTTTTTAAAAGAGCTCAGTTGATGGCTTACCTGGATGACACCCTCCAGACTGTTTTTAATGAGCATCCGAAGCCCGTACGTGTGTTCAGTTTGGGTGAATTTAGTGTCCACCACTGCAGACTACCTGCTAAGTTAGTCTGTGGTGTGGTGTGGTGTGGTGGACTTCAGTGAAGAGCCCCTAACCCACTTTGTACATGACCCCTACGGGAATGCATTGAATAATCTCCTGGTTAAATGCAATTTAGTTAATACTAGCGATGTGGGTGAAGTAGACACAATATCTTGCACCTACTTTATTTATTTTTTAAACAATCTCTTTATTAGTTTGTTTTGTAATTGTATCATTTCAACATTGACAAATAATCAACAACTCCATAACCGTGCAGATCACTGCCACTTATAAGCATTTGACTTAAATTTGACAACATTCACCCTGACTCCCAGAAAGATATTATTCCGACATTGCAATTGTCAAACACATGCCCATCATCATGTTTCCCCCAACACCCTCTCCTGCCTCCAGTAGTGCTGGCAATCGTCTACTCCATAGGTCAGTTTTCATCCCTCTTCATCCGTTGACTCTGCTGAGGAATTGGCTTCCCTCCCCTTAAATCTAGTTATTAATAATCCCCACGTTTGTCTTCCTCCAATTTATTATCTGTTCGTATACGCCCAATGCAAACCTCCTCCGCCACCAACCATTCCACTACATCCTTCTTCCACTGTTCCACTTTGGGTCCCGGGTGTCCCATCCAGGTGACTGCCACTCTACGTTTCGCCAATAAGAGGGTCAATTGAGTAAACGTATACTCCATCCTCCTCCCCTAGTGCAATTTTAGGTCCCCAGCAAGCCCACCATAGGGTTCCATTCCACACATATTCCACAGGCAAACCCCAAATGTTCGACCACAACCTCCTACTATGCTCTTACAAGTTGGCAGTACCAAGAAACATGCATAAGGGATGCAGTATTTGCTGGGCAGCGGGGGCAGTGCCTCAACTTCGCAGGGTCCATCCTATGAAGTAGGACCGGGGTAATGTATGTTCAATATAAATAGTTATAATGGGCCAAATTAAATCTGGCATTACAAGACACTGTGCGCATGAGTGAACACATCCTGTTCCACTGCCCCTCATCAATCTGTACCCCCGAGTCTGCTTCCCATTCTGCCTTGGCCGGAAATTGAGTTCTTGGCTTATCAGCCTCTGCAGTTTTGTATATGTGAGAAATTAAATGTTGTGTTCCCCCAAGCTCCAGCAGTCCCTGAAACAACAGGGAGGAGGCTGGGGCAGCTGGGTAGGATAGCCATAGCTCCCTAGCTATGTTAGTTATACTAGCATACACCAAAAACTGTCCTTCACCTAGAGCAAACGTCTCCCTCGCAGCCTCAAACGATAAAAATTCATCTGCGAGGTGGAGGTCCCCTCCAGTGTTGGTAAGTGTAGGTGTTCCTGGGCCTCTCTAGATCTCTCACCCTTCCAGATTAATGTTGTAAGGAGGGAGTGTATTCCTCGGAATACTGCCTGGGGCAGAGTATCAAAGGAATGTTGTAGTGTGTAGAGACAATGGGGCAGAAACACCATCTTTGCAAATGCCACTCCTCCACTTAAGGAGAGCAGGAGTGTGTTCCAGAATTGCACTGAGACCCGAAGGCCATCAGTCATTTTATTCACATTGTATTGTGTTCACCACTGAGGGGTAGATGCTATGGTAACACCCAGGTACCGGAAACTGACGGTATCAGTCTCCCATTGCAATGGGAGGTACGGTAGAGTTTGGGATCCACCCTTGCCTGTCTTCCCAGCGGGAAGACAGGCAAGGTATGGTTAAGTCCAGTGTCGTCCCCAAAGTTATTTAAATAATGAAGCAAAGTAGGCAATGACTCACCGGATGATATAAAAAAAAAAAAGTGTAATTCACGTAGAGGGACACCAGATGTGTCATGTCTCAAACTACAATGCCCCATCCGTTGTCTAAGCTGTATCACCGGAGGTTCCATCGCCAACTCAAAAAGCAACGGCGACAACCTCCATCCCTTCCTTGTCCCCCTGCCCACTGCCAACTGTTCCAAAAACAATAGGCCATGTCTGATCCTAATCATGAGTTTGGTAGACAGTAGCTGGATCCAAGATCCGAACCAGGGCCCAAAGCCCATTGCCCTCAAGACGCTCTGGAGATACAGCCAGTCAACCATATCAAATGTCTTAGCTATATCTACAGAAATCACTACTAAATTGTCCTGTAAATCTGCTGTCTCATGCATCACATGCATGAGCTGCTGTGAATTTATGATTGTGTTTCTACCGGGTATAAACCCACATTGGTCCATGTGTGTCAAATCCCGCTATCACTGGACCCAAACGAACCGCCAGCAGTTTACAAAAGAGCTTGACATACGTATTGATCATTGTAAATGATAGGTACGAGGATGGGTCAGCGGAATCTGCTCTTGGCTTCAGTACTATAGTTATGCATCGCTCCCTCATGGAAGGGGGTAGGATTCCACACTCCCTAGCTTATAAGTAAACCTCCAGCACACGTTGGGTAATGCCCGCAGTATAGATGCAGTAAAACTCTGCTGGGAAACTGTCGCCTCAAGGAGATTTCCCTCCGGCAGATTAGCCAGCGCTAACTGTAGCTCCTCTCGCCCATACTTTCTTGAGTAACTTGTGTAACTCAACCATTGACTTTATTGTGTTTTCTGCAACTCTGGGTGATTGTGTTAGCGATTTTAAAGCCAAATTTACTGGGTTCAATGACCATGCAGCTTTAACTGTAAGAGTAGCAGTCGAGGTTTTGTATAAACCAAGCCTTAAAGTTGGTTATAAACCAGTCTTGGCCTGAAAAAACATTTTCTAGAGGTAGCTGTAGACAGAGCAGCCAAGGCTGAACTAGGAGACATGCATAGCTTTTGCAATACCACTGTAGTCACAAAGTACTTACACACATGAAAGACAATACTCAGGCCCTCATTATGACCCTGGCGGACGGGGAAGAAGTGGCGGTAAAACCACCAACTGGCCAGCGGAAAAAAAATTGAATTATGACCATGGCGGTAATCCGCCACTTCTCCACTCCGACCGCCAGGGCGGTGATGACTGCTGGGCTGGAGACTTTGGTCTCCAGCCCAGCAGCTGTCACCAGACCGCCGGCGGTATCAGGACCCTGCATACCCCCATGGATTTCAGGCGGTTTGGAACTGCCACGAAATCCATGGCGGTAGGCACAATCAGTGCCAGGGAAATCCTTCCCTGGCACTGATAGGGGTTTCTAACAACCCCCTCCCCCACAGCCGAGTCCTAGACCCACACCCCAAACCCGCCTGCCACCCCCCAAAGGTGGCAGGACCCCCCTCCCCCACCTCCACCCCCACTATGCACATACACACACCCCTACACGCACACATACACTACCACAACACATACCCGCACACATACACGCACACCTGCACACAGACATATCTGCACACATTTCCCATACACACAACACACCCCCGCATGCATACACGCACTCACATACCCCCTCTACATACTCACACGCATACCCCCATGCACGCACACAAAACCCCCCCACCCCCCTCCCATAACGGACGATCAACTTACCTTGTCTGTTGATCCTCCGGGAGGGGACGGGATCCATAGGGGCTGCTCCGCAGCCAGCTCCACATCACCAGAACACCGCCACACCGAATCATGGAACGTGATTCGGTGGGCGGTGTTCTGATGACTGGGCGGTGGATGTGGAGCAGCCTCCACTTTCCTGCCGACCGCCAGTATGGCTGCTGGCATCTCTCCGTCCGAAAAAGGACGGAGGGCTGCCAGCAGTCATAATACGCTACGCGGAAAACCGCCTGCACTGGCGGTCTTCAGCACGGCAGCACCTCGCCGAGGTCGAAATGAGGGCCTCAGTGTTACCAAAAAAAAAGGTACTTTATTTTAGTGCCAAATATACATTGGAGACTATGAGGGTCATTCTGACCCTGGCGGCCGGTGGCCGCCAGGGCCACCGACCACGGGAGCACCGCCGACAGGCTGGCGGTGCTCCAATGAGCATTCTGACCGCGGCGGTTAAGCCGCGGTCAGAAGCGGAAAGTCAGCGGTCTCCCGCTGACTTTCCGCTGCTCATTGGAATCCTCCATGGCTGCGGAGCGCGCTCCGCAGCCATGAGGATTCTGACCCCCCCCTACCGCCATCCAGTTCATGGCGGGAAAGCCGCCATGAACAGGATGGCGGTAGGGGGGGTCGCGGGGCCCCTGGGGGCCCCAAAATGTATTTCACTGTCTGCCTTGCAGACAGTGAAATACGCGACGGGTGCAGTAGCACCCGTCGCACCTTCCCACTCCGCCGGCTCGATTACGAGCCGGCATCCTCGTGGGAAGGTCGTTTTCCCCTGGGCTGGCGGGCGGTTTTACTGGAACCGCCCGCCAGCCCAGGGGAAAACTCGTAATACCCGCCGCGGTCTTTTGACCGCGGCGCGGTAATTTGGAGGGCGGGATCCTGGCGGGCGGCCTCCGCCGCCCGCCAGGGTCATAATGAGGCCCTATATTCCCTTAGGAGGTAAGTAAATTACACAATATATATACTAGTAACCAAAAACAGGCAAGTAAACAGTCAGAAAATAGTGAAAATCACAATAGGTTGCAATGGGCCTAGGGGGAACACAAACCATATACTAAAATCGTGGAATGTGAAAGTCAGTTTCCCACCTAGGCAAGTGTAGTGTGTAGAGGGGTGCTGGGAGTATAAGAAAACACCAAAGATAAGTACAATACCCCACCCCACAGCCCAGGAAAGCAGGAGTAAAACTCAGCAAGTTTCCTAAAACACACTAGAAGTCGTGACAGAAGATCATGCAAGAACCAGAAGAGACTGCAAGACACCAAAAATGGATTTCTGGACCTGAAGACCTGTGGAAGAAGGTCAGGGGAGAACGGTAGCCCCTGCTAACCCAGATGAAGGTGCAAAAGAAGAACCACCGGTGAGAAGACAAAGTCGGTATTGCACCAAGGAAAACAGATGCGGGTTCCTGGTTTGTGCAAAAGATGTCCCACGTCGGATGGATGAATGCAGTCTGGTTTGCGTCTCTGGATTCTGCCAGCATGCCTTGGCACATGCAAAGCTCGTGGTTACTGTAAAATGGCGCTGCATATGACCAGGAGGGACCTGGTGGCCTCTACCCAGGAGAGGTAGACAGAGTGGGCTCTCAGAAACTCAGAGAGCCCTAAGAAGACCAGGCAGCACGCACAGGAGTCCCACAGCACGGGGACAAAGAAGGCATAAATGGAGGCCCACGCAGCACAACACAAAGGATTTCCTCGCCGCCGGATAACCACTCAGGAAGCTGTGTGTCGCAAGGTGGAGTGCTGGGGGCCTAAGCTGTGCTGTGCATTAAGAACTTCATGGAAGGTCGCACACAAGGCTTAGCAGCTGCAAGTCATACGGTGCACAGGGGTACTGTCTTGCATGGGGGGGCAAGCCCTTACCTCCACTAAAATTGGCCAGCTGGACATTGGGACTGTGGAGTCACTTTAGTCCACCACCCGTGTTGCTGGATCCACACCTGTCGTCTGGAGAAGGGACCCAAGCCACTGGTCGTCGCTTCAGAGAGCTGCCTACTGAAGCAGGGAAGTGACTCCGTCACTGCACAGGAGATTCCTTTGATTCTTCTAGTGCAGCCTGAAGACAGGCAGTCCTTGGAGGATGCGCGACCTGGAAAATGTTGTAGTTGGTGGCAGGAGCTGAAGATACAATGTTGCAGAAGTCGTCTTAGCTTCTTTGTTGCAGTTTTGTAGAGTTCCTGGAGCAGTCAGCGGTTGATCCGTCTGTAGAAGATGAAGTAAGGGTTGCAGAGGATTACTGCTGTTTTCTTGAAATCCGAATCTGAAGAAACACCCAGAGGAGAGACCCTAAATAGCCCTGAGAGGGGGATTGGTCACCTAACCTGACGTCACCTGCTGGCACTGGCCACTCAGATGCTCCCAGAGTTCCCTGACCATCCTGAAAACAAGATGGCAGAACCCAGGGACACTTTGGAGGAGCTCTGGCCACCAGCCCTGGGATGGTGATGGACAGGGGAGTGGTCACTCCCCTTTCCTTTGTCCAGTTTCACGCCAGAGCAGGGACTGGGGGTCCCTGAATTGGTGTAGACTGGATTATGCAAGGAGGGCACCATCTGAGCCCTTCAAAGCATTTCCAGAGGCCCTGGGAGGATACCCCTCTCATGCCTGTAACAGCTATTTCCAAAGGGAGAGGGTGTAACACCCCTCTCCTAAAGGAAATGCATTGTTCTGCCTTCCTGGGATTGAGTTGCTCAGGCCCCAGGAGGGTAGAAGTCTGTCTGTGAGGTGGCAGCAGCTGGGGATGCAGTGGGAACCTCAGAAGTCTGGTATGGCAGTACTGGGGGTCCACTGTGGAGCCCCCAGAGTGCATGGGATTGTGCTACCAATACTGGAATCAGTATTGTGGTACAATTCCCAGTTGTTAGACACCTTGCTTGGCCATATTCGGAGATACCATTGTGAAGCTATGCATAGGTATTGACCTATGTACAGTGTACGCTTAACCCGTTCTGTGCCGGGGACGTAATGGTTACGTCCACCGGCACATTGCTCCTGTGCCTAGGACGTAATCATTACGTCCTGGCACATGAGCTTGGAGGGAGCGCTCCCTCCGTGGGCTTCCCTCCCACCCCACCAAGGCAGGGATGGAAGCCCTTCCACTTCCACTGGACCCTCCCCTGACCCCCCCGACCCCATCCCAGTGAGCTCAGCTTCCAGTGCGTTTGCATTTCTCTTCCGATCATGTGATGGGGGCCTGAGAGGCTTCAAAGGGAAGGAAAGGAATTTCCTTCCCTTTGAAGTCTCTCAGAGCATTTCAGCAGCCAAACCGTGAAGCGATCTGGCTGCTGAAATGCCCACTAGGCACCAGGGATTATTTGGCATAAGGAAATTGGCATAATGGGAGCGACCCCTTGGGGAAGGGTCGCTCCCCAGGAGGCAATTTTTTCAGGGCTTTTATCTGTCCCCCCTGGGGGCAGATCGGCCTATCGGTATTAGGCTGATAAACCTCTAGGCGCCAGGGATCATTCTTTTCCCCCCCGGTTTTTAGAGGTGGGGAACGACCTCTTAGGCAAGGGTTGCTCCCCTAGGGGCAAATTATATTTAGGCCATTTCGGCAGGTCGGCCACTAGACACCAGGGAGTTTCTTTTTAAGGTAATTTCACACAAGGGGAGTGACCCATTAGGCAAGGGTCGCCCCCCTGGGGGGCATCTTTTTTTTAGGCCATTTCTGCCCCCCTCGGGGCGGATCAGCCTATTTTTATGAGGCCAATCTGGCCCCAAGGGGAGCAAAAACCACTAAACACCAGGGAGTTTTTTTTTTAAAAGGAGAATTTCACGTAAGGGGTGGGACCCCTTAGGCAAGGGTCGCTCCCGGGGGGGGGCAAATTTATTTTAGGCCAAAAACCTCTAGGCCCCAGGGATCATTTTCTTTTTTTTTAGAGGTGGGGAGCGACCCCTCAGGCAAGGGTTTCTCCCCTGGGGTGGGGAATTGTATTTAGGCCATTTCTGCCCCACTTGGGAGCAGATGGGCCTATTTTTATTAGGCCATCTGCCACCAAGGGGGCAGAAACCACTAGACACCAGGGATCTTTATTTTTTAGCATAATTTTCAGGCAAGGGAAGTGACCCCTTAGGCAAGGGTCGTTCCCCTGCGGGAGCAAATTTTTTTAAAGCCATTTCTGCCCCACTTCAGGGCAGATCGGCCTATTTTTATGGGGCCGATCAGAAACCACTAGGCACCGAGGATCTTTTTTTTGGTGCCAATTTCACACAAGGGGAGTGACCACATAGGCAAGGTTTGCTCCCCTGGGGGGGCAAATTTATTTTAGTCCATTTCTGCTCTCCTTGGGGGCAGACTGGCCTATTTCTATTAGGTCGATCTGCCCCCGGGGGGGCACAAACCACTTAGGCACCAGGGATTGGTGTGTGTGTATATGTGTGTTTTGTTTGGGGGGGCAGCCCCTTGGGCAAGGGTCGCTCCCCATGGGGGCACATTAGTGTTGGCCATATATCCCCCCTGTCTGGGCAGATTGGCCTATTTCTGGAAGGCCCATCTCCCCCTAAGGGGGGTGCAGGAAGCCCACCAGAGACCAGGGAAGATTGTTTTTAAATAAGAGGGTGGGGGTATGGCCATACCCCCACCCCAAATAAATGTGACCAAAATTGTTCTGCCCACCAGTGGGCAGATGGGGCAATTACCCCCAATCCACATGCTGGGGGGGCTGAAAGTCTACTAGATGCCAGGGAATTAAAAAAAAAAAAAAAAGTGGGGTTGTGGCTACCAACCAGTATGGGCCTGGTTATGCCCCCATCCCAACTGAAGGGGGTAACAGTCTTCCAGCTCTCCCCCAACACCCTAAAACATCTTATCCCACGGCAAGCAAGCGGACATTTGATTTTTTGGGGTTTTGGTTTTACATTTGGGTCATGAGAGCTTGGTTAACTCTCAAAATCGTCTCACTTGGAATGGTGAGGGCTGCATTTTATTGACTTTGGGACGCTGCCATGTAGAAAAATCCACAAGACCTAGACACATCTGAAAACTAAACATCTGGGTGATTCCAGGATAGTGTGCATCACATGCACCCCACACCATATTCTTACCCACAACGCCCTGCAAACCTCCAACTTTGCAGGAAATCACGCACTTCTCCCACATTTTTGTGATGGAACCTTCCAGAATCTGCACAAATCCACAAAATTCCTACCACCCAGCATTGTCTCATCTATACCGATAAAAATTCTGCTGCACTAGTCAACCTAAAAAAGTTTTTTTTCAAACTGCCCTTTTGAACCCACTTTGGTTCCCTCTCAGTTTCAACATGTTTTTGGCTCTTCCCTGTCACAAGCACTTGGCTCACCTACACAAGTGAGGTATCATTTTTACCGGGAGACTGAGGGGAACGTGGGGTGGTAGGAAATTTGTCCTGGTGCAGTGATACCACACAGAAATGTGGGGAAAAAGTTTTTTTAACTAAATTTGAGGTTTGCTGAGGATTCTGGGAATATTGTGGGATCCACGCAAGTCACACCTCCGGGACTCCCCTGGGTGTCTAGTTTTCAGAAATGTCTGGGTTTGGTAGGTTTCCCTGTATGGTTGCTGAGCCCAGGACCACATACACAGGTGCCCCCCCGCAAAAACAGTTTGTTTTGTTGTTGATGTGTTCACATAGTGTTTTGGGGCGTTTCCTGTCTCGGGCACTAGGCCTACCCACACAAGTGAGGTACCATTTTTATCGGGAGACTTGGAGGAATGCTGGGTGCAAAGACATTTGTGGCTCCTCTCTGATTCCAGAAATTTCTATCATCGAAATGTGAGGAAAAAGTGTTTTGTTAGCCAAATGTTGAGGTTTGCAAAGGATTCTGGGTAACAGAACCTGGTCTGAGCCCCACAAGTCACCCCATATTGAATTCCCCTAGGTGTATAGTTTTAAAAAATGTGCAGATTTGCTAGGTTTCCCTAGGTGCCGGCTGAGCTAGAAGCCAAAATCCACAGCTAGGCACTTTGCAAAAAACAGGTCTTTTTTCTTTAGGAAAATGTGATGTGTCCACATTATGGGGGTGATTCTCACCCTGGCGGGCGGCGGAGGCCGCCCGCCAGAGTTCCCCCCTCCAAAATACCGCTCCGCGGTCGAAAGACCGCTGAGGGTAATTTGGGTTTTGCACTGGGCTGGCGGGCGACCGCCAAAAGGCCGCCCGCCAGCCCAGTGCAAAACGGCCTTCCCACGAGGACGCCGGCTCAGAATTGAGCCGGCGGAGTGGGAAGGTGCGACGGGTGCAGTGGCACCCGTCGCGTATTTCAGTGTCTGCAAAGCAGACACTGAAATACAAAGTGGGGCCCTCTTACGGGGCCCCTGCAGTGCCCATGCCATTGGCATGGGCACTGCAGGGGCCCCCAGGGGCCCCACGACACCCCATACCGCCATCCTGTTCCTGGCGGCTCTGCCGCCAGCAACAGGATGGCGGTATGGGGTGTCAGAATCCCCATGGCGGCGCAGCGAGCTGCGCCGCCATGGAGGATTCTACAGGGCAGCGGAAAACCGGCGGGAGACCGCCGGTTTTCCCTTTCTGGCCGCGGCTGAACCGCCGCGGTCAGAATACCCTGTGGAGCACCGCCAGCCTGTTGGCGGTGCTCCCTCCAACCCTGGCCCCGGCGGTCCATGACCGCCGGGGTCAGAATGACCCCCTATGTTTTGGGGCATTTCCTGTTGCGGACGCTAGGCCTACCCACACAAGTGAGGTACCATTTTTATCAGGAGGCTTGGGGGAATGCTGGGTGGAAGGAAATTTGTGGCTCATCTCAGATTCCAGAACTTTCTGTCATCGAAATGTGAGGAAAAAGTGTTTTTTAGCCAAATTTTGAGGTTTGCAAAGGATTCTGGGTAACAGAATGAACCTGGTGAGAGCCCCACAAGTCACCCCATCTTGGATTCCCATAGGTGTCTAGTTTTCAAAAATGTGCAGGTTTGCTAGTTTTCCCTGGGTGCTGGCTGAGCTAGAAGCCAAAATCCACAGCTAGGCACTTTGCAAAAAACAGGTCTTTTTTCTTTAGGAAAATGTGATGTGTCCACATTATGTTTTGGGGCATTTCCTGTTGCCGGCGCTAGGCCTACCCATACAAGTGAAGTACCATTTTTATCGGGAGACTTGGAGGAACACTGGGTAGAAGGGAATTTGTGGCTCCTCTCAGATTCCAGAACTTTCTGTCACCGAAATGTGAAGAAAAAGTGTTTTTTTAGTCAAATTTTGAGGTTTGCAAAGGATTCTGGGAAACAGAACCTGGTGAGAGCCCCACAAGCCACCCCATCTTGGATTCCCCTAGGTGTCTTATTTAAAAAAATGCACAGGTTTGGTTGGTTTCCCTAGGAGCCGGCTGAGCTAGGGGCCAAAATCTACAGCTAGGCACTTTGCAAAAACATGTCAGATTTCAATGTAAAAATATGATATGTCCATGTTGTGTTTCCTGTTGCGAGCATTAGGCCTACCCATGCAAGTGAGGTACCATTTTTATCGGGAGACTTGGGGGAACATAGAATAGCAAAACAAGTGTTATTGCCCCTTGTCTTTATCTACATTTTTGCCTTCCAAATGTGAGACAGTGTGTAAAAATTACGTCTATTTGAGAAATGCCCTGTAATTCACATGCTAGTATGGGCACCCCGGAATTGAGAGATGTGCAAATAACCACTGCTTCCAAACACCTTATCTTGTTCCCATTTTGGAAATACAAAGGTTTTCTTGATACCTATTTTTCACTTTTTATATTTCAGCAAATTAATTGCTGTACCCGGGATAGAATGAAAACCCATTGCAAGGTGCAGCTCATTTATTGGCGCTGGGTACCTAGGGTTCTTGATTAACCTACAAGCCCTATATATCCCCGCAACCAGAAGAGTCCAGCAGATGTAACGGTATATTGCTTTAAAAAATCTGACATCGCAGGAAAAAGTTACAGAGTAAAACGTGGCGAAAAATGGCTGTTTTTTTCAGCTCAATTTCAATATTCTTTTATTTCAGCTGTTATTTTCTGTAGGAAACACTTATAGGATCTACACAAATTACCCCTTGCTGAATTCAGAATTTTGTCTACTTTTCAGAAATGTTTAGCGTCCCGGGATCCGGCATTGGTTTCACACCCATTTCTGTCACTAACTGGAAGGAGGCTGAAAGCACAAAAAACAGTAAAAATTGGGGATGTTCCAGTAAAATGCCAAAATTGTGTTGGAAAATTGGGTTTCTGATTCAAGTCTGCCTGTTTCTGAAAGCTGGGTAGATGGTGATTTTAGCACCACAAACCATTTGTTGATGCAATTTTCAGGGAAAAAACCACAAGCCTTCTTCTGCAGCCCTTTTTTCCCATTTCTTTGAAAAAAACGATTTTGTTTGCTGTACTTTGGCTAATTTCTTGGTCTCCTTCAGGGGACCCCACAAAGTCTGGGTACCTCTAGAATCCCTAGGATGATGAAAAAAAAGGACACAAATTTGGCATGGGTAGCTTATGTGGAGAAAAAGGTATGAGGGCCTAACCGCAAACTGCCCCAAAAGGCCAAAAAAAAGCTCAGCACAGGATGGGAAAAGGCCTGGCAGCGAAGGGGTTAAAATGCCATCCCCGCACTGATGAAGTCTGGGAAAATGGGCCTGGATGACAGGGGGTGGGGGGCAACTCTGCTAGTGCTGGGGTGCCCTCACACACAGGTACTTTGCACCCAGTCTTCAGGGTTGGAGGACCTGATATATAGGTGACTTATAAGTGACCTAGTGCAGTGAAAGTGGCTGTGGTATGCTATATTTCACACAGGCTGAAATGGCAGTCTTGAAGAAGCCTTTGTATGGGCTTCTTATGGTTGGCAAAATAAATACTGCAGCCCATAAGGATCAACTGGAACCCCAATGCCCTGGGTACCTATGTACCATGTACTAGGGATTTATAAGGGGGGTCCAGTATGTCAACTTAGAGTGAAATACAGAGTCACTCACATCTAGTGACAAATTTAGAAACAGAGAGAGCATGAACACGGGAGTTCTGATTAGCAGGACTCCAGTGACAATTTAGAAAACAGTGAAACACACTGACAAGCAGGCCATAAACTATAAGCACTGGGGTCCTGACTAGCAGGATCCCAGTGACACAGTCAAAACACACTGACATCAGGCAGAAATTGGGGGAAACATGCCAAAAATAGGGTAGTTTCCTACACTATCTATCATGGACCTTACAGACACTTTTGACTGGGTGTCCCACTCCAAATTGTAGTTCATTATGAAGGAATTGGGTGTGGAGCTGGCCCTTGTTTCCTTTATCTATCAACACTACTACTGTTTTCCCCCAGCCTTTACTTGGCAGTTTAGCCCACCAGGGAAAGGCTGGCGTAATGGGTGCCCCGGGGTCCCCCTGGGGGCCCCTGCACTGCCCATGCACTTGGCATGGGCAGTGCAGGGGCCCCCATGCACAGTCCCTTCGCGCATGTCACTGCCCGATTTACGGGCAGAGATATCCGCGACGGGTGCTGCTGCACCCGTCATACTGCTACATTGCCACCGGCTGTACGAGGCTGACCTGGTTTGTTGTGGGTACCTTGGGTACTTACACCTTATACAAGGTCCAGTTATCCCTTATTAGTGAAGTAGTAGTGTTCTAGCAGCTTAGGCTGATAGAGGTAGCTAAAGCAGAGCAGCTTTGGCTCAACTAGGAGACATGCAAAGCTCATGCAATACCATTTATAGTCACACAGTACTTATACACAAGTAAAGACAATACTCAGTGTTACCAAAAATAAAGATATTAATTTGGGTGACACAGTACCAAAAATATCTTAGAGATAATACTCCTCCTGGAGGTATGTACTATACACAATACATACACTAGGCACCAAAATTAAACAAGTAAGTAGTCATAGAACAGTGCAAACAATAGGAAATGCCATAGAATGCAATTGGAGAAAAACGGTCTAGGGGCAACACAAACCATATACTAAGAAAGTGGAATGTGAATTACGAATTCCCCCCTAGACAAGTGTAGTGTGTGCAGAATCGCTGGGAGAGTAAGAATACAGTAAAGGTAAGTAAATTACGCCACCCCAGAGCCCAGAAAAGCAGGAGTAAAGTACTGCAAGTTTCCTTAGGACACACTACACCTCGTGATTGGGATTTTGCAGTAACCAACCAAGTCTGCAAACAATAACTGCTGGATTCCTGGACCCGAAGACCTGCAAAAGAAGGGGATCAAGTTCAGAAGTTCCAGGAAGTTCAGGAGCCCCTGCCAACCCAGAAGAGGGTGCAAAAGAAGAGTCCCCCGTTAGTCAAAGTCTGCAGGAATGCACCCTAGGAAGATGCCAGCGGGTTCCTGCATGATGCAAAAGATGTCCCATGACATGAATATGGATGCAGACGTGATTTTGTGTTGGAAGTCGCCAACAAGCCTTGGTTATGACAAATATGTGTTTTGCATCAAAATGGTGCTGGCTGGACCCAGGAGGGACCTGGTGGGCTCAACTCTGTGTGAGGAGGAAGAGGGGGCTCTCAGCACTTCACAGAGCTCTCACGATGCCAGGCAGCACCCATGGGAGTCCCAGGACACGGGGACAAAGGAGGTGCAAAACGCGGTTGGTGCAGCACAACAAAGGAAGGTCCCATGCCACCGAAGAAAAACTCAGTGAGTTGAGCATCATAGGATGGAGTGCTGGGGACCTGGGCCAGGCTGTGCACAAAGGAATCTTGCAAATATTGCACAGAGGCCTCAGGAGGTGAAGAAGATGCAGTACACAGGGATACCGTAGCTCTCAGGGAAGGCAAGGTCTTACCTCCTCCAAACTGTGTCAGCAGGACCTCGGGACAGTCCATATGGATGGGGTCCACCCTCTGGGTCCTTAGGAGCATGCCCGTTGTTGTGAGAGGAGTCCAAGGGTACCAGTCGTCGTCTTAGAAGGTACCTGCGTGAGCAGGGGAGTGACTCTGTCAACCCACGGGAGATTTCTTTGGTCCTTCTGGTGCAGGATGAAGACAGGGAGTCCTCAGTGCGTGCACACCATGGAAACTGTTGCAGTTGCTGGCTGGAGCTGAAGTTGCAGAGAAAAAGTATCCCTTGTGGATACTTTGTTGCTGTTACAGCTGTTCCTGGAGCAGGCTGCGGTTGATCCGAGGTCAAAGGATGAAGTAGTAGTTGCAGAGGATTCCTGAAGGAAACTTGCAAGCAGAATCTGAAGAGAACCCACAGGAGAGACCCTAATAGCCATGAGAGGGGGATTGGCTACCTTATCAGGCATGGACCTATCAGGAGGGGTCTCTGACGTCACCTGCTGGCACTGGCCACTCGGAGCCCTCCAGAGTGCCCCCACACCTTGCAAAGCAAGATGGCTGAAGTCTGGGACACACTGGAGGAGCTCTGGGCCCCACCCCTGGGGTGGTGACGGACAGGGCAGTGGTCACTCCCCTTTCCTTTGTCCAGTTTCAAACCAGATCAGGGGACAAGGGGTCCCTGAACTGGTGTAGACTGGCTTACGCAAGGAGGGCACCATGTGTGCCCTTCAAAGCATTTCCAGAGGCTGGGGGAGGCTACCCCTCCCCAGCCTGTAACACCTATTTCCAAAGTGAGAGGGTGTAACACCCTGCTCTCCGAGGAAATGCTTTGTTCTGCCTGAGCTGCTCTGAACCCAGGAGGGCGGAACCCTGTCTGTGAGGTGGCAGCAGCTGTAGCTGCAGTGCAAGCCTCAGAGAGCTGGTTTGGCAGTACTGGGGGTCCATAGTGGAGCCCCCAGGATGCATGGAATTGGCTCCCAAATACCAGATTTGGAATGGGGGGACAATTCCATGATCTTACACAAGTTACATGACCATATTTGGAGTTACCATTGTGAAGCTACATTTAGGTATTGACCTATATCTAGTGCACGCGTGTATTGGCGTCCCCGCACTCACAAAGTCCCGGGGAATGGCCCTGAACTATGTGGGGGCACCTTTGCTAGTGCAAGGGTGCCCTCACACTTAGTAACTTTGCACCTAACCTTCAGCAAGTGAAGGTTAGGCATATAGGTGGCTTATAAGTTACTTAAGTGCAGTGAAAATGGCTGCAATGGCAGCCCTGTACAAGGGTTTGTCTGAGCTCCCTATGGGTGGCAAAAGAAATGCTGCAGCCCATATGGATCTCCTAGAACTCCAATGCCCTGGGTACCTAGGTGTAGGAGGCTGGACTGGCTTGTAGTGGGTACCAAGGGGTACTTATACTTTGCACCAGGCCCAGGTATCCCTTATTAGTGTAGAGGGGTGTCTAGCAGCTTAGGCTGATAGAAAAGGTAGCTTAGCAGAGCAGCTTAGGCTGAACTAGGAGACGAGTGAAGCTCCTACAGTACCACTAGTGTCATATGCACAATATCATAAGAAAACACAATACACAGATATACTAAAAATAAAGGTACTTTATTTTTATGACAATATGCCAAAGTATCTCAGTGAGTACCCTCAGTATGAGGATAGCAAATATACACAAGATATATGTACACAATACCAAAAATATGCAGTAATAGCAATAGAAAACAGTGCAAACAATGTATAGTCACAATAGAATGCAATGGGGGCACATAGGGATAGGGGCAACACAAACCATATACTCTAGAAGTGGAATGCGAACCACGAATGGACCCCAAACCTATGTGACCTTGTAGAGGGTCGCTGGGACTGTAAGAAAACAGTGAGGGTTAGAAAAATAGCCCACCCCAAGACCCTGAAAAGTGGGTGCAAAGTGCACCTAAGTTCCCCAAAGAACACAAAAGTCGTGATAGGGGAATTCTGCAAGGAAGACCAACACCAGCAATGCAACAACAATGGATTTCCTGACGAGAGTACCTGTGGAACAAGGGGACCAAGTCCAAAAGTCACGATCAAGTCGGGAGTGGCAGATGCCCAGGAAATGCCAGCTGTGAGTGCAAAGAAGCTGCCACCGGATGGTAGAAGCTGTGGATTCTGCAAGAACGACAAGGGCTAGAAACTTCCACTTTGGAGGATGGATGTCCCACGTCGTGAAGAGTCGTGCAGAGGTGTTTCCGTGCAGAAAGACCGCAAACAAGCCTTGCTAGCTGCAAGGGTCGCGGTTAGGGTTTTTGGATGCTGCTGTGGCCCAGGAGGGACCAGGATGTCGCCAATTGCGTGAGGAGAAAGAGGGGGCGCCCAGCAAGACAAGGAGCCCTCTCAGAAGCAGGCCGCACCCGCAGAAGTGCCGGAACAGGCACTACGAAGTGGAGTGAACCGGAGCTCACCCGAAGTCACAAAAGAGGGTCCCACGACGCTGGAGGACAACTCAGGAGGTCGTGCACTGCAGGTTAGAGTGCCGGGGACCCAGGCTTGGCTGTGCACAAAGGAAATCCTGGAAGAGTGCACAGGAGCTAGAGTAGCTGCAAAACACACGGTTTCCAGCAATGGAGTCTAGCGTGGGGAGTGTAGGAAGTTGGCTCTGTATGCACTATTTCAAAGTAAAGAATAGTATGCACAGAGTCCAAGGGTTCCCCTTAGAGGTAAGATAGTGGCAAAAAGAGATAATACTAATGCTCTGTTTTGTGGTAGTGTGGTCGAGCAGTAGGCTTATCAAAGGAGTAGTATTAAGCATTTGCTGTACATACACACAGGCAATAAATAAGGAACACACACTCAGAGACAATTCCAGGCCAATAGGTTTTGTTATAGAAAAATATATTTTCTTAGTTTATTTTAAGAACCACAGGTTCAAATTCTACATGTAATATCTCATTTGAAAGGTATTGCAGGTAAGTACTCTAGGAACTTTGAATAATCACAATAGCATATATACTTTTTACATAAAACACATTTAGCTGTTTTAAAAGTGGACACTGCAATTTTCACAGTTCCTGGGGGAGGTAAAGTAATGTTAGTTCTTGCAGGTAAGTAAACCACCTACGGGGTTCAGATTGGGGTCCAAAGTAGCCCACCGTTGGGGGTTCAGAGCCACCCCAAAGTTACCACACCAGCAGCTCAGGGCCGGTCAGGTGCAGAGTTCAAAGTGGTGCCCAAAACACATAGGCATCAATGGAGACGGGGGTGCCCCGGTTCCAGTCTGCCAGCAGGTAAGTACCCGCGTCTACGGAGGGCAGACCAGGGGGGTTTTGTAGGGCACCAGGGGGGACACAAGTCCACACAGAAAGTACACCCTCAGCAGTGCGGGGGCGGCCGGGTGCAGTGTGTAAACAAGCGTCGGGTTTCCAATAGATTTCAATGAGAGACCAAGGGGTCTCTTCAGCGGTGCAGGCCGGCAAGGGGGGGGCTCCTCGGGGTAGCCACCACCTGGGCAAGGGAGAGGGCCTCCTGGGGGTCACTCCAGCACTGGAGTTCCGATCCTTCAGGTCCTGGGGCTGCGGGTGCAGGGTCTTTTCCAGGTGTCGGGATTTCAGAGACAGGCAGTCGCGGTCAGGGGGAGCCTCGGGATTCCCTCTGCAGGCGTCGCTGTGGGGGCTCAGGGGGGACAACTTTGGTTACTCACAGTCTCGGAGTCGCCGGAGGGTCCTTCCTGAGGTGTTGTTTCTTCACCAGTCGAGTCGGGGTCGCCGGGTGCAGTGTTGCAAGTCTCACGCTTCTTGCGGGGATTGCAGGGGTCTTTAAATCTGCTCCTCTGGACACAAAGTTGCAGTCTTTGTTGAACAGGGCCGCTGTTCTCTGGAGTTTCTTGGTCTTTTGGAAGCAGGGCAGTCCTCTGAGGATTCAGAGGTCGCTGGTCCCGGGGAAAGCGTCGCTGGAGCAGTTTTCTTCTGAAGGAGGGAGACAGGCCTGTAGGGCTGGGGCCAAAGCAGTTGGTGTCTTCTTCTTCTCTGCAGGGTTTTTCAGCTCAGCAGTCCTCTTCTTCTTTAAGTTGCAGGAATCTAAATTCTTAGGTTCAGGGAAGCCCTTAAATACTAAATTTAAGGGCGTGTTTAGGTCTGGGGGTTAGTAGCCAATGGCTACTAGCCCTGAGGGTGGGTACACCCTCTTTGTGCCTCCTCCCAAGGGGAGGGGGTCACATTCCTATCCCTATTGGGGGAATCCTCCATCTGCAAGAAAGAGGATTTCGAAAAGTTAGAGTCACTTCAGCTCAGGACACCTTAGGGGCTGTCCTGACTGGCCAGTGACTCCTCCTTGTTTTTCTCATTAATTCCTCCGGCCTTGCCGCCAAAAGTGGGCCCGTGGCCGGAGAGGGCGGGCAACTCCACTAGCTGGAGTGCCCTGTGGTGCTGGAACAAAGGGGGTGAGCCTTTGAGGCTCACCGCCAGGTGTTACAGCTCCTGCCTGGGGGAGGTGATAGCATCTCCACCCAGTGCAGGCTTTGTTACTGGCCACAGAGTGACAAAGGCACTCTCCCCATGTGGCCAGCAACATGTCTCGAGTGTGGCAGGCTGCTAAAACCAGTCAGCCTACACAGGTAGTTGGTTAAGGTTTCAGGGGGCACCTCTAAGGTGCCCTCTGGGGTGTATTTCACAATAAAATGTACACTGGCATCAGTGTGCATTTATTGTGCTGAGAAGTTTGATACCAAACTTCCCAGTTTTCAGTGTAGCCATTATAGTGCTGTGGAGTTCGTGTTTGATAGACTCCCAGACCATATACTCTTATGGCTACCCTGCACTTACAATGTCTAAGGTTTTGCTTAGACACTGTAGGGGCACAGTGCTCATGCACTGGTGCCGTCACCTATGGTATAGTGCACCCTGCCTTAGGGCTGTAAGGCCTGCTAGAGGGGTGACTTATCTATACTGCATAGGCAGTGTGAGGTTGGCATGGCACCCTGAGGGGAGTGCCATGTCGACTTACTCGTTTTGTCCTCACCAACACACACAAGCTGGCTAGCAGTGTGTCTGTGCTGAGTGAGGGGTCCCCAGGGTGGCATAAGATATGCTGCAGCCCTTAGAGACCTTCCCTGGCATCAGGGCCCTTGGTACCAGGGGTACCAGTTACAAGGGACTTATCTGGATGCCAGGGTGTGCCAATTGTGTAAAACAAAAGTACAGGTTAGGGAAAGAACACTGGTGCTGGGGCCTGGTTAGCAGGCCTCAGCACACTTTCAAATCAAAACATAGCATCAGCAAAGACAAAAAGTCAGGGGGTAACCATGCCAAGGAGGCATTTCCTTACAGGGAGGCAAGGACTTACCTCCACCAAACTTGGACTGAAGAGTCACTGGACTGTGGGAGTCACTTGGACAGAGTTGCTGAGTTCAAGGGACCTCGCTCGTCGTGCTGAGAGGAGACCCAGAGGACCGGTGATGCAGTTCTTTGGCGCCTGCGGTTGCAGGGGGAAGATTCCGTCGACCTACGGGAGATTTCTTCGGAGCTTCTAGTGCAGAGAGGAGGCAGACTACCCCCACAGCATTCACCACCAGGAAAACAGTCGAGAAGGCGGCAGGATCAGCGTTACAAGGTCGCAGCAGTCGTCTTTGCTACTTTGTTGCAGTTTTGCAGGCTTCCAGCGCGGTCAGCAGTCAATTCCTTGGCAGAAGGTGAAGAGAGATATGGAGAGGAACTCTGATGAGCTCTTGCATTTGTAATCTAAGGAATTCCCCAAAGCAGAGACCCTAAATAGCCAGAAAAGGAGGTTTGGCTACTTAGGAGAGAGGATAGGCTAGCAACACCTGAAGGAGCCTATCAGAAGGAGTCTCTGGCGTCACCTGCTGGCACTGGCCACTCAGAGCAGTCCAATGTGCCAGCAGCACCTCTGTTTCCAAGATGGCAGAGGTCTGGAGCACAGTGGGGGAGCTCTGGGCACCTCCCAGGGGAGGTGCAGGTCAGGGGAGTGGTCACTCCCCTTTCCTTTGTCCAGTTTCGCGCCAGAGCAGGGCTGAGGGATCCCTGAACCGGTGTAGACTGGCTTATGCAGAGATGGGCACCATCTGTGCCCATCAAAGCATTTCCAGAGGCTGGGGGAGGCTACTCCTCCCCAGCCCTGACACCTTTTTCCAAAGGGAGAGGGTGTAACACCCTCTCTCTGAGGAAGTCCTTTGTTCTGCCTTCCTGGGCCAAGCCTGGCTGGACCCCAGGAGGGCAGAAACCTGTCTGAGGGGTTGGCAGCAGCAGCCGGTGCAGTGAAACCCCAAGAAAGGTAGTTTGGCAGTACCCAGGTCTGAGCTAGAGACTCGGGGGATCATGGAATTGTCTCCCCAATGCCAGAATGGCATTGGGGTGACAATTCCATGATCTTAGACATGTTACATGGCCATGTTCAGAGTTACCATTGTGATGCTATACATATGTCGTGACATATGTATAGTGCACGCGTGTAATGGTGTCCCCACACTCACAAAGTCCGGGGAATTTGCCCTGAACAATGTGGGAGCACCTTGGCTAGTGCCAGGGTGCCCACACACTAAGTAACTTAGCACCCAACCGTTACCAGGTAAAGGTTAGACATATAGGTGACTTATAAGTTACTTAAGGGCAGTGGTAAATGGCTGTGAAATAACGTGGACGTTATTTCACTCAGGCTGCAAAGGCAGGCCTTTGTAAGAATTGTCAGATCTCCCAATGGGTGGCACAAGAAATGTTGCAGCCCATAAGGATCTCATGGGACCCCAATACCCTGGGTACCTCAGTACCATATACTAGGGAATTATATGGGTGTTCCATTATGCCAATGCAAATTGGTCACTAGCCTGTTAGTGACAATTTGGAAAGAAAATGAGAGAGCATAACCACTGAGGTTCTGGGTAGCAGAGCCTCAGTGAGACAGTTAGTCATATCACAGGTAACACATACAGGGCACACTTATGAGCACTGGGGCCCTGACTGGCAGGGTCCCAGTGACACATACAACTAAAACAACATATATACAGTGAAATATGGGGGTAACATGCCAGGCAAGATGGTACTTTCCTACACTAGGTACCATATACTAGGGACTTATAAGGGGGGTCCAGTGTGCCAATTGAAATTGGTAAATGAAGTCACTAGCCTACGGTGACAAATTTAAAAGCAGAGAGAGCTTAAGCACTGAGGTTCTGATTAGCAGAGCCGCAGTGACACAGTCAAGCACTACTGACAACACACACATTAGGCCACAAACTATGAGCACTGGGGTCCTGGCTAGCAGGATCCCAGTGAGACAGGTAAAACACACTGACATACAATCACAAACAGGCCAAAAGTGGGGGTAACCATGCTAGAAAGAGGCTACTTTCTCACACCGGCTCTATGTGGAGCCGGCGTCAATGTACAGGCCCTGCATTCCGTTGGGCCGGCTGGCAGAAACACTGTAGTAGTAGTACCTGAGACTAAATCATTGCAAGTATTTTCTTTTTTTAAGGAATAGTTTTCAGACATGAATTTTGCGTTCATGCTTCCACCCACCCTGACAATGCCAATAGTTATGTGCAAGGTTGCTATTTTACATGGACAATATTTACGAAAATTAAATATTGGAGAAGTTTTCGTACAGTGCACATGCTGAAGGTATGTATTTAAAGATCATATTATATGTAATAATAAAGAACAGTCATTGGCAAAGCCAATAGGTTTCGCCTATGCAAAATCTATTGTCTCTGTCAATGTTTTTGAACATGTTGCAGATGACTATAATAAAGATGTGAAGTAATGGAAAGAGCTGACGACTTGGGGAACTGGGCTCGAGTCTCGTTGTTGGCTTGACATCCTGGCCACATCATGTAATCTTCCCAGGGCCATAAAAAAGTATCTTTGTGCAATTAACTGTTGCTCTTACAAAGCGCTGAAATCCTTTATACAAACTTTAAAGTAATTTCTTTCAAAGCTGCCTGTTAGAAATGTGATTTCTGGTTGGCTAGGATATGCACCTAAGCCAGGCAGAACCCACCCACTCTAGTCAGGGCAAGGGAGTTACACACCCAAGAAATCCCCTGCTCACCCTGTTGGTAGCTTGGCAAGAGCAGTTAGGCCTATCCCAGAGGCAATGTGTAAAGTGATTGCACAACACACACAACACACATGATGCACTATCCCCACCACAAAGGAAACACAATACCAAGTTATATAAAATAAACTGTATTCTACACAACATCATTAGTCCAAACACAACATGTATCAGTAATACCCTGCTACACAAGCAGTTGTCAGAACATTACTCAGTACTATTACTCTGCAAATGCCAGAAGTAGTCACATAAAACACATAGGTTACTGGTTATTCTGCAACATAAGCAGTAGTCAGGAAAACATTGTTAGCAAGAATGCACAGGTCATAGTGAACACGTTACCAAAAATGCACATGTCCTAGTAAACATTATCATAAATGCACTCTCACCTACATCATACAAAAGGGGCGGTAAATCCCAGCCCCATAGATGCCATGCAGGAGCTCACATGCTCCTATTACCCAGAATATGGTAAATGCAGTGATATCTAGTAATGTCCCGTTCTCCTCATGGGGATTGCTACCCTCAAAAATGCGGCACAATGTTCGGTGGGAGGGGAGATCAGGCCGCTCCTGCCTACTCCAATTACTCAATGCTTGCAAACTCAGAGGATTTCTTTGATGGCTGCCTGTGTCTGCGAGGAGGTGCGCCTCCTCAGAGAAGGACTGCTAATAAGGGGCTCAGCAGGAATGGGCCCCCCGTTGAGGGTTCCACCTCCCGTCCTGCCCGAGATTCTAGGGAGGTCCCTTATCAGGGGGCCTTCAGCGCGGGTCCGATGCTTGTCAGGGCGGTCCGCAAATTTAGATGTTCCCTGATGGCGACCCTTCCTCCTGGCAGCCGCTCCTCCACTGACCACGGTGGCAGCACCCAACCCGGTGTGTGAGCTTCTCCAGATAGCCATTCCGGGCCACGCTGGTGAATGCACCAAAGCAGGTGCCTTCTCACTGCGCTAGCTCTGCGGCCTTCATAGGAGGTGGGGTACAATTACCATGGCCCGGAATGCGTTTCCATTGCTCGAGGGCAGATGCCCATAAAGCACTTTTCCTGCACTGTGCTCAACTTAATATCTTGGAAAGCTAGTGCTCTCCTCATGTTTAGGAAAACAAAGCGCTCTTCCTGCACCACAAGGGCTGTTAGATGTAGCACTTTAGTGCTGAACAGCAAGAAGCGTTGCAGGAGACAAGGGGCATGCCACCCAGCCCCTGGAGACTGCAAAAGGGGGCACAGGGCGGAAGGGCCCGAGCAAACAAGTGAGCACAAAGAGTTGCAGGCAGTGTAAGTTCTTCCAAGTGAGTCAGCAGTTGACAGGTCGGCACAACAGCAGCAGTCCTAAGGCAGTTCCAGGCAAGTCCCTCCAGCAGCATCCTGTGTCCACGTCAGCCCATTAGTGGAAACCCCCTGTACTTATACGCAGTTTTCTACAAGCTTTCACAAAAGGGGGAGAAGAGGTTCCAACCAGTTCCAACTGGTTCTAGGAGTGTCCCCTCTCTCTTCCAGTACAGGCTCCAGACATCGGTTGGGGGTAAACGAGCCCCTTGTCTGAGGCCAGGGCACAGCCTTCACAAATGCAGGTGTGCCCCGCCTCTCCGTCTCTCAGCCCATGAAGACCATTCAAAATGCAGATGCACCTCTGTGACACCTCCACCCTCCCTGTGTACAGGCTGTCTGAAAAGTATGCACAAAGCACAGATGTCACTCTGCCCCAGACGTGTATTGGAGTCAAGCTGCAAAACACCAGACATAAGCACAGAGAAATGCTCACTTTCTAAAAGTGGCATTTCTATAATTGTAATTAAAAAAAACACCTACACCAGTAAGCAGCATTTCTCACTACCATTACAACCATTCCAAACATGCATCTGCTACCCCTCATAGATCAGACAATACCCCCTAGACATAAGGCAGGGCATTTCCTATGCAATCTCATGAGCAAGGCAGCACTCACAGCAGTGAGAAACCAAATAGGCTGTTTGTCACTACCAGGACAGGCCACACAACCAGTCACATGTCCTGCCTTCCACATACACAGCACCCTGCCCATAGGGCTAGCGAGGGCCTACCTTAGGGGTGACTGGAGTTCCAGACCTGGCAAGTAAACTTGGATGCCAGGTCCCTGTGGCAGTAAACTGTGCACACCGGCCCTGCACTAGCAGGCCAGAGACAAGTAGCATTTAATTTACAGGCCCTGCGCATACAGATACCGCTGTACAAGAGACTTACAGGTAAATTAAATGTGCCAATTAGGTGTTAATCAATCTTTCCAACTTTAGAAGGGAGAGCACCTGCACTTTAGCACTGATCAGCAGTGATAAAGTGCACAGAGTCCTAGAGCCAACAACAAGAGGTCAGAAAAAATAGGAGGAGGGAGGTAAAAAGCTTGGGGATGACCCTGCAAAAAGGGCCAGGTCCAACACTGTCTACACAGTGAAAAAAGGTGATGTGTACACTTTTAAGGTGTGCCAATGTGCTAGGAGGAGAAGAGGAAGCCTGCAAGGGAGGAAGCCTGTGAGGGGAGTGAGGCTGGGTCAGGAAGCACAGCAGTGGAGGAAGCAGTGTTCGCCCTGCGCCACAGGGAGTGCTGGGATGGCAGACAATCGCTAGGGGGAGTAGTAGTAAAATATAGCAATATTCAGTATTCAGTGGATTTTCTAGACATTTTGGCCCCTGTGCCACTGCACCATGCAAATCATGGCCCTGATGCCTGCAAGGTGATTACACTTGTTACTGCTTGTTTAGTAGTAAAATATAGCAATAATTGGTGGTCAGTGGGTTTCCCAAAGCTTTTGGTCCCTGTGCCACTGCACCTGCTGCACCCTTCAAATAATGGTCTTAGTGCCTGCAAAGTAACAGCACTTGTGACTGCTTGTTTAGTTGTAAAATATGTGCCTGGGGCCCAGAAAACAAATATTTGGAACAACATTCTTGAAATAGTGAACTCCCTTGGTGTCACCCACAGGACCATACCAGAAATAGGGAAATGCTGGTATGACCTAAAGTCCCATACCAAAGAGAAGGTGGCCAGAGGGATGGCAGAGGCATGTGCCACAGGTGGTGGTCCCTCCAAACGTCCTCCCCCTGCTCCAATGGAAGCACTTATTGAGGAGATACTTGAACCTGAAAGTGTGATGGGAGTGTCAGATATTGACACCTCAAATCTTGCAGGCTCCAGTCAAATTAATGTCTTGTATTAAATTTTCCATCACATATTGTTTGTTTTCAAGTACAAGATATTAGCTACAAAAACTCCATTTACATTTTTGCTGTACTCTGAAATGCATTATGGGAGTTGTAGTACAGCCAAGTTATATGTTGTAGTGTGCATTGATGCATAAACTACATATAGCTATTTTCATGTTAAAAACACATAAATCACATGATAAATTATATTATGCGAACTTAGTAACCATTTATTTACAATACCTAAATACATACATTTCTACAGTTCACACTCGGGACATGTATGAGTCTTGAAGCAACTTACACACTAGTGGAATTTGATGACAGCACAATTGCTACTCCTACACCCGAAATTCAAACTCCAACTACTAGGGCAGGTAAGGTGGCACCACTACTAGACTAGGTGGAAAGAGATGAAGAGTAAAAAAATAATGCAGGAAGACATCTTCTTCTGTAAGTAGGACACACAGACAACATAGAGTCCAACAACGTACAGTTCACAATGATGATGTCTCTAAGGACATGTCAGACAGTTCACAAATGTTTGATGGGTTTGAGAAATCAATTGTCACAAAACTGTTTCTGCAAGACAAACAGATAAAAACAGTGACTAGGCAACTGCAAATCATGTCACATTCAATGCTGCAACTGCAAAAAGGTCAAGAGTGTTGGATTGCTCCCATGGAAAAGGAGCAACGTATGCAAAGTCATAGGTACAAGCAGCACATGGCACACTGTGATGCATTTATCTATCAGCGTAGCAACCAACACTCTTGCCAGGAGAACTGTGAACATCCAAAATGACACAGGGCTCTGCTGTCAAGATGTAACACGTGGTCTGGTCCAAGTGACCACAGCTCTGGAAAACATTCAGACACATAACTTGGTAGTCACCAACATATTACTACCACCTGAAAGTGAAGGACCTTTGCTACACGTGTCCCATCCTGTTGAATCAGTAGTGGTGGTAGTTCGTCATCTGAGTCTGATTATGGCTCTATGTTGACGTTGTGAAGACCCTTCCTCATGGCTATGTTGTGAAGAATAACACATGTGGCAATGATTTTGACACAGGTCTCTGGTCTGTAGAGTAGTGTCATTATGGTCTTAGGTAGGCATCTAAAACGTGATTTCAGTATTTCAAAAGTCTGTTCAATTATTGATTGTGTTGTTGTGAGAAAGTAACCTCTTTCTAGCATAGTTACTACCATTTTTGGCCTGTTTGTGTTTGTCAGTGTGTTTTTACTGTCTCACTGGTGTGCTCCTAGCCAGGACCCCAGTGCTCATAGTTTAAAACCTATTTGTCAGTGTGTTTTGCCTGTCTCACTGGGATCCTGGTAGCCAGGACCCCAGTGCTCATAGTTTGTGGCCTATGTGTGTTATCAGTGTGCTTGACTGTGTCACTGAAGTTCTGCTAACCAGAACTCCAGTGCTTATGCTCTCTCTACTTACCAAATTTGCCACTGCAGTTTAGTGACTCCATATTCCAATTCTGATTGGCACACTGTACCCCCCTTATAAGTCCCTAGTATATGGTACCTAGGTACCCAGGGCATTGGGGTTCCAGGAGCTCCTTTTGGGCTGCAGCATTTCTTTTACCACCAATAAGGAGCTCATACAAACCTTTCTTCAGGACTGCCACTGCAGCCTGAGTGAAATATTGCACACATTATTTCACAGCCATTTTACACTGCACTAAGGGCCAGACGTACGAACACATTTTCCCATAGACACAGAATGGGCAAAACTGCGTGCTACATCTGGCCCTAAGTAACTTATAAGTCACCTATATGTCTAACCTTCATTTACTGATGGCTAGGTGCAAAATTACTGTGTGTGAGGGCACCCTTGCACTAGCAAAGGTGCCCCCACATTGTCAAGGGCCAATTCCCCGGACTTTGTGAGTGCAGGGACACCATTATAAGTGTGCACTACATTGTGGTACTGAAAATTCTGGACCCGTGTTATAAACATCGTCGTATCACAACGATTTTGGTATCAGCAGACCGAGAATGATTAGAATAGTATGCACAAGCATTGTATTCATATTCGGGTAACAAAATCACCCGAATATCAGAGTTTCCGTCTTGAACCCTTGTGTTCCATTTAAACGACAGCCATTTTGTGATTGCCCTCACATAGGCCAATGTCTAATGCTGAAAACGAGTCTGAAGGACACGTACACCTTTGCTGACTCCTCTGTGACCTGGGCAAGCTGACTCCACTGCCTGAAGCCAAACCTGTTCGGCCAGTTTCTTTCCCAGTGGCCGAATGAGATTAGTATCAAGGCACAACACATCATAAACCTTTCATCACACACAAACCATGCCTAATCTTACACACACCTGTCTCTGTTTCTTTCTTTATGACTTGCTTTACAAGGAGGAGGTGCCCGTTTATATTGGGGGTCCGTCGATATCTGATGAAAGTACTAAGCCTTGCCGGGTAATTGATTGAGGGCTGGACAAACTGGAATATGGGCTTGTCATCATAAACCTGCTATTTCTTTGTAGTGAAAATATGTGAATGGTCAACTGTAAAATAAGGAATGTTTGCCTAAAGCATAATATTTTGTATAAAAGAGAAGGTTAGCTTTGCAAAGGAAGCAGTCTCCTGAGAATATACACCGTGTTGTACTTCTAGGATACCTGTTACTGGCTGCAGCCAATAAACAAGATCTTTGACTTCACCAAGAAGACTCTGTGTTTCTGTAGTCTGAAACAGGAAGGACTCGAAGTCTTAGGGTGTGTTCCCTGGCACCGCTGGGTTCTGAAAAACCCAGTACTTCAACATGTATGTCAATACATATATGTAGCTTCACAATGGTAACTTCGAATATGGCCATGTGAGGTGTCTAAGATCATGGAATTGCCCCCCAATCCAAATCTGGTATTGGGGGGCCAATCCTATGCACCCTGAGGACTCCACCATGGACCCCCTAGTACTGCCAAACAAGCTCTCTGAGATTTCCACTACAGCCCCAGCTGCTGCCATCTCACAGACAGGTTTCTACCCTCCTGGGGACTGAGCAGCTCAATCCCAGGAAGACAGAACAATGCATTTCCTTTGGGAGGAGGGTGGTACACCATCTCCCTTTGGAAATAGGTGTTACAGGCTTTGAAGGGGTAGCCTCCCCGAGCCTCTAGAAATTGTTTAAGATGGGCACAAACTGTGCCCCCCTTGCATAAACCAGTCTATACCGGTTGAGGGACCCCCAGTCCCTGCTCTGGAGCAAATCTGGACAAAGGAAAGGGGAGTGACCACTCCCCTGTCCATCACCACCCCAGGGGTGGTGCCCAGAGCTCCTCCAGTGTGTCCCTGGCGTTAGCCATCTTGGATTCCGAGGTGTGGGGACACTCTGGAGACCTCTGAGTGGCCAGTGCTAGCAGGTGACATCAGAGGCCCCTCCTGAAAGCATACCTGGGTAGGTAGCCAATCCCCGTCTCATGGCTATTTAGGGTCTCTCCTCTGGGTGTTTCCTCAGATTCAGCTTGCAAGACTCCTCCAGGAATCCTCTGCATCCTCTGCTTCAGCTTCTGACCATCAGATCACCAGCAGACTGCTCCAGGAACCACTGTAAATGCAACAAAGTATCAAGGAAGGCTACTGTAACCTGTAACTTCAGCTCCAGCCAGCTTCTGCAGCAGTTTCCAAGGTGCGCACACTCGGAGGACTGCCTGTCTTCATCCTGCACCAGAAGAACATCACTTCCCTGCTTCAGCAGGCACCTTTCTTCGATGACGACCAGTACTCTGGGACTCCTCTCCTGGCAACGAGCGTGGTGGACCGATGTGACCCGGACTGTCATAAGGTCCAGCTGTCTAAATTTGGTGAAGGTAAGAGCTTGCCTCCCCGTGCTGCGACAGTACCCCTGTGCACTGCATCTTCTTCAGCTCCTGAGGCTTTGGTGCACTTCTTCCAATATTCCTTTGTGCTCAGTGTAGCCCTGGTCCCCAGCACTCCATCCTGCAACGCACACCTTGCTGAGTTATTCTCCGGCAGCATGGAACCTTCTTTTGTTGTGCTGCACCATCTGCGTTTTGCACCTCCTTTGTCCCCGTGTTCAGGGACTCCCGCAGGGGCTGCCTGGTCGACTGAGGGCTCTCTGAAGTGCTGAGAGCTCCCTCTGTCTCCTCAGTCCGAGTTGAGGCCCCAGGTCCCTCCTGGGTCCAGGCAGCGCCATTTTGACGCAAAACGCAACCTCTCTTGCTGGATGAATCCGGCGACACTAATTGCCTGCATCCAAAATCTTGATGTGTGACACCTCCTGCATAAAGCAGGAACGCACAGCCATCTTCTTTGGTGCTTTTCTGCAGTCTTCTTCTAAATGGAGAATCCTCTTTTGCACCATCTTCTAGATTGGCAGGGGCTCCTGTCCTTCCTGGAATCTTCTGCAACTTCTGGATGTGGTCTCTTCTCTTTACAGGTCTTCACGTCCAGGAATCCACCATTTGTTGATTTTAGTATGCCTTGGTTCTTGCAAAATCTCTTATCACGACTTGTAGAGTGTCTGAGGAAACTTTCAGTACTTTACTCCTGTTTTTCTGGGCTCTGGGATGGGGCATTTTACTTACCTTTGGTGTTTTCTTACACTCCCAGTGCCCCTCTACACACTTCACTTGCCTAGGGGGGAATTCGCTATTCGCACTCCACTTTCTTAGTATATGGTTTGTGTTACCCTTAGGACTTATTGCATTCTATTGTATTTTCTACTGTTGCACTATTCTATGACTATTTACTTACCTTCTTTTGGTGTCTAGTGTATAATGCTGACCTCCAGAAGGAGTATTGCCTCTAAGATATTTTTGGCCTTGTGTCACTAAAATAAACTACCTTCATTTTGGGTAACACTGAGTATTGTCTTTTATTGCGTATAAGTACTGTGTAACTATTGTAGGAAAGTACCATCTTGCCTGGCATGTTACCCCCATTTTTTCACTGTATATATGTTGTTTTAGTTGTATGTGTCACTGGGACCCTGCCAGCCAGGGCCCCAGTGCTCATAAGTGTGCCTGAATGTGTTACCTGTGTAGTGACTAACTGTCTCACTGAGGCTCTGCTATCCAGAACCTCAGTGGTTATGCTCTCTCATTTCTTTCAAATTGTCACTAACAGGTTAGTGACCAATTTTACCAGTTTACATTGGCTTACTGGAACACCCTTATAATTCCCTAGTATATGGTACTGAGGTACCCAGGGTATTGGGGTTCCAGGAAATCCCTATGGGCTGCAGCATTTCTTTTGCCACCCATAGGGAGCTCTGACAATTCTTACACAGGCCTGCCACTGCAGCCTGAGTGAAATAACGTCCACGTTATTTCACAGCCATTTTACACTGCACTTAAGTAACTTATAAGTCACCTATATGTCTAACCTTTACCTGGTAAAGGTTAGGTGCAACGTTACTTAGTGTGAGGGCACCCTGGCACTAGCCAAGGTGCCCCCACATTGTTCAGGGCAAATTCCCCGGACTTTGTGAGTGCGGGGACACCATTACACGCGTGCACTATATATAGGTCACTATCTATATGAAGCTTCACAATGGTAACTCCGAATATGGCCATGTAACATGTCTATGATCATGGAATTGCCCCCTCTATGCCATCCTGGCATAGTTGGCACAATCCCATGATCCCAGTGGTCTGTAGCACAGACCCTGTTACTGCCAAACTGCATTTCCTGGGGTTTCACTGCAGCTGCTGCTGCTGCCAACCCCTGAGACAGGTTTCTGCCCTCCTGGGGTCCAGCCAGGCTTGGCCCAGGATGGCAGAACAAAGGACTTCCTCTGAGAGAGGGTGTTACACCCTCTCCCTTTGGAAAATGGTGTGAAGGCAGGGGAGGAGTAGCCTCCCCCAGCCTCTGGAAATGCTTTCATGGGCACACATGGTGCCCATTTCTGCATAAGCCAGTCTACACCGGTTCAGTGACCCCTTAGCCCTGCTCTGGCTCGAAACTGGACAAAGGAAAGGGGAGTGACCACTCCCCTGACCTGCACCTCCCCTGGGAGGTGTCCAGAGCTCCTCCAGTGTGCTCCAGACCTCTGCCATCTTGGAAACAGAGGTGCTGCTGGCACACTGGACTGGCCAGTGCCACCAGGTGACGTCAGAGACTCCTTCTGATAGGCTCCTGCAGGTGTTGCTAGCCTATCCTCTCTCCTAGGTAGCCAAACCCTCTTTTCTGGCTATTTAGGGTCTCTGGGGATTCCTTAGATAACGAATGCAAGAGCTCATCGAGTTCCTCTGCATCTCTCTCTTCACCTTCTGCCAAGGAATCGACTGCTGACCGCGCTGGAAGCCTGCAAAACTGCAACAAAGTAGCAAAGACGACTACTGCAACTCTGTAACGCTGATCCTGCCGCCTTCTCGACTGTTTTCCTAGTGGTGCATGCTGTGGGGGTAGTCTGCCTCCTCTCTGCACTAGAAGCTATGAAGAAATCTCCCGTGGGTCGACGGAATCGTCCCCCTGCAACCGCAGGCACCAAAGAACTGCATCACCGGTACCCTGGGTCTCCTCTCAGCACGACGAGCGAGGTCCCTTGAATCCAGCAACTCTGTCCAAGTGACTCCCACAGTCCAGTTTGGTGGAGGTAAGTCCTTGCCTCCCCACGCCAGACTGCATTGCTGGGAACTGCGACTTTTGCAGCTACTCCGGCCTCGGTGCACTTCCGGCGGAAATCCTTTGTGCACAGTCCAGCCTGGGTCCACGGCACTCTAACCTGCATTGCACGACTTCCTAAGTTGTCCTCCGGCGACGTGGGACTCCTTTGTGCGACTTCGGGTGAGCACCGTTTCACGCATCCTCGTAGTGCCTGTTTCTGGCACTTCTGCGGGTGCTGCCTGCTGCTGAGAGGGCTCCTTGTCTTGCTCGATGCCCCCTCTGTCGCCAGACGCAATTGGTGACATCCTGGTCCCTCCTGGGCCACAGCAGCATCCAAAAACCCTTACTGCATGATTTGCAGCTAGCAAGGCTTGTTGGCGGTCTTTCTTCAGGAAAACACTTCTGCACGACTCTCCACGGCGTGGGGGATCCATCCTCCAAAGGGGAAGTCTCTAGCCCTTGTTGTTTCTGCAGAACCTTCAGCTTCTACTGTCCAGTAGCAGCTTCTTTGCACCCACAGCTGGCATTTCCTGGGCATCTGCCCATCTCCGACTTGCTTGTGACTTTTGGACTTAGTCCCCTTGTTCCACAGGTACCCTCGACTGGAAATCCATCGTTGTTGCATTGCTGGTTTGTGTCTTTCCTGCAGAATTCCCCAATCACGACTTCTATGTCCTTTGGGGAACTTTAGTGCACTTTGCACTCACTTTTCAGGGTCTTGGGGTGGGCTATTTTTCTAACGCTTACTATTTTCTAATAGTCCCAGCGACCCTCTACAAGGTCACATAGGTTTGGGGTCCATTCGTGGTTCGCATTCTACTTTTGGAGTATATGGTTTGTGTTGCCCCTATCCCTATGTGTTCCCATTGCATCCTATTGTAACTATACATTGTTTGCACTGTTTTCTAATACTATTACTGCATATTTTGGTATTGTGTACATATATTTTGTGTATATTTGCTATCCTCATACTGAGGGTACACTCTGAGATACTTTGGCATATTGTCATAAAAATAAAGTACCTTTATTTTTAGTATATCTGTGTATTGTGTTTTCTTATGATATTGTGCATACGACACTAGTGGTACTGTAGGAGCTTCACTCGTCTCCTAGTTCAGCCTAAGCTGCTCTGCTAAGCTACCATTATCTATCAGCCTATGCTGCTAGACACCCTATACACTAATAAGGGATAACTGGGCCTGGTGCAAGGTGCAAGTACCCCTTGGTACTCACTACAAGCCAGTTCAGCCTCCTACATTGGTTGTGCAGTGGTGGGATAAGTGCTTTGAGACTACTTACCACTCTTGTCATTGTACTTTTCATAAGAGAAAAATATACAAAACAAGTTCAGTGTATGTACACCTAACCAAAAAGTTTTGCATTTCCTATTTTCACTCTTTTCTAAGTGCTGAAAAGTACCTCTAAACTTTCTAAAAAGTTCTAAAAAGTTGTAAAAGTTTTTTTTCTGTCTTTCTAAAAAGTTCTAAAAACTTTTTCTCACTTTTTCTGTCACTTAAACTCTTTCTAAAATGTCTGGCACAGGCCAAAATGTTGATCTGTCCAAACTTGTATATGACCACCTTAGCTGGAAAGGAGCAAGGAGTCTCTGTATAGAAAGAGGTTTGAGTGTAGGGAAGAATCCTTCCTTGGAATTATTGCTTAACATGCTTAGAGAACAAGATAAGGCCAAAAGGGCCCCATCTGTTGAAAAAGTAGCTAATGGTTCCCAATCTGATCCAGGGACACCCCTAGGAAAAGATTCAGGAAAGAAACTTCAGAGCCTGCCCATTACTAGACAGTCTAGCATAGTTGGTACTGATGTAGAGTCACACCATACAGATAGTGTTGTCTCACATCATAGCAAGAGCATTCATTCTCACCACAGTAGAAGTGATGTCTCTGTTAACCAAGCTGTTAGGGTGCCTTCTGTAAGGGACAGGTCTCCTTCTGTCCATTCTCACCATACTTCTGTTTCAAGGCATGTCCCTCCCACCCACCCTGATGACAGATTGTTAGAAAGGGAGCTCAATAGATTGAGAGTGGAACAAACCAGACTGAAGCTCAAGAAGCAACAGCTGGATTTGGATAGACAGACCTTAGAAGTAGAGAAGGAGAGACAGAAATTGGGTTTAGAAACCCATGGTGGCAGCAGCAGTATTCCCAATAGTCATCCTGCAAAAGAGCATGATTCCAGGAATCTGCACAAGATAGTCCCCCCTTATAAGGAGGGGGATGACATTAACAAGTGGTTTGCTGCACTTGAGAGGGCCCGTGCTGTACAGGATGTCCCTCAAAGGCAGTGGGCTGCTATCCTATGGCTATCATTTAGTGGAAATGGTAGGGATAGGCTCCTTACTGTGAAAGAAAGTGAAGCCAATGATTACAAAGTTCTTAAGAATGCACTCCTGGATGGTTATGGCTTAACCACTGAACAGTACAGGATAAAGTTCAGAGAGACCAAAAAGGAGTCTTCACAAGACTGGGTTGATTTCATTGACCATTCAGTGAAGGCCT
This sequence comes from Pleurodeles waltl, assembly GCF_031143425.1. Lineage (NCBI taxonomy): Eukaryota > Metazoa > Chordata > Amphibia > Caudata > Salamandridae > Pleurodeles > Pleurodeles waltl. The sequence goes on from NC_090444.1 coordinate 851,486,653, forward strand.
TGGAGGGGTGGTTACATGACAGTAAAGTTACTGATTATGACAGCCTGTATAACTTGATCCTGAGAGAGCATATTCTTAATAATTGTGTGTCTGATTTGTTGCACCAGTACTTGGTGGACTCTGATCTGTCCTCTCCCCAAGAATTGGGAAAGAAGGCAGACAAATGGGTCAGAACAAGGGTGAACAGAAAAGTTCATACAGGGGGTGACAAAGATGGCAACAAGAAGAAGGATGGTAAGTCTTCTGACAAGGGTGGGGACAAATCTAAAAATGAGTCTTCATCTGGCCCACAAAAACACTCTAGTGGGGGTGGTGGGCCCAAATCATCTTCTAATCAAAACAAGGAAAATAAACCATGGTGCTATTTATGTAAAATAAAAGGCCATTGGACAACAGATCCCAGTTGTCCAAAGAAAAGCACCAAGCCTCCTACCACTACAATCCCTACTGCTACACCTAGTGTCCCTACTAATAGCAGTGGTGGTGGGAGCAAACCTACTAATAGCCAATCCAAGGGAGTAGCTGGGCTCACTTTTGGTAACTTAGTTGGGGTTGGTCTTGTTAGGGAGACCACAGAGGCTGTGTTAGTCTCTGAGGGGGCTATTGATTTAGCCACCTTAGTTGCTTGTCCCCTTAATATGGATAAGTACAAGCAGCTACCCCTAATAAATGGTGTTGAGGTTCAGGCCTACAGGGACACAGGTGCCAGTGTCACAATGGTGATAGAGAAACTGGTCCACCCTGAACAACACCTACTTGGTCACCAGTACCAAGTAACCGATGCTCACAACAACACACTTAGCCACCCCATGGCTGTTGTAAATCTCAACTGGTGGGGGGGGTTACTGGTCCAAAGAAAGTTGGGGTAGCCTCAGATTTACCTGTAGACTGTCTACTAGGAAATGATTTGGAGACATCAGCTTGGTCAGATGTGGAGTTGGAGGCCCATGCAGCAATGCTGGGCATCCCAGGGCATATTTTTGCTTTAACCAGGGCTCAGGCCAAAAAGCAAAAAGGACAGGGAAGCTTGGATCCTGGAACAATGGACCAAGTGCTCCCTAAAGCTAAGGTTAGTAGAAGTAAAGCACTTCCTACTATCCCTCCCTCTACAGTGGATTCTTGTTCTGAGGAAGAAGAATTTCCACCCTGTACAGAACCTACACCAGAGGAGCTGGAAGCAGACACTGCTGAGCTTTTGGGTGAAGGGGGGCCTGCCAGGGAGGAGCTGAGTGTGGCACATCAAACCTGTCCCACACTAGAGGGTCTAAGACAGCAAGCTGTCAAACAGGCTAATGGAGATGTCAGTGACTCTCACAGAGTTTACTGGGAGGACAACCTCTTGTACACTGAAGCAAGGGATCCTAAACCTGGAACTGCCAGGAGGTTAGTGATTCCTCAGGAGTACAGAAAGTTCCTCCTAACTCTAGCCCACGACATTCCCTTAGCTGGACATCTGGGACAAATGAAAACTTGGGACAGACTTGTTCCCTTGTTTCATTGGCCTAGAATGTCTGAGGACACAAAAGATTTTTGTAAGTCCTGTGAAACCTGTCAAGCCAGTGGCAAGACAGGTGGCACCCCAAAGGCACCCCTTATTCCACTGCCTGTGGTTGGGGTTCCCTTTGAAAGGATAGGGGTTGACATAGTTGGCCCCTTGACCCTCCTACTGCTTCAGGCAATAGGTTTATCTTGGTGGTAGTGGACCATGCCACCAGATATCCTGAAGCAATTCCTCTTAGGACCACTACAGCACCTGCAGTGGCAAAAGCCCTCCTGGGAATATTTTCCAGGGTGGGCTTCCCAAAAGAGGTGGTTTCAGACAGGGGAAGCAATTTCATGTCTGCTTACTTAAAGGCCATGTGGAAGGAGTGTGGGGTGACTTACAAGTTCACCACACCCTATCATCCACAAACAAATGGACTGGTGGAGAGATTTAACAAAACTCTCAAAGGCATGATTATGGGTCTCCCTGAAAAACTCCGCAGGAGATGGGATATCCTGTTACCATGCCTCCTTTTTGCCTACAGGGAGGTACCCCAGAAAGGAGTGGGCTTCAGCCCCTTTGAACTCCTCTTTGGACACCCTGTTAGGGGTCCACTAACACTTGTCAAGGAGGGTTGGGAACAACCTTTAAAAGCTCCAAAGCAAGATATTGTGGATTATGTGCTTGGCCTCAGATCAAGGATGGCTGAGTACATGAAAAAGGCCAGTAAAAACCTTCAGGCCAGCCAAGAGCTCCAAAAGCAATGGCATGACCAGAAGGCTGTTTTGGTTCAGTACAAACCAGGGCAGAAAGTGTGGGTCTTGGAGCCTGTGGCCCCAAGAGCACTCCAAGATAAATGGAGTGGACCCCACACAATTGTTGAGAAAAAGGGTGAAGTCACCTACTTAGTTGACTTAGGCACTGCCAGAAGTCCCCTTAGGGTGCTCCATGTCAATCGCCTGAAACCCTACTATGACAGGGCTGATCTCACCCTGCTCATGGCAACTGATGAGGGACAGGAAGAAGACAGTGATCCTCTACCTGATCTCTTCTCTTCCACAGAACAAGATGCTCTAGTGGAAGGTGTAGTTTTGGCTGATTGTCTTACTGCTGAGCAGAAAGACCATTGCATAAATCTCCTGGGTCAGTTTTCTGAACTCTTCTCTACTGTGCCAGGTACCACTTCTTGGTGTGAGCACACTATAGATACTGGAGACAGCTTGCCTGCCAAAAGTAAGATCTATAGGCAGCCTGACCATGTCAGGGACTGCATAAAGCAAGAGGTGCAGAAAATGTTAGAACTGGGAGTGGTTGAGCACTCTGAAAGTCCATGGGCTTCTCCTGTGGTACTTGTACCAAAACCTCATTCCAAGGATGGGAAGAAGGAAATGCGGTTTTGTGTTGACTACAGAGGTCTCAACCAGGTAACCAAAACTGATGCTCACCCTATACCCAGGGCAGATGAGCTCATAGATACACTGGCATCTGCCAAGTATCTAAGCACTTTTGATTTGACTGCAGGGTATTGGCAGATCAAATTATCAGAAGATGCTAAACCTAAAACTGCATTTTCAACCATTGGAGGCCATTACCAATTTACAGTAATGCCCTTTGGATTGAAAAATGCACCTGCCACTTTTCAGAGGTTGGTGAACACAGTCCTGCAAGGGCTGGAAGCTTTTAGTGCAGCATATTTGGACGATATAGCTGTCTTTAGCTCCAGCTGGGATGATCACCTGGTCCACCTATGGAAAGTTTTAGAGGCCCTGCAAAAGGCAGGCCTCACTATCAAGGCTTCAAAGTGCCAGATAGGGCAGGGGAAGGTGGTTTATCTGGGACACCTTGTTGGTGGGGAACAGATTGCACCACTACAGGGGAAAATCCAAACAATCATTGATTGGGTTCCCCCTACTACTCAGACTCAGGTGAGAGCCTTCCTAGGCCTCACTCGGTATTACAGGAGGTTCATTAAGAACTATGGCTCCATTGCAGCCCCTCTTAATGACCTCACATCCAAGAAAATGCCTAAAAAGGTATTATGGACAGCAAACTGTCAGAAAGCTTTTGAGGAGCTGAGCAGGCCATGTGCTCTGCACCTGTCCTAAAAAGCCCTTGTTACTCTAAAAAATTCTATGTCCAAACTGATGCATCTGAATTAGGAGTAGGGGCAGTCCTATCACAACTTAATTCTGAGGGCCAGGATCAACCTGTTGCTTTTATTAGTAGGAGGTTGACCCCTAGAGAAAAGCGTTGGTCTGCCATAGAGAGGGAGGCCTTTGCTGTGGTCTGGGCTCTGAAGAAGTTGAGGCCATACCTGTTTGGCACTCACTTCATTGTTCAGACAGACCACAAACCTCTACTTTGGCTAAAACAAATGAAAGGTGAAAATCCTAAATTATTGAGGTGGTCCATATCCCTACAGGGAATGGACTATACAGTGGAACATAGACCTGGGAGTAGCCACTCCAATGCAGATGGACTCTCCAGATATTTCCACTTAGACAATGAAGACTCATCAGGTCATGGCTAGTCTTATTGTCCTTCGTTTGGGGGGGGGGTTGTGTAGGAAAGTACCATCTTGCCTGGCATGTTACCCCCATTTTTTCACTGTATATATGTTGTTTTAGTTGTATGTGTCACTGGGACCCTGCCAGCCAGGGCCCCAGTGCTCATAAGTGTGCCTGAATGTGTTACCTGTGTAGTGACTAACTGTCTCACTGAGGCTCTGCTATCCAGAACCTCAGTGGTTATGCTCTCTCATTTCTTTCAAATTGTCACTAACAGGCTAGTGACCAATTTTACCAATTTACATTGGCTTACTGGAACACCCTTATAATTCCCTAGTATATGGTACTGAGGTACCCAGGGTATTGGGGTTCCAGGAAATCCCTATGGGCTGCAGCATTTCTTTTGCCACCCATAGGGAGCTCTGACAATTCTTACACAGGCCTGCCACTGCAGCCTGAGTGAAATAACGTCCACGTTATTTCACAGCCATTTTACACTGCACTTAAGTAACTTATAAGTCACCTATATGTCTAACCTTTACCTGGTAAAGGTTAGGTGCAACGTTACTTAGTGTGAGGGCACCCTGGCACTAGCCAAGGTGCCCCCACATTGTTCAGGGCAAATTCCCCGGACTTTGTGAGTGCGGGGACACCATTACACGCGTGCACTACATATAGGTCACTACCTATATGTAGCTTCACAATGGTAACTCCGAATATGGCCATGTAACATGTCTATGATCATGGAATTGCCCCCTCTATGCCATCCTGGCATAGTTGGCACAATCCCATGATCCCAGTGGTCTGTAGCACAGACCCTGGTACTGCCAAACTTCCTTTCGTGGGGTTTCACTGCAGCTGCTGCTGCTGCCAACCCCTCAGACAGGTTTCTGCCCTCCTGGGGTCCAGCCAGGCTTGGCCCAGGATGGCAGAACAAAGGACTTCCTCTGAGAGAGGGTGTTACACCCTCTCCCTTTGGAAAATGGTGTGAAGGCAGGGGAGGAGTAGCCTCCCCCAGCCTCTGGAAATGCTTTCATGGGCACACATGGTGCCCATTTCTGCATAAGCCAGTCTACCCCGGTTCAGGGGCCCCTTAGCCCTGCTCTGGCGCGAAACTGGACAAAGGAAAGGGGAGTGACCACTCCCCTGACCTGCACCTCCCCTGGGAGGTGTCCAGAGCTCCTCCAGTGTGCTCCAGACCTCTGCCATCTTGGAAACAGAGGTGCTGCTGGCACACTGGACTGCTCTGAGTGGCCAGTGCCACCAGGTGACGTCAGAGACTCCTTCTGATAGGCTCCTGCAGGTGTTGCTTGCCTATCCTCTCTCCTAGGTAGCCAAACCCTCTTTTCTGGCTATTTAGGGTCTCTGTCTCTGGGGATTCCTTAGATAACGAATGCAAGAGCTCATCCGAGTTCCTCTGCATCTCTCTCTTCACCTTCTGCCAAGGAATCGACTGCTGACCGCGCTGGAAGCCTGCAAAACTGCAACAAAGTAGTAAAGACGACTACTGCAACTCTGTAACGCTGATCCTGCCGCCTTCTCGACTGTTTTCCTGGTGGTGCATGCTGTGGGGGTAGTCTGCCTCCTCTCTGCACTAGAAGCTCCGAAGAAATCTCCCGTGGGTCGACTGAATCGTCCCCCTGCAACCGCAGGCACCAAAGAACTGCATCACCGGCCCCCTGGGTCTCCTCTCAGCACGACGAGCGAGGTCCCTTGAATCCAGCAACTCTGTCCAAGTGACTCCCACAGTCCAGTGACTCTTCAGTCCAAGTTTGGTGGAGGTAAGTCCTTGCCTCCCCACGCCAGACTGCATTGCTGGGAACCGCAACTTTTGCAGCTACTCCGGCCTCCGTGCACTTCCGGCGGAAATCCTTTGTGCACAGTCCAGCCTGGGTCCACAGCACTCTAACCTGCATTGCATGACTTCCTAAGTTGTCCTCTGGCGACGTGGGACTCCTTTGTGCGACTTCGGGTGAGCACCGTTTCACGCATCCTCGTAGTGCCTGTTTCTGGCACTTCTACGGGTGCTGCCTGCTGCTGAGAGGGCTCCTTGTCTTGCTCAACGTCACCTCTGTCCCCAGACGCAATTGGCGACATCCTGGTCCCTCCTGGGCCACAGCAGCATCCAAAAACCCTTACCGCATGATTTGCAGCTAGCAAGGCTTGTTGGCGGTCTTTCTTTAGGAAACCACTTCTGCACGACTCTCCACAGCGTGTGGGATCCATCTTCCAAAGGGGAAGTCTCTAGCCCTTGTCGTTCCTACAGAACCTTCAGCTTCTACTGTCCAGTAGCAGCTTCTTTGCACCCACAGCTGGCATTTCCTGGGCATCTGCCCATCTCCGACTTGCTTGTGACTTTTGGACTTGGTCCCCTTGTTCCACAGGTACCCTCGACTGGAAATCCATTGTTGTTGCATTGCTGGTTTGTGTCTTTCCTGCAGAATTCCCCTATCACGACTTCTATGTCCTTTGGGGAACTTTAGTGCACTTTGCACTCACTTTTCAGGGTCTTGGGGTGGGCTATTTTTCTAACCCTTACTATTTTCTAATAGTCCCAGCAACCCTCTACAAGGTCACATAGGTTTGGGGTCCATTCGTGGTTCGCATTCCACTTTTGGAGTATATGGTTTGTGTTGCCCCTATCCCTATGTGTTCCCATTGCATCCTATTGTAACTATACATTGTTTGCACTGTTTTCTAATACTATTACTGCATATTTTGGTATTGTGTACATATATCTTTTGTATATTTGCTATCCTCATACTGAGGGTACACTCTGAGATACTTTGGCATATTGTCATAAAAATAAAGTACCTTTATTTTTAGTATATCTGTGTATTGTGTTTTCTTATAATATTGTGCATATGACACTAGTGGTACTGTAGGAGCTTCACTCGTCTCCTAGTTCAGCCTAAGCTGCTCTGCTAAGCTACCATTATCTATCAGCCTATGCTGCTAGACACCCTATACACTAATAAGGGATAACTGGGCCTGGTGCAAGGTGCAAGTACCCCTTGGTACTCACTACAAGCCAGTCCAGCCTCCTACAACTATCCTTTTGCATTTCCAAATGACCTGGGCGTCATACATATATAGTGGCTGCCAATTACTTACTATTGGCTGGCTTCATTGTCACTCTAATTTCATTGCTTCTCATTGATCAGCGTGTGCAGGTTTTACTTTATCTTTCTTTGTTTGTCCCTTTGATAGACTGTGGACCTAGTTCTGAATAGTATTTCTTGATTGATGTCCTTCGCTGCTTGCTCTAGGATTGAGGTACTTTTTTAATTTACTTTTTTTATTGCTTACCTCACCATTGCTTTACCATCATAATTGTTTGTCCCTTTCCTATCCTGTACACCGAGACATGATTTCAGGAGAAAGACTCCGGTTTGCATTTTCAAGCTAAGACTTGTGCCCCCTGCATTTAATTTGCAAAATTTATATGTGAAGCCTGTCATTTCCCTGCAGTGAGTGTTTTGCTATCTCCATGCACCAGTCACAACTTTATCAGGGAGAAAGTTCAGTGTTATGAATCGGTCTGCCGCTTCTCTGGTTACCTTACATGCGTGAACCATATGCTTAAAGGACTCATAGATCAATTGCTGATCATTGCGTTTTAAAGTATTGGTCTGAGGTGTATTTTTCACAGCCAGGTGTCACTATTGCTAAGGATGTTTTGGCAGCACCGTGCATTGGCTGGCAGGTTGTTAAGACTAGACACAAGACACTTCCTGCCTCCAGTTCTTCCTAAAAGGGCAGGCTGCAGACATCTGCCATCAATAAGTGCTTTACGTTCATTGAAGAGGCAGCAGTGCATGACCTAATCACAGAAGAAACAAAACATACTTTTCTTGTCTTTTACAGCACACACTGGCGCTACCCAATGGGGATTAAAACACTCTGCATAGAAAGGCCTGCTGCTTCCTGGAACACTAGTCAGAACTCAACAAAAACGCAGAGCTTGCTGACCTTGCTGCTTGAAATTCGTAGAAATTATGTGGTGTGCTGGATTCTTGTTTTGAGAAACACTGCAGTCGCTAAGCATGGGTTGTAGCATGCATTTAAATTCATTACTGCGTTAGGATTCATACGTAGTCCTGATGTATCTTAAAATAGGACTGGCAAAGTCAATAGGCTTTGCCTATGAAAGAGGTATTTGGCTTTATCTGTATTTTCAGCCATGTTGTACAGCAGGCTGGGAGTGCCACATAAATTATGAAAAACAAAAAAACACAGAATGCTGGGTAGTTCCCACGTTTTAGGTGGAGAGCAGCTCCTTTATATGGAATACTCTACAACACCACTGAAACTCCAAATATGCTCACATCAAATGTCTGTTTTTTTAGCAGAGCTGAAGCATAGTACTAGCACAGTGCCATCCATGAAAAGCTGCTACAAAAAAGCCTTTTAGCAAAGCAACCCCTCAAAAAAGTTTCACTCTTTTTAAAGATTGTAGGAAAGGTAAAGCTTTGATCAGCCACAAGGGAGACACCAGTATAACCCAAAACAATGCCCTTTCAGGATTGGAATGTAAACATCTGGTAATATTACTCAGCAGTAGTAGTGTCATGGACTCCTAGTAGTTCGCACACCTCAGGTTAAGAATCACTGTTTTAAGTCACTCAGTTACACCCAAGATTCCTTAATGAAACCTGCTTTTTACTTCTTCGAAACAGTGTTATTTACCCTTGTTGGAGATTCTCCCTTGTGCTTCCCCTAGTTAACTCTCCAGATTCTCACAGCTGCTTGCTTTCATCTGGAGCTAAGGGTCTTTGTTTAACTTCATTTTTACTTCTGGTGTAGGTGTGATAAAGTAGCCTCTTTCTAGCATGGTTACCCCCACTTTTGGCCTGTTTGTGAGTGTGTGTCAGTGTGTTTTTACTGTGTCACTTGGATCCTGCTAGCCACAACCCCAGTGCTCATAGTGAAAACCCTATATGACAGTGTGTTTTGCCTGTCTCACTGGGATCCTGCTAGCCAGGACCCCAGTGTTCACAGCTCGTTGCCTAATGTGTGTGTTGTCAGTAGTGCTTAACTGTGTCACTGAGGCTCTGCTAACCAGAACCTCAGTGCTTATTCTCTCTCTGCTTTTACATTTGCCAATATAGGCTAGTGACTTCATTTATCAATTTCAATTTGCACACTGGACCCCCCTTATAAGTCCCTAGTATATAGTACCTGGGTACCCAGGGCATTGGGGTTCCAGGAGATTCCTATGGGCCGCAGCATTTCTTTTGCCACCCATGAGGAGCTCAGACAAACCCTTTCACAGGCCTGCCATTGCAGCCTGTACACACTATTTCACAGCCATTTTCACTGCACTTAAGTAAATTATAAGTCACCTATATATCTAACCTTGGTTTACTGATGGCTAGGTGCAAAGTTACTAAGTGTGAGGGTACCCTTACACTAGCAATGGTGCCCCCACGCAGTCCAGGGCCAATTCCCCGGACTTTGTGAGTGCGGGGACGCCATTACAAGTGTGCACTACATATAGGTCAATACCTATATGTAGCTTCACAATGGTAACCCCGAATATGGCTATGTAAGATGTCTAAGATCATGGAATTGTCCCCCCCATTCCAAATCTGGTATTGCGGAGCCAATTCCATGCATCCTGGGGGCACCACCATGGACCCAGACTTCAGCCATCTTGTATTCCAAGGTGTGGGGAGACTCTGAAGGCCTCTAAGTGGCCAGTGCCAGCAGGTGATGTCAGAGACACCTCCTGATAGGTCCATACCTGATAAGGTAGCCAATCCCCCTCTCAGGGCTATTTAGGGTCTCCTCTGTGGGTTTCTCTTAAGATTCTACTTGCAAGTTTTCGGCAGGAATCCTCTACAACTACTACTTCATCCTCTGACCTCGGATCGACCGTAGACTACTCCAGGAACCACTGTAACAGCAACAAAGTATCCAGATGGGCTACTTTTCCTCTGCAACTTCAGCTCCAGCCAGCAACTGCAACAGTTTCCACGGTGTGCACACTCTGGGGACTCCCTGTCTTCACCCTGCACCAGAAGGACCAAAGAAATCTCCAGTGAAGTGACAGAGTCACTACCCTGCTCTTGCAGGCACCTTCTAAGTCGACGACCGGTTCTCTTGGACCCCTCTCCTGGCGACAAGTTTGCGCCTTGGAACACAGGTGGTGGACCCCTTCAACACAGACTGTCCTAAGGTCCTGCTGTCCAAATTTGGAGGAGATAAGAGCTTGCCTTCCCCATTAGCGACAGTACCCCTGTGCACCGCGTCATCTTCACCTCCTGGGGCCTCTGTGTACTATTTGCAAGAATCCTTCGTGCACAGCATGGCCCAGGTGCCCAGCACTCTATCCTGCGATGCTCAACTCCTTGAGTTGAACTCCCGCGGCGTGGGACCTTCTTTTGTAATGCTGGACCAACTGCAATTAGCACATTCTTTGACCCGTGTCCTGGGACCTCCGTGGGTGCTGCCTGGTCATCTGTGGGTTCCCTTCAGTGTTGGGAGCCCCCTCTGCCTCCTCAGTCCGAGTTGAGGCCCCCAGGTCCCTCCTGGGTCCAGGGAGCGCCACTTTGACACAAAACGCAACTTTGCTTGACCCAAGTCTTGTTGGGCAAATCCAGTGCCAAAATTCACCTGCATCCAGCATCTCTTCGTGGGACATCCATTGCATCATGCAGGAACCTGCAGCCATCTTCCTTTGATGCATTTCTGCAGTCTTCGTCCAACCGGGGACTCTTCTTTTGCACCCTCTTCTAGGTTGGCAGGGGCTCCTGCCCTTCCTGAAACTTCTTTCGACTTCTGGACTTGGTCTCCTCTCTTTGCAGGTCTTCAGGTCCAGGAATCCACAATTTGTTGTTTGAAGTCTTTCTTGGTTCTTGCAATAACTCTAATCACGACTTGTAGTGTGTCCCAAGGAAACTTGCAGTATTTACTCACCTTTGTGGTTTTCTTACTCTCCCAGCGATTCTCTACACATTACACTTGTCGAGGGGGGAATTCATAATTTGCATTCCACTTTCTTAGTATATGGTTTGAGTTGCCCCTAGACCTATTTTCTCCACAAGCATTCTATAACATGTCCTATTGTTTGCACTATCCTATGTCTAACTACTTACCTTATTTTGGTGTCTAGTGTATATATTGTGTATAATACTTACCTCCAGAAGGAGTATTGCCTCTAAGATATTTTTGGCCTTGTGTTACCCAAATAAACTACCTTTATTTTTGGTAACACTGAGTATTTTATTTACTTGTATATAAGTACTGTGTAACTATAAGTGTTATTGCAGGAGCTTTGCATGTCTCCTAGTTCAGCCTAAGCTGCTCTGCTATAGCTACTGTAGGAGGCTGGACTGGCTTGTAGTGAGTACCAAGGGGTACTTACACCTTGCACCAGGCCCAGGTATCCCTTATTAGTGTATAGGGTGTCTAGCAGCTTAGGCTGATAGATAATGGTAGCTTAGCAGAGCAGCTTAGGCTGAACTAGGAGACGAGTGAAGCTCCTACAGTACCACTAGTGTCATATGCACAATATCATAAGAAAACACAATACACAGATATACTAAAAATAAAGGTACTTTATTTTTATGACAATATGCCAAAAGTATCTCAGTGAGTACCCTCAGTATGAGGATAGCAAATATACACAAGATATATGTACACAATACCAAAAATATGCAGTATAGTATTAGAAAACAGTGCAAACAATGTATAGTTACAATAGGATGCAATGGGGACACATAGGGATAGGGGCAACACAAACCATATACTCCAAAAGTGGAATGCGAACCACGAATGGACCCCAAACCTATGTGACCTTGTAGAGGGTCGCTGGGGCTGTAAGAAAACAGTTAGGGTTAGAAAAATAGCCCACCCCAAGACCCTGAAAAGTGAGTGCAAAGTGCACTAAAGTTCCCCAAAGGACATAGAAGTCGTGATAGGGGAATTCTGCAGGAAAGACACAAACCAGCAATGCAACAACGATGGATTTCCAGTCGAGGGTACCTGTGGAACAAGGGGACCAAGTCCAAAAGTCACAAGCAAGTCGGAGATGGGCAGATGCCCAGGAAATGCCAGCTGTGGGTGCAAAGAAGCTGCTACTGGACAGTAGAAGCTGAGGATTCTGTAGGAACGACAAGGGCTAGAGACTTCCCCTTTTGAGGATGGATCCCCCACGCCGTGGAGAGTCGTGCAGAAGTGTTTTCCCGCCAAAATACCACCAACAAGCATTGCTAGCTGCAAGTCGTGCAGTTAGTGTTTTTGGATGCTGCTGTGGCCCAGGAGGGACCAGGATGTCGCCAATTGCGCCAGGGGACAGAGAGGGCGCCCAGCAAGACAAGTAGCCCTCTCAGAAGCAGGCAGCACCCGCAGAAGTGCTAGAACAGGCACTACAAAGAGGAGTGAAACGGTGCTCACCTGAAGTTGCACAAAGGAGTCCCACGTCGCCGGAGAACAACTTAGAAAGTCGTGCAATGCAGGTTAGAGTGCCGTGGACCCAGGCTTGGCTGTGCACAAAGGATTTCCGCCGGAAGTGCACAGAGGCCGGAGTAGCTGAAAAAGTTGCGGTTCCCAGCAATGCAGTCTGGCGTGGGGAGGCAAGGACTTACCTCCACCAAACTTGGACTGAAGAGTCCCTGGACTATGGGAGTCACTTGGACAGAGTTGCTGGATTCAAGGGACCTCGCTCGTCGTGCTGAGAGGAGACCCAGGGTACCGGTGATGCAGTTCTTTGGTGCCTGCGGTAGCAGGGGGAAGATTCCGTCGACCCATGGGAGATTTCTTCGGAGCTTCTAGTGCAGAGAGGAGGCAGACTACCCCCACAGCATGCACCACCAGGAAAACAGTCGAGAAGGCGGCAGGATCAGCGTTACAGAGTTGCAGTAGTCGTCTTCGCTACTTTGTTGCAGTTTTGCAGGCTTCCAGCGCGGTCAGCAGTCGATTCCTTGGCAGAAGGTGAAGAGAGAGATGCAGAGGAACTCTGATGAGCTCTTGCATTCGTTATCTAAGGAAATCCCCAAAGCAGAGACCCTAAATAGCCAGAAAAGAGGGTTTGGCTACTTAGGAGAGAAGATAGGCTAGCAACACCTGAAGGAGCCTATCAGAAGGGGTCTCTGACATCACCTGCTGGCCCTGGCCACTCAGAGCAGTCCAGTGTGCCAGCAGCACCTCTGTTTCCAAGATGGCAGAGGTCTGGAGCACACTGGAGGAGCTCTGGGCACCTCCCAGGGGAGGTGCAGGTCAGGGGAGTGGTCATTCCCCTTTCCTTTGTCCAGTTTCGCGCCAGAGCAGGGCTGAGGGGTCCCTGAACCGGTGTAGACTGGCTTATGCAGAAATGGACACCATATGTGCCCATGAAAGCATTTCCAGAGGCTGGGGGAGTCTAATCCTCCCCAGCCCTGACACCTTTTTCCAAAGGGAGAGGGTGTAACACCCTCTCTCTGAGGAAGTCCTTTGTTCTGCCATCCTGGGCCAAGCCTGGCTGGACCCCAGGAGGGCAGAAACCTGTCTGAGGGGTTGGCAGCAGCAGCAGCTGCAGTGAAACCCCGGGAAAGGTAGTTTGGCAGTACCCAGGTCTGAGCTACAGACTTGTGGGATCATGGGATTGTGCCAACTATGCCAGGATGGCATAGAGGGGGCAATTCCATGATCATAGACATGTTACATGGCCATATTCGGAGTTACCATTGTGAAGCTACACATAGGTAGTGACCTATGTGTAGTGCACACGTGTAATGGTGTCCCCGCACTCACAAAGTCCGGGGAATTTGCCCTGAACAATGTGGGGGCACCTTGGCTAGTGCCAGGGTGCCCACACACTATGTAACTTTGCACCTATTCTTTACCAGGTAAAGGTTAGACATATAGGTGACTTATAAGTTACTTAAGTGCAGTGGTAAATGGCTGTGAAATAACGTGGACGTTATTTCACTCAGGCTGCAGTGGCAGGCCTGTGTAAGAATTGTCAGAGCTCCCTATGGGTGGCAAAAGAAATGCCCCATAGGGATCTCCTGGAACCCCAATACCCTGGGTACCTCAGTACCATATACTAGGGAATTATAAGGGTGTTCCATTATGCCAATGTAAATTGGTGAAATTGGTCACTAGCCTGTTAGTGACAATTTGAAAGAAATGAGAGAGCATAACCACTGAGGTTCTGGATAGCAGAGCCTCAGTGAGACAGTTAGTCATAACACAGGTAACACATTCAGGGCACACTTATGAGCACTGGGGCCCTGGCTGGCAGGGTCCCAGTGACACATACAACTAAAACAACATATATACAGTGAAAAATGGTGGTAACATGCCAGACAAGATGGTACTTTCCTACAGCTACCTCTACCAGCCTAATCTGCTAGAACACTACTACATTTCACTAATAAGGGATAACTGGACCTGGTATAAGGTGTAAGTACCCAAGGTACCCACTACAAACCAGGCCAGCCTCCTACAGTAGGCTCTAAAGAATATTACACCTGCTGCTATCATACAGCACTCGTAATCGTCCACATATAGACGTGGACTACAAGCTCTTCAACTTTATATGAGGGAAAGATATTATCCTTAAATCAAAGTACTTTTACTTGAATAACTTCATGAGGGAAGTATTTTTTACATAGCATCAAGGAATGTATTTTTGAGTTCTGTAGACCTTCATTATTCCACTAATTTTGCACATTTCTAAGAAACTCTGAGCTTTGTATTTTTTACATCAAACAGAACCTGCATTAAAAGAGACAGTAGGTTTCCTGGCGTCACATTCTAAAAAGGTAAGAAAGAATCTCAGTTTGCGCACCATTTGCCTGTCATACAGTGGTACAACTTCTCTGAGTCTACTCAGACTCTAGAGGGAGATATAGGAGAAAGACTATAGGAGAATACAGGATAAATACTCTGACTCTAGGGGGGATACAGGAGAAAGATATATTAAATTTGAACAATGGATAATTAAGTCTTTAGAGCACAATATCCCCGGTAAAACCGCCAAATTACATGAGACAAAGGACAGAGACCCCAGTACACGTCAGAACTATGACTGGCAAAGAAGGAAGCAAAGAAGTGGGAGAGAGAGTGGAGGAACGATTACACTGTCAACAGCAAAAGTTGCTATAGAATAGCCTTGGGAAATTATAAATGAGTAATAAAGAAAGCAAGAATTGCTCATTTTGAGAAAAAGATAGTGAAGGCTCAAACGCCTCTAAGGAACTATTCAAAACACTCAATGAATTGATAAACCTCCCCCCATGCTCCTCATGTCCCCCACAGTCAGTAGAGCGGTGCGATTGGTTTGCCGCATTTTTCATTAATAAAGTTAACAAAATATTAATTAATCTCCTACTATCAGCCCCACAGAATAGCATGGCTCCAGTAAAGCCAGGGCAGGGTCCACTTTTCCTTTGCTGGCCCTCGAAAATGTGGAAGCCATAGTAAATTCTATCAAATCAGGATCTCCTCTGGATCCAGCCCAGCCTGATGTTTTAAGAAGAGGTGAGAAGGTTCCTCTAACCACCTTTCTGGTGATCGGGAACAACAAATCTAGAAGGTTGCAACTAGGAAGGCCTAAACAACTTGAAGAATTATCCAACTCGGCTCCTGGAGTCAAGAGTCTAGACTTTTAGTTACATGAGAAACTTGAAATTCAATCCTGCTTTGGGATCCCTCGATCCATCAGAAAGCTTCTACATATGTTGCCACACTCCACTAGAATGGTGGCACATGGCTTAATAAATTCTTGCCTAGACTAAGGAAACTCCCTTTATTTGGGGAGCCCAAAATATGTGTCACCTCCAAATTGTCCAAAACACAGCAGCCAAAACTGTTTGTAAAATATTGAACTACCAGACCTGCCCTACAACCACTTCATTGGCTCCCAGTTTAAAAAAATACTTTGTCTCAAAGCCATGCATGTTACACATTGTGCCTTTGGCAGGAAAGGTTTAGTTATTATCTGGAGCCTACTGACCTCCTACGTCCCTGTAAAGCCCCTTTGCTTGTGTAATCAGTGGCTTTTGTCACTACCCAAGGTCATAAGGTCAAGAAGTGGTGGCCAGCCCTTCGCCTTCGAGCTCCCAGGCTTTACAACACCCACCCCGAATCCATCAGAAATCAGCAGTCTGAATACATTTTTAGAAAACTTCTTAAAACACACCTTTTTGAAGCCTGAGTTTGCTTGGAGTCCATACTGGCAGTTTGGGGTTGTTGTCAACAGGGTTTGGGAGGTCTGGTAGGGCAGATATGTGCTATAGAAAACCAGTTTGAATTGAATTGATAGGAGGCACGACATATATAATATAAAGCCTATAATTAAATGAACTTTAGTGTTTTTTAGGCTGATACCATTCTATTTAACCCTTAACACAAATGTTCATTCTGCTAATTTGAAATGGTAAGGGAAATAGTGGCATTAAAGTGATTTGTGCAGGATCAACCGATTTTAGTTAAATGCGAAAAATGGTCTGATTCCAAAATTGTCACTTCACCCAGTAGTTGGGCCTTAGCTCTGAAATCCATGCATGAAACAGTTATAGGGGGTCATTCTGACCCCGGCGGGCGGCGGGAGCCGCCCGCCTGGAGGGAACCGCCAGAAGACTGTACCGCGGTCAAAAGACCGTGGCGGTCATTCTGGGTTTCCCACTGGGCTGGCGGGCGACCGCCAAAAGGCCGCCCGCCAGCCCAGTGGGAAACAGCCCTCCATGAGGATGCCGGCTCCGAATGGAGCCGGCGGAGTGGAGGATGTGCGACGGGTGCAGTGGCACCCGTCGCGTATTTCAGTGTCTGCAATGCAGACACTGAAATACAAAGTGGGGCCCTCTTACGGGGGCCCCTGCAGTGCCCATGCCATTGGCATGGGCACTGCAGGGGCCCCCAGGGGCCCCACGACACCCCTCACCGCCATCCTGTTCCTGGCGGGCGGAACCGCCAGGAACAGGATGGCGGTGAGGGGGTCGGAATCCCCCATGGCGGCGCAGCAAGCTGCGCCGCCATGGGGGATTCCCAGGGCAGCGGAAAACCGGCGGGAGACCGCCGGTTTTCCTGTTCTGACCGCGGCCGAACCGCCGCGGTCAGAATGCCCAAGGGAGCACCGCCAGCCTGTTGGCGGTGCTCCCGCGGTCCCCGGCCCTGGCGGTATTTACCGCCAGGGTCGGAATGACCCCCATAGTGTGTTGAGGCTCTGGTAAGGTAATGTCACATACAGGGGCAACCGTGGAATGACAGTTGCTTTAGGCAGGACTGATCCTGGTTGGTTCCTAGAACCTCAAATTCTCAGGGCTCCAAGCAATCTTGTGCAGAATCTTCAAGTGGATGCAGTTAATGTTTGCTACAAAAGTTTAATATTGACTGGAGCAGGAAGCTGCTTTGAGGTGGGCATGTCTGCAGTTGCTGACTCACAAGTGACACTTTTTTAAAATTTGCAAGATTCACAAACAGTGAAACTTGAAAACGTAAAATAAATGATTGAAATGAAAAGCTTAGGGGTCATTTGTGGTAGCAACACATCATTCCTGATGAGCTGCCGTCCTTGAAAGAAAGCAAGGGCCACGACCATTGCTCAGCAGCTAAATTCTGTAATTACCTATTGCAATAATTCCTTTCTCATTGAACTTTGAATGAATACCTTATGCTTGCTTTTTTATTATTGTCTAATTTGTGAACTTTTTAGGTCACAGCCTACCGCACAGCGCAGCTGTCTGGTTTGCTAAAGACATACAGAAAGTTAACCGAGGAATGCATTCTGTCCGTTGCTTGCCACTGGCTTTGTGGTTTGTACCTCACATTGTCTTGCTTTCCACTTGCTGGCTGTATTTGTTTTAGGCTGTACA
This sequence comes from Pleurodeles waltl, assembly GCF_031143425.1. Taxonomy (NCBI): domain Eukaryota; kingdom Metazoa; phylum Chordata; class Amphibia; order Caudata; family Salamandridae; genus Pleurodeles; species Pleurodeles waltl. The sequence continues at coordinate 851,504,445 of NC_090444.1, forward strand.
GCTTGAGTCTGTACCTTCTCTAGCCCAAATACTTCAGAGGGATCCCTTTCTGTAAACAGGCACGCAAATCTTGCTCTTATCTCATCACATTTGCTATGCAATCAAAGACCAAGGTCCCTCACCTTATAACAAAAAATGCAGAGAAGATGGTTAAAGAGATATTTAATAGGCCGGCAGTGGGGAGAAGGGAAGGTGAGACCCTGGGGAAGTCAATTTTCAGAGCTTGTAAGATCATTCAAACCTGTTCTTGTCTTGAGGCGTATCTCTCCATTGTTAGAAGTCCATGGGAGAGAGATTCTTACTCTGAAAGTTTCAGTTGAGAATGGAATGGAATAGACTTTGTTTCCCACCTGGACGGTACGCTCCAAATTCCATATTAAATTACCCTTGTGATGATAGTACACCACAGACTCTGGAACACCTCATTTTATTTTGTAAATCATATGAATCCCCTCAAAAGAAATATTTGTTGCCACTCTAGGACTAGGGGCTTATATGAATCTTTTTATTATCTTCTGATGCTTTATTAGCCTGCCCTTATAACGGCGGTTGGGTTTTATTTTATGAAATGTGCTATATATCTGAATACTACACTTAGGCGGTCATTCTGACCGCGGCGGGCGGCGGTTGCCGCCCGCCATGCGGTCACCGCCAGAAGACCGTACCGCGGTCAAAAGACCACGGCGGTCATTCTGACTTTCCCGCTGGGCTGGCGGGCGACCGCCAAAAGGCCGCCCGTCCGCCCAGCGGGAAAGCACCAGCAACGATGAAGCCGGCTCCGAATGGAGCCGGCGGAGTTGCTGGTGTGCGATGGGTGCAGTTGCACCCGTCGCGGTTTTCAGTGTCTGCCAAGCAGACACTGAAAATCTTAATGGGGCCCTGTTAGGGGGCCCCTGCAGTGCCCATGCCAGTGGCATGGGCACTGCAGGGGCCCCACGACACCCGTTCCCGCCGGGAAGGGGGTCGGAATCCCCCTGCAGCGCCGCCGCGGAGGATTCCCTGGGCCAGCGGGAAACTGGCAGGAAACCGGCGGGAAACCGCCGGTTTCCTTTTTCTGACCGCTGCTTTACCGCCGCGGTCAGAATGGCCCCAGAAGCAACGCCAGCCTGTTGGCGGTGCTTCCGCGGTCGTTGGCCCTGGCGGTCCATGACCGCCAGGGTCAGAATGACCCCCTTAATGTTTTATACATGATTTTAACTTTATACTAGAATAGCGAAACCTGGGTCTACCACACTTTTTATTACATTTTAATCATGGTCTTAACTGTTTTGATTTGAATATGTTTTATTGTTTGTGTAGATTTTTGATAGATGTGTTTGTGCTGATTTTACTCTGAATTGTTATGGTTATTGATTAATAATCGATTAAAGAAATACAACAACAGAAAGACAGGTCAAATGTCATGCACTGTCTTTCACGGGTGCTTGTTTACTTTTCTTTCTCTGACAATCTTGCTGGATACTGAGGGTAGGAAAAAGCTTTTTCTTGCACATGACAACATTTAAATGAACCATGTAAGCATTTCAGAATATATCAGAATTAAGAACATAAACAAAGCAAATTTTTGGTTATTTCTGAATTGTGTTGGAACCAAATACTTTATTATGACGAAAATAAATAATTCCAGTAGGTGATGCAATTTTCACACATTTTCACTTGTGCACCGTATAGTTTTAATAGTAAAACTGTATGTCTGTGCAAATGTAATGGTCATTTCAATTGAAAAATGTGTTGTCTATAATGGCAGTGTGCTACAACACCATGAATACTCCACTCTACGCCACTCCACTCTGCTCTGCACCACTCCGCACCACTGTACTCTACTCTGCACCACTTCACTTTAAACCACTCCATGCCACTGCACTCTGCCTCACTCCATTCTATGCCATAGTACTCCACTCCACGGTATGCCGCTCTACTCCACCCTGTATCACTCTACTCTATTCCAGTGCACTCTTCGCCACTCTACTCTACACCACTCCAGTCTATGCCAGACCAATCTTCTCTGCACAACTCCACTCTAAGCCACTGAACTTTATGCCACTCTGAAACACTGCATTCTATGCCAATGCACCCTACTCTGTAACTCTCAACTCTATGCCACCGCACTCTAAGCCAATCCACTGTATGCCACTGTAATGTACTCTACATCACTGCTCTCTATGCCACTGTATGCTACACCACTTTACTCTACACCATTACACTCTATGCCACTCTACACAACTGCACTCCACCCTGCACCACTCCACGACACTTCACTATACTCAGAAATAATCTACTCTGTGGTACTGCACTGTATGTCACTCTTTTGCACTCCACTAAGCTACTCTACTGTTAACCACTGCACTATATTCTGCATCACTGTAGTCTACGCCACTGCTCTCTACTTTACTCTGCACCACTGGATTCTGACACTTTACTCTGCAACACGGCACTCTCTGCCACTGAACTCTAGGCCACTCTACTCTGCAATTCTCCACTTTACTCTGGACCACTCTATGCTGCTCAAGTCTGCACCACTCTACATCGCTGCACTCTGTGCCACTCAGTTCTGCTCTGCACTCTATGCTACTGCGGTCCATGCCCCTCAACTCTACTCTGCACCACTGCCTTCAGCATCACTCAACTCTACACTACTCCACTATATACCACTCTATGCCACTGCACTCCGCACCATTTCACTCTGTGCCGCTGCACTCTACTATGCACAACACTAATCTACACTGTTGATTCTATGATGCTGCATTGGCGCTGAATTCAGTGCCACTGCACTCTATGCCACAATACTCTGCAACAATTGACGCCAATGCACTTTACACCAGTCCACTCTTCGTCACTCCAGTATATGCCACGCTTTGCGACTCCACACCATGCCACTCTAATACACAACACACTCTGCCACTCCACACCACTCTTTGCCATTCCACTCCAAGTGACTCTCCTCTACGTCATTAACATTTAGCCATTCTGAGCAGCAGCCGCGCTGGTGTACAAAATGGCTAAAAAAATTGACACAGCCAATAGGTCTTGAACAGGCGAGACCTATTGGCTGTGCCAATGCTTGTTAAGATGTGAAGAGTGCCACTTAATGCACTTCCGCATTAAATAGGCACAAGATGTACATCAAAAAGACCGTGCCATGTTAAATGCATATAACTCAGCTACAATAATACAGCTTCAGCCTTTTGTTAGTAAACCTCATAAGAAATTAGCAAAGCAAGACTGCCCCCCTTTATACTGCACCCCTTAAAGCAGTGGTCTTAAAACGTTTTAGTGCTGCCAAACTCCGCTCCTCCCCCCATTTAGTGGGGAAAAAAATAATGGGGTCCCCTCCCAATTTTTCACAATTATTCTATTAAATGGCAATATCTAAATAAGTGTACACACAATTAAACATTGCAGTTAAGTTGTGTTACTGTTCTAAAAATGCAATTAAATACATGATGCCAAACATACTATTCTGGTCAGGCAGGCCTGACTAACGTGTAAAAGTATCCACAGTGTGATTATTGGGGAGGGGATTTTGAAGAGTATTTCGAGTCCCTTCCCTTTTGACACATACGCCCAGCTTGGATTTAAATGACAAAACATGTTAGTGATGGCCCATTACAGAGCGGTTTACTGCTGCTCATTTTTTCAGCTTAAAACAAAGCCCTGTTATCAACACAATGCTTCTTTAGGCCAGAGCCTGGCGCCTTCCCCAATCCCCCTTAACCCCCCAAATTACCCCCCTATGGAGGCCCACCCCCAGTTTGACACCCCTGACTTAAAAGCTCCAGAGTAGGTGGGCAAAGTAAAATACCTGCAAGAAATGATTACACTAGTACACTAGTCGGTAGGAGAGGGGCCGACACTGCACCTTTTCATTTCAAACACTGTTCAAAGATCAGATGTGTGAAAGTGATTTACGTTAGCTGGTTTAAAAAACCTAACTTAAAAAAAAAGAAAAAGTGCAAAAATGTGTAATCTCGGAAGAGCAAATAGGGGAACAAGTATGATGCAAACTGTCTTCCATATCTGCATGTATGGACACTTCCATTAATTAATATGTAATGTAGATTTTAAGCAGGTGTACATGTATACTAATAACCAATGACATAGCACGGAATTCAAAAGCATTTTGATACTTTTTTGGCACATGATCATACCATTCTAGCAGATGCACAGCCTATTGTATGTAAAGAGTGATCTCAACATCTGATAGTAGAAAAAGAGAGAACATTTGCAGGCAAAACTAGTTTATAATTGCCAGCAGTGGTGGCATCAGCAGGATATTGTTGGTATGAGTGAGCAATATTATGGAATTTCTTACAAAAGCAGACAATGGACTCCATGCAAAGGAAATTGTTACTCAGCAATTTATGAATGATTGTATGTTTTTGCTTTCAGTATTATGTGGTAAAATATTTTGTTATTGATATCTGTACAGAGGTGTGACATGGAACACCACTCAAACTGGTTCTAAATATTGATATTTTGAAAATATTTTTAGACTTATAAAGGATGCAAAAATCTCTTTGTCATATAAATCTAGTATTCTAATAGTACAGGGACACTCCAGACGAACACGTTGATTTATCTTGAGATGCATTAAGTTTATCTTCTACACAGATGTCCCACCCACAATTATTTAATGGAATATGGACATATTGAAATGGAAGATTTAATTGGGGGCAATCTTAACAATTATAAACTGTTTCTCATGGTACCTTAAAGAATTTTAAAAAATCACCTTGAATTTTGACGGATAGTACTAAATATCTTAAAATAAACCGAAAATAAATTAAAGAATAATTTGTTTAAAACATTTTTGAGCTTAAAGGCCTCATTTAGAGTGATCCATAATGAGGAACCCAAGGATTTGTTAATGCTTCACTCTCAAATTCCATGCTTTATTTAGAGGAGGGAAACTATTTAGTAGGGGTGGGTCATAAACTCTGCTTCGCTGATGGAGTCTGTGCCACTCCACGTTGAGCATGCAACGCATGGCCAAATTCCACAGACCGCTGTGTGGCAGAGTTGTTTCTTAAGAGCAGCTAGTCAATGGTAAGCTGGTGAGCGTGAACAAGAATTGCTGTCCTCTAGTGTGATTTTCAGGCGCTAGGAGGTCACCTGGCGAGATTTTCGCAAGTCACAACCATTCTCATTGGGAAACCTACCGCTTGAGTGGAAAATCTACTTGGGGGCAAATAAAACCAGCGTGAACAGCAGCACCGGCCTGTGCAGTTTGCACTGATTTTTCAGCAAGGAACAAGCTCTTGACACTAAAAATCAGCACAACGTAGCACTTTCCACTCGCTCACGGAACCTCGCAGAGTTTTTAAGTAACTCTGTGAATTCCATGGAGTGAAACTCTGCGAGTTCCGCCCACCACTACTATTTAGCTTCCAACAGTGGAGCAACAGCTGGCTCTGCTGTAAAAAAAAAAAACCTTGCAGCGGGCCAAACGGCAGAGGAATACTGGCAAAACAACTCTGTAAGTCGCACTCTATTTAGATCAAGACTTCCGGCACTGATTTTTCCAACATCTGGACGCCATGTAGAACACAGCCGTCACATTTACATATGTTGTTCACCAAGGCAATCGCAATGCAGAGACTTTTCTGTTTCCCCCTAGAGCTTCTTCTTTATGGAACAGTGTACTTTGGTTGTATTATAGGCTTGGTTGATAATGTGTTTACAGAGTCAGGTTATGACTGGGGCAGAAAAGAGGCCTGAGCATCAAATCAAAAGTAGCCCTATTAGCGAATTATATAGCTAAATAAAAGTGGCCACATTTGCAAATCAGGGCAGATTTGAACTTGTAATGACAAGCTGTATAGGTCTTTTGGACGGTATGGGAGACTGCATGCATTTGTGCTTGCTGCACGCAATGTTTGTGCACTGCCCGATTGCCCTAAATGGCAGTTAGACCCTGGAAATTCTGTTTTACATTTATGGTATATCTTTGAATTGCAAGTCGTCTGATCTTGACACCAAACAAGCCGAAAAGGAATCTGTGCTATGCACAGCTGCAGCCATTCACGAGATACCTTCCATACTCCCCTCGAGCCCAGGTTCTGCTACTGACACTCAGGAACTACTCACTAGCTCAGACAATGAGATGTCGGCACTTCCCAAGATTACACCACAGTCAGCATTGGATTTGATATGACTTGAAAATGTGTTATCTGGAGCAAACTTACCCGGAGTCTGGATATTTGAGACGAGGTTCTGACAATAGTGTTTTCTTTTGACCGGATGTTGACTGCACATCCTTCCCCCGATCTCCTTGGATTACATCATCCTGGGCATGGACTAACTTCCTCCATTTAAGCACCATGGGGTGGCTAATGTCCCACATGCACTCCGCATGTTGCCTTCCATTGGTACAGAGCAGTAAACTGACCAGAGTCTCTGTACTCAACCCCCCAGTGACACTGGTTGCTTATTTCTGTCTAATTTCTTCCCATTATCTATCTTATCTCTGTTTGATTGGGCAGGGTATGGTTCTTAACTCAGCCCTAGGTGGAAGGTAGTTGTTGGGAATGTTAGTTGGCTTATTTTTTTATCTTCCTGAAAGATAATTTACCAGCACTTGAGCTGGATGATTTCACAGTGCTGATACAGCAGCTCAAAGACATATCTGGACCTACCTGAAAATCAGGATGGGTGGCTAACCTAGGATGGGGAGCGTGCAGCCGCTAACAGGGGGCACTCCTTCTACTTAACAGTAGATCATGGCCCACTTCAACATCTTTAATTTCTTCATGTGGAATGTCAGGGGGATCTGGAGTGATCAATAGGGAATACATGTCACACAGGCACACAGAAGGTGACTGGGCCAGAAGAGTATTTGCAGGTCTTGTGAAAGCAGAGCAGCGTCAGTCTACGATCACTGCTATTCATCACCCAGAGTTACACTGCGTGCATATAAAGGCAGACATCAATGTGGTGTTCTCGGACTACTACTGTTACTACTTCCAAAGAGCCCTGTACAGAGCCACTCTCAGAAAATGTTGGCAATGAGAGGCTAAATTGTTTCTTAAACAAGAATCCCCTAAGAATGCTGATCTTTGAGAGAGGACATCAATTTGTGGGTCCCATCACCAAAAGTGAGTTAGCTCTTGGGATTGAGCAGCTGTCCATGGGTAAAACACCAGGCAGTGATGGTGTCTTACATGAGTATTTTAAATGCTTCCAGCCAGATTTCATCAAACAATTAGCCCTGCTATACAAAGGGGCTTTATAGCAGCGGGACAATTGCCACTGTCTTCAAGGGAGGGCCTTATCATCATGATCCCCAAACATGGGAAGCCCTCTAGATAGGAGCTCTTATCGCCCACTGTTTCTCTTTAACTTAGATTAGGGAAGATAATAGTGAACCACATCCAACCACACAGTCCACCTGGACTAGTACAGTTTTGTGTCAGAGAAGAGTATATCCTCGAACATCAGGCTATTTTGCCATGTTCTGGATGGGTTGCTTGTGGGATGTCCTCAAGCGTATATACGGAGAAAGCATTTCATAGCCTACCCTCATCGTATTTATTTGTGGTGTAGCACCACATGGGGTCTGGTGAGGAGCTGCTGCCCTGGATTAGGGTACTTCCTGCACATCTGGTTGCTCAGGTTTGGATAGGGAAAGTGTACTTGGGCCTGTGGCAAATTCACCAAGTCACTAGACAAGGGAGTCCATTGATGCCCCTACTCTTTGCACTTACAATGGAGTCACTAACAAGCAAGATTTGGCTACAGGGTGTTAGGTACAGTCTTCAGATAGCAGGCTAAGATAATTCAATTTCATTATATGCTGATGACACATTGTCCCACTGTTCTAATTGCATGAATCCCTTGTGGAGGGTGCAGAGCTAATTTGCAATTCTAATTTCTGCACAAACTTGAATATTTGAGTGTCTGTAAGAAATTTGGTTACTGGTTGAGGGGGTGAAGCCCTGCTCAAGCAGCAACTAAAATCCTTGTCAGAGTAAAGTCAAAAGCAATCCCCAAATTAACCTGAGCTCAACCCTCTGGTAACTTGGCACCTAGCAGTCAGGATTTACTTGGAGGTAATGTGTAAGGTATTTATACAGCAATTCAATCAGCAATAAAGTGAAAACACAAGACGAGGAAAATCCCACAGCAATGTAAATAATAGAGTAGAATTTAATAAATAATTTGACACCAAAATGACAAACATCCAATAAGTAGAACTAGAGATATGCAATTGTAAAGATTTAAGTGAAAATAGTGATGAAAGCAGTAAGTGCCATCCGCTGCTATCTAGTTGTGTGAAACCAGGTAAATGTCACAAGTTCAGGCCGACTGCGATGAAGCACAAACTGGATACAGGGTCCAGGTTAGTCCCAATGAAAGAGTTACCTTGAAGCTCAGCGCAACAACTTCCATTTGTGGTGCAAGGGGCTGCTAGGAGCAGGGAGAGCTGTGCAAATGGCCAAAGTAGTATGAAGAGCAGGCTGGCCATCATGGACAGTCAGCTTTGTTGCACAAAGTTGCTGAGGTGTTGTGGACGGTTCTTGCTGGTGCTTCATGCTAGTGGTCCCACAAGTGGTTGATGCTGTTTCGCAAAGAGCTGGTTGGGCTGAACTATGCAATGGTGGTTGCTACAGGCAACAAAGTTTTGGCACTAAGCGGCCAATTTGCATACACGAAGAGGCCAACAAGGGAGCTCACCTAGGCCACACCAAAGGTCTAGGATCTGAGGGGCACCACTTGGGGGTCAGCAACTCATACCAGCAGGTGCAAGCAGGGCTGAGGTAGGTTCAGTTGCAGGGTCGATTGCAGTTGCAGGACTTAGAGTCACTTCAGCCTGGGATGAAGAGTGTAGGTCCAATATTCCTTCTCTGCAAGCAGGGCAGCAGAGTAGCAGAGCAGCAGAATGACAGTCCTTCTGGGAGAAAAGCAGCACAGCAGTCCTTCTGTAGCACAACCAGGTCCAGAAGTGTGCTGAAGAGTTGGTGCCTGAGATCCAATATTTATACCCAGTGGCTTCTTTGAAGTGGATTCCCTTTGAAATACTTAGTTTTCTACTTCCTCTACACTAGCTCCAGACTAACTACTGGGAGTATTCAATCCTAGGTGTTAAGCCAGGATACAGCCTATTCAGGGGTAAGTGTAGCCTGTGCCTATCTCTGCCCTCCCATTCTGCAAGTTAGGGCCCACCCAGGCACACCTAAACTCTCTATTGTGTGTGGCTTTCTAGGAGGAATACACAAAGAGCTAAAACCAACTAAACCCGGTCATGTGAGCAAGAGACAGGCCGCAGTCACTAAATGGCTGAGGCAGGAAAAAGCCAACTTTCTAAAAGTGCCATTTAAAAAATTCTTACCAAAAATAGACTACACAATCCCCCTTCAGGTCAGGGCTCTAGTGTTTCTACTGCATTCCCTGAACCATTCCCTCCTCGTGTTAGCAATAGAGGTTATTCACTATTTGTAACATCTAGGTTATGCCCCAGGAGCAATCCAAGCCTCAAGAGTCCACTTTGACTCTAGGTTACAGTCAACAGTGTTCCAGTGCAGCAGCAAGTTCCCCAGGGCTGACAGGCCCAAAGAGTATCTGAGAGTACCTTGTCCGCCGGTGCTCGCACACAGCTGTTGCAGCTGAGCTCAGGTGAGTTGGCCACATCGGACCCAGATGGCTGCACTTAGCAGGTGTAGAGTCTCTGACTTGAGGGTGTGGTCCTGAATTGACGGGAGGCTCTTTGGCTCCTCCTGCCAGGGTAATCATTCTGTTCGTCACCTATGGGGGGTGGCTATAATGATCTTGGATTGGATCCCTCATCTGGGTGATGGTGCACAGGTGTTCTTTTGGAGACCTCCCTTCTCTGGCTGGGGAAGTCCTTGGTGCTGCCTTTGACCCCCAACATACAGGGTCACTGCAGTCCACGGACTCCAGTCCAATAACGTTTGTCACAACAGCCCCTCCTGGCATACAAGGTTGCCCCCTAACTACTGCACAAGGCTTCGACCTTTTCCACACTGCAGTCTTTTCCATGGTGGTCCGTCAAGGCATAAAGGTTGCCGCTTCACCACTATGTCAGACTCTGGCCAGATCTGCACACCTTCAGGGCAGGTGGTCTAGGTTTCCCTGGGTCATGTCCCCTAACCAGGCAGAGAGAATAGCAGGCTTTGACCCCCATTTATGGTGTTAGGCAGAACTCTTGCAGAGCTTCCCTTCCTCACACAGCCAGTCTGGCTGCTTGGCAGATGACAATTTTTAGGGTCTCAGCTCAAACTTCACCTGCCCACTTCCAGACACCAAATGTGATTTAGGGTCAGAGTCTTTGAAATTTTAGATTGGGGTTCTGCTTCTTTTGAAGTGCCACTCCACTGCTCTCTCTTCCTCTTGACAAGCAGTCTGTCCCAGCAGGAGTGTCTCCAAAGCTAATAGTCCCTCAACACAGGCCAAATGACAGGTCTAGACTTCACGCCTGGATGTCAGCCACAGTGACATGCACATCTAATGTTTAGCCTAGGGCCCCCAACCATACTCTTTATGATTGACTTATCAACCCCATCTCCTTCCTGAGATATGCCCATCTCCTTCCTTGTGACCTCTCATTGATTCAAACAGCACCATTTGAAGAATGCAGGGTAAGGCTTGCACTCCATTCCAAGTGTGTGCCCCTCCACAGCTTACAGGAATATAGCAATACACACCTGTCTTGGGAGATATCTCTACCTCCCCTCTATTGTTCATCATGCAGGCCTCAATCTCTCAAAATGGAACCCAGGGCCCTCCATGTATTGTATCATCTAGAGGCACACAAATGCCCAATGCTCATACAGCATACACACACTACATGGTACTGTGCCCACCATGTACTGTACCACTGATAGGCACACATACATTCGGCAAATGCATTTAACATGTATGCCATTCTCAGCACTGCATATTGTAGGTACTGTGCCACTCATAGGCACACATACATCCAGCATATGCAATTTATATGCATGCACCCAATCCTTCCTGAATAGTACCACTCACAGGCATACATATACCCAGCACATGCATTTAAGATGCACACACCACACCCCTTCATCTATTGTACCACTCACACATATGCATACACCAAGCACATGCATTAATCCAGCACACACTGCGCGGTACTACATCTTTCGGTTACTGTATCACACATAGGCACATATACAACTAGCACATGCATTTTCTACTTTACTTCTACTTTATTTTAGCTTCTACAGCCATAAAAGTGCGTACAAAAATGGGTTAAAATGTTTCAACATCGTGTCACATTTAAACAATACAGTACACAATTCTTGCAAACCTTCTTAAAAACCCATATGGGTATACATATTTTAAAAATGTGGCTAGCAGCAACAATGGCTGTAATACAAACACAGCTTATAATATAAATGCACACATTAAGACCAGAGAGCCTTTCGGCTATAATCTCACAGATAGCGTATTAGATCTGATTCTCCATGCCCACACGAAAAATATAGAGACAGTTAACACAATGTGTTCCTTTGTGTCGCTTCTGGGTATCCTGGAAGCTTCCCAGTCGTGTACTGTGCCCATTAGCTTACACACATAAATAATCCACCTTTTTTGGGGCAAGGCATTACTTGAACTAAAGAAGAGGAAATATTCCACTGACTCTTTTCAGTTGCAGGCAGAAGGGGCAATGAGAAGACAAGGAGCAGCTTTTGTACCATTTGCATGTAAGAGATTTTAACAGCAAAATGCCAATCCTAAACTTTACATAGAAGTTTTCCGCTGGTAGGGCTGGATCTTGTCCAAATATGGTTCGAAGCTAAAACAACAAAACATTTGTGACTGGGGAATTTCTCAGTGGTATTCCCCACATTTTGATGTTTCCAAGTTTGATCAAACAAAGTCCCAAGAAGCTTGCTTTAATTTTGTAAGGATACCTTTCGTCATAGAAGCAGGGAAGTACCAAAGTTCCTCCATTCTTTGCAACCTCACACAGTACATTTGTTTTCCAAAGTCATGGGGTATGAACTCCTTTGTCAATGTTAATTATCTCCACCAAAGCTTCACTAAAGAGCTCCAATTCTGGTGTTGTCCACAGATGCACTCAATATATCAAACGTTTTAGTAATACCACCTGGTCAATTCACTTTAGTGCTAAATCAAATCATAGGGGTATGAAAGGGGTGCTTACGGGAAGATTGAATAGTGTCTTAATAAATTGGGTTTCAGTTTGAATAAGCTCAGACACGTCAGTACGACCCAAAAGTACTGCTCCATTTGTGACCCCTGAGATAGCTGTGGCCCTATATACTTCAAGGGCTGGTGTTACGGCGCCGCTTGAAGTAACCTTATATTTTCTTCCTATGTGCAGGATTGTTCTACTTTTCCCCATCTTTAGGACTCAAGACATATTTATTATAGGCTAATCTTACACCTAAATTATGGAAGCAATTTATTTCCTCTAAAGGCGTCCCACTCTACACTCATCCTGCCTTTAAAGACTCAGTGGGGGTCCAGTGCCATAAATTTCAGCTTTGCACGGTTTATCTCGAGGCCCCTTGCTCGACAAAACTATGTAAAGTAGCCCAGCAGTATTGTCGGCAAGCATAAGGGTGGGAGCACTATTGCCTGCAGATTTACAGGCATCATAGTTACACTTTGCCAGCCAGTCTTCTGCCACATTAATATATAGGCTAAAGAACGTGGGGGCAAGTACGCAGCCTTGCCTAACTCCGCGGTTTATGGTTATTCTAGATGCAAGATCCCCTCCCAAATTTCATCTCACCTGTGCATACTTTTCAGAGTGTAGGGCTTTCGGAATCCTTAGGAGATCGCTTGGGAGACTATATGAGTCCAACACACTCCAAACATTATCCCTCCGCACCAGGTCAAATGCTGCCCTCAAATTTGTGAAGGCAGCATAAAGGTGGTCCCACTTCACGACAACATACTTCCAGCAGATGGTTCTGACATGGAACACCTGATCAAGGGTACTGACTTTAGCCCTAAACTGTGCCTGGCTGTCTTATAGGATGGGATGTGATGGTCTGTAATCCACAATTTGAGTCTAATATCTGCCCGGCAAACATTATGACGTTGGGTCCAGTCACCTGCTCCCTCTTCAGCAGTTATAGAGTCTGAGCTGTTTCTGCTATATCGAGTTCAAATTCAAATCAAGCCGGCCCTTTTACGCTATATAGTTAACTGTGCTGTCCTCTTTAGGCAGGATTATATCTTTAGGCCACTCCCTATATAATTCTCCAAAATGACCTACCCATGCCTCGGGTTGAACCACTGCATCGAGGTGATTTTCTATGGTGCGAGACCCAGAAGCTATATGATTCCAGAAGACCTTGACATTCCTGTTATGAAGGGATTCAGTAAGTTCTTCCCACACCTTATTTAGCTTTAATCAGGAGTGCCTTATAGGCTCCTCTGGCATCAGTGATCTCCAAACGATGACCTTGTTTTACAGCTACAGTTAAGAGTGTTTCAGCCTGTCTGTATTTACGCGAGTACCACCGAGGGAAATTGATTGGGTAGTGGCCTCTCCATCCCTCCTTTGTAAAGAGATGTTTCAAAAGCCCCATAAATTCACAATGGTGGTTTACAAAGTTTATCATGCTCCTGTAGATTGATTCTAAGAAGACCATTTTCTCCACACAAAAAATTGTAAACTTGGAGCTGTTATGTGTAGGAGGCTGGCCTGGTTTGTAGCGGGTACCCTGGGTACTTACACCTTACACCAGGTCCAGTTATTCCTTGTTAGTGAGTGTAGTAGTGTTCTAGCAGCTTAGGCTGATCAGGGGTAGCTATAGCAGAGCATCTTAGGTTGAACTAGGAGACATGCAAAGCTCATGCAATACCACTTAAAGTTACACAGTACTTATACACAAGTAAATACAATAATCAGTGTTACCAAAAATAAAGGTATTTATTTGTACCAAAAATTTCTTAGAGACAATACTCCCTCTGGAGGTAAGTATTATTCACAATATATAAACTAGACACCAAAATTAGACAAGTAAATAGTCATAGAACAATGCAAACAGTAGGAAATCCTATAGAATGCATTGGGAGAAAATAGGTGTGGGGCAACACAAACCATATACCAAAAAAGTGGAATGTGAATCACGAATTCCGCCCTAGACAAGTGTAGTGTGTGCAGAATCGCTGGGAGAGTAAGAATACAGTAAAGGTAAGTAAATTACCCCACCCCGGTGCCCAGAAAAGCAGGAGTAAAGTGCTGCAAAGTTCCTTAGGACACACTACACCTCGTTTTTGGGATTTTGCAGCAGCCAACCAAGTCTGCAAAGAACTGCTGGATTATTGGACCTGAAGACCTGCAATGGAAGGGGACCAAGTCCAGAAGTCGAAAGAAGTTCCAGGAAGGACAAGAGCCCCTGCCAACCCAGAAGAGGGTGCAAAAGAAGAGTCCCCGGTTAGTTGAAGACTGCAGAAATGCACCCGAGGAAGATGCCAGCGGGTTCCTGCATGATGGAAAAGATGTCCCACAGTGTGAAGATCGTTGCAGACGAGATTTTATGTTGGAAGGCGCCAACAAGCCTTGGCTATAGCAAAAGTGCGTTTTTCATCCAAATGGTGCTGGGTGGACCCGGGAGGGACCTGGGGGCCTCAACTCTGTGTGAGGAGGAAGAGGGGGCTCTCAGCACTTTAGGGAGCCCTCGGGATGCCAGCAAGCCCCCCCAGAAGCCACAGGATCCAGGTTCAAAGGAGGTGCAAAACGCAGTTGATGCAGCACAACAAAAGAAGGTCCCACACCGCCGGAGAACAACTCAGCGAGTTGAGCGTCGCAGGGTGGAGTGCTGGGGACCTGGGCCAGGCTGTGCACAAAGGAATTTTGCAAAGAGTGCACAGAGGCCTCAGGAGATGAAGAAGACACAAAACACAGGGGTACCGTGTTCTCGGGGAAGGCAAGGTCTTACCTCCTCCAAATTGCATCAGCAGGACCTCAGGACAGTCTATGTCGATGATGTCCACCCTCTGTGTCCTTAGGAGCACGCTTGTCGCCTTGAGAGGAGTCCCAGGGTACCGGTTGTCACCTTGGAAGGTGCCTGCTTGGAGCAGGGGAGTGACTCCGTCACTCCACAGGAGATTTCTTCAGTCCTTCTGGTGCAGGATGAAGACAGGGAGTCCCCAGAGCATGCACACCATGGAAACTGTTGCAGTTGCTGACTTGGAGCTGAGGTTGCTGAAGAAAAGTGTCTCTTTGTTGCAGTTACAGCGTTTCTTGGAGCCAGCTGTGGTTGATCCAAGGTCAGGAGATGCTGAAGTTGTTGCAGAGGATTCCTGAAGGAAACTTGCAAGCAGAATCTGAAGAGAACCCACAGGAGAGACCCTAAATAGCCCTGAGAGGGGGATTGGCTACCTTATCAGGTATGGACCTATCAGGGGGGGTCTCTGACGTCACCTGCTGGCACTGGCCACTCAGAGCTCTCCAGAGTGCCCCCACACCCACCTTGCAAAGCAAGATGTCCAAAGTCTGGGACACACTGGAGGAGCTCTGGGCACCACCCCTGGGGTGGTGATGGACAGGGGAGCGGTAGCCCCCTTTTCCTTTGTCCAGTTTTCCGCCAGAGCAGGGGAGAAGGGGTCCCTGAACCAGTGTAGACTGGTTTATGCAAGGAGGGCACCATCTGTGCCCTTCAAAGCATTTCCAGAGGCTGGGAGAGGCTACCCCTCCCCAGCCTGTAACACTTATTTCCAAAGGAAGAGGGTGTAACACCCTGCTCTCAGAGGAAATGCTTTGTCCTGCCTTCCTGGGACTGGGCTGCCCAGACCCCAGGAGGGCAGAACCCTGTCTGTGAGGTGGCAGCAGCTGTAGCTGCAGTGCAAGCCTCAGAGAGCTGGTTTGGCAGTACTGGGGGCCCATGCTGGAGCCCCCAGGATGCATGGAATTGGCTCCCCAATACCTCATGTGGAATGGGGGGACAATTCCATGATCCTAGACATGTTACATGGCCAATATTCAGAGTTACAATTGTGAAGCTACATATAGGTATTGACCTATATGTAATGCACACGTGTAATTGCATCCCCACACTCACAAAGTCCGGGGAAATGGCCCTGAACTATGTGGGGGCACCTTTGCTAGTGCAAGGGTGCCCTCATACTTAGTAACTTTGCACCTAACCTTCAGCAAGTGAAGGTTAGACATATAGGTGACTTATAAGTTACTTAAGTGCAGTGAAAATGGTTGTGAAATAGTGTGTGCACTATTTCACGCAGGCTGCACTAGCAGTCCTGTGTAAGGGTTTGTCTGAGCTCCCTATGGGTGGCAAAAGAAATGCTGCAGCCCATATGGATCTCCTGGAACCCCAATGCACTGGGTACCTAGGTACCATATACTAGGGACTTATAAGGGGGGGTCCAGTATGCCAATTGAAATTGGTAAATGCAGTCTGTGAGAAAGTAGCCTCTTTCTAGCCTTGTTACCCCCACTTTTGGCCTGTTTGTGAGTATATGTCAGGGTGTTTTCACTGTCCCACTGGGATCCCGCTAGCCAGGGCCCAGTGCTCATAGTGAAAAGCCTATGTTGTCAGTATGTTTGTTATGTGTCACTGGGACCCTGCTAGCCAGGACCTCAGTGCTCATAAGTTTGTGGCCTATATGTATGTGTTCCCTGTGTGATGCCTAACTGTCTCACTGAGGCTCTGCTAACCAGAACTCCAGTGGTTATGCTCTCTCTGCTTTGCAAATTGTCACTAACAGGCTAGTGACCAATTTCACCAATTCACATTGGCATACTGGAACACCCTTATAATTCCCTAGTATATGGTACTGAGGTACCCAGGGTATTGGGGTTCCAGGAGATCCCTATGGGCTGCAGCATTTTTTTTGCCACCCATAGGGAGATCTGACAATTCTTACACAGGCCTACCAGTGCAACCTGAGTGAAATAACATCCACGTTATTTCACAGCCATTTACCACTGCACTTAAGTAACTTATAAGTCACCTATATGTCTAACCTTCACCTGGTGAAGGTTGGGTGAAAAGTTACTTAGTGTGTGGGCACCCTGGCACTAGCCAAGGTGCCCCCACCTTGTTCAGGACAAATTCCCCGGACTTTGTGAGTGTGGGGACACCATTTCACGCGTGCACTATACATAGGTCACTACCTATGTATAGCGTCACAATGGTAACTCCGAACATGGCCATGTAACATGTCTAAGATCATGGAATTGTCACCCCAATGCCATTCTGGCATTGGGGAGACAATTCCATGATCCCCCGGGTCTCTAGCACAGAACCCAGATACTGCCAAACTGCCTTTCCAGGGTCTCCACTGCAGCTGCTGCTGTTGCCAACCCCTCATACAGGTTTCTGCCCTCCTGGGGTCAAGCCAGGCCTGGCCCAGGAAGGCAGAACAAAGGACTTCCTCAGAGAGAGGGTGTTACACCCTCTCCCTTTGGAAATAGGTGTCAGGGCTGGGGAGGAGTAGCCTCCCCCAGCCTCTGAAAATGCTTTGATGGGCACAGATGCTGCCCATCTCTGCATAAGCCAGTCTACACCAGTACAGGGACCCCCCAGCCCTGCTCTGGTGCGAAACTGGACAAAGGAAAGGGAAGTGACCACTTCCCTGACCTGCACCTCCCAGGGGAGGTGCCCAGAGCTCCTCCAGCGGGACCCAGACCTCTGCCATCTTGTTTTCTGAGGTGTGCTGGCACACTGGGCTGCTCTGAGTGGCCAGGGCCAGCAGGTGACGTCAGAGACTCCTTCTGATAGGCTCTTACCTGTGTTACTAGCCTATCCTCCTTCTTTGGTAGCAAAACCTCCTTTTCTGGGTATTTACGGTCTCTGCTTTGGGGACTTCATCAGATACCGAATGCAAGAGCTCACCAGAGTTCCTCTGCATCTCCCTCTTCACCTTCTGCCAAAGGATCGACCGCTGACTGCTCAGGACGCCTGCAAAACCGCAACAAAGTAGCAAAGACGACTACTGCAACCTTGTATCGCTTCATCCTGCCGGCTTTCTCGCCTGTTTCCTGGTGGTGCATGCTCTGGGGGTAGCCTGCCTCCTTCTTGCACCAGGAGCTCTGAAGAAATCTCCCGTGGGTCAACGGAATCTTACCCCTGCAACCGCAGGCAACAAAAGACTGCATCACCGGTCCTCTGGGTCCCCTCTCAGCACGACGAGCGTGGTCCCTGGAACTCAGCAGCTCTGTCCAAGTGACTCCCACAGTCCAGTGACTCTTCAGTCCAAGTTTGGTGGAGGTAAGTCCTTGCCTCCTGATGCTAGACTGCATTGCTGGGTACCGCGTGATTTGCAGCTGCACTCTTCCAGGATTTCCTTCGTGCACAGCCGAGCCTGGGTCCCCGACACTCTAACCTGCAGTGCACAACCTTCTGAGTTGTCCTCCGGCGTCGTGGGACTCCCTTTTCTGACTTCGGGTGGACTCCGGTTCACTCCTCTTCCAAGTGCCTGTTCCGGTACTTCTGCGGGTGCTGCCTGCATCTGTGAGGGCTCCCTGACTTGCTGGGCGCCCCCTCTGTCTCCTCATCCAAGTGGCGACATCCTGGTCCCTCCTGGGCCACAGCAGCATCCAAAAACCCTAACCGCGACCCTTTCAGCTAGCAAGGCTTGTTTGCGGTCTTTATGCGTGGGAATACCTCTGCAAGCTTCTTCACGACGTGGGGCATCCATCCTCCAAAGGGGAAGTTCCTAGTCCTCTTCGTTCTTGCAAAACACCAAGCTTCTTCCATCCGGTGGCAGCTCCTTTGCACCCTCAGCTGGCATTTCCTGGGCATCTGCCCACTCTCGACACTGTCGCGACTCTTGGACTTGGCCCCCTTGTCTTACAGGTACTCAGGTCTGGAAATCCACTGTTGTTGCATTGCTAGTGTTGGTCTTCCTTGCAGAATCCCCCTATCACGACTTCTGTGCTCTCTGGGGGTTGTAGGTGCACTTTACACCTACCTTTCAGGGTCTTGGGGTGGGCTATTTTTCTAACCCTCACTGTTTTCTTACAGTCCCAGTGACCCTCTACAAGCTCACATAGGTTTGGGGTCCATTTGTGGTTCGCATTCCACTTTTGGAGTATATGGTTTGTGTTGCCCCTATACCTATGTGCTCCTATTGCAATCTATTGTAACTTTACACTGCTTGCATTACTTCCTTTTGCTATTACTGCATATTTTTGGTACTGTGTACACAGATCTTGTGTATATTTGGCATCCTCATACTGAGGGTACTCACTGAGATACTTTTGGCATATTGTCATAAAAATAAAGTACCTTTATTTTTAGTATATCTGTGTATTGTGTTTTCTTATGATATTGTGCATATGACACCAGTGGTATAGTAGGAACTTTGCAAGTCTCCTAGTTCAGCCTAAGCTGCTCTGCTAGAGCTACCTTCTATCAGCCTAAGCTGCTAGAAACACCTCTTCTACACTAATAAGGGATAACTTGACCTGGTACAGAGTGTAAGTACCCCTTGGTACCCACTACAAGCCAGGCCAGCCTCCTACACTGACCTACAGTGACAAATTTAAAAGCAGAGAGAGCATAAGCACTGAGGTTCTGGTTAGCAGAGCCTCAGTGACACAGTTAGGCACTACACAGGCATACACGTTAGACCATAAATTATGGGTACTGGGGTCCTGGCTAGCAGGATCCCAGTGAGACAGGCAAAAACATACTGATGTACATGTGAAAAATGGGGGTAACATGCCAAGGAAGATGGTACTTTCCTACACTATGACATTATCCGCTATTGCTATCCATTTCACATTCCTTCTATTGTGACAGATTTCAACCATGCTTATAGTCGTATTAAGCAGTATGCTTATGTTCAAGAACGGTCTGGCAAGAAAGTGGACGCTCAGCGTTTCACGATCACTGTCATTTCTGGAGACACCTCCTTATCATTCAAACATGGCCATAATATGCTGTCCAAGAAGATGTAGTCGCTATTACTGGCGTACAGACCTCTTTTAAAAAGTGGTCAAGGGGGAAAGTCAGACTGAGTGAAGCCATTCACAACCTTCAGGCCTTCAGCCACTATCAGGTCAACAATTTGAGCTGTGACCCTAGAATGCTAAACTACTAGGTCAGTGGCAGACACTGCCCTTGACACATGAGTTGGTTCCATCTGATGGATGGGGATGAGGGCAGCTGGCATATTTGTATTCCAGTCTCCTGCGATGATTTTGAGGTGGCTGTGATGTATAGGATCGATCATGTCTGACAGCTGAACCACTATATCTAAACGGAGGTTTACCGGGACTCAGCAAATGTAAACATTTGTGATAGCAATATGCCTGCCCCTGGAGCGATGCCTGTTGGAATGTCTATCCCCAGTAGATCTCTACACTCTGACGAGATTCTCCTTTTTTTAGGAAACAGATCCACCCTGGGCGTCTCCCCGCTGGTGATGGTACTGCATTAGTAGCAAATGTAATGTACCTTGATCTAAACAACGGCTCTACTGCCCTTGTTTCCTGCAATAATATAATGTGATATTGATCTATGAAGGCACCCCATTCAGGGTCCGCTAACTTAGCTCTAACCCCCGCTACATTCCAGGACAAGACTTTTAGAGTGTAAATCTGGCACGGGTTCACCCGTACATGATGGTCTAGTGGATTACTGCCCTTCTTATTTTCTACCACTACTTGTTTAGGGGCATTGGTAGATGTTCTTGTATTGGTCCAGATGCCATAGGATTCACATAAGGACTCTGTCATGGAAGGTCTATCTAATGGTGTGTTTTTCAATAGTAAAGGTCTGCCGCTATCAGTGTGATTGTGCGATAGAAAGTCAATTTCAGACAGGTTACCCACATGAGCAGCTGAAAGTGGAAGCAGCTGGCGGCAGGTTGAATAATTTCAAAACTGCAAACACTAGTTGGAATGATTGATGGGCATTTATCTTGAGCCTTGTGTGTGAGCCTTTGGGGACCTGAATCTGTGCTCTAATGCTATCAGCTCTTCAACAAGTTCCTGGTTTATCAGCTGCAGTCCAATAAAATTGAACGGTAGATGTCTGTGGCGGATCCTAGTTGCATTTAATATGTCTTCTTTTATAACATATCTGCAGCCCCTAATCTTTCTAAGCCAATGGATGTCTTTGTTAATTAGCGAGTCCTGTGTTTCCCTGCTACCTGATGGAATTTTGGGAATATTGATCATAAACAAGTCATGTTGCTTGCTATTAGCTCCTGGTGATCTTACTGTGTGCCTTTTTGAATTTGATGTTAATATGGCCTTACTCAGGTTTTCGTGACCAGTTGTTCCATTACCCCTCTGAAGTTCTATGGGCCTCCAGACGCAGCCCCGAGGTTAGAAATACATGCTCAGTTTAGGAAAGGCAAGGTTATCTCCCCAGTCACTCTAGTAATGCCCGGAGCATTTGTTACATGAGCCCAACTTAGTGAACTTATTTTGGGGCCATCTACTGGAGTACTTCTGAAGTTAGTGGTTTGATTCGGGCAGGTATGGTCAACCTTCCCTTTAGTTTGAAGTACGTTAGAATCAAGCTTCGATACCAAGGCCGACAATTGATCCATCTTGTCATTAAGGTCCATGGACAACTTTCAAATGTTATCTCTCAAACTAATTATTTATTTCTTTAATGAGATTAACTGTGGATATGGGGAACCCCTACTTGCTGCAGCAGCACAAGTGGAAATTACTGGTGGCTGTGTATTATTCAGGGTTAGTTAGTTCTTCTATTGTTTCTAAGAGTTCAAACCGATTGCTATCTTCAGTTGTTTTTACAGGTGCTATGATAGCCGAATCTGGTGGCTGGGTGGTTATCAAGCTTTGCTGCCCAGTCAGAAGAGGAGATAAAGTACTAGTGTGAATGTCTACAATGTCGTGAGTCAGTGTATCAGTACTCTCTGTTTTGTTTTAATGATGTAATATCTCCCTTGCTGCTCTTCACTGATTGCTTTCCCTTAGCCTTGGGGGCCTTAATAGCTAAGAGGCCTTTAACCTCTTCTAACAGTACGTTTATTTCATATAAAGTGCAGTTCTCAGCTGAATGTATTGGCTGCTTTTTTTGCTTTCCCTGACCTTACCACGGTGGCCAATGGTACAAGACTATTAAAGTGCCTTTTGTTCAATCAAGATTCGTAGATATATTTAACAAGCAGAGTAAAGCAGCACAGTTTCACCGCTTACAGCCCCAACATAAGTTAATTGTAGTGAAACCCGACTAAGGCAAATGCCCAAAAATCAGCACCGTTGCTAAAATTAATAGTTTTGATCTTCTCTATAGGAATCAAGCAGGTATAGCACATCAGGGTAAAATAAAAAGTCTAGATTTCAACATTACCAGTAATTCCTGGGTACTCTAAACTGTGACCTTTAAAACGACTTAGTAAAAGTGGCCCATAATTGCACTTAAGCACGAGGAAGTACAAGTTAATAATGGAGAACAACAAAGAGGACACCAAGTTGTTGCATGTTGGGGCAAAGCACAAGGGAAGGGGCTATTATATGTTGTTGATCTGTTCCCAAAACCGAAGCGACAAAGGATAAAACTTTTACCGATCTACATCGTCTCTTTCGGGAGCTGGGTGCGTCCCACACGGCGGGATAGCAGAAGCACTTTCAGCACGTGTGGAGGAGACCCAGCTCCTTGTGTACCAGACTGCAATGGCACCTCCTGGTGTGTGATTCTTTGAGGGATGGAGTCCACAGGCACTCGCAAGATTCACAGGAATAGGAGACCCCAAAAACACTCACCAAAGTAACCCGCACAGCAGGACAGCAGAAGAAATGTTAGCGCCTGTGGACGAGGCCCTGTCCCATTGTGCACCGTGCAGCAGCTGCACCTCCTGGTACATAATTTGTTGGGGGTTGGGGTCTCCAGGCACTCACAAGGTCCACAGGGGTAGGTAGGTGACCCAAAACTGCTCACCAAAGTAACCTGCACTGCGCAATAGCAGAAGTGCTTTTAGCACGTGGGGGAGGCCCTGACCCGTTGTGCACTGGGCTGCAATCTCACCTCCTGGAGCTTGATTCGTTGGTGGATGGAGTCCCCAGGCATTCACAAAGTTCACAGGGGTAGGTGACCCACTCACCAAAGTAACCCGGCTGGCAGGATAGCAGAAATGCTTTTAGCGTGTGTGGAGGAGGCCCCATTTCTCTTGTGAACTGGGCTGCAGTTGTGCCTTCTGACACATGATTTGTTGGGGGATGATGTCCGCAGGCACTAAAAGGTCCTAAGAGTTAGGTGACCCCAAAACCGCTCACCAAAGTAGCCAGCATGGCAGGATAGCAGAAGCGATTTTAGGGTGTGGAGGAGGCCCTGCTTCCTTGTGCACCGGGCTGCATCCACGCCTCTTGACGAATGATTTATTGGAGGATGGAGTTCCCAGGCAATCACAAGGTTCACAGAAGTAGGTGACCCCAAAACCGCTCCCCAAAGTAACCCGCTCAGCGAGATAGCAGAAGCTCTTTCAGTGTGTGCGGAGGGGGCCCCACCCCCACCGGGCTGCAGCCATACCACTTGATGCGTGATTCGTTTGGGGATGGCGTCCCAAGGCACTCAAAAGGTTCACATGAATAGGTGACACCAAAACCGCTCACCAAAGTAACATGCATTCACTAAGCACATATTGCTTATACTGCATTATCTCTGTATTGTACCCTTCCCAGGCATACATACACACAACGCATATAAACCACATCTGCACTGTGCAGCACTTCACATCAAACCGATGTAGACCCAGGGTAAAGCACACGGCAGCAGAACTTTAAAAACTAGTGAGCCTGTAGTCCTCACTACAGTGACATAGGTTAAAAAGGACCTGTTCACACCTACTAATTGCTACATGGTATGGTGAGACCACTGCGCTCATGCTGCTTAACTCCTGATGAACTTTAGATATTAAATGGGGTTTGATCCCGTTCAGGAATGAGGGGGGAGGACGGGAAGTAAACCTTCAGCAGGACAGAGGAAACTTATTCTCTCCATTAACAGCGGCATACTCAGGCAAAAAGGGGTCAGCGACGATAATTGCTCTCAATTCCTATTTCCACAAAGGTAAACTCTAATTACATAACATGTGCTTGCTCAAAAGCAATTGCAAAACTGCTTGGAGGGACCACAAGATGGTATAAAGTAAACAAGAACTAAAAGACGCTGACTTTAGTTCCATCACAACAGACAATGAAAGTAAACATAAAAATAAGAGAATAGTAATCAAATTTCAGTATTCATGCAATTAATTTAATCTCTTACGAATCTGCTTCTCAGCCCCACAGGTGAGACTTTACTGGGATTCCTCATCTCTTAATTCAGCCACAACCTTGAGTACAAAAAAAGACTAGAGTTGAGGTACGTAATCTATCACTCTTTCGCTACTTGACACACTCTTAAAAAATACAATCCAGAGGCTGACCTGTTAATCTGTTTCTACTTTAGTGTTCCACATCAAAATTGCTTGGCCTGGGGAAAACTTTCATCCAAAACAGTGCCACAACCCTAGAAAGTCAAATCGTGTTGTCTTATACAAGTGGTCCTAGGGATATTTGTTCTGTATTGGTAAAAAGCTTACCAAGGCTATTTTTGACTGCCAAGCACCAAGGGGGGACATATTTGAAATTCCATGCCCCAAACGCCAATGGCCTATTGAATTTTCATGTAGATAACAGGAAATTGAATAACTGATAAAAAGACTGCGAGTTGGACACTATTCCGTCTTTTTTCCTCTGTGAAGAATGTTTGACATGTACAATGAACATTTTGTATGTGTATGTTTTTGTGATATTTTATTTTATGTTTAAGCTATTGTACATTTTTGTTAAGTATTGTGAATATATGTATGTCTTTCTCAAAAGTCGGATGCATAAATACTAAACACGTTGACAGTTCATTGTGTGTAGTTTGTGATTCATGAGTCACTCAAGCATTTAATGCAGTATAGTTGAAGGAGGGCCTCAAGGGTGTACAAGGGGAATGCAAGACAAAGGAAGTTAAAAAATGTAATTTGTTATGTATCCTGTAATTAAACATGAGGTATATGTAGGAAGCTGGCTCTGTATATACTATACCAAAATGAGGTATAGTGTGCACAGAGTCCCACTGGGTTCCCCCAGAGGCTAAAGTAGGTAATACTAGGTGTCTTTTGTCGTAGTGTGGTTGAGCAGTTAGGCTTATCAGAGCGTAGTGCAAAGCATTTGTTTTACACAGTCAAGAATTGAGGCAGACACTCAAAGACTAACTCCTGGCCAATGATTTTTATTTAGCAAAAATATATTTTGTTACTTTATTACTAGAACCCTAAGATCTTTGTTGCAGGTAAGTACAGTTGTAATTGGGTATCAAGCATATGTGTCAAATGTTACACTTTTGAATTTCACAAGTTGACACACTGCAATTTTTCATAGGAGTCAATAGAGTCCTTTGGGACTGTTAGCACAGTTAACAGGCAAGCACACAACTTACGATTCCAATCTTCTGGGGTTAGGATGTCCAGATGCCAAAGTTTGGGCTGATCTAGAGGTGCACCACCAGCAACAAGGGGCCGGCTGGATGCAGAGGTCAAAGTTGGAATCAGGTTTTTATTGGAATCCTATGAGGACTGGGGGTGCTTGGTAGAAAGCAGATTGCAGGTAAGTACCTGCAGTTCCAGGACACTGGCCTGGGGAGTCTAGGTCAGCATTGGGGGGACCACAGGTCTACACCAAACACACACCCTCAGCAGCACAGGGACAGATGGGTGCAGGGTGCAAACACAGAGATGGATGCCCAATGCTTTTCAATTGGGGGGGGGGGGTCCAGGGGTCACAAAAGATGTTGCAGGCTGGGACCAGGGGGTCAGTTCCAGGAACCAAAGGCTGGACAAGCAGGTCCTCACTGGACTTTGCTGGACTGTCAATTGGATTCTCCAAGGCTTGGGGGCTGCGGGTGCAGGGGTCTCCTTGGGTGTCAGATCTTCATCTGATCAGGTCGCGGTCAGGGGGGTCCTCTGGATTCAGGCTGCAGGTGTCATTGTGTTGGCCAGGAGGGGTCAATCCAGGGCGGACTTGAGGTCGGAATCACCTGGGGACCTTCTCTGGACTGGTGGGCCACCTGGACTCAGGCCGTGGCCGTCGGGTGCAGAGTGGACAGGGCTTGCCGTTCCAAGGAGGTTCTGGAGTCCTTTAGGAAGGTTTCTTCTAAACAGGGCTGCTGACCTCTGGAGTTCTTGGTCCTCTGCTGGGCAGGCAGTCCTCTGGGGGTTTGTAGAGGATGCTGGTCCTGCAGAATGTGTCACCTTTTTGGAGCTGGAGTCTTGAAGCTGCAGGCAGGCCGGTAGAGCTGGGGCCAAGTCAGTTGTCTGGAGTCTTCACTGCTGGGGTCGGCTTTGTAGTCCTTCTTCTTTTTTCTTAAGGTCGCCTGGAATCTGGTGAGTAAGGTTAATGGGTTGCCCCTAAATATTGGATTTAGGGGTGTTACAGGGGTCAGAGGGCAGTAGCCAATGGCTACTGTCCCTGAGGGTGGCTACACCCTTCCTGTGCCCACTCCCTTTGGGAAGGGGGGCACATTCCTATCCCTATTGGTCCCTTTCCTCTAAAACACCTTAGGGGTGGTACTAGCTGCAGTGATCACTCCTGACTCCTGCTTGTTTTACCTAATTTTCTAACAGGACCTGCCGTCAAAAGTGGGGATTGGTCCGGGGGCGGGCATCTCCACTAGCTGGAGTGCCCTGATGCACTGTAACAGAAGGCCTGAACCTTTGAGGTTCACTGCCAAGTGTTGCAGTTCCTGCAGGTGGGAGGTGTGAAGCACCTCCACCCAGAGCAGGCTTCGTTCCTTTCCCCAGAGAGCACAAAGATTCTCAGCCCATGGGGTCAGAAACATGTCTGTTAGTGGCAGGCTGGCACAGACTGATCAGCCTCACACTAGAGGGTTGGGTAAAATACAGAGGGCATCTCTAAGATGCCTTTTAGGTGAATTTTACAATAAATCCAACTCTGGCATATGTGGGTTTATTGTTCTGAGACATTTGATACCAAACTTCCCTGTCTTCTGTGAAGCCATCATGGAGCTCTGGAGTTCGTAATGACAACCTCCCAGCCCATGTACTTAGTATCACCACACTGCACTCACAAGGTATAAGAATGGACTTAGACACTGTAGGAGCATATTGCTCATGCAGCTATGCCCTCACCTGTGGAATAGTGCACCCTGCCTTAGGCCTGCTAGAGGGGTGGCTTACCTATGCCATGGGCAGTGGTTTATGGCCATGGGACCTTGGAAGGGGTGCCATGTCGACTTTACTTTTTTTTCCCCACCAACACACACAATCTGCAATGTCCCTTAGGGTGGCACAATACATGATGCAGCCCTTAGGGCCCCTTTCTGGACACAGAGCCCTTGTTATCACTGGTACCTTTTACAAAGGACTTAGCTGTGTTCCAGGGGTGTTCCAAATGTGGAAACAAAGGTACAGTTTAAGGGAAGAACACTGGTGCTGGGGCCTGGTTAGCAGGATCCCAGCACACACTTAGTCAAGTTAGGATCACTACCAGGCAAAAAGCATGGGGTAACAATACCAAAAGGGGCACTTTCCTACAGTATATGAACGAATTTGGTAAACCTATGGTTGATGGGGCATACAATCCTCTGGATTACTCCTGGTGAGGGCAGTAACCTTCCACCACTATGAGGGTTGTGCTTTGGTCCAAAAACACAGTAATCTGTGAGACAGGCCTATGTCACGGCACACACACAATATTTTTGTTTGCCTATGACAACAAAAATCAGCTTTAGGGATCCAGACATAGGTAGATTTGTCCATTCAGACCAGGGGTGTACGTCTGTTACAATGCAGACAACATTTCCTTCTCATGTCACAAGGAAAACAGCAGGAGGGGAGGGCTGCTTAGAAATTCCGTCATGCTCTGTGGCTGATGACTGCTTCTGGGTTTGGAGGAGGCGCCATGGCAGGCAGCTAGAGGAGATGCTGCTGCTCATGAGAATGGATGAGAACTGATGCAGTTGCCTCCTAAGACGCCGTTATACCGGTAGTCTAGGACGGTGAAGAAAGGTGCCCCTTTCTTGGTCGGTTGGAGGCAGAGAACGTACCCTGTGTGAAAAAATTGATAGAAAGGAACATATTTCTAGTAGCATCTGGTGTTGGATGAGGACAATAGGTAAGTCTAATTTGCCCCTCTCCCCTTTCTCTCCAAACCAGTAATTCCAAGATATGACAATATAGAGGAGCACTGCAGGCTTGATGTCGAGAGCAAGTATTTCATTGTCCATACCAACAGTTCAGGAGCCATAAGCAGAAAAACTAGCCACTAAAATACAACTGGTGGACACCAGAAGACCTTTTAGTGGGGGTGGGAGCCATTGTCCTCGATACCCCTCTTAGTTAGAGTATAGGAACATCAATTTCCTGGTACTCCCTTTGTTTTTAACCTTGTCCGAGTCCCGCACTCCCAAATTAAATTTTATTTAGCGGCCCTCGAGTCAATTTTAGCTCTAGTTCTCTCTTTTTTGCACAGTAGGTCTGACTCTTCACTTACTGACCCTTTTGGCACGCTTCTAAGAAAAGAACTCCGGCACAGAGCCGCCTTGTAGGGGCCCGTCGGGCATTGCAGCGCCAGCCCGACGTGGAGCAGACCCAATGATGAAGCATGACATCCAATGGAAGTGTGAGGGTTCTAGCTTCTAAATTAGAAGTGCCCATCCTTTCTCACTGTTTCCTTTAGGAACTGTATGCTTATTTTGATTGTGGACACCAGAAGATACTGCTCCGGGCTCGCCATCCCCTGTTCTTACTTCCAAACCCAATGCACCCAATATTTACACAGCCCTCGAGGGACATGGGTGTTTCCCTTCCTTCTTCTCCCCTCTCTATCTCAGTAACTCTGGCGCTCTGGTAGATCCTGGAAACAATTCAAGAAATGGGAACTGCCCAAAAAAGCCCCCCAAGGAAATTACTAGTGAATTAAGCGCCAATAAATAGCATTTGATCCAACCCAACAATCGTATGGAGCAAGCGGAACAAAGCACATTTGACCTCGAGGACAACTGCAAGAATTTTAATAGCTTTGTAGCAAGATCTACAGTTAAGATTAGCAATTGAAAGCATAAATTGGAAAAATTGGAGAGTAGATAGCACCGATCAAACCTACACTTTGTGGGTATACCTAAAAACAACTAAAATAACATGAGCCTTATAGCCGCTCTGGTCAATACATGTTATTCCTGAATCGCCATAGACAAAGATAGGGTCCCTAGTTATTTAACATTGATTGCAAAATATCCTCAAA
The DNA here is from genome assembly GCF_031143425.1 of Pleurodeles waltl. NCBI lineage: Eukaryota > Metazoa > Chordata > Amphibia > Caudata > Salamandridae > Pleurodeles > Pleurodeles waltl. The sequence continues at coordinate 851,533,645 of NC_090444.1, forward strand.
TTATTTTGGTTAATTTCGGGGACTATCAGATCAAGGAACAAATTCTCACCAAAGAACTACAATCAAAGTATTTTCAAACTGGTGATAACTATTCCTTTTGAATATTTTCAGGGATGTCCCTAGCTACTGCCTGTTGGTGGAAAGAATTTAAATTGATGGTTGATCTGTTCAGAAAAGCAGGAGCTCAAGCTGGTCTGGTGCAGCAGGGAAAGTTGAGGGTTATACACATTGGGCGATTTCAAATCTTTTCTTCAGTAAGACAACCCACCGAATTTCTTCAGCACAGAACGTCTCCAGAGTGAAGAACCATAGGCACACATTAACTATGCTCCTCTCGTAATAATACCACTTGATGTATATATTGTATGGTATATTCAAATCTAGTGTGTGCTTATGGTGCTATATTTGTGTGAATGCTTCTATGTTGTAGTTTTATTAATTTTGTTACTATTTTTTGTCTCGGCAGAGAAGCAAAGCAAGGGGTGTAAACCCCGATAGGTCACATGCCCCCACCATCCTAGAAAGTGGTGATGGGGGCACTAACAAAGCACTCTACTCGTGAAGGGTCTCGGATGCGGGGGCTGCATAAGATAACCTCAAGAGCTGTGATGAGTTGGGCTCGGTGGGTTCTCGTAGGGAGGGATGGAGCAAAAGGGGGGTGTTCACTTCCTCAAAAAATAGGAGTAGATCTCTTGTGCTGCAATTTTTCAACTAATATTGCTAGGCTTCTGGCTAGTGCCAGTTAAAAAGTATCATACTAACAAAATCTTTTTAATCTTTCTTAAAACGGCATATGAAGCAGTTTCAGATTCAATAGAAAGACAGTATGATAAGACATGGAGTCTATGACCATAAACCATAAAGGTGATTTCCTGTAATATCAACGGGTTCAACAGTAAAATTAAATAAAGGTCAATCTAGTCCAGGTTAAAAACATCCAAGGAGAACGTTATCTTTTTTCAGAAAATTCGCCTCAAAACTAATTCTCCCAAGCTAAGTATCCCAAGTTTCATCACCCAAATGTTTTTAACTTCTGCTCGGGCAGCAGTTAAAGGTGTCGCCATCTTTATTTCCAAGAGTTACAGTGTGAAATACAGCAGGTCGTAAGGGATCCCGGGGCAAGATGGATCTGGTCACTGCTTTCATACAGGGTCAGGCCATCAATGTTACAAACTACTATGGGTCTACTGAAGATATTGGTGATTTTAGTATCATTCAAAACGTTCCACTCGATTGATCTCGGATGAACAAGAGCAAAACATACCAAAATCAGCACGATTTTTGAAAAAAATAATTCAAGAGTTAGCCTTAATAGAACCCTGTTGGGCTGATCACGTGCATGATCTACTATATACTTGTTTTTTCAAGCGGTTTATTGCAGCCTCTCTCTCGCTCCTTTTTTTTTTTTTTTTTAAATACTGCATTCAATAAGCCGGGGCAAGGTGGATATCTTTGCCAATGGCTTTTCTCTTCATTCAGTTCTTACCATTGAATTGGTAAGGCAGCATCCCCATGTAACTCCCTCTTGATTGTGTTTTGATAAGTCTTTGTTAGCCAGTGAGACTTGGATTACAAATGTGTATGCTGCTTACGAAGAATTCATAGAAAGAAATACTGGCACTGCTTCTTCTTTCTCTGTATGGGGAGCATTGAAAGCTTTTATTTGAGAAGAAATCTCTTATAAAGCACAGATCGCCAAGCAGAATGGAGCGGTAGAAATACAACTGTAATACGTGTTGGATGACTCAACACTTGCCTTCAATGTTTTCAAACTCACCCATAGTTCAATCAGAGCTAATCCAAGCCTGGAAGAATTTAAAAGCCCATTTCATAGCTGCCAAAATACTGCACCACAATACCTGCTTTCAAAAACTTTGAGGAAAATGAACAGGATAGCCGATATTTGGCGTGGTCAGTAAAGCAAAAAACATGCTGATAATAATAAACTATCAAGTCTATTTTGATGCTGGCTGGACTTAATCACATATGTATCAGTTAAATATCATTCCGATCTATGCACTGTAACTGAAAAACTCACATCAGAAAGTATCATACATTTTTTGGATGTCATTCATTTGCCCACTTTGCCTATTGATCAACAAGCAGTTGTACCTATTACGCTAGCCGAAGTAGAGAATGCAATTACATTTTGTCCTAATACAAAAGTTTGAGGGAGCGACGGCCTGCCTAATGCAGTTTACAAATTATTCCTATGCCAAATAAGCACATTTCTAGTTACTTTGTTTAATGAGCTCCTTCGAGGCAGTGCCCTTTCAAGCTGCTTCACGGAGTAGTCATCATTAGCTTTTTGAAGAACGGGATGCCTTTAGAAAACCCCAGTTTGTATAGTCCGATCAGCCTTTCTCAATTTGAGACAATAACATCTTCACGGAAATAATCGTGAACAGATTGGGCCCATTTGCACAAACTCTGATTCTTCAATATCAAAATGGCTTTTTGCCGACCAGAATAATTTAAACCAATACTAACTATTCAATTCTTATTCAGTTAATAACCTAGGGGCTGCTTAGAACTGAAATAGGTGTTCCATCTGGTGCAGTGAGATGTGTTATTTACAATTTTGGCCAAGTTTAGGTTACAATCTAGACTTGTCGACTTGTTAGGCAACACAATCTATATAGAAACCTCACAGGCAAAATCATAATCAATTCTAGATTAGCGGGGCAAGTAACCACTAGTATCGAGACGAAAAAGGGTTGCTGTATATCTCCTCTTCATTTCGCACTATTTATTGACCCTTTGGCCTGAGCACTTCGACAGGATGCTTCAATTTTACCTCTGGTTAATAGTGCTGCAACGCTAAAACTGGTTGCAGTTGATATAATACTTTATTCGGCTGTGGAGGAAACAAATATTAAAAATGCATTTGCCACAATCGACAGGTTCCCTTGTACTCGGGGATATAAAATGAACTACTCGAAATCAGAAGCTGTTATTTAATAGCTCCCCTCATGTTTTACCAGTTGAAATGCAAACTAATTTCTCTATCAATCATCCTTGGGTAATTGGGGATTTATGTGTCAACCAGATTTATTTTGAATAAATTATATCTCAACATTGTAAATGTACACAGGCTATTTAATCAAAGGCAGTCCCTAGCTTTAACGATTATCGTCCGTACTGCTTATTAAAACGATCATTCTTCTTATGTTCACATGCATATTTTCCAATGTTATGATCAAAGGTCAGTCTTATTTTGAAGAAATCAATATTATGATAATTTTTTTTTTGTATAAACTGGACTTTATGGTTTTGAGCACAGTATTACATAACTTCTTAGAACAATACAAGGTCGATCTTGGGGTTGCACAGCAGAAAGCTTTACAAGGAGGCTACAATTTAAGACATCGCATAAGTCACCCACATCCCTGATATCTTGCCATGCTTCTTAGGACAGCTGGGACACAGACAGTTTTTTCCTGTGTAGCACACCAGTCTATTGCCTTCTTACAAACAATAAGCGGTGGAGGAGAGGATGCCTTTCAGAATTTAGCAATATCCGTTATAGCTAGGGGCGCCCACGTCCTCATCAGGGTTCTATCCCAGACATTGTTGCTGATCCCATCTAGGACTCTCAGCAGTGCGACCCTTGGAGAGAACTCAAATGGCCTTCCGATCACCCTGGTGAGAAAGTCCAAGCATTGTTTGCCAGTATTTGATTATCTGGGAGCACTCCCATACCAAGTGGTAGAAGTGAGCGTTGGGCTCTGAGCATCATGTCGCCAGGGCGCCAGTGTGCTAGAGCCGCACTGATGTTATGCAAGTCATATGTAAGTAATTAAGTTGGATGAGTCGAAGCCGCAATGATATGACCCATACCCTCAGTGACACGCGGGCATCCCTTGAATCGGAGTCATCCAACAGGCCTACCCATTGTTCCAATCAGGAACTTCAGAGGTGTAAACAAATCTGGAGACTTCCGTATAAGGCATTTATAGATCTGAGAGATCCCCTTACCTTCAAAGGACCCCATGAGGATTTGGGATTCTAGGGGGCTATAATCAGGGACGTTATGGAAGGAATTTTGATGTTAGCTAAGGGTGTGGAGTTAACTGTAGGTATCTGAAGATGTGCAACCTATGCAGATTATATTCCTCTTGTAGGGTCAGAAAGGTTTTAAAGCATGAGGAGATGGGGCTTCTGTACAGCAAGCCTCTGTTATCTAGGCCTAGAGTGGCTACCTCCAGCCGGAATGCAGGTCTCGCCAACCCTCGCTTAACTGATCGCTGACCACTAGTAGGTGGGCCGCCCAATAGTAGAGGCATCTGCCATGAATAGCGCACCATCCCAAGTCGATTGCATGAATTTCCTAAAGGTGATGTGAGTGTAGCGGTTCAGCCACAGAGGTATGCATCTTAGAGTGGAGGTTTCAAAAAAACATTGCTGTGGCAGGACTGAGTGTTTTTGCAAGGTGTAAAGCAGGCATACTCCAACTCTGGGATCATAATTTCATTGAAATCACCTCCAATGATAGTTATTCCGTAAGGGAGTCAGAGGACCTGCATCTGCACGTCTTTCACAGTGTGGTGTGCCAGGGTGGGGAGAGGTACATGTGGATTATGTGATGAATGTGACTCTCAAGAATGCCCTCTGTCACAACATACCAACCCAGGAAGTCCAGGTGTACCAATAAGACCACAAAGAGGAATGTCTTATGGAGAAGTACTGCAGTTCCCCTAGTTTACTGCATGTACCCAGTATGATAAAGTCTGTCTAACCCATGTCTAGCCGGAAAGGGGGAGTTAGTAACCAACAGATGGGTCTTCTGCAGGAGCAGTACTGCGGGCTGTGCCGCTTGGCTAAGCGGAGTGGTGCCCCTTGCTTGATCCGGTTGTTAAGGCAGTTGACATTCCATGTCATGAACAAAAATTAACCCATAGCAAGCAAGGAAGCAGGTGTGGTGGGTGCCTATTTGTCTTTTATACTCATGTGGCTAGTAGTGGCGTACCCCATGGTATGGGTAACATGCAAACCTGGCATGTATAGTAGCAACTGTGGTATTGTGTCAAATGAAAAACAACTCATAAATTGTAACACAAAAGGAAGAAAACTAAACCTAGCAACCATAGTAAACATTTTAAACCCACCAACCAACTCTCACCCCCACCCTTTGACCTACAAGCATCTGTCGGTCTCCCCCTAGAAACACAACAAACTCATGCATAGGAATATGCCAATGAGCTTACTCACTGCCCGTGTCCACTCAGACCCGTCATGAACAAAGGAAGCTTTGGTGCTGACATGGTCCATAAGAAAGGATTGCAGAGAGGCATCATGCTATGTCTGTCTGGACCACTGGCAGTTCATTGGCTGTTGGCTGGATGGGCAGCTGCTGCGGTCAATATCTCCATGGACTGAGAAGCCCAGCCCCAAAGTGAGGATCCTCTGTCTTCAAACAGAAGCCCGACGCCCCGTCATCATGTCTTTTGGGGTTTGATGGGGAGCTCGGGGCGTCCCCCAGGAAGAGGCTCCTCAACTCGTGGCCCCCATGCGGGCACCTGTTTGGTTGTCAGAGTCCTTTGCTCTTTCGCCCAGTCTTAAGCTGATTCGGGGGTGTTAAAAAAAAGAACTTGAAGTTGAGGATGACCTGAAACCATGCTGGGAACATCAGATTGTTTTGCAAGTTCATCACCAGATGTAGTTTTGCCTTAACTTTATTGTAAGATTTCTGAGCCTGTTGAACCTGGCGAGTGCAGTCCATGAGTATCATGATTCATTGTGACCGATAAGTGGGGTTCCTGTTTTTTAGGGCCCACTGCAGGATTCCATCCCAGGTCCCTGTAATTAAGGATTTTGGGAATAACTGTGCGAGGTGAGGCTCCCAGGGGTGAGGGAGAGCTGTTGGCCCTCCCGGGCACAAAGCAAAAAAAATTATTGGGAGTTGGGAGGCCGGTACCCACAAGGCAAACTAGCCCTCCAGGAAAAGTGCTGATTTCACTAGCTTAACAGCTGGAAATATCAACCACGAATCTTAGGGATTCAGTATATCTTTTGGTCCTGAAGAAAGCCTACTGACCCTCTGGGGCATATTACAGACTGAAACATGTCAGCCTATTGAAGTTCTGGGTCATCATACTCATGAGACAGCTCACTCTTTTTATGGATCAAATCTATTTATTGGTAGTTTAGAGTACAAATAACATCTTACACAGCCATGTGCCTACAACCACTTAGGCCGGTGGCGTTTCACATCGGGTATCAACAAGCCCCAGGCAGAGGCTCCAATGAAAGGGCTATACAGCCTAAGGTATGCTCTTCCCTCTCACCCAACGAGCCCCAACTTGCACAGGACCCAGCTAGTGCTGAAGCCCCATCTAGAAGTAGAGAAACAAAAAAGGCACAAGCAATCACAACAAAAGACATAACAAATCCCTCACAGCAATGCTCAGCGAGAGTCCCCCCCGTGCCCGCACCCCCCCGCGCCCACCCGAACCCCCCAAGCCCATACCCCATCTGCCCCACACTCCCCGGGCCCCCTTTCCAGCTCCCCTCTAGTCATCTCCCAGTAACCTCAATACCCTCAGATAGACAGGGCATGTGAGCTCATTAAATTCAGCAGATAGAATCTGAATGAAAGGTTTCCATAGCTCAGCTAATACATCCACTCGCTGGTCGGCCACTAAAGTTAATTTCTCCATGGCCAAAATGTACCAAAGATTATGCAGCCAGGAGGTATAGCTCGGGACCCCATCCGTACCCCACAGGCCTAGGATCACCTGATGCGCCGCATTCAGGGCAAGGGCAATCTGCCGACCCCGAAGAGAACGAAGAGGGAAGGTGAGAGGGTTGGATAAACCCAAAATAGTGTATGCCGGGAGTCTGGGAATCTGTGTGGAGAACACTGTCAATCTCATCTAGAATACCATTCCAGTATCTAGTCAGCTTCGGGCAATGCCACAACAAGTGGATGAGCGAGCCCGGGTTCCCACACCCCCTCCAACAAAGCCCAGACTTCGTAAAGTCCCATTCATGGATCCTCGCAGGGGTATAGTACCAGGAAGTAGCAAGCTTATAGGCTGTTTCAAGCCCTGGGACATAATGCGCCGCATGGTGCACTCTAAAATAGATGTCCTCCCACTCCTCCTCTGAAAGCTCTCTCCCCAGTTCCCTCTCCCAGCGCAGCTGCCCCTTCGTCTTGGCAACAGGCACCGCCCCGAGAAGGAGGGCGTATAGCTCCGATACCAACCGCTTGTCATCGTTCTTCCTGACCAGCCATTTCTCAAATGGCGTAAGCGCTCTAGCGACTAAAGGCCTAATTGCTGGTTGCAGCACCCAATGCCGAACCTGATAGAAAGCCAGTCTATTCGCTTCTGTTAAGCCATAGGTCTCCCGGAGCTGGTCAAAGGGAATAATACCATCCTCATCAAAGAGGCACCCCACCCTTCTGCAGCCCTTCGCATGCAAACGCTGAAGGCCCTCCGAGCTCAAGCCGAGCGTAAACTCTGGATTCGCACAGATCGGAGTCATAGGGGAAGGGAAGGTCGTCAAACCGAATCAGACCGCCACTGCATCCCACACCCCAAGAGTCGCTCCCGTGATAGGGGAGGAGTAGAGACCCGCCACTCTATGCCGGCGCCGCAACCAAGGCTCTCTCCAGACATGAGAACCAGCCACCCCCTGGTCCATGAAACACCAATGCTTTTCGGTCAGCGGCCGACTCCACTCGACCAATAAACAAATCTGAGCCGCCTGATAGTATTTTAACAGGCAGGGCACCGCCAATCTCCCTTCAGCTTTAGGGCGGAACAACGTGTTACGGGAAATCCGCTCAGGCCTCCTGTCCCAAATGAACTTCATGAGCGCCGTCTGAAGCTTCGCCACAGTACGAGGTCGCAGAGTAAGAGGAAGTGTCTGAAACAAGTAGAGAACTTGCGGCAGAATCATCATTTTAATTGCTGCTTTTCTACCAAACCACGACAATTTAAACTTCCTCCATGCTTCTAGGTCCCTGTGTATATCTCTGGAGAGGGCCATATAGTTCAAACGGGCCATCCTTGCCACTGTCTTCGCCAGAACTATCCCAGATATGGAATAAGCGATGCTGCCCACATAAAAGAAAATTTAGAGCGCAACTCCGCTGTGTGGACCGACAATACTGAAAGTTTCAAGATCTGCGACTTCTGCATATTCACCTTGAACCCGGAGATCGCACCAAACACCTGCAAGGCCTCCACAAGCGCCGGGAGCGAAACCATGGGCTCCGAGAGGGTGAGGATCACGCCATCCGTGTACTGGCTAATAAGGTGGTGATCCCCCTGAACTTAATGCCCGTAATATGAGGGGTAGCACAAACCCTCTGGGCCAGGGATTCCATATAGAGTGCAAACAAAAGCGGGGAAAGGGGGCACCCCTACCTTGTTCCTCGACCTTTTGGAAACGGCAGTGAAACCGTGTCATTGACACAGACCACGGCGCTGGGTCGGCTGTAGACACACCTAACCCACGCCAAGAACGTCGGCCCTATACCAAAAAGCTCCAACACTCGGAAGAGATACGGCCAGTGCACTCTATCGAATGCCTTTTCGGCATCGATAGTAAGAAGAAGGGCCTCACTACGAGACCCATGTGTCTTGTCAATCAGATGTAGGACCCGCTTAGTGTTGTCACCACACTGTCGGTGAGGGATAAAGCCCCCCTGGTCCGGGTCAATAAGCCGAGGCATATAAGAGTTTAAGCGCAGCGACAGTATACCCGTAAAGAGCTTGGCATCAGTATTAAGAAGTGAGATGGGCCGGTAAGAGCCACAATCCTCTGGGCTCTTCCCGGGCTTAGGTATAACTGTCATGATAGCATCAAGCATGCTAGGGACAAGCATATGTGTCTCTGTGAAAGAGTTGAATAATCGAGTTAGCACCGGGGCCAACTCCAAACAGAAAGTTTTATAAAAGAGCGGAGTAACACCATCCGGGCCAGGTGACTTCCCAACCTTCTGATATCACCTCTTCCAGGTGGATAGGCTCGTCGAGAGAAGCCGCATCCTGCTCCAGAAGCGGCGTTACGGCGCAGTCAGAAAGATAAGGGGAAGGATTGCGCACAATAGCCGCGTCTGCCGCACAGAGTTCCTGATAAAAATCAGCAAAGGCCTCCACAATCTGATCGCCTGTGTCAGCCTCTCCCCGTGAGGAAGAGCGCACCATCCGCACTGCTGAGGCATGTCGCTGGGCCCTCAACCTCTGGGCTAAAAGCCTCCCACTTCTATTGCCCCAACATAATACTTATGCTTAAGGTGCGCTAATGCAAACTCTGCCCTATTCCAGTCCATTCTCTTCAACTGCAATCACGTCCATTCCAGCTCCCTCCATACCTGAGAAGCTCCTGTAGATTTATGGGAACGCTCCAGAGCTGCCACAGGCTGCTCCAGGGCCTCTCTCTTATCCCTCCTGGCCTTGTTTTCTTTTGCAGCGAGAGAGATCACCTCTCCCCGCACGACCGCCTTAAGCGCCTCCCACAATGTTCCTATGCTAGTCTGTCCATCGCCATTCTGTTCAAGATAATGCCTAATCAAATGGCGCAAGGAGTCCACCATCTCCCCAGAGTGCAACATCGTATCCCGGAAGCACCACCCCGGGCTCCGCACAGGGTCGGCCTCCGCGCAGACCATCACGTGATTGGGGCGTGATCTGCCAAGGCACGTGGCTCAATCGCTGTCTCCTGAACCCGTGCGCGGAATAGTCAATGCGCGCATATGTTCTGGATGCTGCTGAGTAGAACGAATAGTCGCGCAGACCTGGATGAGCCACCCGCCAGATATCCTCCAGATCACAATTAGCGAGCCACTGGAGCCCACCGTGGTTAAGACCCCCGTCTGCCCGTACCCATGCCCCGATCAATCCAAATCATTGTCCAGAACAATGTTAAAGTCCCCGCCAACTAATAAAGCCCTGTCCGAAACGTCGAAGAGAGCACCTGCTCTATGAAACTTTCTTGCTGTGTGTTAGGTGCATAGATATTAGCTAATGTGAAGTGGAAAGAGCCTATGCAGAGTTTCAGAGCCAGATATCTACCCTTGATCTCATGAATCTTAGCTATTACCTCCCCACGAAAGGACTTTGAAAACAAAATCGCTACGCCACCCTGCTTCGTGGACACAGAGGACCAATACTGCCACGGACACATCCTAGAACGCATACGGTGCGTGTTCGCAGCTAGTAAATGCGTTTCCTGCAGCAGACAGATCTGACTCCCGGAGCGCTCTAAGAAGGACAGGATCGCCATCTCTTCGACGGATTATTGAGGCCACGTACGTTAAGGCTCAAACATTTAAAGGTGAAACCCATGAGGAGGGGACAGGAACAGCAATTGTCAGGCCATTACCATAAGGCCCGGCGCTGAGGCGGCCCGGAACAAGGTGAACAGGGAATCCCGTCATGATCCCCAGTAATAAGCAAATGACCTGTAGAGGGGTACGATACAACCAGACAAAAAGGCACAACAGGTGCAAATCAACCAGCGTCCAAGTCCTCCGTGATACATCCACAGCGAGGAAGGGTTCCAACCAAAATCGGGGACACACCATCAAGCACGAGTCGAACTTCTGGAGCCCCACCACCCAGGCCCTTCCCCAGACCAGTTGACATCACCACTGCTGGACGGCCCACCAGCACCTCCCTGCACCAGCACTGACCATCCAGGCCTACGGGCCAGCACCGGCGGCTACACTTTTCAAAACCGCTTGTCTCTCCCACGCACGTTCTCTGGATGACGATCGCGACAGCCTCCGCTTCTTCTCCTTACGACGCCATCCGGGTCAACTCCCTACAGGGCCCCCGCCAGGGGACCCATCTCTCTTCTCCGCCTTGTCCATCCCCAGCAGCCGACGGGCCTACTGGAGCGTTCTCACCTGTCTCAACTGATCGCCCCATCAGAACCCCAGACGGAAGGGATGGCCCAAAGTATAGGACGTGGAAGTCACCCGGAGATGGTCCGTGACAGGCTTGAACTCTCTGCGCCTCTGCAACGTCAACACAGAGAGATCTTGGTAAAGCTGCAGGGTATGCCCCCCGAAACTGAATCTGCTGCAGATTTTGCGCCCTCTGAAGTATTGCTTCCTTGACCTGAAAGTTCTGGACGCATGCCAAAATATCGGGAGGGCGCACCCCGGCACAACCCCCCCGGCTCACTCTGTGAACCCGATCCAGAATGATCTCCGACGAACCCTCAGGCAACAAGAGGGAGCCAAACAAGGCCTTAACAAACTCTCGGATATTGTCTCCCTCGGCCCCCTTGCGGGCCCCCCTGATGCGAATATTATGGCGCCGGGAGCTGTTTTCTAAGTCTTCAGCCATTAGCTGCAACTGTTCCTGCTGTTCGTGTAGACGGAGTACCTCCTGCTGAAGCTGCTCAACCTCCTCCCCTCTGGAGACCTCGTTATCCTCGATGTTGGACACTCTTGTGTCAGATCTCAATTCGCGTACTTCCTGGGAGATATCTCTGCGAAATTCCTGCAGGTCTACCCGCAGCGAGTCAAACAGAGAGGTAAACAAGCTCTTTGTAACAGGGGCCTCACCCTTCGCATCCATGTCGCCCAGCTGGTCTGCTCCCCGTGTCGAAGCCGCGGCCTCCGCTTGGCGGTTCTGCGCCGGGTTCGATCTAGTTAGCATCTCTCGGACCGACTGGACCCTCTTGGGCTTGGAAGATGCCATTGCCACCTCCTCTGTTGCACAAGGCCGCCGATTGTGCCACCCAAATACGTCCTTTCACCAGCTCTCCGTCTCCTCGCTGTGGGTCGCCCCGTCCCGCCGAATCTCCAATGCCGTCTGCAACACCACCAGGCCCCTCCAAGGCCGTCCAAGCTACTATTCCGCAGCTAAGGAAGCCTTTGCCGCTGCACCTTTCAAGTGGCCGCCTCCAGGCACCCCCAGGCCTCCGGGCCCAGCCAGGCCAGCCAGCCGCAATCACAAAGCTTCGCAAACCTCAGTATCCTCGCCGCACTCCATCCCGCCTTGCCACGTCAAACTGCGTTGCGTCACCCCGCAGCCCGAGCGGTCCCGCCGATCCCTTGTGGGGCTAGCGTTGCATGTCCGCGAGGCCTCTCCCGCCTACCACATCGTGGGGAGGCCAAGCAATCCCCGCGGCCTCCTCAGACGGCGCAGCCCACTGTCTCCGCCCGCTATAGGCCGTAGGCCCAGGTCGCGCGCGCGCCCCTGCAGCTCCACAGTTGCCGCGGGCCCCACTCACTGTCTCCTCCAGGACCTGCAGTCCAGGGCCCCCGTTGTCACCAGCGGCGGCCCGCGGTCCGGCTGGCCACCAACACCGGACCAAGGGCCCGGCCTCCTCCTCCTCCTCCTGCCGCGCCCCTCGGCCAGTCCAGCCATAGGGTGCAGCCCCCAGGCGCTGCTCTTGTCCGCTGCCACACAAGCCGGCCCGCTGCGGAAGGCTGGGGTCCCGCCGCCGTGCTGTTTCTGTGCCCGGGCAGCAGAGCTCCAAGAAAACCGCCCGTTCACTCCGCCATCTTGGCCACGCCCCCCGCTCACTCTTTTTAACCTTGCCTATGGACCTTTATAGTAAAAATAAAGATCCGGTAAGCATTTTTAATTCACTCATAATCCCTAGTATAACAGCTTGGCTTACAAACTGCATTGAGCCTACCCACTCGCACTAAGTGCAGTGGTTGAGGATCTAATGATGAAGCATGCTACAGGTGGTACTTGTGGGTGAGGATTCCACAATAATAACCAAGTATCCTAGTGATGCCAGGGACACACTAATTCATCTGGGTGGATCCCTGATTCTCTAGGGATTTACCAAGGTCCATGCAACTGATCTCTTGACCGGAAGCAAATTCCAAGCATCCAGGCTTCATCCATCGTTACATGTAACTAATTGTACCTTCTTGTGTCTTCAGTTAAATACATCTGCTACGGTGAATTGGGAAAGTGTGGGATGTTTTAAACTCAAAGACTTTTTCAAGCTGGAGAAGTACCATCACAGAAAGCAGCTGAATAATAGCCACCCAAAAATAACTCCAGATCTATGGTTTAGCTATATACAAGTCAGGAATTTTTCCAAGGATTGTACGCTAGTGAACAGTGAACTAGTACAGGATACAAGTAAAGCTTATTTTGCACTGACCCTTAAGGGTATGCTCAACTGTTATTGACTACTGTGCAAGACGTTGGAGGAAGAAGTACTCCCTCCTCTTCTAGATAAAATCGCAGCTACCAGACATTCCCTACACAGTTCGAGAAACAGCTCTACTATGGCACTGATATGTGCGGACCGTATTTAAATGGGCCCTATTTCACGGAGAACAATCGATTTGGACACTAAAACTAGTCAGATAGATGATGGAAAACATGTCATACCAGGCATGGCAGGTAGGAGGGTGCTCCCTCTTATGCGATTTGTACCCCAAGGGCAGATTCCTCTACTTCAAGGAGGCCCGATCAGGCGTTCGCACTTCGGCCTGGTCATTTTCTGCACCATGCAGCCTTGGCAGAAATGCCTTGGGTGGTTTGGCTATCTTATCCCGCTGCACCCAAACCTTCACAAACACTTAGGATCCTCATAGTTTGTGGCTCAGGTCGTCATTTATTTGATATCGCTGCTGTACAGGTCCATGCTTGTGGACAAGGTGGAGCCTCCACCCCAGATTTGTGCAGCTTGGGACCTGGACTTGGACAAACGACTGGATGACAGGGATTGGGCGCAAGTTAATGAACTAACCAACACTGTCTCTTGTAATGTCTGATTTAAATTGGTGCACTTCAACTTTCTCCATAGGACTTATGCTACTCCCAGGGACATGCACCATATGGCCCCAGCATGCCCCGACAATTGCCCACGCTGTGGCACCAGTGGGGCAAGCTTTATGCATTTAGCGTGGCAGTATCAATTGGTACAGGCCTTCTGGAGACAGATGCTAGACGACCGTATTAGAACCAAGCCCTTGAACATGAAGCTTTCCCCTCAATGTTGCCTCTTAGTTAACACAGTGAGTGAAGGGCAGGAAGATGGTTCCTACAGTTGGTCTTAGTCTTAGCACGACAGAGGATTGATATGACCTAGATGAAGCAGAGGGCACCTGAGATTTCACTGTGGCATAAAGATGTTTTGGAATGGTCCTTAGCAGAGGAGATCCACATGAAACTCAATAGAAGAGATGCCAAGGTGAATGATGACCTAGCTGACTGAAGGGCCCTGGTAAACACTCTCCTAGACCCTGCCTTGGCTACGACCTCAATGTGATGGCATGGGTGCTGAGGGGAGTAATGCCCTGACAGTGGCCTGTAGGAGGCTGGCCTGATTTGTAGTGGGTACCAAGGGGTACTTACACTCTGTACTAGGACCAGTTATCCCTTATTAGTGGAGAAGAGGTGTTTCTAGCAGCTTAGGCTGATAGAAGGTAGCTATGGAGAGCAGCTTAGGCTGAACTAGGAGACATGCAAAGCTCCTACTATACCACTGGTGTCATATGCACAATATCATAAGAAAACACAATACACAGATATACTAAAAATAAAGGTACTTTATTTTTATGACAATATGCCAAAAGTATCTCAGTAAGTACCCTCAGTATGAGGATAGCAAATATACACAAGATATAGGTACACAATACCAAAATTATGCAGTAATAGCTAAAGGAAGTAATGCAAGCAATGTACAGTCACAATAGATTGCAATAGGAGCACATAAGTATAGGGGCAACACAAACCACATACTCCAAAAGTGGAATGCGAACCACGAATGGACCCCAAACCTATGTGAGCTTGTAGAGGGTCGCTGGGACTGTAAGAAAACAGTGAGGGTTAGAAAAATAGCCCACCCCAAGACCCTGAAAAGTAGGTGTAAAGTGCACCTATGTTCCCCAAAGAGCACAGAAGTAGTGATAGGGGAATTCTGCAAGGAAGACAAACACCAGCAATGCAACAACGTTGGATTTCCGGATGAGAGTACCTGTGGAACAAGGGGACCAAGTCCAAGAGTCGCGACAAAATCGAGATTGGGCAGATGCCCAGGAAATGCCAGCTGAGGGTGCAAAGAAGCTGCCACCGGATGGTAGAAGCTGTGGATTCTGCAAGAATGAAGAGGGCTAGGAACTTCCCCTTTGGAGGATGGATGTCCCACGTCGTGAAGAAGCTTGCAGAGGTGTTCCCACGCAGAAAGACCGCAAACAAGCCTTGCTAGCTGCAAGGGTTGTGGTTAGGGTTTTTGGATGCTGCTGTGGCCCAGGAGGGACCAGGATGTCGCTAATTGCGTGAGGAGACAGAGGGGGCGCCCAGAAAGATAGGGAGCCCTCACAGAAGCAGGCAGCACCCGCAGAAGTGCCGGAACAGGCACTACGAAGAAGAGTGAACTGGAGCTCACCCGAAGTCACAGAAGGAGATCCCACGACGCCGGAGGACAACTCAGGAGGTTGTGCACTGCAGGTTAGAGTGTCGGGGACCCAGGCTTGGCTGTGCACAAAGGAAATCCTGGAAGAGTGCACAGGAGCCGGAGCAGCTGCAAATCATGCTGTACCCAGCAATGCAGTCTAGCGTGGGGAGGAAAGGACTTACCTCCACCAAACTTGGACTGAAGAGTCACTGGACTGTGGGAGTCACTTGGACAGAGTTGCTGAGTTCCAGGGACCACGCTCGTCGTGCTGAGAGGGGACCCAGAAGACCGGTGATGCAGTTCTTTTGGTGCCTGCGGTTGCAGGGGGAGGATTCCGTCGTCCCACGGGAGATTTCTTCATAGCTTCTAGTGCAGAGAGGAGGCAGACTACCCCCACAGCATGCACCACCAGGAAAACAGTCGAGAAGGCGGCAGGATCAGCTATACAAGGTTGCAGTAGTCGTTTTTGCTACTTTGTTGCGGTTTTGCAGGCTTCCTGAGCAGTCAGCGGTCGATTCCTTGGCAGAAGGTGAAGACAGAGATGCAGAGGAACTCTGATGAGCTCTTGCATTCGTTATCTAAAGAATTCCCCAAGCAGAGACCCTAAATAGCCAGAAAAGGGGGTCTGGCTACCTAGGAAGGAGGATAGGCTAGCAACACAGGTAAGAGCCTATCAGAAGGGGTCTCTGATGTCACCTGCTGGCACTGGCCACTCAGGGCAGTCCAGTGTGCCAGCAGCACCTCTGTTTCCAAGATGGCAGGGGTCTGGAGCACACTGGAGGAGCTCTGGGCACCTCCCAGGGGAGGTGCAGGTCAGGGGAGTGGTCACTCCCCTTTCCTTTGTCCAGTTTCGTGCCAGAGCAGGGCTGGGGGATCCCTGAACCGGTGTAGACTGGCTTATGCAGAGATGGGCACCATCTGTGCCCATCAAAGCATTTCCAGAGGCTGGGGGAGGCTACTCCTCCCCAGCCCTGACACCTTTTTCCAAAGGGAGAGGGTGTAACACCCTCTCTCTGAGGAAGTCCTTTGTTCTGCCTTCCTGAGCCAAGCCTGGCTGGACCCCAGGAGGGCAGAAACCTGTCTGAGGGGTTGGCAGCAGCAGCAGCTGCAGTGAAACCCCGGGAAAGGTAGTTTGGCAGTACCCGGGTCTGTGCTAGAGACTCGGGGGATCATGGAATTGTCTCCCCAATGCCAGAATGGCATTGGGGTGACAATTCCATGATCTTAGACATGTTACATGGCTATGTTCGGAGTTACCATTGCGACGCTATACATAGGTAGTGACCTATGTATAGTGCACGCGTGTAATGGTGTCCCCGCACTCACAAAGTCCGGGGAATTTGCCCTGAACGATGTGGGGGCACCCTGGCTAGTGCCAGGGTGCCCACACACTAAGTAACTTAGCACCAAACCTTTACCAGGTAAAGGATAGACATACAGGTGACTTATAAGTTACTTAAGTGCAGTGGTAAATGGCTATGAAATAACGTGGACGTTATTTCACTCAGGCTGCAGTGGCAGGCCTGTGTAAGAATTGTCAGAGCTCCCTATGGGTGGCAAAAGAAATGCTGCAGCCCATAGGGATCTCCTGGAACCCCAATACCCTGGGTACCTCAGTACCATATACTAGGGAATTATAAGGGTGTTCCAGTATGCCAATACGAATTGGTGAAATTGGTCACTAGCCTGTTAGTGACAATTTGTACAGAGAGAGCATAACCACTGAGGTTCTGGTTAGCAGAGCCTCAGTGAGACAGTTAGGCATCACACAGGGAACACATACATATAAGCCACAAACTTATGAGCACTGGGGTCCTGGCTAGCAGGGTCCCAGTGACACATAACAAACATACTGAAAACACAGGGTTTTCACTATGAGCACTGGGCCCTGGCTAGCAAGATCCCAGTGAGACAGTGAAAACACCCTGACATACACTCCACTCACAAACAGGCCAAAAGTGGGGGTAACAAGGCTAGAAAGAGGCTACTTTCTCACAAGGCCCCAATAACCTGAGCAAAAGCAGTGCTTCATCACACACATGTAGTGAGAACCCACTCATCATCGGGGGGAGGGGGGTGGGCATTGATTACCCTGTATACCTGGAAATATCTGTGTTAAAATCTCAGTGCATCATGTGTACTGTCTCTCTTATCATGCAAACTTCTGTCTGCTAACTTGTTTATAATATGTTGCTTTGTAAAACCGAACCATAGAGGTTCTAAAATAAAAATAAAAATGCAGCTACCGCTAATTGCATAATTAATTCAGCACACGTGTACTTTTAAAAGAGACTGCGCAGCAAAGCTATTCGTGCTGTGGATTATAGGCAAATGTCATTCTTTAGTAAGTGAATGCTATATTGCAAGCCACAGCTCTTTAAATACATGCTTTACATGTCCTCGTCTTTATAGTTTTGGGGATCAGACTTTTTAAGTTTATTAATCAAAAATTCCAGCTCGTCCTATAACCGGACACTTACGGGGCTTTATTGAGTATAGTGTCACAAAGCTGCAACCTCATGGTTCAACAACAAAAATTTGTGTTTGTGGTTTTGCTTATCACAAGGTTATTGATATTTAAAAAATGCAGTTTTGGTCAATGGATTAATACAATTGAACGGATCAGTCATCATGAAATGCTATTTGCAGCAAGAACTCCGAGTCCGTTGTGGTTGTAAAAATGTCTGAGTAGGTTGATACGCACTTTATATTTATAAAACACCTATTTATGTATCTGAATTGTAGATTGTCTATGAACTTTAAGTTATCTATGAGTCGGGAGACCTGGGTATTGCCTTTGCTTTATTAATTTTTTTGTACATCTGTTACTTTGACGCTTACAGCTTTATATGGAGACATAGGGGGTCTCCGACCGCCAGGGGTAATGTGGCATCCGTACCGCCAACAGGCTGGCAGTACAGAGACCCTTATTACGACCGCGGTGGTAGCGTCGCGGTCGCACCGCCGGGGCCGGCGGTTTCCTGCCATTTTAGCCCCAGCGGTGATAATCCACCAGGGCAGCGCTGCAAGCAGCGCTGCCCTTGGGATTATGACTCCCCTACCGCCAGCCTGTTTCTGGCAGTTTGCACCGCCAGGAAGAGGCTGGCGGTAAGGGGTGTCCTAGGGCCCCCTAACAGGGCCCCGGGCAGCTTTTCACTGTCTGCATAGCAGACAGTGAAAAGCGCGGTGGGTGCTACTGCACCCGTCGCACGGCCGCAACACCGCCGGCTCCATTAGGAGCCGGCTCCTATGTTGCGGCCTCAACCCCGCTAGGCCGGCGGGCGCAAACTAGGCTTGCGCACGCCGGCCCAGCGGGGATGTCGTAATGGGGTCCGCGGGAGTGCGGCCGCACGGCGGTTACCGCTTGGTGGGTGGCGGTAGCCGCCCGCCAAGCTCGTAATGCCCCCCATAATGTATAGATGAAATGAGTGTTATACTTGAATAAAAAGAATTTTCAAAAGAACTTCTTCACTCAATTTATTCAAACCCGATAGCTTGCATACAGGGTGTTGGTTTTGCAGCACTTTCTCCCCTAGTTGCCCAGGCACTGCTCTGAAAATGTTGACTTAAGGAGCAATATATTTTGGATTGACAAATGTTATCCACATCGGGCAGTGTCTTAACTGAACAAAAAAATACATTTTTATACAAAGAAAAACTTAGGACGACAATGAAGACTGACAATCAGAATAAACCGTAGTTAGTTTCACACTGTGCCACTTGAAGAGGTAATCAGACAGACTCGGCTAATGTGCCCTTGTGGTTAGTTCTACACTTAAGCATGAGGTGATCTCCCTCTCCCTTCTGCAAGCAAAGCGAGCCTTCTCTGCCTAAAGGCACAAGAGACAGTCCGTACCTCGGCCAACGGGCGAAAAGAAAAGCCTCTGAAAGAAGCATGGAGAAAGGTACATGCGAAAGCCCCTTCTCCAGAGGGGCCAGTGGGAAGGCATTGACACAGCAGTGTTTATAGGAACAGAAGAGTAGGACGGCAAACAATAACACTATTTATAATAAGGTTTGGAAAACAATAGAGGAATGGCTTCTAGAATCAAACTTGTCTTACAGTGCCACGAACAAAGGTTTTAATAAAACGTTAGTCATTTCTGTCTTCTTGCTTCTGCAGACAAAATATTAATAAATAATGCACAGGGTATACCGTAGCAGAGGGGAGTGGCCGTAGGCAAAGGAAAGAGTGAAAGGAAAATCAAGGCATGGTGAACAAAGGGGACAACAGAGAGAGAGAAACTCAGAATAAGTGTGCATGAGAGAAAGATAAAGAAGAAAGGGTGTGAAAATATGGATATAAAGTAAAGAAAAACATGAGAAAAAGAAACTGTAAAGAACATTGAAAGGAAAAAAGAAAAGGGGAAAATTAGGATAGATGGGTGAAAGAATGAATAGACGGTAGAGTGAAAGAATAGAGTGAAAGGATGGAATGTAGAGGTGAAACAATGGATAGGTGGAAGGGAGCATGGATGGATGAGAGTAAAAGGATTGGTAGATAACACAATGAATGAATGGAAGGATGGCGAATGGACAGACGTTAAGTGTGAAAGAATATATGAAAGGTAAAACGGATGGGTGGTTGCATGGAAAATCTAAGGCATTGCCAGATAAATGGATAAATAAGTAGAAGGAAGTAAGGACTGATGAATAAACAGGAGGAAGGAGGATAAAAGGGTAAAGGAACCCTCCTAGGTAAGTTCAGCTGTGCTCACTTTGCGTGCTCCTTGTAGAGCTATGATTCACGTGTGGGGTATTTTAACTTTTTAGCTACTCCCTTGATGGACGGATCAATGGAAAGTAACTGAAGTTTTCTTTGCGATTTGGAAACATGAAATAGGTGGATATGATAAAAAAGCACAGGTATGTAGTGAGTCTCAGGTCACACTATGTTCTGCTTTTACCTCCCAAAAATATTACGTGAACTTCCACATTCAACAATCAAGCTTAACCTAAATTTCGGGTTTGAAGGCATTAGTATGGATTCTGTTTTCCATTTAAATACCCAACTCCAACAATTTCCACCACCCTTCCAGACACACCTTTCTGCTTAAAACTGGCCTCTGAACGTGGAAGGAAGTGCAGTGGATGCACATCAACTAAACAAATACTGACTGAACTGTAAAGCATTAATTACATCAATAAGCGAAAGTTGTTAGGTGTTCTTTTCTCCCTCGTTATAACTTGAAAAATGCACATGGATTTTGTTTATGTTACTAAACCAAAACAACATCCCACCGATATCTGTCTGTGAGCAAAGTGGCAGCACTGTACAGGCGAAACGAAAACTAGTATAGTCATCTTTTTTTTAAAGTGGAAAATGTTATGTCATCAAAGGTGACTGTAGCGAGATGGGCAGCTAGGTAACCACGCCTTCATCTATTTTATCAGCGGACATGCTTTAGTGTTTTGGAAGACAAGGATGTAGCTGTGTTTGTCAGTAATAGAGGCAAAGTGAGCTATGATTAGCAACTGTTGCCAGGGGCAGCTCCTCATCTGTGGAGGAGGGGCGTCGCTCTACTGCAGAAAGGCAGTAAAAAGCGAAAAATAAAATGATAATAAAAGTCTTTTATTATCATTTTATTTTTCTGCTTAGCCAGTCTGCCAACTAGTGTAGGGCAGGGACATCAACCACATCAGCATGGGGAGGAGGAGTGCTAGGTGCACTCTAAGAGCACATGACGGTTTGGCCGGCCGTCTTAGGCCAGCCAAACCGACATGCATACTAAGAACTCTCCAATTGAGTTGTGTTTCACAGCCGTTTGGAGACCCAGTGCAGGCTCCCATTCCGTCGCTGAGTGGCATTTCAATCCGCTGAAGACAATCCCAGCGCTTCTGTCCTGCTGGGTAACAGAATGAGAGAAGAGTTTGAATTGGATGGGGAGGGTAGCAATAAGAGAAGAACCAGCGGCAAGAGCAGAGGAAAACAGAGGGCCGGTGTAGGAGGCTGGACTGGCTTGTAGTGAGTACCAAGGGGTACTTGCACCTTGCACCAGGCCCAGTTATCCCTTATTAGTGTATAGGGTGTCTAGCAGCTTAGGCTGATAGATAATGGTAGCTTAGCAGAGCAGCTTAGGCTGAACTAGGAGACGTGTGAAGCTACTACAGTACCACTTAGTGTCATATGCACAATATCATAAGAAAACACAATACACAGTTATACTAAAAATAAAGGTACTTTATTTTTATGACAATATGCCAAAGTATCTTAGAGTGTACCCTCAGTGAGAGGATAGGAAATATACACAAGATATATATACACAATAGCAAAAATATGCAGTATAGTCTTAGAAAACAGTGCAAACAATGTATAGTTACAATAGGATGCAATGGGGAAACATAGGGATAGGGGCAACACAAACCATATACTCCAGAAGTGGAATGCGAACCACGAATGGACCCCAAACCTATGTGACCTTGTAGAGGGTCGCTGGGACTATTAGAAAATAGTGAGAGTTAGCAAAATAACCCTCCCCAAGACCCTGAAAAGTGAGTGCAAAGTGCACTAAAGTTCCCCTAAGGACAAAATAGTCGTGTTAGAGGGAAAATGCAAGGAAAACACAAATCAGCAATGCAACAACGATGGATTCCTGACTGAGGGTACCTGTGGAACAAGGGGACCAAGTCCAAAAGTCACAAGCAGCTCGGAGATGGGCAGATGCCCAAGAAATGCCAGCGGTTGGTGCAAAGAAGCTCTTACTAGGCTGAAGAACTGTGAATACTGCAGGAACGACAAGGGCTAGAGACTTCCCCTTTGGAGGATGGATCCCCCACGACTTGGAGAGTCGTGCAGAAGTGTTTTCCCGCCGGATGGACGCCAACAAGCCTTGCTACACGCAAATCGTGCGTTTGGCGTTTTTGGACGCTGCTGGGGCCCAGGAGGGACCAGAAGGTCGCAAATTGGACCTGCAGAGAGAGGGGACGTCGAGCAAGACAAAGAGCCCTCACTGAAGCAGGTAGCACCCGGAGAAGTGCCAGAAACAGGCACTACGAGGATGCGTGAAACGGTGCTCGCCGAAGTTGCACAAAGGAGTCCCACGTCGCCGGAGACCAACTTAGAAAGTCGTGCAATGCAGGTTAGAGTGCCGTGGACCCAGGCTTGGCTGTGCACGAAGGATTTCCGCCGGAAGTGCACAGGGGCCGGAGTAGCTTGCAAAGTCGCGGTTCCCAGCAATGCAGCCCAGCGAGGTGAGGCAAGGACTTACCTCCACCAAACTTGGGCTGAAGAGTCACTGGACTGTGGGAGTCACTTGGACGGTGTCGCTGGATTCGAGGGACCTCGCTCGTCGTGCTGAGAGGAGACCCAAGGGACCGGTAATGCAGCTTTTTGGTGCCTGCGGTTGCAGGGGGACGATTCCGTCGACCCACGGGAGATTTCTTCGGAGCTTCTGGTGCAGAGAGGAGGCAGACTACCCCCACAGCATGCACAAACAGGAAAACAGTCGAGAAGGCGGCAGGATCAGCGTTACAGAGTTGCAGTAGTCGTCTTTGCTACTATGTTGCAGGTTTGCAGGCTTCCAGCGCGGTCAGCGGTCGATTCCTTATCAGAAGGTGAAGAGGGAGATGCAGAGGAACTCGGCTGAGCTCATGCATTCGTTATCTAAAATTTCCCCAGAGACAGAGACCCTAAATAGCCAGAAAAGAGGGTTTGGCTACCTAGGAGAGAGGAAAGGCTACTAACACCTGAAGGAGTCTATCACAAGGAGTCTCTGACGTCACCTGGTGGCACTGGCCACTCAGAGCAGTCCAGTGTGCCAGCAGCACTTCTGTTTCCAAGATGGCAGAGGTCTGGAGCACACTGGAGGAGCTCTGGACACCTCCCAGGGGAGGTGCAGGTCAGGGGAGTGGTCACTCCCCTTTCCTTTGTCCAGTTTCGCGCCAGAGCAGGGGCTAAGGGGTCCCTGAACCGGTGTAGACTGGCTTATGCAGAATTGGGCACATCTGTGCCCAACAAAGCATTTCCAGAGGCTGGGGGAGGCTACTCCTCCCCTGCCTTCACACCATTTTCCAAAGGGAGAGGGTGTCACACCCTCTCTCAGAGGAAGTTCTTTGTTCTGCCATCCTGGGCCAGGCCTGGCTGGACCCCAGGAGGGCAGCTGCCTGTCTGAGGGGTTGGTAGCAGCAGCAGCTGCAGAGAAACCCCAGGAAGGGCAGTCTGGCAGTACCAGGGTCTGTGCTACAGACCACTGGGATCATGGAATTGTACCAACAATGCCAGGATGGCATAGAGGGGGCAATTCCATGATCATAGACATGTTACATGGCTATATTCGGAGTTACCATGGTGAAGCTACATATAGGTAGTGACCTATATGTAGTGCACGCGTGTAATGGTGTCCCCGCACTCACAAAGTTCAGTGAATTGGCTCTGAACAATGTGGGGGCACCTTGGCTAGTGCCAGGGTGCCCTCACACTAAGTAACTTTGCACCTAACCTTTACCAGGTAAAGGTTAGACATATAGGTGACTTATAGGTTACTTAAGTGCAGTGTAAAATGGCTGTGAAATAACGTGGACGTTATTTCACTCAGGCTGCAGTGGCAGGCCTGTGTAAGAATTGTCTGAGCTCCCTATGGGTGGCAAAAGAAATGCTGCAGCCCATAGGGATCTCCTGGAACCCCAATACCCTGGGTACCTCAGTACCATATACTAGGGAATTATAAGGGTGTTCCAGTAAGGCAATGTAAATTGGTAAAAATGGTCACTAGCCTGTCAGTGACAATTTGGAAAGAAATGAGAGAGCATAACCACTGAGGTTCTGATTAGCAGAGCCTCAGTGAGACAGTTAGTCACTACACAGGTAACACATTCAGGCACACTTATGAGCACTGGGGCCCTGGGTTACCAGGGTCCCAGTGACACATACAACTAAAACAACATATATACAGTGAAAAATGGGGGTAACATGCCAGGCAAGATGGTACTTTCCTACACAACCCCCCCCAAACGAAGGACAATAAGACTAGCCATTACCTGATGAGTCTTCATTGTCTAAGTGGAAATATCTGGAGAGTCCATCTGCATTGGAGTGGCTACTCCCAGGTCTATGTTCCACTGTATAGTCCATTCCCTGTAGGGATATGGACCACCTCAACAATTTAGGATTTTCACCTTTCATTTGTTTTAGCCAAAGTAGAGGTTTGTGGTCTGTCTGAACAATGAAGTGAGTGCCAAACAGGTATGGCCTCAACTTCTTCAGAGCCCAGACCACAGCAAAGGCCTCCCTCTCAATGGCAGACCAACGATTTTCTCTAGGGGTCAACCTCCTACTAATAAAAGCAACAGGTTGATCCTGGCCCTCAGAATTAAGTTGTGATAGGACTGCCCCACTCCTAATTCAGATGCATCAGTCTGGACATAGAATTTTTTTGAGTAACAAGGGCTTTTCAGGACAGGTGCAGAGCACATGGCCTGCTTCAGCTCCTCAAAAGCTTTCTGACAGTTTGCTGTCCATAATACCTTTTTAGGCATTTTCTTGGATGTGAGGTCATTAAGAGGGGCTGCAATGGAGCCATAGTTCTTAATGAACCTCCTGTAATACCCAGTGAGGCCTAGGAAGGCTCTCACCTGAGTCTGAGTGGTAGGGGGAACCCAATCAATAATAGTTTGGATTTTCCCCTGAAGTGGTGCAATCTGTTCCCCACCAACAAGGTGTCCCAGATAAACCACCTTACCCTGCTCTATCTGGCACTTTGAAGCCTTGATAGTGAGGCCTGCCTTTTGCAGGGCCTCCAAAACTTTCCAAAGGTGGACCAGGTGATCATCCCAGATGGAGCTAAAGACAGCTATATCGTCCAAATATGCTGCACTGAAAGCTTCCAGCCCTTGCAGGACTGTGTTCACCAACCTCTGAAAAGTGGCAGGTGCATTTTTCAGACCAAAAGGCATTACAGTAAACTGGTAATGTCCTCCAATGGTAGAAAATGCAGTCTTAGATTTAGCATCTTCTGACAATTTGATCTGCCAATACCCTGCAGTCAAATCAAAAGTGCTTAGATACTTGGCAGATGCCAGTGTATCTATGAGCTCATCTGCCCTGGGTATAGGGTGAGCATCAGTTTTGGTTACCAAGTTGAGACCTCTATAGTCGACACAAAACCTCATTTCTTTCTTTCCATCTTTAGAATTGGGTTTTGGTACCAGTACCACAGGAGAAGCCCATGGACTGTCAGAGTGCTCAACCACTCCTAGTTCCAACATCTTCTGAACTTCTTGCTTTATGCAGTCCCTGACATGGTCAGGCTGCCTATAGATCTTACTTTTGACAGGTAAACTGTCTCCAGTATCTATAGTGTGCTCACACCAAGAAGTGGTGCCTGGCACAATGGAGAAGAGTTCTGAAAATTGTCCTAGGAGATTTATGCAATTATCTTTCTGCTCAGCAGTAAGACAATCAGCCAAAACTACACCTTCCACAAGAGCATCTTGTTCTGTGGAAGAGAAGAGATCAGGTAGAGGATCACTGTCTTCTTCCTGTCCCTCATCTGTTGCCATGAGCAGGGTGAGATCAGCCCTGTCATAGTAGGGTTTCAGGCGGTTGACATGGAGCACCCTAAGGGGACTCCTGGCAGTGCCTAAGTCAACCAAGTAGGTGACTTCCCCCTTCTTTTCAACAATTGTGTGGGGTCCACTCCATTTATCTTGGAGTGCTCTTGGGGCCACAGGCTCCAAGACCCACACTTTCTGCCCTGGTTGGTACTGAACCAAAACAGCCTTCTGATCATGCCATTGCTTCTGGAGCTCTTGGCTGGCCTGAAGGTTTTTACTGGCCTTTTTCATGTACTCAGCCATCCTTGATCTGAGGCCAAGTACATAATCCACAATATCCTGCTTAGGAGCTTTTAAAGGTTGTTCCCAACCCTCCTTTACAAGTGTGAGTGGACCCCTAACAGGGTGTCCAAAAAGAAGTTCAAAGGGGCTGAAGCCCACTCCTTTCTGGGGTACCTCCCTGTAGGCAAAAAGGAGGCATGGTAGAAGGATATCCCATCTCCTGCGGAGTTTTTCAGGGAGTCCCATAATCATGCCTTTGAGAGTTTTATTAAATCTCTCCACCAGTCCATTTGTTTGTGGATGATAGGGTGTTGTGAACTTGTAAGTTACACCACACTCCTTCCACATGGCCTTTAAGTATGCAGACATGAAATTGCTTCCTCTGTCTGATACTACTTCCTTTGGGAAGCCCACCCTGGAAAATATTCCCAGGAGGGCCTTTGCCACTGCAGGAGCTGTAGTGGTCCTTAAAGGAATAGCTTCAGGATATCTTGTGGCATGGTCCACTACCACCAAGATAAACCTATTGCCTGAAGCAGTAGGAGGGTCAAGGGGGCCAACTATGTCAACCCCTACCCTTTCAAAGGGAACCCCAACCACAGGCAGTGGGATAAGGGGTGCCTTTGGAGTGCCACCTGTCTTGCCACTGGCTTGACAGGTTTCACAGGACTTACAAAATTTTTTTGTGTCCTCAGACATCCTAGGCCAATGAAACAATGGTACCAATCTGTCCCAAGTTTTCATTTGACCCAGGTGCCCAGCTAGGGGAATGTCATGTGCCAGTGTTAGGAGGAACTTTCTGTACTCCTGAGGAATCACTAATCTCCTGGCAGCTCCAGGTTTAGGATCCCTATGCTCAGTGTACAAGAGGTTGTCCTCCCAGTAAACTCTGTGTGAGTCACTGACATCCCCATTAGCCTGTTTGACAGCTTGCTGTCGGAGACCCTCTAATGTGGGACAGGTTTGCTGTGCCACACTCAGCTCCTCTCTGGCAGGCCCCCCTTCACCCAAAAGCTCAGCAGTGTCTGCTTCCAGCTCCTCTGGTGTAGGTTCTGCACAGGGAGGGAATTCTTCTTCCTCAGAAGTAGAATCCACTGTAGAGGGAGGGATAGTAGGAAGTGGTTTGCTTCTACTAGCCCTAGGTTTAGGGAGCACTTGGTCCATTGTTCCAGGATCCAAGCTTCCCTGTCCTTTTTGCTTTTTGGCCTGAGCCCTTGTCAAAGCAAAAATATGCCCTGGGATGCCCAGCATTGCTGCATGGGCCTCCAACTCCACATCTGACCAAGCTGATGTCTCCAAATCATTCCCTAATAGACAGTCTACAGGTAAATCTGAAGCTACCACAACTTTCTTTGGACCAGATACCCCCCCCCAGTTGAGATTTACAACAGCCATGGGGTGGCTTTGTGTTATGTTGTGAGCATCGGTTACTTGGTACTGGTGTCCAAGTATGTGTTGTTCAGGGTGCACCAGTTTCTCAATCACCATTGTGACACTGGCACCTGTGTCCCTGTAGGCCTGGACCTCAACACCATTTATTAGGGTTAGTTGCTTGTACTTCTCCAAGTTATGGGGGCAAGCAACCAAAGTGGCTAAGTCAATAGCCCCTTCAGAGACTAAAGTAGCCTCTGTGGTCTCCCTAATCAGACCAACCCCAACTAAATTACCAAAAGTGAGCCCAGCTACTCCCTTGGATTGGCTATTAGTAGGTTTGCTCCCACCACCACTGCTATTAGTAGGGACACTAGGTGTAGCAGTAGGGGTTGTAGTGGTAGGAGCTGTGGTGCCTTTCTTTGGACAACTGGGATCTGTTGTCCAATGGCCTTTTATTTTACATAAATAGCACCATGGTTTCTTTTCCTTGTTCTGATTAAAGGAGGATTTGGGCCCACCACCCCCACCAGAGTGTTTTTGTGTGCCTGATGAAGACTCATTTTTAGATTTGTCCCCACCCTTGTCAGAAGACTTACCATCCTTCTTTTTGTTGCCATCTTTGTCACCCCCTGTATGAACTTTTCTGTTCACTCTTGTTCTGACCCATTTGTCTGCCTTCTTTCCCAATTCTTGGGGAGAGGTCAGATCAGAGTCCACCAAGTACTGGTGCAACAAATCAGACACACAATTATTAAGAATATGCTCTCTCAGGATCAAGTTATACAGGCTGTCATAATCAGTAACTTTACTGCCATGTAACCACCCCTCCAAGGCCTTCACTGCCTGGTCAATGAAATCAACCCAGTCTTGTGAAGACTCCTTTTTGGTATCTCTGAACTTTATCCTGTACTGTTCAGTGGTTAAGCCATAACCATCCAGGAGTGCATTCTTAAGAACTTGGAAATTGTTAGCATCATTTTCTTTTACAGTAAGGAGCCTATCCCTACCTTTTCCAGTAAATGATAGCCATAGGATAGCAGCCCACTGCTTTTGAGGGACATCCTGTACAGCACAGGCCCTCTCAAGTGCAGCAAACCACTTGTTAATGTCATCCCCCTCCTTGTAAGGGGGAACTATCGTATGCAGATTCCTGGAATCATGCTCTTTTGCAGGATGACTATGGGGAATACTGCTGCTGCCACCATGGGTATCTAAACCCATCTTCTGTCTTTCCCTCTCTATTTCTAAAGACTGTCTATCCAAATCCAGCTGTTGCTTCTTGAGCTTCAGTCTGGTTTGCTCCACTCTCAATCTATTGAGCTCCCTTTCTAACAATCTGTCATCAGGGTGGGTGGGAGGGACATTTCTAGATACAGAGGTATGATGGGAATGAACAGAAGGAGACCTGTCCCTTACCAAGGGCACCCTAACAGCTTGGCTACCAGCATAATGTGAGAGCACATCATCAGTATGATGTGATTCAACCTCTGTACCAACTATGCTAGACTGTCTAGTAATGGGCAGGCTGAGAATTTTCTTTCCTGAACCTTTTCCTGGGGGAGTCCCTGGATCAGATTGAGAACCATTAGCTACTTTTTCTACAGATTGGGCACTTATGGCCTTATCCTGTACTCTAAGCATATTAATTAATAGTTCTAAGGAAGGATTCTTCCCTACACTCAAACCTCTCTCTATGCAGAGACTCCTTGCTCCTTTCCAGCTAAGGTGATCATATGCAAGTTTGGACAGTTCAACTTTTTGGCCTGTGCCAGACATTTTTAGAGAGAGTTAAAGTGATAGACAAAGAGAAAAAAGTTTTTAGAACTTTTTGGAAAGACAGAAAAAAACTTTTTAAACTTTTAAGAACTTTTTGAAAGTTTAGAAGTACTTTTCAGCACTTAGAAAAGAGTGAAAAGAGGAAATGCAAAACTTTTTGGCTATGTGTATATACACTGACCTTGTTTTGTATATTTTTCTCTTATGAAAAGTGTTGGACTTTTGCTTATGCAGGGTCATCCCCAGTCTTTTTGCCTCCTGCCTCCTATTTTTTTCTGACCTGTCGCTGTTGGCTTTTCAACTCTGAGCACTTTACCACTGCTAACCAGTGCTAAAGTGCATATGCTCTCCTGTTTAAATTGTATGTAAGTGGTTTATCCATGATTGGCATATTTGATTTACTAGTAAGTCCCTAGTAAGGTGCACTAGAGGTGCCAGGGCCTGTAAATCAAATGCTACTAGTGGGCCTGCAGCACTGGTTGTGCCACCCACATAAGTAGCTCTGTAATCATGTCTCAGACCTGCCACTGCAGTGTCTGTATGTGTATTCTTACACTGTAAATTCGACTTGGCAAGTGTACCCACTTGCCAGGCCTAAACCTTCCCTTTTCTTACATGTAAGGCACCCCTAAGGTAGGCCCTAGGTAGCCCCAAGGGCAGGGTGCAGTGTATGGATAAGGTAGGACATATAGTAATGTGGTTTATATGTCCTGACAGTGAAATACTGCCAATTTCGTTTTCACTGTTGCAAGGTCTGTCTCTCTCTCATAGGATAATATGGGGGCTACCTTTAAATATGATTAAAGTGTAGATTCCCCTAGAGAGTAGATGGACATGTGGAGTTTGGGATCCCTGAACTCACAATTTAAAAATACATCTTTTAGTAAAGTTGATTTTAAGATTGTGAGTTTGGAAATGCCACTTTTAGAAAGTGAGCATTTTCTTGCTTAAACCATTCTGTGACTCTGCCTTGTTTGTGGATTCCCTGTCTGGGTCAGTTTGACAGTTGGGTTGTTTTTCACCTCACACCAGACAGTGACACAAAGGGAGCTGGGGTGTGATCTGCATTTCCTGATTAGCCATCTCTGCTAGGAGGGAGGGGTGGAGTGGTCACTCTCATCTGAAAGGACTGTGCCTGCCTCTGACAATGCTGTCTCCAACCCCCTGGTGTGTGTCTGAGGCCTTGCCTGGGCAAGGCAGGATTTCACAAGAAGGTGTGAGTCCCCTTTGAAGGAAGGTGACTTCAAAGACTAAAATGGGTATAAGAAGGGCACCCAAACTTACAAACTTCAGAAACACTTCTGGAATCAAGAGGAACCTCTGCCTGGAGAAGAGCTGATCGCTGAGGAACAAGTGCTGCCCTGCCTGTGACTGTGCTTTGTGGAGCTTTCCTGCAGTGCTGCTTCTGCCTGAGTAAGAGGGCAAAGACTGGACTTTGTGTGTCTTCCATCTTGAAGAAGAAATCTCCAAGGGCTTGATGTAGAGCTTGCCTCCTGTTGTTGAAGTCTCAGGGATAGCAAAGACTTCTTCCTGCCAGCACCTGGAGTCTCTGGAGAGACCCCTACTCTGCTCTGTGGTGCCCTTCCAGTTCCTGGGACCCTGAAAGGAGAGGCTGGCAGCCTAAGGACAAAAATACACGCACTGAGCACCGTGCGGAGAAAAGATCGACGCGAATCCGATCGCGGCTGAGAAAACGACGCGACGCCGGTTCCGCAGCTGAGAAACGACGCCGCAGGAAACGCGACCGAAAAACCGACGCCCGGAGCAGGAGAAACGACGCGCAGCATCGCTGACGGAGGCTGAGAGATCGCACCCTACGCTGCGGGACTTTCGGATCGTCGTGTGGCTGGCTTTTTCAACGCGCACCGCCGTGCCGAGTTGTTTTCGACGCACACAGCCGTGCAGGGTTACTTTCGACGCACACCGCCCGTGCGGGGTTATTTTTGACGCAAACCAGGTACATTTTCACGCTAGCAGCGCTAGTGTGGTGTTACAACTACCTAAAGACTCTTTTTATTTTAAACCTTTAAAAAAATCATAACTTGACTTGTGTATGTTGGATTTTTGTCGTTTTGGTCTTGTTTTGTCTAGATAAATATTTCCTATTTTTCTAAACTGGTGTTGTGTCATTTTGTAGAGTTTTCATTAAGTTACTGTGTGTGTTGGTACAAATACTTTACGCCCAGCACTCTGAGGTTAAGCCTACTGCTCTGCCAAGCTACCAAGAGGGTAAGCAGGGGTTAGCTGAGGGTGATTCTCTTTTATCCTAACTAGAGTGAGGGTCCTTGCTTGAACAGGGGGTAACCTGACTGTCAACCAAAGACCCCATTTCTAACATTGGTGACCAGCGGTCGGGATTGGACTTGTATTTGTACTTGACATACAGTAATTAAGTGTACACTACTGTTTTGATCTCAGACCACTACGTGACCACATACTACTAGTCTTGTGATTTTTGTTTTTTTTACTTGGACTGTTTTTCTCTGCATTCAGTTTCTTTTTTTTTTTTTTTTCGCTGATCCCGTGATTGACTTTTCTGAAACTTCATTTGAGAACTTGCTTTTCTGTTTTTGGAACTGTGCATATTTTTTTTTACCTCTCATCATGTCTCAGTCTGGAGATGCCCTAGCTGAAGCTGCTTTTGACTTGGAGAAATTGGAGAGCTACAAAGTGGCTCAGTTGAAGCAGTTTTGTAGTAATGTTGGCTGTCCCATTAAGAGCTCATCCAAGAAGGATGAGCTGCAAAAGGCGCTGAGGGCCTGGGTGACAGCCAAAGCAGCTGAGGGGCACACAGATGAGGAGCCAGAGGGGGAAGAGGAGTTGCAAGTCACTCACACTGATGTAGTGGGTGGGCCTGCTATGTCTCAGGGGAGAATCTCCAGGGCAGGTAGCAGTGTGTCCTCCAAGAGTCTGACACCTGGAGAGTTACAGGACAGACAGGCAGAGAGGGAGTACCAGTTGGAGCTGAAAAGGCTCAGTCTAGAGGTGGAACAGAGAAAGCTCGATTGGGAGCTGGAAGAAAGGAGGAGGAACTTAGAGATTAAAAAAATGATTTATGCTTACGAGCTTAAATTGAAAGAGCTGGAAGTCATGAGGGCTGAGTCCAGCTGGAATGGTGGCAGCAACAATTGTATATCCAGTGATGCTGCAGAAGTGCACATGCCCAGAGAGGTGGTGCCCTACTTGAAGGAGGGAGTTAACACACGCCAGGAGGTTCAGGGGTATGAGGTAGCTCCAGTGATGCACAGGGTCCCTGAGGTGGATTGGGGAACTGGCATGGGGAGTCATATTCCTACTGGTGGGAGGGACACTCTACTGACTCTAGGTGAGAGTGACAGGGAGAGGGGTTCCCCCCAGGTAGAAGTCCTGGTTATGGAGTGTGAAAACATCCCAGAAGAGTGTGGGTTGAGTGTCAGGGACAGTCAGGTACTGTCTCACCAGTCTCAGGAGGGTGATGTGGGGTGCTTTTTCAAAGCAGAGTCACTGGATGGTTGGGTGAAGGGTACTTTGGTTAATTCATGTGAGGGGCTGAGTGATGTAATTGCTGGAGAGCATATGTCTAGTCCTTATTTTCCAGAGCTATGCCAACACCAGGTGGAGTGTGAGTTCTCTGACCCCAGGGAGCTTACAATGGGGGCAGACTTCTGGGTGAGTACCAGAGAGTCTGAAGAGGCATTTGGGGGTGCTCCTGAGAGGAGTGGTCTAGGTAGTTCCCAACCAGGTGAGGTAGGGAAGGATTGTAGTGTCCCAGGTAGGTCCCAGTGTAGTGGGATGGGTGAGGGACCCCATGTCCAGTCTCAGAGGAGAGGGAATGGGGATGGGTTGAGGCCCAAGGTGCCCGAGATCCGGTCCCAGGTCCTGGAGGGTTCCCTGCGGGAACACCAGGAGGGGAGCCTAGCCTGTACCATAGGGCCATCTGTTGAGGGAGACCCCACAGTGTCAGGAGAACTTGGGGGGGCCGCTGTAGCCAGCGTCCCACCAGTTCTGGTGTCTGGCAGTACCACTCCTAGTGAGGGGGTGCAGAAGTCCAGACAGAGGGTTGAGAGGGGGTTGCGGACCCCAGTGGAGAACCTGGAGGGTCAGGGGTCAGCTCTGAGAGCAGAGCCCCCCATGAATGACCTTGGTGAGACCATTTCTGGGTTGGGGGGAATCCAGACTCTGTCAGATGGGCAGAGGTCAGGAGACCTGCACCAGCCAGACTCTTGTGTGGCCCTTCGGGACAGTGTGTCCCTTGAGGGGGGTAAGTGTGCCCCCCTGGAAGTCCTGGTGTGCCAGGCAATGGTTCAACCGCAGGGTGGTGACTCTGGGTTGAATGATCAGGTTCAGGGGGTAAACTCTGACCTGATAGGGGGTAGGTGTGCTCCCAAGGAAGTCCTGGTGTGCCAGGAAGTGGTTCAACCGCAGGGTGGTGACCCTGGGTTGGATGACCAGGTTCAGAGGGTAAACTCTGACCTGGTAGGGGGTAGGTATTCCCCCCAGGAAGTCCTGGGTTGCCAGGCAGTGATCCAGTCTGTGGGTACAGACCCTGGATTGGGAGGCCAGGTTAAGGGTGTCCCACCTGACCTGGAGGAAGGGGCTACTGCTAACAGTGCCCCTACCATGTTGTCTTCTGGGGGGGCCGCTCCTAGTTGGGTGGTTCAGGACCCCAGAAGAGAGGGCAGGGGGAGGGAAGCCTCACCCCTGGCCCTGGTCCAACCTGAAGGTACAGACCCCAGGTTGGAGGATCAGTTTCAGGTTAACATCCCTGCACTGGTGGAAGAATTGTGCAGGACTGCTTCTACGAGCACCCTGACAGTTTTTTACTCTGGGGGTGCCGCTTCTGCAGGGAGGTTACAGAGCCCCAGAGGGGAGGACCAGGGTCAGGTTGTCATCCCTGACCTGGTGGAAGAGAGAGTGGTCAAAGGGTGCCAGGCACCTGGGGCTACCACCCCCCACTCTCCACAGTCACAGTGGTTAGAGAGGCCTGAGGTCGGGCTCTCATCCCTGACAGTTGTCTGGGGCCACTGTGGCTTGCTGTCCTGGTGGACAGAGTTGCCCCTGGGGGGGGGAGGACGAGAGTCACACCCCGGGGGTGGAGTGGGCAACACCACTGTGTTGGCCCTGGTGGTACTATCTGCCCATTGCAATACATCTGTGAGCAAAGTAAAGTTAGGTGTTGCACAGATGGTGTCTGTAGATGTGGAGAAGGGTTCCCCATGGGTTAGCTTAGTGGGCCCTGAGAGTATGGACAGAGGGATCCAACTGGAGTCAGGACGGCGTAGAACTGGAACATGCCCCTGCTGTTGTGGGCCTGGGTCCCTGTTCTATCGCCCCAATCAGGGAAGTACATCAAGGTATTGATTGTTCTCCCCTGGCTTTAGGCTGGTAGGGGGTCGTGTTGGACTTTTGCTTATGCAGGGTCATCCCCAGTCTTTTTGCCTCCTGCCTCCTATTTTTTTCTGACCTGTCGCTGTTGGCTTTTCAACTCTGAGCACTTTACCACTGCTAACCAGTGCTAAAGTGCATATGCTCTCCTGTTTAAATTGTATGTAAGTGGTTTATCCATGATTGGCATATTTGATTTACTAGTAAGTCCCTAGTAAGGTGCACTAGAGGTGCCAGGGCCTGTAAATCAAATGCTACTAGTGGGCCTGCAGCACTGGTTGTGCCACCCACATAAGTAGCTCTGTAATCATGTCTCAGACCTGCCACTGCAGTGTCTGTATGTGTATTCTTACACTGTAAATTCGACTTGGCAAGTGTACCCACTTGCCAGGCCTAAACCTTCCCTTTTCTTACATGTAAGGCACCCCTAAGGTAGGCCCTAGGTAGCCCCAAGGGCAGGGTGCAGTGTATGGATAAGGTAGGACATATAGTAATGTGGTTTATATGTCCTGACAGTGAAATACTGCCAATTTCGTTTTCACTGTTGCAAGGTCTGTCTCTCTCTCATAGGATAATATGGGGGCTACCTTTAAATATGATTAAAGTGTAGATTCCCCTAGAGAGTAGATGGACATGTGGAGTTTGGGATCCCTGAACTCACAATTTAAAAATACATCTTTTAGTAAAGTTGATTTTAAGATTGTGAGTTTGGAAATGCCACTTTTAGAAAGTGAGCATTTTCTTGCTTAAACCATTCTGTGACTCTGCCTTGTTTGTGGATTCCCTGTCTGGGTCAGTTTGACAGTTGGGTTGTTTTTCACCTCACACCAGACAGTGACACAAAGGGAGCTGGGGTGTGATCTGCATTTCCTGATTAGCCATCTCTGCTAGGAGGGAGGGGTGGAGTGGTCACTCTCATCTGAAAGGACTGTGCCTGCCTCTGACAATGCTGTCTCCAACCCCCTGGTGTGTGTCTGAGGCCTTGCCTGGGCAAGGCAGGATTTCACAAGAAGGTGTGAGTCCCCTTTGAAGGAAGGTGACTTCAAAGACTAAAATGGGTATAAGAAGGGCACCCAAACTTACAAACTTCAGAAACACTTCTGGAATCAAGAGGAACCTCTGCCTGGAGAAGAGCTGATCGCTGAGGAACAAGTGCTGCCCTGCCTGTGACTGTGCTTTGTGGAGCTTTCCTGCAGTGCTGCTTCTGCCTGAGTAAGAGGGCAAAGACTGGACTTTGTGTGTCTTCCATCTTGAAGAAGAAATCTCCAAGGGCTTGATGTAGAGCTTGCCTCCTGTTGTTGAAGTCTCAGGGATAGCAAAGACTTCTTCCTGCCAGCACCTGGAGTCTCTGGAGAGACCCCTACTCTGCTCTGTGGTGCCCTTCCAGTTCCTGGGACCCTGAAAGGAGAGGCTGGCAGCCTAAGGACAAAAATACACGCACCGAGCACCGTGCGGAGAAAAGATCGACGCGAATCCGATCGCGGCTGAGAAAACGATGCGACGCCGGTTCCGCAGCTGAGAAACGACGCCGCAGGAAACGCGACCGAAAAACCGACGCCCGGAGCAGGAGAAACGACGCGCAGCATCGCTGACGGAGGCTGAGAGATCGCACCCTGCGCCGCGGGACTTTCGGATCGTCGTGTGGCTGGCTTTTTCAACGCGCACCGCCGTGCCGAGTTGTTTTCGACGCACACAGCCGTGCAGGGTTACTTTCGACGCACACCGCCCGTGCGGGGTTATTTTTGACGCAAACCAGGTACATTTTCACGCTAGCAGCGCTAGTGTGGTGTTACAACTACCTAAAGACTCTTTTTATTTTAAACCTTTAAAAAAATCATAACTTGACTTGTGTATGTTGGATTTTTGTCGTTTTGGTCTTGTTTTGTCTAGATAAATATTTCCTATTTTTCTAAACTGGTGTTGTGTCATTTTGTAGAGTTTTCATTAAGTTACTGTGTGTGTTGGTACAAATACTTTACGCCCAGCACTCTGAGGTTAAGCCTACTGCTCTGCCAAGCTACCAAGAGGGTAAGCAGGGGTTAGCTGAGGGTGATTCTCTTTTATCCTAACTAGAGTGAGGGTCCTTGCTTGAACAGGGGGTAACCTGACTGTCAACCAAAGACCCCATTTCTAACAAAAAGTACAATGACAAGAGTGGTAAGTAGTCTCAAAGCACTTATCCCACCGCTGCACAACCAATGCAGGAGGCTTGACTGGCTTGTAGTGAGTACCAAGGGGTACTTGCACCTTGCACCAGGCCCAGTTATCCCTTATTAGTGTATAGGGTGTCTAGCAGCTTAGGCTGATAGATAATGGTAGCTTAGCAGAGCAGCTTAGGCTGAACTAGGAGACGTGTGAAGCTACTACAGTACCACTTAGTGTCATATGCACAATATCATAAGAAAACACAATACACAGTTATACTAAAAATAAAGGTACTTTATTTTTATGACAATATGCCAAAGTATCTTAGAGTGTACCCTCAGTGAGAGGATAGGAAATATACACAAGATATATATACACAATAGCAAAAATATGCAGTATAGTCTTAGAAAACAGTGCAAACAATGTATAGTTACAATAGGATGCAATGGGGAAACATAGGGATAGGGGCAACACAAACCATATACTCCAGAAGTGGAATGCGAACCACGAATGGACCCCAAACCTATGTGACCTTGTAGAGGGTCGCTGGGACTATTAGAAAATAGTGAGAGTTAGCAAAATAACCCTCCCCAAGACCCTGAAAAGTGAGTGCAAAGTGCACTAAAGTTCCCCTAAGGACAAAATAGTCGTGTTAGAGGGAAAATGCAAGGAAAACACAAATCAGCAATGCAACAACGATGGATTCCTGACTGAGGGTACCTGTGGAACAAGGGGACCAAGTCCAAAAGTCACAAGCAGCTCGGAGATGGGCAGATGCCCAAGAAATGCCAGCGGTTGGTGCAAAGAAGCTCTTACTAGGCTGAAGAACTGTGAATACTGCAGGAACGACAAGGGCTAGAGACTTCCCCTTTGGAGGATGGATCCCCCACGCCTTGGAGAGTCGTGCAGAAGTGTTTTCCCGCCGGATGGACGCCAACAAGCCTTGCTACACGCAAATCGTGCGTTTGGCGTTTTTGGACGCTGCTGGGGCCCAGGAGGGACCAGAAGGTCGCAAATTGGACCTGCAGAGAGAGGGGACGTCGAGCAAGACAAAGAGCCCTCACTGAAGCAGGTAGCACCCGGAGAAGTGCCAGAAACAGGCACTACGAGGATGCGTGAAACGGTGCTTGCCGAAGTTGCACAAAGGAGTCCCACGTCGCCGGAGACCAACTTAGAAAGTCGTGCAATGCAGGTTAGAGTGCCGTGGACCCAGGCTTGGCTGTGCACGAAGGATTTCCGCCGGAAGTGCACAGGGGCCGGAGTAGCTTGCAAAGTCGCGGTTCCCAGCAATGCAGCCCAGCGAGGTGAGGCAAGGACTTACCTCCACCAAACTTGGGCTGAAGAGTCACTGGACTGTGGGAGTCACTTGGACGGTGTCGCTGGATTCGAGGGACCTCGCTCGTCGTGCTGAGAGGAGACCCAAGGGACCGGTAATGCAGCTTTTTGGTGCCTGCGGTTGCAGGGGGACGATTCCGTCGACCCACGGGAGATTTCTTCGGAGCTTCTGGTGCAGAGAGGAGGCAGACTACCCCCACAGCATGCACAAACAGGAAAACAGTCGAGAAGGCGGCAGGATCAGCGTTACAGAGTTGCAGTAGTCGTCTTTGCTACTATGTTGCAGGTTTGCAGGCTTCCAGCGCGGTCAGCGGTCGATTCCTTATCAGAAGGTGAAGAGGGAGATGCAGAGGAACTCGGCTGAGCTCATGCATTCGTTATCTAAAATTTCCCCAGAGACAGAGACCCTAAATAGCCAGAAAAGAGGGTTTGGCTACCTAGGAGAGAGGAAAGGCTACTAACACCTGAAGGAGCCTATCACAAGGAGTCTCTGACGTCACCTGGTGGCACTGGCAACTCAGAGCAGTCCAGTGTGCCAGCAGCACCTCTGTTTCCAAGATGGCAGAGGTCTGGAGCACACTGGAGGAGCTCTGGACACCTCCCAGGGGAGGTGCAGGTCAGGGGAGTGGTCACTCCCCTTTCCTTTGTCCAGTTTCGCGCCAGAGCAGGGGCTAAGGGGTCCCTGAACCGGTGTAGACTGGCTTATGCAGAATTGGGCACATCTGTGCCCAACAAAGCATTTCCAGAGGCTGGGGGAGGCTACTCCTCCCCTGCCTTCACACCATTTTCCAAAGGGAGAGGGTGTCACACCCTCTCTCAGAGGAAGTTCTTTGTTCTGCCATCCTGGGCCAGGCCTGGCTGGACCCCAGGAGGGCAGCTGCCTGTCTGAGGGGTTGGTAGCAGCAGCAGCTGCAGAGAAACCCCAGGAAGGGCAGTCTGGCAGTACCAGGGTCTGTGCTACAGACCACTGGGATCATGGAATTGTACCAACAATGCCAGGATGGCATAGAGGGGGCAATTCCATGATCATAGACATGTTACATGGCCATATTCGGAGTTACCATGGTGAAGCTACATATAGGTAGTGACCTATATGTAGTGCACGCGTGTAATGGTGTCCCCGCACTCACAAAGTTCAGTGAATTGGCTCTGAACAATGTGGGGGCACCTTGGCTAGTGCCAGGGTGCCCTCACACTAAGTAACTTTGCACCTAACCTTTACCAGGTAAAGGTTAGACATATAGGTGACTTATAGGTTACTTAAGTGCAGTGTAAAATGGCTGTGAAATAACGTGGACGTTATTTCACTCAGGCTGCAGTGGCAGGCCTGTGTAAGAATTGTCTGAGCTCCCTATGGGTGGCAAAAGAAATGCTGCAGCCCATAGGGATCTCCTGGAACCCCAATACCCTGGGTACCTCAGTACCATATACTAGGGAATTATAAGGGTGTTCCAGTAAGGCAATGTAAATTGGTAAAAATGGTCACTAGCCTGTCAGTGACAATTTGGAAAGAAATGAGAGAGCATAACCACTGAGGTTCTGATTAGCAGAGCCTCAGTGAGACAGTTAGTCACTACACAGGTAACACATTCAGGCACACTTATGAGCACTGGGGCCCTGGGTTACCAGGGTCCCAGTGACACATACAACTAAAACAACATATATACAGTGAAAAATGGGGGTAACATGCCAGGCAAGATGGTACT
Organism: Pleurodeles waltl; assembly: GCF_031143425.1. Taxonomy (NCBI): domain Eukaryota; kingdom Metazoa; phylum Chordata; class Amphibia; order Caudata; family Salamandridae; genus Pleurodeles; species Pleurodeles waltl. The sequence goes on from NC_090444.1 coordinate 851,573,454, forward strand.
TTCCTACAGCCGGCAGCAGCAAGTAAGTCTTTAAAAAAAATTTTGTTATTATTTTATTATCCCCCCCTGCCCCTATGCCTCTCACGCTGTGCGTGCTTCCCCTCTGATTGTTGCTATCGTAGACCTAGAGCTTCCAGCCGACGTTCACTGTGTTTCTGCAAGCCTTCTCATTGACACTAATGCACTGTTTTTGGGGTTGGTGACTGCTGGAAATGGCCCTCTCTACTGGGTCACCCCCAAACTTTTTGCCTTCCCCCTCCTATTTTTTTGGCCATAGCACGTTACCACTGCTAAAGTGGTTGTGCTAGCTCACCTAAACATGGTTTGATTGGCATATACCTGATTGCCATATTTAATTTACATGTAAGTCTCTTGTAGCATGGCATACCATATACCTAGGGCCTGTTAATTAAGTGCTGCAGGCCCACTGGCAACATTTATTGTGCGACCCACTTAAGTAGCACTTTAAACATTGCCCAGGCCCAACATTGCAGGCTGAGGATGGCAGTGTCCCAGTGACATGTCGACTGGCATTTAAAACCACTTGTAAAGCCTTAAACTCCCCTTTTACTCATATAGCATTTGTAACCAGTAAGGTAGGCCGTATGTAGCCCATAGGGCAGGGTGCTGTAATTAAAAGTTAGGATATGCACTTTTAAGTTTTACATGTCCTAGTGGTGAAAAACTCCAGAATTTATTTTTCAATACTGCGAGGCATTCCCCTCCCATAGGCTAACTTTGGGGATACTTTCTCACATTTAATAAGCTGAGATTCCTAAATGAGAGGTGGTAGAAATGGCATGTTTAGTACCTATGAACTAGTAATGATAACCCCTTTTTAATGGTAAAGTCAAATTTATCAATGTAAGTTTGAACATGCCACTTTTAGAAAATTGGCATTTTCCTGCCCATAACCCTTTGTGCCTGCAGCCTGCGTTATGTCACATGGATAGGTGTAAATGACAGGTAGGACTTTGTGAATTCCCTCCAGTCACACAATAATGGGATTAGCAGCACCCGAATGGCCTTTCCACAGGCAAAATTGAGGGGAGGGGTGTAGTTGAGCACAGCCCAATTGCACCTGACTAGGCTGTGCCATGTCTCCTCACAACAGGCTTAATGCCTTTGCATTATCAGTGCACCCAGCTATGAGCCAGGGGAGGCACTCCCAGATCTTCAAAGAATCTTTCTGGAAACTTCACCCACCTTCGAGGAGAAGAGTACCAGGGTATAAAAATAGGGCTCTCAGAACCACTCTTCAGTTCACTACCTCACCTGTGAATGGACCCTCGGAGGACTGACTGCTGCTGTGACCTGGTGTTCACTCTCCAGACTGCTGCTGTACCTGGAAGAACTGCCTTGCTGCCTGGAGCCTCCATTGAACCCTCAGAGGCCAGCTCAGCTGTTGAGCCCTGCATCTACACCTCCACCCAGGACTTCCAGAAGTGACTCCAAGAGCTAGTTTGCTGGCCCCCTGTTCTGAGCACCCACCATCTTGAACCCGCATCTGAACCCAGTCTGAGAGAGCCCTGAACCCCCAAGGGGTCTCCAACCACTCCTGGACCCTTGGTTGGGTTGCTAAAGCAGCCCAGATGGCCAATTTCCAAAACTGAGGACTTAGACAAAATTTGGCCAAAAAATGCTCTGAGAACCAGAAGGAGACCGGGGCTAACCTGCTTCCCTATCTGCCTGAGGTGCGTTATTGATCAGATTGTTTCATGGCTTCTCCAGCTACGTACTTCTCCACAGCAGCAAATCCATTTCATCAGTCCTTTGTGAAAGGTGCATCAGACCCTCTGGAACTGTCTTTCTCTACAGCCTTTTGCTTCGTTCCGCTGAAAGCTTTCGACTTCCATTTGACGACTAAGTCCAAAAGTAAACATTTTCCCAGCAGCTTCGGTCCATGGCCATCAGACAACACCATCTCTTCAGACACTCCTTCTGCCTTGCCCCGCTGAACTTCTACCTTCTCAGAAAATTTCTGAAGAGAAAGTCTCTAAGTTCTAAGGTACATGCTGACCTGCCCAATCCACTTTGTGTATTCGAACCTCTTTCCACTGCTGTTAGCATTAACATTTGGCTTTGCCCTGGTCTATCCCGACCAGGTGTCTGCAGTGGTGCTTTTTGCTTTTAAGCACTATTTTTAACCTAAACTTTAAATTCATTATTCCAGTTCTATTGATTGTATTTTTGTTGTTTTGATGTCAAATAATGTATTACAATATACTCTATTTTTCTAATTTAGTTTGGGATTTTTATTGTGTTGTGTTTTCACTTTATTGCTGTTTGTGTGCTGCATAAGTACTTTACATATTGCCTGTAAGTTTAGTCTGACTGTTTTTTGTGCCAAGCTACCCAGGGTAAACCACAGGGTAAATTAGTGACTTTTTGCGGTTCAACCTGCAAGGCACTGTGGCTCACACCCCAGTCAACTAACAACCTTATTTCTCACAGTGACATACTTTTGGACCTGATAATCCTTTATATTGCATTCTGTGCCTCTGCCAATTTTGTCAGCAATTTGGATATCCAGTTGTGCTTTCTTTAGAGATTGAACGGAGTGTTCCCTGTTATTGAATGACAACCATTATGACACCTGTGAAAATATTATGCTTTACTGTTTTGTGGTTAACCGACTATGGTTCCAAGAAACAGTTTTTTCAAACATATAACAGATGTGGTTATAAATTGAGACTTATCAAGTTTAACATGCAAAGCATGGTTACAGGAGATAACTCTTAAGTGACAGCTTAGCCTATATATAGAAACCATTGTCAATGCCAACAGATCTCATGTTTAGGACTTAATGCTTTGCCATGCGGTGCAGTATGGGGTGTGTTTTGGGAAGATGTGTTGATGCAAGATGCCCGAGGTAGTGTAATTCTGCTGGTGTTTGCTTGACTAATGATATAGGTGCCATTTTCTTTGCGTTTTTCAGAGTGGGGGGGTGGCCATGAGGAGAAACAGATGGAGAGACAGAAAGAACAGCACAAGATGGAAAAAGCAAAAGAGAACATGGGGGTGTTTGGGTGAGGGAAGTAGTATCAGAGTAAGCAGTCTACGAAAACATATGCATTCTCATGAAGTGGTAAAACTTTCCCATGTTTGAGCAGTGAAATCATACAAGCCATCCAATCAAAAGGATGAAAAAGAGATTAAGCTCCATGGGAGGGACAAACAGAAGGAAGGGAAGGCAATCTGTTCAATAAGAAGTAAGCAAATAAGAGTGACAATACAACTAACCAACTGTAAGCAATCGTCAGTCTCTAACCGTACTGTACGTTTTTGGGAAGCTCACAATAAGCTGTTTGCAAACAGACATCTTAAGATGTCTGGTAGGTGAGACATTAAAACCAGGACTATAGGTGAACTATGTATGTATCTGTTACAGGTGCAGCATCTAATTTAGAAGGCCACACAGTCAAGAACTGTGTCGCTAAACTACTGGTTACACTTAGGTCCCTTCCTGTGAATACATATATGGCAGAGGAAATATCTTTTAGAACCAGTGTATCACTGGCACGGTGAGGACCAAAGTGCAGAGATACAGACTGACAAGCGCTCCCTCCCGTTTTCTCCTAAGATCTCCTTGTTCATCATATAATTGTGTGTGTGTGTGTGTGTGTGTGAGGGGGAGAGGGGGAGGGGGAGAGAGAGAGAGAGAGAGAGAGAGAGAGAGAGAGAGAGAGAGAGAGAGAGAGTGTGTGTGTGTGTGTGTGTGTATGTATATGTATATATATATATTATAGCACTGAACAAACAAAGGTTAGATGGACATTATAGTTAGGAAATAGAATTAAAAAAAAAAACATACAAATTCATTTAAAAAAACAGTTTGCAGGGACGTTCTAGTTAGGCTCACGCTTCAAATGTACCATAGTAATTCAGCAGTTAAACTATAACTCGCGCCCCAGTTTCCTCATTAGTAACTTTATTGGAAATGTTGCAGTGATACTTTCAATGATGGCATAGAGGATGTCATGACTGATGTAAAATATGGGGTAATTAGCAGTGCAGTGCGAGGGTGCGAGCTATAGTTACCTTAATGCACGAGTTACAGTTATTTGAAATAACGCTGCTGAATTTCTTTGGTTTTGTATGTTTGAAATGTGAATCTAACTATAATGTCCCCATAACCTTTGTTTTTTAAGTGAATGTGTTTTTTTTCAATTCTATTTCCTAACTATAACGTCCCTGTAACCTTTGTTTTTTTCAGTGAATTTCTATGTTTTTTTCAATGCTAAGGCCCTGCAGTCAACCCCCTATAACCATCCAACACTGCACCACGCGCGGCAGGGATTGCCTGCAGACAGGTCCTGCTCCCTACCCCCTACAAACACCCAACGCCACGCCACTCATTAAGTGCTTCTTTGTTTGGTGGAGATGTTATCATATCCCTGTGCGTCAAGAATGCGTCTCAAAAGAATTGTTGCGAAACATGCTCAGGGGTTCTTTTAGTAAGCTGCCTATCATACTGGGGGAAATGGCAGGAAGATGCTGCATACCATTAATATATATGAGGATGGGACCAAAAGGGTGGGACTTCAAGGCCATTTTACAGACTTGTAGTTTTTAAAAGGGAGAACACCATCTCTGGTCTCAGCAGAAGATGACAAGAAAGAGCCTTCTCGTCAGTCACTACATGAGATATTGCGCTCAAAAAAAGCAAGGATGCAAACACCTCCATCAAGGATTACAGATAACTTTTCAAACTGGAAATGCAGCGAAAAAACACTTGCTTTGCCCTGACCATGCACAAGAAATTAGGATAATTAGCACTTCACAGAAGTGGAGCTTCAACTTGGGCACCTGCTTTGTTTATATCTGTAAATGCTTCCCGTTGAGGTTTGATTTCTGTGAAATAAGCATCATGCCAGAATGAATCCAGCCCTGCGTATTTATCCAAGAAGAGGCCACATTTTGTGCTTAATGTCCACCCAACTGGAGTACTTTCTACAGGCAAACTAATAAGTACTACCTTGTTGGCTATATGTATAGTGTACCTCCTACACTACAGCTGCGTAATGGGCACCAACGTAATGTCTTGAGTGACCTTGTGTGTCTGTGACTTTGCCAATGTTATTGTTCCTCGAGCATCTTCATCAGGTAACTTTTCATGGTGGAACTACGCAGAAAATACACTTGGATGCGTTGTACTGTACAAGTGTCATCCTTTTGCATTCTGTACCATGCCAGGGACATGAGGAAAGCCTCTGGGCCACCGCGGTCCCAGCCGGTGCCCAGCTTCCTGTAAGGAGCCGGCATTGCTCCTGCATGCAAGGAGCTGCTGGAAATGGAGCTTCCTGCGTGCTGGAGCAATACTTTCATCTCTTTCCCTATCTGCACGTCTGTGGGCACGAAAGAGATGTAAACTCAGCTTCCAGCAAGCAAGAGCATTTTGACAGCTCCTGCATACTGGAAGTGGAGTTAGTGTTTGGTTTTGCTTGGCGGGAGCCGTCACAGCTCCTGCCAAGCAAAAGCAAACATTTATCTCCTGAGGGAGGGCACCTCGGTAGATAGCAGGAGCTGGCCCTGGGGAGGGATGGCGGTCCCCATGGCCATTGATGGCTCCAGGATGGGGGCTGCTTGGACCCTCCCTCCTTTCTTTTGCATGGGGTGGTCCCTGGGAGGTGGTGGGGGCGCAACCCCCCTCTCCTCTTTTAAAATTAGTAATTGGCCCTGAGGAGGTGGTGGTTCCGGGGTTGGAAGTCCATGCAGATCCCCCTCCTTTATGTGCATTTTAGCCCAAGGGAGGTGGTAGTACCTGGGGCTTCTGAAAGCTCCAGGAGGTGGGGGTGTGGATCTGTGCACCCCCTCCTTTAAAAAAAAAAAAAAAGCCTCAGGGGGGACGTGGGGCCTTACGGCCTTTGCGGTCTCCCCTATATATTGTTTTTTTAATGGGGCCCATGCACCTCCCTACATTTGTATTCTATATTTGCAAGCCCTCGGGACTGGCTCACCCAAATGATAAGTTAAGAACAAGCACAGAAAACCTTTTTTTTTTGGTTTGTTTTTTTACTAATTCTCAGCTGATTTTACCAATTTATTTTTTTTAATGCTTTTTTGACCTGGCAGGTCCCAAGGGGACCCCAACACCATAGCTAGGGGTTACCCTGTCCCCTTTTCTTTACGTTTTCTTTTGGGACTTGGCTGAAGCCAAGTCCCAAAATGGCTGCTAACACTTCCTGGTTGATGTGTTGGCAGCCAATCAGATCTCAGCACAAAATCACTGGAGTCCATTGAACCTCCGCATACGTAGATATCTTCATTTCCTTTTCCTTTAATATCTCTAGAACTACTGAACGGATTTACATCAAATAGCATTAAAGCACATTTTCTGGACCAAAAGCTAGCTTTCTGCCAAATTTGGTGTAACTCCATCCAGCAGTTCAGGCTGTAGTGGTGTTCCAAATTCCTATGGGAAGCTGCATGGGGAAAATGTGTTTTGGGACTTCCCCTTTCCTCATCCACCGCTTGACAAATCAGCCCAAAAATTTCAAGACAGCAGCTGAACCAAATGTCATGTTAGTTTTTAAACGTTCATGAAGATTTGTCAAACAGCGCTAAAGTTACTGGCAACAAAAAATTTAAATTAAAAATGTTCCTCTGGATATTAGGTCCTAACTATAACTACCTACTGGTGACTGCAAATACATAATATCATATATATATATATATATATATATATATATATGATACGATGACGATGTATGATATATGTGAACAAGGCTACGGCTACAACGCGTTGGGTTAGGACATTCTGCAACACGAGTGTCTGAGAAGTTCTTTGCAAAGGATTAGGACTATTCAGTGGATATATATATATATATATATATACACTTACTAACCCAGATGAGGGCACTGAAGTGTTTTACGCCAGGCAGTACGCAGGAACCCCCAACGTTAGTGGTTAGTCCAGTTTATTAGTTTACTGCAGATTACTGGAATTCATCTAGTGATCCAAAGGAAACCATTCCATGAATTTACTGGAGTTTATTTGTGAGAAATTAAATGAATAGGACTTAGGTGTGATCATCAGTAGGGCGTATGCGAGTTGATGCAGATGGTTGATGGGGCCGAAAAATGAATGAAACATTCATTCTTGACAGTATAGCTCTTTATGCCAACCAAAACGGACACTGAAATAAAGATGTGAAGCCCAAATCTCACCAGCTCACACGTGCTATTATTGAATTGTGCCCAAGACAAATACAAAACTGCGACTCAGCCTTCCTCCTGTCCGATGATGAAGCTTTGCAGCAGGAGATGAAAAGGCAGGTAAGACATATAAATATAACACATGTCAATTCTCTATGATGGTAACGTGATTCTTGTGGATCTTGACGAAGCACAACACTAAACAGGGCTGATTCTCTTTGTCTGGCAGTTACTGCGCACAATGCAAAACCGGTTATTGTTAAAAGTGTGCAACTTCTGGGAAGTTATATGAATGATTAAGCGTGAAAAATAATGTGAGAGCGAATGAACAACAGAAATAAAACATTACATTTCAATTTACCAACAGATATTTCTCAGCTTAATTATGTATTTTCAGTCAAATGGAAATTAGCTTCAGAAATAGTAGGAAAACACACAGCTTGACAATGCAGCCTAATTACCTATTAATCGATAACTGATGAATCCGTCACTAATGTGGTATTTAGAGTGAATCATTCTGAGGCACCAGAGTCATTAACGGCGCAAACAAACTCAGCTTCAAGTACATTGCGTTTATTTGCATCGCAGATTATTACATCGTAATTAAATGTACTTTAAAAAATGCTCTAACATTTTCATTAACATCGCAGCATTTTTTAATGAAATTATATTATATTAAACACCCTGCTTCGTGGTGGCACTGCCAGGACCAGTTGTTGGGTTGACACAGTGGCAGGGCCAGTCCACTCGAACTCTGTTTTATTCATTAGGAATAACACAGATGTTTCTTCTTTATTTCTGTGCGCTTTAGTTTCGCGACTCCTCTCGTTTTGTAATCTCATAGGATGTCACTAGCCTGCATGGGGACACCCTTTTCTTCTGAAGCAGAGCCTAATAAAAATTCCACTCTGGATTAAGCTCTCTGGCACAGCTTTTTCCCTTTTGAAAAGGACAGCACTAACCCAGCTTCCTCTCCCGGCCAATAACCATTTAAAATGTAAGACACCTAGGAGTTGTGTTATATTGATTAAATATACCAAAATCGCAATGAGATGTAGATCTTCAGAGGGATCATTTTCAGCGACAGTCTTTTATAATCCTTTTTTAATGGTATATTAATTTACAACGCATGTGAAGTTATTGCATGTGTTGTAAATTAATATGTATTGTTATGAAAGCGTTGTAAAACCAAGTCGCTGCAAATGTTCCATAGTAAATGTGACCTCAAGAGCACAAGGGAAGAGTGAGCGATGGAACGAGTTCTTCACAATGAAGTCACGTAGGCTATCATAAAATACTATGTAAATCGTTATTTCAACAGGCAGCGCTGCTTAGCGGAGAGGTAACACATCTCTTTTATACCACTAGATGCTGATATGGCAGAACAAAGCTAATATTACTCACTTATCAAGTTGTCAGTTTCTGAAACAGTGGTACTAAGTCTAGGACCAGTTTCCTTCTAAGCTCCCTTCAATGTACCCCGAAGTCAATTTATACGATTCACAAAGTTCAAGTGTGTTACATTCTACAGCCAAGGGACATCTATCCTAACATTATATTCTCAGTTTCAGATGGGTGAAGATCTTCTGATCTTCAACGAATATTTGTAAGCCAGTTTTTAGACTCAATTTACAACCGGAATGATTTAAAATTCTGGAAAAAACATACTACAACCACTAGTCACCCACTTTTCTGATATCATTAAGGGTGCTCCTTCTAACAAAAACATTATAGACTGGAGGTTTGAGCAATGAAGAAGGTTTCAAGGACACCGCTTTCTCTCTACAGCCAATATGAATTTTCACCCTACAGTCATTGTTTTTGGACAGAGGTCACTACGGGGGCAGAGTGTGGTTGCAGACAGGTGTAATTTGCAACCTAATTAATCAATACTCATTGAATTATGTGTGATTGTGACCCTCTACGATGTGGAGGTTTGTGAACTGATACAATACTAAAAACGCTGGTTTGCAAAAAGTCAGTGCGCAGTTTACAACCCCTTTTTATGAATCGAAATTTCATACAGCAGACCACAAGTTATGAGAACCATAGATAGACTGTGCTTTTTGTAGCCCTTATAATAGGAACAGGTTAGACAAGAGGCGTGAAAACTCCTACAGAAAGAGCAACGAGAAGTAATTTAAACAAGCATTTGCAAAGCAATAGGTCTCGCATTTGCTTGAGTTACAGCTATTAGCGTTGTAAACTCCTAACCCGACTTTTCTTGCCACATAAATTGAAAATTCATACAGTTGCACATAAGGGAGCTGATTGAAAGCGCCAACCCATGAGCGTGAAGGAGGCACACAATAGTAAAAAAGAAGTGCGCTTGCAGTCAAACGTACCAGCAAAAGTGTAATTAGCCACCTAACAGGGTCAATGTCCAAGGCGGTAGCCAAACTGCCCCAAGGAGGGACAAACGTAAAGCATTTACCCATAACAACAACGGATTTTTGAAGGGCAAACCCGATGAACAAGCAATAGTGATGGGCGTGGTTAAAAGCCCAAATAAATAACAACACGTAGGAAAAACAGAGATTGGGAGCTGCTATGCTCGTCCTAAAAAGCGCTTGAAATATTAATATGAACTTGGTGTGAGAAGCAGCAGATTATCACTTATGAATTTTACACGTTGACAAGGACAAAGCCCATTACGCTCCGTTCTGTACAGTCCGATAATGACGGAGGGGTTTGGTGATAAAATAAACCTCAAGATCAACACTGAGTGCTCTCAAACCATCAGCAGAATTCATAGGTGGGATTACAGGGCTCAAAATAGGATATTAGTTGTCATTTTTTCTGTGCGCATTTTATTCTTAAAAAGAGTTACTGTATTGTCTAAAATACTTAGTACTCAAGCTCTGGCACGGCGCCTTGTTAGATGACCGGCTTCACTTAGGGAGCAGATCGACGAAGGTCAGCCTTCACATATTGTTTGGCGGAAGAAGGTGGCTGCATTTCTTCTTTAAGACCAAAGCGGCTCATTTGCTTGTCAAAGCTTAAAGACTCCGATGTTCTAATGCTTTCAAGAGGGTCGCGAAGAGTAAATTCCTGTCACTACTTTTCGTTCTGCCGATTATATTTCCTACTCTTCATGTCTGGAAGAGGTGGCTGTAGCTCCCCATTCCAGAAGTTCCGGTGGTCCACATACAAGCTAAAAGCTATCCATCTTTAGGGGAGGTTGCCGGCTACGTCCCCATGGCTAACATCTGAAAAGTTACAACTTTTCACAGCAAAGGAGGGAAATACAGCCTTTAGGAAGCTGGTGACTAAACCTCTTGGTGACTATCACTTTCGTTGAGGACGGGGACCTTCACTATGCATTTGGGAGCAAATATATGAGATAGGAGAGTTGATACATAGTGCTAAAGTGTGAACAACAGTAAAGAGAATATTGAACGTTTTAAGCAATCAGCGTCAGCAACTTGTTTATTAAGCGAGCGATGTTAATAGTTATCTTGAAATAGAATTATAAACAAGGGCAGTCTTGCATTATTTCCACTCATTTACGGTACACTGAAAAAAAAGAATTCTCACACATTTTTGCAGACATGCTCTAAATCAAAATACAAACATCCCATTCTATTCCTATGCAAAAATATTAATTAAATTCGTGGGTGCTTTTCTTCATTGAAAATTTCTAAGAGCAGGATTCTATAGTCTACTGTAGACTGTGCCTGCAACTGGGGTTGGGGGTGTCGTCTGTTAGTCTTTGAAATAAAAATACATACATTCAACAACCAACGATTTCAATATCTCAATTTCCATTCGAATGTCCTCGTCATTCCGCACCCAGTTTGCCCTGATGTCTAACAATGTTCAATGTTTGTAGTTTTCTTGTGCAATTCCAGCCACCAACAGCAGGTTGCTAGCCATGAACTGTGCGCTCAGCAAGTTGCTCATTTGCCCCGTATACATGCCTACCAGCTCACCGGATGAACCGTCTGTAGAGGCATTACAGTGGGTATTCCTAATATCCCAAACCCTAACAGAGTTATCTATAGATGCCGAAGCAATCAAACTGCTGTCAGGGCTGAAAGTGAGACTGATAATATTGTCAGTGTGCCCCCTCAGCTCCTTATAGAGGGTGCCTGATGCCAAGTCCCACACTTTTAGCCGCTGGTCCTCCCCAGCTGAGGCCAAGTACTTTCCACTGGGAGAGAATGCCAAGGACATCACAGGACCACGGTGACCCGTGAAAAGGCGTACAGAGCTACCTTGTTGAGAACTCCACAGCCTTACAGTCTTGTCCGTTGAACCAGTGGCGAGGTAGTTAGAATTTGGATGAAACTTAATGCAGTCTACGTCCGCTAAGTGGCCAGCATATATTCGAAGAGGATATGTTCTATCAAATGTCCACAGCCTAGCTGTACGGTCGTGGGAGCCACTGGCAAAAAATAGGCTACAAGGGCTAATGTCGATATCCCAGACAGGGTAAGCATGTCCATGGTAAAGCACAGTGTTGGTGAATGTTTCCAGGTTCCAGTATCGAATTGACGCATCTTCAGAGCAAGACAAAAGCCCAGAAGTATCAGACATGAATCTGGTGCTGTAAACTGGCCCACTGTGCCCTCTCAATATCTTCATCTCTGTACCCAAGGAGTCATCCTCTTGACCCTAAGGCAAAGAGACAAAATAAGAAAGAAAAAGGATGAATTAATTAGTTTGTAGTGAATACCAAAATAAAATCACAAGGATTTCAACGTTTTTACAACTTCAGATAAAGCACACTAGCAAATGTCATTTGTTACACAAAGAATACCCACCAGCTGGGTGACCAGAGACGTTTTTGGTAGTCAACTGTGAATACCACCTAAGTTTCTGCCAAGTGGAGCTCAATAGTCTTACCCAAGGCATCAAGTACTTTCAAGACACAAGCCCTTCCAAAGCTCTGAAGCTAGCCAATTCCACGTATAAGTCATACATGTACTGCACATTTCTAATTTAAAATCGGGTACTTTTCAGCTTCTCTATTCCATTATAAATTAAGGACTCCAAATTTCAGAATGTCAAAGAAATCTTAAGCAGGATGAACTGCTCACGGAAGGACCTGGTAAACTTGAGAGTATTGGTCCTTCTCCAGATGAATAGGACTATAGAACATCCCACTCAACTGGCGAGAGATATTACAGTGCAACAAGGTGCCCAATCCTGTACCTAGTCCCCACCATCAAACATCTCTTCGGCCTCAAAGTAACTTTTTTATGCATCAGTGCATGGATAACAGCGCCTGCCCTCAGCAGCGTAACGCAATTCCCTTATGTGAAAAAAGAAGGTGAAAATTAAATAGTTTCTTGCTCACGAGTCTAGTCATCAGCAATTTCCAGGTTATATATTTTATGAAATTGCAGTTTGGTTTCTTAGCATGCAGCACTTGTGAATTACAGCTCATGTTCTCTGCATATGCTGCCAGCAGCGATTAGATGCCAAGACCCCAAACATGCCTGAACTACTTACGCTTGCATTTCGAGTTAAAGGAGTTGCAAATTTATCTTTCTGTTTTGGGCCACCTGAGTGATTCGCAGATTGAACAGGTACATTATGTGAAGGAAGTGTATTCTTGTGTAAATATGATTGAAGCAGCTAAGTTTTTCTGACACCATCTCTTCAGGCCATGATGCTTAGTAAGAAACATTTTTTTAGTATTTACTCAAAAGCCTAAGGAACGCCCCTTCCCTCACAGTTGGTTGGGAATTTAAATTCCGTAAGTGTCGTCCTCAATTCCATTACAATCGGAAACATACCCCTAATTTCCCAGTTTCAGTCGCCCGAACCACCATGAATGGAGAAATGGGTGTGGTTCTAGAAGGCAAGTTCACATCCCTGGATCTCCATACTTCTGCTACTTCACCTGCTTCTGGATCATTTGGCACCCCTAGCATACTATCACACTTAAACCACCTCTAGGATGAGCAGCTTTTGAAAAACAAATAATACAGGACATTGAACGAACTTAGAAAAGGAAATATCATATTATACTGACGACACTGCTCACTATCAGAAACATTGTGGCACGAATTCCAACTTTTACAGACAGCACCATCTGTACTAACTAAATAGTTTTCTGCTAGGGGCTGCTAACTAATTCTGTACTGGAAGACACTGAAATTTGCCTTGGTCTCAGTTCAGTTGCCCATTTCTGAACACCAGGACATATGCCAAATTTAATGAAATCTGCCACAATAGACTGCGGAAAGGCCCAAGCAAATCTGTGATGCCTGGTTACCGTAGGCACTTCTGACCGACTAGCACAGCATAATTTCCCTCCCACGGGCCTCAACAAGCCTGGGACCTCTCCTCTCCCATTCTGAACAGCTCTCTTGCATTTCTACAGACTCACAATGTGAAGTCACTTGAGTGCAGATGTTTAAAGATCTCTCCGTAGTGATTACAAAGTGGAAGTAACTGACATTTTGCAGGAGCACAATGTATGGTACGAATGGGGTCATCGGTTTAGGCTTCACATGAAAGACGTACAGTCACGTTGTCACTGGAGGATGCTTATGGGAAAGTGGCCTCATCTTCAGATCCCCAACGAGTAAATACTTATCTGGCAAAAGGTCACAAGTCACTGCCGTAATATGTGCCATATGAGGAAGCAATGTCAGAAGGCAGACGTTAAGCATTAAGGTATGTCTTGATGGTTAGTGGAAAATGGGCCTTGATTAGTAACAGGAAAGGTCTACACTAATGAACAATGGTCTTGAAACACTGATGGAACTGATCAGATGCATGGCTGAGATAGGGTGGAGAGGTTCGACACAGAGTTTGCCCTTTTTTTTTTTTTTTACTTCTAAGGGACAACAGTGAATATCTGGGTTGAAGTGTGAGGATAAAACCATCAATTAGTTGATCATTTGCTGGAAGAGGTATGTTCATATTTGGGGGATCGTTTAAGCGGAGAAGGGAATGTGGGAGGGGAACAGAATGTGGTGGGATTTTTGGAGGTGGAGGGCTTTTAAGACACGGGATCCAAATGAAGCACTGATGTGGTGTGGGGTTTCAGGTAGTGATGGGGTGAGGTTTGAGAGGATGCTAGAACTGGTATTTCGAAGTTCCCTAGAGCAAATCTGGCATGGCCCAGGTAAAATTAAAGCTAGTTAATCTAGCTGCTTAAAGACTTCATATACGTCAGAGGCTCTTCTTCTCCAAATAATTTCTCAACCAGTAGCTAGCATTCTCCTCTAACAAGGTGGTAGGGAGGGAAATCTCCTGACTAGCAACTCAATATATGGTTGATAAGTGTTAGAGTGACCAGGGAAACGGAGATAGCCAAAATTGCGAACTACTGCAGACTGCCCCTCAACCTGGCACTCATTTAAGTACCTAACTAGGGCCTGGAAGACTAAATTTGCAGTGCACTTAAAAAAAAAAAAAACACAATGGCTATCAAGACTGCTGGTTGTGCATGGAAAGCTCAACATGGTGAAATGTTTACAAGCCCTTTGCTATGCTACACAGCTACAAATTAGAACAAATAGTTTATTTCACAAATGATATAGACCTCAGAGCGCACCAATATAGCATAGTTATTACAAAGTAATACCCAATAAAGCAAAATAAACACTATTTCAGACTTTTTTTCATAGAGTAAACACAAGCTAAACATACTCAAATTAACAAAACTTGTAAAATATTGACAAGAATCTCCTAAAAGAATACTTGACACCATAAAGCAGACTTTTTCATTTGGGGCATGTATAATAAGGGAAATCCATTCATGAGGAGTTTTAAAATGGAATTTAATAATCATTAGATTAAGATACAAACTTTATAAATCCGAAAAAGCAGGGCAGAGATGTAACAAATAAAACATACTTTGACTTCCTGCCTGCCAAAAATTACAGGTAAACGATTCCGGAGAGTGACTCTTCCATCTCCCAGTTACATTTGGTAGAAAAAGTATGGTTGAACCAAACCAAACAAGATATCAGAGCGTGAACTTTTATACATGTTTAGATGAATACAAAGGTCCGGTGTCCTAAGAAAAACTTACATGGGCAGTTTGAGTTTTTAAAAATACTTACAAATGCCAAGGGGACCAGGTCTTAAGAAATTCCATATTACAATTAAAGCGTTCTAGCACACATTTTAGGTTATTAAACAAGGTAATTTGATCGACTGATCCCTTAACCAACTCTTCACTCAGGAGGGCTCTTAAGGATGGTACTGGTGCATGGAGAAACGTATACCTCCAACAAAGTATAATGGCAAATGCTTGAGCATAGGTGCTAGAAAGACACAACTCTAATGTAATTATTTGTAATGGGACTGCTGAGCTCAAGCTACACAATTTCTGTCAGATCTTGCCCTCAAATACTAAAAATAGGTGTATATTCTAGGGCATAACGTAGAGAGGACATAAATTACATTTTGTAAACTTGTAGCAAATAATTGAAGTGGTCTTTCCCCCATGGATTTTTAAAAGTGATGCAGAGAACCCGCATTCACAACTGCTTCATTCCCCGAGTTGGTGAAGTGCAACACATGACCTAAATTGAGGGACTAAGTTATACAAAGAAAAATCTGTAGCTTTTTGTGCCCAAGTGCTAATTACATGATGGATCTCTTTACACTGCACCAAAAGTTAAAACCTTAGGTTTGGAGATATTAATCTTTAAAAAAATGCTTTTCAGCATAAATGATCAATTCCTTCAGATTTCTTTGAAGACAAAGAAGTAAAGTCAAATAAAATGACATCATCAGCATACATTACAGTGTAAAAAGAATTAGATCCCTATTTTGGTGCAAAATTATTCAAAAGCAAAAGCTGTTGTGGAGACACACACACAGCCCCAAAATAAGACTGGTGCCAACAAACCACGCTGTCTTAAATCATCGGGTGTGTCATTGCGTAGAGTAAGACCTTTGTATCCCCTAGTAGTACTTTACACCAGGTTGATTAATAAGGAGCAATCATTAAACGGAATACAACGTGATACTAATTTACACTGTAGAGTAGGCCTGTCAACCCGATCGAAGGTGGTTGGGGAAAAAAACAACAAAAACAATAAATGTAGTGTAAACAATTAGAAGAAAAAAAACGAAAAAAAAACATATTTATCTAAAATAGTATGTGATACTATTATATGTCTGTAACTGAACAATTGGGTCTAAACCCGGATTGCTCCAAGGGGATCAAGGGGAAAGTCATCGCTTTATAGGCCCAAGCCTACAGGTGATCCAAGACATTCCTGGCAAAAACCTTTCCAGCGGCATCCAGAAAGGCAATTTTCCAATAGTTTCCAGAGATCTATTTTACTTCTCTATTTGTGAAGCAATATAATAGCACTCACCTTCCATGAGTTGGGGATAGAGCCTGAGTCAAAGCAATATACAAAGACAGGCCTCAATTTCTTCCCCCACAGTAGTGTCATTTTTCAGTACTAAAATCAGAATTTCATCGGGCCCCTCTGCAGTTTAAAATCTTGCTTTGGTAATATACCCATGAAATGTATCTCAGGCAGAATATATCACAGCAGTGACTGGCCTCTAAACACAAACATTTCTGCTCCACTCCCGACTCTCCCATACCTCTGTTCTGTCACGGAGGTTTCGGGTTGTTGGTAGGGGACTGGACTGTTGGTGAATTATTGGCGGGCTTTAAGAGGAGTTAAAAAGAGTGCCTCCAGCATCAAACATTATTAAACTTAGTTCGAGTGAAGTGAAAGGAGTGCTGCAGTTGGTAGAATCAATCTTATTATAGACAGCTTCCTGTGCCCCTTTAATGGTGGCGTGAGCCCAGCTTGCCCACACCACAGGCAGGTCCTTATAGTCAGTCTCATCCTTTAAAGCTCACACCCACTGCCGCCTTACTGAAATGTCCATCCACACTCCCTCTCGAAATCCCTATCTACCTATTTAGAAAATCCAATGCATCTCCTATAATTGAAAGAGAAGTTCGGTTTCCCTTTTTACATGCGTGTACCCCATCAAAAATAGCCAAGCAATTCCGAAAGCTTAATTTGTATGCTCCCTTGAAATTCCTCGCTCCCGTTACAAAGTCTTCTCCCGTCCCCTCCTTTAAAGTCATAGTGAGTGCCCCCTTTTCAAGGCAATGAGATGCTAAGTTTACCAAGTCCATGCAAAACTAGGTGGCTCCAGTCCAAGCTTTTCATCTTCAGTCTCAGACTTATAGTTCGGTTGTTTTGGTGAAGCAAACAAGACAACAATCGCAGAATGCAAGGAAAAAAAACCTTTGAAGCAGGTACAGGTGTGTAGTTATCAACGGTATAGCAGGTGCAATGACACCTGGGCCTAGAGGCCTCGATAGCCCCTTGAACTCGGATTACTGCAGAGTTTTATGACAAATACAGCAGCTAGGCTTTTGAAGGGATTATTTTTCTTGCCTGCCCCTGGCACCCTTGCTAAACCATTGTCCAGTTATCATGCACAGAGTTGGGAAACTTGACAGGGTTGCAAAGCACTGTCCAGATCACCCAGGAAAAATGCACATGCACGGCCTTCTTAATCCATACAGACTGCAGCTCTCAGCACATTAAACAGTGGCAAAGCCCCACAAATGCCGCAGTGTATGCATAATTACTACAAATGCGACTGAAAAGCTGCAGACAGGTACATAGGTATTAAAAAGTACTTTTAGAGCACAATGCTTCAGCCTCGCTGCCAACCTTCCCATCCTCGCTGGCTGTGTGTGTTTCTACTGATTTTTGAGCGAGACAATTGCAGCACCGGCCCCACTTCCTTTAAAAAATAACCCAAAGCATTCACAACGGTAAGGACAGGTTAAAGAATAACCCAGCGAAACTAGCGCATACATTTTACTGCTGTAGACTCAAACGGCATAAGGGACATGGTCTTGGGACCCCCAAACCACTGGGCTGACGCCAGCCATGAAAGCGAGGAGGTACAATTGCTTGGGTAGTGTATGCTTTCTTTTTGCTTTATTTTCACCTTGACATCTTTTAACCCTATGTTTTCACCCACTTGAACAGCCTCTTGGGGACACGTCATGTGTTATATGACTGGGAACAAACAGAAGCAAGAGGAGGAGAGGTGTGTGAGAGTTCCTTAAATTGGATCAACCTGAAAGATAGTGGAAATGTTATCCAACATATGATCAGAATTAAGTGACGTTTTGTCCAACAGTTTTAGTATAGAGTCCAAGATGCCTGTAAGATATGCAGGGCCTCAGAACCATGAACATAGTCACCTTGGGAATGAATACTGAGTGTAAAGGAAACTCAGGAGTATTTTGGGAGGTCCTACAGAAGGAGTGGGCTACTTTTAAAAAAGGTTAGTGTCTCTTATGGCATCAGAGTATTTGCCAAATCTCTTTGAGGGGGACTTTAACCACGCCCATATTACGTCAGTAACTTTCACTGGCTTGTGGGCTTGCCTTTTAAAATCCGTTTGTTTTCATTAGTGTAAGGCATGCATACATCATGCCTTTTCCGGTGTTTAGCCCTCCTCGAGAGCACCGGTAAACTATTGAAAACATAAGAGGCTCCGTGTTTTCCATATGGTTTTTGGACCCATAAGAGTGAGTGAAAAGTTATGGATCAATATCTGGTAAAGTAAAATCCGCAAGCGTCATGTGAAGTAAAAGAATGTACCTCCACAATTTCATAGCTGGCATCAAACATGCGCTGGTTGTGTGCTATTTCCTGTGTGGCCCCACTGAAATGGAACCAATGTAAAATTTTGGCAAAATTGCTCTTATTTCTGTTTGCGCGCCTGGTCCTTAATAAGTAAACTTACAAGGGGATGCGCATAGGTCGATGAACCTTTTGATTTGCATGGAGTATCCTAGCTAGGGTATGGTCGGTCTTCCGAATGGTCAATACACAAAACTCAACATTAGTTATCATTAATAATGAACCAATGAAATGTCACACCATGACCCTTAAGTCATAAATAAACACAATCAGTTATCTGTTTTAGTGATTTTATTTCCCTAATAGTTACAATAGGAATTAATTCAATGCAATTCAATCAAAATCCGTATTAATTTATTAGAAGGCGCCAAAAACATAATCTGATCAAAACTTCCATCAAAGCATATTCTAAAGCATTAACATAGGTCCACAGAAGAAACAAAGGCAATAGATATTTTTTAATCACAGAGTTCAGCAAAACAGCCTGTCAACCATTTATCTCTGAATCTGTCAGGTATATAAGGAAAACCTCATCTAACCCAGATTAGCATCAGCATGTGGGACTTCATGCAAAAACAATTTAGAACAAGAATTTGGGAAAAACATCTAGCTAAGAAGGCTATTTAGACAGAGCAGTTGGTGCCTAGAAAGAAAAAGCACAAAAATATAATTCAGTCACATTGTCATATCTACTTATCCTCTGTATGGATCAGCAACAGAGTCAGTCTTCGTCTTCAGGTCACCAGTTGATCAGCATCACATCAGGCTCGCAAGAGTATGAGCCCAATGACAGAATCTCAAATCATCTCTGCAATCTCATAGTCTTGCTCTCTTAGCATCTAACATCTCCAATCTCACATCTCTCTTCTCGTCTCTCTGTTGCGTTGTTATATCGAAGTTACCCAGACTATCCCCCAATTTCCAACTGGTCAAATAATCACAAGTTATGACTCTATCCAATAGTTGTACTATTCCAAACCTATGTATTCTAGTATTTCACAGTTCACATGTCGTTGATTGGTCTGCTTTAAGATGTCCTCATCATCCGGCTCATCAGGTATAAAAAATGTTGCATCTTCTTCTCCAGTCAGTGCCTTCATTGTTCAAGTCCTGGGAAAGAACATCTCATACATGTTATACACAAAAATGTTACATTACTTATAGCCTTGTCTCCTGTCCGTCGGCTTTCATGAAATGTACTAAGACAATGAGCAGTTCACGGTCAGTTCATCTCGTCAGCATATTTCTATATAGACGCTAAGAAATTCAGCTTTCTGCATGAGGCCTGGCAAGACTAGACCAAGACACTCGCTAAGTTAAGGCCTACAATTATTGCAAGACATAGGTTATAACTCTCAATATGACATATTACTACATAATTTTAATACGTTGTCCATACTTCATGTATGTTAATCACTCATTTAGTATATTTCGTGAATTCTGGTGGTCATTCTTCTAGGTCACAATTTCAAACGTGCATATTATTTTTCTACGTTATTCATTTTCTACCAAATTCATTATTCATAACACTCATTAATAAATTTCTAATTAAGTCATTTGTGTTAACAATCTCTCCTCTGATGACTAAATATGTCATCACACTACCTTTCCCTCTTGCCATGTTATAGTTCTATTTCTTTAGCATATTGTCTTCTTCTCAAATCTTCCCTATATATTCTTTTCCTGTTTTGTTCTTCCCTCCTCAGATTATTTTTAGGCCTTTTGAATTTAATCTTTTGACACCATTTTCATAATCCCATATTCCTAATATGCAAGCAATTACAATCAATATTCCCTGTATGATTTTTAGTAGTACCCCATTCCAAATACTGCTAAGTTAATTTCCTACTGAAGCAAATCCTTTCCCTACCTTTTCCCACACACCTGGTTCCTTCAATTCCTTCAAGTCACTACTAGAGTTAGTCAGGTTAGTAATTAAGTCTCTTATCTCCTTACTGTTGTTAGGAATGTACGAACAACAATGCCTAGTGTTAATCATTTTACAAACTCCACTCGTCCTTCGCTAGAAGGATATCTAAAGCAAGACGACTTTGAAGAGTCATAGCTCTATCCGCAGCCAATTCAGTATCCATCAGGAGTACAGCCCCTGTAAAATTGGTCAGCACGTTATCCACAATAGTAGACAACTTTCAAAACTTGATCGAATTCAGGATGACTCCCAGTGATGGAATCTCAGCACCAAATATATCTCCCACTATCACAGAAGAAGACTCCTTCCTCTGTCTCTTATGATGTAATTCAGTAAATTTCAGAAACTTTTTGAAGTCCGCTATCTGGTAAATCTTTGGGAACACTTTGGGAACACTACTCCCAAATAACATGTCCCATACCATCCTCTTGGAAGACGGTAATAAGCATTAAGTCCACAAATATAGTAGATACCTGGAATCGCAAGGTCCTGACTATTCAGCATAAAAGTCCATTTACTCTGAAACAGAAACACATTCCTACATTCACTCGTACCCACAAATAAAGTGTCAGTGCGCGATTTTGGCCTATATATACACAAAGCTTCCCTACATGTAATGCATCTAAAGCTAGTTTCCCTTGTGTCTTAATTGCAGTGTAAGCATAATCATTCTCTAAACCTTTTTCTAACTTCACTTTTAATGCTTTTCTCCTATCGTCAGTATGACCTAAGAAGCTTTTCTCTAAAGGTGTAAGCAAGCATGTTAAGTTATTTTTGTGAGCGTAGGCAGTCCCGAAGGTTAGTTTAAGCTCAAAGAATCCTCTAACCAATACTATGTCATGGTCCTTAGCTACTCTACCTACTCTACTCAGATACCTAATGATAGGAACAAACAAAAACACTACTTCATAATTGGAATAAAAATATTGAATATACTCCTGGTCATAGAACCTTGTTAGTAGCAGACTACAATTTATCCCGTAGGTTAATGGAAGGCTATGGTATGTAACTCCTTCCTCGACTGATGAAGGAATTTGTGTACACACTAGACAATCCCTTGCATCCATCGTCTCAACCTACTCACTCAACAAGCGATAGAAGACGTTAGAAGAAAGTTCTCCTTGAGCATTAGTATAATCATGCAAATATTTCTCATCTGACTTAAACTTCTCCAAAGCCTCAGTCCAAGTAGTCTCAGAAGCAGTGGTATGGATGGCTCCTTTCGCGTCAAGAACAGACATTCCCACAATCACTACTATAAACAAAATCCCACACATAATTGCCAATCCAATGCTGATATATTTACAGTGCTTAGCATCACCATCCTGATTACTGAACTCAGCCATGATCTGTAAAGAATTAGAAAGCAGAAATAACTTAGAAAAGTGCAGCAAAAATAAAAAATAGACAATTCTTCTTTCAACGGTTCAGTTTTGCATCCAGGAACCCTCTTTCCTTCTCAAAATTGATTAGCAGCTTGTCACATCTGGTTTTTCAGATCAAGTCGGGTTATCAATGTATTTTCCAGTTTGCTTTTGACAGTTTCTTTTCTCAAAATAATTCTAAGATTAATTTCAACAGTTCAATTCCTTACTCATCTTCAGGTTACATCAAAATATTGACTCGGAACTTCCCTATCAAAACAAAAATACAAACTTGTGTTGCCATTTGTTTGTAGTTGCATATGCCCATTCAGGACCTGCGTATCTTCGACTTGCTATTCTCTTTCTCTTCAACTTTCGATCACCACTTAAACTCTCCTTCACTTAATGCTTCTTTTCTCGTAGTAATCTATTTCTTCCTCTATTGTTTGATTAATAGCCACTTCCTTCCTTTTCTCTACTTGTGACTCAGGTCAATTATTTCCTTTCCTCGAACCTTCTATCAATATTTTTCCAAGATTGGACTCTTCTCCTTCTCTTTTTCGACTGTTTTTTCTCTCGATGGACCTGCAACAGGATCAGGAGGTGTCAGATCACTTTGGCTTTGGTCTATCTCTACTCACTCCCCTTCTTGGTCTGGCACTTGCTCTGTTTGTTTCTCAGAATCGTCTACTTCTGGGAGAACCCCTGCTGTGCTAGGCTCCCCTGCTGCATCTGCTGAGGCTGATTCTCCAGCACCCTCTTGTAATTTTTCACTTCCGTCTCTTACAGGGGTAATAGAACCATCTTACACAAGTTCTTGTTCGATTCCAGGTTCTCCTTGCCACTTTCTTTGTTTGTCTTGCGTGAATCCAGTTCAGGATTCCTGCACACTTTACAGTTGTCGTAGTCGTCAAGATCACCTGGTACGGTTCCCGCCAACAAGACTCTAAACAGGTCTTGCACACATGCGGACAACAACCCAATTGTCGGCTCTCAGGTTGTGCCCAGGATCGTGAATTGGTGGCAGTGTGGCGGCCTCCACCTGCTGAGAGAAAGAGTGAACCACATCAGCCAAACCCTTGCAGTACT
Source organism: Pleurodeles waltl (assembly GCF_031143425.1). Lineage (NCBI taxonomy): Eukaryota > Metazoa > Chordata > Amphibia > Caudata > Salamandridae > Pleurodeles > Pleurodeles waltl. Next base: position 851,596,613 of record NC_090444.1, read on the forward strand.
CCAACACCATATCATCTGTAATACTGACAAGTGCATTTGCTGGAACTGCTGGCAACCTTATTGCTCTGCCCAGAAGAATCTCGTGAGGAGACAGCCCTGTCTTCCTGTCAGATGTGTTTCTCATTGACATCAACACCAAAGGCAGTGCATATGGCCATGTCAAATTCGTAGTTGCACAACTCTTGGCAATTCTTGATTTCAAAGTACCATTCATCTGCTCCACTAGTCCTGATGCTTCAGGGCGATAGCTACAATGCAACTTCTGCTTAATTTTAGTGCTGCACACAAAAGTTTAATCACCTCATTACTGAAGTGTGTTCTCCTATCTGATTATAAAGTGATCGGAAATCCGAAACGTGGTATCAACTCTCTAAGCAACAGCTTTGCTACTGTGAGGCTATCTTCCTTCTTGTAGGGTACGCTTCAATCCAGTGACTAGAAATGCACACTATCAACAACACGTATTTCAAACCTCCACACACAGGCATTTCAATTACATCCAACTGCTTTCTGCTGAATGGACCTCCTGCTCTTCCAACGTGGCTCAAGTTCACCACGGTCTCTTTCCCTGCATTTAATTGATGACAAATAACACAGCGATGGCATACTGCTTCTGCTGCTTGTCTAAACTTGGGGTTAAACCAATCAATTTTAAACAAACGAACCATGGAATCCCTCCCAATGTGTGCCTGACCATGATCGTATCTTGCCATTTGTGACAGTAAACTGTTTGGCAGAACCATCTGACCTTCTGATACCCATAGTTCATCCTGTCTCTGGACACACTTAATTTTAAGCCATGACCTTTTCTCGTCCTTGTCAATATTACCTTGCAAAGTTTTTAATTCTTCCATTGTGTCAATCACCTTTAATGCGTAACTTGTACATGTGGTATCTTCTTCAAACGTCAATTCCCACTTGTCTTTGAACGATATACAGTTCAATGCACAAAACCTTGCAACTTGATCCCCATATCCATTTCCCAGCGACACATGGTCCTGTGACTTTAGATGTGCACTGAATTTCACCACAGCAATTTCTTCAGGCAATTATATTGCATTCAGCAACTCTTTTATTCTTCCACCATTTCTCACTGGTGAACCAGTAGAGGGCAGGAAACCTCTTTGCGACCATAATTGACCAAAATAAACAATTCCAAATCCGTACTGGCTATCTGTATAGATAGTAACTCTCAGTCTAGCAGACACATGGCACACTCTATTAAGAGCAACCAATTCTGATTTTTGTGCAGAATATACTCCTCGAAGCCAGGAAGCTTCTAAAGTACCTGTAATTGTGCACACAGCATAGCCTGCTCCCAATGTTCCTGTACCATCTCTGAGACATGAACCATCAACAAAGACAATTTGGTCATTTTCTTCCAATCGAGTATCTCTGATGTCAGGTCTCGTTTTTTTTAGCACAACTCAGTTACCTCGAGACAATCATGATGAATGTCTTCCTCTTTTTCAATTTAAACAGTATCACCTGGAAGTAAAGTTGCCGGGTTCAGCACTGTACATCTTTTCAATGTAACATTTGGCGAACCTAAAATGCTCGCCTCATACCTTGTCAGTCTGGCACTAGTCAAATATTGTGTTTTCGTCCTTGTCAGTAAAATCTCAATTGAGTGAGGGACCATTACCGTCAGGGGATATCCCATCACTACTCCCTCACATTGTGAGAGACTTTGACCAACTGCGGCAACTGCACGCAAACAACCTGGTAAGGCTGCTGCAAATGAGTTCAAGGTAGCTGAACAATAGGCTACTGGGCGATAAGCACCTCCATGGACCTGTGTCAAAACAAAGAACATGCATCACGTTCATGACAAAACAAAGTGAATGGTTTAGTGTAATCAGGCATACCCAACGCTGGAGCTCGGCACAAACTCTCTCTCAACTCAGTCAACGCTTTCATCTGTTCCTGATCTAATGTTATGGGATCAGTGACATCCTTATGTGTCAATTTCTGCAATGGCTTTGAAATCTCAGCAAAATTTGGAATCCACTGACGACAATAACCCACCATCCCCAGAAACATACTTACATCGATCTGTAAAGTCGGGGGACTTCTCTGCAGTATCATTGTAATCCTTTCTCTAGAAATTCTCCTTGACCCTTTCTCAATTTGTTGACCCAAATATTTCACTACCTTCTGACAGTAGTGCAATTTCAATGTTGACACTTTATGACCAAATTTTCCTAAATGATTCAGTAGGGCAATTGAGTCATACTTGCACTTGTCCCTTGTTTTGGATGGAATCAGCAAATCATAAATGTATTGTACCAGAGTCGACTGAAATGGCAATTCCAATGACTCCAGGCTCTTTTTCAGGATCGGGTTCAACAAGGATGGTGACTCCGTACACCCTTGAGGAAGTCTGCACCAACTATAGACTCTGTCTAAGAATTTCAAACTAAAGAGAAACAGACTATCCTCATGAAGAGGCACAGAGAAGAAGGCCTGTGACAAGTCAATCACTGTGAACCATTCTGCATCACAAGGAATCTGGAACATTATTACTGCTGGATTTGGCACCACAGGACAACATTTGACCACCATGTCATTTACCGTTCTCAAATCCTGCACAATTCACAGCATCCCACATGGCTTCTTCAAACCCATTATTGGTGAATTACATGGGCTGCTCAGCACTTCTTTCAAGACTCCCTGCTTCACAAAGTCTCCAATTATCTGTGCTACTTTCATCAGGACATCTTGTGGCATGTTGTACCGTGGAAGCTGCGGGAACACTACATTCGGCTTCAAAGTAACCTTAATTGGCTCCACTCCCTTGATCAAACCCACTTCTTTACCCGTTAGATCACACACATTTTCTTGTACTGTTCCCTGCAAATCTGAATGAAGCTCTTTTACTATAAACATCGGAAAAAGCTCAATCAATGGGTACTTTTTATAGGTAGATTCAGTTTCAGTAGTTAGTTCTTCTTCATCACCATCACTATTTGTCTGAATCTCTATCCCAGCAGTTGAGCAAGAGATCAAACATTTGGTCTTACACAATAAGTTCCTTCCCAGTAGGGATACTGGACTTGAATCACAGACTACAAACCTATGCAGTCCCTGGAAGTTGCCAATCGCGACTTGTACTGGATCCGTGATCGGATTTGTCAAATTCTTATTCGCTACCCCAGAACCTGAACTGTTCTTCCTGAAAGAGGTCAATTCAGAACTTCTGCACCCCTCACAGTGGAGCGTGTAGCTCCCGTGTCCACCAGAAATGAGACCTTAGGACCCATCACTCTTCCTTTCACAAAGGGTTCCCTCTGATCTACCTCTAAGGAGGCTGCAAGCATGCATGGCTCCTCATCCGAACTATCACTCATCCATTCACCATTTATGTTATTCTCACTGTGCAATGGGATTTGGTGCACGGTGTTACTACTTCTGTCTTGTCTCTGACCTACGACCTGTTGAGTAAGCATCATCTGTTGCTGCTCCATCAGGGCTTGAGGTATCTGCATTTGCTGTCTAGGTACCATAGGAACCTGCTGCTACACTGGTGGTAACTGCGTAATTTTTGCACAAGGCATTTGCACCTGCTGCCTGGGTTGAAAATTCTGCATCTGATTCACATTGTTCTGAAAATTTGGATTAGGACCTCTCATTCTCGGTATTCATACATTATGAAATGTATTGATGTACGCTCTGCGAACCTGGTTTTATCTTATTCTTATGTACGCTCTTGCGAATCTGGTCTTATATGTGTATTTGAATTGCTTTTATGGTACATGTTGCCGAAATAAAGCTCAAATGAATGAAATGTATTGATGTCACCACCTTGCTGAACAATACCTTCCTGCACCATCGTTAGACACTCCCGCTTCGAGTGTCCCACAGCTCCACAAATGTGACACGTTAACATCATCTTCATCCCTTGCACATCATTCTCAACTACTACAGTACTCAGATCTGGACCACGATTTATATTGACTCCACGACCCCTAACTCTCACCTGGGGTTGGAAAACGACAGTACCCTGCTGCTGTGTTCCTTGCACTCCTGTTTGAGCTGCCTTAATCTGCATCACCATCACTTTCTCTTTCAACTTTTTCTGCTTCAACTCAATTTCATCACTACAGTATTTCTCAAACTGCAACACCTCACCAATCCGCTTCGCTTGCTAGCAAATCAAATGACTCTTAATCATCTGACCTATTTCAGGTCTCAATCCTTCCACAAACCTGAACACAAAATGCAACATGTCTTTTGGCTCAATCGCTTCCTTGCCACTGTACTCCTTGAATGTCTTTAACAATCTCTCATAGTATGCATGTATCGAATCCTTTACCTCCTGCACTGTCCTGTCAATCCTTTGCCAATCAATATTTTTAGGCGAAATATTTGTCTTAAAGAACAGTCACCTTATAATAATGCTTCATTACTTTAGGAGATGGTGCACCTGTAGTCCTATCCCTTTCTCACACACTTTTCGGCCAATCTACAGGTCTTTTGTATTCAACCCACAAATCAACTGGAACCATTATTTCCAGTAAAGTATTCAGGTCTTCCCACAGACATTTCAAAAGCTTCACAAACCTATCCGTCTGCTGGTACCATTCAAACGGTTTCTCCCTCAATTTTAGATAATCATTTGAGAATGACAGAATATCACTCCTGTGCCAAGGAACATGAACAAACAGCCCTCCTGGAATCTCCCTCACTGGTAAGATTTTTACCGGATCCTTATCCTTCTGTGCATTTTCAGACCCTTCTTGTGAATCTTGTTTCCTTTTATCTATCTTCTTCGCTCATCTGCCTTCCCACTTTTCTAATGCTTCCCATATCTGAGCACTCTGCAATAATTCTTTAAGATGTGCCTTCATTCCGGCTGACCTCATGTGTTCAAAATCCTTTGCCTCAAAATCTAATCTTTAGCTCCTTTTCAAATGTTTTGTTTTCCCAATTTCAATATCATGTTTCTGCTAAATCTGCCAATCTCTAAGGTATTTTACCCACCTCTCTTGTGTAGTAAAGCACCATCTTGCCTGGCATGTTACCCCCATTTGTTACCTATATGTATGTTTGTTTTTGCCTGTGTCACTGGGATCCTGCTAGCCAGGACCCCAGTGCTCAAAGTGTGCCCTGTATGTGTTCCCTGCGTGGGGCCTAACTGTATCACTGAGGCTCTGCTAATCAGAACCTCAGTGTTTATGCTCTCTCTGCTTTTAAAATTGTCACACTGCAGGCTAGTGACTAATTTGACCAATTCTGATTGGCACACTGGAACACCCTTATAATTCCCTAGTATATGGTACCTAGGTACCCAGGGTATTGGGGTTCCAGGAGATCCCTATGGGCTGCAACATTTCTTTTGCCACCCGTAGGGAGCTCAGACAATTCTTACACAGGACTGCCACTGCAGCCTGAGTGAAATAACGTCCACGTTATTTCACAGCCATTTTACACTGCACTTAAGTAACATATTAGTCACCTATATGTCTAACCCTCACTTAGTAAAGGTTAGGTGCCTAGTTACTTAGTGTGAGGGCACCCTGGCACTAGCCAAGGTGCCCCCACATTGTTCAGGGCAATTTCCCCAGACTTAGTGAGGGCGGGACACCATTACACGCGTGCACTACATATAGGTCAATACCTATATGTAGCGTCACAATGGTAACTCTGAACAAGGCCATGTAACATGTCTAGGATCATGGAATTGTCACCCCAATACCATTCTGGTATTGGGGGGGACAATTCCATGCATCCCCGGGGCTCCAGCATAGAGCCCGGGTACTACCAAACTAACTCTCTGGGGTTTTCTCTGCCGCTACTGCTGCTGCCAACCCACAGACAGGTTTCAGGCCCCCTGGGGCCCAGTCCCAGGAAGGCAGAACAAAGGATTTCCTCTGAGAGAGGGTGTTACACCCTCTCCCTTTGGAAATAGGTGTTAAGGGCCTGAGAGGAGTGTCCCCGACAGTCCAGTGGCCCTTCTGTCCAAATTTGGTGGAGGTAAGTCCTTGTCTCCCCACGCCAGACAGTAATCCTGTGTACTGCGTGAACTGCAGCTGCTAGAGCTTCTCTGCACTTTTGCAAGACTTTCTTCGTGCACAGCACAGCCCAGTCCCCAGCACTCCGTCCTGCACTGTCCAACTCACTGAGTTGACCTCCGACTTCGTGGGACTCCCTTTTGTTGTGCTGAGACGACCGCCATGCTCAGATCTTCTGAATGCCTGTTCAGGTGCTTCTGCAGGTGCTGCCTGCTTCTGCGTGGGCTCCCTCTGTTGCTGAGTACCTCCTCTGTCTCCTCCTCCAAGGGGCGACCTCCTGGTCCTTCTTGGTATTGCAAACATGTCAATAACTATCACCCCACTCATGGGTTCATCCCTCGTGCGAAAATGTGTATCCATGTGATAGATCCTTATACATTGTATCATCTCATGTATAAGAATTGCCATTTGTTTATGTTTCAGCCTTGAAAAAGTCCGCTAGGACGAAACACGTATTGGCTGTTTTCTGATCTTGGATTAAACACTTCTTGCAACTCTACTCATCTTGGACTGTATATTTATTATAGAGACTTTGAGTGCCCTGGTCCCTGTTTCTTTTCCAATTTGTATTTCACAGCACAGTACATGGGTGGTCCCTTCTGGGGTTCCATCTGCGAAATCTGTGTATCTTTGAAACCCTTTGTGGTTGGGTTTCTCCGACCAGGTTGGCACCGTGCACAAATACATGCTACGCGACTTTGAATTTGATTGGCTTCAGATGTGCGACAAGAGCATTAACCACTTCCTTTATATGAATGTGTACTAAATACAAATTGATGCTGTACGCACTCTGTCGCTCTTGAACTCTATGTTCATAAATATCGCTACTAACTATCTGTACTTTGTTTTATCGCACATTCTGTTTAATTGTTAACTTGCTACGTGCAATACCGCCTAACACACTGAAAATGGACAAATTTGATGATAATAGGGATACCCTGCTAAAAGAACTATTTCAGTTTGACTCCCAAACTGCGTCAACTGGCACTTCCAACCCACCACACGAAGGTCTTAGAACCAAGTTTATTAAACTGGAACGACTTAAGAAACTGGAACTTTCCCATTGGTGGGATTACACGATCCTACAGAAATACATGGATAACCAACAAATCCCTAGGGGTCTGAGGGTCATACTATTTCCATCTTTTGACGACCTCAGCCCAGACCTACTCAGAGAATGGGAACAGTTGTTAATTACTTCATCATACGGGATGATGGATATACTCATCCGCGATGCTAAAGCAAAAAGGGACAAACTCCTACAGGATATTGCACTATTAGAAAAAGAGATTAATGACACAGATTCACCGGACACCAAACAAAAAAAACGTCAACATCCTTAGAGACGTCTTACAAAAACATCAACTGTATATTAAGGACAAAAAATTACGTAAACTTAGGAGAGACGACAGTGACTACAAAAATGGAAGGGTGTTTACGTTTGCACGCAAATATGATAATACAAAACCTGACACATCTGTGATGCTATTCGTAGGTTTGGATGGTGGAAGGTTTTTTTGGATGCCAGCTGGTTCCCTATGTGTATCTAGTATATCCAGTGGGATGAGTGAGGATATGAGGGACCAGACACCAACATCTCCCTCCACACATAGGTCACCTTTTTTTATTGGAGCTAGAGAGGTTCCGGAGGGGCCAAAAACAAATTCAAAAGAGAGATACGGGCACCATAAGGCCACAAGACGAGGGAAACATAAACGCAAACAATCGAACAGAGGGGGTAGCCACACGCTCCAGCACTCGCAATGCCCAACATGGATGGATGAGGGTACACTAGGTGTTGACACTCCGGACTCTATCGGCATTATTAACCTATCCTCTAAAACTCTAGACCGAGATCAAACCAACATTCTCAAAAAAGGCTTGGGGTTTGTTCCGACCACTCTCCCAGACTTCACCCTACTCCATATCAGCCTCTTCAATTTTATTCGGAAGTGCAAATTGTTCAAATTTTTCTATGACTCTAACACCCCTGTTCGTCCACTCATCACGGGTCATCACACCCCCAGTAACAGGACGATTAGAGATGTCAAAGATATCCAAACTCTGTTATCAATAGAACACACAGAGGGTTCTACACCATCACTTGCTGATATCCTCACTGATCTTAATATAGACTCCAACATCAGAACGTTCAGCGGTCTTAAGACCACTTCCAAATTTACACCTGTGATTCCCAGGGACTATGCTATTGACTCGTTTTGTAGGAAGGTCACAAATGATCTTTACTACATGGAAGAACAATACACTTTGGGACATAAGTCTATCCCCTTGTACAATGTTACACTAGCAGAAAAAAGAGCCATTGCTTCTCTTTCCAGATGCAATGATATAGTCATCAAAGAAGCTGACAAGGGGGGGGAACATCGTTATCATGGACAGAAAAGACTACATATCTGAAGTGGACCGTCAACTATCAGACTGCACAGCATACCGTAAACTTACCTCTAATCCCATGCCAGATGTTAATAGATACATCCTACAGAAGCTCCAAATATTTATGAACCTTGATTTGATCTCGGATATGGAGTTCAAATATCTATATAACTGTACACCAATTATACCCTGTATGTATATCCTACCTAAGATCCATAAAAAGGGTACGTTTCCCCCGGGCAGGCCTATTATCTCCGGCATTGGCTCCCCTACGGAAAAACTGTCGGAATATATTGACATCTTTCTACAGCCTTTTGTCCAAAACCTACCCTCCTACATTAGAGATACCAAAGATCTACTCTGTAAAATTGCAGATTATGATTGGACGGAAGGACACTATCTAGCCACACTAGACGTTACCTCTCTGTACACAAGCATCCCTAGATCAGAAGGTCTCACTGCCATACAACACTATCTAGACACCAGGGATGCCTCCCTATTAGACCACTCTAATATACTGATGGACCTGATTCAAATGGTACTTGACAACAATATTTTTATGCACAATGGCATATGGTATCGCCAAATGCAAGGAGTGGCGATGGGGGCCAAATTTGCTCCATCATACGCAAATCTCTACATGGGGTATCTAGAGAAAACTTATGTATGGCGTGCCTGTCCACCATCTTTGACGCAACACATTCTGTATTGGGGCAGGTACATCGACGACATTCTAGTCTTTTGGTCAGGTGATATAGACGCGTTCACACTCTTCACAGAACATCTAAACAACAATAGTTACAACATTAAATTTACCCATGAAGTTAGTCCTTTTTCCATAAACTTCCTGGATCTCACCATCTATATCAAACAGGGTAAAATAGGTACCAAACTATATAGAAAGTCAACAGCTTGTAATGCAGTACTTCATGCTACAAGCTCTCACCCGAAACCCCAAATAGATGCCATTCCATATGGAGAGAGTACTAGAGTACGCCGTAATTGCAGTGAGGACCAGGTGTTCAAAGAAGAACTACACAACATGGAAACACGGTTCAGATCCAGAGGTTATCGCCCACAGATTATCAAAAAGGCATGCAACAGGATCTTGAAAATCAAACGTCCTGATCTACTTACGAACTCAAGAAAGAAAGACCCACACAAACGCATTTCTCTTATCAGACACAGTGCACTCAGCTCGCAAATCTTAGAAACCGTACGTAAACACTGGTCACTGCTCTTAACGGATTATGTGCTTAAAAAAGGCCTCACTACGAAACCTAGCATAATCTACAAAAGGGGCACTACCCTACGTGATCAGTTATGCTACAGCTTCCTGCCCTCTGTCAAAAAAGGTACTTGGCTACCCAAACTGCCACCAGGCACTTACAAGTGTGGCCACTGTAACATCTGTGATTATATCAAAGACAAAACACAGACATTTCGGTACAATACCCAGGTCGAACATAAAATCAAATATTTCATAAATTGCAACACAAGCCACGTTGTGTACTGCATTGTGTGCGTATGTGGACTCATTTATGTAGGCAGTACCATCCGCCCTCTAAAGGAGAGAATCCAGGAACATCTGAGAGCCATCAGGACACACAATACGAACTATCCTTTTGCATCACATTATAATGAACAACATGGACAAAGAGAAGTCTTGGACATAACCATACACGGGATAGACTCTCTAAACACTTTGCCCCGAGGAGGCAACCGCACGCTGGCCTTAAGACGCCTAGAGAGTAGATGGATTATAAAATTACGGGCTGTAGAACAGGGCCTCAATATCCACAAGGACCTGCATGTATTTTTATAAACAACTACGGGCTCTACTCCCAATGCTTTGATGTTCCCCATTTTATATTTATTTTCCTCTATATCACCTCTGCGCGCAACACAGATCTACATGTTCTTTTGAACCATGGATCCCCTATGTAACTCACTTGGAATAATGCAGTATGTCCCTACCTGGTACACAACAAACAATACAGCAACACTTTTGAATACTGGATTAAGCATAGTCCTATTAACAGCTGCAATCTATATTAATGGCTTTGATGAATCTTGTGACTTGATGTCGTCCCCTGTGTATTTGGTCAGTACTGACTCTAGACATAACATGACGTATCTATAACCACAATTTCTCTCTTTTGGATGCATATAATGACATTCTTTTTCTTTGTATTGTGTCTTTGTATTGGTATTGCAAACATGTCAATAACTATCACCCCACTCATGGGTGTTTTTCCCACAATGTGAAAGAAAGGAAGTCTCCTTTTCATGTCCTATCTCTTATATTACAAACTGTTATGTTAACAATTCCGTGCTTGAGGTCTTCTACTCACTTTCTTCTCTTTTGTCAAACATGATACTGTGTCTGCACCACATAGAGACCTATGGTCTATTTTAAGTGGAAGACGTGCCACCCACACTTATGGGGCACGGCTCTTGGACATTAGTTTGATAATGGCATCACTTATAAGCATGATGGCATCTGGGAATATTCTTCCTTCCTCTATTTTCATCTACCCTTATAATACCCACGAGTCACGTATCTACTATACTCTTTTCCACCTTCTTTACCGTTTAAAACGCTTATTACATTGTATCAGTCCTTTACTCTGTGGTTTTCTCCCTTTAAAACTCGAGGTACGGTTTTCTTTAATTATTTATGGACAGTTCCAAGCTGACTCTCAATGCCACCAACATGGCGCCTGCTAACGCCCGTCTGTACTAGGGCTCACAAAGCGCTCTATCGGGTCAGGCCTTAGTCCCTTTTCCATGCTTAGAGTGCGCGCATATAGACGCCAACACTCTGTAAGACGCTGAATACACGGGCCACAAGACAGCGTTATCACGCGCTGTCCATATACTCTCCGCATCGATGTACGCATCATTTAACGTACAGTGACTCGAAGAAGCAAGGTATGTGCATCCAAGTCCCAGTAGCCGTAAAACTGCACCTGCATTTGTTCATTCACTTATATATCCCTTTTGAGCAATAATAACGTTAACCCCGACGGGGCAGACACTCTCCCTTTTTTCGCCTAGTCCGTTGCAATTTTCAATAACAGTGATCCTAGAATAGAACTGTTCTGGACTCCCCGCTTTTGTAAATATAGCCGGGCGTCTTATGTCTACGTCCACAATGAGCCATAATGGAGAGACAGACATTTATGTGTTCTTTTTCTCTGGTCTGGCCAAGACGGCCCGTTTTGCCCTCACCGTGCTCTGCATTCTTGGCGGTGATTATGTCACTAATATTTTTTTTCCCATTCTTTGTCTGCCTTACCAACGAGCATAAAGAAAATACACTATTGTTTAGTTTAGACCATGGGTACATTTTTCTACTACGAAGGCGTTTAACTATCCAGCTATTCTAATAAGAATGAGAGTGCGGGCTGCAGCTCTCATCTTATTTCTGGATTATCCGTTTGAGCTGCCATTTTAATCTTTCCTTGGTGTACCCATTTATTTTATGTGACTCTTGCAGATTGGGCCCAGCGGGACCCCATGTTTATCATTATATGTAACTACGGATACACCACATGACTAATATCTACGAATACGGCAACCCGCATAGTGTTAAAGACAGGAGTACTAGCCACAAACTATGGCAAGACTGACCATAACCAGTGGGTAGGTTACTATTATTTTCTTTCCCCCACCTCACTATCTAGTTTTGCTCACCTCAGCCCATGATAGTCCAGTATCGTTAACACGTTTCATCTGGTTTATCCCCCCAGAACCAATGTTATACTCTAGGGGCTACAATAGCCCTAGTGGAATTAGTTTTCATCCAAGCTTGAATCTATGAGGTAACGACTACCTTCATAAGTATCACCCTTATTCTATTTTTTGCCTGCAAACACAGTTTTTTTCCTACCTGTCGTCTACCATGCATGCATCAATTTCTGTCTTGGACACCAGTTTGAAATATAAGGTTTATTTGCATGCTTCCCTATTTTACAAGGGAAACTTTTCTACTCACACTGAAAAGGAGTATTTAGTAGTTTTTTCACCTGGTTCATTCACGTGCACTGCATTCTTTTTAAAATAACATATTTTAATTTCTTTATTGATCAAATAATGGGGTATCACCTTTCTGTTCGATTATCATGTACTTTAAAGGGTTCATCCCTCGTGCGAAAATGTGTATCCATGTGATAGATCCTTATACATTGTATCATCTCATGTATAAGAATTGCCATTTGTTTATGTTTCAGCCTTGAAAAAGTCCGCTAGGACGAAACACGTGTTGGCTGTTTTCTGATCTTGGATTAAACACTTCTTGCAACTCTACTCATCTTGGACTGTATATTTATTATAGAGACTTTGAGTGCCCTGGTCCCTGTTTCTTTTTCAATTTGCCTTCCTGGGCCCTGGCAGCCCCCAAAATCCTCAACAGAGACTCTTGCTGCTAGCAAGGCTTGTTTGCGGTCTTTCTGCCTGGAAACAACTCTGCATCCTCCAGCACGCCGTGGGACATCTTCTGACCAAAGGAGAAGTTCCAAGCACCTTCCGTTGATGCAGAATCTTCAGCTTCTTCCACCCGGAGGCAGCCCTTTTGCACCTTCATCCGGGGTTTTGTAGGCTCCTGCCCCCCTGGACACTTGCGTGACTCTTGGACTTGGTCCCCTTCCTTTGCAGGTCCTCAGGTCCAGGAATCCGTCTTCAGTGCTTTGCAGTCAGTTGTTGTCTTTGCAGAATCCCCTATCTTGACTTTACTGTCTTTCGGGGGTAGTAGGGTAACTTTACTCCTACTTTTCAGGGTCTTGGGGTGGGGTAGCTTGGACACCCTTAGTGTTTTCTTACACTCCCAGCGACCCTCTACACACTACACTAGGCCTGTGGTCCATTAGTGGTTCGCATTCCACTTTTGGAGTATATGGTTTGTGTTGCCCCTAGGACTATTTTCTCCTATCCCATTCTATTGTGTTCTACAGTGTTTGCACTACTTTTCTAAGTGTTTTACTTAACTGATTTTGGTTTGTGTGTATATTTTGTGTATATTACTTACCTCTTAATGGAGTATATCCTCTGAGATACTTTTGGCATATTGTCACTAAAATAAAGTACCTTTATTTTTAGTAACTCTGAGTATTGTGTTTTCTTGTGATATAGTGCTAAATGATTTAAGTGGCATAGTAGGAGCTTTACATGTCTCCTAGTTCAGCCTAAGCTGCTCTGCTATAGCTACCTCTATCAGCCTAAGCTGCTAGAACACTACTAATCTACTAATAAGGGATAACTGGACCTGGCACAAGGTGTAAGTACCACTAGGTACCCACTATAAGCCAGGCCAGCCTTCTACACCTTGTGATTCTCGGACATAAGTATCTCAGCTCTTCTTCTGTGTAGGATTCTAACCTATTCACCCCCTTTGATCCTTCCACCAATTTAATTATTTCCGTACTCAAACTACCACGATCAATCTGCTCTTCACTACTGGACATATTTTGTGGGGTGTTCAGACTATCTAACCACTAATTAAACTGCTGTGCTGTCAATCCTTGTAACGTAATGTTACTTGCATTTGGTGATGGCTTATGCTGCACTACTGCACCTGGAGGTTGTGGTGTCAAGAGCTTCAAGCTCTGACTTACACTCGGGCCATTTACACTATCGGGAAGTGCGACTAGTGGACTGAGCTCCATCAGTGGCCTGGACCCAACAAAGGTCTGACCCATGGAAGAGACAACCTGCACATGTTCTCTTACCCCCCCTCCTCAGGAGCTCTGTGACATCTCACCCGGTTCTCCTGTGTTTGATTTCTTCTGCGCAAACAATGGTACTGCTAGACCAACAGTAATTGGTAGCGATATTACATCTGGAGCTGCTCTAGCTCCTGCATTTTGTGGAAGAGTTACTCCCATACTCTGGATTCATTACCGGAGTCAAGTCTGACTGTGTCCCTGTTAATGGTGTAAACCTCGGTATACCCTGTGGCTGTGCCTGGGGCATCAATATCCGAGTCGGCTCAGTCTGGACCAACAATGGTCTTGGAACCGTTTGTTCCATAGGCACCACCAAGTTTTAAGTTGTCCCAAGAATCGGTACTTCAGGATAAATTGTCCGTATCAGTGGCGGATGCATCTGTGCCTGGACTACCGAAGCAGTCAACACATTAGGAGTACTCTGCACCACACCTTGTACCTGTCCATTATCAACCTGTACTGGACTTACTGTCCCCATTGCCTGTGCCGGGGCAGTTGGAGTAGAGCTAGTACTCTGACCTCCCTCATGCACCGCATATGGTGGAGGTCAGTCCCTCACCATCTGAGTAATAAGATCCTTACTATGGAAGCCTTTTTTTCGCCTTTTTACTCCCAGACAAACTTTTATCACTTTTGCTGGCCTCCCTTTTCCCTTCCATCTCATCCTCCTCTGTGATGGCAGGAAACAACTTAACATCCTGAACTTTTACTGTTCTCCACTTCTTCTGTTACCAATACCATCTCGCTTCCGCTAGAGACTTCTCTACCTTTCTTATTCTCCTCTGAAACTTTATTTCCTGCTGCTGTCTCGTTATCAGCTCCCAAACTGCTAATGCCTCAAACTGTGCCGGTCTCGGAGGGGGCCTTGTTTCATACAACGCCAGCCGCAACTGATCTAAAATTCTCAGATTCAACATTCCATGCTCAGGAAACGCTAAAGCTCCTTGTTTCTCTATCAATTTACACCATTGCTTTAATCGAAGACACAGCGCGAAACCTCGCTCCTCCATCACAATATAAGCCGGAGAATTTTCCGGTGGGGTAGGCTCCCCCACAGTCGCCTGAATGTATGTATCTCCCTTCAGGGCGCTTGTGAACGCTTTGAAAAACTTTCTTTTCTACTTTTGGATATTCAAATCGAATCAGGAAATTACTTTTACTCCCAAGATTCCCTTCACCCACGTTCTCAACCAATTGTCTGCCAATCCGTGCTCAGCCCTTCTCACTAACCATCCTATCCCAGCGCGGCTCCACTGACGTCACACACACAAACTGCGGCTGACAAAGTCTTGCGGCTCATCCCCCTAACTTCAATTCACACAAAACTAATGCAAATTATTGAGAGCACTAACCAAACCAATAACCAAAAACAAATCTACTGGTTTACTACAGGAAGGTAACACGATTGCTTCAGGGACCTTAAGGATTTTCACTGAGGGCCCTTTCGCTCATGCAGCTATTCCTCTTTCTCCCACATCCGCAAACAAAACTTGACCCGCAAATTTTACTCCCAACTGGTCAATGGGTCTGTCCTGGTGCACATAAGACTTGCCAAATCTCAATTTAAGATTTCTCTTGTCCACTTTAACTCTCACACCGACTTGTTGACCACGCCCAATCAACCTACTAAACCAGACAGATTACAACATATAACCAAGTGTCTCCTACACTTGTCAATATGCTCCGGAATCATAGACCACGCAGGGTCTGTACATCAACAACCACGTGGACAATTTGTGAGGATGAAGCGCCACACATATATGAAGTTCGACGACTTCCCTACTCTCATACTGTGGAGTATGCACACTCCTACTAAAACTTCATCTGGAGTACGCAGACTCCCTATTGTTTCTCACATACGTCACAATTCACCTGAGATTCGTATAAGTTGTGCAAGCGCAACCTATCACTCTCACACTATCACTAAAACGCCGAGAACATACACAACACTACTAGCAGCATCCGGGATCTGGGAAAGTCATTTCGGGGCTTAAGGGGACATCATCCTTGCTACAATTGCCATTTCAAAAAACAAAATCCAAATCTCAATAATGAATAACTAACCAATCTTAAACTACCACCATAACCACCTAACTAGTTCTCAAAGGAAACTAACCATCAAGCTGCAACCAAAAACTGTTAGCGCACCTGGTCCTTAATAAGTAAACTTACAAGGGGACGTGCATAGGTCGATGAACCTTTTGATTTGCATGGAGTATCCTGCCTAGGGTATGGTCGGTCTTCCGAATGGTCAATACACAAAACTCAATAAACATTAGTCATCATTAATAATGAATCAATGAAATGTCACACCACAACCCTTCAGTCATGAATAACCACAACTCGTTATACGTTTTAGTGATTTTATTTTCCTATTAGTTACAATATCAAGTCATTAGATTAATTTAAAGCAGTTCAATTCAATCAAAATCCGTATTAATTTATTAGAAGGCGCCAAAAAACATAATCTGATCAAAACTTAGATCAAAGCATATTCTAAAGCATCAACATAGGTCAACAGAAGAAACAAAGGCAATAGATATTTGCTAAGCATAGAGTTCAGCAAAACAGTCCGTCAACCATTTGTCTATGAATCAGTCAGTCGTCATATAAGGAAAACCTCATCTAACCCAGATTAGCATCAGCATGTGGGACTTCATGCAAAAACAATTTAGAACAAGAATTTTGGAAAAACATCTAGCTAAGAAGGCTATTTAGACAGTGCAGTTGGTACCTAGAAAGAAAAAGCACAAAAATATAAGTCATTTACATTGTCACATCTACCTATCCTTGGTGTGATCAGCAACAGAGTCAGTCTTCGTCTTCAGGTCATCAGTTGATCAGCATCACATCAGGCTCTCAAGAGTATGAGCGCAATGAGAGAATCTTGCATCACCTCTGCGATCTCATAGTCTCGCTCTCTTAGCATCTAACATCTCCAATCTGGCATCTCTCTTCTCGTCTCTCTGTCGCGTTGTTATATCGAAGTTACCCAGACTATCGCCCAATTTCTAACTGGTCAATTAATCACAAGTTATGAATTTACCCAATAGTTGTACTATTCCAAATCTATGTATTATAATATTTCATAGTTCACAGGTCGTAGATTGGTCTGCTTTACGATGTCCTCATCACCTAGCTCGTCGGGTATACAAATTGTTGCATTTTCTTCTCCAGTCAGTGCCTTCATTGTTCGAGTCCTGGGAAAGTACATCTCATACATGTTGTACACAAAAACGTTACATTACTTATAGCCTTGCCTCCTGTCCGTCGGCTCTCATGAAATTACTAAGACAATGAGCAGTTCACGGTCACTTCATCTCGTCAGCATATTTCTATATAGACACTAAGAAATTCAGCTTTCTGCATAAGTCCAGGCAAGACTAGGCCAAGACACTCGCTAAGTTAAGGCCTACAATTATTGCAAGACATAGGTTATAACTCTCAATATGACATATGTAGGAGGCTGGACTGGCTTGTAGTGAGTACCAAGGGGTACTTGCACCTTGCACCAGGCCCAGTTATCCCTTATTAGTGTATAGGGTGTCTAGCAGCTTAGGCTGATAGATAATGGTAGCTTAGCAGAGCAGCTTAGGCTGAACTAGGAGACGTGTGAAGCTACTACAGTACCACTTAGTGTCATATGCACAATATCATAAGAAAACACAATACACAGTTATACTAAAAATAAAGGTACTTTATTTTTATGACAATATGCCAAAGTATCTTAGAGTGTACCCTCAGTGAGAGGATAGGAAATATACACAAGATATATATACACAATAGCAAAAATATGCAGTATAGTCTTAGAAAACAGTGCAAACAATGTATAGTTACAATAGGATGCAATGGGGAAACATAGGGATAGGGGCAACACAAACCATATACTCTAGAAGTGGAATGCGAACCACGAATGGACCCCAAACCTATGTGACCTTGTAGAGGGTCGCTGGGACTATTAGAAAATAGTGAGAGTTAGAAAAATAACCCTCCCCAAGACCCTGAAAAGTGAGTGCAAAGTGCACTAAAGTTCCCCTAAGGACAAAATAGTCGTGTTAGAGGGAAAATGCAAGGAAAACACAAATCAGCAATGCAACAACGATGGATTCCTGACTGAGGGTACCTGTGGAACAAGGGGACCAAGTCCAAAAGTCACAAGCAGCTCGGAGATGGGCAGATGCCCAAGAAATGCCAGCGGTTGGTGCAAAGAAGCTCTTACTAGGCTGAAGAACTGTGAATACTGCAGGAACGACAAGGGCTAGAGACTTCCCCTTTGGAGGATGGATCCCCCACGCCTTGGAGAGTCGTGCAGAAGTGTTTTCCCGCCGGATGGACGCCAACAAGCCTTGCTACACGCAAATCGTGCGTTTGGCGTTTTTGGACGCTGCTGGGGCCCAGGAGGGACCAGGAGGTCGCAAATTGGACCTGCAGAGAGAGGGGACGTCGAGCAAGACAAAGAGCCCTCACTAAAGCAGGTAGCACCCGGAGAAGTGCCAGAAACAGGCACTACGAGGATGCGTGAAACGGTGCTCGCCGAAGTTGCACAAAGGAGTCCCACGTCGCCGGAGACCAACTTAGAAAGTCGTGCAATGCAGGTTAGAGTGCCGTGGACCCAGGCTTGGCTGTGCACAAAGGATTTCCGCCGGAAGTGCACAGGGGCCGGAGTAGCTTGCAAAGTCGCGGTTCCCAGCAATGCAGCCCAGCGAGGTGAGGCAAGGACTTACCTCCACCAAACTTGGGCTGAAGAGTCACTGGACTGTGGGGGTCACTTGGACGGTGTCGCTGGATTCGAGGGACCTCGCTCGTCGTGCTGAGAGGAGACCCAAGGGACCGGTAATGCAGCTTTTTGGTGCCTGCGGTTGCAGGGGGAAGATTCCGTCGACCCACGGGAGATTTCTTCGGAGCTTCTGGTGCAGAGAGGAGGCAGACTACCCCCACAGCATGCACAAGCAGGAAAACAGTCGAGAAGGCGGCAGGATCAGCGTTACAGAGTTGCAGTAGTCGTCTTTGCTACTATGTTGCAGGTTTGCAGGCTTCCAGCGCGGTCAGCGGTCGATTCCTTATCAGAAGGTGAAGAGGGAGATGCAGAGGAACTCGGCTGAGCTCATGCATTCGTTATCTAAAGTTTCCCCAGAGACAGAGACCCTAAATAGCCAGAAAAGAGGGTTTGGCTACCTAGGAGAGAGGAAAGGCTACTAACACCTGAAGGAGCCTATCACAAGGAGTCTCTGACGTCACCTGGTGGCACTGGCCACTCAGAGCAGTCCAGTGTGCCAGCAGCACCTCTGTTTCCAAGATGGCAGAGGTCTGGAGCACACTGGAGGAGCTCTGGACACCTCCCAGGGGAGGTGCAGGTCAGGGGAGTGGTCACTCCCCTTTCCTTTGTCCAGTTTCGCGCCAGAGCAGGGGCTAAGGGGTCCCTGAACCGGTGTAGACTGGCTTATGCAGAATTGGGCACATCTGTGCCCAACAAAGCATTTCCAGAGGCTGGGGGAGGCTACTCCTCCCCTGCCTTCACACCATTTTCCAAAGGGAGAGGGTGTCACACCCTCTCTCAGAGGAAGTTCTTTGTTCTGCCATCCTGGGCCAGGCCTGGCTGGACCCCAGGAGGGCAGCTGCCGGTCTGAGGGGTTGGCAGCAGCAGCAGCTGCAGTGAAACCCCAGGAAGGGCAGTCTGGCAGTACCAGGGTCTGTGCTACAGACCACTGGGATCATGGAATTGTACCAACAATGCCAGGATGGCATAGAGGGGGCAATTCCATGATCATAGACATGTTACATGGCCATATTCGGAGTTACCATGGTGAAGCTACATATAGGTAGTGACCTATATGTAGTGCACGCGTGTAATGGTGTCCCCGCACTCACAAAGTTCAGTGAATTGGCTCTGAACAATGTGGGGGCACTTTGGCTAGTGCCAGGGTGCCCTCACACTAAGTAACTTTGCACCTAACCTTTACCAGGTAAAGGTTAGACATATAGGTGACTTATAAGTTACTTAAGTGCAGTGTAAAATGGCTGTGAAATAACGTGGACGTTATTTCACTCAGGCTGCAGTGGCAGGCCTGTGTAAGAATTGTCAGAGCTCCCTATGGGTGGCAAAAGAAATGCTGCAGCCCATAGGGATCTCCTGGAACCCCAATACCCTGGGTACCTCAGTACCATATACTAGGGAATTATAAGGGTGTTCCAGTAAGCCAATGTAAATTGGTAAAAATGGTCACTAGCCTGTCAGTGACAATTTGAAAGTAATGAGAGAGCATAACCACTGAGGTTCTGGTTAGCAGAGCCTCAGTGAGACAGTTAGGCACCACACAGGGAACATATACATGCACACCTATGAGCACTGGGGCCCTGTGTGACAGGGTCCCAGTGACGCATACATATAGGCCACAAACTTATGAGCACTGGGGTCCTGACCAGCAGGATCCCAGTGACACATAACAACCATACTGTTTTCACTATGAGCACTGAGGCCTGGCTATCAGGATCCCAGTGAGACAGTGAAAACAGTGACAAACACCCTGACATACACTCACAAACAGGCCAAAAGTGGGGGTAACAAGGCTAGAAAGAGGCTACCTTCTCACAACATATTACTAAATAATTTTAATAAGTTTTCCATACTTCATGTATGTTAATCACTCATTTAGTACATTTCGTGAATTCTGGTAGCCATCCTCCGAGGTCACAATTTCAAAAGTTCATATTATTTTTCTACGTTATTCATTTTCTACCAAATTCATTATTCAGAACACATAACACTCATTAATACATTTCTAATTAAGTTATTTGCATTAACAGTTCTTTTTGCCCATAACAGGCGGCTCAGATGGACTATGGGCCAATTTTTCTTCTTTGATTTTCAGAGAGAAAGACGAGATTTGAGACTAATGAACTAATGTACCAATGTGTGCCGATCTTCATCGAACCCAAGCAGAGCTTTTTGACAGGAGAGTAGATTTTAAAACTATCTCCTTATTTCTTAGTTTTTTTAATGGTCACCTTAGTTGTTTATTCAATGATTTGACACTACAGAAAAGAAGAGACACAACGATTCTGGCTCCCCCACATACTCAATCAAACAAACTTGCTGAACGTATGTTCCCTGAGTCAGCCGATCTAGATATGTAGACCTTTAACATTAAAAAAATCATTAAAACATCCACTGTTAAAAAATAAATGACTCCTCAATCACTTTCTTGCACCCTTTTTCTTTCTCACAAGAAAGAGGGATTAAAACTAACGAGGGATCCCACATGGCAGCAAACTGCAAGCTGCACTAGGTGCTGCTACCCCCGGCTGCCTGTTATGTAATAAAAAAGGTAAATACCTAATAAGACAAATTGGCTGACTAATGGTCCAGACAGGAGTACATTCAAGAGGTAGATTGCCTAAGGAGTACAAGGAGGCAGTAAAAGATTTTATGACCAAGGAGGAGGTGGGGGCTATCAGTGACCTCCAGCAGCATAAAGCAGTTGGACCTCAGCTGGTTCTCAGCAGGATTCTGTAAATCAGTTGCCTCTGCCCAGACCAGTAGGGAGACACCCTTGATAACTCAAGCTAACATCTTTGTGATACCCAAGCCCAACAAAGGCTCATCACTGTGCACGTTTACGAAGGTTCAATTCTGCTGAATTTAATTGTAAAGATTTTCATAAGTGTGTTAACATCTAAGGTCAATCACAGTTTCCTCCTTCATACCTCCAGACCAAGCAGATTATATGAGAGGTAGAGAAGCTAGGGACAAGAAAAAAATCCTTCACACTTGACTGACATTCAAAGGAGTGGTAGACAGGAAGTAAGCATGGTCGTATTGGACGCTGAAAAGCTCTTGAAAGAGTAAATTAGGCTTTCATGGATGGTATGTTCTAAGCACTTCGTTTTAGTGATAATTTCCTTAGCTGGTTACTAGCTAATAATTAGGATCTGTTGGCAAAGATGATGGTCAATGGACAGCTCGCGAAACAGTGCCAATAATGAGGGGTATCAGGCACAGTTGTTCGCTTTACCTATTCCTCTTTGCCCTCACTTCAGAACTCTTAGAGCAGCATATAAAGACTAATGAATAAATAGAGGCTAAAATTCAATACAGACAAGTTTGCAGATGACATTTTAGTGCTGCAATCCTACCCAATGGTATCACTATCTGAGCTGCTGAAGGGACACTAACAGTATTGGGAATTCTTGAGGGTTTAATTTTTTATAACTAAATCTGAGGGATTTAACCGAAAAATGTTTAAACTCTGTTTGAGGTCAAACATTTCTTTGGTCTAGATAAGGCATACAGTAATTTGGCCTTACGATGGCCACTAAAAAGCACTCCTTAGAATAACAGACTAATGCAAAAGGAAACACCACAAGGTTATGTGAGTGGGAAGGGTGGCTGTATTGAAGGTGCTCATACTGTCCAAGCTATTATGAATCTTTCAGATAATAACTATAAATGTAAAAGGGGGAGGGGACTTTGGAAGCTGCATGACATGCTCAGATTAGGTTGGAGCTGGGAGTAAGGTGATGTTGGGACGAGCACAAAGAATGCCCAGGATAAAAGAAAGAGGTCTCGGGGGCCCTTGGAACAGACTGGGATGGAGACAGATAAAGCTTGTGGCATCATGGACCGCATAGTCTCAGAGTCTCATTGTCTGATGCCGATTCTGGTAAGTGCCACAGCTGCCAAGGTCTCCAGGGTATGTGAAGCTCTCCATATTCGCAGTGACAAAGACCTCACTTTGGGTATGGGATAGGACTATATAGTCATCCACTATATCATCTTGGTATGCTTAATAATATTTAACACTATGCCAAACCCACCATTATCGCAACTTTTCAAAAAATACTTTCTTCACTCTGTCAATATACTTAAAATGTTTAAGATTATTTTGTAATTCTTTTTTTTACCAATTTGTAGAAAATAATAAAGTACAAATCGTCATTTTTACTGATATTGAGCAGACAGGTGGCACAGTACAAAAGTTAAACATTAAATTGCAGGCAGCGAAGTTTCTTGTGGCAACCTAACCTGTAGAACACAAGATATGTACAGTATAGTTTACCTTTGTTTCAATGTTGTAAACAATTCCACCCTATGAGATAATAGAAGTCTTCCGCTCAGCTACTACTTATGAATCAGGTTAGACCACGGTACAGCCGCCTGGACCCTATCTTTTCATACTTCCTTCGAAACGCCTGCTCCTTGCAGAAATTATCTTCTACAGTCATACACCAGTCCATGTTTGATTTCCATGCTTCAACAATGGGATGGTGTTTTGCTTCATAACAGACCAAGAGGAAATAACCAAACACAGAAAGGAATTTATGAAATACGACACCCTTAGTCTGAGAATTGCATTTATTAAGGCACTCTGCAAGGTCCGAACAAGAAGGTTCAAAGTGAACAACCAAATGTGCACGTTAAAAAATAATCACAGCAATGAAATCACAATAATCCTGAAAATAGGTGCTAAGGATAATCTACTTCAATCGATAAACAGCAATTTTATATATATCTGCACAAGGCAAATCAGAAAACAAAGTTAAAAATTCATCACTATTGGGCAAACTTGAATTCGCTTCATCCCTTTGCGAGCAATCGGTCGTGAACCCAGTCAACCGTGAAGAGAGAAAACTACCTTCCAGGGAATTTGCAACAGACACAGGCGTCCCGTTCTGCCAGAGTTCAATGTGTTCACGCCAGCCTGGTCTCGCCCTATAATATACTTCAAACAAGCAGGTGAGGAGAATTCTAGAAATCCCGCTCCCCATCTGGTGAGTTGTTGCTCAAACGTTGGCTATCTCAGGTCAGTTTAGAAAAAATAAGTTGAGATTGGCCAGATCCCAAGGTGCGTTCTCAAAACTAAGCTGTTCCTTGCCATACCATTGTCACGTAGGCTCTCATTATTCTAAGGAGACTACTGGATTTTGAGCGGCAAGATCGTTCACAGTGTGGGGGACTGAGTCTGACCCACGGTGGGTGGACACTTGTCACTCTAAATCCGGGTTTTGCTCCGGCTAACTAGCAGTGCCTCATCTCTCCCAAATGGTAGAGACAATTGGGCAGCCGAACGCATGACATCTTAATACTTCTCAGGGAAGTCGTGGTCACTCAGGTCACAACCGGTTCTCTCATACACAGTGCGGTCTCGTATATAAATGACAATAGAAGCAGTGTAAGTTTTAAAGATTGGTTTAATAAAACAACTGCATTTTAGATAGCAGAGCGTGAGCTGCAATAACCAGAACTACACAACACAGTAATATTAAAATAGTTACGATGAGAGTGAAGCACAAGAATAAAGCTATCATAGTGCAGCTAGGTTATTCTCTCTCTAAGTTATATTTTCAAGCACAGCATCTTAAACTCTAAGCCTGCCTTTCAGGTTCCCCCAAGAGGACATCAACCCTCGTACCTGAGCAAAGGCCTGTAATCTGCATCAGCATCTGCAACGGGGCATTCAGCATTCAGTTGTGGGTCCCGGGCTGGAATCTCCCTCTTGACGTGTACTAGGACTAGAAAGTGTTTTTATAACTAACACGCAGATGTTCTAAGAAAATGTCCCTACGTAAGGATGTGTATTTTCTACGACTGCTGGAGACTAAACTTCTACCACGTTTACAGGCAATGTGCCAGACTGTAGCCTTGACTGAAGCACAGGGCGATCAAGAATGCATTATTTGAGAACAAAGTGCTGAACTAAGCTAAACAGTGTGATAGAATTAAAACAATACCGTAAAAACTGGTTATTGTAAAATCACAGTGCGACGCTGAATAAAATATATCTAGTATAAAGTGCACAGCGGCCTAGTATGTAAAACTAACGTGCATGAAGCTATATTAAAAATGGCTACACTACACCCTCCCCTTGTCGGTAGAAAGTGGTTTAAGCCAAAGCTAAAATATATTTTAAAACCCTACTTAATTCTGATAAGTCAAGAGGACACAGAAGCATACTACTCTGTAATTGAAAAAATGAGCATGTGGCCAAGAGACAAATTCAAAGGAAAATGTCAATTTAGGACAGTTCCAAATCAAGTATTAGTCGTGGAAAGAAGGAGGTCCTCCAGTTTGGCAGATGACAAAACCGGTAAATCCGCGCCAAAAACCACTAAGGAGCAGGTGTGTTCCATAGCCCCAGTATTAACCAAGGCGGCATCCTGTGCAGTGCCTATTAACGAGTTAATGGTAACTTCCTCCAAGAAGGGTAGCTCGTAATCAGCTTCTCTGAGCAAATGAAGCCGCAGTGCGCAGGTCTGGTAATGAACCCTAAACGAGAACATCAACAGATCAGCATCAATCACTGAGGGGCGTTGCTGTGAAAGACAAACTTCCAGTGCATGTTCAAAAGAGCACCAACGGCACCGAAACACGGGCTGCACACAATCGAAAAGCGGTCTGAATGACAGAGACCAGTCACACCCCAAATGTTCCAGAAGTGTTGCTCCAAACTGCTGCATCATGCGATCACGACACAGCTGCGCTGATGGGAGCGCCTTCATTTGTCCTTGTTGCGGCGGGACAGACATTGCGGAAAAACAACAGCAACAGCAAAATGCCGGCTAATAAAGCCAAAGTTATTAGAAATCCCCCAAAAATGCTTTCGAAAATTGAGTGAATAGCCTGAAGGTATCAAACCGCATATACAGGAAAAGGTGTGAACAAAACCAATACCAACAGCTTTGAAAAAATGTGCTAATCCAGCCGTGCTGGATGCATTAAATATACGTCCCATGAGTTCACCAAAGTGTCTCGGAAAGTTCGTATTTAATAGGGACTGTATTTCTGCCGACGACCTTGCCACTTGAAGTGCGTAGGTCTTGCATGCAGATGTAAGGGCCACATGCTTCTGAATCAATAAAGCCTTTAGTCTACTTAACTTATCAAAATTCACCTTGGAAGCAGCAATGTGAGGCCAGATATCTGCTACCTCCCTAAAATTAGTGGGGGGAAACAACACTTTCCCGCAGCATGTAACGACCATAGAGACCGAAACAACGTAAACTATTCCAGCCCACATGCCACAACAGTCTTCACTATTAAGGAGGACGTAGCTGCCATTTGATAGCAACTGGAGCGTGCGTTTAATCAAGGAGACTGGAACTCCCTTCAGATAGCAAGCCAAGTTCGCAACCGAGGCATTACACACCCCATGCAAGGACAGCTGCTTACAAATCATCGAATGGCTGACTGAAGTCTTACATTCACTACCGCTAAGAAAGACCTCCTTCATGCCATTGAGACATTTGTATGAGAAGGGAAGCTCCCACACCTCATGTAACTATCTCCCAACTTTTCATATCTGCCTACCGGAACATGTTTCAAACAAGAAGTGAATTGTAATGTAGAAATAGGCAGATTAATAACCGCGTGTATTAACCACTCTGCTGAAGGAATCTCGGCCACGGTAAAAGGCAGTCTTTCAATATTTTCAATGTTAAGCATGACATAAGTCGCCTCCTTTTTAGCCATTAGTTGTTGTTGTTGCGTCAAATTAAAGGAAAAAATTATTTCCCTGGCACTGATGTGCTGCCACGGAACGCGACCCGCCTTCAGTGTCCAAGGTGTCCAACCCAACTGCATAATGGACCTGGTCTGACTCTGTCCATGATATAAAGAAGACATATCAGATCGTATAATGTCTATAGCTGAAGAAACAATGTTGTTAATTGTATATAACCGGTCGGACAAGGTATGAATCCCATTATCCACAACAGCTAATGCCTTTTTTTCCAAATTTTCCTGATCTATCTGCCGTAACCGTGCTGCAGCCTCTTGTTGGGAAAGTTTCCATATTTCGTTGTATACCTCATACAAGAAACGCTTCTTACGTGGTATCTTTGGGCCTGACAAGAAATCTTGTAAGTCAGTGTTGTTAGACAAGAGACTGAGGTGTGTCTTAACCGCATCTAGTGAGGATGATTTTAGCCACTGTTGGCACAATTTTCCTACACAATATGTTGTAATTATGTCAGCATGCTCTGGTGACATATAGCGAGGGTCTGACCTTCTCGTTCGGAAACCCCCCGTGGAGGTGACAAAACGTTGATGACACCCATTGGTATCTATTGGCCACAATAACCATACGCCTGGACGTGTCAGTGAAGCATTAAACGTACCATTCTGGACCCACTCATTGAGCTAATTTATAGTTGCATTCGTGTACTTTTGCCAGTTATCAAATTTAGCAGGGGCAGGTATACTGGGCGTATTTAATTCCCTAATTGGGGCTAAGCCTAAACAACTTGTTTGTTGTACTGTTTCATTTAAAAAGATAATTTGAACAGGGATGAGACATGCTCTAAACAATGTTTCTCTACCCTTAGTCAGCCAATTTTTTGTTCCCCAAACACTCTTCAAATTAACATATTTTGACCAATATTCATAACCTTCAATTGATAACCGGGAAACAAAGGAGTCCAGATATATAAATTTCGTGTTGGTCAATAACATATGTATATCCTTAGTAGGAGTTACCTTAAAATAATATGACTCAGCATTTTTTGGATGATGCCCAGAAAAATACGCAAACGTTTCAGAATACGTTTTTGAACTCCCTTGCGGGGGAGTTGGGCAATGTTCCCATTGTGTATAATTAAATATCGTTTTTGGACTGCTCGCTCTATGTCTGAAGTGGTGTCCATAATAATTATAGCAAAACATGTCACCATAATTTTCTTTAAACTGGTAAACATCTTCGTTTTCATAGACAGTATAATATTGCAATTCCGTCATCATGGAATCAACTGTTTTCACATCCCAATCATCAGAAACAATGCCTGGTATGACTATATCGTTCATTGATAATTTTAACACACTTGAATAATCTCAGTGGGACCATATATATATCAAACATTACTTTGTCCAAAACAATCCCATCAGGTATTGGAACTGCAGAAATGTTCACAAAAGACAAGTCTCTTCGAATCTTATGTGATGAAAAATGTGGTTTCAAAACCTCCTCCACCTTTTCAACCGCTGATCTCTCGGGAAGAAAATGACCATTTATTAACAAGAAAAAGGTAATGACAAAACCAATCCATAGCAGAAAGGCTAGGACAGTCAAAGAAAGCCATACATAGTTCCATGGAAAAAAGAAATATGTTTCTTTAAGCCAATGTATTAGCTTACGTGCACCTGACAGGTCAGCTGTCGAAGAGGCAAACGAGTCCGATAGACTGTTGTAGTCGGCAAAGTAAACAGAGGCTGTTCTTGCAAAAGGCGTAGCCGTAGCCAACGGTGGAGTTGGTGTTTCTTGAGGTGGTACACTGTAGACAGCACCATCCGTCTGGCTTGTAGTCATAGTGACTTGATCAAATGTTTCCAAATTGCTTATTGTTAGTGGAACTAATGCAAGATCATCATCCACCCTCCCCAAGCTCGGAGAGGTATCAGTGTTGGTATAAACAACTTGAAGCGGAACTTCTTCTCGAATAGTGAGAGGGATTCAGGAACTACTGGACGTTCGTCTCGGTCGGCTGTGTAGAATCGGCCACATGTTGTAGTTTGACATTGTCAATGGAAACAAAGCGATTTTCTTTGGCACCTGGCAATGGTGGTAGAATAACAGTTCTGGTACCGTGTATTCCCAACACAGGGACTGGTGCTCGATAAGAAGGGCCAATTTTTTTTTTTTCACTGCGACCTTTTCGCGCACAAGATCCCCAACCCTGGGAATACAGCCGATAGGTGTTACTGGCACATCCTTAATTCCTGTGGAGGCAGCTCTTTTAGAAGAATTATCTTCACAGAACTGCTGTATTTCCTGTAAAACAGTGACACGATCATTTATGTCAAAAGGTGTTTCCGCTACCTCCATGCCAGGACCATCAAGATCCGGAACAAAAATGTGTGTTCCGAACAGGCACTCATATGAAGTACGACCCCCCCAGGGACCTTCTAGGCAGGTTATTTAGTGCTCTCTGAACTCCATACAGGTGGGTTAGCCAACCACGACCCGTACCTAAGACTCTGGCCTTTAAGGATTGCTTTAAATCGTGGTTTAATCGCTCCACTACACTATTTCCCTCGGGATGAAATGGAGACTAGTACTGGAGTTGGACCCCCCACAAAGCCATGGTGTCCCTGAATGCCCTTGAGGCAAAAGCAGGGCCCTGCTCCGAATGGAATACCGCAACTGCATATGTACCAACAAAGACTCGCAAATCTTTAATAACCGTCCGAGCGTCAGCTGAGCGTTGTGGCCACACCCACACAAATCTGGAGCAGGAATCAACAGCGACTAATATATATTTGTATGCACTATCAGGTGTTAATGGACCGCCATGGTCCAAGTACACACATTGTAATGGTCAATTTGAAATTAAGAGGGGTGTCTGCGGCGGGCGCTTGGCCGTGGAAACTTTAATTTGTTGACAGATTTCACAACAAAGGACATACTGCTTAGTCTCTTTATAGAGACCGGGCCACCAATAACGGGCCTGCAAAAGTGAAATTGTAGCCGCCACACCAGCATGTGCAGATGCCACCCGTTCATGCGCTGCTTGAATCAGTTGAGGTCCTACATCTTTATTGGGGATGTCGAGTACGCCTACGCCTGGAATTTTAACCTCAGCGTTCAGCACACTTCCCATCAAGTATTGATATTTATTAGGAAATCCTTTAGGATATGGCGTGCCATCAACCGTAGCTTTTATGGCAGCCATAATATCTGTGTCTGGTTTAGAACTCGAACGAGTCACTGCAGCTGCAGTGGCGACTGCCACTGCTGACTTTGCGGCTTCATCAGCCAAAGTATTTCCAGCAACGTGTATTCCAACGCGCTGGTGTCCAAGTGTATGCACAACATGGACTTTAGGTAGCGTCTCTTTTAGGTCTGCTACCTTCCCCCACAGGAGTCTGTGTTTTATGGTGTTGCCTTTTGAATCTCTGAACCCCCTCAAACGCCGGTAATGCAGGTATTCATTAAAAGACTGGACGCAATAATATGAATCACAAACAATCAGTGTGAACTGTGTCCGATCCGTATGTTCTAGTACCATCAGTAGAGCTTTTAGCTCAGCCAATTGTGCTGTACAATCCCCTAACGTCTGTGTATAAGGTATGTTGGGGACAAAATTTCTCCCCCTCCACATAGCCGCTCACGACCGCGCATGCAGCAGAATATTGATGTTTAGTTCCAATCGCTGGCTGCGCAGAGCCATCAGTGTACATGACTACATGATATTGATCAATAAGCAATGTGTCAGCGGGAACTGGGTATTCTACTTCATATTGTAGAAATTCTTGAGTTTGTAACTTTGGGTAAAAAATGTAGTCTACAGCAGTGGCTGTTAAAGATGTAGCTCATTGTATCCATCGTGGATGAAGTTCTTTTGCGTTCAGGACGCTAGCTTTTGTAACAGCCTCTAGGGCTGGAATAGGAGAAACGACTATAATGCGTTTTCCTTGGGCAAGAGGTCTTTCTTTAATAACAGCCATATGGACAGCAGTGAGAATTTGTTCCGTGGGTGCAAAGCGTTGTTTAGCAGCTGAATACAAATGTTATTTGTATGCTATCGGGACTGTCTCACCTTCATTAAATGTGACATAAGTAAAACCGATGGCCCCAGCTATTACCCTGATGACCATATGTGTCTTATTGTCCCGTGTGTGTAAATGTTTTGCTGCTAGCATATCTGTCTGCAATTCTCGAAGAGTGTGTGTATGTTCAATTGTCCAGAATTAACTTGAAAAATCGGGACCTATCAATTCATATAAAAGTTTTATGCGTGTTGCATAATCAGGAATGTATGTTCTGCCAAAATTTTGAAAGCCCAACAATGATTGAAGTTTTTTAAATCCTATTTGGTGGTTGCAATTGTGCAAATGTTTCTAAAAATTGTGGCGCTAGGCTCTTCCCTTCACTCGACAGCTCATATCCTAGGAACAGGATGCTGAGGAAGGCAATTTTTGACTTTTTGAAGTTAAATATTTAGCCGAGTTCGGCAAACCCTACAACAATGTGGGCTACCCGTCTTAAATGTTGTAGGAACTCGTCATCTGTGAGATATCGATCGTCCACATATGACAATGCTTCAGGGTCTATGTCATGTAATATAGCAGTCACACGAGCCGCAAACAGTCCTGGGCTGTTCTTATACCCCTGGGGCAAACAACAGATTTTTTTCTGGGAGCCTAGCGCGCCAAAGCTAGTTAAATCCCTGCTTTCAGGTGCTATATTCTGGCAGAAGAACCCATTCGAGATATCTAATGTTGTTTTGTATTTTATTCCGCACTATGTTGCTCATTAGTGCAGAGCTATGTGAGTTTTGTATGGCATATGTATGTGTATGTCCATTTAAATGTCTGTAGTCTAAGACTATCCTGTATGAATGGTCCGGCTTAGCTACAGGGAGTGAGTGGTTATTCATTGGTGAGACACAGGGTTCAATCACACCCTGGTATTCTAATTGCGTAAGTATCTCTCTCACCGGTGCCCTTGCTTCATGTTTTATGGGATACTGCGGTTGTGGCTGAGGTTCACCTTTAATGGGAATGACATGGTATGGAGAGTCCCTATCCCACCCTACGTGATTTCT
The DNA here is from genome assembly GCF_031143425.1 of Pleurodeles waltl. Taxonomy (NCBI): domain Eukaryota; kingdom Metazoa; phylum Chordata; class Amphibia; order Caudata; family Salamandridae; genus Pleurodeles; species Pleurodeles waltl. The sequence continues at coordinate 851,628,282 of NC_090444.1, forward strand.
ATATAACGCAGGTGCCTGTGCTAGAGCCCATTCTATAGAACAGGACTCAGCGAGTTCCTCTGGAACAAGGGGCGAGAAGGAAGGTTTAATAACCTCTTCTCCATATGGGCAGGTGCAGTCAAAATCAGACGGCCAATCTTGTTCGGCCAACAAAATGTCAAATATTTTTACTATACAGTCCCAAAAGATTGCGTGTATAGTGCGTTCAATGTCTCCTTCCAGTTGTAAAGTTACTTTATACCTCCTATCGGGTTCGGAGACACGCATGTCCGCTGTTTCTACTTGTATAAAGTCATCAGTTGCTTTTACCTCCAGATGCTCTAGAAGATTATGGCGAACTATTGTGACCTGTGCTGTGCTGTGTAGCAGTGCAAGAGCCCAGTTCTTGTTCTTCAAGAGAACCCACCTTCCTGAGTGGCATGTCTAATTGAGACAGCTGCCACTTTTTTCTTTTTAAATTGTTTTTGTTGTACGGGTTTCTCTTCCTTTGTAACAGAAACCTCCAAAGAGCGTTGTGATTCCTGTCTCGGTTTCACGTACTCTGTTCTCCGCTCTGATCGCCCACCTCTCTCATTTCTCTTTTCCGATGAGTCCTGAAAGGAACGAGATTGGCGTTTATCAGGATATTGATATCTATCAGGCGTTTTTATATTATCCCTATTCCTGAGATTATATCTATTCTGTGGGGTCTCTACTCGTGGAGATTCTCCCCTTTCTTTTTTAGGTGTTTGTTGTTTTTTCTCCCAGCGTTTCTTATTACCCTCAGGTTGTTGTTTAGTATTGTCTTTATTAATTTTACCCTGAAATTGAGGTTTTTGTGGTCTAGCCCCAAGGCTATCTCGACCGATACTTGAATAAGTTTCTGCTATTATTTTAGGCAGCTCTCGCTCCTGATCCTGTTGCGGAACGTCACGGAGCCGCATGCGCACTGCGAGTGCAACTGCTTCCCCTTTAAGGTTAATTAGGATGATTGAAGAAACTGTGGCAAAATTGCCCATCAGTTGCATCCCTAAATCTAGGGCCAGAGCAGCCCCGTATTCATCTTGAATTTGTTTAAGCACTTCCGGTAGATTGTAGGGACTGTAGGGACCATCACAAGGGCAAGCAAATAGTTAATATTCTATGTTTATCCTGAGGTGCCGTATGGGGAAATACTGCCTCCATCGTATTAATTTTTTGTGCTAGCCAAAACGGAGTCTCCTCTCGTTTGACCGGAACTTTACCCATAATAGAATGTACAGTCACCGGATTTATACCTGGTGTTACTGCATGTGGTTGTGCTGGAGCAGCACGCGCTGGGTTTGTATTTAAAGTCTGCATTACAAATTGTACTAATCGTCTGTATATTGCTGTTAACTCAATAGAGAAGCGTCAAACCTCAGCTACTGGCATATTCGCAACTGCAGGATATGGTGTATATGTGGCCAATAAAGGCCAGGTAGGACCATCATTACTTAGTGGACCTAACCTTACCAGTAATATTGTGTGGGGTAGGGTGCCATCAAGCCAATTATTATGTTCTTGATAAGATAGAGGTATCTCTAAATATGCGTACGCCCTGTATTGCCCAGGCGCGTTCGCATCTGTATATGTATGAAATGTATTTGTGTTCCCATCAACTGCTGGAAATGTGACCCAAGAGTAAAAAAGTTCTGTTCTATAGGCTGCGTGGGCGTCCACCACAAACGTGACTGGACCACCCTGGGCCGTAATGCCATGTGCTAGCAAGTGTGCTGTGAGCGGTTGTCTCATGGTAAGAGCTATTTGTACAACCTGGGGATTCGCCATCATAGAAGCACTAAGAGTTCAGAGAAGGCACACCAAGATGTTTTTTTTTTTCTTTTAAGGTTCAAGGTTGAACAACTACCCGCTGAAAATAGGATTACCTATACAGCGGTGGTGAAAACCCTCAGTACCACGGACGTCTCCGTGTACGGAACTGAGGGGTCATTGTATAAAAATGAGACCGAGATATGCAGGTGGACCTGAAAATTAGAGCCTGACCAAACGTTGGCGGCGCCATGTCGCGTAGGCTCTCATTATCCTAATGAGACTGCTGGATTTTGAGCAGCAAGATCGTTCACAGTGTGGGGGACTGAGTCTGACCCACAGTGGATGACACTTATCACTCTAAATCCGGGTTTTGCTCTGGCTAACTAGCAGTGCCTCATCTCTCCCAAATGGTAGAGACAATTGGGCAGCTGAGCGCATGACATCTTAATACTTCTCAGGGAAGTCGTGGTCACTCAGGTCACAACCGGTTCTCTCATACACAGTGCGGTCTCATATATAAATGACAATAGAAGCAGTGTAAGTTTTAAAGATTGGTTTAATAAAACAACAGCACTTTAGATAGCAAAGCGTGAGCTGAATAACCAGAACTAGACAACACAGTAATATTAAAATAGTTACGATGAGAGTGAAGCACAAGAATAAAGCTATCATGGTGCCGCTAGGTTATTCTCTCTCTAAGTTATATTTTCGAGCACAGCATCTTAAGCTCTAAGCCTGCCTTTCAGGTTCCCCCGGGAGGACATCGACCCTCATACCTGAGCAAAGGCCTGTAATCTGCATCAGCATCTGCAACGGGGCATTCAGCATACAGTTGTGGGTCCCTGGCTGGAATCTCCCTCTTGACATGTACTAGGACTAGAAAGTATTTTTATAACTAACACGCAGATGTTCTAAGAAAATGTCCCTACTGTATTTTCTACGAATGCTGGAGACTAAACTTCTACCATGTTTACTGGCAATGTACCAGACTGTAGCCTTGACTGAAGCACAGGGCGATCAAGAATGCATTATTTGAGAACACAGTGCTGAACTAAGCTAAACAGTGTGATAGAAGAAATTAAAACAAGACCGTAAAAACTGGTTATTGTAAAATAACAGTGCAACGCTGAATAAAATATATCTAGGGCGAAGTGCACAGCAGCCTAGTATGTAAAACTAAAGTGCATGAAGCTATATTAAAAATGGCCACGCTACACCATAAACAGTCTCCTGGTACATCCTTATCGTCCTTTCACTCCCACATATTATGTCCTAGCCCTTGGTGAGGAGACAATACGTAGAGTGAAAAAATCAGCGAAAAACACATTGCATAACTTGTGCGTCTACACCTTCAACGTGGCAGTGGCTAAAGCTAAGTTAATCGCAAAATGGAGTAAAAATCGAGGGAGTAATCAAAATGAAGATTGTGGTCACCAATGTGACGGTGTACAGCTAGGCTAAGTACAAATTGGAGTCAGTGGTCAAGAAGGAGCAATGGTTATATACAGATATCATTACAAATGGTTCATATCCACACATTGATGGGCGATGTTACGCAACACAACCATCAGTCCCAAATTATAGAGAAATTTCAAGCACCATATAAAGGTTAAGATACAATTCTCTATTATCTTACAAAACAGCAATCTAATACCTGAAGCTAACTGGCGTATATAGTCTGTGGGCACTGCAGTGTTTAAATCAGGGACCAGTTGGTCAGTGGATAAAGAAGAGATTTGTCTCAACTCATTTTGAAAACAGAGTATCGCCCCAAAATCCTAAAAATCAATAACCGAATCTATCTTATCTTCAGGATCAGGGATATGAAGGTAAATATTGTCAGCACAGAATGATATTCATCATCTCACATAATAACTCGCCTCAGGTCTCAAACAAGAACATCTATCCCAACACAGAAAGTGAAAGGTTTCAGTGCCAGGACATTTAATAGGTCAAAGAAGGAGCACCCCAGTCTCATGCACATCAGGAGTCAGAATGGGTTAGACATTACACCATTCACCTTGCCAATGGTTTGGTATAAAATAGTTTGAGCAACGACAAGTACGTCGGCCCAAAGCCCACCCTTGACAGGACTGCAAACATATATGACCATTCGGCGGAGTCAAAGGCCATTGCTGATCCCAGGGACAAGACTGCCACTGGTCACAGAGCCTTGCCCTTATATTCCATGGAGACAGAACTGACTAAGAGTTTGTTTTGTACTCCTGGGTGAGATCCCAGAGGGATAAGGATGTACTACGGTATTTACCTACCAACAGAGATGGACAAGATTTTGGGGGTTATTCTTAACTCTACATTTAGAAGAGAAAGGGGCTTGTATGATGAACACTCATTTTCCAAATACCGACGTTTGTAAATGACTAAAACTGTAGTCATGTGCAGGTAATAGGGTAAACAACCCTCATTTCTGGCAGTAGTGATCAATGCCAGTAGATGCCTACTTAGCTAGCCAGCTATTCTTTTAAAATGGTCTAGTGGTAGTCCATTGAGTCTTGGTAACCTTCTTCCACTGCAGTTGAACTACTGGCCAGAGGTGGCTCCTCTGCTAAGGCGCAGGAGCGTCGCCCCCCTGCTTTCAGCAGAAGGGGAATGAAAAATAAAATAATAATGAAGCGTTATTATCATTTTATTTTTCTGTGAGCTAGATTAGGGCGGGACTGGAGGGAGGAGTGGTTGGTGCACAGAAGTGCACATGATGCTTTGGCCGGCCGTGTTCGGCCGGCCAAACAGTCATGTGCACTTTGGCTTTCTCCACCTGGCTGTATTGAACAGCCAGGAGGAGAAAGTGCACAGGGTACAACTCCCTGTGTGAGCGCCGAAGCAGGGTGCTCACACCAATCACAGCACTGCTGTCATGCTGATGACAGCAGAGTCGTGACTGGAGGGGAGTCTGGAAGCCTGTGTGCTTCCGGGAAGAGGACAGAGGAGATGAATCCGCCTCCGTAGTTAAGGTAAGTAGTTTTCTTTTCTTTATTTTTTTATTTTTTTATTCCCACCTCTCCCCCCCACCACCTTCCCAGCACCCCCACCCCGTTCAGTGGCAGCCGCCCTTTGCGACTGGCTCAGTAACTATAGGCTTCCTCAAATGTGAGTTCTGTTTCTAACACACCCCATGCTCTACTCGGAGAATGGGTAGAGGCAGACTCGACAATTACACCGTGCATCACAGTCATGTGCTCTTACATGTATTACACATAAGCATTAAAAGTATTCTGCAAAAGTTAGGGCTATTATGGCATTACCCTGAACCATGTCACTTTTGCCTGCCATTGAGTTGCAACATATCTGACCCCAGTAGACGCTCAGTATCGGAATCTCCTCACTTTCATTGCTACTTGTCCCACTTCATTAGCTACACTAAACTCCCTGTAAGTGCAACCTTCTACTGTTGTTACCTCTCTTTCCTAGCCATGGCAACAATTTATCTGCTTTGTTCCCTACCTTATAAAGTTTCCTCTGAGTGGCTGGGAAACAATTACATTCCTTATTCCAAGAAAGGGCCAGATATCCCTGTCGATCAAGGTCAAGGCAATGACCCATCTCTAGTATTTCCTCTCCAGTTGATAGAGCTTGGATTCCTCTTGGCTGGCCTCACTCTCAACTCCTTAAGTGCAGTAACACAGAAAACTGCCTGCTTCCTGATCATCGCCTCCCATAATATAAGTTGCCTTCCAAACAATAGCAGTCAATGGTCATTCTTAACCTGTCCATCTCCATTTTATCTCCATCTGGAGAAGTCTGAAATCCTGGCGATAGCAGATATTCTTGTTGTGTAACAAAAAAGTGTATATTGGAAACTTTATGAAGCCTCACCTGTTGGCTGACAATGCAGTCTTCTCAGGAGGACATTTTGTGAGCACCAGAATAAACTAAATATTGTTTATTGTCATAATGACAAGTTCACCAGATAACCCATCAAACGTAAGGGTAAAGCAAACTCTTGCAAAAGCAAGCTGTCAGTGTTTGGTCTGGCGTGCAATCTATTTCCTCAAATTTAACAGAATCTACACCTCCAATCTCTAATCACAATGACTCCTTCTGGCACCTGCACTAGGAGGGACCCCATCCTATCCAAAACCCAATTCAGGGAGAGAAATACAGTGCCTAGTAAACGCTTTTCTCCACCTCACTTGCCCATTGCTGCATCATAACATCTCAGAAGATCCCTCCTGGTTTGTTCTGCCACAAGAGAAGTCAATTTCTCAATTAATTTTGCTACCCCTCTAGGGTCTGATGTAAAACCATAGAGAAACAACAATATTTGTCTGTGCTCAACATCTGGCAATTCATTCCTTCAAGGCGAATCTTCTATAGGAAACTCATCAGAGCCATGCCTCTTTAGACTGTGAAGCATTATCTCTTTTAATCCTCGGACCAAGTCCATTATAATTCTAGGAGATAAGTCTAAGTTTGCTCTGTAGTGGGTGAGCCATATTTGTAGTGGGTGAGCCATATTCATCACCATAGTTTAACAAACATGCCTGTCCAACCAACTCCATCCATACCTTCTCTTCCCATGTTAATCAAAACAGAAATAGCATCAACAACAAAATTTGAACAGTAGCCATCTCAATCTCTTCCCTACCAAGGTCCCCTTGGCTCTCATTCCATAACCCTGTGCTGCAGACATGGAAATGTCCAGCACCCCAATTCAAAGAGAGCATGTCATTGCACCCCAAAACATCATACTCATCTACAGGTTTCTACAGGTCTATCATCATTCTCTGACCTTCTTGCCTCCCACTGAGTAGCAACATATCCGATGTCAGTAACAGCTCAGTATCCAAATCTGCTCACATTTATTTTTACTTGTTCCTCTTCATTAGCTATACTTTATTCTGTGTAAGTACAACAAAGAGTTGTCTACAATAGACACTATATATCCTATATCACTACGTCTGTTGCTGTGACAGGTCGTGTACCACATACCACAAAACAAAGGCACCACTGCTCCAAACAGTTATCCATAGTCTGTTTCAGTGCAGTTCTTCATGTCAACATGATGTTCCTAAACAGTTTTTAGCAAAGGCGGTCAGTGGTACTTGGTCCTCAATGAGACTCGCTTCTGGCTAGGCAATTGAAGAGCAATCCCCCACAGGATTCTCTACTTTCCCTTCTCTCTGATTCTTCTTTGTTCTTTTGGACCAGAGTCCAGTCCTCAAGCCACTCCTATGCCTCCACCAGTGACCAGAAATGCATTAATTTTCCCTCCAGTATCACTGACAGTCATTCCAGAAATAGCGTCATGTACTTAATTTTCCTCTTGTGGAGCTTTCCTCTTGTGGCTCAAAAGTGTGCTGCTGTTGTGCCCGGGTGAAGTCTGGCAACATCATAATCTGGGATCCTTCTACTCCCAATTGTCCTCCCCTCCTGTTCACCTGGAGAATTGTATCTGTCTTAGAAGTTAAATATGTTTGCAATTATGGCTCTCAAGTGCCCCACAGTACAGGAGTCATGTCCGCCCTCACCAATGAAAACAGGGTCAATAGACCCTTTGGCGTAAGCAGATTAAATGGCAGGTTTTCAAAAAACAGTTTAGTGCACTGTCCAGCAACCCTTTCAGGGACCCTTACGGTGTGGTTATTACTGTGCTGTAACACCCCCCTGCGCCCTCAACCTCTACTGCAAGCTTTAAGACAGGGATCGCAATCTAGACACATCATCTCTGAGGGATTTTACCACATCATTATTCTTTTGCGAGGCCTTCACCACACTCATATGTTTAATCATTTTATTAAAGTCACCTCTCAAGAATAAGAGTTTAGTGTCTCCTGTGCAGCCCACATAGCATTTGTGCCACTGTTTTGGGTTTCTCCTACCGGAGGAATCCTCAGAGCGCTAAATCTGGGGTGAACAACCACCAAATCCCCTTTTCAGGTTCGGACTCAGCACCCTATGGAGTTTTCCAGTAGGAGTTTGTCTCTACTTCTAAAGATATGAGCAATAGCTTAGGAAGAGTGATGGAGATGCTCTTGCATGGAGATGCTGCTGTCACTGGTGTGAAGGAGCGTAGGCAAGACGACTCAATGCTGCTGCTGTGACAGAGAGAAGCCTGCATTGCTGTTCCAAGAGAGAGGCTGAGGGTCCAGGAGTTGTCTTCAGCACAGGCGACCGCACAGACATCTGAACCAGTAGGTGCTAGGGGGAGCTCAACAGAGCAAGTTCTGAAGCCATCTGTCTCCTGCTGAAAAGCATCTCGGAGATGGAGGAAGCCATATGTTGGGGAAGTATAGGTGCAAAGGGACACGTATAAGTGCTGTGAAAAGACTGTCCCAGCAAGAGCACATCACTCCTACAACCCACGGTGGGCACATAGCTTGTCTGGTGTTGGGTTGTAACTAAGCCCAAGGAGGAACCCAAACGGTAGGATAGGTAGTGTGGCACGGAACCCAGGCAAAGGGAGGTGGTTGGGGGGGGGGGAGGTTGGAATAGGAGATGGTCTTCTGGGACCGTGAAGCGACTAAGTGAATTGGGCTAAAGGAGCTCCCCTTGGCCAATGCACCTTACTGAAAGACAGCCAGGAGGATATGGTGGGTACTGCTCCCATTAGTACCACTAAGAAAAGCCATCTGATGATTATGCTCAGTATTTTTAGTTATGTGGGTAGGAATAAAGTTATTTTCTTTTTTAAAACCAAAGTAGTGGCTGGACACTGACTTATTGACAGCCATTTGATGCTTATTGGGTGTTGAGTTTCAAACCCCACATACGCTTCTTTGAGTTTAACCTTGTACTGTTCAGTCTCACTACCCTGAGAGTTAAGTCATAAAGGAGTGTATTTATTGATCTGTTTGTGTCAAATACCAAGTTTAAGTCCCAGAACACTAGTGCTAAACAGCTCTGAATCTCACAAACTAAGCCTAGTATCCCTGATTGCCCTGTGACTCCTGAAAATTTTCACACACTGATACCATAGTATGTCAGTCACAGAATATAAAGCACCATATCCAGCCTAGAACAGAATGTGTATTCACTTACTTCGGCAAAAAGCAGACCAGCTGTGGTTGTTTTACTTATTCTGGCACACTGAGGATACTAGCTTAGCTGGAAATCTTTACACACTGTGGTGAGAGGAAAGGACACTTTAGAGTGACTGTCCCACAAAGATAACTGTCTAGGTCTTGTGAAGGAAGCTGCCATATGTAAGTGATTGCCACATTAGAAACTTTTGATGGCATTAATGAAAGAGCTTTGGAAATACCAACAGGCTTGGCTATTAACTGAAAATGCAGGTCAGACCGATTGGATTTGCCATGGCGTGCCTCGGTTTTGGGCTGCTAATATTAACTGACAGAAAGATATACCAAGCCTAATAGCAGTTATTTTTGTCATGAGCTTTTAGGTCGGACTACAGAACTAGTCTGCAAGGGGTGTGAGCTGGAGATAATATATTCACAGTTGACTATAAGTGGGTGTGCAATGGAAATCATGGGATTAAAGTATCCTCCAAAAAAAACTGAATAATTCTTTGGTTGCCAAATGCCAAGGACATTTAATTTATGAGCGGGACTATGCATTTTCCTCTAATGTACGCAGGTCCTTCTCTAGAATTGAGTAAGCCTTTTTACCAAAAACTGATCCCCCCCAGGTTTAGTTACTGAAGATAGGCTCAAACTCTTTACTGATCAAACTCCGTAAATTGAAATGGGTGCAAGCGCAATGAAACAAAGGCATTAGTATTTGCACCCTCATTGCCAAGAGACCACATCCTTAAAAAAAAAAAAGTTGGGGCATATATTAAAGAATATTTCAGTCTTAACAGGAGTACCTGATGCTTTCAAAGTGGATCAGAGGGGGTAAGTTATACCATGATGGCAAGACTTTGAAGTCAGAATTTAGGACAATGAAGCTATATAGATAAAACTCCTCAATTCAACTTCTGAGAAAAATGGCATATTTTAAGACCAAACTAAAAATATCTATGCTACTAGAGCTGAACTCACCCTGCTACAACTTGACAGGCAGTCATATGAGGTAACAAATAAGGTTGGGACAAACCAGGCACTATGTAGGAGGCTGGCCCTCTCTGTAGTGTGCAAAATTAGGCACACTTTGCAGGTGGTGCAGGCAACCACACGCTGGTTTACAGTGATAAAAACTAGACCACGTAATACTCAAATTTTCATGGTAGCTTGGTCGAGCAGTTAGGCTAATCTTGGAGAAGTGGAAAGCATTTATTGTACCCACAGTATCAATAAATGAGACCACATACACTCAAAAGAATAACTCAAGACCAATTTATAAACATACTTCAGATTTTTATATAAACTTTAGGACCAAGATTATCAAAATCGGCTAAGTACTTTTTAAGTTATGAATTTTTGAAGTTTTAATAAAATAAATAGCCTTTTGTGCGTAATTACACACCATAGGAATCAAAGGAGAACATTTTTGAAAATGTATATAAAATCAGCCAGCTCGTTTACCAATGTCTCATTTTGCAGGTATGTCTAGGTCATCGATGGGCACTATGGACCAGCTGGAGAAGTTCAGGCGGCTCGCGGTTTTGGTGGGAGCAGCTGTAGTAATTTGTTGGAGCTGGTGAGAGGCCACTGAGGGGGGCCACTTGGAAAAGCACTGCACAGGTGGACTTAAATGTAAGTCTGTTGGGCTCGCTTGGAGTGTCGAGTTCGCAAGGTGTGGGGGATCCTTGGGGCACAGCAGGTTCTTCGGTGAAGGGCACAGGGCAGCCAGGTGCGGAGCGAATCGGTGAGCTAGGAGCTGTGCGCAAAGGTGGCCGTGGAAGCAGAAGTTGGGTCTTTTTGAGGGTCACTTGCAGGTCAGCAGGGGCACTCTGGTGGGAGGTCCTGGCAGTTTCTGAAGTCCCTCGACTGGGGCTTCCTCCTGGTCCTTTTACGGTCTGGAATGATGTAGGAGGCTGGACTGGCTTGTAGAGCGTACCAAGGGGTACTTACACCTTGCACCAGGCCCAGGTATCCCTTATTAGTGTATAGGGTGTCTAGCAGCTTAGGCTGATAGATAATGGTAGCTTAGCAGAGCAGCTTAGGCTGAACTAGGAGACGAGTGAAGCTCCTACAGTACCACTAGTGTCATATGCACAATATCATAAGAAAACACAATACACAGATATACTAAAAATAAAGGTACTTTATTTTTATGAAAATATGCCAAAAGTATCTCAGTGAGTACCCTCAGTATGAGGATAGCAAATATACACAAGATATATGTACACAATACCAAAAATATGCAGTATAGTATTAGAAAACAGTGCAAACAATGTATAGTTACAATAGGATGCAATGGGGACACATAGGGATAGGGGCAACACAAACCATATACTCCAAAAGTGGAATGCGAACCACGAATGGACCCCAAACCTATGTGACCTTGTAGAGGGTCGCTGGGACTGTAAGAAAACAGTTAGGGTTAGAAAAATAGCCCACCCCAAGACCCTGAAAAGTGAGTGCAAAGTGCACTAAAGTTCCCCAAAGAGCACAGAAGTTGAGATAGGGGAATTCTGCAGGAAAGACCAACACCAGCAATGCAACAACAATGGATTTCCAGACTGGAGTACCTGTGGAACAAGGGGACCAAGTCCAAAAGTCACGATCAAGTCGAGAGTGGGCAGATGCCCAGGAAATGCCAGCTGTGGGTGCAAAGAAGCTGCTACTGGACAGTAGAAGCTGAGGATTCTGCAGGAACGACAAGGGCTAGAATGTTCCCCTTTGGAGGATGGATGCCCCACGCCGTGGAGAGTCGTGCAGAAGTGTTTTCCTGAAGAAAGACCGCAAACAAGCCTTGCTAGATGCAAGTCGTGCAGTTAGGGTTTTTGGATGCTGCTGTGGCCCAGGAGGGACCAGGATGTCGCCAATTGCGTCAGGGGACTGAGGGAGTGCCCAGCAAGACAAGGAGCCCTCTCAGAAGCAGGCAGCACCCGCAGAAGTGCCGGAACAGGCACTACGAAGAGGAGTGAAACGGTGCTCACCCGAAAGACGCGGTTCCCAGCAATGCAGTCTGGCGTGGGGAGGCAAGGACTTACCTCCACCAAACTTGGACTGAAGAGTCACTGGACTGTGGGAGTCACTTGGACAGAGTTGCTGGATTCAAGAGACCTCGCTCGTCGTGCTGAGAGGAGACCCAGGGGACCGGTGATGCAGTTCTTTGGTGCCTGCGGTTGCAGGGGGACGATTCCGTCGACCCACAGGAGATTTCTTCGGAGCTTCTAGTGCAGAGAGGAGGCAGAATACCCCCACAGCATGCACCACCAGGAAAACAGTCGAGAAGGCGGCAGGATCAGCGTTACAGAGTTGCAGTAGTCGCCTTTGCTACTATGTTGCAGGTTTGCAGGCTTCCAGCGCGGTCAGCAGTCGATTCCTTGGCAGAAGGTGAAGAGAGAGATGCAGAGGAACTCTGAGGAGCTCTTGCATTCGTTATCTAAGGAAATCCCCAAAGCAGAGACCCTAAATAGCCAGAAAAGAGGGTTTGGCTACTTAGGAGAGAAAATAGGCTAGCAACACCTGAAGGAGCCTATCAGAAGGAGTCTCTGACGTCACCTGCTGGCCCTGGCCACTCAGAGCAGTCCAGTGTGCCAGCAGCACCTCTGTTTCCAAGATGGCAGAGGTCTGGAGCACACTGGAGGAGCTCTGGGCACCTCCCAGGGGAGGTGCAGGTCAGGGGAGTGGTCACTCCCCTTTCCTTTGTCCAGTTTCGCGCCAGAGCAGGGCTGAGGGGTCCCTGAACCGGTGTAGACTGGCTTATGCAGAAATGGGCACCATCTGTGCCCATGAAAGCATTTCCAGAGGCTGGGGGAGGCTACTCCTCCCCTGCCTTAGCACCTTTTTCCAAAGGGAGAGGGTGCAATACCCGGTCTCTGAGGAAGTCCTTTGTTCTGCCATCCTGGGCCAACCTGGCTGGACCCCAGGAGGGCAGAAACCTGTCTGAGGGGTTGGCAGCAGCAGCAGCTGCAGTGAAACCCCGGGAAAGGTAGTTTGGCAGTACCCGGGTCTGAGCTACAGACCCGTGGGATCATGGGATTGTGCCAACAATGCCAGGATGGCATAGAGGGGGCAATTCCATGATCATAGACATGTTACATGGCCATATTCGGAGTTACCATTGTGAAGCTACACATAGGTATTGACCTATGTGTAGTGCACGCGTGTAATGGTGTCCCCGCACTCACAAAGTCCGGGGAATTTGCCCTGAACAATGTGGGGGCACCTTGGTTAGTGCCAGGGTGCCCACACACTAAGTAACTTTGCACCCAACCTTTACCAGGTAAAGGTTAGACATATAGGTGACTTATAAGTTACTTAAGTGCAGTGGTAAATGGCTGTGAAATAACATGGACGTTATTTCACTCAGGCTGCAGTGGCAGGCCTGTGTAAGAATTGTCAGAGCTCCCTATGGGTAGCAAAAGAAATGCTGCAGCCCATAGGGATCTCCTGGAACCCCAATACCCTGGGTACCTCAGTACCATATACTAGGGAATTATAAGGGTGTTCCAGTATGCCAATGTAAATTGGTGAAATTGGTCACTAGCCTGTTAGTGACAATTTGGAAAGAAATGAGAGAGCATAACCACTGAGGTTCTGGATAGCAGAGCCTCAGTGAGACAGTTAGGCATCACACAGGGAACACATACCTATAGGTCACAAACTTATGAGCACTGGGGTCCTGACTAGCAGGGTCCCAGTGACACATAACAAACATACTGAAAACATAGGGTTTTCACTATGAGCACCAGGCCCTGGCTAGCAGGATCCCAGTGAGACAGTGAAAACACCCTGACATATACTCACAAACAGGCCAAAAGTGGGGGTAACAAGGCTAGAAAGAGGCTACTTTCTCACAAATGAACTATCCTTCTTGGTGTCTGACATGGAGGTGACCCGTACCTAGGGCTATTACATGGTCTAGCCACTGGAGGGCGCAGTGTCACCAAACCTGGCACACTGGCAGGGGTTGTCCTCACAGTCCGACTGGTGGAGTTTGGTTCGGTGAGGAGTCAAGTTCCTTGGTCAGAAGCCGGTCAGTGAAATGGCCCTCACTGGGCCATTGGGTCTTTGTTGTTGTAGAGTGATGCCTTCACTCTAGAGTGAGATCTCTGGCAATTTTGGAAGAGTGGAGGTCCTCTGGGGGTTTGTAGAATCCGTCCAACGCCCAAGCAAACCCTCAGAGGAGATTGTCGAGTCCTGGGTGCTGCAGGCAGGGTTTGGCGCCTCTTCTTGGTGCAGCAGAATTTCAGTTATCAAGCCTTGGGTCTTGTTTATTGCTGGTCTTCTTTTGGCCTTGGAATCTAACTTCTTGGTCTAGGGATGCCCACTAAATACTGTATACTGTTTAGGGGAATACCTGGTTGTGACCAATGGGTCATCCACCTTAGGGTGGCTACACCCACTAAGTGACCACTTCCTGTGGACAGAGGGCACTTCCCAACACCTGATTCGCTATTTTCCTTCCATGCAAGATGGAAGAAAATGAAATGGAGGGGTCACCTCACATGCAACACCTTGGGGGTGATGCAAGCCAGGACCGACCTCTCCTCCTGCCAAAAGTGAGGGTTTGCAACAGGGATGGCCATCTGCTACTAGCAGCAGGCCCGGTAGTTGAGTTTCATGGGCAGTAAGCCCTTTGAAGCTCCTTAGCAGTGCACATTCCTGAGGGAGGGGGTGTTAGCACCTCTACCCAGGAGGGGCCTTGCCCCGAATCCTAGAGAGCAGGGTCTCTCACCCCAGGGGCTCAGAATTCTGTCTGGTGGTGGCTGGCCACCAACCATGCCAGGGTAGTTAGCTTTTGCAGTACATTTTATAATAAACCTAATACTGGTACCAGTTTGGATTTATAATTCTGAGTTGTTTGATACCAAACAACCCAGGGTTCAGAGTAGCTATCATGTAGCTGTGAAACGCATACTGACCAGTGTCAAGCCCTTGTATTAAAATGGCTGCTCTGTTCACTGACCATGCCCTAGGTTTGGCAAGGACATAGTAGAGGCATATTGCTCATGCAGTTATGCTCACACATACAACATTGTGCACCCTACCTTAGGTCAGGAAGGCCTGCCGGAGGGATGACTTACCTAGAGTGCATGAAGTGTGTAGTGGACAGGGCAGTCAGTCAGTCAGTCAGTCAAAGAATCTTTATTTGGCGAAAGCCATAACAGTACAATACATTCAAGCTAAAAATTTAAATAATTAAAATACAATGCAAATATTAAAAGCAGAGATAGGGACAGCTTCAGACATCATTATCACAACTTTCTATACATTGCCATTATTAGTCAACCCAACAACCCTATAGAATACAAACATATACTGTACAAAGGTAAAATCCCAGTACCAGAATAAAATCATACATTACCAAATTATACTAATGTGTTGCTACTTCAATCAGTTCATATTGTTTCCTAATGGCCATAGCGATTTAATAAAGCTTAAAACAGGATGACACAGTTGTATTGAAGAGAGTTTTTGGATATTAATCAGTGCCTCCTGATGGGATGTAGTTTGCAATTTATGTAAAATTGGCAGGATAAAAATTTGTCTAGGTGCAAAATAAAGCGGACAGAATAAAAAAAAGTGGCACGTGCTTTGCTTTGAAAGATTGTCACGGGGCAGTTTGGGAGCTTATTATGCCAAGTAAATTTCTTTGGAAAAGCCAATCTAAAGTGAATCATATTTAGTCTAAATAAAACAAGGAGAGAATATGACGAGGGACTCGCTAACCAAGTTAAATAGGGTTCTAGCACCGTGGAGGTAGAAATTTGAACATAGGATTCAAATGTTTTCAATTTTTCTGCCTCTTGATATCTAAAATTTGCAGCATACTCTATATGTTGTGATTTAAGCAATTCCTTAACATTAGTAGGTAAATACCCTAGAGTAGTAAACACATTCTCTAACCCTAAATTCTGAAAGGAATTTTGAACAGAAATAAGCTGCGGGATTTTAGCTGATTTGATACAATCTATAATGCAGTCTTGTACCAAGCTGGCCGCAGGATTTGACCAAACTTTTAGCCATAACAAAAGTGGGGCAATACCAACCAAATCCTCAACATACCGTACTCCCAACTCCTCATGGCAAATAATATTTGCGACGTTCTTAGGTACCAAAAAGCAGCCTGTGCAAAAATGTATTCTCAGTTTGTTGTAAACTGGCTGATTTGATGTAGCCCCAGAGACCCGCCCATACATGGCTGCAGAAATGCATTTAGATTTATAAAGTGTGATAATCTGGTGAACTGGCCTCTGACCCAGTTTACGGGCAAAACTAAAGATCGCCTCTATATTTCTCTCCATTTGTTGGTTCTTAAAGTTAAGATGGGGGTACCATGACAAGGAGGAGTTAAAATGTAGTCCTAAATAGCAAAAGTCTTTCACTTTAGTTAAAATATTTCCATCCATAGTAAAACATCTAGTACATGTGTTTCGAGGGCCATATGTCATAATATGTGACTTTACAAAATTGACTTTCAAGTCAAGATCCTGCATGAAAGTAAAAAAAAGGTCTGATAAATTCTGAAGACCATTAGCTGTGCGGGCAATCAAAACAGCATCATCGGCATACAATAGGACCGGGAGTTGTCTGGATCCCATCCTAGGGAAATCCTTACCATTTTGTACAAAAAAACTATAAAGGCCATTAATATATAATAGGAATAAAAATGGTGCTAAAATGCAACCCTGCCTAACTCCTCGTAAGGATGGAAAAGGAGGAGTTCTCTCTCCACGCTGGCCATATTGAAATTAAATTGTAAGGTCAGTGTATAAACATTTGATTAATTCAAGCACATCCTGGTCAACCCCCATTGTATCCATAGGTTGCCACAATTTCTCTCTATTCACCAAATCAAACGCGCTAGATAAATCAATAAAAGCTAAGTGAATAGATCCTTTCCTGATTGTGACGAATTTGCCAAGAATAAGATTAAATTTAAAGCCTGCTCCACTGTGCCTATGCCTGGCCTGAAGCCATATTGGATTGGAGAAAGAATTTTAGTCTTACTTGCCCAGTCCTCGAGTCGGGTCAAGATAACACTTCCCAAAATCTTGGCAGTAGAATCCATAAAGGAAATTGGTCTGTAACAGGGTGGATCTTGTCTTTCTCCCTTTTTAAATATAGGGACAATTATTGCCAGTTTCCATGAAGAAAGAAAGTTACTTTTAACAGCACTAATCAAGACATTTGTTATTAATGGTCCCCAGAGGTCTGGAATAAATTTAAAAAGGTCGACCGGGACCCCATCCGTGCCATGAGCTTTCCGCGATGTCGATCGTTTAATCGCTGCAGTTACCTCATGTAGCTCAAAAGATAACTTATTCGTATTCAAATTTACATTTACTGCCACCACATTCAAACTACTGCAGTCCCCTTGTTCATAATGGGAGTAATTCGCAGGCTGAAATATCTTCGTAAAATGTTTCACCCAGACCCCTTCAGGTATCAGACAATCACCCTGTTTGTTTTCATGTTCCAGAAAGTACGGATGATTAACTACTTTCCAGAATTGTGCAGAGTCCTTCAGTTCCGTAGCCGCCATAAGCTCTCCCCATGCTCTATTTCTAATTTAATTTCTCCTTTCCTCCATGGCTGTCTTATATCGGCCCCTTGCCCATCTGACTAAACCCGGCTAAACGTGATTGTTTTTAGAGCTAATTGTAACTCTTTATGGGCAGCTGTACAGGTAGAATTAAACCATCGCCGAGGATTGGAACATTGAGAATGCCTGTTGCTCACTAAAGCCTCAGATATGGCATTACTTAAGGCTACAAATTCTAGTACCAAATGAGGATATGACCGCTGTGGCGTTAAACACGTATTAATAGAGCCAAGATTTTGCTCAATAATATGCTTAAGAAAAAATGTTGAATCATTATTTTCCCATTTCATTCGAAAACCAGGATGTTTGTTGAAAACTGGACTGTCCCTGTATCTTACACTAAATGAAGTTGAGTTATTATAAGAAACTAAATTAATACACAGGGGATTATGATCACTGGCACAATGTGGTATTATCTTAAAATCCGAAATTAAATGAAAATCTGGAGATTAAAGTAAATCAATAATGCTACCTTTAGAGTTTCCCGTATAAGTGGGAATCTTTTGAGTATGTGTAGCAGCCTTCTCCCTGGCAAAGACCAGATCGAGTTTATAAATGAGAGTATTTGAGGCTTCGCCCTGGTTGGAGTGGATAAAATGTGTGGACGTCTCTCTCCCCTCTTTGAAAGTGCCACAAGCATGTGGTGATTCCTGATTACATAACGGCACATTAAAATCTCCACCCCAAATCGTGACTTTTTTTTTTTTTTTTTAAATATGTTTATTGAGTTTTGAATGTTTACACAGATAGGATTATACAGTTACATTGTAATGCTACTTCCCCACCGACTTCAGAGGAGAGGTCGGTCACGACAGGATAAATAATAATAGAACAGACAATACTTATACAACAACATAAACACTCTAAAATCCCGCCACCTTACTCATAACGAAACTTAGGTCAGGTATTACTACACTCTGTCTTATTTTACTGCCGTGCAGCTTTGAGGAAGCGTATTTATTGGCACCGATGAATCTAACTCGGGGTACCTCAGCAATGTTGCCCTCTGATATTGCTTGTTAGTTGTACTGAGAGGAGAGGAGCTGCGTTTAATTACGGGGTGTGTGTATGGCTCGGTGGTGTGCGTTATGTGCGTGTTGTTAATGTGTGTGTGTTCCTCACCGGGCTCCTATTTGTTACGTATGCCGGTCTGTGAGGGGGGGGGGGGGGGGAGTTCCAGCTCTTCCATGTGTTGTGCTTCGGGATTTGGTTGCGTGATCTGGCACTAGCTGGGTGTCTGTTGATTCTATACTCTCCCGTCATCTCCATCTGTGTCAAGGCGGCCTTTCATCGTTTTTGGCAACTTATTGGGTAATCAGTGTTTCCCAAGTTTCCTTTCCCATGTGGTGTTGTCCCGCGTATGCAAGTTTGCTCAGCACCAGGGCCTCCGTCCTAGTCCAGCACAGTGTGAGGGAGCGCCAGGCTTTCAGATCGGGGGCCCTTGATGCCTTCCAGTTCATTGCAATCAGCCTTTTGTATAGCACGAATGCTAGATCTACAAACTTGTGTAAGTGTCCGTGTTTCTTTTCTCTGATTCTCAGCCCTAGCAGGCAAGATTTGGTGTCTGATGCAAGTGTCAGGCCTGTTAATTCCGCTACCTCCTCTGTCAAGCTTCTCCATTCCCTGTATATATGGGCGCATTCCCATACCATGTGGTAGAAATGCGCTTCTGAGGCGCCACACCGCGGGCAGGCGGGAGTCGACCCAGGGAACATGCAGCGTATCCTAGCTGGGGATAGGTATGTTTGGTGCGTGTAATTGAATTGTGTGTAGCGAAACCTGGGATTCCTGGACACCCCCCTGATGTGATGGAGGGCTTTCAGCCACTCCTCTTGTGGAATCGGGTCAGTGAGGACTGCATTACACCTGTTCCTTGTTCTCTCTAGGTTGAACTCGGAGGGTTTGTTCAGAATTTTGTACAGATTCGTCACTATTTTTGTTTGGTTGTCGAAATGCAACATGTGGTGTAGTGTAGGAGAGCTCTCAGGTTCCACATCCCCCGTAGCCCACGTCTTTTGGATCAGGTGGGTTAATGCATAATAAGACAGGAATTGCCCGGGGTTCACTGCTGTTAGGGCTTGGATGGCTTCGAATGTCATCAGTTTTCTGTCTTCAAAGCAGTCCCAGACCGTCGTTATCCCGGCCTCGGTCCAAGTCTTGAGTGTGTGTGAGCCCACCACATTAGCACAGTCTGGGATCAATTATACAGTAATGCTAGGAGTGCTGAGTATGGGAGTGTTTTATGGCCCTTTTGTATGTATCTTTGCCAGCATAGTTGCGCTACCCCCATAAGCGGGTTACCGGGGCCCCTCCTTGGTGTCTTATTCATTAACCATGTAATCAGCGGTGCCCCGTTCAGCCGCGCTAAAATCCATTTGGACTCCGCCTGTGTTGGCCTGTGCAACCAGTTCAATATCCACTGTAGTTGTGCAGCTGCATAATACAGTTCGAAGTTAGGGGCTCCCAGTCTGCCCGCGTCAAGCGGGCGCTGCAGGGTGGTGAGTGCAACCCTTGTCCTGCCGCCTCCCCATATTAGTTGCAGTAATACTGTATTCAGACCTTTAAAAAAACTCCTGGGGACCCAGAGAGGCAGCGCCGCGAAGTAATATAATAACCTAGACAGCAGCAACATGTTTGCCACCGCCACCCTGCCCAGGGGCGACAGTGGAAGTTTGGTCCAGAATCTTAGTGACCCCTTCATGGAGGTTAACGCTCTCCCTAGATTCCCGTCTCTGAGGTCTTCATTTTTGTGGTATATATATACCCCCAAGTATTTGAATGTGTCAAAGCACCATTTCAGACGGCCTGCCGTGGCATTCTCTTGTCTTGCTGGGGACCATCTAGTTAACGGAAATTTACATGATTTGTACCAGTTCACGACCAACCCCGATAAGTCCCTGTACTTAGTAGTGACATTACTTAAGGCATTGTCTCAGGCCCTTTTCGCACGTATATTAACGCATCATATGCATACAGCGATATACTGTGGTACAGACCACTCCTAATCACCCCACCATCTCCTCTGTGTAGCACGTATACGGGTGGCCAGCGGCTCCATTGCTATGGCGAACAACAGGGGGGACAATGGACAGCCCTGTCTTGTGCCCCTTGTGATTGGAAATCTATCTGATATGACCCCGCCTGTTTTTACCCTGGCTTGTGGTTTGGTGTACAGTGTCTGCACCCACTGTATGAAATTAGGCCCTATTCCCATGCTCTGCATTGTAGCAAACAGGAAGTCCCACTCCAGGGTGTTGAATGCCTTCTCGATGTCTAACGATAATACCATCTCATCATGAGCCTCCGGGGGAGTGTCCCCCAGTACTCCTAGGAGCCTGCGGATATTTAAGAAGGTGTTGCGTTTTGGGATGAAGCCGTTTTTCATGTATCACAGTGTGCATTAGAGGGGCAAGCCAGGATCTTGCCTAATATTTTACAGTCTAAGTTCAGGAGAGATAATGGTCTGTAGGATTTAACATTGGTGGGGCTCGCCCTTGCTTGGGGAGGACCACCACCATCGCCTCTCTCAGTGTAGGAGGTAGGGTTTTATTGACCCATGCCTCCTCAAACACTTTCAGCAAGTGTGATTTCAGGTGTGTCGAGCATGTGTGGAGTAATATTCTATTGGGAGTCCGTCCGTGCCTGGGGCTTTATTCTTGGGCATCTGCAGCACTGCACTGTCAATTTCTTCCATTGTTAGTGGGGCCTCTAGTTGCTGCCTATCTGTTAGCGATATTTGTGCCATTGGGGAGCCCTCCAGAAAGGACCACAGTTGCAGGGGGGAGCATGTTGTTAGTTTGGTGTATAACTTAGTGTAGTACTCTCTGAAAGCCCCATTAATTTCATCCTGCGTGGTGAACATTTTACCTGCGTGCCCCTTTATGGACCCAATTGGGGAGTGTTGCTGGTTATCGCAGAGAAGCCACGCCAGCATCCTACCAGACCTGTCTCCCTCTGCGTGCAGTCGCATTAAGTGGTATTTATGGTCATGTTTTCGGAGGCCGTCGTCTGCTTCATTATATTTCGTTCGTGCCTCTTTCAGTGTTGAGTAAGGAACCGCTTTATTTGCCACCGCTTTTTCCAATTCTCCCAGTTCCTTCTCTAGTTTATTTATTTCCGTGTGCAACATGTGCCTGACTCCCCAGCTGGTTAAAATGCAATACCCTCTAACTATGACCTTGTGTGCCTCCCATTCCAATGCTCTGGAGCTGGTTGATTTCTTATTTATTTCCCAGTACTGCTTCACCGCTGCGTTTAGTCCTTCTCTAAATGCTTGGTCCTGAAGGGCCTTCCCCTGCATCCGCCAGGTGGGGATCTGCGAACGTCTCCTGCCCCAGTTTAGAGTTATTCTTAGTGGAGAATGATCGGATAATGTTTTAGCCAAGTATTCTGCCTTGTTTATCAGAGCGCAGATATCCCGGGTCCCCCACATACTAGCTATTCTTGTGTGTACCTTATGAGGTATTGAGTAGAATGAGTATTCCCTCTGTTGGGGGTATTTTGTGCGCCATAAGTCAAATATACTCATATCCACCGCCCAACCGAGCAGGGGGCTTCTAGCTGTTCTGTTTGGAGTTGCTATTAGGGCACTGTTGGACCTGTCTAGTTCTGCATTTGAGATACTGTTGAAATCGCCTCTCCATATAGCTGGGGTATCGGGATTCACCAATAATGCTGGGGAGAGTGTACCCAGGAATTCGACTATAGCACTGTTAAGGGTGTAAACTCAGACTATTGACAACTGTCTTCCGTCCAGAACCCCTTCCAGTACCACATATCTGCCCCCTTTATCAATCGTCTGGTGAGTTATAACAAAGGGAACCCCACCAGCTATCCAAATCAGCACTCCCCTGGCATATGCCGAGAACGTTGTGCCCACCACCTGTCCACCCCATCTTCCCTGCAACTCACAAAGGTCAGCTTCCAGACGGTGTGTCTCCTGCAGGATAGCTATATGTATGCCCTGTCGTTTAAGGCGATCATGTACCCTATTTCTTTTGCTTGGAGCCCCCAACCCTCTTACGTTCCACGTAATTATATCATATTGGAGCGCAGAGGGGTTTGCACTTAGCGCCATTTCACATTATATGTATATGTATAGCTCCCTCCCATCTCCTTAGATCAACAGCTGTATCCGCGTAAGATTTCAGTTTAGGCGTTAGTAGGATTAATTCGAGGGACCACTGTACAAACTGCAGGGGTTCCCAATCTGCCTACCAGACTGGGAACGGTCTCTGTAAAAAGACTTCCGTGAGCACCTGTACGGTGGACCTTGGGTGGGTTGTAGGAGGTTGGTCGGTCAATATGCGTTACTACTTGACGTTCAGACAAGGCCGTCTGCTTATGGGGATTTACCACTTCTGCAGGAGCTATTTGAGCAAACTGCTCAATCAAAATCTTTTGCAAGTGTTCAAATTTTGTGGTTATCAGAGTTACTAACTTCTCTTCCAGAGCTGTAAAAAGAGTTTTAAGCATGAAATCTATCTTATGAACATAATCATCACAGAAAACTCTCTTTTCCCTTACGCCTGCATCTGAGTCCTCAGTTCAGCTTGTGAGTCCGGAATCAGACAAGTGGTTCCTGTTTGCCTTGTAATCTGCTTTGAAGATTTAAAATGTTTTGCGCGGGCTCCTTCTTTCCTTTTTTTGGTGGTGGGGAGGCTGCAACAAAGCAGTTCGCAATATCTTCTTCAGACAAGATAGGCAGTTGTGAAGAGGGAGCATCAAGTTCAGACTGAAATAAATTATGGTTAAAAGAGCTCCAAGAAGAGTCCTGAAATCCTGTACTGGGCAGAATATGAACCAAGGGCTCAAGGGGAATTTTCTGGGTAAATTTATGAGTAGCCCCGATCTTTTCTTCAACCTGGACAATTTCGTTTTCAATGGCCCCAATCACAGAAGATAGATAACTGGTTATAGTTGGTTGGGAGTGCGGACCGTGAACAACATCTCCCCGTTGGGTAGTGTTTTTCCTTTTGCCCATTGTATAAAGGGGGTGTGTAAAATGAAACCACAGAAAATGAAGCTCTAATAGGTATGTTTGGAGCGGGGGACTTACCCAAAAACCAGACTCGGTATTAGTCAGGCACTACATAACCTGAAAATAGAGGTAAGCTGAACATAAAGGTGGAGCTAAAATATTGCTGTGTCTCATTACGAGTTGGTCTTTTAGGATTGCATCAGAGCCCTCAGCCTGAAATGGCAATGCTGGGTGCTTCTGGGTGCATGGCCCAAGAGTGTGGTACAGTCTGTGCTGCTGCCCTCAGGAGGCTACCCTCAGTACCCCATGCCCTGGGTAACTAAGTACCATTTACTAGGGACCTATAGTGGCTGCTAAAAGTGTTGTCAATTGTGCCAATGCATCACAACAGTTTGAGGGAAAGAGATCTGGCCCAGGGAACCTGGTTAGCAGGGGCCCTGGGCACTAACAACTTTGAGACTACATCAAATACCAGACAAAAAGTGGCGGCTAACAATGACAAAAGAGGCCTTTTCTCATACACAGCATGTGCAAGAGAAGGCTGCAAAGGCATATGTTTGAAACTATTATGTAACTCATGAATAGGTTAGCAGGGCAAGGGAAAAAGATTGGGTATTTTGCAGTGGCTTACAAAACTCTATATTGTGCTGATGAATACTCAGTAAACAAACAATACATAGACCTGGCCCACTCGCCTAGACTTTCCCAGGGACAGGCAAAAAGATCGAAGACACCCAAAACGTTGGAAAAGATCCATTTAACGATTTAAAACCTTAATGCCAATAAAATTCTGGGCCCACATATGTAGACAGGAGGTACTGTTAAATCCTTTGCCTTGAAATTACTTCCCAGAATGACCAACAAGCCTAAAAGAGTTACTCCATCAAAGAGTGAGGCTGATTTTACAGATATTCCTAAACCAGGTAAAAATCCACTTCTTTGCTCTTCAAAGCTCTTTAAGTGGGATATAAAACATGAGGTGTCTATAAGCGGAGCATGACCAAAGAAGGTAGTTATGAATGCTTTCCAATCGGCATGTAAATATTTAATTAAGGGGTGCGGGTTAAAACACGTAAAGTAAAATTCTGTGCTTCACACAGCATGCCACCTGAAAAGTATTTGCAGGCCTCTATGTGAGCTTTTAGTTACTGCATCAAAACAAATCATGCAAATCATTCAAAATGTTTCAATTCTTAAACTACAAGATGATGAATTAAACAATACTGAGGTATGTGGAAGGGGTAGCTGTGTATAGTGTTGCAATCATGTCTGCCTCTTCCCTTCCACACTACTTTGCTGCACAGCCTCTATGAAACTCTTACACCCTTTTTCTTCCTACATTCTTCTGAAATCCTCCATCTGCACATTTCAAACCTCATCGCTTTCCTCTTCTGTACAGTTTTCACTCACTCCTTCACATACTTCATTGTTTCTTCTTCACTTTACTATCCCTCCACACCCAAACTCAAATGACCCAACCACTCATTTGTAAGCATGGCATTACTTCTACTTTCGCCTGTCAATATTTTATCAGCTTTGTACCTTCTTCATATGTGTATTATCACAATTACAACTGGCACATGTCACCACTGCTCTGTGCGCTTTGCAGAGGGACCAATGATTGGATGGATATGTATTCTGAACAACATTATGATCCACTGCCAGGCACAGTCAGAAAACTGCACAGCCTTCAGGCTACAATCCAGAGAGCCCAATCGTTGCCCCGTTATGAACACCCACACACAAACTGAACTCACAAAAAGAAACACACAGGCAACCCAATTCACAGAACACACTATACAAGATTAATATGATGCATGGGAAAAAAAGCTATAGAAAAACAATATCCTGGAAAACCCAATTACTCTTAGGGAGTAAATTAAGTAAAACGTTTAACGTAAACCAAGGTAATCCTACTGGAATGAAAAACTGAATGATTTTTATAGTCATTGCTGAGATAGATGTTGAAAACTAAATCAGTGTTTTTTCCTACTAGGCACATAATTATAATGCCCAAGAGGGACTTGTTTCAAAGTCTTTTTTATTTTTTTGTTAATTTGTTTTCAACAATCTTGATAAGAGAAGACACATAGTTGGTCATTACAACATTGGCGGTAAAAGCAGCTTACAGCCGTGCAGAAGACCGCCAAAACACAGCTGCGCAATCCGCCACGATCATTATGACCCACAGCTCGGAATCCACCAAAATCCAGACACCCACACAAGTCCGCCACACCAAAGGTCAGTGATAAACTGGCGATAACAAAACCTCCACCGTCACGACAACAGGAATACGCCCACACCATCACGACCCACGAATCCAGTCTTTCAACCGCGGTATTCCATTGGAGGTACACACCGCTGCGCTCAAAATACACACACATTTACAAAACACTACCACATTGGACATTTCGAAATACACACACCTGATACACATACACACACCACTCCCACACACCCAATACAATATAAAACACATACCCACATCACCCACAAACCCTTAAGTCAATAATTGCGACTGAAGGCCAGAGAGACACCACCATCTACAAACTAGCATCCACAGGCACTCCACACCATCACTCACACAACATCCACGCACCTCACACAACACACCTCTAAATATCACCCCACACATCACAACACACACCACCCCACACCTCACCCATACCACCCCATGGCACCGCAAAGACACCACCATAGCTAGGAAGATGGAGCTATGGCGAAGAATCGTGGACAGGGTCAACGCAGTGGGACAACACCCAAGAACTAGGGATGACATCAGGAAGAGGTGGAACGACCTACGGGGGAAGGTGCGTTCTGTGGTCCCAAGACACCACATCGCGGTTCAGAGGACTGGCGGCGGACCCCCACCTCCTCCCCCACAACTAACAACATGGGAGGAGCAGGTCTTGGCTATACTGCATTCTGAGGGCCTCGCAGGAGTAGCATGAGGAATGGACTCTGGTAAGTTAATTCTTAAATACCATATCCCCCACCCTACCTGCATGCTATCACATACTTCCACCCTCACCCCCACCCCCATCACTCCAACTCCTCATGTATGTCCCAATATCACAAAGCACACATCCCAAACTCAAACCCTGCATGTAACACCAAAGCATGGACACCCATCAGCAATGCATGGCCACTACACATACCCATACACCCCCCTAAACCATTATCACACAAGGTCCTACATAGGAATGCAAGCACTGGGGTACAGGGTCACCCACCCATTGCACACCATGGCACACACAGATGCAATAACCATGCCTTTACACCCCTGCAGGACCCCTACCCAACGTCACCTGACAGGAGGGTCCAGATATATCCACCCCACCCACAGAAGAGGCCCACAGTGATGACAGCAGCTCTGTCCAACTGGATCTAGATGACCAGCCCGGCCCATCTGGGACCTCAGGACAGTCGGTTCCCCTCACACTGGCACAGGCCACTACAGAGCTTGCCCCCTCTGGAAACACCAGCGCAGCACCCACCCAGCGGGCCCATACTTCTATCCCCAGGACACGTCAATCAGCAGTGTGTCCACCACTACAGGGAACCCAGGCTAACTCAGCACCCCAACAACACAAGGGACCTGGGGGCAGTGGTAGTGGGCACACGGTTCAGGGGACAGAGGCCCAGGAACACAGGGGAACTGGGAGGGCTGCTGTGCGACAGGGGGAGGACAGGCCCAGGGAACCCACTCTCCATGAGGCCCTCTCCAACATCATGGGAGCCTACCACCATTCCCAGGAGACAATGGCAACGGTACTGGCCAAGTTTCAGGAGACCCAGCGGCTGCAGGAGGAACAGTATTTTGGCTTCAGGGAGGAACTCAAATCCATCAATTCCACCCTGGGCACCATTGTAGGGGTGCTGAAGGAACTTGTGAACACCAGGAAGGACACTGTGACACAACAAGGGGCCCCTGACACTAGCCTGGACGATGAACTGCCAACCGCCGGCTCTAGTGGACAGGAGGCACCGCCACAGGACCACCACAACAGCACCCCACCTCCTGCAGAGAGAGAACCACCTCGCAAACGGTCCCTGAGATCCAGGACAAAGACAGAGAACAAAGCCAAGACCCCCGCCAAGAAATGAGACCACTCGGATTGCCATCCTTCTGTCCCACTTTGTCATCCTGTCCATACTTAAACTGCCCTAGCTCCACTTCCTTTGCCCCTTTGGACAATGCACCTGTGAGACTAATAGACTGGACTCTGCCATGGACATTCCTCCACCATCACCCCTGACCATTTTACAACCCCCTCCACTACTGAGCACTTAAATAAACACCCTTAAATCAAAAAACAATCTGGAGTCAGTCTGTGCTTTCGAAAATGTGTATTTGCAATAACAGTGGCAAAACGCTATATCAAATTTAATGTCAACATACCTATGTCACACAGCTCTAGTCCATGCGGAAACAAAGCAAATGTCACACGGTGGGACCCACATCTGTGAAATCGTAAGGGAAAGTGACAACTCAGTGACCATACACTGGGTGAAAATGACAGACAGATGAGAGGTAGTAGATTTAAATCAGATGTAGCAGGCCGTGTTGTCTTCTTACCTGTGTCTCACTGGAAGTATTGCAGGATCACCGTGTTCCTGTTGTCCATGTCCTCTTCTTCTGCTTCCTCGTCTTCACTGTCCACAGGCTCCACAGCTGCCACAACACCTCCATCTGGACTATCCTCCTGCAGAAAAGGCACCTGTCTTCGCAAAGCCAAGTTGTGAAGCATACAGCAGGCCACGATGATCTGGCACACCTTCTTTGGTGAGTAGAATAGGGAACCACCTGTCATATGGAGGCACCGGAACTTGGCCTTCAGGAGGCCGAAGGTCCACTCTATAACCCTCCTAGTTCGCCCATGGGCCTAATTGTAGCGTTCCTCTGCCCTTGTCCTGGGATTCCTCACTGGGGTCAGTAGCCATGACAGGTTGGGGTAACCAGAGTAACCTGCAAATGGCGAGGGACAACTGTTAGACACACACTAACTCATAGGGACATCCCCAGACCCCGACAACTATTCACACTGTATTAGGTCCATGTCCTCACCTAATAGCCACACACGGTGACTCTGGAGTTGCCCCATCACATAAGGGATGCTGCTATTTCTCAAAATGTAAGCGTCATGCACTGAGCCAGGGCATTTGGCATTCACATGGGAGATGTACTGGTCTGCCAAAAACACCAACTGCACATTCACTGAATGGGAACTCTTTTGGTTTCTGTACACCTGTTCACTCCTGCGGGGGGGGGGGGAGCAGATGGAGGGGGGGTACCAAGGCCACATGTGTCCCATCAATGGCACCTATGATGTTGGGGATATGTCCCAGGGCATAGAAATCACCTTTCAATGTAGGCAAATCCTCCACCAGAGGGAAAACTATGTAGCTCCGCATGTGTTTCAGCAGAGCAGACAACCCTCTGGACAACATGTTGGAAAACATAGGCTGGGCCATCCCTGATGCTATGGCCACTGTTGTTTGAAAAGACCCACTTGCTAGGAAATGGAGTACTGACAGCACCTGCACTTGAGGGGGGATTCCTGTGGGATGGCGGATAGCTGACATCAGGTCTGGCTCCAACTGGGCACACAGTTCCTGGATTGTGGCACGATCAAGTCTGTAGGTGATGATCACATGTCGCTCCTCCATTGTCAACAGGTTCACCAGCAGTCTGTACACCGGAGGATGCCGCCATTTCCTCACATGTCCCAGCGGACAGTGCCTATGGAGAAGAACAGCGAGCAGAGAGTCAACCAACTCTGAGGTACGTAAACCCAGCTTACTCTGAAATATGAGCAAATCGACATATGCCTCTGTGAGTGTTTAGGCAAGGTCTGGGTATGTGTGACGCAGTCCAAAATAATGTCATGTGGGCCCATGAAATGGCGGCTGCCTGACCTGTAAAGTGGGACAATGGGATATGAGGTAACTGTGCTGGCGTTGTATACTGTCGCAGTAGGCGGTCGAAGACCGCGGTGCAATCCTGCATTGGTTAACATTGGACCCTATGGGTCCCAGGAGCCAATGATGATGTACACAGGCAGTGATGGTACGCACCGCCGCGGACATGACCGCCATTTTCTCTCTGTTCAATCACTTGATACCTGATCTTCAACAGGAGAGGACCTACACTGCAAGTGCTGCTGTGACCTCAGTCTGGAAGAGACAATGGCTCGTGTGTCTGGGGAAAGGGCTCCTGCCTTCAGCACGGAGGAGTTGGAGAAACTTGTGGATGGGGTCCTTCCCTAGTACACGCCACTCTACGGTCCTCCAGACAAACAGGTAAGTACATTGTGAGCATGCTGTATGGGCAATGCCTGTGTGTAGTGGTGTGGATGGAAGATAGGGGGTGGGGTGAGAATGAGGCGTGCATGAAACGACGGTGAGTGCATGTGCGTCATGGCAAGGGTGGGGATGCGGGCCACTGACTGCGACGGTGCGGACGGTGCGGACTTCTCTTTTTCCCCCTGTATTATTCCTGTAGGTCAGCGCCCACCAGAAGAAGGAAATTTGGCGTGCCATCGCCAAGGAAGCCCGGACCCTGGGGTCTACCACAGAGGGAGCACACACGGCCGGAAAAGATGGGAGGACATTCGCTGCTGGAGCAAGAAGACGACGGAGGCCCAGCTGGGGATAGCCTCCCAACGTGGGAGGGGTGCCCATCGCACCATGACCCCCCTGATGTTCAGGATCCTGGCGGTGGCGTACCCGGAGTTGGATGGGCGCTTGAGGGCATCACAGCAGCCACAAGGGGGTGAGTACACTCTCATTCTGCTGATTCAGCACACATTGGAGGTGTCTGGGTGGGCTGTGGGTTCCCCTAGGCCAGGGCGAGTTTAGTAGGCAAGGACCCTTTTTAAGGCAGGCACTGTGGCACCCCACCCCAACTGTGTTCAGGGCCAACTACACCTAGTCAGGCTCCTGTGACATCCATGTGGGCAGCAATCGGGCATAGCCTTGTAACCCATGTCCCTGGGATTGAATAGGGAACTTCAAGTGCGCAGCATAGTGCAGGAGGCTTCTGTGTCGGTCGTGTCCGCCAACGGTAGCGGTATTGCATGCACTCAACATGTCTTTCTTCTGCCTTCCCCCCCCTTTTTTGTGGTCTCCCTGTTCTTATGTGCATTAGCATCATCAGGCGGAAGAGCAGTGGCACCGGAGCAGGAGGGAGCTGCATCCCACATGGTCCTGGAGGGCGACACTACGGAGTCTGTATTTACCAGTGGGACGGAGGGCGAGGGGAGCTGCACGGTGGGGACAGGAGCCGACACCAGCGATATAGACTCCTCCTCTGATGGGAGCTCCCTTGGGGTGGCGGGCCCATCTGTGCCCCCCGCATCTAGAGGTACAGCCGCCTCCCCCCTACCAGCACCGGCCTCCCAGCAGTTCCTCAGCGTTTGCCCCGTGGCCACTCACCCAGGAGGGTGGGCACCTCCTTCACCCCAGGCACCTCAGCCTCTGCCACCCCTGCTGCCCTCAGTGAGGAGGCCATTGACCTCCTCAGGTCCCTCACTGTTGGGCAGTCTACCATTTTGAATGCCATCCAGGGTGTAGAGAGGCAGTTGCAACAAACCAATGCATACCTGGAGGGCATTCACTCTGGTCAGGCAGCCCATCAGCAAGCTTTTCAGACTCTGGCCTCAGCACTGATGGCAGCCATTGTCCCGGTCTCTAGCCTCCCTCCTCCAACTTCCTCCACCGAGACCCAAAACCCTGTACCTTAGCCTATCCCAAGCACACCATCAGACCAGCATGCACACACCTCAACACACAAAGGAAGCTCTGGCAAACATAAGCACCACAAATCTCACAGGCACTCACGCAAGCATCACACACATGCAGACACACCAACATCCACTGCCTCCACTGTGTCCCTCTCTCCTCGTCTTCCTCCTCCCTCCCTGTCTCGTCTCCACTCACACCTGCATGCACTACATCCTCAGCCACTACGTCCATCCCCAGCACACCCACCACCACACCCCGCTCACGTGCAGTCACCACCCGCACTACCATTCACACGTGCCCTGTGTCCTCTCCCAGTGTGTCTGTGAGGCCACCTCCCAGGGTACATCAAATGCAGCCACACACCCACCCAACAGCCATCCACCTCACGACAGCCTCCAGTCATGTACCTTCACCCAAAGTCACCACACGTACACCTTCTACAACCACTCCCAAACCCCCTCCATCTACCCGTCCCAGTGTTCCTAAGAAACTTTTCCTGTCCAACCTTGACCTCTTTACCTCACACCCCCCACTTCTTCAGTCTCCTAGGGCCCGACTCTCCAGGTCCCAACCCAGCACCTCAGGCACAACATCTGCGGGAACAGTGGTGCCAGTAGTAACCGGCTTCTGGAGTGCGCCAGGCAGCAGGGCAGACAGTGTGGCAAGGAGCTAGAGCACGGACAGTCCCCCACCTGTAAAGCATAAAAGGTTGGCCAGTGCCCGGCGGGAGAGGGGAAAGAAATCAGCCACCAAAGCCACTCCCAGGGGTACAGTTGGGGGTGTGGAGACAGCTGCGCCACCTTCCAAGGTGGGGAAGGGGCACAGTAAAACCCGCCAAGTCTGGGATGATCTGCACGGAGGACAAGACCGCCACCAGCCCGCTGCCCAGGACACCGCCGCCAGCCAGTGAGCGCCAATGATTCGGACGCTACTGAGGCCGCCACGGGCAGGATGAAGCACTCTGGGCACAAAGCCCCCTCCAGAACCAGTGGAGAAAGGCATCCACTACCTCAGTCCTTGGCAGGATGAAGCACTCTGGGCACAAAGCCCCCTCCAGAACCAGTGGAAAAAGGCATCCACTACCTCAGTTCTTGGCAGGATGAAGCACTCTGGGCACAAAGCCCCCTCCAGAACCAGTGGAGAAAGGCATCCACTACCTCAGTCCTTGGCAGGATGAAGCACTCTGGGCACAAAGCTCCCTCCATAAACCAGTGGAGAATGTTATCCACTTGAGAGACTGTGGCTTTGCACTCCCCAGGATTAAACAGTGGGCAAACTACCCACTGTAGAGACTTGAGAGACTGTGGCTTTGCACTCCCTAGTATTGAATAGTGGGCAAACCACCCACTGTAGAGACTTGAGAGACTGTGGCTTTGTACTCCCCAGGATTGAACAGTGGGCAAACCACTCACTGTAGAGACTTGAGACTGTGGCTTTGCACTCCCCAGGATATAGCATTGGACAAACCACCCACTGTAGAGACTTGAGATACTGTGGCTTTGCACTCCCCAGGATTGAAGAGTGGGCATGGAGCCCCCTCGTGGATCTGGTGTCGTGCACTCATCCGGCTGATGTGCCCCCCTTCCCTTCCCCCTGAGGTGCCTGTTTTATTTCTATCTGATGCCCCAGCAGTGTTTTCTCAGTCTTGTTTGGGTAATGAGTGTGGGCCTCGCCCATGCCTTTTGGGCCCAGTGGTCCACGGACTATGATAGTGGAATACCTTGGACTTGGATTCTTGGTGTATATATTTGTTTATAGTGTGAATATCTTAATATATGTATATATTTTTGATTACTATCTTCGTATATACTACAATCATTCGACTCATTTCCTTTTGTCCTTGCATTCTTCCAGGGAGTTTGGGGGGTGTAACTGTGATGTATCATGATGTATTAGTGTGTGTGTTGTCGTGGGTGAGGGTGGGGGTGGGAGTGTTGTGTGTGTTTGTCACTGTTTTTTCCCTCCCCTCCCCTGTGTCATAGGTGCAGTACTCACCGTGTTCTTCGCCGCTGGCGTTCGTGCTCCTGGTAGAGGAGCAGGAAGATAAAGGCTGGTAGAATCTGAAGTTCTGGTTCCATGGCGTCCTGGTTCCTCGTGGGATGTGTAGAGGTGAGCGTTTTCCATTCCAAGTCCTGTTTCCGCCGTGTTTTTGTTTGCGGTGTATCCGCCCTAGAAAAGGTGGCGGATTGGTGGCTTGTAATAATGTGGGTGGTACATTGTCTTCGCCTGTCTGTTGGCGGTTACTGCAGCGGTGTTTGTTTGTACCACCTTGGCGGTCGGAGTGTTAAAGTGGCTGTCTATGCTGGCGGTTTCTGCCACGGTCGTAATTCCATTTTTTTTCCGCCGGCCTATTGGTGGTTTTACCGCTGCTTTAACACCGACCACCAGGGTTGTAATGACCACCATAATTTGGTTAGGCAAGACTTTGTACAGCATTGGTTTATACGAATAGGGTGCAAGCAGGTTCTCCAGTCTGTTTAACTCGATTACGAGATTATGTTGCCACGTTAGCTACTGTGATTATCTTTTTAGGTTTAAAAAATAAATAAAGAACCATTTACTAAATATAAGTACCCCCGCGACTCACAACCATATGTGCAAGTCTACCTTTTTTGCTATGTGAAGGGGCCGTAGGTGTTTATAGGGTGTTCATGGGACCATATAGCCATAAAGTCAAGAGGTGGGGTAAAGGACTGTGATCTATGCCTACATGGATCATAAGGACTGGGTTTTAACATGGACGGGAGGCGTCTAAGTTGAACTGGTGACATTGTCGGGGTGAGTAGTAAAGTTGTGAAGAATCACATCCCAATGTGAAGCTAGAGGGTATATAAGGGCGATAACCTTTACTTGCACCCATTTGATTACCTCTGTTCACCATTGTGAAAGAGATGGGGGCAATGGCGACTTCCACTTCGTCACCAGCGCCCACTTTGCTTGAAGCAGGGTGAGGTCCATGAAGTGGGTCGTCCCTCCTTTATTTGTCCAGTCTTTCTCTCCTAAGTAGGGCGTTCTAGTAATTCCCTAGTGCTCTGCATGTCCAGATCCTGCGAGTTGCGTCTTCTGGACCTGTTTTACAGTAGAGGCATTTGTCCGGGACAGAGAAATAGATCTGATGTGTGCACTGGTGTGTCAGGTAGGCCTGAGCAGGATGCAGAATTGGATATATCGAAAGTGGGCGCTGTGTTGGGCCTGTCAAAGGTCCACCAGGGATCAACGCCATAATCAATCCGAGAGGACCTTTGTGTTGTGGACTACAGAGGAGCCAGGGAGTTTAAGATGTGATCTGTCTAATGTTGGGATGAGGACGCAGTTAAAGTCACCCCTCCTCTCAGTATCCACCTAACAGCTGCCCATTTTGATTGTATGACGGAACCATGCATGCCATTACCATGCATTTTTCTTACAACATGACCAGTACAATGCAGGTAGCATTACCACAATTAACCTTTACCGTGCATGCTTTTACAATGAATTTCATTGTAAAAGCATGAATCTAAGTATTGTGCAGGTATCTAGTGTTTTTATATATGTATATATATATTTTTTTTATGGTTTAGCTTTAGGGTGGGTATGGGTTTTTGGGTGGTAAGGGGTTCTTTAGGGTGGGAAGTTTTTTTTTTAGGATATAGGGTGGCTATGTAAACATTTCCATACTCATTTTAGATAGGTTAGCATGGTGGACTTTTCCATCAGAGGTGGAACCCTGTGACAGGCTTAGATAACCAGCCTGGCAGAGGCTGCTCAACATCAAATGGTCTATGTCTTCTTAACAAGGCGAAGGCAACCTCTGTCTTTGAGTGCATATGGATAGAGCAGTTTTCAGGATCCCCAGTGGTATGTAGGTAAATTGTTGTAGTCAGACTATTTCACCTGCTGTCTGTGGTCACCTCTACGGGGCAATGACTTGCCTGAATAAGTTGAGATATCCCAGGGCCCCACCTACGATGAGGTCTGTGTTTTTGGGGGGGGGGGGTTCCTTTAATGTAAGGGCTGCTCTCTGGCCCCCCAACTGCCTGGTGAGTAGCTAGAATCTTTGCTGTTTGTCATTGTTTGTGGCAGCCACAACCCGAGCAGCCTCTGAGCCGGAAAGATGCAGGAAGGGAAGGGAAGTGAGTGCAATCTTCTGCCACCACACACAGTTGGAAGGGAAGAGGAGGGCGTACTTAAGGCCCAAAGTTGCAGAGTTCCCTTCTGACATTAAGGAAGGAGACTTTGTGGCATTGGACCACCACTGTATAATCGGGGAAAGCATTACCCTTGAAGAGTCTGCAATAATTGGGTCCATGGACCTGGTCTTCTGCAGGAGGAAATCTTGGTTGCAGAAATTTACCAGCTTGACCACAAAGAGTCAAAGGCCCACCTCAAATACTGGACCGAGGACACCATGTCCTCCAGGTGGATGGTGTGATTTTCTGTCACAAGAGGGAGCTCTTGAAAGGCTAGCATATGTTGTTGGACTTTTTTGTGGAGCTTTTGTTGGTCTTCCCAGAGTACCTCAGAGCTGGTGTTCTTATTGTTGCCCACAGTGATGTACTGTATCAGGCTAGTCTGCCGGAATTCTCAGTAGGTAGGGGTGGTACAAGGCACCTGGGGGCCTTCCAAACTCCCCCATTGGGTAGAGGCCAGCAGAAGCAGCTCCCTGCAGGTGTGGTCCTCCAAACTCCCCACACATCAATCAGCAAGCTCCAGCTTCCCCTGCTTAAGGTGGGACTGTATTCCATGGTGTGAGAGCAAAGACACAACCTGGGCACAATCAATCCTCCCCAAGCGTGCCCCATCCTGCAGCATCGCTCTTCTCCCTCCTGGGGGTCAAAAGAGGCAGTCAAGTCCCACATGGGTATTTACTGGCTTCAGGGCCAGAGGAAAGATTTCAGTGCTCCACGATCCTTTTGCCCGGACCCGGCAGAAAAAAAAAAAAAAAAAAAAAAAGGCATTTAAATTCTTCTGAGCTGGGATCAGAGATCCTTTAGTGTGTGGACCAATCTTCAAGAGTTGGCCACACCCCGACTTGTTTCAAAGTTGTTTTTTAATTATTACCGAATCCGAGACCGGGAGGTCCCCACTTAAAGCCTTTTTCTCAATATAGACACCAACATTTATTTAGAAATACTGCCATGTAGACGTGATAATTTTATACCTGATCAAATTCACCCAGACCAGTAACGATTCATTCAAGGCGGGAAACACAATGTTAGCAGGGTAGAGTAGTCCATTGCACAGAAAAAGCCCAAAAGAAAACATACTTGCATTCCTGGCATTATGATGCCAAAAACTTTTGCAACTAAGTGAACTCACAAACGGCATGAGCATTCTTGTTCTTTCAGGCTTTTGCCTCTGTTGGGAGTTCCCCTCAACAACATGCTCTGCTGTCTAGCCAGGAGGTGTATTGATCGATTGGCAGGGGTGCTGTGTAGGCATCAGGGTTAGTAGATCACCCAAGCTGGTGAGGAGGCAGCAAGTGGTATGGTTTGCAGCTTCATGTTTGTGCCGCTCCTCTGTGAGCTTCAGTGTGCGTTCACACACTTTCCAATGCCACTCTACTTTGTTTCAATCAATGGGTTCTTCTACAGCGTGGCTAATCATCCATTCAGGTCTCACGGCGTTGGGATGGGGTCTGCGGCTCAGTTGAATTGCTGGATGGCCAGTCAGTCAGTTGAAGTGCCAGGTCTTTCTGAATTGAGGCAGAGAAGGAGCTTGCCTCAGATGAAGAGGAAGACAGTTCCAGGTGTTAGCGGTGAGGTAGGAGAAGGTTCTTCCTCCAGCTGTGGTCTTGCAGATCAGTGGGATGGTGGCCAGGGCCAGATGAGCAGACCGGAGTTGCCTGGTGGGCGTGTGGAAGGCGGCGCGGTGGTTGATGTATGAAGGTCTGATGTTGTGGAGGGCCTAGTACGCGTGCGTGAGGAGCTTGAAGGTGATTTTCTTGTTGACCAGAAGCCAGTGGAGGTCTCTTAGGTGTACGGAGATGTGGCTGCGGCGATGGATGTCCAGGATGAGTCTGGCGGCAGTGTTCTGGATTCTTTGCATCTTCCTTTGGAGCTTCTGGGTGGTGCCTGCATAGAGTGTGTTGCCATAGTCGAGCTTACTGCTGAGGAGCACCTGGGTGACTGTTTTTCTGGATCGGACGGGGATCCACTTGAGGATCTTTCAGAGAAGCCAGAGCTTGTGGAAGCAGGAGGAAAAGATGGCGTTGACTTGGTGGTTCATGGAGAGCAAATATTTAAGGATGACACCAATGTTGCGTGTGTGATCAGTCGGGGGAGGTTTAGAGCACTGTGGGCCACCGGGAGTCATCCCAGGCGGAGGGGGCGTTACCTAGGATGAGGGCTTCTGTCTTGTCTGAGTTGAGCTTGAGGCCGCTGTTTTCCATCCAGACGGCAACTGCCTTTATCCTGTTGTGGAAGTTGGTCTTTGCGACAGTAGTTTTATTAGTGAGGGAGAGGATCAGCTTTTTGAAGCCTGGAGCTGTCGAAGCCCACTGAAAAGCCCATTAGGAAATAGCAAGAGAACAAGCTGAAATCAGCTTTTTAACAGCCTGTGTTCGAGATAGCCTTTGAGGCTGCCAGCTCCTGAGATACCACCCTGTGCCATTGGCAGAGCCAAGCTCCCACTCAACTGCGTCTCTGAATCCATTTAGAGAAAGGGTGCAGTCATTAGTAGGGGCTGTGATCAGATTTTTTTCAGTGGTTTCTACTGGCCAATTTTATTTGCATTACTCTAGAAGACAGACTAGACTTTTAATATCAAACTCTGCGCTGCAGATTTTTTAAAAGTTGACACTACAGGCCTGTAAAAGTATTGGGCTGTGAAGTTGTAACACAATCACACCATTCCCTCCCCCACAGAGGTATACCTACATTATACGTTTTCCATCTTACTCTATTCCATCTCACTGGATGACGCACTGCCTGGTTCACCTGGAAAACACATCACTTAAGTCACCAAAGACTTTTGCGATCTTCTCATATGAATGTAGCCTGCTTTTATTGCTTGAAGGATCAAATGTGTGCCTCCTTGGCCCAGAAACATAGCCCTTGCAAGATGTTAGGATTTGTATTTTTTTGCAATTTTAACCTATAAGGCTTATTGTCTCATGTCTTTTTATCTTTGAACCTAGGACCATCATTTTCCATTAAGAGTGACTATTGTTATTACCCGACTGATTTATTTGACTCGGACTTGTTCAGTCTTGATGGTTACTAGTATCTCCAGAATTACTATTAACTGACTGTTATTTGACACCCAAGTATTTGTTATACATACAGGATTTCTGCAATCTAATGCTTTTAGTTTGGCAACCGAAGATTTAAATCGACCTGATGGAACATCAGGAATAAGTTTGTATAGGCTGTACAAGTTTGCATTAGTAGGATTGGTTAGAATTAAAATACTAAGGACATTAAAGATGCCCTGGGATTTTCCAAGTGGACACTGTAGGAGGTTATTTGCAGACCTAGGTCTTCAGCTTCTGAGGGAACTCGAGAAGAGAGGAGGCTCTGATGTGCACTAGAAGTCCGTGTCTCACTTTAGGGGTGATGTAGGAAAAGACTAAACTTCCAGGTCTGGTTCTGTGTATGTGTGCGAGTGGAGTCCGGTAGAGGAGAGATGTCTGTGGGATGGTGGCAAGAAATGCAATCATTCAAAGAGGAGGGGTCTATGTTGTGTAGTGCCTTAAAGGTAGGAGTGAGGAGTCTGAACTGTGTGTATTTGTGTGCTAGGAGCCAGTAGAGCTCTTTCTGGTGTAGTGTAATGAGTTTTCCGTGTGGGAGTTTAAGGGTGAGACTGACTGCTGCATTCTGGATTGTTTGAAGTCTTCTGGCGCGTTGCTTGCTGATTCCATCGTAGAGGATGTTCCTGTAGTCCAGGATGCTTGTGATGAGCGCATGTGTGATGGTGTTGATAGGGAGCCATTTAAAGATTTTCCTCAGCATCGTCCGGGTGATGAAGAAAGATGGTGTGACGACGTTGACTTGAGTGGTCATGTCCAGTTTGTGGTCTATGAATATCCTGAGGTTCCTGA
This sequence comes from Pleurodeles waltl, assembly GCF_031143425.1. NCBI lineage: Eukaryota > Metazoa > Chordata > Amphibia > Caudata > Salamandridae > Pleurodeles > Pleurodeles waltl. The sequence continues at coordinate 851,667,386 of NC_090444.1, forward strand.
GTGGGTGGTGGGGATCTGTGTGGGCCCAAGGCCAGCCTGCAAGCATGTGGAGTCCAATGGTCAGGTATTCTTGACAAAAATCACTACTATGGCCTTGTCAGTGTTGAGCTTGTGAAAGCTGAACTCTATCCATTGAGCTACTTCAGTCATACAGGTGGTGAAACTGTTGGTGGTCTTTTTTGAGTAGGAGAGTATGAGTTACGAGTCATCAGCATAAGAGATGATACGCACAGATGACGCTGATCAGAGGGAGGTCATGCAGACACTGAAGAGTGTTCGACTGAGGTGCGAACTTTGGGGCACTCCACAATTGATTTCGCAAGCCCCGGAGGAGTACGGGCCAGGCTGTCAGCTTGGGGTGTCTGTCTGTCACAAATGAGCAGATCCAACAGAGAATGGATACTTGGATTCCAATCTCACGAGGATGGGGTGGGAGTGTTAAATGTTGCTGAGAGGTTAAGCACATAAGGGTCCCCGTTTTTCGTTTGTACAGGATCGTGTAGATGTTGTCTGTGGCAGCGATGAGTGCTGTTTTTGTGTTGTGGGTTGGCCTGAAACCGAACTATGTGACGCCGAAGAGTTGGTGGCAGTTGAGGTGGTCGGTGAGGTTTCTGTTGATTAGTTCCTCTAAGAATTCAGCTGTTTACGGTAGGAAGAAAAATGTCTGCAGTTGTAGAGGATGAAGGGATCCACAGAGGGCTTCTTAAGCTGGGGAATGACTGGGACATGTTTCCAGGCACCCAGGGAGGTAGCTGATGGGATGGAGGCCTTAATTATGGGTGTGAGAGCTTCATTGACTGTCTGTTATCCTTTGGTGACGCTGTGGTGGGGTCAGGAGGAAGACAGGGCCTCTGGAGTGGATGGACTTTATGGTAATGCGGTCTCATTCATGGTGATAGTGGGTCACAAGATCAGGGTCTGTTCTTCAACGAAGAAGAGAAGCAGGGTATTGGGGAACACCGGTTCTCGTAGGAATCAAGGTTGCTATAAATAGAGGTGACCTTGTTGCCAGAAAGTTAAGCCAGATTGTTGCTGACGTCCTGTGATGGAGTGATGCTGTGGGTTGTGGCTGCAGGTGAAGTGAAATCTTTTATGATGGTCAAACTATTTCTGCTGGTGTTGTGCCGTGTTGATGTGGTTTGTGAGTGCTGCACACTTGGTGATCCGGATCTGTTGGTGGTAGCATCTCAGGACAGATTTGTAGGTGTTTTTCTCTGCTATGACATGACTTATTCTCCTCTTATGCTCCAGCTGCAGAGCTTCTTCGTCACTCTGATTTCTCCTGTTCATCAGTTGGCTTGCGGTCGAGCATTTTGTTGCTCTTGATAATGTGGTGATTAAGCTGGTAAAGTTCTCAATGGTTTCTGGCAGGCTGCTGGTGTGTTCGGGCTGTTTCGTGGAGAGAGCTGCAGTCCAATCCTTCTCAGAGACATTTATTTTCAGGTTCATTGGGCAGGTCTGGTGGTGGCGTCTCTATGGTGGTGTAGTACAGGATGAACCTAATCAGAGCATGGTCTGACTATGTGACCAATGCTGGCTTGTCCACAGTGAGGTTGCTGACGAGGTGTCCAAGACAGTAGGTTTGGCTACGCACTGCAAGCAACCGAGGTTTCCAAGGATTTGCAGAAGGGCTGTAGAGTTGGGGGTCAATGCAGTATTCCAGATGGAAGTTCAGGTGTCTGAGAAGGATGAAGGTACTAGAGTGGTGGGGACGAAGTCTGATGTCACCAGCAAAGTTGGTGGGATGCCCTGGTGGTCTGTATACAAGGGTTGCATGCAGGGTGAAGTTGGCAGTCATGTGTAGCTTAAATGTGAGGAGTTCCGTGTAGCTCACTGTTGTATCTGTGGAGGTGGTGCAGCTGATGGCATCCTTGAATATGACAGAGAGCCTGCCTCCGTGCTTGTGCTGGCAGTCCTGAAGTCAGTGGAGATGGCTGTGGCAATGTCCAAAGCATTTGTTTTCCCTCTATCTAAAATTACCTTCCCTGTTAAGACAAGTCTATTTCTTTGATCATGCCAAGTCAATGTGGAATCAGCTTTGGAACCAGGATGGCAGTCTCCATTAGCCCAAAATTGTTTTGGGAGGAGGAGAAGAAACGTTCCAATTTTATTATCCAACCTACCCTCCCATTCAAATCTCCTGCTAATGAAAATGTGCATCTTTTTCTATGGAATATAACCTACTGCCACTTACAAACAGAATACCTCTCGGCCCTCTATTACTGATCCTCATCTAACAGCTTTCCATTCAATAGATACTTTCATCACTGATTAACACCCTGGATGCTCAGGATGGCTTGGAGCCATCCTCAGCCATGGTGGTAGTGTGCTGAGGATGGCTCCAAGCCATCCTGCATCCACATGAGCTTAGAGCACTGGCAATACCCTACCAAGCCTGCCCTAACATGAATCCATTGGGAGTGGCAGTGGAATCCCAACACCCTCGTTGGTGATCTGTTGATGTCAATAAGCGTACGTCACACCAACATCATCAAATATTGCTGAGACGCGCTGGAAGCCTTTTGCTTCAGGAGAGTGCTTCTCTGGAAGAAGAGTGAGGGGAGGGAGGTTTTAGGGGTCATACAGAAACAGGGGGAAAGGAAAGTTTTTCCTTTCCCCCTGTGTCATTATGTAGTGGATTCCTGCTCCACGATCGCGGGTGGATCTACAATTGTGGAGCAAAAATCCAACATACTAGACCACCAGGGCTTTTTTTTGCTAAAAGAGTGACCCCTTAGAGAAGGGTCAATCCTTGGGGGGCATTTACTGTTCCCCGGGGAGGTATTTATTACCCCCCCACCCCTGAGCTAGTTTGAGTGTTTTTTCTCATGCTCGCTACTGGAACAGATCAAACTAACATAATTGGGAGACATCACAAAGGGACACTCATTAACCTTGGTTTGATCTGTTGCTGTCATTGGCACTAAGCCCAGTCACACAAGCGGGGCAGCATCTTTATTGGGATAAGTGGGAATATGCTGGATCGAAGAAATCTTGTGGATTCCTGCTGATTCCAGAACTTTCCACCACAGCACTACAGAAATGTGGGGAAAATGTGTTTTTGTTAGTCTAAGTTTGAGGTTTGCAAGGGCTTCTGGGTAAGAAAACTTAGTGGGAGCCACAAAGTCATCCCACCATGGATTCTCCTAGGTGGTGTGGTTTAAAAAAATGTGCAGCTTTGCTAGATTTCCCTAGGTGCCAGCTGAGCTAGGGCCTGAAATCAACAGCTAGCCACCTTGCAAAAACACAAAGGGTCAGTTTTCAGTTGAAACATGTGATGTGTCCATGTTGCGTTTTGGCAAGTTTTGTGTTGCAGCCACTAGCCCTACCCACACTCACACAAGCGAGGTATCATTTTTACCTAGAGCTTGAGGAATTGTAGGTGGTAGGAAATGAGCTGCTCCCTGCAGATTCCAGAACATTTTTTCATCACAGAAATGTGCCAAGGTTTGAGGTTTGCAAGGGCTTATGGGTAAGAAAAACGGACGGGAGCCACACAAGTCCCCCACCTTGGATTCATCTAGGTGTCTAGTTTTAAAAAAATGGGCATGTTTGCTCGGTTTCCCTAGATGCCGGCTGAGCTAGGCACAATGCCAAAAAGGGTGTTTTCAATGGACAAATGTGATGTGTCAATGTTGCATTCTGGCACCTTTCTTGTCATGGCTACTAGCCCTTCCCACACTAGTGAGGGACCATTTTAATCGGGAGACTTAGGGGAACACAGAATAATAGAACAAGTGTTGTATACATTAGTGCCTTCCAAATGTAAGCCAGTGTGTGAGAAAGAAAAGAAGACATTTGGGGAAATTCCCTGTAATTCACATGCTAGTACAGGTACCTACAAATTCAGAGATGTGCAAGTAACCACTGCTTCTAAACTCCATGACTTGTGCCCATTTTAGAAATACATAAGTATAATATGAATTGCTCTATACCAGGTACAAAGTGAAAAACTATTTCAAGGTGCAGCTCAGTTATTGGCTCTGGGTAACTCGTGTTATTGGAAAACCTACAAACTTTATACATACCCGCAGCCAGAGGGGTTTAGAAAATATAATGGTACATTGTTTTTTTTTAACTGGCCATTGTGACGAAAAGCTATAAATTAAAATATAGTCACAAATGGAGACGATTTTCCTACTAATTTTGAATAATTTTTTAATTCAACACTTGAACCTTGCAGAATCTATACAAATTACCCCTTGGTGAATTCAGAATTGTGTTTAGTTTTCAGAAGTATAACTTTCCAGGACCCACCATGGGGTTCACACCCATTTCCATCACAAATTGGAAGGCGGTTTAAAGTTTTAAAAAATAGGAAAAATGGGCTATTCTCTGAGTAAAATGACAAAACTGTAGTTAAAAAAAATATATATTTTCTGTATCAGGCCTGCCTGTTCCTGAAATCTGGGAAGATGGTGATTTTAGCACAGACCTTCACACTGAGTGTTAAGGGTTTGAGTTCAGGTATATCCCGGTCATTTCCCTCCTTTATGTGTTTAAATTCAGATGTTTAAGGCTCATACTGAAAGGGGACATTATTCTTTTAAATTGACAAATGTATTTTTCTTTTCAATTTGTACAGAAATATCTCATTCTAAATATATAATAATAATTCAGCAATGCCTAAAAAACTATCTCTATCCCTCATACTCTCTTTCTTTCTCTCTCTCTCTCTCAATCTTTCTCCCACTCCAAAACCCACTCAGACCCTTACTCAGCCACTCATAGACCCACTAAGACCCTTGTGCACCCACTTACAGCCCCACCCAGACCCTCAAGCACCCACACACAGATCTACTGACACCCTGATGCATCCACTCACAGATCTACACAGACACTGAACACCCATTAAGATACTGATGCACACACTCTCCTACCAGGACACTCACAGCTACTCTCATCCCAAGATACACCATCTTACACCTGTTCTCACACCCAGAGACAGGCTACGGTCAACTCCAACTAAACATGGCTGAAGGGCCGTGTGTAGTGTGGGGTTGGGTGGTTTGGTGGTGGGGGGGGTGGGGGGGAGCGGTTTGCCACAGGGTTTAGCTGCAGGCCAGGCCTTGACGGCAACCCCTGGCATGCACAGGCGAAGGCAGTGGAAGTTCGGGTGCTTATGGGGGTTAGCGTCAGGGCCATGCACTGCTAATTAACCCACAAATTATGGCATTCATGACATCTTTGCTAACATCATTAATAATATCACTGTTATATTTGCAGTACAATTTTTAACAAAAAAAACTGTGCATGGCGGGGGCGCGATCATAGTTACCTTAGGGCTTGAGTTATAGTTACTTGAGATAGATCTAACTATAACTGGTGAATTTTTATCGTTTTGTACGTTTAAAATGTGAGCCTAACTATAACGTTCTTGTAACCTTTGTTTTTTAAGTGAATTTCTTTTATGATTGTTTTAAATTCTATTTCCTAACTATAACGTCACTGTAACCTTTGTTTTTTTCAGTAAAACAAGGCAGACCTTTAATGCCCTCAAGTATGCAGATTAACCCACATTATTAAGGAGGGGAGGACCCCTAGAATTAAACTGGGGACATGATTTCTTTAAAGCTGTCGATGCCTCTATATATAAAGCTCTGGAGTCCACCATGGCCCCTACTGATAAGAAGTTGGATTTTTTGGAACTTAAATGTAGAGTCTATTTTTTCAAGAAGTGATGCTGGTCACCTACTTCTAGATCCCCAATTCAAAACAGGGGATACTCCTCCACGTAAGGCTACTACTAAGCATAAGCATGGCCAATGGGTTTATTTAGAAGCTTTTGCAAAACTCATAAAATGTTTTTCAGCCACACGATTTATCTTCCTAAGCCATAGATCTTCCTCCTGGTTTAGATTTACCTCCCCAACTTTCCCAGTGACGCCTAATGTGATTGTTTCACCAAAAGATTCCGATGGAGATTCTGAACATAATAGATTGCGTTGCCCACTGCTCCTGATCATCTTGAGGGTGGGGATTAATCAGCAGATACTCAGATCTCCATTTCAGATATGTTTGATCCAGACAACATCCATCACCCCCATTCTTCCGATTGGGCCCTGGTGTGAAAGTCGCAACTTAAAGGCGGGTGGCTCCGTAAACCCCTGGAAAAGGAAGCATGCAATCGGCTTAAGCCAGAAAGCCCCTCTCCGTCTCTGAACCATAAGCTGGCACTCACATCTGCGATCAATGCATGCATGGCTACTTTTCTAGCAAAATATATCCAGGATCCTAAAAATGGCATTGATCATTGCCAGGATAAGTTACTTGATGTGGTGGGGGTCCCTTGACAAAAATTATTGATATGGGAGAGGAACCAAAAGAGTCTGGGTCTCTAATACATCCTGACATTCTCTCTGGTTGAGCCCAAAGGCATTATATTTTGGGGCAATGCAAATTGTGCCATTTATACTGAGCGATGTCACTCACTCTTGATTAAGGTGGATCTGAAGCCAGGGGATCTCTCCATCTGTGAGGCTAGGCCTGTGGCCCAGTGTGGACATTTTGGAGGCTTTCATTAAGGAGCTAGGGAAGTTGATGGCCACATTCACTTCCTTGGACAAAGCAAAGGCATCGATGAAAAAATATTTACCCCAAAGGTATTTGCAGCGGACGGTTGTGGTTGACCAGCCGTGTTTTATTCTTGACCTCTAGAATGGGCTTGGTGTGAAAGAGGACACTGGCAGGATTCAAACAGATTTGTTTTTTTTAACCCCTACAGAGGCCAGCAACATCTCAGAGGAGATAGAGCTCAGTTCTGTGGAGGTAACTCCAATCCCATTCCACAGGTGAGTATCATCCCCTCTTCCCATGTAAAAGCATGAGGTAGGGTGGAATATTTTGCACAGAACTGGAGGGCTCTACCAACAGATGTATGGGTATTGCAGGCAGTCAGAGGTTTCCAAATAGAGTTTTTGGGGTCTACCAGGCAAGATTCTCGCCCTCTAACATTTTCAGATCGGCTGGACATACCCTTACTTATAGCAACCCGAGGGAAAACATCCTCTGTTTAGGAAACTGCTAAAGGGGGGTTTGTCTCTTACCTCTGGAGCCTGGGTATTCTTATCCTTGGGATGTTAAAGTCCTTAATCTTTTCATATCTTGGCAAAGTAATAAATAATTGTCAAGGAAAGAGCTATCATCTAAGTTGGCAATGCTTTTTTGCCTAGTCTTATGACGAAGAGTTTCAGATGTTAGAGCATTGGGCTTAACAGGTAGGTTTATTTTACTCTGGATGGGGTCACATTTAATATTTGTAGGTGGATGAAGTGTAATTCAAGAATGGTGTCTTATCCAGCTTCTAGTGTCCTAAAATGTGTGTGGACAAATGAATAAAAAGTTATGAAAGCATGACAGCAGAGTTCGGTCCTGCAAATGAGAAACAACTACTGTTATCTTCACGTAAGCCACATAAGGACGTTTCTGATCCTACCATAGGCAGGTGGGTGTGTTGTGTTATGCAGGAAGCAGGGATTGATACTAAGATCTTTAGAGCACATTCTGCCAGAGGTGCTATGGCTTCTAAAGCCTTTCCACTGGGTACTAAATTGGAAGACATTTTGAGTGCGACAGATTGGCCTTCTGACTTTACATTTAAGAGTTTCATTTTAAACCAGTTAATGATGTTGCCACGTTAGTAGCCAGTAATCTTTAAAGTAGCATTATCATCACCTTCGGGCCTGACAGATTGAAAAATGTCCTAGCTACAGTGATAAAAAGTTTCAATTCTATTAACGACTCTGAGGTGAGAATTATCCTTCCCAGTATGAACAATGTGAATTATTCCATTCTGTAGGGTATTGTTTTATGGTAAGATTTGTATTATAATGTGGTTACTTATGTTGAAGTTTAGAAGTTGTTCTAGGCCATATTTTCTATTGCTAGAACTAGCTTTTGGAAGGTGATGTGCGATATTTCATGTTTCTGTTGCTTTATAGTAAAAGTATTTTATTTTAAATGGGAACGATTCAGCTAAACAAGAATAATCTCTTCATTGGAAGTGGCATGGGTCACAGGAAGAAAGCGGGGGCACGAACAGTGAAGCAGAACTTCGTGGACTATTCTGGACCGCTATTTGCTGGAGACATGCTGTTCTTTTCCCTATGTTTGATGGGAAATGTAGTTTGAGTTTAAGCTATTCTGTTTGGCTGCTGGTGAAAAATAAACACGAAAGTACCGCATGATCCACGCATCCGAGACCTGAATAAAATTTAAGCTTTCCGTTATGGCAGCTAGGACATTTTTCAATCTGATTGACAAGCCCCTCCTTTGTGCCTACATTTTGATAGTTAATATTGTAAATCAAAGATTGCATTTAATTTAAAAAAAAAACTGAAACTCTGTCTAGTTACTACTGTCTTAGCTTCAAATGAAATATTGCAAACATAACATGAGGTATGTACAATTCCTGTGCACATGGGCCAGATGGTAGTCCTATTACTATTTTGAAGTTGGCACATTTTTTATGGGGGAAACGTTAAACCGCTTGTTTCCTTGTGGGTGAAGTTCAAACTGATTCTAGATTCCAGGAAAGTAAATTAAATCATCTCAATGTATAAAAAATGATGATGGATCTAAACCTTTGAAGTACTGCCAATCAGCTTGCTTTATGTAGGCAGAAAATAATTTGCAAAGGTTGCGCTGCTACAACTGGAAAAATGAGTGACAAAAAATCATCTGTTTCTAATTGGGAAACTTGGATTTCGTACATCTGGCTAAATAATTGATACAATTATGCTTTCAGTTTTTGAGTGATAAGTATGTGAAGAAAGAAATTATATACTGCTTATGTTGATATTAACTGTGCATTTGATAGAACGGATCACTCAGCACTTCAGGCAAAAGTTAAATCAACAGAATATTTCTGACGAAATGTTGCAGGCTCTAATTAAACTTCCTTTAGATACTTGGCTGCGGGCTCTAATGAGAGCAAAAAATGGGCTTACAAGATGCACACAAATGGATTGAAACAATGCTGTGTCCTTGCACCTTTATTATTTTCACTGCATACATGCCTTGAAAAAACCTAAAAATGAAATGTTACCAGACTTGCAGGTCTAGTGACTTGAATAATCTACTCGACCTAACTAATGTGCATGCCCTGCGAACTGGTTTCAAATTGTGTGATCCTGGGCAAATGTTTTATTTTAGAGTTGCCTTTATCTCTTTTTATTATCACATCAAAGATAATCTTGCAATATGTGAGTTCAGTATATATGCTGTACAAAAACAAAATCTGGTATGATTTAATGGACTGAACATTTGCTCAATGTATAATAAGGATCTTGCCCACATATAGGGTACACATGACCCCTGACTTGCCTATTAGCTCACTAATAGCACTGCCATGAAGAAAGGGGCAGATTGTTTTCTCAGTTCACATTTAAAAACTCTCACTTTTATACCCAAAGCATTATGTGGTAGCACACAGTCATTTACAGACTGCACATATTCTATTTCCAGCACACAGACAAAAAAAAATCGAATTGCTGAATTATATTTTAAAATATTCGTACAGTTCATTCACAAGCTATTGAAATTTTATGTTAGACAAGAAATATGACATCCTACAGCCTTTCATTTCATATTCCTTCCACAGCATGATTGTCAGACATTCACTTCACAAAATCATCAAAGTGCAACAACAAATGGGCCACATTGTTTGGAGAGTCCAACTTACATCTGAAGTACTACTTTAAGGTTACTAAACATTGGTATAGTTCACACCTTCACACTGAAAGGAACTACAAGCTTAAATTCACACACAGGGGGGCATGGATATTCCCAGACAGCATTTCAAATATTGCAGATTGTGTCGTTTTTGGTAAACGAAGGGCATGAAGACATCAATTTATCATTGATTTTTTATACCAGTATTGAGTTTTCTGTGTTTGCATTACATAGACACAGTACATGACAGGCATTGTGCTCGCACCAATACATGTCAGGGATGTGGAATTCCTGTAGCCCGCCACCCGGGACATATTGTTTCGGGTCAAGGACAACAAGTTTTCATGTTTATTTTGTCCTTGGGACAAGTAGACCCAACCCCCCAATAAGTCTGCAGTTAAGGTAATATTTGTGTTAAGCTAATGTTAATGCTGTTCAAACTTGTATTTATGGTTCATTATGAGAAGCCTTCATGATTAGTGTGAATGCTGTAAATAAACGTTTTAAGGTCACACTGCACTACTGACAGTGATCCCACAAATTTTTTTTACACGTTTAAAAAGTTTAATAATATGAGGCTACGTATAATGCTCCCCTAATGCTCTCTGATTAGATGCAAATGTTTGCAGAAACCTGTAAGCAAGAGTGATGATTCTTTGCTATCAAAATAAAATGTTCAGAAAAAATGTAAGTAGGAAAAAAATTGTTTCGCTACTATGAAATTTTAGGTGCTATTTCTTTGAAGCGTCATTTAGTAAAATGTTTTGATGCATGCTAGTATTTCCAAACAATACTCCTAATGGAAACTCAGGCCCTCATTTTGACTTCGGTCGTCTTTTTGAAAGACTGCCGAAGCCACTGCAGCCAGCAGACCGCCAGTGCTGGTGGTGTCCTGACCGCCATATTAGGAGTCATAGGAGGATGGAAGTCCGACTCTGAAGAGGCGGTTGCATCGCCAGCAGTGCTACGGCAGCAAGACTCCGCCCGCCGTATTACGAGCCATGATACGGCTTGGCGGCGTCCTGCAGGTGTGGTGGTGCTGGCGATGCAAGAAAGCCTGGACCCACCCCCTTCCAGATTACCTCCTTGACGGAGAATGTAAGTGATCGGCCCGAAAGAGGGGTGTGGGGGGTGAGGAGTGTTGGGTGCTTGTGTGTGGTGTGTGAGTGTATGTGTGCGAATGAAGGTGTAGGAGTGCGTGTCTGTGAGCGAGTGAATGGGAGTGTGTGTCTGCATGTATGAGAGTGAGTGGGGGTGTCTGTGTGAATGTATGCCGAGGGGTGTGTATGTGAACGCATGCATGCATGCATGAAGGGGTGTTTGTAAGTGTGTGGGGTGCATGTGTGTGGACGTGTGGGTGTGTGCCGTCGACTGGAATGGGGATTCCTGTCACCGGGTGAGTTTCCTCCAGGGTTTTCTGAGGCCTGCAGCGTGGTTGGAGGTTCTCACCACTGGACATGGTGGTGCGACCGCACCAGCGTGCCAGGCGCCGTTGTGGAGGTTTGGCACCGGCCAAACCCCACAAATTGTGATGTGGCAGTCTTTACCGCCAGCCTCATAAAGAGGGCCTCAGTGTAACCATTTTCAACACAAACAGGGAAAGCATGAAAATAAACAAGAACTGGCAAAGCCAACCAATCCAACATTTTTTGTGAGTCTTTTGGTTTCATCAATGCATGAATTGTTTTGAAATGGCTTCTATAACACTTTATTGTTGTGAGAGCTGTCAGACACTCACCTTTGTAGCAAACACTGGCAAAAAGAAAAAAAAGGTTTCGGTCTCAAAAAGCACACACTGCACCCAGTGGCGTAACAAAGGCCTGCAAACCCCTCCAGGAGGCCCCCTCGCACAGCACCTACCTTGAGTAAGTCTGGATTGGGGCCCCCTCCAGTTTCGTTAGGCCACTGATTGCCACAGTAGTTCCTGGCACTGAACAGAACTACTTTGTGTGCCAATATGCTCCTTGTGGAAGGGCAGAATGCGATCACTCACAGTAAAGACATCCGATAGATAGAGGGAGAAATAGAAGAAGTTTAATAAAAACATCTTTGTTAACGCCAGACCTAATTACGGACCCAATTCTTAAAGAAAGTCACAAAAGTGCACCCATGGTATGTCTTTGCATTAGTGGTTTTCATGAATTCACAAGAGCTTACAGCACTAGACCAGGACATCATACTCCTAGAAAATATTTGTGAACTGTGTTTTAGCACGAGCAAATATGCATGTGTAGATTTGCTCACACAAAAATCTGTTGAGCGTTTACAAGTTCACTTTTCCTCCAACCACTTTATTCCCAGCCCTGGAAGATTTTCCATTCTGCCATTGTCAGGAGTAAATTTACAACCTTTCTCATTATAGGAAAAGGTTAGAGAAGAGCTGGTGAAAATCCTTAAAGCATGCAAATTAGTAGGTTTGCAGACTTGAAGGCATTCCAGCCCTAAAACTATTGCTTACTGCTTCCTCCGTCTCAAGTATGTAGATCTAAGGAATGGTGGCAAAATAAGGAAATTGCTATAGTAAGGATTCAAATTCTAACTATTCAACCCTACTATAGTAGTAGCACTGGCATAATCAGAGGGACGATTATCAGAGCTCTTACATAATGAGATGGCTGGTATAATTTGTTGCAGCATTACATGGCACCAAAGGGACAAGTAGATTTTTTTCGAGGACAAGTAGATTTAACAAGCAACCTGTCCCATGGACAAGTAGATATGTTATTAAATTCCACTCCCCTGCATGTATTAATACCTCAATGAAGCATTGTTTAACAAATAAAACTCATACAGTGGTGAGCCTGATCATGCACAATGTATCAAGAGTATTGTGTAGCAGAAGCAAGGATTGGGTGCACTCTGTTTTGGGTCATCGGTCCCTAATCAGGAAAAGTTCACTTGGAGGGGCTGGATACATATGATGCGAACTGCTAGCTGAGAGGTGTATAGGGGTGGAGGAGTGTGGCATGTATGTCAGGCCATGGTAGTCTGTTATTTCCAAAGGTGGTTTGAAATGTGAAAAGCAAATCATCCTATGAGGCTGCAATAGGTCACCTATGGAGACCACATTTCTCTTCTCAGTGCAGAGAGACAGACTCTGTCTCAGACCAGTGAATAACTGTGCCTCGCCGCTGTGCAGATACTGACAACAACAGTGGTTTCCATTTCATCTTAATTCTGCACCTGACTAGTAGTAGAGCCAGGTCAATGAAGTAGCTGTCCGTTCCTCTGGCCCTCTGGCACGAATGAAGCCCCAGTATGCAGCTTTCTATGCAATTCACGTTATGGCTGCACTTGATCCAAGTAAGAATTGGGGATACTTCGGCCCAGAAGGCTTGAATCATCAGGCAGTCTCAAAACATGTATTTTATGAGTCACGCCAGTAAACTTCCTGCCTTGTCCCCCTCTGTATGTACTTTGGCATGGTACGCCTTATAGTCTCTGCAGCGTAGTGATTCAAGTAGTCAGGCGTGGTGCTCCCGTGCATCAACTGCATCATCATTAGCAGTCGTCCTCCACAATGGCCATTTCCAGGGTGTAGAAGGACTCTTAGCTGTCCCAATTTGCAATTTAACGTTTCCTTCGCACCTATAATCTTGTGTATACTATGCCCCCATATTACTGTCCTTAGTGCGTCTCATTCCACTAGACCGGTGGAACCAGATGAGTTGTGGGTTCTGCTGCAGATTGTGACAGTGCTGTGGACTTCAGCGTATCACAGGGTATTTCACCACTGCTATCAGTCTACCCAGACAGGGGTGGGGGATTTAGGAATAAAGGAGAGGCCTCCGAGCCTTATGTCTCCCAATTTTCAGGGACTGCAATACTCCTTTGCAGCTTTTGTAATTATGTGTGATACGAGGTGGCAATTACTTTGGTCCCTAAGAGTGCAGTTTTCCCCCAGCTCAATAGCACAGGTAAGTCCAGGCTGGGGAGTCACGAGCAATCTACTTTTGTGCAGGGCCTTAAAAATGGCAATATGTCCAATATAGTCCAGAGCTCACAGACTGCAAGCATGCCGAATGTTCCATTGTCAGTGCCAAACAAGGTGGTGAGCTGGAGGAACAGGAAAGGCGGGAAAATGACCAAAGCCTTTAAGGTCGAAGTGAGGCTCCAGATGGTAAGTGCAATCCACATTATCAATCCCCCCAACTCAGCCAGATCTGCAACCACTGCTGCAGAGGCAAGGAAGGGCTGCAGCGGCCACATGCAAATGAGGGCATCCTAGCCTAGTAGGTCCATAAGCAGGCCTCATCGCGTGAAACGAACCCTCACACTCCACCATTGCAAACGATTAGTATGCAAGACATTCTGACACACTGCATGGGGAGGGTGGGAGTCACGCCCAATTTGTCTCTACTCTCTGTAGGAGCTTCAGTCAGCACGACTGCATCCCAGGACCTTCTGCTGCAGTGGTAGCAGGCAATGCTTGCCGGTCCGTACTTGGGCTGTCGCCCACCAGTTTCTCTGAAGACCTCTCAGTCGAAACCCGGTGGTCATCAGTTTCCCGTGCTTGCCACCAGTCTAAGTGCGCTCGGGGCAGCCCTGATTTTTTCCGGATTATGGTCCCGATCGGGAGCGCCTCTAAAAAGCGTCTGCAATCTTGCAGCGACAAACCACGTCTTCCCATCAATTTATCACTGAAACTGTTGCAATCGATATGTTATTCCAAATGAAGTGAAGTCTCCTTTCATGGGATGTGGGTGAGCCTCTGCTTCATAGGTATCATCGCAATGAAAACAGCAGGAAACATGCCCAGCACAACTGCTTTCCATCTCGTTCACCTCTGGCACATTTCCGTGCGCACATAAGCAGTGGTGGCAGTGAAATTGATGAAACACAGCCCCAAGAGTATGATCAGCATGCACAGGTAAGTCCCAACAATGACGACTCTGCAGATCATCATTGCCATTCGGAGCAATAATGATCTCAGCTCTGTTTACGTTCTACCGGGCAATGCACGAGCCCGGTAGAACGTAAAAAGAGCTGTCAGAGCCCAGTTTACCTTCTGATCATAGTGCTGCCATAGAACCTCTGGGGTCAGATCTCAATTGCAGAACCAACTGCAAGGACCACGCCAGGGCTGGCATCTGCGACCTCCGGTGGCCCCTTAATAACTGTCCATGTATCTGGCGCAAACTAACTACTCAGAGGAAAATAAATATTTTCGAAGCTGCTGTCTCTCTCTGAAGGCTTTGTTCATTCCAAGAACAGAAGCTTTGAACCAATCCAGTCTATTTGTAGGTAGGGGTGGATGAAATCCAGTATGAAACAGAAAGGTTTTGACAATTATTTTGCTCACTGCCTAAACAATAAAGACTAACTTTAAAATGCATCTTTATTAGACATGCACAGGCCTCATAAAATGATTAACCTCTTAGCTGCTGTCCGAACCCCCCCCCCCCCCTACGTGCTGAGCCCTTTTTTGGCTATTTGGGGTAGTTCGCGCTTAGGCCTTCATTACTTTTTGTCCACATAAGCTATCCACACCAAATTTGTGTCCTTTTTTTCCAGCATCCTATGGATTCTAATGCTAGTTTGTGGTTTCCCCTGGAGGAGACCAAGAAATTAGCCAAAATACAGTGAAAATTTCGTTTAAAAAAAAAAAAATGGGAAAAAAGGGCTGTCGAAGAAGGCTTGTGGTTTTTTCCCTGAAAATGCCATCAACAAAGGGTTTCTGGTGTAAAATCACCATCTTCCCACATTTCAGGAACGGGCATACTTGAATTAGAAAACCACTTTTTTCAACACAATTTTGGCATTTTACTGGGACATACCCCATTTTTACTATTTTTGGTGCTTTCGGCCTCCTTCCAGTTAGTGACAGGAATGGGTGTGAAACCAATGCTGGATCCCGAAAAGCTAAACATTTCTGAAAAGTAGACAAAATTCTGAATTCAGCAAGGGGTCATTTGTGTAGATCCTACAAGGTTTTCCTACAGAAAATAACAGCTGAAATAAAAAGAAATATTGAAAGTAAGCTGAAAAAAACAGCCATTTTTCTCCACGTTTTACTCAGTAACTTTTTTCCTGCAATGTCAGATTTTTTTAAAGCAATATACCGTTACGTGCGCTGGACTCTTCCGGTTGCGAGGATATATAGGGCTTGTAGGTTCATCAAGATCCCTAGGTACCCAGAGCCAATAAATGAGGTGCACTTTGCAATGGGTTTTCATTCTATACCGGGTATACAGCAATTCATTTGCTGAAATATAAAGAGTGAAAAATAGGTATCAAGAAAACCTTGGAATTTCCAAAATGGGCATAAGGTAAGGTGTTGAGAAGTAGTGATTATTTGCACATCTCTGAATTCCGGGGTGCCCATACTAGCATGTGAATAACAGGCCATTTCTCAAATAGACGTCTTTTTTACACACAGTCTTAAATCTTGAAGGAAAAAATGTAGAGAAAGACAAGGGGCAATAACACTTGTTTTGCTATTCTGTGTTCCCCCAAGTCTCCCGATAAAAATGGCACCTCACTTGTGTGGGTTGGCCTGGTGCCTGCGACAGGAATAGATCACACAACGGTCAATGTTGGTCCTTACATGAGGCAGCTCTTGACCCTGGGGTGATCCATTCCTGACGCAGGCACTAGGTGTAGGCACTCAAGTGGGGTAGTGTTTTTATCAGGACAGGTGAGGAATCACTGGGTGGTAGGAATTTTGTGGATCCCAGCATATTCCTGTAGTTTGTGTGACAGAAATGCGAGAAAAATAGAGTTTTTATTCAACATTTCAGCTTTGTAGGGTATTCTGGGTAAGAAAACTTTGGGGAATCCACACAAGTCACACCTCTGTGGACTCCGCCGGATGTCTAGTTTCCAGAAATGTTTGGGTTTAGTGTGTTTCTCTATATGGCCGCCGAACCCAGGACCAAAAACACAGGTGCCTGCCTTACAAAACCAGTTTGTTTCGTGATAGATAATTTTGATGTCTCCACAATACAATTTGGGCGGTGGAATTTGGGGCTGAACTAAATTGGGGAGCTCCCAAGAGAGCACTCTCTCTCTCTGCTTGCCGCCGCGTTCACCTGCTTTCTGGGTTGGGCTAACCCACTATTACCACGTTGCACAGACTGTGCTTGCGAAGGGACAGCAGGACTGTCCTCATCACCTCCCTCATAATTTACTGGAAGAGGAGTTATCGAATGGGACTCCAACTGAAAAATCACTCCGAGTCTGCGGCATTGTCCTATCCCTCAGATGCTGTCTCAGTATCTGATGTCTCAGTCTCTGATCCTATGTCAGAGCTGTCCTCTAGAACCCGAGTGATGGCAGCAGTCATCCATCAAGATGCCATCTCTGCTATTGGCTAAACTGTTGCTCTAAAACACTAGCCTACGTAGACATTCACAAAATCAATGGTGTGTGTGAGATACGTGCAACAGTAGAGGCCACCTTACCTGCGCTTCTTTCCTCAATCAGCACATTCTTTCAAGACACTCAAAAAACACCTTGTCACATACCATTCGTCATAGTCTTTAGCACCTCCTGCGCCCAGTCCAACAATCATTATTGGTGCTCCCACTCCCTCCTCCTCGGATTCCCTCATTACCACCCAGCAAAAGTGCCCTTCATCTCTCCATAGCCGCCCTCCACCCCGCACATACATTTAATTTGTATTATAGCGCAGGTAATGGCTGACTTTACTAATGTACTCAGCTATTTACATAAACTACAGATTTGCTCTTTGCAGTAGGCATATAAACCTTCTGCGCTTCTTTATGGCACTAAAACTGCCACTAGAAAAAAGTCTCACCCTTTTGTAGCAGAAACATAATCACAATACTTACTTGACTTTTTTTATTGCTGCCTAAAAGCTACAGTTGAAATGCGTCAGTTGAAGTACGTGCATTGCTTTGAAGACGCAAGCTGCAAGACAACTGGTGGATAAAAAATATATATATATATATATATATCAATCACTTTTATATGTGGGTCAGGTTTTCCTGGGGGCCAATCGCAGACCCAGGGAAACCACACATGTATTGACAAAAGTGATATATATATATATATATATATATATATATATAAAATATATCTACATAGATATATCTATAGATAGATCTATCTATCTATCTATCTATCTATCTATCTATCTATCTATATATAGATCTATATTTTTTAAGTAGTTGTATGGTTTCCTTTGGGGCCAAAATGGCCCCCAGGGAAACCCTACAATAACGAAAAAAAAAAATGCCCCCACAGGGGGTCGCCCTGCCCACGGGCGACCCCCTGTCCATTTCTTTTTATTTGATTCATTTATTTAAAAAAATTAAAAAAATGTAGCCCCGGGGGGGGGGCGGGAGGCGCGATTGCAAGCGATCGCGGACCCCCAGGGGACACCTACCTTTTAAAAAAAAAAAATATATATGCCCCCGGGAGGGGGCCGCCCCGTTTTCCGAGGGGGGCGACCCCCCCAAGTGAAATCCCTGGTGTCTAGTGGTGTTTCCTGGCCCCCGATCGCAGCAAAGGCCTCGTAAGAAAGGGGAGAGTCTCCCCTTTCTTACGAGGCCTTCCCGAACGTGGGGAAGGCAGTTAGGGGCCGTTTTTCCCATTGGAGCAGGAAGCGGCCGCAAGGCTGCTTCCTGCTCCGATGGGGAAATCAACAAAGTGACGTCAGCGTGCCGTGATCACAAAGGGGCGGATGGGGGGGCGGGGGAGACACGGAAAAGCTTCCGTGTCTCCCGGGGTATAAAAAAATAAAAAATAAATCCTGATTTATTAACCCCCTCCCTGGTGTCGGCCACTGGTCGTGACCCGCACCAGGGAGGTAGTGCGGGCGTCAGCCAGTGGCCAACGCCGGCACCCAAAGGGTTAACAAGTTAAAAGACCTGCAGTTCTAGTGACCAGAATTTTCAATGATGTAACAAATGTTCTTGACCCACCAACCGTTCTCAAATTGTTGTTCCTCATTATCAAATAGGTGAGTTTAGCACGCCTTCTGTACAAAAATCCATTTTGTTTGATTTAATAGATTAAACTTCTGCTCAAAGTATAATAAATACTAATCTAGCCTACATATCGGGTACACGTGACCCCTAACTTGCCTCCTAGTTCATGAAAGAGCGTTGTCCTCAGGGCAGAGCTAGAACGTAGTGTTTCTCAGCTCATGTTTAAAATCTCTCCCTTTTAATAAATATATTACAACAGCATGTAGTGCCTACTGTACATGACAATGCGCTACCGCATTTTCCACTGAACTGGGCACAAAAATTCCCACTGATATCCAGTTTTAATTATAACACTATATAGCAAACAAATGATAATGTTTGGTAATCTGGTTTCTCCAAATATTTATCAAATGCACATCACCAAGTAAAGTGTCCATATTAACTACTAAAATGTTTGTTTCCATACCACTTCTGAATTACAAAATGAATATTTTTTCCAAATTGCTGATATACTAAGAAATATTTGTACTGTTCATTTATAAGCTATTTAAATGGTAGGGTGAGGCAGCAAATATTTTCATCCCGCGAAGCACTGTGAGGCAGCTATGCAATTCAGCTTTGACTCATCTGGAGGATTTGGTGGCAAAAACAACTGCTTCTGCTGGGCCTTGATGACGACATATCCAAGGGATCTTCCGATTTTGACTTCCATTTCAGAACTAAGTTAGAAGGTAAAAACTTTGGCTGAGATGACCCACTTGATGTATCTAATGTCTGCGCCATTGTGGTATGAATAAAATAGCACCTTTGCCCCAGTAAGCTGCAAACCGGTGGTTTTCAAAAGGTCTTTCATTTTTCTAGCTGTCCCCACCTTTAGTGTACTAAGCTCCTTTCTTTGGCTATTTGGGGTAGTCTGTGCTTAGGCCCCCCCCATACTTTTTTTGCACATAAAGTATCCATACCAAATTTGTATTTTTTTGGGGGGGGCGTTGGCGGCAAGATGGCCAATCGGAAGCACTAAACAAGTGCTCCTGATCCCGGCTCGTAATCCTCCCTGACCCTGTGGCCACGAACCTCCGCGGACCCGGCAGTCGAGTCCTGGAGTCCTGGAGTCTGCAGGAGCAGAAGAGTGTACGGGGAGAGCTGAGGGGGAGAACGTTTGAGTCGCCGGGTGCCGAAATCGAGCAGCAGGGGGGTGTGCAAGCGGAGCGCCTGACCCTAAGATGGCGGGCGCGATCACGGGCGCGAGCTAAACGTGGCAAAAGTTGGCCGGAGGAGACACTGGAGCGGCGCAAATCCAAGGAAGAAGTTTCCTGCAGGAGAGCCACTCAGGGTGAGGGGTTGAGTGGACTTTGACTCTGCACCCCTAGCCTCTGCCCCCCTGAGAGTGGGTACAGTGTTGGAGTTGGATTGGAAGCCTGCTGTGGTGATTGGGGCAGCGGTGGAGATCAGTGCTTGCCCCCTACGGAGTGTGCACAGGCCCTGGATGCTTGGGGTTCACATAGCTGCATTGGGCACACATTGACAGCTGGAGTCGTCGCTGGACTAGTTCTTGAGGAGTGACTCCTGTGCGCTGGAGATCTGGCAGAGTTCTTGAGTTGCACAGCTCTGGAGTGCAAAACTATCAAGCTGTGCATCGGATCCGTCGTCTCGGGTACAACACTTGTGCTGCTTCTACATATGCTGGCAACCCCACAGGGGTTGGGGGGTTAAGAGACTGAGAGGTGTTGGGCGGCAGGAATACGGAGTTTGACTGCCTGCCTCATGCCTGGAGGGCTTGAGCCTGGCATTTGGTGTGTTCCTTCGTGACTGCCACTCCAACAGGTGGATACCAAGGGCAAAGGCAGAATGCAAAAGAGTACGCAGCAAACGCGGATGGACCAATACACGGCGCAAAGTTCAGGTGTGAGTCTACAAAAAGATCTCCCAGGCCCCTTGGAGAAAGGTGCAGAACCCACTGGTACGCAAATCCTGGCTGCTATTGAGTCCTCGCGGCAGGTAATGCAAACTCAGATCGCGGCCATAGGGGTGGATGTCAATCTGCTTCGTGCGGACCCAAGAGTAGTGGCGGAACGCTCGGTGGCCACTGAGAAACAAGTGACGTGCCTGCAGTCTGAGATGGATACGCTGAAGGCCTCGGTGGCCATCCTTGAAGCTAAAACACACAAGCTGGAGGCGAGGGTCGAGGATGTGGAAGGTAGGGAAAGACGGTGTAACCTCCGCATAGTGGGCTTTCTCAAAGGTGTGGAGGGGGCGAATGTGGAGGCTTTCTTGGAAGAGTGGATCTGAAAAACGTTGCCTGAGGCACCCGTATTGGCTGTATTTGTGGTGGTGTGTGCACACAGAGCCTTAACAGCGCCGCCACCGCCAGGGATCACCCCCCATGAATAATTACAGCCAAGGTCCTTAACTATAGAGACCGAGATGTAATCTTGCAGGAGGTGCGCAAACATGGAGATCCTACCTTTGAAAATCACACCATCCGTTTTTTCCCTGACTATACCAGGATGGTGCAGCTACAGAGGCAATCCTTTGCGGGTGTTAAGCGCAAGCTTAAAGAACTGGGTTATACCTATATGCTGTTGTTCCCAGCTAAGTTGAAAATTCTCCATGCAGGTCGCTCACACTTTTTTCCATCTCCTGAAGCAGCTTGGGACTGGTTGGAATGGAACGGTGTGGCGGGAACGCCAGATTTCCTGGTTGGAGAGAGTGGCAGAAGGCCCTGAGGGACAGCGGAAGTGCATACTGCAGCCCGCAGGAGCACCCGCAGATGCCATGCCGGCCAAGGAAGCCGAGTGATTGTTCGTTCGCTCGGCGCCCTGGGTCTTGAACGTTGGAGACAGGAGCGAGAGGAAGCCAAACTTTTGGTTCAAACTGTCACGTCGGAGGCGTACTCCCGCTCCTGGTACCCCTGTGTTGCGGGCAGGCTGTCTCCGGATTTGAGCCCTGAGGGCACCTGAAGGCTTCATTGGCCATGCGGTCGGAGCTGGAGCCACGTACCTTGGTTTTGGGGGATTCTTTGAGGTCTTCCCCCTGTTGTGCCCTCCTTCTTTCTCTGACCCCTCCCTTCTCATTCTGATGCTGACTATGGATGGGAGGTAGCGGGGGTCCGGGTCAATGATTGTGCCAGGAGTTGCTGTGGAGTGGTGGAGCTGAGCTAACCCCCCTCCTTTTGTTGTTGTTGGTTCTACTTGTGGGTATAGTGTGTGTGTGCGGGCCGGACAATTGGCGTGGGTGGAGTGTCGGAGCGCTGCCTGGACCTGACTCTAGCTATCGAGCGAGCGGGAGCGGCGATCGACCTCCCACCTCTGGATTATAGAAGTGATAGCGGGGTACACACTTGGTTGGGCAGACACTAGTGGTGCGAGGTGTTTACCTGGGGTGGGATGGGGAACTTATCTGTAGGTTCTTGTTTGAGTTGGAGTTTCGTATTTGACACTGTAGGCGCTGTGAGTGTCCTTCTGTTTAGGGACATCGACTTGCCTGGTTTCGCAAGCGGGAACCGGGGGACTATATGGTGGGGGCCGTGGGTGGTTGGGGTGGGGGGACGACCAGGTGGGGTGGTGAGTGGTGTGGAACAGATTAGACCATGGTGGGTACCTTGACACGCATAGTTACATTGAACGTTAGGTGGTTTAACTCCTAGGTGAAGCACTATAGAGTGCATACGTATCTTCGGCGGCCTGGCGTAAATATTGCTCTCCTGCAGGAGACTCATTTGGTTGAGAATGAAGAGCATAAAGTGCAGAAAAAGTGGAGGGGGAGCTATATTCCGCGACCTATTCCTCCTACGCTAGAGGGGTTTCAGTCTGCGTGGCCCATGCGACACTCTTTGTACTACAAAATCTAAAAGCAGATGTGCAGGGACGTTACATATTTCTTCATGGCTTACTTGATGGCCGTGAGATCTGTCTGTTGAATATCTACGCCCCTAACACGGATGATGCGGGATTCTATCATCAGATACAACAGGAACTAATATAATTTACAGGGATACCCATTCTGTGGGCAGACAACTTTAATTGCGTCCTCAATGGAGAGCTAGATAGAGACCCCCCGAAGTTGAATATGAAAGCGCATATGACTGCCAAACTGCCAAACGTTATGAGGAATCTCCACTTTGTGGATGTGTGAAGAGAAATGCACCCCTCGTCTAGAGTGTTTTCGTGTTACACGCCCACCCATGGGGCTTACTGACGTCTGGACAGATTTCTTCTAGCCAATAATGGCTCCCTAGTCGTTTGCTGAGTTGTTTATCAGGCCCGGTTTTTGTCGGACCATGCCCCCCTCCTTCTAGAGTGTGAGACGCACATGCCCAGGCCAGTGATCCCCCTGTGGTGGTTGCACCCAGACTTACTAAGTGATCTGGAATATTAAAAAAGATCTCCAGGATGTGCTAGTTGGATACTTTCATACAAACTGGGGTATGGCAGGGACCGAGGCTTAGAGTGGGAGGCACTGAAAGTTGTTATTAGAGGGGAAAGCCTTAGTAAAACATATGGAATTAGGCAGCGCTTGGAGCAGGAGCTCACGAGTCAGGAGGAGGAGTTGGCTACTCTACAGCGTCAAGTTGATAATGGCGACGCTTCAGAGGCGGACTGCCTTGAGGTGAGAGGTAGAATTGTGGACCTCTGGGATAGGCTAGAGAATTATGTCCACTGTAACTACAGGCAGAGACCGTTCTGGGCGTATGCTGGCTTGGCTCCTCCAGCGAGAGAGACCAGTCTCCATTATTCAGTTGCTCCGCGGCTCCTCTGGGGAAAGGATTTTAGGGCTGCTAAGGGTGAATGCACACCTGTGTGAGCATTTGCGAGTTATTTATGCTGCACCACGGAGAGTGGGCGAGACCCCGATTCAGACGTAGCTGAATGGTCTCTGGATATCTCGCCTTACGGCAACCCAGGCGGAGGAATTGGAAGGAGAGGTTTCATTAGGCGACCTGGGAGAGGCGTTGAGTGGTTTGGCGACTGGGAAAGCACCTGGTCCGGACGGGCTGCCAGTCGAATTTTATCGTACATATTCTGCTGTGCTTCTTCCTCGATTGTTGGAAATACTCCATGAGGCGCGAGGGGAGGGTCTGCTACCGGTGCATATGCGAGAAGCTCTGATAATTATGCTACCAAAGCCAGGAAAGGAGGTTAACGACCCCAGCTCATATAGGCCGTTTTCCATGCTGAATGTTGATGTTAAACTACTCGCTAAAGTATTGGCCTCTTGGTTGAGTAGAGTAGTGACGCATTTAGTGCAGGGGGATCAATGCGATTTTGTGCCCAGTAGGGGAACTCATATGAACATACGGCGCTTATTGCATATACTTCAGGAGACTCGAGGCTCTCCGTTTCCTGCAGCACTAGTGGCGCTAGATATGGAAAAATCGTTCGACACCTTGTCATGGGACTTCCTATGGGAGGTGTTGCGCAGGATGGGCATTGGTCCTGTCTTCTTATCCTGGGTGCGTCTTTTGTACTCGCTGCCCCGGGCGAGAGTGCGTACAGGGGCGATTGTGTCAGACTCCTTTATGATCGAACGCGGCACACGGCAGGGTTGCCCCCTGTCGCCGCTGCTGTTCGCGTTGTCCATGGAGCCACTAGCTATCCAACTATGGACTGGCTTGGATGGTTGGGGTATCCAGGTGGGGGGTGAGAACGCACATAATCTCATTGTATGCAGGTGATGCTCTAGTGTACGTATCGGATCCTGAACAGACGGTCCCCCTCTTGTTGGGAATGATGGATGATTTTGGGCAGGTGTCGGGTTTACGAGTTAACAGGCACAAAACAGTGTTGTTCCCGATGGCATATCTGTCTGTGATAGAAGCTTCGGAGTTGCCCCAATTGGGCTTAACCTGGGAGACGGAGTCCTTTTAATATTTAGGCATCAGAGTTGCTCATTCGGTGCAATTGCAATTCAATTTAAACCTTGGAAGGGTACTAGAGGGCCTCCGTGCATCTGTTCAGTTTTGGACCTCTCTCCCACTATCGGTAATGGGTAGAGTCACGCTCAGTAAAATTATCTTGCTTCCTCGCTGCCTATATGTTATGCAGAATTCACTCTGTGAGCTCCCTCTTTCGATATTTTGGCAACTAGATAAATTGCTCTTATCCTTAGTCTGGGCAGGCAAATGATGCCGAGTTCGCATGGGAATCATGAAATTGGACCTGGCTGATGCCGGCTTGGGACTGCCAGACTTATATTTATATTACTTGGCTGGGTTGCTACAGTACGCAGTCCGATGGTGTGAGGATGTGCCCAATTGGGAAAAGGATTTGTTAGCCGGCTCGGTCTGTGTGGAGCGCCTCCCGCATATACTAATGGGTGGCTCTAGGTTTCTGCAGGGCACCCCCTACTTGGTGGAGCAGGTGTCGAGGGCTTGGGAGAGTGCGGTGGTGCGGGTCCTTCGTAAGGCCCCATATGCTTGCCTGCTCCCCCTGTGGTGGATCCGGCCTTTTACTAAAGCTGCTGAGGTAATGGATTTTGCACAGTGGCGTGCAGGCAGTTGTAACAATACTGGTGACTTATATCGTAATAGCACGTTCATTATGAGGGAGGAGGCAGACTTCATGTTTGGTATAGGTCCAAGGCAGATCTTACAATATGCGAACATCTCGCAGACGGCCAGAGACATTTGGGCGTCCTTTCCGGAGGAGCCCGTTGATTCTCGCCTCCTGGTGTCATTGCTTGATCCCCGGAGGTGATCAGGGCCTGCTATCCCGAACTTACAAAGCTCTCAAGGGTGACAGACGGACTGACCTTCAGGGGATTAGAAGCCAATGGGACACTAGTCTCGGAATGGTGCTCACATATGGGGAATGGAATAGGACCCGTTCTTTGGTGCGGGATGCGACCAGCAACGCTAGGTTTAAGTTGACGCACTTTTATTACTTATATAGAGCATACCTCAACGGTTAAATAGGATATTCCCTTCAAGGCCTGATAGTTGAAACCGTTGTGGAGAGCAGTCGGCTACATTTGATCACATGGCATGGGTCTGTGGCTCTGTCCAGCCTTATTGGCATCAAGTGGTGAAGACGCTAATGGAGGTTACAGCTGTAAGAGTGCAGGTGACAATGAAGCACTGTCTGCTGGGCCTGATCCCAGTCCCCAAAAAGGGTCGGAAAATGGCATGTAGATTTGCACAGCTGGGGCTTTTATTGCCAAAAAGGTGCATTGCGATTTGTTGGGCCGGCCCGCACCCCCGCTACATGTTACTTGGTTAAGTGATTTAGTTGAATGGGCTACTGCAGAAGAATGCCATTTGTGGAGGGATCGATTAGATGAGTATGCTGACCGAGATTTGGAACTCTGGCGTTCCATGAATAATGAGCTAACTGGTGTTCAGGAGAGTGAGGGTGAGAGTCCTTTGACTGATGCGTCTGCCCATTGAGCCCTGGTCGTGGTTGAGCCTTGGGGTGCTGGACCCGGGGATTACCGCGGCACAAATGTGTGTCCTGGTGTGCCCAGGAGGGCATGCTTCCGGTCTTGCTACTTGAGGGGGGCCGTGGGTGGCTCCACCCTCGCTCCCTCGATCTGGCTGTTGTGTCACTCTGGGATGCTGCTGTGTATCCTTGCTGAGTACCCCTCCCACATGCCTGTTGCACCAGATGAACGACGATCATTTGTAGCACTGTCCGCTGGTCTGTCGATGCTCGCTATCACACCAAACCATCACACAAAACCGTATAGGCAAGAGAGGAGGTGGACTAGCTATTATATTCAAACAGGCAATGAACCTCAGTAAAACAGACAATATCTCCATACAAGGTTGTGAAGCCCTCCTCACCAGATGCCACCCTACTCCAACTTCCTCCTGTAACTTTCTCCTCCTTTACAGACCTCCACCTAACAATTCCACATTCCCAGATGCTTTTCTAGATACAGTCTCAAACCTTATTACACTATACTCTAACCTATGCATTCTTGGGGATCTAAACATTTGGTTTGACAAACCTAATATGCCCCATCCAAAAGCTATCACCACTGGCCTAGTCGCATTGAACCTACATCAGATTGTACACAATCCCACACACATCGCCGGACACACGCTAGATGTCATTTTTTCTAAGCCTGAACTAGTTACCGTTCATAGCATCACGCCAATCCCTTGGTCAGACCACCATTTGATAACTTTCTGACATAAAACTCCACAAACAAAAACACACCTCACAACTACTTACATACATGCACCCATCAAACATGGAGCAAACTCAATTTGGATGACTTAGAAACACAACTAAGAGCCAACACAGATCTAGATACAATTATGTGCCAAAACTTTATGAGTGGCTACAGGAAGCTTTTAATATCCTAATACCACTCAGAAAAACTAAACACGACAAAAGAAAACCAACACCTTGGAGAAACACAGAACTTAAAAAGATAAGGCAACAAATCAGAAAGTTGCAGCGGACCTGGCTCAAAACAAACAACTGTCAAGACAAACTGCAGCTACACAAACTTAACAGAATATACAGATCATCAAATCAAAAAAGCTAAAAAAATGTACTACTCAGACAGAATTCAAAATGCTCAATCTACAACCAAGGAATTTTATAAAATTCTCAATGAATTTCGAAAACCTACATGCATGGAAGGAAGTCATCCCACTACTCAAGATTTCACAAACAAATCAGCAACTCACTACACAACCAAGGCAGACACATTGGACTCCTATTTAAAACAGAAGAAAACCATCAGCACCAACCCCTTTCCTAAAATACCCTCTAGGAATAAACCAACCCAGCCTCTACATTCCTTCCAACAAGTATCCCATGGTGAATTTATGGATTTGGTCAAAGCAAGCAGACCTTCCGGTTGCCCTTCTGACCCTTGCCCACCACAAATCTTCAAGAACATGCTTCTATCAACTTCTGCTGCCACACCTGTAAGAAGAATCATCAACAACTCTTTAACTACATGAACTTTTCCTGTAGACCCGAAAAAGTTATACATACGACCGTTATTAAAGAAAACAAACCTAGACCCGCAAGACCCCAACAACTACAGACCAATCACAAATGGACCTTTCCTGGGCAAATTGATAGAAAGAGCAGCATTCACCCAGATGTCACAATTCATTGAAGACAATTCTATACTTTCAGACTTCCAAACTGGATTCCGCCCGGAAGAGGCACTGAATCAGCACTCATAGCAATCTGGGATGATCTTAAAAACACAGTCGACAGCAATGGAGTTGCTGCACTACTTCTCTTGGACCTCTCAGCTGCCTTTGATACGGTTGACCATGACACCCTAATTCAAAGACTCCACGAAGCCGGCATACAAGGGACTGCTCTCGACTGGATTACTTCCTATACTAAAAAAAGATCTAATATCATCTACTTGCCCCCCTTCTCGTCCAAACCCTACCTCACAAAAGCAGGGGTCCCCCAAGGATCAATCATCTCACCTTTGCTTTTCAACATCTACATGATATCATTACCAGAACTGATCAATGATTTCCATCTCACATGCTACAACTATGCAGATGACACACAAATACTACTTAAATTAGAATGCCCCAAAAACATTGAAAACTCAGAAATCTGCAGTTGCCTCAGAGCTGTTGATCAGTGGATGACCTGGAGCCATCTCCAACTAAATATCTCAAAACAGAAATACTCACATGTGGTGACTGGAAAAATTATGACCCTCTGTGCGTCTGGCCTGACTATCTCGGACCACCTCCTCAATTATCCAAGGAAGTTAAAAACCTTGGAATCACCATTGATTCCAAGTTAACTATGAATGCCCAAGTGGACAAATTAGCACGAACAAGCTTCATCACCTTGAAGACTCTACGACGCATCTTCCCCCACCTCGGATTTCCACACAAGGTGCAAGCTACTATCTTGCTTGTACTATCCAAACTGGATTATGCCAATGGCCTCTACCATGGATCATCTCTATTATGAAAAAACTACAGCGTATTCAGAACTCCGCAGCCAGGCTACTATTGCATGTAAAGCCGCAAGCCCACATCTCCCCTGCCCTGAGAGCACTACACTGGTTACCTGTTGCCAGAAGATGCACTTTCAAGCTGCTTTGTATCACCCACAAAGCTATACATGGAACAGGACCGCTTTTTATCAGAAACAAAATAACCAAATACATCCAACAAAGAAACCTCCACTCAAGATTGGCACCCCGACTTAGAACACCACCATACAAGAAAATGACTATAGGTGGTACATCCTTCTCCGTACAAGCAGCCAAACTATGGAATTCATTACCCCCAACTATAAGAGCCACATATAACTTTCTTGTCTTCAGAAAACTAGTCAAGAGTTGGCTCTTTCCTTCATAACCACCATATTCAAACAACTATGGACTGCATATGCCTATGTTGATAAATATTTTTTCTCATTATGTGTCTATTTCTAGTTATGTATAGATCTTTAAAAAATATGTATTGCTACTATGTC
Source organism: Pleurodeles waltl (assembly GCF_031143425.1). Classification (NCBI taxonomy): domain Eukaryota; kingdom Metazoa; phylum Chordata; class Amphibia; order Caudata; family Salamandridae; genus Pleurodeles; species Pleurodeles waltl. The sequence continues at coordinate 851,696,373 of NC_090444.1, forward strand.
ATAACAATAAAATACACACACACTCTTTAAACCTGTTTGACTTAGTATATTTACCCATGGTTCTAATTATGTATTGTATGTACATATATGTGTGCATGTGTGTGTGTATTCATGTGTGTTTTATGTGTGTATGTATGTATATATATATATATATATATATATATATATATATATATATATATATATATGTATATATGTATGTATGTTGTTCTGTGCTTGGCATGTTTGTGGGTCACTGCATGGCTCCTGGGTGGCTTGTTATACTAGTATCTATGAATCCCTCCTCTCATCTTATCACACTTATCTACCCATCGTCATGTCATGTCTCTATCAATCTATCCTCCATTCCCACTCTGACCCAACCCAAATCCATTCTACTAATTTCATCTCCTAAATAACTCTGCCTAACCTCTTCCCTCCGCTTCCACATCTAAGTCACCAAACCTCACTCTACTACCATGACCTCCCAAACAACCCTACTAAATTCTCCCTCATTTATCTCACCCTGCTACTATGATCTACCTAACCCTTCCACAGACTCTTCCCTCCTCCATCCCCCTTTACTCATCCCAAGCCTTTGGGATGAGTAAATGAGGGATATACTCCCAATTAACACTTCTGGATTTCTTTCATCCTCCACCCCTCCATTACTCCAGTCAATCTAATGAACAAACTCTCATAACCGTGGCTCAAATTAACTCATAATAACACTAAAACTGCACTCATATTTCCCGACACTAATCCATCACTAATTCTTGTTTGGTTCTGGAGTAGCGTGCTACTCGTCGAAAAGCGCTTCGACGCCTTCGTTAGGGGTAGTAAGCGCTATATAATGAAAATGTCACTTACCCAGTGTACATCTGTTCGTGGCATCAGTCGCAGTAGATTCGCATGTTTTGCAATAGCTCGCCATCTGGTGTTGGGCCGGAGTGTTACAAGTTGTTTTTCTTCGAAGAAGTCTTTCGAGTCACGGGACTGAGCGACTCCTCCTTTTGTCTCCATTGCGCATGGGCGTCGACTCCATCTTCGATTGTTTTTCCCCGCAGAGGGTGAGGTAGGAGTTGAATTGTAGTAATAGTGCCCATGCAGTGGAGTGACTAAGTATGCACCTATTTAAGGTTGAGATGATACATATATAAATAGTTGAAGGTAACTTCCAAACTGCTACAGGCTCCCGGGGAGGCGGGTGGGCACATGCGAATCTACTGCAACTGATGCCACGAACAGATGTACACTGGGTAAGTGACATTTTCAGTTCGATGGCATCTGTCGCTGTAGATACGCATGTTTTGCATAGACTAGTAAGCAGTTATCTCCCCAAAAGCGGTGGATCAGCCTGTAGGAGTGGAAGTAGTCTGAAATAATGTTCTTAATTCGGCTTGACCTACTGTGGCTTGTTGTGCGGATAACACGTCTACACAGTAGTGCTTGGTGAATGTGTGAGGCGTAGACCATGTGGCTGCCTTACATATTTCTTGCATTGGGATGTTTCCTAGAAAGGCCATGGTAGCACCTTTCTTTCTGGTTGAGTGTGCCCTTGGTGTAATGGGCAGCTGTCGTTTAGCTTTAAGGTAGCAGATTTGGATGCATTTAACTATCCATCTGGCTATACCTTGTTTTGATATTGGGTTTCCTGCATGAGGTTTTTGAAATGCAATAAATAGTTGTTTAGTCTTTCTGATGTTTTTTGTTCTGTCAATGTAATACATCAATGCTCTTTTGACATCTAATGTATGTAGTGCCCTTTCAGCTACGGTATCTGGCTGTGGAAAGAACACTGGAAGTTCCACTGTTTGATTTAGATGGAACGGTGAAATAACCTTTGGCAAAAATTTAGGATTGGTCCTTAGGACGACCTTATTCTTGTGTAGTTGTATAAAAGGTTCCTGTATTGTAAACGCCTGAATCTCGCTTACTCTTCTTAGGGAAGTAATGGCGATGAGAAATGCCACCTTCCAGGTTAGGAACTGTATTTCGCAGGAGTGCATGGGTTCAAAAGGTGGACCCATAAGTCTAGTTAGGACAACATTTAGGTTCCATGAAGGAACAGGTGGTGTTCTTGGTGGTATAATTCTCCTAAGGCCCTCCATGAATGCTTTAATGACTGGTATCTTATATAGGGAAGTTGAATAGGTAGTCTGCAGGTATGCAGATATTGCTGCAAGGTGTATTTTAATGGAAGAGAAAGCCAGGTTAGATTTTTGTAAGTGAAGCAAGTAACCCACTACATGTTCTGGAGTTGTGTGTAATGGTTGTATTTGATTAATATGGCAGTAGCAAACAAACCTCTTCCATTTACTTGCATAGCAGTGCCTGGTGGATGGCCTTCTGGCCTGTTTTATGACTTCCATACATTCTTGGGTAAGTTGTAAGTGCCCGAATTCTAGGATTTCAGGAGCCAGATTGCTAGATTCAGCGATGCTGGATCTGGGTGTCTGATCTTTTGGTTGTGCTGTGTCAACAGATCTGGCCTGTTGGGCAATTTGATGCAGGGTACTACTGATAGGTCTAGCAGCGTTGTGTACCAGGGTTGCCTTGCCCAAGTTGGTGCTATTAATATGAGTTTGAGTTTGTTTTGACTGAGTTTGTTTACCAGGTAAGGAAGGAGAGGGAGAGGAGGAAAAGCGTAAGCAAATATCCCTGACCAGTTCATCCATAGGGCATTGCCTTGGGACTGTTTGTGTGGGTATCTGGATGCGAAGTTTTGGCATTTTGCGTTCTCCTTTGTCGCAAACAAGTCTATCTGAGGTGTTCCCCAGAGTTTGAAATAAGTGTTCAGAATTTGGGGGTGAATTTCCCATTTGTGGACCTGTTGGTGATCTCGAGAGAGATTGTCTGCGAGTTGATTTTGGATCCCTGGTATAAATTGTGCTATTAGGCGAATTTGGTTGTGAATTGCCCAACGCCAAATCTTTTGTGCTAGCAGGCTTAACTGCGTGGAGTGCGTCCCCCCTTGCTTGTTTAGATAATACATTGTTGTCATGTTGTCTGTTTTGACGAGAATGTATTTGTGAACTATTATTGGTTGGAAAGCTTTTAGTGCTTGAAAAACTGCTAGAAGTTCTAGGTGATTTATATGCAGTTTTGTTTGATGTACGTTCCATTGTCCTTGTATGCTGTGTTGATCGAGGTGTGCTCCCCACCCTGTCATGGAAGCATCTGTTGTTATTACGTATTGTGGCACTGGGTCTTGGAAAGGCCGCCCTTTGTTTAAATTTATGTTGTTCCACCACAGAAGCGAGAGGTAAGTTTGGCGGTCTATTAACACCAGATCTAGAAGGTGACCCTGTGCTTGTGACCATTGTGATGCTAGGCACTGTTGTAAGGGCCTCATGTGCAGTCTTGCGTTTGGGACAATGGCTATGCATGAAGACATCAGGCCTAGGAGTTGTAGTACCATCTTTGCTTGTATCCTTTGTGTTGGATACATGCGTTGTATGATGGTGTTGAAATTTTGAATTCTTTGGGGACTTGGAGTGGCTACTCCTTTTGATGTGTCTATTATGGCTCCCAGGTATTGTTGTACCTTGCGCGGCAGAATTTTGGATTTTGTGAAATTGACGGTGAACCCTAGTTTGAAGAGGGTTTGTATGATATGATTTGTGTGATTTGAGCACTCTATTAACGAATGGGCCTTGATTAGCCAGTCGTCTAGATATGGGAACACATGTATTTGCTGCCTTCTTATGTGTGCAGCGACTACCGCTAGACATTTGGTAAAGACTCTTGGTGCGGTTGTTAATCCGAAAGGCAGTACCTTGAATTGGTAATGTATTCCCTTGAATACAAACCTTAGGTATTTCCTGTGCGATGGGTGTATTGGTATATGGAAATAAGCATCCTTGAGGTCTAAAGTTGCCATGTAGTCGTGTAGTTTTAGCAATGGCAATACTTCTTGTAGTGTGACCATGTGAAAGTGGTCTGATTTGATGAAAGTGTTCACTACTCTGAGGTCTAGGATTGGTCTCAGCGTTTTGTCCTTCTTTGGTATCAGAAAGTACAGTGAGTAAACTCCTGTGTTTATTTGTGTGTTTGGCACTAATTCGATTGCATTCTTTTGCAATAGTGCCTGCACTTCTATCTCCAGGAGATTGGAATGGTGTGTTGTCAAATTTTGTGCTTTTGGTGGTATGTTTGGAGGGAATTGTAGAAATTCTATGCAATAACCATGTTGGATAATTGCTAGAACCCAAGTGTCTGTAGTGATTTCCTCCCATGCTTTGTAATAATGACTTATTCTTCCCCCCACTGGTGTTGTGTGGAGGGGGTGAGTGACATGTGAGTCACTGTTTAGTAGTAGGGGTTTTGGGGCTCTGAAATCTTCCTCTATTCCTAGGGAATTGCCCTCCTCTATATTGTCCCCGAAAACCTCCTCTATACTGTCCCTGGTAAATGGACGGTGTTGCTTGTGAGGTGCTGGCTTGTGTGCTCTGACCCCGAAACCCCCCTCGAAAGGGTGTTTTACGGAATGTGCTGTAATTGCCTCTGCTCTGCGGGGAGTAGAGTGCGCCCCATGGCTTTAGCAGTGTCCGTATCTTTTTTGAGTTTCTCAATCGCTGTGTCCACTTCTGGACTGAACAGTTCTTTTTCGTTAAAAGGCATATTGAGAACTGCTTGTTGAATCTCTGGTTTAAATCCAGACGTTCGGAGCCATGCATGCCTTCTGATAGTTACAGATGTATTAATTGTCCGTGCAGCTGTATCTGCAGCGTCCATGGAGGAGTGGATCTGGTTGTTGGAAATGGTCTGTCCCTCCTCAACCACTTGTTTTGCCCTATTTTGTAAGTCCTTGGGCAGATGTTCAATGAGATGTTGCATCTCGTCCCAGTGGGCTCTGTCATAGCGCGCAAGTAGTGCCTGGGAGTTCGCGATGCGCCACTGGTTTGCAGCTTGTGCTGCGACTCTCTTACCAGCTGCATCGAACTTGCGGCTTTCTTTATCTGGGGGTGGTGCATCTCCAGATGTGTGGGAGTTGGCCCTTTTCCTAGCTGCTCCTACAACGACAGAGTCTGGTGGCAGCTGTGTAGTGATGAAAACCGGGTCTGTAGGAGGCGCCTTATACTTTTTTTCCACCCTTGGTGTGATAGCCCTACTTTTGACCGGCTCCTTAAAGATTTCTTTTGCGTGCCGGAGCATACCAGGGAGCATAGGCAGGCTTTGGTATGAGCTGTGGGTGGAGGAGAGTGTGTTGAATAAAAAATCATCCTCGACCTGTTCTGAGTGGAGGCTTACGTTGTGAAATTGTGCTGCTCTAGCCACCACTTGAGAATACGCGGTGCTGTCCTCTGGTGGAGATGGCTTCGTAAGGTATGCCTCCGGACTGTTATCTGACACTGGGACGTCGTATAGGTCCCATGCGTCTTGATCTTGGTCACCCTGGCTTATGGTGGTGTGAGCTGGGGAGTGTGATGGAGTTTGTGCTGGTGAGACGTTAATCACGGGCGGAGGAGAGGGTGGTGGGGTAACTCTTTTCACCACTTTTGGTTGTGGTGTCTGTTCAGTTTGGAACTCCAACCTTCTCTTTCTTCTAATGGGGGGGAAGGGTGCTTATTTTTCCTGTCCCCTGCTGTATGAAAATACGCTTTTGCGTATGGTCCACATCAGTTGATTGTAGCTCTTCCTCAAACCTATGCTTTTGCATTTGGGAGGTTAGCGAGTGCTCTTCTGTATAAGAGCCTGAAGCTGGGTCGCTTGCAGTTTGTTTCGGCACCGAAACCCTGTCTGCGTGTTTTTTCGGCTCCGAGGTGACTTTTTTCTTTTTCGGGGCCGAAACCTCTCAGCGTCGATCTTCTTCGGTGCCGCTGTCTCGGCGTCGAGCCGTGTCCACACCGGCATCTCGGTGTCGAGGCTTGTCTCCAGCACTTTCTCGGTCCCGAGAAGGCTGCGTGCCGGTGTCTCGACCGGAGTCGGACGATCTCTGCACTGTTTGGGCCTTTTTCGGTGCCGATGGTCGGTCACCGAATTTATGGGTGGAGCCATGGCCTGATGGCAGTGGCGTCCCCTGGGCCTTGTAAATCTTCCTCTGTGTGGTTTTCGACGTCTTACTCACGGTTTGTGTATCGTCGAATCCTTCGGAGTCTGAGTCTTGGATCGAGAAGGTACCTTCCTCTTCTTGTTCCTCGAACTCTCGGTGGGCTGTCGGCGCGGACGCCATCTGAAGTCTTCTGGCTCGACGGTCTCGGAGTGTTTTTCGGGACCGGAACGCCCGACAGGCCTCGCAGGTGTCTTCCTTGTGCTCAGGTGACAGGCACATGTTACAGACCAAGTGTTGGTCTGTATAGGGGTATTTATTGTGGCATTTGGGGCAGAAACGGAACGGGGTCCGTTCCATCGGCGTTCTTCAGCACGCGGTCGGGCCGACCAGGCCCCGACGGGGATCGAAAAACTACCCCGAAGGGCACCGGAGCTCTTCGATCTTCGATGCGGGGATGAATCTAACTACGCCGATCCCGAACGCAACAATACCGACGAAAATCTTCCGAAATTAGCTATCTTTCCGTTCCGAAACTCGGAGCGACAGGAACACGTCCGAACCCGATGGCGGAAAAAAAACAATCGAAGATGGAGTCGACGCCCATGCGCAATGGAGACAAAAGGAGGAGTCACTCGGTCCCGTTACTTGAAAGACTTCTTCGAAGAAAAACAACTTGTAACACTACGGCCCAACACCAGATGGCGAGCTATTGCAAAACATGCGTATCTACAGCGACAGATGCCATCAAACATACTATTACAATACAATATTACAATACTTACAATGTACTGTTGTTGGTTAATATGTTATAGTGTACTGCATTGTCTCTGAAGGGGTGGGCTCTGCTCTGTCAGGCTGCTGTGGAAGTCATGTTTGTTGGGTTCCCTGATCTAACAACACAGATGCCTTATCTCCCTATGCACGCTCAGTCAGAGCAGTTAAGTGGACCTGGATCTGAACTTTTCAAAATGTTATGAACATAAAAGGTGCGATTGGTCTGATTTCCCCCCCCCCTCCTGAAAGCACTATGTAATAATGTAGTACATAGTTGTATGTGTTCATCTTATGCATCAATAAACAAGTTAAAAAAAATGTAATTTTGTTTTCTGACATACTGGGCATTCTAAAGATAGCCAGGGGTTGTAGATATCCCCTGAAGGGAACCGAGAAAGTAGCCAAAATATAGCTCACATTTGAGGTTTCTTTAGGGAAAATAAGAAATAAGGACTCTGGATAAAAGTGTTTTTTTCATACACATTGTATCAACAAATGTTTTGCTGAGCTAGAGTCATCATCTTCCCAGCCTTCAGGAGCATTGAGAGATTAACCAAAAATAATAATTTTTAGCAGTTTTGGCTTTTTTTTTTATTTAATTTTTAAACTTAGCCCATTTTCCCTATTTTTTGTCCTTTCAACCTACTTCAAGTTAGGGTTTGTGCCAAGTAGAGGAGCTTCAGCAAGTAGCTAATTTTAAGTGAGTCCATTCTGCCTAGCCAGAAGATTTCTAATTTGCCCCAGTCCTACAGATCCTTTAAAAGTGTATTGGTTAGGGGCGGCACATTACATTGAAATAGCTTAGCCACAGACTCAGGAATACGCACTCCCAAACAAAGGATAGCTGTTAGCCCCAATGTGGAGCCATTACGGGTGATTACATCCTGGATGTTTGCCCTTGGGGTAGGACCTCCCAAGCCACTAGATTTTAAGTAATTCACAGTTAAGCTTGAAGCTTGTCTAAAACATGACAGTTCTTTTAGAGCAGGGGTGGAGGTGTCAGTGACAGCTATAAAGTCCCCACCCCTATACAAATAGAAAACCCTCTAGTTTAGTGGGCTTTCTCTCCCCTGGGTGGGGGACAGATTGGGAATAGTTGCCCCACCATCCACCCACCATAGGGCGCTGAAAGACTGAAAAAGAATTGGCAAGGAGAGCACAAGCCCTTGCCTAAGGGGCCACTCCCTCTATCTCTGTCTGTGTCTAGTAGGTGGATCCCTCTCCTGTGGCAATGCCCAAGCAAGGACACAATGGGCAGAGGTAAGGTTGGAAAGGGGTGATCCTCCCCTTTCCAACGATAGTTCTCCTGCTAGAATCAGTGCTCGGGGGCCTGAGATATGCCGACACACACACACACACACCGTGGAGGTAGTGTTTGAGTAAGCCATTGGCAGACACCTGCAATTAAATGGTTAATTGGTTTGAGACGGTTATGTTGTTGTGTTCTTTACTTTAAAAGTGTTGGTACTGCTTGAACTTAATACACACTTTTCTGGGGAACTGCCCGCTACTTGTCCCAGAGCTACAAGGGTTAAGCACAGAGTCTCCAAGAATGTTATTTGACCTAACCAGATTATGTTTATTAATTTGGTAGTCATAGAATCTAAATACCAGGACAGAGACATGAATTGGTCAGTATTCAGGGCAGACTTGGAAACCTTCCTCTGAAGATATATTCACTATAAACTCCCAATGATGAAAAAAGAACAATTCTGCATGGTTACGATGCCAAGAATCGCACATACCTCCAAAGGGTACATCCTCATAGGTGGTAACTTTAATACTACACTTCACTCTAAGCCTGACAGGTATCTCCGAGACCCAGACAAGCACATAACCCACCTTCACTCACCATGGGCAGATTTAATCTCCTCTTAGATGACATTTGGAGAACACAGCATCCGGAAAACAGGGACTACACTTTTTATTCCAGCATCCACAGGTCTCCCACACGATTAGAATACTTCATAATTTCTGTGGCCCTCCGGATTAAGATTGTCTTCAAAGATATCAGCCCCAAAACAGTCCATCATTAGGTGGTTTAGTGTCACCTTGACAATATTAGGCCCTGCCCATGCCATTGGCTACTTAATGTAGTAGCATTTCGGGACCAGACCATGAGGGACCACATAAAAGAAACAAGCCTTATTTCAAGGAAAATGGCAATGCAGAGGTACGTTCAGGAGTGCCATGGGGCACAGCAAAGGTAAGAGGACAACTCATTTCCCACACTTCAACCCATGAACAACAGTAGAGACAAAAAAAGCCTGACTTAGGGAACCAGGTGGCCAGAAAGCTTTACATAAACTGAATAAATTGCTCAGCACACACAAGTTGTGCAAGGTGTGAGGTGAGCTAGAGCATCTATGTAGGAGGCTGGCCTGGCTTGTAGTGGGTACCAAGGGGTACTTACACTCTGTACCAGGTCCAGTTATCCCTTATTAGTGTAGACGAGGTGTTTCTAGCAGCTTAGGCTGATAGAAGGTAGCTATAGCAGAGCAGCTTAGGCTGAACTAGGAGACATGCAAAGCTCCTACTATACCACTGGTGTCATATGCACAATATCATAAGAAAACACAATACACAGATATACTAAAAATAAAGGTACTTCATTTTTATGACAATATGCCAAAAGTATCTCAGTGAGTATCCTCAGTATGAGGATGCCAAATATACACAAGATATATGTACACAATACCAAAAATATGCAGTAATAGCAAAAGGAAGTAATGCAAGCAATGTAGAATTACAGTAGATTGCAATAGGAGCACATAGGTATAGGGGCAACACAAACCATATACTCCAAAAGTGGAATGCGAACCACAAATGGACCCCAAACCTATGTGAGCTCGTAGAGGGTCGCTGGGACTGTAAGAAAACAGTGAGGGTTAGAAAAACAGCCCACCCCAAGACCCTGAAAAGTAGGTGTATTGGGCACCTATATTCCCCAGAAAGCACAGAAATCGTGATAGGGGAATTCTGCAAGGAAGACCAGCAAAGCAACCAAAGTGGATTTCCGGACGAGAGTACCTGTGGAACAAGGGGACAAAGTCCAAGAGTTGCGACAATGTCGGGAGTGGGCAGATGCCCAGGAAATGCCAGCTGAGGGTGCAAAGAAGCTGCCACCGGATGGTAGAAGCTGTGGATTCTGCAAGAACGAAGAGGGCCAGAAACTTCCCCATTGGAGGATGGATGTCCCACGTCGTGAAGAAGCTTGCAGAGGTGTTCCCACGCAGAAAGACCACAAACAAGCCTTGCTAGCTGCAAGGGTCGCGGTTAGGGTTTTTGGATGCTGCTGTGGCCCAGGAGGGACCAGGATGTCGCCACTTGGATGAGGGGACAGAGGGGGCGCCCAGAAAGTCAGGGAGCTCTCACAGAAGCAGGCAGCACCCGCAGAAGTACCGGAACAGGCACAATGAAGAATAGTGAACTGGAGCTCACCCGAAGACACAAAAGGGAGTCCCACGACGCCGGAGGACAACTCAGGAGGTTGTGCACTGCAGGTTAGAGTGTCGGGGACCCAGGCTTGGCTGTGCACGAAGGAAATCCTGGAAGAGTGCACAGGAGCCAGAGCAGCTACAAATCACGCGGTACCCAGCAATGCAGTCTAGCGTGGGGAGGCAAGGACTTAGCTCCACCAAACTTGGACTGAAGAGTCACTGGACTGTGGGAGTCACTTGGACAGAGTTGCTGAGTTCCAGGGACCACGCTCGTCGTGCTGAGAGGGGACCCAGAGGACCGATGATGTAGTCTTTTGTTGCCTGCAGTTGCAGGGGGAAGATTCCGTCAACCCACGGGAGATTTCTTCAGAGCTCCTGGCGCAAGAAGGAGGCAGGCTACCCCCAGAGCATGCAGCACCAGGAAACAGGCGAAAAAGCGGCAGGATCAGCGATACAAAGTTGCAGTAGTTGTCTTTGCTACTTTGTTGCGGTTTTGCAGGCGTCCTGAGCAGTCAGCGGTCGATCCTTTGGCAGAAGGTGAAGAGAGAGATGCAGAGGAACTCTGATGAGCTCTTGCATTCGTTATCTAAAGAATTCCCCAAAGCAGAGACCCTAAATAGCCAGAAAAGGAGGTGTGGCTACCAAGGAAAGAGGATAGGCTAGCAACACAGGTAAGAGCCTATCAGAAGGAGTCTCTGACATCACCTGCTGGCACTGGCCACTCAGAGCAGTCCAGTGTGCCAGCAGCACTTCTGTTTCCAAGATGACAGAGGTCTGGAGCACACTGGAGGAGCTCTGGGCACCTCCCCTGGGAGGTGCAGGTCAGGGGAGTGGTCACTCCCCTTTCCTTTGCCCAGTTTCGTGCCAGAGCAGGGATGGGGGATCCCTGAACCGGTGTAGACTGGCTTATGCAGAGATGGGCACCATCTGTGCCCATCAAAGCATTTCCAGAGGCTGGGGGAGGCTACTCCTCCCCAGCCCTGACACCTTTTTCCAAAGGGAGAGGGTGTAACACCCTCTCTCTGAGGAAGTCCTTTGTTCTGCCTTCCTGGGCCAAGCCTGGCTGGACCCCAGGAGGGCAGAAACCTGTCTGAGGGGTTGGCAGCAGCAGCAGCTGCAGTGAAACCCCGGGAAAGGCAGTTTGGCAGTACCCGGGTCTGTGCTAGAGACTCGGGGGATCATGGAATTGTGGCAATTCCATGATCTTAGACATGTTACATGGCCATGTTCGGAGTTACCATTGTGACGCTATACATAGGTAGTGACCTAAATATAGTGCATGCGTGAAATGGTGTCCCCGCACTCACAAAGTCCGGGGAATTTGCCCTGAACGATGTGGGGGCACCTTGGCTAGTGCCAGGGTGCCCACACACTAAGTAACTTTGCACCCCACCTTCACCAGGTAAAGGTTAGACATATAGGTGACTTATAAGTTACTTAATTGCAGTGGTAAATGGCTGTGAAATAACGTGGATGTTATCTCACTCAGGCTGCAGTGGCAGGCCTGAGTAAGAATTGTCAGAGCTCCCAATGGGTGGCAAAAGAAATGCTGCAGCCCATAGGGATCTCCTGGAACCCCAATACCCTGGGTACCTCAGTACCATATACTAGGGAATTATAAGTGTGTTCCAGTATGCCAGTGTGAATTGGTGAAATTGGTCACTAGCCTGTAAGTGACAATTTAGAAAGCAGAGAGAGCATAACCACTGAGGTTCTGATTAGCAGAGCCTCAGTGGGACAGTTAGTCATCACACAGGGAACACATACAGGGCACACTTATGAGCACTGGGGCCCTGGCTGGCAGGGTCCCAGTGACACATACACTAAAACAACATATATACAGTGAAATATGGGGGTAACATGCCATGCAAGATGGTACTTTCCTACAATCTATTAATGTCAGATACAGCCAAGAAAGTGCTGTACCTAAAACGCACGCACTACGATAAAGGAGGTAGAGCAGAGTGTTAGCATACAAAATGAAACCAGCAAGTACCAGAAACCATATTCATAAAATCTGGGACAAGCAAGGAATTACTCACAAAGACAACAGGGTCAACTTGGCTTGTTTTGCCGCATACTATACAATGCTCTTTATGAGTGGCAGTCTCCAGCTAGACAAGCAAGATGCATAATTTGCCTCCTACTAATGCCCAGTGGAATGAGATGCCTTCTTTCCACCTTAGGAAGAGATAACGGCAGCCTTAGGACCTTCATGGGTGGGTAGCTGCGCTTTACAAAAACTGATTGATTGATTAAAGGAGATCAGGGTGGCAATATGTAATTTACCGGGTCAAAAAGCATTAGGCCCCAATGGGTTTTCAACATTGTTTTACAAACCATTTGCCACACTATTAGCTACACCCCTTGCAGCAGTTTTTAACAACAATCACATGCAGAATAGTCACTGATACAATGCTAGAACTGCAAATCACCCCGCGATTAAAACCCCAAAAAGAGTCCATCATTTACCTTTTATAGAGCCATTGTCCTGCTTAACATAGACGTTAAAATCTTTATGTTGATAATAGTCACTCGCTCACAGTCAGTTTAGTATGCCCTCATTTCTCCACAACAAACAGAGTTTATTGCCACTCACCACACCAGAAATAATACCAGATTGTCTGTAACAACTAAACAGATGGCCGAAAGAACCCAGACACCGATGGTCGTTCTTTCCCCTGGATGCAGAGAAGTCCTTTGATAGGGTCAAATTCGCTTAACTCTCTAAACTATTAGATAGAACTCAAATGGGCCCGAACTTACAACATATGACCTTGGCTATCTTCTGAAGACTGACAACTCAACTGAAAATAAATGGAGAACTCTAACCACTGCTCTCCATTGCACTGTGAACTAGACAGAGTTGTCCCTGACTAGGTTTGCATTATCAATGGAACAATTTGTACATTAAGTGCAAGCCAACCCAAACATAAAAGACCTAACAGCATGGCCCAACCATCGGTCCGGTACCGAACTTTAAAATCTTGATCTTTTCAGATTACTTTGGGACAGTGCAGCAAAAGCGCAGGTCCTCTGAGGCTGTTAAACAGAAAGTGAGAGCACTGAATCTCCAATACATGCTGCTCTTCCCAGCCGCCTGAAAATACTTTTTCAATGTGAGACGTATTTCTTTGAAACTCCGGAGCAGGCGTGGGAATGGGTGGCAGAAAACGCACCCTATTGTCCATGGAGCCAAGGGGGGCCTTGCAGGAGGTTTTGGAGACCCTGGGGGATCCCCTTGCCGATCTGATCACGGAAGAAGTACTCCCGCTTACAGAAGTCACAAGCCTGGATGCATCGCCATTGCATAAGGTGCGAGCGAAGACGGGCCTGGACACTGCCCTGGTGGCCATCCCTGCCCTCTTTCGCTAGACAGAGAAGATGCAGGTTACCTTGGCCTGATCATGGGTGCTGTGGGCTGGACTGGAGAAGGATGGCCCACCGACTGGGGCTTGGGTCGGACTGTGCGGCAAACGCCGGAGCTGCTGGACCTGAAGTGTCTTCATGGCCTGGGTGTCCGGAACTGCTTTTTGCTGTTTCATCCACTGGCTTCAAGTGACACATCCGTATCTAAGGCATTGCATGGCCGTGAGGACCCCCACAACTGAGTTGTTCTAGCTTGCCTGTCTGCAAGATGTATTGGGAAGGGGTGACATATGCTTCAGGGGTAGAATTATGGGGTGGGGATGTTTACGGGGAGTTGTGTTGTGTGGCTATGTTTGTGTTAACCGTTTGTTAGCGTTCACAGTGAGTGCCATCTGTGATGGCATGTCGACCCTATCTGCCTGTGGCAGACCACCAGCTCGGCGGGCTTGCTCTCATGGGGAGCTTGGCTGAGCCCATCACCTACATACAATCCAATACCATGCCCACAATGCTCTCTTGGAATGTCAACGGTCTGTTAGACTGTACTAAGAGATCAGTCATCCTGAGATATATCAAAAGGTGTTGCCCAGGTGTTGTTCTCCTGCAGGAGACCCACCTGGTGGGTACCCAATGTGCATTTCTCGGTCGTTTTGGCTATGACCGGGTGTACCATGCTGGATTATCCAGGGGCTCGAGGGGGGTAGCCCTCATGCTCCATAGGTCGTTGCCCATGTTGGTGGCCAAGATCCACGCTGACCCCCGGGGGAGGTACGTTGGCGTGGAAGGCAGTCTGGCCGGCAGGTAGATCAACCTGGTCTCCTGCTATGTCCCTCCGCAGCTGCTAGGGCCCATTCTGGCAGGGCCGCAGTCCTTACTGTTATCCTTCCCACAGAGTACTACGATCATAGGGGGCAACTTCAATGTGGTCCTAGACCCTATCCAAGATACCTCTACTGACCCTTGCCCGCACCGGTGGTCTGAATCGACATGTTTGTCGGCATGGGCGGACTACCTGGGCCTATGTGATGCATGGGGTCCTTGGCACCCGCAACGGAGAGGGTTTACCCACCAGTCCGCGGCCCATCATACAGAGGCACGGATAGACCTGATATGGCTCCCGGCAGTAAATCTCCTGACCTTGACTTTGGTCCAGATTCTCGCCCATGGTATCTCTGATCATGCTCCCATCCTGCTGAGTTGGAGTGCCCCCTTACAATCTCCCGATGTGGCGCTTTAGAAAGATCCTGAGTGTGTTGATTTCATAGACCAAGAACTAAGAAACTATTTCATGAGAATTCTGGTTCAGTGGCGTCGCCGATGACCCTCAGGGCAGCTGGCAAGCCCTCCTTGAGGGGAGTTATCAAGGAGATGTCAGACAGCGAGAAACCCAACAAGCTCAGTGGACAACTGGGTTGGAGAGCAGAATAGCGGACCTGGAGCGTTGGGTTCGGCAGTTTCATGGGAGAGAGCTGGGGAGACAGCTGGCGCTTTTACGTGCGGAGTTCCGGCAGGTGTCCCTTGCCGAGGCTGGGCAGTGTTGGCAGGCCTTGATGGGGAAGATATACGAGCTAGGTGACAAGACTGGGAAGCTGCTATATTGGTTGGTGACCTGCGACGTCTCGGCCAGGTGGTACCGCTTATCAGGGACCTGGCGGGTTCTATACAGGAGGAGCTACAGGTGATCGCCCACACTTTTGCCTCCTACTATAAAGATTTTTATGCACAGGTCCCCCAACCCCTGGAGGAACAGGAAAACCCCAACTCTTTGGCTAAAGAATTAGATCTACCTCTGACAGAGGAGGAGGTGGAAGACGCCATCTCAGCTCTTCAGTCCAGGAAAACACCTGGCCCTGACGGGTATCCCACTGAATATTATAAGAGGTTCCGCTTGCACCTGGTGCCCCACATGCTGAACGCTTATAAAGAGGTGCTGTGATGCAGCTCCTTTGCCCCGTGCCTTGACTGCGCCACAATCGTGATCATACCCAAGGGTGACCTACCCCGGGACCAATGTTCATCTTATCTACACATTTCACTGATCAATGCAGATTTTGAAATATATGCAAAGATTCTGGCGACATGATTGGCCCGCACGTTGCCCTATATGAACAACCCAGATAAGTGCAGGTTTATGCCGGGCAAGATCACGTGTCATTGTATACGACAGGTCCAGGTGGCACTTCTGCAGACGGAAAGACTGGAGGGCAGGTTGACAATCCTTTTGGTAGACTTCCACAAGGCTTTTGATACATCGACCTGCAACTTTCTTGAAGATGTCCTGATGCGAATGGGCTTTGGCCCGACATTTATGATAATGGTCCACCTTCTTTACCATGACCCATCGGCACAGGTGCGGGTCAATGGAATTATGTCAGTCCCCTTTCTGATTCGACGTGGGACGCGCCAGGGATGCCCCTTTCCCCCCTGCTATTTGTCCTCGCCATTGAGCCGCTGGCTTGCATTTTGCGCTGTGACTCGCTATTCAGTGGCTGGAGATGGAGGAATTGGTCATGAGGATCGTGTGTCCTTATACGCTGACAACACCCTGGTGTTCGTGGAGGAACCCCAGAGCTCTGGACCCCGTTGTCTTGAGCGCTTGGTGCTCTATGGAGAGCCCTTGGGCCTGCAGCTGAATCCTAGAAAGTTGTTACTGGTGGAGGTGCGAGGTGGTGCGGGGGCAGTGTCTGGTGCCCAGATACCCCGGTGAAGAGAAAGGTATTTAAATACTTGGGAATTCATGTCACCACGCTCCAAGATCTGGCTTGACAACTAAACTTTCAGCCCCTATCCTGGATCCTAGTTGGGGACCTACCCGCTGGCGACAACAGCCACTGAACCAATTAAGCCGCAATGCACTCTTCAAATTGATCTGTCTCCCTCGCTATTTGTATGTATGACGGCTGGAGGGAGGCGTACCTTGCAACTAGAGAACTGGCTATATCCGCACGCCTACAAATGGTACAGATAAATTACTTACATGTAACATTTGTCATTGTGGTTACAATGCATTTGTCCAGCGACGCCTCCTGGCTGTCTGCGATGTGGTCACCTGGAGATGCACCTTATGCAAGTGGCCTGGGAGTGCCCAGGGCTGCACCCCTTTTGGGAAGTGGTGGAGCGGGAGATTTCTGAGGTTCTGGGGCGTCCAATTGAGCTTACTGTTAAGGTGGAGCTGCTGGGGCTTTTGGAGATATTGGGGGCGGGGGGGGGGGGGGGGGGGCAAAGAGCTGATCAAACCTTTGCAGGGATTGCATGCCTTGTGGCCAAAAGAGTCATCGCACCATTATGGAGAAGCCCTGAGGCACAATCCATGTCTTAAATGGTGAGCTGGGGTTGACTAGTGCTCTCAACTAGAAAAGCCAACATCGAAGCATTTGGCTGCCCTCAGAAATATGAGAAAATTTGTGGGAAATGGCAGGCTCACCATGGGTTGCCCCTCTGAGTGAAATGATTTTGTTTATGTGTGGGAACGGGGGGCTGTCGTCAATTGTAATGACCTGTTTCAACTGATTGAACTGCTATGTGCTCACTGACTTGTTTTACTTCCAAATGAAATAAAATTGGTTATTAAAAAATAACTTTAAAAAAAGACCTAATAGTAGGCACTGAGGAAATCAAACTAGTTCTGTAAGCAGACGATTTACTGTGCTTCCTCACTTCCACCCCTGCGCTAAAAGAACTGTCATGTTTTAGAGAAGCCTCAAGCTTAACTGTGAATTACTTAATATCTAGTGGCTTGGGAGTTGCTACTGCAAGGGAAGACATCTAGGATGTAATCACCCGTAATGGCTTCACATGGGGGCCAACAGCTATCCTTTGTTTGGGAGTGCATATTCCTGAGTCTTTGGCTAAGCTATATCAAGGTAATGTGCCACCCGTAACCAATACGTTTTTAAAGGATCTATAGCACTGGGGCAAATTAGAAATCCCCTGACTAGGCAGAATGGACTCACTTAAAATGAGCTACTTGCTGAAGCTCCTCTGCTTGGCACAAACCCCACCTCTTAATTTTCCCGCATCGACTTTGGAGCATGTCTGAAAAAAAAACCTCCTCCTGTCCTTTGTATGGAAAGAACAGGCCCCTAGGGTCCCCTGAACCACTCAGTATAAAGCCATGAAGAGAGACTTGGGGTCCCCAAACATTAAGCCTCACATCATGGCAACACAGCTTCATTTGGCTCTCCATTAGAATGTTCAAAGAGACAATAAAAGCTGGGTCCCCACTTAGCACCATTTCTCCCCAACCCCACTCCACGCACTCTTAAGACTCCTTCGGAGAGCCCGACTTGCAAAAAGGTAGGTACTCAATGTTACCCTAAAACTGTTGGAACACTGGCAACAGGTCACTGTAGGAGGCTGGCCTGGTTTGTAGGGCGTACCAAGGGGTACTTACACTCTGCACCAGGTCCAGGTATCCCTTATTAGTGTAGAAGAGGTGTTTCTAGCAGCTTTGGCTGATAGAAGGTAGCTATAGCAGAGCAGCTTAGGCTGAACTAGGAGACATGCAGAGCTCTCACTATACCACTAGTGTCATATGCACAATATCATAAGAAAACACAATACACAGATATACTAAAAATAAAGGTACTTTATTTTTATGACAATATGCCAAAAGTATCTCAGTGAGCACCCTCAGTATGAGGATAGCAAATATACCCAAGATATATGTACACAATACCAAAAATATGCAGTAATAGCAATAGAAAGCAATGCAAGCAATGTACAGTAACAATAGATTGCAATGAGAGCACATAGGTATAGGGGCAACACAAACCATATACTCTAGAAGTGGAATGCGAACCACGAATGGACCCCAAACCTATGTGAGCTTGTAGAGGGTCGCTGGGACTGTAAGAAAACAGTGAGGGTTAGAAAATTAGCCCACCCCAAGACCCTGAAAAGTGGGTGCAAAGTGCACCTAAGTTCCCCAGAGAGCACAGAAGTCGTGATAGGGGAATTCTGCAAGGAAGACCAACACCAGCAATGCAACAACGATGGATTTCCGGACGAGAGTACCTGTGGAACAAGGGGACCAAGTCCAAGAGTCACACTCAGGTTGCGTGTGGGCAGATGCCCAAGAAATGCCAGCTGAGGGTGCAAAGAAGCTGCCACCGGATGGTAGAAGCTGTGGATTCTGCAAGAACGAAGAGGACTAGGAACTTCCCCTTTGGAGGATGGATGTCCCACGTCGTGAAGAAGCTTGCAGAGGTGTTTCCGTGCCGAAAGACCGCAAACAAGCCTTGCTAGCTGCAAGGGTCGCGGTTAGGGTTTTTGGATGCTGCTGTGGCCCAGGAGGGACCAGGATGTCGCCAATTGCGTGAGGAGACAGAGGGGGCGCCCAGCAAGACAAGGAGCCCACTCAGAAGCAAGCAGCACCCGCAGAAGTGCCGGAACAGGCACAATGAAGAAAAGTGAACCGGAGCTCACCTGAAGTCACAAAAGAAGGTCCCACAACGCCGGAGGACAACTCAGGAGGTCGTGCACTGCAGGTTATAGTGTCGGGGACCCAGGCTTGGCTGTGCACAAAGGAAGTCCTGCAAGAGTGCACAGGAGCCGGAGCAGCTGCACATCACGCGGTACCCAGCAATGCGTGGTGGGACAAGGACTTACCACCACCAAACTTGGACTGAAGAGTCACTGGACTGTGGGAGTCACTTGGACAGAGTTGCTGAGTTCCAGGGACCACGCTCGTCGTGCTGAGAGGGGACCCAGAGGACCGGTGATGCAGTCTTTTGGTGCCTGCGGTTGCAGGGGGAAGATTCCGTCGACCCACGGGAGATTTCTTTGGAGCTTCTAGTGCAGAGAGGAGGCAGACTACCCCCACAGCATGCACCACCAGGAAAGCAGTCGAGAAGGCGGCTGGATCAGCGATACAAGGTTGCAGTAGTCGTCTTTGCTACTTTGTTGCGGTTTTGCAGGCGTCCAGAGCAGTCAGCGGTCGATTCCTTGGCAGAAGGTGAAGAGAGAGATGCAGAGGAACTCTGATGAGCTCTTGCATTCGTTATCTAAAGAATTCCCCAAAGCAGAGACCCTAAATAGCCAGAAAAGGAGGTTTGGCTACTTAGGAAGGAGGATAGGCTAGCAACACAGGTAAGAGCCTATCAGAAGGAGTCTCTGACGTCACCTGCTGGCACTGGCCACTCAGAGCAGTCCAGTGTGCCAGCAGCACCTCTGTTTCCAAGATGGCAGAGGTCAGGAGCACACTGGAGGAGCTCTGGGCACCTCCCAGGGGAGGTGCAGGTAAGGGGAGTGGTCACTCCCCTTTCCTTTGTCCAGTTTCGCGCCAGAGCAGGGTTGGGGGATCCCTGAACCGGTGTAGACTGGCTTATGCAGAGATGGGCACCATCTGTGCCCATCAAAGCATTTCCAGAGGCTGGGGGAGGCTACTCCTCCCCAGCCCTGACACCTTTTTTCAAAGGGAGAGGGTGTAACACCCTCTCTCTGAGGAAGTCCTTTGTTCTGCCTTCCTGGGCCAAGCCTGGCTGGACCCCAGGAGGGCAGAAACCTGTCTGAGGGGTTGGCAGCAGCTGCAGTGAAACCCCGGGAAAGGTAGTTTGGCAGTACCCGGGTCTGTGCTAGAGACTCAGGGGATCATGGAATTGTCTCCCCAATGCCAGAATGGCATTGGGGTGACAATTCCATCATCTTAGACATGTTACATGGCCATGTTCGGAGTTACCATTGTGACGCTATACATATGTAGTGACATATGCATAGTGCACGCGTGTAATGGTGTCCCCGCACTCACAAAGTCCGGGGAATTTGCCCTGAACAATGTGGGGGCACCTTGGCTAGTGCCAGGGTGCCCACACACTAAGTAACTTAGCACCCAACCTTTACCAGGTAAAGGTTAGACATATAGGTGACTTATAAGTTACTTAAGTGCAGTGGTAAATGGCTGTAAAATAACGTGGACGTTATTTCACTCAGGCTGCAGTGGCAGGCCTGTGTAAGAATTGTCAGAGCTCCCTATGGGTGGCAAAAGAAATGCTGCAGCCCATAGGGATCTCCTGGAACCCCAATACCCTGGGTACCTCAGTATCATATACTAGGGAATTATAAGGGTGTTCCATTATGCCAATGTAAATTGGTGAAATTGGTTACTAGCCTGTTAGTGACAATTTGGAAAGAAATGAGAGAGCATAACCACTGAGGTTCTGGTTAGCAGAGCCTCAGTGAGACAGTTAGTCATTACACAGGTAACACATACAGGGCACACTTATGAGCACTGGGGCCCTGGCTGGCAGGGTCCCAGTGACACATCCAACTAAAACAACATATATACAGTGAAATATGGGGGTAACATGCCAGGCAAGATGGTACTTTCCTACAGTAACGGATAAAATGGGATTTATTTCACTCACATCTCTGATTACACTTATATTCAACAACCCAGACTTTCCACCTGGGGTAACGGACGCTGCTTTGCTTACTGGAGCACAGAGAATCTTCCCATCCTGGGTGACTTGTACTCGGATGGTGATGACCCACTGGCCGAACAGCATTTGGGCAGGGGGGATGATTTCCCGTTTTAACATCTACTCCACAGGGTGGGTACGAGAAGGGTGAAAGACAGGGCCAGTAAGGGCAAAACTGTCCTAGAGATTATATTTGCAAACAAAACAACACGCAAAGTTACAACTTTCCTGCAAAAGGTAATTTCAGATCTAAGCACTCACCCTAAACACAACTACATGACAGCCTGGAAGGGGTATCTGGAGCATGAAATTTCAAATAACACTTGGGGAAAAATTTGGAGAACAGTTACGTACTTGGCTATTCGCACCTCCCATCAGGAGAACGCATTCAAGTTGCTCATACAATGGTATCTTTCCCAAACACACCTACACACTATGTTCAGTAGCCCGGATGTCGGCTAGAAGAGTTGTGGGGAAGAGAGGGACACTTTTCCGTATGTGGTGGCCTTGTAGGTTTGGTAATGATTACTGGACTGATATTTTGTCAAACATCAGATCAATACTGGGCATTACACTACCTATAGACCAGCTGGTGGTTCTATTATGAGACCCTCGCATGAGTAGAATATGTTCTTTAACAACCCCATTAGGTAAGCTCATAATACACCTTTTGACTGCAGCATGCCTGGCCCTCGCGCAATTCTGAAAACAGCCCACCATCCCAATCATGCATGTCTGGTGGGACAAAACTTGGGACTACCTATGCCCTGGTGAAGCTGATGGCATTGGTGCATGATTGAATGGACACATTTGAATCAACATGGCTTCCCATTAAAATCTTCATGAAGAAAGAGCGATGTATCGACTTTGGCAGGCATTCCAGTTAAAGCCCGCCACATAGATCTTCATGTCATGTCTTCCTCCAAGCAGAACTCCCTCTGATATAAACTCTCCAGATTAACCCTGTCCCCTTCCACACACAACATTAGGTTGATCTACAAGTATATTGTTATATCATGCATGGGTTTATCTGAGCTCTGTAGGACTATTTAATATGGTCTGATCACTCAACACAATAGGGAAAAGAAAAAAAGAAGGTGTTGGAAACAAATTAGTAAAAGAAGTGTTGATATTAGGACTGAGGCGACTTTTGTATTCCAGAATGATGTGCTCGGACCACAATTTAATTTGGCAATGCTTAGGTACTGCTAAACAAGTCTCTGCAGCATGGGGGCAGAAAAAAGATAAGCTCACTTTGACTCTGGGCAATTCACAATTAAGTAATATACTTACCTTGGAACTATTCACAGCATATGTAAAGGGGACAATTTGAACTTTGATATCGTTTTAAAGCATTACCTACCAACAGGCCTGTGTATAATTGCCATAGCACTCACATTGTGAGCACTGAATCTTAATCTCATAATTTACGACCTGGTACTCCTGTAGAGGCCAATTGTGTCAAGCGTTGAAACTTGCAATTCAAATTACAATGAATGTCACTTGCAAGCTGTGAGAGAACAGGGCTGATTGCAGAGGCCCCCTAACTTTTCGCCCCCATTTTTCACTTTTTGCTTTTGTTTTCCTTACTCTGGTGGTGCCCTGGGTACTGCTAAACAATCCCAGGGCCTGTGCTCTGTGTAATATCAGTATGCAAATTAAGCTAATTATAATTGGCTAAGTCAACCTACCTATAAGTCTGTAGTATATGGTAGGGCATGCAGGTTTAGGGACCCTAGCATAGGTACTGCACCCATAGGCGCACTGCTGAGGTGCCCAGTGTCATTTTAAAGGCAGGCCTGCCTTGCTGGATGCTTTTAAATTAAAGTTACATGCAAATTCGACTTTGGAATTAAAGTAGTTCCAAATTTAAAACTACCTTATTTTTACATACAAGCCACCCCTAAGGTGTGCCCTATGTGCCCCTAGGGCTGGGTGACATGTAACTATAAGCAGGGACCTTATAAAATAGTTTTATAAGCCCTGGTGAGGTAAAACAGACAAATGTGTTTTTCCCTCATTGTAGTGAATGGCCTCCATTGGCTAGAATGGGGAGAACTTATTTTAATTTTAAAAATCCCCTTAAGTAACAGATACCTGAAGTTTGATATCAAATTAATTGTTATAAACCCCACACCTTCCGGTTGTTGGATTTAATATAATTTGTTCAGGTAAAGAGTTTTAAACTTTACCTGAAAAGTTGCCAACTTCAGCCCTTCAGTGTTTTTGCTGCTTTGCTCTGATTGGCCAGCCTCTGGCAGCCTGGTCAGGCTGCCTTGATGAGGTGTGAAGTGGTCTGGCTCAGCACAAAGAGATGTGCCTGGGGGAGGATATCTCCCCTCAGCAGATGGGGAAGCAGGAAGGGGGAGGGCTGCCAAACTGGTCTTCAAATGCAGAGAAGGACATTTGGAGCAACCCAGCAAACCCCTCACATTCTGCAAACCCAGACAATTAGGTGCCCCCTTGATAAGATTAGGAGAGGGGGTGTGTTTAGGATTTTTAGCCACACCAGTGGGTGGGCTCAGCCAGATGTAACCTCCGAAAATCACTTTCACCCATGATGGTTTTTTTAGGAATGTTGCTTCCTGGGATTGATTTTTGCCACACTTCCCAGGAAGTGGTCATCACAGGGGGAAGAACCCTGCCCCTGACCGGAGAACCAGGACCCCCCCCGTTTTTCACCCAGGAGCAAGGATAAAACTGGCAGACCTGCACCCACATCTCAGATCCCGATCAGATTCCAAAAAGGAAGTACTACAGGAGAAGAAGGACTGCCCTGCTGGACCCCTGACCTGCACCTGGACACTGCACTCTAGAGGACTGCACCAGCTGCACACTTGGGTTTCACCACTAAAAGGACTTTACCTGTCTTCTACTGCTTCAAGAAGGGACTCCCTGTTTGCTACAGGTACAAAGGAGCTGCCCAGAGTCCCCTGCATCACGTCCTGCAAGCAGAGCCCAGCTGACCAGCGTCCAGTGGCCATTTGAGGATTCTGACCAAGTGCATTCTGGGAATTGTAGTCCAAACTCCCAAGGAGCAACTCAGAGCTTCTGGAACCTTGGATCGAGTTGTGGACACTTAAAGGGCACAAAAAGGACCTCTGGAAGAAGATCCACAAGTTTGGAGACAGTGGGAGCAACTCCATAAATTGAAGAGGTGCATTGTGGGAGTTGTAGTCCCATACCCCAAGAGGCACACCAGAGCCTCTGAACCCTTGGCTGGTGCTGTGGACCACTTTCCTGAATCAAACACTTCTGAAAGTAAGTGTGACAGTGTTACCTCGTGGGTGGCCTGAACTCTGGACTTTGTTCCTTTCCAGTGTTACTTTTTTTTAACCCTTTGAGGGCTAGTAGCTTCTATGCGCTAGAAAGCATTAATCCTTTAAAAATTCATATCTCTGGTTCCCCTCATCCGATTTTATTCCTTTTGGAGTCATTTTAAAGATAAAAATATAATCTATTTTTATAAATTGATTTTGGATTTTTAAACTGTTTCCTGTGTTTTATTTAATTACTGTTTTGTAATATTTGAAAGCTTTACGCTTTGTCTCCTACGTTAAGCCTTGTCGCTCGTTGCCAAGCAACCAAGGGTTGAGATAGGTTTAATTTACTGAGACCTAACTGGACCTAAGTGGAGGTTAGTGGCCTATTGCTAAGTGTAGGTACTTACCTGCCCTTACCAATAACCCATTTTCCAACACAAGTCCTAGGGTGGCAAAAGTGAAGCGATGACAGCAAAAAAGATGCAACTGAAAAAACTGCATTGTAATCACCAGTAGAAGACGTGAAAGGTATATACTAGAGTGGCTTGGTGGTTTACTTGTTTTTAGTACCACAACTCTCATTGTCCACAAGTCTAACTGATATATACCTGCATCATTTCGCTTGGACACAGCAGTCATCTCAAGAATAGGGAATCCAGACAGCATCATGCTATGCTGCGCTGTTTCTACTTCTGGCACACACAGCGGCATTTGCTCCAGCTGATTCTTTCCAGCAGTGATCATCAATGCAGGTGTTGGACATTGCCCAACAACATCAAAGGGCTCTGGGGGAGAAGGGCAGTTGCGGGATTTATTTCTTCGGTGGTAATAGGCAATAACAATGAAATTCTATTATAGTTCATGCGGGAGTCCCAAGGAAACTGGATGTTACGAGGCTCCATTTGTGACAACTGTAGTCCATTATCTTCAGATTCCAGAAGCCTCAATATTATTGGTCCTAAACTGAGACAAAGCACAATGTACACCCATTTAGCACTTAACTCACAGTAACCAGACAAAGCAGTCCAAGGCATACTTGGGGAGGAGGTGGGGGGTCAGGAACTCAGAACTTTGCAATATTGACAATAGCACCTTAGAAAGCTGAAGTCAGTCCGTGTATTTTTATTCATAAACAGCTACATACCGAACATAAAATTTTGAATGTACACAATTAAAAACGACTTCTCCCGTATGAACTAGTGAGCTAGGAAAGAAAGGCCTCTCGGTGATAAAACAACAAAGCCTGTTTGTGTTGCGTTTGCCACATGTATCTATCAGACACAGTCTTTCCAATGAAAACACATTCTAACTGTGTTTGGTACTGACCTAAAATATGCACAGCTCCTTCCTTTTGTATGCGACATGGGGTCTACATCAATTAAGTCTCTAACAGTTCTGAGTGTTAGAACTACATCAAATACAACAACTGATGCCAAAACAAGATGCACAAAGGATGTTTAACACAAGGGTTTAGCCCAATCTGTTCAGCAGGGAGAGCTTTGGTGTCAAACAAGACCTAAAATACAAAGATGCACAGAATCACACATTTTGAGAAAGCAGTCACAAGAATTTTACCAAGCATCATAGAGGTTGGGTACACACTTTGTAATGTAGATGCAGGCGTTCCAGTAGGCAACTCAGCACCTGTACTGGAATCATCATTAAAGTTAAAGGTACTTTTCAGTTCTTATATTTTGCTTGGTCATCAAACACGTAGCTGAGTTTATGTCTATAACTGGGCAGAAGCACTTTCTTCTAAGTATCTTTTTAATTATATGCAATCAGTGCCTTCGCATACACATTTCCAAGAAATGCGGTGCATGTCACCCCACTGGGAACCGGATAGGGCCCTCCACATACCAGCACTGAAATCCCCAGAGCTAAGTGCTTGTAAACAAATAAAATCTAAAGACTAAGGCCCTCATTAGAACATTGGCGGTAATGACTGTCTACCGCCGGGGCGACGGCCGGCAAAACACAGTCGCCACGGCTACCTACCGTTCACCATATTATGACTGTAGCCGGAATTCTGCCAGAAGGCTGGTGGACTTCTGGCTACGGTCATGGCGGCAGCCGGCGGTAAGGTGGCGCTGCTGACAGCAGCAGCGACGCGCCAGTAGACCGCCACAGACCGTATCATGACAGATGATAGGGCCTGGCGGTGTTCTGCTGGCAGACGCTGATGCTGCCGGAGGACCCCCTACAAGCAGGTAAGTCAAGTGCTCCGACAGGGGTAGGGGTGTGTGTTGTGTGTGTGTATGTGATTGTGTGCGTGCATGCGGGTGTGTGGCATGTGGAATGCAGTGTGCATGAATGGGTGTGGGTGTATGTTGTGTGGTGTGAATGCGTGTGTGCTAGAATGTATGTTAGTGTGTGTTGATGTGTGTGTGAATGAGTGTATGCATGCGTGGATGGATGTGGGTATGAGTGTGTGTATGCATGTGTATGTTGGTGCGTGAATGTCCGTGTATGTCGGGGGTTCAGGAGGGGAAGGAGGGGGATGGGGATGAGGGAGACCCCTATCAGTGTCAGGGAAGGAATTCCCTGGCACTGGTAGTGCCTACCGCCATGGTGGTAACATTGCCACGAAAACCATGGTGGTAGGCAGGGTCATTATCCAGTGGGTGGGACAGTGACGGACGCCTGGCTGGAGACTGCCTGTTGGCAGTACCTTTCTCCAAAATACCGCCGTCCACCAGGGACATAATGACCCCTAAATCTGCTATATTTCACAATACCCGAGCACCAATGTCACCAAACACCCTTAATACAATGTAGCCAAACACCTTAATACAATGTAGAGTAAAAACGGCAGAAAGAAAAAAAATATCTCCACTGTACAGTAAAGAAGATGCTTTCCACACGCAAATAACCACACAACCCCACAGCTGGTTGTTTCCCGTGCCATTTTATAGAAGACTAATGGTGTAACGCAAAATCATGGCGCTAGTTTGAAGAATGTTGTGAGAGGGCCCCTCCCACTCACAATTCTCACAGACAGTCATAGGCCTTGGGTAGCATGGAGGCACACAGAAAATACCACATCTACCACCCCCACTCCAGGGACCTGCATTGCTCCCCAGTACAGATCCACTTGAATAATGGCTTAACTTGACTGAAAACAACCTCTTTAATGTGTCTACCTCCTCCTTAGCTTTATGCACTTGCTGGTTGGTGGGGGCATCACAAAAACCCCCAAGTGGGGCTCAATAACTCAAGAGGTTTGAGTGCCCATTGGGAAGCTGCAAGAAGAGCATTAATATGCTCCCTGGTGAAGGAGACCTTAGCTGACTAGCCTGCTCACCTGCCACCCATTTCCCACCCCACCCCCCTCTTACCTTGTTGGATAATGGACCGCACACAGCTTCACAAGAATTAAACTCCCCTGTGCCTCCCAGGAGGGGGAATCAAGCAAGTGGCGGGTTGGGGGAGGATGCTTTCACCATGGACTCTAAGATGGACAACCATTTTGGGGGCGGTGGATGCTACAGGAGAGAGCCAGGGGATCAAATGACACTCCACTGTAGTTGAGCAAGGTCTGCTCCGGGAGGATTCCAAGAAGGTGGCTGGGAGAGTGTCAGCCTTAGAGGCAGTGGTCCAAACCTTGGAACCTACGGCTCAAGCCATAGCACATTGGTGCTCATTATGAGATTGGCGGCAAATGCCGCCTACCGCGATGGTGACAACCGCCAACATACCGATGCCGTGGCTACCGACCGTCCATGCCATTATGACCGTAGCCGGAATACCGCCAGAAGGCTAGCGGAATTCCAGCGACGGTCATGGCAGCGGACGGCGGAAAGGTGGCACTGCTGCCAGCAGCAGCGCCATGCCAGCAAAACACCGCCTACCGTATCATGTTCCAATAAAACAGGGGTGTGTGCTCAACTACACTCTGACAAACGGCAGCAGGAGTTGGTCTTGGAGGGGCTCCGAAGGGAGATGAGTAACTCGCCAAGAGGTAGAAAGTGGATACTTTCCGAACATGAAAAATCATTTTTCTCGGTGCAGCCTTTGGGCCAATAAGATTATAGGCCATACATGGCAAGAGCTCACACTGAAAGGGATTAATCAGGGAGTATGCTGGCCTGGCTCCTTAGAGAGGAGACTGCAGGCTGTACTATCCTTCATATTGAGGAGTCTAGCGAACCGCTTGTGTTTGCGCAGGAGGAAATTTATGTAGTGTTGCTGCATTCCTACAGCACGCTACATGCCACTGGTGCAGGGATTGATGAATCAGAGATGTTACACTACATTGCAGATTCTTCCTCTCCGATGCTCAACTCGTGGTGGCTGAACAAGGGGGGGGGGGCAGATATCACGGTGCAGGAGATCCGGGGAGCCATCAAGGAGTTGGCCAGGGGAAGTCCCTAGAACAGATGGTCTGCCCACAGAATGCTACTCTACTTTCTTGGCAGCAACTGCCCTATGACTAGTGAACGATTTCAATGGGTGAGACTCCTTAGTGTGCACCCACCTACTTTGCGCGAGGCATTAAGAAGTAATCTGTTCACTGGAGGTGAACTGAGTTCTTTCTCAGAGCTCAGAGTTGTACAACATACCTGCAGTGCACTTTCTATTTCACAGAGCTTTAACCCGGCTGGATCAGCAACTGGTGGTGTAGATGCTGAATTAAATAAACAGACAAATGGCATAGGCAGCTTTAAACATCAATTCATAGGACCATGCATTTACAAATAACATGCCTGGCCTGATAAGAGGAACATTTGCCAGAATGTTTATGTATGAAAATCACAAAAGTGTTGAAACACAGTTATCCAATCATAATAGACAAAAAGGTGATTTCTTCATCGCAATGGGCATATACATAGCATGATGTTTATTAGAAGGTGCTGGAGTTAAACAAACATTAAGATTTGAACCAATCACAGTAAAACAACATTTTGTGATGGCAGCGTGATACAAGATGACCACAAGCATGACCTTCACATTACTCAAATGGTTGGAACTTTCCAAAGTGTCAACTAAATAATTTCTTCACAACCCCTGTCCAGATTTATGTGGACATCCAGATGTCAGTTGCTGGGCGAACGAAGCAATGTATGTCCTGTGAAAGTGTCTTTTAATCAAGCTTTGCATTACAAGCTAGTTGTCCGGGTACGTTAGTATATCTGGGGTCATCCCAATTCTGAACACACTTTGCAGGCCTTTTTCATCACCGAATATCACAAAAACGTGAACAAGACTAGATGGATTCCACATAAAATAAAACATGCTTCTAAAGTGGAAGACGGGTTTCCTTGGAAACCCCAGAACATGACTGCCTCTGTTACCATTTTCTAATTTCTGGAATAACCAAGGCGATTATCTTACTTTTAAGGGGTGCTCAGGTGGACCTCTTGCCTCTATGGCACAGATTTAGGTCCAGTGCTCTCTGACTCTGTCTTGGAGTCTATACCGACATCTACACGTAAGGTATCTCAGAATGCTGGGTTTAAACTTATTCAATTTTACTACCTGCACCAGGCGTACCTTACTCCCCGGTGACTGAATACTATGTTCCCTGGGGTGCTAGGGGACTGCCCTTGTCGTGCGATGGAGGCTGGGTTTTTCATATGGTATGGTCCTCCTGTCATATAGGTGATGCAAGGGGCCACCAACAGACAATTTGATTGTATTTTGCAGCTCTATTTGCTGATCCAACACACGTGTAATGAGGCTTGGAAGGCAAGTGACTGGTTCACAGATCTAACTCTAACACCTGCCAGGTGAAAACTAACAATGAGTTGGAAATCTGCCTCTGGCCGCAACCTTCACAGGACGCAACACTGGTGGCTTGCCCACATTTGGATAGTCAAGGGAGGATTAGAGACACCGAGTCATTATCACCTTTGTCCCCCTTCGTCACCTGCACTACTCGTGCACTCCCCTTCTATCCCTACCGAGATTGGGTTTCTTACTTCCCCTGTGGAATAACATTTGGTGGTCTAGAACCAGTTTGCTTGTGGGATGTATGAGCTATGCTGCTGGCTATGGTGTCGGGGAAGAGAAGGGTGGCTGCTGTGCGCCTATGGCCCAGGGTGGCTCAAAGGGCCCCTGTCCATGTAACATAGGAGTTATTCCCTGTTTGGTAATGACTGTATGTACTGTCTTCTCTCGTTCTCTGGTACCCATTATGATGGACTCCTACACTTCTTACTGTTGATCTGATAGCGGCCACCCTCCTGGTTTACTGAGTTTTTTTTGGTGTTGATGCAATTGTCTTTGTTTGATTTATTTAATTTTGACTATTGTGTTGACAATGTAATAAACAGATTAAAAAACAGTAGAGATTTGACTTTCACACTAGGGCTTCTGAACTGTTTTACTGGGCTTTACTTCATGCCAGAACACACAGAATCACTGGCGTGTCTCGTGGAGGAGAGCAGATGTAGCCAGGGCACGAGCTCCATTCTTCTTGGAGTTGCTTCTTTTAATCAAGATTATAATTGTATTTTATTTTTCTATCAGGCTTGCCATTATTTTTGCCATTGGAAATTCTTAGGAGAACAAATGAGATTACTTAACAGCACTTCTGAAAGAACGTGTGTCATTATAAAAACACCAGAAAGCAGATTTCCCTCCAGAATGATAGTCTTCAACCATTGCGTCGGTCCCCTCCAGAAATCCCAAGTAGCATAAATTGTTCCATTGAGAGCAACCTCCAGCATACTTTGCTTTCATTTACAATTTTTCAGATGTCAAAGCTAGCTGATCCATTAAGTTCTGCAGCTCCCTGACTGTGTCTTCCTAGGCAGAGATTTGTTCCTCGCTCATGTAACCCTTTCAGTCACATTATGGAGACCTTGCCTTAGCAGAGCCACATCAGATCTTGCTTCTCCAATCTTGTTTTCAAGAGCAGAGCAACTCTGGAATCTTGTATGGCATGCAGGATCACGTCTGTGGATGCTGAGGGGGTTTGGTGTTGATGCCTGGGGACTCCTGCGTTTTCCAGTCCATCCCTGTGGGAGGAATATAAATTTTGCATATTTATCCATTTTACCCTGCTTGAATGTTACAACTGATTTATATTTAGTCCTGGTTCAAGGTATATCTAAGCTGCACACT
This sequence comes from Pleurodeles waltl, assembly GCF_031143425.1. Classification (NCBI taxonomy): domain Eukaryota; kingdom Metazoa; phylum Chordata; class Amphibia; order Caudata; family Salamandridae; genus Pleurodeles; species Pleurodeles waltl. Next base: position 851,727,679 of record NC_090444.1, read on the forward strand.
TACTTCAAAATTAGTTCTGCAGATAGTATGCCTTAATTAAGTGTTATCCCTCAAGTTGGATTTCACAGAATGGGGTCCTCAGTAGCTCACATCAATAATTTGTGCTTTTATTCCCTAGACCAGTCCTGTTTGCACTTTTACTGCATAGCATGCTCTGAGGTGTCAAAGCAGAGACACAGATCACCTCCACTGCGTGGGTGTGGCACCACTGGAAACAGTTATGTCATATTTTTGAGTGGAAGGTACTCTACTTTGCCTTATCTGCATCTTCTCATTTCAAACTTTGTCTCTTTTCCTCTTTTAATCATGTACCAGGTCGCATCAGGCCATGTTTATACAGGAAGTTTTGAATGAACATATTCAGCCTAGGATGCTTAGGTCTCTACTTGCATGGCGGACACAGTTTATAAAGTGAATTTAGGAAAACTCAGTCTGTCCGTAAGCTCACGTAAGCTCAAGGTGCACCACAGCACAAATGTTGTGTTGCCAAGTCTATCAGGCTGCCAAGTGAGTCTTCTCAAGCCAGGAGTTAAAAGAAAGAATAATACTTTTGTGGCAATAAGACAGTGTCACATTGGCTCCTCCAGCATGCTTGTATTGCGGCATACACATGCCACAGGACGCACAAGCAGCCAGCAAGGTAGAGTTACCCTGCCAGCAGAAGATCAGAGTGCACTGTAATGTAGCTAGCAAGCTGCTGAGTCAACTGAGGCTGTTCTAGTATGTTCACATGAGCTGGCTGCGATAAGCAGTTACAGTACAATGAAGGTGGAAGCAGAATTGTACCTCAATCATCCTCTCTGTCCCGATTACCGCAGCGGATATTTGTGTTCGCGCACAAGCTCAGGACCAACTGAGATCACTGTTGTTGCCGTCAAGCAGACTGTCTCAAACAGTAACGGCACCTCATCACAGGGTAATTTCAATGGACCCAACCAGCCTCCAAAGCCTGACAGTTCCCTCTGGGGGTTAGCGACTCTTGCTTGTCTAACTCGCTGCACACTTCAGGGTTAGATCCGCTGCACCTCCCTTTTCCGGAAGACTGCAGGAAGCCTTCAATGGGTGAAGGTGCAATGTTCTATTTCTTCATGCACCAACAGAGTGGTGTAGTGTTGTGAGCCTATATGAGCTAGGACACTTGCGGTTCTAGGCAGACTCAATAGAGGAATTGCGTAACTATTGAGATACGTTAGGTTGTGGGTATCAAAGTTTATGACCTGACCCAAGAGTAGTGTTTGATTGTACGCTGAGGGATAAGAATGCCTGTTACTCAGCTCCGTGTGTGGCGTGGTCATTCACGTGCTCCCAGGCTGGGGAGGATGCTACACCTGGCAACGAGTAGGAACAGAGACTGCTCTTTCAGAGAGTTTATAACAACAAAGCAAGCTATAGTAAGTGCCACGTGTGCCCAAATTGACAAAAAGCAATTCAAAGTTGGCATATGCCCATATATGGCCCTCAAAGAAGTGGAAGCCCTGGAGGAGCAGAACACTAGAACAGCCCACCAGAATCCATTGGTAAGATTGAAAGAAGAAAGACTGCGCCACACCATAATGCACAGCCATCATCGATACAAGACGGCACGTTAAAGGCAGTGTCAACCAGGTACAAATTAGAAAGCTAAAAGCAACGGTGATCAAGTACAAGAAACTGAAGAGCTACCCACAGTTAAGAAAGAAGACAATATATTATTTCAGTTCGGGCATAATTTCTTAAGTGGGAATACACAGCCGGTGCTTTCAGAAGGTACAGGTCCAAATGAACAGCAGAAGCCATCTGAACTGCTTGTACTCTCAACAGTAGTAAGAAAGAGTGCAAAGTACGAAAGCAGCTATATTTCTGAAACCACCACCGCTGTTCAACACCACCAAAAAGCACAATAATGGCACCTGACGGAAAATATGGATAGAGATGTTCAATGACTTCACAGTTGCCCTCAAAGAGGTAGCTAACAAGAAAATCATTAAGTAATTAAAAAACCTTGCGGGTGACGGAGGAAAAAAAAAGTGCTGAAGAAAATCGCAAACAGATGCAATGTTGTACAGCCAGATAAAAGAAGCATTGTACTACAAGTTCAATCCGATGCCCAATGTCAACTATGCAAACTACATGTTCAATCAAGCGAGAGAACAAGCTGATGAAACTATGGATGAGTTTGTTGAAAGACTTGACATGCTTAATAGACACTGCAAGTTTAGTGAATTTAATCATGAAGAAGCCATACACCTCAGTCATCGATGAAAGTTGAGAGAGAGATGCTCAGAGAAAATACTAATGACTGCAAGAGTCAATGAAACAAATTACAACAAGTTGCTGATATGAAAGCTGGAACAGTGAAAAATTAATCTGTGTTGGTCATGAAAAGCAAGCATAAGTAGAAGGTAGATGCACCCAAGTAAATGTCTTTAAAGAAGAAAAAGTTGTGTTTCCGATGTGGTTTTTGATTTGCCCATGAAGGTAAAATGTCCAGCCACAGGACAGACATGCAAAGGTTGTGGGAAAGAATTTTTTTTATAACGGTTTGCAAAGCGAAAGAAAAACCCAATACATCACAGCGAGAAGAGAAAATGGATACCAGATGGTTACACAACCATTCTAGCCACAACCACATGGTCAAAATGCCGCACCAGCTTTGACAAGTAGAAACCCACCAAAGTTAATTGTCATCAAGCTCAACCTGCACAGGCACTTCAACTTCATTATCAAGCACCAGTGGAGACTATGGATGAGTCATGATGATGTCGACCAAAGAACAGCAGGTGCAGTTGAAGAACAAAACACATAGGCAAATCATTAAAGTAAACAACCAAATTCATTTTGACACTGCCTCAAGATTACAACAAAAGTCAATGGTTGCACCATAATCCTTGTCCTACACAGTGGTGCGTCGATCAACATCATGCCAGTCGAGAAGTTCAATAGTCTGTCTCCAGTACCACGCCTCGATCTATCAAACACAAAGGTATACACATGGGCTGTCTCCAAGACGTTGCAGAGTCAAGGGTCATTTAAAGTGACAATGCAACATAAAACAGTATCAGTGCAAGCGCCAATTCACATTCTTCAAGTGACTTCCTTTAGTGTATGCATAATCAGTTTTGTCACTGCTGCTGACATGGGGCTGATATCTCTCAGTTACAACCTTCACACTCAATCCGAAATTGTAAGTCAGTTTCTGTTGTTTCAGAAAGGCTCAAGACAATGAAAGTGTAACTTCACATCAATGAGGACATTCAACCAAAGACATCAAACGCCTCCAACGTATCCAAAATGCCGCCGCCCGACTGATCCTAGACATACCCCGCCGAATTCACATCTCCCCTCACCTAAAGGAACTCCACTGGCTTCCGGTAGACAAGAGGATCACCTTTAAACTCCTGACCCACGCTCACAAGGCACTTCACAACACCGGACCCTCCTACCTCAACACCAGACTCAACTTCTACACTCCAACACGTCAACTCCGATCCGCCAACCTCGCCCTCGCCATCGTACCCCGAATCCAGCGCAAGACATCCGGCGGCAGATCCTTCTCCTTCCTCGCCGCCAAGACCTGGAACTCTCTCCCCACATCTCTTCGCCAGACCCAGGACCTCCTCGCTTTCAGAAGGCTCCTCAAGACCTGGCTCTTCGACCGCTAAATCAGCAGCCCCCCCCCTCAGCGCCTCGAAACCCTGACGGGTACATAGCGCGCTCTATAAATACTATGATTGATTGATTGATTGATTCACCCTGTTGCCCAGCTGCACCCTCAAGTCACTTTCCACTTGCAAGAAGCTGCTGAGAAAGAACTACACATTCTGTTGAAGTATGACATCACTGAGTGCTCCACCGGTCCTACGTCTTGAGTTTCATCAGAAGTGCACTGCGCATCTGCGTTAATATGCGCCAGACCAACAAAACAACCGAGGGACAGCATCTGGTCCACGCAAGCGGACATGATAATGTAGACGAACGGTGCCAAAGTCTTCTCCAATCTGGCCCTGAACAAGGAATACCATCATTTCGAGTTGGGAGAAAATTGCAAGTACTTGACTCATTTTTTGATTCATGTTGGTTTGTTCAGCTACAAAAGGTTGAGTTTTGCAGCGTCCACAGCTGCTGAAATATTTAAGGATGTTATACACTGAATAATTAAACATGTCACACATGCTTTTAATTACAGTGGTTACTTACTGATGCTTTGAGCATGACAAGACTCTTACACAAGTGTGCCAGGTACTTGCTGATGCAGGTTTCACAAAACCAAACTTCAATTCTTTGGGCACATATTCGCTGATGAGGGAATTACTCCTGACCCAGATAAGGTGCAAGCACTGTCAGGTAACTTGTCCCGCACAAAATGTCCCCATGCTGCGATCTTTCTTGGGCATGGCTAGTTATTACTCAAGGTACATCCGTGACTTTGCTATAGTGAGTGCCCCATTAAAGGACTTGACAAAACAAAATATACCTTTCCAGGGGTTGCCTGAATTTGATCAAAGCTTCAAAACTATAAAATAGGCTGAGAACACCACTGAGATTACCTCTTTTGACCCCAAGTTACATACTGAGTTTACAGTAGATGGGAGCCCAGTGGGTCTAGGGTCAATCCTTATGTAACATAATGGTCAGCCGAATGCTCAGCGACAGATTGTAGTGTATGCCAGTTGAAGCCTGTCTGATACAGAACAAGCCTATTTTCAGCTGGAGAAAAAGTTTGGCTGTAGTGTGGGCCTGCAAACATTTTCATGTGTTTCTATACAGAAAATGTTTCACTATCATTACTGATCACCAAGCACTGCTCATTGCTTTTTCGAAACCTGAAAGCCAGGATGCTTCCTTGCACTGAGCGGAATGGGGATTGCAACTGAAAGAGTACAACTATGCAGCTGTACATAAGCTGGGTAAAGATCTAAACCCCGCTGATTACTTCTAATGAGTACCACTACAGCGTCACAGTGCAACATCCAAAACGGCGAAGGAGTGCATCAACTTCCTTGAGACATTTCTGTTTTTACTCATTTACTGTTTGGGTGGGGTTGGCAGACTAGTTGCTGTTTCTGGGACCATTTTAAAAAGGGATGCAGGTGTGGATGTGAAGCTGTTAGTTGTAGCACTTTAGTTAAGTGGCATTTTTGCACAGACATTTTACTGTTTACTAACTTCTGGTGTTTTTAAAATGTGCTTATTTAATTAGATTACCGCTTGCTCTCCAGTCCACAAGGCCTTTTCAGACTGCTGTGGAGAGAGCTGTTTCTGTTTTTACTCACTTCCTGTTTGGCTGGGGTTAGCAGACTAGCTTCTTTTTCTGAGACCATTTTGAAAAGGGTTGCAGGCAAGCCTACCTGCGCCTGTCCGCACCTGGAGGTCACCAGGAGCCAGAACCCCTACATCTCTTGGATCAGAAAACAGGATGGCCCCTAAAATTACGTATACAGCTGATGATCTATTTACGATAAAACATTGCAACAAGGTGAGGCCTTGCAGGACTACTCTTTCAAATGATTTAGAAGGCCCGATTACTTGTCTATGTTGTAGATGGCAAAGTTTAGACGAAACCCCTAAATCACTATTTAGGGCAACTGAACAACCAGACAGTTTTTCTATTCCATCTCAAAATAAGGCGTCGCACCTGCCAATATTAGCAATTCCTGCCGTTTGTTACTCTGAGGCAGCTGAAATTAAATGCCTCCTATTAAACGTTAGATCACTGCCAAAACATTCATTTGAACCATGGGACCTATTTCAATCATTTGCCCCCAATATTGGTTCTCTAACAGAAACCTGGCTAAACGCTGAAGCGACCCCAGACATAGCTACAGCGATCCCAGATAATTATCGGATGATCAGAATAGATTGAGAAGATAGAGTGGGGGGTGGCGCTGCCATAGTATTTAAGGACTCCCTTAGGATATCTCCAACTGATTCTATTATAGCTGATTGGGCTGAAATATGCCTCTTTAGATTTGAACTTTCGGCCAAAGACTGTGGTCGTGGGGCTTTAATCTACCATCCGCCCGGCCCAAAAAAGGAATTTGGTCAGAAACTTGTGAAATTTTTCACTCCATCTGTCTTAGCTTCTCAACAGTTCGTTCTCCTGGGGGATTTTCGCAACAGTTCGTTCTCCTGGGGGATTTTAACTATCACGGTGAAAAACTCCAAGATTCTGAGGTAGCTCAACACCTATCTGATCTTACCTCACTTAGCTTAGTTCAGAAGGTTTCGGGCCTTAATCATAATGCAGGTCATACTTTAGATATGATGTTCTCTAATTCTACCTACTAAACATGCAATAGCCCATATCAGCTAGTATGGTCTTATCATGTGGCCATCTTCTTCCGAATCTCGCTATGTCATAAAGCCAGCAGAGTCAATCATATCAAAACCAGGTTGCAAAGACAATGGTATAGAATTTCTCCATCACCTGATTTTGAAAATGTGACTGATACGGAGTCAGGTTGAGCTAATAACCAAAATGCGCTGATGCTTGCCTTTGATAAGTTAGTCCATTTGCAATCTCTATCTATCCAAACTTTCTCTAACAGGCATTCACCCTGGTTTACCTCTACAATGCGAGAGGAAAGAGCCCCTTGCAAAAGCTAGGACGGGAACAGGCGTAGCTGTAAGGAACCAGAAAGCAAGGAACAGTATCATTCAGCGCTGAAAGAATACCATCATCATTTTAAAAAAGCTAGGAAGATATATTTAGCAAATCAAGTTGACTCGGGTGGTAATTAATCTAAAGAACTATATAAAGTTTTCAATTCCTTTATCAAAACACAAGTCTGCACTCCTATGTTTCAGGCTTCGTGAAACTTAAGCGATTCTCTCACTTCTCATTTTGAAAATATAATTAATAATATGTATGTGAATTTTGCCGCCCCCAAGTAACTAGCAATTAGGCCTTCTGAAATAAATAAGGATACACTAGTATGTACATCTTGACTCGAGCAATTCTCTCAAGAACAAATCCAGCTGGCCCTTCGCAGCCAAACCTGTCTCTCCTCTAGACATATGCCCTCCCAAGATGCCATTTTCTCTAGCTAACAATCTAATACCTGCTGTGGCTTCCCTATTTAATGCAGCAGTTACGAATGGGAAAGTTCCAGCAGCCTGGAAAGCAGTACAAGTGATTCTAGTACAGAAGAATGTAAATATGCCCCTGATGATTTCAATACCTATCATCCAATCTCTTTATTTCCTTTATTGGGCAAGTTATTGAAAGGCCTTATAAACAAAGATTATGGAGTATTTTGAAATCAATCAACTATTGGACCCGTCGCAGTCTGTTTTCCATCCCTTTCATAGTAATGAGACCCCTCTAGTAGAGGTGACGGATCATATTAGATGTGCATCAGATACTAACTGCCCCATCATGTTAATATTACTGGGTCTGTCGGTGGCTTTTGATACCTTGGCACACTACTGTCTGCTCTTAAGCTTAGGGAGTGTGGCACAGCTAGGTTAGCTTTACAGTGGCTAGAGGACTTCCTTTCCAAGACAACTACAATGATTGCTTTAGGGTCCTTTAAATCACGTACTGGGCACTTTGATAAAGGAGTTCTTCAAGGCTCTTGTCTCAACTTCACATTATTTACTGGTTATAACCACCCTTTCCTTCCTTCTTCCTCCAGGAAAACACTGGTTCAGGTATTAATCATGAGCCGTTTGGATTACTACAATGCTTTGCTTGCCTCCATAAATGAGTCCTTGCTGACTAAGCTACAGGTGGTACAGAATATGGCTGTACGTCTTATTTGTAATACGCCTGCAAGAACATCAGCCATTCCGTTATTACATTCCTTCATTGATTACCAGTTAGTAGTAGGATCACTTTTAACATCTGTTGTATCACTCATAAGGCACTAATTGGCAAGGGACCACACTGTTTATCCTCGAGGCCCTGTCACTACTGTCCTATTAGAAACCTGCAATCACATGACAAAATGTTGCTTATGGTTCCCGGAGTTAATAAGAGTAGGATGGAAGGTAGATCCTTTTCCCATACCAGCCCCACTATACAGGAATGCTCTCCCAACTTCTCTTCGTCAGTGTACTGATCATCTCACATTCAGGAAACTACTCGAAACTGTGCTGTTTTAATAGTATTAGTGTTGCCTGGCCTTCTCACAACTACTGAGCTAACACGCTGAGATACCCTGCAGGGTGGGTCACACGCGATAGAAGCACTTTTTAACATAACATTGTGAGGTCCAGTTTTCTAGTAGCCCTATCCGTTTAAAAGATTATTGCTGCTACTAGTGCTCACAATAACATACTACTCCTCAAAGGCATCATTTCAGCTCAGTCGTGGAAGAGGAAACTCAACCTTTTGCAGAAGATTTTGATTTAAAAAAAAGAAGAAGAAAAAAAAAAAAAAAAGAAATGTACACGATGAACTGTGAGGAAACTGTTGTATTGAGAGGCGCGCAAACTGTTATTCCTGAGAGCCTCAAACAGCAAGTCATTGAACTGGTCCATGAAGGACATAGTGGAACTGTAGTCACCAAAAGAGCTCCAAGAGACTGAGTGTGGCTCCCACACTTAGACAAATGAGTTAAGAAGGAACTAGAAGAGTGCCATCTTTGTAACTGCCTTTCTTCAAAAGCATCCGGTGACAATGTCTGATCTTCATGCACAGATTTGGGAAAAAATTGCACTTGACTTTATAGGCCCTTAGAGAATGGAAATCATATCATGGCAGTCATTGATGAATACTCACCTTTTCCTTTAGTACAGGAGTTATCATCAACAACCCAAGGTAAGGTAATCGAGTGATTGGATGACATCTTTGCAGCTTGGAGTATCCCTGTCATTCAGAATTCAAGGAGTTTCTAATCAGACTAAATTTCAAGCATCAAAAGAGTTCACATCTGTGGCCAAAAGCCAATGGTGTTGTTGCACGATTCATGGGTACCCTCAAAAGGATAATTCAACGAGCATTGATGGAGGAAATCAAGTTTAACCAGGCCTTGTTGTAGGAAAGTACCATCTTGCCTGGCATGTTACCCCAATTTTTCACTGTATATATGTTGTTTTAGTTGTAAGTGTGCCTGAATGTGTTACCTGTGTAGTGACTAACTGTCTCACTGAGGTTCTGCTAATCAGAACCTCAGTGGTTATGCTCTCTCATTTCTTTCCAAATTGTCACTAACAGGCTAGTGACCATTTTTACCAATTTACATTGGCTTACTGGAACACCCTTATAATTCCCTAGTATATGGTACTGAGGTACCCAGGGATTGGGGTTCCAGGAGATCCCTATGGGCTGCAGCATTTCTTTTGCCACCCATAGGGAGCTCTGACAATTCTTACACAGGCCTGCCACTGCAGCCTGAGTGAAATAACGTCCACGTTATTTCACAGCCATTTTACACTGCACTTAAGTAACTTATAAGTCACCTATATGTCTAACCTTTACCTGGTAAAGGTTAGGTGCAAAGTTACTTAGTGTGAGGGCACCCTGGCACTAGCCAAGGTGCCCCCACATTGTTCAGAGCCAATTCCCTGAACTTTGTGAGTGCGGGGACACCATTACACGCGTGCACTACATATAGGTCACTACCTATATGTAGCTTCACAATGGTAACTCCGAATATGGCCATGTAACATGTCTAAGATCATGGAATTGCCCCCTCTATGCCATCCTGGCATTGTTGGTACAATTCCATGATCCCAGTGGTCTGTAGCACAGACCCTGGTACTGCCAAACTGCCCTTCCTGGGGTTTCACTGCAGCTGCTGCTGCTGCCAACCCCTCAGACAGGCATCTGCCCTCCTGGGGTCCAGCCAGGCCTGGCCCAGGATGGCAGAACAAAGAACTTCCTCTGAGAGAGGGTGTGACACCCTCTCCCTTTGGAAAATGGTGTGAAGGCAGGGGAGGAGTAGCCTCCCCCAGCCTCTGGAAATGCTTTGTTGGGCACAGATGTGCCCAATTCTGCATAAGCCAGTCTACACCGGTTCAGGGACCCCTTAGCCCCTGCTCTGGCGCGAAACTGGACAAAGGAAAGGGGAGTGACCACTCCCCTGACCTGCACCTCCCCTGGGAGGTGTCCAGAGCTCCTCCAGTGTGCTCCAGACCTCTGCCATCTTGGAAACAGAGGTGCTGCTGGCACATTGGACTGCTCTGAGTGGCCAGTGCCACCAGGTGACATCAGAGACTCCTTCTGATAGGCTCCTTCAGGTGTTAGTAGCCTATCCTCTCTCCTAGGTAGCCAAACCTTCTTTTCTGGCTATTTAGGGTCTCTGTCTCTGGGGAAACTTCAGATAACGAATGCAAGAGCTCATCCGAGTTCCTCTGCATCTCTCTCTTCACCTTCTGCCAAGGAATCGACTGCTGACCGCGCTGGAAGCCTGCAAACCTGCAACATAGTAGCAAAGACGACTACTGCAACTCTGTAACGCTGATCCTGCCGCCTTCTCGACTGTTTTCCTGCTTGTGCATGCTGTGGGGGTAGTCTGCCTCCTCTCTGCACCAGAAGCTCCGAAGAAATCTCCCGTGGGTCGACGGAATCTTCCCCTTGCAACCGCAGGCACCAAAAAGCTGCATTACCGGTCCCTTGGGTCTCCTCTCAGCACGACGAGCGAGGTCCCTCGAATCCAGCAACTCTGTCCAAGTGACCCCCACAGTCCAGTGACTCTTCAGTCCAAGTTTGGTGGAGGTAAGTCCTTGCCTCACCTCGCTGGGCTGCATTGCTGGGAACCGCGACTTTTGCAGCTACTCCGGCCCCTGTGCACTTCCGGCGGAACTCCTTTGTGCACAGCCAAGCCTGTGTCCACGGCACTCTAACCTGCATTGCACGACTTTCTAAGTTGGTCTCCGGCGACGTGGGACTCCTTTGTGCAACTTCGGCAAGCACCGTTTCACGCATCCTCGTAGTGCCTGTTTCTGGCACTTCTCCGGGTGCTACCGGCTTCAGGGAGGGCTCCTTGTCGTGCTCGACGTCCCCTCTCTCTGCTGGTCCAATTTGCGACCTCCTGGTCCCTCCTGGGCCTCAGCAGCGTCCAAAAACGCTAACCGCACAATTTGCAGCTAGCAAGGCTTGTTGGCGTCCTTTCGGCGGGAAAACACTTCTGCACGACTCTCCACGGCGAGAGGGATCCGTCCACCAAAGGGGAAGTCTCTAGCCCTTTTCGTTCCTGCAGAAACCTCAGCTTCTTCTGTCCAGTAGAAGCTTCTTTGCACCCGCAGCTGGCATTTCCTGGGCATCTGCCCATCTCCGACTTGCTTGTGACTTTTGGACTTGGTCCCCTTGTTCCACAGGTACCCTAGATTGGAAATCCACAGTTGTTGCATTGCTGGTTTGTGTCTTTCCTGCATTATTCCTCTAACACAACTTCTTTGTCCTTAGGGGAACTTTAGTGCACTTTGCACTCACTTTTCAGGGTCTTGGGGAGGGTTATTTTTCTAACTCTCACTATTTTCTAATAGTCCCAGCGACCCTCTACAAGGTCACATAGGTTTGGGGTCCATTCGTGGTTCGCATTCCACTTTTGGAGTATATGGTTTGTGTTGCCCCTATCCCTATGTTTCCCCATTGCATCCTATTGTAACTATACATTGTTTGCACTGTTTTCTAAGACTATACTGCATATTTTTGCTATTGTGTATATATATCTTGTGTATATTTCCTATCCTCTCACTGAGGGTACACTCTAAGATACTTTGGCATATTGTCATAAAAATAAAGTACCTTTATTTTTAGTATAACTGTGCATTGTGTTTTCTTATGATATTATGCATATGACACTAAGTGGTACTGTAGTAGCTTCACACGTCTCCTAGTTCAGCCTAAGCTGCTCTGCTAAGCTACCATTATCTATCAGCCTAAGCTGCTAGACACCCTATACACTAATAAGGGATAACTGGGCCTGGTGCAAGGTGCAAGTACCCCTTGGTACTCACTACAAGCCAGTCCAGCCTCCTACACTCGTGTCAAGCCCTCCATGCTGATTGTTAAACTCCTCAGTCCACAACTGGCAATAGCCCTGCCAAATTGTTATTCAGGAGAGGCATCAAAACCGAACTGGCATAGTGGACAGTGGACCGACAGTTGAATGCTGACAAGGATCGTGTCAGAGACACTTCACAACAGTGCAAGACAAAAATATGTGCCAACTGGCATCAACAAATTCAGGAAACAGTCTTGGATAAAGGTGACTGGGTCCTGGTCAAACATAAAAAAACTAGGAAAATGAACACCCTGTTCATTGTCGATCCTCTGAGGATGGTGACACATGGTGACGGAACATAGTCCCAGACAGACAATCAACTGGGACTTGTCACATCTTAAGCACCCATCTCTGCGTTAGTCAGTTACTGCAATCATGAACAAGATGATCCCGCCTGTCCAAAATGAGATGGCATGGTGGGCAAAATAAACAATGGATTTGGGCCTATATCTCTGAATGGGATTGTATGTTTGACATTGTTTCCCCTTTCCGTCCATCTTTTGTTCTTTTTGTACCAGTCAAGATCCAGCATCAGAACCGGTGCCATCGGTGCCCAACCAGAGTGCCTCTCAACTACCTCACAGTACTCGATCTGGCTGATCAGTGCGAGCACCTTGATGACTTATTGAAGAAATATAATGTGACTGTTTATACTTTTTATTTAAGAAGGGGAGATATAACAGCGTGAGCTTATGTGCGCTAGGACCCTTTCAGTTCTAGGTACGCAATAGACAGGAACTGATTAACTGTTGCAAGGTGCTAGGGTGTCATTATTAATAGTTAGAACAGGATCCGGGAATAGTGTGCAATCGTACACACAATAATAAGAAGTCTGTTACAGGGCTCTATGTGTGGCATGGTCATTTACACGCTCCTGGGCTGGAGAGGATGCTACAACTGGCACTTACTGCCACTCCTGGGCCTCCTTCAACAACGGCTGTCCCAGTTAGTGCATGCTCCCATCCTGCTGGATCAGACCTCAGGACCCTTCGTCATCCTCACTTCAAGCACAGCCCTGTAATATCTGAAATAGGGAGCCGGGACAATGCATGTAGCATACATCACAAATGCTGTTAAAGTTTTCATTGTAGAGCTGGGCGAGGAAGGATGTCCAGGCGCCAAGTGTTATAAACATGTCTGCCATATTGGCTGCTTAGTCTCTCGCCTCTCCAATCATAATTTTCAGTCTTTATATGGAACCCGTTTGGACATTCCTTGCAGAAAACAACATCAAGATCAACACAGAAAGCAGACAACAAAGTTGCAACGAACACCAAAATCTCCTGAAACGACTTTCAGAAACACAAAGCCTGCCTCAGATGCATCCAAACCTAGATAGCTACAAACTATCTGATGCTATTCCCTATGAAGGCCAAATTCCTCCTGTTTACCAACAACTCCATATATTTTCTAATTCCGTCATTGCTCGCCAATTAAATCTAACAGGCTTCACACTCTAAGTAACAGACCAGGCCAAATCTCTTGTTTCACCCTCGACCCCAACCTCTCACTCAAAGAAGACATTGTCACGAAGACCAAAAGAGAGTGTTTGAGACTCTTCTGAAAGGAGTAATCTTTTATCCCAGGAAAAGTTTTCAGAATGACAGATCAAGCGCTAGTCCTTTCCCACCTAAATAGAGATACAGCGTCATCCCAGTGTCTACCCTCCCTACCTTGAAAGGCATTGTTAATGAGCCAGCACAGTTCAACAAGGGGCTCAGGAAAACCAGCCCAAACACCCTTGCACTAAAGGAGCTACACTGCTACCCCTGCAAGCCTGGATCATCTTCAAGACAAGCCCAATGACTTGGAAGGCCAAGACTCCCGTCTACCTAGATAACAAACTAACAAATCTGGAGGTAAATGCCAGATACGTAGCGTAGTTATCACAATATTAGAGACCAAGCACTTTTAGAAGAAGCTTTCTCAGTCTATGACCCAGGAAGTGGAACACCTTCAGTGCGACTTCAGAAAAGCACCAACTCTCCTACAATTGAGGGAGAAACTAAAAGTCCACCTCTTTAAATAACACTACATCCAATAGGCTGACTTCACACTTTCTACTAGTTCTACCTCCTCCCCATGTCCCTTGCTCTCAAGTATCCCTATTGGGGCTAGCAACTCTACAGTGCTCTGTTGCTAGCTAGTAAAGCTTATGGTTTAGAAATACTAAAACATACAAAACGTGCATACATATTAATTTATATGATCCTCTTCTATGGGATACATTGTGTACTTATTCCAGACATTTCCCTGTTCATCATTGTACTGCCATTTGATGGAGTTTGTTTGACCAATGACTTTGTGTTTCACCACTGCGCATATTAGTTGCTCAATGTTCACCAGTAGCACATGGTATGTTTTGTTCAGTTGAGCCGCCTATGGGCTTTGACATTGCATTAGTCATTACATTCTGTATTCTGCCTATTGGCTTTGACATGGCATTAGCCATTACTTTCTGTATTCAGTTGAGCCGCCTATGGGCTTTGACATTGCATTAGCCATTACATTCTGCATTCTGCCTATTGGCTTTGACATGCTGTATCCAGTCTAGCCGCCTATTGGCTTTGACATTGCATTCCTATTGGCTTTGACATGATGTATTCAGTTTAGCTGCCTATTGACTTTGACATGCTATTAGATATTCTGCCTATTGGCTTTGACATGATATTATATATTGCATTTTATATTCAGCTTAACTGCCTATTGGCTTTGACATGATATTATACATTGCATTTTGTATTCAGCTCAGCTGCCTATTGGCTTTGACATGATATTATACATTGCATTTTGTATTCAGCTCAGCTGCCTATGGGCTTTGACATGATATAAGACATTGCATTTTGTATTCAGCTTAGATGCTTATTGGCTTTGACATGACACTAGACATTGCATTTGATATTTAGGTTAGCTGCCTATTGCCTTTAACATGACATTGCATTTGATATTTAGGTTAGCTGCCTATTGCCTTTAACGTGGAGTTAGACATTGCAGTTGAGAATCCAAGCTGTATTTTTCCAAGCTGTGTTTTTGCACCAGAGAACCAAGATGTTTTTCTCACAGTAGACTAGACATGATAAGAGAGAGTACATGGGCGTTGTTTTTTCTTCGCTTGAGCTTGGGAACAGGAGTAGTCTTGGAGACCTGGCCAGTCTCCAAAAGGCTTGCTCAGTTTCCCAGGTCTGAGAGGAGGGGGCACACCTTTGTAACGAATGTAACAGGCTGCAGAGAGTCAGATTCGAATCTGCCGGACCTCGTGCTGGAGCTTGGCGCCAGCTGCCAGCAATCCCGTGTGGGTAGATGAATCTCTTTCTCGCGGCTGACAGGGGTCATCAGCTTGCAGACCTTAGAAAGATGAAGCTGTAGATAGTTTCCCACACGGTGAAGTATTTGTTTTGCTTTGCATTCAATATCTTATAAATATAACCTGCTGTGTATATTGCAAACTGATATATTTTGTTTGATTAACGCGGACTTGAAAGCTACTAATTCGTCATACATAAAAATTGGGGTTGGGGAAGAATTAACAACAATAAAAGTCCATTTCTAATGTGTGTTATGTTAGTGCTTTAAAACTAAATAAGAGGAAAGCACTATAATTGGTACCAGGAGTGGGGTCGGTCATTAAGAGGTGATTAAGAGGGTGTTGACGAGTTGGTAGATTTCTAAGTGCACACTTTAAAAGTGTAATTGTTTTTGTTGTTTGGAGAATTACAGAAATTGTTTTTTTGGAGAATCACAGTAGCACGGCAGACCATGTCTGGGAATGCATGTGTTGATAAACTGCCTGATGGTGCTAAGAAAAACTGTAAGTTGTTTTTTGTTTGGAGAATCACAGTAGCACGGCAGACCATGTCTGAGAATGCATGTGTTGATAAACTGCCCGATGGTGCTAAGAAAAACTGTGAATTGTTTTCTGTTTGGAGAATTACAGAAGCACAGCAGACCATTTTTGAAAATGCATGTGTAGCTAAAATGCCTGATAGGGTTTTGAGAAATAATTTCTGTTGTACATATGTAGAAAAAGTGTCTTTTGGAAGTAATGATGACAGAAAGGTCTGGATACCTTTATCTGCTTACAGAGAAATGCAGGAGAAATGTAGGAAGTTGGAACATGAAAATAGGAATTTACGTGAGCAAATTAGCCCGACTGAAAGTTATAAAAAGGCTTTCTTGTCCCATTCCAGTAATGAGGGGGTTAAGACAGCTCCGAGCTGCACTGAGTTTTCGTGTGAGCCAGGGTTTTTGGCAGACAAAATGCATTCCTTAACTGATAACATGGACGAGAGAGACCAGAATGTGATTTACGAGTTACCGTTGCAAAATGCACAAGTAAAACGAAAGATTTTAGAGAAAGAGACACCGAGTTGCATTAGCTTGTTTGATTTTTGGAAAAAGAATATCCCCTCATTTGAGAGAAATCCTAACACTTTTGTATATGGTCACTGTGAAAAATTATATGCAGCTGCGCGCTTGTGATTTGGCAAATGAAATAATGCAGACTTCAGGTTTCTGCGCAGTGCAAGAAGGAAAAACTGATGTACATGTAAATCAAGAACAAGGAAAGAAAATAGTGCCCCTAGCTAGGATCATACACTGGATCTGGTACTTGCAAGACAGGGCTAGAGTACCACAGGTAAAAGAATTACCGGTGAAGTTGTGTGCACCATTTGAATTCGTGTCTACTGAAGATAAAAAGCATGTTTGTTTTACTAATGATTCATTGACTGAAATGTTGTTTTCTGGCACAGTAGAAGGAACAGCGTTGTATAATGTGTGTCAGATTTTAAAGCAAGAGCTACGTGAGATGTGTCATTTTTACGCTGATTTTTGGTTCATTGCTAATGTTTTAGCACCTAACTGGTTCAATTACCTTGCAGATGTTAATGAGAAAAATTCAGAGAGAGAAGTGTACACCCAGAATTGTGCCTTAGTGGGGATGGCTAAGTGGGTGCCCCAGAAATGTGAACAGCTGAGAGAAAAAGCCACTTACAGGTGGGCAGAGATGAGAGAGATGCACATTCCCCTAGATTTGATAAAAACTGTGCAGCACGCACAAAAGCAATCTGTCATGCAAGCAGTCACAGAGCAGTTGGGGAGAGGAAAGTTACCAGGACAGAAATGGCAAATTGATCAGGTTTTAGGGAGAGTGATTGCTGAAAACTACCAAGGAAAAATCGAAATTATGCTGATAGCTAGAAAAGAATCTGATTCATTCATACAAATTGGAGACAGAATGGCCCAACTTGACAAAAATGCAGTGAATGGAGGTTTGGTAAAGAATGAGTCTGCCCCAGCCCTTCAGACAGTGCAAGAAAAGGGAAGCTGTGGCGCAGCAGATAAAAACCTCAGTGCTGATGTGTGGGCTGAAGCCCCAAGTGATTCTCCAGAACCTGCAGAAAATATAACAAAGGGCCTCAAAAACGTCCTGCTGATTATAAAACAGGGAAAGGAAGAGGAAGGGTGCAGTTTAAATGAAAAATGTTATTTGCAAGAAAAGTCATACTTGTTTCTTTTGCAGATCCTACCACGTTTCGCCACTGTCCCTGAGTGTGCTGTGTGGTCCCCCTTCCGGTGTGTGCGTGTGGGGTCGGGGAAGGGACCGAATCCCCAACCTGAACCTGGCTGAGTAAAGTGCCAGCACCATGGATCCATTTTGCGCAAACTGCGCCTTCAGTTCAAGTTCAACTTGTTTGATTGCATTCTTCCACTGGAACTAAGCTGTGATTTTTTTTTTTTTTCCCTCTCGTATGGAACTCTGACTTTTGCTTATCTTCCAGCAAACCTTTCAGGTGGACCGTGCACCTTTACATGAGCAGAACTCATGCCACATCAAATTGCTAACACTGTTGAATTAGAGACTCATTCAGCGTATAAAAATTGCCCAGTCTTTTCTATGTAGATGTATCTGATGTGAAAGGTTATGAAATCAATGTGTTAATTCACTTCTATTGCTTTACAGGGATTGCTTTGATCATTCAAATCTGATTTGCTGATAATGTTTTTTTTTTGTGCTGATGTTTTTTTTTTTTTGTTTGAAACAAGAGATATGTGAAACAAAAATTCATTGGTCAAAGGGCGGAATGTACTGCCATTTGATGGAGTTTGTTTGACCAATGACTTTGTGTTTCACCACTGCGCATATTAGTTGCTCAATGTTCACCAGTAGCACATGGTATGTTTTGTTCAGTTGAGCCGCCTATGGGCTTTGACATTGCATTAGTCATTACATTCTGTATTCTGCCTATTGGCTTTGACATGGCATTAGCCATTACTTTCTGTATTCAGTTGAGCCGCCTATGGGCTTTGACATTGCATTAGCCATTACATTCTGTATTCTGCCTATTGGCTTTGACATGCTGTATCCAGTCTAGCCGCCTATTGGCTTTGACATTGCATTCCTATTGGCTTTGACATGATGTATTCAGTTTAGCTGCCTATTGACTTTGACATGCTATTAGATATTCTGCCTATTGGCTTTGACATGATATTACATATTGCATTTTATATTCAGCTTAACTGCCTATTGGCTTTGACATGATATTATACATTGCATTTTGTATTCAGCTCAGCTCAGCTGCCTATTGGCTTTGACATGATATTATACATTGCATTTTGTATTCAGCTCAGCTGCCTATTGGCTTTGACATGATATTATACATTGCATTTTGTATTCAGCTCAGCTGCCTATGGGCTTTGACATGATATAAGACATTGCATTTTGTATTCAGCTTAGATGCTTATTGGCTTTGACATGACACTAGACATTGCATTTGATATTTAGGTTAGCTGCCTATTGCCTTTAACATGACATTGCATTTGATATTTAGGTTAGCTGCCTATTGCCTTTAACGTGGAGTTAGACATTGCAGTTGAGAATCCAAGCTGTATTTTTCCAAGCTGTGTTTTTGCACCAGAGAACCAAGATGTTTTTCTCACAGTAGACTACACATGATAAGAGAGAGTACATGGGTGTTGTTTTTTTTCTTCGCTTGAGCTTGGGAACAGGAGTAGTCTTGGAGACCTGGCCAGTCTCCAAAAGGCTTGCTCAGTTTCCCAGGTCTGAGAGGAGGGGGCACACCTTTGTAACGAATGTAACAGGCTGCAGAGAGTCAGATTCGAATCTGCCGGACCTCGTGCTGGAGCTTGGCGCCAGCTGCCAGCAATCCCGTGTGGGTAGATGAATCTCTTTCTCGCGGCTGACAGGGGTCATCAGCTTGCAGACCTTAGAAAGATGAAGCTGTAGATAGTTTCCCACACGGTGAAGTATTTGTTTTGCTTTGCATTCAATATCTTATAAATATAACCTGCTGTGTATATTGCAAACTGATCTATTTTGTTTGATTAACGCGGACTTGAAAGCTACTAATTCGTCATACATAAAAATTGGGGTTGGGGAAGAATTAACAACAATAAAAGTCTTCTTTGACCTCACAAGTGCATTTCTAATGTGTGTTATGTTAGTGCTTTAAAACTAAATAAGAGGAAAGCACTACAATCATCCTCCTAATTTTGTTCTTCATTTTCCTGTTTCATGTTGGTTTGTGTGAGAACCACTATTGGCTCGCCCAAACTACTGACTTTAAGAGAACTACATTTTCCGTTTCTTGCATTGTTTTCTTTGTCTTTTTAGAGACAGGATAGGCTCCTTGCTCTTCTGAAACGTCCTCTATAAAAGTCAGATTTTTCTTTCTCTGCCAGGTTAGTCCAGTAGATCTATTTAGTTGTCTTATTGAAGATTCACTTCAAAGTTGATGTACATCAGCCAATGGTATATATCAACTCCCCTGCCTTTTTCCTTTGTGTGGATTTAATATGAGCTTTTGTCTCTGTACAGATCCTTTTTCCAGAGATTTCAACTTTTATATACAAGAATTGTTTATTTCTGTGCCCCTTTCAAAAGTGTTGCAAAACCGAAGGTGCAACAGGAGCGTGTCTTAACACCAAAGCCATTTCTAGATCCAACTCCATTGTTAATGTAAACAAGTGTGTTACACCATCCATGGTATCTGCACTGGATACAAACATGTCTTAGTCCTACATCCATCCCCAGAAAAAAGTTCAGGCACCAGGAAAGGGTGGACATCTGGAAACTCCTTAAAGTCCCCAAAGTCACATACTAAGGTCAGACCATCTCTACAATATTTTTTAAGATTGTTCACACATCTGAAGTTTATTAACATAACCCCTAATTAGCAAGATGATTCATGCAAAATGGCCGACCCCCAATCAGAGTCTGTCAATATTCTTGTTGTGGTTCTGATTATCTCTGATAATTCTAGTTTAACAGAGGTTTAAAATAAATCTGTTTGACCTCCTGCTAGCAACAGTACAATGTCTGTGACCCAGCAGTCAAACTTCAAACAGGTCATGCTGCGCATTCTCAGGCATTTTGGGGTGGGTGGGGGGAGGTGTGCTTGTTTTTTTTGGGGGGGGGGGGGGGGGGGGGGAGTAGTATGTGAAATGAGGGGGGATTTGAAAAAGCCCTTTAAGTAGCAATAGTGTGATCAATCCTACAACCAAAGCTGGCACTTCTTGGGGTCCTGGAAGATTTGGATGCTGGTGGAAGGTAGAAAACATTCATAAACATTTGCCCACCAAACGCCAAACACATTGAGAAATAAAGCACCAGCTGAGATGCTGGAACAATTTTCTGCCTCAGGGTACTGGCCAGAGGCAGTGGCATGGTAAGACTGTAGGTGGCCTAAAAAAAAATCAGTGTTACAGAAAGAACGAGGGTGAGTCTGTGCTGTGGGTTGTTAGGAGTGTGAGATGGCAGTCAGATAATCTTACTGTAAAATGTGGTTCATAGGCACAGTATGATGCAATATTTTTAAACTTATGAAAAAACTGTGTCAATTTTTATTCATACAATGGAGTTCTTTAAAAGGCCATTAGCACACCAGAAACGTTTTAGCACCTCGTGCACACAGATAAATTAAAGGTGTAACCTACCTCAAATGTTACCTTCTACCATATTACAACTTTAAAAAACTATTTTGTATTTTTTAGAGCAATCTTGCCAGCTGTTTTTTGTTGTAAGAAAGTCTTGTGCACTGCTGCCCCCCCCCCCCCCCCCCCAAGTTACTCAATCTCATTTTCACTGTCTAATTGTCTAGAGGGACCAGTTCAGATCATTTTGAATATATATGGCAACAATCTTGAACGCTATTTTTTAAAATATACTCTTTGAAACGTTTTTATATTTTCTTTACACATTTACTAGGACACATTAATATGACCTAGAACTAAGTAATGTCTACTGAATGATTCCAAAGAATCACTGTCTACTTTACAAGCTGTTCCAAGTGACCAGTTGCGCAGCACATTTTTGGTCTACGTATAGTTCCTAGGCCACCCAGACTTTCTCCAGGGAGGCAATGGTGTGCTGCCTACATTTCCATCATAGGTGAGCTTGACGGCATATCCATATCTGTATTTGATGCTGTGGCCTCGAAAGACATCTGTGATGGACTTGAAGTATTTTTGCTTGAGCACCATCTCCAAGGAGTGGTCCTTGATTATGTGAAAAGCACACCTTTGTAATTACTTGCCTTCTTACCTTTTTTTGGTGTGGTGTGAAACTTAGTGTTTAAGACACTAGTGCCACACTGTGCTCCCAGTTTATGGAGACTGGACCAACTCCTGTCCTTTATAAGAGCGCATCATATAGATCCTTCTGTAGGCTCTCTCAGCCTCACTATATCTTATTTAAAATATTTAAATGCTTGGCGAAATTTGCTTTTGGCTGTCAAGTCACTGGACTCTTGTTCTGTACCCATCAGGTCCCCTGAAAATTCACCAAGGTCACCACCCCTTACAGGGCACCAACTATTCTACATTGTTCTGGTAATTTCTTGCCAGAGCATGTGCTTAATAATCCTTTTCTTTCTACCGCTTCCTCTGGTATTGGATGAAGTGTGAGTGCTCCTGCTGTCAGGTCAAAACCACAAACAGGGGAGAAACTCTCCACCACATTCACAAACAATCCCCTGGTCTTCTATGATCTGGGCCCAAGAAACCATAATACTCTCTTCCCCTCCTCCCCAGTGTCCAGTATCTGCTGAAAACGCCAACATGGCCAGACCACTCTGTCTCTCATGGAGGAGTAGGTCGCCAGCATTCACTGGGTAACCGGAGCTCAGGGCAGTGTCAAGGTGTACTGACAGGATCCCCAGCCAATTAACATCCTAAATCTGCTTCCTGCGGTCTCAGACCAGTTTGAATCCTGTGGATTTCAGCAGAGATATTGTCTTTGGCGCACAGTGAAAAGTCTGTTTTTTTTACGAAGTTAGGAGCAGAGCTTCCGCTCCACGTCGAAGGGCATGGAAATTAAAGGACTGACATCAGCATGCAAGGGTGGCATCTATATGCAGCTCATTAATGAATACTGTATATTTAGTCCAGTGCCTGGGGATATTCTAAATGTAAGGAATATGTGGCTAGAAATATCCAGTAGAAACTATGGTATAGGCAAAGATTGGTAGAGTAGGGTACAGGGAAGAACAGGGGCACTGAGGTATATCAGTAGAGACAGGGAGACAATTGAGGTACAAAAGAATGGTTAGACTTAGGTAAGGAACTAACAGCTGTAACTAGCAGGATAAAGAAGGGACAGGAGAAAAGAGTGGGAGAAAAAAAGAGGAGCGAGATTCTAACCCACAAGCAAGGGAAAAAAGGGTACACAGAGAGGAGGAAGAAAGAGGCTCAGTTGTTTCCTGTTGTAGCAGAGAAACAATGAATCTATACGATGATGAGGAAAAAACGACCCGACAGAAAGACTTTCATCAAAAAAGTCAATTTCTACCTATGAGGAATTTTGCCAGACAGCCTGATCAGCTCTAGGATGCTACACTCCCCATTGATAGGGGAATGGGGGAATTTAATGCAGAAGCAACTGCACAACTATTTAGAATAGGTCATGTGTGAACAGGTGCAAACCTTTTAGCCTTTCCTCTGGGATTTATTTGCAAGTGTCTGTGTCCAGAGGTTCTGACAAGTAAATGAATAGCAGATGATCCCAGAATAAGATGGCGCCCTTACCAACAAAGACAGGAGTTGCTGACTTTGGTATATGCCACATGCACCAGAGAACCTGAACCCTAGAAGGTGCCCATTAGGAGTAAATGAAAGGAACTGAGCAGAGGATGAGGACTCATTTATAAGGGTTACAGCCTACCGAGTTATCCTTGTTCATGGAAGCTCCAAATTGTTTGAAAGTGAATGTTCTTTTTTTAAAAGCAAGATTTTTTTTTAATTCTACCAGCTCCACGGAGCACTGCCAAATGGTTGGGAAGGAGGGAAAATAGCTTGAAAAAGTACAATGGGGTATTCAGTTTATTTTTTCTCATTTCAAATCAGATATCCATTGTGCCCCTACGAAGATCATCTCTCCACCCAAATCTGCATCTCTGCCGTACTATTCCTCTCAGCGTGACAGAGACCACAAGGAAAGTTTCATTTGAATTACACATTACAAAGGACACTTCTACATGCCTAAATGTTGAAAAAGCTTTGATGCAAAGAAAATGAAAATGGTAATCACAAAAATAAAAACATGCTTTAAGTGAACTTTACAAAATTAGTCTAACATTCAAAGGACAGACCAGAAATATATATATGGAAAATGTCACTTACCCAGTGTACATCTGTTCGTGGCATGAGACGCTGCAGATTCACATGCTGTGCATTATCCTGCCATCTAGTGTTGGGCTCGGAGTGTTACAAGTTGTTTTTCTTCGAAGAAGTCGTTTCGAGTCACGAGATCGAGGGACTCCTCCCCTTTCGGCTCCATTGCGCATGGGCGTCGACTCCATCTTAGATTGTTTTCCCCGCAGAGGGTGAGGTAGGAGTTGTGTATATAGTAATAGTGCCCATGCAATGGAGTAAGTATGTATGTACATAATGTGTTTAAAAGTGATATATATTTACAAATTTACAATTGTACTAGTTTATTTTTATCAACTTAAACGGCTACAGGCTCCCGGGGAAGTGGGAGGGCACATGTGAATCTGCAGCGTCTCATGCCACGAACAGATGTACACTGGGTAAGTGACATTTTACGTTCGATGGCATGTGTAGCTGCAGATACACATGCTGTGCATAGACTAGTAAGCAGTTATCTCCCCAAAAGCTGTGGATTAGCCTGTAGGAGTTGAAGTTGTTTGAAATAATGTTCGTAATACTGCCTGTCCTACTGTGGCTTGTTGTGTTGTTAACACATCCACACAGTAATTTTTTGTGAATGTATGAGGCGTAGACCATGTGGCTGCCTTACATATTTCTGTCATTGGTATATTTCCTAAAAACGCCATTGTGGCGCCTTTCTTTCTAATAGAGTGTGCCTTAGGTGTAATAGGTAGATCTCTCTTTGTCTTAACATAGCAGGTTTGAATACACTTAACTATCCATCTGGCAATGCCTTGTTTGGATATTGGATTTTCTGCATGAGGCTTTTGAAAAGCTACAAACAATTGTTTCGTTTTGCGAAATTGTTTGGTTCTATCAATGTAATACATTAGTGCCCTTTTAATGTCTAATGTATGTAATGCTCTTTCAGCTACTGAGTCTGGCTGTGGGAAAAATACTGGGAGTTCCACAGTTTTATTTAGGTGGAACGGTGATATAACTTTTGGCAAAAATTTGCGATTTGTGCGTAGAACCACTTTATGTTTGTGTATTTGTATAAAGGGTTCTTGTATGGTAAATGCTTGTATTTCACTTACTCTTCTAAGAGATGTGATAGCTATTAGGAAGGCTACTTTCCATGTTAAGTATTGTATCTCACACAAGTGCATGGGTTCAAATGGTGTTAAAACAATATTGAGATTCCATGAAGGCACTGGTGGTGTCCTTGGGGGAATGATTCTTTTTAGACCCTCCATAAATGCTTTTATGACTGGGATTCTAAAGAGTGATGTTGAATGTGTAATTTGCAGATAGGCAGAAATTGCTGTGAGATGTATTTTAATGGATGAAAAAGCTAACTTAGACTTTTGTAAGTGTAATAAATCGCTTACAATGTTTTTTGTTGATGCATGTAGTGGTTGAATTTGGTTATTATGACAGTAATAAACAAATCTTTTCCATTTATTTGCGTAGC
Source organism: Pleurodeles waltl (assembly GCF_031143425.1). Taxonomy (NCBI): domain Eukaryota; kingdom Metazoa; phylum Chordata; class Amphibia; order Caudata; family Salamandridae; genus Pleurodeles; species Pleurodeles waltl. Next base: position 851,752,714 of record NC_090444.1, read on the forward strand.
AATGTCTTGTAGTAGGTTTCCTAGCTTGTTTAATGACCTCCATACATTCTTGTGTAAGGTCTAGATGTCCAAATTCTAAGACTTCAGGAGCCAGATTGCTAGATTGAGCGATGCTGGATTAGGGTGTCTGATTTGTTGTTTGTGTTGAGTTAACAGATCTGGTCTGTTTGGTAGTTTGACATGAGGTACCACTGACGGGTCTAGTAGTGTTGTGTACCATGGTTGGCGAGCCCAAGTTGGTGCTACTAGCATTAGTTTGAGTTTGTTTTGACTCAATTTGTTTACTAGATACGGAAGGAGTGGGAGAGGAGGAAAAGCGTAAGCAAATATCCCTGACCAACTCATCCATAACGCATTGCCCTTGGATTGAGGGTGTGGGTACCTGGATGCGAAGTTTTGGCATTTTGAGTTTGCTTTTGTTGCGAATAGGTCTATTTGTGGTGTTCCCCAGTTTTGAAAGTAAGTTTGCAGTATCTGGGGATGAACTTCCCATTCGTGGGTCTGTTGGTGATCTCGACTGAGATTGTCAGCTAACTGGTTTTGAATTCCTGGGATGTATTGTGCTATTAGGCGAATGTGAATCGCCCAATGCCAAATCTTCTGTGCTAAGAGACACAGCTGTGATGAGTGTGTCCCTCCCTGTTTGTTTAGGTAATACATTGTTGTCATGTTATCTGTTTTGACAAGAATGTGTTTGTGGGCTATTAACGGTTGAAATGCTTTCAATGCTAGAAACACTGCTAGTAGTTCTAGTTGATTTATATGAAGTTGTCTTTGTTGATTGTCCCATTGTCCCTGGATGCTGTGTTGGTTGAGGTGTGCTCCCCACCCTACCATGGAAGCATCTGTTGTGATCACGTATTGAGGCACTGGGTCTTGGAAAGGCCCCCCTTGGTTTAAATTTATAGGATTCCACCATTGAAGCGAGGAGTGTGTTTGGCGGTCTATCAACACTAGATCTTGAAGTTGATCCTGTGCTTGTGTCCATTGTTTTGCTAGGCACTGTTGTAAGGGCCGCATGTGTAATCTTGCGTTTGGGACAATGGTTATGCATGAAGACATCATGCCTAGAAGTTTCATCACTAACTTTACTTGATACTGTTGGTTTGGGTGCATGCTTTGTATTACGTTTTGGAATGCTTGTACCCTTTGTGGACTTGGAGTGGCAATCCCTTTTTCTGTGTTGATTGTTGCTCCTAAGTATTGTTGTATTTGACACTGTTGTAAGTGTGACTTTAGGTAGGTTATTGAGAACCCTAACTTGTGAAGGGTTTCTATGATGTATTTTGTGTGTTGAAGACACTGTTTCTGAGTGCTGGTTTTTATTAACCAATCGTCTAGGTACGGGAATACGTGTATGTGCTGTCTTCTGATATGTGCTGCTACTACTGCAAGGCATTTTGTAAATACCCTTGGTGCTGTTGTTATCCCGAATGGTAACACTTTGAATTGGTAATGTACTCCTTGGATTACAAACCTTAAGTATTTCCTGTGGGAAGGATGTATGGATATATGGAAGTAAGCATCCTTGAGGTGTAATGTTGACATGTAGTCTTCTTGTTTGAGCAAGGGAATCACATCTTGAAGTGTCACCATGTGAAAGTGATCTGATTTGATGTAAAGATTTAGTGTTCTGAGATTTAAGATGGGTCTCAGTGTTTTGTCCTTTTTTGGTATTAGAAAATACAGGGAATAAACACCTGTTCCTTTTTGATGGTTGGGTACCATTTCTATTGCTTCTTTTTGTAACAACGCTTGGACTTCTAGTTGTAATAGATCCAAGTGCTGTTTGGACATGTTGTGTGCTTTTGAGGCTCATTTGGCAGTAATTGTAGGAATTCTATGCAATAACCATGTTGGATAATGGCTAGGACCCACAAGTCCGTAGTTATGTCTTCCCAATTTTTGTAATAGTTTGTGAGTCTCCCCCCCACGGGTATTATGTGTTGGGGATTTGTGACAGTGAAGTCACTGTTTAGTTTGTGGGGTTTTTGGACTTTAGAATTTCCCTCTTGTTTTAGGGAACTGTCCACCTCTGTATTGTCCCCGAAAGCCTCCTCTTTGGTATTGGCCCTGGTATGTGGGTCTGGCCTGTGAGGTTGAAGGTTCTGTGCTTTGGGCTCGAAACCCCCCTCTAAAGTGTGGCTTCCTAAAGGTGCCTCTGCTCTGTGGGGAGTACAGCACGCCCATGGCTTTGGCCATGTCAGTGTCCTTCTTTAGCTTTTCTATAGCTGAATCCACCTCCGGCCCAAACAACTGTTGTCCATTAAAAGGCATATTAAGCACAGCCTGCTGGATCTCTGGCTTAAATCCGGAGGTGCGTAGCCATGCGTGTCTCAGAATAGTGACCGCCGTTTTTACTGTTCTGGCGGCTGGGTCTGCTGCGTCCATAGCCGATCGTATCTGATTGTTGGGGATACTTTGCCCTCCTCCACCACTTGTTGTGCACGCTTTTGAAACTCTTTGGGAAGATGTTCAATGAAATGCTGCATTTCGTCCCAATGAGCCCTGTCATATCTTGCCAATAAAGCTTGTGAATTGGCAATGCGCCATTGATTGGTTGCCTGTGCTGCAACCCTTTTCCCTGCTGCATCAAAGCTTCGACTTTCTTTGTCGGGAGGTGGGGCATCCCCAGAAGTCTGTGAGTTTGCCCTTTCCCGGGCTGCTCCTTCTATCACTGAGTCAGGTGTTAGTTGTTGCGTGATGTACACAGGGTCAGTAGGGGGAGGTTTGTACTTCTTCTCCACCCTAGGTGTGATGGCTCTGCCTTTTACTGGGTCCTGAAACACCTGTTTTGCATGTTTTAACATGCCTGGTAACATAGGCAGACTCTAGTATTGGCTATGTGTTGATGACAGAGTATTGAATAAAAAGTAATCCTCTATAGGTTCTGCATGCAGTGCTACATTGTGAAAAGTAGCTGCTCTGGACACCACCTGCATGTAAGCAGTACTGTCTTCTGGTGGTGATGGTCTTGCCGGGTAGCAATCCGGACTATTGTCAGATACTGGTGCATCGTATAGATCCCATGCATCTGTGTCATCTTGGCTCATCCCTGTGTGCCTTGGTGATTGCATCATTGGTGGTGTTGCAATTGGGGACAGTTGCGGTGATTGCTGTGGCGATGGCTGTGGTGAAAAACGTGGTGGTGTTTTTTCTTTCGCCACTTTAGCTTTTGGCTGTTTTTCAGTTTCCTGGAAAGCGAGTTTCCGTTTCATTTTAATTGGGGTAAGAGTTCTTATTTTCCCCGTGTCCTTCTGTATATGGAGCCTTCTTTGTGTATAGTCTGGCTCTCCCATCTCTAGTTCTTGCCTGAATTTATGGCCTTGTAGTTGTGATGAAAGGCCTTGTTCTTCGGTATAGGAGCTCTGTTTCGGCTCCGAGGCTGGATGTTTCGGCACTGAAACCTTTTCAGCTGTCTTTTTCGTCTTCAAAGCTACCTCTTTCGGTTTCGGGGTGCCGATATCTCGGTGCCGAGTCTGGTCGGAGCCAGTATCTCGGTGCCGAGTACACTCTGTGGCGGTATCTCGACCGGAGTCGGATGTCTTCGACATGTGTGTGCCCTTTTTCGGTGCCGATGGTTGGTCACCTTGTTTACGGGTTAAGCCATGGCCTGCAGGCGATGGCGTCCCCTGGGCTTTCATTATTTTCTTGTGAGTTTTGGCCGGGACAGTTTTACTCAGTTTGTTGCCTCGCCGGCTGCTCACTTTCGGCCTCGTCTGAGTCCGAATCAGGAATGGAGAAAGTCTCCTCTTCTTCGACGTCGTGATGTCCTGCCTCCGTCGACGCCATTTGAAGCCTTCGAGCTCTCTGGTCCCGTAGCGTCTTCTTCGACCGAAATGAGTGACAGGCCTCGCAGGTATCCTCTTTGTGTTCAGGGGACAAACACAAATTACAGACCGAATGCTGGTCTGTATAAGGATACTTATTGTGGCATTCTGGGCAGAAGCGGAATGGGGTCCGTTCCATGAGCCTTGAAGATGCACGCGGTCGGGCTGACCAGGCCCCGCCAAGGACTGGAAGCCCGAAGGGCTACCGGAGCTCTTCTTTTCTTCGGTGTCGATGTGCGATTACTAACCAGATACCGAACGCAAACAATACCGTCGAATTTTCCGAGATTTTAACTAACTTTCCGAACGGAAACACAGAGCGAAGAGGAACACGTCCGAACCGGATGGCGAAAAGAAAACAATCTAAGATGGAGTTGACGCCCATGCGCAATGGAGCCGAAAGGGGAGGAGTCCCTCGATCTCATGACTCGAAAAGACTTCTTAGAAGAAAAACAACTTGTAACACTCCGAGCCCAACACTAGATGGCAGGAAATGCACAGCATGTTTATCTGCAGCTACACATGCCATCGAATATATATTAAATACGAAAAATCCTCCATTTCACAAAAATGAACAATCCAATTGGAACTTTACTCTCACCATTGTGTTTCCCCAACTTGCCAGGTGCATTTTGTGCAGTAAAATTAGACCTACTACCCCAATATGTAAACCCTGAAAACAGTTAACCATTCTAAACAAGACTCCAAGGTAGCTGATAAAGCCCAGGTATGCCATTTAAGAACGGACGCCATACTGAATGTGGTAAAATGGCTTACTTCTTTACAAAACATATCCTCCGATGAACATAACGTTGAGTATTTGTAAAGGCAGACCCACCTGTAGCTCTTCTTCCTTTTTCGGTCTATGGATGGAGTTGATCAACATTTGTTAAGGCAGATTTGGGTTATGCATGTATCAATTCCACACAATCTTAAGGGCAAACTTAATATCAACTCACCTCATCATCTAGGACATCAGGAGCCAGGTGGATATGGGATATGTCAACTACGTGGGGCTCAGATTTTAACTTTCTCGATCTTAGGCTCCATAGCTTCACACATGAGTTATCAAAACCAGCTGCAAGCAGCTTACTGTCTGTTGAGATCTCTGCTGTATTTAACAGCTGCTCTGTGTGGTAAAATGCATAGAAGCAAACAGTTGTAAGTGAGGGTGGCCCATCTTTGACTTTTTTGATGCTGTCCTGCAGCAAATCAAGTGCAGCTTCATTCTGCAGAATTGTTGTGGGCATTACTGATGATTCCATGCCATTGATCTCATTCTTTACAGTAATGCCACTAGCATACAGCTGGTAGTCTGATCTCTTGGCTGGCTGAACATCCAGGTGGATGTGGGAAGTAAGAATTTTGCACAAAGCAGTGTGGTTATCACTTTGGAGGTATCTCAGAAGAAAGTTGTAGCTGTCCTCCTGAAGGCAGATGACATACTTGTTGTCAAGAAACTCCTGGAGCTTTAAATTTGATAAGATGTCTTGCAGAGTGAAAGTGGTCTGCAGCTGATCAATAACATCCTTTTGACTAACATTCTGCACAAACATTCCATGAAAACGACTGTAGAAACTGTCCAGTGCGCTTTTCAGGCCATTTTGAACCATATCAAGATAGAGATAGACAAACAGCGGGTACAGAACAGGCATCACTTCATGGCTGTATTGCGAATCCGAATCTGTGGAAAAAACACAGCACATTGGAATCTGGGAACAAATGGCAAATACGAGCTTCTTCTCAAACTTTAGAATGTCTCTATCCAATAAACCCTTTCTGCTTTTGTCTAAAACTCTCTGGGTACAGAAAAAAACTTTATGACAGTGGGTGAAGACAAGCCTCACAAAAATTCCAAAAGAATGTACAGTTCTTCTCATTAGACATTTGAAATGATTTGTATAATTCAAGGGGAAATACAAAGACTTGTACACCATTCTATGAGCTGCTACGTTCTTTGTTGGGCTGAGACTGCAATTCATTGCTACATGCACAGGCTTTGTTATTTCAGTAGCTCGAAGGTCTTGAAATAGTGAACATTGATGTGTGGGACGTTAGCCAATTTTAAAAATGTTTTACTAAAATGATATGTATAATTACTGATCGGTGCTTTCAGCCAGACCTCTTCATCTATTGGTCAGTGTTATGTCTCACTATTTTTCTTATGCCCACTAAATCATAAAGCATGAGGCAGGAGGTTGGCACACTTCAGCCACTGGTTAACTTCACCATAAGTGACAGCTTTCTGGCCTTTGATAAGGAGTACATCCTGGGTTTCCCACAACAATGTGTGTGTTTTATTTTTAAACAAAACATTATTTTTCATTTACATTTTTCTTATTTTGTAGATTGACTACAGCCCGGTAGTTTCTACAACAATATTATTTTGCAAAAATGCAGACAAAAGAAAAAAAAAAAGCAATGACAAAGCCAAAAGACTGCCAGGAAACACCAGATCTATAGGCTTTGCCAATGCTTTTTCACTTACTTATTGGCATTATGGCACCTTGGGGGATCGGATCCAGCGATTTGCAGCCGCTCTCACCAGGACTGTGCCCATTAACATAATCTATACTACAAAAATAAACCAAACGCAAGAATGTTTGAACCTTCGTTGGGTGAGACTGTAATATGCTACTAGTTGCACGGACGCTCTATTGTTATATCACTTGACGGGTCTTGAGAATTGTTGGCTCTGTGGCCAGAGAAAGGTGGGAAGGGCAGTTAGGTCTAGGATCCAGAGATTCACAACTACCCTCGCTGCAAAATCAGGTTGTGCTACCAATATTATCTTAAAGCATTACTTATAAATAACTAAAGTTATAAGAAGAGAAACAAGTCTGACAAGGAAGCTGATGATTGTTAATGTTTATCTGTTGGGATGGAAAAGTCCATTGCATGGTGATGGACATGCACCCCTGCCCTGAATGTCCAAACTGTAATGATGCCTGGATCCCGGATGCCGATTTTCTTTAGTTGTCATGGGCAAATACAGATTATGTGTTTGGGCCTCGACATAGGCCTGTCTCACGGATTATGTTTTTTCCCTACTAGGAGGTGCATCTAAAGCACTACCCTCATAGCGGTGAAAGGCTACAGTCTTTACCAGGGGTTAAGCAGCACAGACCCGGTGACTGTAGCATACAGTCTATTGATCAGTGGGAGTGAAAGACCTTTTTACGTGCATCACTGGAGTAAGGCCCAAAGACTCACTCATTTAAAGTTCTGCTGCTGCATGCTTAACTCATCCTTTACCAACATTGGTTTGGCGTGCAGTGCTGCACACGTTTTGTGTATTATACATGTGTTTAGCGTATTTGTGTCTGTGAATTGCACAATGCACGTATGTTACATGCATGTGCTGGGTGTGCGTGTGCCTCGGAAGAGTACAATACATGAAGGATGTAGTGCTGTGTAGTGCATGTATATCATTTGCATGTGCTGGGTGTACGTGTGCCTGTGAATAGTACGACACATTGAAGATGTTAAGTTCTATTTTGGGTGACCCAAGACTAACTTGAGGAACATGAGGAGGTAGAAGAATCCCCCAGACAAATTTGTGGGTTGCTGCACTCCTGTGATCTCTATGGACATATGGTGTGACACTTCATAGGTGATTTTTGATTCAGAAAAAGGTCACCAAAAAGAGACCTGGACGAATCTCTGGAAGGAGATGGGAGCTAATAAAGTAATCATATAGAAGAGTGCTGAGGCCCTGAGGTAATCTTTTGATACAAATATCACTGTGGATGACCACCAGGTGCGAACCTCTAGTCTCTCCATAAGCCTGCATTATGGAGAGCTCAGATTTGGAGTTACTCTTGTTGTGATAGACTGCTTTCTGGAAGAAAGACACAGCAGAGGAGAGGGCACTTCAAAAGGAAGCAGATCACCAACATGAACTTCAAAGACTCAGACCGTCAGCCACGTTTGGCGTCTGGAAATGGATTATAAACTCAAGGTCCCAAAAACTGTAAACTGTCAAGCAGCCAGTTGGGATTCCAAGACCGTCTGCCGCTGGAGCTCCAATGTCTGCTTGGTTGCAAGGTCAGTGTACCATGTGAGGAAGAGGAAAGCACGAGAGGGAGAGAAGTTCTTCGGGGGACCCTAAAGATAGGATCCCTGGTGGTCTGGTTGAGACAGTCATTGTGAGGAGGCAGCTTTGTGACCCGAATGGACCCAAGTCCCAACTGAGGACTAGCACCAAAATGCCCCCCACTCCACTGCTGGGGAGGAACAGACTTATTAAGCATTGGAGGACCATCCCACCCCACAGCTGCTGCCTCCACAGGATCACGTATGATGAACTCAAGGACACCCGACCACTGCTCCTGCCAGGCCATGTGTGAGAAATTACTGGAGACAGCCACTGGAGCTTCAGTGCCCACTAAGGGAGTGCGTTCAGAGACTCCAGTTACTCAAATCCTCCTGGTGCAGGGTAAGACTGATTTACAGGCCAGACGACAACAGGGGGAACTTGCCTGCCATGTAGCTGTTCGGCACTGGAACACTTTTTAATTTAATTAAGAGCAAGATTTGGACTTCGGAGACTTGGACGACTAGTGGAGTATTAACCTCAATGTTGCCTATAAATAATGAAGTATAACCACCTTCCCTATTGAGAGAGGTGTGGGACTCAGGAACCCACCTATATAACACTAGACCCCTGACCTCAGAGGACTGCGTGTATTGTTTGTGAAGGTTGTATTTTCCTTTGCGTTCTGATACACCTGCTCGTTTTTATCATAAAAGCAAGTATTTCAATGGACATTTATTTAAGCTGCTAAACGTATTTTCAGTTGTGAGCCAGTGTTCATTCACCTGTGTCTACCTGCCCAATCCCCTCCCCAAAAAGAAGCCTTGAACTGTTCAGCCAGCACTACCACTGAGGATCACATGCTGAAGGGGGACTTATCCCAGTCGCTCGGGATCCACTGTAGGGCAGGCCCTGGGACGTCAGGAGAAAAAGGATTCAACCCCCACATTTGGGGTCAGCACCTCCTGCTTGCCCTGTATCCCCCTGAATTTGTTTCTGATGATTTCCTTCAGGTAAACTGTTGTAAAAAAAACAGTATTGCACTGTTTGAATGCAAATTATATCAGAGGAAGATATAAGCCAACCATGTTTTCTTCCTCACGAATGATTATAATGCCACACTACTAAAATCTGACATTAACAGCTCACTTTTTAGTGAGGAAACTAACCGAATTTGTGGTCTACCACGATTTATTAATGATCTATCTAAACGTTTTATTGAGGAGTTGTATTACTGATTTAATTGCATTCAGTGCTACCAAGAACCTTGGAAGGAGGATTCTTCTCTGAATTACACATCTTTCAAACCAGAGTCACAACAGTACTTGATTAAGAATTTCCAGACTGTCTGCGTTTAAATCTCGTTTTAAACTACTATATTTTAAAATCTATAGTTAATGACTACTACGCAGAGGTAATAACAGTGCCTGGCCCAACAAACACTAGCAGATAGGGCACACAGATGGATGAGATAATGAAGAAGATTAGACAGACAAACCTATCTCCTGTCCTCCAAATTCAGCTAAATCCTAGAATTGGTATAAAGATCCCTAGAGTTCAGGGGAAGAGTTCAAATTTGACGCACTGACTCTGCTGTCATGACCCAGGATAGCTAAAAGGCCCATACTGCCCCTAGGTGATTGAAGGTGGGGCTCTCTTTGCCTTGTGAGCGAAGACAATCGCGTAACAAACCGTTTGTGTTGGTGCTGTAATTTAAGAAACTATTTATTTAGCTTGGTGTTCAAGTATACAGTTTCAACTATATAAAACTTATTCATTGGGCATAAACAGTAACAAATGATTCGATATGCACGGGCTTTTAAGTAGTGTTTTGGGGCTATAACAGCACAGTTGCTTTGGAGTAAGGCATTGTATGAACTATGTAATAAATGCCTGGAGCTCCACGTCAGAGAACACGTGCTACAAAGAGATTTGAATACATTGCAACATTTTTTAAAGTTTTTTTTACACAAAATAATTGCTTAGTCTCGTGTAGGTTTGATTTATTCAGTCCAGTTAGGAGGAATCGCATCTGATGTTTAATACAGGTACCCAACAAAATGTTATTTTTATTTAAAAAAAAAAAATGCAAGCCACGCATGCGCAACGAAGTGGATTTTCTATTTCACAAATGCCGAAAGCATTTCTATCCACAAACAGGATTAAGCACCCGCTAATCAGACGTCTGTTTATCCTGCAAGCACATCTGTCACTGACAGCTGGGACAAATGGAGCCTTTAAACCTACGGTGGTCGATAATACGAATACCATTGAATTACTTTTTACCGTTTTATTTGGATAACACCAGGACATTATTTAAAGAGCACTGTTATGAAATGGCAAAAGTGATGTGGAAATATCTGTATTAAAAAAGTCGTGTTGTTTGTGGATCCATGGCGACTGTCATACACTGCACTAATCAAACTTTAAATTACAGAGCACGGACATTTAAAATATGTTGGCTAATACCACAAACACCTGCACTTTGTGTAGTGAGATCTGATGCATAACGCGCATCTATTAGCCTACACTGTGATTAGAAATGAGGAGTAACTTGCAATCAAACAAATCATGCATGGACTGCTGAATGAAAACTGTCTTTAAAGTATAAACATCTTAACAGTAAACAAAATCGTTCACGTGTGGCCATTCCCGCATAGGCCATCCAAACAAAAGGCGGCTAGACCTACCTCTGAGCCTGGAAACCTAACTAAAACTTAGGTAGAAATAAAGGAGCCTCTCTAGAAACGATTAAATGAAGCAGTTGGGAGTGGGGAAAGAAAGAACGCTCATCCTCCGACTGGCATCTGCTCTCGAGGCTAAAATGCAGTACGCAAACCTTTTGTACGAGTACCGTTTCCAGGGCTACTTCTGTAAATTCGTGAAAGTAGTAAATCTGCACCAACGCATGAAACTTACCACATGGGTGCACGTTTGTAACTTTTTTTTAAACTAGAGCTCCTAATTATGTGTGGCGTTAGAACTTTTGTTGTTAAAATCGACATATTTATTATACACACAAAAATGTATAACTTCATATATTGTTAACTTTACTGTGAGTGATAGTATTCGGTTAGTTCACAAGCATGGCACACAGTTTCAGTCACTGCCAGGGGCTACCATTGCAAAATGTGCCTTTTAAGACCAAACACATTTTAGCTTCCAGGCATTTTTGTTGGTACATTGGTAAGGGCCCAGCAGCACCCACAATATCAACGTTTTATAAAAACTATGTTGAAACAAAACACACATTTTCAAACTAAAAGGATGGCAATCAGTGCCGGACCTATTGCCTCTGCCAATTATTGTTTATATTAATGCTTCCCATAATCTTGGCAAAACTGATTTTACACTAATTCTCTGTTGATATTTGACAGTACTAGCATGTATTTAACCACATTTTACTAAGTGACAGCACAAAGAAATGCTACTTAAAATTGCAGTTTAGAAAAAATGTTACTCTTCTAGCTGCTATTGTTTTTTAATATTTTATTTTTAAGGTAAAGACTCATCGAAATAGCTTTCAAGCTTCTGCAAGTGTTTGCACATAATCAAAGAGCATTATGGGAGCGTTGTAAGCAGACTCAAATTGTTAATCTTTACAAATGTGCATGCACATTTTTATGCTGTAGTACAAGCCGAACACACAGCATTTCCTTAGAACGCGTGACCTATTAGTAAAGACTATGCAAAAATGAACCATGAATACAAGTTTAACAGGATGTGCCTTAGCTGAAGACAATCTTCTTTCACAGATGGATAATGTGGTACTATGAACGGGCAGTCAAAGGATTTGTGCTTAAGGGACTTGTCCTGAAAACAAAATAAAGATAACACCCACATCTTAAAAAGTTTTACAGAACAATAAAAATAAGATTAAACAAACAAAATTACCAGGGCATACGGAATAAGAGGATCCTTAATGAGGTTTACAATCTTCCTATTTATACTAGCTTTACTCCCCTCAACAGTGTACTGAGACACTACCCTCTGTCACTATGGTGGTTACACCACCAATGAATTTTGGTTACAAGGGTGTATTAAACCCCCTTGGAAGGGATGTAAGTGTCTAATTAGATTAGGTTCTTGGTCGTGAATGTGGCATGGATAAGCACAAAACTGGAGAATCCAAATTGAAATTCCCTTAATGGGGATTTTAAGATTTTGGCCCTCATTAAGACCCTGATGGTCGGGGATAAAGTGGCGGTATGACCATGGAGGAAAGCTCTCCAATAGACAGCCAATGTACCACACTGGCCACCAGGGCGGAAACAACAGCCACCACAGTGGTAGCCGCCTACAGCCAGGTGGAAGTCAATGTTCCACCCACCATATTATGACCCAGGAAACCTCCACCTTTTCTGGGGGGTAGCAACGGCATCAAAAGCCTGGCGGAAACAGAGCTCAGAAGGGAAAGGACTCACCATTGGAGACACAGGGAACAACCACGCCGCCATGGAACCTGAACTGCATGTCTTCCCCATGATCTTCTACATTCCGCGCTCCACAATGAACACCAACGACGGCGAAGAGGGTGACACACACACCCCGACACCATACACACAACCAGATGCATTATAAAAACAATAATAATACTGTATCTCGGATGAATAATGCGAGGACAAAACAAATTTCACAAATGTGTTTGTAATAAGGTCAACAGTAGAAATAATAAGTTAGGCAAGATAATAGATATATACATATGTACAGAAAAAGGGACACAGCCCAGTCCAATATATGCGTAGCCTACATTGCCACAGGCCAAAGTCCAAGGCTATACATGTCACCTGCTTCAACACAGAGAGAACACTACAGGGGCATCAGTTGGTAAATAAGCAGGCACCTCAGGGAGACGGGGGATAGGGGGCACCTCAGCCTGGAGATGTAACAAGACCACTGGTTCTGCAGGGGGCATCGTGCCCTGTGCTTGATCCTGGGGAGTGTTGGGCATGTGGGTGTCTTACCCACTGGTTCTGGAGGGGGCAACCTGCTCTGCGCTCTTGGTCCTGGGAAGTGATGGGTTACAGTCTCTCAAGTGGGTGCCTTTCCCACTGGTTCTGGAGGGGGCATCATGTCCTGTGCTTTATCCTGGGGGGTGTTGGGCATGTGGGTGTCTTACCCACTCGTTTTGGAGGGGGGATCGTGCCCTGTGCTTGATCCTGGGTAGTGTTGGACATGTCGGTGTCTTACCCATTGATTCTGGAGGGGGCATCGTGCCCTGTGCTTGATCCTGGGGATTGCAAGGTCACAGCCTCTCAGGTGAGCGTCATACTGTAGGAGGTTGGCCTGGCTTATAGTGGGTACCTGAGGGTACTTACACCTGGTGCCAGGTCCAGTTATCCCTTATTAGTAGCGTTCTAGCAGCTTAGGCTGATAGAGGTAGCTATAGCAGAGCAGCTTAGGCTGAACTAGGAGACATGCAAAGCTCCTACCATACCACTTACATCATATAGCACTATATCATAAGAATCACAATATTCAGAGTTACTAAAAATAAAGGTACTTTATTTTAGTGACAATATGCCAAAAGTATCTCAGAGGATATACTCCCTTAGGAGGTAAGTAAAATACACAAAATATACACAGAAACCAAAATCAGGTAAGTAAACAGTTAGAAAAGTAGTGCAAACACTGTAGACTACAATAGGATGCAAAATGCCTAGGGGCAACACAAAATATATACTAAGAAAGTGGAATGCAAACCACTTGGGGACCCCAGGCCTAGTGTAGTGTGTAAAGGGTCACTGGGAGTGTAAGAAAACACTAAGGATGTCCAAGATACCCCATCCCAAGACCCTGAAAAGTAGGAGTAAAGTTACCCTACTTCCCCAGAAATACACTAAAGTCGTGATAGGAGATTCTGCAAAGACCACAACAGACTGCAAAGCACTGAAGACGGATTCCTGGATCTAAGGACCTGTAAAAGAAGGGAACCAAGTCCAGGAGTCACAAAAGTGTCCAGAGAGGGCAAGAGCCCACTAAACCCAAGATAAAGGTGCAAAATGGCTGCCTCCGGGTGGAAGAAGCTGAAGATCCTGCAACAACGGAAGATGCCAGGAACGTCTCCTTTGCATAGATGATGTCCCACGGAGTGCTGGAGGCTGCAGAGTTGTTTCTACGCAGAAAGACCGCAAACAAGCCTTGCTAGCTGCAAAGGTTGCGGTTGAAGGAAAATGGTGCTGCCCGGGCCCAGGAAGTTGCCACTTGGAAGAGGAGACAGAGGGGACGCTCAGAAACACAGAGAGCCCATGCAGAAGCAGGCAGCACCCGCAGAAGTACTTGAACACGGGTTCAAGAAAACGGAGCATGGCGGTCGTCTCAACACTACAAAAGAGGATCCCACGAAGCCGGTGGTCAACTCAGCGAGTTGAGCAATGCAGGACGGAGTGCCGGGGACCTGGGCTATACTGTGCACAAAGTTCCTTGCAAAAATGCACAGAAGCCCTAGCAGCTGCAGTTCACGCTGTACACAGGATTACTGTCTAGCGTGGGGAGGCAAGGCCTTACCTCCACCAAATTAGGACAGATGGACCACTGGACTGTCGGGGTCACTTGGATCCAGCTCCTGTGTTCCAGGGACCACGCTCGTCACGATGAGAGGGGACCCAGAGGACCAGTGAAGTAGAAGTTTGGTGCCTGCGTTAGCAGGGGAAAGATTCTGTCGACCCGCAGGAGATTTCTTCTTGGCTTCCAGTGCAGGGTGAAGGCAGACATCCCCCAGAGCATTTACCACCAGGAAACAGTCGAGAAAGCCGGCAAGATTAGGCGCTACAATGTCGCTGTTAGTCTTCTTGGTACTTTGTTGCAGTTTTGCAGGCGTCCTGGAGCAGTCAGCGGTTGATCCTTGGCAGAAGTCGAAGAAGCAGATGCAGAGGTTGGTGTGTGTGTCATAATATGGTGAACAGATATCCACCGCAGTAGCGGTATGTTGGCCGCAGTCAGCGTGGAGGTAAGTGGGATTTATCGCCAATGTCCTAATGAGGGCCTATACGTCTACAAGAGATTTTTTAAAAATCTATTGTCCTTATCATTTATGGTGGAGTCAGCTAAAGCTGGCCTTGCTATTTTAATAATCATTTATGTTCCAGGGAAAGCTAAATTGGTTGAGACTGGTTTACGTTATTACTAGCTTTTGAACTTGAACTTTTTTGGGTGCCCTATATACTGTTCAAAAAGTGTTACAATTAATCTGTTTAGCTCCTGAAATGCTGATCCTATTAGAGTTCTTGAAAGGACTTTGAATAAGTGATTTTTGAATAAGAAAATGGAGTACGATATAATTTGGGTGGAGATGTTAATACCCACTTATGTGGTTTATCAATAATAATGACTGGATTGTTAAACAAAGTTTCATGTTTGCACACAATCTCTGCTTAATGCCTGGTGCTGTGGTCTTGATTTTGATATTTTTCCCAACTGCTATTCAGTTATTTTCTGTGGATCTAATTGAGACACATTATCATGAATTTTTGACTTCTCACAGACGGGTCAGATGAGAAGGATGTCTGAGGAGAATTTTAAGTGATCTTTAAGCCTGTAAAAAGACCGTTGACAGTAAAGACAATCTGAAGAAGGAAGTCCCTCCTGGCTGGTTCGATCAGACCTGCTTCCAAGAGAATAGAAATCTGCTTTGGGTCTTTGCCAAGTTACTCAGAAATTGTCAAAATTCACAAACGTAGACAGAAGTACAAAACTCACATTGAAGACCAGGAAAGTCCAGAAAAAAACTAAAACTTCGATCCAATATTAACTGCCAGGAACAATAAAGATAAAACAGCCTTCTGGTAGGTGACCAATAAGCCCTATTTTAAAGAGTCTTTAGTTCAGGCGACAAAGAATAATAATCCGGCCACTCAATGATTGGATTACTTTGAAGTCATCTACTCTCCAACCAACACAGACGTGGATTCCATTAAAAGTGACCCCCTAATCAAGATCTCGTCAACTCAAGTATTGGGCTTTGAATATAACTAGATTTTATTAGCCTTAAAATCTACAGTGAGGGTGGAAAGACTCCAGGCCCAGATGGGGTGCCATTGGACATGTTCAGAAATAATACAGAGTTGTGGGTTTCTTTAATAACAAATTTCCTTATAGTTCTAGCCCCTTCATATACCTCCATAAAAAAAAATGTTGTGCAGAGATTTTCATTTTTGATTTGTGTTTTTGGATCATTAGAGAAGTAATTTAGCTTGGATAAACATTGTTAATCCAGGCCGATTTTTCTGGACGACATTTTTTAAAATGGCGGTTGTGTTGCAGAGATGATGTATTATTTCAGGAACCATGAGAACTAAATACTTAATTTTGGTGTCAAAACAGAGGTTTTGGGGGTCAAGTAGTCTTTTAGAGACAATGGCGGCTCAATAATGATATGTTTTGACCATCATTTTGGTAATTTATTTTGATATTGTTTTTGTTTTCAGGTTTTTATGTTGATTCAAATTCGTAAACATTAGCGAAGAAGGTGGTAGCTGAGGATCTTTACCTCCTGACTAACTACAAAATGTAAGGACTCCTTCACCAAAGAAAAATGTGTCATATGCTAAACTAATTCAAAAGAAAAGCTCACATCAACTGCGGCTGGACAGAAGAGAGTTTGAGACGCTGCAGAAATATGGCAAGATGAAGTTCACAAAAGATTGACATTGATGGGTGAAGAGGATCAAATATATTATCATTGTAATAATAAGTGTTATAAGTTGTATGCATTGGAAACAAGCCTGGAAACAATTAGTTAAAAAATAGCAGAAACCAGTGACTCACAAGAATCAGTCTTCTGAGAAAGTGAGGACAACCAAACCCAATGCCCATCTACCTAGAAGATCAATGGCTACCCCTCATCCACCTCAAGCAACTGATCAGAAAGCTGAGGATCTTCAATGTGTTATTTGTGGTTTAGCTAGAACAAGGGCCAAAATTATTGATGAAAGGACAAAGTATAGAGTATGTGAGTCTCAAGGGGCAAACATGTTTTTATCTACAGCTAGTTTCTTCCAAGATTACGTTTTCAGCTGAGTAGCTCATCTAAACAGCAAGGGGAATGCATTTGCAGCAGATTTGTATGCCCCCCTGAACTGCATGCAGGCATACATTCAAAAATATGAATGTACAATGAGCTTCCAGGAGCAACGTTACCACCCGCCTTCAGTTAGGTTTACAATCTATGAACAAGCAAATTATGTTTTAAAGCCACTCTTGAGTGCTGGCTACGGGTTTACATTTCGTGAAATTAGAAAAATAAATGGTTAACCTTGACAAAACTGTATTGATCCATAATAATGAAATTACGATTTTTCTGGTGAGAATGTACAATGATGGAGTTTGTTTTTGTCAGTTTAACAAAAAGAATAAGCCACTTATGGTGTTCCTAGCTGATCTGACTTCTGAAGTTCTAGTTGCCAAAATAACATCACAGGATGCAGTAAAATCAGCAGAAAAAATTAAAGAAATGTCTGAAAGATTTAGATTTTGGACTTAAGGAGTTAAATTTTATGATGCCTTAGAGCTCCGCAAGTCATGGAAGTTAGTAAGAATGCCTGGTTGTCTTAACGTTTTTTTACATCACTGTTTAATATCAGCAAAGCAAAACTGTAGACTAAATTTCTTGAGTTCGGAACAGAAGCTGACAACATTGGTGATGGCTTTGAAGATATAAGCACAGAAGTGGAAGACAATTCCATGAACTAATAGCCTTATGCTGTGCAAATATAATGTCTTTTACAAATCATGTTTTATTAATTACATCAAAGAAAAAGAAAACACCGCTACACATGATGACTGCCCATGCAATCTATGACGAGTCAAAAGTAGAGAGCTAATCACTTCAATGAATAGGATCGTGTATCACCAAGTTACAATGACATAGTACGGAGCAGGAAATGTTAGCAACTCATGCTTTAAAATCTTGTGAATCTGACAGCACACCACTTCCAAGTCACTTAACCAGGAACGGATTTACAATTGCTGCTCTTGATAATTTTGATTTTGAAGACCGCTCTTCTTTGTCTGGAACATCAAGCACACATGATACTGCCATGGTGTTTTTTGAAGACTGTGGCAATGATGTAGCTGCTGGAAAGTAAGCTGCATCAGCTGTAGCATTAAACAAACAGAGCTGCAAACTTATAACCCAACTGCCTTGCCAACTTGTGCAAAATCACTACAAGCCATCAACACGTCCCAGTCTACCAGAAAGTTTCAAAGTGGCTGAGGACATGGATCTTCTTCTACCTGATTCTACGGTTCTGCAAACCTGATGTAACTGAATTTATTATATTGCTTACTCTGTGCGGACTGAAGGATGAAGAAAAGCCAGTTCCTCTGTGGGCTCGAATTCATGCTCTGATCTCCAACAGTACCATCCCACTGAAGAAGGTTGGATTTTTTACCAGCAAAACCATCTCTAGTCACAAACTACACAACATTATACACAGCTCTAAAAAAATTCCAAAATATGTAGACAAATTTATCCTGCCAATATTCTGAGATGAGGGTGTTTTACGTATTGTACCTGACATTTTTATAAGCAATCCAGTAGAATTTGATAAAGCTGTGTTGCGGTGTGCAGTGTATGTGGCATAAACGATGCACTTAATGAGGCTGAAATAGTTGGAAGCAAAACTGTCCAGTCAGTATTGAGCAGAACACATGTTAGTTTGTTACAAGGTAAGCTCATCATATCCGACGCCTAGAAAGATTGTGCTGGAATACTTTCCGGAACAAGAATGACAAATTAGGTTTCGTATATCTTATCTTAGAAGTGAACAAGGCACAGGGTGCACTTCATTTAAAAGACATAATGCAAGGGCGAGCAATGTTCAATACACTCAGTTAAAAAAAAAAATTGGTACAGTTTATCAAAGATTGTGAAGAAAAATCGGAACTGGGGAAATGTTTTACACATAATAGCTCTAGTGAAAAACGTGGTACATGTGAATCCGCAAGGTGATTGGGAGCTGCACGTGAAGACTGCGGAGTTACCGATTACTGCGTTTCGTGAATTGGAGTGCATAAACTACCTGAGAAATGGGTCCTGGTATTTGGCAAGAGTGAAGAATCTAGTGGTGGAAAAACCTCCCTCTACAGTAAATTCACTCAACAACATTTTGTGGTGAAAGACAGAGGGAAGGTTCAATGCTGTGGCTCCAGATATGAAACTGGAACAGACGATTCAGAGATCACAGAAAAACTCCAAGGGAAATGTTGGCCAGACACATAAAAGTGAATATATTGCTCACTGGTAGCTCAATTGTAGTTAGTTTACCATGAAGTCCTTTCTATCTGCAATGTTTTCAGAGTGATGACAAATTCAAAATGATTGAACCATTGTGAAACGGTTCCTCACAACAAACTTGTGGGAAAGAGAGGGGAATGTTTTAATACACATGTTGATAGCCTTCTTCATTTCATGCAGCAGCAAGGAAACCCCTTTGAAATGACTGAGCCTGTGCGACTACACAACTTTGTGACCAAACAATATGTGGATAATGATATAAAGGACATGTCTACTTGATGTCCTGGAACATGGATTGAAACTATATGCAGAAATGAAGCAGGAGAGATTTGCTTTGAAAGAGAAAAAGCGGTTTGACATAAATCACTAAAGCTAAACTTCCACGCATTAATTGCCATAGTGAGCGTTTCGTCCAACCAGCCACTGCAAAACAGGTTACAAAAAACATTTGCAAACACAGAGAGCTAGATGTAGCACAAGAAATGGGTGAATTTGTCAGGGACATTCTGTTGCATGATTTTCTTCCAACAACCACATTATTTGATGGCGATGCAGCGATGAAACTAGTGAAGCACAAACTCATACAAGAGCTCAAAAAAATTTCACAGGAAGAATTTCAATTAGAAAAGGATTCCTCATTGAAAACTGATGTTGTTGTTTACTATGTCACAACTGCGAATGGTCAATATTTCATCCATGCAAAACGTCGGAGAGGTTGTTCAGACTGTTTTACAGATATCAAATCAGTATGCACCTTTTAAGGACTGCACATGGTCTTTGAAAGTTATCTTGAACTATCTGTCAAAGAACGTGAGATATACATGTGGAACAACTGACCTTGCCTGCATCGACAATTCGACACCTATACCTGTGCAAGTTGATAAATTCTGGTCATCAACATTGAACAAGATGAACTTGGAGATGTTAACTCACCAAAACATTGCTGATGCTTCAGTGAACACTGGATTTCCAAGTTTTGCAAGTGGAATGATTGTCATTGAGGAGTTGATGCCCTGCAGAGATTTAGTCTAAATGTACGGGCCATATTGTTCAAGAACTTAACAGCAAATTGAAGGAAGCCGACCGTGTTGTGCCACACGTTGAGTGGGCTGTTTGAAATTGTTCCAATCGAGTCATTTTACTTTCAAATGACAGATATTATTGTGCTACTTAAATTTGTTGCAATGTTCATAAATCAAGGATTATCAGAGTTATGGATACATTAAGCAACTTGCGAAAAAAGACAATTAATCCCACTTCATACTCTGTACAAGAAACTTGCCTCAAAGATGCCCAGTGTTCATATCAAGGCACATATTCTTATGAGTGATGACATTATGAGCAAAATTGGAACAAAGCATGGAGCCTAAACTACTGAACATGTGAAGTTTCTAAAATGATTGCAGGGACAGAAGAAGAATGTGAATTTAAAGACATAGAAAACTACCTTGCACGCATATGGAAAATGAGTTCCGACTGTTACACATGTGGCGATCTTTGGTACAGTGAGTTCAAGAGATTAGTCCCGCTAATTGACCTTCCACCGATGTCATATTCTGTGTGTGCGTGTGACTTTATCAGAAGAGGTGAAAATGTTTTGGACCATTTGCTCTGAGGAGTTATTTTCTGTCTCTATAAGACTGCTTGACCCCCAAAACCTGTGTTTTGACACCAAAATGAAGTATATAGTTCTCATGGTTCCTGAAATATTACATCTTCACTCCTACACAGTCACCATTTTTAAAAATATCATCCAAATTCAGCCAAAAATGAAAATAAAATTTCTGGACAGCAATATATATATTTTTTTTTTTACAGCTGTATATCAGGGGGCCAGGATTATTAAGACTTTGGCCAGGTTTGGCCCTCCAAGCTCGCGGCAGAACCAATAATCGTCCCCGTTTAAAAAAAAAAAACTGAAAATAGAGAGGACTCAAAATCCTACAGCTCCATATTGCTTCAGTCCTCATGCTGAGTGGCAGGATGTATTATTTTAGAGAACTTGGAAAAATGGGTAGACAAAAATAACATTGTAACTAAGGTAAAATACAGTGTTAGGAAAGGCTGCGACATGGTTGAACAGTCTTTAAATTTACATTTCTTATTTGGAAAGTACACCCTGATGAAACATGGAACAATGCTTCTTCCTTTTCTGGATTTAACCTGTGCCTTTGACTATGTTAACCACTCTAAACTGTAGTAAATTATGTTAGGCTTACAGGCAGATGAAAAAAACAAAAAAAACAAAAAAAATAAAACCGGGGGGGGGGGGGGGGGGGGGGGGAGGGGGGGGTTGACGACCGGGATCAATTGAGGGCCAGCAGACATACTCCCTAACATATGCCAAAAAGAAAAAGGGTACACAGTTCCAAAAGAACACCACAAGGGCAACCACACTTCGTGTCATCCCACGGGACAGAACAAGTCAAGAAAATATGAATATTAAGGAACAATAACCCTCACCCACCCAACTTTCCTTTCATGCCTCTTTGAGCATTTCTGCAGACTGATCGTGAAGCGATCGAGCTGCAGAAAGGCCCACTAGACCCCAGGGAGTTTATTTTTTGATTATCAACAATAAAGGGGAGCAGCCCCTTGAGCAAGGGTTGCTCCGCTGGGGGCATTAGGCAAGGGTCGCTTCCCTGGGAGGGCACATTGGCAGATCGGCCTATTTTATTTAGCCGATCTGCCACCAAGGGGGGGTCGAAACCACTAGGCACCAGGGATTTTTATTTTTTTTATTTTGTACAGATGGGGAGCGACCCCTTAGGCAAGGGTCGCTCCCCTGGGGGGGGCATACTTATTTTATGCCATTTCTGCTCCCCTTGGGGGCAGATCTTCCTACTTCTATTAGACCGATCTGCCCCCGGGGGGGAGGAGGAGGGGGGGGGGGTAGAAACCAGTTAGGCACCAGGCATAGGTGTGTGTGTGTGTGTTTTGTTTTTGGGGGGGAACCCCTTGGGTAAGGGTCGCTCCCCATGGCAGCATTACTGTTGGCCACTTCTGACCCTTTTGGGGGCATATCGGCCTATTTTTCTAAGGCCCATCTGCCCCCAAGGGGAGCAGAAAGCCCACCAGACACCAGGAAAGATTTATTTATTTCTTTTTTTAAAAGGAGGGTGTGGGTATGGCCATACCCCCACCCCAAATAAATGGGGACAACGTTGTCCTACCCACTGGTAGGCAGATGGGGCAATTACGGTCAATCCCACCCCAACTGAAGGGGGGTAACAGTCTTCCAGCTCTCCCCCAGCACACTAAAAGATCTTATTTCGGGTTTTGGTTTTACATTTGGGCCATGAGAGCTGCTCTAACTCTCAAAATCGTCCTACTTGGAATGGTGAGGGCTGCACTTTTTGGACTTTGGGACGCGGCAATGTAGAAAAATCTATGAGACCTAGACACATCTGAAAATTAAACATCTGGGTGAGTCCAGGGTGGTGTGCTTCACATCCACCACACACCATTTCCCTACCCACAATGCCATGCAAAGCTCCAACTTTGCTTGAAATCACACATTCCAGAATCTGCAGGAATCCACAAAATTCCTACCACCCAGCATTATTACATCTATACCGATAATAATTCTGCCCCACTTGCCAGACTTAAAACGTTTTTGTTCAAACTGCCCTTTTGGACCCGCTTTGATTCCCTCTCAATTTCAACATGTTTTTGCCTCTTCCCTGTCACAGGCACTTGGCCCACATACACAAGTGATGTATCATTTTTATCAGGAGACTGAGGGGAACGTTGGGGCGTAGGAAACTTGAGCCGGTTCAGTGATCCCACACAGAAATATGGGAAACATTTGATTTTTTTTTTTTTTAGCTAAATTTGTGGTTTGCTGAGGTTTCGGGGTAAGAAAACACTAGGGGATCCATGCAAGTCACACCTCCCTGGACTCCCTCGGGTGTCTAATTTTTCAGAAATGTCTGGGTTTGGTAGGTTTCCCTAGATGGCTGCTGAGCCCAGGTCCAAAAATGCAGGCCCCCCTGCAATAACAGGTAGTTTTGTATTTGATAATTTTGATGTGTAGTGTTTTGGGGCATTTCCTGTCGCTGGCACAAGGCCTACCCACACAAGTGAGGTATTATTTTTATTAGGAGACCTGGGGAAATGGTGGGTGGAAGGAAGTTTGGGGCTCCCCTCAGATTCCAGAACTTTCTATCATCGAAATCTGAGGAAAAAGTGGGTTTTTTTGGCCAAGTTTTGCGGTTTGCAAAGGATTCTGGGTAACAGAACCTGGTGAGAGCGCCACAAGTTACCCCATCCTGGGTTCCCCTATGTGTCTAGTTTTAAAAAATGCACAGGTTTGGTAGGTTCCCCTAGGTGCCGGCTGAGCTAGAGGCCAAAATTCACAGCTAGGCACTTGCAAGTGAGGTAACATTTGTATCAGGAGACTTTGGGGAACACAGAATAGAAGAACAAGTGTTATTGCCACTCTTCTTTCTCTACATTTTTCCTTCCAAATGTAAGACAATGTGTAAAAAAGAAGACTATTTGAGAGATGCCCTGTAATTCACATGCTAGTATGGGGACCACGGAATTCAGAGATGTGCAAATAACCACTGCTTCTCAACACCTTATCTTGAGCCCATTTTGGAAATACAAAGGTTTCCTGGATACCTATTTTTGACTTTATATTTTACCAAATAAATTGCTGAATACCTAGTAAACAATGAAAACCCATTGCAAGGTGCAGCTCATCTTGATGAACCTACAAGCCCTATATATTCCGCAACCTGAAGAGTCCAGCAGACGTAACAGTATATTGCTTTCAAAAATCTGCCATAGCTGGAAAAAGTTATAGAAGAAAACGGCGACAGAAATTGCTCTTTTTTCACCTCAATTTCAATATTTATTTTATTTTAGCTGTTACTTTCTGTAGGAAAACCTTGAAGGATCTACACAGTTGACCCCTTGCTGAATTCAGAATTTTGTTTACTTTTCAGAAATGTTTAGCTGTCCGGGATCCAGCATTGGTTTCACACCCATTTCTGTCACTGACTGGAAGGAGACTAAAAGCACAAAAAATAGTAAAAATGGGGCATGTTTCAGTAAAATGCCAAAATTGTGTTGGAAAATGTGGTTTTGTGATTCAAGTCTGCCTGTTCCTGAAAGCTGGGAAGATGGTAATTGTAGCACAGCAAACCCTTTGTTGATTCCATTTTCAGGGAAAAAACACATGCTTGCTTCTGCAGCACTTTTTCCTGTATTTTTTTATTTTTTTGCAAAAAGAAAAGAAATTTTAGCATTATTTTGGCTAATTTCTTGGTCTCCTCCAGGGAAACCAACAAACTCTGGGTACCTCTAGAATCCCTAGGATGTTGGGAAAAAAGGTTGCAAATTTGGCATGGGTATCTTATGTGGACAAAAAGTGATGAGGGCCAAAGCACAAACTGCCCCAAATAGCCAAAAAAGGCCTGGCACCTGAGGGGGAAAGGACTGTCAGTGAAGGGGTAAAAGATCAAATGAAGTCAGGGTCAACATGTTTCTTGCCTAAACATCATGAAGATCTATGACAATAAGTCAGGACCATTAGTGAAATCCCAATCTACTTGGATGTTTGACCAGTGACAAAACAGAGGAAAGTGACCAATCCAAAAAGCCACCATAGTAGGGTGGTTCACTAGGTACCTAAAGGCAGGCAGGGAATGTCTGACCTATGGGAAAACAAACAAAAAAGTTGCGTGGGAAACCCAGGCTTGGGGGAATTACTCCTCAGTCATAAAAAAGTGAATTACCACCACAAACAGTACTGTCAGTCAAACAAAACATATAGCATATTGAAAATGTCACTTACCCAGTGTACATCTGTTCGTGGCATTAGTCGCTGCAGATTCACATGTGTGGCACAGTCCGCTGCCTGGTGTTGGGCTCGGAGTATTACAAGTTGTTTTTCTTCGAAGAAGTCTTTTTGGTCACGGGACCGAAGGACTCCTCCCTCCTCGGCTCCATTGCGCATGGGCGTCGACTCCATCTTAGATTGTTTTCCCCGCAGAGGGTGAGGATGGAGTTGTTTGGTATAAATAGTGCCCATGCAATGGAGTGAATATGTATGTACGTTAAGAGTTTCTAATAATTATTTACAAATGTTCAGATGTTTAAGATTTATGATCTACTTCTAAACGGCTACAGGCTTCCCGGGGAGGTGGGAGGGTACATGTGAATCTGCAGCGACTAATGCCACGAACAGATGTACACTGGGTAAGTGACATTTTCAGTTCGATGGCATATGTTGCTGCAGATACACATGTGTGGCATAGATTATAAAGCAGTTACCTCCCCTAAAAGCGGTGGTTTAGCCTGTAGGAGTTGAAGTAGTTTGGAATAATGTTCTTAGTACAGCTTGGCCCACTGTAGCTTGTTGTGCATTTAGTACGTCTACACAGTAGTGTTTAGTAAACGTGTGAGGCGTAGACCAGGTTGCAGCCTTACATATTTCGCTCATAGGAATGTTTCCTAGAAAAGCCATTGTAGCACCTTTCTTTCTGGTTGAGTGTGCCTTTGGTGTAATAGGCAATTCTCTTTTGGCTTTAAGATAGCATGTTTGAATGCATCTGACTATCCATCTAGCAATGCCTTGTTTAGAGATTGGATTTCCTATGTGTGGTTTTTGAAAAGCTATGAACAGTTGTTTTGTTTTTCTGATTAGCTTTGTTCTGTTAATGTAATACATTAGTGCTCTTTTGATGTCTAATGTATGTAGTGCCCTTTCAGCCACAGAATTTGGTTGAGGGAAGAACACTGGCAATTCTACTGTTTGATTTAAATGGAATGGTGAGATTACTTTTGGCAGAAATTTTGGATTTGTTCTTAGAACTATTTTATTGTTGTGTATTTGAATAAATGGTTCTTGTATGGTAAATGCCTGTATTTCACTTACTCTTGTGAGGGATGTGATTGCAATGAGAAATGCGACCTTCCAGGTTAGATATTGCATTTCACAGGAATGCATGGGTTCGAAAGGTGGACCCATGAGTCTTGTTAAGACGATGTTAAGATTCCATGAAGGAACTGGTGGTGTTCTTGGTGGTATAATTCTTTTTAGCCCTTCCATGAATGCTTTAATAACTGGTATTCTAAATAGAGAAGATGAATGAGTAGTTTGTAGGTAAGCAGATATTGCTGCGAGGTGTATTTTTATAGATGAAAAAGCGAGATTTGCTTTTTGCAAATGTAGTAAGTATCCTACTATGTCTTTAGTAGAGGCATGTAATGGTTGTATTTGATTGGAATGGCAGTAGTAAACAAATCTTTTCCACTTAGATGCATAGCAGTGTCTAGTGGAAGGTTTTCTTGCTTGTTTTATGACCTCCATGCATTCTTGTGTGAGGTCTAAGTGTCCGAATTCTAGGATTTCAGGAGCCAAATTGCCAGATTCAATGATGCTGGGTTTGGGTGCCTGATCTGTTGTTTGTGTTGTGTTAACAGATCTGGCCTGTTGGGTAGTTTGACATGCGGTACTAGTGAGAAGTCTAGTAGAGTTGTATACCAAGGTTGTCTTGCCCATGTGGGTGCTATCAGTATGAGTTTGAGTTGGTTTTGACTCAACTTGTTTACTAGATATGGAAGGAGGGGGAGAGGGGGAAAAGCGTACGCAAATATCCCTGACCAACTCATCCATAGAGCATTGCCTTGTGATTCGCGGTGTGGGTACCTGGATGCGAAGTTTTGGCATTTTGAGTTTTCTTTTGTTGCGAACAAATCTATCTGGGGTGTTCCCCAAATTTGAAAGTACTTGTTTAGAACTTGGGGGTGAATTTCCCATTCGTGGACTTGTTGGTGGTCTCGCGAAAGGTTGTCTGCTAGTTGGTTTTGTATTCCTGGAATAAATTGTGCTATTAGGCGAATGTTGTTGTGAATCGCCCACTGCCAAATTCTTTGTGTTAGGAGGCACAATTGTGTTGAGTGTGTTCCTCCTTGTTTGTTTAAATAATACATTGTTGTCATGTTGTCTGTTTTGACAAGAATGTATTTGTGTGTTATTATGGGTTGGAAGGCTTTTAACGCTAGAAATACTGCTAACAGTTCTAGGTAATTGATATGAAATTTTGTTTCGTGTATATCCCATTGTCCTTGAATGCTGTGGTGATTGAGGTGTGCTCCCCACCCTGTCATGGAAGCGTCTGTTGTTATAACGTATTGAGGCACTGGGTCCTGAAATGTCCGCCCTTTGTTTAAATTTTTGCTGTTCCACCATAGAAGCGAGAGGTATGTTTGGCGGTTTACCAACACCAGATTTTGAAGTTGACCCTGTGCCTGTGACCATTGTGATGCTAGACACTGTTGTAAGGGTCGCATGTGTAGTCTTGCGTTTGGGACAATGGCTATGCATGATGACATCATGCCTAGAAGTTTTAGCACATGTTTTGCTTGTATCTTTTGGTTTGGAAACATAGCACTTATTACCTTGTGGAATGCCTGCACTCTTTGTGGACTTGGAGTGGCAATTCCTTTTGATGTGTTGATGGTTGCTCCTAGATATTGTTGTGTTTGACACGGTTCTAGGTGTGATTTTGTATAGTTGATGGAAAACCCCAGTTTGTGAAGGGTTTGTATGACAAATGTGGTGTCGTTTGCGCATTTTTTTACTGTGTTGGTCTTGATTAGCCAATCGTCTAGGTAAGGGAACACATGTATCTGTTGTCTCCTGATGTGTGCTGCTACTACTGCTAGACATTTTGTGAACACTCTTGGTGCAGTTGTTATTCCGAATGGCAACACCTTGAATTGGTAATGTATTCCTTTGAATACGAACCGTAGGTACTTTCTGTGAGAAGGGTGTATTGGTATATGAAAGTACGCATCCTTTAGGTCTAATGTGGTCATGTAATCTTGCTGTTTGAGCAGTGGAATGATGTCTTGTAGTGTGACCATGTGAAAATGGTCCGATATGATGTAGGTATTTAGTGTCCTGAGATCTAATATTGGTCTTAATGTTTTGTCTTTTTTTGGAATTAGAAAGTACAGGGAGTAAACTCCTGTGTTTTTTTGTTGTACTGGTACTAACTCGATTGCATCCTTTTGCAGTAGTGCTTGAACTTCTAGTCCTAAAAGTTCTAAATGTTGTGGTGACATTTTGCGTGTTTTGGGGGGGATGTTTGGTGGGAAGTTGTGGAATTCTATGCAATAGCCATGTTGGATTATTACTAATACCCAATTGTCTGTTGTAATCTGTTGCCAAGATTGGTAGAATTGGCTTAGTCTTCCCCCCACTGGTGTTGAGTGAAGGGGTTGCGTGACTTGAAAGTCACTGTTTAGGTGGAGGTGTTTTTGGAGTCTGGAATCTTCCCCTACTCCTTGGGAATTGACCCCCCCGATATCCCCTGAAACCTCCCCTTTGGAAGGAACCCTGATATGGTGTGGTTCTTGTTTGTTGGCTGGTGGTGTCTGTGGGTTGGCCATGAAACCCCCCTCTAAATGGAGTTTTTCTGAAAGAGCCTCTGCTCTGCGGGGAGTAGAGTGCGCCCATGGCCTTGGCCGTGTCTGTGTCCTTTTTAAGTTTTTCAATGGCTGTATCCACTTCAGAGCCAAAAAGTTGTTTCTCGTTGAAGGGCATATTAAGGACAGCCTGCTGGATTTCAGGTTTGAAGCCTGAAGTGCGTAGCCAAGCGTGTCTCCTTATGGTGACAGCAGTGTTGACTGTTCTTGCTGCAGTATCGGCTGCGTCTAGTGAAGAGCGGATTTGATTGTTTGAGATCGTTTGTCCCTCTTCCACTATTTGCTGCGCCCTTTTTTGGTATTCCTGGGGAAGATGGTCTACGAGAAGTTGCATCTCGTCCCAGTGTGCTCGGTTATATCTGGCCAGCAGCGCTTGTGAATTTGCGATGCGCCACTGGTTGGCTGCCTGTGATGCTACTCTTTTCCCTGCCGCATCAAATTTTCGGCTTTCTTTGTCCGGAGGTGGGGCGTCGCCAGATGTATGTGAATTTGCTCTCTTGCGAGCTGCTCCTACTACCACGGAGTCAGGTGGTAACTGCGAAGTAATAAACACTGGGTCTGTGGGTGGTGGTTTGTATTTCTTATCCACCCTTGGGGTGATGGCTCTTGATTTTACGGGCTCTTCAAAAATTTGTTTTGCGTGCCGTAACATCCCTGGTAGCATTGGGAGACATTGATATTGGCTGTGTGTAGCCGAGAGGGTGTTAAATAAAAAATCATCCTCTATAGGATCGGAATGCAGTTGGACATTGTGGAATTCTGCTGCCCTAGCCACCAGTTGCGAGTATGAGGTACTGTCCTCTGGCGGTGACGGCTTTGTGGGGTATGACTCGGGATCATTGTCCGGCACTGGGGTGTCATACAGGTCCCAAGCGTCTTGATCCTGATCGTCATGACTTATGGTAGTTTGCGCTGGTGAGTGCATTTGTGGCGGTGTTTGTGCCGACGATGCCTGTGGTGGAGAGGGCGGAGGCGTGACTTTTTTAACCACTTTGGCTTGTGGTTGTGCGTCATCCTTTGGAAGTTCGATCCTTCTTTTCCTCATGATTGGGGGAAGGGTTGATATCTTCCCTGTGTCGTGCTGGATGTACAGTCTCTTTTGTGTGTAGTCCGATTCTACACTTTGGAGCTCTTGTCCAAATCTGTGCATTTGGCCACTTATTCCTTGTTCCTCTGAGTAGGATGAAGGTGTGGTATTTTTCGGCGCCGAGAGAGAATCTTTTTTCGGTTTCGGCACCGACAGAATTTTTGTTCCTTTCGGCATGGATTCTCGGTGCCGATGTTTTTCGGTGCCGGTATCTTGTTTTTGTCTCTCGGAGCCGCTTTCTCGGCTCCGAGGTTGCTCCATGGCGGTCCCTCGACCGGAGTCGGGTGTCTTCGCTATGGGCGTGCCCTTTTTCGGCGCCTTCGACGGGTCGCCTGTTTTATGGGTCGAGCCATGGCCTGTTGGCAGTGGCGTCCCCTGGGCTTTCGGTTTGTCGATGGATTTACTTTTCGACGTCTTACTCACAGTTTGTTGCTGTTGTTCGACGTCGGAGTCTCCGGATTCTGATTCCGGAACCGAGAATGTTTCCTCTTCCTCGTCGAAACGTTGTTTTGTCGACGTGGACGCCATTTGTTGACGCCTGGCTCTTCGGTCCTGGAGTGTTTTTCTGGACCGGAAGGCTCGACAGGCTTCACAGGTATCCTCCTTGTGCTCGGGGGACAAGCACAAGTTACAGACCAAGTGCTGATCTGTATAAGGATACTTACTGTGACATTTTGGGCAGAAACGAAACGGGGTCCGTTCCATCGGCTTCGATGTCGCACGCTGTCGGGCCGACCAGGCCCCGATGGGGGAATCGAAGCTACCCCAAAGTCTTCCGATGATCGGTGTCGATGTACCTAACTATCCCGATACCGAACGGAACAATACCGACGCTTTCTTCCGAGATTCTGACTAACTTTCCGAACCGAAACACGGAGCGAAAAGGAATACGTCCGAACCCGACAGCGGAAAAAAACAATCTAAGATGGAGTCGACGCCCATGCGCAATGGAGCCGAGGAGGGAGGAGTCCTTCGGTCCCGTGACCAAAAAGACTTCTTCGAAGAAAAACAACTTGTAATACTCCGAGCCCAACACCAGGCAGCGGACTGTGCCACACATGTGTATCTGCAGCAACATATGCCATCGAACATCAAGTATCTTCTGTTGGATATGATCAAAGCTGCAAGATGCAAACACAACACCAAAGGAAAATAAGCTGGGTTGTAACATCGCATTAAATATACTGAGAAACGTCACTCCAAAGCACCCGTATTAATTATGGTGAGAGGCAGTATATCAGAAGCGATGCCTTACCTCGTCAATATCAGGTTTGAACCCCTTAGGTATTGTGGACACTTCCCCAAATTATGCAGTGACAGTCAAGCAATAGAAACAAAAGTGGGATTGAGGTTAACTCGTCGGACTCACACATTTGAGGAATCCATAACAAGCTCTCTTAAGGATACTCCCAATGAGAAGTGCAGCACATTACCAGAGACGTACCCCTGTGCACAATCCTGAAGATATCTATGGTAGGGGTAGGCATGACTTAAAAGTGTTTCCTCAGCATTGCCACATGTATGGGGGGAGAGCCGTGTGTTACGTTAAAGGCAGGCCGGGTGGCGTGAACACACAATGTGGTGAGAGACAGAACAGAGTGGCACAGATGTTGCCTTTTTTATTTTTACACCTTTTTTAATACTTCGTTACAATTTTTATGTTGTTATACCCCCTTTTACATTGGTATGGTTTTGTCAACATCTATAATTCATTATTTCAGGCACCGGTCAATGTGTGGCTTTTAGTCATAACGCCTAATCTACCATCAGATGACCCAGGTTTTGCTGTGTCTCTGAAGTAGGACCAGTACTTTTGGGCCATGTCCAATCCAAATCATACCACCTTTTCAGAGACCGTTTTATACATTCTTTTGGTAGCGCTAGGATTTTCTCTCCTTTCCCTTTATGCACACACTTATGTTGCAGCTAGGTGCCGTACATACTAATGACACACTTTTATGACATTCACTTATGAGACTGGCTTGGATTTTCTACTAATATTCATAACTTTTCCAATATAGAGACATCTGTGCCACTCTGTTCTGTCTCTCATGACATTCAGTGGGTTTCTGCTTCCCGCCCCACCTACCAAGAGACCCACGGCGCTCTGCCCATACATGTGCAACACTGAGGATATGTTTTTAAATGGCACCTACCCCTACCTCAGTATGTCCAGGCTTGGGGACGGGGGTAGGTCGCTGGCAATGCACCATGCTTATCGTTAGGAGTATCCTTAAATGCACTTGTTATGGATTCCGCAAATACTTGAGTCTGATGAGTTACTCAATCCCACTTTCTATCACTTGACAACCACCGCAAAATATGCGGTAGTGTCCACAATACCTAAGGGGTTCAAACTAAGTATTGATGAGGTAGGGTTGCTTTTGGGTGACTTTTCTCAGTATAGTTAATGTGATTTTCCTTTGGTGGTGTGTTTAAATGTTGCAAGTTTCGATCATATCCAACAGAGGATATGCTATCTTTTGTTTTTATGAATGTGCTATTTATGGTAATAAATCACCCTTGTTTGTTACTATGATGAGGAATTCCCCCAAGCCTGGGTTTCCCAAGACAGACATTTACTACCTGACTTTTAGTAGTGAGTGAACCAAACTACTATGGTGGCTTTTAGAATTGGGCAATTTCCTCTAGCTTGTAACTGGTCCAACAGCCACGTAGATTATGGTTTCCCTTAATGAATTGCCACAAATCTTCATGATGTTTAGGCAAGAAATATGTTCACCCTGACTTAATTTGATTCTTTGCGATACTAAGAAACATCATTATCCTTCATTCTTTCATCCTGTTTCTAGCGATGACAGGGTCCACCGTCAAAATAAAATGAATTTTTGGTGTCCCTTTATAATTTTTAATTCTTGCACCTTTTCTTCCAATCAACGACAAGACACTCTTATTTTCAGTATCATAGGCACTCTACTTTAAAAAGATCTCTGGTAAAGAGCATCCCTGTGGGGCCCATTAAGCATAGCAGTGTTGACCTAACGATGAGCTGCACGCTGATGAAGCATGGCACTCATTGGGCGTGAGGGCTCTTGCTCCTGAATATTAATATTTCTTCGGCCTGTTCTGATCCGTGGGATGACATGAAGTGTGTTCTCCTAGTGGTGTTCTATAGGAACTGCATATCCTTCTCTTTGGTAGCTCAGTCTGTAGTTGTGGTTTCATGGCAATTATATTATAATGCCTCTTCAAGGGTGCGGTATGGCCCAACAACAAAATTACCTTACCTAAATTCACTAAAGGACTATATGGGGTATCAGACAGGGTTGTTTGTTATCTCCTTTTCCTTTTAATGTATATATTAATGGTCTAGAAAGACATCTGGTTAAAAAAGGACAAGACATGCCCTTACTAAGAAATTGCCAGATCCCTATCCTCCTTTTTGCAGAAAATGTGCTCCTGATGTGTTAAGACCGCTAATGGTTTCCAAAAACTGTTATAGTACTTTGTAACTTTTATGGACAACTTGATTGAAAAACTAATTTAAGTAAACCATTTACCATGATCTGCAGCCCGGGTCGGATAAGATTTATTCAGTAGGTAATAAAAGCAAGAAAGGACAGTCTTTTGCATATCTGTCGATGAGGTGGGTGACAATCTGGTTGATCAGAGGGTTAAGGAAACAACAAATGAATAGTTCAGTGGAATCCTTATTCAGATTTGTGAGTAAATTAGGACAAAAACCCCTGGTCTAGTTGTCTCGGGTTTACAAAGTGAAATGTATTCCAGAGGCAAGTTATGGAATGGGCCTGGGTTTTTTGCAGACTGTGCAATTCACCAAAAAACATTAAATCAGTTCCTGAAGAAAGCCCTGGTACCGCAAAGTTTTATATGCCACAGGGAAATGGGTTTAAAAGAATTTTATAACTTTGCAACCCCATTCTGCTGTGGCATTCTGTATGGGCAAAACCAGAAACTACATTTAATAGGTTGGTTCTGATGCAGTGCTTAATTTGTAAATAAGAACGTGCCAGTGCCCAAAGCTCTCCTCTTAAACACACAACTGCTGCAATTAAATGTGGGAACACTGAATACTGAGGTGGCATAATCCTGAAGCCATCTCGGGCCTCTTCCATCAATATAAAGCCACTCCCTGCCCCTCCAGCTCACTCTTTCAGCTTTCTCCCTGTGTGACGATTTTTCATTTTTCCCTTCACCCGTCTTTCCCATATGTGTCTTTTGCTCACAGCAAATGCTTGAGGCAGAAGAATAAGCCCTGGCCCCTAAAAAATAAGTGCCGGTGCTCAGCACCGAAAACAACAAGCACAAATTAAGCACTGTTTGGATGGATTGTTTGTCCTTGGATTAGGTCTCCTCTATGCCCTGGATAAGTAATTTAAGAACCTTTTGTGTTAGATTGGGTAATGTGGATATCTTTAACAACCCTGAACTTCACTCTATTTCCAAAAATCGTTTTGAAAGTTTCTTTATGAATTTTCATCAAGATAAGCGCATAAAGAGTTGACCAACTAAATTTGTTCACGCTGCACTACTGCCAATGGAAGGGATGCAATTTTATTTGCCAGCAAATGCAAATGCCTAACATAGATGAATGTTGACTCACTTTTGGCTAAGCACAGTACTCTTTCAGGTTGAGTTTCCTAAGATGGGTGTTTGCTCTAGTGCCCTTCCTTTTGCTCATGTTATAAGGAGGTTAGACCATGCTCCCTCAGGCCAGTACTTAAGGAGTAGGTTTCTGAAGACGGTCGATCCACTTTGTTATTTCTGTAACAGTTACAATGAATGGAGTTATGATCTGACCCAATTATTTTTAAAGCACTCCATAAAAGTTGGGACATGGTAAAACATTTTAAATGCAATAAATTTTAATTTGTATGTGTTTATATGATGTGTGATTCATTTTCACGCTGTTTTATTATATTTTATTGTTGATAAATATTTATCAAACAAAACTAAACTAACTCAGCCTATTTGGATCGCACAGTGTTAACTTACTGTGAGAAGTACATTTGACAATTTCTGGCTCAAAGTAGTTTGATAAAAACAGATGACAACATAACGGACAATAGCCCTGATCTTACGTAATGGTTCCCAAAGTACTGTCATACATTACTGAAGTAGTCCTTAACTGCGGGGTGCATTGCACTTTGGAACATAGGGGAAAAAGCAATAGAAGTAGTGTTCGACTAAAATAAAGAAGAAGATGTTTGCCTGAGGTAAAATCAGATATTAAAAACTTTAGGCTAAAAGGACAGGGGAAGTCTGGTTGTTTAACTTCAGAAAAACAGGTGGCAATAAATAAGAACCAAATTTGAACACTGCAGGTCAAAAATAGACAGCAGACAAAGACTCAACATGTGGTCATGGTCCATTGACAAACTGAGAGTCATCCATAAGTTCAAATGAGTGTCAACACAAATTCGATTACTCACAACTATATTTTAAGATTAATTCAATTGTAGAAGTATCTGGACTGCAGGATCAAAATGTCCACAGGTAGAGGCTCCTCTGAAATGGCGGTGGAGCGTCGCCCAGTTGTCTGGCTCTGCCAGCAGCAGAAAAACAAAACTATATTTCGCTATTGTTTTATTTTTCTGCTGCTGGCTGAGCTAGCCTGTGCCGGGAGGAGCGGGGCTAGTACATGTTGTTTTGGCCAGTCGTTCCTGGCTGGCCAACCATACATGCACATTTAGGTTTCTCCAACCAAGCTGTATTTGACAGCTGGGTTGGAGAAACAGCACAGAGTCCCTGTGCTCGAGTGAGCGGCAAACCAGTCTGCTCAGGCCAATCCCCATACGGCTCTCATGCTAATTAATATCATGAGAGCAGCAAGGGGATTGCACAGCGAGTCTCTGATGCTGGCACCAGGAAGCAGAGGAGCTCGAGGCGGCGGACAGCACCAGGTGTTTATTTTTTTACTGAACTCCCCCTGTGCTACCTCCTCGCGCTCCGTGTGCCTCCCAACACTTTCCACCCGCTCCACCATTTTTAATTTATGTCGGACGCCAATGTAATTTTGGCATATTGATACTCTACTAATCTTGTTCCAATTTTCAAGTAATGCGCTAAGATGTGCTCTAATTTTAGACAGATCTCACTTTTGGACTGAGAAATTAGGTTACTTGCTAAATTAGTGTTGGGTTAATTTTGGACTAGATTAAAGCACAGTTAAGCCGTTTCAGATTGCAATCCTGTACTACTGATAATATTACAGCTATAACCTCTTGCATCTAAGTGTATTCAGTGGGGCAACAAAAAGCATGTACTGTTGCTTGGTTGGTAATTCAAGAGCATTTGGCTAGGTGAGTAAAGTACATCTGTGCACCAAAGTTAATAAATTAGGTCTTGATGCAGGCTTACTGAATATATCACAGTGTTTCCACAAATTGTGTTATGATTAAGCAGGTTTGAAGAAATGGTAACAATATGAAACATCTGTGACAAGCATTCATTTTCTTATAATTCTGTCCTAATCATTGCTTTTTAGAAAACATGTACTCTTTTAGATCAGCAGTACTATGTGACACTCAGACGCCAATATAAGCAGCCAGAAAGTTTTGGCTTGCTGCAAAGCCTTTACTTTTTAGAGCCTAGGCTTTAAATTAAATCGCTGATGTACTGTACGATTGCTCTGAAATGTTCTATTACTGTATGATAAAACTGGGTCCCCCTTTTTAGCAAATACAGAGCAGACATAATTCAAGAAAATGTCCAAAGTTACAAGGGCAGAATATTAAAATAAGGGATTTGTATGATCTTCTTTTGCATCAATCAACTGTTCAGCAGAAATTAAAACAGAAAACCTATACATTCCATCGTTGTGACTTTAAGAAGTCAAAGTTTTCCTTGTAAGTACTATATTAGCATTAAATTGTGGAAGCATTTTGAATCTTGTTTACACCAATTAAAGAGCAACACAAATACCAAATCTCAACAAGGTAAGGGGCCTTGAATAAACACAAAGTGTACTTCAAGAATCACTATAGTTCAAAAGAAAGTGACTCAATGCTCAGCTTATCTACTGTGAGCGAATAAAAATGACTAAGAAGATGCTCTGTAATGTCAACTGGAAGATTTGTGTTTTGTTAGCAAGCACAGAAAAGTTGCTTAGGCTTTTACTAAACAATCATAGTGAGAATTGATGCATGGAAATGTCAATCAAAACCAATGCTGGAGAAAATGAGATATTTAAAGATTTTAAGTTTGAATTAAAAACAAGAGTGTTCCATCAGGCCAAATATTCCTAGAAACTCCTTAAGAAAATGTTGGATATGAACTGGTAATGTGCATAGGACATCTGTAATACACATAGTTGACACTGGACTCAAATAAAAATAATGTATCAACTTCATACAATCCCAAAACATTAGACCTCGCTTAAAACCTGCACACACATTCTCAAGAAATTTGTAAGCATTATGAAATAATTTATCTTGCTAAATTCTACCTTATTTCTTACCGGAAAGAAAATTTTGTAATTTTGCAAACTGGATTTCATACTGCTGTGGGTCAGCCTGGCAAGGTGAAGAGGACACTGCATTGGCACAACTTGACTCAGCTTGAACTGTCGAATGAAGATAATACAATTAATAGGTGGGACATTTCTGTTGTAATATTTTAGGTGCAGAACAGAAACCTTTACAAAGCAACCAACTGAGCTGAAAAGCATTTTTATTTTTACAGCGCAGAACCTATTGCTCAAGATTCTGCACTCCTTAGAATAACGGCCAATACAGCAAACTTATTTTTATGAGCTTCCTACAGCTTATTAGTTTTCACATAGTAATAAACAGTGAAGTGATTATAGCTGCAAAACACCATTCTATTCAAAAGTCCATTTTAGTTGACTAGTCAAGATGGTCAAATTGCTTACTGCTTTCATAGAATGGTAATATAACCCCTGAACCCCCCAGTCTGTCTTGAGGGGGACTTTTCCAGTGGCAGTGCATCTCAGCTGAGGGTGAAGCACCCAATGTTTCAGTTTTATACTCTGTACATATGGAGACAGTGTTTAGGGAAAATTCAGATAGCACTCACAATTGCGCTGCTCTAAAGTATAGCTGGAAATCATGAATGACTAAACTGCTAGCATCATTTGGTAATCTTAATAGTTTATAGGGAAGTCGGGCCCAGCAGTCTTTACAGATAAAGCGGATCACTAGGGATCAAAGAATAGGGAAAAGGTAATGTTCTAACCCAAAGGGGAGTCTCTGAAAAAGGTACAGCAGCATCAGCAGTACAGTCATTTTGATTGCGTTAATGCAGCTAAACCCAGTTAAGTACATGGGAGCCCACCGTTTCAAATCAGCCTTCAGTTGTTGGAGGAGCGGAGGATAATTTGCCCTATAGAGATTCACCACCCTGAGGGTAATCTTAATGCCCAAGTATGATAGGTCTTTTTTGGCCCAGTGAAAAGTTTGTGTGTGTTTGTGGGGGCGGGTGGGGGGGTTGCGGAACGGATGACTATGGGCTCTATTTCAGCTGTAGGCAGAGTCAGGTTATGCAGGAAAGAGTTATGTAGATGAATCCGAAATCCCGCTAATGCCGCATATGCTTGTAGTTCTTGCTGCGGGGCTTCTAAAGACTTCCAAGGAGACATGAGGGAAAGCAGGACATCATCTAAGAACATCGATATTTTGTGCTCTACAGACCCGAATGGGAGCTCCTTAATGTTTCAGTGGCACGTGCCCTGGCTACTAGGGGTTCAATACTGAGGGCAAATAAGAAGGG
Organism: Pleurodeles waltl; assembly: GCF_031143425.1. Taxonomy (NCBI): domain Eukaryota; kingdom Metazoa; phylum Chordata; class Amphibia; order Caudata; family Salamandridae; genus Pleurodeles; species Pleurodeles waltl. The sequence continues at coordinate 851,791,059 of NC_090444.1, forward strand.
AGACAGCGGACACCCCTATTGCATGCCTTGCTCTAGAATGAAATAGTCAGAGCTTACTCCATTCACCAGTACTCTTGGTCCTGGGTTGGCACAGACAACCTGGACCATAGCTATGAATTGTTCCCCAAAGCCAAAACTACAAAGTGTGTGTAAGAGGAAGGGTCAATCCACCTGGTCGAAAGCTTTTTCGGCATCTAGTACCAGAAGCAACAACCGGAATGTACTTACTACCTTTATCAACCAGGTGCACCACTCTCCGTAAACTATTGTGCGTTTGCCGCCCTTCAATAAAGCCGGACTGATTGGATGGATCAGGTCTGGCATAACGCCTTCCAATCTAGTGGCTAGTATCAAAGTGTAGAGTGTGGCATCTAGATTCAGTAAATCAAGGGGCCGGTAAGAAGCACATATATGAGGATCTCTACCGGATTTCAGAATGATTGAGATCAGTGCCTCACTCATCATACACGTCACCTTATGGGCATCTGCCATACAATTAAAGAAGGCAGTCAGATGAGGTACTAGATCTGAGCTACATGTCTTGTAAAATTGAGCTGTGAACTCATCTGGCCCTGGTGATTATTGAGCTTACGAGCGTTTATGGCTCCCTGGATTTCATCTTCCCTGATGGGGCTTCCCAGGATCTCATTTTGGTCAGGCATTACTTGAGGAAGATTTTCTCCAGGTAAATAAGCCCACTGTGCACCCCCATCTCCACTGGCTCAGCTGTATAGAGATGTTGATAAAAATGCCGAAAACATTGTGCATTACCGTCCTCCGTATTGGCTGTCTCTACTGTCTCCACTTTAATCTGACCAATGTTTTTTTTCCTAATGTTTAGCCTGGAGTTGCTGTCCTAAGTGGGACCCCCCACCTTGGTCCCCTGTTCATATGCTGTTCATTTAAGATGCAGCAGAGTTAATTCTGCTCGGTTTGTGTATAATGTCGGAAGCTTCCCCCATAGTGCTGTGATTTTCCTTTGCAGAGGCAGGATCGGAGCCTCTTTATGTGTCCTTCCTGTCACCTTAAGTTCAGCCTCTAGTGCTACTGTTCTGAATTTTCTGTTTCATCAGGGTGGACATCAAGGAGTGTTGTGGGCTTACTTTACGTTCCGCTTAGGCACACATTTTAGCTTTTCTTAGGCCTGTACCCATTTACCTACGTATGTGCTCCGACTTCATTAATTCTATTTATTCATTTTTAGTTAGCCTGCTTTCATTGACTAAGTATGGACAGACTGGTCTAACACTGCTATGCTCTTGCTTAGGAGTTTGGGGCTCGGTAAAAATCACTTATGCATATTATTCCAATATGGTGGGACTGTTTATTTGTTTCCTCATTGGTCACAGCCATTGTGATATTGTTATCACTGTTGGTGAGGAAGGAAACAAGCGTGACCAGTCAAGCAGTGTGAAGCGAACCCAAGCCATTAGATGTCACCACAATGCAGGGAGCAATCCCACGCCACCATCTTCAATCATGGGGTCACCTCCCAGGCACGTTACCCTAACTCTGTGTAGTCAGAGTGTGTCCATTACAGAAGCGCCAGAACAAGTGCATTTCTGACAACCTACTTTTGCTCTGTTGCACATTCTGCTAGTTCCTAAACCACAAAACGTCTCTGGTGCTACATCGTGATCCTAACCTACAGCACTGTTGTTGTTGTCCAATCTTGAGATAGTAGCTTGCTCTTTAGACAGCAGCATATTGTTCTGTGACATCATGCCATTTAATCTGGTCTCCCAGAAGCAGATTATTTCATTAGATGCTTCTGAGTTTTTGTTTTAATTTTATCTATCGCAATAGGTAAATATTATCTTTAGCTGCAAACGTTTCACGAATGAAATATTGAGGAAACATCAAATAATGTTATAAAAATACACAAATTAACTTCAAATAATTGAAAGTCTTTGCTTAGTCTGTGTTTATACGATACAACTAAAAATCTCAATGTATTGTATTCCTTATACATACATTCCCTTAATATGTAATCAAATACCTACAGATTTGCGACTCATCCCAAACCCATTCTACTACTATGATCTCCAAATCTCCAAAATAATCCTTCCTAGACTCTTCCCTCATCTACCCCTCCTGGCTCACCCTAAACCTCAGTTTACCACTATGATCTCTCAAACAACCATGCAAAATTATCTCTCCTTTGACTCATCCCAAATTCCTTTTTACTACTATGATCTCCCTAATCCTTTTCTACAGACTCTTCCCTCCATAATCTCTCCTCTGGTCATTCCAAATCTCATTTTACTACTGTGATCTCCTGATCAAGACTTCAGGATTCTTCCCTCTTCTATCCCTTCATTATTCTATTCAATCCAGCTAACAGACTCACATGTCCTTTGCTCAAATGATCTCATACCTCCCTATAATAATACTACATTCATATTTCTCTATACTAATCCACCACTAATCCTTTTGGGTTCCGGAGCAGCGTGCTACTAGCCAAAACGCGCTTTGATGTCTTGTTAGGGGTAGTAAGCGCTATATAAATACAATTCCTCGTTGCCCTAATAATCGCGGCACATATATTTCATCACAGATTGCGATCTTTTCAATAAATGTATAGAAAACTATCCTGCATCTCTTTCTTTGCCTGTGTGTGTGTGTCTGAGACCTTTTGCTAGTGAGAGACCTGCCGACCACGACTTTCCGGGAGAAGTGACTGAGTGTCATGTTCAGGCTGTCACAAATCACCATTTCTTTCAGGTTTTGGTGGGCTGCTGCTAACTAGCTGAAAAGGTTGGGCCGACAGCTCCCAAGATGGTGTTGGACTAACTCAGTCACACACAAACAGTAGTGCTGGTGCCCGTAATCCAGCAGCCTTGTTATAACAACAGGAGTCTACAACATGGCACCCCCAATGAGGGTTAGGCACTAATTATACAGGTCCCCCGAAGATCTTTGTCTTACACACACTAAGGTACCCTAAGTACCATTTTATGGAGACGTCCAGGGTCTTAGGGAAAATACTCCTCAGCTGAATAGGGAACACCTAATCTAGGCTGTAGGTTTTTCAAGCTTGAACCTTAAAAGGATTCCCCCACTGGTGTTCCTGACACCTTTATCTATTCCTTAAAATGGCACAACCAGTAAATAATCGAGAGAACTGCTGACAACCTGATACACAGTTCCTTTTAGGTAATGGCTTCACAAATGAGGGCAGGGATGTCGCATTCATAGTTGAAGCTCAAGATGCTTACAGAAGAGAAATATTATATTCATGGGTCAACTTCCCAGAATAAACACGGACTCTAAAACATTTCATACATACAGGGTAGGGAATGGACCCATACAATACAGATCTTATCAATACTTAAAAATACCTCCACATTATCAAGAACACCAAGACTGGTCTAATGGCACCCTTCCATATGTAATACACCCTGTTAGGTTAGGTCCTTTAAATAATGAAGGTCCGACATGGCCAACATTGTCCACATACACACCACATCCTAATGTGCAAGCTCTGCCAGTGGCTGAAGTACGCACACTATACAATGACCTAGTAGCAATATATAGACTATTAATACAATTCGTAATCTGGACTCTAAACACTGCTCCAGTGAGGGCTGATCCAGCTATAAATCAATTTGCTGTTTGTTTTGCTTTACTTCTGCCTGAGCCAAAATACACACACTGAAAGGAGTCTAAAAGATTCTCTGGAATGCATTTCTTAATCTGAAGAAGATATTTATTATATCTTTTTGCAAAGCTCATGAAGTTAGGCCGGCATAGCCAAAAGTGTACCCTTAAAATGTGCAACAATGAAGTAGGACCATGTACAAAGAATCTTCAATCTATAAACAGCAAATATATGCATGCAAGGATACAGACACTTATATAGATATATGTATATATATTCATACACAATGCAAAAGCAAATAATTAATAAAAATGCATCACCGTAGGACCTGTCTGGTGCTTCATCTTTTTTCCTGCCAGCAAGCTGATGACCCCGTTCTACTGCAACAAGAAAGAGAGACCTCTACCCTCACGGGAAATATATCAGGCATTCACCATCTAAAATCCTGATTGAGGTCTCTGAATCTCCTACTGTCGTCCTGGGTCTCTTATATGAGGAAGGAGCTTTCTGGAAAAACCTTTCCCGCTGCGCAAGAAGTATTAAAAAAAAAAAGCTGGCTATTTTAGGTCAGGGTTGAAAGAAACAGGTTTGAACTGGCCAGTTTCCCAAGGTGTCTCTCCTCCAAACCTGAGCCGTTCGCTGCTGTACCATAAACATCAGTCTAGTACATCCTTATTATGCTGACTGACTCCTCCACGTTATGTCTTAGCTGTTCGGTGAGAAATGAGAAAAGAATACGCAAAATAGAACACACATTGCATAACATGTTTTGTACGGAAAACTACTCGTACCTTTAACGTGGCAGTGAATCTAAGCCTAAACTGAATACAAAATGGAGTCTGTAGCTGGTGATCACTAATGTAACGGTGGACAGCTAAGCCAAGTGCAAAGCGGTGCAACACGAAATAAGTGGTCCAAATACAAATATTGCTACATTTCGGCCTTTGACCAATGACTTGTGTAACCTATAGTTTAAAATCAACTTTTTTCAGTCTAAACATTGCACGCAGATTAGGAATAAATTGTACACAGCAACATAATGATATAATAAGAGCTAATACTACAAAAATTCCAACCAAAACTTTACGTAATTGTCCGAAGTCAGGTAACCACTGAAACAACCAGTCCCACCATCCCTGATCCATATCCTGTTTTACCCCTTTCACTAATGTATGTAGTGTATCAATGTGGGCCGGGATAGATTTAGAGTGGTCAGAAAGGTTAAAACAACACATGCCTTCGAAGTCATTGCACCCATGATTATGTTTTAGCAAAAGATAGTCTATAGCAGCCCTGTTTTGTAACGCAGCTTTTCTAGTACCACGCACATCTAATAACAATTCAGATAAAGCAATAAAAGTATGGTTAATGTTTTTAACTGTTAGACAAGCTAATTTGTTTATAATCCTAATATTGTGTACGGCTAAACCAGGCACGCCTACAATAGAAAGACTAGATACTCTGATTGGGATAATAATTGAATATCTGAGTCGCAATTTTAATCTAGTTGCATAGTGTCTCTAGGATAACGAGTATGTATAGAATTAAATGGAAACATCATGAGTCCTAGGCGTGTGAAAGTACACGGCCAGCCAGTTATGTTAGCTGGAATGTAGGTAAAAGTAAGGTTTCCACATGAGAACAGCCAGACTCCTGGCAACTTGACATGTTTAAAGTGACTGCCAGCAGTCACTAGATGATGACAAGCCATGTGATTTGACATATTTTTGCAATGTCTGTCCATTCGGTGAAAGCACAAAACTCTGTGTTCTCACAGTAGGTTTTGAGAGGTTGATGTTTTCTTTTCTAAACTCAATTGAATGCATTTTCCAACGTCACGAGAATTGGAGGACACGTAGTAACACACGTCACCAGTAGTAATGCTGTAGGTAATTATCTGAGTGAGACTGTCCCACTTTTCATCGATTGTTTCCTGACAGTCCCTGCAATACTCATAGGGACTGAAGTGGGTTTCCACTTCATGTTCTTGCACATCTTTATCCTGGTTAGTGGCACTGAAAATTTCTAAAAAGGTGTTTGTTGGTGTTGGTATGGTGATCTAACACGTTTACAAAACATCCATAATGCCATTCATACGAAAGTCGGATCTGTTGAGCACGGTTTGCACCAAATTAATCCAAATGTTGTCCTTCAGATGCAGTAAAGGTGTTGCGTGACGTGGTTGATCAATCAAGTTGAGGTTGGGGGTGCTAGGTCTTTCCCGACCCCACACGCCCATAAGGAGACCACACAGCACACTCACAGCAAAGACAAGTTGTAGCATGATCTGTAAAAGAAACAAGTATGATCATTCTCGCATATAACATTTGTCAGCTGGAATATGTTCCCATTTTTAGGGTCGAGCCTGCGTTGCATGCGCTCGCGCATGCTTATCGCAGCGAGATGCTTTAGTGTTTAGAAAAGGGCTCGGAGCCCTGTGGACGTCATGTCAGTGTTTTTTATTGGTTCGTGGGCTTGCCGAATACAATCTGCTTGCTTTTATTAGTCAAAGGCATGCATACGTCATGCCTTTTCCGGTGGCTAGCCCACCTCGAGCGCATCGACCAAGTACAGAAAACATGCGAGGCTCGCTGTTTTCTGTCCGGCTCGTGGACTACTTTTTCTCTAATTTACTAGCGCGATTTCGCTTGGCAGAAGTCGAGCGCTTTACATACTTAATTGCACTTTTTCGGGTTAGGTATATAAATGCACTTTTGCCGATAGGTGAAAAGTCGGGTTAGGAGTTTACAACGCTATCAGGTCTAACATGATCAAACACGAGACCCGTTGCATTGCAAATGCTTGTTCTTTTCCTGGTATAATGATCAGCAGGAAATTATTGGGGCTGTTTGCTATAATTTCTACAGGTTCTGGTGGATCATTTGGTGATTCCACCCACACTTTAGCCCCAGGGTTTTTATCAGTTGAACCAAAACCTCCCTCCCCAATCCTCCATACACTGGAATTATGACAAGTTGGGCAATTCGGTCTCCAATTTGTATGAATAAATCAGCTTCTCCACTATTTACCAGAATAGGTTTGATTCCTCCTTGGTAATCTGCATCCATCACTCCCCCTAAATTCTGAATACCTTTGAGGGCCAACCAGATCTAGGAGCAATCAATCCGAAATGCTCTGGGGGAATCTGTACTCAAACACCTGTTTCACACAGTGCTATGTCTCGTGGTTTCAGTCTGTAAGCTTGTAAAGCATGTAAGTCAAGACTGCAGATTCGGGTGTGTCTCTTTAAGGAGCTAAGGCTCCAGGTTTTATTTCCAAGTACGTGATGGTATTGGTGGCCACATGTGGTTGTATTTGCAAAGCTGTAGTTAGCATTCGCATCAGGTGTGTTTCAGCATTTGTTAATGGTCTGTTATTTAGAATTTGGAGGGCTTCATTTAAATGCTCGCTCCAGTTATTCAAAGTTCGACCAGATAATATTTGCAATTGAGCTTTCAGTAAGCCATGCATTCTCCTAAGCAGTCCTGAGGCTTGTGGATAATAAGGGATATTATATATCCACTCAATACTGTGCTGAGAACAGTAGTCCTGCACCACTTTGCCCCTGAAGTGTGACCCATTGTCACTCTGGACCTAGAGTGGTACTCCATAGTAATATATTAACAAGTCCAAAGTTCTGATAGTATTGTGCTGAGTAGCACGTTTGCAAGGGACAGCAATCGGGTACCCAGAGTAAGTGTCCACTGCAGGTCAGGCGTGTTGACACCCATGACTAATCGGTAGTGGTCCAATGTAATCAATTTGCCATATCGGTCCTGGTAACTTTCCTCTCCCTAACTGACCTTTGACTGTTTGCTGGACAGATCTCTGTTGTGTATGCTGACAAATAGGACATTGCAAAATTACAGTTTTTATCAAATCTAGGGCAATGTGCATCCCTCTAATCTCTGCCCACCTGAAAATGGCTTTTTATCCCAGATGTCCAAATTTTTTGTGCGACCATTTAGCCATCCCCACCAAGTCAGAATCCTGTGTTACCACTTCTGCCTCTGAAGTTTTGGTTTTGTCATCTGCAAGGGAATTGAACTAGCGCTCTAGTGAGTCAATGGGACAATGAGCATCCACGTGATATACTGCGACTTTACTCTCTTCTAACATTTCCCCATATTTCCTGCCACAAGTCTTTGCCCCACACCTCCTTTGAGTGGATAAACCAATTATGTGCATGCCATGTGGGAAGCCAAGCGGCTAATCCATTGGCAGTGGACCAAGAATCAATCAGTGTAAATATGACAAGTCCCAGGCAGCTCTTGCTTTAGAGCCTGATACACAGAGTACAACTCCGCATATTGGCTACTTTTACCTTCTCCTGTGGTGATCAGCAACTTTTTGGTAACTGGATTGTATGACACTGCTTTCCAATGTCTTTAGGTACCCATGTATTTAGATGAACCATCAGTGAACCGTACATGTTTCCTATCCTTGGGGGACAAGGATTGAAATGGCGCACCCCATCCTACTGTGACTCTTTTACTTGTGGCACCTCCTACACCCTCTCCTCATCCTGTACAGGATCTTGTGACACCTCTTCATGTAGGGCTGCAGTGCCTGCTGGTCCTACTTGAACCCTGTCTTGTATGTACCATTTCCAGCATATGATACTAGCCTCATGTGCATGTCCTATACGGTGAGATTTAGGTGAACTCATCACCCACTGCATGATTGGTATTTCAGGTCTCAGAATTACATTATGACCTAGTGTTATTTGCTCAGTATCCACTAGAGCCCAATAACAGGCTAAAAGCTGTTCTTTAAAAGGAGTATAGCACTCCCCAGAGTCAGGTAGTTTTCTAGTCCAAAACCCCAGGGGCACCCTCATCCTTCCCTGTTTCTGCCACATACTCCAATTACATAGTCCCTGAAAAGTTACGTGTATCTCAATGTCTCCCTCCTGCACTGGCCACAAGTCTAAAGCCTGTTGAATTGCTTCCTTTGCCAAATCAAAAGCAGACTGCTGCTCTTCACCCCATTCAAACTCATTTTTCTTCCTTGTCACTTTGTACAGAGGGGCCAAAATCTGACTCAAATGAGGGATGTACTGTCTCCAAAAACCAAACAAACCAATAAATCTGTGCCTCCTGCTTAGTGCGGGGTGTGGCAAACTCAAGAATTTTATGCGTTGCTTGTGGTAACACCTCTCTTTGTCCCCGATTCCACTGAATGCCTAGAAACTTCACATTGTGAGATGGTCCTTGTGTCTTATTTGTGTTAATCATCCACCCTTTACTCTGCAAGAGTTCCACCACTCTTCCCAACTGAATCTGCACCTGTTCTTCTGTCTCTCCCTGAATCATCACATCCTCAATCTAATGGGTCAACTGCACAAATGGAATGACAGGCACTTCATCCAGGTGCTCTGCCACCAGCCGGTGACAGATAGTGGAAATATGAAGTTACCCCTGAGGCAAAGATAACATTTTATATTGTCTTCCGCAGTGGGAGAATGATAATTGCTTGACATTCTAGCGCCAAGGGTATAGAGAAGAACGCATTGGTGATATCGATAGTGGCGTACCATGTCCCTGCATGTTTCTGTATCTGTTCAATCAAAGTGATAGTATGTTTATTCAGCTCGTTGTAATCAACTGTCATTCTTTACCGCCTGTCAGTTCGGGCGGAGGGGATTGTTCCATTCAGTAGTAGTTGGAGCTATTACACCAGTCTGAATCATGTCTTTTATGGTTTCACTTATTTCATAATGCCCCCCAGGAAAGCGGTACTGTCCCAAATGAATTACCTTAGTTGCCAGGGGCACTTTCACAGGGGGAATTTTTAAACAACTCACTTTCATGGCTGACACTGAAATGTATCTTTTGGTTCCAAACTGATAACAACCATCATCCAAATACAAAGTCATTCCTTTCAAAACGTCAATTCCCAGTATGTATTCCAAAAGAGGCACAATCAGCACAGTATATTCTCTTTTCGCTGTTCTCCCTAAATTCATTTGTACTGTGGTTTGTACAGCGGGGGTCTGCCTCACCCCCCAGCCCTGTTGTGGTGTAATGCGGTCCGTTGATCTTCCTAAGATTTCCATAAATCAATGAGGCCTCCACCCAGGTGTCAATTAAGGCCTGAACCTTTTGCACATTTTTGTGTTTCCAATGTATTTCTAAATCAACATGAGGTCTGTTATCTCGACAAGCCCAACTTTGTACCCGAGCTTGGCCAGTTTCCTAGTCCTATTTAAACCTGTCAACTTTTGCCCAAGTGAGATCTGGATATATGCTTTCATATTTGCGAGCAGGTTCGCCCCAGTCTCTGTTCTCAAAAGTTAACCAGTTACTGTCCAGGTTTTCCTCCCTCTCTTGTGGGGAAACATTTCTCTCCAGTTCTTTTCCTTCACCTGATAACTATGCCTGGCTCTGCTTTTCACGCTTGTTATATTGATGTTTACCTTTCTGCTGCCTTCCTTTCGATCCAAACCTCTTTTACGATACATTTCCCAGAAGCTTTTGGTATTTATCCCATCAATCTGTTCTCTCTTGACCCCCTTTTAGTAGCGCCGTTAACATGTCTTTCCTGGACATTCTGTTGTTATCTGTGCAACCCTCAGACCTTTAAGATCTCTCGGGTTTATCCCAAATTCATAATTCACCTAACTCACTGACTGCTTCTAATACATCTTTCAAAGCCTGCCCTGTCTGATTGATTAATAAAGTCGTAATTACTTGCTTATAGGCAGGTGGAGCAAGGCAAATTATTTGATTTCTTATTGGCACAATAAGACGTCCATCTAACAACTGGTGTGCATTGCCCAAGAAAATGGCAGATTTAATTGCCTCATCCTTCATTCTTTGCATTGCATCACATAAGGTATACCAAGGTTTCTAATTGGGAGGCCACTCTGAATCAGTGGGGTACTTCAGATTACATCCATCAACTATTTGTAACAAAGTGGTATGGTGTTGTCCTTGAAAACCCCTGAACTGTTCCTGTATTACTGGATCAGAACTTAGAGTACAGAACTTGCGAGAGTCCCAGGTATCTAACATAACAACAGAAGCGCCAGTTTCAAACAACCTCACACCCCAAGCAAGTAGGGACTCCCCTGTTCTCTGTTTAAAGCGATCCATAATGACAATTACTTCTTGCTGAATGTAATCTTCTAGAGCATGTAGTGCAACTCCTGCTGGATCTTGCGGTGTGAGCTGCAATTTTCATCTAATTATTGGCTGTGCAAGCACTACATTCTGCTCCTGTAGGTCCCCCTGTCTCCCACCTTTTTTACTCTCATCACTAGAGTTTGAAGGATCACTGCTGGTCGAAACTCTACTATCCCAAGACGACCCTGGCCACCAGTCCAAACCAGCATTAGCAATGACTAAATGAACTTTTTTCTGATTTATCCTTCCTCTACGTTTACGATATTTGTTTTCAGCTACTTTGATTGCAGCACGTTCTGCAACTGTTTGCAATGTGTCTGCCTTATCTTGCAATAATTTATTTTGGCAAGACAACATGGTAACACTATCCTTTAAATCCACAAGCTGCTTTTCCAGTTGTTCATTTACCCTTTCTGACTATTTACATTTTTCATGCATTTTTCTGTAGGCAGAAAGACGTATCCACCTCCGTCTGCCAAGAACTGAAAGATTATTCCCTTCAACTGATACCCTTCTTAAGCAAGACAAAACATCTGCTGGATCTGCGTCATTCAAACATTCATCCAAACTTTCTGATAAACCAGCCAAATGTGAAAATTAATTAGCTAATTCATCATACAGTGCCCGGCACCATCCACAAATTTTTAGAAGCAGACGCTCTAGTCTTCCTGACAAACATATTTTCACTTTTAAATGTACACTTTCAGCCTACAAACCCTTCCCTTGCCGACCTACGCCAAAGTGTTTAGCTTTACTTCTGACTGAGCCAATAAACACACACATTGAAAGGAGTCAAAAAGATTCTCTGAAATGCACTTCTTAATCTGAAGAAGACATTTATTATATCTTTTTGCAAGGCTCGTGAAGGGAGGTCTGCATTGCCAAAAGTGTACCTTTAAAATGTGAAACTGTGAAGTAAGACCATGTACAAAGAATCTTCAATCTACAAACAGCAAATATATACATGCAAGGATACAAACACTTATATTGATATATATATATATATATATTCATACACAATGCAAAGCAAATAATTAATAAAAATGCATCACCGCCTGTCTGGTGCTTCATCTTTCTCCTGCCAGCAAGCCGATGACCTCGTTCGACTGCAACGAGAAAGACAGAACTCTACCCTCACAGGAAATATATCAGGCATTTGACGTCTAAAATCCTGATTGAGGTCTCTGAATCTCCCACTGGCAACCTGGGTCTCTTATATTTTTTAAACAAATCAGGAAGGAGCTTTTTGGAAAAAACCCTCATACTGCACAAGAAGTATTAAAAAATGCTGTCTATTTTAGGTCAGGGTTGAAAGAAACAGGTTGGAACTGACCAGTTTCCCAAGGTGTCTCTCCCAAGCCTAAGCCGTTCCCTGCTATACCATAAACATCAGCCTAGTACATCCTTATCGTGCTGACTGACTGAGTCCTCCACGTCATGTCCTGGCTCTTCCGTGAGAAATGAGAAAAGAACCCGAAAAATAGAAAACACATTGTATAACATGTTTTGTACGAAAAACTACTCATACCTTTAACGTGGCAGTGAAGCTAAAGCTAAGCTGAATACAAAATGGAGTCTGTAACTGGTGATCACTAATGTGACGGTGGATAGCTAAGCCAAGTGGAAAGTAGTGCGACAAAGTCAGTAGTCAAAATACAAATATTACGACACTATTACAGAAATTAATCCACAAACCATCCATTCAATAATGGGCAAGGCGCTACTGCGCTAGAGAAGATTCAGTTCTGGGTTGCGCAAAAGACAAATCAGCTGAAAGCAGAATTTCCCCATAAGGACCCCAAAAAAGTACAGTATTCTCACAATGTGCTTGCCGTTTGGGATGGTTCCCTCAATTGAGGACTGCGCCACTTGGGGCACAGTCTTTGCTGCAATATACACCACCACACATGGAACACCGACACTTGCAAATTTACCGGAAGCGTTGAAACACATTCAAAATGAACACAGGGCAGCCCCTGCCCTGGACTTGAGGATGAAACTGATGAGCAATTTTGAGACAGTCGCCTCAATAATTTTAAGCAATATTAATGGGGAAGCATCAGCACTGGCAATACGTCAGCGCCTCTGGGACGTTCTTCAGCAGGACCAGGAGTGCGAGCTGCCAAAGATTATATCTGAAACCTATATGACTATAGGTTGGGTTAGTCTAGGGGCCAGACCAACTAAACCACAACTACTGAGTAACTCCACTAAGGAGACTACTTGCCGAGCACAAGAAGACTCTAAAAAACACTGGGATAAACCAAAACAAAATAAAGATAGAAGGCCATCCTTTATAAATTAAGTTTCCTAGCAAGTACCTCTATGACGGGCGAAACATGTTGGCAGTTTGAAAAGGGTGTAGGAATCCATCATAGATCCACTAGACACCCGGACGCCCTATCGTATAGAAGGGATCAGACTGGTTTTGATCCTACCCGATATCATCCTGAATAAAGATAATATTTGGATAGATTTTAAGATGGTTTTAAGTTTAAATTTTTTTTACCATACTGACCAGGAGACGATTTATCTAGATCTCCCTGGAGAAGCTAGTTCTCCCCCGAGTTACAGGTGAGACCGCCGGGTCAGTATCATCTGAACCCGCTGGATTGGACTACTCAATGATGAAGCATGCTAGGATTAAGTGGGTGAGGCTTTTCCATTCATAAAGGAAATACCCCCTAAAGCAGGGGAATACTCATGGTAGCGCAGTAGGCATCAATTAGGTAGAATCTCTGGGCCCCATTTTCATGAGTATGAGTTGGATGATACTGAACAATGAAAGCTGTTGTGGTATGAAGCCTGTAATTGTCCACGTAATTTTGGTTTCCCAGATTATAACTTGCTGTGGCCATTTGTTATATTCTCCGACAAAAGAGATAAAAGTAGCAGAAATGTGCCCGCACATTGCTACTTCAAATCTAAATTTTGAAAAGCTGAGCAGACTAAAGGTGCTATTGTTTCGAAACCATGTAGCTTTGACATCAGCCAGAGAGACCTATGACCTCCAGCTTGCAAGGTCAGTGCCAGAGATACAGTCCTTATTAAATACCACCTTCCCCAATCATTTTGGAGAACTGGTGAGCAGAATTTTCAATACATCCAACACTGCGGGAATTGTGCACTTTTTTAAAGCTGTTGGTGCTGGATTTGTTAGCACTTTCCAGACTATGGCCCTCATTATGAGGCTGGTGGTCATCACACCTCCAGCCGCGCCGTGGCAGTCTTACCGCCATGGATCTGGCAGTAAAGACTGCCACATCACAAGTGGTGGCATTTGACATAAGCCAAACCTCCAGAACGCTGCCTGGCCCGCCGGTGCAGTCGCACTGACGCGGCGGTGGTCAACACCTCCAACCCGGCGGGCAGGCCTCAGCCTGCCGGCCGGATTGCAAAATGCAGACCACCAGGCTATCCGTGGCAGTCACCCCACCACGAAAACCCTGGCGGTAACGCACCCGGTGACAGGAATCCCCATTCCTGTCACAGGCACACACATGCACACATGTCCCCACACCTCCATGCCCCATCCACCCGTCCACACACTTACAAACCCCCCACCTCTCCACACACTTTCAAACCCCCCCAACCGTACACGTCCATCCAAACACCCACACCCACACTCACACTGACATACACACCTGCCCACTTACACATTTGCACCCCATCCACGCAGGCAGACATTCACACATTCCTCCCTCCGCACTCACTCGCAGTCTTGCACACATGCACCCACATTTGTACACATACACGCACACAACCCCCCCCCCCCTTCAGACGATGACTTACCTTCTCTGTCAAGGAGGTCGTCCAGGAGGGGATGGATCCTGGCAGTCCTGCACCACCAGCACCACCATGCCAGCAAGACTCCGCCAAGCAGTATTGCAGCTCTTATTACGGTGTGCAGAGTCTTGCTGCCGTGACGGTGCTGGCGATGCAACCGCTTCTTCAGGATTCGGACTTCCGCCCGTCCTCCAATGACTCCAAATATGGCTGTCAGCACACCGCCAGCAATGGGCCTATATTTGGAGTGATACCTTCAGCCAGCCAATCACTCTTTGAATGTCTTTGGTGGATTCCCAATAACTTTGGTATTGATTTTTATACGCAATGGCTGTCCCATTTCGGCAAAATGGAGTACTGGAGATCCCACTAGCCTACCTATGATGTGATGGCATGATGCAGTACTTTGGAGCTTCACTGCTGGAGGAGCTTGAGCTAAATTGGTCATTGACATTCCAACCAATACGGACTTGTGTGCAGCTGATTTTCCACTGCTTATGGTGCTTCTGCGAGTGTGCACCAAAGGTGTGCCTTGCAGTGCATCCTGTGCATCCTGTGCTTTCTATGGACACAGATCTGTTAACTTTCTCACAAAGGGCTCATTCCTTGGTATGTCCATTGATACAGTTGTTCAAATGCGAGGCGTGCTATGAGCCACCTCTTGTAGATTTCCTGTTCCATCATCTGCTGCAGCAGGTAGCTTGGGCCTCTCAGTCTGTTCCATGGCTGAAGCTTCAGCATAGTTTTTCTCTGCGAGTCCTCAGCTAATGCACTGATAAACTTATTGCCTGCCAAGGTGGAATCCTTCCTGGCTTCCATCATCATTGAAGACATCGGGGATTTGATGCTTGCCATCTTCACGTTATCTCTTTTTATGTACATTTTAGACATGCTTTTAGGACCATTTTTAGGATAACCATCTTGCCCCGACAATGGGGAGGGTGTTGTGGGTTTATTTTACGCTCTGCTTTGGCACACATATCTTAGCTTAGTTTAGGCCTGTGCCCTTTTACCTACATATGCACTCTGACATAAATAATTTTCAGTTTTATTAATTTTTAGTTCGCTTGCTTTCAGCTGTTACTTTATGATTCTGAGAAAGCAGTATTATTATTATTATTATTCTGTACATGGCATTTCACCTTGTACCCTTGTCCAAGGTTGATGTGTCTGAGTACACAATAATCT
This sequence comes from Pleurodeles waltl, assembly GCF_031143425.1. Taxonomy (NCBI): domain Eukaryota; kingdom Metazoa; phylum Chordata; class Amphibia; order Caudata; family Salamandridae; genus Pleurodeles; species Pleurodeles waltl. The sequence continues at coordinate 851,806,761 of NC_090444.1, forward strand.
AGCCAGCAACTGTAGCCACAAGAGTTTGGGAGTTTGTAATCAGCCCAACACTTAGGCACCTACCCTTGTCAGGCCTTTTTTCAAAAAAATGAATAAGGTTTTCTTATAGAACCACTGTGTAGGCCAAGGGACAACAGGGAGGTGATTTCCTGGCTGGTCACTACCATTCTAATATTGTTATGGCTCATTGCTCTAATAAGCGCAGTACATAATTTTATAGTAGATTGCAGTGTTTTCAATACATGTATTGAAAACTATCCTGCATCAATTTTTTTGCCTGTGTGCTGTTGACCATGACTATCCCTGAAAAGTCATTGAGTGTCATGAACAGGTTGCCACAAATCACCATTTCTTTCAGGTTTTGGTAAGGTGCTGCTAGTTAGCCAAAAGGTGTGGGCCGATGTCTGCCAAGATGGTATGGGACTGACTCAGTCACCCACAAACGGTGGTGCTGCTGCCCCTAATCCAGCAGACTTGTTATAACAACGGGAGTCTACGACAGGACATACATTTCGCCATGAGAACAAACTTGAAAGTGTCCCACATGGTGGAGGAATTAGTAGCCTGAGGATCATTAATCTGATAGAACTCTTTTATAGCTTTCCGGAGCCCGTACAAAAGAGACACTCTAGCTAGGGACACCCGGAAAGAACCACCAGTGGAGCTTGGGTGCTGGGGCCTCCCATTCCAATATGAGCTCCACTGGAGCGTGGTCAGATAGTGATGTCAAGCCTACAGCATGTGTGATGGGAGTGTAAAAAAAAAAAAAAACATGTAATCCCAGGCTGTGGGCAAGTGGATCTCCAGGCATCTATTAGACCCACTTGTAAGCTTGCCTGTTGCAGGGCTTTAGGAAAGTTCCCAGCCTGAGATATATAGGAGAGGGAGCTGTCTAACGCCAGGACCTAGGTATGATTGAAGTCTCCCATCAGGATAATCTCCTCTTTTGCAAATCCCCTGAAAGGGATAGGAGTGAATGTATAACGGCTGCCTCATTGGTATTCTGGGCAAATATTGCAGCTATCGTACATAGCCTGCCAGCAATTCTACACTTGACCAAGATTTCCCCCCCCCCCCCCCACTCCTCCCCCTTATCCGCCTTACAGCCCAGGGGTTGGAAGTTCAAAGAGAAAGGAATCCTAGTGCAACTCCGTTCTGCAGATCAAGCAACAGGCCTTATGGCGCAGTCGAAGAAGTTACTTACCTTTGGTAACAAATTATCTGGTAGAGACTATCTAGCTGCAGATTCCTTACCTTACAATTCCCTGGCGTCAGCTTCGAATCCAGAATTCTTCTGCTGAGCAGAACCCTGGGCGTGCCATCGCGTGGTGTCGCCAGCGTCGTTGGAGCCATCTAGGACTTCACAGTTGTCTATATAGATGCCACCGTGGCGCGTGTACATCAGTTCTTTTCCCACGACTTTCCACACCAGAAGCGCGGAGTCATGGAAGAATTAACAGTATGTAGTTAAGCTTATTTACTTGACTGTTTGAAGAAAACATTTTACATGCCTTTAAGAAAGGCAAAAATGCCCAAAAAAAAAAAAAAAAATATATATATATATATATATATATATATATATATATATATATATATATAAATAAATATATCCACAGAGCGGGGAGGCTTGGGTGGGTATAAGGAATCTGCAGCTAGATAGAGTCTCTACCAGATAATTAGTTACCGAAGGTAAGTAACTTGTTCATCTGATAGAGACTTCTAGCTGCAGATTCCTTACCTTAGAATAAATACCCAAGCTATAATCCCAGGCGGTGGGTAAGTGGATCTCCAGGCATCTATTAGACCCACTTGTAAGCTTGCCTGTTGCAGGTCTGAAGGATATATTTTATACTAGGAAGTCCTGCAGGACTTGGCTGTCCAGGCAGTAGTGTCTCGCAAACATGTTCAAGGAAGCCCACGGTGCCGCTTGCCAGATGTCAAGCACCGGCACACCACGAGATAACGCAGTGGTATCAGCTTTCCCTCTAGTACAGTGTGCCCTCAAGCTCTCTGGAGGCTGCTTCTTGGCCAAAGCGTAGAAGATGTTTATACAGAGAACATCCCCGTGCGAAATGGACCATTTCTGTACTGCCCGACCCTTCTTTGCACCAACGTACCCCACAAAGAGTTGGTCGTCCACCCGGAACTCTTTTGTGTGGTCAAGTTAGAACGATAACGCTCTTTTTGGGTCCAGCCGATGGAGACGCTCCTCTTCCTTAGAGGGATGCAGTGGTGCAAAGAAGGTGGGCAGGGTGATATTTTGACCCAGATGGAAAGGGGTCACCACCTTGGGGAGGAAAGAGGCACAAAATCTTAATACTACTGTGTCAGAATATATTGTGAGATACAGTGGGTTTGAAGATAAAGCCTGCAGCTCACTCACTCTCCTGGCAGATTTAATTGCCACCAAAAAGGCTGTTTTTATAGTGAGCAGCCGGAGAGGACAGTTATGTAAGGGCTCAAAAGGAGCACACATTAGAAAAGTGAGTACTAGATTAAGGTCCCACTGGGGCATCACAAAAGGCACAGGTGGAAACAATGTACAAGCCCTTTTAAGAATCTCTGTACAATGGGAGACTTAAACAAAGATAGTTGATCAGGCAAACGTAGAAAAGCTGATAAGGCAGCAAGATAGCCCTTAAGGGTAAAGAGGAACATTGTTGGGCAAGAGATAAAATAAACAAAAGGATATTAGAAAGAGAAGAAGAAGAAACAGGATCAATATACCTCTCTGTACAATATGAAACAAAACGTTTCCAATTGTTTCCTGTCGCCGCTCAACCTCCACGCATGAAGCCGCAAAGTCGACAGGTTCGGGTGAAGAACTTTCCCCTGCTGCTGCAACAGAAGATCCTCCCGAAGAGGCAAGCTGATTGGAGGACTGATGCTCATTTTGAGAAGCTCGGGATAACAGACTCTCCGTGCCCAATCCGGAGCCACTAGGATTACTTGGGCCCAGTCGTTCTTGATTTTCTTGAGAACTCTGGGCAGAAGTGGTATGGGCGGAAAGGCATACAGGAGGCCTGAACTCCACTTGTGAAGAAAAGCGCCACCTAGCGATAGCCCCCTTGGAAACGACAACACGCAAAACTGCTGACATTGCGCGTTCTCTACGGAGGCGAACAGATCTAACTAAGGCTCTCCCGCTGCTGAAAGAGTCCTCGCGCCACTTCTGCATGGAGATACCATTCGTGATCCGCGAAGCATTTTCGGCTGAACTCGACTGCCCTGGTGTTCAGAGGCACTGCCAGGTGTTGAACCACCAGGTTTATGCCCTGCTGTTCCAGCCATGTCCAGAGATGCAGAGCCTCTTGACAAAGGGTCTACCACCCCAACCTGCACTGCTTCTTGCAGTACCACATTGTAGTGGTGTTGTCAGTGAACACCTGCACAACCTTCCCTTTCACAATAGGAAGAAATGCTTTTGATGCTAGCCGGATCTCCCAAAGCTCCAAAAAGTTGATATGGAGTCCGGATTCCGCCTGAGACCAGTGACCTCTGATCTCCACCACTCCCAGATGGCCGCCCCATCCCAGAAGTGACGCATCTGTCACTACTGTAAGATCTGGCTGGGGAAGGGAGAGGAGTCTGCCTTGGACTCAATCGCAGTTCATTAACCACCACTGCAGATCCTTTGCAGTTTCCTCCGAGATCTGAACCACATCGGTAAGATTCCCCTGATGCTGTGCCCATTGGAACTTCAGGTCCCACTGCAGAGCCCTCATATGCCATCTGGCATGCTTGACCAATAGAATGCAGGAGGCAATGAGTCCCAACAGCCTCAGAGTCTGTCTCACCAAAATCCAGGATAGAGACCGAAACATTAGTATCATAACCTGAATATTCTGGACTCGCTGCTCGGTAGGATAGGCCCAATACTGCACTGTGTCCAGAACAGCTCCGATAAAAGTGAGCTTCTGAGAGGGAGTCAGGTGTGACTTTGGCACATTGATAGTGAACCCCAGCGAGTGCAGGAGGTTTGCCGTCGCCTGGAGATGGGTGACGAGAGCCTGGGGCGTGGGAGCCTTTAACAGCCAATCGGCGAGGTAGGGGAAGACTGAAATCCCTGACCTGCGCAAATTCGCTGCCACCGCAGCCATCACATCCGTGAACACCCGAGAGGCACTGGTGAGACCGAAAGGGAGCACGGTAAACTGAAAGTGCTCGTGGCACACCTTGAACCACAGGTTAACGCCTGTGGGGTGGCAGGATGGGGATCTGAAAATAAGCGTCCTGCAAGTCCAACGCTACCATCCAGTCTCCTTGATCTAGGGCAGACAAGACCTGAGCAAGAGTGAGCATCCTGAATTTCTCCTTCTTGAGGAAGAGATTAATGTCCCTTAAATCCAGCATAGGGCGAAGGCCCTTGTTCTTTTTGGAAATCAGAAAGTAGTGGGAATAACAACCACTGCTCACTTCTGACATTGGGACCCTTTCTATGGATCCCTTAGCCAAGAGAGACATAACTTCTTTGCGGGGCAAAACCAAATAATCCTCCATCATCCGTTCTTTTGTCGGAGGGATAGAGGGATTCCGTATGATCTTCAGAACCCACTTGTCCGTTGTGATGGAAAGCCAGTGAGGGAGATTAAATTGAATCCTCCCTCCAACTGGATGGACGTGGTCCTGCAGAACCACACTAGGAGGGCTTGGGCGCAGTGGAGGCGAGCAGTGTGGTGGCCGACCTCTGGGTCTGATGGTACCACGACCACGTCCTCTTCCGGGATGTTGTGAAGCCTGAGGGTGGTGGCTAAGCTGTGGCTGGCCCCTTCCGAAGCCTTGAAAGGGGCGAAAGACGGCGCTGAAAGGCCCAAGGATATGGCCGTAGCCCGAGAATCCTTGAACCTCTCAAGCGCGGAGTCTGCCTTCTCACCAAAAAGGCGAGAGCCATCAAAAGGCATGTCCACCAAACTTGACTGGACATCCCCCGAAAAGCCAGGCATGGCAACGTAGGGCCACTGACGATGCAATCACTCTGCCAAGAGAGTCGTGTCCAATCCACACCTGATCATAAACTTGGCTGCATCTCTCCCATCCTTGACAGCCTGGGTGAGAGTGTCCCGTACGCCCTCTGGGACCTGGGGCAGCACCTGTGCCACCGTATCCCATAAAGTATGGGAAAAACGGCCCAATAGGCAAGAGGTGTTTATTGACCTCAATGCCAGGCTGGTGGAAGAAAACATTTTCTTTCCAAGCTGATCCAGCCTCTTGGATTCACTATCCGGGTGAGCGGAAGGGAAGGCACAACGGGAAGTAGAGGCTTGGACCACCAAGCTCTCTGGGGCGGGGTGTTGGGTCAGGAAACTAGAGTCACTAGGAGCTGGTCTATGGCAGTGGCCGACAGTCCTATTCACAGGTGCTGGGTTTGGACCATGTACCCTAGAAGGACGTCTGTTAGGGCCTCATTGAAGGGCAATATCGGCTCTGATGTTGTCATCCTTGGTTGAAGCACCTCTGTCAGGAGATTCATCCTGACTGGCACTGTAGGCAAGTCTAGGTTCAAGACCTAAGATGCCCTATGCACCACCATAGCATAAGAAACTCCCTCCTCTGTACCCACATTAGGAGGAGAGAGCATATAAGTTTCTGGATATGTGTCCAGTCCACTGGTCTCTCCTAGATCTTTGTACCAGTCCTGCTCTAGGTCATATTCTAAAGGGTCCTCAGGCCCCTCCCATTCCTCTCCTGTGCCTGGCTGTTCTGAATAATGCTCAGACAATGATCTGGCCCGAATCGGTGCCGTCGGAGTCTGCGTTGTATGGTGTCTCTCCGGATCAACCGGAATGAGGATGGGGCTACCACTGGTGGGTGCTGGTGGTGGAGGAAGCGTTGACTGAAGGACCGGTGCCGGTCCGGATCCGGTATCGGATCCCAGGGTCCCAACGGTGCAGAGGCCGAAGCTGCCGACATAGAACCCGAGGAGACCCTGCTGACCCCGCGGAGCCCAAAGACCCACCTGAGGGTGAAGCCCGCTCAAAAACGAGATGCATGGCCTCGTAAAACTCTTATTTGAGCAGGGGTCGCTCCGGTCCCCGGAAAAGGGGGAAGATGCGGAGTCGACGGCTCTGCAGAACCGCGCTCGGAACGTCGATGTTCCCTAGACGCCTCGTCGGCCGATGGGCATGGCAAAGTCAAAGTCCGCTTGGACTTCTTCTTCTCTTGTGCCTCTTACCTGAATGATCAGACGACCTTGAATGCGAGGAAGAGGACTTGGCGCCCCGGGAGCAGTGCCGCGTCTTCCTCCTACTGGAGGACTGTGACCTCCTCGCAAGAAGCTTGACGGATCTCTCCCTCAAGGCCTTCTGAGCCATGGCCCGATGGTCGGAGCACGAGGTGGAGTCGTGATCCATCTCGAGGCACCAAAGGCAAACACAGTGCAGGTCAGTCACCAACATGCTGCAATGGCATGCACCACACAGTTTGAACCCAGTCTTTCTCGAAGACATGACTTGAAAAAGCCTCGACGTTCGTCGAAGAAAGGGTAGCTCTAATCCGGATCTGCACTTAACTGGCGCGGAAGGAAAAGAACTGACGTATGCGCGCCGAGGTGGTGTCTATATAGACAACCATGACATCATAGACGGCTTCAACCACGCCACGCGGAGCAGGACGATGCACATGGATCTGAACAACACCTCCTGATGGCACGTGCAGGGTACTGCTCAGCAGAAAAATTCCGGATTTGAAGCAGACACGCCAGGGAATACTAAGGTAAGGAATCTGCAGCTAGAAGTCTCTATCAGATTATGACATTCACTGCGCTTACGGTATTTTTTTTTTTTTTATAATGCCACTATATAATTCCTCCAGTCAAGGATTTATTTCTTTAGCTTATCACATTTCACCACAGAACTCCGACCCTTAATGTTCCATGCTAGGGTAGTCAAGACATTAGCATTAGTTTGTGAACCTGTTCACTAATGAGCTACAGACTAAGCATGCTGAATTTCATCCCACTCTGGCTTTGGTGACATTTGGTGGATAAAGGTGTCCTCCACAATGCTAGGTAAACCCATCTGTTGAGCTCCCCCCCAACAAGATGACAAAATATATCCATTTATGTCACACACAAAAAAAACAAGAAAACAAAAACTTTTGGGGGAACTAGTTTCCCAATTCAGAACTCTTGTTCCTACAGGATGCATCAGACTGGGTTTTAAGTTCATAACCTGTTTCTGCATTCTAGTTTATGTTTCACAAGCTCAGGGCAAACTGTTGGAAAGGGGTCTGGGTGCCCAAGTGAGCCACCCAGAGGAACACCTACCAACCTCCAGGATAAAGGCTTCTTTCTAAAATTCTACATGGTCCCTATGAGAAGTCTGTGGTAATTACCCCAGCTGGCCTGGCAGTCTGCTGGGGCTGCCTAGAAAAACAGACACACTACTATGAGAGAATTAGGCCTCCTTGAGGTCGTAGGAAGCAGTGTGGATCGTCGATGTGACCGACTTTGCCCTAGGTCCATCATTTCCCTGGGTTAATCTGCCAGCACTGTGACTACCATTGCCTCTTGTCTGCTTCATGTGAAAGGCTTGAAGTAAGCCATTCTGCATCTCCCTCCTCTCCCTGCTGGGCAGAGGTCAATATCCCCAACAAAGTCACCACCTCAGATAGCTCTATGAAGTGGGGAGTCTTGTTCTGTTTATTTAAAAGCGGGGCCAAATGCTTAAGTCCAGCGGTACCTAATGTGCTCCTTGCAGAGATTATTCCGTGACAGGTTTAAATTGCTTTTGGCATGCCAACATAGGAGTGATGTCTTGAAAGAGTGTGCAGGTGGCACTCCAGAAAGAGACTGAGTCAACTTTCTGAGAGGCTTGTAATGTCAAGTGCTTAACTTTAAAGGAGCGGAGCTTTGCCAACACATCTTAAGGTCACTTCCCCCCTCCAGGCGCTGATGGGCCCACTCTGTGGACTCCGCCCAATTTAACCTTGATGAGCTGGTATCCCAGAAGCTCAGAGAACATGCCTACCATAAAGCCCTCAAGATCTGGCTCCTCCACCCCTCCTCAAAGTCAAAGTCTCAGATTCTAATGTTATCCCACAGGGAGCGATTCTTCAAATCTTCACATTTCAACTGGATAGTTTGCAGTTGCGTCCGGAGGTGGCTTGAAGATTACCTATACAACATGCAGGTTTTGGAACCAGATGCCCTATTATCTTAGAAATCAGCCTAATTTCATGTTATTCAGCAAACCATTGAAAACCTGGCTTTTCCCCTTACAGCTCGAACTCTTTTAGGTGTAGTTTCCTTTTATCAAATCAAATCCACCCAGGCAGTTCAGTGTTCCAATCCTTGAAGCTTAGTGTCGAGGTCTAGGTTGCGCGTCCCCCAAAGAGTAACCATCTTGTTGTACTGCAGTTAACCTGGAGATGAGATCAGACTTGTGGGCCTCAAGGGACGTGGCAAGGTAGGACTTCAATTCTTCACAGAGTTCCCATTTGAAGTTCTGGAGGCAGGAGAGAAAATCCTCCTTAGTAGGTGCCATACTGTCACCTTGTGAGGTAGAGGGGCAGTGCTGCTAGCTTCTGTTGGTGTAAAATAACTTGATAACTTGTTGGATTGGCCATTTTTCAGAGGCATAAAGGCTGTCTGTGGGCTGTAACAAGGGGGCCCCCCAGGGTAAGAATGACATAGAACGTTGTTTCAGAGGCGGTGTTGTATATTGGTAACTGCAGTTCTCTCCACAGTCCCCAAAGTCTCTTGTGAATAAAGGGTGTGTAGGCTGTAGGAATCAAGATACAGTTCAGAGACAGTCAATATTCAGGACTCCTCCATACCCCACCTCTAATCAATACTGCAAACTTTTCCTACAGTAGGGGGCTCTAGGCATCTGCTGCGTACAGAAGGGCCGCAAAGCAGTCAGGAAAGGCGCTCTGGATGCTTTTCAACAATATCCTTCATTAGCCAATAAGCATCCAGGTCCTAACTCGCTGGCATAGCGCCTTATGCAGAGTGGATGAGACTTTCGTAATGCGACCTGTTTGTGGAGGAATAAATTCCAGTTCTGGCAGTAGCTGGCCCAGTGGAAGGGTTGCACACACTACAGTTTTGACAAGGGTGCGCCAGTCATCCGAGTTTTTGGGGGGTGCAGTAATCAGGACCCGTCATCTCTCCACTGCAAGGGGCCAAAGGATCATCATAGTGGCATGAAAGGGAGAACGAGGCGCTCCTCCATTTTTTAGGTCAGGCAGCCTTGAGCGCTAAAGCCCCCCCACGTCTTCTTCGCCATCCCACAACTTCACTGTGGTTTCAGCAGGCCTGACCACAAAGTCCTGTTACCCAGCTTATGGTTTGCAGCTCTCTGATCCGGTGGAAGGTGAAGCGCTCCGCAGAGCCTGCCACATAGTTCGGAAACAGTTTGGCGACTCCATGCGACCACTCGGCACTCAGGCAGAAATACAGCTGTCCCTACTATGCCCCCTGCACCCCCACTGATGGGGCATCATGATTCGGCATGATGTGCCGTGATAAAAGTGCCAGTCACCCTGATTTTGGCAGTAAATGCCACATAGCCTTTGTGGATTATATCCACACAGCCATGTTGTTGGCCACGTCCCCTTGAGACCAACTTTTTGGAGGAAGAGAGCAGGCATACCTTGCTGTACAGCTGGCAGAGGACGAAAGGTTCACAGCTCTCTCGCTCTTTTTTTTTTTAAACAATGAACTGTTCCAGGGTTGGGATTGAAGGGGTGAACTGTTATTAAAAAAAGGTCTGTGGGAAATGCACTGTGATATCGGTTTGGTCATGAAGGATAGTAGACTTACAATGTGTGAAACAAGTTTTTGCTGTAGTTTGTTGTGCAATTAATATCTATCAGTGTTAGGCACTTTTTAGGTAACTGTCTCAAAAGAGATTGAAACAGTTTGCTAAAATGACAATGGTACAAAACTGAATAATCAACTTTCTTTCTCAATTTAATAACATGTTGGGCGTTTTAGATCTGACCTTTCCATCAATAGCACAAGCGTTTGGACACTGTTAATGGGAAGGACATATCAAAGTAATCAGCACAGGGAAAGCTCCTGCCACTTGCATCGCCGCTGGTATTCCCATTTTTCACTCCATGCCACTGGAACAGAGATTCTTCTGCTTTGGCCAAGAGGGCTGAGACATCCTCACCTGGTGCTTTCACTAACCACAAAGGAATATAGAGTCTAATGACGTGGGGGTATAGCCATAAACCTTGACTCCCATCGAACGGATCATTAAACCTGTTTGTCTTCCACCTCCTTCAGATACATGAAGAATGCCAACTTGTTAATGAAAAATATATATTTTTGAATATGGAAGAAAGATAAGTCTACTATTTTCCGTTTCCCTGTGGGCACAAAAGTGCCCAGTGCACCTCGGTCACAGGAAGTTACTTGGAATATGAGATACTGCTGGAAAGCTGTGATCCTCAGCATTCAAGTGATAACTCTCCCCTTAGAAACAGTGCCAGGTGATCGCAGAGGGACGCAATTGCATGGGGCTTCCTAGAGGTACCAGCGCTTTTGAATGCAGAATTTTGTTATTCCTTTATTGAAAAAAGTGAACTTTTGTGAATACTTTGTTTCTGGTGTTGAAACGTGGATTGCTACATGTTTTTCTGCAGAGGTCTTTAGGGGATCAGCATTTGTTTTTTATGGATTCTTCTATAAAGAGTTGTTGTATGCAGATATGGTGGTTCAGTCAATTAGAAATGCTTAACTTGTATTTGAATTCTGCTATTTTGTAAAAGGTAATCATTTATGTGTTCGGTGTGCGCTCGTTTCACATTTGTTTTGCTGGTTGTTTAAGGATTACTAAAACACTTATGTAGGTGGTGGTGGTGAGTAGGAGTAACAGTATTTTTTTATGCTTGAAGAAAACCATCAGTCTTGGAATTTTGGGTGTCTGTAAATAATGTGGTAGTCCCTATCCTTGTAACCTACCTATCTTACCAGGGTGGCAATGAGTCACACCTTACAAATCTGCCCTTATTGCACAGGAAACCAGTGTACTTATCTTATTTTTTCTCTTTACCAAAACAGCTTGTGGAAAATTTGCGTCATAAAATCAAAGTCTCCGACGAGGACAAGCCTGATGATGAAACGTGCAGCCTTGTGTGGGTGAGGTTTTTCCATCCTATTTAGGTAGCAGACTGTTTGGTCAAATGGAGCACAACTATGTAATGTGAGGTACTCTTTTGCTTAATTATTCAGCAAGACTTTGGTAAGATTGTCGGTTATAAAAGCAAGTTCCGTTGTCATGTTTCACATTTGTGTGCACGCTTGGAAAAACTGCTATCACTAGGCTGCAAGTGATGATGATGTTGGTGGATGGTGTGTTTATGTATGTATTTATGGTTGCCAGATTGGAAAAGTAGGGTTTTGCACCTATCTACAGGGTGTTTTGCAGCTATGAAGATGATCTGCATGTTATTAAGCGTTCATGTGGTGACGGTACGTACCCAATGGGTAAAAGGTGACCTTACCATGTATTGCAAATATGAAGGAAGATTGAGTATTGTGGTTTTTTGTGTGTGAATGTGGGGAATTGCTGTACCTTGATTTCTTTTGTGGGGAACATGGGGAAGTGCAGTACCTGGTTGCCATTTTTTAAAATTATAATTGGTAGTTCCCCATCTCCTGAATTGTAAACTGGACAAACCAATTATAAAAATCAATTTTTCAAAGGTAATTTAGAGGTCTCCAAATGATTTCTCGATGTTCATTGAAAAACAGACTCCAAATAGGCAGGATGAAAAAAAACAAAGAGGATTTTGCCCAACATCACATTCAATGAACAGCTCTTGTCTTTACAGTAATTATAAAATATAAACCAATGGTTGGTATATTTCTCTGAGAAAGACAGCAACCCATGTAAGGGGGGAGGTCAACAAGATCATGATTTTGTTCCCATACCTTTCTCTCTCAATCTGTTGACTGTCCATGGGGGATCACTTTAAAGGGAATGGTCACTAGTCTAGTTTTCAGATGGTAATACAGATTCAGGTGAGGGTAACGCCATTGTAGTGTGTGGAGTCATGGTCATGTTGGGCGGGTGAATAGGAGTCAAAAGAAGCTGACATCTGCCAAATACTGGTTAGTTGACAGTAAAGTCTTCAAAACTATTTAATCAAGACCGGACATGGGAGAAAATACTTGTAAATCTAGTGGCTCTTGAAAAAGGATGATTCCGTTATAGTGAATGGACAAAGCTGAACTTACTGGAGGGTCATTCAGCTTTGAAAACTATGTAAGGATTTAGATTTTTTTTTTGTTTCTTTTGGTGTGAACATAATTAAAGGAGAAGTGTCACTCAAGAAGTGGGTAAATGGACAGCTACACTTTTAGAAATTCATGTGTGTGACACACTCTAATACAACAAAGGAGCTGTGCACGGTCACTAAGCGGCCTTATGTGTAGTACTGTAATTGCATTTATGTAAAACTTCCATCCCTTGGTGAGTCGCTGAATTGCTCTTCAGACGGGTGAAGACAGAAGCAGATGTACCAGTTTGTTTTCTATGTGTCCAATGCGGGGAGGGATGGGTCTATACATGAGCAACTGAGTTGTGCTGCTATTTCGTTTTTGGCACTAGGCCTATGTACAAGCTTATTGTGAAATGACTGAAGGGCTGGACTTAAGGGTCGAATAATTACACATCAAAGATTAACTTGCTAAGAAATGTGATTCTTCCCTTCTCTACTACTTCAACGATGATGCACTTTCTAGATAACTGGGTAAGGCAATCTGTAGCAGGTGTCAGTATGCTTATGTTCGTGACTGGAGGCAAAAAGTATGTGTGAACAGAAAATAACAAGCATTTGCAATGCACTAGGGTCTCGCATTTGTCGGAGTTACAGCTGTTCACAGTTGTAAACTCCCAACCGGATTTTTCCTGCATTAAAAGAAAAAAACAGCACGATCACGCTGTACAGTTCACACAAAGTGCAATTATGAACGTAACCGGCAAAAGTGGAATTACCGAAGCACTGGACTTCTGCCCAGTGAGATCGTGCTCCGAAAACAGAGAAAAAGTAGTCCACAACCCCAGCAAGCCTCGCATGTTTTCCGTACTTGGTTGCAGTGCTCGAAGAGGGCTAACCACAGAAAAGGCATGACGTGTGCGTGCCTTCCACTAATCAAAAGAAGCGGATTTTAACAGGCAAGCCAACTTGCCAATGAAAGACACTGACGTGACATCGACTGGGCTCCGAGCCCTTTTCTAATACCTAAAGCGTCTCGCTAGCGATAAGCATGCGCTGAGCGCATGCGACACAGGCTCGACCCTAAAAAGGCTGGTGGCGTTACTGATTACCTGTACTACACCAGTTTATTTTGGGAAACTTGGGGTTGGGGGAGGAGGGCACAGGGAGGAATGGGATTTTCAAATGCATTACCACGGTATTTGCAGACTTGTCCCAATGAAAGTGCAGGTGGGCCTAAATCGCTTTAACATCTTTTATCTACTCTCAGAAACAACTCCAGATCTCACTTTCATTATAGAAGCATAGCTCGGCAAACACTTTGCACCCACATGCCACAAAGCCACCCCACCCGATTTTGTTCCTCAAACAAAATATTTATTGGTGAAATTAGAGACTTGGCTGTCACCCATAAAAGGTAACTACAAATAACAAAAAGTGAAAACCTCACCGTGGACTATGGTGAACCCTTAATAAGATGTGACTCCACTCCAACTAAAATGTGTTTCTTCTTATTAATATATGGACCACCACACAGCAATGCCATCTTTAAAGATGTTTTACCAGATAGAGTAAGCAAAACGTATCCGGACCACCAAAACCTATATACTCCAGGAGACCTCAACATGGTTTATCTTGAAGAATCTAGCCACAACATTAACTATCACAAGCAACAGTAAAGGCTTCAACCTCAAAAAACTCACTGCTCACTGCACAGGAACACACTCTACATGTCAAAGTCAAAAGTAGCTTAATTTTAACATTTAATAATTATCATAAAAGCAAATACAATACAAAAACACACATTACATACCAGATAAAAGGTCATACCATTCCTGAAGCAAAGAGCATTTATAAGGAAAGAGCTAACACTAAAACAAATCACTGGTGTATTGAACTTCTTCAACTACAACAAGGCCCTCTACATTTAATCAAGCTAGCGCCCCCCAGAACTGAGATAAAAAAACGCCTGTTAAAACATGAATAAAACTTACAGAAAAAAAAAACACAGTGGAGCAGGTTTTGCTAGGAGCTTTCATCACCTGGCAAACAAGAACAGAAGAGCAATCATACTGCCGAAGTGGAAAACACAGCTGCCATCTGATTAACCCAAGCCAGAACCTGGTCACAAGGGACCTATCTATCCCATGTGCTAATCACAAAATCCAAATATGGCTCCAACCCTAGTTTGGTTTGGATTACAACATAATTCTTATTCTGGACCTTGGTTAGCTCAACCACCGCTCTTTCCCATGTTCCCTGGCCCAGAAAAGATTTAACCCAAGACATATTCTCTTTTAGCACCCCAGCAGGATTCAAATAGATATTGGGTCTGCCCAGTGATTAACACATCAACTTGATACATTCCAACCAAGGAATTTGATGACCCATGTCACAGGAATGACAGTCCTTAATAACTTCCCTACTGAACAAGGCATGAGGACTGCTCCACAATGAGCAACACAGCACCAGTAGGGCCAGATTAATATTATCTCCCACATAATTCAATACAAGTTCCGGGTGCAATATAAAGGTAGGGCAACAGGAGCAAGGCCCAGAAGCCTTCTACACATTTGACATGTCATTAACATCTGGGACAAGCTAACGGTTCAGACAACGTCCTTGTAAGCTGGAGCAACCACAACATCACCACTTTCAAGATCAGCTGACCCATTTAACGACAACACTCCAATGACACCAAAAACCCATAACAAAGGCTTGAACAGGCAATGAAAAAATCCACAAACTCGACACCTAACTTGAAAGAACCCAAATAAACAGTTCAATTTGGTCTGCGTGGGGTGCTTCGGGCCTCTGACCGATAGAGGGTCCTTTCTTTATTGCGCCTGTCCTGTCACTCATGAGCATGGAAGACCTGGCTCTGGGAGCCTTTAGTGTGACACCTCTGTGGGAGTCAGTAGCACCCTCAGGCCTCTCGGGGTCTGTAATCAATTTCTCTGTACAGGGATGGCCCATGCTCTGCCCACTATACCTTAAAACAAGCAGGGTGTCATAACCCTCCCACCCCCACCCCACCAAGGCCCAGCCTACTAGTATTGTTGGATCTCCTACTGCTCTTCTCCAGCCCTTATGGTCACTCATCACGCACTGTAAGCGCTTATTATTCTGCCTTTGGCTTTCCTATTTGGTTGACCGTCCACAATGCTTCAGGGGGATGAGAACTACGTGGAAGCGGAGGGAGTGGAGTATATACCTTGGAATTACCACCTGGCAGAAGCTCTGGATAACTCAGTGCAGAGTGCTATTAGTACAGCACTAGCAACCTTGGAGAAGTAACTGATTGAGCTTGCTAAGCCTGCCCTGAACCCAAATACCACCCCACCGGACGGAAGACACTCTAGCACCATCTAGGCCCGCAGAACCTCCAGGGCAACCCAAGCCACCTAAACGCCCCGGAAACCCTCCCTCTGAAGATGCCTTTAGTTGCACCAAGAAGGCAATTCTGGTGAGTGAACTGCATTTTGGCGCCACAGGAAGCTGAATTCCCTCTTCGGGTAACCAGAACCCCTTTTTTTGGCAGACCCACCATCCCTGCAATACGACAACAATTCTTCCCTCGCATATTCCTTTGGAGACTAGGACTCAAGGAGGCCTTGGCACCCCAAGCCAGGTTCATCAAACTAGCTGTAGACCACAAAACTTAGGCAGACCAATTACTGGCAGAAATGTTAAACTGTGATGATACATGCCACTCTAGGTCCTCTCATTAGGTCCTAGAGTACAAGGTGGCTCCCTACGTAGCGGCTCAGCTCAATAATCCCCTTGACATGACGGTACACAATAGGCTTCAGACAGAATGCCCCAGACCCACCCTGGAGAGCACAGTGGCCCTCACAACCGAGAATGATGCAAAGATGGCCACTTTCCTTGCTAAATATATCAAAGATCCCAAGAAGGGCATGGCCGATCCTGGTTTTCTTGTCAGGATAAACGTCTTGATCTGGCGGGCCCCTTGACCAAAATCCTTAATATAGCAGAGGAGGCTAAGCAACCAGGCTCCCTCATTTCCCCTGAGACCCTCTCCAGGAGGGCTCAAAGGGCCACAGTCTTTTTGGGAAATACCAATTGTGTGCTCTTTACTAAGTGAAGCTGCTCCCTTCTAGTCAAGATAGTTCCTAAGCTAGGGGACCCCGCCTCCTTGGAGGTGGGTCTGGTGGGGCCGGGAGGCATGTATCAGGACCCCTTTATTAAGGAGCTGGGGAGGTTTTATCTACCTTCACTTCCCTTAGCTAAGGCACAGTCATCAGTTAATGTCTTCTCCACCAAGGTTTTCTCCAGGGCTGGCAGAAGAAGGGGGTGCTCCGTCAGTCGCTCATACAACACCTCCCAAAGAGGACAGTATCCCAGAAGAGGTGTCTCTCAGGAGGCACCCACATTCGGGTCTTCAAAAAAGGCCAATCCTGCAGAGGCGCCCTCGAGGTGGATCCATATCAAATGCCTACTCCAGTAACAATGTTATCCCCAAATTCTATCAAAGCAGGGGGCAGACTTGCACATTTATTTTTTCTTTAACAACTGGGTTTACTTGACCTCAGATATGTGGGTTTTGCAATCAGTAAAGGGCTTTCACACAGAGGTCTACAGGTCTCTAGTACAAGTGGCTCCCTCTCACAAGCTATTTTTTTCCCCAGAGACCCAGACTCAACTCATAGGCCAAGAAGATGCCAAGCTTCTAGGCGAGAGAGCCATACTCAGGTCCTCTCTTCACCCCAACAGGTGACAAACCACTGGAAGGTGCCCAGTAAAAATAGCCACCCTAACAATATTAACCAACCGATAGGCCACATCTTGATGAGCCAGTTCCGACAGGAAACTCAGACTGTGAAAGATGCCCGATTCCTTGGGATTAATATATTGTTGAGGACACCAACCCAACCATCATCCCAACTCCAATCTGTATCTTTCAGAAGCACAATTCGCCCATGCCTTGAAGATATTCTTCTGAGCTTGATCTGAAAGGCCTGGGATTTTTAATCTCTGCCTGTAATCCTCCAATCATCAAACATAGACCGTGGACCTGAACCATCTGGTGTGGCAGGCCCTTTGGATTCCATGGAATGTGGAGACAGTGGGGGAGACTGATTTGAAGATCCTAGGAAAGCACCAGAAGAACTGGAAACCACACTTGCAATCTCCAGTCGGAGTGATCAGCACTAAGTCCGTTGGTCG
The DNA here is from genome assembly GCF_031143425.1 of Pleurodeles waltl. NCBI lineage: Eukaryota > Metazoa > Chordata > Amphibia > Caudata > Salamandridae > Pleurodeles > Pleurodeles waltl. The sequence continues at coordinate 851,824,122 of NC_090444.1, forward strand.
TATGCCGTGACTATCTTATCATTGCAAAAAGGGGGTGGCAGCATAGCCCTGCTCCAATCCTGCAGAAATGAATCTGTTGCAGTAGTCGCAAGATCTGGACACCAACTGATCTAATATGGAAGCAAACGGGACACAAGAGAAAACAGGCCCCAGATCTGGTACAGAGAGTTGAACACAGGATGGTCCAGCTGTCAGATACTCGAATCTCTGAGAAATCTGGAGTTCGAATCCGCTACTCAATTAGCAAAGCCTGGAAAGTAATCCACCTGGAACATGGTATTTAACTGTCTCCCCACCAGAACCACTGTAATCAGCCCTATGGGATGTCAATCTTGCTCTTAACCTACTTTTATCCAGGCCTCAGAATAAGCATTAGAGTAGGAAGAAACTTTCAGTTAAGCTGACAATGTTACGTTTGGTGTCTTGCAGATGAATATTTGATGTTAGAGCTCTTGCCACGTCAGGTTGGATACACACCCCAGATGGGATCTCTTACCATTTCTAGGTCTACCAAGACTCACTCCAGTGTGATCTCTTAACCAGCCTTTACGTGTATGCCACTGAAGATATAAGACCTATTGGGATTGTGGGGGGAGGTTAAGTGGGGGGGGGGGGGGAATGGGACAGCTGCTCTCTGCTTTTAGAAAACCTTTCAAAGTGGTTTCTTCCCAACTGCAGACCAATAGGTCCACTAGATCATGCAAGAGGATGAGATTGACAGTCCTCAATTTGGCGGTCATTTCTATGAGAGGAGCCAAGGCTCCTGAAGCCTTTACTGTAGGAGTGAGGCTGGAAGACATCATAAATGTGTCAGATTGATCCTCTGATTCCACATTTTAGAGGTTTTACTTTTAAACCCATTGTGGATATTGCCTCTCTGGAGGTAAAAAAGCTTTAAACTTGCATAATCCTCGCCTCGGGCCCTGGCGTAGAAAGAAAAATCTCCTAGCAATCATAAAGGAAAGTTTCAATCCATTAGGGACAAAGAGTTGAGGATTATCCCACCCACAAACCTCAGGCTATGGGTCTCCCTCTAGAGGGTTTGAGGGCGAAATTAAGTGAAGCATCGACTGCTTAAGGGTCATTAAAGGCCCACTTCAATAATCTACTGTACTGCAATGATGGCAATAATAATAACTAAGGTACACATGTAGCATTTGTATTACAAATATCTCTTTTATTTGGCAGAGTCTGGCCAAAAAAACTGATGGATGATTAGATTTGCTACCACAGTGGGTGTTGTGTGAAGAAAGAGGAAGAATATTCCAGATTATTACCTCTTTTAAGGGAAGGTGGATTCTGATTGGCTGTTCTGTTCTTGTTTTTTCCCTCTCTGCTTGATGGGAAATGTAGTGGCTTTGGCTGTCTATATGAAGCTGCAGGAGAAAATAAAAATATGTATGCTAATCCTCACCTCCGTGTCCTTAATAGAACTGAAACTTTCAGTTATGATTGCAAGGAAAATTTTCATTACGCAATCCACGGTGCCAAAACACAGAAACCCCACAATCACAAGATTTCTGTGACAAAATCCCAAATTAATTGACCTAAAAAATTTACAAGATTGAAAATGAACTTAAGGAGATTGTAGACAACACCTTATGACGAAACCAGCATAGAAAGAGACAACAATCATTCAACAATGCATATTTTCAATACCTTGTCACAGAAAGATATACTCAAAATTAGCACCACTTCACCCTGATGATCTGGATCACCTTCAGTCCCTGGTAGCCAGATAACTACTTAACAAGTCCCCTTAAACAGATCATTCCCACCCAAGATCAAAACCATCTACATTAGACCTCTTGTCAAAAAGTAAAAGCCTGACTCATCTGATCCAACAAACTACAGGCGCATATCAAATGGACCATTCTTAGGACAACGTTTTGAGAGGGCAGTGTGTACTCAACTCTTAAGCTTTACAGAATATAATGACAATGTTAGATCAACAGTCCGAGGAACACAGTGAGCCATCATATTCATCTGGGATAATATAAAACTTACAGTTGACAAGAATGGGTTAGCTGCCTTGTTACTTCTGGGTTCATCAGCTGCATTTAATAAGGTCCATCAGCATACACTACTACAAAGAGTCCACTATGTTGGCGCCTGTGAAAATGATCTGAAATGGATTGCATGTTATCCCACAAAATATAATTTACCTGTCACATCAGCTCCTTACACACTACACTGTAGTGTCCTTCAGATGTCACCTAAATCATCAGTTCCCAACCTTTTGAGTACTCCTGAGGACCCCCAATGACTCACTATTAGAAGCCGGGGACTACAAGCAATTTGTACAGTTTAAATTTCAAAGTTAAAACAGTAATGAGTACAAGATACACAAAAAAGTACACACCAAACAAATACTCAAATTACTAAAGCTTTTATTATTTTATATGGAAAAAAATATGCAAAAATCAAAACATATTAGTGGGAAGGTTGGTGCTGCATCTCGGCAACTAACTTTTCAATGTTAGGTTTTATTTCTGAAAGTTGCATCCTCAGATCAGATTCTATATTTTCCAAGCGATTTCTGTATTTATTTTTTAGGTACATAAGATCTGAGAATGTTTTTTCACATAAATATGTGGCAGGGAAAAGAAGTAAAACCTTAAGTGTTCTGTGGGTTAATTAAGGATAATTTGTTTGTACATGCAGCCAAATATTTACTAGAGAATTTTCTTTGAATTGAAGTTTAACTGCAGTAGAGATTTCAATCAAACCATCTTCTTCAGTTGCTGTCAGCCCCATTAATTTGTCAACATCTACATTGAAAGGATCTTTAATACAGTTTTTGCTTTCATCTGGAAGTAGAAAGTACGGAGGAAAACTACACTGCATATGTTGAAGATACTGGATAAAAAAATTCCAGGACTGCCTTTGATAATTCAACATCAGCAGATTTCAAGAACGTCTTCAGGTTTTTAAAAGAATCTTAATTTCTTTGTGATAAATGCCGAGCGCACAAGTCTAACTTTTTTATCATTACCTGAATCTGGTCTTTGACATTAAAAATGGAGTCGCCAACTCCTTGCATACTCAAATTAAGTACATTTAAAAGAGTGAAGATGTCTGCAATATGCGCCACCATGGCTAACTAAGTATAGTTATATACGCGCTCATCAAGTGCAAATGGAGATTCCAGTTCACTGAACAATACTCTGACTTAATTTCTCAATTCAAAAAGCTGATACAAAACCCTATCACGAGACAGCAATCGGACTTCTGTATGCAGCAAAAGTTGAAGATGCTCACTATAAATGGGGTGACAAAGCTGCTCAAAAAGCATTGAATTTAGTGACCGAGCTTTAATAAAATGTAGAATTTTGAGTGACTCGTTCAATAACTTTTTAAAATTCCTCTGGCATCTTCCTAGTGGCTATTAATTCTTGATTACTGCAACAATGAGGCCGTACAACTGAACGGTTAATTTCCCTTATTGGTACAACAAGTCCAGTTACTCTCCCAGACATGGCCTGTGCCCCATCTGTGCTGATTCCTATGCATTTAGACCACTAAATTTCATATAATGTTAGAGATTAATTGAAAGTGCTGAAGACCCCTTCAGCAGTGGTATTTATCAAATAGCGTCAGAACAGTACATTTTCAATAATGTTCCCCTCAAACTCATATCTAATGTAATACAGGAGAGGAGATGTATTTGCTATATCCGCACCTTCATCTACTTGTAGGATATAACGCTGGCTGTTACAAATTCTTTCAATCAACTGTTCTTTTATGTTGTGTGACATTTTGCAAATTCTTCTTTAAACAATGTTGTTACATAATGGCACCAAATCTAAATCTTTTGCTGCTTTCTCTCCAACCATTGCACTCACCATGGCTTTAGCAGTGGGTACTATTAGTTCTTCAGCAACTGTATGAGGCTTTTCATTTTTTCTATGAGCATGGACACTTCATATGCAGCTTTAAAAGTATTTTGATTAAATGATCCTTTTGCAGTTTTCTTAATTATTTTTGTACTTTGTTGGAGCTCTTGCTCTATTTTTGAAGATTTCTGTGGATTTGGTAGCATGTTCTTTATGCTTAGTTACCAAGTGTCTTCGTAATTTAGAAGGTCTCAAGGCCTCATTTGACAAAGTACTCATTGTGGTTGCTGTTTATGTTCTGATCCTGAACATGTGAAATCCACTGAAATCACATTTGTTTTCTGTGCGCTAATGGAAGACAGGGAATTTGTGTAAACGCTCACCACGGCATTTCTCCCAACATCAGCACCGGCAGGGTCATCAGGTACTCAGATAAGAGCAGACAGCTTATACCACAGCCAAGGTGAAAAGCTGCCGCCTTGCAGAAAATTACACTGTAAATTGCACACACTGTAATTTGAATGTCTAATACTGCAGTTGGGGAAAAGCTGATTCAGAGATACACTTCCAGGCTAAGAAGCTTTTTTCTAAAAGTTTAATGCAGACGTTTAGGTACTACATCTGCAGCAATCAACAAATGAATGTTTTTCTGGCTGGAAAATGTATATTTAAATAGGATCCCTGATCAAATGTGCATAATTATGGTAAACATGTCAGTATCTGTTTTATAGATATTAACTGCCCTTGCCTAAACAAAGTACAAACACATGTTGCTTCTCTCATATTCCATGATGCAGCTTGATGAAACAAGCATATGGAATGCAATAGGTCTCGCATTTGCTAGAGTCAGAGCTACTGGTGTTGTAAATGACAATGTTTTTAACGCATGTGTTTTGGTTTGGAATGGGGTCGATGTATGTGAGGTGGCATTATGCAGGTTATGTTATGCTATGTTGTGTTGTGTTATGCTATGCCATGTTGTTTTAGACTACGATAGGCTATGTTGTCTCATGTTGTGTTATGTTATGCTGTAGCTTGTGTTATGTTATGCTGTGTTATGCTATGTTGTGTTATGCTATGATAGGCTATGTTGTCTTATTTTGTATTAGGCTACATTGTGTTATGCTTGTTTCCTTTTGTTATGCTATGTTGTCTTATGTTGTGTTATGTTACGTTATGCTATGTTGTGTTATTTTGTTATGTTATGCTAAGTTATGCTATGTTGTGTTGTGCTATGCTGTTATGCTATGCTGTTATGCTATGATGTGTTGTGCTATGTTATGCAATGTTGTGTTATGTTAAATTATGCTATTTTGTGTTATGCTATGCATTATGCTATGTTGTGTTACTTTATGTTACACTATTATATTGTGTTGTGTTATGTTATGCTATGTTATATTGATGGTATGGTGTGTTATGTTATGATGTGTAATGCTATGTTATGCAATGCTGAGTTATGCTATGCTATGCTGTGTGTTTGTTGAAGGGACAGGAAACTCAATCTGCCAAGCTAAAACGGAATAAACACCAGGCAGCCAGGCCGTAGGCTGTTTATTTTTTGTTTATTTTGTGAACCTCTATAACGCACTCGAGGTCCCCCAAGGGTGGTATACAAGGGCAGCAACAGCATAAAAAAATATACCAAATGAAGAGGCTTATTTGATTTTCAAATGGGTGGAAGGAAAGTTAAAAGTGCATTGCATCCATAGAAATTTTTCTGAACAGGGGGAATTTATACGAGTTCAACGCTGTTGTGCCTGTTCGCGCTGGGAAGGCCATGACTGCAATGCAGTGAGAAGCAGCAAGACAAAAGAAAAAAAAATAGCCCACGCTGAAGTATATCAGCAATAGTGCAATTATCAGTGTAACAGAGGTAGTCTGCAAGGCGTGACAAAAACAGCCTCAAGCAGGACACACGTAAGGCATTTACCAATTACACTGTCGTAGGTGAACTCTTGCTCTAGGCAAGACTGCTGGTTTAGGGATGACAGCACTTTTGTTTGTAGAGGACAAGTCCAGTCCTACAACAAGTTGCAACTGTCAGCCCAACCCTTCCGGCTCACAAACAGTACCTCACCAAAAACCCAAAAGGCTAAAGGTGATTTCTGGCAGCCTTTACGCATGTACTCAAGAGTGCAACATCTCAGGTGAGTCGTGCTCAAACTGAGATTACCCTTTTCTCACATGAGCAACAAGTCTCAGTCACATCAGGCAATGAAGGAGATGCAGTAAAGTTTAAAAAAATGTATTAATAAGACTGCAATCTACTGTAAAATGCATGGGCTGCAATGATTAGGATAATGAACAATGCAAGAAGCGGAATTGTGAAAAACTAGAGTTGTGAATACGAAGACCCCCACCATCTTGCAAAAGCATGATATATAAAATAGACCCTAATACCCTAGCAGGATGAACCTAATTTCTAGCTTACAGAGAGCTAGGTGTGATAAACCTAATCTGCTAGTACCATGTCCATGAGAAGAGCCCCTCAACCCTCATTACCTTGGAATGAGGTCTCGAGATCAGACTCCATGGGGACACAAAGACTGGTTCTGCATCAAGGCGATGTGTAGTATAGACAGCATTGATGGCATTTGGTAGTAATCCCTCTAATAACCTTGTCTTTGTGAGAAGTATTTATACAGATCTTGTAGGACCCCTGACGCAGGTATGTTACCAAACAATAGATAAGAAGGCATGCTTGGGGCGGCAATTATATAAACAATCACCTCCAAAAGTACATTTCCTGTCACACGCAAGTGGGAAAGGGTCATGATGTGAAAACCTACGTTTATCACTTGTCTTCAACGCTGACTGTGACGCCTTCACAGAATGGCACTGATAACGTGAAATCAAAACATCTTCCTAACTATAAACATAGCAGCCATATTGGAAGAAATAATTAAATAAATAAGCTACAACAGAGCAGGCTAAGCAGATTAAAAGTCACTAGATGATGGGGGCACAGACCTGCAAGCCAGAAGGCTAAGCGAACTCCTGATTCCCAATAAAAGTAAATATGATTCACTACAACATCTAGTGAGTTCTGAAAAGGAAGCCCAGGAAGGAATGAAAGTGATGGGCGTGAGATGGGCATTGTTAAGAGCCCACAATACTTACAGCAGGTCAAATCGCTTCCGCGCTCAACCTAAAAATACTACTTTCTTTATAAACACGGCTTTTTGCTCTCTATCCAAAATAATTTTGTATTAACTGTCGGGGAAATGCCTCTGCCAATTAGTAATAAATATGAAAGCAGAGTAAGCACTCACATGTTTCTCTCGAGTGGCCCACCGTTTCAGCAGGAAAAGTGCCTTCCTGCTGCCCATGTGCCAGCACGCTCTTCAGCCTCAAAACAAGAGGCACAGCTGCTCTGCATTTGTGGCCAAAAGTGGAGAGGACACAGGGGCATCAAAATGCTCTGTGACTGGACCAAATACAAGAGGACACAAGCACTGCTGTGCGAGCGCAACTCCGAGGCAAGCAGATAATAAAATAAGGCTGATCACCCTTAATCTTGCACCTACGGCTGAATGTGACTGGCCTAATTTGATTGTGGCTCCGCCACCCCTGCGCGGTCACTCATAGCTCTTATGTGCTGTGAGGGCACATAGGCTTTTCATTTTCTATGAAAAAAAAAACACTCGAGACCTGTGGACCCCCTGGGAATGTGCCATGGAGCCCTCGGGGGTCCGCGGACCACAGGTCAGGAACTGCTGACCTAAATCATTTGGAAAACAGATAGTTCAGAACACCTCTACAATTCAAAACTTGATGACTGCCTTTGTGACATGATTCATCATCACATAGATGATAAATAGCCATCTCAATCTCAGTACTGTAAATACAGAGACTATGACCTTTGGATAAGGGCAAAATTACATACCAGCCTACTGCCACATGGCCTAGGAACTCAGAGGCCCTTCCAACATCAAGTGAAGTCAGAAACCCAGGGGTACCCATGGATTCAGATCTAACCTTGATACTGTATGTTAACATCGCAAAGAGTGCATTCTACATGACGAAAACACTAGATATTTGCGCAAATCTTACATACCAACATAAACTACAAGACATTCTACTACAAGACACTCAATCTCCATGCTTCACTATGACAACTTTACATACCTTGGAGTACCCGCATTCATCATACACAAAATACAACTCATCCAAACTGCTGCTGCAAAGTTTCTTCTCCACCGTCACCCAGTAGAACGCATGACTCCATTCCCGCAAACGCGACACTGACTACCTGCTACTAGAAGGACTATGTTCAAGGCACTCTGCATTGCCCACAGAGCAGGCCAATAAAGTGGACCACTATATCTAAAAGTTAAAATCAATCAAGACATAAGAGAACACTGTGCTCCAGTCTTGCACCACTTATTATAACATCTTACCATAAGAAATACGCAGGAGACACTGCTTTCTTGCTAAGCTCTGGAATTCATTACCCACCAGCACTGGAAGCATCCATGAGCATATACACTTCAGAAAACCTCATCATCCCACATTCCAGCAACAGAGCCTAGAAACAGTTTTACCCTCAAGCTCACAACCGACAGATTGGAAACAATCAACAGACTGACTTTCATAAGCAGGTAAGCTAAAGGGGGTTAACTTATGGTTCATTGGAGTATTATATAGTTATCTAATTTCTTATATAACATTATGGCCCACAATAATACCAATGCCATAATACTCAGCAGTCGACTGTAACTTATACCCCTTATGTTCACATTAGACATATCTGCTACAAGAGTTGTCTGTCACGAGTACACCAACTGAAGAGGTATGGAATGTCACACAAGGCTGGACAACTTGGATGACATTAGTCTAGCCCACCACTGCAGGTCCCAAATATTTCTACACTCTGACTGCTTCTTCACATCTCACAATGACACTAAGATATGGGACGATAATAAAAAGGCCCATCTCAACATATTGCTCCACTTCCCTCTCCCTCCAACCACAACTAAAGACAAAATCTTTGACTCGACAACCCAGTGCAGTAATCAGCTAAGCAGATTATAATTGTAAGAAATATCACACAGGGACCTGACAAGCTGTTCAAAACTACAAGCATAGATAAAATCATCAATTGGTCTGCCTGTTACCCCTCACCATCCACCACACTGCTACATCCTGTGCCCCATAATATGATAACCACACCACAGTGGTCCTTATGAATGGAAACACTTCCTATAGGCAATCACAAAACAAAGATAATACTTCAGTCCCATGAATTAATCTAACTGCAGTCAAACATCTTGACACTTCCATAGTGTTTTTTGGCCATTTCATTTACCCTACGAAAGCCCACTAAAGAAGTGGGATACCATTTTTAATCAGGAAAAACGTGGTCACTTGGAATAGTTTAACAGCTGCAATTATGTATAGAACGCCTGCACATTTATGGCTCCCAAAATTAAGTCTGTGTACAAATTTTTTTGTAAAACACCCTCAAAATCACCAGACATGATGAATAACCCCAAATTCAGAGTGATATGAATAACCCTTATCCTTTAAATCAGATTCCTGGGCACATTTAAAAAATGCATGTCTTTTCTTCACAGCCATTTTTTATTTATTATATGTTACCCTACAAATTGATGCATGTTCGAAACACAATGAAAAATCAATGTAAACTGCAGTATTGTTAATGGTCTGTGTTTGGACAACTGATAAACACTATGGCCCTCATTACAACCCTGGCGGTCGGAGATAAAGGGGCGGTAATACTGCCAACAGGCCGGCGGTAAAAAAAGAACTGAATTATGACCATGGCAGAAACTGCCAACACAGGCAGCCACTTTAACACACCGACTGCCACGGCGGTAGCAACAAGCACCGCGGCGGTAACCGCCAACAGCCAGGCAGAAGACAAGGTTCCGCCCACTGTATTATGAGACACCAATCCGTCACCTTCTCTGGGGTGGTACCAGAGCCATCAAAAGCACAGCAGAAACAGTACACCGAAGCCTCACCTCTGGAGATTCAGGAAAGAACCACAACGCCATGGAGCCCGAACTGCAGGTGTTCCCCATGGTGGTCTACCTCCTCCTACACCAGGAATACCAACACCGGTGAGTACTGTTGCCTACTACACAGGGGAGGGGGGAGGAAAAGTAGAGTGACACACACACACACGCAACACCCCCATCCCCAACACCGTACACACAAGCAGATGCAATAACATCACATATTCACCCAGCACCCCTCCGGAACAATGCAAGGACAAAATTATTTGAAGAAAGTGAGTGTAATAATATCAAATACTAGAAATACGTCCTCAAAAATCAAAACACTATTTACAGATATACAAATGAAGGGACACTGCCCAGTCAATAATGTTCATGGGCCACAGGGTCATATCACATAGGCCAAGACCCCACTTGACTCCTGCCTCAATACGGAGAGAACACTGCTGGGGCATCAGGTCGAAAATACACATCACCCCGGGGGAAGAGGAAGGGGGGGGGAAGGCACCTCAGCCGGAAGATGGTACAACCCCACTGCTCCTGGAGGGGGCTACGTGCCCTCTGCGATGTCCTGGGGGAGTACAAGGCCACAGTCTCTCAAGTGGGTGGTTTGCCCACTGCTTGGTCCTAGGGCGTGCAAAGCCACAGTCTCTCAAGTGGGTGGTTTGCCCACTGCTTGGATCCTGGGAGTGCAAAGCCACAGGCTCTCTAGTGGATGGCTTCTCTACTAGTTCTATAGGGGGCCTTGTGCCCAGTGTGCTTTATCCTGGGAAGGATGGGGGTGAGTGGATGCCTTGTTCCAGTGGTTCTGGTGGGGGCTTTGTGCCCAGTGTTCTTCATCTTGGCAAGGAGAGGGTGAGTGGATGCATTCTTCCACTGGTTTTGGAGGGGGCTTTGTGCCCAGTGTGCTTCATCCTGGCATGGGGGGGGGGGGGAGGTGAGTGGATGCCTTCTTCCACTGGTCCTGGATTGGGCCTTGTGCCCTGTGATGCAGCACATGGGGAGTGCAAGGTCACAGTCTCTTACCTGGGTGTCAGATCCACGAGATTTGCTGTGGGCAGGATGCATGACACTCCGGCGGCGACGGCTGTACAGTGGTGGCGGTGCTGCCAGTGGGGAGGCTCCAGCCCTTCCCCTGCAGCCTCCGACGGCTGCCACTGGGGCTGCTGCTGCTACCAGTGGTGTTGGTGGCAGAGCTGCTGGTGGTGCTGGAGGTGGTGCTGCCAGCGGTGAGGGGGAAGCAACAGCCCTTCCCCTACAGCCTCTGACAGCTGCCCACTGGGGCTGCTGCCAGTGGTGCTGCCAGCAGTGGCGGGAGGCTCCAGCCCTTCCCCTGCAGCCTCGGACGGCTGCCCACTGAGGCTGCGGCTGCTGCCAGTGGTGCTGGTGGCGGTGCTGCCAGTGGTGGGGGGAGGCTGCAGCCCTTCCCCTGCAGCCTCGGACGGCTGCCCACTGGGACTGCTGTCAGTGGTACTGGTAGCGGTGCTGCCAGTGGTGGGGGGAGGCTCCAGCCCTTCCCCTGCAGCCTTGGACGACTGAGGCGCCATGGTTGGTGGTGGGGGCTCAGATCCTGTCACAGCACCAGGCCTCCTGTCCCTCCTGCCTGCAGGGACAGGCCCTTTGCCCTTGGCAGCTGATGGTGCATCCTTGCCCTTGGCAGCTGGTGGGGCCTCCTTCGCAGCTCAGCTGGTGGGGCCTTCTTGCCCTTGGCAGCTGGTGGTGCATCCATGGCCTTGGCAGCTGGTGGTTGTTCCTTGGCCTTGCCCTTGGCAGCTGGTGCAGGTACACTGCCAGTGCTGATGGGTGTCTCCTTGGAGCTGCTCACACCTGCAGAAGCTGCCAAAACTACAGTGGCCGTGGACTGGGTGGCTGAGGTGCTGGCCTGGTTTCTGCCCACCCTGGCCCGAAGTGAAGGACCGGGGTGGGGGGAGAAACACCAGGGTGGGAAGAGGGTGAAGGTTTGGGAGTGGAGGAAGAGGGAGTGTAGGAAAGTACCATCTTGCCTGGCATGTTACCCCCATATTTCACTGTATATATGTTGTTTTAGTGTATGTGTCACTGGGACCCTGCCAGCCAGGGCCCCAGTGCTCATAAGTGTGCCCTGTATGTGTTCCCTGTGTTATGACTAACTGTCTCACTGAGGCTCTGCTAACCAGAACCTCAGTGGTTATGCTCTCTCTTTGCTTTCCAAATTGTCACTAACAGGCTAGTGACCAATTTCACCAATTCACATTGGCATACTGGAACACCCTTATAATTCCCTAGTATATGGTACTGACGTACCCAGGGTATTGGGGTTCCAGGAGATCCCTATGGGCTGCAGCATTTCTTTTGCCACCCATAGGGAGCTCTGACAATTCTTACACAGGCCTGCCACTGCAGCCTGAGTGAAATAACGTCCACGTTATTTCACAGCCATTTAACACTGCACTCAAGTAACTTATAAGTCACCTATATGTCTAACCTTTACCTGGTAAAGGTTGGGTGCTAAGTTACTTAGTGTGTGGGCACCCTGGCACTAGCCAAGATGCCCCCACATCGTTCAGGGCAAATTCCCCGGACTTTGTGAGTGTGGGGACACCATTACACGCGTTCACTGGACGTAGGTCACTACCTATGTACAGCGTCACATTGGTAACTCCGGACATGGCCATGTAACATGTCTAAGATCATGGAATTGTCACCCCAATGCCATCCTGGCATTGGGGAGACAATTCCATGATCCCCTGAGTCTCTAGCACAGACCCGGGTACTGCCAAACTCCCTTTCCCGGGGTTTCACTGCTGCTGCTGCTGCTGCTGCTGCCAACCCCTTAGACAGGTTTCTGCCCTCCTGTGGTCCAGCCAGGCTTGGCCCAGGAAAGCAGAACAAAGGACTTCCTCAGAGAGAGGGTGTTACACCCTCTCCCTTTGGAAAAAGGTGTCAGGGCTGGGGAGGAGTAGCCTCCCCCAGCCTCTGGAAATGCTTTTATGGGCACAGATGGTGCCCATCTCTGCATAAGCCAGTCTACACCGGTTCAGGGATCCCCCAGCCCTGCTCTGGCGCGAAGCTGGACCAAGGAAAGGGGAGTGACCACTCCCCTGACCTGCACCTCCCAGGGGAGGTGCCCAGAGCTCCTCCAGTGTGCTCCAGACCTCTGCCATCTTGGAAACAGAGGTGCTGCTGGCACACTGGACTGCTCCGAGTGGCCAGTGCCAGCAGGTGACGTCAGAGACTCCTCCTGATAGGCTCTTACCTGTGTTGATAGCCGATCCTCCTTCCTAGGTAGCCAAACCTCCTTTTATGGCTATTTAGGGTCTCTGCTTTGTGGAATTCTTTAGATAACGAATGCAAGAGCTCATCAGAGTTCCTCTGCATCTCTCTCTTCACCTTCTGCCAAGGAATCGACCGATGACTGCTCAGGACGTCTGCAAAACAGCAACAAAGTAGCAAAGACGACTACTGCAATCTGGTATCGCTGATCCTGCCGCCTTCTCGACTGTTTTCCTGGTGGTGCATGCTGTGGGGGTAGTCTGCCTCCTCTCTGCACTAGAAGCTCCGAAGAAATCTCCCGTGGGATGACGGAATCCTCCCCCTGCAATCGCAGGCAACAAAAGACTGCATCACTGGTCCTCTGGGTCCCCTCTCAGCACGACGAGCGTGGTCCCTGGAACTCAGCAACTCTGTCCAAGTGACTCCCACAGTCCAGTGACTCTTCAGTCCAAGTTTGGTGGAGGTAAGTCCTTGCCTCCCCACGCTAGACTGCATTGCTGGGTACCGCGTGATTTGCAGCTGCTCCGGCTCCTGTGCACTCTTCCAGGATTTCCTTTGTGCACAGCCAAGCCTGGGTCCCCGACACTAACCTGCAGTGCACAACCTCCTGACTTGTCCTCCGGCGTTGTGGGATCTCCTTTTGTGACTTCAGGTGAGCTCCGGTTCGCTCCGGTTCACTCCTCTTCGTAGTGCCTGTTCCGGCACTTCTGCGGGTGCTGCCTGCTTCTGTGAGGGCTCCCTGACTTGCTGGGCACCCCCTCTGTCTCCTCACGCCATTGGCGACATCCTGGTCCCTCCTGGGCCACAGCAGCATCCAAAAACCCTAACCGCGACCCTTGCAGCTAGCAAGGCTTGTTTGCGGTCTTTCTGCGTGGGAACACCTCTGCAAGCTTCTTCAAGACGTGGGATATCCATCCTCCAAAGGGGAAGTTTCTAGCCCTCTTTGTTTTTGCAGAATCCACAGCTTCTACCATCCGGTGGCAGCTTCTTTGCACCCTCAGCTGGCATTTCCTGGGCATCTGCACAATCTCGACTTTGTCGCGACTCTTGAACTTGGTCCCCTTGTTCCACAGGTACTCTCGTCCGGAAATCCACTTTGCTTGCATTGCTGGCGTTGGTCTTCCTTGCAGAATTCCCCTATCACGACTTCTGTGCTCTCTGGGGAATATAGGTGCACTTTACACCTACTTTTCAGGGTCTTGGGGTGGGCTATTTTTCTAACCCTCACTGTCTTCTTACAGTTGCAGCGACCCTCTACAAGCTCACATAGGTTTGGGGTCCATTCGTGGTTTGCATTCCACTTTTGGAGTATATGGTTTGTGTTGCCTCTATACCTATGTGCTCCTATTGCAATCTACCGTAATTCTACATTGCTTGCATTACTTCCTTTTGCTATTACTGCATATTTTTCGTATTGTGTACATATATCTTGTGTATATTTGGCAACCTCATACTGAGGGTACTCACGGAGATACTTTTGGCATATTGTCATAAAAACACCTCTTCTACACTAATAAGGGATAACTGGACCTGGTACAGAGTGTAAGTAACCCTTGGTACCCACTAGAAGCCAGGCCAGCCTCCTACAGGGAGTGGTTGTAGGAGGTGTCCGTCTGCTGTGTTTGGGTGCGGGTGTAGGTGCTGGATGCTGTTGTGAGGTGGATGGCTGTTGGGTGTCTGAGTGCTTGCGTTTGTGTACTTTGGGAGGAGGGGGCACAGACACAGTGGGAGAGGACACAGGGGATGTGTGCATGGATGTGGGGGTGGTGACTGCCAGTGAGGGGTGTGTAGTGGTAGGCGTGCTGGTGATGGAGGTAGTGGATGAGGATGTAGTGCATGCAGGTGTGAGTGGAGACGCTACTGGGAGGGAGGTGGGCGAGGAGGAGGGGGGAACACAGTGGAGGCGGTGGATGTTGGTGTGTATGCTTCTGGATGGTGTTTGCGTGAGTGCCTGTGGTATGATGTGTACTGCTTGTGTTTCCCTGAGGCACTCCTGTGTGTTGTCTTGGGTGCATGCTTAGGATAGGTTGGGGTTCAGGAGAATGGGACTGGGTAGAGGAAGTTGGAGGGTGGAGGCTAGAGGCTAGAGACAGGGACAAGGGCTGCCATCAGGGAGGAGGCCAGAGCCTGGAAAGATTTATGATGGGCCACCACACCAGGATGAATGCCCTCCAGGAATGCATTTGTATGTTGCAAATTGCCTGCCAGCCCCCGGATGGCATTCACTATGGTTGACTGCCCAACAGAGATGGATCGCAGGAGGTCAATAGCCTCTTCACTCAGGGAAGCAGGGCTAACTGGGGCAGGGCCTGAGGTGCCTGGGGCGAAGGAGATGCCCACATTTGTGGGTGAGCAGGCACGGAAACGCGCAGAGGGTCTGCTGGGAGTGCGGTGCTGGTAGGGGGGTGGCGGATGTACCTGTACTTGGGGTGGCCACAGAGCTGTCCGCCACCACCAGGGAGCTTCCGTCGGAGGAGGTATCACTGTCAGAACGGTCTCCTCCTGTCTCCGCTGTGGTGCTCCCCTCGCCCTCCATCCCACTGGTGCCCTCACGTTCAGTGGATTCGGCCTCCAGGGCCATGTGGGATGCAGCTCCCTCCGTCGCCTGTGCCTCTGCTCCTCTGCCAGATGATGCTAATGCACAGAAGGATAGGGTGACAAAAGAAAAAGGGGGGGAGTGAAAGAGGATACACTTGGTCAATGCCAGCAACAACACCACTGTTGGCGTACACAACACACACGGGACAGCCCTACGCACTAGGCGATGTGCTACCACTCACAATGCTAGTCACCAGGCCTTGGACAGTAATACCTAACGCCAATAGCAGCATACCGGAGACCCACAGATACCTGCCCAGTAGTAGATGTCCCCTAGCATGTTTGGAGGTGGAGTGTATCAGCCCCTGCCCAACATGGAACCTACCCTGCAATGTCCAGCCTGGCCTAGGGGCACCCACTGGTCCACATCCCCGACCCAGAGACCACCCTTCCACTCGCAAGTAGTATATTGGGAACTGTACTCACCCCCTTGTGGCTGCTGTAATGCTCACCCCCTTGTGGCTGCTGTGATGCTCACCCCCTTGTGGCTGCTGTGATGCCCTCAAGTGTCCATACAGCTCTGGATAGGCCACCGCCAGAATGCGGAACATCAGGGGGGTCAGAGTTCGACGGGCACCCCTTCCTCGGTGGGAGGCCATCCCTAGCTGGGCCTCTGCCCTCTTCCTTGCCCAGCGTCTCAGGTCCTCCAACAGTTTCCGACAGTGAGTGCTCCGCCTGCCGTAGACCCCCAGGGTCTGCACGTCCTTGGCGATGGCACGTCATTTACTCTTTTACTGATGGGCGCTGACCTGCAGAAAAATAAAAGTGGAAAAAGACATCAGTCATACCTTCCGGCCTGTTACACCCACGGCCCACCATATCCCTCCCATCCCCTTACGCACATACATTGCCCACCATACATGCTGCACGCTGCCCAGGAACCCTCCACCACCCCCCGACAAGCGGCCTTCACACACATCACACCATGCATTCATGCCCCATGCATCGTGCCTACAGTGTACTCACCTGTTGGTCTGGAGGCCCATAAAGCAATCGGTACTGGGGTAGGACCAGTTTCTCAAACTCCGCAATGGTGAAGGCAGGGGCCCTTTCCCCAGTGACTCGAGCAATGGTCACTTCCAGACACAGGTCACAGCAGCACTTGCAGTGTAGGTCCTCTCCTGTTGAAGGTCAGATATCAAGTGAGTGAACAGATAGAAAATGGCGGTCACGTCCGCGGCGGTGCATACCGTCACTGCCAGCGTACATCACCATTGGCCACTGTAACCCATAGGGCCCAAGGATAACCAATGAGATGCTGCACGGCGGTACTCGACAGCCTCCCGCAACGGCGCACAACATCAGCGGCATTACCTCATTTACACCTGTCCCTCCACACAGGACAGGCGTCTGCCATTTCAAGTGTGGGGGGTGGAGGGGAAGGGGGCAGGCCATGGCACCTAACTGCGTCACATCTGACATAAGCACATTTTGGGAACAAACAAAGATACTGCTTCTGTCACAACATGCAATGCATTGTACATTGAGGAAATGTTAAAAACTGACCAGATGCTCATCGTTTTGCCCCCTGGAGTACAACCGCTGAGGATGAATAGGAGATGGAGACATCCCCCGTGTGCAGGCCCCTGGTGGACTATGCAACAAAGGAGGACAGGCACATTATCCTCACCTACAGATTGGATAGGGCCACAATCCAAGAGCTGTGTGCCCAATTGGAGCGAGACATGATCTCAGCTATCCGTCAGCCCACTGGGATCCCCCCTCTTGTGCAAGTCCTATCTGTGCTCCATTTCTTGAAGAGTGGCTCCTTCCAAGTGACATTGGCCACGGCAGCAGGGATGTTCCAGACAATGTTCTCAAATATGCTGACCAGAGTGTTGTCTGCCCTGATGAAACACATATGCAGCTACATCGTTTTCCCCCAGGTGAAGGATTTGACCACAGTGAAAGCTGACTTCTATGCAACATTGTTGGGGCAATTGATGGTACACATTTAGCCTTTGTCCCCCCCACAGAGAAATGAACAGGTGTTCAGGAATCAAAAGAGCTTTCAATCTATGAATGTGCAGATAGTGTGCCTGGCGGACCAGTATATCTACCACGTGAATGCAAAGTATCCTGGGTCTGTGCATGATGCCTATATCCTGAGGAACAGCAGCATCCCATATGTGATGGCTATGGCCTGCTGTGTGTGGGTCATAATATGGGTAGCGGTATACCACCGCGGTATGTTCGCGTCAGTCGGCATGGCGGTAAGCAGGATTGACCGCCAATGTCATAATGAGGGCCTTTATATATATCTTTCCATTTGAAAAACGTTTATGACGTACTGGTATATACACTTTTGCAGTTCAAACTTCAGTTGAAAATCTTACAGCTGAAAACAACACTTATTTCTATTTTTTCCTACTTTGCATATTTCAACAATTAGTTTCTTTGGGAAGTCCACTAGCAGTTTACACAAATGACTAGCAATTTACACAAATGATCTGTTGCTGAATTCATAAGTGTGTCTACCTTTCCGAAATGTACAATTTTTCGGATTCCCCCACTCTCCCAACATACACACAAAGTGCAAGCAGAAAGTAACCGCAAAAATAGGAAATACTGACCACCAATTAAAAAGATGCAAACACTGTGGTGATTTTCTTTTAAAAACTCTGCCTCTGAAAGTTGAGGACGATCTTAGCACAGCAAAACTTTTTATAATGCCATTTACATAACAACGAAAAACAGCCACTTTCGTGGGCATCACTTTTTCCCTCCATTTGGAAAAAAACATTTTGACAATTTTTCTTTCTCTACTCACCACAGGAAACCTCAAATCCTTGGAATAGCATTTCAAAGAATGAGTGGGGAAATGAATGCAAATTTGGCCTGGGTCTTCTTTGTGGACACAGAAGCTATTGAAAATTTAAATGTGACGTGCCTGAGGGGAGAGGTGGATTTACAGTCAAAGTGATAAACAGTCAGTTTGATCCAATGACCCTACATCGAGGCATAACAAAGACAACATTTTATTCTCAATCCCGCATGGAACCCAAGGGGAGAAACACAACTTTTTTCTAAAATGGAATTAACACTTCTGTATTCAAGTGCGTTTTTGAGAATATGATCTAAATCAACCGTACTAACAGCAAATCCCAAAAAAGCTGGACACCTTTCATTTTGTTATTTAAAGGTATTGTTGAATAAATAACAGCCAATTTCAGGCAGCAGCGTGCTGTGCGATGGGTCATAATGGCTGCTGATGTCACAATAACAGTTTTTGAATGCTTGGTGAAAAAGGCTGAAACTATCACATAATTAAATACGAAATACTAAAAAGCTAAATACATGCCTTTATGAAAAAAGTACTATTTAAGCATAAAAACAAAGTGAAATACGTCACACCTCAAAAACAGACAGTCATCAAAAGGCTGGCACTTCAGTATGGTCTGGATACGATCTCGGCCCTCACTTCTGTCTACAGACTCTGGTTATTCCCCATTTGCATAAGGCAACATTCAGATTAGGCCTCAATAGTAAGTACGAGTTCCATGATGACTTTTTTTTTTTTTTTTTTTAAGTCTCAATTTCTTAGTGGCATAGTGCAACAGTCCACTCAAGTTCCTCCCAAAAGCGGTGCGGCCTGGTAATCAGTTGTACCCGCTCCTGCAACAATACAGAAGGCCTGGTCCATTGACAGAACACCTGTCAATGGACCAGTGACTAGCAGTAGTCCGGATGCTGTAGTCGGGGCAGCAGGTGTTCTTGGCACTCCTCTGGTCACAGGGCAAGTCCTCCTATTTCCAGACGCTACTGCCGAATGGCTTCTGGATTCTGAGGGAGACAATGCTTTGCTTACATGGGTCACAACCCATGATGCTTCACTTTGGCACACTGCTCAAGGGCAACAACCCGCTCTCTCCTGCTCTCCCCGCCCCCGGCATACAGGGGTGTTGTGGTCCCCTATCCAGGTCCCAATAGGCAGAAGTAGAGCAGAGCTTCTCCACAAGGAGGCACAGCCACAGTTGACCAACCTTTGACAACTTGGGAGATCTAAGCTTCCCTTTTTATAATGTGTTACCAGACACAGATGTGATTTAGTGCCTCAGTCTTTGAGGTTTGGATTGGTAGGGTGTTGCTTCTTTTGAAGTGGCCACTTACTTGCCCTATCCTTCGCCCAGGAAGAAGTCTGTTACAGAAGAAGCAACCCCCAACTTTAATAGCCCTACAACACAGGCCAAGAGAGTGACTCAAGAATCACACCCAAATGTCAGCCTCACTGCTACATACCTAACAAAAAGATTATAAGGGCCTCAGCCCTGGGCCTTTATGATTCCCCGCCTGTGCAGCGTTTCTCCCATCAGCCCCATTCTCTTGGCGACGTTGTGCCTAGGTCTCACTGACCTGAACCCCTTTGAAGAGCAAAGGAAAGCCTGGCTTCCACTTTCTCCAGCATGTGTCCCACCTAGCTCTTAGGAACATGCCAATCCACACATCTGTCTGGATGGGTCCTCCATCTTCGCATGCCTTTCCAAGGCCTGGTTTCCAATATGGAACCCACAGACCTCCATGTCCTGTACCACACCCAGGATACATACATCCCAGTCCGCACATGCAGAGACGTGCGCTGCACAGCACTACATAATAATAGGTTAAGCACACAGTAGCAGAACTTTACATGAGTGGGTGGGTAGGCCCCACTCCAGTGGCGTGGATAAAGAGGCCTTTTCACTCTAATCATCATTATTACAAAAAACATGGTATGCTGCCATCATTGCGCTCTGCTACTTAACTCTTGGTAAGGGCAGTAGCCCTTTTCCACTGGGACAGTAGCACTTTGTGTACACTCTCGGTCTAAAAAGACAGTCCATGATCTGTGTTCACCCACGACCACCCTATACTTCCCTGCTCAACCAACTACACTGTCAGAGCATTTTCAATGCTGTCTGGCCTAAAAATGCAGTTCACAACTGCTTTAGTCGGTGTTCACAGGCCTCATATCTGGTGTGCCCCTTTTTCCAGGCACTTTTGAGAAAGCCTACTGTGGAGCTGTCAGTGCAGAAAAGAGGGGGGAGTTTACAGGTAGGGTTGACATGCATACTGGTGTGGAAAGGCAGTATTTTGAGGACGGAAATGCTTTTTGCAGATTCTTCAACACAGATTCTCCACAATGAGTCCCAAGAGATTTGGTTTCACTCCAGGCACTGACACAATGACGTGGCACCCCTGCCCTGGGACACAACAATGTCCACAGCACAGTCATTGACATGGCTCTAGGAGTCTGCACTTTCAGAGTACACTACTGGAGAGGCACAAACTCATTGGCACATTTCTTCCATGATAGACAACTGCATTGGCAGAGCTATTGCACATCTTGGTGGCTCTGCTACCACTTCACCACACTGCTCACAGACAGATCCCTGTAAACATCTGCTCAGAAGAGGGCTAACAAGTGCCACTCTCAACCCAGAGTCCCTTTTCCAAGGCAGATAACGCAGCAGCACATTACATTCTTATGAGGTGATGGCACCTCACTGCCTTGGGAAGTTGGCAGGCAAATATCCCAGCCTAGGATCACTGAAGCGGTACTGCACTCGATTAATGCAGCCACACCTAGGTATGACTAATCCTAGATCACTGAGTGGAAGCTTCAGTCACTCTTTCTACAATCCTCCCAGACATTATTTTGTTGATTTGAAGTACTTGCCACAAAATAATTTCTAGAGTGTTCCACTATTTAGGCGGACATCTCCCAAAAACAAACACCTAAATTATATATAATACAATTCTTGTTAAACCAACATCAAAAAGAAAAACGCAGAAAAAGACAAAGAATAAGATCACCCCAACAGTAAATACCCAGTTGAGCTATGTATCTCTAAGAGAGGAAGGATACGATCTGAATAAAAATGATTCAAGGCAAAACTTTGAAACGATACCAAGAAAGCATTAGAGTATTATTAAGCCTGTATACAGCATTAGGAACACAGAGTTTTTCCAATATTTACGAACAGGCTAAAGATACCAAAATCAGCTAAGGAAAATAGAGCGAGACACAATACACTACGCAGAACAAGGCATGTTAATTAAACACAATACAAGTCCAAATATCTCCCACATACTAAGCCATTGTCCTCCAACAGCTTCCCTCATAAATCAGGTGCTCCAGATAAAGAAGCACGGCAACGGAACTAGACAGGCATGACAAGACTACCACGCTAACACACTGTAAATGTTAAAGCACAGTAGATACAAGTAATTGCCCTCTAGTCAGCTTACACTCAGTTTTAAGAGAAAACGACCACAGTCCCAAACTTTTCTCTTTTGCTCTTTTAAATTGTGTCACTCTTACTATAACGTCAGGAGCAAAAAGTATAAGTGTGGCAGTAAGGGGGAAGCCAACAAGAGCAGAAGGTCTGGGGAAGTGGCACAGCCGATCAGATCTCAGGTTGTGGATATAACAGACAAGAATGACAACAAAACTGTGCAGCAACTTGGACCTCCCAACAACATAAAGTCAATTTCGACCATAATGCAGCAACAGCCAACCAAGAAACTGACCCCTTCTACCAATTTAAGGGTGACCTGGGTGGCACTAGAATTCTTTTTCAGCCAAAAAACCACTCAAGGGGCCGGTATGACATCAAACATAGGCAAACTCTAGAGGTTATTTCACACTCTTCCAACGTTAGTGAACTAACCCCTTCAGTTACTGAATCCATCGAATTTCTGCCCCCTCAGGTGAACTATTCTTCTAAGGACACTCTCATAACCTGGGTATCACCAGCAGTAGCAAGTCAGGTTCTGAAGAAAAAAAAACAGGTTTGGTTCCTGGTGTATAGATATCTCAATGTTCACTACTATTGGCTATCCAGATGTGTTAGTAACACCTGAAACAGCACATACAGACCTACCCGCCAAAGACAACATCCCACTGTATGCTATACTTAAGAACACCCTGGGTGGGACAACCACTGGAAATTGAGATCTTGCTTTCAAACGTGAATAGACTAAGTTTAGAGACATAAAAACACAGGTTGAATGGGGGTTGCGGACAACCATACAATGATCCCCTAGCCTCTGTTCTTCCTCCAATCCTTCCAAACCAGAATAACCTTAGTATTTCACTTGGAACATAAGTAAACTACTAAACGTAATTCACAACTCTGATTTAATTATTTACTGGAAGAAGTGTTGCATAAAAATCTACTGAAGGAAAATAGTCAACAACCTCATTGCCTTGCCAGGATATATAGAATTCTTTATTTAAGCAGTTAAGGAAGTATGGATGCCCAATGAGTGAGCTGGCAATCTATATTTCAGCAGCACTATAATGTGGAAGTGAAATCCTGACTCAAGGAAATTCAGGTATACTGACAGTCTCTTTGGCGAACTTGATTCCAAGATATGCCAAACCACAGTTTCTTGCTAACATTTGCATACACCCAAGCTCCAAAACTAATAATAGCTTACAGAAAAGTTCATTTGAATCATCGTGGAAAAAAGGAAAGATGTGCGAAATGCCAGAAGTTCTAATGGAAATGGAATGAAATGAGATTTATAAAGCGCACTAAACCAGAAGCTATCTAATCACCAGTACATATTGGGGAAACAACGAAAGGAAAACCAAGGAACCACACTCAAGGAATAGAGAAAAGCCAGGTTTTAGGTTTTAAGGAACATAGAGAAAGACTCCAGGGTCGTAATGTGCACAGGTAGTGTTTCATGGTTTCGCCACCGAGAAGGAGTGGCCACCTCATCTGGCTTTGTGGAATCTGGGGACAAACATCTTCCTGAAAGAGAATGATCTAAGCACTCTTTTAGTGTGTACCACTGAAAATCTGTCCTGAGAGACGTAGACCCATGGTGAGCAGCCAAGAAGACCATGCAAAGGGCTTTATATATCACTTGCTTTCTTACTGCCAGCCCGTGTGGGACACAAATGCCATCCCTCACTGAGAGATGTTTAGGCACATTTACAAGGCAGGCTGCTCCATTCTGAATGGCCTGAAGTCTGTCAGCAAGGACTCGTTTATAGTCAGATACAAAGAATTGCAGTAGCCTAAGCGTGATGGCATAAAGGCAATGACCACTGCAACATGAAGATCAGGAGGAGTAAAAGTAAAGATTTTCGTCAAGAATCTGATGATGAAGAAGCAGGAGCTGCCCATCTGACTGACATGAGAGTCAAAATCAAGAGTGATCAAAAATATCCCCGAGTGTTTGCAGATTCAACTGGAGATGGTAAAGGGCCACCAAAACTCGGGCCACCAAAACTCGGGCCACCACTCACTCGAGTGAGAGGGAGAGAGAGTGAAAAGAGTGGGGTGGGACTGACAGAGGAACCCTGCGGGACCCCACAGGGGAGTTTAAACATCTCAACTCTAAAATTACATGGGATTTTAATATGAACTTGCCCTTTCCTACCGAACTTGACAATATGCTGATATCCCAGTACCAGCAATGGGGCACCCCCCTGTACAGGGGACCTGGCATTCTAATTGTTGGAACAGTAAAGATGAACATATTGTCACTGAATTAGAAAAGCTAGGATTGAGAGTACTAAACTGTATATTTCAGGCTGATTTATCCCTTGGCCGGAAGCATCAAACCTCAACTTCACATTCCATTCTGGACTACACCATGGCAACCTTGCTGTTATTTACATGTGTCACGGCATTTCAAATAGAAGAAAATTGGAACGTGACCACTTCTCTCAAACAGGCTGTTAACCCACCATTTTAACCACTAGTGATCAATCTGCCTAGTACTCTGCACTCAGTAAACTTCAAAAAATGTAATAAATTAAAATTAAACACTAAGCTCAATCGGTGCTATAGAGGCCACCGCGTACACGTAGTTGAAAGACAGGATCTCATTGTAATTGAGAACTGAATGCTTTTTAATGGGTCATCTTCTAGACAAGAACACCAAAAATATATTGCCTTGGGGAGGCAATGTTCCTTTAGGTGAGACTGGGCCAAGACACAAAGGTAAGAAACCGTCCGCAGCCGGCAAACTCAAAAGTGAAACTCAATCAGGCACTAAGAAAACTGAGGAAAAGTCCAAATAACTGTACATTCCATCAATGTACATAATTTAAGGAATTCATAGAAGGTCCTGTTCTGGGACGAAAGGAAGCTAATGGAGGAGGACTTTGGAAGCTAAATCCTATATCTCAGTATGAAGCCAAACTCAAGAGGGGTTGAAGTTAGTGAACAGAAGTAATAAAGCCCCATATTCAATTAACAACTCCAACATCACTGAGACTAGTTGAGTAACTCACCTGACTAATCACTTAAACCCTGAACTGGAAAGAGGGAGAAAGTCTCCTCCTGTGTTCTCCTTGCTTGTCCAGATGGCACAGCTGTGGTGACACAACAGGACATAAACAACATATTCAGAGTTTAACTACAGGGTGTACACTATACAATGAACAATGGCACACCTGGGAGTACACAGGCCTTCCTGTCAGGGCTGAAACTGCCCAGAATGCTGCGAGAAGTGATGGAGGAGCTCGAGGCAGATTTAACTCTAGAGGAGCTTTAGGCAGCGTTGGCAGTTATTTATTTATTCAAGGAGTTTTATATAGCACGAACAAGACCCATCAGGGTATCAGAACGCTGCACAAGCAGCAGACAAGTCATAAGTATAGAATAGGAAAGCAATCAGAAGTAAGCAAGCAACAAAAAAAACAAAAAAAATGCAATGTAACGATCGATTACATCGCTTCAGGATCAGGAGATGACTACGTGAAAATAGTCCAGCTGAGCTCCTCAGAGTTATTGTTGAATTCATTTGTTCATCAGAAGCGTTTTCACTTCTTTTTTGAAGGATGTCATTGAGGGGTTTGACCTAATTACGGACGACAGTGTGTTCCATATTCTTGGGCTAATGCGGAGAAGGAGCGGTTGTAAGTTTTCTTTTTGTTGACCTTCTGTAATTTCAGAAATAGGGATTTAGCGCTCCTTAAGGGACGACAACCCCTAGACAGTTCCAGTTTAATGACCAGGTAGACAGGAGTGTTATGGTGAAGGGCCTTATGTGTCATGCAGGCTATTTTCAGTTGGATCCTAGCTTCAAACAGGAGCCAATTTACAAGTTTTAGGTCCGGAGTGATGTGATTGAATTTTCCAGATCCAGTGATGAGTGTAGCCACTGAGTTAAGTGTGGTCGTTAGCGGCGCTAGTCTTTGCTATGGGTAGATCTGCAAGAATAGCACTCATGTATCCTAATCGGGAGATGGCTAGGAACTGGGCTGCCAAATGAACGTCATCTGTGGCAAGAAAGGTTGATTTTCCTTAGAATGTTCAGTTGGTAGTTGGCTCCCCTGGTGGTTGCTCAACACATTCAGATATTTGTCCAAGTTATACCCAGTGAGTTAGTAGACAATGATGTGGGGAGGTGCAATTGAGAGCTGTAAGTTCTTTGAGCCATTCTTCTATGGGGGCAGAGAGAATGATTGTGGAGGACGATCAAGAAGAATTCTGAGAAGGCTTTTGACACATTAAGTGGGAAGTATATGTTGGAAGTGCGTCAATCTATTAGTTTTGGTCCAGTTTTTGGCAGATGGGTCTGGTTGCTGTACACAAATCCTAAGGCACATGTTAAATTGGGGAGATCATTTTGAGGGAATGGAACATCTAGTGAGGCACGATACAGGGTTGCCCTCTATCACCCTAGTTGTTTGCTCTTACCCTGAAGTCACTCGCCATCCTGTTTTGAAGAGAGCTGCATGATTTGGAAATAATGGTGGGGGACACAACACATGTAGTGTTTCTGTACGCAGATGATGCTCTTCTATCCTAGGGCTCCTCAATGCTCACTCCCACAGTTGATTTGCCTGTTGGGATAGTTTGGGAGAGTGCTGGGCCTTCGTGTCAACTACAGCAAGAGCTTATTTCCCAGGGGAGGGTTGGAGACTTACTCGAAAGACCAACTCCCTGATCTGGGATTACACTGGGAGCTGGCTAGCTTCCGTTACTTAGGTATCCAGGTCGCACAGACTGCAGAAAAACACTGTGCCTACAGTATGGGAAGAGTAACGGATGGGTTAAACTCCTTCGTACGGTTTTGGAATACACTTCCACTTTCATTGCGGGGCACATAGGCATGGCAAAGATGAGCCTTCCGCCGTGTTGCTTCTATCAGCTCCAGAATTCACCATCCCATCTAGGGACTTAAGTCTTTAAGCAGCTAAAACCATTTTGGTATCATGAACTTTTGCTTTGGACACTTATCTCAGCTTCCACACAGCCTGCCGTGGTAACAGAACAGCGATTTAATTTACTGTTGTTTATGCAGGGCTAACAAAGAGGATCTGGTCCAGCTATTATACATTTGTCCTGCACTCAAAGGAGAGGAAAGAACTCTTGACACTGGCTTTTAATCAATGGGGTATCTACTCTTTTCGACAAGCAATTCTTGCATGTTATAACCTAATAGACATGATTATAAAATTATTTTATAACATTTTTATTAAGGCCTAAGCATAAACAGAAGAGCTCTTAATGTACAGTTTAAGGAAATAGTTCTGCCCTGCAGATTTTACAAAACTTTATGATGAAGTTTCAACTTTTCTTCTTGTATGCAAAGATTTTAATTAATTATGCATATTAAAATAAATCAATCAAGATGCAAACAACAAAACAATACTCATGACACATGAGTCTCTGCCCAGCCCAAACAACATTCCAGTTGTATCCCCAGGGAATATAAAAGAGAAACTTGGAGAGGGGATCTGCATAGACCATCGGACTCTAGGCTGTTTACCTGCTGATGTAAGCCAAATCATCAGCTGATGTACATTGTGGAATAATGTACGGGCCAAGACAACTGGTATATTTAGAAATAAATATAATAAGTGGGTATACTACCCGCAAGGGGGCAGCTGGAGGCTAATTCATCCATCTATATATATATATATATCTATATATATATATATATATATGGAAAATGCCACTTACCCAGTGTACATCTGTTCGTGGCATGTTGCGCTGCAGATTCACATTCTGTGCACTGTTCCTGCCATCTAGTGTTGGGCTTGGAGTGTTACAAGTTGTTTTTCTTCGAAGAAGTCTTTTCGAGTCACGGGACCGAGTGACTCCTCCCTTTCGGCTCAATTACGCATGGGCGTCGACTCCATCTTACATTGTTTTCCACACAAAGGGTGAGGTAGGAGTTGGTAAAGTAAGGATACTAGAGGTGCCTATGCAATGGAGTAGATATGTATGTACATAGTGTAGTAAAGGAATATTAATTACATATTTACAATTTACATGCAACTAAAACTGCTACAGGCTCCCAGGGAGGTGGGAGGGCACATGTGAATCTGCAGCCCAACATGCCACGAACAGATGTACACTGGGTAAGTGACATTTTCTGTTCAATGGCATGTGTAGCTGCAGATACACATGCTGTGCATAGACTACAAAGCAGTAATCTCCCCAAAAGCGGTGGTCAGCCTGTAGGAGTTGAAGTTGTTTGAAATAATGTTCTTAGTACAGCCTGTCCTACTGTGGCTTGTTGTGTTGCTAACACATCTACACAGTAATGCTTAGTAAAAGTATGGGGCGTAGACCAGGTTGCTGCCTTACAAATCTCGAACATTGGTATATTACCAAGAAAAGCCATTGTGGCTCCTTTCTTTCTAGTGGAGTGTGCCCTTGGGGTAATGGGTAATTGTCTTTTAGCTTTAAGGTGACAGGTCTGAATGAATTTGACTATCCATCTGGCAATGCCCTGTTTGGATATACAGGGAGTGCAGAATTATTAGGCAAATGAGTATTTTGACCACATCATCCTCTTTATGCATGTTGTCTTACTCCAAGCTGTATAGGCTCGAAAGCCTACTACCAATTAAGCATATTAGGTGATGTGCATCTCTGTAATGAGAAGGGGTGTGGTCTAATGACATCAACACCCTATATCAGGTGTGCATAATTATTAGGCAACTTCCTTTCCTTTGGCAAAATGGGTCAAAAGAAGGACTTGACAGGCTCAGAAAAGTCAAAAATAGTGAGATATCTTGCAGAGGGATGCAGCACTCTTAAAATTGCAAAGCTTCTGAAGCGTGATCATCGAACAATCAAGCGTTTCATTCAAAATAGTCAACAGGGTCGCAAGAAGCGTGTGGAAAAACCAAGGCGCAAAATAACTGCCCATGAACTGAGAAAAGTCAAGCGTGCAGCTGCCACGATGCCACTTGCCACCAGTTTGGCCATATTTCAGAGCTGCAACATCACTGGAGTGCCCAAAAGCACAAGGTGTGCAATACTCAGAGACATGGCCAAGGTAAGAAAGGCTGAAAGACGACCACCACTGAACAAGACACACAAGCTGAAACGTCAAGACTGGGCCAAGAAATATCTCAAGACTGATTTTTCTAAGGTTTTATGGACTGATGAAATGAGAGTGAGTCTTGATGGGCCAGATGGATGGGCCCGTGGCTGGATTGGTAAAGGGCAGAGAGCTCCAGTCCGACTCAGACGCCAGCAAGGTGGAGGTGGAGTACTGGTTTGGGCTGGTATCATCAAAGATGAGCTTGTGGGGCCTTTTCGGGTTGAGGATGGAGTCAAGCTCAACTCCCAGTCCTACTGCCAGTTCCTGGAAGACACCTTCTTCAAGCAGTGGTACAGGAAGAAGTCTGCATCCTTCAAGAAAAACATGATTTTCATGCAGGACAATGCTCCATCACACGCGTCCAAGTACTCCACAGCGTGGCTGGCAAAAAAGGGTATAAAAGAAGGAAATCTAATGACATGGCCTCCTTGTTCACCTGATCTGAACCCCATTGAGAACCTGTGGTCCATCATCAAATGTGAGATTTACAAGGAGGGAAAACAGTACACCTCTCTGAACAGTGTCTGGGAGGCTGTGGTTGCTGCTGCACGCAATGTTGATGGTGAACAGATCAAAACACTGACAGAATCCATGGATGGCAGGCTTTTGAGTGTCCTTGCAAAGAAAGGTGGCTATATTGGTCACTGATTTGTTTTTGTTTTGTTTTTGAATGTCAGAAATGTATATTTGTGAATGTTGAGATGTTATATTGGTTTCACTGGTAATAATAAATAATTGAAATGGGTATATATTTTTTTTTGTTAAGTTGCCTAATAATTATGCACAGTAATAGTCACCTGCACACACAGATATCCCCCTAACATAGCTAAAACTAAAAACAAACTAAAAACTACTTCCAAAAATATTCAGCTTTGATATTAATGAGTTTTTTGGGTTCATTGAGAACATGGTTGTTGTTCAATAATAAAATTAATCCTCAAAAATACAACTTGCCTAATAATTCTGCACTCCCTGTAGAGTTACCTGCATGAGGTTTTTGGAAAGCTACGAACAATTGTTTTGTTTTACGAAATTGTTTTGTTCTGTCAATGTAATACATTAGCGCTCTTTTTATGTCTAATGTATGCAATGCCGTTTCTGCTACTGAGTCTGGTTGTGGAAAGAAGACTGGGAGTTCCAAAGTTTGGTCTAGGTGAAAAGGTGATATGACTTTTGGTAAAAATTGTGGATTTGTACGGAGAACAACTTTATGTTTATGTATTTGTATAAAGGGTTCTTGAATAGTAAACGCCTGTATTTCGCTAACTCTTCAAAAGGGAAGTGATGGCTATTAGAAAGGCTACTTTCCAAGTAAAAAATTTAATTTGACAAGAATGCATGGGTTCAAATGGTGGGCCCATGAGTCGTGTTAATACAATCTTAAGATTCCACGAAGGTACTGGTGGTGTCCTTGGGGGTATGAATCTTTTTAGTCTTTCCATAAAGGTTTTAATAACTGGGATTCTAAAAAGTGATTTTGAATGTTTAATCTGCAGATAAGCAGATATTGCAGTGAGATGGATTTTAATGGAAGAGAAGGTTAAATTGTACTTTTGTAAGTGTAGTAAATAACTTACAATGTTTTGTGTGGAGACGTTTAATGGCATAATTTGATTAGCCTGGCAGTAGCAGACAAACCTTTTCCATTTGTTAGCGTAACAATGTCTTGTTGTGGGTTTTCTTGCTTGTTTAATGACCTCCATACACTCTTTGGAGTGCTTCTTTAGTGCCCTTCTGCAGACTTCTTTTAACCGGAGAATCCTCTTTTGCACCATCTTCTAGGTTGGCTGTGGCTCCTGTACTTCCTCGAATCCTCTGCGACCTCTGGACTTGGTCTCCTCTATTCACAGGTCTTCAGGTCCAGGAATCCACCATTTGTTGCTTGCAGTCTTGCTTTGTTCTTGCAATAACTCTTATCATGGCTTGTAGTGTGTCCTGAGGAAACTTGCAGTACTTTACTCCTACTTTCCTGGGCTCCGGGGTGGGGTATTTTACTCACCTTTGTGGTTTTCTTACACTCCCAGCGCCCCTTTACACACTACACTTGCCTAGGGGGGAATATGTGATTCGTATTCCACTTTCTTAGTATATGGTTTGTGTTGCTGTTATGTTTTCTACTGTTTGCACTATTCTGTGACTATTTACTTACCGGATTTTGGTCTCTAGTGTATATATAGTGTATAATACTTACCTCCAGAAGGAGAATTGCCTCTAAGATATTTTGGTCTTGTGTCACTAAAATAAAGTACCTTTATTTTTGGTAACACTGAGTATTGTCTTTACTTGTGGATAAGTACTGTGTAACTATAAGTGGTATTGCAAGAGCTTTGCATGTGTCCTAGTTCAGCCTAAGCTTATCTGCTATAGCTACCTCTATCAGCCTAAGCTGCTAGAACACTACATTTTACTAATAAGGGATAACTGGAGCTGGTATAAGGTTTAAATACCTAGGGTACCGACTAGAAACCAGACCAGCCTTCTGAAGTGTAAGGCCAAATTGGGCAGGAGTCGGTGACAATGGGCCAGGGCTACATAAAGGCGCCGAAGGTAATGCTGTGTGCTACGGGCCAACATGAGGCCACATTGATGTGGATGTATGAGTAATGAAAGGACTTGCTTGAGACGGCTGGCCAGGAGTGTGGTGTATATCTTAGCCTCGCCGCTGATGAGGGAGACTAGATGCACAGGAGGTCAAGGGGGGCTGCTTCATTGGGATTACTGCTATAGTGGCCGCATCTATTTTGGACAGAAAGGCGCCCTACTGTGCCACCTCTTTATAAAGGGCAAGGAATCAGGGTCAAGGTCAGGGTTTCTGGATATTATGCACAGTACTCTGCGGGGCATCCATCAGGACCGGGGGTCTTGTACGATGCCACCACAGTAATGGCTGCACCAATCTCTTCGGCCGTTAGTGGTTCATCAAGCGAGGGAGAGGCAAGTCATTGAGCAACTGAGAGGCAGGGCCAGGGTCCGCTAGGAGGGGCGCCACATATAGATGACCGTAGTTGAGTGCAAATTATGTCGAGAGAGTGCGATGGGTGACACGGAAGTAATCCACTATTTCAGGTATGAGCCTGTTTGCTAATGGGCGGGAGGCCAAACAATATAGCAACCTACCGTTTTTGTCCCTGCAACCATAGACTCTAGTCGTTGTGGCATGCCACAGATATGCTGCTTTTAAGGATTGGAGGCGAATATCCTTGCAAATAATGCTCAATTGCCGAGGCACTCTGCCCTGAAGGTCAGCCAGCCACAAAACCCAGGAAGGTTATTTGATTGGATAGAGTTAGTAAAGAGTTCCTGACTGTAAGGAAATGCCTCCTTGGCATGGTTGCCCCCTGACTTTTTGCCTTTGCTGATGCTATGTTTACAATTGAAAGTGTGCTGAGGCCTGCTAACCAGGCCCCAGCACCAGTGTTCTTTCCCTAACCTGTACTTTTGTATCCACAATTGGCAGACCCTGGCATCCAGATAAGTCCCTTGTAACTGGTACTTCTAGTACCAAGGGCCCTGATGCCAAGGAAGGTCTCTAAGGGCTGCAGCATGTCTTATGCCACCCTGGAGACCTCTCACTCAGCACAGACACCCTGCTAGCCAGCTTGTGTGTGCTAGTGAGGACAAAACGAGTAAGTCGACATGGCACTCCCCTCAGGGTGCCATGCCAGCCTCTCACTGCCTATGCAGTATAGGTAAGACACCCCTCTAGCAGGCCTTACAGCCCTAAGGCAGGGTGCACTATACCATGGGTGAGGGTACCAGTGCATGAGCATGGTACCCCTACAGTGTCTAAACAAAACCTTAGACATTGTAAGTGCAGGGTAGCCATAAGAGTATATGGTCTGAGAGTCTGTCAAACACGAACTCCACAGCACCATAATGGCTACACTGAAAACTGGGAAGTTTGGTATCAAACTTCTCAGCACAATAAATGCACACTGATGCCAGTGTACATTTTATTGAAAAATACACCACAGAAGGCACCTTAGAGGTGCCCCCTGAAACTTAACCGACTATCTGTGTAGGCTGACTAGTTTTAGCAGCCTGCCACAACCCGAGACATGTTGCTGGCCCCATGGGGAGAGTGCCTTTGTCACTCTGAGGCCAGTAACAAAGCCTGCACTGGGTGGAGATGCTAACACCTCTCCCAGGCAGGAATTGTCACACCTGGCGGTGAGCCTCAAAGGCTCACCTCCTTTGTGCCAACCCAGCAGGACACTCCAGCTAGTGGAGTTGCCCGCCCCCTCCGGCCAGGCCCCACTTTTGGCGGCAAGGCCGGAGAAGATAATGAGAATAACAAGGAGGAGTCACTGGCCAGTCAGGACAGCCCCTAAGGTGTCCTGAGCTGAGGTGACTCTAACTTTTAGAAATCCTCCATCTTGCAGATGGAGGATTCCCCCAATAGGATTAGGGATGTGACCCCCTCCCCTTGGGAGGAGGCACAAAGAGGGTGTACCCACCCTCAGGGCTAGTGGCCATTGGCTACTAACCCCCCAGACCTAAACACGCCCTTAAATTTAGTATTTAAGGGCTACCCTGAACCCTAGAAAATTAGATTCCTGCAACTACAAGAAGAAGGACTGCCCAGCTGAAAACCCCTGCAGCGGAAGACCAGAAGACGACAACTGCCTTGGCTCCAGAAACTCACCGGCCTGTCTCCTGCCTTCCAAAGATCCTGCTCCAGCGACGCCTTCCAAAGGGACCAGCGACCTCGACATCCTCTGAGGACTGCCCCTGCTTCGAAAAGACAAGAAACTCCCGAGGACAGCGGACCTGCTCCAAGAAAAGCTGCAACTTTGTTTCCAGCAGCTTTAAAGAACCCTGCAAGCTCCCCGCAAGAAGCGTGAAACTTGCAACCCTGCACCCGGCGACCCCGACTCGGCTGGTGGAGATCCGACACCTCAGGAGGGACCCCAGGACTACTCTGATACTGTGAGTACCAAAACCTGTCCCCCCTGAGCCCCCACAGCGCCGCCTGCAGAGGGAATCCCGAGGCTTCCCCTGACCGCGACTCTTTGAACCTAAAGTCCCGACGCCTGGGAGAGACCCTGCACCCGCAGCCCCCAGGACCTGAAGGACCGGACTTTCACTGGAGAAGTGACCCCCAGGAGTCCCTCTCCCTTGCCCAAGTGGAGGTTTCCCCGAGGAACCCCCCCCTTGCCTGCCTGCAGCGCTGAAGAGATCCCGAGATCTCTCATAGACTAACATTGCGAACCCGACGCTGGTTTTCTACACTGCACCCGGCCGCCCCCGCGCTGCTGAGGGTGAAATTTCTGTGTGGGCTTGTGTCCCCCCCGGTGTCCTACAAAACCCCCCTGGTCTGCCCTCCGAAGACGCGGGTACTTACCTGCAAGCAGACCGGAACCGGGGCACCCCCTTCTCTCCATTCTAGCCTATGTGTTTTGGGCACCACTTTGAACTCTGCACCTGACCGGCCCTGAGCTGCTGGTGTGGTGACTTTGGGGTTGCTCTGAACCCCCAACGGTGGGCTACCTTGGACCAAGAACTGAACCCTGTAAGTGTCTTACTTACCTGGTAAAACTAACCAAAACTTACCTCCCCTAGGAACTGTGAAAATTGCACTAAGTGTCCACTTTTAAAACAGCTATTTGTCAATAACTTGAAAAGTATACATGCAATT
The DNA here is from genome assembly GCF_031143425.1 of Pleurodeles waltl. Taxonomy (NCBI): domain Eukaryota; kingdom Metazoa; phylum Chordata; class Amphibia; order Caudata; family Salamandridae; genus Pleurodeles; species Pleurodeles waltl. The sequence continues at coordinate 851,858,717 of NC_090444.1, forward strand.
TTGATGATTTGAAGTTCCTAAAGTACTTACCTGCAATACCTTTCGAATGAGATATTACATGTAGAATTTGAACCTGTGGTTCTTAAAATAAACTAAGAAAAGATATTTTTCTATATAAAAACCTATTGGCTGGATTTGTCTCTGAGTGTGTGTACCTCATTTATTGTCTTGTGTATGTACAACAAATGCTTAACACTACTCCTTGGATAAGCCTACTGCTCGACCACACTACCACAAAATAGAGCATTAGTATTATCTATTTTTACCACTATTTTACCTCTAAGGGGAACCCTTGGACTCTGTGCATGCTATTCCTTACTTTGAAATAGCACATACAGAGCCAACTTCCTACATTGGTGGATCAGCGGTGGGGTACAAGACTTTGCATTTGCTGGACTACTCAGCCAATACCTGATCACACGACAAATTCCAAAATTGTCATTAGAAATTGATTTTTGCAATTTGAAAAGTTTTCTAAATTCTTAAAAGACCTGCTAGGGCCTTGTGTTAGATCCTGTTTAGCATTTCTTTTAGAGTTTAAAAGTTTGTTAAAAGTTTGAATTAGATTCTAGAACCAGTTTTAGTTTCTTAAAAAGTATTCCAACTTTTAGAAGCATAATGTCTAGCACAGATGTGAATGTGGTGGAACTCGACACCACACCTTACCTCCATCTACAGATGAGAGAGCTAAGGTCACTCTGTAAACTAAAGAAAATAGCAATGGGCCCCAAACCTACCAAAGTACAGCTCCAGGAGCTTTTGGCAGAGTTTGAAAAGGCCAACCCCTCTGAGGATGGCAACTCAGAGGATGAAGATAGTGACTTGGAGGGAAATTCCCCCCCTCCAGTCCTACTTAGGGAGAGCAGGGCTTCTCAAGCCCTGACTCCACAAATAATAGTCAGAGATGCTGGTTCCCTCACAGGAGGGACCAACAACTCTGAAATCACTGAGGATAGCCCCAGTGAAGAGGACATCCAGTTAGCCAGGATGGCCAAAAGATTGGCTTTGGAAAGACAGATCCTAGCCATAGAGAGGGAAAGACAAGAGATGGGCCTAGGACCCATCAATGGTGGCAGCAACATAAATAGGGTCAGAGATTCTCCTGACATGTTGAAAATCCCCAAAGGGATTGTAACTAAATATGAAGATGGTGATGACATCACCAAATGGTTCACAGCTTTTGAGAGGGCTTGTGTAACCAGAAAAGTGAACAGATCTCACTGGGGTGCTCTCCTTTGGGAAATGTTCACAGGAAAGTGTAGGGATAGACTCCTCACACTCTCTGGACAAGATGCAGAATCTTATGACCTCATGAAGGGTACCCTGATTGAGGGCTTTGGATTCTCCACTGAGGAGTACAGGATTAGGTTCAGGGGGGCTCAAAAATCCTCGAGCCAGACCTGCGTTGACTTTGTTGACTACTCAATGAAAACACTAGATGGTTGGATTCAAGGCAGTGGTGTAAGTAATTATGATGGGCTGTACAATTTATTTGTGAAAGAACACCTATTAAGTAATTGTTTCAATGATAAACTGCATCAGCATCTGGTAGACCTAGGACCAATTTCTCCCCAAGAATTGGGAAAGAAGGCGGACCATTGGGTCAAGACAAGGGTGTCCAAGACTTCAACAGGGGGTGACCAAAAGAAAGGGGTCACAAAGACTCCCCAGCAGAAGGGTGATGAGACAACCAAAACTAAAAATAGTAAAGAGTCTTCTACAGGCCCCCAAAAACCTGCACAGGAGGGTGGGCCCAGAGCCTCTTCACAAAACAATGGGTACAAGGGTAAAAACTTTGATCCCAAAAAGGCCTGGTGTCATAGCTGTAAACAGCATGGACACCAAACTGGAGACAAGGCCTGTCCCAAGAAAGGTTCCACTCCAAACTCCCATCCAGGTAACACTGGTATGGCTAGTCTCCAAGTGGGATCAACAGTGTGCCCAGAGCAAATCAGGGTCCACACTGAAGCTACTCTAGTTTCTGAGGGTGGGGTGGATTTGGCCACACTAGCTGTCTGGCCGCCTAACATGCAAAAATACAGACAGCAACTCTTAATTAATGGGACTAGAATAGAGGGCCTGAGGGATACAGGTGCCAGTGTCACCATGGTGACAGAGAAACTGGTTTCCCCTGGCCAATACCTGACTGGAAAAACCTACACAGTCACCAACGCTGACAATCAGAGAAAAGTACATCCCATGGCAATGGTTACTTTAGAATGGGGAGGGGTCAATGGCCTGAAACAGGTGGTGGTCTCCTCAAATATCCCAGTGGACTGTCTGCTTGGAAATGACCTGGAGTCCTCAGCATGGGCTGAGGTAGAGCTAAAAACCCATGCAGCAATGCTGGGTATCCCTGAACTGGTGTGTGTGAAAACAAGAGCACAGTGCAAGGCACAGGGTGAAAAAGTAGAGCTGGAGTCTGGAAAAATGGCCCAGCCTACCAAGGGAACAGGAAAGTCAGTTGGGAAACCAACTGCAACACAGCAAAAGAAAGGGAACCTCTCTTCTCAGGAAGAAGTTCTGCCCTCTGAGGGAACTGAGCCTTTGGAGCTTGAACCTTATCAGGTTGAGCTCTTAGGCCCAGGGGGACCCTCAAGGGAAGAGCTGTGTAAGGGACAAGAAACCTGTCCCTCTCTTGAAGGCCTTAGGCAGCAAGCTGCTGAAGAGTCCAAAGGCAAGAAAAATGGAACACATAGGGTCTATTGGGAAGATGGGCTCCTGTACACTGAGGCCAGAGACCCCAAACCTGGTGCCACTAGGAGAGTGGTAGTGCCTCAGCTGTTCAGAGAGTTCATCCTAACATTGGCCCATGACATCCCCCTTGCTGGACATTTGGGACAAACCAAGACGTGGGAGAGGTTAGTCAACCACTTCTACTGGCCCAATATGTCCAACATGGTTAAGGAGTTTTGCCTCTCCTGCCCCACCTGTCAAGCCAGTGGTAAGACAGGTGGGCATCCAAAGGCCCCCCTCATTCCACTTCCAGTGGTGGGGGTGCCCTTTGAAAGAGTGGGTGTGGACATAGTTGGTCCACTGGAACCTCCCACAGCCTCAGGAAATATGTATATCCTGGTAGTAGTGGATCATGCTACCAGGTATCCTGAAGCTATTCCCCTTAGGTCGACTACTGCCCCTGCAGTAGCCAAGGCCCTCATTGGTATCTTTACCAGAGTGGGTTTCCCTAAGGAGGTGGTGTCTGACAGAGGTACCAACTTCATGTCAGCATACCTAAAGCACATGTGGAATGAGTGTGGAGTGACTTATAAATTCACTACACCATACCATCCACAAACTAATGGCTTGGTTGAGAGATTCAACAAGACATTAAAAGGCATGATCATGGGGCTCCCAGAAAAGCTCAAAAGGAGATGGGATGTCCTCTTGCCATGTCTGCTTTTCGCTTACAGAGAGGTGCCACAGAAGGGAGTAGGATTCTCACCCTTTGAACTTCTGTTTGGTCATCCTGTAAGGGGACCACTTGCCCTTGTTAAAGAAGGCTGGGAGAGACCTCTCCATGAGCCTAAACAGGACATAGTGGACTATGTACTTGGCCTTCGCTCTAGAATGGCAGAGTACATGGAAAAGGCAACCAAAAACCTTGAGGCCAGCCAACAGCTCCAGAAGTTTTGGTATGACCAAAAGGCTGCACTGGTTGAGTTCCAACCAGGGCAGAAAGTCTGGGTTCTGGAGCCTGTGGCTCCCAGGGCACTCCAGGACAAATGGAGTGGCCCTTACCCAGTACTAGAGAGGAAGAGTCAGGTCACCTACTTGGTGGACCTGGGCACAAGCAGGAGCCCCAAGAGGGTGATCCATGTGAACCGCCTTAAGCTCTTCCATGACAGGGCTGATGTGAATCTGTTGATGGTAACAGATGAGGATCAGGAAGCAGAGAGTGAACCTCTCCCTGATCTTCTGTCATCAGACCCAAAAGATGGCACAGCAGATGGAGTGATCTACTCAGACACCCTCTCTGGCCAACAGCAAGCTGATTGTAGGAGGGTCCTACAACAGTTTCCTGAACTCTTCTCCTTAACCCCTGGTCAGACACACCTGTGTACCCATGATGTGGACACAGGAGACAGCATGCCTGTCAAAAACAAAATCTTTAGACAGTCTGACCATGTTAAGGAAAGCATCAAGGTGGAAGTCCACAAGATGCTGGAATTGGGAGTAATTGAGCGCTCTGACAGCCCCTGGGCTAGCCCAGTGGTCTTAGTCCCCAAGCCTCACACCAAAGATGGAAAGAAAGAGATGAGGTTTTGTGTGGACTACAGAGGGCTCAATTCTGTCACCAAGACAGATGCCCATCCAATTCCAAGAGCTGATGAGCTCATTGATAAATTAGGTGCTGCCAAATTTCTAAGTACCTTTGACTTGACAGCAGGGTACTGGCAAATAAAGATGGCACCTGGAGCAAAAGAAAAGACAGCATTCTCCACACCTGATGGGCATTATCAGTTTACTGTTATGCCCTTTGGTTTAAAGAATGCCCCTGCCACCTTCCAAAGGTTGGTGAATCAAGTCCTTGCTGGCTTGGAGTCCTTTAGCACAGCTTATCTTGATGATATTGCTGTCTTTAGCTCCACCTGGCAGGATCACCTGGTCCACCTGAGGAAGGTTTTGCAGGCTCTGCAATCTGCAGGCCTCTCTATCAAGGCATCCAAATGCCAGATAGGGCAGGGAACTGTGGTTTACTTGGGACACCTTGTAGGTGGAGGCCAAGTTCAGCCACTCCAACCCAAGATCCAGACTATTCTGGACTGGGTAGCTCCAAAAACCCAGACTCAAGTCAGGGCATTCCTTGGCTTGACTGGGTATTACAGGAGGTTTGTGAAGGGATATGGATCCATAGTGACAGCCCTCACTGAACTCACCTCCAAGAAAATGCCCAAGAAAGTAAACTGGACTGTGGAATGCCAACAGGCCTTTGACACCCTGAAACAGGCAATGTGCTCAGCACCAGTTCTCAAAGCTCCAGATTATTCTAAGCAGTTCATTGTGCAGACTGATGCCTCTGAACATGGGATAGGGGCAGTTTTGTCCCAAACAAATGATGATGGCCTTGACCAGCCTGTTGCTTTCATTAGCAGGAGGTTACTCCCCAGGGAGCAGCGTTGGAGTGCCATTGAGAGGGAGGCCTTTGCTGTGGTTTGGTCCCTGAAGAAGCTGAGACCATACCTCTTTGGGACTCACTTCCTAGTTCAAACTGACCACAGACCTCTCAAATGGCTGATGCAAATGAAAGGTGAAAATCCTAAACTGTTGAGGTGGTCCATCTCCCTACAGGGAATGGACTTTATAGTGGAACACAGACCTGGGACTGCCCATGCCAATGCAGATGGCCTTTCCAGGTTCTTCCACTTAGAAAATGAAGACTCTCTTGGGAAAGGTTAGTCTCATCCTCTTTCGTTTGGGGGGGGGTTGTGTAAGGAAATGCCTCCTTGGCATGGTTGCCCCCTGACTTTTTGCCTTTGCTGATGCTATGTTTACAATTGAAAGTGTGCTGAGGCCTGCTAACCAGGCCCCAGCACCAGTGTTCTTTCCCTAACCTGTACTTTTGTATCCACAATTGGCAGACCCTGGCATCCAGATAAGTCCCTTGTAACTGGTACTTCTAGTACCAAGGGCCCTGATGCCAAGGAAGGTCTCTAAGGGCTGCAGCATGTCTTATGCCACCCTGGAGACCTCTCACTCAGCACAGACACCCTGCTAGCCAGCTTGTGTGTGCTAGTGAGGACAAAACGATTAAGTCGACATGGCACTCCCCTCAGGGTGCCATGCCAGCCTCTCACTGCCTATGCAGTATAGGTAAGACACCCCTCTAGCAGGCCTTACAGCCCTAAGGCAGGGTGCACTATACCATGGGTGAGGGTACCAGTGCATGAGCATGGTACCCCTACAGTGTCTAAACAAAACCTTAGACATTGTAAGTGCAGGGTAGCCATAAGAGTATATGGTCTGAGAGTCTGTCAAACACGAACTCCACAGCACCATAATGGCTACACTGAAAACTGGGAAGTTTGGTATCAAACTTCTCAGCACAATAAGTGCACACTGATGCCAGTGTACATTTTATTGAAAAATACACCACAGAAGGCACCTTAGAGGTGCCCCCTGAAACTTAACCGACTATCTGTGTAGGCTGACTAGTTTTAGCAGCCTGCCACAACCCGAGACATGTTGCTGGCCCCATGGGGAGAGTGCCTTTGTCACTCTGAGGCCAGTAACAAAGCCTGCACTGGGTGGAGATGCTAACACCTCTCCCAGGCAGGAATTGTCACACCTGGCGGTGAGCCTCAAAGGCTCACCTCCTTTGTGCCAACCCAGCAGGACACTCCAGCTAGTGGAGTTGCCCGCCCCCTCCGGCCAGGCCCCACTTTTGGCGGCAAGGCCGGAGAAGATAATGAGAATAACAAGGAGGAGTCACTGGCCAGTCAGGACAGCCCCTAAGGTGTCCTGAGCTGAGGTGACTCTAACTTTTAGAAATCCTCCATCTTGCAGATGGAGGATTCCCCCAATAGGATTAGGGATGTGACCCCCTCCCCTTGGGAGGAGGCACAAAGAGGGTGTACCCACCCTCAGGGCTAGTGGCCATTGGCTACTAACCCCCCAGACCTAAACACGCCCTTAAATTTAGTATTTAAGGGCTACCCTGAACCCTAGAAAATTAGATTCCTGCAACTACAAGAAGAAGGACTGCCCAGCTGAAAACCCCTGCAGCGGAAGACCAGAAGACGACAACTGCCTTGGCTCCAGAAACTCACCGGCCTGTCTCCTGCCTTCCAAAGATCCTGCTCCAGCGACGCCTTCCAAAGGGACCAGCGACCTCGACATCCTCTGAGGACTGCCCCTGCTTCGAAAAGACAAGAAACTCCCGAGGACAGCGGACCTGCTCCAAGAAAAGCTGCAACTTTGTTTCCAGCAGCTTTAAAGAACCCTGCAAGCTCCCCGCAAGAAGCGTGAAACTTGCAACCCTGCACCCGGCGACCCCGACTCGGCTGGTGGAGATCCGACACCTCAGGAGGGACCCCAGGACTACTCTGATACTGTGAGTACCAAAACCTGTCCCCCCTGAGCCCCCACAGCGCCGCCTGCAGAGGGAATCCCGAGGCTTCCCCTGACCGCGACTCTTTGAACCTAAAGTCCCGACGCCTGGGAGAGACCCTGCACCCGCAGCCCCCAGGACCTGAAGGACCGGACTTTCACTGGAGAAGTGACCCCCAGGAGTCCCTCTCCCTTGCCCAAGTGGAGGTTTCCCCGAGGAACCCCCCCCTTGCCTGCCTGCAGCGCTGAAGAGATCCCGAGATCTCTCATAGACTAACATTGCGAACCCGACGCTGGTTTTCTACACTGCACCCGGCCGCCCCCGCGCTGCTGAGGGTGAAATTTCTGTGTGGGCTTGTGTCCCCCCCGGTGTCCTACAAAACCCCCCTGGTCTGCCCTCCGAAGACGCGGGTACTTACCTGCAAGCAGACCGGAACCGGGGCACCCCCTTCTCTCCATTCTAGCCTATGTGTTTTGGGCACCACTTTGAACTCTGCACCTGACCGGCCCTGAGCTGCTGGTGTGGTGACTTTGGGGTTGCTCTGAACCCCCAACGGTGGGCTACCTTGGACCAAGAACTGAACCCTGTAAGTGTCTTACTTACCTGGTAAAACTAACCAAAACTTACCTCCCCTAGGAACTGTGAAAATTGCACTAAGTGTCCACTTTTAAAACAGCTATTTGTCAATAACTTGAAAAGTATACATGCAATTTTGATGATTTGAAGTTCCTAAAGTACTTACCTGCAATACCTTTCGAATGAGATATTACATGTAGAATTTGAACCTGTGGTTCTTAAAATAAACTAAGAAAAGATATTTTTCTATATAAAAACCTATTGGCTGGATTTGTCTCTGAGTGTGTGTACCTCATTTATTGTCTTGTGTATGTACAACAAATGCTTAACACTACTCCTTGGATAAGCCTACTGCTCGACCACACTACCACAAAATAGAGCATTAGTATTATCTATTTTTACCACTATTTTACCTCTAAGGGGAACCCTTGGACTCTGTGCATGCTATTCCTTACTTTGAAATAGCACATACAGAGCCAACTTCCTACACTGACGTTGATGAGGAAACAGAAACTTTTTAGAAGATGAATCATCATCTGCAGGTGATCCCTCAATCTGAACGGGCACTGATCCATGAGAAGAAGATAAACTGAATAAATAATCAGACGATATCCCAGAGCCCTCCCATATTCCAGAACCTTGGTAAAGCACCAAGGGGCTAACGATAAGCCAAAGGGCAGGGTGTGAACTCGAAGACCAAACCGAGCCACTGGAATTGCAAGAACCTGTGGTGAGGAGGAAATACAGGGACTGCAAGGTACACATTCCTGAGGTCCAAACATACCATCCAATTGTCTGGCCATAGTAAATCGCACAGGAGGTTAATCTCCTTCATTCTGATATGACAGTTTATCAGCCAACCATTGAACTCTCAGGCTGATGACTGGTCGCTGTCCACTGTCCCGCTTCTCCACCAAGAACAGTTCGCTTAGAAAGATGTGGGGGTGCAGCTGAGACTTGATAATGGCCCAGGAGAGAATGGGGCACTCTCTCCTAAGCTTAGCTCTAACGTCCTTCTCCAGAGGCTTTCTAATTCAGCTCGCCACACATTTGCCTTTCTCTGAAGGGAACCAAACCGCCAAACTGGGATTTTTATTATTATTAGATATCTGTAGAGTGCATGGCTACCCCGAGGCCTCCTAGCACTAATGCGGGACCATTTAACAAATAAAGCTGACAGGCTATAAAGAAAATAAAAAAGAAAGGCCTTGAGCTTTTTACGAAACTGAAGTTCTGAGTTTTCTGATCGAAGCTCCAGTGGTAAAGAATTCCATAGGTGACCCGCCTTGAGGGCAAACAACCTGCCTCCACATCTTACTTTATTAAACCGAAGTGTATTGATCAAAGAAGCGGAGGAAGATCTGAGTGATCTCTGGGAGTTGTAAGGAGTTATAATATGCCTGAGAAAATCCTGACCCCTATTGTGGAGTGCACGTAGCAGAAGGCTTTAAAGTTAATGCGCTGTTCAATGGGGAGCCAGTGAAGAGAACACAGAGCAGATTTAGGCGATTGGTGCCTCAGGGTACCCGTTAAAAGGCAGGCAGCAGCCTTATGCACCACCTGTAGTCTCTTTAGCACATAGGAAGGAGAACTGAAGAACAAAACATTCCCATGGTCTAGGTGAAACAGTATCAGGGCCTGGACAATGAGCCTTTTAGCTACAAAGGGAAGAAATGTGAAAATCTTCCTACCAGTCCTCACTAAGTAAAAGCAAGTAGCTGCCAATTTTTTTTGAGTGGCATTGCATTGTGAGGCGAGAGCCCAGCCAAAAACCTAGACTCTTTATATTATCTTTGGGAAAGGGAAGGTAATTTATTCCTGCTGAGACTAAAGCATGAGGCTTCAAACATTAACAATTTCCTACCAACATAACCTCAGTTTTTTCCTCATTTAACTTGAGTTTGCTGTTCGCCATCCAGTTAGTGAAATTGGATAGGCATGAAGAGAGAGAGGCAAAATCTGAGCTGGTCCCAGTAGAAGGAGAAAAAAAAAACAATTGAGTGTCATCAGCATAAGACACAAGAGACATGGGGTTCCACGATCTTTGCCGGGGGGTGGGGGGGCATATAAATATTGAAGAGCGTAGTGCTTAATGAAGAACCCTGTGGAACCCCACAGGTCAGCAGGAAGGCATCAGAATAATAGGATTGATCCAGGATTTGAAAAGTTATTTGACTCAGATATGAGGAAAGCCAACTGAGGCAGGTACTTTCAATTCCCATTTGGGAGGCTCTGCGAAGAAGAACTTTATTATCTACTTTGTCAAAAGCGGCGCTTAGATCTAATACAATGATTGCTGCGTATCTGCCAGCATCCACACGTCTAGTGTCTTCAGTGACAGCCAACAAGGCTGTTTCGGTGCTGTGGAGCGGTCTGAATCCCATTTGGGTATTATGTAGAAGATTATGTTCCTCTAGAAAACCTGAGAACTGAGAGCTGATATGTTTCTCGATTATTTTTAACGCAATGGGAAGAAGAGCAATTGGTCTATAGTTAGATAGTGAAGCTCTGTCATGACTGTTCTTTTTTTTTTTGTAAAAGAGGCTTAAGTACCGCATGTTTTCGTTGTTGTGGGACATGCCCATGTAACAACGAGTCATTCAAAATGTTCATTAGCACCGGTGATATAACTTTGGATCCTAGAGCTAAGATAGAAGGCGGGGGAAGGGTCCAGAGGAGATCCGGATTTAATGGAGCCCAGATATTTATCTACTAGATCTTTAGTCAGAGGCTGGAAAGCTGAGAGTGAGGCTCGAGGGGGCTGATCGTCAGGATGAAGGACAAACTCATCCTCAGTGCAAGAATTACTAGGAAGAGTTTCTTGTATTTGAGCAATTTTCTTTTGAAAAAAAAAACAGCCTAATTCATTACTATGTGCCTGAGAGCCCTTTACTATGTTCTTGACGGGAGGAAGCTTAAGGGATGAACCAGATCTTCAGGATTCAACATGTCTCAGATCTCCCCTGCCACTTGGACATCTGTGCATGTATGGGCAGGCACCGGGAATGGTCAACAGGATCTGGAGGGACCCACCTCATCCGCTGAACCATTATTCCAGTCTGCTGGAGGTTGTATGATGCGCAAAGGGTGTCTGCTGAATTCTCAAGGCCCACCATGGTAGGGCGTTCCACAAAGGCCTTTTTAGCCCTATCAAAGGCCGCAAGATCGACCCCGCCTCTATCCTACATTTAGGAGGTCACTGTGGGTGATGATCAATTCCCAAAAAAGAAACCGGACTGCGCAGGCATATGCTAGCTGTAAGAGGAACATCTCTAGTGGTTTGAAGGCTGAGGCCACCGCTTGCAGAATAGGAGGCATTCACTGCCTCTCAGAATTAATTATCAATGGGAAGGACTGAAATGGTCTCTTCCTCATGGTACTCGTCATCCGCAGAGGGCTCCATTATGGTGTACTCACAGAATTTGTTACCCGCAGGGAGTGTAAAAGTATTGCTGATAACACGAGAAAGGAACTGGGTGACCCAAAAATATGTTATGCCAGACTGCAAGGGCTAATTGTAAAGCTGGATGAACCAGGACAATATTTGACGGGCTGGTAGCACTGAAATCTGAGACGCTGGTCAAGGATACAGATGGTTAAAATGGGATACTCTTACCTCGTGCGCCTAGCCACGAAATGGTGAAATGTGCAGTTATGGAGTCCCACTATGTAGCGTGGATGACACCGCTACTACAGACTCCAGAGGCAATGGCCGCTTAAGTAGACTGTACAGACCCTCTAGCTGGCGTCTAGGCTTCCAGAAGCGTCAGTGTGGGATGGTGAACGATGTCGGTGGGGGAAGTTGACACAAGTTAAGATGCGCTTTCCTGCAAATCATCAAGATGCTTTAAGCGCATCGGAAACAACTGCCCTCAAGCGGGCAAACGGTCTCACCGCGCTCCCAAGAACAGCTGAAAAGGCAGACGCAAGCGGAAGGGTCGGAGACACACTCCCGTGGCGCAAAAACTAGTTAATCACCTACCAACTTGGACATTAAAATTGAGAATAAAGCAGGAGGCACTGTGCGGGAGCAGGAAAGAAAGAGGAAGACCCAAGGAATAGGCTGATTTATATGGATGATGTCTGTTGAACTCCAATTGGTTGAAGTTTTATGTAGTTCCATTCCCGGGGTATATTGTGGAAGAAAGGAACAAAAGTGAGCATAATTCTCATCTCTGCTCCTGACATAGAATCGGGCTGTGGTTCTAAAAACTTTAGGAAGCACTGCTCTAGAGGCTATATATTAGTTTACACAGCCACAAAAAAAGACTTTGAAGGCCAACATTTCTGAGGCAAATACATGGATGAAAGAATTGTTTTGTGTCTGCAAGGAGATGGTGTTCACAATCCTATTGTGATACAGAAGAATGTATCTCTTCCCCATTGCAGATTAACGTGGCACACAACAAGGTTGCCCACTGCCCCCCCCAGCACAGAAACTACGTCAGAGGAGAGTGGGGTATTCCACTATCTGGGGAAATTGGCACAACCTCATTATATGCGGACAATGTCCTGATTTACATCGAGACATTCGTAACGGCTTTGCCCCAATCCTGACTCGGCTACGGGACTTCCACTTGGCTTCTGGGGTGAGAGTGCACTGGGCAAAAAAGTCTTGCCTATTCCCTTAGCATCCGCACTGCCCTCCACAGGACTTTCAAATTGAGGGACACCCCACGTTCAAATATTTGGGCATTAATATATACCATGTTAAACAAGATTTACTGGACGGTAATTTTACAAAAGCAGTGGCAGCAATGAGGCCTCAGATGCCCCTTACCATTCAGGGCAGGGTGTCGTTGACAAAAAGGGTGATGTTACCCCGTCTGTTATATTTCTTTCAGAATCTACCACTCAATATACCCCAGTCCACCTTTCGAGCTTTGTATTCCACATTGGGTCCTTTATTTGGGACAAGGGGAGACGTCGGGTAGTGCTTCAGAAACTATAGCTTCCCATAACAAAAGGTGGCTTAGGAGCCCCGAATTCTGAACATTATTATCTGGCGGCGCAGTTGCAGTGGCCCACATATTTGTTGGTGGGGCGATATACGGAGGAGGTAGGCCCCCCTCACCCCTGCACAGGTGTGAGTAGAGATGCAACATCTCTTTATGCCTCAGGCGCACCTCCTGACAATGGCTAATAGCTTACTGAAGATTTTGTTTTAAAGCTTTTGCCGTAGCCTGAAACTTATACCAAAAGATCCTGCTTTATTCGCCAGACATACCACTGCGGTCAATCTCTACCTATCATGAGATGCTGGGAGAACTGGGGCTGACCACGTGGGAGGAGGCGGGTGTGGATGCAATGGGTGCTCTGTTTTAGGAGAGCACGCTCTTGACATATGAGCAGCTGCAGGAGGAGACTGGGTTGCCTGCGGGACACTTCCTGGCACATGCACATCTGTTAGCGGAGGTGCTCTGTCTGTGGGGCATAGCTGACACAGAACCAGACCCCAAGCCTCTACTGGAATTGGTGTTTACAACAGGTAAAGAGCGCAAATTGATTACACGGCTGGCCTGCGTGTTTGCGCATGCTGCACAGGACCCCTTACTTGCAACATGTAGAGAGTGGGAGAGGGACCTAGGTAAAGAATTTACGGTTAAGGAATGGGAGACAGCTACAGAATATCCTATGCGAGTGTCGTGAAATGCAAAATTTCAATATATCCAGCATAACATTCTGCATAGAGTGTGCCTCCACCAATGCCAGTTATCCGGAGCGGACATTAAACATATGTTCTGGGACTGTTCAAAATTTGTAAATTATTGGGCCCAAATACACACTGAAATAGAAAGGGTTACGGGGCACTCTGACATGTGCTTGCTGGAGGGTCCACTGCTTGGTCTCTTCCAAAAATCATTGGTCGCCAAGGCCAATAATAGATTTATTGATCTGGCGTTACTAGTGGCCTGTAGATTTACAACTATGCACTGGAAATCCCAAGTGCTACCTGGTACGGCCCACTGGCAGGCAGGGACACTTAGGTGGGGCAGAGCGGAAACAGGGGCACTGAGGCGAGAAGAAAATAGAGGCCTCCGTAAATATCCCATTGCTGTAGACTAGGAAACATTGTTATTTGACCTTCATACCCACCCCCCTGACACTTAATGCCACCCTCGATGACACCTAACGATCCTCCTTTTAACCAGTCAGGTCACCTACAGGCTCTGATGATGGGAGCGAAGGTCCCCACACCCTACAAACCAGCGCAGATTGGGGTAAACATGAGATACTGGTGTAGCTCAAGAGTCGGTTGAGGAGGTTGTGCAACTGGGATTCTGCAACAAAGGTAAAAATCTCTTCACATGCTGGTTCACTTGATGTGATATTGTTTGTGTTGTAGAAGAAATGACCGGTTTACTTCTGCAATTCTTCTTACACATCCTGTTTTGTACATGTTGGCATTTGCACATGTCACAATGGCGAATGCTCCTGCACTGTATTCTGCAATGTGTTTGCAATACTGAAATATCTATTTAAATGGTTAAAAAAAAAAAATTCCTCCACACAAGGTTAACAAAAATATAATGACTCTTTACATAATAAATAGAAGACCAAAACAACAAAAATCCAATAAATAGTTTAGAAGTTAGGCATTGAAATAAATATGGTCACAATAATGTTATGCCACTGCAAGTAATAAAAATCTTGTGCTGAGTCAATGCATTATTTTTAAAGATGGTTGCACACGTTAAGCGGAGGTTTAAAATATTCGGGGCTCATTTTAGGGACTTTACGGTAATGTCGCAGAATGCACTTTCAGTGGCTATTGCCAACGTCATTCTGCTGCTGATAAATCAAGTATGGCCTCACAGGTGGGACCGCTAGTAGAAATACGGTATTATTCCCCCACCAGCGAGGAGCGTCTGGTAATCAACTGGCACCACGTCTAGCAATCACCCAAGTATCCACTCGGGAGCAGTCAAAAAGAGTTATTCTTTCCTGTTTTGTAATAGCTCAAGACTTGTCCTTCTGTAAGAGATGACAACTGAGATCTGCAGGACATTCTGCTGAGTTGTGCATTTTTGCGCAGAAAGGTCTCTGGTTAGGCCTTTTCTAAATTTGTGTTTGAAACTTAAAAGGGAAAGACAAGAAGTCTAAAATTAAGAAGCCCAAAAGTGGTATATCTGTCAGGAACATGTATAGCCACACCCTTTCAAGGATGTGAGCACCCACTGTGCTACTTTTGTTTCTTGGCTCAACTGTTTCAATTATAACCAATGGGGTCTTGAACATAATATATATAGTGTGCATGATTCATTCAGCAGAGCTACTGGTCTCAACTGTACCCATCTCTCTGCAGCTAAATAAACAAGATTATTTTCTACGTCTGCATTCTGTCCCATTTGTGAGCAGTGACATTATTTACACTCTAGCAGAGGGGTAGTACTGAAGCACAATGAAGGGGAACTGGATAATACTGTTTATAAATATTCATGAACAGTTGTGGGGCAGTCTCCCTAGCAGGAGAGTGAAAGAGCCTGAGTTTGCACCCCAAGAGTTCCAGATGAAGACCCCTAGTATTAGGAAAGTTTTGGTCAGTTCCATGCCCTGACCCGAGGTATTACGGACCTGCTGTTGCACAAATATGCAAATGGTAACAGCAAAGTAGAAGAGAACACAGGTTGGGGACTAACTATGCCATAATCAAGTGGATCCTGAATGCATATCACATTTGCCTACCGTGAATTTCCAATTATACAGAGATAACTTCCTGTGAAATAGCAGAATTGGTAGGAAAGGCAAAAGGGTGAGGAGACACAAAGAAGATAGGCATACAAAGTAGCAATGAGCAGCCGGAATCCCCATCAGCAGAAATACGTGACTGAATAAACAAAGTTCTAACTACTCCACTGTAAGCTGCAGACCATTCCTCAAGCAAGTCCCTGGACAAACAGAAATGCATACAATGCACAGTCAATCAGAAAAACCTGAGGCACTGGAGATCAAATTAGAGATGGTAGCACTGGATTTGGGCCCGGTGAGCACAATAGAAGATGCTCCAACTGTGAAGAGGCCTGACATTCAAATTTTGAAATCCCAGGTGTCTCAACTACGAAAGAGGGTGAGGTTCCTCGATTACAGTGTTGAGAATGCAGAGGGATTTTAAGGAGGAACACCCTCCGCACAGCTGGCATAACTGAAAATGTAAAGGGCCATATTAAGGTACCACAACTTAAGAAATAGTCACAGTTTTGAACCTTTAGTTGAACAACTATGTTTGATATAAATGTGACTTGTGAGGATTTGGGTATACTATATGATATGGGTGTGAGGCCTTACCAAGCAGTACACTCGCAAAAACTGTCTTGTGTCCATTCAGATATGTTTCTTTAACTGTAAGCTCAACCCCGAGTAGCTGCGGCTGCGAGCAGTAACACTTAGCAAAAGGAACAATAATGTGTAAATCATTTAACAGCAACAAACTGAATAAAAAAGTTGCACGACGAAAGAAACAAGACACCAATTTATAAAGATAGATTCAATTTTTATACAAATATTTAGAGACCTCAAGCATCAAAATCCACTGGAGGGTTCCGGAGATACAGATTTTTTTTAAAGTAATAAATAACCTTTATATCAACCACAAACAAGCACTGGCAAACAAAAGGTTTGGAAACTTTTGAAAAGTTTGTAAAAGCTAGTTCGGCATCTCAGGCACGAGTTGGGCAACCACGTCCGGCAGGACAGGTGTGTAGGGGCCCAAAAAGGATGCACTAGGCAGTACAAGGCCCGGGGCCTCCCTCCCACTGCCCCTTATCTCATTGGGTGCTGAACGGCCCAGGAAATAGACGATCTGGAGATGAGACAGTGGCACCAAGCCCCTGGGGACACGAGAACCGAGTGCCAGTGGTAGAGTGGGGCACGGAGGGGAGCCCCCTGTGGTTCAGAATTGGCGCCGGATCTTGGACTCTGGGGCATCACCGACCGTAGTTGCCGATCTACGCCGCGAACAAGGAGGTCGTGGAGGTGAGGCCTGAAAGAGTATTCCTGCAGTGCACACTAACAAAGGTGAGTACCCTTTCATAAGGCGTCGGAAGGTGGAGAGCGGCGACCGCTGGTGGTGGTTTAGCGAAGACCAGGCCCCAAAGCCCAACGAAGGGCGGTGCATGAGGCGAAACACAGGAGCCGGCCTGCAGACAGACACGGTCACATCAGAAGTAATGGGCAAAGATAGGCAGACCCGCCCAGCTGCCGCACAGACACGCATAGACCAATTTGCCACGGGTCCCAGTGGAGCACGGAAAGAGGATCGAGTCACGGAGGAAGGAGATGGGAGGCAGGCCGGGACCGGCGATCTGGCAACCATCCTTCAGGCTATCCAGTTGTCCCAGGCAGCGGTGGAGGTTAAGATCGGAGAAGTGAGGGTAGATGTGGCCTTAGTACGCCAGGACCTCCACAATGCCACAGCCAGGATGACGGAAGCGGAGTCCAGAATCTCCACGGTGGAGGACAACCTGACCGCCCTTAAAACACAGGTGTCAAAGTTAAGAGCCCGCACAGCACAACTATACCGCAGAGCTGAAGACGCCGAAAACAGGTCCCGATGCAATAACCTTTAGGATTGTGGGACTCCCGGAGAACGCCGCGGCCTCCTTCCTGGCCGCATTCCTGGAGGAATGGTTCCGATCCTGGATGCCCCGGGCTTGCCTAAAACCGTGGTTTGCGAATGAACGAGCTCATAGGGTCCTACAGGCCAGGCCTCCGCCGGGCTCTCCGGCGCGGCCGGTGATTCTCCGCCTTTTCAACTTCAAAGACAGGGATCCAATACTTCAGGCGGCGCGCTCGAAAGGAGACTTCTACTGTGAGGGAACAAAAGTCATGGTGTTCCCAGACTACACAAGGGACGTACAGGTACAGCGCCGCTCGTTTATAGAGGTAAAACAAAAACGGAGAGTGATAAATGTGCCCTACCGCCTTCTCTTTCCTGCTAAGCTAAGGGTGGTCCATAAGAACAAGACTTATTTCTTCAAGACCCCTGGTGCGGCATGGTCATGGTTAACAGAGGAGGTTCCATTGGGTTCTGCCGGAGGAGAGCAGAGGGCAGGCCTTCATTGGGCAGCAGACAGTCAGTCAAAGGCAGCGACAGTGGGGGCCCCGCCGGAGGACCCGCTCCAGGAAGCGCAAAGAAAGAAGAGACTCACACTCAGTCTCCCCTGAAGGATCTACAAAGGGGACGCCACTGGGGCCAAAGGCGGCAGGTGAGCAGGGGTGCGCAGGAGGTGGCTCACAAGCAGAAGACTCTGGGGAGCTGCGCCCCGCAACGATGGACGACACTGATCTATCCCGGAGCCCGGCGCTGTGATTCTCCTCCGGAGAGGGGAGGGTGAGGCCTATATAGCTCTTGAACAAGATGTGTTTGTGTATAATGTAATACTTCTTAATCCACAGAAATGGAGGGGTCCACCACAGCTCAGGCAATAGGTGTTTTCAGCTCACTATTTTCGGGAGTGAGCTGTTTGAAAAGGGCGACAGATGCTTCTTGGGGGAAGTATGGGGTGGGGCGGGTGTTGGGGGGTATGGGAGTTATCGCTCAGCTGCAGGGCTGTTGTTAATGTTATTTGAAGTTATTGTTGGCTTGTTGCCTCACTTGCCGACAGGGGGTAGCAGAACAAAGACGCCATGGCAGGGAACACATACAGCACAGGAGAAATTGTACCAGTCCAGGGCTACACAAGGGAAGCGGAGGGAGAGGGGGAAAGATGAATGTCCATAAACAAACTAAATGAATGGGTTCGACTCATATTATATCTTGGAATGTTAACCGACTCCTGGATAAGATTAAACGGTCAGCAGTGCTCACACATGTCCACAAATACAAACCCAATATTCTCCTGATGCAGGAGACACACCTCATTGGAAATCACTGCCCCTTTTTAGCCAGGGTATTTCACGTGAGGTTCACGAAGGGATCACGTGGTGTGGCAATAGTGCTTCACTGCTCGCTGCCGATGGTTTTGGTACGGGTGTGGAGAGACACACAGGGTAGGTATGTGGCGATTTTGGGGACAATAGAGGGTCGAACACTGAACATCGTTAGTGTATATGCCCCTCCGACCATGGTGCGTGGGACCCTAGGAGATCTGACACAACTACTGTTGGAGTTACCCCCCGGGGTCACGGTACTGGGGGGCGATTTTAATCCAGTTCTGAACCCTGGGCTGGACACGAGCGGGGGTGGGGTCATCGGCCCATAGGCAGGTCATGGTGTGGGAAAGTACCATCTTGCCTGGCATGTTACCCCCATTTTCATTATATGTATGTATGTTTTAGCCCCTGTGTCACTGGGATCCTGCTAGGCCGGACCCCAGTGCTCATAGTATGTGTTCCCTGTGTGGTGCCTAACTATCACTGAGGCTCTGCTAACCAGAACCTCAGTGTTTATGCTCTCTTCTTTCTAAATTTGTCACTGCAGGCTAGTGACTAAACTTACCAATTCTCATTGGCACACTGGTACACCCATATAATTCCCTTGTATATGGTACTTAGGTACCCAGTGTATTGGGGTTCCAAGAGATCCCTATGGGCTGCAGCATTTCTTTTGCCACCCACAGGGAGCTCAGGCAATTCTTACACAGGCCTGCCACTGCAGCCTGAGTGAAATAACGTTCACGTTATTTCACAGCCATTTTTCTCTGCACATAAGTAACTTATAAGTCACCTAAATGTCTAACCCTCACTTGGTGAAGGTTTGGTGCCATGTTACTTAGTGTGTGGGCACCCTGGCACTAGCCAAGGTACCCCACATTGTTCAGGGCAAATTCCCCAGACTTTGTGAGTGCGGAGACACCATTACACGTGTGCACTATACATAGGTCAATACCTATGTATAGCGTCACAATGGTAACTCCGAACATGGCCATGTAACATGTCTAAGATCATGGAATTGTCACCCCAATACCATTCTGGTATTGGGGTGACAATTCCATGATCCCCCGGGTCTCTAGCACAGAACCCAGGTGCTGCCAAACTGCCTTACCGGGGTTTCCACTGCAGCTGCTGCCAACCCCTCAGACAGGATTCTGCCCTCCTGGGGTCCAGGCAGCCCTGGCCCAGGAAGGCAGAACAAAATATTTCCTCTGAGAGAGGGTGTTACACCCTCTCCCTTTGGAAATAGGTGTGAAGGGCTGGGGAGGAGTAGCCTCCCCCAGCCTCTGGAAATGCTTTGATGGGCACAGATGGTGCCCATCTCTGCATAAGCCAGTCTACATGGGTTCAGGGATCCCCCAGCCCTGTTTCTGGAGAGAAACTGGACAAAGGAAAGGGGAGTGACCACTCCCCTGACCAGTACCTCCCAGGGGAGGTGCCCAGAGCTCCTCCAGTGTGTCCCAGACCTCTGCCATCTTGGAAACAGAGGTGTTGGGGGCACACTGGACTGCTCTGAGTGGCCAGTGCCAGCAGGTGATGTCAGAGGCCCCCTCTGGTAGGCTCTTACCTCTCTTGGTAGCCAATCCTCCTTTCTTGGTAGCCAAACCTCCTTTTCTGGCTATTTAGGGTCTCTCCTCTGGGGAATTCTTCAGATAACGAATGCAAGAGCTCACCAGAGTTCCTCTGCACTTCCCTCTTCGATTTCTGCCAGGGATCGACCACTGACTGCTCCAGGACACCTGCAAAACCGCAACAAAGTAGCAAGACGACTACCAGCAACATTGTAGCGCCTCATCCTGCCGGCTTTCTCGACTGTTTCCTGGTGGTGCATGCTCTGGGGGTCATCTGCCTTCATACTGCACTGGAAGCCAAGAAGAAATCTCCCTTGGGTCGACTGAATCTTCCCCCTGCTAACGCAGGCACCAAAAGACTGCAGCACCGGTTCTCTGGGTCCCCTCTGATCCTGACAAGCGTGGTCCCTGGAACACAGGAACTCTATCCAAGTGACTCCCACAGTCCAGTGGTCATTTAGTCCAAGTTTGGTGAAGGTAAGTCCTTGCCTCCCCACGCTACACTGCCAACATGTGTACTGCGTGATTTGCAGCTGCTTCGGCTCCTGTGCTCTCTTCCAGGATTTCCTTCGTGCACAGCCTAGCCTGGGTCCCCAGCACTCTGTCCTGCAGTGCTCAACCCTCTGAGTTGGCCTCCGGCGTCGTGGGACCCTCCTTTGTGACTCTGACCCAGCTCCGGTTCACAAATCTTCCAAGTGCCTGTTCGGGTACTTCTGCGGGTGCTGCCTGCTTCTGTGGGGGCTCTCTGAATTGCTGAGTGGCCACTCTGTCTCCTCCTCCAAGGGGCAACCTCCTGGTCCTTCCTGGTCCCCTGCAGCACCCAAAAACCTCTACCGCGACCCTTGCAGCTAGCAAGGCTTCTTTGTGGTATTTTTGCGTGGGAACACCTCTGCAATCTTCATCGCGACGTGGGACATCTTCCATCCAAAGGAGAAGTTCCTAGTCCTCTTCGTTGTTGCAGAATTCCAAGCTTCTTCCATCCGGAGACAGCTTCCTTGCACCTTCATCCGGGGTTTCCTGGGCTCCTGACCCCCCCCCCCCCCCCGACACTATTGCGACTCTTGGACTTGGATCCCCTTGCCTTGCAGGTCCTCAGGTCCAGGAATCCGTCTTCAGTGCTTTGCTGGTGTTTGTGGTTCTTGCAGAATCCCCCTATCACGACTATTGTGTTCTTTTGGGGTAATTGGTGTACTTTATCACCCCTTTTCAGGGTCTTGGGGTGGGGTATCTTGGACACCCGGACTGTTTTCTTACAGTCCCAGCGACCCTCTACAAGCTCCCATAGGTCTCGGGTCCATTTGTGATTCGCATTCCACTTTTGGAGTATATGGTTTGTGTTGCCCCTAGACCTATGTTTGCCTATTACAACCTATTGTAATTCTAACCTGTTTGCATTACTTTTCTGACTCTTACTTACCCGTTTTGGGTTTGTGTACATATAACTTGGGTATATTACTTACCTTCTTACTGAGGGTACTCACTGAGATACTTGTGGCATATTGTCATAAAAATAAAGTACCTTTATTTTTAGTAACTCTGTGTATTGTGTTTTCTTATGATATAAGTGGTATAGTAGGAGCTTTGCATGTCTCCTAGTTCAGCCTAAGCTGCTTTGCCATCGCTACCTTCTATCAGCCTAAGCTGCTACAAACACCTCTATTCTACTAATAAGGGATAACTGGACCTGGCACAGGGTGTAAGTACCACAAGGTACCCACTATAAGCCAGGCCAGCCTCCTACACGTGGCCACTAGCCTATCCGGGTGGATGTCGTCGGCGGGGCTCTGCGATGATTGGAGAACATGGCATCTGCGGTGCAGACAATTTACACACATCTCCACGGCTCACAATACACAATCTAGGATAGATCTTGTGTTCATGCCGGCCACCGATTGTTGTCACCTTTCACACATTGCGATTCTACCGATTGGGATCTCCGACCATGCGCCAGTCCGGCTCGGTGTGGGACATGCAAACTCGTTGGTCCACCCCATGTGGCGGCTGAATGCATGGTACCTGCAGGATGAGGATTATGTCAATAGTCTAAAGGAGTCACTGCACGAGTACTTCAGTATTAACAAGGGCTCAGTGGGGTCGTCCGGGACCCTGTGGGCGACGAGCAAAGCGGTGCTGAGGGGGACGGCCAGAAGCCTGGTCCGTGCGCGGGAGCACTCCCTGACTTCTCGAGTTGCCCAGCTGGAGGCCCGTGCCATTCACTTGGAGGCGGAGCAGGAGGCACATCCCAAAGAAAGGATAACCAGACAACTCCTGCTAATACAAGAGGAGTTTCGTAGTCAGTCTTTAGAAGCGGCTAAACACACGTGGCGCGCTCCCACGGCCCGGGTCTACGGATGGGGGAATAAGACTGGGAAATTGCTATATTGGTTGATATCCCAACAGCAGACTTCTCGAATTGTCCCCGAAATCTGCAACGAGCATGGGGAACATGGGTACAGGCTCCAAGAAGTGGCCGAGGCATTCGCTGCATACTACAGGGTCCTGTATCGGGAGACTGGTTCCGGGAGGTCAGACATCTCAGATACATTTTTGGCAGACATTCTTCTCCCGGCGTTACCCGGGGTGGAGGTCCGGGCACTGGAGGAGCCGCTCACTGAAACGGAAATTGGAGAGGCCATTACAGCGATGGGGGTGGGAAAGACTCCTGGGCCGGATGGGTTTCCACCAGAATATTATATGGTGTTTAGGGGTGACCTGCTGCCGCGTCTTGCAAATCTTTATGCAGAGGTGGACCAGCTGGGCTCCTTTCCGGAGGGGTTGGATGTAGCCACTGTTGTCGTTTTGCCCAAGACCCAACCCCCATCCTTTCACTGTGCGGACTACAGACCTATATCCCTGATTAACAGTGAAGTAAAAATTTATGCCGCGATCCTGGCCTCCCGCCTAAAGAGGGTGATGCCTCTGCTGATACACCCAGATCAATGTGGATTCATGGCCGGCCGCAGCACGGGTCACTGTATACGACGGCTCCACATGGCCATCGCAGGGCGCCACCGACTGCCCCAGAATCTGGCCCTTCTATTTATAGACTAAGAAGGCTTTTTGCTCAGTTGACTGGGGGTTCCTCTTCGTGGTGCTCCGGCGGGCTGGTTTTGGACCCAGGTTTTGCCGAATGGTCCGGGCCCAGCGCGTGTACAGGATAATGGAGTCTTATCTTCGGAGATTCGCGAAGTCGGACACACTGGGCATTTCCCTGCTGGGAGACGCATGGAAAGGGAACGAATTGAAGTCCTTCCAGGAGTTACAATACGAGTTCCAATTGTTCCCAAACCAATTCTTTAGGTATCTTCCACTCCGGCATGCCCTGGGGGTGCACCTGACGGAAGCGGTCCCACTACCGGAATTTAATCCACTTGAGGCTAAGCTACTCATGGGAAGTCTGGGGAGGAAAGGTGTCTCCCAAATCTACAGAATGTTAGTAAACAACCCACCCGGGGATCGAAGCCACCTCAGGAGTGGATGGGAGAAATGGGTGGGACAGCTTGACAATGCTGAGTGGGCGGAGGCATTGATGGCTCCTCGATGGTTGGCGGTGTCGGCAAGGTTGAGGGCAATACAATTCTACTTCTTACACAAAGCATATCTATCTCCCGATAGAATGCACAAGATGGGTATCCGGAACTCTGCCCAATGCCCACGGTGGAATAGAGGCCCAGCTGATTTCTTCCACATGGTATGGTCTTGCCCTGCGATCCAAGTGTATTGGGGGGAAATAAATCACGAGCTGAACAAGGTTATGGGGAAAACGCAACTGCTGACCCGAAAAATGGTGCTATTGGGTGCTATGGAAGACATGGAGGGGTCAAGAGCGGGATCAGGCTTTGGTCGGAGCGGCCACACTGGTGGCAAAGAGAGACATTGCAGCCGCATGGAACACCGCCAGGGGCCCCTCCTTTTCGAAATGGAGACATGGTGTAAACTGGTGCTGTAGGAAAGTACCATCTTGCCTGGCATGTTACCCCCATTTTTCACTGTATATATGTTGTTTTAGTTGTATGTGTCACTGGGACCCTGGTAACCCAGGGCCCCAGTGCTCATAAGTGTGCCTGTATGTGTTACCTGTGTAGTGACTAACTGTCTCACTGAGGCTCTGCTAATCAGAACCTCAGTGGTTATGCTCTCTCATTTCTTTCCAAATTGTCACTGACAGGCTAGTGACCATTTTTACCAATTTACATTGGCTTACTGGAACACCCTTATAATCCCCTAGTATATGGTACTGAGGTACCCAGGGTATTGGGGTTCCAGGAGATCCCTATGGGCTGCAGCATTTCTTTTGCCACCCATAGGGAGCTCTGACAATTCTTACACAGGCCTGCCACTGCAGCCTGAGTGAAATAACGTCCACGTTATTTCACAGCCATTTTACACTGCACTTAAGTAACTTATAAGTCACCTATATGTCTAACCTTTACCTGGTAAAGGTTAGGTGCAAAGTTACTTAGTGTGAGGGCACCCTGGCACTAGCCAAGGTGCCCCCACATTGTTCAGAGCCAATTCACTGAACTTTGTGAGTGCGGGGACACCATTACACGCGTGCACTACATATAGGTCACTACCTATATGTAGCTTCACCATGGTAACTCCGAATATGGCCATGTAACATGTCTATGATCATGGAATTGCCCCCTCTATGCCA
Source organism: Pleurodeles waltl (assembly GCF_031143425.1). Lineage (NCBI taxonomy): Eukaryota > Metazoa > Chordata > Amphibia > Caudata > Salamandridae > Pleurodeles > Pleurodeles waltl. The sequence continues at coordinate 851,883,441 of NC_090444.1, forward strand.
TCCTGGCATTGTTGGTACAATTCCATAATCCCAGTGGTCTGTAGCACAGACCCTGGTACTGCCACACTGCCCTTCCTGGGGTTTCTCTGCAGCTGCTGCTGCTGCCAACCCCTCAGACAGGCATCTGCCCTCCTGGGGTCCAGCCAGGCCTGGCCCAGGATGGCAGAACAAAGAACTTCCTCTGAGAGAGGGTGTGACACCCTCTCCCTTTGGAAAATGGTGTGAAGGCAGGGGAGGAGTAGCCTCCCCCAGCCTCTGGAAATGCTTTGTTGGGCACAGAAGTGCCCAATTCTGCATAAGCCAGTCTACACCGGTTCAGGGACCCCTTAGCCCCTGCTCTGGCGCGAAACTGGACAAAGGAAAGGGGAGTGACCACTCCCCTGACCTGCACCTCCCCTGGGAGGTGTCCAGAGCTCCTCCAGTGTGCTCCAGACCTCTGCCATCTTGGAAACAGAGGTGCTGCTGGCACACTGGACTGCTCTGAGTGGCCAGTGCCACCAGGTGACGTCAGAGACTCCTTGTGATAGGCTCCTTCAGGTGTTAGTAGCCTTTCCTCTCTCCTAGGTAGCCAAACCCTCTTTTCTGGCTATTTAGGGTCTCTGTCTCTGGGGAAACTTCAGATAACGAATGCATGAGCTCAGCCGAGTTCCTCTGCATCTCCCTCTTCACCTTCTGATAAGGAATCGACCGCTGACCGCGCTGGAAGCCTGCAAACCTGCAACATAGTAGCAAAGACGACTACTGCAACTCTGTAACGCTGATCCTGCCGCCTTCTCGACTGTTTTCCTGCTTGTGCATGCTGTGGGGGTAGCCTGCCTCCTCTCTGCACCAGAAGATCCGAAGAAATCTCCCGTGGGTCGACGGAATCTTCCCCCTGCAACCGCAGGCACCAAAAAGCTGCATCTCCGGTCCCTTGGGTCTCCTCTCAGCACGACGAGCGAGGTCCCTCGAATCCAGCGACACCGTCCAAGTGACCCCCACAGTCCAGTGACTCTTCAGCCCAAGTTTGGTGGAGGTAAGTCCTTGCCTCACCTCGCTGGGCTGCATTGCTGGGAACCGCGACTTTGCAAGCTTCTCCGGCCCCTGTGCACTTCCGGCGGAAATCCTTCGTGCACAGCCAAGCCTGGGTCCACGGCACTCTAACCTGCATTGCACGACTTTCTAAGTTGGTCTCCGGCGACGTGGGACTCCTTTGTGCAACTTCGGCGAGCACCGTTTCACGCATCCTCGTAGTGCCTGTTTCTGGCACTTCTCCGGGTGCTACCTGCTTCAGTGAGGGCTCTTTGTCTTGCTCGACGTCCCCTCTTTCTGCAGGTCCAATTTGCGACCTCCTGGTCCCTCCTGGGCCCCAGCAGCGTCCAAAAACGCCAAACGCACGATTTGCGTGTAGCAAGGCTTGTTGGCGTCCATCCGGCGGGAAAACACTTCTGCACGACTCTCCAAGGCGTGGGGGATCCATCCTCCAAAGGGGAAGTCTCTAGCCCTTGTCGTTCCTGCAGTATTCACAGTTCTTCAGCCTAGCAAGAGCTTCTTTGCACCAACCGCTGGCATTTCTTGGGCATCTGCCCATCTCCGAGCTGCTTGTGACTTTTGGACTTGGTCCCCTTGTTCCACAGGTACCTTCAGACAGGAATCCATCGTTGTTGCATTGCTGATTTGTGTTTTCCTTGCATTCTCCCTCTAACACGACTATTTTGTCCTTAGGGGAACTTTAGTGCACTTTGCACTCACTTTTCAGGGTCTTGGGGAGGGTTATTTTTCTAACTCTCACTATTTTCTAATAGTCCCAGCGACCCTCTACAAGGTCACCTAGGTTTGGGGTCCATTCGTGGTTCGCATTCCACTTCTGGAGTATATGGTTTGTGTTGCCCCTATCCCTATGTTTCCCCATTGCATCCTATTGTAACTATACATTGTTTGCACTGTTTTCTAAGACTATACTGCATATTTTTGCTATTGTGTATATATATCTTGTGTATATGACACTAAGTGGTACTGTAGTAGCTTCACACGTCTCCTAGTTCAGCCTAAGCTGCTCTGCTAAGCTACCATTATCTATCAGCCTAAGCTGCTAGACACCCTATACACTAATAAGGGATAACTGGGCCTGGTGCAAGGTGCAAGTACCCCTTGGTACTCACTACAAGCCAGTCCAGCCTCCTACATTGGTTGTGCAGTGGTGGGATAAGTGCTTTGAGACTGCTTACCACTCTTGTCATTGTACTTTTCATAAGAGAAAAATATACAAAACAAGGTCAGTGTATATACACATAGCCAAAAAGTTTTGCATTTCCTCTTTTCACTCTTTTCTAAGTGCTGAAAAGTACTTCTAAACTTTCAAAAAGTTCTTAAAAGTTTAAAAAGTTTTTTTTCTGTCTTTCCAAAAAGTTCTGAAAACTTTTTTCTCTTTGTCTATCACTTTAACTCTCTCTAAAAAATGTCTGGCACAGGCCAAAAAGTTGAACTGTCCAAACTTGCATATGATCACCTTAGCTGGAAAGGAGCAAGGAGTCTCTGCATAGAGAGAGGTTTGAGTGTAGGGAAGAATCCTTCCTTAGAACTGTTAATTAATATGCTTAGAGTACAGGATAAGGCCATAAGTGCCCAATCTGTAGAAAAAGTAGCTAATGGTTCTCAATCTGATCCAGGGACTCCCCCAGGAAAAGGTTCAGGAAAGAAACTTCTCAGCCTGCCCATTACTAGACAGTCTAGCATAGTTGGTACAGAGGTTGAATCACATCATACTGATGATGTGCTCTCACATTATACTGGTAGCCAAGCTGTTAGGGTGCCCTCTGTAAGGGACAGGTCTCCTTCTGTTCATTCCCATCATACCTCTGTATCTAGAAATGTCCCTCCCACCCACCCTGATGACAGATTGTTGGAAAGGGAGCTCAATAGATTGAGAGTGGAGCAAACCAGACTGAAGCTCAAGAAGCAACAGCTGGATTTGGATAGACAGTCTTTAGAAATAGAGAGGGAAAGACAGAAAATGGGTTTAGATACCCATGGTGGCAGCAGCAGTATTCCCCATAGTCATCCTGCAAAAGAGCATGATTCCAGGAATCTGCATAAGATAGTTCCCCCTTACAAGGAGGGGGATGACATTAACAAGTGGTTTGCTGCACTTGAGAGGGCCTGTGCTGTACAGGATGTCCCTCAAAGGCAGTGGGCTGCTATCCTATGGCTATCATTTACTGGAAAAGGTAGGGATAGGCTCCTTACTGTAAAAGAAAATGATGCTAACAATTTCCAAGTTCTTAAGAATGCACTCCTGGATGGTTATGGCTTAACCACTGAACAGTACAGGATCAAGTTCAGAGATACCAAAAAGGAGTCTTCACAAGACTGGGTTGATTTCATTGACCAGGCAGTGAAGGCCTTGGAGGGGTGGTTACATGGCAGTAAAGTTACTGATTATGACAGCCTGTATAACTTAATCCTGAGAGAGCATATTCTTAATAATTGTGTGTCTGATTTGTTGCACCAGTACTTGGTGGACTCTGATCTGACCTCTCCCCAAGAATTGGGAAAGAAGGCAGACAAATGGGTCAGAACAAGAGTGAACAGAAAAGTTCATACAGGGGGTGACAAAGATGGCAACAAAAAGAAGGATGGTAAGTCTTCTGACAAGGGTGGGGACAAATCTAAAAATGAGTCTTCATCAGGCCCACAAAAACACTCTGGTGGGGGTGGTGGGCCCAAACCTTCCTCTAATCAGAACAAGGAAAGGAAACCATGGTGCTATTTATGTAAGATAAAAGGCCATTGGACAACAGATCCCAGTTGTCCAAAGAAAGGCACCACAGCTCCTACCACTACAACCCCTACTGCTACACCTAGTGTCCCTACTAATAGCAGTGGTGGTGGGAGCAAACCTACTAATAGCCAATCCAAGGGAGTAGCTGGGCTCACTTTTGGTAATTTAGTTGGGGTTGGTCTGATTAGGGAGACCACAGAGGCTACTTTAGTCTCTGAAGGGGCTATTGACTTAGCCACTTTGGTTGCTTGCCCCCATAACTTGGAAAAGTACAAGCAACTAACCCTAATAAATGGTGTTGAGGTCCAGGCCTACAGGGACACAGGTGCCAGTGTCACAATGGTGATTGAGAAACTGGTGCACCCTGAACAACACATACTTGGACACCAGTACCAAGTAACCGATGCTCACAACATAACACAAAGCCACCCCATGGCTGTTGTAAATCTCAACTGGGGGGGGGTATCTGGTCCAAAGAAAGTTGTGGTAGCTTCAGATTTACCTGTAGACTGTCTATTAGGGAACGATTTGGAGACATCAGCTTGGTCAGATGTGGAGTTGGAGGCCCATGCAGCAATGCTGGGCATCCCAGGGCATATTTTTGCTTTGACAAGGGCTCAGGCCAAAAAGCAAAAAGGACAGGGAAGCTTGGATCCTGGAACAATGGACCAAGTGCTCCCTAAAGCTAGGGCTAGTAGAAGCAAACCACTTCCTACTATCCCTCCCTCTACAGTGGATTCTACTTCTGAGGAAGAAGAATTCCCTCCCTGTGCAGAACCTACACCAGAGGAGCTGGAAGCAGACACTGCTGAGCTTTTGGGTGAAGGGGGGCCTGCCAGAGAGGAGCTGAGTGTGGCACAGCAAACCTGTCCCACATTAGAGGGTCTCAGACAGCAAGCTGTCAAACAGGCTAATGGGGATGTCAGTGACTCACACAGAGTTTACTGGGAGGACAACCTCTTGTACACTGAGCAAAGGGATCCTAAACCTGGAGCTGCCAGGAGATTAGTGATTCCTCAGGAGTACAGAAAGTTCCTCCTAACACTGGCACATGACATTCCCTTAGCTGGGCACCTGGGTCAAATGAAAACTTGGGACAGATTGGTACCACTGTTTCATTGGCCTAGGATGTCTGAGGACACAAAAGATTTTTGTAAGTCCTGTGAAACCTGTCAAGCCAGTGGCAAGACAGGTGGCACTCCAAAGGCACCCCTTATCCCACTGCCTGTGGTTGGGGTTCCCTTTGAAAGGGTAGGGGTTGACATAGTTGGCCCCCTTGACCCTCCTACTGCTTCAGGCAATAGGTTTATCTTGGTGGTAGTGGACCATGCCACAAGATATCCTGAAGCTATTCCTTTAAGGACCACTACAGCTCCTGCAGTGGCAAAGGCCCTCCTGGGAATATTTTCCAGGGTGGGCTTCCCAAAGGAAGTAGTATCAGACAGAGGAAGCAATTTCATGTCTGCATACTTAAAGGCCATGTGGAAGGAGTGTGGTGTAACTTACAAGTTCACAACACCCTATCATCCACAAACAAATGGACTGGTGGAGAGATTTAATAAAACTCTCAAAGGCATGATTATGGGACTCCCTGAAAAACTCCGCAGGAGATGGGATATCCTTCTACCATGCCTCCTTTTTGCCTACAGGGAGGTACCCCAGAAAGGAGTGGGCTTCAGCCCCTTTGAACTTCTTTTTGGACACCCTGTTAGGGGTCCACTCACACTTGTAAAGGAGGGTTGGGAACAACCTTTAAAAGCTCCTAAGCAGGATATTGTGGACTATGTACTTGGCCTCAGATCAAGGATGGCTGAGTACATGAAAAAGGCCAGTAAAAACCTTCAGGCCAGCCAAGAGCTCCAGAAGCAATGGCATGATCAGAAGGCTGTTTTGGTTCAGTACCAACCAGGGCAGAAAGTGTGGGTCTTGGAGCCTGTGGCCCCAAGAGCACTCCAAGATAAATGGAGTGGTCCACACACAATTGTTGAAAAGAAGGGTGAAGTCACCTACTTGGTTGACTTAGGCACTGCCAGGAGTCCCCTTAGGGTGCTCCATGTCAACCGCCTGAAACCCTACTATGACAGGGCTGATCTCACCCTGCTCATGGCAACAGATGAGGGACAGGAAGAAGACAGTGATCCTCTACCTGATCTCTTCTCTTCCACAGAACAAGATGCTCTTGTGGAAGGGGTAGTTTTGGCTGATTGTCTTACTGCTGAGCAGAAAGATAATTGCATAAATCTCCTAGGACAATTTTCAGAACTCTTCTCCATTGTGCCAGGCACCACTTCTTGGTGTGAGCACACTATAGATACTGGAGACAGTTTACCTGTCAAAAGTAAGATCTATAGGCAGCCTGACCATGTCAGGGACTGCATAAAGCAAGAAGTTCAGAAGATGTTGGAACTAGGAGTGGTTGAGCACTCTGACAGTCCATGGGCTTCTCCTGTGGTACTGGTACCAAAACCCAATTCTAAAGATGGAAAGAAGGAAATGAGGTTTTGTGTAGACTATAGAGGTCTCAACTTGGTAACCAAAACAGATGCTCACCCTATACCCAGGGCAGATGAGCTAATAGATACACTGGCATCTGCCAAGTATCTAAGCACTTTTGATTTGACTGCAGGGTATTGGCAGATCAAAATGTCAGAAGATGCTAAACCTAAGACTGCATTTTCTACCATTGGAGGACATTACCAGTTTACTGTAATGCCTTTTGGTTTGAAAAATGCACCTGCCACTTTTCAGAGGTTGGTGAACACAGTCCTGCAAGGGCTGGAAGCTTTCAGTGCAGCATATTTGGATGATATAGCTGTCTTTAGCTCCAGCTGGGATGATCACCTGGTCCACCTTTGGAAAGTTTTGGAGGCCCTGCAAAAGGCAGGCCTCACTATCAAGGCTTCAAAGTGCCAGATAGGGCAGGGTAAAGTGGTTTATCTGGGACACCTTGTTGGTGGGGAACAGATTGCACCACTTCAGGGGAAAATCCAAACTATTATTGATTGGATTCCCCCTACCACTCAGACTCAGGTGAGAGCCTTCCTAGGCCTCACTGGGTATTACAGGAGGTTCATTAAGAACTATGGCTCCATTGCAGCCCCTCTTAATGACCTCACATCCAAGAAAATGCCTAAAAAGGTATTATGGACAGCAAACTGTCAGAAAGCTTTTGAGGAGCTGAAGCAGGCCATGTGCTCTGCACCTGTCCTGAAAAGCCCTTGTTACTCTAAAAAATTCTATGTCCAAACTGATGCATCTGAATTAGGAGTAGGGGCAGTCCTATCACAACTTAATTCTGAGGGCCAGGATCAACCTGTTGCTTTTATTAGTAGAAGGTTGACCCCTAGAGAAAAGCGTTGGTCTGCCATTGAGAGGGAGGCCTTTGCTGTGGTCTGGGCTCTGAAGAAGTTGAGGCCATACCTGTTTGGCACTCACTTCATTGTTCAGACAGACCACAAACCTCTACTTTGGCTAAAACAAATGAAAGGTGAAAATCCTAAATTGTTGAGGTGGTCCATATCCCTACAGGGAATGGACTATACAGTGGAACATAGACCTGGGAGTAGCCACTCCAATGCAGATGGACTCTCCAGATATTTCCACTTAGACAATGAAGACTCATCAGGTAATGGCTAGTCTTATTGTCCTTCGTTTGGGGGGGGGTTGTGTAGGAAAGTACCATCTTGCCTGGCATGTTACCCCCATTTTTCACTGTATATATGTTGTTTTAGTTGTATGTGTCACTGGGACCCTGGTAACCCAGGGCCCCAGTGCTCATAAGTGTGCCTGTATGTGTTACCTGTGTAGTGACTAACTGTCTCACTGAGGCTCTGCTAATCAGAACCTCAGTGGTTATGCTCTCTCATTTCTTTCCAAATTGTCACTGACAGGCTAGTGACCATTTTTACCAATTTACATTGGCTTACTGGAACACCCTTATAATCCCCTAGTATATGGTACTGAGGTACCCAGGGTATTGGGGTTCCAGGAGATCCCTATGGGCTGCAGCATTTCTTTTGCCACCCATAGGGAGCTCTGACAATTCTTACACAGGCCTGCCACTGCAGCCTGAGTGAAATAACGTCCACGTTATTTCACAGCCATTTTACACTGCACTTAAGTAACTTATAAGTCACCTATATGTCTAACCTTTACCTGGTAAAGGTTAGGTGCAAAGTTACTTAGTGTGAGGGCACCCTGGCACTAGCCAAGGTGCCCCCACATTGTTCAGAGCCAATTCACTGAACTTGGTGAGTGCGGGGACACCATTACACGCGTGCACTACATATAGGTCACTACCTATATGTAGCTTCACCATGGTAACTCCGAATATGGCCATGTAACATGTCTATGATCATGGAATTGCCCCCTCTATGCCATCCTGGCATTGTTGGTACAATTCCATAATCCCAGTGGTCTGTAGCACAGACCCTGGTACTGCCACACTGCCCTTCCTGGGGTTTCTCTGCAGCTGCTGCTGCTGCCAACCCCTCAGACAGGCATCTGCCCTCCTGGGGTCCAGCCAGGCCTGGCCCAGGATGGCAGAACAAAGAACTTCCTCTGAGAGAGGGTGTGACACCCTCTCCCTTTGGAAAATGGTGTGAAGGCAGGGGAGGAGTAGCCTCCCCCAGCCTCTGGAAATGCTTTGTTGGGCACAGAAGTGCCCAATTCTGCATAAGCCAGTCTACACCGGTTCAGGGACCCCTTAGCCCCTGCTCTGGCGCGAAACTGGACAAAGGAAAGGGGAGTGACCACTCCCCTGACCTGCACCTCCCCTGGGAGGTGTCCAGAGCTCCTCCAGTGTGCTCCAGACCTCTGCCATCTTGGAAACAGAGGTGCTGCTGGCACACTGGACTGCTCTGAGTGGCCAGTGCCACCAGGTGACGTCAGAGACTCCTTGTGATAGGCTCCTTCAGGTGTTAGTAGCCTTTCCTCTCTCCTAGGTAGCCAAACCCTCTTTTCTGGCTATTTAGGGTCTCTGTCTCTGGGGAAACTTCAGATAACGAATGCATGAGCTCAGCCGAGTTCCTCTGCATCTCCCTCTTCACCTTCTGATAAGGAATCGACCGCTGACCGCGCTGGAAGCCTGCAAACCTGCAACATAGTAGCAAAGACGACTACTGCAACTCTGTAACGCTGATCCTGCCGCCTTCTCGACTGTTTTCCTGCTTGTGCATGCTGTGGGGGTAGCCTGCCTCCTCTCTGCACCAGAAGATCCGAAGAAATCTCCCGTGGGTCGACGGAATCTTCCCCCTGCAACCGCAGGCACCAAAAAGCTGCATCTCCGGTCCCTTGGGTCTCCTCTCAGCACGACGAGCGAGGTCCCTCGAATCCAGCGACACCGTCCAAGTGACCCCCACAGTCCAGTGACTCTTCAGCCCAAGTTTGGTGGAGGTAAGTCCTTGCCTCACCTCGCTGGGCTGCATTGCTGGGAACCGCGACTTTGCAAGCTTCTCCGGCCCCTGTGCACTTCCGGCGGAAATCCTTCGTGCACAGCCAAGCCTGGGTCCACGGCACTCTAACCTGCATTGCACGACTTTCTAAGTTGGTCTCCGGCGACGTGGGACTCCTTTGTGCAACTTCGGCGAGCACCGTTTCACGCATCCTCGTAGTGCCTGTTTCTGGCACTTCTCCGGGTGCTACCTGCTTCAGTGAGGGCTCTTTGTCTTGCTCGACGTCCCCTCTCTCTGCAGGTCCAATTTGCGACCTCCTGGTCCCTCCTGGGCCCCAGCAGCGTCCAAAAACGCCAAACGCACGATTTGCGTGTAGCAAGGCTTGTTGGCGTCCATCCGGCGGGAAAACACTTCTGCACGACTCTCCAAGGCGTGGGGGATCCATCCTCCAAAGGGGAAGTCTCTAGCCCTTGTCGTTCCTGCAGTATTCACAGTTCTTCAGCCTAGCAAGAGCTTCTTTGCACCAACCGCTGGCATTTCTTGGGCATCTGCCCATCTCCGAGCTGCTTGTGACTTTTGGACTTGGTCCCCTTGTTCCACAGGTACCTTCAGACAGGAATCCATCGTTGTTGCATTGCTGATTTGTGTTTTCCTTGCATTCTCCCTCTAACACGACTATTTTGTCCTTAGGGGAACTTTAGTGCACTTTGCACTCACTTTTCAGGGTCTTGGGGAGGGTTATTTTTCTAACTCTCACTATTTTCTAATAGTCCCAGCGACCCTCTACAAGGTCACCTAGGTTTGGGGTCCATTCGTGGTTCGCATTCCACTTCTGGAGTATATGGTTTGTGTTGCCCCTATCCCTATGTTTCCCCATTGCATCCTATTGTAACTATACATTGTTTGCACTGTTTTCTAAGACTATACTGCATATTTTTGCTATTGTGTATATATATCTTGTGTATATTTCCTATCCTCTCACTGAGGGTACACTCTAAGATACTTTGGCATATTGTCATAAAAATAAAGTACCTTTATTTTTAGTATAACTGTGTATTGTGTTTTCTTATGATATTGTGCATATGACACTAAGTGGTACTGTAGTAGCTTCACACGTCTCCTAGTTCAGCCTAAGCTGCTCTGCTAAGCTACCATTATCTATCAGCCTAAGCTGCTAGACACCCTATACACTAATAAGGGATAACTGGGCCTGGTGCAAGGTGCAAGTACCCCTTGGTACTCACTACAAGCCAGTCCAGCCTCCTACAGGTGCGCAGCCCAAGAAAAAGTGGTGTACTAAAAGATCTGGGGGAAATGAACGGGCTTACTTGGTTAAAACTGCATCTGTGATTGTATGTACCTGCACTTTCCTTCTCTCTGTATTATCCTGATATATAGCTTCAATGAGCTCTAGTGTGTTCAATGTATAGAAGAAACAGAACAGAGTTGATAACCCCGTCGGCACAAGTACAAGCTGTGACAAGTGTGTTCTTTGTGTATTTTACATCCTTTTTTTTTCCATTAAAAGCAATAAAAATTTGTTTATAAAAAAAAAGGGCTACAAAAGCGAGAAAGAGTGTCCCTGCCTTCTAAAACAACAATTTTCCATTTTATTGTTAGAAAACGAAAAATCTGATCTATTGTGCTTGTTTTCTGCCTAAATCCTGATTGCAGATGGCTTAGGGCACCATTGTCCTGTATCCAATGCCTAAGCCTACCCAAATCTTGGTAGGAAAAAATCTTTTGTAAATTGTCTAGGAGGCTTATTGGTCTATAATTACCTGGAATTGTCCTGTCCCCCTTTCTTATGGATTGGGACTATTATCGCACCTCTCCATGTTCGGGGAATTTGGGACCCCTCTAAAAAAGAATTCGAAATGCTATTGATGTAAGGACACCAAAATTTGGGGTCAGATTTAAACACATTGCAAGGAATTCTGTCTAAACCTGGCGCCTTTCCTGGTTTTTGTGCTAAAATTGCTTCCTCTGTTTCCCTTAGGGTAAATGGTGCGAGCACGCCTTTACCCAGTGTATCTTTCTCTAATGGGCTCTCATTACATACAGAAAGAACCATTTCCTGTTTGTAAAGGTCTATGAAATATTGCATCCAATTTTTGGCAGAGATATGGCAATCACGTCTAGGATTTTCGTTACGCTCTCTAGAGGCAATCAAAGAACAAAAACGTTTGGAATTGCTATCTTTTGCTGCTAATAGCAGTTCTTGCCAAGTCTCTGTAGGAAAGTACTATCTTTCTTGGCATGTTACCCCCCCATTTTACATGTATGTCAGTATGTTTTTGCCTGTCTCACTGGGATCCTGCTAGCCAGGACTCCAGTGCTCATAGTTTGTGGCCTAAATGTGTATGCCTGTGTAGTGCAGAACCGCAGTGTTCATGCTCTCTCTACCTTTAAATTTGTCACTATAGGCTAGTGACTACAATTACCAATTCTAATTGGCATACTGGACCCCCCCTTTTAAGTCCCTAGTATATGGTACCTAGGTACCCAGGGCATTGGGGTTCCAGGAGACCCATATGGGCTGCAGCATTTATTTTGTCACCCATAGGAAGCTCAGACAAACCCTTACACAGGACTTCCATTGCAGTCTGCGTGAAATAACGCACACGTTATTTCATAACAGCCATTTTTACTGCACTTAAGTAACTTACAAGTCACCTATATGTCTAACCTTCACTTGCTGAAGGTTAGGTGCAAAGAAGTTACTAGGTGTTAGGGCCCCCTTGCACTAGCAAAGGTGCCTCCACATAGTTCAGGGCCATTTCCCCAGACTTGGAGAATTCGGGGACGCCACTACACGCGTGCATTACATATAGGTCAATACCTATATGTAGTTTCACAATGGTAACTCCGAATATGGCCATGAACATGTCTACGATCATAGAATTGTCCCCCCATTCCAAACATTATATTGGGGAGCCAATTCCGTCCATCCTGGGGCTCCACTATGGACCCCCAGTACTGCCAAACCAGCTCTCTAGGGTTTTCTCTGCAGCTACAGTTGCTGCTACCCCACAGACCGGGTTCTGCCCTCCTGGGGTCTGAGCAGCTCAGTACCAGGAAGGCAGAACAATGTACTTCCTTTAGGAGGAGGGCGTTACACCCTCTCCCTTTGGAAATAGGTGTTACAGGCTTGGGAGGGGTAGCCTCCCAGAGCCTCTGGAAATGCTTTGAAGGGCACAGACGGTGCCCTCCTTGCATAAACCAGTCTACACTGGTTTAGGGAACCCCCAGTCCCTGTTCTGGCGCGAAACTGGACAAAGGAAAGGGGAGTGACCACTTCCCTGTCCATCACCACCCCAGGGGTGGTCCCAGAGCTCCTCCAGTGTGTCTCAGATCTCTGCCATCTTGTTTTCAGAGGTGTGGGGACACTCTGGAGGCCTCGGAGTGGCTAGTGCCCGCAGGTGACGTGAGAGACCCCTCCTGATAGGTGCATACCTGGATAGGTAGCCAATCCTCCTCTCAGGGCTATTTGGGGTCACTCCTGTGGGCTTCTCTTCAGATTTCGACTTGCAAGAATCCACCAGGACTCCTCTGCACTTCTCTCTGACTTCTGCCAAGGATCGACCGCTGACTGCTTCAGGACGCCTGCAAAACTGCAACAAAGTAGCCAGAAAACTACCAGCGACATTGTAGCGCCTAATTCTGTCGGCTTTCTCAACTGTTTCCTGGTGGTGCATGCTCTAGGGGCTGCCTGCCTTCACCCTGCACTGGAAGCCACGAAGAAATCTCCTGTTGTGGGACCTCTCTTTGCAGTGTTGTGATGACCGCCTTGTTCAGTCTTCTTGAACCCGTGTTCAAGGACTCCTGCAGGATCTTCCCTCCTTCCAGTGGGCTCTCTACGTTGCTAAGGGCCCCCTCTGTCTCCCCTCCTGAGTGGCAACATCCTGGTCCTTCCTGGACCCAGGCAGCACCCTTTTTCTTCAACCATGACTCTTGCATGTAGCAAGGCTTGTTTGCAGCATTTTGCCAAGGAAACCACCCTGCATCCACCAGCACGCCATGGAACATCTTCTGCATGAAGCAGAACCTCCTAACTCACTCCGTTGGTGCAAAACCAGCATCTTCTTCCAACCGGAGGCAGCCATTTTGCACCTTCATCAGGGGTTTAGTGGGCTCCTGCCCCCCCCTGGACACTTTAGCGACTCTTGGACGTGGTCTCCTTTCTTTACAGGTTTTCCGGTCCAAGAATCCATCTTCAGTGCTTTGCAGTCTGGGTTGGTCCTTGCAAAATCCTTTATCACGACTTTAGTGTGTTTTGGGGGAAATAGTAGTACTTTACTGCTGCTTTCCTGGGTCCTGGGGTGGGGTCTCCTCTACACCCTTGGTGTTTTCTTACACTCCCAGTGACCCTCTACACACTACACATGCCTAGGGGTACATGTGTGGTTCGCATTCCGGTTTGTGTTGCCCGTAGGCCCATTGCATTCTATTGTGTTCTACAGTATTAGCACTACTTTCTGGCTGTTTTACTTACCTGATTTGGTTATTTGTGTATGTTACTTACCACCCAAGGGAGTATATCCACGGAGATATTTTTGGCACATTGTCACTAAAATAAAGTACCTTTATTTTTAGTAACTGAGTATTGTCTTTCTTATGATATGGTACCTATGTGATATAGCGGTATTGTAGGTGCTTTGCATGTCTATTAGTTCAGCCTTGGCTGCTCTGCTATAGCTACCTCTATCGGCCTAAGCTGTTAGAACACTTCTACACTCTACTAATAAGGGATAACTGGACCTGGTGTAAGTACCATTGGTACCCACTACAAACCAGGCCAGCCTCCTACAGTCTCCTCCTCCCAATTGGACTTGCAGATCTTTGTTACGTGAGCATACTTGCGTCGAGCTAAAATTAGTTTCTCTCTGTTATTTGCCCTTACTGCCTCCAAGAGTCAGCTCTTGGCCTGTCTACACTCTTTGTTAAACCATCTACAATTGCTCCCCATACACTTTTTTTTCCCCCTTGCAAGCTCTGGAGAATAAGTCCCTCAAAGAGGAAAAACACGTTAAATGTTATCTATGAGCTGCGTAGGTGAACATATAGACAGTACAGTCACAGTGGAGTGCTTAAGGGTTAAGTCATGCAATTTAGCCATTAACCCACTAGATGTAGGGACGGTCTCCCATTTTATTGAGTGTTTTTGTTTGCCACTGTGCTAGGGAGCATACCTTCACATTGCCGCTGTGTGTTCGCTTTGGTCGAGAGCCACCTCTCGCACCGTACTAAAAGGGGTGGTCACTGCTGCATTGTTCCCCCACCTGAAGATCTTTAAATTCGTGCCAGATTCTAACATTGATCAGGACAAAGTTGATGGGGCTGTTGTAACTCCCTCTGAAAAAGGTCGGTTCAGCAGGTATGTCAGAGGGAAACTGCCAAATTTCCAGGGCGAAGACCGTGCTTTAACATAAAGTCAATCACATGGAGAGCCCTAGTACTAAGTTTAGGCTGGTTCCTTGTCGGAGATGAAGTGGGAATTCGCCATGAGGAATCCTCTAATTGAATTAGTTCAGAAAAAAGGGTGTTTGGCTCCAAGGACACATTCAAATCTCCAGCTACAAGAAGAACGTAGGGAGTAGGGAGAAATTCCAAAACCAATGCACTCAACGTACTGAAGTAATTTGGTTTGGTGGACCTGGTCTATTATATACATTGACACATAAAAGCTTAGGGTCCTGGGTTAACTTAATTTACCAATATGTCACATGGATCAACGTAGATTTTGCTCATTTCCCCTGCAAGGAGAATATTCATCCATGTAATGAGGCCCCCTACTGCCTGCCCAGCCTCAGATGGTCTTGCCCTTTTGCAATAAGAAATAAACCCCTGCCTAGGAATATTCTAAATAGACGAGGTCTCCTGAAAAAGACTAGCATTGAAAGTATTGATGAACTGCCCCCACCCAGGATCAATGATCTTGCTACGGATGCCAACTATATTCCATTAAATTAATTCAGAATCAAAAGACCCTGGCCCCACATGATTACCCATTATGCGCTTGAGGATAGGTATGGTATTTGGCTGCTTATCGATGACTACCACAATGCGGGCACTACCTGATCTATGCTTCTGGATGATGTCAGGTCCAATGATAGTTGGAGGCCTGTCTCTGATGATGGATGGATAGTTAAGGGGGCAAAGGGTGGGGGCGGTCAGTAAATATCAGAAAGATTATCAGGTTGCAGTGAAGCGCGAGTCCCAGGGAGGCTTTTGCCTTCGGACCACACACCTTCGCGTGTGCCATCAAAGATGAGGACACGCTCACAAGCCCTGTTCCATTGGGACTCCCTTGCAATTCTCTATGACTTCTCAATGTATCAAGCAAATTGGGATCTTTTCCAGAAGTCGTGGATTGCTCCGTCTCAAGTACCGTAGCAGATGAATGTCCCATGGGATCCAGCACAATGTCAGAAGCAGGGGGATCCACCAGAGTGCCTGCGCGACGCTCTGGACGGGAAAGGCTAAAAACAATGTTCAAACCATTCCTAAGAGCATTTTGTCGCTCTAAGGATAGCAGCCCTTCCACTAGGTTAGGACAAGTAAATGTTAGGTCTATTGTATCCCAACGCCCTGGGGTTTGTGTTTGACGCATGATGGAAGTAATGTCAGAATGTATTATGGAACCACACTGACTAACGTATCTGATGCAATGGATGACTTTGTTCTTTAGAGACAAGCTACTTTCACGTGTGGTGGACGGTACTCACGGTACATTACACATGAACATTTGGTGGGCCTTGTCATGAATTTTAGTGGGTGGCAATACAAAAGGCTGTTTGCAGGATCTGCCCGCTCGAGGACCAGACGCTGTGTTGAATCTCTTCTGAACACTCAGTCCAAAATTTGGTACAATAGCCGGGGATGACCTTGTTAGAGCAACCCGGCTTGGAGGGTACTCGGTCATTGTCGGCCTCTGGGTTTCATAGATGGACATCATGGGGGCAGGGCAATCACTTTGAGTTCCTTGGGTTTCTAGTGCCCCTTCTGGCTGTCGTAAGAGATTAAGGACCTCCTCCATCATTGGTCTGAGATCACTACTTTCTTCTCTTAATTTTGAAATAGCATTTGCCAAGTCTTCCTGGAAAGGGACTTAAACGGGCAAATGACAAGATGTTTGCACGCCTTGATCTGGCTTGTCAATGCCCGGTAGGTCATCGAGAGAGCCCAAGAGTAAGAAGCGATTTGCACAGGGGATCTCATAAGTGGTTGAGCTACACAGGGGTGCGCCCCCCAAGTTCCCACGCAGGTGATTGGTGGTCCCATTTTAAGTAAACATATTATCACAAGCCCCTGGTATAGGCACCACAGTTGTCGTTGTTGCTTTAGAACATAATTCTCCCTTATTCTTTGGCTTAGGTTTGAAAAAGGAAGAAAATAGGCCACTTTTTTTCCTCTTGTGAGCATACTGGTCTGTCCCCTTCAATATGGTCTCAACATCTTCAATCAGTGGATCGATCTGGTTGGTAACACAGTTTTGGAAATTGCGGGAAGAAGTGTGGATTTTGGGAACTCTGGGCAAAGCTGCACCAGTTGCAGGGCTCCCTTTAGCCTTACGCTTAACCATACTCAATTGTATACCAAAATCAAGGAAGGTTTTGATGGGTTGATACACTCTAAGGATTAATATCCTGATTTTACCTTACATCAAAGGGGGGGTGGCCGTGCCCGGCCTCCTTCAGTCTCTGACGGGTGTGGACGGGCCCGCCATTGTCCCAGGCTTAGCCCGGGGGCGGCCTAATGCGCTTTGAAGTGCTCCCTGTCCTGGCTCCGCTCCCCTCACACAGCTGTTTTCCTGGGACAGGGAGTCCCCAACAAGCAAGTTTCTTCAACAGTTGCCTGGACAAATTCTAGATCCATGGCTGGGGCAAAATGCAACTTCCTTGCCAGGTTTTTGCTAACCGTTCTATCATTTTGCGATGTCTGTGTTGTTATAGTTTTTTTTGCTATTATTTTCCGTTGTTAAGCTTTTTTTATTTTCATTTTTTCTCTTTCTCTGGAAAATAGAATAGATGGCATCTTTGGGCTCAGATGTGTTTTTAGGGACAACCTTTAAGGGAGGTTCAATCATTGTTTCAACAAATAGGTTCTCTAAAGGAAATGTCTCAGATCCCCCAGACTTAACCTTACACTTTTTGAAAGAAAATTAGACAATGTGGTGCACTAGCCTGTGTCCTTAAGTCTCTAATCTTCAGTTGAGATTAATTATCAAACTCCTGCTCAGGTGGCTTCTTTTTTTCCAGCTAACTTGTGGAGAATCACAAATAGAGCATCCAGAACATAATCAGTGTTATTTGTGGATTTTTCAAGTACAATTAAAATAGGTGATAAGATTCCTTCCAGGAAAAGCAAAGATTCAGAATAAGGAACAATCTTGCCTGCAAAGACTGCTGGGTGAAACTAGTACTATAGCAGGAATACCAGACAGCGCAGACCCTCTGAGAGAATGCAAACTAGGGGTTCTGCAGAAGAGGTTTATCAATGTTTTTTGTGGTGTTGATGAGATACTATATAGCTGATCTTGTTTTTGATCTAATGCAGCCTTGGTTTTAAAAGCATCAATATCTGGGGAATCTTCCGGAAAGGAAGTTAAAGGCCTATCATCTGACACTGCAAAAGGCAGACCTTTATTATTTGGGCAAACTACAGTTTGTATGTTTTGATTGGCTCACTAGGAGGAATCCTGCTGGGATGATAATGGGATTAAAGTGGCTCCTAGGATATCCTCTGCTATCAAAACATATGTTGGAAAAGGAGCAATTCTTTTTAGACAATTTAAATGGGAAGATTTATTTTGTAGAAGTTTTGATTTAGTCTTTCTACATGAACCAATAGGGATTATTCTGCCTGAGCGGGGCTTTCTGGCCATCATAAAGAACTAATTACAAGTAGTCACAACAACCTTTCTCCACCACGTCTATTCAATAGTTTACCCAGGCCTGAAGGTGGCTGAGTTGCATGGGATCCTTAGACGTAAAGTACTAGTAGTATAAGCAGCTGACTACCTGATCCTAGAAGCAACCTTTGGTGGTGTAGACTATTGAACCACATTTTGGGTGAATGCAAGTGGAGTTTTAATCAATCATCAGGTAAAGTTTGGAGTCTGAAAAAGACAGTTCCAAATAGGGGCAGCTTTAGTAGTAGTTACTACTCATTCACAGAATATCTGCTCTGGTCTTTAATTTGGATTTTCCTAATTTACTGTGCAGGCATATGTGGGAATTACAGTAAAGTATTTCTCTATAGAGGGAGCAACGCTGGGGTAATTCCAAAAACATTATTCCCTTATCTCCTCCTCTATTTGATTCTGCCAGTCTGCCGCAGCCTCCATCAACGGGATTCCGCAGTATCTGAGGGTCTGGGACCCTCCAGCTGCATGCAAAATGTAGGCAGACCTCTGCTCTGAAAATCTACCCCACTCCCACACATCCTCAGTAGCGCTTCTGCGCAATTCACCGGTTCCCCTGCTAGAGAACCAAAGTAGCAACAAAATAGCAGCCGAGTTACAGGAGGCAGGGAGGCTAGGAAAAGATGCAGCTTCACTTCTGAAGGATCCCTCTTTTTTATTTTATTTAAAAGAAAGAAAAAAAAAGTTGGCAGATGGACGGCTAAAGGACAATGTGTAGCATGTAGAATATAGGGTATTAGCCACATATGAACTTGCAGGACGGATGGCAGGAAACAGCCACGAGGAATGCTGACTTCAGGCTAATGGGCGGGCAGGAGCACAGCGAGCTGCTGTCGTCCATAAGAGGAGAGAAGGAGCATAATTAACAATGAAAAAATTACAGAGGGACATGAGAGGAGTCAGCTTGAGAAGGGAAAGGAAATACCCCCAGGGCTATAGCTCTAGTGAGTGAGAACAAACAGTAAAACATAAGTATTCCACAGGATGGGCTGAGCTAAGACAAGTTGCACCACTGCACAAAATTTGGGGGTGAGGAACTGCATATGAAAGAACTGATTTGATGCATAAATTAACGTCAAACTGATGATCTATTTCTAAATAGCCCCTAAATCATAAATAAATAAAAAATATATATATATAAAACCTAAATCACTCATAAACCTATGCTCCACCATGGCTATAAAGGTGGAAAAGTAAGGCCAGTGCCCACACATAAGAAAATTGTATTAAGGAATATGCACTATTTTTACTAATTTATTAGATGTTTTTGTTGAAGCTGTTCACAAAGTAAAGAAGGGCAGTAATTATACAATCCCATGTTAAAAAAGTGCTAGACTTGTGTTGTCATGTTAATGAAATTTAATAAAGATATTACAAAAATATGAATGCTTCCTACCGCCCACGTGCTATAACTAATTTGTTACCTGTCAGATTGGTGGCCATCTCTTCAGCAGTCTGGCACAAACGCAGACCTTGCTTCATGGGACCGTCCGAATCCATGTACTGACGGCGTTTGAGGTAGCAGGTGACAGCCATCTGAATCTGCTCTGTTCGTACTCGCTTCATGATCTAGATGGATACAGAAAAGAAGTAATCATACACTTCAAACTAGACCTATTGGGGAGAGACAATGTAATCGATGTTCAGAAGCAGAATCTGCATTGCAGTGTTATACGATTAACCAACCAAACTGACAACTATGCTAGATGCATGATACTCTGCTTTCAACCAAATGTAAAGTAACAGAATTCTGCCCACCACCCGCCCACCTCGTTCTGCACAACTCACCGTGAAAAGTAAACAAGAAATGTTGGTAAATCGACAAAGTCTAGAGCCCTCAATAAGAGTGGCTTGTTAATCTTTTTCAGGGCTCTAAAAATCTATTCGACCACTCGCTATGGCGAGACATGTTTTATGAGGTCGAGCTTTTTTTAGAATCTACTTGCCCCTTCTGGTGAGTGGACAAATAACAGGTGTTCTATTCAGACAGAAACTGAATTAGCAATTAAGATGCCTTTAACTCTTATTCTTGTCACATTTGCTCTGTGTTCAGCAACAGGGGTCAAAAGTCAGTTTATCTTCTTGCAATTCAAATACTTTTCTTTGTGACTGCAGAGTTCCAGGATTTTGTAAGGTGAACTGTCTGACTTGTGAGAAATGAAAGGCTGTGGGTATCGGGTCTTTCCCTAACACACAACATTTATATAACTAAGTCAACTTAACAAACATTTCAAAATATATTTCAGCAGCTGTGAAATATCATTTTTTGTACTTGGGTGATAAAATATTTTTGTTCAATAGGATGAAAAAAGTCAGAACACTTTACTTGGTGACGTGCAAATGATAAATGTTTTCTGAAACCCAATTTTCACAGATTATTGTTAATACTCTACATAGTTTTATCAGTAAAGCTGCAAGTTAGTGGGAAGGTTTTTGGAAATTACTTGGAAATTTACCGTCTATAAATGACAGTGGGGTACCACATCATGCTTTAGTAATATACTTATTAAAAGTGTGTGTTTAAACATAAACTGAGAAACACCCCTGCCCTGATGGCAAAGCTATTAGTAAACTAGGGGGCAAGTCATGCATGGATCATGTGTAGCCTAAATGTGGGCTAGATTTATTATACATGGAGCAAACCTTTAGTGTATTTTATCAAACAAAAAAAGAGGACTTTTTTTTTTCAGCAGAAATGCTGAACTCACATATTTGAAGGTGCACTCATATATGAGAATGAAGAAAAAGGCGATCGTAAAATACAATATTTGTATAGGATGACACAATTTGAGACCCGTTTCCGGGTAAAGTACATTAGAGTTAGGTTGAGTAGATTGTTCAAGCTACTCAACCTGCAGGTCTAGTAAAAAATTTCTGATTTTTCTAGGCTTCTTTTTGGCGTGGTAAAAAGGTAATTTGTGTCTTTCACACAGAGATTAAATAGAAACACAAGTGATAATTGGCATGGAAACACTTTTCCTGCATGCTATTCCTAAAAAACATTTAATTCCTGTTATTTACCCTGCCCTTGAATTACTGAGACCTCCTGTAATGGTAATTCTGAGAGAAGAGAAAACAACAGTGACTACGCCTCACTGGACCACTCATAATGGGGGTTTATGCCCTTAGAAAGGACAAAACCAATATGACATTTAATTATGACTAAGCTTGGCATAGAAAGGATTGTGAAACTCAACAGAAAATTTTAAAAAATAAAAAATAAAAAAAAGAAACTAAAAATAACACATTTCCTTGCCTCTGAACTTCCATCTCACTTCATCCTTTTTACCTTTCTTCTGATTCCCAAACCTTTACTTCACCCTCAGGCTGCCTCTTTTTCCTCTCCCCACTGTGAAACGTATTCCCTTAGCGCACTTCATTTTTATTTACTAAGGTCTTAGTTTCTCTCTAGTTATGAAAGCACAAAATCAGTGAAGGAGCAGATGGCCAATCAGTAACAGAGCTAGGGCTGAGTTTTCAATTTCACAACGCATTTAGGCACGTGATTTTTTCTCAATTAATTACAGACTCCAAATTCTCAACAGGATTCAAGATTCTTTAGATCAGGAAACCTTCCTCAATGAAGCAACATTAGCCAAATATAATCAAGTATGCAGAACTATGACAGAAGAACATAATGATAAAAGGCCCACATTCTGCTGTTTTGAGAAACTGACAGCCCCAAGACATTTGATTCAGAATGGACCTCCTTGGGACTACTGTGTCAAAAAGGGAAACTGACTGCTAAAGAGGCTTTCCTGTGAAAGCCACAGAGGCTGTCAAATAAGCCACCAGCTAGGATTTGGAGAAGAACTGTACCAGATTCACTTATAGCCCAATTACTCATGCCATACTGCTCCCATCACAAAGCAAAGGATAACATCTAGAGAATAAGTAACTATTTTCACCCCTGATTGATCTTGCAGCCTAGGGGTTTTAAAATGTTTCAAAGAATATATTGATAAACATGCTAGTAGAATTAGGTAATGTCAAAACCCATTTTGGGGGAAGCAGAAGTTGGTTGGGCCAATAGTTGGGGTTGAAGGCATTTACTCTTGATGTCCCGGTGTCCAAACTACTATTGGGCCCTGAGTAACAGAGTAAAGTACTAAAAAGGGTAGTACTTGACCCCCAGTGGTGGAGCCGATCATGCAGTTAAAGGCTCTTCAAGGGGGAAGGTAGGTGTGAGGCAGACACATGTTCAATCCACATACAGTAACAGCACTAAGATGATTGACATAATACTTGCTTTTAAGAAACAAAATAGAACTTTAACCCCTTCGCTGCAGGCCTTTTCACCCCTCCTGTGCCAGGCCTTTTTTTTGCCTATTTGGAATAGTTATTCCTTAGGCCCTCATAACTTTTTGTCCACATAAGCTACCCACGCCAAATTGACGTCCTTTTTTTCCCAACATCCTAGGGATTCTAGAGGTACCCAGACTTTGTGGGTTCCCCTGAAGGAGGCCAAGAAATTAGCCAAAATACAGTGAAAATTTCGTTTTTTTTTCTTTTTTTTAAATGGGAAAAGGGGCTGCAAAAGAAGGCTTGTGTTTTTTTTCCTGAAAATGGCATCAACAAAGGGTTTGCAGTGCTAAAATCACCAGCTTCCCAGCTTTCAGGAACAGGCAGACTTAAATCAGAAAACCCAATTTTTCAACACAATTTTGGCATTTTACTGGGACATACAACATTTTTACGATTTTTTGTGCTTTCAACCTCCTTCCAGTCAGTGACAGAAATGGGCGCAAAACCAATGCTGGATCCCAGAAACCTAAACATTTCTGAAAAGTAGACAAAATTCTGAATTCAGCAAGGGATAATTTGTGTAGATCATACAAGGGTTTCCTACAGAAAATAACTGAAAAAAATATATATTGAAATTGAGGTAAAAAAACAGCAGTTTTGCTCTACGTTTTACTCTGTAACTTTTTCCCGCAATGTCAGATTTTTTAAAGCAATATACCGTTACGTCTGCTGGACTCATCTGGTTGCGGGGATATATATGGCTTGTAGGTTCATCAAGAACCCTAGGTACCCAGAGCCAATAAATGAGCTGCACCCTGCAGTGGGTTTTCATTCTATACCGGGTATACAGCAATTAATTTGCTGAACTATAAAGAGTGAAAAATAGCTATCAAGAAAACCTTTGTATTTCCAAAATAGGCACAAGATAAGGTGTTGAGGAGCAGTGGTTATTTGCACATCTCTGAATTCCGGGGTGCCCATACTAGCATGTGAATTAGAGGGCATTTTTCAAATAGACGTCATTTTTTACACACTCTTGTATTTGGAAGGAAAAAATGTAGAGAAAGACAAGGGGCAATAACACTTGTTTTGCTATTCTATGTTCCCCCAAGTCTCCCTATAAAACAATATGGTGTATTACAGATTTACATTGCATCCTGTTTCTTATGGATTGTGAGGAAGAGTTACCAAGAGGTTAAGAGAGCCTGTGTTTCTTGCCTACAGTCCTCTTGTCCCCTGTTTGATTCTAGATTCTATAAATATACAACACAAATACTAAATATCCTAGGCTTCCTGGAGGCATTGGGATATCTATGGCATCCAAACCAGTTACTAGTCTACTGTGACAGTCCAGAAGTAACCTTACTGTTGTCTTAAGGTCATAGTTGAACTGTGCTGGTCCTGGCTTACTCCTGCCTTCAAACCACTCTTAGAGACTTGCTAAGACCTACGCTGCGATGCAAGCTGACATGCAGAAATACGCAGGAAACACCGGTTGATTAGGAGAGAGTTTATTAAAGTTATATGGATACATAAATGACACCACCAGGGGCATATGTGGTTAGATGCTCATTGCCGGTCTGTCTGCCTCAACCGCCCTCAAAACACTGGGTAACTTGACAAGCAGGATACCACTCATCTCCCTCCTTTTGAAATAAAAAGGAAAGCCTCCCACCTCAAACAACAAATACAGACCAATGAAAAACAAGACTATACATTTATAGCATCATCAAATGGTGTGTGTAAAAAGGGCATCACAAAAACATGCCTCAATTATTGACCACCACCAAATTACATCAGGTAGCCAGATGATTATTCGGTGGCAGAACACAGAATACCAAAAATTAAGTATGAAAACCCAACAACAAACACTGACAATCATTCACACAACCAATGAAACAACAAAAACATAGAAAAAGGTATCTTTCAATATTCAAACAATGTTCACTTGCCCCAGGTATATTTTTGCACACTCATTCCACTAAAGAACATATTGTGTTTTAGCAATGGAAATCTTTAACCCCACACATTCATGCCCTGTAAGGGCATCTTGTGTTTTAGCAATAGAGCAACCCAGGCACTTACATACCACTTGTGAGAGAAGCCCACTGAAATGGGTTCAACACAACCCAAACACTTCACCATTGATGGCCAATCTTGTGAAACACGGTTCATCAAACCGTAGCCTACAGCTATGTGTCAACAATATCCTCACACACGGAGAACGATCAGCAAATAGATTACCAATGGCACAGTGTACTAACATACAATCTGAAACAAAATTACATGGATGCCAGAAAAGCCCACTAGTGAACTTCGTAGAACAAGGTGGTTATTCAAGAAACATAAGCTTCAAGTAGAATCCAAAGCAGAATATTTTTGTTTCACACATCAATCAAATTGAGAACATTAAACTTTTAACAAAAACTGCACAGGAAAGCAAACATGGAAATTTAGATGCAAATACTTCCAGATTAAGAGATGCAGCATGCCAATACTTCTACTCATTGCATTTTATGAACTTTGTGCAAAAAACACAAATATTGTTAAGTTAAAGGTGACATCTTGTTACTGGAAACCTAAGCCTAATGATAATTCACACACAGTCACATGTATCAGTGTCTTTTGGTAGCTGGAATGATACCACGAGAAAGTGTGATCGATGACTATCCAATTCAGGTTTCAGGCATATCCAGGGTACTGAGTTATTGTGTTTTAGCTTTGCAGAAAAGTTCAGTGCTACATAAGCACAAGGAATGCCATTCGTAATTAAAAAAAAACAAAAACAAAAATAAACCTTAAACTTCAGTTAACTTCTTACTCTTTGGATGTGCTACAAAAATTAACCGAAGGCACATCTCATGTGGTAAATACAAGAAGAACAATTCCAAGGTCGATGGCTGTAGAGAAATCATGGGTGCACTGTGAATGAATTATAATTCTGTGGCGGGACCGAAGGCTTCGATTATGCTTCTCAAACTTACTACTTGAAATATAGAAGTCTTGTACCAGACTGGTCTTTTGCTATCCCCACAGCTCTATTCAATGGAGAGACATGATAGAATAGCGAAGCATGGCGGTGTTGCAATAATTTTCAGATCCACTAAAAAGGACAAACTCTGCCCAGTACCAGCTCAACATTGTGAAGCCTTCTCATTCTTACTTACCAATATGCAATCGTTTAACTGTAACCAAATGTATCGCCCGTCAGGTCCCAGACCCCCTTTCACTAAGGAAATGGGTGGACTCTTAGAATCTCAGACTTTAGGTTTAGATTTCACTGTTCTGGATGATTTTAATTTTCACCTTAAGGACATCCTGGACTCGGTCACTGCAGGTGTCCATCAGACCTTAGAGAGCTTTAGTCTTCTACAAAAGGTCTCCATTGCCACTCATCGAGCAGGACACACACTTGATGGTATTTTTTCTAGCAACCCTTCCTTAGATAATATCACAGTTAAACCATTTAAGCCTTGTCCGATCACAATATAGTCCTAATTAATAACTCTCTTAAATGAGAAAGCCTTCCCTGCAGGGAAGCCATACCGGCCTTCGCCTATTGTCTGCGGCATAAGAACCAGACCGATTATTTTATTTCAGCCCTGAACCATTCCTTTCTATCTTTGGACGCCAGCCTTGAGCTGGCTGCTGGGCAGTATACCACCTGGTTCTCAGCACCTGTGGACCAGACCGTTCCAGCTGCTAGACCTTCTCAGAATCGGATCCTTAAATCAGCTCCATGGTTTTCCTCAGAGCTTTAAAGTAAATCTGCCACAGGCAAGAGAGACGTTGAAGGTTAAAGTATGACCCAGAGGGAAAAAAATCAAATATAAACAATGCTTATTTAAATACAAATCATTTATCTCCGAAAAGACCTTCTATTTCACAAACAGAATTCTCTAGGCAAAAAACTTCACCAGAGAGCTGTTTCAAACAGTCACTAAGCTCTCTTAAGTGTTTACCTTCTAAAGCTGGCCCCATGACTCAATCGTTTTGAAACACCCTTGCTGTCTTCTTTAAGAGTAAGGATGAAGACATTTACAGCAGCCTATCATGCACTTCACTCTCACCATCTGTCAAAGAACGGGATAAAAGCCCTCACTCGCAATCTCTACACAACGTCCCCCACTTTTTACCTCCCTCGTTTGAATACGCTCTTAGGCTTATCAGCACCACCTCTTCAGGTTCCCCCCCTGCAACCCATGCAAAATTGTAAAGCTTGTTTAAGAAACAGTAGCTGGTCCCTTGTCCACCATCTTTGCACTGAAGTTTCCAAGCGGATGTTTTCCCTCCATCTGGATAAGGCCTCAGTGATACCATTGCTTAAAAAGAGTTCTCTTGATCCAGCCATTCCATAAAACTACTGTCCTATCTCCTGCTTACCTCTACCAGCTAAGATAGTGGAGAAAATTATAAATACTCTGCTTATGGGATTTGTTCAGGAAAACAAGCTTTTAGAATCAACCCAAATTACCTTCCGCAGTGTAAATAGTACTGAAACAGCATTACTAAAAGCCACAGAAGATAGTAGATGAAGGGAAGAGTATAGTGCTCCTCCTACTAGATCTCTCGGCGACTTTTGACACTGTCTGCCATCTGCGGTTCTCAACCTCTTAGCTAGTACTGGTCTCGGCGACCCAGCTCTGAATCTGCTCAACTCATTCCTGGAGGAGCGAGCACACACAATAAGAATGGGTACTCTAACTTCACCCTCGTTTTCTTCTCCAAGCGGGGTCCCACAGGGCTCCTCGCTGAGCTCTACCTTATTCAATGTGTATGTTATCCCGCTGGCTAATCGGTGTGTTAGTTAGTGAGAAGCAATTGTCTAGTCATCAGCCTGCTGGCCCTCCAAAATGGGTCCCCTCTCGCCATCCAATTGAAAAAGGCTTGCAATTTAGGCTTCATTATCGATGATAAGCTCAGTTATCAGGACCAAGCCAGGGCCACAGCTTCTTCTGTTTTTCTAATGCTTAAAATGCTGAATAAAGTCTTTCCTTACATCCGTTTCCATCTTCAGCAGATGCTTATCACTGCATTAGTCCTGGCCAGATTAGATTACTGCAACAATCTTTACCTAAATGCTCATCAATATACCCTGAACAAACTCCAAATGCTACAGAATGCAGCCGCCAGGCTCCTTCTGAAGCTTCCAAAATATTGCTTGGTGTCAAAGGATATTAAAAAGCTGCATTGATTACCCATACGCCAAAGAATCACATTTACATCACTTTGTATCACTTATAAGGCCCTCCATGATATGGAGCTAGTGTTTCTACGGTCTGGCCTGGCCTTGTATTCCCTTGGGCGATTGCTCAGATCCACGAATGCTAAACATGTTGCTGTCCCAAAGTTCAAACGGGCCACTTGGGGAGGCCAGAGCTTCTTTCTGTGGGCTGCAAAAGCTTGGAACGCACTGCCTATGGACATCCAGAATGCTCCTAATCCATTACAGTTTTTCAAGCAATTAAAGACCTGGCTTTTCAGATCTGCCTAAAATACCTCTCGTCCACTCTCGTCATCACCCCTAGCTCCAAGACGCCTCTGGGTATTTGTTGCGTGTTAGATACGTTTTAACATTACCATTTAATGAAAAAACAGTAGCACATTAAAACATGGTATTTTACATGAGGCTTTGAAGCATGCCTCTAATCAACCCACCAATAGTCTGATAGCAAACCATACAAAATAGAACGGTAACATCTTAACTGCCTCTTTCTTTGCTGCTCTACAGTCAAGATAAGTGCCTCTCTATAGTGCTCGACTTAATATATATTTCTATGCTTGTAAATTGTTTATACACTGAACGCGCACTTTGTACCTCATAACATTAGGAGCACGACTGTTTCCTTGCAGGTTCCTTTAGAGCGGTACGCGGAGTGTACTGCTGATCAGCTGATGCGGCCGCTCTGTGCTCACACGTTCACCGTTCTCCGATGCATGTTGTGCCAGATTGTCATGCTCTAATACCTTTTCTTCCACTAAAATATTCTCTTTTGTTGACGCGCCTTCACACAGCCTCATTAGCAGTGGAGTGTCCCTTCCGAGAGCTAGGTCACATAGGTAGCCCAAGCTTGTGTGCCTCCTCTCCCCAGGCTGTAATAGTAAGGGCCTGTGCAGGATTTAGTCACCTGTGGCTCCTTTCTTCTGGACTATAAATAAGGCTCTTCAAGGAGTTTTCCTCCGTTATAAGTCCTTGGTCAAAATTAACTTTGGTGACACAAGTTTAAACCTGCTGCCAGCTATTCCCTCCCACCAATGTCCTTTTTCATGCGCTGGGCAGGGCTGCAATAATTGGCATTTTTGGGGTCTTCCCCTCCTTTTTTGTGTTGACTGAAGGCTTTTGCTTCCCTCTGATGATTTTGAGTGTGAGGATTTCTCCTCCAGTGAGCATGTCTGAATATGAGACATTTGGGCAGGGCCTGGAGGGTTATGGCCCTAATGAAGATGAGGACTATTACTATGAAGAGGGCATGGAAGAAATCAGGGATAAATCTGTACAAAAATACACCATTGATAAAACCGTCAGCTTTTCTTCCCATCTCGCAGTGCTTGGAAGAACTGGCAGGCTGCTCCTCCGGCACTTCTCCATCTGTAGTCCTTCTTCCCCCGCAAACCTCCCCTACCCCCGGCATCATTCAGCTGACATTAGTGAAGTTGCTCAAGGAGCTTTGCCTGACCATGCTTTTAGTACTAGTGCAAACCCAGCCCTCTCTTCCTTCTCCAATTTTGACCCCTTCCACCAACTGTGATTTCGGTTAACATTCTTCCCAAGAATCTCACACTGGCAAACATTCCAAGAAAAGTAACCCCCCACCAACTCCTTTCACCTTTGACCCTTCTGAAAGTGTGCATCCTAGATCCTCTGATTGGATCCCTGCCCTGGCAGATTACACACATCTGAACATTTGTAAAGGCTGTGTGATGTTGTCTCACATCAGAATGCCCTAGACCGGATCTACCCCCTAAGACTGCCCTTACCCCTGATACTAATGCATCCATGCTGATCTTTCTTTGACAAATTCAAAAAGATGCCAAGAAAGGCATCGACTGAGCACTTTGGTCTTGCCAAGATAAGTTTCTTGATGTCTTCACGAAGGGCCAGTTCAAGATTCGTGAACTGGCCCTTCACGCAAAAGAGACAGGTGCTCACATCCACCCCGAGGTGCTGGCTCAGTGGACAAAATGAGTGATTTGCCTCTTGGGCAACACTAACTTAGCTTTGCCTCGGAGCGCCACAAATCAGTTTTGATGCGGATCGATCCACAACTGGTTGAACTGGCTTCGGCTGAACCAGGTCTCTTTGACAGAGGGTTAATTATTCGGAGATCGCTTTGTAGAGGACATTGCTACATTTTTCAGCACTTTTACCTCTCTAGACAAGTCACAACTTATTTAAAGCACGTCTTTAACCCACTTTTTGACTGGGCTGGCCGCGGCAGAGGATGGGCGACTGGCCGCTTCATCCAGTAAGGTCACCAGAGAGGTTTTAACCCCAGACGCAGGGGTTAAGGTGAAGACCCAGCCCAGGCAGGCTTCTATCCCACTAGATCCAGAGGCTGCTTTTTTGATGAAGGGATGAACAGAGGTTACTGTGCCTCAGATAAATCAGTCTACAGATAAGGAACTCCAAATTTCGTTATTCTCTCCCTCTGGAGGGCAGACTAAGACTTTTTTCACACAGCTGGGCCAAAATGTCTTCGAATTGCTAGGTGCTAGACACAGTTCAGGGTTATCGTATAGAAACTCTCCCATGACCCAATCAAACCCTCACTTCCGCTCTCTTATTCCCAACAAGACGTGTCTTTTATAGACTCAGAAATTCTAGAGCTTTGAGCAAAACAGGCTATTTGGCCAAACTCCCAACACCCAGAGGGTTTTTGCAGCATGTGTTCTTGGTTCAGAAGAGTAGAGGTCAGAGACTCGTTCTCAATCGAAGACATTTTAATCCTTTTGTGATTTACTGTCATTTCAAGATGCAAGGCATCCATCGATTGGGGGACTTGCTTCAAGAGCAAGATTGGTTGGTTCAACTTCATCTAAAGGATGCCTATCAGTTGGTTCCCATTTGTCCCTCTCACAGATAGTATCTTCAATTCAGGTGGAAGGGTCTATGGTACAAATACCAGTGTCTTTCTTTCGGTCTCTCCTCAGTTGCTTGGGAGTTCACCAAGCTTCCGAAACCAGTGGTGGTTCGCTTGTGGGAAAAAGGAGTCTGGATGATCGTCTAACCAGAAGACATGCTCCTCCTAGCGCAAGACAAATGTCAACTTTTGACACATTCGTCATTGACAATGTTTCTGCTACACGACCTGGGGTTTGGATCAACGCCCAAAAAAAAATCCATGATGACTCCCTCGCAACAGGAAGAATTCTTGGGGTTTCAAGTGGATTCCATGAAAGCCCAATTGTTGCTTCTTCCCTTGCAGGTGAAATCTTTCAAACAGGAGTTGAGGTCTACTCTGTCCAAATAGATGGTGTCTTTGAGGTCCCTGGCTCAGATAGTAGGTTTGCTGGCTTCTTCGATTCAAGTAGTGTTTCCGGATCCATTACACTACACAGCTCTTCAACATTTGAAGATTCAGTACCTACAACAGGGCTTCAGTTACGACCACCTGATTCCGTTGTCCCACGACACCCAGGAAGAGCTTCAGTGGTAGCTTCTGCACAAGTAGGTGTGGAATGGCAAGGCCATTTTCGGGGCATCCCCAGACAGTCATTGAGTCAGACACTAGTCGCTGGGGGACAAAGCGCAGAGATTTTTCTATCGGCGGTGGATGGTCTCAGAAGAACTGGAACTTCACATCGATTGTCTGGAGATCCTGGCCGGCTCCTTTGCCATAAAGTCCCTTTCTTCCATCAAGAGCAACTGCTGCATCCTCTTGTGGATGGACAAGGTCTCTGCGGATCGTTACATCAACCGTTATTGGTGGGGGGGGGCAGATCCCACTTTCTGGCGAACACTGCTCAAGAGTTTTGGCATTATTGTCTTTCCCAGAAGATAACAGTCCTAGCAGTTTCTTCCAGGCAACAACAACCTAGTGGCGGATTGGAACTCCAGGTTCATGGTGGATTACAGCGATTGGAAAATCCATCAGAGTATCTTTCAGAAAATTGTTCAGTTATTAGGGTTGTGTCAGGTGTATCTTTTTGCATCTCGCTTGAATGCTCAACTCAAGGAATTTAACAGTCGGAGACCGGATCCGTTGGCAATGGTGACAGAAACTTTTCTGCAGAATTGGGCAGGTCTGGTGAACTATGCGTTCGCACTGTTTGCCATGATTCTGAGGGTCGCAGCCCAGGTCAGATGCCAAGTGACAACATTGACTCTTGTTACTCCAGTGTGCGGAAAACACAATCTTGGTTTCCAACTCTTCTGAAAATGTCAATAGCTCTTCCAATTCTTCTTCCTGTCTTCATGCAACACCTCTTGGATCTGGTAGGATCCAAGAAATCCACTGGTTCTGCAGAATCAATTGACTCTCATGGCCTGGAGGATATTGGGAGACAAGGACAGTTGGCAGGCCTTTCCTCTGCTGAGTTTATGCATCAGGCTTGGGCTCCTTCCACCCGAAAATTATACTCTTCATCATGGAAGAGATGGGTGGGTTGGTGCCTTCAACGGAAGGTGGACCCTGTGGGATCCGATTTAATAGATATTCTTAACTTCCTTTCGGAATGTGCTGAATCTGGATTATGTTACAGGTCTGTAAATCAATTAAGGTCGACTATGACTGCTGGTCACGATCTCATTGATGGTAAATCAGCAGGTACCCATCCTATGGTGTGTAAGTTGTTAAAAGGCATTAGAGTGGCTATTCCCCCTAAACCGAGATGTTGCCAATTATGGGACATAACACAGGTTCTGTCTTTACTGGAGCAGTAGCCTGCTAATTCTGATTTATCTTTGAAACAACTTTCCTCTAAGTTGACTATGCTTTCATGTTTGATTTCATGCTGTCAGGTGTCGACATGCAAGCCCTGGATCTTACAGATAGATTGTTTTCTCCAGAGGGTATTTCATTTCTGATTTCCAAAACAAGCAAAAACTACATCCAAGTCTATTGATTATCCTGCTTTTACCGATAATGCAAAACTCTGTGTGGTGCAATGTCTTAAAGTTTATGAAGATGTACTTTGTCACATAGAACGGACCCGCTAGGTCCACTGTTGTTTGCTCTTCAAAAACCATTCAGTTCGGTCTCGACAGTGATCTTAGCCCGTTGAGTTATATCTGAAGCTGGCATTGATGTTTTTCAATATGGTGCTCACTCAGTTGAAGGAACCATGGCGTCAAAAGTTTTTGTGTTAGGATCTAGGTTGGAAGATATTCTTCATGCTGCTGATTAGTCATCTGACTATGTTTAAGATTTTTTATTATCAGACTAATGTACATGTTTTTTCTGTTGTGGTTGATCAGCTTTGAACCAGCATAAATCAGAGCCTCTGGTCCTGTCATAGAATAGAAAACTTTCTATCAATTGCGACAAGAATTTTAGATTCTATTAAGGACATGGAGGTGAGGATTATCCCACCCATTGGGACAGGTAAGAGGTTGAGATCTTTGATGTCATCTTATATCCACAGATTGTCTGTATTGACCTACCCTTTGTGATATTTTGTATGTTGAGAAATGATTTATTTTACGTTTTCTGCACAGGCTCTGAGTCTAAACAGAACTGAAGCGCCTGTGGTAGAATGGTTTCCTGTGGATGGTACACATGTCTTCAATTACTTTCTTTCAATTTTCTTTTGGAAAAGTGATGCGCTAAACTTTGTTTACTCTGTTGAGAGTTGTGGAACTGTTTTCGTTCACTTACGGACGTGAGTTTTCATATTCCTTGGACTGCGCTTTCTCAAAGAAAGAGGCAGTTAAGATGGTACCTCTCTGTTTTCTATGTTATGACATCAGACTATTGGTGGGTTGATTAGAGGCGTGGTTCAAAGCCTGATGGGAAATGTAGTGTTTTAAATGTTAGTTTCTTTTTTTTTTTGCTATATTTGGAGTAGTAAAGTTTGAGAAGCATAATCCTTGCCTCCCTATCCTTAATAGAATCTAAAATTCTTGTTGCAATTACTAGAAAATATTCTACTGTCCATCAACACAGTCTGGAAGAAATGAGTTCCGGTTGCAACTTATTTATTTCATTGAACAGCTCTCTGTAGACCCATCAAATAAAACAGCTGAGGGTAACTTGCGTGTGCAGCTGGAAAGCCTGGCTCTCTTCAGGAAATACCAGCAGTATACTTGCGCCAACTTTAAACATAGCTGCTCTTCAAATGCTAAACTGTGTAACTTCATAATCTGGAACAGCTGCTTACACAAAGAAGTGTGATAAAAAAAACACCAAACCAATTAACTGAAAGTAGTGCCTGCATAACAAATCTGTCTGTCCTGCAAAATGTGGGGATGCATTTATGAGAATGAGGCAAATTGTTAAAATTAGTTTATAGAAATGATTTACTTGCAAGTTAATTGTTTCTCTAGAGTAAATTTTCAAAACAAAGTTCACCATCATGGAACATCTCACAGTGTTTTTTTTTGTTTTACATGGCATTTGAAAGTACAAAACATACTTTCCATGGCTAAACATCTACCTGAAATACGTTTCATCAGACATGCTTATGATCTTGGGCACACTGGGTCTTAGCAGCAACTGCTCCATTAAAACATCGCCAATGTGACAATTTGGCAGTTCCAACGCCTCCAGGATATTGAGGAAATAATCCATTGTGCTAGGTGCAGCTTCGAACCACAGGTTCTTATTTAGCCATATTTCTTAAATAGGGCTGCTTTCTCCTTTGCACAAGGCTGTCAAGTGGAACTGCACTGGTGATGTTGAAAGTGCACGCAAAAGCAGCATCTTTCTTAATGGTAAGAAGAAATATGATGTATACACTTACCAACAAAATTAAAGAACAGTTCTGCTTTAAACGGCTGGGTCTTCTGAAGCGCGCCGTTATTGCTGTGATGCAAGTTGATATGCAGAAATATGCAGACAAAGCCTTTAGGAGAGGATTTTGACCGCACAAGGAGCAGTAGTTAGACGCTCAGTCGTCTGACTGGTCCCACCAACCTCCAGGGAACCCTCATAATCCTGACATTCCATGACCGCAGTGGGTAACCTGGCAAGCACATATTCACACGCAGAAACTGAAATTATCCTAACCATATCAGTCAAGGTCTAGGAGATCCCAATGACACTGATCTTTTCCAAGCCAATCTCGGCATATACAATGAAGCGCTAGGCACTTAACAGCGCCATCGTATTGTTATTTTTGAGCCGATTCAATAAGAATTTGGTGGGAGCCTGAAATGAGTCTGTTCCACCTTGGACAGAGGAGTAGGTCTCTTACCTATGTTAGAACTCAAACACAGCCATTTAGCTTGCTTAGTCCGTTGCAGAGACGTGGCTTTAAAATGAGATAGACGGCGTATTTAATAACCTTTCTTATCGTACACTGAACAATAACATATATTGTTAAATATTTGTAATACGTGGTTTATCACCACCGTGCTATGAATGGAAACGAGTTCAATAATTAAATCACACATATTGGTGTCTGTCGGTGAAGATCCAGTACCGTCGATGCACATAGAATAGACAGTTTATGATTGTTAGCACGGATAGCAAGATGCATTAAAAACACAGCAGCTCTGAGAAAAAAAGCTGCCTCTATCGATAATTGGGAGAGGATCTCGCCCAAAAAGTTCTGGTACGTTCATTAAATCAAGCACATTCTACCTAGGCAGCATTTTAGATGCCGTGCACAGTGAGCTATCAGGCCTGGCTTTATTCTAACCCACTGAAGGTGGGTTTCTATTAAAGTAAACCACCTACCAAACTCACTACTTACACTCTTCGTGGCTGAAGTCAGGCTAACGTTCGTTGTCCGTCATCTATTCTTCAGTAGTTTACAATTGTGCGGTAAATAAACAGCAGTTCCGGGTCGTCTGAGAGCCAATCCTATGGTTGAACATATTCTTGGACTCGACTGCAAAGTGGGAGGGACTCGTGATTGTGTAAAGTGACCTAGGATTGGAGTATTCGCGGCACCTCTGCCAATCTTCGTGCGCTGCACAGAATCCAGAAGTGCTCATTCACTGTTGGAGCTCGCACGTGCAGTTAGTATGTATAAACATTATCTAAACTATTCACCGTAAGACAGGGTTTGGATCGGGATGGTTTTGTCTGTGAGTCAGTAACAGATCGGACAGTGAACTTGAACGGTAGGTGATAGCCAATCTCGTTTTTTGCATGTCTTTACTGCTTCTACCCACAATTGGAGATGCGAAGGGAGTTTGGGAGCAGGGGGGAATGAAACGGCAAGCAATGGAGGCGGAGCTAATACTGCAAACAATTGGGGGTGCAGAGCCACACAGTTTGAACAGACTTCAATGCAAAGCGCATTAAACAACTTTTTGTAAAGTTACTTAAAAATGTTGTCTCTTTGCTAATTCTCGGATAATTACCCCCCCCCCCACCCCCGACAGGAAAACGTGCTCATTAAGTATTCATTATTGCACGTCCCGAAAGGTGCTGTTGCCCCATTGTTGGCCAAAGGTATGTCTACAGTCTGCTCATCAGGGTGCTGCAACATATGCTTGTTTAAGGAAGTGTGTTTTCCTTGTGTAATGCTGTTTTATTGGAAACCTTTTTTTTTGGGGCAAAGTAATGCTGCATTTGTTAGGCCCCAGCTTAGTGTCACAGCAGAGCGAGGCTTCACGAGTATTTTGCTGTCAAACTGCTCTAGCTAGAAGGGCATGGCACAGTGATGTAATGCTTACACAATCACTAAACCCAATGAAGGCCTATACATGCCACACGTATCATCACAAAGGACCACAGCACAGAACACTCCTCTACTTAGGAGACACCACAGACCCCATCCTCTTGGACCTCTCTGCAGCATTTGACATGGTTTACAATCTCATCCTTATTTGACGCCTGCAGGACATTGGCATTTAAGGACCCATTCTTCACTGAATCTGCTCCTTCCTGACATGCACAACATAAGCTGTCACCCAGGCCCCATACTCATTGGAAACCTGCAAACTTGTCTGGAGTGCCACACGGCTAGTCCCTCAGTCCTACCTTCTCCAGTGTTTAAGTCCTCTCTCTAGCCAGGGTCATCCACAACATCAACCTCCTCCTCCTATGCTGATGACACGCAATGCATACCCTCCCTCTTGGACAAGATTCACAACACACAGAACAAATCCACTACCTGCATGACTGAAGTCTCCAACTAGATGGTCAGTTATCGCAAGCTTAATATCAACAACACAGTAGTTGTGTTTTTCGTCAAGAACAACTCACCATGGTCCTCCACCTGGTGGCATGCCAACTTAGGACCCACACCCACCCCCAACACCCATGCAGGAGCCTCAGGAGCATTTACTTCAAATTGGACATAACCGCACAAGTCAACACTATCATTGCATCCTGCTTCCATACCCACAAGATGCTGAGAAAATCTTCAAATGGCTCCCAACACCGAAAGACCATCACGCACGCCATAGTCACCATCAAACTGGGTAGCAAGAACACCCTCTATGCAGGAAACGGCAAGCAACTCACCAGAAGACTTCAAGCCACCCAGAACATGACTGCCAAACTCACCCTAAACCTCCCACGCAGTACCATATCAGGCTTTTGATAGCTGCACAGCCCCTAAATGTTTTTTTTTTGTTGCTTTGCTAATGCACACACCACCGAGCAGGTCGCACCTGAGTCACCTGCCTGTAGCGCCAGGAAGGGGTGTGGAATGGGCAGTGTCACTAAAGAAATGACAAATGGTGCGGTTTCGGTAGGGCCGTCGCAATCCACCCCTTGGCGACACAACCACCGGTGACCTCACTGACAAAAGAGGGGCAGTGCGGAAACTTAGGAACTCAAGGGAGAGAAAATACTCTCAGTGCTCCAGCTCCTGTTAGTGGAAACATAGGAAATAAAAGCTGTCCAAGTAGAGATGGCAGGCAAGATAAAGTTAAAGTGGATACGATAGGCAAGAGTATTTAAGATCTGAGTGCTCTCTGCGGTAAGGTTGAAAACAAGTGTCAGCCTTGGAAGGTACTCAAGCCACTCCGGTGCAGGCGGTTACACAATCTCAGAAAGAGATGCAGAATGTTAGCCAAAAAACTGGAGGATGTTGAAATTGGATCTCGTAGGCCCAACCTGCATCTGATGGGGATTCCTGAGAGATAGGATAAGAACTCAGACATGAATGGAGCTGTGTCTGATCTGATCTCTGCATATATGCTCAGGGAACCCCATTTGATCTCTCTATTGCCAGAGCTCACATGGTACCCTTATCTCCTAAGGAATGGAAGAAATCGTGCACTATTCTTGTGTAATTTTAGAATTTGAGAAAAAGTTCTGCAAAAAGCCGTACAACTTTAAACTGTAAATATGGAGAATGACTTTTAAGATTTCCCCAGATGTCTCTTTTAAACTGTTGCGGTGTATGTGGGAATTTAAGCAAAC
This sequence comes from Pleurodeles waltl, assembly GCF_031143425.1. Lineage (NCBI taxonomy): Eukaryota > Metazoa > Chordata > Amphibia > Caudata > Salamandridae > Pleurodeles > Pleurodeles waltl. Next base: position 851,921,250 of record NC_090444.1, read on the forward strand.
GATCAAAGAATTCCTGGCTAAAGTAGCTTAAGCACTGATTGTTCAGTCAGCTAAACGGAAAGCCTTGTTGTCAGGCAGATTTTGTACCTTTTCAGAGATAGCAAAGGCTAAGATGTTACCCTTTAAGATAATCAGTCCTAAAACCTCACAGAAGTAGTGACATGAGGTTGAGTCACATCAAGTGCCACGCTAATGAGCCCATTGTAGGTGATGAGGCACTTAGCTTTCAGGGACTAGGTGCATTCACATTGGCACAGGGGGCAGTTTAATGGGTTTGCCCGAGGAAAAAGGCACATGATGGTTGGATAGGAGGGGGGTCGGTGGAAAAACCTGCAAAGAGGAAAGTTGTTTGTAATGAAGTGGGGAAAATAAGACCTGTGATGAGAAAGGGCAGATATGAGACGAATGCTAAATCATTAATGCCAAGTAGCTGATGCAATGCCACGGTCGAAGGTGAATGAATTTAGTTTTGAGCAATGGAGAAATCAATATTTATTAGTTTAAGTGCTAACAGTCTCAATAGCAAGTTGAAAAGAGATGCCATTTTTCTTTGGCTCAAGTAATTTAATCCAAGAATAATATTTACAGGAGACACACTGAATCGAGGGAAAGAAGAAGCATAAGATGACAATCTTGGGTTGTGAAGCAGGTTTTAGCTTCATCTAAGGCCACTCAGAGGGAAGTTGCAATCCAGGTGAAGAAAGATTTACAAGCAAAGAAGGGCACTGGGCCATTCTTCCTGTAGAAATTGGAGACAAGAAAATAATTTTAGTTTCTTATAATGGCCCAGTGAATGATGGGCGAGTGCTGCTCCAAAATACAGGATGGGAACTATGTAGACTGCCAGGAGAGGTTATTTTGGGGGCAATTTCATTTTTAAAATTTTTTTTTTGCTAGATCCCTTATTGGATCCATCTAACCCCTTGCAAATTCAGTATGAGCACACTATAAAAATCTTCAAGGATTTGTGTTCCAGGCTAGGATATGTGATATTTGGAGAGTGAAAAACGCAGCAGCCAGATCTTATACCTATTATTCTAAGGAACTTCATGCCACCTCTAGATATGTAAGGCACCTGAGGAATATGGCTTTGGCCCTGAACTCTATTAAACTTTTGCTAATTTAATTATTTGTTTAGTGGTAGATGGGTCCCTGACTTTTTTCCATAGAGACATTGATTCATTTTCTCAAAAAGGGGAAACCAACAACATAATCTAGCTCTTATAGACCTATAACCTTATTTAATTCTGATTATAAAATACACGCTACATTTTTATCGAATTGTATAAATATTGTTGTCCCTATTATCATTAAGGATCAAAATTGTTTATTAGTGGTCGGAATCATATATACCCATTTTATGTTGGGAGTGTATTGGTAAGGTTACAATTAGTGTGCTTCCAAGAGTTATCTTGGTGCACACTGGAAGGGTTTTTGACCTAGTGAGCTGGAGATGTTTATTTCATAATTTAGGTAAATTTCTATTCCCACCCCCAGTTTATGCTCCATCTGTGCACTCTGTCAAGCCCACTGCACAGCTGATTATCAATAACTCCCCTGCAGGTCTAATAATCTTTAAATGTGGCACTCGGCAGGGATGCCCTCTTTTCCCTTTATTATTTGCTTATTTTATTGAGTCCTTGTCCCAGCACAGCCGCCAGAACAGACATATTTGACATCCCCTGCCTGTTATCTCCAAGATAGAGCTGTACACAGCTATGACATTGTTTTTAACTCCAAGTCTGGCCAATATAAATTCAGCGCTGCAGATTATTAAAACACTTTTTGGCTTGGGAGGCTATAAGACTAATGAGTCGAAGACAGGTTGATTATTTCATTCTTCCACAGAAATTCTTCCACCAGCTTTGAAACCAGGCTATAGGATCAGCCCAAAACTGCATCTAGGGGTCGTATGTTCAGAACAACCAGTGCAACCCTGACTTAATCACTATAATTCTGCTACACAGAAGGTGTTAAAGCTACTAGAAACATGGAACTCTCTCTTGCTATCATATATTGGCCATGTAGCTCTGATTAACATGTCATCCATACCTCTGTTCTTTTTTTCCTTTTTGGCAACTTTGTGCAGCTTAGAATCCTCCTTATTTGTGAAATTGGAAGAAGCTTTGATCAAGTTTGTGTTGAACTGGAAAATCTCCCAAGTTAAGCTGAAAGTGATATAGATGTCCAAGAAAAAGTTTGGCTTAGGTTCCCTTACTTTCCACTATAATATATGGCATCTTTTTATAATGCATTTGCGCCGTCTCCCCATCAGGAATCCTAGTTTTGATTACTCAGTCATTACATTAACACTGAAAACCACAATGTACATGATCAGCAAAAGAGCTTCACAGACGTTATCATTGTTTTTTTATGGCTCAGATGGGAGCAGTTTTAAGTAACTTAGTTGAGGAAGAGGTAAGCTTTTCCAGGAGCCTTGTAAGGAAGCTGCTTTTGAAGGAAGAAGTTCATCAATCCCTTAGCTTCTGGTATAAGGAGATGCATCCTAATTTCGTTGGAACTACAGAAAGGTTGAGGCTAAAATGGGAACAGCGCACTGGGATGTAAGGAGGGCAATCCCTGTGGGAGAGTTACTTTGATCTTATTAATTCGTACTTGGGGGTGAATTTTCAGCAGATGATGTTCTATATTCGTGGATGTTATATCTCACACAGTGGATCCTGAATTAAATATTCCCCTCCGCTGCTCGAACATGTCCTAAATGTACTCTGGCAGGGACTGACTATATATGTTTTGGTTCTGCAAGACTCTATTGGCATTTTGCAAGGGTATATTTCAGACAATGAGTGTCACAATACAGAAGGCTGTCCTGGTGGGGGAGAACATGGTGGCTGTTCGCTAGCGGGCTGGCGGAGGTGCATTGTGGGACCGTGGGAGCTAGGCAGTGGAAGAGGGAGAAGTGAGATGGATCACGACGCAGAGAGGGCCTCTCTCATCGCAGAATCGTTGGAGGGTGCCTTACCTATTGGAGGTGTCAGTGCAGGAGCCGCGGTGGAGGGGGCCTGGAGCCTAAGGGGTCCACGGCGAGCAGCGCTCTGGGGGAGAGCAGCCACGTTAGAAGAGGAAGGGAGGCAGCTGCAAGGATTCCCCCGTTGGGGGAGAAGTGGCAGAGTCAGCACGAGCAGCTCCAGCGTGTGTGTGAGATTGAGGAAGGCTGGAAAGGTTGGGGGAGGTGTGAGCTTACTGCTGGACAGGAAAGGTACTGTGCAAACCCCTGAGGGTCTAGGGTAGTGGCATTTGGGGTACTCCGAATCTTTTGTGGTACATAGTATAGCAAGGCCGTCAGAGAGGCTGGTACCTATAAAATTAAAGGGATAAATAGTGGCAAGGAGTAGGTTTGGAAGGAGCCTGGCTTACTCTTTAAGGAGTGGCAAGAACATTTATGGGGTTAAGGAAAGATTGAGTGTAAAAAGGGATGCTGGGTGAAACATCTGAGGCCCCAAAAGGTATTGGTGATAAGGATAGTGATAAGGGTAAACCACCTTTGGATAAGAAAGGTGTGAGAATACATCCTGACAGCTTGAATAAGCCCAAAATCCCCCCTCATTAAGAAAATATTTTAGGGTGCTATCTAGGAGTCAAATAGAGGAGCCAGCCTCTTAGATAAAGTTGGGTGATATGTTGCTGGTATGGAAATAGCTTCCTCTAGAGAATGTGAGAGTGCTAGGGAGCTCTGTTCAACCCTCATGGGAGGTATTTCAAATAGATTTTCACCTCTAATAGATAAGGAGAGGATGAAGGGGGATGAGGAAAGTCCCTCAGTGTCAGTGGTGATTTGGGCTCTGAACAACAACTCCCTGGAGTTTACAGAGGAGGAACTAGCGGAGCTGGGGGGGACTCAAGAGCAAGCGCCTCTGTCGTGCGAGCCCCTGGACTCCGCTGGTACAGAGGAAAATCAATGTCAGAAATAGGCAGATAGCCCTCTGAGTCAGTCTATCCCACAAATGCTGAAAAATTTGGCACTGGAAATTAAGGAGGGGTTTAAAACATCAAGCGCCAGACAACGGGAGATTAGAGGCTTTTGCGAGACTCTGGGGGAACAAAATTTATGATTTGGCAGGCAGGACGGCTGTACTTGAAGATGAAGTAGGTGGCTTAAAGTTAGCTGTGAAGGAAAATAAGGAGGTTATCCAAAGCTTGAGAGCTGGAGAGGAAAGTGTTAGGAGCAAGTTGGAGACTTAGGAGAATCACCAGAGAAGGACCAATTTAAGGTTCTTGAAAGTTCCGGAAGGGACGGAAGGGTAGCGACTTGAAAGGTCTTGTGGTCTGCCTGATTAAACATGGTTTACAGTTAGAAGAGACAGAGGTTGACATCATGAAGGATATACAAAGAGTACACAGAGACCCCTTTTAAAAAAAAAAACAAAATAGAGAGACTCCGAGGAAGATCCTGGTCTGTTTCCATACTTATGCAATCAAAGAAAAAATTTTGATAGCAGCACTGAAAAAGAAACTACTTTCAGCAGAAGTAGACTCCTTCGAAATCAGGTCGGATCATTCAAGTACAACTTTAAGTTGGCATTGGGAGCTTGGCAGGAGAATCAAAACCCCCTGAGGAGATTAGACGCTACGGCCCAGTTAAAATTCCCAGCCTTATTGAGGGTGATGGTGAACAATAACATATATAACTTTAAAGAGGCAAGGGAGGGCGATGACTTGATAAAAATGTTAGAAGAAGCTAGTTAAACTGGGGGTTATCATTGTCCGCTTCACTCAGGTCTTCCCTCTCCATATTTGCTCAGTTGATGTTTTTTTTTGGTGTGTAGACAATTTGAATGTCCCAGTAGCCCCAGCCCCACAAGGCGTAATGATTAGAGGAAGAAGTTTGGGGGGTTCTCCCAGGGGGGATTGGAGAGGAAAAGGTAGGGAAGGACAGGGAGGGGAATGGGGCACAGGGTGTGGGGCATGTGGGGGAAAAAAAAGGGAAAAAAATGTCCTCAGAGTGATGATCGTAAGGGGAAGGGAATGACAGCTTTTCCACTAATATGGGATGGATGATTGGGCAAAAAGGATTGAGGCTGCTAACCTGGAATGTGAATGGTTTACTGGTGGCAAAAGAAGTTGACAAAAGAAGTTGGTGCAATACTTGAAAGATGTTAGAGCAGAGGTAGTAGTATTGCAAGAGGCGGGTGCAGCAGATAATATGCTCAGGCCAGACAGGAGGCAGCAAGGGGGCTGTGGTTCTTACAAAAAATCATTTTAATATCTCCCTTCAGGAGGGACCGGTAGATAGGGCTGGAAGGTGGGTGATGGGGAGGTTGGTTGCATTTAATAGGGCATTCACGGTGGTGAGTTACTATGGCCCCAATAGGTATGATATCGCCCCATTAGCAGAATTATTTCAGCATTTATTGCGTATGTCAGATCCTATTATTTGGATGGGTAATTTTAAAGTGGTTCTAAATTATGATTTTGATAGGTCATCAGGTAATAGATCTAGAATTAATGGAAAGATGTGACGTTAGGTACTGTTTATAATGTCCCAGTTGGGGTTATGAGATGTATGGAGAGAAGGGATGGGGTTAACTCGGGGAGTATACATTTAACAACAAAAAATGTAGGCATCAATCCAGGATTGATTATATTCTAATAGACAGGAACTTGGTACGAAGTGTGAAAGAGAACCCATATGGGAGCTCATTTATCTGATCATTCTGCTATCCGGATGAATATTGGTCTAATAGGGTATGGGCACTGAGGTAGGTGGATGCTCGTTAGAACCCTGCTATTAGATGAGCTGGTGGTTGCAGAATTACAAGCTGAGGTAAAGCACTTATTTTCCCTGAACGTTGGCTCTACCTCACTGGCGATGGTTTGGGATGCCTTTTAAGGCTTTTTTACGTGGGAGACTTATAAGAATGGCTTCATTTAAGAGGCAAATGTATAATGAAGAGATTGGTAATCTAGAAGGCTGTCCTGGTTTACTTGAAAGTGGCCCTTCTTGGCCTGATTAATACATCAAGCATAGAAGATCAGTATATAAAGCATTTTGTTTTTACAGCTATGCTTATAGCCCAGTTTCTAATCACCACTTAGTGGAAATTAACATCAGCCCCCCAGATTTGATGAATGGCCTGCTAAAATGTGGTGTCAGTCAATGTGAAACCTGGTACCATTCTAGGTAGAATCAACTATCCACATATTTCAGGAAGTGAAGAAACTGGGCATGCAAAAAAAATGGATAAGTCCCACCGTTGTAGAAGGAACAAAACCCTCACCCCTCCCTCTGCCACTGCTCGGAGTAGATTATAAAAGGTTGGGTATATGATGCCGTAGCCTAGACAGAGTTTTGGATTGTATTTTCTATGTGCTCGGTATAAATACTGCCATTTTATTCTGTCTGAGAGAAGACGCGTTAATCTGCTAAAACCCATTGTAATTTTTATAGTTTCATACGGTCTCTGCTAGGCAAACAAATTGGTTTGCTTAGCTATGTTCAAGGCAGCTTATAGAAGGTAGGAGATGAGATGTTTTAGTTTGACCGGAGAGCTGAATTTTATGTTTGTCTGTACTGTATAAGCACTGTCTTATTTATTACCTGAGAGAGGTGAATTTATTTGTAAATAAATATCCTCTATCTCCTTCAATCGATGTCTTATCACAGATTAGCTAATTTTATGGCTGCCGACCCGGGTGAAAGAGCTACGAATAGTGACATTTATCTTTGACAATATTTTTAAAGCGTGGATCTCATCAGAAGAGTATCAATGTGTTTTATTCTAGAAAATCACACGAATAAGCAGAAAACACAGATACATTGGAGGTTATTAGTGGTAGATAATTTGAGCTGGTGAGTTGTTTGCAGTAATGGGAACTTGCGATGTGTTAGAGGACTTTGTCCGTTTAAGGATATGTGAATATATAGGTGCCTGTTTGTATGAGGTGGTGGTACTAGTTCTCAAAAATTTGTGGAGGTGAGTTTCTGTGTTGTTTCTGAAAGTGGTAGTGAGTAGAGTTACACTGGGCTTGTGTGGTAGTCAAACATGCGTGAAGAGGGAAATCTGGACCTTTTGGAAGTTGTCAAAACCTGTATTTTAATACTTTCGTTTTTTTGTAATTGAGAGCAGCCAGTCTATAATTTACTGACCATGGGTAGTAGTGTTATAGGAAATGCCATCTACCAATTTAGATTCTGAATTGAAATATTCTCTGTTATAGCAAGTTTTACTGGAGTAATCTTTTTTAAAATATCTTTCCAGAAAGCTATTACCATGGCAGCACTTTACTCAGGTATTCATCTGAAGCTGAAGAGCCCGAGGACCTCCTGGCAGGACAAATTAAAAATAGCCCACTTTGCATGGATTTCAGAACAGTGCTTTGTCCCAAATAAGGAGCAGGTATTATTTCACTTTGCAGCTTTCTCTTCACTTTTAAACATATCACAGCTTGTTTAGGGTATGCACATGAGTTATTATATGTAGTTGATTGCTGTGACACATTGCATCGATTTTACCAGTTAAGGACCACACACTGTTTATTTGTAGGGCTTGCATCGACCGCTCATGCACTGTAGTGGGCCACAGCCTACTCATAGCTTACCACTGGTTTGCTGCAGCGTTGCTCTCATTTGCTCCTTTTCTGTTTATCATAACATGCATGTGTCTTGCCGTTTGTTGAAATTTCCCTCCCCATGAAGCAAGGACTTAGTACTTGTGTGCTTCCACTGCTTCTGTTTTTGGGGCTATTTTTGTTTTGCTTTCAAGCACTCGATAGGAGTGCTTGTGTGTTCATACCTGTCCGTTACTTGTCCTTCAAAGCCCTCCGTCCATCTTTCACTTCCGGCCCCAATGTGCCCCTGTTTGATCATTCTCTACCGACCCTCATAGCTGTGTCTTCTGCCCCATCTGCTAGACCCTGATTCTCGCACCCAGCATGTCTCCCCTTCCCCCACTGGCAAGTGCCAAAGCCAGTAGGTCTCACTTTTGCGAGAGTTAGAAGTATTGGCATTGTAAATTACAATGTATTTTACCCATGTGTTATGGAGGAGAGAGGATGTATGTGGTGTGAAGTGGAATTTGTGGGTTGGATTGGAATTGGTAGTTGTGGAATTGTGTGGAGTGTATTTGTACATTGGAATTATGTGGCATGGTGTGCAGTTGAATTATGTGGATAGTAATTATGTGGTAATGTACTGGAATGATATGGTGTAAGAATATGTGTCATGATGTGTAATTATGTGGAATGGTATTTTGTGGTTTGTGTTGTGGAATGGTATGTAGTGGAGTTTTATTATATAGTGTGCTGTTGAACGTTGTGGAATTCTGTGGTGTGGATAATATGTGTGTGGTGTCTTGTGCAATTGTGTTGTTGAGTTGAATTATGTGGTTTGGTGTTAAATTATGTGGTGGGGAATGGAAATGTGTGGAGTTGAATTGTGTGGTGTGGAGCTATGAAGCTTTGGGTTAAAATATGCTGATTGGAATTATGCAAAAAGAACAGATGATGAACGGAATGCTGAACAGTGTGAAACATTCACCCCAGTCACTTCTCTGAGCCTAAATCAATCATTTTGTTTTTGCTCGCCATGCCATTCCAGTTTGGATCCAACCATATGCAAATCAGTCTTGACCCTGCTCCCCATGGGCGCACTCCAGCCCGAACTCCTAGTGGGGTCCTCCCTGGACTGGCAACAAGAATCCTGGGACCAGTTTCGGGGGGATCATCCTTTATGAGGCAGGCTACCTTGAATCCGGTGGCATAGCAAGCACGAGACCCACGTCTGGGCATATCCTTCCCTCTTAGGACAACAAATGCAACAAGCATTTGCAATGCACTAGGTTCTCACATTTGTCCGAGTTACCGCTATTACAAGTTGTAAACTCCCAACTGGATTTTTCTTGCCACGTTGAAAGAAAAAAACAGCGCAATCGTGCTGCTACAGTTCACTCGTAATGAAACCTGTTGGCAAAAGTGCAATTATGTACGTAACTGGCAAAAGTGCAATTAACTATGTAACGCGGTCGATATTATGCAAAGTGCTCGACTTCTGCCAAGCGCGATCGCGCTGCGAAAATAGAGAAAAAGTAGTCCACAAACCTGACGGGAAACAGGAGCCTCCCATGTTTTCTGTACTTGGTCGCTGCGCTTGAGGAGGGCTAACCATCGGAAAAGGCTTGACATATGCGTGCCTTCCACTAATGAAAGCAAGCAGATTTTAACAGACAAGCCCACGAACCAATGAAAGACACTGACGTGATGTGGGCGGGGCTCTGATCCCTTTTCTAATTCCTAAAGCGTCTCGCAAGCGCACGCGACGCAGGCTCGACCCTAAAAAAAAAACCAGATTATGGATGGGATGCTGAACAATGTCAAACATTCACCCCAGTCACAGATCTGGGCCTAAAACCATTATCCATCATCTGTTCTTTTTGCTATTGTCCACAGAGTGAATACAAAAGGTTTCAAAGCTCAGCCTAAAAATAATGTAAACAGAATTCCAGGTATGTTCCTAATCTAACACCATTTGCTTTGCCTGCACAACTCTAATAAATACACCAGAAAAATACAGTTTTATAATTTTATGTTAATTTTATTTTGAAACATCTTTCTGTGTGTGCCACGTCATGGTGAATTAAGAATGTGTTTTTCAACCTAATGGTTAAAACACGTTATGAACCAGTTAGTTCTAAATGTGAAACTTATTATGACAGAGAGAGGAAAATCGACATTGGAGCGTTCTTTCAGTTTTTGAGGGATGATTGTGTTTACCTTCTGAGTTCTAAATGTGTGTGTATTTTGAATATGTACATGTTTAACTAAAATAAACACATTTAAAATGTGTCAACGACACAGAACGATCCCATGTTGCCTTGTGTCCGTAAAAGCAGCTCACCCATTCCAGACTTTTTCTTTCCAATATTGGTGTTTGTAGCATCAACACACGTAACGGGTTAGAGCCGCTACCCTCTGGGGTCTTTGAATTGCAGTCCATGCCAATGTGAAGACCGGGGCAGTACCGAGAACTTTGACATACCTGCAGAGCACGTTTAGTTTTGAGCCTATCCAGTGTGGAAACAGCACACACTGAAATGGGCCATCTGTTCTCCTTTACCCTCTCTTCACTTCCCGGCAGAAGAAAGCCGAGGTTGCACAGGGCCGCTTTGCAGAAATGCTTGCTCTGAGTATGCCCCCCCACATCCTCCCCCTCCTCTTCCAAGCGGCAGACATATCAGGGCCAGTATATCCCTATGAACACACAAGACGGATTGGAGATGTCGCCTCTAGTATAGCTCGAACTTGACCCGAAGGTATTGGACCACTTTTCGAAAACACTAGTTACATTACAGAGGAGGCATCCATTGTATTTTGTTGTTTATTTATTTCGTTATTTTTTAGGTACAGGGAGGTTAAGTAATGTGCAGTCCAGTGCGGACTTGATGACGTGGGCAGTACGCAAACTTTAACATACTTGCACAACACGTTTAATTTTTACCTTACCGAGGCCGGATGGAATTGTTTTTCCCGATGCCGTCTAAAAAGCGCGTTTTTAACGTCTCATTTTTTAATTTTTATTTTTTTATGCGGCCTTGATAGATTTATGCGTGGATGAATGTTCCCTGTATAGCCTTTTTTACACACCATATGCTACCAGTAAGCTGAACTCCACTTCCAACTTTGAGTTTTTCACCCTTATTGCCCTCTCATCCTTAATGTACGCTCATTCAGGTTCCACTTTTGCAGCCCCTGAAGCATGTCATTCTATTACACAGGCACGTTCACCTGTAGTTCTAGCTGGGCTTTCTCCAGTAAAATGATTGTGCTTGGTAGCCTGAGTCTTTAGGGGCAATTAAGTACGTTGTTTTGCTCAACAGCCAACTCAACATCATTAGACTCCAGTTTCCAGTCGCCCATCCCCATAAGGCAGTGTCCGTGCACGAGAAGGGCCTCTTACTACTTTGCATCTGACTGTTTCCACTCCAACACTCCACCACCCCTCCGGTTCCCAGTTGCCTTTTTTTTTACACAGTCAAACAGATAACCAGACATACTGGCATTCAAATGAAACAGCAGGGGAGCAGAGGACTGAGTTCTCTCTTGAATTAAGGAAATAAACTTGCAAAGCTTTGACAAAGGAGCAAAACTGCAGCGGAGGTCAGTAATATATTCAGTGATTATTAAATTAACTTTTTTTTTTATATTCACTGAATCTTTTATATTTCCCCAGAAGGTGAAACCACCAAAGGGAAACAAGGATTCCTTCTTACCGCCCATTCCTTGATTTAGAACTTAGGTACCTACCTGTTATGCGCTGCACTGCTTTCCACCTTTTTTTGTTTTACTTATCAGCTTGGCAGAGGTGTTTCCTGGTGCTACAGGAGGCTCTTGTATGAAACATTCTGCAATTTCTTTTTTGCATGATTGAGGCAATGCTTTCTAATCATTTGAAAACACCACCCCCACCAGTGAGGGTTCACACAGCCTGCAGAGTGCCCTGTGATGATGTGACAGGATGGTGGAGAATTTATCCAAGTGAGACATAACGAGTTTCGAACTGAAAACAAGGATTGCTAAATCTAATAGGTTTCACCTATGTGAGAGCTATTAGTTTTAGCAACATCTTCTAGCCATGTTGTAGAACAGCATGGCTAAAAGGTTTGAATAACTTTTAGTCATGCTGCTCTACAACATGGCTAAAAAACATTGGCATCAGCCAATAGCTCTTGCATAGATGAGATCTATTGGCATTGCCAATGCTCCTTTGATTTAGTATTGACCATATTTTAAATTGTATGTCCCTTGATGCATATCCGCCATATCATGGACAAGGGAGAGGCAGTGTCAGTCGTTCTTCTCAACCTCTCTGCCGAGTTCAGCACCATCTCTTACCCCATCCTCCTCCAACGCCTCAATGATACCCATATTTGTGAACCCACTCTCTAATGGATCATTTCCTTCCTCACCTGATGCACTTGTCAACCTATATCCATAAACTTCTTCCATTTACAGCCTGAGTTGCAGAGTCCTCCAACGATTCTTACTGAGTATCACAGTCTTTAATGTCTATATGGCACCACTCACCAGCATCATTCGTGCCCATTACCTCAGCTTCGTTTCGTAGGTCGATGACATCCAGCTCATCCTCTTGAGCTCCAATGTCACTTCCAGCATTTGTATTAAATTCACCACCTACATGTCCATAGCGGCCAACTGAATGAAGATCAACCATCTGAAGCTCATCTCAAACAAGACGGTGATGGTGCTCTTCAGGAAAGGCACCTCACTCTTGAGTGTGGCCCGGTGGCCATCCGAACTAGGACCGACATCCAACCTGTCAAACCAAGCCAGGAACCTAGAGATAGTAAATGACAATCAAATCTCACTGACAGGCCAGATCAACTCAGTTTTCTCCTACTGCTTCCACACTCTCAAACTCTTTGGATGGCCACCCAAAGTACAGTCACCGAAATACTCATCATTTGCAAGCTGAGCTAGGGGAATGCACTTTAAATTGGCATCACCACACACCTCACTAAGAGATTTCAGAATATCTAAAAGGCACCAGCAGATTCTGTCAGTCTTCCCCTCCGCACTCATATCTCTATGCATCTTAAAGACTTCCACTGTCTCCACTTCACAGACAATCATTCTGCAAACTCCTTGCACATGATTACAAAGCCCCGCACAATATAGACCCTACATTTCAGAAAATAAATTTCCACACCGCCCTGAAACCTCCACTAGGCCGGAGTCCTGCTAACTAACGCTCCCTGCATCTGTAGAGCCAGAGCCGCTAGCACACTTTTTTTGTACCTGGTTCCCAAAGCCTGGAACGAGCTCCGCCTGCCCATCTGAGCTGCCTGCTCAGTCCTAAAATCTTGTAAAAACTCAAAAAATGACCTTACTAATAGGCGCCTGGTGGGACAGGACGCTCCTTCTCTGGTGCCAGATGTGTGCTATAAAAATAGACAAAACATAAGTACTCCGGTCTTTGCTAGTGGCAGTGTTAATAGTGTCTCATCACAGTTGTTCTCTCAGAGCTATTCAAATCTCAGTTATTTCTTGAACTTTTTCAGTTTTTGCCTTGTCTCTACCCCAATGTAATGTTATGGTCTTTTTGTTTCAATTGGGGTCATTTCTTTGACCAGGGACACTGTAGGAAAGTACCATCTTTCTTGGCATGTTACCTCCATTTTTACCTGTATGTCAGTATGTTTTTGCCTGTCTCACTGGGATTTGCTGGTCAGGACCCCAGTTCTCATAGTTTGTGGCCTAATGTGTGTGTTGTCAGTAGTGCTTAACTGTGTCACTGAGGCTCTGCTAACCCGAACCTCAGTGCTTATGCGCTCTCTGCTTTTAAATTTGTCACTATAGGCTAGTGACTTCATTTACCAATTTCAATTGGCACACTGGACCCCCCTTATAAGTCCCTAGTTTATGATACCTAGGTACCCAGGGCATTGGGATACCAGGAGAGGGCTGCAGCATTTATTTTGCCACTCATAATTTTTACTGCACGTAAGTAACTTATAAGACACCTACATGTCTAACCTTCATTTACTGAAGGCTGGGTGCAAAGTTACTAAGTTTGAGGGCACCTTTGCAGTCCAGGTCCCATTTCCCGGACTTTGTGAGTGCGGGGACACCATTACACGTGTGCACTGCATATAGGTCAATGCCTATATTTAGCTTCACAATGGTAATCCCTAATATGGCCATGTAAGGTGTCTAAGATCATGGAAGTGTCACCCCGTTCCGAATCTGGTATTGGGAAGCCAATTCCATGCATCCTGGGGGCTCCACTATGGACCCCCAGCTCTCTGAGGCTTGCAATGCAGCTACAGCTGCTGCCACCTCACAGACAGGGTTCTGCCCTCCTGGGGTCTGAGCAGTTCAGGCCCAGGAAGGCAGAACAAAGCATTTTCTTTGGGAGGAGGGTGTTACCCCTTCTTCCTCTGGAAATAGGTGTTACAGGCTGGGGAGGGGTAGCCTCCCCCAGCCTCTGGAAATGCCTTGAAGGGCACAGATGGTGCCCTTCTTGCATAAGCCAGTCTACACCGGTTCAGGGACCTCCATTCCCTGCTCTGCCGTAGAACTGGACAAAGGAAAGGGGAGTGACCACTCCCCTGTCCATCAGCACCCCAGGGGTGGTGCCCAGAGCTCCTCCAGTGTGTCCCAGACTTCAGCCATCTTATTTTCCAAGGTGTGGGGACACTCTAGAGGCCTCTGCGTGGCCAGTGCCAGCAGGTGACGTCAGAGACCCCTCCTGATAGGTCCATACCTGAAAAGGTAGCCAATCCCCATTTCAGGGCTATTTAGGGTCTCTCCTGTGGGTTTCTCTTCAGATTCTACTTGCAGATTTCCAGCAGGAATCCTCTGCAACTACTCTTCATCCTCTTTTGCTCAGATCGATCGCAGACTGCTCCAGGAACTCCTGTAACAGCAACAAAGTATCCAGAAGGGTTACTTTTCTTCTGCAACTTCAGCTCCAGCCAGCAACTGCAGCAATTTCCACAGTGTGCGCGCTCCAGGGACTCGGTCTTCACCCTGCACCAGAAGGACCAAAGAAATCTCCTGTGGAGTGGCAGTCACTTCCTTGCTCCTGCAGGCACCTTCTAAGATGACGACCAGTTCTGTTGGACTCTTCTCACGACGACGAGCGTGCTCCTTGGAACACAGGTGGTGGACCCCTTCGACACAGACTGTCCTAAGGTCCTGCTGTCCTAATTTGGAGGAGGTGGGAGCTTGCCTTCCCCATTTACAGCAGTACCCCTGTGCACTGCGTCATATTCAGCTCCTGAGGCCTCTGTGCACTATTTGCAGGAGTCCTTCATGCACAGCCTGGCCCAGGTCCCCAGCACTCTATACCGCAACGCTCAACTCGTTGAGTTGTTCTCTGTCGTCATGGGACCTTCTTTTGTAGTGCCGCAACAACCGCAATTTGCACCTTCTTTGCCCCCATGCCCTGGGACCTCCGTGGGTTCTGCCTGGTCATCTGTGGGTTCTCTCCAGTGTTGGGAGCCCCCTCTGCGTCCTCAGTCTGAGTTGAGGCCCCCAGGTCCCTCCTGGGTCCAGGCAGCGCCACATTGACGCAATCTGCGACATTGCTTGAATCAAAGCTTGTTGGATGAATCCAGCGCCGAAACTTACCTGTATCCAACATCTCCACGTGGGACATCCATTGCATCATGCAGGAACCCGCAGCCATCTTCCCTTGGTGCATTTCTGCAGTCTTCGTTCAACCGGGGATTCTTATTTTGCACCCTCTTCTAGGTTGGCAGGGGCTCCTGTCCTTCCTGGAACCATCTCCGACTTCTGAACTTGGTCCCCTCTCCTTGCAGGTCTTCAGGTCCAGGAATCCACCATTTGTTGCTTGCAGTCTTGCTTGGTTCTTGCAAAAACTCTAATCGCGACTTGTAGTGTTTCCTAAGGAAACTTGCAGTACTTTACTCCTACTTTCCTGGACTCTGGGGTGGGGTATTTTACTTACCTTTGTGGTTTTCTTACTCTCCCAGCAATTCTCTACACACTACACTTGTTTAGGGGGGAATTTGTGATTCGCATTTCACTTTCTTAGTATATGGTTTGTGTTGTTGCGTGGGCTCTCATTATACTAAATGAGACTACTGGATTTCTAGGCAGCAGGATCGTTCACGGTGTGGGGGACTGAGTCAGACCCACTTGGAAGGACCTCTGTCACCCTAAACCCGGTTTTGCTCCGGCTAACTAGCAGTGCCTCATTTCTCCAAAAGGGAAGAGATGATTGGGCAGCCGAGCACATGACATCTTTGGAACTTCTCAGGGAAGTCGTGGTCACTCGGATCCAAACCAACTCTCTCATTTACAATATGATCTCATATACAAATGACAAAGGCAGTGTAAGTTTTATATAATGTTTTAATAAAACGACTGCATTTTAGATATTAAGGCGTGAGCCGCAATAACCAGAACCATACAACACAGTAGGATTGAAATAGTCACGAGGAGAGTGAAACATAAGAATAACGCTATCATGGTGTTTAACAATTTCTACTCTCTCTCAGCTAGTTCTATTTCGAGCACAGCATGTTAAGCTTCTAACTTGCCTTTCGGAATCCCTGGGAAGACATCAACCCTCATACCTGAGCAAAGGCCTGTGATCTTGTTCAGCATCTGCAACGAGGCAGTCAGCGTCTAGTTCTGGTTCCCTGGTCGAATCTCCCTCTTGCATGTATTGGGACAAGGAAGTGTTTTTATAACTAACATGTCAGCGTGATCACAAAATGTCCCTACGCAGGAATGCCACAGACTAAACTCCTACCACGTCTATCGGCAATGTACCAGACTGTATCCTTGACTGAAGCACAGAGTGAACAGGAATGTGTTATTGAGAACTCCAGTGCTGAATTTGGCTAAACAGTGTGATATAAAAAATAAAACAAGACCGTAGAACTGGTTATTTAAAAAATAACAGTACGAAGCCAAATAAAAGCATTTAGAGCAAAGTGCATAGAGGCTCTAAGCTGCGAGCAAAGGAATAAAATACATTGAGGGCAAAATACACAAAGGCCTAAAGCCTGAAGCTAATGCGCAAAGGATACGTAAAACTGACCACACTACACCCTCCCCTTGTCGGTAGCAAGTGGTTCCAATAATATAAAAGTATGCCCCAGATATAAACAATACATCAAAATATATATTTCGACAAGGTCAGAGGACAACAAAGCAAAAACAAATTCATAAATTTGGGAAGCATGTGATGATAAAGCCAAATTCAATATAATGTCAATTTTTGTTTCATTCAAAAAAAAAAATCCAATTGTCAGACAGAAGCCATGGAAAGCAGGAGTTCCTCCACTTCGACATATGTCAATATCGGAATATCCATGCCAAAAAGTATCATGGAGCAGGTGTGTTCCAAAGCCCCAGAACAATCCAGGGTGGCACCCCGTGCAGGGCCTATGAATGAGACAATACCATCTTCCTCCAGGAAGGGAATCTCGTAAACTGCCACACGAAGCAAACGCAACCGTAGAGCACAAGTCTGGGAATGAGCCCTAATCGGGAACATCAACAGATCAGTATCGACCACCGGGGGGCGCTGCAGTGAGACAGAGAGCCAGTGCATGTTCAGATGAGCACCAAAGGCACCGAAACACGGGTTGCACACAATCCAAAACCGGCCGGAATGACCGAGACCAGTCACACTCCAATTATACCAGGAGTGTTGCTCCAAAATGCTGCATCATGCGTTCACGACAGTCGCGCTGACGGGAGCGCTAATGTGGGACCTCGTCGCCGCGGGACAGCCATTGCGGAAAAACAGCAGCAACAGCAAAACCCCAGCCAGTAAAGCCAAAGTAATCGGGAATCCCCAAAAAATGCTTCCGAAAATAGAGTGAATAGCCGAAGGTATTAAACCGAATATGGAAGAGAAGGTGTGAGCAAAACCAACACCAACGGCTTTAAAAAAATGTGCCGTTCCAGCAGTGCTGGACGCATTAAATATACGTCCCACGAGTTCACCAAAGTGACTCGGAAAGTTAGTATTCAAAAGGGACTGTATTTCCGCCGATGACCTTGCCACCTGAAGTGCGTAGGTCTCGCTAGCAGATGTAAGGGCCACATGCTTTTGAAACAATAGAGCCTTTAGTCGACTCAACTTGTCGAAATTTACCTTGGAAGTAGCAATATGAAACCAGATGTCCGCTACCTCCCTAATTTGAGTGGGGGGGAAACAACACATTCCCGCAGCACCTAACTGCCTTGGTGACAACGACTACGTAAACTATTCCGGCACGCATGCCACAACAGGGTTCACTGTTAAGAAGGATGTAACTGCAGTTTGAAAGCACCTGGAAAGTGTTTTTAATTACTGGGACTGGAACTCCCTTAAGATAACAAGCTAAGTTATCAATCGAGGCATTACACGCCCCGTGCAAGGACAGCTGTTTACAAACCATGGAATGGCTGACAGAAGGTTCGCATCCGCTACAGCTAAGAAAAACCTCCCTCAAACCATTAATACATCTGTATAGAAAGGGAAGCTCCCACACCTCGTGTATGTAACTGTCACCCAACCGTTCGTATCTACCCAGCGGAATGTGCTTCAAACAAGAAGTAAATTGCAAAGTGGAGATAGGCAAATTAATAACCCCATGAATCAACCACTCAGCTGACGGAATCTCAGCAACAGTAAAAGGCAATTTATCCCACTTTTCAATATTTAACATAACATATGTTGCTTCCTCCTTAGCCATCAGCTGTTGTTGACGAGTCAAATTAAAGGAAATAAATATCTCCCTGGCACGAATGTGCTGCCACGGAACACAACCTGCCTTCAAGGTCTGTAGAGTCCAACCCAGCTGCATGATGGGCCGCATTTGACTCTGCCCATGATATAAAGAAGACATATCCGATTTAATAATGTCTATAGCAGAGGAAACAATGTTGTCTATTGTGTAAACACGGTCTGAAAGGGTATGCATGCCATTATCCACAACAGACAAAGCCTGTATCAAATTGTCCTGATCAATTTGTCTCAACCGGGCTGCTGCCTCTTGTTGTGAAAGCTTCCAAATCTCATTATATACTTCATATAGAAAACGTTTCTTCCGCGGCATTCTTGGTCCTGACAAAAAATCTTGTAAGTCAGTATCATTAGACAGTAACGTGAGATGTGTCTTAACTGCATCCAGCGTGGATGACTTCAACCATTGCTGACAAAGCTTCCCCTTGCTGTATGTAGTAATGATATCAGCATGTTCTGGTGATATGTAGCAAGGGTCTGCCCTACTAGTCCTGAACCCCCCCGAAGAGGTGACAAAACGCTGATGACACCCATTAGTGTCTATGGGCCATAATAACCACCCGCCCGGATGTATCAGTGAAGTGTTAAGCGTACTAAACGTGGCATTAACATATCGCTGCCAATTGTTCAATTTGGAAGGGACAGGTGTACTAGGCAAATTCAAATTTCCAATTGTTGCTAAGCCCAAACAGCTAGTCTGTTGCACAGTGTCATTGAGGAAAATCATTTGGACAGGAATAATACACGCCCTAAATAAAGTGTCCCTGCCCCACATTTGCCAATTTTTCGTTCCCCAGACACTTTTCAAGTCAACAGTTTCGGACTAATATTCATACCCCTCAACCGAAAGTTTAGATACAAACAAATTTGAATACAGTAATTTACTATCGGTCAATAACATTTGCTTATTAGCATGTGGAGTAACTTTAAAATAGTAAGACTTAGCATTCTGTTGAATATGCCCAGGAAAATATGCAAATTTATCATAATACGTTTTAAAACTCCCCGGTGGAGGAGTCGGGCAATGTTCCCATTGCATATATTCAAATATCGACTTAGGGCTACTAGCTTTATGAATAAAGTGGTGTCCATAATAATTGTAGCAAAACATGTCACCATGATTATCTCTAAATAGGTAAGCATCTTCATCGTCATAGACAGTATAATATTGCAATTCTGTCAGCATAGAATCTACTGTCTTCACATCCCAATCATCAGAAACAATGCCTGGTATAACTATATCATTCATTGATAACTTGAGAACATACGGTATTTGAATCAATTCAGTGGGACCATATATATCAAACATCACTCTATCCCACACAATCCCATCCGGAATCGGTACTGCAGAAATGTTCACAAAGGACAAGTCTCTTCGAACCATATGAGACGAAAAATGTGGTTTCAACACCGTCTCCACGTGCTCAATGTCAGATCGTTTAGGAAGAAAATGACCATGTATTACCAAAAAAAAAGTAACCACAAATCCCAACCACAAGAAAAGAGTCATTACAGTCATAAAAAGCCACAGATAGTTCCAAGGAAAAACAAAATATGTGTGTTTAAGCCAACACAGCAGCTTACGTGGACCCCGGGCTGAAGATAAAGAGGACGTGGAGTCTGACACGACATCGTCAGTGTTGTTGAAGCAGCCAGAGGCAGTTCTTGCAAAAGGTGCAACTGTAAACAAAGAAGCAGATGGTGGCTCTCGCCGTGGCACGCTATAAACCACATTTTCAGTAATGTCTGTAGAAAGTACAGCAATCTGATCAAAAGATTCCAAATCATTCGCCGTCTGTGGAACAATCGCAAGATCAGCTTCCACCCTCCCCAAGCTCTGAGAGGAAATGGCGTCGGTGCAAATCACCTGCAGCAGGACTTCTTCCCCAGTAGTGAGAGGGATTCCGGAACTACTGGGTGTCCCTCTTGGTCTGCTGTGCAGAATCGGCCACATGTTGTAACTTGACATTATCAATGGAAACAAAGCGATTTCCTTTGGCCCCGTGCAGCGGTGGTAAAATAACAGTTCTAGTGCCGCTAACCCCTAACACAGGGACAGGCACCTGATAAGAAGGACCAAACTCTTTCTTCACTGCGGCCTTTTCACGCACAAGATCCCCAATCCTGGGTATCCAACCAGTAGGCGTTACTGGCTCATCCTTAATTCCTGTGGAGGCAGCACTTGCAGAAGAGTTATCTTCACGGAATTGTTGTAAATCCTGCAAAACAGTGACACGATCATTTATGTCAAAGGGCGTATCTGCAGTCTCCACACCAGGACCATCTAGATCAGGAACATACATTTGTGTTCCAAACAGGCACTCGTATGAAGTACGACCCCCCAGGGACCTTCTAGGCAAGTTATTAAGTGCTCTCTGTACTCCATACAGGTGGGCTAGCCAACTATGACCCGTACCTATAACTCTGGCCATTAAGGATTGCTTTAAATCACGATTTAAACGCTCCACAACAGAATTTCCCTCGGGATGAAATGGAGACGAGAACTGGAGCTGGACCCCCAACAAAGCCATGGTATCCCTGAATGCCTTAGAGGCAAAAGCAGGGCCCTAAACCGAATGAAAGGCCGCAACTGCAAATGTATCGACAAAGATGCGCAAATCTTTAATAACAGTTCGGGCGTCAGCCGAGCGCTGTGGCCAGACCCACACAAATCTGGAGCACGAATCTACAGCAACCAATATATATTTGTATGCACTATCAGGCGTTAGCGGACCACAATGATCCAAGTACACACACCGTAAAGGTTTATTTGAAATCAGAAGGGGCGTCTGCTGCGGGCGTCTAGCCGTGGAAACCTTAATTTGTTGACAGACGTCACAACAAAGGACATACTGCTTCGTCTCTTTATAGAGACCAGGCCACCAGTAACGAGCTTGTAAGAGTGAAATGGTGGCAGCCACGCCGGCATGTGCAGATGCCGCCCCCTCATGTGCTGCAGTAATTAATCGAGGTCGCTCAACTCTATTGGGCACTTCACGTACACCAACGCCAGGGATTTTAACGACAGCGTTTAGCATAGCACCCATACAGTAACTATATTTAGAAGGGAATCCTTTAGGAAATGGCGTGCCATCAGCCGTAGCTCTTATGGCAGCCAAAATCTCTGTGTCTGGTTTGGAACTCGAACGAGTCACTGCGGCCACAGTGGCGACCGCCACTGCCGATTTCGCGGCTTCATCAGCCAAAGGATTTCCAGCAACGTGTATTCCAACGCGCTGGTGTCCAAGTGTATGTACAACATGGACTTTAGGAAGTGTTTCTTTTAGATTCGCAACCTTCCCCCACAGCAATTTGTGTTTAATGGTGTTGCCTTTGGAATCTCTGAACCCATTCAACCTCCAGTAGTGCAAATATTCATTGAAAGACTGAACACAGTAGTAGGAGTCACAGACCAGCAAGGTAAGTTTCGCCGGATCCGCGTGTTCTAAGGCTAACACTAGAGCCTTGAGCTCAGCCAACTGTGCCGTACAGTCTCCCAAGGTCTGTGTATAAGTATGTTGGGGGCAGAACACTTCCCCCTCCATAGTGCCGCTCACCACCGCACATGCAGCAGAATACTGTTGTTTAGTCCCAACCGCTGGCTGCGCAGAGCCATCTGTATACATGACCACTTGATACTGGTCAATAGGCAACGTGCCAGCGGGAACTGGGTATTCCATTTCATATTGAAGAAATTCTTGAGTCTGCAGTTTAGGGTCAAATATGTAATCTACATCAGTGGCTGTCAAAGACGTTGCCCATTGTATCCATCCCGGGTGTAAAGCTTTCGAATTAGGAACACTCGCTTTCGTAACAGCCTCTAAGGCTGGAACTGGGGAAACAACAATGATGCGTTGGCCCTGGGCAAGAGGTCTTTCTTTAATCACAGCCATCTGTACAGCAGTGAGTTTTTTTCTCAGTTTGTGCAAATCGTTGTTCTGCAGCAGAATACAAGTGCGACTTGTATGCTATCGGGACTGTCTCACCCTCATTAAAGGTGACATATGTAAACCCAATGGCACCAGGTATTACCCTGATGACCAGATGCGTTTTATTGTCCCGAGTGTGTAAATGTTTAACTGCTAAGAGATCAGTTTGTAGATCTCGAAGAATATGTGTACGCTCAATCATCCAAAATATACTCGAAAAATTTTGGGCTAATCAACTCGTATAAGGGTTTTATACGTGTAGCATAATCAGGAATGTAAGTTCTGCCAAAATTCAGAAACCCCAATAATGACTGGAGCTTCTGAACCGTATTAGGAGGCTGCAATTGAGCACATTTCTCCAAAAAATGTGGCGCTAAGCTCTTGCCCTCATTCGACAACTCATATCCCAGGAAAATGACGCTGAGGAAGGCAATCTTCGATTGCTTAAAATTAAACTTATAGCCAATTTCAGCAAACTCCACAACAATGCGTGCTACACGCCTTAGATGTTGCAGTATCTCATCGTCCGTCAAATATATGTCATCAACATATGATAACGCTTCAGGGTCCAACTCGTGCAGAATTTCAGTTACACGAGCCGAAAATAGTCCTGGGCTATTCTGATACCCCTGAGGCAGACGACAAAACTTTTTTTGAGAGCCAAACGCACTGAAACTGGTATAGGCCCGACTTTCGGGCGCTATATTTTGGCAGAAGAATCCATTCGAGATATCTAATGTTGTTTTGTAGTTTTTACGTACAATATTATTCATAAGCGCTGCGCTGTGTGAATTCTGTATTGCATATGTGCGTGTATGTCCATTTAAATGTCTGTAATCCACCACTATCCTATATAAATGGTGCGGTTTAGCAACCGGAAATAAGGGATTATTCATCGGCGAGACACAGGGTTCAATTACTCCCTGGTACTCCAATTGTGTAAGAATTTTCCTTACTGATGCCCTTGCCTCAAATTTTATAGGATACTGCGGCTGCGGCTGAAGTTCGCCTTTTATCGGTATTACATGATAAGGTGATTGTCTATCCCACCCCACATGATTTCTATATAGGGCTGGGGCCTGTGCCAGAGCCCATGATTTACTATAGGACTCCGCTAGTTCACCCGGAACAAGTGGTGAGAATGAAGGTGTACTAACCTCCTCCCCAACTGGACAGTCGCGAACAAAGTCAGGTGGCCAATCCTGTTCAGCCAGCAGAACGTCATACAATTTGACCACACAGTCCCAAAAGATGGCGTTTACAGTGCGTTCAATGTCCCCTTCTAATTTTAAAGTTACTGTATATACTCTATCGGGATCAGAGACACGCATATCTGCTGTTTCGACTTGTATGAAGTCATCAGTTGCTTTCACCTCCAGGTGCTCTAGAAGACTCCGGCGAACTATTGTGACCTCTGCCGCGCTGTCTAACAGTGCTAACGCCCATGTCTTGTTCTTCAAGAGAACTCTCTTCTTGAGTGGCATGTCTAACTGAGACCGCTGCCACTTTCTTTTTCTTAAATTGCTGCTTTTGTTGGATCGGATTCTCTTCTTGTTTGACAGAAACCTCAGTTGAGCGTTGTGACTCCTGTCTCGGTTTCACGTACTTAGTTCTCCGCTCTGACCGCCCACCTCTCTCACTTCTCTTGTCCGAGGAGTCCTGAAAGGAACGAGATTGGCGTGTATCAGTATATTGATATCTGTCAGGCGTTTTCAAATTATCCCTATTCCTGAGATTATACCTATTCTGCGGGGTCTCCGGTTGCGGAGACTGTCCCCTATCTTTCTTAGGTGTCTGTTGTTTTTTTCTCCCAGCGCTTTTTAGTACCCTCAGGCTGCTGTTGTTTAGCATTATCCTTACTATTTTTACCCTGTAATTGGGGTTTTTGCGGTCTAGCCCCAAGGCTATCACGACCGATACTGGAATATGTTTCTGCTATTATTCTCGGCAGTTCCCGCTCCTGATTAAGTTGCAGAACGTCTCGAAGACGCATACGCACGGCCAGCGCCACTGCCTCTCCCTTGAGATTACTAAAAATAATAGAAGAAACTGCGGCAAAATTGCCCATCAGCTGCATCCCTAAATCTAAGGCTGGGGCAGCCCCATATTCATCCTGAATTTGTTTAAGCAGTACCGGTAGATTAGCCAATGTTGGTGTACCGTGTGCTGTAGTGTAGAGCGCGGCAAACACCGTGCCCCAGGTATTACAATGGTCCACAGGAGGAACCATTCCATACGGCAAACACATCGTCAATATTCTATGTTTATCATGAGGTCCCGTATGGGGAAATACTGCTTCCAGCGTATTAATCTTTTGCACCAGCCAAAATGGAGTTTCCTCACGTTTAGCCGGTGCTTTACCCATAACAGAGTGTACAGTGGCCGGATTAATACCTGGAACCACTGCCTGTGGGTGCGCCGGAGCAGCACGCGCTGCATTAGTATTTAAAGTCTGCATTACAAACTGAACCAGTCTTCTGTATGTAGTAGCTAAGTCTATATATAAACGACGAACGTCAGCCACTGCCAAGTTAGCAACCGCAGGATATGGTGTGTATGTAGCCAATAAAGGCCAGGTCGGACCATCATTACTCAGTGGACCTAACCTAACTTGTGCTACTGTGTGTGGGAGGGCGCCATCAAGCCAATTATGGTGTTCTTGATAAGATAAAGGCATCTCTAAGTATGCATAAGCCCTGTACTGTTCAGGGACATTCGCAACAGTGTAGTCGTGAAAAGTGTTTGTACCCCCATCAACTGCTGGAAATACGACCCAAGAATAAAAAAGTTCTGTTCTATAGGCTGCATGGGCGTCCACCACAAAAGTGACCGGACCCCCCTGGATCGTCAGACCATGTGCTATCAGATGTCCTGTGAGCGGTTGGCGCATATTAAGCGCTATATTCACTACTTGAGGATTCGCCATAATAAAAAATAGCACCAGGGCAGAGAAGGCACACCAATAACGGGGTTTTCCTTTCAAAGTTCAAGATTGAACAACCGACCACTAAGTAATAGGATGCACCTATCCCGTGGTGCATCAGCCCCACGGACGTCTCCGCTTACGGAACCGAGGAGTCAATATATATATATGAGACCGAGAGAGTCAGCCGGACCCAAAAATTAGAGCCAGACCAATTGTTGGCGGCGCCATGTCTTGTGGGCTCTCATTATACTAAATGAGACTACTGGATTTCTAGGCAGCAGGATCGTTCAAGGTGTAGGGGACTGAGTCGGACCCACTTGGAAGGACCTCTGTCACCCTAAACCCAGTTTTGCTCCGGCTAACTAGCAGTGCCTCATTTCTCCAAAAGGGAAGAGATGATTGGTCAGCCGACCACATGACATCTTTGGAACTTCTCAGGGAAGTCGTGGTCACTCAGATCCAAACCAACTCTCTCATTTACAATATGATCTCATATACAAATGACAAAGGCAGTGTAAGTTTTATATAATGTTTTAATAAAACGACTGCATTTTAGATATTAAGGCGTGAGCCACAATAACCAGAACCATACAACACAGTAGGATTGAAATAGTCACGAGGAGAGTGAAACATAAGAATAACGCTATCATGGTGTTTAACAATTTCTACTCTCTCTCAGCTAGTTCTATTTCGAGCACAGCATGTTAAGCTTTTAACTTGCCTTTCGGAATCCCTGGGAAGACACAAACCCTCATACCTGAGCAAAGGCCTGTGATCTTGTTCAGCATCTGCAACGAGGCAGTCAGCGTCTAGTTCTGGTTCCCTGGTCGGAATCTCCCTCTTGCATGTATTGGGACAAGGAAGTGTTTTTATAACTAACATGTCAGCGTGATCACAAAATGTCCCTACGCAGGAATGCCACAGACTAAACTCCTACCACGTCTATCGGCAATGTACCAGACTGTATCCTTGACTGAAGCACAGAGTGAACAGGAATGTTATTGAGAACTCCAGTGCTGAATTTGGCTATACAGTGTGATATAAAAAATAAAACAAGACCGTAGAACTGGTTATTTAAAAAATAACAGTACGAAGCCGAATAAAAGCATTTAGAGCAAAGTGCACAGAGGCTCTAAGCTGCGAGCAAAGGAGTAAAATACATCCAGGGCAAAATGCACAAAGGCCTAAAGCCTGAAGCTAATGCGCAAAGGATACGTAAAACTGACCACACTACAGTGTTGCCCCTAAACCTATATTCTCCCATTGCATTCTATAGCATTTCCTCTTGTTTGCACTATCCTATGTCTAATTACTTGCCTTATTTTGGTGTCTGGTGTATATATTGTGTACAATACTTAACTCCAGAAGGAGTATTGCCTCTATGGTATTTTTGGCATTGTGTCACTAAAATAAACTACCTTTATTTTTGTTACCACAGAGTATTGTCTTTACTTGTGTATAAGTACTGAGTAACTATAGTGGTATTGGAGGAGCTTTGCATGTCTCCTAGTTCAGCCTAAGCTCCTCTGGTACAGCTACCTCTATCAGCCTAAGCTGCTAGAACACTACGTCTTCACTAATAAGGGATAGTTTGACCTGGTATAAGGTGTAAGTACCCATTACAAACCAGGCCATCTTCCTACAACCTCCAGTCGTCTTTCGTGTGCTCTTTCGTTCAGCTTGGTGTCAAAGGGGTCCCACACAACTTTATTTTAAAGTATGTGTCTCACTCAGCCAGGGGCCAGTTGGTTTAGGTATACGCTAGTTATGGCTTCCTCTGTCTTCTCTGTGTAGTTTTCAGTGTCTGCCTTACTTCTTGTTGCTATCAGGCTATTCTTATCACCTCTCTGCTCTGTATTCTTTTCCCAGTTGGATCGTAACTAAAGAAGTTATTTTACTCCCTTACAGTGAAACTCTTGAATTGCATCTCTTCAGCTTGTGCATGCTCTTAAATGCTAGATTGCTTGGTTTTATTTTGCGTTTGCTGTTCTCTTTAGTCCTTCTAGTTGCATTTTGCTTATGTTTGTTCGGCCTTAGTGCGCACTGTCTGTGAACTTCCCC
This sequence comes from Pleurodeles waltl, assembly GCF_031143425.1. NCBI lineage: Eukaryota > Metazoa > Chordata > Amphibia > Caudata > Salamandridae > Pleurodeles > Pleurodeles waltl. The sequence continues at coordinate 851,948,413 of NC_090444.1, forward strand.
ACACCCCGTTCCTCCAAATAAATTTGTTTGATAAATATTTTACTTCAATTCGGTATGTGTAGGAGGCTGGCCTGGCTTGTAGTGGGTAGCAAGGGGTACTTACACACTGTGCCAGGTCCAGTTATCCCTTATTAGTGTAGAAGAGGTGTTTCTAGCAGCTTAGGCTGATAGAAGTTAGCTATAGTAGAGCAGCTTAGGCTGAACTAGGAGACATGCAAAGCTCCTACTATATCACTGGTGTCATATGCACAATATCATAAGAAAACACAATACACAGATATACTAAAAATAAAGGTACTTTATTTTTATGACAATATGCCAAAAGTATCTCAGTGAGTACCCTCAGTATGAGGATGCCAAATATACACAAGATATATGTACACAATACCAAAAATATGCAGTAATAGCAAAAGGAAGTAATGCAAGCAGTGTAAAGTTACAATCGATTGCAATAGGAGCACATAGGTATTAGGGCAACACAAACCATATACTCCAAAAGTGGAATGCGCACCACGAATGGACCCCAAACCTATGTGAGCTTGTAGAGGGTCGCTGGGACTGTAAGAAAACGGTGAGGGTTAGAAAAATAGCCCACCCCAAGACCCTGTAAGGTAGGTGTAAAGTGCACCTACAACCCCCAGAGAGCACAGAAGTCGTGATAGGGGAATTCTGCAAGGAAGACCAACACCAGCAAAGCAACCAAAGTGGATTTCCGGACGAGAGTACCTGTGGAACAAGGGGACCAAGTCCATGAGTCGCAACAAAGTTGAGATTGGGCAGATGCCCAGGAAATGCCAGCTGAGGGTGCAAGGAAGCTGCCACCGGATGGAAGAAGCTTTGTGTTCTGCAAGAACGAAGAGGATTAGGAACTTCCCCTTTGGAGGATGGATGTCCCACGTCGTGAAGAAGCTTGCAGAGGTGTTCCCACGCAGAAAGACCGCAAACAAGCCTTGCTAGCTGCAAGGGTTGTGGTTAGGGTTTTTGGATGCTGCTGTGGCCCAGGAGGGACCAGGATGTCGCCACTTGGATGAGGAGACAGAGGGGGCCCCCAGCAAGTCAGGGAGCCCTCACAGAAGCAGGCAGCACCTGCAGAAGTACCGGATCAGGCACTTGGAAGAGGAGTGAACCGGAGTCAACCCGAAGTCAGAAAAGGGAGTCCCACGACGCTGGAGGACAACTCAGAAGGTTGTGCACTGCAGGTTAGAGTGTCGGGGACCCAGGCTTGGCTGTGCACGAAGGAAATCCTGGCAGAGTGCACAGGAGCTGGAGCAGGTGCAAATCACGCGGTACCCAGCAATGCAGTCTAGCGGGGGGAGGCAAGAACTTTACTCCACCAAACTTGGACTGAAGAGTCACTGGACTGTGGGAGTCACTTGGACAGAGTTGCTGAGTTCCAGGGACCACGCTCGTCGTGCTGAGAGGGGACCCAGAGGACCGGTGATGCAGTCTTTTGTTGCCTGCGGTTGCAGGGGGAAGATTCCGTCGACCGACGGGAGATTTCTTCAGAGCTCCTGGTGCAAAAAGGAGGCAGGCTACCCCCAGAGCATGCACCACCAGGAAACAGGCGAGAAAGTAGGCAGGATGAAGCGATACAAGGTTGCAGTAGTCGTCTTTGCTACTTTGTTGCGGTTTTGCAGGCGTCCTGAGCAGTCAGCGGTCGATCCTTTGGCAGAAGGTGAAGAGGGAGATGCAGAGATGGGGGTCTCAAAACTTGTGGCCCTTATTTATGGCACAAACAAGTGTCCACTTTAGGTAGCACAAGCAGTGGAACCAGGGCAGAGTTGGCTGCTGTGGCCCAAGGATGTTGAGTGCCACCCCCTATGACAGAGGTCTCCAAACTTTTTAATGCTGCGCCCCCCCAGTTGAAAAATAAAAATCACTGGGCTCCCCTTCAGAATGTTTCACAAATATTTTATAAAGATGGTAATGTTTAAATATGTCTAGATATATTTAAACATTGCATATAAGAACTGTTGCCATTTTAAAAATGCAATAACCTGTTTCTGCTTAAAACAAAACACTGTTATCTGTGAAATGCTTCTTTTGGCCAGAGCCTGGCACCCCCCAACCCCCTCCCCCCCCGGGCCTAGCCGGCAGTGCGCACTCAGCGTGAGGAGGCTGACCCCACATTCAGGGCCTTCCTCAGTCCCAGCAGCTACGCCGCCAGGCCAAACCCTGCAGTCCCAGTGCTTCCTTCCTGCCGAGGGCTAGTTTCGATCAGTCCTGGGGCCCACATTCTGCCCCAAGGACCAGCCCACTCACACCAGCTCACTTCCTCTAAATCTGGCGAGGGTCCAGCAATGTCTGAAGAAATGCTACTGTGCCTGGCACCACACTTGGTACCATGGCAGCGCCTGTTTGACTCAATGTCTCCTGGGCTCTCCACCTTCAGCACCAAGTAGTAAGTGTGGGCTGCCTCTGCACTGCACCTGCCGGCCTCCACAAAGAAAGGGGCGCTCCTCAGATGTCGCAATACACAGGTAAACTCAAAGCACCACGGCCATGGGCAGTTGATGTGGATGCAATGTGGTCAAGGATGTCATCAGACATTTAGGCCGCCACCTGGAGCATGTTCAGGATTCGGCCGCCATGTTCGCCAGCGAGGCCACGCCCAACAGCCCCCACCCCATAACAGGCAAATGCTTCGGCATATATTAATAACTACTCCATCCTTAGCAAAGAGAATTCTATTGTGTAATGGGAAATCACCTTACTGTTTAAAAAATGGATACATGATCAATTGACGTGGTAGCGTGACACAGTTGAAAATCTTATTTAAAGGACACAAGTAAAACATCTCTCAAAGTCCTTGTGTTTTCATTCTGTAAGCTAATAGTGTCTTGGTGCATGTGAGATGATGCAGGGAAGCAGTTAGACTACTTTTTAGTGTGGTAAAATATAAGCATATTTGATCCCACTTATCGTACATTATTTTGGGCTCCCTGCAATACCCGGAGGTAATAGAGATGACTTTTAAGTACCATGGGTTGCCAATTGAAGTTTGTGTTGCAGTAAAACGATACTTGCAGTGCATTTAATTACATTGAGAGGCAGTGCATATTACTGCATTTGAACTGTGGCTTAAATATTTAAACCTTTGTTCTCATTTTCTAATATATAATCAATAGCACTTTTTCTTTCAGTTTGAAATGTATTATGTATATATTTTTAATAATGATAAAGCAAACCATTTGTGATCTTTATGTCCTAGGTGCTACTTGATTGGGTAAGCCATGCACTGACTGGAAATAACTCAAAAAAATTGGATCTAGACGATGGTGTTGTGGAAAAGCTTTGGGCCTATTTTGACAGTATTGTTAATAGCAGGAAGCTGAAGCAACTTTTGAAGGAAGGAAAGACAATAAACCTCCGGTTTGCCATTGCACAGGTAGCTGTTATTTTTACCTCCTGTAAGTTTAATTGCGTTAAAAGCTGATCACCTGTAGCTATCAATCTGCCAAACTGGGCCTAACATTTGTGATTGTTGAACACCTGAGATGTCTGCCTTTGTTTATGTTGTAATGCCACAGGAGTTTTGCTTCTAGTCATACAAGAGAAAAAAATACAGTTTCGCGTTAACAATTTATAAACTCACTACTTTTGCTTGTGCCTTTATCATACATTATTCCTGTGAAGGTCTGCCGATGACTGCCTGGTACTTCAACTCATTTCTGTGGAAATGCACCTTTACTACTTTTTATTTAATTGGTTCTGAAATCTTTTTTTATAGCGCTCTCGAAAAATTGCTAGAAAGTTGGAAAACTTGAGTTGTGTGCAGGGGTGGCCGGAGGAGCGCCGCCCCAACCCCGGCCAGTAGCAGCAGCTGCAAATTGAAGAATAAAATAATAATAAACAATGCTTATTATTGTTTTATTTTTCAAAGGGCGGGTCCATGGGTTATGACAGGCAGGTAAGGGGAGTGTTGTGCACTCCCCTCAGTGTGCATGTGTGTTTGGTCTGCCGTCTCAGGACAGTCAAACACACCTGCACACAGAGCTCTCTCTAACCCGACCTGTGTTGCCGGGTTGGAGGCGGCATACACACGCTCCAAGTCTACCTGGGAGTGCAAAGCCAGGGTGCTCAGGCCAATCCTTACACTGTTGTTATGCTGGCAGCAGCATGAGAGCAGCATTAGGATTGACCGCAGGGCAGGCAGTCTGTGCCTGCAGTGAGTGGAGCCAGAAGAGTGGTACAGCGGCAGTAATGCAGCGGTTCAGGTTCATTTTTATTTTAATTGCTAATTTTCTTGTGTTTGTTTTGTGCCCCACCGCTTTGCCCCAACAGGAGCCACCCCTGGTCATATGATGATTCAATAAAGTAATTACAAATAATGGTCGTAGAAAATCGAGGAGAAATGAAAAAGTTAACTAATATACATAATAGATTAAGCAAAATATCAAACTTGGGCCTGCAAAAACTATCGATACACAGCTGTGTGGGGTGATTAGCAAAAGTATTTACTTGGAGGTGAACTCCTGTAGTAAGTACCACTTTACATACTCAAAGTGTGAATCGGGCCTGAACTATCCAATTTCCTGTTAGTACTAACTGTATGTGAACATTTCCTAATGTTTCTTTTTTCGCTTGTAGACTTCGTGAATTAGAATTATCCTCTTAGCTTTTGGGCCTTTTCCCCCCCAGTGCTGAGCCCTTTTTTGGCTATTTGGGGTAGTTCGCTTTTAGGCCTTCATAATCTTTTGTCCACGTAAGCTATCCACAATTTGCGTCCTTTTTTTTCCAGCATCCTAGGGATTCTTAAGGTACCCAGAGTTTTTGGGTTCCCCTGGAGGAGACCAAGAAATTATCCAAAATACAGCTAAAATGTTGTTTTTGTTTAAAAAAAAAAAAAATGGGAAAAAAGGGCTGCCGAAGAAGGCTTGTGTTTTTTTTTCCCTGAAAATGGCATCAACAGAGGGTTTGCGGTGCTAAAATCACCATCTTCCCATCTTTCAGGAACAGGCAGACTTGAATCAGAAACCACATTTTCAACACAATTTTGGCATTTTACTGGTACATACCCCATTTTCACTATTTTTGGTGCTTTCAGCCTCCTTCCAGTTAGTGACAGGAATGGGTGTGAAACCAATACTGGATCCTGGAAAGCTAAGCATTTCTGAAAAGTAGACCACATTCTGAATTCGGCAAGGGGTCATTTGTATAGATCCTACAAGGTTTTCCAACAGAAAATAACATCTGAAATTAAAAAATATTGAAAGTGAGCTGAAAAAAACAGCCATATTTCTCCACATTTTTTAAGGCAATATACCATTACGTGTGCTGAACTCTTCTGGTTGCAGGGATATATAGGGCTTGTAGGTTCATCACGATCCCTAGGTACCCAGAGCCAATAAATGAGCTGCACCTTGCAATGGGTTTTCATTCTATACCGGGAATACAGCAATTCATTTGGTGAAATATAAAGAGTGAAAAATAGGTATCAAGGAAACCTTTGTATTTCCAAAATGGGCATAAGATAAGGTGTTGAGAAGCAGTGGTTATTTGCACATTTCTGAATTCCGAGGTGCCCATACTAGCAAGTGAATTATAGGCCATTTCTCAAATAGATGTCTTTTTGCACACTGTCTTACATTTGGAAAGAAAAAATGTTGAGAAAGACAATGGGCAATAACACTTGTTGTGCTATTCTGTGTTCCCCCAAGTCTCCCGATAATAATGGTACCTCACTTGCGTGGGTAGGCCTAATGCTCGCGACAGGAAAGGCAACATGGACACACAAAATTTTTACATTGAAATCTGACGAGGTTTTTGCAAAGTGCCTAGCTGTAGATTTTTGGCCTCTAGCTCAGCCGGCACCTGGGGAAACCTACCAAATCTGCGCATTTTTTAAAACTAGACATGGGGGATCCAGGATGGGCTGATTTGTGGGGCTCTCACCAGGTTCTGTAACCCAGAGTCCTTTGCAAACCTCAAAATTTGACCAAAAAACACTTTTTCCACACATTTCGGTGACAGAAAGTTCTGGAATCTGAGAGGAGTCACAAATTTCCTTCCACCCAGCGTTCCCCAAAGTCTCCCGATAAAAATGGTACTTCACTTGTGTGGGTAGGCCTAGTGCCTGCGCCTGGAATAGATCACACAATGGTCAATGTTGATCCTTACATCAGGCAACTGTTGACCCTAGGGTGATCCATTCCTGACGCAGGTGCTAGGTACAGGCACTCAAGTGGGGTACTGTTTTTATCAGGACCTGTGAGGAAGCACTGGGTGGTAGGAATTCTGTGGATCCCAGCATATTCCTGTAGTTTGTGTGACATAAATGCAAGAAAAATAGAGTTTTTATTCAACATTTCAGCTTTGCAGGGTATTCTGGTTTAGAAAACTTTGGGGCATCCGCACCTCTATGGACTCCTCCAGATGTCTAGTTTCCAGAAATGTTTGGGTTCAGTATGTTTCCCTATATGGCCGCCGAACATGGGACCAAAAACACAGGTGCCTGCCTTACAAAACCAGTTTGTTTTGTGATAGATAATTTTGATGTCTCCACAATACGATTTTCGTGGTGGAATTTGGGGCTGAACTTAATTGGGGAGCTCCCAAGAGAGCACTCTCTCTCCGTGCTTGCCGCCGCATTCACCTGCTCTCTGGGTTGGGCTAACCCACTATTGCCCCGTTGCACAGACTGTGCTTGCGAAGGGACAGCAGGACTGTCCTCATCACCTCCCTCGTAATTACTGGAAGAGGAGTTATCGAATGGGACTGCTCCGACTGAAAAATCACTCCCAGAGTCTACGCATTGTCCTATCCCTCAGATGCTGTCTCAGTATCTGCTGTCTCTGTCTCTGGTCCTATGTCAGAGCTGTCCTCTATAACCCGAGTGACGGCGTCAGCAGCAGTCATCCATCAAGATGCCATCTCTGCTACTGGCTAAACTGTTGCTCTAAAACACTAGCCTACGTAGACAATCACAAAATTGCTGGTGTGTGTGAGATACGTGCAACAGTAGAGGTCAACTTACCTGCGCTTCTTCCCTCAATCAGCATGTTCTTTCAAAACACTAAAAAAACACCTTTTCACATAGCATTTGTCACAGTCTTTAGCACCTCCTGCGCCCAGTCCAACAACCATTATCGGTGCTCCCACTCCCATGTCCTCCTCCTCGGATTCCCTCATTACCACCCAGCAAAAGTACCCTTCATCTCTCCATAGCCATCCTACACCCCTGCACATACATTTCATTTGTATCATAGCGCAGGTAATGGCTGACTTTACTAATGTACTCAGCTATTTACATAAAATACAGATTTGCTCTTTGATGTAAAACTGTCACTAGACAAAAGTCTGATCCTTTTGTAGCAGAAACCTAATCAAAACACTTACTTTTTTATTGCTGCCTAAAAGCTACAGTTGAAATGCGTCGGTTGAAGGATGTGCATTGCTTTGAAGATGCAAGCTGCAACTGCAAGACAACTGGTGGCGAATATATATATCTATATATCTAGAGAGAGAGAGATCACTTTTGTCAATGCATGTCTGGTTTTCCTGGGGGCCGATTGCAGCCCCCAGGGAAACCACACATGCATTAACAAAAGTGATCTATATATATATATATATATATATATATATATATATATATATATATATATTAATATAGAGAGCGAGAGATGTCTCTCTATATAGATAGATCTATCTATCTACACAGATATATAGATATTATCTATATAGATCTATATTTTTTTTAGTAGTTGTATGGTTTCTTGGGGGCCAAAATGACCCCCAGGGAAACCCTAAAACTACTAAAAAAATAAAATAAAAAAAAGTATTGCCCCCACAGGGGGTCGCCCTGCCCCCTTGTCAATTTCTTTATATCATTATTTTTTTAAATGTAACCCTTGGGGGATTGCGCCCCCCCCAAAGAGGACATCTACCTTTATGTTAAAAAATATGTGGCCCATTTTCTGAGGGGGGCGACACCCCCAAGTGAAATTCCTGGTGTCTAGTGGTGTGCTGTGATCGAGGGCCAGGAAACACGTTGAGGAAGGCCTTGTGTGAAAGGGGAGTCTCTCCCCTTTCACACGAGGCCTTCCCGAACGTCGGGAAGGCCTTTTGGGGCGCTGACTTCACAAAGGGGCAGGAGGGGGGCCGGGGGGAGACATGGAATATCTTCTGTGTCTCCCGGGGTTTGGGAAAAAAAAAAAATCCTCTGGTGCAACCCGAGGATTTTTTCACCCCCTCCCTGGTGTCAGCCACTGTTCATGATCCGCACAAGGGAGGTAGTGTGGGCGTCGACCAGTGGCCGACGCCTGCCCTAAACGGGTTATAGGAGCACTACTTTACATACTCATAACTGCCTTTGCGAAAAGCCCTTCTATGTCCCTCTCTCCTAAGAATGGTGAAAATGTCATTCTCAATTTAATACTGTACATGTTGAGTTTTTACAGTTTCTTAAAGTTGTTGAAAGTTTTATTGAATACTTGCTGCATTACTCAGTACTCTCACACAAAATGTGATGAGTAACTGATTAGATTCTTGCATATCGCAGATATATGAATTATTTTGGCTCCATTAGGAAGCCCTGAAAGAATGTTGTCCTCTGTACCACTGGTGCTTTTGATGCTCCTCTGTTTTGCTTTATCCACAACAGATATATAAAACAACATTTTGAGGTATGTAGTCCAGTACCTCGGTTTCTTAACTTGCCTATTTAATAATTAACCTGTCTGATAGAGACTTCTAGCTTCAGGTTACTTACCTTAGAATAATCCACAGGTGTCAGTGTGGATCCAGAAGCTTTTTTTGTTTTATTTTATTAAGTATTTTTCATGTTACCATCACTTAAAACAACACACAATCATTGCCCATATTTCACATCATGATCACTTTGCCATTTGACAGAATTCTGTTACATTGAAGTTTTTCCAGCATGGATTAGTAGTGGTGTGCATTCATCACAATTTAGAGTTCATAGTTGCCATTAGCTTACCCCATATCTGGTAGGGACAAAAGATATCTGTCATGGGGGCCCAATAGCCTTAGGTCGGGATGACTGAGGGAGTTCTTCAGCACATATCTCCAGTTGGTCCCTGCAGTAAGCTATATCATGATACCATTGCTATATGGTCTGACTTGTTTTCCCTCCCCTCAATTAATGGCAACCCCTTTTTTTGCCAGTAATGAATCAACTGCTACCAACTTGCGATTCACCGGCTGCATGGGTCTAACATATTCTAGGAGGCATACACTAGGTTCACACTGCACATGTTCTGATACAACCTGCGCTAGTGTCTGCATGACCAGTTCCCAGTATTTATATATCTTGTTACACCCCCATGCCAGATGAAGGAAATCTGCCCCTAACGTGCCACATATGTTGCAGGTGTTGAGTTACTGTAATCCATATTTGCACAGTTTTGCGACTGTGTAATATACTTGCAGTAGGAATTTAAAGTGTATAATATGTAGGTTGCCATTTGCAGTCAGCTGTCCCCTAAGTTCACAACATAAATCCCATTTCTCCTGCCTTAGTGAGGTGTTTAGTGTCCGATTCCAATTTTCCAGCACCGTTGTATCAAATCTGCCCCCTCCACTTGTGCTGTGGTGTACATCTTTGTTACTAGCTCTTTATGAGATGTTTGTGTGAGTACCAGTTAAGTTTTGGAGGTTTTAGATGGCTGTGGAAATGTCTGGTAGTGCTCTCTTCAAGCCGATTGTAAGCGTAGGTAGGTGAAATGAATGAGCTGGCGTGTTACAACTGTTTTGCAACAAAGATGTGAATTCAATAAACCAATCCTCCGGAAACAGATCACCCACTGTCCTGAGGCCTGGGACCTTGAGGACACCAGGGCTCTGGGCTCCTGTGTCTTCGATAAATCCGGATGGTAGGCTATTGGCATCTCCGGTTCATATAGTGCCCCTTTAGTCGTCATGGCACCTAATGCTTGCCAGGCCTTAAGTGTGCAATTAATTGTACTAATTTTGCCCTGTGGTACTTTTACCCATTTATAGGACAGCAATGACGTGAGTGATGTGAGGCATGCTGCATTTTGTTCCACTGCTGATTGGGGCATATATTTTTCAGGGTGCACCCAAAGCTGTGCGTGTTGTTCTTGGGTACACATGTCAGGGCATTAAAGCCACCTTGTGCAAATTAGGATGTCAGACGTCGCCAAATGATTCACAATTGTTTCCCAGTCCAGGTGAGGACAAGTAACAGGGATTGTAATTTTCTGAAAAAGGCTTGTGTGAGGGGTGTCAGTATGTTCACAAATAGGTATAGAAATTGAGACAGTATATACATCTTGATTATCCCTATGGGATCTGCCAAGGATAATGGAAGACGTGACCTCCTTAGTGCACTTTCTTCTAATTTAGTTAGTACTCTGCCATAGTTCCAGCGGATCACTAGCTTGGGGTCTCTATGGACCCATATTCCCCAATATTTCACCGGGTCTTCACACCACTGCAAGGCGTACTGTATTAGAAGTCCATCTGTTCTGTTTGTCAGGGGTAATACATAGGACCTATCCCTGTTAATACTGAGCCCTGACTGCCACTCGAATCGTACAAATTCTCTTATAAGTGTAGCTAAGTGGGTCTCAGATTCCCGTACATAGAGTATCATATCATCTGTGTAGAGGGAGATGGCCACCAGCGCTGTCTGAACCTAAGTAATGCTTCTGCATGCCATTGTCTAATTATGCAAGCCAGTCAGCATGCCGTTGTCTAATTATGCAAGCCAGTGGCTCCAAAGCCAGGGCAAATAATATTGGTTTCAGGGAGCACCCCAGACAGGTGCCCTTACACACCATAAATGGGTCAGAGACCACCCCATTGACGTGGATCCTCGCGATCAGCTTTGTGTATAGCAACTGGATCTAATTAAGTATTCTTATAGGGATGTCCATTTACTGCAGTATAGTGAACAGGTAGGGCTTTGAGACAGAGTCAAATGCTTTAGCAGCATCTCAGAGGACTGCAGCAGCCCTCAGGGAGGGGTCTAAATGGCAAAGAAGTGCAAAGAGCATCCATAGGTTGTGAGAGGTGCACCGAGAAGCGATGAAGCCCACCTAATCTTGGTGAACCATGTTGTATAACAGTGGAAGTAAGTGTGCTGCGATGAGTTCAGCTAGAATTTTAGTGTCTGTATTGATAAGTGATAATAGCCTATACGATTCACAGTATTCTGGCTGCTTGTTAGGTTTCAGGAGCATGATTATAAGCGCCTCTTTAAGGCTTGGGGTAAGACACTGTGTCTCGTAGGCTTTCTCGTATAGGTGCAAGAGGTGTGGGCCAACAGGTCTACATATTCCATAAAAAATTCTCCAGGCAAGCCGTCCAGTCCAGGAGATTTGCCATTTGGCAGGCCTCTGGTAGCTTCTTTGATTTCATCAGTTGTGAATGGGTGACTCAGTAATTCCCTCTGGCCAACTGAAAGCCAAGCCAGTGCGATATTTTCTAGATAGTTATTAATATCTGCTAGCTTTGCCATCGCTCTAGGTCCGTATAATGTTGCATGGAATTCTGAGAAGTGCTTAATGATGGACTTAGTGTCACAACACATTTTGACATTTTGTTGAACTATTTGCTCTGTTGGCGTTGGGCCATGGTGAGGCTTGAGTCTATTGGCCAACGTGCTACCTGGTTGACCCCCTCTCCATAAGCATGTGCTATGTGTCTCCTCAATAAAAGACAAACTTTGTCTTCAGCTGTTTCATTATATTTGGTCACTTGTTCCCTGATGTGTACCATTGTACCCTGGGGACAGTGTGGATAAATATTCCTATTCTAGTTCTTGTAGTATTTTTCAATAGTGCTTAATCGGATAATAATATCTTTCAGGATACCTGCTTGTGTCCCAATGCAAACCCCCCCTTATAGTGGTTTTGAATGCTTCCCAGAGTACTCCAGATCTCTCCACCAAGTCTTTTTTTGTGCAGAAAGTAATCCACTATGGTGACTGCTCTGACTATCCTGTGGATCTCCTGATCCAGGGGGGCTGGCTGCATGTGGTAGTCTCCAACTAAATTGCTGAGGCATATATGTGGACACCTGTAGTGAAAGGTACACTTGGACATGGTCCGAAAAGGTGTAGGGTAGATTCTTTACCTCCCCCACCCAGCTGTGCAAGTCTCTAGTAGCCAGTGATCGAGTCTCAACCAGGTCCTGTGCACAGAGGATGTATATGTACCTTCTCTTTCTCCCGGGTGTCGCAGTCGGCAAGCATCAATGGCCCCGTATTACATCATGTAGTCTCTCATAATTTTGGCAGCTCGTTTTCCCGGGCTATTAGACGTGGCTGATCTGTCCATTCCTGGATCAAGGCATAGTAGTAGCAAAGTGGAAAACACGTGTAGTCTGTTCCAAACATGTATGATCAACTCAGTGTTATCTATATTAGGACAATATACATTCAACATAGTGACCATAGTACCACATGACTTTCTCTGCACTAGCACGTACCGTCCCTGCTCATCCGCTTCCACATGCACTGGTTCAAATTGTATCCCTTTTTTGATTAGTATAAATAACCCACAGATGTCCGTGGAGTAGGATGAGGCCATGCAGAACCCTGCCCACCTCTCACCTGCGACTCCAGCTGCATGTCATGATAGATGTTTTCTTGTAAGTACGCTATCTGCACATGGGAACAGTTCAGCCCAAACTACCAAGCCAGGTCCTCCCTGGACTAGAACCAAGCATCCTGAGACCAGTTTCAGGGTATCACCCTTCATCAGCCAGGCTAGCTTGATTCCAGTGGCATAGGGAGCAAGGGACCCACGTCTGGGCATACCCTTCCCACTTAGGGCAACAAATGCAAAAAGACGTGGGTCCAACTGAGAACAAATGGTTTTTCAGGGCATGTCCAAGCCTCGCTAATGGACATGCACTTTGATGGCTCCTGTCTTTTTAGATAGAAGGTGTAGGAGCGCTTTACAGTGAGCAGAGCTTGGCCAAGTCCTTGGACCTGTCTACAGCCCCTAGTCTTCACCAGTCTGACTTCTACACTTTCATGGCTACTTAAGGAGTCTCCAACTACGTCCATACCCTCACAGCCACCAAGGTCAAAGGCATCCCAGCCTTTTCATGTCTGAGGACGCAAGTCCCATAGACTATAAGGGGCAGAAAGCCAGACGTCTGGTTAGTCCAATACACCCCGACAGCCGCAACCTCCAAACCCCTTTAGTTTGACCACCATGGAAGCCAGTGTGGGGGAAAAAGATACGCCATCACTGTAAGGAAATGCCTCCTGGGCATGGTTGCCCCCTGACTTTTTGCCTTTGCTGATGCTATGTTTACAATTGAAAGTGTGCTGAGGCCTGCTAACCAGGCCCCAGCACCAGTGTTCTTTCCCTAACCTGTACTTTTGTATCCACAATTGGCAGACCCTGGCATCCAGATAAGTCCCTTGTAACTGGTACTTCTAGTACCAAGGGCCCTTATGCCAAGGAAGGTCTCTAAGGGCTGCAGCATGTCGTATGCCACCCTGGAGACCTCTCACTCAGCACAGACACACTGCTTGCCAGCTTGTGTGTGCTAGTGAGGACAAAACGAGTAAGTCGACATGGCACTCCCCTCAGGGTGCCATGCCAGCCTCTCACTGCCTATGCAGTATAGGTAAGCCACCCCTCTAGCAGGCCTTACAGCCCTAAGGCAGGGTGCACTACACCATAGGTGAGGGTACCAGTGCATGAGCATGGTACCCCTACAGTGTCTAAACAAAACCTTAGACATTGTAAGTGCAGGGTAGCCATAAGAGTATATGGTCTGGGAGTCTGTCAAACACGAACTCCACAGCACCATAATGGCTACACTGAAAACTGGGAAGTTTGGTATCAAACTTCTCAGCACAATAAATGCACACTGATGCCAGTGTACATTTTATTGTAAAATACACCACAGAGGGCACCTTAGAGGTGCCCCCTGAAACTTAACCGACTGTCTGTGTAGGCTGACTAGTTCCAGCAGCCTGCCACACCAGAGACATGTTGCTGGCCCCATGGGGAGAGTGCCTTTGTCACTCTGAGGCCAGTAACAAAGCCTGCACTGGGTGGAGATGCTAACACCTCCCCCAGGCAGGAGCTGTAACACCTGGCGGTGAGCCTCAAAGGCTCACCCCTTTGTCACAGCCCAGCAGGGCACTCCAGCTTAGTGGAGTTGCCCGCCCCCTCCGGCCACGGCCCCCACTTTTGGCGGCAAGGCTGGAGGGAACAAAGAAAGCAACAAGGAGGAGTCACTGGCCAGTCAGGACAGCCCCTAAGGTGTCCTGAGCTGAGGTGACTCTAACTTTTAGAAATCCTCCATCTTGCAGATGGAGGATTCCCCCAATAGGGTTAGGATTGTGACCCCCTCCCCTTGGGAGGAGGCACAAAGAGGGTGTACCCACCCTCAGGGCTAGTAGCCATTGGCTACTAACCCCCCAGACCTAAACACGCCCTTAAATTTAGTATTTAAGGGCTACCCTGAACCCTAGAAAATTAGATTCCTGCAACTACAAGAAGAAGGACTGCCTAGCTGAAAACCCCTGCAGAGGAAGACCAGAAGACGACAACTGCCTTGGCTCCAGAAACTCACCGGCCTGTCTCCTGCCTTCCAAAGATCCTGCTCCAGCGACGCCTTCCAAAGGGACCAGCGACCTCGACATCCTCTGAGGACTGCCCCTGCTTCGAAAAGACAAGAAACTCCCGAGGACAGCGGACCTGCTCCAAGAAAAGCTGCAACTTTGTTTCCAGCAGCTTTAAAGAACCCTGCAAGCTCCCCGCAAGAAGCGTGAGACTTGCAACACTGCACCCGGCGACCCCGACTCGGCTGGTGGCGATCCAACACCTCAGGAGGGACCCCAGGACTACTCTGATACTGTGAGTACCAAAACCTGTCCCCCCTGAGCCCCCACAGCGCCGCCTGCAGAGGGAATCCCGAGGCTTCCCCTGACCGCGACTCTTTGAACCTAAAGTCCCGACGCCTGGGAGAGACCCTGCACCCGCAGCCCCCAGGACCTGAAGGACCGGACTTTCACTGGAGAAGTGACCCCCAGGAGTCCCTCTCCCTTGCCCAAGTGGAGGTTTCCCCGAGGAACCCCCCCCTTGCCTGCCTGCAGCGCTGAAGAGATCCCGAGATCTCTCATAGACTAACATTGCGAACCCGACGCTTGTTTCTACACTGCACCCGGCCGCCCCCGCGCCGCTGAGGGTGAAATTTCTGTGTGGACTTGTGTCCCCCCCGGTGCCCTACAAAACCCCCCCTGGTCTGCCCTCCGAAGACGCGGGTACTTACCTGCAAGCAGACCGGAACCGGGGCACCCCCTTCTCTCCATTCTAGCCTATGCGTTTTGGGCACCACTTTGAACTCTGCACCTGACCGGCCCTGAGCTGCTGGTGTGGTGACTTTGGGGTTGCTCCGAACCCCCAACGGTGGGCGACCTTGGACCAAGAACTAAGCCCTGTAAGTGTCTTACTTACCTGGTTAACCTAACAAATACTTACCTCCCCTAGGAACTGTGAAAATTGCACTAAGTGTCCACTTTTAAAACAGCTATTTGTGAATAACTTGAAAAGTATACATGCAATTTTGATGGTTTGAAGTTCCTAAAGTACTTACCTGCAATACCTTTCGAATGAGATATTACATGTAGAATTTGAACCTGTGGTTCTTAAAATAAACTAAGAAAAGATATTTTTCTATACAAAAACCTATTGGCTGGATTTGTCTCTGAGTGTGTGTACCTCATTTATTGTCTATGTGTATGTACAACAAATGCTTAACACTACTCCTTGGATAAGCCTACTGCTCGACCACACTACCACAAAATAGAGCATTAGTATTATCTCTTTTTGCCACTATCTTACCTCTAAGGGGAACCCTTGGACTCTGTGCATGCTATTCCTTACTGTGAAATAGCACATACAGAGCCAACTTCCTACATTGGTGGATCAGCGGTGGGGTACAATACTTTGCATTTGCTGGACTACTCAGCCAATACCTGATCACACGACAAATTCCAAAATTGTCATTAGAAATTGATGTTTGCAATTTGAAAAGTTTTCTAAATTCTTAAAAGACCTGCTAGGGCCTTGTGTTAGATCCTATTTAGCATTTCTTTTAGAGTTTAAAAGTTTGTAAAAGTTTGAATTAGATTCTAGAACCAGTTGTAGATTCTTAAAAAGTATTCCAACTTTTAGAAGCAAAATGTCTAGCACAGATGTGACTGTGGTGGAACTCGACACCACACCTTACCTCCATCTTAAGATGAGGGAGCTAAGGTCACTCTGTAAAATAAAGAAAATAACAATGGGCCCCAAACCTACCAAAATACAGCTCCAGAAGCTTTTGGCAGAGTTTGAAAAGGCCAACCCCTCTGAGGGTGGCAACTCAGAGGAAGAGGATAGTGACTTGGAGGACAATTCCCCCCTACCAGTCCTCTCTAAGGAGAACAGGGTCCCTCAAACCCTGACTCCAAAAATAATAGTCAGAGATGCTGGTTCCCTCACAGGAGAGACCAACACCTCTGAAATCACTGAGGATAGCCCCAGTGAAGAGGACATCCAGTTAGCCAGGATGGCCAAAAGGTTGGCTTTGGAAAGACAGATCCTAGCCATAGAGAGGGAAAGACAAGAGATGGGCCTAGGACCCATCAATGGTGGCAGCAACATAAATAGGGTCAGAGATTCTCCTGACATGTTGAAAATCCCTAAAGGGATTGTAACTAAATATGAAGATGGTGATGACATCACCAAATGGTTCACAGCTTTTGAGAGGGCTTGTGTAACCAGAAAAGTGAACAGATCTCACTGGGGTGCTCTCCTTTGGGAAATGTTCACAGGAAAGTGTAGGGATAGACTCCTCACACTCTCTGGACCAGATGCAGAATCTTATGACCTCATGAAGGGTACCCTGATTGAGGGCTTTGGATTCTCCACTGAGGAGTATAGGATTAGATTCAGGGGGGCTCAAAAATCCTCGAGCCAGACCTGGGTTGACTTTGTAGACTACTCAGTGAAAACACTAGATGGTTGGATTCAAGGCAGTGGTGTAAGTAATTATGATGGGCTGTACAATTTATTTGTGAAAGAACACCTGTTAAGTAATTGTTTCAATGATAAACTGCATCAGCATCTGGTAGACCTAGGACCAATTTCTCCCCAAGAATTGGGAAAGAAGGCGGACCATTGGGTCAAGACAAGGGTGTCCAAGACTTCAACAGGGGGTGACCAAAAGAAAGGGGTCACAAAGACTCCCCAGGGGAAGGGTGATGAGACAACCAAAACTAAAAATAGTAAAGAGTCTTCTACAGGCCCCCAAAAACCTGCACAGGAGGGTGGGCCCAGAGCCTCTTCACAAAACAATGGGTACAAGGGTAAAAACTTTGATCCCAAAAAGGCCTGGTGTCATAGCTGTAAACAGCATGGACACCAAACTGGAGACAAGGCCTGTCCCAAGAAAGGTTCCACTCCAAACTCCCATCCAGGTAACACTGGTATGGCTAGTCTCCAAGTGGGATCAACAGTGTGCCCAGAGCAAATCAGGGTCCACACTGAAGCTACTCTAGTTTCTGAGGGTGGGGTGGATTTAGCCACACTAGCTGTCTGGCCGCCTAACATGCAAAAATACAGACAGCAACTCTTAATTAATGGGACTAGAATAGAGGGCCTGAGGGATACAGGTGCCAGTGTCACCATGGTGACAGAGAAACTGGTTTCCCCTGGCCAATACCTGACTGGAAAAACTTACACAGTCACCAACGCTGACAATCAGAGAAAAGTATATCCCATGGCAATGGTTACTTTAGAATGGGGAGGGGTCAATGGCCTGAAACAGGTGGTGGTCTCCTCAAATATCCCAGTGGACTGTCTGCTTGGAAATGACCTGGAGTCCTCAGCATGGGCTGAGGTAGAACTAAAAACCCATGCAGCAATGCTGGGTATCCCTGAACTGGTGTGTGTGAAAACAAGAGCACAGTGCAAGGCACAGGGGGAACAAGTAGAGCTGGAGTCTGGAAGAATGGCCCAGCCTACCAAGAGAACAGGAAAGTCAGCTGGGAAACCAACTGCAACACAGCAAAAGAAAGGGAACCTCTCTTCTCAGGAAGAAGTTCTGCCCTCTGAGGGAACTGAGCCTTTGGAGCTTGAACCTTATCAGGTTGAGCTCTTAGGCCCAGGGGGACCCTCAAGGGAGGAGCTGTGTAAGGGACAAGAAACCTGTCCCTCTCTTGAAGGCCTTAGGCAGCAAGCTGCTGAAGAGTCCAAAGGCAAGAAAAATGGAACGCATAGGGTCTATTGGGAAGATGGACTCCTGTACACTGAGGCCAGAGACCCCAAACCTGGTGCCACTAGGAGAGTGGTAGTGCCTCAGCTGTTCAGGAAGTTCATCCTAACATTGGCCCATGACATTCCCCTTGCTGGACATTTGGGACAAACCAAGACGTGGGAGAGGTTAGTCAACCACTTCTACTGGCCCAATATGTCCAACATGGTTAAGGAGTTTTGCCTCTCCTGCCCCACCTGTCAAGCCAGTGGTAAGACAGGTGGGCATCCAAAGGCCCCCCTCATTCCACTTCCAGTGGTGGGGGTTCCCTTTGAAAGAGTGGGTGTGGACATAGTTGGTCCACTGGAACCTCCCACAGCCTCAGGAAATATGTATATCCTGGTAGTAGTGGATCATGCTACCAGGTATCCTGAAGCTATTCCCCTTAGGTCGACTACTGCCCCTGCAGTAGCCAAGGCCCTCATTGGTATCTTTACCAGAGTGGGTTTCCCTAAGGAGGTGGTGTCTGACAGAGGTACCAACTTCATGTCAGCATACCTAAAGCACATGTGGAATGAGTGTGGAGTGACTTATAAATTCACTACACCATACCATCCACAAACTAATGGCTTGGTTGAGAGATTCAACAAGACATTAAAAGGCATGATCATGGGGCTCCCAGAAAAGCTCAAAAGGAGATGGGATGTCCTCTTGCCATGTCTGCTTTTCGCTTACAGAGAGGTGCCACAGAAGGGAGTAGGATTCTCACCCTTTGAACTTCTGTTTGGTCATCCTGTAAGGGGACCACTTGCCCTTGTTAAAGAAGGCTGGGAGAGACCTCTCCATGAGCCTAAACAGGACATAGTGGACTATGTACTTGGCCTTCGCTCTAGAATGGCAGAGTACATGGAAAAGGCAACCAAAAACCTTGAGGCCAGCCAACAGCTCCAGAAGTTTTGGTATGACCAAAAGGCTGCACTGGTTGAGTTCCAACCAGGGCAGAAAGTCTGGGTTCTGGAGCCTGTGGCTCCCAGGGCACTCCAGGACAAATGGAGTGGCCCTTACCCAGTACTAGAAAGGAAGAGTCAGGTCACCTACCTGGTGGACCTGGGCACAAGCAGGAGCCCCAAGAGGGTGATCCATGTAAACCGCCTTAAGCTCTTCCACGACAGGGCTGATGTCAATCTGTTGATGGTAACAGATGAGGATCAGGAGGCAGAGAGTGAACCTCTCCCTGATCTTCTGTCATCAGACCCAAAAGATGGCACAGTAGATGGAGTGATCTACTCAGACACCCTCTCTGGCCAACAGCAAGCTGATTGTAGGAGAGTCCTACAACAGTTTCCTGAACTCTTCTCCTTAACCCCTGGTCAGACACACCTGTGTACCCATGATGTGGACACAGGAGACAGCATGCCTGTCAAGAACAAAATCTTTAGACAATCTGACCATGTTAAGGAAAGCATCAAGGTGGAAGTCCACAAGATGCTGGAATTGGGAGTAATTGAGCGCTCTGACAGCCCCTGGGCTAGCCCAGTGGTCTTAGTCCCCAAACCTCACACCAAAGATGGAAAGAAAGAGATGAGGTTTTGTGTGGACTACAGAGGGCTCAATTCTGTCACCAAGACAGATGCTCATCCAATTCCAAGAGCTGATGAGCTCATAGACAAATTAGGTGCTGCCAAATTCTTAAGTACCTTTGACTTGACAGCAGGGTACTGGCAAATAAAAATGGCATCTGGAGCAAAAGAGAAAACAGCATTCTCCACACCTGAAGGGCATTATCAGTTTACTGTTATGCCCTTTGGTTTAAAGAATGCCCCTGCCACCTTCCAAAGGTTGGTGAATCAAGTCCTTGCTGGCTTGGAGTCCTTTAGCACAGCTTATCTTGATGATATTGCTGTCTTTAGCTCCACCTGGCAGGATCACCTGGTCCACCTGAAGAAGGTTTTGAAGGCTCTGCAATCTGCAGGCCTCTCTATCAAGGCATCCAAATGCCAGATAGGGCAGGGAACTGTGGTTTACTTGGGACACCTTGTAGGTGGAGGCCAAGTTCAGCCACTCCAACCCAAGATCCAGACTATTCTGGACTGGGTAGCTCCAAAAACCCAGACTCAAGTCAGGGCATTCCTTGGCTTGACTGGGTATTACAGGAGGTTTGTGAAGGGATATGGATCCATTGTGACAGCCCTCACTGAACTCACCTCCAAGAAGATGCCCAAGAAAGTGAACTGGACTGTAGAATGCCAACAGGCCTTTGACACCCTGAAACAAGCAATGTGCTCAGCACCAGTTCTAAAAGCTCCAGATTATTCTAAGCAGTTCATTGTGCAGACTGATGCCTCTGAACATGGGATAGGGGCAGTCTTGTCCCAAACAAATGATGATGGCCTTGACCAGCCTGTTGCTTTCATTAGCAGGAGGTTACTCCCCAGGGAGCAGCGTTGGAGTGCCATTGAGAGGGAGGCCTTTGCTGTAGTTTGGTCCCTGAAGAAGCTGAGACCATACCTCTTTGGGACTCACTTCCTAGTTCAAACTGACCACAGACCTCTCAAATGGCTGATGCAAATGAAAGGTGAAAATCCTAAACTGTTGAGGTGGTCCATCTCCCTACAGGGAATGGACTTTATAGTGGAACACAGACCTGGGACTGCCCATGCCAATGCAGATGGCCTTTCCAGGTTCTTCCACTTAGAAAATGAAGACTCTCTTGGGAAAGGTTAAGTCTCATCCTCTTTCGTTTGGGGGGGGGTTGTGTAAGGAAATGCCTCCTGGGCATGGTTGCCCCCTGACTTTTTGCCTTTGCTGATGCTATGTTTACAATTGAAAGTGTGCTGAGGCCTGCTAACCAGGCCCCAGCACCAGTGTTCTTTCCCTAACCTGTACTTTTGTATCCACAATTGGCAGACCCTGGCATCCAGATAAGTCCCTTGTAACTGGTACTTCTAGTACCAAGGGCCCTGATGCCAAGGAAGGTCTCTAAGGGCTGCAGCATGTCGTATGCCACCCTGGAGACCTCTCACTCAGCACAGACACACTGCTTGCCAGCTTGTGTGTGCTAGTGAGGACAAAACGAGTAAGTCGACATGGCACTCCCCTCAGGGTGCCATGCCAGCCTCTCACTGCCTATGCAGTATAGGTAAGCCACCCCTCTAGCAGGCCTTACAGCCCTAAGGCAGGGTGCACTACACCATAGGTGAGGGTACCAGTGCATGAGCATGGTACCCCTACAGTGTCTAAACAAAACCTTAGACATTGTAAGTGCAGGGTAGCCATAAGAGTATATGGTCTGGGAGTCTGTCAAACACGAACTCCACAGCACCATAATGGCTACACTGAAAACTGGGAAGTTTGGTATCAAACTTCTCAGCACAATAAATGCACACTGATGCCAGTGTACATTTTATTGTAAAATACACCACAGAGGGCACCTTAGAGGTGCCCCCTGAAACTTAACCGACTGTCTGTGTAGGCTGACTAGTTCCAGCAGCCTGCCACACCAGAGACATGTTGCTGGCCCCATGGGGAGAGTGCCTTTGTCACTCTGAGGCCAGTAACAAAGCCTGCACTGGGTGGAGATGCTAACACCTCCCCCAGGCAGGAGCTGTAACACCTGGCGGTGAGCCTCAAAGGCTCACCCCTTTGTCACAGCCCAGCAGGGCACTCCAGCTTAGTGGAGTTGCCCGCCCCCTCCGGCCACGGCCCCCACTTTTGGCGGCAAGGCTGGAGGGAACAAAGAAAGCAACAAGGAGGAGTCACTGGCCAGTCAGGACAGCCCCTAAGGTGTCCTGAGCTGAGGTGACTCTAACTTTTAGAAATCCTCCATCTTGCAGATGGAGGATTCCCCCAATAGGGTTAGGATTGTGACCCCCTCCCCTTGGGAGGAGGCACAAAGAGGGTGTACCCACCCTCAGGGCTAGTAGCCATTGGCTACTAACACCCCAGACCTAAACACGCCCTTAAATTTAGTATTTAAGGGCTACCCTGAACCCTAGAAAATTAGATTCCTGCAACTACAAGAAGAAGGACTGCCTAGCTGAAAACCCCTGCAGAGGAAGACCAGAAGACGACAACTGCCTTGGCTCCAGAAACTCACCGGCCTGTCTCCTGCCTTCCAAAGATCCTGCTCCAGCGACGCCTTCCAAAGGGACCAGCGACCTCGACATCCTCTGAGGACTGCCCCTGCTTCGAAAAGACAAGAAACTCCCGAGGACAGCGGACCTGCTCCAAGAAAAGCTGCAACTTTGTTTCCAGCAGCTTTAAAGAACCCTGCAAGCTCCCCGCAAGAAGCGTGAGACTTGCAACACTGCACCCGGCGACCCCGACTCGGCTGGTGGCGATCCAACACCTCAGGAGGGACCCCAGGACTACTCTGATACTGTGAGTACCAAAACCTGTCCCCCCTGAGCCCCCACAGCGCCGCCTGCAGAGGGAATCCCGAGGCTTCCCCTGACCGCGACTCTTTGAACCTAAAGTCCCGACGCCTGGGAGAGACCCTGCACCCGCAGCCCCCAGGACCTGAAGGACCGGACTTTCACTGGAGAAGTGACCCCCAGGAGTCCCTCTCCCTTGCCCAAGTGGAGGTTTCCCCGAGGAACCCCCCCCTTGCCTGCCTGCAGCGCTGAAGAGATCCCGAGATCTCTCATAGACTAACATTGCGAACCTGACGCTTGTTTCTACACTGCACCCGGCCGCCCCCGCGCCGCTGAGGGTGAAATTTCTGTGTGGACTTGTGTCCCCCCCGGTGCCCTACAAAACCCCCCCTGGTCTGCCCTCCGAAGACGCGGGTACTTACCTGCAAGCAGACCGGAACCGGGGCACCCCCTTCTCTCCATTCTAGCCTATGCGTTTTGGGCACCACTTTGAACTCTGCACCTGACCGGCCCTGAGCTGCTGGTGTGGTGACTTTGGGGTTGCTCCGAACCCCCAACGGTGGGCGACCTTGGACCAAGAACTAAGCCCTGTAAGTGTCTTACTTACCTGGTTAACCTAACAAATACTTACCTCCCCTAGGAACTGTGAAAATTGCACTAAGTGTCCACTTTTAAAACAGCTATTTGTGAATAACTTGAAAAGTATACATGCAATTTTGATGATTTGAAGTTCCTAAAGTACTTACCTGCAATACCTTTCGAATGAGATATTACATGTAGAATTTGAACCTGTGGTTCTTAAAATAAACTAAGAAAAGATATTTTTCTATACAAAAACCTATTGGCTGGATTTGTCTCTGAGTGTGTGTACCTCATTTATTGTCTATGTGTATGTACAACAAATGCTTAACACTACTCCTTGGATAAGCCTACTGCTCGACCACACTACCACAAAATAGAGCATTAGTATTATCTCTTTTTGCCACTATCTTACCTCTAAGGGGAACCCTTGGACTCTGTGCATGCTATTCCTTACTGTGAAATAGCACATACAGAGCCAACTTCCTACAATCACCTCCACCATTGATGGTCCATGGGTGCTGGTGTCAGAAGTAGCTTGTGGTTGTTATTCCAGCTACTTTTTAGTGCCCAAGAAGATTGAAAGCCTTCATTCTATCCCAGGCCTGCGTCTTCTTAACCTCTTCCTGACAAAGGAAAAATTCAAGATGCTTACGCTCGCCCAAGTTCTGTCTGGCCTGGACCTGGGAGACTGGATAGTAACTTTGGACTTACAGGACTCCTAATTCCACATCCCCGTCCTGCCTGCCCACAGACCTTACTTGTGGGTCACAACGGGCCAAGAGCCCTTTAATTTTCCTGTGCTCTGCTTCAGCCTTACCAGCGCCCCTCAGGTGTTAACAAAAGTGATGGTGGTGGTTGCAGCTCATCTGTGGAGGTCAGTGGGCTCTAGTCTTCATCAATGATTGGCTGTTAAAGGCGGGATTGCCCCAGGCAGTTGTCTCATACCTCCAGACTATGATGAATCTTCTGCAGTCCCTGGGGTTTACTATCAACTTGCCAGTAACACCTAAACCTCCTAAGATGCTCTCTTTCATCTGAGCTGTTCTGGACACAGTGCAGTTTCAGGCCTATCCTCCTGAGTGTGAGTCCAGGATATGCAGGCAATTAAACCGATGTTTCAGCCTCTACCCTGGATTTCGGTGAGAATGACCAAGAGATTGCTGGGCCTCATGGCCTCTCACATATTGCTTGTTACTCATGCCAGTTGGCACATGCGGTGCTGCAGTGGTTCCTGAAATCCCATTGGGCACAGCATCAGGGACTTTCTCCGCCTTGGTCCAGATCTCAGCGGGAACTGCAAAAGATCTCCAGTGGTGACTGACGAACCACGATTGGGTCAGAGGCAGCTCCCTCTCCCTTCCCCACCCAGAGCTGACTGTGGTGACAGAGGTGTCACTTCGGGGATGGGGCAGCCATCTGGGAGAGGTAGAGATACAGAACTCTGTCTCCGGCGAAGTCCAAGCTCCACATCAACCTGTTGATACTTTGGGCGTTTTGCTAGGCATTGAAAACCTTTCTTCCTTCGATCAGGGAAAAGCTGGTGCAGGTGTTCATGAACAACACCACAGCCAGGTGGTACTGCAATAAAAGGGGCTTGGTGGAGTTGTGCTGTTAAGAGACATTGTATCTCTGGACATGACTGTGTGAACACATAAATCGGGTACACGTGTCGGTTAATGAATGACAGCAGTCAAACACAGGAGGTATATTTATTTGAGCTCAAACTTAAAAAAAGGAAGAAGCAGGCAGCTTTCAAGTATACTCTACCAACACATCTGGCAGTCTTTATGTACTGTTTGAACTTCATTGACATACATTGAAATAGCTGAGTCAGACGTCTGTGCACATTGTTGGCATTTAGTAAGATGTGCTTTATGCAATTGTAGGAAGCTGGCTCTGTGCACACTATCTCTCACTTTGAGATAGTATATACAGAGTCCAGGGGTTCCCCAAGAGGCTTGACAGAGGCAATAATAGATAATACTAATGCTGTATTCGTGGTAGTGTGGTCGAGCAGTTAGGCTTATCAGAGGGTAGTGTTGAGCATTTGTACACACAGGCAATAAATGAGAACATAACTCAATTAACTCTAGGCCAATAGGTTTTTATATAGAAACATATTATTTTCTTAAATGTAAGGTACTTTGCATAGGTATAGATAGAACTTTGAATCAAAACAGTAATGCACACAATTTGGCATAAAATGGCAATAAGCTGTTTTAAAAGTGAACACTGTGCAAAATTCAACAGTTCCTGGGGGAGGTAAGTACAGGTTAGTTTTTTTAGGTAAGTAAAGCACTTACAAGGTCATTCTCCAGGGCATAGGCAGCCCACCGTTGGGGGTTCAGGTCAACCCCAAACACCCAGCACACAGGGCTGGTCAGGTCCAGAGGTCAAAGAGGGGCCCAAATAACATAGGTGCCTATGGAGACATGGGGTGCACCGGTTCCAGACTGCTAGCTGGTAAGTACCTGCGTCCTCGGGGAGCAGACCAGGGGGGTTTTGTAGGCACACAAAGTACACCCTCAGTGGCACAGGGGCAGCCGGGTGCAGTGGGCAAACCAGGTGTTGGGTTTGTAATATGGATCAATGGAGCGATCTGGGTGTCACTCAGAATTTGCAGGCAGGGCACAGGGGTTTCTTGGGCCAGCCACCGACTGGGCAAGGGTGAGCGCCGCCTGCTGGTCACTGCTGGTCACTGCTGGACTGGTGGTTGGTTCTTCACGGGCCTGGGGGCTACCCTGAGGGTGCAGTGCTTCTTCCAGGCATCAGGTTTCTTTTCACCGGACAGTCGTGGTCGGGGGGTCCTCGGGATTCCCTTTGCAGACATCGTTGTGGGGGTGCAGAGAGGTTGGCTCAGGGTGTCCTCTCTCCGGCGTTGGTTTCTCTGGACACAGACCAGGGGCATCTCGTGCAGAGTGGTGGGGACTCACGCTTCTGGAGTGAGGTGGGAGTCCCTTTAAAGATGGTTTCTTCTTGGTTGTTTAGACAGGGCCGCTGTCCACAGGAGTTTCTTGGTCCTTTGTAGTTGCAGGGCAGTCCTCTGAGTCGGCAGAGGTCGCTGGGCCCGCAGGATGCGTGGCTGGTGCCGATTCTTTGAATCAGGAGACAGGCCATTAGGGCTGGGGCCAAAGCAGTTGTCATCTTACATTTTCTCTGCGGGATTTTCAGGTCAGCAGTCCTTCTTCTTCGTAGGTCGTCAGGAATCTGATTTCCTGGGTTCGAGGTCACCCCTGAATACTAAATTTAGGGGGGTGTTAGGGCTGGAGGGCCGTAGCCTATGGCTACTGTCCCTGACGGTGGCTAGACCCTCCTTGTGCCTCCTCCCTTTGGGGAGGGAGGCACATCTCTAACCCTTTTGGGCTAAATCCTCCAAACCAAGATGGAGGATTTTCTAAGGAGGGGGTTACATCAGCTCTGGTCACCTTAGGGGTGGACCTGGCTGAGGGGGGTTACTCCTCCTTGTTTTTCTCATTATCTCCCCGGACTTGCCGTCAAAAGTGGGGGCTGTGTCTGGGGGGGGTGGGGGTCGCATCTCCACTACCTGGAATGTTGTAACACCAGGGTGAGCCTTTGAGACTCACCGCCAGGTGTTACAGTTCCTGCAGGAGGAGGTGTGAAGCACCTCCACCCAGGACAGGCTTTCTTCCTGGTCACAGAGTGCACAAAGGCACTCACCCAATGTGGCCAGAAACTAGTCTTGAAGTGGCAAGCTGGCAGAGACCGGTCAGCCTAGCACTAGCAGTTGGTCTGGCATGCAGGGGGCATCTCTAAAATGCCCTCTTTGTGCATTCCTTAATAAATCCCACACTGGCATCAGTGTGGATTTATTGTGCTGAGAAGTTTGATACCAAACGTCCCAGTATTCAGTGTAGCCATAATGGAACTGTGGAGTTCCTGTTTGACAAACTTCCAGACCATATACTCTTATGGCTACCCTGCATTTACAATGTCTAAGAATTGGCTTAGACACTGTAGGGGCATAGTGCTCATGCAGCTATGCCCTCACCTGTGGTATAGTGCACCCTGCCTTAGGGCTGTAAGACCTGCTAGAGGGGTGACTTACCTATGCCACAGGCAGTGGGTTGTGGACTTGGCACTCTGAGGGGAGTGCCATGTCAACTTAGTTTTTTTCTCCCCACCAGCAAACACAAGCTGTGAGGCAGTGTGCATGTGCTGAGTGAGGGGTTCCCAGGGTGGTATAATACATGCTGCAGCCCTTAGAGATCCCCTGGCCCAGGGCCCTTGGTACAAGGGGTACATTTTACAAGGGACTTGTCTGTGTGCCAGGGCTGTGCCAATTATGGAGACAAAGGTACAGTTTTAGGGAAAGAACACTGGTTCTGGGGCCTGGTTAGCAGGGACCCAGCACAGTTTCAATCAAAGCTGGCATCAACAAAAGGCAAAAAGTTAGGGGGTAACCATGCCAACACTAGCATTTTCCTACAGCAGTTATAAACAAGAATCTGTGAGGACAAGTGCGGTTTCAACATTTGCTGTTTGTCATCCTTTTCTTATTCTCCTCTAATCTACCTGATCCTTCAGTTCTTGAAAACAAAGAATAAGTTAATAAGATAAAACTGTTTAAGGACTTTTAAACTCTTGAACAGAAAATACAGATTACATGTTGTGCAAAGGCTATCTGAACAAGCAACCAATACCACAGATCACTAGAAACCTATCAAACAAGAAATGCATGCAAATGTATTTGCTAAAAGCAGCATAGCTAAAAACAAAATCTGAAAATGTAAAACTAAGCTAAAAGCTGGGGTGACCATTTCGGGCCAAGAGGTTCTCATGACACCTTCCTTGCTGGTTGAAGAACACAGATACTAAAAGAAGGGGGATCTAAACACTAAAAGCAATAAAATATTTATACTAACAAGCAGAACAAACAAGCAAAATGAGCCAATTACAATAAACAATTTGCTTAAAACAAGGCAGAATTTAAAAGTCTTCAAAGGAAGCCATGATGTCATCAAAACCCTCAATAGAAGGAGAATCCAAAGGGGATCCTACATCTGCAGTTAACATAACCACCAAAGCCTTGGGAAGTAGATCGAAGGAACAGACATGATCCAAAACCTCGCCTCCGCGGAGGAAGTAGCTTTCTGCTCAATAGCTGCAGTTGTTGGATGAAAATACTGAGCCGGGACATCCACATCCATAAAAGATGGTTCATAAAAGGCATCTTGAAGCAACTGTGGTCTCATAGGACAACTCCAGAAATGAACCCTCAACAGAAACATCACAGGATCCATGTCCGTAGATGGTAACAATTGCTGTGCAAGACACACATCCAGTGCGCACTCGAAAAGGCACCAAAGACAGCGGAACACTGGCCGCACATTAGAACCATATTAGTTGAAAAAGACAAGGAACTGTTTTCGTTTAGTTTCTCTAGCAATTATATTCCAAACTGTTGTATCATACTTTCAATACACAGCTGGACATGCAGTAGTTCCACCACCATTCAGATTTAATTTGGAGTATCCATTGCAGAGCAAAAATCATAGTACCGAAATACCGCAAATTCATGACAGTACAAGCGGTATGCCTCCAAACACACTCGATAACAGGGAGTGTATGGAGGATGGAATTACTGGGAAGTTCACTGAAATGTCTTGGAAGGTTGGTATTTAAATGCAACTGTATCTCAGCGGATGACCTAACCACTTGCAGTTGAAATGTTTCACGGGCAGATGGAAGCGCCACTTGTTTTTGAAATAATAGTGGTTTTAGTCAGCTTAGCTTGTCAAAGTTAACATAAAAAGTATGAATGGAATGCCACAAACTTGCTACCCTAATCTCATGTGTGAGAAGGAATAGTACCTTACCACAGCAGGTCACTATTCGAGAAACAGAAATCACCTAAAGGACAGCAGCTCTCATCCCACAACAGCCTTGCTCACTCAACATCAAGCAACTTCTGTATGGAAGCAACTGTATCACTGGGAGAATCAAGGGTATGGGATCTCATTTCAAGTAACAAGCCAAATTAGCCACTAATGTATTACATATGCCGTGCAATGTCACTTGTTTACAAATAATGGAGTGGCTTACAGAAGTTTCACAATCACTCCAACTGAGAATGATTTCCTTTTTCCTGCCCGTACATTTGTAATCGAAAGGTAATTCCCACACCTCGTGTATAAGACTCTCCACTAAAGCCTCAAATATACCTACCAGAAAATGTTTCAAATGTGATGTGAACTGAAACATGGTAATTGACAGAAAGATAACTCAGCCACTGTGAAATCCACCTTTTTAAACTTTTTTTATACGAAGCCTTGTCTATGTTGCTTCCTTCTTACTCATTACCTGTTTCTGTGTTGAGATGAAGGGCAAGACTAACTGTTTCAAGTTCACATGCTTCCAGGGTACGCAGTTCAATTTTAGAACCTGTAATGTCCAACTCAACTGCATTATGGATATATGCTGACTCCGTCCATGTTGTAAACGTGACATGCCATTTTATGATATCAGTTGCAGAGGACACAATGTCGACATTCCATTATCGACAACAGCCAATGCTTTCTCCAATTTAGCCTGATCTATTTGCCTTAAACGAGCAGGAGCTTACATTTGAGAAAGCTTCCAAATATCAAAGTAAATGGCGTCCAAGAATCTTTTGGAGCCTGGTGACCTAGGACTTAAAAATAAATCTTGCAAATCCATGTCATTAAAGAGGAAAGAGAGGTGCTCTTTTATAGCCTAGACAGCAGAATATTGTAACCGTTGCTGACATAACTTCACTGCGCTGTAAGTGGTGACAGTCCCTGCATGTCTCGTTTCTATATAACGAGGGCCTGCTCTGCTTACTTTAAAACCCTGTGCAGAGTTTATAAAACGTGCATGAGATAAAACGTGCATGATAACCATTTGTATCCACTGGCCTCAATCACCACCCATTGTGACCTTAAAGTGTTGAATTGAATTGACACTCGAGGCCTCGAACAACCGTGAAGGGCCGAGATAACATGGCGGCGGCCAGTGTGCGGAGGTGTGGTGACACCTAAACCGCGGAGGAGGACCTGCATGCTGACACAGACAGCGTGAGGCCCTAGCGGCTCTGCCTAGCTGCTGATTGCACTATCTGGTGAGTGAGGAATCTGAGAACGAACGAGAAGACCGCAGGAGCAGGGTGATGGGCAGCATTCCTGCACAGCGGCAGCGGAGCCGAGGGACAGAGGAGAGGAGGCCACAGGACATTCGAGCCCCTAAGTGCTTACCCTGTGATCTGTCTGGGCCCCCGCTGTGGGCCCCTAGAGCAACGGGTGGGTGCAGGGATCGCCAAGTGGGTCCCTGTGCCGGAGGGCACAAGCAGCTGCAAGGGGGCTGAAACAAGATGGCAATGCCCAGGGCTCACAAATAGAGAGCGGCCTACAGAACAGAGGAGGGTCAACAGTCCTGAGGAAGGACCTTGTAAGAGTCTGATGACCTTAGCAGGCTGCTGATAGACCTGTCCAGTGAACGAAGCAACTGAGTTAGACCAAACATATGTGGAGGCCACATAACGGACAGAACTCCCGCAGAGCAATAGCGGAGGAGACGGAAAGAGGTGAGGAGGCTGGTTTGAGAGTCCAATAACGCTGGCGGCTCTGCGGGGGACTATAGAAAGGTGATTGCGGCGATCACACTGAAGGAAACAGAAAACCCAATAGCTACCAGACACACAGCAAGTATAAGAGAGCGCCCTGCAGGCAAACAATACCCTACAGCGACAGGAACACTAGAGGGCCCCTGAAGTTGAAGGCGGGGAGGGCTGGTGTTTTGTGTATTCCTGACCTTAAAACACTGAGGACCTGTGGACCGAGGGCCAGAGGTGGCCAGAGTAACATTCCCAGTACCCGATACAAGAACCCATCCAAGCGAGGAGTACCCGGCCTTACACATTGTGAACTGGCACCTAGGATGATATACAACAAAACAAGGGAGAAGAGGGGCGATCAATCCCACGGTGGTAGCGCCCCAAGGGGCTCTAAATTGGAGAGACTCGGATTGCACGTAAGCTAGAAGAACAACCAGAGTAGAGCCTGTGCGACCACGTGCCCCAATTTGCTAACGTGGGAACGATGAATAGAAATAAGGACGGAGCAGGGGGGCAGCGGAGTGATGTAACACTCCCGACAAACCAACATACTGTGAGAAAGTAGCCTCTTTCTAGCCTTGTACCCCCACTTTTGGCCTGTTTGTGAGTCTATGTCAGGGTGTTTTCACTGTCTCACTGGGATCCTGCTAGCCAGGGCTCAGTGCGCATAGTGAAAACCCTAGGTTTTCAGTATGTTTGTTATGTGTCACTGGGATCCTGCTAGCCAGGACCCCAGTGCTCATAAGTTTGTGGCCTATATGTGTGTGTTCCCTGTGTGGTGTCTAACTGTCTCACTGAGGCTCTGCTAACCAGAACCTCAGTGGTTATGCTCTCTCTTTCCTTTCCAAATTGTCACTAACAGGCTAGTGACCAATTTCACCAATTCACATTGGCATACTGGAACACCCTTATAATTCCCTAGCATATGGTACTGAGGTACCCAGGGTATTGGGGTTCCAGGAGATCCCTATGGGATGCAGCATTTCTTTTGCTACCCATAGGGAGCTCTGACAATTCTTACACAGGCCTGCCACGGCAGCCTGAGTGAAATAACGTCCACGTTATTTCACAGCCATTTACCACTGCACTTAAGTAACTTATAAGTCACCTATATGTCTAACCTTTACCTGGTAAAGGTTGGGTGCTAAGTTACTTAGTGTGTGGGCACCCTGGCACTAGCCAAGGTGCCCTCACATCGTTCAGGGCAAATTCCCCGGACTTTGTGAGTGCGGGGACACCATTACACGCGTGCACTATACATAGGTCACTACCTATGTATAGCGTCACAATGGTAACTCCGAACATGGCCATGTAACATGTCTAAGATCATGGAATTGTCACCCCAATGCCATTCTGGCATTGGGGAGACAATTCCATGATCCCCCGAGTCTCTAGCACAGACCTGGGTACTGCCAAACTACCTTTCCCGGGGTTTCACTGCAGCTACTGCTGCTGCCAACCCCTCAGACAGGTTTCTGCCCTCCTGGGGTCCAGCCAGGCTTGGCCCAGGAAGGCAGAACAAAGGACTTCCTCAGAGAGAGGGTGTTACACCCTCTCCCTTTGGAAAAAGGTGCCAGGGCTGGGGAGGAGTAGCCTCCCCCAGCCTCTGGAAATGCTTTGATGGGCACAGATGGTGCCCATCTCTGCATAAGCCAGTCTACACCGGTTCAGGGATCCCCCAGCCCTGCTCTGGCGCAAAACTGGACAAAGGAAAGGGGAGTGACCACTCCCCTGACCTGCACCTCCCAGGGGAGGTGCCCAGAGCTCCTCCAGTGTGCTCCAGACCTCTGCCATCTTGGAAACAGAGGTGCTGCTGGCACACTGGACTGCTCTGAGTGGCCAGTGCCAGCAGGTGACGTCAGAGACTCCTTCTGATAGGCTCTCACCTGTGGTGCTAGCCTATCCTCCTTCCTAGGTAGCCAAACCTCCTTTTCTGTCTATTTAGGGTCTCTGCTTTGGGGAATTCTTTAGATAACAAATGCAAGAGCTCATCAGAGTTCCTCTGCATCTCTCTCTTCACCTTCTGCCAAGGAATCGACCGCTGACTGCTCAGGAAGCCTGCAAAACCGCAACAAAGTAGCAAAGACAACTACTAGCAACCTTGTATCGCTGATCCTGCCGCCTTCTCAACTGTTTTACTGGTGGTGCATGGTGTGGGGGTAGTCTGCCTCCTCTCTGCACTAGAAGCTCCGAAGAAATCTCCTGTGGGATGACTGAATCCTCCCCCTGCAGGCACCAAAAGAACTGCATCACCGGTCCTCTGGGTCCCCTCTCAGCACAATGGCATCCTCAAGGACAATCGTTGCAAACTGTCCGAAACAGTAACTACGACGGAGAAGGCACTGATGGAGCTTAACCCTGAGGTGGGCTCCTTATAGAGCAGGCTTACAAGGATGAAAGCAAAGGTGCGCACCCTAGAACTCCAAGCGGAGGATAGTGGGAATGCCACCTAGGTCTATAGTTGCTTGTCTCTTATATTACAGGAATCGAGACCACATCCTGGCAAGGGCGCAAGAGAAACGAGAGATAATGGTGGACAATCATAAAGTGATGATCTTCCCAGACTTTACCAAGGCCATACAGAAACAAAGAACAACGTTCATAGAAGCAAAAGCAAGATTAAGGCATTTAAATGTGAAATATGCCATGATGCTACCTGCCCGTCTTAGAGTCTCCATGGATTAGGGGATGCATTTCTTTCTCATACCCAAGTAAGTATGGGACTGGTTGGCCTCCCCGTACAACCTGGCCCTAGCCATTCAACTTTGACAGACGAGAGTGCACGATAGAAGTCAATTAAAAGGAAAGCGGAAAGCGCAAAGCCCCAATGGAGGCACACCAACTAAAACTGAGGCACACCAAGATCAGCAAAGCGTAGTGAGATTAGTGGCTGCGATGAGCAGGAAGAGAAGGTACCGGCCCGAAGGTGACGGAAATAAATAGTGAGGCCTCCATATCTAGTGGAGAGGTTTCTTAAAAATACTAGGAAGACAAGATATCTAATGTCACCCCCAACACAGCAGGCAAATGCTTTTGAGACTAGTTTACATGCACTCAGAATGATGTGGCACCTAACAGGGATTGCGGGCATTCCCTACTCATCATATACCCAAGAAAGGAACTGACACGAGAACCTTAATTGTACATCTATAGAACACGGAGGGACAGTTCTTTAGGGAACTGACTGTTGATGTATTAGTAATGGATAACTACACTAACTTGGTTAAAGAATATAGAACAGAGCTGGGGAGCAGATATATGCTGATCATATTGTGGGGTGGGGGGAAGTTGGGCGGGATGTCGACTGTTGATTGCACCCACCCTGCGACATTGTTTGGTGGGCATCTCCACCAATATTAAGTTAAGTACTATAATTTGGATTGGGGGGGGAGGGACCCACTTGTCCTGGGGAAGTGGAGTTTTGGGGATTGTTCACAGTTAGCCTGTTTTGGGGAAAGGGGAAGAGCACTGGACACAGGATAGCAGAACTGAAATAAAAAGGGATAAGATTTCACATGGCAGCAACTACAACATGTAAGATAATTACTTGAAATATTAAAGGGATGCACTCTATAGCTAAGGTCCACTTCTACCTGCAGCGTAGGGGGATGGAAATTGCCCTCCTACAGGAAACACACCTAACAACCAAGAAAGGGCTAGAGCTACAGCGCATACTCTGCATATGCGTGAGGGGCCCTGATTTGGATTCGGGGCAGGGGTACAGTTTCAGAGTCTGAGTCAAATGATGAGACTCGGAAGGTAGATATGTGGTAGTAAAAGGTAGATTAGATTGCAGAGATGTGGTGCTGGGTATTATATATGGCCAGAAAGTAGATCAAACACAGTTCTTCAATGGCATATCCAAAGTCTTGGCCCCCTTTCTAATGGGACCAATAATACCAGGAGGGGATTACAATTTTATAGCGGATCCTACCCTAGATAGATCGCACCCACCCTTTCCAATCACGCAGACTGAGAAGGCGCAAGCTATTCTCTCAAAGTTGCAAAAAGAGTGGAGAAGGCAACATCCCATGGATAGAGATTATTCTTACCATTCCAGCATATATGATTTGCACGTCCGCTTGGATGCTATATTATGCTCCCCAGATATACATACTCAAGTACATACAACAGAGTATCTGTCTCGCACTGTCTCAGCTCATAGTCCACTTCAACTCTGTTTTAGATGGGGGAAGAATGCCCCAGCATTCCGAGGTGGCACTTGTGCCCCAAAACCCTGGAAGCCCCAGTCTTACTAACTGCGATAGGCACTGCTGTTAGTCACTGTTTTAATGAAAACACAGACACAGCAGACTCCCTCGTTGGCGGAATGGGATGCATTTAAGACAGTAAATAGAGGAAGATGCATCTCAGAAGTGGTAGGAGTCAGGAGCACTCTACTCCAAGAGGTCTTAACAGCAGAGGCATTGCTCTGGGAAAGTGAAAAAAAAATCCTGGACATCTGGAACTACAGCAGGACCTCCTCGCTGCAAACGAAACTGTAGCAGTTAAGGTAGAAAAATTATGTTGTTTTGATTATCGAAATGATATGGTGCGTGCCAACGCTGAAAGAGACCACACAGGCACGCTATTAGCCTGGCTAGCAAATCCCACCAAACAAGGGTCAGTTATTGTAGAATTAGAAGCAGAAGATGGCTCAAGACGGTATAGACAAGAAGAGATTATTACAATATTTCGAGAGTACTATGCACAGCTATATAGAGTACATGCGGAACTCCCAATGACAGTACTGAGGGAGTTATTGGATACCCTCCACTTACCACAGTTGCCCCCATAGGATGTAGAGGCACTGGGAGAAGAAATCACGGTCCAAGAAGTTTGGGCGTCAGTTAAAATCATGGCCCGAAATAAGACGCTGGGTACCTATGGGATCCCTATTGAGTTTTATGACACTTACAAAGAAGCCCTATCTCCTGGACTGACTAATATGCTAACATGGCCAAGACTATTGGTATAATATCACAATCTGCCAGAGATGCCATAATTGTTCCCTTGTTAAAACCAGGCAAAGACCCCCATGACAAACGAGCTTATCGACCACTCTCAATGTTAAATACAGATTATAAAATATTGAGCTGGATACTGGTGACGCACCTGCTGCCCCATATAACTTTATTGATTCACGCAGATCAATCAGGATTTATCCCAGGGAGAAGCACATCACATTACGCACAGCGCCTCTGTGCAGTCCTAAGGGCCACAACCGGTAGGCAGTCAGCAGCAGTCCTAACCGTTGACACAGAGAAGGCCTTGGACAGCCTGGAATGGACCTTTTTATATGGAGTGATAGAACGTATAGGGATAGAGGAGGCGTTCCTTTCCTGGACCCGTTTACTTTACACGAACCCGACAGCTAGAGTCCGTACAGGATGACAAATATCCCAAGATTACAGGATGGAGAGGAGTACTAGACAGGGGCATCCCCTTTTGCCCGTGTTATTTGCACTAGAGCCCTAGAACCCTTAGCATGCTGGGCCCGAGGAGGTATGATGTACTGGGGCTTGGAGGTGGACAACAAAGAGCACTGTATTGCATTATATGCAGGTGATATGTTCCTTTTCCTCCAGAACGTCCAGAGAGACCTCCCAGGAGCGCAAAATATGCAGAACCAATATTATGGCTTCTTGTCAGGACTCTGGGTAAACTGGAGCAAATCCAGTCTGTTCCCAGTACAAGCCAATGGCATACCCCCAGATGCACTAAGACCCTTTCCCTGGCAAACGCGTTCCCTTACTTACATGGGAGTCCACATATACCACCGCACAGATGATCTGCTGGATGGCAATCTGGGTATAGCCATGAGAGGCCTGAAAACAAGTATATCGTTCTGGTCTGCACTGCCGATTTCGATAGCGGGTAAGGTGACTCTTGCTGGTGCTTCCCAGGTTGCTATACTACTTTACAACATTACCCCCCTGGGTTCCTAGGGAGTTACTTTAAGGAAATTGATAAGATAGTAACGGTATTCATATGGGGTTCTGGCCGCCGCTGAGTGGCTCTGACCACACTGCAAAGACCGACAACAGAGGGAGGAAAGGCAGTCCCAGAGTTTGAGGCTTACTGTATAGCAGCCCAACTACAA
Source organism: Pleurodeles waltl (assembly GCF_031143425.1). NCBI lineage: Eukaryota > Metazoa > Chordata > Amphibia > Caudata > Salamandridae > Pleurodeles > Pleurodeles waltl. The sequence continues at coordinate 851,985,257 of NC_090444.1, forward strand.
TAGCTTACACAATGAGTAGCAGGAAGGAGAACACCAGGAGGGACCACTCCTCATATTGATCCCTGACCTAGCAGCTTAGAGTAGAGCGATTCTATGGCTCTCAGACACTGGTAGTGAAAATAAACCTGAATTCCAAGTTACACAACGGTGTTGGGCAAGACATCTCCAGAAAATACCCACACAGGTCCCGTATTCCCCAGACCTCCCAATAGGATTTTTGAAGGCACTTCCACACAGAGGGTCTCAGAGAAGGTTGAGGTCTTGGAAAAAAGCAGGGGCGACAAAGGTGAGTGCAGTATGATAATGGAGCCCTCCTTCCATTTGAGGACTTTAGGGCCCAATATGAATTACCAAGAAGTCCCTTTCTATTATATAGAGTGGTTACGGAAGCTATTAAACAACACTGGAAGACTGGGATAGAAGAACCACACCAACCAATTAGTTGCCCATATCTAGTGTTGGCATCCGGAATGGTTAAAGCAGTGTCTTGCATATACGCGAGACTACGAAAGGAGGTACTGAAGCCACTGGAGAGCTTGAAAGATAAATGAGAAGCAGACCTTGGTAAGACGATTGGAGACAAGGACTGGGAAAACATTCAATATAACACAATGAAATCCACAAGAAATGCCCAGTTTAAGCTGATTAATTTCTATATATTACATAGAGCATACCTTACACCGGAGAAAATGAATAAGATGTTCCACATAAACACAGCTCAATGTGTTTGTTATAATGAAGTAAGCGCCACATTTTTTCACATGCTCTGGGGGTGCCCTACGCCGGGAGGCTTCTGGAAGGGAATCACGGACATAATCTCAACAGCGCTAGAAAAAGAGATCCCATGCTCGGCGGACCCGATGCCTGCTGAGCTGGTTTCCACACACATCTAAAATTAAGATTACTAGCCGATTCCAAGACTTAGTTCCCTTTTTCTGAACACATAAGCTAACTGGAAGAGCAAAAGAGGCTAGCGCATAGACACGTGGAAAACAGAATTCACCAAATGGGTGGGATACGAGACTGATGTTAGAATCAGAGAGGCCAACAGGGGTCGTACTTCATTAGAGGGAGCACGAGCATGGGAGGCCTTTACGGATGCCCTCAAAGAATAGGAGATCTGGGGAGTAGAGCCAGCACCTGGGTGGAGTGTGAGATGAACCACAATAGAGGGAATATTGATGCCCACCTACGAGGATGGGGAACATTCCATGACTGACAGCTGAAGAAATGCCGAGACTACACACCACCTGCAAATAACCCGAAAATGAGGCAATACATGTGCCCTAACATTAAGAATCACATGAAATGAGACGCATGAATGGTGAGGTGGCTGGAATATTCCCACAGAAGGGGTGGGGGAAAGGCCGGGGTTTAATGGTTATGTTGGTTAAGAAACGACACACTGACTACACGACTACACTAGAAGAAGAATCAGGAGAGGGCAGTTACACTACACTGTAGATTGGAGCTCTAAGGACTATCCGACTATAATAGAGGGTACTTTAGCCCATATCGGTACTGCTTCCATGACACGCTATTGTTTTGATACTGTACTGTATGTAAGTATGGATATAAAAATGCTATAAAATTCTGTTTAAAATAAAATAAATTCTGACCATACCATTGAGCTGTTCTTCTGTGTAATTTACCGGACTTTGCCAGTTGTCAGATTTTGGAATTGAATGGTTAGTTGGCACATTCATGTCTTAAGTTATTGCTAGATACATGCAAGTTGTCTGCTGAACAGTGTCATTCAGATAAATCATCTTAAGGGAATCCGAATACTTGAAATAAGGCATCCGTGCCCTGCACTTGTCTATCATTTGTTCCCCAAACTGATTAAACATCAATTGTTTCTTTCAAATATTTATAGCCCTTGATGGCCAGTTGGCAAACTAATGAATTTGAATAAATCAATTTCCTAGCAGTCAGCATATTATTTCTCAGTTTTGTTGATGATAATTTGAATAGCAAGGTATACGATCAGTAGTATCATGCCTAGAAATAAATGTGCATTTGTCTGAATACGTTTGAGAACTTGTCACTGGTGGCACAGGGCAATGTTCTCATTGTATGCAATTAAAAATTGTATGTGGATTACTAGCTCTATGTAGGTCATTGTGTGCATAGTGATACTAACAGGACATTTCCCCGTAATTGCCTAATTACTGTACGTATCTTCACTTCCAAATACAGTATAATATTCACACTCTGAAAGCATTAGTAAAACTGTTTTCACATCCCAATTGTCAGACACTACATCAGGTGTGGTTATATCATACATAAAGATATTAAAAACCTAAGGAAATTGAATAACCTCTGTAGGACAATCCACAAATTGGACCATGAATAGATCAGATAAGTGCTTTTAAGCCAGGGAAAAAGCTTAGGTATACCATGCAAAGAAATGGTATTTGAATCTGAAGAAAACTTGTCTGTGTCAATAAAGTACCCAGAAGCAGGGTGTGAAAACAGGAGCCAAATTCTTTCTTCACCACAATCTTTTCTCAAGCTAAATCCCCAACTTGTGGAATCCAGCCTGTGGGTGCTGGTGTATCCCTCATTTCCTCAGTGGCAGCATGCATAGTAGATTGCTAATCTCAGAAGTGCTGTAGTCCCCGTAAAACTGTGAGATTCTCAGTTATGCCAAAATGAGTTTTTGCTGTCACTGCTCCAGGACCATATAGATATGGAACATACATCTGGATGCCAGACAGGAATTCATATGGGGTATGGCCACCCAAAGATCTTCTAGGCAGATTATTTAATGCTTTCAGGACTCTATAAAGGTGATGGTGCCAACTGAAACCTGAACCTAATACTGAAACTGTTAAGGATTGCTCCAGGTCTCGGTTCTTCCTCTCAGCTATCAAATTTCCCTTGGGATAATATGGGGAAAAGTACTGCACAGCTACACTTAGGGTTCCCATGGTACCCCCTGTATGCTTTGGGGGAAGGGAGAGCTCTGGTCTGAGTGGAATGCAGCTACTGCATCTGTTCTGATAAAGACTTGCAAATCTTTATTAGCAGTACAAGCGTCAGCCGATCTCTGTAGCCACACACAAAGAAATATGGAGCAAGAATCTACAGCAAGTAGGATGTACTTTAATGTATCATTTTAACTCAAGGGACCAAATGTTGGAGGCTAAGAGGGGTATCTGAGGTGGGCCCTTAAAGGTGGAACCTTTAATTTGTTGGCAAATGTCACAACTAAGGACCTGCTTCTTTGTTTGTTTATACAGACCATGCCACCAATAGCATTTCAATAACAAGGTAACTGTAGCCACCACACCAGCATTGGCGAAAGCAACATCCTCATGCGCTGCTTTAAATAATTCTAGGCTGTGGTCCTGATTGCCGATCACCCACCCCTGTAATGGTTACATAAGGAATGTATTGGGCACTTAAGTGATAGAAATATTTTGATGGTTATGCTTTTGGTAGAGGTTGCTGTCAGCTGTAGCGTTCACGGCAGGAAGTATTTAATCATCCACCCTCGAGTGGGAATGAGCAATCCCAGCTACGGTTGCAGTTACAACTGCAGATTTGACAGTTTCATCACCCAGTGAATTCCCTGCTTCGTGTATTCCAACACGTTGCTGACCCAATGTATGTATTACATGAGCCTGTGCAGGCTTGTCTTTAAGTTCTGCCACCTTTCCCCAAAGTACTTTATGCTTGATAGTATTTCCTTTAGAGTTCCTGAATCCATTGAGGCGCTAGTAATGTAAATTCTCATTGAAAGACTGGACACAATAGTACGAATCGCACACTGTAAGTGTCAGGAATTCAGGATTCGTATGTTCCAGTGCCAAAATCAATCAATCAATCAATCAAACATTTAAGAGTGCGACAAATCACCCGTGAGGGTCTGTAGGCGCTGGAGCTGTATGCTGCTGCGTGCTGGAATGATCATTCGAACATCCAGGTCTTCCGTTCGCCACAGAATCGCTGGAGTGACATGCAGTCCTGAGCTGCATGGGGAGATTGTTCCAGGCATTGGCTTCCAGGTTCAAGAAGGCGCGTCCTCTGCTGTTGATTCAACCGGTGTGGTGTCTGTGAGGGAGAGGGAAGCTGATCGTATGTGTCTGGTCCATTGGTGGAAGGTCAGGCGTTTGTTGATGTAAGCTGGTCCTGTGTTGTGCACTGCCTTGTAGGCGTGGGTCAGCATCTCTTCTGAATTGTGAGCAAGTGTCGTTTTTTGAGATGGGATGTGATGTGGGTCCTGCTGGAAAGGTCGAGTACAAGTCTTGCCACTTAGTTCTGTATTTTCTAGAGTCTCTTCAGGGGGTGTGCTGTGATGCTTACGTAGAGCATGTTTCCATAGTCCAGTCAGCTGGTGATTAGGGCCTGCGTGACGGTTCTTCTGCTGTCTGCTGCGAGCCACCTGAAGATCTTGCTAAGCATGCCAAGGGTGTGGAAGCAGGTGTATGAGACTGCGTTGACTTGTTTCTTCATGAATAGCTTTCTATCCAGGATGATGCCGAGGTTGTGGGCATCATCTGTTGGGGAGGGGGGAGGGCGTGCCGAGCTGTGCGGGCCACCATGTCAGTCCATGGTGAGGTGTTGTTCCCAAAGATGAGGACTTCTTATTTTTGGTGGTGAGTTTGAGACAGCTGTCCTTCATCCAATCCCCTGCATTCATCATGCTTCTGTGGAAGTTAGCTTTTGTGTTGGAGAGATCTGTGGACAGTGAGAGGATGAGCTGTGTGTCGTCTGTGTAGGAGACGATTTTGAGTCTCTGTGATCTCACTGTGATGGTCAGGTGGGGTCATGTAGGTGTTGAAGAGGGTCAGGCTGAGGGACGATCTTTGGGGGACTCCACAGATGATCTTCTTGGGCTCTGAAGTGAACAGTGAGAGACTGATAATTTAAGGCTGCGGCGAACAAGGTGTTGTGACCTTCCACGACTACAAGCTAGGAGAGTAGAAAAGTGGTGCACTGACAAGAATCTGTAAAAATAATCTCAAGTCCTCAATCCCCTTACCCGACATGATTGAAATGCCTAATGATGTACCCCATTTGAAGTGAAATTGATCCAGGTCGCCGCCAAGAAAAGCAAACTCCTTCTTTTATGATTAACCAGGTCTGCCGTGTCTAAAGCATGTTTAGCAAGAGAGCGAGCGTTGATAAGGCAGCCTGTAAAATCATCTGGTCATTTAGAGAGTCCTTTGTGTAATGACAAACTTTTTTTTATTCCTAGTAAAGTCAACTGTAAATGACTAGGTAGAGGCCTTTAGTGTACAATACAGGGCCATAAATATTTTGTACCTGCAGATTAGCCTTGCACTGGGTTGCGCTATCCTAACTCTTTAGTTCGGCCCAGGTGTAAGCCAGTCTTCTAGTGTTCTGGTACGGCCACCAGTGGGTGCAAATTGGCTTGCCTTTAGTGCGCCAACAGAGCCGCCTCCCTTTTAAACAGAGCAATCAAATGCATCCATATGTCCGCAGAACAGCTAGGGCGATAAGCGTCCAAGATGGTGTCCTTCTGTTTATAGAGGGAGGAAAATGTCTGCCAGCTACTTGTGCTCTCTTCCATAAAGACTAGAGAGCTAAAGTGCTGGTGCAAAAAGAGGAAACCAGTACATCACGTTTATACGGTATGATAGTAAAACAGAGAAAACAACTATTTGTAACATTTGTTAAATGATAGACTATAACTGATCTTCCTACCCAGGTTTAATGTTCACATCAAACAATGTATAATGCCCAAAGGTAGAAAATAGGCGTTAAAGGTATGTAATTGTAAATGCTTTGCTTTAATGAATTGTACATAGCATTTTGAACAAGTTAAGCATATTGTTACAAACCTTGTGTTGATGACAGACAAACTTCTTTCACAGATCAATACTATGGTATGGGCAGCCAAATGATTTGTCCAGGGAGTCATTTTCCAGGATGCAATTATTATATGTGTCAGAATTCTGCCTGCCTGTCTGTCTTTTCCGTGCTGATCATAGAGACAAAACAATAATTTCGCTTTTATTCAGAAATATTGTACTTTTTCTGCTCCATCACTTGTCAGAAACATCAGTCAGTGTTTCTGGTCCATGTTTTTGATATTTGATCTTTTGCATTGTTTATCTTTACAGTGCATCATTCTGACTCTGCAGCAAATTCTGATAATGGAATGATGGCTTCATTGTTTGCTCTCTTCTTCATGCACTGGAACTTAACTCTGGGGTTGCTTTTACTTTTTAAAGAGTTTCTTTAAACTTGCTGTTGCTGTTCCTTAGGGCAAATTGTACTTAATGAATATTGTTGTTTTTTGGTAATGTCGCTGAGAGAATGCCATACAGAATCTGTCAAGCTAGTTGGCTGACACCGTTCCTATTTAAATCGAAATACTATCATTTAATTAGGCATTCAAAGACACAAAGCACTACTAAATGCTGTCACGTGCCAGACCCAAATAAATCACAATAGAACCTGAAATCCATTATGGGTTGCACTTGCTTACAAGTGGCGTGCATGTAAGTATAGGTTACAAATGTGAAAAACTAAATATCGTAGAAATATTATTTATAAAACCTGTTCATGCCTCTTGAACAGCATTATGTGGAGGTATTCTCATTGACCTTTTCTTCTTTTTCCTAGGTCATAAATGACAGGATTTCTTCATTTTTCACTTTGAAAGCAGAGAATACTATTTACACAGTGCTGAGCTGTTGCAAAGCCATCCTTTCAAATCCAGCCCTCACTGTAGTATACACAGCAAAGTGTGAGCTAATGGTAGAGCTTTTAAGCAGGCTATGTCATGTGGCCTGTCAACAGCTGATCTCTGTGCATCCCCTCATACCACAGGTATTTGATGTTCTTAATCTTACTTTTAGTCAATACCTATTGATCCAAAGGCAGCAAGTCAATGTCCATCGGGTGTTCGGACACATGATTGAACACTTACTTCAGCACTGCCTGCTCCTGAGGCATCTGTTATCTTCAAGAACTTGGGTGAGGGACGAGGACTCCAAGATACGCCATCAGTTGTCCAAGGATATCCGAAACAAACTTGAAGCTGTCCTGCTCAGTGGACTTTTTCAGGCTGAGCTTGTGTCATTTTACAAAGAGGAACTTCTGTTGGGCAAAGAGCAAGTTGATAAAAGAGGATCCATCAAAAACATATTTGCACCTGTTCACACCCTTCTAAATAAGCTCTTTGATTTCAATGACTGTGAAGAATGTATTTGCACAGATGTGGTTGCCAATTCCGTGCCACTGCTTTACAAACTCTTTTTGAACTCTTATTGCAAGGAGGGAAATCAACTAATATGCTTTTACATGGTGGCTAGGCTTTTTGATTGTGTCCAGATCACTCACCAAGTTGAGACAGGTGGAAGATTGCCCTTGCTGAACTGGAACTTGTCTCTACATGCTGCAGAACAGTTATTGAACTATGTACTTGACCATGATATTTACAATATTGCTGTGGATCGGATACAACACGAAGAGACCCAGTTCAAATTTTATCGCAAACTGGCTGAGATACTGGTGAACAACTCACAGCCTTCTGTTCCTGCCTGGTTTCGATGTCTGAGAGCCTTGGTCTTGTTAAACCACCTTATCGTTGAGCCAGATTTGGATGACATAATATCGTCTGCTTGGATTGATGCAAACATCACTGAAATACGTGTACGGAAGGCCCAGGAAGTCTTGATCACCACACTGTTTCAGACCTACACGAAATTGCGACAGTTTCCTAAGTTGTTTGAGGAGGTTCTGGATGTAATATGTCGCCCTGCAGCTGAAGACTTAAGGGAGCCGATCTTGTGGTACAGTCTGCCCTTGATGGTCAGTGAGTGTCTACTAGAATTGCCACCCAATCAACTTCTGGATATTTGGGAGTCAGTACTGTTAAAGTGCAGCACCCTAATCCTCCCTGATATTAAAGATGATTCAGATATGTCTCTAAAGTTGCTCTCCATGAGTTCAATATTGCATTTTATTTTGTTTAATATGAAAAGCTTAGATAATACCACCCCTGTGCCAGTCATCCACCGCACTTGGAAACTGATGGAGAAGATCCTAAAAGATCTAATAAGACCTTTGCTGAATCTTCATCAGGGTTACTTTGCTAAAGAAATACCCCCGCTATGGCTTGAGAAAGCGAGCGATTCAGCTCTCCTCCTCTCCCACACATGGGTAGAAGTCAACACAGTGCTTACTTTGAACTGTAGCAAGTATGATTCAGCAGTTGGTGATTGGGCTATACCAGCAATCATTCCAATGAAGAGCTGGGATTTTACCATCCTTATTCCTGATGTACATTGTTGGAAGAATGTAGTCAAGAATTCATGTCAGGTGAATTCGATGAGTAAGTATTGCCTAGAGCTGCTATCCCTTCAGAAAATGAAAAAAATCCTCATGCAGTTCGACATTTCTTCTGAAACTAGTTGTCAAAGCTTACAGAATGCAGCATCTTTCATTTTTCATTCGGGCACTATATGTTTAATGGATGGGCAGCATGACTCCTGGAGTTGTTCTGCAAGTTCAGTAAATCCTAGAAATTACCCTGTTGCACACTGGCACCTTATTATCTCGCATCTCTCAGTACTTGTCCCATATATTCCAACGGATGTCCTACACTCTGTTGCAGATGTGCTTCTACAAACTTGGCTATCAGCAGAAGTAGCAAACAACTTAGAAAGTCCCAATCTTTGTGCCACCATTGAAAACGTGTCTGTGAACTTACTACACAGCTCTGATTGGCTTGAAATCTGTGGATTGCGCTGCGCCATCCTGACCTGCTTGATTCGGGAGTGTGCTCAAATAATCTGTAATAACAAGGAAGATGTCTTGTGTGATGTGCTCATACAGCTCTCAATGAACATAGAACACTGGAAGAATGGATCTTCTTTTAGTAAGCTCACTTTAGACGTGGACCTTGATTGTGAGGAACGTCCTTTAAAAAATGTACTATCTGTATCTTGGGAGACCATGAAAAGTGTGTCTGAAAGCATTTTGTTGTCCTCTAAAAAAGGCTCCTCTATTTTCTTGGATGAAGATCAACTAACACACCTGGACAGCCTTTTAAACATAATTTACAAATTGAAACCAGATAGTTTTATGCCTGTTGATCTCGTTCGATGCTTTCTTTTGCTGCTGTCCTTGGCTGCAAGAGTGAGAGGTACTAGTTCTTGCACTAAAACAAAAACTCTTCAGTTTCATAAGAAGAACTTTCACCTGTTGACTCTTTTACAAAGTGCAAATTATGCCGTCTACTTGTTCAAAACTGTGCATGCAAGTGACTTTCTAAAAATGGTTATGGACTCCCTTTTTGCAGCAAGCAACGACTTTTGTGCCTGGGAGCAGAGCCACGACTGGTTTGATTTACTATTGACCACTCAGATGTACTTTGAGCATTTTTTTCAAAATATCCTCAACCGAAAGCAAAGTCTTCTTATTAATGTGGAGAAATGTTCTTACTTTCTGGCAAACTGCAGACCATATTTGGAGACTACATCAAAGAAAAAATCTAAACAGTGGAGCCAACAGGCTGGGCAACTTCTTATTGTAGCTTTAGGCAGCATGTGCAGAGTTACAGTTCCTTATCTCCAGAAACAGGTCGATGAATCAACTTCAGAAACTGTAGCCACACTGCTTCAGGGAACAATTCATCAAATGGGAACAGTTATACATATTACACTACATGAGACCATCAGTCAGCCACTAGTTCCACCATTCTTTGTCAAATGTGTTACTACTCTCTTAGAAACTGAGCTGAGCTTGGTATCCTACTGGAGCACCACAGTGCGAAAGAGCAGCAACAAGAATTTTGATGTGTGTCAGCACAAGGTTGAACTTCAGCACACCGAACTGTACAGAGTTTTTTATTCGCAAACCGTAAATGTTTTACAGTCAATTGAAGAACATTTCCAATTTGTAAAGGCCGCACTGCAGTTTTTTACTTTTTACTGTTCTGTACCTGAAGAACAACAAGAAAAAGAGAGAACTGTTACTTGCATATTCAGCACCCTACAGAAACTGCTTGCTGGTAGGTGACATTCCTTTTTTTAAATTAATTTTGCTTAGTACTAAAAACAGACCTCATAGTAAAATGAAGGAGTAGGAGTACTTTACTCGGTACATTCTACAGTAGAAAATAAAATGTATTTTTAAAGAAATTAAACTTGGTTCACTGTGAAATTGTTGGTAACATTGGGACTTTGTGTTTAAATTTTTCTTTGTGACAGTTAATGAATTTAAATATACAAACTTTACTTTATTTTTTCCTTTCTGTTTATTCACAGTAATTTCTTATGACTTGCTATTCTCTTCTTTATTGATGGCTCAAAGTAGGTTTAAGTTTTTGTGCTTGTGACATGTTATCTTTTTTTTTTTTTGGTGGTGGTGCTAGTATTTTAGTGGTCTTCACTTCTGTTGTTTCACTAATCATTTATTCTTTTTGTTTTTCCTCTTTTTATGCTTTTCATAAGTTTCGCCTCAATTCCTCATTACCTTTAGTGCTTTTTACACTTTCTTTTTAGAATTGTTTTATTTCACTGGCCTACATTATACTATAACTGATAGAGACCTCTGTCTACAGATTCCGTACCTTAGAATTATTCCCAGGCACCAGACTGGATCCGGATTTTTTTTTGTTAGCAGCAGCCCTGTGTGCCAGTAGGTCACGTTGTTCGGCTCTATGTGGCATCCTCTGCCCCAGCACGCGGATGTCAGTTCTTTTCTTTCCACGCCTGTCAGTGCAGATCTAGTGAAGAGCTATCCCCAGTCACTTTTTGACTGACTTTTTTTGGACCCTTTTGTCGAAGATTTCTTTTAGACCTTGTCTCCTGGTGTGGCCGTGATGTTTGCAAGGTTAGCTGGTTTCAAACCCTGTGGTGCCTGTCATCGGCAGATGTCTGTGACAGACCCACACTTTATCTGTCTATGGTGCCTCAAGCATGACCATGACAAAAAGACCTGCGTAATTGTAACGTCATTTGCCTCAAGTTCTTGAGGGAGTGAGGCCCTTCCTGATCAAAGTGCGATCCTGGTTGAGAGTAAGGTCCTGGGATCAGTTGCAGAGCCACTCCAAGGACTTGTTGCAGTTGAAGTCGTCTGGGTAAGTCTCACTGACGGAAGAAGAACAAAAAGTCAAAGAGGTCTTTGACTTTGTCACGTCCGTCTAAGTCATCCTGCAAGACGAGAGAACGTCAGCGTTCTAAGACTGACTCCATGCTTGAGTCTACCCCAGGGCCATCTCCACTCTTCCCCAAGTTTCCTGGAGTCGGAGGGACCACCGGCTAACGACGCGAGTTTTATGGGACCATGAACCTTACATATGGGTGGCCCGGTTGCACTGGCACGCCACCAGTCGGGCCCTTTGGATCCAAGTGGTGCCAGTAGAGCACCTTGGCCTTTTCTCGTACCAGATCCATTGCTAACGTCCCCAGGGCTGCCAGCTACACAATGCCCATGCACATCCCTGACAGAGCTGGATGGACATCATCTGATGCAGTCTCTGGCACAGACTGTAGACATTCCACCCAGGTCGGAGACTGTTCCCTTCCTTCCTTTGGCCTAGGACGTGGGGATGATTTGGATGGGCTATTGGACCCTTATGAATACTAGCCCCTAGGTATCACCAAGGACACCTGGTGTGAGGGTCTCATTTAATGTACCTCACAAGGATGTGCTACTGGGGCCTGGTCCAAGACCTGCATGGGAGCTCCTTGTGAATCTTGACAAATGCTAAATTATAACCCAACTGGCAATGACTTTAGCATCCCTGTAAGTCCCTACTAAATGATAACCAGGCTGTGGGTACTAAAAAGGGTCTCTCAGGGCTGCAGCATGTATAGTGCCACCCAAAGGGATCCACACTCAAACTGCATGCAGTCTGTGATTGTAGGATGCGTGAAATGGTGCAAAACATTCCTAATCCACGACATTGGACACACCCAGTGTACTATATGCAAGTCACCCCTACAGCAGGCCTTATAACCCTAAGGTAGCGTGCATTATATTACATATGAGAGCATTGCTGCATGAGCAGGTGTGTCCCTGTATTGCCTAGCTACAGCTAATTGCTAGACCTTACAAGTGGGGCCATTTTGAGAAGAGGTACTGGGCACTGTTCCCTACTCCTTACCCATCGACATGATGGCTCCACTGAAAATACTGCTATTTGGTATCAAACACCTTGTCTTAAATCTATACTGATGCAAGTATCAGATTTATTATGACACGCACCCAGAGGGCACCTTTGAGGTGCCCCCTGTATCCCTTTTAGGTATTTAGTGTGCTGGCTGGCTGGTATAGTCCAGCATGCCATCACAGACAAGTTTCTAACCCCCTGCAAGGGAGAGCTGTGCTCTCAAAAGCCAGGAACAATGCTTGCTTGGCAGAAAATATTCTCACCTCTTCCAGTAGGATTGCTACCAATTTAGCATATCAGGACCAGAGGCTTTAAAGCCTCTGCCACATTTGATATGCGACCCTGGCTTCCCCTAGACTTAGGGAATGCCACCCCCTGCCCTGAGGCCCATTTGGCACGAGAACAGGAGGGAAGTTAGATATTCAGGAGGCATGTCACACTTATAGGCTAGGCACACCCCTGAGGTTGGCCACTTGAAGTGGACAGTCGAGAAAGGGTTTCATCATCTTGAATTTGGTGAAAACAGAGACTTCTGGGTCAGGGTTATGCCCTCCCACCACAGTGAGTGGTGATATAGGGGGTGTAGTCATCCCAGGGGTAGGTAGCCCATTGGCTACTACCCTAAATGCCCCTGAAGTCAGTATGTAGGGCCCTCTGACACCAGAGAGACAGATTTGACTAGCTGGGAACAGAAGGGCAAAGAAGAGCCAACACAGTGAGAACTGAGGACCCACATCGAACTTCGCACAAAAACCCTGTCTGGCTTCTGGTATCTCAAAAGTTACAAAGACCCGACTCGCTTAAAGGCTGTGTATCCTCCTCAACACTGGACGGACTGTCTAGCACTATGCCCACCAACTAGCATCTCCCTTGGGGTGGAGGAGCCATTCCCCTGCATCTGCATGCACTGATGTCACCTGTCTGGTACATCGATTTGCTCGCCATTGGGCCCACTGAGGGAGCATTACGCCAGGAAGAGGTTTCTGTGGTCCCAGGAGGTCAGCCCCATCTCTCCACTGATTTTTGAGACATTATACCCCACCCCCCACCCCCCAGGAACTTCGGCACCAATTCCCAGAGTACCAGAGCACTTGCACTCCGATCGGGACACCATCACGGCCAAAACTAACTGCTTGATGAGGGACTTGAGGACAGTTGAGCTCCACGACCAGAGTGTGTAGGAGGCTGGCCTGGCTTATAGTGGGTACCTTGTGGTACTTACACCTTGTGCCAGGTCCAGTTATCCCTTATTAGTAGAATAGAGGTGTTTCTAGCAGCTTAGGCTGTTAGAGGTAGCTATGGCAAAGCAGCTTAGGCTGAACTCGGAGACATGCAAAGCTCCTACTATACCACTTATATCATATAGCACAATATCATAAGAAAACACAATACTCAGTTACTAAAAATAAAGGTACTTTATTTTAGTGACAATATGCCAAAAGTATCTCAGAGAATACCCTCACTTAGGAGGTCAGTTATATACACAAATTATATGTACACAAACCCAAAACAGGTAAGTAACAGTAAGAAAAGTAGTGCAAACAATGTAGAATCACAATAGGATGCAATAGGTGAACATGGGCCTAGGGGCAACACAAACCATATACTCCAAAAGTGGAATGCAAATCACAAATAGACCCCAGGCCTATGGGAAGTTGTAGAGGGTCGCTGGGACTGTAAGAAAACAGTAAGGGTGTCCAAAATACCCCACCCCAAGACCCTGAAAAGTAGGAGTAAAGTTACCCTACTACCCCAGAAAGACAGAATACAGAATAGCCTTGGTGAAATAACGTCCACGTTATTTCGCAGCCATTTTCACTGCACATAAGTAACTTATAAGTCACCTATATGTCTAACCCTCACTTGGTGAAGGTTAGGTGCCAAGTTACTTAGTGTGTGGGCACCCTGGCACTAGCCAAGGTGCTCCCACATTGTTCAGGGCAAATTCCCCGGACTTTGTAAGTGCGGGGACACCATTACACGCGTGCACTACATATGGTAACGCCGAACATGGCCATGTAACATGTCTAGGATCATGGAATTGGTATTGGGGGGACAATTCCATGCATTCCTGGGTCTCTAGCACAGAACCTGGGTACTGCCAAACTGCCTTTCCAGGGTCTCCACTGCAGCTGCTGCCAACCCCTCAGACAGGTTTCTGCCCCCCCTGGAAATAGGTGTGAAGGGCTGGGGAGGAGTAGCCTCCCCCAGCCTCTGGAAATGCTTTAATAGGCACAGATGGTGCCAATCTCTGCATAAGCCAGTCTACACCGGTTCAGGGATCCCCCAGCCCTGCTCTGGCGCTAAACTGGACAAAGGAAAGGGGAGTGACCACTCCCCTGACCAGTACCTCCCAGGGGAGGTGCCCAGAGCTCCTCCAGTGTGTCCCAGACTTCTGCCATCTTGGATTCAGAATTGTTGGGGGCACACTGGACTGCTCTGCGTGACCAGTGCCGGCAGGTGATGTCATAGACCCCTCCTGATAGGTGCTTACCTCTCTTGGTAGCCAAACCTCCTTTTCTGGCTATTTAGGGTCTCTCCTCTGGGCTATTCCTCTGATAACGAATGCAAGATCTCACCAGAGTTCCTCTTCACTTACCTCTTCGACTTCTGCCAAGGATCGACTGCTGACTGCTCCTGGACGCCTGCAAAACTGCAATAAAGTAGCAAGACTACTACCAGCAACATTGAAGTGCCTCATCCAGCCGGCTTTCTCGACTGTTTCCTGGTGGTGCATGCTCTGAGGGCTGTCTGCCTTCACCCTGCACTGGAAGCCAAGAAGAAATCTCCCATGGGTCGACGGAATCTTTCCCATGTCAACGCAGGCACCAAACTTCTGCATCACCGGTCCTCTGGGTCCCCTCTCATCCTGACGAGTGTGGTCCCTGGAACACAGGAGCTGGGTCCAAGTGTCTCCCACAGTCCAGTGGCCCTTCTGTCCAAATTTGGTGGAGGTAAGTCCTTGCCTCCCTGCGCCAGACAGCAAACCTGAGTACTGCGTGGTTTGTAGCTGCTCCGGCTTCTGTGCACTTCTCCAAGGATTCCTTTGTGCACAGCCTAGCCTGGGTCCCCAGCACTCCGTCTTGCAGTGCTCAACCCGCTGAGTTGGACCCCGACGTCATGGGACCCTCCTTTTGTGACACTGAGTTCACAGATCTTCTAAGTGCCTGTTCCGGTACTTCTGCGGGTGCTGCCTGCTTCTGCAGGTGCTCTGAGTTGCTGAGCGCCCCCCCTGTCTCCTCCTCCTCCAAGGGGCGACATCCTGGTCCTTCCTGGTCCCCAGCAGCACCCAAAAACCTCCACCGCGACCCTTGCAGCTAGCAAGGCTTGTTTGCGGTTTTTCTGCCTGGAAACATTTCTACAACATCCAGCACGCCGTGGGACATCTTCCATCTAAAGGAGAAGTTCCTAGCCCTTTTCGTTGTTGCAGAATCTTCGGCTTCTTCCACCAGGAGGCAGCCCTTTTGCACCTTCATCCGGGGTTTCCTGGGCTCCTGTCCCCCCACCCCTCACCCCTTCCTCCCCAGACACTATCGCGACTCTTGGACTTGGTCCCCTTCCTTTACAGGTCCTCAGGTCCAGGAATCTGCCTTCGGTGTTTTGCTGGTGCTTGTGGTTCTTGCAGAATCCCCTATCACGACTATTCTGTCTTTCTGGGGTAGTAGGTGTACTTTACTCCTACTTTTCAGGGTCTTGGGGTGGGGTATTTTGGACACCCTTACTGTTTTCTCACAGTCCCAGCGACCCTCTACAATCTCCCATAGTTCTGGGGTCCATTTGTGATTAGCATTCCACTTTTGGAGTATATGGGTTGTGTTGCCCCTAGACCTATGTCTACCTATTGCATCCTATTGTGATTATACATTGGTTGCACAACTTTTCTTACTGTTACTTACCTGTTTTGGGTTTGTGTACATATAACTTGTGTATATTACTTACCTCCTAAGTGAAGGTATTCTTTGAAATACTCTTGGCATATTGTCACTAAAATAAAGTACCTTTATTTTTAGTATATCTGTGTATTGTGTTTTCTTATGATATTGTGCTATATGATATAAGTGGTATAGTAGGAGCTTTGCATGTCTCCTAGCTTAGCCTAAGCTGCTTTGCCATTGCTACCTTCTATCAGCCTAAGCTGCTAGAAACACCTCTATTCTACTAATAAGGGATAACTGGACCTGGCACAGGGTGCGAGTACCACAAGGTACCCACTATAAGCCAGGCCAGCCTCCTACAGCCTGCTGTTTTATTTTTTTCCCCTCTGCACGTCAAAACCGAAAACTGGGATAGCCTCCTACAAATGTGGTCAGCCAGCCAAACGCCTGTGCAACAGAGCCCCACAGCCCTGGGCCACGACAATCAACTGCGCCTCCTTGCTGTAAAGACCGTCACAAGCTGAGCCCCCTTTTGGGTTCCGTCAGACTCGCCCCCAAGTCCCCCATTGCAGCATCACTATTTTCAGGTCCCTTTAAACTTCACTGCTGTAGGGTCCATTTTACAGTTTTGCTACATGTGTTTTTCCTTCCGTAGGTTAACAGTGTAGAGCTCGAGCTCACGCTTCAAAACTGTTGTCTGTGTATTTTGCTACTTTACTCTAAAATCGATAACTCCAAAAGTACTCACCTGATTCTGATGATCTTGGTGTCTAAAAATTGCAAAAATTCTGTATTTTTTATATATTGGCCTTTGGTTTCTTTTTGAGTGTGTGTACCATTTATTGACTCAGTGTGAGCATCAAATGCTTAACACTTCCCTCTGATAAGTCTAAGATGCTTGACCACACTGCTTCAAATGGAGCACTAAACTAAATAGGGGTCGTCTGGACTTTTTGCATGATGTGTCCTCTGCAGTTTGATCTGAAGTTCTAGTGAGTGCAGCATCAGGGGAATCTCCCTGACATAGTCCAAATATCAGACAGCACTGCAGAAGATCTACAGTGGTGGCAATCAAATTGAAGTTGGGTCAGTGACAGACCCCTCTCCCGTCTTCAACCAGATCTAGCATTAATGACTTATGTCTTACTCCTGGGCTGGATGACCCTCTGGGAGAGGTGGAGATGAGAGGACTGTGTTCTCTGGCAGAAGCCGGACTCCACATCAACCTGTTGGACTTTCAAGCGATTCAGTTCACATTGAAAGCCTTTCTATCCTCCGTCAGTGGAAGGCTAATGCAGGGGTTCACGGAGAACACCCCGCCATGTGGTAATTCAACAAACAGGGTAGTGTGGAGTTGTGGACCCTCTGTCACGGGGCCCTGCATCTCTGGACATGGTTGGAACGTCAGGACATTTCCCTGGTGGTTCAACACCTGGCGGGCTCTCTGAACCTCAGAATGAACTCAGCTGAAGATACCTATCTGTTCCTGAGAGGCGTATCCATCCAGAGGTGTGATGTAAGGTCTCTTTCAGCAGTGGAGAGAGCCTTGGTTAGATCTATTCTCCAATGCCAAAAACGTGCAATGACGACAGCTCTGTGCGCTGGAGTTTTCAAGGCAGTTCTTGTTCGGAAATGTTTTTCATCTCAAGTGGAGTTCCAGCCTACTATACGCCTTTCCACAAGTACCACTCCTGCCCAGAGTTCTCAAGAAGATAAGTCAAGACTGGGCTCACGGAGTTGGGTATCCCTAGCTGTTGAGCATGTCCATCGGTCCTTCAGTCAGGCTGCCCTTTGGGGAGGATCTCCTGTCACAGCAGCAGGGGAAGGATTTCCACCCTAACTTGTCAGGGCTCTGCCTTCATGTGTGGAGATTGAGCCACAACAGTTGATAGCTTTTGGCCTTCTGCCGGAAGTCTTTATTGTTATCTTGGCAGCCCAGTGTCCCTCCACCAAGACAGAATATGCTGTTGGAGCAGGTTTGTGGCATGGTGTACAGACACACAGGTTGTCACTTATCTGTACCCCTTTTATAGGTCCATTTGTTTATCCTCACCCTGGCCCAGCAGTGCTCTGCATTGGGCACATTGAAGGGTTATTTATCTATCATCCCTGCCTTTCTGCAGCTGCTAGATAAACCTTACCTTTACAAATCCCCTAGAGTAAATAGGTTCCTTAAAGGTTGCCAGCACATATTCCCTTCAGTTCCCTTGATTATGCCTCAATGGAGCCTCAGTTTGGTGCTTATTTTTCTTATATATGGTCCCTATGAGATGCTTTATAATGGCCCTCCTCGGCTCCTTACCATCAAGACAGCCTTTCTGCTGGCAATGACATCTGTCTGAAGGGTTAGTGAACTGCAGGCGCTGTTGTGTTAATCTCTCTACATCTCTTTTTAACCACACCAATAGGTACTTCAAAACTTGAGCATCCTTCTTAAAAAAGGTAGTCCCCCATTCCACATAGAGTAGTCCATCACCTTGCCTGCCTTTTATGCTCCTCCTTTTACCTGTAAGGAAGAGGAGAGACTCCACTGGTTTGCCTCAAAAAGGATGTTTTACCTTCATAGCACGTAACCATCCTGGGTGGACGATCAACTCTTTGTGGGATGTGTTGGAGCCTAGAAAGGCAGTGCAGAAATTAATCATCTTATGGTGACTTTCCCTCTACTTTAAGATCTGCTACGCACTGGCCAAGAAGCACCCCCAGACAGCTTGTGTGACAATTCCACCAGAGCAAAGCTTGAGACCACTGCGTTAGCAACTGGACATCTGTCATGCTGCAATGTGGACTTCACTGCACATGTTCACCAAGCTCTACTGCCTGTACAGTCAGATCCGTTGGGATGGGCATTTTGCCCATTCGGTCCTGCTGGACTTTCTTTTCTCAATCAGATTTGCAGACCCGCTTCCGGGAAGATATTGCTTGGGTATCTATTCTAAGGTAAGGAATCTGCAGCTAGAAGTCTCTACCAGACAAGGAGTTACCAAAGGTAAGTAACTTGTTCATCTGATAGAGACTCTGTCTAGCTGCAGATTATATACCGACCCACCCATCTGCCCTGCTCTGCAGACGATTTTTTAGGCATATGGCTGTTCCCTTTTCATGGCCCTAGTTTAATACAACAGTGGTAACTGTTCTTCATGGCTCCGGGCTTGTGGTGTGTAAAGTCACAAAAAGAACTGACGTCCGCTTGCTGGATGTCACGTATATAGGCACCGCACACATCACTTTCGATGACGTTACGTAGAGCTAAGAATGCCACCTACCACACGCAGGGGTATTGCTCACAAAAAATTTCCAGATCCACTCTGACACCTGGAGATAACTCTGAGATAAGCAGTCTGTGCCTAGATAGAGTGTCTACCCGATAAGGTGTTACCAAAGGTAAGTAACTTGTTCTTTATGTTTCAACTCTGTTTATTAAGGTTTCGTTCAACACATACACCCACCTACAACCAACAGCCGGGTGAGGTTTGAGAAGCAGTGTCTGTATATCTTAGACCTCAACCAATAACTGGATCCCTAACACTCCCAACCACCCTTACTCCTTCAGGAATACTTTGTCAAAGGTCTTATGAATGTACTCCGCCTACACAAGGTGTATAAAGTATTGCAGCTTTTTAAGTGGATGATCGTGGTTCTATAAGTCTAAGGGTGTGCAAGTATTTAGGGCAGGTTAGTTCCCGGAATTCTTTGGAGAGTAATGTTAGAAATGGCTCCACATTGCCCTATAAGCGTCACCTTGTGCCGTTAGTACTAAGGTGAGCTTCTCCATTCCCAGTATGTGCCACAACTTGTGAAGCCATGCTTAATGTGTTGGAATTTTATCTGTGCCCCAGTGCATGAGGATTGTCTAATGGGTAGCTCCCAGAGCGAGTCCAATTTGCCTTCCTTCGCAGGATTTAAGTGGGTAAATAAGCAGTTTTGGGAGGCCCAAGAGTGTATATGCTGGAAATTGAGGCAGGGTAGTATCTAGACAGTCAGCTATGTCATTCAGGACTGCCATCCAGAACGAGGTTACTTTGGGGGCAATCCCATAGTATGTGGAGCAGCGTCCCCTGCTGGCCACAGCATCGCCAGCACAATGGACTGTGGGCTGGATTGCCTCTGGGGAGTCTAGGTGACGTCAATTACCAGTTTGTGATGAGTTTCATGGCTGTTTTAATGCCCACTGTGTTAGTGGCTACATACTTAGCTGTGAAGAAAATGTGCCCCCATTCTTCTAAAGAAAGTGGTCTGCCAAGTTCTCCTTCCCTACGCAGTTGGCTAGGGGCCTTGTCTAGTGGGAGGGCTGGTAATAGGAAACACTAAAGTTCAGATAGCAAGTGACGGTCAGCAGTTTTCTTATCAAGCCATTTCTTGAACCCCATCAGAGGGCGGCTTGCTTCTTCCAGCGTAGGGCGGTGGGGGAGCCTAACTTGAAGGTAGCGGAGTCTTTCCGTCTCTGAGAGCAAGTATATGCGCTTCAGTTGTTCAGACGGGATGGGGCCAGCTTTATTGAAGAGAAGCCCAATAGAGTGACATTCAGCACTTTGTCAGTGGCAAAATGAGTCCTGGTCTAGGCCCTGGGTAAAGTCTGAGTTCCCCAGGAGTGGAGTCCATGGTGACGGAAAGAACGTCAGGTGTTTATGAATAGTGACTGAGTCCCAAATCTTCAATGCCGCTCATGTGATCGGGCGGAGTATAGTCCCCATGCTTGTTGTGAACGTTTAAGAAACAGGACTTTCCATAAATTGGTACCCGCCGTGGCCCTGTCTATAAAGATCTATCAGGTAGCTGAGTTGTGCTGCTTGGAAGTAGCTCTGTAGATGAAGGATTCCCAATCCTCCCTCTGTGACTCGCCGATAGATCCTATCCCTGCTCATTTAAGGCCTTTTCCGGCTCACATGAAACCATGAATGGCAGATTGTAGTGACTTAAGGATTCCCGGTGGAGGCTCAGTCAGGATAGTCTAAAACAAATAGAGTATCTTGGGGATTATCGGAAACATCTTGACAGCGGCAATTCTGCCTAAACAGTAAAGACTATACAGTTGCCACATGGCCAAGTTCCTAGATAATTGCTGGAGTACCATTGTGTAGTTAAGGATTGCAGTGGTCCGTGCCGCGGAGGTCGGTTGGATGCAGAGGTATGCAATAGGCTCTTTTGCCCATTGTATTGGAAAGCTCTTGGTCAAGTCCAGCTCTGTGGCTGGCGGCACTGTGAGGCTGAGGGCCTGCAACCGAAAAGCCCAACGCAGCTCCACATTTCTCTGCATCTGCAAGGCTAGTAGTGGCCTATCAAGAGCTACAATGACATTATCCACATATAGACTAAATGTTCCTCCACACCAAAGATAACTCCTGTAATGTCTGGGTTGTCACAAACTCTTTGCACAAAGGGCTCCATATACAACGCAAACTGTATGGGGGAGAGAGGGCCGCCTTGTTGAGTTCCTCTACCAATGGGAAAACTGGGCAGACGGAATGCTGTTGATGCGAACTGTCGCCCTGGGTTGGCCATAATTGCTTAAGATCCAGGAACGGACTAGTTCTCCGAAGCAGGTCAGTACCTGTTCTGGGTAGGGCCAGTGCACCCTGTAAAAGGCCTTTTCGGCATCAACACATAGAAGCATGATCTGCCTCGTCGATCGGGAGGCCTTGTTGATACTATGGCTCAGCTGCTTGGTATTGTCACTGCACTGTCTGGATGGTATAAAACTGGCCTGGGCGGGACAGTGAGAGCTGCCATCAGCAGGTTAAGGGCGACCCCCAGGAAACTCGTGAACAATTTATCATTGTTGTTTAACAGAGAGCTAGGGTGTTACAACCCACGGAGGAGCCTATCCTTTCCCAGTTTAGGGATGACGCTGATTGAAACCTCCATCATGAAAGGCCAGGGCCCGCAAAGGAATTAAAGAGTCTAGTGAGTAGTGGAGCCAGGGGCGTGCAAAAGATCTTGTAGAACAAGGCCGGGTACCTATCTGGGCCTAGTGACTTATGTCACTTCAGTCTCGAAAAGGCTGCTATAACTTCGTCCAAGCACATGGCTGTGTCTAGGTCGTGTGCTTCTCCTGCAGTGAGTTTGGTAAGGTTGATGTCCTTTAGACACTGTCTAGACTGCACTGGTGAAAGAGACTGGGCTGAATACAGAGCAGCGTAGAAGTTGTGAAACTGGTCAACTATGCAGTGATCTTCCTTAATCTCTGTCCCGCCCTCCCACTTCAAGACCTCCACTTATGCCACTTGTCTTTAGGCTCTTAATCTGTTGCGAGAAGTCAACCACACTTGTCCTCACACATGTAAAATAAGTGTTTGAGGCGTAGAAGTCCATATTGTGCCCTGTCTATATCCAGCCCGCTAGCGGCCTCCAGTTGTCTCCAGACCTGTGGTGCGCCTGTGCATTGATGAATGTGCCCCACTTCCTTCACTTGCTCCTGTAGTGCTACGCATTAGTCTTTTCATGCCTTGTTGTCTACTGCTGATATAGCAATAAATTCCCCTCTGATTACTGCCTTCATTGTATCCCAAAGATAGGGAGTGTTGTTGGTGGTAAGGAGGTTATGCATACTGGAAGATAACTGTTGCACCACTTCAGGTCTGTGCAGGAGTGTTTCATGTAGTCGCCAGGGTTGGTACATGTACGTTGCTGGTAGGAATATCAAATCAGCTATGATCTCAGTGTGGTCTGATAGAGATCCTGTGCCTGTTTCTAGGTTGGATGTCCAAACTAGGATCTCTTTAGTCCCTAAAAAGTGGTCCTGTCCTGCATATGTTTTATGGTCATGGGAATAAAAAGTGAAGTTGCATGTGTTTGGAAGGGTGTTCCGCCATAGGTCCTTTAGTCCCACCTCCTGCAACCATGCCTTGCTTCCCCCCCCCCCCAACCCCCCCATCCCCATCAGAGGGCTGATCTCTCCATGTTGTTGCTAAAGACTATGTTGAGATCCTCCCATCAATATTAACTGATCCTGTGCAACAGTTATCTTAACTAGTGCCTGATGGAGGAAAGGTTCTTGCCCTTCCTTTTGCCCAGTTCTGGCGAGTGGTCCCGTCTGTGGATCCAGTATGTCAGTAGGCAGCCCTTTATTTTTGCTACTTTAGGCCCTATCTTCCCTTGAAAGGAGCATGCTACCAAGATAGCTACCCCTTCCTTTTTTGCTGTGAATCGAGAAATGGAATTGTTGGGGGAAGAATTTAGAGCGTATGCAGTGCCAGTCCCTGGTCATCAAATGTGTTTCTTGTAAGAGACCAATATCCACCTTCGATCTCTCTAGGAATGAGAGCACAGCCCGCCGCCTAACAGGATTGTCCACCCCTTTCACATTCAGGGATAAGATTCGTAATCCATCCTTTGAGTATGTCATGACACAGTGTTGAGATAGAGTATAGTATCACCTGTGGAGTTTGCGTACTGTGCTGATAAATCATGTTTGCAGTTATGCTACAAAGGACTGAGTTACGCCGCTGGAGGCAGCATGCCCTAGAAAAAATGTACTCCCAAAAATAAAAATTACCCTCTAGAAACAGAAAAACAACAAACCAAACAATGTCCCTGGTAGATCCATCACTTGGGGAGGAGCGACTGGTGGTCCAGTGGAAAAATGCTGAGACTGGTCTGTGGTCCGGGCTCTCATCATCTTGATGAATAAACTGTAGTCCAACCGCTAGTGCTTGCTCCGGATCGAATCCCAACAAAGCACATGCTGCTTCTAGTGAACGGAGCTGATAAAGTGTCTCTTCCCACTTAAAAATTAGATGGAACGGGTGTCCCCGCGCGCATGAAACATCTCGCTCCCTGAGGTAGGTAGTCACCGGGCGAAAATCCCTGTGTTGCTGCAGGTTGAGTGTATATAGGTCTTGTCATAACATCAGGGAGTGTCCTCTGAACTTCAGCGGGTTTTGCTCCTTTAATGGGAAGTTGTGGGAGCAAACCAGTATATCTGGGGATTCACAGATCCAGACCTGGGGGGAGAAACTCTGTGTGCTCTGTCTATCTGAATCTGTTTATTGCAGGTGAGTCCAGGATCTGCGTGAAGAGGGCCTATACTGACGATTCCATATCCCCATCCTCTGCCCCGGACGGGGCCCCCCTTATTTGCATATTGTTTCATCAGGATCTGTTCTCCAGATCCTCGCTATGTGCCTGCAGGTCGATGTGTTGTTCCTGGAGGAGGAGGACTTCTTGTTGAAGTTGTTCGATTTCATCCTGGGGTGTTTCTCTGTTTTCCAGTGTCGACACTCTGTCCTCCAATCCAAAAGGTTATTTCTTATTGCTTTCATATTTTGGGAGAGATCTCATTTTACCAGTCTGGAGATCTTCTTTGAGGGATTTGAAGACTGCTTCCAAAAAGGAGTGGGTAACAGGGGCTCCGGTTCCTTACTCTCCTGGCGCTGAAGTGGGAGTAGCTGGCATTTGAGAGCCCCTTCCTCGTTCTCAGCCGGCTGCAGTAGCATATCTATAAGGGTGCGATCCTTCTTGTTCTTTGCCCCTGCCATTTTAGTCCTCTGTCCTGGTCTTTGGAGATAGGACCTCGTTGTTTTCGGCTGTGGCACTTGTACTGCATTTATCCCCAAGGAGTTCAATGTTGCTGTGAGGATATACCACAACAAGGTCAGTGGTGCAGCGATTAGCGCCTCATAGGGCAGCGATTATAGAGGGGCAGTGCCATGTGAAGTCGTGAAGATCTGGCGTGTCATGACAGAAATGGCCAGGCTTTACCCCAGAATGTGTTGTTGTTGCTGGTGCAATGCTTGTCTGGGGCCTGGGCTACGTTTCCCTGATTGGGACCCTCGTGCTCAGAGTTGCAAGTGCCAGATATGGCTGGTCTGGCCTGGTCACCTAGCACCACCACGGGCCATGCTGCATGTTTGCCGTCAGGCCTCCCGGACCGGGAGTGAGGGGCCTCCCACCCTCCCCTGTGGGGCAGGGTCTGTGTGGCCAGGGCCCCATTTGCTTTAAAATTGGGCCTAAAGCCTGACTCTAGTCCTGCAATGCAGGGGGCGTGGTCATGTGGTTGTTAGATAAAGCAGTAGGAGCCCCCAATTGTGGGGTCAGTCCCAAGAGAAGCTAGCTGGCTCCAGGTGTTTTACGCTGAGGGGCCTAGCTGCTTCGCACATTTGCTGCAGTACCTATGGGCCCAGAGTCATGTTCCAGTGGTGTGGGTGGTGTCTTGGCTGTTCGCAACGGTAGTTCACCCCACGGCAACATGTCTTGTCAGTCTTGGCCAAGGGCGGACCCAGCGTTCACTTTCCTTCCCCCAGGGGGGCTTGCTCTGCCAATGCGTGCGTGCCCTGCACCTGTCGCCGGTGTGGGCATGCCGCCACAGTTGCACCCTCAGTGTCCTAAATGTAGAGCAGGATTGTCAGTCAAACAAAGCTTTATTCAGTCATTGAACCATCAAAGCAACAAAACAAGAAGCACCACATAATTTACAATAATAAATACAGTGAATAAACACCAAGATAAAACACAAGCAAGGGAAGTAAATCCATATCAGACCCCAAGCCCAGGGCGCTGAATGTACATAATTCTGTACTTTAATAGCATGATTCATTAAAATTAAAAACAAAACTAGCATGTATGCACCATGCACGAGGGATTAGCACAAGTTATTAACATCATTCATTTACAGTCTTCTAAAAAAAACCAGTGTATATATGCCATGCAGCCACAAGGAACTTGCCAGCACCATAGCATAAGAAGTATCACTTTTAAAGATCCTAAAAGCAGTAGCATATTGTCTAGTGCCCAGGTTCCGGCAAATGGGTATTATCTATTTACGTCGAGGGAAAACATAGGCTCTGCACAAAAGCAAAAAATGTTCAACGGTCTCAGGGACTGCACCACAGGCTGGGCAAATGTTTGATACAGATGTTGCCCTCCACCTACCTGTCAAGAACATTAATGGCAAACACCCACAGCGAAAACAAATGTATAAGCTCTTAGCAAGGGGATCAAGAATAATATCTAGGAAGGGCTCATACTGGGGGTACCACTTAAGGTCGAGAAATTGATTGGTCAGATGCCCATGAGTTGTGATGAAAAGATAATTGTTCCTAACATAAGCCCATTAAGCTGAATTCAAGGATAGCATTTGGGCTTTCCTTAATCCCCGAGGATTCTCCTAAAAACTCTAGAGACCCAAGATACAGAACCAATTTAACACATGCTTAAACTATGGGTTAGAGGCTACATTAGGTCCATTTAAGAAAGCAATAAGTGAGTTTTTATAAGTACTAAATTCCTGAGTGGTCCTTATCCTTATCCAGTATAGCAAGGGTTTCAAAACTAGTATGTCTAAAATCCGATTAAGATCAAGATATCATACCTCTGATAAAACCAGTCAAAGAACCCCATGACCGGCGAGCGTATCGACTGCTATCAATGCTAAATTCGGACTATAAAATGCTCAGCAGGATACTAGCAATGCGTAGGTTACCACACATGACTACCCTAATTCCCGTAGACCAATCGGGATTTATCCCCGGTAGAAGCAAGCACAGCACAAAACATACAGCGCCTTTGCACAATCTTGAGGGCCAGCGCAACCAGTAGACGGGAGGCAGTGGTTCTAGCAGTTGACATTGAGAAGGCCTTTGACAGTCTGGAGTGGCCTTTCTAATATACTGTGATGGACCATATGGGCCTGGGTGAGGTGTATATTGCCTGGGCCCGCCTGCTTTATATGTACCCAACGGCTAGGTGACATATATCCACGGCTTATATTGTAGAGAGAGGAACAAGACAGGGGTGTTACGCACAGAAATCATGAAACCGCTAGAGAGTCTGAAAGCTAAATGGGAGGCAGACCTAGGCAAGCCAATTGGGGACAAGGACTGGGGGAATAACCGCAAGAAAAGCCACAAGAAGTGCCAGGTTTAAGTTGATTAATTTGTATATATTGTACAGAGCATATCTTACACCCAAAAAACTCAATAGAATATATCAATACAAACAGCTCAATGCAATTGCTGTGATGAACTGCACGCCACATTCTTTCACATGCTTTGGGAATGTCCTCGGCTGGGAGGTTACTGGGAGGGCATTGCACACACCGTATCGACAGTCCTTGATAAAACGGTCCCATGCTCAGCGAGCCAATGCTTGTTGAGCTGATTGCTACAAACATCGAAAAACAAGATCACTAGCTGCTTCCAAGACCTGGCATTTGTAATTGGGAAAAGGGAAATAACCATAAACTGGAAAAGCAAGCGGGGTCCGAGTATAGATATATGGAAATGGAAATTTACAAGTGGGCAGGAGACAGATCTGAGGTTAGACTCAAGGAGGCCAAGAGAGGCTGCACTTCGTTAGAGGGAGCACGGGCATGGGAGTCGACCGGATGGAGAGAACATTGCGGTCGACTTTAATGAATAGGAACATCCCTCATTGGCCACCTGCGCCATAGCCCTGATAATAAAGCAGTCACACACACACTGTGAGTTGTGACAATACCTGGGCCTTAGCAATCAGACAAACATGAAAAACACTAGAGAAGCGGTGTTGTGACCAAGACGCACCGACTACGAGGGGGAAGGGAGGGAGGGGTGGAAAGTTTGAAAGTTAAAGAAATATATTATCAATAGGGCGAACATGCCAAGCGAAGAAACAAAAGGGACAGTGAAATATAAAATAATGCAGATAGGAACAAGATAATAACGATAAATTAAAGAGAATACTAACCAATCTAGTAAATGCTTTTGATGCAAGACATAGTAATTTTCTAATGTTGAATGCATATATGAATAAGAAAATGCAATAAAAATCTGTTTAAAAAAAAAAAAGACCAAGATAAATAGGAACTAAAGGAGTGCTGCGTGGGCATGCAAGTAATGCTCAGACAAACTTGTTCTAGAGCAGGTTTACTGCCTGGGTTTTCCATTTGGAGCGCCGTACTGTCCAGAGGTGAGAGGCCAGCGGGGCCACGAGTTGTGGGTGGCCCGCTGTCAACAGCCTCCTGAACCTGGTAGATAGGTCAGATGTAGGGGGGAGGCAGATTCGCATAGGCGGGCACAGTGGAGAGGACCAGAGCTGCGTCCTAACTCTCTGCCATCTTGGCCACACATCCTTAACTTCTTCTTTAATGCCATTTTGGGTCTGCTTGCTATGACTCAAACGTTATCGTTTTTGTGCCTCTTCTCTCCAACCACTTTTTGTTCGCTTTTATTTGTGTTCCTCTTGCTTTTCTGTCAGCCCCCTAGAGTCTTTCTATAGCCCAGTGAGTATCTGCATTCTTATTTCCCCTCTTTCTCTTCTTACCACCAGTCTTGAATAACTATCAAGGTCTCAGTCCACTATGGCTTTATGTTTGAAATGCAGGAACAGCTTGCTTTGTTATCTAGTAACTATCAGAGTAAGAGTACTGCTTCGGGCAATTACAGAAATATCTTAGTTTGGCTGGCTGCAGCAACTGTGTATTCAGGTACAAACAGCTTTAGGTGTTTTGCAAGACGTTTTGTCAAACACACACAGTGTTTATTTTACTTATCCCTCTTTTTGAAGAATATAAGTTAATTTTTACGTTGTGTGTTTTGACATTTAAATGTGCACTTACCAGTGGTGTTTAAAATATTTGACTTTTTTACAATGTGATAATTCAGTTTGCTCAAAAATATATTTTAGAGTTTATTGTAGCATGGCTTGATAATTTGATCTACCAATTATTATTCTTAAGCAATCAACACATTTTCATTGAATCTGTCATGTTGATTTTTCAGTTCTTGTTTTTGAAAAGTAGACAATGTTTCACAGAATACAAGCAGATGAAATGGATATTTTTAAAATAAAGAAAGCATTCTTAGTTGGGAGAAACCTTTATCCAGGGACTCTTGGCTGAGGGTCTCACAGTGCTGTAAACACCCCTCCTTGCTAAAGCCCACAGAAAAGGCACATTGAGTTTTCAAATAGGCTTATCTGCCTACTCGAGAAAAACAAAAGTCTCGGAGTCACAGACCAGAAGAGCAGCTGTCTCCTTCTTTGACACTGCTTCTCTTGTTGGAAAAAGTTTGCAGATGAAGGCGATGCAAACTATGAAACTTGATTAAGTCCCTTTAGTGCTAAGATCATCTTAGTTAGCCAAGGGAAGTGTGGTGTTGGGGATACCTATGTTGAGAAACCCTAAAATATCATCTGTAGGAGGCTGGTCAGGGTACCAAAGGTACTTACACCTTATACCAGGTCCAGTTATCCCTTATCAGTGAAATGTAATCAGTGTCTAGAAGCCAGACTGTCTAGATGTAACTGTAGGCAGAGCAGCCAAGGCTGTACTAGGAGACATGCAAAGTGCTTGCAGTACCACTGTAGTCACACAGTACTTACACACATGAAAGCCAATACTCAATGTTAAAAAAATGAAGGTACTTTATTTTAGTCACACAATGCCAAAAATACTTTGTAGGCTATACTCCCTTAGGAGTTAAGTAAATCACACAATATATAGACTAGTAACCAGAAACAGGCAAGTACAAATTAGAAAAATAGTGAAAAACACCATAGGTTGCAATGGGCCTAGGGGGAACACAAACCATTTACTAAAATAGTGGAATGCGAAAGTCGGTTTCCCACCTAGGCAAGTGTAGTGTGTAGAAGGGCGATGGGAGTGTGAGAAAACACCAAAGGTAAGGAAAATACCCCACCCCAGAGCCCAGGAAAACAAGAGTAAAACACAGCAAGTTGCCTAAAACACACTAGAAGTCGTGATAGAAGATAATGCCAGTACCAGAACAGACTGCAAGACACCAACAATGGATTCCTGGACCTGAAGACCTGTGGAAGAAGGGGACCAAGTCCAGGAAGCACTGAAGAGTTCAGGCAGAACAGGAGCCCCTGCAAACCCGGATGAAGGTGCAAAAGTGGAACCACCGGTGAGAAGATAAAGTCTGGTTTGCACCAAAAAACGCAGATGCTGTATCCTGGTTGGTGCAGAAGGTGTTCCACACCGGAAGGAAGAATGCAATCTGGTTTGCGTCACTAGATTCCGCCAACAAGCCTTGGTAAATGCAAAGCTTGTGGTTAGTGGAAAATGGCACTGCCCGGGACCAGGAGAGACCTGGTGGCCTCTACCCAGGAGGGGGAGACAGAGGGTGTTCTCAGCAACTCATAAGAGCCCTCAGAAGACCAGGCAGCGTGCCCAGGAGTCCCACAGCACAGGGACAAATGAGGTGCAAATGGAGGCCCATGAAGTATGATACTAAGGATTCCCACTCCGCTGGAGAGCCACTCAAAGCTCTGCGTCGCAGGATGGAGTGCTGGGGCCTAAGCTCTGCTGTGCTCTGCTGTGCATGTAGAACTTCTGGGAAGGTCGCACACAAGCCTTGGCAACTGTAAGTCACATGGTACACAGGGGCGATGTCTTGCGTGGGGAGGCAAGCTCTTACTTTCACCATAATTGGACAGTTGGACGTTGGGACTGCCGGAGTCACTTTAGTTCACCACCTGTGTCATTGGATCCATGCCTGTTGTCTAGAGAGGGGACCCAAGCTGCCGGTCGTCGCTGCAGAGAGGTGCCTGCTGAAGCAGGGAAGTGGCTCTGTCACTCCACAGGATATTTCTTCAGTTTTTCTGGTGCAGGCTGAAGACAGGCAGTCCTCGGAGGATGCACGACCTGGAAACTGTTGCTGTTGCTGGCAGGAGCTGAAGTTACAAGGTTGCAGAAGTCGTCTTGGCTTCTTTGTTGCAGTTTTGTAGAGTTCCTGGAGCAGTCAGCGATTGATCCTTCGGCAGAAGATGAAGTAAGGATGCAGAGGCTTCCTGCTGGAGTCCTGCAGTCAGAATCTGAAGAAACACCCAGAGGAGAGACCCTAGATAGGCAACAGAAGGGGATTGGTCACTTAACTAGGTAAGCACCTATCAGGAGTGGTCTGTGACGTCACATGCTGGCCACTCGGATGCTCCCAGAGTTCACTGACCATCCTAAAAACAAGATGGCAGAACCCAGGACACCCTGGAGGAGCTCTGTGCACCACCCCTGAGGTGGTGATGGACAGGGGAGTGGTCACTCCCTTTCCATTGTCCAGTTTCACACCAGAGCAGAGACTGCGGGTCCCTGAACCGGTGTAGACTGGATTATGCACGTAGGGCACCATCTTTGCCCTTCAAAGCATTTCCAGAGGCTCTGGGTGGATACCGCTCCCATGGTTGTAACACCTATTTTCAAAGGTAGAGGGTGTAACACCCGTCTCCTAAAGGAAATGTATTGTTCTGCCTTGCTGGGATTCAGCTGCTCAAGCCACAGGAGGGCTGAAACCTGTCTGTGAGGTGGCAGCAGCTAAGGCTGCAGTGCAAACCTCAGAAGGCTGGTATGCCAGTGCTGGGGGGGCATGGTGGAGCCCCCAGAGTGCATGGGATTGCGCAACCAATAATGGAATCAGTATTGGGATACAATTCCCAGTTGTTAGACACCATACAGGGCCATGTTCGGAGTTACCATTGTGAAGCTACATATATGTATTGACCTATATGTAGTGCACACTTATAAATGGGCCTAGGCAACGTGGGGGCACCTCTGCTGGTGCAGGGGTGCCATCACACACAGCCACTATGCACCTAGTCTTCAGGGTCTGAAGGTTAGACATCTATGTGACTTATAAGTGACCTGGTGCAGTGAAAATGGCTGTGAAATAGTGCATGCACTACTTCACATGGGCTGCAATGGCAGTCCTGAAGAAGTGTTTATATGGTCTCCTTATGAGTGGCAAAAGAAATGCTGCAGCCCATAAGGATTCCCTGGAACCCCAATGCGTTGGGTAGCTATGTACCATATACTAGGGACATACAGGGGAGTCCAGTATGCCAATTTGGAGTGGAATATGGAGTCACTAAACTGTAGGGACAAATTTAGAAGGAGAGAGAGCATAAGCACTGGAGTTCTGATTAGCAGGACTCTAGTGACAATTTAGAAATCAGTGAAACACACTGACATCAGGCAGAAATTGGGGGTAACATGCCAAAAAGAGGGTACTTTCCTACATCATCATACAATTAGAATATTTTCTGTTGTTATGCCTACTGACCATTATTGTTGTCACTATTTTGTTTGATTTTTTTTTTATTACTTTGATTTTAATAAATCTTGAAAGCATTTTCCCAGGTAACTAGTGTTTGTAAGTGTACCTGTTCAAGTTTATTTTATTTATGATACGGAAATCCCATGGAGGTCCACGTAAAACAAGTATATAAAAAGACCATAAAAAATAGAAAACCAAAACCTTAGTAACAAAATTATATTCCCCATTTCTGCAAAGTAATTCAATAATTAAATTAATACAAAGATAAAAATAATTTTAAAAAGTTAAAAATTCTATAACAAAACATTTCGTTTGGGTGAGCATAGAAGGCCTGCAAAATTTGTGAAACAGTACATAGGGAAGGTGTCTCTCCTTCCTTCTTGAGAGTGGCGACTGGTCCGGCTGGGGCTTGAGCCACGTTGGGGCCCCAAACAGTTGCGCTAGGGGATTCAAAGGTAGCAAATTTGTCTGTAATGGAGGCATATTTTGACTCACATTTGGGCCATCCATACCTGGTCCACAGGGGGTGCATAGAGGAGCATTATTGTGTTGTAGAACAGGATTTTTCAGGGGCAGGGGATCTTGTGGCGTAGGCAAATCTTCAGTGAAACACACCTTTCTCCAACCGTTTTTAGAAATCTCTTGATTTCGTTTTTTGGCCCTCTTGACATTTTTCTTTCTGCACATAGGCTTTTGCGTCGATGAAAAGGTTTCTTCGGTCACAATGTTTGCCTTTGGACATGATTTGAAAATCGGAAATACTTCCTTTACTGTGCTTTGGAGATCAAAATTCAGCCTTTTTTCTGGTGAAAAATCACTCAGTACAAATCTGATTAAGTCTACCGGGCTCTCAATAGAAACTGAGTTCGTGGGGAGTACCTCAACCCTAGGCTTATCGGCCTAGGAGCAGAAATCGATCCCAGGATGGGTAACCTCGTTCTCTGCAGCACAAGATCATGCTGAAGTTTCTTCTCGTTGTAATGTGATTGATTCATAGTTGCCTCCTTTGCTAGTGATTAGTACTTTTAGTATGGCTGTAACAGTGTCAAAAGTACAGTTGGATTCTGTCAGTCATGACCCCTGAAGGGGTTAAGCCCTATCAAATACTGTCATGACACAAGGGAATTGCATTTTAGGGTAATTTTCACTTTTTGATGTTGTAGCATGTATTGTATATATAGATTTTAACTTCAGTTGTATTATACAATGATTTTATACGGTCAATTTCTTATATACATTGCATTGTATTTTTGTTTGTTTTCTAGCCATAGTTCCCAATAAACGTAATTACCTACCATCATCTTCAAGAAAGCTTCGACACAATGATCACAAGTGTAAGGTCACTGGGAAGATTTAGGGGGTTATTCCAACTTTGGAGGAGGTGTTAATCCGTCCCAAAAGTGACGGTAAAGTGACAGATATACCACCAGCCGTATTACAAGTCCATTATATCCTATGGAACTCGTAATACGGCTGGTGGTATATCCGTCACTTTTGGGACGGATTAACACCTCCTCCAAAGTTGTAATCAGGCCCTTAGTGTTGATAAAGGCCAGCACCCATCACTCTCCCCCTGTTGAGGGGTAGGCTCTTTGCAAACCTAGCTCCACAGGTGGCCATCACCACAGAAGCATCACTCGCCAGGTTGGTGGTGCACTGTGGGGACACAGCAGTTCAGGGTCTGTAGCCACCTTATCAGCTGGCCCTCAAGACCTTTCTCAAAGACATACAAAGCAAGGTAGTCCTGGTGCGAACAGACAACATGAGTGCCATATACTACATTCACAAGCCGAGTCACACCCAATCTCTGCAGCTGTGAGCACTTGTGCAGCAAATTTGGCTGCGGGCAGTACACCACCAAGTGAATCGCCTAGTGGAATACCGCCCATGAGTGGACAAAGACTTTGCAGACCTGTTCAACAGGACACAGCAATATTTCGATGAATGGGAACTTCACCCTCAAGTCCTACTCCTGTACTTCTGTCAATGGGACGGGGGGTACCCAGACCTAGACCTTTCCAGCCCTTGTGAAAACGCAAAATGCCTAAATTTCACTTCCAAAATTAGAGACCCCCAGTCCATGGTCTATGCTCAAGGATAGGTCGCTCCCCCTGCCGCTGCAGCTCCTCCAAGTTCCCGAGTTCCTGTGTTCCTGAGACCCACCTAACTGTAAGTACCCCCCTCCTCCCAGCCCCTCGCCCTGCCCCGCGCCACTCACCTTCTCTCCTGCTCCTGCTTCTTTTTCCTCCTCTCTGTCTCTTCCTCCTCGCTCCCCCTCTGCAATCTTCTTCTGTGTTCTTCTGTTCTTCTCTTCTGTTCTTCTGTTCTTCCCTTCTGTTCTTCTGTGTTCTTCCGGTCTTCTGTGTTCTTCTTCTCTGTTCTTCTCGGTGCTTCTGTGTTCTTCTTCTCTGTTCTTCTCTGTTCTTCTCTGTTCTTCTGTTCTTCCGGTCTTCTGTTCTTCTGTTCTTCCGGTCTTCTGTTCTTCTGTCTTCTGTTCTTCTGTCTTCTGTTCTCCTGTCTTCGGCTCTTCTACCTCCTCCGTCTTCTTCCCCCGAGCCTGCCCTCCTGCTCCTTCCTCATCCCCCTCCCTCACTCGCCTCCCCCTCTCTCACCGCTAGCTAACCCGTTCGCTATCTACCTCCCTCACTCCTCCTATCTTCCTATCTCTCTAGCTCCCTATCTCACTATCTAACTCCCCCACTCTCCACCTCCTCCTACCTACCTATCTGTCTATCTATCTATTTCCCTATCTATCGACTTCTCTATCTATTTTCTCTATCTATTTCTCTATCTCTCCCCCCCTCCCGCCACCCCCTCTACTACCTATCTCCCTATCCTCTCACTCTACCTCTCTCCCTCACCCACCTCTACAACCCCCCTCCCCTATCTTCACAACCCTACTCCTATCTCTCTCCCTAATCTCCAAACCTCCTAACACTCACCCTCCTCCACCCTAAACCCCCTCCCCCAGCTCCTCTCACTCTACCTGTCCCCCCCCTCCCTCGCGCTTTCCCGCCGCGACCTCCTGCACGCCCCGCCCCCCAGCTCCCATTCGCCCCCAGCTGACCCCTCCCCCCCCCTCCTACCTCTTATGGCGGCCGCTGCGCGACAGTGGTAGCGACCCTTGACCCAAGGGTAGGTCGCTCCCCCTGCCGCTGCAGCTCCTCCAAGTTCCCGAGTTCCTGTGTTCCTGAGACCCACCTAACTGTAAGTACCCCCCCTCCTCCCAGCCCCTCGCCCTGCCCCGCGCCACTCACCTTCTCTCCTGCTCCTGCTTCTTTTTCCTCCTCTCTGTCTCTTCCTCCTCGCTCCCCCTCTGCAATCTTCTTCTGTGTTCTTCTGTTCTTCTCTTCTGTTCTTCTGTTCTTCTGTGTTCTTCCGGTCTTCTGTGTTCTTCTTCTCTGTTCTTCTCGGTGCTTCTGTGTTCTTCTTCTCTGTTCTTCTCTGTTCTTCTCTGTTCTTCTCTGTTCTTCTGCTCTTCCGATCTTCTGTGCTTCTGTCTTCTGTTCTTCTGTCTTCGGTTCTTCTGTTCTTCTATTCTTCTGCTCTTCTGGTCTTCTGTTCTTCTGTCTTCTGTTCTTCTGTCTTCTGTTCTCCTGTCTTCGGCTCTTCTACCTCCTCCGTCTTCTTCCCCCGAGCCTGCCCTCCTGCTCCTTCCTCATCCCCCTCCCTCACTCGCCTCCCCCTCTCTCACCCCTAGCTAACCCGTTCGCTATCTACCTCCCTCACTCCTCCTATCTTCCTATCTCTCTAGCTCCCTATCTCACTATCTAACTCCCCCACTCTCCACCTCCTCCTACCTACCTATCTGTCTATCTATCTATTTCCCTATCTATCGACTTCTCTATCTATTTTCTCTATCTATTTCTCTATCTCTCCCCCCCTCCCGCCACCCCCTTTACTACCTATCTCCCTATCCTCTCACTCTACCTCTCTCCCTCACCCACCTCTACAACCCCCCCTCCCCTATCTTCACAACCCTACTCCTATCTCTCTCCCTAATCTCCAAACCTCCTAACACTCACCCTCCTCCACCCTAAACCCCCTCCCCCAGCTCCTCTCACTCTACCTGTCCCCCCCCTCCCTCGCGCTTTCCCGCCGCGACCTCCTGCACGCCCCCGCCCCCCAGCTCCCATTCGCCCCCAGCTGACCCCTCCCCCCCCCCTCCTACCTCTTATGGCGGCCGCTGCGCGACAGTGGTAGCGACCCTTGACCCAAGGGTAGGTCGCTCCCCCTGCCGCTGCAGCTCCTCCAAGTTCCCGAGTTCCTGTGTTCCTGAGACCCACCTAACTGTAAGTACCCCCCTCCTCCCAGCCCCTCGCCCTGCCCCGCGCCACTCACCTTCTCTCCTGCTCCTGCTTCTTTTTCCTCCTCTCTGTCTCTTCCTCCTCGCTCCCCCTCTGCAATCTTCTTCTGTGTTCTTCTGTTCTTCTCTTCTGTTCTTCCCTTCTGTTCTTCTGTGTTCTTCCGGTCTTCTGTGTTCTTCTTCTCTGTTCTTCTCGGTGCTTCTGTGTTCTTCTTCTCTGTTCTTCTCTGTTCTTCTCTGTTCTTCTGTTCTTCTATTCTTCTGTTCTTCTGTCTTCTGGTCTTCTGGTCTTCTGGTCTTCTGTCTTCTGCTCTTCCGGTCTTCTGTTCTTCTGTCTTCTGTTCTCCTGTCTTCGGCTCTTCTACCTCCTCCGTCTTCTTCCCCCGAGCCTGCCCTCCTGCTCCTTCCTCATCCCCCTCCCTCACTCGCCTCCCCCTCTCTCACCCCTAGCTAACCCGTTCGCTATCTACCTCCCTCACTCCTCCTATCTTCCTATCTCTCTAGCTCCCTATCTCACTATCTAACTCCCCCACTCTCCACCTCCTCCTACCTACCTATCTGTCTATCTATCTATTTCCCTATCTATCGACTTCTCTATCTATTTTCTCTATCTATTTCTCTATCTCTCCCCCCCTCCCGCCACCCCCTCTACTACCTATCTCCCTATCCTCTCACTCTACCTCTCTCCCTCACCCACCTCTACAACCCCCCCTCCCCTATCTTCACAACCCTACTCCTATCTCTCTCCCTAATCTCCAAACCTCCTAACACTCACCCTCCTCCACCCTAAACCCCCTCCCCCAGCTCCTCTCACTCTACCTGTCCCCCCCCCTCCCTCGCGCTTTCCCGCCGCGACCTCCTGCACGCCCCCGCCCCCCAGCTCCCATTCGCCCCCAGCTGACCCCTCCCCCCCCCTCCTACCTCTTATGGCGGCCGCTGCGCGACAGTGGTAGCGACCCTTGACCCAAGGGTAGGTCGCTCCCCCTGCCGCTGCAGCTCCTCCAAGTTCCCGAGTTCCTGTGTTCCTGAGACCCACCTAACTGTAAGTACCCCCCTCCTCCCAGCCCCTCGCCCTGCCCCGCGCCACTCACCTTCTCTCCTGCTCCTGCTTCTTTTTCCTCCTCTCTGTCTCTTCCTCCTCGCTCCCCCTCTGCAATCTTCTTCTGTGTTCTTCTGTTCTTCTCTTCTGTTCTTCTGTTCTTCCCTTCTGTTCTTCTGTGTTCTTCCGGTCTTCTGTGTTCTTCTTCTCTGTTCTTCTCGGTGCTTCTGTGTTCTTCTTCTCTGTTCTTCTCTGTTCTTCTCTGTTCTTCTCTGTTCTTCTCTGTTCTTCTGTTCTTCTGGTCTTCTGGTCTTCTGTTCTTCTGTCTTCTGTTCTTCTGTCTTCTGTTCTCCTGTCTTCGGCTCTTCTACCTCCTCCGTCTTCTTCCCCCGAGCCTGCCCTCCTGCTCCTTCCTCATCCCCCTCCCTCACTCGCCTCCCCCTCTCTCACCCCTAGCTAACCCGTTTGCTATCTACCTCCCTCACTCCTCCTATCTTCCTATCTCTCTAGCTCCCTATCTCACTATCTAACTCCCCCACTCTCCACCTCCTCCTACCTACCTATCTGTCTATCTATCTATTTCCCTATCTATCAACTTCTCTATCTATTTTCTCTATCTATTTCTCTATCTCTCCCCCCCTCCCGCCACCCCCTCTACTACCTATCTCCCTATCCTCTCACTCTACCTCTCTCCCTCACCCACCTCTACAACCCCCCCTCCCCTATCTTCACAACCCTACTCCTATCTCTCTCCCTAATCTCCAAACCTCCTAACACTCACCCTCCTCCACCCTAAACCCCCTCCCCCAGCTCCTCTCACTCTACCTGTCCCCCCCCTCCCTCGCGCTTTCCCGCCGCGACCTCCTGCACGCCCCCGCCCCCCAGCTCCCATTCGCCCCCAGCTGACCCCTCCCCCCCCCTCCTACCTCTTATGGCGGCCGCTGCGCGACAGTGGTAGCGACCCTTGACCCAAGGGTAGGTCGCTCCCCCTGCTGCTGCAGCTCCTCCAAGTTCCCGAGTTCCTGTGTTCCTGAGACCCTCCTAACTGTAAGTACCCCCCTCCTCCCAGCCCCTCGCCCTGCCCCGCGCCACTCACCTTCTCTCCTGCTCCTGCTTCTTTTTCCTCCTCTCTGTCTCTTCCTCCTCGCTCCCCCTCTGCAATCTTCTTCTGTGTTCTTCTGTTCTTCTCTTCTGTTCTTCTGTTCTTCCCTTCTGTTCTTCTGTGTTCTTCCGGTCTTCTGTGTTCTTCTTCTGTGTTCTTCTCGGTGCTTCTGTGTTCTTCTTCTCTGTTCTTCTCTGTTCTTCTCTGTTCTTCTGTTCTTCTATTCTTCTGGTCTTCTGTCTTCTGCTCTTCCGGTCTTCTGTTCTTCTGTCTTCTGTTCTTCTGTCTTCTGTTCTCCTGTCTTCGGCTCTTCTACCTCCTCCGTCTTCTTCCCCCGAGCCTGCCCTCCTGCTCCTTCCTCATCCCCCTCCCTCACTCGCCTCCCCCTCTCTCACCCCTAGCTAACCCGTTCGCTATCTACCTCCCTCACTCCTCCTATCTTCCTATCTCTCTAGCTCCCTATCTCACTATCTAACTCCCCCACTCTCCACCTCCTCCTACCTACCTATCTGTCTATCTATCTATTTCCCTATCTATCGACTTCTCTATCTATTTTCTCTATCTATTTCTCTTTCTCTCCCCCCCTCCCGCCACCCCCTCTACTACCTATCTCCCTATCCTCTCACTCTACCTCTCTCCCTCACCCACCTCTATAACCCCCCCTCCCCTATCTTCACAACCCTACTCCTATCTCTCTCCCTAATCTCCAAACCTCCTAACACTCACCCTCCTCCACCCTAAACCCCCTCCCCCAGCTCCTCTCACTCTACCTGTCCCCCCCCCCCTCGCGCTTTCCCGCCGCGACCTCCTGCACGCCCCCGCCCCCCAGCTCCCATTCGCCCCCAGCTGACCCCTCCCCCCCCTCCTACCTCTTATGGCGGCCGCTGCGCGACTGCGCAGCGGGCACGCGCAGCGGGCACGCCGGCAAGCCCGTCTGCGCCCGTCCGCGCCTGGCCCGCGCCCAGCGCCACGACCCCTGGTCCCCAGCTCCCCCAAGCCCCGCTGATCCGCTACGACCCCACCACCCTCCACGCCCTCAACCCAGGGCGCTCCAAAACCTGCTTCCTAGCTCACCCCAAACGCACCCATGGACCCTTCGCCTGCAACTCCTGCAAACGCATCTTCCACCACGCAACTACCACGACCACAAGCCCACGCGCCATCAACCACCTCAAGTGCATCCTGATCAACGCTCGTTCCGTCCACAAGCACGCCGTTGAACTTTGGGACCTCCTGGACTCCACAGCCCCGGACGTCGCCTTCATCACGGAGACATGGATGAACGCCTCCTCTGCTCCAGACATCGCTACCGCCATCCCCGAAGGCTACAAGATCTCCAGAAAAGACCGCACCAACCAAGTAGGAGGAGGTGTCGCCATCATCTTCAAAGACTCCATCAGAGTCACCACCTCCACCGAAGACCCCCCCCTCGCCGCTGAACACCTGCATTTTCAGATTCGCACCGACCCAAGGACCACCCTCAGAGGATCCCTCGTCTACCGTCCTCCCGGACCTCGCGCCTCTTTCAGCGACGCCATCGCCGACTTCATCTCCCCGCACGCCCTCGCCTCACCGGACTACATCCTCCTAGGCGACCTCAACTTCCATCTGGAACAAAACAACGACCCCAACACCACCACCCTGCTCGACAACCTCGCCAACCTCGGCCTCAAACAACTGGTGAACACCGCCACCCACATCGCCGGACACACGCTCGACCCTATCTTCTCCGCCAGCAAACACGTCTTCTTCAGCCACACCTCTGCCCTACACTGGACCGACCACAGCTGCGTCCACTTCACATTCCGACGCGAGACCTCCCACCTCCGCACTCAACCCACCCCTCGTCGACAGTGGAACAAGATCCCTGAAGAGCAACTCTTCTCCGCTCTCGCCGCCAACCAACCCACCCTCACCACCGACCCCAACGACGCAGCTCTCAACCTCACAAACTGGATCTCCAACTGCGCGGACAACCTTGCTCCCCTCAAACGCACGCATCGACAGACCAACACCAAAAAACCTCTCTGGTTCTCTGACACCCTCAAAGAATCAAAGAAAACTTGTCGTGCCCTTGAGAAGGCCTGGCGCAAGGACCACACCGCAGACAACATGACCGCCCTCAAGAACGCTACACGCGAACACCACCACCTGATCCGCACTGCCAAAAGGAACTTTTTCACCGACAGACTAGACAAAAACAGCCACAACAGCAGAGAACTCTTCAGCATCGTCAAAGAGTTCTCCAACCCCAGCGCCAGCGCCAACGCCGTCACGCCCTCACAGGATTTGTGCGAATCCCTCGCCACTTTCTTCCATCGCAAGATCAGCGACCTCCACGACAGCTTCGGACACCAGACCCAACCATACACCACTGAACCCGCTTCCCCGGACATCACCCTCAACAACTGGACCCACATCAACACGGAAGAAACCAAATCCATCATGAACTCTATCCACTCCGGCGCCCCTTCGGACCCCTGCCCGCACTTCATCTTTAACAAAGCCGACGACATCATCGCCCCGCACCTCCAGACCGTCATCAACTCTTCTTTTTCTTCTGCTACCTTCCCCGAATGCTGGAAGCACGCTGAAGTCAACGCCCTACTAAAGAAACCTACGGCTGACCCAAGCGACCTGAAAAACTTCCGCCCCATCTCTCTTCTACCTTTCCCAGCCAAGGTAATAGAAAAGACCGTCAACAAACAGCTGACCACCTTCCTGGAAGACAACAACCTGCTCGACCCTTCACAAACCGGATTCCGAACCAACCACAGCACGGAAACCGCCCTCATCTCAGTCACAGACGACATCAGAACCCTGATGGACAACGGTGAAACAGTCGCCCTCATTCTCCTCGACCTCTCGGCTGCCTTTGACACCGTCTGTCACCGCACCCTAATCACCCGCCTACGCTCCACCGGGATCCAAGGCCAGGCCCTGGACTGGATCGCCTCCTTCCTCGCTAACCGCTCCCAAAGAGTTTACCTCCCTCCGTTTCGCTCAGAACCCACCAAGATCATCTGCGGCGTACCTCAAGGCTCATCGCTCAGCCCGACACTCTTCAATGTCTACATGAGCCCCCTCGCCGACATCGTACGCAAGCACGACATCATCATCACCTCCTACGCCGACGACACCCAACTTGTACTCTCCCTCACCAAGGACCCCGCCAGCGCCAAGACCAACCTACAAGAGGGTATGAAGGACGTCGCAGATTGGATGAGGCTCAGCCGCCTAAAGCTGAACTCTGAAAAAACGGAATTCCTCATCCTCGGCAACACCCCGTCCGCCTGGGACGACTCCTGGTGGCCCACGGCCCTCGGCACCGCACCGACCCCCGCAGACCACGCCCGCAACCTCGGCTTCATCTTGGACCCTCTTCTCACCATGACCAAGCAAGTCAACGCTGTGTCCTCCGCCTGCTTCCTCACTCTCCGCATGCTCCGCAAGATCTTCCGCTGGATCCCCGCCGACACCAGAAAAACCGTGACCCACGCCCTTGTCACGAGTCGCCTGGACTACGGCAACACCCTCTACGCCGGGACCACCGCCAAACTCCAAAACCGCCTGCAACGCATCCAAAACGCCTCGGCCCGCCTCATCCTCGACGTACCCCGCAACAGCCACATCTCCGCACACCTGAGACACCTGCATTGGCTCCCAGTCAGCAAAAGGATCACCTTCCGTCTTCTCACCCACGCACACAAAGCCCTCCACAACAAGGGACCGGAATACCTCAACAGACGCCTCAGCTTCTACGTCCCCACCCGCCCCCTCCGCTCCGCTGGCCTCGCACTTGCTGCCGTCCCTCGCACCCGCCGCTCCACGGCGGGTGGGAGATCTTTCTCCTTCCTGGCGGCCAAGACCTGGAACTCCCTCCCCACCAGCCTCAGGACCACCCAGGACCACTCCGCTTTCCGGAGACTCCTAAAGACTTGGCTGTTCGAGCAGCGATAACCCCCCCTTTTCCCCCCTAGCGCCTTGAGACCCGCACGGGTGAGTAGCGCGCTTTATAAATGTTAATGATTTGATTTGATTTGATTTGAGTATTAACTGGTTTGGGATTTTTGGATGCCCTTTCCCTCATCTCCCACTGATACCGTAGGTAGTGGCTGCATCAGACATCCCCCACCCCTATCATGGTGATTCCCACATGGGCCATACAACCATGGTTCTCATCCCTTCTAGAGATATCCTTTGCCCCTCACGAGAAGCTCCCCAACAGGATGGACCTTCTCAGATACCCAGGCAGCTCAACCTAGAATTCTGGCTGCTGAGGTCCTAGAGTTTGGATACCTTAATCTCCCTCAAGAGTGCATTAACACACTTAAAGAAGCCTTTAGACCCACCACACATACTTAAAATGCTGCCAAGTCGAAGATCTTTGTCCACTACTGTACCTTGAACCACTTAAACCCTCATACACCAGCGGTTCTACATTTGTAGAAGTCAGGACTAGGCTACATCACGATACAGCTATACTTAGACACGTTGCCTCATATATGCAGAACAAGAACAGTCCCCGGAAAGAGATCCCTGTCATTAAAGGTTTCATAGAAGGCCTGTTGAGCACCTCCCCCCTTCTCGGTGCCATCTACTCCAGTTTGGATCATTAATATTGTCCTCTTCAGGCTCATTGGCCCTCCTTTCGAACCTATACACTCTTGTCCTTTAACATTCTTCTCCTGAAAGGTCACCTTCCTAGTAACCTTTGTATCCCTTAGGTGTATTAGCACGTTGCAGGCTCTTAGTCTGGAAGAGACTTTCTTCTAGGTCTACAACAACAGAGTTGTCCTTAGTCCTTACCCAGGGTGGTGTCCCCTTTTCAGTTTAACCAAACAATCAATCTTTCAGTCTTTTCTCCCTATCCTGACTCGGTAGCTGAGAGCACACTACACACACTTCATGTCAAGCATGCTCTTATGTATTATATAGATAGGACCAAGTCCTACTGTAAAACACTACAGCTTTTCCTTGCCTCCTTGCCTTTTATCAACCTCTTAAAGGTTGTTCTATATGAAAAGTAGATATAGCCAGGTAGATTGTTAGGTGCTTCTAAACCTACTAGATTCAAGCGAAAAGAACCCTTCCTGCCAACCCCTCTCTACCTGCAAACTGGGTGTCACTATGGCTTTCCTTGAGAACATACCCATAGCTGACATTTATAAACTGTTATCTGGTCAACTGCACACGCCCTTCACAAAGCATTATTGTGTGGATATTCTTGAACAGCAGGAAACTAGAGTCAGATAAATTGGCCTAAGGACTTTGTTTCAGGCCTCAGCACCATTCAATGGCTGGCCACTGCTTGGGGGAGTACTGCTTTACAGCTGATGCAGAGCATGTGTATGTATAGTCACACAAACAAATTAAGTTACTAACCCTGCAAGCATCTGTTCATCATATGTCACAGAAGAATAACCTTTTACAACCGTCTGAGCTCAACACTAGCTTGGAGGTGTATGCAGCGCATGTGATTCTATTGCACTACATGTGGCAAACAGATTCATACAGGTTAAATAATGTAATCTTAATGTATGGGTGGGTTCCCATTGAGTGCAAAACAGAGTTAGTTAGAAATAGTTGTGGACGAGAAGTGTTAACTGTTAATTTCTTAGATGGTAGCTGGCAATTATTGTGTGGGCCTACTCAAGAACGTTTCTCTAAACTATAGGCATACGCTTCTGCAGCTTAAGTATTTATACATATTCTCTTGTACATTGTTAAAGTTCAACAGAACATTTTCCGGTGCTTCTTGCTCACATGGCAGGCACTGATTTATGGAAGCTGATTTTTAGCACCTTTCTTAGGGGTGCCCAAGAGTGCAGTAATACTGGAAGGATGTAGGTGACATTTTTAATATTACCGGGATGTGTCAATTTCAAAAGCTGTTGGTAGTATTATTTGGTTTAAGCAACCCCCTCCCCAATGAGAGTTTACAGTTTGTGGGAATGGCGCTACTGCTTGCCAGATGCAGGGTTGTGATGAACTGTTTTAAGGTTACTGCACCATTAGCAAAAGTTAAAAGATCTATCTGATAGAGACTTATTGGTGCAGATATGTTATCTTAGAATATTTACCAGACATCAGCCTGGATCCAGAAAATTTTGAGCAGTAACTTCTACGTGCTAGTAGGTGTCATCGATTGGCTCCGCATAGGCAACTTTGGCACAGGATGTGACGCGAGAGATGCTTATATAGGTGCCACCCCAGGACACTGACATCAGTTCTTTTTTTTTTCCACGCCGTCAGCGCAGATACTGAGAGAGCTACCTCAATCCATTTTTTGGGCTATCTTTTCAACCTTTTGTCAAAATTCTATTGAGCTTAAGCTGCCAGTGTGCAATAGGGATGTCCCTTTGGAAAACCTGTTGGATTCAAACCTTGTGGATCCTGTCACAGGCATGTGACT
The DNA here is from genome assembly GCF_031143425.1 of Pleurodeles waltl. Classification (NCBI taxonomy): domain Eukaryota; kingdom Metazoa; phylum Chordata; class Amphibia; order Caudata; family Salamandridae; genus Pleurodeles; species Pleurodeles waltl. The sequence continues at coordinate 852,030,080 of NC_090444.1, forward strand.
GACCCCCACTTGGTTTGTCTCTGGTGCCTGGAACCAGGACACGATCCCAGTGCCTGCCCCAACTGTCAAATGATGAACGTTAAGGTGGTTCAGGACACTTCCTAAAGCTCTTCATTGTCCGACGCAAGTCATCTCCGTGATGCTCAAGGTCTCAGCCATGAGGAAGGTCCTGGTCTGCTCACCGAGCCATTCCTGATGGGCATTGTTCTGCTTGAAGTCATTGTCTGGTAAGTCACACAAAAAATCCAAGAAGTCGAAGTACTCTTTGACTTCGCTACGCCATTCCAGGTCTTCAGATGAGGTGCAGGATCAACACCACAAATCTAAGAACCACTCCCAAGTGTTGGCTGTGGAGCCCGAGTCTGGGTCTGCTCCGCATCTCTCAGAATTTCCCAGAGCCAGAGTGACCTCTGCCCAGCTGAAGGAGTTTTATGAGACCATGATCCTCATGTATGGGTGGACCATTTTCGCAGGGGCAGCTTAGGGCCCCACAGTTTTAGCAGGTGCACCCAAAAGGGCCCAGTCAGGTGCTTTTGATCTGTTCCTGGATCTGGATCAGCTCGGGTCGCAAAACCGCAAATTTCCCCGGAGCCTGATTCAGTGACTGTTGACACCCCTCAGTGGCACCAACCCCATTGTTATACCCAGCTCCAATACGTTGCTGGCTCGGCATCGTCCAATGTCCACTCTGGCACCAGCCAGAACTCAAATCGATCCTGAGTCAGAGACAGTGCCTCCTTTCACTTATAGGCCTTGTGGGGAATACGATTAGGGCACATATGAGGATTCTTGTGGTTATTGTGATCCCATTGAAGAGCCAGAATATAACTTGTATGAGGAACTGGCAGATGCCAGTGAGCTGATAACTCTCCAGGCACTAGCTTAGTCTCTCCTCCTAGTGTGGCATCAGAGGAAGGGTCCTGGTGGTACAGAGGGCAGCTGAGGTGCTGGACTTTGCACTGCCCTCGATGGCAGTCAAGACAAATGTCTTGACAGAGGTGCTTCATCTGGGTGTTGCCACTGCAAAACCTCTTATTTATTTAAAGTAAGCCCTCACTGATGTCCTGCTTGGGGCGTGGGCCAAGCCCTGCATAGGTGTTCCTGTGCACAGGATGATTGCCCACCACTATCGCCCCGCTTCTAGGGACCCAGCTTTTACCACCCAGGAGAATCCATCAGGCTGGACACCGCTTGTAAGAAGATTTCTTCTTCCATCAGCCTTGCACTGAGGTCAGTGAACACTGTGTGCCTCTTGGGTGGATATTACCACCCAGTTTGGCATTGTGTTTTGAAGTGCTGCCCATGGTGTTGGAGTAGGCCTAAGACTTCCTTCCACAGGCTATTGCTGATGGCAGGAATGCAGCAAAGTTCACCATACACTGCAGACTGGATATGGCTGACATACTAGGCAGAGTACTTGCTTCGGCAGTGGCGTTCAGTCGCCCCGCCCAGTTGAGATCTACTTGCATTCCAGTGGACGACCGGGCATCCCTTATGGATATACCATCTGCTTTAGAATGCCCTGTTAATGGAACAGACTAAAATCTGTTTCCACCCGAGGTGCCATGCTAAATACCCGAGGACTGACCTTCATCAGGGTTGCAACCTGTGCTTGTCTCCCAATCACAGGGAAGAAGACTGTGAGGTCTGCCAATCACTTCAGTCGAAGCAACCCTTATGGGACCAAAAGACGCTTTGCAAGGAGATGCAGCATAGGAAGGTCGAAGTAACACTGACCTCTTCGATCAACAAGATGTTGAGGAAAAGGAGGAAGAACTCCATGAGGCCTTTGCTGCCACAGAAGAGGCTTTTTCTGTAAGAATACTCCAACTCTGACTTGGAGATCGACCTCCAGATGAAAGACCTTCCACTGGTCAGCGTACCAGGGGTACTGAAGTCCCCCGTCCTGCCAACCAAAAAACATTTGGTCCCGACCGAACATACTGCTTCTGGGCCACCACTGCCAGCAGGCATGGTAGACACAGATCATCTTCAATGGAAGCCCCGCCCTCGAGCTTGGCACCAAAAGTACGGCTGAAGCCATTGGCTTCCACACCGAACCACCATCTTCATCTTTGGCTCTGACCACTTTGGCGCCAACTACTTTAGCTCCATCCATGGCTCCAACCACTTTCGGCACCAAAAACCACTTTCGGCACCGAAAATGTCAAAATCGGCAAAAAAACCATCTCCTGAACCAATCCTCCAGACAGTGCAGGAACGGCTTAATTCGTGCCAAAAACAGCTGCAGATACAGTCTAAGACTAGCTGCATCTTAGCCAAGACTGTGGTGCTGGTCACACCTCCATTAAAGCGCCAACTTTCCTTTGAAGAAGCAATAGACTTGCCGGTGCCCATTAAAAAGAGGAAGACGTTCACAAACGACAGCTGACACTCCACCTCCTGATAAAGAGTCTAAGCTAATTGATGCTTCAAATAAATGAGTAGCAGCGTAGTCTGCTAATCACTAGTGAATTGCAAATACACAAGGTCTATTAGCCAGGTAGGATTGTGCCCACTGGGATGAAGTAGAGTAACTCCCCCAGTACCTTCCAGAGGAGCATTAAGAAAGGGGTCAGGAAATAGTGCAGGGGGGCAAACTCATTTCTAACACTCCATTAGGTGTGCCCTCGATTATGCAGATACAGCTGCCAGGAGTATTAATACCAGTGTGTTGCTGTACAGACATGCTTGGCTGTGGATTTCTGGCTTCAAGCCACAAGTTCCACAAACACTCTTAAATGTCCCTTTTGACAAGAAACACCTGTTTGGTCCACAAGTTGACAGAGCGTTAGAAAAGATGAAGAAGGACATGGAGATTGCTAAATCCATGGGGCCACTCCAAGACCCCACTCCCCTTAACTTCTTTTACCACTTCTCATATAGGCCAGACTCAAAAGCAGCACCTCCCCATGCCTCTTCAGCCTCATATCGACCACAAAGTCAGACTTCCCCTTCACAAGGCTATGACAGGGGCATGTACAGGGGTAGCAACTCCAAAGGTTGCGGCAAAGGTGCTTCCTCATGTGGTGCACCATCCACCACTACGCATTGACTCCCTTCTCCTTCCCCCTCATCATTTGATACCTGCTGGGGATTGATTACAACAATTGTCCCCACTGGGCAATCCATAACATTGGACCAGTCTGTGTTAAACGTTATCCAACATGGTTATTGTCGGAAGCTCATCACCACACCTCCAAAGATTGCACCTCGCAGACACAAAGCCTCTGTGGATCATTAAAACCTGCTCAAACAGAACGTGCAAGCTCTCTTGCTCTAAGGAACTATAGAGCCCATCCCTCTTCAACATCAAGGGTCAGGAGTATACTTCCTGTACTTTCTCATCCCCAAAACGAACAGCTCACTTTGCCCTATCTTAGATCTCATGCCCTTATATCAATAAATCCTATTAGAACATTTCCACATGGTCACCCTCTGTAGGAGGCTGGACTGGCTTGTAGTGAGTACCTAGGGGTACTTGCACCTTGCACCAGGCCCAGTTATCCCTTATTAGTGTATAGGGTGTCTAGCAGCATAGGCTGATAGATAATGGTAGCTTAGCAGAGCAGCTTAGGCTGAACTAGGAGACGAGTGAAGCTCCTGCAGTACCACTTAGTGTCATATGCACAATATCACAAGAAAACACAATACACAGTTATACTAAAAATAAAGGTACTTTATTTTTATGACAATATGCCAAAAGTATCTCAGTGAATACCCTCAGTATGAGGATAGCAAATATACACAAGATATATGTACACAATACCAAAAATATGCAGTATAGTCTTCGAAAACAGTGCAAACAATGTATAGTTACAATAGGATGCAATGGGGACACATAGGGATAGGGGCAACACAAACCATATACTCCAAAAGTGGAATGCGAACCACGAATGGACCCCAAACCTATGTGACCTTGTAGAGGGTCGCTGGGACTATTAGAAAATAGTAAGGGTTAGAAAAATAGCCCACCCCAAGACCCTGAAAAGTGAGTGCAAAGTGCACTAAAGTTCCCCAAAGGACATAGAAGTCGTGATAGGGGAATTCTGCAGGAAAGACACAAACCAGCAATGCAACAACGATGGATTTCCAGTCGAGGGTACCTGTGGAACAAGGGGACAAAGTCCAAAAGTCACAAGCAAGTCGGAGATGGGCAGATGCCCAGGAAATGCCAGCTGTGGGTGCAAAGAAGCTGCTACTGGACAGTAGAAGCTTAGGTTTCTGCAGGAACGACAAGGGCTAGAGACTTCCCCTTTGGAGGACGGATCCCTCACGCCGTGGAGAGTCGTGCAGAAGTGTTTTCCCCGCCTAAAGACCGCCAACAAGCCTGGCTAGCTGCAAATCATGCGGTAAGGGTTTTTGGACGCTGCTGTGGCCCAGGAGGGACCAGGATGTCGCAAATTGCGTCAGGAGACAGAGGGGACGTCGAGCAAGACAAGGAGCCCTCTCAGCAGCAGGTAGCACCCGGAGAAGTGCCAGAAACAGGCACTACGAGGATGCGTGAAACGGTGCTCACCCGAAGTCGCACAAAGGAGTCCCACGTCGCCGGAGAACAACTTAGGAGGTCGTGCAATGCAGGTTAGAGTGCCGTGGACCCAGGCTGGACTGTGCACAAAGGATTTCCGCCGGAAGTGCACGGAGGCCGGAGTAGCTGCAAAAGTCGCGGTTCCCAGCAATGCAGTCTGGCGTGGGGAGGCAAGGACTTACCTCCACCAAACTTGGACTGAAGAGTCACTGGACTGTGAGAGTCACTTGGACAGAGTTGCTGGATTCAAGGGACCTCGCTCGTCGTGCTGAGAGGAGACCCAGGGTACCGGTGATGCAGTTCTTTGGTGCCTGCGGTTGCAGGGGGACGATTCCGTCGACCCACGGGAGATTTCTTCGGAGCTTCTAGTGCAGAGAGGAGGCAGACTACCCCCACAGCATGCACCACCAGGAAAACAGTCGAGAAGGCGGCAGGATCAGCGTTACAGAGTTGCAGTAGTCGTCTTTGCTACTATGTTGCAGTTTTGCAGGCTTCCAGCGCGGTCAGCAGTCGATTCCTTGGTAGAAGGTGAAGAGAGAGATGCAGAGGAACTCGGATGAGCTCTTGCATTCGTTATCTAAGGAATCCCAAGAGACAGAGACCCTAAGTAGCCAGAAAAGAGGGTTTGGCTACCTAGGAGAGAGGATAGGCTAGCAACACCTGAAGGAGCCTATCAGAAGGAGTCTCTGACGTCACCTGATGGCACTGGCCACTCAGAGCAGTCCAGTGTGCCAACAGCACCTCTGTGTCCAAGATGGCAGAGGTCTGGAGCACACTGGAGGAGCTCTGGACACCTCCCAGGGGAGGTGCAGGTCAGGGGAGTGGTCACTCCCCTTTCCTTTGTCCAGTTTCGCGCCAGAGCAGGGCTAAGGGGTTCCTGAACCGGTGTAGACTGGCTTATGCAGAAATGGGCACCATGTGTGCCCATGAAAGCATTTCCAGAGGCTGGGGGAGGCTACTCCTCCCCTGCCTTCACACCATTTTCCAAAGGGAGAGGGTGTAACACCCTCTCTCAGAGAAAGTCCTTTGTTCTGCCATCCTGGGCCAAGCCTGGCTGGACCCCAGGGGGGCAGAAACCTGTCTGAGGGGTTGGCAGCAGCAGCAGCTGCAGTGAAACCCCAGGAAAGGCAGTTTGGCAGTACCAGGGTCTGTGCTACAGACCACTGGGATCATGGGATTGTGCCAACTATGCCAGGATGGCATAGAGGGGGCAATTCCATGATCATAGACATGTTACATGGCCATATTCGGAGTTACCATTGTGAAGCTACATATAGGTAGTGACCTATATGTAGTGCACACGTGTAATGGTGTCCCCGCACTCACAAAGTCCGGGGAATTGGCCCTGAACAATGTGGGGGCACCTTGGCTAGTGCCAGGGTGCCCTCACACTAAGTAACTTTGCACCTAACCTTTACCAGGTAAAGGCTAGACATATAGGTGACTTATAAGTTACTTAAGTGCAGTGTAAAATGGCTGTGAAATAACGTGTGCGTTATTTCACTCAGGCTGCAGTGGCAGGCCTGTGTAAGAATTGTCAGAGCTCCCTATGGGTGGCAAAAGAAATGCTGCAGCCCATAGGGATCTCCTGGAACCCCAATACCCTGGGTACCTCAGTACCATATACTAGGGAATTATAAGGGTGTTCCAGTAAGCCAATGTAAATTGGTAAAATTGGTCACTAGCCTGTTAGTGGTTATGCTCTCTCTGTACAAATTGTCACTGAGGTTCTGGTTAGCAGAGCCTCAGTGAGACAGTTAGGCACCACACAGGGAACACATACATATAGGCCACAAACTTATGAGCACTGGGGTCCTGACTAGCAGGGTCCCAGTGACACATAACAAACATACTGAAAACATAGGGTTTTCACTATGAGCATTGGGCTCTGGCTAGCAGGATCCCAGTGAGACAGTGAAAACACCCTGACATACACTCACAAACAGGCCAAAAGTAGGGGTAACAAGGCTAGAAAGAGGCTACTTTCTCACACCCTCTAAGATGTGATCCCACTTCTCCAGCAAGGTGGCTTTGTCAGCATTAGATTTAAAGGATGTCTACTTTCACATCCAATTCCATCCAGCACACAACAAATACCGCAGGTTTGTCATAGCTGGCAAACATTATCAGTTCAAAGTCCTCCCATTCGAGGCCACTATCACACCGCAGGTATTCACCAAATGCGTAGTAGTGGTAGCAGCTCATCTACACATGCAAAACATCCATGTCGTCCCGTATCTGGACGACTGACTTATCAAAGCCAGTTCCCTTCCTCTGTGTCACCAACACACTCCGGTCACTATAGATCTGCTCCATCAACTATAGTTTGCCATCACTGTACAAAATCACATTTTCAGCCTTTATATGTTCACCTATACCTGGGGGCAATTCTCAACACACAAGTGGCTTTAGCCTGTTCCACTGCAGCAAGGATTTAACATGTCCAGACACTGCTAACACAATTTCAGACCAATCAACAACTAACCGTCAGAACAGTTATGTGTCTGCTGGGTATGATGTCCTCATGCAGCACTGTAGTGCCACATGCATGAATAAAGGTGTGCCTGCTGCCAGAATTTCTAGCACCAGTGGTCTCAGTCACAGGGTCAGTTAGAAGATCTAGTGTTGATAGACAGCTGCACTCGTTGCTCTCTGCAGTGGTGGAACACACAAAACCTGCTAAAAAGGTGGCCATTCCTCGACCCTGTTCCACAAATCGTTCTCACAGCGGACGCTTCCCTCACGGAATGGGATGCTCACTTACAGGATCTCACAGTTCAGGGATTATGGGATGCCAAACACCAGTGTCTCCACATCAACTGCCTCAAGCTGCTCACCTAGCGTTGAAAGCGTTCTGACCTCACCTGAAAGGCAAGGTTGTCTTGCTGGACGGACAATATGACAGCCATTTACTATATTCAAAAACAGGGGCGGGGGACACACTCTCTATAGTTATCCTGTCTATCTCAGACCATTTGGTGCAATATATCACAACATCCAACTCTTAGTGGAACATCTTCCAGGAATGGACACTGACTTTGCCGACATCCTCATCAGGATGCGGCAACAAGTTCACAGGTGGGAACTTCACCCTGGTCCTCCTCCCATAATTCCACAAGTATTTTTTTTTTTTTTTACAGATAGACCTCTTTGCAACTGCAGGATGCCCAACGCTTGCCTCCAGATTCCTGTCCCCACAATCCAAAGGCAATGCTGGATGAATTAACTGGTCAGGGGTGTTTCGCCTCTCTCTCATCTCTCATTTGTGGTTCGGAGGTTCAAACAAACATCTCTCACCCTCTTTCTAGTCGCTCCCACTTGGGCTCATCAACCATGGTTCACCATATTACTCAGACTCTCTGTAGTTCCCCACGAGAAACTTCGCCTCAACCCAGACCTCCTCACTCAGAACCATGGGGAAGTTGAGCATCCAAATCCAAAGAAACACAACCTTGCGATTTGGCTCCTGATGTCATAGAATTTGGTTACTTAAATCTCCCACCTGACTGTAGGACTATTCTTGAAGAAAATTGTAGGTCTACAACTAGACTGTTATTCAGCTAAATGGAAAAGACTTGTCTTTTTCTGCCGTAATAAGCACATTGATCCATTTAATGCAACTGTGCAAAACATTGTTTGCTACCGTCTTCATTTACAGCTCTGTAGCCTTGCCTCCACTTCAATAAGCTTACTCTAGCTGCAGTGGCTGCCTACCTATAAAACAGGCAACGCTTAGCTTTGTTCAAAATCCCAGTCATCAAAGGCCTTTAGTGAAGGCTTTAAAAGAGTAATTCCACCCAGAAGTCCACCTGCACCCACATGGAATCTCAGTATTGTTCTCATCAGACTTAAGGGGCCACCATTTGAATCATTATGTAATTGTCCCCTCCAATTTCTACATTTGAAGGTCACCTTTTTGATTGCCATTACTTCGCTTAGGTGTGTCATTGAGCTCCAGGCACTAACCGTCGAAGAACCTTTCTTCCAACTACACAGGGATAGTGTGATCCTTCACACAAACTCAAAATTCCTTCCAAAGATGGTTTCCCATTTCCACCTTAACCAATCAGTTGAGTTACCTGTTTTCTTGCCCCAACCTAACTCAGTTGCGGAAAGGGCTCTTCATACACTAGATGTTAAAAGAGCTCTAATGTATGACATTGACAGAATCAAAGATTTCTGTAAAACCAAAGAACTCTTTGTTGCTTTTTCACGCCCTCACAAAGAAAAACCCATATCTAAATCAGGCATTCCTTGATGGATAATTAAATGTTTTCGGACGTGTTACATCAAAGCTAAAAATACTTACCTACACCCCCTAGAGCGCACTCTACACATAAAATAGGGGCTTCTATGGCTTTCCTGGGCAGTATCCCAATAGGTGACATATGTAAGGCAGCTACATGGTCTACACCACAGGCTTTCACTAAACATTATTGCGTGGATGTTCCAGCATGCCAACAAGCTAATGCAGGTCAGGCAGTGCTTTGTCACTTTATCAAACAGTTGCAACAACCACAGGTTAGCCATTGCTTTTGGAGGGCACTGCTTTACAGTCTATGCAAAGCATGTGTATCCACAGCCACACATGCCTTGAACGGATTATGTAACTTACCCAGTAAGCATCTGTTTGTGGCATGTAGTGTTGGAGATTTACATGCAGCCACCCTCCTACCCGACACCTTTTGGCAGTTGCAGTTGCTTTTTACTATTTCAAATGCATGGACATCTCTTTATTGATACTTACTCGCAGTCCATTCTCCCCCACCTGCGGAAAGAAAGTCTAACAGTGGAGCCGATGCCCATGTGCATCATCACGAAGAGGAGGAGCCACTTTATCGCATGACATAAAAGTGTTCTTCGAAGAAAAACAACTTGCACACATCCGGACCCACACTGGATGGCAGGAGTATGCAAAGCTTGTGAATCTACTGCACTACATGCCACAAACAGATGTTTACAGGTTAAGTAACGTGCTCCTTGTTGTGAATCATAGTAATTGTGTTAGCTCAACCAGATGTTTTACCACTTACCTGCCTCCAAGAATGAGGCCTCACTGTTCTGTCTCGTTACCACACAAAAGACAAAGCCAAGAGTTAAGTTACATTGCTTTTATTGTGCTTGCAGTAAGACCTGTCTCCTGTTGCTTTAAAAACAGCAATAATACTTGCCAGAAGGGTTGTCTAATTATCATTGAATCCCAAAAGCACTGGTGAACTGTCCTGACAGAGTCCTACATAGCTAGCTCATGGTCTTTGGTTTTTATTCATTTACAAGTGGTCATAGTTGAAGTAGTGCCTGCAGTGTTTTACTGCATGTGCCTTTAATTGGGATACAAAAAAAGCCAGAGGACTGCACCTCAAAACTTTGTGGATTATCACCTCCAAAGATGATATTCATTCTTTTCCTACCATGCTAAGAAATAACCTTGGCTAGAAGTCTCTCTCTTACCCCACCATTGTATTTTGGTTACACAGTCCTCATGTACAAAGAATGGTTTGGGTAAAATGGGTCGCAATCGGCGAACATAATTTTCCCGAATGCATTCTTATTTTTTTAACTGACCTATGCCTTAACACATCAGTTCACAAAATACATACCATAGTGAGTCGCAATTCAACCTACTTCATAAATATTAATGAGTTGGGTTGCAAATTGCGACCTACTGTGATAGGCTACTGTAGGAAGTTGGCTCTGTATGTGCTATTTCAAAGTAAGGAATAGCATGCACAGAGTCCAAGGGTTCCCCTTAGAGGTAAGATAGTGGCAAAAAGAGATAATACTAATGCTCTATTTTGTGGTAGTGTGGTCGAGCAGTAGTCTTATCAAAGGAGTAGTGTTAAGCATTTGTTGTACATACACACAGGCAATAAATGAGGAACACACACTCGGGGACAAATCCAGCCAATAGGTTTTGTTATAGAAAAATATCTTTTCTTAGTTTATTTTAAGAACCACAGGTTCAAATTTTACATGTAATATCTCATTTGAAAGGTATTGCAGGTAAGTACTCTAGGAACTTTGAATCATTTCTTTAGCATGTATACTTTTTACATAAAACACAATAAGCTGTTTTAAAAGTGGACACTTAGTGCAATTTTCACAGTTCCTGGGGGAGGTAAGTTTTTGTTAGTTTTGTCAGGTAAGTAAATCACTTACAAGTCTCAGGTTTGGGTCCAAGGTAGCCCACCGTTGGGGGTTCAGAGCAACCCCAAAGTTACCACACCAGCAGCTCAGGGCCGGTCAGGTGCAGAGGTCAAAGAGGTGCCCAAAACACATAGGCTTCAATGGAGAGAAGGGGGTGCCCCGGTTCCAGTCTGCCAGCAGGTAAGTACCCGCGTCTTCAGAGGGCAGACCAGGGGGGTTTTGTAGGGCACCGGGGGGGACACAAGTCAGCCCAAAAAGTACACCCTCAGCAGCGCGGGGGCGGCCGGGTGCAGTGTGCAAACACGCGTCGGGTTTTCAATGGAAGTCAATGAGAGATCAAGGGATCTCTTCAGCGTCGCAGGCAGGCAAGGGGGGGGCTCCTCGGGGTAGCCACCACCTGGGCAAGGGAGAGGGCTTCCTGGGGGTCACTCCTGCACCGAAGTTCCGTTCCTTTAGGTGCTGGGGGCTGCGGGTGCAGGGTCTTTTCCAGCCGTCGGGAAATGGAGTTCAGACAGTCGCGGTCAGGGGAAGCCTGGGGATTCCCTCTGCAGGCGTCGCTGTGGGGGCTCAGGGGGGACAACTTTGGTTACTCATAGTCGTAGAGTCGCCGGAGGGTCCTCCCTGAGTTGTTTGTTCTCCACCAGTCGAGTCGGGGTCGCTGGGTGCAGTGTTGCAAGTCTCACGCTTCTTGCGGGGAGTTGCAGGGGTCTTTAAATCTGCTCCTTGTAACAAAGTTGCAGTTCTTTTGGAGCATTGCCGCTGTCCTCAGGAGTTTCTTGTCTTTTTCGAAGCCGGACAGTCCTCAGAGGTTTCAGAGGTCGCTGGTCCCTTGGAAAGCGTCGCTGGAGCAGGTTTCTTTGGAAGGCAGGAGACAGGCCGGTAAGTCTGGGGCCAAGGCAGTTGGTGTCTTCTGTTCTTCCTCTGCAGGGGTTTGTCAGCTCAGCAGTCCTTCTTCTTGTTAGTTGCAGGAATCTAAATTCTTAGGTTCAGGGGAGCCCTTAAATACTAAATTTAAGGGCGTGTTTAGGTCTGGGGGGTTAGTAGCGAATGGCTACTAGCCCTGAGGGTGAGTACACCCTCTTTGTGCCTCCTCCCAAGGGGAGGGGGTCACATCCCTAATCCTATTGGGGGAATCCTCCATCTGCAAGATGGAGGATTTCTAAAAGTTAGAGTCACTTCAGCTCAGGACACCGTAGGGGCTGTCCTGACTGGCCAGTGACTCCTCCTTGTTGTTTTCTTTGTTTCCTCCAGCCTTGCCGCCAAAAGTGGGGGCCGTGGCCGGAGGGGGCGGGCAACTCCACTAAGCTGGAGTGTCCTGCGGTGCTGTGACAAAGGGGTGAGCCTTTGAGGCTCACCGCCAGGTGTCACAGCTCCTGCCTGGGGGAGTTGTTAGCATCTCCACCCAGTGCAGGCTTTGTTACTGGCCTCAGAGTGACAAAGGCACTCTCCCCATGGGGCCAGCAACATGTCTCTAGCGTGGCAGGCTGCTGGAACCAGTCAGCCTACACAGATAGTCGGTTAGGTTTCAGGGGGCACCTCTAAGGTGCCCTCTGTGGTGTATTTTACAATAAAATGTACACTGGCATCAGTGTGCATTTATTGTGCTGAGAAGTTTGATACCAAACTTCCCAGTTTTCAGTGTAGCCATTATGGTGCTGTTGAGTTCGTGTTTGACAGACTCCCAGACCATATACTCTTAAGGCTACCCTGCACTTACAATGTCTAAGGTTTGGCTTAGACACTGTAGGGGCACAGTGCTCATGCACTGGTGCCCTCACCTATGGTATAGTGCACCCTGCCTTAGGGCTGTAAGGCCTGCTAGAGGGGTGTCTTACCTATACTGCATAGGCAGTGAGAGGCTGGCATGGCACCCTGAGGGGAGTGCCATGTCGACTTACTCATTTTGTTCTCACTAGCACACACAAGCTGGTAAGCAGTGTGTCTGTGCTGAGTGAGGGGTCTCCAGGGTGGCATAAGACATGCTGCAGCCCTTAGAGACCTTCCTTGGCATCAGGGCCCTTGGTACCAGGGGTACCACTTACAAGGGACTTATCTGGATGCCAGGGTGTGCCAATTGTGGAATCAAAAGTACAGGTTAGGGAAAGAACACTGGTGCTGGGGCCTGGTTAGCAGGCCTCAGCACACTTTAAATTCAAAACATAGCATCAGCAAAGGCAAAAAGTCAGGGGGTAACCATGCCAAGGAGGCATTTCCTTACAGCTACAATCACAGGCATGGTGGCCAGACCGCCATGTCTCCGATTGCTTTTAAATAAAGCAATTGTGTATTATTTTTTAAATGCAGCCCATTTTCTTAAGAGGAAATAGGTTGTGTTTGAAAAAGCAAAATTAAAATGGTTACAGGCTTTCTTAAGATTGGCATTGGTCAGTGAGACCAATGCCTGCTTTAAAACATTGTTTTTCACCATTCACAATGTGGACATGGTCCTTTGGGGACCTCTTCCCGTTTGTTAATGGTTTACCACCTCCTTTGAATTGGTGGTAAAATATTAATATTTTGGGACTAGATTTTTGTGGCAAAACATTAAAACATACCTTAAAGAATCAGTATTAGGAAGGAACACCCCTACCAAATAACAATTCCTTGATGTTTCCTAAAACCATTTAACGATTTGGAAAATATTTCCTTAATCGTTAAATGGGTTTAGTACATTAATTTTTTTTAATAGAATCTAAGGCTTTGCAACCCTTAAATCACTTACTACGTGAGGCCCTTAGACAGTATTCCAGGTGAAGAGGTTGGCTAGGGGACCGTGAAGTAGGAGTTAATACATGTTTCTGAGCAAGATGACTCTTTTCCTACAGTCTCTCTTCCTCCAAATGCCCCACTTGCTGTCCATGCTTTTTTGTCCTTTTGTTCTTAATAAAGGTATAGATATCAGAAAAGGAACTAGCCATTCGAGAGGGTAGCATGACAGTTAAGGATTTGTTCTGGCTATGTTCTGAGCAGTGTATGTGTCTCCATTTCCAAAGTGAATTATTTTGTAATGTGCTGAGGTTCTGCCCCATGAGTAGTGGGGCAGTTTGATAGAGGGTATGAGTCTGTGGGATGTGTAAGTTGTACATAGTAATTTCTGGTTGGATTCTGCTCTACTTCTAGTTTGCCTCTATTGAGGCATAGCATCCAACTCAAATCCTTTGGTTGCATTCTGGAATCTTGTGATTAGAAATGCAACTTGCAAGACAACTCTCTGGGCCACTCCAAATAGCTTAGTCTGGCAAAAGTGTATTGAGAATAACTTCTCCAAGGGAAGCTTGCTTTCAGTTGCTTCCTGCTTAAATCTGTCAATACTTTAAAACTAGAAGGGGATGGTGATCAGAGTAAGCGTTACTTGCCAGTTTTAATAACTTAACGCCACAACTCTCATTTGCTGTTCCTACAAATAGTGGGCTACTATAATACGTAAATCTCTCAATTTGTCTGTTTCTCCAAAGCTCTCAAGACCTGACACAAGTAGAGTCAGGGACAATGGTGGGAGCAGCAGGTAAAATAGAGATATTAGATGAAAAGCACTCCCCCCACCAACAATTCCCTGTTCTTCCATCTCCGACAGGAGCTGAATCACCAGGGACTTAATTGCCAAGACAAACAGTAATGAGTAGAGAGAGCACCCCTGATGAGCTCCCCTCTTGATCTTCCAATTGCTGTAGACTAGTTTACCAGTGCGCATTCAGGTTGTGGGCTACGCATACAGGAGACCTACCTGTAGGAGGCTGGCCTGGTTTGTAGTGGGTACCAAAGGTACTTACACCTTATACCAGGTCCAGTTATCCCTTATTAGTGAAATTTAGTGACCGTCTAGAAGCCAGGCTGTCTAGAGGTAGCTGTAGGCAGAGCAGCCAAGGCTGAACTAGGAGAAATGCAAAGCTCTTGCAATACCACTATAGTCACACCGTACTCACACACATGAAAGACAATACTTAGTGTTACAAAAATAAAGTTACTTTACTTTAGTCACACAATACCAAAAATACTTTGGAGACTATACTCCCTTAGGGGGTAAGCAAATTACACACTATATACACTAATAACCAAAAACAGGTAACTACACAGTAGGAAAACAGTGCAAATAGTGAAAATCACAATAGGTTTTCAGTAGACCTAGAGGGAACACAAAATATATACTAAAAAAGTGGAATGCGAAAGTCGGTTTCCCACCTGGGTAAGTGTAGTGTGTAGAGGGGTGCTAGAAGTGTAAAAAAACACCAAAGGTAAGTCATGTACCCCACCCCAGAGTCCAGGAAAGCAGGAGTAAAACACAGCATGTTTCCTAAAGCACACTAGAAGTTGTGATAGAAGAAAATGCAAGAACCAGAAGAGACTGCAAGACACCAACAATGGATTCCTGGACCTTAAGACCTGTGTCAGAAGGGGACCAAGTCCAAAAGCACTGAAGAGTCCAGGGAGAAAAGGAGCCCCTGCTAACCCAGATGAAGGTGCAAAAAAAGAACCACCGGTGAGAAGACAAAGTCAGTATTGCACCAAAGAGGACAGATGCTGGTTCCTGGTTGGTGCAGAAGATGTCCCACGCATGATGGATGAATGCAGTCTGGTTTGCATCACTGGATTCCACCGACAAGCCTTGACACACGCAAAGCTTGCTGTGCCTCAAACCAGGAGGGACCTGGTGGCCTCTACTCAGGAGTGGGAGACAGAGTGGGCTCTCAGCAACTCAGAGTGCCCTAAGAAGACCAGGCAGTGCGTACAGGAGTCCCACAACATGGGGACAAAAGAGGTGCAATTGGAGGCTCAAGCAGCACGACACAAAGGATTCCATGCCGCTGGAGAACAACTCAGGAAGCTGTGCGTCGCAGGATGGAGTGCTGGGGGCCTAAGCTCTGCTATGCACGAAGAACTTCTTGGAAGGTTGCACACAAGCCTTGGCAACTGCAAGTCACGCAGTGCACGGGGGAACTGTCTTGCGTGGAGAGGAAAGCTCTAATCTCCACCAAAGTTGGACAGCTGGACGTTGGAATTATCGGAGTCACTTTAGTTCACCACCTGTGTCGCTGGATTCATGCCTGTCATTTGGTGAAGGGACCCAAGCTACTGGTCGTCGCTGCAGAGAGGTGCCTGCTGAAGCAGGGAAGTGACTACATCACTCCAGGGGAGATTCCTTCGGTTCTTCTGGTGCAGGCTGAAGACAGGCAGTCCTTGGAGGATGCACGACCTGGAAGCTGTTGCAGTTGCTGGCAAGAGCTGAAGATACAATGTTCCAGAAGTCGTCTTAGCTTCTTTGTTGCCGTTTTGTAGAGTTCCTGGAGCAGTCAGCAGTTGATCCATTGGTAGAAGATGAAGTAAAGGATGCAGAGGATTCCTGCTGAAGTCTTGCAATCATAATCTGAAGAAGCACCCACAGGAGAGACCCTAAATAGCCCTGAGAGAGGGATTGGTCACCTAGCCAGGTGAGCACCTATCAGGCATGGTCTCTGACATCACCTGCTGGCAGTGGCCACTCAGATGCTCAGAGTGCCCCACCACCATGGAATCCAAGATGGCAAAACCCAGGGACACTCAGGAGGAGCTCTGGGGACTACTCCTGGGGTGGTGATGGCCAGGGGGTGGTCACTCCCCTTTCCTTTGTCCAGTTTCGTCCCAGAGCAGGGACTGGGGGTCCCTGAACCGATGTAGACTGAATTATGATGGTGCCCTTCAAAGCATTTCCAGAGGCTCTGGGAGAATACCCCTTCCATGCCTGCAACACCTATTTCCAAAGGGAGAGGGTGTAACAACCCTCTCCTAAAGGAACTGCCTTCCTGGGATTGGGCTGCTCAAGCCTGAGGAGGGGAAAAAAACCTGTCTGTGAGGTGGCAGCAGCTGTAGCTGCAGTGAAAACCTCAGAAGGCTGGTATGGCAGTACCAGTGGTCCACTGTGTAGCCCCCAGAGTGCATGGGATTGTGTAACTAATACTGGAATCAGTATTGGGGTACAATTCCATGATCTTAGACACCTTACATGGTCATATTCGGAGTTACTATTGTGAAGCTATATATGTATTGACCTATAATTTAGTGCACATATAATGGCGTCCCCGCACTCACGAAGTCTGGGAAAATCGGCCTCGACAAGATGAGGGCACCTCTGCTAGTGCAGGGGTGCCCTCACACCACGGGTACTTTGCACCCAGCCTTCAGAGTCTGAAGGCCTGACATATAGGTGTCTTATAAGTGACCTGGTGCAGTGAAAATGGCTGTGAAAAATTGCATGCTCTATTTCACACAGGCTGCAATGGCAGTCCTGCAGAAGCCTTTGTATGGGCTCCCTATGGTTGGCACAATAAATGCTGCAGCCCATAGGGATCCCCTGGAGCCCCAATGACCTGAGTACCTAGGTACCATACACTAGTGACTTTTAATGGTTAGCCAATATGCCAATTTGAAGTGGAATGCCGGGTTACCAGTATGTAAGGACAAATTTGGAACCAAAGAGAGCATAAGCACTGGGTCCTGGTTAGCAGGATCCCAGTGACACAGTAAAGCATACTGACGAAAACAGTGAAACATACAGGGAGTGCAGAATTATTAGGCAAATGAGTATTTTGACCACATCATCCTCTTTATGCATGTTGTCTTACTCCAAGCTGTATAGGCTCGAAAGCCTACTACCAATTAAGCATATTAGGTGATGTGCATCTCTGTAATGAGAAGGGGTGTGGTCTAATGACATCAACACCCTATATCAGGTGTGCATAATTATTAGGCAATTTCCTTTCCTTTGGCAAAATGGGTCAAAAGAAGGACTTGACAGGCTCAGAAAAGTCAAAAATAGTGAGATATCTTGCAGAGGGATGCAGCACTCTTAAAATTGCAAAGCTTCTGAAGCGTGATCATCGAACAATCAAGCGTTTCATTCAAAATAGTCAACAGGGTCGCAAGAAGCGTGTGGAAAAACCAAGGCGCAAAATAACTGCCCATGAACTGAGAAAAGTCAAGCGTGCAGCTGCCACGATGCCACTTGCCACCAGTTTGGCCATATTTCAGAGCTGCAACATCACTGGAGTGCCCAAAAGCACAAGGTGTGCAATACTCAGAGACATGGCCAAGGTGAGAAAGGCTGAAAGACGACCACCACTGAACAAGACACACAAGCTGAAACGTCAAGACTGGGCCAAGAAATATCTCAAGACTGATTTTTCTAAGGTTTTATGGACTGATGAAATGAGAGTGAGTCTTGATGGGCCAGATGGATGGGCCCGTGGCTGGATTGGTAAAGGGCAGAGAGCTCCAGTCCGACTCAGACGCCAGCAAGGTGGAGGTGGAGTACTGGTTTGGGCTGGTATCATCAAAGATGAGCTTGTGGGGCCTTTTCGGGTTGAGGATGGAGTCAAGCTCAACTCCCAGTCCTACTGCCAGTTCCTGGAAGACACCTTCTTCAAGCAGTGGTACAGGAAGAAGTCTGCATCCTTCAAGAAAAACATGATTCTCATGCAGGACAATGCTCCATCACACGCGTCCAAGTACTCCACAGCGTGGCTGGCAAGAAAGGGTATAAAAGAAGGAAATCTAATGACATGGCCTCCTTGTTCACCTGATCTGAACCCCATTGAGAACCTGTGGTCCATCATCAAATGTGAGATTTACAAGGAGGGAAAACAGTACACCTCTCTGAACAGTGTCTGGGAGGCTGTGGTTGCTGCTGCACGCAATGTTGATGGTGAACAGATCAAAACACTGACAGAATCCATGGATGGCAGGCTTTTGAGTGTCCTTGCAAAGAAAGGTGGCTATATTGGTCACTGATTTGTTTTTGTTTTGTTTTTGAATGTCAGAAATGTATATTTGTGAATGTTGAGATGTTATATTGGTTTCACTGGTAATAATAAATAATTGAAATGGGTATATATTTTTTTTTGTTAAGTTGCCTAATAATTATGCACAGTAATAGTCACCTGCACACACAGATATCCCCCTAACATAGCTAAAACTAAAAACAAACTAAAAACTACTTCCAAAGATATTCAGCTTTGATATTAATGAGTTTTTTGGGTTCATTGAGAACATGGTTGTTGTTCAATAATAAAATTAATCCTCAAAAATACAACTTGCCTAATAATTCTGCACTCCCTGTACTGACAAGTAGGCCACAAACCATAAGCACTGGGGTCCTGACTAGCAGGATCCCAGGGACACAGTCAAAACACACTGACAAACAGGCCAAAAATAGGGGTAACCATGCTAGAAAGAGGCTACTTTCTCACACTACCCATTTAAAGAAGCCCAGCCCAAACCTATGTGACGGAGAACCTCCCACAAGTAGGTTGAGTTAAGAGTATCAAATGCCTTTTTTCAAGTCCAAGGCTCCTAGAACCATCCACATTTCCTTGTTTCTATCTGCCAAAGAGTGAAGTATGTGTGTCAGTCGCCATATATTCAACACCTTGTTAAGTCTAGGACAAAGCCACACTGGTCTTTGTGCACCAGGCCTACAATAACGTGGTTTAGCCTAGTGGCCAAAACCTTAAAGAGTAGCAGGAGGGGGTCAGTGGAATGCCCCACCCCTCCACCCCCATGGGTTTCAACATCTTGCATATGACACCCTCCTGCGTAGTACTGGCCAGGACCTCCCAGTGAAGTGTCTCCCACAACGTTTTCAGTGGTGAAAGACTGATACACCTCTGCAGTAAACCCATCGCTCACAGGTGCTCTGGCCTCTAGCATCACCTACCAGTGCTTCCCTCAGTTACTTCAGTGTGAGCTCCCTCTATTGTTCCTCACTGTCGGGGTCACCAAGCCTTGGAAAAACAAGGGTATAAAGATAACGTACCCGGTGATCGTGAAATATCTGGTTCCCTCTACTATATGTTGATTGCAGATGCCCTGGCAAATTTATGTTTATAGCCACCTTCTTTGTGGCCAGCTATAGTGCCAGAATTGGAGGATGCTGATGTTCATTGGCGATCAGTCAGGCAAATAGTTTGCTTGGTTTGGCACACTCCTTGTGGAGGCACGGACGATAATCTCTCAGCGTGTATTTGTCCAGCCGATCCCATGTGTCTCCTATCTCTCTTGGCTGCTAGCAGCAACTCATCATAATGAGGGCAAGTTGGGCATCTGCTCTCTACTCCCACTAACCTCTCCTCCAGCACCCTCAAGTCCTTTTGTACATGTCTTTGGACCCCACAAATTAAACATACACTCTCCCCCCTAAATACTTACTTCATCGCCTCCTATTCTTTGCCCCGGGTGGCACTGGTGCTTCAGTTACCTTCAAAGTAAACTGCAGTGGCTGTGTCTATACAATCTACTGTAGTTTAATCCATAAGTAGATCAATGGGGATTCTCCACAAATGAGGCATTCTAGAGCACCCCCTAGGTATATCCCAGCAATAGCAGAGAACGGTTGAATAGGAACCTACTCAAGTACTGGGCCAATCGTACAGCTGGAGTAGGGTGGCCTGTGACTAATAAATGGTCCAACCTACTTTATGTTTTGTCGGTCAGTGAGAGACAGGAGTACTTTTGGCTGCAGGGTGAAATTCCCTCCATATGTCAGTACATCCCAGGTTGTCTGTCACCTCTTGCAGTATACGTGTCATCCATTACTTTGTGCCATGTCTCAGCGGGATTCTGTCTAGCATGCCATCCTGAGTGCAGTTAAAATCAGACGTCCCTACATGCGGTGTCTCAACAAAGTCGGCAAGGAGGTCATGGATCTTGGGGTAAAACAGCTGATCATCTGTATTAGAGGCATAAAGATTAAGTATGCAGATTTCCCTCCCATCTAGCTTGCTATAGAATAGGAGAGAACTCCCTTCAATATCTGCCTCTGAGTAATCGGTTTGAAAGCCCCCTCAGGTGCCATCCAGACAGACACCCTCCTGGCATAGGCTAAGTACATAGATGACTGAAGTTGCCCTTGAAATTTATTTTCCAGATTGTGTGCCTCAGATGCAGTGAGGTGGATCTGTTGCATGTAGGCTATGTCAATATTATGACGTTATGAGGAAGAAGAATGACACATTTTAGGATAGGGTTGAGGCTGTGACATTCCATGTCAGTAGTTAATAGTGCATGCTCCTATGTGTCATGAGTGTTCTGCTTGAGCCACTAGGACGTCACACCCCTTCCAACTTTAGGGTGGGGGAGATTCTCAGAGAACCAGAGATTTCTACCCAAGTCTCAAAAAAACTATCTAATGTCCTGCTTTACTGCGGTAGGGATGTCTGAACAGAAAAAAAAACCTGAACCAAAACCTGTCCTTCCTACCCCAGGTAAACACTAAGTAACACCTTAACAGCAGTGTCTTCCAAATGACTTTGATCAGCTTGTGACTGATAAAGGGGATTTAAAAACGGTTCTCCCCTATCCCCTCTCAACACGAACTGCTGTTGTAAACTTTACACTAAATAACTGACCATCTAACTAGGCTTGAGAGAAAAAACACAAGAATATTAATGTAACTCTCCCCAACCCTTAGTGAGACCTTAGGTCAATGGGCTAAAAAATACTCACTCCTGCTGCCCTAACTACTTAGACCATTTTAAGCCTTACAGGTCCCAGATACGCCCAGCAAGAGGCCCTACCAACATCATGATTCGCCCAACAAAACCCCAAAATGTGTTGCTTTGTAGGTGGAAGGACTACTGCCCTGCACCTGCAAAGAGAAAATGCCAGCTCCAACAGGAATATCAACCTCATGCCCCTGCTGATTCCTGAGACCAGGCTTGTACCAGTCCGGAGGCACCAATGGAGGAGCACCCCAGCAAGTTTGCCCTCATCCTCAATGTGTCATCTTCATCAACCATTGGCCTACCCGAGCCCGCTCTGCCATTTCCATTTGTGCCGGGAGCCAGAGTGACACAAGCAAGTCATAGAGCGGCTAGTGGCGGGCCACAACAAAAAGTCTGTAGAACTTAGTGCGATCACCCACCTCAAACCAGTGCCAGATGTGCTCTGGCGCTGTGAAAAAGTGTGACTTCATTTCATGGAAAACACAGAATTTGTCCGGGAAATGGACATGCACTGCAGAGGCATGGCTGTAAGTTTTAGCTTGACTGGCTCAAAGGTGCGTCTTGGGCATTGCACCTTCTAGATATAGGGGGTTATTCTAACTTTGGAGGAGGTGTTAATCCGTCCCAAAAGTGACGGAAAAGTGACGGATTTACCACCAGCCGTATTACGAGTCCATTATATCCTATGGAACTCGTAATACGGCTGGTGGTATATCCGTCACTTTACCGTCACTTTTGGGACGGATTAACACTCCTCCAAAGTTAGAATAACCCCCATAGTCTGGAAAGATAAAAACAATTGTCCCTTCATACCTGATATCGAAGAGCTCCCTTCCTCATTGCAGGATAATATCTCTGTAGGTCAGGGCCTTGAAGATGAGTGCAGGGCTGTGCCCATCCAACTCCCACAGGTGATGTGGTAGTGAATAGCGATATCCTTACAATCCCTTCGTTGCAAGATGGTACCTATGACAGAAATGTCCAGAAGGAGAAGGAAGTGTCTCATCAATAGTACTGAAACCAATGGTCTCTGTGGCTCAGGGAGAGGGCCGTGCTCTTAGGATGTGTTCATGCCGAGCGTTGGGCTGTGCCGGGAAAGCCAGGCTCATGTAGGCAATGGCCCCTTCATTTCCGCCATCCCACAGACAGGCACAGCTTTCCAGGGGAGGGGTGTTGGGGGCAGGCATGTCTCCAAACTAGGGAAGAGCATCACTCCATAGCGCATGCAGCAAGGCAGCCGCCGGCCCCAGCTCCCCCAGGTTCTCATGGACGGCAAGAGGGGTGGACCTCTGGGTGCGCAGCAGGAGGCGCTCCCTAACCTCCGCAGCCAGGTTTGGTGTCACCACACGTGTGGAGCACCACTCTCCACTCCCCCTGGAGTACAAGCAGCAAAGTTTAGCAGGTGCATCCAACAGAGCGCCTATGCTGCTTGGGCCACAGGTCAGTGTTCTCCCCGCTGGATCTCTCAGCTTCAGGAGCTGTCCAGCTGGCTGTGTTGCTCCGGGCTCACAGCTGTAAGTATCTCCAGTACAATACCGAACGTCTAGGAGGTTGGGACCAAGGTGGTTCATGGTAGCTGCCTAGCAGCATCCAGGCATAGCCTCACTGCCTCACCGTCCACAGTGCCATCGGGAGGAGAATTGGGTATGATGAATGTGCTGGATGAGTGTGGTGGCGAACACAGGCTTTCGTGACCAAGAAGCTGTTGTCATTCTGGGCAGGATGACAAAGGATTTCAAGCAAGACCATGGAACTCTTGACCATTAGGTCTGGTTGACGATGTTGCTTGGCCAGGCCCCCTGGTCACACAAGTCTTTAGTGTTACTAAATGTTCATGGTTTATGTGGCTGTAGATAGGTGCTATGCATGATGTCATGCGATCCAGTGTTTGGCTCGGATGTGTACAACTTATTTTTCCTTTGAAGAGGTCTTTTGGAGTCACAGGTCTTAATGACTCCTCTTACTGCTGGTAATGCACATGAGCAGCAACTCCACTGTTTGATTTTTTTTTTTCTCTGCCATCGGGCTCGGACGTGCTTGTTTTGGAATCTGGTTCGGCTTCATGCTGTGTTCACACCAGAGCTGGTTGGATTGCTCTTTCTCTGTCTGTTAAAGACACAGTGTATTTCTCTATCAGTTCCCATTGCCTTTGCACTTCAGTGCCAGTCTGCGGTTGACTTCTTCTAAGCCCCTGCGTGGAGCCTTGCCCCTCCAGACCTCCTTCCACCACCTAACCTTCAGAGAATGACCAAGTAATGAACTGAACTCCATTGCGCTTCCGTACGAGGTGTTGAGTACCTCAGGACAGTCTCCATACGGTTTGCAACCCTTATCTTTCCCCCAGACCATCAAGAACCTTTGTGCTTGGCGCGTCTGGCCTTCCAGTGTAAGAAGACTTTTCGATATAGTTGAGATCAATGTTTCACATCGGCAGCCTGGTGCACCATTCAGAAGACACACTGGACCTGTTTTAAGAACAAGTGCCTGACGCCAAGCAACTCCGAAGGCTTCCCTGAGCAGTTTAGATCCACAAGCTAGACTGCCGTTCGGAATCAGATGTCGATAAGTCTCTAACTGCTCAGGGCCCTTCTGACAATTCGATCGCAGTGAGTACCTACATCCCTCCTCCTATTCCTCTACAACACTCTGGCCGAGCATCACCTCAAGGGGGCAAACTTTGGGCTTGCAAGCCAAACCCATGGCCGGCACCAAGGTACTGAGTCGGAGCAGAAGGAACCATCATTGGGGTCGAAGCATGGCTCTAAGTCACACCTGTCTACGGCACCAGCTTCGGTGGTGAGTCTCCGCTCCAAACAACACCTCCTGGCTTTGGCCAGCTTAATGAAGGTGGTATCTGCAACAAAGCTCAGCTCCATGCCACCCCAGCCAACAGCATCAGGCTCTTCAGTACCACTTTAGAAAAGACTTTCGACGCTGGACTCAGTGTGGAAACTTTCTTTTGTCAGTGATGACTAGCAGCAGCGTATTTTTTTATTTTTTTATTTTTTTTTATTATTGAGATTTTTATAACAACCGAATAGATTGCAGCCAGTTCAGGAAAAGGAATACAGGCACTCAGAACAGAAAAACAGCCTGAGGAGAGCTGAACCCATTTAACTATGGTAGTATAAGAGATGGTGGTAGAAGAATGTTGCCAGCAGCTATACTTAGTGTCATGGCGGTGGGGGAGAAATGCTGCCAGAGGGCACAGGTGAGGGAGGGAGCACCGAGTCATGCTGTAGATAGGATAGGAATAGTGCCCAGGTGTAAAGAAATGGCTCCCTGTTGCAGTTACCCCCCACTTTTTGCCTGATACTGATGCTGACTTGACTGAGAAGAGTGCTGGGACCCTGCTAACCAGGCCCCAGCACCAGTGTTCCTTCACCTAAAATGTACCATTGTATCCACAATTGGCACACCCTGGCATTCAGATAAGTCCCTTGTAACTGGTACTTCTAGTACCCAGGGCCCTGATGCCAAGGAAGGTCTCTAAGGGCTGCAGCATGTCTTATGCCACCCTAGAGACCCCTCACTCAGCACAGGCACACTGCTTACAAGCCTGTGTGTGCTAGTGAGAACAAAATGAGTAAGTTGACATGGCACTCCCCTCAGGGTGCCATGCCAGCCTCTCACTGCCTATGCAGTATAGGTAAGACACCCCTCTAGCAGGCCTTACAGCCCTAAGGCAGGGTGCACTATACCATAGGTGAGGGTACCAGTGCATGAGCACTGTGCCCCTACAGTGTCTAAACAAAACCTTAGACATTGTAAGTGCAGGGTAGCCATAAGAGTATATGGTCTGGGAGTCTGTTTTACACGAACTCCACAGCACCATAATGGCTACACTGAAAACTGGGAAGTTTGGTATCAAACTTCTCAGCACAATAAATGCACACTGATGCCAGTGTACATTTTATTGCAAAACACACCCCAGAGGGCACCTTAGAGGTGCCCCCTGAAACTTAACCGACTGTCTGTGTAGGCTGACTAGTTCCAGCAGCCTGCCACACCAGAGACATGTTGCTGGCCCCATGGGGAGAGTGCCTTTGTCACTCTGAGGCCAGTAACAAAGCCTGCACTGGGTGGAGATGCTAACACCTCCCCCAGGCAGGAGCTGTGACACCTGGCGGTGAGCCTCAAAGGCTCACCCCTTTGTCACAGCCCAGCAGGGCACTCCAGCTTAGTGGAGTTGCCCGCCCCCTCCGGCCACGGCCCCCACTTTTGGCGGCAAGGCTGGAGGGAACAAAGAAAGCAACAAGGAGGAGTCACTGGCCAGTCAGGACAGCCCCTAAGGTGTCCTGAGCTGAGGTGACTCTAACTTTTAGAAATCCTCCATCTTGCAGATGGAGGATTCCCCCAATAGGGTTAGGATTGTGACCCCCTCCCCTTGGGAGGAGGCACAAAGAGGGTGTACCCACCCTCAGGGCTAGTAGCCATTGGCTACTAACCCCCCAGACCTAAACACGCCCTTAAATTTTGTATTTAAGGGCTACCCTGAACCCTAGAAAATTAGATTCCTGCAACTACAAGAAGAAGGACTGCCTAGCTGAAAACCCCTGCAGAGGAAGACCAGAAGACGACAACTGCCTTGGCTCCAGAAACTCACCGGCCTGTCTCCTGCCTTCCAAAGATCCTGCTCCAGCGACGCCTTCCAAAGGGACCAGCGACCTCGACATCCTCTGAGGACTGCCCCTGCTTCGAAAAGACGAGAAACTCCCGAGGACAGCGGACCTGCTCCAAGAAAAGCTGCAACTTTGTTTCCAGCAGCTTTAAAGAACCCTGCAAGCTCCCCGCAAGAAGCGTGAGACTTGCAACACTGCACCCGGCGACCCCGACTCGGCTGGTGGCGATCCAACACCTCAGGAGGGACCCCAGGACTACTCTGATACTGTGAGTACCAAAACCTGTCCCCCCTGAGCCCCCACAGCGCCGCCTGCAGAGGGAATCCCGAGGCTTCCCCTGACCGCGACTCTTTGAACCTAAAGTCCCGACGCCTGGGAGAGACCCTGCACCCGCAGCCCCCAGGACCTGAAGGACCGGACTTTCACTGGAGAAGTGACCCCCAGGAGTCCCTCTCCCTTGCCCAAGTGGAGGTTTCCCCGAGGAACCCCCCCCTTGCCTGCCTGCAGCGCTGAAGAGATCCCGAGATCTCTCATAGACTAACATTGCGAACCCGACGCTTGTTTCTACACTGCACCCGGCCGCCCCCGCGCCGCTGAGGGTGAAATTTCTGTGTGGGCTTGTGTCCCCCCCGGTGCCCTACAAAACCCCCCTGGTCTGCCCTCCGAAGACGCGGGTACTTACCTGCAAGCAGACCGGAACCGGGGCACCCCCTTCTCTCCATTCTAGCCTATGTGTTTTGGGCACCACTTTGAACTCTGCACCTGACCGGCCCTGAGCTGCTGGTGTGGTGACTTTGGGGTTGCTCTGAACCCCCAACGGTGGGCTACCTTGGACCAAGAACTGAGCCCTGTAAGTGTCTTACTTACCTGGTTAACCTAACAAATACTTACCTCCCCTAGGAACTGTGAAAATTGCACTAAGTGTCCACTTTTAAAACAGCTATTTGTCAATAACTTGAAAAGTATACATGCAATTTTGATGATTTGAAGTTCCTAAAGTACTTACCTGCAATACCTTTCGAATGAGATATTACATGTAGAATTTGAACCTGTGGTTCTTAAAATAAACTAAGAAAAGATATTTTTCTATATAAAAACCTATTGGCTGGATTTGTCTCTGAGTGTGTGTACCTCATTTATTGTCTATGTGTATGTACAACAAATGCTTAACACTACTCCTTGGATAAGCCTACTGCTCGACCACACTACCACAAAATAGAGCATTAGTATTATCTCTTTTTGCCACTATCTTACCTCTAAGGGGAACCCTTGGACTCTGTGCATGCTATTCCTTACTTTGAAATAGCACATACAGAGCCAACTTCCTACACCAGGTATCAGAAGGGCGAGGGGGGGAGACCAAATCGGACTACTGGTCAATCAAGTCCTGGCTGAGTGCTGCATCTTGGTGCTAACACAAAACTGATAGGGTTCTTTTTTGCATCTAAAGTATAGTGGCACCTTTTAGTAAGCACTAAAAGCAGAGAAGCGAGATGTCGGCATGAGGGTGGGATCGCTGAAGTGTAACAGAGCAACCTGGGGGGATGGCGGGAGTTGTGTATTTAGGATGTCAGTGAGGGACTGAAATATGTTGCGCCAGAAAGAAACTAGGCCTTGACAGTGCCATACCATATGAATAAAATCTGCCTTTATAAGGCTAAATCTGCACCATGCACTGGCATTGTGCCTGGCAAATTAAGAGACTTCAGTTGATGTGTAATAGTATTCGTACAGGAACTTGAACTGCATTAGCTTATGTTTATAATTGAAAGGGGTGTTTTTTAACTTGTGCACAGAAATACTTCCATGTCTTATCAATGAGTTGATTGCGTATTCTGGGTTGGCCTTCCCTCCAGATTAATCAGGAGAAAGTTTGTTTCAGGAGATTGAAAGAATGCATTGAGAGGTGGACCAGGAAATTGGAAAATAGGTATAAGATTTTAATTTTTTAATTTAGTAAGTACAACCATTTTTATTAAGGAGATCCTCCACATTAGAGATAGAGGACAACATATCCACTGCTTCACCCTAGCATTTAACATCTCAAGGGCAGTGCCAAGTTAGCACTAATCAGATTGTCAAAGTCGCAGGAGACCCACATTCCAGGATAATGTTCATCATCAGGGCTCCATTTAAAAGGGTAGTGCAGGGTCAGAGCTGGGCAGTCATCCGTGAGTGGAAACACCGCCCACTTAGTCTAATAAATGGGGAGACCAGAGTATCCCACGAAGCAGACGACCTCACAGATGACAGGGTCGAGATTAGTATAAGGGTGAACTTATTAAGGGAGCAGGTTAAGGATTGACTGCCATGGCACAACCCTCAATGTGAGTCACATTCCCGTACGTAGCAAGTCAGGAATTCTATAGCTAAAGGAAAGGTCAATGAAGACCTGTCCTAAAGTGTCTCTCGACCAACAGCGAATAAAGCGAAATAACGTTAGTTCACCTGAATTCTAGCTGTGGGAGCGGAATACAGTAAGTTAATGATCAATAAGAAGTATTTACCAAAACCAAGTCTATGGAGCATTTTCATCGTGAATGGCGAGTCCAATGAATCAAATGCTTTCGCCAACATTACAGTGACTGATAGGAGTTGTTGATCAACCCTGTGAGGGACGGCCATTAATGTACGGAGGGTGCAGGAAGTGGAGCAGAAAAAAGCCAAACTGATCTGGGAGGCACAGGAATTGCATCAGTGCCTGGAATCTTGGCAAATATTTTGTTGTCAGTGTTTCATAGTGTCTGTATGAGGCGATTTAAACTGAGTTCTTATTGAACTTAGGGATGACAGTAATTGTGGCCTTCATCAGAGAGTGCAGGAGAGTCCCCTTCATAATCGCTTTGTTATACATTGTGAGTAGCTGATGGCCAGGGCAGAAACGGATACTTTATAAAAGTAAATGGGTAGACCATCAGAACCAGGACTATTACTTCAAGAGAGTCTCTTAATAGCATCTTGAACGTCTTCAATTGTTATCAGCAAGTTAAGAATTTACCTAGCCTCACCGTCCAACCAAATCACTACAACCTGATCTAGAAATGCAGGGAGATCAGCATGTCCTTTGTGCAGTATGCGAGTGTAACAGCGTTCATAGTATTGTTTAAATTCCTGAAGTGTTAAGCAGGAGTCAGTGTAGACCTTACCTGTCTCACTAGTGATGGCAGTGACCCCTGAGGCCCTGTGCTGATGAGTCTTGATCTATGCCCGGGTTGTGCCTGGTCTGTCGCCCTATCCGGACACCCGCACCCAGCCTTATGTACAGCACGTTACTTTCTGCCTATTCCCTATATTCTTGCAACATATCTTGCAAGTGTGCCAAGAGAGCCTTGCCTTTCATAGCGGCAAAGTCAGTCTCCAGTTGTCCTCGACTGGAGTCGTGACAGCCAGCACCTAATGGATTTCAGTAATCTGGCACTCTTGGAAACACAAGTTCCTTGGATGTAGTCCTAAAATGCTTCCCAAAGCTTAGCGGCATCAGCAACTGAAGCTGCAAACTCACTGCGAAAGCACTTATCTCTGAGTTCAGAACCCTGCAATCTTCTTATGGGGAATTTAGGAGCGGGCCAGTTGGTGAAAGGACAGTTTCACTGGAGAGTGATCAGGGGGGTGCCGGGGAAAATATCAACACTACGCAAAAGAGCATCAAGATTAACCACATATCCAATCATGAAAAAGTGTTGTGCACTGAGGAGCAGGATGTGTGTTCCATGTGGTTGGGGTGGAGCGGTGGCCTAGCATCTGCCAGTTCATAGAGCTGCCTAATATAAGTTAAGGTCACGTTGGTGGGGGGGGGGGGGGGGGGGGGGGGACTGATTCAGGAGATCTGTCTCGCAGGCTGGAAAGAGTAAGGATGGAATCCTCCTCCCAAATAATAGTCCAGTTTTGATATTTGGAGCATAATTGTGCTGTAAACTCAAAGAAAGCGTGGTTGTGGACATTTGGACCGCATATGTTTATCAGGAGTAAGCGAACCCCCAAAAATATGCTGCATAAAGGTAAAAATATTAGTGGTTTGTGTGATGCGGCTCAAAAAAGTTGATGGTCTAGATTGAGGGGTGAAGGGTGGGACACTGTTTTCCTTGCAAGCGGGTTATGGTGCTTTTCCAGGGGATGTAGGGGATGGTAGGAGATAATGTGGGCTATTCCTCCTCCAGCTTGGGGAGGACACTCAGGGTGCGGTGGGGTTCGGTGATGGTGGTGCGTGGGGTGGCTTGGGAAAAAATAAAAATGAGCAGATTTACCTGTTACAATATCAAGAGATTATGTTCAGTTACAGTCCTTTTAAGGGAACCTTAACAGAAATTGGGGAAAAAGGAAGAGAAGAAAGGTCTAGTTTCAGTTATTATTGAGTATGGGGGTCACTAAGCCAAGTCAAGTTAGATGAGATGTATAATATTATGGTTCTTTTATGTACTGTTAATGGCAATCTGAATAGGCAAAAATATTGCTCTGTAACGAACAGGTTAACTATGTTTAATCCTGGAGTGGTTTACTTGCAGGAGACGCATCTTAAAGAAAAGTCACCTAAAATCATTATCCCTAGGGCCTATTCACATGCTTTTTTTTTTTTTGCCTCAGGCGGGCTTGCAGTATGGGGAATGGTGATTTTTTTTTTTTTTTGGTCTAAATTAGTAGACTGGGATATCAAGGAAGTTATTAGAGACAAGAAAGGTTGATGGATCTGGTTGAAAGTTCGGGTCCGAGGAGTTCCCCGTATCCTCAACTAGTATGGCCCAGTACAGGGTGAGGATTCTCCTTCGAAGGAAATGTTTCCCCTGGCAATGAGTGTTGCGGGCCTATTAATTTGGGTAGGTGATTTTCATTTTATTCTGGATCTTAAGTTGGACACTTCAAATAAATGTAAAAAACAGCTGAAGCCTAAAACAATATATTAGTCTATCGACTGAACTACTTTTTAGTCTCAAGAACAGCAAAATGAATGGTACAAGGATTTGGGCTAGTGCATTTTCAGATCATTCTGTGGTAGGTGTCACTTTAAAGGGCACCAAAATCTCGATTATTTGTTGGCAATTTGATAGGACACTCCTGGTGAATCAGGAATGGTTTGATAGTACGTGTAAATGTATCCAGGAGTTCTTCATGATTAATCAGGGTCATGCCTTCCCATTCTCAGCATGGGAGTCATTTAAAGCTGCATTTGGAGGCCAGGTGATTGCCTATAACTCAGCCCAGAGGAGAGTTTGAGAAATATGAGTCAAGGAATTACAAGATGCTCTCTATTGTGCTCACAAAGCTTTAGCTAGGGTGGCAGCAGAGTGTAGAGTTGATTTAAAAGTACAGTTTGATCAGGCCAAACTGATGTTGAGCGATTTCTGTGTTCTCAAATAGATCAAACACTTTTCAGCAGAAGCAGTATGAAGAGAGCCAGCTTGTGGGCAAACTGCTAGCCTGGGCAGCACGTGAGAAACAAGACGCATCACGTATTGGGGGAGATTAAAGATCCCGGCTCCAGTTTAAGTCAAAAAGATTATATTAAAATAGCACAGATATTTTTGCAGCATTATAATAATATTATTTATGGCTACAATAAGGTCATTTCCAGATCTAGTCTTCAGGAGTTTTATATATTATGCAGGCTTCCAAGCTTGATGGGGATGCAGGTAGTGGCATTATTACTATATATTTCTCTGAAGAAAGGAGCATGGGCGTTGCAAATGATGCCCAATGCCAAAGAGACTGGTATAGGTGGAATTCCAACTGAAATATGTAAGACATTTCAGAAAGAGCTATTGCTGCTTTTGGTACATTTATTTAATCAAATTGGAGATGGTATGGACATCCCCCGACATAAAGTGTCAGTGGCGGTATGTTTTTTGAAAATAGATTAAAAAAAACATCTTAGCGTAAATTGTTATTGACCAATAAGTCATCTCAATGCTGACTGCAAATTATTAGCCAAGATCTGGGCATCACATATAATTGAGGTTGGCCAGACCCCGGTCCACAAGGATCAGTGTTTGATTTTTGCCAAAGTGAGCAATGACGGCAAACATGCAGTATTTGGTTCGGGCTATCGACTTCTTTCTCCTGCACCCAGGACAGGGCTCCAATTGCAATGATTGATGCAAAGAAGGCTTTCGATCTTGTGAATTGGGATGCTCTTTTCTTTGTGTTGGAGAAATTTGGATTCTCAGATCGCATAGTATCAGTGTTAAAAAAACAAAAAAAACTGTACCACTGGGCAGAAGTGCGTGTCATAATTAATACAACGCTCGCAGGTACTGTGCAGATAGAGCGCGGCACCTGACAGGGATGCCCAATGTCCCCTACTCTTTTAATGCTTTTTATTGAGCCTTTAGTGGAACGTATACATAGTGCCAACAGCATTGCCCCCCTCCCTGCAAGGGATGTCCAAACTTAAGTTATTTGTTGACAACGTGGTGCTAAATCTAAAGGCTGACCAGGTTAATATTAAGGAAGCACTGGATATCATTCAATATTATACGAATTTGGTGGGATATAAGATTAATCAGGATAAAACCGAGACACTGATTTTTAATGCTCATCCATTGGTGCTGCCACCAGCGTTAATTACATTTTCATAATAATTGTCCCATACGTTATCTTGGGATCCTTGTGACCAATAGCTACACAGGTTTATTTAAATTAAACTATGAGAAAACAGTGGTGAAAGTGAACGGGCTTCTAGAACAATTATCCCTGCTGCCGCTCATGTTGATAGGGAGAGTTTCATTAATTAAAATGTCAGTCTTGCTGCTGTTTTTATTTCTTTTTGTGAATCTCCCAATAAAGGTCAACAAGGCATGTTTAAAGAATTAGATTCTCTTATTATTAAGTGCTTATGGAAAGGCAAAAATCCTTGAGTGAGATATTCCATCCTTCAGTTAGCTAAGGAACAAGTAGGATTGACTTTACCCGACTTCTTTCTGTATTACCAGGCCACATGTTTGGATATTGTGGTCAAAATGGGTATAAAAATGGTACAGGAGAGTGTAGGCAGTTTGCCATTTTTTTTTAAAGATGGCGAGATTGCCAAAAAGAACAAGGTACAAGGTGCTAGCTGAAATTATTTGTTCTGCACAAAGTTTTTTTTTTTATTTAGGCATATTCCTCCATGCCCTCGGCTGATAAGACTACAGGCCTGCCAGGAGCTAGGTTTGGCAATTTCAAAAATTATTTGTAGCATCTGGAACTCTAAAGGTTTGCTAACTAGGCAGAGATAAAACTATGAGTGGGGAACGGAGGCACGTAAGCTCTGGCATAACTTTGTCCAAATTAAATGTTTGATAAATAGTAGTCTGCAAGAGATGAGCCATTCCTCAGGGATAATTATGGAACTTTGGTACAAACGTCAACTGGTGGTAATAGGAAATTGGTACAGGTCTTTTCAGAAATATACAGACAGGTTATTGATTGGAAGGCATCTGAGTAAGGGATAGGAGGAGGCAGGATGTAGTTGGACAATCAGAGAATAGAGGTACATCTCGATATTAGGATATAAATCTCTTGGGGCAGCTAATTTCAAAAGAATGAGTTTCTTAACTTGTTGGTTAGCTTATTACACACAGAAAGCTATTCATAACATTATCCATCTGTCACTAACAAATGCTTCAGATGTGCCTAAGAAGAAAAAGGGGATTGGACACATATTTTTTTTTTTGAGTGTCCTACGTTATTGCAATTCTGGGACATGGTTTTTCAAAGGCATTCAGGGAACTTTAAAGCCAGAATCCAAGTTGGTACTTTTTGGGGTATCAAGTTAAACTTCCTGGCTAGATAAGAATACTCAGCGTCATTAGCCTTTGCCAGGTCATTGATTTTACACTACTTGTGTAAAATCACAGTAACTACCCCTAAGGTGAGGGTTGTGAAGCTACAGAGGACAGGGCGATTCGAGGAAGCCTACGCTAGGAGGATGGGCAGCCTGAAAAAATATCTTTCTATGTGGCCTCCATTAGAAACGAAGTCTATGTATGCAGAAGTATTTAATACAATCATCTTTTCAGATCTGCAATATATTTTGTTGCGTGGGATATATATGAATTACGACTTTTAGAAAAGTACTGCAGCACTTTTTGTGCCCAACTGCTTATTTTGCACCAAACTGTGTTGCACTTTGGCTGTGTAGACCTCTTTGCTGTGTAGACTTCTTTGCTGTGATAAAGGTTCTACTAATTCGACTTATGTGCAGACGCTATCTTGATCAACTTGCGGATGCTTAATATATATTTATTGTGCTGAATAAACATGACTTTTCTCAGTTTAAGAACGTTCCTAGCATTGTAGCACTTTCTAGGATTAGGAATAAGAAGGAAAAAGGAGAACCGGGAACTATTTCTTTGTTTTTTATGTAAAGCTGCCTATTTACACCAAAATCTTAAGATGTTTTGTTAATTTATTTTAGGGATAGGCCTGTTTCAGATAAGTGAGTCCTTCGGTCTAGCTGTGAAAAGTTACTTTACATTTTTCATGTATATGATGAATTGTTAGTGTATGTTAATTTGATTTGTCGTTTTTAATACTGAGACCTTTGGTCTGGTAAACAAGTTTACTCTTTATATTGTATTGTTGACTTGATAAATCTACTCAATGAAAATATATTTTAAAAAAAGAGTAAATGATCGCCGCTGAGAATACCAGCCACTACAACAAGTCTGCCGCCAGTATCTGCAATGCGCTCTATGATGGAAAAATTGACCAACTTCCGTACCAGACTGACCACCCCTCTGAAGTAAGTAGAATAAAACAAAGTAGCAGTGCAAACTTCAGGGCGTAGTAAACATAGGCATACCCAGTGAGGAGGAGTGAGTCTCCTGTAACCTTCAATTTTAAGACAATAAAGGTAGGCCACCACCTCCCTGGCCTTACAGGGGTACTGAGCCCCTGGACATTGCGTGTCAATGATTGACCATAGGGAGACTGGATCATTAAGGGACAGAAAATGTGTGTGAGTGACTGAATGTGACTGCAGGAACATTAAAGGTAAATAGTAACAACAAACCACAGCAACTCCCCCAAACCTCCCAACTCCAAACGTCGATGAATGAGCTCAAAATACCCAAATGTTCACGCTGTTTGGTGGTGGGGCGAATGCACAGAATGCAGCAGTGCCCTGAGCAAACATCAGGTTAGACATTGTCACAATCCTGCATTGCACCCATCACCAGTTAGACTGCTAGAGAAAGGACAATCCAATCACATGCCTTAATATGAGAGCAATGGCACCGCAAGGATTAAACATAGAAATCAGCAGCACAGACAGTCAAATAACTGACAGCACCAAAGGGAGACAGGCCTCCTGATGCTGGGGGAGATGGCTTTCCTGGCAGCAAATACACATCATCAGAAAAGTCATACAGTGAATAGCTCAGGCAATGTGTCGTCACAGAGGGAAGAAGCGCTCACCAAACAATTGCTCCAGGAGAGAAGTCGGCTGGATCTAGCCCTGTTCTGGGTGATGCGATGTTCGGTGAAGTCCAGCAGAGTGACGCCTTGCAGAAAGAAAAGTACCTTACTCTTGTGTTCCAATCGTAGTTTGACTGGAAAGAGCATGGATTATTTCACCTCTTGTGAGGGAAGGGGCTTTTTTTACCTCTAGAAAGAAACTGCATGCCTCTTGCACCACAGGGGTAAAGTCATGGTAAAGGGAGATCCCAGCACTATCGTATTGAAGATCTCTATTCACCCATAATTTCATGTCTCTGTCCCTATAGTTTACTAATCTAGTTAATATTGGGCAAAGGGCTTTGCTTGGTTTGAGCATGAGCACAAGAGTGTGGTGAGCCCTTCCCATGATAAAAACATTGAAAAATTTGCTGAAGCCAAATAAAGCATCAATGAGATGTTACACAAATCCCTCATGGAGTTGTTAGCGTACTCTGAAACACCCAGTATCCTGACATTGATTTGGCAAGATCTGCCTTCCAAATCCTTTTTTTTTTTTTTTTTAGCTGTAACCACTTGAAGTTCCTGCCTGATTACAATGACATCACGGGAGAGCTCCTGGTGGAAGTCTTCAAGTGCATAATCCGGGGCTCCTGTCGTTCCGCATGCTCTTGCATACAGTCAAGCTGTAAAGTAAGAGAGTCCATTTTACTATCTATGGAGTACAGGCAATCTCGGAGTTCGTGAAACATGGCAGTGACATCACTGCCCTCAAACTTGCAGGAGTATGCAGCTGGCTGATCACTGGGTGTATTGGGTTGGCGCATGTTGAATTTCAGCGTGGCATGGTTTTGTTCAGTTTTACCCATAGCATAGTGGAATGAACACGGTGCAACCAGAAAACAGTGACTGATACAGGTAGCAATAGGGCCCAGTAGGGTGACAACCTGGTGTACAGCCATAGAGCAATGGCCCAGTCAACCAGCAGCCAGCATAACAAACCATCAAGTTAAAAGCAACACCCACAAGGGGTAAGCAAGGTGAAAAGTGATGTAGTCTCTGCTGTCAGCACAAGCCAGGCATCCCCCATAGAAGCAATCTCAGGTGTCACCAACACAGCTGTTGGTACCCAAGAGTCAGCTGTTAACTACCTTTAAAATGAGAGGACCATAGAGATGGGGACCGAACACAGAAGGATAGTATGGTCACAGGACGTCAGAACCCTGGGGGATGATGAGGAGTGCAACAGGTCCCCCAGCTGCATGTTGACCCAATGAAAACCACCTCCAGCCTGCACAGCAGCGTAGGCTGGTGTTGGGAGCAGCAAACTCCTATTCCACACAGCAGAGACCGGTTGCTCGACTGCAGTGTAGGCCCTGATGGACCCTAGCCCGGATCCAGCACTAATGCACGCCAGGGATGTGGGGCCAAGAAGGTAATACAGGCCAGAGATAGGGGACAGCCCATCAGGTCCAGGAAAGTAAAGCTCCAGCAGGGCCTAGCTGCAGTGCAGCGGCAGGAGCTGAAGCAAAGAGGAGAGCACCAGGTCCGGCCCACCTGCCACTAGGAGCTCAATGCGCCTGAGTGCTGGCCACTTGACTGCCGTAATCCGGCCCCAGTCCCAAGCACTGACATACTAAGCTGTCACCTGAGGCAAAGTGCAGTTTGGCCGGGGTGCAAACGAAGCATGCCACAAGACTAGTCGCCTGGAGCAGACGGGGCGAGGCACACAGATGTAGAGGACCATCTAAGAAATAAGGAAACCAGTTGTGCTTGGAGGGCTCTGATAGGCCCCAGCCGACACTGGTCCCTGCAAGTAGCCAGGCATGTAAGAGTAGATGGATTCAAAGAGGCACCATACTGTCAGCACCATGGTGAAAGGGCCTGGTCAGGGCGTAGGCTCGCTGAGGCCCCAGCTGGAGAAAGGTAGGTTAACAGAAGCTGTGTGGCATAGCCGGCAAATTCCTCAGGGCGCAGAAGAGTGCAGTATCACAGACAGCAAAGCCCTTTCAACTGCTCACCCAGTACCAATGCAGGAGCCCCTGCTGGGCACCCCGGCCAATTGACTCTGCTTCGATCACCAGGGGCCATAGATAGACTCAGATAGTGATGAGCAGCGATTATGCCTAAGGCAGGAAGAGCTCACAGACTAGGCAGCCATCTAAGTCACCAGCTCTTTGGCCCCCCCCCCCCCCCCCACCCCCCCCGGGAGCAGCCTATCCTTCAGCGGCTTCAACATGAGCTTGACTCCCGACAACATTGAGATCACACTTGGCCTGGGAATGGACACATTTTATCTACGCCTGTTCCTCCATAGAAACAGCTAACCTTAATCAATCCACCATTGGGTCCTGCTCCCAAGGCACCTCGGCGCCATGACCAAAGCTCGTCTCCTCCACCTTATTCCTCACCCTCTCTTTCTCTATTGTCCCCTCAGTATTTCCCCTCTTCAAGCTGTGGAGAGAATAGTTCTAGGTTTCCTTACTAATGCCATGATCCATCAGGTGCCACTCGAACCCTGCAGTGATGCAACGGAGGTTTAAAGGGTGGACCTATCATGTAATCCGGATCTGTATCTGGCTCAGCTCTGTCTACCCAACGTTAACAATGCAAATCACGAGGTGCTGCAAAGGGCTACTGCTTCACATAAGGTCATCATGCATAAGGGGCAGAAGGATGCTCACTTACTTACATAGACCTTACCTTCCATGCAAAGATCTATGCAATACCTTCCAAATCTTCAAGGTATGCTTACATTGGCTACTGATAACTTTAAGGAGCAAGCCAAATTTTGTGTTATTACACTCAGGATGAATAAAAAGTTTAGAGCTGCCTGTCTGACCGTCCATACAACAGAGGCCAGTTGCCACCAGACTCTCGAGGAGTTTGCACTGCAAGAACCTATGCAGGCTCTCGGGCTCACGGGGTATCCCCCCCACCGGACTTGGCCAGAAAATAGACACAACAGGTAAAAGGGTGATGGCACAATCTGCTGTGCACTGGTGTATTGCTAATTCAATTGGACTGCTTTCCCGATACGCCCGGGCCCAGTGGGACGAGGCTGAGGTGCTGCTACAACACCTCCCAGAGCAGTATAAACAGAGACACCTAGTACTAGTAACTGAAGGGAAGACCGTTTCAAATGTTACCATTAAATGTGCCCTAAATGTAACAGACACCTGCTTGCTGCATCAATACCGGCATCTTTCTAAGCAGAGATGCCTGTCTGAGAGTTTCTGGTTTCACACCAGAAGTTCAGCAACATGTTGTTAACTCACCCTTTGATGGCGTACATCTTTTTGGTCCTCCAGTGGACCAGATGCTAGGTCAACTTAAGAAGATTGCCACACAATCAAAGTTATGGCTGCTTCACAGACCTCCTCAGGTCAGCCATTCCTTCCTGGCACTCCTCTTCATGAGAAAGTAAAATCCTTTCCCTCAAAAACACTCACCCCCAAAGTATTCTTAGTCTGAATGGACTTCACTACAGTTCTATTTTTAATTGCAAAGCAGGAAAGAATGTGCCCTCTGTTAGTTGTCAGCTGTTTTTAAGAACTCAGAACTCAATATGACCAAGCTTCACCAAACAGCATACACACCTACAGGCCCTATGCAGTGGACTGTAGGTGAACTGGTCAGGAATATTTATTTACATTTTTTTCTTCGCCTTCACGCTCCATCTTCTTGTTTCTCAAAGGCTTTGATGACCATCACTCACTTTACTTCTATTGGATCTATTATGGGTACGTCAGTCAAGGTTTGGCACTCTTCGTGAATTGTCCATCAGTTTCTCTTGAGACGCTCCCCAGCAGGTCAAACCTGCTTGCCCAAAAACAACGCTATGGCACCCCACATCACAGAAGCTACTCTCCTGGTCTGGTTCCCAAGGTCCTACAGTTATCCATACCTTCACCTCCAGGTAGAGCACATAGCTATTCTAAAGGAACACAAGCAGATCCACCACTAAGGTCTGCTACGCATTCAGTTGGCGACAATTCCTGCAATACTGTTTCTGCTATATATGGTGTTCATTTTGCAAAGCCAATGCATGACGCTGCCTCATACTTCGTCCACCTGCTGAAAACAGGTCTTAATTACACCACCATTCATGTAGTATTCTAGGATAAGAATACTGATGCGGGCAGTCTACGGAATGTGGTGAAGTCAGCATTGAAATGTTTATGATTGAATATGTTGTGTCCGTTGAACTGGCTTACTGGTGATAAGATGAGACTTTTGTGGCAGCTCTGCACAAAATAAAATTATTTTGAAACTACAACATGTGCCTTGTCTACCTGGAGGAGAAATTCCACAACTTTTGTTGGCAACAAGGAGAGCAGAAGCTGCCACGAGAACCCACACGTTATGGGAATTTGAATGCACTTGAGTCATTCAGAACAAATCATTTATTTTTGAAAAACAGAGAAGAGTGTTCTTAGTTTTTTTTTATTTTTATTTTTAACACTGGGAGTCTGTCTGTACTAGTGGGCATCATACCAATTTTGTGGGTAACGAGGAGAGCAGGACCTGCCATGAAAACCCATACGTTATGGGAATTTGAATGCACAGGAACTGTTATGGGAATTTGAATGCAAAGGAGCCATTCACCTCATTCATTAAAAAAAAAAAACAGATGTGTGTTCTTATTTGGATTTTTCTTTTTAACACTGGGAATCTGTCTGTACTAGTGGGCGTCGTACAAGTGCCCTGGGAAGCAGTAGAAGTGTCTAGGAGGCCCAAAGGGTTTTCAAATGCTTGCATGTTGAACGTCCTATGAGGAGGCACCTTTGAAACTGTACACTGCCAGCACGCTGTGCATTCCAAACGATGCAGAGTCACACTGTTTTGGGCCCGTCCTGTCATTTTGGCTACCATTTTAGATTGGGAGGCTCATCAGTACGGCCATGGTTTTGCCATTATAGATTTTGTTGGAATGAGACGCAGAAGTTGGCTGCCATCTTTGATTAGGTTATAACATTAATCCCAGTAGCAACCAAGTGTTGTCAGTTCTTATTACATAATTATAGCTATTTTCAAAGGAAACGTCACTATTGCTGTCTAGAATGATTCAGTTATCATCCGAGAGCCATACTACCGGATAACCATACTACAGAGTTTACTTTTATTGATATAGCAAGACAAACAGTGATATGCACACTTTAATACATGTGTCATTATCTTGGGTAGTGTACTTGTGGAGTGATGCGCACAGTCTTCTACAATACTTCACAGGCATCTGTAATGTGCATACTTGGTCCACTGCGCATCGTCAACAAATTTACGGCAGTACTCTGTGATACACTCATCTAAGATTTGCACATCTATGTTGACTGATTTTGCCACGTTTTATGCCGATCATTTGGAAACTTTAGTTGTTTATTCATATATTTCCTTTGTTTTGTTTTAGCAGTTAATATATTAAAATGATGGACTCAGTCAACCCGCCTTCTCAAGGTTTAGAATCCCTTGGGGAACCTCCATTAAACTGGAGGAATTGGTTTGATGTGTTCCAAACTTACCTGGGTGCTATTGATGCAGCCAGATTCAGTCCTGAAAGAAATATTTATTGGTACATTCTATTGGTGTTGAGAGTTGTACAATCTATAAATATTTCCCTGATGTGGAAAGAGGGGAAATTACATCATGGATGAATATATGGAGGGCATGAAAAAAACATGTTTTGATATTCAGCCTAGTATAGTGTTTATGGGATACAATTCTTTTGAGAAAGCAACTTATTCTGATACCTGTTGATACTTATGTGTCTTTGCTTAGAAGTCTCATAGCTGAGTGTCATTTTGAACGTTTTACAGACCAGTTGGTTTGTGACAAGTTTATTAGTCATTGTTGAAACAAAACTATTCAACAGAAACTGTTGTTAGCTAATTCGATGGTGGAAGAAACACTGCATTGCTATAAGTATTGAGATGTCTCAGATCTCAGTAAGAGCTGGAAGACAAAAACATGGATGTTGTCAGTGTTTTGAGATGAAGGGAAAACAGTAATGTTAAACATGTTAGAGTTACTAGAGGTCCTGTAAAATCTATTAAGATTTTTTTGTAATCAAACACATTTCTGCTTCAGGTGTGGAAACTCTGCTCATCTGAAAGGTGGGAAAGTATGCCCAGGGAAGAATGTCACATGCAGGGATTGTAATAAAGTAGGACACTTTGCTAAGGTGTGTCAGGGTCAGAAGAAACAACTAGAAAGAGTGATTAATGTGGTCACTTGTATGCCACAAAAAGTTAATGGTACTAACTTAGATAAACTACAGGATGATCATAATGACAAAGTTTTGGTAATCATTGAGGAAAATTTCCTACAGGTGATTCAGCCAATGTGTTGATCCATGCACTTAGGGGTTTAAACTTTTATTGGTTTTGAGTGCCAGAATCACTCTGATTACTAAGGAACTTTTCAATGAAAAATTGCCAGGGAGAATGTTGGAGCCTCCAGATCGTGCTCCTGTCATATGAGGGACACTGAATTGAATTAGCTGGGTTGTTCGAAGACACCTTGATATTCAGGGGAAGAAAAACATGGTAAAATGTACAGGACTTGTGAATTTTGGGTTGGTTCCATCAGGGACTTTTCCAAATGATATTGAGGCCCTGTGCCAAGGACCAGGTGTCAGTGGGTTGTATGGGTCTCATGGAAAAGGTTAAAGCAAAATTTACTTTAGTGTTTTCTGAAAAGGTGAGCACTATTATGTTCCAACACAGGATAAAAGTCAGAGGTATCTATTCCAATAAAACATAAACTTTGTAGTGTTCCATTTTCCCTTCGGCTGGATTTAGAGAAGGAGCAGATGGGTTTGTGTGACAGAGATATCATTGAACCCATTGGCTCTTCCCTTTGGTTATCACTACTTCTTGTGGCACACAAACACAATGGAGAACTGAGAGTTTGCATGGGTGTTCAGAGCCTTAACAAAGTTATTTGGGTTGATTCACATCCTTTACCAGAAATTATTGATTTGTTCGCGTTAGTGTCTGTGGAGAAGTGGTTTAGCAGACTGGACTTAGCCTCTGCATATCAGCAGGTGGTGCTAGAGCCAGAATCCAGACATATGGCATGTGTTTGTCCAGTTGGCACATTTCAATATTGTAGAACGCCATTTGGTTTGGCCTCAGTTGCATTAGTGTTCCAGAGAATTATGTATCAGTATTTAGAGGTAAGAAAGGTGTATCTGCATTCCAATATGATGATTTGATCTTTGCAGCATCTTTAGGAGAGCATGATACCATTCTCAACCAAGTATTGATTATTTTGCAGGAGAAATGGGTGGTGTTGAAAATGGAGAAGTGTGAGGAGTTGAAAAGTAGATTGGAATATCTAGGTCATGTAGAGTCTGGTGATCGGATCGCACCAAGATCTGGTTTGGTCAGTGCTTTCATTGATGCTGTTTCACCCACAGATAAACACGCCTCAAATCATTCATGGGATTATGTGAATTTTATGCCTGGTTTAGCCCTGATTACGCATCACATATAAACCTCTGACTGCATTGTTAATGAAGGATATATCTTTTGCTTGGGATGTCAAGTGTCAAGAGTCTTTTGTTCGGATTAAAAAACAGTTGGCAAGCTCCAAGTTTCTCAAACCTTTCGATCCAAGGTTGCAATGCTGTATTACTGTTGATGCTTGTAATCATGGTCTGGGAACAGTACACACACAGTGTGGTGTTGGTGTGGAGAACACTGTTAGTTATGCCTCTAGAACGCTAGGGGACCCAGGCACAAATTTCTCCACTATTGACAAACAACTGTTGGCTTGTTAGCGGGCCATTCAGAAATTTCAACTATGTGTGGGGAACAAAGTTCACTGTTAAGTCTAATCATAAACACCTGGTAACAATATTGAGTGGGGATAAAATTAAAGACCAAACTTCTCAAATTGCTAGATAATCAACTAAATTTGTACAGCATCATTATGAGATTGGCCACTTTCAGGGTGTGAAGTATGGGCAGCAGATGTCCTTTTGAGGTCTCTGGTAGAAGAAATGTGTGAGGCTGATATGGATGAAGATACATGTGATGAAAGTTGTTTGATTGTGGCACACTGGATTTGGAAGATATGTGTCAGAGTGGAGGTCAGAAGTTCTGTGGGGTGATGAGCACCTCAAACAAATTATCAAGTATTTAACTAACGGGTGGCCCATAGAGAAGCCTGTTGAACATTGGTAAGGGCAGAGAAGTTAATTACCTCCTATTGGATTGAGACACAGACATGTCAACTATTCTGAAAAGTTTGCGATGAACTGTCAATAGAGCATGGTCTTTCGGTAAGGGCAGAGAAGTTTGTACCTCCTATTGGATTGAGACATAGGCTTATTAAGGTAGCGCATGAATGACATCTAGGATGCATATTTACTCAATACCGCTGATGGCAAACCTTTTGGTGGCCTTCAATGAACAAAGAAGTTGATCGGTTTGTGGCAAATGTGCTATTTGGTCTACTTCTGAGAAGAGTTTTGTGTTGATAAAACCCCTGTTACATTCTGCTGAGTGTCTGTCCCGATCATGGGAAAAAGTCTGGATTGATCTGGTCAGGCCTCTTAGTACCCTACCAAGACAGCTGTGCTACGTATTGGTTCTAGTTGATTTTTACTCAAAGTAACCTGAGGTGAGATTTGTGTCTGAACCCAAAACTAAAATGGTGATTGAATTTTTGAAGAACGTTTTTATGTGAGAAGGGATTCCAGAGTTTTTGGTGTCTTGACAACGGTGTTCAATTTGTTAATGAGGAAGTTAAAGGTTTTCTAAGTACGAGAGATGGGAAACATTTGAGATCATCGCTGTGCCATCCCCAGTGCAATGGTTAAGTGGAGCATATGAACTGTGCTTTGGTTCTATATATTCAGTGGCCATTACCAACAGGTGTGTTGTGATGAATGCTGTGCATTCCATGTTATGGTTTTATCGCACGCAGTGTTCTACTTTGGTATCTCCTTTGGAGTTGTTGAGAGAGGTAGGAGAACTTTAGCTAAGGTGTGCCTGAGTTGGATGCGTAAAGGGGTAAAATTTGATGTGTCAATGTAGGAATGTGATGTGAAGGTCAAGGAGAATGTAGCTGAGGCTAAGGCCAAGCAGAAGG
The DNA here is from genome assembly GCF_031143425.1 of Pleurodeles waltl. NCBI lineage: Eukaryota > Metazoa > Chordata > Amphibia > Caudata > Salamandridae > Pleurodeles > Pleurodeles waltl. The sequence continues at coordinate 852,074,314 of NC_090444.1, forward strand.
AAATTTATGACAGTTGTAGTCGAGTGTGTGAGGTTAACTTTGAAGTGGGTGATATAGTTCACTTCAGGAAGGGTCTTTATGTTAAGAAAGGTGGAGAGAAATACAGTGGTCCATTTGTGATTGAAAAGGTTTGTGGTAATGCGGTCCAAGTCACTGGTGGTAACTGGTGGAATCTGTGAAGAGTGGTAAGATGTAATATTGGGGCAGACCAAGGAAGATTTATGTCCCAGGAAAAAAATGGTGTGGAACTCAATGATTCTAGTGGTTCCAGTTGTCAGAATGTTAATGGAGGTGTTCATAGGAGCAGTCGTCTCAGGCAGTTGCCTTTCAAGCTTAGATACGTCATATTATATAAAACAATATATATAAAAACTGTTTTCTGTCCTTTTATGACTTCAACTTTAGTCCTTCTTAATTTTGTAATTGGTGCATTATTCCTCCTGTGGCCTAATTTAGCATCTTTATACATTACTGGTTTTCTCAGTATTATAGTAATCTAAGATTGCATTTAATGTATTGTGTTTAGGTTTTTTGCCCATTATTTGTTTGTGTTGGGTATGTTTTTTTTTTTTTTCTTTTAAGGAGAAAGGCATGGTATTCAAGGATAAGAAAACTGATGTGAGCATTTTACGTAATGTGGTGAAGTCATACTTGGAATGTTTATTATTGAATGTGTTGCCAGTTGAGCTGTCTTACTGGTGATGAGACAACGCTTTCTGTGGCAGAGCTTTGCACTAAATACATTTCTCTTGAAAACTACACTGTGTGCCATGTCTACCTGGAAGAGAAATACCACAGTTCTGTTATATTCAATGGATGTGTCAGCTGTTTATTGAATAGGCGACATACTACCATTAAGGCTTTCATAGTGGGCCTCAAATGGACCATCTCACCCTGGACCCCTCACTCTTCTGTGTGAATATTCAGCATAGTTCTCATGAGGATTATGGACCCTCATTTCGAACCATTTCACTCTTGCTCACCTTAATCCTTTTCTAGGATAATTGTAACCATGAATTCCCTCATGTGGGCCAGTGGGGCTCACACTCCTAACTTAGAAGATCTTTTATTTCAGAATCATTACATTAAATTGTTTTTTATAAAACTAGATCCTATCCTCCTCTTTGCGGTGGTTCTTAAGTTTCTTTCCAGTGAAGCCCTCCCTCACACACATCAGCACTTTTTGTGTCACACTCCAAACCATGTATGGGGCATACCATTTTCAAATACCTGTGTTGCACCCTGGTTCCCCAAGTGCATGCAGGCCTGTTATGCAGCTGTCATCTGCACCATCCTTAGGCTAAGCCACTGGTTTTGGGAGCACTACTATACAGTCTGTGCACAGCATGTGTATCTACAGTCACACATACCATGCATGGAAAATGTTACTTATCTGTAAGCATCTGTCATGGCATGTGGGCTGTAGATTCGCATGTGCCTTTCGTCCTCCCCAGTCGTCAGTTTGTTGCAGAAGTTCTTTCTTTCCTAACCTTATCTTTTCAACTAATTTGCATGGTCATCTTTGCTAGATCACTATGCTCCATCTACAGTCTCGCCCTGTATGTAGAAAAAAACAGTTTAACAATGGAGTCGATGTCCATGTGCATTACCAGCAATAGGTCCCAGGACTCAAGAAGACTTGCTCAGAGGAAAAACAAGTTGTATACTTTGAAACCCAACGCTAGATGGCAGGAGAGTATACTCATGCTACGAACGAATGCTTTCAGGTAAGTAACATTTTCTTATCTGGACCGTTCCACCATGTACCATTAGCACAAAACATATGCAAACGGTTCACTTTTAAGACTACAAGTATATAAGTAAATGCAGCTGTTGAGAAACAGTTGTTTATTTCTATGTTCCTACGGGCTAGAGACTATCTTTCATGATTCCTATAAGTTGTGTTTTTCTTAGTCACATGTTTGCCTCTCTTGGAGTAACAGGTCATTGGATAACTATACCGATTATTCAGAGCTTGGAACCAGATTTGATCGGATTACTTGGCCAGTTGTTAAATACCTGTGCTCGCGAAGAATTTTGCACCATGATGAAGCTTGTTCTTCACAAAATTGATGTGAAAAACCTGTGGAAGAAAAGTGTTAAAGTAAGTATTGTGCCCGTTCTTTCTTGCAAATCATTTAACCATGGTGTGCTTTCAAGCTCTTTTCATCTCTTATTTCAAAACTGATGTCTTCTAACTTGTTTGCAAACATCTGTCTTTTCAATATTTGTAAAATTCAATTTAAAGGTAAAGCATGCCTTTGTTCATCAGGCAAAGGCTGCACACAGTGCGTAGAAGAACCAATAGTTTACCTTTGGTCTTTGTTGTGTATGTCTTATACATACAACCTTGTGCACATAGGATATTCTTCTGAGTGAAATGAACAGTCTGTGGGTAATTTTTTTCTTTTTTGTGGCATTTTTGTTTTCCACAATCCTCCATTTTATCGTTGATTTTAATGTTATGACCATTTTTACTTAATCAAGATTTAGATAATTGGATATATTACATAGAGTAGGTGAGCTTGTACACGTATTAAGATGTGGACATATTTTGAATGTTTCCCCTTCCACCCAACAAACAGCCATACACATATGTTACAGAGAGAAATAAATAGTATATTGAGGAGACTAACCCTCACTCTTCATTGTAGCCCTCATGGAGATACACCTTTTGCATATACATGTTAATACAGTACGTTCAGTGATTTCTGTCTCAGCGGTACCATTGTGGTCTTTTAAAGTTTTGTGAGATGTTCCATCAGTGGCATCTATGTTTTCTTGAATTCCGTATGTTGTTTAGTTAAGTTGTATGTTATTTTTTCCTTCAACAATATAGTGTACAGTTTTGAGTGACATCTGACTGGCATGGTAGTAATTGAGACTTTTCAGTTTAGGGGCTTTTAGTTGTTTGTGTGCTATTAGAAAATCGTTCACCAATGATCGTTTAACCTTATCTTATGTCCTGCTCCTGAAACCAAGAAGAATAACTTCTTGCAATTCCATAATAGAGTAATTCATTATCTGTTTAATTCTGCTAAGCACCTCTTTCCAGAATTGTTTCCATTTCTTACATGACTACAAAATGTGGACAGTTGAACTGTCCTTCCCTCTACAGCTCCACCATTCTCCTCTCTTGTTAGGGTATATTCTTGTGATTGCACATAATGTCTTCTCCTAGGTTTTCTCACTTTTTGTCATTTATTTCCCTCATCTGTTGCTTTTACAACGGTGGCCTGGTATCCCCACTTTCTTAGCCTTTCTTCTTTCTACATGAGTTTTTACATATTGCGTAGCAACGCCCCCTAGATGCTGTGCATTCTTGTTATACTCGGTGAGGACCCTTGTCTCTCCTGACATATTATTGGGGTGCATAGCCCGTTGTTGCAGTTGTGCATTACCCTATCCTTTACGATCAAAATAAACCCTTTCTTGCACTGTTAGCAGAATTGCATATCCCCTTCTTGAAAACCAATAGCAAATCCCAAACATTCCTGTTTAATATTCATAAGTCACCCTTGAGACAGGCCTTCTGAGCCCTAATGGCAGGGTGCCTTGTATTACAAAGAAGTACATATGTTTTATTAACTTTACATGTCCTAACAGTAAAAGCCCTGAATTGTCGTTTTTAGTCAGTAGAGGCTAGTCGCTCCGTCCGCGAGTATGATGTTACAAATTGGAAACTTAGCAGTGCTAACTTCCAAATAGGACTACTAAACCCGTTACTTTAAGATGTCAAACGAATCATTGCATTAAACTCAACTTGTTAGTCGAGTCGAGTTAAATGTAAATTTTGAACAAATGGAAACTTTAGAAAGTTGCCACTTTGTTACCCAAAGCTTCCAGTAGCCGTTTACAGTTGTACACAAGCTGGTGTCCTTGATATAGCATTCTGCCCTCCAGGGGAGAGGTGAACAAGACTCTCAAGAAGAGGGACAAAGGACCTGCTGAGGGAAAAAGTGTGACCTGCTTCGGGCAGGATGGCCAGAATGAGTTTGAGCCCAAAAGGCAGCTTCAAAGGGGAAGTTGCCTTTGTAAGGCAAATGGTAGTCACACATGGATGGGGCTGCTCTTTGTTTTAACAGAAAGGCTGGCATCCCAGGCAGAGAGGGAGAAGCTGTTGTCAAACCAGTTTTTCAAAGGTGGTGTAGCCCCCAGGTAACCACACCTAAGTTGGGCAAGGGAGCTCCACACAATGAGAAAAGGGTTCTGCCATTTTTGGAGTGGGTAGAATGGTGCATTCTGGGCTAGCTAAATGCCACACTTTCCATCGGGGGGAGATCAGGTAGCCCATGTTCTAGTTAGTCACCACACCCCTCTTCCAAGCTTGTAATAGGTATTTTATTGGCACCCCTGTCTCCCAGACCTCAAATCACATCTTTACTGGAGAGAGGCCCGAAGGAGGGCCGCCCTGCCGTTCCCTGGACCCAGCAAAGAGAGGCTGCACTACAGATTGGACTGAACCTACTTCACTTTGGACTAGCAAAGAAGGGACTGTGCCTGTGGTGTCCCCTCGTGGAAAAGTTGTCTACGAACCCCAGATAGAAAAGGTGACTCCAAGAGGCAGTTTGCCTGACTCCGTATTATAGTCACATGGCCAGAAAAGGTGAGAAGCCTGCACCCTTGAGAGTCCAGCACCAAGAAGCCTGACTGCCACTGGATGCTGAGGTGTACACTGGAAGATCGAATCCTGACCCTCAAAAGTTGCTCTGCTGGGTCCAAGAGAGTAGTCAGAGTGTAGTTTGGTTGCACAACACAGAGGTTATTGTAAGTTGAAATGAACCACTGGTTTTGCTGTAACCAAAGACCAGTAGACCATTCTCAACTGCTTTTGTGCTGGACTTCATCCTGACTTGACCTCTGATGCTAAAGTCACACCCCTGTGATCAAGGACCAAGAATTGGTCATTGTAGGCTCAGCATCTTGTCTCCCTTGCATCAGGGCCACTTTAATGACTTCTGTAGCGGTTCACCCATAGGACCTGGAACTGGACTGGTGACTGCTTAAACCAAAAGGTAATGGTTCACTGGACCTGACTGGTTGCAGTGAGTGGCTCCTTATCGGAATTGGTCACAACAAGAGTGCCCTTACATCCATTTTTAAGTTACTTTTTGTGTCTAACCCTAAACCCTAAGTTGGGGTGTATTACAACAATTTATTGTGTTTGGTGAAACAATGTGATTCATTGTTTCTTTGAAAATTCATATCTCCAGAACCCTCAGGCGAATTTTGTTGTTGAGGTTTATATTTAGAGATAAAAATACAACCAACGTTTATAACTTGGTGTCACATTTTTTTATTTTATTTTTTATTTTGTTCTTATCCAACTGTTTTTGGTACTTCTTAATACTTTACAGGTGTTCATTTGATAAAGCATGACTGTTGTGAGCCACAGCTACCCAGGACGGAGCTAATGTTTTACAGACAGATCTGGTAGAGGTTTGGGCCATTATTAAAAGGTGAGGTCGCACAACCGCACTATATAATAATACACATTATCCCACAGCTACCCTTTGCTCCGTGAAAGCCACAAGCCAAAAGCTCCATACTGCAACCCAAAAAGACACCTGCTAGGCCCGAGGAGCGAGCCGACACCATTGGTGCTAAAATCTGCTCCGAAATAGACACATTAGAGAAGCTCCTTACCATCCATCAAGCTCCCATAGGTGCGGGATGTTAAATAAAGGAAACTCTACATGTGTCTGAAATCCTGGAGCCCATACTCCATCACCAGAAGAACCAGACCCCTCCCCACACCTGAAGAAAATGTTTTCCTTTTAAGGAGACAGTCTCTGATGAGCTTCAGGAATTTCCTTTTCCAAAAAAGAGGAAACAGGCAGACACCCGTTCACCACCTCACTCACCACATACTTAGTCTCCATTTCCTAGTGTAATACCACCTTCATGACAAGCCACACAGGTCACCATGCCCACAGGGTTCACGTCATATACCTTCATACATCATGACAGTGTGGGAAACATTGAAGATCCTTATTATAACCTACATCCACCACATGAAGAGTGTGGCCTGTGGGAAGACTACAGTGCAGACCCTCAAGATGACTTCAGTCTAGAGCCATACCCAAAAAGGCCTCACCCCCATATATGCCTCCACAACATATCATCCAGTTATACACTAGGCAGCAGACCACCGCAAAGTAAAACTGTGTGTTGTGGGGAAGAGGGTAGTTTTCTTATTGAGAGTTTGCTGAAGACAAATAAGTACAATTTCTGACAGTGCTAAACAGCATGACTAAATGTGCAGCGGAGGACTTCAAAGAGCCACTGAAGACTAAGATGGTCATGCCCAGAATGGAGTAAAATCCTAACACTACTCAAGAGAGCCATCTTTACATATGTGGGCATGTCCCCCCACCCCATGATTCTCTAGTGGTGCACACAGCTCATAAGCAAGGCTTCACCCAGGGAACCTGCAATGCACCCCCTTCTGACTAGGAAAACAAAAAGATGGATGCAGCTGGAAATTCCGCTGCTAGAGGGGCAGCAACACTTTTCATATGATTGTTAACTCAGTGAGTTTGAGTTTCCTTTCAAGGTACAACAGGTAACATTGGGGGGAGATTGAACATCTCAACAAACACCTCTATGGGAGCATTCAAAGAGAGGGATTTTAAGATCTTCTCCAACATTAATATCAGATGTGTCTTGGATGCAGCCAACAATGCTTCTAGTCTAGAGAGGTCAATTCTAGTCTCATGCTCCACTGGCACCCATTGGCTGAGGGTATTGGGGTTCTGTCGGGTCCAGCGACATACAATCAGTGTTCTCATAAATGGGGAACATTTCTTTGCCCTCTGGTGAACACCGTGCTGGATTAGATTAGATGTTTAGATTAAAATAAAATGATAACCCCAGACCCCCCCCCCAGATCACACAACAGCAGCAGAAGAGGGGAGTATTAGGCTTTTACTTCAACAATGGGAGGACATAACCTGAGTCAAGTGAGTGCTATCCATATTACATTAAGATTTCGTACAACACCACCAAACATACCACCACAATTTCACACAGCCAATCTGGATCATTGACAACTGCTCAAGGAGTAAGTACAATCTCTTTTCAGCAAAAGTGCCATCAAAACTATAACCTCACTCCAATGGGGGCAAAGGAGTGTACTCAATTTACTTACTTATTTCCAAAGAGGACTATACCCTGCAGCCTATTCTTGACCTCACCCCACTGAATTAGTACACCCTGTCAGAATTTTAAATTCACAACCATCCAGAATGGCATCCCTCTCATCTGCAAAGGATACCACATTGTAACTCCTGACTCGAGGGACACCTTCGTCCCTCTACCCTTTCACCCAACACATCAGTGCTTTCATTGTTCGTGTTAAGTGGACAACACTGCCAGTTCAAGGTTCTTTGCTTTGAGGGTCACAACAACCCCAAGAGTTTTTACAGAATGTCTAGCAGTGGTTGCCGCGTATCTTCGTCGCATTGCTATTCACGTGTGTCCTTATTTGAATGATTGACTAGTCAAGAGCAGCAGCCAACAGCAATGCCAGGCACACACTTGGGCCGCAGTGACAGTCCAACACAGGTTAGGGTTCACAATAAATGTCAAAAAGTCCCTGCTCTATCCACAGCAGATTCGTTGTTTACTGGGAGTAGTGTTAAACTCTGAACTAAGCAAAATCTACCCTAACTGTGAATAATGGCTGCCACCTCTTTTCAGACACCATGTCTGTAGCGATGACAGCAGCATTGTTACTCCTCCATAGCTTTAGTAATATTCTATAAGCCTGCTACAAGTGTGTCTGACCAGGCAATAATCACACATTGGTGGTGGGTCAATGGGAAAATTTGTGTTAGTGGTAGCCAGAGTCTCAAGTGGTGGAATGACTGAAGTTTGTCACTCAACAGGCCATTTCTGGACTCCTAGCTGCAGGTGACCATCACCACAGAAGTCTTTCTAAAGAGATGGAAAGCAAGTCAACAGCAATACTGTTCAAGGTGCTGTGAAACAAGAACACTGAAAGTAATACATCAGTTTACTTGAACTTACAAGAGTACAGTCGGTGTTCAAAGTCGTTTGTACTTGTTTGAAACAAAGCAATCCTGGTGAAGGCAGGCATCATGCCCATCATGGATTATGTTTAGAAAATAAAGGGGTACCTGCTAACCTCAGCTCTCAGCCTGATACCAAACTATTTGGCTTTGCAGACTGACTTAATATACTGACTCTTTGTCATGAGAATATAGTCTGATGTTGAGTCGTTGTTCTGATGCTTTGTTTGGTGTAGGGAGGAATCACAAGATAACTCTGATAGAAGATTTCTATTCTTTAAAGAAAAATAACTTGCAAACATCCTTGACCAATACTAGGTGCCAAGAGTGTGCAGAGCATGTGACTCTATTGTACTACAAGCTAAAACCAATAGTTACATGGTAAGTAACGTTTTCCTAACTGTTTACATTTCTGGCAACATTTACTCTGGGAATTGTAGTTGCCTATAGTGACAATTTAGAGGCATTACAAGTTCTAAAGTGAAGGCTGCCATAAAACATCTTTGCAGTCTTTTGACAAATTGTGAAGCCACTTTGATGTTTTACAGTAGAGATGGAAAATACAACTCAGGAGTTGAAAGATAAACTTATAGCGGTCGAAGTGCAAATTGATACTACCCGATCTAAACCTAAAGATGTTCAGACCCATGCAAAGACATCATTGTCTTCTTGGCCTTCAGTGTTGTTACCACCCCCTGAGACATTTGATGGAGATCCACAAAAATATTTTTTTTTTATAAATCATTGTTAAATAAAATGGTTATTTAAATCAGAAGGCTTTTCATCAGTGCACCCCAAATTTACTTATTTATTGGGTAATCTTAACAAGCGATGCACCTCCATGTGCTACTCTCTTATTGGCTACTCCACACCAGCTTTTGTGAAGCAGTTCCACTTAATCCTCTTTGTTTCAAGTTAACCATTCCGTGCTGATTTATCTGTGATATTACAAGTTACCACCAATGAACTACAAATATCTGCTTTGATTAATTCCCCAGTTAATTGTAATTATATAAATATTAAATTCTTTGAGAAGTCTACAACAACCAAAATCTTGACAACCATGTCAGAAATCATCAATGGCAATCCTCTGTCTTACATCAGATGTCCATTATGTTACTGTCCTGTTCCAATCACTACGAGGTAATCAATTTTGCATTCAAGCTTCAGCATTTGATCTGATTCTCGCCATTCCATGATTTCAACTTCATAACTATCAAGTGGTTAAATAGACCTACCATTTTTTTGGTGGGCAGGTTGGATGGGTAGGAAGTTTCCATGGGCTGCGTCTGTCCTGAACCAGTACCAGCTCATCTTTCTAGACTCTCTCTTACTGCAACATGCTCAATGCTTCTGAATGGTGATTATAATTGTGTTACTGATGTTGTTTTGGATCGTTCCACAACACCAGTGCCAGGGGCACAAACTATTGAAGTGATGATTGGGTTCACCGACTGCATACATAGCTGGGGAGATGCTGGGTATTTGTAGAAGAATATATCACTGAATTACATAGGACAATTTGTTCTATTTTTAGCTTTCATGAGAACCATGTGTGTCTTGACCAGGTGTTGTGCTTGACACAGCTGGTGCAGACTCTGGTGTGGTCAGAATACTTGGAAAGAAAGATTTCCGAAAATAACCCCATCATATTGATATGGTGGGTAGGACAACCCATTCCACAAGTGCTCACCTAGAAACTACTACCCAGTGCCTTGAAAGACCCTCCCTTCTGGGAATCCCTGAAAACAGTAATCATTTAATATTTTGAGATGAACAAACAAATGGCTTCCTCATCATCCTATTGAATTGGAACCTTTAGGGTAGTAGTGAGAGGACACTATTTAGGCTAGACTGTAGGGATATGAAGGGAGCTGGATGTAGAACTGTCGGGCTAGACAAGACAATCCATGAGCTAGATTTGGAGGTGACTAAGAACCCAGAGGTGAAAAAGAGATTGGATGATAGCAAAGCAGACTATTCAAAACTTATAGACAAGTTCCCGTGCCACCATTATCTGGAATATGTCAGCCAAGTGCACAAGGGGGAGAGCAGACCAGGGAGCCTGCCTGCTTGGCTTGTTAGACCGGAGTCAGGAGGTTCTCTGATACTGCACATCCAGGGTACCAGCAGCTCCATATGATATGTGCAAGGGCAAATTAAATAATTGAAGATTTCCTTGACAATGCCTTGCTCAACATTCTAGGAGAGGGAGATCAGGAGGCACTGGGTGGCCTGATAACCCATAGTGGTATAAAAGGGGCTATTTAAGAGCTGGCTAGAGGAAAGAGACCAGGGCTGTATGGGCAGCTAGTTGAATTCTATCATGCTTACTGTGACCTCCTAATTCTGCTGCTTGATGAGATGTGATTGTGATTCCCTTTCCCGAACTAGGTAAACCTATAGTTACTCTCAGTGTCTATCAACTACTCCCCATGCAGAACTTTGATTTCAAAATTCTAAGTTAGCTACTGCCAACTCCCTGGCACATATGACGACTCTAATTCATGGTGATCAGAGTGGATATATAATGATGCGCAACACATCATATAACTTGAGGCGACTGTTGTATCTTGAATGAAACAGATGTTTAGAGTCTTTTCCCCAGGCACTGGTGTGGTGTCTTGGGATCTAGAGAAAGTGTTGAATATGATCCGATGGAGCTTTCTCAGAGCCACCATGGCCCTGCAGGTGGACTTGCTGGATTCAGACTCCTTACCTTAACCCAAGTGCAAGGGTTCAGACTGTCAGCTAAATCTCTCCTTATCACACTCTGTCATGACACCAGATAAGGTTGCCCCCTCTCTCCGCTGCATTTTGCTATTGCAATGGTAACTCTGGCAGCAGTAGAGGCAGAGGCTTTCGGCTATACGATGGTACCCATATTAAATTCTTAAATGCAGTCAAGAACAGGGAACCTAATCTGACTCACTCAACTGCTCCTAGGGACTTTGGAGAGGTCACTGGACTGAAGGTTAATGGCTCCAAAACCTGACTCTTTCCAATATTTTCAGAGTGAGAGACCCCTAACCTAGAGACTCTGAGGATTTTGTAGACCCTGAACACCTTTATGTACTTAGGGCCAATATATTCCCCATTCCCATGCTTATTTATGGGATATGAATCTTGGGGTGTTTTTAAGGGCACTCAAGGGGTTAGTGATGTTCTAGAGATCACTCCAGCTCCCAATAGTGGAAATTATAGCCCTGTGGAAAATTATTCTCCAACCCTATTTCTTTGTCAATTTGCCGGTGTGGGTCCGTTTGGACTGGTTTCGCCAGTTGTACACATTGGTACAGGATTTGATCTGGGACACTGGGAGTAAGAGTTGCCATAGACACGGTTTAATATCTGATCTCCTCAGGGGGCCTCAGTGTTCTTGATTTAGAATTATATAACCTAGCGGCACAACTGCAATTAATTGCGCATTGGCTGAATGGAGACAGATCTTCAGAAATGGGACGTCAGAAGAGAACCCAATCAGGGAGCCCTGATATTTCCCCCTTGCTCAAGAAGGTAACGCTACTGGGAAAATGCCAGCCTTATAGGCTATAACATTGAAATGCTGGAGGAAATGTGTCAGACTGATTAACCAATGCTCCCTATACCACTTGTGGGTATGCCACAGGGAGGGAATTCTCTCTTTTTTTTTTAAAGCTGACCATCTGGCAAAATGGACTGACCTTTGGCTCCTCACGGTGGGGGACTGTTATCTACACAGTACTGTAATGTCCCTAGAGCAGCTAATAGGAGACTTTAGCCTTGTTTCTGGATAATTCCTGATGTATGAAGCACTAATACTTGCATTTCCGTACTTAAGGGCACTGGGTGCGGCAGAGCCCCTACAGCATGAAGTACTGGACCTGCTTCTGATGCTAGGAAATGACATTCACCTGATCACATGGCTGTGTAGGGCTTCCAATGTATATTACAGAAAGGCCCGCTAAGGAGGAGGCACAGATGTGAAGATGACCTGGGACACAACATATCAGACCAGTAATGGAACCGGATACAGAACTACACACAAAATATGTCCCACTACACAAAACTGAAGTTCCTCCAGGTTAATTTCCTTCACCAAACCTACTTCATTTCCAAGAAAATAGGGGATATCTATGGTGGGGACCCAAGATTTTGCCAAAGATGCTCAACTCCATTTGTTAATTTCCCATATGTGGTATAGAGCTGCCCTAGCTTGCAGGCCTGTTGATCGAATATTGTCACACACTTAGGGGAAACTCTGGGTAGAGACATAGAAGTGACAAGGGAGATAAGTTTACTTGAAGGGTTTAATAGACCACAGTCCGAAAAAGCAGTAGATGTTTAGACCTTGCTCTGGAACCGACTAGGATACTGGTTGTCAGAACTTGGAACTCAAAACAGGGCAGAGGTTGAGTATTGCTCTAGGTCCAAGGAAGAAGTGATCACAAGAGAAGCAGGTTGGATGCGTAGAAGGCCCCTACCCGATCTATGAAGGGAGGTTAGCCAAACCTTTATAGACTACCCACTCAAGCTGGAACTCCAACGGAGTTCCCCATTGACTCCACAGACGGTGCCCTGGAAGCGGTGAATGGAAAACCCCATAATCCATGACTCTGCCAAACTTAACCTGCCAGACCCTTTTACCCCTTAACAGTACAGCAGTTAGACATCACATTATAAGGAACAAATGCCAAGGACCAGAGTGTGCAGCTTTTCTGTTATAGGTTTGGTTTTTTATGATTTCATGATCAATGAACCTCCACCACGTCTCCTATGTTTCGGTTGTACCTGTCTATGTATCTATCTATCTATCTATCTTAATTATCTTATCTTATCTTATTAAACATACAAAACCATAGAAATTCACCTTTTATAGTTAGTTATTTCAAGTAAGTATATGCACAGTTTTTTCATCAAACATTTTACTGCAAACATTTCATTGATAATAATAATAATCAATGATGTTATCAAAGGTGTCATGAGTGCCCTAATTTGTGGGGTAATTAGCAGTGCATGGCGATGGTGCGAGTTACAGTTACCTTATGTCACAAGTTCTAGTTACTTGAGATAACTCGAACCGTAAAAGGTAAACTTATGTGGTTTTGTATGTTTAAAATGTGAGCCTAACGTCCCTGTAACCTTTGGGTTTTTTTTAAGTGAATTTCTATGTTTTTTAAAAAAAATCTTCTTCCTAACTATAAAGTCCCTGCAACCTTTGTGTTTTCAGTGAATTTCATTTTTTACCTAAAGTAATTTCATTGCTATATGTTAATCCAACCACTGCCACCATCTACAGCCTTTGGCTGTGCACAGTAGCGGTTGGCTGCAGGCCAGGCCCTGAGGCCAATCCCCAATGACCACCTAACCTCCTTGCACCATGCACGGCCTTCAGCTGTGCGCGGTGGGGGTAGCCCGCAAGGCCTGGCCTATGGACAACCCTTGTGGCCAACCCCACTATCCACCCAACCCCACGCTGTGCTTGACCCTTTGCCTGTGCATGGCGGGAGTTGTTTGCAGCCTGTCTTTCTGGATGTGGGAGGATTATCTGGGGGTTAGAATGGCTATGAGAGTGTCTATCTTGGTGTGAGAGTGGGCGCATCAATGTCATGATGGGTGCGTCAGTCTCTGTGGGTCTGTGAGTGGGTGCATGAGGGTTTCAGTGGGTCTTTGACTGAGTGGGTCTGTTAGTGGGTGTGTGAGGGTCTGCGTGGGGCAGTGAATGGGTGCACAAGGGCGTGAGTGGGTCTGTGAATGGGTGCATCAGGGTGTGAGGTGATCTATAAGTGGTTGCATCAGAGTGTGACTTGGTCGGTCAGGGTGTGAGTAGGTCTCAGAATGGGTGAATGAGGGTGTGACTGGGTTTGCAAATTGGTACTTGAGGGTAGGGGTAGGACTGCAAATGGGTGCATCAGGGTGTGAATGAATCTGTCAATAGATGCATGAGGGTGTGAGTGGGTTTGTGACTGGGTGCATGAGTTTCTCAGTACTACTATGACTGAATGAATTAATGTATAACTAATTATCTCAGTGTTTGTTTTTCTTGTCGTTGATATTCATGACTGCGTCGCAATGTTACACAGGGAGTGGGGTCGCGTTGAGCCCTGCAATGTATTCACGAATATCGTGAGCCGTGGAACAAAATTATTGTAAGGTCATAATTAGACACACAAAGACTCCCATATGACAGCCCAGGGGTAAAGGCAACTCCACCCTGACCCCTTATGCCACTTTTCATGTAAGTTATCAGTCCCGGGGACTGTGCCCCCGTTCCCTAAAATGGCGGCTTCAGCTTTCTAGTAAGGTTGCGGCCAGCCATTCACAGCATTCCTGTTGGCGTGTGCATTCGTGAATACATCGCAATCGTCACTCTTTTTCTCGGCCCCCCTTGACTGATCACCCCGAAACTTTGCATGTGCAACAAGAATTACCAGGACACTTTTTGGGGGAAAATTTCATAAAGATTTGTCAAACAGTGGCAAAACTATAGGCAAGTCACAAAAAGCTTTTTCTATTGAAACATGGTTCTAACTATTACTGCCTTTTGGCTTCCCCCGGATGGATGGATGGGTGGGTGGATATGGATATATATATATATATATATATTCTCGATGGCATGTGTAGCTGCAGATACACATGCTGTGCACATCCCGCCATCTGGTGTTGGGCTCGGAGTGTTACAAGTTGTTTTTCTTCGAAGAAGTCTTTTCGAGTCACGAGACCGAGGGACTCCTCCCATTTCGGCTCCATTGCGCATGGGCATCGACTCCATCTTAGATTGTTTTTTTTTCCGCCATCGGGTTCGGACGTGTTCCTTTCCGCTCCGTGTTTCGGGTCGGAAAGTTACTTAGAATCTCATTAAAATCGACGGTATTGTTTGCGTTCGGTATCGGGTTAGTTACAACAGATCGACACCGACTTTTGAAGAGCTCCGGTGGCCCTTCGGGGTTTTTTCGATCCCCTGTCGGGACCTGGTCGGCCCGGCCACGTGTCTCTTCAAGGCTGATGGAACGGACCCCATTCCGCTTCTGCCCAAAATGCCATAACAAGTATCCATATACAGATCAGCATCTGGTCTGTAACTTGTTTGTCGCCAGAACAAAAGGAAGATACTTGTGAAGCCTGTCGAGCGTTTCGGTCCAGAAAGACACTAAGAGACCGAAGAGCAAGAAGACTGCAAATGGCATCGGCGCCGACAGGACAAGGGCGTTTCGAGGAGGATGAAGAAGCATTCTCCATCCAGTAATCGGACTCGGATGAGATCGATCCCGAGGAAACGCCGAAAACCGTGAGTAAGACGTCGAAACACAAAACTCACGATAAGACCACTAAAGCCCAGGGGACGCCACCGCCAACAGGCCATGACTTAACCCGAAAAATAGGTGACCGATCATCGGCACCGAAAAAGGGCACGCTGGTGTCGAAGTCATCCGACTCCGGTCGAGATACCACCACACAGCAATCTCGGGCCCGAGATAGTGGCTCCGAGCAGATTCGGCACCAAGACAGCGGCACCGAAATGGGTCGGCACCGAGAGACCACGACGCCGAAAGTAAAGAAGGTTTCGTCGGAACCGAAAAAAGCAGCCGAAAAGGTTTCGATACCGAAACATCCGGCCTCGGAACCGAAAACAAGTTCCTACACTGAGGAACAAGGACTGTCCACACAAATGAAAACACATAGATTTGGACAGGAATTGGAGGCAATAGAGCCTGACTACACACAAAGAAGGCTCCATATCCAAAAAGAAACAGGGAAGATCAGTACTCTCTCTCCAATTAGAATGAAACGCAAACTTGCCTTCCAAGAAAAAGACAAGCAGCCACAGGCAAAGGTGGCTAAACAAGTAACCCCGCCACCATCTCCACAACGCTCTCCGCAACCATCACCGGTAGCCCCTCCACCAATGATGCAATCCCCAACTCATACAGGAATGAGTCAGGATGACACTGACGCATGGGACCCTTATGACGCACCAGTGTCAGATAATAGTCCTGAATGTTATCCAGCTAGACAGTCGCCACCAGAGGATAGTACAGCATACGCACAGGTGGTGTCGAGAGCAGCGGCATTTCATAATGTCAGCCTGCATGCAGAGCCCATTGAAGACGACTTTCTTTTTAACACACTGTCGTCCACACACAGCCAATATCAGAGTCTTCCCATGCTCCCCGGAATGCTAAAACACTCCAAACAAGTGTTTGAGGAGCCTGTAAAAGGAAGGGCCATTACTCCAAGAGTGGAGAAAAAATATAAACCGCCACCAACAGACCCCGTTTACATCACACAACAGCTAACACCGGATTCAGTTGTAGTAGGGGCAGCGTGCAAGAGAGCGAACTCACATACTTCAGGAGATGCACCACCTCCAGATAAAGAAAGTAGAAAATTCGACTCAGCAGGCAAAAGGGTGGCGGCGCAGGCAGCAAACCAGTGGCGTATTGCAAATTCACAGGCTTTGTTGGCCAGATACGATAGGGCCCATTGGGACGAAATGCAACACTTTATAGAACATTTGCCCAAGGAGTTCCAAAAGAGAGCGCAGCAAGTAGTAGAAGAAGGACAGAGTATCTCCAACAATCAGATACGGTCAGCAATGGATGCTGCAGACACAGCTGCTAGAACTGTCAACACAGCAGTAACAATAAGGAGACATGCATGGCTGCGTACATCAGGATTTAAACCAGAAATACAGCAAGCTGTGCTGAATATGCCATTTAACGGACAGCAGTTGTTTGGGCCGGAGGTGGACACTGCGATTGAAAAACTTAAAAAAGACACAGACACGGCCAAAGCCATGGGCGCACTCTACTCCCCACAGAGCAGAGGCACATTTAGAAAGACACAGTTTCGAGGGGGTTTCAAAGACAAAGCACAGAACCCACAACCTCACAAACAAGACCCACTTACCAGAGCCAGTATCAGCGGGGAAGTTTTCGGGGACAATATAGAGGGGGACAATTTCAAAAGAATAGAGGGAAGTTCCAAAGTCCCAAAACTCCTCAAAACAGGCAATGACTTCCAAGTCACAAATCCCCAACACATAACACCTGTGGGGGGGAGACTAACCAAGTTTTACAAACATTGGGAGGAAATAACAACAGACACTTGGGTCCTAGCAATTATCCAGCATGGTTATTGCATAGAATTTCTCAAATTCCCTCCAAACGTCCCACCGAAAACATACAATATGTTGAAACAACATATAGATCTTCTAGGACTAGAAGTTCAGGCATTGCTACTGAAAGAAGCAATAGAATTAGTACCAAACCAACAAAAAGGGACAGGAGTTTACTCTCTGTATTTTCTCATACCCAAAGAAGACAAGAGTCTGAGACCTATACTAGATCTCAGAACATTAAATACTTACATCAATTCAGATCACTTTCACATGGTGACATTACAGGACGTAATCCCACTGCTCAAACAACAAGACTACATGACAACACTAGACCTAAAGGATGCATATTTCCATATACCGATACATCCTTCACACAGAAAGTACTTAAGGTTTGTATTCCAAGGGGTACATTACCAATTCAAGGTGTTGCCATTCGGAATAACAACTGCGCCAAGAGTATTTACAAAATGCCTGGCAGTAGTAGCTGCACATATCAGAAGGCAGCAAATACATGTGTTCCCGTACCTAGACGATTGGTTAATCAAAACCAACACGCTAGAACAGTGTTCACAACACACAAAGTACGTCATAGAAACCCTACACAAGCTAGGTTTCTCAATCAACTACACAAAGTCACACCTTCTGCTGTGTCAAACACAGCAATACTTAGGGGTGACAATCAACACAGAAAAAGGGATTGCCACTCCAAGCCCACAAAGGGTTCAGGCTTTTCACAATGTAATACAGGCCATGTATCCAAAACAAAAGATACAAGTCAAAATGGTGATGAAACTACTAGGCATGATGTCCTCATGCATAGCCATTGTCCCAAACGCAAGGTTGCACATGCATCCCTTACAACAGTGCCTAGCGTCACAATGGTCCCAAGCACAGGGTCAACTTCTAGATCTGGTGTTGATAGACCGCCAAACATACACCTCGCTTCAATGGTGGAACAGTATAAATTTTAACCAAGGGCAGCCTTTCCAAGACCCAGTGCCTCAATACGTGATAACAACAGATGCCTCCATGATAGGGTGGGGAGCACACCTCAATCAACACAGCATCCAAGGACAATGGGACACTCAGCAAAAACAGTTTCACATAAATCACTTAGAACTATTAGCAGTATTTCTAGCGCTAAAAGCATTTCAACCCATAATAAGCCACAAACACATTCTTGTCAAAACAGACAACATGACAACAATGTATTACCTAAACAAACAGGGAGGGACACACTCAACACAGTTGTGTCTCCTGGCACAGAAAATATGGCATTGGGCGATTCACAACCACATTCGCCTAATAGCACAATTTATTCCTGGAATTCAGAACCAGTTAGCAGACAATCTCTCTCGGGATCACCAACAGATCCACGAATGGGAGATACACCCCCAAATACTAAACACTTACTTCCGGAATTGGGGAACACCACAAATAGATCTATTTGCAACAAAGGAAAACGCAAAATGCCGAAACTTTGCATCCAGGTTCCCACAAGATCAGTCTCAGGGCAATGCGTTATGGATGAGCTGGTCAGGGATATTTGCTTACGCTTTTCCCCCCTCTCCCACTCCTTCCATATCTGGTAAACAAATTGAGTCAAAACAAACTCAAACTCATACTAATAGCGCCAACGTGGGCAAGACAACCGTGGTACCCAACACTACTAGACCTCTCAGTAGTGCCTCATGTCAAACTACCAAACAGACCAGATCTGTTAACACAACACAAACAACAAATTAGACATCCAAATCCAGCATCGCTGAATCTAGCCATTTGGCTCCTGAAGTCCTAGAATTCGGACACCTAGACCTTACACAAGAATGTATGGAGGTCATAAAACAAGCTAGAAAACCTACCACTAGACATTGCTATGCAAATAAGTGGAAAAGATTTGTTTATTACTGCCATAATAATCAAATTCAACCCTTACACGCATCTGCCAAAGACATCGTAGGATACTTACTACATTTGCAAAAGTCAATGCTAGCTTTCTCTTCCATAAAGATACATCTTACCGCAATTTCAGCTTACCTGCAAATTACGCACTCAACTTCACTATTTAGGATACCAGTCATAAAAGCGTTTATGGAAGGCCTAAAGAGAATTATACCACCAAGAACACCACCAGTTCCTTCATGGAACCTCAACATTGTCTTAACACGACTCATGGGTCCACCTTTTGAGCCCATGCACTCTTGTGAAATGCATTTGTGTGAGAAAGTAGCCTCTTTCTAGCCTTGTTACCCCCACTTTGGGCCTGTTTGTGAGTGTATGTCAGGGTGTTTTCACTGTCTCACTGGTATCCTGCTTGCCAGGGCCCAGTGCTCATAGTGAAAACCCTATGTTTTCAGTATGTTTGTTATGTGTCACTGGGACCCTGCTAGTCAGGACCCCAGTGCTCATAAGTTTGTGACCTATAGGTATGTGTTCCCTGTGTGATGCCTAACTGTCTTACTGAGGCTCTGCTAACCAGAACCTCAGTGGTTATGCTCTCTCTTTACAAATTGTTACTAACAGGCTAGTGACCAATTTTACCAATTTACATTGGCTTACTGGAACACCCTTATAATTCCCTAGTATATGGTACTGAGGTACCCGGGGTATTGGGGTTCCAGGAGATCCCTATGGGCTGCAGCATTTCTTTTGCCACCCATAGGGAGCTCTGACAATTCTTACACAGGCCTGCCACTGCAGCCTGAGTGAAATAACGTCCACGTTATTTCACAGCCATTTTACACTGCACTTAAGTAACTTATAAGTCACCTATATGTCTAACCTTTACCTGGTAAAGGTTGGGTGCTAACAAGGTGCCCCCACATTGTTCAGGGCCAATTCCCCAGACTTTGTGAGTGCGGGACACCATTACACGCGTGTACTACATATAGGTCACTACCTATATGTAGCTTCACAATGGTAACTCCGAATATGGCCATGTAACATGTCTATGATCATGGAATTGCCCCCTCTATACCATCCTGGCATAGTTGGCACAATCCCATGATCCCAGTGGTCTGTAGCACAGACCCTGGTACTGCCAAACTGCCTTTCCTGGGGTTTCACTGCAGCTGCTGCTGCTGCCAACCCCTCAGACAGGCTTCTGCCCTCCTGGGGTCCAGCCAGGCCTGGCCCAGGATGGCAGAACAAAGGACTTCCTCTGAGAGAGGGTGTTAGACCCTCTCCCTTTGGAAAATGGTGTGAAGGCAGGGGAGGAGTAGCCTCCCCCAGCCTCTGGAAATGCTTTCATGGGCACATTTGGTGCCCATTTCTGCATAAGCCAGTCTACACCGGTTCAGGGACCCTTTAGCCCTGCTCTGGCGCGAAACTGGACAAAGGAAAGGGGAGTGACCACTCCCCTGACCTGCACCTCCCCTGGGAGGTGTCCAGAGCTCCTCCAGTGTGCTCCAGACCTCTGCCATCTTGGAAACAGAGGTGCTGCTGGCACACTGGACTGCTCTGAGTGGCCAGTGCCACCAGGTGACGTCAGAGACTCCTTCTGATAGGCTCCTTCAGGTGTTGCTAGCCTATTCTCTCTCCTAGGTAGCCAAACCTTCTTTTCTGGCTATTTAGGGTCTCTGTCTCTGGGGAAACTTTAGATAACGAATGCAAGAGCTCATCCGAGTTCCTCTGCATCTCTCTCTTCACCTTCTGCCAAGGAATCGACTGCTGACCGCGCTGGAAGCCTGCAAAACTGCAACATTGTAGCAAAGACGACTACTGCAACTCTGTAACGCTGATCCTGCTGCCTTCTCGACTGTTTTCCTGGTGGTGCATGCTGTGGGGGTAGTCTGCCTCCTCTCTGCACTAGAAGCTCCGAAGAAATCTCCCGTGGGTCAACGGAATCGTCCCCCTGCAACTGCAGGCACCAAAGAACTGCATCACCGGTCCCCTGGGTCTCCTCTCAGCACGACGAGCGAGGTCCCTTGAATCCAGCAACTCTGTCCAAGTGACTCCCACAGTCCAGTGACTCTTCAGTCCAAGTTTGGTGGAGGTAAGTCCTTGCCTCCCCACGCCAGACTGCATTGCTGGGAACCGCGACTTTTGCAGCTACTCCGGCCTCCGTGCACTTCCGGCGGAAATCCTTTGTGCACAGTCCAGCCTGGGTCCACGGCACTCTAACCTGCATTCACGACCTCCTAAGTTGTTCTCCGGCGACGTGGGACTCCTTTGTGCGACTTCGGGTGAGCACCGTTTCACGCATCCTCGTAGTGCCTGTTTCTGGCACTTCTCCGGGTGCTACCTGCTGCTGAGAGGGCTCCTTGTCTTGCTCGACGTCCCCTCTCTCTCCTGACGCAATTTGCGACATCCTGGTCCCTCCTGGGCCATAGCAGCATCCAAAAACGCTTACTGCACGATTTGCAGCTAGCAAGGCTTGTTGGCGGTCTTTCGGCGGGAAAACACTTCTGCACGACTCTCCACGGCGTGAGGGATCCGTCCTCCAAAGGGGAAGTCTCTAGCCCTTGTCGTTCCTGCAGAAACCTAAGCTTCTTCTGTCCAGTAAAAGCTTCTTTGCACCCACAGCTGGCATTTCCTGGGCATCTGCCCATCTCCGACTTGCTTGTGACTTTTGGACTTGGTCCCCTTTTTCCACAGGTACCCTCGACTGGAAATCCATCGTTGTTGCATTGCTGGTTTGTGTCTTTCCTGCAGAATTCCCCTTTCACGACTTCTATGTCCTTTGGGGAACTTTAGTGCACTTTGCACTCACTTTTCAGGGTCTTGGGGTGGGCTATTTTTCTAACCCTTACTATTTTCTAATAGTCCCAGCGACCCTCTACAAGGTCACATAGGTTTGGGGTCCATTCGTGGTTCGCATTCCACTTTTGGAGTATATGGTTTGTGTTGCCCCTATCCCTATGTGTCCCCATTGCATCCTATTGTAACTATACATTGTTTGCACTGTTTTCTAAGACTATACTGCATATTTTTGGTATTGTGTACATATATCTTGTGTATATTTCCTATCCTCTCACTGAGGGTACACTCTAAGATACTTTGGCATATTGTCATAAAAATAAAGTACCTTTATTTTTAGTATAACTGTGTATTGTGTTTTCTTATGATATTGTGCATATGACACTAAGTGGTACTGTAGTAGCTTCACACGTCTCCTAGTTCAGCCTAAGCTGCTCTGCTAAGCTACCATTATCTATCAGCCTAAGCTGCTAGACACCCTATACACTAATAAGGGATAACTGGGCCTGGTGCAAGGTGCAAGTACCCCTTGGTACTCACTACAAGCCAGTCCAGCCTCCTACAAATACTTAACATGGAAAGTTGCATTTTTAATTGCCATCACATCTCTAAGAAGAGTGAGTGAGATTCAAGCATTTACCATACAAGAACCATTTATTCAAATACACAAGCATAAAGTAGTTCTACGGACAAATCCTACATTTTTACCAAAAGTTATATCACCGTTCCACTTGAATCAAACAGTAGAATTACCAGTGGTCTTCCCACAGCCAGGTTCCGTAGCTGAAAGAGCACTACATACATTAGACATCAAAAGAGCGTTAATGTACTACATTGACAGAACAAAACTAATTCGAAAAACAAAACAATTATTTATTGCTTTCCAAAAACCTCATACAGGAAATCCAATTTCTAAACAAGGCATTGCTAGATGGATAGTTAAGTGTATTCAATGCTGCTATCTTAAAGCAAAAAGAGAACTGCCTATTACACCAAAGGCACACTCAACTAGAAAGAAAGGTGCTACCATGGCCTTTCTAGGAAATATTCCATTGACCGAAATATGTAAGGCAGCTACATGGTCTACGCCTCATACATTTACCAAACCCTACTGTGTAGATGTGTTAACGGCACAACAAGCCACAGTAGGTCAAGCAGTACTACGAACATTGTTTCAAACAACTTCAACTCCTACAGGCTGAACCACCGCTTTTGGGGAGATAACTACTTACTAGTCTGCACAGCATGTGTATCTGCAGCTACACATGCCATCGAACGGAAAATGTCACTTACCCAGTGTACATCTGTTCGTGGCATTAGTCGCTGCAGATTCACATGCGCCCACCCGCCTCCCCGGGAGCCTGTAGCCGTTTAGAAGTTGATCTTGAACATTTGTAAATTTGTAAATATATTACTTTAAACTACATTATGTACATACGTATTCACTCCATTGCATGGGCACTATTACTAGCATACACAACTCCTACCTCACCTTCTGCGGGGAAAACAATCTAAGATGGAGTCGACGCCCATGTGCAATGGAGCCGAAATGGGAGGAGTCCCTCGGTCTCGTGACTCGAAAAGACTTCTTCGAAGAAAAACAACTTGTAACACTCCGAGCCCAACACCAGATGGCGGGATGTGCACAGCATGTGAATCTGCAGCGACTAATGCCACGAACAGATGTACACTGGGTAAGTGACATTTTCCATATATATATATATATATATATATATATAGGCGATGGCATGTGTAGCTGCAGATACACATGCTATGCATATTCTGCCATTTAGTGTTGGGCTCGGAGTGTGACAAGTTGTTTTTCTTTGAAGAAGTATTTTCGAGTCATGGGATCGAGTGACTCCTCCTCTTCGGCTCCATTGCGCATGGCCATCGACTCCATGTGAGATTGTTTTCTTTCCGCCATCGGGTTCGGACGTGTTTCTTTTCGCTCCGATAGTTAGAGTCGGTAAAGTTCTATAACTAGAAGCACTGGCTCCAAAGGAAGCAGTCATCGAACCCTCGAGCCAAAACCATGAAAATCGTTTTCGGAGCTGAGGCCAAAATCCACTCCCAGCCTTTTGGTCCCCAAAAAAACATCTACTGAGCCGAAAAGGCCAGTTTATACGGAGGAGCATGGACTTTCCAAAGTACTTAAAGAAAGCCATACATTTTCAGAGGAACACACAAATGGAGGACATTGATGAAAGGCAGGCCAGAGTTCACATTCACAAGGACACTGGCAAGACCATAACTGCACCTTCTCTGAAGCCTAAGAGGAATCTGGCCTTTCAAGAACAATTGGACACTGCTCAGTCATCAGCTAAAGTGCCAAGGCCTAAACAAAAAACTCCACCTCCACAATTTTCACCTCCTCAGTATTCTCCTCAACTGCTTGTCTCTCCACCTACTACTCCCACACCTGCACAATCTCCTGCACATTCTTTCGATTCACAAGACAGTGGGGATCCATAGGATCTCCAGATCCTATACCTGATAACAGCCCAGACTGCTATCCTTCCAAACCATCACCACCAGAAGATAGCACCGGATATAATCAGATTCTGGCTAGGGCGGCATCCTACCACAATGTCGCCATGCACACCGAACCCTTAGAGGATGATTTTCTCTTCAACACATTATCTTCTGCGCACACTACCTATCAGTCCCTGACCATGATTCCAGGCATGTTAAAGCATGCACACCAGATATTTCAAGAGCCAGTCAAAGCCAGGATAATTACTCCTAGAGTGGAGAAAAAGTATAAACCACCTCCCTCTGATCTGACATTCATTACTCAACAACTGCCGCCTGATTCTGTAGTTGTCAGCGCGGCCAGAAAGAGAGCCAACTCCCAGTCATCTGGTGATGCACCACCACCAGACAAGGAGAGCAGAAAATTTGATTCTGTTGGCAAAAGGGTAGCATTGCATGCAGCCAACCAACGGAGGATAGCCAACTCCCAAGCACTATTGGCTAGGTATGATTGGGCCCACTGGGACGAGATGAAGGATATCATACAACATCTCCCCAAATACCAACAAAAAAGGGCACAACAAATAGTCAAGGAAGGGCAGGCTATTTCTAATAACCAGATTAGATCAGCCCTAGACTCAGCAAAAACAGCAGCTAGAACAATTAATACTGCTGTTACTATACGGAGACATGCATGGCTTCAGCCTTCAGGGTTTAAGCCTGAAATTCAACAGGCAGTCCTTAACATGCCGTTCAATCAAAAACAGCTTTTTGGCCCTCAAGTAGATACGGCTATTGAGAAAATGAAGAAAGACTCAGACACTACTAAAGCCATGGGTGCTTTGTATACAACACAATACAGGGGATCCTTTCGAAAACCCCAATACAGAGGTGGTTTTAGAGGACAAACACCTGAGGCATCCACTTCACAATCAAAGCCAACCTACCAACCTCAATACCAATGAGGTGGGTTTAAAGGTAATTACAGAGGCCAATTCCCCAGAGTCAGGGGAAAATATCAGCCAACAAAACAAGCCTCACAGCCAAAACAGTGACTTACTCTATTGCTTCCCATCTCACACCTCATCTGTGGGGGAAAGACTGCAAAGGTTCCCCAACAATTGGCTACCCATTACAACCGACAACTGGGTATTCTCTATTATCGCAATGGTTATTGCATAGAATTAACACAAATTCCCCTAAATATACCTCCAAAACCACACAATCTCTCCTCCCAACATATCTCAATGTTGCAAGAAGTGAAATCGCTATTACTCAAACAAGCCATAGAGCTTGTACCACAACATCAGGTAGGAACAGGGGTTTACTCACTGTACTTCCTCATCCCCAAAAAAGACGGAACCTTAAGACCAATATTAGATCTCAGAACTCTCAATCTTTGCATCCTGTCAGAAAACTTTCACGTGGTAACACTACAGGATGTGGTCCCACTGCTACAGCAGCAAGATTTCATGGCAACATTAGATCTCAAGGATGCGTATTTTCGCATATCCATCCATCCAGCGCACAGAAAATATCTCAGGTTTGTAATTCAAGGAAAACATTACCAGTTCAAAGTATTACCCTTTGGGATAACAACAGCTCCCAGAGTTTTTACAAAATGTTTGGCAGTGGTAGCCGCCTACCTAAGAAGACAACACATTCATGTCTTCCCATATCTCGAGGATTGGCTAATAGTCTACCATGTCTTCCCATATCTCGACGATTGGCTAATAAAGTCTACCAGTCATACACAGTGCCAAAATCATACACATTATGTAATACAAACCCAATACACCCTAGGGTTCTCCATAAACTCCCAAAAATCCCACCTACAACCTGCGCAAATGCAACAGTATTTAGGAGCCACGCTAAATAAACAAACAGCACTTGCAAGTCCAAGTCCAAGTCCACAAAGAGTGCAAGCATTTCATAGTGTACTAGCACAAATTCAGCCAGACCAACAGTACACAGTCAAATTCGTAATGAAACTGTTAAGCATGATGGCATCATGCATCGCCATTGTCCCAAATGCAAGTTTACACATGCAGCCTTTACAACAGTGCCTCGCACAGCAATGGTCCCAGGCACAGGGTCACCTCCAAGATCTAGTGTTGATAGACCGCCAAACATGCATATCACTTCAGTGGTGGAATTCCACAAATCTAAACAAGGGGCAGCCTTTTCAAGACCCTGAGGCCTCTCACCATACTTACAACAGATGCATCAATGATTGGATGGGGGCATACCTCAACAATCACAGCATTCAAGGACAATGGGACACCAAACACAAACATTTTTACATAAATCACCTAGAATTGCTAGCCGTAGTCCTAGCACTCAAAGCTTTTTAGCCTCTTCTCACTCACAAGAACGTCCTTATCAAAACAGACATGACAACAATGTATTACCTAAACAAACAAGGAGGGACCCATTCATCCCAACTGTCCCACCTAGCCCAAAAGATTTGGCATTGGGCAATCCACAACAACATTCACCTAGTAGCACAATACATTCCAGGGATACACAACCAATTGGCAGACGTTCTCAACCGAGATCATTAACAAACACTTGAGTGGGAAATTCATCCCCAAGTGCTTCAGACATACTTTAACCACATGGGGAACACCAGACATAGACCTATTCGCCACCAGTGAAAACGCTAAATGCCAAAACTTTGCATCCAGGTACCCACATCCTCTATCCAAGGGCAATGCTCTATTGATGAATTGGTCAGGGATATTTGCTTACGCTTTTTCCCCCTCTTCTGCTCATTCCATTTCTAGTCAACAAACTGCGTCAAAATAAACTCAAACTTATACTTATTGCACCAATGTGGGCACGTCAACCCTGGTACACAACACTGTTAGATCTCTCAGCGGTGCCACATATCAAACTCCCCAACAGACCAGATCTGTTAACCAAAACAAACAACTGATCAGGCATCCAGATCCCAAAATGCTCAATCTAGCGATTTGGCTCCTGAAATTATAGAGTTTGGATATCTACAACAACCAACTGAATGTATGGAAGTAAATAAACAGGCAAGAAAGCCCACTATCAGACAGTGTTATGCAAACAAATGGAAAAGGTTTGTATATTACTGTCAATCTAAACAAAATGCCCCTCTTTCAGCGTCAATACAAGACACTGTAAGTTACTTGCTTTATTTACAAAAAGCAAATCTAGCCTTTTCATCCATTAAAATACATCTCACTGCAATCGCTGTGTATTTGCAAAATATAAAACACAACTCTTTATTAAGAGTCGCTGTTATCAAAGCCTTCATGGAAGGATTAAAACGCATTATTCCACCTAGAACACCTCCAGTGCATTCGTGGAATCTAAACATAGTGCTCACAAGACTCATGGGTACACCATTTGAACCTATGCCTTCATGTCAAATTCAATACCTAACATGGAAAGTTGCCTTCCTAGTTGCAATCATTTCATTAACAAGAGTTAGTGAAATACAAGCTTTCACTATTCAAGAACCATTCAAACAAGTACACAAACATAAAGTTGTACTTAAAACACACCCAAAATTTCTCCCAAAGGTTATATCACCGTTTCATAGCAATCAAACAGAGGAACTACCAGTCTTCTTCCCACAGCCAGACTCTGTAGCAGAAAGAGCCCTGCATACATTAGACATTAAAAGAGCACTAATGTATTACATAGATAGAACTAAATCAAAGGAAAACCAAGCAATTATTTGTGGCGTTCCAAAAACCACATACTGGTAACCCTATCTCAAAGCAAGGGCTAGCTAGATGGGTAGTAAAATGCACCCAAACGTGTTACCTAAAAGCTAAAAGGCAGCTATTAGTTACACCTAAGGCACACTCCATCCGCAAAAAAGGAGCTACAGTGGCTTTCTTAGGAAACATACCAATGGCCGAAATGTGTAAAGAAGCCACTTGGTCAACACTGCATACATTTACCAAGCATTACTGTGTAGATGTGTTAGCAACACAACAGGCCACAGTAGGACAGGCTTTACTAAGAGCACTATTTCAAACAACTTCAACTCCTACAGGCTGACCACCGCTTATGGGAGGAGAACTGCTTTGTAGTCTATGCATAGCATGTGAATCTGCAGCTACACATGCCATTGAACGGAAGAGGTCACTTACCCAGTGAACATCTGTTCGTGGCATGTTCCGCTGCAGATTCACATGCTCCCTCCCACCTCCCCAGGAGCCTGTAGCCGTTTAAGTTCAACATTCACTTGTGTATATGTGTGTATACATATATATATATATATATATATATATATATATATATATATATAAATAAATATTCTCCATTTGCATGGACATCTCTTTTCTTCATACTCTATCACTCCTACCTTACCCTCTGCGGGAAAATAATCTAACATGGAGTCGATGCCCATGCGCAATGGAGCCGAAGAGGAGGAGTCACTCGATCCTGTGACTCGAAAATACTTCTTTGAAGAAAAACAACTTGTGACACTCCGAGCCCAACACTAGATGGCAGAATATGCATAGCATGTGAATCTGCAGCGGAACATGCTACGAACAGATGTATACTGGGTAAGTGATTTTTTTTGTATATATATATATATATATGTATATATATCTTATATATATATATATATAGATGGATCAAAATTGTAAACCCTGCATAACAATAAAAAGAGTTTTACAAATGAAAGATGCTTTCAACATCTGTCATATTTCAACATGCCAGAAGACCCTTTTTTGATCATGTGGCTGTTATGGCAAAAGGAAACTATATTCAAATGATCCTCATAAGAACTATGTTAATTGCCTCCACCCATCTAACAAGCCTAAAGACTGAAAGATATGGAGAAAGTTTGCTGTAAAAACTTGAAAGGATAGGGAAGCAAAGCTCTTGTTGTGACTTAAAGTATCAGGAGTTGAGGATGCCTTAGATGAGGAATTGATTTTTTCTTCTAACACATTAAAAAAGGCCCACAAGAAGTCTTAGTCGGAACTAAAAAACTATCCTTGAAATAGTTTCAACAGCAGAAGATCCATCTACTGCAAAGCAAGCCATGAAGGGATCCAGGCAGGCCAGTAAAATCCTGAAGTGGCTCAGAAGAACAAGAATCTTAAGCTTAAAGTAGAACCATCTCCAACAAGGAAGCCATATACTCACCCATCTCCAGAGACTTAAAACATACTGTTTTTGCCTTCATCTTTCCTCTTGCCTTCATTGAGCTGACAAAGGTACACTCAGTAATACAGCAGTAACAGCTATCAGGAATGCAAATGCCTTTGAGGTTGTAGGTCACTTTGATGGACAGATGTAGGTTGGCCTAGCCCAATTTCTCGAGACCTACCACAACCTGGCACTCGTTGGTCTGTGTCTGAGGGCATTGTGACGGCCGACCCGCGGTAGCCCGTACACAAATCCGACTGGTGCTGACGCTGCCTCTAGTGCCCCGGATCCTCATGCCGAGGTAACCAATCCGGAATTCCTTCCGGGGGCAGAGGTGGGACCTCGGGCTGCTGAAAAGCAAGCCGGAAACTGCAGCGCGCAACGGAGGAGCGGGGCGACACGGCGTCGGAGGAAGGAACGGAATAATTCAAGGAGAGCGGAAAGGAGCAGAGGAGTCGTCCGGTGGACCGGCCATCTCGGCGTCCCATGAGGCGTGGCGAGAGCAGACCTGCCACGCTTCCGGAGAAGCGTGGCATTCACAGGTGCGTGTAAAGAGCCCGAAAAGGGGCACAACGGTAGGTTGGGAGGAGAAGGGAACAACAATCCAGAGAGAGTGGGAGGAAGGGAGGAGAAGGGAACACAAGACAAGGGGGGAGTGGGAGGACGGGTCCAGGAAAGGGGGAAAAGTATACCTAATAAAACCCTACAAAACGAACAGAGAGACCCAGAAAAGAAGCAGTAGAAGAAAAGAACACAAAGAGAGAACAGTGTAGCAGAAGTTACTTCTAGAAAAGCAGAGAGACACAGAGCAATATAGAAGAAATACCAGAGAAAGAGATAGAGAGACAGAGACCACAAAAGAAGCTCGTAAAGAAACCGAAAGGTAGAAAAAAAAAGAAAGGATAGGGCAAAAAGGAAACTAGGCAAAAGAAGGAAAAGGAACTTACCGATACCTTTCTTGTTTGTTCCCCCACATGCGCTTCCTGGGAGACCTGCCAGAGAGAAAACAAACCAAGGAAGAGGTGAAAATCCAGGGAAAGGACAACGCACGGAAACATTAAAGAACATCAGAAAGTTACGTAAATGAAGAACTATCCTGTCACAAAACCATAATAAAGCACATCCAAGACAAACCAAACCTATTTCTACGTGTCGTCCTTGAACCCGCCCGGTCACAGGCATGAAAAGGTTTTATGAATAAATTGACAGTAGCCCGCTGGGGGGGTGCCTACATGCGATTGTGTGTAGCCATGTCCACAGGTGGCACAGCGTTATGACAAAGGATGATGACACCAACTTATGGTGCTCAGGGGCTAATGGAGGCAGTTACCATACCTAATTTGGCATACGGGGGGTTCACAAGGTGAAGAGTGTTCGGTTAGATACAGTTTCCACCAGAAAGAGCGTTCCTGAAACTAAGTTACTCTTTTGCAAATTGTTTTAATCGGAAGTTTATCATGTGTTTTAAATATTGCCAGTGCCAAATTTGTAATAAAAATGCAAAGCAGTGCTCAAAAGACAGCTGTCAGTGCTGCTAAATGTCCTGCGCCAAATACCAATGATGGGTAGTACTGAATGTACCACATGCCTCTTTAATCCACTGCCAGACCCTCCCTGCCCTTTTTCAGTCTCTTGCAGACTCCTGCTTTCTCCCTTTTTGACTGTTTTTCTGTCTTCTCTTCCTTCTTTCTATCCTGTTTGTGCATTTTACCTCTCTTGCTTTTGGGGAATGTCTGATAAGGAAAAAGTGCTAGTGCGTTCCACTTTTCCTCAAAAATGACCACCACTGTGCCCCACTGGCAATTACCGGCTCAAATGAAATAAATTCCTTTGTTCATGTAAAGATAGTATGATTTTAGTTGCATGAACCCTGCCTTATTTGCTGGCAACAGAATCTTTCTGCCTTGTCCACTACAAAATTGGACCTCTCAGTCATAAAATTACTTAAGACCCGTTTCCTCAAACAGCTCTGTTATAACACCCATGTTCGATGGCATATGTCGCTGTAGATACACATGGTATGCATGAGCTCGCCATCTGGTGTTGGGTCAGAGTGTTACAAGTTGTTTTTCTTCGAAGAAGTGTTTTCGAGTCACGGGACCGAGTGACTCCTCCTTCTGTGCTCATTGCGCATGGGCGTCGACTCCATCTTCGATTGTTTTCTTTCCGCCATCGGGTTCGGACGTGTTCCTGTCGCTCCGGGTTTCGGAACGGAAAGATAGCTGAAAACGGAAGATTTTCGACGGTATCGTTGCGATCCGGTTCGAGATAGACACATACGACGACGCGTTGAACATCGAAGCGCTTCGGTACCCTTCGGGGTAGATTTCGGCACCCCGTCGGGGCCTAGTCGGCCCGACCGCGTGGAGAACAACGCCGATGGAACGGACCCCGTTTCGATTCTGCCCCGAATGCCACAACAAATATCCTTATACGGACCTACACTCGGTCTGTAACCTGTGCTCGGTCTGTAACCTGTGCCTGTCACCCGAGCACAGCGAAGAATCCTGTGAGGCCTGTCGGGCGTTCCGGTCCCGAAAAACTCTGCGCGACCGTCGAGCGAGAAGACTGCAGATGGCGTCCACGCCAAAGGAGCGTCGACAGTTCGAGACAGAAGAGGAACAGGAGGAATCCTTTTCCATCCAGGATTCAGACTCCGACGAGCTAGACTCTACAAAAACTGTGAGTAAGACGTCGAGATCAGAACTTAAAAAAGGAAAGAAGGCCCAGGGGACGCCACTGCCAACCGGCCATGGCTCCACCCAAATTCTCGGTGACCAACAATCGGCACCGAAAAAGGCCCATTCAGTGTCGAGATCGTCCGACTTCGGTCGAGACACCGGCACGCAGCCTCCTCGGGACCGAGAGAGTGCTAAACAGAAGCATCGACACCGAGAGTTCGGTGTCGACACGGATCGACGCCGAGACAGTGGCGCCGAAGACCATAGAGGCCAAGAATTTTCGGCACAGAAAAAGAGGAAGGTTACCTCGGAGCCGAAAAAACAATCAACAGGGTTTTCGGAGCCGAAAAAAGCGACATCAGACCCTGTTTCAGGCTCCTATACTGAAGAGCATTCTATGTCTTCACAAATGAAGAAACATAGATTTGAACAAGAACTGCAATCCACTGACGTGGATCACACGCAAAAGCGTATCTTTATTCAGCAGGGGACTGGGAAGATCAGTACCCTTCCACCTGTCAAACGAAAGAGAACGCTTCAGTTTACTCCTCAGCAACAAACAGCACAAAAGGTAACACCTCCTCCCTCGCCTCCACCTGTAACTCCGGCTTCGCCAACTTACACCCCGTCACATTCGCCAGCTCACACCGCCATGAGCCACGATGACCAAGATCAGGATGCGTGGGACTTGTACGACGCACCAGTGTCTGATAACAGCCCAGACACATACCCAACTAGGCCATCACCACCGGAAGACAGCACAGCCTACTCACAAGTGGTGGCTAGGGCAGCACTATTCCATAATGTGGAACTACACTCGGAACAAGTAGAGGATGATTTTTTATTTAACACCCTCTCTTCAACCCACAGCTCCTACCAAAGCCTGCCGATGCTCCCAGGCATGCTACGCCATGCAAAGGACATTTTCAAAGAGCCAGTTAAAAGTAGGGCAGTGACGCCTAGGGTGGACAAAAAGTATAAGGCGCCTCCTACGGACCCTGTATTCATCACCTCTCAGCTGCCACCAGATTCTGTGGTGGTAGGGGCTGCCAGAAAACGGGCAAATTCACACACTTCTGGGGATGCACCTCCCCCAGATAAAGAAAGCAGGAAGTTCGATGCAGCCGGGAAGAGGGTTGCTGTCCAAGCAGCAAACCAGTGGCGCATTGCAAATTCACAAGCGCTGCTAGCGCGATACGACAGAGCCCACTGGGATGAGATGCAGCATCTCATTGAACATCTCCCAAAAGATCTGCAAAAAAGAGCAAAACAGGTTGTTGAGGAGGGTCAAAACATTTCAAACAATCAAATACGCTCCTCCATGGATGCAGCAGACACGGCCGCAAGGACCATTAATACGTCGGTTACCATCCGTAGGCACGCATGGCTCAGAACGTCTGGATTCAAGCCAGAAATTCAGCAGGCAGTGCTTAACATGCCAGTAAACGAAAAACTTCTGTTCGGTCCGGAGGTCGACACGGCCATAGAAAAACTCAAGAAGGACACTGACACTGCCAAGGCCATGGGCGCACTCTACTCCCCGCAGAGCAGAGGATCTTATAACACCTTCCGCAAAACACCTTTTAGAGGAGGGTTTCGGGGTCAGGCCACACAAGCTAGCACCTCACAGTCTGCACCGCCCACCTACCAGGGACAGTACAGGGGAGGTTTTCGGGGCCAGTATAGAGGGGGGCAATTCCCTAGGAATAGAGGAAGATTTCAAAGCCCCAAAACCACTACCAACAAGCAGTGACTCACACGTCACTCACCCCTCCCACACAACACCAGTGGGGGGGAGGATAGGTCAATATTACGAAGTATGGGACAAAATAACTACAGACACATGGGTCCTAGCAATTATCCAACATGGTTATTGCATAGAATTCCTGCAATTCCCTCCAGACATACCACCAAAATCACAAAATTTATCAAAATACCATTCACAGCTTCTAGAGATAGAAGTTAAAGCACTACTGCAAAAAAATGCAATAGAATTAGTACCAAGCACACAAATAAACACAGGAGTTTATTCACTGTACTTCTTGATACCAAAAAAGGACGAAACACTGAGACCAATTCTAGACCTCAGAGTAGTAAACACATTCATCAAATCAGACCACTTTCACATGGTCACACTACAAGAAGTGTTACCATTGCTCAAAAAACACAACTACATGACAACCCTAGACCTCAAAGACGCATATTTCCATATACCAATACATCAATCACACAGGAAATATCTAAGGTTTGTATTCAAAGGAATACATTACCAATTCAAAGTATTGCCATTTGGTTTAACAACCGCTCCAAGAGTATTCACAAAATGCCTAGCAGTAGTCGCTGCACACATCAGAAGGCAGCAAATACATGTGTTCCCGTATCTAGACGACTGGCTAATCAAAACCAGTTCGCTCACACAATGCTCAAACCACACAAATCAAGTCATACAAACCCTCTACAAACTAGGGTTCACCGTCAACTTTGCAAAATCAAACATTCTGCCAAGCAAAGTACAGCAATATCTAGGAGCCATAATAGACACGACAAAAGGAGTAGCAACGCCAACTCCACAAAGTATCCACAATTTCAACAGAGTCATTCAACACATGTCTCCAAACCAAACAATACAAGCAAAAACAATACTACAGCTCCTAGGCATGATGTCCTCATGCATAGCCATTGTCCCAAACGCAAGACTGCACATGAGGCCCTTACAACAGTGCCTAGCCTCACAGTGGTCTCAAGCACAGGGTCACCTTCTAGATCTGGTGTTGCTAGACCGCCAAACTTACCTCTCGCTTCTATGGTGGAACAGTATAAATTTAAACATAGGGCGGCCTTTCCAAGACCCAGTGCCACAGTACGTAATAACAACAGATGCTTCCATGACAGGGTGGGGAGCACATCTCAATCAACACAACATAAGAGGACAATGGAACATGCATCAAACAAAACTGCATATAAATCATCTAGAATTATTAGCAGTTTTTCAAGCACTAAAAGCTTTCCAACCAATCATAACCCACAAATACATCCTTGTCAAAACAGACAACATGACAACGATGTATTATCTAAACAAACAAGGAGGAACACATTCAA
Source organism: Pleurodeles waltl (assembly GCF_031143425.1). NCBI lineage: Eukaryota > Metazoa > Chordata > Amphibia > Caudata > Salamandridae > Pleurodeles > Pleurodeles waltl. Next base: position 852,109,548 of record NC_090444.1, read on the forward strand.
CGCAGTTAAGCTTGTTAGCTCAAAAAATATGGAAGTGGGCAATCCACCATCAAATTGGTCTAATAGCACAGTTTATTCCGGGGATCCAGAATCAGCTGGCAGACAATCTCTCTCGAGATCACCAGCAAGTCCACGAATGGGAAATCCACCCACAGATTCTGAACACCTACTTCACACTCTGGGGAACACCACAAATAGACTTATTGGCAACAAAAGAGAAAGCAAAATGCCAAAGCTTCGCGTCCAGATACCCACACAAGCAATCCCAAGGCAATGCCCTATGGATGAACTGGTCAGGAATATTTGCTTACGCTTTTCCTCCTCTCCCTCTCCTTCCTTACCTAGTAAACAAATTGAGTCAAAACAAAGTCAAACTCATTTTAATAGCACCAACGTGGGCAAGACAACCCTGGTACACAACACTGCTAGATCTGTCTGTAGTACCACACATCAAACTGCCCAACAATCCAGATCTGTTAACGCAACACAACCAACAGATCAGACACCCGGACCCAGCATCGCTGAATCTAGCAATCTGGCTCCTGAAATCCTAGAATTCGGACACTTACAACTTAGCCAAGAGTGTATGGAAGTCATAAAGCAGGCCAGAAGGCCATCCACTAGACACTGCTACGCAAGTAAGTGGAAACGATTTGTTTGGTACTGCCATCATAATCAGATACAACCACTAGACGCAACTCCAAAACATATAGTAAATTACTTGCTCCATTTACAAAAAGCAAAGCTAGCCTTCTCTTCTATTAAAATACACCTTGCAGCAATATCTGCATACCTGCAAACTACCTATTCAACTTCCTTGTATAGGATACCAGTTATCAAAGCATTCATAGAAGGGCTTAAAAGAATTATACCACCAAGAACACCACCTGTTCCTTCATGGAACCTAAACGTGGTTCTAACAAGACTCATGGGCCCACCTTTCGAACCCATGCACTCTTGCGGAATACAATTCCTAACCTGGAAAGTTGCCTTTCTCATCGCCATTACATCTCTAAGAAGAGTAAGTGAAATTCAAGCGTTCACAACACAAGAGCCTTTTATACAAATACATAAAAATAAGGTCGTCCTACGACCTAATCCAAAATTTTTACCAAAAGTTATTTCACCATTCCATCTAAATCAAACGGTAGAACTACCAGTTTTTTTCCCACAGCCAGATTCTGTGGCTGAAAGAGCACTACATACATTAGATGTCAAAAGAGCATTAATGTACTACATTGACAGAACAAAAAACATCAGAAAAACTAAACAGCTATTTATTGCATTCCAAAAACCTCATGCAGGTAACCCAATATCAAAACAAGGTATAGCCAGATGGATAGTTAAATGCATCCAAATCTGCTACCTTAAAGCAAAAAGACAACTGCCCATTACTCCCAGGGCACATTCAACAAGGAAAAAAGGTGCTTCAATGGCCTTTTTAGGAAACATCCCAATGCAGGAAATATGTAAGGCAGCCACTTGGTCTACGCCTCACACATTCACCAAACACTACTGTATAAATGTGCTATCCGCACAACAAGCTACAGTAGGTCAAGCTGTATTAAGAACTCTATTTCAGACAACTTCTACTCCTACAGGCTAAACCACCGCTTATGGGGAACTAACTGCTTACTAGTCTATGCATACCATGTGTATCTACAGCGACAGATGCCATCGAACTGAAAATGTCACTTACCCAGTGTACATCTGTTCGTGGCATCAGTCGCTGAGATTCACATGGACCCACCCACCTCCCCGGAAGCCTGTAGCAGTTCAGAAGTTACCTTCAATTTTGTACATTTGTATATATATTATTTAATCCTTTAATAGGTACATACTTACATTTTTCATTGCGCGGGCACTATTACTATAGTACAACTCCTACCTCACCCTCTGCGGGGAAAACAATCGAAGATGGAGTCGACGCCCATGCGCAATGAGCACAGAAGGAGGAGTCACTCGGTCCCGTGACTCGAAAACACTTCTTCGAAGAAAAACAACTTGTAACACTCCGACCCAACACCAGATGGCGAGCTCATGCATACCATGTGAATCTCAGCGACTGATGCCACGAACAGATGTACACTGGGTAAGTGACATTTTCATTATATAATGAGTACCTGCCTGCCTGGAAAACTTGATTTTAATGCATCAGTCTCAAAGGAGATGGAAAGAGACTCCTTGAAGACAATCATTTGTCAGACATCAGTCAGTGTGCTACTTACTTATCTGACTGTAGTAGACTTTTGGTGGTCCCTTTATTGGACAGCACCATTAGGCCCCAGTGTTCACTTCTGTACAGCACACTGTTTTATATGAGTGACATGTGTATATATGGTTTCTTATGCGTTTGTTTGCCCAGAATTTGTATTTCATTTAGAACAGCAGGAAAGCATGTGTACCATGACAAGGAAGGGGCTTCCTACAGATGTAATCAGTGCACCAACTGGAGCTCCTATACATGCATTACCAACCTTCAGAAGCTCAGCTGTATAGTTGGTTTGAAGCTTAGTCTTCTTACGTTTCCGTAATCCTGTCATGCACACATATTGTTTTGTGACATCTACCATCATGCTTAATACTTCTTATGATTTTAAGCAGATAAATTAGTCCTTAACAATTGCCAGTGACATCAGTTCCTTCTGTTTTGGTGTGCACACAGATGCTTGATATGCCAACCTGGTTGTATGGCATGACGGGAAGGTGTAATAAAGCAAATAACAACCACATATCTGAATCCAGCTTCATAAAATAACACCTGATCTATGTGGAATTATGTTATACTGTTAATGGAAATAAATAAATCTTTAACTGAGGAGCCCATGGCTAGCAGCTGTGGACTCAACTACCAGGAATTTATAAAGCAACTTACATTGTGTAGGGTTTAGTCATGACTCTATAAACATTAGGTGGGAAGGTAAATCCTTGTTTGAGTAGTCTTTTAGTTGTTGCAGTCTCAGTTCAACCATCTAAACCACACTGGTTGCCTCGTCTGTGTTCTTCACGCTTGTCCCTGGTTTCACATGTTGTCACTGGCTTTTGAGGAGCCCCTCAGGAGAACAACAGATAAGATGATATCCTGAGTCTTGAAAATTCACTGGTCGCCTTCACCCATATGCCAACACCCCCTGTCGTAGTTTGGACTCTTGGTCTGGGCAAGACTTCTGGTTCAAGGATGACAGTACTTATGTTTGTAGGTGACTATGCCTATCCTACAACAAGTTGCAACCGTAGTCCCAACCCTTCGTGCTCACTAGCAGTACCTCACGAACAACCCAAACAGTTAAAGGTGATCTGTGGTAGCCTGTACGCATGGAATGTCATGGTTAAACAGAGATTACCCCTTTCTCACAGATATATTATGTCTCAGCCAAACACAGGCAATAACGAAGATTCAGTAATGTGTCAATAGTTTTTATTTAATACAATGCAGTAAATCGTATTGGCTGCAATGATTAGGATAATGAACAGTACAAGAGATAGAATTGTAAAGACGAGGGTCATGATTATGCAGACCCCCACCCTCTTGCATTAGCATATAAAGACATAAAGTGCATCATATGTCCATGTACCCTATCATAATAGACCTAACCTTCCTAGAGGAGAGCTGGGTATGTTAAACCTAAACTGCCAATGCCATGTCCCTGGAAGGAGCCCCCAACCCTGGTTACCTTGAGTGAGGTCTCGAGCTCAGACTTCGGAAGAACACGAAGTCCGGGTCAGCGTAAAGGCGACGTGCAGCATTGATAGCAGCGATGGTATCTGGTCGGAATCCCTCTGATTATCTGTCTGAAGTGTGATGTATTTATACAGATCTACTTGGACCCCTGACGTAGGTTGTTCCAAAACAATAGATAACGCCTCATGCTTGGGACAGTAATTTCTTATGTGAGCACCTACGGTTTGTTTGTCTTTGTTGTATGAGTTGACGCCTTAGTGCGGTGACACTGATAACATAACTCTAAACAAAAGGGCCTAACTATAAACAAGGCAGCCATCTTAGACAATGTATTTAATTCTTCTAAGACAGAGAAGGCTAAGTAGGTTAAAAGTCACTAAGTGACGGGGGCACAAGTCTGCAAGCCAAAGGCTAAGCTAACTCCTGTATCCCATTAAAACAAACACGGATTCACTATACCCCTAGTGTATCAGGCTGAGATGAAACATGCATAAGCAGTCTCTACGCTATCCCCTCCACCAATATTTGTTAGGTTGTGTAGTTGTAGGTGGCCTTTCACCTTATGGTTCTTAACACCCTCCCCCCAAAGAGAATAATAGCATATCCTTACTTGCCTGAGGCCATGACAATGCCCTGGGGCTATGGAAAGCAGGGCAGTGATGTTCTTCTCCCTCAGGGTCCTGGAGCTTATCTGTTTTCTCCTCTTGATCCTGCGGTCTCAGCTGTATCCTCTTGCTTTGTACTCCTCTTCTCGCTCTCAATATCTCTTCTCCCTCCTGCACTGTGTTCCTTTCCTCACCTCTGATGTAATTATTTCCTTGTTGCTCTTGTTCTGTCTCATCCTACTGCCAAATACCACTCTCTTCATGCCTTTCTGCCTCCAGTGTCCTCTCTCTTACAGCCACACTTCTGTTATACACATTTTCTCTTGTTGGACGCAGCTGCAACCAGTGTGTGAGTAGAATGCTGCCTTGTGGTTCCTCTTTACCCTCTTTGGGGATGTGTAGTGGGACTCCCGGTTACATCACCTTCTCTCCAAGAATGGCTGATTGGGCCACTGAACCATGGTTTTCACGGATAGACAGAAAGTCAACATTGGTTTGTAGGGCACCGGTCTGACGACGGGCCTGAAATGAAAAATGTTTAACAGCCAAAACCAACAGCCAAAAACCAACCAAGGGTATCCTTGGGTTAGAATGTTTATTTTGAGCCAGCCAAACTGGAGAAGCATGATCAGTCCATAAGAGGATGGGCCGACCCAGGAGTTCGTATTGTGAAGCCTCTTTGGCCCATTTAATGGCTTTTCAATTGTAGCACATTGCATTTCACAGGGCAGTAGCTTCCAATTAAACCACAGGATGAGGTCCCGAGAAGCATCAGGTTGGGACAACGCAGCTCCCAGAAAGTTTGGACAAAAAAGGACAGGATTGCATAGCTTCTCTCCACTGTGGGAGTCCAGAGTTTCAAAGTAGATGGGTATTTCTATTGTTAAAGATACATTAAGGGGGTAGCCATATCAGAACAAAATAGGTATAAAACTATGGTAGTACCCTACCAAGCACAGAAAAGTCCAGAGCTCTTTTTTCATGGTATGTCTGGGAATGTTTTTAATGGTTTCAGCTTTGTCAACCCTAGGGTAAATCACCCCGGCTTCAAATTGGTAACTGAGATACCAGATACCAGATTGACCTTGTGGCTATAAGGCATTTTTACAGGTCTTATTTTGAGGCCAGTTGTCTGTAAAGCCATGAATAATGCCTCTTAGTATTGTAAGTGCTCTTCTCAGGACAAACTGAGAATCACAGTGTTGTCCAGTTAGGCTACATTATATTTCTTGTGTGGTCTTAACATCTTATCCATTAACCTTTGAAACTTTGCTGACGCCCCTTTGAACCCGAAAGGGAGAACCCTGAACTGGTACAGCCCAGAAGGAGAAGCAAAAGGTTTTTTTTTTGTTTTTTTTTCTTGGCTTTTCAGCTAAGGGAATCTGCCAGTAACCTTTCGTAAGGTTGAGAGTTGATTAAATTATCTACACCCAGCATAGGTTACGTATTGAAATTAGATATACTGTTAAGCTGTCTAAGGTCAATACAAAACCTCAATGAGCCATTAGGTTTTGGGACTAAAACCATAGGAGAGCACCAGGCACTAGTTGATGGCTCTTATGATCCTGTCTTGTAACATAGCTCTTACTTCTTTCTCTACTGCTTCCTTCTGGCTTCATGGATTATATATGGACAGAGCGGTACTATTTTGTTCCCTTCTGTAACAATATCATGGTGAAGAAGAGTGGTTGACCGTGGTTTCCCTGAAAACAAGTCTTTATATCTGTGAAGAAGAGTTTTCAGTTGGCTTTCTTGGATCTGTGTAATTTGTGAACTCTTATAAATATCTTCTATGCCTTGTCCTGCTGTAGTAGGTGCAAATGAAATATGAAAGGGTTGGAGTCTGCAACTAGGAGTACTAGATGTAGGGCTGACTTGGCTAATGTATCTTCCTATTATTTCAATAGTTTGATAAAGTAAAACTGTCCCCCTTCATCTTCATGAGGAGCCACTACTCTAGTAACTGAAGAAGTTCTGTGGAAAACCCGATAAGGGGCCCTTCCATGTGGCCAACAGTTTAGTGTCAGAAGAGGGCAACATGATCAGAACCTTGTCTCCTGTTTTAAACTCTCTTAACCTAGTTCTCTTGTCATATGTTTCCTTCTTTTTAAGTTGAACCTTCTGTAGATTCACTCTGACCTGATCCCACAAAGGCCCAATATTAGACTTTAGTTAGGCTGCAAATTCAAGGAGATTTTTCCCCTCATCTTCCTCAGCCTCCCACTGTCCAGCTGCCATATCAAGAAGGGTTCTGGGTTGTCTGGAGAATACAAACTCGAAAAGGGGAAAATATTTTGAGCTTTGCACATGAGACGGTACAGCAGAAAGGACGAGGACAAAGTTTCCAATAGCACTCCTTTCCTGTTTTGTATTTTTTAATACAGTTTTTATTGTGAGATTATACTGTTCCACCATGCCGTCAATTTGTGATAAATTTGTGGTAAACGGGCGTGCAGATCTGTTGTATACCCAGAATCCTGCAGACTTGGAATATTATTTCTTACATAGACTGGATTCCCTGGTCAGTCAGTATCTCTGTAGGTAACCCAACTCAGGAAAAAATCATGACTTGGCCAACTGTTGTGGTGGTCATACTAGAGAGAGCTACTGCTTCTGGATACCTAGTAGCGTAGCCTTTGAGGACTGTGATGTATTGGTGACCTTTGGATGAGAGTGTCAATTGGCCCACTATGTCCAGCCCACTCTAGTAAATGGTACATCAACCACAGGGAGGTGTCTTAAAGGGGCTTTTGGTTCTCTTGAAGAGTTCACTAATTGACAACACTCACAAGATGCACAATACTGTCTGTATCTCCGTAAACCCCTGACCAGTAGAGCTTTCTTAACAACATCTCCGTTTTCTCTCTGCCAAAATGACTCCTGCCCACCTGGCCGTGGGCAAGCCACAGCCCGCGCTGGCGAAGTGGATGAGGCTCCACTGGCTGAGTCTTACTCTTATCTCCGGTGTTGGTAACCCTATACAATACTCTCTTGTGAATGCAAAAATGAGGGCCTACCTGGTCCCATCTTCTGTTCAGGCTTGGTTCGAGGTTTGGATGAGATGTGGATCTTCTTTCTGTGAAGCCCTAAAGCTACGTTGGGGTTGCTTGACCTCTTCTGTTGGGAAAGATCCAGAAGAAGCATCACCATAACATATTCTTCTAAACTCTTGTTTTCCCTTTTATTTCTCAGACTTATATTGTTTTTTAGTTTTGGCCTACTTTACTCTATTTCCACACCACAGAATGGTGCTTGCCTCAACCAACGCCCCTCTGGTACACTATCCTGGTTTCCTGTTAACAGTTGTTCAAATTGGGGTTTGTTGGTCCCTACAATCAGGTTTTCAATAGGATTAGGAACAACTCCTGCCTTTAAATTTTCATTTTTGCCTGCCCATGACACGGTTATCTAAGTTGTGGCATACACTCTTTTTCTCCCCATGAACACAAATAATGACTACTTCTTGTGTTTGTATCCCCATCGGCTCCACCTGTTTGGGGTGTAGTACTGTGTGGCAACATCTTCAATCCACTAAAGCTTAAAGCTTTAAGTAGGTGACCATTTAGGATGACATCTCGGAAATAGATACGGGTGGGGGACCATATATACAGAACTTCCTTTGGTTCGGGTCCAGGATGTTTTTGAGGACATTTCCTGGCTATGTGACCCCCACTCATTATAATGGAAATAATGTAGTCCCTGTATGGTTTCCTTGCATACCACTCTTGAGGAGGAAAACAAGGTGGACTTGGGTTCGCATTTATTGGTTTTGATGCGCCCCTCCAGTTCCCTTGAACTCCACAGGTTATTTTTCCCTACCTGTGATTTGAAATCTGGGGACCTATGATAGACATAATCCTATTCAGTTGTAGTGTAACTGTGATATTGGGTGTTTTTTAATCCAGGTGTGTGCGCCTCCTGGTAGAGCCTCCCGGAATTGTTCCAGGAATATCCTCTCCATTACTTCCTCTTACATCGATGTTTCCAGTTTAAGCTATCTATTGCCATAGTCTCTGGTTCTAAAATAAAAGGCCTTAGGGTTGGGAATATACTGACACCACTTAAGGGCTTAGTCAAGTCTCGATAAACATTAGGTGGGAAGGTAAGTCCTTATTTGAGCTGTCTTTTAGTTGTTACAGTCTCAATTCAGCCATACAAACCACACTGACAGTCTCTCCCGTATCCTTCTTCACGCTTGCGCCTGGTTTTAAGTGTCGTCATTGGCTTATGAGGAGCCCCTCAGGAGAAAAAAAGATAAGACAGTATCTTGAGTCTTGGTAACTGTAAGGAAATGCCTCCTTGGCATGGTTACCCCCTGACTTTTTGCCTTTGCTGATGATATGTTTTGAATTGAAAGTGTGCTGAGGCCTGCTAACCAGGCCCCAGCACCAGTGTTCTTTCCCTAACCTGTACTTTTGATTCCACAATTGGCACACCCTGGCATCCAGATAAGTCCCTTGTAACTGGTACCTCTGGTACCAAGGGCCCTGATGCCAGGGAAGGTCTCTAAGGGCTGCAGCATGTATTATGCCACCCTAAGAGACCCCTCACTCAGCACAGACACACTGCTTACCAGCTTGTGTGTGCTAGTGAGAACAAAATGAGTAAGTCGACATGGCACTCCCCTCAGGGTGCCATGCCAGCCTCTCACTGCCTATGCAGTATAGGTAAGACACCCCTCTAGCAGGCCTTACAGCCCTAAGGCAGGGTGCGCTATACCATAGGTGAGGGTACCAGTGCATGAGCACTGTGCCCCTACAGTGTCTAAGCAAAACCTTAGACATTGTAAGTGCAGGGTAGCCATAAGAGTATATGGTCTGGGAGTCTGTTTTACACGAACTCCACAGCACCATAATGGCTACACTGAAAACTGGGAAGTTTGGTATCAAACTTCTCAGCACAATAAATGCACACTGATGCCAGTGTACATTTTATTGTAAAATACACCACAGAGGGCACCTTAGAGGTGCCCCCTAAAACTTAACCGACTATCTGTGTAGGCTGACTGGTTCCAGCAGCCTGCCACACTAGAGACATGTTGCTGGCCCCATGGGGAGAGTGCCTTTGTCACTCTGAGGCCAGTAACAAAGCCTGCACTGGGTGGAGATGCTAACACCTCCCCCAGGCAGGAGCTGTAACACCTGGCGGTGAGCCTCAAAGGCTCACCCCTTTGTCACAGCCCCGCAGGACACTCCAGCTAGTGGAGTTGCCCGCCCCCTCCGGCCCCGGCCCCCACTTTTGGCGGCAAGGCCGGAGAAAATAATGAGAATAACAAGGAGGAGTCACTGGCCAGTCAGGACAGCCCCTAAGGTGTCCTGAGCTGAGGTGACTCTAACTTTTAGAAATCCTCCATCTTGCAGATGGAGGATTCCCCCAATAGGATTAGGGATGTGACCCCCTCCCCTTGGGAGGAGGCACAAAGAGGGTGTACCCACCCTCAGGGCTAGTAGCCATTGGCTACTAACCCCCCAGACCTAAACACGCCCTTAAATTTAGTATTTAAGGGCTTCCCTGAACCTAAAGAGTTAGATTCCTGCAACTAACAAGAAGAAGGACTGCTGAGCTGACAAACCCCTGCAGAGGAAGAACAGAAGACACCAACTGCCTTGGCCCCAGACTTACCGGCCTGTCTCCTGCCTTCCAAAGAAACCTGCTCCAGCGACGCTTTCCAAGGGACCAGCGACCTCTGAATCCTCTGAGGACTGCCCTACTTCGAAAAAGACAAGAAACTCCCGAGGACAGCGGCACTGCTCCAAAAGAACTACAACTTTGTTGCAAGGAGCAGATTTAAAGACCCCTGCAATTCCCCGCAAGAAGCGTGAGACTTGCAACACTGCACCCGGCGACCCCGACTCGACTGGTGGAGAACAACCAACTCAGGGAGGACCCTCCGGCGACTCTATGACTGTGAGTAACCAAAGTTGTCCCCCCTGAGCCCCCACAGCGACGCCTGCAGAGGGAATCCCCAGGCTCCCCCTGACCGCGACTGTCTGAACTCCATTTCCCGACGGCTGGAAAAGACCCTGCACCCGCAGCCCCCAGCCCCTAAAGAAACGGAACCTCTGTGCAGGAGTGACCCCCAGGAGGCCCTCTCCCTTGCCCAGGTGGTGGCTACCCCGAGGAGCCCCCCCCCTTGCCTGCATCGCTGAAGAGACCCCTTGGTCTCCCATTGAAAACTGAAGGAAACCCGACGCATGTTTGCACACTGCACCCGGCCGCCCCCGCGCTGCTGAGGGTGTACTTTCTGTGCTACTTTGTGTCCCCCCCGGTGCCCTACAAAACCCCCCTGGTCTGCCCTCCGAAGACGCGGGTACTTACCTGCTGGCAGACTGGAACCGGGGCACCCCCTTCCCTCCATTATAGCCTATGTGTTTTGGGCACCTCTTTGACCTTTGCACCTGACCGGCCCTGAGCTGCTGGTGTGATAACTTTGGGGTTGCTCTGAACCCCCAACGGTGAGCTACCTTGGACCAAAAACTGAAACCTGTAAGTGCCTTACTTACCTGTTGAAACTAACAATAACTTACCTCCCCCAGGAACTGTGAAAATTGCACTAAGTGTCCACTTTTAAAACAGCTTATTGTGTTTTATGTGAAAAGTATACATGCTAAAGTAATGATTCAAAGTTCCTAGAGTACTTACCTGCAATACCTTTCAAAAGAGCTATTACATGTAAAATTTGAACCTGTGGTTCTTAAAATAAACTAAGAAAAGATATTTTTCTATAACAAAACCTATTGGCTGGATTTGTCTCTGAGTGTGTGTACCTCATTTATTGTCTATGTGTATGTACAACAAATGCTTAACACTACTCCTTGGATAAGCCTGCTGCTCGACCACACTACCACAAAATAGAGCATTAGTATTATCTCTTTTTACCACTATTTTACCTCTAAGGGGAACCCTTGGACTCTCAGCCAATACCTGATCACACGACAAATTCCAAAATTGTCATTAGAAATTGATTTTTGCAATTTGAAAAGTTTTCTAAATTCTTTAAAGTCCTGCTAGGGCCTTGTGTTAGTCCCTGTTAGCATTTCTTTTAGAGTTTAAAAGTTTGTAAAAGTTTGAATTAGATTCTAGAACTAGTTTTAGATTCTTAAAAGCATTCCAACTTTTAGAAGAATAATGTCTAGTACAGAGATGAATGTGGTGGAACTCGACACCACACCTTACCTCCATCTCCAGATGAAAGAGCTAAGGTCACTCTGTAACATAAGAAAAATAACAATGGGCTCCAGACCTACCAAAGTACAGCTCCAGGAGCTGTTGGCAGAGTATGATAGAGCCAACCCCTCTGTGGATAACACAGAGGAGGATGATAGTGAACTGGAGGAAGAATCCCCTCCACCAGTCCTATCTAGGGAGAACAGGGCTTCTCAAGCCCTGACTCCAAAAATAATAGTCAGAGATGCTGGCTCCCTCACAGGAGGGTCCAGCCTCTCTGAAATCACTGAGGATAACTCCAGTGAAGAGGACATCCAGTTAGCCAGGATGGCCAAAAGATTGGCTTTGGAAAAACAGATTCTAGCCATAGAAAGGGAAAGACAAGAGATGGGCCTAGGACCCATCAATGGTGGCAGCAACATAACTAGGGTCAGAGATTCTCCTGACATGTTGAAAATCCCCAAAGGGATTGTAACTAAATATGAAGATGGTGATGACATCACCAAATGGTTCACAGCTTTTGAGAGGGCTTGTGAAACCAGAAAAGTGAACAAATCTCACTGGGGTGCTCTCCTTTGGGAAATGTTCACAGGAAAGTGTAGGGATAGACTCCTCACACTCTCTAAAAAAGATGCAGAATCTTATGACCTCATGAAGGGTACCCTGATTGAGGGCTTTGGATTCTCCACTGAGGAGTATAGGATTAGATTCAGGGGGGCTCAAAAATCCTCGAGCCAGACCTGGGTTGACTTTGTAGACTACTCAGTAAAAACACTAGATGGTTGGATTCAAGGCAATGGTGTAAATGATTATGATGGGCTGTACAATTTATTTGTGAAAGAACACCTATTAAGTAATTGTTTCAATGATTAACTGCATCAGCATCTGGTGGACCTAGGACCAATTTCTCCCCAAGAATTGGGAAAGAAGGCGGACCATTGGGTCAAGACTAGGGTGTCCAAAACTTCCACAGGGGGTGACCAAAAGAAAGGGGTCACAAAACCTCCCCAGGGGAAAGGTGGTGAGACAGCCAAAAACAAAGATAGTAAAGAGTCTTCTACAGGCCCCCAAAAACCTGCACAGGAGGGTGGGCCCAGAGCCTTTTCACAAAACAATTCTGGGTACAAGGGTAAAAACTTTGATCCCAAAAAGGCCTGGTGTCGTAACTGTAGTCAGTCTGGACACCAAACTGGAGACAAGGCCTGTCCCAAGAAAGATACCACTTCTAACTCCCATCCAGCTAAAACTGGAATGGCCAGTCTCCAAGTGGGATCAACAGTGTGCCCAGAGCAAATCAGGTGTCACACTGAAGCTACATTAGTCTCTGAGGGTGGGGTTGATTTAGCCACACTGGCTGCCTGGCCCCCTAACATGCAAAAATACAGGCAGCAGCTCTTAATTAATGGGACAAGTGTAGAGGGCCTGAGGGATACAGGTGCCAGTGTCACCATGGTGACAGAGAAACTGGTTTCCCCTGGCCAATACCTGGCTGGACAAACTTATCCAGTCACCAACGCTGACAATCAGACTAAAGTACATCCCATGGCTATGGTAACTTTAGAGTGGGGAGGGGTCAAAGGCCTGAAACAGGTGGTGGTCTCCTCAAATATCCCAGTAGACTGTTTGCTTGGAAATGACCTGGAGTCCTCAGCATGGGCTGAGGTAGAACTGAAAACCCATGCAGCCATGCTGGGTATCCCTGAACTGGTGTGTGTCAAGACTAGGGCACAGTGCAAGGCACAGGGTGAAAAAGTAGAGCTGGAGTCTGGAAAAATGGCCCAGCCTACCAAGAGAAAAGGAAAGTCAGCTGGGAAACCAGCTGCAACACAACACCAAAAAGAGAACCTCTCTTCTCAGGAAAAAGTTCTGCCCTCTGAGGGAACTGAGCCTATGGAGCTGGAACCTTATCAGGTTGAGCTCTTGGGCCCAGGGGGACCCTCAAGGGAAGAGTTGTGTAAGGGACAAGAAACCTGTCCCTCTCTTGAAGGCCTTAGGCAGCAAGCTGCTGAAGAGTCCAAAGGCAAGAAAAATGGAACACATAGGGTCTATTGGGAAGATGGACTCCTGTACACTGAGGCAAGAGATCCCAAACCTGGTGCCACTAGGAGAGTGGTAGTGCCTCAGGGTTTCAGAGAGTTTATTCTGACCTTAGCCCATGATATTCCCCTTGCTGGGCATTTGGGACAAACAAAGACGTGGGAGAGGTTAGTCAACCACTTCTACTGGCCCAATATGTCCCAGAAGGTTAAGGAGTTTTGCCTCTCCTGCCCCACCTGTCAATCCAGTGGTAAGACAGGTGGGCATCCAAGGGCCCCCCTCATTCCACTTCCAGTGGTGGGGGTCCCCTTTGAAAGAGTGGGTGTGGACATAGTTGGTCCACTAGAACCTCCCACAGCCTCAGGAAATATGTACATCCTAGTAGTAGTGGATCATGCTACTAGGTATCCTGAAGCTATTCCCCTTAGGTCGACTACTGCCCTGCAGTAGCCAAGGCCCTCATTGGTATCTTTACCAGAGTGGGTTTCCCTAAGGAGGTGGTGTCTGACAGAGGTACCAACTTCATGTCAGCATACCTAAAACACATGTGGAATGAGTGTGGAGTGACTTACAAATTCACTACACCATATCATCCACAAACTAATGGCCTTGTTGAGAGATTCAACAAGACATTAAAGGGCATGATCATGGGGCTCCCAGAAAAACTCAAAAGGAGATGGGATGTCCTCCTGCCATGTCTGCTTTTCGCTTACAGAGAGGTGCCTCAGAAGGGAGTAGGATTCTCACCCTTTGAACTTCTGTTTGGCCACCCTGTAAGGGGACCACTTGCTCTTGTTAAAGAAGGCTGGGAGAGACCTCTTCATGAGCCTAAACAAGACATAGTGGACTATGTACTTGGCCTTCGCTCAAGGATGGCAGAGTACATGGAAAAGGCAAGTAAAAACCTTGAGGCCAGCCAACAACTCCAGAAGTTGTGGTATGACCAAAAGGCTGCACTGGTTGAATTTCAACCAGGGCAGAAAGTCTGGGTTCTGGAGCCTGTGGCTCCCAGGGCACTTCAGGACAAATGGAGTGGCCCTTACCCAGTACTAGAGAGGAAGAGTCAGGTCACCTACCTGGTGGACCTGGGCACAAGCAGGAGCCCCAAGAGGGTGATCCATGTGAACCGCCTTAAGCTCTTCCATGACAGGGCTGATGTAAATCTGTTGATGGTAACAGATGAGGACCAGGAAGCTGAGAGTGAACCTCTCCCTGATCTCCTCTCATCAGACCCTAAAGATGGCTCAGTAGATGGAGTGATCTACTCAGACACCCTCTCTAGCCAACAGCAGTCTGACTGCAGGAAGGTCCTGCAGCAGTTTGCTGAACTCTTTTCCCTAACCCCTGGTCAGACACACCTGTGTACCCATGATGTGGACACAGGAGACAGCATGCCTGTCAAAAACAAAATATTTAGACAGTCTGACCAAGTTAAGGAAAGCATCAAGGTGGAAGTCCACAAGATGCTGGAATTGGGAGTAATTGAGTACTCTGACAGCCCCTGGGCTAGCCCAGTGGTCTTAGTCCCCAAACCTCACACCAAAGAAGGAAAGAGAGAGATGAGGTTTTGTGTGGACTACAGAGGTCTCAACTCTGTCCCCAAGACAGATGCTCATCCCATTCCTAGAGATGATGAGCTAATAGACAAATTAGGGGCTGCCAAATTCTTAAGTACCTTTGACTTAACAGCAGGGTACTGGCAAATCAAAATGGCCCCTGGAGCAAAAGAAAAGACAGCATTCTCCACACCGGATGGGCATTATCAGTTCACTGTAATGCCCTTTGGTTTAAAGAATGCCCCTGCCACCTTCCAAAGGTTGGTGAATCAAGTCCTTGCTGGGTTGGAATCCTTTAGTGCAGCTTATCTGGATGATATTGCTGTCTTCAGCTCCACAGGGGCGGCCGGGTGCAGTGTGCAAAGCAGGCGTCGGGTTTTAGATAGGAAACAATGGAGGGACCCGGGGGTCACTCTAGCGGTGCAGGCAGGCACAGGGGGGCTTCTCGGGCCAGCCACCCCCTGGGCTAGGCAGAGGGTCGCCTGGGAGTCACTCCTGCACTGAAGTTCGGTTCCTTCTGGTCCTGGGGGCTGCGGGTGCAGTGCTTGGCCCAGGTGTCTGGTCCCTTGTTACAGGCAGTCGCGGTCAGGGGGATGCCTCTGGATTCTCTCTGCAGGCGTTGTTGTGTAGGTCCAGGGTGGTCGTCTTGGGCTACTCACGGGGTCGCAGTTGCAGGGGAGTCCTCCCTGTGGTGTTGGTTCTCTGGATCTCGAGCCAGGGGCGTCGGGTGCAGAGTATGAAGTCTCACGCGTCCGGCGGGAAGAGTGAGTTCTTTAGAAGTTGCTTCTTTGTTGCAAAGATGTTGCTGTTTTTGAGCAGAGCCGCTGCTCACAGCAGTTTCTTGGTCCAGGGGGTCAGGGCAGTCCTCTGAGGCTTCAGAGGTCGCTGGTCCCTGTTGGATGCGTCGCTGATTGCAGGTTTTCGAGTCAGGAGACAGGCCGGTCGGGCTGGGGCCAAAGCAGTTGTCGTCATCCGTTGTCTCTGCAGGCTTGAAGGTCAGCAGTCCTTCTTCTTTGGTTCAGGTTGCAGGAATCTGATTTCCTTGGTTCTGGGGTTCACCTAAATACTAGATTTAGGGGTGTGTTTAGGTCTGGGAGAACAGTAGCCAGTGGCTAATGTCCTGGAGGGTGGCTACACCATCTATGTGCCTCCTCCCTGTGGGGAGAGGGGCACATCCCTAATCCTATTGGGGGAATCCTCCAAAAGTAAGATGGAGGATTTCTAAAGACAGTGGTCACCTCAGCTCAGGGCACCTTAGGGGCTGTCCTGACTGGTGGGTGACTTCTCCTTATATTTCTCATTATCTTCTCCACCCTTGCCAAATGTGGGGGCAGTGGCCGGAGGGGTGGGCATCTCCACTAGCTGGGATGCCCTGGGGCGCTGTAACAAAAGGGGTGAGCCTTTCGCCAGGTGTTACAGTTCCTGCAGGGGGAGGTGAGAAGCACTTCTGCCCAGTACAGGCTTTGTTCCCGGCCACAGGGTGACAAAGGCACTCTCCCCATGTGGCCAGCAACTCGTCTGGTTTGTGGCAGGCTGGCAGGAACTGGTCAGCCAAACACTAGTAGTCAGATTGGTATTCAGGGGGCATCTCTTAAGATGCCCTCTGAGTGCATTTTACAATAAATTGCACACTGGCATCAGTGTGCATTTATTGTGCTGAGAGGTTTGATACCAAACTTCCCAGATTTCAGTGTAGCCATTATGTAACTGTGGAGTTCGTTTTTGACAAACTCCCAGACCATACACTCTTATGGCTACCCTGCACTTACAATGTGTAAGGTTTTGCTTAGACACTGTAGGGGCATAGTGCTCATGCACATATGCCCTCACCTTTGGTGTAGTGCACCCTGCCATAGGGCTATAAGGCCTGCTAGAGGGGTGACTTACCAATGCCACAGGCAGTGTGAGGTTGGCATGGCACTCTGAGGGGAGTGCCATGTCGACTTAGTCATTTTCTCCCCACTAACACACACAAGCTTTGAGGCAGTGTATATGTACTGAGTGAGGGGTCTCCAGGGTGGCATAAGACATGCTGCAGCCCTTAGAGACCTTCCCTGGCATCAGGGCCCTTGGTACCAGGGATACCAGTTATAAGGAACTTATCTGAGTGCCAGGGCTGTGCCTATTGTGGAAGCAGAGGTACAGTTTAGGGAAAGAACATTGCTGCTGGGGCCTGGTTAGCAGGGTCCCAGCACACTTTCAATCAAAACTTAGCATCAGCAAAGGCAAAAGGTTAGGGGGTAACCATGCCAAGGAGGCATTTCCTTCCACAACACCCCTCCCCCCCTCCCAACAAAAGAGGATGAGACTATCCTTTCCCAAGAGAATCTTCATTTTTTAAGTGAAATAACCTGGAAAGGCCATCAGCATTGGCATGGGCAGTCTCAGGTCTGTGTTCCACTACAAAGTCCTTTCCCTGTAGGGATATGGACTACCTCAACAGTTTAGGATTTTCTCCTTTCATTTGCATTAACCATCTGAGAGGTCTGTGGTCAGTTTGAACTATGAACTGAGTACCAAAAAGGTATGGTCTCAACTTCTTCAGGGACCAGACCATCGCAAAGGCTTCCCTCTCAATGGCACTCCAACGCTGCTCCCTGGGGAGTAACCTCCGGCTAATAAAAGCAACAGGCGGGTCAAGGCCATCATCATTTGTTTGGGACAGGACTGCTCCTATCACATGTTCAGAGGCATCTATCTGCACAATGAACTGCTTAAAGTAATCTGGAGCTTTCAAAACTGGTGCTGTACACATTGCTTGCTTCAGGGTGTCAAAGGCCTTTTAACAGTCCACGGTCCAGTTCACCTTCTTGGGCATTTTCTTGGAGGTATGTTCTGTGAGGGGTGTCACTATTGATCCATAACCCTTCACAAACCTCCTATAGTACCCAGTCAAGCTAAGGAATGCCCTGACTTGAGTCTGGGGTTTTGGAGCTACCCAGTCCAGAATAGTCTGGATCTTCGGTTGGAGTGGTTGAACGTGGCCTCCACCTACAAGGTGACCCAAGTAAACCACAGTACCCTGCCCTATCTGACATTTAGATGCCTTGATAGAGAGGCCTGATGCTTGCAGGGCCTGCAAAACCTTCATTAGGTGGACCAGGTGATCCTGCTAGTTGGAGCAAAAGACAGCAATATCAAGATAAGCTGCACTAAAGGACTCCAAGCCAGCAAGGACTTGATTCAATAACCTTTGGAAGGTGGCAGGGGCATTCTTTAAGCCAAAGGGCATCACAGTAAACTGGTAGTGCCCGTCAGGTGTAGAGAATGCTGTTTTCTCTTTTGATCCTGGTGCCATTCTTATTTGCCAGTACCCTTCTGTTAAGTCAAAGGTACTTAAGTACTTGGCAGCACCCAATTTGTCAATTAATTCATGTGCCCTTGGAATGGGGTGAGCATCTGTCTTGGTGACAGAGTTAAGCCCTCTGTAGTCCAGATAAAACCTCATCTCTCTCTTGCCATCTTTTGTGTGAGGTTTGGGGACCAAGACCACTGGGCTAGCCCAGAGACTGTCAGAGTGCTCAATCACTCCCAACTCCAGCATCTTGTGGACTTCCACTTTGATGCTTTCCTTATCTTGGACAGACTGTCTAAAAATTTTGTTTTTGACAGGCATGCTGTCTCCTGTGTCCACATCATGGGTACACAGGTGTGTCTGACCAGGGGTTAGGGAAAAGAGCCCAGCAAAATGCTGGAGGACGTGCCTGCAGTCAGTCTGCTATTGGCCAAAGAGGGTGTCTGAATAGATCACTTCATCTACTGTGCCATCCTTAGGGTCAGTGGAGAGGAGATCAGGGAGAGGTTCACTCTCTGCTTCCTGGTCCTCATATGTAACCATCTACATGTTTACATCTGCCCTATCATGGAAGAGTTTGAGGCGGTTAACATGGATCACCCTCTTGGGGGACCTACTAGTTCCTAGCTCCACCAGGAAGGTGACCTGACTCTTATTTTCTAGCACTGGGTAAGGGTCACTCCATTTGTCCTGAAGTGCCCTGGGAGCCACAGGCTCCAGAACCCAGACTTTCTGCCCTGGCCGAAACTCAACCATAGCAGCCTTTTGGTCATACCACATCTTCTGGAGCTGTTGGCTGGCATCAAGGTTTTTGCTTGCCTTTTCCATGTACTCTGCCATCCTTGAATGTAGGCCTAGTACATAGTCCACCACATCGTGTTTAGGCTCATGGAGAGGCCTCTCCCAGCCTTCTTTTACAAGAGCTAGTGGTCCCCTAACACGATGGCCAAACAAAAGTTCAAAGGGGGAAAACCCTACCCCTTTCTGAGGCACCTCTCTGTAGGCGAAAAGCAGGCATGGCAAGAAGACATCCCATCTCCTTTTGAGTTTTTCAGGGAGCCCCATGATCATGCCCTTCAGTGTCTTGTTAAATCTCTCAACAAGACCATTGGGTTGTGGATGGTATGGGGTGGTGAATTTATCTTACTTATATTGTTTACTCTTCTTTATCTACTTCGACACATTGCACTCTAGATGACCTGGTGTTATGTTATTTAGCTTATGTTTCTGTACCATCCGTAATGTTTATACCCTGAGCACTTAGCCCCATTTACCATACGCTGTATGAATGGTCACTTTTAGTTGTACTTGGCAGCTTTATTCATCTGTCCTGAAAATATAAATAGTGAGATTTTGAGTAAAAAAAAGATATGGGCTGGTGAGAGGAGCTGGGTATAACTAGTGGTCTGGACATTTCCCCAGATGCTGGCATGTTTTCTCCAACTACCATGGCTACAGAGGGAGCATCTTTTTTATTGGTGGTGTGTACGGCTGCGGAGGTCCTTGACTTTCAGTTGCCCTCGGTGGTGGTCAAGACCAATGTCTTGACAGAGGGCTACAGCCGGGAGTCTCCCCATCTAAACCGCTCCTCCCGTTCAGTGAAGCTCTTACAGATGTCCTTTTGGGTATCTGGTCCAAGTCCAACACAGGGGCTCCTGTGAATAGGACAATAGCCCGTAGCTGCACCCTAGGGGACCCAAGATTTCTCACTCAACACCCCACCCCTGAGAGTTTGGTGGGCCAGGCTTCCACCTCCAATATTAACCCCAGCACGAGAATACGAGTTTGGAGACACTTAAGAAGAAGGTGTTTTCTTTTGCCATTATGGTCTTTGACAACCACATGCCTTTTAGGCCACTACTCCCACGCCACGCTCTGTGGGATATGGTTGTGCAGGTGTTGCCTAGGGTCCTGGACAAGGCCCAGGCTGTGCTCCCTTAAGCTGTGGCAGATGGGAGAGATGCAGCAAAGTTCACAATTCGCTGTGGACTTGAAACAACCAACTCACTGGACCTAGCGATTTTGTCGATAATGGCCCTTGGGCACCATGGTTAGCTTTGTACTGGCGTTTCAGGGGATGTCAAGTCTTCTTTGATTGACGTGCCCTTCGATTGCTTCTTTCTCTACAGAGATAAAGCAGACTCTGTGCTCAAATGTTTTAAGGACAGTCTGGCTGCGGCCCATCTTCAGCCCGCTCCACCGCCAATCTGCTTTTCACCACTTTTGTGGCTATGTAAGGGGCTACCAGCTGCGCCAATACCCACCTAGCCACTGTGCCACACATGCTTCACAACTCATACGTGGCTTAGGGCCAGTATCCACAGACTTCGTGGCCCAGGCAGCCAAAGGTCGGGTCAGTCCTACCTTCCATCAAGGGGAGGCTAGCGTCGGTGTTCACGGTCAACATCACTTCCATGTGGTATTGCAACAAGCTAGGCATGGGATGGGGTCATGTCAAGAGGACTGCGTCTCTGGACATGGCTGGAACATCAGGACATTTCTGTGGTGGTTCAACACCTGGCGGGTTCTTTGAACGCCAGGGTGGACAAACTCAGCTGCAGTTGCTTAGGGGATCGCAAATGGTGTCTCCATCTGGAGTTGCCGCAAAGTCTCTTTCAGTGATGGGAAAAGCCTTAGTTAGGTCTGCTTGCCTCTGTCGAACATCTAATTTCAGCAGTTTTGTGTGCTGGATTTTCCAATCCAGCTCTCGCTCGGTGATGCTTTTTTTCTATAGTGAAGCTCAGGCCTCCTGTATGCTTTTACACCCATGCCATTCCTGCCCAGAGTTCTCAAGAAGGTCAGGAACGACCGGGCCCAAGTCATTCCTGTGGCCTTGTATTGGGCATGGAGTGTCTGATATTCCGAGCTACTGAGCATGTCCTTCGGTCCTCCTCTCCGGAGGATCTTTTGTTGTAGCAGCATGGAAGGGTTCTGCACCAAAACCTCTCCACTCTTTGCCTTCTTGCATGGAGATTGAGCGGTGAAAGTTAAAAGCCTTTGACCTTCCTCCGAAAATCTGTAACGTAATCTTGGCAGCCAGACGTCCCTCCACCAAAACGGTATACGCCTGTGGTTAGCAGAGATTTGTGGCATGGTATTCCGACAGAAATGTCGATCCCCTTTCTACCCCCACTTTCTCAGGTTCTTGTCTCTTTATTCTATCTCTAGCCCAGCAGGATCCGGCTCTGGGCACTCTCAAGGGTTATCTTTCTGTTACCTCTGTGTTCCTGAGATTGCATGATCAACGCTCTCTCTTCAAATCTCCTATTAGATTATTGGCATTTTTAATCCATCTTTATCCCCTTCTCCCTTTATCAA
The DNA here is from genome assembly GCF_031143425.1 of Pleurodeles waltl. Lineage (NCBI taxonomy): Eukaryota > Metazoa > Chordata > Amphibia > Caudata > Salamandridae > Pleurodeles > Pleurodeles waltl. The sequence continues at coordinate 852,131,208 of NC_090444.1, forward strand.
GCTTCACTGGGACTTGAATCTGATTCTCACGGTATTGATGTGTTCTCTTCTTGAGCCACTTCGTAATTGTCCCCTCAGGTTGCTCATGGATATTATATCTGCCCTACAGATTTGTGAGCTTATAGTTAGTGAGCTTACAGGCCTTGTCATCTAAGCCGTCATATTTACCTATTCATCCTGACAAAGTGGTGCCTCACTGACAGGCCTCCTTTCTTCCAAATGTGGTCACTCCCTTTCATGTAGATCAATCCATCACCTTACCTACTTTCTACGCTCCACCTCCCCCTTCCAAGGATGAGGATGCCTCTCTCATCTGGACCCCAAGCGAGCGTTGTCGTTTTACCTTCACCGAATTCCGGGTGGAAGATCAACTCTTCGTGTGGTATGTTGGAGCTAAAAAAAGATTGTACTGTGCAGTAAAGGACCATCTCCAGATAGGTCGTGCTCTGCATTAAAATCTGTCTGGCTTTGGCCAAGAAGCAACCCCTGAGGTCTTGCTTGCCCATTTGAACACAGCCATGTGCGGTTCTGGTCCTGGATATCTGCCAGACATCAGGATGGGCTTCCCTGCACACGTTAACCAAACATTACTCCCTGGACAATCAGGTCTGTCCTGACAGGTATTTTGCCCATTCGGTCCTGCAGGATTTTCTGGTCTGAAATTGGTCTGCAGACCCACCTCTGGGGATGGTATTGTTTGGGTATCTATTCTAAGGTAAGTAATCTGCAGCTAGAAATCTCTACCAGATGAACAAGTTTGATGATGCCTTATCTGGTAGAGACTATATCTAGCTGCTGGTACCTCACCGATCTTCCGCCCTCTGCAACCGGATCTCTAGGGACAGGATTGTATCCCTTTTAAGGTCCTAGCTTTCCACACCAGTGGTCAGTGATCTTCATGGCTCTGCGTTTCTGGCATGAAAAGTAATGAAAAGAAATAAGTCACCCTTTCTGGGTAGCACCTATATAGGTGCCGCGGACATCAATTCCTGCGCTGATCAAGGCCGCCTACCAGTACGCAGGGTACTGCTCATGAAAAATCTTCCGGATCCACTCTGACACTTGGAATAATTCGAAGGTAAGAAATCTGTAGCTAAATACAGTCTCTACCATATAAAGTATTACAGAACGTAAGTAAATTATTCTTTAATGCTGTGAGGTGCATTGACAAACCATAAAGAACACAAAGTAAACAAATCCTGTCAATAAAAATGTACAGCGCTTGTGCTTGTAACAACAGTATATCGACAGCAAAAGACAACAGAACAAAAGCACTAAGAGCAGTTGGTGCCTTGCCACGCTGTGAGGGAAAGAATCGCCAGAAGATTAATCTTTTTCCCCAGGCGATGTTTGATAAAGACATTTTCATGACTTTTTACAAATCTGTCTAGAAGAGTGAGTTGAGGGGTTGGCTTGTTTACAAGTTTACCTCTCAACTATTATCATCCACTTAGTACTGGTTTGATGATTACGAACTTATTGGTACTTCATTCATCGTAGCTCTACCAGCAGACCTGATTTCCATTTGTGAGGTTGAATGTGCCTTCTGTCCATAACATGGCATTGACACCTTTTCTAATCAAGCATGACGAAATCTAAGAAATATTTGGGTCCCCCCCCAAACCACCATTTTCCAAAATGTGGACTTTTTCATACTCCAGTTCGGTACTCCTGACTTGTCATTCTGGTGTAGGAGATTGTTTTTCCATACAAGAATAACAACATTGGACCATATTCACAAACCTGTAAATTTACTTTTCCACGTGGGTGTAATTCTAATGTGTCTGTGGCTGCACAACTTTGCCTATCTGGTTTAACACTTGGTGGTTTTCTAGCATGTTGCAGTGACATTCGTTATCTACACTGAGCTTGAGTGTTAAATTGAAGACTGAAATATGATAGATTTTTAACATGCGTCTTTCATTTGAAAAGCCTGCCAATTAACGTTTACATGATGTTCTGTAGTACAGGAACTGCATTTGAAGAGATCTGCTAATACTAAAGAATCGTGGCATGTTTAAAGTTTAGCATTTTGCAGTCTCATATGTTTTTCTTTTGTTGTAGGAAGTTCTTTCGGCCGTCACTATAGTGAAGCTGATGATTAGCTGTCAGTTATCAAGAGACAGTGAGATGAGGTTCTGGTCCACTGTTCCCCAAATAATGACGGGCTTGGGTGTAAGTATGTTTATAAAAGTACATACTGAAATTTGAGAGTTGAAATTGCCTTTGCACCCATTTGACCTTTAAACAAGCAGCAAAGGGTGATTGTGAGACTAGGGTACACCTTTTCTTCAAACATTTATCCTGCCATCATTTACAGAATTCTGCCTTAAGCTGAATCTGTAGAATAAAATGTGGTCCTGTTGCATTGATTTTTAGTTGGATACACCTTTGTTGCTTAGTGGTAGGACTGGCAACTGATTCTTAGGTCAAATGTTTGAATAGCTCCAGATTTTTATCCCTGTGCATGGCCAATGACGTTCCCTTCTGTGAGTCTCATGTGCACTAGTCCAGTTTCTACAGACACTGCCAGCAGAAAAGACAACGCAAAAAACATAATACAGTAATAGTTTGTGATTGTAAACATGCCAAATACTCAGAGAACTGTTTTCACCAAAGAAGACCTGTGCTGACATTTCTGTTTTTTAGTTTTAGTTTCAGTTTCTGCCTAAGTTCAGTTCCAGCACAAAGTTGGTAGAGACTAGCCAGATGGCAGTTTCCTAGTTAAGTGACATGTATGATACAAGTCTGATTGCCTTACAGAGTTCGACATTATAGATTTTGTTTGAAATTCGCAGTCAATGTTTTTGAAATCACATCCTTACTCTGAAAGCAATGGCATGTTTGTGTGGTGTTCAGATTGTTTTATATGGGGCAATCGGTAGTAAACAACTTTGTTAAAGCTAAACCTTAAAGTTTATTGTTTGCCAGGCCTTTATAAAGTGAACATTTTGATGCAGAGCTTGTTTATTTATCTACATAGCTTCTAACAATGGAGGCCTGTCACAACCAGTCTCTGATCTCTGTACTCACTGTGCCCATTTTGGACCTTGTGGCCTACATGCTAATGAAAGGAGAAGGGATCCTCCAAAGTCCGCACCATGTTACGCTGGCGTTCAACATTCTTTTGTCTGTTTCATTCGACCGCCTGCACCAAGATGACTACTACAACGTCTTCCATGGAAGTCACAAAGTACTTTTCTCCATTTTGCAATATCATACAAAGGTGAGAAACAGATGCTTGCAGGAAAAGGAACGTAAGGTGGTAACTTGTCAGCATATCTAATCTTTTCGACCTCTGAATGTCTTGCACATGTGAGCTATCTTGATTTGGAGTGAGAAATGTTTTTCTAAAGCCAGACCTAGGTGGCTAACAAACTCTTTAAGTCTTGAAATAAAATCTTTATTGCTTTCGTTTCCTAACATCATTCCAAAATGCAGAATGCTTTAATGTGTACAAGTCTAGAGATTTTAGAAGCACAGCAGTCATGTAATATTGTATTAAAAATAATTTGTGTACCATATATAGTCAGTCAGCACTGACAGATTCATTCTCTTCAACTTACCTGACTGTTGTTTCTCCCAACCTACATATTTAAAGCGATTTAATACCAATATCTAAAAATTCGTGCCGGCACCATTACCATCCTGCCAGTGCATCAGCTCCAGTCACAGTTACGTAGGGGGTCATTCTGACCCTGGCGGTAAAATCCGCCAGGGCCAACGACCGCGGGAGCACCGCCAACAGGCTGGCGGTGCTCCCTTGGGCATTCTGACCGCGGCGGTACAGCCGCGGTCAGAAACGGAAAACCGCTGGTGTACCGCCGGTTCTCCGCTGCCCTGGGGAATCTTCCATGGCGGTGCAGCTTGCTGCGCCGCCATGGGGATTCCGACACCCATACCGCCATCCTGTTCCTGGTGGTTTTGGCCGCCAGGCAGAGGATGGCGGTATGGGGTGTCGTGGGGCCCCTGGGGGCCCCTGCAGTGCCCATGCCAATGGCATGGGCACTGCAGGGACCCCCTTAACAGGGCCCCACCAAGATTTTCAGTGTCTGCCATGCAGACACTGAAAATCGCGACGGGTGCTACTGCACCCGTCGCACCCCTTCCACTCCGCCGGCTCCATTCGGAGCCGGCATCCTCATGGAAGGGTGTTTCCCGCTGGGCTGGCGGGCGGCCTTCTGGCGGTCGCCCGCCAGCCCAGCAGGAAACCCAGAATAACCGCGGCGGTCTTTTGACCGCGCAGCGGTATTCTGCCGGCGGGACTTTGGCGGGCGGCCTCCACCGCCCGCCAAAGTCAGAATGACCCCCTTAGTTCTTTAATAACTTGACAGTGTTGATAAGGACTGAATTGATCTTCCTTGTTATGGAAACACTGATAGCACTGAACGCGATGGAGAGCTTTTGGCCAAGTCTCTGGAGTACAAATATGGGCTACTTTTAACAAATTCAACCCAAAATGAGTTATTCACTGGATGTAAGGCTCTACATAGTCCTAGGAACCAGGGCACAAATTTGTCTTATTGGCTAGAATCATGAGTTCAACGCCTTCATTTTTGTATCTTGGTCATGAAGTTAGCATGACCCAATAATGGAAACTCATTTATTTTAATTAATATCAAGACTAGATATTTGCACCTGGGGATTTCATGCCATTGGTGTGATACATCAGAATGACTGAATCAATTGCTACTTATCCTGGCTGACAAACAAAATAAAAAGCTGTAGTGGCATGGCCCTGTCTCCCCCACATATGTCCCAACAGCCAGAATCCTTGCTAGCAAAATTAGTTGTCAATAGGTTGTTGATGGGAACCAAATAATGGACTCAGCTAGCCATCAGCTGGTCTGTATAATTTAACAAATATGGGTCATGTATGTTCTTAAACAAAATAAAGAGTTTGTAGTAATGGACTGTGTATCTTCAGCTTGACTACACGTGTGGTAAGGATTAGGTTGAGTGGAACCACTTTTGATGGCAGATTCACTCCATGCAGTCTAGGGTTGGCCAGCACCTTGGTTATCACACCTAGGTTCCAAAGCCCAAAATTGCCACAGCAAAGCAACTATAACATTTTACGATCTAAACATTAAACTGGCTTAAGATGGGCTCTGAACACAATGCTACCAGAGGTCTCTGCCTGCCTCAATATAAATGCTGCAGAGGTCACTCACGGAGTGAAGCCTTGCCCCATTACTGTGAAAATCACTCCCATCAACCGAAACCAAAACCAAAATCTACCCTCCAGAGAAGTAAAGCACAGAAGCTTCCAGTGTTTCTAAAATAATTATTAAAGGAAGAGACCAAGGGGCAGGATCCTGCAACCTCTTCCCATCTCTGCTGAGTCCATTCTTGACCTGGGTTTTTCTCGCCCTAAGCATCTAGTGCACATTCGCTTCATGAAGCTAACCACATCTTTCAAAGGCAAAACCTCACACTTTGTGGAAAATGGGGCAGAATCTAAACTGTGCAACAGCAGCAATATATGTCTCTCAGAAGTCTGCGAGATGCCTGTATTCTGTAAACAAACCCTCAACATGCCTGCTAAGAGACTGTTGGGGTTCAAAGCCCTTGCAGTTAATCTAGACTGATGAATGGCCGAGGTGTAAATAAACTGATCTCCTGAAACTTCTTTCGAATGTGTATGTGCCTTCACAAGTTCAACATTGTCCAAATAAAAACCATGTTGTCATCTCTCCCACACATGAGGTTCGAAATGGAGGCTGTGAAAATGAGCTTACCCGTGGTTGCTCAGGGCTCACTAAGAGAGGTGAAATATGATGTTCTGAGCAGAAGTGATAGGGTACAAAAATGTCCTATGTGTTTGCATGACTTTGTAAGCAGTTGATAAATTCTTGTTCATAGTCTCTGTGATTAGTTTGTGGTTTAGTAGTTTGAGTCTTATAAATATGAATTGTATAAATCAACTCGGCAGAGTTTTTGTTGAGAGGAGAAGTGTGAGATGCCTGTGTATTGTAAAAGAACTCTCAGCCTACATGCTGAAACAATGTTAGAGTTCAAAGCCCTTTTCTTAATCTCTTGTGTGCTGAGGACAGCCTGTACTCTATCTCAGCAGCAGTGCTCATGTTCTGAAGACGGCCCCTGGCCATCCTAGCACCCGAGGCAGAAAATCACTCTGGTGCAAGCACAAGAGGAATTTCCTTTCTCTATTTTAAGTTTAAGCTGCTGGGAAGAGCTTCCCCAGTGACCAAGGCTTTTTTTCTGTACAATGGCGATCGGTGTGCATGGCACGCCAACATCATTACGCAAGAAGTGAAAGAAAAATAAGCTGATCATCTCATCTACTTTTACTTACATTGGTGCTCAGGGTCACATTTCAGACCCTCGCGCTCCGATTTGGATGGGGTAGGTGTAATTGGAAAGGGTCAATGTAAGTTGCTCTGTGAGACTCCTGTTGATCTTGGTTTGATGTGTGCCTGTCACGGGCACTAAACCCAGCCACACAAGCGGGGTAGCATTTTTAGCGGGACTAATGGAGAAATGCTGGGTGGTGGAAAATGTGTGGATTATTGCTGATTCCAGAAGTTTAGGTCACAGAATTGCAAGGAAAATGTGCAATTTTAGGTTACGTTTGAGGTTTAAAGGGCATTGTAGGTAAGAAAACCTTGTGGTATGTATGCCAGGCACACCACCCTTGACTCCCCAGGGTGCTTATTTTTCAGAGATGTCTAGGTTTGATAGGTTTCCTTGGCTGGCCGTCAAACCCCAGCCAAAAAAACGCTACTCTCATTGCCAGATTAGATCAATTTTGTGGTAGGAAATGTTGATGCCTGCACATTGTATTTTGGGAACTTTCCTGCTGGGGGCACTAGGCCTACTCACTCAAATGAGGTACCATTATTATCGGGAGACTTGGAGGATTGGTAGGGGACAGCAAATTCAATGCTTCTTGCAGATTCCAGACCTTTCCTGTACAAAAATATGGTGAAAATGTGATTTTAGTCAAAAGTTGAAGATGGCAAGGGCTTGTGGGTAAGAAAACCTGGTTAAAGCCACTCAAGTCACCTAACCCAGGATTCACCCAGTTGTCTAGTCTTCAAAAATGGGCAGGTTTGCTAGGTTTCCCTAGATGCCTGTTGAGCTAGGTACCAAAATCCACAGCTAGCCACATTGCAAAAAAAGGGTGAGTTTCCTGTAGAAAAATGTGATGTGTCCATGTTGGGTTTTGGGGCCTTTCCTTTTGCAGGCACTAACCCTTCCCACACAAGTGAGGTATCATTTTTATTGGGGGGCTTGGGGAGAATGCTTAGTGGTAGTGAATTTGTTGCTCCCAGCGGGTTCCAGAAGTTTGCATCACTAAAATGTGGTGAAAATGTGTTTTTTCATTTAAAGTTTGAGGTTTGGGTACAAAAAAATGGTGAGGGCCACACAAATCAATCACCACCTCTTGAATTCCCCTGGGTGTCTAGTTATCGAAAATGTGCAGGTTTGCTAGGTTTCTCTAGGTGCTGTTTGAGCTAGGGCCCAAAATCCACACATTGCCACATTGGAAAAAAGTCATTTTTCCAGGTAAAAATAATTCTGGATGATATTAGTATAAACAAATGTGGTGGTGGACAATGGTAGATTGGTCTGTTGTGATTGACTCATTCATCCACAGTCTCCTATGCCAGCATCTATCAAAACTTGGCTTAGATGACCCAGGGTTCTGCTGGGTTGATTTTTTTTTTTTGACCGAGGTGCATGCTTGTCTTTTGAGTTATGATCCAAGAAGGTGAACTACAGTGTAAGAAATTTCACAGCCCTTTTCCATCTTTTTTAGCAGCAGCCTTTAACTCCTGGTCACTACCTTGCACCCTTAAAAGGGATAATTTTATACCTGCACTGACATCATTCAGCTCTTTTCTTAATTTAAATGTGATGCACACCAACATCTCCTGAGTAACTGGAATAATCCGATGGCACAACTTTAGTTAAACCAGGCAAAGTTGGGTATGTTGTAAATTAATGTGGGCTGCACACAATGAAGAAAAAATCGGTTGGGCTGATAAGGGCTTTGAAGGTTGCTGTTCTTGCGCTCAGCATCTGACATCCTAATGCCTAAACGCTTACACTGAACACTGTATCTGGCTAAACAGACAAGTTCTTTCCGCACCAGTCAGTCTGACTTCTTGGCCCATCAGCAGCACAGCTTCTTCTCAGTTCTCAGATTATAGTCCTTGCTCTTAGAAGGAAGACAACAAAGGGTTCTCCTTGAGCTTTCTTCTTCCTCCCTCAACATAGGTGTGCAGAGCTCCTGGAAGTAGAAAGTGAACAGTAGCAATGCTGAATGGAAAATATTGTATCTAGTCCTATGAGTATTTAGACCAAAACAACAGTCTAAATTAAAAATTAACCTAAAATCAATGCAGCATGCATCTCTTTTTCAGCATTTCACATCTCATTGGCCACCATTTTCTGGTGAAAATGTAATCTCAGTTTCTACTCTACTGTTCAAAACAAAGGCGGTCTCTGTTTTTTTGTGAGAGGTGAGTATTGTGGCTTTGCCTCTGGGCAGCTGTCATTTCATTAAGAGTTCAAGTGTCAAGGGCACAGACCTGCTGTTACTGCCTTTGCTTCAACCCAGTTCAACAAAATTCCTCTTCCTTGTTTATGATGGGAGATTGTGGGATTTCTTGTTTTCGCAAAGAATTAAGGGGATGAGAAAGGAAGGTACTAAGGGTGCATATGCAGGGACAGAGCAAACATAGATTACTACTTAACCTTTCGTGAATAACGTTACGGGGGGTCCAGTCGTGGCCTGCTACTCAGATTAACAAGGGGAGAGCCAGTAGAGAGTCTTCCTATTAGGTTTTAGGTGAAAAGGTCTGCACTTCTACTACTATTTGTTGTTGCCACTGTCCAGGAGACCTGGTCATCGCTGTGGAAGTCACCGATGGTAAAATGAGTACTGATTTGGGTGGTCCCCAATAACTCCACGGAGCCTATCGTGCACTTAGTGAGCCACATACGAACATCATATAGTGTCTTGTTAAAAGAATCGTGCCTACAGGTATAAATGCAGCCATCCATACAGCCTTGGACTTAAAGTGGAACGTCCGCATTGGTCTAACATGACCCTCTCTTCACTGGCTCATGATAGCAGTGAAAATTAAATTCAACTCCCAATGTATGATAAATAGGGCAATTCCCTGACAAGGCTCCTATGTATACACCAACGATCTACCTTTGTCTAGATTGTAGATCATCCAAGAATGTAGATCTACCTTTTTTTAGATAGATAGTGGCTGTGGGCACACACGCACATTGAAATAGGGAAAAACCATTTCCACTGTGGCAGATCTACTATCAGTTTATCTTCCAGTGACACTAAAACTGCAGCATGTTGTTCTAGCTTTCCGGCATAGCATGAAAACTGCTGTTTCCAGAACGCTGTGTGGGGAGTAAACAAGGTCATAAATTTGTAGGTCAGGTGCTAGCCAAGAACCTGTGATTTTCCTAAAAAGAAACACACACACTCACACGCTCTCTCTCTTTTTCTTTCTCTCTCTTTTTCTCTCTTTTTCTCTCTCTCTCTATAGCATTTCGTTTTTTTCTGATTCCTGAGAGTAAAATCCCGGAGAGCTGAGTTGAGCATTTTTTCTATTTTTTTTTAACTTGGGAAACGTTCTAACTTTTCCATTTGCAATTTTATTCAAAGTCTTTTTAGACCCGGAGTGTTCTTACATAAATTCTGGTCATATAATTATGTTCTGCTTTTCACAAAATTATATTTTTTGGTAGGAAAAATACTCAATAGTATTCTTATGATATTTGTATCATCTGCTTCCCCGAGGTACATCCCCCTGGAGACTGTTTCCACTGCCACAATATGTCCAGGGGGACACACAAAGACAGGTAGAGGTAAAAGATACTGCTTCCTGCCTTGCAGGAACATCATTGCAGCAGCCACAGTTCTGCTTCAGGAGGATCTGAAGATCAAGGAGGACACAGCCCCATGTACTGTCAGCAAAAACAATCCGTACTATTCATCTTAAAAGAGGAATGTTCTTGAGGATCTACACTGCTCCTATTTCACTTAGAGATTTGTGGTGTTACTTGTACAGCAGCAACATGTTTTCGTTTGAGGTCAGGTACAGCGTTGAAACACCACTGTCTGTCAAGACATCGATCGATGTAGTGGACCCCATGCCATTCACTGTTGAAGAGAGCATTGACATTAAAACACCATTAGGCATTGGAAACTGCTATGCCAAGAAATGCCTGCACTTTTTAGCTGATTGAACGTGCTAGTTGATGAGGAGAGGTTTTCTTGAGACATTTGTTTCGAAGTATTCATAGGTTCTTAAACTGTGGTCTAGGGGCCGCTGGAGTCTGCATCACCTATTCAGGAGGGTCTGTGACTGCTTAGAAAATTAAATAATATTAAAAGATTAATAAAGTGTGCATAAAGAAGCAAAATGTAAAATAGAACATTTTAAAATGTTCTGTAAATGTGAAAACATTGAAAATTAGAGACAAAAAATTAAGTTTATAGCCTCAGGTTTATTTGTGGCAGCAGTGCAAGTGCATCAAAGATAATACAATAAGGACAATGGGAAGACTTAATTGAATTTAGAAAAGGTCCAACTTTCCTATCAAATTTTGGTGGGCCGAAGTCACCCGGATTCCAATAATGGCTCAGTAGGGGGTCAATGGATTTCAATAATGATTTACTGGAGGACCCCAGATTCTAGTAATGATCATGGGGCAGATTTAGACGTTGAAGAAGGGGTTTACTCCATCACAAACATGACGGATATCCCGTCCACCGTATTACGATCCCATTTTATCCTATGAGGATCATAATACGGCATACAGGATATCCGTCACATTTGTGACACAGTATTTCCTCCACCGACATCTAAATCAGGCCCCAAATTAATGATTGAGTGGGGGGTCCACAGAAGTTAAAAGGTTAAGAACCACTGCTCTACATTCTATTTTGCATCTTGTGAGGTGATGCATTTGGTTCATCTTTCACCTACAGCTTCTCCAAGGTATTCTTCCCCACACTTCTAATCTTCAACAAAGGCTTCTGTTTTTGAGACTTTACAAACACCTGTTAAGCCAGCTGTTCTCTAGAGGTTAGCTCAACCTCTCCCTCAACAACTCCCACCAACTACTCCAGAGAGATCCCTTTGAAAGAGCCCTCACAGGCTACTAAGATCCCCTTTCAGGAGTTATCCTAGTTGCTCACACTTTTGCAGCCTTTTAGGGAGTCCAGGATCAGGTCTCATATGCCTTTATGGTTTAATTTCAAGGACAAAATTGTCTTCCTCCAGCTGGTGCCATTTGCCTGCTCTGACGGAGTGTCCACCTTCCAGAGTGCTGCCAACTGATGACATTATGACCTTCAAATAAGTGCTAGTTAAAAAAAAGTGGCATAACTTAAAAGACTGGTGCCTGTTTCCCCTTCATCTACATCAGTAATATTTGAAACCCTACATCACCTGCTGGCCTCAAGACCCCTTCTGCCCTTGCTGCCAAGTTTTATGAACCTCCAATACAATTGTTTCTTACTCCTGTATCAGCCAAGTCTGCATCTACCGTGCTGTTAGGCAAGAACTCCTGTCACCATGGACTGATCCACTACCAGTTTCTAAGCATGTCAGAAGTCGAGAGTTTCTTTTCCACAGAGTCTGTCTTCACTATTCCTCTGGATCAAACATCTGGATTAATTAGGAAGGAAAATATGTGGAACCCCAGTGACAGATAGGGAGACCGCTAGCACTACCATCTTGCTGGTGTGACATTTCCCATTGGGATTCTCCACTATGCTTTTCAAAGAAGTTGCCTCGGAAGGACAGGGAAAACTTTCAAGAAGTCCTGCAGGAAGCCATGCTTGCCTCAGTCTAAATAATTAGTGGAGCTGCTGATTACTCAGACCTTCAAATGTCTCACAAATATATTGTCATGGTTTAGTTGCTAGATGCAATTCATTTCTGTGATTAGCTGGCTTAAAACCAGAGGCTCAACAGCATATCATGAATTTCCCTTTCTTAGAGAATACTTTGTGGATCCTCTGTTGATGATGAGATGAATCTTGAATAGGCTGAAATAGAAACATTGAAGGTTGTGGATACTGACAACAAGAAGGTACTTCAAATCCTAAGTTAGGCATTACCAACATGGAGGTTTTACACCCCTCAGTAGACTTAGCAGCATCAACTAGAGCTCTCTAAAAGGAGAGATTGCCACAGAAACATCACCAATTGGGCAGTGACTGCTCCATTCCTCTCCTGTTCGTTACTCAGGCAGGGCAAAGCTTCACAAATTATTTAGAAGAGTACCAGAAAATATGTGTTTTAAATTGTGCGCAATGGCTAATTGCTGAAGTTCAAGATTCTTCTTCATTGCATTTGTCCAGAAGGAATATCATCGGGAACAGCACCTGTTAGAAGAAGACACACTCTTTGAGAAGCAAGCAGTGGAGAAGGGTGCTCAGTATCAAAAAGGAAGGGGAATTATCTTGTTATTTTTTCGAAAAAAGGGACCCTGTAAAGAGTTCAGACCCGTACTGTAGCTCAAGAAACCCTGAGAAAAGAAACTTTCCGAATGCTATTTTATATTTATTTTTCCTTAGTCGCAAGAAAGGGATTGGATGTGGGTCACAGACCTGGAGGATGACATTTTACACATTTGATTTGCTTGGAAATATTGACTTTTGATATATTCAGCGGTATAAATCATTATAACAGGAAGTATACACTAATTCCAACATGCCTGCTAAAAATCCCTTGAATTTAACACGTGCCGCATGCTGAGGTTAGCGGTGTAGCTTTCAGAAATCCCTGTTTGAAGCAGCTTCTGGTTCGTCTATTTAAACCAGCATGTTCAGCGACTTTTACAGAACGCCAAACGGTGGACCTGAATGGTATTTTGTCCTTGAATGTTTTTTGTGGTTTACAGATCTGTGTTGTAGGTGAGTGTAACTTTAATGCCTCATGAATTTTGGAGTCGATACAGCTAGGGTGACCACTTGGCATCGAGGCAAATTCTGGACAGGACAGTAAAAAATTCATGGCAAAGCTGTGCCCGGTGTCCAGGATGAGACCAGCTCGTCCTGCTATGGGCCCCGATGGCTAAGCACCCCCAAAAGCATTTCTCCGATCACGTGGAGGGGGCAGAGAGTCATGAGAGGAAAGGTCTTTCCTCTCCTTTTATTTTTCTCTGAGCATTTCTGCTGCCCGATGGCATCTAGACACCAGGGATTTTTATGAAAGAAGGGGAGCGGCCCCTTGGGCAAGGGGGGGGGGGGCAGAAACCCCTAGACACCAGGGATTTTTTTTTATGTGGGGAGCAACCCCTTAGGCAAGGGTCACTCCCCTAGGGTGCAAAATAATTCTAGGCCGTTTCTGACCCCCTTGGGAGCAGATCAGCCTATTTTTATTAGGCCAACCTGCCCCCAAGGGGAGCAGAAACCACTAGACACCAGGGATTTTTTTTCCCTCAGTTTCACATGAGGGGAGCGACCCCTTAGGCAAGGGTCGTTTCCCTGGGGGGTCAAATTTGTTTTAGGCCGATCTGCCCCCAGAGGGGCAGAAACCTCTAGGCACCATAGATTTATTTGATCTTTTTATATGTGGGGAGCGACCCCTTAGGCAAGGGTTGCTCTCCTGGGGGCAAAATGATCTTTAGGCCATTTCTGCGCCCCTTGGGGGCAGATCGGCCTATTTTTGTTTGGCCAGTCTGCCCCCAAGGGGAGCAGAAACCACTAGACACCAGGGATTTTTTTTGTTTTTTTTTTGCGTCAATTTCACGCAAGGGGAGCGATCCCTTATGCAAGGGTCAGTCCCCTGGGGGGGGGAGATTTATTTTAGGCCATTTCGGCCCCCTTGGGGGCAGGTCGGCCTATTTTTATTAGGCTGATCTGACCCCGGGGGGGAGGAAACCACTTAGGAACCAGGTATTGGTGTGTGTGTTTTGTTTGGGGGGCAGCCCCTTGGGCAAGCGAACCCCACAAGTCACCCCATCTTAGATTCCCCTAGGTCTCTAGTTTTCAAAAATGCACAGGTTTGGTGGTTTTCCCTAGGTGCCTGCTGAGCTAGAGGCCAAAATCCACAGGTAGGCACTTTGCAAAAAACACCTCTGTTTTCTTTGGGAAAATGTGATGTGTCCACGTTGTGTTTTGGGGCATTTCCTGTCGCAGGCACTAGGCCTACCCACACAAGTGAGGTACCATTTTTATCGGGGGACTTGGGGGAACATAGAATAGCAAAATAAGTGTTATTGCCCCTTGTCTTTCACTACATTTTGTCCTTCCAAATGTAAGACAGTGTGTAAAAAAGAAATCTATTTGAGAAATGCCCTGTAATTCACATGCTAGTATGGGCACCCCGGAATTTAGAGATCTGCAAATAACCACTGCTTCTCAACACCTTATCTTGTGCCCATTTTGGAAATACAAAGGTTTTCTTGATACCTATTTTTCACTCTTTATATTTCAGCAAATGAATTGCTGTATACCTGGTATAGAATGAAAACCCAGTGCAAGGTGCAGCTCATTTATTGGCTCAGGGTACCCAGAGTTCTTGATGAACCTATGAGCTCTACATATCCCCGCAACCAGAAGAGTCCAGCAGACGTAACAGTATATTGCTTTCAAAAATCTGACATCGCAGGAATAAGTTACAGAGTAAAATGTAGAGAAAAAAAAAAGTGCTGTTTTTTTTCACCTCAATTTCAATATTTTTTTATTTTTGTTGTTATTTTCTGTAGGAATCCCTTGTAGGATCTACACAAATTACCTATTGCTGAATTCAGGATTTTGTCTACTTTATAGAAATGATTAGGTTTCTGGGATCCAGCATTGGTTTCACACCTATTTCTGTCACTGACTGGATGGAGGCTAAAAGCACAAAAAATCGTAAAAATGGGGTATGTCCCAGTAAAATGCCACAATTGTGTTGAAAATTGGATTTTCTGATACAAGTCTGCCTGTTCCTGAATGCTGGGAAGCTGGTGGTTTTAGCACCGCAAACCCTTTGTTGATGCCATTTTCAGGGAAAAACCCACAAGCCTTATTCTGTAGCCCTTTTTGCCCATTTTTTTTAAGAAAAAAAAACGAAATTTTCACTGTATTTTGGCTAATTTCTTGGTCTCCTTTGGGGGAACCCACAAAGTCTGGGTACCTCTAGAATACCTAGGATGTTGGAAAAAAAGGACGGTAATTTGGCGTAGGTATCTTATGTGGACAAAATGTTATGAGGGCCTAAGCGTGAAGTACCCCAAATAGCCAAAAAAAAGGCCTGGCACCTGAGGGGAAAAGGCCTGGCAGCGAAGGGGTTAAGTGAATGTGCTTGTCCTGTAAGAGCGCCATGCCTCTGTAATGTGATTAGCACCTGAGGGAGAAAAGGCCTGGCAGCAAAGGGGTTAAACAAATTGAACAAAAACATCTGGCTCACCCCAGCCGCCCATGGACATTCAACCTAAAAAAAATGTAATGAGGCAGGACAGATGGTGTGGTCAACAGTCTCGCACCTAATGTCAGGGTGTGAGGTACCCACAACTTGTCTGTAGTCTCACAGCACTAGAGTGTATGTCTGGGACTCTAAATTTATCTCAGAACTGGGAGCCCGGACTACCAATCAAAGATAATAAAACGAGGAGGATGAAATCAAGATCAACTGGGAGGCTGTTGCTAAGAACCGGATAAATAAGTAAGAGAAGAACAAGGTGGAACAGTTCCTAAAATCAGACAAGATGGGTCCACCAAGACTATCGGAAGGTATTGGGTACCTGGGGAGTTGTCCTTGCAGACAGAAGAGAAACAAAAGAGGCACTGTCAAGTGTCTGAGCAAGCAGCAACCACCCACCTTGACAAACTCTTCTGGTGCAGTGGCCCGCTGTTCATGCTTGTGAAGGGTGAGCAGGGGGCCAGACCCCTTGTAAGGTCGTGCAAGGCAATTGCCACCTTTTGTCCATGTCTTAAAATAGTTTTGAAATTTGAGCACAAGCCAAACAAGTGATCCGGGTTATCCCCAAGGGTTATCCTTCAAAATATTTGTGATGTAAATTGCACAAACAAAATGTATTTTTATTTTTTATTTTAATGCAATCAGTGTTTTTTTAACATAAGCCTCTGTTTTCCCCTTTATATACAATTAGGCCTCAGATTGAACTGGGCAGCAGTTACCTTTCAATACCTAGTGATTACGATCTACCATTCTCCCACTGATTTGCACAATGGACATCTCAGCAGAGCGTCATGGTCCCTCCGAACCCAGTTTGCTTTTCGGTCTTCTCTTCCGCTTTCTGTTGTGGAACACGTGGCAATAGTGAAGATGGTGTGCTACCCCAATGATAGTATAATTTTGCAAACCTTCACCTGTTCATCCTTCTTTCCTTCTTCAGACAGGCCACATATCTGATTTGGTCGCTCAGGCACTGTCGGGTAGCTCTTTCCACTCTAAAGATATCCGTGACTGCGAGTGGATTAGGCCTTCTGGACTTAGAAAGCTATTATTCAGCTGCACAGGCCCAATGTGTGGCTCAGTGGCTTCCTGCTCACCCCCTGGTTTGAGATGGGGTTTATCCATAAAGACTTTTAAGGAGGGCTTACTGCACTGCTCACTGTTTTCTACTGCCCATTCTACGGATCACCATCTGGGGTTATCATGCACAGTTTTCTCTTGCCTTACTAGAACCTGTGAACTCACTGACACGAAGAAACCCTGTGTTCCTGCACTACCTATGCTAAGCCTTCACACTCGCACATGACGGCTGTGCTCAGAGCAACTCCATCAGTGGCATGCTGCAGGTGTCTTAAAATTGGCGGATTTGTTTCTGGATGGTGAGCTACTAAATTTCCAAACCCTTGTCCCAGACTACCATCTTCACTCCGGTCAATTCCTTACTTAAATCCACCTTAAACAATCATTAAACACCCTATTTCATGCATGCCACCTAACACTAACCCTACATGAGTTGTGCCAGAAGCTCTACACTATAGGGACTGGTGGCAAACTGATAGAATGGGTGCACAGATCTTTCCTGCAACATTGAGACCACTCCAGGACTTCTCATCACACTACCTGGGTGATTGATGTGGCCAAACCTCTGCAAGATACAGACTGGACTAAAATACTGGACTTTCCCCACAAAGTATCCCATGGCTGTCACTTTAAGTACATTCACAAAGCTTCCTTAGGAATGCATTCCACCTGTTGCTTGCCATTGGCTTTGTGGTTTGTAACTCACATTTTGCTTTCAGTTTGCTGGCTTTATTTGTTTTAGGCTATGTAGCTTGAGTTCCTCCCTTCCCTTCCCTTACCCAAACCTTATTTACACTATAACTCTGAGTGCTCCCTCGCTGTAAACAGGCCTGTAAATCTTTTTCTCATCTCATCATATTTGCTGTGCATTCAAAGAACAAGGTCAAATGTCAGGCTCTGTCTTCGGTGGGAACTGAGTGTTTACTTTTCTCTCCCTGACTTTGAAGTGAGAGGATATATGCAACAATTTTGCTGGATACTGGGGTTAGAAAAGAGGTTTTTCTGATACATGACAACATTTAAACACTTACAGGGTTCAAAGTTGGGTCCAAGGTAGCCCACCATTGGGGGCTCAAGGCAACCCCAAAGTTACCACACCAGCAGCTCAGGGCCGGTCAGGTGCAGATGTCAAAGAGGTGCCCAAAACACATAGGCTTCAATGGAAACAGGGGTGCCTCGGTTCCAGTCTGCCAGCAGGTAAGTACCCGCGTCCTCAGAGGGCAGACCAGGGGTGTTCTGTAGGGCACCGGAGGGGACAGAAGCCGGCACAGAAAATACACCCTCAGCGGCACAGGGGCGGCCGGTGCAGAGTGCAAACAGGCGTCTGGTTTTGTATTGAAAGCAATGGGGAGACCCGGGGGTCTCTTCAACGATGCAGCAAGGCACGGGGGCTCCTCGGGGTAGCCACCACCTGGGCTAGGCAGCGGGTCGCCTGGGGGTCACTCCTGCACTGGAGTTCGGTTCCTTCAGGTCCTGGAGGCGGGTGCAGTGTTGGTTCCAGGCAGTCGTGGTCAGGGGGAGGCTTTGGATTTCCTCTGCAGGCGTCGCTGTGGGGACATACGGGGGTCGTCTCTGGTTACTCACGGGCTCGCAGTCGCCAGGGAGTCCCCCCTGAGGTGTTTGTTTTCCGCAGGTCGAGCCGGGGGCGTCGGGTGCAGAGTGGAAAGTCTCACGCTGCCGGCGGGAAACGTGAAGTCTTTAAAGTTGCTTCTTTGTTGCAGAAAGTTGCAGATTGTTGAACAGGGCCGCTGTTCTCAGGAGTTTCTTGGTCCTTGGTTGCAGGGCAGTCCTCTGAGGCTTCAGAGGTCGCTGGTCCCTGTTGGAAGAGTCGCTGTTGCAGTTTTCCTCAAAGTTGGGAGCCGGTAGGGTTGGGGCCATAGGAGTTATCATCTCGGTCTTCACTGCAGGGCTGCAGGTCAGCAGTCCTTCTTCTTGTTTAGGTTGCAGGAAT
This sequence comes from Pleurodeles waltl, assembly GCF_031143425.1. Classification (NCBI taxonomy): domain Eukaryota; kingdom Metazoa; phylum Chordata; class Amphibia; order Caudata; family Salamandridae; genus Pleurodeles; species Pleurodeles waltl. The sequence continues at coordinate 852,149,655 of NC_090444.1, forward strand.
CTAGGGCCAGATGTAGCAATGGTTTTTACCCATTCTGTGTCGATGGGAAAAAGTTTCCTAGGTTCTGGGGGGCCCTAAATACCGAATTTAGAGGTGTGTTTAGGTCTGGAAGGGCAGTAGCCAATGGCTACTGTCCTTGAGGGTGGCTACACCCTTTTTGTGCCTCCTCCCCGTGGGGAGGGGGGCACATCCCTAATCCTATTGGGGGAATCCTCCATCCACAAGATGGAGGATTTCTAAAAGTAAGGGTCACCTCAGCTCAGGAAACTTTAGAGGCTGCCCTGACTGGGGGGTGACTCCTCCTTGTTTTCCTCATTATCTCCTCCAGCCTTGCCACCACAAGTGGTGGCAGTGGCCGGAGGGGCAGGCATCTCCATTAGCTGGGATGCCCTGTGGTGCTGTAACAAAGTGGGTGAGCCTTTGAGGCTCACCCCCAGGTGTTACAGTTCCTGCAGGGGGAGGTGAGAAGCACCTCCACCCAGTACAGGCTTTGTTCCTGGCCACAGAGTGACAAAGGCACTCTACCCATGTGGCCAGCATCATGTCTGGTGTGTGGCAGGCTGGCAAAAACTAGTCAGCCTACACTGGAAGTCGGGTATGTTTTCAGGGGGCATCTCTAAGATGCCATCTGGGTGTATTTTACGATAAATTGTACACTGGCATCAGTGTGCATTTATTGTGCTGAGAAGTTTGATACCAAACTTCCCAGTTTTCAGTGTAGCCATTATGGTGCTGTGGAGTTCGTGTTTGACAAACTCCCAGACCATATACTCTTGTGGCTACCCTGCACTTACAATGTCTAAGGTGTGGCTTAGACACTGTAGGGGCATAGTGCTCATGCACTTATGCCCTCACCTGTGGTATAGTGCACCCTGCCTTAGGGCTGTAAGGCCTGCTAGAGGGGTGACTTACCTATGCCACAGGCAGTGTGAGGTAGGCATGGCACTCTGAGGGGAGTGCCATGTCGACTTAATCATTTTCTCCCCACCAGCACACAAGCTGTGAAGCAGTGTTAATGTGCTGAGTGAGGGGTCCCTAGGGTGGCATAAGACATGCTGCAGCCCTTAGAGACCTTCCCTGGCATCAGGGCCCTTGGTACCATGAGTACCAGCTACAAGGGACTTACCTGAGTGCCAGGGTTGTGCCAACTGTGGAGACAAAAGTACAGTTTAGGGAAAGAACACTGGTGCTGGGGCCTGGTTAGCAGGGTCCCAGCACACTTTCAAATCATAACTTAGCATCAGCAAAGGCAAAAAGTCAGGAGGTAACCATGCCAAGGAGGCATTTCCTTACAAATACATTTCAGAATATGTCATAGTTAAGAGTACAAATGAAGCACATTTTTGTTCATTCTGAACTGTGCTGGAAACAAGTACCTTTATGTGATTACAACAGATCATTGCATTAGGGGATGAAATTTCCACACATCATTGTCTGTGCACTGTATAGTTTTATTTGAAAAACTGTATGTCTTTTCAAATGTAATGGTCATTTCAATCAAACACGTGTTGTCTGTAATGCCAGTGTGTTACCACACCATGCATACTCCACTCCACTCTGCACTACTCCACAACACTGTACCCTACTCTGCATTACTCCACGTTACACCACTCCATGCCATTGCACTGTGGTACACTGCACTCTTCTCCACTATTCTCCACTCCACTCTATGCCACTTCACTCTATGCTACTTCACACTACGCCTCTCTACTCAACTCTGTGCCACTCTACTCTATGCCAGTGCACTGTACTCCTCTGTACTCCATTTCGCTCTGCGCCTATGCACGCTATACCACTTCAGTCTAGGCAACACCAGTCTAGTCCACACAAGTCCACTCTATGCCACTCTGCAACACTACAATGTACACCACTGCAGTCTATGCAGTGCACTTTACTCTGTAATACTCAACTCTATGCCCCTGCACTTTACATCAATACACTGTACGCCACTCTAATCTGCTCTTTGCCACAGCACTCTACACCACTTTATGCCATCACACTCTATGCCACTCAATGCAACTCCACTATACCCTGCTCCTCTCCACGCTATGCCACTTCACTCTAATGTGAAACAATCTACTTTACGCCACTGCACTGTGCACCACTGCATTCTATGCCACTGCACTCTACCCTACACCTATCTACTCTATGCCACTGCACCCTACTCTGAAACAATCTATTCCACAACACTGCACTGTACGACACTGTCCCACTGCACTCTATGCCAATGCACTCTAAACAACTGCACTATACACCACTGCACTCTGACACTCTACTCTGCAACACTGCACTGGTCACCACTATACTCTACACCACTCTACTCTGTAATACTGCATTCTGCACAATACACTCCGTTCCACTGCACTCTATACTACTCTACTCTGTATAACTCCATTCTGCGTCACTGCACTTTACAGCACTATACTCTGCACCTCACTATACTACTCCACTCAACACCACTCTACATGACTGCACTCTATGCCACTCAAGTCTGCTCTGCACTCTGTGCCACTGCACCACTCTACACTACTCCACTCTCTGCCACTCTGCTGTATGCCACTCTGCTCCACTGCACTCTATTCCACTCTGCTCTGCCCCATGTCACTCTGTCACTGCACTCTACACCAATGCACTGTAAACTACTGCACTGTACCCCACTGCCCTTTACTCTACACCACTACTCTGTACCACTCTACACAACTACACTGATATTCTACTCTGCAACATTGCACTCTCTGCCACTGTAGTCTACACCACTCTAATCTGTACTACTGCATTCTGTGCAACTGCACTCTATGCCACTTCACTCTACAGCACTATTCTCTACTGTGCACTGCACCACTTTACACTTCTCTGCACCACTCTACGCCACTCCACGCCACTGCACTCTATGCCATGCGAGTCTACTCTGCACGCTGTGCCACTGCACTACTGCACTCTCTGCCACTCTATTGTATGCCACTCTACTCAACTGCACTCTGTGCCAGTCTGCCCGATGCCTCTTTGTGCCACTGTACTCTACGCCAGTGCACTCTAAACTGCACTCTTCGCCACTTCCCTCTACTCTGCACCACTGTACTCCACACCACTGTTTTCTGTGCCACTCTACACCACTGCACTGACACTCTACTCTGCAACATTGCACTCTCCACTACTGTACTCTACTCTACTCTCCTTTGTACTACTGCATTCTATACCACTGCACTCTGTGCCACTCTACTCTGCATCACTCCACACCACTGCACTCTACAGCACTATAATCTACTCTGCACCATTCTACACTACTCCACTCTACACCACTATGCCACTAACTTTTAGCGATGCTGAAGCAGCAGCCACTCTGGTGCACAACATGGCTAAAAGACTTTAGCAAAGCCAATAACTCTTGCAAAGTCAAGACCTATTGGCTTTGCCAATGCTGGTTAGTACTATGAGGTACTGAGGTCCCTGAAAGAACTGTGAATGTGTAAGTCCTTATTTTAAACATACATAACACACATCATAATATAGGCTGCTACAAAATGCGCCAATACATTTCGGTTAAAAAAAAGTCCTTCTAAAATACAGATTTGAATAATATACAGTTTATACCTATTACTAACATTTTCTTATAACAGTCCAATAAAACTACACACTTCACAGCTTACCTTGGAACCCCCTTACAGTATCTCTCTAAAAGAAAATATCTTTGTGGTCAAAAAGCTAAAAGTGACTCTTTTGACCAAAGTCAATAAATTTTTCCAGGCCATCTTGCATTTGCAGAATTACCAGTTGCGCACATTTGCATTTCCTCTGAGGAGACACCCTAGCAAAAAGGCCTTTTGTGATATGTCTGCCCCTCAGAGCACAGGAGACTCTCTGCCTTTACATCCAGCTAGGGAAACTGATCAGTCACAATTACATTTTGTCCTTTAGGTGAAAGGCTAAAATTACGGACAAATGCTGTCTGTTAAACGTTTCATCACGGACAACGGATGGCAGGGCAAAATTATGGGCAGTCTGTGAAATGTACGGACGGGTGGTCACCCTAGATACAGCCACATGCAGGCTCCTGCGATTATAATCGGGTGACATAAAAAATTTCCTGCTCATAAGTCAGACGGCTCTGAAACAATCCAGCACCTGTGTCATAAGTCTTTACAGCCGCCCATGAATGATAGCCTGATTGTGCGGTACAAATAGTTATTCTCCATGCAATAGCCTACTTGTTATACACCTTTTACAAACAATACAGGTAGGAAGTCGTTGCTTTCATTATGGATACATTCTTTATGCATATCAGACCCTTGCTCCCGGGATAAATTCTATGGGTCTTAATTTATAACAGAGAGAGTTTTTGCAAAAGTACGTACTTTAAATCGAGGATATATGGTTATAACCTTCACCCATTGATAATGACTAACAGCTATTGATTCTGAGTGGGATTTATTTATTCATTATATCATTTCCTTGCAGGTGAAAAAATTCAACAGCTGTGACAGTGTTCTCGTTAGGATACATACAAAGTCTTACTACATGGCTAACAGCTGTGACAAAGTCAGTAGCAATCAGGCTTTTAAAGGGGATGGGGGTGTAATGATAGTGCCAGGAGGTCCATATTCAAATACGCAAAAGAAATAAAACTTGAAGAAATAACACTTCAACTAAAACTGTGTTTATGTCCACCCCATCATCTCAATGGAATGTATACACAGTGTCATCGGTGGAAGGTAAGAGGGTATAGGCCCAGTAAAGAGGGGTAGGGTCACCACCACTAAGCCAGATAGGGGCCATAGAATGGCCCACCCAAGCCATCTTCCCTCACTTCCAATTCCATTCCAGAGGTCACAATCCATCTATTCCCACCATATCCGGTGGGTGGGGTGTCAGTTTCTCAACCTCATCCCATCTCCCCAACCAGCCCCTGACTCCCATATTCCGACAGCTCGTCCTTAGCCTCAAGACCCCCAGATGTCCACCACTTCCGTCCATAGGGGTGTTATGGGCCTCCGACGGATTCCCTGTCCTTCCTCTCACATCAAGGCTCTCTCCTCCGCTCAGGCCCAGAGTGTTAAATCGTTCGCCCAGGTTTACAGTCTGCACCATCCCTCCGCTCCACTCACCATTGCCTGCCTAGTCATGGCGATGCATCACTTGACCAGTGCCAGTTCTAAATCTAAAAATCTGTTTCCAAGTTTTTTGGGGGGTGGTCTAGGGAATAGACCCAGCAGGCAAGTGCTGAGAGTGTTAGTCAGTGATGTGTTTAGGGTCTTATTAAGCCTTTCAATTACCTCATCTCAAAGCCTAGATAGCCCCAGGCAGCCCCCAGTCATGTGTCCAAAATCCGAGTCTAGTCCACACAGAGAGTGCACCCCCTGGGTTTCCCACTGTAAATAGCTCTGATCCTTTGGGAGGTGAGGTAGATTCTATGGGTATAATTGTACTGAGTTTATTTAAGCTGTGAATTTCAAGAGACCTTTTGGGGATATGCCGTAATCCTCCCCCATTCTGCATCTATCAGGTCTCGACCCAAATGTAGTGGTTTCTCTGCGTAGCCATTCAGTGCCCTATAGATCCATGTGACCTGGTAGCTGCCAGATCCGAGCATCAGTAGGAGCTGGAGAACCCCCTGAGTCAGAGGTTCCAAGTCCGCTAACTTCCACTGATCCCAAAGAGCATGAGTTAGGGCTTCGTAGATGAGAAACTGACCCAAGGGTAAACTTGTTTGTTCTGAGAAGTCTCAGAGCAGGACCAGAAAGCCAGTCTAGAAGCAGTCCCTCAGCTTCACCAGCCCTGATTCTGTCCACGGGACCAATTGTCCTGCTGTGAAATAGATCAACGGGTCGCCGTGAGACAGTCCCACCAGTGGCAGTTCTGGGGTGTAGGTGGTCACCCTGGAAGTACGTCACAGACTATGGTGCCAGGAGGACAGGGCCGTGGATAAAATAATACCCGGGTATGGAATCTGCATGGTGGGCTGCAGGAGTTTCACCCTGGTTGGGTTCAGAATCCATTGGGCCAAGCATCAACATTCGCATTCCATCCAACCACTTAGTTACCCACTGCAGCTGAGCCGCTAAAAAAATATAGCTCAAAGTCTGGTACTCCCAGCCCGCCCTCCAGTGAAGGGCAGTGAAGGGTGGATAGCGGGATCCTCTGGTGACTGCCACCCCATATTAATTCTCAAAGGAGAACATCGAGTTTCTAAAACCAAGCCACAGGCATCTTCGCTGGGAGATTTACAAAGTAATAAAGAAGGTGTGGGAGCATAATCATTTTGGAAAGCGCTATGTGCACCATGACAGGTATCTTGAGTGAGTAACAGAAGGGGACACAAGACTTAAGAGATCTGAAAATCTTCCCCGGATACCCTCCCACAGTTCTATGAAATTGTGAAAATCTGAATACCCTGGTATTTGAAAGTGCACGGATCCCAGAGTATATCCAGCGGTAGGAGGTGGTGTAGTGCCGCTGAACACCGGGAATACACAAGTCTGACCGCGATTAAACCTAAGGCCCGAGTACACGCTGAAGTCTTCATGAGGTTTGCACACCTGAGGGATATCTCTTTCACCCTCTCGAAGATAAATAAGGAGATCATCTGCATACAGCGAGATGATATGGACTTTACCATCCAACTCAAAGCCCGATCCGCTTCTACAGCTCGGAATCTTTTCATCAATGGTTCAGTGGCTGAGGCAAATAATAGGGGAGAGTGGGAGCATCCCCACCTGATGACCTCGAATACTTTGTAGGCCTTGGAGATTACCTGCCCTGTTTTAGCTCTTGCCACGGGCAGGTGTAAAGTTGTCACACCCATCTCCCCCAACAGTCACCAAGCCCATGGGCAACATGACAACTTCCAAAAACTCGCACCATAACGTGTCAAAGGCCTTTTCAAGGTCTACTGACACAATCACTGCAGGATGGTTAGTTGGTTGGTCCTGGGCGTAAAGAATTGAGTTGAGCCTACAGAGGTTAAGGGAGGTATTTTGAGTTGGGATAAAAACGTTTTGTTAATTGTGGGTACGGGTCTGCATATAGAACAATAGCTGTGAGGCCAGTACCTTACTAAGTATTGTAAATTTGAATAACATTTTGTTCGATGGCATCTGTCGCTGTAGATACACATGTTGTGCATAGCCCGCCATCTGGTGTTGGGTCGGAGTGTTACAAGTTGTTTTTCTTCGAAGAAGTCTTTTGAGTCACGGGACCGAGGGACGACGACTCTTTGTCTCCATTGCGCATGGGGGTCGACTCCATCTTCGATTGTTTTCTTTCCGCCATCGGGTTCGGACGTGTTCCTTTCGCTCCGGGTTTCGGAACGGAAAGTTAGCTCAAAATCGGAAAATTACGTCGGTATTGTTGCGTTCGGGATCGGGTTTGATAGCATCGCATCGATACGATAACATCTCCGTTGCCCTTCGGGGTAGTTTTCGATCCCCCGTCGGGGCCTGGTCAGCCCGACCGCGTGTGACATCGACACTGATGGAACGGACCCCGTTCCGTTTCTGTCCTAAATGCCACAACAAATACCCATATACAGACCAACATTCGGTCTGTAACCTGTGCCTGTCGCCCGAGCACAGGGAAGAAACTTGTGAGGCCTGTCGTGCGTTCCGGTCCCGAAAAACGCTCCGTGACCGCTGAGCCAGAAGACTGCAAATGGCGTCCACGCCGACAGGACACCGAGATTTCGAGGAACAAGAAGAAGTAGAAGCCTTCTCGATCCATGAATCGGACTCGGACGAATTCGACGACCATGAAACAGTGAGTAAGACGTCGAAGATAGCACATAAGAAAACTGACAAGGCCCAGGGGACGCCACTGCCATCAGGCCATGGCTCAACCCATAAACTCGGTGACCGACCATCGGCACCGAAGAAGGCCGAAATAGTGCCGAGATCGTCCGACTCTGGTCGAGACACAGGCACCCAGCCATCTCGGGACCGAGATAGTGCTGCCGGCAAAGATCGACGCCGAGATAGCGGAGCCGAAGCTGCTCGACGCAGAGACAGCGGCACAGAGGAGGATCGATGCCGAGAGGGTTCGACTCCGAAAAAGAGGAAAGTCGCCTCGGAGCCGAAAAAGAGCGTGGACATGGTTTCGGTGCCAAAACGACCCGCAACCGAGCCAACTACCGGTTCCTATTCAGAAAAACAATCCCTGTCCTCTCAAATGCGAAAGCATAGATTCGAGGAGGAATTACAATCCACCGAGGTGGACCACACTCAAAAAAGGATTTTTATACAGAGTGGAACAGGGAAAATAAGCACCCTTCCCCCTATTAGGAGGAAGAGGAGACTGGAATTCCAACAAGAACAAACACCACAAACAAAACTGGTGAAGAAGGTAACTCCGCCACCCTCTCCTCCACCTGTGGCTCCCATTTCACCGGCACAGACTCCGTCACATTCACCGGCTCACACCACCTTAAGCCAAGGTGACCAGGACCAAGATGCTTGGGACTTATACGACGCCCCAGTGTCGGACAACAGTCCTGAGGCGTATCCTACAAAGCCCTCACCACCAGAAGACAGCACAGCATATTCACAAGTGGTGGCTAGAGCAGCAGAGTTCCACAACGTGTCTCTACACTCAGAGCCTGTCGAAGATGACTTCCTCTTCAACACCCTCTCTTCCACACATAGCACCTACCAAAGCCTGCCTATGCTCCCAGGAATGCTAAGGCACGCAAAGGACATATTCAAAGAGCCTGTCAAAAGTAGGGCAATAACACCGAGGGTGGAAAAAAAATATAAAGCACCTCCCACAGACCCAGCTTTCATCACCTCACAACTGCCACCAGATTCGGTTGTGGTAGGGGCGGCTCGCAAGAGAGCAAACTCCCACACATCGGGCGATGCACCACCCCCAGATGAGAGCCGAAAGTTCGATGCAGCCGGTAAAAGGGTCGCAGTACAGGCTGCAAACCAGTGGCGCATCGCAAACTCTCAAGCGCTCCTAGCGCGATATGACAGAGCCCACTGGGATGAGATGCAACACCTCATGGAGCATCTACCCACAGAACTACAAAAGAGGGCGAAACAAGTGGTTGAGGAGGGCCAAAACATCTCCAATAACCAGATACGCTCCTCTATGGACGCAGCGGACACAGCAGCAAGAACAGTTAACACGGCAGTAACCATCCGAAGGCACGCGTGGCTACGAACATCTGGTTTTAAACCAGAGATACAGCAGGCGGTGCTCAATATGCCATTCAATGAGCAACAATTGTTCGGACCTGAAGTGGACACGGCAATTGAGAAGCTAAAAAAAGGCACTGACACTGCTAAAGCCATGGGCGCGCTCTACTCCCTGCAGAGCAGAGGCACTTTCAACACCTTCCGCAAGACAACCTTTAGAGGGGGGTTTCGGGGTCAATCCACACAACCCAGTACCTCACAGTCAACACCGTCCACCTACCAGGGACAGTACCAAAGGGGAGGCTTTCGGGGCCAATACAGAGGGGGACAATTCCCTAGAAGCAGGGGAAAATTTCAAGGCCCCAAAACACCTACAAACAAACAGTGACTCACACGTCACTCATCCCCTCCACACAACACCAGTGGGGGGAAGAATAAGTCAGTATTACCAAGAGTGGGAGAAAATAACAACAGACACTTGGGTCTTAGCAATTATCCAACATGGTTATTGCATAGAATTTCTACAAATCCCTCCAAACATACCACCAAAAACACAAAATATATCAAAACAACATTCGGACCTCCTAGAAATAGAAGTTCAAGCATTACTGCAAAAGAACGCAATAGAACTGGTACCGGATACACAAACAAATACAGGGGTTTACTCACTGTACTTTCTAATACCAAAGAAGGACAAAACACTGAGACCAATCCTAGACCTTAGAACACTAAACACATACATCAAATCAGAACACTTTCACATGGTCACGCTACAGGAAGTGTTACCATTGCTAAAGCAACAAGATTACATGACAACCTTAGATCTCAAAGACGCGTATTTCCACATACCAATACATCCGTCGCACAGGAAATACCTAAGGTTCGTATTCAAAGGAATACATTACCAATTCAAAGTATTGCCGTTCGGTTTAACAACTGCACCAAGAGTCTTCACAAAGTGCCTAGCAGTAGTGGCTGCACACATCAGAAGGCAGCAAATACACGTATTCCCATATCTAGACGACTGGCTAATCAAGACCGACTCACTGACAAGGTGCTCACACCACACAGATCAGGTCATACAAACCCTCTACAAACTCGGTTTCACCATCAACTATGCGAAATCACTCATTCTGCCGTGCAAGGTACAACAATACCTAGGAGCGACAATAGATACAACAAGGGGAATAGCCACTCCAAGTCCACAAAGGGTTCAAAATTTCCAAAAGATTATACAACGCATGTATCCAACACAAAGAATACAGGCGAAGATGATATTACAACTCCTAGGCATGATGTCCTCATGCATAGCCATTGTCCCAAACGCAAGGTTGCACATGCAGCCCTTACAACAGTGCCTAGCATCACAATGGTCACAAGCACAGGGTCAGCTTCTAGATCTGGTGTTGATAGACCGCCTAACATACCTCTCGCTTCTATGGTGGAACAATATAAATTTAAACACAGGGCGGCCTTTCCAAGACCCAGTGCCACACTACGTGATAACAACAGATGCTTCCATGACAGGGTGGGGAGCACACCTCAATCAACACAGCATACAAGGACAATGGGACGTACATCAAAGAAAGCTGCATATAAATCACCTCGAACTACTAGCAGTTTTCCAAGCATTAAAAGCATTTCAACCAATCATAACTCACAAATACATTCTTGTCAAAACGGACAACATGACAACAATGTATTATCTAAACAAACAGGGGGGACACACTCGACACAGCTGTGCCTTCTGGCACAAAAAATATGGCAATGGGCAATTCACAACCACATTCGCCTAATAGCACAGTTTATTCCAGGGATCCAGAATCAACTTGCAGACAATCTCTCTCGAGATCACCAACAGGTCCACGAGTGGGAAATTCACCCCCAAATTCTAAACACTTACTTCAAACGTTGGGGTACACCTCAAATAGACTTATTTGCAACAAAGGAGAACGCAAAATGCCAAAACTTCGCATCCAGATACCCACACAGGCAGTCTTAAGGCAATGCCCTATGGATGAACTGGTCAGGGATATTTGCGTACGCTTTTCCCCCTCTCCCTCTCCTTCCATATCTAGTAAACAAATTGAGTCAAAACAAACTCAAACTCATACTGATAGCACCAACATGGGCAAGGCAACCATGGTACACAACACTGCTAGACCTATCAGTAGTACCCCACGTCAAGTTGCCCAACAGGCCAGATCTGTTAACACAACACAAACAACAGATCAGGCATCCAAACCCAGCATCGCTGAATCTAGCAATCTGGCTCCTGAAATCCTAGAATTCGGACACTTAAACCTCACACAAGAATGTATGGAAGTCATAAAGCAAGCTAGAAGACCATCCACTAGACACTGCTATGCAAGCAAATGGAAAAGGTTTGTTTGCTACTGCCATCATAATCAAATTCAACCATTACACGCATCTCCAAAGGATGTAGTGGGTTACTTACTACACTTACAAAAATCGAACCTGGCCTTCTCTTCCATTAAGATACACCTAGCAGCAATATCTGCATACCTGCAGATTACCCATTCAACTTCACTATTTAGGATACCTGTCATTAAAGCGTTTATGGAAGGCCTCAAAAGAATTATACCACCAAGGACACCACCCGTTCCTTCATGGAACCTCAACATCGTCTTAACAAGACTCATGGGTCCACCCTTTGAACCTATGCACTCTTGCGAAATACAATTCCTAACCTGGAAAGTTGCATTTCTCATCGCCATCACATCTCTAAGAAGAGTAAGTGAAATTCAGGCGTTTACAATACAAGAACCTTTTATCCAACTACCCAAAAATAAAGTAGTCCTAAGGACCAATCCTAAATTTTTGCCAAAGGTTATTTCACCGTTCCACCTAAATCAAACGGTAGAGCTACCAGTGTTCTTCCCACAGCCAGATTCCATAGCTGAAAGGGCACTACATACATTAGACGTCAAAAGAGCACTAATGTACTACATCGACAGAACTAAAAACATCAGAAAAACTAAACAACTGTTTATTGCTTTTCAAAAACCTCACGCAGGAAACCCAATATCGAAACAGGGTATAGCCAGATGGATAGTTAAGTGCATCCAAATCTGCTACCTAAAAGCAAAAAGACAACTGCCCATTACACCAAGGGCACACTCAACCAGAAAGAAAGGCGCTACCATGGCCTTCCTAGGGAATATTCCAATGCACGAAATATGTAAGGCAACCACATGGTCTACGCCTCACACATTTACCAAGCACTACTGTGTAGACGTGCTATCAGCACAACAAGCCACAGTAGGTCAAGCCGTACTAAGAACCTTATTTCAGACTACTTCCACTCCTACAGGCTGAGCCACCGCTTTTGGGGAGATAACTGCTTACTAGTCCATGCACAACATGTGTATCTACAGCGACAGATGCCATCGAACTGAAAATGTCACTTACCCAGTGTACATCTGTTCGTGGCATCAGTCACTGAAGATTCACATGTGCCCACCCACCTCCCCGGGAGCCTGTAGCCGTTTGGAAGTTAGCTTCAACTTTGTACATTTGTAAATATATTAAATCTTAAATAGGTACATACTTATTCACTCCATTGCATGGGCACTATTACTAACAAACAACTCCTACCTCACCCTCTGCGGGGAAAACAATCGAAGATGGAGTCGACGCCCATGCGCAATGGAGACAGAGGAGGAGTCCCTCGGTCCTGTGACTTGAAAGACTTCTTCGAAGAAAAACAACTTGTAACACTCCGACCCAACACCAGATGGCGGGCTATGCACAACATGTGTATCTTCAGTGACTGATGCCACGAACAGATGTACACTGGGTAAGTGACATTTTCATTCTAGCTTACTCATCAAGAATTTTCAATTCTATTAAGAACAGGGAGGCGAGGATTATGCTTTTCTCTCTCTTTACTGCAAACAAACAGCAGCTAATTAAAACACTTATAACAGAAAAACTACACTTCCCATGAAACCTTTAGTCCACAATATACACCAATCACAGGTCAGGGCCCTGTATATCTAACACTGCAAACAGTCCTTCCTCTTTCTTTGCAATCAAATCCAACAAACTCCCAAGAACTTGGAATCCCTGTAACACTGTAAATCCGCCAGAGAAACATCGACAGTCCTCAAGACCGAAGAGAGCCACTTTATTCTTTTAGGAATCCATAGCAATCAGGTAGTTTTGTTTTCCGCACCTGAAGAAAAATTAAGAAAAAACATGCAATAATATCTAATCTTTTATAAAATAATTCTATAAAATAGTCCAATAAAATGGGGGGGCATACAAATCTACAAAACATGCATAGTATCGTCAAACAATATAACAAGATAAAGATGATCATATTTGCAGGGTGGGATAATCCTCGCCTCCGTGTCCTGAATAGAATTGTTAATTATTGACACGTAAGCTAAAACATTTTTTATTCTATGTCAGGACCGGAGGCTTCAGATTATGCTCGTTCAAAGCTGATTTACCACTGCGTAAACAACATCAACAATAGGTTTGTGATAAAAAACTTTAAATGTGGAATGTGAAGACCAATCAGCTGCCCTCATTATGTCATCCAAACGAGAACCTACTGATAAGGCTTTAGAAGCCATAGCACCATGAACCGAGTGTGCCCCAAACATAGATACATCTATTCCAGCCTCCCCAATAGTCCATCGGACCCATCTGTCCAAGGTGGCCGCCGAAACTGGGCCAAAAGGTTTCTGTAATGAAATGAGCATTTACCCCTGCATATCTCTACGATGTATACTTGTACATTCCTCATATTCCTTCAAGCATTTGACAACACATAACTTCTGATGATGGGGAAACTCTGGGTAAGATACACATCTAGAAACTGTTTTCGTATGGTTAGAAATAGTAAATGAAACTCCCGAAGGAGTAAATACTCTACCTGCTAAGTCCAAAGCTCGGACACCCGATACAAGATAAAAGACAAAGTAACACAGTAAGCTTAGCTGATAACTGTTTACGTGAAAGATCCTCATTACATGGCCAATTTTTCAAGAATCGTAAAACTACATCAACATCCCATAACACTGAATATTTAGGTTGCAGAGGTTTAAACATTTTAATTCCCCGCATCAGTTTACATACCAATGGATGTTCACCTATAGGTTTCCCTTCTAAGTGAGGATGGCCTGCAGAAATAGCTGATCTGAAATTGTTAATGGTTCTGTAAGCTAGACCTTGAGAAGCTAAATAAGAAAGAAAATTAACAATTATTTTAATGTCTGTCCCCAGGGGATCAACACCTTGTTCACTACACCAACAAACCCATCTTTTCCATGAAGATTCATACCTCTTGTGAGTGGAAGGGGCCCAAGATTGGGATAAGAAGAACAAAGCTTTGTCTGAAACTCCTGGCACTTGCCATCGTCTCCGGAAACTCTCCACGCCATGAGCGACAACTGTCCCAGAATCATTAGGGGATGTTGAGAACCCACTGTGTCCATCAAAAGGTTCGGATCCATGGGGAGCGCTATAGGTCTTGCACAAGACATTGCCATCGCAACTGGAAACCATGGTTGAGCTTTCCAAATTGGGGTCACCAGAATCAATTCCGACTTCTGTCTCTTCGCCTGAGATAGTGTTCTCTGAATCATAGAAAAAGGAGGAAATGCATAAAGAATCTCATTCTCCCATGATTGCAGAAATGCGTCCATTCTCAATGCTAGTGGAGCCGGTCTCCAACTGAAGAATCGAGTCAGTTGGGTGTTGAGTCTCGAGGCAAACCGATCCATTGAACGAGGGCTCCACTGAAGATTTAGTTGTTGGAATACTAGAGGATTGAGCTTCCAATCGCTGCCATCTTTGAGGAACCGAGAGTTCCAATCTGCTATCAGATTGGCACGACCCAGTAAATATTCTGCTGTCACTGAAATGTGATGTTGAAGGCAGAACTGCCAAAATTCCTTCGCTATCTCCACCAGAACACGAGATCTGGTTCCCCCCAGACCATTGATATATTGGACTGCCGAAATGTTGTCCATAGGTAGAAGGATGCAACCTTTCGCTTGTCGAAGAGAAAGGGATCGGATTGCAAAAGCTCCCGCTAGAAGTTCCAGACAGTTGATATGTAATTTCAGTTTGTCTGTCGACCACTGGCCTCCTTTCTGAACTGAACCACAATGAGCCCCCCAGCCCCACCTGCTGGCATCAGACTTTATTATCATCTCCGGGACTGACGCAAAAATAGCTCTGCCATTCCATGAATCCATGTGAGCTAGCCACCAGGTTATTTCCGCTCTGGCTTCCTCTGATAAGCCTATCTGTTCCGCATAGGCTGGACCCCTGTGAAGATGTAGAATCTTCAATCGTTGAAGGGCACGGTAGTGAAGAGGGTCCGGAAAATTCGCCTGAATGGAAGAGGCCAATTGTAGGAAGTTGGCTCTGTATACACTATTTCAAAGTAAGAAATAGTGTGCACAGAGTCCAAGGGTTCCCCTTAGAGGTAAGATAGTGGCAAAAAGAGATAATTCTAATGCTCTATTTTGTGGTAGTGTGGTCGAGCAGTAGGCTAATCAGAGGGTAGTGTTAAGCATTTGATGTATACACACAGGCAATAAATGAGGAACACACACTCAAAGACAAATTCCAGGCCAATAGGATTTTATATAGAAAAATATATTTTCTTAGTTTATTTTAAGAACCACAGGTTAAAGATTTACATGTAATACTTCAAATGAAAGGTATTTCACTCAGGTATTCTAGGAACTTTGAATAATCACAATAGCATGTACAGTGTTGACAAAAATGGCAATAAGCTATTTTAAAAGTGGACACAGTGCAAAATTCAACAGTTCCTGGGGGAGGTAAGTAAATGTTAAGTTCACAGGTAAGTAAAACACTTACAGGGTTCAAAGTTGAGTCAAAGGTAGCCCACTGTTGGGGGTTCAATGCAACCCCAAAGTTACCACACCAGCATCTCAGGGCCGGTCAGGTGCAGAGGTCAAAGTGGTGCCCAAAACACATAGGCTTCAATGGAAATAGGGGTGCCCCGGTTCCAGTCTGCCAGCAGGTAAGTACCCGCATCTTTGGAGGGCAGGCCAGGGGGGTTTTGTAGGGCACCGGGGACACACAAGCAGGCACAGAAAGTACACCCTCTGCGGCACAGGGGCACCCAGGTGCAGAGTGCAAACAGGCATCGGGTTTCTAATAGAAATCAATGGGGAGACCTGGGGGGTCTCTTCAATGATGCAGGCAGGCACAGGGGCGCTCCTCGGTGTAGCCACCACCTGGGCTAGGCAGAGGGTTGTCTGGGGGTCGCACCTGCACTGGAGTTCGGTTCTTTCAGGGCCTGGGGGCTGCGGGTGCAGTATGGTTTCCAGGCGTCGGGTTCCTTGAAGCAGGCATTCGCTGTCAGGGGGAGCCTCTGGATTTCCTCTGCAGGCGTCGCTGTGGGGGCTTAGGGAGGTCAACTCTGGCTACTCACGGGCTCGCAGTCACCAGGGAGTCCTCCCTGTAGTGTTATTTTTCTGCAGGTCAAGCCGGGGGCGTCGGGTGCAGAGTGGAAAGTCTCACGCTTTTGGCGGGAAACGTGTGGTCTTTAAAAGTTGCTTCTTTGTTTCAAAAAGTTGCAGTTTCTTGAACAGGGCCGCTGTTCTCTGGAGCTTCTTGGTCTTTTAGATGCAGAGGAGTCCTCTGAGGCTTCAGAGGTTGCTGCAGCCTGTTGAATGCGTCGCTGTTGCAGTTTTCTTCGAAGTAGGCAGACAGGCCGGTGGGTCTGGGGCCAAATCAGTTGTCATCTCCGTCTTCACTGCAGGGCTTCAGGTCAGCAGTCCTTCTTCTTCTTCTTTAGGTTGCAGGAATCTATCTTCCTCGGTTCTGGGAGCCCCTAAATACTCAATTTAGGGGTGTGTGTAGGTCTGGGAGGGCAGTAGCCAATGGCTACTGGGCCTGAGGGTGGCTACACCCTCTTTGTGCCTCCTTCCTGTGGGGAGGTGGGCACATCCCTAATCCTATTGGGGGAATCCTCCTTTTACAAGATGGAGGATTTCTAAAAGTAAGAGTCACCTCAGCGCAGGAAACCTTAGGGGCTGTCCTGACTGGGGGGTGACTCCTCCTTGTTTTTCTCATTATCTCCTCCAGCCTTGCCGCCATAAGTGGGGGCAGTGGCCGGAGGGGCGGGCATCTCCACTAGTTGGGATGCCCTGTGGTGCTGTAACAAAGGGAGTGAGCCTTTGAGGCTCTCCGCCAGGTGTTACAGTTCCTGCAGGGGGAGGTGAGAAGCACCTCCACCCAGTACAGGCTTTGTTCCTGGCCACAGAGTGACAAAGGCACTCTCCCCATGTGGCCAGCAACATGTCTGGTGTGTGGCAGGCTGGCAAAAACTAGTCAGCCCACACTGGAAGTCGGGTCTGTTTTCAGGGGGCATCTCTAAGATGCCCTCTGGTTGTATTTTTACAATAAAGTGCACACTGGCAACAGTGTGCATTTATTGTGCTGAGAAGTTTGATACCAAACTTCCCAGTTTTCAGTGCAGCCATTATGGTATTGTGGAGTTCGTGTTTGACAAACTCCCAGACCATATACTCTTATGGCTACCCCGCACTTACAATGTCTAAGGTTTGGCTTAGACACTGTAGGGGCCTAGTGCTCATGCAAATATGCCCTCACCTGTGGTATAGTGCACCCTGCCTTAGGGCTGTAAGGCCTGCTAGAGGGGTGACTTACCTATGCCACAGGCAGTGTGAGGTTGGCATGGCACTCTGAGGGGAGTGCCTGTCGACTTAGTCATTTTCTCCCCACCAGCACACACAAACTGTGAGGGAGTGTGCATGTGCTGAGTGATGGGTCCCCAGGGTGGCATACGACATGCTGCAGCCCTTAGAGACCTTCCCTGGCATCATGGCCCTTGGTACCAGGGGTACCAGTTACAAGGGACTTTCCTGGATGCCAGGGTTGTGCCAATTGTGGAGACAAAGGTTCAGTTTAGGGAAAGAACACTAATGCTGGGGCCTGGTTAGCAGGTTCCCAGCACACTTTCAAATCATAACTTGGCATCAGCAAAGGCAAAAAATCAGGGGGTAACCATGTCAAGGAGGCATTTCCTTACACCAGTAGACTGACCAGGCGTGCAAAGCTCTTCCAACTATATAGTCGGAGAGACAAGGGCTCTCTTCAACTCTTTCTTGATGGACTTGCTCTTTGCAGAAGGCAATAACAGATGGGCTTTGAGTGAGTCCTCTTGAAAACCTAAGAATTCTATAATTTTGGATGGAATCAATATTGACTTGTCCGAGTTGATTAGGAAACCCAGGTCTTGCAAGAGCTGGATTGTCCAAGAGAGGTGTATTAAGACTGACTCTTCTGTCTGGGCCAGGATCAGAATGTCGTCCAGATATATAATGAGGCGCACACCTCTTTCTCTGAGAAATTGCACCACTGGTCTTAAATGTTTTGTGAAACACCAGGGAGCGGAAGACAGCCCGAACGGTAGAACGGAAAACTCGTACCAATGGCCTCGCCATTGGAATTGAATATACCTTAGATGAGGTTTGTAGACAGGGACTGTAAGGTATGCATCTTTGAGATCCATACGTACCATATAATCTCCTTCTTGAAGAAGATCCCTTAACAGATGGATACCTTCCATTTTGAAATGGCGATAGACCACCCAGGAGTTGAAATCCTTTAAATTGAACACCAGACGCAAGCCACCTCCCTTTTTCTGCACCAGGAAAACAGAACTTATAAAACGAAGGGTGAAAACCCAATTTGATGAGGGCACGTTTGTGAGTAGGGCTTGAACCTCTGCGTCTATGAAAGAACTCTCTATCTGGGGGGAAAAAGAATGGGCTGAGGAAAGACAGTCTGTTGGGGAGCACTGACATGTCCCTTCAATCTCCCCCCCAGAAAAACTTCTGAGAACTGGATAATCCTCACCTGCAGATGCTCCATCAGTGGAATTGAAACCAACTCGGTTACCTCGGAAACCACGGCCTCTGTCTCTCCGAGTTATAGAAGGGTAGAATCCCGAACTGGAGTAGGATGATTGGCCTTGTTGATTGTATCCTCCAGAGGTCTGGTAAAAACCACAGCCTGGTGCTCGACCTCTATAGCGTCCGGCCCTGGCAAAAAGGTCCCTGTTGAACATCTTCTTCATGGAAGATTGGGCTTTATCCAGCGCAGAAAAAGTAGACACATACTTCCCCAAGTCTTTGACAAATTTGTCTCCAAAGAGTAATCCATTCGCCAGAGACCCAGCTTCATTTGAGGCTAATTCAGCTAGTTTAGGGTAGATTCTCATTAAAAATGAGCGTCTGCGCTCCGTGGACATGGCATAATTAGCATTGCCTAACAAACACATGGCTCGTTGAGCCCATTCTAACATGACTTGTGGGTCAATGGGAGTGTTAGAATCCTTAGCTTGGACATCTAATTCCAAAATCTTTGTTAAGGGACCAGAAATGTCAAAAAAGTTTGTTCTGACAGCCTTTCCAGGCTCGGTCTAAGCCTTTCTTAGGGTCCTTGGAGAACCTCTTAATGAAGGTGGCCATATTGGGATCCGGTTCAGGTGTCTCCGCCATCTTGCCTTGCAATGAAGGCCGTGGGCATTCAGAGCGTAAAGTATTGCGAACGTCTCGATCAAAACCTTTCCTGATTCGATCTTTTATATACTGTGCCACCTCTGCACAAGGTATCCATTCTGTCGATCGCAGATGGATTATATTTTCCGGATCAAAAGACAAAGTACGGGGAGTCTGATCACTCTCTTGTGTATTACGTGACTTGCGTTTGCACTTACCTGAAGACTTGGGTTCGATTTGGTCAAGATCAGAATCAGAAGTTAGTGAATTTGATGAGGGATTGCCCTCTCTATGGATAGAAGGATCCATACCGGTCTCCGGAATCTCCGGTGTCGGAAAAAAAACATATTCGTGGTCCTGTAAAACTGACTCAGTCATATGCACTAGGATCTCCGCGGATGAGGCTGGTCCTTTTGAGGCTTGTCTGGGAAAACTCACATCCATATTTTGGCCCAGTTGGGAACCAGTGTCAGACAGTGAAAGTCCTCGCTGTTCACGTTGGCCAAATTTAGTTGGAGATTTAGTAAAGGCCTTTAAAGCCTTTAAATGAGCCTGATTTATGGAATCCTGGACATGGTAATCCAAGGCTTCCACTAATCTCTCTTCCATATGCTGTTCTTCAGCTATCTCAGGAAGATCCTGTTCATATTCATCCTCTTCGGCGTAGTACGCCATAATTTCCTTGAGGATGGGTGAAGGAGTTCAATGGGGGGACCAATGTCCAGCAGGAAAAAACTTGGAGTCAATCAAAATATCTAGATATAAATCTAATATTTATTCCAGGCTAAAGTGTGGAGGGAGCTCCTGCTACAACCCCCAGGCAAAGCCTTAATTACACTTATTCGCCCCGTCGAGCGTTCAGGGGCTAAATTTAGTTTTTATTTGTCAATTTGCCACAAAACCGGCTAGCGCTGCGTCTCCTCCGATCAACCACGCGCTAATGAGGAGATCGGAGGAAACGCACGCGCGACGATGGAAAGAGAAAGAGGACTAGTCCTCTTGACCTACAAATGTGGTCTCGGAGTCGGAGGGTCTCTGAAGCTTCAGTTTTTTTCAACAGACAAGACTCCAGGGAACACCACCTGTGGAGCGCTATGTCGCGGCTATCATAAGAAACATTTTGAAAGAAAAAAAATAGTGATCACGCGCGCAGCGCCGACAGGGGAAAGAAGCACCACGATGCCTTATAAGCCCCGCTCCTGCTCCACGCTGCAAACGACTAAGTATATAAATCACTGTATTACAAAAAACAATTCAGAGGAGGAATCACTTTTCTGAAGGCTGTGAGCAACAAAGAAAGAGGAAGGACTATGTTTGCAGTGTTACATATACAGGGCTCTGACCTGTGATTGGTGTATATTGTGGACTTCAGGTTTCATGTAGTTTTTCTGTTATAAGTGTTTTAATTGGCTGCTGTTTGTTTGCAGTAAAGAAAGAGAAAAGCATAATCTGAAGCCTCCGGTTCCAGACATAGAATTAAGCATGACGATAGGTCTAAAGTGAAAGACTGTGTCGCAGAATGTGGATTTAGGCAGATGGACTGGGCATAGAGGATTGAGTAGAACCCACGGAAGTTAAGGGAGGTAAGGCGAGTTGGGATAAACCCGTTTTGATCATTGTGGATATGGGTATGCATATGGGGCAATAGCCGCATCGCCAGAAACTTACAAAGTATTTTTATATCAGAATTAAGCTTGGAGAGGGGTCTAAAGTCCGAGACTGTTGTGTCTGGGAATGTGGATCTAGGCAGAGGGACCACCAAGGCTTCCATTATAGTGGCTAGGGGCATCCCAGTCTCGTAAGCCTCCGTGTACATATCCACTAGTGTTGGTGTTGATTCCGCCGAGATTCCGCATAAAACTCATCTGGGAGGCCGTCAGCTCCCGGCATCTTAACTGACACCAATGTTTTAAGAGCACTGCAGATCTCTGGCTCCATAACCAGGGCGCTCAGTGGCTCCCAGTCCACAGCAGGAAAGCACCTAAGATCGAGGTGATCTAGCATAGGACCAAGTTTCGAAGTAAGAGCCGCCTCCAGAGGGTGGTAAAGAGAGACATAGTATTCCCAAAATTCTCTGTTGATGTCTTCTGGAGAGTAAAGGACTGTCCCACCCGAGGTCGTCAGGTGGGTGATGGGGGGCCCAATGTTCTTAGGGTGGTCTAACCAAGCCAAGAGTTTCCCGACTTCATCTCCTCCTCGTGAGCCCGGCCTATATAGTTCTTATAGCTGTGGCATTGGAGGTGCTCCAGGGACATCATATGATTCACAATTCTCTAGCAGCTAGGTGAGAGCCTCTAGGTTCATGCCCTGATCGTTATTACAAGCATGGAGGTTTTCCTCCAGTTTCAGGAGCTCTCATTCCAAATCTCACTGGATACCCACCAACTGCTCCAAACAGTGCCCCCTCTCCACCACATGAAAGGCCTCCAATTCCATGCCCTGACTCAACCTTTTACCTTGGTTTAAGGAGAAATATTCAGTTACAAAGTTCATTAGTGTTTCTCTGATTGGAGCGTTTTCTAGGGCTGCTGAATGCAATTTCCAAGACAGCATAAGTGCATGGTCCCTGGTTGGATGCAGTGTCAGGAGGAGGAGACTGTGGTTTGACAGGGAATGACCCAAACATTCTGTGTGTGTTAGGCAGCCACTGAGGCACATGGAGCATACAAAGCGATCAATCCTAGTGTGCACCTGTTATCGGCCTGAGTGAAAGGAGTAATCCCTGTCCCGTGGGTGCTGGTTGCACCAAGGATTCCCCATGTCCCAGTGTGTAACCCACATTTTGAAGCTGGTGGCTGCCCTATGGGCTGCCCCTCCTGTCAGAGGGAGGGAACTGAGTAGTCCAGGGTTGTGTCAAGTATGCAGCTGAAATCGCTTCCAGTAAGATACAATCCTCCCTTTAGGCTGCTTAGCAGTGTCAAGAGAACATAAAGAAAAGAGGCCTGGTCTTGTTTAGGTGCATACACACTACTAGCACAAGTGGTTTACCACAGAGGTGTTCCCCCACCAGTAAAGCGGCAGTCCACATCTGTCAGTTGTCGTATCCTCAAAGGGGACCCCGCCTGCACCCAGATAAGCGCCCCTCTTGTAAAAGCTGAGAAGGTAATGGCATTAATTTGACCCCCACCACCATCACCGGGAGGCGATCAGCTTCCGCAATGGTGAGGTTTATCTGGCTGAAAGCAGTGTGAAACCCCCCTCTGTTTTAGGTATGGCAGGATTTTATGGTGCTTGGCTGCAGACCCCAGCCTACGCACATTTCAAGTCAATCGTTTGTAGGCAGTTACTGGGTGGTCACACCCTGTTTCTGCCGATGATCTGATAGTAGCAAAGATTGAAACGTCATAAACTATAAATTCATATCCCACCCCTCCCCCAGCACTCCCCTCACAAATGGCAGTTTCACTCCCAGGGTGGCACTGAACAACCACAAATAACCCAACTTCCCATCCCCAGAGCAGCTCAGCAACGACTGGCCATCCAAACCATGTTAGACAAAGAAGTTGGCAGTAAACAGCACTGTCATCCTGGGGTGCCTGGAACAGCAGTATGGTGGGGAGGCAAGAACAAATCAGTTGCACGGACATGCATTATGGGTTTAGCCCATGTTGGGCAGTCAAATTCTCCAAGAAGTGAGGGTAGATCAAACAATGTCTTCCACAGTCTAGGGGGTCCCTTGGGGTATTCAATCATCCTCAGGAGGCAGTGAGTCAGAGTCAGAAGTGCCTGTTCGGTGTTCTGAGCTGTTGCTGTCATCAGTGTTGGTGGCCCTGGCTCAGTGAGCAATGCTGCAGCACTGCTGCTTCATCCCTGTCTGATTGTGCCTGTGTGGGCTTTGTCAGCGCTGCCTTCCGTGGGCTTCCTCGTGACATTTGGTGCTTCCAGCACCATGGGTGTGCCTCCCCGGGGAAAGTTCAAAGTCCAGCATATCTGGTTGCAAATCCTCCGGCACTGGCCGTGATCCCTGTGTCTTGTTCCTTGGCTTACTGTTGCCACACACATCTTCCATGAATAAGATGTTCAACAGGGGCCTTGTTGCCAGGGCTGGATGCTATAGGGGTCGAGCGTCAGGCCGTGGTTTTTACCAGACCTCTGGAGGATACAATCAACAAGGCCAATCATCCTACTCCAGTTCGGGATTCTACCCTTCTAGAACTCGGAGAGACAGAGGCCGTGGTTTCCGAGGTAACCAAGGTGGTTTCAATTCCACCGATGGAGCATCTGCAGGTGAGGATTATCCAGTTGCAAGGAAATGGCTCCCTGTTGCAGTTACCCCCACTTTTTGCCTGACACTGATGCTGACTTGACTGAGAAGTGTGCTGAGACCCTGCTAACCAGGCCCCAGCACCAGTGTTCTTTCACCTAAAATGTACCATTGTTTCCACAATTGGCACACAGATAAGTCCCTTGTAAAAGGTACCAGTGGTACCAAGGGCCCTGTGACTAGCGAAGGTCCCTAAGGGCCACCCCAAGGGACCCCTCACCTAACACATGCACACTGCCATTACAGATTGTGTGTGTTGGTGGGGAGAAAGAAAAAGGCAAAGTCGACTGCACACAAAATACTGCCTGTGGCATAGGTAAGTCACCCCTCTAGCAGGCCTTACAACCCTAAGGCAGGGAGCACTCTACCACAGGTGAGGGCACAGCTGCATGAGCAATATGCCCCTACAATGTCTAAGTCTATTCTTAGACATTGTAAGTACAGTTGTGGCCATATTAAGTATATGGTCTGGGAGTTTGTCAAAAACGAACTCCACAGCTCCATAATGGCTACACTGAGTACTGGGAAGTTTTGTATCAAACTTCCCAGAATAATAAACCCACACTGATGCCAGTGTTGGATTTATTAAAAAAATGCACACAGAGGGCATCTTAGAGATGCCCCCTGTATTTTACCCAATTGTTCAGTGCAGGACTGACTGGTCTGTGCCAGCCTGCTGCTGAGAGGCGTGTTTCTGACCCATGTGGTGAGGGCCTTTGTGCTCTCTGAGGACAGAAACAAAAGCCTGCTCTGGGGGAGGTGCTTCACACCTCCCCCTGCAGGAACTGTAACACCTAGCAGTGAGCCTCAAAGGCTCAGGCTTCGTGTTACAATGCCCCAGGGCACTCTAGCTAGTGGAGATGCCCGCCCCCTTGACCCAGCCCCCACTTTTGGCGGCAAGTCGAGGGGAGATAATGAGAAAAACAAGGAGGAGTCACCCACCAGTCAGGACAGCCCCTAAGGTGCCTGAGCTGAGGTGACCCCTGCCTTTAGTAATCCTCCATCTTGGTTTTGGAGGATTTCCCCAATAGAATTAGGGATGTGCCCCCCTCCCCACAGGGAGGAGGCACAAAGAGGGTGTAGCCACCCTCAAGGACAGTAGCCATTGGCTACTGCCCTCACAGACCTAAACACACCCCTAAATTCAGTATTTAGGGGCTCCCCAGAACCTACAACCTGAAGACGAAGAAGGACTGCTGACCTGAAGCCCTGCAGAGAAGACGGAGATATCAACTGCTTTGGCCCCAGCCCTACCGGCCTGTCTCACCACTTCAAGAAAAACTGCAAAAGCGACGCGTCCCCCAGGGTCCAGCGACCTCTGAAGCCTCAGACGACTACCCTGCATCTAAAAGGACCAAGAAACTCAGCGGCCTGTTCCACAGAAACTGCAACTTTGTAACAAAGAAGCAACTTTTAAAGACCACACGTTTTCCGCCGGAAGCGTGAGACTTTCCACTGTGCACCAGTCGCCCCTGGCGCAAATTGCGGAAAACTAACTTTACAGGGAGGACTCCCCGGCGACTGTGAGCCCGTGAGTAGCCAATGTTGACCCCCCTGAGCCCCCACAACGACGCCTGCAGAGGGAATCCAGAGGCTCCCCCTGACCCCGCCTACCTGCTTCAAGGAACCTGACGCCTGGAAAACACACTGCACCGCAGCCCCCAGGACCTGAAGGAACCGAACTCCAGTGCAGGAGCGACCCCCAGGCGGCCCTATTCCTAGCCCAGGTGGTGGCTACCCCGAGGAGCCCCCCCCCCCTTGCTTCCCTGCATCGCTGAAGAGACCCCCGGGTCTCCCCATTGAAACCTATGGCAAACCAGATACCTGTTTGCCGTCTGCACCCGGCCGCCCCGTGCCGCTGAGGGTGTACTTTTTGTGCCTGCTTGTGTCCCCCCGGTGCCCTACAAATCCCCCCTGGTCTGCCCTCCGAAGTCGCGGGTACTTACCTGCTGGCAGACTGGAACTGGGGCACCCCTATTTCCATTGAAGCCTATGTGTTTTGGGCCTCACTTTGACCTCTGCACCTGACCTGCCCTGAGCTTCTGGTGTGGTAACTTTGGGGTTTTCCTTGAACCCCCAACGGCGGGCTACCTTGGACCCAACTTTGAACCCTGTAAGTGCTTTACTTACCTGTGAACCTAACAAATACTTATCTCCCCCAGGAACTGTTGATGTTTGCACTGTGTCCATTTTTAAAATAGCTTATTGCCTTTTTTGCCAAAACTGTACATGCTATTGTGATGATTCAAAGTTCCTAAGATACCTGAGTGAAATACCTTTCATTTAAAGTATTGTTTGTAAATCTTGAACCTGTGGTTCTTAAAATAAACTAAGAAAAGATACTTTTCTATATAAAAACCTATTGGCCTGGAATTGTCTTTGAGTGTGTGTTCCTCATTTATTGCCTGTGTGTGTGTGTACAAGAAATGCTTAACACTACCCTCTGATAAGCCTACTGCTCGACCACACTACCACAAAATAGAGCATTAGAATTATCTCTTTTTGCCACTATCTTACCTCTAAGGGGAACCCTTGGACTCTGTGCATGCTATTTCTTACTTTGAAATAGTACATACAGAGCCAACTTCCTACACCAGTTCTCAGAAGTTCTTCTGGAGGGGAGATTGAAGGAACATGTCAGTGCTTGGGAATGGATTTCCCAAGATCCTTGGGTTCTACAAACAGTGAGGGGATTTCAACTGGAGTTCTACTCTCGTCCCCAACAGACTGTCTTTCCTCAGCACATTCTTTTTTCCCTTTTTTTCATAGATGCAAAGGTTCAAGCCCTACTCACAAACGTGCCATCATCAAATTGGGGATTCACCCTTCGTTTTATAAGTTCTGTTTTCCTGGTGCTGAAAAAGGGAGGCGGCTTGCGTCTGGTGTTCAATTTAAAGGATTTCAACTCCTGGGTAGTTTATCGCCATTTCAAAATGGAAGGTATCCATCTGTTAAGGGATCTTCTTCAAGAAGGAGATTATATGGTACATCTGGATCTCAAAGACGCATACCTTACAGTCCCTGTCTACAAACCTCGTCTAAGGTATCTTCAATTCCAATGGTGAGGCCATTGGTACGAGTTTTCCGTTCTCCCGTTCAGGCTGTCTTCTGCTCCTTGGTGTTTCACCAAACGTTTAAGACCAGTGGTGCCATTTCTCAGAGAAAGAGGTGTGCGCCTCATTATATATCTGGACGACATTCTGATCCTGGCCCAGACAGAAGAGTCAGTCTTAATACACCTCTCTTGGACAATCCAGCTCTTGCAAGACCTGGGTTTCCTAATCAACTCGGACAAGTCAATATTGATTCCGTCCAAAATGATAGAATTCTTAGGTTTTCAAGTGGACTCACTCAAAGCCCAACTGTCATTGCCTTCTGCAAAGAGGAAGTCCATCAAGAAAGAGTTGAAGAGAGCCCTTGTCTCTCCAACTATATCGTTGAAGGCCCTTGCACGCCTGGTCGGTCTATTGGTGTAAGGAAATGCCTCCTTGGCATGGTTACCCCCTGATTTTTTGCCTTTGCTGATGCCAAGTTATGATTTGAAAGTGTGCTGGGAACCTGCTAACCAGACCCCAGCATTAGTGTTCTTTCCCTAAACTGTACCTTTGTCTCCACAATTTGGACAACCCTGGCATCCAGGTAAGTCCCTTGTAACTGGTACCCCTGGTACAAAGGGCCCTGATGCCAGGGAAGGTCTCTAAGGGCTGCAGCATGTCGTATGCCACCCTGGGGACCCATCACTCACCACATGCACACTCCCTCACAGCTTGTGTGTGCTGGTGGGGAGAGAATGACTAAGTCGACATGGCACTCCCCTCAGAGTGCAATGCCAACCTCACCGTGCCTGTGGCATAGGTAAGTCACCCCTCTAGCAGCCCTTGTAGCCCTAAGGAAGGGTGCACTATACCAAAGGTGAGGGCATATGGACATGAGCGCTATGCCCCTACAGTGTCTATGCAAAACCTTGGACATTGTAAGTGCAGGGTAGCCATAAGAGTATATGGTCTGGGAGTTTGTCAAACATGAACTCCACAGTTCCATAATGGCTACACTGAAAAGTGGGAAGTTTGGTATCAAACTTCTCAGCACAATAAATGCACCCTGATGCCAGTGTGCAATTTATTGTAAAATACACCCAGAGGGCATCTTAGAGATGTCCCCTGAAAACATACCCGACTAAATCTTGAACCTGTGGTTCTTAAAATAAACTAAGAAAATATACTTTTCTATATAAAAACCTATTGGCCTGGAATTGTCTTTGAGTGTGTGTTCCTCATTTATTGGCTGTGTGTGTACAACAAATGCTTAACATTACCCTCTGATAAGCCTACTGCTCGACCATATTACCACAAAATAGAGCATTAGAATTATCTACTTTTGCCACTATCTTACCTCTAAGGGGAACCCTTGGACTCTGTGCACACTATTTCTTACTTTGAAATAGTATATACAGAGCCAACTTCCTACATCCCTCTATTCTAAAATGACTCTTCTCCTGTACAAAACTGGCTCGACGTACTATATCATCTCGCCATATTCCCATCCATAATCCCACATGTTAAATCTCTTGACTTCATGACCACCCAAAACTTAATCCTAAATGATCACCTTGCCAAATTAACCAAGATTGTTTCCTATCAATACATCTTCTTAACAAATGAAAGATTTTGATCCCACAGTTAAAGAAACGCAGTCCAGTCTTTCATTCTCACATGCATAAATAGAGGTGACTTAGAGCCTGCAGGCTTTCACAGTTTCTCTAATGTTTCTCTTGGAGAAATACTGTATGTAATTGTAATGCTTGTCACAGATGCAAAGAAATAACACTACCCCAAAAAATTGGGCTGGATCCTAATAAGGAGAGTGTTGGTAGGGATCCACAATATCACAATAAATAGCACCCTCAAACACAATATAATATGCACTTATTTTATAGTTTAGTGCAACATGTAGATTTGATCCGCTTTGTTGCTATATCCGATTTCTAATACAAATTATGAATTGGAATTTTTTTCACACAGTTACCAGAACACAACTAGATTTTCAGACATTATTTTGCAGTCAACGCAACAAATAACACAATCAGAAATATTGCACAAGAAAAATATATCCAAAATTATATAGGTTGATTTATTAACACTTAAGAGAACTCAGACTTTTAGACATAAAATCTATATGGCATGTGATATACTACTCAAGGCCTCACATCTAATAACATCATTGTATGATATTCAAATACTGCTGTCCCCTACGAAGGTGCTACTGTAGTGACTACATGGGTCAGCATGTTTTTCCATCAAATAAAAGTTCATATATTTCCAAGGCATATAAGCACTTCACTGGTAAGCCTGCTCGATTCTATCTCAAGTGAAAACCTTAATTTGATGAGATCTTGCTTCAGTGGACTTGCTTCAGTGGACTGAATCAGGAAAACCCCACTCTTCATTTTTTTTTATTTAATAAAACAGCTTTATTGATTTTATTGCAGAACAAAGAAACACATCATAACACTACTGGTCACATTTTGCCTCCTCTGATTGGACACTACACAGATAGATCATGATCACGGGACTAATAATTCCCCTGAAGTCTCCATCAAGTCTTAGTTGCACTTCCCCCAGCTCACACCGAGGAATCACGTCCGGTGTCCTCCTCCCAGGATCCCATCCATTTCGCCCACACCCGTTCATATTCAGTAGGACAGCCCTGTGCTTCATAGACAAGTTTCTCTTGGGAGGCGCACCAGTCCATCCCGCTGCGCCACTTTGCCAGCGTGGGGTCCGACTCTCCAGCCTGAGGCAATTTCCCATTTGGCCACCAGACAAGCCATTCCTACAAAAGTTCGCTCCGCCCTGCTGGAGCCCACTCCCTCGAGAACCCCTGGCAGGACTGGCAGGGGAGCCGGCTCAGTCTCCGCCTGCAAACCCCTGGACACCTCCGCTAACACTGCGCACCAATAGGCAGCAATATCGGGACATGCCTATTGAAAAAAATCGGCTGTCGGGCTCGCACACCTTAGGCACTCTGCTTGCCTCCTAAGGTCGGCCTTATGGGGGAGAGATACGCTGCATGAAGAAAATACGTCTGCACCAATCTAAGACGTGAAGTAATAGTCAACAGTCTTGGGGCCATCAGGGCGTCTCTCCAGTCCTCCTCCGCCATCGGACCCACCCATTGCTCCCATTGTGCACAAAGCTTATCGAATGGTTGCGATCTATTAGTAGTCAAAATGCGGTATATACGCGATACACCCCCTTTGCATTGGTGTCCCATAATTGTCTGGGTTTCCACAGGGCTGAACTCTGGGAGAACTGTTGCTGCCTGGAGGTGCACCTGAAGGGCATGACGAAGTTGTAAGTACTTATGGAACTGGGTCTGGCTGAGCGAGAAATGCTCTTGAAGTTCCTGGAAGGACCGCATATGTGAACCCGCCCAGATGTCTCCAAGCGACGATATCCCAATAAGATCCCACTTATGGAACCCCCGGAGCGCTGAGACCTCCCTCAGCCATGAACCCTGCCACAATGGGGTCTGTTGGGTAGGCCGACGCCACCACCCAGACACTCGCTGCGCCGTCCTCCACCCTGTAAGCACCACCCTTCTTACTTCGGGAATCCCACACGGCATGGGGTCACCATAGAGCATCCCAAACAAGTCAGGGAAGCCCATGGTCAGGAGCTCCAGTTGATAGGTGGGGTCCGACCATCCTCCCCCCAACCAGTCGTTAATCACCAGCAGATGCATCGCCAGGTGATAAAGGTGAAGAGTGGACATCCCCAGGCCACCCTCGTAAACGTCCTGCTAACATACCCGAAGCGCCAAGGGCGGACGGGATCCATGCCACAAAAACTGTCGCGCCACGGCCTCTATGTCGGTGAACCACCGTCTGGGAACTTGATAGGGGAATTTTTGAAGTAGGTAAAGGAACCAGAGGAGTACCTTCATCTTATATAGTGTGATCCGCCCAAGAGCATTGAGCAGAAGAGATCTCCATCCCTGGAGGTCTTCCTTGACCCGCTTAGTTAGGGGCTTGACATTCAAACCAACGCCAACTCTGGCAACAGCGCTATTTGGATCCCCAGGTACCGGAAGCTGTTTCGCTTAATAGGAATGCTGTCCTGCCAATCGTAACATTCCCTAGAGTGACTGAGCAGGATCAGTAAAGATTTACTAGGGTTAACCACTAGGCCTGACACCTCTGCCAACAGTCCCAGTAACTGCAGCACCCTGGGGCCACTGCTGGCCGGGTTAGCCAGGTACAGGAGGACATCTTCCGCGTATAACGCGATATGGTCCTCTCTCCCGGTGGGCCATGACCATCCCTTAACCTCCTGAATTAGCTTCACCAGTAGCTCCATCACCAGGCCGAAGAGGAGCAGGGAGAGGGGACATCCCTGGCGGGTCCCCCTGCGGATGAGGAATCAATCCGAGTCTACCCCATTGACCTGCACCCAGGCTGACGGAGTAGAATAAAGGAGGCCCACTAATGTACGGAACCGCAGCCTGAGCCCCAACCTTGCAAGGACGCAGCGTAGGTACGACCAATCTACAGCGTTGAAAGCCTTTTTGAGATCCACCAACAGAGGTGCCACTGGCGGGGCAAGAAGGGCCCTGTGAGCCAGAGCCACGTGCAAGTGCCGAATACAGTGCCGGGTACTTCTAGCAGGCATAAAACCGCACTGGTCCTGGTGAACCAACGCGGGCGGTACCCTCTTCAGTCTCAAGGCCAGTACCGTGGAGAAAATCTTGAGCTCCGTATTGAGGAGCGATATGGGGTGGTAAGCTGAGCAGTCCCGTGAGGGGGGGACCTAGTCTTTGGGATAACCACAATAGTGGCCTGATCCAAGTCTGGGGGGGAAGCCCCCTGTGTTTTGGGCCTCCTCATATATTTCTAGAAGGTGGGGGACCAACGTGTCCAGGAACCTCATGTAAAACTCAGCAGGAAACCTGTCCAAACTGGGCGTCCTGCCCGTCGCCAGCTCCGCCATTGCCGCCTCAACCTGCTCTAAACGGAGAGGCTCGTCAAGTTCATGCCTCTCCGCGTCTGAAACAGTGGGGAGGGTTACTTCCATCAACAATGGGGTCTTGATCTCGGCAGGAGGTCTAGGCCTCTCCTCATAGAGTCTCTGATAATAGGCAGCAAAGCTCTGCGCAATCTCACTCGGGGTCCGCAAAACAGCACCCAAGCCATCAACGATCTCCGGGACCACCCTGTCTGCCATCGGCCTAGTGGCGATCCAATGCAGGAGCTTACCATTTTTGTCCCCCCACCCGTACACTCGGGCTACGGAGGCTCGCCACATTTGTTTCGCGGTCTCAAGCGTTGTGTTTAATTTCCTCTCGGACCAAGGCTAACTGCCCCGTGACCGCTACACCCGCCGACCCATCAATCTGGTCTTCAAGGCGCACCGCCCTCGCCTCACGTACCTATAATTTTTGATTGCGTATGTGCTCCCTTGCTCGAAGGAGCTGCCTGGCGTGACCCCTGACAGTGGCATTATAGGCCTCCCACAGAATGCTCGGTGATGCCACGGATACCAAGTTATGCGTAAAAAACTCGGAGAGCCAGTCACCCAACTCCTGGGCGTACTCGCCGTCCTGCAGACACCAGGCATTGAGCAGCCACATCGGTCGTCGTCCGGTACCTCCTCCGTCGAGACAAAGGAGAAGCGGCGCATATTCCAATACCCTGTGAGGAAGGATCTCCACTCCCGTGAATCGGGGTACGTCGAAGGTGGATGCAGGAAAGAGATCAATTTGCGCGTGAGTGTGGTGCGCCACCAACGTATGTGTATACTGCTGCAAACAGGGGTGCCAAACCCGCCAAAGGTCGCAGAGACCCAGACCTTCCATCCATCTTTGCAATCCGGATGTCCCCACCCTGCGACTCGAGGACAGGGGCCCAGTGACATCAACCTCGGGGTCTACGACTGAGTTAAAGACCCCTCCCAGCACGGTCGGACCCGGGGGAAGTCCTGCCACCACCACCCCCCCAAGGGACACCAAGAACTGTTCTTGCGCCCCAGGAGGGCGTAAACACTCAGAAGATTAATCAGGTGTCCTCCAAGCAGGCCGGACACCACCACAAATCGCCCCTGTGGGTCGGACCGGGAATCTGCTACCACCAGCGACAAGGAACGGTGCAGCAGGACCGTCACTCCTCTGGAGCCCCTGGAGAATCCAGCATGATAGACTCTGTCATACCCCCCCTCATAAGCACCGGTCACCTAGTACCCACAGATGGGTTTCCTGGAGCAGAACCATGGACGGGGTAGACCTACGGATGGAGGAAAAAAACGCAGACCGCTTAATTTTATCCAAGAGCCCATTTACATTCCATGAGAGGACCCGTTTAGACTGTTCTAGTGTAGGTACATGTGTGATGACTTCCCGTGAAGTGCCCCTACTTTAGCCTCCCATTGTGACCAGCGAACCAAACCTAGAAGAACATAATACACGCCCAAACATAGGCAACAGTGTATGAACAATCCCACCCTGCCCCCCTCCCATACTTCCAACCCTGAAGCATCTGTCGCTCGAAACTGTGAATACAGAGTGTCAACAGTAAGCGTGGAGTGGTGGACGCCTCCTACATGACGGAGAATTGCAATACGGCCCTCTGCCGCCCCGAGTCTGGTGTCATAAAGACATCAACGCCCATACTCTCTCCTTCAGCATGGAGCGCCGAGAGATCAGCCACAAGGAATCCGGGGGGGGGGGGGGACTGGCTGAGGCGCTTGTCCTACAGGGCCGACACCGGACCCTCACCGCCAGGGCCCCCCTGCGTGGCCCCGCCCACAAGCTGGGTCAGGCCCGCCCGGTCGTCCCCCGCAGACCCTCCACGCAGGCCGCTCCACCTCTTGCGGGACCGTGTCCGTCTGCGTACCCCCTGGCCCCAGGAGAGCCACCAGGAGCGGGTGCCCACCTCTCACCTTCCAACCTGGGAGAGCTCCTCTGGGCCATCCGGTGCTCCTCCGTAAGCCGGTCCCAAGCTGCCTCCGGGGACTCAAAGAAGAAAGATTTTCCGAGAACCTTGAGGCGAGTGGGGAAAAAGAGCATGTAGGTCAACTGCATCACCCGGAGCTTCTGTTTGACCCCTTCATACCAATGCCTCCTGGCCTGCACCTCCCGGGTGTAGTCGGGGAATATAAGGATCTTGTGGTTTTCCCAGCAAAGGTCCGGGTGTTCCCTCCTCTCCCGAAGGATGACATCTCCTTGAAATTGAGGAACCGGACGATCATTGGCCTCCGGGGGCCGGGCGCCAGGGCCCTATGCGCGCGTTCAATGGCGAATCAGGGGGAGGGTTTCTGGGCAGGAACCTACGACTTAATCCAACTCTTCAAGAAGTCCAATGCGCATACTGCCTCTGCGTCTTCCGGGAATCCCACAAAACGCAGATTATTTCGTCTGGCTCGATTTTACGAGTCCTCCGCTCTGTGATGCAGCTCAACAGTACAAGTTTGCAACTGCACACCTTTGACTTTAATATCTGCAATCTTTTCTTATGCCTGGGAAACGCGGTCTTCCACCTCCTTGATACGACCCACTGCGGTCCGCAGATCTCGCCGCAGGAAGCCCACGTTCTCACGCACCTCTCCGACCTTGGTCTCGACAGCCAACTGTGAGATTGGAAGGCCTGCAGGATGGTGTGGACCCCATCGGTCACTGTCGCCTCGAGGGTCGGGGTGCCCACCTCCCGAGGGGATGTCTGTTTGGCAAAGTGATCAATACGCTGCTGGGACGCCGGAGGCTGCTTACTTGCTTTGTCATTCCCCATCACCGTCTCCGGATCAGTAGCCTGGGTACGCACAGGGCTCCCCCCAACGCCCCGGCCCGCACCCCAGGGGCCACCACGGAGTCAGACCCGTCCCCCCGGGCTCCTCAGAAAGATGACCTCCCGGGCCAAGGGCAGTCCCCGGCCAGGGGGGCGGGGGGACCACTCTGGGTCGGTCCAGGTGGCCGCAGATCTCTCAGGTCCGCTCCTCCCAGCACTGGCTCCAATCCGACGGGAGTGGGTCCCGACCCAGGTCCCGGTCAACCGCCGCGTCTCTCTTCGTGCAGCACCTGCTGCTCCGCACACCTCCGCGCCCTACTCCACGCCGGCGCCATCAGGGCGGCGCAGCCGTCCCGCTGCCCGATTGCACTGCCACTGCACCTTCCCTTTCGCACTGTTTTAGGCCTGAAGGCCCTCATCCCTGCTCCAGACCGGCAGGCACCATTTCAGCTCTCCACCTGCCCTCCACTGGCACTCCAGCAGGGCCTTCAGATTTCTAGGCGGGCACCGGACACCAATGCTTCAGGGGCCCGGCCACACCTCATGATGCGGGCCCCCATTCCTCAGTCTGCACACGAGCCTCAACCCCATCCCCTGCCCTCGTTCTCGCTCCAGGACGGGGGGAGGGGAAGCCCAGGCACCCCAGAGTCCTCCGCTTTCTTATGCTGTCGAATGGGGGACGCCTGGGAATGGGCACGATCCTCCTTGCCCCTCCCCAAGCCGCGCTGTTCATGGATCCCCCCTCTCCTTGGGGGGGCTGCCGACCCAACTCACCGGGTGGCGGCAACCGGGCCCGGTATGGTGAGCGGGGGACCAATTACACGTGGCGCGGACCTCTGCTCCGCCGCCGTCTGGCCCCCTGGCTGCGGCTCAGGACGCTGCGTGCGGCGCGCAAAAGCTTTTTCGCTGCCTCTCCCGGCCGGGGGAGGCAAGTGTCTGCTGCCCGGTCTGGTCTCGCGGCGCCCCTCCCACACTGGGCGCTGCTCGAAAGTGTGTCTGTGCTGCTCGGGGGAACGCTGCGAGCCCGCTGCCTCCCCTGCAGGCCTCTGGCCCGGCCCAAGCCGCAACGCCAGGCACACCCCCGGTCCTCCCACACGGGTTCCGGCCTGCCGCCCGCCCCCGCCGCTCCCTCCGCTCACGGGGTGCCAGCCGGGGCCCAGAAAAGTCTGAGCGGCCAGGCATAACAGGGTGGATGACAGAGGGGTCCACAGCACTCCTAGAGTGCAACCGCCAACTTGATGCCCTTAGCCACGCCTACCCCACTCTTTATTACAAGTGTTTATTCTGTCACTTGATTTATTATTTACATACAGATTGGTTTTTATAGCACATCTTCAGTTGTGGGAAACTCCTTTTTATTACTCTGAGGCCACCGCATGGAGCCTCTAGGAACTCTTGCCTCCAACCAACAACGTCTCGTTGGTCTGTCTCAAGAGAGCACCCGTGCACTTTCTTCAGGAGGAATGTGTTGTGCAATCCAGGTTAGCACGTGCTCCTTCCTCCTCCTAGACTCCATTTTAGGTGTGCAGAATAAGCATTTTGTTTCCATGCATGTCTACTTGAATGTTTTTCATATATTTCTGTACCACATCAGTGTACATTTTCTATCATATTGTCTTATCTTAATCAAGTTTCTTATCTTTTTGTAAGTGTAGGTGATGTTGAGAGCCGTTGCATCGTTCTTGAACTGTTTTAACAGATTGGTGACTTCAGTCATGCATGAGGGACGACAAGGAGAGAAAGGTATGGCTCCTCTATCATTGTGTGCCATTGTAGATTACTGCAGAAAAGAGAAGTTTAAATGGTCTCTAATTTAGAAAGAGATTTCGCCACGGCTACAAAATGCACACCTGTCTTGTTCATTATGTCGGCAGTGTTATGACTCTACAGCTGTGAGGAGTAAATATATATTCTTTGTGAGTGATCGAATTTGGTTGTTGCTGTAGTTTCACAAAAAAAGAAGTGAACTCATATACCACCTGAAAACCCTGGAAGAGCTGCCTACCATCATCAGTTATGTTAGTTTTAACCCACATGTTTTGTCTTATTATTTACATACTTACAGCCTCCTTATCAACATAATTGACTTCTTTATTGTTAATATCAGAATGCTCTTTATCCTCATGAAGTTAAGCAGATGATGTAATTATGTTTGCTAATTCATGTGTTTTGAACAGTATCTAAGATGACTAATAATGGCAGGTAGTAAGAAGAGCTTAGTAGAAGCCCACGACGATTAATCAAAAATTGTTAGCATGTTGGTCATTTCATTTACTTAAATTAGACAGGGGCCTAAGTAGGTTTGCCTTTAAATGCCTTATTCAGTCCTGTGTTGTGGGTCGCAGCTTGTTTTCACTCATCCTCCTCTTTTGTGTGTCTCTCATGCTACGGCTTTGCTCGAGCATTCCAAAGTCTACTTAGTCTTTGTAATCCTGAATATGACCAGCCTACTGTGTTCTGCTTGTTAAGACTCCTCTCCCAGTGAATCCCCACCTGGCTTGTCTCTAGTTCCAATGTCTGTGATTAAGATAAGCCGGTTTCAAGCATCCAGAAAGTGTGATGCTTTCCTTCTAGATAAGCTTCTTTTTTTTTTTTTTTTTTTAATCTCATCAACTGGCCTTCTTACATCTTTTGCTAGGTAGGTGTTTGGAATGGGTCATTCTCAACTCAAGATAGATTTGATATCCTTCTCAGAGATCTGTAAAATAAGTGGTGAAAATTATGCTGTAATTTACAAACACCTTAAATAGCTCTCACTGATTCTTGGTCTTACCTCTGATGTTGAACTAATGTCTGCTTTATCATAGTAACAGCATTCTAAAATCTGTAATCACCTAATCTGCTGGCATCTGGGACACACCCAACATATTTATTGACCATAATCCTCATCACTATATCACCACAATGGCCATTGACTTGGCAGTTCTCTAGCAGATTGTAACATGCAATAGAAGGCTAGAGCCCACTATTCAGGACCTGATTCAGTGCTATTTTGCCGTTTTCCAAAGTAGGATAAGTCTTTGTTGTAAGTAACCCTATATTACTAGATCAAAAATGATCTTGAATTGTCATATCATGTTGGTATTCATTTTAAAGTGGCTCTCCCTTTTCCACAGCATTCAGCCAACAAAAAATAACAAAATGAAGGCCTTCACTACAGTTGTTTTTGGCTCTTCATTCAAAACCTCTTGAATCCATCGACTTCTTACCCCATTAATAGAAAGAAATTGAACAAAATTAGAATGTAAGCCATATGGTACTAGAGGGAACTTAATGTTCGTAGCATGTGTGGCTGTAGATACGCATGCATGCTCTGCATGTGGCTGCCATCTAGTGTTGGGCTCATATGTTTGCAAGCTGTTTTTCTTCAAAGAAGTCTTTCAAATCACGAGATATGATGCGACTCCTCCCTTGGTCCACAGTGCGCATGGACATTGTAGGAGGCTGGCCTGGCTTGTAGTGAGTACCAGAGGTACTTACACCTTGTGCCAGGTCCAGTTATCCCTTATTAGTGTAGAAGAGGTGTTTCTAGCAGCTAAGGCTGATGGAAGGTAGCTATGGCAAAGCAGCTTAGGCTGAACTCAGAGACATGTAAAGCTTCTACTATACCACTGGTGTCATATGCACAATATCATAAGAAAACACAATACACAGATATACTAAAAATAAAGGTACTTTATTTTTATGACAATATGCCAAAAGTATCTCAGTGAGTACCCTCAGTATGAGGATGACAAATATACACAAGATATATGTACACAATACCACAATTATGCAGTAATAGCAAAAGGAAGTAATGCAAGCAGTGTAAAGTTACAATAGATTGCAATAGGACCACATAGGTATAGGGGCAACACAAACCATATACTCCAAGAGTGGAATGCGAACCACGAATGGACCCCAAACCTATGTGAGCTTGTAGAGGGTCGCTGTGACTGTAAGAAAACAACGATGGTTATAAAAATAGCCCACCCCAAGACCCTGTAAGGTAGGTGTAAAGTGCACCTACAACCCCCAGAGAGCACAGAAGTCATGATAGGGGGATTCTGCAAGGAAAACCAACAGCAGCAATGCAACAACAGTGGATTTCCGGACCTGAGTACCTGTAAGACAAGGGGACCAAGTTCAAGAGTCACGACAGTGTCGAGAGTGGGCAGGAGCCCAGGAAATGCCAGCTGAGGGTGCAAGGAAACTGCCACCGGATGGAAGAAGCTTGGTGTTTTGCAAGAACGAAGAGGACTAGGAACTTCCCCTTTGGAGGATGGATGTCCCACGCCGTGAAGAAGCTTGCAGATGTGTTCCCACGCAGAAAGACCACAAACAAGCCTTGTTAGCTGCAAGGGTCGCGGTTAGGGTGTTTGGATGCTGCTGTGGCCCAGGAGGGACCATGATGTCGCCACTTGGATGAGGAGACAGAGGGGGCGCTCAGCAAGTCAGGGAGCCCTCACAGAAGCAGGCAGCACCCGCAGAAGTACCGGATCAGGCACTTAAAAGAGGAGTGAACCAGAGTCCACCCGAAGTCAGAAAAGGGAGTCCCACGACGCAGGAGGACAACTCAGAAGGTTGTGCACTGCAGGTTAGAGTGTTGGGGACCCAGGCTTGGCTGTGCACGAAGGAAATCCTGGAAGAGTGCACAGTAGCCGGAGCAGATGCATATCACGCTGTACCCAGCAATGCAGTCTAGCGTGGGGAGGCAAGGACTTACCTCCACCAAACTTGGAATGAAGAGTCACTGGACTGTGGGAGTCACTTGGACAGAGTTGCTGAGTTCCAGGGACCACGTTTGTCGTGCTGAGAGGGGACCCAGAGGATCGGTGATGCAGTTTTTTGTTGCCTGCGGTTGCAGGGGGAAGATTCCGTCGACCCACAGGAGATTTCTTCAGAGCTCCTGGTGCAGAGAGGAGGCAGGCTACCCCCAGAGCATGCACCACCTGGAAACAGTCAAGAAAGCCGGCAGGATGAAGCGATACAAGGTTGCTAGTAGTCGTCTGGCTACTTTGTTGCGGTTTTGCAGGCGTCCTGAGCAGTCAGCGGTCGATCCTTTGGCAGAAGGTGAAGAGGGAGATGCAGAGGAACTCTGGTGAGCTCTTGCATTCGGTATCTGAAGAATTCCCCAAAGCAGAGACCCTAAATAGCCAGAAAAGGAGGTTTGGCTACCTAGGAAGGAGGTTTGGCTACTAGGAGAGGTAAGAGCCTATCAGAAGGAGTCTCTGACATCACCTGCTGGCACTGGCCACTCAGAGCAGTCCAGTGTTCCAGCAACACCTCTGTTTCCACGATGGCAGAGGTCTGGGGCACACTGGAGGGGCTCTGGGCACCTCCCCTGGGAGGTGCAGGTCAGAGGAGTGGTCACGCCCCTTTCCTTTGTCCAGTTTCGTGCCAGAGCAGGGCTGGGGGATCCCTAAACCGGTGTAGACTGGCTTATGCAGAGATGGGCAGCATCTGTGCCCATCAAAGCATTTCCAGAGGCTGGGGGAGGCTACTCCTCCCCAGCCATCACACCTATTTCCAAAGGGAGAGGGTGTTACACCCTCTCTCAGAGGAAATCCTTTGTTCTGCCTTCCTGAGCCAGGGCTGCCTGGACCTCAGGAGGGCAGAAACCTGTCTGAGGGGTTGGCAGCAGCTGCAGTGGAGACCCTGGAAAGGCAGTTTGGCAGTACCCGGGTTCTGTGCTAGAGACCTGGGGGATCATGGAATTGTCTCCCCAATGCCAGAATGGCATTGGGGTGACAATTCCATGCTCTTAGACATGTTACATGGCCATGTTCGGAGTTACCATTGTGATGCTATACATAGGTAGTGACCTATGTATAGTGCGCTCGTGTAATGGTGTCCCCGCACTCACAAAGTCCGGGGAATTTGCGCTGAACAATGTGGGGGCACCTTGGCTAGTGCCAGGGTGCTCACACACTAAGTAACTTTGCACCCAACCTTCACCAGGTGAAAGTTAGACATATAGGTGACTTATAAGTTACTTAAGTGCAGTGGTAAATGGCTGTGAAATAATGTGGACGTTATTTCACTCAGGCTGCACTGGCAGGCCTGTGTAAGAATTGTCAGAGCTCCCTATAGGTGGCGAAAGAAATGCTGCAGCCCATAGGGATCTCCTGGAACCCCAATACCCTGGTTACCTCGGTACCATATACTAGGGAATTATATGGGTGTACCAGTATGCCAATGTGAGTTGGTAAATTTAGTCACTAGCCTGTTAGTGACAAATTTGGAAAGCAGAGAGAGCATAACCACTGAGGTTCTGGTTAGCAGAGCCTCAGTGAGACAGGTAGTCATCACACGGAACACATACAGGGCACACACTTATGAGCACTGGGGCCCTGCCTGGCAGGGTCCCAGTGACACATAGACTAAAACAACATATATACAGTGAAATATGGGGGTAACATGCCAGGCAAGATCGTACTTTCCTACAGACATCAACTCCAACTTGCATTGTTTTTTCTGCATTGGCCTTAAACCGAAATGGCTAACAGTTGATTGTGTTCCTCACAGTATTTTTAAGGCCCACACCAACAGTTTGGAAGAACAGTCCACTTTCAGATGACTCTGCATTACTTTTCTTCACTGGACACCTTCGGAGGGCCGCTAAATACTGTTTGACGTCCTGCATGCTCAGGGCCTCCCTGAGTCCTTTGGGGTGCATGTGTCCTTCCTCAACCAACAACACCTTAGAATGCAGACTGGAAGGGGTTGATGGACCCATCTTTCCAACATGGGGAGAGAATATGGCCTCACGACCAGGGCTACCGACTTTAGAACTGGGGACCCAGGAAAGTCCTGACATCTGCTAAACATTTTGTGATTCTGAGCACATTACTTAATCTCCCTCTGACTAAACAAAATAATGTGACCTTATATAGTGTAACTGGTGATGATGTAAAGCATTCCAGTGCCCTAGGGTCAAATACGCTGTATGAAATTAAAAACATTGCTTCTGGTGCAATTCCTTAATATCTGTACTTGGACCACTATGATATCTGCCTTCTGCTTAAAGAAGATTTTGAAGTGTTGCAGGGCGAGAATCTGGGAACACTGCAAAATTCTTCACCAAACATATATTCCTAAACTCTGAACATTTTCTACAAAGAAGATCATTTTGGTGCCGAAGAGGCTCTGATTCAGGTCTATATTGCATCTCGGCAACCCAGCCAGTGCCCAGCCTAGAGACAGTATTTTTGATAGAGATAGAGCATGATGGTGAAGACCGCTGGTCCTTGAAGCAAAAAGATACCTAGTGTTGTATTACACCTGTCTCCGGGAGCCACACAACTAAACCAAGGTAGCAAATCGCAGGCTGAGGAACAGGACCACTCGTGTGGGAGTTGGACATTGAGACCAAGGCACAAACAATAAAGACTGCTGCCCCCAGGTCCTGTGCCACATTTGTGCTTTCTTTGGCACCAAGGGAAGGCTTTGCAATCATCCAAGCCTTTGCTGAAGGGTGTTGAGCCTTTATAGCTCTCAAGCCCTATTCGACCCAAGGGCACAGAGGTCCTTTGGTCGTATCCGAAGAAAATACCAGACGCTGAAGGCTTCATCGACAGCTGGGTCTGAAGAGTTGGAGGCACCATTAACAAAAAGGCTACGGGAGGAACTTTATGTCAGGCAGAGGAGTAGCTTCATCCATCTCATCAATGGGAATATCTCAGTGAAACCACCTCTGCTGAAACGTTGAGAGACGCACCCTCGCAAGAGGATTGCCAGTAGCATCCCTCAACATGTTTTTTGTTTTACAGGTGCAGCACCAAGGCTGGGATTGTACAGGATCCAGCGCTTGTGCTTTCAAAACCTTTTTAAAGAGGTGGGCATCTGTGTGCCTATCTATAGCAGTGGTTCCCAACCTGTGGTCTGGGGACGCCTGGGGTTCAGCAAAGCCTCCTCAGGGGTTATGCGATTGCTTAGAAAATTAAAAAATATTAGCAGATTAATAAGGTGTATATAAATAAAGTGGTTAAATGTACAATTAAATTTAAAAACACACTGTAAATGTCTAGTAATTTTAAATTAAATTCTAAAAATTAAATTAGTACCCTCAGATTGATTTGTGGGAGTATTGCAGGTGCATCAAACAAAATATAGAACTGACAGTGTGTGGCTTCAGTTGAAGTTAGAAAAGCTCTAACCTTCTTATTAAAATTATTTTTTAAATTTATTTTTGTTTGCAAATTAAATAAAATGTGTTCTCATTTGTGCAAGTGTTTGATGAATTCTTATTTCAGTATTTTGATGTGTATTGTTTTGCGTTTCAAATCATCGACAATGTTGAGGCCGGAGCCCCCGGCTTACAGTAATGACTCAGTCGTGGATCCCCGGATCCCAATAAAGATTCAGTGGGGGTTTCCGGGCTCCAGTAACGATAAAGTAGGGATCCACAGAAGTTGGGAACCACAGATCTATAGCATAAATATTTAGGTTCTGGCTAGATTGTCTAAATAAGAATGTCCTACTAGGTAAGTCTTAAAACTGTAGGCCACTCCCGAGTCATCTGAAGGAGTGTGCCAGTTGGCCTGTACGAGCCCCACAATCCACTATCTTCTGGTTTTCTTTCGTGTATTCTGTAGCCTATTCCGGTTATTTTGCATTTTATTTGCCTTAATTTTAAAAGCAGCAGGCCTTGTGCTGCCAATGGCTTGGTCTCGATGTCAAGAAGAGACCCCATTGTAGGAACAGCTTTGGAAACTCAGTAAAGCAGGAAGGGGGCAGAGAGGCTGAGCGTTATTCAGAGGTAGCTATTTGCAGTTCTTTTTTCTTTATGTGCAGACCTTTGTCCACTTGACAGTAAAAACACAATGCATTTTGGAATTTGGCTTCAGTATTACGAAAGTTCTAAAATTGATCCATACACCTGCACTTGCCAAGTGCAGACATTTTAAAACAAAACATATGTGTATCTGGGTTTGTTTTACTGTATGGCTTAGGAACATAAACCTAGTTGAAAATCTGTAGAGTCTGAGGGCAAATGGTCGGTGCTTTGCAGAGGAG
Organism: Pleurodeles waltl; assembly: GCF_031143425.1. NCBI lineage: Eukaryota > Metazoa > Chordata > Amphibia > Caudata > Salamandridae > Pleurodeles > Pleurodeles waltl. The sequence continues at coordinate 852,193,359 of NC_090444.1, forward strand.
GTATAGATGGGGCTTTGATAAGAGAGTCTGGATGGGGCTTTCGCCCAGTGGAATTGCCAATGTAGCGATGATTTATCAAGCTTTCTTATGCTCATCTCGATTTGTCTTTTCAGCAGTTTGGAGAGGGCCTGACCCCCCCAAAAATTTTTTCAGTGGGGCTTGGTATAATAAAGTTTGAAGACCACGGACCTACTTGTTAAGTACTACTTCTAAATTTTGTGGAAAACCAAGAATCAAAACAAACTTTAGGACCATCGGAATATTGACATGGAATGTCACTTAAGTGAGATTTGTGTCAGATCTTGCATGTTCACAAACACATGTACCTATATTTTGCTCTAATTTATTTAGTTAAGCACCTGATCTACAGATCTATGGCCAAGATGTTAATCATACCTTAACTGTACATGCTTTATGAGTGATGAAAGCCTGTGCTAGTGTACCCTGTGGTATCTGTTCTGCAGGAAATGGGAGACTACAGTTGCTGCATTTTGTGAGAGAGGGAAGCATGCGTTCCTACTGCCATACAATACTTGTTCTGTGAGGAAGCAAAGCTTGCACTGCTGCTGCTGGTAGGCATCTGTCCTGTGGTGAAGAAAGTTTTCCCTCCTGCTGTCGTAACTGTACCTGTCCTCTGAAGGAGGGAAACCTGTGCTGTTTCTTCCATATTGTACCTGTTCTATGAAACAAGATATTTCTCCTGCTGTTGCCAGCATCTTATGAAGAAACAAAGAATACATTGAAAACACCTAGAACACATGCCCTATGATCCACGGATTGCTTCATAATATTTGATTCGAATTACCTATAGTCCTGAGAAAGGCGCCTGAATCCATGGAGTAAAATGTGAGTGCCAAAATTGGTCAGTGGAAAAGAGGCGCAGGGTCGGTTGCCAGATACTTCTGTTTTCAAGTCTTGCGTTAGAGAGACACCAGTAAACACCATTTTCAGGTCACCCAATCACAATATAGGTATGACAGCCTAAAGGAGGGAAACAATAAATGTCATTATGAGCGGCCTATCTCAACCAAGGGCACCATAATTAGGAGACTGTACAACCAGTGAACTGTAAAACACTTGGATGCTTCCAAATGCTAGATGTGGAACCCACTATAAAGGATACCTCACTAGTCAAATAAAGGCTGATCATCCTATTTGAATTTCTGGTATTTCTGGTTGTTTCTTGTAAGAATTGAGTACTTCTTGTATGTTTGTCTGTTTACAAAAAGCATAAAACAGTATTTAACTCCTCTCACCTTAGTAGGTTGGCTACATGTGTTGTGCTGGTCTTTTATTTGTGTGAGGATTGTGAGATGTTCCTCTCTCTGCTGCCACCTCTCTTGTTTATTCTTTTTTGTTTGGAAAGGTTGCACCGCTGTTGTCCATGTTTTACCATTATGGTATTATGAAGCTATATGTAAAACTCTATACAAAAGGCAAAAAAGGTTGATGTTGCCAGTGCTTGATTTAATGCATGATGTCATTGAAAGAGTGATCTATCACAAAAAGTGTGTTTACGTTTATTTTTGGTTTTACATGTGAAACAATCCGTTTCTGAAATGGAGTGGGCTACTCTAATCTTTCAAAACACAACTGACAAGTAGCTCGAAAGCATGGATAAGCATCTTTGCCCAGATTCTGGCATTTAGCCAACATCACTTTGCATGCTGTGGTTGACTGTTCAAAGCAAAACTACAAGCCCCACAATGCAACCTTTTGGCTGAAAAATCAGAAATGGCTGGTGCTATCATGCCATAGTTCTCATTGGCGAACTTGTGAAATCCAAAATAAAACTTGGTTCCTGACTTTCTATCTTTTTTCTTGGAAGCAGTCACGGGTTAAACAGCCCAGCTGGAGAGAGGGCAGATAGCCTTTCACAGAAAAAATGTGATCCCCTCAGTGCAAATGAGCTAACACTAGCATTTGTAATGCTAGTAAGCTCTTGTTTACTGCAACATTGCAAGCAGTAGCTGCTCGATGTGTCTGATTAAATACTGAGGAAGGAACTATAATGCATTGTCGCCTCTCTTCCTGATCCCCATCCTCAGCCTAGAGGTTGATGTGATCTAGGTGAAGTACATGCAACACCACTGTAATAATGCCCCCTGTCTTAAACAGTTGCAGTATGTGCCTCCCCGTGAGGGCTACCATTGTGGCTTGCCTTTAAACAAGAACTCTCCTCGGTAGCCCCCTTGGAGCTGGTACCAAAGAAGCGCAGGGACAGGGGCACAAGCACTCTCCTATATGTTCTCCCACCACCTTCTCCTTCACCTCTTGTGCATCTCCCACCACCTGTGCCACAATGCTCAGCCACAAAATGTCCTCTCCCTCCACCAGAGTCACTTGAGCTGTCCCCACATACCTGTTCTGGGTCAGTTGATCACTCCTTGGAGGACCACAGTTTTAAATCTCTTGGTTGACCTTGAATTGTACCACCATCATATTAGGCCATTTCCCCCAGAAAATACAACTGCCAGCCATGAGGTCATCCAGAGAGATGCCAAACATCACAAAGCAGACTTGCATGTTGTTTTAGACTAATAGGACTACTTTCCAAATTTGAATGCACATTCCAATTTCTGCCCATGATTAAAGGTACTCTTAAATACGCAATAGCAACAATATCTTCTTCGTGGTCAGTTGTTCCCTGACTCCATGGTGATTCACACTGCTCTCAATCGATCCTGTGCCCAAGCCAGAGTCGATGCCCCCTCACCTAACCAGGAAGAACATTAAATTCTTTATTGTAAGGTTAATTAAAATGAAGTAACAAAAAACTCTTTGCAAATCTTCATGTTAAGACAACTGAAACAATGATTTACTTGCAGTATTTATCATAAAAAAACACATCTTAATATACTTCTAGAAAAGATGCTCATGAATAGATAAAATGAGACATTTATTATCTGCAGATCACCTTTCTGAAAACATTTAAATATCTAAAATAAAAATCAATACATCTGCATTGACAATCAATTAATTAGCTGTGTATATTAGAGTTTGAATATGAGTCTGCATACCTTTAGAGAATTCTAAAAACAATGTGTATGCATGAGCATTAAGATTTTCAGAGACAACACTTTCAGTTTCTGCACTTTAAGTCTGCAAGCCTTAATTTTCTAAAAAAATACTTTAAAATATTTTTCTAAAATGGGGAAGTACTAAAACCACTAATGTGATTAATTTCCATGCGCAGTGCAGTCCACTGAATTACATAGTGATCTGTGATAGGGTGATGGCAATACCTAAGCAGAATATAACTTATGAGTTAACAGTCTCTTTTTGTTTATTATTATAATATATAATTTTTAATCGACTTTTCTGCTGTTTAATGCAGAATGGGGCAAGACAATTCCCCTTGCTTTTCATTCATTCTGTGACTGCTGAATCAAAATATTTTTCATGGCAGAGTAACTCAAGGTGCTAATCGCATCCTCTGTGGCATGCACATCTTTTTATTTTTGTAGATTACTGTTAGAGTGGTTGGACTTTAGAGGAGTTAAAGACACCTCACTCTCATATACTTGATCTGATTGATTGTTTCAAACTTGCAATCATTTAAATCTCGATGTGCGGTAAAGAACACATTGGCAGTAGTAGATGACCTCTAGATAAATTTGCCATTTCCTCAGTATTATTTTCGAATCAGTTGCAGCATCCCTGGCTAACGACTTGAATAGTATGTAATGAGTGTTATTCCAAACCTTAGTCAGACCTATATTTTTTAAGAAGATAAAGAAAAGAAAATACACTGCGGGAAAAATAGTAGCGGTAGGAGCAGCTATACTCTGTCTTATAGCCCTTCAGTTGGACTCCTCTTTAGGTAAGACAATGGGAGGTGATGTGTGATATCATCCGACACCTTCTGGGCGACTACAGATGGTGTCCAAGAACAAGATCACGTCGAATGCCAACATTGGTTGTGAGCTCCACATTTCCACCAAGGGCATCAACACTAGCATCCTCAGAAGACATACCTGCCTTCACATCTTCAGGTTCACACCCAAAATCCTGTAGCAACTTTTCAACCTCCCATTCGATGTGGTAGCATCCCTTCGGACCTAAAGTTTAGGGGGTGTTAGAAAAAGTAAGAGAACATTGAGATTGCTAAGTCTGTGGGTGACCAACCCAAGTTTGGAGCCAAGGCTAAATCCTCTGACCAACCATCCTCTTACGAAAGAGAGCAGCACACCTTCCACCAGAAGGTGGGCAGCAGCTACACCAGAAGTGAATTCAGAGGAAACACCAGGGGAAAGGGCACATGTGGCACTAGTAAAGGAACTTTCACTTCTAAGCAGTGACTTGCTGAAACCACCTCACCGCCCTACCCAACCCAACCCCTCGTCACAAGACATCTATTGGGGAGAATACAAGATTTCCTTACTCGCTAAGATGAAATCACAACAGCCCAGTGGGTTTTACCTTTGGTTCACCACGGCTACTGTCTACAACTTCTCTTAACCTTTCCCAACACTTCATTCCGCAGACAAGTCCTCAACCAAGACCATCTCTGTCTTCTCGAGAAAGAAATATAAAGGCTCCTCCTGAAAGTTACAATAAAGAGAGTTCTTCCACACCACCAGGGAAAAGGCATATGTTCTCTTTATATGCTCATTCCCAAAAAGGATGGCTTCCTCAAGCCCATTCTGGACTGCAGGCCTCTAAACAAATACATCCTGTGGGAGCATTTCCTTGTGACAACACTGCAGGATGTCATCCCTTTGCCCCGGCAAGGCGATTAAATGACAGAACTCAACCTCAGGGATGCCTACATTATCATATTCATCCACGCTGCCTATGGCAGGTGCCTTTGCTTTGTGGTAAGTGGACATCACTACCAATTCATCCTTTCAGTGTCACTGCAGCTCCAAAGTGTTAACAGTGGTGGTCGCCCATCAGTGAAGAAGGACTCTTACGTCTTCCTCTACCTCGATGATTAGCTGATCAAGAGGGACGGCAGGCAGCAATGCCATGTACACACTCACACAGAGATTTCTGCGCGACAGTTTAGGATGCACCATAAATGCTACGAAACTCAAACTTCTACTATTCCAGACCTTCCTTGGATCTGTGGTGAACGCAGTTACAAGGACAGCCTGTCCCAAACAAGAATGAACGTTTGCATTTCATCAGCTGCTGTTGTTCTCCACGCCAGGCTCAACATATGCCCCCTCCCTGCAAGAGAGACTCGTGGAGCAATGGTGAGAAGCAAAGTGTCAGTAAGTACATGTAGTGCTGATGAAGGTCAGAGCTAAATGCTTGCTGTATTGGTAGAACAGTAACAACTTGTTGCAGGGCAGCCTTTCTCAAACCCAGTTTTGCAGGTGACCATTGCCACAGATGCCTCCCTCACAGGCTGGAGAGCGCATCTTGGTGCCATTGCTCTGCAGGGGGAGTATTGGCATCCCAATACAGGGTCTACCACCTCCATTATCTAGCATCTCTGGCCGTTTGCTTAGTCCTCAAAGCCTTCTTCTAGGTCATTTGGCGGAAGGTAGTCCTCATCGAGGCAACAACATGTTGGCCATGTATTACTTGCAGACACAAGGCAGCACACACTTTGCCTAACTCTCAGCACTAGCACTGGGGATTTGTCACTGTGCGATTTGTCATGCATCTTCCAGGGGTGCACATGGCTTTGTAGACATACTCAGCAGGACTTTTCAAGAAGTCCACAAGTGTAAACTCCACTTACAACTCCTACACAGCTACTTCCAGCTTTGGAGCACCCCACAAATAGGCCTGTTTGCCACCCCAAAAAATGCAAAAATGACCACACTTTACCTTCAAGTACCCGCACCTACAGTCCACAGGCTCTGCACTATGGATGAACTGGTCAGGGATCTTTGCCTACGCTTATCCTCCTCGCCCCCTGCTCCTGTACATGGTGAAGAAAATGAGACAGATGTCTCAGATGCTCATCCTGTCGACCCCACTTGGGCCAGACAGCTCTGGTGCTCCGTGCTTCAGTAAATGTCCATCAGCGGCCAGGAGAAATTTCGCTTTTGCTGGTCCTTCTCACCTAGAAACGAGTCCAGCTCAGGCACCGAGACCCCAGACAGCTCAAACTTGCAATCTGGCATCTGAGGTCTTTGAGTTTGTTCAAAACCTCCTCAAGAGTGCATTACCTTTCTGCAGGAGGCACGTAAGCCTACCAAACAGGCCTGTTACATGACAAAGTGGAATAGGTTTGTCCTTACTGGCGTTCCAAAAATCAAGACTCCTTGAATGCTAAAGTCCAGGACATCGTCTGCTATTATTTACTTCCGCAGAAGTCGGCTCTTCCCTGCACTTGAATGCCTTTGCACCCTGCTACATAGCATCTTACATGAAAAACATGGAGTATTCATCCTTCTTTAGGATCACAGTAGTAAAGGCTTGCATGGAGGTTCTTAAGACCTCCTCGAATAGTTCAGACCCAGTGTGGAACCGTAAAATAGTTCTCAGAGGGATTATGGGGTCGCCACCTTTCAAACCTTCACACTCGTGTCCCTTATAGTTCCTTTCCTGGAAGGTAGCCTTTATAGTGACCAAAACGTCCATCAGGCGCATGTAGGAGGCTGGACTGGCTTGTAGTGGGTACCAAGGGGTACTTACACCTTGCACCAGGCCCTGTATCCCTTATTAGTATAGAGGGGTGTCTAGCAGCTTAGGCTGATAGAAAAGGTAGCTTAGCAGAGCAGCTTAGGCTGAACTAGGAGACGAGTGAAGCTCCTACAGTACCACTAGTGTCATATGCACAATATCATAAGAAAACACAATACACAGATATACTAAAAATAAAGGTACTTTATTTTTATGACAATATGCCAAAGTATCTCAGTGAGTACCCTCAGTATGAGGATAGCAAATACACACAAGATATATGTACACAATACCAAAATATGCAGTAATAGCAATAGAAAACAGTGCAAACAATGTATAGTCACAATAGAATGCAAAGGGGGCACATAGGGATAGGGGCAACACAAACCATATACTCTAGAAGTGGAATGCGAACCACGAATGGACCCCAAACCTATGTGACCTTGTAGAGGGTCGCTGGGACTGTAAGAAAACAGTGAGGGTTAGAAAAATAGCCCACCCCAAGACCCTGAAAAGTGGGTGCAAAGTGCACCTAAGTTCCCCAAAGAGCACAGAAGTCGTGATAGGGGAATTCTGCAAGGAAGACCAACACCAGCAATGCAACAACGATGGATTTCCTGATGAGAGTACCTGTGGAACAAGGGGACCAAGTCCAAGAGTCACGATCAAGTCGGGAGTGGGCAGATGCCCAGGAAATGCCAGCTGTGAGCTGTGGGTGCAAAGAAGCTGCCACTGGATGGTAGAAGCTGTGGATTCTGCAAGAACGACAAGGGCTAGAAACTTCCCCTTTGGAGGATGGATGTCCCACGTCGTGAAGAGTCGTGCAGAGGTGTTTCCGTGCAGAAAGACCGCAAACAAGCCTTGCTCGCTGCAAGGGTCGCGGTTAGGGTTTTTGGATGCTGCTGTGGCCCAGGAGGGACCAGGATGTCGCCAAATGCGTGAGGAGACAGAGGGGGCATCCAGCAAGACAAAGAGCCCACTCAGAAGCAAGCAGCACCCGCAGAAGTGCCAGAACAGGCACTACGAAGTGGAGTGAACCGGAGCTCACCCAAACTCACAAAGGAGGGTCCCACGACGCCGGAGGACAACTCAGGAGGTCGTGCACTGCAGGTTAGAGTGCCGGGGACCCAGGCTTGGCTGTGCACAAAGGAAATCCTGGAAGAGTGCACAGGAGCCGGAGTAGCTGCTAAACACGCGGTTCCCAGCAATGCAGTCTAGCGTGGGGAGGCAAGGACTTCCCTCCACCAAACTTGGACTGAAGAGTCACTGGACTGTGGGAGTCACTTGGACATAGTTGCTGAGTTCAAGGGACCTCGCTCGTCGTGCTGAGAGGAGACCCAGAGGACCGGTGATGCAGTTCTTTGGTGCCTGCGGTTGCAGGGGGAAGATTCCGTCGACCCACGGGAGATTTCTTCGGCGCTTCTAGTGCAGAGAGGAGGCAGACTACCCCCACAGCATGCACCACCAGGAAAACAGTCGAGAAGGCGGCAGGATCAGCGTTACAAGGTCGCAGTAGTCGTCTTTGCTACTTTGTTGCAGTTTTGCAAGCTTCCAGCGCGGTCAGCAGTCGATTCCTTGGCAGAAGGTGAAGAGAGAGATGCAGAGGAACTCTGATAAGCTCTTGCATTCGTTATCTAAGGAATTCCCCAAAGCAGAGACCCTAAATAGCCAGAAAAGGAGGCTACCTAGGAGAGAGGATAGGCTAGCAACACCTGAAGGAGTCTCTGACGTCACCTGCTGGCCCTTGCCACTCAGAGCAGTCCAGTGTGCCAGCAGCACCTCTGTTTCCAAGATGGCAGAGGTCTGGAGCACACTGGAGGAGCTCTGGGCACCTCCCAGGGGAGGTGCAGGTCAGGGGAGTGGTCACTCCCCTTTCCTTTGTCCAGTTTCGCGCCAGAGCAGGGCTGGTGGATCTCTGAACCGGTGTAGACTGGCTTATGCAGAGATGGGCACCATCTGTGCCCATCAAAGCATTTCCAGAGGCTGGGGGAGGCTACTCCTCCCCAGCCCTGACACCTTTTTCCGAAGGGAGAGGGTGTAACACCCTCTCGCTGAGGAAGTCCTTTTTTCTGTCTTCCTGGGCCAAGCCTGGCTGGACCCCAGGAGGGCAGAAACCTGTCTGAGGGGTTGGCAGCAGCAGCAGCTGCAGTGAAACCCCGGGAAAGGTAGTTTGGCAGTACCCGGGTCTGAGCTAGAGACTTGGGGGATCATGGAATTGTCTCCCCAATGCCAGAATGGTATTGGGATGACAATTCCATGATCTTAGACATGTTACATGGCCATGTTCGGAGTTACCATTGTGACGCTATACATATGTCGTGACATATGTATAGTGCACGCGTGTAATGGTGTCCCCGCACTCAAAAGGTCCGGGGAATTTGCCCTGAACAATGTGGGGGCACCTTGGCTAGTGCCAGGGTGCCCAAACACTAAGTAACTTAGCACCCAACCTTTACCAGGTAAAGGTTAGACATATAGGTGACTTATAAGTTACTTAAGTGCAGTGGTAAATGGCTGTGAAATAACGTGGACGTTATTTCACTCAGGCTGCAGTAGCAGGCCTGTGTAAGAATTGTCAGAGCTCCCTATGGGTGGTACAAGAAATGCTGCAGCCCATAGGGATCTCCTGAAACCCCAATACCCTGGGTACCTCAGTACCATATACTAGGGAATTATAAGGGTGTTCCAGTATGCCAATGTAAATTGGTGAAATTGGTCACTAGCCTGTTAGTGACAATTTGGAAAGAAATGAGAGAGCATAACCACTGAGGTTCTGGATAGCAGAGCCTCAGTGAGACAGTCATAACACAGGTAACACATACAGGGCACACTTATGAGCACTGGGGCCCTGGCTGGCAGGGTCCCAGTGACAGATACAACTAAAACAACATATATACAGTGAAGTATGGGGGTAACATGCCAGGCAAGATGGTACTTTCCTACACAACCCCCCCAAATGAAGGACAATAAGACTAGCCATGACCTGATGAGTGTTCATTGTCTAAGTGGAAATATCTGGAGAGTCCATCTGCATTGGAGTGGGTACTCCCAGGTCTATGTTCCACTGTATAGTCCATTCCCTGTAGGGATATGGACCACCTCAACAATTTAGGGTTTTCACCTTTCATTTGTTTTAGCCAAAGTAGAGGTTTGTGGTCTGTCTGAACAATGAAGTGAGTGCCAAACAGGTATGGCCTCAACTTCTTCAGTGCCCAGACCACAGCAAAGGCCTCCCTCTCTATGGCAGACCAATGCTTTTCTCTAGGGGTCAACGTCCTACTGATAAAAGCAACAGGTTGATCCTGGCCCTCAGAATTAAGTTGTGATAAGACTGCCCCTACCCCTAATTCAGATGGAGTAACAGGGGCTTTTCAGGACAGGTGCAGAGCACATGGCCTGCTTCAGCTCCTCAAAAGCTTTCTGACAGTTTGCTGTCCATAATACCTTTTTAGGCATTTTCTTAGATGTGAGGTCATTAAGAGGGGCTGCTATGGAGCCATAGTTCTTTATGAACCTCCTGTAGTACCCAGTGAGGCCTAAAAAGGCTCTCACCTGAGTCTGAGTTGTAGGGGGAACCCAATCTATGATAGTTTGGATTTTCCCCTGAAGTGGTGCAATCTGTTCTCCACCTACCAGGTGTCCCAGATAAACCACTTTCCCCTGCCCTATCTGGCACTTTGAAGCCTTGATAGTGAGGCCTGCCTTTTGCAGGGCCTCCAAATCTTTCCAAAGGTGGACCAGGTGATCATCCCAGCTGGAGCTAAAGACAGCTATATCATCTAGATATGCTGCACTAAAAGCTTCCAGCCCTTGACTGTGTTCACCAACCTCTGAAAAGTGGCAGGTGCATTTTTCAAACCAAAGGGCATTACTGTGAATTGGTAGTGCCCTCCAATGGTTGAAAACGCAGTTTTTGCTTTTGCATCCTATGATAACTTGATCTGCCAATACCCTGCAGTCAAATCAAAGGTGCTTAGATACTTGGCAGATGCCATTGTATCTATTAGCTCATCTGCCCTGGGTATAGGGTGAGCATCAGTTTTGGTTACCTGGTTGAGACCTCTGTAGTCAACACAAAATCTCATTTCCCTTTTCCCATCTTTGGAATGAGGCTTTGGTACAAGTACCACAGGAGAGGCCCATGGACTTTCAGAGTGCTCAACCACTCTCAGTTCAAGCATTTTCTGAACCTCTTGTTTTATGCAGTCCCTGACATGGTCAGGCTGCCTATAGATCTTACTTTTGACAGGCAAGCTGTCTCCAGTATCTATAGTGTGCTCACACCATGAAGTGGTGCCTGGCACAGTAGAAAAGAGTTCAGAAAACTGACCCAGGAGATTTATGCAGTGGTCCTTCTGCTCAGCAGTAAGACAATCTGCCAGTACCACACCTTCCACTAGAGCATCTTGTCTGTGGAAGAGAAGAGATCAGGGAGAGGGTCACTCTCTTCTTCCTGTCCTTCATCTGTTGCCATGAGCAGGGTGAGATCAGCCCCGTCATAGTAGGGTTTCAGGCGATTGACATGGAGCACCCCAAGGGGACTCCTGGCAGTGCCTAAGTCAACTAAGTAGGTGACTTCACCCTTTTTCTCAACAATAATGTGGGGTCCACTCCATTTGTCTTGGAGTGCTCTTGGGGCCACAGGCTCCAAGACCCACACTTTCTGCCCTGGTCAGTACTGAATCAGAACAGCCTTCTGGTCATGCCATTGCTTTTTGAGCTCTTGGCTGGCCTGAAGGTGTTTACTGGCCTTTTTCATGTACTCAGCCATCCTAGATCGTAGGCCAAGTACATAGTCCACTATGTCTTGCTTTGGAGCTTTTAAAGGTTGTTCCCAACCCTCCTTCACAAGTGTTAGAGGACCTCTGACAGGGTGTCCAAATAGGAGTTCAAAGGGGCTGAAGCCCACTCCTTTTTGGGGTACCTCCCTGTAAGCAAAAAGGAGGCAAGGTGACAGGACATCCCATCTCCTGCGGAGTTTGTCAGGGAGTCCCATTATCATTCCTTTGAGAGTTTTATTAAACCTCTCAACCAGTCCATTTGTTTGTGGATGATAGGGTGTGGTGAACTTGTATGTCACACCACATTCCTTCCACATGGCCTTTAAGTAAGCAGACATGAAATAGCTTCCCCTGTCTGATACCACCTCTTTTGGGAAGCCCACCCTGGAAAAGATTCACAGCAGGGCCTTTGCCACTGCAGGAGCTGTAGTGGTCCTTAGAAGAATTGCTTCAGGATATCTTGTGGCATGGTCCACTACCACCAAGATAAACCTATTGCCTTAAGCAGTAGGAGGGTCAAGGGGGCCAACTATGTCAACCCCTACCCTTTCAAAGGGAACCCCAACCACAGGCAGTGGAATAAGGGGTGCCTTTGGGGTACCACCTGTCTTCCCACTGGCTTGACAGGTTTCACAGGACTTACAAAATTCCTTTGTGTCCTCTGACATTCTAGGCCAATGAAACAAGGGGACAAGCCTGTCCCACATTTTTATTTTCCCCTAAATGTCCAGCTAAGGGAATGTCGTGGGCTAGAGTTAGGAGGAACTTTCTTTATTCCTGAGGAATCACCAATCTCCTGGCAGCTCCAGGTTTTGGATCCCTTGCTTCAGTATACAAAAGGTTGTCCTCCCAGTAAACTCTGTGAGAGTCACTGACATCCCTATTTGCTTGTTTGACAGCTTGCTGCCTTAGACCCTCTAGTGTGGAACAGGTCTGCTGTGCCGCACTCAGCTCCTCCCTGGCAGGCCCTCCTTCACCCAAAAGCTCAGCAGTGTCTGTTTCCAGCTCCTTTGGCGTAGGTTCTGCACAGGGTGGAAATTCTTCTTCCTCAGAAGTTGAATCCACACTGTAGAGGGAGGGATAGTAGGTAGTGTTTTACCTTTACTCACCCTAGCTTTAGGGAGAACTTGGTCCATTCTTCCAGGATCCAAGTCACCCTGTCCTTTTTGCTTTTTAGCCTGAGCCCTGGTCACAGCAAAAATATGCCCTGGAATGCCCAGCATTGCTGCATGAGCCTCCAACTCCACTTCTGCCCAAGCTGATGTCTCTAAATTGTTCCCTAGTGGACAGTCTACAGGTAAATCTGAGGCAACCGCAACTTTCTTTGAACCAGTATCCACCCCCCCCCCCCCCAGTTGAGATTCACAACAGCCATGGGGTGGCTAAGAGTGTTGTTATGAGCATCAGTCACTTGGTACTGGTGACCAAGTAGGTGTTGTTCAGGGTGGACCAGTTTCTCTATTACCATTGTAACACTGGCACCTGTGTCCCTGTAGGCATGAACCTCAACACCATTTATTAGGGGAAGTTGCTTGTACTTATCCATATTAAGGGGACAAGCAACTAAGGTGGCCAAATCAATGGCCCCCTCAGAGACTAACACAGCCTCTGTGGTCTCCCTAATCAGACCAACCCCAACTAAATTACCAAAAGTGAACCCAGTTACTCCCTTGGGTTGGCTATTAGTAGGTTTGCTCCCACCACCACTGCTATTACTAGGGGCACTAGGTGTAGCAGCAGGGGTTGTAGTGGTAGGAGGCTTGGTGCTTTTCTTTGGGCAACTGGGATCAGTTGTCCAATGGCCTTTTATTTTACATAAATAGCACCATGGTTTCTTTTCTTTGTTTTGATTTGAAGAGGATTTGGGCCCACCACCCCCACCAGAGTGTTTTTGTGGGCCTGATGAAGACTCATTTTTAGATTTGTCCCCACCCTTGTCAGAAGACTTACCATCCTTCTTCTTGCCATCCTTGTCACCCCCTGTATGAACTTTTCTGTTCACCCTTGTTCTGACCCATTTGTCTGCCTTCTTTCCCAATTCTTGGGGAGAGGTCAGATCAGAGTCTACCAGGTACTGGTGTAACAAATCAGACACACAATTATTAAGAAGATGCTCTCTCAGGATTAAGTTATACAGGCTTTCATAGTCAGAGACTTTACTGCCATGTAACCACCCCTCCAAGGCCTTCACTGAATGGTCAAAAAAGTCTACCCAGTCTTGTGAAGACTCCTTTTTGGTTTCTGTGAACTTGATCCTGTACTGTTCAGTGGTTAAGCCATAACCATCAAGGAGTGCATTCTTAAGAACTGTAAAATTATTGGCATCACTTTCCTTAACAGTAAGGAGCCTATCCCTACCCTTTCCACTTAAAGATAGCCATAGGATAGCAGCCCACTGCCTTTGAGGGACCTCCTGTACAACACAGGCCTTCTTAAGTGTAGCAAACCACTTGTTAATGTCATCCCCCTCCTTGTAAGGGGGAACTATCTTGTGCAGATTCCTAGAATCATGCTTTTTTGCAGGATGACTATTTGGAATACTGCTGCTGCCACCATGGGGTCCAAACCCCAACCTCGGTCTTTCTTTTTCTAAGTCAAATGCTTCCCTGTCTAGATCCAGCTGTTGCTTCTTGAGCTTCAGCCTGGATTCTTCCACTCTCAATCTATTGAGTTCCCTTTCTAACTTTCTGTCTTCAGGGAGGGTGGGTTGGGCATGCCTTGACACAGAAGAATGGTGTGAATGAACAGAGGGAGACCTGTCCCTAACAGATGGCACTCTAACATTCTGGCCTACAGAAGTCACACTCCTACTGTGATGAGAGGTAACACTCTTACTGTGATGAGAAGTCACATTAGTACCAGATATGCTAGGTGGCCTGCTAAGGGGCAGGTTGGGAAGGTCCCCTTCTAACCCTTTCACTGGGGGTGCCCCAGAATCAGAGTGGGAACCATCAGCTAATCTCTCACCAGAAGTTCCAACTAAGGTCTTATCTTGTTCAACGAGCATGTTAAGTAATAGTTCTCTAGAGGGATTCTTCCCTACCCCTAAACCTCTTTCAACGCAGACTCCTTGCTGCCTTCCAGCTAAGGTGGTCATAAGCAGTCTTGGACAGATCCAGAGTTTGACCTGTACCAGACATAATAGAAAAGGTTTAAGGGACAGAAAAAGAAAAAAAGTTTTCAGAACTTTTTAAAGGACAGAAAAAAAACTTTGTAAACTTTTTAAGAACTTTTTGAAAGTTTTAGAGGTACTTTTCAGCACTTAGCAAAAGAGTAAGAGAAGAAAAGCAAAACTTTTTGGTTAGGTGTACATACAGTGAACTTGTTTTGTATATTTTTCTCTTATGAAAAGTACAATATGACAAAGTGGTAAGTAGTTGCAAGTACTTATCCCACAGCTGCACAACCAATGTAGGAGGCTGGACTGGCTTGTAGCGGATAACAAGGGGTACTTACACCTTGCACCAGGCCCAGGTATCCCTTATTAGTGTAGAGGGGTGTCTAGCAGCTTAGGCTGATAGAAAAGGTAGCTTAGCAGAGCAGCTTAGGCTGAACTAGGAGACGAGTGAAGCTCCTACAGTACCACTAGTGTTAAATGCACAATATCATAAGAAAACACAATACACAGATATACTAAAAATAAAGGTACTTTATTTTTATGACAATATGCCAAAGTATCTCAGTGAGTACCCTCAGTATGAGGATAGCAAATATACACAAGATATATGTACACAATACCAAAATATGCAGTAATAGCAATAGAAAACAGTGCAAACAATGTATAGTCACAATAGAATGCAATGGGGGCACAGAGGGATAGGGGCAACACAAACCATATACTCTAGAAGTGGAATGCGAACCACGAATGGACCCCAAACCTATGTGACCTTGTAGAGGGTCGTTGGGACTGTAAGAAAACAGTGAGGGTTAGAAAAATAGCCCACCCCAAGACCCTGAAAAGTGGGTGCAAAGTGCACCTAAGTTCCCCAAAGAGCACAGAAGTCGTGATAGGGGAATTCTGCAAGGAAGACCAACACCAGCAATGCAACAACGATGGATTTCCTGACGAGAGTACCTGTGGAACAAGGGGACCAAGTCCAAGAGTCACGATCAAGTCGGGAGTGGGCAGATGCCCAGGAAATGCCAGCTGTGGGTGCAAAGAAGCTGCCACTGGATGGTAGAAGCTGTGGATTCTGCAAGAACGACAAGGGCTAGAAACTTCCCCTTTGGAGGATGGATGTCCCACGTCGTGAAGAGTCGTTCCCGAGGTGTTTCCGTGCAGAAAGACCGCAAACAAACCTTGCTAGCTGCAAGGGTCGCGGTTAGGGTTTTTGGATGCTGCTGTGGCCCAGGAGGGACCAGGATGTCGCCAATTACGTGAGGAGACAGAGGGGGCGTCCAGCAAGACAAAGAGCCCACTCAGAAGCAAGCAGCACCTGCAGAAGTGCCAGAACAGGCACTACGAAGTGGAGTGAACCGGAGCTCACCCGAACTCACAAAGGAGGGTCCCACGACGCCGGAGGACAACTCAGGAGGTCGTGCACTGCAGGTTAGAGTGCCGGGGACCCAGGCTTGGCTGTGCACAAAGGAAATCCTGGAAGAGTGCACAGGAGCCGGAGTAGCTGCAAAACACGCGGTTCCCAGCAATGCAGTCTAGCGTGGGGAGGCAAGGACTTCCCTCCACCAAACTTGGACTGAAGAGTCACTGGACTGTGGGAGTCACTTGGACAGAGTTGCTGAGTTCAAGGGACCTCGCTCGTCGTGCTGAGAGGAGACCCAGAGGACCGGTTATGCAGTTCTTTGGTGCCTGCGGTTGCAGAGGGAAGATTCCGTCGACCCACAGGAGATTTCTTCGGAGCTTCTAGTGCAGAGAGGAGGCAGACTACCCCCACAGCATGCGCCACCAGGAAAACAGTCGAGAAGGCGGCAGGATCAGAGTTACAAGGTCGCAGTAGTCGTCTTTGCTACTTTGTTGCAGTTTTACAGGCTTCCAGCGCGGTCAGCAGTCGATTCCTTGGCAGAAGGTGAAGAGAGAGATGCAGAG
The DNA here is from genome assembly GCF_031143425.1 of Pleurodeles waltl. NCBI lineage: Eukaryota > Metazoa > Chordata > Amphibia > Caudata > Salamandridae > Pleurodeles > Pleurodeles waltl. Next base: position 852,209,769 of record NC_090444.1, read on the forward strand.
GAACTCTGATGAGCTCTTGCATTCATTATCTAAGGAATTCCCTAAAGCAGAAACCCTAAATAGCCAGAAAAGGAGGTTTGGCTACCTAGGGGAGAGGATAGGCTAGCAACACCTGAAGGAGCCTTTCAGAAGGAGTCTCTGACGTCACCTGCTGGCACTGGCCACTCAGAGCAGTCCAGTGTGCCAGCAGCACCTCTGTTTCCAAGATGGCAGAGGTCTGGAGCACACTGGAGGAGCTCTGGGCACCTCCCAGGGGAGGTGCAGGTCAGGGGAGTGGTCACTCCCCTTTCCTTTGTCCAGTTTCGCGCCAGAGCAGGGCTGAGGGATCCCTGAACCGGTGTAGACTGGCTTATGCAGAGATGGGCACCATCTGTGCCCATCAAAGCATTTCCAGAGGCTGGGGGAGGCTACTCCTCCCCAGCCCTGACACCTTTTTCCAAAGGGAGAGGGTGTAGCACCCTCTCTCTGAGGAAGTCCTTTGTTCTGCCTTCCTGGGCCAAGCCTGGCTGGACCCCAGGAGGGCAGAAACCTGTCTGAGGGGTTGGCAGCAGCTGCAGTGAAACCCCAGGAAAGGTAGTTTGGCAGTACCCGGGTCTGAGCTAGAGACCCGGGGGATCATGGAATTGTCTCCCCAATGCCAGAATGGCATTGGTGTGACAATTCCTTGATCTTAGACATTTTACATGGCCATGTTCGGAGTTACCATTGTGACGCTATACATATGTCGTGACATATGTATAGTGCACGCGTGTAATGGTGTCCCCACACTCACAATGTCCGGGGAATTTGCCCTGAGCAATGTGGGGGCACCTTGGCTAGTGCCAGGGTGCCCACACACTAAGTAACTTAGCACCCAACCTTTACCAGGTAAAGGTTAGACATATAGGTGACTTATAAGTTACTTAAGTGCAGTGGTAAATGGCTGTGAAATAACATGGACGTTATTTCACTCAGGCTGCAGTAGGAGGCCTGTGTAAGAATTGTCAGAGCTCCTTATGGGTGGCACAAGAAATGCTGCAGCCCATAGGGATCTCCTGGAACCCCAATACCCTGGGTACCTCAGTACTATATACTAGGGAATTATAAGGGTGTTCCAGTATGCCAATGTAAATTGGTGAAATTGGTCACTAGCCTGTTAGTGACAATTTGGAAAGAAATGAGAGAGCATAACCACTAAGGTTCTGGATAGCAGAGCCTCAGTGAGACAGTTAGGCACCACACAGGGAACACATACAGGGCACACTTATGAGCACTGGGGCCCTGGCTGGCAGGGTCCCAGTGACACATACAACTAAAATAACATATATACAGTGAAGTATGGGGGTAACATGCCAGGCAAGATGGTACTTTCCTACAGCGCATAAGTGAACTTCAGGATAAACTTAGTTTATCCAAAGTCTGTTCTCAGGATAAAGTCCACGTTTCTCCCAAAAGTGGTATCACCCTTTCACCTCAGATCCTAGAACAATCAGAGTGAGTAGTGGAAGGAGCTTAACACACATATAGGACCAATATTTTTTGCATGTCTGATCAGCTGTTTGTACCCTTCGCTAAACCTTATAAGGGTCAGCCGCCTCAACAGCTCCTATAGCAAGATGGATAGCCACGCTTGCTACCACAAAGCTAAGAGTCTTTCCTTCAACACCCCCACCACCTTAAACATACCCTCGCAACACATCATCTCCCCCCCTCCACCTCCTACCCCCTCAGGACATACTCCATCTGCAAGAAGGGGGCAACCATGGCTTCCTTAAGTACATTTTGCTAGCTGACGTCTGCAAAGTGGCCACCAGGTCAACAACACACACGTTTGCAAGCACTTAAGTGTGATTATTTTTAGCCCACCAGCAGGTTGTGGATGGCCAGGCAGTTTTAAGGACTTTGTTCAAACATATGTATCATTTATTTGCTGGCCACCGCTTGTGGAGGTCACTGCTTTACTGACTATGCAGAGCATGTGTACCTACAGCCACACGTTCTACAAACTTAAAATATTACTTACCCTGCAAGAATCTGATCAGTTCATAACTTGTAGTGCTGTAGATTCACATGCTCTCACCCTCCTCCCCGTAAGCTTGTGATGATTGCAGACCTCTTCTTCCATTACACAGTTGACCGTATACAAAAAGCATGTTGGACTAAACTAGGCTAACTTGACACTCCATACACATTCTCAACAATGGTGCGAAAAATAATTTAAGATGAAGCTGGTGCCCATGCACACTGCGGACCAAGGGAGGAGTTAAAGCGCATTATGTGATTCCAGGGACGACTTTGAAGAAAAACAGCCTGCAGATGACAGAAGAATGCAGCGTATTTAGTTCTGATGGTTACTTCTGACTGTAGATTCCTCATCTTTAGAGTATTCTCAGGTGCCAGACTGTATCTAGAAGATTTTTCAGCATAGCCCCTGCATACTGGTAGGTGGCGCCATGCAGCTCTGCATCTGCCCCATAAGTGACAGCTGGAGCCATATATAATGCCGAAAAGCATGCCAACTGCAGTTCTTTTCTTTCAGGACATGGATTGAGAGTCCACTCCTAAGTTTTCTTTTCAGTTTACAAGCTGTTTATGTTCAAATTTATTTCACGTGTGCAAGGGAGCATTCTCCTCCTAATACCTCCGGGTTTAAGCCTTGGAAGGACTCTCACAAATAAATGTCTGTGAAATATACTCACAAGATGTGTCTCTGGTATTTTGTGGTTAGGGAAAACCTCTACTACCCCAGACACATGGCATTCAGGAAGAGGAAGTTTTCTTCCGCTAGTGTCACCCTTAAGTCAGTCAAAGCCATCTATTTGCTGGGAAGGTTTTCCCATGCATTACAGCAGTGGTTCTTAACCTTTGGTCCACTGACCTCTGATGGTCCACAACCGTAAGAAATATGAATTGATATTCACAGATCGGAAAGTGTGTATAAATAAACTAAGACTAAAATTTTAACATTTATTTGTAAATGTGCACACATTTGAAATTTGAGACTGAAAATTTAAACTGTATCCCTGGCTTGATTTGTTGAAGCAGTGCAAGTAGAGAAAACCCAAAATATTATGATCGATGGGTGGCCTTAAATGAAGCACTAACTTAAAGAGAGCACAACATTAGGAGCAAAACATACAATTTAATTAGCTAAAATTAAGCATATCGTTTGATCTTTTAGAATTAAAAAACAAATTTAGAAAAGCTCCAACCTTTGCATAAAAATTTATATTTTTCTATATTTGTGAATTGGGCAAAATATTTAATCATTTGTGTATTTTATTTATTTTGCTCCGGCACCATGCGTGGATGACATCCACAGGCTTCTCTGGTGATGTTCAGGCATCTCTCATGGAAATGCCTTTTGATGGATCTCTTTTCTTTGGAGAGAAGGTGAACTCTACCCTCAAGGGCTTCAAAGAGAGTAAAACTACTGTGCGCTCCCTCGTCCTTTCCAATCCTGCAAGTCAGTATTTTCAACAATTCTACCCCTTTTGAAGCATCACTTGGGGTTTGGCTTTCAAAGAGCGTCAAGGCCTAAACAAAAGGCACTCAATGTTATTTTGCTAGTCAGGGTAAGGAATCTGGCAGACAGCGCCCAGGCCAACTAAGACAGAGAACTTCACGTTCACATTCTCTAGGCCCTCTGGCAAGAGCTTCCAAGTCACTTTAGCTTGCTCTCAACAGCACATGTCTTCCCTGTGGGAGAAAGGATCAATCATTTTATCCACAGGTGGCAAACGATAACATCAGACTGGGTGTCCTGCAGATATTCCAGTGGAGCTGTGTCCTGCCTTTCCTTACAGTCCAGCTGCATCTTCCGTTTTGCTGCAGGAAGTTCAGACTCTTTTGGACATAAGAGCCATAGAGAGGGTCCCACTTCAATGATAGGAACTGAGTGTGACTTCCATTATTTCCTTGTGCTAAAATAAGGCGGAGACTTCCCTCGGTCTAGATATTTGACTTTTTATTTTGTTGCTGCAGAATGAAAAATTAAAGATGCTCACGCCGGTCTAAGTTATTTTTGCCCTGGATTCCAGAGACTGGATGGGAGCTTTGTACCTACAGGAAGCCTAGCTCCATATTCCCCTCATGCTCATGCAGGCCTACGAGTGGTACCTGCGGCTGAAGTTGGGCAACAAGCATTTTCATTTTGCTCTGCTCCCTTTTGTCCTCATCTGTGCTTCTTGGGTGTTAATGAAGGTGGTCGCAGCATACCTTTGGTGTTACCAGTCTTTCTCTACCTCAAGGACTGTCTGTTGAAAGCTGCCTTGCCAGAGTCAGCCGTGGACAACCTCTGGGCTACGGAAAACCTCCTTCCATTTCTACATTTCTAAGGTTCTTAATTAGAATGCCAAATTCATACCTGACGCCTTTGCACAGACTTCCTTTCATCGGAGCTTTCCTGGGTACAGTGCACTTTCAGGCATTCGCTCCGAATCAACCAGTCCATGATATTTGGGCTATGATGCCGATGTTTCAGCTTTGATGCTGGATCTCAGTAAAGGTGGCTCTAAGAAGTATTGGACTGTTGTCCTACTGCATTCTGCTAGTCAGCTATGCCAGATGGCATATGCGGGCTCTGAAGTAGAATCTGACCCCTCAATAGTTCCGGCACAAAGGGAACCTGTCAGAGCCCATCTTGGTTTCAGAGAAGAAAAGATCTGCAGTGGTGGCTACTTGATCGCAAATGGACTAGCAACAGACCCCTTTCTCTTCCTCACTCTGGGCGGGCACTGGTTTATGACATGCCTCCGTTGAGTCGAGGCATCACCTGGGAGAGGAGGACATCAGAGGTTTCTGATCTTCAGTGGAGGCCTGTTACTACATCAGCTTATAGTAGTGGGCAATTTACATGGTGTTAAGACTTCCTAATGCCAGTCAACGTGAGGCTGGTTCAGGTACTCACAGGCAACAGCACTGCCATGTAGTATTGCAACAAGGAAGGCTAGGTGGGGTCCTGAGCCCTTTGCCAGGAGTCCCTGATCATTGACTACCTGGCAGAATCCTTAAACACCAGAGATGATGAACTCTGCCAGGTGGTGAATGCCTAGTGGATCACAAAAGGCAATTACACCTGGTGGTGATGCAGTGGTGAGGCTTAATCTCTTGTCAATACTTTTGCGTGCTTGAGTTTCCAAGAAAGTTGTCTCTCAGAGACTCATTCTGCCTAGAGTGAAGCATAAACCTGCCACTACCTGACCTGCACATAGTTCTGAAGAAGTTCAGGAAAGGCAGGACCAAAGTCATCATAGGTGCTCCAGCTTGAGCTAGGACAAAGTAATACCAGGAAGTTCTGGACATGAGAATCTGTCCTCCGATCAAGCTGCTGTTTCCGGTGGACCATCTGTCATAGCAGCAGGGCTAGGTTTTGCAACCAGGCCTGCTCAATCTACGTCTCCATGTGTGAAGATTGAGCAGCGGCAGTTGACTGCATTCAGTCTTCATCTCAAAGTAGTGGATGTCATCCTTGTGGCCAGGAGTTGCTTTATGCTGGACCCTGGGAAAAGATTGTGGCTTGGTGCCAGAACCTGTTATACAGACCTATTGCAGTCTACATTGTCAGATGTCTTATTATTTGTTTTGTGTTTAGCCCAGCAAGGACTTTCAGTGGGCAGAATTAAATGTTATCTGCCAGTCCTTTAGGCCCTTTTGGGTTTACCGAACAAACTGTCCTTGTTCAGATCACCTGTTCCGATGCAATTTCATAAAGGTTTGGTAGACGTTTCCTCCTAAAGCCTTCCTGATGCCTCGGTGGGACCTTAATTTGGTTCTTAAATTAGAGATCTGTACTCAGATGCAACTAATTGATTCTTTGAGCTCTGCGTCTGAGGATGTGGACTGTGTCATGGAAGATGCATATGTTAGCATGTGTTGGTTCATATATGCGGCACAATCTCTTACAGAGCAGAGTTGATGCGAAGCCACAGTACGCCACCTGCTGGCGCACAGGGGCTATGTTGAAAGATCTTAGGGATTCAGTCTGGCACCTCGAGATATTCTGAGGGCGAGGAATTAATGGTTAAATAGAGTATCCATCAGAAAGTGTTACTGAAGGTAAGTAACATAGTCATGTATAGCACTACATGCTACGAACTTGTGCTTCTGGGTAGGTAATATTTTCCTTCTGATGGATACTTCTAAAAGCGCATTACTTTGTGAATACCCCTAGTCACTTGACTAGATTCAGAAATTGTTTCAGTAGTTGCTGTGCTGCACTAGGTGACACAGTCTGTTTCTATCACAAGTCCGTCCCTCCCCTGAACAGGATAGTTCTTAGACACATGTAGATGTCAACCTTTCGTGCCTACAAAATTATTTCTATTGCCTTCGGCACAAACCCGAGCTTAGCTCCTTATATTTTTCAAGTATTTAGAGTTTTCTCACTAAAACTTTTCTAAAAATATGCAGTGATATTGCCCCGAAAGCTGATTTAAACCATGTTGCATGTATCACAAGCAGATGTCTGTCACTGACACGTACGATGTCTGTCTTTGTTGCCTTGCTATAAAACTTTACTCCAAGTCCTGTGACAGATGCTCCCTGATACATCCAGAAACCATCAGGGAGAAATAAGCTAAACTCTGAACTACCAAACATAAGAAAGTAGCCTGGTCTCACTCCAAGACGCCGGCCATTCCCAATTATATTCACCATCTTCAGGTAAATCCCAGCCAAAGTTGAAGATAAAACACAAAAATTCCAAATGGGGCTCTTTGCCACTTTGATGCTCCTGCATAAAATAGAAGCCCCATTGTTGGTGCTCTAAAAATGTGATTCTGACATCCAATTAAGATCCAAATCCAGTTGTGGAGCTGATTTGCCCTAAAGTCCCTGGGCTGTCACCGCTCCACACCGCAGCCAATCACTGCTTTCAGTGGGTTTACACTGCATCTGTGCAAGATGGTTCTAGATTTCTTTGGTGCACCTTTGGGCCCCAGGGGTCCATCAGGTCCTCCAGTCATGCTTCCACTGGCAGCTCATTCTGAGTGCTGTCAGACCTTATACCACCTCAGGCCACGCTGTTCCCTGTCCTGTATCATGGGCCAGTGTTTTTCTGCAGGCCCTGGCAGTTGTTCATTTGTGAGTAGCATCACTGGCTCTAAAGGCATCAGATTTTGCTCAGACTTCTGAACCAGAACAGACGTTGGGTATGGTGCACTCCATGCCACGCAACACTATAAACTCAACTCATCCTAGATACAAGGAAGATTCTCGTCCTGTCCCCTACCTCGGAGGCAGTATTTCAGGAGAGTGGCAGCCCTCCGTGACTCTGTCCTCAGTACTCTTCAGATCTTCAGCATGTTGTTACTCACAATGAAAATGTTGACGAGGAGGCAGATCAATTGTCACCTCTACATTACATTGATGCTGGCTTACGACCTATCCTACAAAATGCTAGAGGTGTGAACACTTCGCCTGAGACAGAAAAAAATTCACTCTATAGTAGAGAGTACTTCTTTAGAAGTGGTGATACACTGAGCTACAGAAATGCTAGGATCGCAGCTGAATTAAATGGAGACTAAGGCCAAACTCTGATGGAAATCGTGCAGTGCCGACCCTCCTCTTTGGAGCTCTTATTGCCATTTAAAGGAGCCTTGACTTGGACCCTTAGACAGCCTGGTATAAGCCTTACCCGACCCTGGCTAGCGAGCTGCCTGATTGTTAGATAGCACAGACCTGTACCACATTATCAGAATTCCTTGAATCAGCATCCCCATCTTTAGTCCCCTATACGTCTTGTTTGTAACATCAAATTAAATCTATATTCTTCTCACGCAATTCTACCAGAAAGATTCAAAGACAAGTGATGCCATCTAAACTGGTGCACAAATTTATAAATGCTGCATGGCTCTTGGGTCACCACACCCATGCCCTCTATAGACGTAGCAGATAAGATTGTGCATGTGTTGGCTGAGGATTTACAGAATTCCTTTGCATAGACAGTACAAAATGGCCAGGATCTGGCAAATTATATCACGAGGACTGGCTATTGAAGGCAGGCTTGGCTTTGAGACTCAGTTTTTTCCATCTAATAGCCCAAGTCACATTTTCATCCTGCTAGGATGAACTGCAGTCAAACAGCATTAACAGTGGGTCATGTGGGTTAGGGTTCAGAAACTCTAGGACCCAATACACTACCACAGCAACCTCCACAAGAGAGACAATACTTTTAAGCCAAAGCAAAAAGCAGAGACTAGTCTGCAAGGGGATCTAGCGCATCTGACAAATGGCATGTGAGAAGGTGGCCCCCAGGTTTTAACTCAAGTAGGGGCAGATTGGGAGGTTATTTCCATGAAAGGCAGAACATTCCCACCTACAAGTGAGTATTGAGCATTATAAAGCACATCTAACCAGCTCTGCGTTTGTTCCTAGTGGACGTCCGTTTTCTGTCCCGCCACAGACTCACGCTATGACAAGAGAACTGAAACGAGAGATTTCATAGCAGCATTTTACTTTAAAAATGTGACTTTTGGGAATTCCCCTGAGATTTCCTCAATCTTCCACTGCAAGACTCCTTACCTGACCGCAAGAAGCTCCAGCACAGCTCAGCCTTGCTTTGTGCTTCTTTTTGGGGCAGTTGAGCCACCAAAGCATCTCGCTCTGTCTCTGATACACAGGGAACTCCAGTTCATCCTCCTGTCTGTCATGGTTGCTGCAGGAGGTAGCCTTCCTTTGAAGCAGTTTGCCCGCTCTACTCACCTAGGCATCCTCAGAGCCAGAGTGCATTGGTGTGATCCCAGGAAACACACTGATAAGCCTCAAAATCTACAAAGGCTCACTGGGGTTTGTAAAATGCGACTGAAAGTGATAGCAGCATATTCACACAAAACCCCCCGTTTTGTTTGTGCCCGCCTGCCAGCTTTCCAAATCCCCTGACTACCGTTACGTTGTGAACTGCCTTCAAACTCGAGATGCCAATTAACCGGCTTCTTGGTGAGCTGGGACTTTATCATTTTAGCACCTAAGTTAATTTTGGGAACCCAGAGGCCGGTAGGAGAGTCTACTACACCACAATAGTAAGGAAACATTATATTGCAGAAGGTGGCATCAGTTTGTAGCAGAGATGTAAGCTGGCTGTATTTGCTTCAAATTTCAGCAACATGAAATACATTTGTACCAACTTATTGCACGCGCCAAATAACTTTAATGTAACAGAGATATTAGGCATATCTTCCTTTGGTACTCGTTCCTTTGGGTTCCTTTCACATAAATGTGGTTGGGAACAAATTTAAATGGGACACCCTTGCTGCTTAATCCACTACATTCATGAAAGCAACACTCCCTGAACCTAGGAAAAATGAAGCCAGCAAGGGCAGTGGACTGCTTTACGGTTCCTACTTTGGTAATAGGAGTCCCTGTTTAGGATGGCAGCACTGCTGAGTGTGGGAGGCTAGGTAACCTGAGGCAATGTGTAAATCGATTGCACAGCACACGTGACGCACTACATACACCACAAAGGAAACTCAACACCAAGTTATATAAAAATGAACTGTATTGCATAAAATATCATTAGACCAAACACAACGTGTTAGTAATACCCTGCTACACAAGCAGTTGTCACTACACAGTTGCGAGTACTCTGCAAAAGCCAGCAGTAGTCACATACAACACTCATAGGTTAATGGTTATTCTGCAACATAAGCAGTTGTCAGGAAAACATTTTCACCAACAAAAAAAAATGCAAGTCATAATAAACATACCATCATGTATGCCTAGGCATCATTATGAATGCACCTGAGGTGGGAACATTCCCTATTATGCACGTGTCATAATAAACATATCCCCAATACACCATCATCTATATTATGCAGGCGGCTGTAACCCCAGCCCGCTACGTGAAATGCAGGAGCCCATGTACTTCTGTTATCAGGAATATTGTAATTGTAGCGATGTTCGCTTTGGACTGACAGGATCGGGGCCTCCGAAGAGAATTCGTCGGCGTCCCATCAACCGATCCGTAGGAGAAGCTTGGTTCTAGGAGTGTCCCCTCTCTCCTTCAGCACAGGCTGCAGACATCAGCGTTGGGTAAACAAGCCCTTTGTGGGAGCCCAGGGCACAGCGTTTACAAATGCAGGTGTGCCCTGCCTCTCCTTCTCTCAGCCCAGAAAGACCATTCAATATGCAGATGCACGTCTGTGACACATCCACCCTCGCTGTGTACAGATTGTCTGAAAACTATGCACAAGCCCAGCTGCCACTCTGCCGCAGACGTGGATTGGAGTCAAGCTGCAAAACACCAGAGTCATAAGCACAGAGGAATGCCCACTTTCTAGCAGTGACATTTCTATAATGGTAATACAAAATCCACCTACACCCGTGAGCAGCCTACACTACCCCTCATAGATCAGATAATACAACCCAGACATAAGGTAGGGCATTTCTAATGCAATCCTATGAGAAAGGCAGCACTCGCAGCAGTGTGAAACCAAATAGGCTGTTTGTCTCTACCAGGACATCCCACACAAGTAGGCACATGTCCTGACTTTTACATACATGGCACCCTGCCCATAGGGCTTGCTAGGGCCTACCTTAGGGGTGACTTATATGTAGTAATAGGGGAGTTCCAGGCCTGGCAAGTAAACTTAGATGCCAGGTCCCTGTGACAGTAAACTGTGCACGCGGTCCTGCGCTAGCAGGCCTCAGTCAGGTTTGAAAGGCTACTTCTGTGAGTGGCACAAGCAGCGCTGCAGGCCCACTAGTAGCATTTAATTTAAAGGCCCTGGCTATAGGTATACTACTGTACAAGAGATTTACAATTAAATTAAATGTGCCAATCAGGTGTAAGACAAACATACCAAGTTTAGAAGGGAGAGGACATGCACTTTAGAACTGATCAGCAGTGATAAAGTGCTCAGTGTCCTAGAGACAACAACAAGATGTCAGAAAAAAATAGGAGGAAGAAGGCAAAAGGTTTGGGGATGGCCCTATAAAAAAATGTGTATAAAATGTGAATAAGACATCCCCTGTTAAACTAAACTAAAACAGGGGTACCCAACTCTAATAAGCATCATGTGAAACTGTATATGGTTCCGGATGACCTCACAGAAACAATAAGTTGAAAGGCAAAACAAACCATCTGTTTCGAATGGGGTAACAACTGTTTGCACCAGCTCAACAGCTATTGCCAGAACCTAGGATGAGACACTCTCTGGGCAAGATGCAGATACTGAAGAAAGTATCAAATTCCCAGCACGGCTGCCTTCTATCTATAAGATATAGCAAATCCTTTGGCAATGGACCTGACTTAACTCATGTGGGCAAACCTACTAAATTAGAGCGGCCAACCCAGTCACAAGAACCCCAGAACCTCCCACAGACCTTGGCAGAATGACATTCTAATCTGTGAATAAATCAGGAAGTGATATAGGACTCTACACAGCATAGACATCCGTCACTGTCGGTGAATAAGGATTCCATGCAAGACATATAGGGGATGTTCCTATAGGTAATAAAAGAGACAATAGCATGAAAAGAGACATAATCACACATACCATTCTAAAAGCAGATATACCTAATACAGGGCCCAGTGGAACAAGTTCAAATATCAAATATAACTGCCATGACTGATAACCTAAGAAATCCAACTGAAAATTTATAAAACAGTAAAATAAAACCAAGATGTGCCCAGTCCATCTGCTGTCACAGATGACATTCCTAAAGTAGTACATTAGACATTATGTATAACTGTCCTAGTTGTAAAGTCAAAAAGAATCCGTAAGATGAAGAACCTCAATCTACTGGATTCGTGACTCAAACCTATATAACGTCTCTTCAAATCAGGAGCTGTGCCCGGAGCTACTAACTAGGCGAAGACTTCTTTTCCTGAAACCTCAGCTCACTCCCTTGTAGTGGAATTAGAAACCCATAATATGATGAGAATACAGGCTATTTTAGTCAAAGCTAATCAACAGCAGCAGTGTGCTGCTACCGAGGCTAGCAAATCCCAAGGTGACAAAGGATTACCAACTGACTAATCTTCTTTCGTTTTGCAGAAAACTGTACATCACTTTGCAGGAAGGAACTTCAGTCGATACCAAGTGATAGACTCTACTAAATATTGAACCGATAATAACAAAACCGATATGCTTCATTCCTCATTTTCTCCTGCGGAACAATCACAAACTTCCCTTTTCTTTGTTACGAAAGGCTCTGGAGCCCACAAAGTCTAAGTTTCATACAAACCTAAGAGGGACACGTATGATTAAACTTAGTAACTGCCAGATTCCAAACTTTGACACAGAAGATGTATTTTGTCAGTTAAATACTGAGGTTCATTATTGAGCTAGAAAAGAGGTGGAATTAAAGGTAATACAGCTAGAAAACACACTGAAAGAACACTGTACTGGCTCTTCCTATCTTTAAATAAAACTTCTGACATGTAAATGCAAACATTTGGAAAGCTGCGTTCTAAGAGCTAAACGGTGCAGAGAGCACTCAGGTCTTATGACCCTATCAAGTTAAAATGTTTCCGTAGACAAGGCACACAATCAATAACCGGTAATAATCTGTTCACAACTGTCTTCTATCAAGACTTCAATATTGAACAACTAGCCTTTGTCAGTAAATGCTGGCAAATCTGTTCCCAAGAAGTATACACATTCTCCATTTTTCCAGACCGTTCCTGGGTAATCATGTTTTGCAAACAAGAGATGGGGACTTATTTTTATTTGTATTTTGTATTTATAAAGCGCGTTCCAGCCGAAGCATCGAATCGCTTGAAGGAGAGAGGTGAGTGACAGAATAAATTAGCCGGGGAACAACCAAGTTTTGACAAGTCTCCTAAAAGTCATGTAGTTTTGTTCCTTCCTAATGAATAAAGGGAGTGATTTCTAGCATTTAGCTATTTCCACTGTAAATGCCCTATCTCCCCATTTAGCTTTGTGAGTACGAGGAACCTGAATCAAAAAGGAATTTGTGGATCTAAGTTGTCGGTTAGGCTTGTACCAGCTTAGTCTGGAAGAAAGATAATCAGATCCACTTCGCTGTGTGGCCTTATAGGTCAAACATAAAGTTTTAAACCTAATTCGATTTGCTACCGGTAACCAGTGCAATTATTTCAGGCTATCACTAGCAGAAGCCGAGCACGGAAGATCAAGTATGAAGCGAGCAGCTGTATTCTGAATTAACAGAAGTTTCTTAAGTGATGTCTTCTCCAGATTAAGCATTAAGGCATTACAGTAGTCCAATTTTGACATGACCAATGCTAAAAGAATTGTAACTCTCCACGCCCTTTGCAGGTAAGGGAGAATCTTTTTCAGCATTTTCAAAATCCAGAAACTAGTTCTCACCACTTGATTAATATGCATCTTGAAAGAGAGAGTATTGTCAAAGATAACACCCAAATTTCTAGTAGCAACAATAGGAGCCGGCAAGGTTCCACACTCTGAGGGCCACCAGCAAGGGTTTCACAATCCCTTGTCTGAACCAAAATATAGCATTTCAGTTTTGTCGCTATTAAGTTTAAGCTAATTTAGGTCCTTCACCTATTGACTTCTTGCATACATTTCTTAAAGTCATCAGCCACTTCCTCCCAATTCTTAGAAACCTGGATAATCAGTTGTGTATCATCTGAATAGGAAGTAGGCAAAAAGCCAAAAGCCCTGATTGGTTTGGCCAAGGGTGCGACATACAGATTGAAAAGCGTGGGACTAAGTGAGGAGCCCTGGGGAACACCACAAGGTAGATGATTTGCTGGTGAGATAAAGTCCCCACAACTTACACTAATCGATCTGTCTTTCAAGAAAGATTTGGGAGTACTTAAAGCCACATCCCTGATCCCAGCCTGGTGGAGGCAGGATATCATAATCTGAGGCGAGATTGTATCAAAGGCCGCAGATAAGTCTAGTAGAACTAGTATAGCACCATGTCCCTCATCCACCAATGGACGGATCCTATCAGAGGTAGTAATAAGTGCTGATTTGGTGCTATGTGCCTGCCTAAAGCCATGTTGGGAGGGATCTAGTCCTCCTGTGGTAATTAGGAAATTGGCTAGTTCTTGATTAATGTGTTTCTCAAAGATCTTAGTCTAAAATGGGAGAAGAAAGATGGGACGTAAATTACTCAGATCGTGTCTGGCTCCATCTAGTTTCTTTTTTAGTGGAATCACCATAGCGTCCTGCCAAGCAGAAGGAAAAATACCAGAGGTAAGAACCTCTTGAAAAATTGGGGCAAGAGCTGTCGAGACCAGATCCGGCACCAGATGTAAAACATGCAAAGGACATGGATCTCTAGGAGAGCCTGATTTAATTTCTAACATAAGTTTTTTTGATTTTCAACAGAGGTAAAGGCTGGAAGTTTTGTTAACAAGGGATGGCCTGTGTTTAAACTGCTATCCACCGCCTCAGTAGACCTGTTCATCTCTTCCAAGGACTTAAAATAGAATGAATTTGTAAAGTTTTATTTTTTTTAAAAGCTGCGGCCTTATTGCAAATAGGGAATTTTCTATCTTCAGTGGGGAAGTAGGAGTAGTCAGGGTGCTGATTACCTTAAAAACTTCTCTAGGGGTGTTGGGAGCCTATTTAACCTTCTGATTAAAATATTCAGATTTGGCTTTAATACTTGCCTCTTTGTAAGTTTTTAAAACATCTCTTAAAATATCTCTTTCAACAAAATTGGGATTAAGCTTCCATCGCTGCTCTTGCTGCCGGTATTTCCTTTGAAGCATCTTAAGATCCTTAGTAAACCAAGGATGACTCTGCTTTTTATTTGTACGTAAGGCAGGGGGCTTAAGGGGTGCTAGTTGGTCCTTGGTCATACTAATTCCCTGGTTAAAACTGTCTATAGTTTACAAGGATAGATTTTTTGTAGCTATCCAAGCTGCTTCTAAAGCGGGTTGTAGCTGTTCTTTCTTAATGCAGTTGCAGTGTCTAGTAGGCTTTCCTTTAAAACCCGGTTGCTGGAATGCCCGAGTCTCAGTAAAATTAAAAGTGAGTAATGAAGAAAGACTTTATTCGGTATGAAATAATTCAACCCTTAAAACAAGTAGACCACAATACATAAACCGAATTAACAATAAAACAATAAATAAAAATATCCTTTAGATAAAAACAGATAAAACCTCATTGTTAAAAATTAAAATAAAGGTAATTCTTAATAATATTCTATATTACTGCGCCAAGTAATAGCACCCCTCAAGAACGATCCCAGCCCCCTCCACACCAATTCATCTGAAGCCATTTGCAGCCACATAAAAGCAGTACGATATTGCACAAAGCCCTTTGGCCTCAACAAAGGTAATAAAAAACGACATCTAAAAGGTGCATAAAAAACTGAAAATAAAGTAAAATGGGACAAGGTCTGCAGGGACACCCCGTCACAGGACACTGTTTAATAGATTTTTCACCATACTGGCCTAACGGGAAACATAGATTACTTCTAATGATCCCCCAACGAAATTGAGTAATAAGAGACCTTTCCCTCACATCATTTATCTCTAAGAGATAGGGCTCAGGGCCCGCCCCCATCTTTAACATAATAAAATTCCGGACCAATTTTTTTTTCCCTAAAACCTCCCCCTCTCTTTTGGCCCCCTGGATTCTCAAGAAACGATCCTTTACCCAATTTTTATTACAGCTAGTCAGACCCTCAGGATTGTCAAACAAGTCTTGCCGCCCAAATCGTGGGGCACCTTTTTTATACAGGGAGTGCAGAATTATTAGGCAAGTTGTATTTTTGAGGATTAATTTTATTATTGAACAACAACCATGTTCTCAATGAACCTAAAAAACTCATTAATATCAAAACTGAATATTTTTGGAAGTAGTTTTTAGTTTGTTTTTAGTTTTAGCTATGTTAGGGGGATATCTGTGTGTGCAGGTGACTATCACTGTGCATAATTATTAGGCAACTTAACAAAAAAAAATATATACCCATTTCAATCATTTATCATTACCAGTGAAACCAATATAACATCTCAACATTCACAAATATACATTTCTGACATTCAAAAACAAAACAAAAACAAATCAGTGACCAATATAGCCACCTATCTTTGCAAGGACACTCAAAAGCCTGCCATCCATGGATTCTTTCAGTGTTTTGATCTGTTCACCATCAACATTGCGTGCAGCAGCAACCACAGCCTCCCAGACACTGTTCAGAGAGGTGTACTGTTTTCCCTCCTTGTAAATCTCACATTTGATGATGGACCACAGGTTCTCAATGGGGTTCAGATCAGGTGAACAAGGAGGCCATGTCATTAGATTTCCTTCTTTTATACCCTTTCTTGCCAGCCACGCTGTGGAGTACTTGGACGCGTGTGATGGAGCATTGTCCTGCATGAAAATCATGTTTTTCTTGAAGGATGCAGACTTCTTCCTGTACCACTGCTTGAAGAAGGTGTCTTCCAGGAACTGGCAGTAGGACTGGGAGTTGAGCTTGACTCCATCCTCAACCCGAAAAGGCCCCACAAGCTCATCTTTGATGATACCAGCCCAAACCAGTACTCCACCTCCACCTTGCTGGCGTCTGAGTCGGACTGGAGCTCTCTGCCCTTTACCAATCCAGCCACGGGCCCATCCATCTGACCCATCAAGACTCACTCTCATTTCATCAGTCCATAAAACCTTAGAAAAATCAGTCTTGAGATATTTCTTGGCCCAGTCTTGACGTTTCAGCTTGTGTGTCTTGTTCAGTGGTGGTCGTCTTTCAGCCTTTCTTACCTTGGCCATGTCTCTGAGTATTGCACACCTTGTGCTTTTGGGCACTCCAGTGATGTTGCAGCTCTGAAATATGGCCAAACTGGTGGCAAGTGGCATCGTGGCAGCTGCACGCTTGACTTTTCTCAGTTCATGGGCAGTTATTTTGCGCCTTGGTTTTTCCACACGCTTCTTGCGACCCTGTTGACTATTTTGAATGAAACGCTTGATTGTTCGATGATCACGCTTCAGAAGCTTTGCAATTTTAAGAGTGCTGCATCCCTCTGCAAGATATCTCACTATTTTTTACTTTTCTGAGCCTGTCAAGTCCTTCTTTTGACCCATTTTGCCAAAGGAAAGGAAGTTGCCTAATAATTATGCACACCTGATATAGGGTGTTGATGTCATTAGACCACACCCCTTCTCATTACAGAGATGCACATCACCTAATATGCTTAATTGGTAGTAGGCTTTCGAGCCTATACAGCTTGGAGTAAGACAACATGCATAAAGAGGATGATGTGGTCAAAATACTCATTTGCCTAATAATTCTGCACTCCCTGTATATGTCAGCCAGGGAATATTCTTTACATTATCACAGGCCAGACAGTCCCTCAAAATCTCTATTAAAGGTGGTATGTTCATTGCTCCAAACAGAGATCCGTAGCAAAAGGGGGGCCAACTGAATAGTGTCTTGTACAAACTTGAGATCTAGTTCCAGATGAAGGCAAAAACCAGAGGTGTTTTGGGCAACACCCAATAGTCGTCTACCGAAGCGATTTTCTTCTATAGTAGGGGCACGGGTATCCAGATACCCCCAGAGCGGAGACATTTCTGCCTATAAATTTCCAACAAAGGCTTAATAGGTTTGCTTCCTACTCTTACAGCAAAATCAAATGTAGCACCAACTGTAGCATGGAAAAGCATACCCCTTCCGGCAATACAGGGTTTGCATGAACCTTTGTCATCAAAAATGACCCCTAAATATGGGAATTCATGAACCCTGCTAATAGTTTGATCTTCGATCTTTAGCTCCCTCACCCTACTCAAGGGTCTACTGCATACCAAAAAGTGTGATTTCTTATAGTTAATCTCTAGGCCCAAAACTGACATGAAAGAAGCATAAGCCCTAACTGCTTCACAGAGGCCATTCATAGTGTGGGCCATAAGAACCGCATCATCCGCGTACGTCAACACAGGAACATTAATGTCATTCACCTTAGGGACATCCCTGCAACGTTCCATCAGGAAATCCCGACAATCCATTTGTTTATAAAAGGAACAGAGTGGGGGCCAAAACACACCCCTGACGAACGCCCCTTGTGAGCTTAAAAGCCTCTGAGCATTCCCCGTTTATCCCCACCCTCACATTTGCAGCTGTTTCTGAGTGGAGATACCGGAGCAACTCTACAATGTTAGGATCCATCCCTAACTGATTTAGCCTCTCCCACAATATGGACCGATTTACTTTGTCAAAGGCACAACTAAGGTCCATAAAAGCAAGGTAAAAGGTGCCCTGCCTAGCTTGCATATATTTCCCAATCATCATCAATAGGTTAAGGCACTGTTCTCACGTGCCAAGACCTTCCCTGAATCCGTACTGGTCCCAGCTCAGAATTTTATTTTCTATCATTCAGGCCTCAATACACCTTAAGATGATCCGTCCCAGAATCTTCGCAGAAGAATCAAGGAGGGAAATAGGACGATAAGACTTAGGATCACTCCAATCCCCCTTTTTAAATACTGTGATAATACAGGCCAATCTCCAGGAAGCAGGAATTCCCACAGTAACTGCTGCATTAAGAATATTTAAAAGGATAGGTGCCCATAACTGGGGACAGGATTTATACAAATCCATAGAGATCGAATCCGGGCCCGGGGCTTTATTGCTAGCACTACCCTGGAGTGCATCAATAACCTCCTGGCGCGAGAACCTGATCGCTAAATTGGTAACCGCACCAAACTCATTTTCACGGTTATTTCTTAGGGGGTTCCCTCAAAAATTATACAGAAATAATTTACCCAGGCCTCCGGGGCAATATTACAGCCCAGACCCTCAGATGTTTCTGTTACAAAATAACCTCTATTTACCACCTTCCAAAACAAACCAGGGTCCTTCAGGACTGTAGCACGCTCCAGCTTTTCCCAAGCTTTTCTTTTTTGTTTTATCTTACACTCCCTCAAAGCCCTTTTGTACTTAATCCTAGCTTCTTTCACAAGGGCTCTATCTCTGGAGTGTTACTTAAGGGCCATTTTCAAGTTTTCCCTGGCGTCGTAACAGGCCTTCTCAAACCACCCACATCTGCGCTTACTAGAGCGACTGTCTATTGCAAATAGACAATCTCAAACTGCTATGTTTATTACAGTTATTGCCTCCATAACTTCCTTGGAACTAGGAGTCTCTATCAAAAGTATTTCCAAGAACAAATGTAGGTTGTCCCCCACCACCCTTTCTACAACTTGTTGGGAATCTACCTGTTTCTAACCAAGTCGCCTGCCCTTATCTTCACGGATGCTGGCCCACCCCGCCCTGATTTACATAGAGCCCCTGAGAGTTTAAAGTGGACTGTAAGGGGATTATGATCACTAATGCACTCCCCTAACACCTCTCCTCCAATCATCAGATCTTTCAGAGGGGGAGACACAAAAATATAATCAATTGTGGTACCAGACCCTCTACCCACAGAAGTTGGGAGCTGATGGGTATCTACTACTTCAATGTCACAGAAATTCAGAAGGCCTGTCTTCCTAAGCTCCTTAAACAGAACCCTGCCTCTAGAATCCTGAACACCATCCGCCGAGTAATCCTCACAATCACACTCAAAGGGATTTACCACTGTACTAATACGTCCCAACTTTGCATTAAAATTTCCTGAGACAATGGCACAGAATTCCAGCCCAACCTTCTCCATTCTACACTTCAATACCTGAAGAACGGAGAAGAGTGCCCCAATTTGACAGCCCACACCCCAAACAGCATTGTAAACATTTACCAACAGCACATTAAAATTATTAGGAACAATTACCCAAACAGGCAGTATACTCTGGTGGTTACAGTTGATTTGAAATGCACCCACTATCTTAGAAAAGCGGGATAAGGTAACCAGGCCACCTTTCGAGTAGCCTCCAAAAGACTGCACAGCCGGGGCAGTAAATCTATCATATCCATCCCATGCAGCCTGCCCATCCGACCAGGTTTCCCTGGAGCATAATAATATCATAATTAGCCATACACCTAACCCAAGCCTGGTCAGATAACTTGGCATCATACCCCGCAATATTCCATGAAATGAGACCACACTGCGGAATCACCCCCTCCAGCGTGATCAGAGTCTTGGTGCATTGTCAATCCACCCCTTCCAAGTCAGGATTACTATTGTTATCCGCACTCCTGCTGGTTGACCTCAGGGCATTCTGACTTAGGGGGAGATTCCTGTCGAGTTCAGGAGAAGGCTCAGCCCCCAGACGCATATGATTATAGAAGTAACCCAGGGGGACCATACCGATTGTACCTACCCTTGGAAAAACTGGGCTGTATGTGGAGAGAAGCCTTGTGCCAAGCCAGGATGTCTAACATTTATAATAATACAATCCTCATTCCCCTCCTTTTTTCTGGGCCCCACCCAATCAATTCTTCTAACAAACAAAATGTCCTTGAGATCTTTACATGAAAAATCAAAATTTTTGCTCAGCCAATAACCAGTCTTATTTTTTAATTGGGCCGTAGATTCATTAACCCCAAGGGCCAAAGCAGGGACATTCGTCAACACCACCATGTTAGGGGCACAAGCCGGAGGGAGTTCCAAACAGACCAACGACAGGTTCAGATTATACTTTCCATCCAACTGTTGGCAAACCCCCCCAAATGCCACAGATTCATAATCAAGTTGCCTGCTACTGCTAGAACTAACCACGGCCCTCTCGCCCATTGGTGGGGCGGTAGATGGATCCGACGCAGTCTCATCACAAGCACCTTGGGCCCAAAATTTGCAGGATTATCCAGTTGCTGTGGGATTTTCCCCAAGGACCCAGCAGTTTCCTTCTGCAAGATCACCTCCTCGATTGGTTGAAACAGACATCTCGGAGCCACACGTCCCCCCGTAGATTGGCTCCCTTGGCTTCCTTGCTCACATAGCCGGGAAACTGCTTTTTCTATAGCCAATAATTTTGCCACAACAGGAGACAGAATACCCTCAATCATTTCCTTAAATTTTAACAATAAGTTGGTTGCATCGCAACCCAGAGACTGGCAAAGTTCAGGGCCGCTATTCAGCCCCTTAGAGATTTCCGAAAGAGATGTTTTTGTTTTGGGCACCGTTTTCTTTTGTATCTTTTTCTTCCTCGGGGGAGGACAGCACTTGTCCAAGGGGCAAGGCGGGGGAGAAGACAACAAGAGCCTTTTACTTGTTCTCAAAGGCCCTGGACCACCAGGATCCCCTATTATCTCAGTATGGACGAGCTCAGAAGCAACACATTGATCACCCCCAGGATGGGCCGCCCGCCTTTCAAGCCCTCCGGGTGATCACTAACTACTGAGACATGACGCCAGTCCTCCATCTCCATGGATAGCCTCCTCTCCGCCAGATCAGTTTCCTTAGTCAAAACCCCAACAGCTCTAGCAAGGAAGGAGTCCAGTGTGGTGTTTACGCCACCCTGCCTTCCACCACTGCCACCACTCATAGCTCCAGTTAACTGCCCCTTTTTCCTGCCCGTTACGCAAAAAGGTGCCACCACGCAGAATAGGGCAGCAAAAGTCACAGAATAAAACACAGTCTCTCAAACAATGGATCTCCAGGTGCTAGTAATGTGCAGTAATGAACACAAACTCACCATCCACAGAAGATAAAAGGGGGATGGCCCAGCCCAGCCTCTGACAGTCGATGACGGGCGCAACAGGCCCGCCACGGGAGAAGTTCTCACGCTATATGGGCTTCCAGGTGCCGGCTCCGCCCCCTGCTCCAACAGCTATGGGGTTCCCCCAGGGACCAAAACACAGTTCCTTGCGTCCCGCGCAACGGGAGAAGTTGTCGCGCTATACGCACTTCCAGGTGCCGGCTCCGCCCCCTACTCCAACAGCTATGGGGTCCCCCAGGGACCAAAACATAGTTCCTTGCGTCCGTGACTAAAAAATGATCTGACCAGCTTAGCGGGGAAATGGTCAGTTGTAGCTGGTCTTTAGTGCAGGCAAAAATTCCATCCAGCAGATGGCCAGCTCCATGTGTAGGTAATGTGACTTTCAACTCCCAATCTAAGGCAGCCATAAAACTTAGAAATTCTTCAATATGAGGGTTCTTAATATCATCAAAATGTTGGTTAATGTCCCCTAAAATCATGGCTCTAGATGCCATAGTAAGGGGTTGTACTAAAACTGGCCAATACTGTGTAAAATTCAAATAAGGGCCGCGTGGTCGATAAACCAACAGTCCTTCAAATAATAAAGTTCTGTTTTGCCATATTTTAAATTACATTCCATAACACATCTCAGACATAGGAATGATTCCATTCCATTCACATAAAAGGTATGACTTTCAGATAATAGCTAAACCTCCTCCCCTGCCTACCGCTCTGTCAAGTCTATAGTATGCATATTCCCATAGTGTGGCTTCTATAAAGTCTGGGTTAGAGTCATTTTTTGCCCAGGTTTCCGTAGTACATAAACAATCAAGTTGATAATGATCAATAAAGTCAACAATTTCTGTTTTATATTTGATTAAAGAGCGGGCATTTACTAAAGCACGAGTTAGAAGGTTTCCCGCAGAAGATCCGCCTTTTACTTGCTTGTTATTTAGCAAAGGCAGACTCATATCTGAGACTTTCGTCTCATTAGGAATCTGGGGCATCCAAATGCATAGTTTACAGTTCCATTCTATAGCGGTATAGACTGCAGAATTCTACTCTCTCCGCTCTGGTAAATGGAGCCTCGTGGAAAATCAAACAACAAGGTACCTTTCATAATTTTACAGAACCATCATAAACTAAACATTTCCCATCACAACTTCACTTACTAAAAAATCCTGTTTGAACTGTTTGACCCGGTGAGCTAATACATGATTCTGATGTACTATATTATGATGCAGGTATTTTTGTTCTTAGTCCAGCTCATAAATTGAGGGCAGACAGCCAGGGTATTCCTTGCATAATATTGCAGAGACATAGGGGCTTATTATGACTTCAGCTGATGGAAAAGCCGGTCCTCCGACCTCTGAGGGGTAGGTTATCGACAGTGTGGCAGCCTCCCTGTCGGGCCCATTATGAGTTTTCTGCTGGGTTGGCAGGCGGAAACACAGTTTCTGCCCCAGGCCCAGTGGGACACGGCTTACAGCATTGTCTTTGGCTCGTATTAGAGCCGGCGGAAATGCTGTAGTGCCGTAGGGTGCACCAGCACCCGTCGCAATGTTCACTGTCTGCAAAGACTGTCATTAGACCGCCAGGGTCGTAATGAAGCCCATAGTCTAAATCCAGTAAGGTTTCCTACCTCCAACTCTTGGAGAGTAGGGAGGAAGGGGAGAGAATGGACAAAAGCAGTAGCGGAGAAGTGCACTTTGGAAAAACAGCAGCTGGATGTCTAAATTAATATTCAATGTTTTATTGAGCTTGCAAATGGCCTGGTCTGACAGTCAATGGTTAAGAATCTGGAATGTAATGATAATGTTATTAAAGCACTGTGCATCTTTATATTTTTCAGGTACTTGTTTTGGTTGAAAATTTGGTTTAATCATTGACCACAGCCAGGGAGTGAGGGGTTGTCAGTTCCAGTGTCGAGCTAGTCTTCTGTGTACCATGAGTGGAGTTCTCTGCCACAGCCCATTTTCTGCCTTTTTTTTCCACATCTGTTGACGGGTCCCCCTCTGAGTCTGAAGAGCCATCTGTGCGTTCTCTTGCAGACCTTTCACTCCACGTGGTGTCGCCCCCTTTATGTATCTGGCGTTGCCCTCTCCTCCTGGACCATCCACTGTCTTTTGGTTGGGCCCCTTCCTCAGAGTATAGATATGAGCCGGAATCTTTACCTCTTGACCTCGCCAGCCTGGGATGCTGCTCCAGCCAACTCCACGCCTCCTTTGGAGACTGAAAAAAGAAAGACATTCCTTGAAGCAGGTTTTCAGTTTGGCTGGGAATAAAAACATATATTGTAAATTAAGACAATTAAAAGTGTGCTGTTGCTGCTGCACTTCTTTGGAATAGTCAGAGTAAATGCCATGCAGACCCCTTATATATAACCATGTTTCATATAAGACCAGTACAAATAGAGGCAAATGAACCAGTGACCATAGACAACAGGGGATCAGAATGGTCTAGTGGTTGTCACAAACTATTTACTCAAAGATCTCTATTAGTGGACAATAGAAAACATAACAAAGGAAGGAGATTTCAAACAGCCAATCTAATCTGTGACCATTACCACAGATGCATCTCAAACAGGGTGTGGTGCATACATTGGGGTTGGGGAATGGGTCGCAGCTCAGGGTTGTGGGACAGTGAACACCAGCAAAAGTGGTGAAATGCACACATGTTTTTGAAGTAAAAATAGTTTTGCTGGCTTTGAAGGCATCCCACAAGAAAGTTACTGGGAAAGTGGTTCAGAGCCAGATGGACCACACCACCACAATGTTGTTCCCCAACGAACAAGGCTTCCCCAGCAAATAAGGGGGGAAAAAATCATATATCCTGTCGAAATTAGCACAGGAGATCTGGAAGAGGACAACTATAAAACAATCCTAATGTTACGAATATGCCTTTCAGAACAGCAAGGACAGAAGCAGAGTTACTCAACAGTTAAAAAGGAATCTCTCACAGGTGGGAGCTGGACCAGGTTAGTAGTCACAGGATTCCAAACCTGGAGAACACTGTTGTTAGACCAGCTTGCAAGACATGCAGGCGCAGAATGCCAAATCCTTTTATTTAGATTTCTTTATTGAGCCATCACTAGAGAATGCACTATTGTTAAATTGATCAGGGACATTTGCCTGTGACTATCTATTGATATCAGTAAAGATCCTCAAATGCAAGATTTTCAACATGACAAGGATTCTGGTGAACTTCAGTTGGCCTGTCAGACATGGTATTCATATCAATGGAAATGTCAAAAAACAGAATAATAAAAATACCAGGTCTAGAATGCCTCTTAACCGTCCAGTGGTGAAAGAGTGAGTCACCCAAAACCACCCAGCCGCAGCCGTATGTCTTCGCTCCTGAAGACTTAGAATTTGTCAGCTAGTCCTATCTGAAAGATGTGTAGAGAAGACAAGACAATTTGCCACACACGTTAGGCAGCTGAGTGGACCAGATATTTATACTGGTGTATGAAAGATTTGTGTAAATGATGTGACAGGGCATGCAACTATCAAATTGACTCCATACTCTCTTACTTCTCTATGTGGGTACACCCATCAGCCATACCTGTATGCACCTGAGGATCCTCAGGAAATAACTTTATTTGCTGCCTGTTAATTAAAACGTTCTTTGAAGGAGCAAAAATAATTTGCTCACCAAAATCAGCCCCAACTCCCATGTGGAGCTTAACCTTCGTGCAGGAACAGCTCATGAAACAGTCATTAGAGCCAGTACACAAAGCAGACCTCAAATACCTCACACTACAAACAGCCTTTTTAATTGCAGTCCTCTCATTGAATGGAGTTGGTGAGTTGTAGGCTTTCACCGTTCATGAATGCTACCAGCAAATACACTAGAATAAGGTACCCATGAGAACAATTCATCATTTTATCCCAAAAGGCATGTCACATTTTAATTTCAACCAATCTGATCAGCTAACTTCTTTCTTCCAAGAGCCACAAATTCAAGCTGGGAAAACACTACATACACTAGATTTGTGGAGGGCTGTCATGCCAGGCAACTTAAACTGTTTTTTTTACTGCACAAGTATGGCAAACAAAGAGCTTTCTGTGTAGAAATAAAAAAAATAATAATAAAGTGAACAGTTGCAAGTGTGATAAGTACAAACTACACCTGCTATGTACAGGCAAGGAGAACCCTAGATAAAGTGTGAATGTTTTCCAGAAAATATATCATTTGTGCATCACCAAGTAAAATGTCTTGACCCTATTAAATTCTGTGTTTTCATCACACTTCAGAATTGCAAAAAAATGTGCTTTACTTTTATCTTCATAACTACTGGATGTGTACAGTTCATTTAAAGGTAATTACATTTTGTGGTGATTTACAAAAAAATTAAATTAAATTTCCTTTCGCACTCCCTGTACCCCAGCAACTTTGTCACATAATGCACTTTATTTTTCTTTCTCTAACTGCAAAGTGAGAGAAGTTTGTAAACACCAATCCTGTGTTAAAAAATAAGCAGTCATTTGTAGAAGACATAGTCAGACATATGATCTCGGTCTTTGAAGCATAGCAAATGTGACATGATAAATGCATACTTTAAAGGCTCAAGGGCTGACAGGAGGAGCCATCATTCCCAGGCCTGTTTTACTTAAAAAGGTTTGTAATTACAGCATCTCTAGTTAAAGGAGTTTATTGTGCTAATTCTGTATGGGAGGAAAGAATTTGGATGCTAGTTCACCATTTTACAGCAGTCAGACAGTAAGTGGAGGAATAGTAATCTTCAGCCTGCTAGTTTGTAAGAGGGAAAAGTGGGGTTTGGGAAAAGGGAGAGAAAACCACGCTGGAGTAGATGTCACACTTCTCAGACATTTTAGACAATTTGAGAATTGTTCGTACAGCGTGCTAGACTTATCTACGACCTTTGATAGTACCTTGAAGGAAGTAAATTGGCTCTACTATCTATTGAGCCACTGTATTGCAAGTGCGAAGGAAATTACAAGCGAGCTAAATTTTCCTTTTATGGCAGGGAACTTAAACAGGGCAGTACATTGGAATCTTTACCAGAAGCGGGGCTGCAGAGTAGCTCTGAAGGAAACTCACCAGAAGGGAGTTGAAAGCATTTGTAAGACATCTGTAGAGTCACAAAGATAAATAAATGTTGAATATAGACAACGTATCTGATATATCAAATATTGGGAGAGAAAGTGTAACTAAGAATAACAGAATGCTCTAGATAGAAAAAACTCTTGCTGCGGTCAAACGAAAACTGTAGGTTCACACAACAGGATGAACCCTTTAAGTCCTGCAGGAACTTAGAGTAGGGTATAAACAACAACATTGAGTCTCTGTGGCAATAACTATAAGCATTTTAAATTGTTAGACTGTGCTATGTTTTTGGTTAATTAACTATCCCTATCAATTAATACAGTGGCTAAATATATATATAAAGAATAGTCGCCGCTAAGCATATACATGATTCTTTTTAATTGTAATTGATAAGTATAGACATAGATGTAAAAAAATGTGGTAGGTGCTCAAACATGATCATAAATATTTGTGTATACAAAAATAAAAAGAATAACCAAAGCAATGAAGTTTTGGACCATAAGTGAATTATAAAATACCCAACTTTTGAGTTCTAGCCAATGAATGACTGGCTTAATTGCCCCTAAAGCTGGCACATTTCGACCCCATTATACCCCATTAGATTTTTAGAGGGTCAGCATCAGGATATTCCAAATCAAAAGCATTCCAGCAAAGATTCAAGGCATGGGGAGAATATTTGCTGGCCTTGCAGTGTCAGAGAAATATCAGCAAAAACTCATGGACCAAGAACAGCCCGTGGAGGAAAAAAGTATTCCTACTAGATGCCAGCACATTGTTAGTACCAGTCTGACTGGTAATATGGTATATATTTGCTGAGGCGCAAAGAAAATAATGGTACAGGAGCCAGTCTTGGGAATGAAAGGAGATACAAGCTCTCGTAAATGGTCAGCACAATATCTATAATCTAGTGAGTGTCCAGGGAATATTTTTGGAGGGTGGCCTAGCAACTCTTTGAGTACACTTTATGCTGATATAGCAAACTTAGGCAATTATACCCTAGAATAAACCCTATGGATATTCTTTGATTATTTATAGGTCATCATTTTATTTTGTTTATACACAGTCGAACACACATTTCACATATCTTTTTACTTGTCATGTTGTTATGAAGGTTAAGCATCCAGCACTATTTCTGCATCTGTCTTTAAGTAATTACTTATAACAATTTAAAGACATTTTCATGCATGTGACTTGTTGGCTGTTCTGCATGACCGTTTTAAGTAGTGAATTGAAAAATATTATCCACTATTCACAAAACAGTACAACCCTGACTCTAATATATTTCACAGTGAACCATTGTTGCTTTTACAGGTAATAGTAAAATAAGCATAAGTGGGAAAATAGGGTGAAACGGACCCGTCAGACCACACTTCTGAATAGAACAGTCTGTTCTTTACACCTCTTTTGGTGGACAGTGTTGCCGGGGGAACGGATCTCCCCTTTCGCACTGAATCTCCAGGCGGCCATAAAAAGACGTTCCCACCCGTGGGACGCACTGCGGACAGTGTTGCCGGAGGAACGGATCTCCCCTTCCGGCACTGAATCTCCAGGCGGCCATAAAAAGACACGCCCCGCAGGACGCGCTGTGGACAGCGTTGCCGGGGGGACGGATTTCCCCTTCCGGCACTGAATCTCCAGGCTGCCAGGCGGCCATAAAAAGACGTGCGCCCAGGCGTGCGCTGGGGCCAAGACGGGCCCGTCTTCGCCCGATCGAGGCAGGGCTGGGCCTATCCCTTTTATAGAAGACATAACCTCAAGTAAGAACAACACTATCTTTTTTTGTTGCCATTTCTCACTATTGGATTCATGGGGAAAAGGAAGGCTGTCGATTTGCCAGCACCATTGAACGATTTAAAAAACCAGAAAAAGCGACCCAGGAAATAAGCTAATAAGACCATAGGAGACGGCCCCAAAGCACTTGACGAGATAGACCTACTATTTAAGGAGGTGGAGGCCGTCCTGAACAGCGAAATGGTCACTAATGTAATCCTGCTCCCAAAGAAGGCTTTGCCCCAACCCAAAAGGATTCAAGAGTTCTTCAACAAGAAAAAGAAGGGCCAAACTATTGACTCCGCCAAACTGATTGACGAAGTAAGAAACCTGCTTAATACCAATGATACTATTCTTCCCTCCCAACAGGGAATCATGGGCAGTGCCACTAATTTTTCACCTAGCCAGGGGATATCTCAAGTAGAGGAAGTAGAAAGCATACCCCTTTCACTCAGCCCCGAGATAAGGCTGACTCCTAACCTACCATGAAGCAATCGATTTGAGCTTTTGGGTGAGGAGGGCGATTTGATTAGGGATCACGAACATCTTATGGCCGAGCCAGATGTTGAGGTTGATACTTCCCCGCTTATTACTATTGAACCATCCGCTAGTGACGTTAACTTGCCCCTTATATTGCAAAGAGTTGACGAAGTTAGCAACGTGGTATTGCAGCTAGCCAAATCTCTCCAGGGGATAACGGTATATCCATTGAGATGCAAATGCCAAGCGACAGAGGTGGCCGGAAAAGGAGGTACCCTGGTGGTTGAACCAATTCCATCCACCACAATTGTACACGGGGGATTAACCAACCTCTCCCAAAGTAAAGGGACATATATGGGTTGACACAGAGGTTAATCAAATCCCCCATGTAGTTAAACTTAGAAACAAGCAGTCGGGTTCAAAAAGCATCACACTAGATGGGTCCTCTACAGTGAACTGTGTTGACATTTGTCGCCCTCCTGCCTCCCTGAGTAGCCACTCATCTAGGAGGCACAATACTACTGCTAATATATTAGGCAAGAGGAATTATACCTCCTCTAATGGCAATAGGCCATTCACCCCCCCCCCCACCTGCAATCCAACTTGCGCTACCTCCTCCCATAGAGTCCATAGTGCCCCAGATATGCCAGCAAAAAGCCTAGGTTCCAAGCGCGGGGGCAACATCCTCTTTTTGACCAATGGTCTGAGGCTGCCGCCAAGGTCTGTTGAGGACCATGAGTCTCGGATCAACAAGGTTACTCACTGGCTACACTTCCCACAGAATTGTCTTTCAGTTATACGCTCAGAAAAACTAAATGATGGAGCCCCTTTTGGGTCGAACTACGATGTAATTTCAATTGAGTTCTTCGACAAGACCTTGGCGGATCAACTCATTGATTTTGATGCACGCGTACACCAGAATAGGGGGCATAAAAGAGGAGGCATTACCTTAGTGTCCGAATTAGATGATACAAGGCAGGCCCCTGTGCATGGTCAGTTGGCCCACACCAGTAGGAGGGATCCATGGGAGCGAGTTGAATCTATGCATTCCGAATTTGTATGACTGTCTTCAGTCCAGAAAGCATCTCCCAGGGATAGATTAAAGGAACCACAAATTAATAGACCCGATGAGATCACCACAATCGAGTCGATCCCTGAGGTTGCTTGTTCCAAATCTTATGGTACTGAGATAGACACTACTGGTCTATCTATAATGACTTGGAACCTAGCTGGCCTTGCTAGGAAATTGGACGACATAGACTGGTGCACGTACATAAAGTCTCAAGACATGTGTCTTTTCCAAGAAACCTGGATTGAGGATAGAATTAACATAGACGGGTTTCCTTCTTTTAACAGTCCTGCTCAGCCATCAGAAAAAGCAACAGGCCGTGCAAAAGAGGGACTTTTAATCCTTTTAAATTCGAAATTACAGTGTGATTACAAGGTTTAAAAAATTTATTGTGCTGATTTGATGGGTCTGCAGATTTCTTTTCAACAGAGTGTTAATGTAATTTTTATTAATGTTTACGCACAATCTGTTTCCCAAGGATCTGAATCTCAGACTTTAACCTTCCTTTCCGATTTTCTTGATAGCATACAAACCAAATTGTATATAATAGTAGCTGGTGATTGTGAGAAAGTAGCCTCTTTCTAGCCTTGTTACCCCCACTTTTGGCCTGTTTGTGAGTATATGTCAGGGTGTTTTCACTGTCTCACTGGGATCCTGCTAGCCAGGGCCCAGTGCTCATAGTGAAAACCCTATGTTTTCAGTATGTTTGTTATGTGTCAATGGGACCCTGCTAGCCAGGACCCCAGTGCTCATAAGTTTGTGGCCTATATGTATGTGTTCACTGTGTGATGCCTAACTGTCTTACTGAGGCTCTGCTAACCAGAATCTCAGTGGTTATGCTCTCTCTTCTTTACAAATTGTCACTAACAGGCTAGTGACCAATTTCTCCAATTCACATTGGCATACTGGAACACCCTTATAATTCCCTAGTATATGGTACTGAGGTACCCAGGGTATTGGGGTTCCAGGAGATCCCTATGGGCTGCAGCATTTCTTTTGCCACCCATAGGGAGCTCTGACAATTCTTACACAGGCCTGCCACTGCAGCCTGAGTGAAATAATGTCCACATTATTTCACAGCCATTTACCACTGCACTTAAGTAACTTATAAGTCACCTATATGTCTAACCTTTACCTGGTAAAGGTTAGGTGCTAAGTTACTTAGTGTGTGGGCACCCTGGCATTAGCCAAGGTGCCCCCACATCGTTCAGGGCAAATTCCCCAGACGTTGTGAGTGCGGGGACACCATTACACGCGTGCACTATACATAGGTCACTACCTATGTATAGCGTCACAGTGGTAACTCCGAACATGGCCATGTAACATGTCTAAGACCATTCTGGCATTGGGGAGACAATTCCATGATCCCCCGAGTCTCTATCACAGACCCGGGTACTGCCAAACTACCTTTCCCGGGGTTTCACTGCAGCGGCTGCTGCTGCCAACCCCTCAGACAGGTTTCTGCCCTCCTGGGGTCCAGCCAGGCTTGGCCCAGGAAGGCAGAACAAAGGACTTCCTCAGAGAGAGGGTGTTACACCCTCTCCCTTTGGAAAAAGGTGTCAGGGCTGGGGAGAAGTAGCCTCCCCCAGCCTCTGGAAATGCTTTGATGGGCACAGATGATGCCCATCTCTGCATAAGCCAGTCTACACCGGTTCAGGGATCCCCCAGCCCTGCTCTGGCGCGAAACTGGACAAATGAAAGGGGAGTGACCACTCCCCTGACCTGCACCTCCCAGGGGAAGTGCCCAGAGCTCCTCCAGTGTGCTCCAGACCTCTGCCATCTTTGAAACAGAGGTGCTGCTGGCACACTGGACTGCTCTGAGTGGCCAGTGCCAGCAGGTGACGTCAGAGACTCCTTCTGATAGGCTCGTACCTGTGTTGCTAGCCTATCCTCCTGCCTAGGTAGTCAAACCTCCTTTTCTGGCTATTTAGGGTCTCTGCTTTGGGGAATTCTTTAGATAACGAATGCAAGAGCTCATTAGAGTTCCTCTGCATCTCTCTCTTCACCTTCTGCCAAAGGATCGACCGCTGACTGCTCAGGACGCCTGCAAAACCGCAACAAAGTAGCAAAGACGACTACTGCAACCTTGTATCGCTGATCCTGCCGCTTTCTCGCCTGTTTCCTGGTGGTGCATGCTCTGGGGGTAGCCTGCCTCCTTCTTGCACCAGGAGCTCTGAAGAAATCTCCCGTAGGACGACGGAATCTTCCCCCTGCAACCGCAGGCAACAAAAGACTGCATCACCGGTCCTCTGGGTCCCCTCTCAGCACGACGAGCATGGTCCCTGGAACTCAGCAACTCGGTCCAAGTGACTCCCACAGTCCAGTGACTCTTCAGTCCAAGTTTGGTGGAGGTAAGTCCTTGCCTCCCCACGCTAGACTGCATTGCTGGGTACCGCCTGATTTGCAGCTGCTCCGGCTCCTGTGCGCTCTTCCAGGATTTCCTTCGTGCACAGCCAAGCCTGGATCCCGACACTCTAACCTGCAGTGAATAACCTCCTGAGTTGTCCTCCGGCGTCGTGGGACTCCCTTTTGTGTCTTCGGGTGAGCTCTGGTTCACTCCTCTTCCAAGTGCCTGTTCCGGTACTTCTGCGGGTGCTGCCTGCTTCTGTGAGGGCTCCCTGACTTGCTGGGCACCCCCTCTGTCTCCTCATCCATGTGGCGACATCCTGGTCCCGCCTGGGCCACAGCAGCATCAAAAATCCCTAACCGTGACCCTTGCAGCTAGCAAGGCTTGTTTGTGGTCTTTCTGCGTGGGAACACCTCTCCAAGCTTCTTCACGACATGGGACATCCATCCTCCAAAGGGGAAGTTTCTAGCCCTCTTCGTTCTTGCAGAATCCACAGCTTCTACCATCCGGTGGCAGCTTCTTTGCACCCTCAGCTGGCATTTCTTGGGCATCTGCCCACTCTCGACTTTGTCGTGACTCTTGGACTTAGTCCCCTTGTTCCACAGGTACTCCGGTCCGGAAATCCACTTTGGTTGCATTGCTGGTGTTGGTCTTCCTTGCAGAATTCCCCTATCACGACTTCTGTGCTCTCTGGGGAATATAGGAGCCCTTTACACCTACTTTTCAGGGTCTTGGGGTGGGCTATTTTTTTAACCCTCACTGTTTTCTTACAGTCCCAGCGACTCTCTACAAGCTCACATAGGTTTGGGGTCCATTCGTGGTTCGCATTCCACTTCTAGAGTATGTGGTTTGTGTTGCCCCTATACCTATATGCTCTCATTGCAATCTATTGTGACTGTACATTGCTTGCATTGCTTTCTATTGCTATTACTGCATAATTTTGGTATTGTGTACATATATCTTGTGTATATTTGCTATCCTCATACTGAGGGTACTCACTGAGATACTTTTGGCATATTGTCAAAAAATAAAGTACCTTTATTTTTAGTATATCTGTGTATTGTGTTTTCTTATGATATTGTGCATATGACACCAGTGGTATAGTAGGAGCTTTGCATGTCTCCTAGTTCAGCCTAAGCTGCTCTGCTATAGCTACCTTCTATCAGCCTAAGCTGCTTGAAACACCTCTTCTACACTAATAAGGGATAACTGGACCTGGTCCAGAGTGTAAGTACCCCTTGGTACCCACTACAAGCCAGGCCACCCTACTACAGTGATGTAAATTGTACTTTTGAACCTTCTGTGCTCCCTAGTGGCCTAACTGTGGAGGAGGACGAACTATGGGGGATTGCACAACTGAATGGCGACCTGCCTTGTCCACGGTCCTGAGTTGCTGTCCAGCTGGCCTCACTATGAATAAAGTTCGGCCTTAGGGCCTGCAATGGTCGTAATCCCTCTGATCTAAACCTTGCACCTACATTCAAACGAGGTTCAGCGACAAGCGTCATTGACTATTTCTTAGTGGATGTGCGACTGTGGCCCTTGTTGAGAGACATGAGGGTGGACTCTAGATGTGAGAGTGATCATTATCCTCTTACTCTCCCTCTCTGGGAACTTACTTGGAAGAACCTTGAACACTCAGCTTACAATGGTTCCTTTTCCTACCTTGAATAATGCATATACGAAGGTTGGGTGGCCAAAAGTGATGTTGAACCCCTGTCTGTTATGTGAGATTTATCAAACCTTCATAGATAATTTGATGGTCTATGAAGATCATGATCCTACGGCAATTCCAATTCTTTGCATACATGAAACCATGACTGCTAAATTGCAAAGTATCTTCTATAAAAAGACTGGGGCAAGACCGCAACGTGGGGTCTCGGCTAATAACAGATAGTTCGATGGTTCATGTTCGAGGGCCAAATCCAGGTTTAAAAAAGCTATTATGAACGGGACCCTGGTGGAAATCCAACAAGCTAGACGTCTTTATAAGAAGACTATTCTATGTTCAAAGAAATCCTGGGAAGACTCTATTTGGCAGGAGCTGTTGGATGCCACAAAATCTAATAATAACACACTGTTTTGGGAATTGTTGACCAAACGTGAGAAAGGGGGCAGGACCAGTTTTAGGAACAATATCCAACCCGAATGTTGGGTGGAGCATTTCTCTCTCCTTTATGATAAAATCGCTATTTCTGGGGCCTCCGATACTAATTATGTGGGATTAGATCCCCTCACATTACCAGATGTAAATCCTGTCATCACCCCCTTAGATGGGAGCCTATATGCTCTGAGGACCACATTTGTTTTTCTTTAAAAGAAACTGCCAACGCTATTAACTTCTTAAAACCTGGCAAAGCCCCAGGACCAGATAAAATTCCAGGTGATCTCTATAGATCAGAGCCAACTATATGGACCTGGTATATCAGTCTACTTTCAAACAAAATTACAGAAGGAGGACAGATTCCCTCTACGTGGAAGGGTACTGAAATTATTGCCATCTACAAAAAGGGTAATGTAAATCTCCCAACAAACTATAGACCGATTAGTCTCATTGACAATCTGCAAAAAATCTTTGCCAAACAGCTTTTAGGTAGACTATCGAGTTGGGTTACGGAACACCAGATTCTTTCTCCTCTCCAGGCCGGTTTCCGACCTAGAATAAGTACGGTGGACCAGGCTTTTAGGTTGCCCGTGTTACACTGGAAATACGTAGTCCTGGCAAAGCAACCCTTATATGTCGTCTTTGTTGATCTGCGATCCGCGTTCGATTTGGTCCCAAGAGAGAAGTTGTGGGAAGTGCTATACAGAATAGGGAACCCAGTTAGCATAACTCACTTATTGGAACGTATGCATGAAGATACATACGCGCAAGTGAGATAGGGCAATAAAGGTGAGCTGACCGACAAATTCCCCATAAACAGGGGTGTCCGCCATGGTTGTGTGCTAGCACTACTTCTGTTTTCCCTATTTATTAACGAGGTGGTGCAGGTATTAATGGCATGCCAGAATGATGCTCCCACTTTAGATGCCCAGAAAATCCCTATTCTTCTTTTTGCAGATGACTCACTACTCATCTCAAAGACTCCTATGGGCTTACAAATTCTTGTGGATAGATTTAATCTATTTTGCCAGAACTATGGTCTAGAGCTGAACTTTAAGAAAACGAAATTGATGGTACTTCACTCTGGTTCCCGGAAGAAATGCACTATAAGTTTAGATGGTAATATTTTGGACCAGGTTAGTTCCATCAGTTATTTGGATGTAAGGCTCACAGACACATTACACTGGGAATAACAGGTTAGTAAAAGTGCTGGGCTCCTGCAACATAGTGCAGCATCCATACTGCGCTTTTATAGGAGCACAACGGCCAAAGCTGTATCTATGTGGCGAAGGTGCAGGGAGCCGCTGTCTTTGGTGCGGAGATATGGTTTTTTTTCTGATAGCAGCAGGATAACTATCAATGAGAACAGCTTTGCGAGGGCTCTATGCACGTGCCCTCCCAGCACCCCATTAATCCCATTGTTCTTAGACTTGGGACTAAAACAGATAGCCAACTTAATTATTTTACGTCCTCTATTATACTGGGTGAGGCTATGGATTGTCCTGGAATTGGTTGTATATAAGGTTTCACTTTTAGAACTGTTAAAATGTTCAAATTCTGTTTCTATCCCATGGTTTAAACATGTATCCAGCTGGTTCCGTATATTGGGTCTAGGAGATTTTTGGGAGAATGCACTCAAACTTGAGAAATCCCATGTAAAAGTATTGAAGGGTGCCTATTGGTCCTATGTACAGAATGTCTATATTAGCCGTGAACCTCATGGCCGTCTAACTAATCTTTTTATTGATTTTAAATGGTACCCACATTTCGAACTATATTTAGATATAATACCTGACCTATTAGACAAAGGACTATATGCCAGATTTAGCTTTGGGACATTACCTTTAAAGACCTTGACGAGCAGATGGGGATCTAATGTCACATCTGATATTTGCCCTGTGTGTGGTACTACCCCAGAAACAGTAGAACATTTTATGTTTTTCTGTCCCGCGTACTCATTCCCCAGGTCCAAGTGGATCAGCAAAATTTGCCGAGAAATGAAGATAAGGAAATATGTTTTAGCCTTGAGGTTTTTAAAAAGCCACAGCTCCAATGTTTTAATTTATGGTGTAAGTAAGTTTTTAGTGGCAGCGTGGCATATACGTAATTTTTACATTAACAATGACTTAACGGGATTTATAGATTGGGTAATTGGGGCTTTTTATCGTTAGATATTGGCTTAGGATGGAACTGTATTATCTTACTTATGATGCTATTTATTTTTGTAT
The DNA here is from genome assembly GCF_031143425.1 of Pleurodeles waltl. Classification (NCBI taxonomy): domain Eukaryota; kingdom Metazoa; phylum Chordata; class Amphibia; order Caudata; family Salamandridae; genus Pleurodeles; species Pleurodeles waltl. The sequence continues at coordinate 852,246,289 of NC_090444.1, forward strand.
TGTATTGCTTTGATGGTCTGTTGATCGAATAAAGCTTGTTGTTGATGATGATACACCTCTTGTTCTTCTAGAGTTTTTTAAAAAAAATATTTTCTAAATATTCACTGAATGTTCACTGATTGTTTCTTGTGCAAAGCCACCTTAGAATGTTGGTTACACTTGTCAAAGGGAACTTCTTAGACAATCAAGGAATTGATTCCCTTTTCGAAGCTCAGTCAGTTTGAATGCCACACTTTTATCTTCCATCAGGCCAGTATTCCCCATCTCCTTCCATTGCCAAATGGTGGGTGTTAAAAGACAAGCTGATAAGGCGCCAGTTTTACAGCATGTCACACAGAATTGATGTGGACAGTGTTGATCACCTTCACCAACGGAGCAGGTTGAAGATGTCCCCTCAGGGTATCTCAATAACAGTGAGCCGGCAACTAACCTGACTGATGGTCATGGTAATCAATTGGTTGCCCTTTTTTGGGGGGGCAGAGGGAATGGGCCATCCATAAAGCATGCCTCTTGAGCACTTCAAGTTCTGGTGCCCAGTGCTCTATGTCCTAACACATTATCTGCAACATGGTTCTTCCCAGCCTGTAGCAGTCATGCACAAGCTGCACTGATTAGCCCCTCAATACGTTTTAGTGGAGAAGAGGTATTTATTTCCTTTATCCAGTAGTGCCATTGGACCTCTTCTCTATTAAATGCATCCAGATCGCCTTAAATATAATGTTTGTGGTAGGATGGGCATAAATTAGTGGTCCCCAGGTGTGCTACACTTGAACAACACTTTTGATTGTTTATACAGGTTACTAATAGTTGGGTAGTAGGATTTCCGAGTGCAGGATTGGAGCGTTCAGTGTTCTGGTAGGGGTTATTGTATTTTTTAAATGTTGGTATGACACTGGCTTGATGATTTAATATATTTATCACATAATAGTTTAAACTGGACTAAAGTTTATAGGGCCTGTAGTATTTTTCTTGGTCTATGGCGCAGCTTAACACTAATTGTATACAATAATAATCAACAGCAAAACTATATAATAATTGTGACATTTATAAAGATCCCTGTCACAGACATTGACTCAAAGTTTTTAAGATGATAGACTTAAGCAATGGCATACATTACAAGGCCTATATGTGTTATGGGGAGAGGATTTCAATAATAGATTGGGCCTGGCATTTGACAGACCCAAACAGGCACCCACAGCTCTATTTTTGTAAGCGTTTAGAATCCTTCAGTATGTAGGCATGAATTACAAGGAGATGTCAACATGTTGCAAAGAAGTAGTATAGATGATTATTGCTTGATATCTTGTACCATTTCAGGCTGGATTATTCTCCACAGAAGCCGTTCAAATCATTCACTGGTTGTTCTTATGCTGAGGATACCTCACACACCTGCAGTTACTTTGTTTAGAGGTTTATGAGAATTGCTTTAATAGAGGCAGTGTTCAAAGCAGGGTAGAGGACAGACTGTGGATTCTCTAATATTGGCATTGGTTTTGATAACTATTCTGCAGGTTGTATGGGAGAGATTCAAGGTCAGCATTCAAGAAGGGATGTATATCTGACAATTCAGGAGTCTTGCGATCTTTTACTGAGTAGGTTGAACGACTTAGAGTTTAAGTTTAAACAGCACCATGTCCAGTTTTAAAACACAAATTAGTGAGCAATTTTGGTATCGATTTTACGGGTATCAGAGAAATTCTGCACAGATTGTCTAGGCTTCTGTATTATGGTGCCATAGATCAGACATGGAAGCAAGAGAGGTCAAGTATGACGCCAGCATGGCTTCTTAAGGGTAGAGACACCATAGTACTGTTTCCACATGCTACTATATGATTTGATTGGGTTATAGAAGTGTACAATTTTACACTGTATTCTCCACTGATAGCATCATTACAATAGCAGCTATAAATGTATTTAGAGCGGCGTATACTGGCATGGATAGATGATGGCAGTAGGCAACCTTGATTGAAACCATTGCCATTAGAGGTAATGATCTTGTCGTTTAAAGATTCCTTTTAAAGAAGTAAGCTGATTTCTTTTCAGTTCTAAACTTAAATAGTATGATGTCATGACTGAGGGAAAGAGCAGGCAAGATCCACTTACCTGAAAGCTAAAAATCTGACAAAAAGGAAGACAAGAATGCTCTTCAGGGCATAGATTGAGGCTGAGGGACAGGAGCTAGGTCTTCCGGGTCAGAGAGAGAAGGTCAAGTCAACCAAATAACAGTAGAATCACATACCTGGTAATTGAAGCGGCCAGTTGACAGTATCAAGTTATCGCACTGCTTAGTTGTATGGTTCTCTAAATTGCTTTGTTGTGGGTTATCCCAAATTGTTTTTTTCCAAGAAGGTGGTGTTAGGAACCTAACACAAGCTTCAAACTGTGCTGTGATTGTCGGAAGGAGATGCCTGCCACCTTTCCACAAGGTGTCTGCCTGTAGTATCTAAGGTCTAGACATGACTTGAAGTCCTTCAACAAATGCTGTCTGATGCAGCAGAATGCCATCAGGGAACAAGGCTCAAAGTTGTATATTATCGAACACAAAAAAACTGGACAGGTTGTGCTCAATGCAGTGGACCCATTCCCTCCTCAAGTCATCATCCTAATCCCATTCAAGGTCCAAGTCTTGCTCCAACTCACCTTCTCCAAGTAAGTCAAAGATGAAGTTGAGAGACAATTCTCGCCAAAAGCTTCACTGTCCTGCCACTCCCAGTGCAGAGAAAACCCCCACTGTCATCACTCCAAGTCCTTATTTCACCTCCATTGTCCGACTCAGAATCTGTTCAAAGGCTGGTGTTGGACCATCCTGAGTTTCCCATGACAATGATCACGCCATTGAGGAGCTCTGTTTGGGCCCCCTGCAGCCTTAGAGGTCGTGGGCCCAGGCCCAAAGTCCTGCACCATTTGCCTTATTTGTTCTAACTACCCCAGCTCTGATGGTGCCCACAGCAGATCCCATGCATATCTCTGATCACGTTTCAATGTCAGTCTGCGTCAGTCCTAGGTCTCTTTATAAGATTACAGGGAAGCAGCCCCCATTTTTGGATGATCCACAACCTCTCCGGCAATGCCAGTACTATTGTAGGTGGGAAGCCACGCTCATATCAGATTGCCACTGTTTAAGTACTTAAAAATGTTGAAGATGACAAGGATGAGGTGGATAATTTATTCTCACGAATGCTGACATATTTAGATGTACAGAATACCAGTACCCTGAATACTTCCTTTAAGTCAGAGTTGCTCTGCTTTGGGGCCACTCTGAGGATTTGGGCGTACTATATGATATGGCTGTCGGGCCTTATCATGAAATATACTTGCAAAAGCTGTCTTGGATCCGACAGGCTCGTTTGAACAACCTTAACCTCAACCTGGGTAGCCGTGGCTTTTGAGCAGCAAATCGTGCACAAAGATACTTTGTGCACAGCACTTAACAGCACCAAGCAACATAATAAGAAAGTCATAAAAAATAAAAAAAACAGGACACTGCGTTTTTAAAATAGAGTATATTTCTGTGAATGTTTAGAGACCTTGATGAGCAAAATGCACTGGAGGGTTCCAGTGATACAGATTTTTAAAGATATCACTTTTAAATGTAACCTTATACAAGCATTGGTCAACAAGAAGTTTGGAAACTATTCAAAAGTTTGTAAAAGTTAGTTTGGGTACTCGGGCCTGGTTTGGATGGCCAAATCTGACAGGATTAAGGTCTGGGAGAGCAATGGGCTAGATATGGGCAGTTACCTGGCCACCAGAACCTCTTTCAGTCCTGTTCTAAACTTTACAGCACCATCACCATAGGCTATGATCTAGCTGCCCTGATGCTGGGGATGCAGGATGAAAAGATGCTCAAGTAGGGGCCAGCTGCTGTGCAGTCGACAGTGGTGCCTTTTTGGTGATTCCTCGGTCCACAGTTGATGTTGGTTGACTTTGCCCATAGAGGTGGGGTCCCACAAAGTCCTCTTTGAGCCAGTAGACGGACATCTGCTGCTGTGGTACTGGTCTCCGGGCACAGTGCTTGGAGGGAAAACCTTTGGGTGAGGCTTGTGTCGCTCTGGTGTGACCAGTCTGGACTCTTAACGACACTCCAGGGTCCGATGGCCTCGGTGCAACTTTTGGCTGTCAAGGATTGGTCTCTTGCACACCCACTGGCTGGTAGCCACAAATCTTCTACGGTGGCTACCAACTTGCCTGATTGGGCTTCTCAGCTCTTTTGACCCTGGAGCTGGTTCCAAGGGATCAGCCAACTAATCCTTGGAGTTACTGCTTTAGTTTAGGGTATGAATTTTCCCCACACCAGGACCCACAGGCACAGGCCCAATTTCGCTAGCCCAGAGTGCAGCAGGTGCAGTCCAAGTCCAGCATATGGTGCAACTTTTCTTTGTGCTGTCCCAAGGGGATCAGGGCAGTCCTTCTTTAGTCTTTTTCCTGTTCTGGTGTCATCTGAGGTTCAGGGTGCCAAGGTTGCCACATTTATCCCAGGAAAGTTCCCTGAAGGGACCATGCAGTCAACACGCCCACAGGAAAATTGGTTTGGGCACCGGTCTAAATTCTCTGGCCCTGTCTCCAGCCTGTCTACCTGAACCAGGAGGAGCGTCTTAGGAGTGTAATCGCCATTTGCCCACCAAAGGCGGCATCCTTTTAGAAGCTCGTCTTTTGGGATAACTCCTTGAGTGGCTTCCTGCTAAGGGAAGGTAACACCTTGCCCTTTCACAGATGTCTATTTTTCCTAAGCCTGGGAGTCGTGCACACTAGCCCCCAGAGGGGCTGAAAGTTGTGTCTTGGCCAGTGGCCTGGTGAGGCCACTGGAGCAGCTGGGTCACAAAGTGGCAACTTCGTTAAATTTGCATTACTTTAAAAGTGACTTTAAATGTGACCTGGGCATCAGGTTGGGTTCAAAGCCACCCCATTAATTTGGTACCTTACAGTACACAGTTAGGTAGTCCCATTCAGAAGTTAGATAGGCTGGGATGCCAGCCGGTAACCATGTACTAGCCAATGGGGCTACTGACTTTTCCACCGCAAAACGCCAATTTAGAGGTGTTGCTGTTAAAACACTTATAAAATGATATGTCTTACTTAATAATATACAGCTCCCTGCCATAGGGCTGTATGAGTCTGCCTCAGGGGAGACTTAAATATATTGTTAAGGGTAGTGGTGGCTTTAGCATTGGTTTAAACGGCAAAGGCGAACTAGCAGTGTAAACACTGTCCTTTCAGTCCGTAGTGGCAGGCTGGGAGCCATTTTGTACTTCGTCACACTCAGGGTGGTGCAATCAGTGCTGCAGCCCTGGGTGGACACTCTGCCTTACATGCCTTTGGTACCTTGGGTACCATATGCTAGGGACCCAAAGTAAGTCAGTACTTACCAATTGTGTATAGCCAAATCGACATACACTTTGTAAAGAGTTTAAACACTGGCAGTGAAGACTGGTTATTAGTCCTCAGTGCACTTTAAGTCGAAAAACCAGCAGCATCAGTCCAAAAATGTGTGGGTGAACATGCATAAAGAGGTTTTTCCTTACAATCACCCACTGTGCCTCTTCTGAGGAAGTAATCCAAAGAGCATCAGAACTGTTGAACCTCCAGCACCTACAGTATAAACTAAGGCAAAGTTACTGATTACAGTAATGCAGCATGGGCCTGCCACTTCAGAGCCCTTGCTGCCTTTTAATGAGGGTCTGACAGAAATTGCGATGACAGCTTGGTCTATACCAAGATCATCTTTCCCCAGAAAGTCACCCAGAAGCTAGGTGTCATAGGCTTGCCCTTTTTAACCCAAATCCAGACGTCGAGCTTGGTAGTTCAAGCTTCTATACAGTATATTTTATTTTATTTTAGATTGCTTGTAGAGTGCTCTATCATTCATGGGTAGAGTCTCTTGGGGCTTTTGATACCTGGATGTATAATAGAAAATGTTCAACCTCCTAGGTTGTATAGCCAGGTTTTAAGAAGCTTGCAGAACTTGTAGTGGTCATTTTCAAATTTGATGGATAATGGGAGTGAGCTCCACAAAGAAGCTCGTAGGATGTGGGGCGATTGTCCACCCCAGTTACATAGGTTAAATTTCGGGGTACAAACAGTTAAATTGAAGGATGATTTTAGATGACGAGAGGCAAAGTACTAAATACTGGTACAGTAACATTAAAACACTTAATGCATCAGGTGAGCAGCCTTGAAATGAATGCCATTATCGATGAGCAACCAGTGAAGACGAGTGCAATGCTTGAATATATAATGAAACGTTTTTCAGTTGATGGAATCTTAAAGGTTTTGAAGATGATGCAATTCCTTCTTTGGCAACCTGAGATAAGTATAGTCTAACTTAGGCTGGATGAAAACATTGCCAACAACGACTCTTTGAGGAAGTGAAAGAAAACAAAAATTCCTAGGAAGCAGTTTCAACAGAATGAGACATTGTTGGGTTACTACAGAAATCTGAGGTTCAAATGAGAGCTTCAAGCCTAGGATAATAGCAGATTACAAGCCAAAAACACACAATCAGGCCAAGAGAATAAGGCCATAAAATGGGTTTTATATGTCTTGTATGTTGCTCTTTTAAAAAATGAGGACGTCGGTCTTACTAGGATTTTACATCAAAAAATTAAATCCATATTTTTGAGTCTCTTCTAATACTAGTGCAAGGTCAGTGAGATTGGTGCGCCGGCAAAAGAACTGAGTGTCGTCAGCGTAGATGTATGACTTGACTTGGACATTGGTCTGCAACAAATGGGCTAATGGACCCAAGAGTTTGAACAGCAAGGGATAAACTAAATACCCCTCTGGATCATCCAATGAAAGAGTTTTTAGCACAGAAGAAAAATGGCCAATATTAGTCAGCTGTGCCTATTTGAAAGGAGGGCGATGATCCAGGATAGTATGGTGCCCTTAATACCAAACTTTGTACAACACTGACAAAATAAGGTAGTGTTGATGGTATCGAAGGCAGCAAAGAGGTCCAATATTATTAGGTGTACCCCTTGGCCTTCATCTAACAGCATCCATAAAAAGCCAATTGCTGGAGTTGCCACCAGTTCAGAGCTGTAAACCGAATCGTCTAAAACCTCCTTGGCAATCATGTGGATATAGATTCTCTTCATTTTGCAGTTGTTAAGTGACTGTTTTCTTTGTAAGAAATGTGAAACGTAAGGCAACTAAGAGTTAACTCGTTAGATTTTAAGATCTCAGGATCCAGGTTAGCTTTTTTTTTAATTATTATTTTTGAGTAATTTGATTGGAGTGGGGTATTTTGGATTGTGGTGGATCGAATTGGTGTGAGATGGATTGGAGTGGGGTGAGTTGGGATGGCGTGGGGGATTTGGGTGAGGTGGATTGGATTGGAGTGAGCAGATTGTTTTGGATTGGAGTGTGGCAGGTTGTTTTATATCAGTGTGTGGAAGATTGCAGTGGGATGGCTTGGAGTGGGACCAATTGTTTTGTATTGGAGTGGAGCAGATTGTTTTGGAGTGGAGCGGATTGGAGTGGGGCAGATTGTTTTGGAGTAGAGTGGGACAGATTGTAGTGGGATGGATTGGAACGTGGCAGATTGAAGTGTGCAGATTGATTAGAATTGGAGTGGGGCAGATTGTTTTGTATTGGAGTGGTGCAGATTGTTTTGTATTGGAGTGGGCAGATTGTTTTGGAATGGGGTAGGGCAGATTGTTTTGGATTAGTGTGGGGAAGACTGCAGTGGGATGAATTGGAGTGGGACCAATTGTTTTGTATTGGAGTGGACCAGATTGTTTTTACCAGTCACACGCCTTATGCTTGCATCGCACTAAAAGTTAAAAAGAATCAAATAGTACCTCAGTACGTAGAGAGAAGCAGACAGGCACTGATTACGTTGAATTAACCAGTGCTTGGTCACTGTGCCACAGACGGAATAGAAATGATGATAGGCCAGCAATGACAAATTACAAGGCTGTAAAGAAGAATGCCAGGAATGCCAACAGATAGTAAACAATGGGTGGGCTCCAAGCCTTTATTGTTAACAACTATGGGGGTCATACTGACAGGGCCAACAACCACGGAAGCACCGCCAACAGGCTCGCGGTGCTTCCTGGGCTATTCTGACCGCGGCGGTAAAGCTGCGGTCAGAAAAGGGGAACCGGCGGTTTCCCGCCGGTTTTCCCCTGGCCCAGGGAATCCTCGGATTCCGACCCCCTTCCCGCCATCCTGTTCCTGGTGGTTTTTACCGCCAGGAACAGGATGGCGGGAACGGGTGTCGTGGGGCCCCTGGGGGCCCCTGCACTGCCCATGCCACTGGCATGGGCAGTGCAGGGGCCCCCTAACAGGGCCCCACAAAGATTTTCAGTGTCTGCTTTGCAGACACTGAAAATCGCGACGGGTGCCACTGCACCCGTCGCACCCCTGCAAATCTGCCGGCTCCATTCGGAGCCGGCTTCCTCTTTGCAGGGGCTTTCCCGCTGGGCCAGCGGGCGATCTTTTGGAGATCGCCCGCAGGCCCAGCGGGAAAGTTAGAATGACCCCCGCGGTCATTTGACCGCGGTGCGGTCTTTGGGCGGTTTCCGCCCGGTGGGCGGCGCCCGCCGCCCGCCGGGGTCGGAATGACCCCCTATGTCTTGCATGCAAGACACGTGCGCTAGTGCATGCTTGAACCTAAAAAGCACTGGAAGGTTGTGTTTTTGCTAGAATGTTGAACTGTGAAATATTCTGGTGCTAGACCTCCGGTGTGGAAGTTGCCCAAGAACATATAGGTGTTTGAGGAAACATCAAACTTACCTTTATGTCAGTGGGAAGAAGTTTCAATTAGAGCTTTTCACTGGGAGCAGCTGTGCTTTGTGAAATTTCATGCAAGCAGCTAAATGTGCCCGTGAATACACACTATTTCAAAAGTACAGCTGGCCTTTGTATGATACTTTAATTGTGAGGAAAACACACTCACCTTAGCATTACAAGGATAACATGGAACAAGTCGCAATTTCTACATCGTATTAAACTATTTTACATTATGGGTTCAGTTAGACTACTTTGTTTTGTAATAACGACTGGCCAGTTTATTTAATCAAGGAAGAGAGGAGTAACAAACGGTAAAAACATATTTCGTCAAATGTGCAGTCACACTTGCCAGGTACAACCAACCATTAACTTTGCCCGATCTACGCCACAGGTTCGTATTTCTGTGCAAGGTGGATGGAAATGAACGCTACATACAAATCTGAGTTGAATAAACCCACAAGTAAAGAAACAGGTTTGGATCTTTTACCAACAAATAGTACTTACAGTTCCAACGCTCGAGCACTCCCTAAAAACATCTGTACGTCAGCAAGGTAATACTAATAAAAGAAATGTAATGGTGCAACTTAGAGCATAAGTAATGGTTCATCCATGAAAAACACACCCTCGAAAATAAAGAAAAACATCTGTGTTTATTTTAAAAGCATTTACAGAGCAGAAGGAAAGGCCATGGAACTTCCGGAATCAAAGTTCCTCACTTAAAGATGTCCGCTTGAGCTAGTAACGATTTGAGATATGTAATTAGATGCAGAGAAGGCGCACCGCAGAACAGGGCACAGAGACAGTTGCCAATTAGAGAAAGTTCATACATAGACAGTAAATGCTCAAATGTTTGGTCAAAATACTTTCCAATAACATGCAGATAGCTCTTTGTGAGCGGGCTGTTTTATCCAGCGGAAGCACATGCACACACACACTCACACTCGCACACACTCAACACAGTGTGGGGAAGTGTGGCTCAATGGTTAGAGCAGCAGACCCTGATGCAGAAATCTGGCCCGGGACCAGGGTTCAATTCCCGCCTCGGCGGGTCTTGGGCTCAATTTACTCGGACCTGATCATTCTCGCATTGGTGCCTAATCTAATTCATGGGTCCCACTCTGTAACTCTGGGCAGTAGCTTGCTAAATCTCCACAACGGCCCCAACAGCGCTGGGATGCCTGGCTTCACCTTGGAGGTTGCCCAGGAGTGGGCACCTCACAGGGAAAAGCCTGGAGGGGTTCCACAGCGGTATGCGTACAGTGCCTTGAGACCCGAACGGGTGAGTAGTGCGCTATACAAGTACGAAGTTTACAGTGACAATTCAAACTGCATATACAAACATTCAGATAGAACAAGCGTTAAAGCCTTTGACTAGACTAGCTCACCCTATCCAGTTATAGTAACCAAGCATGGGTACTGTCTGGAGGGATCAAAAGAACATCTCACAAACGCTGTTTAAGCGTTACTTTGTGCATGGGCAAATTACATTTCGTTTAGGTTATTTTTTCTCACTGTAACACGCACAATTTTAGAGTGCAGTGCAGCATTTATGAACTAGATGACTTTGTGGTGTAATATGATACAATTTATTTAGGCATGCTACATAAAAACGCCTGATGTAAAAGACACCAAGTAGCATTAAAGATTTATTTTAATAAGAATATTCTGCACCCAAAACCCTAGACTACAGTGGCATATGTCAGTTCAATGGCATATGTCAATTTAAATGCCTTTCATCTATTACACACTTTCTTGAACACATTAAGAAATAAAATATTGCTCTGCTATTTTATGGCTACGAAATCAACTTTTGGGAAACCCGCAAAGGTGACTGGAGCGTTTCCTGTACAACAGGAGTAACTAATGAATAGCTTCCTGCATGCGGCTCCGACCACTACAATCAAACGCAAAGTGATGCACGTGGGGTGTCCATACCTAACACGCCAGACAGTTAAACAAAGGACCCTCTGACCCTCAGCTTCAGCATTTCCAGATGTTCGCTGTGCAGGCATATTTCATAGGCATGAATGCAGTTCATGCCTGCGTCAAGCAAATAAAGGAAAAAGGTTGTGTAAATTCTAAAAGCATTTACAGAGCAGGAAGACCAGTCATGGTACTTCCGGAATTTAAGTGCATCACTTAAAGACGTCTGCTTGAGCTAGTGAAGAATTGAGATATCTGATTAGAAGTCGCACTGCAGAACAGGACACCGGTACAGTTGCCAATTAAAGAAAGCCCACACATTGACAGTAAATACTCAAATGTGTGGATCAATGCTATCTGATAACATGCAGAATATCCCTTTCTGAGTGGGCATTTTTATTGAGTGGAACCTTCAAAGCATTTCTAGGGGGAAGGTTAAACAAGATTAACAGCCCCGTTTACAAGGGAAAAAAGAAACAAAAAGCCTGTGCGCGTAGGCTCACAGGGCTGAGGCTTCACATATTGGAGTCATTGTAGTGCCGGTGACCAGCTGTGGGGTGCCGTGCTGATAATTAGAAGGCACACAATGTTGAAACATGAATGGTGGCACTGTGACATTTACAGGCCTGTCTTCAATTGCTCTGTTTATAGAACTCAGAGATGGGAGCCACTAAATACACCGTGCACTCGTGTGAAATGCTGTTAATGAAAGAAAAAAGTAGTCCCTAAACAGATGCCATTATTAGGCCAAGTGAAAGGCTGCAAGTAATGTGGCGGTGCACTGGGAGAGTGAACAAGTTAAAAAAAGGAAGGACAAGTAAGACAGATTAACCAGTTGGAAGCAAATATTTTCAAAGGGCGCTCAAATAGACAAATGAAAAGCAGTGGGTGGACTTGAAACCCACAAGGTATAAAACAACAGCCTCAAAGCTCAACCTAAAAATGCATTTCTGCTAATTGCTTTTACTTTCACTCACTTGAAACCTGTTTCATCTGGTGATTTCTTATGTAACTATACGTTCATGGACACAATTTTCTTTTCTTCCAACGAATAGATTCCTCTGTCAATAGATACCTTAACCAGGGCATTGCCATTGTTATCCCTCCTGCCAAATATAGTATTTCTGTTTTATATATAATTTGTTTCTTAGCACATGTTTTTTTTCGTTCTAATGAACCATCAAATGTTTTCTTTTAAATGGACACTTGTAAGCGAACAGAATATGGTTGTGTAAAGCGCAGTTCATTTCTCTTCTGATTGATTTAAAGGATTTCACAATAGTTTACATGGAAAGAGTTTGTTCTTCAGGTTTCTTTTTAAGCTGCTGGTAATGTGAAGCATTTGGCTGGGCCTGGCTGCAGCTGTACCACCCAATTTTGTCCTTCATTCTTGTGTCTCCGGTACTACATCCAATGTAGGTTTTTGCAGTGTTTTATGTTATAGGAATTTTTGTGCAGTTTCATGTTGGTTGTTATTTCTTTATGGTAGCAGAATGGTTAGGTACGCTATTCAGGTTCTAGGGTGGTGTCAGTATTATGGTTGTTTCCTTTCTATTTCATGTTGAGAAGTGATTAGTGTGCGTTATGCCATGTTTAAATTCATTCTTCTTCAGCGGCTGAGAAGTGTTTGGATTATGTTAAGCCCGGCTTTGGGTTGTTTTCACTCAGTGGTTGGGTACACTCTTCTTGTCACGTACAAATGAGGCTGCTGGATTAGGGCGACAACATCACTTGAATTTTGGGGAATTGAGTTTGATCTTACACCACGTGGCAACTGTCAGACTAATCTGTTTCTGACCAGTCAGCAGCACCTCACCTATGCCCAAGAGCAAAGTTGATTTTTGGCAACCAGGCGCATGACATTGTGACTTCTCAGGGTCTCATCCTTTTGTCTCAGTAACATTCATCTCACACATGCAGACACAAACAGAAGCAGGAAATGGTTCAATAAGATCTATTTTCTTAGATGAAATAACTTAAACTGCATTCATTAGGTTTATGAATCATACTAGAAGCAGAATGGTGACAAGAAAAGTGAAACACAAGAAAAGTCCCATCACACTGTCACTGTACAAGATGTGTGATTCCTATCTACGCCAATAATATTCTTTGTTAGAGCACAGCATGATATACCCTTATCTGCCCTTCAGGACCCCAGGGAAGACATCACCCCCCTTACCTGAAAATGACAGTAGTGAAGGAGCCTGTCGTCTGTTGAGACACCATCCCCATAGAGGCCAAGGAATCAGCAGTCTCCGCAAGCAGCTGTAACGAAGTCAGACAGCATGTTTAGCGGTCAACTAGCTGGAACCTCCTAACGTGCAGGGGACAGAGAGATGTTTTTATAATAAAACAGCTAGTGTTCTGAGAAAAGTGTCCCTGTGTAAAAATATGTATGTTTCTGTGAAATGTTAGAGCTGCTGTGTGCCACTTGTGCTGGCAGTCCTATCTCATTGCAGCTTTGAGGAAAGCACAAAGTGAAAGAATGCTGTACTAAGAAATATAAATGCTTTCTTAGGCGAAAAGACAGCAAGATAAAGGAAAATAGAACATCCCCACAAATGTAATAGTTTCTAAAATAATAAAATAAAATGAAACGTTATTAGGCTAAATGGCACAGATAGCAGGCCTAGTTGCTAAAATAACGTGCCCACAGACAATACTTAAATGGCTCCACAATACCCTCCCCTTGTCGGTTTGGAAGTGGTGAAGCAGCATAGTCCCTAAGTTAAAAGCAACTAAAATGCAATACTTTAAAACATATATATACATAAATGTCAACTGTGACAAGTCAAAACATACTTGAGCAGGTATATTGGTAAAAATTGAAATGGACAATTTAAAATCTTAGTGGCACCAATGAAGCTGAATTTAAAAGTCAGTGTCCTATTGAAAATCACAAATAACAGCCAGGACAATCGAATCAAGGAAATGTTCCACTTCAACAGGTGGTAATGTGACCAAATCGATGCCAAGGAACACCATAGAGCACTTGTGTTCCTGAGCTTCAGCTGAGGCAGCAGCATTCCGTGCTGTGCCAGATGCTGAGGCATGAGCCGCATGATCCACAAAAGGCAGGTCACACATGGCTTCTTGTAGCAAATGCACCCTCAGCGCGCATGTCTGGTATTGAGCCCTCAGCTATCAGCAGATGAGCGTCCAATGAAAATAAGCGCTGCGTAGAAGGATAAACTTTCAGTGCACATTGAAAAAGCCACCAGAGGCACTGAAACACCACCTGTGCGGATCCAAAACCGGTCTGAGTGACAGAGACCACTTACGCTCCAGTTCTTCCAGGAGTGGTGCTCCACAATACTGCATTATGAGATCACAACACAGTTGCACTGGTGGAACCGCCATCAGTCCTCCTTGTTGTGCTGGGACAGCCATTGTGAATAAAAACAACAGCAAGATGCCATCTAAGGTAGCCAAAGTAATTGAAAATCCTCCCAAATTGTTCAAAAATATTGAATGTACGGCTGAAAATATAATGCCAAATATAGAGGAGAAAGTGCTTACGAAACCAGAACCAACAGCCTTAAAGAAATGTAAATTCCCTGTAGTACTGAATTTGTTAAAAAATTTGTCACACAAGTTCAGTAAAGTGTCTTGGAAAGTTTGTATTTAAAAGGAACTATATCTCTGCAGATGACCTCACCACTTGGAGTGCATAGGTCTTGCTGCAGATGTCAGCATCACATGTTTTTGAAACAATAGAGCTTTTAGCCTGCGTAGCTTGTCGAAATTCTTATTTGATGTAGCAATATGAAGCCAAATATCTGCAACTGTCGTCTGTTGCAAGTTGAGGAGGGGAAAGGACGTTACTGTAACAGGTAACAATTTGGAGACCAAAACTACATAAGCAACTCCCATTTTGTAATAGCTCTCAACAGCTCTCTCTATGAAGAAGCATGTAACTTCCATTAGAGAGCATCTGGAACGCTGGTCTGATCAAGGGGACTGGAGTTCCCTTCAGATAGCAAGCTAAATTTGCTGCTAAAGATTTGCATGCCCCATGCAAGGACAGCTGCTTACAAACCATCAGGTTGCTCACAAAAGTCTTGCATTGACTACCGCTAAGAAGGACCTCTTTCATGACATTGAGACATTTGTGCAAAAAGGGTAGCTCCCACACCTCATGGATGTAACTATTTCCTAGCGTTTCATATCTGCCCACTGAAATGTGTTTTAAGCAGGATGTATATTGCAGTGTTAACATAGGCAGATTGATAACCCCATGTATTTAACCATTCAGCAGATGGAACTTCAGCCGCAGTAAAAAGCAACTTTTCGATGTTCAGCATAACATAAGTCGCTTCCTTCTTAGACATTATTTGTTGCTGTTGTGTCAAATTAAATGCTGAAAAGATGTCCGTTAAGCTAATGTGTTGCCAGGGAACGTGACCAAATTTGAATGTTTGTAGTTTCCATCCCAGCTGCATAATGGACCTAAGCTGGCTCTGTCTGTGTTGTAAAAATGACGTCACTTTGTACAATGTCTATTGCAGCTGAAGCAATGTTGTTTAAAGTGTACATGCCGTCGGACAAGGTTTTAATCCCATTATCTACAATGGCTAATGCTTTCTGTAAGTTTTCCTGATCTGCTTGCCTTAACTGGTCAGAGGCTTCTTGTTGGGAAAGTTTCCAAATTTAATTAAAAACTGCACATAAGAAGCACTTTTTACGTTGTGTCCTGGGGCCTAACAGGAAATCCTGCAAGTCTGTGTTGTTTGACAGGAGACTGAAGTGTTCTTTAACAGCATCTAGTGAGGAACTTTTTAAAACATTGCTGGCATAATTTTCCTATACTGTATGTTGTTACTATACCCAAATGATGTGATGAAACATAGCGAGGGTCTGGTCTACTTGTTCTAAAGCCCCCTGTGGAGTTTACAAAACGTGCATGACAACCATTTGTGTCCACTGGCCACAATAACCACCCACCAAGACGTGAAAGTGATGTGTTAAATGTTCCATTTTGGACCCACCCATCTAGATGATCTTCAGTTGCATTAATGTATTTTTGCCATTTATAAAATTTAGCAGTAGCAGAGATAATGGGTGCATTCAATTCCTTCAGTTTTGACAATCCTACACAACCTGTCTGTTGTACAGTTTAATTTAAAACTATAATTTGAACAGGTATCAGGCGTGCTCTAAATAAAGCTTCCTTTCCCCATTTGTGCCAATTTGTAGTTCCCCATACACTCTTTAAGTCAGTTGACATCAGCCAATATTCATAGCCTTCGTTAGCCAACTGGGAAAAAAAGAAATCAGAATACATAAATTTTGTATCAATCAACAAAACATTGAACATTTCCATTATATGCAATTTAAAATATTACTCAGGATTTTTAACATTGGGCCCAGAAAATTATGCAACCTTTTCAGAGTATGTTTTATAATTTCCCACTGGGAGAGTTCGACAATGTTCCATTGTGTGTAACTAAAAATAGTCTTTGGGGTACTTGCTCTATGATTGACATGATGTCCATAATAATTGTAACAGAACATATCTCCATAATTTCCTTTTGATTATTAAACCTCTTCACTTTCAAATACAGTAAAATACACTAATTCAGATAACAGAGAGGCAACTGTGTGTACATCCCAATCATCAGAAACAACTCCAGGTATTATTACATCATCCATTGAAGGTTCAAATACATATGGGATTTTAATAACCTCTGTCGTGCCATATATATATCAAAATATACTTCATCCCAAGCAATCCCATTAGGAATTGGTATGGCTGAAATGTTCAATAGGGACAAATCACAATGTACTTTATGGGAGGACAAATGTGGTTTTAGGACCTCACCCACCAGTTCAACTGTAGAGCTTTCAGGAAGGTAATGACAATGCATTAATAACAAAAAGACAATGGCAAACCCAATCCAAAGAAGGAAGGCAAGTACAGTTAATAACAGCCACAGATATTTCCATGGACAAATTAAATAGTTGATTTTGAGCCAATGTATCAGCTAACTTGCTCTTGACAGTTTTGTTGCAGAAGAGCCAGATGAGTCAGTGAAAGAGTCATTGATGTTGGCAAAATATCCAGAAGCAGTCTGTGCAAAAATTGGAGCCGTGTTTGGATGAGGAAAACTGGCAGAAGTCTCCCTTAGTGGTTCATAGTAAACCATTCCATCTGTTTGAGTTGAATTTGAGAACAATTGCTCATTGTTGTGGACATTTCTTGTCGCAAAAGAAGTTAGTGATACTAATGAAAAATCATTTCCACTCTTCCCGAAGTTCGGGGAAGTGTCAGTGTTGTTGCTCAAAACCTGTAGAGGAACATCCTGGTTTGTAGTGAGAGGGAGTCGGGCACTACCCAGGAGTCCTTTAGGTCTGCTGTGCTGGGTCGGCCATATGATGTAACTTGACATTGACGATGGAGACAAAACGGTTTTCTTTAGACCCAGGCAGCGGTGGTAGAATAACAAACAGCTCTGCTACCATGTATTCCCAGGACTGGAATTGGTGCACGATAAGAAGGACTGAACTCCTTTTTCAGAGCAATCTTTTCACGCACTAGACTCCCAACTTTTGGAATCCAGACGGTAGGTGTTATTGGTACATCCCTTATTCCCAAGGAGGCGGCACTGGCAGATGCGTTATTATCCCACAATTTTGTTTGTAAGTCCTGCAAGACAGGAACACGTTCATTTATGTCAAAAGGTGTATCTGCCACCTCCGCACCAGGACCATCAAGATCTGGAACACACATTTGTGTTCTAAACAGGACTTAATATGGGGGTACTTGTCCCAGGGACCTTCTGGGCAGATTTTTAAGTGCTCTCTGGACTCTATACAGGTGATTAAGCCAACTATGACCCATGCCTAATACTCTCACTGGTAAGCAGTGCTTTAAGTCCCGGTTTCTTCACTGTACAACACTATTTACCTCGGGATGAAACAGAGACAAATAATACAGTTGGACCCCTAACAAAGCAATGGTGTCCCTGAATGCCCTTGAGGCAAAAGCAGGGCCCTGATCCAAGTGGAAAGCCACAACTGCATATGTGCCAATAAAGCCTTGCAAATCATTAATAATAGTTTGAGCGTCACCTGAGCATTGTGGCCATACTTATAGAAGTCTGTAGCATTAGTCAACAGCGACTAAGATGTATTTGTATGCACTATTAGGTGTCAGGGGCTCACAATTGTCCAGGTACCCGCATTGTAGAGCTTTGTTGAAAATTAGGAGTGGTGTCTGCAGTGGGTGTTTGACAGTGGATCCTTTTATTTGGTGACAGATGTCACAGCACAGGGCATACTTCTTGTTCTGTTTATATTGACCTGGCCACCAGTAACGTGAATGAAATAGTGAAATAATAGCTGCCACACCAGCATGGGCAGAAGCAACTGCTACACGGATGGTATCACCCTCACTGGACGTTACATAAGTGAAACCAATGGCACCAGCTATTACTCTGGTAAACAAATGTGTTTTGTTGTCCCTTTTGTGTAAGTGTTTAGCCGTAAGCATGTCTTGTTGCAATGCTCTAAGAGCGCATGCGTGTTCGGCTGTCCAATATGTACTTGAAAAGTCAGGGAGTATTAACTCATATAATGATTTAATGCTTAGTGCATAATCTGGAATGTAAGTTCTGCTAAAGTTTAAAAAGCTCAACAAAGACTGGAGCTTTTTGATGGTGTTCGGTGGTTGTAATTGTTAGCACTTTTCTAGGAATTGGGGTGCTAGGCTCTTGTCTTCATCTGATATTTTGTATCCTAAAAATAGGACACTAAGGAAGACTATATATATATATATATATATATATATATTTTTTTTTTTAAATTAAATCTGTAGCCTATTACGGCAAATCCCACAAAAGTGCAGCTCACCCGTCTTATATGTTGAACAAGATCATCATCCGTAAGGTAGATATCACCTATGCAAGACAATGCTTCGGGGTCTATGTCGCGTAAAATGTAAGTAACACAAGCTGAATACAATCCTGGATTGTATTTATACCCCTGTGGGAGTCTGAAAAACGTTTTTGTGAGCCTAAAGCACTACACATGTTAAATCCCTAATTATAGATGCTATATTTTGGCATAAGAAACTGTTGGAAATATCCAAGGTTGTTTTGTATTTTTTTGTGTGCACTATATTGTTAATAAGTGCTGTACTGTGTGCATTTTGAATGGCAAATGTGTGTGTATGACTATGTAAATGTCTGTAGTCTGACTATTCTATATGAATGGTCCGGTTCATCTGCAGGTAACAACGGGTTGAGTAACAGGGTTCAGCTACGCCCTAGTACTCTAACTGCGTGAGTATTTCTCTCACGGGTGCTTTAGCTTCATGTTCAATTGGATATTGGGATTGTGCTTGTGACCTAATTGGTATTATATGGTAGGGAGAATCTTTATCCCACTCTACGTGGTTATGATACATCACGGGTGCCCGTGCTAACACCCAGTTAATAGCGCAAGCCTCTCTGAGCTCTCTTGGAACAAGGGGAGAGAAAGATGGTTCAATTACATCTTCCCCCATATGGGAGATTACAGGCAAATTCTGGTGGCCAGTCTTTTTCAGCAAGTAAAATATCATAGATGGTAGTTACGCGATCCCATAGATAGCATCAACTGTGCACTCAGTGTCTCCTTCTATTTGTATTTTCAGTTCATACACCTTGCCGGGTGTGGAGACGCACATGTCCACAGCCTCGACTTGTAAAAAATCGTTAGTTGCTTTCACTTCCAAATGCTCTTGAAGATTCTGCCGAACTATTGTGACTTCTGCAGCGCTGTCTTAGCAGCGTCAGTGCCCGCTTCCTGTTCTTCAGTAAAGCTCTCATCCTGAGCTGCATTTCATTTAGAAATCACTGCCACCTTCTTCTTTTTTAATTGAGGTTTTTGTTGGGGAAGTTTCTCTTCTTTCTTAACTGAAACTTCTGATGAGTATGGTGACTCCTTTCTCGGAATCACATACTCAGTTCGCCGCTCTGACCGCCCACCTCTCTCACTGTATTTATCCGATGAGTCCTGAAAGGAACGAGATTGGCATGTATTAATGATATCTATCAGGAGTTTTTATATTATCTCTATTTCTAGATTATAGAAGTTTTGAGGGTTCGCCGACCCCCCCCTTTCTGTTTTAGCTAATTAGAACACTCAGGTGCTTGTTTGGTAGAATCCTTATTAGATTTACTCTGCAATTGCGGTTTACTACATCTGTCCCCAGACATTCCCGACCAATACTAGAGTAGTTCTTGACGAAAATCTTTGGCAGCTTGCGTTCCTGATCCTGTACAGGAGCGTCGCAGAGCTGCATGCGCACTGCTAGTGCTACTGCTTTCCCTTTAAGATTAGTTCATATCATTGAAGACAGAGTGACAAACTTGCCCATTAATTGCATCCCCAAATCTAGCTGCCAGGTCAGCCCCGTATTAATCTTGAATTTGTTTTAACACTTCTGGAAGATTGGCAAGTGTTAGTGTACTGGGTGCGGTAGTATAGAGTGTGGCCTGAGTGTTGTAGTTGTCTACTGCGGGAACCATCCCAAATGGCAAGCACGTAGTGAGAATTCTGTGTTTATCTTGAGGTCCCGTAAGAGGAAATACTGCTTCAAACACAATAATTTTTTGAGCTAACCAAAACGGAATTTCTTCCTGTTTGTCGGGTACCTTACCTTAATTGAATGTACAATCGGAGGGATAATGCCTGGTGTGGCTGGGTACAATTGCACTGGAGCAGCACGTACTGGGTTAATATTTAATGTTTGCATTACAAACTGTACTAAGAGTCTGTATATTGCCGTAAGCTCAATGTATAACCGGCAAACCTCAGCTACCTCCAGGGTGCCTGCTCCAGGATGCGGTGTGAATGTGGCCAGTAAGGGCCACGTAGGACCATCATTAGTCAAAGGATCTCACCTAACATGTAGTATTGTGTGGTGTATGGCGCCATCATCCAGTTATGGTGGTCTTGAACGGGTAGAGGTATCTTTACTTATGCGTATGCTCTGTGTTTTGTAGGTATATTAGCAGGTGTATATTGATGAAATGTATTAGTATTTCCATTGACTGCTGGAAAGTTGACCCAAAAATAAAATGTTTCTGTTCTATAGGCCGGATGAGCTTCAACTACAAATGTAACAGGACTCAACTCTGTTTTAAGGCCATCAGCTAACAAATGAGCAGTAAGGGGAGGTCGCATGTTTACTGGAATTACCACCAATTGTGGGTTTGCCATGGTAAATGTACCTGTTCAGAGATAAGGACACCAAATGGGGATTGTCCTTTTAATGTTCAAGCTTGAACAACCTACATCATCGAATAGGTACTACCGATCTAGCTGAGGAGAAAATCCTCAACACCACGGACGTCTCCGTATATAGTATTGAGGTGCCTTTAGCACATAGTGAGAGATACTCAGGAGGATCCAAAAATCAGTGCCTGGCCAAACGTTGGCTGCGCCATGTCACATTGGCTCTCATTGTACCACTGAGCCTGCTGGATTTGGGTGGCTGCACCACCTGAATTGTGGGGAAGTGAGTTCAATCCCATACCATGTGACAACTGCCGGCCTAATCTGTTTCCGGCCAGTTAGCAGCGCCTCACCTATGTCCAAGAGCAAGGATGATTTTTGAAAACGGGGCTCATGACATTGTGACTTCTCAGGGAAATCGTGGTGGATTAGATCTCATCCTTTTCTCTCAGTTGCATTTGTCTCACACATGCAAAGACAAACAGAAGCAGGGAATGGTTCAATAAGATTTATTGAATCAGCTGTGTCTTATATAAAAAAATATGAACTACAATAATTAGGATGATAAAACATACTAGAAGCAGAATAAGGACAAGAAAAGTGAAACACATGAAAAGTCCCACCAGTATGGCAGTAGGGAAGAAGCCTGTCCTCTATTGAGACACCATCCCCATATAGGCCAGGGAGTCGGCATTCTCAGCAAGCAGCTGTAACAAAGTCAGACAGCATGCAGTAGCGGCCATCTGGCTGGAAACCCTCTCTAACATGCAGGGGACAGAGAGATGTTAACAGCTAGTGTTCTGAGAAATGTGTCCCTGTGTAAAAATATGTGTTTCTGTGAAATGTTAGAGACCTGGTGTACCACTTAAGCCGGTAATCCTATCTCGTTGCAGAATTGAAAGAAGCACAGTGTGAAAGAATGTTGTGCTAATTAATGTAAATGCTTTTCTAGGCGAGAGGACAGCAAGGTAAAGGAAAATAAAACATCATCACAAATGTGATTGTTTCTAAAAGAATAAAATAAAATGAAACGTTACTAGACTGAAGGGCATGAACAGCATGCCTAATTGCTAAAATAACGTACCCACAGTCATACTAAAATGGCTCGACAACATTCTACGATAAGAAGTTCCCGCACTAGGGTTGCGTTCATCCTATTTCGTGTTGGGAACTGCTTAGTTTGCATTGCACATGACAAGTGCTTGGGCAATGTGGAACCTGGTTTTGTGGTGTTCTCCCTCAGTGGTTGAGAAGTGCTTGGGTTGTTCCTCTTCCATATGATTCTCCCTCAGTGGTTGAGAAGCGCTTTGGTTATGTTTAACCCTGTCGCTTGTGGTTCTCCCTCAGTGATTGAGAAGTGCTTGGGTTGTGTTGAACACTGAGAATCCCGCTCTAATGGATATCACTTCCATCTGATTCCTCCTTGCTTAAATTAACCCCTAGGTCAGACTAGATACTGAAACAGCCCTCCTTTCCAGCGGTAGGTACTATATGGCACTCAAGCTGCTCTTGCTGCTTAGGCACATTTGATGTTTTGGGTACCTAAGGGCTCTGTCCCACCTAAGGGAGCTTGTCCCAGTCTTCAAGCTATATTTTTTCAATGTTTCAACATAGATATTTTGTAAAGGCACAAGAGTGATTAAGAAAACATGTGGCAGGAAACTCAAAAAGGAATGCCCAATATTTTTTTTTTTTGTCTGTATTCATCATTATTCTCATAACATTGGAGCTTGGAAGTATCTTGGAGCTCGCATGATGGGTCACCTGCAGTTCTGAAGTTACCATCCTCATCACTGTTGCTTCATTTTCCATATACTTGCTTGGCTGTGTTGAATTACTTAGCCTCACTTTAAGAAACCTAGATTCAAGGTGTTTATACTTATCTCACCACTGATTGCCATAGGCCCTGGGGTCTCTTGTGGATTGCTAAAGGTAGTAAGCCATCATCCACAACTGATGCCCACACCAGCCTTATCTAAGGCATAGAGTTAGATCCCTCCATCACCTTCAGTATCAGAAGGCTGTCTTTAGTGTCTTTTGGCTCCTACTTCGGACTTGGCACGTCTGTATTCGTTCTGGCAAGCCAGACTTAAAAAAAAAAAAAAAATAGCTGAGAAGTAGGATGTGTTGGAACCTTCAATAGAAAAAACGTTTCCTGGGAAGACCATTGTGATCTTTGTAGGGATGTTTCATTGAAATTTGTTACTTTTCATCTTGCTCCTTCTTGGCTGATGGAACTCTGTTGGTTCAGAGGGTCAGGAGTCTTTCTCTGCATTTACATTAAAAACGCAAGTTTGCTTGCTCATTTGCAGAAAGAACACAGACGTCCGGGACATGTCCCATGAGACTCAGTAATTTTTTATGTTTTTTTTCTGTTAAAACAATATTCCAACAAACTCGGGCCTCAAGAAATCAACTCGCCCACTTCCAATGGCAGTCGGATTTTACAGTGCAAGCTGTTTTTAGGGCCCACTGGCCCATTCTGCAAACTGACAAAGGACAGTTGTTCAGTTCAATCAGAAAATGAGCAATAAAGTTGCCTTTAAATCTTGTGTTTATCTTGTCACCTTAACTCTGCATTCATAGTCAGAGGTTAAATGTCCGCTGATTTTTTTTTAAATGTAATGCTTATTTTATGCTGGAAGTTGGTGTTTAATTTTCTTTCTCTGACTGCAAGGTTAGAGGGTTTTGTAAAGTCAGCTATCTGGCATTCATGTTGTACGAGTGTGAAATGAAAGGTTTTAGGATGTCAGGATTTTTTTCTAACACACATTTAAATAGCTTTTAAATGAACTGTACACATATTTCAAAATATATTTCAGTAGTTCGGAAAGATTTTAATAGGATCCAAACAAATCAGAACACTTTAAGTGGAGATTAGCAAACAATAAATATTTTTTCTGAAACCCAATTTCCACACTATATCAGTAAAATTACATGTTATTGGTGACATTTGTGGCCATTTCAATGGAGTATGTACTGCTTGTAAAGACAATGTGCTACCACATCATGCCTTATATATTTATATATATATATTAAAAGTGAGAGTTTTTAAACATTACTGAGAAATATTCCTGACCCCGACCCGATGACAGTGCTATTAGTGAACTAAGAGGCAAGTCAAGGGTAAAAGTTTAGTCTATTAAATCAAACAAACGTTTTTTTTTTTTATACAGCAGAATGTTGAACTCGCATAGGTGAAGGTGCTCTCATATGTGATAATGAAAAAAGGCACTCTCTGTAAAATAAAAAAATAAAATATTAACCTAGGATCGCACAATTTTGAACCAGTTTAAACCAGTTTTTAGTTCAAGCACATTGCAGGTAGTTCAAGCAGATTATTCTGGTCACTAGACCTGCAGGTCTGGTAACATTTTGATGGTTTTGTGAGGCCTGAACATCCCCACCCAGTAATGAATTGCACTACAATTTGTGTGCTTCAGTACAAATAAAGACCCAATCCGTTATTGCATACAAAAATATTTTTGGATATTTGAACATTGTTTCACAAAGAGTTCCCTTATCACTTTCTGCAGTCTCAGCTGGTGGTAGAAGCATCCCTGGTCATGTAGATTGCCTAAGTTCACTTTTAGGTGGATGATGTGCTTTGGTAATTTAAGCTATCCGCTGTCCTCTACCTTTCCCTGTAAATTTATGGTATGATGTGTTGATATTCAGTAAAGTCCCTTGTAGTGCATTGATGCCTCGAGCATGGCTTTAGCACGTAGTGTGTTAGTAGGTAGTAGTGCAGCAGATCCCACATGTTCCCAATGGATGATATTTGGCATTATCATAAGGTAATATGTATCTAATTGTTCATTACAATATGATAAATTGCCCAGCTATGCTTTTATCATCCATATAGTTCTTCCCCCTGGTACAGGAGACCAGTCTCTTTGCACAAAGTAGTACAATGGACCTGCGTTCCTCATTTATTATGGCTATTGTACATCCCGTAGGGCAATTTTAGGGGATGGCGTTACTGTTAGGCCACTCATTTCTGATAGGATCTGGAATATACATTTTCAATAGCTAGCTGTTTGCAGGCACAGCAGTGCAGCATGTAAAAGGTCCCTGTCAAGTGCACGGCAGCAGGCACATCTAGAGTCAAGCTTCCAATCACAGCATGAGAGGGGAGCAATGCATCTGAGTGCAATAGTATGTCTGTTCCTTGGTCCTCACCATCTCTCCTATATCTCCTATATCTGCCTCCCATGTTAGTCTCTAGTTTGGCATTATTAATGGGGCCGCCAACCGCATTGCAGTGAAAGGTTGTCAGTGTTTTGCACTCATGGGGTTCCTGCAAGAAGCATCATTAATGTCCGCACACACACACGCACATATAGGAAATATAGCAACGTATCAAGGACGGAGGCTTCCTCCCTATTTGTCACCTGTTTAGTTTCTAAAAAGTGGCTATTCAGGAAGAGGTTGCCCACTGTTTGTGCCCTCCATACTGTCAGCCGAGGCAGGGTCTTTGAACCACTTGTAATTAGTGATAGGAGGTGTGCAAGGGCCTGATGTGGTGAATATAGAATGGTGCTACTGTGGCTTTTTCTTAGTCTCTCACATGCTATCTTTGTACTCGCCACTGTATTGACCTCAGCTCTGCTGCTTGTTAGTGTCTGTCCTATGAAGGCTTTAACAGAAGCTGGATGGGCGATGTTGTGCTCTGTGGCCAGGTGTGCCAAATATGGAGGAGGGTACAACCAGTAATAAGCAAATTGGGCCTGGGTGCGGTGGTAATAGAGTTCAAAGTCTGGTGTTTGCCAGACTCCCTTGCTCATAAGGTAAACTGAGAGTCTCGCATTTGACACAAGACTGCTTGCTTTTCCATGCCAGTGTGTTCATTAGGGGCTTGAGAGTGTTGAAAAAAATGCTACGATAGTGGGATCAGTATATTGTATAACAGATATAAAAACGGTCTTCATTCGAGCAATTCTGCTGTTCAAAGATAGAGGGAGTTGAACCTTTTTGCAATTTAGGCGGTGATCTTTGCTATCGCAGTGCCATGATTTTCTTTGATTGTTGTCTCCCTGTCAAGTCCAATGCCAAGATAATTAGCCAATGCCTGGCACCATGGAAGTGGGAAGCCAGGTTGTTGGATTGTCGTTACTGGTGTGAGAGGAAAATAAATGTGTTCTAATTTATTGTTATGCCTGAGAGTGCCTTAATCGGAGTGAATTCATGTATGACCGGAGAGAGAGTCCAGCTGAGGTCACATAGGTATAGCATGAGGTAGTCTGCATAAAGGGACATTATTAAATTGCGGGAGGATAATGTGATCCTTCTGATTCATGTAGGGTAGGACCACCCTCTTCCATTAGTTGCATGATTGTATATGTCCCTCTGATTCTGGCACACCAGGGCTCAGCATGTGTTTCACTTGGATATCCGCCTCTTCTTTAATCTTGTTTAAATTGGCCTGAATATTTGCCAGTATAGCCATTGAGAGGTCGACTTGGTACTGCTGTTCCAGATTTTTGAGCTTGTGCTCCAGTGTGTCAAGATGTAAGGAAAAAGGAAATCAAAAAGGAAACTTACCTGCAGTTGAGACTCCTTCCTCCTTGCTGTCTAATGTGCTCCCCTATCTATGGAGAAACAGACAGATCATCAGACAATGGGTGGAGATAAGAGAAACGGAGAAGGAGACAGCATACCCGTGGAAACATTGGAACTAATGAAGTACAACATTCAACAGGAAGTGGGCAGAAAGGAGGGGGGCAAAAAAGCAGTCATAGCTGACAAGGGGCAGAGAAGGAGGCAGGAATGGCTGGATAAAGGAGAGCAGAAACGAGTTGAGCCTGAGAGAAAGTGAAAGGAAGGAAAAAACACTCCACATTGTTTTTACTTGGCAACCCTCCCCTGGGGACGGGGGATACAGGAACAAAGGAAAATTAGCTTGTAATCTTGGTTTACTGGGGCACATTGACATCCGCTCTCACAGGACCTTCCGAGTGCATAAATACACATGGGTGAAGGGCTCTAAGGGTTATGAAAGAGTGAAAACCACTCATGCAATACAAGATAAACATCTAGGTAAAAGACAGAGGATTCATATTCCTAACATATTCTTATACGTTAATGATTAGTTTAACATGGGAATGATCTGAGTGTGTGCTTGGAAGGTGCTCTATATGTGTCGTCCAACCACAGATATCTTTGAGCCCAATGAGAAGTCCAGGAACCATGGGCAGTTGACATGTGTACCCTCCCTTGTACCTGGATATCTATGTCTCCGTATGTCAATAAGGTCCTGCATTTCTAGGAGAAAGGAGAGCCTTGGCTGCATCATTGTGCATGCGGATCACTGGGTGATTTAAAGTCTCAAATCCCCCTCACCAACACACACAGCACTGTGCCGGGCGCTAGAGTCCCGCATCGCCTCCGATGTTGTGTGTATCAGGGCAATATTTGTTAATGACTGTAATGTACTGTCCAGCTATGCAGGCCTGTGTAAGATTGTACCAACCCTGCGGATCATTTTTCTCATACGTAAGTGCAAAAGGCAGTCTATTTTGGACCAAGATGGCGATCCTTCTTGTAAATGAGGATTAATTGGCTATGGGCTAGCGATCTATGACAGCACCATCTCGCTGTGAATGTGGAAGATTTTTGTTTGCCTATGTATCTCTTGTAAGAGTGGTGTGTTTATCTTGTGGCTGTCTAAGTTTGCAGGTATTTGCCTGGCCTTAAGGGGATTGTTTAGGCCACGGACATTCCAAATTAGCAAGTTAATGGGTGCAGCAACCTCATTTGTGTATGCTTGTCACCTATTTGATAGCTGATAAGTGATGAGTACTACTGATGATAGTATCAGGAGTTCAGTACACATAATTGTATTGTTCTTCGTGTAACATGCAATTACATGTGTCCACCCTCCCCCAACCCACAACAGCCACCCCAACCTGCCAGTGAGGTCAACTCCCCTCCCCCCCCACCAGATATTTCAAAAAAATTAGAATAATATAGCATAGTATGGCTTGTCATATCCATATTCTTCTGTTATATAGGGTTTGCCCTCTGAATAAGTCCACAGTGTGGGCGTTCAGCACCTCTTCTACACAGAGGTGCTTGCTGGGCATATAGTTTAAAGACCCTGGGTGACATGTCCATGCAGGAATGGGATGTAACAACAGAAGGCTCAGTCTGGCTCTCGTGGTTCTGGTTTACTTATTTGTGACAAGGATTAATGGCCAGGTACTGGTGCCTAATACAAAATGCACCTGCAGCGCGAAGTAGCCACCAGACACAGCAGCCTACACTATGAGGCCCGCCAGGGCCGAGGCTGTCTGCAACAATAGTGCCTCAAACAACGCACTGGGTGTAAAGGCATTTTGGTGAGCTGTTCATTTCAGATAGGTTAGTCAGTCCCTGACTTTCCACGTCACTGAAGCTGGCCTCTGAGGAGCCCAGTTGCCAAAAAAGCTTCCATACTGTCCAACACCACCTTCTTCAAAATGTGAGGCAACCTGTGTATCAGCGAATATGTAGGTTTTTTTCCAGTATATGATTTTGAGTCCTGTTTGGTACATCATCAAATATATAGAATGCCCACCTGTTGCAGCTTGTGTTAATGAGGTAGATAATTACGTCTGGACTCCTGAACCTCCTGACTGAAGTCAGGATATATGGACAGAGTGGTTCTCATGTGTAACAGGGATTGCTTTTCTCGGGCAATGTGCAGGGCTGTATCTCTGTCTTGGGAGTGAAACATGCGGGGTATGATGGGTCTAGGTAGTGCCCCAGGTGCAGGCTTTAGTGACAAAGAGTGATGAGCTTGCTCTGCAAATAGTGAGGAGAAGGCTTTGGATCCGAAGATGTGTTTAAGAAGGTTCTCCACGTAGTCTGCAATATTCCCTGAATTTGTGGTTTCTGTGAGTTCTTCTCGAAGCAGGTTGTTTTGCCTGGATCTAGCCTCTAAATCTTCATTTTTAGCTTTATTTGCATTTAGAAATTTGCATGTCAAGTAGCTTCTCATTGGTGCCCACTTTGTCTTCTTAGATTTTGGATATTCTCTTATCTACCTTGGCTTTCCGCTTGTCTTGCTTTGTAAGCATGGCCGTCATACTTCCACTCTCAAAGTTAAGTTTGCTGTCTGTGCAAGTTATGTTATGCTACACATGCTATCCTAAAAAGGGTATGTCAGGTTGTTAAGTCTCTGGGAACCCCCTCTGTCTGGTCAGTGGAAAGCTCCCTGGCAGCCTTCCTTGAGTCGAAGCACAGTTTGTTTATTGTTGCATTTCCCCCTTGTATTCGTTTCACAAAGGAAATGAACAAGAAGCATACCTGCAGGAGGTTCTATTGAGTGTCCTCCCCTTTCAAAGAGTCCATCGGCCGTGCAACAGAGGATCTCAATCTGCGATATGGCCCTTTTCAGGACCAGTTAAAGCTTTTCTTCCAGTCCGTGGAGGTCATCAGGTTTAGCTTTAGTGTGTGATTTCCTGCGTCTGTTCTGGATTGCAGGCCCGGCATCCCCACGCCTCATTAGCCCCTCATTCACAGCTGTGCTTGCACTCCCAGAGGCACCCCACAGCAGCCTCAGCCATTCACGGGACTCACTTTTGTTGGTATCTCAGGCAGGCCTCAAATTGAAATTGCATTTATATAGCGTTACTACCCCTGATGAGGCGCTGAAGGGCTTTTTGACGAGAAGCATGCAACTCCGGAACCCAAGAGGAATTAGTGATGGATTAGCATAGGGAAATATGAGTACAGTTTTAGTATTAGTAGTTAATTTTAGCGGAGGATATGTGAGTTTGTTAGTTGGACATAGGGTGATGGGAAGACAGAGTAGAGCTTACAAGAGAGTAAAATGTATATTATTTTTTATTTATTTATTTTAATTTAAATATTTATATTTTGAATTTTATTGATAGATTTAATTGTATTTATTTTTATTTATTTTCTCTAGTACAGTAGGACTAGATGAATAATTTTTTTTTAAAGATATTTTATTGTCATTTTATTTTCATACATTAATAATATAATTTTAACTTGTACAGTAGTCCGCATTAATTATTACCAACAGTTGTTGTAACGTTCCAATCTGTGGATAGTGCCTGCACGAGCGTATTCGTGGTCTATGTAGCTTCTCAGTAGATATTCTTAAGAACTATTTACATGATGGTGGTTACTTGAGGTGAATGTTCCTAGTAGGGTGGGTTAAGGACTAGTCAGCTGGGACTGGAGTTCTCCTGTTAAGTTTAATCTCAACTGTCTACTCAGGGGTTATTTGGTCATGTGTGTGGGTGCCCGGTCTGGCTCCTGATCAGACTTATGTAGTGTCGCTTACTCCCATGTGGCTGCTGCCCTCCTCGGCTATCTTACGCACTGTGCTAGGTCCAACGATCTTCCCCTTCAGATCGTAGTGCGTGTTTATGTGTTCTGGTCTACCTAATTATTCCTGGCCAGATGGTGTCTCAGCAAATCTCCTTGCGTTTCCCCGTTGCTATCTCGAGATTCCCATCCTCTTAATATTTCTTCCCATAAGGGGGCAATGGGTTTCTGGCGCAGTCCCCTCAATTCTTCGCGCTCCAAGACCTGAAGTTCTGCTCTGGCCCATTTCGTGACTTCATGTCGCCAGATTTCCAGTGGGGGGGAGCTAGAAGCCTTCCAGTTTCGTGTTATTTGTCTCCTATAGAGTGCCAGGTCCAGAAATCGGGTAGCTACTGCACCCAGCGCCAGTCCTGAGTGCAGTCCCAGCAGGCACAGCGATGGGGTCTGCGCCAGTTTGACAGCCAGTGATTTCTCAAGTTCGCCCAGTATCTCCTCCCAGGACCGCCGGATGCCCGGGTAGTGCCATAGCATATGGTCCAAGTCTGCATCCAGTTCGTTGCATCTGGGGCATGCTCTGGGGTCTCCCCCATAGATGATGGTTAGTCTATGCGGCGTGAGATATGTTCTGTGCAAATAATTAAATTGTATATATCTTAAACATGTGTTCCTAGTTACTGTCCTAGGGTATGCCATTGCTTTCTTCCACTCAGCCTCTGTCAGAGTATTACCCAGTGCCCTTTCCCATCTCTCACGAAGGGCTTGGAGGGGGGTCAGAGTGCACTCATCTTGGTCCCTGTACAGTTTAGCGACCAGGTGGGTATCCTCGCCAATGGTCAGGAGGATATGCATGATATTGTGTGTCTCTGGTTCTGCATTAATCGTTCCCCAATTTATTTCAATACGGTGAGTCAGGTGTTGGTAGGTTAAGAACTGCCCAGTCGGTATTTTATTCCTTTCGACCAGATCCGTGAATGATCTCAGTACTCCTCCCTGAAAGAAGTCTCCGAGAGTTCCAACCCCTTTACTCACCCATATCCCTAGGCCACTGCAAGTCCTCGATCCGTCTAATGGGTCAAGCACCAGCCACTGTAATGGAAGGGCCGGGGAATATGGTGTCTCTATTCCCATTCTACGTGAGCATCGCTTCCAGCATTGTAATGCAGTTTTCAGTAATGTACTCTCCACTTTGCACTTCACTGTTCGGGCGAGCATGAGCGCCAGCATCCAATTTCCGCCATTCCCCTCACCAGCAATGAGCTCCTCCGTGCATCCTCTCCCTGCAAGCCATCCGGCCACCCACTGCAACTGACAGGCCAAGTAATAGGATTCGAAATCTGGCACCCTGAGGCCCCCCACGATCACCGGCCTGCAGAGGACAAGAGAGCAAGGCGCGTCTGCGGCCTCCATCCCATATAAGCTCTCTGAGTAGGGTGTTTAACTCGTGGAACCAAGTTGAGGGAATCACTACTGGCAGGTTAGTAAACAAAT
Organism: Pleurodeles waltl; assembly: GCF_031143425.1. NCBI lineage: Eukaryota > Metazoa > Chordata > Amphibia > Caudata > Salamandridae > Pleurodeles > Pleurodeles waltl. The sequence continues at coordinate 852,277,936 of NC_090444.1, forward strand.
ACAGGAGGCGTGGGAGCATTATCATTTTTGATAGGGATGTCCTAGCTGATATGGTCAGTTTCAGGGATCTCCAAAATCCCACTGAAGAGCGGAGCGCTCGGAGTGCCTTACCTATATTACCCCCGTGTAAGTCTCTTAGGTCGTGGAACACCTGGATGCCCAGATATTTAAAGGTGTGTGGGGCCCACACAACGTCCGGAGGGCATGTCGATGGGCGCGCTCCGCCCGATTCCAGTGGGAAGACAAAGGTCTTACTTCTATTTAATCGGAGCCCCGAAAGGGCTCCGAAATTGTCTAACGCCTCTAATGCCCAGGGCAGGCCTGTCTCACCCTCCCTCAAGTATATTAGGACGTTGTCTGCGTAGAGTGAGATGATATTTTCAGTTTGTCCTAGCACTATCCCTCTGCCCAAGCCAGCGGAACGGAACTGGGCGGACAGGGGCTCAATAGCCAGGGCAAACAATAGAGGGGACAGAGGACATCCCTGTCTAGTGCCCCTGTAAACTGGATATGCCTCCGAGACCGACTTTCCGGTCTTCACTCTCGCAAGGGGGGATGCATATAATAGTTACACCCAGCGCACCCAGTTTGTTCCCAGCCCCATTCGGATCATCACGGTCCGTAGAAAATCCCATCTTAGGGAGTCAAATGCCTTCTCGAAGTCTATTGCCAGCAGGGTTGCCCCTGGGGACTTCTCAGTGTGTGGCATGTGTAAAATGAAGAACAGGCGCCTCAGATTTAAGGATGTGTTCCGTGCTGGGATAAATCCATTTTGATCTTGGTGTATCAGGTTAGGGATATGTTGACGGATCAGATTGGCCATAATCTTACTGAGGATTTTGAAGTCACAATTTAGCATTGACAATGGGCGGAAGTCGGTCACCGAGAGCTCACCTGTGTCTCGCTTAGGCAGGGGGATTACCAGTGCCTCCCTCATAGAGCTGGGGAGCATACCCTGTTGGAATGCCTCTGTGAATGCTTCTACCAGTCTGGGAGCTAGCAGTGAATAGTACTTTTTATAGAAGTCCATTGGCAGCCCATCAGTACCTGGGGTTTTCCCAGCTGCTAACTGTGATATGGCTTCTTGTACTTCTTCCAGGGACACCGGTCCCCCCAGGACATCCCTATCGCTATCTGTCAGTGTGGATGATGGTAACGGGTGTATGTATGCCCGGACCTGCTCTAGTTCGATTGGATCTGGCTCCCTGTATAGAAAGGTATAGTACTCTATAAGGTATGAGGTATAAGCCTCATTGACTTCTCTAGGTGAGGGGTGAATCCTCCCCTTCATCTCACGCACATTTACTATAGGTGCCCCTTCACTTCCCGGTCTCACCAGCCAGGCCAGCATTCTCCCAGATCTACCCTCTTCTGTTTGCACTGTGGCCCAATATCTTTGTGCGCTATGTAATCTTAGCTGTTCTTCAATTCGGGAATACGAGGACCTTGCTTCTTTTAATCTGTCACCTTCTATTTCTGTACCATTACTGTTCCTTTCCACTTCATGGATGGTCTTTTCTAGCTTAACCAGCTCCCTCTCTAGTGTGCGCTGGATTCCAGCCATCTGGCTCATGCATTGGCCTCTCACTGCCACCTTAAGGGTTTCCCATTCTATGCCTCTAGAAGTTGCTGATCTAGCATTAAGGGTGACATGACCTGCGATATGGGAGCGGAGTGATTCTGTATGCCTGGTCCTCCAGGGCAGACAGACGTAATCTCCACAATGGAATGGGGGGCCTATCCTCAGTTTCCTTCCATACAAGTAATAAGGGGTTATGATCGGACAGGGTGCGTCCTAGGTATTCCGTGTGAGTTACATTTTGTGTAGCCTGTGCAGAGCATAGGATCCTGTCTATCCTAGTGTGTAGGCAGTGTAAGCTAGAGTAGTATGAATAGTCCCTGTCTGTCGGGTGTTGGGCGCGCCAAGCGTCTGTCAGTCCCCAACTCAGCATCCAATCTCTGGAATGGCTGACTATTTTATGTGTTATCACCCCCTTAAGTGGCAGGGTGGAGCAGTCCATGTCCACGTCCACCACACTGTTGAAATCTCCTCCGATTAATAATTCCTCCCCATTTCTACGTGTAAGATGTCTAGACAATTGCTGTAAAATGGGGATTTGGTCCTGATTAGGGGCGTAAATGCTGCATAGGGTAGTTGGTACACCGTGTAGGAGGACACCCACCATCACAAACCTGCCTTCGTGTTCAATATTGGTGAACGTAACCTCAAAAGGAACCACCGCTCTTATCCACACTAGTGCTCCCCTGGCATAGGCTATTTAGTAGCGAAGATCTGACCCCTCCATCTGCGCCTCAATTTATCTATCTCAGTAGCTGTAAGATGGGTTTCTTGCAGCAGGCCGACATGTACCCCCCTCCGTTTCAAGTACGAGAGCACACGATGTCTCTTAGAGGGCGAGCCCAGTCCCCTGACGTTCCAGGTCAAGAATGAATAACTAGCCATGTCGGTGTGTGGTGAGCCGCATCGTTCCCCCCTTCCTTCCCGTGCCTTAGTTCCTCACCCACCTCGTTAAGCTTAATGTGAGTAAATCGTAACCCCAGTGACACCATCAATAAACTAAATTGCAAACACCAACGCCCCAACCCCAGGGCACCTCTCAAACTATAGGTTGCCCAGTTAACATTGTAACAGTGCAGTAATAATAACAAGTCAGTTTGAGTTCTCGCCATTCTGATTGAATGGCCGAGAAACCGGTTGAGGGGGTGGCTGTGAGGTCGTCGAGGCCTCTTCAACAAAGCATTGTTATCCTCCAGTGCCAGTCGGGAGGACACTTATGCCAGTTCATCTGATGTTTGGGGAGTCACTCTAGGGGCGTCGCCGGGATAGCTGGAGCCTCCTTCTGAAGAGACCGACGCCACGTCCGACTCTTTTGCACTATTGACCTGCGAGGGCGCACTCCCGCACACGAGGCCACCGCATCCAGGGCCTCCATCTTCGCTGACTCTCTCTGGGCCCTGGTTGGCCCCACGGGCAGTCGATCTCTATTGCGCTGTCTCTTCTTTCCTCTGTGGGCGGCTCGTCCGGGCTGTTCGCGACGGCCCGCCGTCAGGCCCCTCGACTCCAACCCTCCCCATGCTTCCTCTGGCGATTGTAGAAACACCGTTTTGCCATCCAGGACCACTCGTAGTTTGGCCGGGAAGAGGAGTGAGTACTGGATCCCCTCCTCGCGGAGGGCTTTTTTCACGGTTAAGAACGAGGCATGTTTCAACTGGACTTCCAAGGTGAAGTCCGGGAATAGCGTCACCGCGCTATTTTCAACTTCAAAGGGCCCAGCTTCTCTGGCTCTACGGAGCAGACAGTCTCTGTCTCTATAATGCATTAACTTCGCTACCACCACCCGTGGTGGCCTCCCCGGCGCCAGAGGTCTCGAGGGGACTCGGTGTGCTCTCTTCAGGGAGAAAAAGGCCATAAGGTGGTCCGGCGCCACAACTGTGCGTAGCCATCCTTCGAGGAATTCCACCATGTCAGAACCCTCCACTTCCTCCAGAAGGCCCACCACCACAATGTTGTTCCTGCCTTCTGCATCTTCCACGCGGCGTTCGAGGCGGTGTACACGGTCTGTCAGCTGTAGAACTGACGCTGCAAGGTTTTCGTGTTTCGGAGTGAGCTCTGATATTGTTGCCTCTGTAGCTTTCACTCTGCCTACCAGTTTGGTGTGGTCTGCCCTCAGCAACCCCAGCTCCACTGCCACTTGGTTAATGTCTTGTCGTAAAGTTATTTTTGTGTCTTCAGTGGCCCCCCATGATCTTCTCTAGGGTTGCCTGAACCGTTGGTTGCACGAATTCCCCCATGGTCTCTTTATGTTGTGTACTTATAGGATTACGATGCAATGTCTTGCTTCTGGTCTTACCCTTGGAAGACATTCGGGACTCGTGTTACTGTGGGCTAGATGTCGAACAGGGCGGTGACCCACTCACCGACTGGGGATGGGTGTATTCATTCTCCCGTCTGACCCAGTTTATCTGATCTGCGGTCCTCCGGACCAGTTGCCAGAATGTGCAAGCCTGGTTCCAATCAGATTGTCCCGGACTCGGAGAGGTGGATCCTCACGGCCAAGGCCACCAGGGCCTTCCAGCGGCGGTTCAGCTTCTGTGCTCGTTCGTGGTGCCCTTCATCACGCCTCCTCTTCCTGCGGCCCTCATATTGGACCCTGCCGGGACCTTCCCGGCAAGCTTCCCTCCGCCAGACTCGGCAGCCGGATCGTTGCTTCCCTGGGAGCAACCAGAGGAGTTCCACGTCTCATCCGCAGCACGCAGCCTCAGCCTCACCCAGAGTCACTCACTGGCGCCCGGCTCTCCTCACCTCTGCCCAACGCTACTCGTGCTTCGTAACTCCGGTCCGGCCCAGCCGGGGCCTTCCCAGCAGGCTTCCCTCTGCCGGTCTCGGCAGCTGGGTCGTCGCTCCCCCGGGAGCAACCAGGGGAGTTCCGCGTCTCAGCCGCAGCAAGCAGCACGTAGCCTCAGCCTCACCCGGAGTCACTCACTGGCGCCTGGCTCTCCTCACCTCTGCCCAACGCTGCTCGTGCTTCATAACTCCGGTCCCGCCCAGCCGGGGCCTTCCCGGCAGGCTTCCCTCCTCCGGTCTCGGCAGCCGGGTCGTCGCTCCCCCGGGAGCAACCAGGGGAGTTCCACGTCTCAGCCGCAGCAAGCAGCACGTAACCTCAGCCTCACCCGGAGTCACTCACTGGCGCCCGGCTCTCCTCACCTCTACCCAACGCTACTCGCGCTTCGTAACTCCGGACCGGCCTAGTCCGGGTCCACACACGCGCCGGGTCCCGGTCGCCTGGATTAGTCTCTGCAGCTCTTCCTCTCGGTCCGGTGGTCTCGACGGCCAACCCGGCTCTGCAACTTCAAGATCATATCCCCGGCTCCCGGGAGGATGCTGATTTTTATTGGACCCCACCGGCGCCCTCCCGGTGGGCTTCCCTCCGCCGGTCTCGGCAGCCGGGTCGTCGCCCCCTTCGGGAGCAGCCCGGGGAGTTCCACGTCTCAGCCGCAGCAAGCAGCACGTAGCCTCAGCCTCACCCAGAGTCACCCACCGGCGTCCGGCTCTCCTCACCTCTGCCCAACGCTGTACACGCTTCGTAACTCTGGCCCGCCCTAGCACGGAACCACACTCATGCCGGGTCCCGGTCTCCTGGGTTCGTCTCTGCAGCTCTTCCTCTCGATCCGGTGGTCTCAACGGCCAAACCGGCTCCGCATCTTCAGGATCGCACCCCTGGCACCTGGGAGGATGTTCATTTTCACAGGATTAATTAAGGCCTCGACGGAGCTCTGAAACTAAGTGTCCGCCGTGTTGGCCCGATCAGCCACACCCCCCCACTAGATGAATAAATAGATATGTAAATGAATAGTAAAGGAATATATGTGCAAGGATTATAATGGGTATACTATGAGAAGTAAAGTTGTATAAACACAGACTTTCAAGATTTGTAATATTTGATGTTAATGAGTGTACGTCTATAACCTTAATTTATCTTTCCTCAATTTTTCAATAGCAAAATGCTTGCTGTTAAATCTTTAAGATAACATTTGCTCATTGTGATAATAAAAATTAAGTATCTAATACAATGACTATCTAGGAGCTATGGAATGACCTATGAACATGATAAGCATAGAATAAAAACCACATATGTATGCATATAAACACAAATATATATACACACACATATATATATATATCTGTTCGATGGCATGTGTAGCTGCAGATACACATGCTGTGCATATCCCGCCATCTAGTGTTGGGCTCGGAGTGTTACAAGTTGTTTTTCTTCGAAGAAGTCTTTTCGAGTCACGAGATCGAGGGACTCCTCCCATTTCGGCTCCATTGCGCATGGGCGTCGACTACGTCTTAGATTGTTTTCTTTCCGCCATCGGGTTCGGATGTGTTCCTCTTCGCTCCGTGTTTCGGTTTGGAAAGTTAGTTAAATCTCTGAAAATTCGACGGTATTGTTTGCGTTCGGTATCGGGTTAGTCAACGCAGATCGACACCGAATTAAAGAAGAGCTCCGGTAGCCCTTCGGGGCTTCTACCCCCCCAGCGGGGCCTGGTCGGCCCGACCGCGTGTGTCTTCAAGGCTCATGGAACGGACCCCATTCCGCTTCTGCCCCGAATGCCATAACAAGTATCCATACACAGATCAACATCTGGTCTGTAATTTGTGTTTGTCCCCCGAACACAAAGAGGATACTTGCGAGGCCTGTCGGGCATTTCGGTTGAGGAAAACGCTACGGGACCGGAGAGCTCGAAGGCTTCAAATGGCGTTGGCACCGCCAGGACACCACGACGTCATGGAAGAAGAAACTTTCTCCATTGCTGACTCGGACGAGCCCGAAACAGAGCAGACGACAAAAACCGTGAGTATACCAGCCCCGGCCAAAACTCACACCAAAATCATGAAGGCCCAGGGGACGCCACCGCCGGCAGGCCATGGCTTAACCCGTAAAATCGGTGACTGTCCATCGGCACCGAAAAAGGGCACACACGTGTCGAAGTCATCTGACTCCGGTCGAGATACCGGCACAGAACATACTCGACACCGAGACACTGGTTCCGACCAAACTCGACATCGAGATACCGGCACCGAGATAAGTCGGCACCAAGAGATCGGGACACCAAAACCGAAAAAAGTGGCTTCGGAGCCGAAAAAGACAGTAGAAAAAGTTTTGGTGACGAAACATCCAGCTTCGGAGCCGAAAACAAGCTCCTACTCCGAAGAACAAGGCCTTTCAGCACAACTGCAAGGCCATAAATTTGGACAAGAGCTAGAAGCAGGGGAGCCAGATTATACACAAACAAGGCTCCATATTCAAAAGGATACAGGGAAAATAAGAACTCTCCCTCCTATAAGGATGAAAAGGAAACTTGCTTTCCAAGACAAAGAAAAACAACCACAAGCAAAAGTGCAAAAGCAGTAACTCCACCACACTCTTCGCCACAACCATCACCACACCACTCACCGCAACCGTCACCAATTGCAACACCCCCTATGATGCAATCTCCAACGCACACAGGGATGAGCCAGGGTGACCCAGATGCATGGGATCTCTATGATGCGCCTGTATCAGACAATAGTCCAGACTGCTACCCAGCAAGACCATCACCACCTGAAGACACTACTGCCTACACGCAGGTGGTGTCCAGAGCAGCGGCTTTTCACAATGTGGCACTGCACGCTGAACCCATCGAGGATGACTTTTTATTTAATACTTTGTCGTCGACACACAGTCAGTAGCAAAGTCTCCTAATGTTACCAGGGATGTTGACACACGCGAAACAAGTATTTCAAGAACCCATCAAAGGCAGAGCCATCACACCTAGGGTGGAGAAAAAGTACAAGCCTCCCCTACAGACCCTGTGTACATCACACAACAACTGACACCTGACTCAGTAGTAGTGGGTGCAGCACGTAAAAGGGCTAATTCACACACCTCTGGAGATGCACCACCACCCGACAAAGTCGAAAGTTTTATGCAGCGGGAAAGAGAGTTGCAGCACAAGCGGCCAAGCAATGGCGTATTGCCAATTCCCAAGCTTTATTGTCGAGATATGACAGAGCTCATTGGGATGAAATGCAGCACTTTATAGAACATTTGCCCAAGGGGTTCCAAAAGCGTGCACAACAAGTGGTGGAAGAGGACCAAAGTATCTCGAACAACCAGATGCGATCGGCAATGGATGCAGCGGACACAGCCGCAAGAACTGTGAATACAGCGGTCACTATTCGGAGACACGCATGGCTACGCACCTCTGGGTTTAAACCAGAGATCCAACAGGCTGTGCTTAATATGCCTTTTAATGGACAGCAGTTGTTTGGGCCGGAGGTGGACACAGCTATAGAGAAGCTGAAAAAGGACACTGATACGGCCAAGGCCATGGGCGCGCTCTACTCCCCACAGAGCAGAGGCACATTTAGGAAGACACAATTTAGAGGGGGGTTTTGGGCCCAAAGCACAGAACCCTCAACCTCACAAACAAGACCCACTTACCAGGGCCAATATCAAAGAGCAGGCTTTCGGGGACTAAAACTAGGGGAAAGTTCCAAAGACCCCTCAAACTAAACAGTGACTTCAGTGTCACAAATCCCCAACACATAACACCAGTGGGGGGGAGACTCACGGATTATTACCAGATTTGGGAGGAAATAACAACAGATTTGTGGGTCCTAGCCATTATCCAGCATGGTTATTGCATAGAATTCCTACAATTACCACCAAATGTGCCTTCAAGAACACACATGTCCAAACAGCACTTAGATGTATTACAAATAGAAGTCCAAGCGTTGTTACAAAAAGACGCAATAGAACTAGTACCCAACCATCAGAAAGGAACAGGTGTTTATTCCCATCTTAGATCTCAGAACACTAAATCTTTACGTCAAATCAGATCACTTTCACATGGTGACACTTCAAGACGTAATCCCCTTGCTCAAACAACAAGACTACATGTCAACTTTAGATCTCAAAGATGCGTACTTCCATATTCTCATACATCCTTCACACAGGAAATACTTAATGTTTGTAATCCAAGGAGTACATTACCAGTTCAAAGTGTTACCATTCGTGATAACAACAGCACCAAGTGTATTTACAAAATGCCTTGCAGTAGTAGCTGCACATATCAGAAGGCAGCACATACACGTATTCCCGTATCTAGACGATTGGTTAATCAAAACCAGCACTCAGGAACAGTGTCTTCAACACACAAAATACGTCATAGAAACCCTTCACAAACTGGGTTTCTCACTAAACTACCAAAAATCACACCTACAGCGGTGTCAAGTACAACAATACCTAGGAGTAACAATACAACACAAAAAAGGGGTTGCCACTCCAAGTCCACAAAGGGTACAAGCATTCCAAAATGTAATACAAAGCTTGCACCCAAACCAAAAGTATCAGGTAAAATTAGTGATGAAACTACTAGGCATGATGTCCTCATTGTCCCAAATGCAAGATTACACACATGCGACCCTTACAACAGTGCCTTGCAACACAATGGACACAAGCACAGGGTCAACTTCAAGATCTAGTGTTGATAGACCGCCAAACACACACCTCGCTACAATGGTGGAATCATGTAAATTTAAATCAAGGGCGGCCTTTTCTTGACCCAGTGCCGCAATACGTAATCACAACAGATGCTTCCATGGTAGGGTGGGGAGCACACCTCAACCAACACAGCTTCCAAGAACAATGGGACATTCAGCAGAAACAACTTCATATAAATCAGCTAGAACTACTAGCAGTGTTTCTAGCGTTGAGAGCATTTCAACCGCTAATAGCCCACAAACACATTCTTGTCAAAACAGACAACATGACAACAATGTATTACTTAAACAAGGAGGCACACAGTCATCACAACTGTGTCTCTTAGTACAGAAGATTTGGCATTGGGCGATTCACAATCACATTAGCCTAATAGCGCAATACATCCCAGGAATTCAAAACCATTTGGCAGACAATCTCAGTCGAGATCACCAACAGATCCACGAATGGGAGATTCATCCCCAGATACTACAAACCTACTTCCAAAACTGGGGAACACCGCAAATAGACCTATTCGCAACCAAAGAAAACGCAAAATGCCAAAACTTCGCATCCAGGTACCCACAGCTTCACTCCAAGGGCAATGCGTTATGGATGAGTTGGTCAGGGATATTTGCTTACGCTTTTCCCCCTCTCCCACTCATTCCATATCTAGTAAACAAATTGAGTCAAAACAAACTCAAACTAATACTAATAGCACCAACTTGGGCACAACAACCTTGGTGCACAACACTACTAGACCTGTCAGTAGTGCCTCATATCAAACTACCAAACAGACCAGATCTGTTAACTCAACACAAACAGCAGATCAGACACCCGAATCCAGCATCGCTCAATCTAGCAATCTGGCTCCTGAAGTCTTAGAATTCGGACACCTAGACCTTACACAAGAATGTATGGAGGTCATCAAACAGGCCAGAAAACCTACTACAAGACATTGCTACGCAAATAAATAGAAACAATTTGTTTATTACTGTCATAATAATCAAATTCAACCATTACACATGTCAGCTAAAGACATTGTAAGCTACTTACCACACTTACAAAAATCTGAGTTAGCTTTTTCATCCATTAGAATACATCTCACAGCAATTTCTGCTTATCTGCAAATTACACATTCAACCTCACTATTTAGAATCCCAGTCATAAACGCATTTATGGAGGGTCTAAAAAGGATCATTCCACCGAGAACACCACCAGTTCCTTCGTGGAACCTCAATATTGTATTAACGCGACTCATGGGTCCACCATTCAAACCCATGCACTCTTGTGAAATGCAATACTTAACTTGGAAAGTAGCCTTCCTAATAGCTATCACATCTCTCAGAAGAGTAAGTGAAATACTAGCCTTTACCATACAGGAACCCTTTATACAAATACACAAACATAAATTGGTTCTACGCACAAATCCCAAATTTTTGCCAAAAGTTATATCACCGTTCCACTTAAACCAAACTGTGGAACTCCCAGTGTTTTTTCCACAACCAGACTCTGTAGCTGAAAGAGCATTACATACATTAGACATAAAAAGAGCTCTAATGTACTACATTGATAGAACCAAACAGTTTCGCAAAACAAAACAATTGTTTGTAGCTTACCAAAAACCTCATACAGGAAATCCAATATCCAAACAAGGCATTGCCAGATGGATAGTTAAATGTATTCAAACCTGTTATGTTAAAGCTAAGAGAGAACTGCCTATTACACAGAAGGCACACTCCACTAGAAAGAAAGGCGCCACAATGGCCTTTCTAGGAAATATACCAATGACGGAAAACTGTAAGGCAGCCACATGGTCTCTGCCTCATACATTCACTAAACATTACTGCGTGGATGTGTTAACAACACAACAAGCCACAGTAGGACAAGCAGTACTAAGAACATTATTTCAAACAACTTCAACTCCTACAGGCTAAACCACCGCTTTTGGGGGAGATAACTGCTTACTAGTGTAGGAAAGTACCATCTTGCCTGGCATGTTACCCCCATTTGTCACTGTATATATGTTGTTTTAGTTGTATGTGTCACTGGGACCCTGGTAACCCAGGGCCCCAGTGCTCATAAGTGTGCCTGAATGTGTTACCTGTGTAGTGACTAACTGTCTCACTGAGGCTCTGCTAACCAGAACCTCAGTGGTTATGCTCTCTCATTTCTTTCCAAATTGTCACTGACAGGCTAGTGACCATTTTTACCAATTTACATTGGCTTACTGGAACACCCTTATAATTCCCTAGTATATGGTACTGAGGTACCCAGGGTATTGGGGTTCCAGGAGATCCCTATGGGCTGCAGCATTTCTTTTGCCACCCATAGGGAGCTCTGACAATTCTTACACAGGCCTGCCACTGCAGCCTGAGTGAAATAACGTCCACGTTATTTCACAGCCATTTTACACTGCACTTAAGTAACTTATAAGTCACCTATATGTCTAACCTTTACCTGGTAAAGGTTAGGTGCAAAGTTACTTAGTGTGAGGGCACCCTGGCACTAGCCAAGGTGCCCCCATATTGTTTTGAGCCAATTCCCTGAACTTTGTGAGTGCGGGGACACCATTACACGCGTGCACTACATATAGGTCACTACCTATATGTAGCTTCACAATGGTAACTCCGAATATGGCCATGTAACATGTCTATGATCATGGAATTGCCCCCTCTATGCCATCCTGGCATAGTTGGCACAATCCCATGATCCCAGTGGTCTGTAGCACAGACCCTGGTACTGCCAAACTGCCCTTCCTGGGGTTTCACTGCAGCTGCTGCTGCTGCCAACCCCTCAGACAGGCAGCTGCCCTCCTGGGGTCCAGCCAGGCCTGGCCCAGGATGGCAGAACAAAGAACTTCCTCTGAGAGAGGGTGTGACACCCTCTCCCTTTGGAAAATGGTGTGAAGGCAGGGGAGGAGTAGCCTCCCCCAGCCTCTGGAAATGCTTTGTTGGGCACAGAGGTGCCCATTTCTGCATGAGCCAGTCTACACCGGTTCAGGGGACCCCTTAGCCCTGCTCTGGCGCGAAACTGGACAAAGGAAAGGGGAGTGACCACTCCCCTGACCTGCACCTCCCCTGGGAGGTGTCCAGAGCTCCTCCAGTGTGCTCCAGACCTCTGCCATCTTGGAAACAGAGGTGCTGCTGGCACACTGGACTGCTCTGAGTGGCCAGTGCCACCAGGTGACGTCAGAGACTCCTTGTGATAGGCTCCTTCAGGTGTTGCTAGCCTATCCTCTCTCCTAGGTAGCCAAACCCTCTTTTCTGGCTATTTAGGGTCTCTGTCTCTGGGGAAACTGCAGATAACGAATGCATGAGCTCAGCCGAGTTCCTCTGCATCTCTCTCTTCACCTTCTGATAAGGAATCGACTGCTGACCGCGCTGGAAGCCTGCAAACCTGCAACATAGTAGCAAAGACGACTACTGCAACTCTGTAACGCTGATCCTGCCGCCTTCTCGACTGTTTTCCTGCTTGTGCATGCTGTGGGGGTAGTCTGCCTCCTCTCTGCACCAGAAGCTCCGAAGAAATCTCCCGTGGGTCGACGGAATCTTCCCCCTGCAACCGCAGGCACCAAAAAGCTGCATTACCGGTCCCTTGGGTCTCCTCTCAGCACGACGAGCGAGGTCCCTCGAATCCAGCGACTCTGTCCAAGTGACCCCCACAGTCCAGTGACTCTTCAGTCCAAGTTTGGTGGAGGTAAGTCCTTGCCTCACCTCGCTGGGCTGCATTGCTGGGAACCGCGACTTTTGCAGCTACTCCGGCCCCTGTGCACTTCCGGCGGAAATCCTTTGTGCACAGCCAAGCCTGGGTCCACGGCACTCTAACCTGCATTGCACGACTTTCTAAGTTGGTCTCCGGCGACGTGGGACTCCTTTGTGCAACTTCGGCGAGCACCGTTTCATGCATCCTCGTAGTGCCTGTTTCTGGCACTTCTCCGGGTGCTACCGGCTTCAGAGAGGGCTCCTTGTCTTGCTCGACGTCCCCTCTCTCTGCTGGTCCAATTTGCGACCTCCTGGTCCCTCCTGGGCCTCAGCAGCGTCCAAAAACGCTAACCGCACGATTTGCAGCTAGCAAGGCTTGTTGGCGTTCTTTCGGCGGGAAAACACTTCTGCACGACTCTCCACGGGATCCGTCCACCAAAGGGGAAGTCTCTAGCCCTTTTCGTTCCTGCAGAAACCTCAGCTTCTTCTGTCCAGTAGAAGCTTCTTTGCACCCGCAGTTGGCATTTCCTGGGCATCTGCCCATCTCCGACTTGCTTGTGACTTTTGGACTTGGTCCCCTTGTTCCACAGGTACCCTAGATTGGAAATCCACAGTTGTTGCATTGCTGGTTTGTGTCTTTCCTGCATTATTCCTCTAACACAACTTCTTTGTCCTTAGGGGAACTTTAGTGCACTTTGCACTCACTTTTCAGGGTCTTGGGGAGGGTTATTTTTCTAACTCACTATTTTCTAATAGTCCCAGCGACCCTCTACAAGGTCACATAGGTTTGGGGTCCATTCGTGGTTCGCATTCCACTTTTGGAGTATATGGTTTGTGTTGCCCCTATCCCTATGTTTCCCCATTGCATCCTATTGTAACTATACATTGTTTGCACTGTTTTCTAAGACTATACTGCATATTTTTGCTATTGTGTATATATATCTTGTGTATATTTCCTATCCTCTCACTGAGGGTACACTCTAAGATACTTTGGCATATTGTCATAAAAATAAAGTACCTTTATTTTTAGTATAACTGTGTATTGTGTTTTCTTATGATATTGTGCATATGACACTAGGTGGTACTGTAGTAGCTTCACACGTCTCCTAGTTCAGCCTAAGCTGCTCTGCTAAGCTACCATTATCTATCAGCCTAAGCTGCTAGACCCCCTATACACTAATAAGGGATAACTGGGCCTGGTGCAAGGTGCAAGTACCCCTTGGTACTCACTACAAGCCAGTCCAGCCTCCTACAACTAGTCTATGCACAACATGTGTATCTGCAGCTACACATGCCATCGAACGGAAAATGTCACTTACCCAGTGTACATCTGTTTGTGGCATGAGACGCTGCAGATTCACATGCGCCCTCCCACCTCCCCGGGAGCCTGTAATACTTTTGATCACATTATGTACATACATACTTACTCCATTGCATGGGCACTATTACTATATACACAACTCCTACCTCACCCTCTGCGGGGAAAACAATCTAAGATGGAGTCGACGCCCATGCGCAATGGAGCCGAAATGGGAAAAGACTTCTTCGAAGAAAAACAACTTGTAACACTCCGAGCCCAACACTAGATGGCGGGATATGCACAGCATGTGAATAAAGTGGTGGCTAGCCTGTAGGGGTTGAAGTGGTTTGAAATAGTTTTTTAAGTACTGCTTGACCAACATTGGCCTGTTGCTTTGATAATACATCCACACAGTAATGTTTTGTGAATGTATGTGGTGTGGACCATGGGCAGCTTTGCATTTGTCTGCCATTGGTATGTTACTTAAAAATGCCATAGAAGCACCTTTTTTCCTAGGGGAATGTGCTTTAGCAGTTATCAAAAGTTTTCTTTTTGCTTCAATGTAATATGTTTAAATACATCTCACAATCCATCTAGCTAATCCTTATTTAGAGATAGGATTTCCTTTATGTGGCTGTTGGAAAGCAACAAAAAGTTGTTTAGTTTTCCTAAACTCTTTTGTTCTGTTCTTATGCTGTGGTGAATGATTAAGGTACCTCAGTTGTAGATGAATGAGTCAGAGTAAAAGAGTGGAGATGAGAGAAAAAGAAGGTGATGGGGGTGAAAAGTAGGGAGTACATGGGGAAGAGGTGTGAGTAGGGAGAGGTGAATGTAGGCGCATGGGGGAGGCGGGAGAATGAGTGAGTGAATGGATGAATGATCGAGTGATCGGATGATCGTGGTTACATAGACGAGTGAGACATAAAGTTTGCACCAGAGTTTACAATTCTTCATTGGTGTTATCATCAGGTATAAGTTTAGTGAGTTACAGGCAGTTATGGTGAACTGGACCCATTACCACCATGTGTCCGGGGATAGTTTGAGTCTTTCCATTTATTGAGGATAACTTTAAGGCCAATTGTGACTAGAATGTTCCATAGGAGACGATCCTCTTTGTTTAATGCCTTATTAATGTCAGTGGGGAAGATGCCCAGTGTAATAGAGGCTAAAGTAGGAGTCAATTTTGTATGACTAAAGATATTGTAATGCTGATATCCTGCCAGAACATTTTGGTGGAGGTGCACTCCATTAGCATGTGTTTTAAGTCTCCTGTTTCCTTCTCACAGCTCCAGCATATGTTGGAGGATTGGAGGCCTAGTTTGTGTGTGCAATCCAATATCTGCTTTGTGCTAGTGATGGAGTTATTTTGTTGGAAGTGAGGTTACTCCAGGTAGATGGCCAGTCCAGTGAGACTTTGGAGTGTTGTTGAAATCTAATAATAACGTGTTCGATGGCATCTGTCGCTGTAGATACGCATGTTTTGCAATAGCTCGCCATCTGATGTTGGGCCGGAGTGTTACAAGTTGTTTTTCTTCGAAGAAGTCTTTCGAGTCACGGGACCGAGTGACTCCTCCTTTTGTCTCCATTGCGCATGGGCGTCGACTCCATCTTCGATTGTTTTTTTTCCGCCATCGGGTTCGGACGTGTTCCTGTCGCTCCGAGTTTCGGAACGGAAAGATAGCTAATTTCGGAAGATTTTCGTCGGTATTGTTGCGTTCGGGATCGGCGTAGTTAGATTCAACACCGCATCGAAGATCGAAGAGCTCCGGTGCCCTTCGGGGTAGTTTTTCGATCCCCCGTCGGGGCCTGGTCGGCCAGACCGCGTGCTGAAGAACGCCGATGGAACGGACCCCGTTCCGTTTCTGCCCCAAATGCCACAATAAATACCCCTATACAGACCAACACTTGGTCTGTAACCTGTGCCTGTCACCTGAGCACAGTGAAGACACCTGCGAGGCCTGTCGTGCGTTCCGGTCCCAAAAAACACTCCGAGACCGTCGAGCCAGAAGACTTCAGATGGCGTCCGCGCCGACAGCCCACCGAGAGTTCGAGGAACAAGAAGAGGAAGGTACCTTCTCGATCCAAGACTCAGACTCCGAAGGATTCGACGATACACAAACCGTGAGTAAGACGTCGAAAACCACACAGAGGAAGATTTACAAGGCCCAGGGGACGCCACTGCCATCAGGCCATGGCTCCACCCATAAATTCGGTGACCGACCGTCGGCACCGAAAAAGGCCCAAACAGTGCCGAGATCGTCCGACTCCGGTCGAGACACCGGCACGCAGCCTTCTCGGGACCGAGAAAGTGCTGGAGACAAGCCTCGACACCGAGATGCCGGTGTGGACACGGCTCGACGCCGAGACAGCGGCACCGAAGAAGATCGACGCCGAGAGGTTTCGGCCCCGAAAAAGAAAAAAGTCACCTCGGAGCCGAAAAAACACGCAGACAGGGTTTCGGTGCCGAAACAAACTGCAAGCGACCCAGCTTCAGGCTCTTATACAGAAGAGCACTCGCTAACCTCCCAAATGCAAAAGCATAGGTTTGAGGAAGAGCTACAATCAACTGATGTGGACCATACGCAAAAGCGTATTTTCATACAGCAGGGGACAGGAAAAATAAGCACCCTTCCCCCCATTAGAAGAAAGAGAAGGTTGGAGTTCCAAACTGAACACACACCACAACCAAAAGTGGTGAAAAGAGTTACCCCACCACCCTCTCCTCCGCCCGTGATTAACGTCTCACCAGCACAAACTCCATCACACTCCCCAGCTCACACCACCATAAGCCAGGGTGACCAAGATCAAGACGCATGGGACCTATACGACGCCCCAGTGTCAGATAACAGTCCGGAGGCATACCCTACGAAGCCATCTCCACCAGAGGACAGCACCGCGTATTCTCAAGTGGTGGCTAGAGCAGCACAATTTCACAACGTAAGCCTCCACTCAGAACAGGTCGAGGATGATTTTTTATTCAACACACTCTCCTCCACCCACAGCTCATACCAAAGCCTGCCTATGCTCCCTGGTATGCTCCAGCACGCAAAAGAAATCTTTAAGGAGCCGGTCGAAAGTAGGGCTATCACACCAAGGGTGGAAAAAAAGTATAAGGCGCCTCCTACAGACCCGGTTTTCATCACTACACAGCTGCCACCAGACTCTGTCGTTGTAGGAGCAGCTAGGAAAAGGGCCAACTCCCACACATCTGGAGATGCACCACCCCCAGATAAAGAAAGCCGCAAGTTCGATGCAGCTGGTAAGAGAGTCGCAGCACAAGCTGCAAACCAGTGGCGCATCGCGAACTCCCAGGCACTACTTGCGCGCTATGACAGAGCCCACTGGGACGAGATGCAACATCTCATTGAACATCTGCCCAAGGACTTACAAAATAGGGCAAAACAAGTGGTTGAGGAGGGACAGACCATTTCCAACAACCAGATCCGCTCCTCCATGGACGCTGCAGATACAGCTGCACGGACAATTAATACATCTGTAACTATCAGAAGGCATGCATGGCTCCGAACGTCTGGATTTAAACCAGAGATTCAACAAGCAGTTCTCAATATGCCTTTTAACGAAAAAGAACTGTTCGGTCCAGAAGTGGACACAGCGATTGAGAAACTCAAAAAAGATACGGACACTGCTAAAGCCATGGGCGCACTCTACTCCCCGCAGAGCAGAGGCAATTACAGCACATTCCGTAAAACACCCTTTCGAGGGGGGTTTCGGGGTCAGAGCACACAAGCCAGCACCTCACAAGCAACACCGTCCAGTTACCAGGGACAGTATAGAGGAGGTTTTCGGGGACAATATAGAGGAGGGCAATTCCCTAGGAATAGAGGAAGATTTCAGAGCCCCAAAACCCCTACTACTAAACAGTGACTCACATGTCACTCACCCCCTCCACACAACACCAGTGGGGGGAAGAATAAGTCATTATTACAAAGCATGGGAGGAAATCACTACAGACACTTGGGTTCTAGCAATTATCCAACATGGTTATTGCATAGAATTTCTACAATTCCCTCCAAACATACCACCAAAAGCACAAAATTTGACAACACACCATTCCAATCTCCTGGAGATAGAAGTGCAGGCACTATTGCAAAAGAATGCAATCGAATTAGTGCCAAACACACAAATAAACACAGGAGTTTACTCACTGTACTTTCTGATACCAAAGAAGGACAAAACGCTGAGACCAATCCTAGACCTCAGAGTAGTGAACACTTTAATCAAATCAGACCACTTTCACATGGTCACACTACAAGAAGTATTGCCATTGCTAAAACTACACGACTACATGGCAACTTTAGACCTCAAGGATGCTTATTTCCATATACCAATACACCCATCGCACAGGAAATACCTAAGGTTTGTATTCAAGGGAATACATTACCAATTCAAGGTACTGCCTTTCGGATTAACAACCGCACCAAGAGTCTTTACCAAATGTCTAGCGGTAGTCGCTGCACACATAAGAAGGCAGCAAATACATGTGTTCCCATATCTAGACGACTGGCTAATCAAGGCCCATTCGTTAATAGAGTGCTCAAATCACACAAATCATATCATACAAACCCTCTTCAAACTAGGGTTCACCGTCAATTTCACAAAATCCAAAATTCTGCCGCGCAAGGTACAACAATACCTGGGAGCCATAATAGACACATCAAAAGGAGTAGCCACTCCAAGTCCCCAAAGAATTCAAAATTTCAACACCATCATACAACGCATGTATCCAACACAAAGGATACAAGCAAAGATGGTACTACAACTCCTAGGCATGATGTCTTCATGCATAGCCATTGTCCCAAACGCAAGACTGCACATGAGGCCCTTACAACAGTGCCTAGCATCACAATGGTCACAAGCACAGGGTCACTTTCTAGATCTGGTGTTAATAGACCGCCAAACTTACCTCTCGCTTCTGTGGCGGAACAACATAAATTTAAACAAAGGGCGGCCTTTCCAAGACCCAGTGCCACAATACGTAATAACAACAGATGCTTCCATGACAGGGTGGGGAGCACACCTCGATCAACACAGCATACAAGGACAATGGAACGTACATCAAACAAAACTGCATATAAATCACCTAGAACTTCTAGCAGTTTTTCAAGCACTAAAAGCTTTCCAACCAATAATAGTTCACAAATACATTCTCGTCAAAACAGACAACATGACAACAATGTATTATCTAAACAAGCAAGGGGGGACGCACTCCACGCAGTTAAGCCTGCTAGCACAAAAGATTTGGCGTTGGGCAATTCACAACCAAATTCGCCTAATAGCACAATTTATACCAGGGATCCAAAATCAACTCGCAGACAATCTCTCTCGAGATCACCAACAGGTCCACGAATGGGAAATTCACCCCCAAATTCTGAACACTTATTTCAAACTCTGGGGAACACCTCAGATAGACTTGTTTGCGACAAAGGAGAACGCAAAATGCCAAAACTTCGCATCCAGATACCCACACAAACGGTCCCAAGGCAATGCCCTATGGATGAACTGGTCAGGGATATTTGCTTACGCTTTTCCTCCTCTCCCTCTCCTTCCTTACCTGGTAAACCAACTCAGTCAAAACAAACTCAAACTCATATTAATAGCACCAACTTGGGCAAGGCAACCCTGGTACACAACGCTGCTAGACCTATCAGTAGTACCCTGCATCAAATTGCCCAACAGGCCAGATCTGTTGACACAGCACAACCAAAAGATCAGACACCCAGATCCAGCATCGCTGAATCTAGCAATCTGGCTCCTGAAATCCTAGAATTCGGGCACTTACAACTTACCCAAGAATGTATGGAAGTCATAAAACAAGCCAGAAGGCCATCCACCAGGTACTGCTATGCAAGTAAATGGAAGAGGTTTGTTTGCTACTGCCATATTAATCAAATACAACCATTACACACAACTCCAGAACATGTAGTGGGTTACTTGCTTCACTTACAAAAATGTAACCTGGCTTTCTCTTCCATTAAAATACACCTTGCAGCAATATCTGCATACCTGCAGACTACCTATTCAACTTCCCTATATAAGATACCAGTCATTAAAGCATTCATGGAGGGCCTTAGGAGATTTATACCACCAAGAACACCACCTGTTCCTTCATGGAACCTAAATGTTGTCCTAACTAGACTTATGGGTCCACCTTTTGAACCCATGCACTCCTGCGAAATACAGTTCCTAACCTGGAAGGTGGCATTTCTCATCGCCATTACTTCCCTAAGAAGAGTAAGCGAGATTCAGGCGTTTACAATACAGGAACCTTTTATACAACTACACAAGAATAAGGTCGTCCTAAGGACCAATCCTAAATTTTTGCCAAAGGTTATTTCACCGTTCCATCTAAATCAAACAGTGGAACTTCCAGTGTTCTTTCCACAGCCAGATACCGTAGCTGAAAGGGCACTACATACATTAGATGTCAAAAGAGCATTGATGTATTACATTGACAGAACAAAAAACATCAGAAAGACTAAACAACTATTTATTGCATTTCAAAAACCTCATGCAGGAAACCCAATATCAAAACAAGGTATAGCCAGATGGATAGTTAAATGCATCCAAATCTGCTACCTTAAAGCTAAACGACAGCTGCCCATTACACCAAGGGCACACTCAACCAGAAAGAAAGGTGCTACCATGGCCTTTCTAGGAAACATCCCAATGCAAGAAATATGTAAGGCAGCCACATGGTCTACGCCTCACACATTCACCAAGCACTACTGTGTAGACGTGTTATCCGCACAACAAGCCACAGTAGGTCAAGCCGTATTAAGAACATTATTTCAGACTACTTCCACTCCTACAGGCTGATCCACCGCTTTTGGGGAGATAACTGCTTACTAGTCTATGCAAAACATGCGTATCTACAGCGACAGATGCCATCGAACTGAAAATGTCACTTACCCAGTGTACATCTGTTCGTGGCATCAGTCGCAGTAGATTCGCATGTGCCCACCCGCCTCCCCGGGAGCCTGTAGCAGTTTGGAAGTTACCTTCAACTATTTATATATGTATCATCTCAACCTTAAATAGGTGCATACTTAGTCACTCCATTGCATGGGCACTATTACTACAATTCAACTCCTACCTCACCCTCTGCGGGGAAAAACAATCGAAGATGGAGTCGACGCCCATGCGCAATGGAGACAAAAGGAGGAGTCACTCGGTCCCGTGACTCGAAAGACTTCTTCGAAGAAAAACAACTTGTAACACTCCGGCCCAACACCAGATGGCGAGCTATTGCAAAACATGCGAATCTACTGCGACTGATGCCACGAACAGATGTACACTGGGTAAGTGACATTTTCATTTCCACTTGTCTTGGGTTAGTTTATTTAGTGAGTTTTTTGTGGGGGATAGGTGGGAGTACAGTTTGGAAGTTAGGTGACTGCTTTTTTGTAAATGTTTCTAATGTACCCGGGTAGGTCACGGGCCTGGAGGTTTATGTTTGGCTATCAGCAATTTTATTTTAAGGAAATTGTAAAAGTCTGTATCATTTATGTCAAATTTGTCTTTACTTTGAGAGAATGATATGAGTTTTGAGGGGGGTGCCCATATCTCTCACCAGGAGAATATATTTTTTGCCCATTTCTCTATATACATCGTTCTGCCTTCCAGTTTTACGTTTTCATTGTGCCATAGTGAGGCTAGACATGATTAATTTTGTTGGGTAGCTTGTTAGTTTTTTGGAGTACCTTTGTTGTGCTGGATAGAATGTTTATAGAGTGGTGTCCTTTAATTTTTTTGTTGGTTAGAAACGAAGTGAGGTATAATTGTTTAGCGAGGGTGATTTCAATAGCAAGACGAGGGGTTGCTGGTGGTTAGGAGCCAGTGGCTATCCTGTTTCAGAGGAAGGCATGTTGGTATCTCCAGTAGTTGGGAAAGTTTAGGCCGCCAAGTTTTTTAGGAAGTCTCAGTTTCTTTAGGGCAGTTCTGGGGTTTTTAGACGTCCAGAGGAATTCTGTAAGTAACATGTCTATTTTAGTAGAAAAGGTGTCTCAGAAGTATAAGGGGGACAGGCTGATTAAAAAGTTAATGAGGGGAAGTAATCATCATTTTGATAGATTCTATTGTACCTCACCAAGTAATGAACCTGGTTGACCATTTGTCGAAGCGATCTTTGATGTTATCTAGCACTTTTTTCTTGTTGATATCGATGGACTCTTTAAGGTTATGGGTTAACCATATACACTGGTATTTTATCTTATCTGGGGCCCATTTGTGACCATAAGGAATGACGTGTGAACTGTTGAACTGTTGCAGTGCACATTGAGAGGAAGAACCTCTGTCTTTTCCTTGTTGAGGCAGTAGCCTGACATCTTAGAGTAGTCATTGATGGTGGATATGATGTGTGGAAAGGTTGAGTCTGCTTGGGTGGTAAAAAAACAGAATGTCATTTGCGTAGTCAGCTATTTTTTGTGGGCCTTATGAGAAAGCAATACCAAGGATGAATGGATTTTCTCTGATCAATGTAAGTTAGGGGTTCTACCGTTAGTAGAAATAGTAGGGGGAAAAGAGGGCATGCTTGTCTGGTTCCTTGTTGGAGGTAAAAGGGATTAGACAACTTTGCATTGATGTTTATTCTAGCTTTCGGTTCTTTGTGTAGAGCAAGGATCATTTTTGAGAGAGAAGGGCCAAAGTTGAAGGAAGTGAGTGAGGCTTGGAGGAAGGTCCACGATACCCTATCAAAGGCTTTCTCTGAGTTTAGTGCTATTGTGCGGGGTGGTTGGTGCAGGAGTATGCCTATTTCAATTGCATGGCTAAAAAGTCTGATATTATCTGTGCTGAATCTTTCTTTGATAAATCCTGATTGAGAGGGATGTATTATGTTTTTGAAAATGGGCTCTATTCTGAGGGCTAGGTTCTTTGCGTATATTTTGCAGTCTTTTTATGAGGGATATGGGTCAGTAGTTCTTGGGTGGGTCTTTACCTTCTTTGGATATAACAATTATGGCTGCCTCTGCAGCAGAGCCCTCAACGGAGCTAGTGGAGAAGAAGTGGGCGAATAAAAGAAATCTTCTAAGTGAGTGATTAGGGAGGTACCCCAAGTTTGAAAGAATGACACTGGGAAGCCGTCTGGGCCAGGAGTCTTCCTGGGTTTTATTGTTTTGATCGCGTTTATGATTTCTTTGCGACAAATCGATTGTTCTAGTGATTCTTTTGTTGATTCATCTATCTTAGTTACATTAATTTTGTTAAGCATGTCATAAGATGTGGTATTAGTTTTGGAGTAGAGGTTATGGTAATATTTTTCGAAGGTATTTAGAATGTCCTTCTCTTTTGTAAATGTGATGCCATGTTTGTTGGTTATAGAGTTTATTCTTGTCTTCTGACAGGACTGTTTTAAATAAGAGGTAAATATTTTCCCAGCTTTATTATGTCCACAGAAATTAAAGCCTTTGTATTTTTGGACTATTAGGTGGCTTTGTTACTCAGAATCTTGTTGTATTCATACTTGAGTTTAATTTGATTGTTTGATTGAGTCTTGTCTTTGGTGTGTTTGAGATCTTTCTCTAATGCTTTTATGTTTAGTTCTAGTTGGTCTAAGGTTTTGTTGTCTACTTTGTTTTTCTTTGACATAAGTTTAATCATGTGCCCACGGATAGTGCAATTCAAGGCATCCCAGAATATTTGTACATTTGGACCAGAAGACCTATTGAGTTCTTTATATTAATCAATCTCTTTTTTTATTATTTCCTTAAAGGAGGGTTCCTCCGGAAGGAGATGGTTCATTCTCCATGATTTTGCTCCTGATATCTTGCAGCGATATCGTAGAGTAATGAAATACAGGCTTGGTCTGAGACTAGGATTGGTTCAATGGTTGGGGAAGAAGTGGCTAGGACGTGAGTTTCGTCAATTAAGATATAATATGTGAGAGAATGTATTGAGCGGATGGGTGAAAAATTAGTAATCTTTCCCTGTGGGTTTAAATAGTCTCCCTATGTCTTTAAGTTTTAGAGAATTGCACATGTTTAGCATTTGTTTATGGGATTTGTTATGGGATTTGTTGGATTCAAAGTGACCTGCAAAAATCCTGTCAAGGGTGGCATCCCAAGGAAAAATTGAAATCTCCTCCTAGAATCATTCTGCAATTGGGAGGTAAAGTTGAGTGTTTTTATTGAAATGAATCCAAAAAGTAGGGTTGTCGTTATTCGGAGCATAGACGTTCATGACTATGATTTCAGTGTTGTCCCTCTGTATTTTTATAAGAAGCCATCTGCCTTCGGTGTCCGCTTCTGAGGACAGGATAGTGAGGTCAAAGGAATTTGTGATAGGGGTGAACAACCCGCTTTTTTTGTTAGTTGATGGGGTGTATGCTAAGTCAATAACCCATGCTTTTCTTTTTAGCAGGATTTACTCTTTCCTTGGTTTCTTGAAGGAGAATGAGGTCTCCCTTCATTTTATGTGTATTGTGTAGGATTTTCTGACATTTGGTTGGGGTGATTTAGACCCTTGACATCAAGAGAGTATTTTTATGTTCCGTGTTTTTGTGGGAGGTGAGTCTTCTCGTTGATGTAACCAGCTAAATACCAGTTCGTGTTTGCCCAGGAGGTGTGGTGAACATTTGGGTTTAAAGGCATGGCATGGGTGAGAGAGGAATGGGAGCGGGTAGAGAAGAGAGAAAGGAGACAGTAGAGTAGGACAGGACAGGAGTAAAGAAGAAGACATGGAGAAGAAAATGATAATATAGTGGTTGATTAAATATTTGTGACGAGAATCAAGATACCATGGAGAGGTATCTGACAAAATCAAACTGAGGAGAGGAGATGGATACCACAAGTGGTCAAGCCTTGGTCCAGAGTGCAGTCTTGCCGCGCCCTGCATATAATAGGGTTTGTATTAAGAGTCACGGCAGTGACTAACTATGGTATGTTTACCTATATTGTATGATAGTTGAAGTGCCTGACGATGTTTCCATAGATGTGCCTAGTGAGATAGTTGCCATTTAGTGGAAGTGGCTAATAATGTGTATTTTGTTGTTTATATTAACGTATTTGCAGCTATAGTAGTCTTATATAGGGAAAGTGTAATATTTGTTCAGAGTGAGGTGGCTATTTGTGGGATGGGTGTTAGTTGGTGATACATGTGTCATTATTTCTGCTGAGTTAAGTTTTTATGTCAACAGTTAGGGTTGTGAAAAATGGTACTTGATGTGTTTCATAATTATGGAGTACAGTGTACAGTTTGCATTAAATTCTACACTTAGTGTCATTATAGTGCTAACAGTTTAAACAAGTTTATCAGTAAGGTGTCTACCTAGAAACAACATATTATCAACCCAGTACCAGCATAACGTTCTAATAGTGCTAGCATATTCTCAGCATAGATTCAAAACATATCGAAGTGAGTCGGTCGAGTGTCCCCATGTTACTGCATTGCATTGCAGTTAGAGCGGGCAAACGTTGGTTGATTTTTGTATTGTCCAACCTGTGGGTCAAAACAAAGTTTCAATAGCAAATGTACAACAGCTAAGTAGCCATTGGATGGCACTAGATTGTTATGATATTATTATCAATGTATTCATTAATGCCAGTATGGGATTTGATAAATCTAAATTATATTTAAAGTGAAAAGATGAAACTTTGCACTAAATCCATCATCGGGTTGAAGGCAATTCTAAAACATCCAATTTAGCCGGAGCAGGTCAAAGGTCATTATAGAGATGCTGTACCAATCATTGAGGAAGAGAAGAGAAGTCTTACCGTTGGTTAGGGTTAACAGTAGGTTGTTAGGTTATTAGTAGGTGCTAGTCAGTTAGTTTAGTTAACATTTTGTAGGTTGCTCACCACTTTATTCTATTCTCTCTCGATTTGAAGAAGTAGAACCAAATCAAAAGAAATTCGGCCTGTTATAGTTATTATGCAAGAATGAGCTTGTACGCCCATGTGTTGATCAGAGTTAAGTATGAACCATTCCTTCCGAGTTTTTAAGAAATCATTTACAGTATTTGGAATCCAGTTCCTTAGGGTCTTCAGAAATGATGGTTTTGCTGTTGTAAGTAGTTTTTATTTGTGCAGGACCAATAAACGAAAATTGCATTTAGATATCTTTTAGAGTTTTCCTTTGGGAAAGGAACGCTTTTTTGTTTCTTGAAAGTGTCTTTTGGAGTAATCTTGAGAGATCCCAATAGAGGTGCCTTGCCGCGTAATTCTTTGTAATTCCTTCATCTGTGTGAGGATTATTCTCAGCCCCCTCCTGTCTGCAATTTGGGAGGAGAAATTGAGGATCCAAATGTGTGTAGCTTAGAAGTAAGAAAGTTCTGGAGCTTGCTTTAGAGAGAGCTGTATTAAATGGAGGTGGCCAGCTTAGTGTCAGGCGTAGGATGGGAGGGCCTGTGCCACATTTGCTCTACTCAGTAGGTTAGTTTTATATTATAGGTTGCTACCCTTATAGAACGTTGTATAGTAGTGCCACTAAGTGCTCACCTCTAGGGGTAGGATGTTCGTAGTCAAGTAAAGATTCATCCACGTGGAGGCCTGGTGTTGACCATTTTAGGGCCAGGCATTGTGAGGCAGCTTCTGGAGCATGTGGTTATAAGAGGTGTTTCTCACAAAGGTTTCTCTCCAAAAATGGGTAGCTGAAAGCACCACACCTTCCTAAGTCCTGAGTACTGTTTAAGTGTCCGGGGAGGCAGTGTATCAGCAGAGGGGGCCATTTTGTCCCTCAGCATAGCAGAGCTCTCCAATTAGGCAGCCGTTTTCCTTGGCGGTAGCTGGTTGCTTTTCGATTAAGTTGTAGACACTGTGGTAGTCTCCTGTCTGAATACCACATATGCCTCCTTTTGCCCAAAGTTAAAATTAATGGGGACTTTCTTCACTTGGTTAAGATAGCCTGTCAATGCATTTATCACAGTATACAGTCAGTGAAGTACCTCAAGCCATATGCTCCTGCTCTCCCGCTCTTAGGCATACCTACACAGCGGAGTTACTTAACTGCCACACAGTTGCAAAGGTGGAATGTGGTTGTCATAGATACACCTGGTGAACTTTTTCAGCAGGGGCGCTTGCTTTGCTTTCTGAAACACAGGATTGTATGGTCTACATAAGGACCCCAACTTGAGCTTTCCATGCACATTGAAACATTACTGATGCAGAGATAACCACGCACTCAATAATACAAATGTTCGCACAGTGGAACATTACTACACGAAACATGGCATATACGTTAACACAACACCTTCTGGGAGGGGAAAACACTTAAAGTCCTCTCCTGGAACGCCAACGGCTTAGGACATAGAGTGAAACAGGGCCTTGTAGTCAGATATCTGAAGCTACAAGACCCAGATCTGGTCCTACTGCAGGAGACACATCTAACATGAAAACAAGTGGGGTTTTCTCACACAAGGCTGCTACTGCCTGTTGGCCAATGCTGGGTTCACGGATGGCTCTAGAGAGTGTTGGGAATGGTGGACCTATAGATGGAGGAACATCTCCGGGAAAGACAATACTCATGTGCCTCTAACTCTGTGCTTTCTCTCTCCTTTGGATTGCTGACTCAGTGTTTCAGCTGCTGAGAGTTCAGGCACACAGAATATCTTCCCTGGGGCATTTCATACCACTCTCCAGTGGTCATGACCCTATACTCTGGCCAGGGGACACGGGCGGTATGGAGACTGGATCCCTTGGAGCTCACAGACTGGATCATGAGATAGTCGGTACACAGGCCACTGACTTATATTTTCAAGACAACAAGGAGGCAGAGCCCTCCCATGTTACAATGCAGGAAGCCTGCAAAACAGTGCTGAGGAAGTTAACTGATATCACAGATTTCTGGGAAAAATAAGGAAAGAGAGAGGGAAAGCAGGTACCTTGAAAACTACCTGGTGCAGGGGATGCTGATAAATAATGTGGCAAAACCAACCCTGCAAGCTCAACAGGTGAAGACCATTAAATATAGATACCTGACATAGCGCAAGGCTAGGACACAATAAAAGCACACGCAAAGCAGACTGTATGAGTGAGGCAACAAGGCAGGAAAGATATTGGCATGGCTGGCCTGGCAGGAAGAGGGACATAGCAGGATCTATAGAATATCTAGGCAGGGTTAGGGGAAGGAAGATACACCAGATGCCATCACACAGACGTTCATGAAGTACCTAGGACAGGTATACCAAACACTGCCCTGGGATATCCAGGACAATATGGATGGCTTCATGAGTGACTTCTAGTGCCGCAGCTTGGGGATGATGCAAGACAGTCTCTGGAGGTGGAGATATTGGAAATAGAAAGTTTGGCGGCCCTGTCCCAGCTTAAGGAAAAGAAGTCCCCTGATCCGAACACCCTCCCAGTGGAATTCTTTAAATGCATGAAATCACACACAGTGGCACCCCAAAGGGCCATGTACAGTGAAGCGAGACTGCTGCCCGTGGACCCAAACCAGACTGACATTGTACTAATCCACAAAGAAGGAAGCTGCCTGAGGAGTGTGCCTCATATAGGCCAATTTCACTCCTCAAAATGGAGACAAATGTTTTTGCAAAAAAGTTGGCAAACAAACAGACCCAATTAGTGGGCACAGTGGTCACTCCAGATCAGTCAGGGGTTCATTCCCAACAAATCCACCAGACATAATTTAAGACGCTTATTTGGCTGTCTGTCCAGGAGAGATGGACTGCGGGAGCCATCGATACTGCTGGCCCTGTAGTCTGAGAAAGCGTTTGACTCAAAGGAGTGGCCCTACCTATTTGCAATCCTACGGATGGGCTTTAGCCGTCCTTTCTGGAATGGGTCAGAGTTTTATACAGGAAGCCCTTGGCTCGTATCAGGGACAACAGAGCACTCTCAACAGAATTTAGGCTGCTGTGTGGCAGGAGACATGGGTGCCCTTTATCCCTCCACTGTTCGTAGTGGCATCGAACCACTTGCAGCATGGCTACGAAGGCAACGCTCTAATCCGCTGCTTGAAATGGAATCTGAACTGGGAGGATGACGTCTTGCTTCACATGGACGACATTCTCCTCCGTTAAGCAGACCCAGAAGGATCGGTCCCTAGATGTCTGTAGCTCTTGAGGTGTTTGGTGACTTCGCTGGGATTCAAATTAATTGGAGTAAATCATTGTCCTACCTATTGACTGACTGAGAGCCGCAGAGCGACTGAGTCTATTTCATGCAGTGGGAGACAAAGGGGTTTTGAATGTCTGGGCATATACATAACCGCAGACCATGAAATATTATTTTGGGGAAAAAACAGGGGGAGAAGGAGGGGTATAGGATGCACATCAAATAATGGCAGAAGCTACCTCTGTCCATGCTGGGCAGGGCCGCACTGTAGAAAATTATGTACCTACACAAATTCCTCATTATTCTTCTGAACACCCCATAGGAAATACCTGACCGTTTCTTATGGGACATACATGCCACAATAAGGCTACTCCTGTCGTCTTAATAGGGTTCCCAGATCAGCACTGGCATTCCTGACCAGAAAACCATACGACGGAGGTGCAGCCATCCCCGATCTGAGATTATATTACTGGTCTGCCCCAACTGGTGGTGGTAAATGGCTGGGCATTTGCACCACAGCAAGAACCTTCCATACTGGCAGACAGGACAGCAGTGGACCTTGGGGCTACCTGTGTCCCCTATACTCGACAGGTGGGACAACCTATCTGCCAACCCGACGGGTGTAGTGGTTCAGATTTAGCACAAGGTGACGACCCTGTTGGGGTGGAAGGGTAAAGTGACACTAGAGAAGTCTCTGTGGGTTTCAGGAATATTGAAGGATGCCCAGACAGAAGAGGACTTGGAAAGTGGGACCTTATAGTCACATCAAAGTTGGGAGCTTTCTGGCAGGAAGGGAATATGATACCTTTGCTACCTACAATTGGAAAACATACTCTAGGGTTATGAGACCTTACTAAGTGAAGTAGGGGCTGAGACACCATTGGAATTTAGGCCATTAGGATCCCCTTTACACAAGCACACAATTTCTCAGATCTATTCCACTCTTCTGGCCAATAGCCTAACCCCACTTGACACACTTAGAAGTAAATGGGAACAAGTCCTAAGGATCTTGGAGGACAATGCTTGAGGAGAGGTGTTGTTCTACCAGAGAAATGGCCATGCGGCCAGGGTCCCACCTAATACTGTTAAAAATAGTTCATGAGACATACTTCACAAGTATGCACCTGTTCGTGATAGGCAGGCTTGATGACACCCTAAGCTTAAGGGGGTGTTGGCATAAGGGGACTTTGATACTTACACTATGGATCTCCCTTGTGATAAGGACCTACTTGTCTGTTTGTGGAATAAAACTCAAACAGATGTTTAAAAAGCTCAAAATGGGCGCTGACCACAACCTCCTTACATGCTTGTGTCTGGCCGTGAGGGAACACGTGCAGGGTCTTATTGAACAAACTTTGCAAAATTTTGAAAGAAGATATAGGCAGGGCTCTCCATGAGTTGGAATGGTATGCCAAGTTGTAGTACCCACACTCCCTGTTCCGAAGTGCATGTTTCAGAAATATACAATACACACTCTTAAACAGAGCATATTTAACCCCACCAAATTAACCGTATTGTCTTAATGCTCATCTACTCTGCCTGTACCTTAGTGCCCTACATGCTGACCTCCAACGTATGTTATGGTTCTTTCGTTTACTGTTGCAATATTAGTGTGAAATCCACAACTCCCTTGCCATGGTGTCCCAATGAAGTGGGTTTGAGACCTGGGAGGCTTGAGCGCTGGGATATTTTTTTAAGAAAAAGAAAGTTAGCACCTCATTTTGTGGATTTGGATCTAATATCAGCAAAGACCACCCTCATCCTAAACTTCATAGACTAATCGTCACCAGCATGCTTGTGTGACGTACTGCATTACTCTTTTGGACTGAAGCAGAGAGAAGTGCTCTGCAATGTGACGAAACCCAAACCCGCAGGGACACAACAATCGAATGGGATGCTGTGCTCTTATATCTTAGGCATGAAGGCAAATACGACTCTCACTCCATAATGACACTACAGAACTATAGCCATTACAATTCCCTGGCTGCTGTCAACCATTTCATTATGTGCTCCCCTGTATACTGTATACAGTATACTTCTTAATGCACTTTGGCCTTTCCTTCCCATTAACATGCAGTATAGAAATTTGCTGCAGAAGCGCTAGATTCCTCAATTACTAAAATTGCCTGAATTGACCAGTTGTTTTATTAGTAAGCAGGTACTAAACCTAATGAACTCCCTTATACCTCTACCCTAACATTATAAATGTTTGTTTCCACCCTATATTTAATATGCCAACTAAGATGCAGCCAAAAAATATCTTGATTGTGCTTTTAATTGGAAATGCTATGTACCAAGTACTTAGTTGTAGTGTTAAAAAAAACAATAAAAGCATTTAAAAAAAACAGATGTGCTGGCAGGAAAGGTTCCCTTTTATGAAGTCAATTTATTCCACAGAGGAAGCAGTTATTCCTTATGTGTCTGTCATAAGGTAGATATGATAGCATGTACAATGCTACAGGTACATGGTTTTCCATGTTTACTTGGCTAAGAATGGGCCTAATGTAAGCATATGAAAGGTATTCACGACACGATCTATGGTTTTCAGTGCTTTCTGGAGCCAGCCTCTTAGTTTGAACTTCCCATAGCTCTCTGCATCCCAAATAATCTCTAGAAGTTCTTCCTGAGCCTTTCTTTCTCCAGTTTGAAACTGAATTTTATTCTAAACTTCTTCATGGGCGCCCTAAAAACTAAAGCCATTAATTCTTTTTATTACAGTGCACATTTTCTTCCTCTCTCTTCCACCATCCTGCACTCTTGATTGAGTTGTATTCTGAAAGGACCGTAAAGGATTTGTGACTAGAACTAAAACCTAATAAACAGCTAGTTGTTTGTTGCACTTTTTTGAGGGCCATGAAAGGAACACTGGTTTACAGACTTTTGCAGTGCATTCAGCCTTTTAATTAACTTGCTCACTGTGAGTTCCTGTGAGGAACTTGGATGTTATTTTAGAAGGCATACTGACTGAAAAGAATCGATAATAAATACACCCATTGTGGTTTGTAATGATTTTATATACTTTAGTGAGAATTTGCATGTATTCCATTCAAATGTAGATTAATCGTACTTAGTGAATTGTATGAAATATTTGTATACATTTTACAGACCATGATGTGTTTCAATGTGAATGCTATTGATTCAGCAACCTCCACAACAAAAAGGCCACTATTGGGTATGATGTGTGTCCCTTTTCTGACCAATCCTTTTCTGATCATAGTTACTTGTGTCCTCAATGATTTCCACATCCAGCCTATCACCAAC
Organism: Pleurodeles waltl; assembly: GCF_031143425.1. NCBI lineage: Eukaryota > Metazoa > Chordata > Amphibia > Caudata > Salamandridae > Pleurodeles > Pleurodeles waltl. The sequence goes on from NC_090444.1 coordinate 852,310,274, forward strand.
TTGTGTCCTGCCTCTGGGCCTTAAGCCACTTGGAAGCAAAATCCACTGGCTGTGTATTGCATATTGGCAGAGGGAACTCTTCTCTCAACTTTATCCTTTAGCCTTTGCTTGTCTCTTCCTTGCTTTGCCATCTCACCCGCTCGTGCTCTACCTCAATATAAAACATCTGCCATGCTCCAGTTTGAACTATGTTCTTCCATTAAGAAACCTTTACAAGCAGACTCCAATAAACTACTGCCTTTAAGCCACAGTGCAGTGACCCCCCTTGTTGCCCAATCTTACCTGTCTCATAAGTCCTGTCCTCTCATTAAAAAGCCCACCCCCCAAGTCATGAATTACTTATTCAGAAAAACACCAACTGTGCCACTGCTTCTCTTCCGCACTGTTGAAAAAACTCCTATGTGCTCCATACTTCCCGAAGACCTATTCTTTGTGGTACAGACAAATGCTCACTCCCTGCACCGAAAAAATATATGTTCTGCTTAATGAACCAGAAAGTTAACAGGTGCTAATTAGTTTTTCAAAACAGTTTAATTTGACACATTTTAAGTTCTCTGAACTGTTTTTGATATAATTGTAGGCCATCTGATACAGAAGTTGTTTTGTTGATCTATATGATGTTAATTTTGTAAATAATCTTCCAGGAGCGGTATCTAATTTTGACGTTATAGTGAAATGTGCACAACTTGTGGAGAGGATGTACGCGCACATCGCTACAAAAACGGAGGAGTTCACGGTGTTGTCAGCATGCATTGTCTCTCAGTATGTGAACGAACTTCAGAAGGTAAGTTAATGTGATCTTGAGTGCATTATTCGTAAAAGAGTGCTGTTGAGATTTATAAATCTAGAGTGACTTGACCGGATCATAGCCACTGAAATACAAGAACATGCCATAGATCTACTACACATAGTGTGATTATAAAGTAATTCACTGATTAGGAAAAAACTCAGAATAATCATAGAAGCACTCTGAGTTCTGAAACTATGACATGTATAGAATACCTTTTGATGAATACTGTTGGCTCTTCTCCAGCCTTTTACCCACTGAAAAACTAGGCCACACACTGAGATGTAAATCACACATCTTTATTCCTCTGCGTGTACCTGTGAACTCCAACGTTCTAAACCAAGCGCTCATTTCATTCCATTCTAGCGATTGTGTCACATCTATACGGAGTCCTTGAGGAGCCAGAAAGGCTCCTTTCTAAATCATGCAAGACACTACGTCCCCCATCTGTTCAATGGAAAATTGCAATTTTTTAGAAAATTATGAGACAGACACAAATATCTACATGTTTAGAAACATGTACAAGTATATCTCTTCAATTAATCTTCTTGACGTTTTGACTTATCAACCCACTCTGGTTATTGGAAGCTGTAAAAGGTTGTTTTCAATATCAGTGATTGCCAGTGATGGTAATTAATCAGCAACAGTCACTGAGTTTTCAGAATCAGTCTTTCTTTCACCATCTCGAGTTGAAGACCGATTGAATGCAGGCCTGAAGTGAGAAGACCCTCTAGTAAGGGACTTTTTGGGTAATTGGGCAGTCGCCATATGTCCTTCGGTAGGCATTACCTGAAACAGTTCATCATTAAAAAGAGCATCAGATTTTCTGTTCCACAGCTGTCAAGCCATCACCAAATATCCTTTTTGTATTGAAAAGTCTTTTGCATGCTACCTCTTGTCTACATACACTTAAATTTTCTGTTTGTGAACCAAGTCCCTTGTATGGATCAGGTTTTCGATGCTATCTTTTTCTGTGGTCCATTGAGGTAACTTGGTTGTTATTGCTGTCCCAAAACATCAGAGTCGCAGTATTTTTACCTGTGGTTGAGTGCAGTGTTGAGTGATAAGCTTGTAGAGTAGAGTTCAGTACTGTTTTTAGACTGAGCTTCTCAAGAGCTGCATGCTGCACTGCTTTCTTTAGCATACTTAAATATCAACAAGCCCATTGGCTTGTGGCTATAAGGATGTGATCTTTTAATGCTGTATGTTCAGATGCTTCAGAAATTCTTTTACTTCTTAGCTGTTGAAGGGTGGACTATGGTCAGACTTCACAATGGCTGGTAAGCCCTATGTTGCAAAGAAGCCATCATGTTTTTCGATTACTCACTCCTATGTCATGGATGAGAGCTCTTCAGTCAAACGAAAACGTGAATATTCATCTACAAGTCACCATTAAATGATGTCCATTGTCAAGTGGACCAAAGAAAGCAATGGCTATTCTCTCCCAGGCATGTTTAGGGGGTTCTGTTCAGAGTATGTTACGCAACTTTGATAGACAGGCAGTTGTATATGTGACAGGCTTTGAGTTTGTTTTCAACTCTTGAATCTACGTATAAAAAACAAGCTCTGTCTGGGGGAGCTCTCTTTGTAGCAACAATACCAAAAATGTCCTTTGTGAGCTACTTCTGTCACTTTTGTTGTAGACTCACCGGAATCAGGATCCTCAATCCTTCCAGTACAACTCCTTCCTGGGTTACGGACAATCATCTTTTAACATTCTTGTACTTTTGAGCTTTGCCATCATTACTGAGAGTTCGAACATGATATGTTCCAAGACTGATGGGTAATCATGTCTTTTAACTTTAGCAGGTCACTATCATGACCCGCACCAGTGACAATATGGGCTAACGATACAGCAGCTGGTGTACTTGACTTAACAATTAAATTAACGTAGACCTCCGCCATTTTGGATGGAGTACAATTACCTTGAATAAGCACTCTCGAAAAGAAGAAAGCAGGATTTTGATCCTTTCCTGGTCGAAGCGCAATTGTATAATTGTACTCTTGCAGTCATAGTCCCACTTGTTCAATTCAAGGAGTCCTCTTGGCTTTTGGATTGCCGAAATTGGTCAGCAAAGATTGATGATCAGTCACCAGTTTAAAAGGCCTTCCATTCAGGCATACATGGAAATGTTCACAAGCCCATACTACAGCCAAGCTTTTCTTTTCAGTCCATGAGTAACACTTTCTGTTTGAGACAAATTTCTGCTAGCATAGGCCACAATATATTGTTTTGCATTCGGTCGTCCACTGTGCTGTTCAAGTATAGCACCTAACCCAGTGGAGCTAGTGTCAACCACAATATCAGTGTGGAGCTTTGGATTGAAGTGTGCCATATCTGTAGCATTTTCAATAGTATGTTTGATTCTCTTGAAACGCTTTTCACATACTTGTGACCATTTAAAAGACACATTTTTCTTTGTTAAATCTTGTAATGGAGCACCAACAGTGGCAAAGTCCTTTATGTATTGTGAACAGTAGCTGGACATTCCAAGAAAAGAGCGAAGCATTGAAATATCTTGTGGGGGTTCAGCATGTGTTAAAGCTTGTACTTTTGCAGGATGTGATCAGGTGTCATACCTTATCCGAAAAGATATGACCAAAGAAATTCAACTTTGTTTTGTAGAACTCATACTTGTCTGTCATAGTTGGCGTCTCACTCCTAGCTAAGCCTGCTTGTTTAGGGGTGACAGCACTTTTGTTTCTAGGCAACTAAGTCACTCCTACAACAAGTTGCAACTGTTGGCCCAACCGTTAAAGCTCACAAGCAGTACCTCACCAAAAACCCAAACTGTAAAAGATGATTTCTGGCAGCCTTACTCATGGACTGTAGATTGCGGCATCTCAGGGAAATCATGGTGTAACAGAAGTTAACCTTTTTTCACGTGAGTAACAAGTCTCGGTCACACACAGGCAATTAAAAATATGCAGGAAAGTTTTCAATTCATTTATTGAAAGGACTGCAATCTATGTTAAAATGGATAAACTGCAATGATTAGGATAACAAATAATAAAAGAAGCATAATTATGAAGATGAGTCATGAATACAAAACCCCCACCATCTTGCAACAAACATGAAATGTAAAATTCCCTAGCATAGAGAACCTAATCCCTAACCTAATGAGAGCTAGATATTATAATCCTAATCTACCAGTACCATGTCCATGAGAAGCACCCCCAGCCCTTGTTAGCTCGGAATGAGGTATCTAAGTCAGACTCTGTGGTGATACAAAGGCTGATTTCTGCAGCGAGCTGACATTCAGCATTGATGGTGTAGATTGCATCTGGTTGGAATTCCTCTGATAAACTTGTCTGTGTGAGATGTATTTATTCAGCTCACGTAGGACCCCGGAAGCAGGTATGTTCCCAAACAATTGATAAGGAGGCTGACTCGTGGCTGCAACTATGTAAACCAGCCCCAACAAGTGTACATTATGGTCCTGTCACACGTAAGTAAGAAAGGGACATGATGTAGATACCTACGTACATCACTTGATTATGATACTGATAGTGACGCCTTCACAGAGTGGCACTAATAACGCAAATCAAAACATTTTTATAACTATAAAAAAAGAAATAATAAAAAAAAGACGAAAACAGAGCACGTTAAGTAGGTTAAAAGTGACTAGGTGTTGGGGCAAGGCCTGCAAGGCAGAAAGAAAAGCTAATTTCTTAAGTTTCAATAAAAGCTCATATGGATTTACTACACCTTCCCAATTGCAGGAACAAGGATGCTAATTACTCTACAGAAGGTGCATGAGTCCAGCTAAAATGCTCTGGGCTAAAATCTATTTAGAAACTAGGCTAAAAACATACAGCAAGATAAAATGCCGACCATGACAAGCACAGTAGGCCAAATCAAATCAACAAGTCAATTTGGCATTAACATTTTAAAACGTTTGACTAAGGCCAGTGGCCAAGTCATTCAGCATAATCGTGATCTTGAAGAATGTCTCTGAAGTTATTGAATGGGAGCGCATCTAGGAATGACTCCACATCGTCAGATGTCAAATCATTCACAGGATTGGCAGACGGGGCCACAGACCAGAAGTGTGCAGAAGCCCCAAAGCATACTTACCCACGTAGGCAGCATCATCCATAGTGCCTCTTGGAGCCAAATAGTTCACAAGAGGTGGCTCACAGGGGGTCTCGCGAATCAGCCTCAGTTTCCTGGGGCACGGCCGTGAATGAACCCTCATCGGGAACATCAGTAGTTCCTTGTCCACTGGAGGCATTGGTGGAACAGCAAGACACACCGATGGTTGACACTCAAAGAGGCACCAGGCGGAATAAAAGACAGGTTGCACGCACCATAGGACTGGTCGGAATGTCAGTGACTAATCATGCTCCAATTCTTCTGGTAACAGAGCACCAAAGAAAAGTACCATGCGCTCACAGCACAGCTGGGCTGGTGGTAGTAGCTCCATCACTCCGCTTAGCTGAGAAGGCATAATCACTGCGTATTAGGAATAGAAATAGCAGGAGTCTGCCAATCAGTGCTAAATTCACAGAAAGCTACCAAGCACACTTGAAAAGAGTGAATGGATAGCTGATGAAATGACTCCGAAGACAGTCTGGAAGATGGAAAGTAATCCATGCCCAACAGCCTTAAAGAAATGTACAATCCCAGTAATACTCTAGGTGTTGAATATACTGTAAACCAGCTCTCCAAAGTGCTTGGGGAAGTAGGTATTTAATATGAATTGTATCTTGGCTGATGATCTTGCTATGTGTAGAGCATACCTCTCTCTGGCTGATGTTAACGCCACTTGTTTTTGGAACAGTAGCACCTTTCATTTGCTCAACTTGTCATAATATACATTAGTCATATCAATGTGAGGCCACATTTCTGCTACTCATCTCGTGTGTGGGGAAATAGAACATGTCCACAACAAGTTACAATTTAAAAGACTGAAATTGCGTAGGCAATTCCTGGTCTCATTCCACAACAGCTCTCATCATTTATTCATATGAAAGTATATGAAATGCTGGATGAATCAAAGGGACGTGAGTACCCTCCAGAAAACATGCCAAGTTCGTGACCCCCGCATTGCAAAAGCCATGAAGTGACGCCTGTTTGCAGATCATTGAATGACTAACAGTAGTCTTACATCCGCTTCCGCTCAGAAAGACCTCTGTTTTGCTGTTCAGACATTTGAACTTGAAAGGCAACTCCCACTCTTCTTTAATAGAGCTATCTCCTAGCTGCTCATATTTGCCCACAGCAAAATGTTTCAAACATTTTGTGAAACAAAAGGTGGAAATTGGCAGATTTATAATGCCATGTAAAAGCCATACTGTTGAAGGACTTTCTGCCACTGTGAAAGGCAGCTTTTTTAACTTCGCATTATTGAGCATGGTGTAGCTTGCTTCATTTTTAGCCATTATCTGTTGCTATTGAAACAGATTAAAAACTGCAAACAAGTCACTACTGTTAATCTATTTTCATGGAACGCAGCTATTTTTAAGAATCTATAATGTCTAACCCAACTGCATGATGAAACACAGCTGACTTTGCCCCTGTTGTAACAGAGAGGTGTCATTCTGAATGGTATCAATTGCAGATGACACTGTTATTAAGGGTGTATATTCTGATGAACAAAGTATTCATGCCATTATCAACAACAGCTAAAACCTTTTCCATATTTTTATCTATCTGCCTTAAACGTGCAGCTGCTTCCATTTGAGAAAGCTTCCATATTTCATTATATATGGCTTACAGGAATCGTTTAGAGTGGTGTTTCTTTTGGACCTAACAGTAAATCCTGCAAGTATATGTCCTCTGATGGGAGACTAAGATGTTCCTTGACTGCTGCTAAGGTGTTAGTGCGTAACTATTGTTGGCGCAGTCTACCCATACTGTATGTGGTAACTATATCTTAGTGTTGACCTGAGACATAGCGAATCATGAAACCCCCTGAGGAATTAACAAAACAAGCCTGGAACCCATTTGTGTCTATTGGCCACAATAGCCACCTGCCGGGCCTTAAAAGTATGAAATTTATAGGTACCATCCTGAACCCAAGCATTTAGTTCTTCTTCTGTGACATTTAGGAATGATTGCCAATTGGTGAATTTGGGTGGTGTGGGGTTATTGGGTGCATTAATTTCCTTTATTTTTGCTAACCCTAGGCCTGATGTCTGTTGATCCGTGTCATTTAAAAATATAATTTGAACAGGAATAAGGCATGCTCTAAACAAAGCTTCCCTACCCTGAATTTGCCAATCTTGTGTTCCCCATACACTTTTCACATCCATAGTGCTCTTCCAGTGTTCATAACCTTCAACAGCAAGTCATGAAACAAAAGAATCTGAATAGATTAATTTGGTGTCAGTTAGCAAAATCATTTGCATTTTGGAAGGTGGTAAATTGAAATAGTAACACTCTGCGTGTGTAGTGTCATGCTCAGAAAAGTGTGCACATTTGTCTATGTATGTCTGGGGTTTTCCCACAGGTGGAGTTGAGTAGTGTTCCCACTGTGTGTATTTAAATACTGATCTATGTCTAGTTGCTCAGTGCAGATAGTTATGTCCACAATGATTATAGCAGAACATTTCCCCATAATTTGCTGTGTTCATATACACAGCATCACTGTCAAATACAATCTAATCCTGCAGCTCAGCAAGCATTGAATCAACCGTTTGAACATCCCAGTCATGAGAAACAACACCAGGTGTAATTACATCAGTCATTGAAATTTTGAGTCCATATGGAATTTGAATAACCTCCATAGGCCTGTAAATATCAAAAGGAACTTTATCCCAAACATTCCCATCAGGAATTGGTACTGCTGAAATGTTCACAAGGGACAAGTCTCTTCATATCCTGTGGGCATCCGGGCTAGGAGGGCAGTGAGGGTGCGAAGAAACCCTTCCAGCCGCATGGGGGGAGCATATATGCTAAGTAGATTGATGTTATGTCCGTCCAACCGCCCGACAGGACCACATACCTCCCCTCTGGGTCTTCCAAAGTCTGTTGTATTGCCAAAGGATAGCCACGGTGCAGTAGTAATGCCATGCCCCTGACCCCCCCAAGTGTACCCGGAGTGGTAGACCCGGTCAAAGCCATAGCGGGCCAAGAACGGATACGTGGACCCCAGTAGGTGTGTCTCCTGGAGAAGTAGAATAGAAGGTCAGAGGCATTGCGCATGGCGCAGAACCGCCGTCGGCTTAACCTTGTCAAGGAGACCATTAACATTCCAGGAGACTATTGTTGTGGGCGTCATATGGTGTCTTGAAATGGGGCACCCCACACTGGCGTGCGCACAGCCTGGGGAGCATGACATTGATCTGAGTGAGGTGCAGTGGGTGATGGGCCCTGCATTTGTCCAGTGCCTAAGCGACCTGTGTGTGCATTCCAATGTACAACCTCCAAATAATGAAAGTAAAGAATAAACAACAACATAATAACTTGGTCATACAGTGATGAATACCTTCCAACTCCCCCCTCCCTATGCTTCCCTTCCCAAATTGAAGAAGCATCTGTCGCCCTAGAAAAGCCCCAACAAACCCATGGAAAGGTAAGGTAAAACGCTTAGTGGTGGAGTGGTGGACCCCTCCATCGATTCAGATCTCATCTAAGTTCCATTAGTGATCCATGCAGGGCCCTTCGTCACCGTCAAATGAGCGGAATCTGACTCAGTCTTTCTCGTTCTTCTGGAGTGGATCGTCCTAGCGATGTCGATTCATTGGAGGCCTCCTCCTGCTGAGGCGGCAAGGGGGCACTCGCTCCGCGGGCCCCAGAGGCTCGCCGGGATTGGCGTCTTCTGCAACGGGAACCAGAGTGAGGGTGTCCTGAGCGGCTGAAGACCTCAGAGATCACCCCATGCAGAGCATCAAGAGGTCTCCCAGAGTAAGGGGGGTCCCCCGTGCTCCCACGAAGCAGCTGCTCCTCTGTCACCCACTCCCAGGCCTCCTCTGGTGTATCGAAAAAGTGCACCTTGCCCACGTCCAGGACCTTAAGGCGGGCCGGGAAAAAGGCACATGTACTTTAGGTGTAGTCCTCTTATTTTCTGTTTTACCTGTTCATATGAGTAGTCCAGGAAAATCAGGATCCTTGAATTCTGATAGCGGAGTTCCGGCTGAGCACGTGCCTCACGTATTATAGTGTCCCGAAAGTTGAGGAAGCGGGCAATGAACTCCCTGGGCGGCGCCCCTGGCGGAGGTCTCGTGGGGAGGACCCCATGAGCGCATTCAATAGCAAACCATGCGGATAGCTTGTCCAGGAGCACCCATGATTTGAGCCAGGTCTCCAAGGACTCCACGAGGTTGGGACCCTCTTCTGCCTTCGAGAACCCCACGAATTGCAGGTTATTCCGTCTTGAGCGGTTTTCGGTCTTAGGCGTTTTCCGCTCGCTGCTGGAGCTCATGTGTGCGGGTGAGAAGGCAGGACACCTTGGTTTTAAGGTCACGGACTTCGTCTTCCACTGTCGACACAAGGGTCTCCGTGAGCCTCCGTGAGCCTCTGTGAGCCGCGCAGAAACGTTTCTGAGGTCCTGGCGCAGCAGCGCCATGTCTACTCTGACCTGCCCAATTTTGTTCTCCACCACCACCTGAGAAGATTGTATGGCTCGTAGGATCATGTCAGTGTGTCCCTCGGTCTCTCCAGGCAGGGCAGGAGCTCCCGCGTCACCACTCTCTGCCACCCACGCCGGGGTAGTAAACTTATCAATATGAAGTTGAGAGGAGGATAGTTTGGCTTGCCTGTCCTCCCCCATGGCACCTGGAGTCAGCGCGCCACAGGTGCAGCTAGATCTGCAATATACTGGGAGGCCTGGATCCTCCCGACTAGCCCCAGTAGAGTCCAGGCTTGCAAGGCCTGCCCTCCCGGCAAGACCAACAAAACGGAGGCCAGTAGGCGAGCCCTGCCGCAATCCATGGGCAAAGGAGCTCCAGGCCAGGACCAGACCCAGGCCCCCCCATCAGCGCAGGTGTACGTCACCCCTCCGGGCCACGAGCCCAGCTGGCCCGGCAAAGCAGGCTCCAGTCAGGCCCAGGCTGCCGGGGGCCAGCAGGGGACTCCCGCAGTCACCTCCTCCAGCACTGCTCACCTCGCGTCTTGGGGCCCACCAGCCGCGAGCCCCGCCTGAGATGCCACCGGGCTCCAGGAAGCAGCAGCACCCTAGTTCAGGGGGCTACCAGTCTTTTACCCTAACTGCCAGGTCCGGGGGCACACCTCCGGGCAGGGGGACAAATATGGAAGAGTGGGTGGAACAGTCCCTCCCGCAGTCCAACAGCCGTGCAGGCCCCAAGTCTTAGTTTGATGTTGCGAACAGGAGGTGATCTGGATGCTTCGCTAACCTCAGTGGGCACCCGTCATCCAGGACCTGCGAGGTCCGAGCAGCCCGCGTAGCGGCAGGCCCACAATGCATCTCTGCCTCCTCTCTGGTCTCCTGACAGCCGGCAGAAGTCCAAAATTTCAGGAGGGTGGGGCCCACATGGCGTGGATGGTGGCGGATGACGGAGGGGTCCGGAGCACTCTCAAAGTGCTGCCACCATCTTGACGCCCCAAGCCAGGCCCCCCCCAAATAGTTATTTTTAAGCCATACGTACAGCTTACATGTCTTTGAAACAGTTTCAGTTGCAGGCGCAGATAAAGTTGAAGAAAGGTCATAAGTGTTGATGAAGTAATCCATCAGTAATGCACCGGTTCCTATGTTAGCAGTCTCTGTGAACACAGGAGCCGGTGTATTACTGATGGAAGGTTCTACTTCGCGTGGAGGTTCATAGTAGACAATCTTGTCAGTTTGTGTTGGAGTGGAAAACAGCCATGTCTTGAGGTAACAGGAATCAGCAGAAGCTTGTTTTCCTCCCCACCCATGTTCAAGGAGGCATTTGTAGCATTGTTGTACATGCTGGTATATTCAGAAGTGCTGTTGTTTGTTCTTTGAAGAGGAATATCCTGTTGGGTAGTGAGAGGGAACCAGGGACCTCTGGATCCTGGTAGTGCAGGATCGGCCACATAGTGCAACTTTATATTGTCGATGGAGACAAATCCGTTTTCTTTGGAACCTGTCAGCAGTGGTAGAATGACAGTTATGGTGCCTTGTATTCTCAGGACTGGAAGCTGTTCTCTTTAAGGTGGGTCTGAATTCCTTCTTCGCAGCAATCTTCTTAGGAATCAGACCTCCAACTTTAGGAATCCAGCCTGTAGACATTGTTGGCAAATCCCTTATTCCTAAAGTGGCAGCACTGGCAGATCAATTATCATCACAAAATTGTTGAAGCTCCTGTAAGACAGTGAGACTTTAATTTATGTCAAAAGGTGTGTCTGCTGTCATCATACCAGGGTCATCTAGATCTGGGGCATACATAGGTATCCCAAAGAGGACCTCAAAAGAAGTGTGTCCTCCTAAGAATGGTCTTGGCAGATTATTCAGTGCTCTTTGAACCCCATATAGGTGATGAAGCCAACTGTGACCTGAACCTAGTACTCTAGCTGTTAAGGACTGCTTTAGGTCACAATTCCTCCTCTCCTCAACACTATTACTCTTGGGATGATACGGGAAAGAGTAACAGAGTTCAACACCCATCGTACTCATGGTGTCCCTGAAAGCCCTTGAGGCAAAAGCAGGGCCATGGTCCGAGTCGAATGCTGCAACCGCATATGTATGGATAAAGACCAACAAGTCTTTTATAACAGTTAAAGCATCAGCTGATCACTGTGGCCATACCCACAGGAATCTAGAACAAGAATCAACAGTGACTAAGATGTATTTGAATGCACAATCAGATTATAGGGGACGACAATAGTCCTGGTACACACAATGTAGTGACCTATTGGATACTAAGAGGGATGTCGGTGGTGGACGTTTGATGTTGTAGCCCTTAATTTTCTGACAAATGTCACAGCAAAGAACATATTGCTTGGTCTGTCTGAATAGACCCAGCCACCAGAAACATTTCTGCAAGAGTGATATTGTGGCTGCGACACCAGCATGAGCAGATGCAACACCCTCATGTGCTGCTTTGATGAGAGCTAATCTGGTCTTGGTTGGGGACCACTTCATCTCCCACCCCAGGAATTGTCGCAAAGGCAACAGTCTGTGCACTGATAAGGTATGAATGTTTTGAAGGGTATGCTTTTGGAAGAGGCTTGCCTTCAGCCAAGCCTTCACAGCAGCCTCAATTTCATTACCTAATCTTGTGTGAGAACAAGTCACTGCAGCAACAGAAGCTGTAGCTACTGCAGATTTGGCTGCTTCATCAGCCCAGATGTTACCAATAATGTGTACTCCTACACGTTGGTGGCCCAGTCTATGTACTACATGAGCATCTCGTAGCTTATCTTTAAGATCAACCACCCTCCTCCACAGAGTTCTTTGTTTTATGGTGTTCCCCTTTGAGTCTCTGTATCATTTCAGCCGCCAATGATTCAGGTAATCATTGTAGGACAGGACACAGGAGTACGATTCAAACACAATCAGTGTGAGGAGTCCTGGATCCGTAGGTTCCTGTGCCAAGATAAGAGCCTTAAGTTCAGCCAACTGAGCTGTGCAGTCCCCCAGGGTCTGTGTGTAGGTATGTTAAGGATGGAATACACCATGAGTATTGATGTGTTGTACCTACAGCTGGTTGAGCTGAACCATTAGTGTATATGACAATATGATGTCTTCAAGTAGCAGGTTGTTAAGAGATGCGGGGTACTCCTGTTTGAATTGGAGAAATTCTTGTGTTTGAAGTTTTGGGTCAAAGATGTAATCAAAATCAGTGGCAGTCAGGGAGGTTGCCCATTGAATCCAGCATAGATGTAATACTTTGTTTGTGAACACTTGCTTTGGTGATGGCATCTAAAACCAGCATCGGGGTAACAACAACAGTGCGTTTCCCTTGGGCAAGTGGCCTCTCCTTGACGACAGCCATCTGTACAGCAGTCAGAATTTTTTCTATGGGAGCAAAGCGTTGTTCTGCATTTTAATATAAATGTGATTTACATTCTATGGGCACCATGTCACCCTCATTAAAGGTAATGTAGGTGAACCCAGTGGCACCAGCAATTATTCTGATGACCAAACTTGTTTTGTTGTCACCTCTGTGCGTTTTGCTTCTAGCATGTCTTGCTACAGTCCTCTAATGATGTGCGTGTGTTTGTAGTGAAAATAATGATGTTGACCACTGACTTTGTGTTTCACCACTGTGCATATTAGTTGTTCAATGTTCACCAGTAGCACATTACATTTTGTATTCAGTTTAGCTGCCTGTTGGCTTTAATGTGGCAATAGACATTACATTCTGTATTCAGATTAGCTGCCTATTGGATTTATCGTGGCGTTAGACATTGCAGTTGAGACATTGCAGATGAGCTGTGTTTTTCCACATAGTAAACCAAGCTGTGTTTTTCGTATTTTGCTCTCGCCGAACCCTAGCATGATAAGGAAGCGCATATTTTGTGTTTTTCTCTAGTGCAGCCTTGGGAGAGACAGCCTTGAAAGCCTGGCCAACTTTCAACGCTTGTTTCTTCCAACTCTGACCTACAGTAGCCAGCATGCTTTGACTATTAGGGGGAAGGGATAAAAGGTGTCCCTGGGCAGCAGCGAGAGGACTTTTCTGAGACTTCAGTCAGGAGCGGATGTCAGCGGCCTGACCTGTCCCGTACGGATGGAAAATCTCTTTCTCGCAATTGAACAAGAGTCATCAACTTGCAGGCATGAGAAAGATGACGAGCAGTGATAGGCCCTACGGTGATGAATTTTGACTTTTATTCTTTGCTTTGACAGTTATGTTATAATATAATCACATATATTTGCTGTGTACATTGCAATTGAGAATCACTTTGATATATTTTCATTTCATTGCTGTGACTATTTTTAAACATGTGCCTCCAACCTACTTATCTCCTGTCTCAGGAACCTCATGGTGAAGTAATAATAAATGTCTTCTTTAAACTAAGAAGTACATTCCAGAGATTGTTTTCAGCTCGGTCATTAGTGAAAGAAAAACAGTGTTCCAGTGTCTGCCTGAGAAATCTGGGCAAATTACATCATAGAGTGGTTTTATGCGTTGTTCATAGTCTGGAATGTAAGTTCTGCCAAAGTTAAAGAAACCAAGTAAAGATTGCAGTTTTTTAATTGTGTTTGGTGGTAAAAGTTGAGCACTTTTTTCTGGAAAGTATGGGGCCAGGCTCTTGCCCTCATTTGATAGCTCATATTTCCAGAATGATACACCGACAGAGGCTATTTTAGTTTTCTTGAAATTTAATTTGTAGCCAAGGGCTGCGAATTCTAGAACGATCCGATCGACTCTTGCAAGATGAATGTTGAGATCGTCATTTGTGAGATGGATGTCACCCACATAGAACAACGCCTCTGGATCAGTATCATGCAATATTGGTGTTACACGGGCTGAGAACAACCCTGGGCTGTTCTTATAGCCCTGGGGCAAACAGCAAAAGCATTTTTGTCATCCAAATAAGAATAGAGTCAGGTCCCGACTTTCATATGCTATGTTTTGGCTGAAAAAAACATTGGATATATCTGAGGTTGTTTTGCATTTTTACACGCACTATGTTGTTAAATAGTGCAGTGGTGTGTCCAATTTTGTATTGCATATGTGTTTAATTGTTTAAGTGTCTATAATATAAGACTATTCTATATGAATGGTTTTGTTTAGCAACCAGGAATAACAAGTTACTCATTGCAGAAACATAGGGCTCTATTACTCCTTGATACTTGAGCTGAGTGAGGATCTCTCTCTCTCTGGAGCTTTAGCCTCGTGTTTGACAGGATATTGTGGCTGAGGATGGTTCTGTAGACCTGATCAGTATTACGTGGTAGGGAAATTCCTTATCCTACCCTACGTGGTTGCAGTATAGCGCAGTGCCTGTGCCAAAGTCCAGCTAACAGCATAGGCTTCTTTTACCGCTTCCGGAACAAGATCTGAGAAAGAAAGCAAAATTACATCTTCCCCCATGTGGGAGCTTATGGACGTGTTCGGGTGGCCAGTCTCTTTTTTCCAAAAGGATACAATTAAGTTCTTCCCAAAATATAACCCCAATAGTGTACTGTATGTCTCCCTCAATTTGGATATTTAAATCATAAACCCTGTCAGTGGAAAAACGCACCCGTCCGCAGTCTCAACTGCAAGAAAGTCATTAATTGCTGTCGCTCCAGATGATCTTTCAGACTCTGGCAGCATATTGTGACTTATGCCGCGCTGTCCTGCAGGTTCACTGCCCATGTCTTGTTCTTCAACAGTGTTCTCAAGTTTGCTAGCATGTTTAGTTGAAATTGTTGCCACCTTTTTCTTTTAAAATTATGGCTTTTGTTATTGGGGTTTGCCTTATTTTTTGTCTGGAGACTGCTGTAAGTCTTTACTTTGTTTCAGGTAACCATGGCATTCCTCTGAGATTATATCTCCTTTCGGAGATCCCTGGTTCTGGAGAGTCTGCTCTCTGACTTTGTCTGTCTTTATTTTGTTTTTGTTTATTCCAGCATTTTTTAGAACCCTCTTGTGCTTGTTTAGTACCATCCTTTGGGGTGGTAATCTAAATTTCAGGCTTTTTTCGGCTTGACTCCCAAACCTTCCCATCCCATGCTAGTGGAATCTCCTGGTGCCGATGGCTTATGGCCAGTTCTACCGCTTCCCCTTCAATGTTACTGAGTATTATTGAGGAAACTGTGTTGAAGTTATGCATCAGTTTCATTCCCATATTTAGGGCAGTGCTCATTTCGAATTTGTTTTAACACTTAAGGTAATGTGTTGGGGTACTATGGGGGTCATTACGACCTTGGCGGTATAAGGCCCTTACCGCCGTGCAGAAGACCACCAATACACCGCCGTGGCCGCGGTAGACCGCCACAGCTATTATGACACACATCTCGGAATCCGCCGAAATTCAGACACCCACACAACACCGCCACACCAAAGGTCAGCGATAAACATGCAGAAACAAATCCTCCATGCCAACAGAAACACGCCCATGCTATTACGACCCACGAATCCACGCAGCGGTCTTTCAACCGCGGTATTCCATTGGCGGTACACACCGCCGCGCTCAAAATACACACACAGCTCCAAAACACCGCCACATTGGACATTTCAAAATACTCACACCTGATACACATACACACACCACTCCCACACACCCAATACAATATAAAACACCCACCCACATCACACACAAACCCCTACGACCACAATTTCTGAGAGAAGGCCAGAGAGAGACAGCACAGAATAGAGAACCCCATCACACAGAGGCACACTACACCATCACCCACGCACAAAACACCACATACCACTACACTCATCAACACATACACCACCCCACACATCACCTACACCACCCCATGGCACGCCAAAGACACCCCCGCTTCTCTGAGGAGGAGCTCAGGGTCATGGTCGAGGAAATCCTACAGGTAGAGCCACAGCTATTTGGATCACAGGTACAGCACACATCAATAGCCAGGAAGATGGAGCTATGGCAAAGAATAGTCGACAGGGTCAACGCTGTGGGACAGCACCCAAGAAATAGGGAGGACATCAGGAAGAGGTGGAACGACCTACGGGGGAAGGTGCGTTCCACGGTATCCAGGCACCACATCGCGGTACAGCGGACTGGCGGCGGACCCCCACCTCCTCCCCCACAACTAACAACATGGGAGGAGCAAGTCTTGTCCATCTTGCATCCTGAGGGCCTCGCAGGAGTCGTTGGAGGAACGGACACTGGTAAGTCAAATTTCAACTATCATATCCCCCACCCTACCTGCATGCTATCACACACCCCCACCCTCACACCCTCCCCTATCACTCCAAATCCTCACCTATCTACCCATGACACCAACCACCCATCACAACCCCAAAACCTGCATGACCTAACTAAGCATGGATACCCATCACTAAAGCATTCCCACTGCACAGACCCACAACACCCCCCAACTATCACCACACAAGCCCCCACACAGGAATGCCTGCACTGGGGTACATGCACACCCAAACATTGCACATCATGAAACACACACATGCAATAATCATGTACTCATACCCCCGCAGGAACCCGAAGGAACGTCACCACACCAGAGGGTCCAGACAACACCACTCCACCCCCAGAAGAGGCCCACAGTGACGACAGCAGCTCTGCCCCACTGGATCTTGATGACCAGCCCGGACCATCGTGGGCCTCAGGACAGTCGGTTCCCTTTGCCCAGCCACAGCCCAACACCGAACTGCCACCCTCTGGGAACACCAGCACAGCACCCACCCAGCGGGCCAAACCTCCCTACCCAGGACAGGTCAATCAGCGGTGTGTCCACCACTACAGGGCACCCAGGCGAACCCACCACCCTAACAACAACAGGGACCTGGGGGCAGTGGTAGTGGGCACATGGTCCAGGGGACGGAGGCACAGGAACACAGGGGAACTGGGAGGGCTGCTGTGCGACAGAGGGAGGACAGGCCAAGGGAACCTACTCTCAACGAGGCCCTCTCCTCCATCATGGGAGCATACCACCACTCCCAGGAGATGATGGCAACGGTACTGGCCAAGTTGCAGGAGACCCTGCGTCTGCAGGAGGAATAGTATTTGGGGTTCAGGGAGGAGCTCAGGACCATCGGCTCTGCCCTGGGCACCATTGTAGGGGTGCTGACGGACATTCAAAAGACCTTGAGGGACACCGTGGCACTCCAAGGGGCCCCTGACACTAGCCATGACGATGAAATGCCCACCACCTCCGCCGGCGCTAGTGGACAGGAGGCACTGCCACAGGACCAACACACCAGCACCCCATCCCCTGCAGACGGACCACCACCACGCAAGCGGGCCCTGAGATCCAGGAACAGGACAGAGCAAGATGGCAAGACCCCCGCCAGGAAATAAGACCACCCTGATCGTCCTCCCACTGTCCCACTTTGTTACCCTGTCCAAATCGGAACTGACCTAGCTCCCCTTCCAATGCCCAGATGTGCAATGTACCTGTGAGACTAATAGACTGGACACTGCCATGGACATTCCTCCACCATCACCCATCACCAGTTTACAACCCCCCATAATTTTTTGAGCACTTAAATAAACACCCTTGAAACACTAAAATCAAATGGAGTCAGTCTATGGGTTACCCATTGGAAGGCCAACATACCAATGTCACACATCACAAGCCTTTCAAGGGTGCAAGCTGTGGACACGTAGGTTACCACAATAGTGAAACTGAAATGGAAGGGGACAACTCAGTTAACAAATAGGGAGTGAAATGTAGGTACAGGACAGAGGTAGACGTGTGAAAGTTAATAATATGTGAAACATGAAAATGTACTCACCTGTGTCTCACTGAAAATATTGCTGTATGACTGACTCCCTGTTGTCATTTTCATCTTCATCAGCTTCCTCCTCATCACTGTCCACAGGCTCCCCCGCTGCAACAACACCGTCATCTGGATCATCCTCCTGCAGAAAAGGCACCTGGCGTCGCAATGCCAAGTTATGGAGCTGGCGATGATGATGTCACACACCTTCTTTGGTGAGTAGAATAGGGATCCACCAGTCATATGGAGGCACCTGAACCTGGCCTTAAGGAGGCCGAAGGTCCGCTCGATAACCCTCCTAGTCCGCCCATGGGCCTCATTGTACCGTTCCTCTGCCCTGGTCCTGGGATTCCTCACTGGGGTCAATAGCCAGGACAGGTTGGGGTAACCAGAGTCCCCCAATAGCCATACACGGTGCCTCTGGAGTTGACCCATCATATCAGGGATGCTGCTATTCCGCAGGATGTAGGCGTCATGCACAGAGCCAGGGAACATAGCATTTACCTGCGAGATGTACTGGTCTGCCAAACAGACCATCTGGACATTCATCGAATGATAACTCTTCCTGTTCCTGTACACCTGTTCGTTCCTGCGGGGGGGGACCAGAGCTACATGGGTCCCATCAATGGCACCTATGACGTTGGGGATATGTCCAAGGGCATAGAAGTCACCTTTCACTGTAGGCAAATCCTCCACTTCAGGGAAAATGATGTATCTCCTTACGTGTTTCAGCAGTGCAGACAACACTCTGGACAAGACGTTGGAAAACATAGACTGGGACATCCCTGATGCCATGGCCACTGTTGTCTGAAAAGACCCACTTGCAAGGAAATGCAGCACTGACAGCACCTGCACGTCAGGGGGTATTCCAGTCGGATGGCGGATTGGTGATATCAGGTCTGGCTCCAACTGGGTAAATAGTTCCTGGATTGTGGCACGGTCATACCGGTAGGTCACGATGACATGTCGCTCTTCCATTGTCAAAAGGTCCACCAACGGTCGGTACACCGGCGGATTCCGCCATCTTCCAATATGTCCCAACTGACGGTGCCTAAGAAGGACAACAGCGAAGAAACTGTCAGCATTCCTCCAGGTATGTACCCACAGACACACACAAGACTACAACAGACAATTAACCCATCCGGGAAAGGTTTTGAGTGTAGGCCTCTGTATGTGTGACGCAGTAGTAATTGAAACCATGTGGGCCCCTGAAATGGCGGCTGCCTGACCTCTAAACTGGGACAATGGGATTGTGGGGTAACTGCGCTGGCGTTGGACACCGTTGCGGTAGGCGGTCGTAGAGCGCGGCGCAATGCTGCATTGGTTAACATTGGACCCTATGGGTCCCAGGAGCCAATGAACAGGTGCCCTGGCGGTGATGATGCGCCCCACCATTTTCTATCTCTTCAATCACTAGATACCTGACCTTCGACAGGAGAGGACCTACACTGCTAGTGCTGCTGTGACCTCGGTCTGGAAGCGATGATGGCTGCTGCGTCTGGGGAAAGGGCCCCTGCCTTCACTGCACAGGAGTTGGAGAAACTTGTGGATGGGGTCCTCCCCCAGTACACGCTACTCTACGGTCCTCCAGACCAACAGGTTAGTACACAGGGAACACATTGTATGGGCTAGGCTTGGGTGGAGAGGGCTGGGTTGGTGAGGGAAGGGGGCAGAGTACATAGAACAGTTATGCCTGGGGGTGAATGGGCCACAGGGATAGAGTTGGGAGGGGGCCAATCACAACGACGGTGCAGTAGGTAATGACTGTCCTCTTTCCTTGTGCATGTCATGTAGGTCAGCGCCCACCAGAAGAGGGACATTTGGCGTGCCATCGCCAAGGAAGTCCGGACCCTGGGGGCCCACCAGAGACGGGGCACCCTCTGCCATAAGAGATGGGAGGACATTCGCCGCTGCAGCAAGAAGACGGTGGAGGCTCAGCTGGGGATGGCCTCCCAACGTGGGAGGGGTGCCCTTCGCGCCATGACCCCCTTGATGTTCCGGATCCTGGCGGTGGCCTACCCGGAGTTGGATGGGCGCTTAAGGACATCACAGCAGACACAAGGGGGTGAGTACTACCTCATCATATGGACTTTGCGTGCAGTGGAGGTGTCTGGGTGGGGGTGGTGGGTTGTGGGTGTCCCTAGGCCATGGCGAGTTAGGTAGGCAAGGCCCCTCCGTTATGTAGGCCATGTGGCACTCTACCCCAGCTCAAAACAGAGGGAAGTTGATGTATAGTTGCCCCTTTGCCATCCATGTGGGCAGATTACTACCGTTGCCATGTAGGCCATATCCCAGAAATAGCATGTGCAGAGGTCAGGAGCATGGCGTAATGCATGGGGCTGCTGCGTCTGTCTTGTCCGCCAACGGTAGCGGTATGCCATGCACTAAAACTCTTTCTTCTGTCTCCCCCCTTTTCCTGCTCTCCCTGTCCTTTTGTACATCAGCATCAACAGGCGGAGGTACAGTGGCACCGGAGCACGAGGGAGCTGCATCCCACATGGCCATGGAGGGCCACACCACAGACTCTGAATTCACCAGTGGGACGGAGGGCGAGGGGAGCTTCACGTCGGCCACCAGATCACCAAGCAGCGACACAGACTCGTCCGCCGATGGGAGCTCCCCTACCAGCACCGCCTTCCCAGCAGCCCCTCAGCGTGTGTCCCGTGCCCGCTAACCCAGGAGGGTGGGCATCACCTTCGCCCCAGGCACCTCAGGCCCTGCCCCAGTCACCCCTGCTGCCCTCAGTGAGGAGGCCATTGACCTCCTCAGGTCACTCACTGTTGGGCAGTCTACCATTGTGAATGCCATCCAGGGTGTAGAACGAGAGTTGAAACACGGTAATGCATTCCTGGAAGGCATTCATTCTGGTCAGGCTGTCCTTCAGCGAACCCTGCAATCTCTGGCTTCAGCACTGATGGCAGCCATTGTCCCTGTGTCCATCCTCCCCCCTCCAACCTCCTCCACCCAGACCCAATCCCCTGTACCCCAGCCCATCCCAAGCACACCTACAGACCAGCAGGCACACAAGTCAACACCCAAAAGTAGCTCAAGCAAACATAGGCACCACACACACCACAGGCACTCACACAAGCATCACACCCATACAGACACAGCAACAGCCACTGTCTCCACTGTCTCCACTGTGTCCCCCTCCTCCTCTTCTCCCTCCTCCCTCCCAGTCTCGTCTACACACACACCTGCATGCACCACATCTACAGGCACAAGGACTCGCACTAGAAGACCCAGCACCACAAGTTGCTCACCTGCACTCACCACCTCCACTGCCATTTACACGTCCCCTGTGTCCTCTCCCAGTGTGTCTGTGACGCCCCCTCCCAAAGTACACAAACGCCGGCAATCACTCACCCAACATCCATCCACCTCACGACAGCCTCCAGTACCTGCACCTGCACCCAAAACACCTAAAGTGGCACCTCCTACAACCACCTCCTCTACCTCCACTCCCAGACCCCCTCCAAATACCCATCCCAGTGTCCGTCAGAAACTGTCCCTCTGTCAAATTGACCTGTTTGCCCCCCCCCTCCAGTTCATCAGTCCCGTCATAGCGCCTCAGCCAAAAAGCCTCCAGTACCAGTGGTGCGTGTTCCAGGTTTTTGGAGTGCACCGTCCACCAGGGCAGGCAGTAGGACCCGGAGCCAAGGCACTGTCAGCCCACCCCCTGTAAAGGCACCGAAATTGGACAGTGGACGACGGGACCGTGTCAAGACTCCTGGTGGGACAACAAGTGAAATGGGATCGAAGGCGATTGGTGAGTCAGCTGTAACTCCAAAGAAGGTGGGGAAGGTTCAGAGGAAATCTGCCCAGCCTGTTGTGAGTGTCACGGCAGAGAAGTGCGCCATCATTTCCGGCGGTCCAGACACAACCACCAGCACCGTTGTTACTGGTCCAGAGACCACCGCAAGAGTCATTGCCCAGGGGGGCCCGAGTATCGTCACTGGTCAGGAGACCACCGCCAGAGTCATTGCCCAGGAGGGCCCAAGTGTCGTTACTGGTCAGGAGACCACCGCCGGAGTCATTGCCCAGGCGGGCCCGAGTATCGTTACTGGTCAGGAGACCACCGCCGGAGTCATTGCCCAGGAGGGCCCGAGTATCGTCACTGGTCAGGAGACCACCGCCAGAGTCATTGCCCAGGAGGGCCCGAGTATCGTCACTGGTCAGGAGACCACCGCCGGAGTCAGTGCCCAGGAGGGACCAGGATCCCACAGCCCCGCTGGGCGTTGATGGAACGTCATGCCACACCCCAATGTCCAGTGTGGAGTTTGTCATGCCACACCCCAATGTCCAGTGTGGAGTTTGTCATGCCACACCCCAATGTCCAGTGTGGAGCTCGTCATGCCACACCCCAATGTCCAGTGTGGAGTTCGTCATGCCACACCCCAATGTCCAGTGTGGAGTTCGTCATGCCACACCCCAATGTCCAGTGTGGAGTTCGTCATGCCACACACCAATGTCAGTATCTGAACCGCCATCTCAGGCTACCGCTGAACAGTCCATAGCCAGCCATGTCAAAGCACCGCTGAACAATGGCAAGACCGCCATGGTGAAGACCGCTGAACAGTCCATAGCCAGCCATGTCAAAGCACCGCTGAACCAGGCCAAGACCGCCATGGTGAAGACCGCTGAACAGTCCATAGCCAGCCATGGCAAAGCACCGCTGTACAAGGCCAAGACCGCCATGGTGAACACCGCTGAACAGTCCATAGCCAGCCATGGCAAAGCACCGCTGAACAAGGCCAAGACCACCATGGCAAAGCGCCGCTGAACAGTCAATAGCCAGCCATGTCAAAGCACCGCTGAACAAGGCCAAGACCGCCATGGCAAAGCACCGCTGAACAGTCAATAGCCAGCCATGTCAAAGCACCGCTGAACAAGGCCAAGACCGCCATGGTGAAGACCGCTGAACAGTCCATAGCCAGCCATGGCAAAGCACCGCTGAACAAGGCCAAGACCGCCATGGTGAAGACCGCTGATCAGGGCAAACACTGTGTGGGTATGAATAGGCTGCCACATCAGGCATCCTTCTCCCATGTGCAGCTGGGACAGTGACAGGACAGGAACTTTCACAGGGAGACTCATCCAGTCTGGCCACCAGTCCCACCCAGTACCAGTTGAGAACTGCATCTTCTTGCGTCAATGTGGCTTTGCACTCCCCAGGATGGTCCAGTGGGCAACCCACCCACTGTAAAGACTTGAGAGACTGTGGCTTTGCACTCCCCAGGATGGCACAGTGGGCAAGCCACCCACTGTAAAGACTTGAGAGACAGTGGCTTTGCACTCCCCAGGATGGTCCAGTGGGCAACCCACCCACTGTAAAGACTTGAGAGACTGTGGCTTTGCACTCCCCAGGATACATCAATGGGCATGGAGCCCCGTCGTGGATCTGGCTTTGCAGTCATGTGGCTGAGGTGCCCCCCCTTCCCTTCCCCCTGAGGTGCCTGTAGTGTTTCAATCTGATGCCCCGGCAGTGTTCTCTCGGATTTTGGGCAGGTATCTATTGTGGGCCTCGCCCATGCATTTTTGGACTGTTGGTGCACAGACATTGTGGTGTACATATCTGCACTACTTCTTGTATTGTATATATAAATATGACAGATTTCGAGATATGATTCAGTATATTTTTATATGACATGTATATTGGCACATTACAATATTTGAATGGATCTCGCTTTGTCTTTGCATTCTTCCGGGGGGATTGTGGGTTGTTAATGTGATATTTTTTACTGCATTGGTGTGTATGTTGTAATATACGAGGGTGGGGGTATTGTGGTGGGTGTCCCCCTAACTTTTGCCTCCCCCCTCCCCCGTGTCGTAGATGCAGTACTCACCGGTATGTTCTGTGCCTACGTCGCTGTTGTTCGTAGAGGAGCAGAAAGACAAGGGCAGGTAGTATTTGGAGTTCCGGCTCCATGGAGTAGTCGTTCCTCGTGGAGTGTGTTGAGGTGAGCGTTTTCCCATAGCAAAGACTGTTTCCGCCGTGTTTTTTTCCACAGTGAATCCGCCCCGGAAAAGGTGGCGGATTGGTGTGTTGTAATAGTGTGGGCGGTACTTTGTCTCCCGCCTGTCTGTTGGCGGTGACCGCCACGCTGTTTGTCTGTAACGCCGTGGCGGGCTAAGTGTTAAAGTAGCTGTCTTTGTTGGTGGTTACCGCCAGGGTCGTAATTCCCTTTTTGTCCGCCGGCCTGTTTGTGGTATTACACCACCTTTTACACCGTCCGCCAGGGTTGTAATGACCACCTATGTGTGGTAGTGTAAATTGCGGAGAAGACTGTACCCCATGTGGTGCAGTCCTCCACTGAGGCAACTATTCTGAATGGCAAGAACATTGTGAGAATTCTATGTTTATTGTGGGGTCCCTTCCAGCTAGTTAGTTTTTCGTGCGATCCAGAATGGAAGCTTCGCACATTCTATGGGCGCTTTGCCCATCAGATAATGTACTGTTTGGAGGTTAATCCCAGTACCGGCTGATTGGTGAAAAGCTAGTGTGCAGCCTGTGCTGGGGTATTCAAGGTCCACTTAGTGAATTGTGCTAATCATCTGTAAAGTCGTACGAGTTCATCATAAAGCGTGCACACCAGATATTTGCATAGCTTGAACACCAGGATGTGGTTTGTGTGGCAAACATGGGCCACCGTGGTCCGTCATTGCTTAAAGGACCTAGGGCCAGATGTAGGAAAATCCTGAATTGCAACTCGCAAATTGCGAGTCAGAGAGACTTGCAATTTGTGATCGCAATTCAGGATGCAGGATGGTGTCCCTGACACCATCTGCAACTTGCAAGGGGGTCCGCCCGCCGGCCCAGCAGGGATCTCCTGATGGCTGCGGCGGGAGTGCAGCCGCATTGACGGCCGCCCGGCGTAATGACCCCCATTATCTTTTAACCATATGACAGAGCCACAAAATTGCTATACAGTAGAGAGATACACATGCATGTTTGTTCACGGGAGGAGACACCCATTTCCCCCACACGTTCTTGTGCTTATGGGGACAGACCCTCGCCTCATAGACCGACTTTTCTTGGTTTGCTCACTAGTCAACTCTGCGCCTCCATTTCTGGAGGGACAGCCCATTGAGAAAGTTCCAGATAGCTGCAATTTCTCTCTTGGCCACTAGCATGGCAGTACCAGCAAATGTGCGGTCAGCTCTTGTGCCTTCCAACTCCTCCATTGTACCCAGCAGAACCTATTTTGGTGACATCTGTTGCTCCCTTTCCCGCACAACATTCAATTAGCAATTTATCTTACCCCAGTACACCTGTATGAGCGGGCATGTCTAAACCATATGAAAGAAGTCTGCAGAGTCCCTTGCACACCGTGGACATTGAGCAGAGGGGTAAAGCCCCGCCCAATATAGTCAGTCAGGAGATAGGTATGCTCCATACAGAAGGTATAGCTGCACCGCACACAGTCTTGCGAACACCGCCAGTTTTCTGGGTGCCATTAGCGCTTCCACCCAGTCAGTCTCTTCAGTGGGTCCCAACTAGCCCTCTCATTTGTTCCTGATATGGTTTAGGTTGCCTGGAGCATTGCTAATTAACATTTTGTAGATTTGGGATACTCCTTTCTTCCCCAAAGCTCCCATTAGCAGCTTAGCCTCTAATGGACTGTATTCCGGCACCAAGTCTGTGCTTGCCCAGGGCATGTCGGAGTTGGAAATATCTGAAGAACTGCGTGCACTGCATATCGTGAAAGGATCGCATGGTATCCTCCCTACATGCATCCCCAAGGTGCGAAATGCCCTTGAGGTCCCAATTTACAGACCCTCCCAGT
The DNA here is from genome assembly GCF_031143425.1 of Pleurodeles waltl. Lineage (NCBI taxonomy): Eukaryota > Metazoa > Chordata > Amphibia > Caudata > Salamandridae > Pleurodeles > Pleurodeles waltl. Next base: position 852,336,080 of record NC_090444.1, read on the forward strand.
GCCGCCGATTCACTTAGCCATGTGCCGTGCCACAGTGGAGTCTGTTGGGTGATGACATTGTTCTACCGAATATGTCGCAGTGCGGCTCGCCAAGCAAGAAAGATCGCTCTGGTCACTGGATCCATGTCTCGGGGAAGCAGTGAGAAATAAAAAAGATCTAGAATATGTGGAAATCCCTGCGAGTTTAACTGTAACTGATAGAGCGTGTCCGTCCACCCCCATTAATTCAGTCGTGCACCACCAGGAGTTGTCGCCAAGTTGTACAGGTATGGGTTCGCCATACCCATCCCCCCATAGTAAACTTCCCTCTGGCAGTGCTGTAGTGCTATCTGGTGTCTCGTGCCATACCAAAGGAATGAGGTGGTGGCTCTCTCCAATGCCTAGAACCAGGGACGTGGGATCAAAAATGGAAAATTTTGGAGCACATATAAAAGGTGTGGTAGGACCATCATTTTATATAAGGCCACACAGCCCAGGATGTTTAACTGCAATGGTTGTCATCTTTGTAGATCCGCCTTGATTCAGGATAATAATGGTGTCAGATTTACGGTCCATGTGAGTGCTGGAAGGAGAGCCACCCATATACCAAGGTATTTAAAGCTCAGCCAACAAATGGGCACTACTCCCTGTCAATCATAGCAATCTCACGACAGGGTTAGGGGCACCAACACCGACTTGGCGGGGTTCCTTTTGAGCCCCGATGCCTCTTCATAGCAGCGCAGGAGGTGAAAGCTCCTTGGGCCAGTTTTACTGGGTTCCCCCATAAAAAGCAGAACATCGTTGGTGTACAGGGCCACTCGATCTTCAGAGGATGTTCCCCAGTTCTAGCCGCAATACTGTGGGTCTATTCTAATCAGCTGCACCGAAGGTTCAATGGCCATGGCAAAAAGGAGAGGGGACAGGGGGCAGCCTTGACGAGCTCCCCAGTGGATAGGAACTATAGAGGATAAGGTTCCGTTGACCTGCATTCGGGGAGTGGGGTTGGCAAATAAGGCCTGGACTAGTCGGTGGAATCTCGTCCCCAAACAAGCACGCTGTAATACTAGGAAGAGAAATCCCCAGTCAAGAGTGTCAAAGGCCTTTTGAAAGTCAATAAATAGAAGGGCTAGGTTCTGAGGCAACTGGTGGCGCCAAGCTAGGGTCATGTGTAAACGACGTATTCAGTGCTGCATGCTTTGGTTGGCCATGAATCCACACTGATCCAGGTGAATCAGCAGCGGTAGCACCCTTTTAAGACAAGAGGCAAGAATTGCGGCATAAATTTTCACTACACTATTTATAAGAGATCTTGGCCTATAATCAGAACACTGCCGCGACGGTGGTTGAGTTTTGAGAAGCACCACAATAGTGGCGACATCCAGCCCCTCTGGAAAGGAGCCCTGCAATCCACTTCCTTATATAAGGGTGTGAGGTGCGACACCAAGTCATCCCAGAACACTTTGTAATATCCTGACGGAAACCCGTCTGGCCCAGGAGTCCTACCCGCCCCCAGCGAGGAGATGGATTCCCCGATTTCTTCACCTGTTAGAGGTTCGCCAAATATTTTTTCCTCTGCAGTGTGCAATTCGGGGAGGGGAATGTCTATTAGGAATTGGCAGGCAGGATCTGAATCTATCACCGCCGAGGCCTGATAGAGTACCTTGCAGTATGATGGGAACGTGTCTGCCACTGTTTGGAGTCAGGTTCTCCGTGTGCGTTAAAGATTTCAGGGATAATTCTAGATGATTGATGATGGGAAGCCAACCAGTACAGCAGCTTTCTCTTTTTGTCCCCCCCCCCCCATCCATACAGCCTGGCATTGGCCGCTCGCCAAAGGTGTTTAGCTGCCTCCAGAGAGTGGTCACGGATCTCCTCTCGGATCAGTAGGAGCTGTCTGGCCGCTACTTTGCCTGGCTGCGCACTCTGTTCTGCCTCGAGCTGGACGGCCTGGGCCTCCAGGTGAGTAATGTGAAGAGTCTGGGAAAGCTCTCGGGAGCGGATAAGGCTCCTGGCCATCCCTCGTATCACCACCTTACCTGCGGCCCAGAGGAGTCACTGTGATGTAACCAAATCCCCGTTGAGGGTGAAATATTCCTGGAGTGCCTCCTTCGGCTTATGGTTTGTGCTTCAGGTACCACACATTCATTCGCCACATAGGGTGGAGCAATGCCTGAGTGGGCCCCCATAACAAACCGGAGCGGTGCCTGGTCAGATATCCTGTACGGTAACATTTCAATGTGCAAGAGATGCCGGCAATCTGTGGCCGGCAATAAAACTAAATTCTAGACAGCGTAGGATGGGCTGCCGAAAGTGCGTAAAGTGACGGTGCCGTGGGTGCCACAACCCTCCACGCATCGCAAAGCCCTGTGTATGCCAGCCACCCCGACAATCCGGCAGGCGTGGCCTGCCTGTGGGCCGATGGGGACCCAGTCATGTCCAGCTTGGGGTAGAGAACTACATTGAAGTCTCCCCCTAACATGGTGGCTCCCCGGGGTAGAGCCAGTCGCAGGTTAGTAAGATCATTTAGAGGCTCACGTACTGCCCCCGGCGGGGCATATACTCTAATGGCATTGATCTTGAGGCCCCCAACTTTCCCAGTCAGGGCCACATATCGCCCCTGTGGGTCTCTCCATGGTTGGGTGACGGCCGTAGGAAATGAGTGTTGGAGCAGTACAGCTACTCCCGTAGAGCCGCACACAAACACGGCATGGTATACCCTGCCAATGCCCTTATGGGCCAGAAATGGACAGCGGTCCCCTAAGAGATGAGTCTCTTGCAGCATGTCAGATGAGTGGTGGTGGACATATGCGAGTTCAGCTGGCCGCTTGATCTTATCTAGAAGACCATCAACGTTCCATGAGATAATATGTACCAGCCCCGTTTTGTCTGCAGGTGAATGGCCATTGAAGTTCTACCCCTAGGTCCTCCCGGGTATCCTTTGGGTCCTCCCCGATCGTCTAAGTATAGTGCCTTGGTGTGTGAGGTACTCTCCGCTGTACAGCAGCATATGCCAACCTCCCTCTGCATTTGTGGGTAACAGCGAACATACAATGAACCTAGACAACAATAGCGAACACCTTGTTACATGTCCTGAACTCCCATACCCCCAACTCCCATCTCACCCCATACTTCCCCCAAGAAGCATCTGTCGCCCTTATAAAACATCTTAATCACAAACACAGCAAGTTCTAAACCCCAATCGATTGGGCAGTGGTGGACCCCTCCATAGCGTCTGATTAAAGAGTGTTGGACACTAGGCAGTTATAGTGCAGTGTATGCTTAGTGTGAGTTTTACTTGCCCTTCCCTCCTTCCCCTCCCAATTGAATTTACAGCACCGGACTTCGGTGTCACTAGCTGTTTCCAAACGCTCAGATGTTGGCCCCTTTGACTGCGGCTCCTCTTCCTCTCCTCCAGGGCCATTGTTTGCCCATTGCTCTGGTAGGGTCCCTGGTATGGTACCCCTGTATGGGGGCCCCACAGGGGAGCCGGAGCACGAACCCCACTGCGCCCTGCGCCTCCTGGAAGTGCATGTGTTGTCGTGGGCCCGGTGGCCTTTTCCGCTGAAGGTCGAACGGTAATCTGTCCCGAGTCTGCCATGGGCCACCACCGGGGGAACCCAGAGGGACATCCTCGGTTATCCATGTCCATGCTGCTGTAGGGTTCTAGAAAAAATGAGTCTTATTCTTACACACCACTCGGAGCCTCGCAGGAAAAAGAAGACGGTAGGCTATCTCCATCATTTCAATTTCTGCTTGACATTCGTGTAGGATTGGCGTTGCATTTGAACAGCTCTCGTGTAATCCAGAAATACAAGGACCTTTGCTCCATCGCAGCACAGATCGCCTTTTGGCGTGCTTCCTGTAGTACTGCATCCCTGTCTTTAAAATTGAAGAAACAAAGTATCACCGGTCTTGGCGGGGAGCCCGGTGGCGGCCTGGCCAGCAGGGTTCTGTGGGCTCGCTCTATGGCGAACCATGGCGCAAGGCAGTCTCCAGGCATCCAGAATCTGAACCAATCCTCCAAGAAAGAAGCTAGAGAGGATGCCGCTGTGTTCTCTGGAAGGCCTACGATAGAAAGGTTATTGCGCCTGGATCTGTTTTCAGAGTCTTCTGCCCTGCGATGTAGTTCTGATGTACCAGCTGATAGTGTGGACACTTGTGTTTTCAAGGCGACCAACTCATCTTCCATGGCAGATATTGTCAATTCCGCTTCCATGATCCGAGCAGTAGCATTGCGGAGACCCTGGTGCACTAGCGCCACATCTAGTCTGACCTCCCCAATGTTACCTTTCACCGCTGTCTAGGATGTTTGGATAGCTTGAAGAATGGTTGGCAGTTCGCCAGCGGGCACCAATTTCCCGCCAAAGCCACCCAGTGCCAAATCTCTGACATGAGTTGCGTCGGGGCTCGTAGTAAATTGATCCATGCACGTTTGCACCGGGCAGCCTGCGCCGGCTTGTCCTTGCACATTATGGCTCTCGTAATCTACAGTTATCTCAGCAGCGGACACTGTCGGACCCACCCCAGGCGTGGACAGCTGAGATGTCTGTTACTGGACCCCAGGCTTTGCAGGTCTTCAGTGTACAGTCCAAGTCTCTATAAAACCCACTATCGAAGAGGGCTTACTTCATAGCACTATCTCACACCGAGGCAGCAGCGCCCGGGTCAGGAACAAGATGCATATATTCACCGCTGCTTCACCCGGCCGCACCGCTCCGCTCTCCAACCCGCTGCAAATCTGTCTCCAATGGCCAGGGGACCGCCAGGCCTCAATTTCTAAGTTCGGGACCTTCATTTACAGTGGTCACTCCAACCAACTCCAGCCGTCCCGCCGTGGCCTCTCCGACTCTTCAGTCGTAGCACCTCGCTGTCCCCACTCCACTCTGCGGTACCGGGGGCACTTTAAAGGGGGGCCTGTGCCCAGAACCAGGACCCGCAGCTGCCCCACTGTTTTCTAGCTGCGTCGCCTCCTCACTGTAGGAAAGTACCATCTTGCCTGGCATGTTACCCCCATTTTTCACTGTATATATGTTGTTTTAGTTGTATGTGTCACTGGGACCCTGTCATCCAGGGCCCCAGTGCTCATAAGTGTGCCTGAATGTGTTACCTGTGTAGTGACTAACTGTCTCACTGAGGCTCTGCTAATCAGAACCTCAGTGGTTATGCTCTCTCATTTCTTTCCAAATTGTCACTAACAGGCTAGTGACCAATTTTACCAGTTTACATTGGCTTACTGGAACACCCTTATAATTCCCTAGTATATGGTACTGAGGTACCCAGGATATTGGGGTTCCAGGAGATCCCTATGGGCTGCAGCATTTCTTTTGCCACCCATAGGGAGCTCTGACAATTCTTACACAGGCCTGCCACTGCAGCCTGAGTGAAATAACGTCCACGTTATTTCACAGCCATTTTACACTGCACTTAAGTAACTTATAAGTCACTTATATGTCTAACCTTTACCTGGTAACGGTTAGGTGCAAAGTTACTTAGTGTGAGGGCACCCTGGCACTAGCCAAGGTGCCCCCACATTGTTCAGGGCCAATTCCCCTGACTTTGTGAGTATGGGGACACCATTACACGCGTGCACTACATATAGGTCACTACCTATATGTAGCTTCACAATGGTAACTCCGAATATGGCCATGTAACATGTCTATGATCATGGAATTGGCCCCTCTATACCATCCTGGCATAGTTGGCACAATCCCATGATCCCAGTGGTCTGTAGCACAGACCCTGGCACTGCCAAACTGCCTTTCCTGGGGTTTCACTGCAGCTGCTGCTGCTGCCAACCCCTCAGACAGGCATCTGCCCTCCTGGGGTCCAGCCAGGCCTGGCCCAGGATGGCAGAACAAAGAACTTCCTCTGAGAGAGGGTGTTACACCCTCTCCCTTTGGAAAATGGTGTGAAGGCAGGGGAGGAGTAGCCTCCCCCAGCCTCTGGAAATGCTTTCTTGGGCACAGATGTGCCCAATTCTGCATAAGCCAGTCTACACCGGTTCAGGGGACCCCTTAGCCCTGCTCTGGCGCGAAACTGGACAAAGGAAAGGGGAGTCACTCCCCTGACCTGCACCTCCCCTGGGAGGTGTCCAGAGCTCCTCCAGTGTGCTCCAGACCTCTGCCATCTTGGAAACAGAGGTGCTGCTGGCACACTGGACTGCTCTGAGTGGCCAGTGCCACCAGGTGACGTCAGAGACTCCTTCTGATAGGCTCCTTCAGGTGTTGCTAGCCTATCCTCTCTCCTAGGTAGCCAAACCCTCTTTTCTGGCTATTTAGGGTCTCTGTCTCTGGGGAAACTTTAGATAACGAATGCAAGAGCTCAGCCGAGTTCCTCTGCATCTCTCTCTTCACCTTCTGCCAAGGAATCGACTGCTGACCGCGCTGGAAGCCTGCAAACCTGCAACATAGTAGCAAAGACGACCACTGCAACTCTGTAACGCTGATCCTGCCGCATTCTCGACTGTTTTCCTGGTGGTGCATGCTGTGGGGGTAGTCTGCCTCCTCTCTGCATTAGAAGCTCCGAAGAAATCTCCTGTGGGTCGACGGAATCTTCCCCCTGCAACCGCAGGCACCAAAAAGCTGCATTACCGGTCCCTTGGGTCTCCTCTCAGCACAACGAGCGAGGTCCCTCGAATCCAGCAACTCTGTCCAAGTGACTCCCACAGTCCAGTGACTCTTCAGTCCAAGTTTGGTGGAGGTAAGTCCTTGCCTCACCTCGCTAGACTGCATTGCTGGGAACCGCGACTTTTGCAGCTACTCCGGCCCCTGTGCACTTCCGGCGGAAATCCTTTGTGCACAGCCAAGCCTGGGTCCACGGCACTCTAACCTGCATTGCACGACCTCCTAAGTTGTTCTCCGGCGACGTGGGACTTCTTTGTGCGACTTCGGGTGAGCACCGTTTCACGCATCCTCATAGTGCCTGTTTCTGGCACTTCTCCGGGTGCTACCTGCTGCTGAGATGGCTCCTTGTCTTGCTCGACGTCCCCTCTCTCTCCTGACGCAATTTGCGACATCCTGGTCCTTCCTGGGCCACAGCAGCATCCAAAAACGCTAACCGCACGATTTGCAGCTAGCAAGGCTTGTTGGCGGTCTTTCGGCGGGAAAACACTTCTGCACGACTCCACGGCGTGAGGGATCCGTCCTCCAAAGGGGAAGTCTCTAGCCCTTGTCGTTCCTGCAGAAACCTAAGCTTCTTCTGTCCAGTAGAAGCTTCTTTGCACCCACAGCTGGCATTTCCTGGGCATCTGCCCATCTCCGACTTGCTTGTGACTTTTGGACTTGGTCCCCTTGTTCCACAGGTACCCTCGACTGGAAATCCATCGTTGTTGCATTGCTGGTTTGTGTCTTTCCTGCAGAATTCCCCTTTCACGACTTCTATGTCCTTTGGGGAACTTTAGTGCACTTTGCACTCACTTTTCAGGGTCTTGGGGTGGGCTATTTTTCTAACCCTCACTATTTTCTAATAGTCCCAGCGACCCTCTACAAGGTCACATAGGTTTGGGGTCCATTCGTGGTTCGCATTCCACTTTTGGAGTATATGGTTTGTGTTGCCCCTATCCCTATGTGTCCCCATTGCATCCTATTGTAACTATACATTGTTTGCACTGTTTTCTAAGACTATACTGCATATTTTTGGTATTGTGTACATATATCTTGTGTATATTTCCTATCCTCATACTGAGGATACTCACTGAGATACTTTTGGCATATTGTCATAAAAATAAAGTACCTTTATTTTTTAGTATAACTGTGTATTGTGTTTTCTTATGATATTGTGCATATGACACTAAGTGGTACTGTAGGAGCTTCACTCGTCTCCTAGTTCAGCCTAGGCTGCTCTGCTAAGCTACCATTATCTATCAGCCTATGCTGCTAGACACCCTATACACTAATAAGGGATAACTGGGCCTGGTGCAAGGTGCAAGTACCCCTTGGTACTCACTACAAGCCAGTCCAGCCTCCTACACTCACCTCTTGCTTGCCGCCTCCCGGTCCTTGCCGGGCGGCCTCTGCACTGTCCTGATGGCAGCACACTTCTACCCTTCCGTTGGGGGCCCTCCAGACGCCCAGTAGGGCCATCGGCCGGGGCCCCAGGCACACTTCAGGGGGGGTGGGGGGATCCCGACTGCTGCTCTCCTTTCCTCAGGCCTGACACGCTCGCCAGGCCTGGGCGTCACGTTCCAGGGTCCGCGGTGCGACCCGGGCACCTTGCTCCAGGTCTGCATGCCGCTGCCCCTTGCCGGTCCTGCCTCCCCACCTTGCGCACGACGCTTGCCGCCGCCCAGGTTGCCTTTCCCACTGGGCTGCCTCTGATCTCTTACGGCAGAGGGCCGGGAGTCGCTCACCTCTCCTGCTCGCTGGACCTGCAGATGCCGTAACCCAGCCGCGTGTCCTGTCAATGGAGGCAGCAGACAGTCTCCTGGCACCTGCCCCACTCAGGAGAAGGGCTGAGATGGGCGTTGCTTGAGGCGGATAACGGAGGGGTCCTGAGCACTACGAAAGTACGACCGCCATCTTGACGCCTTGGCCACGACTCTTCTATAAAACTTAGAGGCAAGTAAGGCCACATTACTAGTCAACTGCAGCTACCAAAGTAAATTTCCCCTCCCCAAATTCTTTGTTCTTTCAAACTCTATTATAAAGTATTAATTTGAACACTGTTTTCTTGCTATAAGCAGTAAACCATTTGCCTTTTCACCTACTTGCCATAGGGCCCAGATCACTTCCACTTATTCATCCTAGGGTGCATACACCTTCTGTCCTGTTCATGCACATCAAGCTATTCATACACTTCCTGTTCACTTCCATTGACTTGTTAAACATATAGATTTACACTAAATAAATTGAAATGACTTCATCTATGTGTATACACACTTCCTCCCTCCTGTTGCTATATGTTTCATAAAATCTTCACCACTCCCTCACCACAGGTTTCGTGCTCCTTGCCCACTTTGACTACACGTTCTTCTCTACTCCTCCCCACTTAGCAGAAATTCTGTGCCACTTTGCCATCCTTTCTTTCATCACAGACTGTTCACTGTTTGCGTCTTGCCACCCAGAAGCCCTACAAACTGCTTAGTGAAGACATGTTGTACAGGTTGAGGCATGTACTGCCACCATTGTATTGATGGACATGCAGTGATGGCACAGATGGGCAAAGCAAAAGTATCAGTTTCAAACTTGCATTGAATAACAAATACTTGCAAATACAATTTGAAGAATGCCATAATATTAATTGGCAGAACTGAGTGTAAGTCTAGCCCAGGCAAAAGATTAGTGATCAGCAGAAACAAGCAAAGCATCACAACTGAAGAGATACAGCGGTGGCAGAAAATACCTGATACAAGGGAGGTAGCTATAGAACAGTGAATTTGTGAGTTTATCAAGTGCAAGAGGGCAGTAGAGTGGAGCGACTAATTACACAAAGGACAACAATGACTGGCCACGAAGGATGGCATTAACAATCAACCAGCTTGGAAAGTGCAGGTCTGAGAGCGGATATTTCTATAGCATAATGCCTACATCTGTGAAGGGAATCTTATGAGCCTCACATATGATACTGATGGAGAGAATAAACATTAGAGCTGTGTATTATTAAAAGAATCAACAAGCAGGATGCAAGAGAAGAGGGCTAGCCAGGTATTGGGGTAGTGAGAACTGGAGAGGCTTGCAGCAAGGTCAAAGGACTAAATGGAGGACGAACTGAGGGAGCACTTGTCTGGTACTTGGAAAAGGCACACATGCACTGATGAAAACCTTAGTGAAACAGCAGTGTCAAGTACAGCAATACTGGATGACGTGGAAGGGAAACAAATCTGGCAAGAGAAATAGGCTCCCAAACTCACAGAGTGTAGGAAATAGGTCAGATAATATTGGCACTAGGGAGAGAAGGTGACTGGAAAGAAAGAAAGCAGAGGTGTTGCTTTTATCCATAGGAAGCCGAGTAGAAAAGAAGGGGTGAGACAGAATCAGCTAATTGACTTGATGGGTCAGTAGGTAATCTACTGTTGAGAACTGCTATGATCTGTAGACTACAAGTTCAGATCATGGCAATGAAGGTTCCACTTTTCCCCTTATAAATGTGGCAACTGAAAAACTGTTAATTAAGCAATAGTTAGCTTTTTCATTTATAACGCAAAATCGGAAGATGATTATTAACCACTATACATAAAACCGAACTGTAGTGTGCAATAGATTGAAGAAGCTGAGGAATAGGTATAGGGGAAGAGCCAAGTGGTATGAAGTAAATTGGAAACTTATATGAAAGAGAAAGAGCCATGTCCAGATCTGGGGGAGAAGTACTAGAGGACCTAGGTGTAGTAAGCCCTCAGATATCACCATGAGTGTTTACCAGTGCTGCACGAACAGACCTTAGATAAAATAATCTTAGCCAGAGGAAGAGCAGACGAATAGACCAGAGGGCAAAAGGAGCGATTTGTTTGTGAACCAGTGACGCAGGGTAGGAAAGGGGACAGGCAAAGTCAGAAAAGGAAAGTACAGCTTAGCTTACTGAGTTAAGACTTGCTACTCATAACTTGTAAGGTTATGAACTGAAATCCGGTAAGCAGGCTGCGTCTTCCAACCTATTGAAGTCAATAAATGAAGTATTCTTAATTTGAGCATCACTAACATCTGTTATTTGAAGCGCTTAGAAATTAAAGGGCTACATGAAAACAAAGAATTAATGAGGGATGCCTTGAAAGGGCATGGACACAGCGGTAGAGATGAGAATTGGAGAATCCCCATGAAAGGGAAAGAACAGTGTGAGGGGTAGAAACACTAGATGTGGGCAGAAACAAAGCTATCAAGAGGGATAAATAGGTACACAGATTATAGAGTGCAGGTAATTGGAGAGGTATGGGAAATCAAATTAACACTGGACAGTGGTAGAGTCTTTGAGTTCATTTGGGGACAAAGAAACATTCCAGAGCTATTGTTTGTGGCTTCCAGAGTCAAAGTAGGAAAATGAAGAGGCAAAATCTGAAAGCAGGCTAGATAACTTACTGCATAAAACTGTCGACAACCAGTGTGGACGGGCATTGAAATTCTGGCAAGGCAGACTCCACCTTCTAAGGTTGCTAAATAGCATTGGATTGAGCAGTAGTAAAGTCTTGTATTTCTAGTGTTTAAAAAGAGCACAAGTGATGTGTAAGGCACTCTAAAATCAAAAACAAGTAGTGATTAATAGGAGAGAACTTCAGAAGGGTTTGGAGCAGCAGCATAGAATGTGGTTGAGCTGCTAAAAGTTCAGTGAGTAGTGGAAGGAAGATATGGGGCTGGACACAAGCAACTGAACGATACAAGGCAGATATGGATGACATCCGAGAAGAGCATGAGGCATCTGTGGCATAAAGAATTATTTGGAGAAAATTATCCATATACCTGGAAACAGGTCAGACTGCCAATGTTTGGCTGTGGGGGTGTGACAGATGCTGTGAGAGTCTAGGCTCAGACACAAGGTTAGCAGGTCATGCATGGTAAGGCTCAAACTGTAATAGCTGATTGGCGACTTGATCTGTAATAGAATTCTGTGAGGCCAGGTATATGGAGAAGAGAGGAAGGAGGAGTAATGAGCTCCTTGGGGCAAACTATGGGGCCAAGGAACACCACCAGCAAGACCCCAGTGAAGATTAGAAGGACTTGTATACTCTTTAAAGGAAACCTCCACTTGGACACAAATGCCTTTCAGATAAAGCAGTGGAAGCCTTGAGCATTTGGAAACTACTCCCATTTTGATACTCGCAGCCTGCCACTCAGCTCACATTGTGAGGTGGTGACCTGTTACCCACTTGGCCAATATGGTGTATTTTTTCTTCTCTCAGCAAGTGCCTCCTTTTTGGAGCCTCTGCCGTGCAGTGTGCATGTCGCACTTATGAACCCAGACTCTGTGAGGCCCCATCTGTGATATTGAGTCCCTCTTAGTCTACCACAAATCACTGTCACTGCTGCTTCTTATCAATCAATCTAGCCGCCTCTAAAAAACTGTCCAAGTCATGTTGACAATTTTACAGACCAACAGTCCCTTGCACTAAATTTTGCATTGCTTATTGTCCTCTTATTATTGTGCAAGCACAGGCAGGCAAAGTGATCAGGGGCCTCTTTATTGTTTTCTCCAGCTTTTTTGATCTAGGTCATGTGTGACAAGTGATCTTCTGGATTTATCCAACTGTTCCAGGCAAAAGAGGGTCAAACTCACTAGTAGGGCTGTGACCTGTGCCCCATCTCTCATCTCCACTATATATTTACATCACTCTTGTTCTTTTTGATCTTCGGACCGAAATCTAAAACACAGATGAACAGATATTCTTTTATCAATCCCTGGGTAAGCAAAGAGTTACCTAAGCCAATCTCTGGCCACAACAATGTAAATCCGTTTCCGCCTCCCTAATTGACTGTGAACACAAAACTTGCTCACTGCTGCAGCTAGCTTAGCTTTATTACCATAATGACCTGTAAGAAGACTCTAGATGGGCGATAAATCCTGCTCCGCTGGTGGAGTTTTGGCCACTACGTTATGCATATATTGCAACGTTCTGGACAAATTACACCGACCTCTGCTTGGTGGAGTTTTTGTATCATGCACGTCTCGCCAACGGTAAGTTGTCAAGCACAAGCGAGAATTGGAATCCCCTAGTGCGATTTTCAGGTGCTAGGAGTGCACCCGGCCCAGTTTTCCCAACACAGACGATTGTGAAATATTGCGACCGTTCACATTGGGAAAGCTGCCTCTTGAGTAGAAAATCTACTTGAGCGGCAATAAAACCAGCTCGAGCGGGGGCGTCGCCACGGGTGTCAAGATGGCGGTCGCACTCTGAGTGCTCCGGACCCCTCTGTCATCCACCCTGCTTGGCCTGGCCGTCCTGGGGCTCTTCCTGGATCCAGCGGGCTCCCCACTTGTGAGGGGTGCGGCTGGAGTGGGCGGAGGTCCAGATTTCTGAAGGACGCTGTCCGGGAGTGCGTCAGGGCCCGGCGGCTTGGAGTCAGCGTCACAGGCCTACTAGGGACGCCCACGGATTGGGGCCGTTCCCGCCAGAGGTGCGGCGGCCTCCCACGCCGCAAAGGCTTTTCCAAGTGGCGCCCGTGAGGGAGGGGCGCCGCGGGACTGGACTGCTGCCCTTTGTCTTCCCCCTGCCGGGGGAGGCATCGAGGAGATCCCCCGGGCTGCGTGTGGATGCCTGTGCCGCAGCGGAGGGGGGCGGCGGAGGACTAGAGGGGTGCCCTGCCCACCCCCCCCCCCCCCCCCCCCCCCCCCCCCCCCCCCCCCCTCGGGCTGTGGGCACGAGAACAGCTGCCAGGGTTGAGGCACGATAGTCGGGTGGGGGCCCATGCCATGAGGTGCAGTCGGGCCCCTTAACTAACAGAGACTGGTGCCTGGCCGATCCTTGGGTGATCCTGCTGGAGCGTTGGTGGGGGACCGGCAAGAGAGTGCTGGACCGGTGTTCTGCTCAAACTGGTGCCGGGGCAGGAGCCCCCTGGGAACAAGACCGGACTGAGCAGAGGACGTGGCGGTGACGCAGTCAGGTGAGGGGTCAGTGGACAGTGTGGTGGACAGGGGGGAACGTGCCCCTCCCCCTCTTCCCCCCCCCCCCAGCTGAGGCTGCGCAGAGACTACGGCATCCTGAGAGCGGTGGTTCAAGACGGAGAGCTGAGCTGGGCGAGACGACCAGCGGTGTGAAGAGCCAAGTGTGGTATTCAGCGGGGCCGGGCAGGGATGACATGTGCCACTGCCACTTGGACTGACCCGGATAGGTCCCCCGTTGTGAGAAAGTAGCCTCTTTATAGCCTTGTTACCCCCACTTTTGGCCTGTTTGTGAGTATACGTCAGGGTGTTTTCACTGTCTCACTGGGATCCTGCTAGCCAGGGCCCAGTGCTCATAGTGAAAACCCTATGTTTTCAGTATGTTTGTTATGTGTCAATGGGACCCTGCTAGCCAGGACCCCAGTGCTCATAAGTTTGTGGCCTATATTTTATGTGTTCACTGTGTGATGCCTAACTGTCTTACTGAGGCTCTGCTAACCAGAACCTCAGTGGTTATGCTCTCTCTGCTTTCCAAATTGTCACTAACAGGCTAGTGACCAATTTCACCAATTCACATTTGGCATACTGGAACACCCTTATAATTCCCTAGTATATGGTACGGAGGTACCCAGGGTATTGGGGTTCCAGGAGATCCCTATGGGCTGCAGCATCTCTTTTGCCACCCATAGGGAGCTCTGACAATTCTTACACAGGCCTGCCACTGCAGCCTGAGTGAAATAACGTCCACGTTATTTCACAGCCATTTACCACTGCACTTAAGTAACTTATAAGTCACCTATATGTCTAACCTTCACCTGGTGAAGGTTGGGTGCTAAGTTACTTAGTGTGTGGGCACCCTGGCACTAGCCAAGGTGCCCCCACATCGTTCAGGGCAAATTCCCCGGACTTTGTGAGTGCGGGGACACCATTTCACGCTTGCACTATACACAGGTCACTACCTATGTATAGCGTCACAATGGTAACTCCGAACAAGTCCATGTAACATGTCTAAGATCATGGAATTGTCTGGGGAGACAATTCCATTATCCCCCGAGTCTCTAGCACAGACCTGGGTACTGCCAAACTACCTTTCCCGGGGTTTCACTGCAGCTGCTGCTGCCAACCCCTCAGACAGGTTTCTGCCCTCCTGGGGTACAGCCAGGCCTGGCCCAGGAAGACAGAACAAAGGACTTCCTCAAAGAGAGGGTGCTACACCCTCTCCCTTTCGATAAAGGTGTCAGGGCTGGGGAGGAGTAGCCTCCCCCAGCCTCTAGAAATGCTTTGTTGGGCACAGATGGTGCCCATCTCTGCATAAGCCAGTCTACACCAGTTCAGGGATCTCCCAGCCCTGCTCTGGCGCGAAACTGGACAAAGGAAAGGGGAGTGACCACTCCCCTGACCTGCACCTCCCAGGGGAGGTGCCCAGAGCTCCTCCAGCACGCCCCAGACCTCTGCCATCTTGGATTCAGAGTTGTGCTGGCACACTGGACTGCTCTGAGTGGCCAGGGCCAGCAGGTGACGTCAGAGACTCCTCCTGATAGGCTCTTACCTGTGTTACTAGCCTATCCTCCTTCCTAGGTAGCCAAACCTCCTTTTCTGGCTATTTAGGGTCTCTGCTTTGGGAAATTATTCAGATACCGAATGCAAGAGCTCACCAGAGTTCCTCTGCACTTCTCTCTTCACCTTCTGCCAAAGGATCGACCGCTGACTGCTCAGGACGCCTGCAAAACCGCAACAAAGTAGCAAAGACGACTACTGCAACCTTGTATCGCTTCATCCTGCCGGCTTTCTCGCCTGTTTCCTGGTGGTGCATGCTCTGGGGGTAGCCTGCCTCCTTCTTGCACCAGGAGCTCTGAAGAAATCTCCCGTGGGTCGACGGAATCTTCCCCCTGCATCCGAAGGCAACAAAAGACTGCATCACCGGTCCTCTGGGTCCACTCTCAGCACGACGAGCGTGGTCCCTGGAACTGAGCAACTCTGTCCAAGTGACTCCCACAGTCCAGTGACGCTTCAGTCCAAGTTTGGTGGAGGCAAGTCCTTGCCTCCCCATGCTAGACTGCATTGCTGGGTACCGCGTGATTTGCAGCTGCTCCGGCTCCTGTGCACTCTTCCAGGATTTCCTTCGTGCACAGCCACGCCTGGATCCCCGACACTCTAACCTGCAGTGCACAACTGTAGGAGGCTGGACTGGCTTGTAGTGAGTACCAAGGGGTACTTACACCTTGCACCAGGCCCAGGTATCCCTTATTAGTGTATAGGGTGTCTAGCAGCTTAGGCTGATAGATAATGGTAGCTTAGCAGAGCAGCTTAGGCTGGACTAGGAGACGAGTGAAGCTCCTACAGTACCACTAGTGTCACTTGCACAATATCATATGAAAACACAATACACAGATATACTAAAAATAAAGGTACTTTATTTTTAGGACAATATGCCAAAGTATCTCTGTGAGTACCCTCAGTATGAGGATAGCAAATATACACAAGATATATGTACACAATACCAAAAATATGCAGTATAATATTAGAAAACAGTGCAAACAATGTATAGTTACAATAGGATGCAATGGGGAAACATAGGGATAGGGACAACACAAACCATATACTCCAAAAGTGGAATGCGAACCACGAATGGACCCCAAACCTATGTGACCTTGTAGAGGGTCGCTGGGACTGTAAGAAAACAGTGAGGGTTAGAAAAATAGCCCACCCCAAGACCCTGAAAAGTGAGTGCAAAGTGCACTAAAGTTCCCCAAAGAGCACAGAAGTCGTGATAGGGGAATTCTGCAGGAAAGACCAACACCAGCAATGCAACAACGATGGATTTCCAGACTAGAGTACCTGTGGAACAAGGGGACCAAGTCCAAAAGTCACGATCAAGTCGAGAGTGGGCAGATGCCCAGGAAATGCCAGCTGTGGGTGCAAAGAAGCTGCTACTTGGCAGTAGAAGCTGAGGATTCTGCAAGAACGACAAGGGCTAGAAACTTCCCCTTTGGAGGATGGATGTCCCACGTCGTGAAGAGTCGTACAGAAGTGTTTTCCTGAAGAAAGACCGTAAACAAGCCTTGCTAGCTGCAAATCGTGCGGTTAGGGTTTTTGGATGCTGCTGTGGCCCAGGAGGGGCCAGGATGTCGCCAATTGCGTCAGGGCACAGAGGGGGCGCCCAGCAGGACAAGGAGCCCTCTCAGAAGCAAGCAGCACCCGGAGAAGTGCCTGAACAGGCACTACGAAGTAGAGTGAAACGGTGCTCACCTGAAGTTGCACAAGAGAGTCCCACGCCGCCGGAGGACAACTCAGGAGGTCGTGCAATGCTGGTTAGAGTGCCGTGGACCCAGGCTTGGCTGTGCACAAAGGATTTCTGCCGGAAGTGCACAGAGGCCGGAGTAGCTGCAAAAGACGCGGTTCCCAGCAATGCAGTCTGGCGTGGGGAGGCAAGGACTTACCTCCACCAAACTTGGACTGAAGAGTCACTGGACTGTGGGAGTCACTTGGACACAGTTGCTGGATTCAAGGGACCTCGCTCGTCGTGCTGAGAGGCGACCCAGGGGAACAGTGATGCAGTTCTTTGGTGCCTGCGGTTGCAGGGGGAAGATTCAGTCGACCCACGGGAGATATCTTCAGAGCTTCTAGTGCAGAGAGGAGGCAGACTACCCCCACAGCATGCACCACCAGGAAAACAGTCGAGAAGGCGGTAGGATCAGCGTTACAAGGTCGCAGTAGTCGTCTTTGCTACTATGTTGCAGTCTTGCAGGCTTCCAGCGCAGTCAGCAGTCGATTCCGTGGCAGAAGGTGAAGAGAGAGATGCAGAGGAACTCTGATGAGCTCTTGCATTCGTTATCTAAGGAATTCCCCAAAGCAGAGACCCTAAATAGCCAGAAAAGAGGGTTTGGCTACTTAGGAGAGAGGATAGGCTAGCAACACCTGAAGGAGCCTATCAGAAGGAGTCTCTGACGTCACCTGCTGGCCCTGGCCACTCAGAGCAGTCCAGTGTGCCAGCAGCACCTCTGTTTCCAAGATGGCACACTGGAGGAGCACACTGGAGGAGCTCTGGGCACCTCCCAGGGGAGGTGCAGGTCAGGGGAGTGGTCACTCCCCTTTCCTTTGTCCAGTTTCACGCCAGAGCAGGGCTGAGGGGTCCCTGAACCGGTGTAGACTGGCTTATGCAGAAATGGGCACCATCTGTGCCCATGAAAGCATTTCCAGAGGCTGGGGGAGGCTACTCCTCCCCAGCCTTAACACCTTATTCCAAAGGGAGAGGGTGCAACACCCTCTCTCTGAGGAAGTCCTTTGTTCTGCCTTCCTGGGCCAAGCCTGGCTGGACCCCAGGAGGGCAGAAACCTGTCTGAGGGGTTGGCAGCAGCAGCAGCTGCAGGGAAACCCCTGAAAAGGCAGTTTGGCAGTACCCGGGTCTGTGCTAGAGACCCGTGGGATCATGGGATTGTGCCAACAATGCCAGGATGGCATAGAGGGGTCAATTCCATGATCATAGACACGTTACATGGCCATATTCGGAGTTACCATTGTGAAGCTACACATAGGTAGTGACCTATGTGTAGTGCACGTGTGTAATGGTGTCCCCGCACTCACAAAGTCCGGGGAATTTGCCCTGAACAATGTGGGGGCACCTTGGCTAGTGCCAGGGTGCCCACACAGTAATTAACTTAGCACCTAACCTTTACCAGGTAAAGGTTAGACATATAGGTGACTTATAAGTTACTTAAGTGCAGTGGTAAATGGCTGTGAAATAACGTGGACGTTATTTCACTCAGGCTGCAGTGGCAGGCCTGTGTAAGAATTCTCAGAGCTCCCTATGGGTGGCAAAAGAAATGCTGCAGCCCATAGGGCTCTCCTGGAACCCCAATACCCTGGGTACCTCAGTACCATATACTAGGGAATTATAAGGGTGTTCCAGTATGCCAATGTGAATTGGTGAAATTGGTCACTAGCCTGTTAGTGACAATTTGGAAAGAAATGAGAGAGCATAACCACTGAGGTTCTGGATAGCAGAGCCTCAGTGAGACAGTTAGTCATAACACAGGTAACACATACAGGGCACACTTATGAGCACTGGGGCCCTGGCTGGCAGGGTCCCAGTGACACATACAACTAAAACAACATATATACAGTGAAAAATGGGGGTAACATGCCAGGCAAGATGGTACTTTCCTACAACAACCTTCTGAGTTTTCCTCCGGCGTCGTGGGACTCCCTTTTCTGACTTCGGGTGGACTCCGGTTCACTCCTCTTCCAAGTGCCTGTTCCGGTACTTCTGCGGGTGCTGCCTGCTTCTGTGAGGGCTCCCTGACTTGCTGGGCGCCCCTTCTGTCTCCTCATCCAAGTGGCGACATTCTGGTCCCTCCTGAGCCACAGCAGCATCCAAAAACCCTAACCGTGACCCTTGCAGCTAGCAAGGCTTGTTTGCGGTCTTTCTGCGTGGGAACACCTCTGCAAGCTTCTTCACGACGTGGGCCATCCATCCTCCAAAGGGGAAGTTTCTAGCCCTCTTCGTTCTTGCAGAATCCACAGCTTCTACCATCCGGTGGCAGCTTATTTGCACCCTCAGTTGGCATTTCCCGGGCATCTGCCCCATCTCGACATTGTCGCGACTCTTGGACTTGGTCCCCTTGTTTCACAGGTACTCAGGTCCGGAAATCCACTGTTGTTGCTTTGCTGGTGTTGGTCTTCCTTGCAAAAACCCCCTATCACGTCTTCTGTGCTCGCTGGGGGTTATAGGTGTACTTTACACCTACTTTTCAGGGTCTTGGGGTGGGCTATATTTCTAACCCTCACTGTTTTCTTACAGTCCCAGTGACCCTCTACAAGCTCACATAGGTTTGGGGTCCATTCGTGATTCGCATTCCACTTTTGGAGTATATGGTTTGTGTTGCCCCTATACCTATGTGCTCCTATTGCAATCTACTGTAACTTTACATTGCTTGCATTACTTCCTTTTGCTATTACTGCATATTTTTGGTATTGTGTACATATATCTTGTGTATATTTGGCATCCTCATCCTGAGGGTACTCACTGAGATACTTGTGGCATATTGTCATAAAAATAAAGTACCTTTATTTTTAGTATATCTGTGTATAGTGTTTTCTTATGATATTGTGCATATGACACCAGTGGTATAGTAGGAGCTTTGCATGTCTCCTAGTTCAGCCTAAGCTGCTCTGCTATAGCTACCTTCTATCAGCCTAAGCTGCTAGAAACACCTCTTCTACACTAATAAGGGATAACTGGACCTGGAACAGTGTGTAAGTACCCCTTGCTACCCACTACAAGCCAGGCCAGCCTCCTACATTTGGAAGCAGCGATGGGATTCGAACCCACGACTCCAAAGAGACTGGAGCCTTAATCCAGTGCCTTTGACCGCTCGGCCACGCTACCATCGCCCGAGGAGACGTCCGTTTGGCAAAGTGATCAATGCGCTGCTGTGATGCCGGCGGCTGCTTACTTGCTTTGTCTTTTTCATCACTGTCTTCGGTCCAGTAGCGTTGGCGTGACCGGGACTCCCTCCAGGGGCCCCCACCGGTATGCCGGGGGGCACCTACAGAGTCATTCTTGGCCCTCCAGGACCCCCTCCCGGAAGACGCCCAGCCGGGCCAAGGGCAGCCACCACTCTGAGGGGACGGGTGTAGGAGGCTGGCCTGGCTTGTAGTGGGTACCAAGGGGTACTTACACTCTGTGCCAGGTCCAGTTATCCCTTATTAGTGTAGAAGAGGTGTTTCTAGCAGCTTAGGCTGATAGAAGGTAGCTATAGCAGAGCAGCTTAGGCTGAACTAGGAGACATGCAAAGCTCCTACTATACCACTGGTGTCATATGCACAATATCATAAGAAAACACAATACACAGATATAGTAAAAATAAAGGTACTTTATTTTTATGACAATATGCCACAAGTATCTCAGTGAGTACCCTCAGGATGAGGATGCCAAATATACACAAGATATATGTACACAATACCAAAAATATGCAGTAATAGCAAAAGGAAGTAATGCAAGCAATGTAAAGTTACAGTAGATTGCAATAGGAGCACATAGGTATAGGGGCAACACAAACCATATACTCCAAAAGTGGAATGCGAATCACGAATGGACCCCAAACCTATGTGAGCTTGTAGGGGGTCGCTGGGACTGTAAGAAAACAGTGAGGGTTAGAAAAATAGCCCACCCCAAGACCCTGAAAAGTAGGTGTAAAGTGCACCTATAACTCCCAGAGGGCACAGAAGTCATGATAGGGGGTTTCTTGCAAGGAAGACCAACACCAGAAAAGCAACAACAGTGGATTTCCGGACCTGTGCCTGTGAAACACGGGGACGAAGTCCAAGAGTCGCGACAATGTCGAGATGGGGCAGATGCCCAGGAAATGCCAACTGAGAGTGCAAAGAAGCTGCCACCGGATGGTAGAAGCTGTGGATTCTGCAAGAACGAAGAGGGCTAGAAACTTCCTCTTTGGAGGATGGATGTCCCACGTCGTGAAGAAGCTTGCAGAGGTGTTCCCACGCAGAAAGACCGCAAACAACCCTTGCTAGCTGCAAGGGTCGCGGTTAGGGTTTTTGGATGCTGCTGTGGCCCAGGAGGGACCAAGATGTCGCCACTTGGATGAGGAGACAGAGGGGGCACCCAGCAAGGCAGTGAGCCCTCACAGAAGCAGGCAGCATCCGCAGAAGTACCGAACAGGCACTTGGAAGAGGAGTGAACCGGAGTCCACCCGAAGTCAGAAAAGGGAGTCCCACGACGCCGGAGGACAACTCAGAAGGCTGTGCACTGCAGGTTAGAGTGTCGGGGACCCAGGCTTGGCTGTGCACGAAGGAAATCCTGGAAGAGTGCACAGGAGCCGGAGCAGCTGCAAATCACGCAGTACCCGTCAATGCAGTCTAGCATGGGGAGGCAAGGACTTACCTCCACCAAACTTGGACTGAAGCGTCACTGGACTGTGGGAGTCACTTGGACAGCCACGCTTGTCGTGCTGAGAGGGGACCCAGAGGACCGGTGATGCAGTCTTTTGTTGCCTGCGGTTGCAGGGGGAAGATTCCGTCGACCCACGAGAGATTTCTTCAGAGCTCCTGGTGCAAGAAGGAGGCAGGCTACCCCCAGAGCATGCACCACCAGGAAACAGGCGAGAAAGCCCGCAGGATGAAGCGATACAAGGTTGCAGTAGTCGTCTTTGCTACTTTGTTGCGGTTTTGCAGGCGTCCTGAGCAGTCAGCGGTCGATCCTTTGGCAGAAGGTGAAGAGAGAAGTGCAGAGGAACTCTGGTGAGCTCTTGCATTCGGTATCTGAAGAATTCCCCAAAGCAGAGACCCTAAATAGCCAGAAAAGGAGGTTTGGCTACCTAGGAAGGAGGATAGGCTAGTAACACAGGTAAGAGCCTATCAGAAGGAGTCTCTTATGTCACCTTCTGGCCCTGGCCACTCAGAGCAGTCCCGTGTGCCAGCACACCTCTAAATCCAAGATGGCAGAGGTCTGGGGCACGGTGGAGGAGCTCTGGGCACCTCCCCTGGGAGGTGCAGGTCAGGGGAGTGGTCACTCCCCTTTCCTTTGTCCAGTTTCGCGCCAGAGCAGGGCTGGGGGATCCCTGAACCGGTGTAGACTGGCTTATGCAGAGATGGGCACCATCTGTGCCCATCAAAGCATTTCTAGAGGCTGGGGGAGGCTACTCCTCCCCAGCCCTGACACCTTTATCGAAAGGGAGAGGGTGTAACACCCTCTCTCTGAGGAAGTCCTTTGTTCTGCCTTCCTGGGCCAGGCCTGGCTGGACCCCAGGAGGGCAGAAACCTGTCTGAGGGGTTGGCAGCAGCAGCTGCAGTGAAACCCCGGGAAAGGCAGTTTGGCAGTACCCGGGTCTGTGCTAGAGACTCTGGGGATAATGGAATTGTCTCCCCAATGCCAGAATGGCATTGGGGTGACAATTCCATGATCTTAGACATGTTACATGGCCATGTTCGGAGTTACCATTGTGACGCTATACATAGGTCCTGTGTATAGTGCAAGCGTGAAATGGTGTCCCCGCACTCACAAAGTCCGGGGAATTTGCCATGAACGATGTGGGGGCACCTTGGCTAGTGCCAGGGTGCCCACACACTAAGTAACTTAGCACCCAACCTTCACCAGGTGAAGGTTAGACATATAGGTGATTTATAAGTTACTTAAGTGCAGTGGTTAATGGCTGTGAAATAACGTGGACTTTATTTCACTCAGGCTGCAGTGGCAGGCCTGTGTAAGAATTGTCAGAGCTCCCTATGGGTGGCAAAAGAAATGCTGCAGCCCATAGGGATCTCCTGGAACCCCAATACCCTGGGTAGCTCAGTACCATATACTAGGGAATTATATGGGTGTTCCAGGATGCCAAATGTGAATTGGTGAAATTGGTCACTAGCCTGTTAGTGACAATTTGGAAAGCAGGTAGAGCATAACCACTGAGCTTCTGGTTAGCAGAGCCTCAGTGAGACAGTTAGGCATCACACAGGGAACACATACATGTAGGTCACAAACTTATGAGCACAGGGGTCCTGGCTAGCAGGGTCCCAGTGACACATAACAAACATACTGAAAACATAGGGTTTTCACTATGAGCACTGGGCCCTGGCTAGCAGGAACCCAGTGAGACAGTGAAAACACCCTGACATACACTCACAAACGGGCCAAAAGTGGGGGTAACAAGGCTAGAAAGAGGCTACTTTCTCACACAACCCCCCTCCAAACGAAGGACAATAAGGCTGACCTTGGCCAGTTGAGACTTTATTGTCTAAGTTGTGATAAGTGGAGAGTAGCTCTGCAATAGACTGGTTACTCCGTTTATCATCCACTATATGTTTACTTCCCTGTGGGGATGTAAACCACCCTGTTTGAAGTTTTTTAGCTAACCAACAATGTGAAGATATATTTTCAGAGTTTCTATCAGTAAGTTTTAGTTTAGAACAGTGGGAATTGTCCACTGGACCTATTTCTAGTGATGAGAATGTCAGACAGGGATGCTGTCTCTCTTGAGTTGGAGCAGTGCAGGGATGCTGTTCTATGAGCTCCACACTAGGGCAGGGCTGCTGTCCTAAGTGTTGTGAGGCAGTGCAGGGTCTCTGCACTAAAGTTTCTCTGGGAGGGTTGGAGGGATGCTCCATGTTAACTAAAATGGTGTTCTTTTTCTCACCAATATTAGTTATCCCACAGAGAGGTACATCTACCTCAGGGAGTACAGCTATGCCAGCTGATGATTCCCTTGGAACAGGTGCCACCCCGGGAGAGGTTTCTCCCACCACAGGAATGGTATCCTGAATGGCAGGGTGGTTAGGGGATACTGTGATACCCTTTTTACCTGTTGTTGGAGAGGGATCCTGAGTTTTCAGGCCTTTTTCTCTCTTTTGCTTTTTCATTTCAGTAGAAATGAGAGGGAACAATTCCTAAGGGATACCCAGCATGGCTGCATGGGTATAAAACTCTACCTCAGCCCAACCTGAGGTCTCTAGGTCATTACCTAAGAGACAGTCTACAGGTAAGCTAGGTGACACTACCACCTGCTTAGGGCCAGTAACTCCACCCCAAATATGCTGAACTATAGCTAAGGGAAGAAACTTAGTGGAGTTATGGACATCAATATTTTTATACTGTTGTCCAATGATGTGGTGTTCAGGGGCCACTAGGTTTTCAGTCACCAAAGTGATACTGGCACCTGTGTCCCTGTAGGCTTGGGCCTCAACACCATTTATTGAAACTGTCTGCCTGTACTTATCCATTGTAAGGGGACAAGCAGCCAGTGTGGCAAGGCCAATGCCAGTTGGTGTGACGGAAACTGTCTTGGGACTGACTACCCCAGTTTCTATGATGGACCCATAAGTGAACCCAACTAAACCCTTAGTTTGACTGTTGCCAGCAGTCCCACCACTATCACCACTACTGCTAGGGGCACTAGAGTTTGATGTATTAGTGGTGGTAGACTCAGGGGGTTTACCTGGACAGGACTTATCCCCTGGCCTAAGACCTTTATTTTTACACACAAAGCACCAAGGCTTTTTAATGTGTGTATGTTGTGAAGAAGAGGAAGAATTTGATTTATCCCCACCCCCTGAAGAGTGTTTAGGATTTGAAGAAGGATCTTTAGTTTTACCCTTATTCCCAGGCTTATCCTGAGATTTCTCAACATCTTGTATGAACTTTTCTGTTCACTCTTGTTCTGACCCATTTGTCTGCCTTTTTTCACAATTCTTGGGGAGAGGTCAGATCTGAGTCCACTAGATATTGGTGTAACAAATCAGACACACAGTTATTCAGAATATGCTCTCTCAGGACTAGATTGTACAGGCTTTCATAGTCAGAAACTTTACTGCCATGTAACCACCCCTCCAATGCCTTCACTGAATAGTCAAAAAAGTCTACCCAGTCTTGTGAGGACTCTTTTCTGGTTTCTCTGAATTTAATCCTGTATTGTTCAGTGGTTAAGCCAAATCCATCCAAGAGTGCATTCTTCAAAACTGTAACATTATTGGCATCACTTTCCTTCACAGTAAGGAGCCTATCCCTACCCTTTCCACTGAAAGATAGCCATAGGATAGCAGCCCACTGCCTATGAGGAACCCGCTGTACCATACAGGCCCTCTCAAGTGCAGCAAACCACTTGTTAATGTCATCCCCCTCCTTGTAAGGGGGAACCATCTTATGCAGATTCCTAGAATCATGCCCCTCACAGGATTGCTATCAGGAATACTGCTGCTGCCACCATGGGGTCCAAATCCCAACCTCTGTCTCTCTTTTTCTAAGTCTAGGGATTCCCTGTCTAGAGCCAGCTGTTGCTGTTTAAGCTTCAGCCTGGTCTCTTCCACTGTCAACTTATTGAGTTCCCTTTCTAACATCTTGTCATCTGGGTGGGAGGGTTGGGAATGTTTTCACACAGAAGAAAGATTTGAATGAGCAGAGGGAGACCTGTCCCTAACAGTTGGCACTCTAACAACCTGGCCTTCAGGAATAAAACCCTCCCTACTATGATGGGAGCTTCTTATACTACCAGCATTGCTATGAGGTGTGCTAAGGGGCAGATTAGGAAGGGAACCCTGTAACACTCCCACTGGGGCTCCCCAGAGTCGGAGTGTGAGCTATCTCTTAACTTCTCAATTGAACTGCCAACTAAGGCCTTATCATTCTCAATGAGCATGTTAGACAATCATTCTCTAGAAGGGTTCTTTCCCACCACTAAACCTCTATCAAAGCAGAGACTCCTTAGGCTCTTAAAGTTAAAGTGGTCATAAGTTGTATTGACCAAATTAAGAGGAGTTCCTACACCAGACATGGTAGAAAAAGGTTTAGGGACAGATAAAAGATAGAAAAAGTTTCAGGACTTTTTAAGAAACAGTAAAAAAAAAAATTCAACTTTTTGAAAGTTTAGGAGTGCTTTTCAGCAGTTAGCAGATAGTGTAAGAGAAGAAAAGCAAAACTTATTGGTTTGGTGTACATACACTGAACTTGTTTTGTATATTTGTTTCTTATGAAAAGTACAAAATGGCAAAGTTGTATGTAGTTACAAGTACTTATCCCACCGCTGCACAAACAATAAGGGCTAACTGGACCTGGCACAGAGTGTAAGTACCTCTTGGTACCCACTACAAGCCAGGCCAGCCTTCTACATTGGTGGCAGTTGTGGGATAAGTACTTGTAACTTCTTACCACTTTGTCATTTTGTAGCAGCAGCTGATGGGGTGCACACAATCCTTCAGGCCATCCAATCCTCGCAGCTGGCTGTAGAGATTAAAGTTGGAGAGGTGCGGGAGGACGTGGGCCTACTGCGACAGGATCTGCGGACCGCGGTGGGTCGTATTAAGGTGGTGGAAGACCGCGTCTCCCATCTGTTCTTGACTAGTTGGTCACAATGGGAGGCTTGGGTGGGCACACTCCATGGGAAGCAACTACATTTGTCCTTATGCTTGAGCAAGCTAAGTGGGTCCTCTCCTGGAACGTAAACGGACTCTTGGACAAAAATAAGCGATCCGTGGTCTTCTCCACTATCCGACGGTTTGCGACTTCTGTGGTCCTGCTTCAGGAAACCCACCTGTTAGGTACTAGTTGCCCTATGCTCATGAGGGGGGGGGGGCTCTATGACAGAGTCTATCACGCTTGGTTCTCCAGGGGCTCGAGAGGTGTGACGGTGTTGCTGCATCATTCCTTGCCATTAGTGGTAGCTGACTCCCAGTTGGACCCACAGGGGAGGTACATTGTGGTGTCTGGCTTGCTTGGGGGATACTCGGTCAATATTCTTAGTGTCTATGCCCCTCCATGGGCTCGAGAGCAGTTCTTGACGTCTCTTAGGGAGGTGGTGGCGGGACTTCCCCCAGGACTGACCATACTGGGAGGGGACTTTAACTCTGTCGTGGATCCTGAGGTTGACATCACTGGGCCCTTGTCCTCAGGCCGAAGGGTGGGGGCATCTGGACTGTGCAGATGGATGGAGGTTCTGGGTCTCTGCGATGTGTGGCGGGTTTGGCATCCCCATCTGCGGCAATACACCAGTAAGGAAATGCCTCCTTGGCATGGGTAACCCCTGACGTTTTGCCTTTGCTGATGCTAAGTTTTGACTGAAAGTGTGCTGGGACCCTGCTAACCAGGCCCCAGTACCAGTGTTCTTTCCCTAAACTGTACCTGATATTCCACAATTGGCACAGCCCTGGCACTCCGATAAGTCCCTTGTAACTGGTTCCCCTGGTACCAAGGGCCCTGCTGCCAGGGAAGGTCTCTAAGGGCTGCAGCATGTCTTATGCCACCCTGGGACCCCTCACTCAGCACATGCACACTGCCTCACAGCTTGTGTGTGCTGGTGGGGAGAAAAAGACTAAGTCGACATGGCACTCCCCTCAGCGTGCCATGCCAACCTCACACTGCCCATAGTGCCCCCTCTAGCAGGCCTCACAGCCCTGAGGCAGGGTGCACTATACCACAGGTGAGGGCATATATGCATGAGCACTATGCCTTAGACATTGTAAGTGCAGGGTAGCCATAAGAGTATATGGTCTGGGAGTTTGTCAAACAGGAACTCAACAGTTCCATAATGGCTACACTGAAATCTGGGAAGTTTGGTATCAAACTTCTCAGCACAGTAAATGCACACTGATGCCTGTGTGCAATTTGTTGTAACGTGCACCCAGAGGGCATCTTAGAGATGCCCCCTGAATATCAATCCGACTACTAGTGTAGGCTCACCAGTTCCTGCCAGCCTGCCATAAACCAGACAAGTTGCTGGCCACATGGGGAGAGTGCCTTTGTCACTCTGTGGCCAGGAACAAAGCCTGTACTGGGTGGAGGTGCTTCTCACCTCACCCTGCTGTAACTGTAACACCTGGCAGGGAGCCTCAAAGGCTCACCCCTTTTGTTACAGCGCCACAGGGCATCCGAGCTAGTGGAGATGCCCGCCTCTCCGGCCACTGCCCCCACTTTTGTTGGCAAGGTTGGAGGAGATAATTAGAAAAACAAGGAAGAGTCACCCACCAGTCAGGACAGCCCCTAAGGTGCCCTGAGCTGTGGTGACCCCTTTCTTTAGAAATCCTCCATCTTAGTTTTGGAGGATTCCCCCAATAGGATTAGGGATGTGCCCCCCTCCCCACAGTGAGGAGGCACAAAGAGGGTGTAGCCATCCTCCAGGACAGTAGCCATTGGCTACTGCCCTCCCAGACCTAAACACACCCCTAAATCTAGTATTTAGGGGCACCCCAGAACCCAGGAAATCAGATTCCTGCAACCTGAACGAAAGAAAAAGGACTGCTGGCCTATAAGCCTGCAAGGACGACGGACGACGACAACTGCTTTGGCCCCAGCCCTAACGACCTGTCTCCAGAGTTGAAAACCTGCAACCAGCAACGCATCCAACAGGGACCAGCGACGGAGGACTGCCCTGACCTCCAGGACCAAGAAAATCCCATGAGCAGCGGCTCTGCTGAACAACAGCTGCATCTTTGCAACAAAGAAGCAACTTCCAAAGAACTCGCTCTTCCCGCTGGAAGCGTGAGACTTCACACTCTGCACCCGACGCTCCTGGCTCGAGATCCAGAGTACAAACACTACTAGGAGAGCTCCCTGGCGACTGCAACCCCGTGAGTAGCCCGAGACTACCCCCTGGACCCTCAAAGCGACACCTGCAGAGAGAAACCAGAGGCCCCCACTGACGTGACTGCCTGTAACAAGGGACCCGACGCCTGGATCAAGCACTGCACCCGCAGCCCCAGGATCAGAAGGAACCGAACTTCAGTGCAGGAGGGCCCTCCAGATGACCCTCTGCCTAGCCCAGGTGGTGGCTGGTCTGAGAAGCCCCCCTGTGACTGCCTGCCTGCACCGCTAGAGTGAACCCTCCATTGTTTCCCATCTAAAACCAGACGCCTGTTTTGCACACTGCACCCGGCCGCTCCTGCGTCGCTGAGGGTGTGTTTTGTGTGCCTACTTGTGTCCCCCCCAGTGCTCTACAAAACCCCCCTGGTCTGCCCCATGAGGACGCAGGTACTTACCTGCTGGCAGACTGGAACCGGAGCACCCCTGTTCTCCATAGGCACCTATGTGTTTTGGGCACCTCTTTGACCTCTGCACCTGACCGGCCCTGAGTTGCTGGTGTGGTAACTTTGGGGGTGCCCTGAACCCCCAACGGTGGGCTACCTATGCCCAGGAACTGATACTTGTAAGTGTCTTACTTACCTCACAATCTAGCCATTACTTACCTCCCCCCGAAACTGTTGATTTTTGCACTGTCTCCACTTCTAAAATAGCTTATTGCCATTTTAACAAACACTGTACATGATATTGCTTTAATTCAAAGTTCCTAACTTACCTGTGTGCAGTACCTTGCATTTTATGTATTTACTTCAAATCTTTAACTTGTGGTTCTAAATATAAATTAAGAAAATATATTTTTCTATATAAAAACCTATTGGCCTGGAGTAAGTCTTTGAATGTGTGTTCCTCATTTATTGCCTGTGTGTGTACAACAAATGCTTACCACTACCCTCTGATAAGCTTACCGCTTGTCCACACTACCACAAAATAGAGCATTAGAATGATCTAATATTGCCACTATCCTACCTCTAAGGGAAACCCTTGGACCCTGTGCACACTATTTCTTACTTTGAAATAGTATATACAGAGCCAACTTCCTACAACACCCATACATTGGCGGCGCACCACACCCACGCACAAATCGATCTCTTTCTTGTGCCGGCTCTCTAGGTGCCCAGAGTCTCGGGAGTGAAGATCCTTCCTCATGGGGTCTCGGGCCATGCACCACTCCTTCTTTGTCTGGACAGGGTGAGCGTGGACCGACGACAGATATGGCCGCTCAATGCCTGGTACCTGCAGGACAGCGAGTATGCCCAGGTCCTCGGAGATCCGCTCTCCGAGTTTTTCACTTTTAACCTGGGATCCGTGGCATCGCCGGGCATCATTTGGGAGGCCTGCAAGGCCACTGTCAGGGGTCACGCCAGGCAGCTCCTCCGGGAGCACGCACGCAATCAAAAAGTATCAGTGCTCGAGGCGAGGGCGGTGCATCTGGAGGGCCAGGTCGCAGGGTCGGCAGGCGCAGCGGTCACGCGTTAGTTGGCCTTGGTCCGACAGGAGATTAAGCACATAACACTTGAGTCTGCGAAACACATGTGACGAGCCTCCATGGCCCGTGTATGCGAGTGGGGGGACAAAAATGGAATGCTCCTGCACTGGCTTGCCACTAGACTAACGGCGGACAGGATGATCCCAGAGATCGTTGACGACTCAGGTGCTATCTCTCGGACACCAGGCGAGATTGCGCAGAGTTTCGCTGCCTATTATCGGAACCTCTATGAGGAGCGGCCTAGACCTCCGGTCAAAGCCCTGTTGTTGACAGAGGTGACTCTTCCCAGAGTTTCTGAGGTGGAAAGGCGTGACCTTGACGAGCCTATCAGCCTCGAGGAGGTTGAGGCGGCAATATCGGAGTTGGCGACGGGCAAGATGCCTGGCCCTGACGGTTTCCCTGCCGAATTTTACGTGAAGTTTCGGGATACCTTGGCCCCCCCACCACCTAGCCATGTACGAGGAGGCTGAAAAGACAGGGGGTTTCCCCCTAGGTTTGGATCAAGCCACTTGTTCGGCATACCACCCCATATCACTTCTTAATACTGAACTTAAGATCTTTTCTACAGTATTGGCCCTGAGATTGAAGAGGGTGCTGCCCTCGTTGGTCCACCCTGACCAATGCGGTTTTATGCCTGCTAGAAGTACCCGGCACGGTATTAGGTTGCTGCACGTGGCTCTGGCCCACCGGGCCCTCTTAACCTCTACCCTGGCGCTTCTGCTATTGGACTTTGAAAAGGCATTCGATACAGTAGACTGGTCGTACTTACGGCGAGTCCTCGTGAAGGCCGGGCTCGGGCTGCGGTTCTGTGCGTTGGTGGGACTCCTTTACTCTAATCCATCGGCCCAGGTGCAGGTCAATGGGGCGGTCTCGGAACAGTATCCAATCCGCCAGGGATGCCCCCTCTCCCCGCTCCTGTTCGCCTTGGCAATGGAGTTGCTGGCCAAGCTAATTCGGAAGGATCCCCTGGTCGAGGGATGGTTGTGGCCTACAGGGAAGGAGGACCATATCGCATTATACGTGGATTAGGTACTCCTGTTCCTGGCCAACCCAGCCAGCAGTGGACCCAGGGTGCTGCAGTTGCTGGGACCATTTGCGGAGGCGTCGGGTCTAATAGTTAACCCTAGTAAATCTTTATTGATTCCGCTTAGTCATTCCAGGGACTGCTACGACTGACAGCACACTATCCCTATCTGGCCCAATAGCTTCTGGTACCTGGGAATACAAATAGCGCTGTTGCCGGAGCTGGCATGGTCTCTTAATGTCAAGCATCTAACCAAGCGGGTCAAGGATGACCTCCAGGGATGGAAGTTTCTTCCGCTCAATATCCTTGGTCGGATAGAATTATATAAGATGATGGTACTTCCCCGGTTCCTTTACCTGCTCCAAAAGTTCCCCTATCACTTCCACAGGCTGTGGTTCGCCAATATGGAGGCCGTAGCGCGTCAGTTTCTGTCGCATGGTTTCCCGTCTGGAATTTTGGGTCTGTCAAGGTGATGTATACAAGGGTGGTCTGGGGATGTCCAGTCTTTACTTTTACCACCTGGCGATGCATCTGCAGGTGATTAACGACTCGCTGGTGGGGGGGGGGGGGTTGGTCGAACCCCGCCTATCAACTGGAACTTCTGACAATAGGCTTCCCCAGTTTGTTTGGGATACTATACGGCGACCCCGTGCCGCTGAAGATTCCTGAGGTGACAAGGGGGAAGGGGGGTGCTCACAGGGTGGAAGGCAGTGCAGCGAGTGTTGGGGTGGTGGCGTTGTCTCACCTAACAGACTCCATTGTGGCAGGGATCATGGCTGAAGGCGGTCTCAACGCTTCAGGGTTTCATAAATGAGATCTCATTGGGATATCGTCGCTTGGTGACGTCTGGGCGGGTACGCATATGCGGTCCTTCCATGAGCTCCAACAGCACTTCTCATTCAACAAGACTCAGTTTCATAAGTATCTACAACTCCGTCACACCCTACAGGTGCACATTCAAGCAGGAACGGTTCTCCCAGAGTTAAGCCTCGAGGAGGCCAAGATGCTAATGGAACACCTGGGCAAAGGGGGAGTATCACGTATATATCGCATGTTGACTACTAACGCGTCACAGCCACTTGATGAGCTTCGTAAACGATGGGAGCAATGGGTGGGTCCGATGGAAGACGGGGACTGGAGGGACGCCTTGATGGCCCCAAGACTGTTGACCATGACCTCCGTCTCAGAATGGTGCAGACTTATTTTTTCCATACCGCATATCTCTCCCCCAAAAGGCTGCGCAGGGTGGGCCTTTGGCCGCAAGCCAAGTGTCCCCGGTGTGCGGGCCCGACGGCCGACTTTTTTCATATTGTTTTTCTGGATGTGTCCTTATATTACTACTTACTGGCGCACAGTATTGGCAGAGGTGTCCAGAGTCTTACAGGTGGAGATCGAGCCCACCCCAATCCAATTGGGGGTTCTTGAGGGGGTGGGATCCAGTAGGACAGATCGAGCTTTCGTGGGGATGGCCTGTTTGGTGGCCAAAAGGGATATTGCATCAAGCTGGAGAGTGGAGTCAGCTCCTGCACTGGTGAAGTGGCGCCGGGGGTTGACTGATGCGCCTCCCAGGAAAAACTTGTATATGAAGCAAGGGGCTGTCCCGCCAAGTATGAAAGAGTGTGGGGGAGATGGATAGGATCCTGGGAGGATGGTGCCCGGTGTGACCCCTCGCTATGAGAATGGGAATGTGCACCCAGAAGTTCATGGTGGTTATCGGTTCTTCGACCATGATATATCTGTGTAATGCTCAATTTGTGGAGAGCAATTGTGACCGGTTGTGTTTTTTCCTTGTTCTTCAACAAAATCAATAAAGCTGTTTAAAAAAAAAAAAAACATCTTGAGCAGCAATGCGCTCTGATGCATAGCGTAGTGCAGTTTGCGCTAGTTTCTCAGCACTGAGCAAGGTCCCGGTGCTAAAAATCAGTATTGGCACCACAATGTGCAGAATTCTGCCCATTGAACTCTGTTGTGTCATGCAAAGTATTTAGGTAACTCTACAAAATTCTGGGGAGTGAAACTCCGCGGGTTCTGCCCACCCCTAATAAAACACATTTTCTGAAGTTTTCTGATTGGACATTTGCACAAGGGCAAAATAGAATGTCTACATGTCTGGAGGACTAAGCAGACAATAAAACCTCTTGCTGCTACCGGAATCCTCTTGTCCAGGGCGTCAGGAGATACAAATTCCACACGTCTGAGGGGGGTGTTTGATTCCCCCCAAGAAGCTGTAAAAACATAAACTACCAAGCTTCTGAAGCCCTCCTCGTGAGATGCAACTCTACCCCAACCTTTTTCTGTAACTTTCTTCTGGAAAGTTCCTAGACACCTTTCTAGACACAATTTCAAACCTTCTTACACTATAGTCAAACCAATGCATCCTTGGTGCCCTGAACATATGGTTTGACAAACCTAATATGCCTTACCCCAGAACTATCCTCATTGACCCAGACACCTTCAGCCTACATCAGATAATCCTCAAACCCACGCACATTTAAGGTCACATTGTAGATGTATTTTTTGCCAACACAGTCTGTCACTTTCCAGTACTTCTCCAGTCTTGTGGTCAGACCACCAACTGGTGTCTTTCCAACACAAGACTCCACAACTCATCCCATCTAATGCTCCTAGCTTGTGTCTGAAATATTGTGGGATCCTGTTACTCCAGCGAGGCATCTGCCTGATGGAGGTATTGTCCGTGCTTCTCCTTGCTGCTGGGGCATCGGTCCCGACGTTGAAACTTCCGCCGGTGCCCACCGGTAGTGCGAGCCCCATCCTCATTCCGGATGATCCAGAACTGGAACAACATTGTACGGTGCCGACTTAGACCACGCCGACACAGCCCAGATCAGTGCCTGAGGCTTATTTCGAACAGCCAGGCACAGGTGAGGAATGGGAGGGGTCTGCGGACCCTTTAGAATATGAATTGGAGCAGGACCAGTATGAGGATCTAGGGGAAGCCAGTGGACTGGAGGCTCTCACCTCCTTCTGTGGCAAAGGAAGAGGGAGCTTCATACGCCATGGTAGTGCATAGAGCAGACGAGATATTGGACCTAGAGTTGCCTAAGGTGCAGTGCAGGACTAACATCCTGACAGAGGGGCTTCACTCGGGGGTTTCCACATCGGAACCGGTGTTACCCCTCAACAAAGCCCTCAGTGATGTCCTGCTGGGGGCGTGGTCCAAACCCAGCGCAGAGGTTCCTGTAAATAGAACAATTGGCCGCCGCCATAGACCAGCTTCCACTGACCTAGTTTTCTCGCCCAACACCCCACCCCAGGGAGCTCAGTGGTCCAGGCCTCCACTTATAATGGTGTCTTCCCTTCCACTCCCCCCAGATAGGGAATCCAAGAGGCGCAGTCAGCTTGGTAAGGAGATGTTTTCTTCCTCCAGCCTGGCGTTGAGGTTCGTAAACACCTCATGCCTATTGGTCTGTTTTTCCCATACTTTATGGGATACGGTGGCACAGGTGTTGCCCCAGGTCCCTGAGGGCGTGCAGGATACTCTCACTCAGGCCATCAAAAATGGGAGAGATGCAGCCAAGTTTACGATTCGGTGTGGTATAGACACAACCGACTCGCTGGGTAGGACGATTTCATCAACATTGGCCCTTCAACGCCATGCCTGGCTTCGTACTTCTGGCTTTTCGGGGGATGTCCAAACAAACCTCATGGAAATGCCCTTCGATGGCTTGCGCCTTACTGGAGAAAAGGCAGATTAGGCGCTTGAGC
Source organism: Pleurodeles waltl (assembly GCF_031143425.1). Lineage (NCBI taxonomy): Eukaryota > Metazoa > Chordata > Amphibia > Caudata > Salamandridae > Pleurodeles > Pleurodeles waltl. The sequence goes on from NC_090444.1 coordinate 852,370,892, forward strand.
GGATCATGGACTCTCGGGCTATGGCCAGATCCTTGGGCCTCTCTGCACCAGATCGTCAGTAGTCTGCCTTTCGCCCCTTTCAAGGCTTCTGAGGGGGTGGAGTACCACGCCACCCTCAAATCAGCCACCTTCCTCTGTCATCTCAGCATCCAGTGCAAGGACGAGGTTGTGGTACCTTGAGACCCAGAGGGTCTAGCCAGAGGTCAGCAACCACCCTGCCACTCTACTCCGCAGCCCCCAAGTCCTCTTAGTGGGATTCTGCAAGACCACACATGTCCAGTTGGAGGGAGGATTCAATTTCATCTCCCTCACTGGCGTTCCATAACATTGGACAAATGGGTCTTGTAGATCCTACAGAAGGGCTATTCCCTCCCCTGCCAGCCTTTCCCTCCTTCTGTGCCTCCATTAAAAGAATGGCTGATGGAGGATCACTTAATTTTGATCTGCGAGGAAGTTATGGCTCTCTTGGCCAAGGGAGCTATAGAAAGGTCCCGATGTCAGAAGTAGGCAGTGGTTGTAATTCCTGCTACTTTTTGATTCCCAAAAAGAACAAGGGTCTATGCCCCATTCTGGATTTGCGGGACGTCAATCTCTTCCTCAAAAAGTAGAAATTCAAGATGCTCACTCTTGTCTGCCCTCGACCACGGAGCCTGGATGGTAGCGTTGGACTTGCAGAATGCGTATTTTCATATCCCCATCCTGCCTGCCCACAAGCGTTACTTGCGGTTCAAGGTAGGCCACAAGCACTTTCTTATACCGTGCTCCCCTTCGGTTTCACCAGTGCCCCCCAGGTGTTCACCAATGTGATGGTGGTGGTAGCAGCTTATCTGCGCAGGTTGGGAGTTTGTCTTCCCCCTACCTCGATGACTGGCTGTTGAAGGCTTCTGCGCCCCAGGCTCTCGTCAACCACCTTCAGACCATGGCTGACCTCCTGCATTTGCTGGGGTTCACTATAAACGTACCGAAGTCACACCTGACTCCCTCTCAGAAGCCCCCTTTTATCGGAGCCGTTCTGGACACAGTGCTGTTTCGGGCTTATGCTCCTGAGTAGCGAGTCCAGGAAATTCAGGTTTTGTATCGATGTTTTGGCCTCTATCCTGGATTTCGGTGAGACAGCCTCTGAGGCTGTTGGGACTCATGGCCTTCCTGCATCCTGTTAGTCAAGCATGCCAGATGGCATATGAAGGCTCTGCAGTGGGACTTGAAGGTCCAGTGGACGCAGCATCAGGGGAATCTTACCAACACATTTCAGATCTTGGAGGGAACTGCAAAATACCTGCAGTGGTGGTTAGTGAACTGCAATTGGGTCAGAGGCAGACTCCTCTCCCTTCGCCAGCCAGACCTCACAGTAGTGACAGATGTGTCACTTCTGGGGTGGGACGTCCATCTGGGAGAGGTGGAGATCAGAGGTCTCTGGACTTCGGCGGAATCAGGACTCCATATCAGCCGACTGGAGCTCCAGGCGATCTGACTGGCATTGAAAGCATTTCTTCTTGTTGTAAAAGGAAAGATAGCGCTGGTGTTAATGGACAACACCACCGCAATGTGGTACCTCAACAAGCAGGGCAGTGTGGGGTCGTGGACCCTTTGTCAAGAGGCTCTGCGTCTCTGGACATGGCTGGAACAGCAGGGCATAACCCTGGTGGTTCAACACCTGGCAGGTTCTCTGAATGCTAGGGCGGACAAACTCAGCTGTCGGTGCATAGGGGATTACAAATGGTATCTCCACCCGGAGGTGGCGCAAGGACTTTTTCAGCAGTGGGGAGAGCCTTGGTTAGATCTGTTCGCCTCCGCAGAGAATGCGCAATGTCAGTAGTATTGCGTGTTGGAATTTCCAAGGCGGCAATTGCTTGGTGACGCTTTTAGTTGCGAGTGGAATTCAGGCCTCCTGTACGCTATTCCGCCCATACCACTTCCGCCCATACCACTTCTGCCCAGAGTTCTCAAGAAGATCAAGAACAACCGAGCCCAAGTAATCTTAGTGGGTCAGGATTGGGCACGGAGAGTTGGCTATCCCGAGCTTATAAAATTGAGCATCGATCCTCCAATCAGGCTGCCCCTTTGGGAGGATCATCGGTCGCAGCAGCAGGTAAGGGTTCTCCACCCGAACCTGTCAACTCTGCACCTTCATGCATGGAGATTGAGTGGCGGCAGTTGATGGCTTTTGACCTTCCTCCTGAAGTCTGTAAAGGTATTTGGGCAGCCAGGCTTCCCTCCACTAAAACGGTATATGCCTGCTGTTGTAAACGCTTTGTATATTATTGTACAGAAAGGTCTATTGATCCTCTTTGGTGTTCTCTTTCTGATATCCTTCCCTTTATACTATCTCTTGCCCGGCAGCGTTTTGCCTTGGGTATTCAACGGCTACCTTTCTGCCCTATCGGCATTCCTTTGGCTACCTGATCAGCCTTCACTTTTCAGCTCTCCCATTGTACATAGATTCCTCAAAGGGCTTGTACTTATGTTTCCCCTATGCCCTTTGTTATGCCCCAATGGGACTTAAATCTGGTCCTCACATTTCTTGTGTGTGCTCCCTTCGAGCCCTTACACAACTGTCCCCTCCGGATGCTCACCATCAAAACAGCCTTCTTAGTGGCAATAACATCTGCCAGGAGGGTGAGTGAGATGCAGGCTCTTTCATCTAAGCCTCCGTATCTTACCATATTTTCAGACAAGGTGGTTCTCAGAACTCGAGCCTCTTTCCTCTCTAAGGTGGTGGCCCCATTTCATCTGGGTCAGAACATCACCCCGCCCTCTTTCTTTCTCCACCACATCCCTCTAAAGAAGAGAAGTGACTCCATCGTCTGGACCCAAAAAGAGCGTTGTTGTTGTACCTTGACCGCACAAAAGAGTTCCGGGTGGATGACCAACTCTTTGTGGGGTACGTGGGAGCAAAGAAGGGTCAGTTAGTGCAGAAATAACACATTTCGCGCTGGGTCATTCTCTGCATTAAGATCTGCTACGCATTGGCCAAGAAGCAGCCTCCTGAAGGCTTGAGGGCTCATTCTACGAGGGGCAAAGCTGCTACCACTGCGCTGGCTCTGGGCATACCTGTCCTGGACATCTGTCAGGCAGCAACGTGGGCATCCTTGCACACGTTTGAAAAACATTACTGCCTGGACAATCGGCTCCAGAGGGATGGACACTTTGCCCTATTCGGTCCTACAGGACTTTTTAGTATAAAGGAGATTTATCTGCAGCCCACCGCCAGGAGGTTATGGCTTGGGTATCTATTCAAAGTTAAGGAATCTGCAGCTAGAAGTCTCTATCAGATGAACAAGTTACTTACCTTCAGTAACGCGTTATCTAGTAGAGACTCTATCTAACAGCAGATTACTTACACCTCCCCATGCCTCCTCGCTCTGTGGATATGTCTAGTAGGGTTGGGGTTTATCCCTTTCAGGGCACTAGTTTTGCACAGACAAACTGTTGGTTCTATCCATGATTGCGCTTCTGGCGTGGAAGTTCGTGTATAAAAAGAATTGACGGACACGCGTGAGGTGGTATCTTTATAGACGACCGTGACGTCACAGACTGCTCCGCTGATGACGCCACACGGAGCCGAACAGTGCACACACATCCGAACTACGCCACTCAGTGGCGCGCGCAGAATATTGCTCAGCAAAAGATTCTGGATTTAAAGCTGTCTCCAGGGAATTCAAAGATAAGGAACCTGCAGCTAGATGGAGTCTACCAAATAATACCGAAGGTAAGTAACTTGTTATTCAAGCAGAATCAAAAATGTAAAAGGTGCCAATAAAGAGTTTTCTAAAATAGTCAGCATTTTGAAACCACAATCTCCAGAAGGAACCCATTCAGTTTCTCAAGAGTTTTCAGACAAACTGGCAAATCACTACACAGCCAAAGCACTCATGTTCAAATCTTATTTAACACATAAGAAAACAAATAGTACCAACCCATTTCCAACAAACCCCTCCAAAGGTGGGTTAACACAGCCTCTCCACTCCTTTGAAGGACTACCATCAACTGAATTTCTGGAGTTTGTCAAGACAAGCAACCCAGCTAGCTGCCCCCTCTGAGGTTTGTCTTCCAGAAATCTTCAAACAAATTCTTGAAATTACTTCAGCCACAAACTCAGTCAGAACACTGATCAACAATTCCTTAGCAACAGGAAGTTTTTCCAGAAAACTTAAAAAGGCATACATATGCCTGTTATTAAAGAAAACAAACTTGGACCCTCAACACCTCAAAATCTACAGGTCTATAGCAAACCGAGCATTCCTGGGCAAAGTTACAGAAAGAGCAGCCTTTGCCCAGATGTCAAAGTTCATTGAAGAAAATTCCTAGCTTTCAGACTTCTAAACAAGATTCAGTGCAGGAAGAGGCACTGAATCTGCCCTAATCATAATCTGGAATGATCTTAAACAGAATAGGGTTGCTGCCATACTTCTCTTGGACCATTCGGCCGGCTTCAACATAGTTGATCATGACACTGTAATCCAAAGACTTGACGAAGCAGGCAGAGTGGGTACCGCTCTTGCTTGGGTTTCATCCTACCTGTAATCCATATTCCTTCTTTCTCATCCAAACCCTACTGCATAAAAGCAGGAGTCCCTCAAGGCTCTACCCTCCCACTCATGCTCTTCAACATATGCATGCAATCATTACCGGGAATTATCAATGGTTTTCAGTTCTCCTGGTTTAACTATGCAGATAACAGGCAGGAACTTCTTAAATTGGAAAGCTCAAAGGATATTGGAAACTCTAAAACCTCCAATTGTCTCCGCGCCATTGGTCTGTGGATGACTTGGAGCCACCTCAAATTCAATGCATCCAAATCTGAAATACTCACCTGCTGCAACTAGAAAACTAAAGACACACCCTGCACCTGCCCAGTCAATCTGGGACCACCCCCGGAAATATCCAAGGAGGTAAGACACCTTGTAATTACTATGTACTACAAGCTGTCAATGGATGCCGAGTGAATGTTAGCCAGACCAAGTTTTCTTCCTGTGAAAACACAGGTGCATCTCATTATTCTACTGAGACTATTGGATTTTGAGCAGCAGAATCGCCTGTGGTGTGGGAGACTGAGTCTGACCCACTACAGGTGACATCTGTCGCTCCAATCCGGGTTTTCCTCTGGCTAACTAGCAGTGCCTCATCTCCACCCAAGGGTGGGATGATTAGGCAGCCGAGCATATGACATAATTGATCTCTCAGGGAAACCGTGGTTACTCAGGTCTCATCTGTTTCTCTGTTACATTAGTCTCACATACACAATGACAGAAGCAGTATAGGTTTCAACAATGCTTTAATAAAGTGACTGCTTCTTAGATAGCAAAGCATGGACTGCAATAATTAGGACGAAACAGCTTGACAAGATTAAAATTGTGACAAGGAGAGTAAAGCATAAAAATAACGCTACCATATTGTCACTAGTGTCAATGGACTAATTCCTACCTTGGCTCTAATAGAACACAGCGTGTAAATCTCTAATTCTGCCCTTCAGGTTCCCCTGGGAAGACATCATCCCCCATACCTGAGCAAAGGCCTGATGGCTACATAAGCAGCTGTAGCAAAGCTTTCAGCAATCAGCATACAGTTGTGGTTCTCTGTCTGGAATCTTCCTCTAACGTGTAAGGGATAGGGACGTGTATTTATAATAAAACAGCTGATGTTCTGAGAAAATGTCCCTATGTAAGGATGTGTGTTTTCTATGAATGTCAGAGACAAAACTCTACACCACGTTCACCGGCAACCTATCTTACTGCAGACTTGGAAAAAGCACAGAGTGAGCAAGAATGTCTTGTTTGAGAACAGAGTGCTGGCCTAGCCAAAACAGTTAGATAGAGAGAAAATACAACAAGACCGTAAAAGTGGCTATTGTAATAATAAAAAAGTGAAGCTGAATAAAATATATCTAGGTTAAAGTGCACAGCGGCAGGCCTAGTATGTTAAAATAACGTGCATGGAGATATAACTAAAATGGCTACACAACACTCTCACCTAGGAATTTCACACAAGGTCCTAGCAACTATCTCATATCCTATCAAAACTTGACTACGCCAGTCGCCTGCTTACCTCTAGCAACTATGAGAGGATTACGGAGAATTCAAAGCACTGCTGCTGGACTATTTTTACAGGTAAAGCCACCAGTGCATATCTTCTTTGGTTTGAGGGCCTTATATCGGTTACCATTTGACAGAAGATCCACATTCAAGCTTCTTTTTATCACCCAGAAAGCAAAACATGTCAAATGACCTCTTTGTATCTAGAAGAAAATCACTAAATACATAGAACAGACTGGCACCCAGTCTCACAATCCCAGCATACAAGAATAAACCATGGGTGAAACACCTATCTGTGTCCAAGCTGCAAAGTTATGGAATTCATAACCCCCAAACAACCATCTCAGCTTCAGATTAGTTAAAGCTTGGCTCTGCACTAAATGGCCATAATACTCACACCACAGAGGAAAAGCAGTTTGGCCGAGGACAGGGAGAACCAGGGGCTGACTTCAGCCCTTTTTCACAGCTATTTCTGTGAATGTTTAACAGCTAACAGGCGTTGCCCTGAGTGTGACTGTTAGCTGTTGAACAATCATAGAAAAGCCTGTGAAAAATAAGCTTCGGAGAATCTGGGATTTCAACCCCCTCGAGTTCCAAGAGGCCTTTGTTTTTCTATTTGAGACATTTTGTACTGAAGTAGCAGAATGTTCTAATGGTCTTACAGCCCGCCATAGCTGGCTATACCGCCTTTTTTCAAGCTTTAAACACTGAAGCAGGCCTTTAATGGCCGGTATAGCCCACTATGATGGCAGATATATTGTACAACCTTTGTCACATTGGCTTATGATCAAAAAGATTACTATTTTCACAGCGATTTCAGTGCGTCAACCACGTACCTTACCAGTGTTAAAAAAAAACGTTACCAAAAAGACTGAAATGTGCTTCTAATGAAGGGGAAAGATACCACGTCTGCCTAGGATATTGGTACCCAAGAGTTGACAGTCGATATGAAAGACGACCACTATAGTGTCCCTATAGCACTGAATGCTGTAAAGAAGTACAGCAGGGTGAGAAAGGTAATCTCCAAGAAGTAAACCTACAGGCCGTCCTACTTGTGGTGTGTGTGAGGCACTAGAAAGTAGAATGCTAGTGTCTGTTCCCTGTATTGGAAATTGTTGGAAAATGGGAAATTGGTAAGTGCGGGTAAGTACCTACACTTAGCAATAGGCCACTAACCTCCACTTAGAACTAGTTAGGTCTCAGTAAATTAAACCTTGCTCAACCCTTGGTAGCTTGGCAACGAGTGACAAGGCTTAACTTAGGAGACAAAGCGTAAAGCATTCAACAATCACAAAACAGTAATTAAATAAAACACAGGAAACTGTTTAAAAATCCAAAATCAGTTTATAAAAATAGGAAATATTGTTAGCTTTAAAATGCCACTAAAACGAATAAAATCGGATAAGGGGAACCGGAGATATGATTTTTAAAAGAATTAAGGCTTTCTAGCGCATAGAAACAAAAAGCGCCAATCTGGTCGCACCTCTACCGGGGCAAATCAAAGTTTAATGCCAACCACGATGGATCCCGGCTCGGCTACAGCCCACGGGAGGCCTCGTCAAAAGTTTACCTTAGGACTTAGTCATTTTTCTGGAGATTTTCTTCAGCGGGCCGACCCTGCCAGTCCAATCAGACCTCCTGGAACTCTTCTTCGGATACGCATCACAGGAGCCCTCGGTGGAGATTTTTACCTTCGGACTTAGCCGTTTTTTCGAGGTGAAAATCCTTCGACCGGGGCAAACCTGAATCTTGATCCAACGTCCTTGGAGCCCTCTTCGGATACACTGCCTGGGAGGTCCCGGTCAACTTCCTACGTTCAGACTTAGTCACTTTTTTGGAGATTTTCTTCACTGGGACGAACCTGCAAGTCAGGCCAGGTCGCAGTTGAGGCAAGCCGGCTAGAGTTGCCTCGGCGGGTCGGTCCCTCTATGGAGCTTTTTTCCAAAAGTTCTGGACCTTCTTCCAGATGATCTTTTAAGGTTCTTTTGAGGTCCACAGTTCACCCCAGGGTTTTAGAAGCTCCTTGAGAGTGCGGACTACAACTCCCAGAATGCACCTGGCGCAAACTCCTTTTTGGCCACTGGACAGTGGTCAGCTGGTTGGTTTCTTCAGGCGTTGGTGCAGGGGACTCTGGTTAGCAAGTTTTCACCTGTAGCAAACAGGGAGTCCCTCCTTGAACCAGTTAAAGCCAGGCAAAGTCCTTCTTGTGGTGAAACCCAAGTGTGCAACTGGTGCAGTCCTCCAGAGTGCACTATCCAGGTGCAGGGCAGGGGTCCAACAGGGGAGTGCCTTCTTCTTCTGTAGTTCTTCCTTGTTGGAATCTGATTAGGGATCTAACGTGTGGGTGCAGGTCTGCCAACTGTATCCATTTTACACTGCACTAAAGTAACTTATAAGTCAACTATATGTCTAACCCTCACCTGGTGAAGGTTAGGTGCAAAGTTACTTAGTGTGTGGGCACCCTGGCACTAGCCAAGGTTCCCCCACATTGTTCAGGGCAAATTCCCCGGACTTTGTGATTGCGGGGACACCATTACACGTGTGCACTACATATAGTTCACAGCCTATATGTAGCGTCACAATGGTAACTCCGAACATGGCCATGTAACATGTCTAGGATCATGGAATTGTCACCCCAATACCATCCTGGTATTGGGGGAACAACTCCATGCATCCCCGGGTCTCCAGCATAGAGCCCGGGTACTGCCAAACTAATTTTCCGGGGTCTCCACTACAGCTACTCCTGCTGCCAAACCCCCAGACAGGTTTCTGCCCCCCGGGGCCTGGGCAGCCTGGTCCTAGGAAGGCAGAACAATGGATTTCCTCTGAGAGAGGGTGTTACACCCTCTCCCTTTGGAAAAAGGTGTAAAGGGCCTGGGAGGAGTAGCCTCTCCTGGGCTCTGGAAATGCTTTGAAGGGCACAGATTGTGCCCTCTCTGCATAAGCCACTCTACACCGGTTCAGGGATCTCCCCACCCCTGCTCTGGGGCGAAACTGTACAAAGGAAAGGGGAGTGACCACTCCCTTGACCAGCACCTCCCGGGGGAGGTGCCCAGAGCTCCTCCAGTGTGTCCCAGACCTCTGCTATCTTGGATACAGAGGTGTGAGGGCACAATGGACAGCTCTGAGTGGCCAGTGCCAGCAGGTGATGTAAGAGACCCCTCCTGATAGGTGCTTACCTTTCTCTGTAGCCAATCCTCCTCTGTGGGCTATCTAGGGTCTCTTCTGTGGGTATCTCACCAGATAACGAATGTTAGAGCTCACCAGATTTCCTCTGCACTTCCCTCTTCCACTTCTGCCAAGGATCGACCGCTGACTGCTCCAGGACACCTGCATAACCGCAACAAAGTAGCAAGAAGACTACCAGCAACATTGTAGCGCCTCATCCTGCCAGCTTTCTCGACTGTTTCCTGGTGGTGCATGCTCTGCGGACTGTCTGCCTTCACCCTGCACTGGAATCTTCCCCCTGCCAACGCAGGCACCAAACTTCTTCATCACCGGTCCTCTGGGTCCCCTCTCATCCTGACAAGTGTGGTTCCTGGAACACAGGAGCTGGGTTCAAGTGTCTTCGACAGTCCAGTGGCCCTTCTGTCCATATTTGGTGGAGGTAAGTGCTTGCCTCCCCACGCCAGACAGTAATCCTGTGACCTGCATGAACTGCAGCTGCTCGGGCTTCTAGGCACTTTTGCAAGACTTCCTTCGTGCACAGCCTAGCCCTGGTCCCCAGCACTCTGGCCTGCATTTCCCAACTCGCTGAGTTGGACTCTGACGTCGTGGGACCCTCCTTTGTGACTCTGAGTCGACTGCTGTCCTCAGATCTTCTAAGTGCCTGTTCAGGTTCTTCTGCAGGTGCTGCCTCCTTCTGCGTGGGCTCTCTGTGTTACTGTGCGCCCCCTCTGTCTCCTCCTCCAAGGGGCGACCTCCTGGTCCTTCCTGGGCCCTGGCAGGACCCAAAATCCTCAACCGCGATTCTTGCAGCTAGCAAGGCTTGTTTGCAGTCTTTCTGCGTGGAAACAACTCTGCATCCTCCAGCACACCATGGGACATCTTCTGACCAAAGGAGAAGTTCCTGACACCTTCCGTTGTTGCAGAATCTTTGGCTTCTTCCACCCAGAGGCAGCCCTTTTGCACCTTCATCGGGGTTTAGTGGGCTCCTGTCCCCCCTGGACACTTGCGTGAGTCTTGGACTTGGTCCCCTTCTTTAACAGGTCCTGAGGCCCAGGAATCCTGCTTCAGTGTTTTGAGTCAGTTGTTGTCCTTGCAGAATCCCCTATCTCGACTTTACTGTCTTTCTGGGGTAGTAGGGTAACTTTACTCCTACTTTTCAGGGTCTTGGGGTGGGGTATCTTGGACACCCTTAGTATTTTCTTACACTCCCAGCGACCCTCTACACACTACACTAGACCTGTGATCCATTTGTGGTTCGCATTCCACTTTTGGAGTATATGGATTGTGTTGCCCCTAGGCCTATTCCTCCCTATTGCATTCTATTGTGTTCTACATTGTTTGCACTACTTTTCTGACTGTTACTTACCTGATTTTGTTTGTGTGCATATAATTTGTGTATATTACTTACCTCCTAAGGGAGTATATCCTCTGAGATACTTCTGGCATATTGTCACTAAAATAAAGTACCTTTATTTTTAGTAACTCTGAGTATTGTGTTTTCTTGTAATATAGTGCTATATGACACCAGTGGTATAGTAGGAGCTTTGCATATCTCCTAGTTCAGCCTAAGCTGCTCTGCTATAGCTACTTCGATCAGCCTAAGCTGCTAGAACACCTCTATTCTACTAATAAGGGATAACTGGACCTGGCACAAGGTGTAAGTACCACAAGGTACCCTCTATAAGTCAGGCCAGCCTCCTACAGCCACTTCCTGGGAAGTGTGGCAAACATTAATCCCAGGGACAACATTCCTCAAAAATCCATCATGGCTGAAAGTGATTTTTGGAGGTTACATCTGGCTGAGCCCACCCACCGGTGTGGCTAAAAATCCTAAACACACCCCTCTCCTGCCATCTTCTAATCAAGGAGGCACCTAATTGTCTGGGTTTGCAGGATGTGAGGGTGTTCCTGGGTTGCTCCAAATGTCCTTACCTGCCTTTGAAGACCAGTTTGGCAGCACTCCCCTCTTCCTGCTTCCCATCTGCTGAGGAGAGATCTCCTCCCCCAGGCACATCTCTTTGTGTTGAGCCAGGCCACTTCACACCTCATCAAGCGGGCCAATCAGAGCAAAGCAGCAAAAACACTGCAGGGCTGAAGTTGGCAACTTTTCAGGTAAAGTTTAAAACTCTTTATCTGAACAAGTTATATTAAATCCAACAACTGGAAGTTCTGTGATTTATTATAACAATTAATTTGATACCAAACTTGTAGTATCTGTTACTTAAGGGGATTTGTAAAGTTAAAATAAAGTCTCCCCATTCTAGCCTATGGAGGCCATTTACTACAATGAGGGAAAAAATAATTTGGCTGTTTTACCTCACCAGGGCTTATACAACTATTTTAACACGGTCCCTGCTTATAGTTACATGGCACCCAGCCCCAGGGGCACATAGGGAACAACTTGGGGGTGATTTATATGTAAAAATAATGTAGTTTAAGACTTTGGAACTACTTTTAATTCCAAAGTCGAATTTGCATGTAACTTTAATTTAAAAGCAGCCAGCAAGGCAGGCCTGCCTTTAAAATGACACTTGGCACCTCAGCAGTGCACTTATCTGGGCACTACCTATGCTGAGGTCCCTAAACCTCCATGCCCTACCATATACTAGGGACTTATAGGTAGGTTAATTTTGCCAATTATAATTAGCCTAATTTGCATATCCACTTTACACAGAGCACTGGCCCTGGGACTGGTAAGCAGTACCCAGGACACAGCCAAAAGTCAGTAACCACCAGTACCTGTCCAAAAAGTTTGGGGGTGACCAGGGCAAAAAGGAGGACTTTCCTACAGAAATCCAGTGTCTTGTTTGTATTTCCTGCCTTTTTGTCTCCGGTTTCGCCTATTTTCTGCTCTCTCTCAGTCTTTCGTCCTTCTCTATGTCTTGCCTGCTCTGTGTTCCCCTAAGTGATTCCTTTGTCTTTTTTTTTCTTGTGTCTGTGCTTTCTGTCTGCAGTGTGTGTGTTTCCCTATCTCATGTCTTGTGCATTCTCTGTCTCTGCTTCTCTGTGATCCCTGTTTCGCTGTAATGCCTGCATATTGCCTGTCCCTGTGTCTCTTTGTCTATGCAATCCGTGTCTGGGTCTTCTCCCCTACCTGCATCTCTGTTCCCTATTCCTTTGTCTTGTGTTCCCTGTCTTTGCTTGTAAGTATGTTCTCTGTCAGCATGTCCATATGTTCTCTGTGACCTTCCATGGGTTCATTATTGCTGTACGTTGCCTTTCCCCCTATCTGTGTGTTCTCTGTCCTGATACGTCACCTTGTACTAGTGTCAGTGTATCATCTATCCGAATAAACATTTTTCTGTTTCGGTGCACTAATTATCCATGTATTTATGAATTACCTGTCATGTTTTCGTAGACGATTAATAGTGTCAATGATTACATTTTTATCTCCATGTTTTCCTGTGTTAATGTTTTCTGATCAGCCTTGAATGTTTGTTTCTTGTATATGCCCCATACAGGGGCGCAACTAGACCCGAATTGTGGTGGGGGCTAGTATTAAACATTGTTTGTTGGGCTACCGTTTTGCATGCTAAGAGCCGAGACAGTTTTAGAATACACCTTTGGAAGGCCAGTAGGTCCAGATTTAATGGGCTAATGTATGGAAAAGGCATATGTCCATGCCTGATCTTTCCTGCAGTAGCACATTAAAGCTAGATCTTTTGCCTGCACCAATCCGCTTCCCTGAGACACCGAGCACTGTTGGAACTCAGTGTGCCCACCAGCCCTGCGAGCATTGGATGTCAGCAAGTTGTTTGGTGCCAAGGGAGTCCTGTGCATGCCAGAAATGAAAGCACTGAAGGCTTACTGGAAACGTTTATTTTCTGATTCAGAGTAGCATGAACTGCATAATGATAACATGCTTCCAGGGACCAGGAAGGGGTGTGTGGGGGAATCTTCTAAAGTACCCAATAAATTGCTCCTACAGACTTTGAGAAATAGACTTGAGATGTGAAAAATAAACTGGAATAAAGAAAATCGTGGATGCTTCTGTCTGGGGTCACCAACAGCTCAAAAGGAAGGGGTATCCACAGAATAATAAACCAGATACCTGTTCACAGTGTAAAAGCACACACTTGTTGGTATTTCCATAGCTTGGACATTGTATAAGAGCACCAGGGTGGTGCCCATTATGAGAGGTGATGGGAAATGATGCAAGATTGTATGTATCAAGTGGTGGCTTATATCTTTTGTTACCCATATTTACACTAGTATCTCCCACGTTTAAATATTAGGCACATTGTGATTAAGTGATTTGCCTGAATTGCACAATTATCAATCAGTGCCAAGTTAGATTCCAATCAAGGTCCTCAGATTGCTAGCTTAGCCTCTAGACCACATCTCCTTCATTAGTTGATGTACTAAAACTTTCAAAGCTTCAAACATTCAATTTTACCACTGCTTGTGAACATTCATGTTCTGCTGATGTTTCAACATAGTCCTCATGCTGTCTAGTGAGAGGATCAAGCGCAAATTATTTTGGTATTTATGTTTATATATGGGTAGTACCTAAATGAATTCCTCAGGGGGCCATGATTGCTTATAAGAATATTAAAAGATCAATAAAGAGTATATAAATATAATGGCTAAATGTACAAGTGAAAATTTTAAAACATACTGTAAATGTCAAGGAATTTGAAATTGGAAGTTAAACTATTAACTTGAATGAATATCCTCAGATTTATTTGTGGGAGCAGTGCAGGTGCATCACATAGAATATAGTATGGATGATGTGTGCCTTCAATTGATTTTAGAAAAGCTCCAACCTTTCTAGGAAAATTTATATTTTGTATTTTGTTTGCAAATTAAATTAAATGTTATCATTTGTGTATGTGTTGATTGAATGCTTGTTTTTGTATTTTTGTGTATTGCTTTGCGGCTCAGATTATCAACAATGTTTAGACCTGGGTTCCCTGCTTCCAGTAATGACTCAGTTGGGGGGTCCCCGGGTTCCAATAATTATAAAGTGTGGGTCCAGAGGAGTCAAAAGGTTGCCAACCACTGCTCTAGATTAATTTTCTTATAAAACTACACACTTCCACCTAAGCCAAATTTGCACTCAAGTCACACTTTCTCTTTTCTTCAAATGAAGGAAGGTTAGACAAAGATGCACAGATTTAAATGTGTGCCTGAAGCAACAGAAATGTATCATGTGAAGTAGTGTTGGCAACCATATTAGTAAAGGAGCTGAAGCCATGTACAATTACATTTATTCTTGTTATGGTGATCATCGACTGCATAAGACATGCCCTGCAGGATTCTTTTGATATTTCCAGAAGGAGACCTGTTGCAGACCTATGCTTTTGGGGAAATGTGTGTAGGCCCATAATCCTGCTGCACCACTCTCATAGAGCTCCCATAGCTCCAGGCAGTGCACAACGCCTGCACCCTGAGGTTGTGAAGAGCTCATGTTCCTTCACCTGAACAGATTTCCTGGTGGTGTCTCGCAGGTGATGGAAGTTACAGCTAGCAGAATAGGGGAGTTTGCTGAGCTTTTGTTCACTGAGAACCCCATGATTTGAGGGCACCATGATTGTAGTTGTTCCCTTTGTTTGTGATGCCACCAAGCCATATGTTAACGATTAACACATATGCACTAACAGAGGGTCCTGCAAGAAATCCATCCTATTACACCCTTGAAGTTTACCTGCCCTCACAAGCTTTATGCTTTACTCCTCCACCCACTCACTTTGGGGTTTGCCTGCATCAGCCACACAAGAGAAGGGAGTATAAAATGCCAAACTCCTTTAGTATGTGAAGGGCTTACGTTTGATGTTCTTCATGAAACAGTTTCAAAACTGTCTAGACTACCTTTTACAATTTTAAAACATTGCTGTCAAGTGAAGCTGTCACATATGAGTAACATCTTAACCCCAGCCCAGTGCTTAATTTGTTGAAAAAAATGTGTGCTGGTGACCAGAATGTTTATTTGGAGATTGGTATTAGACCATCCACAAACAGCACTG
This sequence comes from Pleurodeles waltl, assembly GCF_031143425.1. NCBI lineage: Eukaryota > Metazoa > Chordata > Amphibia > Caudata > Salamandridae > Pleurodeles > Pleurodeles waltl. The sequence continues at coordinate 852,386,058 of NC_090444.1, forward strand.
CCCAGTGACAGTGAAAGGCAGACGTCTTATGAAGGTAGCAAAAGGAATGGGTGTAAAATGGTGTAAAGTTGGCTTTAGTCAGCATAGCAACCATCTCCTGCTTCCACACTCTCAAAATGCTCAATGTAATCTTCAAATGGCTCCCAGTCATCACATGCAGAATGGTCACTGAGGCTCTTATCACCAGCAAGCTGTACTATGGCAACGCACTCTGTTGGAATCACTGTCTCACTGCTAGAAGACTTCAGACCATACAAAACCATGTGGCCAGACTCACACTTTCCCCTGTGTTCACATCACTCTGCCCAACAAAGACATCCACTGGCCCACTAGTTCACTAACCAACAATAACCAACACACAGCACACCCACCAGAAACTTCTCCTCAGACAGAATCCTGCTCACATAAATCCCCCACATACAAAGAACCAGAGTCCGCTGTTGTGCTTTCCCCTACCTCCTGCACAAAGCCTGGAAAGGCTGGCAGCTACACATTAGAGCTGCCTTCTCAGTAGTTGAGCTCCACAAGAATAAGAAAATGGCTTCTCACCTGGAAAGGCCCCAGTTACAGCGGAAAATATCCCCTGCTCAGCACCAGGATATTCTCTGGGGTGAGCTATGCAATTCACAAATACCCTTAAAATAAGAAAACTTAAAGTTTGCCTTACCATCATTATTGTGGTGTTCTTCGTACATCTCTCACTCTGGTGTCTTCCGTTTCAGACTCATCTTGGTTCCTTTCCATCTCAGTCACACTCTCATTTCTTTCTCACCTTTCTGTCCCTATTCACACACATGCGTAATTCTCTTTCACTACTCTCTACCTTTTCTCTCTCTCTCTTTCTTCACTTCTCTCAGTCCTTTCTCTTTCACTGTCATCCTCCCTTACACCTTCTCCTCCTCACTCCCTATCAGAAACAGACATTGCAGAAGATTAATCCGGGTGAGAGAAGTGTGAAACTCCCAAAGAATATTAGCTGGTCCTATTTTCTCAGTCTCATTGGAGCTCAGCTCTCTGCCCAAGGCTGCAGGGCTGTGTATGCAGGAACTCAGTTCCAGCTCAGTGAAAGAAATTACTTATAAGTACATGGTATTTGCTCTAGCTGTCGATTTGTTCAGCACTATGTATGCATGCACTAGGCTGCATCTATGCTGCAGCTCAGCTCTATCTGTAGAGGAATGAGTTCAGAGAACCTACTTTTGTCTGTGCAATTTATGTCCTGTAAGTGTTCAAACAACAACCAACTTCCTCTCCTTAATAAAGTAGTCACTGAAATGAGCTCCTTGATACAGAGCAGACTTCACCCTTTTGAATGATGATTTTTAATTGGCTTTGTGCTGGAAGAGTTTGGGCACATGGTGCTGATCTCTATTTATCTTGCCTTCTTATGCCCTCTCAATGGCAAACCCTCTTCCTTCCCAGAGGGTGCTTTATTGTGAACGTTTTCTTGATGTTAACTAATTTTATGTCATTTTAGTATGTACGTTTGGTCTACCTTTGTAGTGAGGAAATTTACAAAGAGCACGGAAGATCAGTCTGAGACAAGGAGACCATGTTAAATATGAAATGAGAGAAAGGTGAAATGTATGGGAAGGAAAGGAGCACAGGGGCGTAGGAGACAATACATTTCTGGGGAGGACAGGGACAACCTTGGGGACTTTCAATCAACCCTATACAAATCGCTCGTTGTTTACGAACTGCAGGCTCCGATAAATATACACAATCATATATAATGGAAGTGAAATAGGAGAAAGGAAGGCATGTTTACACAGTCTGAAAGTATCTTTTATTGTTATTTATATTCACAAAGTAATTAGCTCAATTGTGAAAATAACATGTTGATTAACCTTGCATCTTCATGGATGCAAGGTTAATCAACCAAGCAAATCAAGGTAGGAGGGTAAAAAGGAAGAACATACCCTTTGCGCCCCACACCCATCATGCCCTTTGCCTCATGCCAATTGGAACCGCACTGGAGAGATCAAAAGCGATTAGGTACAATAGTTGTAAACTGTGCTCGGAAACCATAGTTCTAATAACACTTCTACTCCTGTGTGTGATCTTGGGAAGCTCAGCTCCACATCAGTCATAACTAGAAGCATTTCAACTAAAGAAACTCTTGGAGTTACAGTCTATATAAACATGGATTCTCTAATCTCTGTATAAACTGCAGTCACTAATTTCTTTAGAAACGGCTGTTTGTAATGCACCAAGTCACAGCGTATAAAGGATATTGCAAGTCACCTTAAAGTTCATACCTTATAAACAAGCAGTGGCAAAGCTAATAGGTCTCGCCTATGTAAGTTCTATTGCCTTTGCCAATGTGTTTTAGCCATGCTGTACACTAGTGAGACTACTATTCAGCATGGCTCAGAGTTAATGGCATAAAGGAGAATGATGTGTCATCGACTGGTGTGCCATAGTATCATGGAGTAAGTAGAGTGTCCTAGAATGGAGCAGTAAACTTAACTTTGAAGGAACATGGGTCCCTGGAAAAAAAATGCAACACCACTCCCATAAACAATGATAATAAAGTAGTATGCAAATGGAATGTTTTATGCATTTATTCAATCAAAATATAAAAGACCAAATGTAGTGGGAAAACATCAACAGGGGAAATCGAGAAAGACTGGACATTCGTGCATTACACAAGTTATCTGGGTGACACAATGTCGCCAATTACAAGAAAAATTTAAAAAGTAACCTATATAGTACAGTGGTTTGGAGGAGGCTGGCCTGGTTTGTAGCGGGTATCTATGGTACTTACACCTCTTATACCAAATCCAGTTATCCCTTATTAGTGAAATTTAGGCAGTGCCTAGATGCCAGGGTCTCTAGGGGTGGCTGTAGTCAAGGCTTATCTAGGAGACATGCAAAGCTCATGCAATACCACTGTAGTCACACAGTACTCACACACATGAAAGAAAATACTCAGTGTTACAAAAATAAAGGTACTTTATTTTAGTGACACAAATGCCAAAAATACCATAGAGACTATACTCCCTTAGGAGGTAAGTAATACACCAATTATATACACTAGCATGCAGCACTAGCAATAAAAACAGAAAAACAGTACAATTAGTGAAAATCACAATGGTTAGAAATGGGGCTAGGGGAAACAAAAACTATGTACTAAGAAAGTGGAATGCGAATGTCGGTTTCCCACCTAGGCAAGTGTGGTGTGTAGAGGGGCGCCGGGAATATTAGAAAATACCAAAGGTAAGTAATAGAACCCACCCCAGAGCCCAGGAAAGCAGGAGTAAATAACAGTAACTTTCCCAGAACACACAAGAACACGAGAAAGAAGATGATGCAAGAACCAGAAGATACTTCAAGACACAAAGGGTGGATTCCTGGACCTAAAGACCTGTGGAAGAATGGGACTAAGTCCAAGAAGCACAGGAGAGTCCAGGGAGGACAGGAGCCCCTGCTAACCCGAATCAAGGTGCAAAAGAAGAACCACTGGTGAAGAACAACAGTCAATACTGCACCCAAGAAGATGGATGCGGGTTGGTGCAGATGATATCCCACACCGGATGGATGATTGCAGTCTGGTTTGCATTGCTGGATTCCACCAACAAGCCTTGGCACAGGCAAAGCTCATGGTTAGTGGAAAATGGCACTGCCCGGGGCCAGGAGGGACCTGGTGGACTCTACCCAGCAGGAGGAGTCAGAGGGGGCTCTCAGCAACTCAGAGAGCCCACAGAATACCAACCAGCACACACAGGAGTCCCCCAGCACGGGGACAAAGGAGTTGCAAAAGGAGGCCCACGCAGCACAAAAACAAAGGATCCCACGCCGCCAAAGAACTACTGTGCATCTAAGGAAGGAGTGCTGGGGGCCGGAGCTACATTGTGCACAAAGAATTTCATAGAAGGATGCCACACGCTTTGGCAACTGAAAAACACGTGGTGCACGGGGTACTGTTTTGCGTGAGAAGGCAAGCTCTTACCTCCACCAAAGTTGGACAGTAGGACGTCAGGACCATCGGGACCACTTCAGTCTACCACCCGTGATGCAGGATCCATGCAACTCGTCAGGAGAGGGGACCCATGCAGATGGTCATCATTGCAGAGAGGTGCCTGCTAGTGCAGGGGTGCCCTCACACACAGGTACTCTGCACCCTGCCGTCAGGGATGGAGGGCCTGCTATAGGGGTGACTTATAAGTGACCTGGTGCAGTGTAACTGGCAGTGAAAGGGTGCATGCACCTCTTCACGCAGGCTGCAATGGCAGTCCTGCAGAAGCCTTTGCATGGGAACCCTATGGGTGGCAAAAGAAATGCTGCAGCTCATAGGGATCTCCTGGAACCCCAATGCTCTGGGTACCCAAGTACCATATAATAGGGACTTATAAGGGGGCACCAGTATGCCAATCTTGGGTGAAATACTGAGTTGCCAGTATGCAACAACCATAATTTAAGGGAGAGAGCATAACTGTTGGGGTCCTGATTAGCAGGATCCCAGTAGACACACTCAAACACACTGGCAAACAGGCCAAATGTGGGGGTAACCAAGCTAGAAAGAGGCTACTTTCCTACAATGTAAGCATCCACAATAATGATTTATAAGCTTTTATACACCCACTTTTACATGAATGTCTCAAATAGTGAATCAAGAAGTCATTAGCTCATAGTACCTATGCTTATGCCAACTTATGTACAATATCACAAATTCAAGTCAAGGTACTTTGGCCGATGATATTTCGATCCCCTAGACAACTATCAGGATCATCCTAAGCCTTTGTTAAGCTTGAGTTAAAAGGGTTACAGAGTGCTTGTAACCAAAACGGCCAAGATAAATCTGACTCACGTCTCATATGAGTGACAAGGCAATCAATGGAGATCTGAATCCCTAATCAAGCGCCAATGCCATAAAGTAGTAGTAGAGTGGAGTAGTGTCACAGTGTAATAGAGTGTCATAGAGTGGAGTGGCAGAGTGTCGTAGAGTGGAAAGGCATAAATATGAGTGAACTGGAGTAGAGTGAAGTAAAGTAACGTGAACTTGCACAGAGAAAGTTGGGTAGAGTGCTGTTGAGCATAGTACATTGTTGTATAGTGGAGTGGCATAGAGGGTTGTGCAGTGGCATTAAGTAGAGTATCGTAGATTGAAGTGGCATAGACTGGTGTGGAGTGGCATAGAGTGGAGTAAAGTGGAATGGAGTGGCGTATAGGGAGTTGTGTAGGGAGTTACAGAGTGGAGAAAGTGTTAGAGTTTAATGGAATAGAGTGTCAGTCTAGTATCATGGAGTGTAATGTGAGAGTGAAGTGTCATAGAGTGGAGTTGGGTGGTCTAGAGTGAAGTGGCATAGAGTACAGTGGTGCAAAGTAGATTGGTGTAGAGTGTGGTGGTATAGAGTGCGTTGGTTTTGAGTAAAGTGGTGTAGAGTGCATTGACGAAGACTGCACTGGTTTAGCGTGCAGTAGCGTAGAGTGGTGAAGAGTAGAGGGGAGCAGAGTGGAGTGGCACAGCATAGATTGCAGTGGTTCAGAGTGATCTGTCATAGAGTGATGCAGTGCATGGTAGAGTGGAGTGGTGCAAGGTAGAGTAGACTGGTGTAGAGTGCAGTGATGCAGAGTAGAGTGGCATATAGTACATTGGTGTAGAGTGCAGTAGAGTGGCATATAGTTGAGCGGTGCAGAGTAGAGTGCCGTGGTGCAGAGTAGAGAGGAGTATAGTTCAGTGGCAGAGTGCAGGGTTGCAGAGCAGAGTGTCATAAAGGGCAGTGGTGTAGAGTAGAGTGGCATATAATGCATTGGTGTAGAGTGCAGTGATGTAGAGTAATGCAGAGTAGAGAAGAGTGGCTAAGAGTACAGTGGTGCAGAGTAGAATAGAGTTGCATAGAGTGCCGTGGCATTGAGTAGATTGCTGCAGAGTATAGCAAGTAGTGGTGAAGAGTAGATTGTTGCAGAGTGGAGCATAGTGATGTAGAGTGCAGTAGCATAGAGCAGTGCAGAGCAGATTGGAGTGGCGCAGGGTACATTGGAGTGGTGCAGGGTAGATTAGACTGGCATAGCAAAGAGTGGAATTGCGTAGATTGCAGTGGCATAGAGCAGATGATTTCAAAGTAGAGTAAAGTGCCTACAGTGGAGTGGTATAGAGTAGATTAGAGTGCAGTGGTGCAGAAAAGAGGAGTGGGACAGAGTAGAGTGGCATTGAATGCAGTGGTGCAGAGTAGAGTGGCGTGGAGTTCAGTGGCAGAGTGTAATGTTGCAGATTAGAGGGTCGCAGAGTACAGTGGTGTATTGTAGAGTGGCATAGAGTGCAGTTGCCTAGAGTGCTCTGGCGCAGAGTACAGTGGCATTGAAAGCAGTGGAATAGAGTGCTGTGGTGCAGAGTAGATTGGCATAAATTGCAGTGGCATAGAGTGCATTGGTTTTGAGTAAAGTGGTGAAGAGTGCAGGGGTGTAGTGTACAATGGTTAGAGTAGAATAGCATAGATGGCAGTGGCGTAGTGTAGAGTGCTGCACAGTAGAGTCATGTGGAGTGGTAAAGCATAGATTGCAGTGGCGTAGAGTAGCACAGAGTGGAGAAAAGTGGTGTAGGGTGCAGTGTCATAGGGTAGTTTGTTTCAGAGTACAGTGAAGAAAGGTAGAGAAAAGATAATATACTTTAATGTGCTTAAGTATGTAACGATAACAACAACATAAATAATAACGCTAGGTATAACAGCCCAAAATGAAATATGGCTTCTCCCTGTTAGCCACGCTATAATCAAGCCCTTCATTACCTAGATAAAAAAGCATTAAGCATAAATCTTAGAAAAATATACCCTTCTAATACCTAAATTGTTGTGGGAAAGGGTAAAATCTGGGCCCAATTTCGACTTCACTGTTTCACCAACTGGTGTGATCTTAGGCAAATACAAATACTGTGTTTCACAGAGTCTCCTTTCTAGCCTGCAGGCACCAAGCTGAGTGGGACTCTGTTTCCTCTTTAGATCTTCCTCATTATTCTGCAGCTCCTCTTAAAGGCCTCCTGCAGTGCTCCTCTTCAAGGCGGCAGCAGGTGATGCAGACAGTAATCATCCAAAACTCTTCTCCTCCTCGTGCCCTTTGTTCTTATGAGCACCCTTAATGCCCACAGCTGTGAACAGGACAAACAAAACGGCAGAGGGCCTCCTGACTCACCTTCATTCTGTTACCATCAGATTGGAGGATGGTCCCTACAGGGCTATTAAAAGTAGCGCTTTTGTGCGCTAATGGCCCTCTGAATAATAGATGTAACAGGGGAAATTATTTTGTCCCCTTGTCCCCCCCCCACCTTCGTCCCCGTGTCCCCCATCCTCCAAAATCTGGGGGGGGATACGTCCCCTGCGTCCCCCACACTTCCTACGCCCATGAAGGGGCAGGTTGAGAAAAATGAAACGGGAGGGTAACGGGCAACAGGAGAGAAGGGCACGACATATGGAGAGTGACAAGAGGGACAGAGGGCCGGATGAGCAGTGCTGAGGTCCAGGTGACTACATTGTAGCACACCGGAAGAAAAGAGTGGGCCTGAGGAGAAAAACAAAGTTAAAGAATAAACACAAGTATCCTAGCAGTGCGCACAAGGGCAACAATAAACAGCAGGGTTTCGCCATTGTTTTAGAGAGCTTTACAAACTCAATGTGTCTGCGTTTTATTTTTGGAAGGCGGACCTCTTTTCCCAGTTGGTCTCTCCAAAGCAATCATCTGTGTTTTTTAGGGGGATTTCTCAACATTTTCCTCAGCCAGTTACCCTCCCACCATGCACCCACCCTTAACCCCTTCCTCCCTTTTTATCCTGAGTGCCTCCGTGAAGTGTGCTGTTAGGAGGTGGGCGCAAGCGATGATGAGGATAGCGCCTTATTCAATTTAAAGGGCTTAAAGCTAGGAGAGTGCTGCCCTAAATACAGAGTGCATCACTAAGGTAAGAGCTTCATAAATACTGCTTCATGTACAATGATCCAGAGACTAATCACATTACAGAGGCATGGCGCCCTCACAGGACAAGCGCATTCACTTAACCCCTTCGCTGCCAGGCTTTTTCCCCTCAGGTGCCAGGCCTTTTTTTTGGCTATTTGGGGCTGTTCGCGCTTAGGCCTTCATAACATTTTGTCCACATAAGATACCCATGCCCAATTCGCGTCCTTTTTTTTCCAACATCCTAGGGATTCTAGAGGTACCCAGACTTTGTGGGTTCCCCTGAAGGAGACCAAGAAATTAGCCAAATACAGTGAAAATCTCGTTTTTTTTTTCAGAACAAATGGGAAAAAAGAACTGCAGAAGAAGGCTTGTGTTTTTTTCCCTGACAATGGCATCAACAAAGGGTTTGCGGTGCTAAAATCACCAGCTTTCAGGAACAGGCGGACTTGAATCGGAAAACCCCATTTTCCAACACAATTTGGGCATTTTACTGGGACATAGCCCATTTTTACTATTTTTTGTGCTTGCAGCTTCCTTCCAGTTAGTAACAGATATAAGTGTGAAACCAATGCTGGATCCTAGAAAGCTAAACATTTCTGAAAAGGAAACACAATTCTGAATTTAGCAAGGGGTAATTTGTGTAGATCCTACAAGGTTTTCCTACAGAAAACAACAGCTGAAATAAAAAAAAGATTGAAATAGAGTTGAAAAAAAGTCAAATGTTTTACTCTCTAACTATTTCCTGCAATGTCAGATTGTTGAAAGCAATATACCGTTACATCTGCTGGACTCTTCTAGTTGCGGGGATATATAGGGCTTGTAGGTTCATCAAGCACCCTAGGTGCCCAGAGCCAATAAATGAGCTGCACCTTGCAATGGGTTTTCATTCTATATCTTGGGTATACAGCAATTAATTTGCTGAAATACAAAGAGTGAAAAAGAGGTATCAAGAAAACCTTTGTATTTCCAAAATGGGCACAAGATAAGGTGTTGAGAAGCAGTGGTTATTTGCACATCTCCGAATTCCGGGATTCCCATACTAGCATGTGAATTACAGGCCATTTCTCAAATAGACGTCTTTTTTACACACCGTCTTACATTTGGAAGGCAAAAATGTAGAGAAAGACAAGGGGCAATAACACTTGTTTTGCTACTCTATGTTCCCCCATGTCTCCCGATAAAAATGGTACCTCACTTGCGTGGGTAAGCATAATGCTCGCGAAAGGAAACACAACATGGATACATTACATTTTTACATTGAAATCTGATGTGTTTTTTGCTAAGTGCCTAGCTGTGGATTTTGGCCTCTAGCTTAGCTTGCACCTAAGGAAACCTACCAAACCTGCGCATTTTTCAAAACTAGACACCTAGGGGAATCCAAGATGGGGTGGCTTGTGGGGCTCTGACTAGGTTCTGTTACCCAGAATCCTGTGCAAACCTCAAAATTTGGCTAAAAAAACACTTTTTACTCACATTTCGGTGACACACAGTTCTGAAATCTGAGAGGAGCCTCAAATTTCCTTCCACCCAGCGTTCCCCCAAGTCTCCAGATAAAAAATGAACCTCACTTGTGTGGGTAGGCCTAGTGCCCGCAAAAGGAAATGCCCCAAAACACTGTGGACACATCAAAATGATCAAATACAAAACTACCTGCTTTTGCGGAGGGGGGGCACCTGCGTTTTTGGTCCTGGGCTCAGCAGCCATCCAGGGAACCCTACCAAATCCAGACATTTCTGAAAATTAGACACCCGAGGGAGTCCAGGGAGGTGTGACTTGCGTGGATCCCTGAAGTTTTCTCACCCAGAATCCTCAGCAAACCTCAAATTTAGCTAAAATATCACATTTTCCCCACAATTCTGTGTAGGATCACAGCACCGGCACCTAAAGAAACCCACCAAACCTGCACATATTTCAAAACTAGACACCTAGGGGAATCCAAGATGGGGTGACTTATGGGGCTCTGATTAGGTTCTGTTACCCAGAATCCTTTGCAAACCTCAATATTTGGCTAAAACACTCTTTCCTCACATTTCGGTGACACAAATTCTGTAATCTGAGAGGAGCCACAAATTTCCTTCCACCCAACGTTCCCCTCAGTCTCCCGGTAAAAAATATACTTCACTTGTGTAGGTGGGCCAAGTGCCTGTGTCAGGGAAGAGCCAAAAACATGTTGAAATTGAGGAGGAACCAAAGCCGGTCCAAAAGGGCAGTTTGAAAAAAAACATTTTTAGGCTGAGAAGTGCAGCAGAAATTTTATCGGTATAGATGAGAAAATGCTGGGTGGTAGGAATTTTGTGGATTCCTGCGCATTCCGGAAGGTTCCAATACAAAAATGTGGGGAAAATTTGTGATTTCCAGCAAAGGTGGAGGTTTGCAAGGCATTGTGGGTAAGAAATTGGTGCGGGTGCATGTGAAGCACACCACCCTAGAATCACCCAGGTGTTTAGTTTTCAGATGTGTCCAGGTCTTATGGATTTTTCTACATGGCAGCATCCCAAAATCCAAAAAGTGCAGCCCTCGCCATTCCAAGTGGGACGATTTTGAGAGTTAGCCAAGCTCTTATGGCCCAAATATAAAACCAAAACCCAAAATAATCAAATGTCCACTTGATTGCCGATGTTTTAGTGTGCAGAGGGAGAGCTGAAAGTCTGTTACCCTCTTCAGTTGGGGTGGGGGCATAACCAGGCCCATACTGGTTGGTAGCCCCACTATTTTTTTATTTTTATTCCCTGGCATCTAGTATGCTTTCTGCAGAACAACCTTGGCCCCATTTATTTGGGGTGGGGGTATAGCCATACCCCCACCCTCTTATTTTAGAAAACAAATCTTACCTGGTCTCTGGTGGGCTTTCTGCCCCGCCTTGGAGGCAGATGGGCCTTCGAAAAATAGGCAGATGTGCCCCCGGGGGGCAGATATGGCCAACAGTAATGTGTCCCACATGGGGAGTGACCCTTGCCCAAGTGGCTGCCCCCACCAAACAAAACACACACATACACATACACCAATCCCTAGAGCCTAAGTGGTTTCTGCTCCCCCCCGCCCCATTGGGCATATCGGCCTAAGAGAATTAGGCCGATCTGCCCCCAAGGGGCGCAGAAATGGCCTAAAATAAATTTGCCCCCCAAAGGGAGTGACCCTTGCCTAAGGGGTTGGCTAAAAAAAATCCCTGGTGCCTAGTGGTTTCTGCCCCTCTTAGGGGCAGATCGGCCTAATAAAAATAGGATGATCTGCCCCCAAGAGGGGCAGAAATGGCCTAAAATAAATTTGCCCCAAGGGAAATGACCCTGGCCTAAAGAGTTGCCCCCCTTGCGTGAAATTGATGCAAAAAAATAAAAATCCCTGGTGTCAAGGGGTTTCTTCCTCCCGGGGGGCAGACCGGCCTAATTATAATAGGCCGATCTGCCATCGGTGGGGGGGGTGAGGCAGAAAAGGCCTAAAATATTATGCCCTCCTGGGGAGCGGCCCTTGCCCAAGGGGCCTCTCCCCTCATGCCCAAGTATAAAAAATTTAAAAAATATCCCTGGTGTCTAGTGATTTCTGCCCCCGGGAGGTGGGGGCAGAAATGGCCTAAAAATAAATTGTCCCCCTGGGGAGCGGCCCTTGCCCAAGGGGCTGCTCCCCTTATGCCATAAACAAAACAAAGAAAAACATTCCAAGTGTCTAGTGGCATTTCTGCTGCCCGATCGCATCGCGATCAGTCAGCAGAAATGCTGAGAGAGACATAAAAGGAGATGAAAGGCCTTTCCTCTCCTTTCATGCCTCTCGCGCCCCCTCCACGTGATCAGAGGAGAAATGCTTTTGCATTTCTCCTCCAATCTTACCAGCGCGGTGGGGGCAGCCTCTGATGAGGTCAGCACACAATTGCACGCTGATGTAATCAGACACCACGGGGGGTCAGAGGGTTGTGGGGGTCGAAGGGGAAGCTATTCCCCTTCCATCCCTGCCCAGGGGAGGGGGATGCCAGGCCCCCGGGGGGAGGCTCTAGCTCTTCCCCCGTGGGCCCCTGTCTGGACACAACGGTTACGTCCTGGGCACCCGAGCCGTTCTGCCCAGCGGCTACATCCACTGCAGCCGAGGGGTTAAAACTTGCAAAACTTGATCTGGAGTCTCTCTCTCTCTCTCCAGGGGCCCCTCCCTGCCATCCCTCACAACATCCACACACTGGGGATCACTTATCTCCTCATTAGGCCATAAATCTTCTCAGGCTTCTTGCTCTCACATCCAAGTATGTTCCATTCACTTTGGATATAACTTGCTAGCCAACATATACATATTTTCTATATAACTTAAAGCATATGTGCTGAATTTGTCAAAATTTAGAATGTGTGGGGAGGTGTATCCTTCTTTTCAAGATTAGGTAGTAGCTAGGTGTGCTTTATATTACATCTGCACCGCGTTCACTTCCAATTGTCCTTAGTGTTGGAGGGGCTTCATTTTCCTTTCACTCCAGGCGTTTCCTGTACATAATATTTGCAAATCTTGGCGGCACCTAAACATGCAGGCATTAAAAGAAACATGCATTTAGCAGACGATATGTATACCATAATCGAGGTATTAATCTTTTGTTACTATCAGCTTTAAGAAAGCTTGCATTCAAGAAATGCTCTTGTTTGGTTAAATAGTGTGGGTTGTCTAAAACGTGTTGCTTATCCTTAATAGGGAAATGCCGCTGATTCAGTGGAAACCTGCAGACATATATTAGGGAAAAGGAAATGGTGTGTGATGAGAATAATGTTATTTAGTTTGCACATGATACCATTCTGCTGCAGTCTTTAATTCTGGCTATTAGTGATTTTCCTTGTCAGGCTCTGCAGGCACCAGTCTTTCTGTGGCAGCCTTCTTGCAGTAGATTCTCTCCTCTGGTAGGTGTTACCATCTTCCCTTTTCTTCCTGTGCTAGCTCTTGATAATGGTTAGAACAGGGTCCCAGGCTTCCAATAATGATTAAGTGGGGGTTCCCAAAAGCCTTGCATTGTAACTTCCCTGTGAGGGACCGTTGCATTGTACCTTCTCTTTGAGGAAGCTTGCATTTACCTTCTCTGTGAGGGAAGCTTGCATTTTCCTTCTGTGTGAGAGAAACTTGCATTGTACCTTCTCTGCGAGGGAAGCACTGCTGCCTGCACTGTATGTGTTCCTTGTGTAATGGAAACGTCCTTTGTACATTCTCTGAGAGGGAAGCTTTCATTGCTGCTGTGCTAGGTCTGTGTGTGAAGGAAACTTGCACTTCTGCTGCCTGTGCTGTAGCTGCTGTGTGTGAGGGACATTTGCACTGCTGCTGTGCTGTACCTGCTGTGTATAAGAAAAGCTTACACTGCTGCTGCCTGTATGTATCTACTGTGTATGAGTGAAGCATTCACTGCTGCCTGTACTGTATCTGTTGTGGGTGATGGAAGCTTGCATTGTACCTTCTCTGTGAGGGAGCATTCACTGCTGCCTGTGCTGTATTCTATGTGCGTGAGGGAAACATGCACTGTTGCTTCCTGTGCTGTATCTGCTGTGTGTGAGGGAAGCTTGCTTGGAGGTACATTTGCTGTGAGGGGAGCTTGCATGTCACCTTCTTTGTGAGGGGAGCTTGCATGTCACCTTCTTTGTGAGGGGAGCTTGCATGTTACCTTCTTTGTGAGGGAAGCTTGCATTGTACCTTCTGTGTGAGGGAAGCTTGCACTGCTACCTGCACTGTATCTGTTCCTTGTGTAAGGGAAGCTTGCATTATAAATTCTTTGAGGGAAGCTTGTGCTGCTGGCTTGCTGTATCTGCTGTGTGTGAGGGAAGCTTTCACTGCTGCAGGGCTGTATCTGCGCTGTGTGTGCGGGAAGCTTGCACTGCTGCTGTGCTCTGTCTGCTGTGTATGAGGGAGCATGCACTGCTGTTGCTTGTGCTGTATCTGCTGTTTCTGAGTGAAGCTTTCACTGCTGCCTGTATTGTATTTGCTGTGTGAGGGAAGCTTTCATGGTACATTTTCTATTTCGGATGCTTGCATGTTACCTTGTTGGTGGGGGAAGCTTGCATGGTCCCTTCTATGTGAGGTTAGCTTGCATTGTACCTTGTGTGAGGGACACTTGCATTGCACATTCTGTGTGAAGGAAGCTTGCATTGTACCTTCTCTATGAGGGAAGCTTGCACTGCTACCTGCACTTTATCTGTTCCTTGTGTAAGGAAAGCTTGTATTGTACATTCTTTGAGTGGAAGCTTGCACTGCTGGTTTGCTGTATTTGCTGTGTGTGAGGGAAGCTTGCACTATTGCTGCCTGTGCTGTATCTGCTGTGTGAGGGAAGCTTGCACTGCTGCTGTGCTGTATCTGCTGTGTGTGAGGGAGCATGCTCTGCTGTTGCCTGTGCTGTATCTGCAGTGTCTGAGGGAAGTGTGAGGGAAGTGTGCACTGCTACCTGTACTGTATCTCCTGTGTGTGAGGGAAGCTTCCATTGTACCTTCTCTGTGAGGGAACATGCAATGCTGCCTACACTGTATCTGCTGTGTGTGAGGGAAGCATGCACTGCTGCTGCCTGCTGTGTATCTGCTGTGTGTAAGGGAAGCTTGCTTGGTACATTTTCTATGAGGAAAGCTTTGATCGCACCTTCTGTGTGAAGGAGGCTTGCATTCTTCTCTGTCACAGAAGCTTTCATTGTACCTTCTCTGTGAAAGAAGCTTGCATTGTACATTCTGTGGGAGGAAAGCCTGCATTGTACCTTCTTGGTGAGGGGAGCTTGAATTGTACCTTCTCTGTGTGTGACATTTGCATTGTACCTTCCATTTGAGGGAAGCTTGCATTGTACCTTCTCTAAGAGGGAAGCTTGCGTTGTACCTTCTCTGTGAGGGGCGCTTGCATTGTACCTTCTGTGTGAGTGAAGCTTTCATTGTACCTTCCCTTTGAAGGAAGCGTGCATTGTACCTTCTCTGTGAGGGAAGCTTGTATTGTACCTTCTGTGTGAGGGAAGCTTCCACCAGTTCCTAAATAAACTACCTATCCCTCTCTATATTCCTTTCTATCTATTCTATGCAGCTCTCACACATATATATTCACCATACCACATAATTCCATTGCACAAATACACTCTGTACCATACAATTCTACACTACACAATTCCACAAATAACAATTAAAATACAAACCACAAATTTCCACTCCACACCACATATATCTCCCCTACACTCCAAACCAAAACACACAAATAAAATGTTTTATTTTCAACACCAATAGCTGGAACTCTCGCAAATGTGAAACCTATTGCTTGGAAATGCTTGTTAGGTGTTGCACTACCTAGGACCTTTTGGTTTTACTAAAACTACACATATAATATATAGTTTGGGGCTTTTAGCCAGCCTTCATCATCAATTGGTCGGTTAAGGCGTCATTCACACCACCTCCTGCCCTCCAGCTGCTGCATATAGAAGTGATTCAGGCCATTTCAGCAGCTGGCTAACTTCATTATGCCCTTTCACCATGAGCACATCCTCACATAAAGTAGTTTGGTGCCAGGGATAATTATTACGATTTGTTCTTTTTGAAAGCAAAATAAAAAAATGTTAATATCATGAGGGTTCAACAGTTTCGTCAACAATAACATTTTGCAAAAATGACAAAACAAAACAGGCATTAACAAAGCCAAAAAACTGGCAGCCACATTTATTATGTACTTTTTTTGTCATTTTTTGAGACCAAAAAATATTCTTCGCTTATAGACATTTGTTTATTTTGGTGACTGCCTGACAGCTCCCTCTCCAATAAATATTTTCAAAAACATAACAAAACAAGCATTGACAAACCAAAAGGCAAGCAACCAGTGCCAGACCTAAAACATTTATTAAAGGATCTTTCTTTTTGCCTATGCAAAAAAGCATCAGCAAAAAAACATTGGCAAAGGCAAAAGGGTTGATAACAGCATTGAAAAGAAACCTCTTGGATTTGCCAATGCTCTTTTGTTTTGCTGCTGTTCTCCTATACGGTTGGGTCACATAGGCAACTCTGAAAAGGATGCCAAGCTCTATCAAAAGCAGGACGATCAGAAAAAAAAGTAGTAAACGGGGCATGAAGATGCCTACCAAAGAACCCACAAAATAAAGAACTAAGAAAACACTTCCAGGAGCAAGGACTGAAATACAGGAAAAACTAAGTTGGTAGGAAAAGAAACAGAAGGAAGATACCTTCTGGTCAAAGTTGCTTCAGTCGAGCAGAAATGCAAACTCAAAGATGTTCTGGCTGACATTCAACAGTATAGGTCGATGCCCCCATAGTACAAACAGCTCAAACATCCCAGAGGGCAGTTGGGTAAATTTCCTAAGGAAACATTTTAGAATCCACCTGTGCTTTCAACATAAAGGCAACAACTTGAGAGATGGGTAGTCAACGAGTGCAGGGACAACACGTCTACAAACTGACCAGAAGGGAACAGCATACCAAAGTCCAGAGAAAATGCACACTGAAGCTGTAAGTAACACCTCTTGCCTGGAGAGTAAAATCTTAAAAATCGTTAAGGGAGAACATCGAGATGGAGCACTGGGACCAAATGGAGTACCTCAAGCGCTCTGTAAGACAAATGTGCAGTTCTGGGCGATGCATCTGTCCAAGGTCTGCAACTGTGTTTCAAAATGAATTGACTGGACTCACGGAGAGTGTTGGTGATCAATCCAATATACGAAGGACAAGATAGAACTTTAACAGAGTACCATAGATTGCTCTCCCTGCTGGACAATATGGGCAGTTATTTCGTCACTCTGCTGCTGCAAGACCTGTCAACATGTGCTAATGAACAAGAGATACCATTCAGCTAAACAGGCTTCAGCCGTTTTGTGGATACTTGCACCGACATCCTAGCATTCTCAGTCTTCTTGGACCAACAGTTGAGGAAAAAGCAACTTTATATTTCTGTTTTGTAGACTTTAAAGCCACATTTGACTGCGTGCAGCTAGAAAGTGGTGGGACAAATTACCATCTGGCATATACCCCTGTTGCACTAAGACAGATTCAACTGTTCTACACCAACACCTGGGTAAAGATTAAAATTGCAGATGGCACAGGTTTATCAACCAAAATCAATGCTGCCACAGGCCTGAGCAGGGCTGTATGCTGGCTCATAAACTGAACACGGGCAACTCCCACTCCCCAGAACTAGGCATATACCAGCTATGGAACCTGCTCTTTGCTGACGACTTGATTCTAACTAGCAAAACCAAGGTTGGTCTGTAAAGGTTGATAGACTTCTTAGAAATGTACACCACAAGAATGGAAAGGAAATAAACCTGACAAGGACAAAGGTGATGGGAATGATTAAGAAATGCAAAAGCTTAACAAAAATGGCACCTGTAGAACTTAGTTTGAAGCAGTGAAGGAATTCGGGTATCGTGGGGAATTATTTGATTCCAGAGGCCTATTTACAACTCACTTGCACCAAATAAGAACAAAAGGACTGCCACTAATGGCAGCTCTCCAAATGCTATACCAAACCTTGAGGTCACCCTCTCTCCTCTCATTGTTGAAAGCAGTGTCTCCGGAATTGCTCCCAACACTGACATACACCCGCGAGGGACTCTGTGGGGGGATGTGCAGATTAAGGACCTTATAGTAGCTAAAACATGAGGATACATCTTTGCCTTCATTAAAAATGCATCTATAGCATGGATAAGAATGTAATGTGGCCTTGCAAAAGAAACAGTAGCCAGGCAGTGTGCATTTGTGAAACTTTGCTACAGACTTATAACCACTACTGGGAGATCTTCAAACCAACACCAAGAAATGCGCAACAGAGCAGTGAACTCATAAGCAAGAAGGTACCTGGAACTCTCTGTATGACTAAAAGTTAAGCTACTTTGGGATTTTTCATGCACATACCCGATTATTACGAGAATCATAAATCCATAAATGGTTGGACAATCCTTGCAAGAGGACAAGATCACATTTTCGAAGTGTTATCATGCCTGGATATTAACCCTTTAGTTGCTGTTTCTCCCCCCGTTTGCTGAGCCCTTTTTTGCCTATTTTGGGTAGTTCGCACTTAGCGCTCCATAACCTTTTTTCCACATAAGATATCCACATTGAATTTATGTCACTGTTTTCCAAAATCCTGGGGATTCTAAAGGAACCCAGGGTTTCTGGAGTCTCCTGGAGGGAAATAGAAAATAGTCAAAATATAGCAAAAGGTTGAGGTTTTTGAGAAAAATGAGGAAAAAGAGCACCAGATATTCCTTTTCCCTAAAAATAGCATCCACCAACAGTTTGCTAGACTAAAGCCACCCTCTTCCCAGCTTTGAGGAACTTTCATAGCTGAATCAAAAAGCCTGAGTTAATTCCACACTTCTCGCATTTTTCAAAGCTGTAGCCCATTTTTCTTATTTGTTGTGCTCTCTGTTTACTTCCAGTTTGCAGTGGAAACCATTGAATAACCCATGGGTAATCAAGAAAAGCTATAGATTTCTGAAAAGTAGACAACATTTTGTATTCAGAAAGGGGTCATATACATAGATCCCTCAAGGTTTTCCCAAGGGAAATAACTGTTGAAATAAAAACATATTGAAAATGAGTAGGCAAAAAGGATCATTTGTGACATTTTCATGTGTAACTTTTTGTTACGATGGTGAATTTACAAAAGCAATGTACCATTACTATTGCTTGTCCCTTCTTGATGCAGGGATTTATAGGGTTTGTAGGTTCTCCAGGAACACAAGGTACCAAGAGCCACTAACTGAGGTGCACTGTACAATGGTTTTCCATTGAGTACCGAGTATAGACCAATTCGTATAGCGAAACAGGCAGAGTAAAAAATGGATATCTAAGAAACATGTATTTCTGAAATGGGCACAAGTTATGGAGTTCAGGCGCAATGGTTATTTGTACATCTCAACATTTTTGGGTACCCGTACTAGCGTATGATTTAGAGAGTATTTTTTTCAAAATGTCTTCTTTCTTATACACTGGCTTACATTTGAAAGGCACAAATGCTGGGAAATTCAGTTCATAGCAACAAGTGTTCTACTACTTTATGTCCCCACAAGTCTCACAATAAAAGTGGTGTGAGAAAGTAGCCTCTTTCTAGCCTTGTTACCCCCACTTTTGGCCTGTTTGTGAGTATATGTCAGGGTGTTTTCACTGTCTCACTTGGATCCTGCTAGCCAGGGCCCAGTGCTCATAGTGAAAACCCTATGTTGTCAGTATGTTTATGTGTCACTGGGACCCTGCTAGCCAAGACCCCAGTGCTCATAAGTATATGCCCTGTATGTGTTCCCTGTGTGATGCCTAACTGTCTTACTGAGGCTCTGCTAACCAGAACTTCAGTGGTTATGCTCTCTCTGGTTTCCAAATTTGTCACTAACAGGCTAGTGACTAAATTTACCAATTCACATTGGCATTCTGGTACACCCATATAATTCCCTAGTATATGGTACTGAGGTACCCAGGGTATTGGGGTTCCAGGAGATCCCTATGGGCTGCAGCATTTCTTTTGCCACCCATAGGGAGCTCTGACAATTCTTACACAGGCCTGCCACTGCAGCCTGAGTGAAATAACGTCCACGTTTGATGGGCACAGATGGTGCCCATCTCTGCATAAGCCAGTCTACACCGGTTCAGGGATCCCCCAGCCCTGCTCTGGTGCGAAACTGGACAAGGAAAGGGGAGTGACCACTCCCCTGACCTGCACCTCCCAGGGGAGGTGCCCAGAGCTCCTCCAGTGTTTCCCAGACCTCTGCCATCTTGGAAACAGAGGTGTTTGTGGCACACTGGACTTCTCTGAGTGGCCAGTGCCAGCAGGTAACGTCAGAGGCTCCTTCTCGTAGGCTCTTACCTCTCTTGCTAGCCAATCCTCTTTCCTTGGTAGCCAAAACTCCTTTTCCGGCTATTTAGGGTCTTTGCGTTGGGGAATTCTTCAGATAACGAATGCAAGAGCTCACCAGAGTTCCTCTGCATCTCCCTCTTCACCTTCTACCAAAGGATCGACCGCTGACTGCTCAGGACGCCTGCAAAACCGCAACAAAGTAGCAAGACGACTACTAGCAGCATTGTAGCGCCTCATCCTGCTGGCTTTCTCGACTGTTTCCAGGTGGTGCATGCTCTGGGGGTAGCCTGCCTTCATCCTGCACCAGAATCTCCGAAGAAATTTCCAGTGGGTCGACGGAATCTTTCCCCTGCTAACGCAGGCACCAAAGACTGCAACACTGGTCCTCTGGGTCCCCTCTCATCCTGACGAGCGTGGTCCCTGGAACTCAGCAACTCTGTTTGGTGGAGGTAAGTCCTTGCCTTCCCACGCTAGACTGCATTGCTGGGTACCGCGTGATTTGCAGCTGCTCCGGCTCCTGTGCACTCTTCCAGGATTTCCTTTGTGCACAGCCAAGCCTGGGTCCCCGGCACTCCTTCCTGCAGTGCACAACCTTCTGAGTTGTCCTCGGGCGTCGTGGGACTCTCTTCTGTGACTTCGCGTGGACTCCGGTTTATTTTCCTTCCAAGTGCCTGTTCAGGTACTTTTGCGGGTGCGGCCTGCTTCTGTGAGGGCTCCCTGAGTTGCTGGGTGCCCCCTCTGTCTCCTCCTCCAAGTGGTGACATCCTGGTCCCTCCTGGGCCACAGCAGCACCCAAAAACCTCTACCACGACCCTTGCAGCTAGCAAGGCTCGTTTGTGGTCATTCTGTGTGGGAACACCTCTGCAAGCTTCATCGTGACGTGGGAAATCCATCCTCCAAAGGGGGACTTCCTAGTCCTCTTCTTTCTTGCAGAACTCCAAGCTTCTTACATCCGGTGGCAGCTTCCTTGCACCCTCAGCTGGCATTTCCTGGGCTCCTGCCCACTCTCGACACTGTCGCGACTATTGGACTTGGTCCCCTTGTCTTACAGGTACTCAGGTCTGGAAATCCACTGTTGTTGCATTGCTGGTGTTTGTTCTTCCTGCAGGAACCCCCTATCATGACTTCTGTGCTCTCTGGGGGTAGTAGGTGCACTTTACACCTACCTTTCAGGGTCTTGGGTGGGCTATTTTTCTAACCCTCACTGTTTTCTTACAGTCCCAGCGACCCTCTACAAGCTCACATAGGTTTGGGGTCCATTCGTGGTTAGCATTCCACTTTTGGAGTATATGGTTTGTGGTGCCCCTATACCTATGTGCTCCTATTGCAATCTATTGTAATCCTACACTGTTTGCATTACTTTTCTTGCTATTACTTACCTAATTCTGGTTTGTGTACATATATCTTGTGTATATATCTTATCCTCATACTGAGGGTACTCACTGAGATACTTTTGGCATATTGTCATAAAAATAAAGTACCTTTATTTTTAGTAACTCTGTATTGTGTTTTCTTATGATATTGTGCATATGACACCAGTGGTATAGTAGGAGCTTTACATGTCTCCTAGTTCAGCCTAAGCTGCTTTGCCATAGCTACCTTCTATCAGCCTAAGCTGCTAGAAATTAATACACTAATGAGGCATAACTGGACCTGGCACAAGGTGTAAGTACCTCTGGTACCCACTACAAGCCAGGCCAGCCTCCTACAAGATGGACGTAGTCAATCGGCTGAAAATTGGCCGTATCAACTTTACATCAAGTACCGTCAGTGAAAGGCAGAATTTGGGGCTGAACTTAATTGGGAGGCTGCCAAAAGAGCACTCTGTTGGTGCTTGCCAATGCACATGCCTGCTGTCTGGGTTGGTTTAACCTGCTACGGTCGCCCCACTACACAGACTGTGCTTGCGAAGGGACAGCACTACTGCCATCATCGTGTCCCTCAGAATTGCTGGAAGATGAGTCGTCAGATGGGACTCTACCAACTGAAAAATCACTTCCAGATTTTTCTCAATTTTCCCGTCCATCAGTTGCTGTCTCAGTCTCTGATCATGCATCAGAGCTGTCCTCCCTAACGTGAGTTAGGGCCTGGGTAGAAGTCATCAAACGAGGTGCCATCTCTGCTGCTGGCTAAATCCATCCTTCTCATACGCTGTCCTACGTAAAAGGCAGTTTTGCTGTTCTAAAACAGTTGGTGGGTGTGTGCAAGATGTGTGCAAAAGTAAGGAAAGACGAAGTCACCTTACCTTATCTTCTTTCCCGAATCTGCAGGTTTTCCAAAGACACTAAAAAGGAGGTATAACTTCACCTTGCCACATATCCAATGTCACAGCACAATTTTTACGTTGGTAACGCAAAACTTTATTGTTGGGGGAGCTGCTGAGCATTTGCCACTATAAATATAATTTCCCCAAACTACAAATCTACCTTTGATCTAAAGAAAGCACAATCGCATAGTAGTACCTGCAACTTTATGTGCAAGCTTGCACCTTGTGAAACTGTGCTATCACTAGGGTCAGTTATGCAGCACAAGAACATCAAATTATGCAACTGGGGTTAACTAAATTATGCTGGATGAAAAGGCAAATTAGGCAGCATATGCTCTTTCTCTCTCGCCCTATATATATATATATATATATATATATATATATATATATATATATATATATATATAATATATAGCGTTTCCTTGCAAAATATAAGGAAAAGGTCAGGACACTTTTCAAAAAGTTGCAAATTGTTTTTACTGTCACCAGGTTCTTCCTCCCAACGGATCACGGATATCTATATTTATTTTTTCATAAAAAAACAAAGGTTGCAGAGATGTTATAGTAACAGTATTTACTCGCACAAAACCATAGAAATTCAGCTGTTATGGTTTGTTACTTGAAGTAACTATAACCCATGCCCTAAGATAACTATAACGCATGCCCTGTCATGCAGTTTAATAATTTTACTTCAGATTTTGCAGTAATATTATCAATTATGTCATAGAAGATGCAATCACTAATGTAATATGTGGGGTAATTTGCAGTACATGGGGAGGCCATCATCATCAGGGCTGCATTTCCCCCCCCCCCCCCCCCCCCCCCCCCCACACACACACACACACACACACACACACACACACACAAAATCATTCCCTGGTGGTGTTTCCTGGCTGTTGATCGCAGCGCACCAGGAACGGTTCCAGGAAAGCATCATTGGAAAGGGGAGACTCTCCCCTTTCCAACTATGCCTCCCTAACATTTGGGGAGGCATTGTGGCCCCACAAAAGCCCACTCACAACAGAGCAAGCTCTTACCTGGAGTCTTCTCCATTGCTGGTGTGGAGACTGTGATATCAGCGCTCCTTGTGGTGCGCTGATGTCACAGATATGCGGAAGGGAGGGGGGTCAGAGAGAGACGCAGAAGCAATTCTTCATCTTCGCCAGCTCAAAAGAATAAAAAAAAAGAATCATCCAGGGCAAAGCGCCTTAAGATACTTTTTAGCCCTCCCTGGTGTCAGCCAAAGACTAACAGACGCACCGGGGAGGGAGTTCCCTCACTTGGCCACACACTAATATGGTAAAAACAACAGAAAATGGGTATCTTGGCCTCTATCTCTGTCCTGATTTGTCTCCCTTTCCTTCATTCTGTCTAGCAAAATCTACTTCATTTTATATCAAATTTGTCCGAGCATCTTTAGGGAGATGAGTCTGTCCTTGGCTCAGTGTGATCCCACATCTTTAGGGAAGGCAGCCTCGGCCATCCAGGAATCATGAATAAGAAATGCATTGTTAGAAGACATGACCCTTTATTTATTTAAATGTGTGCATTCTTGGGTGCTTTGGGTACCACCTGCTTGACCTGAGGGTCAGGTGAGGCAGACTGATAGAAATAACATGTGTCCCCGTCTACAGCAGCAGAAAGAATATTTTAAAATGTGCATGGTTTTTTTTTTTTTTTTTTACTTTTTATTGATTTTTGTAATAACCAAACCATTCCCACATGGGGTACAGAAAACATAGCACACCATTTTGGCAACATACCACAGAAAATACCATGCAACGCCATATTAGGACATAAATACAAAGTATGGCCACTTGTTCCCATCCAAAAGGACCAACTTATGGTGACCCCTGATCTGATTCTCCTCTGTGAGAGTGTGGATTTCCTCTCAGACCAAAGTAGTGGCGGGCATGGGCCTAATGTCATGCATCTAAAGTCAGCCCATCCCGTCTGTACTTTTGATGCT
Organism: Pleurodeles waltl; assembly: GCF_031143425.1. Lineage (NCBI taxonomy): Eukaryota > Metazoa > Chordata > Amphibia > Caudata > Salamandridae > Pleurodeles > Pleurodeles waltl. The sequence continues at coordinate 852,409,940 of NC_090444.1, forward strand.
TTTAAGGGCAGCCCTTCGCCAAGTATTTTAGACATTTGAGGGCCATATGGTGATCTATGCTCTTGGCCCACCTGGTGACGGACTGAGTCGTTGCGGCCTTCCATTCCTGTGCTATGTTGCGTTTTGCAGTCACCAATCCTAGCCACAGTAGTGCCCTGTGATATCTATTTCCTTCCGTGCCCTCTATGACATGTAATAAGATTAGCTTGGGGTCCCTGGGAATGTTCCATCCCAATATTCCATTTAGGGTTCCCTGTACCAGGTCGCAAAAGGTGGAGAGAGTGGGACATTGCCAAAAAGTCTGTAGTAAGTCTCCCTCGGGGTGGACGCATCGGAGACGTTTGCTTGAAGGGATCAGTTCCATCCTGAACAACTGAGCCTGGGTGAGATATGTCCAGTGTAGTAATTTAAGTTAAATCAGGTGAAACTGAGATGCAGTCACTGCCTCCTTGGGGGCGAAACTGCATCTATCCAGTCCTCGTCGTCCATGGGGCTCAGATCCCTTTCCCACGCCTCACTCGACCCTGTCATATTGTCTGGCATATTTCGGAGGAGCATATTGTATATGTATGAGACTTTATGTTCCTTGATGGTTGTCGGCTCCATTTGGGAGTACACAGTAATGTCTTTCACTGACTGTATATAGGGCTGGAGGACATCTGAGTTGGAGGTAGCGGTGGAATGCATGCTGTATTTATTGGGTGCGGGTCAGAAGATAACAGGATTGGAATGTGTTTCAATGGCCATACAATTGGAAGCAAGATTCCTTTTAATCTTATGTAGTGATTAGGATTTCAGATTATTGAGGAATTTAATAGGATGATGGAGTTGGATGAGTTAGGCCACTTTGTGATCATAAGGAATGAGGCGGACCGTCCAGGCATGTTCTTTATCAGTTCAGATGATATAAGGGTTACATCACATGCATCCGACCACCCCAAGAAGGCGACTGCGGGTATGCGGTCAAGTGGTTCTAGGCTCACCACATAGGTAGAGGGGATGAGCACGTAGCAATCTTCCTAGACGCTCGGAGAGAACGGCGCGGGCCTGTTCAGTGTAGGTGGATTTGTACACCTTCCGTAGCCAGGTCAGGCGTTGGGAACTTGACTTCCTGTTTGTTAACCAATACATAGATCGGCTCTTGTACATTATGAATGGGACCTCAGGCCCGCCTCTCTTGTTTCTGTATATGTCCTCAGGGAAGTCGAAGTAATAATACCTCCTCATTGTATGGCTATCATTTGACATAGCTTTACAACGGACGTTATAAGTACTCACAACACTCGCACACTTTCTTGAGTAGTAATCCAGAGAGGTGATTGACGTGAGATTTATAATCCTTATATCCCCCAGATTACACATGCTGATTTATTTGCATACAAGTTAATTTGGGACACTGAATGACCCTACAAGTAAGGTGTTTTTCTCTCATTGATGAACTTTTAGTGAGCACCCGTTTGGCGTGCGAAAGTATTTAAGGAATTGAGATATTGTCACATGGGATCTCTCACTCTATCAACCCACGTTGTGAACCAAACACCGGGTGCTAAGATTATGATTGATTCATTTATATCATAAATAAATATGTATGAGCATGCAGCACTAAGGGCTGTGGCTGATATGATTGATGGGGGACACTCATGCACTCCATTCACTTCCTTCCTCTCGCTGCGATGTATGAGAGGCAGAAAATTAAAATATCCCTAATTTGTGCTCATCGAATTTTATAGGTTTGTTAGGTAGACTACGGTGTCCTGATGAGACCCTGAGGAATAACTGTGGTGTCGAAACATTGACAATGTTCACCTAATATGGTTGTAACCTATGGTGTAGACCCGCCCCATAATAAATGGATGCTAAAATTGGAAAACCATTGGGGAAACTTACAGTGCGTCATTTTATTGTATGTGTATCTGTGTTTTGCCTGTTTTGTAATGCATGTGAGCACTGCGTCGTTGGCACTTCACTTAGTCAAGATTTGACAAAGCCTATGTTAGAGAATGAATTGAATATAAAGAAGTTTATGCACAATATTGGTTGGCATCCAACATCAATGTGGGGGATTTGTGCATGTATATGTACATATTAATTTAATTGAGTTTGAATGAGTAAAAGTAATTAACAGAGGCTTGAAGATTTTTGGTGGTGCAAGCCCTGGCGCAATGAGTCCCATGTGACGATTGTTTTGTGTACAAATACGTAACTACCCCTGTCCCTTGGGTGTATTGGGTTGTCCCTGTTATATTTATGCCATATGTGTAAGGGCAGCATTTTCCAGAGATAATCATGGATCCCCACAGAGGAGTTTAAATCAGGGTGTTGATTATGACAAAGGGAGATTAACAGATCGGGTAGGAATTATTATGAAGCTGGTACCAAAAGCCTCAGCAAGGATAAATGAAAAATAGCTGAGCGCTCCAGTCGTGACAGTGGAGAGTAGACCAGAATTTTGTGTCTTTGGCTAGCCCATTGATCTGGGATTGTAGGTTGGACTCATGTGTGGGCTTTGTCCAAGGTGACGAACACACCTAGGTACTTAAAGCCCCTCGAGAGCACCCTCTGCCTGTGTGCTCAGGGCATAGTCTGTGGGCAGGGAGCTATGAGATAGATGGACTGAATAGAACCCAAAGGTTTGCAGGATTTGAAGGACACGGGCCCCGATTCCTCACGGTCATCCGGGAACAACTGGACATCATCTGTGTAGAAGATAATTTTATTGCTCACCTCTATGGACCACTGGAATCTGCGGTGTAGAGCCTCAAAATGCACCCAGGCCGCCAATGACTCAATAGCTAGCACAAACAGTAAGGGGGAGAGAGGGCAAACCTAGCAAGTGCCTCTCTGTATATTAAAGCAGTCAGAGACTGTCCCCCCCCCCGACTCGTATCCCGCTGTGAGGTTGGTGTAGAGCCGGGGAATATAACTAATGAAGCGCGGGCTGAAACCTTATCTGTCCAGTAGCACGAAGAGCTAATCCCAGGTGTGACCATGTCAAATTCTTTTTGACAGTCGACCATCAGCACTGCCTGATGTCCCGACAGTCGATGGCTTAACCCTAGGGTGTTGTAGACCCTCCTAATGTTGTGTCTGGTAGCTCGATGGAACATAAATCCGGACTGGTCTGGGTGAATAAGGTGGGAGAGCACTCCCGTGAGCTGAGAGGCCATCATCTTTGCCCAGATCTTTACCTCAGAGTTCAGTAGAGATAACCGCTGGTACTCTTCGAATCTAGGCCCCTGAAGGCCCAGTTTCTGAATAAAGAAAATCTCACCCATCCGTAGGTCACGGGGCAACTTCCCCCTCTCCATGGCTGCGTTGAAGAGGTGTAGAAGCAAGGGGCTTGTATGGGGGCCAGAGCTAGTGCCAAAATTCGGTCGGGAATCCTTTGGGTCCTGGCGCTTTGCCTGTCTGTAGTTATCCTAACGTCATCCTGAGCTCCTCGCAGATGACCTCTGCCTCCAGGGATTCTCATGCATCAGGGGCCAGGTATAGCAGTGGCACATCTGACACGAATTGACTTAGGATGTCCGGGGGGCACAATACACTTGCACTGCATAGGGCGCTATAGCAGGTTGCAAATGTAGTGGCAATGTTAACACTGCTAGTTACGCCAGCACCCTCAATGGTCTCAAGGTATGCGACTGGCACTCTAGTCTTTCAGGGAGTGCATAACCAGTGTAGAGTTTTACTTGCTTTATCGCCCCATTGGTAGATGAGACTATGGGTGGCCATCCGAGCCTTTCAAGCCTCCTGGGTGAGCTCTTGTTTAAGTACGTCATTTTGTGCATGAAGTGAATCTCAGGGTTCCTCTTTCATCGTGTCAAGGTATAGCCGCTCTAGGGTGAGCACCTTCGTTTTGGGTCTCGGTGGGCGTGATCCCGCTGGCTTTTGCAGAAACCGATTATTTTGCTGCGTGGTATGGATTTTTAGGCCTCCCACATGACACCCGGGAAGTCAACCAATCCATGATTCTCTTTGGAAAACCTCCAACACGTGTGCACACTTTCCTGAATTCCTCTCCCTACAAGCACTAGCCATAAGCTGCCAACCAACTGCTGCCAAGGGGACCCCCACAGCACCTCCATTACCAAGGGGAATGGTCGGAAAGGCCTCTCACCAATAGGTGAACGCACCAGACTCAATGGTCCTCTCGACAGGGTATCAAGAGGTCGGAGAAGGCTCGATGGGCTACAGAACAGAAGGTATAACCTCTCTCCGTTGGGTGGTAAGCCCCCCCCCCCCCATACGTCCACAGTTGACACGTTCTATAAGATGGTAGACAGCAGCATGCCGCCCTCCTCCTTCCCCCCAAGCGGGTGTGCTAGAGCAGTCTAGGTAGGGGTCGCAGATGCTATTGAAATCCCCCCCATGAGCCACGGAGCCTTGAGCGACCCTCTAATGAGAATGCTCAGTCTGTTCAAGAAATCAGCAGTCAAGGGAGGGAGGGCTTATGTGCTGATGATGGAACTGAGGAGCCCCTTCGCGTGCCTGTCATTGCAACATCAAGCCCCACGTTTCCTGCCAGGGGGATGTGTTTGCGCACGAAATAGCTACGCTCCGTGACGCTTGGTGGAATCCCGAGTGGTAAACCTGCTCAAAACTCCTGCAGGCCAGGAATTGGCAATGGTTGCCCATGAAATGTGTCTCCTGGAGCAATTGTATATCCGAGCTGTATCAATGTGCCAAGCGGAGCACCACTTGATCTTGTTGAATAGACCATTTACATTCCATGAAGAGACCGATAACCCCCTCATAGATTCTAGTTCATGTCCCCCGGTCATGTGGTCCAGTCTAGTCGACAAAGTGGTGTGTAGTGGATAATTGTAGTGGGAACAGCTCGTAAGTCCGGTGTAACTCTGTGATATACGAAAACAGATGTAGAACTTAACCTAAAAACTTTCCTCCCTATCAACCCCCTCCCCATACTTCGTTAACTAGAAGTACCTGTTGTTGTGCCTCTAAGGTCTGTAGCCAACTGGGCTATCTAAGATGTAACTTGCCCTCTTGTGAGCAAACCCCCTCCTAACTCCCAAACAGCCTAACCCCTCACCTTGGTGAAAAAGAGAAGTAAAAGGAACAAAGTAGGGGGTAGTGGTGGTTGCGTTGAATGCCAAGTGTGTCCTTTGCGCACCTTAATAGTATATGGGGTGGTGCCTTTCTGTTGGAGTATCCGGGTTGTTCTACGTAATGTCTGGGGGATCCAGTGTAGTGTCACTGGTCATAGCATGTGTGGGTGAGCCCTCTTATTGTGGCGACATCATGCTGCCTAAGGGGTCTCTCTGCCCTAGAGAGCATGCTCTTCATCCCCTGCGCCACAGGCATTTCTTGAGAACTGTGCAACATTTGCCTGGGGATTCCTCCAGTGCCCCCTCTTCCCTTGCCAAACGCCACCCCCTACTTTGGCACAAAGCCCACAACCTCTGAGGTTGGGACATTCCTCTCTCGAGTCCCAAGCTGCTTCGGGAGTGTCAAGGAACAGTGTTTTATCTTGAAAAATGACTTTCAGGCGGGCCAGGAAGAGTAACATGTACTGTACACCCATGGCCCTAAGTTTCAATTTTGCATTTTGAAAGGATCTCCGCTGTTGTTGGATCTTCTGTGTATGGTCAGAGAAGATCTTCACTGGAGAAGACTGGCAAGACAGAGATCCTGCAGTGCACACTTCTGCACATCGCTGTCCATTTAGTTGAAGACACGAGCACTGAAGGGGTCTGGGGTGCAGTTAGGACGTCGCAGCAGCAGAGGTAAGGCACGGCGCGGCATTGCCAGAATGCACAGGAGGCCCAAAGGTGAGGCAACCGCTCGCAGCGCCTCGGGTACTTTTTAATGTTACTGCTGCTGTTTTGGCGCCCAAATTCAAAGTAGGAGCTCCCCACTGCTGGGGACCTCTGGGCCGGTTGGTGCACAGGGTATGTCGTCTGATTGTCACGTGGGCCACCCACACCTCATTGTGGCTTCATTTGTCTCAGGTTCCCCTCATAGTGGTTGGGTTGTGACGATCTGGAGGGCTAGTGCCACAGGCATTCATTGAGCGCTGCTGGAACTCGCTTTACCCAGGCGTTTTACCTCAGGGAGCCAGCCACTGTTGACAGATTTTACACAGTGTAGCGGAGCTCGATTAGAACGCGTCCACCATGTTCTGTAGCTTGGCCACACCCCTCTGAAGTCTGCATGTTTGACCACATCTGCACATTTCTGTCACCTGACTTCCATGTCACAGGAGTAGCCTATAAGCTCAGACTTGTAGTTTCACTTTGCACTTGAAAGGTATGAGCACTGATGCTTAGTGGTGGTAGGTGAATCCCTTAACTAAGAGAGATGATAGCTATCCTTGCAGCGCTGAGACAGGATATGAATGGCAAAAGACGTTACTGATGATCATCACAGAGTAGCTACTGTTTTCCTTCACTAAATCACAGCAGTATTTTCCATCATATTGTTGATCTATGTCCCCTAGAGACATATTGAATGCTCTCCTTAACCAAAGTCATGTCCACTCCTCTTCCACACCCCACTTACCTGGGGCCTCCCACCCAGTTGACAAACCATTGGCATACTCCACTCTGTTCTTCTCTGACACCCTGGCTAGTTTCTGTGGGTGCCTGCACTTGGATACGGAGTGTCCACGCCATAATAGAAATAGAAGATTCGTTTTTCTCAGGGTCCGTTTCTTAAAGTCTTCGGTATGCATACTTTTTAGCATCTCCGTATGTATTTTGTGTGGTCTTGCAAACAACAATGGCCCGGTGGCCCTACTCTTTAGCAGTGGGAGTGTGAGAGCAAGGATAGGCGAGCATTCTAGGCATCTGCCAATTTTAGCTCTCACCATCTTCTGTGTCTGTTCCTCATTTTTGCTGAATGGATCCTCTTCCTCAGAGGAGGATGCTACCAAGGCCAGACTGGGGTAGTCCTGGGGCTCTCTTAGTTCTTTTTCACCATTCTCTACTAAGTTGTCACTTTAAAGATGGAAGGATTGTCTTTCCTGTCTAACCATGTAGCCAAAGAATCTTCAGGTACTCTTTGGCCTGTAGAGCACCCCCTCCTCCCGGTTGACATGCAGTTAGGCTGTTTTAGCACTTGCTTGATGTTTGTGATGAAATTCGACAGCCATTGGCTGTTCAACCTGTTTGAACCAGTGAACAATCATATTTTACCCTCCCTCGGGTCTCCCATAAAGAATGGGGACAACTTCACTGGCTGTAACACTTCACTGTAACTTCTGGTATAGAAGCACTGAGAGAGGCTATTGTCTTAGGACCCTATATCTGAGGTGGTACAGGCAGCCAACCACTGCATCCAGGTGCTATCCTAATACTGAAAGAAAGACTGCAAGTTTAAAGGCGCCATTTTACTTGTCCCATTCCTGCAACAAATCCACCCACAAAATGCCATGTGTGATACCCCTAATAAAAGTTCCTCGGGTACCACCCAGACCAGGAGTGAGGCCTCGGCCAATAATCACAAGAGTTTTGAATTACAGGGATTGGGAGGCGGTGTGGAGAGCTGCCAGAATGCCTGTGCCGCTCCCAATTGAGAACCATACTGTCAGGGTCTTTCCAGATTGTACATATGAGTTATAAACACAGCGCAGAACATTTGACACAGCCAAAGCAAAACTCATGAAAAGGAGTCTACAGTACATGATGCTCTATCCTGCAAAACTAAATGTCCAGACGGAAAGGAAATCCTGGTACTTCTTATACCCCAAGTTAAGTGTGGGATTGGCTGGAGGCCGTGGTCTGGGGCCTGCAGGGAACAGAAAAACCAGGGGTGGAAATGACCAGCCACACCCTGGCTCTGGACACTGAAGACTAGCTGGTGCTGTCAGATGATGGAGAGGCTCAGACCAATGCCTCAGAGTGGGGCACATAGACTACTCCAAAGTTTGAGAGAAAGGTGGGAGGGTCCACTGGACGCCAGGGGAATTTACATGGAGACCACACAGACTCCACACACTAACACCCACAAATGTGTTCATTGAGTAGTAGTTCATGGGGAAAGTGAGACAGACACCTCAAGCGTTATGGGGGGAGAGTAGTTCAAAACCCACTGCATGAGGTTGTGGGGGGCATAAGGGATGTTAAGGGTTTACAGTGGCATCTGAGGGAGGATTGATTGATTGGATGGACGAGGCGGAGTTGGCTCAAATGGATTGACAGACACAACAGGTAGAATGGGAAGGCCCGTAGAAGGGGCTTTTTATCCTGGAATGTGAATGGATTGGGAAACAAGGTTAAAAGAGGAGTGTTTCATAGATTTATCAATACTCACAACCAAGACTTACTACTCCTACAGCAAACACATCTGAAGGGCAACTGTGCTTTATTGGGTCAGGATAAGTACAGGACTGTGGCTCACTCTGGGTTTACGTCTTATGCAAGGGGAGTGGGTATCCTGGTCCGTAGATCCCTCCCAGTGAAGGTGACGTAGCTGTGGACTAACATGGAGAGCTGCTATGTGGTGCTACTGGGAAAGTGGAATGAGGAGACCGTCTTGGTGGTATCCTGGTAGGTCCCCCTAGGGCGGCAGTACTGGGCTCTGGAGCCGATAGAAAAGTGGATCATTCAAGCTCTGAATGCATTACTGATTATATTGAGAGAGATCAATCTACTGTTCACACAGACCTTTATGGACAGACTGCCAAAGCGGCCAAGAGGAAGTCCCATCATGGACTAACCTAGGGCTGGGGTTACAAGATCTGTGGAGGGATAGGTATCATGGCAAAAAGCAATTTTCCTATGCATCCTCCACCTCTAAGATGGGTCCCCCAGATCCAGGCACATAGATATTGTGATTCAACCTTTTTGGCGAGGTGTTTTTCCAACCATGCAATGCTCTATACTAGACTGACGAGGTAGACTAGGTTGTGCCAACCCAAGTTGTGCTTGGATCCCTAGTATATAAAGGGCTGGGACACAAGGGAGGGCCTGAGGTCAGCAACAGAGAACTACTTCACCGACAACAGAGGCTCCGTGGAGCCTGAAGCAACAGTGTAGGAGGCATATAAACCAGTGATACAGGGCTACTTGACATCTAGGATCCTTGGGATGAAAAAGGAGGCAACAAAACAACTAAGGGAGATGGGGCAGTGCTTATTGATGTGGAAGAGGATTACCTGCTCACTCTGACTCCTGTGCTGACGCATCACTTGGCGCTACTGCGGGAGATGTACAGGCAGAAAGAGGTGGAGGAGGCAGTGAAACAGCTTAGGGCCGCACAACTTAAACTGAACGAGGTTGGTAATAAGGTAGAGAAGCTCTTGGTTGGTGCACCGTGAGGAGGGTCAGGTATGTGTGCTGGAGGTGGTCATGACAACTGGGTGCAGCCTAGACAGGGCCCCAGAAATTGATGAGGTTTGTGGACTACTTTGAGGCCCTCTACTCTCCCAGGCAGCAATGCACGACTGAGGAATTACTGAATTGTATAGGAGATATCCCCACCCTGGTCCTGACACTACAGTAAAAGGCTACTGTAGATGGGGATCTCGAGGTGACAGAGATTGCAGATGCCATACACCATCTTAAGAGGGGAAAAATTCCAGGTCCCAATGGTTGGCTGGCAGAATTTTTCAATTATCTGGTGAGACATCTTGGGGAGCTGCTCATTTGTATGTACCTTGATGCTTTGGCTGCAGGGACCTTCCGGCCTACCATACGGACAGCCCACATTGCCCTAATACTTAAGGCGGGGAGGAAGCCGGAGCACTGTGCCTCATGTAGTAGGCCTATCTCTCTATTAAATTTAGAGGCAAAATTACCGGCGAGGGTGCTAGTAACCCACATATACGAGGTGAGCTATGAATTGATTCACAGAGACCACTCTGAGTTTATGCCACTTTGTGCTAGAAGACACAATATGAGACAACTCTGTGGTGTTCCTGAAAGAGTGAATGTCATTCGGGAACCAGGAGACGCTGAAATGACATTAGAGTACCTCAAACGACCATACTTATTGTGGTACTGGAGAAGATTGGGGTTTGGAGCAGCTTTTCTGGGTTGGGTTTGCCTGCTTTACACAATGTCTACGGCTAAGATGCGTGTTAATGGGACACTGTCAAGGGAGTTTCAACTGAGTCGGCCAGAGCCAGGCTGCCTGGCAGGGTTGTCCGCTATCACCTCTGCTGGTTGCTTTGGCCATCGCACCATTAGTGGAATGGGTCAGGAAAGACCACGGTTGGGAGGATGTGATCTCCCTTTATGATATTGACCTATTGTTGTACTTGAATATAGAAGGGCTGCTTGGTTGGTACAGGGTGGACGTAGCCAGATGGGCAAAGTTGCCATTATCCCTAATGGATAGGGCAGCGCCCTACAAATTGTTTTATTTGCCTAAATTCCGCTATATCTTACAAAATACACTTTACAGATCCCTGAGGATATTTTTTCAGACAGTACAGACAACTACTAGGACACTGTTGTGGGAAAGGGATTGCCCCAGGATTGCATTGGACACCCTCACACGAGGCCCATATGAGGGGGGCATTGCTTTGCCCAATCTGAAACTCTAGTACTGAGCAACATAACTACAGGTGGTCAATGACTGGGCATTCATGGACCAGCAGGATCCAGCCTTTGTGGGAAACAGGAGAGCTCTGCCTCAGCAGGGCTATCTGAGGGTTCTCTCCAGTCAGACCACAGTACAGGGGGATAGGGCCTCTATGCCCACACTGGTCCAGACATGGAGGAGTGTGACCAAGTTGACAGGAAGGAGGGTAAGAGGGCGAGGGCAGGTGGAGAATCACTTTGGAAATACCGCTGTGGGACACAGACACGCTTGCGGGTCTACCACAGCTGGAGGGTTTCCGGCAATGGGATTTAATTGGACACTCCAAGGTTGAGGACTGACGGGAGGGAACCGGGATGGTATCTTTGAGCACCTCTAAGAGCAGTATGAGTTGGCGGAAGTCCAGAGATTGTGTTACCTACAGGTTATACATGCTCTTAATAGTCACATTGGTCATCTAGAGCAAATTGAGGAAGAGACCCTTTTGGAATATATATACTTTTGGAAGCCCCATTTCAATGCCAATTCGGTGTCCATCACCTATGTCACCTTAGTTAAGGAACTCCATAGGCCTTTGGACAAGCTGAAGGTTAGTTGAAAGCAGGACTTGGGCATACTGGAGGGTGTGGACTGGGCAGAGGCATGCAGATATCTGAGGGAAGTGGTGTTTAGAGCTGGCTTTTGCCTCATACAACTCAATGTAGCAGAGTGTACTCCACAAGGCAGAGGCTCCATACAATGAGCAGACTTCCTAGTGACAGGTGCTTTGGGGGGCTAAAGTCAGAGGGGGTCCCTGGTACATAACCTGTGGGAGTGCCAGAGACTGGAGGCCTACTGGCAGACCATACAGAAACTTCTAGAGGAGGCAGTGGGAGAGCTGGTTCAGCTGTCAGCACAGACGGTGTGTCTGGGCATCTAGAGCGTGTAGATGCTGCCTCCTGTTCTGTAACATTGCAATGGTGGTGGCCCAAAGAGACAATATGCAGGCTTGGAGTAGAGAGAAGCCTCTCAGCATGACACACTGGGTGCAGAACATGGACTGGTGTATGCTAGCGGAACAGACGGTTTATGGGTCACAGGGCTGCCCAAAGAAGTTTGAGAAAAAAATATAGGGCTCATCGATGGAAGTGAGGGAACAAGGGGTCTAATCAATGGGATGTCGGGACGCTGCTCGGTTGGACGGGGGGAAGGGACCACACAGTTTGAGTGGGTCGGCCCTAAACATTGCTCAGTGGCCATCAAGATTGTGACACTTTCCTCAACACAATACCTTCCGGGGGATGCTGAAGTTATACTGGTGATGATTTTAAATATCATTTATTGTATGCTGTTATATTGTGAAAAATGTTTTACAGATTAGGTCAAGGAGTTCTCCATCTTGTGCAGAGGTGTATACATAACCTAAAGTTGTAACTTTTATTTTAAGTAATGTTAGTTATCTTTTTAACATCAATCAACTTATTACCATTTTCCTAAACAATTGTTGCATGCTATTTAAAGTGGTGTGGGGCTACAAGACCGTGGCATGGAAGAATTTTCTGTGGCCATGGCTTTGGTCATTATTTGGGCATTTACATACTGAAAAATAGACTTGGATCAAGTTTCCACAACACACATAAAAATAAATGAGGGGTACCAGCAGAATGTGTTTGCCCTCACACACAACGATTGGCAGCATTAAAAAGCTACAGTGGTAGTTTAACTCACATGCAAAATAGAAGTAGCTCAGGTTGGAGCAGAGCAAATGTTCTTGTACTCAGCATGTATGTTATGGGCATTAGCAGTGCTAGTTTTCCTCACACAAAGAGTGAACAATGCAGGCAACAGCAGTACAAGCATCCCTTTCATGTGTATATAAAAGGAGCACTAGTATAATCTCCCTTACACAGTGACTTAAAGGACAGAACTTCATAGACACCACTAAAGTTGAAACTAATTAGCCAGGAATGTTACTAATGTCAGTCCCCATGTGTAGAGACTACAGAGCAGACATGGGCTAAAAGCTCCAGCCATGGTGGTTGAGGTCTTATGCTATTTGTGTCCTGGGGCCTGTCCTACTATGGCTTTTCAAACTAGGATATGTACAACTCCGTCTGATAGAGACTTCTAGCTGTATAATCCTTACCTCAGAATTATCCACAAGCACCCAGCTGGATCCAGAAATTCTTGAGCTGTACCCTTGCATCCCAGTAGGTGGTGTTGTGTAGTATCATCCGCACAGAAAGTAATATGCACATTGCCTTTCTCCCATTCTCTGTCACATCCCATAATTACCCCAACTTTTTGACTAACTTTTTTCGACATTTTTGTCACGACAATTTATGAGAATGTTTTTCCTGATCGGCTGTGTGTCACAGGCAGATGTGACAGACCCACACTTGGTTTGTGGTGTTTGCAGCAGGACCGGAACTTCAGGGCCTGCCAAGACTGCAACTCCATGAATCTGAAGGTGCTGCGGTATCCGGAAGCTCCTCACCACATGACGGCAGACAACCTCTCACCGCTCTTGATATGGGTGTGTGGAAGGTCCTGGGACCACTTGCAGTTTTGCTTCTCATAACCGTCGTCCCAGTCCAAGTCATCAGGTAAGTCCCACAAGTGTAAAAAGTCAAAACGTTCTTTGATGTCAGCGCGCATCCAAGCACTCGGATGAAGCACGGGAATGACAACACCACTCGAGGCTTTGCTCCACCGTGGAGCCTGTGCCTGGGTCTGCTCTGTGCCTCACTGAGCCTGAACGACCCCCACCCACTTCAAAGAGTTTTATAACGCCATGCACCTCATATATGGGTGGCCCAACTCCTCTGGAATGCCTTTGGTCCTCATGGGTTCGGGAGGGGCCCCTTTTGGATTCTGTCCTGGTGGGTCTACCCTAGCGGCAGTCAGGTCCCATGGACCCCCTTGATCTGGTGCCACATTCGGAGCAACTCCATCTGCGAGGCCACGACCTTCCAGGGAGCCTGCTCCAGTGGTGCTGTTCCCGGCATTACCAATGCCCCTCAACGGTGCTGACCGCATCATCATCATTCCGGACTCTGATACAGAGCCGGATCAGTATCACCCGGTGCTGAGTCTGGCACCAGCTATAGCCAGTACCTTTTCTTTTGACAGGCCTGGAGGAAGGGAGAATTGGGAGGGGTCAGAGGACCCTTATGCATTCCACCATCCCATTGATGGACCAGAGAACAGCTGGTATGAGCAGTGGGTTAGATACCTCATCAGACACTAGCTTGGTCTCTCCTACTGTAGCTATGAAGGAGAGAGTGTCTTTTGCAGTGGTGGTGGGGATGGCGGCTGAGGTACTGGACCTTATTCAGCTCTTAGTGGCAGTCATGCTGAATGTCATGACTGAGGTGCTTATGCCGGTCGATGCCACCATGGAACCTCTTCTTCCGTTCAATGAAGCCCTCACAGATATCCTGCTTGGGGTCTGGTCCAAGCCCTGCACAGAGGCTCCTCTGCACAGGACAATTGCCAGCTGCCATCACCCAGACCCTGGAGACCGCAGTTGCCTTACCCAGCATCCCTCCTCAAAGAACTTTGTGGTCTAAGTCACCACCTCCCAAGTTAACCCTGGCAAGTTCCCTTCCACTCCACTGAATAGGGAATCCAAATGGCTGAACAGCTGTGGAAAGAGGCGATTCTGTTTGCCTAGCTCTGTGGTCAGTGACCACTGTGTGCCTTTTGGGTCGATACACCCACACTGTGTGGGATTTGGGGGCGCAGGGGCTGCCCATGGTCCTGGAGTAGGCTTGAGCCATACTTGCCCATGCGATTGCTTACCGGCGAGATGCAGCAAAGTTCACCATCAGATGTGGGGTGGACACGACCGACTCGCTAGGGAGAGTGATTGCGTTGTCAGTGACACTCAGGCACCACACCTGGTTGAGAACTACTGGGTTTTTAGGGGCTGTCTAAACTACCCTCATGAACATACCCTTTGATGGCTTTTGCCTCTTTGGGAAAAAAGCAGACTCACTGCTGGAACACTTTAAAGACAGCAGCGCTACGGCCAGTAATGTGGGCCTCTCCATGGCTCCCTACCAACCTCAGGCAGCCTTTTGCCCCTTCCATGGCAATAGAAGGGGCTGCAAACCATGTCTTTTTCTGCCAAGGCTTTTCGTGGCCCCAGATGCTGTTGGCACAAACCACGTGAAACCACCAACCAGAGGTCAGACCAGTCCACTTCAGGGGCAACTGTCACTCACAAGTCCCTTTAGTTTGCCCTCACACCAGCACAGGCACCCAGTAGAAGGCAGGATTTTCCTTCCCAAAGATGACTGCTGTGACAGATGCATCACTCATTTGCTGGGGCGGCCTTTTGGCAGAGGTGAAGCTAAGAGGATTCTGGTCTCTGGCGGAGCGTCAGCTCCTTATCAGCCTTCTGGAACTGCAGGTGATCTGACTGACACTGAAAGCCTTTCTTCCTTTTATCGAGAGAAAACTAGTGCAGGTGTTCTCGGACAACACCACTGCCTTGTGGTACTGCAGCAAACAGGGTGTGGTGGGGTTGTGGACCTTGTGGTAGAGAGGCCATGCACCTCTCGACCTGGCTGGAATGTCAGGGCATTTCCCTGGTGTTTAAACATCCAGTGGGCTATCTGAACGCCAGAGCATACAAACTCAGCTGTTGATGCTTAGTGGACCACGAATGGTGTCTACATCCGGAGGTGATGCAAGGTCTCTATTGAGAATGGGAAGAACGTTGGTTAGATCTATTTGCCACCTTCAAAGTGCGCAATGTCAGCCTTTCTGAGCACTAGAGTTTCCAAGGCAGCTCTCCCTCTGAGACATTTTTTGTCTAGTGTGGAGCTTAGGCACCCTGTATCCCTTTCCACAAATACCACTCCTGCTCATAGTTCTCAAGAAGATCAGGAAGGTCTGGGCCCAAGTCATTCTTGCAGCTCCTGATTGGGAATGAATAGTTTGGTATCCAGAGCGCTAAGAATGGGCATCGGTCCTCCAACCAGGCTTCCCCTTTTGGAGGATCTTCTGTCACAGCAGTAGAGCAGGATTCTGCACCCAAAACTGCACACCCTCCACCTTAATGTGTGGAGATTAAGCAGTGGCACTTGACATCTTTTAACCTTTTATGATATTATTTTGGCAGCCAGGCGTATCTCTACAAGATGGTATACGTTTACTGTTGGGATAAATGTGTGACCTGATGTGCATCCAAGACATCCACCGAACATTGATCTTCTTTCTGCACCCTTATTCTAAGTTTTATTGTTTCATCTTTCTCTAATCTATCTAGGCTCTGCTTTGGGCACTGTTATGGACTAGTTCACAGCCATATCTGCTTTCTTGCTGTTGCCGGACCAACCTTCTTTATTCAAGTCACTTGCTGTGACTTGTTTCCTCCAGGAACCACAGCAACTGTTTACTCCAAGGCCATCCATTATGCCTCAATGGGACCTCAATCTGGTCAACATTTCTCATATGCCTACACTTCGAGCCACTGCACAACTCTCAACTCCACTTACTGACCACAAAACGGCTTTTCTGGTGGCCATAACATTGGCCAAGAGTGTCATTCAACTGCAAGCGCTCTCTAGGCACCCTCCATACAGAACATTCTATCCGGTCAAACGGGTTCTGAGAACTCGTGATTTCTTTCTTCCTAAGGTAGTGACACCATTCCATTTAGGTAAAAATATTATTTTGCCTACTTTCTTTACTCTTCCTCACCCTTCTGAAGAAGAGGAGAGACTCCACTGTCTGCACCCAAAAAGAATGTTGTCATTCTACATTGATTATACTACAGCATTCCGGGTGGACGATCTACTGTTAGCAAGTAAAGGGATGGTTGTGCAAAAGCAAACCACCTCACTATCGACAGTGCCTTGCATAAAAATCTGCTACTTATTGGCCAAGAAGCAGCCCCCTAACAGGTTGCTTGCTCATTCCACCAGAGCCAAGGCTGCGACACTGCATTAGCTTGAAAAGTTGCTGTCCTGTACATCTGTCAGGCAGCAAATTGGGCTTCTTTGCACACGTTTACCAAGCCCTACTGCCTGGTCAGACTTCCTGATCTAAATCTGTTCACAGACCCACCTCCAGAGAGGTATTGCGTGGGTATCTATTCTACAGTAAGGAATCTTTGCCTAGAAGTCTCTGTCAGATGAACAAGTTACTTAACTTCCGTAATGCCTTGTGTGGTAGAGACTCTATCTAGCCTCAGATTCCCCCCACCCTCGCCACACTGTGAACAGATTTCTACATAGGGCTACCTGTGCCGTAGTGATGCAGGCCAGTTCATTAGCATTCTTCTTATCTCCACACTTTTGGCATGGAAATGTTGCTAAAAGAAACTGATGTCAGCATGCTGGGGTGGGGCCTCCAGAGGCACCATGCACCTTAGTATCAGCTTGGAGCTGAATGATATCACCCACAGTCGTTCAGGGGTACTGCTCAAGAATTTCCATATCCAGTCAGACGCCTGTGGATAGTCCCAAAGTAAGGAATCTGTGGCTAGATAGAATCTCTACCAGATAAGTTGTTACCAAAGGTAAGTAACTTGCTCTTCTGCTCCTGACTCTCAGGGTAGTTGGCGCAGATAGCCAAAGGCTTCTCAGTGTGGCAGTGTGGGGCAGGAGGGCAAAGGCTCAGAACTCAACAACCAACCAACAGGCAAAATAAGGCAATGTCCATTCCATAATCTCAGAGCAAAACTCAGTACTGTACAGGTTCAATGGATGACATTTAGGGGCCAGATGTATAATCAAGGCCATTTGCAATTCGGAAATAGTGATTTTTAAGAAATCGCTATTTCCGACTCGCAAAGTGCCATGTATCACATTTGCGAATCGGTAATAGCGATTTCTTAAAAATCGCAAATGCTATTACTGATTCGCAAATTGCGATACCGGCCCCATTCGCACCTATGGGCCTGTTGGCCCATAACTGCAAATTTTTTGCATTTCCAAAATTGCGATTTCTGAACCAGAAATCGCAATTTTGGAAATGCAAAACCCCAGGGTGCTGGGGGCCTAAGGCCCCCTCTGCTGCACCCCAAAATTTAGGATTTAGGAATTGCTTCATACATGTGCTAAGGAATCGCAAATAAGGAATCCTTATTCGCGATTTCTAATTTAGAGAGTCGCAATTTGCAACTCTCTAAACAGGGTCGCAATTTTAAGGAATCGCTATTTTAGCGATTCCTTAAAATTGCGTTCAGAATGTATTTCATACATTCTGAAATGGCATTTTGCATTCGCAAACGGGCATTCGCACTGTTTGCGAATGCAAAATGCTTTCATACATCTGGCCCCCGGTGCTACAGAAAGCTGCATTTTGTTAGTGTGATATTGAGCCCCTTCCCAGTGATCATCCTCCTTCCTGCTAGGACCATTCCCATCAATCTGGTTTTATGCAGTTTTCAGCTCAGATGTACTTCTCTTAAAATGTTCCCACTAGTTTCCTTAGCCAGCTCCGTTCAACAGGTTTTTATTCCTTTATCACCAAATAACAGCCTGTAGCGGGTACGGCACATTGACCCGTGGGCCTTCCTTTCTCCCATTCCCTGTCACAGGCTGATCCCTGTGGTTTCCCTGCAAGATTGCTCTCTGCAGTTCCATGGTGCAGCTGATACAGTTCCATCTTCCCACGTTGCATTCCTCATTGGGGGGCCTTCATGGTGACCTTCCTTGAAGATGTTAGGAGTTCAGGATTTGAGGAGGTGGGTACTCATTGCAGTGTCTGGCTCAGCAGCAGATTTGTGGTTTGTCATCTATGGGCAGGAGCTCACCAGAGGTAGTTGCAGCCTCCAGACAGAATCTTCTTAAGGTTATATTCCCTTATTGGTGGCAGTAGCACCACATGATGTAACCTGCGGCTGGATGCTGGGTGACACTTCCGGTACGGACTTGATACAGCTTCATCCATGAACTTTGCATAGTGTTCAGAAAACCTTTTCACAGCACGGAGCATCTCCTGGGACACTGTCCTGGGTTGTTAGCTTTCTCTGGCATTTCCTTTGCCAGGAACACACATGGGCAGTATCTTCTGCTGGAGGGCAAAGCCCACACCTCCACCTGTCTCAGCAAACAGACTTCTAGGCGCTCCAAATACACCCTCAGCTCCTCCAGCGGAAAGTTTTAACTTCAGGGGATGTCCTCTCACCTATGGGAAACTGTCTGTCAGACAGAACCAGCCTAGGCTACACAGCAGCTCTTTGAGTACTCTGCAAACCTCTCTCTTCCTTTTTCAGGAAGTACTTGGAACAATGTTGGATGGTTTGGATCCCACTTTTATGACACTTTCTGGGAGGGATGTGGATCCACTAACTCATGCTTCAGTACTAGCTTGGGTTAGTTCTCTTTCTTGTGTTCTTCCCAGGATGCTCTTCAGACAATGCCTTTGTATAAAGTGGTGCTTCTCACTGCAAATAGCTCTGATGCCTGGTCCATGCAGGAGCACCCACAGTATAGGCACAGAAAAGTGTGAGATTCCTGCACCTGGCTTACATCAGCCTTCTTGAAGCAGTAATCCTAGACCAACAAAAAGGCAGCCCTGGCTTAGAACAGTCCTCCCTCACTTTGAACAAAAGACATTGTTATCCTATCCTTCACCCTTACCATCTACCAAATGGCCCTGCACAGGAAACAATAAGCAACCCCTTGCTAACAAAGTCCTCATGGAATTTCTAAAGTGAGCCCTGACTCCTCCTTCATCACATCTGTGTCTGGGTAGTATGGCTCCACATTCTTGAGAAGGTGTTGTCACAGTCCATCCTGTATCATGGAACAACCAGGGCCATCCAAGATAGATTCCTCTAGTTTTGGTGTGTGTATACACTCACCACACAAACGCACACTTGCTTTTACTACTCACTCTACATGCCCACAGGATGTCAGTGCGAAGTACTGGGTTTCACATACTAGTGTAACTTTACGCAAGAGGCTTCAGTAGGTCTCTCTGTCACTGGCAGTTATAACATGGTCTGTTACACTAAAGCTATTCAGAACACATTATGTTGGCACCTACGCTTTATTTGCTGCACCAGTGGTCCCCAAACGTTTTTGACCCGTGGCTCCCTTGGCCTTTTGGCAGTTGGCTGCGGCTCCCGACTGTGTTATTTTTGTTTTAGCGAGTGGGGTAAAGGGGTGGGGGGCTTATAAGCCCGCCCTCTGGAGTTCTTCCATTTTGTTCCCTAAAAAATACTTGGTCGGAACTATGAAGGTATTATAATCATCGATGTAGCAAAATAAAAAAATATATAACAGTTGTTTAATAAAAAAATATAAAAACTTTCATTGGTTAAGACAGAAACAATGCTCTTCAGCACTGTGGTCTGCATAATCATTTTCTTTAAAACTATGTTTTGTTCCTTAAAAATTGCCTCTAGCACAGGTAGCTCTCCTTCGAGTCATTCTACTTGTCAAGGAGCAACTTTTGATATATAATAATGCAGCTCCACTAATCAGCACTACTATATTTCACTTTCAAGTACTTTACTAAAGTACTTTACTAAATGTTCCAGCAGCCATCATTATCTTAACTCTGCTTCTGTCTCTTCTAGTGTCTGATGGAGTCTTTGCACTCTCCTGTCTCAGACCTCAGTATTTGTCTGCAGTCTCTGATTCCTTCTCACTACAGTCGTGTGTCACAGTCCGTGTCAATTCAGTTCTTATTATGGTACAAAACTCTGATGGAGGTCCATATCAAAAAAGTAAAAACTCATTTATGCATTAAACATGCTGCATACTATCATAGTAATAAGAACTTTTCCTACGCTACAAAAGATGTTAAAAAGTCTTCCCACCAACTAACATTAACAAGACTAAAAACAGTGCCCTTCAGGATTAAATGAAATATTTTATTAAAACAATACCACAATTTCCTTAAAAGTGACACCGTAAACATACTTAAGTCCAACACGTGCTCTGTTTTTATTTCTGCATTGCTCATAGTTTATGTTAACTGTTCTGACAGATAGGATCAATTCCTGTGCTATTTTGCATGTCGCACTGCCATCTAGTGGTACTAGAGGGAGTTTCATCTTAGCAAAACATGTTTGAAAGCCAGCTTGAAAAAAGAAAGAAATTGCACTCGGAATATTTACTTTGTGGCACCCCTGGGTAGTTTTGGAGGCGCACCAGGGTGCCACGGCGCACAGATTGGGAACCTCTGTGCCACACCCAAGACAAGGACAGGATTCTACTGTTGACTAAGTGGCCGTTCTTGGAGCACTCCTAGAAGAAACATTACAGATCCTGGGCTTCAGACTTAAGCAAAGGCCTAGCATGTGCACCCATGCTATATAAGCATGATAACAGTACCAAAAATACAACTAGTCTGGCTGTTAGGTAGTAGTACATGCCTGTATACCATGCAGGGGACAATCACATCCCAACAACCAGATTACTGCTTGCTTACACCTACCTTGTATTTATTTAAAAGGCTTTGTTTTTATGCATTTCTACTGAGTTTTATACAAGTTGTTTAATTTGAAACTCTAGCAGAAGTTGAAGCAGAGTTACAAAGTACAGCATAGCGAGTAGGCAGACAAAGTAGTAGCATATCCCAGGATGCAGGTAACTTGAAGAGCTTGAACCAGACTGAGCAGGTCCCTGTATATTCAGACACTTTATCAGGAAGGGTAGCTGTTTCTGAGAGGCTGCCCAGCATGTTGCAAACTCACCTCCGCTAAATGCATGCTCTTCTGTGGTGCCCACCAAGGACTTATAACTTTGTTAACACAAATCTTGGGACTGTCACTCTGCCTTAAGTATTCCCAAAGAGCACCTCATACGGGACTAGTTCTGGGAGTCGCCCAGAGGACTTTAATAACCATTCTCAAGCCCTGTACACGACCACAATTCTGTGCATATACTGTGGATAGCCACCAGAGAAATTGTCTAAAGCTACTGTAGGAGATGTAGCAGATATGCAAGCTTAACTACTGCTTCTACTCTACCCAGCAACTGTGCTGTTGCCTGTGGGTTAGGCTGATGTATGTCTTTGCACCATTGCAGAAAGTGGACAGCTTCTGCATTAGTGGTAGGTGGGAGAGAGCTTCCCAGATAGTCTAACCTGCCACTTTTGGTTCACCTGCTCCGAACGGCCTGAGTTGGCTGTAGGCCTGAAGCTTTATCACAAGTATGCTGCAGGGTGTACTTGGAAATACATTGAGTGCTGCAACAATGGAACATGCAAGTGAGGATAAGTAAAAAGAAAGATGAAAGCTTTAAGCATAGATTTGCAAAATACCGGATCAGTTTGCCATATTTACATCGAGGCATGATGCGGTGGAAACACTTAAGTAGAGAAACACAAGTGAAGCTCTCTTCATACACCTCCATAAAAAGTCTTCGGTCTGCACTGAAAATGTTTGGAAAGTCATATCCCCAGACTGGTAAAAGGTGCTGCTATGCTGTACCGAAGGCAGATTAGGCACTATACTAATCCTAATTAACAATAACTTATTGCTGAAGTGTGTGCCTTTGTGCATGCTAAGACAATTCGTGATCTGGAAGTCAAGCTTTATGTCACTAAACACCGGAGGAAGTCATGCAAGTACCTTTTCTTCTTTTGAAGTAAAAGCCAGTGTGCTCACTGAAGTTCTGCAGCTTGGGCAGACCTTGTCTGAGGCCTTGCTGTCTTTCAACAAAGCCCTAACTAATACCCTCTTATGCAATTGGGCTAAACCTTGTTCCTTCCCACCCGTAAACAGACAAGTAGCACATCGCCACAAACCTGTTGCAGGCAACCCTGCATTTTTGAAGACACACCTTACTCCGGTGAGTCCAGTGGTTCAGGTTCCCAATTAGCAAGATAAAAGCCTGTAACTTGAATTTGATCAACCCAAACTCTTTTCCTGTGATTTGTAGTTGAAATTCAAGAAACACGACTTGTGTTTCGGTCAGTTAACTCATTGTCATGCATTATGGAACTCATTCTCCGAGTTCTTGCCAGCGGTCTCAAAAGAGTTCTGTGCCAATTTGGTGCATAATATTCAGGATAGCCAGGATGTACCAGATATGTCATACTGTTGGGCCTGGAAACAACCAACTGGTTAGGCAGATCATTCAGGGCTAGCCATGGTGCTTTGCTGATAACACAGGGATGAGATCCACATGCTTCTCGAGTTACATTTAGGTGTCACTCATGAATATGCCTTTTGTGAGTCTCTCTTCATTGGCGAGAGGGCCAGCTCCACCGTAGAGTGCTTTAGGGCTATAGCATGCTTCCTTGATCTCTCTATGCTTGTAAGACAGTATCCCCAACAGTTTTACCTCTTTGGAGGCACCAGCAGGGGTTTCACTTATATGCAACGCCAAAGACCACAGTCCCAACAGTAGGCACCCAGTCCTTTTTGGGGTCGGAATAGAGGGTCTTAGAAGCAGCGTCCAGGCCCTCAGAAGCAGTGAAACTCCCAGTCCCCTGCCCCTCCAGGAGGAGCAGCCCCCAAACTACTTTAATTTGCCATATGTGGCACACTACTACCCTGTGGGAGTCAGGATCAGTCCTTATCTCCCCAGTTGGAAGCCATAACAACTGGCAGGTGGGCCCTGCAAATAGTGTAATGGTGCTAGATTTGCCATTCCTTTCGGACCCATCGCCTTTTCCATCTATATCTGTGCGACCTTTGGAGGACCACTTTTCTATTTTTCTTGCAGGAAGTTCAGGCTTTTTAGGCAAAAGGAACTCTAGAGAGAGAGTCCCACCTTTGGAAATCGTATCTGTATGTTACTCCCAATATTTCCCTGTGCCAAAATAGGTTAGAGGCCTTTGGCCTATTTTAGATCTTTGATGCTGAAGAACAAATTCAAGATGCTCACATTCGCCAAGTTATACCTGCCTATTTCCCTGAGACTGGATGGTAGCACTGAACCTGCAGGAAACCTATTTCCATGTTCCCATCTTTCAGGCCCTCAGGCGTTATTTGCGATTCAATGTGGACCACAAGCATTTTCAACTTGCTTTGCTTCCTTTTGGCCTCACCAGTGCCCCTCGGGTGTTTACGAAGGCAATGGCGGTGGTTGAAGCATACCTTCAGTGGTCAGGTGTACCTGTCTTCTTGTACCTGACAACTGGCTATTAAAGGCAGGCTTGCCGCAGACATGGACCACGTCCATATTTTCAAAATCCTCCTGACATCTTTTGAGTTTTTTCTCAACTTGCTAAAGTCACACCTAGCTCCTTCACATAGGCTTCCTTTTATCAGAGCAACTGTGGGGGATACTGTGGGGACTCCCTCCCGATCAGATTCCAGGACAATAGAGTTATGATCCTGATGTTTCAACCTTGGTCCTGGGTCTTAGTAAGGGTGGCTGTGAGGCTTCTTGGACTATTGGCCTTTTGCATGTCTTAGTGGTCCCAGTACCAAAGGATCCTGTCTGAGTCCATTCATGTTTTGAGGGAGACTTCAAGACATATACAGTGGTGGCTGCTCAGCCACAGTTTAAACACCGGCAGAACCCCCTCTCTACCCTACCCAGAGCTGAGTTTGGTGACTGATGCAGCACTGCTCAGTTCTGAGCCAGCCATCAATATGCAATACAGATACAAAAGATAATATTCCACATTAATAAGGAAGGAACCCAGGAAAGCAATTCAAATAACTACATACGAACTAGGCTACAATTGAAATAAACTTATGATGATATATGAAAGGATAAACTGTAAAGTGAGAGATCACAACACCCCCTCATGAAAAACAAAGAACTCTCCCTAACCCCAAACAGAAACTAAAACAAATTAAAAGAAGTGAATTTTACCTATTCACTGACAGTTTATTGAAATTCCATATTCTACCAAGCTCCAATTTGGCTGCTCCTTTAAACACCTTAACAACCCATTGAGGACAGCCAAAATGTAACCCACCCTGAGGTTTTTTATGTAAGTTCCCTCTTACCACATTGCCAACCTCTACTTTAATATCTTTTACCTCTTTGCAATTGTCAAAATTGAATTTCCTCTTAACGCATTCACGCAGTTCCTTTGAACTATTTGCTTCCATCTTTTTCTCCAATGTGGTACACTGATCTCCATATGGTCTCACCCACGGAGGACACACTCTGGTATTGGGTTTACACTTACGGAATATCTCAAAAAGGACTGAGCCCATGGTAGAATGAGGAGTATATTGGTACTCTACTACTCTCTTCAACAGTTCTTTGAGACAATCACAACCATAAAACCTGGAGATCTGAATAGACTCTTTCAACTTGCAGTAACATTTCTGATTCATGCCAGTAGTTTCCGAGTGGTATAAGGTTTTTTTTTTTAGTAGTATGCCCTTTTTTGTTTAAGAATGTTTCCATTTCAGAAGAAGTAAACAACCCTGTTGTCAGTGAGAAAACTCAGTCTATCTTCCTTAGAAAACACCTCAACAAGAATCTTGCAAAAAGAACGTGTAGAAATGTCATGAACAATTTTCATTACACACTACCTAGACAACAAGTCCATCAAAGCTGATAAATATCTATTTCCACCACTCCTGTTGTCCTTAGGGCCTAATATATCCAAAGGAATTTCTTCCCACAATCTTTAGGAATCTTCTTGCAACCCATAGGAGCTGTTCTAACTTTCTGACTTTTACCACTAAGTCTGCAGGCATAGCAATCCATCACTAATCTCTCTGCTTGTAGGTCCATCCCTGGCCACCAATAAATGTTCCTCAACCATTCTTTTTTTTTCAAATACCTTGTGCCCTCTTGTGCCCAATTTAACTGCAACACCTCAACCCTGCAGAAACAACTAACCTGCCTCCTCTCAGTACTTAAATATTGCTTATGGATAATTATCATCTTACCTTCTCAAATCCTCCAGTTTCTCCTTTTGGCCAACACATGTTCTGCAGAATCTCCAACACATTTCTCAATAATTCATCCTTCTGGACCTCCTCTGTCTACTCACTCGCAGAGATGTAACCATTGGTAGTCCTGCACACTTTACAATCATCATTCTTCCACCACCTTTCCTCAGCCTGATCTTTGTGTAGTGTTCTTCTCACCAAACGAGACAAGCAATCTGCTGTTTTGTTCTCAACCCCTGGTATATGTTCTATCCTGAAGCTGAAATCTTGCAATGCCATGAGCCATTTAGTAATACTGAAAGAAATGCAATCAAGATCTTTTTTCCCAAAACACTTCTTGTAATGGCTTGTGATAAGTTTTCACTACAAACCCTTAAGCGATCTACCACTGAAAGCAATTGTGATTATGTCAGAACCTGTTTGAGCACGACCCCTTAGCCTTTCTCACTAGCACCTGTAAACACATAATAGGGCAAAAAAGGCCCAAAGCTCTACAATGCTGAACTATACTCAAACAATCCTTCACATCAGCAAATTCTCTCAGATAATCCTCAGTCCAATTAAATTAGACCCCTTTTTTCAAACGTTCTCTTATAGCAAAGGTATGGTTTTCAAAATTGTGCACATAGATGCTGTAAAATTCTGCCGTCCCTAAAAACGCTTGTACATCTTTTTTCGAGTGAAGGTAGTTCAGAAACAGTTTTAACTATCTCTTCTTCAGGTTTCACTACTTCAGCAGAAACAACATGACCAAGGTAAGTTATTTCTGGTAAACAGAAATTGCACTTGCTTATTTTTATAAGTTGATACCTATGTCTACCTATGCAGCACCTCTCTGATCTTATCCACATCGTCTTGAACAAAATTGACTCCTGGAGCTTTTCCTAGCATGTCATTCATTAACTTTTGTAAAACCAATGCTGCAGAATATAAACCAAAATGCATTCTGTTGAATCCAAAGACACTAAAAGGGGTTATATATGCAGTGTAATCCTTGGAATCATGACTCAATCACCCTTGGTTATACACAGATGTGAGATCTTGGGTGGAGAAAAACTTTGTCCCTCCAAGTATGCTTACCATTTCCATGATATTGAGAAGGGGAGATTTGGCCTCCACCACTTGCGTGTTAAGTTGCCTCAAATCAATATAAAGTCTGATCTCCCCTGAGCTTTTGTGACCACAACAATAGGAGAATCCCACTCTGAGGCTTCCACCGCTTCATTTGTACTTTCAGAACATAAACGTTCTAGCTCCTGTTTGACAGCTTCTTGTAGATCAATGAACACATTTCTCACTTTACATGACACCAGCACAGCATCTTTTTTAAGCTGAATGCGATGCACATATCCCTTAAAACACCTAATCTTAGCAGATAAAACATCTGGAAATACTTTATTAAAATCAACCTTGAAGTCAGAAGAATTAGGACTTGAGGTGTGGCATTAGAATCCAGATAAATTCCCAACAAGCTTTGGCAAGGCCAGCTCAAGGTAATGTCTCCTTTGACAGAAACATATATTTTACCTTGTATGGTATTACCCTGGAATTCAATTTTAGCAAGAAAATATAATTTAAGTTCAGTAGGTTTCCCTCCCATAGCTATAAGGAGTAACATTAGGATTGTCTAATTTAATTTTCCCTTAAACATGTTTAACAGAATCTGAGTCCTATATGAAGGACATCTTGGCACCTGAGTCCATCATCATTGTGATCTAAATCCCATTGACACACACTTTATCAGAGGGATAGTTGCCCATTGCACAAGTAACACAACTGACATCATTCACAACTTGTAAAACAACTTGATAAGCATCCATGTCTATTTCACTATTTTTTTTCTTTTACAGCTTTGTATCTACAGCGCTTGGCAAGTGTCCCCTTTTCACACAATTTTTGCAGATTACCTTGATAGATGGACAATCTTTTGAATTTGCAAAATGACTTGGACTACAACATCTGAAGCATGCATTCTTATTATTAGCATTACCACTTAAAGTTGTGTTTCTGGTTAGTGTTCATCACCTGTATGGCTGAAGAAAGATCCTTTTTTCAGTAATTGTTATATGAAAAACAAGGAATGCTCTACTCTTTCTTTCTAATTTAAAGGTCGGGGGTTTGGGTCCTTCCAGAGTCACCAGCGTGAAGCTGGTGTGACCCATAAAGATCCAGGAGGTAATAAATAGAAAAACTGCAAGTTTATTGCAAAGGAAAAGAAACCCTATCCACTCAGTTCTGAACCAGCCTTCAGTTTGCAGTATAGATTCGAAAAATAACATTCCACATTCTATAAGGCAGGAAGAAGCCAAGGAAAACAGTTCAAATAACAACATATGAAGCAGGCTACAGTAGAAATAAACCTACAATGATATATGAAAGGATAAAGAGTAAAGTGACAGATCTCACAACCTTTTTTTATGCTTTCCGGCCGCTACCTGTGCTATCCCGTGTTCTGAAGATGAACACGCCCAAGTCACCCCATTGGCTAAAGATTGGGTCAGAAGAGTGTGTAGGAAGGTAGCCTCTTTCTAGCCTTGTTACCCCCACTTTTGGCCTGTTTGTGAGTATATGTCAGGGTGTTTTTACTGTCTCACTGGGATCCTGCTAGCCAGGGCCCAGTGCTCATAGTGAAAACCCTATGTTGTCAGTATGTTTGATATGTGTCACTGGGATCCTGCTAGCCAGGACCCCAGTGCTCATATGTTTGTGGCCTATATGCGTTCCCTGTGTGGTGCCTAACTGTATCACTGAGGCTCTACTAACCAGAACCTCAGTGTTTATGCTCTCTCTGCTTTTAAAATTGTCACTGCAGGCTAGTGACTAATTTTACCAATTCTCATTGGCACACTGGAACACCTTTATAATTCCCTTGTATATGGTACCTAGGTACCCAGGGTTGTGGGGTTCCAGGAGATCCCCATGGGCTGCAGCATTTCTTTTGCCACCCATAGGGAGTTCAGACAATTCTTACACAGGACTGCCACTTCAGGCTGAGTGAAATAACATCCACGTAATTTCACATCCATTTTACACCGCGCTTAAGTAACTTATAAGCCACATATATGTCTAACCTTCACTTGGTGAAGGTTAGGTGCAAAGTTACTTAGTGTGTGGGCACCCTGGCACTAGCCAAGGTGCCCCGACATTGTTCAGGGCAAATTCCCCGGACTTTGTGAGTGCGGGGACACATTACACATGTGCACTACATATAGGTCACTACCTATATGTAGTGTCACAATGGTAACTCTGAACATAGCCATGTAACATGTCTAGGATCATGGAATTGTCCCCCCAATACCATTCTGGTATTGGGGGGACAATTCCATGCATCCCCGGGTCTCCAGCACAGAGCCCGGGTACTGCCAAACTAGCTTTCCGGGGTCTCCACTGCAGCTACTGCTGCTGCCAACCCCTCAGACAGGGTTCTGCCCCCCTGGGGCCTGGGCAGCCTGGTCCAGGAAGGCAGAACAAAGGATTTCCTCTGAGACAGAGTGTTACACCCTCTCCCTTTGGAAATAGGTGTGAAGGACCTGGGAGGAGTAGCCTCTCCTGGCCTCTGGAAATGCTTTGAAGGGCACAGATGGTGCCCTCTCTGCATAAGCCAGTCTGCACCGGTTCAGGGAGCCCCCAGCCCTGCTCTGGCACGAAACTGGACAAAGGAAAGGGGAGTGACCACTCCCCTGACCAGCACCTCCCAGGGGAGGTGCCCAGAGCTCCTCCAGTGTGTCCCAGTCCTCTGCCATCTTGTATGCAGAGGTGTGAGGGCACAATGGACAGCTCTGATTGGCCAGTGCCAGAAGGTGACGTCAGAGAACCCTCCTGATAGGTGCTTACCTTGCTCTGTAGCCAATCCTCCTCTGTGGGCTACTTAGGGTCTCTCCTGTGGGCATCTCACCAGATAACGAATGCAAGAGCTCACCAGAGTTCCTCTGCACTTCACTCTCCACTTCTGCCAAGGATCGACCGCTGACTGCTCCAGGACGCCTGCATAACCGCAACAAAGTAGCAAGAAGGTTACCAGCAACATTGAGCGCCTCATCCTGCTGGCTTTCTCGACTGTTTCCTGGTGGTGCATGCTCTGAGGGCTGTCTGCCTTCACCCTGCACTGGAAGCCAAGAAGAAATCTCCTGTGGGTCGACGGAATCTTCCCCCTGCTAACGCAGGCACCAAACTTCTGCATCACCAGTCTTCTGGGTCCCCTCTCATCCTGACGAGCGTGGTCCCTGGAACACAGGAGCTGGGTCCAAGTGTCTCCCACAGTCTAGTGGCCCTTCTGTCCAAATTTGGTGGAGGTAAGTCCTTGCCTCCCCACGCCAGGCAGTAATCCTGTGTACTGCGTGAACTGCAGATGCTCTGGCTTCTGTGCACTTTTGCAAGACTTCCTTTGTGCACAGCCTAGCCCAGTTCCCCAGCACTCTGTCCTGCATTGCCCAACTCGCTGACGTCGTGGGACCCTCCTTTGTGACTCTGAGTTGAACGCTCGCCTCAGATCTTCTAAGTGCCTGTTCAGGTACTTCTGCGGGTGCTGCCTGCTTCTGCGTGGACTCTCTGAGTTGCTGAGCGCCCCCTCTGTCTCCTCCTCCAAGGGGCGACCTCCTGGTCCTTTCTGGGCCCTAGCAGCACCCAAAATCCTCAACCGCGACTCTTGCAGCTAGCAAGGCTTGTTTGCGGTCTTTCTGTGTGGAAACAACTCTGCATCCTCCAGCACGCCGTGGGACATCTTCTGACCAAAGGAGAAGTTCCTGGCCCCTTCCGTTGGCAGAATCTTTGGCTTCTTCCACCCGGAGGCAGCCCTTTTGCACCTTCATCCGGGGTTTAGTGGGCTCCTGCACCCCCCACCCCCCCCCCCCCCCAGACACTTGCGTGACTCTTGGACTTGGTCCCCTTCCTTTACAGATCCTCAGGTCCAGGGATCCGTCTTCAGTGTTTTGCAGTCAGTTGTTGTCCTTGCAGAATCCCCTATTTTGGGGTCTTGGGGTGCGGTATCTTGGGCACCCTTAGTGTTTTCTTACACTCCCAGCGACCCTCTACACACTACACTAGGCCTTGGGTCCATTCGTGGTTCGCATTCCACTTTTGGAGTATATGGTTTGTGTTGCCCCTAGGCCTATTTCTCCCTATTGCTTTCTATTGTGATTCTACATTGTTTGCACTACTTTTCTAACTGTTACTTACCTGATTTTAGTTTGTGTGCATATAATTTGTGTGTATTACTTACCTCCTAAGGGAGTATATCCTCTTAGATACCTTTGGCATATTGTCACTCAAATAAAGTACCTTTATTTTTAGTAACTCTGAGTATTGTGTTTTCTTGTGATATAGTGCTATATGATATAAGTGTTATAGTAGGAGCTTTGCATGTCTCCTAGTTCAGCCTAAGCTGCTCTGCTATAGCTACCTCTATCAGCCTAAGCTGCTAGAACACCTCTATTCTACTAATAAAGTGATAACTGGACCTGGAACAGGGTGTAAGTACCACAAGGTAACCACTATAAGCCAGGCCAGCCTCCTACAGTGTGGTATCCAGGACTTCCGGGCTTGAGCATTTGTCCTTCAATCAGGCTTCCGCTTTGGGAGGATCTTCTGCCACAGTAGGAGAACCGGGTGTTGCACTCTAGCCTGCGCAGTCTACACCATGAGCATGTAGAGTGAACGGGGCAGTTGACTACATTTGATCTTCCTCCTTAAGTAGTGGATGTCATCCTTGCAGCAAGGTGTCCTTCCACAAAGTCTGTGTATGCTGGACGCTTGGACAAGCTTGTGACTTAGTGTGGCACCCATAGTACAGACCATCTACAGATCAAAGTGTTATATATTTGTGTTGTATTTAGCCCAGCAAGGACTTGCAGTGGACACGGTGAAAAGTTATCTGTTTGCCCTTTTGGCCTTTTTGCGTTTTCCCGACTAACCGTTCTTGTTCAAATGACCTGTTGTGGTGCAATTTCTTAAAGGTGTAATCCTCCTAAACCCTTTGTGATGCCCCAGTGCGACCTTAATTTGGTTCTTTTTTTCTGTGCAAGTCATTTAGAGCTGCTGCACAGCTGTCGTCTATGTCTCCTGTACACAGAGACTCTTTCTCCCTTGCATGAGTGAGCTTCAAGCTCTATCGCTATAGCCGCACTACACCACCTTTTTTCCAGACAAACTGGTGCTGAGGACTAAATCTGCATTTTTACCTAAGATTGTGGCTCCCTTCTTTGTCAAACAGTCTACCACACTTTGACGTTCTTTGTTCCTCCTCACCCCTCAAAAGAGGATGTTTCTCCTCAACCCTCAAGAGAGTAGGAGAGACTCCATCATGTGGACCCCAAAAGAGTTCTACACTTTGAAATCAATTGCACCAAAGACCAACAAATAGATGATCAGCTCTGTGTAGGGTTCTTTAGAGCACAGAAAGGCAAAGTAGTGCAGAAAAGGACTGTGTCACAGTGGATAGTACCCTGCATTAAGATCTGCTACGCACTAGCCAAAAAGAAGCCCAGAAAGGGATTGCGGGTCCATTCCAACAGGGCCACTGCTGGTACAACTGCAGAGTGCTTGTCCTTGACAGCTACTAAGCTGCAATGTGAGTGTTGGTACACACGTTCACAAAGCACTACTGCCTCAACTTCCAGGTTCGATGAGAAGGGCATTTTGACTGTTTGGTGTTGCAGAACTTTTTGTTCATTCATTCCAAAAGACTGAAAACTCCAGAATGCACTGCTTACGATTGTGTCTGCTTTCAAAGTGAGGATTCTGTGATTAGAAGTGTTCCTCAGAAGAACACATTACTTTTGGTAATGCTCTTTCTGGTGGATATCCTTCCTAACTGCAGACGCCTCACCATTCTCCCACCTCATTTTATGGTATGTACTCTTTCCATTCAAAAATATCACAAGTTCAAGATATGCACACTTGTGCAAATAATTGATCCTTTAAGCTCTATAACCCAGGGTGCAGACTATACCAAAAAAGAAACTGACGCCAGCGCACTAGAGTGGCACTTATATGCAGCACTAGCTGTCACTTTGGGTAAGGAATCGGGTCGATGCAGAGCTGAACAGTGTCAGTTACTGGAGTGCAGGGGCTATGCTGAAAAATCTTCAGAGTCTAATCTGGTGGCTGGAGATAAATTGTAAAGATGAGGAATCTGCGATTAGATAGAGTAACCAGCAAAAAATGTTACCAAAGGGTAAGTAACTTGTTCTTTGGGCACCTCTTGAAAAATTACTCTGGAATGGATGCTGTTGTTTTTTCCATTGTAATGTTCTTGGTAACGTGATATCCTTCTTTTTCCTTCCTATAGGTCACCCTGCACCCGGAAGTAAAAAAGCACCTGTCAGAGGGAATTTACAATATTCTTGACATTTGCTTGGAGCAGGATATTCGGTTCCTTAATTCTTCTTCGGACATCGGTGTCAGAGAGCTATTTCAAGACATTTATAATGATTACACCCGCTATCACAAACTGAAACATCTCGGAGAGGAAAAATATACTGCTTGAAACTAAGATCTGCACTAAAAAGCCATTACTCATAGGAATTGTGCTTTAATATTTTTTCCTGAATAGTCTGGTCATTAAACCTGGACTGCAAGTGTACGGGTGACGCCTGTGGAGCGACAAACATGAATCCTTGCAGGGCTTACATTTGCTTGCAGGCTTAACAAATTAAATGGATTTGAAAATAAGAAATGGCTTGATGGAACTGTTGACATTTTTGAGTAATGGCAATAAGTGTCACATAAGTAAGATTAAGAGTGGTATTGCTAATCGGTATGTGAATAGGATGGATGGGCTTATCCATTATTTATCTGGTATGACTTTCCCAGATATTCACAACTACTCTGATCATGTTATACCATAGGAATGTAAGGGCTTGTGTTGGAACCACCACAACAACCATTAAAACCTTTGGATTGTTGTTATAACTTATGGCCACTAAGTGACATGGTAATTTTTTAGTTGCTAGATAGAAACCTTGGATCAAAGCAAACAATAAGCTGTCTGTTAAATATGGTATGCTTCTTCGAATAGAGAAACTGCTGTATTTTTGCCAGCAAGTTATTGATTTGATGCATTATGAAATAGAGAGGATTTAACATCAGTCACATTAATTCAGCTGTGTTTGCATTTCCTGTTTGTGAGGGATCTCCTATAGATGTGCCTCCCAATAAAGAGCTGACAGCATCATCAAACCTTAATTGCCTCTAATAAAGGAGTGTTGTCATAGTATGTGAGCCTGTTTTTCTTGGGGGTGGGGGGCTAAGATGCATTGCTTTTTAGTTCCTGAACTACCTAAACGCTAAGTGGAGGCATTTGTTTCTTTGGTTGATGTTCATCACCAATACTTATCAGCAGTTATTCCTGCTCCAGGCAACCTACATTGGTTGCACCTGGATCTTATCCTTTTTGTGTGTGGGAGCTGCGCTCTTCCCTTTTGCATCAATCTACACAGTAATACCGGGTAAAGCCTAAGCTAATTTTTTGCCTTGGTCATGATGATGGACATTTGCAGCCCAAGGAACCTTGTATGGTACAAATTTGATGTATGGCAACATCTCCTTAAATATAGTTAAACTGTAATTCCTTTGTTTCCTAAATAAAGATTCTGGTTTGTCACTTGCCATACTGATTTGCACCAGCTAGTGAACCCATTACATTCAGCTTAGTAAGAAACCTCAAGATTTGACATGCTGATGACACTATTGTGAGAGTGCTTTTTTAATATTACAATATTAACAAAAGTGCTTAATTTAGACATGTCTCAGTTAGCCTGACTAGGACATAAACATCTTGCAATGACATAGTTTCACATTTGCTGAAAGAAAGTGAATTTTTATCTTTTGTGAATGAGCATTCTCCACATGCATAATTTGCTGTGTGTGATTTTCCGTTTGAGAAAATCAGCAAAATCATATCCTCAGGTCTTTTCTAAGCACCAATCATTAGTTGAACTGTCTATTGAATTTCTGTATTCAGTTCAGATCACACAAGCTTTATTCGGTCTAATTTAACCAGCAAAACAATAACTTACATCAATAAAACCACGATCTGTGCATAATAAATAAATATAAGTATGGAAGAATTATCGAGCTTAGCTTCCTCATTATTGATTAGGTTAAAAAAAAACTCATTAGACTTGAAACTATTATACGAAACAATAGTTAAATTGAATAAATTAAGATCGATGTTCAATTAAAAACAAATCACTGTGATTTTTTTTAAAAAGGCGTGTGCGTACGTGCCATGCGGACGCAAGAAACTTGCTGACCGCACAAGTTAAAAAGGAGGAACAATCTCTCATCATCAACCTTAGGGCATCTTTATATGTTCTCACCACCATATTCCTGCAGGCGGGGCAGAGCCATTTCCCCCGAGCAAACCCATAAGCGGGACAAAAGAACATGAAGTGCACTACAGTTTCTGCAGGGCCGTTACAACTTGGGCATTGATCGGTTAGCGAAGTAGAACACCATGGGCTAGTAAGAAACTTCAGAGGTAGGCATCTATACCTGAACTGAACATACAAACTTTTGCTCAGTTGATCAGAAATTAAATCTAGAAAGGGTTCAAAGTGAGGATGCCATTTGAAATTGGGATGTCATCCTACCATATGAAGTACATAACGGATAATTGTTCCTAACATGGGACCAGTAAACTGATTTCAAATGTTCCTTGTGAGCCCTCCTTAAATTGTGGGGCTGGCTTCAAAAGTCACTAAGTCCCAAAGTATGGAACCAATCCGAAATATACTTGAGCCAAGGGATAGAAAGTACATTCGGTCTATCCAGTAGATCTTGTAAAGACTCCTTGTATACAACTAATTCGGGGGTGGTCCAGATACGAAACCAAAAAGTTAAAGGCCTTAAAGCTGTTACGTCAGAAATGTGGGAGAACCCTATGTCCAGAAACATTGGAACCAGGGGAGTACTACGGGGACATGCCAAAAGAGATCTTACAAAGTTATTTTCCCCCTCAGATAATTTGCTAGTTTTAGTACAACCCCAAACCTCTGCGCCATAGACCGCTGCACTCTGAGTCTTCGCTAAGTAAATTTTAATGGCTGGGGAAACAACTTTCACAGTAGTGGACTTTTGGAAACGCAGAATTGCCCCTGATCTATGTGCTAAAAGAGCTGAGCTCTTTTCCACCTGAGCCTGCCAATTCATGTTGTTACTAATTCTCACCCCTAGGTAATCAATGGAGCATACCTTACTCAGAGGGACCTCATTATGCAAAATGGTGCACCGTTTGGCGCGACCACGACCAAAAATCATAAGTTTTGCTGGAGTTAAGCTCCAATCCATGATCTGCACAAAACACACTGAACCTATTCAGGAGAACCTGAAGGCCCATAGGTGTTTTGGAGATCAAAAGAGAGTCATCAGCAAATAAAAGGATTGGAACTTTTGAATTGTTCAGGGAAGGGTCATCATTTTGGCAGTTGGTTACAACTTGCACCACCTCATTAATGAACAAAGAAAAAAGAGTGGGTGCAAGGACATAGCCCTGGCGTACCCCCCGCCTGATGTCTGTGCGGTCAGTGAGTTCCCCGACTGCCCCATCTTACTCGAGCATAGGTGTTCTCATGCAACCTTTGAATTAGGTACACCAGATGCCCCGGGACACCGATTTTGTTTAGGACTTCCCACAGTTTCTCTCTTGGGACAAGACTTTAGGTCCGCAAAAGCAACATACAGGTTTTGATTAGCCAGAGTAACTTATTTCCAAAGTAGCAGGAAGAGCCTAAAAACTTGGTCCATAGTACTAATTCTTGGGCGAAAACCGGCCTGGAGGGGGGATAAAACCTGGTTAGCTTGAACCCAATCCATTAGCCTATCTAGGACTTGCTTGGAAAAAATCTTTTGTAAGTTATCAATAAGACTAATTGGGCGGTAATTTGCGGGCAGTCCCACGTCTCCTTTTTTTTTATAGATGGGGATAATTTCTGCCACGAATCAGGAATAGGGCCACCTGCTGCTATGGCATTCGACAATGTATTTATATACCACGCCCAAATGGCTGGTTCAGACTTAAACAGGTCCCCGGTATCTTATCAGGACCAGGAGCCTTGGCGGGTTTCAAAGAATTAATGGCTGCTGCAGTTTAAGCAATTCTGAAAACAATATCCTCCACGGGGTCCTCAATAAGAAGTCTGCATTCGTCACCCGTATGGTCCACAGGGTCCTGCAGTATGGATGAGGTATAAATCTCAGAGAAATGGGCCACCCATCTTTCGGGCTGAATATGCAGGTTTATGGTGTCATTACCCCCTCTATGTCTGTTGGTCAGCAGCCTCCAAAAGGAACCCTCATCTCGATTTTTGACTGCATCCAGCAGCTTCTGCCAGATCTCAAATTACCAATTTTTCTTTGCTAAATTCAGGGCCTTGGTGTGTAGCTATGTCTGGCAGCCCTGATCTCCTCCTGGTAATGCTTTTGGAGGGCTAATTTAAGATTGAGCCTCACATGGTCACAATCTTGATTGAACCATTCTCTAGATTGAATATCGGGAGTATACCTAGAAGTAGTTTCTTTATAAAAACTCCTCTGTAGGATATTTGTCAATTCAACATGGATGATCAGGATTGGGTTACTGTCAACCTCTTGCTCATCAAAACTAGAGAACAGCTGTAAAAAGGAGGAATAAATTTCCTTAATCGGGAATTGATTAGATATGACTTTTGGCCAACTGACACTGGTTTGCCTAAGATTCAAACGGGGGATCGGGACATCAGTAGTTTCTAGATGCTGGGCTCTCCCAAAAAAAACTTGATTGGATAGAATAAGACACAGATGGTGGTGGTCGCTATCATAGTGAGGTTCCACCTTCATATCCAAAGTATTTGACCAGAGCCTAATATCAACCAGAAGATAATCAATAGTACTGGAAGAACGTCCTCGCTTGAAAATGGGAGCACGATTTGGGTCAGATCTAGTACGACCATTACATTCTCTAAGTCCAAATCGTAAGCAAAAGGAAGCCATCTGCATAGCAACACAAGAGCCGATGCTGGGAGTATCATCCTTCGTTTAGGGGATACCCCACGATTCATCTTCTTCAGTTTTCAAATTACCTATAAGGTTCTTGAATACTGTAGGAGGCTGGACTGGCCTGTAGTGAGTACCAAGAGGTACTCACACCTTGCACCAGGCCCAGGTATCCCTTATTAGTGTAGAGGGGTGTCTAGCAGCTTAGGCTGATAGAAAAGGTAGCTTAGCAGAGCAGCTTAGGCTGCACAATGAGACGAGTGAAGCTCCTACAGTACCACTAGTGTCACTTGCACAATATCATAAGAAAACACAATACACTGATATACTAAAAATAAAGGTACTTTATTTTTATGACAATATGCCAAAGTATCTCAGTGAGTACCCTCAGTATGAGGATAGCAAATATACACAAGATATATGTACACAATACCAAAATATGCAGTAATAGCAATAGAAAGCAGTGCAAACAATGTATAGTCACAATAGAATGCAATGGGGGCACATAGAGATAGGGGCAACACAAACCATATACTCTAGAAGTAGAATGCGAACCACGAATGGACGCCAAACCTATGTGACCTTGTAGAGGGTCGCTGGGACTGTAAGAAAACAGTGAGGGTTGGAAAAATAGCCCACCCCAAGACCCTGAAAAGTGGGTGCAAAGTGCACCTAAGTTCCCCAAAGAGCACAGAAGTCGTGATAGGGGAATTCTGCAAGGAAGACCAACACCAGCAATGCAACAACGATGGATTTCCTGATGAGAGTACCTGTGGAACAAGAGGACCAAGTCCAAGAGTCACGATCAAGTCGGGAGTGGGCAGATGCCCAGGAAATGCCAGCTGTGGGTGAAAAGAAGCTGCCACCGGATGGTAGAAGCTGTGGATTCTGCAAGAACGACAAGGGCTAGAAACTTCCCCTTTAGAGGATGGATGTCCCACGTCGTGAAGAGTCGTGCAGAGGTGTTTCCGTGCAGAAAGACAGCCAACAAGCCTTGCTAGCTGCAAAGGTCGCAGTTAGGGTTTTTGGATGCTGCTGTGGCCCAGGAGGGACCAGGATGTCGCCAATTGCGTGAGGAGACAGAGGGGGCGTCCAGCAAGACAAAGAGCCCACTCAGAAGCAAGCAGCACCCGCAGAAGTGCCGGAACAGGCACTACGAAGTAAAGTGAACCGGAGCTCACCCGAAGTCACAAAGGAGGGTCCCACGACACCGGAGGACAACTCAGGAGGTCGTGCACTACAGGTTAGAGTGCCGGGGACCCAGGCTTGGCTGTGCACAAAGGAAATCCTGGAAGAGTGCACAGGAGCCGGAGTAGCTGCAAAATATGCGGTTCCCAGCAATGCAGTCTAGCGTGGGGAGGCAAGGACTTACCTTCACCAAACTTGGACTGAAGAGTCACTGGACTGTGGGAGTCACTAGGACAGAGTTGCTGAGTTCAAGGGACCTCGCTCGTCGTGCTGAGAGGAGACCCAGAGGACCGGTGATGCAGTTCTTTGGTGCCTGCGGTTGCAGGGGAAAGATTCCGTCAACCCACAGGAGATTTCTTCGGAGCTTCTAGTGCAGAGAGGAGGCAGACTACCCCCACAGCATGCACCACCAGGAAAACAGTCGAGAAGGCGGCATGATCAGCGTTACAAGGTCGCAGTAGTCGTCTTTGCTACTTTGTTGCAGTTTTGCTGGCTTCCAGCGCAGTCAGCAGTCGATTCCTTGGCAGAAGTTGAAGAGAGAGATGCAGAGGAACTCTGATGAGCTCTTGCATTCGTTATCTAAGGAATTCCCCAAAGCAGAGACCCTAAATAGCCAGAAAAGGAGGTTTGGCTACCTAGGAGAGAGGATAGGCTAGCAACACCTGAGGGAGCCTATCAGAAGGAGTCTCGGACGTCACCTGCTGGCACTGGCCACTCAGAGCAGTCCAGTGTGCCAGCAGCACCTCTGTTTCCAAGATGGCAGAGGTCTGGAGCACACTGGAGGAGCTCTGGGCACCTCCCAGGGGAGGTGCAGGGGAGTGGTCACTCCCCTTTCCTTTGTCCAGTTTCACGCCAGAGCAGGGCTGAGGGATCCCTGAACCGGTGTAGACTGGCTTATGCAGAGATGGGCACCATCTGTGCGCATCAAAGCATTTCCAGAGGCTGGGGGAGGCTACTCCTCCCAAGCCCTAACACCTTTTTCCAAAGGGAGAGGGTGTAACACCCTCTTTCTGAGGAAGTCCTTTGTTCTGCCTTCCTGGGCCAAGTCTGGCTGGACCCCAGGAGGGCAGAAACCTGTCTGAGGGGTTGTGCAGCAGCAGCAGTGAAACCCCGGGAAAGGTAGTTTGGCAGTACCCGGGTCTGAGCTAGAGACTCTGGGGATCATGGAATTGTCTCCCCAATGCCAGAATGGCATTGGGGTGACAATTCCATGATCTTAGACATGTTACATGGCCATGTTCGGGATTACCATTGTGACGCTATACATAGGTCGTGACATATGTATAGTGCACGCGTGTAATGGTGTCCTCGCACTCACAAAGTCCGGGGAATTTGCCCTGAACAATGTGGGAGCACCTTGGCTAGTGCCAGGGTGCCCACACACTAAGGAACTTTGCACCCAACCATTACCAGGTAAAGGTTAGACATATAGGTGACTTATAAGTTACTTAAGTGCAGTGGTAAATGGCTGTGAAATAACGTGGACGTTATTTCACTCAGGCTGCACTGGCAGGCCTGTGTAAGAATTGTCAGAGCTCCCTATGGGTGGCACAAGAAATGCTGCAGCCCATAGGGATCTCCTGGAACCCCAATACCCTGGGTACCTTAGTACCATATACTAGGGAATTATAAAGGTGTTCCAGTATGCCAATGTGAATTGGTGAAATTGGTCACTAGCCTGTTAGTGACAATTTGGAAAGAAAATGAGAGAGCATAACCACTGAGGTTCTGGATAGCAGAGCCTCAGTGAGACAGTTAGTCATAACACAGGGAACACATACAGGGCACATACTTATGAGCGCTGGGGCACTGCCTGGCAGGGTCCCAGTGACACACAGACTAAAACAACATATATACAGTGAAATATGGGGGTAACATGCCAGGCAAGATGGTACTTTCCTACAAATACGAAGGAGCAATTTATATCACCCCCAACCACCAGATAATTAGAAGGATGCAGAAGTTCCATGTACTCGGGTCACTGAGCACGTACCCTAGATTCTATGCTACGGGGGACGGACCTCGCATACGCATTGACCATGATCACTATAAAACCAGGTTGGAATGTAAGTCTAACATCCAATAAGTGTAATGAGTTAAGAGATAGTACAGAGTGATCACATTTAAATTTCTTATTTAAAAAGGTCATAAGCCCACCCATGGGTCTACCAAAGCCTCCGGAGGCGGGTTGAGCTGCGGAAAAATATGTTGTAAACCCGTCAACATATATCATCTCTTCTGCCCAAGTTTCCTGAAAAAAAACATATATCTTGCTTGGTAATGAGGTTGACCCACTTGGGATCGCCCAACGTTTTCTCTATCCCAGCCACATTCCAAGACATGATATTAAGTTCAGGAAGCACAAGTGTTGGCCTGGCTCTCAGGGGTGCAGTGAGCTCCAAAACCCCTGGTCGTTTATCTCTATAGGCCGTAGTAACTACAATTGGGAGCTCTGTGGGTGGAGCAACATTTAGTCAGTCTAAATCGGATAACAAAGGGGAAGGGATCTCGGTCATAAATGGTCGATTGCTCTTAATGGGGAGCCTGAGCCCCTCCTACAAGAACTTTAAATGGACTATCACTCCTTCGTATCTTACCCCCCGGAGGGTGCATACAGAGGCCAATTCCGGTATCAATGCCAGTTCTCAAAGGGCTAGTCCATGAATTGAAGGCCATAAGGTTATCAACCATGGTGGTATCAAGAAAAATATTTGAAATATAATCAAAATCTTAATCTGGTTGGGCATATCTGCGTACCTCCCGAATATCAGACCGGATAACAGAGAGACATTTCCTCTGAATGCAAATCCATTAAATAACTTTATTAGTGAGAGATTCATAGGACTCTGTAGCCGACAGGCAACCTGGGGACCCCTGTCATGTAGATATAAGCATCCTTCCTGCTCTGGTCATGTCTCCCCTTTAAATCAGTCGCCTGAAATAGTCTAGGTTGGCCTCGATGTAAGACTCTGGGTGAACTGGCAGGCACCTGTACGCCCATACCATCCTTAACTTCCTTGAAAGAAGGAATTTTACAGGGAAGGCTCTGATCATTGTTTGTTGAGGCAAAATTGGGCATACGCCCAGTATCAATAGGAGTATCGATAGTTGAGGATGGGCAACTCCCCTTTTTGTTCATTGCCGTGCTCGTGGACTTCGCCCTCCACTTAAGGTGTTTAGGGAAAATTGTTGAGTTATCCCTAGTATCTAATGTTGCTAACACGTTTGATTACCCAGTCAGCTCAGGGTTGTGGTAGTTCGTACTGGGCAGTTTACAATTACATGTTACCCTCTGATCCGATAGTCCATAATTTTTTTCCAAGATTATCACTACCAGGATTTTAAATCGTCCAGCTTCTGGGAGATAATTGCCAGTTCGAGTGCCCCTTTATGCAGGGTCAACCATTCCTGTTCCTCCATATCAGATTCAGCTAAAATTGGGGGTAGAGAATGTAGGAGGCTGGCCTGGCTTGTAGTGGGTACCAGAGGTACTTACACCTTGTGCCAGGTCCAGTTATCCCTTATTAGTGTAGAAGAGGTGTTTCTAGCAGCTTAGGCTGATAGAAGGTAGCTATGGCAAAGCAGCTTAGGCTGAACTAGGAGACATGTGAAGCTCCTACTATACCACTGGTGTCATATGCACAATATCATAAGAAAACACAATACACAGAAGTACTAAAAATAAAGGTACTTTATTTTTATGACAATATGCCAAAAGTATCTCAGTGAGTACCCTCAGTATGAGGATGAGAAATATACACAATATATATGTACACAATACCAAAATTATGCAGTAATTGCAAAATGAAGTAATGCAAGCAGTGTAAAGTTACAATAGA
The DNA here is from genome assembly GCF_031143425.1 of Pleurodeles waltl. Classification (NCBI taxonomy): domain Eukaryota; kingdom Metazoa; phylum Chordata; class Amphibia; order Caudata; family Salamandridae; genus Pleurodeles; species Pleurodeles waltl. Next base: position 852,452,204 of record NC_090444.1, read on the forward strand.
TTGCAATAGGAGCACACAGGTATAGGGGCAACACAAACCATATACTCCAAAAGTGGAATGCGAACCACGAATGGACCCCAAACCTATGTGAGCTTGTAGAGGGTCGCTGGGACTGTAAGAAAACAGTGAGGGTTAGAAAAATAGCCCACCCCAAGACCCTGTAATGTAGGTGTAAAGTGCACCTACAACCCCCAGAGAACACAGAAGTCGTGATAGGGGGATTCTGCAAGGAAAACCAACACCAGCAATGCAACAACAGTGGATTTCCGGACCGGAGTACCTGTAAGACAAGGGGACCAAGTCCAAGAGTCGCAACAGTGTCGAGAGTGGGCAGGTGCCCAGGAAATGCCAGCTGAGGGTGCAAGGAAGCTGCCACGGATGGAAGAAGCTTGGTGTTTTGCAAGAACGAAGAGGACTAGGAACTTCCCCTTTAGAGGATGGATGTCCCACGTCGTGAAGAAGCTTGCAGAGGTGTTCCCACGCAGAAAGACCGCAAACAAGCCTTGCTAGCTGCAAGGGTCGCGGTTAGGGTTTTTGGATGCTGCTGTGGCCCAGGAGGGACCAGGATGTCGCCACTTGGATGAGGAGACAGAGGGGGCGCCCAGCAAGTCAGGGAGCCCTCACAGAAGCAGGCAGCAACCGCAGAAGTACCGGATCAGGCACTTAGAAGAGGAGTGAACCGGAGTCCACCCGAAGTCAGAAAAGGGAGTCCCACGACGCCGGAGGACAACTCAGAAGGTTGTGCACTGCAGGTTAGAGTGTCGAGGACCCAGGCTTGGCTGTGCACGAAGGAAATTCTGGAAGAGAGCACAGGAGCCGGAGCAGCTGCAAATCACGCGGTACCCAGCAATGCAGTCTAGCGTGGGGAGGCAAGGACTTACATCCACCAAACTTGGACTGAAAAGCCACTGGACTGTGGGAGTCACTTGGACAGAGTTGCTGAGTTCCAGGGACCACACTCGTCGTGCTGAGAGGGAACCCAGAGGACCGGTGATGCAGTCTTTTGTTGCCTGCGGTTGCAGGGGGAAGATTCCGTCGACCCACGGGAGATTTCTTCAGAGCTCCTGGTGAAAGAAGGAGGCAGGCTACCCCCAGAGCATGCACCACCAGGAAACAGTCTCGAAAGCCGGCAGGATGGAGCGATACAAGGTTGCAGTAGTCATCTTTGCTACTTTGTTGCGGCTTTGCAGGCGTCCTGAGCAGTCAGCAGTCGATCCCTTGGCAGAAGGTGAAGAGGGAGATGCAGAGGAACTCTGGTGAGCTCTTGCAATTGGTATCTGAAGAATTCCCCAAAGCAGAGACCCTAAATAGCCAGAAAATGAGTTTTGGCTACCTAGGAAGGAGGATAGGCTAGTAAGAAAGGTGGGGGCCTATCAGAAGGAGTCTCTGACGTCACTTGCTGGCACTGACCACTCAGAGCAGTCCAGTGTGCCAGCAACACCTCTGTTTCCAAGATGGCAGAGGTCTGGGGCACACTGGAGGAGCTCTGGGTACCTCCCTTGGGAGGTGCAGGTCAGGGGAGTGGTCACTCCCCTTTCCTTTGTCCAGTTTCGCGATAGAGCAGGGCTGGGGGATCCCTAAACCGGTGTAGACTGGCTTATGCAGAGATGGGCAGCATCTGTGACCATCAAAGCATTTCCAGAGGCTGGGGGAGGCTACACCTCCCCAGCCTTCACACCTCTTTCTAAAGGGAGAGGGTATTACACCCTCTCTCAGAGGAAATCCTTTGTTCCGCCTTCCTGGGCCAGGGCTGCCTGGTCACAGGAGGGCAGAAACCTGTCTGAGGGGTTGGCAGCAGCTGCAGTGGACACCCCGGAAAAGCAGTTTGGCAGTACCCGAGTTCTGTGCTAGAGACCCGGGAGATCATGGAATTGTCTCCCCAATGCCAGAATGTCATTGGGGTGACAATTCCATGATCTTAGACATGTTACATGGCCATGTTCGGAGTTACCATTGTGACGCTATACATAGGTAGTGACCTATGTATAGGGCATGCGTGTAGTGGTGTCCACGCACTCACAGAGTCCAGGGAATTTGCCCTTAACAATGTGGGGGCACCTTGGCTAGTGCCAGGGTGCCCACACACTAAGTACCTTTGCACCCAACCTTCACCAGGTGAAGGTTAGACATATAGGTGACTTATAAGTTACTTAAGTGCAGTGGTAAATGGCTGTGAAATAACGTGGACGTTATTTCACTCTGGCTGCACTGGCAGGCCTGTGTAAGAATTGTCAGATCTCCCTATGGGTGGCAAAATAAATGCTGCAGCCCATAGGGATCTCCTGGAACCCCAATACCCTGGGTACCTCAGTACCATATACTAGGGAATTATAAGGGTGTTCCAGTATGCCAATGTGAATTGGTGAAATTGGTCACTAGCCTGTTAGTGACAATTTGGAAAGCAGAGAGAGCATAACCACTGAGGTTCTGGTTAGCAGAGCCTCAGTGAGACAGTTAGTCATCACACATGGAACACATACAGGGCACATACTTATGAGCGCTGGGGCACTGCCTGGCAGGGTCCCAGTGACACATAGACTAAAACAACATATATACAGTGAAATATGGGGGTAACATGCCAGGCAAGATGGTACTTTCCTACAGAGAACAACCTAGGTTCCCACTAGAAGTAGATAGGGGTAGAAATCTATTCGAACAGGGAATGTCACTTGAGATTATAGTCTTAGAGCCTGAGTGCGGGGAGTGCTTAGTTTGGGTGCATTCGACAGCTTCAGCGTTCGGAATGTGCCTCTTTGATGGTGAGGGAATTACAGCCTGGGTTATAGGAGGCGAATGAAGGTCCACTTCCACAGTCAAATGAGGCGTCCGTGCTTTCTTATTAAAGAGATCAGGAATCTTCCTGTGCGTGAGAGTGGCATAAGTTGGGGGGGGGAGGGGCAGTAATAGATGGGCTCCTCAATATTGCCTCTACTTCCTCAAACAGGTAGTCAATAGTTTGAAATTGATTCCTAGTAGGCTTGGGAGGGTCATCTACTTTCCTACTGACTCGCTTCTTGTGTTTTTTAGCACCAGAGTGTGGCGCAGGGATGTCATCTGCCTTCTGCTTCCCCAATACTTACTGCGTAGTGTCCAGATCCAAGTAACCAAGGGCCCCAAACGAAAATCAAAGAGGGGTGGCCCGGCCCGGCCTCTGGTGGTCGCTGACGGGCGAAGGACGGGCCCGCCCTTGGCCCGGGGTTTGCCCGGGCGTCCCGCGCAGCGGCGGTGCACACCGCGCTTTGTAGCGCCCGCGTTGGAGAGACCGCACCCAGACAGCAGACAATCCGGAGGATCCTGGGACTTGGAAGTCCCACCAGGATCGCAAGGGTTGGGAGCAATATCAAACTGAACGTTATATGCACGCATATATTTTTTGACCGAGGTATTTAAGTGACAGCAAATAGAGTTGTAACTTTTCTTTGAAAACAGATAAGAGCTCCCAAACAAACTGAAAAACTCCACGTAGGCACTGCTGTGTTTTCCTGTTGACAGAAATATGTTTTCCTGTCGATTCGGTAATGGATTTCAAGGTGTACTGCAGTGTTTTCTGTCGAGGCTTCTCAGCGTTGCAGCCCATGTGAGATCGGCAGTGTATGCCAGCTCAGCCCTGCATGCTGAATTTCTGTATTTTATAAATGTAATTTCCTTAATTTCCTATGCACGCAACTTTTTGTTAATATGCAGCAAAATAGGTGTTTACTAGTATCTTATTTGATGTCTACATACTGAGTGTGTGGCCCTATGAAGTGTCATAATTTTGGGAGATGTACCAGACGTTTCCTGAATTTGAATCTGAGCAGATTCTGCATCAGTCTCTTTACTTAATTCATGCTTAGAACTTTTGCCAAACTCTTGGGAGGCAGACTCTAAGTCGGTCCTTTTGCATAACTATATTTGTTTCTGGCTAATTGCTTGCTTTGGAAGTAAACCATATGTTGATCCTCACGTATTATTTGATTTTGATTTATTATGATTGCGGATTCCCCATGATTTAATTAACAACTTTTTGCCTTCTGGAATGATCTTAATTTTGAATAAACCCTTATGGTTTTGACTTTAACTCTTGTCTTGTGGAGGTTTCATTTATTAGCATTGGACTTAGTCTTATGAAGACTTAGGCAGTACTGATGCTAAGCCAAAACCCTTTTAATTGTTTTAATTTGAGTATCAACAGATTGTTGATGGACAATCCACTATGCCAAATAACCTAATTAACATATTTATTAATTAGTCTAATTAGTAAAACATTGTGAGTGTTGAAATTTGGATACTCCTGGAATCGTTTGGATTATTAGCATAATGCCTGTAGATATTGTCGGAAGGGGGGTATTAATAAGGCTTTGTGAGATGTGTTGTGATGTGATTGGGTGATTTTGTTCGTGTTTTCGCATTATGTTAATAGTATTGTGATATACGTATGTGTTAAAAATGTAAATGTACTGTATCGCTTGGTAATGTGTTGCGCAAACTGCAGAAGCTTTAAAATTTGCAAAGCTTTGTAAGCTTATGTATTTTGATGAAGAGATTGATGTTTAATTTAAGGTTTAGGTTTTTGAATTTGTGTGGAAAGGTTACTGATTTATGTAGATCATGCGTTATATAAAGATGTCTGCTGAATCAAGTTGTGGCGCTAGGTTATAAGTTGAAGTTTACAAGATACTTAATAGTCTAGTTGTGAATGAGAACTAATCCTGAGTAGTGGTGTTTATTCTGTGCCCGAGGATAGATAACTTTACACCAAGGGTAGGTTGCCGCTGGTCGAAGACCTATCTTGATGTGATTGATACTGCTGATAGGCAGACAAAGGTTTATGCATATTGATTTATTGACATTACATGTTGTGGGGAGTGAGTTTTTCTTTGAAGTCTTATTGTGATTGTTTGTGTTTACATTGTGTGCATTGTGAAGCTCATTAGGATTACAGTAGGGGCACTCCTGGATAAAACAAAGTTTCTTGTCAGTGGTGGAGAGGCAGAACCTCCAGTTCGTCCCCATCCCAAATGAAATCCTGGTGAGCCCATGCATGCATGCATGTGTGTGGTGTAAAGAATGGCTTAAAATGGCTACAAACTATATAAAAAAAAGTTACCATGTCCTGTGAAAGGTATGTTTGATGGGGGAAAAAACTGAGAATTTGTGTACTGTTGTGTTTGAGATGAAGCCGCAGCCGAGACCAGCGCAGTTCAAAGCACTAAATTACTTGGATTATGTGACAAATGAAAAAGCACATAAGAAAATGCTCAAGGGTCGAATCGGAAAAGCTGGTAACCATTGGTTGGGTGTGAGATTACGTTTATGGAAGAGGATGTGGAGCGTAAATGTGTCGGAGACTCTGGGTTTGTTTTCTGCAATTGCCAGTGATATCGACAGAAAGAAAACAAGAGATGACAAAAATTAAATTAAAGATGGGAAAAAGAATGAAAAAGAAGAGGGTGAGAGTGATTCTGAGAGAGAAGATGAAGTCATAGATCATTTGTTGATTAATTAGAGACCATCCCCATATAATGAGGATTATGTGAAAGGACAAGGGCCCAGATGTATTAAAAAGTTTTGCACTCGCTGACCACAAATAAGAAATCGCAAAAATTGCGATTTCTTGCGTTGCGACCTGGAAATTGCGAGTCGCAATTTGCGATTCGCAATTTCCAGGTTGCAAGGCTATGCTGGAAAAAATCGCATATTGCGATTTTTCCAAAAATGGCATTTTGCACTTGCAAAATACCATGATTTGCAACCAGGTGGTAACCCGGTGCAAAATGTAAAAATGCAGTTAAACTGCATTTTTAAATGAAACATGTAAAGCACACATGCCCTTTTGGCATGTGTGTACCTTACATGTTGGAAAAAAAGTTTTTGGGGTGCAGGAGAGGGGGCCTTAGGCCCCCAGCACCCTGGCCTTTTGCATTTCCAAAATTGCGATTTTGGAAATGCAAAATATTCGCAGCTATGGGCCAAAAGGCCCATAGCTGCGAATGGGGCTGGTATCGCAATTTGCGATTCGGTAATAGCATTTGCGATTTTTAAGAAATCGCTATTACCGATTCGCAAATGTGATACATGGCCCTTTGCGAGTCGGTAATATCGATTTCTTAAAAATCGCTATTACCGAATCGCAATGGGCCGTGATGGTACATCTGGCCCAAGATGTAGGAGGAGAAAAGCTGAGTATAAGCAGAGATGAACAAAGCTCTAGTTTGTCTTCACAAAGACAGACGAAACTGGGGCAGATTAATATTTCAAAATTATGACAAAAACAGTAAGTTTTAATGAAACAACGTGAAAATATATTAAAGATGAATCAGCATTTTTGATTGAAGAACAATGGAAACCTGCTTATCATGCATTTGAAATGACAATTGACTAAAGAATTAAAAGTAGATTTGAGTAAAAAGAGAATTTGTGATACTTTTAAAATTAAATGTACAGAAGCTCAGTTGCAAAAACAAAAGATTGAATTTTGGCAACAGAATCTGAACGAGTTGTTCAATATAATAAGAAAAAGGAAGGATGTGACAAGATATACAGATGAATGGACAGACGATACTGATAAGTCTGATAGATTCAGAAAGAGTAAATGAAAAGGAGTTAAGAGGGTGAGTGATTCTGAATGTGAAGTGACTGTTGAAAAATCATTTCTTTTAAGAGAAGTGCCCGGAGGAGAATATGTGCATGTACCTTGGTCACAAAGAATTTCCCAAAGCTCAGTGAGTAGCCAGAAAAGTGGTATACAAAAGTGGAAAGGATTGTGACCATTTCAAAGGTGCTTTGGGAAGATTTAGATGTGGTGTTTTCAATTGTAATACCTGAAGATGTGTGGACTCAGTGTAAGACTATAGTTAGGTGAACTGAGAAAGAGCCAGATGAGTTTGTTAAAGTAATGAGCATTTTCTTACCGTCATGTAGAAATACAAACATTGAGCATTGGAAAGGAAAGGCTTCTTCAAAGCAAGTCAGTCTGTCAAATATCATGAGTCATGCAACGTTCAGGATTCAATGGTTGCATATTATAGGGGAATGATGCAGATTTACAAGCAGCACAGTCGAGTTCATGATTTAGCAAAAAAGGGTGTGATGGGATTTGTTTCAGCTTTTGTTTTGTTATTCTCTCAGGAGATCAGTGAGCATATACAACAAAGTATAATGTGATGGCATGTAAAATGATTAGACTTGTTTATGTAAGGCATTGTAGTAATTGTTGTGTTGCAAAATGAAAATGTCAAAAGAAAACTTGATGGTGGCTGAGACAAAGTTATTTCAATAATGTTGACAAGGAGTTTCTAAGCACCTGGAGATGGTGTGCAATGTGGAAATAGTGAAAGTTTCTGAGCAACATATGCAGTTTGTCCATCAACACATCCTTTGGAGGTACGATACATGAAGATTTAGATCTATTGTTTTCATTTGTAGCACCTGAAGATTTATAGACTCAGCATAAGTCTATAGTTAGGTGGCCTGAGGAAGACGCACAAACAGTTGGTCCAAGTAATAAGCATTCTCCTACTGTCGTAGAAATACAAACCAGTTATTGAGCATTCGAAAAGAAAGGTTCCTCAGAAGCAAGTCAATCGGTTGAAAATCATGAGAGTTACACAAACGTCTGGTAAGGCAGTGCATGCATATTTTAAGAAATTGATGCAGGTTTATAGGCAGCAGAGTGGGGTTGATTATTGAACAAAAGATGGGATGAGATTTGTTCTGTTATTCTGTCCAGAGAGCAATGTGCATGTACAGGAGAGTATAATGTGCTAGCATGCAAAAATTGTTATACAAAATTCTGGCTTATGCAAAGCATTGTAGTTATTGTTGCAATGCCAAAAATAAAATGGCACAGGAAAAGCTGATGGTGGCCGGGACGCAGTTCTTTCAATAAGGTTGTCAAGGAGTTTTTCAAGCATCTCTAGATTATGTGCGATTTATACAAGGTAGAAATAGTGGAACACTTTGAACAACATTTGCAGTTTGCACATTGATATGTGCTGTGTAGCTGTAATACTTGTGTAATGCAACCTCTGCAAATGTAGCAGAACTGGTTGCCATTACAAGAGTATGCTGTTTCGCCAATGAGTTAAATTTTACCATCTACACAGAAAGTATAAAAAAAAAATTTAAAAAAAACTTTTGGCAAATATCAGTTGGACATCAGAGGATAAAAAAAAGTTAAGAAAAAGTCAGATGTACTCAAAATAAAGGAGATTTATGGATGTTCACGTATGAGAGTGGGACGTGATGGAATGTTAACCACATTAAAAAATATTGGTTTAATCTTTACTTGAGAAGTATTGTTGAGAATTTATATCAAAGATGTGTAATTTGTCAGCAGGTGAACATAGGGTGAAGGACTCATGTGACAATGAGTAATGTGAGAATCAGAAGGTCCACTCACAAGGCTACAAGTTGAGTTTGTAGAAATGCCACTTTGCAATGGTCTAAGATAGTGGTTCCCATCCTTTTGACTTCTGTGGACCCCTGCTTTAACATTAATGGAACCAAAGAACCCCTGCTGAATCATTATTGGAATCCAGGGACCCCCCACTGAGTCATTACTGAACAGTAGGGACCTAATCTGTTAACATTATTTATTTTTCTAAGCATTTGGGGACCCCCTGAGGAGGCTTCGTGGACCCCCAGGGGCCCACGGATCACAGGTTGGAAACCACTGGTCTAAGATATATCTTCATGGTGATTAAAATATTTCCAGATGAATTGAGGCATACCTGACATGGCAGTGCAGTTCAGTCACTGTAGCTAAGCTATTACTGATGGAGTTCATCCCTAGATGTGGCTTGGCAGCTTCTTTAGAATGAAATAAGGGAACTCATTTTAAAAATGAGATTAAGAGGCTTCTGTACATGCACTGAAAATAGACCAAAAGTTCCACACTAGTTACCATCGCTAGGCATTAGGTTTAGTGGAGAGATTGAAGAATATGATGAGAGTAAAATCGACTACAATATGCTGTTCAACATCATTGAAATGATTTTCCTCTAATTCTACTCAGCATGGGAAGCACCCTTCATACAGGATTTTTTGGCGTAAACAGTGCCAGCACTCTTTCGCACAACAGCCAGCCCAGTCTTTTCAGGTAAGGTACCGCAGAGCCCAAAGAGGATGCTGAATACATACCCAGTGATCTACTCAGTCCCTAGCCACCCTGGCTGCCGCAGCCCCAAAGCCTCTTTAGTGTGTCCTCTAGCCGGCACATGCTCACTGTGTGGAGCAGGATCAGGCATCACCTGTATTAATGGTCCACCATTACATTGGACTGGTGGGTGCTCCAGCTTGTGCAGAAGGGGTACGCCCTACCATTAATGGACACACTCAGCATTTGTCACCAAACCAAGAAAGGCTGACCAAGGACAATCTTGCTTTGCGCCACCTGAAAGTGCAGGTTCTGTTGGCCAGGGGAGCCAATGAGATGATGCCTATGCCAGAGCGAGGACGTGATTGCTGTTCTCTCTACTTTCTGGTACTAACGAAGGACAGAGGCCTCCACCCTATATTTGACCTGCACCCTCTCAATGACTTTCTGAGGAAAAAGAAGTTAAAAATCCTCACATTGGCCCAAGCTCCATCTGCCCTGGATCTCGGAGGCTGGTTGGTAGCACTGTACTTGCAGGACTTCTATTTTCATATCCCCAGTCTTGCCTGCCCACAGACATTACCTGCAGTTCACGGTGAGCCACTGACACTTGAAGTCCACTTTGCTCTCTTTTGGCCTCACTATCACCCCTTGAGTGTTCACCAAGGTGATGACAGTGGTTGCAGTGCATCTGGGGATGTCAGGGTTTCCAGTCTACCCCTATCTCAATAACTGGCTGTTGAAGGCAGGTTCGCCACAGGCAGTCGTCTCCCACCTCCAAACTATGGCAGACCTCCTGCATTTGCTTGGGTTTTCCATCAAGCTGCCAAAAAGTTGCACCTGACTCTCTGATGTTCCCTTTCATTGGAGCCATTCTGGAAACAATGCAGTTTCAGCCCTATCCTCCGAGGTGGCTAGTCCAGGATATTCTAGTTATAGTACTGATGTTTCAGCCTCTATCCTGGATTTCAGTGAGACTCCTGCTTCTTGCTGGTAAAACATGTGCCCTGGTGTATGCAGACCCTTCAGTGGACCCGGAAATCCAAGAGGGCACAGCATAAGGGGAATCTCTCCAGCCTGGTCCAGAATTCGAAGAGAACTGCAAAGAACTGCAGTGGTAGCTGACAGACTTTGATTGTGTCAGTGACAGACCCCTCTCCGTTCCCACCTAGATCTCACAATGGTATAGATGCATCACTGGTGCGTTAAGGTGGCTATCTGGTAGAGGTAGAAATCAGAGGACTCTGGTCTCCAGCTGAATCTTGGCTCCATATCAATTTCTTGGAGCTGAGAGTGTATTTCCTGGCACAGAAAGCCGTCCTATCATCCATCACTGGCAGGCTGGTTCAGGTGTCCATGGATAACACCACTTATGTGGTGTTGCAACAAACTGTGTGTGATGGGGTCATGGTCCCTGTGCAAAGAGGCTCTGCGCTTCTGGACATGGCTGGAGCACCAGGTCATTGTTCCTGCTGTTCAGCAAATGGCGAGCTTTCAAAATGGCAGGGAGGATGAGCTCAGCTGCCCTTCCGTGGCGAACCACGAACAGCATCTGCACCCGGTGGTGGCATGCACTCGTTTTCTAAAGTGAGCGAGCCTTGGTGCTACTGCAGAGAACACGCAATGTCATCACTTCTGCGCATTGGAGTTTCCAAGGTGGCTGTCGCTAGTAGATGCATTTTGTATTGAATGGAGTTTTGGTCTCCTGTACGCCATTCCGCCAATACCATTACCGCCTGAGTTCTTAAGAAGATATGAACCGACTGGGTCCAAGTCATCTTAGTGGCCCCAGATTGGGCTTCGAGGGTGTGGTATTCAGATCTCCTGAGTATGAGTGTTGCTTCTCCGATCAGGCCGCCTGTTTAAGAGGACCTCCTCTTGCAACCACAGGGCAGGGTGCTACACCCGGACCTGTGCACTCTTCAACTTTGTGTGTGAAGATTGAGCAGTGACACATTGGTGTTCTGTCTTACTGCTGAAGTCTGTTATGTTCTGGCAGCCAGATGTCCATCTACCAAAGCCATCTACGCCTGCCTTTGAGAGAAATTAATGGCAGGGTGTTGTGCACACCTTTTCTCCTCCTCTTTCAGAGGTTTTGTTTGTTCTTCCCTTGCATGGCACAGCCTTGATTTAGACACTTTTAAAGGTCATATTTTAGCCATATCGGCCTTCCTGCACCTGCCAGACCAATATACCCTTTTTAAGTAATCCTTTGTGACTCTATTCCTTAAGGGCTTACAGCACCTTTTTCCTTCTGCCCCATTTGTCATGCTCCAATGGAATCTGAATCTTGTTCTTACATCACTCATGTGTACTCCTATTGAGCTGCTTCATTCTTGTCCTTTACGGCTTCTCATGATCAAGACTGCTTTTCTGGTGGCCGTCACATCAGCCAGGAGGGTTAGCCAGCTTCAGGTTCTTTCCATGAACCCTTCACACACCACTTTTTTTTCCTGGGCAAGCTGGACCTCAGGATGTGTGCCTCTTTCCTTTCAACCTTTCATGTTGGTCAGAGTATCACACTGCCTACCTTTTAAACTCTGCCTCACCCTCCATTGCCTAGACCCTAAAAGAGCTCTCTCGTTTTACTTTGATTGCACCAAAGATCACTGGGTGTACGATCAGCTCTTTATTGAGTTTTCTGGAGCAAAGAAGGGTATGGCTGTCCGAAACAGTACCATCTCCAAATGGATTGTGCTTTGTAACAAAATCTGCTATGCACTGGAGAAAAAACAACCCCCCATTCCACCATGGCCAAAGCCGCCACTACTACATTAGCACACAGTGTCCCAGTCCTGGGCATTTGTCAAGCAGCTACATGGGCATCTCTACACTCCTGCTGTGACTGCCAGGTCCGGCGTGGCAGCCATTTTGCCCATTCGATCCTCCAGGACTTTTTGGTCTAGCTATTTCCTAGACCCACCTTCGGGGAGCTATTGCTGACATATCTATTCTAAGGTGAGGATTCTGCAGTTAGATTGAAAAGTTACTGACCTTCGGTGATGCCTTATCTGTTAGTAACTAAACTGCATATTGGTCACTGACCCTCCCATCCTCCCCGCTCTGTGACCTGAGCTCTTTTGTAAAAAGATTGCACTAGATTCTTCACACTGGTTAACCCATGTACATTGGTTTTAATGTGACTCTGTGTTTTTGGCGCAGAAACAATCCCGAAAGAAACTGATGTCAGTGTGCCGGGGTGATGCTGAGCTGATAGATGCCACCTACCGGCACACAGAGGTACTGCTCAAGATTTTCCAGATCCAGTCTGACGCCTGAGAAACACTTTTTAGGTGAAGAATCTGCGGTTAGATAGACTCTCTGCCAGATAAGGTGTTACTGACGGTATGGTAACTTATCCATTACTGATGATCTGGTTATGGATTACTGCAAGGGTTTGGCTGATTTGGTATGCGCTAGCTCTCACTAGGTGTAAATAGGTACACTTTCAGCAAGCAATTAACCCATGGTGGTTAAGAAACAACTTCCAAAGACCTGCCAGGAGCCTCTTTGAAAGGTGCCCTTCCAAGTCATATTGATGACGAACACAGAACGCTAATACACACTAGGTGAAAATAAGTACACCTTCAGTAAGCAATGAACTCTGCCATGACCTAGAATCTGGAGCCTGCATTTTTGTTAAGAAACACGTTTGAAAGACCTGCCAGGAACCTCAATAAAAGGGGCCCTTCCTAGTCATATTGATGACTAACACTGCTGTGAAGTTGCAATTAGAATACGGATCCACACGGGGTACCACTTTGTTATAGGTGGAGTAAATTATACAGCTATACAGTATAAATTATGTTATATAATTAACAACCCAACATCAAAAATGAGTTTTTAGAAAAAGGAATAACATGATTTATATTTGTAATAGAAAAATGTTTAATCCATTTAATATATTAATAACAATAGTGAAAAACACTCACTATTTATATGTTATACATAAAATTAATTGTCTTTTACACACCATAGGTTCACAATTTCATTGAAATATTCCCAAAAATCACATTTAAATCACTTGCAGCCTCTCTTTCCAAACAGCCAACACATGTTTTGTGGTGTCCCAATCACGACTGCTTCACCAGGCATATAGGCCATCAATACAACTTTGGTGGGCGTCAAGCACCGCCCGCCAAGTTGTATCCGCCGCGCGTGTCTATGATATTTAGGAATATCAAGGATGCAGAACTATATGCCTGCTTCAATTTTATTTTCTGCATGTGTCACCATTTCTGTAGGACTATTTTATGAATGTCTGCAAGATTTGTCGGCATTTGTTGATTAATTGTCTATTTTTGAAGTGCACACATCATATTGATTCTAACATTTTTGTAGAATTTTTTTCACCTTGTTTTTGAGATGGAGATTTTATTAAGAGACCATTCCATTATATATATTTTTTTTAAATGGCCTCATTATTATATGTTGTTATTTTAATAGCACTAATTGTAGTCTTGGTGGGCTTATACTTCTCTGTCAAACATGATCCAATCCATATAAATAATGCACAACATAATAACAATAACCGAGATATTAAATTAAATTTTAAGAATAGATTTGATGGAAACTTTGGTAAAATACATATGCAAATCTGCTTAATGAGTATAACAGCATAATGAATGATTGTAATTGTTATATCTATAAACACTGCCTACTTCTGTTTCACAGGGTGTGTCCTATGCCCACTTACCTTTCTTATATGATCTTTCATAAAGTGTTTATTTTCCCTTATAGCCAAATAAGCCTTGTACTTGTATTGAAATTTTGGAAGTTATTTGTTTTCAGAGAGATTTAAAATGTTGCGACAAGAAGATGATGACCTCAAAGCCAAGATGTTTGCTGAATTAAAGGCTCTCCCAAAGGTTTATGTTGTCGGAACCAAGAATGATGAATGAAGTATTATACTGTTGTAAAGCGAAGACTAGTATGGTGATTTAAAAAATTAAAGGGGGGGGGGAGTTGTGAGATTGTTTTTTAATAAGGATGTAATGCATGATTTAGAGGTTTTAAGTTAGCTTGACAGGGCCTTAATCATCTTATATTTACATAATTTCACATTTGTAAAAAATAAAGTGAACAAGCATTCTCCCTGTGCATGTTTTTCTCTATGTGCTTTTCCATTTCAGAAAGTTAGCAGAATAAAAGTCTTGTACTTGGTAGTGTTTGATGTGTAAAACAATATTTGTATTAATGTTTCTGGTAGACACTTCTAGCCACAGATTTCTCACCTTTTGAGTATTTCCTATGCATCAGACTAGATCTAGAAACTTTTTAGGAGTACCTCTGCGAGCTGGTAGGTGGCACCATGGATCTCCACACTGACACTGTTCCACCCTGTAAATGACATGCAGAGTCATTTAAGTGCCACTCCCATGCATAGACGTCAGTTCCTTTTGTTGAGCGCACCAGATTTGGATCCCGAGTTACCTCTTGTTTCTTTGAGACAATTTGCTTGATGTAAAATAATGTTTTACAGTGTACAAGGGACATGTCACTCATACAGCGACAGGCTTTAAGCCCTGTAAAGACTGTTGAAAACAAATGTGTTTGACAGATCCCAACCACATTCACTTATGGTTGAGGCACGACTCTAAAGCCTACAGTGACTGTGCATGAATGAACCCGAAGGCCATACAATTCTACATTCCATTGGAGGATTCCGAGACCGGACAAGTCCAAGTCTAAAGTTCGGTCCCAGTTCTGTTAAAGAAAAAAGTCATCGGAGGCATTCCAGGGTTTGGTCTTTTACCTGATACAAATCTTCAGGTAAGTCAAAGAAAAAACACTAGAAAATTAATCAGGAATCTGCTCCTTTCCACCACTGCAACTTATTCCGGCACAGCCTGAGTTTCTGGGCTGCCCACCGCTTTCAAGAAGATAGAATTCCCCAAAGCCATGCTCCAACTCTTACTTGGCTCCCTGTGATGCGCCTATGGGCCCCAAGGGACAGAGAGGGTCTACAACTGGAGTACCTCTGGAAGTTTCGCCACCATCTGGACCCTCCGAACCAATATCAGGTCCTGGCACATTGACACCAGAAGGTAATACCTCAGTTGTCCTCTCTGATGTCGCATCTGCACTGGTTCGACCTTGTTTGAAGTAACAACCAGCTGTTGTTGAGGCTTCTGTACCTCCACTTCCTCTACCTGCACATTGTCAATACCATGCCCTTCATTCCCTGTTCAGCATGGATACCGGTAGCAACTACAATACCAATGAGGAGATTGGCCATCTTTAACACAAAAGCATTAGAATGACGACCTGCAGGAGACTAGTGGCCTTGACACTTCCACTGAGTCTGATCTCCTCTCACCCTCTAGCTTTACCACTGAGAAGAGCACTTCCTATGGCACGGTATTGTGTAGGGCAGACACCATCCTTGACCTCCAGCACCCATCCATGGAGGTCAAGACCAGTGTACTTAGTTGATTCATTATTCATTGGTGCAGACCTCTACTGATTTCCTTTTAAAATATAATGAGACCCTCAGTTTCTTTTTTGGGAGCATGGGCCAAACCTTGCTCTGGTCCCCCAGTCAATGGGCACATTTGCACAGCATCACTGCCCTGACCCTGGTGATCCTACATTTTGATCTCAGTCTTCCTAACCTGAAAGCTTGGTGGTGCAGATCCTCTGCAAGCAAGACTAACTCCAACACATAACCAAAGAGTCCCCCTGATAAAGAGTCAGAAGAAGTGAAGGTGTACAGGAAGAGGTTTTTCTCGTCCAGTAGCTTGGAGCTCCAGTTCGTGAATGACACCTGCCTGCTTGGGCAGTATTCTCATACTCTTTAGGAGTTGGTGGCTCAAGTCATCCCAGGTGTCTCTGATGATCTCTGACCAGTCCTCTGCTAGGCCACAGAGGACAGTTGCAACACAGCCATGTTTGTTGTGCTTTGGACACCACTGATCCCATTGCGTGGACCACTGGCATCAGTGGCGCCATTCACCGTCATGCCTGGCTGTGGTCCACCGTTTTTTCAGGCAATATCCAGTAGTCCCTCATGGTCATGCCATTCAACAGGACACTGGTGTTTGGGGACCAGGCAAACTCCACTTTTGAGCAGTTCAAGGAGCACAGGGCCACAGGTTTCTCCCTAGACTTATCTGCCCCTCCTTGCCAGCTGCATCAAACCTCCTTTTGCGACTTTGGCAGAGGTACCCCATACCACCGGCCAAACCAGCCTCCACAAGGTGCCCAGTATTTTTGCAGTCAAGGCCTTGTTGCCCACTGCCCCCGTCGTCATGGTCACGATCTCCCAGTTCACTACCCGAACTGCTGCAGCCCCAACTGCCAAACCCGTTTAGTGAGAGCTTAGTGGAACACAGCCACTTGGTAGGAGGCAGGATTAGACAATTTTTTGCCCGGTTGGCATGCCATAACATCAGACAGATGAGTCCTACAGATTGTTCGAGCTAAGCCCTACCTTTTATAATCTCACTGCTGCACTTTCTACTGTCCCACCCCCACCCCAGCGATTGACAGAGGACCTTCTCTCTTTGTAACAGCAGAAAGTGCAAGCCCTTTTGGCCAAAGGGGCTATCAGGAGGATGTCAGCGCCATAAGTAGGACATATTGTTAGTCCCACTACTTTCTGGTACCAAACAAGGATGGAGGCCTTCATCCTGTTTTAGACTTGCATCCTCTCAATGATTTACTTCGGAAGGAGAAATTCAAATTGTTCACTGTGGTCCAGGTCTTATTTGCCCTTGACCCTAGAGACTGGATGGTGGCTTTGGACCTGCAAGACACCTATATACTTCCATATACTTGTCCTGCAAGCCCATCAGCGCTACCTGTGGTTTGTGGTGGGACAGGAGCATTTTAGTTTGCTGTGCTCCCCTTTGGTCTCACTAGCACCCCGTGGTTGTTGGCGAAAGTTATGGCAGTGGTAGCTGCACAGCTTCAGGGGTGCTAGTCTTCCTCTATCGCTACAAGTGGTTGTTGAAGGCGGCCTCGCCCCAGGCAGTCGTTGGCCTGGATTTCAGTAAGGTTGACAAGGAGGATGCTGAAACTGATGGGCTCCTGCATCCTGCTAGTCAAGCATATGTGAGCTCTGCAGTGAGATCTGAAGCCTCGGTGAGGCCAACATCAGGGGGACCTCTCAGGCTTCAGTCAGATTTTAGAGGAGACTGCAAAAGATCTGCAGTGGTGGTTACTGTACGGCAATGGAATCTGCGGCTGCTCCCTCCCCCTACTCCACCCAGAGTTGACAGTGAATACGGATTCATCGCCACTGGGTTGGGGGGTCTATCTGGCAGAGTTGGAGATCAGAGGTCTCGGCTCCAGCAGAGTCCAGATTCCATATCAGCCTTCTGGAGCTGAAGACTATCTGCTTGGCTTTGAAAGCGTTCCATCAGTCCATCAAGGGGAGGCTTGTTTCAGGTTCTCACTGACAACACTATTACCCTGTGGAACTGCATCTGTGCCAGGAGGCCCTGCTTCTCTGGAAATGGCTGGATTATCAAGAAATCGCCTGGTGGTGTACCACCTGGCAGGCTCTTTGATTGTTTGGGCAGACAAACTCAGCCATCAACACCTAGTGAATCATGAGTGGCAGTTACACCTGGAGGTGGCACAAGATCTCTTCTGTGAATGGGGAGTACTTCGCTCGATCTCTTAACCACCGCCAAGAACATAATTTTCCAAGGTGTATCTCACTTGGAGATGTTCTGCCTCAAGTGGAACTCAGGACTCCTATATGCCTTCCCACCCACACCACGCCTGAATTTTCAAGCAGATCAGCACCTACCAGGCCCAAGTCAAGTTATCCTAGTGGATATGGTTTTGGCACTCAGAGTATTGTATCTAAAACTCATGGGCTTCAGCATTTGTGCTCTGATCAAGCTGGCCCTCTGGGAGGTTCTGCTGTTGCAGGAGCCCGGCAGGCTTGCACCCGGGCCTTCACAGTCTCCACCTTCATGTTTGGTGAATGAGCGGCAATAGCTGAGCACCTTCCACCTACTCCAGAGGTGGTTGATGTCATCTTGGCTACCAGGTATCCCTTAACACAAACTGAATACAACTGTTGTTGAGACAAATTTGTGAGTTGGTGGTGCATGCTAGATTGAATCCCTTCAGGCCATGTTATCTGACATTTTGTTGTTTGTTTTGTCACTGGTCTGGCAAGGCTTTGCTCTGAGCCAAGTTAGAAGGTCCCTTTCGATTCTTTCATCCTTTTATTTTTACAGTTACCGGATCAGAACCTCACTGTTTAAGTCTCCAGTTGTTATGCACTTTTTGAAAGGTGTAGAACATTTGTATCCTTCCTCTTCCTTTGTCATGCAACAGTGGTACCTTATATGATTCATTACTTTTGTGATGTGAAATCCCTTTGAGCCACATCACAGCTGCCCGTGGCCGGTTTTCACCCTTTTGACGGCATTCCTCGTCGCCATTACATTGGAGTGTGAGTGAGCGTCAAGCTCTCTGTCTCAACCTGCCATACACTACATTCCACATCAGTCAAAACATCATACTCCTGGTGTTCTATATTCAGCCTCACCACTCTTTACAGAGAATCCATCTCTTGGACCCAAGAGAGTGCTGAGCCTTTACATATATTGTACCAAAGAACACCGGGTGGATGATCATCATTTTGTGAGGTTCTCTAAAGAGGAAACGAAAGCAAGGTTTTGCAGACGAGAACATCTCCCACTGGACTGTGTGTTCTGCACTAACATTTGCTGTGCACCGGCTGAAAAGCAGCCTCCAGAAGGACTGCCTGCTCATTCTACTAGGGCCAAAAGTTCTGCCACAGAGTTGACATGCAGAGTCCCTGTCCTGGACATTTGCCAGACAGCTGCATGTGCGTTCCTCCATATATTCACATAGCACTATTGTCTAAAAAGTCAGTTTTGCCAAGAGTGGCATTTTGCCAGCTTGGTTCTGCAGGCCTTTCTGCTTTGAATCAATTCACAGACCCACCTCCAAATAGGTACTGCTTTGGTATCTGTTCCAAAGGTGAGGAGTTTGCAGCTAGAAGTCTCTGTCAGAAGAATAGTTACTTACCTTTGGCAGCCCTCTTTCTGGTAGAGACTCTAGCTGCAGATTGATCCCCGACCCTCTCATCCACTGCAATCCGTGATTGGACTCTATCCATTAATAAGATCCCGAGTCTTGGAATCTGCACACTGGTCAGGCAGACTTGCTTTTGGGGCTCTGTATCTGGGGGCCCAGACACTCTTGAAAGGAACTGGCTTCAGTATGTGGAAATGGCACCTAAAGGGTTCCACAAGTCACTTCTGGAGCGGAAAAGCATCAGGGTTGGGCCCCATTTGCCACCTGCCGGAGCTCAGAGGTACTGCTGAAAAGTTCCCTGGTTCCCTCTTGGGGGATAAAAAAAGGTGAGAAATCGGCAATTAGATAGAATTTCTACTGGAAAAAGCATTACCAAATGTAAGTAAATTGTTTGTCATCCTCACAAGGAAGCCATGCTTAGGATGTTCGTGGTTTTGCAACATTCAAGTTCGTTTGCTTTAGTTTTACTTGTTTATTATATAAATCGCATGTAATTTCTTCCATTTCCTCAGTACACATCTTTAATACTATGCAGCAGTAGTTGTTTACTAAATATATTTAATATATCTTTTTTAATTACATTTTTTAATAAAACAATACAGAAACATCCAACAATATATGCACCTGATTAGTTACGAAGTAGTATAAAAAGGCATCAGTAGTATATGATAAGTGTTGAATTGAAGCTAAACTACACTTTCATTTCATGGTCCCCCGTTAGTCGTGTCAGTGTTTACCGCAGCTGCAATGCTTTCTGACCTCTCCATTCCGCCCCAGCACCATCCCAACCCTCTGACCCCCACATGACTCAAACATAATGCGCTATTATTGTGGCAATTTCCCTGAGCATACATCAGTACAAAAAGGTAAACACAGTTTTTATCCTTGAGAGCTAATGATGTAGTTTCCATTAAAGTGTTTGGTTGTTGGCTTAGTAGATACCTTTCTAGTGGCCCTTAAATATCTTTGGGTCTTGAACTAGATAGTAACTGTTCAGCATAGATTCCCAACGTATCTTTAAAATATATTAGGTCTTGCAGCCACTCTTTGAATTTTGATGCATGCCCGCTACCCCACCTGCACGCTATTTGTAATTTTGCGAGCAATAAGCTGAGGGAGACGTACCTAAGATATTCCGCATCTAGATCCTCACTATATACCAACAGGGCGATTAGTGGGGTGAGTGTTAACTGCACTGAAACCATGAAAGACAGGGATGTCTCAACCTCTCTCCAGTAAAAAGGAATCGAGAAGCAGTCCCAAGCTAAGTGTGAAAAATCGGCGCGCTCTGCCTCTCATTAAGCGCAGACATCATCCACTCGCAATCTGAATTTATGCAGGCTAGTCGGTGTATAGTATAAACGGTGTATAGGGTGACCAGATTTTGAGGAGCTAAAACCGGGACAGGTCAGACATAAAAGGAATAAAGACATAACGCTCACTTTTATATCTGGCCTGTCCTGTTTTTTTTATTTTTAGCGTGCATACGTGTGTGTGCGCACATTTACATGACTGCATATATAACATTAGCTATGGGGGCGTGGCCAAGATGGCGGCGTGCTAGGACGTGCATGTCCGAGCTCCGCCGCCCTGGCCCTGTAGATAGCTGACTGGCCTGCTGGGGGGTCGCCTTGAGGCCCCCCCGAAGAGACAGACGCCTCTGAGGGCCGCGATCTGCCCCTTGAAGATTCTGGGGCACGCTGCGCGGCTTCCAGTTTGTGGGAGCTGGCGGGCCCTGAAGCGCGCCTAGGCCGCGGAGCGGTGCGGGCGGCGGCCAGGGCCGACGTGTGGTTTTTCCCCTGGCGACTTGCTTGGTTCGGCGCCGGGGGGGCTGAGGGCCGAGGAGGCTCGTTTTTTTTTAGCCCTGTTGTTTGCAGGGCTCTGCTGAGGGCCTGGGCCCCAGGATCCTGGCGCTATGTGCGCGGGGGGCTCCCTTCCACGCTGGAGCCGGCTGGGGACGGGAGCTGATACCCGCAGCCTGGATTGCCTCTGTGAAGACGGAGGGGAGGCCTGAGATCTCGGTCGCAGACGGGGAGGTGGTCGCATCGCCACGGGATCGCCCTGCACACACCAAGACTGCTAGTAAGCACGGGCCCAGTCATACGGGGGCAGAAGCCACAAATTGGAACACCGCAGGATAGGATCACCGGGTGCTGGATCCGGACACTGGGCCCGTTCCGGAGACACTGCCACGATTACTAGTGAGTGCGTACCAGGGCATAAGAAGGTACCGGGTGCGGGGCCCAGGCACAAAACATGACGTAGCGATTTCGAACGCTCTGTCACAGGCGGAGTTGTTGAAGATACCTGGGGAGCTGGCCCAGCGATTTGCGATTCGGCCTGTGAACTATGGCGACGTCTAAGTCTAAGCGAGAGCGGTCAGTGAAGGAAATGCTGGCAGGGGCCCGTCTGACATCAGGTGGCATGGCTGAGGACTTACCGGCGACAAGACCTCCGGAGGGTCGGCTGGATGTGGGTTCAGATGGAGGGGCGCCGGTCACGAAGGGCTTTTTGACTCGCTCCATAGCGAAATACAGGAGTTGCGACAGGACATATCCCAGGAGATGAAGGACCTGCGGGGAGAGGTGACCTCCTTGGGAGAGCGTGTCTCGCAGTTGGAGGATGGCGAGATTCCTCGTGGCAAAGAATTAGCGGGCCTGCAGCAGGAGGTTGTCCGCCTCCGAGAGCAGCAGGATCATCTCCAGATAGCAGTCGAGGATTTGGATCGCTTGAGGAGACAAAATATCTGCATCCGGGGGGCCCCGGTGGGGGCGGAGAAGGAGGACATTTGGGACTTTGTGAGGGGCCTATTTCGCTCCCTACTTGGCCCGGATGAGACGCAAGAGATAGTCCTAGATAGAGTTCATCGAGTCAGTTGGGCGGGTGGCCCCGGAGACCGTCCGCCGGATATTCTAGCTTGTCTTCACAACTTTGTCCTTAAAGAACGGATTCTGCAGCGAGCCCGCAATCTCCAGAAGGTACTCTTTAGAGGACATGAACTTCAACTATTCCATGACCTTTCTGTGCATACGTTGCAAAGGAGGAGATAATTTAGACCGATCACAGAGTACTTGCGGGCTCACAATGTGTCTTACTCTTGGGGTCATCCGTTTCGCCTGGTCTTTCGCTGGGAGGAGCAGCTTCGGCAAGTGACATCTGTCTTGGAGGCAGCTCGGATCCTGGGTCTGGAGGATATATGCCAGGTGTCGAGCGAGGGGGCGGCCTTGTCGGGGGGCGGCCCCCCGCGCTGGCGGTGAAGGGAGAAAAGGCAGAAGCTGCAGCGCCCAACGGCCTCGGAGCTAAGATCAGAGAGGGAATCTGCTTTGAGTAGTGTGGCAGCTGGAACCTCAGTGTAGAGAAGAGTGCTCGGGGGAGTCCCGGTTGGCGGTTGGCCTTGCAGCGAACGGCATGTCGGCCGTTGGAGAGGGTCGGTGCGGCGGGGGTAATGGACGTGGATCACCAAATATGGCTGGATCTATTGCCCTCTGGAGACTTTTCCTCGTGAGGACGGATGTGCGAGGACTTTTATGTTTTGTGCACCTGTTGTGCGTTTTGGTTAAATGCTGTTGGGTTTCCCGGCGAGGTTGTCACTTGAGAGGAGATATTCCCAGGGCTTGTGGCTATAGGTGGGCTAGATTTTGGCACGGGGTGTCCTTCTTGCGCGTTCCTTCCCTCTCTGTTTGCTGTCTTTACCTTAGCATATGATTATCAAATGTACGAGCTTGAATGTCCGTGGGCTCAATAACCCTACCAAGAGGTTAGCCGTCCTGTCCACCCTAGAGAGGTCAGGGAGTCACATATGCTTGCTACAGGAGACTCACCTCATCCCGAAATACACTTATCGTATGCGCTCTAGGTGGTTCCCCAGGCAGTTTTGGTCCTCGGCAACATCAAAGCATGCAGGGTTGGCGATACTACTAGCGCGCTCATTCCCAGGGGAAGTGGTGTCAAAAGTGCATGAGGTGCAAGGGAGGCTCCTGGCTATGCGATTGAGACTGGAGGGTTTTTCCTTCACTATCGCTTCACTGTACGTGTCTAACTCCCAGCAGGAAGCCTTCTTAAAACGAGCGTTGACCCCACTGTTGCATTTCCTGGGTGGCGCTATTCTGGTTGGGGGCGATTTCAATTTGGTGATGGACGGGGGTTTGGACCGTTCAGGTCACAGGTGGGGGCAGACAGGGTCAATAACGGAGGTGGGTCGTCACTGGCTGAGTGAGTGTGGCTTGGTGGATGTGCGGCGTAGGGCTCACCCTACGTTAAGAGATTACTCCTTTTACTCTGCAGCGACTAAGAAATATGCTAGGCTGGACCTCTTCTTGGCCTCGCAAGAGTTTCTTTCCCGGTTCACTGATTGAGCCTCGAACCCTGTTGGACCACGCCCCGGTTACTGTGGTGGTCCGCACGAATATGGAGCGAGTGAGTGCATCGGGGTGGCAGTTTAGGGACTCAATGCTTCAGAGCGATGTAACAGTACAGGCGATCCGCAAGGCAATAATAGACTACCTCGGCCGTAATGACGACGGGACCACTAGCACTGCGACGCTGTGGGAGGCATTGAAGGCTGTAGTGAGGGGGGAGGTGATGTCGCTCTCCGCTAGGGACAACAAGGCAAGGAGACTACTTAGAGCGGATCTGGAGCAGCGAATGAGCATACTGGAGCATTCACACAAACACACCGGAGCACCAAGAGTATGGCGCGAGCTTGAGAAAGTAAGGAAACAGTTGAGAGGGCTGGACTGGGATAGGGCAGAATATGCGGTGGCGCTCCTCAAACAAAAGTATTATATAGGAAGTAATAAATGTGGTAAGCTGTTAGCGCATCGGTTGCGAGCGCAGCGAGCGGCGTCAATGGTACAAATGGTTCGCTCTTCCTCGGGAACGGAAGCACGTACAAGTGACCAAATAGCGGAGACCTTTGCAGAGTTTTATCAGGCACTATATCAGGCTGAAGAGCCCGGTAATTCAACACCGGAGGCCTTTCTAGAGAGTATACCAATTACGCCTTTGTCTGAGAGGGATGCGGCTTCTTTAGAGCAACCTATAAGAGCAGAAGAGGTTATATCAGCCATATCACGCTTGCAGGCCGGGAAGTCACCTGGGCCCGATGGCTTCTGTGCACTTTTTTATAAGACCTTTTGTATGGAACTTGTACCCGTTTTAGTGTGACTTTTTAATTCCTTTCGACTCACGGGGGCTCTCACGCCTAGCATGCTTGATGCCACTATCGTGGTAATTCCGAAGCCGGGGAAGGACCCTGAGGACTGCGCCTCATACAGGCCGATCTCGCTGCTGAATATCGATGCCAAACTGTTTACTGGCATACTAGCGCACCGCCTAAATTACTTTATGCCGGGCTTGGTCGACCCTGATCAAGCGGGATTCATACCGCATAGACAGTATAGCGATAACACCAAGCGACTGCTCCATCTATTGGATAAAACGGATCGCTCTCGAAGGGAGGCGCTATTTCTTTCTATTGATGCTGAAAAGGCGTTTGATAGGGTTCATTGGCCATACCTGTTTAAGGTGCTAGAGCGCTTCGGGCTGGGACCCGGTTTCATGGCATGGATCCGGTGTATCGACTGAGCGCCCCGGGTGGCGGTACGGGTTAATGGGACGCTCTCGCTGCCATTCTCGGTTCAAAGAGGAACCCGGTAGGGGTGTCCCCTCTCGCCTGGCGCAGCGGCTTCGTGACGACCCTAGGATTTCGGGCGTGAAGTTTGGGGGAGATAAGCACCTCATCTCATTATACGCGGATGATGTGATTCTTACTCTGGCGGAACATGCGACCTCGCTGCCTGTGCTAATGAGTGTACTTGAGGAATTTGGACGGGTCTCGGGTTTCCGAATCAATATGCTAAAGTCACGAGTAGGCCATGAGTAGGTTTATCAGCGCTGAGCATGAAAGAGATTTGAGGGCCCGATTCTACTTCATATGGTCATCCTCAAAGCTCCCATACTTTGGGGTTGAGTTAGGCTCCACGGTCGCCCATACAGTGGCGTTGAATTATATGAAATTGACGCTGGAGGTGCAGCGAGATTTGGAGTGCTGGGGGAGGTTTAAACTGTCTTGGTTGGGTAGGGTGGCAGCTGTTAGGATGACCATCTTGCCACGCGCATTGTACGTGTTTCAGGCACTTCCGGTGGAACCCTCGCCACGAACAAAAACAACCTTTCAAACAGCGGTCCTAAGATTTATATGGGAGGGGAAAGCGGCGCGGCTACCACAACGTGTGATGTATCACCCTAAGCGGGAGGGGGACTGGCGGTCCCCTGCCTCCTGAGATACTTTCAGGCAGCACAATTGCGTTTCCTATTGGAATGGAGCCGCCCGTCCTCCGAGAAGCATTGGTGTTTCATGGATCAGGCAGTGGTTGGCTCACATATCTGGAAGGAGCCTTGGCTTAAGCGCCATCACAGAGCGCGTGGGTTGTACGTATCCCCGGTCACGGAGGTATCGATGAGGGTGTGGGATCATGTGGCCAGCCGTATGGGACTGACAACCTTTCCGTCCCCGATTACCCCCCTGGGCGCGAACCCTGATTTTGGTCCAGGCCTTCAAATGGAAGCACTTCATCAGTGGCATGAAGGGGGTTGTAAAAGGGTTGGTTGTTTTTTTGATGACCATGGAGTGATCCCCTTTGACCAGATGAGGGAAACATATGGCTTAACTGAGGCAGACAGGATGATGTATTATCAGATACGACACTGGGCTCTGTTACCAGCCAATAGACCATTAGTAGATAGGCCCTTAACACCGTTTGAAAAATGGATTATAATGAAAAAGGATGATAAGCAACTGATCTCCGAGCTTTATGCTCTCTTGCGGGGGGGGGTCCGACCGCCCAAAACTAAGGGTCTGCTGGGATGGGAGAGGGAGCTGGATAGAGAGCTGTCTGAGGAGGAGTGGGAGAGCATTTTTTACAGGACACATCACACAGCTTACAATGCGGCAGGAAGAGAGTCTGCCTATAAAATGGCATCCTACTGGTACTATACTCCAGCAAGGATTCATGCCTGGGACCCCGCTAAGTCGGATTTGTGTTGGAGGGGGCATGGGGGGACGGGGTCGCTTGTCCATCTCTTGTGGCATTGCCCTAAGCTCCATTGGTACTGGGAGAATATAATAGACTATATTGACTCGGCTTTTGATACTCATATCCCCAGATTTCTGGCGTACATCTTGCTCGGCCTTCCCAACGCCCTCACTTTCCTTTTGAGATCTATGCAAGGTCGACAGATGGCCTTAACTTTAAATGAAGCCACACAGCTGTTGTTAAGCATGTGGGGGTCTGACCAGATCCCGACGCTAACATTATGGCTCCATAAGCTTTGGTTTATTCTCGCTATGGAAAAGCTCACCCTGTCTTCATTGCAGAGTAGTGGGGATTTTAAGGAACTTTGGCAACCATTCTTACAAATACTATCTACGGAGTTCACGGAACTGACATGCCCAACCTACTTGAGGGGTTTGAAGCTGAATTGAGGGGGGAGAGGCGAGCGTGCAATAGTTACGTATACCCGGGGCCATGATTTCGCTGGGGCAAGTCCTGGGATTGCAAGATGCTGATGTGATCTGATATGCCAACTGTGGGGAAACTATGTTTGATGTTATGTCTAGTTCTTTTTTATCGCTATGCATAGAGCATGTTTTATGTTAACGCAGTGGTCCTATTTTGAAGCGTTGCATATGCGTTGTTTATAACTGAAAATACCAATAAACAGATTTGATCCATAACATTAGCTATGGCTTGACCTCCCACCCCTGCACCCCCAACCCTCCCCCACCCGTGTCTCTCTGCTCGGAGCAGGTAGGGGACCGTGTTGCCTGACAGTATCAGATAAATTAATTATTTCATAGTTTGTATTCGTTTTTAATTTATGTTTCCCTTAGTAATCTGACCTTTGTCCCAAAAACCGGGACATTAAAAATTAAAGGAAGCGTCGGGACACCTGGACAGGTGACTGTCCGGGGAAATCCAGGACGTCCGGTCACCCTACCTGTGTAAGAAATGAAAATTAATAATCCGTAATTTACTGCTTGAGGCAATTCTGTCCGTTTGTTGGCGGCAATACAACCACTACTCATTTGACAACGGTCCCAACCCTCCCTCACCCTGGATCTTACTGCCAGCTGTTTACACTGCACGGATTGGTATTGGCATCGGAGGGTGGTGTGAATGTCTCGAAGTACGCCTCCACTCTTCGGCATACAGACACCTCGCAGTGTGACCTTAAAGGCCTCCCAAAATTGTGCAGACCTATGACACAGAACCTTGATTAATGTCAAAGAAATCTGTGATTTCCTGTCTCAATTCATCTTGAAATGGGACGTCGAGGAGAAGGGCGAGAGAGGCGCTCCCCAACAAAGAGGGAAGCTGCCACCGGCAGGGTGAGTCGCAGCATGACAGGTGAATGGTGTGAGTACGTGTCGGTTAGATATCCCTCACCCAGACCAAAAGCACATGTGTGATAAGCCAGTATTCTAATCTTGACCAGCTAGCACGGACACTGGAGTAAAAGGTACCTTCTTTACTGCATAGGTGGAGCCAAGGCTAACCATCTATTATGTAATTTGATGTTATTATGTTGCACAAGTGTTTGGCAGCTGTCTTGTAGGATGTAGTTGTGTGAAATTGTTTATCTAAGGTGGTGGTGCAAAATTTAAGTCCTCCCTTCCCCCAATAGTATATGTGTGGACCCAATATCTGCTATGTGAGCCCATAAGGTGTCAAAAAAGTAGGGATCGTCCATATTGGGCAACGGACTACACTAATCAATTGTTGTGCCAGTCTGCCCATATTTCAGTGTATCTACCCTGTGGGTCATTTTGAGCACCCTTGGGCACATACGGTATGTCCTTAGGGACCAATATGGTGCTACCTCATGAATACGATGAGTAAGCAGCAAATTGATGATATGAGGCCCAGTGAGTAGCAAATGATGCCTGTCCTCCAGGGGCAAAATGAGTCTCTTGGAGTAATGCCAGGTGTCTAGTTTGCCTATCCAAGTATGCAAGAATACAACAGGCAGTTGAGGTTGGGGGCAGAGCTCGAGGGGGTGTCATCAGTTCTATTCAATATTATTCAGCATGGGGGTTCGTTTCTCAACAACTTGCAGCACTTGTATCATTGCCAAACGGTATCTTTCATCTACAGTCAGTGCATGAAAAGATATACCATACAGTGAACACATAAAACCCCATCACTCCCCCTTCCACACTGACATCCCAATCCTGTCAGGTATTGCCCTGTCATCAAAATCCCTACATAACCAAACTAAATTAACCATAGGAATTTCAACTGGTATGGGGTGTCCCCTGGGAGGTCACCTGGTAAGCCAAGTGGTAGACCCTTCCTGGCGCGAGGGTGCTCAGGAGTCAATGATCATCCTAGGAAAAGAAGAAAGGTTGCCCCTTTAGATCAGCTGGAAGAACAAAAGTAGAATAAAATGCCCATGAACCAAGGCTATTCTGTATTTAGTCAGACTGACAGAGACCCTAAGGAGAAGACAGGGTCACCTGTCTGAAATTATTTTTCAAGTCTTGAGCAAGTAAACAATGTGTATACAGGGGGTTGGGTCAAGGAGGGGGTTCCTCTCTAGACAATAAATCTTGGTCAGACATGGATGGAGAGGATTCAGGATGGCTGGGATTGCGGACTGATGGCGAGTCCTGCTGTCTGCAACTCTCCAGGTACTCCCCAACTTGCTGCAGGGTGGTGAAAATATGGGCTTTGCCTCAATGCATGATGCAAAGCCTGGCAGGGTACAACATTGCATAGGCAAGGTCTGCCTGTTTTAGTTTCTGTTTTATTGCAGTATAATTCCTGCGGGCGTCGTGCACCGTGACACTGAAGTCAGGATATATGGATAGGTGATGCCTTTGAACTGCAGCTTACATTGCTCTCATGCCATCCTTAAGGATACATCTCTGTACCTGTAGTTCAAAAGTCGAGCTATTATTGGGCAAGGGGGAGCACCCGGAGGGGCCTTGAAGCAAATGATCTGTGCGCCCACTTCACTATTAACAGCTGTGAGAAGGAATCTGCGCCAAATAGGGCAGTGTGGAGGCATTTGATCTAGTGCTCCATACGACCAGTGTCCGTGGATTCCAGGATTCCCACTATTCGCAAATTGTTCCTTCTGGAGCGGGCTTCAAGGTCTTCATTTTTTGCCACTATTATTTTCAAAATGTTTTCCATTTGTAATAGTTGCTCGCCTTTAGCATGAACAGTATCTTCTATTGTGGAGATTCTTTGTTCAGCCTCGGTAAGCCTCCCATCTTACTTTTCCACTTTATTCGTGAGTCAAGTCTGCCAAACATACAATCCATCTTGTTGTCGATAGAGGCTAGGCTGCTTTGGATTGCGAGCAGGAGAGATTTCATGTCTTTAGATCCCGGGGCACTCTCAGCATGCTGATGGTCCTAGAGTACCTATTCCATATTGTCGCTTTGAAATCTGGCTGATTTTCTGGCTTCAAATTGTAGCTTTATTTGATTTCTGTCAGATTTCCCCATGGTGACTCCACCCCAATTAAGAATCAGACTGAGGAAGCAGCGAGGGTATCCAAGGAACGGTGCCCCTTGCGGTACTCATAATTAATCAGTATGAGCTGTGCCCAATATTCTCCCATGGCGCAGGAGAGTTCCTCTGTGCTGTGCCGCCACACTTTTAACCGCAATGCGTGGTCTCTCAGCGGCGAATGTCCGACAACCCCCCACAGCCAGCTGCCACGATCGCTCAGCCGCCTTTCCTTTTTCTTATATCGCTCATGGCGGTAAGTGCTTCAGAGGACTTGGGTTGCTGTTGCGGAAGGATTGTTGGGCACGTAGTGGAAGCTCGGAAAGAAGAAGGGCGGGGAATTGTTTCCCCGATCATCCCCTCGTCGCCGCTCCACTCAGGGTCTCCTCAGGCGCAGCATCCACCCCGCAAGGCGCCACGTGCGCCTGTTTGCATCACAGGATCCGTCAGGGCCTTGCCTCACCTCGCTCCCGGGCCCATCACGGTGCCAGCATCGGTTCTCCCCCAGGGCACCTCCTGTTTCGTCAGTGCAGAGTGTCCACCTCTGACAACACTGATCCCTTGCCTCACCTTAGGGCTCAGCACGACAGCCACGCAGCAGGCCTGACATCAAGCATCGTATCCACCAGTCCCGCTCCCAGGTGTACCTCGGCAGCTTTGGCACAGCACCCCATGCTTGTGGGAGTCCTCGGCTGATGAGCCAACCACCATATAGAGGGTGAGCTGTTTCTCCATATTCAGGCAGGCAGGTCAGCTCTGCGGCTCCGCCATGTCAGTGCACTCCATCGTTCTCATCGGGGAAAGGCCTCACTGCCAGGCAGGCAGGTCAGCTCTGCGGCTCCGCCATGTCAGTGCACTCCGTTGTTCTCATCGGGGAAAGGCCTCACCGCCTGCTTGGGTTGTGCTGGCAGGGTTTTTGGCACCTATTCCCCCATGTTAGCAAGGCTCTCATGCAACCCTGTTATATTAAAAGAGGAGACAGGGTTTTGGGATGCTCCCTGGGAGGATAATGTTGACTGATGCTCCCAGGCTGCTATCCCCCCCCCCAATATTTGATGTATCTTGTGTTGAAAAGTGATTGGTTTACGTAAAAGTATCTGTGTTAATCCAGCCATGTAGTTCACGTTTCACCATACTGAGAGTGTAGCTATTTCTATATAAAACCCTGTAAAATGTCATGTTTTTGGGAGCTGTCCCACACTTTTTCTGCCTTTCTGTCTGAGCAGACTCCTCACTCGTCTGTTTACTCACTTTATACTTTGCGCTTTTGCTGCAATCTTTGAAGGCAAATTCTCTCTTTTCTTATGGTTAATTATATTTGGTTGTGGCTGCTTACTTGCTTTGGAATAGACCTTATGTTGATACTCTTGCATTGTTTAACCGGTTCTGTGCCGCGGACGTAATGGTTACGTCCTGCGGCACAGTGCTGCTGTACCGAGGACGTAACCATTACGTCCTCGGCACACAGCCCAGAGGGAGCGCTCTCTCTCCCTCTGTGTGCTTCCCCCCACCACTCCAAAGGCAGGGATGGAAGGGGAAGCCCTTCCCCTTCCACCCCTTATCCCCCCGTGACATCAGCGCGCTGTTTGTCACAGAGCCTCCACAATCCACGCTGGAAGCACAGCTTCCAGCGCGATCAGAAGAGAAATGCTTTGCATTTCTCCTTCGATCACGTGGGGGAGGCCGAGAGAGGCTTCAAAGGGAAGGAAATGTATATCCTTCCCTTTGAAGTCTCTCTCTGCGTTTTGGCAGCCGAATCGAAAGCAATCAGGCTGTCAAAACGCCCACTAGACACTAGGGATTTAAAAAAAAAAATGAAACTGGCATAAGGGAGCGACCCCTTGGGCAAGGGTCGCTCCCGGGGGGGCACTTTTTTTGAAGGCCTTTTCTGCCCCGCCTGGGGGCAGATCGGCCTATTATTAGGCCGATCTGCCCCCAGGGGCGGCAGAAACCTCTAGGCACCAGGGCTAAAAAAAAATTTTATTTTGTTTTAGGTGTGGGGAGCGACCCCTTAGGCAAGGGTCGCTCCCATAGGTGGCAAA
The DNA here is from genome assembly GCF_031143425.1 of Pleurodeles waltl. Lineage (NCBI taxonomy): Eukaryota > Metazoa > Chordata > Amphibia > Caudata > Salamandridae > Pleurodeles > Pleurodeles waltl. Next base: position 852,483,874 of record NC_090444.1, read on the forward strand.
TTATATTTAGGACATTTCTGCTCCCCTTGGGGGCAGATTGTCCTATTTTTATGAGGCCAATCTGCCCCCAAGGGGGGCAGAAACCACTAGACACCAGGGAGTTTTTTTTTTGTTCGTGAATTTCACGTAAGGGGAGCGACCCCTTAGGCAAGGGTCGTTCCCCTGGGGGGCAAATTTATTTTAGGCCATTTCTGCCCACCAGGGGGGCAGATCAGCCTATTTTAATTAGGCCGATCTGCAACCACTAGGCACCGGGGATTTCTTTTGTTGTTGTTGTTTTACAGATGGGGAGCGATCCCTTAGGCAAGGGTGGCTCCCCTGGAGGGGCAAATTGTATTTAGGCCATTTCTGTCCGCTTTGGGGGCAGATCGGCCGATTTTAGGTCAATCTGCCCCCAAGGGGGCAGAAACCACTAGGCACCAGTGATCTTTTTTTTTGCGCTGTCACGCAAGGGGAGCGACCTTCTAGGCAAGGGTCGCTCCCCGGGGGTGTGTGGGGGGAGGCAAATTTATTTTAGGCCATTTCTGCCCCCCCTGGGGGCAGATCGGCCTATTGGTATTAGGCGGTCTGCCCCCGAGGGGGCAGAAACCTCTAGGCGCCAGGGCAATTTTTTTTTTTTTTTTTTTTTGTTTGTTTTTGTAGAGATGGGGAGCGACCCCTTAGGCAAGGGTCGCTCCCCTGGAGGGGCAAATTGTATTTAGACCATTTCTGCCCCCCTTGGGGGCAGATCGGCTGATTTTAGGTCAATCTTCCCCCAAGGGGGGCAGAAACCACTAGCACCAGGGATCTTTTTTTTTGCGCCGTCACGCAAGGGGAGCGACCTTGTAGACAAGGGTCACTCCCCGGGGGTGTGGGGGGGCAAATTTATTTTAGGCCATTTCAGCCCTCCCTGGGGGCAGATCGGCCTAGTGGTATTAGGCCGATCTGCCCCCGGGGGGCAGAAACCTCTAGGCGCCAGGGCAATTAATTTTTTTTTTTTTTTTTTTTTTTTTTTTTTTTTTTTAGGGATGGGGAGCGACCCCTTAGGCAAGGGTCGCTCCCCTGGAGGGGCAAATTGTATTTAGGCCATTTCTGCCCGCTTTGGGGGCAGATCGGCCGATTTAAGGTCAATCTGCCCCAAGGGAGGCAGAAACCACTAGGCACCGGGGATCTTTTTTTTTGCACTGTCACGCAAGGGGAGCGACCTTGTAGGCAAGGGTCGCTCCCCGGGGGGAGTGTGGGGGGCAAATTTATTTTTAGGCAATTTCTGCCCCCCCTGGGGCCGGCTGAGCTAGAGGCCAAAATCCACAGGTAGACACTTTGCAAAAAACACCTCTGTTTTCTGTGAAAAAATGTGATGTGTCCAAGTTGTGTTTTGGGCCATTTCCTTTCGTGGGCGCTAGGCCCACCCACTCAAGTGAGGTACCATTTTTATCAGGAGACTTGGGGGAACGCTGGGTGGAAGGGAATTTGTGGCTCCTCTCAGATTCCAGAACTTTCTGTCACCGAATTGTGAGGAAAATGTGTTTTTTAGCCAAATTTTGAGGTTTGCAAAGGATTCTGGGTAACAGAACCTGGTCAGAGCCCCACAAGTCACCCCATCTTGGATTCCCCTAGGTCTCTAGTTTTAAAAAATGCACAGGTTTGGTAGGTTTCCCTAGGTGCCGGCTGAGCTAGGGGCCAAAATCTACAGGTAGACACTTTGCAAAAAACACCTCTGTTTTCTGTAAAAAAAAAATGGGATGTGTCCACGTTGTGTTTTCGGCCATTTCCTTTCGTGGGCGCTAAGCCTACCCACACAAGTGAGGTACCAATTTTATCGGGAGACTTGGGGGAACGCTGGGTGGAAGGGAATTTGTGGCTCCTCTCAGATTCCAGAACTTTCTGTCACCGAAATGTGAGGAAAATGTGTTTTTTTAGCCAAATTTTGAGGTTTGCTAAGGATTCTGGGTAACAGAATCTGGTCAGAGCCCCACAAGTCACCCCATCTTGTATTCCCCTAGGTCTCTAGTTTTCAAAAATGCGCTGGTTTGGTAGGTTTCCCTAGGTGCCGGCTGAGCTAGGAGCCAAAATCTACAGGTAGGGACTTCGCAAAAAAACACCTCTGTTTTCTGTAAAAATATGGGATGTGTCCACGTTGTGTTTTGGGGCATTTCCTGTCGCGGGCGCTAGGCCTACCCACACAAGTGAGGTATCATTTTTATTGGGAGACTTGGGGTAACATAGAATAGCAAAACAAGTATTATTGCCCCTTGTCTTTCTCTACATTTTTTCCTTCCAAATATAAGAGAGTGTGTAAAAAAGACATCTATTTGAGAAATGCCCTGTAGTTCACATGCTAGTATGGGCACCACGGAATTCAGAGATGTGCAAATAACCACTGCTCCTCAACAGCTTATCTTGTGCCCATTTTGGAAATACAAAGGTTTTCTTGATAGCTATTTTTTACTCTTTATATTTCAGCAAATGAATTGCTGTATACCCGGTATTGAATGAAAACCCAAGGCAGGGTGCAGGTCATTTATTGGCTCTGGGTACCTAGAGTTCTTGATGAACCTACAAGCCCTATATATCCCCTCAACCAGAAGAGTCCAGCACGGTATATTGCTTTAAAAAATATGACATTGCAGGAAAAGTTACAGAGTAAAAAGTAGAGAAAAATTGCAGATTTTGTCACCTCAATTTCAATATTTTTTTTTTCAGTTGTTATTTTCTGTAAGAAAGCCTTGTAGGATCTACACAAATTACCCCTTGCTGAATTCAGAATTTTGTCTACTTTTCAGAAATGTTTCGGTTTCTGGGATCCAGCATCGGTTCCATGCCCATTTCTGTCACTGACTGGAAGGAGTCTGAAAGCACAAAAAATCGTAAAAATGGGGTATGTCCCAGTAAAATGGCAACATTGTGTTGAAAAATTAGGTTTTCTGGTTCAAGTCTGCCTGTTCCTGAAACTGGGAAGCTGGTGATTTTAGCACTGCAAACCCTTTGTTGATGCCATTTTCAGGGAAAAAAACACAAGCCTTCTTCTGCAGCCCCTTTTTCCAATTTTTTTGAAAAAAAAACGAAATTTTCACTGTATTTTGGTTAATTTCTTAGCATCCTTCTGGGGAACCCACAAAGTCTGGGTACCTCTAGAATCCCTAGGATGTTGGAAAAACAGGACGTAAATTTAGAGTGGGTAGCTTATGTGAACAAAAAGTTATGAGGGCCTAAGCGCGAACTGCCCTAAATAGCCAAAAAAAAGGCTTGGCACATGAGGGGGAAAAGGCCTGGAAGCGAAGGGGTTAATTTGCTAGTCTACATGATACAACTAAATAAGTTTTACCTTCTGTAATGATCCTAATTTTGAATAAGCCTTTATGGTTTTTTACTTGAATGTGTGTCTTGTAGATATTTCATTTATTGGTACTGGGCTGAGGGCCTGATTTAGATCTTGGCGGATCTGGTCCCGCTGCTGTTTTTCCACTGGATAATCCGTTCGCCAACTAGACAGTCCGCTCGCATTATTTAGATGCTGGTAAGCTCATAGACAAAAGTCCATCAGTGAACCACCGTCACCACCAGAATCGTACAACCACATAGATGACGCCATAAGCAAAAGTGACTGGCACAAGGACCACAGACAGTTTTACCACCGGGCCAATCAAGATGTGCCTTCCCACTGACGTAACTGTGGCAGCTAAACCTCCACATCTGAGTTAGCAGAATCAAAGACAGGTAAGGTTGAAACATACCTTTTTTCTACTTTTCTCTTCCCTTGCTGCATTAAACCCCATTGTACAAGTCATACCTTTGCTGCTGCTACTGGACGTGATGAAAATGAACCCCGTTTTTGCCAGAACCAAAGGTAAGTGACTGTTTTACCTGTTACCATTGGTATTGTCTGTGTACATTAGCTCTTGACTCATGCATTTTTTAAGAATACTTGCAATCAGTAGTACAATGATGTCTAATGTATATGTGTGTAATGTGTTAGTTTAAGAAATTTAAAGAAAGACCCCTCTATATTTGATTTACATTTACCAATTTCATCCAGACTGCCGTCATGCTAATGGACACCTACACAAAAAGTCACCTTAATCACAGATACAAAATGGGTCCATGCAGGTGTGTTTAATAATTTTCCCTAAACTGCAAAATCAGACTCACGTGCATTACACATTATTTTAACTACATAAAATTTAGTGATTGCACTAAACAATATAACACATAGGTTTACAAGAAATGTACATGCAAAGCCGCCTCTAAACTTAAAACATTCCATATATGCATTAATGTCACATTTCCCTTTGTTTAGTGCATTTCTGTTAATCATTAGATTTAATTTAACTCAAAAGTGTTTTTATGTGTAATGCATATGTGTTTATTAATACTTATCATTTTTAAATGAACCCACCTGCATTCACAAGTTAAAAAATGTATAACCTGTTTAATTTTGGTGTAAGTGTCCATTATCATGATGAATGCTTCCACCAAAATTAACATAAGTTACACATGTTCATCACTAATGTATGCACTGTAAAAAATGTCAAAAATAAAACCAGTTTTGTTCATAGTCATAAAAGAAGTGAAGTTCATGTTACTCATATTTTCCTAAATACCATTGTCATCAATTAATTACTGTTAATTAAAAAATAATGTTAGGACAAACTTTGTGAAAAGAAAATATATTTTATTTACAGATTAGATTCTTCTCTCATTATAACTTTATTGTAAAAAAAGAATTGTCCATAAAATAGTGATTTAATAACAAGATGGGTTTCTGGCCCAGAACCTGCCTCCTAATAATATTGTCAAGCCACAACCTCCTCAGTAAGCGGCATCTAGTGGGCAGAGCAGGCACCTCAATGATCCTTCTTGAGAGGGGTGGTTTTTGGTTTCTTAAGGGTAAGGGACAGATAAGCATTAAAAGCTGATGGAGGAGAAGGGGTGGGAGAGCACTGAGCTTGTGTGGTAGAGAGAGTTGGTATTCTGTGTGTGTTTTGCAGGTGCATGTGGTCCTGGTGTATGTGGTGTATGTTTGGATGTGTGTTTCTTTGACAGTGTGGTGTTTGGGTGAGTGTGCATTTGTGTTTGGTGAGTGTGTTTTTCTGTGAGTATGTTTGTTTGGATGTGTGCTGTTTAGGTGGTTGGTCTGATTGTGGTGCATGTGTCTGTATGTGTTGTAGATGCATGTGTGTCTGGTGTATGTTTGGATGTGTGTGGCTTTGTATGTGTTTTGTATTCAAGTGACTGAGCATTTGGTTTGGTGGGTGTTTGCATGTAGGTGTGTGTGTGACTATGGGGTCATTTTGACATCGGCGGTCTTTTTTAAAGACCGCTGAGGGACCGCCGTGCGGAAGACCGCCAGTGGTGGCGGTTTGCCGCTCGGCCTATTATGACCGTTGGCAGCTCTCCGTCCTTTTACGGACGGCGAGCCGCCAAGAGCCATACTGGCGGGAGGCGGGGAAGTGGAGGTTGCTCCACCTCCACCGCCACGCCAACAGAACACCACCCAGCGAATCACGTCCTGTGATTCGCCGTGCCGGTGTTCTGTTGGCGGTGTGGTGTCGGCCCCCATGACTCCCGTCCCTTCCCGGAGGATCGTCGGACCAGGTAAGTTGATCGTCCGTGAGGGGGGTAGGGGGGTGTTGTGTGTTGTGTGGGTGCATGGGGGTGTGCATGTGTGTATGTAGAGGGGGTGTGTGAGTGCGTGTATGCTTGCGGGGGTGTTGTGTGTATGGGAATGAGTGCGTGTATGTCTGTGGGTATGTCTGTATGGATGTGTGTGTGTATGTTTGAATGTGGGTGTGCGTGTCTGACTGTGTGTGTGGATGTAGGCATGTATGTCGGCGTGTGTGCGTGTAAGTGTGTAGGTGGTGCCTGCGTGCGTGTCGTGTGGGTATGGGTGATGTGATGTTGCGGGTCGGGGTGGGGAGGGGGGCCCTGCCACCTTTAGGGGAGTGGCAGGGGTGGTGGGGGGGTAAGGGAGGGAGTCGGTGTGGGGGTGGGGGAGACCCCTATCAGTGCCAGGGAAGGAATTCCCTGGCACTGATAGTGCTTACCGCCATGGATTTCATGGCGGTTCAAACCGCTGGAAATCCACGGCGGTAAGCCGGGTCCAAATACTGCCAGCGGTCTAGTGACGGCTGCCGGGCTGGAGACCCAGGTCTCCAGCCCAGCGTTCGTCTCCGCCCTGGCTGGCGGAACGGAGAACCGGCGGATGTTACCGCCATGGTCATAATTTCACAAAGTAAGACCGCTTGCCTGTTGGCGGTCTTACCGCCAGTTCTCCGCCTTCCGCCAGGGTCATAATGACCCCCTATGTTTGGAAGAGTGTGCTGTTGAGGTGTGGTGGTTAAGGTGGTGGTACTTGTAACTGTTGTGGCTATGGTGGTGGTTGTGGTGCCTGTGGCTTTAGTGTCAGTAGTGTATGTATGTTGGATGGGTGTATGTTTGTGTTTCTTTGTGTGTTTGTGTTTAGGTGTGGGTGTGCTGCTTGTGTCTGTTTGAGTGGATGCGTGCAAAAATTGAGTGTGCTTCAGATTGGGTTGGCAATTTCGATTTGGGATGAGGAAGGGACAGTAATAGGGGCACAAGTTTGGGCTGGTTGGGGGGCTGCGGTCAGTGCAGAGGCTATTTTCACCAGCGATCTCTGCATGCCAGACACTGAACTATAAGTATCATCCAAGAATGCAACCATCTGTTGCATTTGGGAAGTAAGCCTCAGGTTGCCATTCACAATCACTGGCTTACAGAGATTCTGCGCAAGAGGTCAATAGCCTCTTCACTGAGCGCAGCCAGGGGGACAAGGGAAGGGGGATGTACCTGCGTCAAAGGAGACCCCAGCCCTTTGTTGAGCTTGTGGGTTCTGTGCCAGTCTCATCACCCTCCATGCCACTGTGTCCTTCGGTGTCTGATGTTTCTCTACCCAACACACAGTAGCCAGCTGCTTCCCTGCCTTCGTGGCCAATGTCTCCTTCACCTGCTCCTGAAGATGCTAAAAAGACACATGCAGCAGTTTTATTATGTCAGTGCAAATAAAAAAGATCATAATGTTATTTAACAAATCATTTCCTAATTTGAATTTTTCACTTGCTTCAAGCCTATAAAACATGGGTATAATTTATTTTAGATCATCTCTCTTGAACACTTCAGATTTTTCATGGAATTGTTTAACACCTCTGAATTCCACAGATTGGTTGTTTGGAATAGTGAACTCATGTCACAAAAATAAATATCTAGGAAAATGCTCTGTACTATGTACCTTGTCCATCTGCAAAAGTCCCTTTCAATAACTCCTTTGCTTCAACATTGATTTATCATCTGGACATAACAAAGAACATAGAAATGTTGTTTTGGGTATGTTTTACTGTCACCAATTTGTACACATTCCTGTCTTTTTCAGTTAATAATGTTTGCCTACTAAATTCATGTTTGTTGAAACAGACTGGCTTATCTGCACATTTGTGAAGGAGTAAGGCTTCATGCCGATCTGCAACTGTTAACATGAACTGGCTTGAATTTTGTAGCGATAGCATATTTATTAAATGTTTTTTGCAAAGAAATATCACCATTGATTCTTGGTTCCTAGTCATTTTGGTTCACATACTCAATATTGTTTGGTCATTATACCAACTCACCAATGTGAAGTCTGAAACATTCACTGTATCATAAGTGCATTGTATAACCTCTTAACAATTGTGATGGAGCATCATACCTGACACAATCATCAGTTGTGGCCTGTTTGGTACAACTGTCCCTCATAACAGACAAAATCCAGGTACCTTCTTTTTCCTAGGCAGGCATGTGTCTGCTCAGAACAGTCCTTTGGTAGTGATAAGGAATCTAGTGGTAACATTTACCACAAATCAATACACAAAACACATCATCATACACCTTGTGCAAAAGCTGCCCCTTCCAGAACTCTTCTTGTGCATTGGGTGTGTGTCAACCTTTATCGTGATGCCATTAATTATTGCTATAACATAGAGGTTAACTAACAATAAGCACTCAAAAAATAATTTACCCCATTGATGCTGCTGTTGGACTCTCAACTGCCATTCAACGTCTGAATAGTCCACCACAGGTTTGTGGGCCATTAGGGGGGGTCAGTGTACAGCACACACGCTTCCCAAGTTGGGAGGACTGCCGGGAGTTGGACTTCAGCTGACTTTTGGTTACAGCATCATAGCTCTTCCCAACTCTTTCAACAGTGACTGCTGCACCGCTTGTAGACCTAGCGGGTCCTCACTTTCTTGGCGATGGCCTTCCATATCTCCTTTTTCTGATTGGCGTTGACCTGTATGGATACGAAAAAAGAAAGAAAAAATGTTTTGTGAGGTTTTGTTTGTGTGTATTGCTGTAACACAATTTTGTAAAATCTATTAGCATATATTATTTTCTAAAATATATTATTTCCTAGAAAATGCAAATTTGTTGTCACCTGTTGAGTAACCTCATTACTTTTCATGTCCTCAATTTACAAACTCAAGCCCCAAACATAATCTAGGCCAGGAGTCTGAAACATTTCCTGTAGTGAGAGCTGTCTCTGCTCAGTACAAATCATTGTGAGCTACTGAAGGCTAAACAACTTGCACATTGTTAGCACGCTCCTCCCCACACCCAACTTTATTGGCCTAATGCCTAATGTTTTAGAGCCAGACACAACGGTTAGAACTACATACTATGACTAAGGGTAGGGTGAGGGCATGTTTTTGGTGATGTATGAACATGTGTGCCTAGAAATGGGATATATTTGTATGGGTGACCGAGAGCCTGTGTCATATGTACTTGCAGCACAGGACATACCTTTCCACATATGTGGCACCATTACATGTATAGTACATACAGATACTCATTCTGAAATAGGATGATTTTAAAGTGCCATGAAAAATATTCAGCCAAGTTTATAACTTCAAATTTCTTTCCTGCACTTTACATTTCTTTAATTTCAACATATTGCTGTGTTTTTCAATTATAGTTATGCCACAGTCTCTTCTGGCCACTGGAAGTAGGGGGCATGCAGTTTGTAAATGGAACATTTTGAATTGTGAGTAAAATGAAATTAAGTCACCTTATTCATCCAGATAACTTTTCATTTCAATTTACAGACATCTAAAAACTTTGTTAAACATCTTTTTGTCCCGGACAAATTAATGAGTTGACAACACTCCAATCACAACGCTTCACTCAGGAAAAAAAGGACAATTTTGCCTGTGTTTAAAAAAAACAAAAAAGTTAGTTAGAAATACATTTTCCATTCAAACATGTACCTGTTCCTCTGGGTTCCCATACAGCTGGCTGTACATGTACAGGACCTTCATGGTTAGCATTTTTAACACCTCTCCAGATGCTTTGCCAGGCACCGTGGCTCCCAGATGTTGGTAACAGCAGCAAAAATGGAGGAGGTTGGCTGCAGTGTTAGAAGGCAAGTGAACTTTTTTCATAACAAAGCGTACATGTACGTGATGTATGTGATCGTCAACAGAGACGGGCACCGCCATTGGCTTTGGTATGTTGCTGTCACACACGTTAGCCAATGGCTTTGTCCGTCATGGAATTTTACACCCACTACGCAGTCAACTTCCGCCAATGGCCATCAGATTATGAATTTCCTGACTGCAAGGTCAGACGGCCGCCATTTTGAAATGTGAACCAGTGTATTTTTAAATGTTAAATGCGTCACCACCACTCAAAATGGTGGCCAGTTTGTTTACATATACAAAATACATAAATTACTGTTTTTTGAAAAAATAGAAACAGTATAATGTAGTGACAAAGTTTATTTTATACTTATGTTGATGGAATGTATTATTTACACATTATTTTGTTTTTAAATATCATATTATTATTCTAAGTTACAAAATCATAAAAAAATGATATGTACACATGTCAGAAAAACATATTAAATTTTATAAACACATGAGATATGTGTTGATTGTCAAAGAAATGTTTGCCCATTTAAAGTGATGTTTCTCTTTTTTCCTTAAATGCAGATAGATGAACTTAGGGAGAGGTAGAAGACGATAGCCTTAATTGTTTAGACCATTTCTCGAACTTGCCACCATGGAATAAAGGGATATTTTCAAAAAATTCAGATTGATTATGCAAACTATTCATCAGCTGTGGCCAGTTCATCTGCCTCACGATAGGAATCCCACATCAATAAGACTAATAGTAAAAATCGTGCCAATACTCTATTTTGTGGCTACAGGATTCTTGCAATGCATCGTGGCAGTATCTGGTGGCATGCCACAACCAACTTTCAGTGGTGTGCTACAAGAAGGCCTTCCTTCAAAAATGAGACACTTCAACAACTTTATCCAATTGCCACGAAATGAGGATTTTCCCAATGTGAATGGAGACTTTTATGCTTTGGGTGGTATACCACGTGGTTGGAGCAATTGATGGCTCCCATATTGCATTTGTGCCACCACACACGCCAGAGAACAGGTCTACTGCAATCAGAAGAATTTCCATTCAATCAATGTGCAAGTTGTCTGCTTACCTGATTTGTACATCACAAGCATGTGTGCCCATTTCCCAGGATCAACACATGATTTCTTTTTACTATAGACCAGCAACATACCCCTGCAAATGTCACAACTTGGACCTAATAGGCTTGTTGGTAAGTAAAAGTTAATTTCTCAATAAATCAAACAAGCGGTATTTATATAGTGTGGCTTATCACCTGTGAGGGTATCCAGGTGCTGTGCTACGGTCTCAGTATAAGATCCAGGTCTTGAGTCCCTTGTTGAAATGGGTCAGAAAGGTGGAAGAAGGAGCATACTTTGGAGCGGCGGATGCATGGTATCAGTGTGAAAGGGAGGTGAGCAGAGGTTCATGGTAGGTCAGTGGAAATTTAGGAGGTGGTTCTAGTATGTGGGTCCTTGGTTGTAGAGGGCTTTGTAGGTGTGGGCCAGAAGCCTGAATTTCTAGTTTAAGAATGTACAATGGGATTAGGTATTTTGCTCAACATATTTTTTATTTCACCTGAGATTTAGATTATCTCAACTGACTATGGTTTTCAGCACAGCTGAAGAATCAAACAGACAGGGGAAGTCTGCTTCAATGAGGCCAATGGAAGGACAAGGCGGCCAGTGAAGCAAGCTTTTGGGCTTCTAAAGGCCAGAGCTTGCTGTCTGGATGAGACTGGCGAAGCCCTTCTCTATTCACTCGATATGCTGCAGTTGAAAAGTACAAATAGAACATGGGTGAATCCTGGGAGAAATTAGGTGGTTGCAAGTGTTTGTTTGTGGCAGGGCCTCCTTTTCTGTGGCTGGGGCAGGTGTAGTGGGCCTAGATGTTGTAGGGCCACAAAAAGAGAAAGACATTGCTGAGAAAGCCCTGCACTTATATTATACAAGGAGCTCAAATTAATTGAGTTTAGAGGATGCATCTCTACATTGTGCTCCCTCTTCAAATGCTTAATGTCCTAGAGATCTGTAATGACCTGGCCCATCATGTCTTGGGTCTGATGTAGGGATCAAAAGACCTTATCAATAGTGGTGTGGGTGACAGTGAACCCAGTGACCTCACTTTGCTGGCCTATAGATTCCCTCCCACATACGCTACCCCAACTACTCTATGCCCTTGAGCCAGTGTGCCCCATCCCACTGGGTCCTGCCTGGAGGTGGTGGTGGTGGTGGTGTTGGCTCAACAGCAGCCAGGACTGGGGGCACAAGATTAGGGTGATGGTCCTTTTAACACAGGAAGTGGAAGTGTCCATTGACTGAGGTGTTACAGCTGGGATGGGAGGTGTAGGTGTGGGCTGAGTGAGATTCGATGGAGCTGTCGGCCCAAACAGCCCAGGATTCTCCATATCATCCAGACTTGCAGGAGTAGAGTCCATAGTGAAGTTTTGATCCTGTTTTGGAGTGGAGGTATCCTCAATGGCAGATGGTTGTCCATGTACTCTGGGTGTAGGACCTAATGTGAATTACAAGAAACCAAATGATAAAAGTCTTGTTTATGCATTCAGTGTTTTTTGCGAAATTACCTAAACATTAAAAATTACACACATGCAAACTTAAAAAAAGGCATGTGAAGAGATGTCCTGAAAAGAAAAAGGTTACTTAGAAAGTGTTCATAAATGATACCACATATTCAACGCAACTCAATATAGAGGAAAAATTAGATTACCATGCCAAGACCTAGCAAGCTACAATTCAGACTATTATACAATTTAGTAAGATTAATGGCGTTGGTCATCATTTGAACTTTGCTAAGTGAAATTATTATAATTTCTACCTATAGTCTGCATACAACATAACATGATCTAAATTCTTTAAGTACTTTGAGTTGAAAACCAATTACACCACTTCAATGAAATGACAAAAAAGTGGCAGCATACAAAATTACATGAAGTAATCCACTTTTTATTCATTGCATAAAATATGGTTTGAGAAATGCCTGACATTTTGACATATGTTAATATATAGAAGTGAAGAGAGAACCAACATCACATTGCAAGCAGATTTTCCAGATACAAACACAAGGCCTACTGTTAACTGTAGTCCTTTCAATTTGACATTGCCAAACTTTGGAAAACTGTAAGTTGAACATTCCTAGTAAAATATATGCAGTGAAGATGTACACACATTTACTAAATTATGACATACATGAAATATGTTAAAAGATGAAAAAAGACTTAAAAGCACCATACTTTCATGGTATAATAGATGGGGCTGTATACATGTTATCTTAAACACAACATAATACATTCAAACAAGCAAGCAAGCAAGCAAATACACGAAATGATCAATAAAGACCAACACACTTATTGACCACACATATTGCCGTGTAGTAAAAGGAGTGATGGCACCATCATGCTAATAATTCGATGATGACAATAGATTTGTGATTTTTAAAATTGTACTTATATGTTGTACAAAGGTGTAAAACACATTGTGAGCAGATAATGTAAAAGCAAAAATTACATTTATGTTTAGTGAAACATACATAAGTCTAATTTACCAGTCTTCACTCCAACAGGGATTCCTGTCAAGTCTTCAGGATGTAGGATCTGCAAGATCTCCTCCCAGGAAAAAGGTTGTGAGGGGGATTGGGAGAACCACTACCAGTCCTCTGGGCCTCCAGGTGACGCTTGGAGGCCCTCCCAGAAACTCTGCGACGACCTCTCCACCTTCTTCCACCAGAAAATCGCTACCATCCACGACAGCTTCAACACCGGTCCACCGCCAGACCCCACCCCGACGTCTCCTCCTGCGACTGCCGCCTCACCGCCTGGACCCACGTGGACGAGGCAGAAACCATAACAACCATGAACACCATCCACTCAGGCTCCCCCACGGACCCCTGCCCCCATCATGTTTTCAACTCAGCCAACGCCACCATCGCCCCCGAACTCCGCAAGATCATCAACCTCTCCTTCACTTCTGCCACCTTCCCAGACAGCTGGAAACACGCAGAAATCCAACCCCTCCTCAAAAAACCCAAGGCCGACCCCAACGATCTCAAAAACTTCCGTCCGATCTCTCTCCTCCCTTTTCCAGCGAAAGTCATCGAGAAGATCGTCAACACTCAGCTCACCCACTTCCTCGAAGACAATTCCATCCTGGACCCCTCACAATCCGGATTCAGACGAAACCACAGCACTGAGACTGCTCTCCTCGCCGCCACAGATGACATCAGACATCAAATGGACAACGGCGAAACCTCAGCCCTCATCCTCCTCGACCTATCAGCCGCCTTTGACACCGTCTGCCACCGCACCCTACTGACCCGCCTCCAGGAAGCCGGCATCCAAGACAAAGCCCTCCACTGGATCTCATCCTTCCTCTCCGACAGAACGCAGAGAGTCCGTCTCTCCCCTTTCCGCTCCAAAGCCACCAACCTCATCTGCGGCGTCCCTCAAGGATCCTCCCTCAGCCCTACGTTGTTCAACGTCTACATGGCCCCCCTCGCTCAACTGGCCCGCCAACATCATCTCAGCATCATCTCCTACGCCGACGACACCCAGCTCGTCCTCTCCCTGACAAAAGACCCGCTCACCGCCAAAACAAACCTCCACGAGGGACTAAAATCCATCGCCGATTGGATGAACAACAGTCGCCTGAAACTCAACTCCGACAAGACGGAAGTCCTCATCCTCGGGCGCACTCCCTCGGCCTGGAACGACTCATGGTGGCCCTCCGTCCTCGGACCCCCGCCCACCCCTGCCAGCCACGCAAGAAACCTCGGCTTCATCCTGGACTCCGCCCTCACCATGTCCAAACAGGTCAGCGCCGTCTCCTCCTCCTGTTTCAACACCCTTCGAATGCTCCGCAGAATCTTCAAGTGGATTCCAACAGAAACCAGAAAGACGGTGACCCAGGCCCTCGTCAGCAGCAGACTTGACTACGGCAACGCACTCTACACAGGCATCCCAACCAAAGACATCAAACGACTCCAACGTATCCAAAATGCCTCCGCCCGACTGATCCTCGACATACCCCGCCGAAGTCACATCTCCCCTCACCTAAAGGAACTCCACTGGCTCCCGGTAGACAAGAGGATCACCTTTAAACTCCTGACCCACGCTCACAAGGCACTTCACAACACCGGACCCTCCTACCTCAACACCAGACTTAACTTCTACACTCCAACACGTCAACTCCGATCCGCCAACCTCGCCCTCGCACCCCGAATCCAGCGCAAGACATCCGGCGGCAGATCCTTCTCCTTCCTCGCCGCCAAGACCTGGAACTCTCTCCCCACATCTCTTCGCCAGACCCAGGACCTCCTCGCATTCAGAAGGCTCCTCAAGACCTGGCTCTTCGACCGCTAAATCAGCAGCGCTCCCCCCCCCCCCCCCCCCAGCGCCTCGAAACCCTGACGGGTACATAGCGCGCTTTATAAATACTATGATTGATTGATTGATTGAGGCCAGGGAGCGCACTCTCTCCCACAGGTCATTCCACCTCTTCCTAAATTCCTCGTGTGTGTGTGCAGGTAGTTTTCTACAGCATTCACTCTGTCAACAATTCTGGCACACATTTGCCTTTTCTGAGATATAGCTGAATTTTGTGCTTGGGCTCCAAACAATTGTGGCTCTACTCTAATGATTTAATCCACCATGACTGACAATTGACCCTCTGTAAACCGGGGATTTCTCCTCCCTGTCATTATGAGTAACTCAAAATACATGAAATAGTGGCTAACAAGTTAATGAAAAAAATTAAAGATGAGCCAAATTAAAAATTAACAGAGAGAGGGGAAAAATAAAATATCCTGACTTTTGTCAAGTTCAGCAGAAAAATGGTGTTCTGCAGTGGAAGGCAAAGGATCATGGTCTGAAATGGAGTGTGTTTTATGGTGTGGTATGCAAGTGTTCCCAGTTGGCCAATATAAATCAGCTGTGTGCTGCTGGCATCCATCCAATGGCCATAAGCCTACTACAATCTTGAGCAGGTTCTGTGATGGACTCCTGTTGTCAGCAATCCGCCGCCAGAATGACGCTAGCACGACTATGGAATCTAAATATGCTTGATGCAATCCACCACCCTAACGGCCACAGAGTACTGTTAGCCAGCACTGGAGTCCGCAGCCTTAGCAGCGGTAAGCTGCTTACGTGGAAGACTACACTCTGTCGATACAGATAGAGGTTCAGCCACCATACATCTAAATACAGTGTAGGAATTCCATCTACTTGAAGGAGTACTTGGAACTGGCAACACAGCGGGATAAGGCCCTTAGTCTTAAGAAGCCACAGAGAGTCCCGATCCTAAGTCTCAACCATTTTAATTTGTTTTCTTAGAGTGTCACCGCTATCTTCATAACATCAGCATATCATGAGGTATTCTATTCTAACAGCAAACAAAAAAGGACAGATGTAAGCTACATAAGGCCTGATTGAATAATCACTAATGGTAATTTTAGGAAGATTTACGTAATTGATAAAGCATTATCAATTTATTAAAGGAAGTTTTGTCCTTAGCTGCAAGTAGTGTATTTCATCACAGTGAGTGGAGAGTGGGTGGTACCAGATGGAGGATGCACAAGTGGTCCACTTGTTTCTGACAGAATATTGGATGTACTAAACTTTATATGTTGTGTGGAACAATTGTTATAAATAAAGTAAAATCTTGAAGGATCAGTCATGGGGGCCAGTTTTGATAATGTGACTATACCCTTGTGAATGTATTTCTTTAGCATATTTTCATTACTAAAGATCAATAGGTGTTGAATAATAAGATTTATTTTCTGTAAGTTTTCTTTTTGTTTCAATTAGTATGTCAATTCACTCCTGGTAATAGGAATTATTCTCAGTGCATTGAGCATGTCCTACCACAAGCTTCTCTTATTTCTCAGTGGAAGTCACTGACTTTGTGACTCAGTAAAATTGTTGTGGTCATGTCTATGGAGAATCACAGGAAATCTAGGGGGCAGCACAAACTTGTCTAGGTTTAGACAAACCTAAGCCAATCCATAAATTACTGTAAGTGGGAATATTCCTCTGGAGTACATATTTTCTGTGACATGAAGCTCATGAGATGCCCAGATAAATGGTCTTTCTCACCCCTTTGGCTCTCAGCGCCACTGGCCAACAGATGTTTGGTAAAACACCAGGGGGCAAATGACCATGTGAAAGGGGTATATATAAAATCCCATACCTTGTTATCTCACTAAAATCATGGTAATCTGCTGTGTAGTTTGAAGATGTAAGATATTAGGTTATTATTTGAGGGGGTTAGAAACCCCAACCAAGCAACCCACAGGCCTTTTCATGGTTAACCAGCAAAGTCACTAAATTAACCAGAGTGTAACTCTCTGCTAGCCTGCCACCAAAGCAGTCAGGCTTAACATAGATGCAATGTGTAAAGTGTTTATGCACCATGCAAACTGTAATAGAGTGAAATTACAACACATCAAAAGTCAACAAAAAGAAAAATAGTGCCAGGAAGCATAAAGTGCCACTTATGGTTATCTGGTTGGGCTAGACCAGGGGATAGTCACAAGTTCAGGCCAACCACGATGGAGCATGGATAGGACACAGGCACCAGGTTAGTGCAGCTGAACAGCCCAAGTCCCCCGAGAAGAGTTATTTTTGCACTGAAGGAGTCCATAAGGAAGAGTCCTGATACCTCTTTGGAATCAAGACTCTTTCTGCTACAGGTCAGCAGCAGGGCTTATGCAGGTCCAGTTGCTTGTGGGCAGTTTCAGGGAGGGCTCTGGAAGCTTGTTGTGTCCTTGTAGCTCACACCAGAGGTGAGCCAACTGACCCTTGGAGTCACTCTGAGCAGCCTAGGAACCACGTCAAACATGTCCAAATTTCATTCTTCAGACAGCAAAACAGTCTTTCTAGTAGCAGACAGTCATTCTGAATCTTTCACAGTTCCAGAAATGTTCCTATGAGTTTTTCTGAAGGTCCTCCTTTTTTATACCTGGTGCCAGCTTTGGGTGTGGAATTCCCTGACTTATCCCAAAACTGGTTCTGGCAATTGGGCTAGGGGCGCATTGTTTGAAATAACTATTGTTTTGTGATTGGTGAGCTCTCTGCAAGGGAAAAACTATTTGCTGTGGTCTGTGCATGTGAACTGGAGCACCTTAACCTGTTTAGAACATTCTGTCAGTCTGTGGGACGTAGGCCTCTCACTTCATTGGGTGCCAGGTATGTCAAACCCCTGCAATCCTTTTTACCGTCTGTACAGGCAGGGAAGGAAATGTGATCACTCGCCTGCCGTGTCGGCCGAGGGTCTCTATTGATCTTGGCAAGATCTGTAGCCTCTTTCACTCCAAGATCTTGAAATAAATGTAATTATTATCTCTAATGCTGTGTGACCTCTAATAGTCTTAACAATTTGCCCAGTCTGCAACAGCCATGTTTTTTAAAAACCTGATCAGAAAAAAAGAAATTCACAGTTGCTTGAACATTGTTCAGATATGGGCCCTGTTAACAAACCTTCCCTTTTCCTTCACAAACGTATCTCCAAAGGGGCATCCCTGGAATTCCAGGAAGGGCTTATTCAGAGACAAGTAACTAACTTTGGGGTCCACCTTACTCGAAAGTCCACTGTGTTTTTCCTTAAAAAAATGGTCAGTGACACTTGGGCCATCCAGTCAATGCGTCAGAATTCTCTGGCTCCCCAGTTCTCCTGGCAGCCTTAGTTATCTCTAAGATCTTTTGGGACTGAGGGGACCAATGACTTGTCCTGGCAAGTGCACTAGGACTTCTTTGCTTTTTTCGGGTCTCTAGGAACTTGGTTGCAAAGGTGGCCTTATTCGAGTCTCAATAGAGATCTAAAAATGCACCAATACTCGAGTCCTGCACGATGTTCCACATGGTGGATGAGTTTTAAAAGCTATTAAGTGGCGACGACACTGGGCTCACGGCCTGTGGGTTATTATGCAGTTAGTCAAGGCCCCTTTTTCCAACTTTGCAGAAAGGAACTTGTTAGTTTAAAGCCATCAGTTGGTTGAAAAACACTTGGCTGCCAATTGGGGGATGATCCGACAAATTATACAACAAACGGAGGATGTGAATGTACCTAGAGCACAAAAACCAATGCCCTTGTAACAGTTGTAGAAATCCAAAAACCCTTTACACCTTCTTACATAACCGGTACTGACCACCCACAATCTCTACGTGATAAGCCTGAATTAACACGCCGATAAATATAACATATTTCATAAGGAAGCGTGGTGATATTGTTTTTTGCCCTTGTATGGCACTGAGGAACCCCAGGCAGTTTGCAGAGCTTTTAACAAGTTTGTTGCATTTGTATATTGATTGAGTGGGAGGTGCCTAAATTAAATTTGATCTAATAAAAGGGTAAGTGGACAGTGTAGTCCAAAACATCTGCAGTGGATGTATCATCTGCATTTGGAAATGTGGCTCATTCGCCCTAGCAGGGCCCTTTCCCTCAAGCAATTGCAAAACACTGTAAGGTGTAATAAAAGATGAGTTTCACTCTATGGTTTTGAAGCAACAGTGTTAAAGCATGGCATTTTTATTTCTTAATCTATTTGTTGAAAAAGTCTTAGCTGGACAGGGCAATATCTTAGAGTTACGGTAGCTCAGCACTATCTTATCTCTGGAGAGGATGCTGTGATTTCATGGAAAAACTGATTTACAGATTATACATTCTTAGAAACCAGATCACAAATTGTTTAATGAAAGTTGCCAAGTTGCCTGGCGGTCAGTGTTAAAGCGGCGGCCAACCCGCCAACAGGCTGGCGGCCCAAAAAATTGAATTCTGACCCTGGCGGGAACCGCCAACACAGGCCGCCGCATTAACACTCCGACCGCCACGGCGGTACAAACAAACAGCGCAGTAGTCACCGCCAACAGGCAGGCTGCAGACAATGTACCGCCCACTCTATCACGACTCACCAATCCGCCACCTTTTCCGGGGCGGGAGCCCCGCCGATAAAAACACAGCGGAAACAGACCTCTCCAATGGAAAACGCTTACCTCGACACACTCCACGCGGAATCGGAACAGCATGGAACCCGAACTCCACATCCTCCCAGCCATTGCCTTCCTGCTCTTCTTCCAGGATCACGAACCTCGCCGCAGACGACAACGGTGAGTACTGCACCTACGACACAGGGGAGGGGGGAGGAGGAAAGGTTATGGGCACACACATACGCCACACACCCACCCCCACCCTCACCCCCACCGAAATACCTACACACCTATGCAGATAAAAAAGTCAGAGTGACACCCCCAAACCCCCCCCCCCCAAAAAAAGCAAAGACAAAAGGCAATGAATGTAAAAGTAGAACTATATTATTGCAACAATAAAGTATAGCGACCTTAGCAATATATGAAGAATTAATACACATCTAGAACTATATCCATACAAGTAGCAAAAGTCCGGCCCAGTCTTTCAAAGTCCAAATGTCTGTGGGCCAATGTGAAGCAACACATGGGCAAAGCCCACACACGAGATCGAGTCCATTGGAGAGAACACTGCTGGGGCATCACAAAAATAAAAAACAGGCACCTCAGGGGGAAGGGAAGGGGGGGGCACCTCAGCCACATGAGTCCACGACGCCAGATCCACGAAGGCCCTCCATGCCCACTGTGCCATCGTGGGGAGTGCAAAGCCACAGTCTCACAAGTCTCTACAGTGGGTGGATTGCCCACTGTGCCATCCTGGGGAGTGCAAAGCCACAGTCTCACAAGTCTCTACAGTGGGTGGATTGCCCACTGTTACATCCTGGGGAGTGCAAAGCCACAGTCCTCAGGTGGATTACAGAGACCACTGGTCATAGAGGAGGCATGGTGGGCAGAGTGCGTCTTGAAGGCCTGCCCGACACAGAACCGGGACTGCCAATGGGCCAGCGGTGCTTGACAGGAAGGGCCCATCGGAGCGGTGCTTGACAGGAAGGGCCCAGCGGAGCGGTGCTTGACAGGAAGGGCCCAGCGGAGCGGTGCTTGAGACGGCGGTGCCCAGCGGAGCAGTGCTTGACAGGAAGGGCCCAGCGGAGCGGTGCTTGAGGCGGCGGTGCCCAGCGGAGCGGTGCTTGACAGGAAGGGCCCAGCGGAGCGGTGCTTGACAGGAAGGGCCCAGCGGAGCGGTGCTTGAGACGGCGGTGCCCAGCGGAGCGGTGCTTGACAGGAAGGGCCCAGCGGAACGGTGCTTGACAGGAAGGGCCCAGCGGAGCGGTGCTTGACAGGAAGGGCCCAGCGGAGCGGTGCTTGAGACGGCGGTGCCCAGCGGAGCGGTGCTTGGCAGGAAGGGCCCAGCGGACCGGTGCGTGACAGGAAGGGCCCAGCGGAGCGGTGCTTGACAGGAAGGGCCCAGCGGAGCGGTGCTTGACAGGAAGGGCCCAGCGGAGCGGTGCTTGAGACGGCGGGGCCCTGTTTAGCGGTGCTTCTCACGGCGGGGCCCTGTTCAGCGGTGCCTGTCTTGGCTGGCCCCTGTTCAGCGGTGCTTCTCACGGTGGGGCCCTGTTCAGCGGTGCTTGAGACGGCGGGGCCCTGTTCAGCGGTGCCTGTCTTGTGTTTCCAGTGAACCACACCTGGCCAATACTTGCCGCTCAGTCTGCATCGGACCTTTCCGTTGCGGGGCCCTCCTGTGATGGAGTCCTGGGGCCCTGGGTCTCCTCCGATACCCCCGGAATGGGGCTGGTGGGGCCCTCATGGCCAGGTCGGCTGCTCCCTGCCTTTTGCTCCTTGCTGCTCTTGCCCTCCTTGGCAGACTGTCCGTGGCCCTTGGCTCCCTTACCCGATGTGGCAGGTGACGGTGCAAGGCTACCCTCCTTGGGGGCAGGCGTATCAGGCCTGTCGCGCCTGCCCTTCAGTTTTTTGCTCCTCTTCTCAGGGGGGGGGGCTGGCTGTGCCTTTGCTGCTGGACGATGTCCCAGCCCAAGGAAAGGGCGGACTCCAAAAACCAGGCACGACGTTCTTGGGAGTTGCTGGGCTGGTGGTGGCTGAGGTGTTTGTGGATCTCTTAGGGGATGGAGGGGGTGGGTCAGGTGAGGAAAAGAGGTCAAGTTTAGAGAGGAAAATCTTCTTTGGAGCCATGGGAAGGGTAGCTGGAGTGGGTATGGGAGTGGAGGAAGAGGATGTGGTTGTAGGAGAGTCAAGTGTGCTGTCTGGGTGCAGGTGCTTGGGCAGGAGGCTGATGTGAGGTGGATGGCTGTTGTTTGGGTGCCTGCCTGCGTTTGTGTGGTTGGGAAGCAGGGGTGACAGACACACTGGGAGAGGACACAGGGGACGTGTACATGGCAGTGGGGGTGGTGACTGCACGTGTGCGGACTGGTCTGGAGGGTGTGCTGGTGATGGGTGCAATGGCTGATGGTGGTGTGCTTGCAGGTGTGTGTGGAGACGTCACAGGGAGGGAGGAGGGAGACGAGGAGGTGGGGGACACAGAGGAGGTAGTGACTGTTGGCATGTCTGCATCTGGATGTTGCTTGGGTGAATGCTTGTGTGTCCTGTGGTGCTTATGTCTGGATGAGCTGCCCTTGGATGTTGAGGTGTGTGCAGGCTGGTCTGTAGGTGTGGATGGGATAGGCAGAGGAACAGGGGAGTGGGACTGGATGGAGGGAGTCAGAAGAGGGAGGCTGGAGACAGGGACAATCGCTGCCGTCAGTGCTGAGGCCAGAGCGTTGAACGATCGTTGATGGGCAGCCTGACCCGAATGAAGGCCCTCCAGGTATGCATTGCTTTGATGCACCTCCCTCTCCACACCCTGGATGGCATTCAAAAGGGTAGACTGCCCAACAATGATGGTCCTCAGGAGGTCAATGACCTCCTCACTGAGGGCAGCAGGGGTGACTGGGGCAGGGCCTGAGGTGCCTGGGGCGAAGGAGATGGCCGGCTTCCTGGCCTTGCGGGCACGGGCCGAAGGCCGAGGGGCTGCTGGGAGGGCGGAGCTGGTGCGCTGGGTGGCGGCTGTACCTGTAGGATCGGTGGGCACGGATGTTGCCGCCACCGCAAGGGAGCTCCCTTCCGAGGACGTGTCGGTGTCGCTGACATCTCCACGGGTCCCCGTGGTGGAGCCCCCCTCGCCCTCCGTCTCACTGGTCATGTCGGAGTCCGTTGCATGGCCCTCCGGGGCCATGTGAGATGCAGCTCCCTCTTGCGCCGATGCCACTTCTCCTCCGCCTGATGATGCTAATGCACACATTCACAGAAAAACAAAGAAAATGGGGGGGGGTGGAAAACATAAAGACAAGTTGAGTGCATGCATAGGGGACACCGTTGGCGGAGAGGACAGACACAGAAGCCCCCTGCACTACGCTGCGCACTTGGGGTACACTACTCATTCACTGGGACATGCCCTACAAGCCTATGGGCGACAACTGCCCACACAGTATACACTGGTCCATGAATCGTGTTACTAGGCACCCTACAGAGGTGGGGGGCGGGGGCACAAGACCATACCTCACGGACGGGCCTATCCTACAGAAATCGCCTTGGCCTAGGGATACCCACAGCCCTCCTCCCCCACCCAGGCACCTCCACTGCACGCAAAATAGCTGAATGTGCTGGTACTCACCCCCTTGTGTCTGCTGTGATGTCCTCAAGCGCCCATCTAAATCGGGGTAGGCCACCGCCAGGATCCTGGACATCAGGGGGGTCAAGGTATGACTGGCACCCCTCCTAGGTTGGGAGGCCATCCCCAGCAGAGCCTCCGCGGTCTTTCTGCTCCCGCGGCGGATGTCCTCCCACCTCTTGTGGCAGTGGGTGCCCCTTCTGTTGTGGACCCCCATGGCCCGGACGTCCTTGGCGATGGCACGCCAAATGTCAATCATCTGATGGGCGCTGACCTATGTGACATGTACGGGGGGGAAGAGAAACATCATCACTTTTCTGCATGCTCGATGTGAGTGGCCCCCCCTCCCCAACCTTGCCATGTTGCACATGCTCTCATCTGTCGTGCCATGCATTCGTCATTCGCTGCCCTCCCCTCCATCGTACATCCTCCCCTCTCAACCCAGGCATTGGGCACTATGCATTGCCCCCCGTGTACTCACCTGTTGGTCTGGAGGCCCGTAGAGTAGCGCATACTGGGGGAGGACCCCGTCCACGAGCTTCTCCAACTCCTCGGAACTGAAGGCGGGGGCCCTTTCCCCAGTCGCAGCAGCCATTGTCACTTCCAGACCGAGGTCACAGCAGCACTTGCAGTATAGGTCCTCTCCTGTGGATGCTCAGGTCTCGTGTGATCAAGCAGAGAGAAAATGGCGGTTACTCCCGCGGCGGTGCGTACCGCGGCGGTGCGTACCGCGACCGCCGGCGCTCACCGCCATTGGCTCCTGAAACCCATAGGGTTCAATGTTGTCCAATGCGGCTTTGCGCCGCAGACTGCGACCGCCTACCGCCACGGTGTGCCACGCTTGCGCAATGACCTCACTTCACATTGTCACACTTCACAGGTCAGGCAGCCGCCATTTCAAGGGCCCACATGGCTTAATTCCTACTGCGTCACACATGGCTAGACCTCGCACCGACAATCATACTAGCCATTCAATCCCGAGAGATTCGTGTACTGTGCATGCTGTGGGCACTTACCTGTGGGTTGCTTGACTCTGTGCTCCATGTTGTCCTTCCTAGGCATCGTCCGCTGGGACTTGCGAGGAGACGGAGGAATCTTCCCGTGTACAGACCGCTGGTGGACCTGTCGACAATGGAAGAAAGACACGTCATACTCACCTACAGACTCAACCGTGCCACTATACAGGAACTGTGTGCCCAGCTGGAGCCAGACCTGATGTCACCCATCCGCCAACCCACTAGGATTCCGCCTCTAGTGCAGGTGCTGTCAGTACTGCATTTTTTTGCCAGTGGATCATTTCAAACTACCGTGGCCATTTCATCTGGGATGTCTCAGCCTATGTTTTCAAAGGTGTTGTCCAGAGTGTTGTCTGCCCTGATGAAATACATGCGGAGCTACATCATTTTCCCTGAGGTGGGTGACTTGCCTACAGTGAAGGGTGATTTCTATGCCCTTGGACACATTCCCAATATCATTGGTGCCATTGATGGTACCCATGTGGCTTTGGTTCCCCCAAAAGACAATGAGCAGGTGTACAGGAACCGAAAAAATTATCATTCGATGAATGTCCAGGTGGTCTGTTTGGCTGACCAGTACATCTCCCATTTAAATGCCAAGTTCCCAGGGTCAGTGCATGACGCGTACATCATGCGAAATAGCAGCATCCCTTATGTGATGGAACAGCTACAGAGACACCGTGTGTGGCTAATTGGTGACTCTGGTTACCCAAACCTGCCTTGGCAATTGACCCCAGTGAGGAATCCCAGGACCAGGGCAGAGGAACGGTACAATGAGGCCCATGGGCGTACCAGGAGGGTGATTGAGCGGACCTTCGGCCTCCTGAAGGCCAGGTTTAGGTGCCTGCATATGACTGGTGGATCCCTAATGTACTCACCAAGGAAGGTGTGTCATATCATCGTGGCCTGCTGCATGTTTCACAACCTGGCTTTGCGACGCCAGGTGCCTTTCCTGCAGGAGGATGGTCCAGATGGTGGTGTTGTGGCCGCTGTGGAGCCTGCGGAGAGTGAAGAGGAGGAAGACGAAGAGGACGGCACAGACAACAGGGACAGAGTGATACTGCAGTAATTCCAGTGACACACAGGTAATAATCTACTCCTGCATTGTATTATATCTGTAACTGTAGTGGCTCTCTACTGTCTGACCTTTCACCCCAATGTATGGTAACTTAGTTGTGTATATCACTTCCTATTTCAGTGATCTGATCCCCACGGAGTGCCCTCTGGTTTTTTTCCCCATGGACTACCGCTGTGTGACACTGGTATGTTGTCATCACAATGTAAATAGAAATGTTTTGTTGGTTATATCGAATACATTTGGTTTAAATAAATAGATAGCAGAATCCAGTTGGTTTTTGTGCAATAATTGTGTTTATTGAAGTTTTCAAATAGGTGTATAGTTCAAAAAGGGTGATGGGTGATGGTGGAGGCATGTCCATGGCAGTGTCCAGACTGTCGTTCCTACAGGTCCATTGTCCATATGCCTGTGGAAGGTGGAGCAGGGGCAGTTCAAGGTTGGACAGGGTGAACAAGTGGGACAGTGGGATGACATCCGGGGGTTTCCGTGCATGGCGGGGGGCTTGACATCCTACTCTGTCTTCTTCCTAGATCTCAGGCCTTTCTTGCAGGGTGGTTCTTGTTCTGCAGGGGGTGGGGTCCAGGTGGGCCGTTGCTGTTGTGTCGGGGCCTCCTGACCACTAGCGCCGGCGGAGGTGGTGGGCTGTTCTTCCTCCATGCTAGTGGCAGGGGCCCTTTGGGGGGCCACATGGTCCCGCAAAGTGGTGACAATCTGGTTGAGTGCAACCACCATTGTACCCATTGAGGAACTGATGCTGCGCAGTTCTTCCCGGAACCCCATATTCTGTTGCTTATGCAGAAGCAGGATCTCCTGCAACCTGGCCAGGACCGTCGCCATCGTCTCTTGGGAGTGGTGGTGCGCTCCCATGATGGTGGTGAGGGCCTCTTGGACAGTGGGTTCCCTAGGCCTGTCCTCCCTCTGTCGCACAGCAGCCCTCCCAGTTCCTCTTTGTTCCTGGGCCTCTGTCCCCTGGACGGTGTGCCCACTACCAGTGCCCCCAGGTCCCTGTTGTTGTTGGGGTTGTGGGTTACCCTGGGTGCCCTGTACTGGTAGACACACCGCTGCTTGACCTGTCCTGGAGACAGAAGCATGGGCCCGCTGGGTGGGTGCTGTGCTGGTGTTTCCAGAGGGGGGTAGGTCTGCTGTGGCCTGTGGCTGACTGAGGGTAACCGACTGTCCAGAGGTCCCCGATGGTCCGGGCTGGTCATCAGGTTCTAGGTCGACAGAGCTGCTGTCATCACTGGGGGCCTGTTCTGGGGGTGGGATGGACAAATCTGGACCCTCCTGGCCGGTGTGTTGGCGTTCGGGCCCTGCAGGGGTAAAATAGTATGGTTATTGATTTTGTGTGTGCCATGGCGTGCGATTTGTGGGTGCCCTTGTCCCCGAGTGCTGGCAGTCCCATGTGGGAGGAGTTGTGAGGGTGGTTTGTGGGGGGGGGATGGGTATGTGCAGTGGTCATGCTTAGGTGATGGGTGTCCATAGTTTGTGTTGCCATTCAGGGGTTGGGGTTGGGTTGGGTGGGTTGTGCTGGTGAGACATTAACAGGGAGTATGTGTGCTGGGGGGTTAGGGGTGAGGGTGGGGGTGTGGGTTGGCATGCTGGTGGTTGGGGGGGGTGAAGTAGTTGAGATTAGACTTACCAGAGTCCATTCCTCCGCCTACTCCAGCGAGGCCCTCAGGATGCAGGATGTTCAAGACCTCTTGCTCCCATGCTGTGAATTCGGGTGGAGTGGGTGGGGGTCCGCCGCCAGTCTTCTGCACAGCGATGTTGTGTCTTGACACCATCGACCGCACCTTCCCCGTAGGTCGTTCCAGCGCTTTCAGATGTCTTCCCGATTTCTGGGATGCTGTCCCACAGCGTTGACCCTGTCGACGATCCTTTGCCATAGCTCCGCCTTCCTGGCTATTGTGGTGTGCTGCACCTGTGTGCCGAAGAGCTGGGGCTCTACCCTGATTATTTCCTCCACCATGACCCTGAGTTCTTGGTCCGAGAACCTGGGGTGTCTTTGGGGTGCCATGGGGTGGTGTGGATGAGGTGTGGGGTGGTGTTTGTGGTGATGAGTGTGGTGGTGTGTGGTGTTTTGTGCGTAGATGTGGTGTGGGTGATGATGTTGGGTTCCTGTGTGTGTTGTGCTTTGCGTTCCCTGTGCTCTCTCTCTGTGTATTGCGCCTTGTCTCTGAATTTCGATTTGTGGGGGTTTGTGGGTGATGTGGGTGTGTATTTTATATGGTGATGGGTGTGTGGGTGTGTTGTTTGTATGTGTATCTGGTGTGTGTATTTCGAATTGTCCAATGTGGCTGTGTTTTGTAAAGGTGTGTGTATTTTGAGCGCAGCGGTGTGTACTGCCAATGGAATACCGCGGTTGAAAGACCGCCGCATGGATTCGTGGGTCGTAATGGCATGGGCGTGTTTGTGTTGGCGTGACGGTGGAGGTTTGGTCATCTCCAGTTTATCGCTGACCGCTGATGAGGCGGGCTTCAGTGGATGTCGGGTTTTTGGCGGTTTGGCAGTTGTGGGTCAGAATGACCGTGGCGGTTTGCCGCGGCGGTATGATGGCGGTCTTCTGACCGGCGGTAAGAGCCTTTTACCGCCGAGGTCAGAATAACCCCCATAGTTTTTTCGCAATTCCCTGTATATTTCAATTGTGTATTCTATTGAACCCGAAAATAAGTTATCCCTGTTGTTTTTTCTACATGGTTTGCATAGTTAAGTTTTTATTTCACTCCTTGCCATCCTGTCCCTCAGTGATGTTTCCATCATTTTAAGTTCCTGTTCCTTCTTGGGGGTTAGCCCTTGAATCATCCTTTATCTTTCACTGTTTGATTTCCTTCCCCATATGCCTTCTCTCCACTCTCCACCCCTCTTCTTGTTTCTTTTTTGGGGTGGCACCCTTTTTTTAAGAGAGCTTATTTTTTCCCCTCCTTAATGCATCACATTTTCTCACATTTCATTGTGGTACTTCTTTACACTTATTCCTCTTCAAATCCCTTTTCTCACCCTGCTACTTCCTTTACATCTTTTCGTCGTTTCTTCCTTTGATATTTAAGCTCTGTTCCCTTACTGAAATTTGCTGTCAATCCCACAATTATTTTTTTATCTTTTTTGTTAAATTGATAATAATACAGTCAGTCAGTCATAAATAGTTTATTTGGTAACTCAAAACCATAAAAAGGCAATAAAAACATATTCCTAATGGAACGTACAAGAGGAATTCTAAGATACAATTTAAAACACAGTACATAAGGTAAAAGCAAAATAAAACCGCAGTTCATCCTTGTTTGTATCGCAGGCAGACGCAGCTCCTCCATTTGGGCGGAGGAGCGTACCGTCCCCCCCCACCCCGTCAGCAGCAACCGCCGCAAATCCTTTTACATGGAAAGGATAATAAACTCTGTTTATTATCCTTTCCATGTGAAAGGGGTGGGGCATTGGGCATGATGAGCAAAGGGGAGTGCACTGTGCACTCCCCTCAGAGCACATGTGTGTTTGGCCGGCCAAACACACATGCGCACAGGGCTCTCTCCAGCCCAGCAGCACGGTTGCACAGGCTCCCAGTTTACCTCGGAGCACCCTGGCTGGGCGCTCCCAGCCAATCCTGATGTGATTGGAGCAGGGTAGGATGGGAGCCTGCGACTGCAGCAGCGACGGGAGAGGAGTGGCGCGTGAGCAAAGCAGGTAAGTGATTTTTTATTTTTTATTAATTTTCTCCCGCGCTCCCTGCTCCACTCCTGATCACAGGTGATGGAGACGGTTTGAAATGGAGTGGCCGCTAATCATTAAATAGCTGTTTCGTGTGTATCAAGGCACCAGAGAGAAAACTTGCAATCGTATAGCAAACCCTGGGAGAAGAAAGCATTTGAAGAAACAACAGTGCTAGTTTTGCTTGTACAAATTGTGGTTCTCTTAGCAGTGGGACATAAAACGGTGCCTTAATGTCTGATATAAATCACAGAAAGACATGAAATGCATGGTATCTTGCAATGAAAAATGATCACAGAGCCAGAGTTTCCGCTCCCCAGATTTATAAAACCCTTTTGGGACAGCTAAAAACCAGGGAATAAAATTCAACATGAACCTTGTTAATAAGAAATGGTGGCGAGATTATTATCAATTGCCAAAAATGGTACTCCTAGTAAGCTTGTTGTTATTGGGATATATTGTTTTATCGTAGGTTTCAGGAGCTCCCTCTCCTCCCTAACCACCCTCCTACATAGGAGCAGCATGTTCCTTAACTCCAGTAGATCTTTTTTCCTCAATGTTTTAGTGTTTGTAAATAAATAACTCAGAATAGCCTACACTCTCAAGCATGCTTTTTAAGTATCTAAGCCAGGGAAAGTAGGGTGCCCTTTCCAATGATGTCCAGTCCCCTAACACTAGCTAATTAAGTGAAATGGCCTGGCTTGCCCAGATTCTAAGCAAGCGCATGACTTGGGCCAGATCAATGAAATAAGAAAGGTAACCCCTATGCCAGTTCCTCCTGTACCACAAAAGCTGGGGTGCAGGCAGCTATAAATACATTTGAACTATTTTTATTTTTTCCTGCAGTTGGTGGGGGGGCTAAATCATATATAACCTCTCCACCAGAACCCGAGGCTGCAGTGAGAGAAATAAAGAATACAGAGTAGCGTCTTCACAAACATTTTAAAGTAAGGACATGGAGCTGTGAACTTTGGCAGGCCAATGAGTGAAATGTTGCCCTAAGAAGCCCTCGCACCCAAATCCTTCTAGGCATTGTTCCGTTTGACCAAAGATTTTGCGGTGGTTGATCGTGCATTGTTTTTATTTGTTGTTAAAAACCAGCACAAGTCTAATTGGAGACTCACCTAAACGTACATATTTACCAGTTACAGCACAATAATATTACAGAATTAAACACAAATTAGTAGAGTAAGAGGTCTGTTGAACATATTAACACACCTTGCAGAAAAATAAAAAATAGAGTCCAACAGTAGACTCCAGAGGTTAATAAAATTACACCATTTGTATTTATCCTTTAATTACTATATTAAGCATTCCAATTTCCAATGTAATGTGTTGAATAGATATACTAGGTCAGACCCCTACAATATTTTGCACAGCTTTCACTCTCTAACATTACAATAAAGTATATCTGGGGGTAACTATTCGGTCCCATTACAACAACAAAAGGGGCATTTGGAACTTTTTACAAGTTTTCAAAACTTAAATATGTTGCCTACCAACCGAGGCAAAAAGGCTAATTTGTGGCGGGCTGTTTTCAGGAGAGTGCCTAACCCACTCATTGGCTACCACAATACAGAACAAAAGAGTTTCCTGATAAACAGTGGGAGTTGCCGGATCTGTGCAGTTTCAGCATCACTCTGCTGTTTGCACAAGGGGAAGGTTCTCAAAGAGGTGCAATCATGAATCCTCTGAGGCAAGGAAAAACATTTGTGTCGCAGAGTACAGCCACTCTGTCTGAACAGTTACAGCATTTAAAGGCAAGCTACTGCCACACTGCCCAAATACAGCACCATGATAGTACAGAGATTGGGACCAGATTTAATTGGGTGGGACTGGATACCTAGATGCACAGGTGTCATTTATGGGATCGAGTGGAGTTGATGGACAGGCATTACACGAGTCACCAGACAATACCAGTCATTTTATTTTTGCATCTGTAATTTTGTACCAGCCTAGTAAGGTTGATCCAGGTGACAGGTGTAATTTCCCTCAAGCCATGTTTCTCTGCTATATAATGTCAAGGTGGATTGGGGGCGTGGCCTGGATAAATGGCCGACAGAACATAGAGCTTGCCGCTCCCAGCAGTCCTATCCGTAATCCTGCTTAATCCATGGCCCCGGAGTGGTTGATGGCATCACAGTGATCTGGACAGCGATGCTTGGGTTGCCCTGAATCATTTTTTGCTTGACTTGGGACAACGGGCCGACATCTGAATTGAGGACCTTCTCTCAGCTGTTGCTGGGGCGCGCATACGGCCCTCACTGTGGCTGTGCTGGGGTGTATGCTTAGAGTGAACACTAGGCAAGAAGGCCAATTTAGCACAGTGATTGACACAATTCAGGACAAAGGGTCAAAGTTCAAGACAAAAGTTCAGGACAAAAGGTTAATTTTATTGACACATCTAGGGAAGTTGCGTAAATCTAAATTTGATGGTTGATGAAGGTACAAATCAAAACAAGTTTATGTCCTTCAGTTAGTGTAACACATAGGAGTATTGAGCAGATGTTCCCCTATAGATGGACTTATTTAAAAATGAAAAAAATAGCAAATATATAAACTCTGAGCAGAATTTTGATATTTACTTCATGGACAGTTGTCACAATTCTCTCCCCTTTACCATGAATGATTGTGCCAGAAGCAGCACTCTGTTGTTGAGCATGGCTTAGAGTTCATATACAGTAGCAGTACTATCTTTAATATTTCTTTATGAAGGTGTACATTCTATCATAATTTGCAGTATTACCAAAATATTTGCTCCCAAGAGAAGTTGAGTGCCAGACAGTTCAGGTGTTGTGAGTGTGACCGGTGTAGGAGAGCCAGGGCTCAAGTCCTATAAAAAGAAGTGCTGGGACTCACCACGTTAGGCAGAATAGGCATGACTACCTCATGTCACATCACACAGTGCAAGACATCACAGCATGCACGACATCACCGGAAGTGACATGCATGTTCACTTGATCTCTCATGAGTACACTTAAATTTATTGTGAGATTTAACAAGTATGCTTATCAGTACTTAAACCCGTGGCATACTAAACTTGGAACCAAGAACAAAGCAGTTCACATATTGCAATAAAGATGCTAGAAACTATAAAATGTATTAATCAACCCAAGTTAGCACCATTATATATACTAACAATTATAAACACTCTGATCATTCAAAGAAAAAAATGCAAGTTGCATACTATATTTCACATTCTGAGCATGTTGATCTGTGTTGTCTCCTGGGTGTGCATGAGACCTGACACAGCCATGCTGTGTTGGAGGATGGACCATGGCAGGTGTGCGGAGGACAGAAAAATGGGGCTTCAGGCGAATATCTAAGCAGGGAGCTCTGTTTATTTGGGTGGCTCCCGGCACGATATCTGTAAGCTGTGGCACATAAAAAGAAGACGACATACAATAGAAGACTGTAAGCATTTTGGCCATTGAAGGACAGATGAAATCATGCTGGTCCAGTTATTCATTCCTTACAAACACTACAGAGGCTGCTGGGAGCCCACGTTGGGGCTCCTGGAGGCCTTGGCTCGGTCGCAAGGCTTTGTGGTTTCCGGCAGTGCCTTGCTGCGGCCGATTCCTGAGTAAGAGGATCCGGAGGTGAAGAGGTACTGTTTCCCTCTGTCAGTGGGGCCTGTTCTTCTGTTGGTGGTCGCTCCCTGGGACCCTGGTCAGTCTGCTGAGCATGCTGGGAAGGCCAGTTGGTATCCACTTCATGGAGGAGTTGCAGGGTGCCTGTTGATGGTGATGGTGGTGTGATGCCTGATGCCTGCCATGCTGGCCAAAGATAAGCAGCAGAAGATTCCCATCTTAAATACTATCACTCAGTATGCCACCTTCCGGCAGCCATCACAACGACTAATTGACCTCAGGAGTGGGGACTCCACAAGTGGTTCCTCAGAGTGTGAGGATGAGCCATTTTGCACTGAATTGCTGGGTCAAGAGTGGCACTTGAGCATACGATTGACACAGTGGCTATTGACATGAACTTAATTGGAGCAGATTTGTACAAGGTTGCTGAGAAAGTCACTACTGCTGAGACTAACATAGAGACTCTGCAGGGAAAGATCTTGGTGCTCAAGTTGTAAATGGCTCAGGTGGTGTCTACTGCTAGGGTGTTGGCGACCCATGTGGGGTATGCTGAGGGGCACTCCTGTCATTGTAATCTGCAGTTTATAGGTTTTCCGGAGAAGGTGGAGGGCTCTTCTGTGATAAACTTCCTGAAGGACTGGATCAAACAACATTTGCCGCCGAGTAGACTGTTGAGCTTGTTTGTGCTTGTGAGGGTACCCGTGCACTGGTCCAGGATCCACCATCTGGGGACCCAATGGCTATGACAGCCAAAATATTGAATTTTAGAGCCAGATCTGTATCCTGTGGGGGGCCAGGGAGCATGAGGACCCAAATTTGATAATCATGCAGTTGCAATTTTTGCTGATTACACAAGAAAGGTTCAGGAACAATGTAAATTGTGTTGAGCAGAAGCTACGGTCTATGAACTTGAAGTATATGCTGCTTTACCCCTCCAAGTTGAAGGCCATATTGGTTGAGTAGGCACACTTTTTTGAGAAGCCACAAGATGTGTGGCATTGGCTGGAGGTCTAGGATGGTGCTTTGACCAGTGGTTTGGTGGTTCGTGGTCTTTTTGGTGGACAGAGAGGCTGGGAGGCTTGGAGGGGCCACTGGGATGGTGTTCCACCTAATGACAAGTCCCAGGACATTCACACGGTTACGATACAGGAAGATGACAGAATGCAGGTGGTAGAGGATCATGTAAGACAGTCTGTGGGTGAGTTGCCCTTGGATGGGACACATCTTGCTGCACTATCTGACTCGCCCTTGCAGTTGATTAAAAATTGGGCCGGATACTAATCTTTGTACTGTGTGAAAACTCTTGATTTATGTTTTTGCTGTGGGTAACTGGAGCTAGAAAGCTATCTAGGTTGCCTGGATTGGAGGGTGTCAGGTGATCCTCTTTGTCCTAGCTGCACGGGCCTGATTCCCTCTGGTTGGGCCATCCCCTGAGCTGGAGGGTAGGAATCTATTGAAACTAGCCTGACGTGTCATCTTTTTGATGCTGGGCTGTTGGTTTTACATCAACATTATTTACTCCAGGGCTCACAGACTGACCCCATGGGCTCAGCACCAAGAGGTTCTCTGCGTGGTGTCCCCAACTGTGTGGGGGTGATACTTTGGACAGGTACTGCGGGAGGGGGGTTGAGTACTTATCCCTGTTGGCTGAGTAGGTTGTTGTGTTGTCCTGGCACACGTGGGGATGGGCTTATGTAGCATGACTGTTCCACTCTGTCTGGTGTCTGGGGGATCGGGAGGTTGTTCTGTTTGTAGTTCTTGTTGATTGGTTGAGCAATTTTATATGCAGTGCCTGGCGGGTCACATGGGTACCAGTGGGTTGGATGCTTTGGAGCATTGAGACACCTCAGGATGGCGGGGTGAATTTCGGATCCTTATCTTGAATGTCTGGGAACTGAGAACATGCCCCAGGAGGTACAGGGCACTACTGTTTTTGAAGCGTCATTGAGTTGACATTGCCTGTCTCCAGGAGACACATCTTGCAAGTGGGAAGAGGACCCAGTGACCAAGAAGTGGAAGGGCCAGATGTTTCACTCTACTTACTCCTCTCATGCCATGGAGGGTCTTGGTTTGGGTGCCCCCTGGGGTCCCTTTTGTGCCCAGTTATGCGAAGGTTGACATCCAGGGGAAGTACAGGCTCCTGCAGGGCAAATTGGATGGGAGGCCACTCTCCAACCTTAAAATCCATGCACCCAATGTGGATGATCCTCATTTTTATTTCCAGTTACAGGATTTGATGGCTGCAGAGGTGAATGTCCCTTTCATATGGCTATGTGACTTCAATTGTGTTATGGATGGGGAGCAGGATGGATTCCCTACTAGACATCTTAGTTCTGATAGCTGGGAAATAGAAATTGGAACCCGCAGGGATGCCTGTTGTCTCCCTGCTTTTTGCGTTGGCTGTTGAGCCCTTGCCTGTGAAGGCTCGTACAGTGTTGGATGCTTGTGGGATTAAGGTTGGCCATACGCTCCATGTCATTTTGCTTTATCCTGATGAAGTTTTGTTTATCTCAGCAACCTGGTTGCATTGGTCCTAGCTCTGTTGGCCTCTATTTGGAGGATGCCAAGGTGTAGGGTCTCCATGTCAATGTATGAAAGTCTTTGGTGTTTCACTTGGCGGCGCTGGCTAGGGTCCCCACAGACTGGTTGCCTAATTTGGGGTTGAGATGGTAGACTGAGAAGTTTCAATATCTTGGTGTGATGGCGTTGCATGAAAGAAGGAACCTGTTACAGCACAATATTGAGAGGGTTCTTGATTCCTTGGGGGCTTTTGTCTTATTCTGGAATACTTTGCCGCTCTCCTTAATGGGCAGAGTGGTGATATCTAAGGTAGTGTTTTTGCTTCGATGCCTCTATGTGATAGAGAATTATTTGTGCACTTTCCACCAGTTGAATTCCCTTCTCACCTTGCTCCTCTGGATGGGCTGACGTTCTAGAGTGGTGCATCTGACTATGATAAGAGTGTATGGTGGTGGGGGGCTTGGGGTTCCATACCTTGAATATTATTAGTATGTCTCACACTTGTAGCATGCATCCAAATGACTGGACGACAGTAGTAATTGGGAGAAGGACCTTCTTGTAGGTTTGGGGGGTTTGGAGGGTATGGAACTCCTGATATGGATATTGGCTCCGTTCTGGCAAATGGAGAAGACTATGACATTTAGAGCTTGGCGTGAGGGTGGTTGTGAACTGATTGGGGACCTATACCCTTCTAAGGTTTTCTTGTCTTTGAACAGTTTGAGCTCAGTCTGGGACATTTTCTTCATTATGTTAATGTGTTGGACACGGTGAGGGAGAGCTCAGTCTGGGACATTTTCTTCATTATGCTAGTGTGTTGGACACGGTGAGGGAGAGGAGGAACGGGATTCTTTGTCAAGTGAGGATTTAGTGTCCTTGGGATCTAGGTTGAATAGGGCTGTGCTGTATGTCCCTGTATTGGGTTCATTCTCCTAATAGCTTTCTGTATTGTGACCTTTGTTCTAGTAGTTGTGTTGACAGTTTTGATGTACTGTGCAATGTATTTAATTCAGTTGCATACGTATCTTGCCCTACTTAGTTGCTGCTGACTGCTCTTCTTTTTGTTATTTTTATGTTTCTTCAAATGACCAATAAAGGTTTTTCAAACTTAAAATAACATTGTCACAGTGATCTATGGGAGTCAGTCAGCTCTATTTGGAAGGCAATGAGATAGGTTGTAGAGGCATCTGGACCTTGGACTATCTTGAAAGTGCGCATCAAATGATCTTCAACTCACCCCATTTAAATACATATATATATATAGTCAATGAAAAAACAAAGGTTACAGGGCATTATAGTTATGAAATGGAATTAAAAAAAAACAGAAATTCACTTAAAAAAACAAAGATTGGCGACGGCACCAGAGAGCCCACAGCAAGATGGCCACACCTTAGTGCAGCTCTGCCAGCTGGGGATTACTATCCAACAGTTATCCATGTAAAGGGCTGCCATCTACATTCTGTATTGTGGGCATACTCTGTCTAAAGAAGGTGACTTGCATACTGGGCTGATTGTAGGGGCGTATCTGGCCGGTAAAAGCCATCTTCCAATCCAGAGCAACGATGGCCTTGCACAAGATGGTGGCGAGCTCATGACTGCGGGACAGAGAGCAGAGCGGCTGAGCTGGGAGGTGTGCCCTTGCTTGTGTATGGCACCGAAGTACTACCCTTCTGACGCGTGCTGTGCACCTTGCTCATGGTGGGGAGGGCTCTACATGGAGCTCTGTGACACATTGTCGGCATTGATTGGGCAGCCTGTTGTGCACCGTGAGGCCTGTGACCCGTGCTGCCCTGGACTACATGGGCCCTTCTGTGAGAATGGGACTTGCCTGGCAGTAGAGTGGCAGGTTACTGCCTAAGGACGTAATGTGTCTGTGCTGGTGGTGAGGACAACAACCATCAGAGCCTCCTGAGTGCCGGTGGGGAGAAGCAGCCTGACTGTGAGTGGTGATTGCAGCCTGGCCCGGGACGCCCATCCACTGAGCCTCAGCAGTGCAAGTTTACTGATAGCGGTTGTGCGCTGAGGGAGAAGGCACATGAAAGAAGACTTCAGTGTGAGTGTGGGTTAGCTTGTTGGGGTACCGGTGCGGCCAGGGAGCACCCCTTCGGGCTCACCCTGTTGCTTTTCTTTCAGGGCCAAGACCAGCGGTGGATCAGACAGCATGGATATCCCAGAGAGGGGGTGAGGCAGGCCACGGGTGCTGCAACATGACCTGGGCCTAGTGGGAATTTGCAGAAACAGCAGGTGCATTGTCTTCCTCATGAAATAGCCCCCTGGGCCGGTGCCCCTACTCACAGGTGTTGTATCGCTTTACCCAGCATGAGACTCATGGATGGTTCCCATCATGCTTACTGCACACGAGTGAGATCAACTCCCCGGGGCCCTATGTGTATGCAAGACCCAAGTCAAAAAGGAAGATCATCCTTGAGTCATTCTGAAGTCATCTGATGACTTCAGCTGGGCTATTCATGTAATTTTCTGGGGAAGTCATCCCAAGCCGTCCTCAAGTATGCCTATAGGGTGAAATATTTAAATGAGATGACTCTAGAGTCATCACAGAAACTACTCCAGGATGGATTGTCGATTACTTTAGTAAAAAACATGTGATGATCATTTACTACTGCAGGATGACTCCAGGATGATTTCTGGATTAGGCCGGATTACTCAAGGATGGGTTCCTGATTACTTCAGTGGAAAACATGTAATGATCATTTACTACTACAGGATGATTTCAGGATTAGGCTGGATTAGTCCAGGATGATCCTAAAAGTATTCCAGGATGGGGCTGTATTATTACAGAATGATGTTGTGATGACAAAAATGAGGCTGCATTACTCAAGGATGGCACCAGGATAACTTTAGAATGAGGCCATATGATGACTTAATGATGGAGATGTATTACCCCGAAGATAGCATCTGGCTGTATTACTCCATGATGATTTCAAGATGGGGTTGTATTACTCTACGACAGTGGTTCTCAACCTTTTGACTTCTGTGGACCCCCTTTTAATCATTACTGGAACTCGGGTAACCCACTGCCTTATTGCTGGAATCTGGGGGCCCCCGATGAGTCATCACTGGAATCCAGGGTCCCCAGCTAAACATTTAGATTTGAACAGCAAAACAGTGCACAGCAAATACAGAAACAGGCATTTATCAAACAAACACACAAATTATAAAATGTTTTATTCATTCACAAATAAACAAAATCAACATTTTAATAGGAATGTTGGTGCTTTTTCCAAATTAATTTAGATCACTCATTGTCCATAAAATACTATATTCTATTTGATGCACTTGCAATGTTCCCACAAATAAATCTGAGGATTTACAGCTGTACATTTTGCTTCTTTATTTTAATAAATTGTATTAGTCTGTTAATATTATTTAATTTTTTTAAAGTAGTCGCAGTGCTCCTGAATACGTCTGCGCTACCCCCGACAACAGGTTAAGAACCACTGCCCTAAGATGATCACGAATATTAATGGGTAAACCATGTCTGACATACTGTGGAAGTTAAGAATTCCATATTTTTATTAGTTTTGTCTGCAAAGCGGATCATGGCTACAAAAAATACAAGTATCTACTTCATGGCAGCGGTGACTGGCTACTGGAGAAGTGTGTAGTGAAAGTGGTTTTGTCAAGGGATACGAACATCATAGTGTGGTGAGTGGTTAAAGTTAGTGGCGGAGATCAGATAGTTGTTGGGGTCATTACTCTGTGTTTGGGTGATAGTCTAACTGACTTGTGCTGAAAGAAAGTGCTGTTGCAACTGCCTAAGGGGAAGTGAATGGAGTGAGTGACTGGTGAAGGAAGCGGTGCCGGAAGCATGTGTCAGTGGTGTTCTGAAAGGATAAGTGGTGGTAGGTGAAACAGAATGTGTGTTGTGAGGGGTCAGTGAAAGGGTGATGAAAGAAGGTGCTTTTGCATCTTGTATGTGTTTAGTGTCTCAAACTTGTGTAAGTAGATGATGGGGAGTCAATGGTGTAAATCAGTGCTGTGAGTGGGTAATCAGTTTTGCTGATGTTGCTGTGTAGTATTCAGAGTGATTGAATGGTGCTTTGTGAGGATGTTATGGTGAGATGAGCGATTAGTGTTGTGAGACAGTTATGAGTAGTGTTATAAGTGAGTGGAGCGTGCTGTTAGCATGTGGATGACTGAGCTTTGCTGTACCTGGCTAAATTACGTTAGGGGGTGAATGCTTTGAACAGGTGGTTGCATGACAATTATAATGGAGGGTTGTTGTAGATGACTGAAATGAATTTTGTAAGAAATTAATTTTGCAAAAGGTGGGCGCTGACAGTAGTGTGGGAACAGTGAGCAGTGTCAAGGGTAAACAAATATTGAGTTAGTGTGCGCAAGTGAAGTCTAATAGCTTCAGTGATGGTGGGTGAGGGATCATTTAAGTGGGTGACTTTAGGTAAGTAATGTTTCAAGTGAATGTGGGTGAACAGGGGTGTTGTGTAAAATTATGAGCATGTACTAAGTGAACTGTGGATTGAGTAGGTTAAAAGGCTGTGGTTCATCACATGACATGGTAAGCACTGCATAGTTAGTTATAGCATTTTGATTGTGTGGTGTGAGTGGTTGCACTTCAGTCTGTGAGGGGTGTTGTAACTACTAGGAATGTGTGTGGATAAATGAGGTAGTGAGTGAGAGGCTGTGAATTATGATATGCCGTTTCACACTCTTCCTGCAATGGGCACTGATAATTTTGTGTTGTGAACGTTGACTCATTATGAGTGGGAAATAAAATTGGCTGTGGAGTGTAAGAGGTGGGTGTTAATGATATGCAAAAGACGCAGGGAGTAGGCTGGAAGAGAACCAGGGAGATAGAGGAGTGTGGTAAGAGGATAAGTGCTTGCTACGAAAGGTCAATGTATTGCTTTGTGTAGGTATGAGTGATGGAGGTGTGTAGAGCAAGGTGTATACACCAAGGATGTTGCAGGATTGATACACTGCTGATGCAATACTTTTTTGGAAAACAAAAACTGTTTTTCCATCACTGGACCGTACAGTGGTTGCATGGCCAATTTAAAGTAGACTTTAGAACAATAGGTGGGGGGTGGACACCACATGCCTCTGCAACAAATCACCACATGAACTACCTACGTGCATACGTGCAAAACCTAGAACATGGCTCAAACACATTGGCAAAACCAATAGCTCTTGCAAAGGCAAGACCTATTGTTTTTTGCCAATGCTTGCTTCAAAAAGGCAGTCCCAGACATGGTAGCCTCCTGACTGCAGTAGGCCACCATCCCAGTGATGGTCTCTAATCGGAGTAAGCCACAATTTCCAACCTCATGAATATTGAACCAACAGATCAGATTGCTTCCCACTCTGAATCTAAATTTTTAAACCAACTTATTTGTGCATAGATCAGTTCCAAGAATTATTTATTGGTCGCAAAAATACTAGCTGATATTTGCAACCAGTATTCAACGAGCAGCAAATAGTACATCTTATTATCCAATCAGCTACTAAATCAGTGTGTCCAGCCATGGAAGAGTTGGCAACTGTCACCACCTTCTCCTGAGTCCTGAGATAGACATAAAATCTGGCCACTGGCACTGGTGAGTGAACCCATGCAATAGATACTTTGCAAGGGAGCTTCTTCGTTTGTGGTGTAAGCATACAGAGGTTATCATAAGGAAAGTCAATAACAATGCATGTCTTAAGGCTACAGAACAAAGTATGGTGGCACTCTGCAGTGTTTGTTATCACACAAGTCACAGCTAAGGGTTCACTTAGCACATACTATGTTAATGACAAGGAACTGGTATGTCCAGTAGCCACCTGTTAACTTGCACTCTTTGATAGCCACCAACTCCCAGACTCTTCAGTAACACACCTTAGCTCTCGGTCTTTGAATGTTGCAATAGAAGGATCCATTGATCTTGCAATGCTGCTTCAACTTTGTTTTGAAAAGTGTGGAATGTGTAAAATAGTTTGATCAGAAATGGAAACTGGACTTATTTTCCTGCAAATTAACAGAAGACCCTCCTAAAGTTGTCATGACTTCACATATGGATTCATGTCAAACACACCCTTTTCAACCACCCCCCATGCCTGTTTACCATACCTTTTAGCCATCCCACCATCAATTACTGCTGTCTGAATTCAAAGCCCTTCATCGCAAACTCATTCTTCTGAGATTGGTAAATGGATTAAGATGCAGCAGTGTATTAGTAACAGTATTTAAAAGATAAAGTAGAATTGCATTTTAAAAAATGCCATCACCTGCTTCCCCGTCACCACCTGAGGTCTTCAGTCACTTTCATGTGCTAACTCTGGCCCCCATCATCACCCACAGTAATCAATTGTTACTCAATTATAGCACTTGCCTCAACACATAATGTTATCTGGATCAAGATCAACACTATTGTTTTTCATCTCAATCCCACTTTGTGATTTCTTGTTAAGTTATTGTGGGACCAAAGCCATTGTTTCAAATGATGTAAACAGAATGCTATTTAAAGGGTTTGAAAACCTACAATCCCTCAGAAAACGGCTCATATATTTAAGGAAAAGGCTTTGGAAAACCTTATTA
Source organism: Pleurodeles waltl (assembly GCF_031143425.1). Classification (NCBI taxonomy): domain Eukaryota; kingdom Metazoa; phylum Chordata; class Amphibia; order Caudata; family Salamandridae; genus Pleurodeles; species Pleurodeles waltl. Next base: position 852,525,237 of record NC_090444.1, read on the forward strand.
CACAGCCACCTACTTGAAAGTACTCCAACCTGTTGACTTTACAAAATTTCTATGTGTATTATACCTACTTCAGCCAGCCTGCTTCATTCATTGTTCTGTTGTTGCGTCATTAATATTTTTCACCCACTCACTTTAGCACAAAGCAGAGGGAGTAGGTGAGCCTACTGCAGACATTAGCTAATTTCACTGTAAATGACAGCATTCTTCCTTTTCACTAGAAGCACACAACCAAAGTAGTTCCTTTAAGAGCTAACGACTAACAAGAATGGCAAATTGTGCTTTTTGAAACCAAAAATACTTTTGTTTTTAGCCGATTAATTTTTAGATTGATGCATGTCTAGCAGGTTTAAAAAAAAAAAAAAAAAAGACAAAATGACAACAATGACAAGGTCAAAGGGATGGCAGTCATGCCTTACTGTTGCTGTTTCATATTTTAGAACATCCAAACTCAGTCAGGAACACAAAATTCACTCAAAAGGTTATATATACGTTAATATTTAACAATCAAAATGAGGGTGATACTAGAAACACCGTCACTAGGTCACAGAGTTAAGGCTAAGCTGGGCAGAGATAGCAGGTCTCCCACGGGATTTTTGTAAATTTCAGGACAGGGCAAGACCACATGAGATTCTGCCCAACCTGTCACTTCGGTAAGGCTACGGCCGCGCTAAAGAGGGGTGTGAGTGCAACGAGCGCCTGGGAGTGCGCATGCTACAGTAATGAGACTTCATTAAGGCCCTGAAACAAGCAAAAAAAGATTGGGATAATGAGATTTGGCAGAAGCTGCTTGAAGCAGTCAAACATCAAGATGACAGTTCCTTCTGGCGGCTGTTGGCCTCCAGTTCGAAAGGGGGTAATGATGTTATTGGTATGTATATTCAGCCCGAAAGATGGGTGTCTCATTTTTCTGGAATTTATGCCCTGCCTGTACCGCAAGCTCTGGAGGTCCCTGGATATGATTAGTGTTGGGCTGTTACCAAGACTGCAACTGAGAGTATTATTTTTACATTAGCCGAAACAACAGCTGCAATTAATTCTCTGAGGCCAGCTAAAGCTCCTGGTCCAGATAAGATTCCAGGGGACCTGTTTAAATCAGAACCAAAGATATGGGCATGGTACATAAATGTATTGTCTAATGCCATAGCAGCTGGTAGCCCTATTCCAGATTCTTGGCGTGGTGCAGAAATAATCCCGATTCATAAAAAGGGTGATGTAGGATCACCTGCAAATTATCGACCAATCAGCCTTATTGATATCCTTCAAAAGACTTTTGCTAAGCAAGTCTTAGATAGGCTTACCGATTGGATCCAAGATAATCAAATCTTATCCCCTTTGCAGGCCGGTTTTCGGCCCAAAACTAACACCATGGACCAAGTCTTTAGGCTGTCATTACTATTTTGGAAGTACGTCACCCTATCTAAGAAAAAACTCTATGTTGCTTTTGTAGATCTAAGATCTGCGTTCGATTTTGTTCCAAGAGAGAAACTGTGGGGAGTATTAAACAAAATCGGTATCCCAGGAAACTTACTGCATTTAATTCAAAGACTACATGAAAAAACATTTGCACAAGTTAGATGGGGTAATCGGGGGGAACTCACCGACAAAATAGATATTAGGAAAGGAGTGCGCCAGGGCTGTGTTCTTGCCCCAACTCTATTTACATTGTTTATCAACGAGGTGGTGCAAGTTGTTACCAACTGCCAAAACGACGCTCCATCCCTGAATAACCACAAAATTCCAATTTTGCTATTTGCTGATGATTCCCTCCTGATCTCTAGAACTCCTATGGGTCTTCAGGTACTTGTGGATAAGTTTAGTTCGTTTTGTGGTGATTATGGACTTGAGCTTAATCATAGGAAAACTAAACTTATGACCCTGGGTTGTGGCCCCACTAAGAGATATTCTATTTTTTACAATGGCACCCCCCTAGGCATGGTAAGCTCCATAGACTATCTGGGGGTGAGAATTTGCAATAATCTGCATTGGGGAGCCCAAATCGATAAACGTTTAGCTCTTTTGGCCCAGAGATCTGGGGCTATTCTACGTTTCCACAAGTCTACCTCTGAGAGAGTGATTACCCCAACCATTAAAATCTACCGAGCTAAGGCACAGAGTGCTGCGGTCTATGGGGCAGAAATCTGGGGGTCCTCGAACACTGGCAAGCTTGCAGTGGGGGAAAACAACTTTGTAAGGTCAACTTTGGCTTGTCCTCGTAATACTCCACTGCTGCCAATGTTCTGGGACCTTGGTCTTTCATGCATCTCAGATGTAATTGCCCTACGACCATTGCTTTTCTGGGTCCGCGTATGGACCACCCCTGAGCTATCCGCATATAAGGAGTCTATTCAAGACATCCTAGATAGACCTAATGTACTTACCATTCCTTGGTTTAATCACATCTCAAAATGGTTTTATAGATTGGGTCTTAGCGAGTTTTGGAGCCATCCACAGAGTATAAGGAAGGATCAGAAGAACCATTTGAAAACTGTTTACTGGATGTATGTCAGGGAAAACTACCTGCTGTGTTCAACACACAGCAGATTGACTTTACAATTTTTTGATTTCAAATGGTATTCGTATCTTGAACCATTTATGGATAAAAATTCATGATCCACTAAGTAAGAGTTTGTATATTCAGTTCAGATATGGTTGCCTGCCTCTTAAATCTTATGGTAGTACACGGAGCTTGACTCCAAGTTCTGATCTTTGTCCTAGTTGCATTCACACTTCAGAATCTATTGTACATTTTATGTTTATATGCCCCGCATATATGATTGCGCGACGGAAGTGGTTACGACCCGTGTGCAGGAATATGGGGATGAGACATTGCATGGCTGCCTTAAGGATCATGATGAGGGATACTTCTTTCCCTCTATCTTGTGCGGTTAGCAAGTATATTGTAGCTGCTTGGCATATACATATCCGTTCCCTGGGAAAAAAATGATGATGAGGAATACATTTAAAAAAAATGTTTTAGCTGTTAAGTTTTAACTATGCACCTAAGACTGAAATAAAACCCCATATCTAATTTAAATGATAGGTACTAGGGGATCAAGTGCATTTTGAAGGAAAGTAATTTTATGTGTTTTAAGGTTGAACATGTGTTATTCTATTTTATTCTCACCCTTTTTATAAAAAAAATTGTATTTGAATGTTGTTTTTTGCTTTTATGGTTGAAAGTAACCGAATAAAGCCATGTGAACTGAGACTTCATTATCCCCAGTACACGTGATAGACTTTGGCTGGCTCTTCATGTAGCTTGCTCAGTCCTCCACCTCAAATATTCATCCCGCCCCACTGAGATAGCATAGCGCTGATCCGTCCTTGCTGGGAACAATGGGGAAAACTGATAAACAACAAACTCACCCCACGTTTGAGTCTAACCGTGCATCTTGGCTTCAACACCATGCACTCTCTGACTCTGAGCCGGAATCACAGCTGCAGGACACCGCCCCTCCTGAAACTACTCTGCTCGCCATGTAGCAGAGCCGGGAATCCACTGACGGCAAGATGGATACCCTGACATCAGTGGTGGCTGGTGACTGAAAGCAGTGGTGGGGCACAAATACAAGACGGAATTGCACCTTGTGAGAGAGCCTCACTACCCACGTATTACAATTCACCTACTCACCCACTGCCTTTGGTCACCTACCCATATACTCATCCACATTGTCATTGTAGGAAAGTACCATCTTGCCTGGCATGTTACCCCCATATTTCAATGTATATATGTTGTTTTAGTGTATGTGTCCCGTGGGACCCTGCCAGCCAGGGCCCCAGTGCTCATAAGTGTGCCCTGTATGTGTTCCCTGTGTGATGACTAACTGTCTCACTGAGGCTCTGCTAACTAGAACCTCAGTGGTTATGTTCTCTCTGCTTTCTAAATTGTCACTAACAGGCTAGTGACCAATTTCACCAATTCACATTGGCATACTGGAACACCCTTATAATTCCCTAGTATATGGTACTGAGGTACCCAGGGTATTGGGGTTCCAGGAGATCACTATGGGCTGCAGCATTTCTTTTGCCACCCATAGGGAGCTCTGACAATTCTTACACAGGCCTGCCACTGCAGCCTGAGTGAAATAACGTCCCCGTTATTTCACAGCCATTTACCACTGCACTCAAGTAACTTATAAGTCACCTATATGTCTAACCTTCACCTAGTGAAGGTTGGGTGCTAAGTACATCGTTCAGGGCAAATTCCCCGGACTTTGTGAGTGCGGGGACACCATTTCACGCGTGCTCTATACATAGGTCACTACCTATGTACAGCGTCACAATGGTAACTCCAAACATGGCCATGTAACATGTCTAAGATCATGGAATTGTCACACCAATGCCATTCTGGCATTGGGGAGACAATTCCATGATCCCCCGAGTCTCTAGCACAGACCCGGGTACTGCCAAACTACCTTTCCCGGGGTTTCACGGCAGCTACTGCTGCTGCCAACCCCTCAGACAGGTTTCTGCCCTCCTGGGGTCCAGCCAGGCTTGGCCCAGGAAGGCAGAACAAAGGACTTCCTCAGAGAGAGGGTGTTACACCCTCTCCCTTTGGAAAAATGTGTCAGGGCTGGGGAGGAGTAGCCTCCCCCAGCCTTTGGAAATGCTTTGATGGGCACAGATGGTGCCCATCTCTGCATAAGCCAGTCTACACCGGTTCAGGGGTCCCCCAGCCCTGGTCTGGCGCGAAACTGGACAAAGGAAAGGGGAGTGACCACTCCCCTGACCTGCACCTCCCAGGGGAGGTGCCCAGAGCTCCTCCAGCGTGCCCCAGATCTCTGGCATCTTGGATTCAGAAGTGTGCTGGCACACTGGACTGCTCTGAGTGGCCAGGACCAGCAGGTGATGTCAGAGACTCCTTCTGATAGGCTCTTACCTGTGTTACTAGCCTATCCTCCTTCCTAGGTAGCCAAACCTCCTTTTCTGGCTATTTAGGGTCTCTGCTTTGGGGAATTCTTCAGATACCGAATGCAAGAGCTCACCAGAGTTCCTCTGCACTTCTCTCTTCACCTTCTGCCAAAGGATCGACCGCTGACTGCTCAGGACGCCTGCAAAACCACAACAAAGTAGCAAAGACGACTACTGCAACCTTGTATCGCTTCATCCTGCTGGCTTTCTCGCCTGTTTCCTGGTGGTGCATGCTCTGGGGGTAGCCTGCCTCCTTCTTGCACCAGGGTCTCTGAAGAAATCTCCTGTGGGTCGACGGAATCTTCCCCCTGCAACCGCAGGCAACAAAAGACTGCATCTCCGGTCCTCTGGGTCCCCTCTCAGCACGACGAGCGTGGTCCCTGGAACTCAGCAACTCTGTCCAAGTGACTCCCACTGTCCAGTGACCCTTCAGTCCACGTTTGGTGGAGGTGAGTCCTTGCCTCCCCACGCTAGACTGCATTGCTGGATACTGCGTGATTTGCAGCTGCTCCGACTCCTGTGCACTCTTCCAGGATTTCCTTCATGCACAGCCAAGCCTGGGTCCCGACACTCTAACCTGCAGTGCACAACCTTCTGAGTTGTCCTCCGGCGTCGTGGGACTCCCTTTTGTGACTTCGGGTGGACTCCGGTTCACTCCTCTTCCAAGTGCCTGTTCCGGTACTTCTGCGGGTGCTGCCTGCTTCTTTGAGAGCTCCCTGACTTGCTGGGCACCCCCTCTGTCTCCTCATCCAAGTGGCGACATCCTGGTCCCTCTTGGGCCACAGCAGCATCCAAAAACCCTAACTTTTGACCCTTGCAGCTAGCAAGGCTTGTTTGTGGTCTTTCTGTGTGGGAACACCTCTGCAAGCTTCTTCACGACGTGGGACATCCATCCTCCAAAGAGGAAGTTCCTAGTCCTCTTCGTTCTTGCAGAATCCACAGCTTCTACCATCCAGTGGCAGCTTCTTTGCACCCTCACCTGTATTTCCTGGGCATCTGCCCACTCTCGACATTGTCGCGACTCTTGGGCATGGTCCCCTTGTTTCACAGGTACTCAGGTCCGGAAATCCACTGTTGTTGCTTTGCTGGTGTTTGTCTACCTTGCAGAAACCCCCTATCACGACTTCTGTGCTCTCTGTCAAAGGTGCAGTTTACACCTACTTTTCAGGGTCTTGGGGTGGGCTATTTTTCTAACCCTCACTGTTTTCTTACAGTCCCAGCGACCCTCTACAAGCTCACATAGGTTTGGGGTCCATTCGTGGTTCGCATTCCACTTTTGGAGTATATGGTTTGTGTTGCCCCTATACCTATGTGCTCCTATTGCAATCTATTGTAACTTTACATTGTTTGCATTACTTCCTTTTGCTATTACTGAATAATTTTGGTATTGTGTACATATATCTTGTGTATATTTGGCATCCTCATACTGAGGGTACTCACTGAGATACGTTTGGCATATTGTCATAAAAATAAAGTACCTTTATTTTTAGTATATCTGTGTATTGTGTTTTCTTATGATATTGTGCATATGACACCAGTGGTATAGTAGGAGCTTTGCATGTCTCCTAGTTCAACCTAAGCTGCTCTGCTATAGCTACCTTCTATCAGCCTAAGCTGCTAGAAACACCTCTTCTACACTAATAAGGGATAACTGGAACTGGTACAAAGTGTAAGTACCCCTTGGTACCCACTACAAGCCAGGCCAGCCTCCTACAGTCATCCACTGCCATTCACACAACTCTTATACACAGACACCCATATTTTCTCAGTCACTCTGTCAAGCCCTGCAAACACATTCAAACAAACACACATTGCCTCACCCATCCAGTATCCAGCAGTTTCAGTGATAAAAGGTACACGTTTATTTGAGCTGCAGATTACATGTTTAATATGACATATCACGTCATTAGTCTGCAGAAAGAAATAAAGCAATAACTAGCCATGATAAATTACTAGAACCATTACTGCCTTTGAGAGACGAAATCACCTACAGAGGCAGTGAAAGGAGAGGAGAGCTGAGAGAACAGATTCTTTTCTTATTGTCTGTAAAAAAAGATAGAGCTCCAACTTACTTGTGTGCAGGGTTGTCTTTGGCATATTTATGACTTGAGGTCTTCAGGTCACACTCCTGTCTCCCAGAGAGCCCTGGATTGAGTTATTTATTGTATTTATTCAATTTCTCTGCCACATACCGGGGATTTTCTTTGCGCAATGCCACATTCTTTTAATAAAATGTGACCTCTGGTACGTAGACCCTTCTGATCACACCCCACCATTTGAGTAAATAGGAAAGGGTGGAGAATAATAGCGGAGTGACATGAAGTTTTCAGAAACCCGGGCTGAAAAAAAAACGCTCCAGGCTGTTTACAATCAGGGCTTCTGGTGGAGGAGGAGATAAGCCAGGGATGTCACTGCGTTCTGAGAAAACGTAAGGGCTTTGAGCCCTGTCAGCCCTACTGTGCAGCTTCCAGCCACATACTGACGCAGGCGCAGTGGGGCTTTTCAAGGTGCACAACTTTCACTCCGAAAATGTTGTGCAGAAAATGTTTTACTTTCATCATGTAATTAAAATTTTTGCTTCCCTAGAGAGGCCAGAAAAGGCTAGGGGTGCAGCCCCTTAGCCCTTGAACACCAGCCGCCACTGCCTGACATTAAGAATGGATAAGATGGCTGCAAAGCTTGATAAACAGGCGTTGTGCATTGCAGAAGCGGAACAGTGGATATCGACTGTGGAAGACCAATCCCTATCAGTCGCCACTAAATGGCTGAACGTGAAGGTGGTGGTTCAGGCAAAAAATTAAAATGTAGAAAACTGCTCACAGGAAAATAATCTGAAGTTCCTGAGTCCACAAATACTGGCCGTCTTGAAGACTGCGTTGAAACTATGCTGACGGATATCCTTGGACCTGAGCACTTGTCACCGGACTTGATAGGGGAGAGGGCGCACAGGGTGTTAACGGTATGTCCGCCTCCTGGTACCACTCAAAGGCCCATAATTGCCTGATTGCTTAATTACCACCTCCGCGATGCTGTCCTTCGGCTGTCCAGGGAGAAACAGACCATTAACTACAATGGCTATGAGGTGTCCTTCTACCCTGACTTTACTATCGCAGTGCAGGCTGTGTGCAGGGAGTTTACTGAGGTGAAGAAGCTACAAGCAACTAACATATACCCTACGCTATGCTATTCCCTGTCCACCTCCGGATTGTGCACGGAGGAACTCCGAAAATCTTAATCATGCCACGAGTGGCCATGGATTTCTTTAAAACTGTCCGAAGCTCCCAAAAAAGCCCCTAGCGCACTCCTTCCCCAACCCTGAATGTTTAGTGACTTTAGGCACTACGCATGGCAAACTGTAAGTTAGGATTGCTGAAAGCCATATGGGTATGTGGGAAGATGCAGTACAGCTGCTGAACTCTGTCCTGAGTGCCCTGACGCTCGGGCGACCAGCCCTCCCTGCTGAGCCTAGTCTGTGATATGTGACCCACTGACAATGGCCATGCTATGAACGTTTGGATATATTTCCGAACTATTGGTCGTGGTCCATATTTGCTTGCCACGATCAGATATGTCTAGCCTGCCCCTTAGTGCTTGGAGTCTGATTTCCCAAGTCATTGCTTATAGCCAGCGACCCCTGTCTATCAGGTGGGTTTATCGGCATCTAGCTGCCTTGGGATGCTGAAGGGGCTAGGGCTGTTTGATTTCTGTTTGCAATTGTTGCTCTATAACGCAATGCACGTCTCTATGTCACACTGTGCATGAATACTACAACAACTCGGCCTGGTGCACACACACTTCCTGCTAACATGATGTACACGCTGGGTCACATTAGGCTGCTCACATGGAACATTTAAGGGCTCAATAATCCTAAAAAAATCGGAATAGTGCTCACCTTTTCGGATCACCACCAGGTGCAACTGGTACTGTGTAGGAGACTGGCCTGGTTTGTAGTGGGTACCCTAGGTACTTTCATCTTATACCAGGTCCATTTATCCCTTATTAGTGAAATGTAGGCAGTGTCTAGCAGCTTAGGCTGTCTAGAGGTAGCTATAGCAGAGCAGCTTAGTCTGAACTGGGAGACATGCAAAGCTCCTGCAATACCACTATAGTTACACAGTACTTATACACAAGTAAAGACAATACTCAGTGTTACCAAAAATAAAAGTACTTTATTTTAGTGACACAAGACCACCAATATCTTAGGGGCAATACTTCTTCTGGAGGTAAGTATTATACACAATATATACACTAGAGACCACAATCAGGTAAGTAGATAGTCATAAAATAGTGCAAACAGTAGAAAATACAATAGAATGCAATCGGCCTAGGGGCAACACAAACCATATACTAAGAAAGTGGAATGCGAATTACAAATTCCCCCCTAGGCAAGTGTAGTGTGTAGAGGGACGCTGGGAGTGTAAGACAGCCACAAAGGTAAGCAAAATACCCCACCCCAGAGCCCAGGAAAGTAGGAGTAAAGTACTGCAAGTTTCCTGAGGACACACTACAAGTCGTGGTAAGAGTTATTGCAAGAACCAAGCAAGACTGCAAGCAACAATTGGTGGATTCCTGGACCTGGAGACCTGTGAAGAGAGGAGGCTAAGTCCAGAAGTCACAGAAGATTCCAGGAAGGACAGGAGCCCCTGCCAACCTAGAAGATGGTGCAAAAGAGGATTCTCCAGTTAGAAGAAGTCTTCAGAAGAGCACCAAAGAAGATGGCTGCGGGTTCCTGCATGGTGCAGGAGATGTACCACATCGAAATGTTGGATGCAGGCTTTTTGCGTCACTGGATTTGTCCAACAAGCCTTGGTTCAAGCAAGGTCGCCGTTTGCTGCAAAATGGCACTGCCTAGACATAGCCCAGAGGGAGCTGGGGGCCTCAACTCGGACTGAGGAGGCAGAGAGGGCTCCCAACACTGGAGAAAGCACACAAATGATCAGGCAGCACCCATAGGAGGCCCAGTACATGGGGACAAAGAAGGTGCAACTTGCGGTTGGTGCAGCACAACAAAAGAAGTTCCCACACCGCTGGAGAACAACTCAGCGAGTTCTGCGTCGCAGGATGGAGTGCTGGGGACCTGGGCTACACTGTGCATGAAGGATTCTTGGAAAAAGTGCACAGAGGCCCAGGAGCTAGAGATGACGCGGTGCACAGGGGTACTGTCGCAAACCGGGAAGGCAAGTTCTTACCTCTGCCAAATATGGACAGCTGGACCTTAGGACAGTCTAGGTCAAAAAAGGTCCACCATCTGTGTTCCAAGGAGCAAGCTCGTCGCCTGGAGAGGAGTCCCATAGAACCAGTCGTGGTCTTGGAAGGTGCCTGCTGGAGCAGGCAAGTGACTCCGTCGCTCCACAGGAGATTCCTTCAGTTCTTCTGGTGCAGGGTGAAGGCAGGGAGTCTTCAGAGCGTGCACACCTTGGAAACTATTGCAGTTGCTGGCTGCAGCTAAAGTTGCAGGGTCACAGTAGCCTTTCTGGAAACTTTGTTGCAGTTACAGCAGTTCCTGGAGCAGTCTGCGGTTGATCTAACGGTCAGAAGCTGAAGCAGAGGTTGCAGAGGATTCCTGGAGGAAACTTGCAAGCTGAATCTGAAGAGGAACCCACAGGAGAGCCCCTACATTTTCCTGAAAGGGGGATTGGCTACCTACCCAGGTATGCACCTATCAGGAGGGGTCTCTGACATCACCTTCTGGCACTGGCGACGCAGAGATCTCCAGAGTTACCCCATACCTTGGAAAACAAGATGGCTAACACCAGGGACACACTGGAGGAGCTCTGGGCACCATCCCTGGGTGGTGATGGACAGGGGAGTGGTCACTCCCCTTTCCTTTGTCCAGTTTCATGCCAGAGTAGGGACTGGGGGTCCCTGAACCGGTGTATACTGGCTTATGCAAGGAGGGCACCATCAGTGCCCTTCAAAGTATTTCCAGAGGCTCTGGGAGGCTACCCCTCCCAAGCCTGTAACACCTATTTCCAAAGGGAGAGGGTGTAACACCCTCCTCCCCAAGGAAATGCTTTGTTCTGCCTTCATGGGACTGAGCTGCTCAGATGGTCCTTATGGGTGGCAAAAGAAATGCTGCAGCCCATAAAGATCTCCTGGAACCCCAGTGCCCTGGGTACCTAGGTACCATATACTAGGAACTTATAAAAGGGGTCCAGTATGCCAATTGGAATTGGAATATGGAGTCACTAAACTATAGTGACAAATTTGGAAGCAGAGAGAGTATAAGCACTGGAGTTCTGGCTAGCAGAACTTCAGCGACACAGTTAAGCACTACTGACAACACACACATTAGGCCACAAACTATGAGCACCAGGGTCCTTGCTAGCAGGATCCCAGTGAGACAGGCAAAACACACTGACAAATAGGGTTTTAACTATGAGCACTGGGGTCCTGGCTAGCAGGATTCCAGTGGGACAGTAAAAACACACTGACACACACTCACAAACAGGCTAAAAGTGGGGGTAACCATGCTAGAAAGAGGCTACTTTCTCACATATTACTGCGAGAAACCCACCTTACTCGCTCTGCAGATTTACATGTGGGGACTAAGTGGGCTGCGCTTAGGGTGGCCTCATCATATCATGGCCATGCCACCACCCCTTTTTCCCTTTTCTTTTTTTTTTAAACAATCTTCACTAGTGTCTAATGGGCTTCCTGCCCCCCTCGGGGGGCAGATCGAGGGTAATAATCCCCATCTGCCCACCCCGGGGGGGCGGCAGAAAGACTGTTTACATGTTTGAGGTGAGTGGGGGCCATTGGTAAGCCCATTTTGGGCCACCCTCGATCCCAAAGTTTGTAAAAAAACATCCCTGGTGCCTAGCCGGCTTTCTGCCTCACCCGGGTGGCAGATTGGGGGCTATTGCCCCCATCTGCCTCCCCAGGGGGGGCAGAAAAGCTGAATTGTGCCAAGAAAATATAGGAGGAGCAAAAGCTCTTTCCCAGTGGGCTGCTCCCCCTCCCTGGTGTCTAGTGGGGTGGATTCCTGCTTCTGGATTGCCCTACTTGGGCGATCCCCAAGCAGGTAACCACTTGGGAGGGGTACCATTAAAAAGAGGAGGTCCTCCCCTTTTCAACAATACATCTCCCGTCTAGATTGGTGCTTGCGGGGCTAACTCAGCAGAGAAAGTGAAATGAGACGGTCATCTCATTTCACTTTCATTTTAAGAGAAATAACATCAGCACACCCCACCCGCTGATCGTCATTTCGCCAAAAACCAAAAAACAGCATCAGAGGGTACGGGAGCTGTTTGCCACCCCAGAGGCTGTTTTTAGCACCAAGGAATCTGTGCCCGCAACCAAGGGATTTCCTGGCTCATGTGCGAGGCTGGCTAAGAGCCGTCCGATGCACACGAACACCGTGACACACAGAACAGATTAAAGATAGGGTTGTATCACACAATATCACACATTATTGAGGACTGTATTGTTGAAAAAAATCAATAACCATAATATCAACTGTCTTAAATTCCTGTGTAAATATTAATATAGACTACAGAGTAACTCTACACAGCAGAAAAATAATATTGAAAACAAAAATATTGAGTGTCAAAATATCGATAGCAAACTAAAACAAATGTAAGACTGCAAAAATATTGGTAACAAATATATTGACTTCTACAGTGTCAATATGCAAAAACAAAATTAAAACCCCAAAATAACATTCTACAGCACAAAATAAATGTACATTATTCAAAAAGATTTATTGAATACAACAAATAAAAATAACATTTTAATTATCATATTCCATTGTGTAGTAATAGCTAAAAAACCCAAGTAGACCTTTAACCAATCAAGTTCAAAGGCAAAACGTGTGGGCACACAGGACAACAGAACTGATTTAAGAGGATTATACATATAGAACACAAACCACAAAGCAGCTAACCCACAGCAAAGGAGATTGTCACTCTGTCTAAGTGGAAAGCCTCCAGCAGCTATACCATCAATCTACATGAAGAAATAAATTTGATCCCATACAAAAGTATATTTGTGACTAAAGTATCAGGGCCCATATTTATACTTTTTTAGCGCCGCATTTGCACCGCTTTTTGACGCAAAATTGGCGCAAAGGTACAAAATACAATTGTAGTTTGTAAGTTTGCGCCGTTTTTGCGTCAAAAAACTACGCGAATGCGGCGCTAAAAAAGTATAAATATGGGCCCAAACTCGTAACTCACTGTCAGAAGTTATAACCATAAATAGTGACATTTATATTATTTTTTAAAACATTCCAAAAGGGAACTGACTGTGAAACCTGAAAACAACTCCAAGAAAAGATAACAAAGCTGTGATGTTATTGCACAAAGTAAAAATTTACATAAATATATATGTGTGTGTGTATATATATTCACTGAAAAAAACAAAGGTTACAGGGACTTTATAGTTAGGTTCTGAATTTCCTTGCACAAAACCATAGAAATTCAACAGTAATAGTAATTACTAACTCAAGTAACTATAACTCACGCACTAAGGTGGTCATTCTGACCTCGGCGGATGAAAGGCGCTTACCGCCGGTCAGAAATCCTCCATAATTCCGCCGCGGTCGCGGTAACCCGCCACGGTCATTCTGACCCGCAGCAGCCAAACCTCCGAAAATCCGACAGCCACAACAGACCGCCAGACCAGCGGTCGGCGGAAAAGTGGAGGTGACCAAACCTCCACCGTCACGCCAACAGAAATACGCCCATGCCATTACGACCCACGAATCCACGCGGCGGTCTTTCAAACGCGGTTTTCCATTGGCGGTACACACCGCCGCGGTCAGAATACACACAAACGAACAAAACTCAGCCACATTGGCCGATTTGAATTCCACACACCTGATACACATACACACACCACTCCCACACACACAATACAATATAAAACACACACCCACATCACCCACAAACCCCTTCGACCAAAATCCAAAAAGAAGCACTGAGAGACACAGCAGCAATCACAGAACACCATCACACAGAGGCACACTACACCATCACCCACACAATATCCACACACAAAACAACACACACCACCACACTCAACACACTTAACTACACATACTCCACCCCACACATCATACACACCACTCCATGGCACCCCAAAGACACCTCCGCGTCTCAGACGAAGAACTCAGGGTCATGGTGGAGGAAATCGTTCGGGTAGAGCCCCAGCTCTTCGGCACACAGATCCAATACACCAGCATTGCCCGGAGGACGGAGCTATGGCAGAGGATTGTCGACAGGGTCAACGCTGTGGGACAGCACCCCAGAAATCGGGAAGACTTCAGGAAGCGATGGAACGACCTACGGGGGAAGGTGCGTTCCATGGTATCCAGGCACAACATCGCCGTGCAGAAGACTGGCGGAGGACCCCCACCTCAACCCCCACAATTTACAACATGGGAGGAGGAAGTCTTGAACATCCTGCATCCTGACGGCCTCGCAGGAGTCGGCGGAGGAATGGATTCTGGTAAGTTGAAGCTTCACTACTGCTTCCCCCCCACCTGCATGCCAAATCATACCCCAACCCTCACCCCCATCCTCGAACCCCACCCTCACCCCCACCCTCATCCTCACCCCCACCCTCACCCCCATCACCATCCTCACCCCCACCACCATCCTCACCCCCACCCCCAGCACACCTATTCCCTGCCAATGTCTCACCATCACAACCCACACATCCCAAAACCTAGGCCTGCATGCGTCCACTAAGCATGGACACCCATCACCAAAGCATGCCCAATGCATATACACATCCCCCCCACAAGCCACCCTCACCAAAGCCCCCACACACGAATGCCAGCACTTGGGGACACGGGAACCCACAGATACACCCATATGGCACACATTGAAACTATAACCATACCTCTATACCCCTGCAGGACCCGACCGCCAACACACCGCCACGGAGGGCCCAGAATTCTCCACACCCAAGAGGCCGTCAGCGATGACAGCAGCTCTGTCGACCTGGACACTGATGACCATCCCGGACCATCGGGGACCTCTGGACAGTCGGTTCCCCTCACACAGGCACAGGCCACTACAGACCCAAACCCCTCTGGGAACACCAGCACAGCTCCCACCCAGCGGGCCCATGCCTCTGTCTCCAGGGCGCGTCAATCTGCGGTGTGTCTACCACTACAGGGCACCCAGGATAACCCACCACCCCAACAACAACAGGGACCTGGGGGCAGTGGTAGTGGGCACACCGGCCAGGGGGCAGAGGCCCAGGGAAACAGGGCAACTCGGAGGGCAGCTGTGCGACAGGGGGGGGACGGGCCCAGGGAACCCACTCTCCACGAGGCCCTCACCACCATCATGGGAGCATACAACCGCTCCCAGGAGACGATGGCGACGGTACTGGCCAGGTTCCAGGAGATCCAGGTACTGCAGGAGGAACACTATCGGGGGTACAGGGAGGACATCAGAGCCCTCACCTCCACCCTGGTTACCATGGTAGGGCTGCTGCAGGAACTCATCAACACCAGGACGGACACTCAACAACAACAAAGGGCCCCTGCCACTAGCCTGGACCAAGAACAGCCAACCACCTCCGCCGGCGCTAGTGGACAGGAGGCCCCCGCACAACAGCAGCCCACCAGACCCCCACCTCCTGCAGGAGAAGAACCACCCCGCAAGAGGGCCCTGAGATCTCGCAAGAAGACAGAGTAGGATGTCAAGACCCCCGCCAGCAAAGGATACCACCTGATGTCATCCCACTGTCCCACATTGTCACCCTGTCCATCCTTGAACTGCCCATGCTCCATCTCTCCACAGGCCTATGGACAATGCACCTGTGTGACTGTTACTCTGGACTCTGCCATGGACATTCCTTCACCATAGCCCCCACCCATTTGAAACCACCCATCCCATTTTGAGCACTGAAATAAACACCTATTTTGCACAAAACTATCTGGAGTCTGGCTGTGAATTCAAAATATTGTAATTGACATGACAGTGCAAATATGTCCTTGTACATAGTGAAGTCAACAAACAGCTGCCACAAAGCTGTAGTCCATGGGGAAACGAAGCACAGGACTCGTAGTGGGGACCCCAGATCTGAAATAGGGAGGGAAAAGCCACAACTCAGTCATCATACACTGGGGCAAATAGACAGGCAGCAGAGATGCAGGAGAGTATTTTACATTTACAAAATTATGTTTGAATTGTTACCTGTGTCCTATTGGAAGTACTGTGCAATGATTCTGTCCCTGTTGTCTGTTTCATCCCCGTCGTCTTCCTCCTCTTCACTCTCCACAGGTTCCACAGCTGCCACAACACCACCATCTGGACCATCCTCCTGCAGGAAAGGCACCTGGCGGCGCAAAGCCAGGTTGTGAAGCATGCAGCAGGCCACGATGATGTGACACACCTTCTTAGGTGAGTACATTAGGGATCCACCTGTCATATGCAGGCACCGAAACCTGGCCTTTAGGAGGCCGAAGGTGCGTTCGATCACCCTCCTAGTACGCCCATGGGCCTCATTGTACCGTTCCTCTGCCCTGGTCCGGGGATTCCTTACTGGGGTCAGTAGCCACGACAGGTTGGGGTACCCAGAGTCCCCCAATAGCCATACACGGTGTCTCTCTAGCTGTTCCATCACGTAAGGGATGCTGCTATTCCTTAGGATGTAGGCGTCATGCACTGACCCAGGGAATTTGGCATTTACATGCGAGATGTACTGGTCAGCCAAACACACCACCTGGATGTTCATGGAATGGTAACTTTTTCTGTTCCTGTACACCTGCTCCCTGTCTCTTGGGGGAACCAAAGCCACATGGGTCCCATCAATGGCACCAATGACGTTGGGAATATGTCCAAGGGCATAGAAATCACCCTTCACTGCAGCCAATTCGCCCACCTCAGGGAAAAGGATGTAGCTCCTCGTGTATTTCATCAGGGCCGACAACACTCTGGATAACACCTTCGAAAACATGGGCTGAGACATCCCAGAAGCAATTCCCACTGTTGTCTGAAATGACCCACTTGCCAAGAAATGGAGTACTGACAGGACCTGCACCAGAGGGGGAATCCCTGTGGGTTGGCGGATGGGGGACATCAGGTCGGGCTCCAGCTGGGCACACAGTTCATGTATAGTGGCACGGTCAAGCCGGTAGGTCAGGATAATGTGGCGTGCTTCCATTGTCGACAGGTCCACCAGCGGCCTGTACACGGGAGGATTCATCCGTCTCCTCGCCAAACCCAGTGGACGGTGCCTAGGAAGGACAACATGGAGCACACAGTCAAGCAACCCACAGGTACGTACTCACAGCTTGCACAGTAAACGATTCTCTATGCAGTGAATGGCGTGTCTGAGTGGCTATGCAAGGCCTAGGCCTGTGTGACGCAGTTGAAATTGAGCCATGTGGACCCTCGAAATGGCGGCTGCCTGACCTGTGAAGTGTGACAATGGGATGTGAGGTCAATGCGCTGGCGTGGCACACCGCGTCGAAGACCGCGGCGCGAAGCCGCATTGGTTAACATGGAAGCCTATGGGTTTCAGGAGCCAATGGTGAAGGGCGCCGGCGGTGGCGGTACGCACCGCCGCGGGCGTGACCGCCATTTTCTATCTACTTATTCACTCGCGACTTGAACTTTCACAGGAGAGGACCTATACTGCAAGTGTTGCTGTGACCTCGGTCTGGAAGGGACAATGGCTGCTGCGCCTGGGGAAAGGGCCCCTGCCTTCACTGGAGAAGAGTTGGAGAAACTTGTGGATGGGGTCCTCCCCCAGTATTCGCTACTCTAAGGTCCTCCAGACCAACAAGTGAGTTTAATTCAATATGGATTTGGGGCCACTGGCTGGCTTGGGGGCCTGGCGGGGGGCCTGGCGGGGATGGGGGGCATGTTGGGCCTGGCGGGGGGCCTGGCGGGGATGGGGGGCATGTTGGGCCTGGCGGGGGGGCCTGGCGGGGGGCCTGGCGGGGATGGGGGGCATGTTGGGCCTGGCGGGGGGCCTGGCGGGGGGCCTGGCGGGGATGGGGGGCATGTTGGGCCTGGCGGGGGGGCCTGGCGGGGATGGGGGGCATGTTGGGCCTGGCGGGGGGCCTGGCGGGGGGCCTGGCGGGGATGGGGGTCATGTTGGGCCTGGCGGGGGGCCTGGCGGGGATGGGGGGCATGTTGGGCCTGGCGGGGGGCATGGCGGGGGGCCTGGCGGGGATGGGGGGCGTTGGGCCACTGGCAACGAAAATGCAGACAAACTTGAACGTGGTATTTCTCCCTCCCTGTACGTGTCACATAGGTCCGCGCGCATGAGAAGATCGGGATTTGGCGTGCCATCGCCAAGGAAGTCCGGACCCTGGGGGTCCACCATCGACGGGGCACCCACTGCCGCAAGAGGTGGGAGGACATCCGCCGCGGGACCAAGAAGACCGCCGAGTCTCTGCTGGGTATGGCCTCCCAACGTAGGCGGGGTGCCTGCCGTCAACTGACCCCCCTGATGTTCCGGATCCTGGCGGTGGCCTACCCTGATTTGGATGGGCACGTGAGGGCAGCACAGCAGACACAAGGGGGTGAGTACAAGCATAATCTACTCTGTTGTCGCGCAGTGGAGGTGTCTGGGTGGGGGAGGAGGGCTGTGGGTCCCCCTAGGCCAGGGCGATATCTGTAGGCTGGGCACCCCCGTAAGCCCCTGTGTCCTCAGCCACCACCCTCAGTAGTGTGCCAGTACAGCCATCCCTGGGCCGTGTCATCCATGGGTGCAGTTGTCAACTCTAGGCGTGTAGGGCATGTTCCAGGGAATGCGTAGGGGACCCCAAGTGCGCAACTTAGTGCAGGGGGCATCTGTGTCTGTCATGTCCGCTAACTGTACCGGTGATCCATGTACTCAAAATCTCTTTATTTCTCTCTCCCCCCCCCTTTTTGTTTGTCTTTCTGTGCTTGTGTGCATCAGCATCATCAGGCGGAGGAGAAGTGGCATCGGGGCAGGAGGGAGCTGCATCTCACATGGCCCAGGAGGGCCATGCCACAGAGTCTGACTGGACCAGTGAGACGGAGGGCGAGGGGAGCTCCACAACGGGGACGACTGGACCCTGCAGCGACACGGACACGTCCTCGGAAGGGAGCTCCCTTGCGGGGGTGGCACCATCCATGCCCCCCGCCATTACAGGTACAGTCGCCACCCAGCGCACCATCTCCGCCCTCCCAGCAGCCCCTCAGCGTTCGCCCCGTGCCCGCTCTGCCAGGAAGCCGGGCATCTCCTTCGCCCCAGGCACCTCAGGCCCTGCCCCTGTTACCCCCGCTGCCCTCAGTGAGGAGGTCATTGACCTCTTCCGAACGCTCATTGTTGGGCAGACTACCCTTTTGAATGCCATCCAGGGGGTGGAGAGGGAGGTTCATCGCAGCAATGCGTACCTGGAGGGCATTCATTCGGGTCAGGCTGCCCATCAGCGATCGTTCCAGGCTCTGGCCTCAGCACTGACGGCAGCCATTGTCCCTGTCTCCTGCCTCCCTCTACTAACTCCCTCCTCCCAGTCTCCTGTTCCTCTGCCTGTCCCACCCACACCATCAGACCAGCCTGCACACACCTCAACACCCAAGAGCAGCTCATCCAAACATAAGCACCACAGATCACGCAGACATTCACACAAGCAACATTCCGATGCAGACATGCCAACAGTCACTACCACCTCTGTGACCCCCACCTCCTCGTCTCCCTCCTCCCTCCCTGTGACGTCTACACTCACACCTTCATTCACCTCACCATCAGCCAGTGTTTCCATCACCAGCACACCCTCCAGTACAGTCCGCACACGTGCAGTCACCACCCCCACTGCCATTTACACGTCCCCTGTGTCCTCTCCCACTGTGTCTGTCACCCCCTCTTCCACACCACACAAACGCAGCCACCCACCCACCAGCCATCCACCTCACGACAGCCTCCCGCTCCTGCACCTGCACCCAAAGACAGCAAACTTGTCTCGCCTACAACCACATCCTCTCCCTCCACTCCCATACCCACTGTACCTACCACTATCCATTGTCCCAGGAAAATCTATCTCTCTACTGCTACCTTCTTTCCTGACCCTGAGCCCCCCCCTCCTTCTCGTCGAGGTAAGAAGAGCACCTCAGCCACCACCAGCCCTGCAGCCCCCTTGACAAGGGTGCAGGGGTATTGGAGCCCACCAGCCCGCAGGTCTGGATCTTCGCCCAGCAGCAAGGGGACAGCCAGCCCACCCCCTGGGAAGAGGAGCAGAAGGCGGAAGGGCCGCCGCAGGAGCCCGGGTTCTATATCCCCCCAGGACACAAGCCAGCCACCGTCAACAGCCACAGCTCCAAAGGGAGGAAAGGGCCACAGACTCCCGACTAAGGAGGGCAAGGGCAGCAAGGCGGAGAAGACAGGCAGCAGGCCTGCTGCCCATGGAGGACCCGTCACAGCTGCCCAGGAGGAGCCCGCAACCCCCATAGCCGCTGCCCAGGGAGGAACCGTCACAGCTGCCCAGGGAGAGCCCACCACCCCCATAGCCGCTGCCCAGGGAGGACCCAGCCCAGCTGGCCAGGAGGGCCCCACCACCCACAGCCCAGGTGGGCATTGAAGGAGCACCATCCCCGCTGCCCAGGAGGGCACCACCAGGCAATGAGCAGTTGGCCATAGAATGGCCGCCGTCTCCAGCACCGCTCCGCTGGGGACCGCCGTCTCAAGAACCGCTGAACTGGGCCCTTCAAGGCAAGAACCGCTGAACTGGGCCCTCCCAGGCAAGAACCGCTGAACTGGGCCCCGCCCTCTCCAGCACCGCTCCGCTGGGGACCGCCGTCTCAAGAACCGCTGAACTGGGCCCTTCAAGGCAAGAACCGCTGAACTGGGCCCCGCCG
This sequence comes from Pleurodeles waltl, assembly GCF_031143425.1. Lineage (NCBI taxonomy): Eukaryota > Metazoa > Chordata > Amphibia > Caudata > Salamandridae > Pleurodeles > Pleurodeles waltl. Next base: position 852,545,939 of record NC_090444.1, read on the forward strand.
TCTCCAGCACCGCTCTGCTGGGGACCGCCGTCTCAAGAACCGCTGAACTGGGCCCTTCAAGACAAGAACCGCTGAACTGGGCCCTTCAAGGCAAGAACCGCTGAACTGGGCCCTTCAGGCAAGAACCGCTGAACTGGGCCCTTCAAGGCAAGAACCGCTGAACTGGGCCCCGCCGTCTCCAGCACCGCTCCGCTGGGGACCGCCGTCTCAAGAACCGCTGAACTGGGCCCTTCCAGGCAAGAACCGCTGGCCCTTTGGCAGACGTGGCAGGGCAGGATCTGTCTCGGGCAGGGCTGCAGGATGTCCTCTGGCCAACATGCCTCCTCCAGTGGCAGTGGAGTCTGTTATGGACTGTTTGGACTGTGGCTTTGCACTCCCCAGGATGGCCCAGTGGGCAGGCCACCCACTGTATGGACTGTATGGACTGTGGCTTTGCTCTCCCCAGGATGGCCCAGTGGGCAGGCCACCCACTGTATGGACTGTATGGACTGTGGCTTTGCTCTCCCCAGGATGGCCCAGTGGGCAGGCCACCCACTGTATGGACTGTATGGACTGTGGCTTTGCTCTCCCCAGGATGGCCCAGTGGGCAGGCCACCCACTGTATGGACTGTATGGACTGTGGCTTTGCTCTCCCCAGGATGGCCCAGTGGGCAGGCCACCCACTGTATGGACTGTATGGACTGTGGCTTTGCTCTCCCCAGGATGGCCCAGTGGGCAGGCCACCCACTGTATGGACTGTATGGACTGTGGCTTTGCTCTCCCCAGGATGGCCCAGTGGGCAGGCCACCCACTGTATGGACTGTGGCTTTGCACTCCCCAGGATGGCCCAGTGGGCAGGCCACCCACTGTATGGACTGTGGCTTTGCTCTCCCCAGGATGGGCCAGTGGTCATGGAGTCCCCTCGTGGATCTGGCGTCGTGTACTCAAGTGGCTGAGGTGCCCCCCCTTCCCCCTGAGGTGCCTGTCCTTTTTTCTTTCTGATGCCCCTGCAGTGTTCTCTCCGTGGAGTTCTTGTCGTGGGACTGGAACTTGCCCCTTTGCTCAGGACCCCTGTGGTCCACGGACAGTGGTTGGACTACATATAGTAGATGTATATATTTTGTACATAGTTTATTTATTTATTTGGATTACTGCTGTCCATTTTTCAATATATCTGCCCGTTTAAGATCTCTTCTTTTGGTCTTTGCATTATTTCGGAGGGGGGGGTTTGTGGGTTGTGACAGTGATCTGTGGGAATGCATTGATGTGTGTGTTGTAGTGGGTGTGGGTGGGTGGGTGTGTGCCGGTAATCTTTTCCCTCCCCTGTGTCGTAGGTGCAGTACTCACCGATGTCTTCCGCGCCGCCGGGCGTGCTCCTGGTACAGGAGCAGGTATAGGAGTGCGGGGATGACCTGTAACTCGGGTTCCATGCTGCCGGAATCTCGCGTGGAGTATGTGGAGGTGAGCGTTTTCCCGTTCGTAGTCTGTTTCCGCCGTGTTTTTATCGGCGGTGCTCCCGCCCCAGAAAAGGTGGCGGATTGGTGGGTCGTGATAGGGTGGGCGGTACATTGTCTGCCGCCTGGCTGTTGGCGTTGACCGCCGCGCTGTTTGTTTGTTCCGCCGTGGCGGGCGGAGTGTTAATGCGGCGGGCTGTGTTGGCGGTTCCCGCCAGGGTCAGAATTGCATATTTTGGACCGCAGGCCTGTTGGCGGGTTGGCCGCCGCTTTATCACCGACCGCCAGGGTCAGAATGAGGGCCTAAGTAACTATAATTTTTGCTACAGCCATGCACAGTTTTCTCATCAATAATTTTATTGCAAATGTTGCAGGAATAATATCAGTGATGGATAGACATTGTCATTAATGATGTAATATGTGAAGTAATTAGTTATTCTTGGCGCAGGCACAAGTTATACTTACACAATCCAAAAAGGAAGCACCCTGTCTTACATTTCAGCTCAAATAGCCCCAAAGCATCATGATAAATGCAGTCATTAGAATGAATTCGAATAATATTTCAAAAAGTCTTTCACCATAAATGGGTGCAGCAAGTGCTGTAACGCTGTAGAAAGTTTTTCACCATAAGTTGGTGCGGCGAATGCCTTATCTCCGGACACATGTTTATGGGTTTCGGCCGTCATCAGCGGAGAGCAAAGTGTGGCAGACGGGGTTGCTTGAAATGCCGCCTAAACGTATACTCAGGTTTTTATACCACTCAGTAGGCGCACAGGTGCTTCACCAGAGCTCGTCAGCTCAAAGGCTCACGAGAGCCGTTAAATACACAGTCAAAAAAGGGAGCACCCTGTCTTACATTTCTGCTCGAATAACCCCAAATCATCATGATAAATGCAGTCATTAGAATGAATTTGAATAATATTTCAAAAGGTCTTTCACCATAAATGGGTGCAGCAAGTGGTGTAACGTTGTAGAAAGTTTTTCACCATAAGTTGGTGCGGCGAATGCCGTATCTCAGGACATGTGTTTCTGGCTTTCGGCCGTCATCAGCGGAGAGCAAAGTGTGGCAGACGGGGTTGCTTGAAATGCCGCCTAAACGTATACTCAGGTTTTTGTACCACTCAGTAGGTGCACAAGTGCTTCACCAGAGCTCGTCAGCTCAAAGGCTCATGGGAGCCGTGAAATACACAATCCAAAAAGGGAGAACCCTGTCTTACATTTCAGCTCGAATAGCCCCAAAGCATCATGACAAATGCAGTCATTAGAATGAATTTGAATAATATTTCAAAAAGTCATTCACCATAAATGGGTGCAGCAAGTGCTGTAACTTTGTAGAAAGTTTTTCACCATAAGTTGGTGCGGTGAATGCCTTATCTCCAAACACGTGTTTCTGGCTTTCGGCCGTCATCAGCGGAGAGCAAAGTGTGGCAGACGGGGTTGCTTGAAATGCCGCCTAAACGTATACTCAGGTTTTTGTACCACTCAGTATGCGCACAGGTGCTGCACTAGAGCTTGTCAGCTCAAAGGCTCACGGGAGCCGTTAAATACACAATCCAAAAAGGGAGCACCCTGTCTTACATTTTAGCTCGAATAGCCCCAAAGCATCATGATAAATGCAGTCATTAGAATGAATTTGAATAATATTTCAAAAAGTCTTTCACCATAAATGGGTGCAGCAAGTGCTGTAACGTTGTAGAAAGTTTTTCACCATAAGTTGGTGCAGCGAATGCCGTATCTCCGGACACGTGTTTCTCGCTCTCGGCCGTCATCAGCGGAGAGAAAAGTGTGGCAGACGGGGTTGCTTGAAATGCCACCTAAACATATACACAGGTTTTTGTACCACTCAGTAGGCGCACAGGTGCTTCACCAGAGCTCGTCAGCTCAAAGGCTCACGGGAGCCGTTAAATACACAATCCAAAAAGGGAGAACCTTGTCTTACATTTCAGCTCAAATAGCCCCAAAGCATCATGATAAATGCAGTCATTAGAATGAATTCGAATAATATTTCAAAACGTCTTTCACCATAAATGGGTGCAGCAAGTGCTGCATCGTTGTAGAACGTTTTTCACCATAAGTTGGTGCGGCGAATGCCGTATCTCCGGACACGTGTTTCTGGCTTTCGGCCGTCATCAGCGGAGAGCAAAGTGTGGCAGACGGGTTTGCTTGAAATGCTACCTAAACGTATACTCAGATTTTTGTACCACTCAGTTGGCGCACAGGTGCTTCACCATAGGTCGTCAGCTCAAAGGCTCACAGGAGCCGTTAAATACACAATCCAAAAAGGGAGCACCCTGTCTTACATTTCAGCTCGAATAGCCCCAAAGCATCATGATAAATGCAGTCATTAGAATGAATTCGAATAATATTTCAAAAAGTCTTTTACCATAAATGGGTGCAGCAAATGCTGTAACGTTGTAGAAAGTTTTTCACCATAAGTTGGTGCGACGAAGCCTTATCTCCGGACACGTGTTTCTGGCTTTCGGCTGTCATCAGCGGAGAGCAAAGTGTGGCAGACGGGGTTGCTTGAAATGCCGCCTAAACGTATACTCAGGTTTTTGTACCACTCAGTAGGCGCACAGGTGCTTCACCAGAGCTCGTCAGCTCAAAGGCTCACGGGAGCCGTTACATACACAGTCTAAAAAGGGAGCACCCTGTCTTACATTTCAGCTTGAATAGACCCGAAGCATCATGATAAATGCCGTCATTAGAATGAATTTGAATAATATTTCAAAAAGTCTTTCACCATAAATGGGTGCAGCAAGTGCTGTATCGTTGTAGAAAGTTTTTCACCATAAGTTGGTGCGGCGAATGCCTTATCTCCGGACACGTGTTTCTGGCTTTTGGCCGTCATAAGCGGAGAGCAAAGTGTGGCAGACGGGGTTGCTTGAAATGCTACCAAAACGTATACTCAGGTTTTTGTACCACTCAGTTGGCGCACAGGTGCTTCACCAGAGCTCGTCAGCTCAAAGGCTCATAGGAGCAGTTAAATACACAATCCAAAAAAGGAGCACCCTGTCTTACATTTCAGGTCGAATAGCCCCAAACCATCATGATAAATGCAGTCATTAGAATGAATTTGAATAATATTTCAAAAAGTCTTTTACCATAAATGGGTGCAGCAAGTACTGTAACGTTGTAGAAAGTTTTTCACCATAAGTTGGTGCGGCAAATGCCTTATCTCCGGACACGTGTTTCTGGCTTTCGGCCGTCATCAGCAGAGAGCAAAGGGTGGCAGACGGGGTTGCTTGAAATGCCGCCTAAACGTATACTCAGGTTTTTGTACCACTCAGTAGGCACACAGGTGCTTCACCAGAGCTCGTCAGCTCAAAGGACCACGGGAGCCGTTAAATACACAATCCAAAAAAGGAGCACCCTGTCTTACATTTCAGGTCGAATAACCCCAAATCATCATGATAAATGCAGTCAGAATGAATTTGAATAATATTTCAAAAGGTCTTTCACCATAAATGGGTGCAAGTGCTGTAATGTTGTAGAAAGTTTTTCACCATAAGATGGTGCGGCGAATGCCTTATCTCCGGAAACGTGTTTCTGGCTTTCGGCCTTCAACAGCGGAGAGCAACGTGTGCCAGACGGGGTTGCTTGAAATGCCGCCTAAACGTATACTCAGGTTTTTGTAACACTCATTATGCGCACAGGTGCTTCACCGAAGCTCGTCAGCTCAAAGGCTCACGGGAGCCGTTCAATACACAGTCCAAAAAGGGAGCACCCTGTCTTACATTTCAGCTCGAATAACCCCAAATCATCATGATAAATTCAGTCATTAGAATGAATTTGAATAATATTTCAAAAGGTCTTTCACCATAAATGGGTGCAGCAAGTGCTGTAACGTTGTAGAAAGTTTTTCACCATAAGTTGGTGCGCCGAATGGCATATCTCCGGACACATGTTTATGGCTTCCGGCCGTCATCAGTGGAGAGCAAAGTGTGGCAGACAGGGTTGCTTGAAATGCCGCCTAAACGTATACTCAGGTTTTTCTACCACTCAGTATGCGCACAGGTGCTGCACCAGAGCTCGTCAGCTCAAAGGCTCACGGGAGCTGTTAAATACACAATCCAAAAAGGGAGCACCCTGTCTTACATTTTAGCTCGAATAGCCCCAAAGCATCATGATAAATGCAGTCATTAGAATGAATTTGAATAATATTTCAAAAAGTCTTTCACCATAAATGGGTGCAGCAAGTGCTGTAACGTTGTAGAAAGTTTTTCACCATAAGTTGGTGCAGCGAATGCCGTATCTCCGGACACGTGTTTCTCGCTTTCGGCCGTCATCAGCGGAGAGAAAAGTGTGGCAGACGGGGTTGCTTGAAATGCCGCGTAAACATATACTCAGGTTTTTGTACCACTCAGTAGGCGCACAGGTGCTTCACCCGAGCTCGTCAGCTCAAAGGCTCACGGGAGCCATTAAATACACAATCCAAAAAGGGAGAACCCTGTCTTACATTTCAGCTCGAATAGCCCCAAAGCATCATGATAAATGAAGTCATTAGAATGAATTCGAATAATATTTCAAAAAGTCTTTCACCATAAATGGGTGCAGCCAGTGCTGTAACGTTGTAGAAAGTTTTTCACCATAAGTTGGTGCGGCGAATGCCGTGTCTCCGGACACGTGTTTCTGGCTTTTGGCCGTCATCAGCGGACAGCAAAGTGTGGCAGACGGGGTTGCTTGAAATGCCGCCTAAACGTATACTCAGGTTTTTGTACCACTCAGTAGGCGCACAGGTGCTTCACCAGAGCTCGTCAGCTCAAAGGCTCACGGGAGCCGTTAAATACACAATCCAAAAAGGGAGCATCCTGTCTTACATTTCAGCTCGAATAGACCCGAAGCATCATGATAAATGCAGTCATTTAGAATGAATTTGAATAATATTTCAAAAAGTCTTTCACCATAAATGGGTGCAGCAAGTGCTGTATCATTGTAGAAAGTTTTTCACCATAAGTTGGTGCGGCGAATGCCGTATCTCGGGACACGTGTTTCTGGCTTTCGGCCGTCATCAGCGGAGAGCAAAGTGTGGCAGATGGGGTTGCTTGAAATGCTACCTAAACGTATACTCAGGTTTTTGTACCACTCAGTAGGCGCACAGGTGCTTCACCATAGGTCGTCAGTTCAAGGGCTCACAGGAGCCGTTAAATACACAATCCAAAAAGGGAGCACCCTGTCTTACATTTCAGCTCGAATAGCCCCAAAGCATCATGATAAATGCAGTCATTAGAATGACTTTGAATAATATTTCAAAACGTCTTTCACCATAAATGGGTGCAGCAAGTGCTGTAACGTTGTAGAAAGTTTTACACCATAAGTTGGTGCGGCAAATGCCTTATTTCCGGACACGTGTTTCTGGCTTTTGGCCGTCATCAGCGGAGAGCAAAGTGTGGCAGACGGGGTTGCTTGAAATGCCGCCTAAAGGTATACTCAGATTTTTGTACCACTCAGTAGGCGCACAGGTGCTTCACCAGAGCTCGTCAGCTCAAAGGCTCACGGGAGCCGTTAAATACACAGTCCAAAAAGGGAGCACCCTGTCTCACATTTCAGCTCGATTAACCCCAAATCATCATGATAAATGCAGTCATTAGAATGAATTTGAATAATATTTCAAAAAGTCTTTCACCATAAAGGGGTGCAGAAAGTGCTGTAACGTTGTAGAAAGTTTTTCACCATAAGTTGGTGCGGCGAATGCCCTATCTCCTGACAAGTGTTTCTGGCTTTCGGCCGTCATCAGCGGAGTGCAAAGTGTGGCAGACGAGGTTGCTTGAAATGCCGCCTAAACGTATACTCAGGTTTTTGTACCACTCAGTTGCCGCACAGTTGCTTCACCAGAGCTCAAAGGCTCACGGGAGCCGTTAAATACACAATCCAAAAAGGGAGCACCCTGTCTTACATTTCAGCTCGAATAGACCCGAAGCATCATGATAAATGCCGTCATTAGAATTAATTTGAATAATATTTCAAAAAGTCTTTCACCATAAATGGGTGCAGCAAGTGCTGTATCGTTGTAGAACGTTTTTCACCATAAGTTGGTGCGGCGAATGCCGTATCTCCGGACACGTGTTTCTGGCTTTTGGCCGTCATAAGCGGAGAGCAAAGTGTGGCAGACGGGGTTGCTTGAAATGCTACCAAAACGTATACTCAGGTTTTTGTACCACTCAGTTGGCGCACAGGTGCTTCACCAGAGCTCGTCAGCTCAAAGGCTCATAGGAGCAGTTAAATACACAATCCAAAAAAGGAGCACCCTGTCTTACATTTCAGGTCGAATAGCCCCAAACCATCATGATAAATGCAGTCATTAGAATGAATTCGAATAATATTTCAAAAAGTCTTTCACCATAAATGGGTGCAGCAAGTGCTGTAACGTTGTAGAAAGTTTTTCACCATAAGTTGGTGCGGCGAATGCCATATCTCCGGACACGTGTTTCTGGCTTTTGGCCGTCATGAGCGGACAGCAAAGTGTGGCAGACGTGATTGCTTGAAATGCCGCCTAAACGTATACTCAGGTTTTTGTACCACTGAGTAGGCGCACAGGTGCTTCACCAGAGCTCGTCAGCTCAAAGGCTCACGGGAGCCGTTAAATACACAATCCAAAAAGGGAGCACCCTGTCTTACATTTCAGCTCGAATAGCCCCAAAGCTTCATGATAAATGCAGTCATTAGAATGAATTCGAATAATATTTCAAAAAGTCTTTTACCATAAATGGGTGCAGCAAATGCTGCAACGTTGTAGAAAGTTTTTCACCATAAGTTGGTGTGGCGAATGCCTTATCTCCGGACACGTGTTTCTGGCTTTCGGCCGTCATCAGCGGAGAGCAAAGTGTGGCAGACGGGGTTGCTTGGAATGCCGCCTAAACGTATACTCAGGTTTTTGTACCACTCAGTAGGCGCACAGGTGCTTCATCAGAGCTCGTCACCTCAAAGGCTCACGAGAGCTGTTAAATACACAATCCAAGAAGGGAGAACCCTGTCTTACATTTCAGCTCAAATAGCCCCAAAGCATCATGATAAATGCAGTCATTAGAATGAATTCGAATAATATTTCAAAAAGTCACCATCCGTGCCCCCCGCCATTACAGGTACAGTCGCCACCCAGCGCACCATCTCCGCCCTCCCAGCAGCCCCTCAGCGTTCGCCCCGTGCCCGCTCTGCCAGGAAGCCGGGCATCTCCTTCGCCCCAGGCACCTCAGGCCCTGCCCCTGTTACCCCCGCTGCCCTCAGTGAGGAGGTCATTGACCTCCTCCGAACGCTCATTGTTGGGCAGACTACCCTTTTGAATGCCATCCAGGGGGTGGAGAGGGAGGTTCATCGCAGCAATGCGTACCTGGAGGGCATTCATTCGGGTCAGGCTGCCCATCAGCGATCGTTCCAGGCTCTGGCCTCAGCACTGACGGCAGCCATTGTCCCTGTGTCCTGCCTCCCTCTACTAACTCCCTCCTCCCAGTCTCCTGTTCCTCTGCCTGTCCCACCCACACCATCAGACCAGCCTGCACACACCTCAACACCCAAGAGCAGCTCATCCAAACATAAGCACCACAGATCACGCAGACATTCACACAAGCAACATTCCGATGCAGACATGCCAACAGTCACTACCACCTCTGTGACCCCCACCTCCTCGTCTCCCTCCTCCCTCCCTGTGACGTCTACACTCACACCTTCATTCACCTCACCATCAGCCAGTGTTTCCATCACCAGCACACCCTCCAGTACAGTCCGCACACGTGCAGTCACCACCCCCACTGCCATTTACACGTCCCCTGTGTCCTCTCCCACTGTGTCTGTCACCCCCTCTTCCACACCACACAAACTCAGCCACCCACCCACCAGCCATCCACCTCACGACAGCCTCCCGCTCCTGCACCTGCACCCAAAGACAGCAAACTTGTCTCGCCTACAACCACATCCTCTCCCTCCACTCCCATACCCACTGTACCTACCACTATCCATTGTCCCAGGAAAATCTATCTCTCTACTGCTACCTTCTTTCCTGACCCTGAGCCCCCCCCTCCTTCTCGTCGAGGTAAGAAGAGCACCTCAGCCACCACCAGCCCTGCAGCCCCCTTGACAAGGGTGCAGGGGTATTGGAGCCCACCAGCCCGCAGGTCTGGATCTTCGCCCAGCAGCAAGGGGACAGCCAGCCCACCCCCTGGGAAGAGGAGCAGAAGGCGGAAGGGCCGCCGCAGGAGCCCGGGTTCTATATCCCCCCAGGACACAAGCCAGCCACCGTCAACAGCCACAGCTCCAAAGGGAGGAAAGGGCCACAGACTCCCGACTAAGGAGGGCAAGGGCAGCAAGGCGGAGAAGACAGGCAGCAGGCCTGCTGCCCATGGAGGACCCGTCACAGCTGCCCAGGAGGAGCCCGCAACCCCCATAGCCGCTGCCCAGGGAGGAACCGTCACAGCTGCCCAGGGAGAGCCCACCACCCCCATAGCCGCTGCCCAGGGAGGACCCAGCCCAGCTGGCCAGGAGGGCCCCACCACCCACAGCCCAGGTGGGCATTGAAGGAGCACCATCCCCGCTGCCCAGGAGGGCACCACCAGGCAATGAGCAGTTGGCCATAGAATGGCCGCCGTCTCCAGCACCGCTCCGCTGGGGACCGCCGTCTCAAGAACCGCTGAACTGGGCCCTTCAAGGCAAGAACCGCTGAACTGGGCCCTTCCAGGCAAGAACCGCTGAACTGGGCCCCGCCCTCTCCAGCACCGCTCCGCTGGGGACCGCCGTCTCAAGAACCGCTGAACTGGGCCCTTCAAGGCAAGAACCGCTGAACTGGGCCCTTCAAGGCAAGAACCGCTGAACTGGGCCCCGCCGTCTCCAGCACCGCTCTGCTGGGGACCGCCGTCTCAAGAACCGCTGAACTGGGCCCTTCAAGGCAAGAACCGCTGAACTGCGCCCTTCAAGGCAAGAACCGCTGAACTGGGCCCTTCAAGGCAAGAACCGCTGAACTGGGCCCTTCAGGCAAGAACCGCTGAACTGGGCCCTTCAAGGCAAGAACCGCTGAACTGGGCCCCGCCGTCTCCAGCACCGCTCCGCTGGGGACCGCCGTCTCAAGAACCGCTGAACTGGGCCCTTCCAGGCAAGAACCGCTGGCCCTTTGGCAGACGTGGCAGGGCAGGATCTGTCTCGGGCAGGGCTGCAGGATGTCCTCTGGCCAACATGCCTCCTCCAGTGGCAGTGGAGTCTGTTATGGACTGTTTGGACTGTGGCTTTGCACTCCCCAGGATGGCCCAGTGGGCAGGCCACCCACTGTATGGACTGTATGGACTGTGGCTTTGCTCTCCCCAGGATGGCCCAGTGGGCAGGCCACCCACTGTATGGACTGTATGGACTGTGGCTTTGCTCTCCCCAGGATGGCCCAGTGGGCAGGCCACCCACTGTATGGACTGTATGGACTGTGGCTTTGCTCTCCCCAGGATGGCCCAGTGGGCAGGCCACCCACTGTATGGACTGTATGGACTGTGGCTTTGCTCTCCCCAGGATGGCCCAGTGGGCAGGCCACCCACTGTATGGACTGTATGGACTGTGGCTTTGCTCTCCCCAGGATGGCCCAGTGGGCAGGCCACCCACTGTATGGACTGTATGGACTGTGGCTTTGCTCTCCCCAGGATGGCCCAGTGGGCAGGCCACCCACTGTATGGACTGTGGCTTTGCACTCCCCAGGATGGCCCAGTGGGCAGACCACCCACTGTATGGACTGTGGCTTTGCTCTCCCCAGGATGGGCCAGTGGTCATGGAGTCCCCTCGTGGATCTGGCGTCGTGTACTCAAGTGGCTGAGGTGCCCCCCCTTCCCCCTGAGGTGCCTGTCCTTTTTTCTTTCTGATGCCCCTGCAGTGTTCTCTCCGTGGAGTTCTTGTCGTGGGACTGGGCCTTGCCCCTTTGCTCAGGACCCCTGTGGTCCACGGACAGTGGTTGGACTACATATAGTAGATGTATATATTTTGTACATAGTTTATTTATTTATTTGGATTACTGCTGTCCATTTTTCAATATATCTGCCCGTTTAAGATCTCTTCTTTTGGTCTTTGCATTATTTCGGAGGGGGGGGTTTGTGGGTTGTGACAGTGATCTGTGGGAATGCATTGATGTGTGTGTTGTAGTGGGTGTGGGTGGGTGGGTGTGTGCCGGTAATCTTTTCCCTCCCCTGTGTCGTAGGTGCAGTACTCACCGATGTCTTCCGCGCCGCCGGGCGTGCTCCTGGTACAGGAGCAGGTATAGGAGTGCGGGGATGACCTGTAACTCGGGTTCCATACTGCCGGAATCTCGCGTGGAGTATGTGGAGGTGAGCGTTTTCCCGTTCGTAGTCTGTTTCCGCCGTGTTTTTATCGGCGGTGCTCCCGCCCCAGAAAAGGTGGCGGATTGGTGGGTCGTGATAGGGTGGGCGGTACATTGTCTGCCGCCTGGCTGTTGGCGTTGACCGCCGCGCTGTTTGTTTGTTCCGCCGTGGCGGGCGGAGTGTTAATGCGGCGGGCTGTGTTGGCGGTTCCCGCCAGGGTCAGAATTGCATATTTTGGACCGCCGGCCTGTTGGCGGGTTGGCCGCCGCTTTATCACCGACCGCCAGGGTCAGAATGAGGGCCTAAGTAACTATCATTTTTGCTACAGCAATGCACAGTTTTCTCATCAATAATTTTATTGCAAATGTTGCAGGAATAATATCAGTGATGGATAGACATTGTCATTAATGATGTAATATGTGAAGTAATTAGTTATTCTTGGCGCAGGCACAAGTTATACTTACACAATCCAAAAAGGAAGCACCCTGTCTTACATTTCAGCTCAAATAGCCCCAAAGCATCATGATAAATGCAGTCATTAGAATGAATTCGAATAATATTTCAAAAAGTCTTTCACCATAAATGGGTGCAGCAAGTGCTGTAACGCTGCAGAAAGTTTTTCACCATAAGTTGGTGCGGCGAATGCCTTATCTCCGGACACATGTTTATGGGTTTCGGCCGTCATCAGCGGAGAGCAAAGTGTGGCAGACGGGGTTGCTTGAAATGCCGCCTAAACGTATACTCAGGTTTTTATACCACTCAGTAGGCGCACAGGTGCTTCACCAGAGCTCGTCAGCTCAAAGGCTCACGGGAGCAGTTAAATACACAGTCAAAAAAGGACGGAAGAACCAGGTACACTGGCTGTCATCAAAGAGGAGGCCAGAGCCTGAAACGATCTCTTTAGGGCAGCCAAGCCACCGTGAATGCCCTCCAGGTAGGCATTGTATTGCTGCATCTGGGATGCCAGCCCCTGGATGGCATTCACTATGGTTGACTGCCCTACAGAGATGGATCTCAAGAGGTCAATAGCCTCCTCAGTGAGTGCAGCAGGGCTGACTGGGGTAGGGCCTGAGGTGCCTGGGGTGAAGGAGACGCCCACCCTCCTGGGTGAGCGGGCACGGGCAACTGGGTGAGGGGCTACTGGGAGGGTGGTGCTGGTACGGGGGTGGCTGAAGATGTTGTAGCTGGGGTGGTCCCAGAGGGGTCCGCCACCACCATGGTGCGCCCAGAAGGAATCAGAGTCAGATTTCATAGCTCCTGCCTCCCCCGTGGTGCGCCCCTCACCCTCAAACCCACAGGTCCCCTCGGCATCACTGGACTCTGACTCCTGGGTCCCGTCGGCTGCAGCTCCCCCACTCGCCGGTGCCCATGCTCCTTTGCCAGATGATGCTAATGCACACAAGTATAGGATGAGAAAAGGCAAGAGGGTGGGGAAAAAAGAAAGGGAACAAAGGGTCAATTACAGCAACAACAGCACATATGACATACACATCACAGTCACTCACTGGGACTAACACTGTGTAGTATGAACCACAATGACAAACCATTGCCTGGGAACAACAGCAGAAATGAACCCAAACACTCCCATCTACACACCTACTGGGACTCACCAAGCCATGTCTGCCATGGTATGCCAGCTACTTGCCAATACCAAATATACATACCACCCTCCATTGCTATGCAGGACTCCACAAGATTACCTCAGCTAGCATATTGGGGTATCCACTGACTAGAATCTTGCACCCAAATACCATGGCAGGCAACAAAAAAGAATACCACACAGTGTGTACTCACCCTCTTGTGGCTGCTGTGCTGCCCTCAAGCGCCCATCCAACTCCAGATTGACAATCACCAGTATACGGTGTGAGAAAGTAGCCAGCCTCCTACATACAGGCAATTAGGGGGGTCAGGGTCCGACAGGCACACCCCCTCATTAGGAGGCCACCCCCAGCTGGGCCTCCGCGGTCTTCTGGGCCCAGCGTCTCAGGTCCTCACACTGTTTCCTGCAGTGGGTGATCCGCCGGCTAAAGTCCCCAGGGTCCACACCTGCTTGGCAATGGCACACCACAACCCTTTCTTCTGATAGGCGCTGACCTGCATAGGGAACACATATGAATGGACATCATGAACTCAACACTCCATTCTGTTACAGAAATGGCTTACACACTGCATAGATCCCACATTAGGGCCACACATGACCTGTACCTCTGCATACACATTGCATGCAGCAAAAATACAATTCCTAGATGCCACACTACCAGCACACACATACATCTTCATCCAACGTACCCATAAGGAACCTGTTGTTATGGAGACCCATACAACTGACCATACAAGGGTAGGACCCCATCCACAAGCTTCTCCAACTCCTCCGATGTGAAGGCTAGGGCCCTTTCCCCTGTAGCACGGGCCATCTCGGGTTCCAGACACAGGACCCAGCAGCACATCCAGTGGAGGTGTTGATCTGTAGAGAGTCAGGAATCAAGTGAAGTGGGACAGAGAAAATTGTGGTCACGTCCGCAGCGGTAAACTCTGTCACCGCCGGCGGTGATCATCATTGGTTCCTGTGCTCCATAGACCTCCTTGTTAACCAATGAGGAGTTGCACGGTGGTGCAGACCGCCTTCCGCCATGACGCTAAATACCGGCGGAGCGAGGGCACTTCCACCTGTACCTGCATACAGGACAGGCGGTTGTCAATTCCTAATGCTGGTACTCATGGCGGACAATTTAATGTGGGTCATAGGTACCGATGGTACACACCAAGACAATTCCAGTCTGCTACATATTGTGGCTTGCTTTCAGATTCTGCCACTCAAATTAAATCTCATACCAGTGCACTGCTGGAAGAAGAGTAGTTGACAGGACATTTATAATGGGATGATACTAACCATGACACACAACTCTAACTACATTTGTGAGACACAATGACCAATGAAAAGTATTGGTATATTTGAGGAAGTCCGTTCGTTTGCCCGTAGAGGACACTAGTGCACTTTACATTCTTGTTGGTGTAATCGGATGTGACTGCTCTGTGTACTGTGATATTGTGTGTCCATACTTCCTGTAGTCACGCACATCTCATTTTTGGTTTACTTAGCTACCTACCACTGTGGAGTTGGAGGCAAGTGCCTGTGTACAGATCCCTAGTGGACTTGGCTACACTGGAGGAACGGCACATCGTTATCGCCTATCATCTGGACAGGGCCACAATTACTGAGATATGTCAACAATTGGAGCCAGATCTGATTCCTGCTATCCGTAGCACTACAGAAATATCCCCTGAAGTACAGGTTCTGTCAGTGCTCTACTTCCTGGCAAGTGGTTCCTTCCAGGTGACTGTGGGCTTGGCTGCAGGAATGTCCAAGCCAATGTTTTCGAATGTGCTTGAAAGAGTTTTGTCTGCCTTGCTAAAACACATGAGCAGCTACATCTCATTTCCCCATAGTGAAGATTTGCCCACTGTGAAGGCTGGATTCTACGTCATGGGACACATACCACATGTGATTGGGACCATTGATGGGACCCATAATGCCTTTGTCCCTCCCAGGACAAATATGCAGGTCTACAGGAATAGGATGAGTTACCACTCTATAAATGTCCAGATGGTGTGCCTTGCTAATCAATACATCTCCCACATCACTGCCAAGTTCCCTGGATCTGTGCATGATGCCTATGTGTTGAGGAATAACAGCGTCCCACAGGTGATGGCACGACTAAAGAGGCACAGAGTGTGGCTCATAGGTGAGCTTGAGGCTTCACCCAGTGTATGTCACTGTATGCCACCTGAAGTTGTACTCTGTGCCATTGTACATGAGTAATATGTGTTCCTCACTAATTCCAGGTGACTCCAGCTACCCAAACCTGCCCTGGCTGTTGACACCAGTGAGGTATCCGAGGACGGGGCAGAAAAGGGGTAGAATGAAGCACATGGGCGTACCAGGAGAGTTATTGAACATACATTTGGGCTACAGAAAACCAGGTTCCGGTGCCTCTATGCAACTGGTGGATCCCTATTCTACGCCCCTAAGAAGGTCTGCCAGATAGTGGTGGCTTGCTACATGCTGTACAATTTGGCACTGAAACACCATGGGGGTTATTACAACTTTGGAGGAGGTGTTAAACCGACCCAAAAGTGACGGTAAAGTGACGGATATACCACCAGCCGTATTACGAGTTCCATAGGATATAATGGACTCGTAATACGGCAGGTGGTATATCCGTCACTTTACCGTCACTTTTGGGACGGATTAACACCTCCTCCAAAGTTGTAATAACCCCCCATGTGCCCTACCTGCAGGAGGAAGAGGGAGACAATGCACCTGTGGCAGCAGAGGACACTGAAGACAGTGGTGAGGAGGAGGAGGAGGATGTGGACAACAGGACCATTATGATACAGTAGTACTTCCACTGACACTAAGTTAAGACTGTACTTCTGTTCATACCTCCTTTACAGTTAAGTGATGTGTGGCTGCTGTGTTGTGCCAAGCACTATCGTTACTTCTCAATTGACTGTCACTTATGCTTTCCCTTTTTGCAGCTGTTGGTGTGGTCACAACTGTGTACTGATGTGATGATTACAGACTGCTTACACACATTTGTTGGATGGCTTCACACATTACAGGACATTTGCCCAGGATAATGCAGGTAAAGACATTGCATATTGTTGTATGATAAAGCACAAATACTTCAGTTATGTTCAAGGGTGTTTGTTGAAGTGACAAAAAGGATGTAATAGTGCAATAGAGTGGGGTGATGGTGGATGAAAACTTCAGTGTAGTGACAGAGTTGGCTTGTAGCACATGTCCAGTATCCATGGGGCTATAGGAAAAGGAGAAATGGCAGTCCAAAGTGAGCAAGGTGTCTCAGTGGCACACACAGGAGAAATTCAGGGGAGCTCATTTCCTGGCAGAGGTTTGGGTCTTGGCAACAGTTTGTGGTGTCTGTCTGGGCCGGAGGGAACATTTGCGGGTGGTTTACCTTCTTCAGGGTGAGGGATGCTGGTGGTCTGTGAGTGATGTGGCAGGTCCTCCTGTCCACTAGCTGCAGCAGATATTGTTGACTGGTGAGTACACTGGCTAGTAGAAGGGGCCCGCTGGTGTGCTGTGTACTTATGCATCGTGTTGGCCATGTCAGCCAGCACACCTGCAATGGAGGCCATGTTGGCATTTAACCACCGCAACTCCTGCATAACCTACTGGTGGTGTACCCCCTGCAGCCGCTGGTTCACCTGCAAGATGGCTAATCACCTGGCCCATCCTGTCCTGGGATTGTTGGTAGGCCCCCAGGACATGTGTGAGTGCATCCTGGGCAGTCGCTTCCCTGGGTTGGGCCTCCCCCTGGTGCACAGCTAACCTTCCATTGCCCTTGCCCCCTGTACCTGTTTCCCCCAACGGTGTGCCCACTCCCACTTACACCAGGAGCTTCATCGCCTTGCCTGTGTGGTGTCAACTTGGGTCCCTGTACAGGTGGGCATACAACTGATCGACGTGTCCTGGGGACAGAGGTTTGGGGAAGTTGGGTTGCTGCTGTGGTGTTGGAGTCAGATTGGGGGGGGGCCTGTGTTGGACTGGGTGTGGGATGTGGACGTCGACTGACCAGTGGTGCCAGATGAGCCAGGGAGATCATCCAGATCAGGACATCCAGAGTTGCTGTCATCACTGAGGGCATCTTCTGGTGGAAAACTGGGTTGCCGTGGCACATGCTCACCACTGACATTGGTTGGGGTGCCTGTGGACATGTAAAGGATTTGTTACAGTCATTGTCTGTCACATATTCAGCATTTCTGGCTTTCCCTATGGGTTGGGTGTTGTCCTCCCACTGTTGGTTAGGGAATGCTGGTGGATTGTAGGATTGCTAGTACTACATGCAGCCCATGCATTACTGTTGTGTGTGCATGCAGGGCTGGGAGGGGCGTGCTTGCAGTGGGTAGGGCATGCAGGGGTACACAATTGAGGGTGGTTATGGGAGGTGGTTCACTGTATGGGATGGAGTGGGTGAAGGGAGTCAGGGTGAGGGGATGACATGGAATGTAGGTATCGGTGGTGGTAGGGTAGTAATGGTGACTTACCAGTGCCCAGCCCTCCAGTTAGGCCCTCAGGAGGCAGGAGTGCCAAGACTTTCTCCTCCCATGCTGTGAACTGTGGGGGAGGAGGTGGAGGTCCACACCACCAGTCTTCATGATGGCAACGTGGAGCCTGTAGGTCGTTCCACCTCTTGCGAATGTCATCCCTTGTGCCTGGATATGTCCCTCTGGAGATCACCCTGTCCACGATCCTCCACCATAGCTCCATCTTCCTGGCAATGAATATCTGCTGAACCTGTGCACCGAACAGCCGTGGCTCTACCCTTACAATTTCCTCCAACATCACCTGTGACTCCTCATCTGTGAAACAGGGATTCTTTTGTGGGGACATGCCTATTGTGTGGTGGGTGTAGTGTGTGTGTTGTGCAGAGTGTGATAGGTGTTGGGGAATGGTGTGTGGTGTGTTTTGTGTAAAGGTGAATAGGTGACTGTGGTTTGTGTATGCAGTTATTGTATTATCTTTTGCTGGCAAGGTGTAGTTAGTTTTTCATATTTGAAAAGGATTGTGGGCTGTGTGGGGATGTGTTTTATAGTGCTGTTGGTGGGTGTGTACGGTGTGTGTAATATGTCAGGTGTGGGTTTTTCAATCTGGCCAATGTTGGCTTCTGTTGGTGTTGGGTGCCCAATTCTACCGCAGCGGTCTACACCGCCAATGGATGACCGCTGTTGAGTGTCCGCTGTGGTAATTTGTGGTCCATAATTTGGAGGGCGGTGTATTGCTGGGATGGCGGGGAGAGTGTTGGGTCCGGCAGTGTTTCACCTCCGTTGGGTCTGGCAGAATTGTTGTTGTGGCTGGTTTCTGTCGGTTTTGTGTTTGTGTATCATAACCTGGTCAGTGCATTTTCACCTCCGCTGCAGTCTGTTGGTGGCCGTCACCACGGCGGCCTTTGGAAAAGACTGCCAATGTCATAATGAGGGCCAAAGTGTTGTGCTCCTTAAGGCAATAGTCATATAATACTTTTTTGATCATTATTTTTTATTCTAGGAGTTATAGCCCAAAAACGTTTTTTCCTATATTTTGATGTTTATGGAGGGCTAAGCGAGCGCAAGGAAACGGTGAGAACAGTGGGAAGAGACAAGACCTGGGAAACACAGTAATTATTAGTTCAGACAAACCACTTACCAGTACGCTCCTGTGTTCATTTGAGGCAGCTCCAATTTGAGACAGTGTCCCTAGGGGTAGAAGAGAAGGAGCATTTCAGGAAGCCTGAAGAGATCCAGAAATTAACGGTCATCAAACGCCCCTTTAAAAAAACTGCATGCTAGTATCAGCCTTTCCTAACCAACATAAAACATCTCTCAACAATCAACATAAAGGTCTTGCTCCTTTCGAGTAAGCACACCAGCACCCCCAGAACTCTTTCCTCTGTAAAACGTACAGTCCGAAGTTGGATCGTTCTATCTTCTACATGATGGATAATGTCGTACATCAGTAGGTCAAAGGACAGCAAAAAGTTGAATTGGCAATGAAATATTAAGTCTGTGGATCAAGAGAGAAGCACTTTTCAAGACACTTTGTAAAAACAAGCCAATCAGTTAAACATATTCTCCGAGAACCAGTTGCAACTGGCTACAGTATTAGCCCAGGTTACGGGAATATTACCCATAGTGTCCGCAATAGCCTTACAGAAGATGACTCTGGGTGAAGAACCCACTACCTTCTTTGTGAACTTTAAAAGAGCAGCTCAAGCCAGCCATTGGCCCAGAGACTCCAGGTTGCCTTCAAAGCCACCAAGCCTACCGGGAACATGTTCTATGTGTATAATAATAATATATTATAACAATTTTAATAAGTTAATCCTTGAAAAATTAGGGACTAATGAGGAGACTAATAGACTGTGCTTGCATCAAGAGCAGGACACCGTTACGGATACCCTGTGAGTCTTAATTTTTAAACTAAAAGGTCCAGCAAGGACGATGTTACGCAGAACAATTATTTGGAACAGTATTTAGAAGCTATCCACCATGGACCCAGTGTTGGCTTTGGCAACATCCTGGACTCACAGTTGACCATTCTATCGAAATGGCTAATACTTTCACTTGCGGTCAGGGTCTAAAGTTTCTTTGAAATTCACTAAAGACCACAAAAATGTGCCACCCGTGACAGAACGAAGTTTGGTGATCAGCCTGGACTAAGCTTACAATAACTCCATCCGCTACTCCACCTCCATCCTTCCCTAACTCATTTGGTTCCCAATGCTTTGAAACTTTGAATTTGACGAGTTGGGAGAAATTCCCCACTTCAGTAGAAAAATAAAATTAGAAGTGGAGCCAGTGGTAGTGAATTGGACACAGAAGTTCACATATTACACTGAGAAACCAGAACCCAGCTTTTATGTGACTATGCTGGTGAATCATAAATGGGTATCTGCCCTACTGGACATGGAGTGTGAGAAACCTATGATTAGTTCATTTTTTCCCCAGCAAATCCTCCAACAATGAAAAATTGTATTCAGCTGCATCCAAGGAGGTCAGAAGGAATATTCTCTGGCTAACGTTCCTGTACAAGTGGGGGTCCTTCTAACCCTGCCAGAAGAAGTTATCTTAGGGTCAGGTAGCCCTTGTTTTCTGACACATCTCAGAGATACCTTGGAAGGGGAAAAGGAATGGCTATGGGAATCTCTCCTTTCACAGGAGAAAATAGGGAGAGAAGGGCCACAGAAACAGATGAAGACAAGCAAACACGTGAAGAGAAAAACAAAGGTCTGATACAAAATACCCTCCCTACCCAGGAGCCTTGGGACATTGATAAAAAGTTCAGAGCCTGCCAATTCAACATCTTCTCCTTACAATTCACATCTCAAAAAGCAAGAACCAACTCAAAAAGTATGACTCAGTTATAACTGCTTTTTAAGGTCAAAGAGGGTTTGTTGCACAGGATAGGAAAAACAGAAGAATGGGCTCAGCTATTAGTACATGCCCCATTCAGGGAGCAAATACTTTTCTGTACACATTCCGACCTGTAGCAGAATGCATTGTCATAGATTAAACATCTCAAGCTATATTAGAGCAGTTTTGTTGGGCGGGTATTTATTTCCAAGTAAAGAAATATTGTCAAGAGTGTCCATTGTGCCCAAAAAAGAATTCCTACAAACCCACAAGTTCCCTTAGAAAAGATGGGTCCATTGGGAATACCCTTCAAGAGGGTAGGACTGGATTTACTTAGAATTCTTGCCCTTCTGTGAATGGCCACAAATATATATTAGTAATGGTTAACTACTCTACCCGATTACCCGAGGCTGTCATGTTAAGAGAAACAAGTACTAAAACCACTGCTTAATGTTATGGTGTAAATTTATACTTTTCGAGGGTAGGTTTCCCTAAGGAGATATTGACAGACCAAGGGACACCATTTGAGTCAAAACTGATGCAAGAGATCTGCCAACAAATTGGAATCAAGCAACTCCACATCTCTGTTTTTCAACCTCAGACCAGTGGTCTGGTTGAAAGGTATAATGGTACCCTCAAACTCACATTAAAGAAAATGATGATCGAAGAAGGGAGGAATTGGGACAAATTATTACCCCTAGGTAAATTTGTTTTTAGGAATCAGTTCAAATCTACCCTTGGTTGTTCCTCATTTGAGCTCCTACATGTTTATAAACTTAAGTCTTTGTAAGAAATGACCTGAGGAATTTAGGAAACAGATTATCAAAAAGAACAAACTCTGTTATACTACCTTATACAATTAAAATCTAATTTAGGGAATTTAAAGGAACTAGCCAAAACCAACCTAGAAAAGGCCCAACAAAAGAAGCAAACTTATAATCATAAAACAAAATGGTGAGAACTGAAACTCGGTAAGTGCGTTCTATTTTTATTGCCAAGTTCTGATAAGTTACGCCCCTTATTACAGGGACCCTTTAAGGTCCTCAAGAAAAAAGGGAAAATCACCTATAAGTTGCATTTAAAAGATAAGGAAGTCCTGATTTTTCATATTTTTTTTAAAGGGTCTAGCCCTACACTCAATCAGATACAGGTGGTTTCTTCTATAGAGCACATAACAAGTACTATTGATTCTCTTTCGTGTGGAAAGGGTTTGCTAGAAATTCAGAAAGCTAAATTATAGAGTTGTCTACAACCGTTCGCAGAAATCTTCTGACTCAGCAGGCAGAACTCAAATAATTGTACATGCCAGTCATAAAGTACCTGGAAAACTGTTAAACAGCGACCTTACCGCATCCCTTAATAAAGGTGTAGCACCATCCAGAAAAAGGTGGAGCAAATGCTGAGGCTAAAAGTCATAGAACCCTCCTCTGGTAATTGGTATTCACAAATTAAACTAGTTCCAAAACCCAAAAGAACTATACAGTTTTGTATTGACCTCAGAGCAGTAGATACAATTTAAAAATGTTGATAGTTATCTTTTACCCAGAATTGATGCACTCACAGAACAATTAGGGTAATCATAATAGATTACCACTAATGAACTCAATAAGACATATTGGCAGATTCCCTTATGCCCGAAGATAAAGAAAAACAGCATTTGCTACCTTTTACAAACTTTTTCAATTCACCTTGCTCCCTTTCAGTTTACTTGGCGCACCTGCTACATTTCAATGACTGATTAACCAGGTGCTTAAATCACTTCAGGGCTATGCCCCTGCATATTTATACAACATCATGATCTTTAGTAAGATCTGGGTGGTTCATCCGAGTCATCTAACAACTATTGTGCTGGATTTAAAAAAGACAATTCTCTATATAAATAGTAAAATGTGCAGATTGGCTCCTAATAAAGGTAAGTATCTGCCGCATCTGTTAGGGAATGACCTAACAGAACCCCAAGAGTAAAAGGTGAAAGCTCTGCTACTATCCAAAAGGGCTTCTTTTAAACTGATCATTAACCTAAGTATGACTGCTTGTAAAATATAATATTGATTAATAACTGTTACTTTGTGATTTCTGGTAAATGCTTTGTGGACCAGAAAAAAGTATTTTTTGTACTTGCTGAAGTCTGTAAAAGCCACTTCCTTTCCTTCTTTACAGTCTCTGTTTCCCTCTCTTTATGTTTTGCTGGGCAACCTGTTTTTTCTCTCTCCCTTTTTACTTCCTCTGCACTCTTCCCTTATATGATATTCAACTGTCCCCTTCATCCCTACCCTTTACTCCATTTAGTGGTTCTGCTTCCCTTTCTTTGCTCTGTTTTCCCTCTTTACACTTCTTTTTCCCTCTTTTTATCCTCCTCTTTCCACCCTATTTTTCTGTACCCTTTTCTCTCCTTCTGCACTCTTATCCTGTGTTATCTTGAACTGTCCAACTCTGTTATCTTGAACTGTCCACCTCTCACTATGTACTGCATTTAGTGGCTCTACTCCCCTGTCTTTGCTATGCTCTCCCTCTTTTAACATCCTCAGTTTTCCTTTTTTTGTTGCCCCTCTGCTCTCTCAGCTCCCTTGTTTTTTTCACTCACAGCCCCTGCTGACTACTTGAGTTCTAGTTACTGGTTCAATAGCTGTGTACTCTTTACACTATAATCGAAGTGCATTTTTAGAGCAATATATAAGCATTTTTGGTTTCAAACTGTGCTTGTATTAATTATAAAAGTTTGTGAATTTTGTGTGGCCCTGCCCACTATTGACTACATTTTACTACTGTTTGACTGAGTTTTTCACACCTCCCTCCTCAGTCCTCCATTTACCTCTCCCTACCTGCTCTCCCAAACATAGCTTGTAGATAAGAAAGCCAAACACACCCCTCTGCAATGTGCACCCATTTGGTGGTGTCAACTGGGAAGGGCAGCGGGAGGAAACTACCTGTTTTACTACACACAGCCTCCAGAAAACTGCCTCAAACATAGCCACGCACACAAGCTCACTACCCCTACATCTACACACTCCTAAACAAACCATAACTTTATACTACAACACAACCAAAAACACATTTTTCTCATATACTAATAACCCAAAAAGCACATACCCTCAAGCTCACAAACACCAATCCCCCTTAGTAGGAAAAACAAATGACTACCCTCTGCCTACACCTCACTTTTCCCTTGCCACCCCTGTAGGAAAGTACCATCTTGCCTGGCATGTTACCCCCAATTTCACTGTATGTATGTTTGTTTTAGCCCCTGTGTCACTGAGATCCTGCTAGGCAGGACCCCAGTGCTCATAGTATGTGCCCTATATGTGTTCCTTGTGTGGTGCCTAACTGTATCACTGAGGTTCTGCTAACCAGAACCTCAGTGTTTATGCCCTCTCTGCTTTCTAAATTTGTCACTGCAGGCTAGTGACTAAATTTACCAATTCTCATTGGCACACTGGTACACCCATATAATTCCCTTGTATATGGTACTTAGGTACCCAGGGTATTGGGATTCCCGGAGATCCCTATGGGCTGCAGCATTTCTTTTGCCACCCATAGGGAGCTCAGGCATTTCTTACACAGGCCTGCTACTGCAGCCTGAGTGAAATAACACCCACATTATTTCCCAGCCATTTTTCACTGCACATAAGTAACTTATAAGTCACCCTGATGTCTAACCCTCACTTGGTGAAGGTTGGGTGCCAAGTTACTTAGTGTGTGGGCACCCTGGCACTAGCCAAGGTGCCCCCACATCGTTCAGGGCAATTTCCCCAGATTTTGTGAGTGCGGGACACCATTACACATGTGCACTATACATAAGTCACTACCTATGTATAGCGTCACAATGGTAACTCCAAACATGGCCATGTAACATGTCTAAGATCATGGAATTGTCACCCCAATACCATTCTGGTATTGGGGGGACAACTCCATGCATCCCCGGGGCTCCAGCATAGAGCCCGGGTACTGCAAAACTAACTTTCCAGGGTTTTCTCTGTTGCTACCGCTGCTGCCAACCCTCAGACAGGTTTCTGCCCCCCTGGGGCCTGGGCAGCCCAGTCCCAGGAAGGCAGAAGAAAGGATTTCCTCTGAGAGAGGGTGTTACACCCTCTCCCTTTGGAAATAGGTGTGAAGGGCCTGGAAGGAGTAGCCTCTCCTGGCCTCTGGAAATGCTTTGAAGGGCACAGATGGTGCCCTCCTCGCATAAGCCGGTCTACACCGGTTCAGGGATCACCCCAGCCCGGGTCTGCGCGAAACTGGACAAAGGAAAGGGGAGTGACCACTCCCCTGACCAGTACCTCCCAGGGGAGGTGCCCAGATCTCCTCCAGTGTGTCCCAGACCTCTGCCATCTTGGAAACAGAGGTGTTGGGGGCACACTGGAATGCTCTGATTGGCCAGTGCCAGCAGGTGACGTCAGAGACCCCCCTCTGGTAGACTCTTACCTTTCTTGGTAGCCAATCCTCCTTTCTTGGTAGCCAAACCTCCTTTTCTGGCTATTTAGGGTCTCTCCTCTGGGGTATTCTTCAGATAACGAATGCAAGAGCTCACCAGAGTTCCTCTGCTCTTCCGTCTTGGACTTCTGCCAAGTATCGACCGCTGACTGCTCCATGATGCCTGCAAAACTGCAACAAAGTAGCAAGACGACTACCAGCAACATTGTAGCGCCTCATACTGCCGGCTTTCTCGTCTGTTTCCTGGTGGTGCATGCTCTGAGGGCTGTCTGCCTTCACCCTGACTGGAAGCCAAGAAGAAATCTCCTGTGGGTCGACGGAATCTTCCCCCTGCCAACGCAGGCACCAAATTACTACATCACCGGTCCTCTGGGTCCCCTCTCATCCTGACGAGCGTGGTCCCTGGAACACAGGAGCTGGGCCCAAGTGTCTCCCCCAGTCCAGTGGCCCTTCTGTCCAAATTTGGTGGAGGTAAGTCCTTGCCTTCCCACGCCAGACAGCAAACCTGTGTACTGCATTATGTGCAGCTGCTCCAGCTCCTGTGCACTTTTCCAGGACTTCCTTTGTGGACAGCCTAGCCTGGGTCCCCAGCACTCCATCCTGCATTGCCCAACTCACTGAGTTGAAATCCGACGTCGTGGGACCCTCCTTTGTGACTCTGAGTCGACTTCTGTCCTCAGATCTTCTAAGTGCCTGCTTCGGTACTTCTGTGGGTGCTGCCTGCTTCTGTGGGGGCTCTCTGGGTTGCTAATCGCCCTCTCTGTCTCGTCCTCCAAGGGGTGACATCCTGGTCCTTACTGGTCCCCAGCTGCACCCAAAATCCTTAACGTCGACTCTTGCAGCTAGCAAGGCTTGTTTGCGGTATTTCTGCCTGGAAACACTTCTGCAACCTCTAGCACGCCGTGGGACATCTTCCATCCAAAGGAGAAGTTCCTAGCCCTTTTCGTTGTTGCAGAATCTTTGGCTTCTTCTACTCGGAGGCTGCCCTTTTGCACCTTCATCTGGGGTTTAGTGGGCTCCTGCCCCCCCCGGGACACTTTTGTGAATCTTGAACTTGGTCCCTTTCCTTTTCAGGTCCTCAGGTCCAGGAATCCGTCTTCAGTGTTTTGCTGGTGCTTGTGGTTCTTACAGAATCCCCTATCACGACTATTCTGTCTTTCTGGGGTTGTAGGGTAACTTTACTCCTACTCTTCAGGGTCTTTGGGTGGGGTATCTTGGCCACCCTTACTGTTTTCTTACAGTCCCAGCGACCCTCTACAACCTCCCATAGGTCTGGGGTCCATTCGTGATTCGCATTCCACTTTTGGAGTATATGGTTTGCGTTGCCCCTAGACCTATGTCTACCTATTGCATCCTATTGTGATTCTACATTGTTTGCACTACTTTTCTTACTTTTACTTACCTGTTTTGGGTTTGGGTACATATAATTTGTGTATATTACTTACCTCCTAAGTGAGGGTATCCTCCGAGATACTTTTGGCATATTGTCACTAAAATAAAGGTCTTTTATTTTTAGTAACTCTGTGTATTGTGTTTTCTTATGATATTGTGCTGTATGATATAAGTGGTATAGTAGGAGCTTTGCATGTCTCCTAGTTCAGCCTAAGGTGCTTTGCCATAGCTACCTTCCATCAGCCTAAGCTGCTAGAAGCACCTCTATTCTCCTAATAAGGGATAACTGGACCTGGCACAGGGTGTAAGTACCACAAGTTACCCACTATAAGCCAGGCCAGCCTCCTACATTTGTGGTGCAGTGGTGGGATAAGTACTTGCAACTGCTTTACCACTTTTTAATTTGGTACTTTTAATAAGAGAATCATATACCAAATAGTTCAGTGTATGTACACTTAACCAAAAAAATGTACTTTTCTATTCTAAAACTTTAAACAAAGTTCTGAAAAGTTTTGAAAACTTCTAAAAGTTTTCCCAAAATTTGGAAATGTTTTTTCTGTGCTTTCTAAAGTCCTAAAACTTTTTTTTTTCTCACTATCCTTAAACTTATACTAACATGTCTATTGTAGAGCCCACTCCCAAAACTGTTATGATAGAGGTTTGAGTATAGGTAAGAATCCTACAAAAGAGTTTCTCTTTAACATGCTCATTGTAGATGACCAGAACCAGTCTGGCCCATCTCAGGAGAGGTTAGAAAATGGGGAAGGGTCCCAGTATGACTCAGGGGAGTTCCATGAGAAAGCTGGGAAGGGTTCTTACCAGATCCTGCCCCCTAGCAGGGCACCTAGTGATACTGGTAGTGATAGAGGCTCCCACAACAGTAGGGCATCTTTCACCCCTAGAGACCAGGTTACTAGCGTCCAGACAGTTAGGGACAGGTCTCCCTCTGAAACTTCCCACATTTCTTCTGTGTCTAAATATTCCCAACCCACCCACCCTGAGGATAACTTGTTAGAAAGGGAACTCAAAAAGTTGAGAGTTGAAGAGACCAGACTGAAGCTTAAACAGCAGCAGCTAGCCTTAGATAGGGAATCCCTAGACATAGAAAGGGAAAGACAGAGGTTGGGGTTAGTTCCCCATGGTGGCAGCAGCAGTATTTCTAAAAGCAATCCTGTTAAAGAGCAAGATTCCAGGAATCTGCACAAGATAGTCCTCCCTTACAAGGAGGGGGATGTCATTAATAAGTGGTTTGCTGCACTTGAGAGGGCCTGTATGGTGCAGTTGGTCCCTCAAAGGCAGTGGGGTGCTATTTTGTGGCTATCTTGCACTGTAAAGGGTAGGGATAGGCTCCTTACTGTCAGAGAAAGTGATGCCAATAATTACAAAGTTTTGAAAGATGAACTCTTGGATGGATTTGTCTTAACCACTGAACAATACAGGATTAAGTTCAGAGACACCAGAAAAGAGTCTTCTCAAGACTGGACAGATTTTGTGGACTGTTCAGTGAAGGCCTTGGAAGGGTGGTTGCATGGCAGTAAAGTTTCTGGCTATGAAAGCCTGTACAATCTTATTCTGAGAGAGCATATTCTTAACAATTGTGTGTCTGACTTGTTGCACCAATACCTAGTCTGATCTGACCTCTCCCCAAGAATTGGGAAAGAAGGCAGACAAATGGGTCAGAACAAGGGTGAACAGAAAAGTTCATACAGGGGGTGACAAGGATGGCAAGAAGAAGGATGGTAAGTATTATGAGAAGGGTGGGGACAAAAGTAAGCATTCTGAGTCTTCATCAGGCCCACAAAAATCCTCTTGGGGAGGTGGGTCCAAATCCTCTTCTAATAATCAACCAAAAAAGCCTTGGTGTTATTTGTGTAAAGTCAAAGGCAATTGCGCAAGTGATCCCACTTGTCCAAAGAAAAACACCAAACCTCCCACCCCCACAACCCCTGCTGTAAATTCTAGTGCCCCTAGTAATAGCAGTAGTGGTGGGAAATCTGCTACTAATAGCCAATCCCAGGGTGTAGCTGGGCTCACTATTGGCAATGTAGTTGGGGTTGGTTTTGTTAGGGAGACCACAGAGGCTGTTTTAGTCTCTGATGGTGTCATTGATTTTGACACCTTGGTTGCTTGTCCCCTTAATATGGGTAAGTACAAGCAACTTCCCCTAATCAATAGTGTTGAGGTTGAGGCCTACAGGGACACAGGAGCCAGTGTAACTATGGTGATAGAAAAACTGGTCCACCCTGATCAACACCTACTTGGTCAGCAGTACCAAGTGACAGACGCTCATAACAACACTCTTAGCCACCCCATGGCTGTTGTGAATCTAAACCTTGGGTTACTGGTCCAAAGAAAGTTGTGGTAGCCACAGATTTGCCTGTAGACTGTCTACTAGGAAATGATTTAGAGACATCAGCTTGGGCAGAAGTGGAGTTGGAGGCCGATGCAGCAATGCTGGGCATTCATGGGCATATTTTGGCTTTGACAAGGGCTCAGGGCAAGAAGCAAAAAGGACAGGGTAACTTGGATCCTGGAACAATGGACTAAGTGCCTCCTAAAGCTAGGGGTAGTAAGGTTAAATCCAAACCCACTATCCCTCCCTCTGCAGATGATTCCCCTTTTGAGGAAGAGGAATTCGCTCCCTGTGCAGAACCTACACCAGAGGAGCTGGCAGCAGACATTGCTGAGCTTTTGGGTGGAGGGTGGCCTGCCAGGGAAGAGCTGAGTGTGGCACAGCAAACCTGTCCCACATTAGAGGGTCTCAGACAGCAAGCTGTCAAGCAGCAGAATGGGGATGTCAGTGATAGTCATAGGGTGTACTGGGAAGACAACCTCTTGTACACAGAGTCAAGGGACCCAAAACCTGGAGCTGGTAGGAGATTGGTCATTCCCCTGCAGTACAGAGAGTTTCTTCTCACCCTAGCACATGCCATTACTTTGGGTGGGCATTTGGGCCAGGCAAAAACTTGGGAAAGACTTGTCCCTTGTTTCACTGGCCTCATATGTCAGAGGACACAAAATACTTTTGCAAATCTTGAGTGACCTGCCAAGCCAGTGGCAAGACTGGTGGCACTCCAAAGGCCCCTCTAATTCCACTTCCAGTGGTTGGGGTACCCTTTGAAAGGGTAGGGGTTGACATAGTTGGCCCCCTTGGCCCTCCAACTGCTTGAGGCAATAGATTTATCTTGGTGGTAGTGGACCATGCTACAAGATATCCTGAAGCCATACCTTTAAGGACCACTACAGCTCCTGCAGTGGCAAAGGCCCTCCTAGGAATCTTTTTCAGGGTGGGTTTTCCTAAAGAGGTGGTGTCAGACAGAGGTAGCAACTTCATGTCTCCATACCTAAAAGCAATGTGGAAGGAGTGTGGTGTTACCTACAAGTTCACCACCCCTTACCAACCACAAACAAATGGTCTGGTTGAGAGGTTTAATAAAACTCTCAAAGGTATGATAATGGGACTCCCTGAAAAACTCAGGAGTAGATGGGATGTCCTGTTACCTTGCCTCCTATTTGGTTACAGGGAGGTACCCCAGAAAGAAGTGGGCTTCAGCCCTTTTGAACTCCTCTTTGGGCACCCTGTAAGAGGTCCACTTGCTCTTGTAAAGGAGGGTTGGGAACAACCTTTAAAAGCTCCTAAACAGGACATAGTAGACTATGTACTTGGCCTAAGATCCAGAATGGCTGAGTATATGAAAAAGGCCAGTAAAAACCTTCAGTCCAGCCAAGAGCTCCAAAAGCAATGGCATGACCAGAAGGCGGTCCTGATCCAGTCCCAACCAGGACAGAAGGTGTGGGCATTAGAGTCTGTGGCCCCAAGAGCACTCCAAGACTAATGGAGTGGACCCCATCTCACAGGTGAAAAGAAGGGTGAGGTTACCTATTTGGTAGACCTGGGCACTGCCAGGAGTCCCCTTATGTTGATTCATGTCAACCGCCTAAAACCCTACTATGACAGGGCTGATCTCACCCTGCTCATTGCAACAGATGAGGGACAGGAAGAAGACAGTGACCCTCTCCCTGATCTCGTCTCCACCACCGAAGCAGATGCCTTAGTGGAGGGAGTAGTTTTAGCAGATTGTCTGACTGCAGAACAGAAAGACAACTGCATCAATCTCCTAAGCCAATTTTCAGACCTCTTTTCACTTGTACCAGGTACAACATCCTGGTGTGAACATACAATTCACACTGGAGACAGCCTGCTTGTCAAAAGTAAAATTTATAGGCAGCCTGACCATGTCAGAGACTGCATCAAACAAGAGGTGCAGAAAATGTTGGATTTAGGGGTGATTGAACCTTCTGAAAGCCCCCGGGCTAGCCCAGTTGTGCTTGTACCTAAACTTCACACCAAAGATGGAAAGAGAGGGATGAGATTTTGTGTAGATTACAGATGGCTCAATCAGGTAACCAAAACTGATGCTCACCCTATACCCAGGGCAGATGAGCTCAATGATACACTGGCTTCTGCCAAGCATCTTAGCACTTTTGATTTAACTGCAGGGTATTGGCAGATTAGATTGGCAGAAGATGCTAAACCCAAGACTACATTTTGTACCATAGGAGGGCACTACCAATTCACAGTAATGCCCTTTGGTTTGAAAAATGCACCTGCCACTTTTCAGAGGTTGGTGAATACAGTCCTGCAAGGGTTGGAGGCTTTCAGTGCAGCATATCTAGATGATATTGCTGTCTTTAGCTCAACCTGGGATGATCACCTGGTCCACCTATGGAAGGTTTTGGAGGTCCTGCAAAAGGCAGGCCTCACTATCAAGGCCTCAAAGTGCCAGATAGGGCAGGGGAAAGTGGTTTATCTGGGGCACCTGATTGGTGTAGAACAGATTGCTACACTACAGGGGAAAATCCAAACTATCATGGATTGGGTTACCCCTACAACTCAGACCCAGGTGAGAGCCTTTTTAGGCCTCACAGGGTACTATAGGAGATTCATCAAGAATTATGGCTCCATAGCAGCCCCTCTTAATGATCTCACTAGCAAGAAAATGCCTAAGAAGGTGTTATGGACAGCTAGCTGTCAGAAAGCTTTTGAGGAGCTCAAACAGGCAATGTGCTCTGCACCTGTCCTAAAAAGCCCATGTTACTCCAAGAAATTCATTGTTAAAACTGATGCATCTGAATTAGGGGTAGGGGCAGTACTATCACAACTGAATTCTGAGGGCCAGGATCAACCAGTTGCTTTTATCAGCAGAAGGTTGACCCCTAGAGAAGAGTGTTGGTCTGCCATAGAGAGGGAGGCCTTTGCTGTGGTCTGGGCACTAAAAAAGTTGAGACCATACCTGTTTGGTATTCACTTTATCGTTCAGACAGACCACAAACCTCTACTTTGGCTAAAGCAAATGAAAGGTGAAAACCCCAAATTGTTGAGGTGGTCAATATCTCTACAAGGAATGGATTATACAGTGGAACATAGACCTGGGAGTACCCACTCCAATGCAGATGGACTCTCCAGATATTTCCCCTTAGACAATGAAGACTCATCTGGAAAAGGCTAGTCTTATTGTCCTTCGTTTGGGGGGGCAGGGTTGTGTAGGAAAGTACCATCTTGCCTGGCATGTTACCCCCATATTTCACTGTATATATGTTGTTTTAGTGTATGTGTCACTGTGACCCTGCCGGCCAGGACCCCAGTGCTCATAGTATGTGCCCTGTATGTGGTCCCTGTGTGGTGCCTAATTGTATCACTGAGGCTCTGCTAACCAGAACCTCAGTGGTTATGCTCTCTCTGCTTTCCAAATTGTCACTAACAGGCTAGTGACCAATTTCACCAATTCACATTGGCATACTGGAACACCCTTATAATTCCCTAGCATATGGTACTGAGGTACCCAGGGTATTGGGTGTTCCAGGAGATCCCTATGGGCTGCAGCATTTCTTTTGCCACCCATAGGGAGCTCAGGCAATTCTTACACAGGCCTGCCACTGTAGCCTGAGTGAAATAACGTCCACGTTATTTCACAGTGATTTTTCACTGCACATAAGTAACTTATAAGTCACCCTGATGTCTAACCCTCACTTGGTGAAGGTTGGGTGCCACGTTACTTAGTGTGTGGGCACCCTGGCACTACCCAAGGTGCCACCACATCATTCAGGGCAATTTCCCCGGACTTGGTGAGTGCGGGGATACCATTACACGTGTGCACTATACATAGGCACTACCTATGTATAGCCTCACAATTGTAACTCCGAACATGGCCATGTAACATGTCTAAGATCATGGAATTGTCGCCCAAATACCATTCTGGTATTGGGGGACAATTCCATGATCCCCAGGTCTCTAGCACAGAACCCGGGTACTGCCAAACTGCCTTTCCAGGGTTTCCACTGCAGCTGCTGAAGCTGCCAACCCCTCAGATAGGATTCTGCCCTCCTGGGGTCTGGGCAGCCCCGGCCCAGGTAGGCAGAAGAAAGGATTTCCTCTGAGAGAGGGTGGTACAACCTCTCCCTTTGGAAATAAGTGTGAAGGGCTGGGGAGGAGTAGCCTCCCCCAGCCTCTGGAAATGCTTTGATGGGCACAGATGGTGCCCATCTCTGCATAGGCCAGTCTACACTGGTTCAGGGATCCCCCCAGCCCTGCTCTGGCGCGCAACTGGACAAAGGAAAGGGAAGTGACCACTCCCCTGACCAGTACCTCCCAGGGGAGGTGCCCAGAGCTCCTCAAGTGTGTCCCAGACCTCTGCCATCTTGGAAACAGAGGTGTTGGGGGCACACTGGACTGCTCTGAGTGGCCAGTGCCAGCAGGTGATGTCAGAGACCCCCTCTGATAGGCTCATACCTTTCTTGGTAGCCAATCCTCCTTTTTTGGTTGCCAAACCTCCTTTTCTGGCTATTTAGGGTCTCTCCTCTGGGGTATTCTTCAGATAACGAATGCAAGAGCTCACCAGAGTTCCTCTGCACTTCCCTCTTCGACTTCTGCCAAGGATCGACCGCTGACTGCTCCAGGATGCCTGCAAAACCGCAACAAAGTAGCAAGACGACTACCAGCAACATTCATCCTGCCGGCTTTCTCGACTGTTTCCTGGTGGTGCATGCTCTGAGGGCTGTCTGCCTTCACCCTGCACTGGAAGCCAAGAAGAAATCTGCCGTGGGTCGACGGAATCTTCCCCTGCCAACGCAGGCACCAAATTACTGCATCACCGGTCCTCTGGGTCCCCTCTCATCCTGACGAGCGTGATCCCTGAAACACAGGAGCTGGGTCCAAGTGTCTCCCCCAGCCCAGTGGGCCTTCTGTCCAAATTTGGTGGAGGTGAGTCCTTGCCTTTCCATCCCAGACAGCAAACCTGTGTACTGTGTGATGTGCAGCTGCTCCCGATTTTGTGCACTTTTCCGGGACTTCCTGTGTTCACAGCCTACCCTGGGTCCCCAGCACTCCGTTCTGCATTGCCCAACTCGCTGAGTTGAAATCCAATGTCGTGGGACCCTCCTTTGTGACTCTGAGTCGACCGCTGTCCTCAGATCTTCTAAGTGCCTGCTCTGGTCCTTCTGCTGGGGCTGCCTGCTTTTGCGGGGGCTCTCTGAGTTGCTAAGCACCCCCTCTGTCTCCTCCTCCAAGGGACGACATCCTGGTCCTTCCTGGTCCCCAGCTGCACCCAAAGTCCTCAACCGCGACTCTTGCAGCTAGCAAAGCTTGTTTGTGGTATTTCTGTCTGGAAACCCTTCTGCAACCTCCAGCACTACATGGAACACCTTCCTTCCAAAGGAGAAGCCCTTTTCGTTGTTGCAGAATCTTTGGCTTCTTCCACCTAGAGGCAGCCCTTTTGCACCTTCATCTGGGGTTTAGTGTGCTCCTGCCCCCCTGGACACTTTCGTGACTCTTGAACTTGGTCCCCTTCCTTTTCAGGTCCACAGGTCCAGAAATCCATCTTCAGTGTTTTGCTGGTGCTTGTGGTTCTTGCAGAATCCCCTATCACGACTATTCTGTCTTTCTGGGGTAGTAGGGTAACTTTACTCCTACTTATCAGGCCTTGGGGTGGGGTATCTTGGACACCCTTACTGTTTTCATACAGTCTCAGCAACCCTCTACAACCTCCCATAGGTCTGGGGTCCATTCGTGATTCGCATTCCACTTTTGGAGTATATGGTTTGTGTTGCCCCTAGACCTATGTCTACCTATTGCATCCTATTGTGATTCTACATGGTTTGCACTACTTTTCTTACTGTTACTTACCTGTTTTGGGTTTGTGTACATATAATTTGTGTGTATTACTTACCTCCTAAGTGAGGGTATCCTCTGAGATACTTTTGGCATATTGTTACTAAAAGAAAGTACCTTTATTTTTAGTAACTCTGTGTATTGTGTTTTCTTATGATATTGTGCTGTATGATAGAAGTGGTATAGTAGGAGATTTGTATGTCTCCTAGTTCAGCCTAAGCTGCTTTGCCATAGCTACCTTCTATCAGCCTAAGCTGCTAGAAACACCTCTATTCTACTAATAAGGGATAACTGGACCTGGCACAGGGTGTAAGTACCACAAGGTACCCACTATAAGCCAGGCCAGCCTCCTAAAACTCCCTCGACCCCTTTCTTAAACCTTCTTTCTTACCGCTTCACCCCATAGCCCTCCACTTCGTGCCACACAAGACCAATGACAACACTCCACTAATAAGGAAATCCCCCCATATCAGCAAACAATCATTGCTTCAAACCCCTTTCTATCCACTCTAATTTTACAGAGACTCTCCCCCCACAGCATATCCTACCCCCTCCTCCTTCAACATACAAATCACTGGTCCTTCATATTCAAACCCTATACCTCAAGTCACACTACCAAAATATCACAGAAAACTATCCACCAGAACAAGACCCCACACACTTACACAATGTAGCTGAAAAAAATCTCATATATTCAGAAACACCCAACATCCCAAAATGCCTACACATATCTACTCTGCTCTGAATAGAATACCAACATAATTAACACAGTTAAACCCATCTCTACCCCATACTTTTTAAGCAACAAATAAACCACTCAGTACATTAACACACAGCACTCACTCACACTTCTGACATCCATTGCTGAATTTGGAGGAGCCATAAAACATGAGCTTCATGCTCCACCACCACCTCTCAACCATACAACCTTAGACCTTCAACATACAGAAAAGAAAGCAGTGCCACAACATTGTCAGGCCTTGAAAAAACATACAAAATGTTAATAGACCTGCAGGTCTAATGCCTTGAATAATCTGCTCGACCTAACTGTAATGCGCATGATCCTTATTTTGTTCTCCAATTGCGTGAGCCTAGGAAAATATTTCATTTCAGAGAGTTGCCCTTTTTCTTCATTATCACATATTAGAGCGCATTCAAAATTGTAAGATAATCATGTCTGCTGTACAAAAACTGTTTTGTTTTCTTTAATTGACTACATTTTTGCTCCATGTATAATAAAATTCTAGCCCACATATGGGGTACACATGGCCCCTGACTTTCCCTTTAGTCCACTAATGGCATTTTCATCTTGGCGGGGGAAGAATATTTCTCAGTTAATTTTTAAAAGCTGTCATTTTTAATAAATAGAGAACTAAAGCATTGTCATAGGGTTCTTACGATGGAGCTAAGATTGCAGGTTTTGGGCAGCAGCACCACCGCATGTAGGTGACTGTGTTGATCCCACACTGTCTGGAAGCTGCCAGCCTAACCCTTTCGTCTAGCTAGCAGCACCTCCCCCAAACCTAGCAAGTAAAGGTGTTTTATGGCATCCTGACGCATGACACTCTGACTGCTCAGGGAGGTTGTAGCTGGAAGATCCTGCCCCTTTCTCTTGTTTGCACAGATCTCACACACACATAGGCAGATAAAAGATGCAAGACAGTTTTCAATGCATTTATTGATAAGACTGCAATCTATGATAACATATATGAGCTGTGATTAATAAGATGATGAAACATAGCAGAGTTAAAATTGTTACCATAAGTGAAAAGCAGATAAACAATCCAAGCATATTCAAATAAGCCTGTGCCTAATGATTCCTACCCACACATCTAGCTCCTACTTGAGAGCATTGTAGTGATAGCCCCTCTCTGCCCGTACTAGTCCATGAAAGGAACACCCACCCCCATACATGAGAAAAAGGGTCTGCACTTTATCTCTTCGGTTAGCTTTAGAGACAGGGCTGAGATCAGCAAAGTGGCAATTGAAGTGGCATACAACATGTGATGGCTCCTCTGGCTTGAATAACCTCTCTAACCCTCTTTGACCTGCGTGATGTTTTTATAACAAAATGTGTTGTATTCTGAGAAACGAGCCTGATGTGGTAATGTGTCTAAGTGTCACTATTGTGGCAATGCTATATACATTTTCTTGTATAGCCCTGAGCAGAGGTCCACAATGAAATGTTGTGCAATTGAAGTAATAACAACACTTTTGCAGAATAGGAGCTGATTAGAAAAATAAAATATCCCGCTAAAAGCAAGTCATGCTAAAATGAATTAAAATGACTAAATGAAATGAATAATGTAACTAGGTAAAAGGGCACAGGCTGCAGACATATGCTAAAATATGCGTGCCAAAGCAAGGCGATAACATGAATCAACAACAACATTTTCTGATGGTATGCTGTGATTTACAGACATTATATTTCCATTGAAATGGCCACAAACTTTCCCACTGACTTGTAGTTTTATTGATAAAACTATAAAGAGTATAAACTATAGTGTGTAAAAATGAGGTCTCAGCAAATATTTATCACTTGCACATAAGAAAAATATTTTTATTTGTTTGGATTCTATTAAAATCTTTGTTTCCAGAACAGTTCAAACTTTCAGAAATGTTTTTTCATAACTACTGAAATATATT
The DNA here is from genome assembly GCF_031143425.1 of Pleurodeles waltl. Taxonomy (NCBI): domain Eukaryota; kingdom Metazoa; phylum Chordata; class Amphibia; order Caudata; family Salamandridae; genus Pleurodeles; species Pleurodeles waltl. Next base: position 852,583,198 of record NC_090444.1, read on the forward strand.
TTGGAATATTTGTACAGTTCAGTTACAAGCTATGTAAATGATGTGTGTTAGAAAACAAAATGAGATCCTGCAGCCATTCATACAAACTGCCTGTACCCCAGCACAATTGTTAGGTAGCTCACTTTACTTTTCTGTCCCTAACTTCAAAGTTAGATGATTTTATAAACACCAGTCTCCAGGTTAAAATAAGCCTTAATTTGTAAGAAAACATAAGATGACATTTGACTTCTGTCTTTGAACGCACAGCGAATGTGACAAGATAAAAACAAGATTAAAGGCTTCTTTATTGCTAATTTACTTTCTGAATGAGTAGAACAACGGTTCTTTGCCAGTTTGAGCTCTCTCTAAACTGGGCCCATGGACCTTAAAATAGCTTGCCCTTATAAACACTGATTCGCCATAATAAGTGGGTGACTAGATTTCTCGAGGTCTGTGTAGTCATAATTTTTCAGCCCTTCTCTATAGCACAGCAAGCCTACCTTTCAGACACAACTTCTTAGCCTATCCTTTCAATTTTGGTATCACTGCCACTCATACACAGATACAAAAAAAGTCTTCTAAGCCTTGCAGAGGAAGATAATGATAAACAAAATCAACACTTTCCCTGCCCTACAAACGTTAACGCCACCAATAGCATACCACCTACCACTTCAAAGGGCAGTACTCATTCTCTTGCAGCACAAACACAGATCACCTCCAAAAAACATTCTTTAGACAGCCTACTAATTTCAGTTAAAAAAAAATGTACCACATATTTGACCAGACACGGAACCTGGATTACTTTTCAGAATTGCATCACGGGTGGGGCAGATATGGCACCAATATTCCATAAAGCATTTCCACCAGGCTATCAAACTGTGACACAAAATCTCACAGGCAAAAGACGAGGCAGCTTAGCCTTCGTATTTAAGGAAACAACAAATCTTACTAAAGCTGAGGATGTTTATGTACAAAGTTGTGAGGCCCTCCATGTCAGATGTAACCTTATACCAAACTTTTTATGTCACCTTTTTTTTCTTTACAGACCACCGCCTAACAATCAAACATTCAGTCAATTTTTTAGACACAATCTCAAACCTTATTACAATTTATTCAGACCTATGTATCATTGGTGACCTGAATACATGGTTTTGTGAGCCTAATATTTTACACCCAGAACAATCCTCACTGGCGTAGACACACAGGGGGTCATTACGACATTGGCGGGCGGCGGTGTAACCACCGTGCGGCCACCAATGCGGCCGCACTCCCGCGGCCCCCATTACGACATTCCCGCTGGGCCGGCGGGCGCAATCCAAGTTTGCGCCCGCCGGCCCAGCGGGGATGAGGCCGCAACATAGGAGCCGGCTCCTAATGGAGCTGGCGGTGTTGCGGCCGTGCGACGGGTGCAGTAGCACCTGTCGCGCTTTTTACTGTCTGCTATGCAGACAGTGAAAAGCTGACTGGGCCCTGTTAGGGGGCCCCAGGACATCCCTTACCGCCAGCCTCTTCCTGGCGGTGCAAACCGCCAGAAACAGGCTGGCGGTAGGGGTGTCATAATCCCCAGGGCAGCGCTGCCCTGGCGGATTATCACCGCCGGGGCTAAAACGGCGGGAAACCGCCGGCCCCGGCGGTGCGACCGCGGCGCTACCACCACGGTCATAATGAGGGCCTCCGTACCGCCAGCCTGTTGGCGGTACGGACGCTACATTACCGTCGTAATGACCCCCACAATACCTACAATAGCTCATTTTCCAACCCACACAGGACACACTTTTGGCAATCCAGACCTAGTCATATTCCAAAGGATTATGCCGGCACATGATCAAACCACTACCTGGTTGCCTTCCAACACAAGACACCACAATCCACCCGAGCTAAACTCATCTTACCTGCAACTACATATCGGCCTTGGAACAAGTTGAATTTGGAGGAGCTAGACACCCCGCTTACCTCCAACATAGATCTAGTCACAATAAATTCTGTACACTCTATGGATGGCTCCATAAAGCTTTTGATCTATTAATTCCACAGAACACATTTACTCATAACAGAAGAAAACACACTCCATGAATGAATGTAGAATAAAAAAGATTTAAAAAACAGCTAAGTGTCAGTGCAACTGGCTCAAAGCAAACAACCCTCAAGAAAAAACACGCCTACAGAGACATAACAAATTAAACAAGTCAAAAATCAGAAAAGCTAAAAAATATACTGTTTCCACTGAATTCACAATGCAGGATTTACCAATTAAGAATGTTATACAATACTCACAGAATTCTGCAAGGCCAAAATGCACAGAAGATACCAATCCCATTTTTTCAACATTTGTGTGACAAACGGGTATCTCATTACAAACCTAAAGCAAATATGTTGGACTCTTACTTAACCAACAAACAAAACAATAGCCTCAACCTCCTATTTTAGGTTCAAACCTACAATAACTCCACCAAAAGGAAAACAGCCCTCCTCAGTGTAAACATATAAACACTGATGAAAACCCGTACATCCACAAACTAAGATGCCATTCATAGAAAGGAAAGTGAGAGAGAGTGAGTCATTTTTATTTCTTCCTTAAAAGGCCAACACAACATAACTTGTTTTACACTGTAGCTGCAAGAAAGACTAGTATGTGATCATTCTATTTGAATGTTGTTGTTTACGGATGTCGCTAAAATATTGTTTCTTCTTTTTGTTTCTTCCAGTTTTGTGTGCTTGAATTTAAAATGTAGTGTTTAGAAGAGTGTTTTAGGTCTGATCTAAATATTTTAAATACTATAGAAAATCTGTGAATATTAAAACCACATATGATCTTTTGTCAGTGTTTGAGTCTTTCGCCGATTAGTGAAATGGCTAGCTCATGAGAATCTTGGCCAATATGCATTAGCCATAGTCAGGACAAGGACACAGCTGTCTTAAAGTGAGATATTTGTCATGGAACCAGTTGGCTGCTGTGGATGTCCACAGAGTAGCAGCGCCACCTCAATGTAGTCAGGGAGAGAGTGCAGAAAAGTAGTGGTGAGCACGCATAAAGCATCATGTTTCAGGTGCCTTAGAATACAGGACTACAAATTATTCTGGTGTAATTAAAAAAGCAAATTAACTTGTATTTATGCCCTTGGATATTAGAACAAACGTCATCATTGAACTGAATTTTATTGGCTGTTTGATTAGTTAAAATGATTACAGTTAAAAATACATAAAAAGTACATACCCCCTACCCTCCACCCCTACAGATAAAAAGAGATATAGTACGAACAGATCAATCAATCAGCTAACCATCCTTGATTCCACATTTCATTATTTGCAAGCTCTGTTCGATCTCTTAAAATGAAGAAAAAATGCCTTTCTCCTTATAAAATACCCTCCTTGTAGTTGCATAATAACCTTTTGGGATTACTCTGGTTAGGTTACTGGTAAACCTCATTGTGATCATTTTTGCACTTATCACTTCCCCTGCCAAGATGATCCCAAACTAGGGCTTCTGTGGTTATTGCACCGGGGCATCAAAATGACTACAATTAACAAGTCAAAGAGTGGTGTTCCAGAGATATTGCACATATCCCTTCATTTAGCCAGGATTCCTATAGCTTCCTAAAGGGTTTAGTGCGTACCCTACCCACAATAAGCCATTATGATCAAGTACTACACCCTAGGGGGTCTATTACACTGGTCTTTTTATGGCCTTTGTTATTACCTCTCTATTACTCATCAACCTAGAGAGGGAGGGATCTACTTTCCAGGGTCATTGTCAAAATGGCTCATGCGGCTTTGCTCGGCTGTCACCACCCTCATATACCTCATATACCGTATGACGCGGCTTAAAAACTGGCACAGTTTGCCTTTAAGACCGCATATGATTGCACTCCTGCATGATCATATATTTAAAATGTGAAACTTAGGTCAAAGCCACAGTTTTCTCAGTGGAATTAATCTCTCACATATACAAATCCCATGCATCAGGGTCTCTTCTTGTTTGTTGCACAACCTGCATTGCTTGTTAGTTTCTCCAATTCAACATTCAAACCTGTAAACTCTTAAAGGTAACAAGTCAAATCGCCATCTCAAAATGCTAGCTTTAGCTCTGATGGGCAGTGACGAACACAGGTACGATGAGAGGCAACCTGGTAAATATAGTTCAGTCGTCCAGCTGCCATGCGTTTTTTTCCTGGGTCTTTTAGAACTTCTGCTGCTAACGGAGCCTTTGCATTATTCATTGCCAGTTTAGCAATATGTTTTACCACGAGTCCAGATTCATCAATGTTCTCCAGTACCAGAACCCTGGATGGCCTCCTTTCGGCATGACCCCCATTCATGGTTTTCTTTCCATAATAGCTGTTCAGAGTGTTAGTTTTAACTGTTTATAGTTTTAAGCTATCACTACCCCTTTCGCTCACAGTGCTAAGGTTTGTCTCAAGATGTTAAATTCCAGATTGTGATTGGCTGGTGCAATCTGGAATGGCAAACGATTTTCTGTATCGAGAAAATTGCTGCTTATCTAATAGCTTGTAAAGGCGAACTTTGAACATTATGGTGCTATAAGATATGGTAGGCATCACTTTGGCAACAACCACGGTTAGCAGGGGTTGCAGATTTGGGCCAGCCGGATTCCTTTTTAAATGCCTCATTGCACGTGATAGTTGTATAGCTGATGTCATTACCACCTTCTCTTGAGGCCTTTTGCCACCTCTTTCTTCCAAATGCAGTACCAGATATTTAAAAGATTGTAATCTCTCTATTTTCACACCTTTAACTTACAATGCGCCCCTCTTAACGAGTTTCCTGGTGAATATCATTGTTTTTGTTTTATTCAGGTTGGTTTTTAATTAACATGGTGTTACAATATTGGGCCAAGGCATTAAGGGTAGTTTGCAGGCCTACTTGGGTATGATCCAAAATAACCATGTGATCGGTGTATTGCAATATATGAACTTTCCAGTCAGCTAGGCGCGGAGGACATGCTCTGGCATTGATCAGATTACTTTCCATATCTGCCATAAAAAGATTAAATAATAAAGGGCAAGAATACATCCTTGTTTAAACCCTTTATCTGAATGGATTTTTCTGAGGTTGACCAGTTTGTTGTCATTTTGTTCTTCACCCAAGTCTCACTGTACAGAGATTCTAGAACTTCAAGAAGGCAGGTTGTGATCCCCCAGCCTTTAAGCTTGGTCCACGATTGTGCTGTTGGTACATTATCAAAGGCGTTGATAAAATCAATAAACACCATGTATAGTGGCAGGGCCTTTGGCTGGGTAGAGTCCTCTATCAAGCAAGTCAGCATCAGGAGGTTATCTTCTATATGACAGGTTTTTGAAACCCCGATTGAAACCATGGGATCAGCTGTTTAGCTCTTGACCAAGCCTCCAGTTCTTCATTTAGAAGTTGGGCATATCCTTTCCTCTCTACATCTCAGAGCGCTTTCATTCTATAATTACTTGGCAATTAGCAGCAACTTAGCATCCGTTTTACGTTTACTGCGGCGTGGCCTATGGCAACTGTCATCATAGAGTACGTTCTTGCACATGAGATGCTCCCTCTTTTCTGGTGGCATCATCTCTGTATTCCCGGCTTTTCATGCTGTCATACTTGAATCTGCCTTCGATATAACTGGAGCAAGCATGCTCATCTCCCCCTGCAGTGTTTTTTTATCAGGCCATGCCTTATCGCTCTAATTTTCTGGTGGTATCCTGTTTGGAGTCAGCTTAGGGCATGGCATTTAATTTAGTTGATGCAAATATCTCCCCGACTCCTTTGGCATGATGTTATAATTTCTATTAAATTTTCCCCAAGTGAAGCTGTTGACAAGTCCCCAGAACTTACTCGAATCCCTTAGTTTCATGGCTGCATGCAGTCTTGCCCTGTTATGTTCATCTTTCTTTAACTGCGCCATCCTTATTAGTTTCCTATATGTTTACCTGAGGAGGTTGATCTTTTCTTTCAGGTCCTGGCTAGGGTCCCAATTTATTCTGTTAAAGTGCAGGCTTTTAATCAGTACATTCTTCAAATGTCTTACTTCCAGCTCCCAGCTGATAAGCTGTTCATGCTTAGGTGGACTCCCTCCCCCACCACCACCCAGGGCTACTAGTGGTTACTTGAAGAGAGAGCTGCTATCACACTTTCCCACCCTGATTTGGGGTTTCTGTGTAGCATAAAGGAATCAATAATCTTGTTGGCATTTTGTGTTGTCCTCCTTTGGTTGTTATTCAATTCCAGGGCAGTCCAATCCCATGTGATTGTTTCAAAGGGGCTATATAATTTTGGCTGTAGGTAGGAGTTAAAGCTGTTTCCAGAATTGCTCCACCGTTAAGAGAGCCGGCAGCAGATGGGTTATTAATTTAATTGATGGGGTTGTTAGTAGGCACATGGAGTTCTCATCTGTGGCCTCCAACAGAAGAATAAGATGATCCATCTGGAGTTTCACCCCTGTGGTCACCTCCACCATCTGGGTCACGTCCTCCCAGTAGGTACGAACCTTTGGGTATAATTCAAAATGTTAAAAGTTCTACAAGGTGCTGTGCTGATGGCAGGGTTGATGATCCCTGCAATGTCATATTATTCAGGAAGGAGTAAGTGAATAAACCCCAACTGTGTCCAGAAATGTGTTTATTGAAACATATGAATAAAGCACTCTTCCTTTCCTAATCCATGAATATCTCAGTACTGGAGAGAGTCCTGACCGAGTGAGTGTGAGAGTAAATGAGATGTGAGAGATGAAAATGTGATGTGAGTGAGAGTGCAATACACAAACTTTCCACACTTAAAACAGTCAACATAAGTCTCTAGGGCACGCTGCTAATGGGAAGACACTTTGGGGGTCATTACAACATTGGCGGTAAAAGCCGCTTACCGCCATGCAGAAGACCACCAACACACCGCCGCGGAATTCCCCCACAGCTATTACGACCCACATCCCGAAATCCGACAAAATTCAGACACCCACACAAGTCCGCCACACCAAAGGTCAGTGAGAAACTGGCAAAAACAAAACCTTCACCGTCACGCCAACAGAAATACGCCCATGCTATCACGATCCACAAATCCACGCGGCGGTATTTCAACCACGGTATTCCATTGGCGGTACACACCTCTGCGCTCAAAATACACACACTCTTACAAAACAACCCCACATTGGACAATTCAAAAGACACACACCTGATACAGATACCCACACCACTCCCACACACCCAATACAATATAATACACACACCCACATCACCCACAAACCCCTACGACAAAAAATTCAGAAAGAAGGCCAGAGAGAGACACCACCATCCACAAACTAGCAGCCACAGGCACACAACACCATCACCCACACTACTTCCACGCACAAAACACCACACACCACTACATATCACCACACTTATCACCACATACACCACCCCACACATCACCTACACCACCCCATGGCACGGCAAAGACACCCCAGGTTCTCAGAGGAGGAGCTCAGGGTCATGGTGGAGGAAATCGTACGGGCAGAGCCACAGCTATTTGGATCACAGGTGCAGCACACCTCCATAGCTAGGAAGATGGAGCTATGGCGAAGAATTGTCGACAGGGTCAACGCAGTGGGACAGCACCCAAGAAATTGGGACGACATCAGGAAGAGGTGGAACGACCTACGGGGGAAGGTGCATTCCGTGGTCTCAAGACACAACATCGCAGTACAGCAGACTGGCGGCGGACCCCCACCTCCTTCCCCACAACTAACAACAGGGGAGGAGCAGGTCTTGACTGTTCTGCATCCTGTAGGCCTTGCAGGAGTCGGTGGAGGAATGGACTCTGGTAAGTCAAATCTTAACTATCATATCCCCCACCCTACCTGCATGCTATCACAGATCCCCACCCTCGCCCCCTCCCCTATTACTTCAACCCCTCACAAATGCACTAATAACACAAACCACCCATCCCAACACAAAGCCCTGCATGACACAACAAAGCATGGACACCCATCACTAAAGCATGCCCACTGTACATACCCATAACACCCTCCTCAACCATCATCACACAAGCCCCCGCACAGGAATGCTAGCACTGGGGTACACGCTCACCCACCCATTGCCCACCATGACACACACAGATGCAATAATCATGCTTTTATACCCCTGCAGGACCACTACCCAACGTCACCAGACAGGAGGGTCCAGACATCTCCGTCCCACCCACAGAAGAGGCCCACAGTGATGACAGCAGCTCTCTCCAACTGGATCCAGATGACCAGCCCGGACCATCGTGGGCCTCGGGACAGTCGGTTCCCCACACCCGGTTACAGGCCACCACAGAGCTTCCACCCTCTGGTAACACCAGCACAGCACCCACCCAGCGGGCCCATACCTCCGTCCCCAGGACATGTCAATCAGCTGTGTGTCCACCACTACAGGGAATCCAGGATAACCCACTACCCCAACAACAACAGGGACCTGGGGGCAGTGGTAGTGGGCACACGATCCAGGGGACGGAGGCACAGGAACACAGGGGACCTGGGAGGGCTGCTGTGCGACAGGGGGCATACAGGCCTAGGGAACCCACTCTCCGCGAGGCCCTCCCCTCCATCATGGGAGCCTACCACCACTCTCAGGAGATGATGGCAACGGTAATGGCCAAGTTTCAGGAGACCCAGCGGCTGCAGGATGAACAGTATTTGGGGTTCAGGGAGGAACTCAGAACCATCAGCTCCACCCTGGGCACCATCGTAGGGGTGCTGAAGGAGATACTTAACACCAGGAGGGACACTGTGGCACTGCAAGGGGCCCCTGACACTAGCATGGACGATGAACTGCCCACCACCTCCGCCGGCGCTAGTGGACAGGACGCCCCGCCACAGGACCACCACACCAACCCCCTGCAGATGGAGAGCCACCCTGCAAACGGTCCCTGAGATCCAGATACAAGACAGAGCATGATGCCAAGACCCCCGCCAAGAAATGAGACCACCCTGATTGTCATCCTACTGTCCCACTTTGTAACCCTGTCCATCTTGGAACTTCCCCAGCTCCACTTCCTATGCCCATATGGGCAAAGCACCTGTGAGACCAATAGACTGGACTCTGCCATGGACATTCCTCCACCATCACCCCTCACCATTTTACAACCCCCCTCCAATATTGAGCACTTCAATAAACACCCTTGATACACAAAACAATCTGGAGTCAGTCTGTGATTTCGAAAATGTGTATTAGCAAGGACAGTGACAAAATGCGTTTTCAAATGTAATGTCAACATACCTATGTCACACATCTCAAGTCCATGAGGAATCTAAGCAGATGACACACGTTGGAAACCACACCTGTGAAACTGTAAGGGAAATGTACAACTCAGTTACCATATACTGGGTGAAATCGACAGACAGGATAGAGGTAGAAGTGTGAAAGTACTTGTAGTAGGCAGGAATTTGTTCTCACCTGTGTGTCACTGGAAATATTGCTGGATAACTGAGTCCTTGTTGTCACTGTCTTCTTCCTCTGCTTCCTCCTCATCACTGTCCACAGGCTCCACAGCTGCTACAACACTGTCATCTGGACCATCATCCTGCAAAAAAGGCACCTGTCGTCGCAAAGCCAAGTTGTGAAGCATACAGCAGGCCACGATGATCTGGCACACCTTCCTTGGTGAGTAGAATAGGGAACCACCTGTCATATGGAGGCACCTGAACCTGGCCTTCAGGAGGCCGAAGGTGTGTTTGATCACCCTCCTAGTCCGCCCATGGGCCTCATTGTAGCGTTCCTCTGCCCTGTTCCTGGGATTCCTCACTGGGGTCAGTAGCCATGACAGGTTGGGGTAACCAGAGTCCCCTAATAGCCACACACGGTGCCTCTGGAGTTGACCCATCACATAAGGGATGCTGCTATTTCGCAGGATGTAGGCGTCATGCACAGAGCCAGGGAACATAGCATTTACCTGGGAGATGTACTGGTCTGCCAAACATACCATCTGTACATTCATGGAATGATAACTCTTCCGGTTCCTGTACACCTGTTCACTCCTGTGTGGGGGGGGGACCAGAGCTACTTGAGTCCCATCAATGGGACCTATGATGTTAGGGATATGTCCAAGGGCATAGAAGTCACATTTAACTGTAGGCAAATCCTCCACCTGAGGGAAAACGATGTAGCTCCACATGTGTTTCAGAAGGGCAGACAACACTCTGGACAACACGTTGGAAAGCATAGGCTGGGACATCCCTGATGCTATGGCCACTGTTGTTTGAAATGACCCACTTGCAAGGAAATGGAGCACTGATAGCACCTGCACTTGAGGGGGGATTCCTGTGGGATGGGGGATTGCTGACATCAGGTCTGGCTCCAACTGGGCACACAGTTCCTGGATTGTGGCACGGTCAAACCTGTAGGTGATGATCAAATGTCTTTCCTCCATTGTCGACAGGTCCACCAGCGGTCGGTACACCGGAGGATTCCGCCATCTCCTCACATGCCCCAGCAGACGGTGCCTAGGAATGACAACAGTGACCACAGAGTCAAAGAACTCAGAGGTATGTACCCACAGTCTACACAGAACACCATTCATACACAAAATCTGGCCTGTATTTGTGTTGCGCGACAAGGCCTAGGTCTGTGTGACGCAGTTGGTAATTAGGCCATGTGGGCCCCTGAAATGGCGGCTGCCTGACCTCTAAAGTGGGACAATGGGATGTGAGGTAACTGCGCTGGCGTACACCGCCACGGAAGGCGGTCGAAGACCGCGGCGCAATGCTGCATTGGTTAACATTGGACCCTGTGGGTCCCAGGAGCCAATGACGAAGTGCGGCGGCGGTGATGGTACGCACCGCCGCAGACGCCACCGCCGCGGATGTGACCGCCATTTTCTATCTGTTCAATCACTCGATACCTGATCTTCGACAGGAGAGGACCTACACTGCAAGTGCTGCTGTGACCTTGGTCTGGAAGAGACAATGGCTCGTGCATCTGGGGAAAGGGCCCCTGCCTTCACTGCAGAGGAGTTGGAGAAGCTCGTGGACTGGGTCCTCCCCCAGTACACGCTACTCTACAGTCCTCCAGACCAACAGGTAAGTACACAGGGAGCACGTTGTATGGGCTATGCCTGAGTGGAGAGGGCTGGTTGTAAGACTGAAGGGGGCACAGTTCTGCGTGCATGAAGGACTGTGAATGCATGTGCCACATGGCAAGGGTAGGGATGTGGGCCACTCACTTCGACGGTGCAGTTGGTAATGACTTCTCTTCTTCCCCTGTACATGTCATGTAGGTCAGCGCCCACCAGAAGAAGGATATTTGGCATGCCATCTACAAGGACGTCCGGACCCTGGGGGTCAACCACAGATGGTCCACCACAGATGGAGCACCCACTGCCGGAAAAGATGGGAGGACATTCGCCGCTGGAGCAAGAAGACGGCGGAGGCTCAGCTGGGGATGGCCTCCCAATGTGGGAGGGGTGCCCATCGAACCATGACCCCTCTGATGTTCCAGATCCTGGCGGTGGCGTATCTGGAGTTGGATGGGCACTTGAGGGCATCACAGCAGACACAAGGGGGTGAGTACAACATCATTCAGCGGACTTTGCGTGCAGTGAAGGTGTCTGGGTGGGGGAGAAGGGCTGTGGGTTTCCCTAGGCCAGGGCGAGTTCCGTAGGCTAGTGCCCTCCGTAATGCAGGCCATGTGGTTCCCCACCCCACCTCTGTAGAGTGCCAAGTACAGGTATACATGCCCCTGTGTCATCTATGTGTGCAGATGTCGACCATAGCCATGTAGGACATACCCCAGGAATTGCATCTGTAGAGCCCAACAGCGCAACGTAGTGCAGGGGGCTGCTGTGTCTGTATTGTCCGCCAACGGTAGCGGTAAGCCATGCACTCAACCTGTCTTTCTTCTGTCGTCGTCCCCCTTTTTGTGGTCTCCCTGTTCTTGTGTGCATCAGCATCATCAGGCGGAGGTACAGTGGCACCGGAGCACGAGGGAGCTGCATCCCACATGGCCATGGAGGCCCACACCACGGACTCTGAATACACCAGTGGGACGGAGGGTGAGGGGAGCTTCACGGCGGGGACAGGATCAGCAACCAGCGACACAGACTCGTCCTCCGATGGGAGCTCCCTTGTGGTAGTGGCAAAATCTGTGCCCCTCACTTCTACTGGTACAGCCGCCACCCCCCCTACCAGCACCGCCCTCCCAGCAGCCCCTCAGCCTTCGCCCCTTGCCTGCTCACCCAGGAGGGTGGGCATCACATTCGCCCCAGGCACCTCAGCCCCTGCCCCTGTCACCTCAGCTGCCCTCAGTGAGGAGGCCATTGACCTCCTCAGGTCACTCACTGTTGGGCAGTCTACCATTTTGAATGCCATCCAGGGTGTAGAAAGGGAATTGCAACACACAAATGCATTCCTGGAGGGCATTCATTCTGGTCAGGCTGCCCTTCATCGAACCCTGCAAACTCTGGCCTCAGCACTGATTGCAGCCATTGTCCCTGTCTCTAGCCTCCCCCCTCCAACTTCCTCCACCCAGACCCAATCCCCTGTACCCCAGCCTATCCCAAGCACACCATCAGACCAGCCTGCACACACCTCACCACACAAGGGAAGCTCAGGCAAACATAAGCACCACACATCCCACAGGCACTCACACAAGCATCACACACATACAGACACAGCAACATCCACTGCCTCCACTGTGTCCCCCTCCTCGCCGTCTCCCTCCTCCCTCCCAGTCTCATCTACACTCTCTCCTGCATGCACTACCTCTACAGCCACTACGTCCCGCACCAGCACACCCACCACCACACCCCGCTCACGTGCAGTCACCACCCCCACTCCCATTTACACGTCCCCTGTGTCCTCTCCCAGTGTGTCTGTGACGCCCCCTCCGAAGATACACAAGCGCAGGCACACACCCACCCAGCAGCCATCCACCTCACGACAGCCTCCAGCGCATGCACCTTCACCCAAAGTCACCAAACGTACACCTCCTACAACCACTACCTCTTCCTCCACTCCCAAACCCCCTCCAGCTACCCGTCCCAGTGTTCCTAAGAAACTTTTCCTGGCCAACCTTGAACTCTTTCCCACCCCACCACCCCCTCCAAGTCATAGGTCCCGTACTAGCACCTCAGCCAAAAAATTGCCGGGACCAGTGGTGCGTGTTACAGGTATGTGGAGTGCACCGGCCACCAGGCCAGCCAGTGTGGCACGGAGCCACAGCACAGCCAGTCCCCCCCCCCCTGTGAAGCACCAGAAGTTGGACAGTGCCCGGCGGGAGAGGGGGAAGACTCCAGCCAGCAAAGCCGCTCACAAGGGTCCCGGGGGTAGTGTCGACTCAGCTGTGACTCCTCCCAAGGTGGGGAAGGGCCAGAAGAAATCTCCAAAGTCTGGGAGGGGCAGCACGGCGGAGAAGACCACCATCATCCCCGCTGCCCAGGAGGCCACCGCCAGCCCAATCGTCACTGGCCAGGAGGCCACCGCCAGAGCCACTGCCCAGGAGGCCAGCCCCATCGTCACTGGCCAGGAGGCCACCGCCAGAGTCACTGCCCAGGAGGCCACCGCCAGAGTCACTGCCCAGGAGGCCAGCCCCATCGTCACTGGCCAGGAGGCCACAGCCAGAGTCACTGCCCAGGAGGCCAGCCCAATAGTCGCTGGCCAGGAGGCCACCGCCGGAGTCACTGCCCAGGAGGCCAGACCAATTGTCACTGGCCAGTAGGCCACTGCCAGAGTCACTGCCCAGGAGGCCAGCCCCATCGTCACTGGCCAGGAGGCCACCTCCAGAGTCACTGCCCAGGAGGCCAGCCCAATCGTCACTGGTCAGGAGGCCACCGCCGGAGTCACTCCCCAGGAGGCCAGCTCAATAGTCACTGGCCAGGAGGCCACCGCCAGAGTCACTGCCCAGGAGGCCAGACCAATTGTCACTGGCCAGTAGGCCACTGCCAGAGTCACTGCCCAGGAGGCCAGCCCCATCGTCACTGGCCAGGAGGCCACCGCCAGAGTCACTGCTCAGGAGGCCAGACCAATCGTCACTGGCCAGGAGGCCACCGCCAGAGTCACTGCCCAGGAGGCCAGCCCCATTGTCACTGGCCAGGAGGGCCCTGCAAACCACAGCCCAGCTGACCCATGAAGGACCGCCAGCCACAGGCCTGATGGGCAATGAAGGACCGCCTTGGCAAGCACCGCTGAACAGGCCAGGGACCGCTGAACAAGGCAAAGGCCGCCATGGCAAGCACCGCTGAACAGGCCAGGGACCGCTGAACAAGGCAAAGACCGCCATGGAATGCACCGCTGAACAGGGCAAGCACCGCTGAACAGATCAGAAACTGCCAACTCAAGCACCGCTGAACAGGGCAAAGACCGCCATGGAAGGCACCACTGTACAGGGCAAGCACCTCTGAACAGGTCAGAAACTGCCAATTCAAGCACCGCTGAACAGGGCAAAGACCACCATGGAAGGCACCGCTGAACAGGGCAAGCACCCCTGAACAGGTCAGAAAGTGCCAACTCAAGCACCACTGAACAGGGCAAAGACCGCCATGGAAGGCACCGCTGAACACGGCAAGCAACGCTGAACAGGTTAGAAACTGCCAACTCAAGCACCGCTGAACAGGGCAAAGACCGCCATGGAAGGCACCGCTGAACAGGGCAAGCACCGCTGAACAGGTCAGAAACTGCCAACTCAAGCACCGCTGAACAGGACAAAGACCGCCATGGAAGGCACCGCTGAACTGGGCAAGCACTGCTGAACTGGTCAGAAACTGCCAAATCAAGCACCGCCGAACAGGGCAAAGGCCGCCAAGGCGAGCACCGCTAGCCCATTAGTGGCAGGGGCAGTGACACAACTAGGACGTCACGGGGTGAGTGCTGCACTCTGGGCACCAGTCCCCCTCCAGAACCAGTGGAGACATGCATCCACTCCGTCTGTCCTGCACAGGATGAAGCACTCTGGGCACCACTCCCCCTCCAGAACCAGTGGAGACATGCATCCACTCCGTTTGTCCTGCACAGGATGAAGCACTCTGGGCACCAGTCCCCCTCCAGAACCAGTGGAGACATGCATCCACTTCGTCTGTCCTGCACAGGATGAAGCACTCTGGGCACCAGTCCCCCTCCAGAACCAGTGGAGACATGCATCCATTCCGTCTGTCCTGCACAGGATGAAGCACTCTGGGCACCAGTCCCCCTCCAGAACCAGTGGAGACATGCAGCCCCATCGTCACTGGCCAGGAGGCCACCGCCAGAGTCACTGCCCAGGAGGCCAGCCCAATAGTCGCTGGCCAGGAGGCCACCGCCGGAGTCACTGCCCAGAAGGCCAGACCAATCGTCACTGGCCAGTAGGCCACTGCTAGAGTCACTGCCCAGTAGGCCACTGCTAGAGTCACTGCCCAGGAGGCCAGCCCCATCGTCACTGGCCAGGAGGCCACCGCCAGAGTCACTGCCCAGGAGGCCAGCCCAATCGTCACTGGTCAGGAGGCCACCGCCAGAGTCACTGCCCAGGAGGCCAGCTCAATAGTCACTGGCCAGGAGGCCACCGCCGGAGTCACTGCCCAGGAGGCCAGACCAATCGTCACTGGCCAGGGGGCCACCGCCAGAGTCACTGCCCAGGAGGCCAGCCCCATTGTCACTGGCCAGGAGGGCCCTGCAAGCCACAGCCCAGCTGACCCATGAAGGACCGCCAGCCACAGGCCTGCTGGGCAATGAAGGACCGCCTTGGCAAGCACCTCTGAACAGGCCAGGGACCGCTGAACAAGGCAAAGGCCGCCATGGCAAGCACCGCTGAACAGGCCAGGGTCCGCTGAACAAGGCAAAGATCGCCATGGAATGCACAGCTGAACAGGGCAAGCACCGCTGAACAGGTCAGAAACTGCCAACTCAAGAACCGCTGAACAGGGCAAAGACCACCATGGAAGGCACCGCTGAACAGGGCAAGCACTGCTGAACAGGTCAGAAACTGCCAATTCAAGCACCGCTGAACAGGGCAAAGACTGCCATGGAAGGCACCGCTGAACAGGGCAAGCACCGCTGAACAGGTCAGAAACTGCCAACTCAAGCACCGCTGAACAAGGCAAAGACCGCCATGGACTGCACCGCTGAACAGGGCAAGCACCGCTGAACAGGTCAGAAACTGCCAACTCAAGCACCGCTGAACAGGGCAAAGACCGCCATGGAAGGCACCGCTGAACAGGGCAAGCACCGCTGAACAGGTCAGAAACTGCCAATTCAAGCACCGCTGAACAGGGCAAAGACCGCCATGGAAGGCACCGCTGAACAGGGCAAGCACCGCTGAACATGTCAGAAACTGCCAACTCAAGCAACGCTGAACAGGGCAAAGACCGCCATGGAAGGCACCGCTGAATACGGCAAGCACTGCTGAACAGGTCAGAAACTGCCAACTCAAGCACCGCTGAACAGGGCAAAGACAGCCATGGAAGGCACCGCTGAACAGGGCAAGCACCGCTGAACAGATCAGAAACTGCCAACTCAAGCACTGCTGAACAGGACAAAGACCGCCATGGAAGGCACCACTGAACTGGGCAAGCACTACTGAACAGGTCAGAAACTGCCAAATCAAGCACCGCCGAACAGGGCAAAGACCGCCAAGGCGAGCACCGCTAGCCCATTAGTGGCAGGGGCAGTGACGCAACTGGGACCGTCACGGGGTGAGTGCTGCACTCTGGGCACCAGTCCCCCTCCAGAACCAGTGGAGACATGCATCCACTCCGTCTGTCCTGCACAGGATGAAGCACTCTGGGCACCAGTCCCCCTCCAGAACCAGTGGAGACCTGCATCCACTTTGTCTGTCCTGCACAGGATGAAGCACTCTGGGCACCAGTCCCCCTCCAGAACCAGTGAAGACATGCATCCACTCCGTCTGTCCTGCACAGGATGAAGCACTCTGGGCACCAGTCCCCCTCCAGAACCAGTGGAGACATGCATCCACTCCGTCTGTCACGCACAGGATGAAGCACTCTGGGCACCAGTCCCCCTCCAGAACCAGTGGAGACCTGCATCCACTTTGTCTGTCCTGCACAGGATGAAGCACTCTGGGCACCAGTCCCCCTCCAGAACCAGTGAAGACATGCATCCACTCCGTCTGTCCTGCACAGGATGAAGCACTCTGGGCACCAGTCCCCCTCCAGAACCAGTGGAGACATGCATCCACTCCGTCTGTCACGCACAGGATGAAGCACTCTGGGCACCAGTCCCCCTCCAGAACCAGTGGAGACTGTTATCCACTTGAGAGACTCTGGCTTTGCACTCCCCAGGATGGTACAGTGGGCAAACCACCCACTTGTGAGACTTAAGAGACTGTGGCTTTGCACTCCCCAGGATGGTACAGTGGGCAAACCACCCACTTGTGAGACTTGAGAGACTGTGGCTTTGCACTCCCCAGGATTGAACATTGGGCAAACCACCCACTGTAGAGACTTGAGAGACTGTGGCTTTGCACTCCCCAGGATTGAACAGTGGGCAAACCACCCACTTGTGAGACTTGAGAGACTGTGGCTTTGCACTCCCCAGGATGGTACAGTGGGCAAACCACCCACTGTAGAGACTTGAGAGACTGTGGCTTTGCACTCCCCAGCATGGTACAGTGGGCAAACCACCCACTGTAGAGACTTGAGAGACTGTGGCTTTGCACTCCCCAGGATTGAACAGTGGGCAAACCACCCACTGTAGGGACTTGAGAGAATGTGGCTTTGCACTCCACAGGATACATCAATGGGCATGGAGCCCCCTCGTGGATCTGGCGTGGTGCACTCATCCGGCTGAGGTGCCCCCACTTCCCTTCCCCCTGAGGTGCCTGTTGTATTTCTATCTGATGCCCCTGCAGTGTTCTCTCCGTTTTGATCAGGTATCTAGTGTGGGCCTCGCCCATGCATTTTGGGCCCAGTGGTCCACGGAAAATGAATGGTGCATTACCTGCACTACTAATCGTGGTGTATATTTTGTTTAATGTGTATATATTTGGTTACTGTACTTTGATATATTACAATGGTTCAACTCATTTCCTTTTGTCTTTGCATTCTTCCGGGGTGGTTGGGGGTTGTTACTGTAATGTTTGGTTATGCATTGGTGTGTGTGTTGAAGTGGGTGAGGGTCGGGTGGGGATTGTGATGTTGGTTGTGTGTGTCCCTGTGTTTTTCCCTCCCCCTCCCATATGTCGTAGGTGCAGTACTCACCGTGGTCTTCGCCGCCGGCGTTGTTGATCCTCGTATAGGAGCAGGAAGACTATCGCAGGGAGAATATGGAGTTCCGGCTCCATGGTGTCGTCGTTCCTCGTGGGGTGTGTAGAAGTGAGCGTTTTCCCTTTGAAATGGTTGTTTCCGCCGTGTTTTTATCTGCGGTGAATCCGCCCCGGAAAAGGTGGCGGATTGGCCTGTTGTAATACTGTGGGCGGTACATTGTGTTCCGCATGTCTGTTGGCGGTGACCGCCGTGCTGTTTGTCTGTACCGCCGTGGCGGTCGGAGTGTTAAAGTGGCTTTCTTTGTTGGCGGTTTCCGCCACGGTCATAATTCCAAAATGTTTACCGCCGGCCTGTTGGCGGTTTTACTGCCGCTTTAACACCAATCGCCAGGGTTGTAATGACCACCGATATACCCTGCAATACTTCTTTAAATGGAATATGTGCTTAATAACAATCACTGCAGAAAATACATTTTGTAAACACTGCAAAACACACGTTTTGTCTTTTTTTGGAGTTAGGCAGCTGAATAAACACTGACTTCAAAAGGTTTGGTAACTACAAAAAACAACGCTAAAAACATAAAAAAATAAACACTGAAAACAGGACAGAATATCTTTTTGCAACAAAACCTGCCTGGGGAAGTCTAAAACAGCATTTATGATCCTTCAGGGAATTATCACCAAATACATTTCTGGCATCTGTCAAAACAAGCAGACCCGCCGGATGCCCCTCTGACCCTTATCCTCCTTAAATCTTAAAAAACCCTCTTTTAACAAATTCAGCGACCATCCCAGGTGGAAGACTTATAAACAACTAACTCCATAATTATACGAGTTTTCCTGGAAAACTAAAAAAGGCATACATATGACCATTTTTAAGAAGAATTAAATAAATTAACCTGGACACTCAAGACACCAACAATTATTGACCAATATCAAATGGACCATTCCTGGCCAAATTTATGGAAACACTAGCCTTCTCCCAGATGTCACAATTCATTGGAGAGAGTTCCCTACTTTCTGACTTCCAAGCTGGATTCTGTCAAGGAAGACACTGCAAATCAGTCCTAATCTCAATCTGGGATGATTTTAAAACACAGTAGACCAGAATGGGGTTTGCCTCTTCTTTCAGACCTTTAAGCAGCCTTTGACACAGTTGATCATGACACACTAATCCAAACACTTAAGGAAGCAGATATGGAGGGCATAGCTCTCTCTTGGATCACTTCAAACCTATACCTTAGAACAAACATCACTCATATTCTTCCAATGTCTTCCAAACCATACAGCATTAAAGCAGACTCAATCATCTCACTCATGCTTTTCAACATCTACATAAAATCATTACCAGAACTAATCAACGGTTTCCAATCCATCTGCTGTGCAGATTATACCAATATACTTCTGAAACTGGAAAGTCCCAAGTACATTGGAAAATCAAAGCGTTTCAGTTTTCTCTGTAGACCGTTGACTAATGGATGACATGCAGCCACTTCAGACTGAATGCTTCCAAAACTCCAATAACTGTGGAGACCAGAAAACGTATGACCCTCTCGGTGCCTGGCCTGAAAATCTAGGACCACTTCCAAAAATATCTAAAGAGGTAAGAAACTTCAGCATTACCATGCATGCAAAGCTATCAATGAATACCAAAGTGGATAAGATAGCCGAATCAAGCTTTCTTACAATGAAAATACTGCATTATATTATCCTGCACCTAGGAATTGCCCACAAGGTCCAAACGACAATCTCTCTTGTCCAGTCAAAACTGGATTACGCTAATTGTCTAGATCACAGTTTACTTTTGTCAGCTATGAGAAGATTACATATAGTTCAGACCTGCTAGACTGCTCCTACATGTAAAACCATAATCACACATCTCCTCTACCTTGAGGGTTCTATACTGGTTACTAATTGCCAGAAGATCTACCAGCAAGCTGCTTTGTACCACCCACAAAGCAATAACATGGCAAGGGACCACGTTTCATCAGGAAGAAGATCATCAAAGACATGCAACAAGGAAATCTGCACTTTAGAATGGCACCCTGCCTCAAAATTCCAGCATACAAGAAAAAAACAAGGGTGGAACATCTTTCTTTGTTCAAGCAGCCCATCTATAGAATTCATTACTTGCAAACGTAAGATCAACTGACAACCCTCTCAGCTTCAGAAAATTAGTCAAGAGCTGGAACTTCCCTGCATGACTACTAGACTCACAATACAAGACATCAAGACATTAAAACCTCTACTGAGTATATGTGTGTGTGTGTGTGTGTGTGTGTATATATATATTCACTGAAAAAAACAAAGGTTACAGGGACGTTATAGTTAGGCTCATGTTTCACTCATACAGAACCAGTGAAATTCAGCAGTTATAGTTACTTGAGCTAACTATAACTTGCGCCCCGTAATGCACTGCTTATGACCTCACATATTACATCACTCATGACATGGTCATTGCCATCAATGATGACATCACTCATGACATCTTAAATAACATCACTGATGCATAATCCATCCAGTATGTATAAGTGGTTGTATCGATGTGTGAGTGGGTGGGTGAGTGGCTGTATGGGTGAGGGAGTGGTTGACTCAGTTTCTGTATAGAAGAGTAAGTAGATGTTTCAGTACCTGTATCGGTGAGCGAGTGAGTTTGTGAGTGGCTACATTGGTTGTGTGAGTGGGTGTGTGAGTGGTTGTACAGGTGAGTGAGTGGATTTGTGCATGCTTCTTTGGGTGAGTGACTAGGTTTGTACGTTACTGTATCAGTGAATATGTGGGTGAGTTAGGCGTGTATGGGTGAGTGCGTGGGTATATGAGTGGCTGTATACATAAGTGAGTGGCTGCCTCAGTGACTGTATGGGATAGTGAGTGGATGTGTGAGTAGCTGTATCGTTGAGTGAGTGGGAATGTGACTTGCTGCATTGGTTGGGTGAATGGGTTATTTGAGTGGCTGTACAGGTGAGTGAGTGGGTGTGTGAGTGCTTGCATGGGCGAGTGACTGGGTGTATAAGTGACTGTGTTGGTGAGCAAGTGGGGATTCAGTTGGTGTATGGGTGAATCAGGGCTTGTATGAGTGGCTTTATGCATAAGTGAGTGGCTTTGTCGGTGACTGTATGGGATAGTGAGTGGATGTGTGAGTAGGTGTATCAGTGAGTGAGTGGGTATGTGAGTGGGTGCTTGGGTGAGTGAGTGGGTGTGTGAGTGGCTGTATGGGTGATACATGGGTGTGTGAGTGCTTGTGTGGGTCAGTGGCTGCGTGTGCAAGTGACTGTATTAGTGACTGAGTGGGTGAGTTAGTGACTTTGTAGGTGAGTGGGTGTGTGAGTGGTTGTATGGGTAAGTGTATGGATGTGTCAATGGCTGTGTGGGTATGTAAGTGGGTATGTGAGTGGGTGTATGAGTGGGTTTGTGAGTGGCTGTATGGGTCTGTAAGTGGGTGTGTGAGTAGCTGTGTAGGTCTCTGAATAGATGAGTGAGTGCTATGTCGGTGAGTGAGTGGTTGTGTCATGGCTGTGTGAGTAGTCAGTGGGTGTGGGTCAGTACTTTTATGGGAGTGTGAATGGGTATTTGAGTATTTGTGCTGTAGCGGATGTATGTGAGCTTGTTGGGAGTGTGAGTGGGTGTGTGAGTGGATGTGTGGAGGATGTTATCAGTGATGTAATTTGAGATGTGAACCTAACGTCCCTGTAACATTTGTTTTTTTCTCTGAATTTCTAAGATTTTTTAAATTCTATTTCCTAACTATAACATCTTCGTAACCTTTGCTTTTATTGAGTGAATTTCTATGTTTTTTAAATTCTATTTCATAACTATAACGCCCTGTAGCTTTTGTTTTTTTAGTATATTTAAATAGTATTTTGTAACTATATGTATGAGTTTAAAATGGGTGTGTAACTGCTTATATAGTGGATGTAAGTGGATGTAAGAGTAGGTGTATGGGTCTGGCAGTGAGTGTGAGATGTTTTGTGGGCCTGTGAATGGGGGCATACGTCTCTGAGTAGGTCAGTGAGTCAATGCATGAGTCCTGTCAGTGGGTCTGTGAGTGGATGCATGAGTCGGACTTGCTGTGTTTATGGGTGCATGAGTCTCTGAGTGGGTCAGTGAGGGGGTGCATCAGGGTCTCAATGGCTATGTCAGTGGGTGCGTAAGTGTCTTAGTGGGTCTGTGAGTGGGTGCATGAGTGTGTGAGGGGGTCTGTGAGTGGGTGCATGAGTGTCTGGGTCTGTGAGTGAGTGTGAGGGTCTGAGTGGGTCTGTGAGTGGGTACGAGAGGGTCTGAGTGGGTGTTCGCAGTGGTGGTTTGATTAACATACAGTAATGAAAATTACTTTACGTTAAAAAACCTTTAGAAATTCACTGACAAAACTAAATGTTACAGGGAGATTATAGCTAGGAAATAGAATCGAAAAAATCCTTAAAAATTCACTGTAAAAAACAAAGGTTCCAGGAACATGATAGTTAGGCCCCTGCCATGCACAGTTTGTTTGTGAAAACTTTACTGCAAATATTACATTGAATATAGTCAATGATGTTATCATAGATGTCACGAATGCCGTAATTTGTGGATTAATCAGCAGTGCATGGCGAGGGCGCAAGTTATAGTTACCTTAGGGCACGAATTATAGTTAGTTGAGGTAACTCTAGAACTGGTAAATTTCTGTGGTTTTGTACATTTAAAATGTGAGCCTAACTATAACATCCCTGTAACCTTTGTTTTTTAAGTGAATTTCTATGTTTTTTTCAGTTCTATTTCCTAACTATAATGGCCCTGTAAACTTAGGTTTTTTCAGTGAATTTCCATGATTTTACAACGTATAGTCATTTTCATTACTGTACATGAATTCAACCTCCTCCGCACACAGCCTTTGGCCGTGCACAGCGGTGGCTGGCCATAGCACCTGACCAACCACGTAACCACCCAACTACTGGAGTTTCTCCTTTTAAAATTCTCAGAAAGCATATTCCCTGATCTAATGTATGTCTTGATTGAGGTCTGTGTTTCCTACTGAGATTGATGAGTTGGTACCTGATAAAGTATTGAGCTCTGTACTGGCTCGACAGAGACTTCCTAAAGAGCATTCTGTCAATAAAAACAATGTTAAAGAACTTGTGTTAAATATTGGTGATTGGGTACTCATCAAGAAACCTTATGAAGTGTGAAAAGTGGATACCAAATTCATGTCACCCATGAAAATTGTCAGAGTTACCAAGGGTGCGGTGATGATCGATGGCAGAGGGTGGGTGAGTAAATGACAATTTGTGAGACTAATTCAGGAACAGGCCAACATTTTGCTGAGGTCTAACACTCAGGTGTTGCCTAGTCAACGTGATGGGTCATGGCGGTTGCACACTAATGGGAAGGATGTTATCCCTTCCACTCCCACCAATCTTCCACAGTGACAGGTGCTGTTGATTCTTTAGGAAATAGTTCCAATGGGCAATTACTCCCTGCAGAGGAGTGCTCTGAGAAGTGTAATCCCTCTCTGGTTTATGAACTTGTCCACGATGGGAGCAGACCAGTTCACAAAGTAAATCTTCCAACAAGATTATGGATTTCTGTACTCACTAGTTTGTTTTCGTTTCCATTTTATTTTTCCTCTTACATGGTTTTATGTTTATTTGTTTTGTAAAGGGGAAGATGATCTAATATTGTCTGTATATACGTAGCTTGTGTGCACTAACCTTGTGTGCTTTCTGACGCGTTGTATTGTTTTAGTCTTGGTTCCGTATCCTAGCCTGACGCTTCCTGGAGTTTCTTGTGGCTGGCTGGGACATTGGTTGGCGATTCCTTGGCAGTGAACAATGCTGGATGTGGGCTCCTTTGAAATGCATTACACTACTGTTTATCACCTATTTTCCTCTGCACCTTTTCTTCCACCAACAGGAGGGTATATGTTTCCACAACTAGAATCAGGAGATGAGAGGTGAAGTTGGGAGACGTTTTACAAGTTAGACGTGCTACAAAAGGAGTGTAAAGTTTTGTCTAATGAAACATAGATTTCCAACCCATGTAGAAATGAAGTCTGTTTTCATTATCTTTAGCAGTTGATTTATTTTGTATCAGTTTTTCAACAACGGGGAAGTTGTTTAGAAGGGCTGCCACCGTCACTTACTTTACCATACAATAATAGTTTTAGCTATAGAGCAAGCAGAGGGGGACATCTTCCTCAAGATGGTAAGAGACAAAGGGCCGGATTTAGATATTGGCAGACAAGTTACTCCGTCACAATGATGACGGATATCTCATCCATTGAAATCTAAATCCAATTATATCCTATGGGATTTAGATGTCAGCGGATGGGATATCCGTCATCATTGTGGTGGAGTAATTCACCCGACAATATCTAAATCAGGCCCAAAGTGTTGTTCTCCCCAATGCAGTTGCCATGTACTTTTTTAAAATAATTTATTTAATTTTTAAATTAGAGCCCTAAAATATTTTTTTCTTTCCTTTGATGTTTGCGGAAGGACGAGCATGGGTAGGGAAACAGTGGAAATATGAAAGACTTAGAAAAAGGCACTAATTTGTAGCTCAGATAAATCACTTACCTGTACTCCTGTGTTCTTTTGAGGAGGCTCCAGTCTGAGCCAGTGAATCTGGGGAGAGAAGAGAAAGAGCATTTCTGGAAGCCTGCAAAGATCCAGAAACGAACTGTTATCTGTCATCAAACACCCTTTCAAAAACTGCATATAGTATTAAAGTGTACCCTAACCAAAATAAAACCTCCCTGAACAACCAAAATGAAAATAGAAGTCTTAGTCATATGAGTAAGCACACCTGCACCCCAGAACCCTTCTCTGTATAACCAAAGCTTATCCAGTGCCAAGGTTTATGAATTGATTGAAAGGTTTGAAACAGTACAATGCATCAGTAGATTGGATGTGCAT
Organism: Pleurodeles waltl; assembly: GCF_031143425.1. Lineage (NCBI taxonomy): Eukaryota > Metazoa > Chordata > Amphibia > Caudata > Salamandridae > Pleurodeles > Pleurodeles waltl. The sequence continues at coordinate 852,608,198 of NC_090444.1, forward strand.
ATCTAGATCACATTATTGTATCATTCCCACATAAACAAAATCTAATTTATTGAATGGATAAACTTTTTTGAAAGGAGGGACTTGCAGCTGATCCCAAAAATATGTCATACCGATCATCTTCGGTCGACAATGTAGAAGCCAAACCCACTATTGCTCAACCTATTACAAAATAAACAAATTTAGAAGCGGTCCCGATTTCGAAACCTACTATTTGGTGGCTCAACTCCAATGATTAACACAATGGATATCGAGCAGAGTAGAAACAGGAGCGAGCGTAAAGACGTTCACCCCGCCGGGGTCCAGGCTGTTTGAGGTTTTATTAAGAACTACCGGGGATGGGAAACATGACCCTCCTGAATTAAAAATCCTGACTCAGTGTTGGAAAGCTTTTCTGCGTAAAATTAAAGTAGGGACCCCCTACTCTCCAGAACTACCCCTATTATCTTTACGGGCCTCGCCACACCGAGGTACTTGGAATGAGCTCAAGACCTGGGTGGAGGCCAGGATCCTCACGTGGGTGCAATATTCAAGGATGGAGCATTGATGTCCTTTGAGGCCCTCAGGGTGGAATTTGGACTACCGGGGAGGGGGCACTTTTTAAAACATGGGGCACTAGCAGCCAGTATTCATAGGCATTGGCAGGGGAGAGGGGGAGAACCTCCAATACAGGCGGCATGCTCATATCTGGCTTCCGCAACTGGCAAACATAAAGCAGTCTCAACCCTTTACGGTTTGATGCGAGCAGACAGGACTGTCCCCCTGACCCTTCTTATACAAACTTGGGAGAATGATCTGAACCAGGATATCTCCGAAGAAGAATGGGGGTGTATTCTGAGGTGTCTCCCTAAAATGACACGAAATGCCAGATTCAAGCTCATAAATTTTTATGTGCTCCACCAGGCATACCTAACACCTGCACGCATCAACAAATACTTTGGGAAAGTGAACGAGTACAGCCCACGATGTGGCTCGTTGGGGGTAGAATTCAAACACATGTTCTGGGACTGTCCCCAGCTAGAACCATTCTAGACGGAGGTGCGCCAAACCTTGACGAGGCTCATAGAAAGAGAGATCCCTTGTACTATGGGTCACTGCCTTTTGGGCTGGTTTCCACATTCCACTAAAAATAAAGTCTCCAATAGATTTCAAGACTTGGCCTTTTCCTTGGCTAGGCGAGAGATTGCGATGTCTTGGAAAAACCCAAGGGGACCCAGAGCGTCCCAATGGAAAAATGAGTTGTCCAAATGGGCAGGTAGCGAGGGGAATATTCTCCATCGAGAGGCCAAGAGAGGAATCAGACCCCCAGAAGTTGCAGATTGTTGGGAGATGTTACTTGAAATTCTTAAGGCCGAAACCCAGACTGAATCATCCTCCTAATGGGCTCGCGGACAAAGAGGCTAGAATGACGCAGGAAATTCAGGCTGTGGGTGACCTTCCCTAGGGCATGAAATATGGTATCGAAAGGGTAGAATAAGAAATAGTGCACTACCCCTAGCTTTAGGTAGCTGACCACAGATTGTCATGACATGCGCAGCTCCTCTAAAAGAATTACAGCACGACACAGGGCTCACCTGGGGGGGGAATAGGGGCGGGACACGGAAGGAAGGTTAATGATTAGTACTAATTTAGGGATTTATTGTGTATGACCCTTATGGTCTGATATTCTGCAGATGTAGGCCAATTGAACTGCTATTTGTATTTTGGTGAGATGTTTTGAATATTTGCCCACTGTCTGATTGAAAATGAAAATGAAAATCACAATAAAATGTGGTTTAAAAAAATAAAATAAACACAGTTAGAGCTTTTATAAGTTTGTTGTCTATTAACAAAGGTTTAAGTCTATTTTTTTCAAACTGCCAGCCCTCTAACTGCTTTCTTACAGAAGACAGTACCTAACAAATTTCCTTGTGTTCAAGCACAAGACCAAGCCTTTCAGCACTTAAACAAAGTTTGGGCATCTGATTCTGTGCTTTGTTACACTTTAGTCATCCTTTTCTGTTACAGACAGATGCTACTGGAGTAAGTCAAGGGGCTATCCTGTCCTACAATTTCCCTGATGGCATACATCCAGTTCTGTACTGTTGCAGAAGACTGTTGCTACTTACAATGAAATATGAGACAACAGAAAAAGAATGTTTGGCCATCAAGTGAGCCTTAGAATTCCTGAGATATTACCAACTCAGGAGACATGTTTCTGTCTACACTGGCCACACACCATTGGTATGGAACCTTTATTCCCTATTGGGAATGTTTGAAAGGTTTTTATGACTATGAAAGGAGTCTGTTCCTAAGACTAATGTTTAGATTGTTTAGAGCTGTCATATGGGGCAATATTCAACCAGCCTAACTAAGGTATGACTATTTTGTTGTTGATTCACGATTTATGAGCCTATATACTGCACTCTCAGTTCTTAGAAGAGATTGACGTTGGCTATACTAATTTGATTTAGATGTAGGTATTCTGCCACTCAACTATCTTTCGTGATCATACTTCATACATATTTAGACGGTGTTAACTGAAATACCCAGGCATGAGGAGCTGAGAACACCCAAACCTTTATCCTCATGTTTTTTTTTTTTTTACAAATCATGTCTGCTAGATTGTCTTAATGGAGGAGCAGCCAGCATCCATGTGATCCCCAAGAGACTCAGATACATGATCTAGGAGGGTTAGAATGACTCAATTGTGGGATTCTCCTCCTCTGTTTTAACCTTTTACACACTTTGATTTTTTTTCTCACATTGTGCATGAATATGGCTTGCAGTTTCACCATAAGCCACAAACACTTGTTTCTATGGCAATAGGTGTGCACCAGAATATGTTTTTTTATTAGATATTGATCTTAACTTATCTTTATTTGTCTTTTTTTTTTGTTTGAATTAGGTTCCCTGACTTAGAAGTACACAACTTCAGGGTAAGATTTTAGTGCTTTCTTACACATCACATAATTATAGAGGATTTGTACTCTCTTAGTGAGGGTAAGGCTTGAAAATAGCTCCTAATAAATCACCACTAGAACTGTGAGACTTTTTTAGGCAAGAACCATGTTGACCAAGACCAATAATTCTGTAGTGTGGAAATTTCCCACACACAGGCCTTCAATATCTACACTTCTGAATTGAGCAGTAGATACATTTTCCTATGTTGACAGTGAATCAGACGATTAGACTCTGAGATTCCAGTTTTCTGTTTTTAACCTTGGCATGGGTATCAGACTACATTAAAGATAGTTATTTTGGGCACCCATAGTCAATGTTAACTGTTTTTGCTCTAGCCCCTCTCACACCCATTCATTACCGGCATTTGTTTATTAAAAGATATCCGGCAAAGAGCCCTCTAGCAGGGCCTGCCTGACGGGGAGCATGCCCGATGATGAAGCATGTCACCTATTGGTGAGTGAGGGCCATTGTTCCTCCAAGACCAATGCGTGATGTGACTGATAAGACTCCTATCCTACTTGGTAGAACAGAGTACGTTTTCCTGGAGCAGTATGTCTCTATTGAGTTATATGTTTATATGGGTAAACTGACATGCTGGTCCATATAATTCTCCCTGCACTTACATCCCCATTTTTCGTTTCAGTATAGAGAACAGCGGCTCAGCTGTGGGATTTCTTAGTGGGGCTCATAACTGAGCCAGTACCATATGATTGTCATAAAAATGTCAGAACTTCAAGGACTAGCTTATGTTGACGACGTTATCCAAGCCATACTCCAAGCCCTTTCTATTCTCAGGGTAGAAAAGAGTGGGCCCTCTAAAAGTTTGAAGGAAGATTGGGATAAGCTACCTTCCCTGAAGAACGAATTGGTTAAAATTACTTTACATGGTATCATTATGACAGAATATCTACGAGCCAACATAGCAACAAATGGGCTCCTTATCAGAAATGTGCCCCGTATTTTAATTCAGGATTTGCACTTTAGAAAAGACTGGGCACAGATATCCTGGAAGTGCACCAGGGTCTGGGTGGTGCTGATCATCAGCACTTCCACAAGACTGGGCACAAATATACTGGAAGTGCACCAGGGTCTGGGTGGTGCTGATTATCAGCACTTCCACAAGACTGCAGATGCAATCACAGTCCAGGTTACTTTGGCCAAGACTACCATCAAAGCTACATTACAAGCTACACAATTCAAGATAAGGTTAGCTGAGATTAACTCCGAATTGGAAGAGATTCAAGAATACCTAACATCAAAAGATTACTAAATTAAAAAAGGACATTAAGAAATTCAGCAGGAAAGACGTGTTCCCATACACCGGAGAAGATTAACACCAAGAAATGTCACCTGAGTCTTCAGATGAGTCTACAGGCTCACAAGGAAAACCATGCAGTTACAACTATAGCTCTAGCTCTGATGGCTGGTGCAGCAAAGAAGAGTGGAGGAAGAACCCTAATCAACATTACCCTCCAGCCAGTGCCATGGCTACATTTGCATAGCCTCAACCTCAAATGTGGCAGTCAACTCCCTATCTTTTCTACCAACTCTGAGGCTGGGACAGAGGAAGAGGCAGAAACAGAGGAAGGGGCAAACGTACAATGAGAACCAGAGATACCACAGATGGTAACAAGGAGCCGAGGCAGAGCATTGCAGAAGAAGACCGAGTAGTGAATCTTTCCAAAGGATCCTTGACCTCCATTGAACAAAAGGTGCTGAATAAAGGATTGGGTTTTGTCCCTAAAGCCAAAGAAGATATTTTCTGATTAAATTGTGAGGTAGCAGCCCGTGTTCAGGAAGATCCAATTACATTACTTTTTTAAAGACCAACCAACCGTTTCATGAACTGGAGAGACCGGACTAAGGAACCCCTCCACCTTCACACCAGCCTCAAGTACGCTACCCATTGAGGTCCTTACTTTTGAGAAGGCGGTTAAGAATGATATTCAGAATCTTCAACCGAAACACTCATTTCATATCCAACCCAGAGAGAAGGGCACTCACCTCATTGGCAAATTACAATGCCATCTCCTTCAAATCAGCAGACAAAGGGGGAGCTATTGTGGTCCAATATACAGTGACATACAGACAGGAATGTCTCAGACTTTTGAGCTATACATCTTATTATGAACCAATCCAAGAGGATCCCACCCTATGTTTCCAACAAACTATCCGGATACTGACATGGGAAGCAGAATTTGCAGGGTGGATTTCACATCAAGAATCTGATTTCCTGAACAACAAGGAACCCTGAATACCCTATTTTACTGTCTACCTAAGATTCACAAAGGAAAGACTCCTCCACCGGGTCGCCCTATGTGTCTGGCATTAGGTCTGTTTTAGAACCAGTAACTAAATTTTGCGACTTTTTTTTTTTTACAACCAAAAGTACAGCACACTTCAACTCGTTTGAAAGACACTAAGGATGTGCTGGTCCTATTGAACCAGATCAGTTCAGAAGGGCTGACTGATATATTAATCGGCCTAGATGTTGAAGCTCTATACACCAGTATACACCAAGATGCCATTCTGCAGTGGAAGATATGCTTCTTCTAGACACATGGAATCATCACACCCCCACACATTTTGTGGTAGATTGTGCGATGTTATGCCTTAAAGAGAACTTATTCCAATTTGAGGACTGACTATATCACCAAATACGAAGGTGATCGATGGGCAGTATCTTCGCCCCAAGTCTGACTTGTCTGTATATGTATGCCTTCGAGAAACAATATATTTTGGATCCTTATGTCCTTTCACCACCAATGTCAAGTTGTGGCACAGATATATTGATGATATTTTGATTATCTGGAGAGGTATTGATGATATATTGATTATCTGGAGAGGTAATGAAGACAAAGTACCAGACTTTGTTACCTGTATCAATGGTTTGGATCAACATCTTCATTTCATGGCCATGGTGTCTAACAGAGAGGTCTACTTTTTGGACCTCTGTATCACCCAACGAGAAGGGGCTCTCTATTCATTTGTCTTTCATAAGACTATGGGCAGAAATAGTCTACTCCTGTTTGATAGTCATCATCCTTGAGCTCTCCGGCTGAATTTACCCTAGGGGCAATTCCAGCGGCTCAGACGAAGCTGCAGCGATACAAAAGATTTCAATGCACTCGGGGACAACCTGAGGCAGAAACTGAGGAATCAACACTACTCAACATATGTGATCAATTCAGCCAGGAAAATAGCACGGAATACCCAGAGAAAGTCTTTGTTACTGACCTTCCCTAAACTGGAACAAACCAGATTAACGTGTGTCACTACTTTCACACCCCTCTGGAACCAAGTGAAGAAGATTATAAACAAGAGGTGACCCATCTTGACGAGTACAGACGAGACCTTGGAACAGCCTTTGTACGCTTTCAAAAGAACTAAGAACATTAAAGATTTGGTGGTCCACACACGTCCAATAAGAACAGTGTCTAACAATATAACCCTTCGATAATGACTAACAGAACGCTACCTCCAGTACGAGGCCACCACCCCTGTGGTCACTGCAATGTTTGTCCCCTATCCATGAATACAGTGGAATTAAGAGAAATTGGGACTTGGCATCTTCATAAACATACAAACTGCTGTACAAAAAATGGTGTCTATTTGATCAGATACCCATGTAATCTGCCCTGCATAGGGATGACTACGAAAATTATTAAAACATGCATCAATTAACACCATAGCACAATTAGATGCCACTGCGCCGCCACAAAACTCTATACACACTTTGTAGAACAGAGACACTCTCCAGACAACCTCAGATGGGTGAATTTGAAGACGATGAAAGACTCACAGATGGCAGCAAGGAGACTGTTTCAGAAAGAACAATGGTGGGTTTTTAGACTGCAAATTCATGTTAACGAGCTTAATGATGACATTCTGTGGTCCAAATTCTGGAATAAAGAGTAGAGACCACTAACTCCTACTTTGAAGTCCTTTAACAATAAACATGACATGACTGCATGACTGGATGCAGTGACTGAGGAAAGGTCACCATCCCCGTCTTGCAGCCTAATATTATGATGAGCTGATCTTTAATAAATACATATTATCACATCAGATGTACCAAACAGTCGAACCTTGTAATAGGGAGCGTGGTTTATTATATTTGGAGCTGTGTTTTGCTATTTCTAACATAATTAACTGCTAGAACGTGAAATATGATACATGGATGTAGGTTTTTCCTTCCCTTCCCCACACAGATACAGCTGCATTAGTAGCCCCCTTAGAGACTCACTGCTATTTTCACGTATATGTCCATCAATGCTGTCATACACCCCAATTTAAAAAAACATTTTTTTTTTGCTTTTTTACTGATTTTTAGACTCTCTTCTGCTACTGAATAACACATTTTAATGATAGCTGCCAAATTTGCTACCCCATCTTGGACCTACCTTTTTTCTGTAGTTTCTCGTTTCCCCGCCGAGATGGGTACTTAAGGAGGACCCTCCCCGACTTCAAACTATTTCGGGGAGCTTGGATATGAGGTAGGTTATTCTGACCACGGCACCCTTGGATAAGTGAGTACCTAGTTTTTTTGTAATTTTGACAAGATGATAAAGAATATGTCCAAGGGACATGTAGTGATCTTAGGAGTTTGTTCTTGGTGACAAAGTTTCTGTTTTCTCGCTGTATAAATAGATGTTTTACGGGGGCTGTCAAATCTTTTCTTCATGTAGTAACATGTTTTTCAGAATAACCTACACGCCTTAGCGCTCACAGAATGTTGTATATGTCTCAGCGATTATGATGAAGCAAAGGCAGCCAATTTTTGGGATTTACAGAGGCAATATCAGATATGTCACTTACTGATGGTAGTAATATCTTGGCGGGGGCTTTCACAGGAATTGTAGAGGCTATGATAGATATAACTTGTTTTTACGGGCCCACAGCATAGCTGTTAACATTGACTATAAGAATGCAGGAGCTGTTATTTCATAGCTTCTGAGGGAACGATTTAAGAAATTCGTTTTCTATCACTTCTTGAGGATACAGTCAACAAAAACATGCCCGGGCGATTCTAATTATTACGAGTAGTTTACAAGGTCATTTTTAACTCATTCAAAACCTGAGTAACATTTGGAGACCCCCCTTTTTTGAGATTTAGGATTACATCTTTGAAATCTTACACAGATGGGTAATGTCCCATACTACATCTCCGTGTATTATGAGATGGCGGGAGCTATCAATTTGGGGGCACACACCATAATTAAAATATCTATTACCAAAGAGTAATGGTGAAAAAATACATAATTACACCTTTACTCCCTATTGGAAATGTTTGAAAGGGTTCTTCTGACTATGAAAGGAGTCTGTTCCTAAGACTAATGTTTAGATTGTTTAGAGCTCTCATGTGGGGCAATATCCAACCAGCATAATTAAAGTATGACTATTTTGTTCTAAATTCACGATTTATGATCCTATATACCACACTCTCAATTCTTAGAAGAGCTTAGCGTTGGCTATGATACTTACTTGGTCTAGGTGTAGGGATTCTGCCAATCAACCATCTTTCAGGATCATATATATCTCATAATTATTTAGATGTTGTTAACTCAACACGCCAAGGCATGAGGACCTGAGAGCACCCAAACCTTTATCCTCATGATTTCTTTACAAACCATGTCTGCTAGATTATACTCATAGAGGAGCAGCCAGCATCCATGAGATCCCCAAGGAACTCAGATACCTGACGTAGGAGGGTAAGAATGACTCAGGGTTGGGATGCTCCTCCTCTGTTTTTTTTAATAACCAATTTTATTTCTTGTGGAAGAAAACAAGGCAGTGAGCCCATATCAGATCAAGCATTTAGAACAAATCAATACAATTGACAACAATCCTTTCTTTACCCCACATAAAGTCATTCCACTCAAGGGAACCCATGATGAGACTGCCAATTCCACCATATTTTCTCATATTTCCGAGGGCATCCACACAGTTCTATTAGGAGCACCAGTCCACCCCAGCTCACCACCAATGGTGCCACCGGTCTTCTCCATAATTGTGCAATGTCTCTTTTGGCCACCAGGCATGCAAACCCCTCAAATGTTTGATCTGCTTTTGGCCTGTCCAACTCCTCCAGAAGCCCCAGCGGCGCCACCTTAACAGTCAGTTCACCCGGGCACCTCAGAAATCTCTTGCTCCACCGCCTCCCAAAAGGGACGCACCTCCCGACATTCCCAAGCGACGTGCAGAAGGTGCGCTTCCAGATACCACACCTTACACAACCAGAGGATGATGCCGGGCACATGCATTGTAGGTGCACTGGGGATAAGTATATCATAAGGAGTAGTTGATCTGAACCATCCGTAGGCGTGCGGATATGGCCAGTTCCCTGGATGCAAGATACTCCTCTCTCCAATCGTTTTCATCCAGCTCCCCCACCCAGGTCGTCCACCTGTCCAGCAGCCAGGTCTTCATAGGCATTTGTAAGCAGTGAGCAGTAGATCTGGGAAATTGCTCCTGTTAGACCTGACAGCTTTTTGGCATGTCTCCCCTGTCATTTTGCCCTCTGACCTCCTTTTTTTATGGTATACTGGACTTTGTTTTTGCTGGTGTATTGTCTCTGCGCACTTTACCACTGCTAAAAAGTGCTAAAGTGCAAGTGCTCCCTATATAAATTGTACTATTGATTGGTTCACCCATGATTGACATATTTGATTTACTGGTAAGTCCCTAGTAAAGTGCACTTGAGGTGCTTAGGGCCTGTTAATCAAATACTACTAGTAGGCCTGCAGCACTGATTGTGCCACCCACATACGTAGCCATGTAAACAGGTCTCAGACCTGCCACTGAAGTGTCTGTGTGTGCAGTTTTAAACTGCCAATTCGACCTGGCAAGTGCACCCACTTGCCAGGCCTAAACCTTCCCTTTTACTACATGTAAGGAACCCCTAAGGTAGGCCCTAGGTATATCCATGGGCAGGGTGCACTATATGTTAAAGGTGGGACATGTACTGATGTGTGTTACATGTCCTAACAGTGAAATACTGCTAAATTCAGTCTTCACGATTGCAAGGGTCTATCTCTCTCATAGGTTAACCTGGGGGCTGACTTTAAATAACTTTAATGTGCAAATGCCCTTTGAGAGCAGGTAGAAATATGGAGCTTGGGGTCTCTGAATTCACAATTTAAAAATACATCTTTTAGTAAAGTTGTTTTTTATATTGTTAGTTTAAAAATGCCACTTTTACATAGTAGGCATTTTCTTGCTTAGACCATTCTGTTACTCTGCCTGTTTGTGGATTCCATGTCTGGGTCAGTTTGACAGTTGGGCTATTTACACCTCTCCTCTTGACGGTGACACAAAGGGGGCTGGGGTGTAGCCTACCTATCCTGATGAGCAATCTGAGCTAGAGTGGAGTGAGAGGTGATCACTTACAACTGAAAGGACTGTGCCTGCCCTCACACAATGCAGTCTTCAACCCTCCGGTATGTGTCCAGGGCCTGGCCTGGACAAGGAAGCATCTTGCAAACAACTGAGACTTTCCTTTGAAATTTGTCATCTTCAAAGGTAGAAAGGTTTATATGTATTGTACCCAAAATCACAGACTTTTAGAATCTTTCTGGAACCAAGATGAACCTCTGCCAAGGAGAAAAGCTGGAGGAGGAGTACTGCCCCTTTGCTGTGTTGATTTGCTTTGGTGGCCTGAAGTTGATGTTTCTACCTTAAAAGAGAGCAAAGGGTGAACTTTGATGTATATCCTGCTTGAGAAAGTTCTCCAAGGGCTTGGAGTAGAGCTTGCCTCCTGTTGGAAGTCTCAGGGGATATCAAAGACTTCAGTTTCATTTGCCTACAGCACTGGGAACTGTGTGTTTTGTGCTGTTCAAGAAGAAAAACCACCTCAATGCTGTCAACGATGCCGCTGGCCTGCACTGTGACCTGCCGCCGCTGTACAGTGTCGCACTGTCCTGCTTCACACTGCAACCCTGGTCTCACCGACGCCACCATCTAACGCCGCCACCGAGCCGCTGCTTGCACCATTACCATGGGCTTCGCACTCCGGCATCACCTTGCTCACACTGCACCTGGGCCCCGCCAACGCTGCTGCTCCTGCTCACACCGGCACTGCTGCCTGCACCATGGCCTGTGGACTTTGCTTGTGAGGTACACGAAGCCCCGTCCCGCACTGCAGCCCCAGTCCAGCGACGTCCGCATGATTGACTCCAGTATCGTCACCAGGCGGCCCTGTCTGCACTGCAACCCGTGGACATCACACGGAGCCCGTCCCGTGCCATACTGCCGACTTGGGCCTACTGACGACAGTGCTTCAGAAATGACAATGCCACTGTCTGCACCGTGACCCGGTGACACCGTACATCGCACCGCCCCGCTTCACACCACAGCCCGGGTCTCACCGACGCCGCTGGAAGCCATCACCCCGCCGTTGCCTGCACCGTGACCTGTGCGCACCTTATATCACATCGTCCTGCTCCGCACCGTGGCCCCAACGCCATCACTCCTGACTTCATCTGCCCCATCATTGCGTGTGACTTCAAGGGCCCGATGACTCCTGCACCGACTCAGAAACTGACACCATGACACCAGCGACACAGCTCTCCGGAGCTGACCGCGAGGATCACCACGCCCTGCAAATCCAAAGGTGCTGTTTGCGAGTCTTCCTGACATTGTAGCTTGGCCGCGACACCGCGGACAGCCTGAACTGTCGGTTTTGTTTATCACAACGCCGTGATAGCCACAGATGGAGCTATTGACTTCAAGGAACTGTATTTTTAAGTAATTCTTGCTAAATTCATATCTTGATTACTGTATGTTGGATTTTTCTTGTTTTGGTCTTGTTTTATATAGATAAATATTGGCTATTTTTCTAAAACTGGTGTGGTGTCCTTTTGTAGTGTTTTCGCTGTGGTACTGTGTGTTATGTACTGATGCTTTACACATTGCTTCTGAGATAAGCCTGACTGCTCGTGCCAAGCTACCAAGGGGGTGAGTAGGGGTTATCTGAGCGGGTATCTCCCTTATCCTGACTAGAGTGAGGGTCCCTACTTGGACAAGCTGCAAACCGACTGCCAACTAGAGACCCCATTTCTAGCAGCTCCCTTACCCAGGTGGCCCATCAGAAGTTTCGCCTCAAGAGGGCTATGATCTGGAAGGGACAGGTCAGATGGTAAATGGGCCCGCATGGCATGGCCAGCTGGAGGAAGCAAAAGAACTGGGTGTTAATCAGAACTTCCGAAAGGATTTCAGATGGTCACCATCATACACGTCCCCCAAATAGGTAACCCCTATAGTGTCCCACTGCCTAAAGCCCCCTAGCTGGGAAACCTGCCGCTACCATGTGCCCTGCCACAGGGGCATCAGTTTAGTAAAACGCCAGTCCCACCCCATTAGCCACGAGGCCGCTCTCCAGCTCTGCACGCCACCCATGTGCCGTCATTGGCTGCCCATGGGATTGGAACACTGTATAGCAAGCCCAGCATGCTGTTGAGCCCAAGGCCATATAGCTCCAGACTATAAGCTGTCATCCAACCCACCGTGAACCATTCATTGACTGGCACTAATTGGGCAGCAAGATTATATATGTAGATGTCTGGTATCCCCAGGCCACACTCGTAGGGAGATTTCCTCACAGAGCAAAAAGCCACTCGGTGGCGCCTCCCTGCCCATATAAAGTGGGCAAGTGAGGGACCTGAACCAGAGATGAGGCACCAAAAATGGGAAGTTTGTCAGGACATACAGATACTGAGGGAGACAGATCATCTTGAAGAGGGCATTGCGACCTAATGGGTTCAACAGCAGGTGACACCAGCAAGCCAGATCCCCGGGTAGGGGCCGGGATAGAGGCTGAAAATGTAGTTGCCAAGCCAGGTCTTCGAGCGGAGGAGAGGTGGATTCTCAAGTATTTAAATGTGTTCTGCCTCACCAGGATATTCGTACACCAGGCATTCCCCCAGCGTTTCCTGGCACCTCCACTAGTAGCAACTTCCCGAGATTCAACCGCAACCTGGAGGCCTCGCTGAATAGCTTCAAAAGCTCAAGACATTGGGGTCCAGAGTTCTGAGGCTCCCCTGGGAATACCAGGATATCATGAGTGTATAGGCACACTCGGTCCTCATAACCACCCCCCCCCCCACCATCTGCTAATGAGCGGGTCACAACATAGGAGGCAGGCCAATGGATCGAGGGCTAAGGCAAATAGTAAATGGGAGAGAGGGCATCCCTGACGCATCCCACGCCAAACTGGCATAAACCTGCCATGGTCAGGATGGATGAAATAGGGCAATGTGCGGGCCAGTCGGGTCGCCATAATCTTCGCATATATTTTAAAATCCATGTTGATCAATGAAATAGGGCGATAGGAGGAACATTGATCCTGGGTTAGGTCACCCTTAGGTATGACCACAATCGTTGTGCAATCAAGACCCGGGGTGAAGGAGCCACGTTGAAGCACCTCTTCATATGCGTTCAACTTATGGGGCACCAGATGTGAGCAAAATATCTTATAATAATTAACCCGGTACCCATCCGGGCCAAAAGTTTTCCCAGACTGAAGGCCAGCAATGGCAACTTCCATTGCCAGCAAGGATCGAATGGAGGGCAGTGGAATATCCTCCAGAATGGGGTTCTCCTGTACTTCTAGGGGTTGAGGGACAAACACATAGAGGTCCTTGTAATAGGAGGCGAAGGTATGAGCGATCATCTGCAGGTCCTCCTGTAGAGAGCCTGTCTGGTGTCTAATAAGTGGCACCACACGGGTCGAGACGTCACGGGTCGCCAATTGTTAGACCTGACAGCCTTAGGGTGGTCATCCTCCAACTTTTTGCTTCCATCCCTCCACTTTTCTGACACTGTTTTTGCTGGTTTTAGGAGTCTGCACACTTTGCCACTGCTAACCAGTGCTAAAGTGCATATGCTCTCTCCCTTAAACATGGTAACATTGGTTCATCCCCAATTGGCATATTTGGTTTACTTATAAGTTCCTAGTAAAGTGCACTACATGTGCACAGGGCCTGTAAATAAAATGCTACTTGTGGGCCAGCAGCACTGATTGTGCCACCCACATAAGTAGCCCCTTAACCATGTCTCAAACCTGCCATTGCAAGGCCTGTGTGTGCAGTTTCACTGCCACTTGGACTTGGCATTTAAAAATACTTGGCAAGCCTTAAACAGCCCTTTTTCTACATATGTCACCCCTAAGGAAGGCCCTAGGCAACCCACAAGGCATGGTGCTATGTAGGTAAAAGCCAGGACATGCACATATGTGCTTTATATGTCCTGGTAGTGAAAAACTCCTAAATTTGTTTTCCAGTACTGTGAGGCCTGCTCCATTCATAGACTAGAATTAGGACTGCCTCATTACTTTTTGAGTGGTACATTCTGATCTGAAAGGGGTAACCAGGTCATATTTAATATGGCCAGAATGGTACTAGAAAGTTTTGCTTCTTGGTAAGGTCGAATTTTATATTACTATTTTAGAAATGTTACATTTAGAAAGTGAGCATTTCTGTGCACTTAAAACCATCTGTGCCTTACAGCCTATCTCCAATCAACGTCTGGTCTGTGCTGGTTGAAAGCTCCCTTGTGCATTTCATCCAGACAACCACAAACACAGGACACTCAGTCACATCTGCATTGATCTGCATACTGAATGGGTCTTTCTGGGCTGGAAGGGTGTAGGGCCTGACACTTACTTTTCAATGGTCAGTGGCCTGCCCTCACACAAAGAACTGATAATCCCCCACAGGGACACTGCCAGACAGAACTGGGCTGAAAAGGGAATTTGTGCACTTCAAAACCACTTTTTGAAGTCTCCCCCACTTTAAAAGCATTTCATCCAGACAACCACAAACACAGGACACTCAGTCACATCTGCATTGATCTGCATACTGAATGGGTCTTTCTGGGCTGGAAGGGTGTAGGGCCTGACACTTACATTTCAAAGGTCAGTGGCCTGCCCTGTGGAAAGGTCAACAATAACGTCTGAGGCTCAGGCAAGGTGGGCCGAGGCAACTGTGGGGGGTCATACAGGAAAGCAGGTTGCTCTGTTTGCTGGCCAGACGGCCCTCTACACTAACATATCCCCCCTGGGGGTCAGCGTGGGTCCTGACCACCAACATGGGCAACGACTTATGGAGCATGAGGTCTACCCCCTTGAGCCTCTGGAAAAATCCAGTGTGATACACCCAGTCGTAGCCAAAACGGCCTAGAAATGTACACTAGGTACCAACCAA
Source organism: Pleurodeles waltl (assembly GCF_031143425.1). Lineage (NCBI taxonomy): Eukaryota > Metazoa > Chordata > Amphibia > Caudata > Salamandridae > Pleurodeles > Pleurodeles waltl. Next base: position 852,623,338 of record NC_090444.1, read on the forward strand.
ATGGGTCTCCTGCAGGAGAACAACACCAGGGCAATGTCTTTTAATATATCACAATGCAGCTGATCTCTTGTTGCGATCTAGCAGGTCGTTCACATTCCAAGAGAGTACTGTTGGCATGGTGTTAGAGTATGTGTATGTGGTGGGCTCAACCAGGCTTCCTCGTATGATTGGGGCTGCTCAGCACGCGGATCACCACGGGCAGAGAGGGTCAGTTTGTTACCCAATAGGACACTCACAGTGACAGCAAATCAATTACCAACCCAAACAGAAAAGGCCCAGGTTGTGGCGGCCTTTCTCAGGCCCAACAGTTTCGGCAACCGTTGTGTAAACTGGCCCAGACCTACTCTACCAGGCCATCTGTAGGAAAGTACCATCTTGCCTGGCATGTTACCCCCATATTTCACTGTATATATGTTGTTTTAGTGTATGTGTCACTGGGACCCTGCCAGCCAGGGCCCCAGTGCTCATAAGTGTGCCCTGTATGTGTTCCCTGTGTGATGACTAACTGTCTCACTGAGGCTCTGCTAATCAGAACCTCAGTGGTTATGCTCTCTCTGCTTTCTAAATTGTCACTAACAGGCTAGTGACCAATTTCACCAATTCACATTGGCATACTGGAACACCCTTATAATTCCCTAGTATATGGTACTGAGGTACCCAGGGTATTGGGGTTCCAGGAGATCTCTATGGGCTGCAGCCTTTCTTTTGCCACCCATAGGGAGCTCTGACAATTCTTACACAGGCCTGCCACTGCAGCCTGAGTGAAATAACGTCCACGTTATTTCACAGCCATTTACCACTGCACTTAAGTAACTTATAAGTCACCTAAATGTCTAACCTTCACCCAGTGAAGGTTGGGTGCTAAGTTACTTAGTGTGTGGGCACCCTGGCACTAGCCAAGGTGCCCCCACATCGTTCAGGGCAAATTCCCTGGACTTTGTGAGTGCGGGGACACCATTTCACGCGTGCACTATACATAGGTCACTACCTATGTATAGTGTCACAATGGTAACTCCGAACATGGCCATGTAACATGTCTAAGATCATGGAATTGTCACCCCAATGCCATTCTGGCATTGGGGAGACAATTCCATGATCACCGAGTCTCTAGCACAGACCCAGGTACTGCCAAACTACCTTTCCCGGGGTTTCACTGCAGCTGCTGCTGCTGCCAACCCCTCAGACAGGTTTCTGCCCTCCTGGGGTCCAGCCAGGCCTGGCCCAGAAAGGCAGAACAAAGGACTTCCTCAGAGAGAGGGTGTTACACCCGGTCCCTTTGGAAAAAGGTGTCAGGGCTGGGGAGGAGTAGCCTCCCCCAGCCTCTGGAAATGCTTTGATGGGCACAGATGGTGCACATCTCTGCATAAGCCAGTCTACACCGGTTCAGGGATCCCCCAGCCTTGTTCTGGTGTGAAACTGGACAAAGGAAAGGGGAGTGACCACTCCCCTGACCTGCACCTCCCAGGGGAGGTGCCCAGAGTTCCTCCAGCGTGCCCCAGACCTCTGCCATCTTGGATTCAGAGGTGTGCTGGCACACTGGACTGCTCTGAGTGGCCAGGGCCAGCAGGTGACGTCAGAGACTCCTTCTGATAGGCTCTTACCTGTGTTACTAGCCTATCTTTCTTCCTAGGTAGCCAAACCTTCTTTTCTGGCTATTTAGGGTCTCTGCTTTGGGGAATTCTTCAGATACCGAATGCAAGAGCTCACCAGAGTTCCTCTGCACTTCTCTCTTCACCTTCTGCCAAAGGATCGACCGCTGACTGCTCAGGATGCCTGCAAAACCGCAACAAAGTAGCAAAGACGACTACTAGCAACCTTGTATCGCTTCATCCTGCTGTCTTTCTCACCTGTTTCCTGGAGGTGCATGCTCTGGGGGTAGCCTGCCTCCTTTCTGCACAGGAGCTCTGAAGAAATCTCCCGTGAGTCGACGGAATCTTCCCCCTGCAACCGCAGGCAACAAAAGACTGCATCACCGGTCCTCTGGGTCCCCTCTCAGCACGACGAGCGTGGTCCCTGGAACTCAGCAACTCTGTCCAAGTGACTCCCACAGTCCAGTGACTCTTCAGTCCAAGTTTGGTGGAGGTAAGTCCTTGCCTCCCCACGCTAGACTGCATTGCTGGGTACCGCGTGATTTGTAGCTGCTCCGGGTCCTGTGCACTCTTCCAGGATTTCCTTTGTGCACAGCCGAGCCTGGGTCCCCGTACTCTAACCTGCAGTGCACAACCTTTTGAGTTGTCCTCCGGCGTCGTGGGACTCCCTTTTCTGACTTCGGGTGGACTCCGGTTCACTCCTCTTCTAACTGCCTGTTCTGGTACTTCTGTGGGTGCTGCGTGCTTCTGTGAGGGCTCCCTGACTTGCTGGGCGCCCCCTCTTTCTCCTCATCCAAGTGGCGACATCCTGGTCCTTCCTGGGCCACAGCAGCATCCAAAAACCCTAACCGCGACCCTTGCAGCTAGCAAGGCTTGTTTGCGGTCTTTCTGCGTGGGAACACCTCTGCAAGCTTCTTCATGATGTGGGACATCTGTCCTCCAAAGGGGAAGTTTCTAGCCCTCTTCGTTCTTGCAGAATCCACAGCTTCTACCATCCGGTGGCAGCTTCTTTGCACCCTCAGCTGGCATTTCCTGGGCATCTGCCCACTCTCGACATTGTCGCAACTCTTGGACTTGGTTCCCTTGTTTCACAGGTACTCAGGTCCGGAAATCCACTGTTGTTGCTTTGCTGGTGTTGGTCTTATTTGCAGAAACCCCCTATCACGACTTCTGTGCTCTCTGGGAGTTATAGGTGCACTTTACACCTACTTTTCAGGGTCTTGGGGTGGGCTATTTTTCTAACCCTCACTGTTTTCTTACAGTCCCAGCGACCCTCTACAAGCTCACATAGGTTTGGGGTCCATTCGTGGTTCGCATTCTATTTTTGGAGTATATGGTTTGTGTTGCCCCTATACCTATGTGCTCCTATTGCAATCTACTGTAACTTTACATTGCTTGCATTACTTCCTTTTGCTATTACTGCATATTTTTGGTATTGTGTACATATATCTTGTGTATATTTGGCATTCTCATACTGAGGGTACTCACTGAGATACTTTTGGCATATTGTCATAAAAATAAAGTACCTTTATTTTTAGTTTATCTGTGTATTGTGTTTTCTTATGATATTGTGCATATGACACCAGTGGTATAGTAGGAGCTTTGCATGTCTCCTAGTTCAGCCTAAGCTGCTCTTCTATATCAGCCTAAGCTGCTAGAAACACCTCTTCTACACTAATAAGGGATAACTGGACCTGGTACAGAGTGTACGTACCCCTTGGTACCCACTACAAACCAGGCCAGCCTCCTACACCATCCTCCTATGGACCCCCCACATCACCTGCCATCAGTCTGAGGGAGACGGCGCTTTTCCCTTGAGCCGAAAAGGGCAGGGGTGGCCACCAAGGCAGCATCCGTCAGCACCTCACGCCATGGGAGGTTACCCGGCATCCGATTTGCTCCTCCAGCCCATAACTTTTGCGAGCGGGAGTGCTTCGTGGCAAGGAGGTCTCTCCAGGGTCTCCAGAATCTCTCTCTATCCCCTCCTACGGCCCTAGAGTCCACAGTGTGCGCTTTTCTGTCACCCACTCCCAAGTGTGCTCCAGAGTCTCAAAAAAGTATATGTTAGATTGAAAAATTACTTCCAGGCAGGCCGGGAAGAGCAGCATATATTGTAGGTTCAGTGCTCGCAGTTTCTGTTTAACGGCCTTGAAGAATCTGTGCTTTTGCTGCACTGCCCTAGAGGAATCCGGGAAAATCATGACTTTGGAGTTCTGATAGCGGAGGTGTGATTGGGTCCTGGCCTCACGCAGAATCATGTCCTGTCCCTAAAGTTCAGGATCTTTAGGATTGCTATGTGGGGTGGAGCGCCCACAGGCTGCCTGGGCGCCAGGACTGGTGCCCTCGCTCTATGATGAACGTGGGGGATAATTTCTCTGCATTCACCCATGTGCGAAACCACCTCTCAAGAGATCTCCGGAAAACAGCCCTCTAGCAGGGCACGTGAGTCATTGCAGTGCCGGCCAGACAAGGAGCATGGCCCGATGATGAAGCATGTCACCTATTGGTGAGTGAAGACTATTGTTCCTGCAAGACCAATGCTTGAGGGGACCGATAAGACTCCTATCTTACTTGGCAGAACAGAGTCCGTTTTCCTGGAGCAGTACGTCTTTATTAAGTCATAAAGCGTCTAACAAAGACATGAACCAAAGGGTGCTGTGTTGGTTTTTTAGCTCTATAACCTTTCACATTTTCAGTTATTGACAACTCAAGTAAATTCCTATCTAATGAGGAATTTTGTCTCACTTCAGGAATGGACTTTGCCCCGTGCCATAGCTTTTTTTGGAGGTTTATGTAATGCTGAGAAGCAGTGGGCTGTGCTAACTAACCGGGAAAGTTCAGTTAGCTGGGGAAAGTGCCACAGATGAACAAAGCATCTCCGTCTCCACTTTGTGTACCTTATGATATGCTGGCTCCTGTAGGTGGGATGATAGAATTCTAAAGGGTCTGCTAGCCAGTCTCCCTATTTGGGGAACAGCATCCTTACCTGTTTGGGAGATCCTCTCCAGATATATGGTTTGTTAATGAAACACTAATGCTACCATTGTTTTTGGAACTGCATGCTTCACAGTACTGAGGTGGGTTTTGCCTATGAATGGGATAGTTGCCCCAAGGAAAAGGACTACTAGGAATGGAATGGGAGCTGGAGATATACTTGAGTTTCTCAGTGGGGAGTAGAAGTAGAGCTTGCTCAAACAGAAAGCGTTTTTAAGGGACAAAGAGCCTCATGTATAAAGTTTTTTCAATAGTTGCAAACACTTAGATTTGGTGAATCTGAAGGCGACTGTAAAAATGCTTTTTAAATGTGCTAAACATTTAACTAGTCAGGAAAGGTTTTTCAAATAATTAAATGGGTTTAGGAATCCTTAAAGAATGGCTATGTGGAAAGGGCATTTTGAGGGTGTTCCTTTGTTTTAATGCAATCAAAATCCAGTCACAAAACATTAATATTTTATCTCCAACATAAAAGACATGGTTACTCAGCTGCAAATAGAAAGCTGTCCTCAAGGAACCTATGGCCATATGTATCAAGGTTCACATAAGGGAATACCAAATAGCAATTTTTACCAAATCACTAACTGGGATTCGCAAAATGCGATGTAACAACACCATCGCAATTTTTTTTGTGATTTCTTAAAATTCGCAATATCAAATGGTATGTTGAAATTGCAAATTGCGATTTTTGTATTCTGGAGCAGCTTGAGGTCATCACAACCAGGAAGTGAGTCAGTGCGTGCTGTTTCCAGAAGCCTGATTCACAGGAGCAGGCAGAAAGACCCAGCACAGCACCAGGGAGGCACTCCGGACGGTCAGCCAAGAGCAGAATAAACTATGGCCACTGATGGAAATGGGAAGGACAAAGGAGAGAGAAATCGTAAACTGAAATTCAGTGGGCAGGAATTGGAGGTGCTCACAGAAGAGGTGGTCAAGAACCATGAGCAATTATTTGTCAAACACTCACTACAGGTCCCAGAAAGTGAGAAGACGAAAATGTGGACTGACATCCAGACCAAAATATGCACAGTGGGTGTTGTGCAGCGTTCCATCGTGGAGATATGCAAGTGCTGGTACGACTTGTGATCACGTGCCAAAGAGAGGGTAGCAAGCAGGCTGAAGGAGCAAAGGAGCACGGGAGGAGGACCACCCACCCATGCACCGTCCACTCCCATGGAAGACATGGTGGAGTCAACACTGCTGCCTGAAGCTGTCAATGGTGTCACTGACATTGACACCTAAGGCACACCAGGCACCAGCAATGGTAAGGGCAGCAATATTTAGAATCACCATATGTGCATGTACAAATGCCCGTTAGAAAATTGCAATGTCACTATGCACAGTGATAAGTAGTCCATGCCACAAATTACATTCAACACAACAATGCCTTATGGGAGTGGTAGTACATACCCCTAAAGTGCATCCACTACATAAATAGCAAGTTATTGTAAAACCAAACAGAGAAATAACACAACAGACAAATAGAGACACTATGCCAAGGGAAATGTTCATCATTAAAGTAACTGTGAGATTACAAATCCAAGGTGAACATCATGAATGACATGTTGCGCATTGTTGTTGCAGATGTTCTGGGTCCTAGCGCAGCAGAAAGTGGAAATGGGGGGAATGATGAAAGTCAGCCACAGTCTGATTCAAACACCAGTGAGTCCATTGTACAAGCTCCAACTAAAGCAGGGCCCTCCCTGAGTTCACCCTGGACTCCGATGAATTGCCGGAAGAAGTACCCACACCACCTCCAGAGGTTAGAAGCACCGACAGACAGCAGTCCCTGTCCCAGCGTTAGTCCACTCCCCACAGGAGGCGTCGAGAAGAAGGCAAACAGTTCCCAGAGGAAGGCGAGGGCCTCTCACTGTTTGGTGGCCTTAACGCATCCATGCTGAAAGTGCAGCGCCTGCAATGTAAACACATGAGATCAATGCACAGGCATGGGATCAATGCACAGGCAGTTGGAGTCTATCGATCACAACATGGGATCAATGCACAAGCAAGTTCGAGTCTCTCAATAACAACATGTGCAAGCTGCATGAGGGACAGCAAGCTACAGCAGAACGCGTAAGGGAGATGACAAATTTAATTAGGGAACTCTGCACTGTAATGCAGTAGGAGCATGTCACCCACCGTAGGCGCCATCACCAACTGATGGGCAGGTTGGATGGGTTCAGCAGATCTGTCAATCGGCTCACTACCACAACTGCTTTGGTGTCACGACGTGCTGTGGGCATGCAAGTGGAGATGGCACATTGCAGTCAGGACATTGCACGAGGATTATTGCAAATCACCACTGTATTGGACACAATGCAGACAGCCTGGAGGGCTGCAAACAGTGAACTGGGTGGCGGAGATAGTGAGGAACTGTGAGAAAGTAGCCTCTTTCTAGCATGGTTACCCCCACTTTTGGCCTGTTTGTGAGTATGTGTCAGTGTGTTCTTACTGTGTCACTGGGATCCTGCTAGCCAGGACCCCAGTGCTCATAGTGAAAACCCTATGTGTCAGTGTGTTTTTTCCTGTCTCACTGGGATCCTGCTAGCCAGGACCCCAGTGATCATAGTTTGTGGCCTAATGTGTGGGTTGTCCGTAGTACTTAACTGTGTCACTGAGGCTCTGCTAACCAGAACCTCAGTGCTTATGCTCTCTCTACTTCCAAATTTGTCACTATAGGCTAGTGACTTCATTGACCAATTCCAATTGGAACACTGGACCCACCTTATAAGTCACTAGTATATGGTACCTATATACCCAGGGCATTGGGGTTCCAGGAGATCCTTATGGGCGGCAGCATTTCTTTTGCCACCCATAAGGAGCTCAGACAAATCCTTTCACTGCCATTGTAGCCTGTGTGAAATAGTGCACACACTATTTCACCGCCATTTTCACTGCACTTAAGTAACTTATTAGTCACCTATATGTCTAACCTTCATTTACTGAAGGCTAGGTGCAAAGTTACTAAGTGTGAGGGCACCCTTGCACTTGCAAAGGTGCCCACACGCAGTCCAGGGCCAATACCCCGGACTTGGTGAGTGTGGGGACACCATTACACGTGTGCACTACATATAGGTCAATACCTATATGTAGCTTCACAATGGTAACGCCGAATATGGCCATGTAACATGTCTAAGATCATGGAATTGTCCCCCAATTGCAAATCTGGCATTGGGGAGCCAATTCCATGCATCCTGGGGGCTCCACTATGGACCCCCAGTACTGAAAACGAGCTCTCTGAGGCTTGCACTGCAGCTACAGGGGCTGCCACCTCACAGGGTTCTGCCCTCCTGGGGTCTGAGCAGCTCAGTCCCAGGAAGGCCGAACAAAGCATTTCCTTTGGGAGGAGGGTGTAACACCCTCTCTCTTTGGAAACAGGTGTTACAGGCTTGGGAGGGGTAGCCTCCCCCATCCTCTGGTAATGCTTTGAAGGGCACAGATGGTGCCCTCCTTGCATAAACCAGTCTACACCGGTTCAGGGACCCCTTGTCCCTGCTCTGGACAAAGGAAAGGGGAGTGACCACTCCCCTGTCCATCACCACCCCAGGGTGGTGCCCAGAGCTCCTCCAGTGTGTCCCAGGCTTCAGCCATCTTGTTTCCAAGGTGTGGGGACACTCTGGAGGCCTCTGAGTGGCCAGTGCCAGCAGGTGACATCAGAGACCCCTCCTGATAGGTGCATACCTGGTTAGGTAGCCAGGAGTCACTTCCCTGCTTCAGCAGACACCTTCTAAGACAACTGGTTCTCTTGGACTCCTCTCCTGGTGATGAGCATGCTCCTTGGAACACAGGTGGACCCCTTCGACACAGGCTGTCCTAAGGTCCTGCTTTTCAAATTTGGAGGAGGTAAGAGCTTGCCTTCCCAGTTTGCGACAGTACCCCTGTGCACCGCATCATCTGCACCTCCTGAGGCCTCTGTGCACTATTTGCAAGAATCCTTGGTGCACAGCCTGGCCCAGGTCCCCAGCACTCTATCCTGCGATGCACAACTCGCGGAGTTGTTCTCCGGCGGCATGGGACCTTCTTTAGTAGTGCTGCAGCTACTGCAATTTGTACCTTCTTTGTCCCAGTGTCCTGGGACCTCCGTGGGTGCTGCCTGGTCATCTGTGGAATCCCTCTAGTGTTGGGAGCCCCTTTTGCCTCCTCAGTCCGAGTTGAGGCCCCCAGGTTCCTCCTGGTTCAGGCACCACCATTTTGATGCAATCCGCAACATTGCTTGAACCAAGGCTTGTTGGACGAATCCAGTGCTGCAACTCGCCTGCATCCAACATCTCCATGTGGGACATCCTTTGCATCATGCAGGAACCCGCAGCTATCTTCTTTGGTGCTCTTCTGCAGACTTCATCCAACCGGAGAATCCTCTTTTGCACCAACTTCTGGGTTGGCAGGGGCTCCTGTCTTTCCTGGAATTTCCTGCAACTTCTGGACTTGGTCTCCTCTCTTTGCGGGTCTTCAGGTCCAGGAATCCACCATTTGTTACTTGCAGTCTTGCTTGGTTCTTTCAATAACTCTAATCACAACATGACTTGTAGTGTGTCCTAAGAAAACTTGCAATACTTTACTCCTACTGTCCTAGGCTCTGGGTTGAGGTATTTTACTCACCTTTGTGGTTTTCTTACTCTCCCAGTGATTCTCTACACACCACACTTGTCAGGGGGGAATTTGTGATTCACATTCCACTTTCTTAGTATATGGTTTGTGTTGCCCCTAGACCTATTTCTTCCAATTGCATTCTATTGTATTTCCTATTGTTTTCACTATCCTATGACTATTTACTTACCTTATTTTTGTGTCTAGTGTATATATTGTGTATAATACTTACCCCTAGAAGGAGTATTGCCTCTAAGATATTTTTGGCCTTGTGTCACTAAAATAAAGCACCCTTTATTTTTGGTAACACTGAGTATTGTCTTTTATTGTGTATAAGTACTGTGTAACTATATGGGTATTGCAGGAGCTTTGAATGTCCCCTAGTTCAGCCTAAGCTGCTCTGCTACAGCTACCTCTATCAGCCTAAGCTGCTAGAACACTACTACACTTCACTAATAAAGGATAACTGGGCCTGGTATAAGGTGTAAGTACCCAAGGTACCCACTACAAACCAGGCCAGCCTCCTACAGGAATTCTCTAGCCTCAGCAGTGTCACAGCCCCTGTGACGGATCCTAGGCGTTGCAGTCCCAGACACAGTACTGTCTCTGAACCTGCAACAAGAGGTGCCACTGAGACCAATGAGCATTTAAGTGGAGTGAGTGGACGTAAAAAGTAATGTGGAGAAGTACAGGGGACTTGCATATCATGTAGTAATGCATTGATACTATGATGTCAATAGTGTCACACTCTAACTGGGACCTGATAGCGTATTCTGTATACCTATGTCCTATTCACACATATTTTACCTGAAGTCAAGGCAATAAATGTGATACCTACAGCAATAAATGAAAGTAGACGTGGTGTTGTCATTACTTGTATCAGAAATAGTTGCGCATAATCTCAGTACGTCTTTGTCTGCCCTCTGCTGCACTGGTTCTGTCTGCTGGATGAAGGGGTGGCAAGGGATTGTCTTCCTCATCGGAGTCTAGCTCTTTGAGTTCCACTGGTATGCCTCTCTTCGTTGCGATGTTGTGCAACATTGCACATGTGGCCACGATCTTGCAGGTGTTTTCCGGACTGTACTGCAGTGCTCCCCCACGCTTGTGCAGGCATTGGAAATGTCTCTTCAGCAGGCTGAAGGTCCTCTCAATTGTGCGACGTGTCCTTCTGCGTGCTGCATTGTATATCCTTTCACTTGGTGTGGTAGGATTGAGATAGGGTGTTAGGATGAAGGACAGCACTGCATATGCACTGTCTCCTACAATTACAGGAGAGTAAAATTAGTTATTGTTATCTATGACATCACATAGATGTTATGTGACATTGTTCACTGTTACATTATCAAGTAGGTGTTCTTAGCCAAACTCCCCAGCAAGTCTTGTGTGTGTTCCACTGTGCCTATAGATGTAGGAATCATGTGTGCTACCTGAGTATCTGGCCACAAGATCCGTTATTATGTTGGAGGCATTGCATATGACCTGTATATTCATGGAATGTGTATTCTTCCTATTCCGATAAACATTCTCTGTGGCAGATGGTAGACAGATTGCTACATGTGTCCCATCAATGCAGCCAATGACGTGGAAATTGGGCTTCCTGGTAGAAACCAAATTTGGTTTTCTGCAAATCCTGTGGGATGTTGGGGAATTTTATGTGCAGATGGATTTTGGTTAACATGGTATTTAGGAATGTATTAAAGAAGCGTGAAAGCGCACTTTGAGATACACCTCCAGCTGCTGCTATGACCCCTTGATAGCTTCCAGAGGCTAAGAGGTGCAGGGAGCATAATACCTGCACATGAGTGGGTATGGTATTGGTTCTGTGTGTGTGTCTATGCACTAGGGTTGTAAATCAGCTATCAAGTCAAGTATTATGGCAGAGTTCAACCTGTACTTGTCAAAATTCTCCTCCTCTGTCTATTCAAATAGGGTAATGCGCACTCTAAAAATGCCCTTCTCTTTCCTCATCCCTCTCCTCAGACCTGCCCGGATCCTCATCCTCCTCACCATGACTTGGAGTGCAGCCATTGTTGAAAAGAGCTGATGCATTCTGGGCCTCTTTATTTAGGTTGCACATGTTTACCACCTGATTTCAATTTGTGGCAATTTGCACATGCAAAAACCCATTTTGTGACTAATTGCAATTTGCGAATGCCTGATACATTGAATTGCGATTCAGTATTTGCAAAATCGTAGTGTGCGATTCGCAAAATCTACTGGCAATTTTAAGAAATCGCTATTTTTGCGATTACTAAAAAATTGCACTGCGAATGGCTTTCATACATCGTGAAAGGCGATTTTGCATTCGCAAACGGTCGATTTTACTGATTCCTACCATTTGCAAATGCAAAATCCTTTGATCCATCTAGCCCTTATTTCCTTTTGTGAACAGTGATTTTTTTTTTTTATGAGATGGCAGTGGCTTGTAAACATTTGTATTTTCTTTTTTTAAATGCATTAAAATGCATTCCAATTTTCTTTTAGGAAAACAGGCTGTATTTAAAAAAAGAAAGTTGGTTTATTTAAAAGTAGTAACAGACCTGATAGTCTATTGGCCCCAACAAGCCACAATGTCTGTGATTATAGTCAGTCATAGTAGGTGGAACTGAGACCCACTTTGATTCTGGATTTTGTGAAGCAATCTATTAATACATATATCAGTTCGCAAAATAAGAAATAATTTAGTAAAAGTCAGTACACAAATTTTGACTCCATTTACTTCATGCATTATTTGTACATGAGGCAGAAAGTCCTGTCACTCTGCAAGAAGATGCTGAGTGGATGGACAGTTTCCTGACCAAAACCTTTGCCTCTCTTACAGAGAGAAGGGAAGTAACAACCCAATTTATTCTTTAGAAGGAAATATATACACCTCATTGCCTGGAGAGGTACCTGCCAAGGAAATAGAGACTGAAACATATTCCTAATTGCTGGGAGAGATTCTTGCCAAGGAACTAGAGATTACAGCCTAAATTTGAAAGGTTGGGGGTGTAGGCACACACTCAGAAATTTGACTTGGGCTACAGCCCTGTATTGCATTTGTACTCAACTGTGTAGTATTCAGCTTTGCTATGATTATACTGTACTTTCTTTTACAACGGGTGAGTCACTTATATTATTGTGTCAGTTGGTTCATTGGCAAGTTGTTAGCTCTTGCTAACTGGGCTGGCCAGATGAGCAAAAACACAATTTATTAAACCCAGATCTTTGTGACTGGGGGGAATGTTTATGCATTGTTCAGCATTCCATCCATGATCTGGTCTTTTTGCTTTAGTTGCCCTAAGTGGAAAGGTTATGCCCAGACATGGGTCCCGTGCTCACTGCGTCACTGGATTTAAGCTAGACTGGCTGATGAGAGGTGATTCGCCAAAACCGGCCCCAGGAAGCTTGCTGGGGAGGACCTGGCCTGGCAGTTCAAGCTCGACTGTTCTCATTGGGGGCAGGGTCAAGACTGATTTGCATATGGCTGGGTCCAAACTGGGGTGGAATGTTGGGAAAAATAACAATGGATAAAACCTGATCTCTGTGACTGGGGAGGGGGATGTTTGCACTGCTCATCATTCCGTCCATCATCTGTTCTTTTTGCTTTCACCACCCCAGGAGGAAAATAGGAGACAGTGAAATAAGTAACTGCTGAAGATCACACAATTTCATCTATTAGGGAAGGTAAGATTGAACCCAGAAATTCTGAGCTCACATTGTGTAATTCTGCCACAAGATAGACATCTCCTTCTATGTCCCGTTATGCGCCAAAGGTTAATGATTTGTGTTTAATTATTTGAACAGTTATTGTAGTGGATCCTATTTAGTTTATTGGGAATCAGGAGTTTGGCTTAGCCTTCTGGCTTGCAGGCCTCTGCCCACGTCACCTAGTAATTTTTAAGCTACTTAGATTGCTCTGTTTTAGCACATTTATTTATTTCATCCAAGATGGCTGCTATGTTTATAGTTAGGAAGATGTTTTAGTTTCACATTATCAGTGCCATTCTATAAAGGAGACCCTGTCAGCGTCAAAGATAAATGGGATACGGAGGTATGCACATCATGTACTTTCCCACTCTCGTGTGATAGTAACATAACGCACCTTTTCAGGGAATTGTTTGTACCAGTGGTTCCCAACCTGTGGTCTGGGGACCTCTGGGGGCCCGCGAAGCCTCATCAGGGGGTCCGCGACTGCTTAGGAAATTAAATAATATTAACAGATTAGGTCCCCAGCTTTCAGTAATGACTCAGTGGAGGTGGGGTGGGACAAGGATTCCAATCAAAATTCAGTGGGGGTCCCCGGGCTCCAGTTATGATGAAGTGGGGGTCCACAGAAGTCAAAAGGTTGGGAACTACTGGTTTATATAATTGCTGCCACAAGCATGCCTTCTTCTCTATTATTTGGGATCATACCTGTGTCAGGGGTCCTACAAGATATGTATAAATATATCTCGCACAGTCAGATTATCAGAAGGATTCCTACCAAATAACATCAACGCTATCTATGCCACACATCGTCTTGATGCAGACCCAGCCTTCGTGTCACCATGGAGTCTGATCTAGAGACCTCATTCCAAGGTAACGCAGGTTGGGGGGCTATTCTCATGGACATGGTACTGGCAGATTAGGTTTAACACACCTAGCTCTTTAGGTTAGAGATTAGGTTCATCATGCTAGGGTATAAGGGTTTATTTCACACCTGCTTTACATCTTATGTTATTGCAAGATGGTGGGGGTCTTTGTATACATGACTCTCGTTTTTACAGTTCTGTTTCTTGCATTGTTCATTATCCTAATCATTGCAGCCAATGCAATTTACAGTAGATTGCAGTCTTGTTAATAAAACCTATTGAAAACTTTACTGCGTCTCTTTCATTGCCTGTGTGTGACTGAGACATTTTGCTCATGTGAAAAAAGGGTAATCTCAGTTTAACCACGATTCCCCTGAGATGTCGCATCCAGGCGTAAAGGCTGCCACAAATCACCTTTTACTCTTTGGGTTTTTGGTGAGGTACTGCTTGTGAGCCGGGAGGGTTGGGCCAACAGTTGCAACTAGTTGTAGGACTGGCCTAGTCACCTACAAACAAAAGTGCTATCATCCCTAAACCAGCAGTCTTGCCTAGAGCTAGAGTCCAACTACAACATGGCGCCACCAACTATGGTGTTTACGCACTAATTAACGGATGCATTGATTATCTCTGTCTCACACACAACAGATACCCTACGTACCATTATACAGAGATGTCCATGGTCTTGGGGAAGATCCTCTTCAGATGAATAGGGAGCACCTAACTAGGCTGTAGGTTGTTCGAGCTCGAACTATTAAAAGGACTTTCTCCCCGCTTGGTGTTCCACCTCTTTATCCATTACACAAAATGGCTAATGTCATAGACATCAGTATCAACAAAGGGAGGGACTGGGCGATTAGTTGGTCCAGTGTATGGTCTCCCAATTAACTGAACATACAAAAAAGGTTACACTGTTCCAAATGGAAAAATATAATCACTAGGGGAACATTAAAGTTCAGGAGCAAGAGCCCTCACACATCCGAGAGGATGTCATGCTTCATCATCGGGTAGCTCCTCATCAGACCGGCGCTGCAATGTCTGACGGGCTCCCCGTAAGGGGGCTCTTTGCCAGAGATCTTTTAGGTAGCAGCCGTGGTAGCGGACACTACAAGACTTGGTGTTGCGGTCAGGCGCTAATCCTGGCAGGAGAGTGAAAGCTAAAATTGGTTCCCAGTCTTTATAGGAGCGAGTCAATTTAATTAATCAATGGAATAAGACCGGGACCAAGATTAAAAACAGAAGGAAAGTGTAAAATGAGGAATAATGCTCAACCACTTTCTGCATGGTGCTGGAGCTTAAGGAGATTATCGTCGGGCTCCTAGGACATGGTCAACATGTTTCGCGTACAGTGGTCTAACAAGATCCTATGACGCTTCTTCAGGACCAATACATAATAAGATTTCTCCTGTCTATATTACCGAAAGTTTGCAAAAATGTCAAACAAATCATATAGTCACTTATATTGAAGTTCACTAATTGTCAGAAACCTCTAATGGTCGCCCTAGAAAAATACAAACAAATCATTTTGATCAAAACACACGAAAAAATAAGGAAGGACACCCGTGACACAACAGTGTGTAGTAACCAGTTGTGTAAAAACATAATAAGACAATATGCTTACCATCCCTTGGTACATGGGGGGCCCCTTGGGAAGTAGCATGCCGAAAGCGGTCACTACTAATAAAGTGGTAAAGCAGACACCATGAATGCAGTGTAATCAATCAGAACCAAAACAGTCACATTCACTACTAGAGGTTGGTTGGTTAAATTGATTATGAACATCAAGCACATTATTAGTCCATGTCACTTGGAAATTCATACACAGACTCGTCACTAGCATTTGTGACATTTATTGAAGGAAAACTGGGAGGAATAAAACAGTTTTACAACAGAAAATATTTCTAAAAAGGCTTGGTGAGTACTGTAGCAGAGTGTAATAGTCTGCGTGGTGATTTACAAAGGCAAAAACACACTGGCAAAGCGTGGTTATCCATAGAATATTAAGGGATTACCCCGACCTAAGTCTGTTAATACTTTGAGAGATGTCATTAGTTGAGCTCAATATACGTCCCCAGAGTAAATAAGTAACCGAAAAAAGCGATAAACACACAAACGCGAGGACACTTACTTTGTGGATGACGGCAGTCTGCAGGGGAACCTACCCTGACGTGCTCTCCCGAAAAGACAACTTCCCGACTCGGTGCGAGTCTTTTAAAGAGAAGTTTTCCCGGCAAAAATGGGAGAGGGTGGTCAAAACTGTAGAAGGACTACACTCCGGGAACAGGTCTCAGAAATAAAAGAAGGACTCAAGCAAAATTACGGCGGCCATCTTTGTGAACAGAGATATAATAGACTAGAACGAGCATTACTCCAATAGCCTCGTGGGTGGTAGTCAAAACAAACAATGGACTAAAAACATCGTCGGCCATCTTGGAATGGCTGGAACTGGATAGTGAGTTATGTCAGTTAATACAATGGGTGGTTTGGAATGGGAAGCCGGAAATAACCGCCCTAGTAGACAAAAGAAAGGTATGGGCCACAGAGTAATACATAAAATGGGGCTCCCTAAAACCATAGTCTTTCACAGTCAGTCCAATTAGGATGGAAATAAAAAGTGAAAAACAGAACAAATATAGATTGAAGATACTGAATACTCTGTGGTAAATCCTTAAAAGGGGTTGATTAGGCGGACAATGTAGTCCAGGGAATGGCATCATTCAACCCATCTGTATCAGTATGAAGCTTGAAAACTGTGGAGAGTCAGTAGTGATTCTAGGGGCGTCAAGTACGACCCAACTTAAATCATCGGGACTGTGGGGGGCATCTAGGAAGTGTGCGCATCATTTTGTTGTGATGCGTCCACACCTGATGTTGCTCCTATGCTTGTTAATTCGTATTTTAACTGGTCTAGAAGTCATGCCCACATAACGTAGCCAGCATGGACACGTAATCATGTAAATGCAGGTTTTAGTGTTGCAATTCTTGTGTTTTGTCAGGTGCCATTGGCCTATAGGTGCCAAATCTAAAGTTTTGTTGGGGCTAGTCAATTGACAGACATTACAGTGTCCACAGGGATCAACCCCTTTTAAGGATTTACCACTGAGTATCCTATTTAGAGAATCACAATTTGCGATTCCCTAAATGGAGTCGCAATTTCAGAGAATCGTTATTTTAGCAATTCCTTGAAATTGCACTGCAAATGCCTTTCATAAATGTTGAAAGGCATTTTTGCATTCGCAAACGGTCGAATTTTGCGATTCGCACTGATGCGAATGCAAAATTGTTTAATACATCTGGCCCTATTTTGTTCATTAGTCCTGTGCTGTGTGAATTTGTATTGCGTATGTGCGAGTCTGACTGTTTAAGTGTCTGTAATCTAAGACTATTCTGTATAAATGGTCGGGTTTTGCAACAGGGAATAATGGGTTATTCATCCCAGAGACACAGGGCTCAATTCCTCCCTGGTACTCGAGCTGAGTGAGGATCTCCCTCACTGGAGTTTTAGCTTTATGTTTAACAGGATATTGTGACTGAGGCTGGGGTGTAGACCTAAGACGTATTACATGGCAAGGAGAATCCTTCTCTCAGCCCACATGGTTGTAGTATAGTGCAGATGGCTGTGCTAAAGCCCAGTTGACAGCGTAGGCTTGCTTTACCGCCTCTGGAACAAGATCAGAGAAAGAAGGCAAAATTACATCTTCCCCATGTGGGAGCTTAAAGACGTGCACGGGTGGCCAGTCCCTCTCAGCCAGCAGGATATCACAACTAAGTTCATCCCAGAAAATCACACTAATGGTGCCCTCTATGTATCCCTCAATTTTAATATTCACAAACCCCGTTGGATGGGGGAATGTGCACGTCCGCAGTCTTAACTGCAATCAAGTCGCTAGTTGCTGTCGCATCCAGATGATCTTTCAGACTCTGGCAACATATCATGACTTCTGCCGCGCTAGCAGTGTCACTGCCCACATCTTGTTCTTCAGCAATGTTCTCAAGTTTACTGGCATTTTTTTATTGACAGCGCTGCTACCTTTTTCTTTTTAAACTGTGGCTATTGTTGTGGGGAATTATCTTCTTTTTTGTCTGAAGACTGTGGTGAGTCTTTCTTCTGTTTCATGTAGTCAAGACGTCGCTCAGACCGGCCCACTCTCTCGCTACGTCTATCCAGTGCGTCCTGAAGGGAATGAGAGGGACGTGAATCAGTATATCTGTCAGGAGCTTCTATATTTTTTCTATTTCTGAGATTATAATCTTCTTTTGGAGTTCTCGGTGTGTGGAGAATCTGCTCTCTGACTTCGTCTGTCTTTAATTTGCTTTTGTTTAGCCCAGATATTTTTAGAACCCTCCTGTGCTTGTTTAGTACCTTCCTTAGGGATGGTACTCTGTATTTCAGGCTTTTTCGTCTTGGCTCCTAAACTATCCCGCCTTATACTGGTATAGGTATCGGAAATAACTTTTGGTAGCTGTTTCTCCTGTTCCAGGTGTGGAATCTCATGGAGCTGCTGGTGTACAGCCAATGCTACTTTAATATTACTGAGTATGATTGAGGAGACTGCGTCGAACTTACGCATCAGTTTCATCCCCAAATCTAGGGCTGGTGCAGCCACGTGCTCATTCTGAATCTGTTTTAACACTTCTGGTAAATTGGCAAGTGTTGGGGTACCATCTGTGGTATTATAAATTGCAGCGAAGACTGTATCCCACATGACACAGCCATCCACTGAGGGAACCATCCTGAAGGGCAAGCTCATTGTGAGAATTTTATGTTTTATTCTGTGGTCCCATATGGGGAAACACAGCTTCCAGCTGATTAGTTTTCTGGGCTATCCAGAATGGGATTTTCTCTTGTTCCGTGTGCACTTTTCCCATGATAGAATGCATTGTTTGTGGAGTAATCCCAGTAGTAGCCAACTGATATCCAGCGGGTGCTGGTGGTGCTGGACACACAGGTGTTGTGAGTTCGCATTAAGAACTGAACAAGTTGTCTACATAGTGTTACTAGCTCAATGTATAGTTTGAGCAGATCAGCTGCCTGCATGTTTTGTACACCCGGGTGAGGTGTATGTATAGCGAACATAGGCCACATTGGTCCTTCATTACCCAAGGGACCTAATCTCATGGGTTGTATTACGTGTGGTAGGGCGCCATTAAACCAGTAGTGATGTTCTTGATAAGTAATCAGAATTTCAAGATACTGGTATGCATGGTACCGTTGTGGTACATTTGCAATTCTGTATGTGTGGAATGTGAATGATCTAGGGTCTTCCTCAGGAAAGGTTACCCAAAAGTAGAATGCTTCTGTTTGGTAAGCTTCATTAGCTTCTACTATGAATGTGACATCCCCACCCTCTTCTATAAAGACATGCGCTAATAAGTGTAGTGTTAATGCCTGTCTGCCATTCTCAGGAATGTCTATGACATTACATACAAAAAAGGTGTACACTGTTCCAAATGGAAAAATATAATCACTAGGGGAACATTAAAGTTCAGGAGCAAGAGCCCTCACACATCCGAGAGGATGTCATGCTTCATCATCGGGTAGCTCCTCGTCAGACCGGCGCTGCAATGTCTGACGGGCTCCCCGTAAGGGGGCTCTTTGCCGGAGATCTTTTAGGTAGCAGCCGTGGTAGCGGACACTACAAGACCTGGTGTTGCGGTCAGGCGCTAATCCTGGCAGGAGAGTGAAAGCTAAAATTGGTTCCCAGTCTTAATAGGAGAGAGTCAATTTAATTAATCAATGGAATAAGACCGGGACCAAGATTAAAAACAGAAGGAAAGTGTAAAATGAGGAATAATGCTCAACCACTTTCTGCATGGTGCTGGAGCTCAAGGAGATTATCGTCGGGCTCCTAGGACATGGTCAACATGTTTCGCGGACAGTGGTCTAACAAGATCCTATGACGCTTCTTCAGGACCAATACATAATAAGACTTCTCCTGTCTATATTACCGAAAGTTTGCAAAAATGTCAAACAAATCATATAGGGCCTGATTCTAACTCTGGAGGACGGTGTTAAACCGTCCCAAAAGTGGCGGATATACCACCTACCGTATTACGAGTTCCATAGGATATAATGGACTCGTAATACGGTAGGTGGTATATCCGCCACTTTTGGGACGGTTTAACACCATCCTCCAAAGTTAGAATCAGGCCCTCAGTCACTTACATTGAAGTTCACTAATTGTCAGAAACCTCTAATGGTCACCCTAGAAAAATACAAACAAATCATTTTGATAGAAACACACGGAAAAATAAGGAAGGACACCCGTGACACAACAGTGTGTAGTAACCAGTTGTGTAAAAACATAATAAGACAATATGCTTACCATCCCTTGGTACATGGGGGGCCCCTTGGGAAGTAGCATGCTGAAAGCGGTCACTACTAATAAAGTGGTAAAGCAGACACCATGAATGCAGTGTAATCAATCAGAACCAAAACAGTCACATTCACTACTAGAGGTCGGTTGGTTAAATTGATTATGAACATCAAGCACATTATTAGTCCATGTCACTTGGAAATTCATACACAGACTCGTCACTAGCATTTATGACATTTGTTGAAGGAAAACTGGGAGGAATAAAACAGTTTTACAACAGAAAATATTTCTAAAAAGGCTTGGTGAGTACTGTAGCAGAGTGTAATAGTCTGCGTGGTAATTTACAAAGGCAAAAACACACTGGCAAAGCGTGGTTATCCATAGAATATTAAGGGATTACCCCGACCTAAGTCTGTTAATACTTTGAGAGATGTCATTAGTTGAGCTCAATATACGTCCCCAGAGTAAATAAGTAACCGAAAAAAGCAATAAACACACAAACGCGAGGCCACTTACTTTGTGGATGACGGCAGTCTGCAGGGGAACCTACCCTGACGTGCTCTCCCGAAAAGACAACTTCCCGACTCGGTGCGAGTCTTTTAAAGAGAAGTTTTCCCGGCAAAAATGGGAGAGGGTGGTCAAAACTGTAGAAGGACTACAATCCGGGAACAGGTCTCAGAAATAAAAGAAGGACTCAAGCAAAATTACGGCGGCCATCTTTGTGAACAGAGATATAATTGACTAGAACGAGTATTACTCCAATACCTTCGTGGGTGGTAGTCAAAACAAACAATGGACTAAAAACATCTTCGGCCATCTTGGAATGGCTGGAACTGGATAGTGAGTTATGCCAGTTAATACAATGGGTGGTTTGGAGTGGGAAGCCGGAAATAACCGCCCTAGTAGACAAAAGAAAGGTATGGGCCACAGAGTAATACATAAAATGGGGCTCCCTAAAACCATAGTCTTTCACAGTCAGTCCAATTAGGATGGAAATAAAAAGTGAAAAACAGAACAAATATAGATTGAAGATACTGAATACTCTGTGGTAAATCCTTAAAAGGGGTTGATTAGGCGGACAATGTAGTCCAGGGAATGGCATCATTCAACCCATCTGTATCAGTATGAAGCTTGAAAACCCACCGTTGTTCCAGTCTGAACAAGGAGTGTGGAGAATCAGTAGTGATTCTAGGGGCGTCAAGTACGACCCAACTTAAATCATCGGGTCTGTGGGGGGCATCTAGGAAGTGTGCGCATAATTTTGTTGTAATGCGTCCACACCTGATGTTGCTCCTATGCTCGTTAATTCGTATTTTAACTGGTCTAGAAGTCATGCCCACATAACGTAGCCCGCATGGACACGTAATCATGTAAATGCAGTTTTTTGTGTTGCAATTTGTGTGTTTTGTCAGGTGCCATTGGCCTATAGGTGCCAAATCTAAAGTTTTGTTGGGGCTAGTCAATTGACAGACATTACAGTGTCCACAGGGATAATGTCCAGTTACAGGTGGAAGGTTCCAGAGTGTAGTTTGTGTCTGTGTTCGCAATGTGTCTTTTGGATGGGTATGGACTATCAGATCTTTAATATTTTTAGATAATTTAAATGCAAATAGGGGCCTAGGAATGGTATTGCCCCCACTGTTGAGGATAGGCCACCTTTGACTAATCAGTTTTTTTATCTGGTTAGATAGTGGGGTGAAAGTAGACACACAAGTCAACCGTCTATTCGTGACTCTAGTATTAGTTTGAAGTAGAGAGTCACGATTATTGTTCCTTGCTCTCTTATGAGCTCGGTTGATGACGTGTTGGGAATAATGTTGTTCAAGGAGTTTTGTTTGAAGATCATCTGCTTGGGTATTGTATTCCTGTATTGAGGAACAGTTTCGTCGTAGTCGCAAGAATTGGCCAAATGGTAAGTTGTCACTGAGGGATTTAGGATGATGACTCTCGTACATTAGCAGGCTGTTGCGATCTGTAGGTTTTTGGTAAGTACAGGTTAATAATTTCCCCTGTTCAATTGTAATCAGTAAGTCCAAAAAATGAACCTCCTTATCCGACACCGTAGAAGTGAATTTCAAATATGGGTTTAGTGTGTTTACCCACTCGGTCAGTGAACTAGCTGTAGCCAAAGGGCCTTGCCATACAACCAAGATGTCGTCAATGTACCGACGCCACAATTTTATGATATCGGTGAAAGGATTAGAAGCTGGTAAAATGAATTCTTTTTCAAAGTTATACATATAGAGGCATGCCAAGCTCGGAGCAAAGGTACTTCCCATGCTAGTACCTCAAATATGATGATAAAATTGATCTTCAAAGCGAAATAAATTTTCTTTCATTGCTAATGTGGCACATTGCATGATAAATGCAATGGGTGATGTCAATTTGTCACTATTGTGCTGTAGTAGAGATTCCACTACCTGTAGAGTTGCATCTTGGGGTATATTAGTATAGAGAGCCTCCACGTCCATAGTAATTAGTGCTTGGACATCTCCTGTGTTATTAATAGTCTCAATCAGATTTAACACGTCTTTAGTGTCCTGTAAATAAGTGGAGGAGCCCTTTACAAGTGGTTGTAGAAAGTGATCGCAAAAGATCGATAAGGGCTCGAGGATCGAACCAATCCCAGACACAATTGGTCGCCGAGGAGGGAATTGTGTACCTTTGTGGATTTTATGTAAGCAATAGAAATAGGGAGTTACCCGATTGGTTGCATCTAGGAAAGAAGCTTCTTTAGGGGTGATCCATTCATTGTTGGATGCCTCCAAGATCATAACCCTTATCTGAGTTTTAAGTTTTGGGGTAGGGTCACGCGGAATCAAGGCGTACTAGGTCTCATCCCCTAGCAAGCGTAGGCATTCCTTGCGATAGTTGTCAGTGTTCATTAGAACAATAGCGCCTCCCTTGTCAGCTTGTTTTATAACGACGGAATTATCGTTAGACAATCCCTCGAGAGCCTTCTTCTCGATAGTCGAGATGTTGATGAAATGACGTTGCAGGCGTAGAGATGTGAGATCCGTAAGAACAGCTTTTTCAAATGTTTGAACTTCGCAGGGGACAGCCGACAGAGGGGGGACAAATGTGGATTTGGGTCTAAGCCCTGAGTCCCCGGGTGTGCTATTCACTGGGCGGTCGACAAAATAGAATTGCAGTCGGATTTTGCGAAAAAATTGTGACAGTTCGCAATTAAGTCGAAAAAGATCCTCAGATGGAGTAGGGACAAACCATAAACCTCGATTAAGTGCTGTTATCTCCATGTCTGTGAGAGTTCTTGTGGAAAGGTTTACTACTAAGTTTTCGGGGGCTGGTGCTTGCCCTGGCTCCTGGTGACCATTTGTGGTTCTTCTCTGGACCATTGCATACGTTTGCCTCTGCCTCTTCTTCTGCCTCTCCCACTGCCCCGGCCTTGGCCTAAAAAAGGCATGAATGGCATCATGGGGCGGGGTTGATAGAATGGATAGGGTGGTTGCCAAGGCATTTGGTGGCTGCCAGGGAACTGAGGATAATTATAAAAGGGTTGAGAGAGAGTGCTCTCATCTGTACTCCATCCATCTGAGGACGAACTGTTGCTGTTGTTGCGGGGCTTTCTGGGGTAGGACTGTGACTCATCAGAAGAGCGTGATTGTGTGTCAAAATCATCTTGAATATAGGGATATATCTTTTCCCTATTGAATCTAGTGATATCCTTTTGGAGTTTAGAAATTTTCTGGTTAGTCAAGAATTCTTTGGTTTCATTTAATTCCACATTAATCTCCGCTAAGCGGCTCTTGAAGGCAGCCAGGGTCACAGTGGTTTTTATGGTGCCTTCAAGGAGATTGATTTGAATAGCAATAGAATGTGCGAGACGCTTGGAAGTATTGATGATCAGGACTAGCCAGTCCCTGGTACACTTCCAAGCAATCTGGGCCCAGTCTTTTCTAAATGCTAAGTCTTGAAGAAAGATCCTGGGCATATTGGAAACTAATAGGCCATTTGGGGCGATATTGGCTCTTAGGTATTCAGTCATTATGGTTCCGTGCATGATGGTCTTAATCAAATCGCGTTTCAGGGTGGACAATTTGTCCCAATCCTCTTTCAAACTGCCTGAGGGTGCTGATCCATCTAGGCTCAGGATGAACGGTGTTTGCAGAATTGCTGCTACCACGTCGTCATCGAAGCTAAGACCTTGGAAAGTATCCATGATCTTCTTAACACTAGTGTGGAGGGTTCCGCGTTAGTTTATGAGTCCCACAGCAAACCCGCTGTACTAAAGTATCAACAAAGGGAGGGACTGGGAATTTAGTTGGTCCAGTGTACGGTCTCCCAATTAACTGAACAAACAAAAAAGGTGTACACTGTTCCAAATGGAAAAATATAATCACTAGTGGAACATTAAAGTTCAGGAGCAAGAGCCCTCACACATCCGAGAGGATGTCATGCTTCATCATCGGGTAGCTCCTCGTCAGACCGGCGCTGCAATGTCTGACGGGCTCCCTGTAAGGGGGCTCTTTGCCGGAGATCTTTTAGGTAGCAGCCGTGGTAGCGGACACTACAAGACCTGGTGTTGCGGTCAGGCGCTAATCCTGGCAGGAGAGTGAAAGCTAAAATTGGTTCCCAGTCTTAATAGGAGCGAGTCAATTTAATTAATCAATGGAATAAGACCGGGACCAAGATTAAAAACAGAAGGAAAGTGTAAAATGAGGAATAGTGCTCAACCACTTTCTGCATGGTATTGGAGCTTAAGGAGATTATCGTCGG
Source organism: Pleurodeles waltl (assembly GCF_031143425.1). Taxonomy (NCBI): domain Eukaryota; kingdom Metazoa; phylum Chordata; class Amphibia; order Caudata; family Salamandridae; genus Pleurodeles; species Pleurodeles waltl. Next base: position 852,648,112 of record NC_090444.1, read on the forward strand.
GCTCCTAGGACATGGTCAACATGTTTCGCGGACAGTGGTCTAACAAGATCCTATGACGCTTCTTCAGGACCAATACATAATAAGACTTCTCCTGTCTATATTACCGAAAGTTTGCAAAAATGTCAAACAAATCATATAGTCACTTACATTGAAGTTCACTAATTGTCAGAAACCTCTAATGGTCGCCCTAGAAAAATACAAACAAATCATTTTGATCAAAACACACAGAAAAATAAGGAAGGACTCCCGTGACACAACAGTGTGTAGTAACCAGTTGTGTAAAAACATAATAAGACAATATGCTTACCATCCCTTGGTACATGGGGGGCCCCTTGGGAAGTAGCATGCCGAAAGCGGTCACTACTAATAAAGTGGTAAAGCAGACACCATGAATGCAGTGTAATCAATCAGAACCAAAACAGTCACATTCACTACTAGAGGTCGGTTGGTTAAATTGATTATGAACATCAAGCACATTATTAGTCCATGTCACTTGGAAATTCATACACAGACTCGTCACTAGCATTTATGACATTTGTTGAAGGAAAACTGGGAGGAATAAAACAGTTTTACAACAGAAAATATTTCTAAAAAGGCTTGGTGAGTACTGTAGCAGAGTGTAATAGTCTGCGTGGTGATTTACAAAGGCAAAACACACTGGCAAAGCGTGGTTATCCATAGAATATTAAGGGATTACCCCGACTTAAGTCTGTTAATACTTTGAGAGATGTCATTAGTTGAGCTCAATATACGTCCCCAGAGTAAATAAGTAACCGAAAAAAGCGATAAACACACAAACGCGAGGTCACTTTCTTTGTGGATGACGGCAGTCTGCAGGGGAACCTACCCTGACGTGCTCTCCCGAAAAGACAACTTCCCGACTCGGTGCGAGTCTTTTAAAGAGAAGTTTTCCCGGCAAAAATGGGAGAGGGTGGTCAAAACTGTAGAAGGACTACACTCCGGGAACAGGTCTCAGAAATAAAAGAAGGACTCAAGCAAAATTACGGCGGCCATCTTTGTGAACAGAGATATAATAGACTAGAACGAGCATTACTCCAATAGCCTCGTGGGTGGTAGTCAAAACAAACAATGGACTAAAAACATCGTCGGCCATTCACACCCATGGGCCTACAGTCCCATAGGGATGAATAGAGTCCCATTCCCTAATTGCGATTTGGTAATATCGATTGCAACTTTTAAGAAATCGCTATTACCGAATCGCAATTTTCATACATCCCATTTTGCAATTCTTAAGTAGCGATTTCTTAAAAATCGCTATTTAGGAAATGCAAACCGGGATAATGATACATCTGGCCCAGAGTGCGTAAAAAATACAAAACATTGTTGGATATCCCCAATGGCTTTTTCTGCCAAAATTTAGCACACGAAAGTCGGAACCTGAGTGCATTCTCATTTGGCTCACAAAAACACTTCTGCTGTTTGCTCCAAGGCTACAAGAACAGCCCAGAGCTGTTCTCAACCAGTGTGACATGAATATTATATGATATTGACCCTGAGGAGTTGTCTTATGTGGGTGACATCTATCTCACAGATGACGACTTCAACATTCATCTTGCTAGGGTCGATCGTATCGTTCTAGGATTTGCAGCCCTTGGTTACAAATTTAATTTTAGGAAAACTAAATAGCCTTTCTCAGCGACTTGTTCCTGGGATATGAGCTACCAAACGAGGGCAAGAACCTGGACCTGCACTTTTTAGAAAAATTTGCTTAACTCCTGCCACCAAATACTATCAAGAAACTACAGTCTTTTCTTGGTTTCTTTAACTTTGGCAGAACTTACATTCCTGACTATGCACAACGTATCAAGCCACTCTATGACTTATTACGCCCTGATTTTCCTAGCAAACACTGGACAGTAGAATACTCATGCATCCTTAGAGGACTGCAACAGGACATGCTAGAAGCAAAACACTTACACACCTGTGACAACAAAACAAATTTGGTCATCAGAATAATTGCTGGTGCCATTGGGTTTACTACAGTGCCCATAGCATATAAATCACATTTATATTCCAATACAGAAGAATGCTTTGCACCCAGAAAAAAACTTCTAACTGCAATACAGATGGCTGTCATTAAGGAGAGACCACCTGCTCAAAGGACACACATTATTGTTGTTACCCCGGTGCCAGCCTTAGACGTCGTCACCAAAGCAGGCGTTCCTAACGCTTAAGCATTACATCCACGTTGGATTCAATGGGCAACCTCCCTAACTGCCACTGATGTTTATTATATCTTTGATCCAAAACTTCAGACACAAGAATTCCTCCAATAGGAACAGGAGTACCCCGCACCTCTAGACATCTTGCTACTTGACAGATAGCATACTGTCCTTAAACTGATGGTTCAGCACAACCAGCTGTAGGTATGAAACATCAATACTCCGCTGCTTGCGCAGCCGTGAGCGGAGTGCTGAAGGATGGTATATTCCACCCTCACAATACCTACACGCAGACCCTAGGGGACTGCACAGCTCAGCTGGCTGAACTTAAAGCCGTTATCTTAGCGCTAGAACATACGGATCCAGGACAGCACACTCTGATTGTTTGTGATTTGTACTACTGTGTCCAGTCCTCCAATGATTATCTTAATAATTGGCAATTGAACGGGTTCCAAGATTCAAAGGGAACACTATGAAATGCTGAACTCTGTGGAGGGAGGGTGGCTGATCCTAAAAATAAGCTACCTAGTGCTCATCTAGTCCATACATTGGGCCACCAACGTGTAGGAGTACACTTTATTGACAACATTTTGGCTGATGAAGCAGCCAAATCAGCAGTATCTATGACTTCTGTTGCTGCAGTGACTCGTTCCCAGATGAGATTAGATGATGACATTTTGGCTGGCATGAAAGCCTCGGCAAGCCTCTCCCAAAAGCACAGCCTATAAAATACTCTTACAACAATCAATGCACAGAATGTTGCTTATGCAACACTTCCTGGGGTTGGAGATCGAGTTATCCTCACCCAAGACCAGAGATTAGATCTAAATAAAGCAGCGCACAAGGGTGTCACCTCTGCACATGCTGGTGTTGCGGCCACAATAACACTCTTACAGAAATGCTTCTGGTGGCCAGGTCTATACAAACAGACCACGCAATATTTCCTTTGTTGTGACATTTTCCAGCAGATAAAGGGTTCAAACATCAAATGCCCTCTGCAGACATCCCTCTTAGTTTCCAACAGACCACTACAATGTGCGTTCCTGGACCACTGTGGTCCCCTTCAACCGAATGGTGCATACAAATATATCTTAGTCACTGGAGATTCTTGTTCTAGACTCCTGTGGGTACGGCCTCAGTGGTCGGCTGACGCTCGAACTGTTATTAAAGACTTGCTGATCTTTATCTGTGCATATGCGGTTGCAGCATTCCATTCGAACATGGCCTTGCCTTTGACTCTAAGGCATTCAGGGACACCATGGGGACAATGGGTGTTGAACTCCATTACTCCTCACCCTACCATCCGAGGGAAATTTGGTTGTGGAGAGGAGGAATCAAGATCTGAAGCAATCCTTAACAGTTAGAGTATTAGGTTCTACTCGCAGCTGGCTTCATCACCTATATGGTGTCCAGAGAACACTGAATAATTTGCAAAGAAGGTCCTTGGGAGGATGCACTCCCTCTGAGGTTCTCTTTGGGATACCTATGTATGTCCTAGATCTAGATGGCCCTGGTTTGGTGGTAGCAGATGCACCTTTTGACATAAACGTACATCTCACTGTCTTACAGGAGTTTCAGCAATTTTGCGATGATAAATCATCCGCCAGTGCTGCCACCTTAGGAATAAGGGATTTGCCAACAACTTCTACTGACTGGATTCCTAAAGTCGGGGATCTGGTTCCTGAGAAGATAGCTGTGAAGAAAGAATTCGGCCCATACTATAGAGCACTGGTCTAAGTCCTAGAAATACAGGGTACCAGAGCTGTCATCCTACCACCATTGCCTGGTTCCAAAGCAAACAGATTTGTCTCCATTGACAACATCAACCTCTATCATGTGGCCGATCCTGCACAGTAGACCCAGAGGTCCCTTGGGTAGTTCCTGGTCCTCTCACACTAGGAAATACCTCTTCAAAGAAGAAACAACAACACTTCTGACAACAACAGCATGTACAACTATGCTATAAATGCCTCCTTGAGCATTGGGATGGCGGAAAACTAGTTTTTGCTGATTCCAGTTACCACTTCAGTGACAACACCTGTCCAAGATGTGGCTGTCTTCTACTCCACCACAAAACAAACTGACGACATTCTCTACTATGAGCCTCCACGCAAAGTGGATCCATCCACCAGTAACGCACCAGCTCCTGTGTTTGCAGAGACTGCTTCTGGTTATTTCATGGACCTGGATGACTTTTCCTCAACTTCATCCGCACCTGCTACTGAAACTGTTTCAAAGAGACGTAAACTTACATATGGCTTAAAAAATAATTATTTAATTTATCCATGGAACTATCTGTGGACATTTCTGACATTGCTTGCCTTTCTACCATGGATTGGTTTTGTGACTCTTTTCTTCTTGCTTGTAAATGGTAATTATCTTCCTGAACACTCTTCTGTCGAGCCAGTGAATGAAGTTTTCACTCTATATCTTTCCTCAAATAAGGTCTGAAGAGACTTGTCCCTTGTGAACATTTCAGCAGTACCAATTCCTGATGGGATTGTATAGGATTATAATTCCATTTGATCTATACAGGCCTACTGAGGTGATTCAAATTCCATTTGTCTTTAAGATTTCAATGACTAATGTAATTACACCAGGTGTTGTTTCCGATGACTGGGGTGTGCCAACAGTTGATTCCATGTTAGCTGAATTGAAAGATTACACTGTATTTGAAAGTGATGATGTGCACACTAGTACAGAGAATTATGGGGAAAGGTTCTGTTATAATAACTGGTGTAGCAAAGTACCATCTTGCCTGGTATGTTACCCCCATTTTCACTGTATGTATGTGTATTTTAGCCCTTGTGTCACTGAGATCCTGCTAGGCAGGACCCCGGTGCTCATAGTATGTGCCCTGTATGTGTTCCCTGTGTGGTGCCTAACTGTATCACTGAGGCTCTGCTAACCAGAACCTCAGTGTTTATGCTCTCTCTGCTTTCTAAATTTGTCACTGCAGGCTAGTGACTAAATTTACCAATTCTCATTGGCACACTGGTACACCCATATAATTCCCTTGTATATGGTACTTAGGTACCCAGGGTATTGGGGTTCCAGGAGATCCCTATGGGCTGCAGCTTTTCTTTTGCCACCCATAGGGAGCTCAGGCAATTCTTACACAGGCCTGCCACTGCAGCCTGAGTGAAATAACGTCCACGTTATTTCACAGCCATTCTTCACTGCACATAAGTAACTTATAAGTCACCTATATGTCTAACCCTCACTTGGTGAAGGTTGGGTGGCAAGTTACTTAGTGTGTGGGCACCCTGGCACTAGCCAAGGTGCCCCCACATCGTTCAGGGCAAATTCCCCAAACTTTGTGAGTGCGGGGACACCATTACACGCGTGCACTATACATAGGTCACTACCTGTGTATAGCGTCACAATGGTAACTCCGAACATGGCCATGTAACATGTCTAAGATCATGGAATTGTCACCCCAATACATTCTGGTGTTGGGGTGACAATTCCATGATCCCCCGGGTCTCTAGCACAGAACCCGGGTACTGCCAAACTGCCTTTCCAGGGTTTCCACTGCAGCTGCTGCTGCTGCCAACCCCTCAGATAGGATTCTGCCCTCCTGGGGTCTGGGCAGCCCCGGTCCAGGAAGGCAGAACAAAGGATTTCCTCTGAGAGAGGGTGTTACACCCTCTCCCTTTGGAAATAGGTGTGAAGGGCGGGGAGGAGTAGCCTCTGGAAATGCTTTGATGGGCAAAGATGGTGCCCATCCCTGCATAAGCCACTCTACACTGGTTCAGGGATCCCCCAGCCCTGCTCTGGCGCAAAACTGGACAAAGAAAAGGGGAGTGACCACTCCCCTGACCAGTACCTCCCAGGGGAGGTGCCCAGAGCTCCTCCAGTGTGTCCCAGACCTCTGCCATCTTGGAAACAGAAGTGTTGGGGTCACACTGGACTGCTCTGAGTGGCCAGTGCCCGCAGGTGACGTCAGAGACCCCCTCTGGTAGGCTCTTACCTCTCTTGGTAGCCAATCCTCCTTTCTTGGTAGCCAAACCTCCTTTTCTGGCTATTTAGGGTCTCTCCTCTGGGGTATTCTTCAGATAACGAATGCAAGAGCTCACCAGGGTTCCTGTGCAGTTCCCTCTTCGACTTCTGCCAAGTATCGACCGCTGACTGCTCTAGGATGCCTGCAAAACCACAACAAAGTAGCAAGATGACTACCAGCAACATTGTAGCGCCTCATCCTGCCGGCTTTCTGGACTGTCTCCTGGTGGTGCATGCTCTGAGGGCTGTCTGCCTTCACCATGCACTGGAAGCCAAGCAGAAATCTCCCGTGGGTCAAGGGAATCTTCCCCCTGCTAACGCAGGCACCAAAAAACTGCATCACCGGTCATCTGGGTCCCCTCTCATTCTGACGAGCATGGTCCCTGGAACACAGGAGCTAGATCCAAGTGACCCCCACAGTCCAGTGATCCTTCAGTCCAAGTTTGGTGGAGGTAAGTCCTTGCCTCCCCACGCTATACTGCAAACCTGTGTACTGCGTGATTTGCAGCTGCTTCGGCTTCTCCAAGGATTCCTTTGTGCACAGCCTAGCCTGGGTCCCCAGCACTCCGTCCTGCAGTGCTCAACCCTCTGAGTTGAACTCCGACGCCGTGGGACCCTCCTTTTGTGACTCTGGTTACACCAATCTTCTAAGTGCCTGCTCTGGTACTTCTGTGGGTGCTGCCTGCTTCTGTGGGGTCTGTCTGAGTTGCTGAGTGCCCCTCTCTGTCTCCTCCTCCAAGGGGTGACATCCTGGTCCTTCCTGGTCCCCAGCAGCACCCAAAAACCTTTACCGCGACCCTTGCAGCTAGCAAGGCTTGTTTGCGGTATTTCTGCGTGGAAACACTTCTGCAACATCCAGCACGCCGTGGGACATCTTCAATCCAAAGGAGAAGTTCCTAGCCCTTTTCGTTGTTGCAGAATCTTCAGCTTCTTCCACCCAGAGGCAACCTTCTTGCACCTTCATCCGGGGTTTCCTGGGCTCCTGCCCCCCCTGGACACTATCGCGACTCTTGGACTTGGTCCCCTTGCCGTGCAGGTCCTCAGGTCTAGGAATCCATCTTCAGTGCTTTGCTGGTGTTTGTGGTTCTTGCAGAATCCCCCTATCATGACTATTGTGTCCTTTTGGGGTAGTAGGGGAACTTTACTCCTATTTTTCAGGGTTTTGGGGTGGGGTATTGTAGGAGGCTGGACTGGCTTGTAGTGAGTACCAAGGGGTACTTGCACCTTGCACCAGGCCCAGTTATCCCTTATTAGTGTATAGGGTGTCTAGCAGCTTAGGCTGATAGATAATGGTAGCTTAGCAGAGCAGCTTAGGCTGAACTAGGAGACGTGTGAAGCTACTACAGTACCACTTAGTGTCATATGCACAATATCATAAGAAAACACAATACACAGTTATACTAAAAATAAAGGTACTTTATTTTTATGACAATATGCCAAAGTATCTTAGAGTGTACCCTCAGTGAGAGGATAGGAAATATACACAAGATATATATACACAATAGCAAAAATATGCAGTATAGTCTTAGAAAACAGTGCAAACAATGTATAGTTACAATAGGATGCAATGGGGAAACATAGGGATAGGGGCAACACAAACCATATACTCCAAAAGTGGAATGTGAACCACGAATGGACCCCAAACCTATGTGACCTTGTAGAGGGTCGCTGGGACTATTAGAAAATAGTGAGAGTTAGAAAAATAACCCTCCCCAAGACCCTGAAAAGTGAGTGCAAAGTGCACCAAAGTTCCCCTAAGGACAAAATAGTCGTGTTAGAGGGAAAATGCAAGGAAAACACAAATCAGCAATGCAACAACGATGGATTCCTGACTGAGGGTACCTGTGGAACAAGGGGACCAAGTCCAAAAGTCACAAGCAACTCGGAGATGGGCAGATGCCCAAGAAATGCCAGCGGTTGGTGCAAAGAAGCTCTTACTAGGCTGAAGAACTGTGAATACTGCAGGAACGACAAGGGCTAGAGACTTCCCCTTTGGAGGATGGATCCCCCACGCCTTGGAGAGTCGTGCAGAAGTGTTTTCCCGCCGGATGGACGCCAACAAGCCTTGCTACACGCAAATCGTGCGTTTGGCGTTTTTGGACGCTGCTGGGGCCCAGGAGGGACCAGGAGGTCGCAAATTGGACCTGCAGAGAGAAGGGACGTCGAGCAAGACAAAGAGCCCTCACTGAAGCAGGTAGCACCCGGAGAAGTGCCAGAAACAGGCACTACGGGGATGCGTGAAACGGTGCTCGCCGAAGTTGCACAAAGGAGTCCCACGTCGCCGGAGACCAACTTAGAAAGTCGTGCAATGCAGGTTAGAGTGCCGTGGACCCAGGCTTGGCTGTGCACAAAGGATTTCCGCCGGAAGTGCACAGGGGCCGGAGAAGCTTGCAAAGTCGCGGTTCCCAGCAATGCAGCCCAGCGAGGTGAGGCAAGGACTTACCTCCACCAAACTTGGGCTGAATAGTCACTGGACTGTGGGGGTCACTTGGACGGTGTCGCTGGATTCGAGGGACCTCGCTCGTCGTGCTGAGAGGAGACCCAAGGGACCGGAAATGCAGTTTTTTGGTGCCTGCGGTTGCAGGGGGAAGATTCCGTCGACCCACGGGAGATTTCTTCGGAGCTTCTGGTGCAGAGAGGAGGCAGGCTACCCCCACAGCATGCACAAGCAGGAAAACAGTCGAGAAGGCGGCAGGATCAGCGTTACAGAGTTGCAGTAGTCGTCTTTGCTACTATGTTGCAGGTTTGCAGGCTTCCAGCGCGGTCAGCGGTCGATTCCTTATCAGAAGGTGAAGAGGGAGATGCAGAGGAACTCGGCTGAGCTCATGCATTCGTTATCTAAAGTTTCCCCAGAGACAGAGACCCTAAATAGCCAGAAAAGAGGGTTTGGCTACCTAGGAGAGAGGAAAGGCTACTAACACCTGAAGGAGCCTATCAGCAGGAGTCTCTGACGTCACCTGGTGGCACTGGCCACTCAGAGCAGTCCAGTGTGCCAGCAGCACCTCTGTTTCCAAGATGGCAGAGGTCTGGAGCACACTGGAGGAGCTCTGGTCACCTCCCAGGGGAGGTGCAGGTCAGGGGAGTGGTCACTCCCCTTTCCTTTGTCCAGTTTCGCGCCAGAGCAGGGGCTAAGGGGTCCCTGAACCGGTGTAGACTGGCTTATGCAGAATTGGGCACATCTGTGCCCAACAAAGCATTTCCAGAGGCTGGGGGAGGCTACTCCTCCCCTGCCTTCACACCATTTTCCAAAGGGAGAGGGTGTCACACCCTCTCTCAGAGGAAGTTCTTTGTTCTGCCATCCTGGGCCAGGCCTGGCTGGACCCCAGGAGGGCAGCTGCCTGTCTGAGGGGTTGGCAGCAGCAGCAGCTGCAGTGAAACCCCAGGAAGGGCAGTCTGGTAGTACCAGGGTCTGTGCTACAGACCACTGGGATCATGGAATTGTACCAACAATGCCAGGATGGCATAGAGGGGGCAATTCCATGATCATAGACATGTTACATGGCCATATTCGGAGTTACCATGGTGAAGCTACATATAGGTAGTGACCTATATGTAGTGCACGCGTGTAATGGTGTCCCCGCACTCACAAAGTTCAGTGAATTGGCTCTGAACAATGTGGGGGCACCTTGGCTAGTGCCAGGGTGCCCTCACACTAAGTAACTTTGCACCTAACCTTTACCAGGTAAAGGTTAGACATATAGGTGACTTATAAGTTACTTAAGTGCAGTGTAAAATGGCTGTGAAATAACGTGGACGTTATTTCACTCAGGCTGCAGTGGCAGGCCTGTGTAAGAATTGTCAGAGCTCCCTATGGGTGGCAAAAGAAATGCTGCAGCCCATAGGGATCTCCTGGAACCCCAATACCCTGGGTACCTCAGTACCATATACTAGGGAATTATAAGGGTGTTCCAGTAAGCCAATGTAAATTGGTAAAAATGGTCACTAGCCTGTCAGTGACAATTTGAAAGTAATGAGAGAGCATAACCACTGAGGTTCTGGTTAGCAGAGCCTCAGTGAGACAGTTAGGCACCACACAGGGAACATATACATGCACACCTATGAGCACTGGGGCCCTGTGTGACAGGGTCCCAGTGACACATACATATAGGCCACAAACCTATGAGCACTGGGGTCCTGACCAGCAGGATCCCAGTGACACATAACAAACATACTGAAAACATAGTGTTTTCACTATGAGCACTGAGGCCTGGCTATCAGGATCCCAGTGAGACAGTGAAAACAGTGACAAACACCCTGACATACACTCACAAACAGGCCAAAAGTGGGGGTAACAAGGCTAGAAAGGGCTACCTTCTCACACAACCCCCCCCCCAAACGAAGGACAATAAGGCTAACCTTGGCCAGTTGAGACTTTATTGTCTAAGTGGTGATAAGTAGAGAGTAGCTCTGCAATAGACTGGTTACTCCCTTTATCATCCACTATATGGTTACTTCCCTGTGGGGATGTAAACCACCCTGTTTGAAGTTTTTTAGCTAACCAACAATGTGAAGATGTATTTTCCGAGTTTCTATCAGTAAGTTTTAGTTTAGAGCAGTGGGAATTATCCACTGAACCTATTTGTAATGATGGAAATGCCAGACAGGGATGCTGTCTCAGTAAAGCCATAGCTGGGCAAAAACTTTGTCCATTTGGCTGGAAGAGAGAACAGGGATGCTGTTTCTCTTGAGTTGGAGCAGGGCAGGGATGCTGTCCTATGAGCTCCACACTAGGGCAGGGATGCTGTCCTAAGTGTTGTGAGGTAGTGCAGGGTTTCTGCACTAAAGTTTCTCTGGGAGGGTTGGAGGGATGCTCCATGTTAACTAAAATGGTGCTGTTTTTCTCACCAATGTTAGTTATCCCACAGAGAGGTACTTCCACCTCAGGGAGTCCAGCTTTGCCAGCTGATGATTCCCTTGGAACAGGTGCCACCCCAGGAGAGGTTTCTCCCACCACAGGAATGGTATCCTGAATGGTAGGGTGGTTAGGGGATACTGTGATACCCTTTTTACCTGTTGATGGAGAGGGATCCTGAGTTTTCAGGCCTTCTCTCCTTTGCTTTTTCATTTCACTTGAAATGAGAGGGAACAATTCCTCAGGGATGCCCAGCATGGCTGCATGGCCATAAAACTCTACATCAGCCCAACCTGAGGCCTCTAGGTCATTACCTAAGAGACAGTCTACAGGTAAGCTAGGTGATACCACCACCTGCTTAGGGCCAGTAACTCCACCCCAACTAAACTGAATTATAGCTAAGGGAAGAAACTTAGTGGAGTTATGGACATCAATAATCTTATACTGTTGTCCAATGATGTGTTGATCAGGGTGCACTAGGTTGTCAGTCACCAAAGTGAAACTGGCACCTGTGTCCCTGTAGGCCAAGGCCTCAACACCATTTATTGAAACTGTCTGCCTGTACTTATCCATTGTAAGGGGACAAGCAGCCAGTGTGGCAAGGCCAATGCCACTAGGTGTGACAGAAACTGTCTTGGGACTGATGACATCAGTTTCCACTATGGACCCATAAGTGAACCCAACTACACCCTTTGTTTGACTGTTGCCAGCAGTCCCACCACTAGTACCACTACTGCTAGGGGCACTAGAGCTTGATGTATTAGTGGTGGTAGGCTCAGGGGGTTTACCTGGACAGGACTTATCCCCTGGCCTATGGCCTCTATTTTTACACACAAAGCACCAAGGCTTTTTAATGTGTGCAGGTTGGGAAGAAGAGGAAGAATTTGTTTTATCCCCACCCTCTGAAGAGTGTTTAAGATTTGAAGTGGGATCTTTGGTTTTACCCTTATCCCCATGCTTATCTTGAGATTTTTCACCATCTTTCTTCTTATTGCCATCTTTGTCACCCCCTGTATGAACTTTTCTGTTCACCCTTGTTCTGACCCATTTGTCTGCCTTCTTTCCCAATTCTTGGGGAGAGGTCAGATCAGAGTCTACCAGGTACTGGTGCAACAAATCAGACACACAATTATTAAGTATATGCTCTCTCAGGATTGTGTTATACAGGCTTTCATAATCAGTAACTTTACTGCCATGTAACCACCCCTCCAAGGCCTTCACTGAATGGTCAATGAAATCAACCCAGTCTTGTGAAGACTCCTTTTTGGTATCTCTGAACTTTATCCTGTACTGTTCAGTGGTTAAGCCATAACCATCCAGGAGTGCATTCTTAAGAACTTGGAAATTATTGGCATCATTTTCTTTTACAGTAAGGAGCCTATCCCTACCTTTTCCAGTAAATGATAGCCATAGGATAGCAGCCCACTGCTTTTGAGGGACATCCTGTACAGCACAGGCCCTCTCAAGTGCAGCAAACCACTTGTTAATGTCATCCCCCTCCTTATAAGGGGGAACTATCTTGTGCAGATTCCTGGAATCATGCTCTTTTGCAGGATGACTATGGGGAATACTGCTGCTGCCACCATGGGTATCTAAACCCAACTTCTGTCTTTCCCTCTCTATTTCTAAAGACTGTCTATCCAAATCCAGCTGTTGCTTCTTGAGCTTCAGTCTGGTTTGTTACACTCTCAATCTATTGAGCTCCCTTTCTAACAATCTGTCATCAGGGTCGGTGGGAGGGACATTTCTAGATACAGAGGTATGATGGGAATGAACAGAAGGAGACCTGTCCCTTACAGAGGGCACCCTAACAGCTTGGCTACCAGTATAATGTGAGAGCACATCATCAGTATGATGTGATTCAACCTCTGTACCAACTATGCTAGACTGTCTAGTAATGGGCAGGCTGAGAAGTTTCTTTCCTGAACCTTTTCCTGGGGGAGTCCCTGGATCAGATTGAGAACCATTAGCTACTTTTTCAACAGATTGGGCACTTATGGCCTTATCCTGTACTCTAAGCATATTAATTAACAGTTCTAAAGAAGGATTCTTCCCTACACTCAAACCTCTCTCTATGCAGAGACTCCTTGCTCCTTTCCAGCTAAGGTGATCATATGCAAGTTTGGACAGTTCAACTTTTTGGCCTGTGCCAGACATTTTTAGAGAGAGTTAAAGTGATAGACAAAGAGAAAAAAAGTTTTCAGAACTTTTTGGAAAGACAGAAAAAACTTTTTAAACTTTTAAGAACTTTTTGAAAGTTTAGAAGTACTTTTCAGCACTTAGAAAAGAGTGAAAAGAGGAAATGCAAAACTTTTTGGCTATGTGTATATACACTGACCTTGTTTTGTATATTTTTCTCTTATGAAAAGTACAATGACAAGAGTGGTAAGTAGTCTCAAAGCACTTATCCCACCACTGCACAACCAATGTAGGAGGCTGGACTGGCTTGTAGTGAGTACCAAGGGGTACTTGCACCTTGCACCAGGCCCAGTTATCCCTTATTAGTGTATAGGGTGTCTAGCAGCTTAGGCTGATAGATAATGGTAGCTTAGCAGAGCAGCTTAGGCTGAACTAGGAGACGTGTGAAGCTACTACAGTACCACTTAGTGTCATATGCACAATATCATAAGAAAACACAATACACAGTTATACTAAAAATAAAGGTACTTTATTTTTATGACAATATGCCAAAGTATCTTAGAGTGTACCCTCAGTGAGAGGATAGGAAATATACACAAGATATATATACACAATAGCAAAAATATGCAGTATAGTCTTAGAAAACAGTGCAAACAATGTATAGTTACAATAGGATGCAATGGGGAAACATAGGGATAGGGGCAACACAAACCATATACTCCAAAAGTGGAATGTGAACCACGAATGGACCCCAAACCTATGTGACCTTGTAGAGGGTCGCTGGGACTATTAGAAAATAGTGAGAGTTAGAAAAATAACCCTCCCCAAGACCCTGAAAAGTGAGTGCAAAGTGCACCAAAGTTCCCCTAAGGACAAAATAGTCGTGTTAGAGGGAAAATGCAAGGAAAACACAAATCAGCAATGCAACAACGATGGATTCCTGACTGAGGGTACCTGTGGAACAAGGGGACCAAGTCCAAAAGTCACAAGCAACTCGGAGATGGGCAGATGCCCAAGAAATGCCAGCGGTTGGTGCAAAGAAGCTCTTACTAGGCTGAAGAACTGTGAATACTGCAGGAACGACAAGGGCTAGAGACTTCCCCTTTGGAGGATGGATCCCCCACGCCTTGGAGAGTCGTGCAGAAGTGTTTTCCCGCCGGATGGACGCCAACAAGCCTTGCTACACGCAAATCGTGCGTTTGGCGTTTTTGGACGCTGCTGGGGCCCAGGAGGGACCAGGAGGTCGCAAATTGGACCTGCAGAGAGAAGGGACGTCGAGCAAGACAAAGAGCCCTCACTGAAGCAGGTAGCACCCGGAGAAGTGCCAGAAACAGGCACTACGGGGATGCGTGAAACGGTGCTCGCCGAAGTTGCACAAAGGAGTCCCACGTCGCCGGAGACCAACTTAGAAAGTCGTGCAATGCAGGTTAGAGTGCCGTGGACCCAGGCTTGGCTGTGCACAAAGGATTTCCGCCGGAAGTGCACAGGGGCCGGAGAAGCTTGCAAAGTCGCGGTTCCCAGCAATGCAGCCCAGCGAGGTGAGGCAAGGACTTACCTCCACCAAACTTGGGCTGAATAGTCACTGGACTGTGGGGGTCACTTGGACGGTGTCGCTGGATTCGAGGGACCTCGCTCGTCGTGCTGAGAGGAGACCCAAGGGACCGGAAATGCAGTTTTTTGGTGCCTGCGGTTGCAGGGGGAAGATTCCGTCGACCCACGGGAGATTTCTTCGGAGCTTCTGGTGCAGAGAGGAGGCAGGCTACCCCCACAGCATGCACAAGCAGGAAAACAGTCGAGAAGGCGGCAGGATCAGCGTTACAGAGTTGCAGTAGTCGTCTTTGCTACTATGTTGCAGGTTTGCAGGCTTCCAGCGCGGTCAGCGGTCGATTCCTTATCAGAAGGTGAAGAGGGAGATGCAGAGGAACTCGGCTGAGCTCATGCATTCGTTATCTAAAGTTTCCCCAGAGACAGAGACCCTAAATAGCCAGAAAAGAGGGTTTGGCTACCTAGGAGAGAGGAAAGGCTACTAACACCTGAAGGAGCCTATCAGCAGGAGTCTCTGACGTCACCTGGTGGCACTGGCCACTCAGAGCAGTCCAGTGTGCCAGCAGCACCTCTGTTTCCAAGATGGCAGAGGTCTGGAGCACACTGGAGGAGCTCTGGACACCTCCCAAGGGAGGTGCAGGTCAGGGGAGTGGTCACTCCCCTTTCCTTTGTCCAGTTTCGCGCCAGAGCAGGGGCTAAGGGGTCCCTGAACCGGTGTAGACTGGCTTATGCAGAATTGGGCACATCTGTGCCCAACAAAGCATTTCCAGAGGCTGGGGGAGGCTACTCCTCCCCTGCCTTCACACCATTTTCCAAAGGGAGAGGGTGTCACACCCTCTCTCAGAGGAAGTTCTTTGTTCTGCCATCCTGGGCCAGGCCTGGCTGGACCCCAGGAGGGCAGCTGCCTGTCTGAGGGGTTGGCAGCAGCAGCAGCTGCAGTGAAACCCCAGGAAGGGCAGTCTGGTAGTACCAGGGTCTGTGCTACAGACCACTGGGATCATGGAATTGTACCAACAATGCCAGGATGGCATAGAGGGGGCAATTCCATGATCATAGACATGTTACATGGCCATATTCGGAGTTACCATGGTGAAGCTACATATAGGTAGTGACCTATATGTAGTGCACGCGTGTAATGGTGTCCCCGCACTCACAAAGTTCAGTGAATTGGCTCTGAACAATGTGGGGGCACCTTGGCTAGTGCCAGGGTGCCCTCACACTAAGTAACTTTGCACCTAACCTTTACCAGGTAAAGGTTAGACATATAGGTGACTTATAAGTTACTTAAGTGCAGTGTAAAATGGCTGTGAAATAACGTGGACGTTATTTCACTCAGGCTGCAGTGGCAGGCCTGTGTAAGAATTGTCAGAGCTCCCTATGGGTGGCAAAAGAAATGCTGCAGCCCATAGGGATCTCCTGGAACCCCAATACCCTGGGTACCTCAGTACCATATACTAGGGAATTATAAGGGTGTTCCAGTAAGCCAATGTAAATTGGTAAAAATGGTCACTAGCCTGTCAGTGACAATTTGAAAGTAATGAGAGAGCATAACCACTGAGGTTCTGGTTAGCAGAGCCTCAGTGAGACAGTTAGGCACCACACAGGGAACATATACATGCACACCTATGAGCACTGGGGCCCTGTGTGACAGGGTCCCAGTGACACATACATATAGGCCACAAACCTATGAGCACTGGGGTCCTGACCAGCAGGATCCCAGTGACACATAACAAACATACTGAAAACATAGTGTTTTCACTATGAGCACTGAGGCCTGGCTATCAGGATCCCAGTGAGACAGTGAAAACAGTGACAAACACCCTGACATACACTCACAAACAGGCCAAAAGTGGGGGTAACAAGGCTAGAAAGGGCTACCTTCTCACAGGTATCTTGGACACCCTGACTGTTTTCTTACAGTCCCAGCGACCCTCTACAAGCTCCCATAGGTCTGGTGTCCATTCGTGATTCGCATTCCACTTTTGGAGTATATGGTTTGTGTTGCCCCAAGACCTATGTTCACCTATTGCATCCTATTGTAATTCTACACTGTTTGCATTACTTTTCTTACTATTACTTACCTGTTTTGGGTTTGTGTACATATAACTTGTGTAAATTACTTACCTTCTAACTGAGGGTACTCACTGAGATACTTGTGGCATATTGTCATAAACATAAAGTACCTTTATTTTGAGTAACTCTGAGTATTGTGTTTTCTTATGATATTGTGCTATATGATATAAGTGGTATAGTAGGAGCTTTGCATGTCTCCTAGTTCAGCCTAAGCTGCTTTGCCATAGCTAGCTTCTATAAGCCTAAGCTGCTAGAAACACCTCTATTCTACTAATAAGGGATAACTGGACCTGGCACAGGGTTTAAGTATCACAAGGTACCCACTATAAGCAAGGCCAGCCTCCTACAACTGGGGACGTGTAGGAGGCTGGACTGGCTTGTAGTGAGTACCAAGGGGTACTTGCACCTTGCACCAGGCCCAGTTATCCCTTATTAGTGTATAGGCTGTCTAGCAGCATAGGCTGATAGATAATTGTAGCTTAACAGAGCAGCTTAGGCTGAACTAGGAGACGAGTGAAGCTCCTACAGTACCACCTAGTGTCATATGCACAATATCATAAGAAAACACAATACACAGATATACTAAAAATAAAGGTACTTTATTTTTATGACAATATGCCAAAAGTATCTCAGTGAGTACCCTCAGTATGAGGATAGCAAATATACACAAGATGTATGTACACAATACCAAAATATGCAGTAATAGTATTAGAAAACAGTGCAAACAATGTATAGTTACAATAGGATGCAATGGGGACACATAGGGATAGGGGCAACACAAACCATATACTCCAAAAGTGGAATGCGAACCACGAATGGACCCCAAACCTATGTGACCTTGTAGAGGGTCGCTGGGACTATTAGAAAATAGTAAGGGTTAGAAAAATAGCCCACCCCAAGACCCTGTAAAGTGAGTGCAAAGTGCACTAAAGTTCCCCAAAGGACATAGAAGTCGTGATAGGGGAATTCTGCAGGAAAGACACAAACCAGCAATGCAACAACGATGGATTTCCAGTCGAGGGTACCTGTGGAACAAGGGGACCAAGTCCAAAAGTCACAAGCAAGTCGGAGATGGGCGGATGCCCAGGAAATGCCAGCTGTGGGTGCAAAGAAGCTGCTACTGGACAGTAGAAGCTGAGGTTTCTGCAGGAACGACAAGGGCTAGAGACTTCCCCTTTGGAGGATGGATCCCCCACGCCGTGGAGAGTCATGCAGAAGTGTTTTCCCGCCAAAGGACCACCAACAAGCCTTGCTAGCTGCAAATCGTGTGGTAAGGGTTTTTGGATGCTGCTGTGGCCCAGGAGGGACCAGGATGTCGCCAATTGCGTCTGGGGACAGAAGGGGCGTCGAGCAAGACAAGGAGCCCTCTCAGTAGCAGGTAGCACCCGCAGAACTGCCAGAAACAGGCACTACGAGGATGTGTGAAACAGTGCTCACCCAAAGTCGCACAAAGGAGTCCCACGTCGCCGGAGGACAACTTAGGAAGTTGTGCAATGCAGGTTAGAGTGCCGTGGACCCAGGCTGGACTGTGCACAAAGGATTTCCGCCGGAAGTGCACGGAGGCCGGAGTAGCCGCAAAAGTCGCGGTTCCCAGCAATGCAGTCTGGCGTGGGGAGGCAAGGACTTACCTCCACCAAACTTGGACTGAAGAGTCACTGGACTGTGGGAGTCACTTGGCTAGAGTTGCTGGATTCAAGGGACCTCGCTCGTCGTGCTGAGAGGAGACCCAGGGGACCGGTGATGCAGTTCTTTGGTGCCTGAGGTTGCAGGGGGACGATTCCATCGACCCACAGGAGATTTCTTCGGAGCTTCTAGTGCAGAGAGGAGGCAGACTACCCCCACAGCATGCACCACCAGGAAAACAGTCGAGAAGGCGTCAGGATCAGCGTTACAGAGTTCCAGTAGTCGTCTTTGCTACTTTGTTGCAGTTTTGCGGGCTTCCAGCGCGGTCAGCAGTCAATTCCTTGGCAGAAGGTGAAGAGAGAGATGCAGAGGAACTCGGATGAGCTCTTGCATTCGTTATCTAAGGAATCCCCAGAGACAGAGACCCTAAATAGCCAGAAAAGAGGGTTTGGCTACCTAGGAGAGAGGATAGGCTAGCAACACCTGAAGGAGCCTATCAGAAGGAGTCTCTGACGTCACCTCGTGGCACTGGCCACTCAGAGCAGTCCAGTGTGCCAGCAGCACCTCTGTTTCCAAGATGGCAGAGGTCTGGAGCACACTGGAGGAGCTCTGGACACCTCCCAGGGGAGGTGCAGGTCAGGGGAGTGGTCACTCCCCTTTCCTTTGTCCAGTTTCGCGCCAGAGCAGGGCTAAGGGGTCCCTGAACCGGTGTAGACTGGCTTATGCAGAAATGGGCACCATGTGTGCCCATGAAAGCATTTCCAGAGGCTGGGGGAGGCTACTCCTCCCCTGCCTTCACACCATTTTCCAAAGGGAGAGGGTGTAACACCCTCTCTCAGAGGAAGTCCTTTGTTCTGCCATCCTGGGCCAAGCCTGGCTGGACCCCAGGAGGGCAGAAACCTGTCTGAGGGGTTGGCAGCAGCAGCAGCTGCAGTGAAACCCCAGGAGAGGCAGTTTGGCAGTACCAGGGTCTGTGCTACAGACCACTGGGATCATGGGATTGTGCCAACTATGCCAGGATGGCATAGAGGGGGCAATTCCATGATCATAGACATTTTACATGGCCATATTCGGAGTTACCATTGTGAAGCTACATTTAGGTAGTGACCTATATGTAGTGTACGCGTGTAATGGTGTCCCCGCACTCACAAAGTCCGGGGAATTGGCCCTGAACAATGTGGGGGCACCTTGGCTAGTGCCAGGGTGCCCTCACACTAAGTAACTTTGCACCTAACCTTTACCAGGTAAAGGTTAGACATATAGGTGACTTATAAGTTACTTAAGTGCAGTGTAAAATGGCTGTGAAATAACGTGGAGGTTATTTCACTCAGGCTGCAGTGGCAGGCCTGTGTAAGAATTGTCAGAGCTCCCTATGGGTGGCAAAAGAAATGCTGCAGCCCATAGGGATCTCCTGGAACCCCAATACCCTGGGTACCTTAGTACCATATACTAGGGAATTATAAGGGTGTTCCAGTAAGCCAATGTAAATTGGTAAAATTGGTCACTAGCCTGTTACTGACAATTTGAAAGAAATGAGAGAGCATAACCACTGAGGTTCTGGATAGCAGAGCCTCAGTGAGACAGTTAGTCACTACACAGGTAACACATTCAGGCACACTTATGAGCACTGGGGCCCTGGCTGGCAGGGTCCCAGTGGCACATACAACTAAAACAACATATATACAGTGAAACATGCCAGGCAAGATGGTACTTTCCTACACAACCCCCCCCCCCCCAAACGAAGGACAATAAGACTAGTCATTCCCTGATGGGTCTTCATTGTCTAAGTGGAAATATCTGGAGAGTCCATCTGCATTGGAGTGGCTACTCCCAGGTCTATGTTCCACTGTATAGTCCATTCTCTGAAGGGATATGGACCACCTCAACAATTTAGGATTTTCACCTTTCATTTGTTTTAGCCAAAGTAGAGGTTTGTGGTCTGTCTGAACAATGAAGTGAGTGCCAAACAAGTATGGCCTCAACTTCTTCAGTGCCCAGACCACAGCAAAGGCCTCCCTCTCTATGGCAGACCAACGCTTTTTTCTAGGGGTCAACCTCCTACTAATAAAAGCAACAGGTTGATCCTGGCCCTCAGAATTAAGTTGTGATAGGACTGCCCCTACTCCTAATTCAGATGCATCAGTCTGGACATAGAATTTTTTAGAGTAACAAGGGCTTTTCAGGACAGGTGCAAAGCACATGGCCTGCTTCAGCTCCTCAAAAGCTTTCTGACAGTTTGCTGTCCATAATACCTTTTTAGGCATTTTCTTGGATGTGAGGTCATTAAGAGGGGCTGCAATGGAGACATAGTTCTTAATGAACCTCCTGTAATACCCAGTGAGGCCTAGGAAGGCTCTCACCTGAGTCTGAGTAGTAGGGGGAACCCAATCAATAATTGTTTGGATTTTCCCCTGTAGTGGTGCAATCTGTTCCCCACCAACAAGGTGTCCCAGATAAACCACCTTTCCCTGCCCTATCTGGCACTTTGAAGCCTTGATAGTGAGGCCTGCCTTTTGCAGGGCCTCTAAAACTTTCCATAGGTGGACCAGGTGATCATCCCAGCTGGAGCTAAAGACAGCTATATCGTCCAAATATGTTGCACTGAAAGCTTCCAGCCCTTGCAGGACGGTGTTCACCAACCTCTGAAAAGTGGCAGGTGCATTT
Organism: Pleurodeles waltl; assembly: GCF_031143425.1. Classification (NCBI taxonomy): domain Eukaryota; kingdom Metazoa; phylum Chordata; class Amphibia; order Caudata; family Salamandridae; genus Pleurodeles; species Pleurodeles waltl. The sequence goes on from NC_090444.1 coordinate 852,669,193, forward strand.
TTCAATCCAAAAGGCATTACTGTGAACTGGTAATGTCCTCCAATGGTTGAAAATGCAGTTTTAGGTTTAGCATCTTCTGATAATTTGATCTGCCAATACCCTGCAGTCAAATCAAAAGTGCTTAGATACTTGGCAGATGCCAGTGTATCTATGAGCTCATCTGCCCTGGGTATAGGGTGAGCATCAGTTTTTGTTACCTGGTTGAGACCTCTGTAGTCTACACAAAACCGCATTTCCTTCTTTCCATCCTTGGAATGAGGTTTTGGTACAAGTACCACAGGAGAAGCCCATGGACTTTCAGAGTGCTCAACCACTCCCAGTTCTAATATTTTCTGCACCTCTTGCTTTATGCAGTCCCTGACATGGTCAGGCTGCCTATAGATCTTACTTTTGACAGGCAAGCTGTCTCCAGTATCTATAGTGTGCTCACACCAAGAAGTGGTACCTGGCACAGTAGAGAAGAGTTCAGAAAACTGACCCAGGAGATTTATGCAATGGTCTTTCTGCTCAGCAGTAAGACAATCAGCCAAAACTACACCTTCCACTAGAGCATCTTGTTCTGTGGAAGAGAAGAGATCAGGTAGAGGATCACTGTCTTCTTCCTGTCCCTCATCAGTTGCCATGAGCAGGGTGAGATCAGCCCTGTCATAGTAGGGTTTCAGGCGATTGACATGGAGCACCCTAAGGGGACTCCTGGCAGTGCCTAAATCAACTAAGTAGGTGACTTCACCCTTTTTTTTCAACAATTGTGTGGGGTCCACTCCATTTATCTTGGAGTGCTCTTGGGGCCACAGGCTCCAAGACCCACACTTTCTGCCCTAGTTTGTACTGAACCAAAACAGCCTTCTGGTCATGCCATTGCTTTTGGAGCTCTTGGCTGGCCTGAAGGTTTTTACTGGCCTTTTTCATGTACTCAGCCATCCTTGATCTGAGGCCAAGCACATAATCCACAATATCTTGCTTTGGAGCTTTTAAAGGTTGTTCCCACCCCTCCTTGACAAGTGTTAGTGGACCCCTAACAGGGTGTCCAAAGAGGAGTTCAAAGGGGCTGAAGCCCACTCCTTTCTGGGGTACCTCCCTGTAGGCAAAAAGGAGGCATGGTAACAGGATATCCCGTCTCCTGCGGAGTTTTTCAGGGAGACCCATAATCATGCCTTTGAGAGTTTTGTTAAATCTCTCCACCAGTCCATTTGTTTGTGGATGATAGGGTGTGGTGAATTTGTATGTCACCCCACACTCCTTCCACATGGCCTTTAAGTAAGCAGACATGAAATTGCTTCCTCTGTCTGAAACTACCTCTTTTGGGAAGCCCACCCTGGAAAATATTCCCAGGAGGGCCTTTGCCACTGCGGGAGCTGTAGTGGTCCTTAGAGGAATTGCTTCAGGATATCTGGTGGCATGGTCCACTACCACCAAGATAAACCTATTGCCTGAAGCAGTAGGAGGGTCAAGGGGGCCAACTATGTCAACCCCTACCCTTTCAAAGGGGACCCCAACCACAGACAGTGGAATAAGGGGTGCCTTTGGAGTGCCACCTGTCTTGCCACTGGCTTGACAGGTTTCACAGGACTTACAAAAATCTTTTGTGTCCTCAGACATTCTAGGCCAATGAAACAAGGGAAGAAGTCTGTCCCAAGTTTTCATTTGTCCCAGATGTCCAGCTAGGGGAATGTCGTGGGCTAGAGTTAGGAGGAACTTTCTGTACTCCTGAGGAATCACTAACCTCCTGGCAGTTCTAGGTTTAGGATCCCTTGCTTCAGTGTACAAGAGGTTGTCCTCCCAGTAAACTCTGTGAGAGTCACTGACATCCCCATTAGCCTGTTTGACAGCTTGCTGTCTTAGACCCTCTAGTGTGGGGCAGGTTTGCTGTGCCACACTCAGCTCCTCCCTGGCAGGCCCCCCTTCACTCAAAAGCTCAGCAGTGTCTGCTTCCAGCTCCTCTGGTGTAGGTTCTGCACAGGGTGGAAATTCTTCTTCCTCAGAATTAGAATCCACTGTAGAGGGAGGGATAGTAGGAAGTGCTTTACTTCTACTAGCCCTAGCTTTAGGGAGCACTTGGTCCATTGTTCCAGGATCCAAGCTTCCCTGTCCTTTTTGCTTTTTGGCCTGAGCCCTGGTTAAAGCAAAAATATGCCCTGGGATGCCCAGCATTGCTGCATGGGCCTCCAACTCCACATCTGACCAAGCTGATGTCTCCAAATCATTTCCTAGTAGACAGTCTACAGGTAAATCTGAGGCTACCACAACTTTCTTTGGACCAGTAACCCCCTCCCCGTTGAGATTTACAACAGCCATGAGGTGGCTAAGTGTGATGTTGTGAGCATCGGTTACTTGGTACTGGTGACCAAGCAGGTGTTGTTCAGGGTGGACCAGTTTCTCTATCACCATTGTGACACTGGAACCTGTGTCCCTGTAGGCCTGAACCTCAACACCATTTATTAGGGGTAGCTGCTTGTACTTATCCATATTAAGGGGACAAGCAACTAAGGTGGCTAAATCAATAGCCCCCTCAGAGACTAACACAGCCTCTGTGGTCTCCCTAACAAGACCAACCCCAACTAAGTTACCAAAAGTGAGCCCAGCTACTCCCTTGGATTGGCTATTAGTAGGTTTGCTCCCACCACCACTGCTATTAGTAGGGACACTAGGTGTAGCAGTAGGGGTTGTAGTGGTAGGAGGCTTGGTGCTTTTCTTTGGACAACTGGGATCTGTTGTCCAATGACCTTTTATTTTACATAAATAGCACCATGGTTTCTTTTCCTTGTTTTGATTAGAAGAGGATTTGGGCCCACCGCCCCCACCAGAGTGTTTTTGTGGGCCTGATGAAGACTCATTTTTAGATTTGTCCCCACTCTTGTCAGAAGACTTACCATCCTTCTTCTTGTTGCCATCTTTGTCACCCCCTGTATGAACTTTTCTGTTCACCCTTGTTCTGACCTATTTGTCTGCCTTCTTTCCCAATTCTTGGGGAGAGGTCAGATCAGAGTCCACCAAGTACTGGTGCAACAAATCAGACACACAATTATTAAGAATATGCTCTCCCAGGATCAAGTTATACAGGCTGTCATAATCAGTAACTTTACTGCCATGTAACCACCCCTCCAAGGCCTCCACTGAATGGTCAATGAAATCAACCCAGTCTTGTGAAGACTCCTTTTTGGTCTCTCTGAACTTTATCCTGTATTGTTCAGTGGTTAAGCCATAACCATCCAGAAGTGCATTCTTAAGAACTTTGTAATCATTGGCTTCACTTTCTTTCATAGTAAGGAGCCTATCCCTACCTTTTCCACTAAATGATAGCCATAGGATAGCAGCCCACTGCCTTTAAGGGACATCCTGTACAGCACAGGCCCTCTCAAGTGCAGCAAACCACTTGTTAATGTCATCCCCCTCCTTATAAGGGGGAACTATCTTGTGCAGATTCCTGGAATCATGCTCTTTTGCAGGATGACTATGGGGAATACTGCTGCTGCCACCATGGGTTTCTAAACCCAACTTCTGTCTCTCCTTCTCTACTTCTAAGGTCTGTCTATCCAAATCCAACTGTTGCTTCTTGAGCTTCAGTCTGGTTTGTTTCACTCTCAATCTATTGAGCTCCTTTTCTAACAATCTGTCATCAGGGTGGGTGGGAGGGACATGCCTTGAAACAGAAGTATGGTGAGAATGGACAGAAGGAGACCTGTCCCTTACAGAAGGCACCCTAAGAGCTTGGTTAACAGAAACATCACTTCTACTGTGGTGAGAATGAATGCTCTTGCTATGATGTGAGACAACACTATCTGTATGGTGTGACTCTACATCAGTACCAACTATGCTAGACTGTCTAGTAATGGGCAGGCTCTGAAGTTTCTTTCCTGAATCTTTTCCTAGGGGTGTCATTGGATCAGATTGGGAACCATTAGCTACTTTTTCAACAGATGGGGCCCTTTTGGCCTTATCTTGTTCTCTAAGCATGTTAAGCAATAATTCCAAGGAAGGATTCTTCCCTACAATCAAACATCTTTCTATACAGAGACTCCTTGCTCCTTTCCAGCTAAGGTGGTCATATACAAGTTTGGACAGATCAACATTTTGGCCTGTGCCAGACATTTTTAGAAAGAGTTTAAGTGACAGAAAAAGTGAGAAAAAGTTTTTAGAACTTTTAGAAAGACAGAAAAAAACTTTTAAAACTTTTTAGAACTTTTTGAAAGTTTAGAAGTACTTTTCAGCACTTAGAAAAGAGTGAAAAGAGGAAATGCAAAACTTTTTTGTTATGTGTACACACACTGAACTTGTTTTGTATATTTTTCTCTTATGAAAAGTACAATGACAAGAGCGGTAAGTAGTCTCAAAGCACTTATCCCACCGCTGCACAACCAATGTAGGAGGCTGGACTGGCTTGTCGTGAGTACCAAGGGGTACTTGCACCAGGCCCAGTTATCCCTTATTAGTGTATAGGGTGTCTAGCAGCATAGGCTGATAGATAATGGTAGCTTAGCAGAGCAGTTTAGGCTGAACTAGGAGACGAGTGAAGCTCCTACAGTACCACCTAGTGTCATATGCACAATATCATAAGAAAACACAATACACAGATATACTAAAAATAAAGGTACTTTATTTTTATGACAATATGCCAAAAGTATCTCAGTGAGTACCCTCAGTATGAGGATAGCAAATATACACAAGATATATGTACACAATACCAAAATATGCAGTAATAGTATTAGAAAACAGTGCAAACAATGTATAGTTACAATAGGATGCAATGGGGACACATAGGGATAGGGGCAACACAAACCATATACTCCAAAAGTGGAATGCGAACCACGAATGGACCCCAAACCTATGTGACCTTGTAGAGGGTCGCTGGGACTATTAGAAAATAGTAAGGGTTAGAAAAATAGCCCACCCCAAGACCCTGTAAAGTGAGTGCAAAGTGCACTAAAGTTCCGCAAAGGACATAGAAGTCGTGATAGGGGAATTCTGCAGGAAAGACACAAACCAGCAATGCAACAACAATGGATTTCCAGTCGAGGGTACCTGTGGAACAAGGGGACCAAGTCCAAAAGTCACAAGCAAGTCGGAGATGGGCGGATGCCCAGGAAATGCCAGCTGTGGGTGCAAAGAAGCTGCTACTGGACAGTAGAAGCTGAGGTTTCTGCAGGAACGCCAAGGGCTAGAGACTTCCCCTTTGGAGGATGGATCCCCCACGCCGTGGAGAGTCGTGCAGAAATGTTTTCTCGCCGAAAGACCGCCAACAAGCCTTGCTAGCTGCAAATCGTGCTGTAAGGGTTTTTGGATGCTGCTGTGGCCCAGGATGGACCAGGATGTCGCCAATTGCGTCTGGGGACAGAGGGGGCGTCGAGCAAGACAAGGAGCCCTCTCAGAAGCAGGTAGCACCCGCAGAAGTGCCAGAAACAGGCACTACGAGGATGCGTGAAATGGTGCTCACCCGAAGTCGCACAAAGGAGTCCCACGTCGCCGGAGGACAACTTAGGAAGTCGTGCAATGCAGGTTAGAGTGCCGTGGACCAAGGCTGGGCTGTGCACAAAGGATTTCCGCCGGAAGTGCACGGAGGCCGGAGTAGCTGCAAAAGTCGCGGTTCCCAGCAATGGAGTCTGGCATGGGGAGGCAAGGACTTACCTCCACCAAACTTGGACTGAAGAGTCACTGGACTGTGGGAGTCACTTAGACAGAGTTGCTGGATTCAAGGGACCTCGCTCGTCGTGCTGAGAGGAGACCCAGGGGACCGGTGATGCAGTTCTTTGGTGCCTGCGGTTGCAGGGGGACGATTCCGTCGACCCACAGGAGATTTCTTCGGAGCTTCTAGTGCAGAGAGGAGGCAGACTACCCCCACAGCATGCACCACCAGGAAAACAGTTGAGAAGGCGGCAGGATCAGCGTTACAGAGTTGCAGTAGTCATCTTTGCTACTTTGTTGCAGTTTTGCGGGCTTCCAGCGCGGTCAGCAGTCGATTCCTTGGCAGAAGGTGAAGAGAGAGATGCAGAGGAACTCGGATGAGCTCTTGCATTCGTTATCTAAGGAATCCCCAGAGACAGAGACCCTAAATAGCCAGAAAAGAGGGTTTGGCTACCTAGGAGAGAGGATAGGCTAGCAACACCTGAAGGAGCCTATCAGAAGGAGTCTCTGACGTCACCTGGTGGCACTGCCCACTCAGAGCAGTCCAGTGTGCCAGCAGCACCTCTGTTTCCAAGATGGCAGAGGTCTGGAGCACACTGGAGGAGCTCTGGACACCTCCCAGGGGAGGTGCAGGTCAGGGGAGTGGTCACTCCCCTTTCCTTTGTCCAGTTTCGCACCAGAGCAGGGCTAAGGGGTTCCTGAAGCGGTGTAGACTGGCTTATGCAGAAATGGGCACCATGTGTGCCCATGAAAGCATTTCCAGAGGCTGGGGGAGGCTACTCCTCCCCTGCCTTCACACCATTTTCCAAAGGGAGAGGGTGTAACACCCTCTCTCAGAGGAAGTCCTTTGTTCTGCCATCCTGGGCCAAGCCTGGCTGGACCCCAGGAGGGCAGAAACCTGTCTGAGGGGTTGGCAGCAGCAGCAGCTGCAGTGAAACCCCAGGAGAGGCAGTTTGGCAGTACCAGGGTCTGTGCTACAGACCACTGGGATCATGGGATTGTGCCAACTATGCCAGGATGGCATAGAGGGGGCAATTCCATGATTTTAGACATGTTACATGGCCATATTCGAAGTTACCATTGTGAAGCTACATTTAGGTAGTGACCTATATGTAGTGCATGCGTGTAATGGTGTCCCCGCACTCACAAAGTCCGGGGAATTGGCCCTGAACAATGTGGGGGCACCTTGGCTAGTGCCAGGGTGCCCTCACACTAAGTAACTTTGCACCTAACCTTTACCAGGTAAAGGTTAGACATGTAGGTGACTTATAAGTTACTTAAGTGCAGTGTAAAATGGCTGTGAAATAACGTGGAAGTTATTTCACTCAGGCTGCAGTGGCAGGCCTGTGTAAGAATTGTCAGAGCTCCCTATGGGTGGCAAAAGAAATGCTGCAGCCCATAGGGATCTCCTGGAACCCCAATACCCTGGGTACCTTAGTACCATATACTAGGGAATTATAAGGGTGTTCAAGTAAGCCAATGTAAATTGGTAAAATTGGTCACTAGCCTGTTAGTGACAATTTGAAAGAAATGAGAGAGCATAACCACTGAGGTTCTGGATAGCAGAGCCTCAGTGAGACAGTTAGTCACTACACAGGTAACACATTCAGGCACACTTATGAGCACTGGGGCCCTGGCTGGCAGGGTCCCAGTGGCACATACAACTAAAACAACATATATACAGTGAAAAATGGGGGTAACATGCCAGGCAAGATGGTACTTTCCTACAGGACGTTACCACCTGCACCGAACAACTAGACACAGATCAGAATTCAATTACACACAATGGGAACACTGTTCAACTCCGCCTGTGGGAAGCCCGAGGCATTATTCAGATGAATTCATTTATTTTCCTGGGCATAAGATTAAGAATGCAGTGTTCAAGTTACCATCTTCTAAAATTAGGAACAGTTTGCTAACAAACACAAAATTTATTTATTCAGATTTCTTTGTTTTCCGACTTGCAGTTGAAGGCTATGAATACTGGAAGAACACTATTGATGTAAAGAGTGCATGGGGAACACAGAATTGGCAAATTCAGGGTAGGGAAGCTTTATTTAGAGCACACCTTATTCCTGTTCAAATGATCTTTTTGAATGATACAATTCAACAGACATCCTGTCTAGGGTTAGCAAAAATAAAGGAAATTAATGCACCCAATATCGCCACACTAGCAAAAATCACCAACTGGCAATCCTTCCTGAACGTCACTGAGGAAGAATTAGATGCAAAGGTTCAGGCTGGTACATATAATTCTTCACTTTACAGTGCCGGCGGATGTTTATTATAGCCAATAGATGCAAATGGGTGTCAGGCCCGTTTTGTAAATTCCTCAGGGGGTTTCAAGATTAGTGAACTGGACCCTTGCTTTGTCTCAGGTCAACACTTGGGTATAGTTACTACATACAGTGTGGGTAACCTGTGCCAACAGTGGTTACAGACTAACACCTTAGCAACAGTTAAGGAACATCTTAATACTCTTTCTGAAGATATAGACTTGCAGGACTGCTTCTTAGGTCCAAGAAAGCCAGGCTCTAAAAGATTCATCTATGCCATATGCAAGATCTGGAAGCTTTCTCAAATGGAAGCAGCTGTGCGTTTAAGGCAGATAGATAAGAACAATTTGGAAAAGGCTTTAGCTGTTGTGGATAATGGGATGAACACTCTGTCCAACAGGTTATACTCCCCCTAATAACATAGTGTAATTTGCGATTGACATAATTAAGAATTACATGTCCCTTTTAAACCATGGACAAAGTCAGCTGCGTTCCATAAGGCAGTTAGGTTGAACACTACATATTTTGAAAAATGGCCGTGTTTCATGGAAATACATTCAGAGTATTGACCTGTTTGCTACTTTTAATTTATCCAGGGAACAACAGACAATGGCTAAAAGGGAAGCAAGTTTCATCATGCTTCATATAGAGAAGTTAGAAAAGTTGCCTTACACAGTTGCAAAGTCCATCGACAATATGGCTAGTGCATGGCATTATAAATCTGTCTATTTACACCTTTCATTTTTTAAATGCCTGAAACATCTTGCAGTGGGCAGATATGAGCAGCTAGGCCATAGCTATATGAAAGAAGAGTGGGAGCTGCCCTTTCAATATAAATGTTTGAATGGTGAAATGGCGGTCTTTCTTAGTGAAAGCGAATGTGAGACTACTGTTAGTCATTCAATGATTTGCAAACAGGTGTCCCTTCATTGCCTTTGCAATGAGGGTGTCGCAAACTTGGCCTGTTTTCTGAAGGGTACGCCTATCCCTCTGATTCGTCCAGCATTTCATGTACTTTTGAATGGAAGTTATGGGGTCCTGAACGAACAAAGCTGTTGCGGTATACGACCAGGAATTGCCCATGCAATTTCATTCTCTAAGATCGTAACAAGTTGCGGACATATTTTACCCCCCCCCCCCCACACAAGAGATAAGAGTAGCAGAAATGTGATCTCGCATTTATACTACTAATGTAAATTATGACATTCTGAGCAGACTAAAGGCTCTACTGTTCCAGAAACAGGTTGCGTTTGTAGGAGGCTGGACTGGTTTGTAGTGGGTACCTAAGGTACTTACACCTTATACCAGGTCCAGTTATCCCTTATTAGGGAAATGTAGTCACTGTCTAGAAGCCAGGCTGTCTAGAGGTAGCTGTAGGCAGAGCAGCCAAGGCTTATCTAGGAGACATGCAAAGCTCCTGCCATACCACTATAGTTACACAGTACTAATACACAATAAAAGACAATACTCAGTGTTACCAAAAATAAAGGTACTTTATTTTAGTGACACAAAGCCAAAAATATCCTAGAGGCAATACTCCTTCTGGAGGTAGGTATTATACACACTATGGACCAGATGTAGGAAACGTTTTGCATGTCGCAAACTGCGAAAATCGCAGTTTGCGGCATGCATAACGGCCATCGCGATGCTGATTCACATTTTGCGAGTCGGTACCGACTCGCAAAATGTGAATCCGACTCGCAAATAGGAAGAGGTGTTTCCTTTCTATTTGCGACTCGCACCGCGATGTAGAATTGCTTTGTGACCGCGAAAGCGGTCGCAAAGCAATTTGCAGTTAACACCCACTTGAAGTGGGTGGTAACTCATTCGCAAACGGGAAGGGGTCCCTATGGGACCCCTTCCCCTTTATGAATGTCGCTAGAAATATTTTTTCAGAGCAGGCAGTGGTCCAATGGGCCACTGCCTACTCTGAAAAAATGAAACCAAATGGTTTCATTATTTTTTTTGTATTGCAAATCGTTTTCCTTTAAGGAAAACAGGCTGCAATAAAAATAAAAAAACTGCTTTATTAAAAAAGCAGTCACAGACATGGAGGTCTGCCGTCTCCAGCAGGCCACCATCCCTGTGAGTGCAGGGAATCGCTATGGGATTCGCAAACTGCGACCCACCTCATTAATATTCATGAGGTGGGTCTTTGCGACCCCATAGCGAGTCGCAGAAGGTGTCTGAGACACCTTTCTGCATACAATTTTGCGAGTTGCAAATTGCGAGTCGGTCAGACTCGCAATTTGCAAGTCGCAAAATTGTCTTTGCTACATCTGGCCCTAAATACATTAGTAACTAAAGTCAGGTAAGTAAACAGTCATAGAATAGTGCAAACAGTAGAAAACACAATAGATTGCAATGGGCCTAGGGGCAACACAAACCATATACTAAAATAGTGAAATGCGAATGTCGAATTTACCCCTAGGTAAGTGTAGAGTGTAGAGGGGAGCTGGGAGTGTAGGAAAACACCAAAGGTAAGTAAATTACCCCACCCCAGAGCCCAGGAAAGCAGGAGTAAAGTACAGCAAGTTTCCTCAGGACACACTACAAGTCGTGATATAGGACTACACAAGAACCAAGCAAGACTGCAAGCAACAAACAATGGATTCCTGGACCTTGTGACCTGTGGAGAGAGGAGACCAAGTCTAGAAGTTGAAGAAGAGTCCAGGAAGAACAGGAGCCCCTGCCAACCTAGAAGAAGGTGCAAAAGTGGATTCTCCGATTAGAAGAAAAGTACAGAAGTGCACCAAAGAAGATGGCTGTGGGTTACTGCTTAGTGCAAGAGACGTTCCATGTTGAGTTGTTGGATGCAGGCTGTTTGCATCGCTGGATTCTACCAACAAGCCTTGGTTCAAGCAAATACGTGGTTTGCGTCAAAGAGGAGTTGCCTGGACCCAGGAGGGACCTCAAACTGAGGAGGCAGAGGGAGATCTCAGCACTTCAGAGAGCCCTCAGCAGACCATGCAGCACCCACAGGAGTCCCAGAACATGGGGACAAAGAAGATGCAAAATGTGGTCGTCGCAGCACTACACTGGAGGATCCCATGCCGCCGGAGAACAACTCAGGGAGCTGTGCGTCACAGGATGGAGTGCTGGGGACCTGGGCTATGCTGTGCACGAAGGACGATTGGAAGAAGTGCACAGAAGCCCAAGAAGCTGCTGAAGACACGGTGCACAGGGGTACTGTCGCAGCACGGGGAGGCAAGCTCTTACCTCCACCAAATTTGGACAGCTGGACCTTTGGACAGTCTTGGTCACTTCGGTCCAAGGAGAGGAGTCTCAGAGTACTGGTTGTTGTCACAGAAGGGTGCTTGCTGAAGCAGGGAAGTGACCCTGTCACTCCACAGAAGATTCCTTCAGTTCTTCTGGTGCAGGATGAAGACAGGAAGTCCTCAGAGCGTGCACACTTTGGAAACTGTTGCAAATGCTGGCTGGAACTGAAGTTGCAGGTCACAGGAGTCGTCCTGGATATTTTGTTGCAGTTACAGCAGTTCCTGGAGCAGTCTGCGGTTGATCCGACAGTCAGAAGCTGAAGCAGAGGATGCAGAGGAGTCCTGGAGGAATTTTGCAAACCGAATCTGAGAAAACACCCGGAGGAGAGACCATAAATTGCCCTGAGAGGGGGATTGGCTTCCTACCAAGGTATGCACCTATCAGGATAGGCCTCTGATGTCACCTGCTGGCACTGGTCACTCAGAGGTCTCCAGATGTTCCCCACACCTTGGAATCCAAGATGGGTAACGCCAGGGACACTCTGGAGGAGCTCTGGGCACCACACCTGGGGTGGTGATGGACATGGGGAGTGGTCACGCCCGTTTCCTTTGTCCAGTTTCGTGCCAGAGCTAGGAATGGGGGTCGCTGATCTGGTGTAGACTGGATTATGCAAGGGGGGCACCATTTGTGCCCCTTCAAAGCATTTCCAGAGGCTCTGGGAAGATACCCCTCCCAAGCCTGTAACACCTATTTCCAATGGGCGAGGGTGTAACCCCTCTCTCTTAAAGGAAATGCATTGTTCTGCCTTCCTGGGATTGAGCTGCTCAATCCCCAGGAGGGCAGAAACCTGTCTGTGAGGTGGCAGCAGCTGGGGCCGCAGTGGAAACCTCAGAGAGCTGGTTTGGCAGCATTGGGGTTCCATGGTGGAGCCCCCAGGGTGCATGGAATTGGCCCCCCAATACCAGAATCTGATTGGGGGTACAATTTCTCAATCTTAGTGTAGGAGGCTGGACTGGCTTGTAGTGAGTACCAAGGGGTACTTGCACCTTGCACCAGGCCCAGTTATCCCTTATTAGTGTATAGGGTGTCTAGCAGCTTAGGCTGATAGATAATGGTAGCTTAGCAGAGCAGCTTAGGCTGAACTAGGAGACGTGTGAAGCTACTACAGTACCACTTAGTGTCATATGCACAATATCATAAGAAAACACAATACACAAGTATACTAAAAATAAAGGTACTTTATTTTTATGACAATATGCCAAAGTATCTTAGAGTGTACCCTCAGTGAGAGGATAGGAAATATACACAAGATATATATACACAATAGCAAAAATATGCAGTATAGTCTTAGAAAACAGTGCAAACAATGTATAGTTACAATAGGATGCAATGGGGAAACATAGGGATAGGGGCAACACAAACCATATACTCCAAAAGTGGAATGCGAACCACGAATGGACCTCAACCCTATGTGACCTTGTAGAGGGTTACTGGGACTATTAGAAAATAGTGAGAGTTAGAAAAATAACCCTCCCCAAGACCCTGAAAAGTGAGTGCAAAGTGCACTAAAGTTCCCCTAAGGACAAAATAGTCGTGTTAGAGGGAAAATGCAAGGAAAACACAAATCAGCAATGCAACAACGATGGATTCCTGACTGAGGGTACCTGTGGAACAAGGGGACCAAGTCCAAAAGTCACAAGCAACTCGGAGATGGGCAGATGCCCAAGAAATGCCAGCGGTTGGTGCAAAGAAGCTCTTACTAGGCTGAAGAACTGTGAATACTGCAGGAACGACAAGGGCTAGAGACTTCCCCTTTGGAGGATGGATCCCCCACGCCTTGGAGAGTCGTGCAGAAGTGTTTTCCCGCCGGATGGATGCCAACAAGCCTTGCTACACGCAAATCGTGCGTTTGGCGTTTTTGGACGCTGCTGGGGCCCAGAAGGGACCAGGAGGTCGCAAATTGGACCTGCAGAGAGAGGGGACGTCGAGCAAGACAAGGAGCCCTCACTGAAGCAGGTAGCACCCGGAGAAGTGCCAGAAACAGGCACTACGAGGATGCGTGAAACAGTGCTCGCCGAAGTTGCACAAAGGAGTCCCACGTCGCCGGAGACCAACTTAGAAAGTCGTGCAATGCAGGTTAGAGTGCCGTGGACCCAGGCTTGGCTGTGCACGAAGGATTTCCGCCGGAAGTGCACAGGGGCCGGAGTAGCTTGCAAAGTCGCGGTTCCCAGCAATGCAGCCCAGCGAGGTGAGGCAAGGACTTACCTCCACCAAACTTGGGCTGAAGAGTCACTGGACTGTGGGGGTCACTTGGACAGCGTCGCTGGATTCGAGGGACCTCGCTCGTCGTGCTGAGAGGAGACCCAAGGGACCGGTAATGCAGCTTTTTGGTGCCTGCGGTTGCAGGGGGAAGATTCCGTCGACCCACGGGAGATTTCTTCGGAGCTTCTGGTGCAGAGAGGAGGCAGGCTACCCCCACAGCATGCACAAGCAGGAAAACAGTTGAGAAGGCGGCAGGATCAGCGTTACAGAGTTGCAGTAGTCGTCTTTGCTACTATGTTGCAGGTTTGCAGGCTTCCAGCGCGGTCAGCAGTCGATTCCTTATCAGAAGGTGAAGAGGGAGATGCAGAGGAACTCGGCTGAGCTCATGCATTCGTTATCTAAAGTTTCCCCAGAGACAGAGACCCTAAATAGCCAGAAAAGAGGGTTTGGCTACCTAGGAGAGAGGAAAGGCTACTAACACCTGAGGGAGCCTATCAGCAGGAGTCTCTGACGTCACCTGGTGGCACTGGCCACTCAGAGCAGTCCAGTGTGCCAGCAGCACCTCTGTTTCCAAGATGGCAGAGGTCTGGAGCACACTGGAGGAGCTCTGGACACCTCCCAGGGGAGGTGCAGGTCAGGGGAGTGGTCACTCCCCTTTCCTTTTTCCAGTTTCGCGCCAGAGCAGGGGCTAAGGGGTCCCTGAACCGGTGTAGACTGGCTTATGCAGAATTGGGCACATCTGTGCCCAACAAAGCATTTCCAGAGGCTGGGGGAGGCTACTCCTCCCCTGCCTTCACACCATTTTCCAAAGGGAGAGGGTGTCACACCCTCTCTCAGAGGAAGTTCTTTGTTCTGCCATCCTGGGCCAGGCCTGGCTGGACCCCAGGAGGGCAGCTGCCTGTCTGAGGGGTTGGCAGCAGCAGCAGTTGCAGAGAAACCCCAGGAAGGGCAGTCTGGCAGTACCAGGGTCTGTGCTACAGACCACTGGGATCATGGAATTGTACCAACAATGCCAGGATGGCATAGAGGGGGCAATTCCATGATCATAGACATGTTACATGGCCATATTCGGAGTTACCATGGTGAAGCTACATATAGGTAGTGACCTATATGTAGTGCACGCGTGTAATGGTGTCCCCGCACTCACAAAGTTCAGTGAATTGGCTCTGAACAATGTGGGGGCACCTTGGCTAGTGCCAGGGTGCCCTCACACTAAGTAACTTTGCACCTAACCTTTACCAGGTAAAGGTTAGACATATAGGTGACTTATAAGTTACTTAAGTGCAGTGTAAAATGGCTGTGAAATAACGTGGACGTTATTTCACTCAGGCTGCAGTGGCAGGCCTGTGTAAGAATTGTCAGAGCTCCCTATGGGTGGCAAAAGAAATGCTGCAGCCCATAGGGATCTCCTGGAACCCCAATACCCTGGGTACCTCAGTACCATATACTAGGGAATTATAAGGGTGTTCCAGTAAGCCAATGTAAATTGGTAAAAATGGTCACTAGCCTGTTAGTGACAATTTGGAAAGAAATGAGAGAGCATAACCACTGAGGTTCTGATTAGCAGAGCCTCAGTGAGACAGTTAGGCACCACACAGGGAACATATACATGCACACCTATGAGCACTGGGGCCCTGTGTGACAGGGTCCCAGTGACACATACATATAGGCCCCAAACCTATGAGCACTGGGGTCCTGACCAGCAGGATCCCAGTGACACATAACAAACATACTGAAAACATAGTGTTTTCACTATGAGCACTGAGGCCTGGCTATCAGGATCCCAGTGAGACAGTGAAAACAGTGACAAACACCCTGACATACACTCACAAACAGGCCAAAAGTGGGGGTAACAAGGCTAGAAAGAGGCTACCTTCTCACACAACCCCCCCCCAAACGAAGGACAATAAGGCTAACCTTGGCCAGTTGAGACTTTATTGTCTAAGTGGTGATAAGTAGAGAGTAGCTCTGCAATAGACTGGTTACTCCCTTTATCATCCACTATATGGTTACTTCCCTGTGGGGATGTAAACCACCCTGTTTGAAGTTTTTTAGCTAAGCAACAATGTGAAGATGTATTTTCAGAGTTTCTATCAGTAAGTTTTAGTTTAGAGCAGTGGGAATTGTCCACTGAACCTATTTGTAGTGATGGAAATGCCAGACAGGGATGCTGTCTCAGAAAAGCCATAGCTGGGCAAAAACTTTGTCCATCTGGCTGGAAGAGAGAACAGGGATGCTGTTTCTCTTGAGTTGGAGCAGGGCAGGGATGCTGTCCTATCAGCTCCACACTAGGGCAGGGATGCTGTCCTAAGTGTTGTGAGGCAGTGCAGAGTTTCTGCACTAAAGTTTCTCTGGGAGGGTTGGAGGGATGCTCCATGTTAACTAAAATGGTGCTCTTTTTCTCACCAATGTTAGTTATCCCACAGAGAGGTACTTCTACCTCAGGGAGTCCAGCTTTGCCAGCTGATGATTCCCTTGGAACAGGTGCCACCCCAGGAGAGGTTTCTCCCACCACAGGAATAGTATCCTGAATGGTAGGGTGGTTAGGGGATACTGTGATACCCTTTTTACCTGTTGATGGAGAGGGATCCTGAGTTTTCAGGCCTTCTCTCCTTTGCTTTTTCATTTCACTTGAAATGAGAGGGAACAATTCCTCAGGGATGCCCAGCATGGCTGCATGGGCATAAACCTCTACATCAGCCCAACCTGAGGCCTCTAGGTCATTACCTAAGAGACAGTCTACAGGTAAGCTAGGTGATACCACCACCTGCTTAGGGCCAGTAACTCCACCCCAACTAAACTGAATTATAGCTAAGGGAAGAAACTTAGTGGAGTTATGGACATCAATAATCTTATACTGTTGTCCAATGATGTGTTGTTCAGGAGGCACTAGGTTTTCAGTCACCAAAGTGAAACTGGCACCTGTGTCCCTGTAGGCCAAGGCCTCAACACCATTTATTGAAACTGTCTGCCTGTACTTATCCATTGTAAGGGGACAAGCAGCCAGTGTGGCAAGGCCAATGCCACTAGGTGTGACAGAAACTGTCTTGGGACTGATTACATCAGTTTCCACTATGGACCCATAAGTGAACCCAACTACACCCTTTGCTTGACTGTTGCCAGCAGTCCCACCACTAGTACCACTACTGCTAGGGGCACTAGAGCTTGATGTATTAGTGGTGGTAGGGTCAGGGGGTTTACCTGGACAGGACTTATCCCCTGGCCTATGGCCTCTGTTTTTACACACAAAGCACCAAGGCTTTTTAATGTGTGCAGGTTGGGAAGAAGAGGAAGAATTTGTTTTATCCCCACCCTCTGAAGAGTGTTTAAGATTTGAAGTGGGATCTTTGGCTTTACCCTTATCCCCATGCTTATCTTGAGATTTTTCACCATCTTTCTTCTTATTGCCATCTTTGTCACCCCCTGTATGAACTTTTCTGTTCACCCTTGTTCTGACCCATTTGTCTGCCTTCTTTCCCAATTCTTGGGGAGAGGTCAGATCAGAGTCTACCAGGTACTGGTGCAACAAATCAGACACACAATTATTAAGTATATGCTCTCTCAGGATTGTGTTATACAGGCTTTCATAATCAGTAACTTTACTGCCATGTAACCACCCCTCCAAGGCCTTCACTGCCTGGTCAATGAAATCAACCCAGTCTTGTGAAGACTCCTTTTTGGTCTCTCTGAACTTTATCCTGTACTGTTCAGTGGTTAAGCCATAACCATCCAGGAGTGCATTCTTAAGAACTGTAAAATTATTGGCATCATTTTCTTTCACAGTAAGGAGCCTATCCCTACCTTTTCCACTAAATGATAGCCATAGGATAGCAGCCCACTGCTTTTGAGGGACATCCTGTACAGCACAGGCCCTCTCAAGTGCAGCAAACCACTTGTTAATGTCATCCCCCTCCTTATAAGGGGGAACTATCTTGTGCAGATTCCTGGAATCATGCTCTTTTGCAGGATGACTATGGGGAATACTGCTGCTGCCACCATGGGTATCTAAACCCAACTTCTGTCTTTCCTTCTCTAATTCTAAAGACTGTCTATCCAAATCCAGCTGTTGCTTCTTGAGCTTCAGTCTGGTTTGTTCCACTCTCAATCTATTGAGCTCCCTTTCTAACAATCTGTCATCAGGGTGGGTGGGAGGGACATTTCTAGATACAGAGGTATGATGGGAATGAACAGAAGGAGACCTGTCCCTTACAGAAGGCACCCTAACAGCTTGGCTAACAGTATAATGTGAGAGCACACCATCAGTATGGTGTGATTCAACCTCTGTACCAACTATGCTAGACTGTCTAGTAATGGGCAGGCTGAGAAGTTTCTTTCCTGAATCTTTTCCTGGGGGAGTCCCTGGATCAGATTGAGAACCATTAGCTACTTTTTCACCAGATTGGGCACTTATGGCCTTATCCTGTACTCTAAGCATGTTAATTAACAGTTCTAAGGAAGGATTCTTCCCTATACTCAAACCTCTCTCTATGCAGAGACTCCTTGCTCCTTTCCAGCTAAGGTGATCATATGCAAGTTTGGACAGTTCAACATTTTTGCCTGTGCCAGACATATTTAGAGAGAGTTAAAGTGATAGAAAAAGTGAAGAAAGTTTTCAGAACTTTTTGGAAAGACAGAAAAAAAACTTTTTAAACTTTTAAGAACTTTTTGAAAGTTTATAAGTACTTTTCAGCACTTTAGAAAAGAGTGAAAAGAGGAAATGCAAAACTTTTTGGCTATGTGTATATACACTCACCTTGTTTTGTATATTTTTCTCTTATGAAAAGTACAATGACAAGAGTGGTAAGTAGTCTCAAGCACTTATCCCACCACTGCACAACCAATGTAGGAGGCTGGACTGGCTTGTAGTGAGTACCAAGGGGTACTTGCACCTTGCACCAGGCCCAGTTATCCCTTATTAGTGTATAGGGTGTCTAGCAGCTTAGGCTGATAGATAATGGTAGCTTAGCAGAGCAGCTTAGGCTGAACTAGGAGACGTGTGAAGCTACTACAGTACCACTTAGTGTCATATGCACAATATCATAAGAAAACACAATACACAAGTATACTAAAAATAAAGGTACTTTATTTTTATGACAATATGCCAAAGTATCTTAGAGTGTACCCTCAGTGAGAGGATAGGAAATATACACAAGATATATATACACAATAGCAAAAATATGCAGTATAGTCTTAGAAAACAGTGCAAACAATGTATAGTTACAATAGGATGCAATGGGGAAACATAGGGATAGGGGCAACACAAACCATATACTCCAAAAGTGGAATGCGAACCACGAATGGACCTCAACCCTATGTGACCTTGTAGAGGGTCGCTGGGACTATTAGAAAATAGTGAGAGTTAGAAAAATAACCCTCCCAAGACCCTGAAAAGTGAGTGCAAAGTGCACTAAAGTTCCCCTAAGGACAAAATAGTCGTGTTAGAGGGAAAATGCAAGGAAAACACAAATCAGCAATGCAACAACGATGGATTCCTGACTGAGGGTACCTGTGGAACAAGGGGACCAAGTCCAAAAGTCACAAGCAACTCGGAGATGGGCAGATGCCCAAGAAATGCCAGCGGTTGGTGCAAAGAAGCTCTTACTAGGCTGAAGAACTGTGAATACTGCAGGAACGACAAGGGCTAGAGACTTTCCCTTTGGAGGATGGATCCCCCACGCCTTGGAGAGTCGTGCAGAAGTGTTTTCCCGCCGGATGGACGCCAACAAGCCTTGCTACACGCAAATCGTGCGTTTGGCATTTTTGGACGCTGCTGGGGCTCAGGAGGGACCAGGAGGTCGCAAATTGGACCTGCAGAGAGAGGGGACGTCGAGCAAGACAAGGAGTCCTCACTGAAGCAGGTAGCACCCGGAGAAGTGCCAGAAACAGGCACTACAAGGATGCGTGAAATGGTGCTCGCCGAAGTTGCACAAAGGAGTCCCACGTCGCCGGAGACCAACTTAGAAAGTCGTGCAATGCAGGTTAGAGTGCCGTGGACCCAGGCTTGGCTGTGCACGAAGGATTTCCGCCGGAAGTGCACAGGGGCCGGAGTAGCTTGCAAAGTCGCGGTTCCCAGCAATGCAGCCCAGCGAGGTGAGGCAAGGACTTACCTCCACCAAACTTGGGCTGAAGAGTCACTGGACTGTGGGGGTCACTTGGACAGTGTCGCTGGATTCGAGGGACCTCGCTTGTCGTGCTGAGAGGAGACCCAAGGGACCGGTAATGCAGCTTTTTGGTGCCTGTGGTTGCAGGGGGAAGATTCCGTCGACCCACGGGAGATTTCTTCGGAGCTTCTGGTGCAGAGAGGAGGCAGGCTACCCCCACAGCATGCACAAGCAGGAAAACAGTCGAGAAGGCGGCAGGATCAGCGTTACAGAGTTGCAGTAGTCGTCTTTGCTACTATGTTGCAGGTTTGCAGGCTTCCAGCGCGGTCAGCAGTCGATTCCTTATCAGAAGGTGAAGAGGGAGATGCAGAGGAACTCGGCTGAGCTCATGCATTCGTTATCTAAAGTTTCCCCAGAGACAGAGACCCTAAATAGCCAGAAAAGAGGGTTTGGCTACCTAGGAGAGAGGAAAGGCTACTAACACCTGAAGGAGCGTATCAGCAGGAGTCTCTGACGTCACCTGGTGGCACTGGCCACTCAGAGCAGTCCAGTGTGCCAGCAGCACCTCTGTTTCCAAGATGGCAGAGGTCTGGAGCACACTGGAGGAGCTCTGGACACCTCCCAGGGGAGGTGCAGGTCAGGGGAGGAGTGGTCACTCCCCTTTCCTTTTTCCAGTTTCGCGCCAGAGCAGGGGCTAAGGGGTCCCTGAACCGGTGTAGACTGGCTTATGCAGAATTGGGCACATCTGTGCCCAACAAAGCATTTCCAGAGGCTGGGGAAGGCTACTCCTCCCCTGCCTTCACACCATTTTCCAAAGGGAGAGGGTGTCACACCCTCTCTCAGAGGAAGTTCTTTGTTCTGCCATCCTGGGCCAGGCCTGGCTGGACCCCAGGAGGGCAGCTGCCTGTCTGAGGGGTTGGCAGCAGCAGCAGTTGCAGAGAAACCCCAGGAAGGGCAGTCTGGCAGTACCAGGGTCTGTGCTACAGACCACTGGGATCATGGAATTGTACCAACAATGCCAGGATGGCATAGAGGGGGCAATTCCATGATCATAGACATGTTACATGGCCATATTCGGAGTTACCATGGTGAAGCTACATATAGGTAGTGACCTATATGTAGTGCACGCGTGTAATGGTGTCCCCGCACTCACAAAGTTCAGTGAATTGGCTCTGAACAATGTGGGGGCACCTTGGCTAGTGCCAGGGTGCCCTCACACTAAGTAACTTTGCACCTAACCTTTACCAGGTAAAGGTTAGACATATAGGTGACTTATAAGTTACTTAAGTGCAGTGTAAAATGGCTGTGAAATAACGTGGACGTTATTTCACTCAGGCTGCAGTGGCAGGCCTGTGTAAGAATTGTCAGAGCTCCCTATGGGTGGCAAAAGAAATGCTGCAGCCCATAGGGATCTCCTGGAACCCCAATACCCTGGGTACCTCAGTACCATATACTAGGGAATTATAAGGGTGTTCCAGTAAGCCAATGTAAATTGGTAAAAATGGTCACTAGCCTGTTAGTGACAATTTGGAAAGAAATGAGAGAGCATAACCACTGAGGTTCTGATTAGCAGAGCCTCAGTGAGACAGTTAGGCACCACACAGGGAACATATACATGCACACCTATTAGCACTGGGGCCCTGTGTGACAGGGTCCCAGTGACACATACATATAGGCCCCAAACCTATGAGCACTGGGGTCCTGACCAGCAGGATCCCAGTGACACATAACAAACATACTGAAAACATAGTGTTTTCACTATGAGCACTGAGGCCTGGCTATCAGGATCCCAGTGAGACAGTGAAAACAGTGACAAACACCCTGACATACACTCACAAACAGGCCAAAAGTGGGGGTAACAAGGCTAGAAAGAGGCTACCTTCTCACACTTAGACACCTCACATGGCCATATTAGGAGTTATCATTGTGAAGCTACATATATGTATTGACATATTTGTAGTGCACGCTTATAATGGTGTCCCCGCACTCACGAAGTCCAGGAAATTGGTCCTGGACAATGTGGGTACACCTTTACCAGTGCAAGGGTGCCCTTGCACACAGTAACTTTGCACCTAGCCTTCAGTAACTGAAGGTTAGACATATAGGTAACTTGTAAGTTACCTGGTGCAGTGAAAAATGGCTGTGAAATAGTGTGCGCACTTTTTCACGCAGGCTGCTATGGCAGTCCTGTGAAAGGGTTTGTCGGAGCTCCTTATGGGTGGCAAAAGAAATGCTGCAGCCCATAAGGATCTCCTGGAACCCCAATGCACTGGGTACCTAGGTACCATATACTAGGGACTTATAAGGGGGGTCCAGTGTGCCAATCAGACTTGGAATTTGGAGTCACTAAACTGTATTGACAAATTTGGTTAGGAGAGAGAGCATAAGCACTGGAGTTCTGGTTAGCAGAACTTCAGTGACACAGTCAAGCCTACTGACAACAAATATAGGCCACAAATTATGAGCACTGGGGTCCTGGCTAGCAGGATCCGAGTGAGACAGTCAAAACACACTGACAAACAGGTAGAAATTGGGGGTAGCATGCCAAGAAAGATGGTACTTTCCTACAGCATTGACATTGGCTAGAGAGATGTATGCTCTCCAGATAGCGAGAGCATCAGCCAAGATACAACCCCTATTAAATACCAACTTCCTCAAGCACTTTGGAGAGCTGGTATCCAGAATTTTCAACGCTTCGAGCACTGCAGGGATTGTGCTCTTCTTTAAGGCCATCGGGTCTGGATTTGTGTCCATCTTCCAGACTGTCTTAGGAATCATTCCTTCAGCCATCCATTCACCCTTTTTTTAAGTGTGTTTGGCAGCTTCCCTGTGACTTTGGCATTGATAGGCGGTATACTGCTCCTATTGTTCCTGATATTCATTGGTTGTGCCTTCCCACCTAAGCGGAGTGATGGAGCTACTACCACCAGCCCAGCTGTGCTGTGATCGCATGGTATAGTTCTTTGGTGCACTGTTGCTGGAAGAATTGGAGCATGATTGGTCATTGCCATTCCGACCAGTCCTGTGGTGTGTGCAACCACTCTTTCATTGCACATGGTGCCTCTTCGAATAACTACCTTCAGTGTGCCTTGCTGCTCCACCCGTGCCTCTAATGGACAAAGAACTGCTGATGTTCCCGATGAGGGTTCATTCACTATCGTGCCCCATGAGATTGAGGCTGATTCGCAAGGCCACTTACGAGCCGCCCTTGGTTAACTGTGTGGCTCCTTTGGGCACTTTGGATGGTGCTGCTTTCGTGGGAGATCCAGCGCCTGAGGCTGCTGCGCACTACTGAATGGCCTTCCTTTTGATTTTAACAAGTTTTTAATTAGATTTTAGGTATGTCTTAATATTATTTTAGCTTGTTTTAGTCCAGACCATTTTAGCTTTGGTTCATTAACTTTCTCTGGTGTCATCATTATGGCGTCATACTTGTTCTGGCAATGGAGAGGGTGTAGTGGATCCTATTTAGTTTTAATGCAAATCAGGAGTTTGGCTTAGCCTTCTGGCTTGGAGGCCTGTGTCCCTGTCACCTAGTGACTTTTATGGATCAAATCTGTTTATTGCTTTAAGAGATAAGAAACACATTGCACAGCTCTGTGCCTACAACCTTGACGGCCGGCAGCAAATAACATCATCTGTCCATGGTCCCCAATACGGGTTACAGTAGAGAGAATTGATATAACCTGGACTAAGTGCAATATTGTCTCTCTCACCTCAAACAGTAGTAACAAGAGCAGGTATCATAAAAAAGGAAACCAGTGTAGGAGGCTGGTCTGGCTTGTAGTGGGTACCAGAGGTATTTACACCTTGTGCCAGGTCCAGTTATCCCTTATTAGTGTAGAAGAGGTGTTTCTAGCAGCTTAGGCTGTTAGAAGGTAGCTATAGCAGAGCAGCTTAGGCTGAACTAGGAGACATGCAAAGCTCCTACTATACCACTGGTGTCATATGCACAATATCATAAGAAAACACAATGCACAGATATACTAAAAATAAAGTTACTTTATTTTTATGACAATATGCCAAAAGTATCTCAGTGAGTACCCTCAGTATGAGGATGCCAAATATACACAATATATATCTGTACACAATACCAAAAATATGCAGTAATAGCAAAAGGAAGTAATGCAAGCAGTGTAAAGTTACAATAGATTGCAATAGGGGCACATAGGTATAGGGGCAACACAAACCATATACTCCAAAAGTGGAATGCGAACCACAAATGGACCCCAAACCTATGTGAGCTTGTAGAGGGTCGCTGGGACTGTAAGAAAACAGTGAGGGTTAGAAAAATAGCCCACCCCAAGACCCTGTAAGGTAGGTGTAAAGTGCACCTACAACCCCCAGAGAGCACAGAAGTTGTGATAGGGGGATTCTGCAAGGTAAACCAACACCACCAATGCAACAACAGTGGATTTCCGGACCTGAGTACCTGTAAGACAAGGGGACCAAGTCAAGAGTCGCGACAGTGTCGAGAGTGGGCAGGAGCCCAAGAAATGCCAGCTGAGGGTGTAAGGAAGCTGCCACCAGATGGTAGAAGCTGTGGATTCTGTAAGAACGAAGAGGGCTAGAAACTTCCCCTTTGGAGGATGGATGTCCCACGTCGTGAAGAAGCTTGCAGAGGTGTTCCCACGCAGAAATACCGCAAACAAGCCTTGCTAGCTGCAAGGGTCGCGGTTAGGGTTTTTAGATGCTGCTGTGGCCCAGGAGGAACCAGGATGTCGCCACTTGGATGAGGAGACAGAGGGGGCGCCCAGCAAGTCAGGGAGCCCTCACAGAAGCAGGCAGCACCTGCAGAAGTACCAGAACAAGCACTTAGAAGAGGAGTGAACCAGAGTCCACCTGAAGTCAGAAAAGGGAGTCCCACGACGCCAGAGGACAACTCAGAAGGTTGTGCACTGCAGGTTAGAGTGTCGGGGACCCAGGCTCGGCTGTGCACAAAGGAAATCCTGGAAGAGTGCACAGGAGCCGGAGCAGCTGCAAATCACGCGGTACCCAGCAATGCAGTCTAGCGTGGGGAGGCAAGGACATACCTCCACCAAACGTGGACTGAAGAGTCATTGGACTGTGGGAGTCACTTGGACAGAGTTGCTGAGTTCCAGAGACCACGCTCGTCGTGCTGAGAGGGGACCCAGAGGCCCGGTGATGCAGTCTTTTGTTGCCTGCGGTTGCAGGGGGAAGGTTCCGTCGACCCACGGGAGATTTCTTCAGAGCTCCTGGTGCAGAAAGGAGGCAGGCTACCCCCAGAGCATGCACCACCAGGAAACAGTCGAGAAAGCCGGCAGGATGAGCGATACAAGGTTGCTAGTAGTCGTCTTTGCTACTTTGTTGCGGTTTTGCAGGCGTCCTGAGCAGTCAGCGGTCGATCCTTTGGCAGAAGGTGAAGAGGGAGATGTGAAAAAGTAGCCTCTTTCTAGCCTTGTTACCCCCACTTTTGGACTGTTTGTGAGTATATGTCAGGGTGTTTTCACTGTCTCACTGGGATCCTGCTAGCCAGGGCCCAGTGCTCATAGTGAAAACCCTATGTTGTCAGTATGTTTGTTATGTGTCACTGGGACCCTGCTAGCCAGGACCCCAGTGCTCATAAGTTTGTGGCCTATATATATATGTGTTCCCTGTGTGATGCCTAACTGTCTCACTGAGGCTCTTCTAACCAGAACCTCAGTGGTTATGCTCTCTCTGCTTTCCAAATTGTCACTAACAGGCTAGTGACCAATTTTACCAATTCACATTGGCATACTGGAACACCCTTATAATTTCCTAGTATATGGTACTGAGGTACCCGGGGTATTGGAGTTCCAGGAGATCCCTATGGGCTGCAGCATTTCTTTTGCCACCCATAGGGAGCTCTGACAATTCGTACACATGCCTGCCACTGCAGCCTGAGTGAAATAATGCCCACATTATTTCACAGCCATTTTACACTGCACATAAGTAACTTATAAGTCACCTATATGTCTAACCTTCACCTGGTGAAGGTTGGGTGCAAAGTTACTTAGTGTGTGGGCACACTGGCACTAGCCAAGGTGCCCCCACATTGTTCAGGGCAAATTCCCCGGACTTTGTGAGTGCAGGGACACCATTTCACGCGTGCACTATACATAGGTCACTACCTATGTATAGCGTCACAATGGTAACTCTGAACATGGCCATGTAACATATCTAAGATCATGGAATTGTCACCACCATTCTGGCATTGGGGAGACAATTCCATGATCCCCGGGTCTCTAGCACAGAACCCGGGTACTGCCAAACTGCCTTTCCCGGGGTTTCACTGCAGCTGCTGCTGCTGCCAACCCCTCAGACAAGTTTCTGCCCCCCTGGGGTCCAGGCAGCCCTGGCCCAGGAAGGCAGAACAAAGGATTTCCTCTGAGAGAGGGTGTGACACCCTCTCCCTTTGGAAATAGGTGTGAAGGCTGGGGAGGAGTAGCCTCCCCCAGCCTCTGGAAATGCTTTAATGGGCACAGATGCTGCCCATCTCTGCATAAGCCAGTCTACACCGGTTTAGTGATCCCCAAGCCCTGCTCTGGCGCGAAACTGGACAAATTAAAGGGGAGTGACCACTCCCCTGACATGCACCTCCCAGGGGAGGTGCCCAGAGCTCCTCCAGTGTGCCCCAGACCTCTGCCATCTTGGAAACAGAGGTGTTGCTGGCACACTGGACTGCTCTGAGTGGCCAGTGCCATCAGGTAACGTCAGAGACTCCTTCTGATAGGCTCTTACCTTTCTTACTAGCCTATCCTCCTTCCTAGGTAGCCAAACCTCCTTTTCTGGCTAGTTAGGGTTTCTGCTTTGTGGAATTCATCAGATACCGAATGCAAGAGCTCACCAGAGTTCCTCTGCATCTCCTGTAGGAGGCTGGCCTGGCTTGTAGTGGGTACCAAGGGGTACTTACACTCTATACCAGGTCCAGTTATCCCTTATTAGTGTAGAAGAGGTGTTTCTAGCAGCTTAGGCTGATAGAAGGTAGCTATAGCAGAGCAGCTTAGGCTCAACTAGGAGGCAGAAACCTGTCTGAGGGGTTGGCAGCAGCAGCAGCTGCAGTGCAAACCCTGAAAAGGCAGTTTGTCAGTACCCGGGTTCTGTGCTAGAGACCCGGGGGATCATGGAATTGTCAATGGGGTGACAATTCCATGATCTTAGACATGTTACATGGCCATGTTCGGAGTTACCATTGTGAAGCTATACATAGGTAGTGACCTATGTATAGTGCACGCGTGTAATGGTGTCCTCGCACTCACAATGTCTGGGGAATTTGCCCTGAACGATGTGGGGGTACCTTGGCTAGTGCCAGGGTACCCACACACTAAGTAACATTGCACCCAACCTTCACTTGGTGAAGGTTAGACATATAGGTGACTTATAAGTTACTTAAGTGCAGTGGTAAATGGCTGTGAAATAACGTGGACGTTATTTCACTCAGGCTGCACTGACAGGACAGTGTAAGAATTGTCAGATCTCCCTATGGGTGGCAAACGAAATGGTGCAGCCCATAGGGATGTCCTGGAACCCCAATACCCTGGGTACCTCAGTACCATATACTAGGGAATTATATGGGTGTACCAGTATGTGTAGGAGGCTGGACTGGCTTGTAGTGAGTACCAAGGGGTACTTACACCTTGCACCAGGCCCAGTTATCCCTTATTAGTGTATAGGGTGTCTAGCAGCTTAGGCTGATAGATAATGGTAGCTTAGCAGAGCAGCTTAGGCTGAACTAGGAGACGAGTGAAGCTCCTACAGTACCACTAGTGTCATATGCACAATATCATAAGAAAACACAATACACAGATATACTAAAAATAAAGGTACTTCATTTTTATGACAATATGCCAAAAGTATCTCAGTGAGTACCCTCAGTATGATAGCAAATATACTCAAGATATATGCACACAATACCCAAAATATGCAGTATAGTATTAGAAAACAGTGCAAACAATGTATAGTTACAATAGGATGCAATGGGGACACATAGGGATAGGGGTAACACAAACCATATACTCCAAAAGTGGAATGCGAACCACGAATGGACCCCAAACCTATGTGACCTTGTAGAGGGTCGCTGAGACTGTAAGAAAACAGTTAGGGTTAGAAAAATAGCCCACCCCAAGACCCTGAAAAGTGAGTGCAAAGTGCACTAAAGTTCCCCAAAGGACATAGAAGTCGTGATAGGGGAATTCTGCAGGAAAGACACAAACCAGCAATGCAACAACGATGGATTTCCAGTCGAGGGTACCTGTGGAACAAGGGGACCAAGTCCAAAAGTCACAAGCAAGTCGGAGATGGGCAGATGCCCAGGAAATGCCAGCTGTGGGTGCAAAGAAGCTGCTACTGTACAGTAGAAGCTGAGGATTAGAAGGGCTAGAGACTTCCCCTTTGGAGGATGGACCCTCCACGCCGTGGAGAGTCGTGCAGCAGTGTTTTCCTGAAGAAAGACCGCCAACAAGCCTTGCTAGCTGCAAGTCGTGCAGTTAGCGTTTTTGGATGCTGCTGTGGCCCAGGAGGGACCAGGATGTCGCCAATTGCATCAGGGGACAGAGGGGGCGCCCAGCAAGACAAGGAACCCTCTCAGAAGCAGGCAGCACCCGCAGAAGTGCCGGAACAGGCACAACGAAGAGGAGTGAAACGGCGCTCACCCGAAGTCGCACAAAGGAGTCCCACGTCGCCGGAGGACAACTTAGAAAGTCGTGCAATGCAGGTTAGAGTGCTGTGGACCCAGGCTTGGCTGTGCACACAAGATTTCCACCGGAAGTGCACAGAGGCCGGAGTAGCTGCAAAAGTCGCGGTTCCCAGCAATGCAGTCTGGCGTGGGGAGGCAAGAACTTACCTCTGCCAAACTTGGACTGAAGAGTCACTGGACTGTGGGAGTCACTTAGACAGAGTTGCTGGATTCAAGGGACCTCACTCGTCGTGCTGAGAGGAGACCCAGGGTACCGGTGATGCAGTTCTTTGGTGCCTGCGGTAGCAGGGGGAAGATTCAGTCGACCCACGGGAGATTTCTTCGGAGCTTCTAGTGCAGAGAGGAGGCAGACTACCCCCACAGCATGCACCACCAGGAAAACAGTTGAGAAGGCGGCAGGATCAGCGTTACAGAGTTGCAGTAGTCGTCTTCGCTACTTTGTTGCAGTTTTGCAGGCTTCCAGCGCGGTCAGCAGTTGATTCCTTGGCAGAAGGTGAAGAGAGAGATGCAGAGGAACTCTGATGAGCTCTTGCATTCGTTATCTAAGGAAATCCCCAAAGCAGAGACCCTAAATAACCAGAAAAGAGGGTTTGGCTACTTAGGAGAGAAGATAGGCTAGCAACACCTGAAGGAGCCTATCAGAAGGAGTCTCTGGCGTCACCTGCTGGCACTGGCCACTCAGAGCAGTCCAGTGTGCCAGCAGCACCTCTGTTTCCAAGATGGCAGAGGTCTGGAGCACACTGGAGGAGCTCTGGGCACCTCCCAGGGGAGGTGCAGGTCAGGAGAGTGGTCACTCCCCTTTCCTTTGTCCAGTTTCGCGCCAGAGCAGGGCTGAGGGGTCCCTGAACCGGTGTAGACTGGCTTATGCAGAAATGGGCACCATCTGTGCCCATGAAAGCATTTCCAGAGGCTGGGGGAGGCTACTCCTCCCCGCCCTGACACCTTTTTCCAAAGGGAGAGGGTGTAACACCCTCTCTCTGAGGAAGTCCTTTGTTCTGCCATCCTGGGCCAAGCCTGGCTGGACCCCAGGAGGGCAGAAACCTGTCTGAGGGGTTGGCAGCAGCAGCAGCTGCAGTGAAACAGTGAAGGTAGTTTGGCAGTACCCAGGTCTGAGCTACAGACCTGTGGGATCATGGGATTGTGCCAACAATGCCAGGATGACATAGAGGGGGCAATTCCATGATCTTAGACATGTTACATGGCGATATTCGGAGTTACCATTGTGAAGCTACATATAGGAAGTGACCTATACGTAGTGCACACGTGTAATGGTGTCCCCGCACTCACAAAGTCCGGGGAATTGGCCCTGAACCATGTGGGGGCACCTTGGCTAGTGCCAGGGTGCCCACACACTAAGTAACTTAGCACCCAACCTTTACCAAGTAAAGGTTAGACATATAGGTGACTTATAAGTTACTTAAGTGCAGTGTAAAATGGCTGTGAAATAACGTGGGCGTTATTTCACTCAGGCTGCAGTGGCAGGCCTGTGTAAGAATTGCCAGAGCTCCCTATGGGTGGCAAAAGAAATGCTGCAGCCCATAGGGATCTCCTGGAACCCCAATACCCTGGGTACCTCAGTACCATATACTAGGGAATTATAAGGGTGTTCCAGTATGCCAATGTAAATTGGTGAAATTGGTCACTAGCCTGTTAGTGACAATTTGAAAGAAATGAGAGAGCATAACCACTGAGGTTCTGGATAGCAGAGCCTCAGTGAGACAGTTAGTCATAACACAGGTAACACATTCAGGGCACACTTATGAGCACTGGGGCCCTGGCTGGCAGGGTCCCAGTGACACATACAACTAAAACAACATATATACAGTGAAAAATGGGGGTAACATGCCAGGCAAGATGGTACTTTCCTACAGTATGCCAATGTGAATTGGTGAAATTGGTCACTAGCCTGTTAGTGACAATTTGGAAAGCAGAGAGAGCATAACCACTCAGGTTCTGGTTAGCAGAGCCTCAGTGAGACAGTTAGTCATCACACAGGGAACACATACATATAGGCCACAAAGTTATGAGCACTGGGATCCTGGCTAGCAGGGTCCCAGTTTCACATAAAAAACATACTGACAACATAGGGTTTTCACTATGAGCACTGGGCCCTGGCTAGCAGGATGCCAGTGAGACAGCAAAAACACCCTGACATATACTCACAAACAGGCCAATAGTGGGGGTAACAAGGCTAGAAAGAGGCTACTTTCTCACAACCAGCAAGAAAGAAAAGAGAATATAGAACAGAGAAAAATGACATAGAGCAACTTAACTCCTCCCATCAACACTCAGCCATATTCCTCCTCTTCGCGCACCCTAGCTCCCGCCCCACCATCCACCAGGGCTGTATTGCATGACCGTAATCCCTGGCCACCTCCACCCCGATCAGGTGTCGCTAAGTGTGAGAAAGTAGCCTCTTTCTAGCCTTGTTACCCCCACTTTTGGCCTGTTTGTGAGTGTATGTCAGGGTGTTTTCACTGTCTCACTGGGATCCTGCTAGCCAGGGCCCAGTGCTCATAGTGAAAACCCTATGTTTTCAGTATGTTTGTTATGTGTCACTGGGACCCTGCTAGTCAGGACCCCAGTGCTCCTAAGTTTGTGACCTATATGTATGTGTTCCCTGTGTGATGCCTAACTGTCTCACTGAGGCTCTGCTATCCAGAACCTCAGTGGTTATGCTCTCTCATTTTCTTTCCAAATTGTCACTAACAGGCTAGTGACCAATTTCACCAATTTACATTGGCTTACTGGAACACCCTTATAATTCCCTAGTATATGGTACTGAGGTACCCAGGGTATTGGGGTTCCAGGAGATCCCTATGGGCTGCAGCATTTCTTGTGCCACCCATAGGGAGATCTGACAATTCTTACACAGGACTGCCAGTGCAGCCTGAGTGAAATAACGCCCACGTTATTTCACAGCCATTTACCACTGCACTTAAGTAACTTATAAGTCACCTATATGTCTAACCTTTACCTGGTAAAGGTTGGGTGCTAAGTTACTTAGTGTGTGGGCACCCTGGCACTAGCCAAGGTGCTCCCACATTGTTCAGGGCAAATTCCCCAGACTTTGTGAGTGCGGGGACACCATTACACGCGTGCACTATACATATGTCACGACATATGTATAGCGTCACAATGGTAACTCCGAACATGGCCATGTAACATGTCTAAGATCATGGAATTGTCACCCCAAGGCATTGGGGAGACAATTCCATGATCCCCCGAGTCTCTAGCACAGACCCGGGTACTGCCAAACTGCCTTTCCCGGGGTTTCACTGCAGCTGCTGCTGCTGCCAACCCTCAGACAGGTTTCTGCCCTCCTTGGGTCCAGCCAGGCTTGGCCCAGGAAGGCAGAACAAAGGACTTCCTCAGAGAGAGGGTTTTACATCCTCTCCCTTTGGAAAAAGGTGTTAGGGCTTGGGAGGAGTAGCCTCCCCCAGCCTCTGAAAATGCTTTCATGGGCGCAGATGGTGCCCATTTCTGCATAAGCCAGTCTACACCGGTTCAAGGATCCCCCAGCCCTGCTCTGGCACGAAACTGGACAAAGGAAAGGGGAGTGACCACTCCCCTGACCTACACCTCCCCTGGGAGGTGCCCAGAGCTCCTCCAGTGTGCTCCAGACCTCTGCCATCTTGGAAACAGAGGTGCTGCTGGCACACTGGACTGCTCTGAGTGGCCAGTGCCAGCAGGTGACGTCAGAGACTCCTTCTGATAGGATCCTCCAGGTGTTGCTAGCCTATCCTCTCTCCTAGGTAGCCAAACCTCCTTTTCTGGCTATTTAGGGTCTCTGCTTTGGGGAATTCCTTAGATAACGAATGCAAGAGCTCATCAGAGTTCCTCTGCATCTCTCTCTTCACCTTCTGCCAAGGAATCGACTGCTGACCGCGCTGGAAGCCTGCAAAACTGCAACAAAGTAGCAAAGACGACTACTGCGACCTTGTAACGCTGATCCTGCCGCCTTCTCGACTGTGTTCCTGGTGGTGCATGCTGTGGGGGGTAGTCTGCCTCCTCTCTGCACTAGAAGCTCCGAAGAAATCTTCTGTGGGTCGACAGAATCTTCTCCCTGCAACCGCAGGCACCAAAGAACTGCATCACCGGTCCTCTGGGTCTCCTCTCAGCATGACGAGTGATGTCCCTTGAACTCAGCAACTCTGTCCAAGTAATTCCCACAGTCCAGTGACTCTTCAGTCCAAGTTTGGTGGAGGTAAGTCCTTGCCTCCCCACGCTAGACTGCATTGCTGGGAACCGGGTATTTTGCAGCTACTCCGGCCCCTGTGCACTCTTCCAGGATTTCCTTTGTGCACAGCCAAGCCTGGGTCCCCGGCACTCTAACCTGCAGTGCATGACCTCCTGAGTTGTCCTCCGGCGTCGTGGGACCCCCTTTTGTGACTTCGGGTGAGCTCCAGTTCACTCCACTTCGTAGTGCCTGTTCTGGCACTTCTGCGGGTGCTGCTTGCTTCTGAGTGGACTCTTTGTCTTGCTGGATGCCCCCTCTGTCTTCTCACGCAATTGGCGACATCCTGGTCCCTCCTGGGCCACAGCAGCATCCAAAAACCCTAACCGCGGCCCTTGCAGCTAGCAAGGCTTGTTTGCGGTCTTTCTGCACGGAAACACCTCTGCACGACTCTTCATGACGTGGGACATCCATCCTCCAAAGGGGAAGTTTCTAGCCCTTGTCGTTCTTGCAGAATCCACAGCTTCTACCATCCGGTGGCAGCTTCTTTGCACCCACAGCTGGCATTTCCTGGGCATCTGCCCACTCCCGACTTGATCGTGACTCTTGGACTTGGTCCCCTTGTTCCACAGGTACTCTTGTCAGGAAATCCATAGTTGTTGCATAGCTGGTGTTGGTCTTCCTTGCAGAATTCCCCTATCACGACTTCTGTGCTCTTTGGGGAACTTAGGTGCAATTTGCACCCACTTTTCAGGGTCGTGGGGTGGGCTATTTTTCTAACCCTCACTGTTTTCTTACAGTCCCAGCGACCCTCTACAAGGTCACATAGGTTTGGGGTCCATTCGTGGTTCGCATTCCACTTCTAGAGTGTATGGTTTGTGTTGCCCCTATCCCTATGTTCCCACTTTGCATTCTATTGTGACTATACATTGTTTGCACTGTTTTCTATTGCTATTACTGCATATTTTGGTATTTTGTACATATATCTTGTGTATAGTTGCTATCCTCATACTGAGGGTACTCACTGAGATACTTTTGGCATATTGTCATAAAAATAAAGTACCTTTATTTTTAGTATATCTGTGTATTGTGTTTTCTCATGATATTGTGCATATGACACTAGTGGTACTGTAGGAGCTTTACTCGTCTCCTAGTTCATCCTAAGCTGCTCTGCTAAGTTACCTTTTCTATCAGCCTAAGCTGCTAGCCACCCCTCTACACTAATAAGGGATACCTGGGCCTGGTGCAAGGTGTAAGTACCCTTTGGTACTCACTACAAGCCAGTCCAGCCTCCTACACTAAGCAACCGCAGCACCCGTAAATATGCAGGACATGTAAGTTCGTTGAATTCTGCAGATAGAATCTGAATAAATGGTCTTCACAGGACAGCTGTTTCTTCTGCTCTTTGATTGGCCGTTATAGTTAATTTCTCCATCACTAAGATTTACCAGAGCTGATAAAGCTATGAGGTGTAGCTTGGAACCCTATCCGTGCCCCAGAGACCAAGAAGCACCTGATGTGCCGCTTTGAGGGCAAGAACGATCTGTCGACCCCTCAAGGACCGGAGCGGGAAGGTGAGAGGGTTGGGTAAACCCAAGATAGTATATGTCTGGAGCCTCAGGATCTCTGTGTGGAATACTCTGTCTATGTCATCCAGGATGCTACTCCAATATCTTGTCCGCTTCGGGCAGTGCCACAGTAAGCGAATGAGGGTGCCCGTGTTTCCGCACCCCCTCCAGCAGAGTCCAGGTTTGGTGGAGCCTCACTCCTGCACCCTCGCAGGGGTGTAGTACAATGAATTAGCTATTTTGTAGGCCGTTTCAGCCCCTGGTATATTGTGAGCTGTATTGTGCCCTAAAGTATATGTCCTTCCACTCCTCCTCTGTCAGTTCTCTCCCAATCTCCCTCTCCCATCGTTTCTGCCCCTTCGTCCTGGGGAGCGGTATGGCCCCAAGGAGATGCGCGTAGATTTCGGATATCAGTCTGTTATCATCCTTCTCTCCTACCAGCCATTTCTCAAAGGATGTAAGCATTCTAGCCACTAGGGGTTTAACTGTTGGCTGCAGTACCCAGTGACGGACCTGGTAATACGGCAGTCTGTCTGCTTCCGTTAAGTCATAGGTTTCCCTCAGCTGGTCAAAGGGGATAATACCATCTATGTCGACATAGGGACAAACTAAGGATTCGCACATATCGGCGTCATGGGTGGAAGGGAAAGTCATCAAGCCGCATCTAGTCGCCACCGCATCCCACACCCCAAGAGTCGCACCAGTGATACGGGATGAGTAAAGTCCTGTCGCTCTGTGCCTACGTCGCAGCCAGGGTTCCTTCCAGATGTGGGACCCGGCAACCGCCTGGTCCATGAAGCACCAGTGTTTCTCCGTCAACGGACGACTCCATTCCAATAAAAAGCGCAACTGAGCCGCCTGGTAATACTTTAACAAACAAGGAACCACCAGTCCCCCTCAAGTTTTGAAATATATAAGATGTGGGGCGGGATCCGCGCAGGTTTCAGTCAGAGGAAGCGTCTGAAACAGATAGAGAATGCGCTGCAAAATGGTCATCTTAATTGCGGCGATCATGCCTAACCAAGATAATTTGTGCTTCCCCCATAACTCTATGTCTTTTAGTACCTCTCTAGAAAGGGCGGCATAATGGAAACGGGATGTCTTTGCGGTCGTCTTCGCCAAGACTATGCCCAGGTATGGGATGTGCAACGATGCCCACAGAAAAGGGAATCTAGAACGCAATTCCTTCTCATGGTCCGGGAAGATTGACAGGTTCAGGATCTGAGATTTCTTCATATTCACTTTGAGCCCCGAGACCGTACCGAATGCATGCAAAGCGTCTGCAAGCGCTGGGAGCTAGGTCGTAGGTTCTGCCAGCATAAGGATCACATCATCAGCATAGAGACTGATCAGGCGGTGGTCCCCCCCAAATTTGATGCCTGTAACTCGAGGGTCAACTTGAAGTCTTTGAGCCAAGGGCTCCATATAGAGAGCAAACAAGAGCGGGGAGAGCGGACACCCCTGCCTCGTTCCTCTTCTTATCGGAAATGGCAGCGAAACCATTCCATTAACGTGGACTGCCGCACTAGGCTCATGATAGACACATTTGATCCCAGTCAGGAGTGTCGGCCCAACCCCAAATCGCTCCAGAACCCGGAAAAGATAAGGCCAATGCACCCTATCAAACGCCTTCTCCGTGTCAATAGTAAGAAGGAGAGCTTCCCTATGGGACCTGTGCGTTTTATCTATCATATGTAGAATCCGTTTCGTATCATCCCCACATTGCCGATGGGGTATAAAACCCGCCTGGTCTGGGTCAATTAGCCCGGGCATATAGGGGTTGAGGCGCTGCACTAATATGCCTGTAAATGGCTTGGCATCTATGATTAGGAGCAAAATAGGGCGGTACGATCCACACTCCTCCGGGTCCTTCCCGGGTTTATGAATAACCGTAATAAGGGCTTCAAGCATACTGGGAACAAGGTTCTTGGTCTCCGTAAAATTGTTAAACAGCCTGGTGAGCACAGGGGGCAGCTCCGGGCAAAAAGTTTTATAAAAAAGTGGACTGAAGCCGTCCGGGCGACCTCCCCACCCTCAGACGCGAGATAGCCGAAATCACCTCCTCCAACCAGATAGGCTGGTTCAGGAGATCTGCATCCTGCTCCCTGAGTGGCGTAACTTTGCAATCAGAAAGGTAGGAGGAGGGGTCAAGAGCAATGGTCGTGTCCTCCACATACAACACCCTGTAAAAGTCTGAAAAGGCTTCCGCGATTTGCATGTCAGTGTGCGCCTCTCCCTGAGAGGGGGAATGCACCATCTTTATGGCAGAAGCTTGCCTCTGAGCCCTTAACTTCTGAGCCAGGAGTTACCTGCATCTATCGCCCCCTCTGTAATATTTGTGTTTCAGTCGCGCTAACGCATATTCCGCTCTATCCCAGTCCAACCTCTTCAGCTGCAAGCGCAACTTATCTAACTCTCTCCAAACTCTGGGAGCTCCCGTGTGCTTATGAGAGCGCTGCAGAGCAGCCACTTTCCGCTCCAGAGCCTCCCTCCGGTCCCTACGGGCGTTGTTTTCTTTAGCAGAGAGGGATATCACCTCCCCCCGTATGACCACTTTAAGCGCCTCCCAATGTGTCTCTAAACTTGTTAGCCCATTATCATTCTGGTCTGATCGCTCGTCTCACAGCATCTACCATATCGGGGGACTGCAAAATCGTATCCCGGAAGCGCCAACCCGGTCCCCGTGCTCGGCTAAGACCCAAGTGGACCCTCACAGATACAGGAGCGTGATCTGCCAGAGCCCTGGGCTCTATCGAAGTCTCCTGAATCCTAGAACGGAACTCTGAGGACGCTAAAAAATAATCTATACGTGCGTACGTTTTCATGGCAGCTGAATAAAATGAATAAACTCGGATGGGATGCCCGCTCCTTAGACGATGGGCGTGATGGCCAACGCTTCCTTTCTTTCCTCCGCCATCCCGACTGACGCACAGCAGGTCCCCCGTCCGGGGGATCCCGTCTGCTGTTCTGTCTCCTCCAGACCCAAAACCCAGCGGGCCTCCTGCAGCGCCCTCACCTGCCTCGTCTGGTCCCCCCATCTGAAGATAAGTCTAAAGGGATGACCCCATGTGTAGGGCGTGGAGTTGGCTTGGAGGTGATCCATGATGGGCTTGAGCTCCCTACGCCTTTGCAGCATCAGCACAGAGAGGTCCTGATAGAGCTGCAGGCTGTGCCCCCAAAACTGGATCTGAGGAAGTTTATGTGCTCGTTGGAGAATAGCTCCTTTGGCAATAAAGTTGTGTACGCACGCTAAAATATCTGGAGTGCGCGCACCTGCACCCCTCGCCTGGCCCACCCTGTGGACCCAGTCCAACATAATCTTGTGCGTGCCTTCAGAATCCAAGAGGGATGAAACAAGGCTGTGACAAACTGTCTAATGTCATCTCCCTCGGCCCCGTGCAGCAGCCCTGTAATGCGTATATTATGGCGCCGAGACCGGTTTTCCAAGTCCTCAGTCGCGATCTGCAGTTGTTCCTGATGTTCACGCAATCAGAGAAGTTCCTGTTGAAGTTACTTGACCTCCTCACCTC
The DNA here is from genome assembly GCF_031143425.1 of Pleurodeles waltl. NCBI lineage: Eukaryota > Metazoa > Chordata > Amphibia > Caudata > Salamandridae > Pleurodeles > Pleurodeles waltl. Next base: position 852,706,622 of record NC_090444.1, read on the forward strand.
TGGAGATCTCATTATTCTCCATGCTGGACACCCGTTCGCCCAGGGAGGTAATATCAGTCCGCAACTCCCACATCTCCTGGGAGATATCTCTACGAAGTTCTTGGAGATCCATCCTCAGCGAATTGAACAAGGAGGTAAGAAAGCCTTTTGTCACCGGGGACTCTCCATCGGCCTCTGTCTTTCCCTGGTCCTCGGCCCCCCACGCCAGGGCAGCTACCTCAGCTTGCTTGCCCTGCAACGGGTGCGATCTCGTCAGCATCTCCCTTACAAACTGCTCCCTTTTAGGTTTGACGGATGTCATCGTTACTCACAAGGCACTATAAAACCTCTGCTCCGTCCACCACAGGTGACCACGCTCCACTGATCCCCCTATTCCCATGCCGCGGGCCGACTAGTCCCGCTGAGCCCCTCCATCCAGCTCGTCACCTCGCTTCTCGCCTTTGGGGCTGCCGTTCGCCACCACAGGCAGAGCCAGGAAGGCCAGTCACCACGTTCCAGCTCCCTGGGACCCCATCAGCCAAATCCAGACTGTAAGTCCCCTGGTTCGGCGGGCTCCAGCCACACAACGCCGTCTCCTGCCGACACCTTGTTTATATTTTTATTATGTATATATATAATTTTTGTGATAGAATGTGACACTGAATAACTACTGCTGACCTTTTTTATAATAATTGAAATAAACAAGGGAAAGATATTGACTCAAGAGACCAGAATTGAACACTGTTCTCTTAAAGTAATAAGGTTATTTATCCATTCCTGCCGCCTTTTTTTGTTTATAATTATTGGTTGACCCAAGGCAGTATAGGGTTATAGGGTTCCCTCTTTGTAAGTATATCTCCAGTAACCTCCAGGCTCTCTTTGGGCCGGGGGGCTCAGAGCGCACACCGTCAACACACACTCACCCCCTGCCTCGTTACCTGCGCGGCCCTGTCCTCGCCACCCACACCGCTTCTGAACTCGTCCTCCGCCGCCTCAAGCAGGCTCGGGCCAAGCCGTCCGCGTAGTCCGGAGCCCTCAGGGCCGAAGGCGTGGCCCAGCCTGCAGCGCCAGCCACACACGGCCCTGATTCCGCCGCTGCCCGGCCACCGAGTCCACCTAACACAGAGCCCGCTGGCATCCACAATTGCCCGCGGCCGCTCAATGAAAGGGGACCCGGGACTGCCGTGCCGCCATTTCAGGCCCGGGCGAAGGAGCTCCGACAAAACGCGTCCTCCTACTCCGCCATCTTGGCCACGCCCCCCCCCCCTGTGACTTTTAACCTACTTAGCTTGCTCTGTTTTAGCACGTTTATTTAATTATTTCTTCCATGATAGCTGCTATGTTTATAGTTAGGAAGATGTTTTAGTTTCACATTATCAGTGTCAGTCTGTAAAGGCGTCACTATCAGTGTCAAAGATAAATGAGATACACAGGTGTTCACATCATTTACTTTCGCACTTTCATGCAACAGTAACATAATGTATTTTTTCAGGGAATTGTTTATATAATTGCCACCCAAATCATGCCTTCTTATCTATTGTTTGGGAACGTACCTGCAACAGAGTTCCTACAAGATCTGTATAAATACATCTGACACAAACAGATTATCAGAGTGATTCCTACCAGATGCCATCAACGCTATCTATGCTACAGGTCACCTTGATGCAGACCCAGCTTTCGTGTCACCACAGAGTCTGATCTAGAGACCTCTTTCCAAAGTAACACAAGTTTAGTTTAGTTTGGTTTAGAAGATTTATAGAGAGCATGGCTACCCGGAGGCCTCCCAGTACTAAAAGTAAGTGACCACCCGTAGCAGAAGACATAAGAAAGGACCTATGATGAAAATAGAAAGGTCTTTAATTTATTCCGAAATGTTAATTCTAATGTTCTAATGGTTCTTGTCGGAGTTCCAAGGGTAGAAAATTCCAGAGGTGAGCAGCCTTGACTGAGAAGGAGTTACCTCCCCATGAACGTCTCTTAAATTGTGGGGGGTAGACTAGCTGGGCAGTGGAAGATCTCAGGGACCTAGAAGGAATATAGGGTGAGACACAGTGTCTGAGGAATTTTGGGCCTTTATTATGAAGGGCTTTGTGTGTCATACAGAGAGTCTTAAAACAGATCCGATGTTTTATGGGTAGCCAGTGCAAGGAGACTAAGGGCCTCATTCCAACCCTGGCGGTCATAGACCGCCAGGGTGGCTGTCCACGGAAGCACCGCCAACAGGCTGGCGGTGCTTCATGTGGAATTCAGCCGCGGTCGCAAGCAGCGCCGCCATGGGGATTCCGACCCCCTTCCCGCCAGCCTGTTTCTGGCGGTTTTCACCGCCAGAAACAGGATGGCGGGAACGGGTGTCGTGGGGCCCCTGGGGGCCCCTGCACTGCCCATGCCACTGGCATGGGCAGTGCAGGGGCCCCCTAACAGGGCCCCAGCATGATTTTCACTGTCTGCATAGCAGACAGTGAAAATCGCGACGGGTGCAACTGCACCCGTCGCACCCCTGCAACACCGCCGGCTCCATTCGGAGCCGGCTTCTGTGTTGCAGGGCCTTTCCGGCTGGGCCGGCGGGCGCTCCCTTGGCGGGCGCCCGCCAGCCCAGCGGGAAAGTCTGAATGGCCTCCGCGATCTTTTGACTGCGGAGCGGCCAATTGGCGGTTTCCGCTTGGCGGGCGGCGCCCGCCACCCGCCAATATTGGAATGACCCCCTAAGGCTGATTTGGCTGATTGATGTCTGGGAATGTTCACAAGTAATCTTGCAGCCACATTTTGTACAACCTGCAGTTTCCGTATTACATAACCAGGAGAGCCCAGAAAGAGAAAATTACCATAATCCAGTTGTGAGTGTATCAGAGCCTGAACGAGAATTCTTCTGGCTAAAGGAGGTTAAAAGTTTTCCTTAAAACTCTTAAAAGATGAAAACAGGATAAATAGATTTTTTTAGATTGTTGCTCCATCGTGAGGTGACAGTCTAACCAAAACCCAAGCTCTCTATGTGATCTTTGGGGGGCGGGAGGTTATTAAGAACTTCTTGACATGTTGCAGAAAGGTTCATAGGAGCGCTATTTCCTACAATCATTATTTCTGACTTCCCGTCATTGAATTTAAGTTTGGACTGTGTCATCTATTTGGCTACATCAGACAAGCAGAGGAAAAGATTCATAAGGGAGGGGTCACTGGCATTAGAAAGAGAGACCACTAGTTGCATATCGTGGGCATAAGTAACCACAGATAGGCCATGGGGCTCTACAACTTTGGCGAGGCCAGAAAGATAGATATTAAAAAGAGTGGGACTCCATGAAGAGCCCTGAGGAACACCACAAGTAAGGGGGAATACTTTGGGAAAAAAAGAGCAGTCGAGAACCTGAAAAGTTCCGGCTTTCAGAAATGAAGAAAACCAGACCAGTGCTGTACCTGTCACGGTTTCGGGCGGGTCTGATCAGGACTCTGGTTGGAACACCTCTTGAGGTCACCGAATATCCAAAAGAGGTAGTATACTGGGGCAGAGGAGCAGCTAAAGGCATACACGGGAAAGACAGCTATGGATAGGCACAGGAAAGTAAAAGCAGAGCAACCCTTGTGTGAACAAATAGGAAACGGATTACTAGTGGACAAACACGCTGGGGTTGTACACAGAGTAAGGCGCAGAACCTCCCACAGTGACAGGCAATCTCAATGCCTCTGTGCAGTTTTCTCTTACAGATAGTCACCCTGCCAGCCCCATAGAAAGGAGGCAGCAGAAGTGATTCTGTCTCTGAACCCTAGAGCACAAACAAGGATAGTACTTACATACACAGGACACGCTCTTGTGGGTCCAGCTGGAAACACAGTGGCGATTCCTGAGAAACCAGCAATAGCACACTGTCACTGTTAGGCACGAAAGACAACGTATAACACTAGACAAGGATGGGGTCTGGAATTGCCTCCTGGAAACCAGGAGCCAACCCCAGTACAAAGGAGGACACTTATACACTGTTGAAGACTGATAGAACACTTACCAGACACAAAGAACCAAGAAGAAACAGAAACAGAAGGGAACAAACAAAGAGGCAGAGGCAAGAACTGGGAATCAGGCTCAGGCTGAAGTAAAGGCAGGACTAGGACTTGAAAACAGGGTGCAAACTTCTGGCTGGAACAAACAGAGATAGGACTGGGAAACTGAGAGCGGGCTCTGGCTGGAACAGGCAAGGACAGGACTCGAATACAGGGAGTAGGAATGAGTAGTAAACAGGACTGGGAAACAGAGAGCAGGTTCAGGCTGAAACAAGGCAGGAGCAGGGCAGAGAAACAGGGAGCAGGCTCTGGAAGAAACAAACAGGTACAAGGCTAAGAGATATGGAGCAGACTATGGCTGGAACAATCAGGAGCAGGGCAGAGAAACAGGAAACAGGATCAAGCTGGAACAGAACTGGAACAAAACTGGAACACCATCCGACAAAGGGTCTGTAACACAAAGGAATCGAAGTCCAATGCACGACGGGGAGCTTGAGGAAATGGCTGCTTATAAGCAGTTCCAAGCTGGGCTGGACAGGAGAGGTCACAGGTGTGTGTAGTTTCAGACACTTGCAAGTCCTGGAGGAGAGGATCTGGTGAAAAGGAGCAACTGGACTTTGTAGGAGGCTGGACTGGCTTGTAGTGAGTACCAAGGGGTACTTGCACCTTGCACCAGGCCCAGTTATCCCTTATTAGTGTATAGGGTGTCTAGCAGCTTAGGCTGATAGATAATGGTAGCTTAGCAGAGCAGCTTAGGCTGAACTAGGAGACGTGTGAAGCTACTACAGTACCACTTAGTGTCATATGCACAATATCATAAGAAAACACAATACACAGTTATACTAAAAATAAAGGTACTTTATTTTTATGACAATATGCCAAAGTATCTTAGAGTGTACCCTCAGTGAGAGGATAGGAAATATACACAAGATATATGTACACAATACCAAAAATATGCAGTATAGTCTTAGAAAACAGTGCAAACAATGTATAGTTACAATAGGATGCAATGGGGACACATAGGGATAGGGGCAACACAAACCATATACTCCAAAAGTGGAATGCGAACCACGAATGGACCCCAAACCTATGTGACCTTGTAGAGGGTCGCTGGGACTATTAGAAAATAGTGAGGGTTAGAAAAATAGCCCACCCCAAGACCCTGAAAAGTGAGTGCAAAGTGCACTAAAGTTCCCCAAAGGACAAAGAAGTCGTGATAGGGGAATAAGGCAGGAAAGACACAAACCAACAATGCAACAACGATGGATTTCCAGTCGAGGGTACCTGTGGAACAAGGGGACCAAGTCCAAAAGTCACAAGCAAGTCGGAGATGGGCAGATGCCCAGGAAATGCCAGCTGCGGGTGCAAAGAAGCTTCTACTGGACAGAAGAAGCTGAGGTTTCTGCAGGAACGAAAAGGGCTAGAGACTTCCCCTTTGGTGGACCGATCCCTCTCGCCTTGGAGAGTCGTCCAGAAGTGTTTTCCCGCCGAAAGACCGCCAACAAGCCTTGCTTGCTGCAAATCGTGCGGTAAGCGTTTTTGGATGCTGCTGTGGCCCAGGAAGGACCAGGATGTCGCAAATTGCGTCAGGAGAGAGAGGGGACGTCGAGCAAGACAAAGAGCCCTCTCAGCAGCAGGTAGCACCTGGAGAAGTGCCAGAAACAGGCACTACGAGGATGCGTGAAACGGTGCTCACCCGAAGTCGCACAAAGAAGTCCCACGTCGCCGGAGAACAACTTAGGAGGTCGTGCAATGCAGGTTAGAGTGCCGTGGACCCAGGCTGGACTGTGCACAAAGGATTTCCGCCGGAAGTGCACGGAGGCCGGAGTAGCTGAAAAAGTCGCGGTTCCCAGCAATGCAGTCTAGCGAGGTGAGGCAAGGACTTACCTCCACCAAACTTGGACTGAAGAGTCACTGGACTGTGGGGGTCACTTGGACAGAGTTGTTGGATTCGAGGGACCTCGCTCGTCGTGCTGAGAGGAGACCCAAGGGACTGGTAATGCAGCTTTTTGGTGCCTGCGGTTGCAGGGGGGAGATTCCGTCGACCCACGGGAGATTTCTTCGGAGCTTCTAGTGCAGAGAGGAGGCAGACTACCCCCACAGCATGCATCACCAGGAAAACAGTCGAGAAGGCGGCAGGATCAGCGTTACAGAGTTGCAGTAGTCGTCTTAGCTACTATGTTGCAGTTTTGCAGGCTTCCAGCGCGGTCAGCAGTCGATTCCTTGGCAGAAGGTGAAGAGAGAGATGCAGAGGAACTCGGATGAGCTCTTGCATTCGTTATCTAAAGTTTCCCCAGAGACAGAGACCCTAAATAGCCAGAAAAGAGGGTTTGGCTACCTAGGAGAGAGGATAGGCTAGCAACACCTGAAGGAGCCTATCAGAAGGAGTCTCTGACGTCACCTGGTGGCACTGGCCACTCAGAGCAGTCCAGTGTGCCAGCAGCACCTCTGTTTCCAAGATGGCAGAGGTCTGGAGCACACTGGAGGAGCTCTGGACACCTCCCAGGGGAGGTGCAGGTCAGGGGAGTGGTCACTCCCCTTTCCTTTGTCCAGTTTCGCGCCAGAGCAGGGCTAAGGGGTCCCCTGAACCGGTGTAGACTGGCTTATGCAGAATTGGGCACATCTGTGCCCAAGAAAGCATTTCCAGAGGCTGGGGGAGGCTACTCCTCCCCTGCCTTCACACCATTTTCCAAAGGGAGAGGGTGTCACACCTTCTCTTAGAGGAAGTTCTTTGTTCTGCCATCCTGGGCCAGGCCTGGCTGGACCCCAGGAGGGCAGATGCCTGTCTGAGGGGTTGGCAGCAGCAGCAGCTGCAGTGAAACCCCAGGAAAGGCAGTTTCGCAGTACCAGGGTCTGTGCTACAGACCACTGGGATCATGGGATTGTGCCAACTATGCCAGGATGGTATAGAGGGGGCAATTCCATGATGATAGACATGTTACATGGCCATATTCGGAGTTACCATTGTGAAGCTACATATAGGTAGTGACCTATATGTAGTGCACGCGTGTAATGGTGTCCCGCACTCACAAAGTCCGGGGAATTGGCCCTGAACAATGTGGGGGCACCTTGGCTAGTGCCAGGGTGCCCTTACACTAAGTAACTTTGCACCTAACCTTTACCAGGTAAAGGTTAGACATATAGGTGACTTATAAGTTACTTGAGTGCAGTGTAAAATGGCTGTGAAATAACGTGGACGTTATTTCACTCAGGCTGCAGTGGCAGGCCTGTGTAAGAATTGTCAGAGCTCCCTATGGGTGGCAAAATAAATGAAGCAGCCCATAGGGATCTCCTGGAACCCCAATACCCTGGGTACCTCAGTACCATATACTAGGGAATTATAAGGGTGTTCCAGTAAGCCAATGTAAATTGGTAAAATTGGTCACTAGCCTGTTAGTGACAATTTGGAAAGAAATGAGAGAGCATAACCACTGAGGTTCTGATTAGCAGAGCCTCAGTGAGACAGTTAGTCACTACACAGGTAACACATTCAGGCACACTTATGAGCACTGGGGCCCTGGCTAGCAGGGTCCTAGTGACACATAACAAACATACTGAAAACATAGGGTTTTCACTATGAGCACTGGGCCCTGGCTAGCAGGGTACCAGTGAGACAGTGAAAACACCCTGACATACACTCACAAACAGGCCAAAAGTGGGGGTAACAAGGCTAGAAAGAGGCTACTTTCTCACAGACTTCTCCCATTGAAAACAATGGGAAACAGAATCCGGGCTTTCCTGACTACCAGGCTGTGAATTATGGGATTTGCAGTCCCAGGAAGCAAATGTAGTACTACACAAGTGTACCATAGTGAAAAGAGAAACAAACAGGAGTCAGCAAGGGACTCTAGATAAGTGTTTAAGGTGATTCCCAGGCTTCCGGCAGTCCCTGTACAGCGCCCCCTAGAGATGGGACAACCGAGTTGTAACAGTACCTTCTATTCCTATGATAGATAGTCTTTGCAAAAGAATATTATGATCTACAGTGTTGAAAGCGGCACTGAGATCAAGCAGGATGATAGCAATCTAGGAGTTGGCGAGTACTTTCCGTGACTGCTATTAAATCTGATTCTGTACTATGTTGGGGTCTGAATCCCATTTGGATGGGGTATAGAAGTTCATAATCTACAAGATAACATGTCAACTGATTGTTGACATGCTTTTCCATAATCTTAGCCAAAATAGGAAGGAGAGCGATGGGCCTGTAATTACTAAGCAAAGTAGGGTCAAGTTTGGGTTTTTTCAAAAGAGGTTTGACCACAGCATGTTTAAGAGATTGAGAAAGATATCCTGAGGCTAAAAGAAGGTTTGAGTGTTGGTCAAAGAGGGGGAAATGATGTTAGCAGCCTGCGCAAGTGTGAGAAAGTAGCCTCTTTCTAGCCTTGTTACCCCCACTTTTGGCCTGTTTGTGAGTGTATGTCAGGGTGTTTTCACTGTCTCACTGGGATCCTGCTAGCCAGGGCCCAGTGCTCATAGTGAAACCCTATGTTTTCAGTATGTTTGTTATGTGTCACTGGGACCCTGCTAGTCAGGACCCCAGTGCTCATAAGTTTGTGGCCTATATGTATGTGTTCCCTGTGTGGTGCCTAACTGTCTCACTGAGGCTCTGCTAACCAGAACCTCAGTGGTTATGCTCTCTCATTTCTTTTAAATTGTCACTAACAGGCTAGTGACCAATTTTACCAATTTACATTGGCTTACTGGAACACCCTTATAATTCCCTAGTATATGGTACTGAGGTACCCAGGGTATTGGGGTTCCAGGAGATCCCTATGGGCTGCAGCATTTCTTTTGCCACCCATAGGGAGCTCTGACAATTCTTACACAGGCCTGCCACTGCAGCCTGAGTGAAATAACGTCCACGTTATTTCACAGCCATTTACCACTGCACTTAAGTAACTTATAAGTCACCTATATGTCTAAACCTTTACCTGGTAAAGGTTAGGTGCAAAGTTACTTAGTGTGAGGGCACCCTGGCACTAGCCAAGGTGCCCCCACATTGTTCAGGGCAAATGCCCCGGATTTTGTGAGTGCGGGGACACCATTACACGCGTGCACTACACATAGGTCACTACCTATGTGTAGCTTCACAATGGTAACTCCGAATATGGCCATGTAACATGTCTATGATCATGGAATTGCCCCCTCAATGCCATCCTGGCATAGTTGGCACAATCCCATGATCCCAGTGGTCTGTAGCACAGACCCTGGTACTGCCAAACTGCCTTTTCAGGGGTTTCACTGCAGCTGCTGCTGCTGCCAACCCCTCAGACAGGTTTCTGCCCTCCTGGGGTCCAGCCAGGCTTGTCCCAGGATGGCAGAACAAAGGACTTCCTCTGAGAGAGGGTGTTACACCCTCTCCCTTTGGAAAATGGTGTGAAGGCAGGGGAGGAGCAGCCTCCCCCAGCCTCTGGAAATGCTTTCATGGGCACACATGGTGCCCATTTCTGCATAAGCCAGTCTACACCGGTTCAGGGACCCCTCAGCCCTGCTCTGGCGTGAAACTGGACAAAGGAAAGGGGAGTGACCACTCCCCTGACCTGCACCTCCCCTGGGAGGTGCCCAGAGCTCCTCCAGTGTGCTCCAGACCTCTGCCATCTTGGAAACAGAGGTGCTGCTGGCACACTGGACTGCTCTGAGTGGCCAGTGCCAGCAGGTGACGTCAGAGACTCCTTCTGATAGGCTCCTTCAGGTGTTGCTAGCCTATCCTCTCTCCTAGGTAGCCAAACCCTCTTTTCTGGCTATTTAGGGTCTCTGTCTTTGGGGATTCCTCAGATAACGAATGCAAGAGCTCATCAGAGTTCCTCTGCATCTCTCTCTTCACCTTCTGCCAAGGAATCGACTGCTGACCGCGCTGGAAGCCTGCAAAACTGCAACAAAGTAGCGAAGACGACTACTGCAACTCTGTAACGCTGATCCTGCCGCCTTCTCGACTGTTTTCCTGGTGGTGCATGCTGTGGGGGTAGTCTGCCTCCTCTCTGCACTAGAAGCTCCGAAGAAATCTCCTGTGGGCCGCCGGAATCGTCCCCTTGCAACCGCAGGCACCAAAGAACTGCATTACCGGTACTCTGGGTCTCCTCTCAGCACGACGAGCGAGGTCCCTTGAATCCAGCAACTCTGTCCAAGTGACTCCCACAGTCCAGTGACTCTTCAGTCCAAGTTTGGTGGAGGTAAGTCCTTGCCTCCCCACGCCAGACTGCATTGCTGGAAACCGCGACTTTTGCAGCTACTCTGGCCTCTGTGCACTTCCGGCGGAAATCCTTTGTGCACAGCCAAGCCTCGGTCCACAGCACTCTAACCTGCATTGCACGACTTTCTAAGTTGTCCTCCGGCGGCGTGGGACTCCTTTGTGCAACTTCGGGTGAGCACCGTTTCACTCCTCTTCGTAGTGCCTGTTCCGGCACTTCTGCGGGAGCTGCCTGCTTCTGTGAGGTCTCTTTGTCTTGCTCGACGCCCCCTCTGTCCCCAGATGCAATTGGCGACATCCTGGTCCCTCCTGGGCCACAGCAGCATCCAAAAACCCTAACTGCATGATTTGCAGCTAGCAAGGCTTGTTGGCGGTCTTTCTTCAGGAAAACACTTCTGCACAACTCTCCGCGGCGTGGGGGATCCATCCTCCAAAGGGGAAGTCTCTAGCCCTTGTCGTTCCTGCAGAACCTTCAGCTTCTACTTTCCAGTAGCAGCTTCTTTGCACCCACAGCTGGCATTTCCTGGGCAGCTGCCCATCTCCGACTTGCTTGTGACTTTTGGACTTGGTCCCCTTGTTCCACAGGTACCCTCGACTGGAAATCCATCGTTGTTGCATTGCTGGTTTGTGTCTTTCCTGCAGAATTCCCCTATCACGACTTCTATGTCCTTTGGGGAACTTTAGTGCACTTTGCACTCACTTTTCAGGGTCTTGGGGTGGGCTATTTTTCTAACCCTTGCTATTTTCTAATAGTCCCAGCGACCCTCTACAAGGTCACATAGGTTTGGGGTCCATTCGTGGTTCGCATTCCACTTTTGGAGTATATGGTTTGTGTTGCCCCTATCCCTATGTGTCCCCATTGCATCCTATTGTAACTATACATTGTTTGCACTGTTTTCTAATACTATTACTGCATATTTTGGTATTGTGTACATATATCTTGTGTATATTTGCTATCCTCATACTGAGGGTACACTCTGAGATACTTTGGCATATTGTCATAAAAATAAAGTACCTTTATTTTTAGTATATCTGTGTATTGTGTTTTCTTATGATATTGTGCATATGACACTTGTGGTACTGTAGGAGCTTCACTCGTCTCCTAGTTCAGCCTAAGCTGCTCTGCTAAGCTACCATTATCTATCAGCCTATGCTGCTAGACACCCTATACACTAATAAGGGATAACTGGGCCTGGTGCAAGGTGTAAGTACCCCTTGGTGCTCACTACAAGCCAGTCCAGCCTCCTACATTGGTTGTGCAGTGGTGGGATAAGTGCTTTGAGACTACTTACCACTTTTGTCATTGTACTTTTCATAAGAGAAAAATATACAAAACAAGTTCAGTGTATGTACACCTAACCAAAAAGTTTTGCATTTCCTCTTTTCGCTCTTTTCTAAGTGCTGAAAAGTACCTCTAAACTTTCTAAAAAGTTCTTAAAAAGTTTTAAAAGTTTTTTTTCTGTCTTTCTAAAAAATTCTGAAAAACTTTTTCTCTCTTTTTCTGTCACTTAAACTCTTTCTAAAATGTCTGGCACAGGCCAAACTGTTGATCTGTCCAAACTTGCATATGATCACCTTAGCTGGAAAGGAGCAAGGAGTCTCTGCATAGAGAGAGGTTTGAGTGCAGGGAAGAATCCTTCTTTGGAATTATTGGTTAACATGCTTAAAGAACAAGATAAGGCCAGAAGGGCCCCATCTGTTGAAAAAGTAGCTAATGGTTCCCAATCTGATCCAGGGACTCCCCTAGTAAAAGATTCAGGAAAGAAACTTCCTAGCCTGCCCATTACTAGACAGCCTAGCATAGTTGGTACTGATGTAGAGTCACACCATACAGATAGTGTTGTCTCACATCATAGCAAGAGTATTCCTTCTCACCACAGTAGAAGTGATGTTTCTGTTAACCAAGCTGTTAGGATGCCTTCTGTAAGGGATAGGTCTCCTTCTGTTAATTCTCACCATACCTCTGTTTCAAGGCATGTCCCTCCCACCCACCCTGGTGACAGATTGTTAGAAAGGGAGCTCAATAAATTGAGAGTGGACCAAACCAGACTGAAGCTTAAGAAGCAACAGCTGGATTTGGATAGACAGTTCTTAGAACTAGAGAAAGAAAGATAGAAGTTGGGTTTAGAAACCCATGGTGGCAGCAGCAGTATTCCCCATAGTCATCCTGCAAAAGAGCATGATTCCAGGAATCTGCACAAGATAGTTCCCCCTTATAAGGAGGGGGATGACATTAACAAGTGGTTTGCTGCACTTGAGAGGGCCTGTGTTGTACAGGATGTCCCTCAAAGGCAGTGGGCTGCTATCCTATGGCTATCATTTAGTGGAAAAGGTAGGGATAGGCTCCTTACTGTGAAAGAAAGTGATGCCAATAATTTTACAGTTCTTAAGAATGCACTCCTGGATGGTTATGGCTTAACCACTGAACAGCACAGGATGAAGTTCAGAGAGACCAAAAAGGAGTCTTCACAAGACTGGGTTGATTTTGTTGACCATTCAGTGAAGGCCTTGGAGGGGTGGTTACATGGCAGTAGAGTTACTGATTATGAAAGCCTGTATAACTTGATCCTGAGAGAGCATATTCTTAATAATTGTGTGTCTGATTTGTTGCACCAGTACTTGGTGGACTCTGATCTGACCTCTCCCCAAGAATTGGGAAAGAAGGCAGACAAATGGGTCAGAACAAGGGTGAACAGAAAAGTACATACAGGTGGTGACAAAGATGGCAATAAGAAGAAAGATGGTGAAAAATCTCAAGATAAGCATGGGGATAAGGGTAAAACCAAAGATCCCACTTCTAATCTTAAACACTCTTCTGGGGGTGGGGATAAAACAAATTCTTCCTCTTCTTCTCAACCTACACAAGTTAAAAAGCCTTGGTGCTTTGTGTGTAAAAACAGAGGCCATAGGCCAGGGGATAAGTCCTGTCCAGGTAAACCCCCTGAGCCTACCACCACTAATACATCAAGCCCTAGTGCCCCTAGCAGTAGTGGTACTAGTGGTGGGACTGCTGGCAACAGTCAAGTTAAGGGTGTAGTTGGGTTCACTTATGGGTCCATAGTAGAAACTGGGGTAGTCACTCCCAAGACAGTTTCTGTCACACCTAGTGGCATTGGCCTTGCCACACTGGCTGCTTGTCCCCTTACAATGGATAAGTACAGGCAGACAGTTTCAATAAATGGTGTTGAGGCCTTGGCCTACAGGGACACAGGTGGCAGTATCACTTTGGTGACTGAAAACCTAGTGCACCCTGATCAACACATCATTGGACAACAGTATAAGATTATTGATGTCCATAACTCCACTAAGTTTCTTCCCTTAGCTATAATTCAGTTTAGTTGGGGTGGAGTTACTGGCCCTAAGCAGGAGGTGGTATCACCTAGCTTACCTGTAGACTGTCTCTTAGGTAATGACCTAGAGGCCTCAGGTTGGGCTGATGTAGAGTTTTATGCCCATGCAGCCATGCTGGGCATCCCAGAGGAATGTTTCCCTCTCATTTCTACTGAAATGAAAAAGCAAAGGAGAGAAGGCCTGAAAACTCAGGATCCCTCTCCAACAACAGGTAAAAGGGGTATCACAGTATCCCCTAACCACCCTACCATTCAGGATACCATTCCTGTGGTGGGAGAAACCTCTCCTAAGGTGGCACCTGTTCCAAGGGAATCATCAGTTGGCAAAACTGTACTCCCTGAGGTAGAAGTACCTCTCTGTGGGATAACTAACATTGGTGAGAAAAAGAACACCATTTTAGTTAACATGGAGCATCCCTCCAACCCTCCCAGAGAAACTTTAGTGCAGAAACCCTGCACTGCCTCACAACACTCAGGACAGCATCCCTGCCCTAGTGTGGAGCTCATAGGACAGCATCCCTGCCCTGCTCCAAATCAAGGGAAACAGCATCCCTGTTCTCTCTTCCAGCCACATGGACAAAGTTTTTGCCCAGCCATGGCTTTATTGAGACAGCATCCCTGTCTGGCATTTTCATCTCTACAAATAGGTTCAGTGGACAATTCCCACTGCTCTAAGCTAAAACTTACTGATAGAAACTCTGAAAATACACCTTCACATTGTTGCTTAGCTAAAAAACTTCAAACAGGGTGGTTTACATCCCCAAAGGGAAGTAACCATATAGTGGATGATAAAGGGAGTAACCAGTCTATTGCAGAGCTACTCTCTACTTATCATCACTTAGACAATCAAGTCTCAACTGGCCAAGGTTAGCCTTATTGTCCTTCGTTTGGGGGGGGGGGTTGTGTGAGAAAGTAGCCTCTTTCTAGCCTTGTTACCCCCACTTTTGGCCTGTTTGTGAGTGTATGTCAGGGTATTTTCACTGTCTCACTGGGATCCTGCTAGCCAGGGCCCAGTGCTCATAGTGAAAACCCTATGTTTTCAGTATGTTTGTTATGTGTCACTGGGACCCTTCTAGCCAGGACCCCAGTGCTTATAAGTTTGTGGCCTATATGTATGTGTTCCCTGTGTGGTGCCTAACTGTCTCACTGAGGCTCTGCTAACCAGAACCTCAGTGGTTATGCTCTCTCATTTCTTTTAAATTGTCACTAACAGGCTAGTGACCAATTTTACCAATTTACATTGGCTTACTGGAACACCCTTATAATTCCCTAGTATATGGTACTGAGGTACCCAGGGTATTAGGGTTCCAGGAGATCCCTATGGGCTGCAGCATTTCTTTTGCCACCCATAGGGAGCTCTGACAATTCTTACACAGGCCTGCCACTGCAGCCTGAGTGAAATAACGTCCACGTTATTTCACAGCCATTTACCACTGCACTTAAGTAACTTATAAGTCACCTATATGTCTAAACCTTTACCTGGTAAAGGTTAGGTGCAAAGTTACTTAGTGTGAGGGCACCCTGGCACTAGCCAAGGTGCCCCCACATTGTTCAGGGCAAATTCCCCGGACTTTGTGAGTGCGGGGACACCATTACACGCATGCACTACACATAGGTCACTACCTATGTGTAGCTTCACAATGGTAACTCCGAATATGGCCATGTAACATGTCTATGATCATGGAATTGCCCCCTCTATGCCATCCTGGCATAGTTGGCACAATCACATGATCCCAGAGGTCTGTAGCACAGACCCTGGTACTGCCAAACTGCCTTTTCAGGGGTTTCACTGCAGCTGCTGCCAACCCCTCAGACAGGTTTCTGCCCTCCTGGGGTCCAGCCAGGCTTGTCCCAGGATGGCAGAACAAAGGACTTCCTCTGAGAGAGGGTGTTACACCCTCTCCCTTTGGAAAATGGTGTGAAGGCAGGGGAGGAGTAGCCTCCCCCAGCCTCTGGAAATGCTTTCATGGGCACAGATGGTGCCCATTTCTGCATAAGCCAGTGTACACCGGTTCAGGGACCCCTCAGCCCTGCTCTGGCGCGAAACTGGACAAAGGAAAGGGGAGTGACCACTCCCCTGACCTGCACCTCCCCTGGGAGGTGCCCAGAGCTCCTCCAGTGTGCTCCAGACCTCTGCCATCCTGGAAACAGAGGTGCTGCTGGCACACTGGACTGCTCTGAGTGGCCAGTGCCAGCAGGTGACGTCAGAGACTCCTTCTGATAGGCTCCTTCAGGTGTTGCTAGCCTATCCTCTCTCCTAGGTAGCCAAACCCTCTTTTCTGGCTATTTAGGGTCTCTGTCTTCAGGATTCCTCAGATAACGAATGCAAAAGCTCATCAGAGTTCCTCTGCATCTCTCTCTTCACCTTCTGCCAAGGAATCGACTGCTGACCGCGCTGGAAGCCTGCAAAACTGCAACAGAGTAGCGAAGACGACTACTGCAACTCTGTAATGCTGATCCTGCCGCCTTCTTGACTGTTTTCCTGGTGGTGCATGCTGTGGGGGTAGTCTGCCTACTCTCTGCACTAGAAGATCCGAAGAAATCTCCCGTGGGCCGACGGAATCGTCACCCGGCAACCGCAGGCACCAAAGAACTGCTTTACCGGTACTCTGGGTCTCCTCTCAGCACGATGAGCGAGGTCCCTTGAATCCAGCAACTCTGTCCAAGTGACTCCCACAGTCCAGTGACTCTTCAGTCCAAGTTTGGTGGAGGTAAGTCCTTGCCTCCCCACGCCAGACTGCATTGGTGGGACAAGCCTGGCAAACCGCGACTTTTGCAGCTACTCCGGCCTCTGTGCACTTCCGGCGGAAATCCTTTGTGCACAGCCAAGCCTGGGTCCACGGCACTCTAACCTGCATTGCACGACTTTCTAAGTTGTCCTCCGGCGGCGTGGGACTCCTTTGTGCAACTTCAGGTGAGCACCGTTTCACTCCTCTTCGTAGTGCCTGTTCCGGCACTTCTGCGGGTGCTGCCTGCTTTTGAGAGGGCTTCTTGTCTTGCTGGGCGCCCCCTCTGTCCCCTGACACAATTGGCGACATCCGGGTCCCTCCTGGGCCACAGCAGCATCCAAAAACGCTAACTGCACGACTTGCAGCTAGCAAGGCTTGTTGGCGGTCTTTCTTCAGGAAAATACTTCTGCACGACTCTCCACGGCGTGGGGGATCCATCCTCCAAAGGGGAAGTCTCTAGCCCTTGTCGTTCCTGCAGAATCCTCAGCTTCTACTGTCCAGTAGCAGCTTCTTTGCACCCACAGCTGGCATTTCCTGGGCATCTGCCCATCTCCGACTTGCTTGTGACTTTTGGACTTGGTCCCCTTGTTCCACAGGTACCCTCGACTGGAAATCCATTGTTGTTGCATTGCTGGTTAGTGTCTTTCCTGCAGAATTCCCCTATCACGACTTCTATGTCCTTTGGGGAACTTTAGTGCACTTTGCACTCACTTTTCAGGGTCTTGGGGTGGGCTATTTTTCTAACCCTTACTATTTTCTAATAGTCCCAGCGACCCTCTACAAGGTCACATAGGTTTGGGGTCCATTCGTGGTTCGCATTCCACTTTTGGAGTATATGGTTTGTGTTGCCCCTATCCCTATGTGTCCCCATTGCATCCTATTGTAACTATACATTGTTTGCACTGTTTTCTAATACTATTACTGCATATTTTGGTATTGTGTACATATATCTTGTGTATATTTGCTATCCTCATACTGAGGGTACACTCTGAGATACTTTGGCATATTGTCATAAAAATAAAGTACCTTTATTTTTAGTATATCTGTGTATTGTGTTTTCTTATGATATTGTGCATATGACACTTGTGGTACTGTAGGAGCTTCACTCGTCTCCTAGTTCAGCCTAAGCTGCTCTGCTAAGCTACCATTATCTATCAGCCTATGCTGCTAGACACCCTATACACTAATAAGGGATAGCTGGGCCTGGTGCAAGGTGTAAGTACCCCTTGGTACTCACTACAAGCCAGTCCAGCCTCCTACAGCAAGGATGGCAGGAGGGACAGGATCAAGGGGGGATACAGATTTTATGTTGTGAAGGTAATTTGTGACCAGCGCCTCTGTCAAGGGTTGAAAGACTGCAAGTGAAGTTGGGGGGGGGTGCTGAGTGTTGACATACTGGTCCCTATCAGGTTTATGACCAAGAATGGCCGAGAAAGAAGAATAAACATCAGTAATCTTTTCCTGAAAAAATAATCGCTAGATTGTTACTATGTTCAATAGAAGCCTCAATGGTACCTGGGTACGTTCTTTAAAAATATAAAAAATATTTTTCTGAGAGTTAACTGATTGTTCTATTCTAGTTTTATAGAATAGAGATGAGCAGATTTAGTTGGGGGGCTCTTCTCATGGACATGGTAATGGCAGATTTGGTTTAACACACCTAGCTCTCTTTAGGTTAGAGATTAGGTTCATCATGCTATGGTGTTAAGGTTTATTTCACACCTGCTTTACATCTTATGTTATTGCAAGATGGTGGGGGGCTTTGTATTCATGACTCTCTTTTTTACGATTCTGTTTCTTGCATTGTTCATTATCCTAATCATTGCAGCCCATGCAATTTACAGAAGATGGCAGTCTTGTTAATAAAACCTATTGAAAACTTTACTGCATTTCTTTCATTGCCTGTGTGTGACTGAGACATTTTGCTCATGTGAGAAAAGGGTAATCTCCATTTAAACACGACTCCCCTGAGATATTGCACTCTTGAGTCCATGTGTAAAGGCTGCCACAAATCACCTTTTACTGTTTGGGGTTTTGGTGAGGTACAGCTTGTGAGCCGGGGGGGTTGGGCCGACCGTTGTGACTTCTTATAGGATTGGCCTAGTCACCTACAAACAGAAGTGCTGTCATCCCTAAACCAGTAGTCGTGCCTAGAGCAAGAGAGCATCTACGACATGATATCACTATCACAACACTGTGTTAAATATATGAACATTATTGCATGTTGAACCAATTACGTAGAAACATCAAGTAAGTAGAACAAAAACTCATTCTGGAAAAAAATATAGTTAAGAAACGAAAAGATATTTTGCTTTAATATTGAGATTATCTGCTTCCCCTGACTTAACAAATATAGTGGTTTCAGGAGAGGCGCCACACCTTCAGTGAAAGTAAATACATGAATTAACAAAGCAAAAGTGTGTGGGAGAGCCTACAGAGTTCACAAAATGCATGTGAGGTGTAGAGGTCAGTTGCCCACAGACTTTCCCACAGAACCCAGAATTTGAAAGCTTTCGCATTTTTCATTTGACCCTTTGAGTGGTGCAGAAGCATAGATTGGGCTGAACATCAACAAATTGTACAGTGCTGTGAAAGAGCTCAGAAAAGGATATAATCTCAAGGATTTTTCAAATTGCCTGCACTAACAACAGACTAATTATAACATTGGTAGTATAGTATCCCCCCTTTAAACATTTGCACATCATTTTGTAGTGTCTTCACTTATAGTCCATCTGCAAAACGACCACAGTGCTGGATGGCACGGATAAAAAAATAAAATACTCTATAGTTGTCAGGAATGTCTCTGCACAGTCATGAACAGAATCATACTGAAAAATCCTTATTTTTATTTAATGCCTGGATCCCAGCCCTGCCCAATTTCCTGCCCTTAGCACCACCCCAAATTCCACCGATAGTCCACAGTACCATTTACTGATTATCTGCACTTATGTTTTTTCTATTTAAAACACTGGTCACAAGTGAGCCATTTTTCCCTTGAAGTTGCAATTTATTTCTTATGCAGCATCAGAGAATGGTGGAAATAGTAAGGAAATCCAACAGATAGGGATTACTGAGGCCAACACAAATCACATCCCTTTTGGGTAACAGTGCCATAGTGCTTACCAAGAAGAACTTGGAAGAAGTTGCTCTTGTCCTAACCTAACCACTATGTGCAAATCAAGTAATGCTTAGCAACTTTTCAACATAGTGATCAAGATTTACTGAAAAACATCATGAAAACTAAACCATCCAAGCACTTTGTGGAACCGATTCCAGGTAACATTGCCAAAGATCTCTACACACACATGCTTCCCTACGGGACTAAATTAGTAAATTTCTCATTCAGCCAAGAAATAGTTCCCAGCTCTCTGAAGACTGAACAAGTTACCCGACTTCTTAAAAAAAGTCTGCAGATGCAAACGACCTCAGCAACTTTTGCCATGTCTCCAACCTCCCTTTCCTGTCAAAAATCATCGAAAGACCTGTAGCAGATCAAGTCACCCAACACAACCTTAACAACAACCTACTAGATTGTAGTTTTAATCAAGCCTGCTGCACCGAAAGAGCACTGCTCCAGGTGGGCCCTAGACTTGGAGCAACTCCTTCCTCCTGATTCTTTTGGACCCATCAGAAGCTTTTGATACAATAAATCACAATACGGTTCTTAACACCCTCAGAAATTGATTAAAGATGGATTACATGGTCCTTAAATGGTTTAAATCATCCTTTTGGGCAGGTCACAGTGGGTAAAAATTGATTATTGTTTCTCAATACCTATGACAATTTGTCAAGAGGTCCCTCAGATATCTATCCTAGCTCTGACCTTATTCAATCTGTATATAGAGACTATGGGAGTCTTAACTAGAGAATCAGGTATTCATATCATCAATATGCAGATGACACTCAGTTGCAATTAAAAGTCTCCTCAACCCAACTACATCTTATGCTTTGTCAACACACTAAATGCAGCTCAAGACTGGATGAATTCACATCACTTGAAGCTGTAGGTTTCCAGAACCAAATTTCTCCTCATCAAAATCACCACTGCCTGTGCAATCCTGGATGGACACATTGAACATCCTGTACAACAAACCCACCGTTGTTGACAATTCCAAATCCCTCATAGTCATCCTAGATAAAAGGCTTAACCTACAATCACAAATCAACACCATGGCCAGAAATGAGTGCTATAAATCGAGTCTTCCCTGGGGAAATTGTTGCTATTTTCCTGAACAAAATCTGAAAACCCTCATGCAATCATTCGTGCTATCCAGAGTATATTACTGTAATTATCTCTTGACTGATCTTCTTGGGATTCATCTCATCCCTCCTAAACCAATTGCACACTTTGCAGCACATTGGAGCCAAAGGAGCAACCATATTTCACTGGTCACACTTCAATGGTTGCTCATTGAAGCTAGGGCCATATAAAAGATGTGCATTATTTTAAAAAAAACTACACACATCAACTCCATTTTACCTGGTTGACAAACTGAAACTATCTGGGGGCACTCAACCATCGCAGAATGCTGAAGCACTACTTCTACAGCATCCGACATTTAAAAAGGAAGGACTTACGGAAACATTCTTCTCAGGAAGTGTGACCAGAATATGGAGTTCTTTAATTTCAGACTTATGCACCACCACCTTGATCACTGTCTTTAAAACATTACTGAAAGCCCTTCTCTTTCAAAGACATTTTAGCTAACCTCCTCCCCAATCAATTTTGATCAATATCTTTTAAGAACTGTTGTACTGCCTCACTATCAATAGATTCCATTGCTCACTTGGCACCAGTCAATATCCTGTTGCATGAAGTCTAGGAATGATATAGCTAATACGTTACTCCGTTCCTGTTGCTAAATGTAACTGATAATCTTGTACTTTATGTAATATTAATTTTCTACTGTAAAAGGAATACATAACACATAACAGCAGAACTTTACAAGAGAGAGGTCAGTAGGCTTGCCTCTACTTGATTCGAGGAAAAAGGTCTGGTAACATTACTGATTAAAAAGAGAAACACTACACTTTATGCAATGCAGCCAGGCCATGGACAGTGGTCTACTGCCCTCTGTAAGGGCATGCTGAGTACACCCCTCGAAATCTGAGAACAGGCTCCTTCTCCTTGCATTACTAGGCACAGTCCTAGGCCTCAGCACATATGCTAAATTAGTGTGATGTCAGGGACAAAACGAAATTCAGGATGCCTGTTTCTCCTGCAATCAGACATTTTACCATAC
The DNA here is from genome assembly GCF_031143425.1 of Pleurodeles waltl. NCBI lineage: Eukaryota > Metazoa > Chordata > Amphibia > Caudata > Salamandridae > Pleurodeles > Pleurodeles waltl. The sequence continues at coordinate 852,728,097 of NC_090444.1, forward strand.
AGTGGACAATTTAGTCCCAAAAGTTCCACATCACGGGTAGTAATAAGGGGCATCTCAAACAGGGGCACCCACAAATCAGTGTATGACATCTACACCTGGCTGTCATCAGTCCTTTTGAGTAGCACCTTTGGGAGAGACAAAAGGGATGGACCCTGCCTAAAAGATTCAGCAGATTATACTGACTCACTTCCCTCCCCACCATTTAAAGAATCACAGTTATCTAGGGTGTGATAATATGAAGCTCTTTTCCCAACAGGTCACTGTTATATTTCCCTATACTCTCACAGTGAAGTGTCTGGGCTACATCCTTCAACTGGGGAATGGTAGCAGTGCATCTCCAAGACAGGGCAAGCTGACGTCAATCTCCAGCTTGTGCTCCGTTGTACTAGGCGGAAATCAAAATAGATTCAGTTGGTCTCAGCAGTCACACTCGCATTTACAACATGGACAACACAATTCACTCTGCACACATTCACAAAAGATCTTAATGACAGTTCAGGCCACTGCATTCAAGTGGAACTTTACTCGAGTAGAGCCAGTAGGCATCTAAACAGGAAAAATGTATGTTCGTCTAGGTGAATTTCATAGCTCCATAGTCCTAATAACTCAGTCTTATGTCTATTAGAGCAGAGTTGTCCAACCTTTTTATCGCCGCGGACCTGTAAATGTTTGATAATTTTTCCGTGGCCCGCTTGTCCCATTGTGTGACAAGCGGGCCACGGAAAAATTATCAAACATTTACCGCCCGCCACAGTGGGGCGGCCCGGTGCCGATTGATCCACGGACCGGCACCGGTCCGCGGCCCGGGGGTTGGGGAACACTGTATTAGAGGACACAATTGGTGCGCCCCCCTTGACCCACGAGCTGCGCTCTGTGTCTCAGAACAGATACAAAAAGCCTATCTCTTGCACGAACATAGGATTCTCGTGAATGGTGGGGCATTATAAGTCAGGATACTACTTATCATGTGACTTGGTCACTCAGGGCAGGCATGCATACATGTTTCACCATGCAGGAAACATTCTTGTCCCAAGGGAGAGGCAGGATACTCGCAAACGTCTGTTACTGTCTAGACTCAAGGATTGGAGCTTGTCACTTTTGGTTTCTGATCTTCTGGTGACTGAGTATCTTTTGGAGGCACAGAGGACATCTTACTTGGAGCCAGGTTTTATGTAAAACTACTTCTACTGTACCCTGCCTGATTACTATTTGCTCCAGCTGTCTGTTAGATTCGTTTTAAATGTGACACTCCTGGGGTTAATTGTTTTAGGACTACCAGTAGTATCAATTGTATTCCTTTAGAGAACATAGAAACACACTACTGAACATTCTGTATGACTAAACACATTACTTAGCAGGTTACTCTCAACTGTTGCTTGCTTTTCGTTCCCTAGTTATTATTGCTATGTAGGCACGTTGTTTTTTTCATATTGATTTCTTTTTACAGTTCAGTCCTCTTAAGGCATAGGTGGATGTACTAATCATTTAGTTAGAAGAGCATTAGAATGCAGGTTAGTTCCATTTCCCATACAGCAAAGATTATTCCTTTGGTTGACTAAACTCTGTTACAGCACAGGACAGTTCCTAGCTCAGTTAAAACATGTATTGGTTGAAAGCTTGAGCGTTTACAGTCTATTATAGGATACCCCTGATGTGTTAGCTAGGTTCACATGTTTCACGAGTTTCTCTTAATGGTAAGGGTGAGGAATTCTTCACTGGGCCATAGACATGCAGGTATTACTGGGCCCCAATTGTATCAATTAAGGTATTTTTTAAACTGGCATCCTGGGTCTCTGTACTAACCTCAAAATAAAAAACAATCACATTCCTTCAGCACTTTATTCTGCAGATTGCGCTGGCAGAACAGTCTAGTCTCCTTCATGGAAGTGATATAGGTAGGAAGCGCAATATATTAGTGTCCAGTCAGAGTTCTTACTTATTATACACGTAGATTCGCAAAATCTATAGCCATTATACAGCTGGCAAACAGTATACCAAACGGTAGTAACAGTGACAGTGGGGACACTGTTATAAAATCTCTCTTACAGAGGGTCGTGCAAATAATCAATGAAATGGTTCCTTTTGGTAGAATTATTTTTATTTTTAAACTTGATATGTTCGCCTCAGCAGTGCTAGGGCAAGTTCCTCTGCTCTCTGGAGGATACTGCGCAGTTCCTCAATGGACCATGGCTATGTGGTCTTTGTTCTACCCCAACTCTTTAGCCAACAGTGGGCAGAGAAGTTGGAGCTCTCTGGATTTCTTCCAGTAATGAGGACTATAGAGCTAACCATGGGGTGCTAGTGTGCCTGGGGGTCCCTCGTCACAAGGCCATTTTGGTCAGGCCCACGGCTTCTCATGGATTGGATCATACTGTTTCCCCCACAGCTGATTTCTGAGGGCAATTACTGAAACAGCACAGCTTGCTCTCTAGTTCCTCTGATGGTACCCATGATCACACTAGCTCCCCGTGTCAGAGTTTGATGTTTGCGGATGCCACGCCTTCTCTGATATTGGATCTTTTAAAAGTTTCAAATGCGTGAACCATTCCTCACTGTAGGAGGCTGGCCTGGTTTGTGGTGGGTACCTTGGGTTCTTACATCTTACACCAGGTCCAGTTATCCCTTGTTAGTGAATGTAGTAGTGTTATAGCAGCTTAGGCTGATAGAGGTAGCTATAGCAGAGCAGCTTAGGCTGAACTAGGAGACATGCAAATCTCATGCAATACCACTTATAGTTACACAGTACTTATACACAAGTAAAGACAATACTCAGTGTTACCAAAAATAAATGTATTTATTTGGGTGACACAGTACCAAAAAATCTTAGAGACAATACTCCTTCTGGAGGTAGGTATTAGACACAATATATACACTAGACACCAAAATTAGAGAAGTAAATAGTCATAGAACAATGCAAACAGTAGGAAATCCTATAGAATGCAATGGGAGAAAAAAGGTCTAGGGGCAACACAAACCACATACTAAAAAAGTGGAATGTGAATCACAAATTCCCCCCTAGACAAGTGTAGTGTGTGCAGAATCACTGGGAGAGTAAGAATACAGTAAAGGTAAGTAAATTACCCCACCTTCAGAGCTCCTGGTGCAAGAAGGAGGCAGGCTACCCCCAGGGCATGCACCACCAGGAAACAGTCGAGAAAGCCGGCAGGATGAAACGATACAAGGTTGCAGTAGTCGTCTTTGCTACTTTGTTGCGGTTTTGCAGGCGTCCTGAGCATTCATCGGTCTATCCTTTGGCAGGAGGTGAAGAGGGAGATGCAGAGGAACTCTGGTGAGCTCTTGCATTCGGTATCTGAAGAATTCCCCAAAGCAGAGACCCTAGATAGCCAGAAAAGGAGGTTTGGCTACCTAGGAAGGAGGATAGGCTAGTAAGACAGGTAAGAGCCTATCAGAAGGAGTCTCTGACGTCACCTGCTGGCCCTGGCCACTCAGAGCAGTCCAGTGTGCCAGCAACACCTCTGTTTCCAAGATGGCAGAGGTGTGGGACACACTGGAGGAGCTCTGGGCACCTCCCCTGGAGGTACTGGTCAGGGGAGTGGTCACTCCCCTTTCCTTTGTCCAGTTTCGCACCAGAGCAGGGCTGGGGGTCCCTAAACCGGTGTAGACTGGCTTATGCAAAGATGGGCAGCATCTGTGCCCATTAAAGCATTTCCAGAGGCTGGGGGAGGTTACTCCTCCCCAGCCCTTCACACCTATTTCCAAAGGGACAGGGTGTAACACCCTCTCTCAGAGGAAATCCTTTGTTCTGCCTTCCTGGGCCAGGGCTGCCTGGACCCAAGGAGGGCAGAAACCTGTCTGAGGGGTTGGCAGCAGCAGCAGCTGCTGTGGAAACCCCGGAAAGGCAGTTTGTCAGTACCCGGGTTCTGTGCTAGAGACCCGGGGGGTCCTGGAAATGTCCCCCCAATACCAGAACGGTATTGGAGTGACAATTCCATGATCTTAGACATGTTACATGGCCATGTTCGGAGTTACCATTGTGATGCTATACATAGGTAGTGACCTATGTATAGTGCACGCGTGTAATGGTGTCCCCGCACTCACAAAGTCCGGGGAATTTGCCCTGAACAATGTGGGGGCACATTGGCTAGTGCCAGGGTGCCCACACACTAAGTAACTTTGCACCCAACCTTCACCAGGTGAAGGTTAGACATATAGGTGACTTATAAGTTACTTATAAGCAGTGGTAAATGGCTGTGAAATAACGTGGGCGTTATTTCACGCAGGCTGCAGTGGCAGGCCTGTGTAAGAATTGTCAGAGCTCCCTATGGGTGGCAAAAGAAATGCTGCAGCCTATAGGGATCTCCTGGAACCCCAATACCCTGGGTACCTCAGTACCATATACAAGCAAATTATATGGGTGTACCAGTATGCCAATGTGAATTGGTAAATTTAGTCACTAGCCTGTTAGTGACAAATTTGGAAAGCAGAGAGAGCATAGCCACTGAGGTTCTGGTTAGCAGAGCCTCAGTGAGACAGTTAGGCACCACACAGGGAACACATACAGGACACATACTATGAGCACTGGGGCCCTGCCTGGCAGGGTCCCAGTGACACAAGGACTAAAACAACATGCATACAGTGAAATATGGGGGTAACATGCCAGGCAAGATAGTACTTTCCTACACAACGCCCCCCAAACGAAGGACAATAAGACTAGCCATGGCCTGATGAGTCTTCATTGTCTAAGTAGAAATATCTGGAGAGTCCATCTGCACTGGAGTGGGTACTCCCAGGTCTATGTTCCACTGTATAGTCCATTCCCTGTATAGATATGGACCACCTCAACAATTTAGGGTTTTCACCTTTCATTTGTATTAGTCAAAGTAGAGGTTTGTGGTCTGTCTGAACAATAAAGTGAGTGCCAAACAGGTATGGCCTCAACTTCTTCAGTGCCCAGACCACAGCAAGGGGCTCCCTCTCTATGGCAGACCATCGCTTTTCTCTAGGGGTCAACCTTCTGCTGATAAAAGCAACTGGTTGATCCTGGCCCCCAGAATTCAATTGTGATAAGACTGCCCCTACCCCTACCCCTAATTCAGATCCATCGGTTTGAACAATGAATTTCTTGAAGTAACATGGGCTTTTTAGGACAGGTGCAGAGCACATGGCCTGTTTGAGCTCCTCAAACGTTTCTGACAGCTAGCTGTCCATAACACCTTCTTAGGCATTTTCTTACTTGTGAGATCATTAAGAGGGGCTGCTATGGAGCCATAGTTTTAATGAATCTCCTGTAATACCCTGTGAGGCCCTAAAATGGTATGGGTCTGAGTTGTAGGGGGAACCCAATCCATGATTGTCTGGATTTTACCCTGTAGTGGTGCAATCTGTTCTCCACCTACCAGGTGGCCCAGATAAACCACTTTTCCCTGCCCTATCTGGCACTTTGAGGCCTTGATAGTGAGTCTTGTCTTTTGCAGGGCCTCCAAAACTTTCCAAAGGTGGACCAGGTGCTCATCCCAGGTGGAGCTAAAGACAGCAATATCATCAAGATATGCTGCACTAAAAGCCTCCAACCCTTGCAGGACTGTGTTCACCAACCTCTGAAAAGTGGCAGGTGCATTTTCCAAACCAAAGGGCATTACTGTGAATTGGTAGTGCCCTCATATAGTAGAAAATGCAGTCTTTGGTTTAGCATCTTCTGCCAATTTGATCTGCCAATACCCTGCAGTCAAATCAAAAGTGTTAAGATACTTGGCAGATGCCAGTGTATCAATGAGCTCATCTGCCCTAGGTATAGGATGAGCATCAGTTTTTGTTACCTGATTGAGACCTCTGTAGTCTACAAAAAACCTCATTTCATTTTTTCCATCCGTTGTGTGAGGCTTTGGTACAAGCACCACTGGGCTAGCCCATGGGCTTTCAGAAGGTTCAACCACTCCCAGATCCAACATTTTCTTTACCTCCTGTTTAATGCAGTCTCTGACATGGTCAGGCTGCCTATAAATCTTACTTTTGACAGGCAGGCTGTCTCCAGTATCAATTGTGTGTTCACACCAGGATGTTGTACCTGGCACAATTGAAAAGAGGTCAGAAAATTGTCCTAGGAGATTGATGCAGTTGTCTTTCTGTTCTGCAGTCAGACGATCTGCTAAAACTACTCCCTCCACTAAGGCATCTGCTTCAGTGGTGGAAAAGAGATCAGGGAAAGGGTCACTCTCTTCTTCCTGTCCCTCGTCTGTTGCCATGAGCAGGGTGAGATCAGCCCTGTTATAGTAGGGTTTTAGGCGGTTGACATGAATCACCCTAAGGGGACTCCTGTCAGTGCCCAGGTCTACCAAATAGGTAACCTCACCCTTCTTTGCATCAATTTGATGGGGTCCACTCCATTTGTCCTGGAGTGCTCTTGGGGCCAGGCTCCAATACCCACACATTCTGTCCTGGTTGGTACTGGACCAGAACAGCCTTTTGGTCATGCCATTGCTTTTGCAGCTCCTGGCTGGCCTGAAGGTTTTTACTGGCCTTTTCCATGTACTCAGCCATTTTGGATCTTAGGCCAAGTACATAATCCACTATGTCCTGTTTGGGAGCTTTTAAAGGTTGTTCCCAACCCTCCTTCACAAGAGTGAGTGGACCTCTTACAGGGTACCCAAAGATGAGTTCAAAGGGGCTAAAGCCCATTCCTTTCTGGGGTACCTCCCTGTAAGCAAAAAGGAGGCAAGGTAACAGGACAGCCCATCTCCTTCTGAGATTTTCAGGGAGTCCCATTATCATCCTTTGAGAGTTTTATTAAACCTCTCTACCAGTCTATTAGTCTGTGGATTGTAAGGAGTGGTGAACTTGTAGGTAACACCACACTCCTTCCACATTGCTTTCAAGTATGCAGACATGAAGTTGCTACTCCTGTCTGATACTACCTCTTTAGGGAAACTCACCCTGGAAAAGATTCCCAGGAGGGCCTTTGCCACTGCAGGAGCTGTAGTGGTCCTTAGAGGAATTGCTTTAGGATATCTTGTGGCATGGTCCACAACCACCAAGATAAACCTATTGCCTGAAGCAGTAGGAGGGTCAAGGGGGCCAACTGTGTCAACCCCTACCCTTTCAAAGGGCACCCCAACCACTGGAAGTGGAATTAGAGGGGCCTTTGGAGTGCCACCAGTCTTGCCACTGTCTTGGCAGGTCACACAAGACTTGCAAAAATCTTTAGTGTCCTCTGACATCCTAGGCCAGTGAAACAAGGGGACAAGTCTTTCCCATGTTTTGATCTGGCCCAAATGCCCAGCCAAAGGAATGTCATGTGCAAGAGTTAGGAGGAACTCTCTGTACTGCAGGGGAATCACCAATCTCCTGGCTGCTCCAGGTTTTGGGTCCCTTGCCTCGGTGTACAAGAGGTTGTCCTCCCAGTAAACTCTATGGCTGTCACTGACATTCCCATTTTGCTGTTTGACAGCTTGCTGTCTGTGACCCTCTAATGTGGGACAGGTTTGCTGTGCAACACTCAGCTCTTCCCTGGCAGGCCCCCCTCCACCCAAAAGCTCAGCAGTGTCTGCTGCCAGCTCACCTGGTGAAGGTTTTGCACAGGGAGGAAATTCCTCTTCCTCAGAAGGGGAATCATCTGTAGAGGGAGGGTTGGTGGGTAGGGATTTACCCTTGCTACCCCTAGCTTTAGGGAGCACTTGGTCTATTGTTCCAGGATCCAAGTTACCCTGTCCTTTTTGCTTTTTGGCCTGAGCCCTGGTTAAAGCAAAAATATGCCCAGGAATGCCCAGCATTGCTGCATGATCCTCCAACTCCACTTCTGCCCAAGCTGATGTCTCTAAATCATTCCTTAGTAGACAGCCTACAGGTAAATCTGAGGCAACCACAACTTTCTTTGGCCCAGTAACCCCCCCAGTTGAGATTCACCACAGCCATGGGGTGGCTAAGAGTGTTGTTATGAGCGTCTGTCACTTGGTACTGCTGACCAAGTAGGTGTTGTTCAGGGTGGACCAGTTTCTTTATGACCATAGTTACACTGGCTCCTGTGTCCCTGTAGGCCTGAACCTCAACACTATTTATTAGGGGAAGTTGCTTGTACTTATCCATATTAAGGGGACAAGCAACCAAGGTGGCCAAATCAATGGCACCTTCAGAGACTAAAACAGCCTCTGTGGTCTCCCTAACAAGACCAACCCCAACTACATTGCCAATAGTGAGCCCAGATACACCCTTGGATTGGCTATTTGTAGGTTTCCCACCACCACTGCTATTACTACTAGGGGCACTAGAATTTGCAGCAGGGGTTGTGGTGGTGGGAGGTTTGGTGTTTTTCTTTGGACAACTGGAATCAGGTGCCCAATGGCCTTTGACTTTACACAAATAACACCAAGGCTTTTTAGGTTGATTATTGGAAGAGGATTTGGACCCACCACCCCCAGAGGGTTTTTGTGGGCCTGATGAAGACTCAGTATGTTTACTTTTGCCCCACCCTTGTCAGAAGACTTACAATCCTTCTTCTTGCCATCCTTGTCACCCCCTATATGAACTTTTCTGTTCACCCTTGTTCTGACTCACTTGTCTGCCTCCTTTCCCAATTCTTGGGGAGAGGTCAGATCTGAGTCCACTAGGTATTGGTGCAACAAGTCAGACACACAGTTGTTCAGAATATGCTCTCTCAGAATAAGATTATACAGGCTTTCATAGTCATATACCTTACTGCCATGTAACCACCCTTCCAAGGCCTTCACTGAACAGTCCACAAAATCTGTACAGTCTTGAGAGGACTCTTTTCAGGTGTCTCTGAACTTAATCCTGTATTGTTCAGTGGTTAAGCCAAATCCATCCAAGAGTGCATCCTTCAATACCGTGTAATTGTTAGCTTCAGTTTCTCTAACAGTAAGGAGCCTATCCCTACCCTTTCCAGTGAAATATAGCCACAAAATAGCAGCCCACTGCCTTTGAGGGACCATCTGTACCATACAGGCCCTCTCAAGTGCAGCAAACCACTTGTTGATGTCATCCCCCTCCTTGTAAGGGGGGACTATCTTGTGCAGATTCCTGGAATCATGCTCTCTAACAGGATTACTATCAGGAATACTGCTGCTGCCACCATGGGGTCCTAACCCCATCCTCTGTCTTTCCTTCTCAATGTCTATGGATTCCCTATCTAAGACCAGCTGTTGCTGTGTAAGCTTCAGTCTGGTCTCTTCAACCCTCAACTTTTTGAGTTCCCTTTCTAACAAGTTATCCTCATGGTGGGTGGGTTGGGAATGTTTTGACACAGATGACAAATGGGAAATTTCAGAGGGGGACCTGTCCCTATCTGTCTGGACCCTGGTAACCTGGCCTTTAGGAATAAAGGATGCCCTACTGTGATGTGAACCTCCATTACTACCAGCATTACTGGGTGTCCTGCTAGGGGGCAGACCCTTGTCAGAACCCTCCCAAGCTTCCTCAGGGGGTTCCTCTGAATCAGACTCTGAAGCTTCTACTAACCTCTCATTGGATGGGCCATACTCGTTCTGGTCAGCATGTTAACAGAAACTCTTTTGTTGTTACGACTCGGTCGTCCCATTTCCAGGGGGCGCTGTAAGGGGACTGTCAGAAGCCTGGGAATCACCTTGAACACCTATCTAGAGTCCCTTGCTGACTCCTGTTTGTTTCTCTTTTCTCCATGGTACACTTGTGTAGGACTACATTTGCTTCTTGGGACTGCAAATCCCATAATGCACAGCTTCGTAGTCAGGAAAACCCGGATTCTGTTTCCCATTGTTTTCAATGGGAGAAGTCCAGTTGCTCCTTTTCACTGGATCCTCTCCTCCAGGACTTGCAAGTGTCCGAAACCACACACACCTGAAACCTCTCCTGTGAAGCACAGCTTGGAACTGCTTATAAGCAGCCATTTCCTCAAGCTCCCCGTTGTGCATCGGACTTCAATTCCTTTGTGTTACAGACCCCTTGTCGGATGGTGTTCCAGTTTTGTTCTTGTTCTGTTCCAGCCTGATCCTGTTTCCTGTTTCTCTGCCCTGCTCCTGATTGTTCCAGCCAGAGTCTGCTCCCTATCTCTTAGCCTTGTACCTGTTTGTTTCTTCCAAAGCCTGCTCCCTGTTTCTCTGCCCTGCTCCTGCCTTGTTTCAGCCTGAACCTTCTCTCTGTTTCCCAGTCCTGTTTACTGCTCATTTCCTACTCCCTGTATTCCAGTCCTGTCCTTGCCTGTTCCAGCCAGAGCCTGTTCTCAGTTTCCCAGTCCTGTCTCTGTCTGTCCCAGCCAGACGTTTGCGCCCTGTTTTCAAGTCCTAGACCCGCCTTTGCTTCAGCCTGAGCCTGTTCCTAGTTCTTGCCTCTGCCTCTTAGTTTGTTCCCTTCTGTTTCTGTTTCTTCTTGGTCCTTTGTGTCTGGTAAGTGTTCTATCAGTCTTCACCAGTGTATACGTGTCCTCCTGTGTACTGGGGTTGGGTCCTGGTTTCCAGGAGGCAATTCCAGCCCCCATCCTTGTCCAGTGTTATACGTTGTATTTCGTGCCTAACAGTGACAGTGTGCTATTGCTGTTTTCTCAGGAATCGCCACTGTGTTTCCAGCTGGACCCACAAGAGCGTGTCCTGTGCATGTAAGTACTATCCTTGTTTGTGCTCTTGGGTCCAGAGACAGAATCACTTCTGCTGCCTCCTTTCTATGGGGCTGGCAGGGTGACTATCTGTAAGAGCGAACTGCACAGAGGCATTGAGATTCCCTGTCACTGTGGGAGGTTCTGCGCCTTACTCTGTGTACAACCCCAGCGTGTTTGTCCACTGGTAATCTGTTTCCTGTTTGTTCACACAAGGGTTGCTCTGCTTTTACTTTCCTGTTTCCTGTGCCTATCCATAGCTGTCCTTTCCGTGTATGCCTTTAGCTGCTCCTCTGCCCCAGTGTACTACCTCTTTAGGATATTCGGTGACCTCAAGGGGTGTCCCAACCAAAGTCCTGATCAGACCCGCCCGAAACCGTGACAGAATGCACGAACCAAACATTTCAAGCTCCCCAGGCAGCAAAGGCACACACAGACGTAAAATGGTTTCCTATCATGTTAAGGCACCCCTTTCTAAGCCTATACATTCTCTGAAATCCTCTAAAAAAGACCTTAGTTTAAAGGATAGACTTGTTAAAGAAAACCATAACTTGCAAGTTCAGTACTACACTGAGTGGCTTGCTAATCTTTCAATGATAGACTATTATGTTATTTGTGACTATGACCCCCAGTCCCTGTCTGTAGAAGAATTACAAGGATGTAATGAGTTTTTGCAGTATCTATTAGCTGAAGCCAGTAAGAATGTTCATAACCGTAGAAGTGCTTTTGCTACCTCTGCACAAGACATTTACTCTCAAGTAAAGACGGTTAATTCCTCGCCTCATGCTAGTGTATCCCAAATTCACTTCCAGGACTCTGTCAAAACAAAGAACCCTGACACTGTTCAAGAAGCCACACTAGGGATTCCCTTGTTTTCTGTTGAGTGCTTCAGCCCATCTAGGCCAGTTCCTCAGAGTTCAAAGTGCAGTGCTGACTCTTATAAAGACCTATCAGTCCCTCAGTGCTTTCAAGTGAGCAGGATAAAACCTGTATCAAATGGATCAGTAAAGACTGTGGGATTCCTTAGTTCCACTCAAAAGGCTTGTGCTCTTCCCAGACTGGATGATAATACACCAGTCTCAATCCCTAAAAGCTCTGCTAAACCCTTTTCTATTCTGAGTGGGTTTGATAACAATATGGACATACACACACTAAAAGAGCAGTTTTGGCAGATTAAAAGGCAGATATCAGACTTCTATGATGAATATGTTGTAACATACACAAGAAATCATGCACGTGGGCTCTTTTCATCAATGCAAATTTCACTGTTGCCAGAACCAGACATTCTGTTTATCTGTAAGGTAGAAGAAGTAACAGAGCAGCTGATGGAAACTACTGCAAGGCAATTTGAAAACCTGAAAAAAGAAAATGAACACCAGCTTTGGCTTAAAGAACAGTATGCTACTTTGTGTGCCTCTCCAAAGACTTCTATTGAGCAGATTGTCCTTTCTATTAATGACAGTCAAAAGACAGCTCCAGTTATAAATATATCAGCCTCTTCTTCAGACTCTCTCTCAGCTTGTAGTTTTCCAGAGAATATCCCTGTGCAGTTGACTGAATCTCTGACATCTCTGAGAGATTTGACACCTCTTGATTCAAAGGATGGATCAGAGTCTTCAGAAGGAAGTGTCTCAGCCCCTCTATCAGAACAAATAAAGCCAAAGGAAGAAGAGAGTTCTGATGCAGACTCCAATAGCTGCACCTTAAGAAACCAAGATATGACTTTACTGGAGATTAATGGCAAGTTGTGCAACAGTGTTGAAGAATCTGAATCTAGTGATGACAGTGGTTCCTGCCTTGCCGTGAACAAACCTGCAGATAGTGCTGTTCAAATGGCGCACACACCAGAATTTTCAGATTGTGGGGATAATCCTGCTCTTTCAAACAATATCATAGAATTTTCAGATAATGAAGAGACAGTTCCTGTTTCAAGTGAATTAATGGATTTTTCTGACCGTGAAGAAATACCCGCAGTTACTAAGATTGTAATGGACTTCTCAGAAAGTTTAAAAATCTCTTCTGTGTCAAACCAAACCGTGGAGATTTCAGAAAAGGAAGAAAGCCAGCAATCTGAAACTAAACAGCCTGTCATAAGAAATGAGAGCCTTCTCCTAGAACTGGACACAGTTGCAGCCTTAACCACTGATCCTGACCTGCTGATCCCTGCCAATGTGTATCCTGTTTTCAGCTCCACAATTAGTGAAGAACAGATCTCTGAGCTAACGGTATCTGATCTTGATGTAAAATCAGCCACACCGTCACCTGCTGTGTCCCTGAAATTAAAGACTCCTGAAACCCAGCAATCTGAAACCGAAGCTCAAGTACTGAAAGATATAATATGTCCCACTAAAACTAAAGACTTGAATTTGAATCTTGTATTCGAAGATCTGATGATAGTTCTTAGTGTTTTATTGCAAGAAACCATCATCAATTCAAAGGCTAAAGCTGAAGCTTTAGATAACAATGTAGAGGCGATTTCTGAAGAGACTCCAGTTCTATTTCAATTCAAAGAACAACCTTTCAGTGTTGACAGAGCTGAAGATCAACTACCTGTAGTAGAAACGCCTTGCAAAGAAACCATTTCTGATACAATGAATACACCACAGAGCACTTGCAATGAAGAAATCCCAGTCTTGTCTGAAGATCACCCTAAAGAATTAGCTTGTGGAACTTCTACATTTTCAGATGTTAATCCAGTTTCTAAAGACTTGAAAACTCTTGTTGCTCCTGAATTTGATACTCCGAAGTCATCCAAGACAAAAGAAAATTCTGACTTTTTCATGTTTACTTTGAGAACACCAGTTACCCATGTTTCCCAAGTCTCTATGCTTTGCAAGCCTCAGACCACAATCAATGTAAATACTGCTGCAGAAACAGACAAATCCTGCTTGTCAGAAGGTGTTACAGACCTGACAGTTCCTAATACACCAATCAGCTCCTCCAAAGAGGAAAGTATTGAACAGGAAACTAATATCCTAAAGAATACTGCCCATAATGCCATTCCAGATCTCCTTGCTCCTGAATCCACTTCACCAGAAACCAACTCCATGCACTCCTCCCGTATCGATCGAACAATAAAGAGGAAAGACATCAGAGCCCATATCGGTATTAGTACATGCTTTGCTCATTGGATGATTCACCTATGGCAGGACTGTAAACTTATCAACCAAGGTTGGTGTTGGATTTTCTTGCTGTGGCTTTTCCTCTTCAACTTTTTTCAGCTAAAGGATCGCCTTCTCTTCTTGAGCAGACTGGTGGGAGGGGGTATACTGTTACGACTCGGTCGTCCCATTTCCAGGGGGCGCTGTAAGGGGACTGTCAGAAGCCTGGGAATCACCTTGAACACCTATCTAGAGTCCCTTGCTGACTCCTGTTTGTTTCTCTTTTCTCCATGGTACACTTGTGTTGGACTACATTTGCTTCTTGGGACTGCAAATCCCATAATGCACAGCTTGGTAGTCAGGAAAACCCGGATTCTGTTTCCCATTGTTTTCAATGGGAGAAGTCCAGTTGCTCCTTTGCACTGGATCCTCTCCTCCAGGACTTGCAAGTGTCCGAAACCACACACACCTGAAACCTCTCCTGTGCAGCACAGCTTGGAACTGCTTATAAGCAGCCATTTCCTCAAGCTCCCCGCCGTGCATCGGACTTCAATTCCTTTGTGTTACAGACCCCTTGTCGGATGGTGTTCCAGTTTTGTTCTTGTTCTGTTCCAGCCTGATCCTGTTTCCTGTTTCTCTGCCCTGCTCCTGATTGTTCCAGCCAGAGTCTGCTCCCTATCTCTTAGCCTTGTACCTGTTTGTTTCTTCCAAAGCCTGCTCCCTGTTTCTCTGCCCTGCTCCTGCCTTGTTTCAGCCTGAACCTTCTCTCTGTTTCCCAGTCCTGTTTACTGCTCATTTCCTACTCCCTGTATTCCAGTCCTGTCTCTGTCTGTCCCAGCCAGACGTTTGCGCCCTGTTTTCAAGTCCTAGACCCGCCTTTGCTTCAGCCTGAGCCTGTTCCTAGTTCTTGCCTCTGCCTCTTAGTTTGTTCCCTTCTGTTTCTGTTTCTTCTTGGTCCTTTGTGTCTGGTAAGTGTTCTATCAGTCTTCACCAGTGTATACGTGTCCTCCTGTGTACTGGGGTTGGGTCCTGGTTTCCAGGAGGCAATTCCAGCCCCCATCCTTGTCCAGTGTTATACGTTGTATTTCGTGCCTAACAGTGACAGTGTGCTATTGCTGTTTTCTCAGGAATCGCCACTGTGTTTCCAGCTGGACCCACAAGAGCGTGTCCTGTGCATGTAAATACTATCCTTGTTTGTGCTCTAGGGTCCAGAGACAGAATCACTTCTGCTGCCTCCTTTCTATGGGGCTGGCAGGGTGACTATCTGTAAGAGCAAACTGCACAGAGGCATTGAGATTCCCTGTCACTGTGGGAGGTTCTGCGCCTTACTCTGTGTACAACCCCAGCGTGTTTGTCCACTGGTAATCTGTTTCCTGTTTGTTCACACAAGGGTTGCTCTGCTTTTACTTTCCTGTTTCCTGTGCCTATCCATAGCTGTCCTTTCCGTGTATGCCTTTAGCTGCTCCTCTGCCCCAGTGTACTACCTCTTTAGGATATTCGGTGACCTCAAGGGGTGTCCCAACCAAAGTCCTGATCAGACCCGCCCGAAACCGTGACATTTGTAGGGTTCTTTCCTATACCTAAACCTCTATCTAAGCAGAGACTCCTTAAGCTCTTGTAGTTCAAAATGTCATAAGTAGTATTGGCAGTTTTGGGAGCAGAATCTATCACAGACATGATAGCAAAAGGTTTAGAGATAGGTAGAAGAGAGAAAAAGTTTCAGAACTTTTTAAAGCACAGAGAAAAAAACTTTTTCTAACTTTTAGAAAACTTTTAACAGTTTTAAGAAACTTTTTCGAAACTTTGTAAAAAGTTTAAGAATAGAAAAGCAAACCTTTTGGTTATGTGTACCTACACTGAAATGTTTGGTATATGATTCTCTTATGAAAAGTACAAAATGGTGGTAAAGCAGTTACAAGTACTTATCCCACCACTGTACCACCAATGTAAGAGGCTGGCCTGGCTTGTAGTGGGTACCAAAGGTACTTACACCTTGTGCCAGGTCTAGTTATCACTTATTAGTAGAATAGAGGTGTTTCTAGCAGCTTAGACTGATAGAAAGTAGCTATGGCAAAGCAGCTTAGGCTGAACTAGGAGACATGCAAAGCTCTTACTATACCACTTATATCATATCCACAATATCATAAGAAAACACAATACACAGATATACTAAAAATAAAGGTACTTTATTTTTATGACAATATGCCACAAGTATCTCAGTGAGTACCCTTAGTAAGAAGGTAAGTACTATACACAAGTTATATGTACACAAACCCAAAATAGGTAAGTAAGAGTCAGAAAAGTAATGCAAACAGTGTAGAATTACAATAGGTTGGAATACGTATAGGGGCAACACAAACCATATACTCCAAAAGTGGAATGCGAATCACAAATGGACACCAGACCTATGTGAGCTTGGAGAGGGTCACTGAGACTGTAAGAAAACAGTTACGGTGTCCAAGATACCCCACCCCAAGACCCTGAAAAGTAGGAGTAAAGTACACTTCCTACCCCAAGAGAGCACAATAGTTGTGATAGGGGGATTCTCCAAGAACAACAAACACCAGCAGTGTACTGACAATGGATTTCCGGACCTGAGGACCTGCAAGGCAAGGGGACCAAGTCCAATAGTCGCAACAGTGTCCGGGGGGGCAGGAGCCCAGGAAACCCCTGATGAAGGTGCAAGGAAGCTCCCTCCTGATGGAAGAAGCTTAGAATTCCACAAGACATAAGAGGAGTAGGAACTTCTCCTTTGGAAGACAGATGTCCCACATCACGATGAAGCTTGCAGAGGTGTTCCCACGCAGGAATACCGCAAACAAGCCTTGCTAGCTGCAAGGGACATAGTAGAGGTTTTTGGGTGCTGCTGAGGACCAGGAGGGGCCAGGATTTCGGTTTTTGGAGGAGGAGACAGAGGAGGCGCTCAGCAACTCAGAGAGCCCTCACAGAAGCAGGTAGCACCCGTAGAAATACCCCAACAGGCACTTAGAAAAAGAGTGAACTGGAGTCCACGCGAAGTTACAAAATAAGGTCCCACGACGTCGGAGGCCAACTCAGAGGGTTGTGCACTGCAGGACAGAGTGCTGGGGACCCAGGCTAGGCTCTGCATGAAGGAAATCCTGGAAGAGTGCACAGAAGCCGGACCAGCTGCAACTCACGCGGTACACAGCTTTGCAGTCTAGCGTGGGGAGGCAATGACTTAGCTCCACCAAACTTGGACTGAAAAGTCACTGGACTGTGGGAGTCACTTGGACAGAGTTTCAGTGTTCCAGGGACCACGCTCGTCCGGATGAGAGGGGACCCAGAGGACCGGTGATGCAGTCTTTTGGTGCCTGCGTTAGCAGAGGGAAGATTCTGTCGACCCACGGGAGAGTTCTTCAGAGCTTCTGGTGCAGGGTGAAGGCAGGCTACCCCCAGAGCATGCACCACCTGGAAACAGTTGAGAATGCCGGCAGGATTAGGTGCTAAAATGTTGCTGGTAGTCGTCTTTGCTAGTTTGTTGCGGTTTTGCAGGCGTCCTGGAGCAGTCAGCGGTCGATCCTTGGTAGAAGGCGAAGAGGGAGATGCAGAGGAACTCTGGTCAGCTCTTGCATTAGTTATCTGAAGAATTCTCCAAAGCAGAGACCCTAAATAGCCAGAAAAGGAGGTTTGGCTACCAAGGAAGGAGGATTGGCTACCAAGAGAGTTAACAGCCTATCAGAAGGAGCCTCTGACATCACCTGCTGGCACTGTCCACTCAGAGCAGTCCAGTGTCCCCCAACACCTCTGTTTCCAAGATGGCAGAGGTCTGGGACACACTGGAGGGGCTCTGGGCACCTCCCCTGGGAGGTACTGGTCAGGGGAGTAGTCACTCCCCTTTCCTTTGTCCAGTTTCGCACCAGAGCAGGGCTGGGGGATCCCTGAACTGGTGTAGACTGGCTTATGCAGAGATGGGCACCATCTGTGTCCATCAAAGCATTTCCAGAGGCTGGGAGAGGCTACTCCTCCCCAGCCCTTCACACCTATTTCCAAAGGGACAGGGTGTAACACCCTCTCTCAGAGGAAATCCTTTGTTCTGACTTCCTGGGCCAGGGCTGCCTGGACCCCAGGAGGGCAGAAACCTGTCTGAGGGGTTGGCGGCAGCAGCAGCAGCTGCAGTGGAAACCCCGGAAAGGCAGTTTGGCAGTACCCGGGTTCTGTGCTAGAGACCCGGGGGATCATGGAATTGTCCCCCCCAATACCAGAATGGTATTGGAGTGACAATTCCATGACCTTAGACATGTTACATGGCCATGTTCGGAGTTACCATTGTTATGCTATACATAGGTAGTGACCTATGTATAGTGCACGCGTGTAATGGTGTACCCGCACTCACAAATACCGGGGAATTTGCCCTGAACGATGTGGGGGCACCTTGGCTAGTGCCAGGGTGCCCATACACTAAGTAACTTGGCACACAACCTTCACCAGGTGAAGGTTAGACATATAGGTGACTAATAAGTTACTTATGTGCAGTGGTAAATGGCTGTGAAATAACGTGGGCGTTATTTCACGCAGGCTGCAGTGGCAGGCCTGTGTAAGAATTGGCATAGCTCCCTATGGGTGGCAAAAGAAATGTTGCAGCCCATAGGGATCTCCTGGAACCCCAATACCCTGGGTACCTCAGTACCATATACAAGCAAATTATATGGGTGTACCAGTATGCCAATGTGAATTGGTAAATTTAGTCACTAGCCTGTTAGTGACAAATTTGTAAAGCAGAGAGAGCATAGCCACTGAGGTTCTGGTTAGCAGAGCCTCAGTGAGACAGTTAGGCACCACACAGGGAACACATACAGGGCACATACTATGAGCACTGGTGCCCTGCCTGGCAGGGTCCCAGTGACGCAAGGACTAAAACAACATGCATACAGTGAAATATGGGGGTAACATGCCAGGCATGATGGTACTTTCCTACAATTAGTCACTAGCCTGCAGTGACAATTTTAAAAGCAGAGAGAGCATAAACACTGAGTTTCTGGTTAGCAGAGCCTCAGTACCACACAGGGAACACATACAAGGCACACTTTATGAGCACCGGGGTCCTGGCTAGCAAGATCTCAGTCACACAGGCAAAAAAAAACATACATACTAGTAAAAATGGCCGTAACATGCCAGGCAAGATGGTCCTTTCCTACAATGAAGTGCTCAATTATGAGTTCAGAAAATAACATCTCTCAAGCTTCTATGGCAAGGCGTCGAAAAAGACTTCAGTGCTCTAAAAATGATGTGAAAATCAAGTTCTTCAGATACCCTATCAGTCTTCCTGTTAAACGCATTGACTTCAGGAGGCCTCACGTCGATGTAGACTCCACTGCAAGGACCACATCACCATTGACAACCCTCATGGCACCTGTCCTGCTGTGAAATGAGATTCAACACTGAAATTGAACTGGGGATAACTTTTATTTGCCATGCGTCCGACAGACACACAGCAGAGAGGGAGCACATGTTTGAGTGAGGGAAGAAACCAATGTTAATACCAACATATCCGTTATCAGTAATAATTGACAACATCTTGTATGTGTCATCCAAGAGTGCGGAAAGATCTGCCAGTGTAAGCAGTCCTGTAGACAACCATCTCATCAATGTGTAGAAGATCCAATGACAATGAAGACTCTGTTGATGACAACATCGTTGACCGCACCAAAACCCTTCAAGAATGACACTGAGTGGGTCCCGGACCATGACGGCCCACACGTCCTGCCGCTAGTGCGCTCTTCCAACTCTTGCTCCTCTCCCGGAAGTGCTTGCTCGGCGATGGATCTTGGAAGTGGAGCAGGCCGTCGGCACTTAAGGCACTGTCTCTGACCTTTCAATCGTCTGGGATATCCGCCTCGACAAGTTAAAGCTGCAATGGAGAATCCCTGCCCCTATCTGTCTCCTTGATCTGAGGCTCGGAAAGGAGAGACGCAGTATTTAGACATTGCATGGGGGAAGGGGGGAGCAGACCTGTGGCCGCCTGAGCACGCGAGATGCCGGCAGGATGCAGCGTGCGCCACACGGATGTACTTCCATCCCAGTGGGCCTTACAGGTGATAAGTGTAGTGTTGGGGCCCCAGGCCCCCATGCTACTAGAAATAAGTGATGTGGACACGGTTGCTTGGTATCTGGAACTGGCCCTGGGCACGTGCGCCCGGCCCCTTTTATTGCCAGGGTCACCTGACCGGTGACGCCTGTGTTGGGTGTGTGTGGGGTGTATGTGGGAGGCCAGCCCTCAGCAGAGAGGCTGGCCAAACACTAGAACGTGTCCAGCAGGACACTACATTCCTCCAAAACTTTGAGGAACAAAAACAAAAGTCCAACCTGAAAGAGAAAAACACAGTAACAAAAACACCACCATCAGTCACAGCCGGGCACGAACACAGTGTGGAAGAAATCCGGACTCTGACAGTCAAATGGTTGGACAAGTGTCCACTGATGCACCGTGGTTCAGTCCTGTGGGCACTCGTGGCGAGGCTGGTGGGTGCTTACAGTTCAATTTGTTGAAATAGGGCGTATCATTCGAATGGGGTGTGTCATTCGAATTGGGTGCATCACCAAAATTGGGTGCATCACAAGCGTTGGTGGAGTCCACTGTGAATCTACTTGCCGAGACATCCTGGCTTCACGAAGGCCAATCCCTTGAAGACGGATGACATCTGTGATGGCGTGAGGTCCTCCTCTGAAGCCTTTGTATGTTCTGACCATCTGATGGCAGAGCTGCTTCCAGACCACCTCTCGGTTTTGGATTCTTCACTATGGAACTTCCTCGAGGCCTTTTCGATGGGTTTGCCACGCGATTGGCATGGTCTGTGCTGGGCTGCGTATGGGCCATCTGCCGGCCGCTGCAGGCTCTCCGGCAGGAGCCATGGTCAAATCATTCGTGCAACCACAAGGGTGGATGTTCCGTGGTCAGGGCGCTTGCCGACATGGATCAGATGCATGTGGGCTCTCAGACGGTCTCAGGGCAATTGTCTATCACGTCCCCAGGAGGGTGTCTAGTTGGTGTCATGTTATTTCACTGAAGACAGTCTTGGTGTGCTGTGACCTGTTGGGAGTCTCCATTGCACAGCCCTGTTTGTCTCTTTGACTTCATCAGTGGGGCAATGTCCAGTCCTCTCTCAAGCTTGAGAGGCCCCTTGTCTGGGTTGTCACAGGACTGCTTGTGGTTTGCGCTGGGGCTGCTTGTGTGCCACATAGGGCAGCTGCAAGACCTCCTAGGAGCCACTGCCTAGTCACTCGTGCAATTGCAGGGGTAGATGGGTCTAGGTCATGACTTGCTCTTGTCATCGAGAGCAGGATACAGTCAGGGTGAGCAGTTGGTCATTGGTTGACTGGTTCTTCAGAGCATTAAAGCAGAGGTGTAGGACTCCAGTCTGGTTGTTTAATTGCTCCTTTGATGAATACCGTGATGCACATGGCAATGATGATGTTTGCCGTTTGGAGACCTGGACGACAAATGATGTTGCTGGAGTAAGGGTGATTGGAGTAACTTCGTTATAGTGAGTGCAGTCTTTCTTTTGCTCATGTGCAGATGCTAGCAGTGGTGCCATCTGCTTCAGGAAGCCGATGACGGGTGGCTTGGATGGTCACCTTTGACGTGTGGGGTAAGTACGCGGTTCGCGCATGGCGTCTTACATTTTGGCACTCCTGCCGAGCTGTCTCCAGTGATGTCACCGCACCCCGGTGGCTGTCTTGTCTGTGGGTGCACTCTTCCTTTGTTGTGTGAGTCCTCCATCTCTCCACCCTGTTGATCTTCTGTTCTTGTTCTTCTGTGGTCGTCAGGTACTGCAGTGTGACAGGTGATGTCACACAGTCTCCTTTCTTCCTTCTTCATAGCGTGGTGCTGCGCCACTGTAGGAAAGTACCATCTTGCCTGGCATGTTACCCCCATATTTCACTGTATATATGTTGTTTTAGTTGTATGTGTCACTGGGACCCTGCCAGCCAGGGCCCCAGTGCTCATAAGTGTGCCCTGTATGTGTTACCTGTGTTATGACTAACTGTTTCACTCAGGCTCTGCTAATCAGAACCTCAGTGGTTATGCTCTCTCATTTCTTTCCAAATTGTCACTAACAGGCTAGTGACCAATTTCACCAATTTACATTGGCACACTGGAACACCCTTATAATTCCCTAGTATATGGTACTGAGGTACCCAGGGTATTGGAGTTCCAGGAGATCCCTATGGGCTGCAGCATTTCTTTTGCCACCCATAGGGAGCTCTGACAATTCTTACACAGGTCTGCCACTGCAGCCTGAGTGAAAAAACGTCCACGTTATTTCACAGCCATTTACCACTGCACTTAAGTAACTTATAAGTCACCTATATGTCTAACCTTTACCTGTTAAAGGTGGGGTGCTAATTTACTTAGTGTGTGGGCACCCTGGCACTAGCCAAGGTGCCCCCACATAGTTCAGGGCAAATTCCCCGCACTTTGTGAGTGCGGGGACACCATTACACGCGTGCACTACACATAGGTCACTACCTATATGTAGCTTCACAATGGTAACTCCGAATATGGCCATGTAACATGCCTATGATCATGGAATTGCCCCCTCAATGCCATCCTTTGGCATTGAGGGGGCAAACATGCATGGCAACATGCATTGTTGGCACAATCCCATGATCCCACTGGTCTCTAGCACAGACCCGGGTACTGCCAAACTGCCTTTTCAGGGGTTTCACTGCAGCTGCAGCCAACCCCTCAGACAAATTTCTGCCCTCCTGGGGTCCAGCCAGGCTTGGCCCAGGAAGGCAGAACAAAGGACTTCCTCAGAGAGAGGGTGTTACAACCTCTCCCTTTGGAAAAAGGTGTTAAGGCAGGGGAGGAGTAGCCTCCCCCAGCCTCTGGAAATGCTTTCATGGGCACAGATGGTGCCCATTTCTGCATAAGCCAGTCTACACCGGTTCAGGGACCCTTCAGCCCTGCTCTGGCGCGAAACTGGACAAAGGAAAGGGGAGTGACCACTCCCCTGACCTGCACCTCCCCTGGGAGGTGCCCAGAGCTCCTCCAGTGTGCTCCAGACCTCTGCCATCTTGGAAACAGAGGTGCTGCTGGCACACTGGACTGCTCTGAGTGGCCAGGGCCAGCAGGTGACGTCAGAGACTCCTTCTGATAGGCTCCTTCAGGTGTTGCTAGCCTATCCTCTCTCCTAGGTAGCCAAACCCTCTTTTCTGGCTATTTAGGGTCTCTGCTTTGGGGAATTCCTTAGGTAACGAATGCAAGAGCTCATCAGAGATTCTCTGCATCTCTCTCTTCACCTTCTGCCAAGGAATCGACTGCTGACCGCGCTGGAAGCCTGCAAAACTGCAACAAAGTAGCGAAGACGACTACTGTGACACTGTAACGCTGATCCTGCCGCCTTCTCAACTGTTTTCCTGGTGGTGCATGTTGTGGGGTAGTCTGCCTCCTCTCTGCACTAGAAGCTATGAAGAAATCTCCCGTGGGTCGACGGAATCGTCCCCCTGCAACCGCAGGCACCAAAGAACTGCATCACCTGTCCTCTGGGTCTCCTCGCAGCACGACGAGCGAGCTCCCTTGAACTCAGCAACTCTGTCCAAGTGACTCCCACAGTCCAGTGACTCTTCGGTCCAAGTTTGGTGGAGGTAAGTCCTTGCCTCCCCACGCCAGACTGCATTCCTGGGAACTGCGTGTTTTGCAGCTACTCCGGCTCCTGTGCACTCCACGAAGATTTCCTTTGTGCACAGCCAAGCCTGGGTCCACAGCACTCTAACCTGCATTGCACGACCTCCTGAGTTGTCCTCCGGCGGCGTGGGACTCTCTTGTGCAACTTCGGGTGAGCACCATTTCACTCCACTTCATAGTGCCTGTTCCGGCACTTCTGCGGGTGCTGCCTGCTTCAGAGAGGGCTCCTTGTCTTGCTGGACGCTCCCTCTGTCCCCTCACGCACTTGGCAACATCCTGGTCCCTCCTGGGCCACAGCAGCATCCAAAAACCGTAACCATGAGCTTTGCAGCTAGCAAGGCTTGTTTGCGGTCTTTCTGCAGGAAAACACTTCTGCACGACTCTTCACAACGTGGGACATCCACCCTCCAAAGGGGAAGTTTCTAGTCCTTGTCGTTCTTGCAGAATCCTCAGCTTCTACTGACCAGTAGCAGCTTCTTTGCACCCACAGCTGGCATTTCCTGGGTATCTGCCCACTCTCGACTTGATCGTGACTTTTGGACTTGGTCCCCTTGTTCCACAGGTACCCTTGTCTGGAAATCCATCGTTGTTGCATTGCTGGTTTTGGTCTTTCCTGCAGAAGTCCCCTATCACGACTTCTGTGCTCTTTGGGGAACTTTAGTGCATTTTGCACTCACTTTTCAGGGTCTTGGGGTGGGCTATTTTCTAAACCCTCACTGTTTTCTTACAGTTCCAGCAACCCTCTACAAGGTCACATAGGTTTGGGGTCCATTTGTGGTTCGCATTCCACTTTTGGAGTATATGGTTTGTGTTGCCCCTATCCCTATGTGTCCCCATTGCATCCTCTTGTAACTATACATTGTTTGCATTGTTTTCTATTGCTATACTGCATATTTTTGGTATTGTGTACATATATCTTGTGTATATTTGCTATCCTCATACTGAGGGTACTCACTGAGATATTTTGGCATATTGTCATAAAAATAAAGTACCTTTATTTTTAGTATATCTGTGTATTGTGTTTTCTTATGATATTGTGCAAGTGACACTAGTGGTACTGTAGGAGCTTCACTCGTCTCCTAGTTCAGCCTAAGCTGCTCTGCTAAGCTACCTTTTCTATCGGCCTAAGCTGCTAGACACCACTATACACTAATAAGGGATACCTGGGCCTGGTGCAAGGTGTAAGTACCCCTTGGTACTCACTACAAGCCAGTCCAGCCTCCTACATTGGTTGTGCAGCGGTGGGATAAGTACTTTGCAACTACTTACCACTTTTGTCATTGTACCTTTCATAAGAGAAAAATATACAAAACAAGTTCAGTGTATGTACACCTAACCAAAACGTTTTGCTTTTCTTCTCTCACTTCCTTTCTAAAGTGCTGAAAAGTACCTCTAAAACTTTCTAAAAAGTTCTTTAAAAGTTTTTAAAGTTTTTTTTTCTGTCTTTCAAAAAGTTCTGAAAAACTTTTTTCTCACTTTTTTTATCCCTTAAACACTTTCTAAAATGTCTGGCACAGGCCAAACTGTTGATCTGTCCAAACTTGCTTATGATCACCTTAGCTGGAAAGGAGCAAGGACTCTCTGCATAGAAAGAGGTTTAGGGGTAGGGAAAAATCCCACTAGAGAACTATTGGTTAATATGCTCATTGAACAAGATAAGACCAGAGTTGGCACTTCTGTTGAGAAATTAGCGGATGGTTCCCAATCTGACCCTGGGGCACCCCTAGCAAAAGATTTAGAAGGGAAACTTCCTAGCCTGCCCATTAGCAGACCACCTAGCATAGCTGGTACTGATGTAGAGTCACATCACAGTAATAGTGTTGCCTCACATCACAGTAAGAGTATTCCTTCTCATCATAGTAGAAGTGCTGTTTCTGTTAGCCAGGCTGTTAGAGTGTCATCTGTTAGGGACAGGTCTCCTTCTGTTCATTCTCACCGAACTTCTGTTTCAAGGCATGCCCCACCTACCCACAATGATGACAGAGTGTTAGAAAGGGAGCTCAATAGATTGAGAGTGGAACAATCCAGACTGAAGCTCAAGAAGCAACAGCTGGATTTAGATAGGCAGTCATTAGAAATAGAAAGAGAAAGACAGAAAATTGGGTTAGAAACCCATGGTGGAAGCAGCAGTATTCCCAATAGTCATCCTGCAAAAGAGCATGTTTCTAGGAATCTGCATAAGATAGTTCCCCCTTATAATGAGGGGGATGACATTAACAAGTGGTTTGCTGCACTTGAGAGGGCCTGTGTTGTACAGGATGTCCCTCAAAGGCAGTGGGCTGCTATCCTATGGCGAACATTTAGTGGAAAGGGTAGGGATAGGCTCCTTGCTGTAAAAGAAAGTGACGCCAATGATTTCAAAGTTCTTAAGAATGCACTCCTAGATGGCTATGGCTTAACCACTGAACAGTACAGGATGAAGTTCAGAGAACCCAAAAAGGAGTCTTCACAAGACTGGGTAGACTTTGTTGACCATTCAGTGAAGGCCTTGGAGGGGTGGTTACATGGCAGTAAAGTTACTGATTATGAAAGCCTGTATAACTTAATCCTGAGAGAGCATATTCTTAATAATTGTGTGTCTGATTTGTTTCACCAGTACCTGGTGGACTCTGATCTGACCTCTCCCCAAGAATTGGGAAAGAAGGCAGACAAATGGGTCAGAACAAGGGTGAACAGAAAAGTTCATACAGGGGGTGACAAAGATGGCAAGAAGAAGGATGGTAAGTCTTCTGACAAGGGTGGGGACAAATCTAAAAATGAGTCTTCATCAGGCCCACAAAAACACTCTGATGGGGGTGGTGGGCCCAAATACTCTTCAAATCAAAACAAAGAAAAGAAACCATGGTGCTATTTATGTAAAATAAAAGGCCATTGGACAACAGATCCCAGTTGTCCAAAGAAAAGCACCAAGCCTCCTACCACTACAACCCCTGCTGCTACACCTAGTGCCCCTAGTAATAGCAGTGGTGGTGGGAGCAAACCTACTAATAGCCAATCCAAGGGAGTAGCTGGGCTCACTTTTGGTAACTTAGTTGGGGTTGGTCTGAATAGGGAGACCACAGAGGCTGTGTTAGTCTCTGAGGGGGCTATTGATTTAGCCACCTTGGTTGCTTGTCCCCTTAACATGGATAGGTACAAGCAACTACCCCTAATAAATGGTGTTGAGGTTCAGGCCTACAAGGACACAGGTGCCAGTGTTACAATGGTAAAAGAGAAACTGGTCCCCCCTGAACAACACCTACTTGGTCACCAGTACCAAGTAACCAATGCTCATAACAACACCCTTAGCCACCCCATGGCTGTTGTGAATCTCAACTGGGGGGGGGGTTACTGGCCCAAAGAAAGTTGTGGTTGCCTCAGATTTACCTGTAGACTGTCTATTAGGGAATGATTTAGAGACATCAGCTTGGGCAGAAGTGGAGTTGGAGGCTCATGCAGCAATGCTGGGCATTCCAGGGCATAGTTTTGCTTTGACCAGGGCTCAGGCCAAAAAGCAAAAAGGACAGGGTGACTTGGATCCTGGAAGAATGGACCAAGTGCTCCCTAAAGCTAGGGCTAGTAGAAGTAAATCACTACCTACTATCCCTCCCTCTACAGTGGATTCAACTTCTGAGGAAGAAGAATTTCCACCCTGTGCAGAACCTACACCAGAGGAGCTGGAAGCAGAAACTGCTGAGCTGTTGGGTGAAGGGGGGCCTGCCAGGGAGGAGCTGAGTGTGGCACAGCATACCTGTCCCACACTAGAGGGTCTAAGGCAGCAAGCTGTCAAACAAGCAAATGGGGATGTCAGTGACTCTCACAGTGTTTACTGGGAGGACAACCTCTTGTACACTGAAGCAAGGGATCCAAAACCTGGAGCTGCCAGGAGATTGGTGATTCCTCAGGAGTACAGAAAGTTCCTCCTAACTCTAGCTCAAGACATTTCCTTAGCTGGACATTTGGGGCAAATGAAAACTTGGGACAGGCTTGTCCCCTTGTTTCATTGGCCTAGAATGTCAGATAACACAAAGAAATTTTGTAAGTCCTGTGAAACCTGTCAAGCCAGTGGCAAGACAGGTGGCACTCCAAAGGCACCCCTTATTCCACTGCCTGTGGTTGGGGTTCCCTTTGAAAGGGTAGGGGTTGACATAGTTGGCCCCCTTGACCCTCCTACTGCTTCAGGCAATAGGTTTATCTTGGTGGTAGTGGACCATGCCACCAGATATCCTGAAGCAATTCCTCTAATGACCACTACAGCTCCTGCAGTGGCAAAGGCCCTCTTGGGAATCTTTTCCAGGGTGGGCTTCCCAAAAGAGGTGGTATCAGACAGGGGAAGCAATTTAATGTCTGCTTACTTAAAGGCCATGTGGAAGGAGTGTGGTATGACATACAAGTTCACCACACCCTATCATCCACAAACAAATGCACTGGTGGAGAGATTTAACAAAACTCTCAAAGGCATGATTATGGGACTCCCTGAAAAACTCCGCAGGAGATGGGATATCCTGTTACCTTGCCTCCTTTTTGCTTACAGGGAGGTACCCCAAAAAGGAGTGGGCTTCAGCCCCTTTGAACTCCTATTTGGACACCCTGTGAGAGGTCCTCTAACACTTGTTAAGGAGGGTTGGGAACAACCTTTAAAAGCTCCAAAGCAAGACATAGTGGACTATGTACTTGGCCTAAGATCTCGGATGGCTGAGTACATGAAAAAGGCCAGTAAAAACCTTCAGGCCAGCCAAGAGCTCCAAAAGCAATGGCATGACCAGAAGGCTGTTTTGGTTCAGTACCAACCAGGGCAGAAAGTGTGGGTCTTGGTGCCTGTGTGTAGGAGGCTGGACTGGCTTGTAGTAAGTACCAAGGGGTACTTGCACCTTGCACCAGGCCCAGTTATCCCTTATTAGTGTATAGGGTGTCTAGCAGCTTAGGCTGATAGATAATGGTAGCTTAGCAGAGCAGCTTAGGCTGAACTAGGAGACGTGTGAAGCTACTACAGTACCACTTAGTGTCATATGCACAATATCATAAGAAAACACAATACACAGTTATACTAAAAATAAAGGTACTTTATTTTTATGACAATATGCCAAAGTATCTTAGAGTGTACCCTCAGTGAGAGGATAGGAAATATACACAAGATATATATACACAATAGCAAAAATATGCAGTATAGTCTTAGAAAACAGTGCAAACAATGTATAGTTACAATAGGATGCAATGGGGAAACATAGGGATAGGGGCAACACAAACCATATACTCCAAAAGTGGAATGCGAACCACGAATGGACCCCAAACCTATGTGACCTTGTAGAGGGTCGCTGGGACTATTAGAAAATAGTGAGAGTTAGAAAAATAACCCTCCCCAAGACCCTGAAAAGTGAGTGCAAAGTGCACTATAGTTCCCCTAAGGACAAAAGAGTCGTGTTAGAGGAATAATGCAGGAAAGACACAAACCAGCAATGCAACAACTGTGGATTTCCAATCTAGGGTACCTGTGGAACAAGGGGACCAAGTCCAAAAGTCACAAGCAAGTCGGAGATGGGCAGATGCCCAGGAAATGCCAGCTGCGGGTGCAAAGAAGCTTCGACTGGACAGAAGAAGCTGAGGTTTCTGCAGGAACGAAAAGGGCTAGAGACTTCCCCTTTGGTGGACGGATCCCTCTCGCCTTGGAAAGTCGTGCAGAAGTGTTTTCCCGCCGGAAGGACGCCAACAAGCCTTGCTAGACGCAAATCGTGCGTTTGGCGTTTTTGGACGCTGCTGGGGCCCAGGAGGGCCCAGGAGGGACCAGGAGGTCGCAAATTGGACCTGAAGAGAGAAGAGACGTCGAGCAAGACAAAGAGCCCTCACTGAAGCAGGTAGCACCCGGAGAAGTGCCAGAAACAGGCACTACAAGGATGCGTGAAACGGTGCTCGCCGAAGTTGCACAAAGGAGTCCCACGTCGCCGGAGACCAACTTAGAAAGTCGTGCAATGCAGGTTAGAGTGCCGTGGACCCAGGCTTGGCTGTGCACAAAGGATTTCCGCCGGAAGTGCACAGGGGCCGGAGTAGCTTGCAAAGTCGCGGTTCCCAGCAATGCAGGCCAGCGAGGTGAGGCAAGGACTTACCTCCACCAAACTTGGACTGAAGAGTCACTGGACTGTGGGGGTCACTTGGACAGAGTCGCTGGATTCGAGGGACCTCGCTCGTCGTGCTGAGAGGAGACCCAAGGGACCGGTAATGCAGCTTTTTGGTGCCTGCGGTTGCAGGGGGAAGATTCCGTCGACCCACGGGAGATTTCTTCGGAGCTTCTGGTGCAGAGAGGAGGCAGGCTACCCCCACAGCATGCACAAGCAGGAAAACAGTCGAGAAGGCGGCAGGATCAGCGTTACAGAGTTGCAGTAGTCGTCTTTGCTACTATGTTGCAGATTTGCAGGCTTCCAGCGCGGTCAGCGGTCGTTTCCTTATCAGAAGGTGAAGAGAGAGATGCAGAGGAACTTGGATGAGCTCTTGCATTCGTTATCTAAAGTTTCCCCAGAGACAGAGACCCTAAATAGCCAGAAAAGAGGGTTTGGCCACCTAGGAGAGAGGATAGGCTACTAACACCTGAAGGAGCCTATCAGCAGGAGTCTCTGACGTCACCTGGTGGCACTGGCCACTCAGAGCAGTCCAGTGTGCCAGCAGCACCTCTGTTTCCAAGATGGCAGAGGTCTGGAGCACACTGGAGGAGCTCTGGACACCTCCCAGGGGAGGTGCAGGTCAGGGGAGTGGTCACTCCCCTTTCCTTTGTCCAGTTTCACGCCAGAGCAGGGGCTAAGGGGTCCCTGAACCGGTGTAGACTGGCTTATGCAGAATTGGGCACATCTGTGCCCAAGAAAGCATTTCCAGATGCTGGGGGAGGCTACTCCTCCCCTGCCTTCACACCATTTTCCAAAGGGAGAGGGTGTCACACCCTCTCTCAGAGGAAGTTCTTTGTTCTGCCATCCTGGGCCAGGCCTGGCTGGACCCCAGGAGGGCAGATGCCTGTCTGAGGGGTTGGCAGCAGCAGCAGCTGCAGTGAAACCCCAGGAAGGGCAGTTTGGCAGTACCAGGGTCTGTGCTACAGACCACTGGGATCATGGGATTGTGCCAACTATGCCAGGATGGCATAGAGGGGGCAATTCCATGATCATAGACATGTTACATGGCCATATTCGGAGTTACCATTGTGTAGCTACATATAGGTAGTGACCTATATGTAGTGCACGCGTGTAATGGTGTCCCCGCACTCACAAAGTTCAGGGAATTGGCTCAGAACAATGTGGGGGCACCTTGGCTAGTGCCAGGGTGCCCTCACACTAAGTAACTTTGCACCCAACCTTTACCAGGTAAAGGTTAGACATATAGGTGACTTATAAGTTACTTAAGTGCAGAGTAAAATGGCTGTGAAATAACGTGGACGTTATTTCACTCAGGCTGCAGTGGCAGGCCTGTGTAAGATTTGTCAGAGCTCCCTATGGGTGGCACAAGAAATGCTGCATCCCATAGGGATCTCCTGGACCCCAATACCCTGGGTACCTTAGTACCATATACTAGGGAATTATAAGGGTGTTCCAGTAAGCCAATGTGAATTGGTAAAATTGGTCACTAGCCTGTTAGTGACAATTTAAAAGTAATGAGAGAGCATAACCACTGAGGTTCTGGGTAGCAGAGCCTCAGTGAGACAGTTAGGCACCACACAGGGAACATATACATGCACACCTATGAGCACTGGGGCCCTGTGTGACAGGGTCCCAGTGACACATACATATAGGCCACAAACCTATGAGCACTGGGGTCCTGACCAGCAGGATCCCAGTGACACATAACAACCATACTGAAAACATAGTGTTTTCACTATGAGCACTGAGGCCTGGCTATCAGGATCCCAGTGAGACAGTGAAAACAGTGACAAACACCCTGACATACACTCACAAACAGGCCAAAAGTGGGGGTAACAAGGCTAGAAAGAGGCTACCTTCTCACACTGTGGCCCCAAGATCACTCCAAAACAAATGGAGTGGATCCCACATAATTGTTGAAAAGAAGGGAGAAGTCACCTACTTAGTTGACTTTGGCACTGCCAGGAGTCCCCTTAGGGTGCTCCATGTCAATCGCCTGAAACCCTACTATGACAGGGCTGATCTCACCCTGCTCATGGCAACAGATGAGGGACAGGAAGAAGAGAGTGACCCTCTCCCTGATCTCTTCTCTTCCACAGAACAAGATCCTCTAGTGGAAGGTGTAGTTTTAGCAGATTGTCTTACTGCTGAGCAGGAAGACCACTGCATAAATCTCCTGGGTCAGTTTTCTGAACTCTTCTCTACTGTGCCAGGCACCACTTCTTGGTGTGAGCACACTATAGATACTAGAGACAGCTTGCCTGTCAAAAGTAAGATCTATAGGTAGCCTGACCATGTCAGAGACTGTATAAAGCAAGAGGTGCAGAAAATGCTTAAACTAGGAGTGGTTGAGCACTCTGAAAGTCCATGGGCCTCTCCTGTGGTACTTGTACCAAAACCTCATTCCAAGGATGGAAAGAAGGAAATGCGGTTTTGTGTCAACTACAGAGGTCTCAACCAGGTAACCAAAACTGATGCTCACCCTATACCCAGGGCAGATGAGCTAATAGATACACTGGCATCTGCCAGTATCTAAGCACTTTTGATTTGACTGCAGGGTATTGGCAGATCAAATTATCAGAAGATGCAAAAGCATTTTCAACCATTGGAGGCCATTACCAATTCACAGTAATGCCTTTTGGATTGAAAAATGCACCTGCCACTTTTCAGAGGTTGGTGAAGACAGTCCTGCAAGGGCTGGAAGCTTTTAGTGCAGCATATCTAGATGACATAGCTGTCTTTAGCTCCAGCTGGGATGATCACCTGGTCCACCTATGGAAAGTTTTGGAGGCCCTGCAAAAGGCAGGCCTCACTATCAAGGCTTCAAAGTGCCAGATAGGGCAGGGGAAAGTGGTTTATCTGGGACACCTGGTAGGTGGAGAACAGATTGCACCACTTCAGGGGAAAATCCAAACTATTATAGATTGGGTTCCCCCTACAACTCAGACCCAGGTGAGAGCCTTCTTAGGCCTCACTGGGTATTACAGGAGGTTCATAAAGAACTATGGCTCCATTGCAGCCCCTCTTAATGACCTCACATCTAAGAAAATGCCTAAAAAGGTATTGTGGACAGCTAGCTGTCAGAAAGCTTTTGAGGAGCTGAAGCAGGCCATGTGCTCTGCACCTGTCCTGAAAAGCCCCTGTTACTCCAAGAAATTCATTGTCCAAACTGATGCATCTGAATTAGGGGTAGGAGCAGTCTTATCACAACTTAATTCTGAGGGCCAGGATCAACCTGTTGCTTTTATTAGCAGGAGGTTGACCCCTAGAGAAAAGCGTTGGTCTGCCATAGAGAGGGAGGCCTTTGCTGTTGTCTGGGCACTGAAGAAGTTGAGGCCATACCTGTTTGGCACTCACTTCATTGTTCAGACAGACCACAAACCTCTACTTTGGCTAAAACAAATGAAAGGTGAAAACCCTAAATTATTGAGGTGGTCCATATCTCTACAGGGGATGGACTATACAGTGGAACATAGACCTGGGAGTACCCACTCCAATGCAGATGGACTCTCCAGATATTTCCACTTAGACAATGAAGACTCGTCAGGTCATGGCTAGTCTGATTGTCCTTCGTTTGGGGGGGGGGGTTGTGTAGGAAAGTACCATCTTGCCTGGCATGTTACCCCCATATTTCACTGTATATATGTTGTTTTAGTTGTATGTGTCACTGGGACCCTGCCAGCCAGGGCCCCAGTGCTCATAAGTGTGCCCTGTATATGTTACCTGTGTTCTGACTAACTGTCTCACTGAGGCTCTGCTAATCAGAACCTCAGTGGTTATGCTCTCTCATTTCTTTCCAAATTGTCACTAACAGGCTAGTGACCAATTTCACCAATTTACATTGGCACACTGGAACACCCTTATAATTCCCTAGTATATGGTACTGAGGTACCCAGGGTATTGGGGTTCCAGGAGATCCCTATGGGCTGCAGCATTTCTTTTGCCACCCATAGGGAGCTCTGACAATTCTTACACAGGTCTGCCACCGCAGCCTGAGTGAAATAACGTCTATGTTATTTCACAGCCATTTACCACTGCACTTAAGTAACTTATAAGTCACCTATATGTCTAACCTTTACCTGGTAAAGGTGGGGTGCTAATTTACTTAGTGTGTGGGAACCCTGGCACTAGCCAAGGTGCCCCCACATAGTTCAGGGCAAATTCCCCGGACTTTGTGAGTGCGGGGACACCATTACACGCGTGCACTACACATAGGTCACTACCTATGTGTAGCTTCACAATGGTAACTCCGAATATGGCCATGTAACATGTCTATGATCATGGAATTGCCCCCGCAATGCCATCCTGGCATTGTTGGCACAATCCCATGATCCCACGGGTCTCTAGCACAGAACCGGGTACTGCCAAACTGCCTTTTCAGGGGTTTCACTGCAGCTGCTGCTGCTGCCAACCCCTCAGACAGATTTCTGCCCTCCTGGGGTCCAGCCAGGCTTGGCCCAGGAAGGCAGAACAAAGGACTTCCTCAGAGAGAGGGTGTTACACCCTCTCCCTTTGGAAAAAGGTGTTAAGGCAGGGGAGGAGTAGCCTCCCCCAGCCTCTGGAAATGCTTTCATGGGCACAGATGGTGCCCATTTCTGCATAAGCCAGTCTACACCGGTTCAGGGACCCCTCAGCCCTGCTCTGGCGCGAAACTGGACAAAGGAAAGGGGAGTGACCACTCCCCTGACCTGCACCTCCCCTGGGAGGTGCCCAGAGCTCCTCCAGTGTGCTCCAGACCTCTGCCATCTTGGAAACAGAGGTGCTGCTGGCACACTGGACTGCTGTGAGTGGCCAGGGCCAGCAGGTGACGTCAGAGACTCCTTCTGATAGGCTCCTTCAGGTGTTGCTAGCCTATCCTCTCTCCTAGGTAGCCAAACCCTCTTTTCTGGCTATTTAGGGTCTCTGCTTTGGGGAATTCCTTAGATAACGAATGCAAGAGCTCATCAGAGTTCCTCTGCATCTCTCTCTTCTCCTTCTGCCAAGGAATCGACTTCTGACCGCGCTGGATTCCTGCAAAACTGCAACAAAGTAGCGAAGACGACTACTGCGACACTGTAACGCTGATCCTGCCGCCTTCTCGACTGTTTTCCTGGTGGTGCATGCTGTGGGGGTAGTCTGCCTCCTCTCTGCACTAGAAGCTCCGAAGAAATCTCTCGTGGGTCGACGGAATCGTCCCCCTGCAACCGCAGGCAGCAAAGAACTGCATCACTGGTCCTCTGGGTCTCCTCTCAGCCCGACGAGCGAGATCCCTTGAACTCAGCAACTCTGACCAAGTGACTCCCACAGTCCAGTGACTCTTCAGTCCAAGTTTGGTGGAGGTAAGTCCTTGCCTCCCTACGCCAGACTGCATTGCTGGGAACCACATGTTTTGCAGCTACTCCGGCTCCTGTGCACTCCACGAAGATTTCCTTTGTGCACAGCCAAGCCTGGGTCCACGGCACTGTAACCTGCATTGCACGACCTCCTGAGTTGTCCTCCGGCGGCGTGGGACTCTCTTGTGCAACTTCTGGTGAGCACTGTTTCACTCCACTTCGTAGTGCCTGTTCCAGCACTTCTCTGGGTGCTGCTTGCTTCTGAGAGGGCTCCTTGTCTTGCTGGACGCTCCCTCTGTCCCCTCACGCAATTGGCGACATCCTGGTCCCTCCTGGGCCACAGCAGCATCCAAAAGCCCTAACCATGAGCTTTGCAGCTAGCAAGGCTTGTTTGCGGTCTTTCTGCAGGAAAACACTTCTGCACGACTCTTCACGACGTGGGACATCCACCCTCCAAAGGGGAAGTTTCTAGTCCTTGTCGTTCTTGCAGAATCCTCAGCTTCTACTGACCAGTAGCAGCTTCTTTGCACCCACAGCTGGCATTTCCTGGGTATCTGCCCACTCTCGACTTGATCGTGACTTTTGGACTTGGTCCCCTTGTTCCACAGGTACCCTCGTCTGGAAATCCATCGTTGTTGGATTGCTGGTTTTGGTCTTTCCTGCAGAATTCCCCTATCACGACTTCTGTGCTCTTTGGGGAACTTTAGTGCATTTTGCACTCACTTTTCAGGGTCTTGGGGTGGGCTATTTTCTAAACCCTCACTGTTTTCTTACAGTCCCAGCGACCCTCTACAAGGTCACATAGGTTTGGGGTCCATTCGTGGTTCGCATTCCACTTTTGGAGTATATGGTTTGTGTTGCCCCTATCCCTATGTGTCCCCATTGCATCCTATTGTAATTATACATTGTTTGCACTGTTTTCTATTGCTATACTGCATATTTTTGGTATTGTGTACATATATCTTGTGTATATTTGGTATCCTCATACTGAGGGTACTCACTGAGATACTTTGGCATATTGTCATAAAAATAAAGTACCTTTATTTTTAGTATATCTGTGTATTGTGTTTTCTTATGATATTGTGCAAGTGACACTAGTGGTACTGTAGGAGCTTCACTCGTCTCCTAGTTCAGCCTAAGCTGCTCTGCTAAGCTACCTTTTCTATCAGCCTAAGCTGCTAGACACCACTATACACTAATAAGGGATACCTGGGCCTGGTGAAAGGTGTAAGTACCCCTTGGTACTCACTACAAGCCAGTCCAGCCTCCTACATTGGTTGTGCAGCGGTGGGATAAGTACTTTGCAACTACTTACCACTTTTGTCATTGTACCTTTCATAAGAGAAAAATATACAAAACAAGTTCAGTGTATGTACACCTAACCAAAAAGTTTTGCTTTTCTTCTCTCACTTCCTTTCTAAAGTGCTGAAAAGTACCTCTAAAACTTTCTAAAAAGTTCTTTAAAAGTTTTTAAAGTTTTTTTTTCTGTCTTTCAAAAAGTTCTGCAAAACTTTTTTCTCACTTTTTCTATCCCTTAAACACTTTCTAAAATGTCTGGCACAGGCCAAACTGTTGATCTGTCCAAACTTGCTTATGATCACCTTAGCTGGAAAGGAGCAAGGAGTCTCTGCATAGAAAGAGTTTTAGGGGTAGGGAAAAATCCCACTAGAGAACTATTGGTTAATATGCTCATTGAACAAGGTAAGACCAGAGTTGGCACTTTTGTTGAGAAATTAGCTGATGGTTCCCAATCTGACCCTGGGGCACCCCTAGCAAACGATTTAGAAGGGAAACTTCCTAGCCTGCCCATTAGCAGACCACCTAGCATAGCTGGTACTGATGTAGAG
Organism: Pleurodeles waltl; assembly: GCF_031143425.1. Classification (NCBI taxonomy): domain Eukaryota; kingdom Metazoa; phylum Chordata; class Amphibia; order Caudata; family Salamandridae; genus Pleurodeles; species Pleurodeles waltl. Next base: position 852,764,635 of record NC_090444.1, read on the forward strand.
TCACATAACAGTAATAGTGTTGCCTCACATCACAGTAAGAGTATTCCTTCTCATCATAGTAGAACTGCTGTTTCTGTTAGCCAGGCTGTTAGAGTGCCATCTGTTAGGGACAGGTCTCCTTCGCTTCATTCTCACCAAACTTCTGTTTCAAGGCATGCCCCACCCACCCACCCTGATGACAGAGTGTTAGAAAGGGAGCTCAATAGATTGAGAGTGGAACAATCCAGACTGAAGCTCAAGAAGCAACAGCTGGATTTAGATAGGCAGTCCTTAGAAATAGAAAGAGAAAGACAGAAAATTGGGTTAGAAACCCATGGTGGCAGCAGCAGTATTCCCAATAGTCATCCTGCAAGAGAGCATGATTCTAGGAATCTGCATAAGATAGTTCCCCCTTATAATGAGGGGGATGACAGTAACAAGTGGTTTGCTGCACTTGAGAGGGCCTGTGTTGTACAGGATGTCCCTCAAAGGCAGTGGGCTGCTATCCTATGGCTATCATTTAGTGGAAAGGGTAGGGATAGGCTTCTTACTGTAAAAGAAAGTGATGCCAATGATTTCAAAGTTCTTAAGAATGCACTCCTAGATGGTTATGGCTTAACCACTGAACAGTACAGGATGAAGTTCAGAGAAACCAAAAAGGAGTCTTCACAAGACTGGGTAGACTTTGTTGACCATTCAGTGAAGGCCTTGGAGGGGTGGTTACATGGCAGTAAAGTTACTGATTATGAAAGCCTGTATAACTTAATCCTGAGAGAGCATATTCTTAATAATTGTGTGTCTGATTTGTTGCACCAGTACCTGGTGGACTCTTATCTGACCTCTCCCCAAGAATTGGGAAAGAAGGCAGACAAATGGGTCAGAACAAGGGTGAACAGAAAAGTTCATACAGGGGGTGACAAAGATGGCAAGAAGAAGGATGGTAAATCTTCTGACAAGGGTGGGGACAAATCTAAAAATGAGTCTTCATCAGGCCCACAAAAACACTCTGGTGGGGGTGGTGGGCCCAAATCCTTTTCAAATCAAAACAAAGAAAAGAAACCATGGTGCTATTTATGTAAAATAAAAGGCCATTGGACAACAGATCCCAGTTGTCCAAAGAAAAGCACCAAGCCTCCTACCACTACAACCCCTGCTGCTACACCTAGTGCCCCTAGTAATAGCAATGGTGGTGGGAGCAAACCTACTAATAGTCAATCCAAGGGAGTAGCTGGGCTCACTTTTGGTAACTTAGTTGGGGTTGGTCTGATTAGGGAGACCACAGAGGCTGTGTTAGTCTCTGAGGGGGCTATTGATTTAGCCACCTTGGTTGCTTGTCCCCTTAACATGGATGAGTACAAGCAACTACCCCTAATAAATGGTGTTGAGGTTCAGGCCTACAGGGACACAGGTGCCAGTGTTAAAATGATAAAAGAGAAACTGGTCCACCCTGAACAACACCTACTTGGTCACCAGTACCAAGTAACCGATGCTCATAACAACACCCTTAGCCACCCCATGGCTGTTGTGAATCTCAACTGGGGGGGGGGGGGTTACTGGCCCAAAGAAAGTTGTGGTTGCCTCAGATTTACCTGTAGACTGTCTATTAGGGAATGATTTAGAGACATTAGCTTGGGCAGAAGTGGAGTTGGAGGCTCATGCAGCAATGCTGGGCATTCCAGGGCATAGTTTAGCTTTGACCAGGGCTCAGGCCAAAAAGCAAAAAGGACAGGGTGACTTGGATCCTGGAAGAATAGACCAAGTGCTCCCTAAAGCTAGGGCTAGTAGAAGTAAATCACTACCTACTATCCCTCCCTCTACAGTGGATTCAACTTCTGAGGAAGAAGAATTTCCATCCTGTGCAGAACCTACACCAGAGGAGCTGGAAGCAGACACTGCCGAGCTGTTGGGTGAAGGGGGGCCTGCCAGGGAGGAGCTGAGTGTGGCACAGCATACCTGTCCCACACTAGAGGGTCTAAGGCAGCAAGCTGTCAAACAAGCAAATGGGGATGTCAGTGACTCTCACAGAGTTTACTGGGAGGACAACCTCTTGTACACTGAAGCAAGGGATCCAAAACATGGAGCTGCCAGGAGATTGGTGATTCCTCAGGAGTACAGAAAGTTCCTCCTAACTCTAGCCCACGACATTCCCTTAGCTGGACATTTGGGGCAAATGAAAACTTGGGACAGGCTTGTCCCCTTGTTTCATTGGCCTAGAATGTCAGAGGACACAAATACATTTTGTAAGTCCTATGAAACCTGTCAAGCCAGTGGCAAGACAGGTGGCACTCCAAAGGCACCCCTTATTCCACTGCCTGTGGTTGGGGTTCCCTTTGAAAAGGTAGGGGTTGACATAGTTGGCCCCCTTGACCCTCCTACTGCTTCAGGCAATAGGTTTATCTTGGTGGTAGTGGACCATGCCACCAGATATCCTGAAGCAATTCCTATAAGGACCACTACAGCTCCTGCAGTGGCAAAAGGCCCTCTTGGGAATCTTTTCCAGGGTGGGCTTTCCAAAAGAGGTGGTATCAGACAGGGGAAGCAATTTAATGTCTGCTTACCTTAAAGGCCATGTGGAAGGAGTGTGGTGTGACATACAAGTTCACCACACCCTATCATCCACAAACAAATGCACTGGTGGAGAGATTTAACAAAACTCTCAAAGGCATGATTATGGGACTCCCTGAAAAACTCCGCAGGAGATGGGATATCCTGTTACCTTGCCTCCTTTTTGCTTACAGGGAGGTACCCCAAAAAGGAGTGGGCTTCAGCCCCTTTGAACTCCTATTTGGACACCCTGTGAGAGGTCCTCTAACACTTGTTAAGGAGGGTTGGGAATAACCTTTAAAAGCTCCAAAGCAAGACATAGTGGACTATGTACTTGGCCTAAGATCTAGGATGGCTGAGTACATGAAAAAGGCCAGTAAAAACCTTCAGGCCAGCCAAGAGCTCCAAAAGCAATGGCATGACCAGAAGGCTGTTTTGGTTCAGTACCAACCAGGGCAGAAAGTGTGGGTCTTGGAGCCTGTGGACCCAAGAGCACTCCAAAACAAATGGAGTGGACCCCACATAATTGTTGAAAAGAAGGGAGAAGTCACCTACTTAGTTGACTTAGGCACTGCCAGGAGTCCCCTTAGGGTGCTCCATGTCAATCGCCTGAAACCCAACTATGACAGGGCTGATCTCACCCTGCTCATGGCAACAGATGAGGGACAGGAAGAAGAGAGTGACCCTCTCCCTGATCTCTTCTCTTCCACAGAACAAGATGCTCTAGTGGAAGGTGTAGTTTTAGCAGATTGTCTTACTGCTGAGCAGAAAGACCACTGCATAAATCTCCTGGGTCAGTTTTCTGAACTCTTCTCTACTGTGCCAGGCACCACTTCTTGGTGTGAGCACACTATAGATACTGGAGACAGCTTGTCTGTCAAAAGTAAGATCTATAGGCAGCCTGACCATGTCAGAGACTGCATAAAGCAAGAGGTGCAGAAAATGCTTGAACTGGGAGTGGTTGAGCACTCTGAAAGTCCATGGGCCTCTCCGGTGGTACTTGTACCAAAACTTCATTCCAAGGATGGAAAGAAGGAAATGCGGTTTTGTGTCGACTACAGATGTCTCAACCAGGTAACCAAAACTGATGCTCACCCTATACCCAGGGCAGATGAGCTAATAGATACACTGGCATCTGCCAAGTATCTAAGCACTTTAGATTTGACTGCAGGGTATTGGCAGATCAAATTATCAGAAGATGCAAAAGCAAAAACTGCATTTTCAACCATTGGAGGCCATTACCAATTCACAGTAATGCCTTTTGGATTGAAAAATGCACCTGCCACTTTTCAGAGGTTGGTGAAGACAGTCCTGCAAGGGCTGGAAGCTTTTAGTGCAGCATATCTAGATGACATAGCTGTCTTTAGCTCCAGCTGGGATGATCACCTGGTCCACCTATGGAAAGTTTTGGAGGCCCTGCAAAAGGCAGGCCTCACTATCAAGGCTTCAAAGTGCCAGATAGGGCAGGGGAAAGTGGTTTATCTGGGACACCTGGTAGGTGGAGAACAGATTGCACCACTTCAGGGGAAAATCCAAACTATTATAGATTGGGTTCCCCCTACAACTCAGACCCAGGTGAGAGCCTTCTTAGGCCTCACTGGGTATCACAGGAGGTTCATAAAGAACTATGGCTCCATTGCAGCCCCTCTTAATGACCTCACATCTAAGAAAATGCCTAAAAAGCTATTGTGGACAGCTAGCTGTCAGAAAGCTTTTGAGGAGCTGAAGCAGGCCATGTGCTCTGCACCTGTCCTGAAAAGCCCCTGTTACTCCAAAAAATTCATTGTCCAAACTGATGCATCTGAATTAGGGGTAGGGGCAGTCTTATCACAACTTAATTCTGAGGGCCAGGATCAACCTGTTGCTTTTATTAGCAGGAGGTTGACCCCTAGAGAAAAGCGTTGGTCTGCCATAGAGAGGGAGGCATTTGCTGTGGTCTGGGCACTGAAGAAGTTGAGGTCATACCTGTTTGGCACTCACTTCATTGTTCAGACAGACCACAAACCTCTACTTTGGCTAAAACAAATGAAAGGTGAAAACCCTAAGGGGCATATTTATACTCCGTTTGCGCCGAATGTGCGTCAAAAATTTTGACGCATAATCAGCACAAACGTTGCCCCATATTTAAACCCTGACGCCCGAGGCCGCGCACAAGAAAAATCCGCAGTGTGCGTCATTTTCTGGAAGCGGCAACCCACCCTGCGTTAATGATATGCGTTCCCGTCCAAAAAACGACGCACACGGCTGCGCGTCGTATTTATGCTTTCGGGCTAAAAGGACTCCCGGCCGGTAGGCGGAGCAAAAAAATGACGCAAAGCCCGATGTGCGTCAAAATGTAACGCCTGGGTCAGGGCAGGCGTTAAAATGGGTCAAACACACCTGTATTTAATCAGAACAAACAGCAGAGCAGCAGAGCAGCAACAGGGAGACATGGAGGTGATTTTGATTCAGCATGCACGTAGACGCAGAGCCCTGCAGCAACAACAGCAGGGACCCCAAAGACAGCGCAGAAGGCAGGAGAGGATATTCCGCCCAAGAGCAACCCTGCATGGCCTCAGGGAACACAACATCATCCAGAGGTACCGGTTGAACTGGCAGGCCATTCAGCAGCTGCTGAGAAATATTGAACAGCAGTTGGCCCCCACTTTGGTGACACCACGCACCATACCAACAGAAACAAAGCTGCTTGCCGTACTTCACCTGCTGGCAAGTGGTTCGTTTCAGACAACTGGTGCCCTGGTTGGTGGAATATCACAACCATCATTCTCTGCATTCCTGCCAAAAGTAGTGGATGCCGTCATTCGCCTGACACCCCGCCACATCTGCTTCCCTAACACACTGCAGAAGCAGCAGGAAACTAAACAGGGGTTCTACGCCATCAGTGGCTTCCCACACGTCCTTGGTGCAATCGACTGCACACACGTACGCCTTGTGCCACCTGCTGCAACAGAACACCTCTACTGCAACAGGAAGCACACACATTCAATCAACGTGCAGGCCATAGCCGATCACCAAGGACTGATCAGCAACCTCGTGGCTAAATATCCTGGGAGTGTACATGACGCATTCATCTTCCGTCACAGCACCATCAACCAACACTTCCAGGATGGACGGTATGGCAATGGACTACTTGTTGGTAAGGACAAAAATCAAACTCATATACACACTGCACAGCAACCCTCTAGGACAAACGACACATACACCACATTAGCAACACCTAGCCAGGAACACACTGAGGTCCTCACATCACTAGCCATGTGTCATAAGTCACCATTGAACCTGTCGCACATTGGAATGTACTCCACAGCTTAATGTGAAGACATTAATGAGTGTGGTTGCCTAAATGTCACCTTGCAAATTGGAAGTGTCACAATAACCTGTACATTAACACATTGCATAAGTCTTAAGGTATGGGATGTCCAGGGTACTTTCATATGAACGTCTTAACTACACTTTCATGTTTTAACTCTGCATGGAACTATCATCTCACCCCCAGTGAAGACACACGGACACGTGTATCACAAGTCACAATGCAAGGGAGGGCACACTGTTATGAAAATCAAAATACAGACTGCTGACAAACGGGTAGCTAACAAACACTTGCTCAGCCAAGGAAAAAACTCAATGCAAAACTTTTCCCCTACAAGTATAGGTTGCCACATTAGTACACAAAAGAGTCACAGACAACACAAGACAACTACTGCCATCAAAGGTCTGTACAAGAGTGCTTTCTACATCTAATTGATCCCATTCTGTGTTTCTATTTCAGCTGATCAGGGGTATGGCATCCAGCCTTGGCTAATGACACCATTTGGGAACCCCACTACTGCTGCAGAGCGGGCATACAACGACGCCCATAAGAGGACACGCAGCATTGTTGAGCGGACCTTTGGGATCCTAAAGTCAAGGTTCCGCTGCCTTGACATCACAGGCGGTAGCCTACTCTATTCCCCAGAGATGGTCTGTAGGATCATACTCACTTGTGCCATATTGCACAACATTTGTGTAAAAAGGAACATTCCCCTCCTTGAACCAGACCCAGACATGCCTAAAGATGACGAAGAGGAGGATGCTGGCCTGCAACAGGAGGGGGAACAACCAAACACGGCAGCTGGAGTGCGTAGGCGCCAACAGCTTATAAATATTTTTTTTTCATAATTTCTTATATCAACACTTATTGCACAATTGTAAATAAACACAGATAACAAACACCACATCATGCTTTGGCCTATTCATTTCTGCCCACCTTTAGTTTGAAATTGCTGAAGAAGAATGTCGTCTCATTGAGCAATAATGACATAACACTCATCACACAAAAAATATACACCACAAATGTCTGCACAGAGGGTAGGATGTTACATGATACATTACCATCCACAGAGGCCAACAGGAGTACAAATGTGGCAATGACACATGCCTGATCCAGACACCTGAGACAGTCTCTCACTCAGCCCAAAAATGTAGATCATTTGAAAGTCTCATTACACGTGTTCAGTGACAGGGTGGGACCATCCATGTGTACGTCACCATGTCCTCAATGGCTTCTCTCAATATTTGATATAAACAATACCCAATTGGAACAACATTAGCTGCCACTAACTCATGAGGAGACCTTGAAGTTACAGTGACAACATACACCCAGACAGTTGATAGTGGATCCACATTCGCACACACATATAAACATATGTCCTCCAATCAACCAAATATTTGCAAGCAGCCCATCACAGTAGTGTCCCAGTTCGAACCTAGCAGGAAGAATGTAACATGCCACTAAACCAGGTAATGCATAAAGGGCCACATACATCAACAACCTATTTGTCATCAGCACATGAGGAACGCTGAGATTTAGCAAACATAGTCAGTGCAAAATGGTATGTCAGATTGCTCCAAATAATCAATAGGGCAAACGTCAAATGGGCTAATGAGATGAATGAATGGCTAACAGTGATTCATAACCTATGGCCTTCCATTAGCCTGCTGCTGCAGGTTTTGCATAACAGAATAAATGAAAGCCATGGATAAATTAGCAAATCTGGAAGGGCAAACCCTAGGGTGCTGGGGGCCTAAGTCCACCTCTACCGCCCCCCAAATATACAAGAATCATGTACTTGTGAAGTAAACACATGCATAAGGCGCATGTGTGGCCTACATGTCAAAAGTCAAACACAAATCAGATACACAAAATCATAATAGGACATGGTTAGCCCCATAAAAAGTGTAAGTGACTATTGCACTCCCTGTTTGGACTATAGATAAATGCATTACCATGATAAATGTGGACAAATTTTTGAGAAGGAATACATCATGGTATCCCATTCATCATTTCAAAATAGCCATCAGCAATTACCCAAAATATGTGTACAAATATGGTTAATGCATTTTTTGAGGTATCATAAATATTACAGTGTGAATGCCTTCTATACATCCAATAAGAGACATGTGTCATAGCTAACCACAAATGTGTATCACATAGCACCGTTTGGTCATGACAAAGTTCCTTTCTCAACTTTAAAAAATGAAGACATAATTTAAAAATGCGTCAAATTTCCACGCATACAGCATGGGCGTCATAATTTTTTCACGTACAGGAGTGCACAGAATGCAGAGTCAAAAAATATGATATGAAAAATAATAAATTAATAAGGTACATGACATGTCCACCATATTGTCCATGTAGCGTCAAATTTCCACGCATACAGCATGGGCGTCATAATTTTTTCACGTACAGGAGTGCACAGAATGCAGAGTCAAAAAATATGATATGAAAAATAATAAATTAATAAGGTACAGGACATGTCCACCATATTGTCCATGTAGCGTCAAATTTCCACGCATACAGCATGGGCGTCATAATTCTTTCACGTACAGGCGTGCACAGAATGCAGAGTCAAAAAATATGATATGAAAAATAATAAATTAATAAGGTACATGACATGTCCACCATATTGTCCATGTAGTGTCAAATTTCCACGCATACAGCATGGGCGTCATAATTTTTTCACGTACAGGAGTGCACAGAATGCAGAGTCAAAAAATATGATATGAAAAATAATAAATTAATAAGGTACATGACATGTCCACCATATTGTCCATGTAGCGTCAAATTTCCACGCATACAGCATGGGCGTCATAATTTTTTCACGTACAGGAGTGCACAGAATGCAGAGTCAAATATAAATTTTCATATATGTTTCTCATATTTGCCAGGAAATTATAATTCTACACTAGAACTGTAAACTCAGCCTCACATTAATGTAAGGGAACAATGAAGAAATTACTTTTGACTCTGCATTATGTGCAATGTTATGCATCAAAAAATATGACGCACAATCTGTATGCGTGAAAATATGACGCATAACGGAAAAATAAAAACGGCGGCCATTTTATACAGGAAGTGATGTAATAGGATATCCTGTTTACAAAATCTGTACTGTGAGTTTACTTTCACTTTCACTTTGCAGTCTCAGATTTATCCAGACTGTGTGGTTGAGTGAAAAGTGTAGTCCTGTGTTTAACTGCTTTTGTGTCCTGTGTACCTTGTATTTTGTGTTTTTGTGATCATAGTCTTGTTGTCTAATATTGTCTTAGTCTGTTTAGTATACTTTTGTCCAATCCTGTTTTTGTTTGTATTGTCTGTGGGAGTCTGTTCTGGGTAGTTTAACTTTGGGGTTAGTTGGGCTATTTTTCTTAAGTTTTCTTTTTCCTTCACTACTCTACCTTTCCCCATTTCCCACTTTTACTTGTTTGTCTCATTTTTCACCTTTCAATTTGTTAATATGTCAGGTAGGCCTCGGCTTGGCAGGATGGGTGAGGAGGAATTGGAGGGATTCATTTGGCTTGTTTGCCATTTCCTCCCACTCATGCTGGAGGCTGGGGGCCGTGTGATACAGGGGTATCACACGGAGGCACGTAAAGTCCGGTGGGGGAAGGTGCGCCATCACCTGGTCCGGGTGTACGGTAGCATTAGGAATGAGCATCAACTAAAGCACCGCTGGGCTGATCTCATATCCAGGGAGCGGACCTGCTGGACCACCTGGGAATCAGGATTGGTGGCCATGTTGGTGAGTACAAATCAATTACATGTGAATAATTAAAAGCTGTGTGGGGACATGTGATGATTGTTACCCAATCTGCTAGATAAGTAGCTGACTGTGTGTAATGCTAGGGAAACCTAATGTGTATTTGTTGCACAATGAGTAGGAAGACCAATGCTAGCAGTCAGATGGCTCATGTTTTCAACACATACCGGATGCCTGTAGCTGTATGTAATGTAGTGTTGCCTTTGTGTCAGACAAGCGACACGTTAATGCCTCTATTTGAACTCTACAGGTCATATTTGCCAGTGAGAAAGTTATGTTAAAACAACATACCTACATATGTAGACGCCATAGCTAGACAGAAAATTGTAAACCCATGATGATTCTATAAATGTGTGGTGCCTTCACGTCACATGAAGTTAGCTATGTTGTCCACACATATGTCACATGTGTGTCTGGTTGCTGTGTGTTGAAAATGTCCACATAGCCTGTTTGAGTTAGAGGGGTCATGCAGTCCTCAAGTAACCAGCTTTTGGATGTCTCTCTGGGATGCACATGATGAGATGAATGCAAGCCATTATTGTTGGGGCATACTAATGGAGGTGTATCTTTGACAACACATGACTGTCCTGGCCACTGCATTTGTGTAGTAGGGTGTGTAACTGTAGCAGGAGACTCATCCAATGTTAATGTTGATTAAAAATTCATCCATGCAGTATGAGCATGTGTGAAAGTGTATCATTACCATGTCATATTCACAGTGTCATAGTAACTGCAATTATTTGTCAGTGCACGGAGTCTGAGTATATTCTTCCTTTCATGCTTTACAGGTGGACCAGCACCGTACACCGTGGGAGAGGTGGCACATTTTGAGGACCCCGATACCTACAGTGAGTGTGGCCTGAGTGCTATTTTTATTGTTTGCTAGTGATGCATGATGGACTACTGTGTGTTCAACAGAATTCATGATTTGATGCGCTGCCCGTTCATTGGCATTGTTGCTTTAGTGGGATTTCAAATATCACTTCTGTTTCTGTAGACCAATACTTAGCCATCTCTCAGATTTAGGGGCTGTAGGTCATTCCAGTCGGCCCGCTATGGGGAATGGGATGAGTCATGTGGAATACACTGGTTAATGTAAGAGTTGCTCTGGGACTTGGCTTGAACTGAGTCTGCATATCAGACTGACATTCTCCCAGATAGCTTTGGCAAATGGCTTGTATGAAATATGCAGCTTCCTAGTTGAGGATGCACTGTGTACACTGTAGGTTGGATCTTCCGGGGGCATGTACTTCCACAAGTTGAACTAGAAGTGTGTGTGACTAGAGTGCAATGGCCTAGGTGTTCAGTCGACTCATGATCATGGGTGTTCTTGCTCCTCTGTGTGTGTGGTAAAACATGCCTCACTGATAGTATGTGATGTTGGCCTGAGTCAGAGCATTTTGACATGTGTGGACCTTGGATATGACAATGTTTGGCTGACTCCAACGTGTTGTTAGCCCTTCATTGGTGTTGTGTGTGGAGGCAAATACTTGTTGACCTTTCTATACACTCCTGGGTGTGCATTGAACCTGGGATTGTTGGTTCTTCTTCCCACCCCACCCTCAAAGACTGCCATGTGATTGGGAATAGGGTACCTAGGACTGTAGCAACCAGTATGTTACACGTACTTGTGACCTTTTGCAACTTTGTTTAGAACCTAGTGTACACATTCGGTTATGGCCCATGGGTTCAATATTTGCAAACAACAAATTACAAATGGCATTGAGTGAGGGTTGTGATAGTTATCACATAGAGTGACATATGTAGTGAAGTCAGTATGCGGAAGAGGTTCAGCCATAATGTCAGCTGCATTAGGCATTATTTGGATGAGTAGTTTAGGCTGATGTCATCCATCATGTAGAGACATGGATATGCTAGGTGTGAGATGCCCTTATGTATGCAGGCTTCACATGTACTTCCTCTGAGACTTTAAATGAACTATGTTGTGACAATTGCTGTAACAAATACAGTACAAGTAATGTACAAATAACCCATTGTGCTATTCCACCCAATGCAATTCCCATGGTAAATATTTGCCATATCTCTTCACAGCTGCAAACATGAGTGCCGCAGATAGACACCAATTTGAGAGGCGTGCCATGCGATACCGGCACATCCTGCAGGTGCAGTCGGGGTACAGGAGGATGGCCCGAAAATACCAATCAGATCGGGCCTCCGGGGCATGGTGGGCCTCACCACAGGGTGGCCCTACATTGCCCACAACAGCCACCACCACCACATCCACCAGGTCTCCCCAAGTGGCCCCAGCAACGTCGGGCACAGTTGACCCTGGCTCCTCATCAAGACCTGGACCCAGCCATGTTCAACAACCAGGACAGTCCAGTGGGCATTCAACTGCTGGCACAAGGTCCACCTCGGCCGGCACACAGACAGCATCAGCCCCTCCTGTGGACCCAGCCGCATTCCTGCCATTGAGCCGTAAATTGGACAAGGTGTTTACAAAGGTGGACAAGCTAAGCCAGGATGTGGCATATATACAAAAAAGGGTTTGGTCCATCAGGCAGACCCTACGGAGGGCCAACCTCTAGGACATTTGCCATGTTTAACTTTTACCCCTCCCCTCTCTCCTCTTTCCTATTTTGTACTGATAGTTGGGTTTTGGGGATTAGTATTAGGTTAGTATAGGTAGTTAGCTTAGTTAGTGTTAGGGAAGAGGGTGGGGGGTCCTTATTCTTTCTATCTTTATTTTTTGTGTGGGTGGGTGGGTGGGGGTCAATGTTGGGATTCCTGTTTGTTTAAAAAAAAATGTATATATATATATATGATTGTTTAGGATAGTATAGTATGTGTGTAGGTTAGTAAGTGTTGTCCTGCATGTGTCCTGTCTCATAATGGTGGGTGAGGGGTTGATGTTTAGATTGTTTAGTTATATGTGTAGAGTAAGTTTAGCTTAGGTTAGTTAGGGACAGTTGTGGGTTAGTAGTAGTCAGGTTAGATTAGTGTAGGTATTACTTTTCCCTTAGTTGCCTCTTATGTGAATAAATAGTAATAAATATATAGTTAACCCTTTACGTGATGCGTTAGGTGCTACTTTATCATGGCCTTGACATCAGTGTAGGTGAATGTTTTTGTATGACATTAGTGTCCTATGCTAGCCATCCCCAGAAAATGGAGGTTTAACATGCCAGCTACCCGTGTGATAACTTGGTAAGTATCCACCATTTGGGAGACCCACCATTGATAGTTTGCATCGATCACCAAGGTTTTGTGTTGGTGAGTATGTATTCTACTTCACAAAGTGCAGCATAATTTCATGTTTTAGTATTGCATGGTGCCTATATATCTCAGCCACCATTAGTTGACTAGAATTGCTATAGATGGTGCATTATTCTGTACAACACAGCATGATTGTGTGTGGTTTGTCCCTTCATCAGTTATTCTCCTCAGTATGGTAAGGCTATGATGCAATCCTGGCCACTGCACAGATGTATCAGACTACATGATGTCAGGACAGTTGTATTGACAAGCTACATGGTTGCCACACAGGCACTTTGGAGTTATGTACTGCACAGTTGAAGTGTGAAATAACACAGAGACATATTAGGTGTGCAAGTGCTATTTATTGATAGGTGCTGTAGTGCAAAATGTCCATTGTCCATGTTTGCTGGGTCCGTTCTGGTGCATTCTTACATGGTGATCCTACAGAAGGGGTGTGGATGAGGCTCCTGACATGCTGGGGTGATGTCACAGACAGTGCAGAGGGACAGGAATTGGCAAATAGTAGGAGAGAGACATTCACTGGCAATGGTGACAAGTCATACAGTGGATAGCAGAACAGTCATTGAGTGTAGTTGTAGTGAGACTGGTATTTGACAAAACATAGGACCTTGGTCAAAGTAGGCCATGGTGCAGGGACTAGTGCTTCTCTGGTACTCTTCCGTGAGAATGTGATCTGTTCCATGTCTTCTTCTTCTGATGTGTGTGTTGCCTGGTTTGTCCTTGTTGTTGTTGGTTGTGAAGGGGCAACACACACCTCAGTGTTAGAAGACGTGGAGGCAGACATCCCGGGGGCTGCTCCCTGTGGAGTTATTAAGGGCAGTACTGCAGCAAGGAGGGCCTGCTGGTTTTTGAGAATAGCAGCCACATCACGATGGTAGGCAGCCAGGTCGGCCCTGAGGGGTTCAATGTTGCATTTGTGCACACGTTGACTGGATTGCAGTTGTAGGTGTTGTGTCAACTGGATGACAGCTGTGCTGATTTCCTTCAGTGTTTTGGCAAGTTCCTGCAAGAGAGATGTTCGGGCTTCCATAGCAGCTGCCTGATCTGCAAATGGCGTCATGCACGAACGCACCCCCTCAAGGCTGGCTGCCATGTTTTGCATCCCCACCCGCACCTCCTTGGCCAGCTCCCGCTGTACCCCAACTACAGTTCTTTCAAAGCTGGTGCCAGTGTCGTCAGAGTCCTCAGCTGTGTTGGAGCTGGCAGGTCTTACAATTGGGGTGGTGGGTGGTTCTTCTGTGATGGCTGCTTGTTCTGTGCTCCTCCTTGTGACTGAAGGTGTGGTCTGGAGGGTTTCAAGGACCTTTTGGATGGTCTCCTGGGAAATATTTATGGGCTCGTCATCCATGTCATCAGGGAAATCAGGGACAGGCATATCGGCAGGAGATCCATGTTCCTCTGCAATGAAACAGGGTACAATTAGTGTGTATGTGTTGTGACAATTTTGCCATAACATGCAAGCCTTTGGATGACTTAACTTTGTGCTCTGGTTTGGTATTGGTATCTGCTATCCTTCATATGGGCATTGTTATAGGCCTATGGCCCACCTGTGTGTCACGTATGATATAGAGTTATCAGACTTGTCTGCCTAATTGCCTCTAGGTGTTGCTTTGTACCAATTTGGGAATAGCCATCTTTTTGTCCTACTCGTGCCTCCGTGTATATCTATTCTTATGGAGAGACATTTTGTCGCGTGGGCTCTCATTATCCTACATGAGATTACTGGCTTTCTAGGCAGCAGGATAGCTAATGGTGTGGGGGATTGAGTCTGACCCACTTGTAAATGACTCTGTCACCCTAATTCTTTCTTTTTGCTCTTGCTAACTAGCAGTGCCTCATGTCTCCCACGGCAAAGAAATGATTAGACAGCCGAGCGCATGACATCTTTGGAACTTCACAGGGAAGTCGTGGTCACTCAGATCCAAACCAATTCTCTCTTTTCCAGTATGATCTCATTTACAAATGACAAAGACAGTATTTGTTTTATATGATGATTTCATAAAACAACTGACTTTTAGATAATTAGGTGTGAGCCACACTAACCCAAACAATACAACATGGTAGAATTGAAATAGTCACCAGGAGTGTAAAACATTTGAACAAAGCTATCATGGTGCCTAACTGTTTCTACTCTCCCTCTGCTTGTTCTATTTAGAGCACAGCATGTTAAGCTTCGAGCTTGCCTGTCTGAATCACTGGGGAGACATCAGCCCTCATATCTGAGCAATGGCCTGTGATCTGGTTCAGCATCTGCAGCAAGGCAGGCAGCGTCTAGTTGTGGTTCTCTGTTCGGAAACTCCCTCTTGCGTGTATTGGGACAAGGAAGTGATTTTAAAACTAACATGTCATCGTGATGACAAAATGTCCCTACGCAGGAATGCCAAATCTGAATTCCTATCACGTCTATCGGCAATGTACCAGACTGTATCCTTGACTGGAGCACAGAGTGAATATGTTATGGAGAACTCCAGTGCTGAAGTAGGCAAAACAGTGTGATATGAATAAAAAACAACACCGTAGAACTGGCTATTTGCAAAATAACTGATACGAAGCCTAATAAAAAGCATTTAGTGCAAAGTGCACAGAGGCTCTAAGCTGTTAGCAAATGAATAAAAGTACATTCAGGGCAAAGTGCACAAAGGCATAAAGCCTGAAGCTAATGCGCAAAGTATACGTAAAACTTACCACACTACACTTTGACTGGCTGTGGGTGTTGTGAATGCCCTGGCAGCACACTTGCCTCTCAGGACCTGCCCCAAACACTTTTTACTCACATTGACCTAAATGTACATGTTATGTGGCATATCCTATGCATGGCAATGTTAGGATGTGGTATGGATGTAAACATTGTTGATGTTTCCAGATGATGTTGGGTAATGCGTGTTTAATTGGATTGCCCTGTTTATCGTATCAAAGTCCTATTTGGGTCTCAGACTGTGCAGGTGTGTTTCAGTGACCAGTTGCATGTGTCCCCTCCTCAATGTTGTTGTCTGAGCAGTATGACATTAGTGATGTTGCCTTGTTAGCCAGGCACGTGAGGGACCCTGACGTATGCAGCATGTGTGTGTCCTTAGTGCTGTGTGGCTCCTATTGCTGTTTACTTTGGCTGATGTATGTGTCAACTATGGGCATTGGCATTTGAGTGTACTGGTGCCTTTGTCTTATTTCTAGAAATAGTTGCAGATGTCATCCTCACCCCCTAATTTAGGTATGTATGTTCCATGGGGAGGTTCCTGCCATTTGCTACTATAGCTGCACAGAGATCAGAGGTGTTATTGTCAACTGTTGTCGCAGTTACATTGCAGTTGTTGTTTTGGCTACTGGATTACTGATAGGGACCTAGTTGATGTAGGATACATTTTGACTGATGAGTGCCTGGATGTAAGTTTGACGTAGTGGCCTTCCCACCTGTCGCTGCTTTCCCTTGGCTCCATTGTTGTAATTACAGGATGTCCCCATGGGACTGTTGTTGGTGCTTTATTTTGTCGTGCCCCAGCTTCAGTCTGTGCTGGCCATGCCCCCCTGCCGTGCCCCTTTACCCATGCCACTTCATATATATGCTGAGTTACATGCATTGTGTAGTAGGTATTCCCCCCCGGTTGCAGTTATCATTAGTGCATTATAATTCCCCATGCGACTTACCCTGCATGTGCGTTGTGTCGTGGTAGTCTGCGCTGTCCTGTCCTTGAATCCCTGTGACGATCTCCTCAGGGATGACGGCTGCGACCATCTCTTCCATGTGGTCCAGGGCCTCCTGGTGTGCTGGACTCCCCCCTCCAGTCTGCAGTGCTGCCTTCCTGTTCCCGGGCCATTTTTTCTTTTGTCCTACGTTTGCAGTCATGCCAGCGTTTCTTACACTCGGTGACTGTTCTGCGTTCTTCAGCCACACTGTTGATCTTGTCCACAATTTTTTGCCATATGGCCTCTCTCCTACTGATTGGCAATTTAGAGGTGATGAACAATTGGTGCTGGTGTTCCGTCACCTCTTTAACCAGGATTTCCTGCTCCTCTGCACTGAAGCGACACTTTCTTTTTTTTCTATAAATGTCCTGGTTCCTGTATGGATCATCCTGGCTGGTTCCTGGTCTGCTGTCATCTTCCTGGGGTCTGTTGTGGCATCTGAGATCCATTTTGGCTCTCCTCTGCTGGAAGGGCAGTGTTCGCGGGTGATTTTGACGCTATTGCGTAAAAAAAAACTGCGCTTTCCGGGTTGCGCTGTCGTAAATCGACCCACAGCGATTTGCGTCGCGTTAACGTTGGTTTCCTTTACGACTTGACGCCGCTGTGTGCGTCACAAAATAATGACTCCTACATGTTGGTTGCGCCGCCGTGCGTCAAAGTATAAATTTGACACCCGCACGGCGCATCGAAATGGAGTTAGCCGGCGTTAACATTTTTGACGCAAAAGCAAAGCTTTGCGTCAAAAAGTATAAATGTGATCGGGCAGTCCCGATCACATCCTCGGCACTGGTGGTCACCGACGTGTCGGGTAGTCCCGACACGTCATTTCCGCGTTCCCACGTTTCCGTGGGAACGCTCCCTGAAGGAGGATCGCGTCGCCTAGTTGCTGGGGAAACCCAGGAGGGCTTCCGGGCCGCGGCAGTCAAGAGGGGGAGTGGCCACAATATCGGGGAGAGTGAAGGAGAAGGAACATGAGGAGAGACGGAGAAAAAGGGAGCCCGACCAGAGGAACCGACGAGGATCGCCGCAACGCTGACCCAAGACGAGGCGCTGGAAAAGGAGAGTGTCGAGGGGGAAGCCCAGCCGACGAAACACCCAGGAGCCGGCCACGACCCAGGAGGGTCGTGGCTTACGAAGGTACGGTCTTTGTGGGACACCCGAGGAACTACACAGATTAAGAGGGCACTGGGGAAGGGACCTGGGAAGGAGTGAAGGGAGGGCTGGGGAGGGATTTTGGAGAGCACATATTTAGGCACAAGTGAATCACCTAAACGTGCACTTTAAGGCTGTTATTCACATTGCCCTAACTCACTACCAGCACAACCCCACCCCTTTTTTCCCTTCCCCTTTTAGTTGTAAAAACCCTAAACCCAGACTTAACGCCCCACTTACCTTAGCGTTTTCCTTCTTTTCCGGTACGTCCCCGCTGGAGCCAACCGAGAGACGGAGGGAGCCCCAAACTAAGAGACAAAGAAGAAAGGAGAAGAAAACCCCAATGAGAAGAGTAGAAGACGACGTCTAGAGACCTTAGAACCCTGTAAACATAAGGAAAAAAAACAATACAAACCAAACTCTTAAATAAACCACTTACCTGATTACCATAATCTTTCTCCGTTGTGTTTATACCGTTCAGCCTGCCACAGTGGTGTCAGAAGTGGGATATTGTACGGAAAAGCCCAGGGCTACCGAACGGTATAAACAATGAGTGAAAGTCCGTCCCTAGAGGATATGATTAAACAACTGGCGGAAGGCCAGCGCCACTTGCAGTTGGTATGGGAGGCACACCAACGAGAGGCGAAAGAGGACAGGGAAGCCTTACAGTCTGCCTTGAAAAGCCAAGCCACTATACTAGCGAACAACCAACTCGTACACGAATCGGCAATGAAAAAATTAACAGAGACAATAGCCGCCAGCAAAGTCCACCCCAATGTCCCCAGTTCGGTGTTACAAAAATATCAGGAGGGAGAAGACCCGGAATCCTTCTTTACGAACTTTGAAAGAGTCGCTTCTTCTGCCCAATGGCCGGAAGAAAGATGGGGACAATACATTGCGCCTTTGCTTACCGGACTCTTGCAAGCCGCGTATCAAGCAGCGAATCCCGGGGGAACAACACCATACAAAGACATAAAGAACAGCATCTTAGAACGAGTAGGACACGATACAGAGTACTATCGAGTTAAATTCCGGAAAGTAAAGTGGGGACAGAATGAGGACCCCCGAACCTTTTATTTTTGTGTTAAAGATTTAGCCCTGAAATGGTTGGGACCTATCGGGAACAGCCGGGAGGAGGTCATACAAACGATTGTCCTCGAACAATACTTGGACTCTTTACCTACTCCTACAAAAAACTGGATAAGACAACATCCAAAGGTAGATACACACATGGCCATTGACTTAGCCTGTGTATACCATCGATCCACCGATGTGAGAGGTATACAGTCCAGACCCAACATAAAACCCGCTATACCCAATCCCAAACCCTCACCGAGATTTCCTCTAGAAGACCCGGTTCCCCGCAGACTTGGAGAAGGCCCTCCCTTACAGGGACCACAATGTTTTAACTGCGGAGAGTGGGGTCATATAGCTCGTATGTGCCCATGGAAAATAGAGGGAAGTGAACCTATGGAAATAGGAGTGACCAGGCGGCGCGTACTATGTACAGGAGGGGGAGACATTCAATTTAAGCAAACCCTAAAAATTAATGGGCGGTCCTTATGTGCTCTCATCGATTCGGGTTGCAGCCAATCCGTTGTTCGCGAAGACTTAATAGGCCCTATAGATAGGGAAACCAGTCAGTGGGTCAATATTTGCTGTATTCACGGCGATAAGGAGCAATACCCCCTGAAAGTAGTCGAATTAGAGTGGGGGGACTACAGGGATTTGCTTTCTATGGGAGTTATGTCCCAACTTATTGAGGAATGTATCGTTGGTACCGACTATGACCATTTCCAAGAGCTCTTGGATCATGTACGAAATCCAAAATCTCCCCAGGAGTGATGGGTTGAGGCTCCTTTTTCGGGAAGCCCCATTGAATGTCCTCTAACCCGCAGAAAACTTTCACGCCGAGAAAAGCGGGATGAGAAGGTACAGTTCCGGACTCATAAAACGAAGGAGCAAGCCCAAGGACTTATAGCAGAGACACATGAAGCACCCCTAAGTTTCCATCACCAACAGAGAGAAGATCCTTCCCTCACTCAGGCCTGGAGCTCCGCCAAAACTGAAGAAACTGATGAGGTGGGTCCCTACTTCCTGGTTAAAAGAAATCTCCTCTATAGGGTTACCACTACCCGAACAGGGGAATGCAAACATCAGTTGATAGTACCTAAAACCTATAGGAATCAAGTCCTGACGCTAGCCCACAACCAACCAGGAGGGGGGCATTTTGGGAGAGAAAAAACTGAGGAGTATCTCCTCAGACGGTTCTATTGGCCAGGGGTTTTTGCACACATTAGGAGATATTGCTCCCAATGTCCCAGGTGTCAGCTTACAGAACCAGGTAGGCCCAAGAAAGCGCCCCTTATACCCCTTCCCATCATAGACATTCCATTCAGCACGGTGGGGATGGATTTAATTGGGCCCTTAGTGCCTTCCTCTAAAGGTCATACATATATATTGGTTATTGTAGACTATGCTACCCGGTACCCCGAAGCCGTCCCCCTGACAAGTATGACAACAAAAACAGTCGCACAAGCAATGATAACAGTGTTCGCTCGAATAGGGTTTCCCCGAGAGATACTCACTGACCAAGGGACCCCATTCATGTCGAATCTCATGAAACAAGTATGTAATACATTGGGCATTTCCCAAATAAAAACCTCAGTTTATCATCCACAGACGGATGGATTGGTGGAACGCTACAATCGGACCATCAAATCTCTATTAAAGAAAATAGTCAAGGATTCAGGCAGAGATTGGGATCAAAAGTTACCCTTAGTTCTGTACGCTATCAGAACCCATGAACAGGCCTCAACGGGACATAGCCCATTCGAACTAGTGTTCGGACGGCAACCCCGTTCCCTTTTAGATATGGCTGTAGAAACATGGGAGGAGGAAGCCGAGGGAGAGGGAAGGCCGTTGTTGGAATATGTCCACAACTTGAAGTCCCATTTACAAGGACTATGGGAAGAGGTACGGCAAAATATGGAGCAGGCCCAAACGATACAAAAGCATTATTATGACAGAGGGAGTAAGTTGCGGATCTTTCAGCCAGACGACCAGGTATTAATAATGCGTCCCAAATCAGAGCAAAAACTTCTCGCGAGATGGCAGGGTCCTTATCGGGTTGTTCGAGCAGTCTCCCCTGTCACTTATCTCATCGAACTAAATGCCAATCCTAAAAAAAAACAAATTTATCATGTGAATCTCTTAAAGAAATGGGAAGTTGCAGAGAACGTAGACAATTCAGTAGAAATGGGTCGGTTTTTATATCCCAGTAAGGAATTAAACATAGAGTTCTTCCCTAAGGTCCAGTACATATTAAAAAAATGCCCTCTGTCAATAGTTTGTTGACAACTTCAGAGAAAGAGCAGTTATATTCCTTATTGAGTCAATTTCAACATGTCTTTGCAGAGACACCCGGAAAAACCTCCTTAATCTGTCATAAAATACGAACAACCCCAGGTAAAATAGTTAGATTGCGACCCTACCGTATTCCTGAGGCAAGGAAACAGATCATAGAAGACGAGATACAGAAAATGTTAGCCCTCGGAGTGGTGGAACCCTCTAATAGCCCCTGGTGTTCCCCAGTAGTCCTGGTACCGAAACCTGACGGGTCCGTCAGATTTTGTATCGACTTCCGAAAACTTAATGAAATCTCTATGTTTGACACGTATCCAATTCCCTGAGTAGACGATGTCCTTGAAAAATTAGGAAAAGCTAAATATATGTCCACGTTGGACCTAACTAAGGGGTATTGGCAGATTCCTCTTGCTCCAGATGATAAAGAAAAAACAGCCTTCTCTACCCAATCCGGTCTTTATCACTTTACAGTGTTACCCTTTGGACTACATGGGGCTCCGGCTACCTTCCAGAGATTAATGGATAGGTTACTAAAGCCCTTTCACACATTCTCGGCAGCCTATTTGGATGATGTCGTCATTTTTAGCGAGACATGGGGGAGATCATTTATACCATCTTCAGCAAATATTTGATACCCTGGCAAAAGCAGGATTAACAGCTAACCTCAAGAAATGCATCTTCGGGAAAACTGACATATCTTATCTCGGATACAATATTAGCCAGGGTACCCTACAACCCCAAACCACAAAAGTGGAAGCCATAAAACATGCCCCTACCCCTAAAACAAAGAAAGACTTGCGCTCTTTCCTTGGACTAGTGGGTTATTTACGAAGGTTCATACCGGGATATTCCACCCTTGCAGCTCCCCTCACAGACCTCCTATCCAAATCCCACCCTAACCGGTTATTACCATTTTCAGACCTTCAGACGAATAGTTTTGAGAGATTAAAATCCTATCTTACGAAGGAACCTGTATTGAAATGTCCAGACTTCTCCAAACCGTTTCATCTGTACACAGATGCCTCTGATGTAGGACTAGGGGCGGTTCTGTCTCAACCTGACGGGGAAGGTAGGGATCATCCTATAGTATTTATCAGTAGGAAACTTTTTCCCCGGGAACGCCATTATCCCATCTTCGAGAGAGAGTGTTTGGCTATTAAATGGGCGGTGGACAATTTGCAGTATTATCTCTTCGGCCGACCTTTTGTTCTATATACGGATCACGCTCCCCTCACCTGGATGGCCGCTCATAAGGATTCTATCTCCCGGATTTTGCGATGGTTCCTTGAACTGCAGCATTTTTCCTTTCAGGTCCGCCACATCCCTGGGGCTCAGCAGGGTCCTGCAGATTATTTATCTCGTTTTCCTTGCTCTTCTTCGGTCCTAGAGCAGGACCGTTCTTGGGATGGGGTGTGTGATCGGGCAGTCCAGATCACATCCTCGGCACTGGTGGTCACCGACGTGTCAGGTAGTCCCGACACGTCATTTCCGCGTTCCCACGTTTCCGTGGGAACGCTCCCTGAAGGAGGATCGCGTCGCCTAGTTGCTGGGGAAACCCAGGAGGGCTTCCGGGCCGTGGCAGTCAAGAGGGGGAGTGGCCACAATATCAGGGAGAGTGAAGGAGAAGGAACGAGAGGAGAGACGGAGAAAAAGGGAGCCCGACCAGAGGAACCGACGAGGATCGCCGCAACGCTGACCCAAGACGAGGCGCTGGAAAAGGAGAGTGTCGGGGGGGAAGCCCAGCCGACGAAACACCCAGGAGCCGGCCACGACCCAGGAGGGTCGTGGCTTACGAAGGTACGGTCTTTGTGGGACACCCGAGGAACTACACAGATTAAGAGGGCACTGGGGAAGGGACCTGGGAAGGAGTGAAGGGAGGGCTGGGGAGGGATTTTGGAGAGCACATATTTAGGCACAAGTGAATCACCTAAACGTGCACTTTAAGGCTGTTATTCACATTGCCCTAACTCACTACCAGCACAACCCCACCCCTTTTTTCCCTTCCCCTTTTAGTTGTAAAAACCCTAAACCCAGACTTAACGCCCCACTTACCTTAGCGTTTTCCTTCTTTTCCGGTACGTCCCCGCTGGAGCCAACCGAGACACGGAGGGAGCACCAAACTAAGAGACAAAGAAGAAAGGAGAAGAAAACCCCAATGAGAAGAGTAGAAGACGCCGTCTAGAGACCTTAGAACCCTGTAAACATAAGGAAAAAAAACAATACAAACCAAACTCTTAAATAAACCACTTACCTGATTACCATAATCTTTCTCCATTGTGTTTATACCGTTCAGCCTGCCACAATAAATATTGCCCTAAATTATTGAGGTGGTCCATATCTCTACAGGGGATGGACTATACAGTGGAACATAGACCTGGGAGTACCCACTCCACTGCAGATGGACTCTCCAGATATTTCCACTTAGACAATGAAGACTCATCAGGTCATGGCTAGTCTTATTGTCCTTCGTTTGGGGGGGGGTTGTGTAGGAAAGTACCATCTTGCCTGGCATGTTACCCCCATATTTCACTGTATATATGTTGTTTTAGTTGTATGTGTCACTGGGACCCTGCCAGCCAGGGCCCCAGTGCTCATACGTGTGCCCTATATGTGTTACCTGTGTTATGACTAACTGTCTCACTGAGGCTCTGCTAATCAGAACCTCAGTGGTTATGCTCTCTCATTTCTTTCCAAATTGTCACTAACAGGCTAGTGACCAATTTCACCAATTTTCATTGGCTTACTGGAACACCCTTATAATTCCCTAGTATATGGTACTGAGGTACCCAGGGTATTGGGGTTCCAGGAGATCCCTATGGGCTGCAGCATTTCTTTTGCCACCCATAGGGAGCTCTGACAATTCTTACACAGGTCTGCCACTGCAGCCTGAGTGAAATAACGTCCACGTTATTTCACAGCCATTTACCACTGCACTTAAGTAACTTATAAGTCACCTATATGTCTAACCTTTACCTGGTAAAGGTGGGGTGCTAATTTACTTAGTGTGTGGGAACCCTGGCACTAGCCAAGGTGCCCCCACATAGTTCAGGGCAAATTCCCCGGACTTTGTGAGTGCGGGGACACCATTACACGCGTGCACTACACATAGGTCACTACCTATGTGTAGCTTCACAATGGTAACTCCGAATATGGCCATGTAACATGTCTATGATCATGGAATTGCCCCCTCAATGCCATCCTGGCATTGTTGGCACAATCCCATGATCCCACAGGTCTCTAGCACAGAACCGGGTACTGCCAAACTGCCTTTTCAGGAGTTTCACTGCAGCTGCTGCTGCTGCCAACCCCTCAGACAGATTTCTGCCCTCCTGGGGTCCAGCCAGGCTTGGCCCAGGAAGGCAGAACAAAGGACTTCCTCAGAGAGAGGGTGTTACACCCTCTCCCTTTGGAAAAAGGTGTTAAGGCAGGGGAGGAGTATCCTCCCCCAGCCTCTGGAAATGCTTTCATGGGCACAGATGATGCCCATTTCTGCATAAGCCAGTCTACACCGGTTCAGGGACCCCTCAGCCCTGCTCTGGCGCCTAACTGGACAAAGGAAAGGGGAGTGACCACTCCCCTGACCTGCACCTCCCCTGGGAGATGCCCAGAGCTCCTCCAGTGTGCTCCAGACCTCTGCCATCTTGGAAACAGAGGTGCTGCTGGCACACTGGACTGCTCTGAGTGGCCAGGGCCAGCAGGTGACGTCAGAGACTCCTTCTGATAGGCTCCTGCAGGTGTTGCTAGCCTATCCTCTCTCCTAGGTAGCCAAACCCTCTTTTCTGGCTATTTAGGGTCTCTGCTTTGGGGAATTCCTTAGATAACGAATGCAAGAGCTCATCAGAATTCCTCTGCATCTCTCTCTTCTCCTTCTGCCAAGGAATCGACTGCTGACTGCGCTGGAAGCCTGCAAAACTGCAACAAAGTAGCGAAGACGACTACTGCGCACTGTAACGCTGATCCTGCCGCCTTCTCGACTGCTTTCCTGGTGGTGCATGCTGTGGGGGTAGTCTGCCTCCTCTCTGCACTAGAAGCTCCGAAGAAATCTCCCGTGGGTCGACGGAATCGTCCCCCTGCAACCGCAGGCACCAAAGAACTGCATCACCGGTCCTCTGGGTCTCCTCTCAGCACGACGAGCGAGATCCCTTGAACTCAGCAACTCTGTCCAAGTGACTCCCACAGTCCAGTGACTCTTCAGTCCAGGTTTGGTGGAGGTAAGCCCTTGCCTCCCCACGCCAGACTGCATTGCTGGGAACCGCGTGTTTTGCAGCTACTCCGGCTCCTGTGCACTCCATGAAGATTTCCTTTGTGCACAGCCAAGCCTGCGTCCACAGCACTCTAACCTGCATTGCACGACCTCCTGAGTTGTCCTCCGGCGGCGTAGGACTCTCTTGTGCAACTTCGGGTGAGCACCGTTTCACTCCACTTCGTAGTGCCTGTTCCGGCACTTCTGCGGGTGCTGCCTGCTTCTGAGAGGGCTCCTTGTCTTGCTGGACGCCCCCTCTGTCCCCTCACGCAATTGGCGACATCCTGGTCCCTCCTGGGCCACAGCAGCATCCAAAAACCCTAGCCGCAAGCTTTGCAGCTAGCAAGGCTTGTTTGCAGTCTTTCTGCAGGAAAACACTTCTGCACGACTCTTCACGACGTGGGACATCCACCCTCCAAAGGGGAAGTTTCTAGTCCTTGTCGTTCTTGCAGAATCCTCAGCTTCTACTGACCAGTAGCAGCTTCTTTGCACCCACAGCTGGCATTTCCTGGGCATCTGCCCACTCTCGACTTGATCGTGACTTTTGTACTTGGTCCCCTTGTTCCACAGGTTCCCTCGTCTGGAAATCCATCGTTGTTGCATTGCTGGTTTTGGTCTTTCCTGCAGAATTCCCCTATCACGACTTCTGTGCTCTTTGGGGAACTTTAGTGCACTTTGCACGCACTTTTCAGGGTTTTGGGGTGGGCTATTTTTCTAAACCCTCACTGTTTTCTTACATTTCCAGCGACCCTCTACAAGGTCACATAGGTTTGGGGTCCATTCGTGGTTCGCATTCCACTTTTGGAGTATATGGTTTGTGTTGCCCCTATCCCTATGTGTCCCCATTGCATCCTATTGTAACTATACATTGTTTGCACTGTTTTCTATTGCTATACTGCATATTTTTGGTATTGTGTACATATATCTTGTGTATATTTGCTATCCTCATACTGAGGGTACTCACTGAGATACTTTGGCATATTGTCATAAAAATAAAGTACCTTTATTTTTAGTATATCTGTGTATTGTGTTTTCTTATGATATTGTGCAAGTGACACTAGTGGTACTGTAGGAGCTTCACTCGTCTCCTAGTTCAGCCTAAGCTGCTCTGCTAAGCTACCTTTTCTATCAGCCTAAGCTGCTAGACACCACTATACACTAATAAGGGATACCTGGGCCTGGTGCAAGGTGTAAGTATCCCTTGGTACTCACTACAAGCCAGTCCAGCCTCCTACAGCCACGCTTTCTTCTCCTTTGTTGTGTGGACCTTTAGAAGGTCCAATCCTGTCCTGTCCAAGGACTAGGCGTTTCTCAGTGTTGCTGGGTGGCATCGTACCACTTGGGGTGTTCGACTCTCCTCTTGCTTGTTGCGAGTCACTGCTGACTCCATCTTGAGGCAGTGTGGGGGAGGACACTCCTTGTGCGACTCTCCTCTTGCCTGTTGCGAGTCACTGCCGACTCCGTCTTGAGGCAGTGTGGGGGAGGACACTCCTTGCTGAGTCTCCGGCCCGTTGCAGGGCAGTGACATAGGGTCACTTTCTTTTCCGCTTCCTCTTCACTTGAGGGCACAGTGCTTGCGCCTCAAGGCAGTGCTTTCTTGGCACAGGGTTTTGCTTGAACCTGGGTGTGCTTTGCAGGGTTGGTCGCTTCTGATGACCTCCTGTGTGATGGGCCAACTGTGGCCATCTTGTGTTGCTGAAAGGCCGGCTTGCACGGCCTCTTGTCCCATGTGTTACGTCACGCTCTCGGGTGCTCTCTCCAATTTCGCAGGCGTTTCCCATGTCGTCACGTTCTCTGGTGCAGCTCTCTGCGCATGTGACAATCTCTTTTTTCTGGGCGTCCTTTGGTATTGCCTGGCATGTCCCTTTCTTGTCCTACGGTGATGTCTATCACTGCTGGGGCACGTGGCGTTCTTACGGCGGTGTCGGCGGACGGCCGCCAGGGGCTGCGCAGGCCATGCACGCTCTCCTCGTGCCTCACATGGCACTTGCGTTCATTTCTCACCGTTGCAGCTTGGCTGGGAAAGCTGCAGTCCTCTCTGTCCCTGTGCAGCGTTGTTCGTGTCGTTGTCATCTTCTGCGCCGTTTCAGGCTTCTGCGCCATTTTGCTCAGCAGGCACGCTGTTAGTCTTGTGCAATCACTCTCTTGGGTGCTGCTGTAGACTTTCTTTTAACAAAGCTGTTTTTTTCACTTTAAAATAGAAAAGGGTACCGACTTTTGCCACTGGATGCCACTAGTGCATTCCTTTTCCAACTTGAACGACAGTCTTTCCTCCTACGGCTTCGTTTGTTTTGAAGCAGATGCCGAAACCATGCTTGAAGCCATGCTGCTGAGGAGTTCTTCAGGCTGGTGGGGCCTTTTGCTTGTGTCTGGAGCGGCAGGTAAGTGACGTTTTTCCTCTTGCACTTTTCGGTCTTCTTTTTTTTTTTTATGTCAATTTCATTGCTTAGCCTCGTTTAAAAAAAGGCCGGTAGCAGGCAGACAGCATGAGGTTCTGTGAGGGGGGTGGGGGCTCCGGGCACTTTTTTTTTTTTTTTCAGGTGCGTGTCAGCACCTCTCCACTTACTTCCACGCGTTCCTTGGCATTTTTCTGTCAGTTTGGTGCATGTCTGCACCACTCGCACTTCACTCCACCTCCTGGGCTGGGACAGCCATTCCGGACCCTGCAAGCTGGTCTGCGGCATTTCTGGTTTCGGGGGGTGTCCCCGACCACTAATCTGGACTCTATTTTGGTGCGAGGCAGCACCTCTGCACCTCACACGTCGGCCGCAGCATGCCTTCCCTTGCGCTGCGGGCTGTGTGCGGCCTTCCAAGGCCATTCCTGGAACATTGCTTGTGGGGCAGGGGGCATATTTACACCACCGCCGTTTCTCTCCTTCGCGGCCGCAGCAGGTGCGTGTCTGCACCATAGGCTCCGGAGGCCCTGGACAGTTTTCTTTATTCTGGTGCAGGTCAGCACCGCACCACCAGGCAGTTTGGTGCGCGGCCGCAGCAGCATTTCTCACGCTGCGGGCCGCGATCCCTTTTGAGGATGGAGGTGGGGGCGGCCGGCCTGGCCATTGTTGGATGTTCCGATTGCTTCTGGGTGCAAAACAGCACCATTCTTTACAATGGCACTATTTTCCATTCATGTGCGCGGCCCCAGCAGACTTCTCACACGCTGGGGGCGCGCTTTAGCTGACACCTTGGGGGGTCGGCTCCGGGCACTTTCCTTTTCTTGTGGCCCGGGCAGTCTTGCTTCCCTGGGGCCCGTGTCACAGCTTTCTCGTGCCTTTGTCACATTACTGTTGGGAGGCGGGGCGGCCCTTGGCATTCCTTCCCTTAGTTTTGGTGCAGACGAGCACCTCTCCGCACGGCAGCATTTTCTTTTTTTCCTTCTTGTCTTTTTTTTTTGCGTGCTGCTCGGAGCACAATCAAGGCTGGTGGGGTCAGGGTACTGCATAGTCCCTCTCCGCCAGGCGGATTCTAGCCCTCCGTCACTCGGGCTGCTTTATTCAGGGGCACTGCTCCTACCTTTTACCGCCGGGCTCGATGGCAGCGTGCAGGGCGGTAGGCGTGCTTCTTCGCATCTGGGGCGGGTGGCACCAAAACAATTTGTGTGGCACCAGGCATATTCTTCCTCCCACGAGGAACAGCAAAGCGCAAGGCGGCACACACATGGGGTCCGACCCCCTTGTCGCCAATGTAGTGTTGGGGCCCTAGGCCCCCACGCTACTAGAAATAAGTGATGTGGACACGGTTGCTTGGTATCTGGAACTGGCCCTGGGCACGTGCGTCCGGCCCCTTTTATTGCCAGGGTCACCTGACCGGTGACGCCTGTGTGGGGTGTATGTGGGAGGCCAGCCCTCAGCAGAGAGGCTGGCCAAACACTAGAACGTGTCCAGCAGGACACCACAAGAAGCAAGCTGCTCTAAGGGGTTAATACAGATCGGGCTCGCCTCTGCAGAGGAATGGATTGCCTGTAGGGGCCACAAGCCACAACTGCTTCTCCTAAAAGCGCTCAGCTTAATGGTGCAAAGAAAATTGCCTTTTTCAATTGGGGACTTGGTCGCGCCTTGCGACTTTGTTTCCAAACACAGCATGTGCACCCTGCAGCGTAAAAGAGCAAATGCTAATGGTGTCTCACTGAACCGACTGACTCCAGTTTCAACGCTACGACGACGTAAGGGTGGCCAGGAGAAGGCTTCTATGGTGACTAAAGCTTTCCATGACTCTCAGCAGAAAATGAATGCAAAAGCATTGGTATTTCTGTAAGGTGAGAAGTCAGGAGGTCCCAACAACGAATTGGTCTGTGAGAAGGCAATATATGGCAGGGAGCTAGCAGTATCAGAGCCATCTGGTGCACTGCTAGCACCTGTAGGCTCAGATAGTTATTCTGAAGCGCCATCTGCTGTTAACTCGTCCTCCCTGTAGGAGGCTGGACTGGCTTGTAGTGAGTCCCAAGGGGTACTTGCACCTTGCACCAGGCCCAGTTATCCCTTATTAGTGTATAGGGTGTCTAGCAGCATAGGCTGATAGATAATGGTAGCTTAGCAGAGCAGCTTAGGCTGAACTAGGAGACGTGTGAAGCTACTACAGTACCACTTAGTGTCATATGCACAATATCATAAGAAAACACAATACACAGTTATACTAAAAATAAAGGTACTTTATTTTTATGACAATATGCCAAAGTATCTTAGAGTGTACCCTCAGTGAGAGGATAGAAAATATACACAAGATATATGTACACAATACCAAAAATATGCAGTATAGTCTTAGAAAACAATGCAAACAATGTATAGTTACAATAGGATGTAATGGAGACACATAGGGATAGGGGCAACACAAACCATATACTCCAAAAGTGGAATGAGAACCACAAATGGACCCCAAACCTATGTGACCTTGTAGAGGGTCGCTGGGACTATTAGAAAATAGTAAGGGTTAGCAAAATAGCCCACCCCAAGACCCTGAAAAGTGAGTGCAAAGTGCACTAAAGTTCCCCAAAGGACAAAGAAGTCGTGATAGGGGAATAAGGCAGGAAAGACACAAACCAACAATGCAACAACGATGGATTTCCAGTCGAGGGTACCTGTGGAACAAGGGGACCAAGTCCAAAAGTCACAAGCAAGTCGGAGATGGGCAGATGCCCAGGAAATGCCAGCTGCGGGTGCAAAGAAGCTTCTACTGGACAGAAGAAGCTGAGGTTTCTGCAGGAACGAAAAGGGCTAGAGACTTTCCCTTTGGTGGATGGATCCCTCTCGCCTTGGAGAGTCATGCAGAAGTGTTTTTCCGCCGAAAGACCGCTAACAAGCCTTGCTAGCTGCAAATCGTGCTGTAAGCGTTTTTGGATGTTGCTGTGGCCCAGGAAGGACCAGGATGTCGCAAATTGCGTCAGGAGAGAGAGGGGACGTCGAGCAAGACAAGGAGCCCTCTCAGCAGCAGGTAGCACCCGGAGAAGTGCCAGAAACAGGCACTACGAGGATGCGTGAAACGGTGCTCACCCGAAGTTACACAAAGGAGTCCCACGTCGCCGGAGACCAACTTAGAAAGTCGTGCAATGCAGGTTAGAGTGCCGTGGACCCAGGCTTGGCTGTGCACAAAGGATTTCTGCCGGAAGTGCACAGGGGCCGGAGTAGTTGCAAAAGTTGCGGTTCCCAGCAATGCAGTCTAGCGAGGTGAGGCAAGGACTTACCTCCACCAAACTTGGACTGAAGAGTCACTGGACTGTGGGAGTCACTTGGACAGAGTTGCTGGATTCGAGGGACCTCGCTCGTCATGCTGAGAGGAGACCCAAGGGACCGGTAATGCAGCTTTTTGGTGCCTGCGGTTGCAGGGGGAAGATTCCGTCGACCCACGGGAGATTTCTTCGGAGCTTCTAGTGCAGAGAGGAGGCAGACTACCCCCACAGCATGCACCACCAGGAAAACAGTCGAGAAGGCGGCAGGATCAGCGTTACAGAGTTGCAGTAGTCGTCTTTGCTACTATGCTGCAGGTTTGCAGGCTTCCAGCGCGGTCAGCAGTCGATTCCTTGGCAGAAGGTGAAGAGAGAGATGCAGAGGAACTCGGATGAGCTCTTGCATTCGTTATCTAAAGTTTCCCCAGAGACCCTAAATAGCCAGAAAAGAGGGTTTGGCTACCTAGGAGAGAGGATAGGCTAGCAACACCTGAAGGAGCCTAGCAGGAGGAGTCTCTGACGTCACCTGGTGGCACTGGCCACTCAGAGCAGTCCAGTGTGCCAGCAGCACCTCTGTTTCCAAGATGGCAGGGGTCTGGAGCACACTGGAGGAGCTCTGGACACCTCCCAGGGGAGGTGCAGGTAAGGGGAGTGGTCACTCCCCTTTCCTTTGTCCAGTTTCGCGCCAGAGCAGGGCTAAGGGGTCCCCTGAACCGGTGTAGACTGGCTTATGCAGAATTGGGCACATCTGTGCCCAAGAAAGCATTTCCAGAGGCTGGGGGAGGCTACTCCTCCCCTGCCTTCACACCATTTTCCAAAGGGAGAGGGTGTAACACCCTCTCTCAGAGGAAGTTCTTTGTTCTGCCATCCTGGGCAAGGCCTGGCTGGACCCCAGGAGGGCAGATGCCTGTCTGAGGGGTTGGCAGCAGCTGCAGTGAAACCCCAGGAAAGGCAGTTTGGCAGTACCAGGGTCTGTGCTACAGACCACTGGGATCATGGGATTGTGCCAACTATGCCAGGATGGTATAGGGGGGCAATTCCATGATCATAGACATGTTACATGGCCATATTCGGAGTTATCATTGTGAAGCTACATATAGGTAGTGACCTATATGTAGTGCACGCGTGTAATGGTGTCCCCGCACTCACAAAGTCCGGGGAATTGGCCCTGAACAATATGGGGGCACCTTGGCTAGTGCCAGGGTGCCCTCACACTAAGTAACTTTGCACCTAACCTTTACCAGGTAAAGGTTAGACATATAGGTGACATATAAGTTACTTAAGTGCAGTGAAAAATGGCTGTAAAAATAACGTGGACGTTATTTCACTCAGGCTGCAGTGGCAGGCCTGTGTAAGAATTGTCTGAGCTCCCTCTGGGTGGCAAAAGAAATGCTGCAGCCCATACGGATCTCCTGGAACCCCAATACCCTGGGTACCTCAGTACCATATACTAGGGAATTATAAGGGTGTTCCAGTCAGCCAATGTAAATTGGTAAAATTGGTCACTAGCCTGTTAGTGACAATTTGGAAGAAATGAGAGAGCATAACCACTGAGGTTCTGATTAGCAGAGCCTCAGTGAGACAGTTAGTCACTACACAGGTAACCCATTCAGGCACACTTATGAGCACTGGGGCCCTGGGTGACAGGGTCCCAGTGACACATACAACTAAAACAACAGATATACAGTGAAAAATGGGGGTAACATGCCAGGCAAGATGGTACTTTCCTACACAACCCCCCCCCAAACGAAGGACAATAGGACTAGCCATGACCTGATAAGTCTTCATTGTCTAAGTGGAAATATCTGGAGAGTCCATCTGCATTGGAGTGGCTACTCCCAGGTCTATGTTCCACTGTATAGTCCATTCCCTGTAGGGATGTGGACCACCTCAATAATTTTGGATTTTCACCTTTCATTTGTTTTAGCCAAAGTAGAGGTTTGTGGTCTGTCTGAACAATGAAGTGAGTGCCAAACAGGTATGGCCTCAACTTCTTCAGAGCCCAGACCACAGCAAAGGCCTCCCTCTCTATGGCAGACCAACGCTTTTCTCTAGGGGTCAACCTCCTACTAATAAAAGCAACAGGTTGATCCTGGCCCTCAGAATTAAGTTGTGATAGGACTGCCCCTACTCCTAATTCAGATGCATCAGTTTGGACATAGAATTTTTTAGAGTAACAAGGGCTTTTCAGGACAGGTGCAGAGCACATGGCCTGCTTCAGCTCCTCAAAAGCTTTCTGACAGTTTGCTGTCCATAATACCTTTTTAGGTAGGGGGAACCCAATCAATAATTGTTTGGATTTTCCCCTGAAGTGGTGCAATGTGTTCCCCACCAACAAGGTGTCCCAGATATACCACCTTCCCCTGCCCTATCTGGCACTTTGAAGCCTTGATAGTGAGGCCTGCCTTTTGCAGGGCCTCCAAAACTTTCCATAGGTGGACCAGGTGATCATCCCAGCTGGAGCTAAAGACAGCTATATCGTCCAAATATGCTGCACTGAAAGCCTCCAGCCCTTGCAGGACTGTGTTCACCAACCTTTGAAAAGTGGCAGGTGCATTTTTCAAACCAAAAGGCATTACTGTAAATTGGTAATGGCCTCCAATGGTTGAAAATGCAGTTTTAGGTTTAGCATCTTCTGACAATTTGATCTGCCAATACCCTGCAGTCAAATCAAAAGTGCTTAGATACTTGGCAGATGCCAGTGTATCTATGAGCTCATCTCCCCTGGGTGTAGGGTGAGCATCAGTTTTGGTTACCAGGTTGAGACCTCTATAGTCTACACAAAACCGCATTTCCTTCTTTCCATCTTTGGAATGGGGTTTTGGTACAAGTACCACAGGAGAAGCCCATGGACTTTCAGAGTGCTCAACCACTCCTAGTTCTAACATTTTCTGCACCTCTTGCTTTATGCAGTCCCTGACATGGTCAGGCTGCCTATAGATCTTACTTTTGACAGGTAAACTGTCTCGAGTATCTATAGAGTGCTCACACCAAGAAGTGGTACCTGGCACAGTAGAGAAGAGTTCAGAGAATTGATCTAGGAGATTTATGCAATGGTCTTTCTGCTCAGCAGTAAGACAATCTGCCAAAACTACACATTCCACAAGAGCATCTTGTTCTGTGGAAGAGAAGAGATCAGGTAGAGGATCACTGTCTTCTTCCTGTCCCTCATCAGTTGCCATGAGCAGGGTGAGATCAGCCCTGTCATAGTAGGGTTTCAGGTGGTTGACATGGAGCACCCTAAGGGGACTCCTGGCAGTGCCTAAGTCAACTAAATAGGTGACTTCACCCTTTTTCTCAACAATTGTGTGGGGTCCACTCCATTTATCTTGGAGTTCTCTTGGGGCCACAGGCTCCAAGACCCACACTTTCTGCCCTGGTTTGTACTGAACCAAAACAGCCTTCTGATCATGCCATTGCTTCTGGAGCTCTTGGCTGGCCTGAAGGTTTTTACTGGCCTTTTTCATATACTCAGCCATTCTTGATCTGAGGCCAAGTACATAATCCACAATATCTTGTTTTGGAGCTTTTAAAGGTTGTTCCCAACCCTCCTTGACAAGTGTTAGTGGACCCCTAACAGGGTGACCAAAGAGGAGTTCAAAGGGGCTGAATCCCACTCCTTTCTGGGGTACCTCCCTGTAGGCAAAAAGGAGGCATGGTAACAGGATATACCATCTCCTGCGGAGTTTTTCAGGGAGACCCATAATCATGCCTTTGAGAGTTTTATTAAATCTCTCCACCAGTCCATTTGTTTGTGGATGATAGGGTGTAGTGAACTTGTAGGTTACACCACACTCCTTCCACATGGCCTTTAAGTATGCAGACATGAAATTGCTTCCCCTGTCTGATACTTCTTCCTTTGGGAAGCCCACCCTAGAAAATATTCCCAGGAGGGCCTTTGCCACTGCAGGTGCTTTAGTGGTCCTTAAAGGAATTGCTTCAGGATATCTTGTGGCATGGTCCACTACCACCAAGATAAACCTATTGCCTGAAGCAGTAGGAGGGTCAAGGGGACCAACTATGTCAACCCCTACCCTTTCAAAGGGAACCCCAACCACAGGCAGTGGGATAAGGGGTGCCTTTGGAGTGCCACCTGTCTTGCCACTGGCTTGACAGGTTTCACAGGACTTACAAAATTCCTTTGTGTCCTCAGACATCCTAGGCCAATGAAACAAGGGAACAAGTCTGTCCCAAGTTTTCATTTGTCCCAGGTGTCCAGCTAGGGGAATGTCGTGGGCAAGAGTTAGGAGGAACTTTCTGTACTCCTGAGGAATCACTAATCTCCTGGCAGTTCCAGGTTTAGGATCCCTTGCTTCAGTGTACAAGAGGTTGTCCTCCCAGTAAACTCTGTGAGAGTCACTGACATCCCCATTAGCCTGTTTGACAGCTTGCTGTCTTAGACCCTCTAGTGTGGGACAGGTTTGCTGTGCCACACTCAGCTCCTCCCTGGCAGGCCCCCCTTCACCCAAAAGCTCAGCAGTGTCTGCTTCCAGCTCCTCTGGTGTAGGTTCTGCACAGGGTGGAAATTCTTCTTCCTCAGAAGTAGAATCCACTGTAGAGGGAGGATAGTAGGAAGTGGTTTGCTTCTACTAGCCCTAGCTTTAGGGAGCACTTGGTCCATTGTTCCAGGATCCAAGCTTCCCTGTCCTTTTTGCTTTTTGGCCTGAGCCCTGGTTAAAGCAAAAATATGCCCTGGGATGCCCAGCATTGCTGCATGGGCCTCCAACTCCACATCTGACCAAGCTGATGTCTCCAAATCATTTCCGAGTAGACAGTCCACAGGTAAATCTGTGGCTACCACAACTTTCTTTGGACCAGTAACCCCCCCCCCCCCAGTTGAGATTTACAACAGCCATGGGGTGGCTAAGTGTGTTGTTGTGAGCATCGGTTACTTGGTACTGGTGACCAAGTAGGTGTTGTTCAGGGTGGACCAGTTTCTCTATGACCATAGTCCCACTGGCACCAGTGTCCCTGTAGGCCTGAACCTCAACACCATTTATTAGGCGTAGTTGCTTGTACTTATCCATATTAAGGGGACAAGCAACTAAGGTGGCTAAATCAATAGCCCCATCAGAGACTAACACAGCCTCTGTGGCCTCCCTAACAAGACCAACCCCAACTAAGTTACCAATAGTGAGCCCAGCTACTCCCTTGGATTGGCTATTAGTAGGTTTTCTCCCACCACCACTGCTATTAGTAGGGACGCTATGTGTAGCAGTAGGGGTTGTAGTGGTAGGAGGCTTGGTGCTTTTCTTTGGACAACTGGGATCTGTTGTCCAATGGCCTTTTACTTTACATAAATAGCACCATGGTTTCTTTTCTTTGTTTTGATTAAAAGAGGATTTGGGCCCACCACCCCCACCAGAGTGTTTTTGTGGGCCTGATGAAGACTCATTTTTAGATTTGTCCCCACCCTTGTCAGAAGACTTACCATCCTTCTTCTTATTGCCATCTTTGTCACCCCCTGTATGAACTTTTCTGTTCACCCTTGTTCTGACCCATTTGTCTGCCTTCTTTCCCAATTCTTGGGGAGAGGTCAGATCAGAGTCCACCAAGTACTGGTACAACAAATCAGACACACAATTATTAAGAATATGCTCTCTCAGGATCAAGTTATACAGGCTGTCATAATCAGTAATTTTACTGCCATGTAACCACCCCTCCAAGGCCTTCACTGAATGGTCAATGAAATCAACCCAGTCTTGTGAAGACTCCTTTTTGGTCTCTCTGAACTTTATCCTGTATTGTTCAGTGGTTAAGCCATAACCATCCAGGAGTGCATTCTTAAGAACTTTGTAATCATTAGCTTCATTTTCTTTCACAGTAAGGAGCCTATCCCTACCTTTTCCACTAAATGATAGCCATAGGATAGCAGCCCACTGCCTTTGAGGGACATCCTGTACAACACAGGCCCTCTCAAGTGCAGCAAACCACTCGTTAATGTCATCCCCCTCCTTATAAGGGGGAACTATCTTATGCAGATTCCTGGAATCATGCTCTTTTGCAGGATGACTATGGGGAATACTGCTGCTGCCACCATGGGTTTCTAAACCCAACTTCTGTCTTTCCTTCTCTAATTCTAAAGACTGTCTATCCAAATCCAGCTGTTGCTTTTTAAGCTTCAGTCTGGTTTGTTCCACCCTCAACTTATTGAGTTCCCTTTCTAACATTCTGTCATCAGGGTTGGTGGGAGGGACATTTCTAGATACAGAAGTATGATGAGAATGGACAGAAGGAGACCTGTCCCTTACAGAGGGCACCCTAACAGCTTGGCTGACAGTGTAATGTGAGAGCACACCATCTGTATGATGTGACTCCACCTCAGTACCAACTATGCTAGACTGTCTAGTAATGGGCAGGCTAGGAAGTTTCTTTCCTGAATCTTTTCCTGGGGGAGTCCCTGGATCAGATTGGGAACCATTAGCTACTTTTTCAACAGATGGGGCACTTTTTGCCTTATCTTGTTCTTTAAGCATGTTAAGTAACAATTCCAAGGAAGGATTCTTCCCTACACTCAAACCTCTCTCTACACAGAGACTCCTTGCTCCTTTCCAGCTAAGGTGGTCATATGCAAGTTTGGACAGATCAACATTTTGGCCTGTGCCAGACATTTTTAGAGAGAGTTAAAGTGATAGAAAAAGAGAAAAAAGTTTTCAGAACTTTTTAGAAAGACAGAAAAAAACTTTTTTAACTTTTAAGAACTTTTTGAAAGTTTAGAAGTACTTTTCAGCACTTTAGAAAAGAGTGAAAAGAGGAAATGCAAAACTTTTTAGCTATGTGTACACACACTGAACTTGTTTTGTATATTTTTCTCTTATGAAAAGTACAATGACAAGAGTGGTAAGTAGTCTCAAAGCACTTATCCCACCGCTGCACAACCAATGTAGGAGGCTGGACTGGCTTGTAGTGAGTACCAAGGGGTACTTGCACCTTGCACCAGGCCCAGTTATCCCTTATTAGTGTATAGGGTGTCTAGCAGCATAGGCTGATAGATAATGGTAGCTTAGCAGAGCAGCTTAGGCTGAACTAGGAGACGTGTGAAGCTACTACAGTACCACTTAGTGTCATATGCACAATATCATAAGAAAACACAATACACAGTTATACTAAAAATAAAGGTACTTTATTTTTATGACAATATGCCAAAGTATCTTAGAGTGTACCCTCAGTGAGAGGATAGGAAATATACACAAGATATATGTACACAATACCAAAAATATGCAGTATAGTCTTAGAAAACAGTGCAAACAATGTATAGTTACAATAGGATGCAATGGGGACACATAGGGATAGGGGCAACACAAACCATATACTCCAAAAGTGGAATGCGAACCACGAATGGACCCCAAACCTATGTGACCTTGTAGAGGGTCGCTGGGACTATTAGAAAATAGTAAGGGTTAGAAAAATAGCCCACCCCAAGACCCTGAAAAGTGAGTGCAAAGTGCACTAAAGTTCCCCAAAGGACAAAGAAGTCGTGATAGGGGAATAAGGCAGGAAAGACACAAACCAACAATGCAACAACGATGGATTTCCAGTCGAGGGTACCTGTGGAACAAGGGGACCAAGTCCAAAAGTCACAAGGAAGTCGGAGATGGGCAGATGCCCAGGAAATGCCAGCTGCGGGTGCAAAGAAGCTTCTACTGGACAGAAGAAGCTGAGGTTTCTGCAGGAACGAAAAGGGCTAGAGACTTCCCCTTTGGTGGACGGATCCCTCTCGCCTTGGAGAGTCGTGCAGAAGTGTTTTCCCGCCGAAAGACCGCTAACAAGCCTTGCTAGCTGCAAATCGTGTGGTAAGCGTTTTTGGATGTTGCTGTGGCCCAGGAAGGACCAGGATGTCGCAAATTGCGTCAGGAGAGAGAGGGGACGTCGAGCAAGACAAGGAGCTCTCTCAGCAGCAGGTAGCACCCGGAGAAGTGCCAGAAACATGCACTACGAGGATGCGTGAAGCGGTGCTCACCCAAAGTTACACAAAGGAGTCCCACGTCGCCGGAGACCAACTTAGAAAGTCGTGCAATGCAGGTTAGAGTGCCGTGGACCCAGGCTTGGCTGTGCACAAAGGATTTCCGCCGGAAGTGCACAGGGGCCGGAGTAGCTGCAAAAGTCGCGGTTCCCAGCAATGCAGTCTAGCGAGGTGAGGCAAGGACTTACCTCCACCAAACTTGGACTGAAGAGTCACTGGACTGTGGGAGTCACTTGGACAGAGTTGCTGGATTCGAGGGACCTCGCTCGTCGTGCTGAGAGGAGACCCAAGGGACCGGTAATGCAGCTTTTTGGTGCCTGCGGTTGCAGGGGGAAGATTCCGTCGACCCACGGGAGATTTCTTCAGAGCTTCTAGTGCAGAGAGGAGGCAGACTACCCCCACAGCATGCACCACCAGGAAAACAGTCGAGAAGGCGGCAGGATCAGCGTTACAGAGTTGCAGTAGTCGTCTTTGCTACTATGTTGCAGGTTTGCAGGCTTCCAGCGCGGTCAGCAGTCAATTCCTTGGCAGAAGGTGAAGAGAGAGATGCAGAGGAACTCGGATGAGCTCTTGCATTCGTTATCTAAAGTTTCCCCAGAGACAGAGACCCTAAATAGCCAGAAAAGAGGGTTTGGCTACCTAGGAGAGAGGATAGGCTAGCAACACCTGAAGGAGCCTATCAGGAGGAGTCTCTGACGTCACCTGGTGGCACTGGCCACTCAGAGCAGTCCAGTGTGCCAGCAGCACCTCTGTTTCCAAGATGGCAGGGGTCTGGAGCACACTGGAGGAGCTCTGGACACCTCCCAGGGGAGGTGCAGGTCAGGGGAGTGGTCACCCCCCTTTCCTTTGTCCAGTTTCGCGCCAGAGCAGGGCTAAGGGGTCCCCTGAACCGGTGTAGACTGGCTTATGCAGAATTGGGCACATCTGTGCCCCAGAAAGCATTTCCAGAGGCTGGGGGAGGCTACTCCTCCCCTGCCTTCACACCAATTTCCCTCTCTCAGAGGAAGTTCTTTGTTCTGCCATCCTGGGCCAGGCCTGGCTGGACCCCAGGAGGGCAGATGCCTGTCTGAGGGGTTGGCAGCAGCAGCAGCTGCAGTGAAACCCCAGGAAAGGCAGTTTGGCAGTACCAGGGTCTGTGCTACAGACCACTGGGATCATGGGATTGTGCCAACTATGCCAGGATGGTATAGAGGGGCCAATTCCATGATCATAGACATGTTACATGGCCATATTCGGAGTTACCATTGTGAAGCTACATATAGGTAGTGACCTATATGTAGTGCACGCGTGTAATGGTGTCCCCGCACTCACAAAGTCCGGGGAATTGGCCCTGAACAATATGGGGGCACCTTGGCTAGTGCCAGGGTGCCCTCACACTAAGTAACTTTGCACCTAACCTTTACCAGGTAAAGGTTAGACATATAGGTGACTTATAAGTTACTTAAGTGCAGTGAAAAATGGCTGTGAAATAACGTGGACGTTATTTCACTCAGGCTGCAGTGGCAGGCCTGTGTAAGAATTGTCTGAGCTCCCTATGGGTGGCAAAAGAAATGCTGCAGCCCATAGGGATCTCCTGGAACCCCAATACCCTGGGTACCTCAGTACCATATACTAGGGAATTATAAGGGTGTTCCAGTAAGCCAATGTAAATTGGTAAAATTGGTCACTAGCCTGTTAATGACAATTTGGAAGAAATGAGAGAGCATAACCACTGAGGTTCTGATTAGCAGAGCCTCAGTGAGACAGTTAGTCACTACACAGGTAACACATTCAGGCACTCTTATGAGCACTGGGGCCCTGGGTGACAGGGTCCCAGTGACACATACAACTAAAACAACATACAGGGAGTGCAGAATTATTAGGCAAATGAGTATTTTGACCACATCATCCTCTTTATGCATGTTGTCTTACTCCAAGCTGTATAGGCTCGAAAGCCTACTACCAATTAAGCATATTAGGTGATGTGCATCTCTGTAATGAGAAGGGGTGTGGTCTAATGACATCAACACCCTATATCAGGTGTGCATAATTATTAGGCAACTTCCTTTCCTTTGGCAAAATGGGTCAAAAGAAGGACTTGACAGGCTCAGAAAAGTCAAAAATAGTGAGATATCTTGCAGAGGGATGCAGCACTCTTAAAATTGCAAAGCTTCTGAAGCGTGATCATCGAACAATCAAGCGTTTCATTCAAAATAGTCAACAGGGTCGCAAGAAGCGTGTGGAAAAACCAAGGCGCAAAATAACTGCCCATGAACTGAGAAAAGTCAAGCGTGCAGCTGCCACGATGCCACTTGCCACCAGTTTGGCCATATTTCAGAGCTGCAACATCACTGGAGTGCCCAAAAGCACAAGGTGTGCAATACTCAGAGACATGGCCAAGGTAAGAAAGGCTGAAAGACGACCACCACTGAACAAGACACACAAGCTGAAACGTCAAGACTGGGCCAAGAAATATCTCAAGACTGATTTTTCTAAGGTTTTATGGACTGATGAAATGAGAGTGAGTCTTGATGTGCCAGATGGATGGGCCCGTGGCTGGATTGATAAAGGGCAGAGAGCTCCAGTCCGACTCAGACGCCAGCAAGGTGGAGGTGGAGTACTGGTTTGGGCTGGTATCATCAAAGATGAGCTTGTGGGGCCTTTTTGGGTTGAGGATGGAGTCAAGCTCAACTCCCAGTCCTACTGCCAGTTCCTGGAAGACACCTTCTTCAAGCAGTGGTACAGGAAGAAGTCTGCATCCTTCAAGAAAAACATGATTTTCATGCAGGACAATGCTCCATCACACGCGTCCAAGTACTCCACAGCGTGGCTGGCAAGAAAGGGTATAAAAGAAGGAAATCTAATGACATGGCCTCCTTGTTCACCTGATCTGAACCCCATTGAGAACCTGTGGTTCATCATCAAATGTGAGATTTACAAGGAGGGAAAACTGTCACGTTGTAGATGCTCCTCAGACTCGGCGCGATGCAAATAAGGGTCCGCCTCCTGACTCCACCAAGTCACCTATATAAACCACGGTGCATTGGAGTAATCGGGTGAGGGAAGGAAGGGGAAGGAACAGCAGGGACGGGATATCTGTAAAGAGAGGAATACACAGTGTTAATATCACATTGCCTGTCTACTCTCGCAATGTCTCGCTAAAGTACCAACGACCGTACCTGCCCCTAACTCATGAGGGCAGAACTAGTCCAACACCTATCTGTGCTCCATCTGAATCATAGATGGACGCCCCAAGCCAACAATCAAATACCGATGATCTCTAATGGGTTGCTCAACACCCACATTTATACAAGATAGTCACGAAATAATGAGGAGACAAAAACGAAGAGAAAGGGAATAAAATTAACGATGATAAGAACATATCTCGTAGTCCTTTCTATGACTCAGTTAATCCACTAAGCCCCATGTCATAGTCACGCAATTTGTAGGAATAACCCGGTGTTATTTCATTACGTATTGAAAAGAAAAATCGTCCCGGCAGTTCAATTCCCGCAAAAATAAACATTAACCCCTTGTCGTAGCCAAACATATAATGTTCTCTGGCCCCAAGGATAATCGTGCTTTATTGGTAACTCAAACAAAAGACCGCCGTGCTTCAGAAGTTACCAGTGTCCTTGTCGAACTGAAAAAAGAAAGGCGAGGGATTCCGGCACCAAATCGTCTCACCGCTTACCACCTCTCCTTCGTGGCAGGTTCCCCTGGGAAAATAAACTCGACACTCCCCCTGATATTGGGAAGGTCCCAGGCTCCACGGAAAACCGGAGGAGGAATTAAACCTCCTAAGCAAACAACTCAACCTCGGAAACGCCGACAGCAAGAGCCCTCGTTGTCCATCCGACTGGTTTCTAGGAAACGAATAACGCACATTACTTCCTGTATGTGCTTGCTTTTTAAGCGACCTCTTCCCCTCTAGGCGTCATGGGATATGTAGTCCAAAAGGACTATGTTATCCCGATCGGCAATGTAGGCGCCGTGGCTAACACCTGACAGTACGCCCGCCTCCAAAGCGCCTCTTAGGACCAGGTTTAGAGGGATGACGGGCATGAAACAGCCGTACTGCCCTAGGGGCATGGACATTGCTTTCCGGCTCCCATGAATCGTCCTCAGCATTGTACCCCTTCCATGAAACCAAGTACCACAGCTTACCCCCCCGTTGTTTGGAATCCAACACTCTGCGCACCTCGTACTCCAGCTGCCCATCTCTGACCACCGGAGGCACCGCCTGCCGGGTCGCTGAAAGAGCCGGTTTCAAAAGGCTGCAATGAAATACCGGATGGATCCTTAAGGAAGCAGGTAAGTTGAGACGGTAAGCCACAGGGTTTATCTGGCGTAACACCTCATAGGGACCAATGTAACGAGGATGAAAGACGCTACGCATCTTGAAGCGTATATACTTGGTGGAAAGCCACACTCTATCGCCTGGCTGATATGCCGGCCCCTCACGCCGATGTTCATCACCCCACTTTTTATACTGTTCTTTGGCCTTCTCCAGATTGAGTCGTATCTTCTTTTGCACGGATTGGAGATTCTTAATCATGGCATGAACCGTAGGTTGATCCGTGACTTCCCTAGGTATGTTTATGGGCAACATTTCCGCGTGGAACCCCGTGTTAGCACGAAAAGGAGATTCTCGTATCGAGCTATGCCAAGCATTGTTGTATGATAGTTCTGCCAGCCATAGCAACGAAACCCAGGATTCGTGAGCGTCCTTTGCATAGCACCTCAGATATTTTTTCAGGGTTTGATTGAGGCGCTCCGTCTGGCCATCGGTTTGTGGGTGGAAACTGGTGGACAGTGAGGATTCAATGC
This sequence comes from Pleurodeles waltl, assembly GCF_031143425.1. Classification (NCBI taxonomy): domain Eukaryota; kingdom Metazoa; phylum Chordata; class Amphibia; order Caudata; family Salamandridae; genus Pleurodeles; species Pleurodeles waltl. Next base: position 852,808,350 of record NC_090444.1, read on the forward strand.
GCAGTACCTTGCACCACATACGCCAAAACCTAGCAACAAACTGGGGGCCTCTGTCCGAAATAATGGTTCTCGGTAGACCATGTAACCGCACCACTTGCGACAAAATTAGATGGGCGGTTTGACTGGCTGTAGGCAGATTTCTACAAGGGAGAAAATGACCCATCTTGGTAAGGCTATCGATTACCACCATGATAGCGTTGTACCTCTGATCCATTGGTAATCCTACCACAAAATCCACGCTAATGGTTTGCCATGGTTTATCCGGAGTGGGCAAAGGTATCAGTCTGCCCTGGCTCTTCGCGTTTTCTCCCTTGGCCCGTGCACATATCTCACACCGAGCCACCCAGGCCGCAACGTCTTTAGCCCAACCTTCCCACCTGAAATGTCGTCGAACTATTTGCGCCGTTTTGGTGTAACCAGGATGACCAGCCGTTACCGCATCATGACACCAATTAAAGGCTTGCACTCGGAGTTCACGTGTTGGCAAATACAAACGATTACCTTGCAACGGTATTCCATGCTTAAGGGTACGGTCCTGACTTAACTCCGCCCATTTCTTCCACTGAGCAGCAGACTTATGCTTAGAAACCTTTTCTAAGAAATGGGAGATATGAAGGGCACAAAGCACTCTTTCAGGTTTGATGATTGCTTCCTCAGGTCTTGAAGCGATGGTTCTCACGTCCTCTTGTCGAGACAGTGAATCTGCCTTGCGATTGTCAACCCCAGGACGGAAGGTCACCACAAACTCGTATTCTGAAAAAAACAGCATCCACCTCATTTGCCGCTGGGTAAGTTGTCTTGCCTCCTTCATATACTGCAGATTTCGGTGATCAGTATATACCGTGACCGGGTGTTGAGCTCCCCATAGGTAGTGTCGCCATTCCTGGAATGCCTTTTTGATGGCTAACAATTCCTTTTCTGCCACCGTATAGTTAAGTTCCGCAGCCGATAGTTTCCTAGATAAAAACGCAACAGGATGAAGCTGTCCGGTGGTTTTGTTTCTTTGTGATAACACGGCCCCTATCGCTATATCCGAGGCATCCGCTTCGACGATAAAAGGGGCATCCGGCTGTGGATGTTGAAGTATAGGTGCGGAGCAGAAGGCCTGTTTCAAAAAGCAAAAGGCCTCCTCTGCTTCCTCTGACCAAACAAAAGACACCCCCTTTCTTAGTAACCTTGTTATAGGTGACACAATGTGAGAAAAATGAAAGATGAATCTTCTATAGTAATTGGAAAACCCAAGGAAGCATTGCACGTCTCTCACACTAGTGGGTACTGGCCACTCCTGAAGAGCCTGTATTTTTCTTGTCGACATGCAAAACCCTTCAGGGCTTAAATCCACCCCCAAGAACTCAACCTTCCGGACATGGAACTCGCATTTGCTCAGTTTGCAAAAAAGACTATGCTGTCGCAATGCTAGGAGTACTAAGGAAACATGGTCAGAGTGGCGCTCCAGGGATGTGGAATACACCAGAATGTCATCTATATAAACGATCACGAAACGGTCTACGTATTCCTTGAGAACATCGTTCAGAAAATACTGGAATGCCGCCGGGGCGTTACACAACCCGAACGGCATTACCAAGTACTCAAACAGACCATAACGGGTTTTGAACGCCGTTTTCCACTCGTCCCCTTCGCGGATTCTGACCAGATGGTAAGCTCCCTTCAGGTCCAACCTTGTATAGATTACCACCTCTTTCACCTGTTCCAATAACACAGGAATGAGAGGAAGAGGGTATCTATTCCTCACTGTATTCTTGTTCAGCATTCGATAATCGATGCAGGTTCTCAACTCTTTATTAGCTTTAGCTATGAAAAAGAGTGGAGAGGCTGCCGGAGAACAAGATGGTCTAATGAACCCGATCTCCAGGAAGTGATCCAAGTATTTTCTCAAATGCTTGGTTTCTGGGTCTGATAGAGCATATACCCTACAGGAAGGAAGGAGAGCTCCAGGAATCAGATCTATCTTGCAATCATATACACGATGGGGTGGCAATGTCTCAGCCTGACCTTCGTCGAACACATCCTTGAACTCGGCATAAACAGAGGGCAATATCACTGTTTTCTCCATCACTGTGGCCAACTGTAACCCTTGAGCCAATGCTAACATGGGGGATTCGTCATACAAGAAGCAGTTATTCTCACACCTCGAGGACTGAAAACTAACCGTCTTGGTTTGCCAATCTATAACAGGATTGTGTTTTCTTAACCAGGGCATTCCTAAAATAATTTCATACTGAGGAGCCTCTATTATATCCAGTCTAATTCTTTCTTTATGTTCCGGAGATACCCCATTGAAGATCAACCCAACGTCCTCAGTATGTTCTGTAAGGGGCCCAGATTTCAGCGGTGTACCATCAACCGGCAACACTATTTCGGGGTCCTTTCTCGGAATGCTAGGAAGTCCCAATCTCCTAACCACCCCTGCATCTATGAAATTTCCCGTGGCTCCGGAGTCTATCATCGCCCATACTGGAAACTTTCGTTCTTTGGACACCAGCTCCACTGCTAACAAAAGGTGGGACGCCTTTTGCTCCTGTGGAAAAAGGGCTAAGGAAGTTAACCGTAACACCGGTTGGGGTTCTATAACGGGCAATTCCTCTTTCTCCGATGTTTTTCCTGCCGTAACCGCTGCCTTTTGAGTGGGGGAGTAGGAGAATCTCTTACGTGGTTTCTGGGGACACTCTCTTACATAATGACCCTTCCTGCCGCAATACATGCACAACCCCTGTACCCTCCTACTCTCCTTCTCGGACTTCGACAAGGGTGCCCTAACGGCTCCCACGTCCATAGGCTCCCCACCTATATCATTGGGAGTAGAAACAGATCGCACTTCCCTTTCTGGAATGCCTGGTCGCCTATCCCCCGCTCTACGCTCTCCCCTTCTTTCTGCTAATCTGTGATTCAGTCTCAGGGTAAGATTCACAAGATCTGTACAAGTGGAAGGCTGCGGGTCTATTTGAGCGAGTATATCCTTCATGTCGTCTCGTAAACCTTGATAATAGAGAGACATTCTCTTCTCCTCTGGCCACCCTGATTCTGCCACCAATCTATTAAAGGTCGTGAGATAAGAGACCAGATCAGACCTCCCCTGTCTCAACTCCAGTAATTCCCTGTCAGCACTAAAAGTGGTTGTTCTATGATCAAACACCCTCTCGAAAGCCGTCCGAAAGGCATTCCAGTCCGATAACAAGGGGTCATCGTTCCTGACTAATGGTACGGCCCAATTGGCTGCGTCTCCCGAGAGATAAGAAATAGCGAACATTACCCTGGAAAGATTAGAGGGAAAAGACGCGGGTCTACAAGAGAATTGTAGAGACAACTGAGTTAGAAAGGCCTGAACTTTCCTGGGGTCCCCTGAATACCGTTCCGGGCTGGCCAAAGGGATAGGAGGGGAGACATTCACGGTTACCTGTGGTGTGGATGCTGAAGCATCGAAGGGATTCCTAGTAAGCCTTTCTACCTTTTCCTTTAACGCTGCTGCCTCCACCCTAGAATTAGCCAACTCTTGTTGCACTACTACTAACGCCTGTAATACATCATCCATAGACGCCATCTTTGTATCACACCGAGCGGGAGGAGCGTTATTCGTGGGTGCGTTATTCTGTCACGTTGTAGATGCTCCTCAGACTCGGCTCGATGCAAATAAGGGTCCGCCTCCTGACTCCACCAAGTCACCTATATAAACCACGGTGCATTGGAGTAATCGGGTGAGGGAAGGAAGGGGAAGGAACAGCAGGGACGGGATATCTGTAAAGAGAGGAATACACAGTGTTAATATCACATTGCCTGTCTACTCTCGCAATGTCTCGCTAAAGTACCAACGACCGTACCTGCCCCTAACTCATGAGGGCAGAACTAGTCCAACACCTATCTGTGCTCCATCTGAATCATAGATGGACGCCCCAAGCCAACAATCAAATACCGATGATCTCTAATGGGTTGCTCAACACCCACATTTATACAAGATAGTCACGAAATAATGAGGAGACAAAAACGAAGAGAAAGGGAATAAAATTAACGATGATAAGAACATATCTCGTAGTCCTTTCTATGACTCAGTTAATCCACTAAGCCCCATGTCATAGTCACGCAATTTGTAGGAATAACCCGGTGTTATTTCATTACGTATTGAAAAGAAAAATCGTCCCGGCAGTTCAATTCCCGCAAAAATAAACATTAACCCCTTGTCGTAGCCAAACATATAATGTTCTCGGGCCCCAAGGATAATCGTGCTTTATTGGTAACTCAAACAAAAGACCGCCGTGCTTCAGAAGTTACCAGTGTCCTTGTCGAACTGAAAAAAGAAAGGCGAGGGATTCCGGCACCAAATCGTCTCACCGCTTACCACCTCTCCTTCGTGGCAGGTTCCCCTGGGAAAATAAACTCAACACTCCCCCTGATATTGGGAAGGTCCCAGGCTCCACGGAAAACCGGAGGAGGAATTAAACCTCCTAAGCAAACAACTCAACCTCGGAAACGCCGACAGCAAGAGCCCTCGTTGTCCATCCGACTGGTTTCTAGGAAACGAATAACGCACATTACTTCCTGTATGTGCTTGCTTTTTAAGCGACCTCTTCCCCTCTAGGCGTCATGGGATATGTAGTCCAAAAGGACTATGTTATCCCGATCGGCAATGTAGGCGCCGTGGCTAACACCTGACAAAAACAGTACACCTCTCTGAACAGTGTCTGGGAGGCTGTGGTTGCTGCTGCACGCAATGTTGATGGTGAACAGATCAAAACACTGAAAGAATCCATGGATGGCAGGCTTTTGAGTGTCCTTGCAAAGAAAGGTGGCTATATTGGTCACTGATTTGTTTTTGTTTTGTTTTTGAATGTCAGAAATGTATATTTGTGAATGTTGAGATGTTATATTGGTTTCACTGGTAATAATTAATAATTGAAATGGGTATATATTTTTTTTTGTTAAGTTGCCTAATAATTATGCACAGTAATAGTCACCTGCACATACAGATATCCCCCTAACATAGCTAAAACTAAAAACAAACTAAAAACTACTTCCAAAAATATTCAGCTTTGATATTAATGAGTTGTTTGGGTTCATTGAGAACATGGTTGTTGTTCAATAATAAAATTAATCCTCAAAAATACAACTTGCCTAATAATTCTGCACTCCCTGTATATACAGTGAAAAATGGGGGTAACATGCCAGGCAAGATGGTACTTTCCTACACTCCCCTAGCCTCAAACAATACCCTTTATTTGTGAAACAATCAGTTAGACCTCTGGCACAAGTGGAGGCTCAGGCAATGCTCCAAAATGCACAGATCAGCAGTCGAGAAGAGGGGGTGAAGAGGATGAAGAGGGACCATTGCAAACTATTCGCGCAGCAGGGGCAACATCTTTGGTACCAGGAGAAGACTTGGCTGGGGTGGAACCTCAGACAGCACAACAGAAACTGAGCAGAAGCAAACCTGAGGAAAGGTTTGCACAATCAGTGAAAAGCATTCAAGACATTATTTTGTCTGAAATCAGGGATCTGAAGAATGCGCAGGCTGTGATTAATGAGAAACTCAAATATAGAGGAAACTATGGCTTTGATCCCAGAGAGTTTAAAGGAGGCCTAAAGTTGAATCTCAATGCTAGAGGACAAAGTTCTGACTATGCATCAGGCAGTCACACAATTGGAAAGAAAGTAAAAATGCTTTAAAGAACAAGCTACACGATCTGGAGATTTACAATCGGTGCTCAAACCTCAGCATAGTGGCAGTTGCAGACTGAAGTGAAGGCCCCCAAGGTGGGGAATGAGCAGAATCTCTTTTGAAACAGGCAATTCCAGAATTAGGCAGTGACTTATCTATCACAAGAGCACACAGAGTCCCGGATCGACAAATCCCTGGGGCAAAATATCCTTTGCCGTGTAAAGGAACATACTTTGTCCAAGACAATTGCAAAGAAAATTCTTTTAACTTCTGAGGTGCCCCAATTTAGAATATTTTCTGACATGTCAGCAGTCACAGCACAGAAGCTCAGAGACTTTGTTAAAATGATTGCCACATTCAAAGCCAGGGGCACCCAAGCAACTATTGTTCAACAGTCAAAGCTCAGGGTCTAAGCAAAGGGACCATTTTATCGCATCAATAATATCAGTGAGGCTCAGGTGCTTCTTCAGGAGTTGGCTAGTAAGGTTGTTTGACAGATTGATGCACTAGTGTGCATATGCTTATATGTTAAAATGCCTTAAGGGTGTTTCCAAAAGCATCCTAAAAATTCTGCTTTATACAGTAATTGTGTAGAAAAGATATGCATTACTCTATAGCATTCTGCATTATATTTTAGAGGCAACTCTTCAGGAGTATGAATGGGGCAAAGTGATGATGGTACTGCACTTTTTTTGGGGGGGTGGGGTGGTCAGGGTTGAGAACTTCCCAGCCTTAGGTCCTGGTGGTTTTGAGCGCAACAGGGTGCAATAGAATGGCACAACATATAAAGGTTGGAAATGCTCAATTAAACTAGATAATGTTATAACTCAAAGTGACATTTACGGTTTAGGAAGTTGATTAAAACCTGGCTCTTTCCTAACTAATCCTTTCTTTCTGTCCTTCTGTGGGTTGGGTTTTCCTTATGAGTGTAGTGACGTTTTTTACCTATGTTAGCGCTTCGATGCTCTTTGTGAGCCGGAATGCGCTTTATAAATACATTTACATACATACATACACATGTGACATAGAAGGGAGAAACTGTTTGGCCCAAGTATGGTTAACTCAGGAGACACTATAACATTTCGAGCCCTATATGGTGGATACATTTGTTTTTTTGTACCAACCAATGGTGCTATTGTAGTATGTGCATCGTAGGGTGTCTATTGTAGAGTCAGTTACTTTAGGCATTTACAACACTTTGGGGGTCATTACAACCCTGGCAGTCACTGTTAAAGCAGCGGTAAGACCGGCAACAGGCCGGCGGCAAAAAAATGAAATTACGACCGTGGCAGAAGCCGCCAACAAAGACAGCCACTTTAACACTCCGACCGCCACAGTGGTACAAAAAAACAGCGCGGCGGTCACCGCCACAGACAGCGGGGGACAATGTACTGCCCACAGTATCACAACCTACCAATCTGCCACCTTTTCCGGGGCGGATTCACTGTGAACAAAAACACGGCGGAAACAGGACTTCGAAGGGAAAACGCTCACCTCTGCACACCCCACGAGGAACCAGGACGCAATGGATCCAGAGCTCCACATTTTACCAGCCTTTATCTTCTTGCTCCTCTACCAGCACGAACGCTGGTGGCGAAGACCAGGGTGAGTACTGCATCTACGACACAGGGGAGGGAAAAAACAGTGACACACACATGCAACACCCCCACCCTCACCCACTACAACACACACACTAATACAGCATGATACATTACAGTTACATTCCCCAACCCCCCCCAGGAAGAATGCAAAGACAAAAGGAAATGAGGTGAACGATTGTAATACATTAAAATTCAGTAGTTAAATAATATACATACACTATTTACAAATATATACACCAAGAATATTAGTCCAGTGTATTCCACCCTTAAAGTCCGTGGACCACTGGACCCACACTGCATGGGCGAGGCCCACAGAAGATACCCGAACATGACGGAGAGAACACTGCAGGGGCATCAGATAGAAATAAAACAGGCACCTCAGGGGGAAGGGTGGGCACCTCAGCCGGTTGAGTGCACGACGCCAAATCCACGAGGGGGCCCCATGCCCACTGTTCAATCCTGGGGAGTGCAAAGCCACAGTCTCCCAAGTCTCTACAGTGGGTGGTTTGCCCACTGTTCAATCCTGGGGAGTGCAAAGCCACAGTCTCTCAAGTCTCTACAGTGGGTGGTTTGCCCACTGTTCAATCCTGGGGAGTGCAAAGCCACAGTCTCTCAAGTGGATAACAGTCTCCACTGGTTCTGGAGGGGGCTTGGTGCCCAGAGTGCTTCATCCTGCCAAGGACAGAGGTAGTGGATGTCAGTCTCTACTGGTTCTGGAGGGGGCTTGGTGCCCAGAGTGCTTCATCCTGCCAAGGACAGAGGTAGTGGATGTCAATCTCCACTGGTTCTGGAGGGGGCTTGGTGCCCAGAGTGCTTCATCCTGCCAAGGACAGAGGTAGTGGATGCCTTACTCCACTGGTTCTGGAGGGGGCCTTGTGCCCAGAGTGCTTCATCCTGCCAAGGACTGAGGTAGTGGATGTCAATCTCCACTGGTTCTGGAGGGGGCTTGGTGCCCAGAGTGCTTCATCCTGCCAAGGACAGAGGTAGTGGATGTAAATCTCCACTGGTTCTGGAGGGGGCTGTGTGCCCAGAGTGCTTCATCCTGCTTGTGGCGGCCTCAGTAGCGTCAGTGCTTTTGGAGTTCATGGGCCTGCAGTGCTTGTTGCGGCGATGTGTTTGGCAGCGTTGCTTGTGTCGGCGGTGTCCTTGGCAGCGGTGATTGTGGCTGTCCTGTCTTGGGCAGCGCTTCAGCTGCTGGCGGTCCTGTCTTTAGCAGCGATGCTTGTGGCGGTCCTGTCTTGGGTAGCGCTTCAGCTGCTGGCGGACCTGTCTATGGCAGCGGTGCTCGTGGCGGTCCTGTCTGGGCCAGCGGGGCTGCTGGCGGTCGGCTCCTGGGCAGCGGGGCTGATGCTGGCGGTCCTGTCTGGTCCAGAGGGGCTGATGCTGGCGGTCCTGTCTGGTCCAGCGGGGCTGATGCTAGCAGTCTCCTCCTGGGCAGCGGGGCTGATGCTGGCGGTCCTGTCTGGTCCAGCGGGGCTGATGCTGGCGGTCGCCTCCTGGGCAGCGGGCCGATGGCGGTCTTCTCCGACATGCTGACTTTCCCAGACTTGCCGGGTTTCTTGTGCCCCTTCCCCACCTTGGAAGGTGTCGCTGCTGACTCCACTGGGAGCGGCTTTGCTGGCTGTTGTGTTCCCCCTCTCCCACTGGGCACTGGCCAACTTTTGATGCTTGGCAGGTGGGGGACTGTCCGTGCTGTGGCTCCTTGCCACACTGGCTGCCCTGCTGCCTGGTGCACTCCAGAATCAGGTGACTACTGGCACCAATGGTCCCGCCAATGTTGTGGCTGAGGTGCTAGGTTGGGACCTGGAGAGTCGGGCCCTAGGAGACTGACGGGGTGGGGGAGGTGAGGGAAAGAGGTCAAGGGTGGACAGGGAAAGTTTCTTAGGAACAGTGGGACGGGTAGCTGGAGGGGGTTTGGGAGTGGTTGTAGAAGGTGTATGTTTGGTGACTTTGGGTGAAGGTACATGACTGGAGGCTGTCGTGAGGTGGATGGCTGTTGGGTGGGTGTGTGCCTACGTTTGTGTACCTTGGGATGTGGCGTCACAGACACACTGGGAGAGGACACAGGGGATGTGTGAATGGTAGTGGGGGTGGTGACTGGACGTGAGCGGGGTGTGGTGGTGGGTGTGCTGGTGATGGAAGTAGTGGCTGTAGATGTAGTGCATGCAGGTGTGAGTGGAGACGAGACTAGGAGGGAGGAGGGAGACGAGGAGGAGGGGGACACAGTGGAGGCAGTGGATGTTGCTATGTCTGCATGTGTGTGATGCTTGAATGAGTGCCTGTGGGATGTGAGGTGCTTATGTTTGCCTGAGCTTCCTTTGTGTGTTGAGGTGTGTGCATGCTGGTCTGATGGTGTGCTTGGGGTAGGCTGAGGTACAGGGGGTTGGGTCTGGGTGGAGGAAGTTGGAGGGGGAGGCTAGAGACAGGGACAATGGCTGCCGTCAGTGCTGAGGCCAGAGTCTGAAAAGCTCGCTGAAGGGCTGCCTGACCAGATTGAATGCCCTCCAGGAATGCATTTGTTTGTTGCAACTGCCTCTCTACACCTTGGATGGCATTCAAAATGGTAGACTACCCAACAGTGAGGGACCTGAGGAGGTCAATGGCCTCCTCACTGATGGCAGCAGGGGTGACTGGGGCAGGGCCTGAGGTGCCTGGGGCGAAGGAGATGCCCACCCTCCTGGGTGAGCGGGCACGGGGCAAAGGCTGAGGGGCTGCTGGGAGGGCGGTGCTGGAGGGGGGGTGGCGGCTGTACCTGTAGATGCGGGGGGCACAGATGGGGCAGAGGACGAGTCCGTATCACTGGTGTCAGCTCCTGTCCCTGCAGTAGAGCTCCCCTTGCCCTTCGTCCCACTGGTGAAATCAGACTCCGTAGTGTTGGCCTCCAGGGCCATGTGGGCTGCAGCTCCCTCCTGCTCCGGTGCCACTGCTCCTCCGCCTAATGATGCTAAAGCACACATGTACAAGGAGACCACAAAAAGGGGGGAGGGAGACAGAAGAAAGACATGTTCAGTGCTTGCATTACCGCTACTGTTGGCGGACACGACAGACACAGAAGCCCCCTGCACTACGCCGCGCACTTGGGGTCCACTATTCAATCCCTGGGACATGGCCTACAAGGCAATGGCCGATATCTGTACACATGGATGTCACAGGAGCCTGACTAGGTGTGGCACTGTATCCAGGTGGGGTGGGGTGCCATAAGGTCTGCCTGAAAAAGGGGACTGAACTAGCACACTCACCCTGGCCTAGGGAAACCCACAGCCCACCTCCCCCACCCAGACACCTCCACTGCGCGCTGAATCAGAAGAATGAGTGTGTACTCACCCCCTTGTTGCTGCTGTGATGCCCTCAAGCGCCCATCCAACTCCGGGTACGCCACAGCCAGGATCCTGAACATCAGGGGTGTCATGGTGCGATGGGCACCCCTCTGTCTGTGACAGACCCTGAGGGTCCGGACGTCCTTATCGATGGCACGCCAAATATCCTTCTTCTGGTGGGCGCTGACCTACATGAATTGTACAGGGGAAAAAGAGAAGTTATTACCAACTGCACCGTCACAGTCATTGGCCCGCATCCCTATCCTTGCCATGTGACACATGCACTCACCGTCGTTTCATGCATGCCTCATTCCCCCCCCCCCATCTTTCATCCACACCACTCCACACAGGCATTGCCCATGCAGCATGCTCTCAGTGTACTTACCTGTTTGTCTGGAGGACCGTAGAATAGCGTGTACTGGGGGAGGATCCTATCACGAGTTTCTCCAACTCCTCCGTCCTGAAGGCAGGGGCCCTTACCCCAGACGCACAAGCCATTGTCTTTTCCAGACTGAGGTCACAGCAGCACTTGCAGTGTAGGTCCTCTCCTGTCGAAGATCAGGTATTGAGTGATTGAACTGATAGAAAATGGCGGTCACGTCCGCGGCGGTGTACATCGTCATAGGGTCCAATGTTAACCAATGCAGCGTTGCGCTGCGGTCTCCGACCGCAACGGTGTACAACGCCAGCGCAGCTACCTCTCATCCCATTGTCCCACTTTACAGGTCAGGCAGCCGCCATTTCAGGGGCCCACATGGCTTTATTTTTAACTGCGTCACACATACCTAGGCCTTGCCTCAACACTCATACAGGCAAAATTCGGGTTATGAATGTTTTTCAGAGTAAGCTGTGTTTACGTACCTCTGAGTTGGTTGACTCTGGGCTCGCTGTTCTCCTCCATAGGCACCATCCACAGGGGCATGTGAAGAGATGGCAGCATCCTCCGGTGTACAGACCGCTGGTGGACCTGTCGACAATGGAGGAAAGATATGTAATCATCACATACAGGCTTGATCGTGCAACAGTCCAGGAACTGCGTGCCCAGTTGGAGCAAGACCTGATGTCAGCTATCCGCCATCCCACAGGAATCTCCCCTCAAGTGCAGGTGCTGTGTGTAGGAGGCTGGACTGGCTTGTAGTGAGTACCAAGGGGTACTTGCACCTTGCACCAGGCCCAGTTATCCCTTATTAGTGTATAGGGTGTCTAGCAGCTTAGGCTGATAGATAATGGTAGCTTAGCAGAGCAGCTTAGGCTGAACTAGGAGACGTGTGAAGCTACTACAGTACCACTTAGTGTCATATGCACAATATCATAAGAAAACACAATACACAGTTATACTAAAAATAAAGGTACTTTATTTTTATGACAATATGCCAAAGTATCTTAGAGTGTACCCTCAGTGAGAGGATAGGAAATATACACAAGATATATATACACAATAGCAAAAATATGCAGTATAGTCTTAGAAAACAGTGCAAACAATGCATAGTTACAATAGGATGCAATGGGGAAACATAGGGATAGGGGCAACACAAACCATATACTCCAAAAGTGGAATGCAAACCACGAATGGACCCCAAACCTATGTGACCTTGTAGAGGGTCGCTGGGACTATTAGAAAATAGTGAGAGTTAGAAAAATAACCCTCCCCAAGACCCTGAAAAGTGAGTGCAAAGTGCACTAAAGTTCCCCTAAGGACAAAGAAGTCGTGTTAGAGGAATAATGCAGGAAAGACACAAACCAACAATGCAACAACTGTGGATTTCCAATCTAGGGTACCTGTGGAACAAGGGGACCAAGTCCAAAAGTCACAAGCAAGTCGGAGATGGGCAGATGCCCAGGAAATGCCAGCTGCGGGTGCAAAGAAGCTTCTACTGGACAGAAGAAGCTGAGGTTTCTGCAGGAACGAAAAGGGCTAGAGACTTCCCCTTTGGAGGACGGATCCCTCTCGCCTTGTAGAGTCGTGCAGAAGTGTTTTCCCGCCGAAAGAACGCCAACAAGCCTTGCTAGCTGCAAATCGTGCGGTTAGCGTTTTTGGATGCTGCTGTGGCCCAGGAGGGACCAGGAGGTCGCAAATTGGACCAGGAGGTAGAGGGGACGTCGAGCAAGACAAGAAGCCCTCTTAGCAGCAGGTAACACCCGGAGAAGTGCCAGAAACAGGCACTACGAGGATGCGTGAAACGGTGCTCACCCGAAGTCGCACAAAGAAGTCCCACGTCGCCGGAGAACAACTTAGGAGGTCGTGCAATGCAGGTTAGAGTGCCGTGGACCCAGGCTGGACTGTGCACAAAGGATTTCCGCCGGAAGTGCACGGAGGCCGGAGTAGCTGCAAAAGTCGCGGTTCCCAGCAATGCAGTCTAGCGAGGTGAGGCAAGGACTTACCTCCACCAAACTTGGACTGAAGAGTCACTGGACTGTGGGAGTCACTTGGACAGAGTTGCTGGATTCGAGGGACCTTGCTCGTCGTGCTGAGAGGAGACCCAAGGGACCGGTAATGCAGCTTTTTGGTGCCTGCGGTTGCAGGGGGAAGATTCCGTCGACCCACGGGAGATTTCTTCGGAGCTTCTAGTGCAGAGAGGAGGCAGACTACCCCCACAGCATGCACCACCAGGAAAACAGTCGAGAAGGCGGCAGGATCAGCGTTACAGAGTTGCAGTAGTCGTCTTTGCTACTATGTTGCAGTTTTGCAGGCTTCCAGCGCGGTCAGCAGTCGATTCCTTGGCAGAAGGTGAAGAGAGAGATGCAGAGGAACTTGGCTGAGCTCTTGCATTCGTTATCTAAAGTTTCCCCAGAGACAGAGACCCTAAATAGCCAGAAAAGAGGGTTTGGCTACCTAGGAGAGAGGATAGGCTACTAACACCTGAAGGAGCCTATCAGAAGGAGTCTCTGACGTCACCTGGTGGCACTGGCCACTCAGAGCAGTCCAGTGTGCCAGCAGCACCTCTGTTTCCAAGATGGCAGAGGTCTGGAGCACACTGGAGGAGCTCTGGACACCTCCCAGGGGAGGTGCAGGTCAGGGGAGTGGTCACTCCCCTTTCCTTTGTCCAGTTTCGCGCCAGAGCAGGGCTAAGGGGTCCCCTGAACCGGTGTAGACTGGCTTATGCAGAATTGGGCACATCTGTGCCCAAGAAAGCATTTCCAGAGGTTGGGGGAGGCTACTCCTCCCCTGCCTTCACACCATTTTCCAAAGGGAGAGGGTGTAACACCCTCTCTCAGAGGAAGTCCTTTGTTCTGCCATCCTGGGACAAGCCTGGCTTGACCCCAGGGGGGCAGAAACCTGTCTGAGGGGTTGGCAGCAGCAGCAGCTGCAGTGAAACCCCAGGAAAGGCAGTTTGGCAGTACCAGGGTCTGTGCTACAGACCACTGGGATCATGGGATTGTGCCAACTATGCCAGGATGGCATAGAGGGGGCAATTCCATGATCATAGACATGTTACATGGCCATATTCGGAGTTACCATTGTGAAGCTACATATAGGTAGTGACCTATATGTAGTGCACGCGTGTAATGGTGTCCCCACACTCACAAAGTCCGGGGAATTGGCCCTGAACAATGTGGGGGCACCTTGGCTAGTGCCAGGGTGCCCTCACACTAAGTAACTTTGCACCTAACCTTTACCAGGTAAAGGTTAGACATATAGGTGACTTATAAGTTACTTAAGTGCAGTGTAAAATGGCTTTGAAATAACGTGGCCGTTATTTCACTGAGGCTGCAGTGGCAGGCCTGTGTAAGAATTGTCAGAGCTCCCTATGGGTGGCAAAAGAAATGCTGCAGCCCATAGGGATCTCCTGGAACCCCAATACCCTGGGTACCTCAGTACCATACAATAGGGAATTATAAGGGTGTTCCAGTAGCCAATGTAAATTGGTAAAATTGGTCACTAGCCTGTTAGTGACAATTTGAGAGAAGTGAGAGAGCATAACCACTGAGGTTCTGGTTAGCAGAGCCTCAGTGAGACAGTTAGGCACCACACAGGGAACACATACATATAGGCCACAAACTTATGAGCACTGGGGTCCTGGCTAGCAGGGTCCCAGTGACACATAACAAACATAATGAAAACATAGGGTTTTCACTATGAGCACTGGGCCCTGGCTAGCAGGATCCCAGTGAGACAGTGAAAACACCCTGACATACACTCACAAACAGGCCAAAAGTGGGGGTAACAAGGCTAGAAAGAGGCTACTTTCTCACACTGTGAGTGCTCCATTTCCTAGCAAGTGGGTCTTTTCAAACAACAGTGGCCATAGCATCAGGGATGTCCCAGCCAATGTTTTCCAACGTGTTGTCCAGAGTGTTATCTGCCATGCTGAAACACATGCGGAGCTACATCGTTTTCCCTCAGGTGGAGGATTTGCCTACAGTGAAAGGTGACTTCTATGCCCTGGGACATATCCCCAACATCATAGGTGCCAGTGGTGCCATTGATGGGACCCATGTGGCTTTGCACCCCCCCCGCAGGACTGAACAGGTGTACAGAAACCAGAAGAGTTACCATTCCATGAATGTGCAGATGGTGTGTTTCACATGTTAATGCCAAATTCCCTGGCTCAGTGCATGACGCTTACATCCTGCAGAATAGCAGCATCCCTTATGTGATGGGACAACTCCAGAGGCACCGTGTGTGGCTATTAGGTGAGGACATAGACCCTATACAGTGTGGATAGTTGTCTGGGTCTGGGGTTGTCCCTAAGGGTTAGTGTGTGTCTAACAGTTGTCCCTCGCCATTTGCAGGTGACTCTGGCTATCCCAACCTGTCATGGCTACTGACCCCAGTGAGGAATCCCAGGACAAAGGCAGAGGAATGCTACAATGAGGCCCATGGGTGGACTAGGAGGATTATAGAGCGGACCTTCGGCCTCCTGAAGGCCAGGTTGCGGTGCCTCCATATGACAGGTGGTTTACTATTCTACTCACCAAAGAAGGTGTGCCAGATCATCGTGGCCTGCTGTATGCTTCACAACTTAGCTTTGCGACGACAGGTGCCTTTTCTGCAGGAGGATGGTCCAGATGGAGGTGTTGTGGCACCACTGGAGCCTGTGGACAGCGAAGATGAGGAAGCAGAAGAAGAGGACATTGACAATAGGAACTCTGTGATCCTGCAATACTTCCAGTGAGACAAAGGTAAGAAGACAAACCTGCCTACTAAATGTACTTTAACACTACTACCTCTCTACTGTCTGTCCTTTTCACCCAGTGTATGGTCACTGAATTGTCACTTTCCCTTACGATTTCACAGATGTGGGTCCCACTGTGTGACATCTGCTTTGTTTCCTCATGGACTAGAGCTGTGTGACATAGGTATGTTGACATTACAATTGAAAGAGCATTTTGTCACTATATTTGCAAATACACTATTTTGAATCACAGACTGACTCCAGATTGTTTTGTGCTTTAAGGGTGTTTATTTAAGTGCTTAATATTGGAGGGGGTTGTAAAATGGTGAGGGTGATGGTGGAGGAATGTCCATGGCAGAGTCCAGGCAATTAGTCTCACAGGTGCATTGTCCAAAGGGGCATAGGAAGTGGAGCTGGGGCAGTTTGAGGATGGACAGGGTGACAAGGTGGGACAAAAGGATGACATTCAGGGCGGTCTCATTTCTTGGCGGGGGTCTTGGCATCGTTCTCTGCCTTTGTCCTGGATCTCAGGGACCGGTTGCAGGGTGGTTCTCCCTCTTCAGGGGGTGGGGTGCTGGTGTGGTGGTCCTGTGGCGGTGCCTCCTGTTCACTAGCGCCGGCAGAAGTGGTGGGCAGTTAATCGTCCAGGCTAGTGTCAGGGGCTCCTTGTTGTGCCACAGTGTCCCTCCTGGTGTTGAGGACTTCCTTCAGCACCCCTATGATGGTGCCCAGGGTGGAATTGATGGATCTGAGTTCCTCCCTGAAGCCCAAATACTGTTCCTCCTGCAGCTGCTGGGTCTCCTGAATCTTGGCCAGTACCGTTGCCACCGTCTCCTGGGAATGATGGTAGGCTCCCATAATGTTGGAGAGGGCCTTGTGGAGAGTGGGTTCCCCGGGCCTGTCCTCCCCCTGTCACACAGCAGCCCTCCCAGTTCCCCTGTTTCCCTGGGCCTCTGTCCCCTGAACGGTGTGCCCACTGCCACTGCCCCCAGGTTCCTGTTGTTGTTGGGGTGGTGGGTTTGCCTGGGTTCCCAGTACTGGTGGACACACTGCTGATTGACGTGTCCTGGGGACAGAGGTATGGGCCCAATGGGTGGGTGCTGTGCTGGTGTTTCCAGAGGGGGCAAGCTCTGTAGTGGTCTGTGCCAGTGTGAGGGGAACAGACTGTCCTGAGGTCCCAGATGGGCCGGGCTGGTCGTCTAGATCCAGTTGGACAGAGCTGCTGTCATCACTGTGGGCCTCTTCTGTTGGTGGTGTGGACATGTGTGGACCCTCCTGTGTGGTGATGTTGGGTAGGGGTCCTGCAGGGGTGTAAAAGCATGATTATTGCATCTGTGTGTACCATGGTGTGCAATGGGTGGGTGACCGTGTATCTCAGTGCTTGCTTTCCTGTGTGGGACCTTGTGTGATGATGGGTTAGGGGGGTGTATGGGTATGTGCAGTGGCTATGCATTGGTGATGGGCGTCCATGCTTTGTTGTTGCATGCAGGGCTTGGTGTTGGGATGTATGGTTTGTGATAGTGGGACATTTGTGAGGAGTAGGAGTGATGAGGGCGAGGGTGGGGGTATGTGCGGGCATGCAGGTAGGATGGGGGATAAGGTAGTTAAGGTTTGACTTACCAGAGTCCATTCCTCCAGCTACTCCTTCGAGGCCCTCAAGATGCAGAATAGCCAAGACTTGCTCCTCCCATGTTGTTAGTTGTGGGAGAGGAGGTGGGGGTCCGCCGCCAGTCCTCTGTACCGCAAGGTGGCGTCTGGAGACCACAGAACGCATCTGCCCCGTAGGTCGTTCCTGATGTCATTCCTATTTCTTGGGTGCTGTCCCACTGCGTTGACCCTGTCCACTATTCTTCGCCATAACTCCATCTTTCTAGCTGTGGAGGTGTGCTGCACCTTTGATCCAAATAGCTGTGGCTCTACCATGATGATTTCCTCCACCATGACCCCGAGCTCCTCCTCGGAGAACCTGGGGTGTCTTTGCTGTGCCATAGGGTGGTGTGGGTGATGTGTGGGTTGGTGCGTGTTGTGATATGTGGGGTGATATTTAGTGGTGTGTTGTGTGAGGTGCGTGGATGTTATGTGGGTGATGGTATTGTGTGCCTGTGGATGCTTGGTTGTAGATTGTAGTGTCTCTCTCTGGCCTTCAGTCGCAATTGTTGTCGTAGGGGTTTGTGGGTGAGGTGAGTGTGTGTTTTATATTGTATTGGGTGTGTGGGAGTGGTGTGTGTATGTGTATCAGGTGTGTGTATTTCGAATTGTCCAATGTGGATGTGTTTTGTAAATGTGTGTGTATTTTGAGCGCGGCAGTGTGTACCACCAATGGAATACCGCGGTTGAAAGACCGCTGCGTGGATTCGTGGGTCGTGATAGTGTGGGCATATTTCTGTTGGCGTGACGGTGGAGGTTTTGTTTTCGCCAGTTTATCACTGACCTTTGGTGGGGCGGACTTGTGTGGGTGTCTCAATTTTGGTGGATTCCGAGCTGTGGGTCATAATGACCATGGCGGAATGCCACGGCCGCGGCGGTGTGTTGGCGGTCTTCTGCACCGCGGTAAGCAGCTTTTACCGCCAAAGTTGTAATGAGGGCCTTTATCTTGCTAAGGCAAACCAGGATTGCACTCAGCTACTGTATCACTCAGTCACTTTATTCACTCAGAAACATGTTACTAGGTACCATCCAAATAAAGTTTAAAATGTGGCTATGTATACTGTAAAAAAAAAAAGCTTAGCAGAATATACAATGGAAACACATAAGGACTGCATAAGAATAGTTACATTAAATGCAAATGGCCTTCATAATAAATGTAAGGCTCAGGCTATAGATATTTGGATCAGGTGGCACTCTCCTGATGTTGTGCTTCTTCATGAGACACACTTAAGGGATAAGAGTAATAATACATAGAAAATGTTTAATCCTTGTGCAGGATATTGTTGTATGTCAACCACAAGTGCTGCTTGCAGAGGGGTGGCACTTTGTATTAACCCCTTCGCTGCCAGGCCTTTTCCCCTCCTGTGCCGAGCCTTTTTTGGCTATTTGGGGCAGTTCGCGCTTAGACCCTAATAACTTTTTGTTCACATAAGCTACCCACTCCAAATTTGCGTCCTTTCTTTCCAACATCCTAGGAATTCTAGAGGTACCCAGACTTTGTGAGTTTCCCTTAAGGCGACCAAGAAATTAGCCAAAATACAGTGAAAATTTAGTTTTTTTTTAAAAATGGGAAAAAAGGGCTGCAGAAGGAGGCTCGTGGTTTTTTTTCCCTGAAAATGGCATCAACAAAGGGTTTGCGATGACAAGATCACCATCTTCCCAGCTTTCAGGAACAGGCAGACTTGAATTAGAAAACCCAATTTTTCAATACAATTTTGACATTTTACTGGGACATACCCCATTTTTACTATTTTTTGTGCTTTCAGCCTCCTTCCAGTTAGTGACCGAAATGGGTGAGAAACCACTGCTGGATCCCAGAAAGCTAAACATTTCTGAAAAGTAGACAAAAGTCTGAATTCAGCAAGGGGGTCATTTGTGTAGATCCTACAAGTGTTTCCTACCGAAAATAACAACTGAAATAAAAAAATATTGAAATTAAGGTGAAAAAATCAGCCATTTTTCTCCTTGTTTTACTCTCTAACTTTTTCCTGTGATGTCAGAGTTTTTAAAGCAATATACCGTTACATCTGCTGGACTCTTCTGGTTGCGGGGATATATAGGGCTTGTAGGTTCATCAGGAACCCTAGGTACCCTGAGCCAATAAATGGGCTGCACCTTGCAATGGGTTTTTATTCTATACTGGGTATACAGCAATTCATTTGCTGAAACATAAAAAGTGTAAAATAGGTATCAAGAAAACCTTTGTATTTCCAAAATGGCCACAAGATAAGGTGTTGAGAAGCAGTGGTTATTTGCACATCTCTGAGTTCCGGGGTGCCCGTACTAGCATGTGAATTACAGGGCATTTCTCAAATAGATGTCTTTTTTACACACTGTCTTACATTTGGAAGGAAAAAATGTAGAGAAAGACATGGGGCAATAACACTTGTTTTGCTATTCTGTGTTCCCCACGTCTCCCGATAAAAATGGTACCTCACTTGCGTGGATAGGCGTCGCACCCGCAACAGGAAATGCCCCAAAACACAACGTGGACACATCACATTTTCACAAAGAAAACAGAGCTGTTTTTTGCAAAGTGCCTAGCTGTGGATTTTGGCCTCTTGCTCAGCCGGCACCTACGGACACCAGGCGAACCTGCGCAGTTTTGAAAACTAGACACCTAGGGGAATCCAAGATGGGGTGACTTGTGGGGCTCCGACCAGGTTCTGTTACCCAGACACCTTGGCAAACCTCAAAATTTAGCCCAAAAAACACTTTTTCCTCACATTCCGGTGACAGAAAGTTCTGGAATCTGAGAGGAGCCACAAAATTCCTTCCACCCAGCGTTCCCCCAAGTCTCCCGATAAAAATGGTACCTCACTTGTGGGGGTAGGCCTAGCACCCGCAAAAGGAAATGCCCCAAAACACAACGTGGACACATCAAATTTTTCCACAGAAAACAGGTGTTTTTTACAAACTGCCTACCTGTGGATTTTGGCCTCTAGCTCAGCCAGCACCTGGGGAAACCTAGCAAACCAGTGCATTTTTGAAAACTAGACACCTAGGGAATCGAAGATGGGGTGACTTGTGGGGCTCTTACCAGGTTCTGTTACCCAGAATTCTTTGCAAACCTCAAAATTTGGGCAAAAAAAACACTTTTTCCTCTCATTTCGGTGACAGATAGTTCTGGAATCTGAGAGGAGCCGCAAATTTCCTTCCACCCAGCGTTCCCCCAAGTCTGCTGATAAAAATGGTACCTCACTTGTGTGGGTAGGCCTAGCGCCCACGAAAGGAAATGGCCCAAAACACAACGTGGACACATCACATTTTTTCACAGAAAACTGAGGCGTTTTTTTACAAAGTGCCTACCTGTGGATTGTGGCATCTAGCTCAGCCAGCACCTGGGGAAACCTAGCAAACCAGTGCATTTTTTAAAACTAGACACCTAGGGGAATCTAAGATGGGGTGACTTGTGGGGCTCTGACCAGGTTCTGTTACCCAGAATCCTTTGCAAACCTCAAAATTTGGCCCAAAAAACACTTTTTCCTCTCATTTTGGTGACAGAAAGTTTGGAATCAGAGAGGAGCCACAAATTTACTTCCACCCAGCGTTCCCCCAAGTCTCCCAATAAAAATGGTACCTCACTTTTGTGGGTAGGCCTACTGACCGCGAAAGGAAATGTCCCACAACACTATCTGGACACATCAAAATGATCAAATACAAAACTACCTGTTTTTGCGGGGGCACCTGTGTTTTTGGTCCTGGGCTCAACAGCCTTCTAGGGAAACCTACCAAACCCAGACATTTCTGAAAACTAGACACCTGAGGGAGTCCAGTGAGGTGTGACTTGAGTGGATCCCCTAATGTTTTCTTACCCAGAATCCTCAGCAAACCTCAAATTTAGCTAAAAAATCACATTTTCCCACATTTCTGTGTGGGATCACCGCACTGGGACTCATTTCATACCACCCAATGTTCCCCTCAGTCTCCCGGTAAAAATGATACCTCATTTGTGTAGGTGGGCCAAGTGCTTGTGAAAGGGAAGAGCCAAAAACATGTTGATATTGAGGGGGAACCAAAGGGGTCCAAAAGGGCAGTTTGCAAAAAAAACATTTTTAGGCTGATAAGTGCAGTAGAATTTTTATCGGTATAGATGAGACAATGCTGGGTGGTAGGAATTTTGTGGATTCCTGTAGATTCCGGAAGGTTCCATCACAAAAACGTGGGAAAAATGTGTGATTTCCAGCAAAGTTGGAGGTTTGCAGAGGATTGTGGGTACAAAAATGGTGCAGGTGCATGTGAAATACACCACCCTAGAATCACCCAGATGTTTAGTTTTCAGATGTGTCTAGGTCTTGTGGATTTTTCTACATGGCAGCGTCCCAAAGTCCAAAAAGTGCAGCCCTCACCATTCCAAGTGGGACGATTTTGAGAGTAAGCCAAGCTCTCATGGCCCAAATGTAAAACTAAAACTCAAAATAATCAAATGTCTTCTTGCTTGCTGTGGGATAAGATGTTTTAGAGTGCGGGGAGAGCTGAAAGACTGTTACCCCCTTTAGTTGAGGTGGGGGCGTAACCAGGCCCATATTGGTTGGTAGCCACCACCCCAATATTTTTTGTTTTTTTTTAATTCCCTGACATCTAGTAGACTCTCTGCCCCTCGGGGTTGTGGATCAGGGGTAATTGCCCCATCTGCCCACTGGTGGGCAGAACAACTTTGGCCCAATTTATTTGGGGTGGGGGTATGGCCAAACCCCCATCCTCCTATTTTTGAAAAAAAAAACTTCCCTGGTCTCTGGTGGGCTTTCTGCCCACCCTTGGGGGCAGATGGGCCTTACAAAAATAGGCCCATCTGCCCCCAATGGGGGGCAGATATGGGCAACAGTAATGTGCCCCCATGGGGATCAACCCTTACCCAAGGGGCTACCCCCCCAAAGAAAACACACGCATACACACACACACCAATCCCTGGTGCCTAAGTGGTTTCTGCCCCAACGGGGCAGATTGGCCTAACAAAAATCAGCCAATCTGCCCCCAAGGGGGGCAGAAATGGTCTAAATACAATTTGCCCCCCAGGGGAGCGACCCTTGACTAAGGGGTCGCTCCCCACCTCTAAAAAAACAAAACAATTTTTTTTTATTTTTATTTTTTATCCCTGGCACCTAGAGGCTTCTGCCCCCCCGGGGGCAGATCGGCCTAATAGCAATAGGCCGATCTGCCCCTTGGGGGGGGCAGAAAAGCCCTAAAATAAATTTACCTCCCCGGGTAGCGAACCTTGTCTAAGGGGTCGCTCCCCACCTCTAAAAAACAAAACAAAACAACAACAAAAAATCTCCAAAAAATGTATCCCTGGAGCCTAGAGGCTTCTGCCCCCCCGGGGCAGATCGGCCTAATAACAATAATCCGATCTGCCCTCAGGGGGGCAGAAATGGCCTAAAATATATTTGCCACCCTGCCCCTCTGCCCCCCCACCCTCCTGGGGAGCGACCCTTGCCTAAGGGGTCGCTCCCCTTGCGTGACATTGGCGCATAAAGAAAGATCCCCGGTGCCTAGTGGTTTCTGCCAAAGGCCTTAAAAAAAAAGCCCCCCTGGGGAGCGACCCTTGCCGAAGGGGTCGCTCCCTTATGCCAATTTCTTATGTAAAATAAATCCCTGGTGCCTAGTGGGCATTTTAGCAGCTCGATCGCTTCGCAATCCGGCTGCTAAAATGCACAGAGAGACTTCAAAGGGAAGGAAATTTATTTCCTTCCCTTTTGAAGCCTCTCAGGCCTCCCACACGTGATTGGAAGAGAAATGCTGAGCATTTCTCTTCCGATCGTGCTGGAAGCTGAGCTTCCAGCGCAATGGGAGGAGGCCTCTGTGATGGTCAGCGAGAGATTGCGCGCTGACGTCACAGGGAGGTGTGGGGGGTTGGGGGGGCTTCCCCTTCCATCCCTGCCTTTGGGGGGTGGGAGGGAAGAACACAGAGGGAGCGCTAGCTCTCCCTCTGGGCTCTGTGCCCAGGACGTAATGGTTACGTCCTGGGCACACAAGCACTGTGCTGCAGGACGTAACCATTACGTCTGCAGCACAGAACCGGTTAATAAAGATTTCCCTTTGCAGGTTACTGTGATGGGATGGCCTTGGTTTCGGACAGTGACCCGCTTCACAGGCAGAGCCCGACATACCCTGGGGGCACGATGACTAGAAGAGCACCTAATGTGTTCCCCGGGGCACTGATGGAAGAGCCCACAACGGGATGCTCAAGACTTCCGGGGTCGCGACCTCAAGAGGCGGACTTCACTGGAAGAAGAGGTGGAAGAAAACACCAAGAGAGGAGAGGGAGATGCGCTCTCCATATTGCAGTCGGAGGAAGAAACACCAACTACACCATTGAGAGGTGAAGACGTGGAACCAGGTTTCCAGCAACTGGGGAAGTGCCAAGTGAGACGGAGCCAGGAGAGGAAGCGCCGGAGTCCAACAGCAGACCTGAAAAGTGCCGGGAACCTCTAAAAACAGAGCAGTCCAGCCACGTTCCAGGAGGGACATGGCTCCGCAAGGTATGGGGTTATTTCCAGGAGGGACGGGCCGTGCTGAAACATGTGAGGGGAGGAGAAGGGAGAGATAGTAAAGGAGACCTAGGGAAGGGGCTTATTGAAATCGCAACCCCTAATTGGGGATAAAGTTAACCCCTGGTAGAAGTAGCCCATGAGAAAAATGCACACCTATGAGTGACTTGCACTTATATTTTTTTCTTTTTGGGGAACCACTGTGAAAAGGGGAAAATGAAAACAACCCACCCTCACTGACCTCCCACTTACACCTCCCCGGTGCCTCTACCCCAAAATAACCCTAAGATACACTTACCTGAAGCCCGGCCTCAATTTCTTTTGTTTTCTGAGGAACATACGCGGAGGCACAAAAACACTGGATACAGTGTCCCCCGACGCCCGAAGAGGCAGATCCTCGCCAGTCCACCTAAACAAAGGAAAAGAAGAACCTAGGATCAGAGTGAATTTTGTTTTTTCCAGGAATATAAACATTGAAAAGAATAAACCATATTCAATGTTGAACCTACCCTAGTAGAACTGCGTTACTCCACTACCAACCCTTACAGTGGTGTCAGAAGTGAGATGTTTGGGATACTCTCTCACCGGCAGAGATCGCATCTAGGATAAAGGGGAACCCTGATACAGTCATGGATGAGATGATTAGACAACTTGCGGAAGGCCAGAGACATTTACAGTTGATATTCGAGGAACAAACAAGGAATGCCCAGAAGGATAGGGAACAACTCTAAGAGGCCCTGAAAAGCCAGGCCTCCATAAGTGTCCAAAACCAACTAGTCCACGAAACAGCGATTCAGAAGTTAACCGAAACCGTTCCCAGAACCAAGATCCACCCAAACATTCCAAGTTCCGTCTTGCAAAAATATCTGACCGGCGAAGATCTGGAATCCTATTTCACAAATTTTGAGAGGGTGACTCTCTCAGCCACCTGGCCAAAAGAAATATGGGGGCTTTATATTGCCCCTTTACTAACAGGCAAACTACAAACGGATTATCAAGCAGCCAACCCGGGGGGACTGACCCCTTATAATGAGATCAAGAAAGCCGTATTGGAGAGACTAGTTTTGATTGCGAACAAGACAGAGTGAAATTCCGTTGCGAGAAGTGGGGCCATGCCAATACCCCTCGAGCATTATTCTACTGGATACAAGACGCAGGACTAAGGTGGTTAAAGCCTGAAGAATCAACAAAGGAAGAATTGGTACAAAACGTCTTGCTGGAACAATACTTGGAGGCCCTGCCTAATTCAACCCGACAGTGGATTAGACAACATCCTAAAGTATCAGTAATAGAGGCTATCGAGCTAGCTAGTGCTTATCAAAGAACTACTGAGATAAAGGTGCCCCTTTCCAGAGTTATAGGGCCCTATCCCTTCAGAGAAATACCCCTCTGAGAGAAATGCTCCTAGGGGTCTTCCTGACATTCGTAGGTCTCCCTGACCTTTGGGAAAAGAAATGGTATCACAGCCACAGTGTTATAACTGTGCTGAGTGGGCCACATAGCCCGTAATTGCCCTCGATGGACAGCTAATCCAGAACCCATGGAAATAGATTTTTCAAAATGGAGGGTCCTCTGCACCGGGGAAGAAGCACCAAATACGTCATAGAAATGACAGTGCATGTGCAGCCCATCCCATTACTGATTGATTCAGGGTGTCGTAAATCAGTAATCCGAGCTGAACTGTTGAAACCTAGCCAATGGGAAGAAGAAAACAAGACCGTAATAACCTGTGTACATGGGGAGACCAGGGTCTACCCCATCACTCAGATAGAAATTGATTGGAGGGGAAGGAGTGAAAATCTTTAGGTGGGACGTATCCCAGGGTTGCATGAGGACCTTATCATGGGTACTGACTATTACAATTTCTTATCATTAATGGATAAGGCTATCCACCAAGGAAAAACACACCAGTGGTTATCAGAGGCTCCCTCGCATGGTGAAATGATAAAGGGAGGTAAGGACAAATGCAAGATGAGTTGACGAGCAAAGAGAGAAAAAAACAAGACATATACCAATCCTGACCTACTTCACATGTGTTCCTTCTCTTTTACAGCATGACCTGGGGATTCTCCGCTGGGGAGCTTCCGTGTAAATCAGAGGGAAGACCCTACCCTTAGGAACGTCTAGGAGCAGGTTGTTTCGGAGACCCAAGATAAGGCAGGAATCATATTCTTCTTAAGAAAAGGTTTGTTATATTGACAAGTAAAAACCCCAGATAAAACCCAAACTCAGCTACTTGTACCCCAAACATTTATACCCCAGGTTTAGCACCTGGCCCAGAGCCAAACAGGTGGAGGACAGTACAGTCGCGAAAAGACTGAATCCTACCTGCTCCAATGCTTCTATTGGCCAGGGGGTTTACTCAGATGTAAGAAAGTTTTGTGCTTCTTGTGCCAAATGCCCGTTAACCAACTACCCTCAACAACCCAAGGCTCCTTTATTACCCTTACCCATTATCAATATCCCATTTACCAGGGTAGGAATGGACTTGGTTGGGTACAAGTGCATATTAGTACTCGTTGACTACGCCACCAGATACCCCGAAGCCGTGCCGATTACGAATATCAATAAACAATTGGTGGCTCAGGCAATAATCGAATTCTTTGCCAGGGTAGGTTTCCCTAAGGAAGTATTCACGAGCCAGGGAAACAAAAAGAACGGGCAGTCGCCTTAATCAATAAATATAAGGACGTCTTTTCTACACTGCCTGGCCGAACCCCAATGGCTCAACATTACATATACATGGAAAAAGGGAAACACATCTGTTTACGACCCTACCGTGTCCCAGAGGCTCAAAGACATACCGTAGAGGATGAAGTAAAAAAAAGTTGGATAGCAATATTATTGAACCATCATCCAGCCCGTGGTGTTCCCCAATTGTGCTAGTCCCAAAACTAAACAATACTATCAGGTTTTGCATAGACTTCTGACAGTTAAACTCAATGTCTAACTTTGATACTTACCCTATACCTCAGGTGGATGAAATGATTGAACAGTTGGGGGCTGCTCGCAATCCTACCACCTTAAACTTAACAAAAGGGTATTGGCAGATAACCTTAGACCCAGAGGATAGGTATAAAACTGCTTTCGCCACTCCTTCTGGCCTTTATCACTTTACAGTAATGCCATTCGGCCTGCATGGAGCCCCTTCCACCTTTCAGAGACTTATGGATAAAGTACTTCTTACCCATAAAACCTACGCAGCAGTCTACCTTAACGACATTGTCGTCTTCAGTCCTTTTTGGGAAAGTCACATGATGCACTTAGAAGACCCTTAAATCAAGACCCTTAAAGAAGCAAAATTACCGGCAAATCTCAGCAAGTGTTGAATAGCAGAAGAGTCAATCCAGTATTTAGATTATCGTATAGAACAAGGCACCATCAAACCCCAGATTGACAGAATACAAGCCATACAAGGCAGCTTACCCCACAACTAAGAAACAAATAAGTTCCTTTTTAGGCATGGTTGGATATTGCAGAAGGTTTAGCCTTCACTTTTCCAACTAGGCTGCAGTGTTGACGGATCTGCTCCAGGCTAAACATTCAAACCAACACATATCCTTGACACCCCAACAAGAGGACAGTTATGATATTTTGAGTAAGATACTTTGTACACACCCTGTCCTTATTTGTCCTGACTTTTCCAGACCCTTTCTGCTACAGACAAATGCCTCTAACCTGGGATAGGGGCTGTGCCCCTACAACCTTACAACCTTGGGGACTTACGCCCAGTGGTGTACATTAGCCATAAGCTATTGCCACGGGAACAAAGATATCCCACTATTGAGAAGGAATGCTTATGCATTAAGTGGGCCATTGAAGCTCTACAACACTATTTATTGGGACGTTCTTTTCACCTACTTACATATCACGCTCCCTTAACTTGGTTGGCCCGTCATAAAGACACTAATCCTAGGATTCGCCGTTGCTTTTTATCTCTTCAACCTTTCTCCTTCCAGGCCCTTCATTTTCCGGGCAAGGAGATGGTCCCTGACGACTTCCTGTCATGGACTCCGGGCTCTACATGGCCCGATCGCCCATGCTTGGATGGGGAGCTGTGCCGTAGAACGGCCTTGGTTTCGGACCGTGACCCGCTTCACAGGCAGAGCCAAACATAGCCCGGGGGCACGACGAAGAGAACACCTAATGTGTTTCCCAGGGGCACTGATGGAAGAAACCACACCGGGGTAACTCAAGACTTCCAGGGTCACGACCTCTAGAGGCAGACTTCACTGGAAAAGAGGTCGAAGAAAACACTGAGAGAGGAGAGGGAGATGCGCTCTCCATATTGCTGTCGGAGGAAGAAACACCAACTACACCGTCAAGAGGTGAAGACACGGGACCCGGTTTCCAGGAAGTGCCCAAGCGAGACGGAGCCAGGAGAGGAAGAACCGGAGTCCGAGAACAGACCTGTGAAGTGCTAGAAACCTCTAAAAACAGAGCAGCCCAGCCACGTTCCAGGAGGGACGTGGCTCCACAAGGTACCGGGTTATTTCCAGGAGGGACGGTCCGTGCTGAAACGTGTGAGGGGAGGAGGAGGAGGGAGAGACAGTAAAGTAGACCTAGAGAAGGGGCTTATTAAAATCACAACCCCTAATTGGGGATAAAGTTAACTCCTGGTGGAAGTAGCCTATGAGAAAAATGCACACCTATGCATGACTTTCACTTATATTTCTTTTCTTTTTGCTGAACCACTGTGAAAAGGGGAAAATGAAAACAACCAGCCCTCACTGACCTCCCACTTACAACTCCCCGGTGCCACTACCCCAAAATAACCACAAGATACACTCACCTGAAGCTTGTCCTCTCTTTCTTTTGTTTTCTGAGGAACGTACACTGGGGCACAAAAACACTGGATACAGGATCCTGTGCTGCCCGATGCCCGAAGATCAGATCCTCGCCAGACCCACCTAAACAAAGGAAAAGAAGAACCTAGGCTCACAGTGATTTTTTTTCCCTTTCAAGGAGCATAAACATTGAAAAGAATAAACCATATTCAATTTTTAACCTACCCTAGTAGAACTGTGTTACTCCACTACCAACCCTTACAGTTACATTGTCTCAGGTTGACACAGAAGGCAGGTGGTAGGTAGTAAGTGTACTGCTTCATTAAACAAGGCTTACTGTAGCCACCATATATGCACCAATACCCCTGACTGAATTGTGCAAGACACTACTCAATATCCCGGGTTTTTTGTTTATTGGGGATGACTTTAACTTTCTCCGAAACCCTGAGCTAGATTCATCATCAGGCATGAACAAGCAAAATAAGCCACACACGGCTAGCTACTTAGTACAGTACACTAGAGCACTTAATCTCACAGATCTGTGACGAGATAAACATTTTCATGCCCAGGATTTTTCTTGCTATTCGGTTAAAAATATCTCCGCATCTAGATTATTTCCTTTGTTCGCGTAATTTGCAATTACAAAATTGTGAGCATATCCAGAAAAGATTCTCTCATCATGCTTTGGTGAAAATTGAGGTATGTTCTTGGAATTCTTGAGGTAAGTAGCTAATACAAGGTCCCCAGGTTTTGTCAAATTGTGGAAGTCAACGTTCAACTACTGCTGTTAATTCCTCCATTCCTAATATGCCCCATAATTTCTAACGCCAGTCCAAAATCGTCTGTATATTGTCTGTGCCCCATCGTGCAGGGATAACTTTGCGAGCTGCGCACAGAGCCTGGGAGATGGCTCGACCCCGTGCCAAGCACAGGGTGTAGGTTAGTGCATGGGGCAGTCCCAATAGGATGTAAATAGGGAAGCGTGGTAATTCCGTTTCGTACATTTGTTCAATCTCAGTCAAGACTTCCTGCCAGATGTTTTTCAGTTTGAGGCAGTGCCAAAGAATGTCTCAGAGTCCCCTGTTGACCACAGTGCCACCATCATGTATCCGTTGCACCTTGTTTCCATTTGGTTATTCTGGCTGGGATGTAGTACCAGTAGTGCACTAGCTTGAAAAAGTGTTCCAGGCCTTCGGCGACTTGCGCCATCATCCATGCTCGCTGCAGCATATCTGACCACTCATTGGGTGTAAAAATGCTCTCACATTCTTGATCTTTGCGTCTCTGTGCCAAGGACACTGTAATCCATGTGGGTGTGTTGAGTAAGGTCTAAAGATCAGATATGACGTCTGTGTCCCTGGTTAGTAGCCACTGTTAAAAAGATGTGAGAGGGCGACTAGCATGTGGGTGTACGTGAGGCTGCACAATCCAATGATGTATCGCAATATATTGCCAGTGGCTGCTTGAGGGAAGGCCGAAGTCTGACTGCAATTGTGAAAACTCCAGGACCCCTACTCGGTCAAAGAAATCCCCCACGATTTTGCAACCGGATGTCTGCCAGTGCTTAAATGAGGCATTGTCCATAGCTGGTGGGAAGTCAGGTTTACTAATTATAAGTGTCTTTGGGGACAGTCGTGTTTACAAAGATTTCGTGGTCTGAACTCTATCCCATGTGCCCACTGTTGTTTAGAAAACTGGAGACAAATACACTCTGACTGGCCTAGATGGCTTAGGAAGCCATGGAATCTTCCACATATGGAAAACCAGCTATCACTTGATCTATAAAGCACCAGTGTTTCTCTGTCTTAGGTCGGGACCATGCCACTGTATATTGGAGATGAGCAGCCTGATAATAATGGAATAGATGTGGAGACCCCCCCGTCCACCCTCTTTTATTGGCCAGTGGGCCTGTTTCTTAGGGATGCGAGCCCTTTTCTTCCCCCATTTATAAGATCCGATCAGGGCTTGCATTTTCCTTATGGTGTGGGGACGGGTAGCATCTGATTCACATATAGGAGCTTAGGAAGTAGCATCATTTTTATCACTGGCAAGTGTCCCAACCGAGAAAGAGAAGCTCCTGTCCATGTTTGGAGATCTGATCTGACAGTGGTTAGTAGCCCAGCATAATTTTGCTTGGCTATCCGTTCTAATGCTGAAAAGATCTGGAGGCCCAAGTAATTGATGCCCTGAGCTGCCCAGGTGAAAGGGAACTGCTGAGTGAGGCATTGCTGGTCTGTTTGCAGAAGTGTCAGACTCAATAATTGTGTCTTTTGCTGGTTGACCTTAAACCCAGATATTGCATGGAATGCCCCCAACTCCGCTATTAGTGGTGGAAGCGATGTGTCAGGTTGAGTGAGGGAGACCATTGCGTCGTCTACGTAAATCGCTAGTTTGTGTTCCCTGCCCCACATATGGACACCTTGTATCTGGGGGTGTAGCCTTATTCTCTCCTCTAGGGCCCAAAAAGCAGGGAAAATAAAGGGCAACCCTGCCTTGTGCCACGCAATCTCAAACGGTTGTGACAATACGCCACTCACCCGCACTTGTGGTGCCACATAGTTACACCATACCTGTAGGAAAGTACCCTCTTTCTTGGCATGGTTACCCTCATTTTCTGCCTGATGTCAGTGTATTTGACTGTGTTCACTGGGATCAGGACCCCAGTGATTATGCTCTGTCTCCTAAAACTCTGTATTTCACCCACAATTGGCACACTGGTGCCCCATTATAAGTCCCTAGTATATGGTACCTAGGTACCCAGGGGATTGGGGTTCCAGGGGATCCCTATGGGCTACAGCATATATTTTGCCACCCATAGGGAGCCAAAGCAAAGGGTTCTGCAGGACTGCCACTGCAGCCTGCGTGAAAAGGTACAAGCACCTTTTCACTGCTACTTTACACTGCACCAGGTCCCTTATAAGCCACCCCTATGGCAGGCCTTCTAGCCCAGAGGGCAGGGTGCAAAGTACCTGTGTGTGAGAGCACCCCTGCACTAGCAGAGGTCCCCCCACGAACTCCAAGCCCATTTTCCCAGACTTCGTGAGTGCGGGGATGCCAATTTACATGTGTACTGGACATAGGTCAATACCTACATCCAGCTACATAATGGTATCTCCACACATAGGCATGTTTGGTATCAAACATGATGGAATCATACCCCAATGCTTTTGCAACCATTGGTTGTATGATTCCATGCACTCTGGGGACTCCTTAGAGGACCCCCGGTATTGCCATTACAGCCTTCTGAAGGTTTCCAGGCAGCCCAAGCTGCTGCCACCTCCCAGACAGGTTTCTGCCCTCCTGTTGCTTGTGAAGCTCAAGCCCAGGAAGGCAGAACAAAGGATTTCCTTTGGGAGAGCGGTGTTACAGGCTTGGGAGGGGTAGCCTCCCCAAGCCACTGGCAATGCTTTGAAGGGCACATTTGGTGCCCTTCTTGCATAAACCAGTCTACACTGGGTCAGGGACCCCCAGTCCCTGCTCTGGTGTGAAACTGGACAAAGGAAAGGGGGGTGACCACTCCCCTGTCCATCACCAACCCAGGGGTGGTGCTCAGAGCTCCTACAGAGGGTCCCTGGGTTTTGCCATCTTGGATTCGAGGTTGACCGGGAACTCTGGGAGCATCTGAGTGGCCAGTGCCAGCAGGTGATGCCAGAGCCCCTTCCTGATACGTGGTCACCCAGCTAGGTGACCAGTTCCCCTTTCAGGGCTATTTAGCGTGTCTCTCTTGGGTGGTTCCTCGGATGCTGATTGCAAGACTCCAGCAGGAATCCTCTGCACCCTCCGCTTCGACTTCTGATCAAGGAAACTGCATCTGTCCTCTTCAGGACCCTACAAGCTGCAACAAAGAAGCAAGACGCCTTCTGCAACATTGTATCTCCGGCTCCTTCCAACAACTGCAACATTTCCCTGGTTGTGCATCTTCTGAGGATAGCCCGTCTTCAGCCTGCATCAGAAGAAAGAAGGAATCTCCCTTGGGGTGAAGGAGTCCTCCCCTGCTTCTGAAGGCACCAACTGCATCAACGACTGGCTGCGTGAATCTACTCTCCTACCAAGCTGCGTGGATCCTGCATCACAGGTGATGGACTGAAGTGGTCTTGATGATCCTCTCTTCCACCATCCAACTTGGGTGGAGGTAAGCCCTTGCCTGTCCCCGCAGGACAGTACTCCTGTGCCCTGGGTCCTTTGCAGCTGCCAAGGCTTGTTGGCATCTTTTCCATGAGATCTTCAGGCATCCTAAAGCTCCATCCCCCAGCACTCCATCCTGCGACACACAGCTCCCTGAGTGATCTTCAGCGGCGTGGGAGCCTTTTTCATAGTGCTGCATGGGCCTATTCTGTGAGTTTCGTGTCCCCATCCAGTGGGACTCCTGTGGGTGCTGCCTGGTCTTCTGTGGGCTCTCTGTGTTGCTGAGGGGCCCCTCTGACTCCCCTCTTGGGTAGAGTCTACCTGGTCCTTCCTGGTCCATGGCAGCGCCACTTTCCGGTAACAGCGAGCTTTGCGTGTGCCAAGGCTTGTTGGTAGGATCTGATGATGCAAACCTGATTGCAATCCTCCTTCTGGCGTGGGACATCACCTGCATCCTCCAGGAGCTCTACTTCATCTTCTTGGGTGTAGTGCTGACTCTCCTTCTTCACCGTCGACTCACCTCTTGCACCTTCAGTCTGGTGGGTAGGGGCTCCTGCCCTACCTGGACTCTGCTGTTCTTCTTGGACTTGGTCCCCTCTTCCACAGGTCGTCTTGTCCAGGAATCCACTGTTGGTGTCTAACAGTATCTTCTGGGTTTTGCATTATTCTTCTCTCTTTCTGAGTTGGTGTTCTTGGAAATTTACTATGATTTAATCCTGCTTTCCTGGTCGCTGGGTGGGTTGTGGTACTTACCTTTGGGCTTTCCTAGTACTCCCGGCTCCCTTCTACACACTCCACTTACATAGGTGGGGGACCGACTCTTGCATTCAATTTTTTAGTGTATTGTTTGTGCTTCCCCAGCGCCATTTCTCTCTATTGTGATTTTCACTAACTGCACTGTTTTCTAACTGTGTTTGTATGCCTATTACTACATACTAGTGTATATAATTTGTGTATTACTTACCTCCTAAGGGAGTATAGTCTCTATGGTACTTTTGGTATTTGTGTCACCAAAATAAAGTGCCTTTACTTTTGTAACACTGAGTGTGTGTGTAATTACTGTGTGTGACTACAGTGCTATTGCATTGGTTTTCCATGTCCCCTAGATAAGCCTTGGCTGCTCATCCACAGCTACCTATAGAGATCCTGTCTTCTAGACACTGACTACACTAATAAGGATTACCTGGACCTGGTATAAGGTATAAGTACCATAGGTACCCACCACACACCAGGCCAGCCTCCTACATTGGTGCTGCAGCAGTGCGATAATGTAGGAAAGTACCTTCTTGCCTGGCATGTTACCCCCATATTTCACTGTATATATGTTGTTTTAGTTGTATGTGTCACTGGGACCCTGCCAGCCAGGGCCCCAGTGCTCATAAGTGTGCCCTGTATGTGTTACCTGTGTTATGACTAACTGTCTCACTGAGGCTCTGCTAATCAGAACCTCAGTGGTTATGCTCTCTCACTTCTTTCCAGATTGTCACTAACAGGCTAGTGACCAATTTAACCAATTTACATTGGCATACTGGAACACCCTTATAATTCCCTAGTATATGGTACTGAGGTACCCAGGGTATTGGGGTTCCAGGATCTCCCTATGGGCTGCAGCATTTCTTTTGCCACCCATAGGGAGCTCTGACAATTCTTACACAGGACTGCCACTGCAGCCTGAGTGAAATAACCTCCACGTTATTTCACAGCCATTTACCACTGCACTTAAATAACTTATAAGTCACCTATATGTCTAACCTTTACCTGGTAAAGGTTGGGTGCTAAGTTACTTAGTGTGTGGGCACCCTGGCACTAGCCAAGGTGCCCCCACATTGTTCAGGGCCAATTCCCCGGACTTTGTGAGTGCGGGGACACCATTACACATGTGCACTATACATAGGTCACTACCTATGTATAGCTTCACAATGGTAACTCCGAATATGGCCATGTAACATGTCTAAGATCATAGAATTGCCCCACCAATGCCATCCTGGTATTGGGGAGACAATCCCATAATTCCCCGGGTCTCTAGCACAGACCCGGGTACTGCCAAACTGCCTTTCCTGGGGTTTCACTGCAGCTGCTGCTGCTGCCAACCCCACAGACAGGTTTCTGCCCTCCTGGGGTCCAGCCAGGCTTGGCCCAGGAAGGCAGAACAAAGAACTTCCTCAGAGAGAGGGTGTTACACCCTCTCCCTTTGGAATAAGGTGTCAGGGCTGGGAAGGAGTAGCCTCCCCCAGCCTCTGGAAATGCTTTGATGGGCACAGATGGTGCCCATCTCTGCATAAGCCAGTCTACACCAGTTCAGGGATCCCTCAGCCCTGCTCTGGCGCGAAACTGGACAAAGGAAAGGGGAGTGACCACTCCCCTGACCTGCACCTCCCCTGGGAGGTGCCCAGAGCTCCCCCATTGTACTCCAGACCTCTGCCATCTTGGAAACAGAGGTGCTGCTGGCACACTGGACTGCTCTGAGTGGCCAGGGCCAGCAGGTGACGTCAGAGACTCCTTCTGATAGGTTCCTTCAGAGATCCTCTCTCCTAGGTAGCCAAACCTCCTTTTCTGGCTATTTAGGGTCTCTGCTTTGGGGAATTCCTTAGGTAACGAATGCAAGAGCTCATCAGAGTTCCTCTGCATCTCTCTCTTCACCTTCGGCCAAGGAATCAACTGCTGACCGGGCTGGAAGCCTGCAAAACTGCAACAAAGTAGCAAAGACGACTACTGCGACATTGTAACGCTGATCCTGCCGCCTTCTCGACTGTTTTCCTGGTGGTGCATGCTGTGGGGGTAGTCTGCCTCCTCTCTGCACTAGAAGCTCCGAAGAAATCTCCCGTGGGTCGACGGAATCTTCCCCCTGCAACCGCAGGCACCAAAGAACTGCATCACCGGTCCTCTGGGTCTCCTCTCAGCACGACCAGCGAGGTCCCTTGAACTCAGCAACTCTGTCCAAGTGACTCCCACAGTCCAGTGACTCTTCAGTCCAAGTTTGGTGGAGGTAAGTCCTTGCCTCCCCAAGCTAGACTGCATTGCTGGGAAACATGTGTTTTGCAGCTACTCCGGCTCCTGTGCACTCACCGAGGATTTCCTTCGTGCACAGCCAAGCCTGGGTCCCCGGCACTCTCACCTGCATTGCACGACCTCCTGAGTTGTCCTCCGGCGGCGTGGGACTCTCTTGTGCAACTCCGGGTGAGCACCGATTCACTCCACTTCATAGTGCCTGTTCCGGCACTTCTGCGGGTGCTGCTTGCTTCTGAGTGGGCTCTTTGTCTTGCTGGACGCCCCCTCTGTCTCCTCACGTAATTGGTGACATCCTGGTCGCTCCTGAGCCACAGCAGCATCCAAAAACCCTAACCACGACCCTTGCAGCTAGCAAGGCTTGTTTGCGGTCTTTCTGCGGGGAAAACACTTCTGCACGACTCTTCACGACGTGGGACATCCATCCTCCAAAGGGGAAGTTTCTAGCCCTTGTCGTTCGTGCAGAATCCTCAGCTTCTACCATCCAGTGGCAGCTTCTTTGCATCCACAGCTGCCATTTCCTGGGCATCTGCCCACTCCCGACTTGATCATGACTTTTGGACTTGGTCCCCTTGCTCCACAGGTACTCTCGTCTGGAAATCCATAGTTGTTGCATTGCTGGTGTTGGTCTTTCCTGCAGAATTCCCCTATCACGACTTCTGTGCTCTTTGGGGAACTTAGGTGCATTTGCACCCACTTTTCAGGGTCTTGGGGTGGGCTATTTTTCTAACCCTCACTGTTTTCTTACAGTCCCAGCAACCCTCTACGAGGTCACATAGGTTTGAGGTCCATTCGTGGTTCGCCTTCCACTTCTAGAGTATATGGTTTGTGTTGCCCCATCCCTATGTGCCCCCATTGCATTCTATTGTGACTATACATTGTTTGCACTGTTTTCTATTGCTATTACTGCATATTTTGGTATTGTGTACATATATCTTGTGTATATTTGCTATCCTCATACTGAGGGTACTCACTGAGATACTTTTGGCATATTGTCATAAAAATAAAGTACCTTTATTTTTAGTATATCTGTGTATTGTGTTTTCTTATGATATTGTGCATATGACACTAGTGGTACCGTAAGAGCTTCACTCGTCTCCTAGTTCAGCCTAAGCTGCTCTGCTAAGCTTCCTTTTCTATCAGCCTAAGCTGCTAGACACCCCTCTACACTAATAAGGGATACCTGGGCCTGGTGCAAGGTGGAAGTACCCCTTGGTACTCACTACAAACCAGTCCAGCCTCCTACATTGGTTGTGCAGCGGTGGGATAAGTGCTTTGAGACTACTTACCACTTTTGTCATTGTACTTTTCATAAGAGAAAAATATACAAAACAAGTTCAGTGTATGTACACCTAACCAAAAAGTTTTGCTTTTCTTCTCTCACTTCTTTACTAAGTGCTGAAAAGTACCTCTAAAACTTTCAAAAAGTTCTTAAAAAGTTTTAAAAGTTTTTTTTCTGTTCTTTAAAAAAGTTCTAAAAACTTTCTTTCTTTTTCTATCCCTTAAACACTTTCTAAAATGTCTGGCACAGGCCAAACTGTTGATCTGTCCAAGACTGCTTATGACCACCTTAGCTGGAAGGCAACAAGGAGTCTCTGTGTAGAAAGAGGTTTAGGGGTAGGGAAGAATCCCTCTAGAGAACTATTAGTTAACATGCTAGTTGAACAAGACAAGACTTTTGTTGGTACTTCTGGTGAAAAATTAGCTGATGGTTCCCACTCTGATTCTGGGGCACCCCTAGCAAAAGATTTGGGAGGGAATCTTCCCCACCTGCCCCTTAGCAGGCCACCTAGCATAGCTGGTACTGATGTGAATTCACATCACAGTAAAAGTGTTGCTTCACATCACAGTAATAGTGTTGCTTCTCATCACAGTAGAAGTGTCACTTCTGTAGGCCAGAATGTTAGTGTGCCATCTGTTAGGGCCAGGTCTCCTTCTGTTCATTCTCACCATTCTTCTGTTTCAAGACATGCCCAACCCACCCACCCTGATGACAGAGTGTTAGAAAGGGAGCTCAATAGATTGAGAGTGGAACAATCCAGGCTGAAGCTCAAGAAGCAACAGCTGGATTTAGATAGGCAGTCCTTAGAAATAGAAAGAGAAAGACAGAAATAGGGTTTAGAAACCCATGGTGGCAGCAGCAGTATTCCAAATAGTCATCCTGCAAAAGAGCATGATTCTAGGAATCTGCACAAGATAGTTCCCCCTTACAAGGAGGGGGATGACATTAACAAGTAGTTTAATGCACTTGAGAGGGCCTGTGTTGTACAGGAGGTCCCTCAAAGGCAGTGGGCTGCTATCCTATGGCTATCTTTCAGTGGAAAGGGTAGGGATAGGCTCCTTACTGTAAAAGAAAGTGAAGCCAATAATTTTACAGTTCTTAAGAATGCACTCCTAGATGGTTATGGCTTAACCACTGAACAGTACAGGATGAAGTTCTAGACTCTGATCTGACCTCTCCCCAAGAATTGGGAAAGAAGGCAGACAAATGGGTCAGAACAAGGGTGAACAGAAAAGTTCATACAGGGGGTGACAAGGATGGCAAGAAGAAGGATGGTAAGTCTTCTGACAAGGGTGGGGACAAATCTAAAAATGAGTCTTCATCAGGCCCACAAAAACACTCTGGTGGGGGTGGTGGGCCCAAATCCTCTTCAAATCAAAACAAAGAAAAGAAACCATGGTGCTATTTATGTAAAATAAAAGGCCATTGGACAACAGATCCCAGTTGTCCAAAGAAAAGCACCAAGCCTACCACTACAACCCCTGCTGCTACACCTAGTGCCCCTAGTAATATCAGTGGTGGTGGGAGCAAACCTACTAATAGCCAATCCAAGGGAGTAGCTGGGCTCACTTTTGGTAATTTAGTTGGGGTTGGTCTTGTTAGGGAGACCACAGAGGCTGTGTTAGTCTCTGAGGGGGCTATTGATTTAGCCACCTTGGTTGCTTGTCCCCTTAACATGGATAAGTACAAGCAACTACCCCTAATAAATGGTGTTGAGGTTCAGGCCTACAGGGACACAGGTGCCAGTGTTACCATGGTAATAGAGAAACTGGTCCACCCTGAACAACACCTACTTGGTCACCAGTACCAAGTAACCGATGCTTATAACAACACACTTAGCCACCCCATGGCTGTTGTAAATCTCAACTGGGGGGGCGGGGTTACTGGTCCAAAGAAAGTTGTGGTTGTCTCAGATTTACTTGTGGACTGTCTACTAGGAAATTATTTAGAGACATCAGCTTGGTCAGATGTGGAGTTGGAGGCTCATGCAGCAATGCTGGGCATTCCAGGGTATATGTTTGCTTTAACCAGGGCTCAGGCCAAAAAGCAAAAAGGACAGGGAGACTTGGATCCTGGAAGAATGGACCAAGTGCTCCCTAAAGCTAGGGTTAGTAAAGGTAAATCACTACCTACTATCCCTCCCTCTACAGTGGATTCAACTTCTGAGGAAGAAGAATTTCCACCCTATGCAGAGCCTACACCAGAGGAACTGGAAACAGACACTGCTGAGCTTTTGGGTGAAGGGGGGCCTGCCAGGGAGGAGCTGAGTTTGGCACAGCATACCTGTCCCACACTAGAGGGTCTAAGGCAGCAAGCTGTCAAATAAGCAAATGGGGATGTCTGTGACTCTCACAGAGTTTACTGGGAGGACAACCTCTTGTACACTGAAGCAAGGGATCCAAAACCTGGAGCTGCCAGGAGATTGGTGATTCCTCAGGAGTACAGAAAGTTCCTCTTAACTCTAGCCCACGACATTCCCTTAGCTGGACATTTGGGGCAAATGAAAACTTGGGACAGGCTTGTCCCCTTGTTTCATTGGCCTAGAATGTCAGAGGACACAAAGGAATTTTGTAAGTCCTGTGAAACCTGTCAAGCCAGTGGCAAGACAGGTGGCACTCCAAAGGCACCCCTTATTCCACTGCCTGTGGTTGGGGTTCCCTTTGAAAGGGTAGGGGTTGACATAGTTGGCCCCCTTGACCCTCCTACTGCTTCAG
Organism: Pleurodeles waltl; assembly: GCF_031143425.1. NCBI lineage: Eukaryota > Metazoa > Chordata > Amphibia > Caudata > Salamandridae > Pleurodeles > Pleurodeles waltl. The sequence goes on from NC_090444.1 coordinate 852,848,102, forward strand.
GCAATAGGTTTATCTTGGTGGTAGTGGACCATGCCACCAGATATCCTGAAGCAATTCCTCTAAGGACCACTACAGCTCCTGCAGTGGCAAAGGCCCTCCTGGGAATCTTTTCCAGGGTGGGCTTCCCAAAAGAGGCGGTATCAGAAAGGGGAAGCAATTTCATGTCTGCTTACTTAAAGGCCATGTGGAAGGAATGTGGTGTGACATACAAGTTCACCACACCCTATCATCCACAAACAAATGGACTGGTGGAGAGATTTAACAAAACTCTCAAAGGCATGATTATGGGACTCCCTGAAAAACTCCGCAGGCGATGGGATATCCTGTTACCTTGCCTCCTTTTTGCTTACAGGGAGGTACCCCAAAAAGGAGTGGGCTTCAGCCCCTTTGAACTCCTATTTGGACACCCTGTGAGAGGTCCTCTATGTCTTGTTAAGGAGGGTTGGGAACAACCTTTAAAAGCTCCAAAGCAACACATAGTGGACTATGTACTTGGCCTCAGATCTAGGATGGCTGAGTACATGAAAAAGGCCAGTAAGAACCTCCAGGCCAGCCAAGATCTCCAAAAGCAATGGCATGACCAGAAGGCTGTTTTGGTTCAGTACCAACCAGGGCAGAAAGTGTGGGTCTTGGAGCCTGTGGCACCAAGAGCACTCCAAGACAAATGGAGTGGACCCCACATAATTGTTGAAAAGAAGGGTGAAGTCACCTACTTAGTTGACTTAGGCACTGCCAGGAGTCCCCTTAGGGTGCTCCATGTCAATCGCCTGAAACCCTACTATGACAGGGCTGATCTCACCCTGCTCATGGCAACAGATGAGGGACAGGAAGAAGAGAGTGACTCTCTCCCTGATCTCTTCTCTTCCGCAGAACAAGATGCTCTAGTGGAAGGTGTAGTTTTGGCAGATTGTCTTACTGCTGAGCAGAAAGACCACTGCATAAATCTCCTGGGTCAGTTTTTTGAACTCTTCTCTACTGTGCCAGGCACCACTTCTTGGTGTGAGCACACTATAGATACTGGAGACAGCTTGCCTGTCAAAAGTAAGATCTATAGGCAGCCTGATCATGTTAGAGACTGCATAAAGCAAGAGGTACAGAAAATGCATGAACTGGGAGTGGTTGAGCACTCTGAAAGTCCATGGGCCTCTCCTGTGGTACTTGTACCAAAACCTCATTCCAGGGATGGAAAGAAGGAAATGCGGTTTTGTGTAGACTATAGAGGTCTCAACCAGGTAACCAAAACTGATGCTCACCCTATACCCAGGGCAGATGAGCTAATAGATACACTGGCATCTGCCAAGTATCTAAGCACTTTTGATTTGACTGCAGGGTATTGGCAGATCAAGTTATCAGAAGATGCAAAAGCAAAAACTGCATTTTAAACCATTAGAGGCCATTTCCAATTCACAGTAATGCCTTTTGGATTGAAAAATGCACCTGCCACTTTTCAAAGGTTGGTGAATACAGTCCTACAAGGGCTGGAAGCTTTTAGTGCAGCATATCTAGATGATATAGCTGTCTTTAGCTCCAGCTGGGATGATCACCTGGTCCACCTATGGAAAGTTTTGAAGGCCCTGCAGAAGGCAGGCCTCACTGTCAAGGCTTCAAAGTGCCAGATAGGGCAGGGGAAAGTGGTTTTTCTGGGACACCTGGTAGGTGGAGAACAGATTGCACCACTTCAGGGGAAAATCCAAACTATTATAGATTGGGTTCCCCCTACAACTCAGACCCAGGTGAGAGCCTTCTTAGGCCTCAATGGGTATTACAGGAGGTTCATAAAGAACTATGGCTCCATTGCAGCCCCTCTTAATGACCTCACATCTAAGAAAATGCCTAAAAAGGTATTGTGGACAGCTAGCTGTCAGAAAGCTTTTGAGGAGCTGAAGCAAGCCATGTGCTCTGCACCTGTCCTGAAAAGCCCCTGTTACTCCAAAAAATTCATTGTCCAAACTGATGCATCTGAATTAGGGGTAGGGGCAGTCTTATCACAACTTAATTCTGAGGGCCAGGATCAACCTGTTGCTTTTATCAGTAGGAGGTTGACCCCTAGAGAAAAGCGTTGGTCTGCCAATAGAGAGGGAGGCCTTTGCTGTGGTCTGGGCACTGAAGAAGTTGAGGCCATACCTGTTTGGCACTCACTTCATTGTTCAGACAGACCACAAACCTCTACTTTGGCTAAAACAAATGAAAGGTGAAAATCCTAAATTGTCGAGGTGGTCCATATCCCTACAGGGAATGGATTATACAGTGGAACATAGACCTGGGAGTACCCACTCCAATGCTGATGAACTCTCCAGATATTTCCACTTAGACAATGAAGACTCATCAGGTCATGGCTAGTCTTATTGTCCTTCGTTTGAGGGGGGGGGGGGGTTGTGTAGGAAAGTACCATCTTGCCTGGCATGTTATCCCCATATTTCACTGTATATATGTTGTTTTAGTTGTATGTATCACTGGGACCCTTCCAGCCAGGGCCCCAGTGCTCATAAGTGTGCCCTGTATGTGTTACCTGTGTTATGACTAACTGTCTCACTGAGGCTCTGCTAATCAGAACCTCAGTGGTTATGCTCTCTCATTTCTTTCCTAATTGTGACTAACAGGCTCGTGACCAATTTTACCAATTTACATTGGCATACTGGAACACCCTTATAATTCCCTAGTATATGGTACTGAGGTACCCAGGGTATTGGGGTTCCAGGAGATCCCTATGGGCTGCAGCATTTCTTTTGCCACCCATAGGGAGCTCTGACAATTCTTACAAAGGCCTGCCACTGCAGCCTGAGTGAAATAACGTCCACGTTATTTCACAGCCATTTTACACTGCACTTAAGTAACTTATAAGTCACCTATATGTCTAACCTTTACCTGGTAGAGGTTGGGTGCTAAGTTACTTAGTGTGTGGGCACCCTGGCACTAGCCAAGGTGCCCCCACATTGTTCAGGGCCAATTCCCCGGACTTTGTGAGTGCGGGGACACCATTACGCGCGTGCACTATACATAGGTCACTACCTATGTATAGCTTCACAATGGTAACTCCGAATATGGCCATGTAATATGTCTAAGATCATGGAATTGCCCCACCAATGCCATCCTGGTATTGGGGAGACAATCCCATGATTCCCCGGGTCTCTAGCACAGACCCGGGTACTGCCAAACTGCCTTTCCCGGGGTTTCGCTGCTGCTGCTGCCAACCCCTCAGACAGGTTTCTGCCCTCCTGGGGTCCAGCCAGGCTTGGCCCAGGAAGGCAGAACAAAGGACTTCCTCAGAGAGAGGGTGTTACACCCTCTCCCTTTGGAATAAGGTGTCAGGGCTGGGGAGGAGTAGCCTCCCCCAGCCTCTGGAAATGCTTTGATGGGCACAGATGGTGCCCATCTCTGCATAAGCCAGTCTACACCGGTTCAGGGATCCCTCAGCCCTGCTCTGGCGCGAACCTGGACAAAGGAAAGGGGAGTGACTACTCCCCTGACCTGCACCTCCCCTGGGAGGTGCCCAGAGCTCCTCCAGTGTATTCCAGACCTCTGCCATCTTGGAAACAGAGGTGCTGCTGGCAAACTGGACTGCTCTGAGTGGCCGGGGCCAGCAGGTGACGTCAGAGACTCCTTCTGATAGGCTCCTTCAGGTGTTGCTAGCCTATCCTAGGTAGCCAAACCTCCTTTTCTGGCTATTTAGGGTCTCTGCTTTGGGGAATTCCTTAGATAACGAATGCAAGAGCTCATCAGAGTTCCTCTGCATCTCTCTCTTCGCCTTCTGCCATGAAATGGACTGCTGACCGCGCTGGAAGCCTGCAAAACTGCAACAAACGCTGATCCTGCCGCCTTCTCAACTGTTTTCCTGGTGGTGCATGCTGTGGGGGTAGTCTCCCTCCACTCTGCACTGGAAGCTCCGCAGAAATCTCCCGTGGGTCGACGGAATCTTCCCCCTGCAACCGCAGGCACCAAAGATCTGCATCACCGGTCCTCTGGGTCTCCTCTCAGCACGACGAGCGAGGTCCCTTGAACTCAGCAACTCTGTCCAAGTGACTCCCACAGTCCAGTGACTCTTCAGTCCAAGTTTGGTGGAGGTAAGTCCTTGCCTCCCCACGCTAGACTGCATTGCTGGGAACCGCGTGTTTTGCAGCTACTCCGGCTCCTGTGCACTCACCGAGGATTTCCTTCGTGCACAGCCAAGCCTGGGTCCCTGGAACTCTAACCTGCATTGCACGACCTCCTGAGTTGTCCTCCGGCGGCGTGGGACTCTCTTGTGCAACTCCGGGTGAGCACCGATTCACTCCACTTTGTAGTGCCTGTTCCGGCACTTCTGCCTGTGCTGCTTGCTTCTGAGTGGGCTCTTTGTCTTGCTGGACGCCCCCTCTGTCTCCTCACGCAATTGGTGACATCCTGGTCCCTCCTGGGCAACAGCAGCATCCAAAAATCCTAACCACGACCCTTGCAGCTAGCAAGGCTTGTTTGCGGTCTTTCTGCGGGAAAACACTTCTGCACGACTCTTCACGACGTGGGACATCCATCCTCCAAAGGGGAGGTTTCTAGCCCTTGTCGTTCGTGCCGAATCTTCAGCTTCTACCATCCGGTGGCAGCTTCTTTGCATCCACAGCTGACATTTCCTGGGCATCTGCCCACTCCCGACTTGATCGTGACTTTTGGACTTGGTCCCCTTGTTCCACAGGTACTCTCGTCTGGAAATCCATTGTTGTTGCATTGCTGGTGTTGGTCTTTCCTGCAGAATTCCCCTATCACGACTTCTGTGCTCTTTGGGGAACTTAGGTGCACCTTGCACCCACTTTTCAGGGTCTTGGGGTGGGCTATTTTTCTAACCCTCACTGTTTTCTTACAGTCCTAGCGACCCTCTACAAGGTCACATAGGTTTGAGGTCCATTCGTGGTTCACATTCCACTTCTAGAGTATATGGTTTGTGTTGCCCCTATCCCTATGTGCCCCCATTGCATTCTATTGTGACTATACATTGTGTGCACTGTTTTATTGCTATTACTGCATATTTTGGTATTGTGTACATATATCTTGTGTATATTTGCTATCCTCATACTGAGGGTACTCACTGAGATACTTTTGGCATATTGTCATAAAAATAAAGTACCTTTATTTTTAGTATATCTGTGTATTGTGTTTTCTTATGATATTGTGTATATGACACTAGTGGTACTGTAAGAGCTTCACTTGTCTCCTAGTTCAGCCTAAGCTGCTCTGCTAAGCTACCTTTTCTAACAGCCTAAGCTGCTAGACACCCCTCTACACTAATAAGGGATACCTGGGCCTGGTGTAAGTACCCCTTGGTACTCACTACAAGCCAGTCCAGCCTCCTACAGATAATTACTTGCAATTTCCTTATCACTCTGTCACCTGGTGCTTTCCACAGGAAATACCACTCTTTACCTAGAGGTATACATAGAACCTAGTGCAGAAAGTTAGTCTCTAAGGTTTAGGTAAGCTAGGTTATAGGCATAGCCCTTGCTCTAAACCTCTTTCCGAGAGACTAGGAGTTAGGTAGGTTAGGCATACCCTACACTGTGCTAACACACACCATGTCTGCAGCTGGACATAGGTCTGCGGTCATGGACTATCACTATGAGAACCTGACCTTCAAGGAATTGAAGGGACTGTGTGCAGTAAGGAAGTTGGACATGGGGAGGAACCCTAATAAGAGTCTGCTCTTAGGCCTCCTCCTCCAGGATGATCAGGATCAAGCTGGAAGCCAGGAGGAGGAGGAGGAAAGACGTAGACCCTGACGCCACTGAGGTAGAAAATGACATTCTAGGTCTGGGGGAGGGTTCCTCAAAGGATCATCATATTCCTAGTAGACAAACTAGCATAGCTGGTAGTGAGAAGGGAAGTCACACTGCTAGGGTTCCTTTCACACCCAGAGAGCAAGTAGAAAGGGTCAGCAAAACTAGGAAAAGGTCCCTCTCTGCTCACTCTCACATCACTTCAGTGTCTGAGGGATCACCCTGCAGAACTCCAGGGGATGACCCTATAGATAGAGAGCTCAGAAAACTGAGACTTGAAGAGGCCAGACTAAGGCTGCAGCAGCAACTGCTAGCCCTAGATAGGGAGGCCTTGGCAGTAGAGAAAGAGGCAGGGGGTGGGTTAACACCCCATGATGGCATCAGCAACTCAGGTTTCAGGGATTACAGAGTCAGGGAAGACTCCTTGGATTCCAGAAACCTGCACAAAATTGTTCCCCCATACAAGTTGGGGGATGATATCTACAAGTGGTTTGCTGCACTTGAGAGGGGCGGTAAAGTTAAGAGACTCCCTCAAAGGCTTTGGGCTGCTATTCTCTGGTTGTCCTTCTCTGACATGGGGAGGGATAGACTTCTCACTGTCAGAGAAGAGTATCCAGACAACTACATAATTCTAAAAACTGCACTCTTAAGTGGTTTTGGTCTCACCACTGAACAAGATAGAATTAAGTTCAGGGAGACCAGAAAAGAGGCCTCACAAGATTGGGTTGACTTTGTGGACTGTTCTGTGAAAGCTTTAGCAGGCTGGTTACAAGGCAGCAAAGTTTCTGACTATGAGGGCTTGTATAATCTGTTACTGAGAGAGCATATTTTGAATAATTGTGTGTCTGATTTGTTGCACCAATACTTGGTAGACTCATATCTCACCTCTCCCCAAGAATTGGGAAAGAAGGCAGACAAATGGGTCAGAACAAGGGTGAGCAGAAAAGCTCATACAGGGGGTGACAAAGACAAGAAGAAGGAAAGTGGTAAGTCACTTGACAAAGGTGGGGACAAAGATAAGAAAGAGTTTTCATCAGGCCCATAGAATTCTTCTGTGGGTGAGTCTAAATCCTCTTTCCAGAACAACCAGAACAAGAAGCCTTTTTGCTGTATTTGTAGAAACAAAAGCCATAGGGCAGGAGACAGTTCCTGTCCTGTGAAAAGCACCAAACCTCCCACCACCACTACCCCCACTCCTACAACTAGTGCCCCTAGCAATAGCAGTGGTTGTGTGAAGACTAATATTACCAATAGTCAATCCAAGGGTGTGGCAGGGCTCACTCTGGGAAGTGTAGTGGGGGCTGCTTTAGTTAGGGAAACCACTGAGGATGTTTTAGTCTCTGATGGTGGCATTGACCTTGCCACCCTTGTTGCTTGTCCCTTTAATATGGATAAGTACAAGCAACAACCCCTAATAAATGGTGTTCTGGTTGAGGCCTACAGGGACACAGGTGCCAATGTCACCATGGTGTCTGAAAAACTGGTGGCCCCTGAGCAATACCTACTTTGTCACCAGCACCAAGTGATTGACCGACACAACAGTACTGTGAGCCACCCCATGGCAGTTGTCGATCTCAGCTGGAGGAGGGGATTACTGGTCCTAAAAAAGGTATGCAGTCCACAGACGTACCCGTAGAGTGTCTACTAGGGAAAGACTTGGAGACTTCAGCTTGGGCTGAAGTGGAGTTGGAGGCCCATGCAGCCATGTTGGGCATTCCTGTGCATATATTTGCTTTAACAAGGGCTCAGGCCAAGAAGCAAAGAGAACAGGGAAACCTGGATCCTGAAAATATGGACCAAAAGTTTCCCAAAAGCAGGGGTAGAAAGGGTAAGAAATTATCCCCTATCCCTTCCTCTGCTGATTATTCCCTCTTTGAGGAGGAGGGATGTACTCTTTGGACAGAACCTACACCTAAAGAACTTCAAGCTAACACAGCTGAACTCTTAGGTGCAGGGGGGCCTGCCAGGGAGGAGTTAAGTGTGGCTCAAACGACTTGTCCCACACTTGAGGGCTTGAGACAGCAAGCTGTCAGACACGAAGTAGGGGATGTCAGTGGCATCCACAGGGTGTACCAGGAAAACAACCTCCTGTATTCAGAACTAAGGGAACCCAAAGCTGGTGCCGCCAAAAGACTGGTACTCCCTCTGCAATATAAAGAGTTTTTGTTGACCTTAGCCCAAAACATTCCCCTGGCTAGTCACCTGGGACAAAGCAAAACTTGGGACAGACTGGTCCCTCACTTTCACTGGCCCCATCTGTCAGAAGACACAAAGGAGTTTTGTTGCTCCTGTGTCACCTGTCCAGCCAGTGGCAAGACAGGTGGCACTCCAAAGGCCCCCTTGTTTCCACTTCCAGTCGTTGGAGTACCCTTTAAAAGGGTAGAGGTTGACAGTGTTGCCTCCTAGACCCTCCCACAGCTTCTGGAAACAGATTTATTCTGGTGCTGGTGGACTGTGTCACCAGATATCAGAAAGCCGTACCTCTTAGGGCCACTACAGCACCTGCAGTGGTCAAAGCCCTCCTGGAAATCTTTTCCAGGGTGGGTTTCCCAAAAGAGGTTGTATCAGACAGAGGTAGTACCTTCATGTCTGCAGACTTGAAAGCTATGTGTAAAGAGTGTGGTGTAACATATAAATTCAGCACACCTCACCATCCTCAAACAAATGGGTTGGTTGAGCGTATTAACCCCATCGCAGCTATGTCTTTTCCCCCTCAGGTGCCAGGCCTTTTTTTGGCTAATTAGAGCAGTTCGCGCTTAGGCCCTCATAACTTTTTGTCCACATAAGCAAATTTGCGTCCTTTTTTTTCCAACATCCTAGGTATTCTAGAGATACCCAAAGTTTGTGGGTTCCCCTGAAGGAGACCAAGAAATTAGCCAAAATACAGCAAGAATTTCGTTTTCAAAAACAGAATTGGGAATAAAGGGCTGCAGAAGAAGGATTGTGTTTTTTCCCTGAAAATGGCACCAAGAAAGGGTTTACAGTGCTAAAATCACCAGCTTCCCAGCTTTCAGGAACAGGCAGACTTGAATCAGAAAACCACATTTTGCAACACAATTTTGGCATCTTACTGGGATATACCCCAGTTTTACTATTTTTAAGGCTTTTAGCCTCCTTCCAGTTAGTGACAGAAATGGGTATGAAACCAGTGCTGGATCCTGGAAAGCTAAACATTTCTAAAAAGAAGACAAACTTCTGAATTCAGCAAGGGGTCATTTGTGTAGATCCTACAAGGTTTTCCTACATAAAATAACAGCTAAATTAAAACAATATTGAAATTGAGGTGAAAAAACAGCCATGATTGTTTGCACATCTCTGAATTCTGGGGTCCCCATACTAGCATGTGATTTACAGGGCATTTCTCAAATGGATGTCTTTTTTACACACTGTCTTACATTTGGAAGGAAAAAATGTAGAGAAAGACAAGGGGCAATAACACTTGTTCTGCTATTCTGTGTTCCCCCCAAGTCTCCTGATAAACATTGTACCTCACTTGCATGGGAAGGCCTAATGCCCACGACAGGAAACACAACATGGACACATCACATTTTTACATTGAAAACGGACGTGTTTTTTGGAAAGTGCCTAGCTGTGGATTTTGGTCTCTAGCTCAGCCGGCACCTAGGAAAACTTAACAAACCTGTGCATTTTTTAAAGCTAGACACCTAGAGGAATCCAGGATGGGGTGACTTGGGGGGCTCTCACCAGGTTCTGTTACCCAGAATCCTTTACAAACGTAAAAATTTGGTCAACAAAACACTTTTTCCTCACATTTCGGCGACAAAGTTCTGGAATCTGACAGGAGCCACAAAATTCCTCCTGCCCAGTGTTCCCCCAAGTCTCTCGATAAAAATGGTACCTCACTTGTGTGGGTAGGCATAGTGCCCGCAACAGGAAATGCCCCAAAACTCAACGTGGACACATCACATTTTCCCAAAGAAAATAGAGCTGTTTTTTTACAAAGTCCCTAGCTGTGGACTTTGGCCTCTAGCTCAGCCGGCAAGTAAGGAAACCTAGCAAGCCTGTGCATTTTTGAAAACTAGAGACATAGGGGAATCCAAGATGGGATGACTTGTGGGGCTCTCACCAGGTTCTGTTACCCGGAATCCTTTGTAAACCTCAAAATTTGGTCGAAAAACACTTTTTCATCACATTTCGGTGACAGAAAGTTCTGGAATCCGAGAAGAGACACAAATTTCCTTTCACCTAGTGTTTCCCCAGGTCTCCTGATAAAAATTGTAACTCCCTTGTGTGGGTACGCCTAGCGCCCGCGACAGGATATGCCCCAAAACACAACATGGACACATCACATTTTTCTAAAGAAAACAAACCTGTTTTTTGCAAAGTGCCTAGCTGTGGATTTTGGCCTGTAGCTCAGACGGCACCTAGGGAAACCTACCAAACCTGCGCATTTTTTAAAACTAGACAACTAGGGTAATCCAAGATAGGGGTGACTTGTGGGGCTCTCGTCAGGTTCTGTTACCCAGAATCTTTTGCAAGCCTCAATATTTGGCAAAGAAAAAACACTTTTTCCTCAAATTTCGTTGACAGAAAGTTCTGGAATCTGAGAGGAGCCACAAATTTACTTCCACCCACCGTTCCTCCAAGTCTCCCGATAAAAATGGTACCTCACTTGTGTGGGTAGGCCTAGTGCTCGCGATAGGAAATGCCCCAAAAGACAACATGGACACATCACATTTTCCCGAAGAAAACAGAGCAGTTTTTTGCCAAGTGCGAAGCTGTGGATTTTGATCTCTAGCTCAGCCGGCACATAGGGAAACCTACCAAACCTGTGCATTTTTTTAAACTAGACACCTAGGGAAATCCAAGAAGGGATGATTTGTGGGGCTCTCACCAGCTTCTGTTACCCAGAATCCTTTGCAAACCTCAAACTTTGGCCAAAAAACACTTTTTCCTCACATTTCGGTGACAGAAAGTTCTGGAATCTGAGAGGAGCCACAAATTTCCTTCCACCCAGTGTTCCCCCAAGTCTCCTGACAAAAATGGTACCTTACTTGTGTGGGTAGGCCTAGTGCCTGCGAAAGAAAATTCCCCAAAACACCATGTGGACACATCAAAATTATCAAATACAAAACTACCTATTTTTGTGGGGGTCAGGGGACACCTGCGTTTTTGGTCCTGGGCTCAGCAGCCATACAGGGAAACCTACCAAACCCAGACATTTCTGAAAACTAGACTCCTGAGGGAGTCCAGGAAGGTGTGACTTGTGTGGATCCCCCAGTGTTCTCTAACCCAGAATCCTCAGCAAACCTTAAATTTAGCTAAAAAAATAATTTTTTCCCCACATTTTTGTGTGGGATCACCGCACTGGGACAAATTTCCTACCACCCAACGTTCCCCTCAGTCTCCCAGAAAAAATGATACCGCACTTGTGTAGGTGGGTCAAGTGCCTGTGACAGGGAAGAACCAAAAACATGTCAAAATTGAGGGGGAACCAAAGCTGGTCCAAAAGGGCAGTTTGAAAAAAAAAACAATTTTAGGCTGACAAGTGATGTAGGAAAGTACCATCTTGCCTGGCATGTTACCCCCATTTTTCACTGTATATATGTTGCTTTAGTTGTATGTGTCACTGGGACCCTGGTAACCCAGGGCCCCAGTGCTCATAAGTGTGCCTGAATGTGTTACCTGTGTAGTGACTAACTGTCTCACTGAGGCTCTGCTAACCAGAACCTCAGTGGTTATGCTCTCTCATTTCTTTCCAAATTGTCACTGACAGGCTAGTGACCATTTTTACCAATTTACATTGGCTTACTGGAACACCCTTATAATTCCCTAGTATATGGTACTGAGGTACCCAGGGTATTGGGGTTCCAGGAGATCCCTATGGGCTGCAGCATTTCTTTTGCCACCCATAGGGAGCTCTGACAATTCTTACACAGGCCTGCCACTGCAGCCTGAGTGAAATAACGTCCACGTTATTTCACAGCCATTTTACACTGCACTTAAGTAACTTATAAGTCACCTATATGTCTAACCTTTACCTGGTAAAGGTTAGGTGCAAAGTTACTTAGTGTGAGGGCACCCTGGCACTAGCCAAGGTGCCCCCACATTGTTCAGAGACAATTCCCTGAACTTTGTGAGTGCGGGGACACCATTACACGCGTGCACTACATATAGGTCACTACCTATATGTAGCTTCACAATGGTAACTCCGAATATGGCCATGTAACATGTCTATGATCATGGAATTGCCCCCTCTATGCCATCCTGGCATAGTTGGCACAATCCCATGATCCCAGTGGTCTGTAGCACAGACCCTGGTACTGCCAAACTGCCTTTCCTGGGGTTTCACTGCAGCTGCTGCTGCTGCCAACCCCTCAGACAGGCAGCTGCCCTCCTGGGGTCCAGCCAGGCTTGGCCCAGGATGGCAGAACAAAGAACTTCCTCTGAGAGAGGGTGTGACACCCTCTCCCTTTGGAAAATGGTGTGAAGGCAGGGGAGGAGTAGCCTCCCCCAGCCTCTGGAAATGCTTTCTTGGGCACAGATGTGCCCAATTCTGCATAAGCCAGTCTACACCGGTTCAGGGACCCCTTAGCCCCTGCTCTGGCGCGAAACTGGACAAAGGAAAGGGGAGTGACCACTCCCCTGACCTGCACCTCCCCTGGGAGGTGTCCAGAGCTCCTCCAGTGTGCTCCAGACCTCTGCCATCTTGGAAACAGAGGTGCTGCTGGCACACTGGACTGCTCTGAGTGGCCAGTGCCACCAGGTGACGTCAGAGACTCCTGCTGATAGGCTCCTTCAGGTGTTAGTAGCCTATCCTCTCTCCTAGGTAGCCAAACCCTCTTTTCTGGCTATTTAGGGTCTCTGTCTCTGGGGAAACTTCAGATAACGAATGCAAGAGCTCATCCGAGTTCCTCTGCATCTCCCTCTTCACCTTCTGATAAGGAATCGACTGCTGACCGCGCTGGAAGCCTGCAAACCTGCAACATAGTAGCAAAGACGACTACTGCAACTCTGTAACGCTGATCCTGCCACCTTCTCGACTGTTTTCCTGCTTGTGCATGCTGTGGGGGTAGCCTGCCTCCTCTCTGCACCAGAAGCTCCGAAGAAATCTCCCGTGGGTCGACGGAATCTTCCCCCTGCAACCGCAGGCACCAAAAAGCTGCATTACCGGTCCCTTGGGTCTCCTCTCAGCACAACGAGCGAGGTCCCTCGAATCCAGCGACTCTGTCTAAGTGACCCCCACAGTCCAGTGACTCTTCAGCCCAAGTTTGGTGGAGGTAAGTCCTTGCCTCACCTCGCTGGGCTGCATTGCTGGGAACCGCGACTTTGCAGCTACTCCGGCCCCTGTGCACTTCCGGCGGAAATCCTTTGCGCACAGCCAAGCCTGGGTCCACGGCACTCTAACCTGCATTGCACGACTTTCTAAGTTGGTCTCCGGCGACGTGGGACTCCTTTGTGCAACTTCGGCGAGCACCGTTTCACGCATCCTCGTAGTGCCTGTTTCTGGCACTTCTCCGGGTGCTACCTGCTTCAGTGAGGGCTGTTTGTCTTGCTCGACGTCCCCTCTCTCTTCAGGTCTAATTTGCGACCTCCTGGTCCCTCCTGGGCCCCGGCAGCGTCCAAAAACACCAAACGCCCGATTTGCGACTAGCAAGGCTTGTTGGCGTCCTTCTGGCGGGAAAACACTTCTGCACGACTCTCCAAGGCGAGAGGGATACGTCCACCAAAGGGGAAGTCTCTAGCCCTTTTCGTTCCTGCAGAAACCTCAGCTTCTTCTGTCCAGTCGAAGCTTCTTTGCACCCGCAGCTGGCATTTCCTGGGCATCTGCCCATCTCCGACTTGCTTGTGACTTTTGGACTTGGTCCCCTTGTTCCACAGGTACCCTAGATTGGAAATCCACAGTTGTTGCATTGCTGGTTTGTGTCTTTTCTGCATTATTCCTCTAACACAACTTCTTTGTCCTTAGGGGAACTTTAGTGCACTTTGCACTCACTTTTCAGGGTCTTGGGAGGGTTATTTTGCTAACTCTCACTATTTTCTAATAGTCCCAGCGACCCTCTACAAGGTCACATAGGTTTGGGGTCCATTCGTGGTTCGCATTCCACTTTTGGAGTATATGGTTTGTGTTGCCCCTATCCCTATGTTTCCCCATTGCATCCTATTGTAACTATACATTGTTTGCACTGTTTTCTAAGACTATACTGCATATTTTTGCTATTGTGTATATATATCTTGTGTATATTTCCTATCCTCTCACTGAGGGTACACTCTAAGATACTTTGGCATATTGTCATAAAAATAAAGTACCTTTATTTTTAGTATAACTGTGTATTGTGTTTTCTTATGATATTGTGCATATGACACTAAGTGGTACTGTAGTAGCTTCACACGTCTCCTAGTTCAGCCTAAGCTGCTCTGCTAAGCTACCATTATCTATCAGCCTATGCTGCTAGACACCCTATACACTAATAAGGGATAACTGGGCCTGGTGCAAGGTGCAAGTACCCCTTGGTACTCACTACAAGCCAGTCCAGCCTCCTACATTGGTTGTGCAGTGGTGGGATAAGTGCTTGAGACTACTTACCACTCTTGTCATTGTACTTTTCATAAGAGAAAAATATACAAAACAAGGTCAGTGTATATACACATAGCCAAAAAGTTTTGCATTTCCTCTTTTCACTCTTTTCTAAGTGCTGAAAAGTACTTCTAAACTTTCAAAAAGTTCTTAAAAGTTTAAAAAGTTTTTTCTGTCTTTCCAAAAAGTTCTGAAAACTTTTTTCTCTTTTTCTATCACTTTAACTCTCTCTAAAAATGTCTGGCACAGGCCAAAGTGTTGATCTGTCCAAACTTGCATATGACAACCTTAGCTGGAAAAGAGCAAGGAGTCTCTGTATAGAGAGAGGTTTGAGTGTAGGGAAAAATCCTTCCTTGGAACTGTTACTTAACATGCTTAGAGAACAGGATAAGGCCATAGGTGCCCCATCTGTTGAAAAAGTACCTAATAGTTCCCAATCTGATTCAGGGACTCCCCCAGGAAAAGATTCAGGAAAGAAACTTCCTAGCCTGCCCATTACTAGACAAGCTAGCATAGATGGTAATGATGATGAGCCACACCAAATAAATAGTGTTGTCTCACATCATAGCAAAAGCATTTATTCTCACCATACTGGTAGTAATGTTTCTGTAAACCAAGCTGTTAGGGTGGCTTCTGTAAGGGACAGGTCTCCTTCTGTTCATTCCCATCATAGCTCTGTTTCTAGAAATGTCCCTCCCACCAACCCTGATGACAGAATGTTAGAGAGGGAACTCAATAAGTTGAGGGTGGAACAAACCAGACTGAAGCTTAAAAAGCAACAGCTGGATTTGGATAGACAGTCTTTTGAATTAGAGAAGGAAAGACAGAAGTTGGGTTTAGATACCCATGGTGGCAGCAGCAGTATTCCCCATAGTCATCCTGCAAAAGAGCATGATTCCAGGAATCTGCACAAGATAGTTCCCCCTTATAAGGAGGGGGATGACATTAACAAGTGGTTTGCTGCACTTGAGAGGGCCTGTGTTGTACAGGATGTCCCTCAAAGGCAGTGGGCTGCTATCCTATGGCTATCATTTAGTGGAAAAGGTAGGGATAGGCTCCTTACCGTGAAAGAAAATGATGCTAATAATTTCCAAGTTCTTAAGAATGCACTCCTGGATGGTTATGGCTTAACCACTGAACAGTACAGGATAAAGTTTAGAGAGACCAAAAAGGAGTCTTCACAAGACTGGGTTGATTTCATTGACCATTCAGTGAAGGCCTTGGAGGGGTGGTTACATGGCAGTAAAGTTACTGATTATGACAGCCTGTATAACCTAATCCTGAGAGAGCATATTCTTAATAATTGTGTGTCTGATTTGTTGCACCAGTACTTGGTGGACTCTGATCTGACCTCTCCCCAAGAATTGGGAAAGAAGGCAGACAAATGGGTCAGAACAAGAGTGAACAGAAAAGTTCATACAGGGGGTGACAAAGATGGCAACAAAAAGAAGGATGGTAAGTCTTCTGACAAGGGTGGGGACAAATCTAAAAATGAGTCTTCATCAGGCCCACAAAAACACTCTGGTGGGGGTGGTGGGTCCAAATCCTCCTTTAATCAGAACAAGGAAAAGAAACCATGGTGCTATTTATGTAAAATAAAAGGCCCTTGGACAACAGATCCCAGTTGTCCAAAGAAAGGCACCACTGCTCCTACCACTACAACCCCTACTGCTACACCTAATGTCCCTACTAATAGCAGTGGTGGTGGGAGCAAACCTACTAATAGCCAATCCAAGGGAGTAGCTGGGCTCACTTTTGGTAACTTAGTTGGGGTTGGTCTGATTAGGGAGACCACAGAGGCTACTTTAGTCTCTGAAGGGGCTATTGACTTAGCCACTTTGGTTGCTTGCCCCCATAACTTGGAGAAGTACAAGCAACTAGCCCTAATAAATGGTGTTGAGGTCCAGGCCTACAGGGACACAGGTGCCAGTGTCACAATGGTGATTGAGAAACTGGTGCACCCTGAACAACACATACTTGGACACCAGTACCAAGTAACCGATGCTCACAACATAACACAAAGCCACCCCATGGCTGTTGTAAATCTCAACTGGGGGGGGGTAACTGGTCCAAAGAAAGTTGTGGTAGCTTCAGATTTACCTGTAGACTGTCTATTAGGGAATGATTTGGAGACATCAGCTTGGTCAGATGTGGAGTTGGAGGCCCATGCAGCAATGCTGGGCATCCCAGGGCATATTTTTGCTTTGACAAGGGCTCAGGCCAAAAAGCAAAAAGGACAGGGAAGCTTGGATCCTGGAACAATGGACCAAGTGCTCCCTAAACCTAGGGCTAGTAGAAGCAAACCACTTCCTACTATCCCTCCCTCTACAGTGGATTCTACTTCTGAGGAAGAAGAATTCCCTCCCTGTGCAGAACCTACACCAGAGGAACTGGAAACAGACACTGCTGAGCTTTTGGGTGAAGGGGGGCCTGCCAGGGAGGAGCTGAGTTTGGCACAGCATACC
This sequence comes from Pleurodeles waltl, assembly GCF_031143425.1. Lineage (NCBI taxonomy): Eukaryota > Metazoa > Chordata > Amphibia > Caudata > Salamandridae > Pleurodeles > Pleurodeles waltl. Next base: position 852,864,844 of record NC_090444.1, read on the forward strand.
TGTCCCACACTAGAGGGTCTAAGGCAGCAAGCTGTCAAACAAGCAAATGGGGATGTCTGTGACTCTCACAGAGTTTACTGGGAGGACAACCTCTTGTACACTGAAGCAAGGGATCCAAAACCTGGAGCTGCCAGGAGATTGGTGATTCCTCAGGAGTACAGAAAGTTCCTCCTAACACTGGCACATGACATTCCCCTAGCTGGGCACCTGGGTCAAATGAAAACTTGGGACAGATTGGTTCCATTTTCTTCATTGGCCTAGGATGTCTGAGGACACAAAGGAATTTTGTAAGTCCTGTGAAACCTGTCAAGCCAGTGGCAAGACAGGTGGCACTCCAAAGGCACCCCTTATCCCACTGCCTGTGGTTGGGGTTCCCTTTGAAAGGGTAGGGGTTGACATAGTTGACCCCCTTGACCCTCCTACTGCTTCAGGCAATAGGTTTATCTTGGTGGTAGTGGACCATGCCACAAGATACCCTGAAGCAATTCCTTTAAGGACTACTACAGCTCCTCCAGTGGCAAAGGCCCTCCTGGGAATATTTTCCAGGGTGGGCTTCCCAAAGGAAGTAGTATCAGACAGAGGAAGCAATTTCATGTCTGCATACTTAAAGGCCATGTGGAAGGAGTGTGGTGTAACGTACAAGTTCACAACACCCTATCATCCACAAACAAATGGACTGGTGGAGAGATTTAATAAAACTCTCAAAGGCATGATTATGGGACTCCCTGAAAAACTCCGCAGGAGATGGGATATCCTTCTACCATGCCTCCTTTTTGCCTACAGGGAGGTACCCCAGAAAGGAGTGGGCTTCAGCCCCTTTGAACTTCTTTTTGGACACCCTGTTAGGGGTCCACTCACACTTGTAAAGGAGGGTTGGGAACAACCTTTAAAAGCTCCTAAGCAGGATATTGTGGACTATGTACTTGGCCTCAGATCAAGGATGGCTGAGTACATGAAAAAGGCCAGTAAAAACCTTCAGGCCAGCCAAGAGCTCCAGAAGCAATGGCATGATCAGAAGGCTGTTTTGGTTCAGTACCAACCAGGGCAGAAAGTGTGGGTCTTGGAGCCTGTGGCCCCAAGAGCACTCCAAGATAAATGGAGTGGACCCCACACAATTGTTGAAAAGAAGGGTGAAGTCACCTACTTGGTTGACTTAGGCACTGCCAGGAGTCCCCTTAGGGTGCTCCATGTCAACCGCCTAAAACCCTACTATGACAGGGCTGATCTCACCCTGCTCATGGCAACTGATGAGGGAAAGGAAGAAGACAGTGATCCTCTACCTGATCTCTTCTCTTCCACAGAACAAGATGCTCTTGTGGAAGGTGTAGTTTTGGCTGATTGTCTTACTGCTGAGCAGAAAGATAATTGCATAAATCTCCTAGATCAATTCTCTGAACTCTTCTCTACTGTGCCAGGTACCACTTCTTGGTGTGAGCACACTATAGATACTGGAGACAGTTTACCTGTCAAAAGTAAGATCTATAGGCAGCCTGACCATGTCAGGGACTGCATAAAGCAAGAAGTTCAGAAAATGTTGGAACTAGGAGTGGTTGAGCAATCTGACAGTCCATGGGCTTCTCCTGTGGTACTGGTACCAAAACCCAATTCTAAAGCTGGAAAGAAGGAAATGCGGTTTTGTGTAGACTATAGAGGTCTCAACTTGGTAACCAAAACTGATGCTCACCCTATACCCAGGGCAGATGAGCTTATAGATACACTGGCATCTGCCAAGTATCTAAGCACTTTTGATTTGACTGCAGGGTATTGGCAGATCAAATTATCAGAAGATGCTAAACCTAAGACTGCATTTTCTACCATTGGAGGACATTACCAGTTTACTGTAATGCCTTTTGGTTTGAAAAATGCACCTGCCGCTTTTCAAAGGTTGGTGAACACAGTCCTGCAAGGGCTGGAAGGCTTTCAGTGCAGCATATTTGGACGATATAGCTGTCTTTAGCTCCAGCTGGGATGATCACCTGGTCCACCTATGGAAAGTTTTGGAGGCCCTGCAAAAGGCAGGTCTCACTATCAAGGCTTCAAAGTGCCAGATAGGGCAGGGTAAGGTGGTTTATCTGGGACACTTTGTTGGTGGGGAACAGATTGCACCACTCCAGGGGAAAATCCAAACAATTATTGATTGGGTTCCCCCTACCACTCAGACTCAGGTGAGAGCCTTCCTAGGCCTCACTGGGTATTACAGGAGGTTCATTAAGAACTATGGCTCCATTGCAGCCCCTCTTAATGACCTCACATCCAAGAAAATGCCTAAAAAGGTTTTATGGACAGCAAGCTGTCAGAAAGCTTTTGAGGAGCTGAAGCAGGCCATGTGCTCTGCACCTGTCCTGAAAAGCCCTTGTTACTCTAAAAAATTCTATGTCCAAACTGATGCATCTGAATTAGGAGTAGGGGCAGTCCTATCACAACTTAATTCTGAGGGCCAGGATCAACCTGTTGCTTTTATTAGTAGGAGGTTGACCCCTAGAGAAAAGCGTTGGTCTGCCTTTGAGAGGGAGGCCTTTGCTGTGGTCTGGGCTCTGAAGAAGTTGAGGCCATACCTGTTTGGCACTCACTTCATTGTTCAGACAGACCACAAACCTCTACTTTGGCTAAAACAAATGAAAGGTGAAAATCCTAAATTGTTGAGGTGGTCCATATCCCTACAGGGAATGGACTATACAGTGGAACATAGACCTGGGAGTAGCCACTCCAATGCAGATGGACTCTCAAGATATTTCCACTTAGACAATGAAGACTCATCAGGTCATGGCTAGTCTTATTGTCCTTCGTTTGGGGGGGGGTTGTGTAGGAAAGTACCATCTTGCCTGGCATGTTACCCCCATTTTTCACTGTATATATGTTGTTTTAGTTGTATGTGTCACTGGGACCCTGGTAACCCAGGGCCCCAGTGCTCATAAGTGTGCCTGAATGTGTTACCTGTGTAGTGACTAACTGTCTCACTGAGGCTCTGCTAACCAGAACCTCAGTGGTTATGCTCTCTCATTTCTTTCCAAATTGTCACTGACAGGCTAGTGACCATTTTTACCAATTTACATTGGCTTACTGGAACACCCTTATAATTCCCTAGTATATGGTACTGAGGTACCCAGGGTATTGGGGTTCCAGGAGATCCCTATGGGCTGCAGCATTTCTTTTGCCACCCATAGGGAGCTCTGACAATTCTTACACAGGCCTGCCACTGCAGCCTGAGTGAAATAACGTCCACGTTATTTCACAACCATTTTACACTGCACTTAAGTAACTTATAAGTCACCTATATGTCTAACCTTTACCTGGTAAAGGTTAGGTGCAAAGTTACTTAGTGTGAGGGCACCCTGGCACTAGCCAAGGTGCCCCCACATTGTTCTGAGCCAATTCCCTGAACTTTGTGAGTGCGGGGACACCATTACACGCGTGCACTACATATAGGTCACTACCTATATATAGCTTCACAATGGTAACTCCGAATATGGCCATGTAACATGTCTATGATCATGGAATTGCCCCCTCTATGCCATCCTGGCATAGTTGGCACAATCCCATGATCCCAGTGGTCTGTAGCACAGACCCTGGTACTGCCAAACTGCCCTTCCTGGGGTTTCACTGCAGCTGCTGCTGCTGCCAACCCCTCAGACAGGCAGCTGCCCTCCTGGTGTCCAGCCAGGCCTGGCCCAGGATGGCAGAACAAAGAACTTCCTCTGAGAGAGGGTGTGACACCCTCTCCCTTTGGAAAATGGTGTGAAGGCAGGGGAGGAGTAGCCTCCCCCAGCCTCTGGAAATGCTTTCTTGGGCACAGATGTGCCCAATTCTGCATAAGCCAGTCTACACCGGTTCAGGGACCCCTTAGCCCCTGCTCTGGCGTGAAACTGGACAAAGGAAAGGGGAGTGACCACTCCCCTGACCTGCACCTCCCCTGGGAGGTGTCCAGAGCTCCTCCAGTGTGCTCCAGACCTCTGCCATCTTGGAAACAGAGGTGCTGCTGGCACACTGGACTGCTCTGAGTGGCCAGTGCCACCAGGTGACGTCAGAGACTCCTGCTGATAGGCTCCTTCAGGTGTTAGTAGCCTATCCTCTCTCCTAGGTAGCCAAACCCTCTTTTCTGGCTATTTAGGGTCTCTGTCTCTGGGGAAACTTCAGATAACGAATGCAAGAGCTCATCCGAGTTCCTCTGCATCTCCCTCTTCACCTTCTGATAAGGAATTGACTGCTGACCGCGCTGGAAGCCTGCAAACCTGCAACATAGTAGCAAAGACGACTACTGCAACTCTGTAACGCTGATCCTGCCGCCTTCTCGACTGTTTTCCTGCTTGTGCATGCTGTGGGGGTAGCCTGCCTCCTCTCTGCACCAGAAGCTCCGAAGAAATCTCCCGTGGGTCGACAGAATCTTCCCCCTGCAACCGCAGGCACCAAAAAGCTGCATTACCGGTCCCTTGGGTCTCCTCTCAGCACGACGAGTGAGGTCCCTCGAATCCAGCGACTCTGTCCAAGTGACCCCCACAGTCCAGTGACTCTTCAGCCCAAGTTTGGTGGAGGTAAGTCCTTGCCTCACCTCGCTGGGCTGCATTGCTGGGAACCGCGACTTTGCAGCTACTCCGGCCCCTGTGCACTTCCGGCGGAAATCCTTTGTGCACAGCCAAGCCTGGGTCCACGGCACTCTAACCTGCATTGCACGACTTTCTAAGTTGGTCTCCGGCGACGTGGGACTCCTTTGTGCATCTTCGGCGAGCACCATTTCACGCATCCTCGTAGTGCCTGTTTCTGGCACTTCTCCGGGTGCTACCTGCTTCAGTGAGGGCTCTTTGTCTTGCTCGACGTCCCCTCTCTCTTCAGGTCCAATTTGCGACCTCCTGGTCCCTCCTGGGCCCCGGCAGCGTCCAAAAACGCCAAACGCACGATTTGCGACTAGCAAGGCTTGTTGGCGTCCTTCCGGCGGGAAAACACTTCTGCACGACTCTCCAAGGCGAGAGGGATCCGTCCACCAAAGGGGAAGTCTCTAGCCCTTTTCGTTCCTGCAGAAACCTCAGCTTCTTCTGTCCAGTCGAAGCTTCTTTGCACCCGCAGCTGGCATTTCCTGGGCATCTGCCCATCTCCGACTTGCTTGTGACTTTTGGACTTGGTCCCCTTGTTCCACAGGTACCCTAGATTGGAAATCCACAGTTGTTGCATTGCTGGTTTGTGTCTTTTCTGCATTATTCCTCTAACACGACTTCTTTGTCCTTAGGGGAACTTTAGTGCACTTTGCACTCACTTTTCAGGGTCTTGGGGAGGGTTATTTTGCTAACTCTCACTATTTTCTAATAGTCCCAGCGACCCTCTACAAGGTCACATAGGTTTGGGGTCCATTCGTGGTTCGCATTCCACTTTTGGAGTATATGGTTTGTGTTGCCCCTATCCCTATGTTTCCCCATTGCATCCTATTGTAACTATACATTGTTTGCACTGTTTTCTAAGACTATACTGCATATTTTTGCTATTGTGTATATATATCTTGTGTATATTTCCTATCCTCTCACTGAGGGTACACTCTAAGATACTTTGGCATATTGTCATAAAAATAAAGTACCTTTATTTTTAGTATAACTGTGTATTGTGTTTTCTTATGATATTGTGCATATGACACTAAGTGGTACTGTAGTAGCTTCACACGTCTCCTAGTTCAGCCTAAGCTGCTCTGCTAAGCTACCATTATCTATCAGCCTATGCTGCTAGACACCCTATACACTAATAAGGGATAACTGGGCCTGGTGCAAGGTGCAAGTACCCCTTGGTACTCACTACAAGCCAGTCCAGCCTCCTACAAGTGGGGCACAATTTTTATCGGTATAGATGAGGCAATGTTGGGTGGTAGGAATTTTGTGGAGTCCTGCAGATTCCGGAAGGTTCTATCACAAAAATGTTGGAAAATGTGTGATTTCGAGCAAAGTTGGAGATTTGCAGGACATCGTGGGTAAGAAAATGGTGCAGGGTGCATATGAAGCACACCATCCTGGACTCACCCAGATGTTTAGTTTTCAGATGTGTCTAGGTTATTGTGGATTTTTCTACATGGCAACGTCCCAAAGTCCAAAAAGTGAAGCCCCCACCATTCCAAATGGGACGATTTTGAAAGTTAGCCAAGCTCTCATGGCCCAAATGTAAAACCAAAACCCAAAATAATCAAATGTCCTGTTGCTGTTACCCCCTTCAGTTTGGGTGGTGGCATAACCATTCCCATACTGGTTTGTGGCCACCACCCTACTATTTTTTTTTTTTATTCCCTGGCAGCTAGTAGGCTTTCTGTCCCCCCCCCCCCCCCCGGGTGTGGATCGGGTGTAATTACCCCATCTGCCCACCGGTGGGCAGAATAACTTGGGCCCCATTTATTTGGGGTTGGGGAATGGCCATACCCCCACCCTCTTTTAAAAAAAAAAAATCTTCTCTGGTGGGATTTCTGCTCCCACTGGGGACAGATAGGCCTTCCAAAAATAGGCTGATCTGTCCCCAAGGGGGGCAGATATGGTCAACAGTAATGTGCCCCCATGAAGAGCGACCCCTGCCCAAGGGGTCCCCCCCCCCAAACAAAACACACACATATACACACACACACACCAATCCCTGGTGCCTAAGTGGTTTCTGCCCCCCGGGGCTAGATCCGCCTAATAGAAATAGGTCGATCTGCCCCCAAGTGGAGCAGAAATGGCGTAAAATACATTTGCCCGCACAGGGGAGCGACCCTTGCCTAAGCGGTCGCTCCCCTTGTGTGAAATTGGTGCAAAGAAAAAATCCCAGGGCCTAGTGGTTTCTGCCCCCTTGGCGGCAGATTGGCCTAATAAACATTGGCCGATATGCCGCCAAAGGGGGTAGAAAAGGCCTAAAATAAATTTGTCCCCCAGGGCAATGATCTTGCCTAAGGGGTCGCTCCCCTTGCGTGAAAGTGACGCAAATAAAATAAAAATCCCCGGTGTCTAGTGGTTTCTGCCCCCCTTCGGGGCAGATTGTTGTAATAAAAATAGACCGGTCTGCCCCCAAGGGGGGCAGAAATGGCCTAAAGACAATGTGCCCCCCAGGGGAGTGACCCTTTGTAGGAAGCTGGCCTGTCTTGTAGTAGGTACCAGAGGTACTTACACCTTGTGCCAGGTCCAGTTATCCCTTATTAGTGTAGAAGAGGTGTTTCTAGCAGCCAAGGCTGATAGAAGGTAGCTATGGCAAAGCAGCTCAGGCTGAACTAGGAGACATGTAAAGCTCCTACTATATCACTGGTGTCATATGCACAATATCATAAGAAAACACAATACACAGATATACTAAAAATAAAGGTATTTTATTTTTATAACAATATGCCAAAAGTATCTCAGTGAGTACCCTCAGTATGAGGATGAGAAATATACACAAGGTATATGTACACAAACCAAAATTATGCAGGTTATAGCAGAAAAAGTAATGCAAACAGTGTAAAGTTACAATAGATTGCAATAGGAGCACATAGGTATAGGGGCAACACAAACCATATACTCCAAAAGTGGAATGCGAACCACGAATGGACCCCAAACCTATGTGAGCTTGTAGAGGGTCGCTGGGACTGTAAGAAAACAGTGAGGGTTAGAAAAATAGCCCACCCCAAGACCCTGTAAGGTAGGTGTAAAGTGTACCTACAACCCCCAGAGAGCACAGAAGTCGTGATAGGGGGATTCTGCAAGGAAAACTAACACCAGCAATGCAACAACAGTGGATTTCCGGACCTGAGTACCTGTAAGACAAGGGGACCAAGTCCAAGAGTCGCGACAGTGTCGAGAGTGGGCAGGAGCCCAGGAAATGCCAGCTGAGGGTGCAAGGAAGCTGCCACCGGATGGAAGAAGCTTGGTGTTTTGCTAGAACGAAGAGGACGAGGAACTTCCCCTTTGGAGGATGGATGTCCCACGTCGTGAAGAAGCTTGCAGAGGTGTTCCCATGCAGAAAGACCGCAAACAAGCCTTGCTAGCTGCAAGGGTTGCGGTTAGGGTTTTTGGATGCTGCTGTGGCCCAGGAGGGACCAGGATGTCGCCACTTGAATGAGGAGACAGAGGGGGCGCCCAGCAAGTCAGGGAGCCCTCACAGAAGCAGGCAGCACCCTCAGAAGTACCTGAACAGGCACTTGGAAGAAGAGTGAACCGGAGTCCACGCAAAGTCACAAAAGGGAGTCCCATGACGCCGGAGGACAACTCAGAAGGTTGTGCACTGCAGGTTAGAGTGTCGGGGACCCAGGCTTGGCTGTGCACGAAGGAAATCCTGGAAGAGTGCACAGGAGCCGGAGCAGCTGCAAATCACACATTACCCAGCAATGCAGTCTAGCGTGGGGAGGCAAGGACTTACCTCCACCAAACTTTGACTGAGGAGTCACTGGACTGTGGGAGTCACTTGGACAGAGTTGCTGAGTTCCAGGGACCACGCTCGTCGTGCTGAGAGGGGACCCAGAGGACCGGTGATGCAGTCTTTTGTTGCCTGCGGTTGCAGGGGGAAGATTCCTTCGACCCACTGGAGATTTCTTCAGAGCTCCTGGTGCAGAGAGGAGGCAGGCTACCCCCAGAGCATGCACCACCTGGAAACAGTTGAGAAAGCCGTCAGGATGAAGCAATACAAGGTTGCTAGTAGTCATCTTGCTACTTTGTTGCGGTTTTGCAGGCGTCCTGAGCAGTCAGCGGTCGATCCTTTGGCAGAAGGTGAAGAGGGAGATGCAGAGAAACTCTGATGAGCTCTTGCATTTGTTATCTGATGAGAACCCCAAAGCAGAGACCCTAAATAGCCAGAAAAGGACGTTTGGCTACCTAGGAAGGAGGATAGGCTAGGAACAAAGGTAAGAGCCTATCAGAAGGAGTCTCTGACGTCACCTGATGGCACTGGCCACTCAGAGCAGTCCAGTGTGCCAGCAACACCTCTGTTTCCAAGATGGCAGAGGTCTGGAGCACACTGGAGGAAGTCTGGGCACCTGGGACTCCTCTTCCAAGTGCCTGTTCCGGTACTTCTGCGGGTGCTGCCTGCTTCTGTGAGGGCTCCCTGACTTGCTGGGTGCCCCCTCTGTCTCCTCATCCAAGTGGCAACATCCTGGTCCCTCCTGGGCCACAGCAGCATCCAAAAACCCTAACTGCAACCCCTGCAGCATGCAAGGCTTGTTTGCGGTCTTTCTGCGTGGGAACACCTCTGCAAGCTTCTTCACAACGTGGGACATCCATCCTCCAAAGGGGAAGTTTCTAGCCCTCTTCGTTCTTGCAGAATCCACAGCTTCTACCATCCGGTGGCAGCTTCTTTGCACCCTCAGCTGGCATTTCCTGGGCATCTGCCCACTCACGACATTGTCGCGACTCTTGGACTTGGTCCCCTTGTTTTACAGGTACTCAGGTCCGGAAATCCACTGTTGTTGCTTTGCTGGTGTTGGTCTTCCTTGCAGAAACCCCCTATCACGACTTCTGTGCTCTCTGGTGTTTATAGGTGCACTTTACACCTACTTTTCAGGGTCTTGGGGTGGGCTATTTTCCTAACCCTCACTGTTTTCTTACAGTCCCAGCGACCCTCTACAAACTCACATAGGTTTGGGGTCCATTCGTGGTTCGCATTCCACTTTTGGAGTATATGGTTTGTGTTGCCCCTATACCTATGCGCTCCTATTGCAATCTACTGTAACTTTACATTGCTTGCATTACTTCCTTTTGCGATTACTGCATATTTTTGGTATTGTGTACATATATCTTGTGTATATTTGGCATCCTCATACTGAGGGTACTCACTGAGATACTTTTGGCATATTGTCATAAAAATAAAGTACCTTTATTTTTAGTATATCTGTGTATTGTGTTTTCTTATGATATTGTGCATATGACACCAGTGGTATAGTAGGAGCTTTGCATGTCTCCTAGTTCAGCCTAAGTTGCTCTGCTATAGCTACCTTCTATCAGCCTAAGTTGCTAGAAACACCTCTACACTAATAAGGGATAACTGGACCTGGTACGGAGTGTAAGTACCCCTTGGTACCCACTACAAGCCAGGCCAGCCTCCTACATTGATTGTGCAGCGGTGGGATAAGTACCTGCAACTACTTACCACTTTGTCATTGTAAACTTTTCATTAGAGAATAATATACAAAACAAGTTCAGTGTATGTACACCTAACCAAAAAGGTTTGCTTTTCTTCTCTTACACTATCTGCTAAGTGCTGAAAAGTACCTCTAAACTTTCAAAAAGTTGAACAAGTTTTTTTTTCCTGTTCTTTAAAAAGTCCTAAAACCTTTTCTCTCTTTTATCTGTCCCTAAACTTTTTTCTGTCATGTCTGGTGTAGGAATCCCTCTTAATTTGGTCAGTACTGCTTATGACCACCTTAACTTTAAGAGCCTAAGGAGTCTCTGCATTGATAGAGGTTTAGTGATAAGTAAGAACCCTTCTAGAGAGTTATTGTCTAATATGCTTATTGAGAATGATAAGGCCCAGGGTGGCACCTCATCTGAAAAGTTGATAGATAGCTCACACTCTGACTCAGGGGAGCCCCTTGAGAGAGTGTTACAGGGTTCCCTTCTTAATCTGCCCCTTAGCAGACCACCTAGCAATGCTGGTAGTAATAGAAGCTCCCATCACAGTAGGGATGTTTTTGTTCCTGGAGGCCAGGTTGTTAGGGTGCCAACTGCTAGGGACAGGTCTCCCTCTGCTCATTCTAATCTTTCTTCTGTGTCAAAGCATTAACTACCCACCCACCCTGATGACAAGATGTTAGAAAGGGAACTCAACAAGTTGAGAGTGGAAGAGTCCAGGCTGAAGCTTAAACAGCAACAGTTGGCTCTAGACGGGGAATCCCTAGACTTAGAAAAAGAGAGACAGAGGTTGGGGTTAGAACCCAATGGTGGCAGCAGCAGTATTCCATATAGCAATCCTGTGAGAGAGCATGATTCTGGGAATCTGCATAAGATAGTTCCCCCTTACAAGGAGGGGGGTGACATTAACAAGTGGTTTGCTGCACTTGAGAGGGCCTGTATGGTACAGGGGGTCCCTCAAAGGCAGTGGGCTGCTATCCAATGGCTATCTTTCAGTGGAAAGGGTAGGGATAGGCTCCTTACTGTGAAGGAAAGTGATGCCAATAATTTTACAGTTTTGAGGAATGCACTCTTGGATGGATTTGGCTTAACCACTGAACAATACAGGATTAAGTTCAGAGAAACCAGAAAAGAGTCCCCACAAGACTGGGTAGACTTTGTTGACTATTCAGTGAAGGCCTTGGAGGGGTGGTTACATGGCAGTAAAGTTTCTGACTATGAAAGTCTGTATAATCTTATTCTGAGAGAGCATATTCTGAATAACTGTGTGTCAGACTTGTTACACCAATATCTAGTGGACTCAGATCTGACCTCTCCCCAAGAATTGGGAAAGAAGGCAGACAAATGGGTCAGAACAAGAGTGACCAGAAAAGTTCATACAGGGGGTGACAAGGATGGCAAGAAGAAAGATGGTGAGAAATCTCAGGATAAGCATGGGGATAAGGGTAAAACCAAAGATCCTTCTTCAAATCCTAAACACTCTCCAGGGGGTGAGGATAAATCAAATTCTTCCTCTTCTTCACAACATACACACATTAAAAAGCCTTGGTACTTTGTGTGTAAAAATAAAGGCCATAGGCCAGGGTATAAGTCCTGTCCAGGTAAACCCCCTGAGCCAAGCACCACTAATACATCAAACTCTAGTGCCCCTAGCAGTAGTGGTAATAGTGGTGGGACTGCTGGCAACAGTCAACGTAAGGGTGTAGTTGGGTTCACTTATGGGTCCATCATAGAAACTGGGGTAGTCAGTCCCAAGACAGTTTCTGTCACACCTAGTGGCATTGGCCTTGCCACACTGGCTGCTTGTCCCCTTACAATGGATAAGTACAGGCAGACAGTTTCAATAAATGGTGTTGAGGCCCAGGCCTACAGGGACACAGGTGCCAGTATCACTTTGGTGACTGAAAACCTAGTGGCTCCTGAACAACACATCATTGGACAACAGTACAAGATTATTGATGTCCATAACTCCACTAAGTTTCTTCCCTGAGCTATAGTTCGGCTTAGTTGGGGTGGAGTTACTGGCCCTAAGCAGGTGGTAGTGTCACCTACCTTACTTGTAGACTGTCTCTTAGGTAATGACCTAGAGACCTCAGGTTGGGCTGAGGTAAAGTTTTATACCCATGCACCCATGCTGGGTATCCCTGAGGAATTGTTCCCTCTCATTTCTACTGAAATGAAAAAGCAAAGGAGAGAAAAAGGCCTGAAAACTCAGGATCCCTCTCCAACAACAGGTAAAAAGGGTATCAAAGTATCCCCTACCCACCCTGCCATTCAGGATACCATTCCTGTGGTAGGAGAAACCTCTCCTGGGGTGGCACCTGTACCAAGGGAATCATCAGCTGGCATAGCTGTACTCCCTGAGGTGGAAGTACCTCTCTGTGGGATAACTAATATTGGTGAGAAAAAGGGCACCATTTTAGTTAACATGGAGCATCCCTCCAACCCTCCCAGAGAAACTTTAGTGTAGAAACCCTGCACTACCTCACAATACTTAAGACAGCAGCCCTGCCCTAGTGTGGAGCTCATAGGACAGCATCCCTGCCCTGCTCCAACTAAAGAGAAACAGCATCCCTGTTCTCTCTTCCAGCCATATGGACAAAGTTTTTGCCCAGCTATGGCTTTACTGAGACAGCATCCCTGTCTGGCATTCTCATCACTAGAAATAGGTCCAGTGGACAATTCCCACTGTTCTAAACTAAAACTTACTGATAGAAACTCTGAAAATATATCTTCACATTGTTGGTTAGCTAAAAAACTTCTAACAGGGTGGTTTACATCCCCACAGGGAAGTAACCATATAGTGGATGATAAAGGGAATAACCAGTCTATTGCAGAGCTACTCTCCATTTATCACCACTTAGACAATAAAGTCTCAACTGGCCAAGGGTAGCCTTATTGTCCTTCGTTTGGGGGGGTTGGGGGGGGGGGGGGGGTTGTGTGAGAAAGTAGCCTCTTTCTAGCCTTGTTACCCCCACTTTTGGCCTGTTTGTGAGTATATGTCAGGGAGTTTTCACTGTCTCACTGGGATCCTGCTAGCCAGGGCCCAGTGCTCATAGTGAAAACCCTATGTTGTCAGTATGTTTGTTATGTGTCACTGGGACCCTGCTAGCCAGGACCCCAGTGCTCATAAGTTTGTGACCTATATGTATGTGTTCCCTGTGTCTCACTGAGGCTCTGCTAACCAGAACCTCAGTGGTTATGCTCTCTCTGCTTTTCAAATTGTCACTAACAGGCTAGTGAACAATTTCACCAATTCACATTGGCATACTGGAACACCCTTATAATTCCCTAGTATATGGTACTGAGGTACCCAGGGTATTGGGGTTCCAGGAGATCCCTATGGGCTGCAGCATTTCTTTTGCCACCCATAGGGAGATCTGACAAATCTTACACAGGCCTGCCAGTGCAGCCTGAGTGAAATAACGTCCACGCTATTTCACAGCCATTTACCACTGCACTTAAGTAACTTATAAGTCACCTATATGTCTAACCTTCACCTGGTGAAGGTTGGGTGGAAAGTTACTTAGTGTGTGGGCTCCCTGGCACTAGCCAAGGTGCCCCCACATCGTTCAGGGCAAATTCCACGGCCTTTGTGATTGCGGGGACACCATTACACATGTGCACTATACATAGGTCACTACCTATGTATAGCGTCACAATGGTAACTCCGAACATGGCCATGTAACATGTCTAAGATCATGGAATTGTCACCCCAATGCCATTCTGGCACTGGGGAGACAATTCCATGATCCCCCGAGTCTCTAGCACAGACTGCCTTTCCCGAGGTTTCATTGCAGCTGCTGCCAACCCCTCAGACAGGTTTCTGCCCTCCTGGGGTCCAGCCAGGCTTGGCCCAGGAAGACAGAACAAGGACTTCCTCAGAGAGAGGGTGTTACACCCTCTCCCTTTGGAAAAAGGTGTCAGGGCTGGGGAGGAGTAGCCTCCCCCAGCCTCTGGAAATGCTTTGATGGGCACAGATGGTGCCCATCTCTGCATAAGCCAGTCTACACCGGTTCAGGGAACACCTCTGCAAGCTTCTTCACGATGTGGGACATCCATCCTCCAAAGGGGAAGTTCCTAGTCCTCTTCGTTCTTGCAGAATCCACAGCTTCTACCATCCGGTGGCAGCTTCTTTGCACCCACAGCTGGCATTTCCTGGGCATCTGCCCACTCCCGACTTGATCGTGACTCTTGGACTTGGTCCCCTTGTTCCACAGGTACTCTCGTCTGGAAATCCATTGTTGTTGCATTGCTGGTGTTGGTCTTCTTTGCAGAATTCCCCTATCACTACTTCTGTGTTCCTTGGGGAACTTAGGTGCACTTTGCACCCACTTTTCAGGGTCTTGGGGTGGGCTATTTTCATAACCCTCACTGTTTTCTTACAGTCCCAGCGACCCTCTACAAGCTCACATAGGTTTGGGGTCCATTCGTGGTTCGCATTCCACTTCTAGAGTATATGGTTTGTGTTGCCCCTATACCTATGTGCTCTCATTGCAACCTATTGTGACTGTACATTGCTTGCACTGTTTTCTATTGCTATTACTGCATAATTTTGGTATTGTGTACATATATCTTGTGTATATTTGCTATCCTCATACTGAGGGTACTCACTGAGATACTTTTGGCATATTGTCATAAAAATAAAGTACCTTTATTTTTAGTATATCTGTGTATTGTGTTTTCTTATGATATTGTGCATATGACACCAGTGGTACAGTGGGAGCTTTACACGCCTCCTAGTTCAGCCTAAGCTGCTTTATCAGCCAAAGCTGCTAGACACCTCTTCTACACTAATAAGGGATACCTGGACCTGGTGCAGAGTGTAAGTACCCCTTGGTACCCACTACAAAACAGGCCAGCCTCCTACAATTCTCCTTCTGAGGAAGAAGAATTTCCTCCCTGTGCAGAACCTTCACCAGATGAGCTGGCAGCAGACACTGCTGAGCTTTTGGGTGGAGGGGGGGCTTCCAGGGAAGAGCTGAGTGTGGCACAGCAATCCTGTCCCACATTAGAGGGTCTCAGACAGCAAGCTGTCAAACAGCAAAATGGGGATGTCAGTGACTCACATAGAGTTTAATTGGAGGACAACCTCTTGTACACAAAGGCAAGGGACCCAAAACCTGGAGCAGCCAGGAGATTGGTCATTCCTCTGCAGTACAGAGAGTTCCTCCTAAATCTGGCACATTACATTCCTTTGGCTGGGCATTTGGGCCAGATCAAAACTTAGGAAAGGCTTGTCCCCCTGTTTCACTGGCCTAGGATGCCAGAGGACACTAAAGATGTTTTCAAGGCTCGTGTGACCTGCCAAGCCAGTGCCAAGACTGGTGGCACACCAAAGGCCCCTAATTCCACTACCTGTGGTTGGGGTCCCCTTTGAAAGGGTAGGGGTTGACATAGTTGGCCCCCTGGACCCTCCTACTGCTTCATGCAATAGGTTTATCTTGGTGGTTGTGGACCATGCCACAAGATATCCTGAAGCAATTTCTCTACGGACCACTACAGCGCCTGCAGTGGCAAAAGCCCTCCTGGGAATCTTTTCCAGGGTGGGTTTCCCAAAAGAGGTTGTATCAGACAGGGGTAGCAACTTTATGTCTGCATACTTGAAAGCTATGTGGAAGGAATGTGGTGTAACCTACAAATTCACCACTCCTTATCATCCACAGACTAATGGAGTGGTAGAGAGGTTTAATAAAACTCTCAAAGGTATGATAATGGGACTCCCTGAAAAACTCAGGAGGAGATGGGATGTCCTGTTACCTTGCCTCCTTTTTGCTTACAGGGAGGTACCCCAGAAAGGAGTGGGCTTCAGCCCCTTTGAACTCCTCTTTGGGCACCCTGTAAGATGTCCACTAACACTTGTGAAGGAGGGTTGGGAACAACCTTTAAAAGCTCCCAAATAGGACATAGTGGACTATGGACTTGGCCTAAGATCCAGAATGGCCGAGTACATAAAAAAGGCCAGTAAAAACCTTCAGGCCAGCCAAGAGCTCCAAAAGCAATGGCATGACCAGAAGGCTGTTCTGATTCAGTACCAACCAGGACAGAAGGTGTGGGTATTAGAGCCTGTGGCCCCAAGAGCACTCCAAGACAAATGGAGTGGACCTCATCTAATTGTTGAGAAAAAGGTTGAGGTTACCTATCTGGTAGACCTGGGTACTGCCAGGAGTCCCCTTAGGGTGATTCATGTCAACCGCCTAAAACCCTACTATGACAGGGCTGATCTCACCCTGCTCATGGCAACAGATGAAGGACAGGAAGAAGAGAGTGACCCTCTCCCTGATCTCTTCTCCACTGGAGAGGATGCTTTAGTGGAGGGAGTAGTTTTAGCAGATTGTCTGACTGCAGAAAAGAAAGACAACTGCATAAATCTCCTTGGACAATTTTCTAAACTCTTTTGAACTGTGCCAGGCACCACATCTTGGTGTGAACACACAATTGATACTGGAGACAGCTTGCCTGTCAAAAGTACAATCTATAGGCAGCCTGACCATGTCAGGGACTGCATAAAACAAGAGATTCAGAAAATGCTTGACCTAGGAGAGGTTTAACCTTAAGAAAGCCCATGGGCGAGTCCTGTGGTGCTTGTACCAAAGCCTCACTCAAAATATGGAAAAAGGGAGATGAGGTTTTGTGTTGATTACAGAGGTTTCAATCAAGTAACTAAAACTGATGTTCACCCTATACCCAGGGCAGATGAGCTCATAGATACACTGGCATCTGCCAAGTATCTAAGCACCTTTGATTTGACTGCAGGGTATTGGCAGATCAAATTGGCTGAGGATGCTAAACCTAAAACTGCATTTTCAACTATAGGAGGGCACTACCAGTTTACAGTGATGCCCTTTGGGTTGAAAAATGCACCTGCCACTTTTCAGAGGTTGGTGAACACAGTCCTGCAAGGGTTGAAGGCTTTTAGTGCAGCATATCTAGATGATATAGCTGTCTTTAGCTCCACCTGGAATGAGCACCCTGTCCACCTTTGGAACGTTTTGGAGGCCCTGCAAAAGGCAGACCTCACTATCAAGGCCTCAAAGTGCCAGATAGGGCAGGGAAAGGTGGTTTATCTGGGACACCTGGTAGGTGGAGAACAGATTGCACCACTTCAGGGGAAAATCCAAACAATCATGGATTGGTTTCCCCCTACAACACAGACCCAAGTGAGAGCCTTCCTAGGCCTCACTGGGTATTACAGGAGATTCATTAAAAACGATGGCTCCTTAGCAGCCCCACTCACCAGTAAAAAGATGCCTAAAAAGGTATTGTAGACAGCTAGCTGTCAGAAAGCTTTTGAGGAGCTCAAACAGGCCATGTGCACTGCACCTGTCCTAAAAAGCCCATGTTACTCCAATAAATTAATTGTTCAAACTGATGCATCTTAACTAGGGGTAGGGGCAGTCTTATCACAACTGAATTCTGAGGGCCAGGATTAACCAGTTGCTTTTATCAGCAGAAGGTTGACCCTTAGAGAAAAGCGTTGGTCTGCCATAGAGAGGGAGGCCTTTGCTGTGGTCTGGGCACTGAAGAAGTTGAGGCCATACCTGTTTGGCACTCACTTCATTGTTCAGACAGACCACAAACCTCTACTTTGGCTAAAACAAATGAAAGGTGAAAACCCTAAATTGTTGAGGTGGTCCATATCTTTACAGGGAATGGACTATACAGTGGAACATAGACCAGGGAGTACCCACTCCAATGCAGATGGACTCTCCAGATATTTCCACTTAGACAATGAAGACTCATCAGGTCAGGGCTAGTGTTATTGTCCTTTGTTTGGGGGGGGGGGGGCGGGTTGTGTAGGAAAGTACCATCTTGCCTGGCATGTTACCCCCATATTTCACTGTATGTATGTTGTTTTAGTCTATGTGTCACTGGGACCCTGCCAGGCAGGACCGCTGTGCTCATAAGTATGTGCCCTGTATGTGTTCCCTGTGTGATGCCTAACTGTCTCACTAAGGCTCTGCTAACCAGAACCTCAGTGGTTATGCTCTCTCTGCTTTCCAAATTTGTCGCTAACAGGCTAGTGACCAAATTTACCAATTCACATTGGCATACTGGTGCACCCATATAATTCCCTAGTATATGGTACTGAGGTACCCAGGGTGTTGGGGTTGCAGGAGATCCCTATGGGCTGCAGCATTTCTTTTGCCACCCATAGGGAGCTCTGACAATTCTTACACAGGCCTGCCAGTGCAGCCTGAGTGAAATAACGTCCACGTTATTTCACAGCCATTTACCACTGCACTTAAGTGACTTATAAGTCACCTATATGTCTAACCTCCACCTGGTGAAGGTTGGGTGCAAAGTTACTTAGTGTGTGGGCACCCTGGCACTAGCTAAGGTGCCCCCACATCGTTCAGAGCAAATTCCCCAGACTTTGTGAGTGCCGGGACACCATTACACACATGCACTGTACATAGGTCACTACCTATGTACAGCGTCACAATGGTAACTCCGAACATGGCCATGTAACATGTCTAAGATCATGGAATTGTCACCCCAATACCATTCTGGCATTGGGGGGACAATTCCATGATCCCCTGAGCACAGAACCCAGGTACTGCCAAACTGCCTTTCCGGGCTCTCCACTGCAGCTGCTGCTGCTGCCAACCCCTCAGACAGGTTTCTGCCCTCCTGAGGTCCAGGCAGCCCTGTCCCAGGAAGGCAGAACAAAGGACTTCCTCTGAGAGATGGTGTAACACCCTCTCCCTTTGGAAATAGGTGTGAGGGCTGGGGAGGAGTAGCCTCCCCCAGCCTCTGGAAATGCTTTGATGGGCACAGATGGTGCCCATCTCTGCATAAACCAGTCTACACCGGTTCAGGGATCCCCCAGCCCTGCTCTGGCGCGAAACTGGACAAAGGAAAGGGGAGTGACCACTCCCCTGACCTGCACCTCCCAGGGGAGGTGCCCAGAGCTCCTCCAGTGTGTCCCAGACCTCTGCCATCTTGGAAACAGAGGTGTTTGTGGCACACTGGACTGCTCTGAGTGGCCAGTGCCAGCAGGTGACGTCAGAGGCTCCTTCTGATAGGCTCTTACCTCTCTTAGTAGCCAATCCCCCTTCCTAGGTAGCCAAACCTCCTTTTCTGGCTATTTAGGGTCTCTGCTTTGGGGATCTCATCAGATAACGAATGCAAGAGCTCATCAGAGTTCCTCTGCGTCTCCCTCTTCACCTTCTGCTAAAGGATCGACTGCTGACTGCTCAGGACGCCTCCAAGACCGCAACAAAGTAGCAAGACGACTACTAGCAACCTTGTATCGCTTCATCCTGCCAGCTTTCTCGACTGTTTCCAGGTGGTGCATGCTCTGGGGGTAGCCTGCCTCCTCTCTGCACCAGGAGCTCTGAAGAAATCTCCAGTGGGTCGACGGAATCTTCCCCCTGCAACCGCAGGCACCAAACGACTGCATCACTGGTCCTCTGGGTCCCCTCTCAGCACAACGAGCGTGGTCCGTGGAACTCAGCAACTCTGTCCAAGTGACTCCCACAGTCCAGTGACTCTTCAGTCAAAGTTTGGTGGAGGTAAGTCCTTGCCTCCCCACGCTAGACTGCATTGCTAGGTACTGCGTGATTTGCAGCTGCTCCGGCTCCTGTGCACTCTTCCAGGATTTCCTTTGTGCACAGCCAAGCCTGGGTCCCCGACACTCTAACCTGCAGTGCACAACCTTCTGCTTTGTCCTCCGGCATCGTGGGACTCCCTTTTGTGACTTTGCGTGGACTCCGGTTCACTCTTCTTCCAAGTGCCTGTTCAGGTACTTCTGCGGGTGCTGCCTGCGTCTGTGAGGGCTCCCTGACTTGCTGGGTGCAGCCTTCTGTCTCCTCCTCCAAGTGGCGACATCATGGTCCCTCCTGGGCCACAGCAGCACCCAAAAACCTCTACCGCAATCCTTGCAGTTAGCAAGGCTTGTTTGCAGTCTTTCTGCGTGGGAACACCTCTGCAAGCTTCGTCACGACGTGGGACATCCATCCTACAAAGTGGAAGTTCCTAGTCCTCTTCTTTCTTGCAGAACTCCAAGCTTCTTCCAACCGGTGGCAGCTTCGTTGCACCCTCAGCTGGCATTTCCTGGGCTCCTGCCCACTCTCGACACTGTCACGACTTTTGGACTTGGTCCCCTTGTCTTACAGGTACTCAGGTCTGGAAATTCACTGTTGTTGGATTGCTGGTGTTTGTTCTTCCTGCAGAATCCCCCTATCACGACTTCTGTGCTCTCTGGGGGTAGTTGGTGCACTTTACACCTACCTTTCAGGGTCTTGGGGTAGGTTATTTTTCTAACCCTCACTGTTTTCTTACAGTCCCAGCGACCCTCTACAAGCTCACATAGGTTTGGGGTCCATTTGTGGTTCGCATTCCACTTTTGGAGTACATGTTTATGTTGCCCCTATACCTATGTGCCCCTTTTGCAATCTATTGTAACTTTACACTGCTTGCATTACTTTTCTTGCTATTACCTGCATAATTTTGGTTTGTGTACATATATCTTGTGTATATCTCTTATCCTCATACTGAGGGTACTCACTGAGATACTTTTGGCATATTGTCATAAAAATAAAGTACCTTTATTTTTAGTACTTCTGTGTATTGTGTTTTCTTATGATATTGTGCATATGACACCAGTGGTATAGTAGGAGCTTTACATTTCTCCTAGTTCAGTCTAAGCTGCTTTGACATAGCTACCTTCTATCAGCCTTAGCTTCTAGAAACACCTCTTCTACACTAATAAGGGATAACTGGACCTGGCACAAGGTGTAAGTACCTCTGGTACCCACTACAACCCAGGCCAGCCTCCTACAACCCTGACCCTCTAAGGGACTGCATCAAAGCAGAGGTCCAAAAGATGCTGGACCTAGGAGTCATTGAGCACTCTGATAGCCCTTGTGCTAGCCCAGAAGTTCTGGTCCTAAAGCCCCACTCTCAAAATGTGAAAAGAGAGATGAGGTTTTGTGTTGACTATAGAGGGCTAAATACAGTAACCAAAACTGATGCTTATCCTACCCCCAGGGCAGATTAGCTCACAGATACACTGGCATCTTCCAAGTATCTTTCCACTTTTGACCTTACTGGTGGCTATTGGCAGATTAAGTTGTCAGAAGATGCTAAAAAAAACTGCATTCTCTACCATTGGAGGGCACTACCAATTTACAGTAATGCCCTTTGGCTTAAACAATGCACCTTAGACTTTTCAGAGGCTGGTGAACACAGTCCTCCAAGGTTTGGAAGCCTACAGAGCAGCATATCTAGATGGTATAGCTGTCTTTATCTCCACCTGGGATGATCATGTGGTCCACCTCTGGAATGTTTTGGAGGCTCTGCAAAAAGCAGGCCTCACTATCCAGGCTTCAAAGTGCCAGATAGGGCAGGGGAAGGTGGTTTATCTGGGCCACCTAGTAGGTGGAGAACAGATTCTGCCACTACAGGGTAAGATCCAAACCATTTTTGTTTGGACTCCCCCTATCACACAAACCCAGGTCAGAGCCTTCTTGGGCCTCACTGGATATTACAGGAGGTTCATTAAGAACTATGGCTCCATTGTTGCCCCTCTTAATGACCTCACCACCAAGAAAATGCCCAAAAAGGTATTATGGTCAGGCAGCTGTCAAAAATCTTTTCAGAACTCAAACAGGCCATGTGCTCTGCACTTGTCCTAAAAAGCCCTAACTACTCCAGTGATTATGTCCTCTCTCCCAAAACCCTATATTTCACCTACAATTGGCACACTGGTGCCCCATTATAAGTCCCTAGTATATGGTACCTGGGTACCCAGGGCATAGGTGTTCCAGGGTATCTCTATGGGCTGCAGCATATATTTTGCCACCCATAGGTAGCCCAAGCAAAGGGTTCTGCAAGACTCCCATTGCAGCCTGCGTGAAAAGGTGCAATCACCCTTTCACTACCACTTTACACTGCACCAGGTCACTTATAAGTCACACCTATGGCAGGCCTTTTAGCCCAGAGGGCAGAATGCAAGGTAGCTGTGTGTGAGGGCACCCCAGCACTAGCAGAGGAGCCCCCATGAACTCCAGGCCCATTTTCAGGGACTTCGTGAGTGCAGGGACGCAATTTTACTCATGTACGGGACATAGGTCAATACCTATGTCCAGCTACATAATGGTAACTCCGAACATAGGCATGCTTGGTATCACACATTTTGGAATCATACCCCAGTGCTTTTGCAAGCATTGGTTGTATGATTCCATGCACTCTGGGGCTCCTTAGAGGACCCCCAGTATTGCCATTGCAGCCTTCTGAAGGTTTCAAGGCAGCCCAAGCTGCTGCCACCTCCCAGACAGGATGTGTGTCCTCCTGTTGCTTGGGAAGCTCAAGCCCTTGGGAAGGGTAGCCTCCCCAAGCCACTGGCAATGCTTTGAAGGGCACATTTGGTGTCTTCCTTGCATAAACCAGTCTATACCAGTTCAGGGACCCCCAGTCCCTTCTCCGACGGAAAGTGGTCAAGGAAGAGGGGAATGACCACTCCCCTGTCCATCATAGGGGTGGTGCTCAGAACTCCTCCAGAGGGTCCCTGGGTTTTGCCATCTTGGATTCCAAGGTGCTGTGATACTCTGAGAGCATCTGAGTGGCCAGTGCTAGCAGGTGACATCAGAGACCCCTCCTGAAAGGTGCTTACCTGGTTAGGTGACCAATCCCCATCTCAGGGCTATTTAGGGTCTCTCCTCTGGGTGTTTCCTCAGATTCGGTTTTTGCAAGACTCCAGCAGGAATCCTCTGCAACCTCTGCTTCACCTTCTACCATCAGCTCAACCACAGAACTGCTCCAGAAACTCTACAACTGCAACAAAGTATCTAAGAAGGCTAATGCAACTCTGTAACTTGAGCTCCTGCTAGCAACTGCAACACTTTCCAGGTCGTGCACATTGCGAGGACTGCCTGTCTTCATCCTGCACCACAAGGACCGAAGTACTCTCCAGTGGAGTGACGGAGTCACTTCCCTGCTTCAGCAGGCACCTCTCTGCAGCGACAACCAGTACTCTGGGACCCCTCTCCTGACAACGAGCGTGGATCCTGGAACACAAGTGGTGGACCGAAGTAACCCTGACTGTCCAAAGGTCCAGCTGTCCAAATTTGGTGGAAGTAAGAGCTTGCCTGCCCAAGCCAGACAGTATCCCTGTGCACCGCGTGTTTTGCAGCTCCTAGGGCTTCTGTGCGCTTCTTCAAGGAATCCTTCATGCACAGCATAGCCCAGGTCACCAGCACTCTATCCTGCGATGCTCAGCTCCCTGAGTTGTTCTTTTGGCAGCGTGGGATCCCTCTGTGTAGGGCTGTGACAACCACAATTTGTATCTCCTTTGTCTCCATGTCCTGGGACTCCTGTGGATGCTGCCTGGTCTTCTGAGGGCTCTCTGAAGTGCTGAGAGACCCTTCTGTCTCCCCAGTCTGAGTTGAGACCCCCAGGTCCCTCCTAGGTCCAGGTAGTGCCTTTTTCTGCCAAACACGTCTTTTGCGTGAGCTAAGGCTTGTTGGCAGAATCCAACGACAAAAACCAGCCTGCAGCCATCTACCCGACGTGGGACAACTCTTGCACCAAGCAGGAACCCGCAGCTGTCTTCTTTGGTGCATTGCTGACTTTTCCTTCCAACAGGAGGATCCACTTTTGCACCTTCATCCGGGTTAGCAGGGGCTCCTGTTACTCCTGGACTCTTCAGCTGTTCTTGGACTTGGTCTCCTCTCTCCACAGGTCTTCAGGTCCAGGAATCCATCACTGGTGTCTTGCTGTCTTGCTTGGTTTTTGCATAATCCCTCATCAGGACTTCTAGTGTGTTCTGAGGAAACTTGCTGTACTTTACTCCTACTTTCCTGGGCTCTGGGGTGGGGTATTTTACTAACCTTTGGCGTTTTCTTACACTCCCAGTGCCCCGCTACACACTACACTTGCCTAGGTGGGAAACCGACATTTGCATTCGACTATTTTAGTATATGGTTTATGTTCCCAGTAGGCCCATTGCAACCTATGGTGTTTTCACTGTTTGCACTATTTTATGACTGTTTACTTTACCTGATTTTGGTTACTAGTGTATATTTTGTGTATAATACTTACCTCCTAAGGGAGTATAGCCTCTAAGATATTTTCGGCCTTATGTCACTAAAATAAAGTACCTTTTGGTAACACTGAGTATTGTCTTTCTTGTGTGGGACTACAGTGGTATTGCAAGAGCTTTGCATGCCTCCTAGTTCAGCCTTGGCTGCTCTGCCTACAGCTACCTCTAGACAGCCTGGCTTCTAGACACCGTCTACATTTCACTAATAAGGGATAACTGGACCTGGTATAATGTGTATGTACCTTAGGTACTCATTACAAACCAGGCCAGCCTCCTACATTGGTGGTGCAGAGGTGGTATAAGTACTTGCAATTGCCTTATCACTCTGTCACTGGTGCTTTCCA
The DNA here is from genome assembly GCF_031143425.1 of Pleurodeles waltl. Taxonomy (NCBI): domain Eukaryota; kingdom Metazoa; phylum Chordata; class Amphibia; order Caudata; family Salamandridae; genus Pleurodeles; species Pleurodeles waltl. The sequence goes on from NC_090444.1 coordinate 852,889,263, forward strand.
CAATAAAGTGTACTTCTAGTACTTAGAGCTATACATAAGTATACCTAGCAGTCTCACTTTCACTCTAAAACTTCAAAAAAATTAGACAAAGTAGGTCTTCTTCTTTTCTCAACTTTTTCCTAACTTTTTTTACCACTATGGTGGTCATTCCGACTTAGGCGGGCGGCGGTTGCCGCCCGCCCGTCGGAATCCGCCTGAATACCGCCCCGCGGTCAATTGACCGCGAGGGGTATTCTGACTTTCCCGCTGGGCCGGCGGGCGATCTGATTCAGATCGCCCGCCGGCCCAGCGGGAAAGCGCCTTCCACAAGGAAGCCGGCTCGGAATCGAGCCGGCGGAGTGGAAGGCGTGCGACGGGTGCAGCAGCACCCGTCGCGCTTTTCAGTGTCTGCATCGCAGACACTGAAAAGCCTAGTTGGGCCCTGTTAGGGGGCCCCTGCCGTGCCCATGCCATGGGCATGGGCACGGCAGGGGCCCCCAGGGGCCCCGCGACCCCCCCTACCGCCATCCTGTTCATGGCGGCTTTCCCACCATGAACAGGATGGCGGTAGGGGGGGTCAGAATCCCCTCGGCGGCGCAGCGAGCTGCGCCGCCTTGGAGGATTCTAAGGGTCAGTGGAAAACCGGCGGGAGACCGCCGGTTTTCCCGTTCTGACCGCGGCCAAAGCGCCGCGGTCAGAATGACCAAGGGAGCACCGCCGGCCTGTCGGCGGTGCTCCCGCCCCCGTTGGCCCTGGCGGTAGGGAACCGCCAGGGTCAGAATGAGGCCCTATGTCTTCTACTGAGGCCTCCCCTAAGGTTATCAAGACAACTTATGAAAACCTTAACTTTAAAAGTCTGAGGGGGCTTTGATTAGAAAGAAGCTTAGGGATTGGGATGAACCCCAATAAGGATTTCCTTTTAAACCTCCTCTTGCAAGATGATCAGGAGCATTCTGATAGTCATGTAGAACGAGAAGGGGAGATAGAAGGGGATTCAAACCAGGTTGATTCAGGAGAGGGTCCTGAAAATGCATGGGAGGGTCCTTCCACAGCTCTTTCCTTTAGCAGACCTTCTAGTGTATATGGTAGTGTGAAGGGGTCACACACAGATAGGGCAACCTTCACACCTAGAGGCTAGGTCACTAGGGTCACACAAGTTAAGTAAAGATCATCCTCTGCTTTCCTGTGTCACCTGTGTTTCAAAGGTGTCCCACACATCCAACCCTGAGGACAACTCTCTAGAAAACTGTGTGTAATACTTACCTCAGGGAGTATAGCCTCTAGGATATTTTTGGCCTTTATTTTTGGTAACACTGAGTATTGTCTTTCTTGTGTGTGACTACTGTGTGACTACAGTGGTATTGCAAGAGCTTTGCATGTCTCCTAGCTCAGCCTTGGCTGCTCTTCATACAGCTACCTCTAGACACTACCTACATTTCATCAATAAGGGATAACTGGACCTGGTATAAGGTGTAAGTACCTTAGGTATGTGTAGGAGGCTGGACTGGCTTGTAGTGAGTACCAAGGGGTACTTGCACCTTGCACCAGGCCCAGTTATCCCTTATTAGTGTATAGGGTGTCTAGCAGCTTAGGCTGATAGATAATGGTAGCTTAGCAGAGCAGCTTAGGCTGAACTAGGAGACGTGTGAAGCTACTACAGTACCACTTAGTGTCATATGCACAATATCATAAGAAAACACAATACACAGTTATACTAAAAATAAAGGTACTTTATTTTTATGACAATATGCCAAAGTATCTTAGAGTGTACCCTCAGTGAGAGGATAGGAAATATACACAAGATATATATACACAATAGCAAAAATATGCAGTATAGTCTTAGAAAACAGTGCAAACAATGTATAGTTACAATAGGATGCAATGGGGAAACATAGGGATAGGGGCAACACAAACCATATACTCCAGAAGTGGAATGCGAACCACGAATGGACCCCAAACCTATGTGACCTTGTAGAGGGTCGCTGGGACTATTAGAAAATAGTGAGAGTTAGCAAAATAACCCACCCCAAGACCCTGAAAAGTGAGTGCAAAGTGCACCAAAGTTCCCCTAAGGACAAAATAGTCGTGTTAGAGGGAGAATGCAAGGAAAACACAAATCAGCAATGCAACAACGATGGATTCCTGTCTGAGGGTACCTGTGGAACAAGGGGACCAAGTCCAAAAGTCACAAGCAGCTCGGAGATGGGCAGATGCCCAAGAAATGCCAGCGGTTGGTGCAAAGAAGCTCTTACTAGGCTGAAGAACTGTGAATACTGCAGGAACGACAAGGGCTAGAGACTTCCCCTTTGGAGGATGGATCCCCCACGCCTTGGAGAGTCGTGCAGAAGTGTTTTCCCGCCGAATGGACGCCAACAAGCCTTGCTACACGCAAATCGTGCGTTTGGCGTTTTTGGACGCTGCTGGGGCCCAGGAGGGACCAGGAGGTCGCAAATTGGACCTGCAGAGAGAGGGGACGTCGAGCAAGACAAAGAGCCCTCACTGAAGCAGGTAGCACCCGGAGAAGTGCCAGAAACAGGCACTACGAGGATGCGTGAAACGGTGCTCGCCGAAGTTGCACAAAGGAGTCCCACGTCGCCGGAGACCAACTTAGAAAGTCGTGCAATGCAGGTTAGAGTGCCGTGGACCCAGGCTTGGCTGTGCACACAGGATTTCCGCCGGAAGTGCACAGGGGCCGGAGAAGCTTGCAAAGTCGCGGTTCCCAGCAATGCAGCCCAGCGAGGTGAGGCAAGGACTTACCTCCACCAAACTTGGGCTGAAGAGTCACTGGACTGTGGGGGTCACTTGGACGGTGTCGCTGGATTCGAGGGACCTCGCTCGTCGTGCTGAGAGGAGACCCAAGGGACCGGAGATGCAGCTTTTTGGTGCCTGCGGTTGCAGGGGGAAGATTCCGTCGACCCACGGGAGATTTCTTCGGAGCTTCTGGTGCAGAGAGGAGGCAGACTACCCCCACAGCATGCACAAGCAGGAAAACAGTCGAGAAGGCGGCAGGATCAGCGTTACAGAGTTGCAGTAGTCGTCTTTGCTACTATGTTGCAGGTTTGCAGGCTTCCAGCGCGGTCAGCGGTCGATTCCTTATCAGAAGGTGAAGAGGGAGATGCAGAGGAACTCGGCTGAGCTCATGCATTCGTTATCTAAAGTTTCCCCAGAGACAGAGACCCTAAATAGCCAGAAAAGAGGGTTTGGCTACCTAGGAGAGAGGAAAGGCTACTAACACCTGAAGGAGCCTATCAGCAGGAGTCTCTGACGTCACCTGGTGGCACTGGCCACTCAGAGCAGTCCAGTGTGCCAGCAGCACCTCTGTTTCCAAGATGGCAGAGGTCTGGAGCACACTGGAGGAGCTCTGGACACCTCCCAGGGGAGGTGCAGGTCAGGGGAGTGGTCACTCCCCTTTCCTTTGTCCAGTTTCGCGCCAGAGCAGGGGCTAAGGGGTCCCTGAACCAGTGTAGACTGGCTTATGCAGAATTGGGCACATCTGTGCCCAACAAAGCATTTCCAGAGGCTGGGGGAGGCTACTCCTCCCCTGCCTTCACACCATTTTCCAAAGGGAGAGGGTGTCACACCCTCTCTCAGAGGAAGTTCTTTGTTCTGCCATCCTGGGCCAGGCCTGGCTGGACCCCAGGAGGGCAGCTGCCTGTCTGAGGGGTTGGCAGCAGCAGCAGCTGCAGTGAAACCCCAGGAAGGGCAGTCTGGCAGTACCAGGGTCTGTGCTACAGACCACTGGGATCATGGAATTGTACCAACAATGCCAGGATGGCATAGAGGGGGCAATTCCATGATCATAGACATGTTACATGGCCATATTCGGAGTTACCATGGTGAAGCTACATATAGGTAGTGACCTATATGTAGTGCACGCGTGTAATGGTGTCCCCGCACTCACAAAGTTCAGTGAATTGGCTCTGAACAATGTGGGGGCACCTTGGCTAGTGCCAGGGTGCCCTCACACTAAGTAACTTTGCACCTAACCTTTACCAGGTAAAGGTTAGACATATAGGTGACTTATAAGTTACTTAAGTGCAGTGTAAAATGGCTGTGAAATAACGTGGACGTTATTTCACTCAGGCTGCAGTGGCAGGCCTGTGTAAGAATTGTCAGAGCTCCCTATGGGTGGCAAAAGAGATGCTGCAGCCCATAGGGATCTCCTGGAACCCCAATACCCTGGGTACCTTAGTACCATATACTAGGGAATTATAAGGGTGTTCCAGTAAGCCAATGTAAATTGGTAAAAATGGTCACTAGCCTGTTAGTGACAATTTGAAAGTAATGAGAGAGCATAACCACTGAGGTTCTGGTTAGCAGAGCCTCAGTGAGACAGTTAGGCACCACACAGGGAACATATACATGCACACCTATGAGCACTGGGGCCCTGTGTGACAGGGTCCCAGTGACACATACATATAGGCCACAAACCTATGAGCACTGGGGTCCTGACCAGCAGGATCCCAGTGACACATAACAAACATACTGAAACCATAGTGTTTTCACTATGAGCACTGAGGCCTGGCTATCAGGATCCCAGTGAGACAGTGAAAACAGTGACAAACACCCTGACATACACTCACAAACAGGCCAAAAGTGGGGGTAACAAGGCTAGAAAGAGGCTACCTTCTCACACAACCCCCCCCCAAACGAAGGACAATAAGGCTAACCTTGGCCAGTTGAGACTTTATTGTCTAAGTGGTGATAAGTAGAGAGTAGCTCTGCAATAGACTGGTTACTCCCTTTATCATCCACTATATGGTTACTTCCCTGTGGGGATGTAAACCACCCTGTTTGAAGTTTTTTAGCTAAGCAACAATGTGAAGATGTATTTTCAGAGTTTCTATCAGTAAGTTTTAGTTTAGAGCAGTGGGAATTGTCCACTGAACCTATTTGTAGTGATGGAAATGCCAGACAGGGATGCTGTCTCAGAAAAGCCATAGCTGGGCAAAAACTTTGTCCATATGGCTGGAAGAGAGAACAGGGATGCTGTTTCTCTTGGGTTGGAGCAGGGCAGGGATGCTGTCCTATGAGCTCCACACTAGGGCAGGGATGCTGTCCTAAGTGTTGTGAGGCAGTGCAGAGTTTCTGCACTAAAGTTTCTCTGGGAGGGTTGGAGGGATGCTCCATGTTAACTAAAATGGTGCTCTTTTTCTCACCAATGCTAGTTATCCCACAGAGAGGTACTTCCACCTCAGGGAGTCCAGCTTTGCCAGCTGATGATTCCCTTGGAACAGGTGCCACCCCAGGAGAGGTTTCTCCCACCACAGGAATAGTATCCTGAATGGTAGGGTGGTTAGGGGATACTGTGATACCCTTTTTACCTGTTGATGGAGAGGGATCCTGAGTTTTCAGGCCTTCTCTCCTTTGCTTTTTCATTTCACTTGAAATGAGAGGGAACAATTCCTCAGGGATGCCCAGCATGGCTGCATGGGCATAAAACTCTACATCAGCCCAACCTGAGGCCTCTAGGTCATTACCTAAGAGACAGTCTACAGGTAAGCTAGGTGATACCACCACCTGCTTAGGGCCAGTAACTCCACCCCAACTAAACTGAATTATAGCTAAGGGAAGAAACTTAGTGGAGTTATGGACATCAATAATCTTATACTGTTGTCCAATGATGTGTTGTTCAGGAGGCACTAGGTTTTCAGTCACCAAAGTGAAACTGGCACCTGTGTCCCTGTAGGCCAAGGCCTCAACACCATTTATTGAAACTGTCTGCCTGTACTTATCCATTGTAAGGGGACAAGCAGCCAGTGTGGCAAGGCCAGTGCCACTAGGTGTGACAGAAACTGTCTTGGGACTGATTACATCAGTTTCCACTATGGACCCATAAGTGAACCCAACTACACCCTTTGCTTGACTGTTGCCAGCAGTCCCACCACTAGTACCACTACTGCTAGGGGCACTAGAGCTTGATGTATTAGTGGTGGTAGGCTCAGGGGGTTTACCTGGACAGGACTTATCCCCTGGCCTATGGCCTCTATTTTTACACACAAAGCACCAAGGCTTTTTAATGTGTGCAGGTTGGGAAGAAGAGGAAGAATTTGTTTTATCCCCACCCTCTGAAGAGTGTTTAAGATTTGAAGTGGGATCTTTGGTTTTACCCTTATCCCCATGCTTATCTTGAGATTTTTCACCATCTTTCTTCTTATTGCCATCTTTGTCACCCCCTGTATGAACTTTTCTGTTCACTCTTGTTCTGACCCATTTGTCTGCCTTCTTTCCCAATTCTTGGGGAGAGGTCAGATCAGAGTCTACCAGGTACTGGTGCAACAAATCAGACACACAATTATTAAGTATATGCTCTCTCAGGATTGTGTTATACAGGCTTTCATAATCAGTAACTTTACTGCCATGTAACCACCCCTCCAAGGCCTTCACTGAATGGTCAATGAAATCAACCCAGTCTTGTGAAGACTCCTTTTTGGTCTCTCTGAACTTTATCCTGTACTGTTCAGTGGTTAAGCCATAACCATCCAGGAGTGCATTCTTAAGAACTTGGAAATTGTTAGCATCATTTTCTTTTACAGTAAGGAGCCTATCCCTACCTTTTCCAGTAAATGATAGCCATAGGATAGCAGCCCACTGCTTTTGAGGGACATCCTGTACAGCACAGGCCCTCTCAAGTGCAGCAAACCACTTGTTAATGTCATCCCCCTCCTTGTAAGGGGGAACTATCTTATGCAGATTCCTGGAATCATGCTCTTTTGCAGGATGACTATGGGGAATACTGCTGCTGCCACCATGGGTATCTAAACCCATCTTCTGTCTTTCCCTCTCTATTTCTAAAGACTGTCTATCCAAATCCAGCTGTTGCTTCTTGAGCTTCAGTCTGGTTTGTTCCACTCTCAATCTATTGAGCTCCCTTTCTAACAATCTGTCATCAGGGTGGGTGGGAGGGACATTTCTAGATACAGAGGTATGATGGGAATGAACAGAAGGAGACCTGTCCCTTACCAAGGGCACCCTAACAGCTTGGCTACCAGCATAATGTGAGAGCACATCATCAGTATGATGTGATTCAACCTCTGTACCAACTATGCTAGACTGTCTAGTAATGGGCAGGCTGAGAAGTTTCTTTCCTGAACCTTTTCCTGGGGGAGTCCCTGGATCAGATTGAGAACCATTAGCTACTTTTTCTACAGATTGGGCACTTATTGCCTTATCCTGTACTCTAAGCATATTAATTAACAGTTCTAAGGAAGGATTCTTCCCTACACTCAAACCTCTCTCTATGCAGAGACTCCTTGCTCCTTTCCAGCTAAGGTGATCATATGCAAGTTTGGACAGTTCAACTTTTTGGCCTGTGCCAGACATTTTTAGAGAGAGTTAAAGTGATAGACAAAGAGAAAAAAGTTTTCAGAACTTTTTGGAAAGACAGAAAAAACTTTTTAAACTTTTAAGAACTTTTTGAAAGTTTAGAAGTACTTTTCAGCACTTAGAAAAGAGTGAAAAGAGGAAATGCAAAACTTTTTGGCTATGTGTATATACACTGACCTTGTTTTGTATATTTTTCTCTTATGAAAAGTACAATGGCAAGAGTGGTAAGTAGTCTCAAAGCACTTATCCCACCGCTGCACAACCAATGTAGGAGGCTGGACTGGCTTGTAGTGAGTACCAAGGGGTACTTGCACCTTGCACCAGGCCCAGTTATCCCTTATTAGTGTATAGGGTGTCTAGCAGCTTAGGCTGATAGATAATGGTAGCTTAGCAGAGCAGCTTAGGCTGAACTAGGAGACGTGTGAAGCTACTACAGTACCACTTAGTGTCATATGCACAATATCATAAGAAAACACAATACACAGTTATACTAAAAATAAAGGTACTTTATTTTTATGACAATATGCCAAAGTATCTTAGAGTGTACCCTCAGTGAGAGGATAGGAAATATACACAAGATATATATACACAATAGCAAAAATATGCAGTATAGTCTTAGAAAACAGTGCAAACAATGTATAGTTACAATAGGATGCAATGGGGAAACATAGGGATAGGGGCAACACAAACCATATACTCCAGAAGTGGAATGCGAACCACGAATGGACCCCAAACCTATGTGACCTTGTAGAGGGTCGCTGGGACTATTAGAAAATAGTGAGAGTTAGCAAAATAACCCACCCCAAGACCCTGAAAAGTGAGTGCAAAGTGCACCAAAGTTCCCCTAAGGACAAAATAGTCGTGTTAGAGGGAGAATGCAAGGAAAACACAAATCAGCAATGCAACAACGATGGATTCCTGTCTGAGGGTACCTGTGGAACAAGGGGACCAAGTCCAAAAGTCACAAGCAGCTCGGAGATGGGCAGATGCCCAAGAAATGCCAGCGGTTGGTGCAAAGAAGCTCTTACTAGGCTGAAGAACTGTGAATACTGCAGGAACGACAAGGGCTAGAGACTTCCCCTTTGGAGGATGGATCCCCCACGCCTTGGAGAATCGTGCAGAAGTGTTTTCCCGCCGAATGGACGCCAACAAGCCTTGCTACACGCAAATCGTGCGTTTTGCGTTTTTGGACGCTGCTGGGGCCCAGGAGGGACCAGGAGGTCGCAAATTGGACCTGCAGAGAGAGGGGACGTCGAGCAAGACAAAGAGCCCTCACTAAAGCAGGTAGCACCCGGAGAAGTGCCAGAAACAGGCACTACGAGGATGCGTGAAACGGTGCTCGCCGAAGTTGCACAAAGGAGTCCCACGTCGCCGGAGACCAACTTAGAAAGTCGTGCAATGCAGGTTAGAGTGCCGTGGACCCAGGCTTGGCTGTGCACACAGGATTTCCGCCGGAAGTGCACAGGGGCCGGAGAAGCTTGCAAAGTCGCGGTTCCCAGCAATGCAGCCCAGCGAGGTGAGGCAAGGACTTACCTCCACCAAACTTGGGCTGAAGAGTCACTGGACTGTGGGGGTCACTTGGACGGTGTCGCTGGATTCGAGGGACCTCGCTCGTCGTGCTGAGAGGAGACCCAAGGGACCGGAGATGCAGCTTTTTGGTGCCTGCGGTTGCAGGGGGAAGATTCCGTCGACCCACGGGAGATTTCTTCGGAGCTTCTGGTGCAGAGAGGAGGCAGACTACCCCCACAGCATGCACAAGCAGGAAAACAGTCGAGAAGGCGGCAGGATCAGCGTTACAGAGTTGCAGTAGTCGTCTTTGCTACTATGTTGCAGGTTTGCAGGCTTCCAGCGCGGTCAGCGGTCGATTCCTTATCAGAAGGTGAAGAGGGAGATGCAGAGGAACTCGGCTGAGCTCATGCATTCGTTATCTAAAGTTTCCCCAGAGACAGAGACCCTAAATAGCCAGAAAAGAGGGTTTGGCTACCTTGGAGAGAGGAAAGGCTACTAACACCTGAAGGAGCCTATCAGCAGGAGTCTCTGACGTCACCTGGTGGCACTGGCCACTCAGAGCAGTCCAGTGTGCCAGCAGCACCTCTGTTTCCAAGATGGCAGAGGTCTGGAGCACACTGGAGGAGCTCTGGACACCTCCCAGGGGAGGTGCAGGTCAGGGGAGTGGTCACTCCCCTTTCCTTTGTCCAGTTTCGCGCCAGAGCAGGGGCTAAGGGGTCCCTGAACCAGTGTAGACTGGCTTATGCAGAATTGGGCACATCTGTGCCCAACAAAGCATTTCCAGAGGCTGGGGGAGGCTACTCCTCCCCTGCCTTCACACCATTTTCCAAAGGGAGAGGGTGTCACACCCTCTCTCAGAGGAAGTTCTTTGTTCTGCCATCCTGGGCCAGGCCTGGCTGGACCCCAGGAGGGCAGCTGCCTGTCTGAGGGGTTGGCAGCAGCAGCAGCTGCAGTGAAACCCCAGGAAGGGCAGTCTGGCAGTACCAGGGTCTGTGCTACAGACCACTGGGATCATGGAATTGTACCAACAATGCCAGGATGGCATAGAGGGGGCAATTCCATGATCATAGACATGTTACATGGCCATATTCGGAGTTACCATGGTGAAGCTACATATAGGTAGTGACCTATATGTAGTGCACGCGTGTAATGGTGTCCCCGCACTCACAAAGTTCAGTGAATTGGCTCTGAACAATGTGGGGGCACCTTGGCTAGTGCCAGGGTGCCCTCACACTAAGTAACTTTGCACCTAACCTTTACCAGGTAAAGGTTAGACATATAGGTGACTTATAAGTTACTTAAGTGCAGTGTAAAATGGCTGTGAAATAACGTGGACGTTATTTCACTCAGGCTGCAGTGGCAGGCCTGTGTAAGAATTGTCAGAGCTCCCTATGGGTGGCAAAAGAGATGCTGCAGCCCATAGGGATCTCCTGGAACCCCAATACCCTGGGTACCTTAGTACCATATACTAGGGAATTATAAGGGTGTTCCAGTAAGCCAATGTAAATTGGTAAAAATGGTCACTAGCCTGTTAGTGACAATTTGAAAGTAATGAGAGAGCATAACCACTGAGGTTCTGGTTAGCAGAGCCTCAGTGAGACAGTTAGGCACCACACAGGGAACATATACATGCACACCTATGAGCACTGGGGCCCTGTGTGACAGGGTCCCAGTGACACATACATATAGGCCACAAACCTATGAGCACTGGGGTCCTGACCAGCAGGATCCCAGTGACACATAACAAACATACTGAAACCATAGTGTTTTCACTATGAGCACTGAGGCCTGGCTATCAGGATCCCAGTGAGACAGTGAAAACAGTGACAAACACCCTGACATACACTCACAAACAGGCCAAAAGTGGGGGTAACAAGGCTAGAAAGAGGCTACCTTCTCACAGTATGCACTACAAACTTGGCCAGCCTCCTACAATATTGCAAGAGTTTCACATTAAGGCGCCAACCATTTATTGAGTGTTGGGAATATGGGAGGTGCAATGTTATGGCGGAGTGGTCAGAAAGGGGTCTTGGTGTTATATCTACTGCAGTGGCCACATTGGTGAGTCGTGGAGAGGTATAAAATATGTCCAGTCAAGCATAGGTTTGTTGTGCCACTGAGTACAATGTGTACATTCTGTCAGTAGGGTGTCGTGCACGCCATATGTCAACAAGGCCTAAGTCTGTAGACCACTGGAGGCCTGCCAAGTTGAATGCTCCAGTTTGCCGTGTCCTTTGGGCTGAGCTATCCATAATCGCATCGGGTACTAAGTTGAAGTCGCCCCCCACTAGCACATCTTTATCTGTGGACGCCATTACTCGGCCCACGGCGTCCAAGAGAAGGGCTTCTTGATGATCGTTAGGGCCGTAGATCTTGGCTATCATGAAGGTTAACGTGTGGCAGGCCATGCAGAAGTGATAGCATCTTATCCTGGTTTTCAGCTTGGGTTTAGGTTTGGATTACTCACCCTGGGAAATGTGTAGCAATGAGAATGGCTACCCCAGCTCGCTTCTGTGGGCCTGACTAAAGGAACTTGCTGTCTAACCAGTAGGATTGTAGGCCTGGACAATCTTTTTTGAGTAGGTGTATGTAGGAAAGTGCCCCTTTTGGCATGGTTAGCCCCCCACTGTTTGCCTGATATTGATGCTGAGTTGACTGAGAGTGTGCTGGGATCCTGCTAACCAGGCCCAGCACCAGTGTTCTTTCCCAAAACTGTGCTATTGTTCCCACAATTGGCGCACCCCTGGCACACAGTTAAGTCCCTTGTAAAAGGTACCCATTGTACCAAGGGACCTGTGGCCAGGGAAGGTCCCCAGCATGTATTATGCCATCCTGCGGGACCCCCTCACCAAGCTCATGCACACTGCCTTTGCAGCTTGTGCGTGCTGGTGGCGAGAAAAAGACAAAGTAGATATGGCACACCTCTCAGGGTGCCATGCCCCCAAACCACTGCCTGTGACATAGGTAAGTCACCCATCTACCAGGCCTTACAGCCCTAAGGCAGGGCACACTATACCATAGTTGAGGGCATAGATGTTTGAGCAATATGCCCCTACAGTGTCTAAGTCAATTTTTAGACATTACAAGTGCAGTGTTGCCATATTAAGTATATGGGCTGAGAGTTTATCATTACGAACTCCACAGCTCCATAATGGCGTCAGTGAAGTCTGGGAAGTTTGTTATCAAACCTCATAGCATAATAAACCTTCACTGATGCCAGTGTTGGATTTATTGAAAAAGGCACCAAAAGGGCAGCTTAGAGATGCCCCCTATATTTTAGCCAAACTTCTAGTGCAGGACTGAGCAGTCTATGCCAGTGTGCCACTTCCAGACGAGTTTCTGACCACATGAGTTGAGAGCTGTGTGCTCTCTGTCGCCAGAAACAAAGCCTGCACTGGGTGGAGATGCTTCACACCCCCCCTCAGGAACTGTAACACCTGGAGGTGATCCTCAAAGGCTCATGCCTCTTGCTACAGTGCCCCATGCACTCCAGCTAGTGGAAATGCCCGCCCCTGGGACAAAGCCCCACTTTTGGCAGCAAGTCCAGCTAGAAAGTTAGGGAAAATAAAGAGGAGTGACCACTACAGCTGGGACTACCCCTAAGGTGTCCAGAGCTGAAGTGACCCCCTCCTTGCAAAATCCTCTAACTTTTTCTTGAGGACCGGGCTCAATAAGGTTAGGTCAGTGCCCCCCCTCCCCAAAGGGAGTGGACACCGGAAGGGTGTAGTCACCCTCAGGGAAAGTAGCCATTGGCTACTGCCCCCTGACTCCTGTAACGCCCCTAAATCCAGGATTTAAGGGCTCCCCTAAACCAAACTCATCAGATTCCTGGCGACCACAAGAAGAAGAAAGAAGAAAAGAAGGACTGCTAAGCCGACCCCCCAGCAGAGAAACTGAAGACATCAACTGATTTGGCCTCGGCCCTACTGGCCTGTCTCCAACTTCTGAAGCCCTGCAATGTAAAGGTGACGCATCCTGCAGGACCAGTGACTTCTTACACGCCTCAAGAGGACTGCCTGGACCCCAAAGGACCAAGAACTCCCGGAGACAACGGCCCTGTCCAGAAAGAAACACCAACAAAGGACTCCAAAACTGCCCCGGATCTGCGAATCCTGCCCACTCTGCACCCATCGCCCACGGCCCATGTCCAGGTGGCCCAACCGACTATAGCTGGTCCCCAGGCGATTCTGACCTAGTGTCCACCCTGGGTTGACTCCTCCTGTCAAACACGACAACGCCTGCAGCCTAAATCAGGAGGACCCCCCGACCGTGACAGAACCGGACGAAGATTCCCGATGTCAAAAGGTACCCCTGCACCCGCAGCCCCCTGGCTTTTGGGAAATCTGACCTTCAGTGCACCAAGGTCCAGCAGACATCCCTCCTTCCTCTCTGGTCTTTGGTTTTCCGGAACCGACTGACTGGACTTCACCTGCAGCATCTTTGTAACCCATAGGGTCCCTCTGTAGGAAAGCATTGGGAGCCTGACGCTGTTCTTTGCACTGTGTACTGACCGCCCCTGCACTGCTGATGGTGTGTGTTTAGTGCTGACCTGTGGCCCCCCCCCCCCGGTGCTCCTCTAAACCGCCCAGGACTGCCCTCCAAAGACACAGGTAACTTACCTGCAAGCAGGCCTGATTCAGAGTCCCCAGTCTCCATAGGAGCCTATGTTAAATCTACCTCAACTTTGACCTCTGCATCCGGCCTGCCCCGTGTTCCTGGTGGTGGGTTTTTGGGGTTAACTTGTACCCCAACCTGTGGACATCCTAAACCCTGGAGGTTGGAACTTTAAGTCTTGTACTTATCTCAGAACTGTGCTAACTGTTCTCCCCCAAGAACTGTTTCTGAAAATTGCAGTCTCAACTTTTAAAACAGATTATTGCTATTTATTCGAAAAATGTTTAACTTGCCAAACTGAAACAAAGTGGTATTGATATATATGTTGGATACTGACTTGCAAACGTACTTACCTGCAACTTGACCACAAGTTTCAACTTGAATCTTGTGTTCTAGAAAGAAAGTAGAAAAGTATATTTTTGCTATAGAAAAACCATTGGCTGGAGTTAGTCATTGAGTGTGTGCTTCATTTATTGACTTTGTGTGTACATCAAATGTTTGTACTAACTTCTGATAAGCCTAACTGCTCGACCACACCACCACTAAAGAGAGCATTAGTATTATCTACTTTAGCCTCTGTTAAGCCTATGCAAACCCCCTGGACTCTATGCACACTATATCTCACTTTGATATAATATATACAGAGCCAGCTTCCTACAGTGTGTCTCCTGGCGAAGATATTGCATTTGGATTCCCTGAACATGGAGAGCAAGGCTACACATTTAACCAGCGAGAACATTGAGGCTAAGGGGCATATTTATGATGCCCCTAGTGCTACCTTGAGCCACATTTGCGTCATTTTTTTATGCAAATGTGGCATTAAAGTGGCATTTCCACGTGCCATATTTACAAAGTGGGGCAGTGCAAGCATAAATACGCACACAGATGGCGTCGTTAGGGGGACGCAATGGAGTGCTAGAAAATTGGCGCATCATTATTGATGCGCCACTTTTCCATAAATATGCCCCTATGTATTTTTATCATATCATGTTGACGCCGTTTCTGATTTATGGTATCCGCTGCTGAATCTTGTGTCCCTGGCGTTCGCATATCGTCTTCGGTGGGATGTTGAAGCCCAAGATGGATTGCGCTTCCTCCATTGTACAGACCACATGTTTCAATTGTCAGACAAATATAAGGCAAAAAGGATGGCCCCATTTATAACAAACTCCCTGATCCTGGAAAAAGGTGGTGGCTGGTCGCAGTATACGGCGTCGCTGAAGAGTAATCGGGGACAGATCTTGGAAGGTGTTCAATTTCACTCCCTCAAAGGTAATAATGATTCTTTGGCCACTGTCATAATTAGGTCCTTTTGCCTATATGAATGGAGGCATGTAAGAATATCTTGTGGCATACCGGGTGTTCTTGATGGCCTTCCTACCCTGTGTGTGCAGTCTAGTATGATGGATTCCTCCTTAAGCTCCAGCTTTATGTGTCTGAAGAGTCATATTACATATTCCTCTAGTTCACCTGCATCCGCTTGTAGCGGAGCACCTCTGATGCGAATGTAAGAGCGGTGTGAGCAGTTTTCAAGGTCCTCTAGCTGGAGTAGTAGGTCTTCATTTTTGTCTCTCAAATCCAGCAATTCACTATTGGGAGTACTGAGTTCCTCCTCCTTCTGATCCCCAGCACGCTCAAGGGAATCCACCCGCTTGTCCCATGTCTCCCAGGTCATTCTTAATGGCCTAGATGTCAGAGGCCACATCTCTCCTTAAGGAAGCAATGTCCCCCCTGAGTGCCCCAAAGAGAGTCTCCAGGAATGTACGTGTTACCAGGTCTTTCGCTGGTGGATCCTCTGTGATAGATGGCATCTCCGTGAGGGAGGTGGGCGGCGGCATGGTCAGGGGTTGATCACCTTTTTTGTGGGAGGTTTGCTCAGGTCGCTGCGTTGACATGGTGGGAGGGGTGTGCCGTGCCAGTCCCCAGATTGGTAGCAGGTTGACACTCCGAGAGTGGACGCACTCCTCTATGTGCCTGGTCTAAGAGTCAGCGCCCCCACTCTCTTCTCTTTTTAGAATAAGTAAAGCTCTCAGTGCCACACTGCCGACATTCGTCCCTCACCTTTCAGGTTTCAAGGTACTCCACCACTGCTGCTGAGCTAAATAAGTTTCAACAATAAGTAAACTTGGTATGTGGGTGGGAGAGTGGGAGAACTGTACCCCCCTCAAACTCCAATCATCTCCAATATACTGTCTCCCACCTGTACTGCAGCTCTCCGGCAACGTTCAATGCTGATACTATGGCTGATGGAAGACGAGGCTGCTGCTCATTAATTTACTAGCGTTCAGTCCACCCAGACCCCAGCAATCAGTCTCACCTATTCCACTAGGCCAACAAGTTTGATTCGGGTCCTGGCGTTCCGCGGAGGCCCCAAGCCACATCTCCCACTCCAACCACAGCTTGGGACACCAGTCAGGCCTTACGTTGCGCCTCCACTCTGTGTGCATCGGGAGAGCGCAGTAAGGCAGGCCCACGCCGGTCCTCCTGGGATAGCCAGTACGGACATGGCCTGGACGATGTTCTCCAGGTCCAAAGGTTCGGTGCTGGCATTCGACACACCGCCGCTGCCCAGATAGGCCGCTGTGCCCTCCTCCTCTCCCAGGCCGCCAGCACTCCACCGCCTCCAGCGCGCTCTCCATGCACTCCTGCGTCTCACCTCTAGCACTGCATCTATGGGTCGGGTGTATTTCTGGGCCCTAAGGGTCGTTTTGTCATCTCACCGGTTGTGCGTGGCTGTGTCACAGACCAGCCATCGGTGCCACCCCCACAGCTCTCATTATGAGCAACCGTGGTTGTCGTCTCTTTATGGAGTTGTGCTGGTCCTTGCTGCCGTTCTCCCGCTAGAGGATCCCACACCACTCTTTGTGCTTTAGGCAGTGTCTCAAGGAGTCTCCTTTAACAGCGGGTTTCTTGGGGTCCTGCTTCTGCAATCGGTCGGCTGTGCTGTGGCGAGCTCCAGGAATTTGCTTCTACATGGCCGCCATCTTGGACACATCCCCACGTCCTCCTAAGGTCTTTTCTAAGCAAACTTCCTATCCCTAAGATACAATTAAGTCAAACTCAGGTACTAGATGCCAACGTCTCGTTAGAGGGGTGGCTGTGAAATCAGTGCCCAGTAGAAAAGCACCTGGGGAGTATGGCTTACCAGCCAAATTTTATAGGAAATATTCACCAGTGTTAAACCCCATATTATTAAAACTGGCTAACCACATTGTGGATGGGGGGGGAAGGGGCAGGGGGGAGGAGATGAGTCCTGCCATCTTTTTGCATGGCAGTAGTAGTTAGCTTCCTAAAGAAGGAGAAGGAAAATATTAATTCTTACAAACCTATCAGCCTGTTAAATGTTGACTACAAAATGTTTGCCAAATTATTAGCAAATCGAATGAGCAGGATTATGGACTCTATCATCCATGCTGATCAGTGTGGCTTTGTGCCAGATAGGCAACTATTCACCATCACAAATTTACTAATTGAAGCTTTAGATTATTTTTCACAAAACAAAATACCAGCCCAGGTCATGTTTTTAGATGCTGAGAAGGCTTTCCATTTGGTTTGCTGGGAAAGCCTTTTTATTATTCTTAGGTAGTTTGTTTTTTCCACTAGTTTCATACAGACAGTAATACATGTCTGTATGGGTGCAACGGCCAAATAATTATTAACTCCCACAATATTGACGTATGTAGGGTGGACAGGGGTACGTGGCAGGGTTGTCCCCTGTCTCACATACTTTTTGCCTAGTTTATTGAGTCGGTAGCAATAGCTATTCGCACTAACATGGAAGTGGTACCACCAATAAGTGGGATGGCAAGTATTAAACTATACACTGATGATATAGTGTTGTTTTTAAAACCCGAGATAGAAATCCAAAGAAAAGGTGTTTGAGATCTTTCAAGAATATCAAGAGCTCAGAGGATTTAAAATAAACAAGCCTAAAATGGATATTCTGCTGTGCAACTGCTCGTTAGATACTTTACTCACTGAGTTTCATCCACTAATTATTGCAAAACCCAAACGTTAGCTTGGGGTGTATGTTTCAGAAAATATCAATGTAGGAGGCTGGCCTGGCTTATAGTGGGTACCTGATGTTACTTACACCTTGTGCCAGGTCCAGTTATCCCTTATTAGTAGATTAGTAGTGTTCTAGCAGCTTAGGCTGATAGAGGTAGCTATAGCAGAGCAGCTTGGGCTGAACTAGGAGACATACAAAGCTCCTACTATACCACTTGTATCATATAGCACTATATCTTAAGAATCACAATACTCAGTTACTAAAAATAAAAGTACTTTATTTTAGTGACAATGTGCCTAAAAATATCTCAGAGGATATAATCCCTTAGGAAGTAAGTAAAATACACAAAATATATGCACAAACCAAAATCAGGTAAGTAAATAGTTAGAAAAGTAGGGCAAACACTGTAGAATATAACAGGATGCAATAGGCCTAGGGGAAACACAAGCCATATACTAAGAAAGTGGAATGCGAACCACTTAGGGACCCAGGCCTAGTGTAGTGTGGAGAGGGTCGCTGGGAGTGTAAGAAAACACTAAGGGTGTCCAAGATACCCCACCCAAGACCCTGAAAAGTAGGAGTAAAGTGACCCTACTTCCTCAGAAACACACTAAAATCGTGATAGGAGATTCTGCAGAGACCACAACAGACTGCAAAGCACTGAAGATGGATTCCTGGACCCGAGGACCTGTAAAGGAAGGGGACAAAGCCCAAGAGTCACGAAAGTGTCCAGGGGGGGCAGGATCCCACTAAACCCCGGATTAAGGTGCAAAATGGCTGCCTACGGATGGAAGAAGCTGAAGATTCTGCAACAACTAAAGGTGCCAGGAACTTCTCCTTTGTGCAGAAGATGTTCCACGGAGTACTGTAAGATGCAGAGCTGTTTCTTTGGAGAAATACGACAAACAAGCCTTGCTAGCTGCAAAGGTTGCGGTAAAAGAAAATGGGTGCTGCCCGAGCCCAGGAAGGACCAGGAGGTCGCCACTTGGAAGAGGTGACAGATGGGGCCCTCAGCAATACACAGAGCCCATGCACAAGAAGGCAGCACCCGCAGAAGTACTTGAACATGGGTTCAAGAAAACTGAGCATGGCGGTTGTGTCAACACTACAAAAGAGGGTCCCATGAAGCCGGTGGTCAACTCAGCGAGTTGAGCAATGCAGGACGGAGTGCTGGGGACCTGGGCTGTGTGGTGCATGAAGGATTCCTTGCAAAAGTGCACAGGAGCCATAGCACCTGCAGTTCACGCAGTACACAGGATTACTGTCTGGAGAGGGGATGCAAGGACTTACCTCCTCCAAATTTGGATAGTTGGACCACTGGACAGTCTGGGTCACTTGGGTCCACCACCTGTGTTCCAGGGGCCATAGTCGTCAGGATGAGAGGGGTCCCAGAGTACCAGGGACGCTGAAGTTTGGTGCCTGCTGAAGCAGGGGGAAGATTCCGTCGACCCACAGGAGATTTCTTCTTGGCTTCCAGTGCAGGGTGAAGGCAGACAGCCCCGGAGCATGCACCACCAGGAAACAGTCGAGAAAGCCGGCAGGATTAGGCGCTACAATGTCACTGGTAGTCTTCTTGCTACTTTGTTGCAGTTTTGCAGGCATCCTGAAGCAGTCAGCGTTCGATCCTTGGCAGAAGTTGAAGGAGATGCAGAGGAACTCTGGTGAATTCTTGCAAGTCATTATCTGAGGAAAAGCCCACAGGAGAGACCCTAAATAGCCCTCAGAGGAGGATTGGCCACCTAGAGAGGTAAGCACCTATCAGGAGGGGTCTCTGACGTCACCTGCTGGCACTGGCCACTCAGAGGCCTCCATTGTGCCCTCACACCTCTGCATTCAAGATGGCAGAGGTCTGGAACACACTGGAGAAGCTCTGGACACCACCCCTGGGGTGGTGATGGACAGGGGAGTGGTCACTCCCCTTTCCTTTGTCCAGTTTCGTGGTAGAGCAGGGGCTGGGGGTTCCCTGAACCGGTGTAGACTGGCTTATGCAAGGAGGGCACCATCTGTGCCCTTCAAAGCATTTCCAGAGGCTGGGAGAGGCTACTCCTTCCCAGCCCTTAACACCTATTTCTAAAGGGAGTGGGTGTAACACCCTCTCTCAGAGGAAATCCTTTGTTCTGTCTTCCTGGGACTGGGCTGCCCAGACCCCAGGGGGACAGAACCCTGTCTGTGGGTTTGCAGCAGCGGTAGCTGAAGAGAAAATCCCAGAGAGCTGGTTTGACAGTACCTGGGGTCCATGGTGGAGCCCCGGGGATGCATGGGATTGGCACCCCCATAACAGATTTGGCATGGGGACAATTCCATGATCTTAGACATGTTACATGGCCATATTCAGAGTTATCATTGTGAAGCTACATATATGTATTGACCTATATGTAGTGCATGCGTATAATGGTGTCCCCGCACTCACAAAGTCCGGGGAAATTGCCCTGAACTATGTGGGGGCACCTTGGCTAGTGCCAGAGTGCTCTCACACTTAGTAACTTTGCACCTAACCTTCACCAAGTGAGGATTAGACATATAGGTGACTTATAAGTTACTTAAGTGCAGTGTAAAATGGCTGTGTAATAACTTGGACGTTATTTCACTCAGGCTGCAGTGGAAGTCCTGTGTAAGAATTGTCTGAGCTCCCTATGGGTGGCAAAAGAATTGCTGCAGCCCATAGGGTTCTCCAGGGACCCCAATACCCTGGGTACCTAGGTACCATATACTAGGGAATTATAAGGGTGTTGCAGTGTGCCAATTAGAATTGGTGAAAATGGTCACTAGCCTATAGTGACAGTTTTAAAGGCAGAGAGAGTATAAGCACTGAAGTTCTAATAATGCAGAGCCTCAGTGACACAGTTAGTCACTACACAGATACACATATTCAGGCCACAAACTATGAGCAGGGGGGTCCTGGCTAGCAGGATCCCAGTGCGAAAGGCAAAAACAAACTTAAATACATGTGAAAAATGGGGGTAACATGCCAGGCAAGATGGTACTTTCCTACAACCAACGATCTATACGCGTTCAGCTATGCCCCTTTAATTACTAAAATTAATACACTGTTTGCTAAGTGGACCAATTCGCCTTTGTCAATCCTAGGCCGCCCGGATTGATTTGCATGTCTGTCTTTCCCTTATGTACCTTTCTGTTTGCTGCTCTTCCCTGGGCCCTGCAGATGAAACTTTTTAAGGAGTTGGAGGGAATGTTTTCTGACTTCTGATGGGCCAACAAAATTCCTAAATTGTCTCTGGATGCATTGTACCAACCCATAAAAGAAGGGGGCCTAGATCTCCCAGACTTAAGGGAATATTATTTTCTGAACTTTGCACACATTACATTCAGATTTCGTAATTTTTCGAGTTGAAACCTAAGCAACAATTTATTTTTCAATTTGAATTTCCAAGGATATGAGATTTTTGATTTCCTCAGGCTTACGAAACCCCCCAAGAAAGTCAGATATAAGATCCGACAGTGGCAGTTAAAATGTAAAGCGCAAATGTTTAAGCATAATCACATGCCCATTATTAATGGAGTTACTTGTCTGGCTGATATATTTATCGGGGATCGACCCCTCCTAGAGAAAATGTTGTTTCTAAATGGGAGAGCAACTGATACAGCACAATTATGGATTTTCTACAATTCGAATCCTGGAAGGTCTGGAGTGAAGTTGAGGTTAATGTCAGACATTTGAAAGATGTTTTGGAATGGTCATTTATTCAAGTTTGACACTTGTTATATGAAATTGGCACAATTATGATAGTCTCAAGTCTAGGTCTGGCAGAAGAATTGATGGAGTCTAGAACTTGTTGGTCTTTTAGCTGTTGGGTTGCCCTTTTTAGACAACAGAAGGCAAATGTATTATATGCAAAAGCTCGGGATAAATGGCAGGCTAAAGAAGATCTCCAGCATACGGCCGCTGCCTGGAATAAGATTGAGATTAATGCCTCTTTACTGAAGGGAGCGAATCTTAGGTGCATGCAATTCTATACTAAATAGCTATTGTATAGAACAGTAGCTTTCCTGCATAAAATGTATCCTCTAATTCCCAATAAATGCTTTTGTTGCTCAATGGAAGAGGCAGGTGGTTGGACTCATGTGATATGACGCTGTTCCAAAATAAGGCTACTGTGGGAAGAAATTCCTACTCTTGTACACTGGGATTGGAGCAGCTGCTTGATGTTCAGATAGCAACATTTATATCATTTCCCTGCAAGAAAAACGCCTTGTTGTTATTGTCCTGATAGCCAGATCGTTAATTCTTTAAAATTGGTGCACAGAAACAGTTCCGACATTTCAACAATGGTGGTCTAAAGTGGGGAAAATGAAGGAGCTTTAAAGAACATATGCTTTAAGATCTGGATCCTATCACAAATTTTTGAAGTTGTGGGAGGGTCTCAGATGAGGAAGTCAAATGTTATATTCGATTGTTCTCTTTTAGCAAAGAAACAGAGTGGAGTAATCAATGTTCAGTGATATATCTTCAGTGCTATGATGTGTTTCTTTTCATGGAGATGGATGGGTATCGCATCTCTGATTGTAATGTATGTGAAATAATGAGAACTATTGATTTTCAATCAACGTTGTAATGTATTGTTTATTGAACTCTCTAAATAAAAACAAAACAAAAGAATGACACCAAAGATGCCAAAGACCTCGTGGATAACATTGACTACAATGAAGACTCCAGTATGTATCATTGAAATCTTTTCAGTAGCCATGCTATAGACTATTCATTTTCCACCACCATCACAGATGCCTCTTTCATATTCATCTCTCCAAGTGCCACTGCTGAAAGTGTCCACAGACTTATGGGTGCAAATTTTAGATTCTGAACTGGAGGCTTATGTTAAAGACTAAGACCAAATTACAAGATACTGTGTAAGTCCTGTGCAGCTAGATGGGCAGCATTTATTGGACTATGAGAACAAACAACCTACAGAGGAAGAGTATGACATTAATTACATGGGCAGCAATTCAAGGAGGATATATGGACCACAGGAATGAGGATTTGCTTTTGCTGCCACCACTTCGCCATACCATGGACCAGCATAAGGAGTGTGATTGTCATACACTTACAGATGTCAACACCAAGACCCATCAGTGATGCCAGTGCCTTTGCATTTTCTGAACACATTACAACAGATGATGTAGATGTTCCAGAAGAAACCACAGAATTATATACCACCTCCACCATGAGTGCTACCACTACCACTACCACCAGATTCTGATCAAACTGAACCCCGGCTGACATTTCTGCCTCACGTCTTCCCACAATATGACACTTCATCCAACCCCTAAGACATGGAGAAGATGACGATGTGGAAAAAAGGATAAGGAATAAGCAGCTGAAAACTCCTGGTGCCAGAGAGTAGGATAATTATCACACAGGGACAAAGTAATTCCCTAAGATCTAGACAGAATGCAGTCCACGTATTCTGCACACAACCTTTCTCGATTCAATGCTCTGTTTTGAAGGGCAGAAAAGTACACAGGATCAAACCCTTATGCCCATAAACGGAACCAGGGTATACCATGGAAACAATACAATTGTTGTGTGGGTCACTTTTTGCATAAAACCATGAAGCTATCTGAAATTTAACTCTTTCTCAACACCATAACTGATTGTGTGTATTTATTCTCCAAAAAGGTGTTACACGTCACATCTTCTACTCTATTCTATTTTCTATGGCACTTATAGAGTGCATAGATACCTGTAAGCATCCCAGCACTAATTAGTGTGAAGCTAGCTGGCCATAGCAAAACTGGGGTTGGGGGGGGGGGGGGGGGGGGGTTGACAGTCGAAAAGCCAAGTTTTTAGAAGTTTACGAAAAGGGAGTTCCAACATAGTTGTCCATAAGGAGATGGGTAGGGAACTCCAGAGTTTAGCAACATTATATTTAAAGAACTGCCCACCAGTTCTGGCTTTTTTGACTGATGGAATCACAGCCCAACAGGCAGTGGTGGATCGCAGACTTCTTCCTGGGGTATAGGAGGAATCATGTGTTGAGAGATCTCTGGTCCTTTATTGAGGAATGCCCTTTGGGTTATACAGAGGGCTTTAAATTTAATCCTCAGTGTCACTGGGAGCCAATCGAAGGAGGATAAAGCTTTCCAGGCTTGGGATGTTGTAAAGAGTCATTGCGACGGAGTTCTGTACAACCTGTTATTTTCGTACTACTGATTTTGAAGCTCCTAGGTACAGTGCTTTTCCATAGTTCAGGCGAGAAAGGATAAGTGCCTGGACCACTATTCCTTTAGAGGAAGGGGGGAAACAAGGGCAAAGTTTTCCTAAGTATCCTGAGGAGCAATCTGTCATGACATCCTCCTGATGACATATGATTTTAAGTGCTGCAGACGACCCAGTGCTCATTGATGCAGTGATGCAAAATAATAATAATTATATATATGCACAATCAGGATCTTGCAAACTTTTTACAGATCCACATTTCAGTATACATTCTGATTAGTGACTTCAGTTCCTTGTATATTGGACAATCCCTATTTACAGTGTTCATGTTCCTACCCACTCCCATGTTTATAAAATCAATTATGATTTTGAGAGTTCAGTTTAGGATAACTTCATGGTTGTATGAGCAAGGGACCCACAAAACTGTTGCATTAGATCTAGCAGGAATGGCGGCAGCAAAACTACAGTGTCCAGTGGTGAGGGAAGGATCTACACACCCATGAGCTTGCTACCCAACTTCAAGGAGGGGGGTGACATAGACAGGTGGTTTGAGGCATGTGAGTTTAGTCTAGAGGTTCACAGGATCCCTGATGAGGATTGGGAGCTGGTGTAAGAACGCATGTGCCTAGTGATGGTAAGGAAGCACAACTGGCCCTAGGCAGGCTGTGGTATCCCACCATGAAGGAGACCCTTGTCAAGAAATATGGATTCACCCCAGATGAGAGCAGGTTGAGATTCAGGGGCAGTCAGAAACTGTCTCATCAGTCCAAGGATCATTTTGTGGAGTACTTCTGCAAGGCACTAGATGGTTAGGTGAAGTGTAGTGAAGTACACACTTTTGAGGAGCTGTACAATGTTCAAACATGTTCAGTCATTGTTTTCCAGAGCAACGTTAACACCTGGCTGATTGTAAGTTCACTGACGCCAGGGAACTTGCAAAGGAGCCAGATCTCTGGGTGAGTACCAGAGTGTCTGGGAAGGCATTGGGGAGTGATTCTAAGAAGGGTGGTTCAGGTTCCCTTCAACAGAGTGAAATGGAGGTACATGGTGACCCAGACAGTGTCGCGCAGGCTCTCATTATCCTAATGAGACTACTGGATTTTGAGCGGCAAGATCGTTCACAGTGTGGAGGACTGAGTCTGACCCACGGTGGATGACACTTGTCACTCTAAATCCGGGTTTTGCTCCGGCTAACTAGCAGTGCCTCATCTCTCCCAAATGGTAGAGACAATTGGGCAGCCGAGTGCATGACATATTGATACTTCTCAGGGAAGTCGTGGTCACTCAGGTCACAACCGGTTCTCTCATACACAGTGCGGTCTCACATATAAATGACAATAGAAGCAGTATAAGTTTTAAAGATTGGTTTAATAAAACTACAGCATTTTAGATAGAAAAGCGTGAGCTGCAATAACCAGAACTACACAACACAGTAATAATAAAATAGTAATAATGAGAGTGAAGCACAAGAATAAAGCTATCATAGTGCCGCTAGATTATTCTCTCTCTAAATTATATTTTTGAGCACAGCATCTTAAGCTCTAAGCCTGCTTTTCAGGTCCCCCCGGGAGGACATCGACCCTCATACCTGAGCAAAGGCCTGTAATCTGTATCAGCATCTGCAATGGGGCATTCAGCATACAGTTGTGGGTCCCTGGCTGGAATCTCCCTCTTGACGTGTACTAGGACTAGAAAGTGTTTTTATAACTAACACGCAGATGTTCTAAGAAAATGTCCCTACGTAAGGATGTGTATTTTCTATGAATGCTGGAGACTAAACTTCTACCACGTTTACCGGCAATGTACCAGACTGTAGCATTGACTGAATCACAGGGCGATCAAGAATGCATTATTTGAGAACACAGTGCTGAACTAAACTAAACAGTGTGATAGAAGAAATTAAAACAAGACCGTAAAAACTGGTTATTGTAAAATAACAGTGCGACGCTGAATAAAATATATCTAGGGCAAAGTGCACAGCGGCCTAGTATGTAAAACTAACGTGCATGAAGCTATATTAAAAATGGCCACACTACAACAGGTCCCAGTATGGTAGGGGAAAAAGGGTTCCATGTCACTTCTAAGAGTAGGAGGACAGGTGGTGGTGGGCTTGGATTGTTCCCAGAAGGGGCACATGCAGAAGGACCTGGTCTGTACAGAGAGACCATCCACTGATGGGACCTCTACAGTGTCAGCAGAGCTTAGTGGGGCAGCTGTCACAAGTGCCCTATCAGTTCTGGTTTCTGGGAGTACTACTCCACAGCGGAGGGTAAGGTGGAGGGGCAAAAGATGGAAACAGTCCACAGTGGGAGGACCAGTGGGTCAGGGGTTGCCAGCTCTGAGAACAGAGCACCTTAAGATTCACCCTGGTGAGGTCATTTCTGGCCGAGGAGCTCCATGCACTGTCACAAGGACAGAGGACTGGGTACATGCGCCAGACAGACTCTTGCATGATACATACAGATGGTGCCTCCCTTTAAGGGGGTTTGTGGTACTCCCCTGGAAGCCCTGGCCTGCCAGGCTCTTGCTGTTGTACCTGGGTAAAAGGACCAGTTTCAGCATACCACCACTGAACTGGTGGGAGGTGGAGTGGAAAAAGGGTGCAAGTCACCTGGGGCTACTGTCCTCCACTCGGAGACACTTCAGAGTTCAAAGAGTCCTTGATTGCCTAGACCTGGCTCTTGACAGTGATAGCTGTTAGTGACCTCTGCTGGTTGCTGGCCTTGTGGACACAGTTATCCCAGGGTTTGGGACAGAAGTCAGACCAAAGGGTTGGAGTGGGCCATTTCCCCTTGTTGGCCATGGTGGGACTGTCTGCCTACTGGGAAGCACCTGTGAGAAAGTTAAATTTAGGTGCTGCACAGACTGAGTCCACAGGTGAGAAGAAGGGTTGCCCATAGGTCAGTTCAGTGGCACTAGAGAGTATAGACATATCGTTCCAACTGAATTTGGAGATGCGTAGAACTGACAAGGGCCCCTGTGGTAGTGGGCCACTATCCACATTCTATCGCCTAAGCAGGGAAGTCAATCAATGTATTGATTAGTTAACCCTGGCTTTAGGGTGGAGGGAAGTTGTGTTGGAAATGGCCCTTTCTGCAGGGTTACCCCTAAACTTTTTGCCTTCCTCCTCTTCTTTCTGACCTCGTTTTTGTTAGCTTTAGGACTCTGAACACTCTACCACTGCTAACCAGTGCTAAAGTACACATGCTCTCTTCTCTAAACAGGGTAACATTGGTTCATATCCAATTGGAATATTGAATTTATTTATAAGTCCATAGTACAGTGCACTACATGTGCCCAGGGCCTATAAATTAAATGCTACTAGTGGGTCTGCACTAGTAGCATTACACGGGCAACTGATGATGGGTCCCTGTAGCTGGCCAGCCCTCCATTGCGCTTGGCCTGAACTCTTGAGTTCATCCCCATCCAGCTCAACCAGATATCCGAAGTAAGCACTTATTGCTTCTAAGCACTACTCTACAGTTTAGACTTTAAAAATTCATTACTTGAGTTCTACTAATTGGATTTTGTTGTTTTGTTCTTGTTTATTTATTAAATAAATGAAGCTCTATTTTTTAACCACATGTGCAATCTTTTTGTGTTTTACTGTTTGAAGTGTTGCATAAATACTTAACCATTGCCTCTTAAGTTAAGCCTGACTGATCTGTGCCAAGCTACCAGAGCGTGAGCACAGGTTAACCTAGGGTGTGTTGACTTACCTTGACTAGGATTGTGGTTTGTGCTTGAACAGGGTGCATACCTCTGCCAACTAGAAACCTAATTTCAAACATATTGTATACCCTAGTTCCATTTACAGGCATAAGGGTTTGGTCCTGTGTACTTTCCTGTACAAGTGCAGTTGATAGATCTGATTTTGAAGTGGTAATACAGATAAATAGTATCTGGGTACTTTGCTACTAAAGGATGGCCAAGGAGACCTTGCCATACCAGGAGAAATACATTACAAAAGTAATAGCCGCCCATCTTTACTAGGGTCGAAGACTATATTGCAGGAAAGTACCATCTTGCCTGGCATGTTACCCCCATATTTCACTGTATGTCTGTTGTTTTAGTCCTTGTGTCTCTGGGACCCTGCCAGGCAGGGCCCCAGTGCTCATAGTATGTGCCCTGTATGTGTTCCCTGTGTGGTGCCTAACTGTCTCACTGAGGCTCCGCTAATCAGAACCTCAGTGGTTATGCTCTCTCTGCTTTCCAAATTTGTCACTAACAGGCTAGTGACTAAATTTACCAATTCACATTAGCATACTGGTACACCCATATAATTCCCTTGTATATTGTACTGAGGTACCCAGGATATTGGGGATCCAGGAGATCCCTATGGGCTGCAGAATTTCTTTTGCCACCCATAGGGAGCTCTGACAATTCTTACACAGGCCTGCCACTGCAGCGTGTGTGAAATAACGTCCACGTTATTTCACAGCCATTTACCACTGCACATAAGTAACTTATAAGTCACCTATATGTCTAACCTTCACTTAGTGAAGGTTGGGTGCAAAGTTACTTAGTGTGTGGGCACCCTGGCACTAGCCAAGGTGCCCCCACATCGTTCAGGGCAAATTCACCGGACTTTGTGAGTGCGGGGACACCATTACACACGTGCACTATACATAGGTCACTACCTATGTATGGCGTCACAATAGTAACTCCGAACATGGCCATGTAACATGTCTAAGATCATGGAATTGTCACCCCAATACCATTCTGGTATTAGGGGGACAATTCCATGATTTCCCTGGTCTCTAGCACAGAACCCGGGTACTGGCAAACTGCCTTTCCAGAGTCTCCACTGCAGCTGCTGCCAACCCCTCAGACAGGTTTCTGCCCTCCTGGGGTCCAGGCAGCCCTGGACCAGGAAGGCAGAACAAAGGATTTCCTCTGAGAGAGGGTGTTACACCCTCTCCCTTTGGAAATAGGTGTGAAGGGCTGGGGAGGAGTAGCCTCCCCCAACCACTGGAAATGCTTTGATGGGCACAGATGGTGCCCATCTCTGCATAAGCCAGTCTACACCGGTTCAGGGATCCCCCAGCCCTTCTCTGGTGCGAAACTGGACAAAGGAAAGGGGAGTGACCACTCCCCTGACCAGTACCTCCCTTGGGAGGTGCCCAGAGCTCCTCCAGTGTGTCCCAGACCTCTGCCATCTTGGAAACAGAGGTGTTGGGGGCACACTGGACTGCTCTGAGTGGCCAGTGCCAGCAGGTGACGTCAGAGGCTCCTTCTGATAGGCTCTTACCTCTCTTGGTATCCAATCTTCCTTCCTTCGCAGCCAAACCTCCTTTTCTGGCTATTTAGGGTCTCTGCTTTGGGGAATTCTTCAGATAACGAATGCAAGAGCTCACCAGAGTTCCTCTTCACCTTCTACCAAGGATCGACCGCTGACTCCTCCAGGACGGCTGCAAAACCGCAACAAAGTAGCAAGACGGCTACCAGCAACATTGTAGCGCCTAATCCTGCCGGCTTTCTCGACTGTTTCCTGGTGGTGCATGCTCTGGGGGTAGCCTGCCTTCACCCTGCACCAGACGCTCCGAAGAAATCTCCAGTGGGTCGACGGAATCTTCCCCCTGCTAACACAGGCACCAAAAGACTGCATCACCGGTCCTCTGGGTCCCCTCTCATCCTGATGAGTGTAGTCCCCGGAACACAGCAACTCTGTCCAAGTGACTCCCACAGTCCAGTGACTCTTCAGTCCAAGTTTGGTGGAGGTAAGTCCTTGCCTCCCTACGCTAGACTGCAAAGCTGTGTGCTGCGTGATTTGCAGCTGCTCCGGCTCCTGTGCACTCTTCCAGGATTTCCTTCGTGCACAGCATAGCCTGGGTCCCCAGCACTCCGCCCTGCAGTGCACAACCTTCTGAGTTGTCCTCCGACGTCGTGGGACCCCCTTTTGTAACTTCGCGTGGACTCTGGTTCACTCTTCTTCTAAGTGCCTGTTGGGGTACTTCTGTGGGTGCTGCCTGCTTCTGTGAGGGCTCTCTGAGTTGCTGAGTGCCCCCTCTGTCTCCTCCTCCAAGTGGTGACATCCTGGTCCTTCCTGGTCCTCAGCAGCACCCAGAAACCTCTACCACCACCCTTGCAGCTGGCAAGGCTTGTTTGCAGTATTTCTGCGTGGGAAAACCTCTGCAAGCTTCATCGCAACGTGGGACATCTGTCTTCCAAAGGAGAAGTTCCTAGTCCTCTTCTTTCTTGCAGAACTCCAAGCTTCTTCCAACCAGAGGCAGCTTCCTTGCACCTTCATCCGGGGTTTCCTGGGCTCCTGCCCCCCTGGACACTGTTGCAACTATTGGACTTGGTCCCCTTGCCTTGCAGGTCCAGAAATCCGCTGTCAGTGCACTGCTGGTGTTTGTTCTTCTTGCAGAATCCCCCTATCACGACTTTTGTGCTCTTTTGGGGTAGTAGGTGCACTTTACTCCTACTTTTCAGGGTCTTGGGGTAGGGTATTTTGGTAACCCTCACTGTTTTCTTACAGTCCCAGCGACCTTCTACAAGCTCACATAGGTCTGGGGTCCATTTGTAGTTCGCATTCCACTTTTGGAGTATATGGTTTGTGTTGCCCCTATACCTATGTTCCCTTATTGCAACCTATTGTAATTCTACACTGTTTGCATTACTTTTCTGACTCTTACCTGTTTTGGGTTTGTGTACACATAACTTGTGTATATTACTTACCTTATTACTGAGGATACTCACTGATATACCTGTGGCATATTGTCATAAAAATAAAGTACCTTTATTTTTAGTAACTGTGTGTATTGTGTTTTCTTATGATATTGTGCATATAAGTGGTATAGTAGGAGCTTTGCATGTCTCCCAGTTCAGCCTAAGCTGCTTTTCCATAGCTACCTTCTATCAGTCTAAGCTGCTAGAAACACCTCCATTCTACTAATAAGGGATAACTGGATCTGGCACAAGGTGTAAGTACATTGGGTACCCACTACAAGCCAGGCCAGCCTCCTGCATATATCAGCACAGAGCAGCTCAAAAACAGATTCAGACACTCTTAAGAAGCCTAAGAAGAAAGCTGTATGAACATAGTTACTTGGGAAGCTTCTTACAGAATACTTGAAAGCAAATATCCCTCTGAAGTTGCAGGTTAAAAAAGTACCCACCATCTTTGTACATAACAAAAGGTACTTGATGGTATTAGGGATAGACACAGCTCTGGAGGAACTGACTGAGATTAGAAAAATAGATTGATGAATTAGAAAAGAAAATTCATAATGGCAATGTTGTAGAGAACGTAAAAGCTGCTCTAGATGACCTACAGAAGAGCATAGAAGAGTTTCACTTAATCATTTTAGGGAGGAAGATTACGAACGTTCATAAAACCACAGGGAAATACGATAAGGAACAGAAATACTCATACCATAGGAGCAACAATAACAGCCAGCCAAATAAACAGGAACACAGATCAACATACAACAAGCAAAAGTTGCTTTCTCTGACATGGTCATCTAGTTTGGACGAACAAGAAAAACCCTGACCAAGTAGTTTGGGTCCACTACTTATATACCCACCCGCCCAAAAAAATGTTTCTGGCTTCGGCAGTCCTCAATAAGGGAGGATGAGGAAATGGAGAGAGGCAGAGGGAGAGGATGGCACAAGGGTCAGTAACAACCAGTGGAAAGGCAGGCAAAGAATCAAACATACAAATGGCAGATATAGGTGCAAATAGCAGTCTTAACTCACCTCATGTTCAACATTTTCTCCTACATATTAGAACACAGTGAAAAGAAAGTCTTAGTACATGGTTTAGATTTTGTACTAACTGACCACCTTGACTTCTTCAAAATCTAAATTGACATTTTCCTATTTTATCGAGAAGATTAGACTGAAATACTTTTTGAGGCTAAACCTTTTGAGTGTGTGAAGGAACGGACTGGCTTACAACTCCCCTCCACATTCTACCCCTGTCACATCTGATGCCGTTAGAACTACTAACTTTTAAAAACCTAATCATGAAACAGGCCTTAGAACTGAGAAATGACACTACAGCATAATGAAGGAGGAAAAAACAGCATTACAGAACTGTAGTAAAAACAGACAGATCATGGTCAAGCCTGCAGATAAAGGAGGAGCAATTGTGATACATCTCACAGATGCATATAAAAGGAAGTTTGAGACCCCACTTAGTAGTGAGGAACACTACAGCAAATTATCAGCAAATCCCCTTAAAGATATCCAAAAAGAGATTAGGAAAGTCAGGGATATAGGCCTGAATGTGGGTGTCATGAAGGAGGAAGGAAATGCATTTCTGAACAGACCACATCCTAGGATACCTGTAATTTATACTGTGTTCAAGATACACAAGAATAGTTGGGAGCCACCAGGGCGCCAAATAGTATCAGGGTGTAGTTCAGAGTTAGAACCATCATGTACATTTGTGGATCATATATAAAACAGTGTGTACCAAAGATCAGCTCCTATGGTAAAGATAACATGGGTTTATAAACTCTTTTCAGGACTTTGATGAGAAGAAACTGTTTCTAGTCACCCTTATATATAGAGTCATTATATACGAATGTCCAGCAGGGTACAGCACTTGATGTAATAAGGAAAATATTGGCATCTAGATTTGCGAAGAATCACCCCATTCATTGAAACTACTCTCAGTAAGAATTATTTTATGTTCAAGAAAGACTGCTGCCAGTTCTATTGATTAGCATGGCTGGTGATCCACTATTGAGTGAGATGGGGGACATAATCCTGCAGCAATTGCTGCATTTGGTGGGTGATTCTGGGGCATTGATGGAGAACCATCTATTGATTCTTTCATGGAATGTCAATAGCATGGGGTGTTGTGGAGAAGTGTGGCTCAATGGTTAGAGCGGCAGACCCTGAAGCAGAGATCTGGCTCAAGACCAGGGTTCAAGTCCCGCTTCGGCAGGTCTTGGGCTCAATTCCCCTTGACCAGATAATTCTCGCCTCGGTGCCTAATCTAATTCATGGGTCCCACTCTGCAACTCTGGGCAATAGCTTGCTTAATCTCCACAACGGCCCCAACAGCGCTTGGATGCCTGGCTTCACCCTGGGGGTGCTCAGGAGTGGGCGCCTCACAGGAAAAGCCAGGAGGGGTTCCATAGCGGTATGAGTACAGCGCCTTGAGACCCTAACGGGTGAGTAGTGCGCTATACAAGTGCTAATTTACATTTACATTTACATTTAAGATCAAATAGGGATTCATATATCAATATCCCAGATGACAAGCCCTGGACTTGTGTTCCTGCAGGAGACACAAAATGGGAACTAAGTGTAAGATGCTAACACAAGGGGTTACCATTTGATGGCACATGCAGGATACACCTCTGGTTCAAGAGGCATTGCTGCATTGCTGAAATGAATCTGTTGTACTGGGTTCTGCCCCAGCAGTACACCCAGATTTTTTGCTTTTTTGCTTACCTGTTTTTTGGACTTTTTACTGTAGGTGTGCCTCACTACTGGTGTCTCACCCACGGTAATCACACAGTAAAAAGACTGCGCATGTTTACCCCCAATGTCCACCTTTTAAGATAAGGCTACTGCAACGCAGCAAGGTGAAGGGGCACTTGGCTGGTTACATGTGAACACGGGTGCACATGCGTATGCACACGTTTGCAGGCTGCATGTGGGAGACTACTGTCTTGCGCAGCCCGGTACCAGCGCACAGGTAGAGTGGCACAATGGGGACTCTGCAGGGATGGGTGTTCACCTGGGATAGGCATCATGAGGGTAATGTTCACTATTAAGGAAAGTCAGTGTGCTTTACTGTTTTAACTATAGTGACACCCCATTATACACAAAGGGAGGGAACTGCCTTAGAGTGTGGTTTCCCACCTCCTTAGCCTACAGAGACCATTAACATTTTGAATTAGAATGTAACCTGTGCAAGAAAATCAAATCTGCTACTTCCAAAATTATAACTGTACATCTTGTGGGTCATTCAGAGTTTTAATATTTTTCTGGCTCAGCTCAGGATCAGAGGCCAGGCCTGTTGTCACCCTGCTGTATCCAATATTGCATTTTATCCAGCAGCAGTAACAAAGGCCATCCCCCACACAAAAGGAGCAATTAGCACTACTTATCCTCGCACCTTAGGAAGAAAGAGGTGGGGCGGAATGACCTGTATCAACACCCAGCTGTCACACTGCACCAGGGATGGGCCTGCCCACGTCCACTGAACAAAGGAGAGCGCACAAACAACTGGAGCCAAACCACTGGGGGGGGGGGGCACCTTTGAAATTCTAGTTTGGAGGACCCTGGCAGTTATGTCAGTGAGGGGTGGAGCTGAGACCCCAGGAACTGATGTGACTAGTGGCTCTTGACTATGCCATTTTGGATTGTCCCAACATGCTGTGCAGTAGAGTTGGGGCAGGGCTGGAGAGGTGATGTGGCACCCCAGGTTTAGTTAGGGGTGCCTATCTTCTGGAACCTTCCTCTCCCCTTTATAAACTCTTGAACAATGGGAAAACTCTCTCTTGCCTGCGATTTTTCTACCTGCTTTGCTACTGGATCCTGAGACTGCCATGGAGAACTGGAAGGAAGAACCCACCGACCCTCAACCAGGACCCAGCTTTCTGTCTAGTTGACTCCAAGACTAATTGATCTCCCCAAATGGCCAGTGAAGCTTCCCTTGAGGATTAGCTGGGGGAAGCACTGGACGTACCAACAAAGCAACAAAGGAGAACTGGGGCAGTGAGACAAGAGGACCAGCTTTTGGAGGCCTACACTGCTATAGAGATTAGGAGGGTTGTCGCAACTGACCCTGGTGGATAGAGCTCAACACCAAGGGTAAAATGAGCCCAGGATCATCCATACCGGCGAAAAGGGGCAGAGTTGAGGCATTTTAAAAGTTTGGCAACTTTGACCTTCTCTCCCTCGGAGTATGTGGGGCACTGCAGCCGTGTTGATCCATTTCCCATGGGCTGGACCAGGGCCTGGGGAACGGCGCAAGGACGCTGTGCCCCCAAGTGCGTGGAAGAGTACATGCGTAGGGCCCCTTTCCTGTTTTCCTATTTTGCCAAGGGACCCCGTTCCCTGGGTGGATTTATGCTGTAGGGGCTGGGACCCCATCCCTGCAGGAGGCTGGCGTTGCTTGTATTGAGTATCTATGGTACTTACACCTTAAACAAGGTCAGTTATACCTTAATAGTGTAGTGAAGGCAGTGTCTAGAAGCCAGGCTCTCTAGAGGAAGCTGTGGATGAGCAGCCAAGGCTTATCTAGGAGACATGCAAAGCTCATGCAATACCACTGTAGCACTGTAGTCACACAGTACTCATACACATGAAAGAAAATACTCGGTGTTGCAAAAATAAAGATACTTTATTTGGTGACACAAATACCGAAAATTCCATAGAGACTATACTCCCTTAGGCGTTACGTAATACACACATTATATACACTAGTATGCAGAAATAGGCATAAAACAGTTAGAAAACAGTGCAATTAGTGAAAATCACAATAGTTAGAAATGGGCCTGGGGGAACACAACCCATATACTAAGAAACTGGAATGCGAATGTCAGTTCCCCACCTAGGCAAGTGTAATGTGTAGAGGGGAGCTGGGAGTACTAGAAAACCCCAAAGGTAAGTACCAGGACTCACCCCAGTGCCTGGGAAAGCAGGAGTAAAACCCAGTAACTTTCCCAGAACACAGACAGAAACGAAAAGCAGGATTATGCATGAACCAGAAGAGACTGCAAGACACCAACAATGGATTCCTGGACCTGAGGACCTGTGGAAGAAGGGGACCAAGTCCAAGAAGCACAGAAGAGTCCAAGAAGAACAGGAGCCCCTGCTAACCCGAATGAAGGTGTAAACGAAGAACCACTGGTGAGGAAGAACAGCCAGTATTGGACCCTAGAAGAAGGTTTGGTGAAAGTGATGTCCCACGCTGGAGGGAGTACTGCAGTCTGGTTTGCATCACTGGAGTCCGCCAACAAGCCTTGGCACATGCAAAGCTCACATTCAGCGGAAAATGGCGCTGCCCGGGGCCGGAAGAACCAGGTGGCCTCTACCCAGAAGGGGGATTCGAAGGGAGGTCTGAGCAACTCAGAGAGCCCATAGAAGACCAGGCAGCACACACAGGAGTCCCACAGCACGGGGACAAGGAAGGTGCAAAAGAGTCCCGTGCAGCACGACGACAAAGGCTCCCACGCTGCCGGAGAACCACTCATGAAGCTGTGCATCACAGGGTAGAGTGCTGGGGGCTGGAGCTACAAGATGCATGAAGAACTTCTTGGAAGGATGCCTACAAGCCTTGGCAACAGCAAAACACGCGATACACGGGGTACTGTGTTGCGTGGGGAGGCAAGCTCTTACGTCCACTAAAGTTGGACAGTGGGACATCAGGACCCTCGGGACCACTTCAGTCTCCCACCCGTGATCCAGGATCCACGCAGTTCAGCAGGAGAGGGGATCCACGCAGCCGGTCGTCGTTACAGTAGGTGTCTGCTGAAGCAGGGGAGTGACTCCTTCAACCCAAGGGAGATTCTTTCACTCTTCTGATGCAGGCTGAAGACGGGCTGGCCTCAGAGGATGCACAACCAGGAAAGAGTTGCAGTTGCTGGCAGGAGCTGAAGATACAATGCTGCAGAAGGTGTCTTGCTTCTTTGTTGCATTTTGTAGAGTTCCTGGAGGGTCCAAATGCAGTTTCTTCGGCGAGAAGTTGAAGTAGAGGATGCAGAGGATTCCTGCTGTAGTTTTGCAATCTGAATCTGAAGAACCACCCAAAGGAGAGACCCTAAATACCCATGAAAGGGGGATTGGTCAGCTAACCAGGTAAGCGTCTATCTGAGGAGGACTTTGACATCACCTGCTGGCACCTGACACTCAGATGCTCCCAGAGTTCCCTGCCAACTTGGAATCCAAGATGGAACAACCCAGGGAGCTCCGAGCACCACCCCTAGGGTGGTGATGGACAGGTGAGTGGTCACTCCCCTTTCCTTTGTCCAGTTTCCTCTAAGCAGCCCCCAGAGTGCATGGGATCATACAACCAGTGCTTGCAAAACCATGGGGGTATGATTTCTACATGCTTGATACTAAACATGCCTATGTTCGGAGTTACCATTATGTAGCTGGACATAGGTAGTGACCTATGTCCAGTACATGCGTAAAATGGCATCCCCTCACTCACGAAATCCAGGAAAATGGTCCTAGAGGTCGTGGGGACACCTCTGCTAGTGCAGGGATGCCCTCACACACAGGTACTTTGCACCCTGCCCTCAAGCTGGAGGCCTGCTATAGGGGTGATTTATAAGTTTCCTGGTGCAGTGTAAATGGCAGTGAAAGGGTGCTTTCACCTTTTCACGAAGGATGCAATGGCAGTCCTGCAGAAGCCTTTGTGTGGGCTCCCTATGGGTGGCAAAATATATTCTGCAGCCCATAGGGATCCCCTGGACCACCAATGCCCTGGGTACCTAGGTACCATATACTAGGGACTTATAAGGGGCATCAGTATGCCAATTGTGGATGAAATACTGTGTTAACAGTATCCACAACCATTTTAAAGGGAGAGAGCATAACTACTGGGGTCCTGATTAGCAGGATCCCAGTAGACCGAGTCAAGCACATTGACATCAGGCAGAAAAAGGGGGTAACCATGCCAAGAAAGAGGGTACGTTTCTACATTCCCCAACCCCAAGTCCTCTCAACTATGGGGAAGGACCACTGTGCTCCCTTAAGATCCCCGGGAAGAGGTGAGTGCTGTTGCGCTGCCCCAGCAGGAGGCGGAAATGGCCCAGGACCCCAACTATGTGTCCTGTTGGATTCACTGAGGACGGGGGGAGTGCCACCACACCCCTCCCATGTGGCCTGTACTCCCCGCTTCCAGAGCCCATACCTGGGGGGAGCGAGAGGCAGCCACCACTTCATGCATCTGCCTGCTTGAGCTGGCAGACCCAACAAAAGATTGCTGGCTCCCACGGTCGCATGCAGGAGTGCGATCCTCGTGGGGAGCCAGCGAGGGCAGCCGTGGGTGGGCTCCCTGAGCTGCTCTCCAACTTTGCCCATATCAGGGGTGCCCAAGTGGAACCAGGCACCCCCGCAAAAAAGAAAGACAACACGGTGCGAGGTTGCCTGCAAGGAGGAAAATCAATGAAAACCACAGTGCGGCTCTCCCCGGCACAGCAGGAGAGCCCCTGTTATAATATTCACTGAACTCTGGAAACTCGCCCCATAATGCATTGTGGGGCCTTTCATTTGCTTCACATTTTTGCCCTTACGTCCACCTGTGGGGGTCCTAGGATAATGGGACCACCACCAAAGCGTACACAATGTGCCTTTTTCTCCCTGGATCATCTCTTGGGTCCCCACACTAAGCTGGGGGGGCCAAAAGTATCACCTTTACCAATTTTCAAAGCATTGCTAAGCTCTCTCATGGCTGGAACTTTTGCTTGATAGTTGGAAGTCATTTGTTTTCTAGAGGCCCTGTGTGGGGTAACGTTTTGGAAGGCCTGAAAATGTAGAATGCACTGCGCCCTCTAGGGGCTTGATGTATAGTTACACTGCAACATTTTTCATTCTGCTGTTTTCATCTCTTGTGGTTACGCCTTCTACAGGCTATTTATATGGTTACACTACAATGCTTTTTCAATATGCTGTTTTATTTTGGTGCCTCCTAATTGCTGCTTTAACAATTACAGTCTAATGCCAAGAGGAAGAAAGAATGCACAAACACAACGTTTGTTACTGATAAATGTTTTTATTGGGTTTACATGATTATTGCATATGTTTTATTGATCCATCATTATTGCAAATTATGACAATGATTGATGACAAAGTAATATCCTTATCACTCCAGGACTGTTTGAACACACTGGATATGTTTGGGGTCGCGCAATGTCAGCTGTAGTACGTTCCATCTGCCAATGTATATTTGTGAATTATTAGATAGTATTTAGTTGTGCGAGCGTAATAAATGTACTTCTCTTTTTCTAAAGAAAAGGTACTGCTTGGACAATCATTTATTGAGTGTTGTTATTGCATAACAGTGATTGGTGATTCTTAGCCCGCACCACCTCCCCTGAGTAGGCCTGAGACTGCTCCACCTCGCTACCCTGAGAGAGTCAAATGCTACAATGGGGTGTTTGGTTCCCACTGAGGACAATTAAGGAACAATTACTTATGCTGGCCACACAACTAATAGCCTAATTTCTAGCAGGTCCTTTCCACTGGAGGTGATGAAAGTGATTGCAGAGATGCTACACCCTTGAGGTCAGTAGATGGAATGGGTTGCAGGCTTGTAACATGCTCAATATACCTGCCACCAAGGTTGCAATTGGTGGGACTAGCTGAACTAGGGAATGTATTTTTGCAGATTGTGGATGGGCAATTGATCATAGAAGGTGACTTATCTAGTAATGGACAAAGCCATTGACCAGCTTACCCAGAGCACTACTAGTGGTCATAGCGGGTCAAGGGATTTTGTGGAGACCTATGACTTAGTGGATGTTTTGCGAAAGTGTAACCCACATGCACGC
This sequence comes from Pleurodeles waltl, assembly GCF_031143425.1. Classification (NCBI taxonomy): domain Eukaryota; kingdom Metazoa; phylum Chordata; class Amphibia; order Caudata; family Salamandridae; genus Pleurodeles; species Pleurodeles waltl. The sequence continues at coordinate 852,928,342 of NC_090444.1, forward strand.
CAATACTCTTTGTTCTGTACCGCTCGTAACTCCCATTCCCGCTTAGACCACATATTCACACAAGGCTCCTACCACCCTTGAGTCTTGACCATCCTTTTCCTGGCCACAGGGAATGTCAGACCACTCACCTCTTTTTGTAGAGTTGGGGGTGCATAAATGGGGGATCTATAAGGGGTGGAGACCATACCCATGGCTAATGAAATAGAAGGGTGTGGCCGACAACTTACTCCAAACCACAGAACATTATTTTAAGAACATTGAGTATACAGCATCCAGGGTGGTGCTCTATGAAGCATACAAAACAGCTTTATGTGGCCAGGTAATCTCCTTAGCGGCTAAGTACACAGAGTGGTGGTCGCGAATGCAACAGTTTGAAGACCACCTCCTTCATTTGGACAGTGTATATACAATGCAACCAAACGAGGATATATGCCATTGTATTGACCGTGCCTGTGAGGAATATTATGACATTGCCAATGATGCAGCGCTTAAACACTATCTTGCTGGGCAGAGAAAGATTTACGAGGTGGGCAATAAGGTGGGGATGTTATTGGCATGGTTGTGCAAGATGGAGGAAGAAGAGAGATGGGTTGGGTAAGTTCGTACAGAGGACCAGGGGACAATTCTAGGTAATACCCACATTGCAGGGGAGTTTGACTGTCATTACGCCAGACTGTACACTTCCACATTGACCTGCTCTGTGGAGGAAATATAGGGCTCCCTCTGAGACATCCTGTTCCCCCACCTCCCATGTGCTGATAGCTCTGTACACTTGCTTTGTTGACTTATCCAAAGCATTTGACTCGGTTGACAGGCACCGGCTGTGGAGAATAGTAGAGAACTGGAATATCCTGCCAAATATGTTAAAAGGAATACATCTTTTATATTCTGAAAACTGAGCCAGAGATTCAATTTGCGACAATAGGAGAGTAAATTCCAAAATTCAGATAGACAGAGGTATCAAACAAGGCTGTTTATTAGCCCTGACTTTATTCAATCTACACCTGGAAGACCTGTGTGTGCAGTTGGATGCTACTAGCTCCCACCCTCCAAAGCTGGGCCAACAACTAATAACCTCATTACTGTTTGCAGACAACGTCACTTTATTAAATCTTTCAGGCACTGGCTTGCAAAACCTGGTAAACTCTTGCATCAATATTGCAAGTCAAATGAACTATCTGTGAACCTGGAGAAAACCAAGAAAGTCATCTTTGGAAAGCGAGTAGTTAAAAAAAAGCAATGGCTTTGCAGGGAATGTCCACTGGTCAGAAGTGGCAAATATAAATATCTTGGCATTTGGCTACAGGATCGCTGGTCTCGCCATCTGCATTTAAACACCCTGAAAGCAAGGATTGCGTTTCAGATTACAGCATTACAAGTCCTGTCACCAAACTGCAAAGCCCTGACCGTGGCAAAGTTCCTTCCAACTCTGTAATATGGCTTGGAAAATTTTCCCGGCAAGTTTGCTAGCTTCGTGAAAGCCATGCAGAGCAAAGCCTTTTGCCTCATATTTCTACTACCCCACAATACTTCTCTGGCACAAATCAGGCTGGAATTCGGACTTCAGGATCAAGAACTGATACAAGAAGGTGCCTTTCTCAAATATGCTTCACTGTTAAGGCAGGCAAAGCCAAACTCACTGAAAGCCCTGATATGGGAAAAAAATGGACTTAACACACCAATTCACCACCCCCCCCCGAATTCAAACATGTGGTCAGAGAGAATTGAGGAGACAGTTAAACATCTACATGCTTGGCGTCTCTAGTAGTTTCCCTCTGGTTTATCGCCACGCCATATGACAATCTGCACTGCACTTAACTTCCTATTTACTCTCTATTCCTTTGGCTGTCAGGCTTTTGAGCTAACGTAAAATAACAGTGGGTCACCCTTCCAAAGCAGAACTATCAGACCTGCCGGGGTTTTACGGTTGTCTATATCCCCCTCTCGACCTTTATCTCTCATGACAACAAGCACTGCAGCATTTACATTCAGCAGGCTTGGACAGTCTTCCTGCCTTTTACTCTACCTTTTGTCTTGCACTTTTGTATTTTTTTTTAGTCTTATGCTTTCCATCATATCTAATGAATTGCCTGTGTGGTTTTTTTCAGCTCTTTGTTTTATAGCTGATTGCAACGGTTTGTATTAAACGTGCAAATAAAATAATCAAATCTGTGTAAGGGATAATTGTGGCCTGCCTTTGTGCTTACATCTGTTTCCTACTCTTGTGGGCTGGGTCTCATCTAATTGGCATACAGCGACAACTGTCTGTATATGGCCCCTTTAATTGTGTTTACATGTAGGTGTGTAGCCACACGACAGTGCCAGCCTGTGCGATGGGTTAAGCTTCGCGTTTTACTAGATGTTATATGATATTGTATTCTTGTTTGCGTCTTAATAAAGAGATTTTTTTAATAAAAACGAAAGACCGCCAAAAGAAGGGAGTAGCCATGGAAGCTTGTTTCGTCCCAGATATAGGGAATCTGGTATTAGCAGAATTTGAAAATAACAAAATCTTGTCATCTTTTAACCCATCTAGAAATATTTTACCTTGAAAATATATAAAGATTACATTTTTATGATTTAAGAAGGAGACTTTAGATCCTGACCTAAGATTTACCCACAACCACAGCAAAGATCAGATCAGTTATTTGAATATTTTGCTCAAACATAATGAGGGTAGGATTACACAACTCTATACCAAAAGCCAACAGACAAGAACTCCGTGCTAGCGTATGACAGCTTCCACCCCTGATTGCTACCTGACAGCTTACTATATGGGCAATTCCTATGCAGTAGGTGGAGCTGTACACAGAGAAGGGAGTATTTCAAGGAAGCAGAACACCTTACCACTAAAATAATTGAGAGAGGATATCCTAGGAAAATAGTGCGGAGAGCCCGTAAGTGGACCTGGTACTGTCCCAGAGAGTGTCTCTTTTCTCCAAGAGACAGAAATGAGAGTAACACAGAACATATAATTATGGTCTCAATGCACAGTCTAGAAAGTAATTGTCTTTGTAAAATTATTAACTGGCGTATGTTAGACAACATCTGCCCCTTGTTTGCCTATGAAAAGAACAAGAGCGTATGGGCCATGTAGTGAGAGCGTGTAGGGAACAACAGAGAGCAGAGACTGTAAGACAGGCATTGGGATTGCCATTGACTGTTGTTCATTTCAAGTGTGGGAAATGCCAAGCTAGCAAATTCACTGATGACACTAAAGTGATTGAAGTAGCTGACACTAGAATACAATTGAAGGGCCACTCCAATTGTAATAGTTGAATGTTATATTTCTGACCATATGTCCATGTAAATTTATGTATGTATGACAGTCCACGCACATGGTTAAACAGAGGATCTGCCAACATCGGAGCTGCATACGATGCAGAGCGGAGTGAGTCCCGTTGATAAATCACCACAAGTATGCACACCATAAGGAGCACATATTACGGTGGTATCTGGAAATACTGATACCTGAATCAAGAGGAACTGTAAGTAAACTATTGGTGCTTTGAGAAAGTAAAGGGATGGATCACCTGTTAAGTATGGAGAGGAGTGAATGATGTATGTGAACTGAGAGCATCGCAGCCACCTTGCCCTACGATACTGGGTTTGGTTTTGACTGAACAAGTGCCCTTTCTGAAATGGAAAGGAGAATAAGACTTTGTGTTGTGTGTAAGCTCCGTTACAAAGACAATGACAAGCCTGTTCGGAGCACCTAGATAAGTCTTGAAAAACCTCAATACATATGAACTGTGGTATATGTTGACTTATGTTCTTTGTATGGTTTCACAATGTGAGGCATGCTCCTACTTATGAGGTCCACATCACAATTGCTTTTCCTATTACTTTTTTCTGTATCTTTCAACCCACTTTCCCCCGTCACTTGCTGCTTTTACCTTTTTTTAACCCCTTCTGGGTCCCCAAAACTACACTACCCCCTTCTTTCCCCACCCCTCTCCAGTACTTTTACATCTCCTTATTTCCTAAAGGCCCACCCTCTTTCCTCCCCGAACCCCTTTTATTCCAACACCCCCCCTCCCCCCCCTTTGCTTTCCTTTCCATTTTCTCTGAGCCCTTGGCTCAGGTTGACATTAATAGGCCTGTTTGAAAATACTGTCATATCCATGGTGGCCATCGCAGGTAGCAGTCTACTGGTTTGCTTTGAACGCAGGAGGTAGCAGTATGCTGCTCCCTGCACATTTTCCTAGACTGACAACAATGGAGTGCAAACGCGCCAGGGAGCCACACTCCATGCAGGTTTCTGGATCGAGTCAGGGATTTTTAGTTGAAGGTGTGAGACTTGGAGCGGCCTTTTACTTAGAATCTTTACAGTCAATCAATCAGTGTTTATAAAGTGCAGCTACTCACCCGTTAGGGTCTCAAGGCACTGGGGGGAGGGGGGAGGAGTGTAGCGTGTACTGGAAGGTGGATTAAAAAAGCCATGTCTTCAGTTCCTTCGTGAAGCTGGGGAGGGAGGTGGTTTGTCCGATGTGGATGGGTAGGGTGTTCCAGGCGGTGGCTGCAAGGTAGGAGAAGGAGCGTCCTCCTGTTCAGGTTTTCCTGATGCAGGGTACTTCTGCGAGAGAGAGCTGGGCTGAGCGTAGGGCCATGTGGGGTACGTGGAAGTAGAGTCGCTGGTTAAGGTAGGCTGGTCCGGTGTTGTAGAGGGCTTTGTGTGCATAGGTGAGGATCTTGAAGTGATTCTTTTCTCTATGGGGAGCCAGTGCAGCGTACGTAGGTGTTGCGAGATGTGGCAGTGTTGGAGTAGGTTGAGGATCAGTCTGGCGGCGGCGTTCTGGATCTTTTGCAATTTGCGCATGAGTTTTTATGTTGATTCCGGCGTTGAGTGCGTTGCTGTAGTCCAGTCTGCTGGTGATGAGGGTGTGTGTGACAGTCTTTCTGTGTTCGAGGGGGATCCATTTGAAGGTCTTGCGTAGGAGACGGAGGGTGCAGAAGCGTGTGGAGGGGACTGAGTTGATCTGATGGTTCATGCTGATGTCGGGGTTCAGGATGATTCCGAGGTTGTGGGCTTGACTGGCGGGGGTGGGCAGGTTTCCAAGGGTAGGTGGCAACTAGGAGTTGCTCCATGTGTTGGGTTGAGGGCTAAGGATGAATACTTCGGTCTTGTTTGTGTTGAGTAGAAAGCTGCTGTTTCTCATCCAGTTGGTGACTGCTTTCATGCCTTTGTGGAAATTGTGTCTGCCCTTGTCTGGTTCATTGGAGAGGGAGAGGATGAGTTGGGTGTTGTCGACGTAGGAGATTATGTTTATTCTGTAGCTTCTGATGATGGTGGCTAGCGGGGCCATGTAGACATTGAACAGTGTGGGGCTGAGGGAGGATCCTTGGGGCACTCCGCAGTGGTGGGTGTGGGTTCTGCGAGTAAGGGGGTGAGTCTCACTCGTTGCGTTCTGCCGGAGAGGAAGAATTGGATCCAGTTGAGGGCCTTGTCTATGATGCCCGCTTTGTGAAGTCTTCTTATCAGGGTGTGATGGGAGACTGTGTCGAACGCTGTCAAGAGGTCAAGTAGGATGAGTGCCACCATCTCTCCCTTGTCCAGTAGGGAGCGGATGTCGTCTGTTGTGGACATGAGGGCTGTGTTGGTACTGTTGTCTGAAGTGGCTAAAGATCTAGTTTAGAAATGATTTAGAAATTATTATTGATCAGCTGGAGTATGATGGCCTGTTGTTTAATTACACAGATTATTGGTGCTTCTTACTGTTTTTGATATTTTTGGCACAGACAGTAAGGTTTTATAGGCAACTATATGTGTGAGGAGGATGACTAGACTGACTGATACTTGTATAGTGTAGTTTGAAACCCTATAACTAATGTGGTCATAATTTTGGTCACCACGTTTGGGAAGTACTAGTTATGTACATCAGTATTGTTTTGTTTGATAGCATTACATGATCCCAATGGAAAAGAGATATGGATAATGGCTTATAAGCCCATTGATAGCCCGGTCTCCGGTTAGATTTGCTATTGTTTTTGGCATATTGCCAGTTATTGGTTGTAAAATGTATAAGCACCCAATCACCTTTAGTAATGAATAATGGTGTCAGGGATCAAGAAGCCAACTACAGAGGCATCACCCCAGCTTGGGCAGGATGCTCACAGCTTGGAGGTAAGATGTAATGTCTTGAGTGATGGTTTCTCTGGGCATATGTGTAAGAACCATGGAGTAAATAGCTACTGTACATTCCACCCCAATAGGTGTTGTGCCAGATGGCATATCTGTATCCTGGGGAGTCCCACTTAAACTTGTTATTAGGGATTGTGCAAAATTCAAGGAACTGAAATCAGTAACCAAAGAATATACTACACTGTGGATCTGTAAACAATTTTGTGACATCTTGATTTTTCATATGTCATTTCTAATATTTCACATCACTTCACCAATGAGCACTGTGCCTTTTTGCACCATTTAAAATCGTATGTGAATTGTATGATGTCAAAAGCAGTGGGTGTTGTGGTGCGAAGCCCACAGCAACACCCATTGCATGACCCTCTGTGGCAGAAAACTGCATTGGAGGGACCCATATTTGCAAGGCGGAGATAAGCCACAAAAAGTGGCTTAGTGCTGCCTTGTAAATATGGCACAGTGCACAAAAAGTGATGCTCTGGTGGCCCTAGGGGCTCGTAAATATGCCCCTCAGTTTTACATTTTGCTCCTTTATTTATATAAACTTTATTATTCTGTTGAGTTTATTTAATTTTCTAACCATTGGCAGAATCCTTGAGTAGGTGTTGCTGACCCTCAGGGGTCCCCAGCCACAGATAAAGAATCACTGGTCTAACACTGGAGACAAAGAGGGCCTGCTCTTCCTACCATTGCACCCTGAAATTCTCTTCACAGCAATGGACTGATGGGCATAAACTGCCCTGACTGCCCCGATGTGTCCAGCTGACTAACCCTGATAGCCTGCTTGGTGCACTGCTGAATTGTGAGATGGGCTGGAAGCCGCAGCCTCCGTGGACATCCTTGCTCAGGGTGAGGTCTTCCCCCACTCCGTGCCTCCTCCAGAACTACCTCAACTGGGTTGTATACACTGGTTTCCTGAGCTAAAGCCTCCTAACAGAATAGTAGAGAGGGCAGCCAACATCGTAGGGAAACTCCTTTCTCCCAATACTGCAGTTTACGGAATTCCCTTCACTGGAGCCTGACTGAAAAGGAGCTACTGTCCCACCAATCAATACATATTGGAGACTGTTGGACTTTTTTGCTTATGCAGGGTCATCCCCAATCTTTTTGCCTCCTGCCTCATATTTGTTTTGACCTGTTGCTGTTGTTTTTTGAACTCTGAGCACTTTACCACTGCTAACCAGTGCTAAAGTGCATATGCTCTCTGTGTAAATTGTATGTAATTGGTTTATCCATGATTGGCATATGTGATTTACTAGTAAGTCCCTAGTAAAGTGCACTAGAGGTGCCAGGGCCTGTAAATCAAATGCTACTAGTGGGCCTGCAGCACTGGTTGTGCCACCCACATAAGTAGCTCTGTAATCATGTCTCAGACCTGCCACTGCAGTGTCTGTGTGTGCAGTTTTAACTGTAAATTCGACTTGGCAAGTGCACCCACTTGTCAGGCCTAAACCTTCCCTTTTCTTACATGTAAGGCACCCCTAAGGTAGGCCCTAGGTAGCCCCAAGGGCAGGGTGCAGTGTATGGTTAAGGTAGGATATATAAAAATGTGTTTTATATGTTGTGACAGTGAAATATTGCTAAATCCGTTTTTCACTGTTGCAAGGCCTGTCCTTCTCATAGGTTAACATGGGGGCTACCTTTAAATCTGATTAAAGCGTAGATTCCCTTTGTGAGCAGATGGACATGTGGAGTTTGGGGTCTCTGAGCTCACAATTTAAAAATACATCTTTTAGTAAAGTTGATTTTAAGATTGTGTGTTTGAAAATGACACTTTTAGAAAATGAGCATTTTCTTGCTTATACCATTACTGTGACTCTGCGTGTTTGTGGATTTCCTGTCTGGGACAGTTTGACAGTTGGGCCAGACAGTGACACAAAGGGAGCTGGGGTGTAGTCTGCCTTTCCTGATGAGCCATCTGTGCTAGGAGGGAGGGGAGGAGTGGTTGTAGGAGGATGGACTGGCTTGTAGTGAGTACCAAGGGGTACTTGCACCTTGCACCAGGCCCAGTTATCCCTTATTAGTGTATAGGGTGTCTAGCAGCTTAGGCTGATAGATAATGGTAGCTTAGCAGAGCAGCTTAGGCTGAACTAGGAGACGTGTGAAGCTACTACAGTACCACTTAGTGTCATATGCACAATATCATAAGAAAACACAATACACAGTTATACTAAAAATAAAGGTACTTTATTTTTATGACAATATGCCAAAGTATCTTAGAGTGTACCCTCAGTGAGAGGATAGGAAATATACACAAGATATATATACACAATAGCAAAAATATGCAGTATAGTCTTAGAAAACAGTGCAAACAATGTATAGTTACCATAGGATGCAATGGGGAAACATAGGGATAGGGGCAACACAAACCATATACTCCAAAAGTGGAATGCGAACCACGAATGGACCCCAAACCTATGTGACCTTGTAGAGGGTCGCTGGGACTATTAGAAAATAGTGAGAGTTAGAAAAATAACCCTCCCCAAGACCCTGAAAAGTGAGTGCAAAGTGCACTAAAGTTCCCCTAAGGACAAAATAGTCGTGTTAGAGGGAAAATGCAAGGAAAACACAAATCAGCAATGCAACAACGATGGATTCCTGACTGAGGGTATCTGTGGAACAAGGGGACCAAGTCCAAAAGTCACAAGCAACTCGGAGATGGGCAGATGCCCAAGAAATGCCAGCGGTTGGTGCAAAGAAGCTCTTACTAGGCTGAAGAACTGTGAATACTGCAGGAACGACAAGGGCTAGAGACTTCCCCTTTGGAGGATGGATCCCCCACGCCTTGGAGGGTCGTGCAGAAGTGTTTTCCCGCCGGATGGACGCCAACAAGCCTTGCTACACGCAAATCGTGCGTTTGGCGTTTTTGGACGCTGCTGGGGCCCAGAAGGGACCAGGAGGTCGCAAATTGGACCTGCAGAGAGAGGGGACGTCGAGCAAGACAAAGAGCCCTCACTGAAGCAGGTAGCACTCGGAGAAGTGCCAGAAACAGGCACTACGAGGATGCGTGAAACGGTGCTCGCCGAAGTTGCACAAAGGAGTCCCACGTCGCCGGAGACCAACTTAGAAAGTCGTGCAATGCAGGTTAGAGTGCCGTGGACCCAGGCTTGGCTGTGCACAAAGGATTTCCGCCGGAAGTGCACAGGGGCCGGAGTAGCTTGCAAAGTCGCGGTTCCCAGCAATGCAGCCCAGCGAGGTGAGGCAAGGACTTACCTCCACCAAACTTGAGCTGAAGAGTCACTGGACTGTGGGAGTCACTTGGACGGTGTCGCTGGATTCGAGGGACCTCGCTCGTCGTGCTGAGAGGAGACCCAAGGGACCGGTAATGCAGCTTTTTGGTGCCTGCGGTTGCAGGGGGACGATTCCGTCGACCCACGGGAGATTTCTTCGGAGCTTCTGGTGCAGAGAGGAGGCAGACTACCCCCACAGCATGCACAAACAGGAAAACAGTCGAGAAGGCGGCAGGATCAGCGTTACAGAGTTGCAGTAGTCGTCTTTGCTACTATGTTGCAGGTTTGCAGGCTTCCAGCGCGGTCAGCGGTCGATTCCTTATCAGAAGGTGAAGAGGGAGATGCAGAGGAACTCGGCTGAGCTCATGCATTCGTTATCTAAAGTTTCCCCAGAGACAGAGACCCTAAATAGCCAGAAAAGAGGGTTTGGCTACCTAGGAGAGAGGAAAGGCTACTAACACCTGAAGGAGCCTATCACAAGGAGTCTCTGACGTCACCTGGTGGCACTGGCCACTCAGAGCAGTCCAGTGTGCCAGCAGCACCTCTGTTTCCAAGATGGCAGAGGTCTGGAGCACACTGGAGGAGCTCTGGACACCTCCCAGGGGAGGTGCAGGTCAGGGGAGTGGTCACTCCCCTTTCCTTTGTCCAGTTTCGCGCCAGAGCAGGGGCTAAGGGGTCCCTGAACCGGTGTAGACTGGCTTATGCAGAATTGGGCACATCTGTGCCCAACAAAGCATTTCCAGAGGCTGGGGGAGGCTACTCCTCCCCTGCCTTCACACCATTTTCCAAAGGGAGAGGGTGTCACACCCTCTCTCAGAGGAAGTTCTTTGTTCTGCCATCCTGGGCCAGGCCTGGCTGGACCCCAGGAGGGCAGCTGCCTGTCTGAGGGGTTGGCAGCAGCAGCAGCTGCAGAGAAACCCCAGGAAGGGCAGTCTGGCAGTACCAGGGTCTGTGCTACAGACCACTGGGATCATGGAATTGTACCAACAATGCCAGGATGGCATAGAGGGGGCAATTCCATGATCATAGACATGTTACATGGCCATATTCGGAGTTACCATGGTGAAGCTACATATAGGTAGTGACCTATATGTAGTGCACGCGTGTAATGGTGTCCCCGCACTCACAAAGTTCAGTGAATTGGCTCTGAACAATGTGGGGGCACCTTGGCTAGTGCCAGGGTGCCCTCACACTAAGTAACTTTGCACCTAACCTTTACCAGGTAAAGGTTAGACATATAGGTGACTTATAAGTTACTTAAGTGCAGTGTAAAATGGCTGTGAAATAACGTGGACATTATTTCACTCAGGCTGCAGTGGCAGGCCTGTGTAAGAATTGTCAGAGCTCCCTATGGGTGGCAAAAGAAATGCTGCAGCCCATAGGGATCTCCTGGAACCCCAATAACCTGGGTACCTCAGTACCATATACTAGGGAATTATAAGGGTGTTCCAGTAAGCCAATGTAAATTGGTAAAAATGGTCACTAGCCTGTCAGTGACAATTTGGAAAGAAATGAGAGAGCATAACCACTGAGGTTCTGATTAGCAGAGCCTCAGTGAGACAGTTAGTCACTACACAGGTAACACATTCAGGCACACTTATGAGCACTGGGGCCCTGGGTTACCAGGGTCCCAGTGACACATACAACTAAAACAACATATATACAGTGAAAAATGGGGGTAACATGCCAGGCAAGATGGTACTTTCCTACACAACCCCCCCCCAAACGAAGGACAATAAGACTAGCCATTACCTGATGAGTCTTCATTGTCTAAGTGGAAATATCTGGAGAGTCCATCTGCATTGGAGTGGCTACTCCCAGGTCTATGTTCCACTGTATAGTCCATTCCCTGTAGGGATATGGACCACCTCAACAATTTAGGATTTTCACCTTTCATTTGTTTTAGCCAAAGTAGAGGTTTGTGGTCTGTCTGAACAATGAAGTGAGTGCCAAACAGGTATGGCCTCAACTTCTTCAGAGCCCAGAACACAGCAAAGGCCTCCCTCTCAATGGCAGACCAACGCTTTTCTCTAGGGGTCAACCTTCTACTAATAAAAGCAACAGGTTGATCCTGGCCCTCAGAATTAAGTTGTGATAGGACTGCCCCTACTCCTAATTCAGATGCATCAGTTTGGACATAGAATTTTTTAGAGTAACAAGGGCTTTTCAGGACAGGTGCAGAGCACATGGCCTGCTTAAGCTCCTCAAAAGCTTTCTGACAGTTTGCTGTCCATAATACCTTTTTAGGCATTTTCTTGGATGTGAGGTCATTAAGAGGGGCTACATTGGAGCCATAGTTCTTAATGAACCTCCTGTAATACCCAGTGAGGCCTAGGAAGGCTCTCACCTGAGTCTGAGTGGTAGGGGGAACCCAATCAATAATAGTTTGGATTTTCCCCTGAAGTGGTGCAATCTGTTCCCCACCAACAAGGTGTCCCAGATAAACCACCTTACCCTGCCCTATCTGGCACTTTGAAGCCTTGATAGTGAGGCCTGCCTTTTGCAGGGCCTCCAAAACTTTCCAAAGGTGGACCAGGTGATCATCCCAGCTGGAGCTAAAGACAGCTATATCGTCCAAATATGCTGCACTGAAAGCTTCCAGCCCTTGCAGGACTGTGTTCACCAACCTCTGAAAAGTGGCAGGTGCATTTTTCAAACCAAAAGGCATTACAGTAAACTGGTAATGTCCTCCAATGGTAGAAAATGCAGTCTTAGGTTTAGCATCTTCTGACATTTTGATCTGCCAATACCCTGCAGTCAAATCAAAAGTGCTTAGATACTTGGCAGATGCCAGTGTATCTATTAGCTCATCTGCCCTGGGTATAGGGTGAGCATCAGTTTTGGTTACCAAGTTGAGACCTCTATAGTCTACACAAAACCTCATTTCCTTCTTTCCATCTTTAGAATTGGGTTTTGGTACCAGTACCACAGGAGAAGCCCATGGACTGTCAGAGTGCTCAACCACTCCTAGTTCCAACATCTTCTGAACTTCTTGCTTTATGCAGTCCCTGACATGGCCAGGCTGCCTATAGATCTTACTTTTGACAGGTAAACTGTCTCCAGTATCTATAGTGTGCTCACACCAAGAAGTGGTGCCTGGCACAATGGAGAAGAGTTCTGAAAATTGTCCTAGGAGATTTATGCAATTATCTTTCTGCTCAGCAGTAAGACAATCAGCCAAAACTACACCTTCCACAAGAGCATCTTGTTCTGTGGAAGAGAAGAGATCAGGTAGAGGATCACTGTCTTCTTCCTGTCCCTCATCTGTTGCCATGAGCAGGGTGAGATCAGCCCTGTCATAGTAGGGTTTCAGGCGGTTGACATGGAGCACCCTAAGGGGACTCCTGGCAGTGCCTAAGTCAACCAAGTAGGTGACTTCACCCTTCTTTTCAACAATTGTGTGGGGTCCACTCCATTTATCTTGGAGTGCTCTTGGGGCCACAGGCTCCAAGACCCACACTTTCTGCCCTGGTTGGTACTGAACCAAAACAGCCTTCTGATCATGCCATTGCTTCTGGAGCTCTTGGCTGGCCTGAAGGTTTTTACTGGCCTTTTTCATGTACTCAGCCATCCTTGATCTGAGGCCAAGTACATAATCCACAATATCCTGCTTAGGAGCTTTTAAAGGTTGTTCCCAACCCTCCTTTACAAGTGTGAGTGGACCCCTAACAGGGTGTCCAAAAAGAAGTTCAAAGGGGCTGAAGCCCACTCCTTTCTGGGGTACCTCCCTGTAGGCAAAAAGGAGGCATGGTAGAAGGATATCCCATCTCCTGCGGAGTTTTTCAGGGAGTCCCATAATCATGCCTTTGAGAGTTTTATTAAATCTCTCCACCAGTCCATTTGTTTGTGGATGATAGGGTGTTGTGAACTTGTAAGTTACACCACACTCCTTCCACATGGCCTTTAAGTATGCAGACATGAAATTGCTTCCTCTGTCTGATACTACTTCCTTTGGGAAGCCCACCCTGGAAAATATTCCCAGGAGGGCCTTTGCCACTGCAGGAGCTGTAGTGGTCCTTAAAGGAATTGCTTCAGGATATCTTGTGGCATGGTCCACTACCACCAAGATAAACCTATTGCCTGAAGCAGTAGGAGGGTCAAGGGGGCCAACTATGTCAACCCCTACCCTTTCAAAGGGAACCCCAACCACAGGCAGTGGGATAAGGGGTGCCTTTGGAGTGCCACCTGTCTTGCCACTGGCTTGACAGGTTTCACAGGACTTACAAAATTCCTTTGTGTCCTCAGACATCCTAGGCCAATGAAACAATGGTACCAATCTGTCCCAAGTTTTCATTTGACCCAGGTGCCCAGCTAAGGGAATGTCATGTGCCAGTGTTAGGAGGAACTTTCTGTACTCCTGAGGAATCACTAATCTCCTGGCAGCTCCAGGTTTAGGATCCCTGTGCTCAGTGTACAAGAGGTTGTCCTCCCAGTAAACTCTGTGAGAGTCACTGACATCCCCATTAGCCTGTTTGACAGCTTGCTGTCTGAGACCCTCTAATGTGGGACAGGTTTGCTGTGCCACACTCAGCTCCTCTCTGGCAGGCCCCCCTTCACCCAAAAGCTCAGCAGTGTCTGCTTCCAGCTCCTCTGGTGTAGGTTCTGCACAGGGAGGGAATTCTTCTTCCTCAGAAGTAGAATCCACTGTAGAGGGAGGGATAGTAGGAAGTGGTTTGCTTCTACTAGCCCTAGCTTTAGGGAGCACTTGGTCCATTGTTCCAGGATCCAAGCTTCCCTGTCCTTTTTGCTTTTTGGCCTGAGCCCTTGTCAAAGCAAAAATATGCCCTGGGACGCCCAGCATTGCTGCATGGGCCTCCAACTCCACATCTGACCAAGCTGATGTCTCCAAATCGTTCCCTAATAGACAGTCTACAGGTAAATCTGAAGCTACCACAACTTTCTTTGGACCAGATACCCCCCCCCCAGTTGAGATTTACAACAGCCATGGGGTGGCTTTGTGTTATGTTGTGAGCATCGGTTACTTGGTACTGGTGTCCAAGTATGTGTTGTTCAGGGTGCACCAGTTTCTCAATCACCATTGTGACACTGGCACCTGTGTCCCTGTAGGCCTGGACCTCAACACCATTTATTAGGGTTAGTTGCTTGTACTTCTCCAAGTTATGGGGGCAAGCAACCAAAGTGGCTAAGTCAATAGCCCCTTCAGAGACTAAAGTAGCCTCTGTGGTCTCCCTAATCAGACCAACCCCAACTAAATTACCAAAAGTGAGCCCAGCTACTCCCTTGGATTGGCTATTAGTAGGTTTGCTCCCACCACCACTGCTATTAGTAGGGACACTAGGTGTAGCAGTAGGGGTTGTAGTGGTAGGAGCTGTGGTGCCTTTCTTTGGACAACTGGGATCTGTTGTCCAATGGCCTTTTATTTTACATAAATAGCACCATGGTTTCTTTTCCTTGTTCTGATTAAAGGAGGATTTGGACCCACCACCCCCACCAGAGTGTTTTTGTGGGCCTGATGAAGACTCATTTTTAGATTTGTCCCCACCCTTGTCAGAAGACTTACCATCCTTCTTTTTGTTGCCATCTTTGTCACCCCCTGTATGAACTTTTCTGTTCACTCTTGTTCTGACCCATTTGTCTGCCTTCTTTCCCAATTCTTGGGGAGAGGTCAGATCAGAGTCCACCAAGTACTGGTGCAACAAATCAGACACACAATTATTAAGAATATGCTCTCTCAGGATCAAGTTATACAGGCTGTCATAATCAGTAACTTTACTGCCATGTAACCACCCCTCCAAGGCCTTCACTGCCTGGTCAATGAAATCAACCCAGTCTTGTGAAGACTCCTTTTTGGTATCTCTGAACTTTATCCTGTACTGTTCAGTGGTTAAGCCATAACCATCCAGGAGTGCATTCTTAAGAACTTGGAAATTGTTAGCATCATTTTCTTTTACAGTAAGGAGCCTATCCCTACCTTTTCCAGTAAATGATAGCCATAGGATAGCAGCCCACTGCTTTTGAGGGACATCCTGTACAGCACAGGCCCTCTCAAGTGCAGCAAACCACTTGTTAATGTCATCCCCCTCCTTGTAAGGGGGAACTATCTTATGCAGATTCCTGGAATCATGCTCTTTTGCAGGATGACTATGGGGAATACTGCTGCTGCCACCATGGGTATCTAAACCCATTTTCTGTCTTTCCCTCTCTATTTCTAAAGACTGTCTATCCAAATCCAGCTGTTGCTTCTTGAGCTTCAGTCTGGTTTGTTCCACTCTCAATCTATTGAGCTCCCTTTCTAACAATCTGTCATCAGGGTGGGTGGGAGGGACATTTCTAGATACAGAGGTATGATGGGAATGAACAGAAGGAGACCTGTCCCTTACCAAGGGCACCCTAACAGCTTGGCTACCAGCATAATGTGAGAGCACATCATCAGTATGATGTGATTCAACCTCTGTACCAACTATGCTAGACTGTCTAGTAATGGGCAGGCTGAGAAGTTTCTTTCCTGAACCTTTTCCTGGGGGAGTCCCTGGATCAGATTGAGAACCATTAGCTACTTTTTCTACAGATTGGGCACTTATGGCCTTATCCTGTACTCTAAGCATATTAATTAACAGTTCTAAGGAAGGATTCTTCCCTACACTCAAACCTCTCTCTATGCAGAGACTCCTTGCTCCTTTCCAGCTAAGGTGATCATATGCAAGTTTGGACAGTTCAACTTTTTGGCCTGTGCCAGACATTTTTAGAGAGAGTTAAAGTGATAGACAAAGAGAAAAAAGTTTTCAGAACTTTTTGGAAAGACAGAAAAAACTTTTTAAACTTTTAAGAACTTTTTGAAAGTTTAGAAGTACTTTTCAGCACTTAGAAAAGAGTGAAAAGAGGAAATGCAAAACTTTTTGGCTATGTGTATATACACTGACCTTGTTTTGTATATTTTTCTCTTATGAAAAGTACAATGACAAGAGTGGTAAGTAGTCTCAAAGCACTTATCCCACCGCTGCACAACCAATGTAGGAGGCTGGACTGGCTTGTAGTGAGTACCAAGGGGTACTTGCACCTTGCACCAGGCCCAGTTATCCCTTATTAGTGTATAGGGTGTCTAGCAGCTTAGGCTGATAGATAATGGTAGCTTAGCAGAGCAGCTTAGGCTGAACTAGGAGACGTGTGAAGCTACTACAGTACCACTTAGTGTCATATGCACAATATCATAAGAAAACACAATACACAGTTATACTAAAAATAAAGGTACTTTATTTTTATGACAATATGCCAAAGTATCTTAGAGTGTACCCTCAGTGAGAGGATAGGAAATATACACAAGATATATATACACAATAGCAAAAATATGCAGTATAGTCTTAGAAAACAGTGCAAACAATGTATAGTTACCATAGGATGCAATGGGGAAACATAGGGATAGGGGCAACACAAACCATATACTCCAAAAGTGGAATGCGAACCACGAATGGACCCCAAACCTATGTGACCTTGTAGAGGGTCGCTGGGACTATTAGAAAATAGTGAGAGTTAGAAAAATAACCCTCCCCAAGACCCTGAAAAGTGAGTGCAAAGTGCGCTAAAGTTCCCCTAAGGACAAAATAGTCGTGTTAGAGGGAAAATGCAAGGAAAACACAAATCAGCAATGCAACAACGATGGATTCCTGACTGAGGGTACCTGTGGAACAAGGGGACCAAGTCCAAAAGTCACAAGCAACTCGGAGATGGGCAGATGCCCAAGAAATGCCAGCGGTTGGTGCAAAGAAGCTCTTACTAGGCTGAAGAACTGTGAATACTGCAGGAACGACAAGGGCTAGAGACTTCCCCTTTGGAGGATGGATCCCCCACACCTTGGAGGGTCGTGCAGAAGTGTTTTCCCGCCGGATGGACGCCAACAAGCCTTGCTACACGCAAATCGTGCGTTTGGGGTTTTTGGACGCTGCTGGGGCCCAGGAGGGACCAGGAGGTCGCAAATTGGACCTGCAGAGAGAGGGGACGTCGAGCAAGACAAAGAGCCCTCACTGAAGCAGGTAGCACTCGGAGAAGTGCCAGAAACAGGCACTACGAGGATGCGTGAAACGGTGCTCGCCGAAGTTGCACAAAGGAGTCCCACGTCGCCGGAGACCAACTTAGAAAGTCGTGCAATGCAGGTTAGAGTGCCGTGGACCCAGGCTTGGCTGTGCACGAAGGATTTCCGCCGGAAGTGCACAGGGGCCGGAGTAGCTTGCAAAGTCGCGGTTCCCAGCAATGCAGCCCAGCGAGGTGAGGCAAGGACTTACCTCCACCAAACTTGAGCTGAAGAGTCACTGGACTGTGGGAGTCACTTGGACGGTGTCGCTGGATTCGAGGGACCTCGCTCGTCGTGCTGAGAGGAGACCCAAGGGACCGGTAATGCAGCTTTTTGGTGCCTGCGGTTGCAGGGGGACGATTCCGTCGACCCACGGGAGATTTCTTCGGAGCTTCTGGTGCAGAGAGGAGGCAGACTACCCCCACAGCATGCACAAACAGGAAAACAGTCGAGAAGGCGGCAGGATCAGCGTTACAGAGTTGCAGTAGTCGTCTTTGCTACTATGTTGCAGGTTTGCAGGCTTCCAGCGCGGTCAGCGGTCGATTCCTTATCAGAAGGTGAAGAGGGAGATGCAGAGGAACTCGGCTGAGCTCATGCATTCGTTATCTAAAGTTTCCCCAGAGACAGAGACCCTAAATAGCCAGAAAAGAGGGTTTGGCTACCTAGGAGAGAGGAAAGGCTACTAACACCTGAAGGAGCCTATCACAAGGAGTCTCTGACGTCACCTGGTGGCACTGGCCACTCAGAGCAGTCCAGTGTGCCAGCAGCACCTCTGTTTCCAAGATGGCAGAGGTCTGGAGCACACTGGAGGAGCTCTGGACACCTCCCAGGGGAGGTGCAGGTCAGGGGAGTGGTCACTCCCCTTTCCTTTGTCCAGTTTCGCGCCAGAGCAGGGGCTAAGGGGTCCCTGAACCGGTGTAGACTGGCTTATGCAGAATTGGGCACATCTGTGCCCAACAAAGCATTTCCAGAGGCTGGGGGAGGCTACTCCTCCCCTGCCTTCACACCATTTTCCAAAGGGAGAGGGTGTCACACCCTCTCTCAGAGGAAGTTCTTTGTTCTGCCATCCTGGGCCAGGCCTGGCTGGACCCCAGGAGGGCAGCTGCCTGTCTGAGGGGTTGGCAGCAGCAGCAGCTGCAGAGAAACCCCAGGAAGGGCAGTCTGGCAGTACCAGGGTCTGTGCTACAGACCACTGGGATCATGGAATTGTACCAACAATGCCAGGATGGCATAGAGGGGGCAATTCCATGATCATAGACATGTTACATGGCCATATTCGGAGTTACCATGGTGAAGCTACATATAGGTAGTGACCTATATGTAGTGCACGCGTGTAATGGTGTCCCCGCACTCACAAAGTTCAGTGAATTGGCTCTGAACAATGTGGGGGCACCTTGGCTAGTGCCAGGGTGCCCTCACACTAAGTAACTTTGCACCTAACCTTTACCAGGTAAAGGTTAGACATATAGGTGACTTATAAGTTACTTAAGTGCAGTGTAAAATGGCTGTGAAATAACGTGGACATTATTTCACTCAGGCTGCAGTGGCAGGCCTGTGTAAGAATTGTCAGAGCTCCCTATGGGTGGCAAAAGAAATGCTGCAGCCCATAGGGATCTCCTGGAACCCCAATAACCTGGGTACCTCAGTACCATATACTAGGGAATTATAAGGGTGTTCCAGTAAGCCAATGTAAATTGGTAAAAATGGTCACTAGCCTGTCAGTGACAATTTGGAAAGAAATGAGAGAGCATAACCACTGAGGTTCTGATTAGCAGAGCCTCAGTGAGACAGTTAGTCACTACACAGGTAACACATTCAGGCACACTTATGAGCACTGGGGCCCTGGGTTACCAGGGTCCCAGTGACACATACAACTAAAACAACATATATACAGTGAAAAATGGGGGTAACATGCCAGGCAAGATGGTACTTTCCTACACAACCCCCCCCCAAACGAAGGACAATAAGACTAGCCATTACCTGATGAGTCTTCATTGTCTAAGTGGAAATATCTGGAGAGTCCATCTGCATTGGAGTGGCTACTCCCAGGTCTATGTTCCACTGTATAGTCCATTCCCTGTAGGGATATGGACCACCTCAACAATTTAGGATTTTCACCTTTCATTTGTTTTAGCCAAAGTAGAGGTTTGTGGTCTGTCTGAACAATGAAGTGAGTGCCAAACAGGTATGGCCTCAACTTCTTCAGAGCCCAGAACACAGCAAAGGCCTCCCTCTCAATGGCAGACCAACGCTTTTCTCTAGGGGTCAACCTTCTACTAATAAAAGCAACAGGTTGATCCTGGCCCTCAGAATTAAGTTGTGATAGGACTGCCCCTACTCCTAATTCAGATGCATCAGTTTGGACATAGAATTTTTTAGAGTAACAAGGGCTTTTCAGGACAGGTGCAGAGCACATGGCCTGCTTAAGCTCCTCAAAAGCTTTCTGACAGTTTGCTGTCCATAATACCTTTTTAGGCATTTTCTTGGATGTGAGGTCATTAAGAGGGGCTACATTGGAGCCATAGTTCTTAATGAACCTCCTGTAATACCCAGTGAGGCCTAGGAAGGCTCTCACCTGAGTCTGAGTGGTAGGGGGAACCCAATCAATAATAGTTTGGATTTTCCCCTGAAGTGGTGCAATCTGTTCCCCACCAACAAGGTGTCCCAGATAAACCACCTTACCCTGCCCTATCTGGCACTTTGAAGCCTTGATAGTGAGGCCTGCCTTTTGCAGGGCCTCCAAAACTTTCCAAAGGTGGACCAGGTGATCATCCCAGCTGGAGCTAAAGACAGCTATATCGTCCAAATATGCTGCACTGAAAGCTTCCAGCCCTTGCAGGACTGTGTTCACCAACCTCTGAAAAGTGGCAGGTGCATTTTTCAAACCAAAAGGCATTACAGTAAACTGGTAATGTCCTCCAATGGTAGAAAATGCAGTCTTAGGTTTAGCATCTTCTGACATTTTGATCTGCCAATACCCTGCAGTCAAATCAAAAGTGCTTAGATACTTGGCAGATGCCAGTGTATCTATTAGCTCATCTGCCCTGGGTATAGGGTGAGCATCAGTTTTGGTTACCAAGTTGAGACCTCTATAGTCTACACAAAACCTCATTTCCTTCTTTCCATCTTTAGAATTGGGTTTTGGTACCAGTACCACAGGAGAAGCCCATGGACTGTCAGAGTGCTCAACCACTCCTAGTTCCAACATCTTCTGAACTTCTTGCTTTATGCAGTCCCTGACATGGCCAGGCTGCCTATAGATCTTACTTTTGACAGGTAAACTGTCTCCAGTATCTATAGTGTGCTCACACCAAGAAGTGGTGCCTGGCACAATGGAGAAGAGTTCTGAAAATTGTCCTAGGAGATTTATGCAATTATCTTTCTGCTCAGCAGTAAGACAATCAGCCAAAACTACACCTTCCACAAGAGCATCTTGTTCTGTGGAAGAGAAGAGATCAGGTAGAGGATCACTGTCTTCTTCCTGTCCCTCATCTGTTGCCATGAGCAGGGTGAGATCAGCCCTGTCATAGTAGGGTTTCAGGCGGTTGACATGGAGCACCCTAAGGGGACTCCTGGCAGTGCCTAAGTCAACCAAGTAGGTGACTTCACCCTTCTTTTCAACAATTGTGTGGGGTCCACTCCATTTATCTTGGAGTGCTCTTGGGGCCACAGGCTCCAAGACCCACACTTTCTGCCCTGGTTGGTACTGAACCAAAACAGCCTTCTGATCATGCCATTGCTTCTGGAGCTCTTGGCTGGCCTGAAGGTTTTTACTGGCCTTTTTCATGTACTCAGCCATCCTTGATCTGAGGCCAAGTACATAATCCACAATATCCTGCTTAGGAGCTTTTAAAGGTTGTTCCCAACCCTCCTTTACAAGTGTGAGTGGACCCCTAACAGGGTGTCCAAAAAGAAGTTCAAAGGGGCTGAAGCCCACTCCTTTCTGGGGTACCTCCCTGTAGGCAAAAAGGAGGCATGGTAGAAGGATATCCCATCTCCTGCGGAGTTTTTCAGGGAGTCCCATAATCATGCCTTTGAGAGTTTTATTAAATCTCTCCACCAGTCCATTTGTTTGTGGATGATAGGGTGTTGTGAACTTGTAAGTTACACCACACTCCTTCCACATGGCCTTTAAGTATGCAGACATGAAATTGCTTCCTCTGTCTGATACTACTTCCTTTGGGAAGCCCACCCTGGAAAATATTCCCAGGAGGGCCTTTGCCACTGCAGGAGCTGTAGTGGTCCTTAAAGGAATTGCTTCAGGATATCTTGTGGCATGGTCCACTACCACCAAGATAAACCTATTGCCTGAAGCAGTAGGAGGGTCAAGGGGGCCAACTATGTCAACCCCTACCCTTTCAAAGGGAACCCCAACCACAGGCAGTGGGATAAGGGGTGCCTTTGGAGTGCCCCCTGTCTTGCCACTGGCTTGACAGGTTTCACAGGACTTACAAAATTCCTTTGTGTCCTCAGACATCCTAGGCCAATGAAACAATGGTACCAATCTGTCCCAAGTTTTCATTTGACCCAGGTGCCCAGCTAAGGGAATGTCATGTGCCAGTGTTAGGAGGAACTTTCTGTACTCCTGAGGAATCACTAATCTCCTGGCAGCTCCAGGTTTAGGATCCCTGTGCTCAGTGTACAAGAGGTTGTCCTCCCAGTAAACTCTGTGAGAGTCACTGACATCCCCATTAGCCTGTTTGACAGCTTGCTGTCTGAGACCCTCTAATGTGGGACAGGTTTGCTGTGCCACACTCAGCTCCTCTCTGGCAGGCCCCCCTTCACCCAAAAGCTCAGCAGTGTCTGCTTCCAGCTCCTCTGGTGTAGGTTCTGCACAGGGAGGGAATTCTTCTTCCTCAGAAGTAGAATCCACTGTAGAGGGAGGGATAGTAGGAAGTGGTTTGCTTCTACTAGCCCTAGCTTTAGGGAGCACTTGGTCCATTGTTCCAGGATCCAAGCTTCCCTGTCCTTTTTGCTTTTTGGCCTGAGCCCTTGTCAAAGCAAAAATATGCCCTGGGACGCCCAGCATTGCTGCATGGGCCTCCAACTCCACATCTGACCAAGCTGATGTCTCCAAATCGTTCCCTAATAGACAGTCTACAGGTAAATCTGAAGCTACCACAACTTTCTTTGGACCAGATACCCCCCCCCCAGTTGAGATTTACAACAGCCATGGGGTGGCTTTGTGTTATGTTGTGAGCATCGGTTACTTGGTACTGGTGTCCAAGTATGTGTTGTTCAGGGTGCACCAGTTTCTCAATCACCATTGTGACACTGGCACCTGTGTCCCTGTAGGCCTGGACCTCAACACCATTTATTAGGGTTAGTTGCTTGTACTTCTCCAAGTTATGGGGGCAAGCAACCAAAGTGGCTAAGTCAATAGCCCCTTCAGAGACTAAAGTAGCCTCTGTGGTCTCCCTAATCAGACCAACCCCAACTAAATTACCAAAAGTGAGCCCAGCTACTCCCTTGGATTGGCTATTAGTAGGTTTGCTCCCACCACCACTGCTATTAGTAGGGACACTAGGTGTAGCAGTAGGGGTTGTAGTGGTAGGAGCTGTGGTGCCTTTCTTTGGACAACTGGGATCTGTTGTCCAATGGCCTTTTATTTTACATAAATAGCACCATGGTTTCTTTTCCTTGTTCTGATTAAAGGAGGATTTGGACCCACCACCCCCACCAGAGTGTTTTTGTGGGCCTGATGAAGACTCATTTTTAGATTTGTCCCCACCCTTGTCAGAAGACTTACCATCCTTCTTTTTGTTGCCATCTTTGTCACCCCCTGTATGAACTTTTCTGTTCACTCTTGTTCTGACCCATTTGTCTGCCTTCTTTCCCAATTCTTGGGGAGAGGTCAGATCAGAGTCCACCAAGTACTGGTGCAACAAATCAGACACACAATTATTAAGAATATGCTCTCTCAGGATCAAGTTATACAGGCTGTCATAATCAGTAACTTTACTGCCATGTAACCACCCCTCCAAGGCCTTCACTGCCTGGTCAATGAAATCAACCCAGTCTTGTGAAGACTCCTTTTTGGTATCTCTGAACTTTATCCTGTACTGTTCAGTGGTTAAGCCATAACCATCCAGGAGTGCATTCTTAAGAACTTGGAAATTGTTAGCATCATTTTCTTTTACAGTAAGGAGCCTATCCCTACCTTTTCCAGTAAATGATAGCCATAGGATAGCAGCCCACTGCTTTTGAGGGACATCCTGTACAGCACAGGCCCTCTCAAGTGCAGCAAACCACTTGTTAATGTCATCCCCCTCCTTGTAAGGGGGAACTATCTTATGCAGATTCCTGGAATCATGCTCTTTTGCAGGATGACTATGGGGAATACTGCTGCTGCCACCATGGGTATCTAAACCCATTTTCTGTCTTTCCCTCTCTATTTCTAAAGACTGTCTATCCAAATCCAGCTGTTGCTTCTTGAGCTTCAGTCTGGTTTGTTCCACTCTCAATCTATTGAGCTCCCTTTCTAACAATCTGTCATCAGGGTGGGTGGGAGGGACATTTCTAGATACAGAGGTATGATGGGAATGAACAGAAGGAGACCTGTCCCTTACCAAGGGCACCCTAACAGCTTGGCTACCAGCATAATGTGAGAGCACATCATCAGTATGATGTGATTCAACCTCTGTACCAACTATGCTAGACTGTCTAGTAATGGGCAGGCTGAGAAGTTTCTTTCCTGAACCTTTTCCTGGGGGAGTCCCTGGATCAGATTGAGAACCATTAGCTACTTTTTCTACAGATTGGGCACTTATGGCCTTATCCTGTACTCTAAGCATATTAATTAACAGTTCTAAGGAAGGATTCTTCCCTACACTCAAACCTCTCTCTATGCAGAGACTCCTTGCTCCTTTCCAGCTAAGGTGATCATATGCAAGTTTGGACAGTTCAACTTTTTGGCCTGTGCCAGACATTTTTAGAGAGAGTTAAAGTGATAGACAAAGAGAAAAAAGTTTTCAGAACTTTTTGGAAAGACAGAAAAAACTTTTTAAACTTTTAAGAACTTTTTGAAAGTTTAGAAGTACTTTTCAGCACTTAGAAAAGAGTGAAAAGAGGAAATGCAAAACTTTTTGGCTATGTGTATATACACTGACCTTGTTTTGTATATTTTTCTCTTATGAAAAGTACAATGACAAGAGTGGTAAGTAGTCTCAAAGCACTTATCCCACCGCTGCACAACCAATGTAGGAGGCTGGACTGGCTTGTAGTGAGTACCAAGGGGTACTTGCACCTTGCACCAGGCCCAGTTATCCCTTATTAGTGTATAGGGTGTCTAGCAGCTTAGGCTGATAGATAATGGTAGCTTAGCAGAGCAGCTTAGGCTGAACTAGGAGACGTGTGAAGCTACTACAGTACCACTTAGTGTCATATGCACAATATCATAAGAAAACACAATACACAGTTATACTAAAAATAAAGGTACTTTATTTTTATGACAATATGCCAAAGTATCTTAGAGTGTACCCTCAGTGAGAGGATAGGAAATATACACAAGATATATATACACAATAGCAAAAATATGCAGTATAGTCTTAGAAAACAGTGCAAACAATGTATAGTTACCATAGGATGCAATGGGGAAACATAGGGATAGGGGCAACACAAACCATATACTCCAAAAGTGGAATGCGAACCACGAATGGACCCCAAACCTATGTGACCTTGTAGAGGGTCGCTGGGACTATTAGAAAATAGTGAGAGTTAGAAAAATAACCCTCCCCAAGACCCTGAAAAGTGAGTGCAAAGTGCGCTAAAGTTCCCCTAAGGACAAAATAGTCGTGTTAGAGGGAAAATGCAAGGAAAACACAAATCAGCAATGCAACAACGATGGATTCCTGACTGAGGGTACCTGTGGAACAAGGGGACCAAGTCCAAAAGTCACAAGCAACTCGGAGATGGGCAGATGCCCAAGAAATGCCAGCGGTTGGTGCAAAGAAGCTCTTACTAGGCTGAAGAACTGTGAATACTGCAGGAACGACAAGGGCTAGAGACTTCCCCTTTGGAGGATGGATCCCCCACACCTTGGAGGGTCGTGCAGAAGTGTTTTCCCGCCGGATGGACGCCAACAAGCCTTGCTACACGCAAATCGTGCGTTTGGGGTTTTTGGACGCTGCTGGGGCCCAGGAGGGACCAGGAGGTCGCAAATTGGACCTGCAGAGAGAGGGGACGTCGAGCAAGACAAAGAGCCCTCACTGAAGCAGGTAGCACTCGGAGAAGTGCCAGAAACAGGCACTACGAGGATGCGTGAAACGGTGCTCGCCGAAGTTGCACAAAGGAGTCCCACGTCGCCGGAGACCAACTTAGAAAGTCGTGCAATGCAGGTTAGAGTGCCGTGGACCCAGGCTTGGCTGTGCACGAAGGATTTCCGCCGGAAGTGCACAGGGGCCGGAGTAGCTTGCAAAGTCGCGGTTCCCAGCAATGCAGCCCAGCGAGGTGAGGCAAGGACTTACCTCCACCAAACTTGAGCTGAAGAGTCACTGGACTGTGGGAGTCACTTGGACGGTGTCGCTGGATTCGAGGGACCTCGCTCGTCGTGCTGAGAGGAGACCCAAGGGACCGGTAATGCAGCTTTTTGGTGCCTGCGGTTGCAGGGGGACGATTCCGTCGACCCACGGGAGATTTCTTCGGAGCTTCTGGTGCAGAGAGGAGGCAGACTACCCCCACAGCATGCACAAACAGGAAAACAGTCGAGAAGGCGGCAGGATCAGCGTTACAGAGTTGCAGTAGTCGTCTTTGCTACTATGTTGCAGGTTTGGAGGCTTCCAGCGCGGTCAGCGGTCGATTCCTTATCAGAAGGTGAAGAGGGAGATGCAGAGGAACTCGGCTGAGCTCATGCATTCGTTATCTAAAGTTTCCCCAGAGACAGAGACCCTAAATAGCCAGAAAAGAGGGTTTGGCTACCTAGGAGAGAGGAAAGGCTACTAACACCTGAAGGAGCCTATCACAAGGAGTCTCTGACGTCACCTGGTGGCACTGGCCACTCAGAGCAGTCCAGTGTGCCAGCAGCACCTCTGTTTCCAAGATGGCAGAGGTCTGGAGCACACTGGAGGAGCTCTGGACACCTCCCAGGGGAGGTGCAGGTCAGGGGAGTGGTCACTCCCCTTTCCTTTGTCCAGTTTCGCGCCAGAGCAGGGGCTAAGGGGTCCCTGAACCGGTGTAGACTGGCTTATGCAGAATTGGGCACATCTGTGCCCAACAAAGCATTTCCAGAGGCTGGGGGAGGCAACTCCTCCCCTGCCTTCACACCATTTTCCAAAGGGAGAGGGTGTCACACCCTCTCTCAGAGGAAGTTCTTTGTTCTGCCATCCTGGGCCAGGCCTGGCTGGACCCCAGGAGGGCAGCTGCCTGTCTGAGGGGTTGGCAGCAGCAGCAGCTGCAGAGAAACCCCAGGAAGGGCAGTCTGGCAGTACCAGGGTCTGTGCTACAGACCACTGGGATCATGGAATTGTACCAACAATGCCAGGATGGCATAGAGGGGGCAATTCCATGATCATAGACATGTTACATGGCCATATTCGGAGTTACCATGGTGAAGCTACATATAGGTAGTGACCTATATGTAGTGCACGCGTGTAATGGTGTCCCCGCACTCACAAAGTTCAGTGAATTGGCTCTGAACAATGTGGGGGCACCTTGGCTAGTGCCAGGGTGCCCTCACACTAAGTAACTTTGCACCTAACCTTTACCAGGTAAAGGTTAGACATATAGGTGACTTATAAGTTACTTAAGTGCAGTGTAAAATGGCTGTGAAATAACGTGGACGTTATTTCACTCAGGCTGCAGTGGCAGGCCTGTGTAAGAATTGTCAGAGTTCCCTATGGGTGGCAAAAGAAATGCTGCAGCCCATAGGGATCTCCTGGAACCCCAATACCCTGGGTACCTCAGTACCATATACTAGGGAATTATAAGGGTGTTCCAGTAAGCCAATGTAAATTGGTAAAAATGGTCACTAGCCTGTCAGTGACAATTTGGAAAGAAATGAGAGAGCATAACCACTGAGGTTCTGATTAGCAGAGCCTCAGTGAGACAGTTAGTCACTACACAGGTAACACATTCAGGCACACTTATGAGCACTGGGGCCCTGGGTTACCAGGGTCCCAGTGACACATACAACTAAAACAACATATATACAGTGTAAAATGGGGGTAACATGCCAGGCAAGATGGTACTTTCCTACAGTGGTCACTCACACCTGAAAGGGATGTGCCTGCCCTCACACAATGCAGTCTCCAACCCCCTGGTGAGTGTGCAAGGCAGGATTTCACATTAAAAAGAAACTTTACTTTGAAGTAGTCCTACTTCAAAGGAGAAAATGGGTATAAGAAGAGCACCCAAAACCACAGACTTTTGAACTCTTCTGGAAACCCAGAGGAACCTTTGCCTGGAGAAGAGCTGAAGAGGTGAGGAAGAAAAGCTGCCCTGTGTGAGAAAGTAGCCTCTTTCTAGCCTTGTTACCCCCACTTTGGGCCTGTTTGTGAGTGTATGTCAGGGTGTTTTCACTGTCTCACTGGGATCCTGCCAGCCAGGGCCCAGTGCTCATAGTGAAAACCCTATGTTTTCAGTATGCTTGTTATGTGTCACTGGGACCCTGCTAGTCAGGACCCCAGTGCTCATAAGTTTGTGACCTATAGGTATGTGTTCCCTGTGTGATGCCTAACTGTCTCACTGAGGCTCTGCTAACCAGAACCTCAGTGGTTATGCTCTCTCATTTCTTTCAAATTGTCACTAACAGGCTAGTGACCAATTTTACCAATTTACATTGGCTTACTGGAACACCCTTATAATTCCCTAGTATATGGTACTGAGGTACCCAGGGTATTGGGGTTCAAGGAGATCCCTATGGGCTGCAGCATTTCTTTTGCCACCCATAGGGAGCTCTGACAATTCTTACACAGGCCTGCCACTGCAGCCTGAGTGAAATAACGTCCACGTTATTTCACAGCCATTTTACACTGCACTTAAGTAACTTATAAGTCACCTATATGTCTAACCTTTACCTGGTAAAGGTTAGGTGCAAAGTTACTTAGTG
The DNA here is from genome assembly GCF_031143425.1 of Pleurodeles waltl. Taxonomy (NCBI): domain Eukaryota; kingdom Metazoa; phylum Chordata; class Amphibia; order Caudata; family Salamandridae; genus Pleurodeles; species Pleurodeles waltl. The sequence continues at coordinate 852,956,784 of NC_090444.1, forward strand.
TGAGGGCACCCTGGCACTAGCCAGGGTGCCCCCACATTGTTCAGGGCCAATTCCCCGGACTTTGTGAGTGCGGGGACACCATTACACGCGTGCACTACATATAGGTCACTACCTATATGTAGCTTCACACTGGTAACTCCGAATATGGCCATGTAACATGTCTATGATCATGGAATTGCCCCCTCTATGCCATCCTGGCATAGTTGGCACAATCCCATGATCCCAGTGGTCTGTAGCACAGACCCTGGTACTGCCAAACTGCCTTTCCTGGGGTTTCACTGCAGCTGCTGCTGCTGCCAACCCCTCAGACAGGCATCTGTCCTCCTGGGGTCCAGCCAGGCCTGGCCCAGGATGGCAGAACAAAGAACTTCCTCTGAGAGAGGGTGTTACACCCTCTCCCTTTGGAAAATGGTGTGAAGGCAGGGGAGGAGTAGCCTCCCCCAGCCTCTGGAAATGCTTTCTTGGGCACAGATGTGCCCAATTCTGCATAAGCCAGTCTACACCGGTTCAGGGGACCCCTTAGCCCTGCTCTGGCACGAAACTGGACAAAGGAAAGGGGAGTGACCACTCCCCTGACCTGTACCTCCCCTGGGAGGTGCCCAGAGCTCCTCCAGTGTGCTCCAGACCTCTGCCATCTTGGAAACAGAGGTGCTGCTGGCACACTGGACTGCTCTGAGTGGCCAGTGCCACCAGGTGACGTCATAGACTCCTCCTGATAGGCTCCTTCAGGTGTTGCTAGCCTATCCTCTCTCCTAGGTAGCCAAACCCTCTTTTCTGGCTATTTAGGGTCTCTGTCTCTTGGGATTCCTTAGATAACAAATGCAAGACCTCATCAGAGTTCCTCTGCATCTCTCTCTTCACCTTCTGCCAAGGAATCGACTGCTGACCGCGCTGGAAGCCTGCAAAACTGCAACAAAGTAGCTAAGACGACTACTGCAACTCTGTAACGCTGATCCTGCCGCCTTCTCAACTGTTTTCCTGGTGGTGCATGCTGTGGGGGTAGTCTGCCTCCTCTCTGCACTAGAAGCTCCGAAGAAATCTCCTGTGGGTCGACGGAATCTTCCCCCTGCAACCGCAGGCACCAAAAAGCTGTATTACCGGTCCCTTGGGTCTCCTCTCAGCACGACGAGCGAGGTCCCTCGAATCCAGCAACTCTGTCCAAGTGACCCCCACAGTCCAGTGACTCTTCAGTCCAAGTTTGGTGGAGGTAAGTCCTTGCCTCACCTCGCTAGACTGCATTGCTGGGAACCGCGACTTTTGCAGCTACTCCGGCCCCTGTGCACTCCCGGCGGAAATCCTTTGTGCACAGCCAAGCCTGGGTCCACGGCACTCTAACCTGCATTGCACGACTTTCTAAGTTGGTCTCTGGCGATGTGGGACTCCTTTGTGTAACTACGGGTGAGCACCATTTCACGCATCCTCGTAGTGCCTGTTTCTGGCACTTCTCCGGGTGCTAACTGCTGCTGAGAGGGCTCCTTGTCTTGCTCGACGTCCCCTCTAACTCCTGGCGCAATTTGCGACATCCTGGTCCTTCCTGGGCCACAGCAGCGTCCAAAAACGCTAACCGCACGATTGGCAGCTAGCAAGGCTTGTTGGCGTTCTTTTGGCGGGAAAACACTTCTGCACACCTCTCCAAGGCGAGAGGGATCCGTCCACCAAAGGGTAAGTCTCTAGCCCTTTTCGTTCCTGCAGAAACCTCAGCTTCTTCTGTCCAGTAGAAGCTTCTTTGCACCCGCAGCTGGCATTTCCTGGGCATCTGCCCATCTCCGACTTGCTTGTGACTTTTGGACTTGGTCGCCTTGTTCCACAGGTACCCTCGACTGGAAATCCATCGTTGTTGCATTGTTGGTTTGTGTCTTTCCTGCCTTATTCCCCTATCACGACTTCTTTGTCCTTTGGGGAACTTTAGTGCACTTTGCACTCACTTTTCAGGGTCTTGGGGAGGGTTATTTTTCTAACTCTCACTATTTTCTAATAGTCCCAGCGACCCTCTACAAGGTCACATAGGTTTGGGGTCCATTCGTGGTTCGCATTCCACTTTTGGAGTATATGGTTTGTGTTGCCCCTATCCCTATGTGTCCCCATTGCATCCTATTGTAACTATACATTGTTTGCACTGTTTTCTAAGACGATACTGCATATTTTTGGTATTGTGTATATATATCTTGTGTATATTTCCTATCCTCTCACTGAGGGTACACTCTGTGATACTTTGGCATATTGTCATAAAAATAAAGTACCTTTATTTTTAGTATAACTGTGTATTGTGTTTTCTTATGATATTGTGCATATGACACTAAGTGGTACTGTAGTAGCTTCACACGTCTCCTAGTTCAGCCTAAGCTGCTCTGCTAAGCTACCATTACCTATCAGCCTAAGCTGCTAGACACCCTATACACTAATAAGGGATAACTGGGCCTGGTGCAAGGTGCAAGTACCCCTTGGTACTCACTACAAGCCAGTCCAGCCTCCTACATTGGTTGTGCAGCGGTGGGATAAGTGCTTTGAGACTACTTACCACTCTTGTCATTGTACTTTTCATAAGAGAAAAATATACAAAACAAGTTCAGTGTATATACACATAACCAAAATGTTTTCCATTTCCTCTTTTCACTCTTTTCTAAGTGCTGAAAAGTACTTCTAACTTTCTAAAAAAGTTCTAAAAAGTTAAAAAGTTTTTTTTCTCTGTCTTTCTAAAAAGCTCTGACAAACTTTTTATCCTTTTTCTAAAAATGTCTGGCACAGGCCAAAATGTTGATCTGTCCAAACTTGCATATGACCACCTTAGCTGGAAAGGAGCAAGGAGTCTCTGTGTAGAAAGAGGTTTGAGTGTAGGGAAGAATCCTTCCTTGGAATTGTTACTTAACATGCTTAGAGAACAAGATAAGGCTAAAAGTGCCCCATCTGTTGAAAAAGTAGCTAATGGTTCCCAATCTGATCCAGGGACTCCCCCAGGAAAAGATTCAGGAAAGAAACGTCCAAGCCTGCCCATTACTAGACAGTCTAGCATAGTTGGTACTGATGTTGAGTCACACCATACAGATAGTGTTGTCTCACATCATAGCAAGAGCATTCATTCTCATCACAGTAGAAATGATGTTTCTGTTAGCCAAGCTGTTAGGGTGCCCTCTGTAAGGGACAGGTCTCCTTCTGTCCATTCTCATCATACTTCTGTTTCAAGACATGTCCCTCCCACCCACCCTGATGACAGATTGTTAGAAAGGGAGCTCAATAGATTGAGAGTGGAACAAACCAGACTGAAGCTCAAGAAGCAACAGCTGGATTTGGATAGACAGACCTTAGAAGTAGAGAAGGAGAGACAGAAACTGGGTTTAGAAACCAATGGTAGCAGCAGCAGTATTCCCCATAGTCATCCTGCAAAAGAGCATGATTCCAGGAATCTGCACAAGATAGTTCCCCCTTATAAGGATGGGGATGACATTAACAAGTGGTTTGCTGCACTTGAGAGGGCCTGTTCTGTACAGGATGTCCCTCAAAGGCAGTGGGCTGCTATCCTATGGCTATCATTTAGTGGAAAAGGTAGGGATAGGCTCCTTACTGTGAAAGAAAATCAAGCTAATGATTACAAAGTTCTTAAGAATGCACTCCTGGATGGTTATGGCTTAACCACTGAACAATACAGGATAAAGTTCAGAGAGACCAAAAAGGAGTCTTCACAAGACTGGGTTGATTTCATTGACCATTCAGTGAAGGCCTTGGAGGGGTGGTTACATGGCAGTAAAGTTACTGATTATGACAGCCTGTATAACTTGATCCTGAGAGAGCATATTCTTAATAATTGTGTGTCTGATTTGTTGCACCAGTACTTGGTGGACTCTGATCTGACCTCTCCCCAAGAATTGGGAAAGAAGGCAGACAAATGGGTCAGAACAAGGGTGAACAGAAAAGTTCATACAGGGGGTGACAAAGAGAACAACAAGAAGAAAGATGGTGAAAAATCTCAAGATAAGCATGGGGATAAGGGTAAAACCAAAGATCCCACTTCAAATCTTAAACACTCTTCAGGGGGTGGGGATAAAACAAATTCTTCCTCTTCTTCTCAACCTACACAATTTAAAAAGCCTTGGTGCTTTGTGTATAAAAACAGAGGCCATAGGCCAGGGGATAAGTCCTGTCCAGGTAAACCCCCTGAGCCTACCACCACTAATACATCAAGCTCTAGTGCCCCTAGCAGTAGTGGTACTAGTGGTGGGACTGCTGGCAACAGTCAAGTTAAGGGTGTAGTTGGGTTCACTTATGGGTCCATCATAGAAACTGGGGTAGTCAGTCCCAAGACAGTTTCTGTCACACCTAGTGGCATTGGCCTTGCCACACTGGCTGCTTGTCCCCTTACAATGGATAAGTACAGGCAGACAGTTTCAATAAATGGTGTTGAGGCCTTGGCCTACAGGGACACAGGTGCCAGTATCACTTTGGTGACTGAAAACCTAGTGGCTCCTGAACAACACATCATTGGACAACAGTATAAAATTATTGATGTCCATAACTCCACTAAGTTTCTTCCCTTAGCTATAATTCAGTTTAGTTGGGGTGGAGTTACTGGTCCTAAGCAGGTGGTGGTATCACCTAGCTTACCTGTAGACTGTCTCTTAGGTAATGACCTAGAGGCCTTAGGTTGGGCTGATGTAGAGTTTTATGCCCATGCAGCCATGCTGGGCATCCCAGAGGAATTGTTCCCTCTCATTTCTACTGAAATGAAAAAGCAAAGGAGAGAAGGCCTGAAAACTCAGGATCCCTCTCCATCAACAGGTAAAAAGGGTATCACAGTATCCCCTAACCACCCTGCCATTCAGGATACCATTCCTGTGGTGGGAGAAACCTCTCCTGGGGTGGCACCTGTTCCAAGGGAAGCATCAGCTGGCAAAGGTGTACTCCCTGAGGTTGAAGTACCTCTCTGTGGGATAACTAACATTGGTGAGAAAAAGAGCACCATTTTAGTTAACATGGAGCATCCCTCCAACCCTCCCAGAGAAACTTTAGTGCAGAAACCCTGCACTGCCTCACAACACTTAGGACAGCATCCCTGCCCTAGTTTGGAGCTCATAGGACAGCATCCCTGCCCTGCTCCAACTCAAGAGAAACAGCATCCCTGTTCTCTCTCCCAGCCATATGGACAAAGATTTTGCCCAGCTATTGCTTTTCTGAGACAGCATCCCTGTCTGGCATTTCCATCATTACAAATAGGTTCAGTGGACAATTCCCACTGCTCTAAACTAAAAATTACTGATAGAAACTCTGAAAATACATCTTCACATTGTTGCTTAGCTAAAATACTTCAAACAGGGTGGTTTTCATCCCCACAGGGAAGTAACCATATAGTGGATGATAAAGGGAGTAACCAGTATATTGCAGAGCTACTCTCTACTTATCACCACTTAGACAATAAAGTCTCAACTGGCCAAGGTTAGCCTTATTGTCCTTCGTTTGGGGGGGGGTTGTGTGAGAAAGTAGCCTCTTACCCCCACTTTTGGCCTGTTTGTGAGTGTATGTCAGGGTGTTTTCACTGTCTCACTTGGATCCTGCCAGCCAGGGCCCAGTGCTCATAGTGAAAACCCTATGTTTTCAGTATGTTTGTTATGTGTCACTGGGACCCTGCTAGTGAGGACCCCAGTGCTCATAAGTTTGTGACCTATAGGTATGTGTTCCCTGTGTGATGCCTAACTGTCTCACTGAGGCTCTGCTAACCAGAACCTCAGTGGTTATGCTCTCTCATTTCTTTCAAATTGTCACTAACAGGCTAGTGACCAATTTTACCAATTTACATTGGCTTACTGGAACACCCTTATAATTCCCTAGTATATGGTACTGAGGTACCCAGGGTATTGGGGTTCCAGGAGATCCCTATGGGCTGCAGCATTTCTTTTGCCACCCATAGGGAGCTCTGACAATTCTTACACAGGCCTGCCACTGCAGCCTGAGTGAAATAACATCCACGTTATTTCACAGCCATTTTACACTGCACTTAAGTAACTTATAAGTCACCTATATGTCTAACCTTTACCTGGTAAAGGTTAGGTGCAAAGTTACTTAGTGTGAGGGCACCCTGGCACTAGCCAGGGTGCCCCCACATTGTTCAGGGCCAATTCCCCGGACTTTGTGAGTGCGGGGACACCATTACACGCGTGCACTACATATAGGTCACTACCTATATGTAGCTTCACAATGGTAACTCCGAATATGGCCATGTAACATGTCTATGATCATGGAATTGCCCCCTCTATGCCATCCAGGCATAGTTGGCACAATCCCATGATCCCAGTGGTCTGTATCACAGACCCTGGTACTGCCAAACTGCCTTTCCTGGGGTTTCACTGCAGCTGCTGCTGCTGCCAACCCCTCAGACAGGCATCTGCCCTCCTGGGGTCCAGCCAGGCCTGGCCCAGGATGGCAGAACAAAGAACTTCCTCTGAGAGAGGGTGTTACACCCTCTCCCTTTGGAAAATGGTGAGAAGGCAGGGGAGGAGTAGCCTCCCCCAGCCTCTGGAAATGCTTTCTTGGACACAGATGTGCCCAATTCTGCATAAGCCAGTCTACACCGGTTCAGGGGACCCCTTAGCCCTGCTCTGGCGCGAAAATGGACAAAGGAAAGGGGAGTGACCACTCCCCTGACCTGTACCTCCCCTGGGAGGTGCCCAGAGCTCCTCCAGTGTGCTCCAGACCTCTGCCATCTTGGAAACAGAGGTGCTGCTGGCACACTGGACTGCTCTGAGTGGCCAGTGCCACCAGGTGACGTCAGAGACTCCTCCTGATAGGCTCCTTCAGGTGTTGCTAGCCTATCCTCTCTCCTAGGTAGCCAAACCCTCTTTTCTGGCTATTTAGGGTCTCTGTCTCTTGGGATTTCTTAGATAACGAATGCAAGAGCTCATCAGAGTTCCTCTGCATCTCTCTCTTCACCTTCTGCCAAGGAATCGACTGCTGACCGCGCTGGAAGCCTGCAAAACTGCAACAAAGTAGCTAAGACGACTACTGCAACTCTGTAACACTGATCCTGCCGCCTTCTCGACTGTTTTCCTGGTGGTGCATGCTGTGGGGGTAGTCTGCCTCCTCTCTGCACTAGAAGCTCCGAAGAAATCTCCCGTGGGTCGACGGAATCTTCCCCCTGCAGCCGCATGCACCAAAAAGCTGCATTACCGGTCCCTTGGGTCTCCTCTCAGCACGATGAGCGAGGTCCCTCGAATCCAGCAACTCTGTCCAAGTGACCCCCACAGTCCAGTGGCTCTTCAGTCCAAGTTTGGTGGAGGTAAGTCCTTGCCTCACCTCGCTAGACTGCATTGCTGGGAACCGCGACTTTTGCAGCTACTCCGGCCCCTGTGCACTTCCGGCGGAAATCCTTTGTGCACAGCCAAGCCTGGGTCCACGGCACTCTAACCTGCATTGCACGACTTTCTAAGTTGGTCTCCGGCGACGTGGGACTCCTTTGTGTAACTTCGGGTGAGCACCGTTTCACGCATCCTCGTAGTGCCTGTTTCTGGCACTTCTCCGGGTGCTACCTGCTGCTGAGAGGGCTCCTTGTCTTGCTCGACGTCCCCTCTACCTCCTGGCGCAATTTGCGACATCCTGGTCCTTCCTGGGCCACAGCAGCGTCCAAAAATGCTAACTGCACGATTGGCAGCTAGCAAGGCTTGTTGGCGTTCTTTCGGCGGGAAAACACTTCTGCACGACTCTCCAAAGCGAGAGGGATCCGTCCACCAAAGGGGAAGTCTCTAGCCCTTTTCGTTCCTGCAGGAACCTCAGCTTCTTCTGTCCAGTAGCAGCTTCTTTGCACCCACAGCTGGCATTTCCTGGGCATCTGCCCATCTCCGACTTGCTTGTGACTTTTGGACTTGGTCCCCTTGTTCCACAGGTACCCTCGAGTGGAAATCCATCGTTGTTGCATTGTTGGTTTGTGTCTTTCCCCCCTTATTCCCCTATCACGACTTCTTTGTCCTTTGGGGAACTTTAGTGCACTTTGCACTCACTTTTCAGGGTCTTGGGGAGGGTTATTTTTCTAACTCTCACTATTTTCTAATAGTCCCAGCGACCCTCTACAAGGTCACATAGGTTTGGGGTCCATTCGTGGTTCGCATTCCACTTTTGGAGTATATGGTTTGTGTTACCCCTATCCCTATGTGTCCCCATTGCATCCTATTGTAACTATACATTGTTTGCACTGTTTTCTAAGACTATACTGCATATTTTTGGTATTGTGTATATATATCTTGTGTATATTTCCTATCCTCTCACTGAGGGTACACTCTGAGATACTTTGGCATATTGTCATAAAAATAAAGTACCTTTATTTTTAGTATAACTGTGTATTGTGTTTTCTTATGATATTGTGCATATGACACTAAGTGGTACTGTAGTAGCTTCACACGTCTCCTAGTTCAGCCTAAGCTGCTCTGCTAAGCTACCATTACCTATCAGCCTAAGCTGCTAGACACCCTATACACTAATAAGGGATAACTGGGCCTGGTGCAAGGTGCAAGTACCCCCTTGGTGCTCACTACAAGCCAGTCCAGCCTCCTACACCCTGCCTTGTGACTGTGCTTTGTGGAGCTATCCTAGAGTTGCTGCTTCTGCCAGAGTAAGAGGACAAAGACTGGACTTTGTGTTGCCTTCCATCTTGAGAAAAACACTCCAAGGGCTTGATTTAGAGTTTGCCTCCTGTTGTTTGAAGTCTCAGGGACAGCAAAGACTTCTCTCTGCCAGCACCTGGAGTCTCTGGAGAGACTCCTACTCTGCCCTGTGGTGCCCATCCAGTTCCTGGGACCCTGAAAGGAGAAGCTGGCAGCCTAAGAGGAGGAAATCCATGCACAGGCGCCGTGTCAGGAAAAGATTGACACGACTCCCATCTTCGACTGAAGAAACGACGTGCCGCCGGCTCCGCAGCAGAAAATCGATGCTCGCCGAAACACGACCAAAGAATCAACGCACAGAGCTGGAGAAATGGCACGCAGCTTCGCTGATGGAGGCTGGGAGATCGCAACCCGCGCTGCTTGGTTTTCGGATCATCGTGCGGCTGGATTTCCGACACAAGTACAGCTGGGCGTGTAAAAACAATGCAAGGCCTGCCCGGACCTGAGAGTGCTGACCGGATCGACGCATCGCTCTCCTACGGAGAGCAGAAACTACGCGCCCCGATCCAACAAAAGGAGAAACGACGCAAGGTCCCATTTGTGAGAGGAATCGGCGCATCGAAAAGCCCTTTTTGACGCACACTCGCCCGTGCGGCGTTATTTTTGACGCACCCAAGGTACATTTTCACACTAACAGTGTTAGTGTGTGTTTAAAACTACTTAAATACTCTTTTTAATTTTTTATTGATAACTTTACTTGTGTATTGTGGATTTTTGATTTTGGTCTTGTTTTGTTTAGATAAATATTTCCTATTTTTCTAAACCTGTGTTGTGTCATTTTGTAGTGTTTTCATTAAGTTACTGTGTGTGTTGGTACAAATACTTTATACCTAAGACTCTGAAGTTAAGCCTACTGCTCTGCCAAGCTACCAAGGGGGTAAGCAGGGGTTAGCTGAGGGTGATTCTCTTTTACCCAGACTAGAGTGAGGGTCCTTGCTTGAACAGGGGGTAACCTGACTGTCAACCTAAGACCCCAATTCTAACAGAGACCAAATTTGTAACAACTGTGGAACCCAGTGATCAGCTTCCTAACGACGGCCTGGCAAATTGATCTGAGGGACAGCAAATAACTGTTTCATCTCCCCAACCTCATCATGGCTAAAGATAAGGATCCAAAACCTCCCAAGCAGGGGAAGATTGATACATACAGTAAAACGATTGAGGCCCCCACCTTGAGTGATTCTACAGCCCAGATGCCGGACAATGCAGCCTTACTACTAGCTATCCAAAACACTATAAAGGAACTTACTAAATACCTTCTCTGGAGAGTGGATGATGCAGAAAACTGTGCATGGTGAAATAACCTTCGATTTGTAGGTTTTCCTGAGAGAGTTGAGGGCACAAATCCACCTGCTTTTCTGGAAAACTGGTTTTGGTCCTGCCTCACCTCCACTGATTTCTCTATGTGCTTTGTGATAAAGAGAGCTCACAGGGCACTAGCGGCAAAACCTCCAGCGGGAGCTCTCCTAAGAGCCCTCTTGATTTATCATGAGAGAGATGTTATTATCAGAGAAGCACGACAGCAGGGCAAGCTCACTTATGACTCTTCTACCATACTCATCTTCCCGTACTATTCCCGCGAAGTACAGAAACAGCGCCGCTCCTTTGAAGCAGTTAAAGTAAAAAAAAAGTAATCCTGCAAGACAAAGCATACTTCTTTGAAACACTGGAAGACGCATGGTGACGGGTGGAGGAACGATCTTCACTGCAACCATGTCAGATGATCGAAACCGAGACACCAGGAAACAGACCACTAGGGGCCGGACCGAAGAGCAGGACTTCCAAACACAAAAGGGGGAGCCACTTGGGGAGTGTTTGTGATGGACCCTGTGGGACTGCCCACACAAGACTTTCAATAAGGGACCAATCTTCGGAATGGGACATTGGCAGAGGGAAGGGGTTGTCTCCCCCTCGTACCCATGTATGGAACTCTCCAAACCGTTGCAACTGTCACCAACGAGAGGGGACATATCTGACCTAGAAGGAGGCAACTCCCCACCTGAGATGCATCAAACTGATCAAGCTGACCCAGATACCACTGATCTGAGCAGAGGGATGGGTGGAGACTCAGAACACTGATGTAGTTCAGGGATAGAATTATTTTATATCCTCTGGGCTGCTGGATAGCTCGGGTGCGAATGGCCCGAGAGGGAACCCCCACTCCTTTTCATTTTCTCACCCTTCACCTCCTCTATACTTCCCCTCCTCTCTCCCCTTTACCAGCTTCTTCTCTTCCCTCTTTAGCCATTTCCCTTCCTCAGTCCCCTTCCCCTCTTCCGTTCTGTTGTGAGTGCTGCATAGTGTGACTGTAGTATATGGTTAGCCTCAGGCTGGGAGATAGTGATAAAATGGCAATCGACAGCCACTGGCCAAATTCCTTGTTACCCGGTTGTGAGGTGTGAGTGTTGTTTGAGTGAATGCCCTCCTAGAAGGTTGTTATGAGTTCTTAGTGTTCTAAAGTTGGGATAGGGTGGTTAACTGACCCTCAGGCCTAATCCAGCGATACAACTGCCATAGTAGTTGTATGCGAACAGGAGGTATGGTGGGGAGGGACTTTAGAGTGCTGTTTTGTTTATTTGAATATTTTTCATGCTTTCTCATAAGACAAGGAGGAAAACGTATTGATCATAGGCGATGTCCCACTCCACTGGAAGGGGACAAAAATTTTCATTATTATGGTAATAATGTCAGATATTAATTCTGAAGTTGGGGCGTGTTCCGTTCTCACATGGAATGCCAATGGATTGGGACATAAGGTTAAAAGGGGACTAGTGACTGCCTTTATGAGACTCCAGAAACCAGATGTAATTATTTTACAGTAAACCAATCTTCGGTTTCAACCACTGGTGCTTCCTGGCTAGAGGAGCTTACACTACCCTGGCACATGCTTGGTTCACTCCTGCGGCAAGAGGGGGTAGACATCCTTATCTGGAGAAAAAAAACCTCCCTTCCTGGTCCACAGAACAAGGCTAGATCCCAACTGGACTTATGCAGCTGTTCAGGGTATGTGGGGAAGAGAAGCTTTTACTATCATTAGTATTTATGCACCTCCCCGCCTACAACAGCTCACACTGACCGCAGTGGCTGAAATCCTTTTGGAAACCTAGGCCCTCATTACGACTTCTGTGGTCTTTTTAGAAGACCGTGGAAGCCGCTGCAGCTAGCATACCGCCAGTGGTGGCGGTATGCTTCCCGCCATATTAAGAGTTTTCCGCTGGGCTACCGGGCGAAAACAGCATTTCTGCCCGGTGGCCCAGCGGAAAACTCACCACAACATTGATGCCGGATCTTAATCGTAACCCTTCAGAGATAGGGATTTGGGGAAACAGTTTTGGCATGGGTAGCACCCCTTTAAAGAGAACCCTATGCAGCAGTGTGGGTCAATGGTGAGATGTTGACCTAATTGCCTGTGCAGCGGGCACCCATCAAGGTTGTCCTATATCCCCCCTCCCAGTTGTGCTCACATTGGAACTCCTGGCATGTGAGATCCGCGTCAACCCACTGATAAAAGGCTTTAGGGCTCCAGGCTCCGCCCTCCCATCCGACTACTTCAATCCCCAAAATGTTCCAGACATTTGAGAGCTATGGTATACACTCTGATTATACCATAAAATGGAACAAATCATTCCTCTATTATAATCAAATGCCGGAAGCCGACCATGTTACTTTAGGTAAATTGACAGGACAACTGAGAGTATCACATGATGGTTTCAGTTATTTGGGCATTTCATTTATGCAACATTTAACCCTGAGAGTAGTATACACTGCAATGTCGTTAAAATACTATCAGATTTCTGTATGGATGCTGATTGCTGGAGGACACGTCCTCCAACAATAATGAGTAGAGCAGCTATGTTCAAGATGGTCACCCTCCCCAAATGTCTCTAGGCCCTGCATAACTGCTACTACTACCCAGATGAAATCTTCACCAAAATTGAAAGAGAGCTACAGAGGCTCTTGTGGAATGAGATGTATCCTAGGGTAAGCCTGCCAACACTGCATTGGTAACTGCTGCAACAGAGGTTTTGCTCTATCTGACCTTAGAGCATATTACTGGGCTTCTCATTCGATGGTATTAAACAACTGGGGTCATGCAGAAGGTGATCACCCTATTTATGCTCTGGAAAGAGCACAATACAGAGACCTTCCCTATCTACACTACCTCTACGGGGTAGGGGAGAGAGGTGCCTTCTGCCAGCAACCCAAGTTGTTATTAAGATATGGCATAGGGCGATTAGACGCATTGATTGAGCGGGTAAAATCATACAAGCAACTCTTTTATGTGCATGAAATCTACTTAGAGAGATTGGTAAACTAAGAGAGTTCAATGGTTAAGACACCATAGAAATCTGTAAGGTGGGAGACTTTTTGAGGGAGGGGTAGCTGATGCCCTTTTCCTCACTTCAGCAGGAGTATCAGCTCTTTAACACACAATGCTTCAGATACCTCAAACTTCAATATGTACGGAGAGCAGAATCTATTCCACCTGACCTCCGGGAGTACTCACCCTTAGATGGCAGGCTAATAATGGGGGAAATGCCAGAGAAGGAGGTCTCATCCATATACAAAACAGTTAATAACAACATGCCTGACACCCTACAAAGATGCACCTGAGAAGCTAAAATAGGCAAGTCATAAGACCTAGTTTGGGGGGTGCTCTTATTTTCCCTAGAGAGGGAGTGATCAAAACCAGATTACGACTCATTTAGCTAAAGATACTTCACTGGATCGATTCCAACAGACGGGCGACTTCTCTCGATTTTCTGTGGTGCAGGGGCCATAGTGAGGACTACTTTCACATGCTCTGGGCCTGCCCGGTCATATGCTCCTACTGGCAAAACCTGCTAGATGAACTATGGAAGATACTCAACACTACACTACCAGAAGACCCTAAATACATCCTCCTGGGAGTCTTCTGTGATGTAGATCTCCCTCGTATAAAACTACTGTTTTGTCATTTAGGCATGGTGATAGCCAAGAGAGACCTTGCGAGGTGCTGGGGGCCACTGACCATAGCCAAGTGGAAAGGAGGGATGGATATGTACATGGCGGCGGAGAGGTTGGTACACAAGAGCAGAGGTGACCTGTGTAAATTCCGAAAAATAAGGGGTGATTGGATTACATACTATGACCTTGACCCACGAGAAGATGATAGCTAAGAACAACATGATCAGTGATGATTCCTCAATTTGTCTTTGTATCTCTTTCCATTGGCAAGATGCTTTCCCAATGTATGTTCTCATATTGATGATGCTACATCATGAGACGCTATTCAGCTTACCTTGGCCTCCCTCGTCATCTTCAGTTGGCTATATCCCTATGAAACCATTGTTTTATACTTAAAAAAATATATATATATTTTTTAAAAGGAATCACTGGTCTAGACTGTTTGGTGCTGATCTACTCGCTGAAATTGTGTGTAAGATACTAGGAGCATTTTGTGTGTTGCATAATATCGTCATGTGACATGACATACATATGGATATTATTCTGGCTCTTTGGCCACATCCAGGTTCCCGGGGTAGGCGCAGAGCCAAGGTCAGGGTATGCATGTGCAGAATCAATAAATTTACTTAATTTTCACTTGAAGCACTAGTTTGGTTGCTGTTTTTATGTGGTTGGACAGGTTCTAGTCAATGATGAATGGTGAACTATTTCACCGTCAAAATTTACAGTTACTTACACATGCCTTTCACACTCATTCTTTCACATTTACCTTTGAACATTGAGGTATATTCATGCACACAGTATGCACAGGTATGTATCTATGCAGCTGAACATTTTAAATACTGTGTACATTACATCACAGTCCATTCCCTTTAAAATGTATCTTCCTCCCCAAATGTTTTTAGCATCTTCTGCATTCGGAGAGAAGACATCTGTACTCAGGCAGACTTCTCTGCCTACCACTTCACACAGGAAATTACATACAGGAACCGGACTTCAGCTGTTTTCTGGCCATCCTGAGCCATCCTCTTGCCAGAACAGCATTGTCCTCCATCTTTCTGTACCATAGGAATTCTCAACCCCCACATGGCTGAGTGACAAGAAGAGGGTGCCTCCATCTTCACACACGAATAATTATTTAGTATTTGCAATGAGGCCCTGAGGTATTTGGTTGTCCCTGTGGGGATGGAGAAATTGGTCACCCCCAACCAGGAGGAGGTAGACAATAGGGCTGCTTCAGGCCTTGAACAAGATCTTCCAGTGGTGTCACAAGATCAGACTCCTCTAACATCTAGGCCTACACCCAACACTTCCTTAATTCCAGAGGATCCTATACCAATAGGGCCTCAAGGTGCACTCCATGCCCATCCTTCTCCCCTTCCTACTACAATCACCCACTGGAAGAGTAGCAGCAGCTGCTAGCAATTTTTTCCCCTTGCCATTCGCAGGGTTCGAAAAACGCTTGACCTGAGGGGTCAGTGGATCCTTTCACTCAGTGAGGAGTGTGGTAACCATTTACAATCAATTCAATCCAAACAACAATTTAAACACCACAACCCATGTTTCCACAGAGGAAAGTACCAATCACTGAAAGTTTTAAATCTTTATTTATAACCATAAAGCCAAAGTCACATAAATTGTGTGTAAAATCAGATTGTAAAGATAAATGAACACGATAGGCTGACAAAATCTCCAAAACAAGTTTAACCTACTCAACATCAGCACAAACATTCAAGAAGAACAGTGCATATTAATAAAGCAACCACTTGGGGAGCAAAGACCTGTTTCAGTTCAGACAGTGAATTCCTTAGTCAAGACAATTTGCACGGATTCAGAATTCAGGGTTTGGGACATAGGTTCCCCCTACTACTATCCAAATTAGGACAAGCATGTGTGGGAGCAGACTACACATGCAAACAAAAGTCAAAAAGAAAAGCCAAAAATAATTTGAAAAACATCTATCTCGAGCTAAGTTAAACTAACTAAGAAGAATAAAAGACAGGTGTCAGCATGCTGACTCTACCCAGAAATGCAGGTCAGGGGAAAATAACATTGCATTAGAATATACCTTTCCTAGGTTCAGCATTCAATTCAGTTTCGTCAGCAAAGCATGTAGATCATCAGCAAAATATGCTAGAAGCACCGTCAGGGGGAAAGTGCAGAGCAGAGGCTGCACATGGAAATCAGGAAATATCCTTCCCTAATTAGGAATACTCAGTTTAGTTTGATTGGCCCATTCAATGAGTCCACATTACCTAAAAGGGGCACTGTCCAATAGAAATTAAAACACAAGTCAAATTTTACACATCAGGAAACTCTCCCAGGGTTGGTGTGAACTCATCTCTCCTTTCTGTGTGACTCCAATAGTTTAACAATTTGTAAATCACTTGTTGCAATCCATGTTCCTTCCCGTGGCACAAGATGTCTTTCTCTTTTCTCATGGAACAAGTCTTTTAAACACTAGCACTGCTCTCCTTTCAGTCCTCATGTTCCAATGTTGAAACATTCAAGGATACTGTAGTGTAAAATGTGCACATAATACAATAGTACTCTATACTAATAATATTAAACAGTCTAACAGAACAATTCATGTCAAAGAGTAAGAAATGATTTGATATTTTGTACTACTGCAAATATGAAAAATTCAGGCCTAGTTATGCTAACACAAAAAATATATTGCATTAATAGTGTCATTAATAAATCACACATAATATGCAAACTTATGAATTCAGCATTAGTAATATATCATCAAAATATCAAATTTTTTAAAATTAATAATGGCAATCTTTGTTAGGGCATATATTTCTGCACACATGTAACTTTAAACTAATTAATCATAAATCATTATAAATCATATTCATTTCTACTACTAATAATTCATTCTAATGATTAAAATATATTCCAACATTGTTTTAAATCATGTTAGCACTTTGTCAGTTCTGGTATACACAACGTCTGCCATAAATATAAACGTGTATACTTTCAAAATACGTGTCAGTGTAGCGTTTTCTCTTTAGTTTACTCTTTTAAACGTGAATATAAATGCTATCTGATCCTGACCTCTGGTGCACTAAAAGCATTATTCAAATGTATGCTCCAGCCGAGGGACATTTTTGCATGTGACACCTCTGAGCCCATGTATGTGGCCCACTCTCATCCCCATGATCATGCCTCTAAGACTACTCTCAGGAATGTTCTGAGCTCCATAAATGTTTTTCAGTTGACAATCTCTCTGGATGTGTGAGAGTCAATAGGTGAGGAGACACCTTAATCTATGTGACCTTGTGATCACCCCAATTGGAGTGATAACATCTCATCTGCCTCCACAAACCACCCCCAGTTATTAAGTGAAGCCTCCTGGGTTCTTCTGTCTTTCTTGTTTCCCACTCAATACCTGTTTGGCATTTTTGATTTGTTCGGTCCTGCACGGCCAGTTATCAAATGTCCCCCCCAGAGGAGGATACAAATGTTCTGTTGATTAAGATTGAGCCTCGAGATGGACCGGAATCTTTTTGCCTAAGCCTGGAAATTTATTGGTCTGATCATGAAACACATAGGCCTATAGATGGTGTTGGACATTTACATTATTGATATTTACATCATCAGCACTTAAAATAGCAACTAACACAAGAAAACATATTGATTTTATGTTATATTTTCAATGCTGTTCACAATTAACATACATTTGTGAATGGTACATACAAATGTTACTTTAACTGTGTGTTTCAGTGAATTTGTTGTTAATTGATGAGTGACTAGGAAATTATAAAAGTGTTCCACTTAGGGAGTCTTCTACGACTCCACCCACACAATACTAGTTGTGAGTCTGCTTGTGATGGTGATGCTTGTTGTGGTGGAGTTTGTAGTGATTGGGGATGTGTGATTGAGGCGGTAGGCGTGTGGATGTTGATAGGGGCTTGAAATCAGGGTTTGTAGGTGGTGTGGGCCTCATAGGTTGTAGAGCCGATGAAGCACTCTGTGTTTGACATGCTCTTCAGATTGACATTGACATTTTATTTTATTCTTGCCTCTATCATCTTCATGGTCAAGGCATGTTTCCTTGCACTCTTTTCCATCAACCTTTGAAGATGTTCACAGTGCATCTTTGTCATGTCTTCGTAACATTTTACATTGAATTTGTCTGTTTTCAACCATCTGAGGGAATCGTTAAATCTGATCCACAGTCAGGCACATTGTTGTCTGCATAACCCAAGTATCCCCTCAAACTGTGGGCTGCTATTGGAAAATGAATTGTCCCATGGAAAGGATTGCCATCTTAGGAGATGGTAGGGTTGGGGAGAGAGTGAAGAAGATGGGTGCCCACCTCCTCACCATTTATGTTCTTTCCCTCAGATGACAGAACATTGAAGATAAACCTGCATGGGAGAAGGTGTTTAGGGGAGTCAACTGAGGTCCCAGTAGGTAAAGGTCTGCATAAAGCCATTTCCTGCATAGAGCACACAAACGATGATAAGAGTAATGCTTGCAATAAGTCCAAGTCTAGATCTAAAACACATGGGATAAAATTTAAATCCATCTGTCTTTTGCCTCCCACCTTTTGCATATTTTATGTATTGGCTTAAGTGGCAAGGGTATGCCAAAATGAGTTTTTCATGCTCACTGTACCACTGGAACCAATCTTTACCTGACTGATGTTCCCAAAATATGACAAATCCAGTCTTGGGATGTTCTAATTCATGGAGAACCTGCCTGGCAATTCGGGCTAAACTGTTCCTATTGAAGTGGGGTCAGGACTTATTTGCATATGGCTGGGTCTAAACTAAAGGGATAGTGTGGGTAAAAGAACAATGGGTTGGAATTCTACCCCGTGTGATTGGCAGTAGATAGACAAATTGAAAATTATTTGAGGTATGTTATGCATAGCCAGGACAAAGATCTGTGGCTACCTAGCTGATGGTTGGGGACAAGCAATCTATGAAGATCTTGGAGGAAGATTTCTGTCTTGCCATGAGGTGAACTTGGTTGATAGTTTCTGTTTCAGGTCAGCAATGTCCTTATATTTTTACTCATAATACTCCTTCTTATCATCATCATCCTCCGCCTCCTCATCCTGAACCATTTCCTACTCTTCCTCTTCCTTTTCCCCTTCTTGTACTACAGTGGTGGCTGCTGAGATAGCTACTTGGAGGAGGAGTTGTTTTTTACCTAGGTTTGCCTGACGTTCTCTGGTTGTAAATGGCGTAGCATCATTTTCAGGCTCAGTGTCCTCAGTACCTGCAAGAAAAAGATGATAAAAGTTCAAATACATCCAGTTTTTGCTTAGTACTTAACGATACTTGTTTCACAATCAATTTAAAAAAGAAGTGATTGACTTGAGAGCGCACGTAAAGATATGAAGGTAAGTGTTGATCTGTGCATGGAATTACTACACATATACAATAGTAACTCATCTGCTCTAGTTACAGAGGCTTGATTTGTGGAGGGATCCTTCATGTCCACTGCTGAACCAGTGTTCTTAAAGATGGTGCAGTAATGTATTCCCTGATCCAGCGGCTGGAAAGAAGATTATTGTAAACTGTTTTCAATCAAACCTTAACAGTGGTATAACTCACAAATGATTTAAATGCTGAAATATATACATGAAATATAAGCATAAATACATAAGAAATAGATAATTGATAAAAAAAAAAAAAAAGATTGTCAGTTACATCAACACAGAAAGGTTCACTTGTGGTAAGAGTAGATGAGGATTCATCACCAGTGCGAATTAAGGTAGATGGACTTAGACTCCAGGTACACTTATGGTTGCATACACTTTAGTTATTAAGAATATTTCATCTTGAATTTTGATTTCATGTTATTATCAAATGCAGATTTAGGTAATGTTTTATAGTCTTAAAATGGAAGACACCATGGTGTGTGTCTAGTATATATTTTCAACACTAAGATGGCACTCAGATAATGAAGATATCTTGTCAAATGAGAACAAATGTGAACTGCCGTGTGGCAGGTCTCTTTGAACTCTAGTATATCAAGGCGCTTACCAGGAAGAACCACACATACCTATTAGCTGCAATGTTATCACCTCACACCTCACACAGTTTGAATACTAAATTGTGCCACGACTATCCTTTGGACGTGTCTTGGTGTCGGAGTATCATCACCACAGCTTTTGCACAGACTTGGAAACCTCCTTCAGAGGTGGAAATGTTCATGATGGACTTTAATGAACTAAGGGCCAGATGTAGCAAAGGGTTTTTCCCATTCTGTGTCAATGGGAAAATGTGTTCGTACATATGGCCCTAAGTTAGTTCTTGCCTTGGGTGATAATCTCTCAGTCTTTTTAAAGATGTTGAACTATGTGTTTGATAGAAGGATTTGCTTTTACATGCATATATAATTCTGGTCAGAGGTGTTACACCTTAGATCAGTGGTCTTCAAACTTTGTTTTGCTAATCCCCCCCATGAACAAAATGTTTGGGAGGCAGGCCCGTCCTCAAACCTTTAGAAGGTTAAATCGAGATAAGGGCAAGAAGGCTTACTAAATTATTGGCACATTGGAAATGCCACTGAGCAAAATCCCCACGTGGTCCTCTATCAAAACCCAATTCAGAACTGTTCTGCAAAGCATCATCCTGACCCATCCTTACAACATCCCATCCTGAACACTCTGCAAAGCCTCATCCTGACTCACTCTACAGAGCTCTCAAATAGATATCCTCTATAAAGCCCAGTACACACACCCTCAGTAAAGCCTTGCCTATTTTCCCAGCAACGCACCTCACAGATCCCACCTAAAAAAGAGGTACCCAGGCCCCATTCTAGAAAGACAAATTCAGACATCCTTTACCAAGCCTCAACCGGACACCATTTTGAAAGACATCATTTAGGCCTGCCTTTCACCCTAACTCCGTTAGAAACTTAGGCCCATATTTATACTTTTTGACGCAAAACTGCGCCGTCACAGTTTTGCGTCAAAAATATTACCACCGGCTAACACCATTTTGGTGCGCCGTGCGGGCGTCATATTTATACTTTGACGCACGGCGGCGCAAACCACAGATGGGAGTCATTATTTTTGACGCACACCGCAGCGCCAAGTCGTAAAGCAAAACGACGTTAACGAGGCAGAAATGACTGTGGGTCGATTTACGACCCCACAAACCGTATATGCGCTGTTTTTTGACGCAATAGCGTAAAAAAAAACTGCGAACACCGCCATTACACCAGAGGAGAGCCAAAATGGATCCCAGATGCCACTACAGACCCCAGGAAGATGACAGCAGACCAGGAACCAGCCAGGAGGACCCACACAAGAAATAGGACACTTTTAAGAAGAAAAGAAGGTGTTGCTTTAGTGCAGAGGAGCAGGAAATTCTGGTTAAAGAGGTGACGGAACACCAGCACCAACTGTTTGTCACTTCAAAGTTGCCAATCAGTAGGAGGGAGGCTATATGGCAACAAATTGTCGACAAGATTAACAGTGTGGCTGAAGTAAGCAGAACTGTCATCGAGTGCAAGAAACGCTGGCATGACTGCAAGCGCAGGACCAAGGAAAAGATGGCCAGGAACAGGAAGGCAGCACTGCAGACTGGAGGTGGGAGTCCAGCACACCAGGAGGCCCTGGACCACATGGAGGAGATGGTCGCAGCCGTCATCCCTGAGGAGATCGTCACAGGGATTCAAGGACAGGACAGCGCAGACTACCAGGAGACAACACACATGCAGGGTAAGTCGCATGGGGAATTATAATGCAATAATGTCAACTGCGAGCGGGGGGGGATACCGACCACAAAATGCATGGAAGTCATCTAATACATGGAGTGGCATGGGTAAAGGGGCACGGCATGGGGGCATGGCCCATTCTGAGAAGACGTGGGGCACACCATTACACAACACCAACAACAGTCCCATGGGGGCATGCTGTCATGCCAACGATGGAGCAAAGGGAAAGCCACACCAGGAGGGAAGGCCACAACGTCAAACTGACATCCCGGCACACGTCAGCCACCATACCCCCTACATTAACTTGGGCCCTCTTAACAACCTCTAGCCATAACGACAACTGGAATATAACTGCGACAACAGTTGCCACTACCACCTCTGCTCTGTGTGCAGCTCAAGTAGCCAATGGCAGTAACCTCCCCATGGATTATACACACCTAAATTAGGGGGTTAGGATGTGTGAGAAAGTAGCCTCTTTCTAGCCTTGTTACCCCCACTTTTGGCCTGTTTGTGAGTGTATGTCAGGGTGTTTTCACTGTCTCACTGGGACCCTGCTAGCCAGGACCCCAGTGCTCATAAGTTTGTGGCCTATATGTATGTGTTCCCTGTGTGATGCCTAACTGTCTCACTGAGGCTCTTCTAATCAGAACCTCAGTGGTTATGCTCTCTCATTTCTTTCCAAATTGTCACTAACAGGCTAGTGACCAATTTCACCAATTTACATTGGCTTACTGTAACACCCTTATAATTCCCTAGTATATGGTACTGAGGTACCCAGGGTATTGGGGTTCCAGGAGATCCCTATGGGCTGCAGCATTTCTTTTGCCACCCATAGGGAGCTCTGACAATTCTTACACAGGCCTACCACTGCAGCCTGAGTGAAATAACGTCCACGTTATTTCACAGCCATTTACCACTGCACTTAAGTAACTTATAAGTCACCTATATGTCTAACCTTTACCTGGTAAAGGTTAGGTGCAAAGTTACTTAGTGTGAGGGCACCCTGGCACTAGCCAGGGTGCCCCCACATTGTTCAGGGCCAATTCCCCGGACTTTGTGAGTGCGGGGACACCATTACACGCGTGCACTACATATAGGTCACTACCTATATGTAGCTTCACAATGGTAACTCCGAATATGGCCATGTAATATGTCTATGATCATGGAATTGCCCCCTCTATACCATCCTGGCATAGTTGGCACAATCCCATAATCCAAGTGGCCTGTAGCACAGACCCTGGTACTGCCAAACTGCCTTTCCCGGGGTTTCACTGCAGCTGCTGCTGCTGCCAACCCCTCAGACAGGCATCTGCCCTCCTGGGGTCCAGCCAGGCCTGGCCCAGGATGGCAGAACAAAGAACTTCCTCTGAGAGAGGGTGTTACACCCTCTCCCTTTGGAAAATGGTGTGAAGGCAGGGGAGGAGTAGCCTCCCCCAGCCTCTGGAAATGCTTTCATGGGCACTTTTGGTGCCCATTTCTGCATAAGCCAGTCTACACCGGTTCAGGGACCCCTTAGCCCTGCTCTGGCGCGAAACTGGACAAAGGAAAGGGGAGTGACCACTCCCCTGACCTGTACCTCCCCTGGGAGGTGCCCAGAGCTCCTCCAGTGTGCTCCAGACCTCTGCCATCTTGGAAACAGAGGTGCTGCTGGCACACTGGACTGCTCTGAGTGGCCAGTGCCACCAGGTGATGTCAGAGACTCCTCCTGATAGGCTCCTTCAGGTGTTGCTAGCCTATCCTCTCTCCTAGGTAGCCAAACCCTCTTTTCTGGCTATTTAGGGTCTCTGTCTCTTGGGATTCCTTAGATAACGAATGCAAGAGCTCATCCGAGTTCCTCTGCATCTCTCTCTTCACCTTTTGCCAAGGAATCGACTGCTGACCGCGCTGGAAGCCTGCAAAACTGCAACATAGTAGCAAAGACGACTACTGCAACTCTGTAACGCTGATCCTGCCGCCTTCTCGACTGTTTTCCTGGTGGTGCATGCTGTGGGGGTAGTCTGCCTCCTCTCTGCACTAGAAGCTCCGAAGAAATCTCCCGTGGGTCGACGGAATCTTCCCCCTGCAACCGCAGGCACCAAAAAGCTGCATTACCGGTCCCTTGGGTCTCCTCTCAGCACGACGAGCAAGGTCCCTCGAATCCAGCAACTCTGTCCAAGTGACTCCCACAGTCCAGTGACTCTTCAGTCCAAGTTTGGTGGAGGTAAGCCCTTGCCTCCCCACGCCAGACTGCATTGCTGGGAACCGCAACTTTTGCAGCTACTCCGGCCTCCGTGCACTTCCGGCGGAAATCCTTTGTGCACAGTCCATCCTGGGTCCACGGCACTCTAACCTGCATTGCACGACCTCCTAAGTTGTTCTCCGGCGACGTGGGACTTCTTTGTGCGACTTCGGGTGAGCACCGTTTCACGCATCCTCGTAGTGCCTGTTTCTGGCACTTCTCCGGGTGCTACCTGCTGCTGAGAGGGCTCCTTGTCTTGCTCGACGTCCCCTCTCTCTCCTGACGCAATTTGCGACATCCTGGTCCCTCCTGGGCCACAGCAGCATACAAAAACGCTTACTGCACGATTTGCAGCTAGCAAGGCTTGTTGGCGGTCTTTCGGCGGGAAAACACTTCTGCACGACTCTCCATGGCGAGAGGGATCCGTCCACCAAAGGGGAAGTCTCTAGCCCTTTTCGTTCCTGCAGAAACCTCAGCTTCTTCTGTCCAGTAGAAGCTTCTTTGCACCCACAGCTGGCATTTCCTGGGCATCTGCCCATCTCCGACTTGCTTGTGACTTTTGGACTTGGTCCCCTTGTTCCACAGGTACCCTCGACTGGAAATCCCTCGTTGTTGCATTGCTGGTTTGTGTCTTTCCTGCAGAATTCCCCTATTACGACTTCTATGTCCTTTGGGGAACTTTAGTGCACTTTGCACTCACTTTTCAGGGTCTTGGGGTGGGCTATTTTTCTAACCCTTACTATTTTCTAATAGTCCCAGCGACCCTCTACAAGGTCACATAGGTTTGGGGTCCATTCGTGGTTCGCATTCCACTTTTGGAGTATATGGTTTGTGTTGCCCCTATCCCTATGTGTCCCCATTGCATCCTATTGTAACTATACATTGTTTGCACTGTTTTCTAAGACTATACTGCATATTTTTGGTATTGTGTATATATATCTTGTGTATATTTCCTATCCTCTCACTGAGGGTACACTCTGAGATACTTTGGCATATTGTCATAAAAATAAAGTACCTTTATTTTTAGTATAACTGTGTATTGTGTTTTCTTATGATATTGTGCATATGACACTAAGTGGTACTGTAGGAGCTTCACTCGTCTCCTAGTTCAGCCTAAGCTGCTCTGCTAAGCTACCATTATCTATCAGCCTATGCTGCTAGACACCCTATACACTAATAAGGGATAACTGGGCCTGGTGCAAGGTGCAAGTACCCCTAGGTACTCACTACAAGCCAATCCAGCCTCCTACAGGATGACAACTACAACAATCCCCAGAAACCAGACAAAGGCCCCAGTACTCTCAAATGTCAATGCCCATAGTTGTCGCAAACATCAGCCAATGTAAACAACAATAGGAGCTACACAGCACTAAGGACACACCCATGCTGCATATGTCTGGGTCCATCCTGTGCCTGGGTAACAATGCAACATCCCAAATGTCATACTGCTCAGACAACAGCATTGAGGGGGGGACACATGTAACTGGTCACTGAAATACACCTGCACAGTCGGAGGAGGAAATAGGCCACTGATACGATCATCATGGCAATCCAATGTAACACACATTCCCCAACATCAGCAGGACACATTACCAATGTCAACATCCATATCAGATCATAACATAGCCATGCATAGGATATGCCGCATGTCAATTACATTTAAGTGGATGTGAAAGATCAGAGATTGTGGCAGGTCCAGATTGTTAAGTGTGCTGCCAGGGCCATCAGTACACCCACAGCCAGTGAAAGGTCTCACCATGAGAATGGATGTAGACTGAGGGTTGAGTAGGACAAGAAGGTGGCAATTCTCTATTTGGCATAAACCAACACCTAGAGGCGATGAGGCTGACAAGTCTGATAACTCAATAACATACATTGATGGTGTATGTTCACATGTATGACATCATACTGCAGCGGACCATGATCCGCTACTCCCTTCACAGTATTTTTACGGTTGGCTGACGCAATAGTTGGTCATAAGTGTGGCCTACATATATGTGTTGCAGAAATTGTGCATGTTTGGCATAAGGAGAGGATAGCAATGTGACGCACATATGTACAATACCTAAATGCCTTGGGCTCAAAGTGTGTGCTTTGGCAACTAATATATTTGTTGACCAAGTGTGTGTGTATCACATGAAGCATTTTTGTACATATGCTTCTATGAATGTGACATCCATGTGTCCAATCCTTAGGTGCAAGTCAGTGTGGAAATGAGAGAGGGCATGTGTTAGTCATACATGTAACAACACCCGTAAAGTGGACTTCCAAGATTTAGGGTCACGTAGACACCACATGTGACATAGCATGCACCAGATGGATGGCAGACGTTTGTTCATGTCAATGGTCCACATTTTCTACATCCTATGTCCTAGAGTATTGGTAAGAGCTTCCTAGACACTAGTTGGTGAATCCCACGGTGAGCCATACACATGCATTGAGGAAGTGGGTACCATTTTGTTTGCACAGACAGACAAGGGTGAATCTCAAATGTATGATGACACCACAGTTGAGGCCATAGAAGTGAGCCCCAACTATCAAGTGGCTGTGGTGGACCAGCATACGAGGCAGCATGTGTTCACATATTTCCAGTGATCAATTGCACATAGGTGTCTTGTTAATGTGTGTGGTCCAATGATGATCCTGTATATTGTTTGGGGTGTAATTTGTGTCAACACCAGAGAAGTACGCGCTCTACTGGCGACAAAAATGCAAAAACCCAGCACTCTCAAAACAACGTAATTTATGCATTGTGCTGATATGTTGTGGTTTAACCTTTTGCATTGCAGAGTTCAATCCTGAAAACTTATTTTTAATATGCTTACAAATACTGTTCCTTTGCAATGTACTGCTGCAGGTTTTCAGAGTATGTTAGGGTGTGGCCCCTTTCCAGGGCCTTCCAGAGACTTTCCCTGCAACATGCCTGGGTGTGGTTCTGGGCTGGGCCAAGACTCTATAAAAGAGAGCCAGCCCAACTCCCAGTGCTCACTATTCAAAGGTCCCGGTGCAGAGCAGCTTCTTCCTGAGCTCCTGTCCCGGCGGCCTATTTGGATCTTCCAGACTTCTGCACTTCATCCTTCATTGGTGATCATTGTTCCAGGCGGTAAGACGGTGGTTGGACTTTCCCGACACCGTTATTGAGAATTTTCATATTCTTGTTTTAATTCTTAAATGAATAAAAGATTACTTGCGCGCTACCATTTTTTGACATTTATATGCTAGTTTACAAATAGGCAAGACGCGCAATTTATTTCATAAAGGTTTGACTTTGTTATTCATTGCGTGCTACCATTTCTTGACATTGGCATGGTGGCTTAAGAATCGGCAAACACGCGATTCGTTTTATGGTGTTTAAACATTGTTGTCCATTGCGCACTACTATTTCTTGACATTTACATGATGTTTTACGAATTGGCAAGACGCACAACTCGTTTCATGAGGATTTAACTTTGTTGTTCATTGCGCGCTACCATTTCTTGTCATTTACATGGTGGCTGAAGAATCTGCAAAAGAAGCGCGATTCGTTTCATTGTACTTCGATCTTGTTATTTATTGTGAGCTGTTATTTCTTGACATTTTACATCGTGTTTTACGAATCAGCAAGACGCGCAATTCGATTAATGATGATTTGACTTTGATATTCATGGCATGCTACCATTTCTTGGTATTTTACATGGTGACACTCGAATCGGCAAGACGCACGATTCTCTCCTGGAGTTTAGTTCATGTTGTTTTTTGTATGCCACTATTCTAAGATATTTATTATGTAATATTCGAGTTGATAAGTTATGTGATTTGTTTCCTGAATCCATATTGTGTTATTCATGGTGCACAATCCTTTTATGGTATTTATTATATATATATATATATATCTGCAATATGAGCAATTTGTGTTAAAACATTTTAAGAGTACACAGAAGGCCAGAGTTTCTAGATGCAATATTGTATGGTCCTAGTATACATTCTCAAAACAGGATTTATATGACTGGTTTAAAATTGAGTCAGAATGTTTTTCTGATTCTCATGTAAAGGAAAGTACTTGAATAAGAAAGTTTTCATTTAATTCATCTTGATTCCCCTACAGGTATCCGGCCATCTTGAAACTTAGTCATTTTAAACTTACCTCTTTGATTGTCCATGTTTTCAGAGTGACTAGGTTTAGAATCATAGTCTAGTATTGATTTCAGGAGATATAATTTTCATATTGTGTGTTCTAACCTTTTTCTTACTACAGGTCTCCTTCCCAGCTGTTCCCTTCCTAATCCCCTCTTCCCCTCTTGAACTCTCTCAGTCTCTGTGATTTATCTATCAGAGTCTTGGAGCTGTTCAGTGGGGGACGTGTTGGGGACGTGCACAGACCCCGAGGATCTGGTGACTCTGACAATTTGTCACAGTTCGGTCCAGGACTCATCACGAGTCATTGGCAGCTATTCCTGTATCTACTGAGTATCCTTGGTTGATCAATGTGAGTAAAGTGGATGTGGACATGTGAACCAACATGTGGATGGTCCCATCCTGTCACTAAAGACATGTAAAGAGTCAACAGGGCAACCTTGGTGTGCTGAATGAGATAATGTCTCAGGTGTCATGTTCCGGCAGGTGTCATTACAACATTTGTACACAGGTTAGCCTCAGCAATTCCCACTGCATCTGGGAACATCATAGCCTCTGTGCTGATTATTCTCGCAGCTATTAACCACACACGGCCCATCACTCTGTTGTGAGCACTGTGATTCTGTGTGTGAACTGTCATGGTCCTGACATTTGTGTATTATTCACGGACATTATCAGAGGTTGCTGGTTGTGCTGAAAGCCCCGTGCCCAATCCCTGCCTATGGCCCTGGGACACTGTCACACTTTGTCATTCATGCATAAATGCGACCCAGACAAGGGATGGGCCATGAATTTTGCTTTTCCAAGAGGATGTAACTCAAATGGTACAGTTAAAAGGCAGATGATGCTATACAATGTATTTGTGTATGCATTAAAGAAGCCCATGCCCAATACCCCTTGATGAATGAGAGGTTTGCTAACGCAAGTGTGGTACATATGTAGACACAGGGATACTTTAGTGTGACGCACAGACAGATGCAAGTCAGGCTGACAGAATGCAAGGTGATTCAGGATCCAGCAATTTCACAAGTTAAATAATCAGTGGTCTGACTAAGACTGTTTGGAGGCCAAACTAGAGAGGTGACATGTCAAACTGTGTATGCCCTGTGTTTTTGAAGGTGACAAATCAACCCAGTGGCTGTGTTACACGGCTTAATTAATATCAATGCTTAAAGGTGTATTTGACATAATGGCAACTCCTATGCTGTTCCAGGCATCAGCAGGGGCAGTGCTTTTTGAAATGAGTGGTGTGCATGGAGGTGATCACAGGTATGGGCTGCATCTGTTTCTCACCAGTCCTGTAGGTGAGACTTGCATTCTAAGGGCCAACAGACATTTTCACACGGGAAGCAATCTACATGTGCTAACAGGGCTTTGAAACAAGAAGACAGTGTATAATTTAACCTGACGTCCATAGCACACTGGTTTGCTAATGTTGGTCTGTGTGTGTAGAGGAGGGAATATCAGGGTACACATCTTAGTATTCCAGGGACCTCTTCCGACAGGTGGGTTGTGACCAGGTGCATGGGTGTGTCAGGAGTTAGGAAATGGGCTGACATGTACATGGAATGTCATGTGTGCAATGCTGCTCATATGTGTGGCACTTGTGTGGCTATGTTCTGCTTCTATGGGACTCTAGTCACAGATAGTCCTTGCAAATATTGGATGCAGTTGGACTTACTGCTGCCAAGGGTCTGGTCAGACATTCCTGTTACTGATGCCAAAGCACATCGACTGCCTCATGTATGAGGCTTGTTTTCCCCTTATTGAGTGATGGTGTCTTAGTTGTGTGCCATAAGCTGCGTTGGACCTTGATTTCAACACGTATGTGTGAAATAGTTGTGGTCCTCTACTATTGGCCTTCAAAGGAGAAATGTACATGATATATGTCATTAAGAGTGTGTGTGTATATGTGAACATTGTATGTTAGGCATCACATTAGCTCTGGGATGTTCAGTGTCCTACTCAGTATATCAGCAATGCTCCATGAGGCAACACTCTTATTCTGATAAGTAGAGATGAAGGTGTGCAAAAATGAATATCCAGACCATTATATGGTGATTATAATAGGTGTTTATTTAAATTTGTTAACTAAAGTGGTGAAGGTGATCATATTCAAAAGAAATGGTTGATGATCTGTTGCCGCCTGCGTATACCAGTGGCCGTATTCTGTAGTTCCCCCTCATGTTGCAGGCCAGCATCCTCCTCTTCCTCCTCTTCAGGCATGTGTGGCTCTGGTTCCAGGAGGGGAATGTTCCTTTTGATGCAAATGTTGTGCAATATTGCACATGTTAGGATGATCCTACAGACCATCTCCAGGGAATATAGTAGGCTACCACCAGTGAAGTCGAGGCACCGGAACCTTGACTTGAGGATGCCAAAGGTCCTCTCGACAATGCTGCGTGTCCTCCTATGTGCGTCGTTGTAGGCACGCTCTGCAGCAGTGCTTGGGTTGCCAAATGGTGTCATGATCCATGGCTGGATGCCATACCCATGATCAGCTGCAAGAGAAAATGATTGGGATCATGTTGATGTAGCTGGCACTATTGAAATTACCTTTCATGGCAGTAGTTGTCTTGTGTGTTCTGTGACTCTTTTGTGTAATAATGTAGCATCCTAGGCTTGTAGGATGTACCATTTGCATTGTGTTGTTTCCTTGGCTGAACGAGTGTTTGTCTGCTAACCGGTTGTCAGCAGTATGTTTTGGGATTTGCAGTACAGTGTGCCCTCCCTAGCATTGTGACTTGTGATACAGGTGTCCCTGTGTCTTCACTGGGGGTGAGATGTGTAGGAAAGTACCATCTTGCCTGGCATGTTACCCCCATTTTTCACTGTATATATGTTGTTTTAGTTGTATGTGTCACTGGGACCCTGGTAACCCAGGGCCCCAGTGCTCATAAGTGTGCCTGAATGTGTTCCCTGTGTAGTGACTAACTGTCTCACTGAGGCTCTGCTAATCAGAACCTCAGTGGTTATGCTCTCTCATTTCTTTCCAAATTGTCACTAACAGGCTAGTGACCATTTTTACCAATTTACATTGGCTTACTGGAACACCGTTATAATTCCCTAGTATATGGTACTGAGGTACCCAGGGTATTGGGGTTCCAGGAGATCCCTATGGGCTGCAGCATTTCTTTTGCCACCCATAGGGAGCTCTGACAATTCTTACACAGGCCTGCCACTGCAGCCTGAGTGAAATAACGTCCACGTTATTTCACAGCCATTTTACACTGCACTTAAGCAACTTATAAGTCACCTATATGTCTAACCTTTACCTGGTAAAGGTTAGGTGCAAAGTTACTTAGTGTGAGGGCACCCTGGCACTAGCCAAGGTGCCCCCACATTGTTCAGAGCCAATTCCCTGAACTTTGTGAGTGCGGGGACACCATTACACGCGTGCACTACATATAGGTCACTACCTATATGTAGCTTCACCATGGTAACTCCGAATATGGCCATGTAACATGTCTATGATCATGGAATTGCCCCCTCTATGCCATCCTGGCATAGTTGGCACAATCCCATGATCCCAGTGGTCTGTAGCACAGACCCTGGTACTGCCAAACTGCCCTTCCTGGGGTTTCACTGCAGCTGCTGCTGCTGCCAACCCCTCAGACAGGCAGCTGCCCTCCTGGGGTCCAGCCAGGCCTGGCCCAGGATGGCAGAACAAAGAACTTCCTCTGAGAGAGGGTGTGACACCCTCTCCCTTTGGAAAATGGTGTGAAGGCAGGGGAGGAGTAGCCTCCCCCAGCCTCTGGAAATGCTTTGTTGGGCACAGATGTGCCCAATTCTGCATAAGCCAGTCTACACCGGTTCAGGGACCCCTTAGCCCCTGCTCTGGCGCGAAACTGGACAAAGGAAAGGGGAGTGACCACTCCCCTGACCTGCACCTCCCCTGGGAGGTGTCCAGAGCTCCTCCAGTGTGCTCCAGACCTCTGCCATCTTGGAAACAGAGGTGCTGCTGGCACACTGGACTGCTCTGAGTGGCCAGTGCCACCAGGTGACGTCAGAGACTCCTGCTGATAGGCTCCTTCAGGTGTTAGTAGCCTTTCCTCTCTCTTAGGTAGCCAAACCCTCTTTTCTGGCTATTTAGGGTCTCTGTCTCTGGGGAAACTTTAGATAACGAATGCATGAGCTCAGCCGAGTTCCTCTGCATCTCTCTCTTCACCTTCTGATAAGGAAACAACCGCTGACCGCGCTGGAAGCCTGCAAACCTGCAACATAGTAGCAAAGACGACTACTGCAACGCTGTAACGCTGATCCTGCCGCCTTCTCGACTGTTTTCCTGCTTGTGCATGCTGTGGGGGTAGCCTGCCTCCTCTCTGCACCAGAAGCTCCGAAGAAATCTCCCGTGGGTCGACGGAATCTTCCCCCTGCAACCGCAGGCACCAAAAAGCTGCATCACCGGTCCCTTGGGTCTCCTCTCAGCACGACGAGCGAGGTCCCTCGAATCCAGCGACTCCGTCCAAGTGACCCCCACAGTCCAGTGACTCTTCAGCCCAAGTTTGGTGGAGGTAAGTCCTTGCCTCACCTCGCTGGGCTGCATTGCTGGGAACCGCGACTTTGCAGCTACTCCGGCCCCTGTGCACTTCCGGTGGAAATCCTTCGTGCACAGCCAAGCCTGGGTCCACGGCACTCTAACCTGCATTGCACGACTTTCTAAGTTGGTCTCCGGCGACGTGGGACTCCTTTGTGCAACTTCGGCGAGCACCGTTTCACGCATCCTCGTAGTGCCTGTTTCTGGCACTTCTCCGGGTGCTACCTGCTTCAGTGAGGGCTCTTTGTCTTTCTCGACGTCCCCTCTCTCTGCAGGTCCAATTTGCGACCTCCTGGTCCCTCCTGGGCCCCAGCAGCGTCCAAAAACGCCAAACGCACGATTTGCGTCTAGAAAGGCTTGTTGGCGTCCTTTCGGCGGGAAAATACTTCTGCACGACTCTCCAAGGCGAGAGGGATCCGTCCACCAAAGGGGAAGTCTCTAGCCCTTTTCGTTCCTGCAGAAACCTCAGCTTCTTCTGTCCAGTCGAAGCTTCTTTGCACCCGCAGCTGGCATTTCCTGGGCATCTGCCCATCTCCGACTTGCTTGTGACTTTTGGACTTGGTCCCCTTGTTCCACAGGTACCCTAGATTGGAAATCCACAGTTGTTGCATTGCTGGTTTGTGTCTTTCCTGCATTATTCCTCTAACACGACTCTTTTGTCCTTAGGGGAACTTTAGTGCACTTTGCACTCACTTTTCAGGGTCTTGGGGAGGGTTATTTTTCTAACTCTCACTATTTTCTAATAGTCCCAGCGACCCTCTACAAGGTCACATAGGTTTGGGGTCCATTCGTGGTTCGCATTCCACTTTTGGAGTATATGGTTTGTGTTGCCCCTATCCCTATGTTTCCCCATTGCATCCTATTGTAACTATACATTGTTTGCACTGTTTTCTAAGACTATACTGCATATTTTTGCTATTGTGTATATATATCTTGTGTATATTTCCTATCCTCTCACTGAGGGTACACTCTAAGATACTTTGGCATATTGTCATAAAAATAAAGTACCTTTATTTTTAGTATAACTGTGTATTGTGTTTTCTTATGATATTGTGCATATGACACTAAGTGGTACTGTAGTAGCTTCACACGTCTCCTAGTTCAGCCTAAGCTGCTCTGCTAAGCTACCATTATCTATCAGCCTAAGCTGCTAGACACCCTATACACTAATAAGGGATAACTGGGCCTGGTGCAAGGTGCAAGTACCCCTTGGTACTCACTACAAGCCAGTCCAGCCTCCTACATTGGTTGTGCAGTGGTGGGATAAGTGCTTGAGACTACTTACCACTCTTGTCATTGTACTTTTCATAAGAGAAAAATATACAAAACAAGGTCAATGTATATACACATAGCCAAAAAGTTTTGCATTTCCTCTTTTCACTCTTTTCTAAGTGCTGAAAAGTACTCCTAAACTTTCAAAAAGTTCTTAAAAGTTTTAAAAGTTTTTTTCTGTCTTTCCAAAAAGTTCTGAAAACTTTTGTCTCTTTCTCTATCACTTTAACTCTCTCTAAAAAAAATGTCTGGCACAGGCCAAAGTGTTGATCTGTCCAAACTTGCATATGACAACCTTAGCTGGAAAAGAGCAAGGAGTCTCTGTATAGAGAGAGGTTTGAGTGTAGGGAAGAATCCTGCCTTGGAACTGTTAATTAACATGCTTAGAGAACAGGATAAGGCCAGAGGTGGCCCATCTGTTGAAAAAGTACCTAATAGTTCCCAATCTGATTCAGGGACTCCCCCAGGAAAAGATTCAGGAAAGAAACTTCCTAGCCTGCCCATTACTAGACAATCTAGCATAGATGGTAATGATGATGAACCACACCAAAGAAATAGTGTTGTCTCACATCATAGCAAAAGCAGTTATTCTCACCATACTGGTAGTAATGTTTCTGTAAACCAAGCTGTTAAGTTGGCTTCTGTAAGGGACAGGTCTCCTTCTGTTCATTCCCATCATAGCTCTGTTTCTAGAAATGTCCCTCCCACCAACCCTGATGACAGAATGTTAGAGAGGGAACTCAATAAGTTGAGGGTGGAACAAACCAGACTGAAGCTTAAAAAGCAACAGCTGGATTTGGATAGACAGTCTTTTGAATTAGAGAAGGAAAGACAGAAGTTGGGTTTAGATACCCATGGTGGCAGCAGCAGTATTCCCCATAGTCATCCTGCAAAAGAGCATGATTCCAGGAATCTGCACAAGATAGTTCCCCCTTATAAGGAGGGGGATGACATTAACAAGTGGTTTGCTGCACTTGAGAGGGCATGTGTTGTACAGGATGTCCCTCAAAGGCAGTGGGCTGCTATCCTATGGCTATCATTTAGTGGAAAAGGTAGGGATAGGCTCCTTACTGTGAAAGAAAATGATGCCAATAATTTCCAAGTTCTTAAGAATGCACTCCTGGATGGTTATGGCTTAACCACTGAACAGTACAGGATAAAGTTCAGAGAGACCAAAAAGGAGTCTTCACAAGACTGGGTTGATTTCATTGACCATTCAGTGAAGGCCTTGGAGGGGTGGTTACATGGCAGTAAAGTTACTGATTATGACAGCCTGTATAACTTAATCCTGAGAGAGCATATTCTTAATAATTGTGTGTCTGATTTGTTGCACCAGTACTTGGTGGACTCTGATCTGACCTCTCCCCAAGAATTGGGAAAGAAGGCAGACAAATGGGTCAGAACAAGAGTGAACAGAAAAGTTCATACAGGGGGTGACACAGATGGCAACAAAAAGAAGGATGGTAAGTCTTCTGACAAGGGTGGGGACAAATCTAAAAATGAGTCTTCATCAGGCCCACAAAAACACTCTGGTGGGGGTGGTGGGTCCAAATCCTCCTTTAATCAGAACAAGGAAAAGAAACCATGGTGCTATTTATGTAAAATAAAAGGCCATTGGACAACAGATCCCAGTTGTCCAAAGAAAGGCACCACAGCTCCTACCACTACAACCCCTACTGCTACACCTAGTGTCCCTACTAATAGCAGTGGTGGTGGGAGCAAACCTACTAATAGCCAATCCAAGGGAGTTGCTGGGCTCACTTTTGGTAATTTAGTTGGGGTTGGTCTGATTAGGGAGACCACAGAGGCTACTTTAGTCTCTGAAGGGGCTATTGATTTAGCCACTTTGGTTGCTTGCCCCCATAACTTGGAGAAGTACAAGCAACTAACCCTAATAAATAGTGTTGAGGTCCAGGCCTACAGGGACACAGGTGCCAGTGTCACAATGGTGATTGAGAAACTGGTGCACCCTGAACAACACATACTTGGACACCAGTACCAAGTAACCGATGCTCACAACATAACACAAAGCCACCCCATGGCTGTTGTAAATCTCAACTGGGGGGGGGTAACTGGTCCAAAGAAAGTTGTGGTAGCTTCAGATTTACCTGTAGACGGTCTATTAGGGAATGATTTGGAGACATCAGCTTGATCAGATGTGGAGTTGGAGGCCCATGCAGCAATGCTGGGCATCCCAGGGCATTTTTTTGCTTTGACAAGGGCTCAGGCCAAAAAGCAAAAAGGACAGGGAAGCTTGGATCCTGGAACAATGGACCAAGTGCTCCCTAAAGCTAGGGCTAGTAGAAGCAAACCACTTCCTACTATCCCTCCCTCTACAGTGGATTCTACTTCTGAGGAAGAAGAATTCCCTCCCTGTGCAGAACCTACACCAGCGGAGCTGGAAGCAGACACTGCTGAGCTTTTGGGTGAAGGGGGGCCTGCCAGAGAGGAGCTGAGTGTGGCACAGCAAACCTGTCCCACATTAGAGGGTCTCAGACAGCAAGCTGTCAAACAGGCTAATGGGGATGTCAGTGACTCTCACAGAGTTTACTGGGAGGACAACCTCTTGTACACTGAGCATAGGGATCCTAAACCTGGAGCTGCCAGGAGATTAGTGATTCCTCAGGAGTACAGAAAGTTCCTCCTAACACTGGCACATGACATTCCCCTAGCTGGGCACCTGGGTCAAATGAAAACTTGGGACAGATTGGTTCCATTGTTTCATTGGCCTAGGATGTCTGAGGACACAAAGGAATTTTGTAAGTCCTGTGAAACCTGTCAAGCCAGTGGCAAGACAGGTGGCACCCCAAAGGCACCCCTTATCCCACTGCCTGTGGTTGGGGTTCCCTTTGAAAGGGTAGGGGTTGACATAGTTGGCCCCCTTGACCCTCCTACTGCTTCAGGCAATAGGTTTATCTTAGTGGTAGTGGACCATGCCACAAGATATCCTGAAGCTATTCCTTTAAGGACCACTACAGCACCTGCACTGGCAAAGGCCCTCCTGGGAATATTTTCCAGGGTGGGCTTCCCAAAGGAAGTAGTATCAGACAGAGGAAGCAATTTCATGTCTGCATACTTAAAGGCCATGTGGAAGGAGTGTGGTGTAACTTACAAGTTCACAACACCCTATCATCCACAAACAAATGGACTGGTGGAGAGATTTAATAAAACTCTCAAAGGCATGATTATGGGACTCCCTGAAAAACTCCGCAGGAGATGGGATATCCTTCTACCATGCCTCCTTTTTGCCTACAGGGAGGTACCCCAGAAAGGAGTGGGCTTCAGCCCCTTTGAACTTCTTTTTGGACACCCTGTTAGGGGTCCACTCACACTTGTAAAGGAGGGTTGGGAACAACCTTTAAAAGCTCCTAAGCAGGATATTGTGGATTATGTACTTGGCCTCAGATCAAGGATGGCTGAGTACATGAAAAAGGCCAGTAAAAACCTTCAGGCCAGCCAAGAGCTCCAGAAGCAATGGCATGATCAGAAGGCTGTTTTGGTTCAGTACCAACCAGGGCAGAAAGTGTGGGTTTTGGAGCCTGTGGCCCCAAGAGCACTCCAAGATAAATGGAGTGGTCCCCACACAATTGTTGAAAATAAGGGTGAAGTCACCTACTTGGTTGACTTAGGCACTGCCAGGAGTCCCCTTAGGGTGCTCCATGTCAACCGCCTGAAACCCTACTATGACAGGGCTGATCTCACCCTGCTCATGGCATTAGATGAGGGACAGGAAGAAGACAGTGATCCTCTACCTGATCTCTTCTCTTCCACAGATCAAGATGCTCTTGTGGAAGGTGTAGTTTTGGCTGATTGTCTTACTGCTGAGCAGAAAGACAATTGCATAAATCTCCTAGGACAATTTTCAGAACTCTTCTCTACTGTGCCAGGTACCACTTCTTGGTGTGAGCACACTATAGATACTGGAGACAGTTTACCTGTCAAAAGTAAGATCTATAGGCAGCCTGACCATGTCAGGGACTGCATAAAGCAAGAAGTTCAGAAAATGTTGGAACTAGGAGTGGTTGAGCACTCTGACAATCCATGGGCTTCTCCTGTGGTACTGGTACCAAAACCCAATTCTAAAGATGGAAAGAAAGAAATGCGGTTTTGTGTAGACTATAGAGGTCTCAACTTGGTAACCAAAACTGATGCTCACCCTATACCCAGGGCAGATGAGCTCATAGATACACTGTCATCTGCCAAGTATCTAAGCACTTTTGATTTGACTGCAGGGTATTGGCAGATCAAATTGTCAGAAGATGCTAAACCTAAGACTGCATTTTCTACCATTGGAGGACATTACCAGTTTACTGTAATGCCTTTTGGTTTGAAAAATGCACCTGCCACTTTTCAAAGGTTGGTGAACACAGTCCTGCAAGGGCTGGAAGCTTTCAGTGCAGCATATTTGGACGATATAGCTGTCTTTAGCTCCAGCTGGGATGAGCACCTGGTCCACCTATGGAAAGTTTTGGAGGCCCTGCAAAAGGCAGGCCTCACTATCAAGGCTTCAAAGTGCCAGATAGGGCAGGGTAAGGTGGTTTATCTGGGACACCTTGTTGGTGGGGAACAGATTGCACCACTTCAGGGGAAAATCCAAACAATTATTGATTGGGTTCCCCCTACCACTCAGACTCAGGTGAGAGCCTTCCTAGGCCTCACTGGGTATTACAGGAGGTTCATTAAGAACTATGGCTCCATTGCAGCCCCTCTTAATGACCTCACATCCAAGAAAATGCCTAAAAAGGTATTATGGACAGCAAACTGTCAGAAAGCTTTTGAGGAGCTGAAGCAGGCCATGAGCTCTGCACCTGTCCTGAAAAGCCCTTGTTACTCTAAAAAATTCTATGTCCAAACTGATGCATCTGAATTAGGAGTAGGGGCAGTCCTATCACAACTTAATTCTGAGGGCCAGGATCAACCTGTTGCTTTTATTAGTAGAAGGTTGACCCCTAGAGAAAAGCGTTGGTCTGCCATTGAGAGGGAGGCCTTTGCTGTGGTCTGGGCTCTGAAGAAGTTGAGACCATACCTGTTTGGCACTCACTTCATTGTTCAGACAGACCACAAACCTCTACTTTGGCTAAAACAAATGAAAGGTGAAAATCCTAAATTGTTGAGGTGGTCCATATCCCTACAGGGAATGGACTATACAGTGGAACATAGACCTGGGAGTAGCCACTCCAATGCAGATGGACTCTCCAGATATTTCCACTTAGACAATGAAGACTCATCAGGTCATGGCTAGTCTTATTGTCCTTCGTTTGGGGGGGGGGGGTTGTGTAGGAAAGTACCATCTTGCCTGGCATGTTACCCCCATTTTTCACTGTATATATGTTGTTTTAGTTGTATGTGTCACTGGGACCCTGGTAACCCAGGGCCCCAGTGCTCATAAGTGTGCCTGAATGTGTTACCTGTGTAGTGACTAACTGTCTCACTGAGGCTCTGCTAATCAGAACCTCAGTGGTTATGCTCTCTCATTTCTTTCCAAATTGTCACTAACAGGCTAGTGACCATTTTTACCAATTTACATTGGCTTACTGGAACACCCTTATAATTCCCTAGTATATGGTACTGAGGTACCCAGGGTATTGGGGTTCCAGGAGATCCCTATGGGCTGCAGCATTTCTTTTGCCACCCATAGGGAGCTCTGACAATTCTTACACAGGCCTGCCACTGCAGCCTGAGTGAAATAACGTCCACGTTATTTCACAGCCATTTTACACTGCACTTAAGTAACTTATAAGTCACCTATATGTCTAACCTTTACCTGGTAAAGGTTAGGTGCAAAGTTACTTAGTGTGAGGGCACCCTGGCACTAGCCAAGGTGCCCCCACATTGTTCAGAGCCAATTCCCTGAACTTTGTGAGTGCGGGGACACCATTACACGCGTGCACTACATATAGGTCACTACCTATATGTAGCTTCACCATGGTAACTCCGAATATGGCCATGTAACATGTCTATGATCATGGAATTGCCCCCTCTATGCCATCCTGGCATAGTTGGCACAATCCCATGATCCCAGTGGTCTGTAGCACAGACCCTGGTACTGCCAAACTGCCCTTCCTGGGGTTTCACTGCAGCTGCTGCTGCTGCCAACCCCTCAGATAGGCAGCTGCCCTCCTGGGGTCCAGCCAGGCCTGGCCCAGGATGGCAGAACAAAGAACTTCCTCTGAGAGAGGGTGTGACACCCTCTCCCTTTGGAAAATGGTGTGAAGGCAGGGGAGGAGTAGCCTCCCCCAGCCTCTGGAAATGCTTTGTTGGGCACAGATGTGCCCAATTCTGCATAAGCCAGTCTACACCGGTTCAGAGACCCCTTAGCCCCTGCTCTGGCGCGAAACTGGACAAAGGAAAGGGGAGTGACCACTCCCCTGACCTGCACCTCCCCTGGGAGGTGTCCAGAGCTCCTCCAGTGTGCTCCAGACCTCTGCCATCTTGGAAACAGAGGTGCTGCTGGCACACTGGACTGCTCTGAGTGGCCAGTGCCACCAGGTGACGTCAGAGACTCCTGCTGATAGGCTCCTTCAGGTGTTAGTAGCCTTTCCTCTCTCTTAGGTAGCCAAACCCTCTTTTCTGGCTATTTAGGGTCTCTGTCTCTGGGGAAACTTTAGATAACGAATGCATGAGCTCAGCCGAGTTCCTCTGCATCTCTCTCTTCACCTTCTGATAAGGAAACGACCGCTGACCGCGCTGGAAGCCTGCAAACCTGCAACATAGTAGCAAAGACGACTACTGCAACTCTGTAACGCTGATCCTGCCGCCTTCTCGACTGTTTTCCTGCTTGTGCATGCTGTCGGGGTAGCCTGCCTCCTCTCTGCACCAGAAGCTGCGAAGAAATCTCCCGTGGGTCGACGGAATCTTCCCCCTGCAACCGCAGGCACCAAAAAGCTGCATCACCGGTCCCTTGGGTCTCCTCTCAGCACGACGAGCGAGGTCCCTCGAATCCAGCGACTCCGTCCAAGTGACCCCCACAGTCCAGTGACTCTTCAGCCCAAGTTTGGTGGAGGTAAGTCCTTGCCTCACCTCGCTGGGCTGCATTGCTGGGAACCGCGACTTTGCAGCTACTCCGGCCCCTGTGCACTTCCGGCGGAAATCCTTCGTGCACAGCCAAGCCTGGGTCCACGGCACTCTAACCTGCATTGCACGACTTTCTAAGTTGGTCTCCGGCGACGTGGGACTCCTTTGTGCAACTTCGGCGAGCACCGTTTCACGCATCCTCGTAGTGCCTGTTTCTGGCACTTCTCCGGGTGCTACCTGCTTCAGTGAGGGCTCTTTGTCTTGCTCGACGTCCCCTCTCTCTGCAGGTCCAATTTGCGACCTCCTGGTCCCTCCTGGGCCCCAGCAGCGTCCAAAAACGCCAAACGCACGATTTGCGTCTAGAAAGGCTTGTTGGCGTCCTTTCGGCGGGAAAATACTTCTGCACGACTCTCCAAGGCGAGAGGGATCTGTCCACCAAAGGGAAAGTCTCTAGCCCTTTTCGTTCCTGCAAAAACCTCAGCTTCTTCTGTCCAGTCGAAGCTTCTTTGCACCCGCAGCTGGCATTTCCTGGGCATCTGCCCATCTCCGACTTGCTTGTGACTTTTGGACTTGGTCCCCTTGTTCCACACGTACCCTAGATTGGAAATCCACAGTTGTTGCATTGCTGGTTTGTGTCTTTCCTGCATTATTCCTCTAACACAACTCTTTTGTCCTTAGGGGAACTTTAGTGCACTTTGCACTCACTTTTCAGGGTCTTGGGGAGGGTTATTTTTCTAACTCTCACTATTTTCTAATAGTCCCAGCGACCCTCTACAAGGTCACATAGGTTTGGGGTCCATTCGTGGTTCGCATTCCACTTTTGGAGTATATGGTTTGTGTTGCTCCTATCCCTATGTTTCCCCATTGCATCCTATTGTAACTATACATTGTTTGCACTGTTTTCTAAGACTATACTGCATATTTTTGCTATTGTGTATATATATCTTGTGTATATTTCCTATCCTCCACCCTTTCTTCAAAGCCCCATCCTGGAAAATTCCTCAAGAGCCCCATGAAGCTCCTCTCCAGAGCCCCATCCATATCACCTCTGTAAAGACCTATCCAGGCCCACCTACAAGGTTCTATGTAGAAAACATCTATGCCCCTCTCAGCACAGCCTAATTCAGGCATCCACTCTAAAGCCTTAAGCAACTTCTGTAAATCCCCATCCAGGTAACCTTCAAAACAAATTGTGTACCCTTTTTTAAAACCAAATTAGCTTTCCAATCCTAATCACTCCCTCCTCTCAAAGGGCAGCTCCAATCTCTGTTCTTGAAATCTCAATACACAATCCCTTCTGGAAAGCACCAACCAGTTCCATTTAGAAAGTTCAATCTATCTCCTATTCCCATCCAGTCATAAAACCCCATTTTGTAAGCCCTCTTGAAATCCCACCAACCCCCACTTAAAAAAATCATATTCAGTCCTCTCATTGCAACCTATAGGCAGTGCCAAACCCATTTTTAACTAACTTATTCTTACTTTCAATTATACTTCCTTGATGCTCTGAAGCAGTGGAAAATCTGCCAAAGTGTTATACACAAACCACAGACAAAAATATAGCAAATAATCAAGGTTGAACAATGCAAAACCAGGCACTGCTGAAGTTAACATGCAGAAAAAGACCATATGGAACATTATTTAGTAAAAAGAGATATTACCACCACAGCAAACTGATGAGCTTGCGATAGTGGGGAATTATAAAGGGACGTAAGCTTTTTTTATGAAGTATTAAGCCTTTGGACAGGCTACCACAGAGACAAAGGCCATACTTTTGAAACCAATGTTAAACTTAATGACTTCTTTTTGAATGGGATTAAGTTTGGCCAGTTGCTATTTGGCACTCTTATCAAGCAAATTGAGTCATTAGTATTGCACAGCACATCCATGAGCGCACAAAGAAAATGGCACATAATGCACACATTGAGCTAACATGAGTGGGAAAGTAGCAGTCTTGGAAGACTGACCTCAGCTTTGCATATGTACTTCATGTTTCTCCTTGTTCTACTTATACTGATTAAAAAATAAATTAACAATTACAAACAGACACAAAGCATGCAGTACAGCAGAAAGCAGTATATTAAAACAACCCTAGATAAAATTATGTGTTGGTGCATAACATGTTTGTGCTTGGGAAACTCTTGGTGAATGTTGGGAATACTAAAATAAAATGGCAAAATGGATCGTCAGTCTGCAAACGGTTGAGAAGTGTATTGCATTGTGCTTTATCAGCACAATAAAATCATTTTTAGCATTTGCGACAAAGAATTTGCAATTCTATTAAGGACACGGAGACGAAGATTATGCTTCTCTTTCTAATCTTCATTTTTACAGTATTCAATAATATTAAAGTAAACAAAATATATCAGTCATATGATCAACAATAGAGGTAACCCCCCATATATACTCCTGCGAGACATAACTCCTCCATTTTCTTTGCGCTATGCAGGACAACAACAATCGAACTTCCCAACAAGTTTAGAACTCGACGTGGGAAAAATAACCACTTCACTTCGACTTGAAGATTGCTGATAACGGACTCCGGACCACAGACTTGCTCCTGCTTCCAAGAATACTTGGTGCACCAAGCTCTCCAACAACTTCCAGACATCGGGGACATAGAAAATGGACTGATCATTTGTCACCCTGTCCTAAAATGAAAATGTATGTGGAGCCGTAACTTTTATTTTTTTACTTTTCTGTGTGCAAAATCATTGTAAAACATTATTCTAATGATTAGGGAGGGTACAACATGTACCATATAAAAGATGATCCATCACACATTTCAGTAAACAAAACAGATATACCCTTTTTGCAAAAATAACTGGGTGGGATAATCCTCGCCTCTGTGTCTTTATAAGAAATTAAAATTCTTTGTTGCGAATCCTAGATTTTTTTAAATTCTATGTCAGGACCTGAAGCTCCAATTATGCTACTTTAAAGCTGATACATCAGAATTGATGCAACATCTAGAATTGGTTTGTAGTAAAAGTTCTTAAAAGTAGATTCAGAAGACCAAATCACAGCTTTCAGAATGTCCTCTAAACGTGACCTTAAAGAAAAAGATTTGGAAGCCATAGCACCCCTCATCGAATGAGCGCCAAATTTGGAAGTAACAATACCTGCCTCAGCAAGTAGCCATTTCATCCATCTTGCTTGTGTAGCTGCTGTCACTGGACGAAAGGGTTTTTGTAGCGCAATCAATAATTTACACTTCATGTCAGTTCTGAATTCCGCTGTACTCACCTCATATGTCTTAAGACATTGGACTACACGTAGTTTAGGGTTATCTGGGAACGCTGGATATGATGCCAATCTGGAATTGCTCTTTGTTCTCATAGATATTATAAAGAAGATTCCTTCTCAGAAAAATTGCCTACCTGCTAAGTCTAAGGTCATCACATCCGACACTCTCTTGCAAGAGATGAGACACAGCAACATGGTCAATTTGGCTGACAATTGTTTTCGAGATAGGTATTTATTGCTTGGCCAGGAGTCCAAAAACCTGAGGACTGTGTTCCTATCCCATAAGACTGAATATTTTGGCCTAGGAGGGTTGAACATCTGAATAGCCCTCAGTAACTTGCATACAATGGGTAATTGGTCCACTGGGTTCACATCTATAAAGGAGTGCCCGGCTGAAATAGCTCATCAGAAGTTGTTCACAGACTGATAAGCCATTCTGGACGAAGCTAAGGAAGAAAGAAAATTCACAATCATATTGCAGTCTGCTCTAACGGGATCTGCACCCCGTGAATTGCACCAATCACACTGTCTCCATGCAGAAGCGTATCTCTTGTGGG
The DNA here is from genome assembly GCF_031143425.1 of Pleurodeles waltl. Taxonomy (NCBI): domain Eukaryota; kingdom Metazoa; phylum Chordata; class Amphibia; order Caudata; family Salamandridae; genus Pleurodeles; species Pleurodeles waltl. The sequence goes on from NC_090444.1 coordinate 853,001,013, forward strand.
TAACTGACGAACAAGCGAGACTAAGGAACCTTTGAACCTCTCGCAGAAGGCCTGGAATATTCCATCTCTCCCTGAAACCTGCCAGGCTACCAAGCACAGTTGATGTGTCTGGATCAATGAATGGGGAAGACCCCCTGATCCAACAAAAGGTTCCAACGCCATGGTAGAAGAACCAGAGGGGCACAAACTGGCTCTTGCACATTCGGACACCAGGGTTGCGCTCTCCATAGCGAAGTCACTAAAATTATCTCCGCTTCCTGCCGCATCATATGAGCCAATACTCTGGGAATCATCATAAAAGGCGGAAATGCCTGAGTGTGAAATGGGTTCCAGTTCTGGAGAAAAGTGTCCGTGGCCTGAGCTTCCGGGTCTGGGCACCAGCTGAAGAATATCAGCAGTTCACATTTCAGGCGAGACGCAAATAGGTCTATCCTGCATGGGCCCCATTTGCGGATCAGCAAGCAAAAGGCTCATGGATGAAGCCTCCTTTAACTGAAGTCCTGCTATTACATTGTGTTGACTTAGCAAATGCTCCGCTGTCACAAAAATGCGATTCTGTTGACAAAATGCCAAAAATCTTTGGCTAACTCAGTGAGAAGTTTGGACTTGGTCCCACCCAATTTGTTCACATAGCGGACCACCGAAATGTTGTCCATGCGGAGAAAGATGCAACGATTTTCTTTCCCAGACGAAAAAGTCAGAATTGCAAACAAATCTGCCAATGGCTCCAAGCAGTTGATGTGAAGGTCCAGTTCTGTCGAGGACCACCGACCGCCCGTGGAGATTTGTAGGCAGCGGGCTCCTCAGCCCCAGCAGCTGGCATCTGATTCTATAATCATCTCTGGAGAGGAGAAAAATATGGCCCTGCCATTTCAAGCCTCCATGTGTTCTAGCCACCAAGAGATCTCCGTCCTGGTATCCTCTGAAAGAGAGATCTGTTGAAAAGGAAAGGCCCTTGTTCAGGTGTTAAATTTTCAGACGTTGAAGGGCCCTGTAGTTTAAGGGACCAGGAATATTGATTGTATTGACAATGCCAGAAGGCCCACTATTCGGGCTATGGACCTCAAGGATGTGGTTGTCTTGGGCAAAACTGATTTCAACAACTCCTTGTTTATTCTTCACCCTGTGAGGTGGGAGAATCAGTTGAGTGGAACGAGAATCTATCTGGGAACTCAGAAAGTCCAGACACTGGACCGGGGTCAAGACCAATTTCTGGTCATTGATAATAAACCCTAACTCCTGGAGCAGAACAATCATCCATTCCAGATAAGTTATGGTCCTCTGAGAGCACTGGGACATGATAACAATGTTGTCCAGGTAAATGATCTCAGAGATTCTGCCACCGGCTTCATAACCTTTGTGAAACACCATGGTGCGGAGGAGAATCAGAAGGGAAGGACCTTGAACTCCTAACACACATTGGTGGCCATTACAACCCTGGCGGACGGTGTTAAAGCGGCGGTAAGACCGCCAACAGGCCAGCGATAAAGATTTTTCAATTACGACCGTGGCGGAAACCGCCAACAAAGACAGCCACTTTAACACTCAGCCCGCCACAGCGGTACAAACAAACAGCGAGGCGGTCACCGCCAACAGACAGGCGGGAGACAATGTACCGCCCACACTATTATGACAGGCCAATCCGCCACCTTTTCCGGGGTGGATTCACTGTGGATAAAAACACGGCGGAAACAGGAATTCCGAAGGGAAAACGCTTACCTCTCCACACCCCACGAGGAACGAAGACACCATGGAGCCGGAACTTCAAATTCTACCTGCGATAGTCTTCCTGCTCCTCTACCATAAGCACGAACGCCGGCGGCGAAGACCATGGTGAGTACTGCACCTACGAAACAAGGGAGGAGGGAGGGAAAAAACAGTGACAGACACATGCAACACGCAATACCCCCACCCCCACCCACTACAACACACACACTAATGCCAATTAATACAACACAGTTACACCCCCCAAGCCCCCCAGATAATGCAAAGACAATAGAAAATAAGTGTAACCATTGTAATATATTAAAATCAAGTAGGCAGAAATATATATATACACCATTTACAAAATATATACCAAGCATAGTAGTCCAGGTAGTGCTCCAATTAAGTCCGTGGAACACTGGGACCACACGGTATGGGCGAGGCCCACACAAGATCCCCGACCATGACGGAGAGGACACTGCAGGGGCATGAGAGAGCAACTAAACAGGCACCTCAGGGAGAGGGAAAGGGGGGCACCTCAGCCGCTTGAGTGCACGATGCCAAATCCACGAGGGGGCCACATGCCCACTGTTCCATCCTGGGGAGTGCAAAGCCACAGTCTCTCAAGTCTCTACAGTGGGTGGCTTGCCCACTGTTCAATCCTGGGGAGTGCAAAGCCACAGTGTCTCAAGTCTCTACAGTAAGTGGGTTGCACACTGTGCAATCCTGGGGAGTGCAAAGCCACAGTCTCCCAAGTCCCTACAGTGGGTGGGTTGCCCACTGTTCCATCCTGGGGAGTGCAAAGCCACAGTCTATCAAGCCTCTACAGTGGGTGGGTTGCCCACTGTTCAATCCTGGGGAGTGCAAAGCCACAGTCTCTCAAGTGGATAACAGTCTCCACTGGTTCTGGAGGGGGCATGGTGCCCAGAGTGCTTCATCCTGCTAAGGACAGAGGTAGTGGATGTATCTCTCCACTGGTTCTGGAAGGGGCCTTGTGCCCAGAGTGCTTCACCCTGCTAAGGACAGAGGTAGTGGATGTATCTCTCCACTGGTTCTGGTGGGGGCCTTGTGCCCAGAGTGCTTTATCCTGCCAAGGACAGAGGTAGTGGATGTGATTCTTCACTGGTCCTGGAGGGGGCATGGTGCCCAGAGTGCTTCATTCACCCCGTGTCGGACTCAGTAGCATCAGTGCCCTTGACGCTCATGGGCCAGCGGTGCTTGAGGCGGCGGTGCCCTGTTCAGCGGTGCTTGAGACGGCGGTGTCTGTTCAGCGGTGCTTGAGAGGGCGGTGCCCTGTTCAGCGGTGCTTGAGACGCCAAGACGGCGGTACCCTGTTCAGCGGTGCTTGAGGCGGCGGTGCCCTGTTCAGCGGTGCTTGAGGCGGCGGTCTCCATTGCAGGGACTCAGCTGCTGGCGGACCTTCATGGCCCAGCGGGGCTTTTTCTGGCGTCCTTCTTGGCCCAGCGGGGCTTTTTTTGACTGTCCTTCATGGCCCAGTGGGGCTTTTGCTGGCGGTCCTTCATGGCCCAGCGGGGCTTTTGCTGGCGGTCCTTCAGGGCCCAGCAGGGCTTGTGCTGGCGGTGGCCTCCTGGGCAGCTGGGCTGGTGCTGGCCTCCTGGGCAGCTGGGCTGGTGCTGGCGGTGGCCTCCTGGGCAGCTGGGCTTGTGCTGGCGGTGGCCTCCTGGGCAGCTGGGCTGGTGCTGGCAGTGGCATCCTGGGCAGGTGGGCTGGTGCTGGCGGTGGCCTCCTGGGCAGCTGGTGCTGGCCTCCTGGCAGCGGGGATGATGGCGGTCTTCTCCGCTGTGCTGCTCTTCCCAGACTTGTCAGGTTTCTTGTGGGCCTTCCCCACCTTGGAAGGTGTCACAGCTGACTCCACACTCTCACCGGGACCCCTGGGAGTGGCTTTGGTGGCTGGAGTCTTCCCCCTCTCCCACCGGGCACTGGCCAACTTCTGATGCTTCACAGGTGAGGGACTGTCTGTGGTGTGGCTCCGTGCCACACTGGCTGCCCTGGTGGCCGGTGCACTCCAGATTCCGGTGACTACAGGCACCACTGGTCCTGGAGATGTTGTGGCTGAGGTGCTAGTTTGGGACCTATAAGACTGACGGGGTGGGGTAGGTGTGGGAAAGAGGTCAAGGTTGGACAGGAAAAGTTTTTTTGACACCCTGGGACGGGTAGCTGGAGGGAGTTTGGGAGAGGAGGAAGAGGTGGTGGTTGTAGGAGGTGTTCGTTTGCTGACTTTGGGTGAAGGTGCATGCGCTGGAGGCTGTCGTGAGGTGGATGGCTGTTGGGTGGGTGTGTGCCTGCATTTGTGTATATTGGGAGGGGGCGTCACAGACACACTGGGAGAGGACACAGGGGACGTGTGAATGGTAGTGGAGGTGGTGACTGCACGTGAGCGGGGTGTTGTGGTGGGTGTGCTGGAGAGGGACGTAGTGGCTGTAGAGGTAGTTCATGCAGGTGTGAGTGTAGACGAGACAGGGAGGGAGGAGGCAGACGAGGAGGAGGGGGACACAGTGGAGGCAGTGGATGTTGGTATGTCTGCATGTGTGTGATGCTTGCGTGAGTGCCTGTGGGATGTTTGCCTGAGCTTCCCTTGTGTGTTGACGTGTGTGCATGGTGGTCTGTAGGTGTGCTTGGGATAGGCTGAGGTACATGGGATTGGGTCTGGGTGAAGGAAGTTGGAGGGGGTAGGCTAGACACAGGGACAATGGCTGCCATCAGTGCTGAGGCCAGAGTCTGAAAAGCTCCCTGAAGGGCCGCCTGACCAGAATGAATGCCCTCCAGGAATGCATTTGTTTGTTGCAACTGCCTTCCTGCACCCTGGATGGCATTCAAAATGGTAGACTGACCAACAGTGAGGGACCTGAGGAGGTCAATGGCCTCCTCACTGAGGGCAGCAAGGGTGACTGGGGCAGGGCCTGAGGTGCCTGGGCGAAGGTGATGCCCACCCTCCCGGGTGAGCGGTCACGGGGCGAAGGCTGAGGGGCTGCTGGGAGGGCAGTGCTGGAAGGGGGGTGGTGGCTGTACCTGTAGATGCGGGTGGCACAGATGTTGCCGCCACCACAAGGGAGCTCCCATCAGAGGACGAGTCCGTGTCACTGGTCTCAGCTCCTGTCCCCACTGTGGAGCTCCCTTCGCCCTCCGTCCCAATGGTGAACTCCGATTCTGTAGTGTGGCCCTCCATGGCCATGTGGGATGCATCCCCCTGGTGCTCCGGTTCCAATGCTCCTCCGCCTGATGATGCTAATGCACACAAGAACAGGGAGACCACAAAAAGGGGACGACGACAGAAGAAAGACATGTTGAGTGCATGCATTACCGCTACCGCTGGCGGACACGACAGACACAGAAGCCTCCTGCACTACGCTGCGCTCTTGGGCTCCACTGTTCAATCCCTGGGTAATGGCCTACTAGTATGGACGACATCTGCACACATGGATGACACAGGGGCATGACTAGGTGTAGTTGTCACTCTACAGAGGTGGGGTGGGGTGCCACATGGCCTGCCTTACGGAGGGACCTTGCCTACGGAACTCGTCCTAGCCTAGGGAAACCCAAAGCCCACCTCCCTCACCCAGACCCCTCCACTGCGCGCAAAGTCAGCAGAATGCGAGTGTACTCACCCCCTTGTGGCTGCTGTGAAGCCCTCAAGCGCCTATCCAACTCCGGGTACGCCACCGCCAGGATCCTCAACATCAGTATATGTATATATGTTGTTTTAGTTGTATGTGTCACTGGGACCCTGCCAGCCAGGGCCCCAGTGCTCATAAGTGTGCCTGAATGTCTTACCTGCGTAGTGACTAACTGTCTCACTGAGGCTCTGCTAACCAGAACCTCAGTGGTTATGCTCTCTCATTTCTTTCCAAATTGTCACTAACAGGCTAGTGACCAATTTTACCAATTTACATTGGCTTACTGGAACACCCTTATAATTCCCTAGTATATGGTACTGAGGTACCCAGGGTATTGGGGTTCCAGGAGATCCCTATGGGCTGCAGCATTTCTTTTGCCACCCATAGGGAGCTCTGACAATTCTTACACAGGCCTGCCACTGCAGCCTGAGTGAAATAACGTCCACGTTATTTCACAGCCATTTTACACTGCACTTAAGTAACTTATAAGTCACCTATATGTCTAACCTTTACCTGGTAAAGGTTAGGTGCAAAGTTACTTAGTGTGAGGGCACCCTGGCACTAGCCAAGGTGCCCCCACATTGTTCAGGGCCAATTCCCCGGACTTTGTGAGTGTGGGGACACCATTACACGCGTGCACTACATATAGGTCACTACCTATATGTAGCTTCACAATGGTAACTCCGAATATGGCCATGTAACATGTCTATGATCATGGAATTGCCCCCTCTATGCCATCCTGGCATAGTTGGCACAATCCCATGATCCCAGTGGTCTGTAGCACAGACCCTGGTACTGCCAAACTGCCTTTTCAGGGGTTTCACTGCAACTGCTGCTGCTGCCAACCTCTCAGACCGGTTTCTGCCCTCCTGGGGTCCAGCCAGGCTTGTCCCAGGATGGCAGAACAAAGGACTTCCTCTGAGAGAGGGTGTTACACCCTCTCCCTTTGGAAAATGGTGTGAAGGCAGGGGAGGAGTAGCCTCCCCCAGCCTCTGGAAATGCTTCCATGGGCACAGATGGTGCCCATTTCTGCATAAGCCAGTCTACACCGGTTCAGGGGTTCAGCCTTGCTCTGGCGCGAAACTGGACAAAGGAAAGGGGAGTGACCACTCCCCTGACCTGCACCTCCCCTGGGAGGTGCCCAGAGCTCCTCCAGTGTGCTCCACACCTCTGCCATCTTCGAAACAGAGGTGCTGCTGGCACACTGGACTGCTCTGAGTGGCCAGGGCCAGCAGGTGACGTCAGAGACTCCTTCTGATAGGCTCCTTCAGGTGTTGCTAGTATATCCTCTCTCCTAGGTAGCCAAACCCTCTTTTCTGGCTATTTAGGGTCTCTGTCTTTGGGGATTCCTCAGATAACGAATGCAAGAGCTCATCAGAGTTCCTCTGCTTCTCTCTCTTCACCTTCTGCCAAGGAATCGACTGCTGACCGCGCTGTAAGCCTGCAAAACTGCAACAAATTAGCGAAGACGACTACTGCAACTCTGTAACGCTGATCCTGCCGCCTTCTCGACTGTTTTCCTGGTGGTGCATGCTGTGGGGGTGGTCTGCCTCCTCTCTGCACTAGAAGCTCCGAAGAAATCTCCCGTGGGCAGACGGAATCGTCCCCCTGCTACCGCAGGCACCAAAGAACTGCATCACCGGTACCCTGGGTCTCCTCTCAGCACGACGAGCGAGGTCCCTTGAATCCAGCAACTCTGTCCAAGTGACTCCCACAGTCCAGTGACTCTTCAGTCCAAGTTTGGTGGAGGTAAGTCCTTGCCTCCCCACACCAGACTGCATTGCTGGGAACCGCGACTTTTGCAGCTACTCCGGCCTCTGTGCACTTCTGGCGGAAATCCTTTGTGCACAGCCAAGCCTGGGTCCACGGCACTCCAACCTGCATTGCACGACTTTCTAAGTTGTCCTCCGGCGGCGTGGGACTCCTTTGTGCAACTTCGGGTGAGCACCATTTCACTCTTCTTCGTAGTGCCTGTTCTGGCACTTCTGCGGGAGCTGCCTGCTTTTGAGAGGGCTCCTTGTCTTGCTCAACGCCCCCTCTGTCCCCAGACGCAATTGGCGACATCCTGGTCCCTCCTGGGCCACGGCAGCATCCAAAAACCCTAACTGCACGATTTGCAACTAGCAAGGCTTGTTGGCAGTCTTTCGGCAGGAAAACACTTCTGCACGACTCTCCACGGCGTGGGGGATCTATCCTCCAAAGGGGAAGTCTCTAGCCCTTGTCGTTCCTGCAGAATCCTCAGCTTCTACTGTCCAGTAGCAGCTTCTTTGCATCCACAGCTGGCATTTCCTGGGCATGTGCCCATCTCCGACTTGCTTGTGACTTTTGGACTTGGTCCCCTTGTTCCACAGGTACCCTCAACTGGAAATCCATTGTTGTTGCATTGCTGGTTTGTGTCTTTCCTGCAGAATTCCCCTATCACAACTTCTATGTCCTTTGGGGAACTTTAGTGCAATTTGCACTCACTTTTCAGGGTCTTGGGGTGGGCTATTTTTCTAACCCTTACTATTTTCTAATAGTCCCAGCGACCCTCTACAAGGTCACATAGGTTTGGGGTCCATTCATGGTTCGCATTCCACTTTTGGAGTATATGGTTTGTGTTGCCCCTATCCCTATGTGTCCCCATTGCATCCTATTGTAACTATACATTGTTTGCACTGTTTTCTAATACTATTACTGCATATTTTGGTATTGTGTACACATATCTTGTGTATATTTGCTATCCTCATACTGAGGGTACACTCTGAGATACTTTGGCATATTGTCATAAAAATAAAGTACCTTTATTTTTAGTATATCTGTGTATTGTGTTTTCTTATGATATTGTGCAAGTGACACTAGTGGTACTGTAGGAGCTTCACTCGTCTCCTAGTTCAGCCTAAGCTGCTCTGCTAAGCTACCATTATCTATCAGCCTATGCTGCTAGACACCCTATACACTAATAAGGGATAACTGGGCCTGGTGCAAGGTGTAAGTACCCCTTGGTACTCACTACAAGCCAGTCCAGCCTCCTACACCTTTGGAGTGCCACCTGTTTTGCCACTGGCTTGACAGGTTTCACAGGACTTACAAAAATCTTTTGTGTCCTCAGACATTCTAGGCCAATGAAACAAGGGAACAAGCATGTCCCAAGTTTTCATTTGCCCCAAATGTCCAGCAAGGGGAATGTCGTGAGCAAGAGTTAGGAGGAACTTTCTGTACTCCTGAGGAATCACCAATCTCCTGGCAGCTCCAGGTTTTGGATCCCTTGCTTCAGTGTACAAGAGGTTGTCCTCCCAGTAAACTCTGTGAGAGTCACTGACATCCCCATTTGCTTGTTTGACAGCTTGCTGTCTTAGACCCTCTAGTGTGGGACAGGTCTGCTGTGCCACACTCAGCTCCTCCCTGGCAGGCCCCCCTTCACCCAAAAGCTCAGCAGTGTCTGCTTCCAGCTCCTCTGGTGTAGGTTCTGCACAGGGTGGAAATTCTTCTTCCTCAGAAGTAGATTCCACTGTAGAGGGAGGGATAGTGGGTAGTGCTTTACTTCTACTAGCCCTAGCTTTAGGGAACCCTTGGTCCATTGTTCCAGGATCCAAGTCACCCTGTCCTTTTTGCTTTTTGGCCTGAGCCCTGGTCAAAGCAAAAATATGCCCTGGAATGCCCAGCATTGCTGCATGAGCCTCCAACTCCACTTCTGCCCAAGCTGATGTCTCTAAATCATGCCCTAATAGACAGTCTACAGGTAAATCTGAGGCAACCACAACTTTCTTTGGGCCAGTAACCCCCCCCCCCAGTTGAGATTCACAACAGCCATGGGGTGGCTAAGGGTGTTGTTATGAGCATCGGTTACTTGGTACTGGTGACCAAGTAGGTGTTGTTCAGGGTGGACCAGTTTCTCTATCACCATTGTGACACTGGCACCTGTGTCCCTGTAGGCCTGAACCTCAACACCATTTATTAGGGGTAGTTGCTTGTACTTATCCATGTTAAGGGGACAAGCAACCAAGGTGGCTAAATCAATAGCCCCCTCAGAGACTAAAACAGCCTCTGTGGTCTCCCTAATCAGACCAACCCCAACTAAGTTACCAAAGGTGAGCCCAGCTACTCCCTTAGATTGGCTATTAGTAGGTTTGCTCCCACCACCACTGCTATTAGTAGGGGCACTAGGTGTAGCAGTAGGGGTTGTAGTGGTAGGAGGCTTGGTGCTTTTCTTTGGACAACTGGGATCTGTTGTCCAATGGCCTTTTATTTTACATAAATAGCACCATGGTTTCTTTTATTTGTTTTGATTTGAAGAGGATTTGGACCCACCACCCCCACCAGAGTGTTTTTGTGGGCCTGATGAAGACCCATTTTTAGATTTGTCCCCACCCTTGTCAGAATACTTACCATCCTTCTTCTTATTGCCATCTTTGTCACCCCCTGTATGAACTTTTCTGTTCACCCTTGTTATGACCCATTTGTCTGCCTTCTTTCCCAATTCTTGGGGAGAGGTCAGATCAGAGTCCACCAAGTACTGGTGCAACAAATCAGACACACTGGCCCGTATTTATACTCCGTTTGCGCCGAATTTGCGTCGTTTTTTTCGACGCAAATTCGACGCAGAACTAACGCCAACTAACGCCATATTTATACTCTGGCGTTAGACGCTTCGGGCGCCAAAGTGCCCGGAGTGTGCGTCATTTTTTAGCGTGAACCCCTTCCTTGCGTTAATGATATGCAAGGGAGGCGTTCCCGTCTTAAAAAATGACTCCCAGGCCTTTACGTGGTATTTATACTCCCGGGCAAAAATGACGCCCGGGAGTGGGCGTGGCCAAAAACGGCGCTTTTGCGCCGCTTTTTAACGCCTGGGTCAGGGATGGCGTTAAGGGACAAGTGGGCTCAAAATGAGCCCAGAGTGCCCTCCCCTGCCCCCAGGGACCCCCCCTGCCACCCTTGCCCACCCCAGGAGGACACCCAAGGACGGAGGGACCCATCCCATGGACATTAAGGTAAGTTCAGGTAAGTATTTTTTTTTTTTTTTTTTTGTGGCATAGGGGGGCCTGATTTGTGCCCCCCTACATGCCACTATGCCCAATGACCATGCCCAGGGGACAGAAGTCCCCTGGGCATGGCCATTGGGCAAGGGGGCATGACTCCTATCTTTACAATGATAGGAGTCATGTTGATGGGGGATGGGCGTCGAAAATAAATGGCGCAAGTCGGGTTACGATGATTTTTTCGACGTAACCTGACTTGCCCCATTTTAAGACGCCCATGCGCCATTTTCCCCCTACGCCGGCGCTGCCTGGTGTACGTGGTTTTTCTCGCGCACACCAGGCTGCGCCGGTCTGCTTGCGCCGGCTAACGCCATTCAATAAATACGGCGCCCGCATGGCGCTTCAAAATGGCGTTAGCCGGCGCAAAACTTTTTGACGCAAAACTGCGTTAGCGCAGTTTTGCGTCAAAAAGTATAAATACGGCCCACAATTATTAAGAATATGCTCTCTCAGAATCAAGTTATACAGGCTGTCATAATCAGTAACTTTACTGCCATGTAACCACCCCTCCAAGGCCTTCACTGAATGGTCAATGAAATCAACCCAGTCTTGTGAAGACTCCTTTTTGGTCTCTCTGAACTTTATCCTGTACTGTTCAGTGGTTAAGCCATAACCATCCAGGAGTGCATTCTTAAGAACTTTGTAATCATTGGCTTCACTTTCTTTCACAGTAAGGAGCATGTCCCTACCCTTTCCACTAAATGATAGCCATAGGATAGCAGCCCACTGCCTTTGAGGGACATCCTGTACAGCACAGTGTAGGAAAGTACCATCTTGCCTGGCATGTTACCCCCATTTTTCACTGTATATATGTTGTTTTAGTTGTATGTGTCACTGGGACCCTGGTAACCCAGGGTCCCAGTGCTCATAAGTGTGCCTGAATGTGTTACCTGTGTAGTGACTAACTGTCTCACTGAGGCTCTGCTAATCAGAACCTCAGTGGTTATGCTCTCTCATTTCTTTCCAAATTGTCACTGACAGGCTAGTGACCATTTTTACCAATTTACATTGGCTTACTGGAACACCCTTATAATTCCCTAGTATATGGTACTGAGGTACCCAGGGTATTGGGGTTCCAGGAGATCCCTATGGGCTGCAGCATTTCTTTTGCCACCCATAGGGAGCTCTGACAATTCTTACACAGGCCTGCCACTGCAGCCTGAGTGAAATAACGTCCACGTTATTTCACAGCCATTTTACACTGCACTTAAGTAACTTATAAGTCACCTATATGTCTAACCTTTACCTGGTAAAGGTTAGGTGCAAAGTTACTTAGTGTGAGGGCACCCTGGCACTAGCCAAGGTGCCACCACATTGTTCAGAGCCAATTCCCTGAACTTTGTGAGTGCGGGGACACCATTACACGCGTGCACTACATATAGGTCACTACCTATATGTAGCTTCACCATGGTAACTCCGAATATGGCCATGTAACATGTCTATGATCATGGAATTGCCCCCTCTATACCATCCTGGCATAGTTGGCACAATCCCATGATCCCAGTGGTCTGTAGCACAGACCCTGGTACTGCCAAACTGCCCTTCCTGGGGTTTCACTGCAGCTGCTGCTGCTGCCAACCCCTCAGACAGGCAGCTGCCCTCCTGGGGTCCAGCCAGGCCTGGCCCAGGATGGCAGAACAAAGAACTTCCTCTGAGAGAGGGTGTGACACCCTCTCCCTTTGGAAAATGGTGTGAAGGCAGGGGAGGAGTAGCCTCCCCCAGCCTCTGGAAATGCTTTGTTGGGCACAGATGTGCCCAATTCTGCATAAGCCAGTCTACACCGGTTCAGGGACCCCTTAGCCCCTGCTCTGGCGCGAAAACTGGACAAAGGAAAGGGGAGTGACCACTCCCCTGACCTGCACCTCCCCTGGGAGGTGTCCAGAGCTCCTCCAGTGTGCTCCAGACCTCTGCCATCTTGGAAACAGAGGTGCTGCTGGCACACTGGACGGCTCTGAGTGGCCAGTGCCACCAGGTGACGTCAGAGACTCCTGCTGATAGGCTCCTTCAGGTGTTAGTAGCCTTTCCTCTCTCCTAGGTAGCCAAACCCTCTTTTCTGGCTATTTAGGGTCTCTGTCTCTGGGGAAACTTTAGATAACGAATGCAAGAGCTCATCCGAGTTCCTCTGCATCTCTCTCTTCACCTTCTGATAAGGAAACGACCGCTGACCGCGCTGGAAGCCTGCAAACCTGCAACATAGTAGCAAAGACGACTACTGCAACTCTGTAACGCTGATCCTGCCGCCTTCTCGACTGTTTTCCTGCTTGTGCATGCTGTGGGGGTAGCCTGCCTCCTCTCTGCACCAGAAGCTCCGAAGAAATCTCCCGTGGGTCGATGGAATCTTCCCCCTGCAACCGCAGGCACCAAAAAGCTGCATCACCGGTCCCTTGGGTCTCCTCTCAGCACGACGAGCGAGGTCCCTCGAATCCAGCGACTCTGTCCAAGTGACCCCCACAGTCCAGTGACTCTTCAGCCCAAGTTTGGTGGAGGTAAGTCCTTGCCTCACCTCGCTGGGCTGCATTGCTGGGAACCGCGACTTTGCAGCTACTCCGGCCCCTGTGCACTTCCGGCGGAAATCCTTTGTGCACAGCCAAGCCTGGGTCCACGGCACTCTAACCTGCATTGCACGACTTTCTAAGTTGGTCTCCGGCGACGTGGGACTCCTTTGTGCAACTTCGGCGAGCACCGTTTCACGCATCCTCGTAGTGCCTGTTTCTGGCACTTCTCCGGGTGCTACCTGCTTCAGTGAGGGCTCTTTGTCTTTCTCGACGTCCCCTCTCTCTGCAGGTCCAATTTGCGACCTCCTGGTCCCTCCTGGGCCCCAGCAGCGTCCAAAAACGCCAAACGCACGATTTGCGTCTAGAAAGGCTTGTTGGCGTCCTTTCGGCGGGAAAACACTTCTGCACGACTCTCCAAGGCGAGAGGGATCCGTCCACCAAAGGGGAAGTCTCTAGCCCTTTTCGTTCCTGCAGAAACCTCAGCTTCTTCTGTCCAGTCGAAGCTTCTTTGCACCCGCAGCTGGCATTTCCTGGGCATCTGCCCATCTCCGACTTGCTTGTGACTTTTGGACTTGGTCCCCTTGTTCCACAGGTACCCTAGATTGGAAATCCACAGTTGTTGCATTGCTGGTTTGTGTCTTTCCTGCATTATTCCTCTAACACGACTACTTTGTCCTTAGGGGAACTTTAGTGCACTTTCCACTCACTTTTCAGGGTCTTGGGGAGGGTTATTTTTCTAACTCTCACTATTTTCTAATAGTCCCAGCGACCCTCTACAAGGTCACATAGGTTTGGGGTCCATTCGTGGTTCGCATTCCACTTTTGGAGTATATGGTTTGTGTTGCCCCTATGTTTCCCCATTGCATCCTATTGTAACTATACATTGTTTGCACTGTTTTCTAAGACTATACTGCATATTTTTGCTATTGTGTATATATATCTTGTGTATATTTCCTATCCTCTCACTGAGGGTACACTCTAAGATACTTTGGCATATTGTCATAAAAATAAAGTACCTTTATTTTTAGTATAACTGTGTATTGTGTTTTCTTATGATATTGTGCATATGACACTAAGTGGTACTGTAGTAGCTTCACACGTCTCCTAGTTCAGCCTAAGCTGCTCTGCTAAGCTACCATTATCTATCAGCCTAAGCTGCTAGACACCCTATACACTAATAAGGGATAACTGGGCCTGGTGCAAGGTGCAAGTACCCCTTGGTACTCACTACAAGCCAGTCCAGCCTCCTACACACAGGCCCTCTCAAGTGCAGCAAACCACTTGTTAATGTCATCCCCCTCCTTATAAGGGGGACTATCTTGTGCAGATTCCTGGAATCATGCTCTTTTGCAGGATGACTATTGGGAATACTGCTGCTGCCACCATGGGTTTCTAAACCCAATTTCTGTCTCTCCTTCTCTACTTCTAAGGTCTGTCTATCCAAATCCAGCTGTTGCTTCTTGAGCTTCAGTCTAGTTTGTTCCACTCTCAATCTATTGAGCTCCCTTTCTAACAATCTGTCATCAGGGTGGGTGGGAGGGACATGCCTTGAAACAGAAGTATGGTGAGAATGGACAGAAGGAGACCTATCCCTTGCAGAAGGCACCCTAACAGCTTGGTTAACAGAAACATCACTTCTACTGTGGTGAGAAGGAATACTCTTGCTATGATGTGAGACAACACTATCTGTATGGTGTGACTCTACATCAGTACCAACTATGCTAGGCTGTCTAGTAATGGGCAGGCTAGGAAGTTTCCTTCTTGAATCTTTTTCTAGGGGAGTCCCTGGATCAGATTGGGAACCATTAGCTACTTTTTCAACAGATGGGGCCCTTCTGGCCTTATCTTGTTCTTTAAGCATGTTAAGCAATAATTCCAAAGAAGGATTCTTCCCTACACTCAAACCTCTCTCTATGCAGAGACTCCTTGCTCCTTTCCAGCTAAGGTGATCATATGCAAGTTTGGACAGATCAACAGTTTGGCCTGTGCCAGACATTTTTAGAAAGAGTTAAAGTGATAGAAATAGAGAGAAAAAGTTTTTCAAAACTTTTAGAAAGACAGAAAAAAACTTTAAAAACTTTTTAAGAACTTTTAGAAAGTTTAGAGGTACTTTTCAGCACTTAGAAAAGAGTGAAAAGAGGAAATGCAAATCTTTTTGGTTAGGTGTACATACACTGAACTTGTTTTGTATATTTTTCTCTTATGAAAAGTACAATGACAAAAGTGGTAAGTAGACTCAAAGCACTTATCCCACCGCTGCACGACCAATGTAGGAGGCTGGACTGGCTTGTAGTGAGTACCAAGGGGTACTTACACCTTGCACCAGGCTCAGTTATCCCTTATTAGTGTATAGGGTGTCTAGCAGCATAGGCTGATAGATAATGGTAGCTTAGCAGAGCAGCTTAGGCTGAACTAGGAGACGAGTGAAGCTCCTACAGTTCCACTAGTGTCACTTGCACAATATCATAAGAAAACACAATACACAGATATACTAAAAATAAAGGTACTTTATTTTTATGACAATATGCCAAAGTATCTCAGAGTGTACCCTCAGTATGAGGATAGCAAATATACACAAGATATATGTACACAATACCAAAATATGCAGTAATAGTATTAGAAAACTGTGCAAACAATGTATAGTTACAATAGGATGCAATGGAGACACATAGGGATAGGGGCAACACAAACCATATACTCCAAAAGTGGAATGCGAACCACGAATGGACCCCAAACCTATGTGACCTTGTAGAGGGTCGCTGGGACTATTAGAAAATAGTAAGGGTTAGAAAAATAGCCCACCCCAAGACCCTCAAAAGTGAGTGCAAAGTGCACTAAAGTTCCCCAAAGGACATAGAAGTTGTGATAGGGGAATTCTGCAGGAAAGACACAAACCAGCAATGCAACAACAATGGATTTCCAGTCGAGGGTACCTGTGGAACAAGGGGACCAAGTCCAAAAGTCACAAGCAAGTTGGAGATGGGCAGATGCCCAGGAAATGACAGCTGTGGGTGCAAAGAAGCTGCTACTGGACAGTAGAAGCTGAGGATTCTGCAGGAACGACAAGGGCTAGAGACTTCCCCTTTGGAGGATGGATCCCCCACGCCGTGGAGAGTCGTGCAGAAGTGTTTTCCCGCCGAAAGACCGCCAACAAGCCTTGCTAGCTGCAAATCGTGCGTTTAGGGTTTTTGGATGCTGCCGTGGCCCAGGAGGGACCAGGATGTCGCCAATTGCGTCCGGGACAGAGGGGGCGTCGAGCAAGACAAGGAGCCCTCTCAGAAGCAGGCAGCACCCGCAGAAGTGCCGGAACAGGGACTACGAAGAAGAGTGAAACGGTGCTCACCCGAAGTTGCACAAATGCAGGTTAGAGTGCCGTGGACCCAGGCTTGGCTGTGCACAAAGGATTTCCGCCGGAAGTGCACAGAGGCCGGAGTAGCTGCAAAAGTCGCGGTTCCCAGCAATGCAGTCTGGCGTGGGGAGGCATGGACTTACCTCCACCAAACTTGGACTGAAGAGTCACTGGACTGTGGGAGTCACTTGGACAGAGTTGCTGGATTCAAGGGACCTCGCTCGTCGTGCTGAGAGGAGACCCAGGGTACCGGTGATGCAGTTCTTTGGTGCCTGCGGTAGCAGGGGGACGATTCCGTCGCCCCACAGGAGATTTCTTCGGAGCTTCTAGTGCAGAGAGGAGGCAGACCACCCCCACAGCATGCACCACCAGGAAACAGTCGAGAAGGCGGCAGGATCAGCGTTACAGAGTTGCAGTAGTCGTCTTCGTTACTTTGTTGCAGTTTTGCAGGCTTCCAGCGCTGTCAGCAGTCGATTCCTTGGCAGAAGGTGAAGAGAGAGATGCAGAGGAACTCTGATGAGCTCTTGCATTCGTTATCTGAGGAATCCTCAAAGACAGAGACCCTAAATAGCCAGAAAAGAGGGTGTGGCTACCTAGGAGAGAGGATAGGCTAGCAACACCTGAAGGAGCCTATCAGAAGGAGTCTCTGACGTCACCTGCTGGCCCTGGCCACTCAGAGCAGTCCAGTGTGCCAGCAGCACCTCTGTTTCCAAGATGGCAGAGGTGTGGAGCACACTGGAGGAGCTCTGGGCACCTCCCAGGGGAAGTGCAGGTCAGGGGAGTGGTCACTCCCCTTTCCTTTGTCCAGTTTCGTGCCAGAGCAGGGCTGAGGAGTCCCTGAACCGGTGTAGACTGGCTTATGCAGAAATGGGCACCATCTGTGCCCATGAAAGCATTTCCAGAGGCTGGGGGAGGCTACTCCTCCCCTGCCTTCACACCATTTTCCAAAGGGAGAGGGTGTAACACCCTCTCTCAGAGGAAGTCCTTTGTTCTGCCATCCTGGGATAAGCCTGGCTGGACCCCAGGAGGGCAGAAACCTGTCTGAGGGGTTGGCGGCAGCAGCAGCAGCTGCAGTGAAACCCCTGAAAAGGCAGTTTGGCAGTACCAGGGTCTGTGCTACAGACCAATGGGATCATGGGATTGTGCCAACTATGCCAGGATGGCATAGAGGGGGCAATTCCATGATCATAGACATGTTACATGGCCATATTCGGAGTTACCATTGTGAAGCTACACATAGGGAGTGACCTATGTGTAATGCACGCGTGTAATGGTGTCCCCACACTCACAAAGTCTGGGGAATTTGCCCTGAACAATGTGGGGGCACCTTGGCTAGTGCCAGGGTGCCCACACACTAAGTAACTTTGCACCTAACCTTTACCAGGTAAAGGTTAGACATATAGGTGACTTATAAGTTACTTAAGTGCAGTGGTAAATGGCTGTGAAATAACGTGGACGTTATTTCACTCAGGCTGCAGTGGCAGGCCTGTGTAAGAATTGTCAGAGCTCCCTATGGGTGGCAAAAGAAATGCTGCAGCCCATAGGGATCTCCTGGAACCCCAATACCTTGGGTACCTCAGTACCAGATACTAGGGAATTATAAGGGTGTTCCAGTAAGCCAATGTAAATTGGTAAAATTGGTCACTAGCCTGTTAGTGACAATTTGAAAGAAATGAGAGAGCATAACCACTGAGGTTCTGGATAGCAGAGCCTTAGTGAGACAGTTAGTCATAACACAGGTAACACATTCAGGGCACACTTATGAGTACTGGGGCCCTGGCTGGCAGGGTCCCAGTGACACATACAACTAAAACAACATATATACAGTGAAAAATGGGGGTAACATGCCAGGCAAGATGGTACTTTCCTACAATCATGGCCTGCTGTATGCTTCACATCTTGACTTTGCGACAACAGGTGCCCTTTCTGCAGGAGGATGGTCCAGATGGCGGTGTTGTTGCAGCTGTGGAGCCTGTGGACAGTGAAGACAAGGAAGCAGAGGAAGAAGATATGGACAACAGGGACTCAGTGATCCAGCAATATTTCCAGTGAAACACAAGGTAAGGATACAAACCTGCCTACTACATGTACTTAAACACTACTGCCTCTCTACTTTCTGTCTTTTTCACCCAGTGTATGGTCACTGAGTTGTCACTTTCCCTTACGATTTCACACATCTGGGTCCCACAGTGTGACATCTGCTTTGATTCCTCATGGACTAGAGCTGTGTGATATAGGTATGTTGATATTACAAATGAAAGAACTTTTTGCCACAGTTATTGCTAATACAGTATTCCGAAATCACAGACAGACTCCAGATTGTTTTGTGCTTTAAGGGTGTTTATTTTACTGCTCAAAATTGGAGGGGGTAGCAAAATGGTGAGGGGTGATGGCGGAGGAATGTCCATGGCAGAGTCCAGTCTATTAGTCTCACAGGTGCATTGCCCATATGGGCATAGGAAGTGGAGCTGGGGCAGTTTAAGTATGGACAGGGTGACAAAGTGGGACAGTAGGAAGACAATCAGGGTGGTCTCATTTCTTGGCGGGGGTCTTGGCATTGTTCTCTGTCTTGTTCCTGGATCTCAGGGACCGTTTGCAGGGTGGTTCTCCCTCTGCAGGGGGTGGGGTGCTGATGTGGTGGTCCTGTGGCTGGGTGTCCTGTCCACTAGCGCCGGCGGAGGTGGTGGGCAGTTCATCGTCCATGCTAGTGTCAGGGGCCCCTTGTTGTGCCACAGTGTCCCTCCTGGTGTTAAGTACTTCCTTCAGCACCCCTACAATGGTGCCCAGGGTGGAATTGATGGTTCTGAGTTCCTTCCTGAAGCCCATATACTGTCCCTCCTGCAGGCGCTGGGTCTCCTGAAACTTGGCTAGTACCATTGCCATCGTCTCCTGGGAGTGGTAGTAGGCTCCCATGATGGAGGAGAGGGCCTTGTGGAGAGTGGGTTCCCTGGGCCTGTCCGTCCCCTGTTGCACAGCAGCCCTCCCAGTTCCCCTGTGTTCCTTGGCCTCCATCCCCCGGACTGTGTGCCCACTACCACTGCCCCCAGGTCCCTGTTGTTGTTGGGGTGGTGGGTTAGCCTGGGTTCCCTGTAGTGGTGGACACACTGCTGATTGACGTGTCCTGAGGACGGAGGTATGGGCCCGCTGGGTGGGTGCTGTGCTGGTGTTTCCAGAGGGGGGAAGCTCTGTAGTGGCCTGTGACTGGGTGTGGGGAACCAACTGTCCCGAGGTCCCCGATGGGCCGAGCTGGTCATCTAGATCCAGTTGGAAAGAGGTGCTGTCATCACTCTGGGCCTCTTCTGTTGGTGGTGTGGACATGTGTGGACCCTCCTGTGCGGTGACGTTGGGTAGGGGTTCTGCAGGGGTATAAAGGCATGATTATTGCATCTGTGTGTGTCAAGGTGTGCAATGGGTGGGTGGCCGTGTACCCCAGTGCTTGCATTCCTGTGTGGGACCTTGTGTGATGATGGTTTAGGGGGGTGCATGGGTATGTGCAGTGGGCATGCTTTAGTGATGGGTGTCCATGCTTTGTTGTTGCATGCAGGGCTTGGTGTTGGGATGTGTGGTTTGCAATGTTAGGACATCTGTGAGGAGTAGGAGTGATGGGGGTGAGGGCGAGGGTGGGGTTATGTGATAGCATGCAGGTAGGGTGGGGGATGTGATAGTAAACCTTTGACTTACCAGAGTCCATTCCTCCACCTACTCCAGCGAGGCCCTCAGAATGCAGAATCGCCAAGACCTGCTCCTCCCATGTTGTTAGTTGAGGGGGAGGAGGTGGGGGTCCGCCGCCAGTCTGCTGAACTGCCAGGTGGTGTCTTGAGACCACGGAACACACCTTCCCCCGTAGGTCGTTCCACCTCTTCCTGATGTCCTCCACTTTTCTTCGCCATAGCTCCATCTTCCTTGTAATAGAGGTGTGCTGCACCTGTGATCCGAATAGTTGTGGCTCTACCCGGACGATTTCCTCCACCATGACCCTGAGCTCCTCCTCCGAGAACCTGGGGTGTCTTTGCCGTGCCATGGGGTGGTGTAGGTGATGTGTGGGGTGGTGTGTGTGGTGATAAGTGGGCTGATATGTAGTGGGGTGTTGTGTGAGGTGTGTGGAAGTTATGTGGGTGATGGTGTTGTGTGCCTGTGGATGCTAGTGTTGTTGCTGGTGGTGTCTCTCTCTGGCTTTCGTTCGTGATTTGTGGCCGTAAGGGTTTGTGGGTGATATGGGTCTGTGTTTTATATTGTATTGGATGTGTGGGAGTGGTATGTGTATGTGTATCAGGTGTGTGTATTTCGAATTGTCCAATGTGGCAGTGTTTTGTAAGTGTGTGTGTATTTTGAGCGCGGCGGTGTGTACCGCCAATGGAATACCACGGTTGAAAGACCGCCGCGTGGATTCGTGGGTCGTGATAGTGTGGGCGTATTTCTGTTGGTGTGAAGGTGGAGGATTTGTTTTCGCCAGTTTATCACTGACCTTTGGTGTGGCGGACTTGTGTGGGTTTCTGAATTTTGGCGGATTCCGTGCTGTGGGTCATAATAGCTGTGGCGGATTTCCGTGGCCGCACGGAGTGTTGGTGGTGTTCTGCACGGCGGTAAGCGGCTTTTACCGCCAATGTTGTAATGACCGCCTTAGTTCCATAAAAATGGGGAGGAAATATAGGTATGGTCAAATAAGCATCTTATAGGTCTGACGAAACTATCCAATCTCCTTCTTGGAGGATGTCTCTTAAAAGGTGGAACCTTCCATCTTGCAGTGATTGTAGAGTATTTAATGATTGAAATCTCGAAGGTTGAGGACTAATCTTGATTATCCTCTTCTTTTCGACCAGGAAAATGGAACTGGTAAAACCACGCTGGTGCAGAAGTGTCTTCTGTATGGCCTCTTTGTATTAGTGTCTGAATCTCTGAGTTTATAAAGCTATGCTCAAGATGGGAAGAATACATTGCATATGGAGGATTGAGTTGCACTGGCGTCTTGTAGAACTCCAGTTTGAAACCTTGCACAGTCTCTAGAACCCATGGGTCCTGTGAGATTCTGCGCCAGTTGTGAATAAACAGTTGTGTTCTTCCCCCAGAGATACCTCTTATAAAGGAAAAATTCTTACCTGTGGTACTAGGGTCTTGAAGGAGCCCTAATTGCCCCTAAATCTCCCTTTTCTGAAACAGCCTCTGGAGTTGCGTGTTCTGGAATGGTAGAAGGTGGTGGATTGATCTTGGTAACCACCTCTGTCTCTTTGATAGTAATCTCTCTGCAGGCCTTGTTGATATCCTCTGCCAAACGCTCACCCCCTAAAGCGTCTGGCCCTGTGGGCGGAGGACTTTTTTAATGGATCCCTGAGCTTTGTCCATGCTGGAGTAGGTTGCAACAAACTTTGAGGGTTCTTTCAGAAAAAGTGCCCCAAAGAGGAGACCTTGTGCCAAAGGTCCGGCCTCCGAGGAGGCTAGATCAGACAGTTTAGAGTCCAATTTTATCAGGACTGATCTGCGGTGTGCGCTAGAAAAAGCGGAGTTCGCATTCTCCTGCTGGCATATGGCTTGTTGGGCCCATACCACCAGAATTTCTGCTTCAATAGGTATCTTAGATTATTTGGAGTGGTAGGCCATCTCTAAAATCTTGGTCATGATTTCCATGCCCGATCTAGCCCCTTCTTTGGATCCTTGGTGAATTTTTTAAGATAAGTCCCAATGGTGGCGTCAACCTCTGGGGTGTCTGTCACCCTGTATGGGAGGTCGGGTCTGGGGAATTCCGACTGTAGCCGCACTCACACTTCTTTGTCAAAGTCTTGGCAAATATGGGCTGAAACGTAGTCTACCAACTCCTTTGGGGGAACCCATGTAGTGGATATGGGGTGTACGATGTCCGCTGACTCAAACGTAAGAACCTTGGGTTGCTTACGGGAATCTAGATGGCGTGTTTTTCTCATTCGTTTATCCGACTCCGGGTTGACTTGTTGATCTCAGATGCTGTGGAGTCTGAGTCACCTGAGCCTGTGTCAGCACGTGAATTAGAAGGGACTATATATACTTAGTCGGTTGCCAGAGATGCTGCCAATTTTTTAAATGCCACTGAATGAGGCCCCTTGTTTTGTTTTGACCTTCCTCTGGTTCTTTTGGCGTGTCAGAAGGAGGAGGGGGGAGCCATCCTTGCTGTTGTACAAAGCCATAACAATGGTGTTTTAAGGGGGCAATGACTTTCACTAGGGCGTCATTCACACTTTGCCGTACTCCTGCATCCAAGGCGTGGACCAGGTTTTGCTCAAATGACCCTGAGGGGTTCTCCTCATAGTAATAGTTGCCATCTCCTTCTTGATATTCATCAAACATTGTTAGAGGTGTATAATTATTGCCTGAGAAAAAACATTGAATCACTAATACAGTTTTTTAATTAGAAATATTCAGGCCTCAGAGGGGTAGTCAGGGAGAGCATGACCGCAGAAAGAAAAACAGTCCTTAATACCCAATCTAGGTCAGCACAAAGTGCAGGGTAAGAAGTGGAGGGAAAAATGCCTTATTAGGCTCGGGCAGTGCCTCTGTGTGTGTTGCCTGTGGGTCTTCTGACGAATGCGATCAACTTTGCATTAAAAAAGGAGAGCTGCAATGACCGGGATCCGGGTCGCGCATGTGCAGTCCGATCCCGATGAAGGCAATGGAACGAGGACAACGTGATCAAAGATCGCGTCCCATGGCTCCCAAAATTCCCTCTCCACTATGAAGAGGAGAAGGCGGCAAGCACCTCGCTCAGAGGGGAAACAACCGTCTCCACAGTTCGGAATAAGAAAATTTTTGGCGCACAATGCAAATCACTCTTCCTGGTACACGTGCTTGCAGTATACAACGTATTGCTTAACAGTATATACAAATTCACACTAGAATATCGCAATGACAATTTATACAGTGTAATGAGGAAGTACTTAACAGCAAAGACAGAGGAGGAGTTATGTCTGGCAGAAGTATATATGGAGGGGGTCCCCTCTATGGTTGATCATGTGACTGATATGTTTTTTGTTTTACTTTAACACTATTAGCTGCTGGAAAAATAATGCATAGGGAGAGAAGCATAATATTCCCCGCCGGTCCTGACCTGGAATCCTCAACCTCCCAGCCTCCCCCCGCTCCCCTAACGAATTTCCATTGCTATTCCTGCAAGGGATGGTATTCTTTACCTCAAGACCATGCCATTTGCAGCACAGGACAACTTCCTTTATGAGATAGGACTAAAAACGCACAATTACAGGAGCAGGTTATAAAATACACTAAAGGACATTGCAAGAGAGTGTATTTTAGGGCTGTTACACACCACTGGAGGGAAATGGACCGGTGCCCACCTTCGTATTGTAGGGCTATTACACACCACTGGAGGGAAATGGACTGGTGACCTCTTTCAGATGACTTCCCGCCCCCCGCCCCACCCAAGCGGGCACGCCCTCCACAGTTTGAAGACCACTGCCTTAAACAAATAATTCCAGTTATATGTTGCTGGCAAACCATTTGTATTCATGTGCAAACATGTTACCCAACTCTGACAGGTATATCAGATAGAGTACGTTAGATTGTTCAGTTCTTAAGAAAAAAGCGGTAATGTGCTGTAACGTAGATAATAATCACTCTCCTGATATTGACTGGTTAGCACACCACTGTTTATGAGGTAAACTTAGAATGCATAAGGATGAAGATTCCATGGGTGGCAATTGCAGGACGAGTGTGAAGGGTCCTGCGCCTGAACGATGTGCCTGGGGCTGTTGTGAGAAAGTAGCCTCTTTCTAGCCTTGTTACCCCCACTTTTGGCCTGTTTGTGAGTGTATGTCAGGATGTTTGTCACTGTTTTCACTGTCTCACTGGGATCCTGATGGCTAGGCCCCAGTGCTCATAGTGAAAACACTATGTTTTCAGTATGTTTGTTATGTGTCACTGGGACCCTGCTAGTCAGGACCCCAGTGCTCATAAGGTTGTGGCCTATATGTATGTGTCACTTGGACCCTGTCACACAGGGCCCCAGTGCTCATAGGTGTGCATGTATGTGTTCCCTGTGTGGTGCCTAACTGTCTCACTGAGGCTCTGCTAACCAGAACCTCAGTGGTTATGCTCTCTCATTACTTTTAAATTGTCACTAACAGGCTAGTGACCAATTTTACCAATTCACATTGGCTTACTGGAACACCCTTATAATTCCCTAGTATATGGTACTAAGGTACCCAGGGTATTGGGGTTCCAGGAGATCCCTATGGGCTGCAGCATTTCTTTTGCCACCCATAGGGAGCTCTGACAATTCTTACACAGGCCTGCCACTGCAGCCTGAGTGAAATAACGTCCACGTTATTTCACAGCCATTTTACACTGCACTTAAGTAACTTATAAGTCACCTATATGTCTAACCTTTACCTGGTAAAGGTTAGGTGCAAAGTTACTTAGTGTGAGGGCACCCTGGCACTAGCCAAGGTGCCCCCACATCGTTCAGAGCAAAGTCCCTGAACTTTGTGAGTGCGGGGACACCATTACACGCGTGCACTACATATAGGTCACTACCTATATGTAGCTTCACCATGGTAACTCCGAATATGGCCATGTAACATGTCTATGATCATGGAATTGCCCCCTCTATACCATCCTGGCATAGTTGGCACAATCCCATGATCCCAGTGGTCTGTAGCACAGACCCTGGTACTGCCAAACTGCCCTTCCTGGGGTTTCACTGCAGCTGCTGCTGCTGCCAACCCCTCAGACAGGCAGCTGCCCTCCTGGGGTCCAGCCAGGCCTGGCCCAGGATGGCAGAACAAAGAACTTCCTCTGAGAGAGGGTGTGACACCCTCTCCCTTTGGAAAATGGTGTGAAGGCAGGGGAGGAGTAGCCTCCCCCAGCCTCTGGAAATGCTTTGTTGGGCACAGAGGTGCCCAATTCTGCATAAGCCAGTCTACACCGGTTCAGGGACCCCTTAGCCCCTGCTCTGGCGCGAAACTGGACAAAGGAAAGGGGAGTGACCACTCCCCTGACCTGCACCTCCCCTGGGAGGTGTCCAGAGCTCCTCCAGTGTGCTCCAGACCTCTGCCATCTTGGAAACAGAGGTGCTGCTGGCACACTGGACTGCTCTGAGTGGCCAGTGCCACCAGGTGACGTCAGAGACTCCTGCTGATAGGCTCCTTCAGGTGTTAGTAGCCTTTCCTCTCTCCTAGGTAGCCAAACCCTCTTTTCTGGCTATTTAGGGTCTCTGTCTCTGGGGAAACTTGAGATAACGAATGCAAGAGCTCATCCGAGTTCCTCTACATCTCTCTCTTCACCTTCTGATAAGGAAACGACCGCTGACCGCGCTGGAAGCCTGCAAACCTGCAACATAGTAGCAAAGATGACTACTGCAACTCTGTAACGCTGATCCTGCCGCCTTCTCGACTGTTTTCCTGCTTGTGCATGCTGTGGGGGTAGCCTGCCTCCTCTCTGCACCAGAAGCTCCGAAGAAATCTCCCGTGGGTCGACGGAATCTTCCCCCCTGCAACCGCAGGCACCAAAAAGCTGCATTACCGGTCCCTTGGGTCTCCTCTCAGCACGACGAGCGAGGTCCCTTGAATCCAGCGACGCTGTTCAAGTGACCCCCACAGTCCAGTGACTCTTCAGCCCAAGTTTGGTGGAGGTAAGTCCTTGCCTCACCTCGCTGGGCTGCATTGCTGGGAACCGCGACTTTGCAGCTACTCCGGCCCCTGTGCACTTCCGGCGGAAATCCTTCGTGCACAGCCAAGCCTGGGTCCACGGCACTCTAACCTGCATTGCACGACTTTCTAAGTTGGTCTCCGGCGACGTGGGACTCCTTTGTGTAACTTCGGCGAGCACCGTTTCACGCATCCTCGTAGTGCCTGTTTCTGGCACTTATCCGGGTGCTACCTGCTTCAGTGAGGGCTCCTTGTCTTGCTCGAAGTCCCCTCTCTCTGCAGGTCCAATTTGCGACCTCCTGGTTCCTCCTGGGCCCCAGCAGCGTCCAAAAACGCCAAATGCACGATTTGCGTGTAGCAAGGCTTGTTGGCGTCCTTCCGGCGGGAAAACACTTCTGCACGACTCTCCAAGGCGAGAGGGATCCGTCCACCAAAGGGGAAGTCTCTAGCCCTTTTCGTTCCTGCAGAAACCTCAGCTTCTTCTGTCCAGTCGAAGCTTCTTTGCACCCGCAGCTGGCATTTCCTGGGCATCTGCCCATCTCCGACTTGCTTGTGACTTTTGGACTTGGTCCCCTTGTTCCACAGGTACCCTAGATTGGAAATCCACAGTTGTTGCATTGCTGGTTTGTGTCTTTCCTGCATTATTCCTCTAACACGACTATTTTGTCCTTAGGGGAACTTTGGTGCACTTTGCACTCACTTTTCAGGGTCTTGGGGAGGGTTATTTTTCTAACTCTCACTATTTTCTAATAGTCCCAGCGACCCTCTACAAGGTCACATAGGTTTGGGGTCCATTCGTGGTTCGCATTCCACTTTTGGAGTATATGGTTTGTGTTGCCCCTATCCCTATGTTTCCCCATTGCATCCTATTGTAACTATACATTGTTTGCACTGTTTTCTAAGACTATACTGCATATTTTTGCTATTGTGTATATATATCTTGTGTATATTTCCTATCCTCTCACTGAGGGTACACTCTAAGATACTTTGGCATATTGTCATAAAAATAAAGTACCTTTATTTTTAGTATAACTGTGTATTGTGTTTTCTTATGATATTGTGCATATGACACTAGGTGGTACTGTAGTAGCTTCACACGTCTCCTAGTTCAGCCTAAGCTGCTCTGCTAAGCTACCATTATCTATCAGCCTAAGCTGCTAGACACCCTATACACTAATAAGGGATAACTGGGCCTGGTGCAAGGTGCAAGTACCCCTTGGTACTCACTACAAGCCAGTCCAGCCTCCTACATTGGTTGTGCAGTGGTGGGATAAGTGCTTGAGACTACTTACCACTCTTGTCATTGTACTTTTCATAAGAGAAAAATATACAAAACAAGGTCAGTGTATATACACATAGCCAAAAAGTTTTGCATTTCCTCTTTTCACTCTTTTCTAAGTGCTGAAAAGTACTCCTAAACTTTCAAAAAGTTCTTAAAAGTTTAAAAAGTTTTTTTCTGTCTTTCCAAAAAGTTCTGAAAACTTTTGTCTCTTTCTCTATCACTTTAACTCTCTCTAAAAAATGTCTGGCACAGGCCAAAGTGTTGATCTGTCCAAACTTGCATATGACAACCTTAGCTGGAAAAGAGCAAGGAGTCTCTGTATAGAGAGAGGTTTGAGTGTAGGGAAGAATCCTGCCTTGGAACTGTTAATTAACATGCTTAGAGAACAGGATAAGGCCAGAGGTGGCCCATCTGTTGAAAAAGTACCTAATAGTTCCCAATCTGATTCAGGGACTCCCCCAGGAAAAGATTCAGGAAAGAAACTTTCTAGCCTGCCCATTACTAGACAATCTAGCATAGATGGTAATGATGATGAGCCACACCAAAGAAATAGTGTTGTCTCACATCATAGCAAAAGCATTTATTCTCACCATACTGGTAGTAATGTTTCTGTAAACCAAGCTGTTAAGTTGGCTTCTGTAAGGGACAGGTCTCCTTCTGTTCATTCCCATCATAGCTCTGTTTCTAGAAATGTCCCTCCCACCAACCCTGATGACAGAATGTTAGAGAGGGAACTCAATAAGTTGAGGGTGGAACAAACCAGACTGAAGCTTAAAAAGCAACAGCTGGATTTGGATAGACAGTCTTTTGAATTAGAGAAGGAAAGACAGAAGTTGGGTTTAGATACCCATGGTGGCAGCAGCAGTATTCCCCATAGTCATCCTGCAAAAGAGCATGATTCCAGAAATCTGCACAAGATAGTTCCCCCTTATAAGGAGGGGGATGACATTAACAAGTGGTTTGCTGCACTTGAGAGGGCCTGTGTTGTACAGGATGTCCCTCAAAGGCAGTGGGCTGCTATCCTATGGCTATCATTTAGTGGAAAAGGTAGGGATAGGCTCCTTACTGTGAAAGAAAATGATGCCAATAATTTCCAAGTTCTTAAGAATGCACTCCTGGATGGTTATGGCTTAACCACTGAACAGTACAGGATAAAGTTCAGAGAGACCAAAAAGGAGTCTTCACAAGACTGGGTTGATTTCATTGACCATTCAGTGAAGGCCTTGGAGGGGTGGTTACATGGCAGTAAAGTTACTGATTATGACAGCCTGTATAACTTAATCCTGAGAGAGCATATTCTTAATAATTGTGTGTCTGATTTGTTGCACCAGTACTTGGTGGACTCTGATCTGACCTCTCCCCAAGAATTGGGAAAGAAGGCAGACAAATGGGTCAGAACAAGAGTGAACAGAAAAGTTCATACAGGTCGTGACAAAGATGGCAATAAGAAGAAAGATGGTGAAAAATCTCAAGATAAGCATGGGGATAAGGGTAAAACCAAAGATCCCACTTCAAATCTTAAACACTCTTCAGAGGGTGGGGATAAAACAAATTCATCCTCTTCTTCCCAACCTGCACACATTAAAAAGCCTTGGTGCTTTGTGTGTAAAAATAGAGGCCATAGGCCAGGGGATAAGTCCTGTCCAGGTAAACCCCCTGAGCCTACCACCACTAATACATCAAGCTCTAGTGCCCCTAGCAGTAGTGGTACTAGTGGTGGGACTGCTGGCAACAGTCAAGCAAAGGGTGTAGTTGGGTTCACTTATGGGTCCATAGTGGAAACTGATGTAATCAGTCCCAAGACAGTTTCTGTCACACCTAGTGGCACTGGCCTTGCCACACTGGCTGCTTGTCCCCTTACAATGGATAAGTACAGGCAGACAGTTTCAATAAATGGTGTTGAGGCCTTGGCCTACAGGGACACAGGTGCCAGTTTCACTTTGGTGACTGAAAACCTAGTGCACCCTGATCAACACATCATTGGACAACAGTATAAGATTATTGATGTCCATAACTCCACTAAGTTTCTTCCC
This sequence comes from Pleurodeles waltl, assembly GCF_031143425.1. Taxonomy (NCBI): domain Eukaryota; kingdom Metazoa; phylum Chordata; class Amphibia; order Caudata; family Salamandridae; genus Pleurodeles; species Pleurodeles waltl. The sequence goes on from NC_090444.1 coordinate 853,030,155, forward strand.
TTAGCTATAATTCAGTTTAGTTGGGGTGGAGTTACTGGCCCTAAGCAGGTGGTGGTATCACCTAGCTTACCTGTAGACTGTCTCTTAGGTAATGACCTAGAGGCCTCAGCTTGGGCTGATGTAGAGTTTTATGCCCATGCAGCCATGCTGGGCATCCCTGAGGAATTGTTCCCTCTCATTTCAAGTGAAATGAAAAAGCAAAGGAGAGAAGGCCTGAAAACTCAGGATCCCTCTCCATCAACAGGTAAAAAGGGTATCACAGTATCCCCTAACCACCCTACCATTCAGGATACTATTCCTGTGGTGGGAGAAACCTCTCCTGGGGTGGCACCTGTTCCAAGGGAATCATCAGCTGGCAAAGCTGGACTCCCAGAGGTGGAAGTACCTCTCTGTGGGATAACTAACATTGGTGAGAAAAACAGCACCATTTTAGTTAACATGGAGCATCCCTCCAACCCTCCCAGAGAAACTTTAGTGCAGAAACCCTGCACTACCTCACAACACTTAGGACAGCATCCCTGCCCTAGTGTGGAGCTCATAGGACAGCATCCCTGCCCTGCTCCAACTCAAGAGAAACAGCATCCCTGTTCTCTCTTCCAGCCAGATGGACAAAGTTTTTGCCCAGCTATGGCTTTTCTGAGACAGCATCCCTGTCTGGCATTTCCATCACTACAAATAGGTTCAGTGGACAATTCCCACTGCTCTAAACTAAAACTTACTGATAGAAACTCTGAAAATACATCTTCACATTGTTGCTTAGCTAAAAAACTTCAAACAGGGTGGTTTACATCCCCACAGGGAAGTAACCATATAGTGGATGATAAAGGGAGTAACCAGTCTATTGCAGAGCTACTCTCTACTTATCACCACTTAGACAATAAAGTCTCAACTGGCCAAGGTTAGCCTTATTGTCCTTCGTTTGGGGGGGGGTTGTGTGAGAAAGTAGCCTCTTTCTAGCCTTGTTACCCCCACTTTTGGCCTGTTTGTGAGTGTATGTCAGGATGTTTGTCACTGTTTTCACTGTCTCACTGGGATCCTGATGGCTAGGCCCCAGTGCTCATAGTGAAAACACTATGTTTTCAGTATGTTTGTTATGTGTCACTGGGACCCTGCTAGTCAGGACCCCAGTGCTCATAAGGTTGTGGCCTATATGTATGTGTCACTTGGACCCTGTCACACAGGGCCCCAGTGCTCATAGGTGTGCATGTATGTGTTCCCTGTGTGGTGCCTAACTGTCTCACTGAGGCTCTGCTAACCAGAACCTCAGTGGTTATGCTCTCTCATTACTTTTAAATTGTCACTAACAGGTTAGTGACCAATTTTACCAATTCACATTGGCTTACTGGAACACCCTTATAATTCCCTAGTATATGGTACTAAGGTACCCAGGGTATTGGGGTTCCAGGAGATCCCTATGGGCTGCAGCATTTCTTTTGCCACCCATAGGGAGCTCTGACAATTCTTACACAGGCCTGCCACTGCAGCCTGAGTGAAATAACGTCCACGTTATTTCACAGCCATTTTACACTGCACTTAAGTAACTTATAAGTCACCTATATGTCTAACCTTTACCTGGTAAAGGTTAGGTGCAAAGTTACTTAGTGTGAGGGCACCCTGGCACTAGCCAAGGTGCCCCCACATCGTTCAGAGCAAAGTCCCTGAACTTTGTGAGTGCGGGGACACCATTACACGCGTGCACTACATATAGGTCACTACCTATATGTAGCTTCACCATGGTAACTCCGAATATGGCCATGTAACATGTCTATGATCATGGAATTGCCCCCTCTATACCATCCTGGCATAGTTGGCACAATCCCATGATCCCAGTGGTCTGTAGCACAGACCCTGGTACTGCCAAACTGCCCTTCCTGGGGTTTCACTGCAGCTGCTGCTGCTGCCAACCCCTCAGACAGGCAGCTGCCCTCCTGGGGTCCAGCCAGGCCTGGCCCAGGATGGCAGAACAAAGAACTTCCTCTGAGAGAGGGTGTGACACCCTCTCCCTTTGGAAAATGGTGTGAAGGCAGGGGAGGAGTAGCCTCCCCCAGCCTCTGGAAATGCTTTGTTGGGCACAGAGGTGCCCAATTCTGCATAAGCCAGTCTACACCGGTTCAGGGACCCCTTAGCCCCTGCTCTGGCGCGAAACTGGACAAAGGAAAGGGGAGTGACCACTCCCCTGACCTGCACCTCCCCTGGGAGGTGTCCAGAGCTCCTCCAGTGTGCTCCAGACCTCTGCCATCTTGGAAACAGAGGTGCTGCTGGCACACTGGACTGCTCTGAGTGGCCAGTGCCACCAGGTGACGTCAGAGACTCCTGCTGATAGGCTCCTTCAGGTGTTAGTAGCCTTTCCTCTCTCCTAGGTAGCCAAACCCTCTTTTCTGGCTATTTAGGGTCTCTGTCTCTGGGGAAACTTGAGATAACGAATGCAAGAGCTCATCCGAGTTCCTCTGCATCTCTCTCTTCACCTTCTGATAAGGAAACGACCGCTGACCGCGCTGGAAGCCTGCAAACCTGCAACATAGTAGCAAAGACGACTACTGCAACTCTGTAACGCTGATCCTGCCGCCTTCTCGACTGTTTTCCTGCTTGTGCATGCTGTGGGGGTAGCCTGCCTCCTCTCTGCACCAGAAGCTCCGAAGAAATCTCCCGTGGGTCGACGGAATCTTCCCCCCTGCAACCGCAGGCACCAAAAAGCTGCATTACCGGTCCCTTGGGTCTCCTCTCAGCACGACGAGCGAGGTCCCTTGAATCCAGCGACGCTGTTCAAGTGACCCCCACAGTCCAGTGACTCTTCAGCCCAAGTTTGGTGGAGGTAAGTCCTTGCCTCACCTCGCTGGGCTGCATTGCTGGGAACCGCGACTTTGCAGCTACTCCGGCCCCTGTGCACTTCCGGCGGAAATCCTTCGTGCACAGCCAAGCCTGGGTCCACGGCACTCTAACCTGCATTGCACGACTTTCTAAGTTGGTCTCCGGCGACGTGGGACTCCTTTGTGTAACTTCGGCGAGCACCGTTTCACGCATCCTCGTAGTGCCTGTTTCTGGCACTTCTCCGGGTGCTACCTGCTTCAGTGAGGGCTCTTTGTCTTGCTCGAAGTCCCCTCTCTCTGCAGGTCCAATTTGCGACCTCCTGGTTCCTCCTGGGCCCCAGCAGCGTCCAAGACACAAGATGCTTGAAATGGTGCTAGGTACACAGGTTTGGGTGGCACACTGTTGCCTGTCTTGTTGGCGTCCTTCCGGCGGGAAAACACTTCTGCACGACTCTTCAAGGCGAGAGGGATCCGTCCACCAAAGGGGAAGTCTCTAGCCCTTTTCGTTCCTGCAGAAACCTCAGCTTCTTCTGTCCAGTCGAAGCTTCTTTGCACCCGCAGCTGGCATTTCCTGGGCATCTGCCCATCTCCGACTTGCTTGTGACTTTTGGACTTGGTCCCCTTGTTCCACAGGTACCCTAGATTGGAAATCCACAGTTGTTGCATTGCTGGTTTGTGTCTTTCCTGCATTATTCCTCTAACACGACTATTTTGTCCTTAGGGGAACTTTGGTGCACTTTGCACTCACTTTTCAGGGTCTTGGGGAGGGTTATTTTTCTAACTCTCACTATTTTCTAATAGTCCCAGCGACCCTCTACAAGGTCACATAGGTTTGGGGTCCATTCGTGGTTCGCATTCCACTTTTGGAGTATATGGTTTGTGTTGCCCCTATCCCTATGTTTCCCCATTGCATCCTATTGTAACTATACATTGTTTGCACTGTTTTCTAAGACTATACTGCATATTTTTGCTATTGTGTATATATATCTTGTGTATATTTCCTATCCTCTCACTGAGGGTACACTCTAAGATACTTTGGCATATTGTCATAAAAATAAAGTACCTTTATTTTTAGTATAACTGTGTATTGTGTTTTCTTATGATATTGTGCATATGACACTAGGTGGTACTGTAGTAGCTTCACACGTCTCCTAGTTCAGCCTAAGCTGCTCTGCTAAGCTACCATTATCTATCAGCCTAAGCTGCTAGACACCCTATACACTAATAAGGGATAACTGGGCCTGGTGCAAGGTGCAAGTACCCCTTGGTACTCACTACAAGCCAGTCCAGCCTCCTACATTGGTTGTGCAGTGGTGGGATAAGTGCTTGAGACTACTTACCACTCTTGTCATTGTACTTTTCATAAGAGAAAAATATACAAAACAAGGTCAGTGTATATACACATAGCCAAAAGGTTTTGCATTTCCTCTTTTCACTCTTTTCTAAGTGCTGAAAAGTACTCCTAAACTTTCAAAAAGTTCTTAAAAGTTTAAAAAGTTTTTTTCTGTCTTTCCAAAAAGTTCTGAAAACTTTTGTCTCTTTCTCTATCACTTTAACTCTCTCTAAAAAATGTCTGGCACAGGCCAAAGTGTTGATCTGTCCAAACTTGCATATGACAACCTTAGCTGGAAAAGAGCAAGGAGTCTCTGTATAGAGAGAGGTTTGAGTGTAGGGAAGAATCCTGCCTTGGAACTGTTAATTAACATGCTTAGAGAACAGGATAAGGCCAGAGGTGGCCCATCTGTTGAAAAAGTACCTAATAGTTCCCAATCTGATTCAGGGACTCCCCCAGGAAAAGATTCAGGAAAGAAACTTTCTAGCCTGCCCATTACTAGACAATCTAGCATAGATGGTAATGATGATGAGCCACACCAAAGAAATAGTGTTGTCTCACATCATAGCAAAAGCATTTATTCTCACCATACTGGTAGTAATGTTTCTGTAAACCAAGCTGTTAAGTTGGCTTCTGTAAGGGACAGGTCTCCTTCTGTTCATTCCCATCATAGCTCTGTTTCTAGAAATGTCCCTCCCACCAACCCTGATGACAGAATGTTAGAGAGGGAACTCAATAAGTTGAGGGTGGAACAAACCAGACTGAAGCTTAAAAAGCAACAGCTGGATTTGGATAGACAGTCTTTTGAATTAGAGAAGGAAAGACAGAAGTTGGGTTTAGATACCCATGGTGGCAGCAGCAGTATTCCCCATAGTCATCCTGCAAAAGAGCATGATTCCAGAAATCTGCACAAGATAGTTCCCCCTTATAAGGAGGGGGATGACATTAACAAGTGGTTTGCTGCACTTGAGAGGGCCTGTGTTGTACAGGATGTCCCTCAAAGGCAGTGGGCTGCTATCCTATGGCTATCATTTAGTGGAAAAGGTAGGGATAGGCTCCTTACTGTGAAAGATAATGATGCCAATAATTTCCAAGTTCTTAAGAATGCACTCCTGGATGGTTATGGCTTAACCACTGAACAGTACAGGATAAAGTTCAGAGAGACCAAAAAGGAGTCTTCACAAGACTGGGTTGATTTCATTGACCATTCAGTGAAGGCCTTGGAGGGGTGGTTACATGGCAGTAAAGTTACTGATTATGACAGCCTGTATAACTTAATCCTGAGAGAGCATATTCTTAATAATTGTGTGTCTGATTTGTTGCACCAGTACTTGGTGGACTCTGATCTGACCTCTCCCCAAGAATTGGGAAAGAAGGCAGACAAATGGGTCAGAACAAGAGTGAACAGAAAAGTTCATACAGGGGGTGACAAAGATGGCAATAAGAAGAAAGATGGTGAAAAATCTCAAGATAAGCATGGGGATAAGGGTAAAACCAAAGATCCCACTTCAAATCTTAAACACTCTTCAGAGGGTGGGGATAAAACAAATTCTTCCTCTTCTTCCCAACCTGCACACATTAAAAAGCCTTGGTGCTTTGTGTGTAAAAATAGAGGCCATAGGCCAGGGGATAAGTCCTGTCCAGGTAAACCCCCTGAGCCTACCACCACTAATACATCAAGCTCTAGTGCCCCTAGCAGTAGTGGTACTAGTGGTGGGACTGCTGGCAACAGTCAAGCAAAGGGTGTAGTTGGGTTCACTTATGGGTCCATAGTGGAAACTGATGTAATCAGTCCCAAGACAGTTTCTGTCACACCTAGTGGCACTGGCCTTGCCACACTGGCTGCTTATCCCCTTACAATGGATAAGTACAGGCAGACAGTTTCAATAAATGGTGTTGAGGCCTTGGCCTACAGGGACACAGGTGCCAGTTTCACTTTGGTGACTGAAAACCTAGTGCACCCTGATCAACACATCATTGGACAACAGTATAAGATTATTGATGTCCATAACTCCACTAAGTTTCTTCCCTTAGCTATAATTCAGTTTAGTTGGGGTGGAGTTACTGGCCCTAAGCAGGTGGTGGTATCACCTAGCTTACCTGTAGACTGTCTCTTAGGTAATGACCTAGAGGCCTCAGCTTGGGCTGATGTAGAGTTTTATGCCCATGCAGCCATGCTGGGCATCCCTGAGGAATTGTTCCCTCTCATTTCAAGTGAAATGAAAAAGCAAAGGAGAGAAGGCCTGAAAACTCAGGATCCCTCTCCATCAACAGGTAAAAAGGGTATCACAGTATCCCCTAACCACCCTACCATTCAGGATACTATTCCTGTGGTGGGAGAAACCTCTCCTGGGGTGGCACCTGTTCCAAGGGAATCATCAGCTGGCAAAGCTGGACTCCCTGAGGTGGAAGTACCTCTCTGTGGGATAACTAACATTGGTGAGAAAAACAGCACCATTTTAGTTAACATGGAGCATCCCTCCAACCCTCCCAGAGAAACTTTAGTGCAGAAACCCTGCACTACCTCACAACACTTAGGACAGCATCCCTGCCCTAGTGTGGAGCTCATAGGACAGCATCCCTGCCCTGCTCCAACTCAAGAGAAACAGCATCCCTGTTCTCTCTTCCAGCCAGATGGACAAAGTTTTTGCCCAGCTATGGCTTTTCTGAGACAGCATCCCTGTCTGGCATTTCCATCACTACAAATAGGTTCAGTGGACAATTCCCACTGCTCTAAACTAAAACTTACTGATAGAAACTCTGAAAATACATCTTCACATTGTTGCTTAGCTAAAAAACTTCAAACAGGGTGGTTTACATCCCCACAGGGAAGTAACCATATAGTGGATGATAAAGGGAGTAACCAGTCTATTGCAGAGCTACTCTCTACTTATCACCACTTAGACAATAAAGTCTCAACTGGCCAAGGTTAGCCTTATTGTCCTTCGTTTGGGGGGGGGATGTGTGAGAAAGTAGCCTCTTTCTAGCCTTGTTACCCCCACTTTTGGCCTGTTTGTGAGTGTATGTCAGGATGTTTGTCACTGTTTTCACTGTCTCACTGGGATCCTGATGGCTAGGCCCCAGTGCTCATAGTGAAAACACTATGTTTTCAGTATGTTTGTTATGTGTCACTGGGACCCTGCTAGTCAGGACCCCAGTGCTCATAAGGCTGTGGCCTATATGTATGTGTCACTTGGACCCTGTCACACAGGGCCCCAGTGCTCATAGGTGTGCATGTATGTGTTCCCTGTGTGGTGCCTAACTGTCTCACTGAGGCTCTGCTAACCAGAACCTCAGTGGTTATGCTCTCTCATTACTTTTAAATTGTCACTAACAGGCTAGTGACCAATTTTACCAATTCACATTGGCTTACTGGAACACCCTTATAATTCCCTAGTATATGGTACTAAGGTACCCAGGGTATTGGGGTTCCAGGAGATCCCTATGGGCTGCAGCATTTCTTTTGCCACCCATAGGGAGCTCTGACAATTCTTACACAGGCCTGCCACTGCAGCCTGAGTGAAATAACGTCCACGTTATTTCACAGCCATTTTACACTGCACTTAAGTAACTTATAAGTCACCTATATGTCTAACCTTTACCTGGTAAAGGTTAGGTGCAAAGTTACTTAGTGTGAGCGCACCCTGGCACTAGCCAAGGTGCCCCCACATCGTTCAGAGCAAAGTCCCTGAACTTTGTGAGTGCGGGGACACCATTACACGCGTGCACTACATATAGGTCACTACCTATATGTAGCTTCACCATGGTAACTCCGAATATGGCCATGTAACATGTCTATGATCATGGAATTGCCCCCTCTATACCATCCTGGCATAGTTGGCACAATCCCATGATCCCAGTAGTCTGTAGCACAGACCCTGGTACTGCCAAACTGCCCTTCCTGGGGTTTCACTGCAGCTGCTGCTGCTGCCAACCCCTCAGACAGGCAGCTGCCCTCCTGGGGTCCAGCCAGGCCTGGCCCAGGATGGCAGAACAAAGAACTTCCTCTGAGAGAGGGTGTGACACCCTCTCCCTTTGGAAAATGGTGTGAAGGCAGGGGAGGAGTAACCTCCCCCAGCCTCTGGAAATGCTTTGTTGGGCACAGAGGTGCCCAATTCTGCATAAGCCAGTCAACACCGGTTCAGGGACCCCTTAGCCCCTGCTCTGGCGCGAAACTGGACAAAGGAAAGGGGAGTGACCACTCCCCTGACCTGCACCTCCCCTGGGAGGTGTCCAGAGCTCCTCCAGTGTGCTCCAGACCTCTGCCATCTTGGAAACAGAGGTGCTGCTGGCACACTGGACTGCTCTGAGTGGCCAGTGCCACCAGGTGACGTCAGAGACTCCTGCTGATAGGCTCCTTCAGGTGTTAGTAGCCTTTCCTCTCTCCTAGGTAGCCAAACCCTCTTTTCTGGCTATGTAGGGTCTCTGTCTCTGGGGAAACTTGAGATAACGAATGCAAGAGCTCATCCGAGTTCCTCTGCATCTCTCTCTTCACCTTCTGATAAGGAAACGACCGCTGACCGCGCTGGAAGCCTGCAAACCTGCAACATAGTAGCAAAGACGACTATTGCAACTCTGTAACGCTGATCCTGCCGCCTTCTCGACTGTTTTCCTGCTTGTGCATGCTGTGGGGGTAGCCTGCCTCCTCTCTGCACCAGAAGCTCCGAAGAAATCTCCCGTGGGTCGACGGAATCTTCCCCCCTGCAACCGCAGGCACCAAAAAGCTGCATTACCGGTCCCTTGGGTCTCCTCTCAGCACGACGAGCGAGGTCCCTCGAATCCAGCGACGCTGTTCTAGTGACCCCCACAGTCCAGTGACTCTTCAGCCCAAGTTTGGTGGAGGTAAGTCCTTGCCTCACCTCGCTGGGCTGCATTGCTGGGAACCGCGACTTTGCAGCTACTCCGGCCCCTGTGCACTTCCGGCGGAAATCCTTCGTGCACAGCCAAGCCTGGGTCCACGGCACTCTAACCTGCATTGTACGACTTTCTAAGTTGGTCTCCGGCGACGTGGGACTCCTTTGTGTAACTTCGGCGAGCACTGTTTCACGCATCCTCGTAGTGCCTGTTTCTGGCACTTCTCCGGATGCTACCTGCTTCAGTGAGGGCTCTTTGTCTTGCTCGAAGTCCCCTCTCTCTGCAGGTCCAATTTGCGACCTCCTGGTCCCTCCTGGGCCCCAGCAGCGTCCAAAAACGCCAAACGCACGATTTGCGTGTAGCAAGGCTTGTTGGCGTCCTTCCGGCGGGAAAACACTTCTGCACGACTCTCCAAGGCGAGAGGGATCCGTCCACCAAAGGGGAAGTCTCTAGCCCTTTTCGTTCCTGCAGAAACCTCAGCTTCTTCTGTCCAGTCGAAGCTTCTTTGCACCCGCAGCTGGCATTTCCTGGGCATCTGCCCATCTCCGACTTGCTTGTGACTTTTGGACTTGGTCCCCTTGTTCCACAGGTAACCTAGATTGGAAATCCACAGTTGTTGCATTGCTGGTTTGTGTCTTTCCTGCATTATTCCTCTAACACGACTATTTTGTCCTTAGGGGAACTTTGGTGCACTTTGCACTCACTTTTCAGGGTCTTGGGGAGGGTTATTTTTCTAACTCTCACTATTTTCTAATAGTCCCAGCGACCCTCTACAAGGTCACATAGGTTTGGGGTCCATTCGTGGTTCGCATTCTACTTTTGGAGTATATGGTTTGTGTTGCCCCTATCCCTATGTTTCCCCATTGCATCCTATTGTAACTATACATTGTTTGCACTGTTTTCTAAGACTATACTGCATATTTTTGCTATTGTGTATATATATCTTGTGTATATTTCCTATCCTCTCACTGAGGGTACACTCTAAGATACTTTGGCATATTGTCATAAAAATAAAGTACCTTTATTTTTAGTATAACTGTGTATTGTGTTTTCTTATGATATTGTGCATATGACACTAGGTGGTACTGTAGTAGCTTCACACGTCTCCTAGTTCAGCCTAAGCTGCTCTGCTAAGCTACCATTATCTATCAGCCTAAGCTGCTAGACACCCTATACACTAATAAGGGATAACTGGGCCTGGTGCAAGGTGCAAGTACCCCTTGGTACTCACTACAAGCCAGTCCAGCCTCCTACAGCTGTTAAATAAAGAACCTATTCTCAGCTATCCTGTTGTGGTTACTATGGAAATTGGTAACGAAAATGGCAAAGCCCTGGACATGTAAAGCAGCATGCAATATTTATAAGGCAGCAGCACTATACAGCAGCAGTGAGGAAGCAATCGGCACAACACCACCTGTAATACAACGCAAGACATATCGTGGCTAGTCTTCTAATATTTGATGTGTATATTGGCCTAAGTTGGTACCACATTTCGATACAAACCATCTTCGAAGGTTGCGGGTAGGTTTAAAAAAATTACTTACCAGGGGTGTGTTGCTGACCTCCACTTTCAGAGAACTTCTGGTTTGCATACATCGTATGCATTCACAGCAACAGTGGAACACTATTGAGATGGCTGCTAGTGCACATAGTTACAACATCCCTATGCAGCAGACATGTTTTATGAATAGTCGCAACTAATCACCTTTGCTAATCTGCACTACTCTTAAACTACGAGTTGCTTTCATTTTACTGAGGATAATACGTGGAACACTGAAAATCGACAAAGTTTTTTAATACAAGTACGCCACCGATTGAATCTTCAGTTGCTAGCAGCGAATAGCACAATTCTATAATAAATAACAGTGGATTTTCACACGGTATCAACGAATTATAGGCTCATACATTTAATAGAGAGGTGTCTCAACAACGTTGGAACTCCAACAACCATTAAAGGGTAATTTACACCCAAATACTTACATATTTTCTCACATACATACTACAAAATCATTTTAGGCTTGTGATTAATTAAGTAAACAGCAAACAGTGCATTCTATTCAAACCCCCTTCGTAGATACCAGCTTCATTACAAGTTGTGAAATGTGTGCATTAAACATATTGAATTTAACCAATCCGCAACCATTTTTACCTGCAAAATGTTAACCCACCATGTCTTAGAAGGAGTGAAAAGAGTACTTTTGTAATTGTATAGACACTTTTGAGGAAGAGGATTTTTCACCTGAGAAGAAAAAAAGTGTTACTGCAATGTTTAGGTCCATGAGGGCTTAAAACATACAACCAAATAGAAAAGAAACCAAAAGAGGGAGGAGATGTATTCGCGCATGCATTGGAGGACATTTGCTGCACATTTTTCACCTATTGTGTATTTTGGTGTGGATAGGTATACGTTTTTCCAGAGAAAACAAGGAAACGCTAAAAGTATTGATGACTATGTTGTCCTATTGCGTGCTCTAGCATTAACTTGTCGTTTTGGACCACTTTGCGAAGAGCTAATACCTGATCAAATAATTCTGCATGTGAGCAAACCAAATATTCAGGATAAACTGTGAGTCAATGTTAAAGCACCCTTAAAAGAGATAATTGCTCTGTAAAGAAAGCAGAACTTACAGGAAGATGTGGCAAAGCAGTTATGGGTGAGACACAAGAAGTTAGCAAAATATCAAGTACAAACTACAGGAATGGGGATGAAAATAAGAAAGGACTACAGGAAGACAAGGATAGCAAAATGAAAATTGGTGGAGACTTTAAAGCTGTAAATGTGGGTCAAAAGAAGTGGTTCCAGCTGTGGGAGCGATGACCACTCGGCATTCTTCAAGAAATGTCCTACAAGAAATCAAAAGTGTTTTCACTGTGGTGTTGTAGGTCACTATGCAAAGGTTTGCAGGAGGAAAAATAGGAACACCAAAATGAATGTTAAATGCATTAACGAGGACAGTGAGTCCAATTCTGATGATTCAGAGAAACCAAATGTACATCATTTGTTTTGTATTGAGAAGGACATTTTAGATGTAGACCAAGTTAAAAGGAAGAAACTAATGTGCTAATTGAATGTAGGGGGGTGATTGTTAATGTAATGGCAGATCCCGGGTCACCCTTAACCATAGTAAATGAAGATGTATAGGAAAAATACATTTTTGGAAAAATTAGGTACACATCTTAACAAATCTGATATAGTAGCCAAGAGTTAAACAAGAGATAGAATTGAATTCATGGGTTTCCAAGAGTTAGAATTTCAGCTTAAAAAAATGAAGGCCAAGTGCAAATTGTATGTTTCCAAAAAGGGACCTTCAGTTTTAGGTTGGACGGACCAAGGTGAACTAGGAATAATTTTGAACCCAAACAGCCCAGAACTGGTGGTGGCAATTAAGAACAATATTGATGTAAAGAAAGAAGAATTGTTAGATGTGTTTTCTGAAGTATTTTCTGGTGATATAGTGTTAATGAATTATTTTATACACAAAATAGAATTGAAATCATCAGTGATTCCATGTGTTCATAAAGTCCGGCACATATCTATCTCTATTAAGGAGGAAGTTAGTTGAGAATTGGAAAAACTGGTGGAGGATGGCATTATTGAGCATGCTGATTGAGTAGAATGGGTGTCTCCATTAGTAGTTGTAAGATTATGGCCCTCATTACAACCCTGGCGGTTGGTGATAAAGTGGCGGTAATACCGCCAACAGTCCGGCGGTAATTACCGCCAAATTATGACCATGGCGGTGAGAACTCAGATAGACAGCCACCAGGGCGGAAACAACAGCTACCACGGCTGTAGCCACCTACTGCCAGGCGGAAGCCAATGTCCCTCCGACAGTATTAATACCCTGCAATCCGTCACCTTTTCCGAGGCGGTACCAACTACATCACAACCCTGGCGGAAACACTGCACAGAAGGGAAAGGACTCACCACTGGAGTGCAACCATGCAGCCATGGAGCCTGGGCTGCATGGCTTTCCAATGATTTTCTACGTGCTGCTCCACCACGAACACCAACGAAGACGACGACGGTGAGTACAGACACCTAGCACACAAGGGAGGGGGAGGAAAAAGAGAGTGACACACACACGCACCACACAGATCCCCACTCCCAACACCATACACACAATCAGCTGCAGTAATAAAACATATATACCCTGTACCTCGGATAAATAATACAAGGACAACAGGAATAAATTAAAGGGAGTGTAATAAGATCAACACAGTATAAATAAGAAATATGCAATGTAACTGGTATATACAAATGTACAGTTCAAGGGACACTGCCCAGTCCTCAGTGTGCGTGGGTCACAGGGCCACAGGCCAAAGTCCAAGGCCCCTCTTGTCACTTGCATGAACACGGAGAGAACACTGCAGGGGCATCAGTTGGTCAATAGGCAGTCACCTCAGGGGGAGGAGCAACGGGGGGCACCTCAGCCGGCAGATGGAACAACACCACTGGTTCTGGACGGGGCAGCATGCCCTGTGCTTGGTCCTGGGGAGTGCAAGGCCACAGTCTCTCAGGTGGGGTGACTTGCCCACTGGTTGTGGAGGGGGCAACATGCCCTGTGCTTGGTCCTGGGGAGGGCAAGGCCACAGTCTCTCAAGTGGGTGACTTGCCCACTTGCTCTGAAGGGGGCAACATGCCCTGTGCTTGGTCCTGGGGAGTGCATGGTCACAGTCTCTCAGGTGGGTGTAATACCCACTGGATTTGCAGGGGGCAGGTCGCACAGCAGCCATGGACGCAGGACTACGTACCGTCCGCCGGCCAATCTTGAACATAATGTCTTGAACACAATGCCAACACGTGTTTTGTCTCGGGGAAAATACCCCAGCGACTTCTTCAGGGCTGAAATTTTACCAAACAGAGCACTTGAGCTGGGAAACAAAATTCTCACCCGCACTGAATGAGTGAAAAACAGAAGCAGCAAAACCAGTGAAACCCTGGATGCCCAAATTGGAAAACAACCACTAAAGCTGAAAAGAACCAAGACCACAGTTCCCCAGTGTAAAAATTATGGTCACCATCATGTATATCAGAGAAAATATCATCTACAGCATAAAACTCTATGTATCACCCAGTGTGGAATATCCCTAAATCCCAAAGTCAAACAGCTATTAAAAGTATTTTCCCTGAGACGAAACACGTGTTGGCATTGTGTTCGAGACATTATGTTCAAGAATTGGCTGATCGCCCGAGAAGTTTGATCAACTGAATACAAGAAAATGTTCAACAATAAATTATAAGACTGTAAAATGCATCAAGAACTGATCTTTGATCGATCATTTGGACTGTGAAATTTCTTATTGAAGTGATTACATGTTCATGATTTTTACTATCCTATTTTGTTAAATGGTACATTTGGTCTAAGTACCTCAAGTAAGTTGGTGTTTGTGTGTGTGCCTGTGGGATGATGTTTGGTGCTTTTGTTTGCCTGTGCCACTCTTGTGTGTTGTCTTGTGTGCATGCTCGTCTGCCTGTGTGCTTGGGATAGGTTGGGGGTGAGGGGAATGGGATTGGGAAGAGGAAGTTGGAGGGGGGGAGGGTGGAAACAGGGACAAGGGCTGCCATTAAAGAAGAGGCCAGAGCCTGGATTGATCTCTGTTGGGCCGCCAAGCCAGTGTGAATGCCCTCCAGGAATGCATTAGTCTGTTGCATCTGGGCTGCCAGCCCCTGGATGGCATTCACAATGATTGATTGCCCAACAGAGATGGATCTCAGGAGGTCAATAGCCCCCTCACTCAGGGCAGTAGGGCTCACTGGGGCAGAGCCTGAAGTGCCTGGGGCGAAGGAGATGCCCACCCTCCTGGGTGAGCGGGCACGGGCAACTCGATGAGGGGCTGCTGGGAGGCAGTGCTGGTACGGGGGTGGCGGCTGTACATGTAGCTGGGATGGTCACAGAGGTGTCCACCACCACCAGGGAGCTTCCATCGGAGGAGGTATCTGTGTCAGAACTGTCCACTCCAGTCTCCCCCGTGGTGCTCCCCTCGCCCTCCGTCCCACTGGTGCCCTCATCGTCAGTGGACTCTGCCTCCTGGATCCTGTGGGATGCAGCTCCCTCCGTCGCTGGTGCCTCTGCTCCTCCGCCAAATGATGCTAATGCACATAAGGACAGGGTGATAAAACAAAAAGGGAGGGAAGAGACAAAGGATACACTTGATCAATAGCTGCGCCAACACCGCTGTTGGCGTACACACCACTCCATACACAAGGAACAGCCCTACGCACTATGCATTGCACTGATATCTGATATTGGTAGCCACCAAGGCATGGGGAGGAGCACGCACCGCCAAATGCAGCACACCTGGGACCCACGCAGCCCTGATCAGTAGTGGATGCCTACGAGCTAGGTAGTAGGATTATCACTTCAGAACCCTGCCCACCATGGGACCTACTCTGCAATGTCAGGCCTGGGCTAGGGACACCCAATGACACACATCCCCCACCTGGATACCACCCTACCATGCGTAAGTTGTAATGATGGGAACTGTTCTCACCCCCTTGTGGCTGCTGTGATGACCTCATGTGCCCATCCAGCTCAGGATAGGCCACCGCCAGTATGCGGGCCATCAGGGGGGTCAGGGATCGACGGGCACCCCTTCCTCGGTGAGGGGCCTTTCCCAGCTGGGCCTCCGCCATCTTCCGTGCCTAGCGTCACAGGTCCTCCCACCGTTTCCAACAGTGGGTGCTCCTCCTGCCGTAGACCCCCCAGGGTCCGCACGTCCTTGGCGATGGCACGCCATATACCCTTCTTTTGATGGGCGCTGACCTGCAGAGGTAATACACACAGGAAAATGGTATCAGTCAGACAGTCCTGCCTTGTTACTCTTATGGCCCACCATACCCCTTCACATCACCATTTGCACACACATTGCCCAGCACAAGACCAATATGCCGCCCAGAGGACATACTCTCACCCCCCCTACACGAGACCTTCATACACACAACTCCATGCATTCATGCCACATGCATTGTGCCCACAGTGTACTCACCTGTTGGTCTGGAGGCTCATACAGCAGTCCGTACTGGGGTAGGACCCCAACCACCAGTCGCTCCAACTCCTCCGAGGTGAAGGCAGGGGCCCTTTCCCCAGTCACACAGGCCATGGTAGGTTCCAGAAACAGGTCACAGCAGCACATGCAGTGTAGGTCCTCTCCTGTTGAAGGTCAGGTAGCAAGTGAGTCATCAGATAGAAAATGGTGGTCATGTCCGCGACAGTGCAAACCGTCATTTCCGGCATACATCACTATTGGCCACAGTACCCCATAGGGCCCAATGTTAACCTATGAGGAGTTGCACGGCGGTTCCCGACGGCCTTCCGCAATGGCGCACAACGTCACCAGAATTACCTCACTTCCACCTGTCCCTCCACACAGGACAGGCGGACGCCATTTCGGGGGGGCAAGCCCTGGATAATAACTGCATCACAGTTACATTTGGACATCCAGGACAAATCCCACTTAACCATTATAAATTGACATCATGCATTGTACTGTTGTGGCTCCAATGTTCAGTTTGTGATCGGCTCATCACTCTTTTGTCCCTTAGACTGCTACCGCTGTGGATGAATAGAAGGTGGAGACATACCCCTGTGTACAGACCCTGGTGGACTTGGCAACAATGGAGGAGAGGCACATCATCCTCTCCTATAGACTTGACAGGGCCACAATCACAGAGCTGTGTGGCCAATTGGAGCCTGACCTGATATCTGCTATCCGTCACCCCACTGGGATCCCCTCTCTTGTGCAAGTTCTTTCAGTGCTCCTATTCCTGGCAACTGGTTCTTTCCAAGTGACAGTGGGCTTGGCAGCAGGAATGCCACAGCCAATGTTTTCAGTAGTGCTGACCAGAGTGTTCTCTTCCCTGATTAAACACATGTGCAGCTACATTGTTTTCCCCCAAGTGGAGGATTTGGCCACAGTGAAGGCTGACTTCTATGCAAGGGGACATATCCCCAACATAACTGGGACAATTGATGGAACTCATATTGCACTTGCCCCCCCCCCACCAGAATGAACAGGTGTGCAGAAATCGCAAGAGTTTCCACTTCATGAATGTACAGATGGTGTGCTTGGCGGACCAGTACATCTCCCATGTCCATGCAAAGCATCAAGGGTCAGTGCATGATGCCTTTATCCTGAGGAATAGCAGCATCCCAAATGTGATGGCCCAACTCCAGAGGCACAGGGTGTGGCCTGGTTCCCACCCCGTAGATGTTGGTGTATGGGTATGGTGTGGTCCATATGGGATAGTGTGTGGCCTAATGTTGTCCCTCAATATTTGCAGGTTACTCAAGTTACCCCAACCTATCATGGCTACAGACCCCTGTGAGGAATGCCAGGACAAGGGCAGAAGAACGTTACAATTAGGCACATGGGCAAACAAGAAGGATAATCGAAAGAACCTTTGGCCTCCTGAAAGGCAAAGTTCAGGTGCCTCCATTGAACTGGTAGATCCCTGTGCTACTCACCAAAGAAGGTCTCCCAGAGAATCGTGGCATGCTGCATGTTGCATAACCATGCCTTGAGATGCCATGTGCCTTTTCTGCAGGAGAAGGAGGCTAGGGATGGCCGTGTGGCAGCAGTGGACCCTGTGAACAGTGAAGATGAGGAGGCAGAGGATGAGGACAACAGAACAGCAGTGATACAACAATACTTCCAATGACACACAGGTAATACAGTGTTACTTCACATTTCATTGTCATTATTTAGGATACTTTTGGCACTGGCATGCTGTTATTTCCCACTTCTATGCCCACTTATTGTACCCTTTGGAAATTCATTTTGCAGATGTTGGTGCCCCACTGTCGCTCCTGGTGTGATCACTGCAGGAAACTACAGGTCTTTCCTATGTGAACAATTGCTGTACAGTTGAATTGCAATGTTTGAAGCTGGCTAAAGGAATCCATACTTTAAAAAAGTAACATACTACATACATGTATTTTTTCTAAGTGCTTTTATTGAAGTGCTAAGAAGAAGAGGGGCAAGTGCATTGGGATGGGGTGATGATGGAGGAAAGTCCAAGGTACTGTTCCAGTCTATTTGTAGCACAGGTGCATTGTCCAAGGGGACTTAGGAAGGGGAGCAATGGCAGTTCAAGGTGGACAGGGTGACAGAGTAGGACACAAGGGTGACAATCAGGAGAGTCTCATTTCCTGGCGGGGTCTTGGCAATAGTCTCTGGCTTCTGCATGGATCACAGGTAATGTTTGCGGGGTGGTTCACCTTCTGCAGGGATAGGGGTGCTGGTGCCGTTGGTCCTGTAGCGGGGCCTCCTGTCCACTAGCAGCAGCGGAGGTGGAGGCAGTTCAGATGTCTGGCTAGTGGCAGGGGCACACTGTTGTGAGACTGCCTCCCTCATAAAGTTGGCCATGTCTGCCAGCACCCCTGCAATGGAGACCAGGGTGGTGTTGATGGCCTGCAAGTCCTCCATGACCCCCTGGTACTGTCCCTCTGTAGAAAAGTATCATCTTGCCTGGCATGTTACCCCCATTTTTACTGTATATATGTTTGGTTTTGCCTGTGTCACTGGGATCCTGCCAGCCAGGACCCCAGTGCTCATAAAGTGTGCCCTGTATGTGTTCCCTGTGTGGTGCCTAACTGTATCACTGAGGCTCTGCTAACCAGAACCTCAGTGTTTATGCTCTCTCTGCTTTTAAAATTGTCACTGCAGGCTAGTGCTAATTTGACCAATTCTGATTGGCACACTGGAACACCCTTATAATTCCCTAGTATATGGTACCTAGGTACCCAGGGTATTGGGGTTCCAGGAGATCCCTATGAGCTGCAGCATTTCTTTTGCCACCCATAGGGAGCTCAGACAATTCTTACACAGGACTGCCACCGCAGCCTGAGTGAAATAACGTCCACGTTATTTCACAGCCATTTTACACTGCACTTAAGTAACTTATACGTCTAACCCTCACTTAGTAAAGGTTAGGTGCAAAGTTACTTAGTGTGAGGGCACCCTGGCACTAGCCAAGGTGCCCCCACATCGTTCAGGGCTATTTCCCCAGAGTTTGTGAGTGCGGGGACACCATTACACACGTGCACTACATATAGGCCAATACCTATATGTAGCATCACCATGGTAACTCCGAACAGGGCCATGTAACATGTCTAGGATCATGGAATTGTCACCCCAATACCATTCTGGTATTGGGGGGGGGGGAATTCCATGCACCCCCGGGGCTCCAGCATAGAGCCCGGGTACTGCCAAACTAACCTTCCGGGTTTTTCTCTGCAGCTACCACTGCTGCCAACTCTAAAACAGGTTTCTGCCCCCCTGGGGCCTGGGCAGCCCAGTCCCAGGAAGGCAGAACAAGGGATTTCCTCTGAGAGAGGGTGTTACACCCTCTCCCTTTGGAAATAGGTGTGAAGGGCCTGAGAGGAGTAGCCTCTCCTGGCCTCTGGAAATGCTTTGAAGGGCACAGATGGTGCCCTCCTTGCATAAGTCAGTCTACACCAGTTCAGGGATCCCCCAGCCCTGCTCTGGTGCAAAACTGGACAAAGGATAGGGGAGTGACCACTCCCCTGACCAGCACCTCCCAAGGGAGGTGTCCAGAGCTCCTCCAGTGTGTCCCAGACCTCTGCCATCTTGGATGCAGAGGTGTGAGGGCACAATGGACACCTCTGAGTGGCCAGTGCCAGCAGGTGACGTCAGAGACCCCTCCAGATAGGTGCTTACCTTTCTCTGTAGCCAATCCTCCTCTGAGGGCTATTAAGGGTCTCTCCTGTGGGTATCTCATCAGATAACGAATGCAAGAGCTCACCAGAGTTCCTCTGCACTTCCCTCTTCGACTTCTGCCAAGGATCGACCGCTGACTGCTCCAGGACGCCTGCAAAACCGCAACAAAGTAGCAAGAAGACTACCAACAACATTGTAGTGCCTCATCCTGCCGGCTTTCTTGACTGTTTCCTGGTGGTGCATGCTCTGAGGGCTCTCTGCCTTCACCGTGCACTGGAAGCCAAGAAGAAATCTCCCGTGGGTCAACTGAATCTTCCCCCTGCCAACGCAGGCACCAAACTTCTGCATCACCGGTCTTCTGGGTCCCCTCTCATCTTGACGAGCGTGGTCCCTGGAACACAGGAGCTGGATCCGACAGTCCAGTGGCCCTTCCATCCCAATTTGGTGGAGGTAAGTCCTTGCCTCCCCACGCCAGACAGTAATCCTGTGTACTCTGTGAACTGCAGCTGCTCGGGCTTCTGTGCACTTTTGCAAGACTTCCTTTGTGCACAGCCTAGCCCAGGTCCCCAGCACTCCGTCCTGCATTTCCCAACTCGCTGATTTGGGGCTCCGACTTCGTTGGACCCTCTTTTGTTGTGCTGAGTTGACTGTTGTGCTCAGATCTTCTGAATGCCTGTTTAGGTGCTTCTGTGGGTGCTGCCTGCTTCTGCCTGGGCTCTCTGTGTTGCTGAGCGCCCCCTCTGTCTCTTCCTCCAAGGGGCGACCTCCTGGTCCTTCCTGGGCCCTGGCAGCACCCAAAATCCTCAACCGCAACTCTTGCAGCTAGCAAGGCTTGTTTGTGGTCTTTCTGCATGGAAACAACTCTGCGTCCTCCAGCACGCCATGGGACATCTTCTGACCAAAGAAGAAGTTCCTGTCACCTTCCGTTGTTGCGGAATCTTCGCCTTCTTCCACCCAGAGGCAGCCCTTTTGCACCTTCATCCCGGGTTTAGTGGGCTCATGCCCCCCATGGACACTTGCATGACTCTTGGACTTGGCCCCCTTCCTTAACTGGTCCTCAGGTCCAGGAATCCGTCTTCAGTGCTTTGCAGTCAGTTGTTGACCTTGCAGAATCCCCTATCTCGACTTTACTGTCTTTCTGGGGTAGTAGGGTAACTTTACTCCTACTTTTCAGGGTCTTGGGGTGGGGTATCTTAGACACCTTAGTGTTTTCTTACACTCCCAGCGACCCTCTACACACTACACTAGACCTGGGGTCCATTCGTGGTTCGCATTCCACTTTTGGAGTGTATGGTTTGTGTTGCCCCCTAGGCCTATTGTCTCCTATTGCATTCTATTGTGTTCTAGTGTTTGCACTACTTTTCTAACTGTTTACTTACCTGATTTTGGTGTGTGTGTATATTTTGTGTATATTACTTACCTCCTAAGGGAGTATATCCTTTGAGATACTTTTGGCATATTGTCACTGACATAAAGTACCTTTATTTTTAGTAACTCTGAGTATTGTGTTTTCTTATGATATAGTGCTAAGTGATAAAAGTGGTATAGTAGGAGCTTTGCATGTCTCCTAGTTCAAACTAAGCTGCTCTGCTATAGCTACCTCTATCAGCCTAAGCTGCTAGAACACTTCTAATCTACTAATAAGGGATCACTGGACCTGGCACAAGGTGTAAGTACCACAAGGTACCCACTATAAGCCAGGCCAGCCTCCGACACCCTCCTGGAGCCGCCTGTTCTCCTGCACATTGTCCAGGATCTCACCCATCGTGTCCTGGGAATGTTGGTAGGCTCCCAGGATCTCGGTGAGTGCCCCCTGAAGAGTCAGTTCCCTGCTCCTGTCCTCCCCCGGTGCACAGCAGTCCTCCCAGTGTCCCTGTTGCCCTCTGCCTCTGTCCCCTGAACTGTGTGCCCCCTGCTACTGACCCCAGGTCCCTGATTGTCTTTGGTATGAGGTGTGCCCTGCAGTCCATATAGAGGTGGTCACACTGCTGATTGACATGTGTCACCTCTACAGGGACCCCAGAGGCACACCTTTGAGAGGTATGGGAATGCTGGGTGGGTGCTGTAGTGGTGTTTCCAAATGGGGGAGGCTCTGTGGTGGTGTGTGACTTGGCCTGGGTAACGGACTGACCAGAGGTCCCTGATGGGCCAGGTTGGTCATCCAGATCCAGGCGACCAGAGTTGTTGTCGTCACTGTGGGCCTCTTTAGTTGGGGGACTGAATAGTGCTGGCACCACTTCTCCGGTGACATGGGCTGGGATACCTGTGGGGATGTAAATGATGTGTTATTATTTATGTGTTTGACATATTGTGCATTGGTGGGTTGCCCTAATTGGTTGTATTTGCCCTGGCAGCTTTCACTTGTGTAAGTTGGTATGTGGTGGGCTAGCTGATTCTCTCTAGTGTGTATGCTTGGTAATAGTTGTCCATGTAGGGCTGTGAGTGATGTCCATGCATTGGTAGTGTATGCAGGGCTTGGCATTGGAATGAGTGGGATGTGATGGTGGGGTGTGTGGGAGGTGGTGGAATGATTGGAGTGAGGGTGGGGGGTATGTGATGGCATGCAGGTAGGGGGGTGATAGTAGTAAAGAGTTGGCTTACCAGAGTCCAGTCCTCCTCCTTCTCCGGACAGGCCCTCAGGATACTTGATTGCCAAGACTTGCTCCTCCCATGTTGTTAGTTGTGTGGAAGGGGGTGAGGGTCCACAGGCAGTCCTCTGTACAGCGAGCTGGTGTCTTGCTGCAGTGGAACGTACCTTCCCCCGTAAGGTCATTCCATCTCTTCCTGATGTCATCCCTAGTTCATGGGTGCAATCCCAAGCCGTTGACCCTGTCCACGATTCTCCGCCATAGCTCCATCTTCCTAGCTGTAGATATCTGCTGCACCGGTGCTCCAAATAGCTGTGGCTCTACCCTGATGATTTCCTCTACCATGACCCTTAGCTCCTCCTCTGAGATTCGGGGGTGTCTTTGTGGTGCCATGGTTGTTGTGTGAGGTGTGTTGGTGAGGGTGTGTAGGGTAATGTGTTTGGGTGTGTGATGTGGGGTACATGAGTGGTGTATAGGTGTGAGTGGTATGTGGCTCTGGTTGTGTGAGTGGTCTTGCTGTCTCTGGTGGCAATTATTTGTAATGGTAAAGGGTTGTGGGTATTGTGGGTGTGTGTTTTATAGTGGTGTGAGTGTGTGGGTGTGGTGTGTGTATGGGTGTCGTGTGTGTTATTCAAATTGACCATTGTAATGTTGTATTGTTTGTGTGTGTATATTTTGAGCGCGGCGGTATGCACCGTCAATGGTTTACCGTGGTTAAATGTCTACCGTAGTGATTTGTGGGTCATAATGTGATGGGTGTTGCTCTGTTGGCATAACGTTGTGGGTTTGGATACCGACAGTTTATCACTGACCTTTGGTGTGGCGGACTTGTGTCTGTTGCTGAATAGTGACGGATTGGTGTGTGTCATAATATGGTAAACGGATATCCAACGCTGCCGCAGTCAGCATGGCGGTAAGTGGCATTTACCGCCAATGTCATAATGAGGGCCTATATGTGGACCTTAGGAAATTGAATAAAAACATCCTAGTTGATCAGTTTCCCTTACCACGCATAAATGAAATGTATGCTGCAACAAAAGACGTGTGCTGGTTTTCGACTGCAGATCTAAAATCCACTTATTATCAGGTGCCATTATACAAGGATTATGAGAAAGACATTACTTTCATAACACCTTTTGGATGTTATCAGTTTACCAGGGCACCTTTTGGAGTGGCATCAGGTGCAGCGAAGTTCCAGAGGATTATGAGTAACATCTTCAGTGGGATCACTGGGGTGATGTTTTTCCAAGATGACATTCTGATCATGGGGAAAAATAGAGAGGAGCATGATGATAAGTTGAAACAGGTTCTAGAAATTCTCAAGAAAAAAGGATTGACAATAGAATATAGTAAGTACAAATACGCTCAAAAGAAAGTGGTGTATTTGGGACATAATATCAGCAAGAATAGCATTAAACCTAAACGAGCCCTAGTAGAAGCCATCAAGGATGGTCCATGTCTGACTAGGAAAGATGATGTAAGAGCTTTTGTAGGTTTAATCAAATTCTATTCCAAGTTCACTATGAATTATTCTGAAAAAACATATCATATACGAAAATTACTCGAATCAAACTTTATTTGGTCAAAAGAATGTCAAAATGCATTTTCAGAATTTGAAAAGGGATATTTGTAATGCACCATTTCTAAAAGGATTTGATTCAAAATGCAAAACCAGTGTTACAACTGATACAAGCAGTAAAGGGTTGGGGGCGATACTGACCCAGTGTGACAATGAGAACAATGATTGCATCACGTTCCTTGACTCCAGCTGAAGAAACTTGGTTATAGAACGAGAGACATTAGCCTGTGTAGGGCATTGAGTCATTCTCATAAATTTGTGTGGGAACTCCATATATTGTGAAGATCTGACCATAAACACTTAACAAAAGTTTTAACAACTCTAGGTTTACAAAATGCATCTCCAAGATTAAGCAGGATGTCAGTAAAATGGTTGGACTTTAATTGTGATGTTCAGTATTGGCCAGGAGTCAAGAACAGAGTGGCTCACTTTCTAAGTAGAATGTAAATACCAAAAACTAATGGAGATGAACTGATGTATGAAGAGAGCTGTGTAGCTGGATTATTTGATGAGGGTATGGAAGGCATTGATGTTACTGAATGGAAGGAGGGTTAGAATAAAGATGGCAATTCAAAAATAATAATACCTAGGTACATAAATTGGCCTAACAAAAAAAATCTAGGGAAAGATGAAAGAGTATTCTGGGAAGTAAGACATGAACAGTGTTTAGAGGATGACATTGGCCTCATTACAACCCTGGCGGTCGGTGTTAAAGCGGCGGTAATACCGCCAACAGGCCGACGGAAAAGAAAATAGGATTACGACCACGGCGGAAAACCGCCAACATAGACAGCCACTTTAACACTCCGACCGCCACGGCGGTACAGACAAACAGCATGGCGTCACCACCAACAGTCAGGCGGAACACAATGTACCGCCCACTGTATTATGAGAGGCTAATCCGCCACCTTTTCCGGGGCGGATTCAACGCAAACAAAAACACGGCGGAAACAGGACTTGGAAGGGGAAACACTCACCTCTACACAACCCACGAGGAACCAGGACGCCATGGAGCCTGAACTCCAAATACTCCCTGAGATTGTCTTCCTGCTCCTCTACCAGGAGCGCGACCGACGGCGGCGACGACCACGGTGAGTGCTGCACCTACAACACAGGGGAGGGGGGAGGGAAAAGAGAGTGACACACACACGAAACACGCAACACCCCCACCCCCACCCACACCCACAACAACACACACATCAATACATGCTGAAATATTACATTTACACCCCCAACCCCTCCTGGAAGAACGCAAGGACAAAAGGAAATGAGTTGAACGATTGTAATCATGTAAAATCCATTAGTCAAAATTTTATATACACAATAATCAAATATGTACACCAAGAATTCAAGTCCAGGTACTACACCAATATAGTCCGTGGACCACTGGGCCCAAAATGCATGGGCGAGGCCCACACAAGATACCCGATCGAAACGGAGAGAACACTGCAGGGGCATCAGATCGAAAAAACAGGAACCTCAGGGAGAAGGGAAGGGGGGGGAACCCCAGCCAGATGAGTGCACAACGCCAGCTCCACAAGGGGGCTCCATGCCCATTGATGTATCCTGGGGAGTGCAAAGCCACAGTCTCACAAGTCTCTCCAGTGGGTGGTTTGTCCACTGCTTCATCCTGGGGAGTGCAAAGCCACAGTCTCTCAAGTGGGTGGTTTGCCCACTGCTTTATCCTGGGGACTGCAAAGCCACTGTCTCAAATTTCTCCAGTGGGTGGGTTTGCCATTGATGTATCCTGGGGAGTGCAAAGCCACAGTCTCTCAAGTGTCTCCAGTGGGTGGGTTGCCCATTGATGTATCCTGGGGAGTGCAAAGCTACAGTCTCTAAAGTGTCTCCAGTGGGTGGGTTGCCCATTGATGTATCCTGGGGAGTGCAAAGCCACAGTCTCTCAAGTGTCTCCAGTGGGTGGGTTGCCCATTGATGTATCCTGGGGAGTGCAAAGCCACAGTCTCTCAAGTCTCTCAAGTGGGTGGTTTGCCCACTGCTTTATCCTGGGGAGTGCAAAGCCACTGTCTCCCAAGTGTCTCCAGTGCATGGGTTGCCCATTGATGTATCCTGGGGAGTGCAAAGCTACAGTCTCTCAAGTGCCTCCAGTGGGTGGGTTGCCCATTGATGTATCCTGGGGAGTGCAAAGCCACAGTCTCTCAAGTGGGTGGTTTGCCCACTGCTTTATCCTGGAGAGTGCAAAGCCACAGTCTCTCAAGTCTCTCCAGGGGATGGGTTGCCCACTGATGTATCCTGGGGAGGGCAAAGCAACAGTCTCTCAAGTGGATAACAGTCTCCACTGGTTCTGGAGGGGGCTTTGTACCCAGAGTGCTTCATCCTGCCAAGGACACAGGTAGTGGATGCCTTTCTCCACTGGTTCTGGAGGGGGCTTTGTGCCCAGAGTGCTTCATCCTGCCAAGGACTCAGGTAGTGGATGCCTTTCTCCACTGGTTCTGGAGGGGGCTGTATGCCCAGAGTGCTTCATCCTGCCAAGGACTCAGGTAGTGGATGTGATACTCCACTGGTTCTGGAGGGGGCTTTGTGCCCAGAGTGCTTCATCCTGCCAAGGATTCAGGTAGTGGATGCCTTTCTCCACTGGTTCTGGAGGGGGCTTTGTGCCCAGAGTGCTTCAGCCTGCCAAGGACTCAGGTAGTGGATGCCTTTCTCCACTGGTTCTGGAGGGGGCTTTGTGCCCAGAGTGCTTCATCCTGCCAAGGACTCAGGTAGTGGATGCCTTTCTCTACTGGTTCTGGAGGGGACTGTGTGCCCAGAGTGCTTCATACTGCCAAGGACTCAGGTAGTGGATGTGATACTCCACTGGTTCTGGAGGGGGCTTTGTGCCCATAGTGCTTCATCCTGCCAAGGACTCAGGTAGTGGATGCCTTTCTCCACTGGTTCTGGAGGGGGCTTTGTGCCCAGAGTGCTTCATCCTGCCAAGGACTCAGGTAGTGGATGCCTTTCTCCACTGGTTCTGGAGGAGGCTTTGTGCCCAGAGTGCTTCATCCTGCCAAGGACTCAGGTAGTGGATGTGACAGTCCACTGACGGTGGGGCAACATGGAAGCTGCCCAGGCCCCTGGAACTGACCACCAGCCTCGTACGAATGACCAATGGGGATGGCAGCCATGTCTGCGGTGGTGCCAATGACTCAGGATGTGGTGTGGCCGCTGGCGGTGCTGGCGGCAGGCTCAGTAGCGACGGTGCTTGCGGCAGTCATTGGGCAGCGGTGCTGGTGGCGGGCTCACTGACCTCGGTGCTGGCGGCGGTGTCATGAGTGGCGGTGCTGGTGGCGGCCACACTGACCTCGGTGCTGGCGGCGGTGTCATGAGCAGCGGTGCTGGTGGCGGGCTCATTGACCTCGGTGCTGGCGGCGGTGTCATGAGCGGTGGTGCTGGTGGCGGGCTCACTGACCGCGGTGCTGCTGAGGGGCACAGTGTCTGCGGTGCTGGTGAAGGGCTCAGTATCTTGGGTGCTGGTGGCGGTGGTGCATGTGGCGGTGCCGGTCTTGTCCGCCGTACAGGTTGGCGGCAACGTTGACTTGCCTTTCTTTTTCAGGCCCTTCCCCACCTTGGATGGTGGCGCAGCTGTCTTGCCACTCCCAACTGTTGTCTTGGCTGAGCCCTTGGTGGCAGGTGTTTTGGCCTTCTCCCTCTGGGATGTGGGCAACTTCTTCTGTTTTGGAGGTGGGGGAATGTCCTTGGACTCGCTCCTTGGGACACTGGCAGCCCTGTTGCTTGGCACACTCCAGAATCTGGATATTTCTTGCACCACTGTGCCCGGTCATGTGGTGGCTGAGGTGCTGGGTTGGGAACTGGAAAGGAGGGCCCTAGGGGATGGGCGGGGGGGGGTGTAGGGAAGAGGTCAAAATTTGAAAGGAAAAGCTTTTTTGACACACTGGGACGGGTAGATGGAGGGGGTTTGGGAGTGGAGGAAGAGGTAGTGGTTGTAGGAGGTGTTCGTATGCTGACTTTGGGTGAAGGTGCATGGGCTGGAGGATGTTGTGAGGTGGAGGGCTGTTGGGTGGGTGTGTGGCTGCGTTTGTGTAGTTTGGGAGGAGGGCTCACAGACACACTGGGACAGGACACGGGATGTGTGAATGGTAGTTGGGGTGGTGACTGCACGTGAGCGGTGTGCTGGTGAGGGAGGTAGTGGCTGAAGATGTAGTGCATGCAGGTGTGAGTGGAGATGTGACAGGAAGGGAGGAGGGAGACGTGGAGGAGGGGGACACAGTGCAGGTAGTGGATGTTGGCATGTCTGCATGGGTATGATGCTTGTGTAAGAGCCTGTGGGATGTGTGGTGCTTATGTTTGCCAGAGCCACCCTTGTGTGTTGAGGTGTGTGCATGCTGGTCTGATGGTGTGCTTGGGATAGGCTGAGGTACTGGGGATTGGGTCTGGGTGGAGGAAGTTGGAGGGGGGAGGCTAGACACAGGGACAATGGCTGCCATCAGTGCGGAGGCCAGAGCCTGAAATGCTCGCTGTTGGGCTGCCTGGCCAGAATGAATGCCCGCCAGGATGGCATTGGTCTGTTGCAACTGCCTCTCTACACCCTGGATGGCATCCTGTAGGAGGCTGGCCTGGCTTGTAGTGGGTACCAAGGGGTACTTACACTCTGTACCAGGTCCAGTTATCCCTTATTAGTGTAGAAGAGTGGTTTCTAGCAGCTTAGGCTGGTAGAAGGTAGCTATAGCAGAGCAGCTTAGGCTGAAATAGGAGACCTGCAAAGCTCCTACTATACCACTGGTGTCATATGCACAATATCATAAGAAAACACAATACACAGATATACTAGAAATAAAGGTACTTTATGTTTATGACAATATGCCAAAAGTATCTCAGTGAGTGCTCTCAGTATGATGATAGCAAATATACACAAGATATATGTACACAATACCAAAAATATGCAGTATAGTATTAGAAAACTGTGCAAACAATGTATAGTTACAATAGGATGCAATGGGGACACATAGGGATAGGGGCAACACAAACCATATACTCCAAAAGTGGAATGCGAACCACGAATGGACCCCAAACCTATGTGACCTTGTAGAGGGTCGCTGGGACTGTAAGAAAACAGTGAGGGTTAGAAAAATAGCCCACCCCAAGACCCTGAAAAGTGGGTGCAAGTGCACCTAAGTTCCCCAGAGAGCACAGACGTCGTGATAGGGGAATTCTGCAAGGAAGACCAACACCAGCAGTGCAACAACAATGGATTTCCAGACGAGTACCTGTGGAACAAGGGGACCAAGTCCAAGAGTCACACTCAAGTCGGGAGTGGGCAGATGCCCAGGAAATGCCAGCTGTGGGTGCAAAGAAGCTGCCACCGGATGGTAGAAGCTGTGGATTCTGCAAGAACAAAGAGGGCTAGAAACTTCCCCTTTGGAGGATGGATGTCCCACGTCGTGAAGAAGCTTGCAGAGGTGTTTCCGTGCAGAAAGACCGCAAACAAGCCTTGCTAGCTGCAAGGGTCGCGGTTAGGGTTTTTGGATGCTGCTGTGGCCCAGGAGGGACCAGGATGTCGCCAATTGCGTGAGGAGACAGAGGGGGCGTCCAGCAAGACAAAGAGCCCACTCAGAAGCAAGCAGCACCCGCAGAAGTGCTGGAACAGGTACTACGAAGAGGAGTGAACCGGAGCTCACCTGAAGTCACAAAAGAAGGTCCCACGACGCCGGAGGACAACTCAGGAGGTCGTGCACTGCAGGTTAGAGGTTAGAAAAATAGCCCACCCCAAGACCCTGAAAAGTGAGTGCAAAGTGCACTAAAGTTCCCCAAAGGACATAGAAGTCGTGATAGGGGAATTCTGCAGGAAAGACACAAACCAGCAATGCAACAACAATGGATTTCCAGTCGAGGGTACCTGTGGAACAAGGGGACCAAGTCCAAAAGTCACAAGCAAGTCGGAGATGGGCAGATGCCCAGGAAATGCCAGCTGTGGGTGCAAAGAAGCTGCTACTGGACAGTAGAAGCTGAGGATTCTGCAGGAACGACAAGGGGTAGAGACTTCCCCTTTGGAGGATGGATCCCCCATGCCGTGGAGAGTCGTGCAGAAGTATTTTCCTGAAGAAAGACCGCCAACAAGCCTTGCTAGCTGCAAGTCGTGCGTTTAGTGTTTTTGGATGCTGCTGTGGCCCAGGAGGGACCAGGATGTCACCAATTGCGTCTGGGGACAGAGGGGGTGCCCAGCAAGACAAGGAGCCCTCTCAGAAGCAGGCAGCACCCGCAGAAGTGCCAAAACAGGCACTACGAAGAGGAGTGAAACGGTGCTCACCCGAAGTCGGACAAAGGAGTCCCACGTCGTCGGAGGACAACTTAGAAAGTCGTGCAATGCAGGTTAGAGTGCCGTGGACCCAGGCTTGGCTGTGCACAAAGGATTTCCGCCGGAAGTGCACAGAGGCCGGAGTAGCTGCAAAAGTTGCGGTTCCCAGCAATGCAGTCTGGCGTGGGGAGGCAAGGACTTACCTCCACCAAACTTGGACTGAAGAGTCACTGGACTGTGGGAGTCACTTGGACAGAGTTGCTGGACTCAAGGGACCTCGCTCGTCATGCTTAGAGGAGACCCAGGGTACGGGTGATGCAGTTCTTTGGTGCCTGCGGTAGCAGGGGGAAGATTCCGTCGACCCACGGAAGATTTCTTCGGAGCTTCTAGTGCAGAGAGGAGGGAGACTACCCCCACAGCATGCACCACCAGGAAAACAGTCGAGAAGGCGGCAGGATCAGCGTTACAGAGTTGCAGTAGTCGTCTTCGCTACTTTGTTGCAGTTTTGCAGGCTTCCAGCGCGGTCAGCAGTCAATTCCTTGGCAGAAGGTGAAGAGAGAGATGTTATCTAAGGAAATCCCCAAAGCAGAGACCCTAAATAGCCAGAAAAGAGGGTTTGGCTACTTAGGAAAGAAGATAGGCTAGCAACACCTGAAGGAGCCTATCAGAAGGAGTCTCTGACGTCACCTGTTGGCCCTGGCCACTCAGAGCAGTCCAGTGTGCCAGCAGCACCTCTGTTTCCAAGATGGCAGAGGTCTGGAGCACACTGGAGGAGCTCTGGGCACCTCCCAGGGGAGGTGCAGGTCAGGGGAGTGGTCACTCCCCTTTCCTTTGTCCAGTTTCGCACCAGAGCAGGGCTGAGGGGTCCCTGAACCGGTGTAGGCTGGCTTATGCAGAAATGGGCATTTCCAGAGGCTGGGGGAGGCTACTCCTCCCCAGCCCTGACACCTTTTTCCAAAGGGAGAGGGTTTAACACCCTCTCTCTGAGGAAGTCCTTTGTTCTGCCATCCTGGGCCAAGCCTGGCTGGACCCCAGGAGGGCAGAAACCTGTCTGAGGGGTTGGCAGCAGCAGCTGCAGTGAAACCCCGGGAAAGGTAGTTTGGCAGTACCCAGGTCTGAGCTACAGACCCGTGGGATCATGGGATTGTGCCAACAATGCCAGGATGGCATAGAGGAGGCAATTCCATGATCATAGACATGTTACATGGCCATATTCGGAGTTACCATTGTGAAGCTACACATAGGTATTGACCTATGTGTAGTGCACGCGTGTAATGGTGTCCCCGCACTCACAAAGTCCCAGGGTGCCCACACACTAAGTAACTTTGCACCTAACCTTTACCAGGTAAAGGTTAGACATATAGGTGACTTATAAGTTACTTAAGTGCAGTGTAAAATGGCTGTGAAATAACGTGGACGTTATTTCACTCAGGCTGCAGTGGCAGGCCTGTGTAAGAATTGTCAGAGCTCCCTATGGGTGGCAAAAGAAATGCTGCAGCCCATAGGGATCTCCTGGAACCCCAATACCCTGGGTACCTCAGTACCATATACTAGGGAATTATAAGGGTGTTCCAGTATGCCAATGTAATGCAAATTGGTAAAATTGGTCACTAGCATGTTAGTGACAATTTGAAAGAAATGAGAGAGCATAACCACTGAGGTTCTGGATAGCAGAGCCTCAGTGAGACAGTTAGTCATAACACAGGTAACACATTCAGGGCACACTTATGAGCACTGGGGCCCTGGTTGGCAGGGTCCCAGTGACACATACAACTAAAACAACATATATACAGTGAAAAATGGGGGTAACATGCCAGGCAAGATGGTACTTTCCTACAATGCCTCCCACATATCTAGGCCTTGCATTCACACAGAGACAGGCACATAGCGGATTGACAAATGTGTGCAATAAAATTTTATTTTTACTACCTCAGTGTTGGCTGACTCTGTGCTCGCTGTTCTCGTCCATAGGGCACGTCCGCTGGGGCAGGTGAGGAGATGGCGGCATCCTCCGGTGTACAGACTGCTGGTGGACCTGTCGACAATGGAAGAGAGACATGTAATAGTCACCTACAGACTTGATCGTGCCACAATCCAGGAACTGTGTGCCCAGTTGGTGCCAGACTTGATGTCAGCTATCCACAATCCCAAAGGAATCCCCCCTCTAGTGCAGGTCCTGTCAGTACTCCATTTCCTAGCAAGTGGGTCTTTTCAAACTACAGTGACCATAGCATCAGGGATGTCTCAGCCTGTGTTCTCAAACGTGTTGTCCACATGCGCAGCTACATCATTTTCCCTCAGGTGGAGGATTTGCCTACAGTGAAAGGAGACTTCTATGCCCTGGGACATATCCCCAACACCATAGGTGCCATTGATGGGACACATGTGGCCTTGGTCCCCCCACGCAGAAGTGAACAGGTGTACAGAAACTGGAAGAGCTACCATTCCATGAATGTGCAGATGGTATGTTTGGCAGACCAGTACATCTCCCATGTGAACGCCAAGTGTCCTGGCTGAGTGCATGACACTTACATTCTGAGGGATAGCAGCATCCCTTATTTGATGGGGCAACTCCAGAGGCACCGTGTGTGGCTAATAGGTGAGGACAAGGACCCTATACCGTGTGAATAGTTGTCTGGGTCTGGGGTTGTCCCTAAGGGTTAGTGTGTGTCTAACTGTTGTCCCTCGAAATTTGCAGGTGAATCTGGGTACCCCAACCTGTCATGGCTACTGACCCCTGTGAGAAATCCCAGGACAAGGGCAGAGGAACGCTACAATGAGGCACATGGGCGAACTAGGAGAGTCATAGAGAGGACGTTCGGCCTCCTGAGGGCCAGGTTCCGGTGCCTCCATATGACAGGTGGTTCCCTCTACTACTCACCAAAGAAGGTGTGCCAGATCATCGTGGCCTGCTGTATGCTGCACAACTTGGCTTTGCAATGACAGGTGCCTTTTCTGCAGGAGGATGGTCCAGAAGGGGGTCTTGTGGCAGCTGTGGAGCCTGTGGACAGTGAAGAAGAGGAGGCAGAAGAGGAGAACATAGGCAACAGAAACAACGTGATCCAGCAATACTTTCAGTGAGACAAAGGTAAGAAGACATCACTGTCTCCTACATCTGATAAAATTGTAAGACCTATCATCTGTCTGTCACTTTTACCCAGTGTATGGGCCCTGACTTGTCACTTTGCCTTTCCATTTAACAGATGTTGGTCCCACTGTGTGACCTCTGGTATGTTACCTCATGGACTAGTGCTGTGTGACATAGGTATGTTGACAAATTGAATGGACATTGGTATTTTCCTCAGTTCTGGCAAATACACATTTGTGAAAGCACAGACTGATTCCAGATTGTTTTGTGAATCAACGGTGTTTATTTAAGTGCAAAATAGTGGAGGTGGTTTTAAAGTGGTCAGGGGTGATGGTGGAGGAATGTCCATGGCAGAGTCCAGTCTATTTGTCTCACAGGTGCATTGCCAAAAGGGGCATAGGAAGTGGAGATAGGGCAGTTTGAGGATGGACAGGGTGACAAAGTGGGACAGAAGGATGACAATCAGGGTGGTCTCATTTCTTGGCTGGGGTCTTGGCATTGTTCTCTGTCTTTGTCCTGGATCTCAGGGAACGTTTGTGGGGTGGTTCTCCATCTGCAGGGGTTGTGGTGCTGGTGTCGTGGTCCTGTGGCGGTGCCTCCTGTCCACTAGCACCGGCGGAGGTGGTGGGCAGTTCATCATCCAGGCTAGTGTCAGAGGCCCCTTGTTGTGCCACAGTGTCCCTCCTGGTGTTCACAAGGTCCTTCAGCACCCTTACAATGGTGCCCAGGGTGGTATTGATGGATTTGAGTTCCTCCCTGAAGCCCAAATACTGTTCCTCCTGCAGCCACTGTGTCTCCTGAAACTTGGCCAGTACCGTTGCCATCGTCTCCTGGGAATGATGGTACGCTCCCATGATGTTGGAGAGGGCCTCATGGAGAGTGGGTTACCTGGGCCTGTCCTCCCCCTGTCGCACAGCAGACCTCCCAGTTCCCCTGTTTTCCTGGGCCTCGGTCCCCTGAACCGTGTGCCCACTGCCACTGCCCCCAGGTCCCTGCTGTTCTTGGGGTGGTGGGTTTGCCTGGGTTCCCTGTAGTGGTGGATACACTGCTGCTTGACCTGTCCTGGGGACAGAGGTATGGGCCTGCTGGGTGGGTGCTGTGCTGGTGTTTCCTGAGGGGGAGGCTCTGTGTTGGCCTGTGACTGTGTCAGGGGAACCGACTGTCCCGAGGTCCCAGATGGGCTGGGCTGTTCATCTAGATCCAGTTGGACAGAGCTGCTGTCATCACTATGGACCTCTTCTGTGGGGGGGTGGACATGTCTGGAACCTCCTATCTGGTGACGTTGGGTAGGGGTCCTGCAGGGGTGTAAAAGCATGATTATTGTATCTGTGTGTGCCATGGTGTGCAATGGGTGGGTGACCCTGTACCCCAGTGCTTCCATTCTTGTGTAGGACCTTGTGTGATAATTGTTTTGGGGTCTGTGCTGGTATCTGTAGTGGACATGCTATGGTGATGGGTGTCCATGCTTTGGTGTTGAATGCAGGGCTTGGTGTTGGGATGTGTGGTTTGTGATAATGGGACATATGTGAGGAGTTGGAGTGATGGGGGTGAGGGCGAGGGTGGACATATGTGATAGCATGCAGGTAGGGTGGGGGATGTAATAGTTAAGAGTTGACTTACCAGAGTCCATTCCTCCTGCTACTCCTGCGAGGCCCTCAGGATGCACTATAGCCAAGACCTGCTCCTCCCATGTTGTTAGTTGTGGGGGAGGATGTGGGGATCCGCCGCCAGTCCTCTGAACTGCAATGTGGTGTCTTGAGACCACGGAACACACCTTCCCCCGTAGGTCGTTCCACCTCTTCCTGATGTCATCCCGTGTTCTTGGGTGCTGTCCCATGCATTGACCCTGTCCACGATTCTGCGCCATAGCTCCATCTTCCTAGCTATGGAGGTGTGCTGCACCTGTGATCCGAATAGCTGTGACTCTACCCGGATGATTCCCTCCACCATGACCCTGAGCTCCTCCTCAGAAAACCTGGGGTGTCTTTGCGGTGCCATGGGGTGGTGTGGGTGATGTGTGAGTTGGTGTGTGTTGTGATGTGTGAGGGGATGTGTTGGTGTGTGTTGTGTGAGGTGCGTGGATATTGTGTAAGTGATGGTGCTGAGTGCCTGTGGATGCTAGTTTGTTGATGGTGATGTGTCTTTCTGGCCTTCTGTTGCTAGTCTGGTCGTAAGGGTTTGTGGGTGATGTGGGTGTGTGTTTTATATTGTATTGAGTGTGTGGGAGTGGTGTGTGTATGTGTATCAGGTGTGTGTATTTCAAATTGTCCAATGTGGTTGCATTTTGTAAATGTGTGTGTATTTCGAGCGTGGCGGTGTGTACCGCCAATGGAATACCGTGGTTTAAAGACCACCACGTGGATTCGTTGGTCGTGATAGTGTGGGTGTATTCCTGATGGCATGATGGTGGAGGTTTTGGTATCGCCAGTTTATCACTGACCTTTGGTGTGGCGGATTTGTGTGGGTGTCTGAATTTTGGAGGATTCCGAGCTGTGGGTCATAATAGCTGTAGCGGAATTCTGCGGCGGTGTGTTGGTGGTCTTCTGCACGGCGGTAAGCGCCATTTACCGCTAATGTTGTAATGAAGGCCATAATGTTCAAATGTGGGAGAGCAGTACCTCCAGTATCGCTTAGGAGAAAGATACTATATTTACATCATGAAGAACATCTTGGAGTATCTAAAACCAAACAAAGAATGGTAAAACAACAAGTATTTGTGGCCTGGACTTGATAAACAAATTGAAAGAAAACAAGATTGCATGGAATGCAATAAGTCTGATAAGTGCCAGAAGACTTTTAAACCACCTTCATCACCCATTGCATGCCCCAACATGTTTTGGAAGAAGATAGTTTTAGATGTGGTAGGTCCAGTGGAATATGACGATGGTGAATACAAATATATTCTGGGCACAATGGACCATTTCTCAAAATGGTCAGGGATTGAAATAGTAAATAAGGCAGAATGTATAAGGATCATTTCATTTTTAGATAATTTTTTTATCAGAGGTCTACCTAAGATTATGATTAGGTACAATGGACCTTAATTCACAGCCGAGAAATGTAAGGGCTTTTTGAAAAGAAATGGTAAAATTCATAATTCTACCCCATTATATCATCCAGAAGGAAATGGTTTAGTGGAGCGCTTCAACTGGGTTATTAAAGGTAGTATTCAATTGGCTTGGAGTAATGGCTTGAATTGGGAATTTGAGTTATTTAAGTTAATTTGGGCTTATAGAATTACTCCCAGTAGTGTCACTGAAGAAAGCCCATTTTCCTTGATGAGCGGTTGAGAAGCTATTGGCAAAGAACTTGTTTGGTTATCATCTGTAAAAAAAAGTGTAGCGGTCTCACGATCAAGTGAAAATGAAAATGAATAAGGTCCAACAAGCATATAGGGAGTGGTATGACAAGGAAATCGGAACCAGAAAGTCTAATATGAAATATGGAGACTGGATTAGAGTAAGAAAAGAAAGGAAAGTTCGGAAAGGAGAAAGCATTTTTTCAGGGTCACTCAGGGTGTGTGAAATGTTCTGTAACTCAGTTAAATTAAGTGATGGGAAAGTGTGGAATTTGGACAAAGGTCCCAAGTGCAGGAATGACAGACAAGCTGAAAGAGAGAATGTCAAGAGTTATGATTAGATAGAAACA
Organism: Pleurodeles waltl; assembly: GCF_031143425.1. NCBI lineage: Eukaryota > Metazoa > Chordata > Amphibia > Caudata > Salamandridae > Pleurodeles > Pleurodeles waltl. The sequence continues at coordinate 853,066,985 of NC_090444.1, forward strand.
GATGAAGAAGTAAATAGGAAGGAGGGAAATTCAGAAATACAAATGGATAAGAGTGCTCGGGCTCTACTACTTGATTGTAGAACTTCTGATATTCAAAACTTACAGAATAATAGAAACAAGAACAGCCAAATCAATACTGGTAGATTTGGCAAACTTATTTCCAAACCAAAAAGGTTTGATGAGTTTGTATGTGTTAATACAGCTTAATACCACACAGACTAGTATGTTTTATTTCTCTGGTAAGTTAAGTTCTTGATTAATCAATTGTTGTGCATTTATAAAAATGCAACCTGCTATTAGTTAACTTATGTAATAAGATATGTTATGAAGTTAATCTACTATTTCAGTTTTTAACATGTAAAAGGGGAAGATGTGTTGTAAAGTAAATAATAATCGCACTGAAGATTCCATGGGTGGCGGTTGCGGGTAAGTGTTAAGGGTCCTGTGCCTGTATGACAGGTCTGGCGCTGTTAAATAAAGAACCTATTCTCAGCTATTCTGTTGTGGTTACCACATCATGTTGTTTGTTTAGTCTCTTCAGGGCTCAAACATGAGTTAAATCCATGCCAGGTCCAAAAGAGGGTGCTGCACGTTTCTTTTCTCTAAATTCCCCTTTCCCCCGGTGTTCTCTGGGGTGGCTTGTTGCCTCTTTGGAGTACAAGGTAGACATCTCTGCAGCTGAACATGATGAAACAGATACTGAAAACAATATACAAAAGATGGAGCAAAAATACAAATGATGAGATATACTAGTAGATCTCATTCAGATGTTCTCAGACTTACCTAATCAATATATGCTAGATGGGCGAATTGCTCCGAGTATGTCCCTTGATGCCATGTGCGGTGTTGGTCACAACATGGAAGCTAAGGGCAGTTGTCTCACTGTAGCTGAGAAGAGAGGCACGTACAGAGGAATAAGACATCCAAAGACATACATGAGGATGGTATGGTGATGTGTTTAATAGCAATCACACCAGGTCTTCTCTTCGGTGTTAACAAATGGGCTGAATGAATGATTCTTGTCCTGCTATTCCAATGTCGTAGTATTAAAAAGAGCAACAAAGGAAATCACAATCAAAAACTGAATAAAATGGAAACATGGGTGAATATAGGAATGTGATACCGTAGACATATACCTATTCTGTCAGTTATAAAGGGAGAGGTATGTTAGACAAAATTTCAAAAGAGCAGACATTTTTCTTACCAGTCTCTACCATCCTTCTGTTGTATGTAGCATGTCCTGGTTTTGGTGTAGCACTACGAGCAAGATTAGAGATGGTGACACATGGTTGAATAAACAGCACAGGCCCTTAAATGTCGAATAAAACAAAAAGTGTATGAGCAGATTAGCATTAAAAAATGTGTCAGTATAAGATATACTTGACTAAGGTTTTTATCAAAATGAAACACAAATTAAACCTTTTAGGGTGCAAGAAAGGAGTATAAATCCCCTTTAGGATGTTAGCGTTATTGGTAATGTACATACATACCTGTGTGTGTGATAGGGGGTGGGTTTGGAGACATTGGGAAGTATTACTTCCCCAGCTGAAGCAAGCAAAATACTTGTAATGGTGACTGTATCAGAGGGGAAGGAAGAGTACCAGGAACTAAATATAACTAGCAGATTTAAAGTGTGTGTGTGTTAGAGGATGTGTATGAAGGTTATGTGCGTGATATTTGCATCACAGTTGAGGGTGGTGAAAGAATATGGTTGTGGAGGAATAGGATAACTTTTAAGTACACAGAGAAGGTTTAGTTATTTTCTGGCCTTGTGTTAGGGTTGTCTGTAGCATGGGAGGCTATGTAGCAGGTGAGACTGCATTGTTGAGTTAACAGATTCCTCAATGGGACCAAGATGGAGACAGGATCCTGGGGTGCCTGTAATAGCTTTTGCCAGCTGAATCCTGGAAAACATAATGATCGCCTGCCTCCTCTCATCCTAACACTTTTTCTTAATGCTCCCAATGCATTTACAGAGTCTTAGACCTCTGGCAACTAAGCTGCCTTCTGTACTACACTGAGGGTAAATGGAGGCAGATCATGTCATTTTTATAGAGTTTAACAATAGATTTAATTGCAAGAGCAGTCTCCTCCTCAGTGAGAAACGCCTCTTCCTCTTGAGTGTTGTAATCTGTATCTTAGGAGCTGGATGCAGTTCTGGTTGGCTGCAGGGTCACATACTGCACGGGGAATAGGGCAGAGTTAGAGGTGTATTTCTGTGGTTTGAAGTGAATTGATGCTAGGTGTATGTGATTTGGGTCACGTGTACAGTATTTGCCTATTCCTATCCACTGAGAGGTTTCCACCTTGGTAGCGAAGTTAGCATTTCAGTGGTGGAGGTCTCTGCCCCAGTGACTGACATTTCCAACAACTAGGCAGAACATAAAATATGGTTGTAAAGTACCTTTATGGTTACATCTGCAAGCAAATGATGCTGAACACCTCATTGCAGGGGTTGCAAACATGTAAGTCTACATCTAAGTGTAAATCTCCACTCTGAAATGGTGAATAGCAAACAACTGTAGAGTTATGCCTAGGTGGAGTAGTAAATATACAAATGATTAAATATGCACATATATAATATATATATCTTTGTAACAGTGCAAAAAACGAATGCACTGCTACCCTGTTGTGGTCATTTTACAGAACCACAGCTAACAAATTGGTGTTTGTACATTTCTACCCTAAGATTCCTATTTTTAAAACAGGTTTTATTTATTTTTATCACAAAATAGAACAAGTTACCACTATACCAGTGCATTCTGTCCGTATAAACAGTATTTTCATATCATCACAACGTTTTGCAATTCTTCATCTAGTGGTCCAGTTCTCGCCCCCCCTCCCCCTACTCCTCCACCCTTTCCGTAGTTAGAAGGAAAAAACTATGCCCTGTGTTACATTGCATTTGGTGCCGCTTGTCCTCATGTATAAGGCAACGTATTGTTGTGATATGAAAATTTCCCAGCGCTGGTGAAAAACGTTTATTGTGCCTGGGAGTCCCATTGGTGAGAGCAATTAAGCAATTAGGCCTTATGCAAGTGACTCTCCCTGTGGGGAGGACCCCGGGGAGATCCCCGGTGAGGAGAGAGCAGGATTTTTCAGTGCACCGAGCAGTGTTCCCCAGGCTCGGACAGTTCCCAATGTGCCAGTTCCGCAACGTTCCTCCCCCAGAGGGAGCGCTCCCTCGCAGTCAGCCAATTTTACTAATTCTGTGTGCCATGTTGTCAGCCTGGGTCCCACCCGATCCTTCCAATGTCAAGTTCTCTCTCTTTTGGCCAAAATAAAGCCTAGATCTTGAAATCTGCTGTTTGCCTTTACCTTAGGGGTGTGGGGAAACCAATCTAGCAAGCAATGTGTAGGAGGCTGGCCTGGTTTGTAGTGCTACCAAGGGGTACTTACACTCTGCACCAGGTCCAGTTATCCCTTATTAGTGTAGAAGAGGTGTCTAGCAGCTTAGGCTGATAGAAAAGGGTAGCTTAGCAGAGCAGCTTAGGCTGAACTAGGAGACGTGTGAAGCTCCTACTATACCACTGGTGTCATATGCACAATATCATAAGAAAACACAATACACAGATATACTAAAAATAAAGGTACTTTATTTTTATGACAATATGCCAAAGTATCTCAGTGAGTACCCTCAGTATAAGGATCGCAAATATACACAAGATATATGTACACAATACCAAAAATAAGCAGTAATAGCACTAGAAAACAGTGCAAGCAATGTACAGTCACAATAGATTGCAATGGGAGCACATAGGTATAGGGCCAACACAAACCATATACTCTAGAAGTGGAATGCGAACCACGAATGGACCCCAAACCTATGTGAGCTTGTAGAGGGTCGCTGGGACTGTAAGAAAACAGTGAGGGTTAGAAAAATAGCCCACCCCAAGACCCTGAAAAGTGGGTGCAAAGTGCACCTAAGTTCCCCAGAGAGCACAGACGTCGTGATAGGGGAATTCTGCAAGGAAGACCAACACCAGCAATGCAACAACGATGGATTTCCAGATGAGTACCTGTGGAACAAGGGGACCAAGTCCAAGAGTCACACTCAAGTCGGGAGTGGGCAGATGCCCAGGAAATGCCAGCTGTGGGTGCAAAGAAGCTGCCACCGGATGGTAGAAGCTGTGGATTCTGCAAGAACAAAGAGGGCTAGAAACTTCCCCTTTGGAGGATGGATGTCCCACGTCGTGAAGAAGCTTGCAGAGGTGTTTCCGTGCAGAAAGACCGCAAACAAGCCTTGCTAGCTGCAAGGGTCGCGGTTAGGGTTTTTGGATGCTGCTGTGGCCCAGGAGGGACCAGGATGTCGCCAATTGCGTGAGGAGACAGAGGGGGCGTCCAGCAAGACAAAGAGCCCACTCAGAAGCAAGCAGCACCCGCAGAAGTGCTGGAACAGGTACTACGAAGAGGAGTGAACCGGAGCTCACCTGAAGTCACAAAAGAAGGTCCCACGACGCCGGAGGACAACTCAGGAGGTCGTGCACTGCAGGTTAGAGTGTCGGGGACCCAGGCTTGGCTGTGCACAAAGGAAATCCTGGAAGAGTGCACAGAAGCCGGAGCAGCTGCAAATCATGCGGTACCCAGCAATGCAGTCTAGCGTGGGGAGGCAAGGACTTACCTCCACTAAACTTGGACTGAAGAGTCACTGGACTGTGGGAGTCACTTGGACAGAGTTGCTGAGTTCCAGGGACCACGCTCGTTGTGCTAAGAGGGGACCCAGAGGACCGGTGATGCAGTCTTTTGGTGCCTGTGGTTGCAGGGGGAAGATTCCGTCGACCCACGGGATATTTCTTCGGAGCTTCTAGTGCAGAGAGGAGGCAGACTACCCCCACAGCATGCACCACCAGGAAAACAGTCGAGAAGGCTGCTGGATCAGCGATACAAGGTTGCAGTAGTCATCTTTGCTACTTTGTTGCGGTTTTGCAGGCGTCCAGAGCAGTTAGCAGTCGATTCCTTGGCAGAAGGTGAAGAGAGAGATGCAGAGGAACTCTGATGAGCTCTTGCATTCGTTATCTAAAGAATTCCTCAAAGCAGAGACCCTAAATAGCCAGAAAAGGAGGTTTGGCTACCTAGGAAGGAGGATAGGCTAGCAACACAGGTAAGAGCCTATCAGAAGGAGTCTCTGACTTCACCTGCTGGCCCTGGCCACTCAGAGCAGTCTAGTGTGCCAGCAGCACCTCTGTTTCCAAGATGGCAGAGGTCTGGAGCACACTGGAGGAGCTCTGGGCACCTCCCAGGGGAGGTGCAGGTCAGGGGAATGGTCACTCCCCTTTCGTTTGTCCAGTTTCGCGCCAGAGCAGGGCTGGGGGATCCCTGAACCGGTGTAGACTGGCTTATGCAGAGATGGGCACCATCTGTGCCCATGAAAGCATTTCCAGCGGCTGGGGGAGGCTACTCCTCCCCAGCCCTGACACCTTTTTCCAAAGGGAGAGGGTGTAACACCCTCTCTCTGAGGAAGTCCTTTGTTCTGCCTTCCTGGGCCAAGCCTGGCTGGACCCCAGGAGGGCAGAAACCTGTCTGAGGGGTTGGCAGCAGCAGCAGCTGCATTAAAACCCCAGGAAAGGTAGTTAGGCAGTACCCGGGTCTGTGCTAGAGACTCGGGGATCATGGAATTGTCTCCCCAATGCCAGAATGGCATTGGGGTGACAATTCCATGATCTTAGACATGTTACATGGCCATGTTCGGAGTTACCATTGTGACGCTATACATATGTCGTGACATATGTATAGTGCACACGTGTAATGGTGTCCCCGCACTCACAAAGTCCGGGGAATTTGCCCTGAACAATGTGGGGGCACCTTGGCTAGTGCCAGGGTGCCCACACACTAAGTAACTTAGCACCCAACCTTTACCAGGTAAAGGTTAGGCATATAGGTGACTTATAAGTTACTTAAGTGCAGTGGTAAATGGCTGTGAAATAACGTGGACGTTATTTCACTCAGGCTGCAGTGGCAGGCCTGTGTAAGAATTGTCAGAGCTCCCTATGGGTGGCAAAAGAAATGCTGCAGCCCATAGGGATCTCCTGGAACCCCAATACTCTGGGTACCTCAGTACCATATACTAGGGAATTATAAGGGTGTTCCAGTATGCCAATGTAAATTGGTGAAATTGGTCACTAGCCTGTTAGTGACAATTTGGAAAGAAATGAGAGAGCATAACCACTGAGGTTCTGGTTAGCAGAGCCTCAGTGAGACAGTTAGTCATCACACAGGTAACACATACAGGGCACACTTATGAGCTCTGGGACCCTGGCTGGCAGGGTCCCAGTGACACATACAACTAAAACAACATATATACAGTAAAATATAGGGATAACATGCCAGGCAAGATGGTACTTTCCTACACAATGTCCAGGGAATAAGGGGTTCTTCTTGTCCGTTATCTCCGCTAGTGTGCTTGTGACCCCTTCCCAATAATCCGACAGTTGGCGGCACTCCAGTAGCATGTGTATAAAATTAGCACCCACTTCTGGGCTTCTGGGGCATGATGCATCTGCTATTCTAAAATGTTAAATGATTCTATCTGGGGTAAGGTAAGCTCTATGGAGGATATGATAAATGTGTTATTTGAAGCGTGCATTTCTAGAAATTTTCGGGACGCACTGTAGAATGGACTCCCATGCTGCCTCTGGGATAGGGATTCCTAAGTCTTGCTCCCATCGAACCCTTAGTGTGTCCAATGAATGTAGTGTATCTGTTGGTAATGAGTGGTAGAGGCAAGTGATGGCTTTGAAGGTGCCAGCAGATAAAGCTTTGCAGTGGCAGCTTTGTAAGACTTTGGGCTCGGTGCTCCTGGACCGCCAGTGTCGGACTATAGCTGCAATTACTTACCCATATAGTAAGAAGTGACCCAGGAGTAAATCAAAGTCCGTTTGCAGGTCTTCAAACAAGAGCATTACTGAGTCTCTAAAAAAGACTCCCACTACTGTAATCCCCACCTCCACCCATTCCTGTAATTCTCTCCAGTTGCCCCCATGAGGGATGAAATGTAAGAGTCGGAGAGGAAGGTCTGGGGTGTATGGGACCTGTGTAAATGTTCTCTGGAGGCAGCGAGCCCCACATCTCTGAATAACTCTGAATTCTCTGCAGTCAACATTTGGGGTATGCCTGACTCGAAGCAAAGTTCGTGCTAGGTCTTCCAACAGTGGAACCGTGGGGGCAAAGTTTTTCTCGGGCCTGCCTACCCACCATCCACTGTGTGAACCACTGTAATTGGGCGGCTAGATAATAGGATTCAATGTCTGGGACCGCAAGCCTCCCTCATCCGCTTAGTGGGGTGACTCATCGTGGCCAAGGCCACACGGCGGCCCCCAGCCCCTCATAGGAAGGATGCTATGATGGAGTGTAACTTTGTAAAGAATGGTCAATCTGGTAAATCGTTACCCCCAGATAATGGAGACAATGAGGTTCCCAAGTGAGCTGCTCTAGAGAGTCAGGAGTATCTTCCACCACTGAAAAAAGATGAGTTTTTTGCCAGTTCACTTTTAAACCTGAGTGTTCGCCAAAGTTTTCTAGCATCCCTCTTGCCGCAGCCAAGTCCCTCCCTGTATTGCTAAGGAAGAGCAGTAGATCATCTGCATAGAGGAAAATCCTCTGGAACGTGGTTCCTACCCTGAATCCTCTGTATACCATCCCAGAACGAGACCAATGTGCTAGTGGCTCCATGGCTATTGTGAAGAGTTGGGGCAATAGTGGACATCGTTGTCAGGTGCCCCTTTCTACTACATAGCTGTCGGAAATCAGTCTCCCCATACGGACCCTAGCTACTGGTTCTGTATAGAGGATCCGAGGTCAGTCAACAAAGGACCTGCCCAACCACATATGGAGATAACATTACACAAGTAATCCCATTCTATCCTATTGAAGGCCTTCTCACTGTCAATGGCCAAAATAGCTGCATGTTGCCTGAAGAGTCATCAACAACCACTGTATGTTAATTGCTGTATTCCGCCCTGATACACAGCCTGCTTGGTTTGGGTGAATTAGCTTAGGCATGTGCGGGAGCAGTCTATTTGCTAGTATTTTACTGAGGATCGTATAGTCAACTTTCAACATGGACAACGGGTGGTAAGCTTCAAAATCCATTGCTGGTTTCCCACGTTTTAAGAGGGGCACCACCAGTGCTTCCTTGGTAGTTTGTGGTAATTTCCCTATCTCCTTAGCTGCCGTATATAACCCTACCAACAGTGGTTCTAACTCTGCCACATATGCAGCATAGAATTCCGTCAGAAGCCTGTCTGAGCCTGGGACCTTACCTCTCGCCAACCCTTTGATCGCCCCTCGTACCTCCTGCACCATGATGGCAGCTCCCAGCTCCTCTGCTTCTTCCTCGGACAACCAGGGGAGGTTTGTACCTGAAACATAGTCGTGGAGGACGCAAAGTTCATGAGTTCTTTTGCTGGTGTACAGGCTTTGGTAATACTGGGTAAAGCAATCACTAATATCTGGTTGGGAGTGTAATGTGGCTCCCGCATTCAAGATAAGCTCTACTATGGGTGGGCCTCTCTTGGAATGGTTGGTAAGCCATGCTAAGAGTGGCCGAAACAATCGCACTCCACATGTGATCTCCCAATGTACGTGTGGTAGTCGTATGAGCGGAGTCTTTCAGCGCAATCTGCCACCTTCTCTATGGTTTCAAATAATACTATGTGAGTTTCTGGGTGTTCAGGGTGGGCTAGTTCTGCCGCTCTAAGCTTCCGTTCAGCATCTGTAAGTTCGCAGAGTAGTGCTCCTCAGACACCAATTGACTCCGTCACGCAACCACCTCGAATCACTATTGTGAATGCATCCCACTCCACCAGCGAGAAGGAGCCAGTTCCAGTATTCATGGCAAAGTAGTCCTTAAATTTGCACCCGAGTGGCCTCTAAAAATTGTGGATCTTCTAGTGCCTCAGTGTAGGAAAGTACCATCTTGCCTGGCATGTTACCCCCATTTTTCACTGTATATATGTTGTTTTAGTTGTATGTGTCACTGGGACCCTGTTCACCAGGGCCCCAGTGCTCATAAGTGTGCCTGAATGTGTTACCTGTGTAGTGACTAACTGTCTCACTGAGGCTCTGCTAATCAGAACCTCAGTGGTTATGCTCTCTCATTTCTTTCCAAATTGTCACTAACAGGCTAGTGACTAATTTTACCAATTTACATTGGCTTACTGGAACACCCTTATAATTCCCTAGTATATGGTACTGAGGTACCCAGGGTATTGGGGTTCCAGGAGATCCCTATGGGCTGCAGCATTTCTTTTGCCACCCATAGGGAGCTCTGACAATTCTTACACAGGCCTGCCACTGCAGCCTGAGTGAAATAACGTCCACGTTATTTCACAGCCATTTTACACTGCACTTAAGTAACTTATAAGTCACCTATATGTCTAACCTTTACCTAGTAAAGGTTAGGTGCAAAGTTACTTAGTGTGAGGGCACCCTGGCACTAGCCAAGGTGCCCCCACATTGTTCAGAGCCAATTCCCTGAACTTTGTGAGTGCGGGGACACCATTACACGCGTGTACTACATATAGGTCACTACCTATATGTAGCTTCACAATGGTAACTCCGAATATGGCCATGTAACATGTCTATGATCATGGAATTGCCCCCTCTATGCCATCCTGGCATAGTTGGCACAATCCCATGATCCCAGTGGTCTGTAGCACAGACCCTGGTACTGCCAAACTGCCCTTCCTGGGGTTTCACTGCAGCTGCTGCTGCTGCCAACCCCTCAGACAGGCATCTGCCCTCCTGGGGTCCAGCCAGGCCTGGCCCAGGATGGCAGAACAAAGAACTTCCTCTGAGAGAGGGTGTTACACCCTCTCCCTTTGGAAAATGGTGTGAAGGCAGGGGAGGAGTAGCCTCCCCCAGCCTCTGGAAATGCTTTGTTGGGCACAGATGTGCCCAATTCTGCATAAGCCAGTCTACACCGGTTCAGGGGACCCCTTAGCCCTGCTCTGGCGCGAAACTGGACAAAGGAAAGGGGAGTGACCACTCCCCTGACCTGCACCTCCCCTGGGAGGTGTCCAGAGCTCCTCCAGTGTGCTCCAGACCTCTGCCATCTTGGAAACAGAGGTGCTGCTGGCACACTGGACTGCTCTGAGTGGCCAGTGCCACCAGGTGACGTCAGAGACTCCTTCTGATAGGCTCCTTCAGGTGTTAGTAGCCTATCCTCTCTCCTAGGTAGCCAAACCCTCTTTTCTGGCTATTTAGGGTCTCTGTCTCTGGGGAAACTTTAGATAACGAATGCAAGAGCTCAGCCGAGTTCCTCTGCATCTCTCTCTTCACCTTCTACCAAGGAATCGACTGCTGACCGCGCTGGAAGCCTGCAAAACTGCAACATAGTAGCAAAGACGACTACTGCAACTCTGTAACGCTGATCCTGCCGCCTTCTCGACTGTTTTCCTGGTGGTGCATGCTGTGGGGGTGGTCTGCCTCCTCTCTGCACTAGAAGCTCCGAAGAAATCTCCCGTGGGTCGACTGAATCTTCCCCCTGCAACCGCAGGCACCAAAAAGCTGCATTACCGGTCCCTTGGGTCTCCTCTCAGCACGACGAGCGAGGTCCCTCGAATCCAGCAACTCTGTCCAAGTGGCCCCCACAGTCCAGTGACTCTTCAGTCCAAGTTTGGTGGAGGTAAGTCCTTGCCTCACCTCGCTAGACTGCATTGCTGGGAACCGCAACTTTTGCAGCTACTCCGGCCCCTGTGCACTTCCGGCAGAAATCCTTTGTGCACAGCCAAGCCTGGGTCCACGGCACTCTAACCTGCATTGCACGACTTTCTAAGTTGGTCTCCGGCGACGTGGGACTTCTTTGTGCGACTTCGGGTGAGCAATGTTTCACGCATCTTCGTAGTGCCTGTTTCTGGCACTTCTCCGGGTGCTACCTGCTGCTGAGAGGGCTCCTTGTCTTGCTCGACGTCCCCTCTCTCTCCTGGTCCAATTTGCGACCTCCTGGTCCCTCCTGGGCCACAGCAGCATCCAAAAACGCTAACCGCACGATTTGCAGCTAGCAAGGCTTGTTGGCGTTATTTCGGCGGGAAAACACTTCTGCATGACTCTCCACGGCGAGCGAGATCCGTCCACCAAAGGGGAAGTCTCTAGCCCTTTTCGTTCCTGCAGACACCTCAGCTTCTTCTGTCCAGTAGAAGCTTCTTTGCATCCACAGCTGGCATTTCCTGGGCATATGCCCATCTCCGACTTGCTTGTGACTTTTGGACTTGGTCCCCTTGTTCCACAGGTACCCTAAATTGGAAATCCACAGTTGTTGCATTGTTGGTTTGTGTCTTTCCTGCATTATTCCTCTAACACGACTTCTTTGTCCTTAGGGGAACTTTAGTGCACTTTGCACTCACTTTTCAGGGTCTTGGGGAGGGTTATTTTTCTAACTCTCACTATTTTCTAATAGTCCCAGCGACCCTCTACAAGGTCACATAGGTTTGGGGTCCATTCGTGGTTCGCATTCCACTTTTGGAGTATATGGTTTGTGTTGCCCCTATCCCTATGTTTCCCCATTGCATCCTATTGTAACTATACATTGTTTGCACTGTTTTCTAAGACTATACTGCATATTTTTGCTATTGTGTATATATATCTTGTGTATATTTCCTATCCTCTCACTGAGGGTACACTCTAAGATACTTTGGCATATTGTCATAAAAATAAAGTACCTTTATTTTTAGTATAACTGTGTATTGTGTTTTCTTATGGTATTGTGCAAGTGACACTTGTGGTACTGTAGTAGCTTCACACGTCTCCTAGTTCAGCCTAAGCTGCTCTGCTAAGCTACCATTATCTATCAGCCTAAGCTGCTAGACACCCTATACACTAATAAGGGATAACTGGGCCTGGTGCAAGGTGCAAGTACCCCTTGGTACTCACTACAAGCCAGTCCAGCCTCCTACATTGGTTGTGCAGCGGTGGGATAAGTGCTTTGAGACTACTTACCACTCTTGTCATTGTACTTTTCATAAGAGAAAAATATACAAAACAAGGTCAGTGTATATACACATAGCCAAAAAGTTTTGCATTTCCTCTTTTCACTCTTTTCTTAGTGCTGAAAAGTACTTCTAAACTTTCTAAAAAGTACTAAAAAGTTTTAAAAGTTTTTTTCTCTGTCTTTCTAAAAGCTCTGACAAACTTTTTTCTCTTTGTCTATCACTTTAACTCTCTCTAAAAATGTCTGGCACAGGCCAAAATGTTGATCTGTCCAAACTTGCATATGATCACCTTAGCTGGAAAGGAGCAAGGAGTCTCTGCATAGAGAGAGGTTTGAGTGTAGGGAAGAATCCTTCCTTGGAACTGTTACTTAACATGCTTAGAGAACATGATAAGGCTAAAAGTGCCCCATCTGTTGAAAACGTAGCTAATGGTTCTCAATCTGATTCAGGGACTCCCCCAGGAAAAGATTCAGGAAAGAAACTTCCAAGCCTGCGCATTACTAGACAGTCTAGCATAGTTGGTAATGATGATGAGCCACACCATACAAATAGTGTTGTCTCACATCATAGCAAAAGCATTTATTCTCACCATACTGGTAGTGATGTTTCTGTTAGCCAAGCTGTTAGGGTGGCTTCTGTAAGGGACAGGTCTCCTTCTGTTCATTCCCATCATACCTCTGTATCTAGGAATGTCCCTCCCACCAACCCTGATGACAGAATGTTAGAGAGGGAACTCAATAAGTTGAGGGTGGAACAAACCAGACTGAAGCTTAAAAAGCAACAGCTGGATTTGGAAGACAGTCTTTTGAACTAGAGAAGGAAAGACAGAAGTTGGGTTTAGATACCCATGGTGGCAGCAGCAGTATTCCCCATAGTCATCCTGCAAAAGAGCATGATTCCAGGAATCTGCACAAGATAGTTCCCCCTTATAAGGAGGGGGATGACATTAACAAGTGGTTTGCTGCACTTGAGAGGGCCTGTGTTGTACAGGATGTCCCTCAAAGGCAGTGGGCTGCTATCCTATGGCTATCATTTAGTGGAAAAGGTAGGTATAGGCTCCTTACTGTGAAAGAAAATGATGCCAATAATTTCCAAGTTCTTAAGAATGCACTCCTGGATGGTTATGGCTTACCCACTGAACAATACAGGATAAAGTTCAGAGAGACCAAAAAGGAGTCTTCACAAGACTGGGTTGATTTCATTGACCATTCAGTGAAGGCCTTGGAGGGGTGGTTACATGGCAGTAAAGTTACTGATTATGACAGCCTGTATAACTTAATCCTGAGAGAGCATATTCTTAATAATTGTGTGTCTGATTTGTTGCACCAGTACTTGGTGGACTCTGATCTGACCTCTCCCCAAGAATTGGGAAAGAAGGCAGACAAATGGGTCAGAACAAGGGTGAACAGAAAAGTTCATACAGGGGGTGACAAAGATGGCAACAAAAAGAAGGATGGTAAGTCTTCAGACAAGGGTGGGGACAAATCTAAAAATGAGTCTTCATCAGGCCCACAAAAACACTCTGGTGGGGGTGGTGGGTCCAAATCCTCCTTTAATCAGAACAAGGAAAAGAAACCATGGTGCTATTTATGTAAAATAAAAGGCCATTGGACAACAGATCCCAGTTGTCCAAAGAAAAGCACCAATGCTCCTACCACTACAACCCCTACTGCTACCCCTAGTGTCCCTACTAATAGCAGTGGTGGTGGGAGCAAACCTACTAATAGCCAATCCAAGGGAGTAGCTGGGCTCACTATTGGTAACTTAGTTGGGGTTGGCCTTGTTAGGGAGGCCACAGAGGCTGTGTTAGTCTCTGAGGGGGCTATTGATTTAGCCACCTTAGTTGCTTGTCCCCTTAATATGGATAAGTACAAGCAGCTACCCCTAATAAATGGTGTTGAGGTTCAGGCCTACAGGGACACTGGAGCCAGTGTGACTATGGTCATAGAGAAACTGGTCCACCCTGAACAACACCTACTTGGTCACCAGTACCAAGTAACCGATGCTCACAACAACACACTTAGCCACCCCATGGCTGTTGTTAATCTCAACTGGGGGGGGGTTACTGGTCCAAAGAAAGTTGTGGTAGCCACAGATTTACCTGTAGACTGTCTACTAGGAAATGATTTGGAGACATCAGCTTGGTCAGATGTGGAGTTGGAGGCCCATGCAGCAATGCTGGGCATCCCAGGGCATATTTTTGCTTTGACAAGGGCTCAGGCCAAAAAGCAAAAAGGACAGGGAAGCTTGGATCCTGGAACAATGGACCAAGTGCTCCCTAAAGCTAGGGCTAGTAGAAGCAAACCACTTCCTACTATCCCTCCCTCTACAGTGGATTCTACTTCTGAGGAAGAAGAATTCCCTCCTTGTGCAGAACCTACACCAGAGGAGCTGGAAGCAGATACTGCTGAGCTTTTGGGTGAAGGGGGGCCTGCCAGGGAGGAGCTGAGTGTGGCACAGCAAACCTGTCCCACATTAGAGGGTCTCAGACAGCAAGCTGTCAAACAGGCTAATGGGGATGTCAGTGACTCTCACAGAGTTTACTGGGAGGACAACCTCTTGTACACTGAGCATAGGGATCCTAAACCTGGAGCTGCCAGGAGATTAGTGATTCCTCAGGAGTACAGAAAGTTCCTCCTAACTCTAGCCCACGACATTCCCCTAGCTGGACATCGGGGGCAAATGAAAACTTGGGACAGGCTTGTTCCCCTGTTTCATTGGCCTAGGATGTCTGAGGACACAAAGGAATTTTGTAAGTCCTGTGAAACCTGTCAAGCCAGTGGCAAGACAGGTGGCACTCCAAAGGCACCCCTTATTCCACTGCCTGTGGTTGGGGTTCCCTTTGAAAGGGTAGGGGTTGACATAGTTGGCCCCCTTGACCCTCCTACTGCTTCAGGCAATAGGTTTATCTTGGTGGTAGTGGACCATGCCACAAGATATCCTGAAGCTATTCCTTTAAGGACCACTACAGCTCCTGCAGTGGCAAAGGCCCTCCTGGGAATATTTTCCAGGGTGGGCTTCCCAAAGGAAGTAGTATCAGACAGGGGAAGCAATTTCATGTCTGCATACTTAAAGGCCATGTGGAAGGAGTGTGGTGTGACTTATAAGTTCACTACACCCTATCATCCACAAACTAATGGACTGGTGGAGAGATTTAATAAAACTCTCAAAGGCATGATTATGGCTCTCCCTGAAAAACTCCGCAGGAGATGGGATATCCTCCTACCATGCCTCCTTTTTGCCTACAGGGAGGTACCCCAGAAAGGAGTGGGCTTCAGCCCCTTTGAACTTCTTTTTGGACACCCTGTTAGGGGTCCACTCACACTTGTAAAGGAGGGTTGGGAACAACCTTTAAAAGCTCCTAAGCAGGATATTGTGGATTATGTACTTGGCCTCAGATCAAGGATGGCTGAGTACATGAAAAAAGCCAGCAAAAACCTTCAGGCCAGCCAAGAGCTCCAGAAGCAATGGCATGATCAGAAGGCTGTTTTGGTTCAGTACCAACCAGGGCAGAAAGTGTGGGTCTTGGAGCCTGTGGCCCCAAGAGCACTCCAAGATAAATGGAGTGGACCCCACACAATTGTTGAAAAGAAGGGAGAAGTCACCTATTTAGTTGACTTAGGCACTGCCAGGAGTCCCCTTAGGGTGCTCCATGTCAACCGCCTGAAACCCTACTATGACAGGGCTGATCTCACCCTGCTCATGGCAACTGATGAGGGACAGGAAGAAGACAGTGATCCTCTACCTGATCTCTGCTCTTCCACAGAACAAGATGCTCTTGTGGAAGGTGTAGTTTTGGCTGATTGTCTTACTGCTGAGCAGAAAGACCATTGCATAAATCTCCTAGATCAATTCTCTGAACTCTTCTCTACTGTGCCAGGTACCACTTCTTGGTGTGAGCACACTATAGATACTGGAGACAGTTTACCTGTCAAAAGTAAGATCTATAGGCAGCCTGACCATGTCAGGGACTGCATAAAGCAAGAGGTGCAGAAAATGTTAGAACTAGGAGTGGTTGAGCACTCTGAAAGTCCATGGGCTTCTCCTGTGGTACTTGTACCAAAACCCCATTCCAAAGATGGAAAGAAGGAAATGCGGTTTTGTGTAGACTATAGAGGTCTCAACTTGGTAACCAAAACTGATGCTCACCCTATACCCAGGGCAGATGAGCTCATAGATACACTGGCATCTGCCAAGTATCTAAGCACTTTTGATTTGACTGCAGGGTATTGGCAGATCAAATTGTCAGAAGATGCTA
Source organism: Pleurodeles waltl (assembly GCF_031143425.1). NCBI lineage: Eukaryota > Metazoa > Chordata > Amphibia > Caudata > Salamandridae > Pleurodeles > Pleurodeles waltl. The sequence goes on from NC_090444.1 coordinate 853,083,170, forward strand.
AACCTAAAACTGCATTTTCAACCATTGGAGGACATTACCAGTTTACTGTAATGCCTTTTGGTTTGAAAAATGCACCTGACACTTTTCAAAGGTTGGTGAACACAGTCCTGCAAGGGCTGGAAGCTTTCAGTGCAGCATATTTGGACGATATAGCTGTCTTTAGCTCCAGCTGGGATGATCACCTGGTCCACCTATGGAAAGTTTTGGAGGCCCTGCAAAAGGCAGGCCTCACTATCAAGGCTTCAAAGTGCCAGATAGGGCAGGGGAAGGTGGTTTATCTGGGACACCTTGTTGGTGGGGAACAGATTGCACCACTACAGGGGAAAATCCAAACAATTATTGATTGGGTTCCCCCTACCACTCAGACTCAGGTGAGAGCCTTCCTAGGCCTCACTGGGTATTACAGGAGGTTCATTAAGAACTATGGCTCCATTGCAGCCCCTCTTAATGACCTCACATCCAAAAAAATGCCTAAAAAAGGTATTATGGACAGCAAACTGTCAGAAAGCTTTTGAGGAGCTGAAGCAGGCCATGTGCTCTGCACCTGTCCTGAAAAGCCCTTGTTACTCTAAAAAATTCTATGTCCAAACTGATGCGTCTGAATTAGGAGTAGGGGCAGTCCTATCACAACTTAATTCTGAGGGCCAGGATCAACCTGTTGCTTTTATTAGTAGGAGGTTGACCCCTAGAGAAAAGCGTTGGTCTGCCATAGAGAGGGAGGCCTTTGCTGTGGTCTGGGCTCTGAAGAAGTTGAGGCCATACCTGTTTGGCACTCACTTCATTGTTCAGACAGACCACAAACCTCTACTTTGGCTAAAACAAATGAAAGGTGAAAATCCTAAATTGTTGAGGTGGTCCATATCCCTACAGGGAATGGACTATACAGTGGAACATAGACCTGGGAGTAGCCACTCCAATGCAGATGGACTCTCCAAATATTTCCACTTAGACAATGAAGACTCATCAGGTCATGGCTAGTCTTATTGTCCTTCGTTTGGGGGGGGGTTGTGTAGGAAAGTACCATCTTGCCTGGCATGTTACCCCCATTTTTCACTGTATATATGTTGTTTTAGTTGTATGTGTCACTGGGACCCTGTTCACCAGGGCCCCAGTGCTCATAAGTGTGCCTGAATGTGTTACCTGTGTAGTGACTAACTGTCTCACTGAGGCTCTGCTAATCAGAACCTCAGTGGTTATGCTCTCTCATTTCTTTCCAAATTGTCACTAACAGGCTAGTGACTAATTTTACCAATTTACATTGGCTTACTGGAACACCCTTATAATTCCCTAGTATATGGTACTGAGGTGCCCAGGGTATTGGGGTTCCAGGAGATCCCTATGGGCTGCAGCATTTCTTTTGCCACCCATAGGGAGCTCTGACAATTCTTACACAGGCCTGCCACTGCAGCCTGAGTGAAATAACGTCCACGTTATTTCACAGCCATTTTACACTGCACTTAAGTAACTTATAAGTCACCTATATGTCTAACCTTTACCTAGTAAAGGTTAGGTGCAAAGTTACTTAGTGTGAGGGCACCCTGGCACTAGCCAAGGTGCCCCCACATTGTTCAGAGCCAATTCCCTGAACTTTGTGAGTGCGGGGACACCATTACACGCGTGTACTACATATAGGTCACTACCTATATGTAGCTTCACAATGGTAACTCCGAATATGGCCATGTAACATGTCTATGATCATGGAATTGCCCCCTCTATGCCATCCTGGCATAGTTGGCACAATCCCATGATCCCAGTGGTCTGTAGCACAGACCCTGGTACTGCCAAACTGCCCTTCCTGGGGTTTCACTGCAGCTGCTGCTGCTGCCAACCCCTCAGACAGGCATCTGCCCTCCTGGGGTCCAGCCAGGCCTGGCCCAGGATGGCAGAACAAAGAACTTCCTCTGAGAGAGGGTGTTACACCCTCTCCCTTTGGAAAATGGTGTGAAGGCAGGGGAGGAGTAGCCTCCCCCAGCCTCTGGAAATGCTTTGTTGGGCACAGATGTGCCCAATTCTGCATAAGCCAGTCTACACTGGTTCAGGGGACCCCTTAGCCCTGCTCTGGCGTGAAACTGGACAAAGGAAAGGGGAGTGACCACTCCCCTGACCTGCACCTCCCCTGGGAGGTGTCCAGAGCTCCTCCAGGTGACGTCAGAGACTCCTTCTGATAGGCTCCTTCAGGTGTTAGTAGCCTATCCTCTCTCCTAGGTAGCCAAACCCTCTTTTCTGGCTATTTAGGGTCTCTGTCTCTGGGGAAATTTTAGATAACGAATGCAAGAGCTCAGCCGAGTTCCTCTGCATCTCTCTCTTCACCTTCTACCAAGGAATCGACTGCTGACCGCGCTGGAAACCTGCAAAACTGCAACATAGTAGCAAAGACGACTACTGCAACTCTGTAACGCTGATCCTGCCGCCTTCTCGACTGTTTTCCTGGTGGTGCATGCTGTGGGGGTAGTCTGCCTCCTCTCTGCACTAGAAGCTCCATAGAAATCTCCCGTGGGTCGACGGAATCTTCCCCCTGCAACCGCGGGCACCAAAAAGCTGCATTACCGGTCCCTTGGGTCTCCTCTCAGCACGACGAGCGAGGTCCCTCGAATCCAGCAACTCTGTCCAAGTGGCCCCCACAGTCCAGTGACTCTTCAGCCAAGTTTGGTGGAGGTAAGTCCTTGCCTCACCTCGCTAGACTGCATTGCTGGGAACCGCAACTTTTGCAGCTACTCCGGTCCCTGTGCACTTCCGGCGGAAATCCTTTGTGCACAGCCAAGCCTGGGTCAACGGCACTCTAACCTGCATTGCACGACTTTCTAAGTTGGTCTCCGGCGACGTGGGACTTCTTTGTGCGACTTCGGGTGAGCACCGTTTCACGCATCCTTGTAGTGCCTGTTTCTGGCACCTCTCCGGGTGCTACCTGCTGCTGAGAGGGCTCCTTGTCTTGCTCGATGTCCCCTCTCTCTCCTGGTCCCTCCTGGGCCACAGCAGCATCCAAAAACGCTAACCGCACGATTTGCAGCTAGCAAGGCTTGTTGGCGTTCTTTCGGCGGGAAAACACTTCTGCACGACTCTCCACGGCGAGAGGGATCCGTCCACCAAAGGGGAAGTCTCTAGCCCTTTTCGTTCCTGCAGAAACCTCAGCTTCTTCTGTCCAGTAGAAGCTTCTTTGCATCCACAGCTGGCATTTCCTGGGCATATGCCCATCTCCGACTTGCTTGTGACTTTTGGACTTGGTCCCCTTGTTCCACAGGTACCCTCGACTGGAAATCCCTCGTTGTTGCATTGCTGGTTTGTGTCTTTCCTGCAGAATTCCCCTATTACGACTTCTATGTCCTTTGGGGAACTTTAGTGCACTTTGCACTCACTTTTCAGGGTCTTGGGGTGGGCTATTTTTCTAACCCTTACTATTTTCTAATAGTCCCAGCGACCCTCTACAAGGTCACATAGGTTTGGGGTCCATTCGTGGTTCGCATTCCACTTTTGGAGTATATGGTTTGTGTTGCCCCTATCCCTATGTTTCCCCATTGCATCCTATTGTAACTATACATTGTTTGCACTGTTTTCTAAGACTATACTGCATATTTTTGCTATTGTGTATATATATCTTGTGTATATTTCCTATCCTCTCACTGAGGGTACACTCTAAGATACTTTGGCATATTGTCATAAAAATAAAGTACCTTTATTTTTAGTATAACTGTGTATTGTGTTTTCTTATGGTATTGTGCAAGTGACACTTGTGGTACTGTAGTAGCTTCACACGTCTCCTAGTTCAGCCTAAGCTGCTCTGCTAAGCTACCATTATCTATCAGCCTAAGCCGCTAGACACCCTATACACTAATAAGGGATAACTGGGCCTGGTGCAAGGTGCAAGTACCCCTTGGTACTCACTACAAGCCAGTCCAGCCTCCTACACTCAGGCTTAAGTCACCAGGTGGGGATCTTTGGGGTGACATTATGGCCAAATTGAGGCATAACAGGATTGGGTTGGGGTCTGATATTGTGCGGGTTAAATATTCTATATTATTGACTCAGAGGTGTACATCTGCCATGCTTAGGAACGTGTTGAGACGCACATGTAATTCATGTAAAGGGGAGAAAAAGGAATAATCCCTACATTGTGGATTCCTATCGCGCAATGAGACTATGAGGTTCCAATGTTGTTGCCACTGTGCAAAAGCCCAAGCAGAGCGACACACAGGGGAGTCCTGAAGTATGGGAATGGTCAAGCATAGGGTCACTTATGCAATTAAAGTCACCACCCACTACAGCCTGTAAGGTCAAGTAGGAGGATAACCGTGCTGTTATGTTTGCTAGAAATGAAGACTGGTCCAAATTTGCACCATATATATTCACTATATGGATATCCCTCCTGTCCAGCCTGCCATGCAGCGATACGAAGCGCCCCGCTGGGTCGACAGTTGAGTGTATGTATTGGAATGGACCGCTACCCAGATCCAAATCAGCACACCACTAGCATAAGCAGAATATCCAGTATAAAAAAAAGTTGCCCTCTCCATTTCCACTGTAATGCCTTTCCCTTCTTGGCTGTGAGGTGAGTCTCTTGAAGTAACGCTATATGTATACCCCTTCAAACCAGGTGTAAATATACTTTGTGCCTTTTGCTCATGGTGTGAATACTCCTTACGTTCCAGGACACTAAGTTATAATTTGCTTGGATTGCAATGGAGCTTTAATAGCTATGGAGGGGGTCTCCCCACGAGCACACCCCATGCATTATAGGGACTGCGGGGTACTAGTGAACAAAGATATCAGGAGTAGGTTCTGACTTGGGAGGACACTCTCTATAAAACAAGAACTGATAAAGTTGAATATTTTCCAACTCCCCAGCCCCAGGACCAGCGATGAATCCATTCCTGTCCAAACCATTCAAGTAACTTTACCTATTCTGTCACAGTCTTTTGGGGGGGGGGGGGGAAGTGAACCTTTGTTCCTTGCATCCAGGCCACACAGTTCCCCTCCGACGTATATAGGATTGAAAGTCACCCTTCAGCATTAAGTCTCCAGTGACCCCCGGGGATCAGCATCACATCTTAGCCCGGCTGGCTTCCTCTGCCCTCCTCTGGGCTGCCGCTCAGGATAGTCTTGTTAGATCAGGTCATCAGCCATCCTGGGCGTCACCTCGAGTGCTACAACCTCAAATATGAAGGAGGTAGGATCTGAGTCAGTGTCTTCTCTATCTGGTTCCACAGAAGGGGAAGATCTTCCAGAGCCTGTGAGACTTATTGAGGTCACTGCCTCGACCACTCTCTGCCTCTCCTGGCGTTTTTCTTTTGGCGATGGGGTATTGTGAAAGTTCTTGGCATTGTCAGGGTGTCACCATGCCTTGGGTTTACCAGGTCTTTGCCTGGGCACTCCGCTGGGCCCGGCTCTAGGTTGCAGGTCGATCCAGGCCCAGGCGTCCGCTGGTGACAGAAAGAATTTCACACCTTCCAGAGCAACTACTTGTAGGCGGGCTGGAAATTGCATTGAGTAGATTATTCCTAGCTCCCGCAGCTTTTTCTTTGCCTCTAGGAATGAGGCACTTTCGCCCTGGACTTCGCAGAAGAAGTCGGGGAAGATCATGACTTTATTATTGTCCACAGTTAATGTTCCATGTGTTCTTGCCTGTTTTAAGATGAGGTCCCCTTCTTTATAATAAAGCAGTTTGGCCACTATAGGGCACGTGGGAGCCCCCAGAGGTGCAACCTCGCCGGCACCCTGTGAGTGCTTTCCAGGGTGAAGAAAGAGTACAGCCCCTCGGTGGCAACTTCTGCACAGAGCCACCGTTCCAGCAGTGGCACCATATCTGGTCCCTCTGTTCTTTCAGGTCGACTGTACGGATATTGTTACGATGAGCTCTGTTTTCCACATCTTCCATCCCGTACCTCCAGATGCTGTATGCGTGTCTCCATGGTGCTCATTTGTCCCGCCGTTGAGCGTAATGAGGAATTACTTCGGTAATATCTCTCTCTGAGGTCGTTAGTCTTTCTGCGAGGCGCCGGTGATCCTCCCACAACAGGCCCAGGTCTGTGCCAAAGGCATCAACCTTTGTCTTGAGCCCCTCGCACCAGGCTGTAATAGCCTGCAGAATGTCCTGCAGCATCGGGTTCAGGACTGGGTGCTCCGGGCCAACGCCATTGTCACCCTCTGATTGTGTATCTCTCTCCTTCAAATGTGTCATCCCCCTCATTGGTGGTTCTCTTTTGCAGGCATGTTTGCCCATTTTGATTGACAGAACCGGTGGGATCCCCCTTCCACGGGGACCAAACCTCTGTCTGTATCCCCTTGAGGGACCATCCAGAGCCACTACCCACCGTGTCGTTGGCTGAGTCTGCCAGCTGGAGGTCAGGTCCTGCTTGGTTTCGCCAGGCCCAGGGCCAGTGGAGGGGATCCTTCCTCAGAAAGCGTCTCACTCCAGCAAAACACAGCAGATCTCTCCAGGAAACGGCCCGGGGTCTCTGAGCCCCTGTCTCAGTCCACTGGCCCACCGCACACACCCACACCGGGGAGTAGTTCAAGGGTCCGTGGGTGCACGCTAAGCTCTCTTGCTCCCCCACCCTCTCCATCACCATGGGCCGCAGGATCTCCAAGCGATCCTTCTAGGGAACACTGGGGAGCCCCCCAGCTGCTGCTGCGCAGTCGATGGCAGCCTCACTGAGGCTGGCACCCCACTGCTGATTAAGGCTCATGGGCCCACTACCTGCAGTTCTCAACTTGCGCCGGCCCCCTCGGGTGAAGGATCAGCAGGTTTGACGTAGAGGTCCTTGCGGTTTAACCGGAGAGGCAGTGCACCCTCCCAGCGTACACAAGGCACCCCGCAGTCACGGTGCCCGCAGCAGGCCCCGGCTGTTAACCGCAGCCCACCAGCTCGCCACCGCAACTGATGGTCTGGCTGGCTCCTTGCCACTGATCGTGGCTCGTGGGCCTGCCACTCCCAGTGACCCTCGCATGTCTTCAGGCAAGAGGCCCCGGAGATGGGGCCCAACAGTCTATTCTTGTCCTCTGCAGTGGCTGCAGCATCCCCAGCCACCAACCGTAGCCCACCGTCATGCCGCTGCACCTCCAAGCAGGCCCCAAGGGCGCTGTGAATCCTCCCTCCTGCAGTGCACAGGCTGAATGGAGGAAAAACGGCCCGGTCCTCCAAGCAGTGCTTGTTGTTCACTGGGGGGCCCACCCTCTGCGATGTGCATCTTACCTCAGCTGGCCCCCACCTTCGCCGCTATGCCTCTCATGGGTGACTTCCTTCTGTTGCTCTGTTCTGTCCCCACCGGGGCTGGGGGGTCGTCAACTCGCTCCTCGAGGGGTGCTCCACCCCTCCCACCTCCATCACAGTCTGCATCTGCAGTCCCGCCGCCGTTCTCCCTGCTAGCCTCCTAGGCAGCTGCCGCCATTTAAGTGCACCATGTTGCCAGTGCCTTGGGTGCCCCAGAGTCCGAAAGGGCACCGGGAGGCACTTAATTCAAGAACGAGAGATAGCCAGGCACCCAGGGCATTCGTGCCTTAGTATCAGGTAGGGCTGCTGTGGTAATTAATGAGCACGATGGGGTTGGATGTGGCTTGGGCCGCCGGAGCACTCAGGAATAAGTCCCACTCCATGCTCGGTTGGCCACGCCCCCCCAAATTGCTTTTGATTAAAAAGCACCCCAATTGATTTTTTAATAACTCCTGATTCCTGCTTCATATTAGTCCTTTTTTGTATCATTTAGGCCATTACGTATTTTTTTTTTTTAACTAAATTAGTTTGATACCTTTAACTAACTTTCTTTTAATTGTAATAATGTTTTCGAGTTGGTGTTCATGTGTCATATGCATTTTTCCCAGAGAAAGGCCATGCAGCTTGTACAAAGCAACTTGGATGCTAAAGGAAGAAAAAAAAGATTTTTGGTCGAAGAGTAAAAGGCATTCATTCTTGAGTTATTACAATTATGACAACGTATTGAAGGACCCAATGTTAAATCATTCTAAAAATTGGCAAAGATATTGCTTTTAGAAATTATGCGACATCTGACGTGAAAATGTGGTTTACTTGTCCTTGTAGCAAGGCACTTATTGCCCCACATGTCTTTTTTCACTCTGAATATGTTATTTTTTCCTTTCCTTCCCTGTAATCTTGAGAGTTATTAACAAATGGATTGGTTTAATCCTTTCTGCACATTGTGTAATATTTGTGAGGCTGAAATTAAAAAATGAACATTATGTTTGTACCTTCTTGAATAATTACCACACTTTTCTAGGAACTCAGGAGTAAGTCCTTTTCACCCCACTTAACCACTCACAGCCTAAGAAAATTACAATTAAAATCAAATTTAGCATTTCCAAAAATTACGTATGTAGCCTGCACTTGCCTATTGCGATTAATTTGTTGTAGGAAGTTGGCTCTGTATATACTATCTCAAAGTAAGAGATAGTGTGCACAGAGTCCAAGGGTTCCCCTTAGAGGTAAGATAGTGGCAAAAAGAGATAATCTAATGCTCCATTTTGTGGTAGTGTGGTCGAGCAGTAGGCTTATCAGAGGGTAGTGTTAAGCATTTGTTGTACACACACAGGCAATAAATGAGGAACACACACTCAAAGACAATTCCAGGCCAATAGGTTTTTGTATAGAAAAATATATTTTCTTAGTTTATTTTAAGAACCACAGGTTCAAGATTTACAAACAATACCTGAAATGAAAGGTATTTCACTAAGTAACTTTAGGAACTTTGAATTAGCAAAATAGCATATACAGTTTTCACACAAATGGCAATAAGCTATTTTAAAACTGGACACTGCAATTTTCAACAGTTCCTGTGGGAGGTAAGTGTTTGTTAGTTTTGCAGGTAAGTAAACCACCTACAGGGTTCAAAGTTGGGTCCAAGGTAGCCCACCGTTGGGGGTTCAGGGCAACCCCAAAGTTACCACACCAGCAGCTCAGGGCCGGTCAGGTGCAGAGGTCAAAGTGGTGCCCAAAACACATAGGCTTCAATGGAGAAGGGGGTGCCCCGGTTCCAGTCTGCCAGCAGGTAAGTACCCGTATCTTCGGAGGGCAGACCAGGGGGGTTTTGTAGGGCACCGGGGGGGACACAAGTCAGCACAAAAAGTACACCCTCAGCGGCACGGGGGTGGCCGGGTGAAGTGTGCAAACAGGCTTTGGGTTTGCAATGGAGTTCAATGGGAGACCAAGGGGTCTCTTCAGCGATGCAGGCAGGCAAGGGGGGGGGCTCCTCGGGGTAGCCACCACCTGGGCAAAGGAGAGGGCCACCTGGGGGTCGCTCCTGCACTGGAGGTCGGATCCTTCAGGTCCTGGGGGCTGCGGGTGCAGTGTCCTTACCAGGCGTCGGGTCTTTGAAGCAGGCAGTCGCGGTCAGGGGGAGCCTCTGGATTCCCTCTGCAGGCGTTGCTGTGGGGGTTCGGGGGGTCAACTCTGGCTACTCACTGGCTCACAGTCACCGGGGAGTCCTCCCTGTAGTGTTTGTTCTCCACAAGTCGAGCCGGGGGAGTCGGGTGCAGAGTGTAAAGTCTCACGTTTCCGGCAGGAAACGTGTGTTCTTTCAAAGTTGCTTCTTTGTTGCAAAGATGCTTCTTTCTTGGAGCAGAGCCGCTGTCCTCTGGAGTTCTTGGTCCTTTTAGATGCAGGGTAGTCCTCTGAGGCTTCAGAGATTGCTGGACCCTGTGGAACGCGTCGCTGGAGCAGTTCTTTTGAAGTGGGGAGACAGGCCGGTAGAGCTCGGGCCAAAGCAGTTGGTGTCTCTGTCTTCTCTGCACGTTTTTCAGCTCAGCAGTCCTTCTTCGTCTTAGGTTGCAGGAATCTATCTTGCTGTGTTCTGGGAGCCCCTAAATACTCGATTTAAGGGTGTGTTTAGGTCTGGGGGGTTAGTAGCCAATGGCTACTAGCCCTGAGGGTGGCTACACCCTCTTTGTGCCTCCTCCCTGAGGGGAGGGGGGCACATCCCTATCCCTACTGGGGGAATCCTCCATCTGCAAGATGGAGGATTTCTAAAAGTCAGAGTCACCTCAGCTCAGCTTAGGGGCTGTCCTGACTGGCCAGTGACTCCTCCTTGTTTTTCTCATTATCTCCTCCGGCCTTGCTGCCAAAAGTGGGGCCGTGGCCGGAGGGGGCGGGCAACTCCACTAGCTGGAGTGCCCTGGGGTGCTGTAACAATGGGGGTGAGCCTTTGAGGCTCACCGCCAGGTGTTACAGTTCCTGCAGGGAGAGGTGAGAAGCACCTCCACCCAGTACAGGCTTTGTTACTAGCCACAGAGTGACAAAGGCACTCTCCCCATGTGGCCAGCAACATGTCTGGTGTGTGGCAGGCTGCTAAAACTAGTCAGCCTACACTGGTGGTCGGTTAAGGTTTCAGGGGGCACCTCTAAGGTGCCCTCTGGGGTGTATTTTACAATAGAATTTACACTGGCATCAGTGTGCATTTATTGTGCTGAGAAGTTTGATACCAAACTTCCCAGTTTTCAGTGTAGCCATTATGGTTCTGTGGAGTTCGTGCATGACAGACTCCCAGACCATACACTCTTATGGCTACCCTGCACTTCCAATGTCTAAGGTTTTGCTTAGACACTGTAGGGGCATAGTGCTCATGCACTGATGCCCTCACCTGTGGTATTGTGCACCCTGCCTTAGGGCTGTAAGGCCTGCTAGAGGGGTGACTTATCTATACCTATAGGCAGTGTGAGGTTGGCATGGCACCCTGAGGGGAGTGCCATGTCGACTTAGTCCTTTTATCCCCACTAGCACACACAAGCTGGCAAGCAGTGTGTCTGTGCTGAGTGAGGGATCAATGGATTAAACCCAGATCTATGACTGGGGGTGAGTGTTTGACAATGTTCAGCATTCCGTCCATCACTTGTTGTTTTTGCTTTGTCGCCCTAAGTGGGAAAGGTATGCCCAGACGTGGGTCCCGTGCTTCCCATGCCACTGGATTCAAGCTAGCCTGGCTGATGAGGGGTGAAACCCCGAAACCGGTCCCAGGATGCTTGTTTCCGGTCCAGTGAGGACCTGGCTTGGCAGTTCGGTCTGGACTGTTCCCTTGAGGAACAGGGTCAAGACTGATTTGCATATGGCTGGGTCCAAACTGGGGTGGCATGGTGAGCAAAAGAACAATGGATTAAACCCAGATCTATGACTGGGGGTGAGTGTTTGACAATGTTCAGCATTCCGTCCATCACTTGTTGTTTTTGCTTTGTCGCCCTAAGTGGGAAGGGTATGCCCAGACGTGGGTCCCGTGCTTCCCATGCCACTGGATTCAAGCTAGCCTGGCTGATGAGGGGTGAAACCCCGAAACCGGTCCCAGGATGCTTGTTTCCGGTCCAGTGAGGACCTGGCTTGGCAGTTCGGTCTGGACTGTTCCCTTGAGGAACAGGGTCAAGACTGATTTGCATATGGCTGGGTCCAAACTGGGGTGGCATGGTGAGCAAAAGAACAATGGATTAAACCCAGATCTATGACTGGGGGTGAGTGTTTGACAATGTTCAGCATTCCGTCCATCACTTGTTGTTTTTGCTTTGTCGCCCTAAGTGGGAAGGGTATGCCCAGACGTGGGTCCCGTGCTTCCCATGCCACTGGATTCAAGCTAGCCTGGCTGATGAGGGGTGAAACCCCGAAACCGGTCCCAGGATGCTTGTTTCCGGTCCAGTGAGGACCTGGCTTGGCAGTTCGGTCTGGACTGTTCCCTTGAGGAACAGGGTCAAGACTGATTTGCATATGGCTGGGTCCAAACTGGGGTGGCATGGTGAGCTTTTGCTTTGTCGCCCTAAGTGGGAAGGGTATGCCCAGACGTGGGTCCCGTGCTTCCCATGCCACTGGATTCAAGCTAGCCTGGCTGATGAGGGGTGAAACCCCGAAACCGGTCCCAGGATGCTTGTTTCCGGTCCAGTGAGGACCTGGCTTGGCAGTTCGGTCTGGACTGTTCCCTTGAGGAACAGGGTCAAGACTGATTTGCATATGGCTGGGTCCAAACTGGGGTGGCATGGTGAGCAAAAGAACAATGGATTAAACCCAGATCTATGACTGGGGGTGAGTGTTTGACAATGTTCAGCATTCCGTCCATCACTTGTTGTTTTTGCTGAGTGAGGGATCCCCAGGGCGGCATGACATGCTGCAGCCCTTAGAGTCCTTCCCTGGCATCAGGGCCCTTGGTACCAGAGGTACCAGTTACAAGGGACTTACCTGGATGCCAGGGTGTGCCAATTGTGGAAACAAAGGTACAGGTTAGGGAAAGAACACTGGTGCTGGGGCCTGGTTAGCAGGCCTCAGAACACTTTCAAATCATAACTTGGCATCAGCAAAGGCAAAAAGTCAGGGGGTAACCATGCCAAGGAGGCATTTCCTTACACATGTCTACATTGTCACAAATGTCCTTACATTTAAACGGTGAGTGTTTACCTAGACATTGATTTAATCCTTTTGGCACAGTGTGAAATGTATGTTTTTTTTAAACTCTTTTTATTGGTTTTTATATGGAGTACATGTTTGACCAGAGTTTTAAAAACGTTTTTTAGACACTAACACTTGCAACATCTTGAATGTGTGCCACACCTTTCTAGGAACTCAGGAGTGAGTCCTTTTTCCTCACTTGATAGATCATAGCATATGAAAATCAAAATTAAAAATCCAATATTTGTTTTACAGAAAATAATTTTGCAGCTTGTACTCAGAGACATTTGACTATTTTTTCACACATCACAAATACTCTTTTAACTGGTCATCCATTATAAACATGTATATCTTCCAAATAGGACACTACATTTGCAATTGTCAGCCATCATTTTAATAATGCATGGTAAGAAGATATCTGCTTATTTTTTACCCTTATGACAATGAAGTGAAACCACATTGTGTCCCTCAAATGTAAATGCAGTCAAATTTTGTGGCACTAGGGGAGTGCTATAAGTGAAAAAAAAACATTTGTTATGCCTTTTGTATTTTTTATTTTTATGTGTATCATCAAACCTGTACTGTGAATGTTTTAAACAGCATAGTTTTTTATATTTTGGGGTCAGGCATGAGACAAGTATTCCCTGACATTTTAACTCATCTAGAATTAATTTGAAATATCACTGAACGGGTGGTTTATCAAAAAGCAGAATCTTTTTTATTAATTTTTTTATTTTATTTTTTTATTTATACAAATTTACAATAATACAGCAACAATAGCCTGGCAGCTAAAGACACAGCAAGAGGAGTCCATCAGTGTGCACATGATATCACAAGGGAAGCCAAGATAGAATCCTTTAAATCAAAGGACCTATATGCTCAATTCCACCAGTCCGAGCGGCCCCCCTTGTATCAAGCAAAGTAATAATGTGAAGCACACTCCTAGGAATGGTCTAAATGCAAGAGCTTTCCAGGCACAACTCATTAACAAATACAACAACGTACAAAAGAAGGCGGCAGAGCAGATTCACGTAGCAGGAGCTTCCATCAAACAGCACATATTACACAGCAAGAAACAATATCCAATACAAGCAACCAGGGGTACGTCCGTGCGCATATTTCAACTCTTCCCAAGTCAACCCTGGGGCAACAAAAAAGCGCGAAAGGGTCCCCAAATGTCTCTAGGGCGAGAGCACGCAGTAGCCATTTCCCAAACAATTTACAGCTGTTCCTGGCAAAACGCAGCATCATGCAGCCAATCGGCCCTCTGCGGAACGCGGCCCCGCCCCCAGCACATCACCACTCTTCTCTTCGCCAGCAAGAGCAGCATGCCCACCAGACGCCTCCACTCCGACGGGATCCCATCCAGCAACCCAAGCAGTGCCAACACTGGGGAAAAAGGCAGATCCAAACCAGTCACGCCAGCTATCACACGCATCACCTCTCCCCAAAAGGAGCACACCTCTCCACGTCAGATGTAGAAACTCCGCATCCGGGGTGCGGCATCGCTCGCAATGTGCATCTACACAAAGCCCCATATCACGCAGGACGCGAGGGGTATAATATAAACGGTGTAAACATTTTAAATGTATGAGCCGCAGCCTATAATTAGGCGACAAGGCTCTCATATGGCCACAGCCGCTTCTCCACAGAGCCTCAGTAATATCCTCCCCAACATCCTTCTCCCATTTAACCCTAGCAGCCTCCACCGCCACCTTGCACTGTTCCTGCACGCAGCCATACAATTTTGTGATGAGCCTACGCGGCGACTGTACGCGCCACAGCAAGTCAAGTGCCAGTAAGGTCTTAGGCATCGACGGGAGACCAGGAAATCGTGCACTAAGCATCGCATATACGCGAAGTAAATATAACCGATGCAGCCCAGTATCAGCTACGGGCCGCAGCGCCTCCTCCAGCGAAATCAACCGCTCATTCTCAAACCAGTCCCCCAACAAGGACAACTCCGAGTCAACAAGGAAACCTCGCAAACGTGCGTCGCAGGACATCCTCTCATCAGCAACATCCAACACTGGCATCGCAGGAGCAAAGGGTTCACTCATCCCGATCGGCGCACCAAAGCAGCCCATGCCCTAGAAGTACACCCAACCGTGTTCACCACCCTGGAACGAGTCCAGGCCACACATCCAAGAATCCTCAGCAGCCGGTCCGGCCAAACTGCGTTGCCCTCGGCTGCCAGATGAGGCCGATATCCAATAGGCCGGATCCAAAAATACGCAAAGTGAGCCTGCGCACAATAATAGTAAAGCTCCAAATCAGGGGCGGCGAGGCCCCCCATCTCGAATGGCAGCGTCAGCTTCTCCCAGGAAATCCGGGGCTGCCCGCCCGCCCACACCAGCCGAACCAAAGCCGATCTGAGCCTCTGCAGAAAACTCGCAGTTAGCACCAGTGGGAGGTTAACAAAGAGATACAGAAACTTTGGCAACACAACCATCTTGACCAGGCCAATGCCCCAAGTAGTAAGAGCGGCAGCGGACGCCACACCTCCAATCTGTCTTCCAACCAAGCCATTAATTTGCCATAATTGGTCATTCAAAGAGTCTCCGCATCACAACTCAACCAAACTCCCAAGTAGCGAACTGGGCTATTCGCCCATTCAATGGGATAACGCGAACGAACACGCACAATGCCACACGTAAGAGGGAGCACGACCGATTTAGACCAGTTCATCGTTATGCCTGAAAACACACCAAAACTGACAATTTCAGTGAGCAAGACATCCAAATTCACACCCGGCTCTCGCCTGTACAACGCACTATCATCTGCGTACATTGAATTTGAGATCGGACGTTGCCTGAACTGCAGCCCCCTATGATTATGATGCTGCTGCAAAAAGGCCGCCAGGGGTTCCATCGCTATAGCAAAAAGGAGGGGGGACAAGGGACATCCCTGATGAGTCCCCCGGGCCACAGCGAAGGGGGCCGAGATGCAGCCATTTAATCGCAGCCTCGCGACTGGCTCTGTGTACAACAAACGTATCAACTTTATAAAGCAGGCACTCATACCCAGCCTGCCCAACAACTCAAATAGATATGACCATGTCAAAGAATCAAATGCCATTGTCGCGTCAAGAAACACCGCCGCCGCAAGGCCACCCGGAACCGCAAAAAACATACACAGAGTATGCGCCATCGACTGTTCCGGCACAAATCCAGACTAATCCGGGAGGACCAGGCGCGACATCAGCAGCCTCAAACGCAACGCTGTAGGAGGCTGGACTGGCTTGTAGTGAGTACCAAGGGGTACTTGCACCTTGCACCAGGCCCAGTTATCCCTTATTAGTGTATAGGGTGTCTAGCAGCTTAGGCTGATAGATAATGGTAGCTTAGCAGAGCAGCTTAGGCTGAACTAGGAGACGTGTGAAGCTACTACAGTACCACTTAGTGTCATATGCACAATATCATAAGAAAACACAATACACAGTTATACTAAAAATAAAGGTACTTTATTTTTATGACAATATGCCAAAGTATCTTAGAGTGTACCCTCAGTGAGAGGATAGGAAATATACACAAGATATATATACACAATAGCAAAAATATGCAGTATAGTCTTAGAAAACAGTGCAAACAATGTATAGTTACAATAGGATGCAATGGGGAAACATAGGGATAGGGGCAACACAAACCATATACTCCAAAAGTGGAATGCGAACCACGAATGGACCCCAAACCTATGTGACCTTGTAGAGGGTCGCTGGGACTATTAGAAAATAGTGAGAGTTAGAAAAATAACCCTCCCCAAGACCCTGAAAAGTGAGTGCAAAGTGCACTAAAGTTCCCCTAAGGACAAAGTCGTGTTAGAGGAATAATGCAGGAAACACAAACCAACAATGCAACAACTGTGGATTTCCAATCTAGGGTACCTGTGGAACAAGGGGACCAAGTCCAAAAGTCACAAGCAAGTCGGAGATGGGCAGATGCCCAGGAAATGCCAGCTGCGGGTGCAAAGAAGCTTCTACTGGACAGAAGAAGCTGCGGTTTCTGCAGGAACGCAAAGAACTAGAGACTTCCCGCCGAAAGAACGCCAATAAGCCTTGCTAGCTGCAAATCGTGCGGTTAGTGTTTTTGGATGCTGCTGTGGCCCAGGAGGGACCAGGAGGTCGCAAATAGGACCAGGAGAGAGAGGGGACGTCGAGCAAGACAAGGAGCCCTCTTAGCAGCAGGTAGCACCCGGAGAAGTGCCAGAAACAGGCACTACGAGGATGCGTGAAACGGTGCTCACCCGAAGTTACACAAAGGAGTCCCACGTCGCCGGAGACCAACTTAGAAAGTCGTGCAATGCAGGTTAGAGTGCCGTGGACCCAGGCTTGGCTGTGCACAAAGGATTTCCGCCGGAAGTGCACAGGGGCCGGAGTAGCTTCAAAAGTCGCGGTTCCCAGCAATGCAGTCTAGCGAGGTGAGGCAAGGACTTACCTCCACCAAACTTGGACTGAAGAGTCACTGGACTGTGGGGGTCACTCGTACAGAGTTGCTGGATTCGAGGGACCTCGCTCGTCGTGCTGAGAGGAGACCCAAGGGACCGGTAATGCAGCTTTTTGGTGCCTGCGGTTGCAGGGGGAAGATTCCGTCGACCCACGGGAGATTTCTTCGGAGCTTCTAGTGCAGAGAGGAGGCAGACTACCCCCACAGCATGCACCACCAGGAAAACAGTCGAGAAGGCGGCAGGATCAGCGTTACAGAGTTGCAGTAGTCGTCTTAGCTACTATGTTGCAGTTTTGCAGGCTTCCAGCGCGGTCAGCAGTCGATTCCTTGGCAGAAGGTGAAGAGAGAGATGCAGAGGAACTCGGCTGAGCTCTTGCATTTGTTATCTAAAGTTTCCCCAGAGACAGAGACCCTAAATAGCCAGAAAAGAGGCTTTGGCTACTTAGGAGAGAGGATAGGCTAGCAACACCTGAAGGAGCCTATCACAAGGAGTCTCTGACGTCACCTGGTGGCACTGGCCACTCATAGCAGTCCAGTGTGCCAGCAGCACCTCTGTTTCCAAGATGGCAGAGGTCTGGAGCACACTGGAGGAGCTCTGGACACCTCCCAGGGGAGGTGCAGGTCAGGGGAGTGGTCACTCCCCTTTCCTTTGTCCAGTTTCGCGCCAGAGCAGGGCTAATGGGTCCCCTGAACCGGTGTAGACTGGCTTATGCAGAATTGGGCACATCTGTGCCCAAGAAAGCATTTCCAGAGGCTGGGGGAGGCTACTCCTCCCCTGCCTTCACACCATTTTCCAAAGGGAGAGGGTGTAACACCCTCTCTCAGAGGAAGTCCTTTGTTCTGCCATCCTGGGACAAGCCTGACTTGACCCCAGGGGGGCAGAAACCTGTCTGAGGGGTTGGCAGCAGCTGCAGTGAAACCCCAGGAAAGGCAGTTTGGCAGTACCAGGGTCTGTGCTACAGACCACTGGGATCATGGAATTGTGCCAACAATGCCAGGATGGCATAGAGGGGGCAATTCCATGATCTTAGACATGTTACATGGCCATATTCGGAGTTACCATTGTGAAGCCACATATAGGTAGTGACCTATATGTAGTGCATGCGTGTAATGGTGTCCCCGCACTCACAAAGTCCGGGGAATTGGCCCTGAACAATGTGGGGGCACCTTGGCTAGTGCCAGGGTGCCCTCACACTAAGTAACTTTGCACCTAACCTTTACCAGGTAAAGGTTAGACATATGGGTGACTTATAAGTTACTTAAGTGCAGTGTAAAATGGCTGTGAAATAACGTGGACGTTATTTCACTCAGGCTGCAGTGGCAGGCCTGTGTAAGAATTGTCAGAGCTCCCTATGGGTGGCAAAAGAAATGCTGCAGCCCATAGGGATCTCCTGGAACCCCAATACCCTGGGTACCTCAGTACCATATACTAGGGAATTATAAGGGTGTTCCAGTAAGCCAATGTAAATTGGTAAAATTGGTCACTAGCCTGTTAGTGACAATTTGAAAGAAATGAGAGAGCATAACCACTGAGGTTCTGGTTAGCAGAGCCTCAGTGAGACAGTTAGGCACCACACAGGGAACACATACATATAGGCCACAAACGTATGAGCACTGGGGTCCTGTCTAGCAGGGTCCCAGTGACACATAACAAACATACTGAAAACATGGGGTTTTCACTATGAGCACTGGGCCCTGGCTAGCAGGATCCCAGTGAGACAGTGAAAACACCCTGACATACACTCACAAACAGGCCAAAAGTGGGGGTAACAAGGCTAGAAAGAGGCTACTTTCTCACAAACGCCAACAGCTTAGCCAAAATGTTATTATCCACATTAATCATGGAGAGCGGGCGGTATGACTCACAGCTACAGGGATCCTTTCCCGGCTTAAGTATCGTAACGATCAACACCTCCCGCAAGGAAGCAGGAAGAGACCCAGCTTCCAGTGCCTCAGCATAAACCTCCTGCAGATAAGGGGCCTGAATCTCTGAATACTCCTTATAAAAGGCAGCAGTTAAGCCATCTAAGCCAGGGGACTTATCACCAGGCAAGCCACTGATTACACCTTTGATCTCATCCACCGAAAAGGGTTCACCAAAGTAAGCTCTATGTACATCTTCGAACCAGAGCAAACTGATCTCTGAAAAATAAGCGTGAATCGCATCCAGATGCAGCTCAGTAGGTGCTGAATATAAAGCCTCAAAATAGCTCGTAAAGACCTGCATGACACCCTCCGTGCCAACCACCCGTTCACCTCCCTGTCCCTCGATTTCAGTGACGTAATCGCTTGCCCAAGGTTTACGCAGCTTGTTCGCCAATGTTCGACCCGCCCTGTCTCCCTCTCCATAACACCGGGCTCTAGCCTATCGCCCTAAAAACACACTTCCCGCTTGGAAGCCTCCTCATATCGCAAGACTGCATCGCATAAGGCCGCCAACGTCCCACCAGCCCAATCCTCCACCAATTTCTTCTCCAGCTCCACTATCTGCAACTCCAGCTCCGCTAACTCACGGCGCAAAGAGCGGAGCATACCATGCTGCTTGGAAAGGCACTCTCCCAGAATAACCACTTTAAAGGCTTCCCACAACATTCCAGCTGAGCTAACCGATCTAGAGTTCTCGGCAAAATAATGTAGGATGGCCGCACGTATCTCCTCGCAAAACACCTCATCCATCAGAGCCCCTCGCGGCAAGCAAATGCTGTACCTGGGATCTCAGGGATCGACAGCTGCAGCCTAACCGGGAAATGATCCGAAAGGGTCCGGGCCAGATGCTCCACCAACTGCATCCACATCTTTACATCCCTAGTGCCTAACCAGCGGTCCAAGCGGGACCAGCTATTATGCACATAGTTGACACATGTGCCCTCTCTCCGGTCACCATGCTTAGTCCTCCATAAATCAACTAAACCACCATCACTCATCACAGTCAGCAAGGTAGCAGCAGAGTGTATGGGCCTAGCCACACTCTTGCGGTCCCTCTCCAGATCCAGAACCACATTGAAGTCACCCCCCCCAAATCACAGTCCCGCCCCCCATTGATTCAACCAGATGCCACACCTCACTGAAAAAACCAGGGTCATCAACATTTGGGCCATAAACCGACACCAGCCGACATGGCCGATCTAGAAGTGTCCCACTCAACAACACATAGCGTCCATTCGGGTCACTATTGCACGGTGCATACGCCATTGCAGCCCCTTACGCAGCAAAATTGCCACCCCTCTTGCAAAACGCGAGTACACCACACCATGGCATTCACCAGTCCACCCAGCCTTCAGGCGATTTAACGTGGAGGCCTCCAGGTGAGTCTCTTGAAGCATACACACATCTATATGATGGCGCTGAATGTAAGCAGACATAAGACGCACCTTACGCTGATCATTCAAACCACGCACATTCCAAGTCAAGCAATTAATCACCATCATTATCCCCCGTCGCTTCGCAGCAACATTTCCATTCGCCCCACCACAAAGCCACCCACCGCCGCCCAATGAACTCAATCAGCACAGATAGACAATAGTAGCAAATCCAAACATCACAGAAACAACGAACCAAACCACAGACCCACCCCCACCCACACAGACCCCCCAAACGGGCCAAAGCAAACCCCCCCATCTCCCAACCAAAAATATCAGGAACCCACAACAGAACAGAGCAAAGGGATTTATCCATGGGGCGCGAGTCGAGCCGTCCAGCCCATCTGCAACGCAGATAGGCAGGAAGGGACAAAGGGCTAAAAGAACAAAGAAACCGACGCAGCAGCTCTTAAAGAGATAAACAAGGCAACACAGCAAAGACACTCTACGACAACAAGGACCCAAAATTGCCACAGTGCCAAAAAAAGTCAACCAGTGTCATTAAGGCTCGCCTGCTCCGGGCCAGAATCTTCAGATTCCCCAGCCGCAGACCTCCGTGGGAGCGTCTTGACAAATTTGGCCGCCAGCTTCGGATCGGTAAAGAAATGTAATGTACCACCATGCTGTATCCGACGCTTCGCCGGATAGATGAGGGAAAAACGAGCCGCAGTCAGACTTAAAGAGCGCTTGATCGGCAGGAATGCCCTGCGCGCAGCTTGCACGCCTGGAGTATAGTCCGGAAAAAATTGCAGCTCCGTGTTTTTATAAATCACCGGACGCCATTCTCTAGCCAACCGCAGCATGGTGTCGCGGTCACGATAATTCAAGAGATGGAAAATAACAGGTTGCGGCGGAGTCCCGGGGGGGCCTAGGGCCCAGCGATCGGTGAGCCCGCTCAACCACCACCATGCGAGACAGCTCACCAGGAAACAAGTCAGAAAGCATTTTCTCCACGAAGTCTTCCATCCTGCCCATGTCTGTGGACTCGGGCAGACCAAGCATCCTGACGTTATTGCGCCGGGACCTCGCCTCCAAATCTTCATTTTTATTCCTGATGACCTCCAGGACCTGCTCCATCTGCAACAAGCGTTCTTTCTCACCCTGTCGCTGATCCTCCATCTCCGATGTGAGCGACTCAAGGTGTTCAAATCGGGCATCATGCTCATCTGGCCCTGATGCGGTCCATCTGTTCTGACAAATGATCCAGCTTGGCATTAATGCCTGCCAAGCTGCACTTAAGATCCAAAAACATGGATCTAACGGAAGTCTCAGAGGGCCCATCATCCGTCTGCACCTCTCCAGGCTGCGGAGCAGGGGGACCCCCCCTCCGCTTGCTACCATCAAAGGACAGCTTGGCCTGCCACTGGACTGCCTTGCCCATATCTGCTCCACTACAGGCCCAGCTGGAATCGCGCCGTCAATCACCAAAAAACAGACAGGCCACTCAAAAATATGGTGCCCAGGCGTTGATCTACTAAGGAGCCCCCAGAGCCAGGCAAGCCCCCTCAGTTAATAACTGCACTCACCAAAGGTAAGTACCAAGAGTCCGCCAGTCAGTCCTTCCTTTCCCGGATGGCGCCAGGTGCCAACCAGGAGCACCCCCAGGCCGCCGCCACTACCAGGGCCTCCCAAAGGCCAACCAGCAGCGACGGCAGATCCGAGGGGGCCCAGTCCTTCACAAGGGCCCAAAAGGCGCCAAAAAGGATCTTCGGCGCACCCCCCGGCCCGATCTGGCCGCCGATCACTGCCACCAGTCCCCCCCCAGCAAGGGCTGACGTCAGATGGACCAGAGCGAGCCAGCGAGACCGCGGAGCCCAATTCCCAGGCACTTCGCAGCACAGGAGGCCCCTTGCCACCAACTCCGGGGGCCTCCTCTCTCTAATGGCCGAGCCGCCCAGGAGTTCCCCACCGGCCACCACCAGGCCCACGTGACTCCACCGCCGCACCCGGGGGACAGAACAGGCCTCGCCACCTCCGGCGCACCACAATCGGCGAAGCCACTCCAGCCCGCGGGCCACAGGAGGTGAAAAGCACCTCAAGAGGGGAGGAAGGGGGGGAGCGCGGCCTGACAAGACCGCCGAAAGCCCTCCCACCAGCACTCACCACGCGCCCCTCACCAGCGGGGGCAAAAAGACACACCCTGAGCGCCCGCAGCAACACGAGGCAGCCCGCGCAGGCTGGGTGCGCCTCTCCCTGCAGGCCCGATACCAGCCAGGCCTGCCTCCGCGACACAGCCCAAATGCCCGTCCGCAGCTGGGCCCCGGCACAGACGAGGGTACCAGGCCAAACCAAATATCTCCCGGCCAGGGGGAGCGCTAATTACGCCACTCTGTCAGGAGAAATGTAGTAAAGAGCCCTTAGTCCGACAGAGCCTCACTCAGTGATGGTCATCTTGCCGGCCGGCTAGCTCCGCCCCCCATCACAAAGCAGAATTACATGTTGAATTGGTGGTGAGGGCATTAGTAAATACAAAACTACCATTATAACTTCACCAATTGGAACAACAAGTACAACGTGGGTGATCCACTCTTCGTAGGCTAGCGTTATATTATGAGAATCTGTTAAATGAGCTGTTCATTGTGATTGTCCTACCTAATATCAAATTTAATTTGAATTTGAGTTTGTTCTATAGATTGAATCTGGTTCACTTAAATGCCATTTGTTGTTATCACAATCATCAGAGTGGTGTCTCTCTGAGATGTTGCCATCATTTCTATCTGTCTAATCCTGACCCCTTTTCATTCTGTTCTCTGAGGTAATACTTTTTCTTCGACAATCCACCTGGGTTTTATTAACCATCTCCTTGTGATCTTTGCCTATCCTGCTCATTTTCCTTAGAATGACCTACATTTTCAAGTTGACATTTTGTTTTTGTTCTTTGTGGTTTTTCCACCAGAGTGTACCTACCCACAATGACATCGATTGAGAGACGATTTTCAGCATATCTACTTCTTTCTAGTGTTGGTGACTCACCTTGTTCCTCTAGTGTATAGCCAGTAGAGCCACATTGCTCTTGCTATGAGTGTAATTTCTGCACCAATATCAATATTACCTATCAGTTTCATGTCAGGATCTACTGGTGGAGAAGTACTGTGCTGTTCTTGATTTTGTTTGAAAGTTTACAGCACTACCACTTATGGAATAAATAATGTTGGTAGCTGTAGGAAGGTAGCCTCTTTCTAGCCTTGTTACCCCCACTTTTGGCCTGTTTGTGAATATATGTCAGGGTGTTTTCACTGTCTTACTGGGATCCTGCTAGCCAGGGCCCAGTGCTCATCGTGAAAACCCTATGCTGTCAGTGTGTTTGTTATGTGTCACTGGGATCCTGCTAGCCAGGACCCCAGTGCTCATAAGTTTGTGGCCTATATGTGTTCCCTGTGTGGTGCCTAACTGTATCACTGAGGCTCTGCTAACCAGAACCTCAGTGTTTATGCTCTCTCTGCTTTCTAAATTTGTCACTGCAGGCTAGTGACTAAATTTACCAATTCTCATTGGAACACTGGTACACCCATATAATTCCCTTGTATATGGTACTTAGGTACCCAGGGTATTGGGGTTCCAGGAGATCACTATGGGATGCAGCATTTCTTTTGCCACCCATAGGGAGCTCAGACAATTCTTTCACAGTCCTACCACTGCAGCCTGAGTGAAATAACGTCCATGTTATTTCACAGCCATTTTTCACTGCATATAAGTAACTTATAAGTCACCTACAGGGTGCCAAGTTACTTAGTGTGCGGGCACCCTGGCACTAGCCAAGGGGCACCCACATCGTTCAGGGCAAATTCCCCGGACTTTGTGAGTGCGGGGATACCATTACACACGTGCACCATACATAGGTCACTACCTATGTATAGCGTTACAGTGGTAACTCCAAACATGGCGGCCATGTAACATGTCTAAGATCATGGAATTGTCACCCCAATACCATTCTGGTATTGGGGTGACAATTCCATGATCCCCTGGGTCTCTAGCACAGAACCCGGGTACTGCCAAACTGCCTTTCCGGGGTCTCCACTACAGCTGCTGCTGCTGCTGCCAACCCATCAGACAGGATTCTGCCCTCCTGGGGTCTGGGCAGCCCCAGCCCAGGAAGGCAGAACAAAGGATTTCCTCTGAGAGAGGGTGTTACACCCTCTCCCTTTGGAAATAGGTGTGAAGGGCTGGGGAGGAGTAGCCTCCCCCAGCCTCTGGAAATGCTTTGATGGGCACAGATGGTGCCCATCTCTGCATAAGCCAGTTTACACCGGTTCAGGGATCTCCCAGCCCTGCTCTGGCGCAAAAGTGGACAAAGGAAAGGGGAGTGCTCACTCCCCTGACCAGTACCTCCCAGGGGAGGTGCCCAGAGCTCCTCCAGTGTGTCCCAGACCTCTGCCATCTTGGAAACAGAGGTGTTGGGGGCACACTGGACTGCTCTGAGTGGCCAGTGCCAGCAGGTGACGTCAGAGACCCCCTCTGATAGGCTCTTACCTTTCTTAGTAGCCAATCCTCCTTTCTTGGTAGCCAAACTTCCTTTTCTGGCTATTTAGGGTCTCTCCTCTGGGGTATTCTTCAGATAACGAATGCAAGAGCTCACCAGAGTTCCTCTGCACTTCCCTCTTTGTCTTCTGCCAAGGATTGACCGCTGACTGCTCCAGGACACCTGCAAAACCGCAACAAAGTTGCAAGACGGCTACCAGCAACATTGTAGTGCCTCATCCTGCCGGCTTTCTCAACTATTTCCTGGTGGTGCATGCTCTGGGGGCTGTCTGCCTTCACTCTGCCCTGGAAGCCAAGAAGAAATCTCCAGTGGGTCGACGGAATCTTCCCCCTGCTAACGCAGGCACCAAAAGACTGTATCACCGGTCCTCTGGGTCCCCTCTCATCCTGACGAGCATGGTCCCTGGAACCCAGGCGCTATATCCAAGTGACTCCCACAGTCCAGTGATCCTTCAGTCCAAGTTTGGTGGAGGTAAGTCCTTGCCTCCCCACGCTAGACTGCAAACCTGTGTACTGCGTGATATGCAGCTGCTCCGGCTTCTGTGCACTTCTACAAGGATTCCTTTGTGCACAGCCTAGCCTGGGTCCCCAGCACTCCGTCCTGCAGTGCTCAACCCTGTGAGTTGGACTCCGATGTCGTGGGACCCTCCTTTGTGACTCTGAGCCAGCTCCGGTTCACAAATCTTCTAAGTGCCTGCTCCGGTACTTCTGCGGGTGCCGCCTGCTTCTGTGGGGGCTCTCTGAGTTGCTGAGCGCTCCCTCTGTCTCCTCCAAGGGGCGACATCCTGGTCCTTCCTGGTCCCCAGCAGCACCCAAAAACCTCTACCGCAACCCTTGCAGCTAGCAAGGCTTGTTTGCGGTATTTCTGCGTGGGAATACTTCTGCAACCTTCAGCACGCCGTGGGACATCTTCCATCCAAAGGAGAAGTTCCTAGCTCTCTTCGTTGTTGCAGAATCCTCAGCTTCTTCCATCCGGAGGCAGCTTCGTTGCACCTTCATCCGGGGTTTCCTAGGCTCTGGACACTATCACGACTCTTGGACTTGGTCCCCTTGCCTTGCAGGTCCTCAGGTCCAGGAATCTGTCTTCACTGCTTTGCTGGTGTTTGTGGTTCTTGCAAAATCCCCCTATCACGACTATTGTGTCCTTTTGGGGTAGTAGGCGTACTTTACTTTTCAGGGTCTTGTGGTGGGGTATCTTGGACACCCTGACTGTTTTCTTAGAGTCCCAGCGACCCTCTACAAGCTCCCATAGGTCTGGGGTCCATTTGTGATTCGCATTCCACTTTTGGAGTATATGGTTTGTGTTGCCCCTAGACCTATGTTCACCTATTGCATCCTATTGTAATTCTACACTGTTTGCATTACTTTTCTTACTCTTACTTACCTGTTTTGGGTTTGTGTGCATATAACTTGTGTATATTACTTACCTTCCTACTGAGGTTACTCACTGAGATACTTGTGGCATATTGTCATAAAAATAAAGTACCTTTATGTTCAGTAACTCTGAGTATTGTGTTTCCTTATGATATTGTGCTGTAAGATATAAGTGGTATAGTAGGAGCTTTGCATGTCTCCTAGTTCAGCCTAAGCTTTGCCATAGCTACCTTCTATCAGCCTAAGCTGCTACAAACACCTCTATTCTACTAATAAGGGATAACTGGACCTGGCAGAGGGTGTAAGTACCACAAGGTACCCACTATAAGCCAGGCCAGCCTCCTACATTGGTGGTGCAGCGGTGGGATAAGTACTTGCAACTGCTTTATCACTTTGTCATTTGGTACTTTTCGTAAGAGAATCATATACCAAATAGTTCAGTGTGTGTATACTTAACCAAAAAAGTTTACTTTTCTATTCTAAAACTTTTAACAAAGTTCTGAAAAGTTTTTGAAAACTTCTAAAAGTTTTCCCAAAGTTAGAAAAAGTATTTTCTGTGCTTTCTAGTTCTAAAACTTTTTTCATTCTCACTATCCTTAAACCTATACTATCATGTCTGTTGTAGAGCCCACTCCCAAAGCTGTTAATGCAACATATGAGAGTTTAAACTATAAACGTTTGAGGGATCTCTGCCTGGATAGAGGTTTAAGTATAGGAAAGAACCCTACAAAAGAGTTTCTCTTTAACATGCTCATTGTAGATGACCAGAACCAGTCTGGCCCATCTCAGGAGAGGTTAGAAAAGGGAGAAGCTTCCCAGTCAGATTCAGAGGAGTCCCCTGGAGAAGCTGGGGAGGGTTCTTACAAGGGCCTGCCCCCTAGCAGGGCACCTAGTGATGCTGGTAGTAATAGAGGTTCCCACAACAGTAGGGCATCCTTCATCCCTAGAGGCCAGGTTACTAGGGTCCAGACAGTTAGGGACAGGTCCCCCTCTGAAACTTCCCACATTTCCTCTGTGTCAAAGCATTCCCAACCCACCCACCCTGAGGATAACTTATTAGAAAGGGAACTCAAAACGTTGAGGGTTGAAGAGACCAGACTGAAGCTTAAACAGCAACAGCTAGCCTTAGATAGGGAATCCCTAGACATAGAGAGGGAAAGGCAGAGGTTGGGGTTAGTTCCCCATGGTGGCAGCAGCAGTATTCCTGATAGTAATCCTGTTAGAGAGCAAGATTCCAGGAATCTGCACAAGATAGTCCCCCCTTACAAGGAGGGGGATGACATTAATAAGTGGTTTGCTGCACTTAAGAGGGCCTGTATGGTACAGTTGGTCCCTCAAAGGCAGTGGGCTGCTATTTTGTGGCTATCTTTCACTGGAAAGGGTAGGGATAGGCTCCTTACTGTCAGAGAAAGTGAAGCCAATAACTACAAAGTTTTGAAAGCTGCACTCTTGGATGGATTTGGCTTAACCACTGAACAATACAGGATTAAGTTCAGAGACACCAGAAAAGAGTCTTCTCAAGAGTGAACAGTTCAGTGAAGGCCTTGGAAGGGTGGTTGCATGATGAAAGCCTGTATAAGCATATTCTGAGAGAGCATATTCTTAACAATTATGTGTCTGATTTGTTACACCAGTACTTGATAGTCTCAGATCTGACCTCTCCCCAAGAATTGGGAAAGAAGGCAGACAAATGGGTCAGAACAAGAGTGAACAGAAAGGTTCATACAGGAGGTGACAAGGATGGCAAGAAGAAAGATGGGGAGAAATCTCAGGATAAGCATGGGGATAAGGGTAAAACCAAAGATCCTTCTTCAAATCCTAAACACTCTTCAGGGGATGGAGATAAATCAAATTCTTACTCTTCTTCACAACCCAAACACATTAAAAAGCCTTGGTGCTATGTGTGTAAAAATAAAGGCCATAGGCCAGGGGATAAGTCCTGTCCAGGTAAACCCCCTGAGCCTACCACCACTAATACATCAAACTCTAGTGCCCCTAGCAGTAGTGATAATAGTGGTGGGACTGCTGGCAACAGTCAAAATAAGGGTGTAGTTGGGTTCACTTATGGGTCCATCATAGAAACTGGGGTAGTCAGTCCCAAGACAGTTTCTGTCACACCTGGTGGCATTGGCCTTGCCACACTGGCTGCTTGTCCCCTTACAATGGCTAAGTACAGGCAGACAGTTTCAATAAATGGTGTTGACGCTCAGGCCTACAGGGACACAGGTGCCAGTATCACTTTAGTGACTGAAAACCTAGTGTCTCCTGAACAACACATCATTGGACAACAGTACAAGATTATTGATGTCCATAACTCCACTAAGTTTCTTCCCTTAGCTATAGTTCAGCTTAGTTGGGGTGGAGTTACTGGCTGTAAGCAGGTGGTAGTATCACCTAGCTTACCTGTAGACTGCCTCTTAGGTAATGACCTATAGGCCTCAGGTTGGGCTGAGGTAGAGTTTAATACCCATGCAGCCATGATGGGTATCCCTGAGGAATTGCTTCCTCTCATTTCAGCTGAAATGAAAAAGCAAAGGAGAGAAAAAGGCCTGAAAACCCAGGATCCTTCTCCAGCACCAGGTAAAAAGGGCATCACAGTATCCCCTACCCACCCTGCCATTCAGGATACCATTCCTGTGGTAGGAGAAACCTCTCCTGGGGTGGTACCTGAACCAAGGGAAACATCAGCTAACACAGCTGTAAACCCTGAGGTAGAACTACCTCTCTGTGGGATAACCAATATTGGTGAGGAAAAGTGCACCATTTTAGTTAACATGGAGCCTCCCTCCTAGAGAAACTTTAGTGCAGCAACCCTGCTCTGCCTCACAACACTTAGGACA
Source organism: Pleurodeles waltl (assembly GCF_031143425.1). NCBI lineage: Eukaryota > Metazoa > Chordata > Amphibia > Caudata > Salamandridae > Pleurodeles > Pleurodeles waltl. The sequence goes on from NC_090444.1 coordinate 853,112,022, forward strand.
GCAACCCTGCCCTAGTGTGGAGCTCATAGGACAGCATCCCTGCCCTGCTCCTACTCAACAGAAACACCAACCCTGTTCTCTCTTACAGCCATATGGGCAAATATTTTGCCCATCTATGGCTTTACTGAGGCAGCAGCCCTGTCTGGCATTCTCATCACTTGATATAGGTCCAGTGGACAATTCCCACTGCTCTCAACTTAAACATACTAATAGGAACTCTAAGAATATAACTTCACATTGCTGGCTAGCTAAAAAACTTCAAACAGGGTGGTTTACATCCCCACAGGGAAGTAACCATATAGTGGATGATAAAGGGAGTAAACAATCTATTGCAGAGCTACTCTCTACTTATCACCACTTAGACAATAAAGACTCAACTGGCTAAAGTTAGCCTTATTGTCCTTTGTTTGGGGGGGGTTGTGTAGGAAGGTAGCCTCTTTCTAGCCTTGTTACCCCCACTTTTGGCCTGTTTGTGAGTATATGTCAGGGTGTTTTCGCTATCTCACTGGGATCCTGCTAGCCAGGGCCCAGTGCTCATAGTGAAAACCCTATGTTGTCAGTGTGTTTGTTATGTGTCACTGGGATCCTGCTAGCTAGGACCCCAGTGCTCATAAGTTTGTGGCCTATGGGGCGCACTGTAGCGGAGCTCCGCCGGCTACCTAACAATCCTGACAAAATCCTGCGGGCCACACCCGATGTCTCGGGTTTCCTAAAGTGGCAATCACAACATAAGCAACGGGAGGAAAGATTGAAACCACTGAGCGCCTCCGGAGGGGTCCGCTGTGATTGCCTGGCCGAACGGAGGTCCTGAGGGCGTGGGCAGGACCGGACAACTACGACCTGGAGAGAACGTGACGCCGCTGGCGTCCGCTTGCACGCCTGCCGCGGGAGAAACCCGGCAGCGACTTGTGGTGAGCTCGGCTGCGCCCGGAGTCCACTGTGGGGTGCAGCCGGGAGTGTCCCCGGACAGTACAGCGAAGTGATGGCCTCCGTGGGGTGCCGTTCGCGCGCATCCGTGCGCCGCGGTGAGGCCGGCTGTGCGAGGAAGGGCGGAGAGGCCGTGAGAAGACCTTGAGGTCAGGCGACAACAAAACTGAAAGAAGGGCGGAGACCCTCCGCTCTATGTGGACAGAACCAGATTGAGCTGCCCAGCGGGAACGTGGATGAGCGGGGTCCAATGGTGACACTGCTGAGCTGGCTGGCATGACTTAGTGAGCGAACTCAGTTTTAACAAAGGCAGGCCCCTACGTGTGCGGATTTTGGCGCGCGGATTATTACTAGGCCCGGGTCAGATGCAGAGAATTCAGTGGATGGGAGGAAGACACTGATTGATGCGGAGCATGCCTCGTTTGAACAAAGCTGGTTCTGAACCCTCTGATCGGTTGTGCTGACCCTGTGGAGTGACCCTCGACTGCGGCGAGGTCACCGCACCTATAATATCGTATAACTCAACAGGTAAATTCACTGGAGACGGTGGGATCGCCGTGTCGAGGGCAAACTAATACTTGGCACCATGGGGAACACCGACAAAGCTCAGGCTAAACTACACTTTGAGCGGCGCAAAACGATCAGCCAAACAGGGGATGGCACAGAGACTGAGCTGGAGAAGACCCCTGAGATCCCTGCTCATGAAGATCAAGACCTGCGACACATTTTGGCAGCTATGCAACAAAGTTTAACCCAAATAGATGGCAAAATCGACTCTCTATCGTATCGCATGGACATAATGTCGGAGTGACTGGATAAGCAGGTGGAGCGATTGGACCAGATGGAGAGGCGAGTATCGGCAGTGGAAGATGGACAGACTGCACTAGCCACCGGACAACTAAAGGTTAGCACGGAGCTGGGTACTCTTAGACATAAGATGGACAATTTGGAGTCCCGCTATCGAAGGAACAACCTTCGCATTGTGAGAATAGCGGAGTCCACTTCGATCGCAAACATGGAGAACTTAATCGAAAACCTGCTGATACAGCTGCTGGGTCGGGACACCTTCTCGGCGTTCTTTGTGGTGGAACGGGCACATAGATCCCTGTCGGCTCGCCCTCCGCCTGGGGCTCCGCCTCGTCCGGTCATAGCGAGACTGTTGAACTATAGAGACCGGGACGCGGCGCTGAGGCGAGCGCGAGAGTTGAAAACTTTGCAATACGAGGGGATGACCCTCTCACTGTACCCAGACTTCACATTGTAGGTGCAGGAAGCGAGGAAGCAATTTCTGACTTTGAAGGAACAACTAAGAGCACTGCAACTGGATTACAGAATGTTATACCCAGCCCAACTGAGAGTAGATGTGGACGGAAGTACAATATTCTTTACTGATCATAAAAAACTGGACCAATTTTGAATCGTAAGCTAGCGGATGAAAGAAAAGCTCCAGCAGCTGATCCGGCAGACGATTAGTCAAGGTTGGGGGTTTGATTGTAAAATTACTCCTGTTGAGATTTGATTAGAGCACTAACTCTGCGAAAGGTGTGTTAATTATAGGCGTAGACCTATTGCACGGGGTTATCAACCATAATAACAAGTCTTGAGGTCGTTTAATGGTAGAGGTTAGCCACACGTGTTTCACGCACCAGATATGACATGCCCCGAGGCATTGAAGTGGTCCATTGGAAATATGTACCGGTAGCCGACATAACAGAATTGTTAGTTAAGGCGAAGCAACATCCGCCTTCATGTGTGATCCACTTATAGTTCTGTTGGGGATTGTATTAAATGGGGTAGGAGGTGGGGGGATTCTGAAAGTAACAATTAGATGGGCAGGTTGGGATTTGGCCTATTGTGGGAGGGGGGTGGGTGGGTGTTAAGTTGTTGAAACAGTAATGGTTGGAAAGTTGTATAAGGCAAAGCAGACAAAGTGCAGACGAGTACTATGCACAGTCGGATTTAGAAAATCAACTAAGGGAATTACATGACTCCAGAACATACCACTACAGATTTACAAAAAGGTCCTCATAGGCTTAGGTTGGTTACCTGGAATGTGAGGGGACTTAACGATGCACGTAAAACTTGCAAGGTAGTTGCATACTTACTTCGACACAAGGTTGATATTGCAGTTCTGCAGGAGACACACTTGGCCCCGAGTAGCCCTATGCTCACTCCTCGTAGAATGAAGGGGCAGTTCTTGGCTGCAGGTTACACAACTCACTCTAGGGGTGTCCTATTGTGGGCCTCCCGTGCATCTGCCATTGACTTTGGGAGAGTGAAAATAGACCCCGGAGGACGATATGTGGCGGCAAAATGTAAGGGGAGAGCTTTAACCTTTTTACTAATAGGAATATATGGACCGAATTACGACAATCCCCAGTTCTACAGAGACCTAGCGGCGCGGGCGATGAAATGGGGGGACATCCCACAGCTTTGGTGTGGAGACTTTAACTGCACGCTGTCTCCCGCATTAGATAGATCGGGGGTTGAGCCAGGGGCCTGGCTGCTGCTGCACGCGCAATACTAGACATAATGGTCAACATGGGACTGGTGGATGTCTGGAGAGACAGACACCCAGAAAGAGGAGGCTACACTCATTATTCAACAGCTCACGACTTGTACACACGTATAGATTTATGGTTAGTCTCCCGCAATTTGTCACACAGAGTGACGTCCGGAGCGCCTTGGCCTCAAACTTACTTGGACCATTCACCTGTCCCAATATTGCTGACAGTAGGTCCTATTCCACAGCCGCTGTTCTCTTGGAGGTTCCCTCCATACTCACTGACAGACACCGCATTCAGAGAGGAATTAGCCAATGCAATCAGGGAATTTTTCCAACTCAATAAAGAGTTGGTCGCCCGAGTAAGCACAGTCTGGGAAACATTTAAGGTGTACATAAGAGGGATCACTATGTCTAAGCATGCGGGTGTTCTCCGGTCGATACGAAGGCGACTACAACTACTCGAAGGTGAACTATCCCAGCTAGAGCAAGAACATCGTGACACTGCAGATGTACGTACATTGGGACATATTCGTGCCAAGTTACAAGAATTTCAAGAGACAGCCCTCTCTGAAATTCGACATATGGGGAAGTATGCTGCTGCCCGAGCCTATGGGGAGGGTGACAGACCCAGCAGAGTCCTGGAGAGTTTAATCCGCCCCAGTCGAAGTGCCAATCTAATTAACAATGCTGTAGCTGCTGATGGTAGCATGATCGGTGATCCTGAATGTGTAGCCACTAGATTTCGCGAATAATACCAAACTTTATACACTACCAAAGGCAACTCTGATCCTAATGCTGTAAGTGACTATCTCACTCACATTGTACTGCCAAAACTGTCGGATATCGATAGAGAGGCTCTGGGGGCACCATTTACTCTGGGTGAAATAGCAAAGGCGTTGGGGGGAATGGCTGAAGGTAAAGCCCCAGGCCCTGATGGCTTGACTGTGTATTTCTGCAAAGCATACCAAACTTTGATACTCCCGCACCTGAAATAGGTGTTTGAGGAGATGGTGGCGGACGGGTGCATGCCTCCATTAATGCGGGAAGCTATGATAATCACACTACTTAAGCCAGGGAAACCACCTTAACAATGCTCCTACTACAGACCACTATCGTTGTTGAATGTAGATGTCAAGATACATGCTAAAATTTTAGCGGACCGACTGGCCTGGGTGTTGCCCCTATTGATTAAACCAGAGCAGGCAGGATTTGTCCCCGGACGAAATTTAACTATGAACCTACGCACCTTATTTGGCACTATACAAAACATTAACTCCGATATACAAGCTGTAGCGGTCTTTTTAGACGTGGAAAAGGCGTTTGACTCGGTGGAGTGGGACTTCTTATGGGTGGCGGTTCGGTGTAGGGGACACGTTTCTGCACCTTATAGCCACATTGTACAGGGATCCCCGGGCCAGAGTTCAGGTTAACGGCACAGTAACTGAGGCATTGGACATCACTAGAGGCACCAGACAGGGATGCCCCCTTTCCCCCCTATTATATGCATTGGCGGTGGAACCCCTGGCTTGTGCCTTGAGGGAATATCATGGTTACCACGGCCTTAATTTTAAACATTATACAGTTGTGATTTCCGCATACACAGATGACACCTTATTTTATATCAAAGATCCAGGACACAATGCTGCTCCGATGCTCCATGAAATAGTGCGATATGGCGCACTGTCCGGACTTAAAGTTAATTGGGGAAAATCAATAATGTTTCTGCTGACTCCGGCCACAAAGCAGACAGAGGTAGTTTTTCCACTCAGATGGGAAACTGGGTCAGTTAGATATCTGGGAATTAAAGTACATACTGATCCCAATATTATAGTAATGGATAATTATGACACAGCGATGGCGAAGTTGGCAACAGATGTGGAGAGATGGATTCGACTCCCATTGTCTTTGCTTGGTCGGGTAGTGTTGATGAAAATGGTGGTATTACCACGCTTTCTCTTCCTATTTCAGAATATACCGATGGTACTGCCCAGAAAATATTTCACCACATTAAGATCACTACTGATAAGACTAGCCTGGGCAGACAAACAACCCCGAGTGCAGTGGCGTGTACTAACCTTACTGTACGAACTAGGCGGACTGGGGGCCCCAGATCTAGAGGCATATAGTGTGGCGGTCCGGGATGCAGTGGCGCAGGCTTGGCTTCACAGACCAGATGACACTCCATTTCTTAAGATAGAGAGGGAGCTGGCCTCACCGGCCCCGTTGCAGGGCGAGTTATATCACACCCCGAGCAGGCGATATAAAATATTGGCCTCTCTGGACTCAGTGGCGAAAGCATGGCAGGAGATTGTGGATAGACAGGGATTGGTTTTACTGTACTCCCCACATGTGCCGTTGAATTGCTGCACTTGGTTTCCACTCTGACGCGATAGTAAATCACCCTGAGCGAACTAGGTATTAACACGTTGGGGGATTTATTTGAAAACAACATAATGAAACACTGGGAGCAGGTGAGGAACAAGGCCATTGAGCCGACTCCCCTACATCAATTTCAGTATTATAGGGCACGACATGTGCTAACACAACTTTTAGGTGATGACATGCAGGAACCCCCCGGGGTCATGTCGCTCTCTTTGGTCCTACAGGGGAGTTGTTCGAGACGCTTGGTGTCCCGACTATACGCATTGATGCAGGAATCAAGGGCTCACGAGCTCTCAAAAGCTCGAGTGGAGTGGCAAAGAGATCTGGGTGTACAGATTACAGACACACAATGGCATTACTCCTGCACTAAAACACGCTCTAGCTCCTTGAATGGTAGACATCGACTTATCCACTTCAAATTCCTTAATAGAATATATTATACCCCACTCCGCCTACATATGTATGGTTTGCGCGATAATGCGAACTGCCCAAGATGTGGAGCGGAACGGGCAGATTTCCTGCATATGGCCTGGGCGTGTGAAAAAATGCAAATCTTCTGGAGAGCAGTTATTAACGAATTGGAAGCTATAGTCGGGGAACCAATAAATGCTGGACCGTTCTTCGGACTCATGGGATTCGATGGCCATTTACCAACTGGTGGCTATGGGGTTGTTGCTTGCTAAGAGCAGGGTCGCCATGCGGTGGGACCGTGGACCGATTCCTAAAGTGGATGAGTGGCACAGAGATATGGCGTATTGTAACACGCAAACAGATAATTACAGTGAGCTACTCCCCCCTACAAATAAGCCAGCAAAATTCTGGGAGGTATACAAACAATACCTTATAGGAAAAGAAACGGGGGAACCAGAGGGTGAGAAATCTGATTGACATATTGAACATGGTCATTGTTATATGTAAAAGTTGAGCTTACCAGTTACACATATATACGACTGAAGGTCTCTGTATTGAATGGTTCTGGAAGGGGAAACCTATCCATTAAGAAGGACACAATATGCCATTTGGATTGTATGAGTCTGCAAATGCATGATCTTGTTGTACTGCTTCACTTGTTTGTATAAAAGTATAAATAAAGTTTTTAAAAAGTTCCCTCTGTGGTGCCTAACTGTATCACTGAGACTCTGCTAACCAGAACCTCAGTGTTTATGCTCTCTCTGTCTAAATTTGTCACTGCAGGCTAGTGACTAAATTTACCAATTCTCATTGGCACACTGGTACACCCATTTAATTCCCTTGTATATGGTACTTAGGTACCCAGGGTATTGGGGTTCCAGGAGATCCCTATGGGCTGCAGCATTTCTTTTGCCACCCATAGGGAGCTCAGACAATTCATACACAGACCTGCCACTGCAGCCTGAGTGAAATAACGTCCACGTTATTTCACAGCCATTTTTCACTGCACATCAGTAACTTATAAGTCACCTATATGTCTAACCTTCACTTGGTGAAGGTTGGGTGGCAAGTTACTTAGTGTGTGGGCACCCAGGCACTAGCGAAGGGGCCCCCACATCGTTCAGGGTAAATTCCCCGGACTTTGTAAGTCCGGGGACACCATTACATGCGTGCACTATACATAGGTCACTACCTATGTATAGCGTCACAATGGTAACTCCGAACATGGCCATGTAACATGTCTAAGATCATGGAATTGTCACCCCAATACCATTGTGGTATTGGGGGGACAATTCTATGATCCCCCGGGTCTCTAGCACAGAACCTGGGTACTGCCAAACTGCCTTTCCGGGGTTTCCACTGCAGCTGCTGCTGCTGTCAACCCCTCAGACAGGATTCTGCCCTCCTGGGGTCTGGGCAGCCCCAGCCCAGGAAGGCAGAACAAAGGATTTCCTCTGAGAGAGGGTGTTACACCCTCTCCCTTTGGAAATAGGTGTGAAGGGCTGGGAGGAGTAGCCTCCCCCAGCCTCTGGAAATGCTTTGATGGGCACAGATGGTGCCCATCTCTGCATAAGCCAGTCTACACCGGTTCAGGGATCCCCCAGCCCTGCTGGGAGGGAGTAACCACACCCTTGACTAGTACCTCCCAGGGGAGGTGCCCAGAGCTCCTCCAGTGTGTCCCAGACCTCTGCCATCTTGGAAACAGAGGTGTTGGGGGCACACTGGACTGCTCTAAGTGGCCAGTGCCAGCAGGTGACATCAGAGACCCCCTCTGTTTGGCTCTTACCTTACTTGGTAGCCAGTCCTCCTTTCTTAGTAGCCAAACCTCCTTTTCTGGCTATTTAGGGTCTCTCCTCTGTGGTATTCTTCAGATAATGAATGCAAGAGCTCACCAGAGTTCCTCTGCACTTCCCTCTTCGACTTCTGCCAAGGACCGACCGCTGACTGCTCCAGGACTCCTGCAAAACTGCAACAAAGTAGCAAGACGACTACCAGCAACATTGTAGCGCCTTATCCTTCCGGCTTTCTTGACTGTTTCCTGGTGGTGCATGCTCTGGGGGCTGTCTGCCTTCACCCTGCACTGGAAGCCAAGAAGAAATCTCCTGTGGGTCGACGGAATCTTCCCCCTGCTAACGGAGGCACCAAAAGACTGCATCACCAGTCCTCTGGGTCCCCTCTCATCCTGACGAGCGTGGTCCCTGGAACCCAGGTGCTATATCCAAGTGACACCCACAGTCCGGTGATTCTTCAGTCCAAGTTTGGTGGAGGTAAGTCCAAGCCTCCCCACGCTAGACTGCAAACCTGTGTACTGCGTGATTTGCAGCTGCTCCGGCTTCTGTGCACTTCTACAAGGATTCCTTTGTGCACAGCCTAGTCTGGGTCCCCAGCACTCCGTCCTGCAGTGCTCAACCCTCTGAGTTGAACTCCGACGTTGTGGGACCCTCCTTTGTGACTCTGAGCCAGCTCCGGTTCACAAATCTTCTAACTGCCTGCTCTGGTACTTCTGCGGGTGCTGCCTGCTTCTGTGGGTGCTCGCTGAGTTTCTAAGTGCCCCCTCTGTCTTTTCCTCCATGGGGCGACATCCTGGTCCTTTCTGGTCCCCAGCAGCACTCAAAAACCTCTACTGCAACCCTTGCAGCTAGCAAGGCTTTGTGCAGTATTTCTGTGTGGGAACACTTTTGCAACCTTCAGTACACCGTGGGACATCTTCCATCCAAAGGAGAAGTTCCTAGCTCTCTTTGTTGTTGCAGAATCCTAATCTTCTTCCATCTGGAGGCAGCTTCCTTGCACCTTCATCCGGGGTTTCCTGGGCTCCTGCCCCCTCCCGGACACTATCGCGACTCTTGGACTTGGTCCCCTTGTTTTGCAGGTCCTCAGGTCCAGGAATCAGTCTTCAGTGCTTTGCTGGTGTTTGTGGTTCTTGCAGAATCCCCCTATCACAACTATTGTGTCCTTTTGGCGTAGTAGGTGTACTTGACTCCTACTTTTCAGGGTCATGGGGTGGGGTATCTTGGACACCCTGACTGTTTTCTTACAGTCCCAGTGACCCTCTACAAGCTCCCATAGGTCTGGGGTCCATTTGTGATTCGCATTCCACTTTTGGAGTATATGGTTTGTGTTGCCCCTAGACCTATGTTCACCTATTGCATCCTATTGTAATTCTACACTGTTCCATTACTTTTCTTACTATTACTTACCTGTTTTGCGTTTGTGTACATATAACTTGTATATATTACTTACCTTCTTACTGAGGGTACTCACTGAGATACCTGTCGTATATTGTCATAAAAATAAAGTAACTTTATTTTTAGTAACTCTGAGTATTGTATTTCCTTATGATGTTGTGCTATATGATATAAGTGGTATAGTAGGAGCTTTGCATGTCTCCTAGTTCAGCCTAAGCTTTGCCATAGCTACCTTCTATCAGCCTAAGCTGCTAGAAACACCTCTAGTCTACTAATAAGGGATAACTCGACCTGGCACAGGGTGTAAGTACCACAAGGTACCCACTATAAGCCAGGCCAGCCTCCTACAGTGGCTGTTTATAGAGTTGCTAATATGCTTCTCTATCTGGGTATTGTTAAGGCTTTGGTACCATCTCAGTAGAAAGACACATATAGATTCATTTTAGTTAGTTTTGTGCTATGGAATGAGTGTACAGTGCTTCAAACTGGTATGTTTTTCTATTAATCCAAAATTAATCTCAATCTGCTTGATTGTACAACACCCCATTTTTGCCTTGGCTGCCTATAAATTTCTATCACATAACATTTATCTAGTTATATATTTAGTTGGTCCCTATAATATGTAACTTATGCGCCCCACTTTTGTTCTGGCCATACTAATGCTCCCAAATGTACAGCCTTTATGACATGTGGGAATCTTCCCTGAAACATTGATGTGTTCTATGTGTATTAAGTGCACTTCAGTATACAGATATGAAATATATTGTGCTGAAGGAACTATTGGACTATATTTACTGAAAAGCCGAGCTCCATCAGCATCTTTTATTTCAATCAGGGAGCTTTAGTCATAAAAACCAGAAAGTAGCAGGTATTTTGAGAGTTTCTGAAATCAGCACAAACTACATTTACAAGAATGCAGTGGCAAATGTCAGCTGCGAAGGCAGAAGTGTGCTCCCAGCAGTGCTCCTTCTAAAGCGATTTGACTAACAAGTCTTGGGATGCAACTGCACGCTTTGGAGTGGTATTGACCTGATGAACACAAGCAGCATTTCTGGCATCCCTAAAGAGACCTGCCATTTCTTATTCTGAAGAAGGGCAATCATCCAGAAACATGCGTCAAATAATGCACAGAACTGCCAGCAGTGGCTGCAGTAACTGATGGGGAACAGTTCCTCACTTGTGAGTTACTGAAGGTATCGTGAATTACATTTATTTATCATATTGCAATGAGCAACTTCTGCCAAAATGCTAACTGTGTGCTTCCTTTCCCCGCATTGCCTGACTCCTGTTTTGCTGGAACAGTCAATCAAGATATTGATGTTGCACAGCCTAAAGATTGAAGTACGCGCCATTGAAGTCCTCAACGTTGTGGTGCAGAGTTGGAGTAGCCAGCTTTGTGGATGCAACTTTTGGGAAGGCTTTGCAGGTCAGCTGACCTGCTCCGTGAGCTACCAACAATAAAGATTGAACCCTGTGTACAGCAAGCAAAACAGTAGCACAAGTTGGGGCCATGAGCCATCCAGTACTTAGACTGTGCGCGGTGGCTGTTTTGTGTTGCTCCATGAACCCGATCTGAGGAGAGATCAGTTCTGCTCAGTGCTTAATTTGTAAATAAAAAGTGCCGGTGCCCAAAGCTCTTCTCTGAAACATGCGGCTGCTGCATTTAAATGTGCGAGCACGGAATACTGAGGCAGCTTAATCGTGAAGCCATCTCGGGCCTCTTTAATCAATTTAAAGCCCCTGCCCCTTCAGCTCACTCTTGCAGCTTTCTGCTCTCACCCATTCTTAACCCCTTAGCTGCTGGGCCTTTCCCCCCCCAGTGCTGAGCCCTTTTTTGGCTATTTGGGGTAGTTCGCGCTTAGGGCCTCATAACTTTTTGTCCACATAAGCTAACCACGCCAAATTTGCGTCCTTTTTTTCCAACATCCTAGGGATTCTAATGGTACCCAGAGTTGGTGGTTTCCCCTGGAGGAGACCAAGAAAATAGCCAAAATACAGTGAAAATTTAGTTTTTTCCAAAAAAATGGGAAAAAAGGGCTGCCGAAGAAGGCTTGTGGTTTTTTCCCTGAAAATGCCATCAACAAAGGGTTTCTGGTGCTGAAATCACTATCTTCCCACCTTTCAGGAACGGGCAGACTTGAATCAGAAAACCAAATTTTTCAACACAAATTTGGCATTTTACTGGGACATACCCCATTTCTACTATATTTGGTGCTTTCAGCCTCCTTCCAGTTAGTGACAGGAATGGCTGTGAAACCAATGCTGGATCCCGGAATGCTAAACATTTCTGAAAACTAGACAAAATTCTGAATTCAGCAAGGGGTCATTTGTGTAGATCCTACAAGGTTTTCCTACAGAAAATAACAGCTGAAATAAAAACATATTGAAATTGAGCTGAAAACAACAGCCATTTTTCTTTATGTTTTACTCTGTAACTTTTTCCTGCGATGTCAGATTTCTGAAAGCAATATACCATTTTGTCTGCTGGACTCTTCTGGTTGCGGGGATATAAAGGGCTTGTAGGTTCATCAAGAACCCTAGGTACCCAGAGCCAATAAATGAGCTGCACCCTGCAGTTGGTTTTCATTCTATACTGGGTATACAGCAATTCATTTGCTGAAATATGAAGAGTGAAAAAGAGGTATCAAGAAAACCTTTGCATTTCCAAAATGGGATCAAGATAAGGTTTTGAGGAGCAGTGGTTATTTGCACATCGCTGAATTCCGAGGTGCCCATACTAGCATGTGAATTGCAGGGCATTTCTCAAATAGAGGTCTTTTTTACACACTCTCTTATATTTGGAAGGAAAAAATGTAGAGAAAGATAAGGGGCAATAACACTTGTTTTGCTATTCTGTGTTCCCCCAAGTCTCCCGATAAAAATGATACCTCACTTGTGTGGGTAGGCCTAGTGCCCGCGACAGGAAATGCCCCAAAACACAACATGGACACATCCTATTTTTTTTATAGAAAACACAGCTGTTTTTTCCAAAGTGCCTACCTGTAGATTTTGGCCTCTAGCTCAGCCTGCACATAGGGAAACCTACCAAACCTGTGCATTTCTGAAAACTAGAGACCTAGGGGAATCCAAGGAGGGGTGACTTGCGGGGCTCGGACCAGGTTCTGTTACCCAGAATCCTTTGCAAACCTCAAAAAGTGGCTAAAAAAACAAGTTTTCCTCACATTTCGGTGACAGAAAGTTCTGGAATCTGAGAGGAGCCACAAATTTCCTTCCACCTGGCGTTCCCCCAAGTCTCCCGATAAAAATGATACCTCACTTGTGTGGGTAGGCCTAGCGCCCGCGACAGGAAACGCCCCAAAGCGCAACGTGGACACATCAAAATTTTTGGAAGAAAACAGAGGTGTTTTTTGAGAAGTGCCTACCTGTAGATTTTGGCCTCTAGCTCAGCCGGCACCTAGGGAAACCTATGAAACCTGTGCATTTCTGAAAACTAGAGACCTAGGGCAATCCAAGGAGGGGTGACTCGCGGGGCTCGGACCAGGTTCTGTTACCCAGAATCCTTTGCAAACCTCAAAAAGTGGCTAAAAAAACAAGTTTTCCTCACATTTCGGTGACAGAAAGTTCTGGAATCTGAGAGGAGCCACAAATTTCCTTCCACCCGGCGTTCCCCCAAGTCTCCCGATAAAAATGATACCTCACTTGTGTGGGTAGGCCTAGCGCCCGCGACAGGAAACGCCCCAAAGCGCAACGTGGACACATCAAAATTTTTGGAAGAAAACAGAGGTGTTTTTTGAGAAGTGCCTACCTGTAGATTTTGGCCTCTAGCTCAGCCGGCACCTAGGGAAACCTACCAAACCTGTGCATTTCTGAAAACTAGAGACCTAGGGCAATCCAAGGAGGGGTGACTCGCGGGGCTCGGACCAGGTTCTGTTACCCAGAATCCTTTGCAAACCTCAAAAAGTGGCTAAAAAAACAAGTTTTCCTCACATTTCGGTGACAGAAAGTTCTGGAATCTGAGAGGAGCCACAAATTTCCTTCCACCTGGCGTTCCCCCAAGTCTCCCGATAAAAATGATACCTCACTTGTGTGGGTAGGCCTAGCGCCCGCGACAGGAAACGCCCCAAAGCGCAACGTGGACACATCAAAATTTTTGGAAGAAAACAGAGGTGTTTTTTGAGAAGTGCCTACCTGTAGATTTTGGCCTCTAGCTCAGCCGGCACCTAGGGAAACCTATGAAACCTGTGCATTTCTGAAAACTAGAGACCTAGGGCAATCCAAGGAGGGGTGACTCGCGGGGCTCGGACCAGGTTCTGTTACCCAGAATCCTTTGCAAACCTCAAAAAGTGGCTAAAAAAACAAGTTTTCCTCACATTTCGGTGACAGAAAGTTCTGGAATCTGAGAGGAGCCACAAATTTCCTTCCACCCGGCGTTCCCCCAAGTCTCCTGATAAAAATGATACCTCACTTGTGTGGGTAGGCCTAGCGCCCGCGACAGGAAACGCCCCAAAGCGCAACGTGGACACATCAAAATTTTTGGAAGAAAACAGAGGTGTTTTTTGAGAAGTGCCTACCTGTAGATTTTGGCCTCTAGCTCAGCCGGCACCTAGGGAAACCTACCAAACCTGTGCATTTCTGAAAACTAGAGACCTAGGGCAATCCAAGGAGGGGTGACTCGCGGTGCTCGGACCAGGTTCTGTTACCCAGAATCCTTTGCAAACCTCAAAAAGTGGCTAAAAAAACAAGTTTTCCTCACATTTCGGTGACAGAAAGTTCTGGAATCTGAGAGGAGCCACAAATTTCCTTCCACCCGGCGTTCCCCCAAGTCTCCCGATAAAAATGATACCTCACTTGTGTGGGTAGGCCTAGCGCCCGCGACAGGAAACGCCCCAAAGCGCAACGTGGACACATCAAAATTTTTGGAAGAAAACAGAGGTGTTTTTTGAGAAGTGCCTACCTGTAGATTTTGGCCTCTAGCTCAGCCGGCACCTAGGGAAACCTACCAAACCTGTGCATTTCTGAAAACTAGAGACCTAGGGCAATCCAAGGAGGGGTGACTCGCGGGGCTCGGACCAGGTTCTGTTACCCAGAATCCTTTGCAAACCTCAAAAAGTGGCTAAAAAAACAAGTTTTCCTCACATTTCGGTGACAGAAAGTTCTGGAATCTGAGAGGAGCCACAAATTTCCTTCCACCCGGCGTTCCCCCAAGTCTCCCGATAAAAATGATACCTCACTTGTGTGGGTAGGCCTAGCGCCCGCGACAGCAAACGCCCCAAAGCGCAACGTGGACACATCAAAATTTTTGGAAGAAAACAGAGGTGTTTTTTGAGAAGTGCCTACCTGTAGATTTTGGCCTCTAGCTCAGCCGGCACCTAGGGAAACCTACCAAACCTGTGCATTTCTGAAAACTAGAGACCTAGGGCAATCCAAGGAGGGGTGACTCGCGGGGCTCGGACCAGGTTCTGTTACCCAGAATCCTTTGCAAACCTCAAAAAGTGGCTAAAAAAACAAGTTTTCCTCACATTTCGGTGACAGAAAGTTCTGGAATCTGAGAGGAGCCACAAATTTTCTTCCACCCAGCGTTCCCCCAAGTCTCCCGATAAAAATGATACCTCACTTGTGTGGGTAGGCCTAGCGCCCGCGACAGGAAACGCCCCAAAGCGCAACGTGGACACATCCAAATTTTTTGAAGAAAACAGAGGTGTTTTTTGAGAAGTGCCTACCTGTAGATTTTGGCCTCTAGCTCAGCCGGCACCTAGGGAAACCTACCAAACCTGTGCATTTCTGAAAACTAGAGACCTAGGGGAATCCAAGGAGGGGTGACTTGCGGGGCTCGGACCAGGTTCTGTTACCCAGAATCCTTTGCAAACCTCAAAAAGTGGCCAAAAAAACAAGTTTTCCTCACATTTCGGTGACAGAAAGTTCTGGAATCTGAGAGGAGCCACAAATTTCCTTCCACCCGCCGTTCCCCTAAGTCTCCCGATAAAAATGATACCTCACTTGTGTGGGTAGGCCTAGCGCCCGCGACAGGAAATGCCCCAAAACAGAACGTGGACACATCAAATTTTTTCATAGAAAACAGTGCCTACCTGTGGATTTTGGCCTCTAGCTCAGCCGGCACCTGGGGAAACCTAGCAAACCAGCACATTTTTGAAAACTAGAAACCCAGGGGAATCCAAGATGAGGTGACTTGTTGGGCTCGGACCAGGTTCTGTTACCCAGAATCCTTTGCAAACCTCAAAATGTGGCTAAAATACCACGTTTTCCACACATTTCGGTGACAGAAAGTTCTGGAATCTGAGGGGAGCCACAAATTTCCTTCCACCCAGCGTTACCCCAAGTCTCCCGATAAATATGATACCTCACTTGTGTGGTTAGGCCTGGTGCCTGCGACAGGAATAGATCACACAACGGTCAATGTTGGTCCTTACGTGAGGCAGCTGTTGACCCTGGGGTGATCCATTCCTGACACAGGCACTAGGTGTAGGCACTCAAGTGGGGTAGTGTTTTTATCAGGACAGGTGAGGAGTCACTGGGTGGTAGGAATGTTGTGGATCCCAGCATATTCCTGTAGTTTGTGTGACAGAAATGCGAGAAAAATAGAGTTTTTTTTCAACATTTCAGCTTTGCAGGGTATTCTGGGTAAGAAAACTTTGGGGAATCCACACAAGTCACACCTCTGTGGACTCCCCCGAATGTCTAGTTTCCAGAAATGTTTGGGTTTAGTGTGTTTCTCTATATGGCCGCCGAATCCAGGACCAAAAACACAGGTGCCTGCCTTACAAAACCAGTTTGTTTTGCCATAGACAATTTTGATGTCTCCACAATATGATTTGGGTGGTGGAATTTGGGGCTGAACTAAATTGGTGAGCTCCCAAGAGAGCACTCTCTCTCTGCTTGCCGCCGCATTCACCTGCTCTCTGGGTTGGCCTAACCCACTATTACCCAGTTGCACGAACAGCTTGCGAAGGGACAGCAGGACTGTCCTCATCACCTCCCTCATAATGTACTGGAAGAGGAGTTTTCGAATGGGACTCCTCTGACTGAAAAATCACTCCCAGAGTCTGCGCCATTGTCCTATCCCTCAGATGCTGTCTCAGTATCTGATGTCTCAGTCTCTGATCCTATGTCAGAGCGGTCCTCTATAACCCGAGTGCAGGCAGCAGTCATCCATCAAGATGCCATCTCTGCTATTGGCTAAACTGTTGCTCTAAAACACTAGCCTACGTAGACAGTCACAAAATCGATGGTGTGTGTGAGATACGTGCAACAGTAGAGGCCACCTTACCTGCGCTTCTTCCCTCAATCAGCACGTACTTTCAAGACACTCAAAAAACACCTTGTCACATACCATTCGTCACAGTCTTTAGCACCTCCTGCGCCCAGTCCAACAATCATTATTGGTGCTCCCACTCCCTCCTCCTCGGATTCCCTCATTACCACCCAGCAAAAGTGCCCTTCATCTCTCCATAGACTTTACTAATGTACTCAGCTATTTACATAAAATACAGATGTGCTCTTTGCAGTAGGCATATAAACCTTCTGCGCTTCTTTATGGCACTAAAACTGCCACTAGACAAGTCGGACCCTTTTCCCCCCAGGGAAACCACACACATATTGACAAAAGTGATGTATATATGACAGCCAACCACCTGAAACTCAACTCAAGCAAAACTGAAATAATCCTCTTTGGCCCTCACCAAAAAAACCTGGGACCCCCCATGGTGGCCCACCACGCTAGGCCCTGCACCCACCCCCGCCAACTACGCACGCAACCTCAGCATCATCCTAGACTCCTCCCTCTCTATGACCCAACAAATCAACGCTCTTACCTCCTCATGCTTCAACAAACTCCGTATACTGAAAAACATTCAAATGGATCCCCACAGAGACAAGAAAAACTGTCACTCACGCACTCATCAGCAGCAGGCTTGATTACAGAAACGCCCTCTACGCCGGCACCACTCTAAAACTCAAGTGCAAACTACACGCATCCAGAACTCAGCAGCACGACTCATCCTCGACCTCCACCGACACGAACACATTTCTCCACACCTCAAATCCCTCCACTGGCTCCCCATTGACAAAAGGATCACCTTCAAGATCCTCATCCTCACACACAAATCACTCCACAACACAGGCCCTGCCTACCTCAACGAGAGTCACCTTCCACACCCCCACACGAAACGTCCGTTCAGCTGACCTCTCTCTCGCCTCTGACCCCCGCATCAAACACACCACCACCGGGGGCAGATCCTTCTCCTACATTGCACCCAAAACATGGAACGCACTCACAACCCACATTCGCAAGACCCAAAACCTACTTCTTTTCAGGAAGGGCCTCAAAACCTGGCTTTTTGAACAGTGAACCTCCTAGCCCCTTTCCCTCCCCCCCGTCCCCCCCCCAGCGCCTTGAGACCCTCACAGGTGAGTAGCGCGCTTTATAAATCTCTTTGATACAGATCTACCTATATATATATATATATATAAATATATATCTACATAGATATATCTATAGATATATCCATGTACCTAGATATATCTATCTACATAGATATATATATATAGATATATACATATATTTTTTTTTAGTTGTTGTATGGTTTCCTTGGGGGCCAAAATGGCCCCCAGGGAAACCCTACAACATCTAAAAAAAAAATTGCCCCCACAGGGGGTCACCCTGCCCACGGGCGACCCCCTGTCATTTCATTTTTTTTTTTGTATTTTTTTTTTGGGAAAAAAAAAAAATCCCCTGGGGGGGGGGCGCGATTGCACCACAGGGGGCACCTACCTTTTTTTTTTTTAAAGAAAATTATGCCGGGGGGGGGGGGCGGCCCGTTTTCCGGGGGGGGGCCGCCCCCCAAAAGTGAAATCCCTGGTGTCTAGTGGGGTTTCCTGGCCCCCGATCGCAGCACAGCTTCGATCGGGGGCCAGAAACAGTTTCAGAAGGCCTCGTAAGAAAGGGGAGAGTCTCCCCTTTCTTACGAGGCCTTTTCAAAATGTTTCCTGACCCCCCCGATCGCAGCTGTGCTGCGATCGGGGGAGCCAGGAAACCTGAAAGTGTTTCCTGGCCCCCGATCGCAGCACAGCTGCGACCGGGGGCCAGGAAACACTTTCAGGAAGGCCTCGTAAGAAAGGGGAGTGTCTCCCCTTTCTTACGAGGCCTTCCCGAACGTGTAAAAGGCCGTTTTCCCCATGAAAGCAGGAAGCGGCCGCATGGCTGCTTCCTGCTTTCATGGGGAAAACACCTTTGCAACGTCAGCGCGCCTCGCGGCGCGCTGACGTCACAAAGGGGCGGGTGGGGGGCGGGGGGAGACACGGTAGCTTCCGTGTCTCCCGGGGGGGAAAAAAAAATAAAAAAAAAATCCTCGGGTGCGACGCACCCGAGGATTTATTAATGCCCTTCCTGGTGTCGGCCACTGGTCGTGACCCGCACCAGGGAGGGTGTGTGGGCGTCGGCCAGTGGCCGACGCCCGCACTTAAGAGGTTAAGCATTTTCGTTTTTCTCTCCGTCTGTCTTACCCAAATGTGTTTTTTGCTTGCAGCAAATGCTTGAGACAGAAGAATAAGCGCCGGTCCTAAAAAAAGAAAGTGCCGGTACTCAGCACCAGAAACAACAAGCACAAATTAAGCACTGGTTCTGCTGCTTGGCACACCAGGCAAACACATACTAGAGGTTCAGGGCAGTTTCTTCTTGAGGAATGAATGCCTTTGTAGCTTAATTCATGTGACTCTGTGAGTTCGCTTATGTGTGTACAAGAACACATTCTTATTTAGTAGCTTTGGGATGTATGTTGCACCACAGTATTCAGTGGCGCTTGCACTACTTCACCTCAAAGAGACAAAATTGTTGTTGGTACCATGTCTTTATACTGCATACCTCATATGATTTACTATCTACTGATCAACTGACCACGATTTGAGAAAATTGGCTTAGATTACTTAAACATTATATGCTTTCCTTAGATGGGTTTTCGTTGATGCAAGTAGAAAGTTTTGAATTTATTGGGCATGTAAAGTGAGGAAACTTTTGAACATTTACCAACACTATTTGCGCGTCACGGTGTAGCTAGCAGGGATTATAAGTGTTCCACAGAGGCTCAGGGTGGTTTAAAAGAAGATTTTACAGAGGAGCCACACATAGTTATGGAACGGTTTAAATTCTACATTTATAATCAGCTTATCAAAAAAAAACATTGATTCATATGTAGCTACCCTTTGAGTACGTACTGAAGTCGATTTTGGTAATATTGTTGATCTGTACATTAGAGTAGGAGTTTTTACCTTTTGAGTTCTGGGTGCTTCCACAAATCACTACTGGAAGCCAGGGGCCTCAAACTAAGCAATTTCTATGATTTGAATCTCAAACCAATACCCAAAACTATAGAACCAAGTGAAGATCAAACCAATACAAATACACAAATTATGAAATATTTATTTTAATTCACAAATAAAAATATTCAAAAATTGAAATTTTAGTTTTAATTGGAAGGTTGGAACTTACAAAAATGTGGCTTTGTTGCTCAAGGATGAAGCAATGAGCTAATCTCTAGCATATCACTTTGCCTTTTTTTGCACTTAATGAATTCTTTCTTTTTGTCCATGCGTACTTGTGTTTCAGTTGAGGCTATCAATTGTCCATACTAGATTCTGTTTACTGTATTTGCACTGCTACCCCAAATAACGCTAACTGTTATGTTGGTAGGTGGCAGGGGCTGGGTCGCACCAGTCGTTATCAGCTATTCCGCAGTCACAAAGTAATGTAGGCAACACAAATATAGATGCCAGATCTGGGGGTACTTGTTTACTCGGCTACGTGACTGGCTGTCTTACCTGGCCCCGTCTGTGTGCACCGACCTTCATTAACTATTCCCACATCGTACGCAGGAATGCACCACTAGACCCTCGGACATAAATGGGACACTCCTCCACCTCTTGGGTGTGTCCTTTCAATTTATCTTGCCAGTTGCAAGCCACCTTTTTTTAAAAATAAAACTGAAATGCAAACTCTCAAACGAAAACAACAACAGAAATAACGTGTCCCATTACTTGACGTTACCATGGCATCATTCACATTTAAACGGACTATCATCATTTGAGTCTGCCCTCCATAAAATGTCTTGATCATACTAAAGTTCACATTTCAGCCTACAACAGAGTGCTTCCACCTCAATCTGAATGACAATTACATTACATGATCTCTCAGGTGAGTGGAGGGAGTGAGCAATTTGGATGACTTCTTCTAAAGTCCTCATGAATTGTTCTGCTTCTCTGTTGGCCTGCAGCTATCGAAGTGTGATTTTCCAGTGTTTGATGTTCAGAGATTTCCTGGCCTTGCAGTGGTAGGCCATCATCAGTCCTCAACTCTTTAAGTAACCCATGCGTAGCCATCATTTTCTCCAGCGTGGTCAACACTTCAGGCACTCCTTGAGAATTGAGAACTTCCACCTCTGGGTACTTAGATTAGATATTGATGAGGACTAAGGGGTATCTCCCATCCAGGAGGATCCCAAAGTCTAGGCTGTTATACATGCAGGGCAGCGGGGGTCCTCATTTAGCTATCACTGGGGCCAATGAAGAAGGCCCTCCCAAGGCGTGACACCAGGGTCAGAAACGTACTAGCATCACAAGCAATTAATCTATGAGCAGGAACCACACTTTCGTGCAGAGATGACTCTTGGTTTTGACCATGCCTTGGTGACTTGCGTGGGCTAGCTGTACTCTTTGATTTGTGAGGCTACTGGGGATCATAAGCCTATGGCCTCACAAGAAACAGCCATGAGGATCCGTTACTAGTTCATGAGGGGCATGGTACAGGCTGTCCAGTATTCTCTGTGCTTCAGGAGTGCGATGAGCCCAGTGGGCCTTGAGTTGTTGGCATCAGCCTCTTGGGACCGCCTCCAGAGCTCTCTGTAGACACTCATTAAATGCAGTGGCTTGGAATGTTGGTTGAACTGATGTGGGTAATGGTCATGATTGGTCAGTGATATACTTGAAGTACTCCTCTGTTTCTTCGCCCTACTCTTCTTCCTGTTGAGTAGCAGTTTGGGGGTGGCGTGACAAATAATTGGTCAGGGTTGGAAGTCCCTGGTCTGTACTCCACTTCACAGCTGTATTGCTGGAGTTGGAGCATCCATTTTTTAATTTGCGGGTGGTTTTGAGGTTGTCTCTCGGAAGAGTGGAATGGGGAGTTTGTAATCGGTGGTGACCACAAAAGGATGTCCATACATATACAAGTGGAAAAGACGACAACCCCAGTATATTGCTATTACTCCTTCTTTATTTGCGAGTGTTGCTGTTCTTTCAGGGTGAGAGATCTGCTCTCAAACGCCAATGGCACCCATTCTCTGATTTCTACTTGTTGCATCAGCACTGCCCTGCGTCCCTAGGGGCCTGCATCCATGGCAATGTTGGTATCCCTCCAGGGATTGAAGTAAATGAGGGTAGCATCTGACAACAGTACATTTTTTGTGGAATGAAGTGATTGTTCTTGTACCTCGTCCCACACCAAAGGAACAGAGGACTTGGTTAGGTCCCAAAGTGGTGAGTCAGTGTGGTTAGTTCCTTGATGAAACAGCCACAATAATTTACCATTCCTCAAAACCTGCAGACTTCTGACAGTGTGGAAAGCTGGGTAGCTTCTTTGATGTCTCTCACCTTCTCCAGGTCAGGCGCCACACCCTTTGCCAAGAACATGTAACCAAAAAAAATGATTCTCTGCTTGAGGAACTCACACCTACTTCAGTGCACGGTGAGCCCTGAGTCCTGAATTCTTCAAAGGAGACTTCTCAGCCTGTTGTGGTGTTCTGGTATTTACTGGGTATACATGACGATGTCATCACTCATGTTAATTACACCTGGTAGACCTACAATAGTTCTTATATGGTGTTCTGAAACACCTTATAGCGCTTGAAATCCCGAGGTTGAGTCTCCAGTAATACAGCAGGCCCACATTAGTGGATAATGTTGTAATGTATCTTGACTCTTCATCTAGGGTGAGCTGATGGTATCCTGAATGGAGGTCTACCTTTGAGAACCAACTGGCTCTGCTTAGTTCCCCAATCAAGTCATCAATGGTAGTGGGTCAGGTGCCACTCCCTTTTTATTGCAACATTGGGTAGCTGCATGTCTATGTATATGCGCACTTAACCAGGTTGCTTCAACTGCGGCATTACCACAATGGGTGATACTCGGTGGCTGGGGCCTGACAGCTTCTCTATGATCCCAGTAGCTTCCAACTTTTCTAGTTCTATCTCGACCTGAGGCCTCAGATGGAAAGCAATGCGCCTATGACCTAGGGCCACTGCTTGAATGAATTGATTAATGTGTAGCTTCACAGTTTTTCCTTTTAGGCAGCCAGTGCCATCACATACTTTTGGGAACTTATTCAGTACCTGAGACACTCATTCTAGGTAAACCCCAAATACATATGGGACAGCTGCTAGTGCTTCTGCCGTATGACAACCCAGCAACATGCTGTGACCCGTTTCAGCGACTTAGGTGCATGATCTCACACTTTTGACGTGAATTATGGGTGCTGTGAATTTTTTCAGCATGGGCAGTGGGGTGTCTTGGCCGTATGCATATACTGGAATTAAGGCTTTCTGAAAGGGTGGCACTGGCAGCATGGACTGGAATGCTTCTGCAAGCATGATGTTTATAGATACGCCGTTATCCACAATGGCTACGAGCGGGTAAACCCCTACCTGTGTCTGGCACTGGGGTAGTTGGCTTTGTGATTTGGCGGTAATCCCTATTGTGAAGAGTGTACTGTGTGTTTTACACTCTCATCATCGTCCATGTCAATTGCTTTCGTGGGTTTCTGGTATTGCATTGACGGTTGTGCATGGTGGTGGGCTCTTTTTTGGATGAACACACTTTGGCAAAATGGTTGAATTTACCACAACCAGCACACCATTTGTCCTTCAAAGGGCATTCTGTGGGGCGATGAACTGAGCCACCACAACATCCACATGGTGGTATTGATGTCACAGTTTTCTGAGGTAACCCTGGTCCCTTTCAGGCTCGATCACATTAACTGGTTCTGATTTTATTGTCCTCTGTAGAACCACCTCCATGTGGGAGGCATGTGCTTTTGACAGTTCTTTAGAGCAGCTCATGGTCAGAATGTCTGCTAGCAACTTGCCCGACTCCTGTAAGATGTGCTCTTTTAGCTTCGCTGAGGCGCAACCTTGAATGGTCTGTCCTCGTATATCTTCCCTCTCATCTGCAAAACTACATGTACTCGCTAACTCCTTCAGTCTGGTATAAAAGATGTCACTGGATTCTTCTGGGTGCTGTGGAGCCTGGTGAAAGATAAATCTTTCATAGTCCTGATTCGCCATAAATCGAAGTATGAATTTAGGATGGCTATGAGTGTTCTATGGGTCTTCAGAGTTGCTTCAGTGCTGGTTTTAGGTATTGGATACCACCTTAATTCTTAGCCTCCAATTTCAAAATCCTTCACATTTGCAGAGCGCTTTAATATTTTTTATGTTACATTTTGCTTTTTATGTATATTTACTTTATTAATATTAATATTTTATTATTCAATTTTGTTAGCAGTCGCAGAACCACAGGTTAAGAAATACTTCATTAGAGATCAAATCATTATTGGATGCTCCAACAAGAAAATCCAAGGGCAGTTATTAATACACTGCAATCCTTCTCTTTCAGAGCCTATCAATATAGACAAGAGCACTGAATGTTCAGTTTAAAACATTTCAGTTTCAAACATTAAGGGGGTCATTATGAAAATGGCGGTAAACACCGTTCCCCGCCGTGGCAATGATGAACAGAAACCTGCCATTGGCAGTGAACAGAAACTCGCCATATAAAGATGCAAAAATCAGAATCTGCCAAACATTTTCCAGCCACCAGTCACCGCCAGGACCTTGTCGGCAAAAATGCAGGACATCCCACCCCGCCACCACCAAGCACACAAACTCCCTGCCCTCCAAATAATGATGCACAAATCACTGCGGCGGTCAGTGGAAGTCGAACGACCATTGGCGGTATAGACCGCCACAGCCAGCAATGGAACCCAACAGTAAGAATTGCACACATTGGCAAGTTTGAAACCCACACACCTGACACACATCCACAACACTATAAAACACTCACAGACACACCCGCACATCCGTTGCATCGGCAATAGGACAACTGCGATTGAGAACTCCACAAGCAGACACTGAACACCACAACAGACGAATGACACACCCAACCACACAACAGCACCTTCATCCAGATCCACACAACACACCACTCACAACACACACCATGGCACCCCCCAAGCACCCAGGCTTCACAGAAAGGGAGCTAAGGACCCTGGTGGACGAGATACTGAAGGTCGAGCCACAATTATTCGGGGCACAGGTCCAGCACACACCCATCACCAGGAAGATGGAGTTATGGCAGACCATTGTCAACAAGGTCAATGCAGTGGGACACCATCCACGCATGAGGGACAACATCCGCAAGAGATGGAACGACCTGCGTGGGAAGGTGAGGTCCATGGCATCCCGGAACAACATTGCAGTCCAGAAGAGTGGGGGAGGACCTCCACCAATACCACCGACTACATTGACTGGGAGGAAAAGGTACTGGCCATCCTGCACCCTGAGGGCCTCACTGGACTCACTAAGGAATGTACTCTGGTAAGTCGTCTACAATTACCCCATATCCATCACACCTGTAATGCATGCACCACCCCACCCCTCCAACATCCACCAGGACCACTACCCCACCCAGGCCACATTCACAACATCCAGTCACCCTGCATGCTCAAAATTCCACCAACAGGCCCACATACCTCCCCCTGTGCACAGCCACCTACCCCTACAAGTAATCACAAAGGCCCTACACCACCCATAATGCACCTCCACATCCTAAGCAAAATGCAATGGCGACCTCACAAAGGCACCCTGCATGGCCCAAAAGTGGAAAACCTGCACAAAACAGCCCAGCCCTGTGCACCCCATCCAATTATGCAATTGTAGCAGACATGTCCATTCCCCCAACAGGCACCACCACCCATGCCACCTTGACGGACAGGACAAGGAGTGGCAGTGCCCCACATGGAGTCAGAGGCACCACCCAGGACACTGGAGAGGGAACCCTGGACAGTGAAGAATACCCTGGACCCTCACACAGTCCTGGCCTGTCACCATCCAGCAGCCCCACCCAGGACACCACTGACACCCCTACCACACACCTGCCAACATCAGGCTACGGCAACCGGACCCACACCTTTGTATCCAGGCCACAGACTGGTGGAACACAAGGACAGAGGCCACAGTCACCACCTACCAACAGGCAGGAAGTCGATGGCCCCAGTACAAGTGGTACCGCCAGACCTGTGCAGGGAACGCAGGCACAGGGGGCTAGGCCCAGTCCGAGGGCATCAGTGTCCCAGGGGGAAGGCCACAGGATGGATGCTGCAGCCCAGGACGTGATCTCTGAGGTCCTGGGAGCATACCACCTTACTGGGGACAGATTGGTCCAGATTGTGGCCACCCTGGAGCAGAGTCAAAGGCTGCAGAGAGCCCAACACCAAGAGACCATGGAGCAGTGGAAACTGCACAAAACCACCATGGCCACCATAGCAGGTGTGCTGCTGCACCTTGTCCCAACCCAGCCTGAGACCCTCACAGACCAGGAAGCCCCTACTACAGGCCAAAATACAGCCCAGCCAACAACAGCAGCAGCAGCAACTGGGCTTGTGCCACCATCTGAGGGCACACAGGAGACCTGCACCTCAACCCGTACAGGCCACCACCAGGCACCCAAACGGTCCCTCAGGCCCAGATATGGCACTGGAACACCTGCCAAGACCAAAGCCCCCTCTAAGAAGTGACTCTGAGAAGACCTGTCCTCCAAGTGTGCCACTAAACCACGGTCCACACCATGCAATAACAACCCCAAAAACTGTAAATAACAGATGGACATATTATCACTGTCAACAATTGCTAAGACCATGTAGCCAATATAGTCATCCACCAGCAGCCCACTCCCATCACTGTAAATAACACCATGGCATCCCTGACACCAAATAAAACACCTGTTCACTAATGTAAATGTCCCCTGTCATTATGTTGAATCAAATGGAAGTGTGCATGCAATTGTCATTGAAATAATTTATTAATTTATTTATTAATTGCAGGAATGGCACCCCACACATAACATGGGGTTGTGCCAACAGAAATGTCAAACAAGTTTTCCATAATGTCACATTTCCCATGCAAACCTGGTCACAGTGACAATGTCTATAGACCCAACAGCCCAATTGAGCAAAAGGCATACCGACAGTATGCTGCACAGACATTAACGGCATCAAATAGTACCACTTAGTTACTGGAAGTTGGATCAGTTAGTTCCTGAAGTGTACATCTTCCCCCTCCTCCTCATCATCACCATCACTCTTATCCCCTCTCTGAGGAAGCTGGTCTGGATATACAGCTCCTTCCTCCTCCAAGAGGGGGGTAGATTTCCTCACAGCCACGCTGTGCAGCATGCAGCAGGCCACCACTATTCTACACACCTTTTCAGGCTAATAAGCCAGCGATCCCACAGAGATATAGAGGCAATGGAATCTAGCCTTCAGGAAACCTATTGTGCGCTCTATCACCCTTCTAGTACGTCCATGGGCCTCATTGTAATTCCTCTCTGCATCTGTCCTAGGATTCCTCACTGGTGTCAGGAGCCAACACATGTTGGGGTAGCCAAAATCACCTGCAAAAGGGGGCAAAACAGGACTGTCACTGACAACCCTCAGTTGCAGACAGCCTGGCTGTCTGCTATGTACCAAAAAGTGTCAGACACACTTACCTATGATCCATTCTGCGTCCCCTTGTAGTTGTACCATCATGTGAAGCACACTGGTGTTCTTCAGCACAAAGGAATCTTGGACTGATCCAGGGAACATGGCATTCACATGGGAGATGTACTGGTCTGCAGTACACACCAATTGAATGTTCATGGAGTGAAAGTTCTTACTGTTTCTGTACACCTGTTCACTTACTCTTGTGGGGATGAGAGCTACGTGGGTTCCATCGATGGCACCTATCACATGGGGAATGTTGGCAAAGGCATAGAAGTCTGACTTGATGGCAGAGAGGTCAGCACTTGGGGTAAACCTCACATAGGACTCCAGGTGTCGTACAAATGCATTCAGGAATCTGGACAGTATAATGCAAAACCTTGGCTGTGAAAAACCTGCACCCATGCCCACTGTCACTTGAAATGAGCCCGTGGCCAGGAAATGGAGTGCAGACAGAACTTGCACTTCAATAGGGATGGCATGCTGATTCCGATTAGCCAGTCTCAGTGGTGGATCCAGTAATGCACAAAGTTCATGAATGGTAGCACGGTTGAGTCTCTAATTGATAATAATGTGACGCTCCACCATGGTCCCCAAATCAACAAGTGGTCTGTACACTGATGGGGCTCTCCCTCGCCACATGGGTCTGTACCTAGGAGGAGTTGAGAACACATGTGAGGAACACCCATACAGTTTCCCAACATGTTAAATATGCAGCACTGCTGGCATACAAGTCGATGACACATATTCATAGTAGGATGTTAAACTGAAATGACATGTCCTCAATGATACATTAGGACTGTTGTGATGAGTAAATGTATATTTATTCATGCCTATGGAGGTTGGGGACAATAGGGCCTGCATGGGGCAAATGAGAAATTAATAACTGCGTAGTAATGGGCAAAATGTCTGCCCACTGTAATCCAGAAATGTTGTAGTGGAAGTGACCTCATACCGCTAGGGGTTGTCGTAATAACGTAAGGCGGTGTTCACTGCCGTGCAACCATTGTCAGTGACAACTAGTTAATATGGTTGTCAATGGGGAATATTAGCGTATCATGATCGCCGCCGGCGGTGACGGTCCGCACCGCCGCAGAGCTTACACCATCTCATCACCCCAACTTCATTTGTCTACCGGATTACGTGCATGCACATACTCCACTGAGTGTGCTGCTGTGTCCTGACTCTGGTCCTGGAAATGGCACGAGTGGCAGGGGAAAGGGCCCCAACCTTCACCAGCGAGGAACTGGACAAGCTCGTGGACGGGGTCCTACCCCATTGTATGCCTCCTTGATGGATGTGTGAGTGTGCTGTAGTATGTATGCTGTCTATTGGCAGGGACTCTGACTGATGTCATTTTACATAATGGCCCCAATGGAAAGTAAGGTTGTAAGGGACAGGTCTGCAGTACTTCAGGTCCCTCTGTGCTGTAGTAAATGGCTGTAGAGCAAGGTTGTGGCCACTAGTCAGGGGCATGGCCATATGTACAGCGGTAGGTGCTGCATGGTGGAATATTAGCAGGGTGGGTGTATGTGTGAACCAGTTATGTACCTCCATTCAGCTATTTACAAGTGTCTCACCTGTTTTTGTCTCCCGATCCCTGTTCTCTTCTGTTGTCTGTGTACATCAGCATCATCTGGGGAGGGAGTTGTAGCACTGGCGAGTAGGAATGCAGCGGTGGCAGAGTCGAGCGCCGCCAAGGGGACCAGTGGGCTGGAGGGCGAGGGGAGTACCACGGGGAGGCATCTACCACTGGAGGTAGTGACTCTGATACCTCCTCCGATGGGAGCTCCATGATAGTGGTGGACCCTAGTGGGCCCACCCATTTTGTGTCATCTTCTGCCACCCCCATACCATCACCGCCCTCCCATTTGCTCCCCACCGAGTTGTCCGTGCCCTCACACCCAGAAGGGTTGGCATCTCCTTCACCCCAGGCACCTCATCCCCTGCCCCAGTCAGCCCTGCTGCCCTCAAGGAGGAGGCTATTGACCTCCTGAGGACCATCTCTGTAGGGCAGACAGTCATCGTCAATGCCATCCAGGGGCTAGCATCAGAGGTGCAGCAGACCAATGCCTACTTGGATAGCATTTACAGTGCTGTGTCTTGCCTACAGAGATCTTTTCAGGCTCTGGCCTCCTCCCTCTCTGACGGCAGCCAGTGTCCCTAGTCATTCCGTCCCCCCTCCAACCACCTCTACCCCTTCCAGCACCCCACTCCCTTCACCTGTCCCAAGCACACATTCTGATGGCCATGCACACACCTCAACACACAAGAAGCACACTGAAAAACACAAGCACCAGACTTCCCACCACAGGCATACACACAGCCAACATACAAAGGCACACACACCAACATCCACTTCCCCCAGTGTGTCCACCTCTTCCGCCTCCCTGTCTGTCACCTCTACATGCACACTCACAGGCACTGCACCCTCATTCACTGTTGCTGACCCCAGTCTGACAGTCACCACAAAATCAGACATCCATTCATGCACCCCGACACCACACCTGCACTCACCACAACGACTTTGGTTGACACATGCAGCACACTAACCAAACTTGCAGACACACAGACAACATCCATTTACACTGGCAGCCTGTCTTGTCCCACTGTGTCCACCCCACCTCCTCCCAAGACACTCAAACATTCCAAAACACCCACCCAACACACATCCACCACACCTCAGCATACTGTACAGTCACCTGCACCCACGTCACACACACCTACACCTGTCACGACCACTCCCTCTACCTCCACTCCCACGCCTTCCTCCAGGTCCATCCCGATTGCCCCTAAAAAACTTTTCCTATCCCGTGTTGACCTATTCTAACCCACTGGCCCACGCCGTCTCGTCCCTAAACGTGCCCACCTCCTTGCCCTGTCCACTCCTCCCACGTCACAGCCCGCCCATCTCCAGCCTTCCGATTCCCGTGCTACCTCCCCTGTGAGCAAGAGACCCTGTCTTGGCCCAGGGACATCTGACGCACCCCAGTCCATGGCCACTCCACCAGTTTCAAAGACCACACCCAAGGCCCTTCCACCTCCCAAACGTAAAGCCAAGCCCACCCTCCCAGTCATAAGTCCCCACCCCCACCAATACCTGCCCCCATTCCCTGAGGTGCCTGGGTGCCCCACTGTTGCTCCTTTAAGGTGGAGTACCATTTGCACTTGTGGGAGTCAAGTTGGGGCCATTTGGGCCCATCGGACTTTGGGCTATGGACTGCCCATTGGCCTTCTCTTGGACTTCTGTTGCTCCTGGAGCTTAATAAAAAGTTTGTGTGGCCAGTGTTGGTTTTGGCACACTCTGGATCCGTGGTTCATTGTTTCTTTGTGGGGGGGTGTTGTGCACATGTGTGCACTTTGGGCAGGTTGTCTTGGCCTTGTGTCGGGTAAGTACCTCTTGCTCTGGGGTGTATGGCTTGTGCTGTTGTGAGGGGTTGTGGGTGCTTTGGGTGGAGTGGGTGGGTATGTAACTAAGCCCTTTCTTCCCATGTTTAGTAGGTTGCAGTGCTTACCATTGTTTTCTTCTTTGGCGGTCTTGGTCGTGGAGGTATATGGCAAGGAGCAGGACTGGCATGATTTGCAACTCTCTCTCCATCTCTGCTTCGGCGTGTTGTATGAGCCTCCGGTGAGTGTTTCCTTATATTTGGTTCGTTTCCACCTGGCTTTGCATGACGGTGGTTCCCGCCTCGGAACTGACGGCGGTCTAGTGCTTCATTATTTTATGGGCGGGTAGGGCCTTTCCGTCGGCCTGTGGGGGCCTCTGCCATCGTTGTCGGCACTCCTCTGCTGGCGGTGAGTGGTTTTCAGCCTGCCTGTTTTTCAGGTGGTTCATTATTTGGCGGCCCAGACCACCTGACTGTTGGTGGTAGTTACCGCCATGGCCAGCAAAGCGGTCTTTCCCGCTGTGTTCAGAATGAGGGCCTAAATCTGGTTTCAGTGATCACTGAGGTGGTTAATATACATGGCAAAGGCATGCCAGACAAGAGCAAAATGCTATGGTCAACATCAAGGAGAAATCTGTGTGCAAAAGTAACCAGCAGAGTGTTATTATTCATGAGAACCATAAAGAGTTTCTACTAAGACAATATAAGGGTTTCACACACTTATTTGTGATATTATCAGACAAAACATGAGGCAAACAATTCATAAGTAGAAATGGTTTAGGTGTCTTAGAGGCTAAAGACTAAGGGCGTGCACATGCACTAGCACCTAGCCTCATAGGTCACGTCTGGGTCTTCAAAGAGTGCAGTTACCCTTGGGCAGTGCCTGGCATTGGCTTTTCATTTTTGCTGTAGTCCACACCAGGCTTGTGCGTTCCCCTCACTTTGTTGTTTCCTTTTCAGGTTCCTTAATTTGTAATTGTCTACTTGCTCCTATTTCTACCCTTACTATACTTAGTTGCAGACCCTTTTATTCATCCTCACGAATCAAAGTTGGTTCCTGGTCTTCTTTTGGCTCCTGTGGGCATCCAATTATGAAGAGGCGGGTGAGTTATTCCTTGAGTATTTTAAATAACAGAGCACGGTCGATCACTAATCAAGTACAAGAATCTGTCACCTGTAGGATTTGTTTCCTGCTTTTTTGCTCTGTGTTACGGAACGTGGTTAGTTGGTGCTTTACAAAATAAATAATGAGTAGGTTGGTCTTGGGATATTCCCAAGTCCATGACAGCCTGGTTCACTAGACTCTTAGGGGGGGCCACCTACAATTTGCAGATAACATGGATGCGAGATGCCAAAGATGCAGAGCTATTTGCTTATATGTATATTTCCATAGTTTCCATACTTGTAGTGTATCTGTGAGTTCCAGGCCTCATGCGTGACCCTGTTAGTGACGCTTTATAAGAAGCTGAGCCAAATGTCTACATCCGAGTATTATGGTTTTCAGTTGGGGGCATGCAACTGTGATAATCCTAAAAGCTTTAGTTCAGTGTATAACACAGACAATTTGGGGGCCTGATTATCCAATACATAACTGCCTATTATAGATGCAGGATGTGGATACTTTAAGAAAACCCTGCATAATGAGAAAATCACATTTCCCATGCAACACACACCTGCAGAATTAAAATCGGTGCTACACATAAATAAAGGTGATCTTCTCCCTTTCTCTTCTCAACAGTTTTTCTTCTTCCGCATCTGTCTTTAATGGTACACTTACTCATCTTTTCTTCATTGTGTTACTTCCCCATTACTCGTTCATCATTTTATATTCTTTTTAGCATATCCCTTGTGTCAGTGCCTCTCTTCCATAGGTCCTATTCCGCGTATTCTACCCGAGACATTCACACGTAAGTGCTCTTCAGTTTATTTGCATGGCACCAATGAATTTGGAACACATCTTCCGCTCACAGGTCTTCTGATGCACCTCGGTTTTGCATTGCATCCTTCTCGCTATTGAAGAAGAGAGACGTTTCCATGTACAGTTTTGCTTTCCATCCCCAGGATATTTCGAAGTAAGTGAAAATCCCTGTCCTAAGATAAAAAAATTAAATATGACATATGAAAACTTTGATGCATCTCTTTTCTGCTTTAAAATACCCGTACTACTGGAGCACTGCATGTTTTTATTTTGAGGCCTATACCTCAATGGCACAAAAATCCGAACTACAAACAAAATGCAAAGATCTATTGTTTCAGGGCCATACACTGAAGACGTCACACTTAGAAGGTATGAAAAATAGTAATGATCAGATATTTGATTCCATACTTTTTGATTCTAGATTTCAGCAGGATGTCACATGGCTCATTGAGTTGCATTGTTATATTGAGTCTCGGGTCAAGGGTGATCTGAATTACACCTTAAAATTCTTTATCACTAGCTTACCTATCTGCTTTGAATACTTCCAATTATTTTCGCACCATGACAAAAAGCGTTCACTGACTGTATCCATGTTGCAGTGCTGCATGCTCATCTGCTCTGCATAGTGCAACTTATTACATGCAGCTAAATAGGAGTGAAATGCACCTTTTGTGTTTATTTGAAAAATAATTCTTTACGTGGCAAATACCACGGATTATGGTAGCACTCAATTGCAAAGTGAGTTGTCACATGTCAACTGACACAGTCTTGGCTGCAGTGTACAGAAATCCTTTATTTCCGCACACGTGAAAAACAAAGTAGAGGGAATATTGCTCACCATGCAATTTGGCCTTTAAAGTGCCCCTGTAGCCTTTCATTCAACTTCCTATGTATAATATTTTCTATGCGATCTTGAATACTTACCTCATTTTCTACTTGGATGACATCATTGTCTTCTCAGTAACCCCTGAACCACACTATCAGCATATAACGTGGGTTATTTCTCATCTCCAATGTCATTCCCTGATACTCAAAGCTGAAAAATGTCTGTTTGAGGTATCCTCTGCCATATTCCTATGGTTCCAGATTTTGGCACAGGGAATAAGTATGGATCCCAGTAAAGTATCTGCTGTCACTGACTGCCAATCTCCTTCCATGGTCAGGGAAGTTCATAGGTTCTTTGGTTTTGCCAACTTTTACTCACGCTTCATTCTTTTATATTAGCTGCAATAACAAAGCTCACAATAAAATAAGAAGTCCTGAGGTGGGGCATAGAACAAGAAATTTCAAGACTCTTAAGGATACATTTACATCGCCTCTTATCCATTGTCATGCAGGTCTTAATTTATCCATAATGTTTTGACGGATGTTGTGCCTTTTCCCTCAGGCAAACTATCACAGAATCACCGTGAATCTGAAGTCTTCAATCCGGTGGAATTCTATTCCAGAACTCTCATTGCTGCAGAAAATAATTACTCTATTTTCAACAGAGGCATTTTCACATGAAGGAAGAATTCACCCGTTGGTGACATTTTTTGGAAGAGGCAGCTCATACAATCGTTATCTGGATGGATATTTACATTTTAGAATTTGTATGTTCCATGAAGTGCATCAACCCAAGACACACTAGATCATGGGTACTCACAAACATTTTCCCAGGGGCCAAAAAGTTTAGTCTGTGACGTGCCTGGGGGCCGCATTAATGCCAGGGCGGTCGGGTTGGGTGACTAGGGGAGGTAGGCGTAGGGGAAGTAAAGGATATACATCTAGTGGGTGAAATAAACAATGGGAAACTAGAAAACCTGGAATTAATCCCGGCTTACCCACTTTTGCAAATTTTGTGATCCTAGGCAATTGTTTAGTGTCACTTTCCCTCCTTTTTTTGCATTATCACATTCAAGATGCCCTCGAAATACATGATTCATGGTGTGCGCTGCACAAAACCTGCTTCTATGTTTGATTTAATAAACTATAATGTTGTTTATGTATGATAGGAACCCAGGCCACCCATAAAGTGCACATACCAAGTGACTTGCCTCTTTAATTTACTATTGGTGGTGTTCTCAGGGTAAGGGAAATAATTAATGTTTCCAAATTTATGTTTGAAAACTATCACTTTAAAATGAATACATCTCAATGCACTGATAAAATAAATTGTACTAAGGAGAAAAGGTTCTGCATGCTAACTAAATACATTTAATTAATTTTTAAGAGACTGTCTACTGCAAGATGTCTTTAAAAATGAAGGCGTTTTTAAAGTTAAGTGCAGGAGTCCCTAGTTACTTCCTTTCTTTAACACCAATTGAGTTTGAAATAAATGATTGTGTGTGTACTTAATATTTTTGTTAGTGCGGAGACGAGCAAACAGCTGCCCAGTGCTCCTGTTGCCACAGGGGCCCAGTGCTCCTGTTGCCCCAGGGACCACATGTAAAGGTCAGAGGGGCCGCATGAGGCCCGCGGGCCGTACTTTGAGTATCCCTGCACTAGATGGTCGTTATTCTTCTCCTGGAAATCAGCACAACAAAGTTGATGCTTTCTTGCCAGAAATATGATGATATAACAATGTTGTATGAGGGTAATCGCAGGGCTCAGTGTACTTGTATCTTCTAATGCAGAAAAAGCAGATTGCAGGTCATTTCACAACAATGAAAGGGTCAGCAGGATCAAATCAAGCTCCCAGGAATCAGCAAGGCTAGCCTGAGACACTGCGATCAGCCTTAATGTTCTAAAGGGCAGTTTGATTTGTCCTCGTTGGCAGGACTCCGCTTACTTTCATCTTCTACTGCCAATAAAGGCAGATTGCAGGTCATATCTTCACAATGAGAAGGGTCAGCGGGATGTGATAAATTCCCTATGATTCTGCAAGACTAGCCTGAAACACTGCAACCCCACTCAATGGGGTGGAGGAGAATGCTCCCACGGCTCAGTGTAGTTGCATTTTCTAATGCTGATACAGGCCGATTGCCGTTCATATCTATGGAATACGAAGGTTCAGCATGATGTTACCACATACTCAGGAATCTGTGAGGCTAGCCTGGGATGTAGTGACTAGCTTTAAAAGAGTAAGGAATAGTCTAATTTTCCATGCAATATGTTGTGTGGTCCAATACCAGAGATCTTGTATGAACAAGGCAGGCAAGGACTCTGCTTTCCAAGACCAGAACGGATCTGCAGTAATCCACTTTGCTTGGTGGAACTAGCATTCAGAGGGGTTGAATTAGGAGTTGTGCAGGAAAGGAAATTACACAAATTTGCTACAAACATTTTAGTATTTTAGTGTAGAGGCAAGAGAAAAATAAATGGTTGGGGGCAAGAGTGGGAATGAACAATACAAAGGAGCCCAGAAGGGAAGTTAACTTGTGGAAGTATATATAAAATTTGTTTTTCACAAGATATACAGATCAGAGAGATAGAGCCTAAGATTGAACAAACTGAGAACTACTAAATAGATCCCATGCTACTGCCCTAGCCGAAATAATGGAAGCAGGGTAAGTCGCCTCACACCACATGGATTATTTTAATCTCCATTGGTATTTAATACTAATAGTGAAAATAGAGATTGTTCTGGGTGGAAATTCTGGAAGGTCAGGAGGATGTCTCATTCTGTAAACTAGAAAGAGAAACAGTCTCTGGCATCCAAGAAAGGTACTAGGCTTGCTTGGAGGATTGAGGAAACAGGGTGGCACAAGGCAGCTGATTTGCTCTTGTAGTGTCAGGATAGCAACCTACCAACCACTTCATCTCTCACTCTCACATATGCAGGGTGCCCCTCTAGCTGTGGTCTGAGCTACTACCCGATTAGGGCTCACCCAATTGGTACTCGTCTGTTCTTGAGAGGCTTTGAGAACCTGAAAGGGGCTTGGAGCTGAACCCCTGCTCAAAAATGTCTTCCTTTAGCTCAGCCTTTAAAGGTTTGTGAACATTTCTCCTCAAGCTCCCAGAATTGATAGCTGTTCTTCCTTCATAATATGTATTTTTCAGTACTAGATGGTGTCCCTGCCTTTCAAAAATAAATAAAATTGTGCATGGCTACTGCTTATGTCACTAATTCATATTATTGTCCTTTTGATATATTTTTCGCTGTATGGATACTTGGTGTAGGAAATGGTGTTCTGCCCATCTAATCCTCCTGGATTTGTGCTCGCTATTTGACTGCTTGGTTTGGACTTTTACTGCAAATAAGTCTCACTAAATTAGTTCAACTCACTGTAAATTCAGCTGAAATGGACTGAGAGTGCGGACTGACAGTTTCTGCCTTTTAAAACAAGGTCCAAGAGTAATTGGGCTGGTTATATGTGAATATGTGAGCATGCATGTGTGTGGGCTGAGTGTGTGCAAACAGGTAGCCTTTCACAGAGGGGACCCTCCAGGGATTGGTGCTGAACTGGTCTAGGCCTTGTAATGTGAGTGTGAAACAATAAACAGGGTTGAACCAATAACCTGAAGAACTAGGGTAGTTACAGTCTATCAGTTGAATGGTTACCCAAGTGAACTCTTCAATTGATACATTATATTGTGAGTGGACAGTCATAGTATGGATCTGTAGTGCTTTACTGAAAGGCTGTGTATTTACTGCACTACACCTTATGGGTAAAACATGTGCCACTGCACAGTTTTGCCATACTTAGGCCACGAAATACTGGTAAGGTATGAATCTTAGTTTAAACACGTACCTCGAGTGCAGATCGCTGTCACTTTTGAGATAACTGTACTCCTTATGGCACTTTGAGAAGTAAAGGACACTTCTGATGAAAGGAGCCCTGAAAATCAAGCTTTGGGAAGGAAAGTCACATTTAGAGGCCAGTAGACCAGAAGAAAATGCTCCTTGAGATTAGAGGCTGTATTTCGGGATAAGAGACTGTACACTGGACCAGTTAATCTCCCCATCCCTCTTCTCTTTTTGGTTATACAGGTTAGAGGTGGCCACCAGGAGCAAAACGACACTAATGTGTTGTGAATCAGCCCAACGGGGCTGGGCAAAACCGCCAATTAAGTTGGCTTCTTTAAGCGGGGGGAGACCATGCGAGCCAATAGCAGTCTGTCATAATTTCTAAAAATGTTCCCTGTGATGGACACATTTCTGGGGATCAGCACAAGCTTCAGTAAGAGAGAATCAGCCCAACGGGGCTGGGCAAAACCGCCAATTAAGTTGGCTTCTTTAGGGGTGGGGAGACCATGCGAGCCAATAGAAAGTCTGTCATAATTTCTAAAAATGTTCCCTGTGACGTACACATTTCTGGGGATCAGCACAAGCTTCAGTAAGAGAGAACCGTCAGGAGCCATGAGTGCTTTGGGGACCCTCATGACATTTTACCAAAAACAAAAGACAAGAGGCATCTGGCTCAACAGGACCTTAGACCTTAGAAATTACTGCTGGGAGAGCAGTTCGAGAACCGGCGTCTGAGGACTGTCTCTTGTTGTACATCAGATTGAAGCAAGTTTTTAAACATTTCTGTGAGTGCAATAACACCATAAAAGGCATTCTTTTATTGGTAAAAAATGGAAACAGTTGTCAAGAAGTCATAAAACACCTCCAGATAGTGAACACAGGTGGGCCTCCACCTGGCATGAATACAATGTGGGCCAGTGAGTAGGTGTCCAGATGTCCAGGCTAATGGGCATGTGGTCACTGCACGTGCTGTGTCTCCTGATTGGCTAAGTGTATCTAACTACATGTGGCATCTAACTTTATGGTGTTTTTGGAAATTCACACATCATTCTGGCCATGTGTGTTATATTGGGGCCAATCTGCAAGGATCATTGAAGTGTTGTTGCCTATCTCTGGGATCTGATCTAAGTTATCCTGTTTGTGCGTTTGGCTGCCGGCTAAGTTGTCATAGGACTTCTGTTGTTAGAATGAGACTGCTGGATTAGGGGCAGCAGCACCACCATTTGTGGGTGACTAAGTCAATCCCACACCATCTTGGAAGCTGTCAGCCCAACCCTTTCGGCTAGCTAGCAGCACCCAACCAAAACCTAGAAGAAAAGGTGATTTGTGGCAGCCTGAAACATGACATTCTATGCTTTCTCAGGGGAAGTCGTGGTCAGCAAATCTCACCCCTTTCTCTTGTTAGCCAAAGGTCTCATACACACACATAGGCAAAGAATGAGATGCGTGAAGATTTTCAATACATTTATTGAAAACACTGCAATCTACGATAAAATATATGAGCTGCAATTATTAGGGCAATGAGACATAACACTATTAGAATGGTGGTGACCAGCAAGAAGAAAATAAACAGTCCAAACATATTGGAATAACATACATAAATGAATTCTACCTAACCCCTGAATCCAATCTGTCCGAACTTAGTCCATGAGAGGAGAGCTCCCACCCCCATTACCTGAAGGATAGGGATCTGCCTGCCGTCTCCAGGGCTTGGGTGTAGATACAGGACCAAGGTCAGCAATGAAATGGCATGCAGCGTGGACTAAAATGCTGGCTGGAATGACTTCCCTGTTTGTCCCTTGGCGTACACAGTGTTTTTATAAGAAAACATATTTTTGTTTTGTGAAAAATCCTGACGTGGGCAAGCACCTACGTGTCGGACTGTTTAGAAATCTTGTGACGACGATTGCTATCTGGATCACCATGCACTCAAACTTGTCAACCTTGGGCCGGGGCACATGGTGAAATGTCATGTACAGAATAATAATAACAAAGCTTTAGAAGAATCACAATGTTACAGCTCATTAGAAAATAAAACATCCCACTGAAAGCAGGCTGAGTAAAATGAATAAAACAGAATAAATGAAATCAGAGCTGCTTCTGTAAGTAAAAGGACACAGACCACAGACCTAAACTAAGCTAAAATGTATGTACCAGAGTAAAATGTAAAATGGACCATCGGCACCCTCCCCATTGTCGGGACGAGAGTGTTATCCTAAGAGTGCTCCTAAAACAACAAACACTAAAAGTATGTTAAAATATACATAAAAGGGAAAAAATGTTGATGATGACAAGCAAGGCAGGCCAAATTAACTTGCAATTTAGTATTTGAGACAAAAATGTCAATTGATCGAATTCAACAATTATTATGGACCAGCAGGAAATCTCCAATGTCTTCAATTGTGATGGAAGCCAGGAACGATTCCACCTCAGCAGGCGACAAGTTGACCAGTGGGTTAATTGAAGGATGCACAGAGCATATGTGTGCAGAAGCCTCAACCATAGGACTGGCTGAGGGGGCCACTCTCCTGGCCGCAGTAGATGTAGAAGGAGCCAGGAGATCCACAAGAGGTGGCTCATAAAATGCCTTGTCTATCAACCGCAGTCTTAAGGAACATGCCTACGATTGAGCCCTCAGTGAGAAAATTAACAGATCTGTGTTCACAGAAGGAACAGGTTGCACTGCTAGGCACATCTTTGGTGCACACTCAAAGAAGCACCACGGACTGTGGAAACCCATCTGCACACAAGTCAATATTGGTTTAAATGTTAATGACAAATTTAGCTCCACCTCCTCCATCAATGAAGCCTTAAAGTCCTGCATCATGTGATTACCACACAGATAGGCTCGTGGGAGCTCCAGTGCTCTGCTTAGCTGAGATGGGATGGTCATTGCGTATAAAAAACAGCAACAGCAGGATGCCACCAATCAGTGCCAAAGTTATTGGGAATCCACCAAGCACATTCAAGAAGAGAAAATGGATGGCTAAAGGTATTACTCCAAATACAGGCTGGAAAGTACTCACAAATCCAGAACCAACAGCCTCAAAAAATGCACAATTCCCGCAGTGTTGGATGCACTGAAAATTCTGCTCACCAACTCTCTAAAACAATTGGGTAAGTTGGTATTTAATAAGGACTGTTTCTCTTCTGATGAACTTGCAAGTTGGAGGTCATAGGTCTCTCTGGCTGATGTCAGAGCTACATGTTTTTGGAACAATAGTGCCTTTAGTCTGCTGAGCTTGTAAAAATTTACATTTGAAGTAGAAATATACGGCCACATTTCTGCTACTTTTATTTCACGTGCGGGGGGATATAACAAATGAACGCAGCAACTTACAATTTGAGAAAAAAAATGACATAGGCAGTTCCAGGCTTCATTCCACAACAGTTTTCACTGTTTAGCATCACATAACTTCCACTTGAAAGTATCTGAAATACTGGGTGTTTCAAAGAGACGGGAGTACCCTTTAGATCAAATAATAAGTTCAGCATGGCAGTATTACAAGTGCCCTGCAAGGACACCTGCATACAAGTTATGGAATGACTAACAGTCGTCTTACATTCCCTTATGCTAAGAAAGACCTCTGTTTTGCCATTTAAACATTTTTAAGTGAAAGGCAACTCCCTCACCTCGTTAATGTATCTGTAACTGCCAAAATCTGCAAACCTCAAAATGGAAATGGGCAGGTTGATTACTCTGTATACTAGTCATACTGCTGATGGAATTTCTGCTACAATAAAAGGGAACTTTTCCAGTTTTGCAATGTTAAGCATGATTGTAGGAGGCTGGACTGGCTTGTAGTGAGTACCAAGGGGTACTTACACCTTGCACCAGGCCCAGTTATCCCTTATTAGTGTATAGGGTGTCTAGCAGCATAGGCTGATAGATAATGGTAGCTTAGCAGAGCAGCTTAGGCTGAACTAGGAGACGAGTGAAGCTCCTACAGTACCACAAGTGTCATATGCACAATATCATAAGAAAACACAATACACAGATATACTAAAAATAAAGGTACTTTATTTTTATGACAATATGCCAAAGTATCTCAGAGTGTTCCCTCAGTATGAGGATAGCAAATATACACAAGATATATGTACACAATACCAAAATATGCAGTAATAGAATTAGAAAACAGTGCAAACAATGTATAGTTACAATAGGATGCAATGGGGACACATAGGGATAGGGGCAACACAAACCATATACTCCAAAAGTGGAATGCAAACCACGAATGGACCCCAAACCTATGTGACCTTGTAGAGGGTCGCTGGGACTATTAGAAATTAGTAAGAGTTATAAAAATAGCCCACCCCAAGAACCTGAAAAGTGAGTGCAAAGTGCACTAAAGTTCCCCAAAGGACATAGAAGTCGTGATAGGGGAATTCTGCAGGAAAGACACAAACCAGTGGAACAAGGGGATCAAGTCCAAAAGTCACAAGCAAGTCGGAGATGGGCAGATGTCCAGGAAATGCCAGCTGAGGGTGCAAAGAAGCTGCTACTGGACAGTAGAAGCTGAGGATTCTGCAGGAACGACAAGGGCTAGAGACTTCCCCTTTGGAGGATGGCTCCCCCACGCCGTGGAGAGTCGTGCAGAAGTGTTTTCCCGCCGAAAGACCGCCAACAAGCCTTGCTAGCTGCAAATCGTGCGGTTAGGGTTTTTGGATGCTGCTGTGGCCCAGGAGGGACCAGGATGTCGCCAATTGCGTCTGGGGACAGAGGGGTGTCGAGCAAGACAAGGAGCCCTCTCAGAAGCAGGCAGCACCCGCAGAAGTGCCAGAACAGGCACTACGAAGTGGAGTGAAACGGTGCTCACCCGAAGTTGCACAAAGGAGTCCCACGCCGCCGGAGGACAACTTAGGAGGTCGTGCAATGCAGGTTAGAGTGCCGTGGACCCAGGCTGGACTGTGCACAAAGGATTTCCGCCGGAAGTGCACAAAGGCCAGAGTAGCTGCAAAAGTCGCGGTTCCCAGCAATGCAGTCTGGCGTGGGGAGGCAAGGACTTACCTCCACCAAACTTGGACTGAAGGGTCACTGGACTGTGGGAGTCACTTGGACAGAGTTGCTGGATTCAAGGGACCTCGCTCGTCATGCTGAGAGGAGACCCAGGGTACCGGTGATGCAGTTCTTTGGTGCCTGCGGTAGCAGGGGGACGATTCCGTCGACCCACGGGAGATTTCTTCGGAGCTTCTAGTGCAGAGAGGAGGCAGACTACCCCCACAGCATGCACCACCAGGAAAACAGTCGAGAAGGCGGCAGGATCAGCGTTGCAGAGTTGCAGTAGTCTTTGCTACTTTGTTGCAGTTTTGCAGGCTTCCAGCGCGGTCAGCAGTCGATTCCTTGGCAGAAGGTGAAGAGAGAGATGCAGAGGAACTCGGATGAGCTCTTGCATTCGTTATCTAAGGAATCCCCAGAGACAGAGACCCTAAATAGCCAGAAAAGAGGGTTTGGCTACCTAGGAGAGAGGATAGGCTAGCAACACCTGAAGGAGCCTATCAGAAGGAGTCTCTGACGTCACCTGCTGGCACTGGCCACTCAGAGCAGTCCAGTGTGCCAGCAGCACCTCTGTTTCCAAGATGGCAGAGGTCTGGAGCACACTGGAGGAGCTCTGGGCACCTCCCAGGGGAGGTGCAGGTCAGGGGAGTGGTCACTCCCCTTTCCTTTGTCCAGTTTCGCGCCAGAGCAGTGTTGAGGGGTCCCTGAACCGGTGTAGACTGGCTTATGCAGAAATGGGCACTATCTTTGCCCATGAAAGCATTTCCAGAGGCTGGGGGAGGCTACTCCTCCCCAGCCCTAACACCATTTTCCAAAGGGAGAGGGTGTAACACCCTCTCTCTGAGGAAGTCCTTTGTTCTGCCTTCCTGGGCAAAGCCTGGCTGGACCCCAGGAGGGCAGAAACCTGTCTGAGGGGTTGGCAGCAGCAGCAGCTGCAGTGAAACCCCGGGAAAGGCAGTTTGGCAGTACCCAGGCCTGAGCTACAGACCTGTGGGATCATGGGATTGTGCCAACTATGCCAGGATGGCATAGAGGGGGCAATTCCATGATCATAGACATGTTACATGGCCATATTCGGAGTTACCATTGTGAAGCTACATATAGGTAGTGACCTATATGTAGTGCACGCGTGTAATGGTGTCCCCGCACTCACAAAGTCCGGGGAATTGGGCCTGAACAATGTGGGGGCACCTTGGCTAGTGCCAGGGTGCCCACACACTAAGTAACTTAGCACCCAACCTTTACCAGGTAAAGGTTAGATATATAGGTGACTTATAAGTTACTTAAGTGCAGTGTAAAATGGATTTGAAATAACGTGGACGTTATTTCACTCAGGCTGCAGTGGCAGGCCTGTGTAAGAATTGTCAGAGCTCCCTATGGGTGGCAAAAGAAATGCTGCAGCCCATAGGGATCTCCTGGAACTACAATACCCTGGGTACCTCAGTACCATATACTAGGGAATTATAAGGGTGTTCCAGTATGCCAATGTAAATTGGTAAAATTGGTCACTAGCCTGTTAGGGACAATTTGAAAGAAATGAGAGAGCATAACCACTGAGGTTCTGGATAGCAGAGCCTCAGTGAGACAGTTAGGCATCACACAGGGAACACATACCTATAGGTCACAAACCTATGAGCACTGGGGTCCTGACTAGCAGGGTCCCAGTGACACATAACAAACATACTGAAAACAGGGTTTTCACTATGAACACTGGGCCCTGGCTAGCAGGATCCCAGTGAGACAGTGAAAACACCATGACATACACTCACAAACAGACCAAAAGTGGGGGTAACAAGGCTAGAAAGAGGCTACTTTCTCACAATGATGTAATTAGCTTCTTTTTAGCCACTATCTGTTGTTGTCGTATGGTCAAATTAAAGGCGGCAAGTAATTCAGTAGAGTCAATATGCTGCCAGGGCATGCAGCCACTTTTGACAACCTGCAGTTACCAGCCCAACTAAATAATGGACCTAAGTTGGCTCTGTCCATGATGTAGGAATGACATATAATTTTTTATGACGTCTATTGCAGATGACACAATGTTATTTAGCGTGTAAATGCAATTGGACAATGTGTTCATACATCATCCTCAACAGCAAATCGTTTGTCAACCTGCTTTAACCATGCAGCAGCTTCCATTTGCAAAAGCTTCCAAGTTTCATTATATATGGCATACAAAAAAACATTTTGAGTGTGGTTTTCTAGGACCCAGCAAGAAATCTTGTATGTCGACTTCCTCTGAAAGGAGACTAAGGTGTTCTTTGACTGCTGCTACTGTGGACGAACGTAACCACAGTTGGCTAAGTTTACCCACACTGTTTGTAGTAATGATACCTTATTTTTGAACTGTGATGTAGTGAGGGTCCGGTCGGCTTGCTCTGAAACCCCCTGTGGAATTAATAAAACGTGCCTGACAACCATTTGTGTCCACTGGCCACAATAACCACCCGCCAGGATCTGAAAGTGATTAATTAAATGGTACCATTCTGATCTCACCTAGTAAGCTGATCTTCAGAGGCGTTAAAAAATTTCTGCCAATTGTGAAATTTTGCTGGTGTTGGGATTCTGGGTGCATGTTGTAGGAGGCTGGACTGGCTTGTAGTGAGTACCAAGGGGTACTTGCACCTTGCACCAGGCCCAGTTATCCCTTATTAGTGTATAGGGTGTCTAGCAGCTTAGGCTGATAGATAATGGTAGCTTAGCAGAGCAGCTTAGGCTGAACTAGGAGACGTGTGAAGCTACTACAGTACCACTTAGTGTCATATGCACAATATCATAAGAAAACACAATACACAGTTATACTAAA
The DNA here is from genome assembly GCF_031143425.1 of Pleurodeles waltl. NCBI lineage: Eukaryota > Metazoa > Chordata > Amphibia > Caudata > Salamandridae > Pleurodeles > Pleurodeles waltl. The sequence goes on from NC_090444.1 coordinate 853,156,984, forward strand.
AATAAAGGTACTTTATTTTTATGACAATATGCCAAAGTATCTTAGAGTGTACCCTCAGTGAGAGGATAGGAAATATACACAAGATATATATACACAATAGCAAAAATATGCAGTATAGTCTTAGAAAACAGTGCAAACAATGTATAGTTACAATAGGATGCAATGGGGAAACATAGGGATAGGGGCAACACAAACCATATACTCCAAAAGTGGAATGCGAATCACGAATGGACCTCAAACCTATGTGACCTTGTAGAGGGTCGCTGGGACTATTAGAAAATAGTGAGAGTTAGAAACATAACCCTCCCCAAGACCCTGAAAAGTGAGTGCAAAGTGCACTAAAGTTCCCCTAAGGATAAAGAAGTCGTGTTAGAGGAATAATGCAGGAAAGACACAAACCAACAATGCAACAACGCTGGATTTCCAATCTGGGGTACCTGTGGAACAAGGGGACCAAGTCCAAAAGTCACAAGCAAGTCGGAGATGGGCAGATGCCCAGAAAATGCCAGCTGCGGGTGCACAGAAGCTTCTACTGGACAGAAGAAGCTGCGGTTTCTGCAGGAACGCAAAGGGCTAGAGACTTCCCCTTTGGAGGACGGATCCCTCTCGCCTTGTAGAGTCGTGCAGAAGTGTTTTCCCGCCGAAAGAACGCCAACAAGCCTTGCTAGCTGCAAATCGTGCGGTTAGCGTTTTTGGACGCTGCTGCGGCCCAGGAGGGACCAGGAGGTCGCAAATTGGACCAGGAGGTAGAGGGGACGTCGAGCAAGACAAGGAGCCCTCTTAGCAGCAGGTAGCACCCGGAGAAGTGCCAGAAACAGGCACTACGAGGATGCGTGAAACGGTGCTTACCCGAAGTTACACAAAGGAGTCCCACGTCGCCGGAGAACAACTTAGGAGGTCGTGCAATGCAGGTTAGAGTGCCGTGGACCAAGGCTGGACTGTGCACAAAGGATTTCCGCCGGAAGTGCACGGAGGCCGGAGTAGCTGCAAAAGTCGCGGTTCCCAGCAATGCAGTCTAGCGAGGTGAGGCAAGGACTTACCTCCACCCAACTTGGACTGAAGAGTCACTGGACTGTGGGGGCCACTTGGACAGAGTTGCTGGATTCGAGGGACCTCGCTCGTCGTGCTGAGAGGAGACCCAAGGGACAGGTAATGCAGCTTTTTGGTGCCTGCGGTTGCAGGGGGAAGATTCCGTCGACCCACGGGAGATTTCTTCGGAGCTTCTAGTGCAGAGAGGAGGCAGACTACCCCCACAGCATGCACCACCAGGAAAACAGTCGAGAAGGCGGCAGGATCAGCGTTACAGAGTTGCAGTAGTCGTCTTTGCTACTATGTTGCAGTTTTGCAGGCTTCCAGCGCGGTCAGCAGTCGATTCCTTGGTAGAAGGTGAAGAGAGAGATGCAGAGGAACTCGGCTGAGCTCTTGCATTCGTTATCTAAAGTTTCCCCAGAGACAGAGACCCTAAATAGCCAGAAAAGAGGGTTTGGCTACCTAGGAGAGAGGATAGGCTACTAACACCTGAAGGAGCCTATCAGAAGGAGTCTCTGACGTCACCTGGTGGCACTGGCCACTCAGAGCAGTCCAGTGTGCCAGCAGCACCTCTGTTTCCAAGATGGCAGAGGTCTGGAGCACACTGGAGGAGCTCTGGACACCTCCCAGGGGAGGTGCAGGTCAGGGGAGTGGTCACTCCCCTTTCCTTTTCCAGTTTCGCGCCAGAGCAGGGCTAAGGGGTCCCCTGAACCGGTGTAGACTGGCTTATGCAGAATTGGGCACATCTGTGCCCAAGAAAGCATTTCCAGAGGCTGGGGAAGGCTACTCCTCCCCTGCCTTCACACCATTTTCCAAAGGGAGAGGGTGTAACACCCTCTCTCAGAGGAAGTCCTTTGTTCTGCCATCCTGGGCCAGGCCTGGCTGGACCCCAGGAGGGCAGATGCCTGTCTGAGGGGTTGGCAGCAGCAGCAGCTGCAGTGAAACCCCAGGAAGGGCAGTTTGGCAGTACCAGGGTCTGTGCTACAGACCACTGGGATCATGGGATTGTGCCAACTATGCCAGGATGGTATAGAGGGGGCAATTCCATGATCATAGACATGTTACATGGCCATATTCGGAGTTACCATTGTGAAGCTACATATAGGTAGTGACCTATATGTAGTGCACGCGTGTAATGGTGTCCCCGCACTCACAAAGTCAGGGGAATTGGCCCTGAACAATGTGGGGGCACCTTGGCTAGTGCCAGGGTGCCCTCACACTAAGTAACTTTGCACCTAACCTTTACCAGGTAAAGGTTAGACATATAGGTGACTTATAAGTTACTTAAGTGCAGTGTAAAATGGCTGTGAAATAACGTGGACGTTATTTCACTCAGGCTGCAGTGGCAGACCTGTGTAAGAATTGTCAGAGCTCCCTATGGGTGGCAAAAGAAATGCTGCAGCCCATATGGATCTCCTGGAACCCCAATACCCTGGGTACCTCAGTACCATATACTAGGGAATTATAAGGGTGTTCCAGTAAGCCAATGTAAATTGGTAAAATTGGTCACTAGCCTGTTAGTGAGAATTTGAAAGAAATGAGAGAGCATAACCACTGAGGTTCTGGTTAGCAGAGCCTCAGTGAGACAGTTAGGCACCACACAGGGAACACATACATATAGGCCACAACCTTATGAGCACTGGGGTCCTGACTAGCAGGGTCCCAGTGACACATAACAAACATACTGAAAACATAGGGTTTTCACTATTAGCACTGGGCCCTGGCTGGCAGGATCCCAGTGAGACAGTGAAAACACCCTGACATACACTCACAAACAGGCCTAAAGTGGGGGTAACAAGGCTAGAAAGAGGCTACTTTCTCACACATGTAGTTCTTTTATTTTTGCCAACCCCAGGTCTGTTATTTGTTGAACAGTGTCATTCAGAAATATTATTTGTAAGGGAATAAGGCATGCTATAAATAAAGCTTCCCTCCCCTGTATTTGCTATTCACGTTTTCCCCATACACTCGTTAAATCAACAGAGTTCTAAGTCCTCAATGGCCAGCCGGGAAACAAAGTAATCCAAATAAATTACTTTGGGGTTTGTTCGAAATATCTTTCTCACTTTAGAAGGAGGCAATTTGAAATAATATGGCTCTGCATTCTTAGGATCATGCCCAGAAAAATATGCAAGCTTTTCTACATACATTTTGGAACTCCCCACTGGAGGAGGAGGACAATGCTCCCATTGTGTGTAATTAAAAACAGATCTTGGTGTACTAGCTCGGTGAAGAAAGTGATGTGCATAATGGTGGTAACAAAACATTTCCCCAAAATTCGCTGTATTCATATATACATGTTAACTTTCAAATACAGTATATAATATTCAAGCTCAGAAACCATGGAATCAACTGTTTTCACATCCTAATCATCAGAAACAACCCCAGGTGTAATAACATAATTCATAGAAACTTTAAAAATGTATGGAATTTAAATGACCTCAGTAGGACTCAATACATCATATGGTACTTTGGGGGTCATTATGACCCCGGCGGTCAGCGTTAATATGGAGGAAAGTACTGCCAACAGGCTGGCGGTATTTTTCTCCATATTATGACACTGGGGGTTTGGCTGAAACCAAACCGCCAATGTACCACACTGACCTCCACGGCGGAAACGACTGCCAGGCTGGAGACTTCAATCTCCATCCCAGCATCCGTCACTTGCCCGCCTTCGGGATTATGACCCCGCCTACTGCCATGATTTTCGTGGCATGCTTACCGCCATGGTGGTAGGCACTATCAGTGATAGAGAATCCCTTCCCTGTCACTGATAGGGGTCTTCCTTGCCCCCTCCCAGGTTTCCCCTCACCCACACCCTTCCTCTCCAGACCCCCCCTTCATACACGCCCCTCCCTTCACACATGCACACACCCATACAAACACCCATTCCAACATTCATCCACTCACACACACATCCACACACACTTACATACATGATCGCAGACACGCATTCACACAACTCAAAATACATGCACGCACACTCCCAAACATGCACACACATACAACATGCAACACATACCCGCATACACGCATGCACAGCATACAAACACACACACCCCTACACACACTCAAAACACCCCCCACCCCTCTCACCTGTCAGAGCACCCACTTACCTGGATCCAGCGACTCCTCCAGCAGGAGACAGGACGAGGCGCTGCTCCCAGCAGCTGCGTCCGCCAGCAGTACACTGTCAGGCCATATTATTCTCATAATACGTCTGGCAGCGGTCTACTGGCGAGGCGCTGCTGCTGGCAGCACCGCCATCTTACCGCCATCCACCGGCATGGCCACAGCCAGATTTCCGCCATCCTTCTGGCGGATATCCAGCTGTGGTCATGATACGGCAGATGGCTGGTTGCCGCAGCGATGGTCCAAGGTCTCAATAAGGGCCTTTATCCCACACAATCCCATCAGGATTTGGAATGGCTGAAATGTTCATAAGGGACAAGTCTCTTAAGACCTTATGGGAAGAAAGGTAAGGTGTCAAAAACCCATCCACCAGTTCACCAGCAGAACGTTCAGGGAGATAATGACCATTTATCGACAGACAGAAAACAATGACAAAACCAATCTAAAGGAGAAAGGCAGGCAGTGTCAGTGTTATCCATAGAAAGTACCATGGACTAACCAAATAATTGTTTTTTAGCCAGTTATGTAGCTTACTTGTTGCTGAATCTGGTGCTGTAGCAGATGCAGAAGAATTTGAAGAAAAGTCATCTATGTCGACCATGTATCCAGAAGCTACTTGTGCAAGGACCGGAGCCGGTGCAGAACTGGTAGACGCACCCAATGGTGGTGGTTCATAATAAATGATGCAATCTGTCTGTGTTGAATTGGAATAGTAGATAGCCATAGTTTTGACATTTTGGGGAAGTGGTAACAGGAAGTAGCAGAAGTTCATTCTCCGTCATTGTAGGAGGCTGGCCTGGCTTGTAGTGGGTACCAGAGGTACTTACACCTTGTGCCAGGTCCAGTTATCCCTTATTAGTGTAGAAACGGTGTTTCTAGCAGCTAAGGCTGATAGAAGGTAGCTATGGCAAAGCAGCTTAGGCTGAACTAGGAGACATGTAAAGCTCCTACTATACCACTGGTGTCATATGCAGAATATCATAAGAAAACACAATACACAGATATACTAAAAATAAAGGTACTTTATTTTTATGACAATATGCCAAAAGTATCTCAGTGAGTACCCTCAGCATGAGGATGAGAAATAAACACAAGATATATGTACACAAACCAAAATTATGCAAGTAATAGCAAAAGGAAGTAATGCAAGCAATGTAAAGTTACAGTAGATTGCAATAGGAGCACAAAGGTATAGGGGCAATACAAACCATATACTCCAAAAGTGGAATGCGAACCACGAATGGACCCCAAACCTATGTGAGCTTGTAGAGGGTCGCTGGGACTGTGACAAAACAGTGGGGGTTAGAAAAATAGCCCACCCCAAGACCCTGAAAGGAAGGTGTAAAGTGTACCTACAACCCCCAGAGAGCACAGAAGTCGTGATAGGGGGATTCTGCAAGGAAAACCAACACCAGCAATGCAACAACAGTAGATTTCCAGACCTGAGTACCTGTAAGACAAGGGGACCAAGTCCAAGAGTCGCAACAGTGTCGAGAGTGGGTAGGAGCCCAGGAAATGCCAGCTGAGGGTGCAAGGAAGCTGCCACCGGATGGAAGAAGCTTGGTGTTTTGCAAGAACGAAGAGGACTAGGAACTTCCCCTTTGGAGGATGGATGTCCCAAGTCGTGAAGAAGCTTGAAGAGGAGTTCCCACGCAGAAAGACCGCAACCAAGCCTTGCTAGCTGAAAGGGTCGAGGTTAGGGTTTTTGGATGCTGCTGTGGCCCAGGAGGGACCAGGATGTCACCACTTGGATGAGGAGACAGAGGGGGCGCCCAGCAAGTCAGGGAGCCCTCACAGAAGCAGGCAGCACCCGCAGAAGTACCGGAACAGGCACTTGGAAGAGGAGTGAACCAGAGTCCATGCGAAGTCACACAAGGGAGTCCCACGACGCCGGAGGACAACTCAGAAAGTTGTGCACTGCAGGTTAGAGTGTCGGGGACCCAGGCTTGGCTGTGCACGAAGGAAATCCTGGAAGAGTGCACAGGAGCAGGAGCATCTGCAAATCACGCGGTACCCAGCAATGCAGTCTAGCGTGGGGAGGCAACGACTTACCTCCACCAAAGTTGGACTGAAGAGTCACTTGGACAGAGTTGCTGAGTTCCAGGGACCATGCTCGTCGTGCTGAGAGGGGACCCAGAGGACCGGTGATGCAGTCTTTTGTTGCCTGCGGTTGCAGGGGGAGGATTCCGTTGTCCCACGGGAGATTTCTTCAGAGCTCCTGGTGCAGAGAGGAGGCAGGCTACACCCAGAGCATGCACCAGCAGGAAACAGGCGAGAAAGCGACAGGATCAGCGATACAAGGTTGCAGTAGTCGTCTTTGCTACTTTGTTGCGGTTTTGCAGGCGTCCTGAGCAGTCAGAGGTCGATCCTTTGGCAGAAGGTGAAGAGGGAGATGCAGAGGAACTCTGGTGAGCTCTTGCATTCGGTATCTGAAGAAGTCCCCAAAGCAGAGACCCTAAATAGCCAGAAAAGGAGGTTTGACTAGCTAGGAAGGAGGATAGGCTAGTAACACAGGTAAGAGCCTATCAGAAAGAGTCTCTGACGTCACCTGCTGGCACTGGCCACTCAGAGCAGTCCAGTGTGCCAGCAACACCTCTGTTTCCAAGATGGCAGAGGTCTGGAGCACACTGGAGGAGCTCTGGGCACCTCCCCTGGGAGGTGCAGGTCAGGGGAGTGGTCACTCCCCTTTCCTTTGTCCAGTTTCGCGCCAGAGCAGGGCTGGGGGATCCCTGAACCGGTGTAGACTGGCTTTTGCAGAGATGGGCACCATCTGTGCCCATCAAAGCATTTCCAGAGGCTGGGGGAGGCTACTCCTCCCCAGCCCTGACACCTTTTTCCAAAGGGAGAGGGTGTAACACCCTCTCTCTGAGGAAGTCCTTTGTTCTACCTTCCTCGGCCAGGCCTGGCTGGACCCCAGGAGGGCAGAAACCTGTCTGAGTGGTTGGCAGCAGCTGCAGTGAAACCCCAGGAAAGGCAGTTTGGCAGTACCCGGGTCTGTGCTAGAGACTCGGGGGATCATGGAATTGTCTCCCCAATGCCAGAATGGCATTGGGGTGACAATTCCATGATCCTAGACATGTTACATGGCCATGTTCAGAGTTACCATTGCGACGCTATACATAGGTAGTGACCTATGTATAGTGCACGCGTGTAATGGTGTCCCCGCACTCACAAAGTCCGGGAAATTTGCCCTGAACGATGTGGGGGCACCTTGGCTAGTGCCAGGGTGCCCACACACTAAGTAACTTAGCACCCAACCTTCACCAGGTGAAGGTTAGACATATAGGTGACTTATAAGTTACTTAAGTGCAGTGGTAAATGGCTGCGAAATAACGTGGACGTTATTTCACTCAGGCTGCAGTGGCAGGCCTGTGTAAGAATTGTCAGAGCTCCCTATGGGTGGCAAAAGAAATGCTGCAGCCCATAGGGATCTCCTGGAACCCCAATACCCTGGGTACTTCAGTACCATATACTAGGGAATTATAAGGGAGTTCCAGTATGCCAATGTGAATTGGTGAAATTGGTCAATAGCCTGTTAGTGACAATCTAGAAAGCAGAGAGAGCATAACCACTGAGGTCCTGGTTAGCAGAGTGTGAGAAGGTAGCCTCTTTCTAGCCTTGTTACCCCCACTTTTGACCTGTTTGTGAGTGTATGTCAGGGTGTTTGTCACTGTTTTCACTGTCTCACTGGGATCCTGATAGCCAGGCCTCAGTGCTCATAGTGAAAACACCATGTTTTCAGTATGGTTGTTATGTGTCACTGGGATCCTGCTGGTCAGGACCCCAGTGCTCATAGGTTTGTGGCCTATATGTATGTGTCACTGGGACCCTGTCACACAGGGCCCCAGTGCTCATAGGTGTGCATGTATATGTTCCCTGTGTGGTGCCTAACTGTCTCACTGAGGCTCTGCTAACCAGAACCTCAGTGGTTATGCTCTCTCATTACTTTCAAATTGTCACTAACAGGCTAGTGACCATTTTTACCAATTTACATTGGCTTACTGGAACACCCTTATAATTCCCTAGTATATGGTACTGAGGTACCCAGGGTATTGGGGTTCCAGGAGATCCCTATGGGCTGCAGCATTCCTTTTGCCACCCATAGGGAGCTCTGACAATTCTTACACAGGCCTGCCACTGCAGCCTGAGTGAAATAACGTCCACGTTATTTCACAGCCATTTTACACTGCACTTAAGTAACTTATAAGTCACCTATATGTCTAACCTTTACCTGGTAAAGGTTAGGTGCAAAGTTACTTAGTGTGAGGGCACCCTGGCACTAGCCAAGGTGCCCCCACATTGTTCAGAGCCAATTCACTGAACTTTGTGAGTGCGGGGACACCATTACACGCGTGCACTACATATAGGTCACTACCTATATGTAGCTTCACCATGGTAACTCCGAATATGGCCATGTAACATGTCTATGATCATGGAATTGCCCCCTCTATGCCATCCTGGCATTGTTGGTACAATTCCATGATCCCAGTGGTCTGTAGCACAGACCCTGGTACTGCCAGACTGCCCTTCCTGGGGTTTCACTGCAGCTGCTGCTGCTGCCAACCCCTCAGACAGGCAGCTGCCCTCCTGGGGTCCAGCCAGGCCTGGCCCAGGATGGCAGAACAAAGAACTTCCTCTGAGAGAGGGTGTGACACCCTCTCCCTTTGGAAAATGGTGTGAAGGCAGGGGAGGAGTAGCCTCCCCCAGCCTCTGGAAATGCTTTGTTGGGCACAGAGGTGCCCAATTCTGCATAAGCCAGTCTACACCGGTTCAGGGACCCCTTAGCCCCTGCTCTGGCGCGAAACTGGACAAAGGAAAGGGGAGTGACCACTCCCCTGACCTGCACCTCCCCTGGGAGGTGTCCAGAGCTCCTCCAATGTGCTCCAGACCTCTGCCATCTTGGAAACAGAGGTGCTGCTGGCACACTGGACTGCTCTGAGTGGCCAGTGCCACCAGGTGACGTCAGAGACTCCTGCTGATAGGCTCCTTCAGGTGTTAGTAGCCTTTCCTCTCTCCTAGGTAGCCAAACCCTCTTTTCTGGCTATTTAGGGTCTCTGTCTCTGGGGAAACTTTAGATAACGAATGCATGAGCTCAGCCGAGTTCCTCTGCATCTCCCTCTTCACCTTCTGATAAGGAATCGACCGCTGACCGCGCTGGAAGCCCGCAAACCTGCAACATAGTAGCAAAGACGACTACTGCAACTCTGTAACGCTGATCCTGCCGCCTTCTCGACTGTTTTCCTGCTTGTGCATGCTGTGGGGGTAGTCTGCCTCCTCTCTGCACCAGAAGCTCCGAAGAAATCTCCCGTGGGTCGACGGAATCTTCCCCCTGCAACCGCAGGCACCAAAAAGCTGCATTACCGGTCCCTTGGGTCTCCTCTCAGCACGACGAGCGAGGTCCCTCGAATCCAGCGACACCGTCCAAGTGACCCCCACAGTCCAGTGACTCTTCAGCCCAAGTTTGGTGGAGGTAAGTCCTTGCCTCACCTCGCTGGGCTGCATTGCTGGGAACCGCGACTTTGCAAGCTTCTCCGGCCCCTGTGCACTTCCGGCGGAAATCCTGTGTGCACAGCCAAGCCTGGGTCCACGGCACTCTAACCTGCATTGCACGACTTTCTAAGTTGGTCTCCGGCGACGTGGGACTCCTTTGTGCAACTTCGGCGAGCACCGTTTCACGCATCCTCGTAGTGCCTGTTTCTGGCACTTCTCCGGGTGCTACCTGCTTCAGTGAGGGCTCTTTGTCTTGCTCGACGTCCCCTCTCTCTTCAGGTCCAATTTGCGACCTTCTGGTCCCTCCTGGGCCCCAGCAGCGTCCAAAAACGCCAAACGCACGATTTGCGTGTAGCAAGGCTTGTTGGCGTCCATCCGGCGGGAAAACACTTCTGCACGACTCTCCAAGGCGTGGGGGATCCATCCTCCAAAGGGGAAGTCTCTAGCCCTTGTCGTTCCTGCAGTATTCACAGTTCTTCAGCCTAGTAAGAGCTTCTTTGCACCAACCGCTGGCATTTCTTGGGCATCTGCCCATCTCCGAGCTGCTTGTGACTTTTGGACTTGGTCCCCTTATTCCACAGGTACCCTCAGTCAGGAATCCATCGTTGTTGCATTGCTGATTTGTGTTTTCCTTGCATTCTCCCTCTAACACGACTATTTTGTCCTTAGGGGAACTTTAGTGCACTTTGCACTCACTTTTCAGGGTCTTGGGGAGGGTTATTTTTCTAACTCTCACTATTTTCTAATAGTCCCAGCGACCCTCTACAAGGTCACATAGGTTTGGGGTCCATTCGTGGTTCACATTCCACTTTTGGAGTATATGGTTTGTGTTGCCCCTATCCCTATGTTTCCCCATTGCATCCTATTGTAACTATACATTGTTTGCACTGTTTTCTAAGACTATACTGCATATTTTTGCTATTGTGTATATATATCTTGTGTATATTTCCTATCCTCTCACTGAGGGTACACTCCAAGATACTTTGGCATATTGTCATAAAAATAAAGTACCTTTATTTTTAGTATAACTGTGTATTGTGTTTTCTTATGATATTGTGCATATGACACTAAGTGGTACTGTAGTAGCTTCACACGTCTCCTAGTTCAGCCTGAGCTGCTCTGCTAAGCTACCATTATCTATCAGCCTAAGCTGCTAGACACCCTATACACTAATAAGGGATAACTGGGCCTGGTGCAAGGTGCAAGTACCCCTTGGTACTCACTACAAGCCAGTCCAGCCTCCTACATTGGTTGTGCAGCGGTGGGATAAGTGCTTTGAGACTACTTACCACTCTTGTCATTGTACTTTTCATAGGAGAAAAATATACAAAACAAGGTCAGTGTATATACACATAGCCAAAAAGTTTTGCATTTCCTCTTTTCACTCTTTTCTAAGTGCTGAAAAGTACTTCTAAACTTTCAAAAAGTTCTTAAAAGTTTAAAAAGTTTTTTTTCTGTCTTTCCAAAAAGTTCTGAAAACTTTTTTCTCTTTGTCTATCACTTTAACTCTCTCTAAAAATGTCTGGCACAGACCAAAAAGTTGAACTGTCCAAACTTGCATATGATCACCTTAGCTGGAAAGGAGCAAGGAGTCTCTGCATAGAGAGAGGTTTGAGTGTAGGGAAGAATCCTTCCTTAGAACTGTTAATTAATATGCTTAGAGTACAGGATAAGGCCATAAGTGCCCAATCTGTAGAAAAAGTAGCTAATGGTTCTCAATCTGATCCAGGGACTCCCCCAGGAAAAGGTTCAGGAAAGAAACTTCTCAGCCTGCCCATTACTAGACAGTCTAGCATAGTTGGTACAGAGGTTGAATCACACCATACTAATGGTGTGCTCTCACATTATACTGGTAGCCAAGCTGTTAGGGTGCCCTCTGTAAGGGACAGGTCTCCTTCTGTTCATTCCCATCATACCTCTGTATCTAGAAATGTCCCTCCCACCCACCCTGATGACAGATTGTTAGAAAGGGAGCTCAATAGATTGAGAGTGGAACAAACCAGACTGAAGCTCAAGAAGCAACAGCTGGATTTGGATAGACAGTCTTTAGAATTAGAGAAGGAAAGACAGAAGTTGGGTTTAGATACCCATGGTGGCAGCAGCAGTATTCCCCATAGTCATCCTGCAAAAGAGCATGATTCCAGGAATCTGCACAAGATAGTTCCCCCTTATAAGGAGGGGGATGACATTAACAAGTGGTTTGCTGCACTTGAGAGGGCCTGTGCTGTACAGGATGTCCCTCAAAGGCAGTGGGCTGCTATCCTATGGCTATCATTTAGTGGAAAAGGTAGGGATAGGCTCCTTACAGTGAAAGAAAATGATGCCAATAATTTTACAGTTCTTAAGAATGCACTCCTGGATGGTTATGGCTTAACCACTGAACAGTACAGGATAAAGTTCAGAGAGACCAAAAAGGAGTCTTCACAAGACTGGGTTGATTTCATTGACCATTCAGTGAAGGCCTTGGAGGGGTGGTTACATGGCAGTAAAGTTACTGATTATGAAAGCCTGTATAACACAATCCTGAGAGAGCATATACTTAATAATTGTGTGTCTGATTTGTTGCACCAGTACCTGGTAGACTCTGATCTGACCTCTCCCCAAGAATTGGGAAAGAAGGCAGACAAATGGGTCAGAACAAGGGTGAACAGAAAAGTTCATACAGGGGGTGACAAAGATGGCAATAAGAAGAAAGATGGTGAAAAATCTCAAGATAAGCATGGGGATAAGGGTAAAACCAAAGATCCCACTTCAAATCTTAAACACTCTTCAGAGGGTGGGGATAAAACAAATTCTTCCTCTTCTTCCCAACCTGCACACATTAAAAAGCCTTGGAGCTTTGTGTGTAAAAATAGAGGCCATAGGCCAGGGGATAAGTCCTGTCCAGGTAAACCCCCTGAGCCTACCACCACTAATACATCAAGCTCTAGTGCCCCTAGCAGTAGTGGTACTAGTGGTGGGACTGCTGGCAACAGTCAAGCAAAGGGTGTAGTTGGGTTCACTTATGGGTCCATAGTGGAAACTGATGTAATCAGTCCCAAGACAGTTTCTGTCACACCTAGTGGCATTGGCCTTGCCACACTGGCTGCTTGTCCCCTTACAATGGATAAGTACAGGCAGACAGTTTCAATAAATGGTGTTGAGGCCTTGGCCTACAGGGACACAGGTGCCAGTTTCACTTTGGTGACTGAAAACCTAGTGCCTCCTGAACAACACATCATTGGACAACAGTATAAGATTATTGATGTCCATAACTCCACTAAGTTTCTTCCCTTAGCTATAATTCAGTTTAGTTGGGGTGGAGTTACTGGCCCTAAGCAGGTGGTGGTATCACCTAGCTTACCTGTAGACTGTCTCTTAGGTAATGACCTAGAGGCCTCAGGTTGGGCTGATGTAGAGTTTTATGCCCATGCAGCCATGCTGGGCATCCCTGAGGAATTGTTCCCTCTCATTTCAAGTGAAATGAAAAAGCAAAGGAGAGAAGGCCTGAAAACTCAGGATCCCTCTCCATCAACAGGTAAAAAGGGTATCACAGTATCCCCTAACCACCCTACCATTCAGGATACTATTCCTGTGGTGGGAGAAACCTCTCCTGGGGTGGCACCTGTTCCAAGGGAATCATCAGCTGGCAAAGCTGGACTCCCTGAGGTGGAAGTACCTCTCTGTGGGATAACTAACATTGGTGAGAAAAACAGCACTATTTTAGTTAACATGGAGCATCCCTCCAACCCTCCCAGAGAAACTTTAGTGCAGAAACCCTGCACTACCTCACAACACTTAGGACAGCATCCCTGCCCTAGTGTGGAGCTCATAGGACAGCATCCCTGCCCTGCTCCAACTCAAGAGAAACAGCATCCCTGTTCTCTCTTCCAGCCAGATGGACAAAGTTTTTGCCCAGCTATGGCTTTTCTGAGACAGCATCCCTGTCTGGCATTTCCATCACTACAAATAGGTTCAGTGGACAATTCCCACTGCTCTAAACTAAAACTTACTGATAGAAACTCTGAAAATACATCTTCACATTGTTGCTTAGCTAAAAAACTTCAAACAGGGTGGTTTACATCCCCACAGGGAAGTAACCATATAGTGGATGATAAAGGGAGTAACCAGTCTATTGCAGAGCTACTCTCTACTTATCACCACTTAGACAATAAAGTCTCAACTGGCCAAGGTTAGCCTTATTGTCCTTCGTTTGGGGGGGGGTTGTGTGAGAAGGTAGCCTCTTTCTAGCCTTGTTACCCCCACTTTTGGCCTGTTTGTGAGTGTATGTCAGGGTGTTTGTCACTGTTTTCACTGTCTCACTGGGATCCTGATAGCCAGGCCTCAGTGCTCATAGTGAAAACACCATGTTTTCAGTATGGTTGTTATGTGTCACTGGGATCCTGCTGGTCAGGACCCCAGTGCTCATAGGTTTGTGGCCTATATGTATGTGTCACTGGGACCCTGTCACACAGGGCCCCAGTGCTCATAGGTGTGCATGTATATGTTCCCTGTGTGGTGCCTAACTGTCTCACTGAGGCTCTGCTAACCAGAACCTCAGTGGTTATGCTCTCTCATTACTTTCAAATTGTCACTAACAGGCTAGTGACCATTTTTACCAATTTACATTGGCTTACTGGAACACTCTTATAATTCCCTAGTATATGGTACTGAGGTACCCAGGGTATTGGGGTTCCAGGAGATCCCTATGGGCTGCAGCATTCCTTTTGCCACCCATAGGGAGCTCTGACAATTCTTACACAGGCCTGCCACTGCAGCCTGAGTGAAATAACGTCCACGTTATTTCACAGCCATTTTACACTGCACTTAAGTAACTTATAAGTCACCTATATGTCTAACCTTTACCTGGTAAAGGTTAGGTGCAAAGTTACTTAGTGTGAGGGCACCCTGGCACTAGCCAAGGTGCCCCCACATTGTTCAGAGCCAATTCACTGAACTTTGTGAGTGCGGGGACACCATTACACGCGTGCACTACATATAGGTCACTACCTATATGTAGCTTCACCATGGTAACTCCGAATATGGCCATGTAACATGTCTATGATCATGGAATTGCCCCCTCTATGCCATCCTGGCATTGTTGGTACAATTCCATGATCCCAGTGGTCTGTAGCACAGACCCTGGTACTGCCAGACTGCCCTTCCTGGGGTTTCACTGCAGCTGCTGCTGCTGCCAACCCCTCAGACAGGCAGCTGCCCTCCTGGGGTCCAGCCAGGCCTGGCCCAGGATGGCAGAACAAAGAACTTCCTCTGAGAGAGGGTGTGACACCCTCTCCCTTTGGAAAATGGTGTGAAGGCAGGGGAGGAGTAGCCTCCCCCAGCCTCTGGAAATGCTTTGTTGGGCACAGAGGTGCCCAATTCTGCATAAGCCAGTCTACACCGGTTCAGGGACCCCTTAGCCCCTGCTCTGGCGCGAAACTGGACAAAGGAAAGGGGAGTGACCACTCCCCTGACCTGCACCTCCCCTGGGAGGTGTCCAGAGCTCCTCCAATGTGCTCCAGACCTCTGCCATCTTGGAAACAGAGGTGCTGCTGGCACACTGGACTGCTCTGAGTGGCCAGTGCCACCAGGTGACGTCAGAGACTCCTGCTGATAGGCTCCTTCAGGTGTTAGTAGCCTTTCCTCTCTCCTAGGTAGCCAAACCCTCTTTTCTGGCTATTTAGGGTCTCTGTCTCTGGGGAAACTTTAGATAACGAATGCATGAGCTCAGCCGAGTTCCTCTGCATCTCCCTCTTCACCTTCTGATAAGGAATCGACCGCTGACCGCGCTGGAAGCCCGCAAACCTGCAACATAGTAGCAAAGACGACTACTGCAACTCTGTAACGCTGATCCTGCCGCCTTCTCGACTGTTTTCCTGCTTGTGCATGCTGTGGGGGTAGTCTGCCTCCTCTCTGCACCAGAAGCTCCGAAGAAATCTCCCGTGGGTCGACGGAATCTTCCCCCTGCAACCGCAGGCACCAAAAAGCTGCATTACCGGTCCCTTGGGTCTCCTCTCAGCACGACGAGCGAGGTCCCTCGAATCCAGCGACACCGTCCAAGTGACCCCCACAGTCCAGTGACTCTTCAGCCCAAGTTTGGTGGAGGTAAGTCCTTGCCTCACCTCGCTGGGCTGCATTGCTGGGAACCGCGACTTTGCAAGCTTCTCCGGCCCCTGTGCACTTCCGGCGGAAATCCTGTGTGCACAGCCAAGCCTGGGTCCACGGCACTCTAACCTGCATTGCACGACTTTCTAAGTTGGTCTCCGGCGACGTGGGACTCATTTGTGCAACTTCGGCGAGCACCGTTTCACGCATCCTCGTAGTGCCTGTTTCTGGCACTTCTCCGGGTGCTACCTGCTTCAGTGAGGGCTCTTTGTCTTGCTCGACGTCCCCTCTCTCTTCAGGTCCAATTTGCGACCTTCTGCTCCCTCCTGGGCCCCAGCAGCGTCCAAAAACGCCAAACGCACGATTTGCGTGTAGCAAGGCTTGTTGGCGTCCATCCGGCGGGAAAACACTTCTGCACGACTCTCCAAGGCGTGGGGGATCCATCCTCCAAAGGGGAAGTCTCTAGCCCTTGTCGTTCCTGCAGTATTCACAGTTCTTCAGCCTAGTAAGAGCTTCTTTGCACCAACTGCTGGCATTTCTTGGGCATCTGCCCATCTCCGAGCTGCTTGTGACTTTTGGACTTGGTCCCCTTATTCCACAGGTACCCTCAGTCAGGAATCCATCGTTGTTGCATTGCTGATTTGTGTTTTCCTTGCATTCTCCCTCTAACACGACTATTTTGTCCTTAGGGGAACTTTAGTGCACTTTGCACTCACTTTTCAGGGTCTTGGGGAGGGTTATTTTTCTAACTCTCACTATTTTCTAATAGTCCCAGCGACCCTCTACAAGGTCACATAGGTTTGGGGTCCATTCGTGGTTCACATTCCACTTTTGGAGTATATGGTTTGTGTTGCCCCTATCCCTATGTTTCCCCATTGCATCCTATTGTAACTATACATTGTTTGCACTGTTTTCTAAGACTATACTGCATATTTTTGCTATTGTGTATATATATCTTGTGTATATTTCCTATCCTCTCACTGAGGGTACACTCTAAGATACTTTGGCATATTGTCATAAAAATAAAGTACCTTTATTTTTAGTATAACTGTGTATTGTGTTTTCTTATGATATTGTGCATATGACACTAAGTGGTACTGTAGTAGCTTCACACGTCTCCTAGTTCAGCCTGAGCTGCTCTGCTAAGATACCATTATCTATCAGCCTAAGCTGCTAGACACCCTATACACTAATAAGGGATAACTGGGCCTGGTGCAAGGTGCAAGTACCCCTTGGTACTCACTACAAGCCAGTCCAGCCTCCTACACAGAGCCTCAGTGAGACAGTTAGTCATCACACAGGGAACACATACAGGGCACACTTATGAGCACTGGGACCCTGGCTGGCAGGGTCCAAGTGACACATACACTAAAACAACATATATACAGTGAAATATGGGGGTAACATGCCAGGCAAGATGGTACTTTCCTACACAACCCCCCCCCCCCAAACGAAGGACAATAAGACTAGCCATGACCTGAAGAGTCTTCATTGTCTAAGTGGAAATATCTGGAGAGTCCATCTGCATTGAAGTGGGTACTCCCAGGTCTATGTTCCACTGTATAGTCCATTCCCTGTAGAGATATGGACCACCTCACCAATTTAGGGTTTTCACCTTTCATTTGTTTTAGCCAAAGTAGAGGTTTGTGCCAAACAGGTATGGCCTCAACTTCTTCAGTGCCCAAACCACAGCAAAGGCCTCCATCTCTATGGCAGACCAACGCTTTTCTCTAGGGGTCAACCTCCTGCTGATAAAAGCAACAGGTTGATCCTGGCCCTCAGAATTGAGTTGTGATAAGACTGCCCCTACCCCTAATTCAGATGCATTAGTTTGAACAATGAATTTCTTGGAGTAACATGGGCTTTTTTGGACAGGTGCAGTGCACATGGCCTGTTTGAGCTCCTCAAAAGCTTTCTGACAGCTAGCTGTACACTATGGGCCTCATTATGACCCTGGCGGGCGGCGGAGGCCGCCCGCCAGGATTCCGCCCTCCGTTATACCGCTCCGCGGTCAGAAGACCGCGGAGGGTATTATGAGTTTTTCCCTGGGCTGGCGGGCGGTCTCCAAAAGACCGCCCGCCAGCCCAGGGAAAAACTCCCTTCCCATGAGGATGCCGGCTCGTAATCGAGCCGGCGGAGTGGGAAGGTGCGACGGGTGCTACTGCACCCGTCGCGTATTTCACTGTCTGCTATGCAGACAGTGAAATACTAGCGGGCCCTCTTACGGGGGCCCCTGCAGTGCCCATGCCATTGGCATGGGCACTGCAGGGGCCCCCAGGGGCCCCACGACAATCCCTACCGCCATCCTGTTCCTGGCGGGCGAGCCGCCAGGAACAGGATGGCGGTAGGGATTGTCAGAATCCCCTCGGCGGCGCAGCGAGCTGCGCCGCCTTGGAGGATTCTTACGGGCAGTGGAAAACCGGCGGGAGACCGCCGGTTTTCCCGTTCTGACCGCGGCCAAAGTGCCGCAGTCAGAATGCCCAAGGGGGCACCGCCGGCCTGTCGGCGGTGCTCCCGCCCCCGTTGGCCCTGGCGGTAGAGAACCGCCAGGGTCAGAATGAGGGCCTATACCTTTTTAGGCATTTTCTTGGAGGTGAGGTCATTAAGTGGGACTGCAATGAAGCCATAGTTCTTAATGAACCTCCTGTAATACCCAGTGAGGCCTAAGAAGGCTCTCACCTGGGTCTGAGTTGTAGGGGGAACCCAATCTATGATAGTTTGGATTTTCCCCTGAAGTGGTGCAATCTGTTCTCCACCTACCAGGTGTCCAAGATAAACCACTTTCCCCTGCCCTATCTGGCACTTTGAAGCCTTGATAGTGAGGCCTGCCTTCTGCAGGGCCTCCAAAACTTTCCACAGGTGGACCAGGTGATCATCCCAGGTGGAGCTAAAGACAGCTATATCGTCCAGATATGCTGCACTAAAAGCCTCCAACCCCTGCAGGACTGTATTCACCAACCTCAGAAAAGTGGCAGGTGTATTTTTCAAACCAAAGGGCATTAATGTGAATTGGTAGTGCCCCCCAATAGTTGAAAATGCAGTTTTTGCTTTAGCATCCTCTGATAACTTGATCTGCCCATACCCTGCAGTCAAATCAAAGGTGCTTAGATACTTGGCAGATGCCAGTGTATCTATGAGCTCATCTGCCCGGGGTATAGGGTGACCATCAGTTTTAGTTACCTGGTTGAGACCTCTGTAATCTACACAAAACCTTGTCTCTCTTTTCCCATCTTTTGAGTGAGGCTTTGGCACAAGCACCACAGGAGAAGCCCATGGGCTTTCAGAATGTTCAACCACTCCCAGTTCAAGCATTTTCTGAACTTCGTTTTATGCAGTCCCTGACATGGTCAGGCTGCCTATAGATCTCACTTTTGACAGGCATGCTGTCTCCAGTATCTATAGTATGCTCACACCAAGGAGTGGTGCCTGGCACAGTAGAAAAGAGTTCAGAAAACTGACCCAGGAGATTTATGCAGTTGTCTTTTTGCTCAGCAGTAAGACAGTCTGTCAAAACTACACCTTCCACTAGAGCATCTTGTTCTGTGGAAGAGAAGAGATCAGGGAGAGGGTCACTCTCTTCTTCCTGTCCTTCATCGGTTGCCATGAGCAGGGTGAGATCAGCCCTGTCATAGTAGGGTTTTAGGCGATTGACATTGAGCACCCTAAGGGGACTCCTGTCAGTGCCCAGGTCAACCAAGTAGGTGACCTCTCCCTTCTTTTCAACAATGAGGTGGGGTCCACTCCATTTGTCTTGGAGTGCTCTTGGGGCCACAGGCTCCAATACCCACACCTTCTGTCTTGGTTGGTACTGAATCAGAACAGCCTTCTGGTCATGCCATTGCTTTTGGAGCTCTTGGCTGGCCTGAAGGTTTTTACTGGCCTTTTTCATGTACTCAGCCATTCTGGATCTTAGGCCGAGTACATAGTCCACTATGTCTTGCTTAGGAGCTTTTAAAGGTTCTTCCCAACCCTCCTTTACAAGTGTTAGGGGACCTCTTACAGGGTGCCCAAAGAGGAGTTCAAAGGGGCTGAAGCCCACTCCTTTCTGGGGTACCTCCCTGTAAGCAAAAAGGAAGCAAGGTAACAGGACATCCCATCTTCTCCTGAGTTTTTCAGGGAGTCCCATTATCATGCCTTTGAGAGTTTTATTAAACCTCTCTACCAGTCCATTTGTTTGTGGATGATAAGGTGTGGTGAATTTGTATGTTACACCACATTCCTTCCACATGGCCTTCAAGTATGCAGACATAAAGTTGCTACCCCTGTCTGATACCACCTCTTTTGGGAAACCCACCCTGGAAAAGATTCCCAGGAGGGCTTTTGCCACTGCAGGTGCTGTAGTGGTCCTTAGAGGAATTGCTTCAGGATATCTTGTGGCATGGTCCACTACCACCAAGATAAACCTATTGCCTGAAGCAGTAGGAGGGTCAAGGGGGCCAACTATGTCAACCCCTACCCTTTCAAAGGGAACCCCAACCACAGGCAGTGGAATAAGGGGAGCCTTTGGGGTGCCTCCAGTCTTGCCACTGGCTTGGCAGGTCACGCAGGACTTACAAAAGTCTTTTGTGTCCTCTGACATCCTAGGCCAGTGAAACAGGGGGACAAGCCTTTCCCATGTTTTCATCTGACCCAAATGTCCAGCCAAGGGAATGTTGTGTGCCAGAGTTAGGAGGAACTCTCTGTACTGCAGGGGAATGACCAATCTCCTGGCTGTTCCAGGTTTTGGGTCCCTTGCCTCTGTGTACAAGAGGTTGTCCTCCCAGTAAACTCTATGTGAGTCACTGACATCCCCATTTTGCTGTTTGACAGCTTGCTGTCTTGGACCCTCTAATGTGGGACAGGTTTGCTGTGCTACACTCAGCTCCTCCCTGGCAGGCCCCCCTCCACCCAAAAGCTCAGCAGTGTCTGCTTCCAGCTCCTCTGGTGAAGGTTCTGCACAGGGGGGAAATTCTTCTTCCTCAGAAGTTGAATCATCTTTAGAGGGAGGGATAGTGGGTAGGGATTTACCCTTACTAACTCTAGCTTTAGGGAGCACTTGGTCCATTGTTCCAGGATCCAAGTCACCCTGTCCTTTTTGCTTTTTGGCCTGAGCCCTTGTCAAAGCAAAAATATGCCCAGGAATGCCCAGCATTGCTGCATGAGCCTCCAACTCCACTTCTGCCCAAGCTGATGTCTCTAAATCGTTCCCTAGTAGACAATCTACAGGTAAATCTGAGGCAACCACAACTTTCTTTGGACCAGTAACCCCCCCCCAGATGAGATTTACAACAGCCATGGGGTGGCTAAGAGTGTTGTTATGAGCGTCTGTCACTTGGTACTGGTGACCAAGTAGGTGTTGTTCAGGGTGTACCAGTTTCTCTATTACCATGGTAACATTGGCACCTGTGTCCCTGTAGGCCTGAACCTCAACACTATTGATTAGGGGAAGTTGCTTGTACTTATCCATATTAAGGGGACAAGCAACCAAGGTGGCCAAATCAATGGCACCTTCAGAGACTAGCACAGCCTCTGTGGTCTCCCTAACAAGACCAACCCCAACTAAATTACCAAAAGTGAGCCCAGCTACTCCCTTGGATTGGCTATTAGTAGGTTTTCTCCCACCACCACTGCTATTACTAGGGGCACTAGAGGTTGCAGTAGGGGTTGTGGTAGTGGGAGGCTTGGTGCTTTTCTTTGGACAACTGGCATCAGTTGTCCAATGGCCTTTTACTTTACATAAATAGCACCATGGTTTCTTTACTTGATTAGAAGAGGATTTGGACCCCCCCCACCAGAGTGTTTTTGTGGGCCTGATGAAGACTCATTTTTAGATTTGTCCGCACCCTTGTCTGAAGACTTACCATCCTTCTTCTTGCCATCCTTGTCACCCCCTGTATGAACTTTTCTGTTCACTCTTGTTCTGACCCATTTGTCTGCCTTCTTTCCCAATTCTTGGGGAGAGGTCAGATCTGAGTCCACCAAGTACTGGTGCAACAAATCAGACACACAGTTATTCAGAATATGCTCTCTCAGGATTAAGTTATACAGGCTGTCATAATCAGTAACTTTACTGCCATGTAACCACCCCTCCAAGGCCTTCACTGAATGGTCAATGAAATCAACCCAGTCTTGTGAAGACTCCTTTTTGGTCTCTCTGAACTTTATCCTGTACTGTTCAGTGGTTAAGCCATAACCATCCAGGAGTGCATTCTTCAAAACTGTAAAATTATTAGCATCATTTTCTTTCACAGTAAGGAGCCTATCCCTACCTTTTCCACTAAATGATAGCCATAGGATAGCAGCCCACTGCCTTTGAGGGACATCCTGTACAACACAGGCCCTCTCAAGTGCAGCAAACCACTTGTTAATGTCACCCCCCTCCTTATAAGGGGGAACTATCTTGTGCAGATTCCTGGAATCATGCTCTTTTGCAGGATGACTATGGGGAATACTGCTGCTGCCACCATGGGTATCTAAACCCAACTTCTGTCTTTCCTTCTCTAATTCAAAAGACTGTCTATCCAAATCCAGCTGTTGCTTTTTAAGCTTCAGTCTGGTTTGTTCCACCCTCAATTTATTGAGTTCCCTCTCTAACATTCTGTCATCAGGGTTGGTGGGAGGGACATTCCTAGAAACAGAGCTATGATGGGAATGAACAGAAGGAGACCTGTCCCTTACAGAAGCCACCCTAACAGCTTGGTTAACAGAAACATTACTACCAGTATGGTGAGAATAAATGCTTTTGCTATGATGTGAGACAACACTATTTATATGGTGTGGCTCTTCATCATTACCATCTATGCTAGATTGTCTAGTAATGGGCAGGCTAGGAAGTTTCTTTCCTGAATCTTTTCCTGGGGGAGTCCCTGAATCAGATTGAGAACTATTAGGTACTTTTTCAACAGATGAGGCACCTATGGCCTTATCCTGTTCTCTAAGCATGTTAAGTAACAGTTCCAAGGAAGGATTCTTCCCTACACTCAAACCTCTCTCTATACAGAGACTCCTTGCTCTTTTCCAGCTAAGGTTGTCATATGCAAGTTTGGACAGATCAACATTTTGGCCTGTGCCAGACATTTTCTAGAGAGAGTTAAAGTGATAGAAAAAGAGAAAAAAGTTTTCAGAACTTTTTGGAAAGACAGAAAAAAACTTTTTAAACTTTTAAGAACTTTTTAGAAAGTTAGAAGTACTTTTCAGCACTTAGAAAAGAGTGAAAAGAGGAAATGCAAAACTTTTTGGCTATGTGTATATACACTGACCTTGTTTTGTATATTTTTCTCTTATGAAAAGTACAATGACAAGAGTGGTAAGCAGTCTCAAGCACTTATCCCACCACTGCACAACCAATGTAGGAGGCTGGACTGGCTTGTAGTGAGTACCAAGGGGTACTTGCACCTTGCACCAGGCCCAGTTATCCCTTATTAGTGTATAGGGTGTCTAGCAGCTTAGGCTGATAGATAATGGTAGCTTAGCAGAGCAGCTTAGGCTGAACTAGGAGACGGGTGAAGCTACTACAGTACCACTTAGTGTCATATGCACAATATCATAAGAAAACACAATACACAGTTATACTAAAAATAAAGGTACTTTATTTTTATGACAATATGCCAAAGTATCTTAGAGTGTACCCTCAGTGAGAGGATAGGAAATATACACAAGATATATATACACAATAGCAAAAATATGCAGTATAGTCTTAGAAAACAGTGCAAACAATGTATAGTTACAATAGGATGCAATGGGGACACATAGGAATAGGGGCAACACAAACCATATACTCCAAAAGTGGAATGCGAACCACGAATGGACCCCAAACCTATGTGACCTTGTAGAGGGTCGCTGGGACTATTAGAAAATAGTGAGAGTTAGAAAAATAACCCTCCCCAAGACCCTGAAAAGTGAGTGCAAAGTGCACTAAAGTTCCCCTAAGGACAAAGAAGTCGTGTTAGAGGAATAATGCAGGAAAGACACAAACCAGCAATGCAACAACTGTGGATTTCCAATCTAGGGTACATGTGGAACAAGGGGACCAAGTCCAAAAGTCACAAGCAAGTCGGAGATGGGCAGATGCCCAGGAAATGCCAGCTGCGGGTGCAAAGAAGCTTCTACTGGACAGAAGAAGCTGAGGTTTCTGCAGGAACGAAAAGGGCTAGAGACTTCCCCTTTGGTGGACGGATCCCTCTCGCCTTGGAGAGTCGTGCAGAAGTGTTTTCCCGCTGAAAGGACGCCAACAAGCCTTGCTAGTCGCAAATCGTGCGTTTGCCGTTTTTGGACGCTGCTGGGGCCCAGGAGGGACCAGGAGGTCGCAAATTGGACCTGAAGAGAGAGGGGACGTCGAGCAAGACAAAGAGCCCTCACTGAAGCAGGTAGCACCCGGAGAAGTGCCAGAAACAGGCACTACAAGGATGCGTGAAACGGTGCTCGCCGAAGTTGCACAAAGGAGTCCCACGTCGCCGGAGACCAACTTAGAAAGTCGTGCAATGCAGGTTAGAGTGCCGTGGACCCAGGCTTGGCTGTGCACCAAGGATTTCCGCCGGAAGTGCACAGGGGCCGGAGTAGCTACAAAGTCGCGGTTCCCAGCAATGCAGCCCAGCGAGGTGAGGCAAGGACTTACCTCCACCAAACTTGGACTGAAGAGTCACTGGACTGTGGGGGTCACTTGGACAGAGTCGCTGGATTCGAGGGACCTCACTCGTCGTGCTGAGAGGAGACCCAAGGGACCGGTAATGCAGCTTTTTGGTGCCTGCGGTTGCAGGGGGAAGATTCCGTCGACCCACGGGAGATTTCTTCAGAGCTTCGGGTGCAGAGAGGAGGCAGACTACCCCCACAGCATGCACAAGCAGGAAAACAGTCGAGAAGGCGGCAGGATCAGCGTTACAGAGTTGCAGTAGTCGTCTTTGCTACTATGTTGCAGGTTTGCAGGCTTCCAGCGCGGTCAGCAGTCGATTCCTTATCAGAAGGTGAAGAGAGAGATGCAGAGGAACTCGGATGAGCTCTTGCATTCGTTATCTAAAGTTTCCCCAGAGACAGAGACCCTAAATAGCCAGAAAAGAGGGTTTGGCTACCTAGGAGAGAGGATAGGCTACTAACACCTGAAGGAGCCTATCAGCAGGAGTCTCTGACGTCACCTGGTGGCACTGGCCACTCAGAGCAGTCCAGTGTGCCAGCAGCACCTCTGTTTCCAAGATGGCAGAGGTCTGGAGCACACTGGAGGAGCTCTGGACACCTCCCAGGGGAGGTGCAGGTCAGGGGAGTGGTCACTCCCCTTTCCTTTGTCCAGTTTTGCGCCAGAGCAGGGGCTAAGGGGTCCCTGAACCGGTGTAGACTGGCTTATGCAGAATTGGGCACCTCTGTGCCCAACAAAGCATTTCCAGAGGCTGGGGGAGGCTACTCCTCCCCTGCCTTCACACCATTTTCCAAAGGGAGAGGGTGTCACACCCTCTCTCAGAGGAAGTTCTTTGTTCTGCCATCCTGGGCCAGGCCTGGCTGGACCCCAGGAGGGCAGCTGCCTGTCTGAGGGGTTGGCAGCAGCTGCAGTGAAACCCCAGGAAGGGCAGTTTGGCAGTACCAGGGTCTGTGCTACAGACCACTGGGATCATGGGATCGTGCCAACTATGCCAGGATGGCATAGAGGGGGCAATTCCATGATCATAGACATGTTACATGGCCATATTCGGAGTTACCATTGTGAAGCTACATATAGGTAGTGACCTATATGTAGTGCACGCGTGTAATGGTGTCCCCGCACTCACAAAGTTCAGGGAATTGGCTCTGAACAATGTGGGGGCACCTTGGCTAGTGCCAGGGTGCCCTCACACTAAGTAACTTTGCACCTAACCTTTACCAGGTAAAGGTTAGACATATAGGTGACTTATAAGTTACTTAAGTGCAGTGTAAAATGGCTGTGAAATAACGTGGACGTTATTTCACTCAGGCTGCAGTGGCAGGCCTGTGTAAGAATTGTCAGAGCTCCCTATGGGTGGCAAAAGAAATGCTGCAGCCCATAGGGATCTCCTGGAACCCCAATACCCTGGGTACCTCAGTACCATATACTAGGGAATTATAAGGGTGTTCCAGTAAGCCAATGTAAATTGGTAAAAATGGTCACTAGCCTGTCAGTGACAATTTGGAAAGAAATGAGAGAGCATAACCACTGAGGTTCTGATTAGCAGAGCCTCAGTGAGACAGTTAGTCACTACACAGGTAACACATTCAGGCACACTTATGAGCACTGGGGCCCTGGGTTACCAGGGTCCCAGTGACACATACAACTAAAACAACATATATACAGTGAAAAATGGGGGTAACATGCCAGGCAAGATGGTACTTTCCTACAAGTGCCACCAGTCTTGCCACTGGCTTGGCAGGTCACGCAAGACTTACAAAAGTCTTTTGTGTCCTCTGACATCCTAGGCCAGTGAAACAGGGGGACAAGCCTTTCCCATGTTTTGATCTGGCCCAAATGCCCAGCCAAGGGAATGTCATGTGCCAGAGTTAGGAGGAACTCTCTGTACTGCAGGGGAATTACCAATCTCCTGGTTGCTCCAGGTTTTAGGGCCCTGGCCTCTGTGTACAAGAGGTTGTCCTCCCAGTAATCTCTATGTGAGTCACTGACATCCCCATTTTGCTGTTTGACAGCTTGGTGTCTGAGACCCTCTAATGTGGGACAGGATTGCTGTGCCACACTCAGCTCATCCCTGGCAGGCCCCCCTCCACCCAAAAGCTTAGCAGTGTCTGCTGCCAACTCCTCTGGTGAAGGTTCTGCACAGGGAAGAAATTCTTCTTCCTCAGAAGTTGAATCATCTGTAGAGGGAGGGATAGTGGGTAGGGATTTACCCTTGCAACTCTTAGCTTTAGGGAGCACTTGGTCCATTGTTCCAGGATCCAAGTCACCCTGTCCTTTTTGCTTTTTGGCCTGAGCCCTTGTCAAAGCAAAAATATGCCCAGGAATGCCCATCATTGCTGCATGAGCCTCCAACTCCACTTCTGCCCAAGCTGATGTCTCTAAATCATTTCCTAGTAGACTATCTACAGGTAAATCTGAAGCAACCACAACTTTCTTTGGACCAGTAACCCCCCCCCCCCACTTGAGATTCACAACAGCCATGGGGTGGCTAAGAGTGTTGTTATGAGCATCAGTCACTTGGTACTGGTGACCACGTAGGTGTTGTTCAGGGTGGACCAGTTTCTCTATTACCATGGTAATACTGGCACCTGTGTCCCTGTAGGCCTGAACTTCAACACCATTTATTAGGGGAAGTTGCTTGTAATTATCCATATTAAGGGGACAAGCAACCAAGGTGGCCAAATCAATGGCACCTTCAGAGACTAACACAGCCTCTGTGGTCTCCCTAACAAGACCAACCCCAACTAAATTACCAAAAGTGAGCCCAGCTACTCCCTTGGTTTGGCTACTAGTAGGTTTGCTCCCACCACCACTGCTATTACTAGGGGCACTAGGTGTAGCAGTAGGGTTTGTAGTAGTGGGAGGCTTGGTGCTTTTCTTTGGACAACTGGGATCAGTTGTCCAATGGCCTTTTACTTTACATAAATAGCACCATGGTTTCTTTATTTGATTAGAAGAGGATTTGGGCCCACCACTCCCACTAGAGTGTTTTTGTGGGCCTGATGAAGACTCATTTTTAGATTTGTCCCCACCCTTGTCTGAAGACTTACCATCCTTCTTCTTGCCATCCTTGTCACCCCCTGTATGAACTTTTCTGTTCACTCTTGTTCTGACCCATTTGTCTGCCTTCTTTCCCAATTCTTGGGGAGCAGTCAGATCAGAATCCACTAGATACTGGTGCAACAAATCAGACACACAATTATTAAGAATATGCTCTCTCAGGATTAAGTTATACAGGCTTTCATAGTCAGAAACTTTACTGCCATGTAACCATCCCTCCCAGGCCTTCACTGAACAGTCAACAAAGTCTATCCAGTCTTGTAAGGACTCTTTTCTGGTGTCTCTGAACTTAATCATGTATTGTTCTGTGGTTAAGCCAAATCCATCCAAGAGTGTATCCTTCAAAACTGCAAAAGTGTTAGCATCACTTTCTCTAACAGTAAGGAGCCTATCCCTACCCTTCCCATTGAAAGATAGCCACAATATAGCAGCCCACTGCCTTTGAGGGACCCCCTGTACCATACAGGCCCTCTCAAGTGCAGCAAACCACTTGTTAATGTCATCCCCCTCCTTCTAAGGGGGAACTATCTTGTGCAGATTCCTGGAATCATGCTCTCTCACAGGATTGCTATCAGGAATACTGCTGCTGCCACCATGGGGTTCAAACCCCAACCTCTGTCTCTCCTTCTCCAGATCTAGGGATTCCCTGTCTAGAGCCAGCTGTTGCTGTTTAAGCTTCAGTCTGGTCTCTTCCACTCTCAACTTTTTGAGTTCCCTTTCTAACATGTTGTCTTCAGGGTGGGTGGGTTGGGAATGCTTGGATACTGAGGATATGTTGGAATTAACAGAGGAAGACCTGTCCCTAACAGCTTGCACTCTAACAACCTGGCCTTCAGGAACAAAAACATCCCTACTATGATGGGAGCTTCTATTACTACCAGCATTGCTATGTGGTCTTCTAAGGGGCAGATTAGGAAGAGAACCATGTACACCTCCCTCAAGGGGCTCCCCTGAGTCAGAGTGTGAGCTATCTACTAACTTCTCAGATGAAGTGCCACCCTTGGCCTTATCATTCTCAATGAGCATGTTAAACAGAAATTCTCTAGAAGGGTTCTTTCCTACCACTATCAATGCAGAGACTCCTTAGGCTCTTAAAGTTAAGATTGTCATATGTTGTATTGACCATTTTAAGAGAAGTTCCTAATTCAGACATGATAGAAGAAGGTTTAGGGACAGTGAAAAGAGAGAAAAAGTTTCAGGACTTTTTAAAGAACAGGAAAAAAAAAACGTTTTCAAACTTTTTGAAACTTTTAGAAAGTTTAGGAGTACTTTTCAGCACTTAGCAGAAAGTGTAAGAGAAGAAAAGCAAATCTTTTTGGTTAGGTGTACATACACTGAAATTGTTTTGTACATTTTTCTCTTATGAAAAGTACAAAATGCCAAAGTGGTAAGCAGTTGCAAGTACTTATCCCACTGCTGCACAACCAATGTAGGAGGCTGGCCTGGCTTGTAGTGTGTACCAAGGGGCACTTACACCTTGTGCCAGGTCCAGTTATCCCTTATTTGTGTAGAGGAGGTGTTTCTAGCAGCTTAGGCTGATAGAAGGTAGCTATAGCAGAGCAGCTTAGGCTGAACTAGGAGACATGCAAAGCTCCTACTATACCACTGGTGTCATATGCACAATATCATAAGAAAACACAATACACAGATATACTAAAAATAAAGGTACTTTATTTTTATGACAATATGCCAGAAGTATCTCAGTGAGTACTCTCAGTATGAGGATGCCAAATATACACAAGATATATGTACACAATACCAAAAGTATGCAGTAATAGCAAAAGGAAGTAATGCAAGCAGTGTAAAGTTACAATAGATTGCAATAGGTGCACATAGGTATAGGAGCAACACAAACCATATACTCCAAAAGTGGAATGCGAACCACAAATGGACCCCAAACCTATGTGAGCTTGTAGAGGGTCACTGGGACTGTAAGAAAACAGTGAGGGTTAGAAAAATAGCCCACCCCAAGACCCTGTAAGGTAGGTGTAAAGTGCACCTACAACCCCAAGAGAGCACAGAAGTCGTGATAGGGGGATTCTGCAAGGAAAACCAACACCAGCAATGCAACAACAGTGGATTTCCGGACCTGAGTACCTGTAAGACAAGGGGACCAAGTCCAAGAGTCGCGACAGTGTCGAGAGTGGGCAGGAGCCCAGGAAATGCAAGCTGAGGGTGCAAGGAAGCTGCCACCGGATGGAAGAAGCTTGGTGTTTTGCAAGAATGAAGAGGACTAGGAACTTCCCCTTTGGAAAATGGATGTCCCACATCGTGAAAAAGCTTGCAGAGGTGTTCCCACACAGAAAGACCGCAAACAAGCCTTGCTAGCTGCGCGGTCGCGGTTAGGGTTTTTGGATGCTGCTGTGGCCCAGGACGGACCAGGATGCCACCACTTGGATGAGGAGACTGAGGGGGCGCCCAGCAAGTCAGGGAGCCCTCACAGAAGCAGGCAGCACCCGCAGAAGTACCGGATCAGGCACTTAGAAGAAGAGTGAACCGGAGTCCACCCGAAGTCACAAAAGAGAGTCCCACAATGCCGGAGGACAACTCAGAAGGCTGTGCACTGCAGGTTAGAGTGTCGGGGACCCAGGCTTGGCTGTGCACGAAGGAAATCCTGGAAGAGTGCACAGGAGCCGGAGCAGCTGCAAATCACGCTGTACCCAGAAATGCAGTCTAGCGTGGGGAGGCAAGGACTTACCTCCACCAAACTTGGACTGAAGAGTCACTGGACTGTGGGAGTCACTTGGACAGAGTTGCTGAGTTCCAGGGACCATGCTCGTTGTGCTGAGAGGGGACCCAGAGGACCGGTGATGCAGGTGGTCATTACAACCCTGGCGGACGGTGGAAAAGGTGCGGTAATACCGCAAACAGGCCGGCGGACGAAAAAAGGGAATTATGACTCTGGCGGAAACCGCCAACAAAGACAGCCTCTTTAACACACCGCCCACCACGGCGGTACAGACAAGAAGCGCGGCGGTCACCGCCAACAGACAGGCAGAAGACAATGTACCGCCCACACCATTACAATCCGCCACCTTTTCAGGGGCGGATTCACCGTGGATAAAAACCCGGCGTAAACAGCTTTTGCTATGGGAAAACGCTCACCTCAACACATCCCACGAGGAACGACGACTCCATGGACCCGGCACTCCAAATACTACCTGCCCTTGTCTTTCTGCTCGTTTTACGACCAACAGCGACGTAGGCGCAGAAGATACCGGTGAGTACTGCATCTACGACACGGGGGAGGCAAAAGTCAGGGGGACACCCACCAAACACCCCCCCCCTCGCATTAGACAACATACACACCAATGCAGTCAAAAATATCACATTAACAATCCACAATCCCCCCGGAAGAATGCAAAGACAAAGCGAATTTCGGGCAAACATTGTAATGTGCCAAAATACATGTCATACAAAAATATACAGATATATATCTCTAAATCACTCATAATTATATATACAATACAAGAAGTAGTGCAGATATGTACACAACAATGTCCGTGCACCAACAGTCCAAAAATGCATGGGCGAGGCCCACAATAGATACCTGACCAAAATCCGAGAGAACACTGCCGGGGCATCAGATAGAAACACTACAGGCACCTCAGAGGGAATGGAAGGGGGGGCACCTCAGCCGGATGAATGCTAAGCCAGATCCACGACGGGGCTCCATGCCCATTGATGTATCCTGGGAGTGCAAAGCCACAGTCTTACAAGTCTCTACAGTGGGTGGTTTGCCCACTGTGCCTTCCTGGGGAGTGCAAAGCCACAGTCTCTCAAGTCTCTACAGTGGGTGGTTTGCCCACTCTGCCATCCTGGGGAGTGCAAAGCCACAGTCTCTCAAGTAGATGCAGGTCTCCACTGTTTCTGGAGGGGGACTGGTGCCCAGATCGGATGAGTCTCCCCGTCAAAGTTCCTGTCCTGTCACTGTCCCAGCTGCACATAGGATAAGTATGCCTGATGTGGCGGGCCATTCATTCCTACCCGGTCTTTGCCCTGTTCAGCGGTGCCTTGACATGGCGGTCTCTGCCCTGTTCAGCGGTGCTTTGACATGGCGGTCTCTGCCCTGTTCAGCGGTGCTTTGCCATGGTGGTTCAGGACTGTTCAGCGGTGCTTTGCCATGGCGGTTCAGGACTGTTCAGCGGTGCTTTGCCATGGCGGTCTTTGCCCTGTTCAGCGGTGCTTTGCCATGGCGGTTCAGGACTGTTCAGCGGTGCTTTGCCATGGCGGTCTCTGCTCTGTTCAGCAGTGCTTTGCCATGGCGGTTCAGGACTGTTCAGCAGTGCTTTGCCATGGCGGTCTTTGCCCTGTTCAGCGGTGCTTTGCCATGGCGGTTCAGGACTGTTCAGCGGTGCTTTGCCATGGCGGTTCAGGACTGTTCAGCGGTGCTTTGACATGGCGGTCTCTGCCCTGTTCAGTGGTGCTTTGACATGGCGGTCTTTGCCCTGTTCAGCGGTGCTTTGCCATGGCGGTTCAGGACTGTTCAGCAGTGCTTTGCCATGGCGGTCTCTGCCCTGTTCAGCAGTGCTTTGCCATGGCGGTTCAGGACTGTTCAGTGGTGCTTTGCCATGGCGGTCTTTGCCCTGTTCAGCGGTGCTTTGCCATGGCGGTTCAGGACTGTTCAGCGGTGCTTTGCCATGGCGGTTCAGGACTGTACAGCGGTGCTTTGACATGGCGGTCTTTGCCCTGTTCAGTGGTGCTTTGCCATGGCGGATCTGATACTGACATTGGTGTGTGGCATGACGATCTCCACACTGGACATTGGTGTGTGGCATGACGATCTCCATACTGGACATTGGTGTGTGGCATGACGATCTCCACACTGGACATTGGTGTGTGGCATGACGATCTCCACACTGGACATTGGTGTGTGGCATGACGTTCCATCATTGGCCAGTGGGGCTGTGGCATCCTGGCCCCTCCTGGGCACTGACTCCTGTGGTGGTCTCCTGACCAGTAACGATAATTGGGCCCTCCTGGGCTGTGACTCCGGTGGTGGTCTCCTGACCAGTAACGATACTTGGGCCCTCCTGGGCTGTGACTCCGGCGGCAGTCTCCTGACCAGTAACGATACTTGGGCCCTCCTGGCCTGTGACTCCGGCGGTGGTCTCCTGACCAGTAACAATACTTGGGCCCTCTTGGGCTGTGACTCCGGCGGTGGTCTCCTGACCAGTGACGATACTTGGGCCCTCCTGGGCTGTGACTCCGGAGGCGGTCTCCTGACCAGTAACAATACTTGGGCCCTCCTGGGCACTGACTCTGGCGGTGGTCTCCTGACCAGTGACGATACTTGGGCCCTCCTGGGCTGTGACTCTGGCGGTGGTCTCTGGACCAGTGACGACGGTGCTGGCGGTTGTGTCTGGACCGCCGGAAATGATGGCGCACTTCTCCGCCGTGACACTCACAACAGGCTGGGGAGACTTCCTCTGGACCTTCCCCACCTTCTTTGGAGTTACAGCTGACTCACCAATCGGCCTGGATTCCATTTCACTTGTTGTCCCACCAGGAGTCTTGACACGGTCCCGACGTCCACTCCCCAATTTCAGAGCCTTTACAGGGGGTGGGCTGCCAGTGCCTTGGCTCGGGTCTTACTGCCTGCCCTGGTGGACGGTGCACTCCAAAAACCTGGAACACGCACCACTGGTACTGGAAGCTTTTTGGCTGAGGCGCTACGACGGGACTGATGAATTGGAGGGGGGTGGTGGTGGCAAAAAGGTCAATTTGACATAGGGACAGTTTCTGACGGACACTGGGATGGGTAGCTGGAGGGGGTCTGGGAGTGGAGGAAGAGGAGGTGGTTGTAGGAGGTGTCACTTTAGGTGTTTTGGGTGCAGGTGCAGATACTGGAGGCTGTCGTGAGGTGGATGGATGTTGGGTGAGTGATTGCCGGCGTTTGTGTACTTTGGGAGGGGGCGTCACAGACACACTGGGAGAGGACACAGGGGACGTGTAAATGGCAGTGGAGGTGGTGAGTGCAGGTGAGCGGCTTGTGGTGCTGGGTGTCCTGGTGCGAGTCCTAGTGCCTGTAGATGTGGTGCATGCAGGTGTGTGTGTAGACGAGACTGGGAGGGAGGAGGGAGAAGAGGAGTAGGGGGACACAGTGGAGGCAGTGGATGTTGCTGTGTCTGTATGGGTGTGATGCTTGTGTGAGTGCCTGTGGTGTGTGTAGTGCCTATGTTTGCTTGAGCTACTTTTGGGTGTTGACTTGTGTGCATGCTGGTCTGTAGCTGTGCTTGGGATGGGCTGGGGTACAGGGGATTGGGTCTGGGTGGAGGATGTTGGAGGGGGGAGGCTGGACACAGGGACAATGTCTGCCATCAGTGCTGAGGCCAGAGATTGCAGGGTTCGCTGAAGGGCAGCCTGACCAGAATGAATGCCCTCCAGGAATGCATTACTGTGTTGCAACTGTCGTTCTACACCCTGGATGGCATTCACAATGGTAGACTGCCCAACAGTGAGTGACCTGAGGAGGTCAATGGCCTCCTCACTGAGGGCAGCAGGGGTGACTGGGGCAGGGCCTGAGGTGCCTGGGGCGAAGGTGATGCCCACCCTCCTGGGTGAGCGGGCACGAGGCGAACGCTGAGGGGCTGCTGGGAGGGCGGTGCTGGTAGGGGAGGTGGCGGCTGTACCTGTAGAAGTGGGGCGCACAGATGGTGCCGCCACCACAGGGGAGCTCCCATCGGCAGACGAGTCCGTGTCACTGGTTGGTGATCCGGAGGCCGACGTGAAGCTCCCCTCGCCCTCCGTCCCACTGGTGCATTCAGAGTCTGTGGTGTGGCCCTCCATGGCCATGTGGGATGCAGCTCCCTCGTGCTCCGGTGCAACTGTACCTCCGCCTGATGATGCTGATGTACAAAAGGACAGGGAGAGCAGGAAAAGGGGGGGGGGACAGTAGAAAGAGAGTTTTGGTGCATGGCATACCGCTACCGTTGGCGGACAAGACAGACGCAGCAGCCCCATGCATAACGCCGTGCTCCTGGCCTCTACACATGCAATTTCTGGGATATGGCCTACATGGCAATGGTAGAAATCTACGCACATGGATGCCACAGGGGCAACTATACCTCAACTTGCCACTCTTCTGAGCTGGGGTAGAGTACCACATGGCCTACATTACGGAGGGGCCTTGCCTACCTAACTCGCCCTGCCCTAGGGACACATGGAGCCCACCTCCCCCACCCAGACCCCTCCACTGTACGCAAATGTCCGCAGAATGAGAGTGTACTCACCCCCTCGTGTCTGCCGTGATCTCCTCAAGCGCCCATCCAACTCCGGGTAGGCCACCGCCAGGATCCGTCCGGAACATCAGGGGGGTCATGGTGCGATGGGCACCCCTCCCACGTTGGGAGGCCGTCCCCAGCTGAGTCTTCTTGCTGCAGCGGCGAATGTCCTCCCATCTCTTACGCCAGTGGGTGCCCCGTCTCTGGTGGGCCCCCAGGGTCCGGACTTCCTTGGCGATGGCACGCCAAATGTCCCTCTTCTGGTGGGCGCTGACCTACATGACATGCACAAGGAAAGAGGAACAGTCATTACCAACTGCACCGTCAATGTGAGTGGCCCCCTCCCTACTCTGGCCATGTGGCCCATTCATTCACATGCATTAATGTTCTATGAACTCTGCCCCCTTCCCTCTTCCACCCAGCCCTGTCCACCCAGGCCTAGCCCATACAACGGGCTCCCTGTGTAGTAACCTGTTGGTCTGGAGGACCGTAGAGTAGCATGTACTGGGGGAGGACCCCATCCACAAGTTTCTCCAACTCCTGTGCAGTGAAAGCAGGGGCCCTTTCCCCAGACGCAGCAGCCATCGTCGCTTCCAGACCGAGGTCACAGCAGCACTAGCAGTGTAGGTCCTCTCCTGTCGAAGGTCAGGTATCTAGTGATTCAACAGATAGAAAATGGCGGTGACGTGCGCGGCGGTGCGCATCATCACCGCCGGCGCACCTGTGCATTGGCTCCTGGGACCCATAGGGTCCAATGTTAACCAATGCCGCATTGCGCCTTGGTCTACGACCGCCTACCGCGACGGTGTGCAACGCCAGCACTGTTACCCCACAATCCCATTGTCCCAGTTTAGAGGTCAGGCAGCCGCCATTTCAGGGGCCCACATGGCTTCATTTACTACTGCGTCACACATACCGAGCCCTACACTCAACACACATCCAGGAAGGGTTTATTGTCTGGTGTTGTCTTGTGTGTGACTGTGGGTACATACCTGGAGGAATAGTGACTGTTTCTTCGCTGTTGTCCTTCTTAGGCACCGTCAGCTGGGACATATGAGAAGATGGCGGAATCCGCTGGTGTACCGACCGCTGGTGGACCTGTTGACAATGGAAGAGAGACATTTAATCGTCACCTACCGGTTTTACCGTGCCACAATACAGCAACTATGTACCCAGTTGGAGCCAGACCTGATGTCACCAATCCGCCATCCGACTGGAATCCCCCCTGACGTGCAGGTGCTGTCAGTGCTCCATTTCCTTGCAAGTGGGTCATTTCAGACAACAGTAGCCATAGCATCAGGGATGTCCCAGCCTATGTTTTCCAACGTGTTGTCCAGAGTGTTGTCTCCCCTGCTGAAACACGTAAGGAGATACATCATTTTCCCTGAGGTGGAGGATTTGCCTACAGTGAAAGGTGACTTCTTTGCCCTTGGACATATCCCCAACGTCATAGGTGCCATTGATGGGACCCATGTAGCTCTGGTCCCCCCTCGCAGGAGTGAACAGGTGTACAGGAACAGGAAGAGTTATCATTCGATGAATGTCCAGATAGTCTGTTTGGCAGACCAGTACATCTCGCAGGTAAATGCAATGTTCCCAGGCTCTGTGCATGACGCCTACATCCTGTGCAATAGCAGCATCCCTGATATGATGGGTCAACTCCAGAGGCACCGTGTATGGCTATTGGGGGACTCTGGTTACCCCAACCTTTCCTGGCTACTGACCCCAGTGAGGAATCCCAGGACCAGGGCAGAGGAACGCTACAATGATGCCCATGGGCGGACTAGGAGGGTTCTCAAACGCACCTTCGGCCTCCTGAAGGCCAGGTTCAGGTGCCTCCATATGACAGGTGGGTCCCTATTCTACTCACCGAAGAAGGTGTGCCACATCATCATCGCCTGCTCCATGCTCCATAATTTGAAATTGCGACGCCAGGTGCCTTTTCTGAAGGAGGATGATCCAGATGACTGTGTTGTAGCAGCTGTGGAGCCTGTGGACAGTGATGAGGATGAAGCTGAGGAAGAAGAAAACGACAACAGGGAGTCAGTCATACAGCAATATTTCCAATGAAACAGAGGTGAGTACATTTTCAGGTTTCACATTATATTAACTGTCCCACGTCTACCTATATCCTGTACCGACATTTCACTCACTATTTGTTAACTGAGTTGTCCCCTTCCATTTCAGTTTCACAAATGTGGTAACCTACGTGTCAACTGCTTGCATCCTTGAAGGGCTTGTGATGTGTGACATTGGTATGTTAGCCTTCCAATGGGTAACCCATTATGACACTGTAATTGATAATACAAAGTTCAAAATCATAGACTGACTCCAGTTTTTTTAGTGTTTCAAGGGTGTTTATTTAAGTGCTAAAAAATGAAGGGGGGTTGTGAAATGGGGATGGGTGATGGTGGAGGAATGTCCATGTCAGAGTCCAGTCTATTAGTCTCACAGGTACATTGCACATCTGGCCATTGGAAGTGGAGCTGGGGCAGTTCTGATTTGGACAGGGTAACAAAGTGGGACAGTGGGGGGACAATCAGGGTGGTCTTATTTCCTGGCGGGGGTCTTGCCATCTTGCTCTGTCCTGTTCCTGGATCTCAGGGCCCGCTTTCGTGGTGGTTGTCCGTCTGCAGGGGATGGGGTGCTGGTGTGGTGGTCCTGTGGCGGGGCGTCCTGTCCACTAGCGCCGGCGGAGGTGGTGGGCAGTTCGTCATCCTACCTAGTGTCAGCGGCCCCTTGGAGTGCCACGTTGTCCCTCAAGGTCTTTTGAATGTCCGTCAGCACCCCTACGATGGTGCCCAGGGCGGAACCGATGGTCCTGAGCTCCTCCCTGAACCCCAAATACTGCTCCTCCTGCAGACGTAGGGTCTCCTGCAACTTGTCCAGGAACGTCGCCATCGTCTCCTGGGAGTGGTGGTATGCTCCCATGATGGAGGAGAGTGCCTCGTGGAGAGTAGGTTCCCTTGGCCTGTCCTCCCTCTGTCGCACAGCAGCCCTCCCAGTTCCCCTATGTTCCTGTGCCTCCGTCCCCTGGACCGTGTGCCCACTACCACTGCCCCCAGGTCCCTGTTGTTGTTGGGGTGGTGGGTTAGCCTGGGTGCCCTGTAGTGGTGGACACACCGCTGATTGACCTGTCCTGGGTAGGGAGGTTTGGGCCGCTGGGTGGGTGCTGTGCTGGTGTTACCAGAGGGTGGAAGTTCAGTGTTGGGCTGTGGCTGGGCAAGGGGAACCGACTGTCCTGAGGCCCACGATGGTCCGGGCTGGTCATCAAGATCCAGTAGGGCAGAACTGCTCTCGTCACTGTGGGCCTCTTCTGGGGGTGGAGTGGTGTTGTCTGGACCCTCTGGTGTGGTGACGTTCCTTCGGGTTCCTGCGGGGGTATAAGTACATGATTTTTGCATGTGTGTGTTTCATGGTGTGCAATGGTTGGGTGTGCGTGAACCTCAGTGCAGGCATTCCTGTGTGGGGGCTTGTGTGCTGATGGTTGGGGGGTGTTCTGGGTATGTGCAGTGGGCATGCTTTAGTGATGGGTGTCCATGCTTAGTTGTGTCATGCAGGTCTTGGGGTTGGGATGTGTAGTTGGTGTTATGAGTACATTAGTGAGGAGTTAGGGTGATAGGGGAGGGTGTGAGGGTGGGGGTGTGTGATAGCATGCAGGTAGGGTGGGGGATATGATAGTGAAGATTTGACTTACGAGTGTCCGTTCCTCCGAGGCCCTCAGGATGCAAGATGGACAAGACTTGCTCCTCCCATGTTGTTAGTTGAGGGGGAGGAGGTGGGGGTCCGCCGCCAGTCCACTGTACCGCGATGTTGTGCCTGGATACCGTGGAACGCACCTTCCCCCGTAGGTCGTTCCACCTCTTCCTGATGTCCTCCCTATTTCTTGGGTGCTGTCCCACAGCGTTGACCCTGTCCACTATTCTTTGCCATAGCTCCATCTTCCTGGCTATGGATGTGTGCTGTACCTGTGAGCCAAATAGCTGTGGCTCTACCCGTAGGATTTCCTCCACCATGACCCGGAGCTCCTCCTCGGAGAAGCGGGGGTGTCTTTGGCGTGACATGGGGTGGTGAGTGTGGTGAGTGTAGTGGTATGTGGTGTTTTGTGCGTGGATGTTGTGTGGGTGATGGTGTTGTGTGCCTCTGTGTGATGGGGTTCTCTATTCTGTGCTCTCACTCTCTGGCCTTCTCTCAGAATTTTTGGTTGTAGGGGTTTGTGGGTGATGTGGGTGTGTGTTTTATATTGTATTGGATGTGTGGGTGTGGTGTGTGTATGTGTATCAGGTGTGCGTATTTGTAATTGTCCAATGTGGCGGTGTTTTGGAGCTGTGTGTGTATTTTGAGCGCGGCGGTGTGTACCGCCAATGGAATACTGCGGTTGAAAGACCGACGCGTGGATTTGTGGGTCGTAATGGCATGGGCGTGTTTCTGTTGGCGTGGAGGTGGAGGATTTGTTTCTGCATGTTTATCGCTGAGCTTTGGTGTGGCGGTATTGTGTGGGTGTCTGTATTTCGGCGGATTCCGTGATGTGTGTCATAATAGCTGTGGCGGTCTACCGCCGCCGCCGCGGTGTATTGGCGATCTTCTGCACGGCGGTAAGCGCCTTATACCGCCAATGTTGTAATGACCCCGCAGTCTTTTGTTGCCTGCGGTTGCAGGGGGAAGATTCCGTCGACCCACAGGAGATTTCTTCAGAGCTCTTGGTGCAAGAAGGAGGCAGGCTACCCCCAGAGCACGCACCACCAGGAAACAGGTGAGAAAGCCGGCAGGATGAAGCGATACAAGGTTGCAGTAGTCGTCTTTGCTACTTTGTTGCGGTTTTGCAGGCGTCCTGAGCAGTCAGCGGTCGATCCTTTGGCAGAAGGTGAAGAGGGAGATGCAGAGGAACTCTGGTGAGCTCTTGCATTCGGTATCTGAAGAATTCCCCAAAGCAGAGACCCTAAATAGCCAGAAAAGGAGGTTTGGTTACCTAGCAAGGAGGATAGGCTAGTAAGAAAGGTAAGAGCCTATCAGAAGGAGTCTCTGACGTCACCTGATGGCACTGGCCACTCAAAGCAGTCCAGTGTGCCAGCAACACCTCTGTTTCCAAGATGGCAGAGGTCTGGGGCACACTGGAGGAGCTCTGGGCACCTCCCCTGGGAGGTGCAGGTCAGGGGAGTGGTCACTCCCCTTTCCTTTGTCCAGTTTCGTGCCAGAGCAGGGCTGGGGGATACCTAAACCGGTGTAGACTGGCTTATGCAGAGATGGGCAGCATCTGTGCCCATCAAAGCATTTCCAGAGGCTGGGGGAGGCTACTCCTCCCCAGCCTTCACACCTATTTCCAAAGGAAGAGGGTGTTACATCCTCTCTCAGAGGAAATCCTTTGTTCTGCCTTCCTGGGCCAGGGCTGCCTGGACCCCAGGAGGGCAGAAACCTGTCTGAGGGGTTGACAGCAGCAGCAGCTGCAGTGGAGACCCCGGAAAGGCAGTTTGGCAGTACCCGGGTTCTGTGCTAGAGACCGGGGGGATCATGGAATTGTCTCCCCGTGACAATTCCATGATCTTTGACACGTTACATGGCCATGTTCGGAGTTACCATTGTGACGCTATATATAGGTAGTGACCTATGTATAGTGCAAGCGTGAATTGGTGTCCCCACACTCACAAAGTCTGGGGAATTTGCCCTGAACAATGTGGGGGTACCTTGGCTAGTGCCAGGGTGCCCACAAACTAAGTAACTTTGCACCCAACCTTCACCAGGTGAAGGTTAGACATATAGGTGACTTATAAGTTACTTAAGTGCAGTGGTAAATGGCTGTGAAATAACGTGGACATTATTTCACTCAGGCTGTACTGGCAGGCCTGTGTAAGAATAGTCAGATCTCCCTATGGGTGGCAAAAGAAATGCTGCAGCCCATAGGGATCTCCTGGAACCCCAATACCCTGGGTACCTCAGTACCATATACTAGGGAATTATAAGGGTGTTCCAGATGCCAATGTGAATTGGTGAAATTGGTCACTAGCCTGTTAGTGACAATTTGGAAAGCAGAGAGAGCATAACCACTGAGGTTCTGGTTAGCAGAGCCTTAGTCAGACAGTTAGTCATCACACAGGGAACACATACGGGGCACACTTATGAGCACTGGGGCCCTCAGAGACACATAGACTAAAACAACATATATACAGTGAAATATGGGGGTAACATGCCAGGCAAGATGGTACTTTCCTACACTTAGGCTCTTGAAGTTTAAATTGTCATAAGTTGTATTGACCATATTAAGAGCAGTTCCTACATTAGACATGATAGAAGAAGGTTTAGAGACAGTGAGGAGAGACAAAAAGTTTCAGGACTTTTTAAAGAACCGAGAAAAAAACTTTTTCAAACTTTTTGGAAACTTTTAGAAGTTTAGGAGTACTTTTCAGCACTTAGCAGAAAGTGTAAGAGAAGAAAAGCAAAACTTTTTTGTTAGGTGTACATACACTGAACTTATTTTGTGTATTATTCTCTTATGAAAAGTACACAATGACAAAGTGGTAAGTAGTTACAAGTACTTATCCTACCACTGCACAACCAACGTAGGAGGCTGGCCTGGCTTGTAGGGGGTACCGGACCTTGTGCCAGGTCCAGTTATCCCTTATTAGTGTAGAAGAGGTATTTCTAGCAGCTAAGGCTGATAGAAGGTAGCTATGGCAAAGCTGCTTAGGCTGAACTTGGAGACATGTAAAGCTCCTACTATACCACTGGTATCATATGTACAATATCATAAGAAAACACAATACACAGATATACTAAAAATAAAGGTAGTTTATTTTTATGACAATATGCCAAAAGTATCTCAGTGAGTACCCTCAGTATGAGGATGATAAATATACACAAGATATATGTACACAAACCAAAATTATGCAAGTAATAGCAAAAGGAAGTAATGCAAGCAATGTAAAGTTACAGTAGATTTCAATAGGAGCACGTAGGTATAGGGGCAACACAAACCATACACTCCAAAAGTGGAATGCGAACCACGAATGGACCCCAAACCTATGTGAGCTTGTAGAGGGTCACTGGGACTGTAAGAAAACAGTGAGGGTTAGAAAAATAGCCTACCCCAAGACCCTGAAAGGTAGGTGTAAAGTGCACCTACAACCCCCAGAGAGCACAGAAGTCGTGATAGGGGGATTCTGCAAGGAAAACCAACACCAGCAATGCAACAACAGTGGATTTCCGGACCTGAGTACCTGTAAGACAAGGGGACCAAGTCCAAGAGTTGCGACAGTGTCGAGAGTGGGCAGGAGCCCAGGAAATGCCAGCTGAGGGTGCAAGGAAGCTGCCGCCGGATGGAAGAAGCTTGGTGTTTTGCAAGAACGAAGAGGGCTAGGAACTTCCCCTTTGGAGGATGGATGTCCCATGTTGTGAAGAAGCTTGCAGAGCAGAAAGACCGCAAACAAGCCTTGCTAGCTGGAAGGGTCGCTGTTAGGGTTTTTCGATGCTGCTGTGGCCTAGGAGGGACCAGGATGTCGCCACTTGGATGAGGAGACAGAGGGGGCGACCAGCAAGTCATGGAGCCCTCACAGAAGCAGGCAGCACCCGCAGAAGTACCGGAACAGGCACTTGGAAGAAGAGTGAACCGGAGTCCATGCAAAGTCACAAAAGGGAGTCCCACGACGCCGGAGGACAACTCAGAAGGTTGTGCACTGCAGGTTAGAGTGTCGGGGACCCAGGCTTGGCTGTGCACGAAGGAAATCCTGGAAGAGTGCACAGGAGCCGGAGCAGCTGCAAATCACGCGGTACCCAGCAATGCAGTCTAGCGTGGGGAGGCAAGGACTGACCTCCACCAAACTTGGACTGAAGAGTCACTGGACTGTGGGAGTCACTTGGACAGAGTTGCTGAGTTCCAGGGACCACGCTCGTCGTGCTGAGAGGGGACCCAGAGGACCGGTGATGCAGTCTTTTGTGGCCTGCGGTTGCAGGAGGAAGATTCCGTCGACCCACGGGAGATTTCTTCAGAGTTCCTGGTGCAAGAGGAAGGCAGGCTACCCCCAGAGCATGCACCACCTGGAAACAGTTGAGAAAGCCGGCAGGATGAAGCGATACAAGGTTGCTAGTAGTCGTGTGGCTACTTTGTTGCGGTTTTGCAGGCGTCCAGAGCATAACCACTGAGGTTCTGGTTAGCAGAGCCTCAGTGAGACAGTTAGTCATCACACAGGGAACACATACATATAGGTCACAAACTTATGAGAACTGGGGTCCTGACTAGCAGGGTCCCAGTGACACATAACAAACATACTGAAAACCTAGGGTTTTCACTATGAACACTGGGCCCTGGCTAGCAGGATCCCAGTGAGACAGTGAAAACACCCTGACATATACTCACAAACAGGCCAAAAGTGGAGGTAACAAGGCTAGAAAGAGGCACTTTCTCACACCATGCTGTACTACAATCACATAGGGCTGGATACGGATTCCCCCTACACTGTAATACCCATTAGATCTACTACACAGATTCAACCTCAATATCCAAATAAACATGAAGCTCCCCTTTCCTTTGTCCAGTTTCGCGCTAGAGCAGGGCTGGGGGATCCCTGAACCAGTGTAGACTGGCTTTTGCAGAAATGGGCACCATCTGTGCCCATGAAAGCATTTCCAGAGGCTGGGGGAGGCCTGGGCCTGGTGCAAGGTGTAAGTACCCCTTGGTACCCACTACAAGCCAGACCAGCCTCCTACACATGGCCTGAGCCAAAGTCCAATAGGCAGTCTAGGCTTCCTTTTCTGCATCTGAAACTAGGACTAGGAAAGAAGGCAAAATGACATCTTCCTCTTTTGGGAGCATGTAGACAAATTCAGGTGGCCAATCTTTTTCTTCCAACAAAATATGATAATGTAATGTTAGTCTTCTCCAGAAGATTACTTTGACAGTGTGCTCAATGTCCCCCTTAATCTGTATATTTAATCTGTAAACCCTGTTAGGTGGGGAGAAGTACCTGTCCGCTGTCTCAATTTAAAGGAAGTCATTAGTCAGTGTCACATCCAGAAGATCCACAAGACTCTGGTGACATATTGTGACCTCTGCTGCGCTTTCTAGCAGAATCACTGCCCTTGTCCTGTTCTTCAACAATGTTCTCA
Organism: Pleurodeles waltl; assembly: GCF_031143425.1. Classification (NCBI taxonomy): domain Eukaryota; kingdom Metazoa; phylum Chordata; class Amphibia; order Caudata; family Salamandridae; genus Pleurodeles; species Pleurodeles waltl. The sequence continues at coordinate 853,200,703 of NC_090444.1, forward strand.
GTACGAGTGGCATCTTTAATTGAAATTGCTGCAACCTTTTTCTTTTTAAATTGGGGCTTTTTGCTGCAATAGTTTCTCTTCCTTTTTTTGTGTAAGTCTCTGACGCGCGTTATGAGTCTTTTTTCAGCTTCACGTAGTCGCTTCGGTGTTCTAACCGTCCTCCTTTGTCACTCCGTTTACCCAATGTGTCCTTGAAGGAACGAGATGGGCGACTGTCAATATCTTGATATCTATCTGGTGTTTTTAAATAATACCTATTTCTAAGATTGCATCTTTTTTTCTGAGGTCTCCGTGGTGGAGATTCTCCTCTTAGTGGTCTTCTCTCTTTATTTTGTTTTGGTTTATACCAGCGTTTTTCCCGAGCTCTCCTGTGCTTGCTTAGTACCTTCCTTGTTAGTGGTACTCTGAAGTTCAGGTTTAGTTGGACTGGCCTTCAGACTATCCCGACCTATACTAGTATAAGTTTTGGAAATAATATTTTGCAGCTCCTGGTACCGCTGAGGAACCTTGTGGAACCATTATCGAATTGCCAGCGCTGCAGCTTCCCCTTCATTATTGCTTAAAAAAATTGAGAAGACTGTGTCAAAATTGCACATCAGTTTCATCTCCAAGTCCCAAGTCCAGAGCAGGAGCAGTCCTGCGGTCATTTTGAATTTGCTTTAACACTTCCAGTAGATTTGCAAGTGTCACACAGTATATATTGTGGCAAAGATTGTGCTCCAAGTGGCACAATCTTCTATTTAGGAAACCATTCCAAATGGCAAGCACATTGTGAGAATTCTGTGTTTGTCGTGAAGCCCCGTATGGGGAAACACTGCTTCCAGCTGGTTTGTTTGTTGCGCAACCCAAATGGAATCTTTTCCCGTTCAGTGGGCACCTTGCCCATTATTGAATGGACAGTTTGTGAAATAATCCCTGGAACGGCCAATTGATTTATAGCGTGAGCAGCCCTCGCTGGGATGCTGTTCAAAGTCTGCATCACAAATTATATTAGTCGTCTATATATCGCTACTAGCTCCGAGCTCATTGTAATGTGTGCTTACTTCAGCCACTGGCAGAGCTTGCGCATTGGGATGTTGTGTGCATGTAGACAATGTTTGTCACATTGGACCTTCTTTGCTCAAAGGACCTAACCTAATGGGTTGTATTACATTGTGGAAGGGCGACATTAACCAATCTCGGTGTTCTTGACAATTTAGAGGTATTTCTAGATATTGATAAGCTCTGTACGAAATGTGTTAGAGCCAGCATTTATTTCTGGGAAGGTGACCCATGAATAGTATATTTCTGTTCTTTAAGCGTATTGAGCTTCAACTATGAATGTGACATCCCCGTCCTCATTTGTTAAGCCATTCGCTAAAAGGAACTGTGTAACGAGTTGTCTACAGTTCTCTCTAATATTTACTGGTCACTCCATATTAAGGCATAAGTAACAGAGTAGGGAACACCAAGGGGGTAATTATTTTAACGTTCAAGCTTGAACATTCTACAGCCTAGATTTGTGCTCCCTATTCAACTGAGGAGGATTTTCCATAAGACCACGGACGTTTCTGTAAAATTGTACTTAAGGTACCTTAGTGTGCGTGAGACAGAGATACTCAGGTGACCTGTATCATTAGTGCCTAAAAATTGTTGGAGGTGCCATGTTGTAGGACTCCCATTGTTAGAACAAGACTGCTGGATAAGGGGCAGCAGCACCACTGTTTGTGGTTGACTCAGTCAATCCCACATTGTAATGGCAGCTGTCAGTTCAACCCTTTCGGCTAGCTATCAGCACCTCACTAAAACCTAGAAGAAAATGTGATTTGTGGCAAGCTGAAACATGACATTCTATGGTTTCTCAGGAGAAGTTGTGGTAGGCAAGTCTCATCCCTTTATCTAGTTAGCTAAAGGTCTTGTACACACACTTAGGCAAAATGTTTTCAATATATTTACTGAAAAGACTGAAATCTATGATAAACTTTATGAGCTGCAATTATTAGGGCAATGAGGCATAACAATATTAGAATGGTGGTGATCCAAAAAGGCCCAACATATTGGAATAATATACATAGATTAATTCTACCTAGCTTCTAACTCCTAAGCGAGGAAATAGCAGTGATAGCCCAATCTGTCCATACCAAGTCCATGAGAGGAGCACCCACCCCTATTATCTGAAGGATAGGGGTCTACCTGCCGTCTCCTGGTGTTGGCTGTAGAGACAGGGCCGAGGTCAGCCATGAAATGGCATGCAGTGTGGACAGAATCCAGGCTGGAATGACCTCCTTGTTGTCCCTTGGCCTGCACAGTGTTTTTTATAAGAAAACATTTTTGTTTCATGAGAAAGCCTAAGTGTCAGACTGTTTAGAACTCTTATAGAGACAATTGCTATCTAGATCACCATGTACTCAGACTCGTCAACCTTGGGCCAGGGCACATGGTGAAATGTCGTGCACAGAATAATAATAATAAAACTTTCGCAGAATCACAATGTTACAGCTGATTAGAAAACAAAACATCTCCATTGAAAGCAGGCTGAGTAAAATGAATAAATTAAATCAGAGGTGCTTATGCAGGCAAAAGGGCACAGGCCTCAGGCCTAAGCCTAGTTAAAATGTACATGCCGAGAAAAGTGTACAATGGACCCAATACAAAGTGTTACCCACCTGTGACCTGTCAGTCATTAATCTTCAGGCCTGGGTCTCAAAGCCTGCCTGACCAGATGCCTACATGCTGGGGTTCACAGAGAGTTCACAATGGGGGAATCTAACAATAATGATGAGACTTCGTTCGTGCATGAAAATGTATTGCTCATGTATAAAAATATATTGCTATGCGCAACAACATTGATCAAGCCAATATTCCCATTCCCTGTCTAGTTGAATTTTCAACTACACCATCAAACCCACACGTCATGACAATCACATTGTCAATACCTTGTTGTCCCACCTCCCTCGCTAATTGTACTGTACCCAATTTGAGGACTGCATTTTTACAGCAGGAAAACCCCACTTGCAGGAAACTATGCAAAAACAGTAACACAACTAAAATGGGCAACAGCCATGTGCAAAGACCAGTCAGCCACTCAGGGAGCCAGGAGAACCAGTTCGTGAACCACTCCTGCTCAGGGGCACCTCCCTCTTCACGCATGTCTTTCTACAGTTGGTGCAATGCTTGAATGGCAAGAGTCAGAGTTCCATTGTCCATGTCATTGCCAGGTATAAAAGTGCAGCAAGATGCACCAATTTGTGCACACACCCCACCCTCTATTGCAGTCATCAATTCCAAGACATACCGATGTTGCATCACCATGAGGCAGATGGCTCTCAGTTCTTCATTGATTGCATTAAGGCCGAGCTCAGAATAGTTAATCATTTTGAGCATTTCCCACTGGGTTATTTGCAACCAGCGAGCACTTGCTTTTGTCTGCTGTAGGAGGCTGGACTGGCTTGTAGTGAGTACCAAGGGGTACTTACACCTTGCACCAGGCCCAGGTATCCCTTATTAGTGTAGAGGGGTGTCTAGCAGCTTAGGCTGATAGAAAAGGTAGCTTAGCAGAGCAACTTAGGCTGAACTAGGAGACGAGTGAAGCTCCTACAGTACCACTAGTGTCATATGCACAATATCATAAGAAAACACAATACACAGATATACTAAAAATAAAGGTACTTTATTTTTATGACAATATGGCAAAAGTATCTCAGTGAGTACCCTCAGTATGAGGATAGCAAATATACACAAGATATATGTACGCAATACCAAAATATGCAGTAATAGCAATAGAAAACAGTGCAAACAATGTATAGTTACAATAGGATGCAATGGGGGCACATAGGGATAGGGGCAACACAAACCATATACTCTAGAAGTGGAATGCGAACCACGAATGGACCCCAAACCTATGTGACCTCGTAGAGGGTCGCTGGGACTGTAAGAAAACAGTGAGGGTTAGAAAAATAGCCCACCCCAAGACCCTGAAAAGTGGGTGCAAAGTGCACCTAAGTTCCCCAAAGAGCACAGAAGTCGTGATAGGGGAATTCTGCAGGAAAGACCAACACCAGCAATGCAACAACGATGGATTTCCAGACGAGGGTACCTGTGGAACAAGGGGACCAAGTCCAAAAGTCACGATCAAGTCGGGAGTGGGCAGATGCCAAGAAAATGCCAGCTGTGGATGCAAAGAAGCTGCCACCGGATGGTAGAAGCTGAGGATTCTGCACAAACGACAAGGGCTAGAAACTTCCCCTTTGGAGGATGGATGTTCCACGTCGTGAAGAGTCGTGCAGAAGTGTTTTCCCGCAGAAAGACCGCAAACAAGCCTTGCTAGCTGCAAGGGTCGCGGTTAGGGTTTTTGGATGCTGCTGTGGCCCAGGAGGGACCAGGATGACGCCAACTGCGTGAGGAGACAGAGGGGGCGCCCAGCAAGAGAAGGAGCCCACTCAGAAGCAAGCAGCACCCGCAGAAGTGCCGGAACAGGCACTACGAAGTGGAGTGAATCTGTGCTCACCCGAAGTTGCCCAAGAGAGTTCCACGCCGCCGGAGGACAACTCAGGAGGTCGTGCAATGCAGGTTAGAGTGCCGGGGACCCAGGCTTGGCTGTGCACGAAGGAAATCCTCGGTGAGTGCACAGGAGCCGGAGTAGCTGCAAAACACGCGGTTCTCAGCAGTGCAGTCTGGCGTGTGGAGGCAAGGACTTACCTCCACCAAACTTGGACTGAAGAGTCACTGGACTGTGGGAGTCACTTGGACAGAGTTGCTGAGTCAAGGGACCTTGCTCGTGCTGAGAGGAGACCCAGAGGACCGGTGATGCAGTTCTTTGGTGCCTGCGGTTGCAGGGGGAAGATTCCGTCGACCCACAGGAGATTTCTTCGGAGCTTCTAGTGCAGAGAGGAGGCAGACTACCCCCACAGCATGCACCACCAGGAAAACAGTCGAGAAGGCGGCTGGATCAGCGTTACAGTGTCGCAGTAGTCGTTGTTGCTACTTTGTTGCAGTTTTGTAGGCTTCCAGCGTGGTCAGCAGTCGATTCCGTGGCAGAAGGTGAAGAGAGAGATGCAGAGGAACTCTGATGAGCTCTTGCATTCGTTATCTAAGGAATTCCCCAAAGCAGAGACCCTAAATAGCCAGAAAAGGAGGTTTGGCTACCTAGGAGAGAGGATAGGCTAGCAACACCTGAAGGAGCCTATCATAAGGAGTCTCTGACATCACCTGCTGGCCCTGGCCACTCAGAGCAATCCAGTGTGCCAGCAGCACCTCTGTTTCCAAGATGGCAGAGGTGTGGAGCTCACTGGAGGAGCTCTGGGCACCTCCCAGGGGAGGTGCAGGTCAGGGGAGTGGTCACTCCCCTTTCCTTTGTCCAGTTTCACGCCAGAGCAGGGCTGAGGGATCTCTGAACCGGTGTAGACTGGCTTATGCAGAGATGGGCACCATCTGTGCCCATCAAAGCATATCCAGAGGCTGGGGGAGGCTACTCCTCCCCAGCCCTGACACCTTATTCCAAAGGGAGAGGGTGTAACACCCTCTCTCTGAGGAAGTCCTTTGTTCTGCCTTCCTGGGTCAGGCCTGGCTGGACCCCAGGAGGGCAGAAACCTGTCTGAGGGGTTGGCAGCAGCAGCAGCTGCAGTGAAACCCCGGGAAAGGCAGTTTCGCAGTACCCGGGTCTGTGCTAAAGACCCGGGGAATCATGGGATTGTCTCCACAATACCAGGATGGCATTGGTGGGGCAATTCCATGATCTTAGACATGTTACATGGCCATATTCGGAGTTACCATTGTGAAGCTACACATAGGTAGTGACCTATATGTAGTGCACGCGTGTAATGGTGTCCCCGCGCTCACAAAGTCCGGGGAATTTGCCCTGAACGATGTGGGGCACCTTGGCTAGTGCCAGGGTGCCCACACACTAAGTAACTTAGCACCCAACCTTCACCAGGTGAAGGTTAGACATATAGGTGACTTATAAGTTACTTAAGTGCAGTGGTAAATGGCTGTGAAATAACGTGGACTTTATTTCACTCAGGCTGCAGTGGCAGGCCTGTGTAAGAATTGTCAGAGCTCCCTATGGGTGGCAAAAGAAATGCTGTAGCCCATAGGGATCTCCTGGAACCCCAATACCCTGGGTACCTCAGTACCATATACTATGGAATTATAAGGGTGTTCCAGTATGCCAATGTGAATTGGTGGAATTGGTCACTAGCCTGTTAGTGACAATTTAGAAAGCAGAGAGAGCATAACCACTGAGGTTCTGGTTAGCAGAGCCTTAGTGAGACAGATACAGGGCACACTTATGAGCACTGGGGCCCTGGCTGGCAGGGTCCCAGTGACACATACAATAAAACCACACATATACAGTGAAATATGGGGGTAACATGCCAGGCAAGATGGTACTTTCCTACAATAACTTATGAAACATTGTAGGCCTTGAGATTACTCCAGCGAAGATGTCTGTGGTCTTCTCATGATGGGAGTTACTTGGTTGAAAAACAGTTTGAAAAAAATCTTTGGAGCAATGTGTGGTACGGGATCCTGTTGGGGGAAAAGTCCTTGGGGAGTGTGTTTGCTCTTGATCCTGTTGGATGTGAGATTTCCTTGGAGCAATCTGCGGCTTTTGATCCTGCTGGGGATTCTAGTGTGGCTGCTGAGAAGGCAATGGTCCACTGGGGAGATATTGCACTTAATGGCCTGACGGCAGACGTGTTAGCAAGAATGTTGTTTGATTGTTATAAAAGAAAAGAACATTTCATCTTTGCATGTCGGCAATTATTCCATAGGAATTTCTGTGTTTTTCATGAATTTGGTGAGGCACCGGAGAGTGGCCCCACACGGTATACCTGGTTTTTGAAAAAAACAGGTTATATTTTCAAAACATGTTATCTTTATGTGTCTTCCCCACCCCGAACTTTTGAATGGTATACTTTACAGGGAGATTCTCATGCATGCTGATAGTTTGAACTTTTAGCTCGTGCTCTGTTGGCATTGCCAGCACTTCAGTGCTCTAGTGTGTGCATGGGGGTGTCATTGGTGCAGGACAGTGTTTCCAGCCTACATGTGCAAGGGGAATGTTAAAGAGGAGTCAAGTTGCACTGAGCATTGGTAAGCAATCACAACATGCCCCAAGTTCACATATATGCCCCTCCAGACCTGGTACGTGGCGTTCAACGTGACCCTCCCAAGTGGCAGTAGGTGTCCTGACAACTCCCTTTTATCAAGGCTTCCTTTGGGCTAGCTTTTGGGCTTTTTTGTTTGTTTTTTTGGCATTTCCCTAGACCTCTGATTCTTACTGTAGTGTACCGGTAGGGGTCGGAGAGTTGTTCTGTGGCCCCAGTGTCTCTGATTTGTTGAGCTTGAGATTGGGTTTGTTGCTCCCTTCAAACAGTGTGTGACTCCTTACGTGCTGCTCGATTGCTAGGCCTGCTGCGGGGTGAGCGTATTTCTGCAGTCTACTCTACTCATGACTGCAATGCATGTTTCGAACTTTCTTCTCCGGCACCCCCCCTCTCCCTCGGACCATATCCTTTTTGGGCCGACGGTTCCTGGGGAATCTCAGAGGGAAAGGAGGCAAAAACATCATGCATGAAGAATCTGGAGCAAGGCCGAGACCTTGTTAGAGTTTGCCCGGATTACGGGAACGGACTGAGATGGCTGCATGTCCTATTGTACCCCCTCTACTAACTTGACATTGTGCAGTGCTCCGCAGTTCATTGTAACTCACACGTGCGCTGTGAGTGTTAATTGGTCTTCGCTACCCCCAAGCACATGGGAAGCCTGGCTCCCAACAAAGGGAGAAAGCTTCTTATTAGAACCAAAATGGGGCCCCTGTTTGGCTGGAGGCTGTTAACTTTCTGGGGCAATATTCCTGCTGGGGCTTTGTGACAATGACTTTTCGGTCCCAGCAGGGTGCCTGGGAAGAGGACCTTTTGTCTTGGTGATTGGAACTCGTCCGAATTGTAGGTTTAAGGATAGTGAGAAAGAAAAAGTTTTAGAACTTTAGAAAGCACAGAAAAAACTTTTTCAAAATTTGGGAAAACTTTTAGAAGTTTTCAAAAACTTTTCAGAACTTTGTTAAAAGTTTTAGAATAGAAAAGTAAACTTTTTTTGGTTAAGTGTACATATACTGAGCTATTTTGTATATGATTCTCTCATGAAAAGTACCAAATGACAAAGGGGGTGATTCTAACCCTGGCGTCGGTGATAAAGCGGCGGCCAACCCGCCAACAGGCCGGCGGTCCAAAAAATGGAATTCTGACCCTGGCGGGAACCGCCAACACAGCCCGCCACTTTAACACTCCGACCGCCACGGCGGGACAGACAAACAGCGCGGCGGTCACCGCCAACAGGCAGGCGGCAGACAATGTACCGCCCACACTATCACAACTCACCAATCCGCCACCTTTTCCGGGGCGGGAGCACCGCCGATAAAAACACGGCGGAAACAGACTACGAACGGGAAAACGCTCACCTCTATGCACTCCACGAGGAAGGAGGACAGCATGGAACCCGAATTGAACATCCTACCTGCTCTCGTCTACCTGCTCATCTACCACGAGTACGAACGCCGGCGCAGATGACAACGGTGAGTACTGCACCTACGACACAGGGGAGGGGGGAGGAGGAAAGCTTACGGCACACACATATGCGACCCCCACCCCCCAAACTATGTACACACCAATGCAGAGCAACAAGTCACAGTGACACCACCCAAACCCCCCGGAAAAATGCAAAGACATAATTAAATAGAGAAACAAAATGTATGTAAAAAATAGCCTCTGGTAAGTCATGGTCAAATAGCAATAAAAATAATACAAAAGAAAATAAATATTTTGTGCAATCGATAAACCGAGGCAATTAGTCCTGCACATGTAAGGAAATGCCAAGTGTCCGTGGGCCAAAGTGTATCAACACAAGGGCAAAGCCCACACAGGAGACCTGAGTCCGTTGGAGAGAACACTGCTGGGGCATCTGATGATAAAACTACAGGCACCTCAGGGGGAAGGGAAGAGGGGGCACCACAGCCACATGAGTCCACGACGCCAGATCCACGAAGGGGCCACCATGCCCACTGTGCCATCCTGGGGAGTGCAAAGCCACAGTCTCTCAATGTCTCTACAGTGGGTGGTTTGCCCACTGTTACATCCTGGGGAGTGCAAAGCCACAGTCTCTCAATGTCTCTACAGTGGGTGGTTTGCCCACTGATACATCCTGGGGAGTGCAAAGCCACAGTCTCTCAATGTCTCTACAGTGGGTGGTTTGCCCACTGTACAATCCTGGGGAGTGCAAAGCCACAGTCCATCAGGTGGATTACAGAGATCACTGGTCATGGAGGAGGCATGGTGGGCACAGTGAACCGTGACCAGTAGCTCGACACAGAACCGGCACTGTCATTGTGCCAGCGGTGCTTGAGACGGCGGGGCCCAGCGGAGCGGTGCTTGACAGGAAGGGCCCAGCGGAGCAGTGCTTGAGACGGCGGGGCCCAGCGGAGCGGTGCTTGAGATGAAGGGCCCAGCGGAGCGGTGCTTGAGAGGCGGGGCCCAGCGGAGCGGTGCTTGAGACGGCGGGGCCCAGCGGAGCGGTGCTTGACAGGAAGGGCCCAGCGGAGCGGTGCAGAGACGGCGGGGCCCAGCGGAGCGGTGCTTGAGATGAAGGGCCCAGCGGAGCGGTGCTTGACAGGAAGGGCCCAGCGGAGCGGTGCTTGAGACGGCGGGGCCCAGCGGAGCGGTGCTTGAGATGAAGGGCCCAGCGGAGCGGTGCTTGAGACGGCGGGGCCCAGCGGAGCGGTGCTTGACAGGAAGGGCCCAGTGGAGCAGTGCTTGAGATGAAGGGCCCAGCGGAGCGGTGGAGAGACGGCGGGGCCCAGCGGAGCGGTGCTTGAGATGAAGGGCCCAGCGGAGCGGTGCTTGAGATGAAGGGCCCAGCGGAGCGGTGCTTGACAGGAAGGGCCCAGCGGAGCGGTGCTTGACAGGAAGGGCCCAGCGGAGCGGTGCTTGACAGGAAGGGCCCAGCGGAGCGGTGCTTGAGATGAAGGGCCCAGCGGAGCGGTGCAGAGACGGCGGGGCCCAGCGGAGCGGTGCTTGAGATGAAGGGCCCAGCGGAGCGGTGCTTGAGATGAAGGGCCCAGCGGAGCGGTGCTTGACAGGAAGGGCCCAGCGGAGCGGTGCTTGAGACGCACGGCGGGGCCCTGTTCAGCGGTGCTCTTCTTCACGGCGGGGCCCTGTTCAGCGGTGCTCTTCTTCACGGCGGGGCCCTGTTCAGCGGTGCTCTTCTTCACGGTGGGGCCCTGTTCAGCGGTGCTCTTCTGCACGGCGGGGCCCTGTTCAGCGGTGCTCTTCTGCACGGCGGGGCCCTGTTCAGCAGTGCTCTTCTGCACGGCGGGGCCCTGTTCAGCGGTGCTCTTCTTCACGGCGGGGCCCTGTTCAGCGGTGCTCTTCTGCATGGCGGGGCCCTGTTCAGCGGTGCTCTTCTTCACGGCGGGGCCCTGTTCAGCGGTGCTTGCCAGTAATTCAAGGGAGCCAGACCTGGCCTGGACTCCCTGCTCACTCGCCCTCCGACCGTGCTGTTGCTGGACCCTTCGGTGACGGAGTCCTGGGCCCTTGGGTGTCCTCCCTTACACCCGGGATTGGGCTTGTGGGGCCCTCCTGCTCCGCGCTCCTGCTGGCTGACTTCTCCGCCCTGCTGCCCTTTTGCTCCTTAGATGAGGCTCTCTGGGCCTTGCCTCCCCTGGATGTTGTGGCAGGTGAAGTGGGCGAACTTTGGTCCTTGGGGGCAGCCGTGTCAGTCTTCTCACGGCGGCCCTTGAGTTTCCGGGTCCTCTTGCCAGGGGGGGGGGCTGGCTGTCCCCTTGCAGCTGACAGATGTGTCACTGCTGCCAAAGGGTGGACTCCAGAACCCATGCACTACAGTCACACCTGTAGCTGGGCTGGTGGTGGCTGAGGTGCTCTTGGGACTCTTAGCAGATGGAGGGGGTGGGTCAGGGGAGGGAAAGAGGTTAAGATTGGAGAGGTAAAGTTTTTTAGGACCAAGGTAAAGGGTGGGAGTAGTGGTGATGGGAGTGGAGGAAGAGGATGTGGTTGTAGGAGAGTCAGGTGTGCTGTGTTTGGGTGCAGGTGATTGTGACGTAGGCTGTCATGAGGTGGATGGCTGTTGGGTGGGTGGCTGCCTGCGTTTGTGTGTCTTGGAAGAGGGGGTGACAGACACAGTGGGAGAGGACACAGGGGACGTGTAAATGGCAGTGGGGGTGGTGACTGCACGTGTTCGGACTGGTGTGGAGGGTGTGCTGGTAATGGAAGCACTGGCTGATGGTGGTGTGCATGCAAGTGTGAGTGTAGACGTCACAGGCAGGGAGGAGGGAGACGAGGAGGAGGGGGACACAGAGGTGGTAGTGACTGTTGGCATGTCTGCATCTGGGTGTTGCTTGGGTGAATGCTTGTGTGATCTGTGGTGCTTGTGTCTGGATGAGCTGCCCTTGGGTGTTGAGGTGTGTGCAGGCTGGTCTGATGGTGTGGATGGGATAGGCTGAGGAACAGGAGACAGAGACAGGGTGGAGGCAGTCAGAAGAGGGAGGCTGGAAACAGGGACAATGGCTGCCGTCAGTGCTGAGGCCAGAGAATTGAACGATCGTTGATGGGCAGCCTGACCCGAATGAATGCCCTCCAGGTAGGCATTGCTCCGATGCACCTCCCTTTCTACCCCCTGGATGGCATTCAAAAGGGTAGTCTGCCCAACAATGATGGTCCTCAGGAGGTCAATGACCTCCTCACTGAGGGCAGCAGGGGTAACAGGGGCAGGGGCTGAGGTGCCTGGGGCGAAGGAGACGCCCGCCTTCTTGGGCGAGCGGGCATGGAGCGTAGGCTGAGGGGCTGCTGGGAGGGCGGGACTGGTGCGCTGGGTGGCGGCTGTACCTGTAGAGGCGGGGGGCCCGGATGTTGCCGCCACCGCTAGGGAGCTCCCATCCGAGGACGTGTCGGTGTCGCTGGTGTCACCACCGGTCCCCGTTGTGGTGCTCCCCTCGCCCTCCGTATCACTGGTGCCCTCGGTGTCTGTACCACGGCCCACCGGGTCCTTGTGAGTTGCAGCTCCCTCGTGCTCCGATGCCAATTCTCCTCCGCCTGATGATGCTAATGCACACGTGCACAAGAAGAGTAAGAAAAAGGGTGGGGGGAGAAAAAAAGAAACAGGTTGAGTGCATGCAATGTCAACACCGTTGGCGGAGAGGACAGACACAGGAGCCTCATGCACTACGCTGCGCAATCGGGGTATACTACTCAGTACTTGTGTCCAGGCCTACAGGTCTATGGACAACAAATACACACATGGATGATGCAGGACCATGGATAGCTGTACTTGGCACCCTACAGAGGTGGGGGGCGGGGGCACAGGGCCATGCCTAAAGGAGAGGACTACACTACAGAAAGCGCCCTGGCCTAATGTCACCCACAAGCCTCCTCCCCCACCCAGACGCCTCCACTGCGCATATAGATAGCAGAATGTGCTGATACTCACCCCCTTGTCTCTGCTGTGATGTCCTCAAGCGCCCATCCAAATCAGGGTACGCCACCGCCAGGATCCAGGACATCAGGGGGGTCAGGGTACGACTGGCACCCCTCCTAGGTTGAGAGGCCATCCCCAGCAGTGACTCGGCGGTCTTCCTGGTCCCGCGGCGGATGTCCTCCCACCTCTTGCGGCAGTGGGTGCCCCGTCTGATGTGGACCCCCAGGGCCCGGACTTCCTTGGCGATGGCACGCCAAATGTCGACTTTCTGATGGGCGCTGACCTATTTGACATGTACAGGGTGGGAAAAGAAATATCAACATTTATCTGCATGTTAGATGTGATTGCCCCCCCCTCCCCAACTTTGCCATGTGGCACATGCTCTCATCTGTCGTGCGTTGCACTCCTCATTCGCTCCCCACCCCACCATCTTACATCCACCCCACTCAACACAGGCATAGCCCATTCAATGTGCACCCAGTATACTTACCTGTTGGTCTGGAGGACCGTAGAGTAACGCATACTGGGGGAGGACCCCATCCACAAGTTTCTCCAACTCTTCAGACGTGAAGGCAGGGGCCCTTTCCCCAGTCGCAGCAGCCATTGTCTCTTCCAGACCGAGGTCACAGCAGCACTTGCAGTATAGGTCCTCTCCTGTGGATGATCAGGTCTCGAGTGATTAAGCAGATAGAAAATGGCGGTCACGCCCGCGGCGGTGCGTACCGTGGCGGTGCGTTCCGCGACCGCCGGCGCACATCCTCATTGGCTCCTGAAACCCATAGGCTTCAATGTTAACCAATGCGTCTTCGTACAGCGGTCTTCGACCGCCTACCGCCACGGTGTGCCACGCCAGCGCATTGACCTCACATCCCATTGTCCCACTTCACAAGTCAGGCAGCCGCCATTTCAAGGGCCCACATGGCTTAATTTCAACTGCGTCACACAGGCCTAGGCCTTGCATTGCCACACATACACGCCTTTCAATACATAGATAACCGTGTGCTATGCAAGCTGTGGTGAACGTACCTGTGATTTGCTTGACTCCATACTCCATGTTGTCCTTCCTAGGCACCGTCCGCTGGGACTTGCGAGGAGAAGGATGAATCCTCGCGTGTACCGACCGCTGGTGGACCTGTCGACAATGGAAGAACGACATATCATACTACGTTACCGACTTGACCGTGCCACTATACATGAACTGTGTGCCCAGCTGGAGCCAGCCCTGATGTCCCCCATCCGCCAACCCACAGGAATTCCCCCTCTAGTGCAGGTTCTGTCAGTCCTCCATTTTTTGGCAAGTGGCTCATTCCAGACAACAGTGGCCATGTCATCTGGCATGTCTCAGCCTATGTTTTCAAAGATTTTGTCCAGAGTGTTGTCTGCCCTGATGAAACACATGCGGAGCTACATTGTTTTCCCTGAGGAGGCTGATTTGCCCACTGTGAAGGGTGATTTCTATGCCCTTGGACATATCCCCAACATCATTGGTGCCATTGATGGGACCCATGTGGCTTTAGTACCCCCAAAAGACGATGAGCAGGTGTACAGAAACAGGAACAATTACCATTCGATGAATGTCCAGGTGGTCTGTTTGGCTGACCAGTACATCTCCCATGTAAATGCCAAGTTCCCTGGGTCAGTGCATGACGCGTATGTTATGCGTAATAGCTGCATCCCCTATGTGATGGAACTGCTACAGAGACAACGTGTGTGGCTAATTGGTGACTCTGGTTACCCCAACCTGCCTTGGCTATTGACCCCAGTGAGGAATCCCCGGACCAGGGCAGAGGAACGTTACAATGAGGCCCATGGTCGAACTAGGAGGATCATAGAAAGAACCTTCGGCCTTCTGAAGGCCAGGTTTAGGTGCCTGCATATGACAGGTGGATCCCTGATGTACTCACCAAAGAAGGTGTGCCAGATCATCGTGGCCTGCTGTATGCTTCACAATCTAGCATTGCGATGGCAGGTACCTTTCCTGCAGGAGGATGGTCCAGATGGTGGTGTTGTAGCAGCTGTGGATCCTGTGGAGAGTGAAGAGGAGGAAGACGACGGGGACGACACAGACAACAGGGACACAGTTATCCTACAGTATTTTCAGTAGCACACAGGTAAGAATCACCCACGCCATTTACTTAAAGCCTCCTGCATCTCTACTTTGTGTATTTCCCCACAGTTCTTTTTAACTGATTTTTGATGTTCCCTTCCCTTTTCAGTGCTGTATGACCCACTGCGTGACTTCTGCTTGGTTAGCCCATGGACTAAAGCTTATTGACATCGGTATGTTGTCATCACAAATTGACTGAACATTATTGAACAGTAATGTGTAATACATTTGTAAAAAATACAGGCTGACTCCTGAATGATTTCAGTGCAATGAGTGATTTATTTATAGTGCTAGATATTGGTACATGATATTAAAACGGTGATGGGTGGGGGTGGAGTAATGTCCATGGCAGAGTCCAGTTCTCAGTCGCACAGGTGCATTGTCCATATGCCTGTGGAAGGATGGAGCAGGGGCAGTTCAAGGTTGGACAGGGTGACAATGTGGGACAGTGGGATGACATCAGGGGGGATCTTATGCTGGCGGCGGTCTTGGCATCCTACTCTGTCTTCCTGTGAGATCTCAGGTTCCGCTTGCGGGGTGGTTGTTCTTCAGCAGGAGGTGGGGTTCTGGTGGCCTGTCGTTGTGGTGGGGCCTCCTTCCACTAGCGCCGGCAGAGGTGGTAGGCTGTTCCTGGTCCTGGCTAGTGACAGGGGCCCTTTGGGGTGCCACATGGTCCCGCAATGTGTTTTCTATCCGGTTGAGGGCCTGGACTATGGTCCCCATAGCGGTAGCGATGTTCCTGAGTTCATTGCTGAACCCCATGTACCGTTCCTCCTGCTGTGCCTGGATCTCCGTGAACCTGGCCAGTACCGTCGCCATCGTCTCCTGGGAGTGGTGGTATGCTCCCATGATGGTGGTGAGGGTCTCTTGGAGAGTCGGTTCCCTGGGCCTGTCCTCCCCCCCATGTCGCACTGCAGCCCTCCCAGTTGCCCTGTTTCCCCGGGCCTCTGTCCCCTGGACGGTGTGCCCACTACCACTGCCCCCAGGTCCCTGTTGTTGTTGGGGTGTTGGGTCAGCCTGGGTGCCCTGTAGTGGCGGACACACCACTGATTGATGCGTCCTAGAGACAGAGGCATGGGCCCGCTGGGTGGGGGCTGTGCTGATATTCCCAGAGGGGGTTGGGTCTGCTGTGGCCTGTATCTGTGTGTGAGGAACCGACTGTCCAGAGGTCCCCGATGGTCCGGGCTGGTCATCAGGTTCTAGGTCGACAGAGCTGCTGTCCTCACTGGGGGCCTGTTCTGGGGGTGGGATGGACAAATCTGGACCCTCCGTGGCGGTGTGTTGGCGTTCGGGCCCTGCAGGGGTAAAAGAGTATGGTTATTGCTTATGTGTGTGCCATGGCGTGCATTTTGGGAGTGCCCTTGTCCCCCAGTGCTGGCATTCCCTTGTGGGAGGTGTTGTGAGGGTGGTTGGGGGGGGTGGATGGGTATGTGCAGTGGTCATGCATAGGTGATGGGTGTCTATGGTTTGTGTTGGCATTCAGGGGATGGTGTTGTTTAGGGTGGGTTGTGCTGGTGAGACATTGGCAGGGAGGATGTGTGCTGGGGGGTTGAGATTGGGGGTGAGGGTGGGGGTGTGGTTTGGCATGCTGGGGGGGGGTGAAGTAGTTGAGAATCGACTTACCAGAGTCCATTCCTCCGGCTACTCCAGCGAGGCCATCAGGATGCAGGATGTTTACTACCTCTTGCTCCCATGCTGTGAATTGGGGTGGAGTGGGTGGGGGTCCGCCGCCAGTCTTCTGCACAGCGATGTTGTGCCTTGACACCATCGAGCGCACCTTCCCCCGTAGGTCGTTCCATCGCTTTCGGATGTCTTCCCGATTTCTGGGATGCTGTCCCACAGCGTTGACCCTGTCTACGATCCTTTGCCATAGCTCTGCCTTCCTGGCTATTGTGGTGTGTTGCACCTGTGTGCCGAAGAGCTGGGGCTCTACCCTAATTATTTCCTCCACCATGACCCTGAGTTCTTGGTCCGAGAACCTGGGGTGTCTTTGGGGTGCCATGGGGTGGTGTGGATGAGGTGTGGGGTGGTGTTTGTGGTTATGTGCGTGGTGATGTGTGCGTAGATGTGGTGTGGGTGATGATGTTGGGTTCCTGTGCGTGTTGTGCTTTGCGTTCCCTGTGCTCTCTCTCAGTGTATTGCGCCTTCTCTCAGATATTTGTGGTCGTAGGGGTTCGTGGGTGATGTGGGTGTGTGTTTTATATTTAATTGGGTGTGTGGGAGTGTTGTTTGGATGTGTCTCAGGTGTGTGTATTTCAAATTGTCCAATGTGGCTGTGTTTTGTATATGTGTGTGTATTTTGACCGCGGCGGTGTGTACCGCCAATAGAATACCACGGTTAAAAGACCGCCGCGTGGATTCGTGGGTCAGAATGGCATGGGCGTGTTTACCGTGGTGGTAGAATGGCGGACTTCTGACGGTGGAGGTTTGGTCATCTCCAGTTTATCGCTGCCCGCTGATGAGGCGGCCTTCCGTGGATGTCGGGTTTTTGGCGGTTTGCCAGTTGGAGGTCAGAATGACCGTGGCGGTAGAATGGCGGACTTCTGACCGGCGGTAAGGGCCTTTTAACGCCGAGGTCAGAATGACCCCCAAAGTGGTGAAACAGTTACAAGTACTTATCCCACCGCTGCACCACCAATGTAGGAGGCTGGCCTTGCTTATAGTGGGTACCTTGTGGTACTTACACCCTGTGCCAGGTCCAGTTATCACTTATTAGTAGAATAGAGGTGTTTCTAGCAGCTTAGGCTGATAGAAGGTAGCTATGGCAAAGCACCTTAGGCTGAATTAGTAGACATGCAAAGCTCCTACTATGCCACTTATATCATATAGCACAATATCATAAGAAAACACAATACTCAGAGTTCCTAAAAATAAAGGTACTTTATTTTTATGACAATATGCCACAAGTATCTCAGTGACTGCCATCAGTTAGAAGGTAAGTAATATACACAAGTTATATGTACACAAACCCAAAACAGGTAAGTAATAGTAAGAAAAGTAACGCAAACAGTGTAGAATTACAATAGGATGCAATAGGTGAACATAGGCCTAGGGACAACACAAACCATATACTTAGACATGTTACATGGCCATGTTCGGAGTTACCATTGTAACGCTATACATACGTAGTGACCTATGTATAGTGCACGTGTGAAATGGTGTTCCTGCACTCACAAAGTCGGGGAATTTCCCCTGAACGATGTGGGGGCACCTTGGCTAGTGCCAGGGTGCCCACACACTAAGTAACTTTGCACCCAACCTTCACCAGGTGAAGGTTAGACATATAGGTGACTTATAAGTTACTTAAGTGCAGTGGTAAATGGCTGTGAAATAATGTGGACCTTATTTCACTCAGGCT
This sequence comes from Pleurodeles waltl, assembly GCF_031143425.1. Taxonomy (NCBI): domain Eukaryota; kingdom Metazoa; phylum Chordata; class Amphibia; order Caudata; family Salamandridae; genus Pleurodeles; species Pleurodeles waltl. The sequence continues at coordinate 853,218,630 of NC_090444.1, forward strand.
GCAGTGGCAGGCCTGTGTAAGAATTGTCAGAGCTCCCTATGGGTGGCAAAAGAAATGCTGCAGCCCATAAGGATCTCCTGGTACCCCAATACCCTGGGTACCTCAGTACCATATACTCGGGAATTATAAGAGTGTTCCAGTATGCCAATGTGAATTGGTGAAATTGGTCACTAGCCTGTTAGCGACAATTCGGAAAGCAGAGAGAGCATAACCACTGAGGTTCTGGTTAGCAGATCCTCAGTGAGACAGTTAGTCATCACACAGGGAACACATACAGGGCACATTTATGAGCACTGGGGCCCTGCCAGGCAGGGTCCCAGTGACACATAGACTAAAACAACATATATACAGTGAAATATGGGGGTAACATGCTACTCCACTATACTGCTGCGGCTCCTGAGCACTCTTCCAGGATTTCCTTCGTGCACAGCCAAGCCTGGGTCCCCGACACTCTAACCTGCAGTGCACAACCTTCTGAGTTGTCCTCTGGCGTCGTGGGATTCCCTTTTGTGACTTTGGGTGGACTCCGGTTCACTCCTCTTCCAAGTGCCTGATCCAGTACTTCTGCGGGTGCTGCCTGCTTCTGTGAGGGCTCCCTGACTTGCTAGGCGCCCCCTCTGTCTCCTCATCCAAGTGGCGACATCCTGGTCACTCCTGGGCCACAGCAGCATCCAAAAACCCTAACCGCGACCCTTGCAGCTAGCAAGGCTTGTTGGCGGTCTTTCTGCGTGGGAAAACCTCTGCAAGCTTCTTCACGACGTGTGACATCCATCCTCCAAAGGGGAAGTTCCTACTCCTCTTCGTTCTTGCAAAACACCAAGCTTCTCCCATCCGGTGGCAGCTTCCTTGCACCCTCAGCTGGCATTTCCTGGGCATCTGCCCACTCTCGACTTTGTTGCGACTCTTGAACTTGGTCCCCTTCTCTTACAGGTACTCAGGTCCGGAAATCCACTGTTGTTGCTTTGCTGGTGTTGGTTTTCCTTGCAGAATCCCCCTATCACGACTTCTGTGCTCTCTGGGGGTTGTAGGTGCACTTTACACCTACCTTACAGGGTCTTGGGGTGGGTTATTTTTCTAACCCTCACTGTTTTCTTACAGCCCCAGCAACCCTCTACAAGCTCACATAGGTTTGGGGTCCATTCGTGGTTCGCATTCCACTTTTGGAGTATATGGTTTGTGTTGCCCCTATACCTATGTGCTCCTATTGCAATCTATTGTAACTTTACACTGCTTGCATTACTTCCTTTTGCTATTACTGCATATTTTTGGTATTGTGTACATATATCTTGTGTATATTTGGCATCCTCATACTGAGGGTACTCACTGAGATACTTTTGGCATATTGTCATAAAAATAAAGTACCTTTATTTTTAGTATATCTGTTGTAGGAGGCTGGACTGGCTTGTAGTGAGTACCAAGGGGTACTTGCACCTTGCACCAGGCCCAGTTATCCCTTATTAGTGTATAGGGTGTCTAGCAGCTTAGGCTGATAGATAATGGTAGCTTAGCAGAGCAGCTTAGGCTGAACTAGGAGACGTGTGAAGCTACTACAGTACCACAAGTGTCACTTGCACAATATCATAAGAAAACACAATACACAGTTATACTAAAAATAAAGGTACTTTATTTTTATGACAATATGCCAAAGTATCTTAGAGTGTACCCTCAGTGAGGGGATAGGAAATATACACAAGATATATATACACAATAGCAAAAATATGCAGTATAGTCTTAGAAAACAGTGCAAACAATGTATAGTTACAATAGGAGGCAATGGGGACACATAGGGATAGGGGCAACACAAACCATATACTCCAAAAGTGGAATGCGAACCACGAATGGACCCCAAACCTATGTGACCTTGTAGAGGGTCGCTGGGACTATTAGAAAATAGTGAGAGTTAGAAAAATAACCCTCCCCAAGACCCTGAAAAGTGAGTGCAAAGTGCACTAAAGTTCCCCTAAGGACAAAGAAGTCGTGTTAGAGGAATAATGCAGGAAAGACACAAACCAACAATGCAACAACGATGGATTTCCAATCTAGGGTACCTGTGGAACAAGGGGACCAAGTCCAAAAGTCACAAGCAAGTCGGAGATGGGCAAATGCCCAGGAAATGCCAGCTGTGGATGCAAAGAAGCTTCTACTGGACAGAAGAAGCTGAGGTTTCTGCAGGAACGAAAAGGGCTAGAGACTTCCCCTTTGGTGGACGGATCCCTCTCGTCGTGGAGAGTCGTGCAGAAGTGTTTTCCCGCCGAAAGAACGCCAACAAGCCTTGCTAGCTGCAAATCGTGCAGTTAGCGTTTTTGGATGCTGCTGTGGCCCAGGAGGTCGCAAATTGGACCAGGAGGTAGAGGGGACGTCGAGCAAGACAAGGAGCCCTCTTAGCAGCAGGTAGCACCCGGAGAAGTGCCAGAAACAGGCAGTACGAGGATGCGTGAAACGGTGCTCACCCGAAGTTACACAAAGGAGTCCCACGTCGCCGGAGACCAACTTAGAAAGTCGTGCAATGCAGGTTAGAGTGCCGTGGACCCAGGTTTGGCTGTGCACAAAGGATTTCCGCCGGAAGTGCACAGGGGCCGGAGTAGCTGCAAAAGTCCCGGTTCCCAGCAATGCAGTCTAGTGAGGTGAGGCAAGGACTTACCTCCACCAAACTTGGACTGAAGAGTCACTGGACTGTGGGGGTCACTTGGACAGAGTTGCTGGATTCGAGGGACCTCGCTCGTCGTGCTGAGAGGAGACCCAAGGGACCGGTAATGCAGCTTTTTGGTGCCTGCGGTTGCAGGGGGAAGATTCCGTCGACCCACGGGAGATTTCTTTGGAGCTTCTAGTGCAGAGAGGAGGCAGACTACCCCCACAGCATGCACCACCAGGAAAACAGTCGAGAAGGCGGCAGGATCAGCGTTACAGAGTTGCAGTAGTCGTCTTTGCTACTATGTTGCAGGTTTGCAGGCTTCCAGCGCGGTCAGCAGTCGATTCCTTGGCAGAAGGTGAAGAGAGAGATGCAGAGGAACTCGGATGAGCTCTTGCATTCGTTATCTAAAGTTTCCCCAGAGACAGAGACCCTAAATAGCCAGAAAAGAGGGTTTGGCTACCTAGGAGAGAGGATAGGCTACTAACATCTGAAGGAGCCTATCAGAAGGAGTCTCTGACGTCACCTGGTGGCACTGGCCACTTCAGAGCAGTCCAGTGTGCCAGCAGCACCTCTGTTTCCAAGATGGCAGAGGTCTGGAGCACACTGGAGGAGCTCTGGACACCTCCCAGGGGAGGTGCAGGTCAGGGGAGTGGTCACTCCCCTTTCCTTTGTCCAGTTTCGCGCCAGAGCAGGGCTAAGGGGTCTCCTGAACCGGTGTAGACTGGCTTATGCAGAATTGGGCACATCTGTGCCCAAGAAAGCATTTCCAGAGGCTGGGGGAGGCTACTCCTCCCCTGCCTTCACACTATTTTCCAAAGGGAGAGGGTGTAACACCCTCTCTCAGAGGAAGTTCTTTGTTCTGCCATCCTGGGCCAGACCTGGCTGGACCCCAGGAGGGCAGATGCCGGTCTGAGGGGTTGGCAGCAGCAGCAGCTGCAGTGAAACCCCAGGAAAGGCAGTTTGGCAGTACCAGGGTCTGTGCTACAGACCACTGGGATCATGGGATTGTGCCAACTATGCCAGGATGGTATAGAGGGGGCAATTCCATGATCATAGACATGTTACATGGCCATATTCGGAGTTACCATTGTGAAGCTACATATAGGTAGTGACCTATATGTAGTGCACGCGTGTAATGGTGTCCCCGCACTCACAAAGTCCGGGGAATTGGCCCTGAACAATGTGGGGGCACCTTGGCTAGTGCCAGGGTGCCCTCACACTAAGTAACTTTGCACCCAACCTTTACCAGGTAAAGGTTAGACATATAGGTGACTTATAAGTTACTTAAGTGCAGTGAAAAATGGCTGTGAAATAACGTGGACGTTATTTCACTCAGGCTGCAGTGGCAGGCCTGTGTAAGAGTTGTCAGAGCTCCCTATGGGTGGCAAAAGAAATGCTGCAGCCCATAGGGATCTCCTGGAACCCCAGTACCCTGGGTACCTCAGTACCATATACTAGGGAATTATAAGGGTGTTCCAGTAAGCCAATATAAATTGGTAAAATTGGTCACTAGCCTGTTAGTGACAATTTGGAAAGAAATGAGAGAGCATAACCACTGAGGTTCTGATTAGCAGAGCCTCAGTGAGACAGTTAGTCACTACACAGGTAACACATTCAGGCACACTTATGAGCACTGGGGCCCTGGTGAACAGAGTCCCATTGACACATACAACTAAAACAACATATATACAGTGAAAAATGGGGGTAACATGCCAGGCAAGATGGTACTTTCCTACACAACCCCCCCCCCCCAAACGAAGGACAATAAGACTAGCCATGACCTGATGAGTCTTCATTGTCTAAGTGGAAATATCTGGAGAGTCCATCTGCATTGGAGTGGCTACTACCAGGTCTATGTTCCACTGTATAGTCCATTCCCTGTAGGGATATGGACCACCTCAACAATTTAGGATTTTCACCTTTCATTTGTTTTAGCCAAAGTAGAGGTTTGTGGTCTGTCTGAACAATGAAGTGAGTGCCAAACAGGTATGGCCTCAACTTCTTCAGAGCCCAGACCACAGCAAAGGCCTCCCTCTCTATGGCAGACCAATGCTTTTCTCTAGGGGTCAACCTCCTACTAATAAAAGCAACAGGTTGATCCTGGTCCTCAGAATTAAGTTGTGATAGGACTGCCCCTACTCCTAATTCAGATGCATCAGTTTGGACATAGAATTTTTTAGAGTAACAAGGGCTTTTTAGGACAGGTGCAGAGCACATGGCCTGCTTCAGCTCCTCAAAAGCTTTCTGACAGTTTGCTGTCCATAATACCTTTTTAGGCATTTTCTTGGATGTGAGGTCATTAAGAGGGGCTGCAATGGAGCCATAGTTCTTAATGGACCTCCTGTAATACCCAGTGAGGCCTAGGAAGGCTCTCACCTGAGTCTGTGTGGTAGGGGGAACCCAATCAATAATTGTTTGGATTTTCCCCTGAAGTGGTGCAATCTGTTCCCCACCAACAAGGTGTCCCAGGTAAACCACCTTACCCTGCCGTATCTGGCACTTTGAAGCCTTGATAGTGAGGCCTGCCTTTTGCAGGGCCTCCAAAACTTTCCATAGGTGGACCAGGTGATCATCCCAGCTGGAGCTAAAGACAGCTATATCGTCCAAATATGCTGCACTGAAAGCCTCCAGCCCTTGCAGGACTGTGTTCACCAACCTCTGAAAAGTGGCAGGTGCATTTTTCAATCCAAAAGGCATTACAGTGAACTGGTAATGTCCTCCAATGGTTGAAAATGCAGTTTTAGGTTTAGCATCTTCTGACAATTTGATCTGCCAATACCCTGCAGTCAAGTCAAAAGTGCTTAGATACTTGGCAGATGCCAGTGTATCTATGAGCTCATCTGCCCTGGGTATAGGGTGAGCATCAGTTTGGGTTACCAAGTTGAGACCTCTGTAGTCTACACAAAACCGCATTTCCTTCTTTCCATCTTTGGAATGGGGTTTTGGTACAAGTACCACAGGAGAAGCCCATGGACTTTCAGAGTGCTCAACCACTCCTAGTTCTAACATTTTCTGTACTTCTTGCTTTATGCAGTCCCTGACATGGTCAGGTTGCCTATAGATCTTACTTTTGACAGGTAAACTGTCTCCAGTATCTATAGTGTGCTCACACCAAGAAGTGGTACCTGGCACAGTAGAGAAGAGTTCAGAGAATTGATCTAGGAGGTTTATGCAATGGTCTTTCTGCTCAGCAGTAAGACAATCTGCCAAAACTACACCTTCCACAAGAGCATCTTGTTCTGTGGAAGAGAAGAGATCAGGTAGAGGATCACTGTCTTCTTCCTGTCCCTCATCAGTTGCCATGAGCAGGGTGAGATCAGCCCTGTCATAGTAGGGTTTCAGGCGGTTTACATGGAGTACCCTAAGGGGACTCCTTGCAGTGCCTAAGTCAACTAAATAGGTGACTTCACCCTTTTTCTCAACAATTGTGTGGGGACCACTCCATTTATCTTGGAGTGCTCTTGGGGCCACAGGCTCCAAGACCCACACTTTCTGCCCTGGGTTGTACTGAACCAAAACAGCCTTCTGATCATGCCATTGCTTCTGGAGCTCTTGGCTGGCCTGAAGGTTTTTACTGGCCTTTTCATATACTCAGCCATCCTTGATCTGAGGCCAAGTACATAATCCACAATATCTTGCTTAGGAGCTTTTAAAGGTTGTTCCCAACCCTCCTTTACAAGTGTGAGTGGACCCCTAACAGGGTGTCCAAAAAGAAGTTCAAAGGGGCTGAAGCCCACTCCTTTCTGGGGTACATCCCTGTAGGCAAAAAGGAGGCATGGTAACAGGATATCCCCTCTCCTGCGGAGTTTTTCAGGGAGACCCATAATCATGCCTTTGAGAGTTTTGTTAAATCTCTCCACCAGTCCATTTGTTTGTGGATGATAGGGTGTAGTGAAATTGTAAGTTACACCACACTCCTTCCACATGGCCTTTAAGTATGCAGACATGAAATTGCTTCCCCTGTCTGATACTACTTCCTTTGGGAAGCCCACCCTAGAAAATATTCCTAGGAGGGCCTTTGCCACTGCAGGTGCTGTAGTGGTCCTTAAAGGAATTGCTTCAGGATATCTTGTGGCATGGTCCACTACCACCAAGATAAACCTATTGCCTGAAGCAGTAGGAGGGTCAAGGGGGCCAACTATGTCAACCCCTACCCTTTCAAAGGGAACCCCAACCACAGGCAGTGGGATAAGGGGTGCCTTTGGAGTGCCACCTGTCTTGCCACTGGCTTGACAGGTTTCACAGGACTTACAAAATTCCTTTGTGTCCTCTGACATTCTAGGCCAATGAAACAAGGGAACAAGTCTGTCCCAAGTTTTCATTTGTCCCAGATGCCCAGCTAGGGGAATGTCGTGTGCAAGAGTTAGGAGGAACTTTCTGTACTCCTGAGGAATCACTAATCTCCTGGCAGTTCCAGGTTTAGGATCCCTTGCCTCAGTGTACAAGAGGTTGTCCTCCCAGTAAACTCTGTGAGAGTCACTGACATCCCCATTAGCCTGTTTGACAGCTTGCTGTCTTAGACCCTCTAATGTGGGACAGGTTTGCTGTGCCACACTCAGCTCCTCCCTGGCAGGCCCCCCTTCACCCAAAAGCTCAGCAGTGTCTGCTTGAAGCTCCTCTGGTGTAGGTTCTGCACAGGGAGGGAATTCTTCTTCCTCAGAAGTAGAATCCACTGTAGAGGGAGGGATAGTAGGAAGTGGTTTGCTTCTACTAGCCCTAGCTTTAGGGAGCACTTGGTCCATTGTTCCAGGATCCAAGCTTCCCTGTCCTTTTTGCTTTTTGGCCTGAGCCCTGGTTAAAGCAAAAATATGCCCTGGGATGCCCAGCATTGCTGCATGGGCCTCCAACTCCACATCTGACCAAGCTGATGTCTCCAAATCATTTCCTAGTAGACAGTCTACAGGTAAATCTTTGGCTACCACAACTTTCTTTGGACCAGTAACCCCCCCCCCCAGTTGAGATTAACAACAGCCATAGGGTGGCTAAGTGTGTTGTTGTGAGCATCGGTTACTTGGTACTGGTGACCAAGTAGGTGTTGTTCAGGGTGGACCAGTTTCTCTATGACCATAGTCACACTGGCACCAGTGTCCCTGTAGGCCTGAACCTCAACACCATTTATTAGGGGTAGCTGCTTGTACTTATCCATATTAAGGGGACAAGCAACTAAGGTGGCTAAATCAATAGCCCCCTCAGAGACTAACACAGCCTCTGTGGCCTCCCTAACAAGGCCAACCCCAACTAAGTTACCAATAGTGAGCCCAGCTACTCCCTTGGATTGGCTATTAGTAGGTTTGCTCCCACCACCACTGCTATTAGTAGGGACACTAGGTGTAGCAGTAGGGGTTGTAGTGGTAGGAGGCTTGGTGCTTTTCTTTGGACAACTGGGATCTGTTGTCCAATGGCCTTTTACTTTACATAAATAGCACCATGGTTTCTTTTCTTTGTTTTGATTAAAGGAGGATTTGGACCCACCACCCCCACCAGAGTGTTTTTGTGGGCCTGATGAAGACTCATTTTTAGATTTGTCCCCACCCTTGTCAGAAGACTTACCATCCTTCTTTTTGTTGCCATCTTTGTCACCCCCTGTATGAACTTTTCTGTTCACCCTTGTTCTGACCCATTTGTCTGCCTTCTTTCCCAATTCTTGGGGAGAGGTCAGATCAGAGTCCACCAAGTACTGGTGCAACAAATCAGACACACAATTATTAAGAATATGCTCTCTCAGGATCAAGTTATACAGGCTGTCATAATCAGTAACTTTACTGCCATGTAACCACCCCTCCAAGGACTTCACTTAATGGTCAATGAAATCAACCCAGTCTTGTGAAGACTCCTTTTTGGTCTCTCTGAACTTTATCCTGTATTGTTCAGTGGTTAAGCCATAACCATCCAGGAGTGCATTCTTAAGAACTGTAAAATTATTGGCATCACATTCTTTCACAGTAAGGAGCCTATCCCTACCTTTTCCACTAAATGATAGCCATAGGATAGCAGCCCACTGCCTTTGAGGGACATCCTGTACAACACAGGCCCTCTCAAGTGCAGCAAACCACTTGTTAATGTCATCCCCCTCCTTATAAGGGGGAACTATCTTATGCAGATTCCTGGAATCATGCTCTTTTGCAGGATGACTATGGGGAATACTGCTGCTGCCACCATGGGTTTCTAAACCCAGTTTCTGTCTCTCCTTCTCTACTTCTAAAGTCTGTCTATCCAAATCCAGCTGTTGCTTCTTGAGCTTCAGTCTGGTATGTTCCACTCTCAATCTATTGAGCTCCCTTTCTAACAATCTGTCATCAGGGTGGGTGGGAGGGACATGCCTTGAAACAGAAGTATGGTGAGAATGGACAGAAGGAGACCTGTCCCTTACAGAGGGCACCCTAACAGCTTGGCTAACAGAAACATCAGTACCACTGTGGTGAGAATAAATGCTTTTGCTATGATGTGAGACAACACTATTTGTATGGTGTGGCTCTTCATCATTACCAACTATGCTAGACTGTCTAGTAATGGGCAGGCTAGGAAGTTTCTTTCCTGAATCTTTTCCTGGGGGAGTCCCTGGATCAGATTGGGAACCATTAGCTACTTTTTCTACAGATGGGGCACTTCTAGCCTTATCCTGTTCTCTAAGCATGTTAAGTAACAGTTCCAAGGAAGGATTCTTCCCTACACTCAAACCTCTCTCTACACAGAGACTCCTTGCTCCTTTCCAGCTAAGGTGGTCATATGCAAGTTTGGACAGATCAACATTTTGGCCTGTGCCAGACATTTTTAGAGAGAGTTAAAGTGATAGAAAAAGAGAAAAAAGTTTGTCAGAGCTTTTAGAAAGACAGAGAAAAAAACTTTTACAACTTTTTAGAACTTTTTAGAAAGTTTAGAAGTACTTTTCAGCACTTAGAAAAAGTGAAAAGAGGAAATGCTAAACTTTTTGGCTATGTGTATATACACTGAACTTGTTTTGTATATTTTTCTCTTATGAAAAGTACAATGACAAGAGTGGTTAGTAGTCTCAAAGCACTTATCCCACCGCTGCACAACCAATGTAGGAGGCTGGACTGGCTTGTAGTGAGTACCAAGGGGTACTTGCACCTTGCACCAGGCCCAGTTATCCCTTATTAGTGTATAGGGTGTCTAGCAGCTTAGGCTGATAGATAATGGTAGCTTAGCAGAGCAGCTTAGGCTGAACTAGGAGACGTGTGAAGCTACTACAGTACCACAAGTGTCACTTGCACAATATCATAAGAAAACACAATACACAGTTATACTAAAAATAAAGGTACTTTATTTTTATGACAATATGCCAAAGTATCTTAGAGTGTACCCTCAGTGAGGGGATAGGAAATATACACAAGATATATATACACAATAGCAAAAATATGCAGTATAGTCTTAGAAAACAGTGCAAACAATGTATAGTTACAATAGGATGCAATGGGGAAACATAGGGATAGGGGCAACACAAACCATATACTCCAAAAGTGGAATGCGAACCACGAATGGACCCCAAACCTATGTGACCTTGTAGAGGGTCGCTGGGACTATTAGAAAATAGTGAGAGTTAGAAAAATAACCCTCCCCAAGGCCCTGAAAAGTGAGTGCAAAGTGCACTAAAGTTCCCCTAAGGACAAAGTAGTCGTGTTAGAGGAATAATGCAGGAAAGACACAAACCAGCAATGCAACAACTGTGGATTTCCAATCTAGGGTACCTGTGGAACAAGGGGACCAAGTCCAAAAGTCACAAGCAAGTCGGAGATGGGCAGATGCCCAGGAAATGCCAGCTGCGGGTGCAAAGAAGCTTCTACTGGACAGAAGAAGCTGAGGTTTCTGCAGGAACGAAAAGGGCTAGAGACTTCCCCTTTGGTGGACGGATCCCTCTCGCCTTGGAGAGTCGTGCAGAAGTGTTTTCCCGCCGGAAGGACGCCAACAAGCCTTGCTAGTCGCAAATCGTGCGTTTGGCGTTTTTGGACGCTGCTGGGGCCCAGGAGGGACCAGGAGGTCGCAAATTGGACCTGAAGAGAGAGGGGACGTCGAGCAAGACAAAGAGCTCCCACTGAAGCAGGTAGCACCCGGGGAAGAGCCAGAAACAGGCACTACGAGGATGCGTGAAACGGTGCTCGCCGAAGTTGCACAAAGGAGTCCCACGTCGCCGGAGACCAACTTAGAAAGTCGTGCAATGCAGGTTAGAGTGCCGTGGACCCAGGCTTGGCTGTGCACAAAGGATTTCCGCCGGAAGTGCACAGGGGCCGGAGTAGCTGCAAAGTCGCGGTTCCCAGCAATGCAGCCCAGCGAGGTGAGGCAAGGACTTACCTCCACCAAACTTGGGCTGAAGAGTCACTGGACTGTGGGGGTCACTTGGACAGAGTCGCTGGATTCGAGGGACCTCGCTCGTCGTGCTGAGAGGAGACCCAAGGGACCGGTAATGCAGCTTTTTGGTGCCTGCGGTTGCAGGGGGAAGATTCCGTCGACCCACGGGAGATTTCTTCGGAGCTTCTGGTGCAGAGAGGAGGCAGACTACCCCCACAGCATGCACAAGCAGGAAAACAGTCGAGAAGGCGGCAGGATCAGCGTTACAGAGTTGCAGTAGTCGTCTTTGCTACTATGTTGCAGGTTTGCAGGCTTCCAGCGCGGTCAGCAGTCGATTCCTTATCAGAAGGTGAAGAGAGAGATGCAGAGGAACTCGGCTGAGCTCATGCATTCGTTATCTAAAGTTTCCCCAGAGACAGAGACCCTAAATAGCCAGAAAAGAGGGTTTGGCTACCTAGGAGAGAGGATAGGCTACTAACACCTGAAGGAGCCTATCAGCAGGAGTCTCTGACGTCACCTGGTGGCACTGGCCACTCAGAGCAGTCCAGTGTGCCAGCAGCACCTCTGTTTCCAAGATGGCAGAGGTCTGGAGCACACTGGAGGAGCTCTGGACACCTCCCAGGGGAGGTGCAGGTCAGGGGAGTGGTCACTCCCCTTTCCTTTGTCCAGTTTCGCGCCAGAGCAGGGGCTAAGGGGTCCCTGAACCGGTGTAGACTGGCTTATGCAGAATTGGGCACCTCTGTGCCTAACAAAGCATTTCCAGAGGCTGGGGGAGGCTACTCCTCCCCTGCCTTCACACCATTTTCCAAAGGGAGAGGGTGTCACACCCTCTCTCAGAGGAAGTTCTTTGTTCTGCCATCCTGGGCCAGGCCTGGCTGGACCCCAGGAGGGCAGCTGCCTGTCTGAGGGGTTGGCAGCAGCAGCAGCTGCAGTGAAACCCCAGGAAGGGCAGTTTGGCAGTACCAGGGTCTGTGCTACAGACCACTGGGATCATGGGATTGTGCCAACTATGCCAGGATGACATAGAGGGGGCAATTCCATGATCATAGACATGTTACATGGCCATATTCGGAGTTACCATTGTGAAGCTACATATAGGTAGTGACCTATATGTAGTGCACGCGTGTAATGGTGTCCCCGCACTCACAAAGTTCAGGGAATCGGCTCTGAACAATGTGGGGGCACCTTGGCTAGTGCCAGGGTGCCCTCACACTAAGTAACTTTGCACCTAACCTTTACCAGGTAAAGGTTAGACATATAGGTGACTTATAAGTTACTTAAGTGCAGTGTAAAATGGCTGTGAAATAACGTGGACGTTATTTCCCTCAGGCTGCAGTGGCAGGCCTGTGTAAGAATTGTCAGAGCTCCCTATGGGTGGCAAAAGAAATGCTGCAGCCCATAGGGATCTCCTGGAACCCCAATACCCTGGGTACCTCAGTACCATATACTAGGGAATTATAAGGGTGTTCCAGTAAGCCAATGTAAATTGGTAAAAATGGTCACTAGCCTGTCAGTGACAATTTGGAAAGAAATGAGAGAGCATAACCACTGAGGTTCTGATTAGCAGAGCCTCAGTGAGACAGTTAGTCACTACACAGGTAACACATTCAGGCACACTTATGAGCACTGGGGCCCTGGGTTACCAGGGTCCCAGTGACACATACAACTAAAACAACATATATACAGTGAAAAATGGGGGTAACATGCCAGGCAAGATGGTACTTTCCTACACAACCCCCCCCCAAACGAAGGACAATAAGACTAGCCATGACCTGATGAGTCTTCATTGTCTAAGTGGAAATATCTGGAGAGTCCATCTGCATTGGAGTGGCTACTCCCAGGTCTATGTTCCACTGTATAGTCCATTCCCTGTAGGGATATGGACCACCTCAACAATTTAGGATTTTCACCTTTCATTTGTTTTAGCCAAAGTAGAGGTTTGTGGTCTGTCTGAACAATGAAGTGAGTGCCAAAAAGGTATGGCCTCAACTTCTTCAGAGCCCAGACCACAGCAAAGGCCTCCCTCTCAATGGCAGACCAACGCTTTTCTCTAGGGGTCAACCTCCTACTAATAAAAGCAACAGGTTGATCCTGGCCCTCAGAATTAAGTTGTGATAGGACTGCCCCTACTCCTAATTCAGATGCATCAGTTTGGACATAGAATTTTTTAGAGTGACAAGGGCTTTTCAGGACAGGTGCAGAGCACATGGCCTGCTTCAGCTCCTCAAAAGCTTTCTGACAGTTTGCTGTCCATAATACCTTTTTAGGCATTTTCTTGGATGTGAGGTCATTAAGAGGGGCTGCAATGGAGCCATAGTTCTTAATGAACCTCCTGTAATACCCAGTGAGGCCTAGGAAGGCTCTCACCTGAGTCTGAGTGGTAGGGGGAACCCAATCAATAATAGTTTGGATTTTCCCCTGAAGTGGTGCAATCTGTTCCCCACCAACAAGGTGTCCCAGATAAACCACCTTACCCTGCCCTATCTGGCACTTTGAAGCCTTGATAGTGAGGCCTGCCTTTTGCAGGGCCTCCAAAACTTTCCATAGGTGGACCAGGTGGTCATCCCAGCTGGAGCTAAAGACAGCTATATCGTCCAAATATGCTGCACTGAAAGCTTCCAGCCCTTGCAGGACTGTGTTCACCAACCTCTGAAAAGTGGCAGGTGCATTTTTCAAACCAAAAGGCATTACAGTAAACTGGTAATGTCCTCCAATGGTAGAAAATGCAGTCTTAGGTTTAGCATCCTCTGACAATTTGATCTGCCAATACCCTGCAGTCAAATCAAAAGTGCTTAGATACTTGGCAGATGCCAGTGTATCTATGAGCTCATCTGCCCTGGGTATAGGGTGAGCATCAGTTTTGGTTACCAAGTTGAGACCTCTATAGTCTACACAAAACCGCATTTCCTTCTTTCCATCTTTAGAATTGGGTTTTGGTACCAGTACCACAGGGGAAGCCCATGGACTGTCAGAGTGCTCAACCACTCCTAGTTCCAACATTTTCTGAACTTCTTGCTTTATGCAGTCCCTCACATGGTCAGGCTGCCTATAGATCTTACTTTTGACAGGTAAACTGTCTCCAGTATCTATAGTGTGCTCACACCAAGAAGTGGTGCCTGGCACAGTAGAGAAGAGTTCTGAAAATTGTCCTAGGAGATTTATGCAATGGTCTTTCTGCTCAGCAGTAAGACAATCTGCCAAAACTACACCTTCCACAAGAGCATCTTGTTCTGTGGAAGAGAAGAGATCAGGTAGAGGATCACTGTCTTCTTCCTGTCCCTCATCAGTTGCCATGAGCAGGGTGAGATCAGCCCTGTCATAGTAGGGTTTCAGGCAGTTGACATGGAGCACCCTAAGGGGACTCCTGGCAGTGCCTAAGTCAACCAAGTAGGTGACTTCACCCTTCTTTTCAACAATTGTGTGGGGTCCATTCCATTTATCTTGGAGTGCTCTTGGGGCCACAGGCTCCAAGTCCCACACTTTCTGCCCTGGTTGGTACTGAACCAAAACAGCCTTCTGATCATGCCATTGCTTCTGGAGCTCTTGGCTGGCCTGAAGGTTTTTACTGGCCTTTTTCATGTACTCAGCCATCCTTGATCTGAGGCCAAGTACATAATCCACAATATCCTGCTTAGGAGCTTTTAAAGGTTGTTCCCAACCCTCCTTTACAAGTGTGAGTGGACCCCTAACAGGGTGTCCAAAAAGAAGTTCAAAGGGGTTGAAGCCCACTCCTTTCTGGGGTACCTCCCTGTAGGCAAAAAGGAGGCATGGTAGAAGGATATCCCATCTCCTGCGGAGTTTTTCAGGGAGACCCATAATCATGCCTTTGAGAGTTTTATTAAATCTCTCCACCAGTCCATTTGTTTGTGGATGATAGGGTGTTGTGAACTTGTACGTTACACCACACTCCTTCCACATGGCCTTTAAGTACGCAGACATGAAATTGCTTCCTCTGTCTGATACCACTTCCTTTGGGAAGCCCACCGTGGAAAATATTCCCAGGAGGGCCTTTGCCACTGCAGGGGCTGTAGTGGTCCTTAAAGGAATTGCTTCAGGGTATCTTGTGGCATGGTCCACTACCACCAAGATAAACCTATTGCCTGAAGCAGTAGGAGGGTCAAGGGGGCCAACTATGTCAACCCCTACCCTTTCAAAGGGAACCCCAACCACAGGCAGTGGGATAAGGGGTGCCTTTGGAGTGCCACCTGTCTTGCCACTGGCTTGACAGGTTTCACAGGACTTACAAAATTCCTTTGTGTCCTCAGACATCCTAGGCCAATGAAACAATGGAACCAATCTGTCCCAAGTTTTCATTTGACCCAGGTGCCCAGCTAGGGGAATGTCATGTGCCAGTGTTAGGAGGAACTTTCTGTACTCCTGAGGAATCACTAATCTCCTGGCAGCTCCAGGTTTAGGATCCCTATGCTCAGTGTACAAGAGGTTGTCCTCCCAGTAAACTCTGTGAGAGTCACTGACATCCCCATTAGCCTGTTTGACAGCTTGCTGTCTGAGACCCTCTAATGTGGGACAGGTTTGCTGTGCCACACTCAGCTCCTCTCTGGCAGGCCCCCCTTCACCCAAAAGCTCAGCAGTGTCTGCTTCCAGCTCCTCTGGTGTAGGTTCTGCACAGGGAGGGAATTCTTCTTCCTCAGAAGTAGAATCCACTGTAGAGGGAGGGATAGTAGGAAGTGGTTTGCTTCTACTAGCCCTAGCTTTAGGGAGCACTTGGTCCATTGTTCCAGGATCCAAGCTTCCCTGTCCTTTTTGCTTTTTGGCCTGAGCCCTTGTCAAAGCAAAAATATGCCCTGGGATGCCCAGCATTGCTGCATGGGCCTCCAACTCCACATCTGACCAAGCTGATGTCTCCAAATCATTCCCTAATAGACAGTCTACAGGTAAATCTGAAGCTACCACAACTTTCTTTGGACCAGTTACCCCCCCCCAGTTGAGATTTACAACCACCATGGGGTGGCTTTGTGTTATGTTGTGAGCATCGGTTACTTGGTACTGGTGTCCAAGTATGTGTTGTTCAGGGTGTACCAGTTTCTCAATCACCATTGTGACACTGGCACCTGTGTCCCTGTAGGCCTGGACCTCAACACCATTTATTAGGGTTAGTTGCTTGTACTTCTCCAAGTTATGGGGGCAAGCAACCAAAGTGGCTAAATCAATAGCCCCTTCAGAGACTAAAGTAGCCTCTGTGGTCTCCCTAATCAGACCAACCCCAACTAAGTTACCAAAAGTGAGCCCAGCTACTCCCTTGGATTGGCTATTAGTAGGTTTGCTCCCACCACCACTGCTATTAGTAGGGACACTAGGTGTAGCAGTAGGGGTTGTAGTGGTAGGAGCAGTGGTGCCTTTCTTTGGACAACTGGGATCTGTTGTCCAATGGCCTTTTATTTTACATAAATAGCACCATGGTTTCTTTTCCTTGTTCTTATTAAAGGAGGATTTGGACCCACCACCCCCACCAGAGTGTTTTTGTGGGCCTGATGAAGACTCATTTTTAGATTTGTCCCCACCCTTGTCAGAAGACTTACCATCCTTCTTTTTGTTGCCATCTTTGTCACCCCCTGTATGAACTTTTCTGTTCACTCTTGTTCTGACCCATTTGTCTGCCTTCTTTCCCAATTCTTGGGGAGAGGTCAGATCAGAGTCCACCAAGTACTGGTGCAACAAATCAGACACAAAATTATTAAGAATATGCTCTCTCAGGATTAAGTTATACAGGCTGTCATAATCAGTAACTTTACTGCCATGTAACCACCCCTCCAAGGCCTTCACTGAATGGTCAATAAAATCAACCCAGTCTTGTGAAGACTCCTTTTTGGTCTCTCTGAACTTTATCCTGTACTGTTCAGTGGTTAAGCCATAACCATCCAGGAGTGCATTCTTAAGAACTTGGAAATTATTAGCATCATTTTCTTTTACAGTAAGGAGCCTATCTCTACCTTTTCCACTAAATGATAGCCATAGGATAGCAGCCCACTGCCTTTGAGGGACATCCTGTACAACACAGGCCCTCTCAAGTGCAGCAAACCACTTGTTAATGTCATCCCCCTCCTTATAAGGGGGAACTATCTTGTGCAGATTCCTGGAATCATGCTCTTTTGCAGGATGACTATGGGGAATACTGCTGCTGCCACCATGGGTTTCTAAACCCAACTTCTGTCTTTCCTTCTCTAATTCAAAAGACTGTCTATCCAAATCCAGCTGTTGCTTTTTAAGCTTCAGTCTGGTTTGTTCCACCCTCAACTTATTGAGTTCCCTCTCTAACATTCTGTCATCAGGGTTGGTGGGAGGGACATTTCTAGAAACAGAGCTATGATGGGAATGAACAGAAGGAGACCTGTCCCTTACAGAAGGCACCCTAACAGCTTGGTTTACAGAAACATTACTACCAGTATGGTGAGAATAAATGCTTTTGCTATGATGTGAGACAACACTATTTATTTGGTGTGGCTCATCATCATTACCATCTATGCTAGATTGTCTAGTAATGGGCAGGCTAGGAAGTTTCTTTCCTGAATCTTTTCCTGGGGGAGTCCCTGAATCAGATTGGGAACTATTAGGTACTTTTTCAACAGATGGGGCACCTATGGCCTTATCCTGTTCTCTAAGCATGTTTAGTAACAGTTCCAAGGAAGGATTCTTCCCTACACTCAAACCTCTCTCTATACAGAGACTCCTTGCTCTTTTCCAGCTAAGGTTGTCATATGCAAGTTTGGACAGATCAACACTTTGGCCTGTGCCAGACATTTTTAGAGAGAGTTAAAGTGATAGAAAAAGAGAAAAAAGTTTTCAGAACTTTTTGGAAAGACAGAAAAAAACTTTTTAAACTTTTAAGAACTTTTTGAAAGTTTAGGAGTACTTTTCAGCACTTAGAAAAGAGTGAAAAGAGGAAATGCAAAACTTTTTGGCTATGTGTATATACACTGACCTTGTTTTGTATATTTTTCTCTTATGAAAAGTACAATGACAAGAGTGGTAAGTAGTCTCAAGCACTTATCCCACCACTGCACAACCAATGTAGGAGGCTGGACTGGCTTGTAGTGAGTACCAAGGGGTACTTGCACCTTGCACCAGGCCCAGTTATCCCTTATTAGTGTATAGGGTGTCTAGCAGCTTAGGCTGATAGATAATGGTAGCTTAGCAGAGCAGCTTAGGCTGAACTAGGAGACGTGTGAAGCTACTACAGTACCACTTAGTGTCATATGCACAATATCATAAGAAAACACAATACACAGTTATACTAAAAATAAAGGTACTTTATTTTTATGACAATATGCCAAAGTATCTTAGAGTGTACCCTCAGTGAGAGGATAGGAAATATACACAAGATATATATACACAATAGCAAAAATATGCAGTATAGTCTTAGAAAACAGTGCAAACAATGTATAGTTACAATAGGATGCAATGGGGAAACATAGGGATAGGGGCAACACAAACCATATACTCCAAAAGTGGAATGCGAACCACGAATGGACCCCAAACCTATGTGACCTTGTAGAGGGTCGCTGGGACTATTAGAAAATAGTGAGAGTTAGAAAAATAACCCTCCCCAAGACCCTGAAAAGTGAGTGCAAAGTGCACTAAAGTTCCCCTAAGGACAACGTAGTCGTGTTAGAGGAATAATGCAGGAAAGACACAAACCAGCAATGCAACAACTGTGGATTTCCAATCTAGGGTACCTGTGGAACAAGGGGACCAAGTCCAAAAGTCACAAGCAAGTCGGAGATGGGCAGATGCCCAGGAAATGCCAGCTGCGGGTGCAAAGAAGCTTCTACTGGACAGAAGAAGCTGAGGTTTCTGCAGGAACGAAAAGGGCTAGAGACTTCCCCTTTGGTGGACGGATCCCTCTCGCCTTGGAGAGTCGTGCAGAAGTGTTTTCCCGCCGGAAGGACGCCAACAAGCCTTGCTAGTCGCAAATCGTGCGTTTGGCGTTTTTGGACGCTGCTGGGGCCCAGGAGGGACCAGGAGGTCGCAAATTGGACCTGAAGAGAGAGGGGACGTCGAGCAAGACAAAGAGCCCTCACTGAAGCAGGTAGCACCCGGGGAAGTGCCAGAAACAGGCACTACGAGGATGCGTGAAACGGTGCTCGCCGAAGTTGCACAAAGGAGTCCCACGTCGCCGGAGACCAACTTAGAAAGTCGTGCAATGCAGGTTAGAGTGCCGTGGACCCAGGCTTGGCTGTGCACAAAGGATTTCCGCCGGAAGTGCACAGGGGCCGGAGTAGCTGCAAAGTCGCGGTTCCCAGCAATGCAGCCCAGCGAGGTGAGGCAAGGACTTACCTCCACCAAACTTGGGCTGAAGAGTCACTGGACTGTGGGGGTCACTTGGACAGAGTCGCTGGATTCGAGGGACCTCGCTCGTCGTGCTGAGAGGAGACCCAAGGGACCGGTAATGCAGCTTTTTGGTGCCTGCGGTTGCAGGGGGAAGATTCCGTCGACCCACGGGAGATTTCTTCGGAGCTTCTGGTGCAGAGAGGAGGCAGACTACCCCCACAGCATGCACAAGCAGGAAAACAGTCGAGAAGGCGGCAGGATCAGCGTTACAGAGTTGCAGTAGTCGTCTTTGCTACTATGTTGCAGGTTTGCAGGCTTCCAGCGCGGTCAGCAGTCGATTCCTTATCAGAAGGTGAAGAGAGAGATGCAGAGGAACTCGGCTGAGCTCATGCATTCGTTATCTAAAGTTTCCCCAGAGACAGAGACCCTAAATAGCCAGAAAAGAGGGTTTGGCTAGCTAGGAGAGAGGATAGGCTACTAACAACTGAAGGAGCCTATCAGCAGGAGTCTCTGACGTCACCTGGTGGCACTGGCCACTCAGAGCAGTCCAGTGTGCCAGCAGCACCTCTGTTTCCAAGATGGCAGAGGTCTGGAGCACACTGGAGGAGCTCTGAACACCTCCCAGGGGAGGTGCAGGTCAGGGGAGTGGTCACTCCCCTTTCCTTTGTCCAGTTTCGCGCCAGAGCAGGGGCTAAGGGGTCCCTGAACCGGTGTAGACTGGCTTATGCAGAATTGGGCACCTCTGTGCCCAACAAAGCATTTCCAGAGGCTGGGGGAGGCTACTCCTCCCCTGCCTTCACACCATTTTCCAAAGGGAGAGGGTGTCACACCCTCTCTCAGAGGAAGTTCTTTGTTCTGCCATCCTGGGCCAGGCCTGGCTGGACCCCAGGAGGGCAGCTGCCTGTCTGAGGGGTTGGCAGCAGCAGCAGCTGCAGTGAAACCCCAGGAAGGGCAGTTTGGCAGTACCAGGGTCTGTGCTACAGACCACTGGGATCATGGGATTGTGCCAACTATGCCAGGATGACATAGAGGGGGCAAATCCATGATCATAGACATGTTACATGGCCATATTCGGAGTTACCATTGTGAAGCTACATATAGGTAGTGACCTATATGTAGTGCACACGTGTAATGGTGTCCCCGCACTCACAAAGTTCAGGGAATCGGCTCTGAACAATGTGGGGGCACCTTGGCTAGTGCCAGGGTGCCCTCACACTAAGGTGGTCATTCTGACCCTGGCGGTCGGTGATAAAGCGGCGGCCAAGCCGCCAACAGGCCGGCGGTCTAAAATATGCAATTCTGACCCTGGCGGGAACCGCCAACACAGCCCGCCAACTTAACACTCCGCCCGCCACAGCGGTACAAACAAACAGCGCGGCGGTTCCCGCCAACAGCCAGGCGGCAGACAATGTACCGCCCACCCTATTACGACCCACCAATCTGCCACCTTTTCCGGGGCGGGAGCACCGCCGATAAGAACACGGCGGAAACAGACTACGAACGGGAAAACGCTCACCTCTACGCACTCCACGCGAGATTTCGGCAGCATGGAACCAGAGTTGCAGGTCATCCCCGCACTCCTATTCCTGCTCATATACCAGGAGCACGCCCGGCGGCGCGGAAGACATCGGTGAGTACTGCACCTACGACACAGGGGAGGGAAAAGATTACCGGCACACACCCACCCACCCACACCCACTACAACACACACATCAATGCATTCCAACAGATCACTGTCACAACCCACAAACCACCCCCCTCCGAAATAATGCAAAGACCAAAAGAAGAGATCATAAACGGGCAGATATATTGAAATATGGACACCAGTAATCCCAATAAATAAATAAACTATATACAAAATATATACAGCTACTAAATGTAGTCCAACCACTGTCCGTGGATCACAGGGTTCCTGTGCAAAGGGGCAAGGCCCAGTCCCACGACAAGAACTCCACGGAGAGAACACTGCAGGGGCATCAGAAAGAAAATCGGACAGGCACCTCAGGGGGAAGGGAAGGGGGGGCACCTCAGCCACTTGAGTACACGACGCCAGATCCACGAGGGGACTCCATGACCACTGGGCCATCCTGGGGAGAGCAAAGCCACAGTCCAAACAGTCCATACAGTGGGTGGCCTGCCCACTGGGCCATCCTGGGGAGAGCAAAGCCACAGTCCATACAGTCCATACAGTGGGTGGCCTGCCCACTGGGCCATCCTGGGGAGAGCAAAGCCACAGTCCATACAGTCCATACAGTGGGTGGCCTGCCCACTGGGCCATCCTGGGGAGAGCAAAGCCACAGTCCATACAGTCCATACAGTGGGTGGCCTGCCCACTGGGCCATCCTGGGGAGAGCAAAGCCACAGTCCATACAGTGGGTGGCCTGCCCACTGGGCCATCCTGGGGAGAGCAAAGCCACAGTCCATACAGTCCATACAGTGGGTGGCCTGCCCACTGGGCCATCCTGGGGAGAGCAAAGCCACAGTCCAAACAGTCCATACAGTGGGTGGCCTGCCCACTGGGCCATCCTGGGGAGAGCAAACCAACAGTCCAAACAGTCCATACAGTGGGTGGCCTGCCCACTGGGCCATCCTGGGGAGAGCAAAGCCACAGTCCATACAGTCCATAACAGACCCCACTGCCACTGGAGGAGGCAAGTTGGCCAGAGGACATCCTGCAGCCCTGCCCGAGATAGATCCTGCCCTGCCACGTCTGCCAAAGGGCCAGCGGTTCTTGCCTTGAAGGGCCCAGTTCAGCGCTCCTTGCCTTGAAGGGCCCAGTTCAGCGGTTCTTGAGACGGCGGGGCCCAGTTCAGCGGTTCTTGAGACGGTGGGGCCCAGGTCAGCGCTACTTGCCTTGAAGGGCCCAGTTCAGCGGTTCTTGAGACGGCGGGGCCCAGTTCAGCGGTTCTTGAGACGGCGGGGCCCAGTTCAGCGGTTCTTGAGACGGTGGGGCCCAGGTCAGCGCTACTTGCCTTGAAGGGCCCAGTTCAGCGGTTCTTGAGACGGCGGGGCCCAGTTCAGCGGTTCTTGAGACGGTGGGGCCCAGGTCAGCGCTACTTGCCTTGAAGGGCCCAGTTCAGCGGTTCTTGAGACGGCGGGGCCCAGTTCAGCGGTTCTTGAGACGGCGGGGCCCAGTTCAGCGGTCCTTGCCCTGAAGGGACCAGTTCAGCGGTTCTTGAGACGGCGGGGCCCAGTTCAGCGGTTCTTGAGACGGCGGGGCCCAGTTCAGCGGTTCTTGAGACGGTGGGGCCCAGGTCAGCGCTACTTGCCTTGAAGGGCCCAGTTCAGCGGTTCTTGAGACGGCGGGGCCCAGTTCAGCGGTTCTTGAGACGGCGGGGCCCAGTTCAGCGGTTCTTGAGACGGCGGGGCCCAGTTCAGCGGTTCTTGAGACGGTGGGGCCCAGGTCAGCGCTACTTGCCTTGAAGGGCCCAGTTCAGCGGTTCTTGAGACGGTGGGGCCCAGGTCAGCGCTACTTGCCTTGAAGGGCCCAGTTCAGCGGTTCTTGAGACGGCGGGGCCCAGTTCAGCGGTCCTTGCCCTGAAGGGCCCAGTTCAGCGGTTCTTGAGACGGCGGGGCCCAGTTCAGCGGTTCTTGAGACGGCGGGGCCCAGCGGAGCGGTGCGTGAGACGGCGGGGCCCAGCGGAGCGGTTCTTGAGACGGCGGGGCCCAGCGGAGCGGTGCTTGAGACGGCGGGGCCCAGTTCAGCGGTTCTTGAGACGGCGGGGCCCAGTTCAGCGGTTCTTGAGACGGTGGGGCCCAGGTCAGCGCTACTTGCCTTGAAGGGCCCAGTTCAGCGGTTCTTGAGACGGTGGGGCCCAGGTCAGCGCTACTTGCCTTGAAGGGCCCAGTTCAGCGGTTCTTGAGACGGCGGGGCCCAGTTCAGCGGTCCTTGCCCTGAAGGGCCCAGTTCAGCGGTTCTTGAGACGGCGGGGCCCAGTTCAGCGGTTCTTGAGACGGCAGGGCCCAGCGGAGCGGTGCGTGAGACGGCGGGGCCCAGCGGAGCGGTTCTTGAGACGGCGGGGCCCAGCGGAGCGGTGCTTGAGACGGCGGGGCCCAGTTCAGCGGTTCTTGAGACGGCGGGCCCAGTTCAGCGGTCCTTGCCTTGAAGGGCCCAGTTCAGCGGTTCTTGAGACGGCGGCCGGTCTATGGCCAACTGCTAATTGCCTGGTGGTGCCCTCCTGGGCAGCGGGGATGGTGCTCCTTCACTGCCCACCTGGGCTGTGGGTGGTGGGGCCCTCCTGGCCAGCTGGGCTGGGTCCTCCCTGGGCAGCGGCTATGGGGGTGGTGGGCTCTCCCGGGGCAGCTGTGCCGGTTCCTCCCGGGGCAGCGGCTATGGGGGTTGTGGGCTCCTCCTGGGCAGCAGGCCTGCTGCCTGACCTCTCCGACTTGCTGCCCTTGCCCTCCTTAGTCGTGGGCCTGTGTCCCTTTCCTCCCTTTGGAGCTGTGGCTGGTGACTGTCTCTGGGTGGTGTCCGGGGGGGATGTAGAAGGCGGGCTCCTGCGGCGCCCCTTCCGCCTTCTGCTCCTCTTCCCAGGGGGTGGGCTGGCTGTCCCCTTGCTGCTGGGCGAAGATCCAGACATGCGGGCTGGCGGGCTCCAATACCCCTGCACCCTTGTCAAGGGGGCTGCAGGGCTGGTGGTGGCTGAGGTGCTCTTCTTACCCCGACGAGAAGGAGGGGGGGGCTCAGGGTCAGGAAAGAAGTTAGTAGTGGCGAGGAAGAGCTTCTTGGGACAATGGAGAGTGGTAGGTACAGTGGGAATGGGAGTGGAGGGAGAGGATGTGGTTGTAGGTGAGTCACGTTTGCTGTCTTTGGGTGCAGGTGCAGGAGGGATAGGCTGTCGTGAGGTGGATGGCTGTTGGGTGGGTGGGTGGCTGCGTTTGTGTGGTGTGGAAGAGGGGGTGACAGACACAGTGGGAGAGGACACAGGGGACGTGTAAATGGCAGTGGGGGTGGTGACTGCACGTGTGCGGACTGGAGTGGAGGGTGTGCTGGTGATGGAAACACTGGCTGATGGTGAGGTGAATGGAGGTGTGAGTGTAGACGTCACAGGGAGGGAGGAGGGAGACGAGGAGGTGGGGGTCACAGAGGTGGTAGTGACTGTTGGCATGTCTGCATCGGAATGTTGCGTGTGTGAATGTCTGCGTGATCTGTGGTGCTTATGTTTGGATGAGCTTCTCTTGGGTGTTGAGGTGTGTGCAGGCTGGTCTGATGGTGTGGGTGGGACAGGCAGAGGAACAGGAGACTGGGAGGAGGGAGTTAGTAGAGGCAGGCAGGAGACAGGGACAATGGCTGCCGTCAGTGCTGAGGCCAGAGCCTGGAACGATCGCTGATGGGCAGCCTGACCCGAATGAATGCCCTCCAGGTACGCATTGCTGCGATGAACCTCCCTCTCCACCCCCTGGATGGCATTCAAAAGGGTAGTCTGCCCAACAATGAGCGTTCGGAGGAGGTCAATGACCTCCTCACTGAGGGCAGCGGGGGTAACAGGGGCAGGGCCTGAGGTGCCTGGGGCGAAGGAGATGCCCGGCTTCCTGGCAGAGCGGGCACGGGGCGAACGCTGAGGGGCTGCTGGGAGGGCGGAGATGGTGCGCTGGGTGGCGGCTGTACCTGTAATGGCGGGGGGCACGGATGGTGCCACCCCCGCAAGGGAGCCCCCTTCCGAGGACGTGTCCGTGTCGCTGCAGGGTCCAGTCGTCCCCGTCGTGGAGCTCCCCTCGCCCTCCGTCTCACTGGTCCAGTCTGACTCTGTGGCATGGCCCTCCTGGGCCATGTGAGATGCAGCTCCCTCCTGCCCCGATTCCACTTCTCCTCCGCCTGATGATGCTGATGCACACAAGCACAGAAAGACAAACAAAAAGGGGGGGGGAGAGAGAAATAAAGGAATATTGAGTACATGGATCTCCGGTACAGTTAGCGGACATGACAGACACAGATGCCCCCTGCACTAAGTTGCGCACTTGGGGTCCGCTACGCATTCCGTGGAACATGCCCTACACGCCTAGAGTTGACAACTGCACCCATGGATGACACGGCCCAGGGATGGCTGTACTGACACACTACTGAGGGTGGTGGCTGGGGACACAGGGGCTTACGGGGGTGCCCAGCCTACAGATATCGCCCTGGCCTAGGGGGACCCCCAGCCATCCTCCCCCAACCAGACACCTCCACTGCGTGACAACAGAGTAGATAATGCTTGTACTCACCCCCTTGTGTCTGCTGTGCTGCCCTCACGCGCCCATCCAATTCAGGGTAGGCCACCGCCAGGATCCGGAACATCAGGGGGCTCAGTTGACGGCAGGCACCCCGCCTACGTTGGGAGGCCATCCCCAGCAGAGACTCGGCGGTCTTCTTGGTCCCGCGGCGGATGTCCTCCCACCTCTTGCGGCAGTGGGTGCCCCGTCGATGGTGGACCCCCAGGGTCCGGACTTCCTTGGCGATGGCACGCCAAATCCCGATCTTCTCATGGGCGCGGACCTATGTGACACGTACAGGGAGGGAGAAATACCACGTTCAAGTTTGTCAGCATTTTCCTTTCCAGTGGCCCAACGCCCCCCATCCCCGCCAGGCCCCCCGCCAGGCCCAACATGCCCCCCATCCCCGCCAGGCCCCCCGCCAGGCCCCCCGCCAGGCCCAACATGCCCCCCATCCCCGCCATGCCCCCCGCCAGACCCCCCGCCAGGCCCAACATGCCCCCCATCCCCGCCATGCCCCCCGCCAGGCCCAACATGCCCCCCATCCCCGCCATGCCCCCCGCCAGGCCCCCCGCCAGGCCCAACATGCCCCCCATCCCCGCCATGCCCCCCGCCAGGCCCCCCGCCAGGCCCAACATGCCCCCCATCCCCGCCATGCCCCCCGCCAGGCCCCCCGCCAGGCCCAACATGCCCCCCATCCCCGCCATGCCCCCCGCCAGGCCCAACATGCCCCCCATCCCCGCCATGCCCCCCGCCAGGCCCAACATGCCCCCCATCCCCGCCATGCCCCCCGCCAGGCCCCCCGCCAGGCCCAACATGCCCCCCATCCCCGCCATGCCCCCCGCCAGGCCCAACATGCCCCCCATCCCCGCCATGCCCCCCGCCAGGCCCCCCGCCAGGCCCAACATGCCCCCCATCCCCGCCATGCCCCCCGCCAGGCCCCCCGCCAGGCCCAACATGCCCCCCATCCCCGCCATGCCCCCCGCCAGGCCCAACATGCCCCCCATCCCCGCCATGCCCCCCGCCAGGCCCCCCGCCAGGCCCAACATGCCCCCCATCCCCGCCATGCCCCCAGCCAGGCCCAACATGCCCCCCATCCCGCCAGGCCCCCCGCCAGGCCCCCAAGCCAGCCAGTATCCCCAAATCCAGATTGAATTAAACTCACTTGTTGGTCTGGAGGACCGTAGAGTAGCGCATACTGGGGGAGGACCCCATCCACGAGTTTCTCCAACTCCTCTCCAGTGAAGGCAGGGGCCCTTTCCCCAGGTGCAGCAGCCATTGTCCCTTCCAGACCGAGGTCACAGCAACACTTGCAGTATAGGTCCTCTCCTGTGAAAGTTCAAGTCGCAAGTGGATAATTAGATAGAAAATGGCGGTCACGTCCGCGGCGGTGCGTACCGCGGCGGTGCGTCCCGCCACCGCCGGCGCCCTTCGCCATTGGCTCCTGAAACCCATAGGCTTCAATGTTAACCAATGCGGCTTTGCGCCGCGGTCTTCGCCCGCCGCCCGCCGCGGTGTGCCACGCCAGCGCATTGACCTCACATCCCATTGTCACACTTCACAGGTCAGGCAGCCGCCATTTCCAGGGCCCACATGGCTCAAATTCAACTGCGTCACACAGGCCTAGGCCTTGCATAGCCACTCAGACACGCCATTCACTGCATAGAGAATCGTATACTGTGCTAGCTGTGAGTACGTACCTGTGGGTTGCTTGACTGTGTGCTCCATGTTGTCCTTCCTAGGCACCGTCCGCTGGGTTGGGCGAGGAGACGGATGAATCCTCCCGTGTACCGACCGCTGGTGGACCTGTCGACAATGGAAGAACGCCACATTATCCTGCCCTACCGTCTTAACCGTGCCACTATCCATGAACTGTGTGCCCAGCTGGAGCCCGACCTGATGTCCCCCATCCGCCAACCCACAGGGATTCCCCCTCTGGTGCAGGTCATGTCAGTACTCCATTTCTTGGCAAGTGGGTCATTTCAGACAACCGTGGGAATTGCTTCTGGGATGTCTCAGCCCATGTTTTCGAAGGTGTTATCCAGAGTGTTGTCTGCCCTGATGAAATCCGTGAGGAGCTACATCATTTTCCCTCAGGTGGGCGAATTGGCTACAGTGAAGGGTGATTTCTACACCCTTGGACATATTCCCAACGTAATTGGTGCCATTGATGGGACCCATGTGGCTTTGGTTCCCCCAAGAGACAGGGAGCAGGTGTACAGGAACAGAAAAAGTTACCATTCAATGAACATCCAGGTGGTGTGTTTGGCTGACCAGTACATCTCGCATGTAAATGCCAAATTCCCAGGGTCAGTGCATGACGCCTACATCCTAAGGAATAGCAGCATCCCTTACGTGATGGAACAGCTACAGAGACACCGTGTATGGCTAGTGGGGGACTCTGGGTACCCCAACATGTCGTGGCTACTGACCCCAGTAAGGAATCCCCGGACCAGGGCAGAGGAACGGTACAATGAGGCCCATGGGCGTACTAGGAGGGTGATCGAACGCACCTTTGGCCTCCTAAAGGCCAGGTTTAGGTGCCTGCATATGACAGGTGGATCCCTAATGTACTCACCTAAGAAGGTGTGTCACATCATCGTGGCCTGCTGCATGCTTCACAACCTGGCTTTGCGCCGCCAGGTGCCTTTCCTGCAGGAGGATGGTCGAGACGGTGGTGTTGTGGCAGCGGTGGAACCTGAGGAGAGTGACGAGGAGGAAGACGACGGGGCTGAAACAGACAACAGGGACAGAATCATTGAACAGTACTTCCAATAGGACACAGGTAACATTTCAAAGATAATTTAGTAAATGTGAACTACTCTCCAGCATCTCTGCTGCCTGTCTATTTGCCCCAGTGTATGATGACTGAGTTTTGGCTTTTCCCTCCCTATTTCAGATCTGGGGTCCCCACTACGAGTCCTGTGCTTCGTTTCCCCATGGACTACAGCTTTGTGGCAGCTGTTTGTTGACTTCACCATGTACAAGGACATATTTGCACTGTCATGTCAATTACAATCTATTGAAATCACAGCCAGACTCCAGATATTTTGGTGCAAAATAGGTGTTTATTGAAGTGCTCAAAATGGGATGGGTGGTTTCAAGTGGGTGGGGGCTATGGTGAAGGAATGTCCATGGCAGAGTCCAGAGTAACAGTCACACAGGTGCATTGTCCAGAGGCCTGTGGAGAGATGGAGCATGGGCAGTTCAAGGACGGACAGGGTGACAATGTGGGACAGTGGGATGACATCAGGTGGTATCCATTGCTGGCGGGGGTCTTGACATCCTACTCTGTCTTCTTGCGAGATCTCAGGGCCTTCTTGCGGGGTGGTTCTTCTCCTGCAGGAGGTGGGGGTCTGGTGGGCTGCTGCTGTGCGGGGGCCTCCTGTCCACTAGCGCCGGCGGAGGTGGTTGGCTGTTCTTGGTCCAGGCTAGTGGCAGGGGCCCTTGGGTGTTGTTCAGTGTCCGCCCTGGTGTTTACGAGGTCCTGCAGCAGCCCTACCATGGTAACCAGGGTGGTGTTGATGGCTCTGATGTCCTCCCTGTACCCCCGATAGTGTTCCTCCTGCAGTGCCTGGATCTCCTGGAACCGGGCCAGTACCGTCGCCATCGTCTCCTGGGAGCGGTTGTATGCTCCCATGATGGTGGTGAGGACCTCGTGGAGAGTGGGTTCCCTGGGCCTCTCCTCCCCCCCCTGTCGCACAGCTGCCCTCCGAGTTCCCCTGTTTCCCTGGGCCTCTGCCCCCTGGCCGGTGTGCCCACTACCACTGCCCCCAGGTCCCTGTTGTTGTTGGGGTGGTGGGTTATCCTGGGTGCCCTGTAGTGGTAGACACACCGCAGATTGACGCGCCCTGGAGACAGAGGCATGGGCCCGCTGGGTGGGAGCTGTGCTGGTGTTCCCAGAGGGGTTAGGGTCTGTAGTGGCCTGTGCCTGTGTGAGGGGAACCGACTGTCCAGAGGTCCCCGATGGTCCGGGCTGGTCATCGGTGTCCAGATCGACAGAGCTGCTGTCATCGCTGACGGCCTCTTGGGTGGGGGGTGTGGATAATTCTGGCCCCTCCGCCGCGGTGTGTTGACGGTCGGGTCCTGCAGGGGTATAGAGGTATGGTTATAGTTTCAATGTGTGGCATATGGGTGTATCTGTGGGTTCTCGTGTCCCCAAGTGCTGGCATTCGTGTGTGGGGGCTTTGGTGCGGGTGGCTTGTGGGGGGGATGTGTATATGCATTGGGCATGCTTTGGTGATGGGTGTCCATGCTTAGTGGACGCATGCAGGCCTAGGTTTGGGGATGTGTGGGTTGTGATGGTGAGACATTGGCGGGGAATAGGTGTGCTGGGGGTGGGGGTGAGGATGGTGGTGGGGGTGAGGATGGTGGTGGGGGTGAGGATGGTGGTGGGGGTGAGGGTGGGGGTGAGGATGGGGGTGGGGGTGAGGGTGGGGTTCGAGGATGGGGGTGAGGGTTGGGGTCTGATTTGGCATGCAGGTGGGGGGGAAGCAGTATTGAAGCTTCAACTTACCAGTATCCATTCCTCCGCCGACTCCTGCGAGGCCGTCAGGATGCAGGATGTTCAAGACTTCCTCCTCCCATGATGTGAATTGTGGGGGTTGAGGTGGGGGTCCTCCGCCAGTCTTCTGCACGGCGATGTTGTGCCTGGATACCATGGAACGCACCTTCCCCCGTAGGTCGTTCCATCGCTTCCTGATGTCTTCCCGATTTCTGGGGTGCTGTCCCACTGCGTTCACCCTGTCGACAATCCTCTGCCATAGCTCCGTCCTCCGGGCAATGCTAGTGTATTGTATCTGTGTGCCGAACAGCTGGGGCTCTACCCGAACGATTTCCTCCACCATGACCCTGAGTTCTTCGTCTGTGAAGCGGGGTTGTCTTTGGGGTGCCATGGGGTGGTGTGTATGATGTGTGGGGTGGAGTATGTGTATTTAAGTGAGTTGAGTGTGGTGGTGTGTGTTGTTTTGTGTGTGGATAGTGTGTGGGTGATGGTGTTGAGTGGCTGTGGATGTTATTTTTTGGATGCTGGTGTCTCGCTCTTGCCTTCTTTACGAATTTTTTAGCGTAGGGGTTTGTGGGTGATGTGGGTGTGTGTTTTATATTGTATTGTGTGTGTGGGAGTGGTGTGTGTATGTGTATCAGGTGTGTGGGATTCAAATCGTCCAATGTGGCTGGGTTTTGTTCGTTTGTGTGTATTCTGACCGCGGCGGTGTGTCCCGCCAATGGAATACCGCGTTTGAATGACCGCCGCGTGGATTCGTGGGTCGTAATGGCATGGGCGTATTTCTGTTGGCGTGACGGTGGAGGTTTTGTCACCTCCACCTTTCCGCCGACCGCTGGTCTGGCGGTCTGTTGTGGCGGTCGGATTTTCGGAGGTTTGCCTTCTGCGGGTCAGAATGACCGTGGCGGGTTTCCGCGACCGCGGCGGGATTATGGAGGATTTCTGACCGGCGGTAGGCGCCTTTTACCGCCGAGGTCAGAATGACCACCTAAGTAACTTTGCACCTAACCTTTACCAGGTAAAGGTTAGACATATAGGTGACTTATAAGTTACTTAAGTGCAGTGTAAAATGGCTGTGAAATAACGTGGACGTTATTTCACTCAGGCTGCAGTGGCAGGCCTGTGTAAGAATTGTCAGAGCTCCCTATGGGTGGCAAAAGAAATGCTGCAGCCCATAGGGATCTCCTGGAACCCCAATACCCTGGGTACCTCAGTACCATATACTAGGGAATTATAAGGGTGTTCCAGTAAGCCAATGTAAATTGGTAAAAATGGTCACTAGCCTGTCAGTGACAATTTGGAAAGAAATGAGAGAGCATAACCACTGAGGTTCTGATTAGCAGAGCCTCAGTGAGACAGTTAGTCACTACACAGGTAACACATTCAGGCACACTTATGAGCACTGGGGCCCTGGGTTACCAGGGTCCCAGCGACACATACAACTAAAACAACATATATACAGTGAAAAATGGGGGTAACATGCCAGGCAAGATGGTACTTTCCTACACCCCCAATACCAGAATGGTATTGTGGTGACAATTCCATGATCTTAGACATGTTACAGGGCCATGTTCGGAGTTACCATTGTGACGCTATACATAGGTAGTGACCTATGTATAGTGCACGCTTGTAATGGTGTCCCCGCACTCACAAAGTCCGGGGAATTTGCCCTGAACAATGTGGGAGCACCTTGGCTAGTGCCAGGGTGCCCACACACTAAGTAACTTGGCACCCAACCTTCACTAAGTGAAGGTTAGACATATAGGTGACTTATAAGCTACTTATGTGCAGTGGTAAATGGCTGTGAAATAACATGGACGTTATTTCACTCAGGCTGCAGTGGCAGGCCCGTGTAAGAATTGTCAGAGCTCCTTATGGGTGGCAAAAGAAATGCTGCAGCCCATAGGGATCTCCTGGAACCCCAATACCCTGGGTACCTCAGTACCATATACAAGGGAATTATATGGGTGTACCAGTATGCCAATGTGAATTGGTAAATTTAGTCACTAGCCCGCAGTGACAAATTTGGAAAGCAAAGAGAGCATAAACAGTGAGGTTCTGGTTAGCAGAGTCTCAGTGATACAGTTTGGCACCACACAGGTAACACATACAGGGCACATACTATGAGCACTGGGGTCCTACCTGGCAGGATCCCAGTGACACAAGGACTAAAACAACACACATACAGTGAAATATGGAGGTAACATGTCAGGCAAGATGGTACTTTCCTACACTGCAGGACGGAGTGCTGGGGACCCAGGCTAGGCTATGCACAAAGGAATCCTTGGAGAAGTGCACAGAAGCCGGAGCAGCTGCAAATCACGCAGTACACAGGTTTGTAGTCTAGCATGGGGAGGCAAGGACTTACCTCCACCAAACTTGGACTGAAGGATCACTGGACTGTGGGGGTCACTTGGATATAGCTCCTGTGTTCCAGGGGCCACACTCGTCGAGATGAGAGGGGACCTAGAGGACAGGTGATGCAGAAGATTGGTGTCTGCGTTAGCAGGGGGAAGACTCCGTCAACCCACAGGAGATTTCTTCAGGATTTCCAGTGCAGGGTGAAGGCAGACAGCCCTCAGAGCATGCACCACCAGGAAGCAGTCGAGAAAGCCGTCAGGATTAGGTGCTACAATGTTGCTGGTAGTCATCTTGCTACTTTGTTGCAGTTTTGCAGGCGTCCTGGAGCAGTCAGCAGTCGATCCTTGGCAGAAGTCGAAGAGGGAAGTGCAGAGGAACTCTGGTGAGCTCTTGCATTCGTTATCTGAAGAATACCCCAGAGGAGAGACCCTAAATAGCCAGAAAAAGAGGTTTGGGTACCAAGAAAGGAGGATGGGCTACCAAGAGAGGTAAGAGCCTATCAGAGGGGGTCTCTGACGTCCCCTGCTGGCAGTGGCCACTCAGAGCAGTCCAGTGTGCCCCCAACACCTCTGAATCCAAGATGGAAGAGGTCTGGGACACACTGGAGGAGCTCTGGGCACCTCCCCTGGGAGGTACTGGTCAGGGGAGTGGTCACTCCCCTTTCCTTTGTCCAGTTTTGCGCCAGAGCAGGGCTGGGCGATCCCTGAACCGGTGTAGACTGGCTTATGCAGAGATGGGCACCATCTGTGCCCATCAAAGCATTTCCAGAGGCTGGGGGAGGCTACTCCTCCCCAGCCCTTCACACCTATTTCCAAAGGGAGAGGGTGTAACACTCTCTCTCAGAGGAAATCCTTTGTTCAGCCTTCCTGGGCCAGGGATACCTGGACCCCAGGAGGGCAGATATGTTGTTTTAGTTGTATGTGTCACTGGGACCCTGGTAACCCAGGGCCCCAGTGCTCATAAGTGTGCCTGAATGTGTTACCTGTGTAGTGACTAACTGTCTCACTGAGGCTCTGCTAATCAGAACCTCAGTGGTTATGCTCTCTCATTTCTTTCCAAATTGTCACTAACAGGCTAGTGACCATTTTTACCAATTTACATTGGCTTACTGGAACACCCTTATAATTCCCTAGTATATGGTACTGAGGTACCCAGGGTATTGGGGTTCCAGGAGATCCCTATGGGCTGCAGCATTTCTTTTGCCACCCATAGGGAGCTCTGACAATTCTTACACAGGCCTGCCACTGCAGCCTGAGTGAAATAACGTCCACGTTATTTCACAGCCATTTTACACTGCACTTAAGTAACTTATAAGTCACCTATATGTCTAACCTTTACCTGGTAAAGGTTAGGTGCAAAGTTACTTAGTGTGAGGGCACCCTGGCACGAGCCAAGGTGCCCCCACATTGTTCAGAGCCAATTCCCTGAACTTTGTGAGTGCCGGGACACCATTACACGCGTGCACTACATATAGGTCACTACCTATATGTAGCTTCACAATGGTAACTCCGAATATGGCCATGTAACATGTCTATGATCATGGAATTGCCCCCTCTATGCCATCCTGGCATAGTTGGCACAATCCCATGATCCCAGTGGTCTGTAGCACAGACCCTGGTACTGCCAAACTGCCCTTCCTGGGGTTTCACTGCAGCTGCTGCTGCTGCCAACCCCTCAGACAGGCATCTGCCCTCCTGGGGTCCAGCCAGGCCTGGCCCAGGATGGCAGAACAAAGAACTTCCTCTGAGAGAGGGTGTGACACCCTCTCCCTTTGGAAAATGGTGTGAAGGCAGGGGAGGAGTAGCCTCCCCCAGCCTCTGGAAATGCTTTGTTGGGCACAGAGGTGCCCAATTCTGCATAAGCCAGTCTACACCGGTTCAGGGGACCCCTTAGCCCTGCTCTGGCGCGAAACCGGACAAAGGAAAGGGGAGTGACCACTCCCCTGACCTGCACCTCCCCTGGGAGGTGTCCAGAGCTCCTCCAGTGTGCTCCAGACCTCTGCCATCTTGGAAACAGAGGTGCTGCTGGCACACTGGACTGCTCTGAGTGGCCAGTGCCACCAGGTGACGTCAGAGACTCCTTGTGATAGGCTCCTTCAGGTGTTGCTAGCCTATCCTCTCTCCTAGGTAGCCAAACCCTCTTTTCTGGCTATTTAGGGTCTCTGTCTCTGGGGAAACTTTAGATAACGAATGCAAGAGCTCATCCGAGTTCCTCTGCATCTCTCTCTTCACCTTCTGCCAAGGAATCGACTGCTGACCGCGCTGGAAGCCTGCAAACCTGCAACATAGTAGCAAAGACGACTACTGCAACTCTGTAACGCTGATCCTGCCGCCTTCTCGACTGTTTTCCTGCTTGTGCATGCTGTGGGGGTAGTCTGCCTCCTCTCTGCACCAGAAGCTCCGAAGAAATCTCCCGTGGGTCGACGGAATCTTCCCCCTGCAACCGCAGGCACCAAAAAGCTGCATTACCGGTCCCTTGGGTCTCCTCTCAGCACGACGAGCGAGGTCCCTCGAATCCAGCGACTCTGTCCAAGTGACCCCCACAGTCCAGTGACTCTTCAGTCCAAGTTTGGTGGAGGTAAGTCCTTGCCTCACCTCGCTGGGCTGCATTGCTGGGAACCGCGACTTTTGCAGCTACTCCGGCCCCTGTGCACTTCCGGCGGAAATCCTTTGTGCACAGCCAAGCCTGGGTCCACGGCACTCTAACCTGCATTGCACGACTTTCTAAGTTGGTCTCCGGCGACGTGGGACTCCTTTGTGCAACTTCGGCGAGCACCGTTTCACGCATCCTTGTAGTGCCTGTTTCTGGCACTTCTCCGGGTGCTACCGGCTTCAGAGAGGGCTCCTTGTCTTGCTCGACGTCCCCTCTCTCTGCTGGTCCAATTTGCGACCTCCTGGTCCCTCCTGGGCCTCAGCAGCGTCCAAAAACGCTAACTGCATGATGTGCAGCTAGCAAGGCTTGTTGGCGTTCTTTCGGCGGGAAAACACTTCTGCACGACTCTCCACGGCGAGAGGGATCCGTCCACCAAAGGGGAAGTCTCTAGCCCTTTTCGTTCCTGCAGAATCCTCAGCTTCTACTGTCCAGTAGCAGCTTCTTTGCACCCACAGCTGGCATTTCCTGGGCATCTGCCCATCTCCGACTTGCTTGTGACTTTTGGACTTGGTCCCTTTGTTCCACAGGTACCCTCGACTGGAAATCCATTGTTGTTGCATTGCTGGTTTGTGTCTTTCCTGCAGAATTCCCCTATCACGACTTCTACGTCCTTTGGGGAACGTTAGTGCACTTTGCACTCACTTTTCAGGGTCTTGGGGTGGGCTATTTTTCTAACCCTAACTGTTTTCTTACAGTCCCAACGACCCTCTACAAGGTCACATAGGTTTGGGGTCCATTTGTGGTTCGCATTCCACTTTTGGAGTATATGGTTTGTGTTGTCCCTATCCCTATGTGTCCCCATTGCATCCTATTGTAACTATACACTGTTTGCACTGTTTTCTAATACTATACTGCATATTTTTGGTATTGTGTACATATATCTTGTGTATATTTGCTATCCTCATACTGAGGGTACTCACTGAGATACTTTTGGCATATTGTCATAAAAATAAAGTACCTTTATTTTTAGTATATCTGTGTATTGTGTTTTCTTATGATATTGTGCATATGACACTAGTGGTACTGTAGGAGCTTCACTCGTCTCCTAGTTCAGCCTAAGCTGCTCTGCTAAGCTACCATTATCTATCAGCCTAAGCTGCTAGACACCCGATACACTAATAAGGGATACCTGGGCCTGGTGCAAGGTGTAAGTACCCCTTGGTACTCACTACAAGCCAGTCCAGCCTCCTATATTGGTTGTGCAGTGGTGGGATAAGTGCTCTGTAACTACTTACCACTTTTTGTCATTGTACGTTTCATAAGAGAAAAATATACAAAGCAAGTTCAGTGTATGTACACCTAACCAAAAAGTTTTGCATTTCTTTTCTCACTTCTTTTCTAAAGTGCTGAAAAGTACCGCTAACTTTCTAAAAAGTTCTTAAAAGTTTTAAAAGTTTTTTTCCTGTTCTTTAAAAAGTTCTAAAAACTTTTTTCTCACTTTTTCTGTCAC
This sequence comes from Pleurodeles waltl, assembly GCF_031143425.1. NCBI lineage: Eukaryota > Metazoa > Chordata > Amphibia > Caudata > Salamandridae > Pleurodeles > Pleurodeles waltl. Next base: position 853,255,014 of record NC_090444.1, read on the forward strand.
TTAAACACTTTCTAAAATGTCTGGCACAGGCCACACTGTTGATCTGTCCAAAATTGCTTATGATCACCTTAGCTGGAAAGGAGCAAGGAGTCTCTGCATAGAAAGAGTTTTAAGTGTAGGGAAGAATCCCCCCAGAGAACTGTTGGTTAACATGCTTGTAGAACAGGATAAGGCCAGAGGTGCCCCTTCTGTTGAAAAAGTAGCTAATGGTTCACAATCTGATCCAGGGACTCCCCTAGAAAAAGATTCAGGAAAGAAACTTCCTAGCCTGCCCATTACCAGACAGCCTAGCATAGTTGGTACTGATGTAGAGTCACACCATACTGATAGTGTTGCCTCACATCATAGCAAGAGTATTCCTTCACATCATAGTAGAAGTGATGTTTCTGTTAACCAAGCTGTTAGGATGCCTTCTGTTAGGGACAGGTCCCCTTCTGTTCATTCTCAACATCTGTTTCAAGGAATGTCCCACCCACCCACCCTGATGACAGAGTGTTAGAAGGGGAGCTCAATAGATTGAGAGTGGAACAAACCAGACTGAAGCTCAAGAAGCAACAGCTGGATTTGGATAGACAGTCCTTAGAAGTGGTAGTAACTCTGAGTATTGTGTTTCTTATAATATAGTGCTAAGTGATATAAGTGGCAAGGTAGGAGCTTTGCATGTCTCCTATTTCAGCCCAAGGTGCTCTGCTATAGCCTCCTCTATCAGCCTAAGCTACTAGAACACTACTCATCTACTAATAAGGGATAACTGGAACTGGCACAAGGTGTAAGTACCACAAGGTACCCACTATAAACCAGGTCAGCCTCCTACATTGGTGGTGCAGCGGTGGGATAAGTACTTGTAACTGCTTTACCACTTTGTCATTGGTGCTTTTCATAAGAAAAACATATACCAAATACTTCAGAATATACACAGTGACCTAAACACCTAACTTTCCTTCTCTAAAACTCTCTAAAAAGTTTCTGAAAACTTTCAAAAGTTTTTAAAAGTTTGAAAAAGTTTTTCTCTGTTCTTTTAAAAGTCCCCAAAACGTTTTTCTCTCTCTGTCCTAAACCTTTTCTATCATGTCTGCAGTAGAGCTTACTCCCACAGTTGTCCAGGCAACATATGGGAATCTAAACTTTAAAAGTTTGAGGGGTCTCTGCATAGAAAGAGGTTGAGCAATTGGTAAGAATCCTATAAAAGATCTTCACCTTAGCCTTCTCCTAGAAAGTGACCAGAACCAGTCTGACCCATCACAGGGTCAGGAGGTAGAGGAGGGGGTTACCCAGCCAGACTCAGAGGAGTACCCTGAGGATGCTGGGGAGGGTTCTTCCAAGGACCTTTCAGCTAACAGGCCATCTAGTGACACTGGTAGTGGGAGGGGGTCACACATTAGTAGGGCACCTTTCACTCCTAAAGGCCAGTTTACTAGAGTCCAGTCAGTTAGGCACACTGGACTGCTCTGAGTGGCCAGGGCCAGCAGGTGACGTCCGAGACTCCTTCTGATAGGCTCCTTCAGGTGTTGCTAGCCTATCCTCTCTCCTAAGTAGCCAAACCCTCTTTTCTGGCTATTTAGGGTCTCTGCTTTGGGGATTTCCTTAGATAACAAATGAAAGAGTTCATCCGAGTTCCTCTGCATCTCTCTCTTCACCTTCTGCCAAGGAATCGACTGCTGACCGCGCTGGAAGCCTGCAAAACTGCAACAAAGTAGCAAAGACGACTACTGCAACTCTGTAACGCTGATCCTGCCGCCTTCTCGACTGTTTTCCTGGTGGTGCATGCTGTGGGGGTAGTCTGCCTCCTCTCTGCACTAGAAGCTCCGAAGAAATCTCCCGTGGGTCGACGGAATATTCCCCCTGCTACAGCAGGCACCAAAGAACTGCATCACCGGTACCCTGGGTCTCCTCTCAGCACGATGAGCGAGGTCCCTTGAATCCAGCAACTCTGTCCAAGTGACTCCCACAGTCCAGTGACTCTTCAGTCCAGGTTTGGTGGAGGTAAGGCCTTGCCTCCCCACGCCAGACTGCATTGCTGGGAACCGCGACTTTTGCAGCTACTCCGGCCTCTGTGCACTTCCGGCGGAAATCCTTTGTGCACAGCCAAGCCTGGGTCCACGGCACTCTAACCTGCTTTGCACAACTTTCTAAGTTGTCCTCCAGCGACGTGGGACTCCTTTGTGCAACTTCGGGTGAGCACCGTTTCACTCCTCTTCGTAGTGCCTGTTCCGGCACTTCTGCGGGTGCTGCCTGCTTCTGAGAGGGCTCCTTGTCTTGCTGGACGCCCCCTCTGTCCCCTGACGCAATTGGCGACATCCTGGTCCCTCCTGGGCCACAGCAGCATCCAAAAACACTAACCACACGACTTCCAGCTAGTAAGGCTTGTTGGCGTTCTTTCTTCAGGAAAACACTTCTGCACGACTCTCCACAGCGTGGGGGATCCATCCTCCAAAGGGGAAGTCTCTAGCCCTTGTCGTTCCTGCAGAATCCTCAGCTTCTACTGTCCAGTAGCAGCTTCTTTGCACCCACAGCTGGCATTTCCTGGGCATCTGCCCATCTCCGACTTGCTTGTGACTTTTGGACTTGGTCCCCTTGTTCCACAGGTACCGTCGACTGGAAATCCATCGTTGTTGCATTGCTGGTTTGTGTCTTTCCTTCAGAATTCACATATAACGACTTCTATGTCCTTTGGGGAACTTTAGTGCACTTTGCACTCACTTTTCAGGGTCTTGGGGTGGGCTATTTTTCTAACCCTCACTGTTTTCTTACAGTCCCAGCGACCCTCTACAAGGTCACATAGTTTTGGGGTCCATTCGTGGTTCGCATTGCACTTTTGGAGTATATGGTTTGTGTTGCCCCTATCCCTATGTGTCCCCATTGCATCCTATTGTAACTATACATTGTTTGCACTGTTTTCTAATACTATACTGCATATTTTTGGTATTGTGTACATATATCTTGTGTATATTTGCTATCCTCATACTGAGGGTACTCACTGAGATACTTTTGGCATATTGTCATAAAAATAAAGTACCTTTATTTTTAGTATATCTGTGTATTGTGTTTTCTTATGATATTGTGCATATGACACTAGTGGTACTGTAGGAGCTTCACTCGTCTCCTAGTTTAGCCTAAGCTGCTCTGCTAAGCTACCATTATCTATCAGCCTAAGCTGCTAGACACCCTATACACTAATAAGGGATACCTGGGCCTGGTGCAAGGTGTAAGTACCCCTTGGTACTCACTACAAGCCAGTCCAGCCTCCTACATTGGTTGTGCAGTGGTGGGATAAGTGCTCTGTAACTACTTACCACTTTTGTCATTGTACTTTTCATAAGAGAAAAATATCCAAAACAAGTTCAGTGTATGTACACCTAACCAAAAAGTTTTGCATTTCTTTTCTCACTTCTTTTCTAAAGTGCTGAAAAGTACCTCTAAACTTTCTAAAAAGTTCTTAAAAGTTTAAAACGTTTTTTTTCTGTCTTTCCAAAAGTTATGAAAAACTTTTTTCTCACTTTTTCTATCACTTAAACACTTTCTAAAATGTCTGGCACAGGCCAAACTGTTGATCTGTCCAAACTTGCTTATGATCACCTTAGCTGGAAAGGAGCAAGGAGTCTCTGCATAGAAAGAGGTTTAAGTGTAGGGAAGAATCCCCCTAGAGAACTGTTAGTGAATATGCTTGTTGAACAGGATAAGGCCAGAGCTGGCACTCCTGTTGAAAAGTTAGCTGATGGTTCCCACTCTGATTCTGGGGCACCCCTAGCAAAAGAGGTGGGAGGGGAACTTCTAAGCCTGCCCCCTAGCAAGCCACCTAGCATAGCTGGTACTGATGTAGAGTCACACCATACTGATAGTGTTGTCTCACATCACAGTAAGAGTATCCCTTCTCATCATAGTAGAAGTGCTGTTTCTGTTAGTCAAGCTATTAGGGTGCCATCTGTTAGGGCCAGGTCTCCTTCTGTTCAATCTCAGCATACTTCTGTCTCTAAACATGCCTCACCCACACACCCTGATGACAGAGTGTTAGAAAGGGAGCTCAATAGATTGAGAGTGGAACAAACCAGGCTGAAGCTTAAGAAGCAACAGCTGGATTTGGATAGGCAGTCCTTAGAAGTAGAGAGAGAAAGACAGAAATTGGGTTTAGAAACCCATGGTGGCAGCAGCAGTATTCCCAATAGTCATCCTGCAAAAGAGCATGATTCTAGGAATCTGCACAAGATAGTTCCCCCTTATAAGGAGGGGGATGACATTAACAAGTGGTTTGCTGCACTTGAGAGGGCCTGTGTTGTACAGGATGTCCCTCAAAGGCAGTGGGCTGCTATCCTATGGCTACCATTTAGTGGAAAGGGTAGGGATAGGCTCCTTACTGTAAAAGAAAGTGATGCCAATAATTTTGCAGTTCTTAAGAATGCACTCCTAGTTGGTTATGGCTTAACCACTGAACAATACAGGATGAAGTTCAGAGAGACCAAAAAGGAGTCTTCACAAGACTGGGTAGACTTTGTTGACCATTCAGTGAAGGCCTTGGAGGGGGTGGTTACATGGCAGTAAAGTTACGGATTATGAAAGCCTGTATAACTTAATCCTGAGAGAGCATATACTTAATAACTGTGTGTCTGATTTGTTGCACCAGTACCTGGTGGACTCTGATCTGACGTCTCCCCAAGAATAGGGAAAGAAGGCAGACAAATGGGTCAGAACAAGGGTTAACAGAAAGGTTTATACAGGGGGTGACAAAGATGGCAATAAGAAGAAGGATGGTAAGTCTTCTGACAAGGGTGGGGACAAATCTAAAAATGAGTCTTCATCAGGCCCACAAAAACACTCTGGTGGGGGTGGTCGTTCCAAATCCTACCACTACAACCCCTACTGCTACACCTAGTGTCCCTACTAATAGCAGTGGTGGTGGGAGCAAACCTACTAATAGCCAATCCAAGGGAGTAGCTGGCCTCACTTTTGGTAATTTAGTTGGGGTTGGTCTTGTTAGGGAGACCACAGAGGCTGTGTTAGTCTCTGAAGGGGCTATTGATTTAGCCACCTTAGTTGCTTGTCCCCTTAACATGGATAAGTACAAGCAACTACCCCTAATAAATGGTGTTGAGGTTCAGGCCTACAGGGACACAGGTGCCAGTGTTACAATGGTAATAGAGAAACTGGTCCACCCTGAACAACACCTACTTGGTCACCAGTACCAAGTAACCGATGCTCATAACAACACCCTTAGCCACCCCATGGCTGTTGTGAATCTCAACTGGGGGGGGGGTTACTGGCCCAAAGAAAGTTGTGGTTGCCTCAGATTTACCTGTAGACTGTCTATTAGGGAATGATTTAGAGACATCAGCTTGGGCAGAAGTGGAGTTGGAGGCTCATGCAGCAATGCTGGGCATTCCAGTGCATAGTTTTGCTTTGACCAGGGCTCAGGCCAAAAAGCAAAAAGGACAGGGTGACTTGGATCCTGGAAGGATGGACCAAATGCTCCCTAAAGCTAGGGCTAGTAGAAGTAAAGCACTACCTACTATCCCTCCCTCTACAGTGGATTCTACTTCTGAGGAAGAAGAATTTCCACCCTGCGCAGAACCTACACCAGAGGAGCTGGAAGCAGACACTGCTGAGCTTTTGGGTGAAGGGGGGCCTGCCAGGGATGAGCTGAGTGTGGCACAGCATACCTGTCCTACACTAGAGGATCTAAGACAGCAAGCTGTCAAACAAGCAAATGGGGATGTCAGTGACTCTCACAGAGTTTACTGGGAGGACAATCTTCTGTACACTGAAGCAAGGGATCCAAAACCTGGAGCTGCCAGGAGATTGGTGATTCCTCAGGAGTACAAAAAGTTCCTCCTAACTCTAGTCCACGACATTCCCTTAGCTGGACATTTGGGGCAAATGAAAACTTGGGACAGGCTTGTTCCCTTGTTTCATTGGCCTAGAATGTCTTTGGACACAAAGGAATTTTGTAAGTCCTGTGAAACCTGTCAAGCCAGTGGCAAGACAGGTGGCACCACAAAGGCACCCCTTATCCCACTGCCTGTGGTTGGGGTTCCCTATGAAAGGGTAGGGGTTGACATAGTTGGCCCCCTTGACCCTCCTACTGCTTCAGGCAATAGGTTTATCTTGGTGGTAGTGGACCATGCCACCAGATATCCTGAAGCAATTCCTCTAAGGACCACTACAGCTCCTGCAGTGGCAAAGGCCCTCCTGGGAATCTTTTCCAGAGTGGGCTTCCCAAAAGAGGTGGTATCAGACAGGGGAAGCAATTTCATGTCTGCTTACTTAAAGGCCATGTGGAAGGAGTGTGGTGTTACATACAAGTTCACCACACCTAATCTCCTGGGTCATTTTTCTGAACTCTTCTCTACTGTGCCAGGTACTGCTTCTTGGTGTGAGCACACTATAGATACTGGAGACAGCTTGCCTGTCAAAAGTAAGATCTATAGGCAGCCTGACCATGTCAGAGACTGCATAAAGCAAGAGGTGCAGAAAATGCTTGAACTAGGAGTGGTTGAGCACTCTGAAAGTCCATGGGCTTCTCCTGTGGTACTTGTACCAAAACCTCATTCCAAGGATGGAAAGAAGGAAATGCGGTTTTGTGTTGACTACAGAGGTGTCAACCAGGTAACCAAAACTGATGCTCACCCTTTACTCAGGGCAGATGAGCTCATAGATACACTGGAATCTGCCAAGTATCTAAGCACTTTTGACTTGACTGCAGGGTATTGGCAGATCAAATTATCAGAAGATGCAAAAGCAAAAACTGCATTTTCAACCATTGGAGGCCATTACCAATTCACAGTAATGCCTTTTGGATTGAAAAATGCACCTGCCACTTTTCAGAGGTTGGTGAACACAGTCCTACAAGGGCTGGAAGCTTTTAGTGCAGCATATCTGGGCGATATAGCTGTCTTTAGCTCCAGCTGGGATGATCACCTGGTCCACCTATGGAAATTTTTAGAGGCCCTGCAAAAGGCAGGCCTCACTATCAAGGTTTCAAAGTGCCAGATAGGGCAGGGGAGGGTGGTTTATCTGGGACACCTTGTTGGTGGGGAACAGATTGCACCACTTCAGGGGAAAATCCAAACTATTATAGATTGGGTTCCCCCTACTACTCAGACTCAGGTGAGAGCCTGGGTACTATAGGAGGTTCATAAAGAACTATGGCTCCATTGCAGCCCCTCTTAATGACCTCACTTCAAAGAAAATGCCTAAGAAGGTATTATGGACAGCAAACTGTCAGAAAGCTTTTGAGGAGCTGAAGCAGGCCATGTGCTCTGCACCTGCCCTGAAAAGCCCTTACTCTAAAAAATTCTATGTCCAAACTGATGCATCTGAATTAGGAGTAGGGGCAGTCCTATCACAACTTAATTCTGAGGGCCAGGATCCCTCACTCACAAAGTCCGGGGAATTGGCCCTGAACAATGTGGGGGCACCTTGGCTAGTGCCAGAGTGCCCTCACACTAAGTAACTTTGCACCTAACCTTTACCAGGTAAAGGTTAGACATATAGGTGACTTATAAGTTACTTAAGTGCAGTGTAAAATGGCTGTGAAATAACGTGGACGTTATTTCACTCAGGCTGCAGTGGCAGGCCTGTGTAAGAATTGTCAGAGCTCCCTATTGGTGGCAAAAAAAATGCTGCAGCCCATAGGGATCTCCTGGAACCCCAATACCCTGGGTACCTCAGTACCATATACTAGGGAATTATAAGGGTGTTCCAGTAAGCCAATGTAAATTGGTAAAATTGGTCACTAGCCTGTAAGTGACAATTTGAAAGAAATGAGAGAGCATAACCACTGAGGTTCTGATTAGCAGAGCCTTAGTGAGACAGTTAGTCATAACACAGGTAACACATTCAGGCACACTTATGAGCACTGGGGCCTTGGCTGGCAGGGTCCCAGTGACACATACAACTAAAACAACATATGTACAGTGAAATATGGGGGTAACATGCCAGGCAAGATGGTACTTTCCTACACAACCCCCCCCCCCCCCCAAACGAAGGACAATAAGACTAGCCATGACCTGATGAGTCTTCATTGTCTAAGTGGAAATATCTGGAGAGTCCATCTGCATTGGAGTGGCTACTCCCAGGTCTATGTTGCACTGTATAGTCCATTCCCTGTAGGGATATGGACCACCTCAATAATTTAGGATTTTCACCTTTCATTTGTTTTAGCCAAAGTAGAGGTTTGTGGTCTGTCTGAACAATGAAGTGAGTGCCAAACAATTATGGCCTCAACTTCTTCAGTGCCCAGACCACAGCAAAGGCCTCCCTCTCTATGGCAGACCAACGCTTTTCTCTAGGGGTCAACCTCCTACTAATAAAAGCAACAGGTTGATCCTGGCCCTCAGAATTAAGTTGTGATAGGACTGCCCCTACTCCTAATTCAGATGCATCAGTTTGGACATAGAATTTTTTTAGAGTAACAAGGGCTTTTCAGGACAGGTGCAGAGCACATGGCCTGCTTCAGCTCCTCAAAAGCTTTCTGACAGTTTGCTCTCCATAATACCTTTTTAGGCATTTTCTTGGATGTGAGGTCATTAAGAGGAGCTGCAATGGAGCCATAGTTTTTAATGAACCTCCTGTAATACCCAGTGAGGCCTAGGAAGGCTCTCACATGAGTCTGAGTAGTGGGGGGAACCCAATCTATAATGGTTTGGATTTTCCCCTGAAGTGGTGCAATCTGTTCCCCACCAACAAGGTGTCCCAGATAAACCACCTTACCCTGCCCTATCTGGCACTTTGAAGCCTTGATAGTGAGGCCTGCCTTTTGCAGCGCCTCTAAAACATTCCATAGGTGGACCAGGTGATCATCCCAATTGGAGCTAAATACAGCTATATCGTCCAGATATGCTGCACTAAAAGCTTCCAGCCCTTGCAGGACTGTGTTCACCAACCTCTGAAAAGTGGCAGGTGCATTTTTCAATCCAAAAGGCATTACTGTGAATTGGTAATGGCCTCCAATGGTTGCAAATGCAGTTTTAGGTTTAGCATCTTCTGATAATTTTATCTGCCAATACCCTGCAGTCAAATCAAAAGTGCTTAGATACTTGGCAGATGCCAGTGTATCTATGAGCTCATCTGCCCTGGGTATAGGGTGAGCATCAGTTTTGGTTACCTGGTTGAGACCTCTGTAGTCTACACAAAACCGCATTTCCTTCTTTCCATCCTTGGAATGAGGTTTTGGTACAAGTACCACAGGAGAAGCCCATGGACTTTCAGAGTGCCCAACCACTCCCAGTTCTAACATTTTCTGCACCTCTTGCTTTATGCAGTCCCTGACATGGTCAGGTTGCCTATAGATCTTACTTTTGACAGGCAAGCTGTCTTCAGTATCTATAGTGTGCTCACACCAAGAAGTGGTACCTGGCACAGTAGAGAAGAGTTCAGAAAAATGACCCAGGAGATTTATGCAATGGTCTTTCTGCTCAGCAGTAAGACAATCAGCCAAAACTACACTTCCACTAGAACATCTTGTTCTGTGGAAGAGAAGAGATCAGGTAGAGGATCACTGTCTTCCTCCTGTCCCCTCATCAGTTGCCATGAGCAGGGTGAGATCAGCCCTTTCATAGTAGGGTTTCAGGCGATTGACATGGAGCACCCTAAGGAGACTCCTGGCAGTGCCTAAGTCCAACTAAGTTGGTGACTTCACCCCTTTTTCTCAACAATTGTGTGGGGTCCACTCCATTTATCTTGGAGTGCTCTTGGGGCCACAGGCTCCAAGACCCACACTTTCTGCCCTGGTTTGTACTGAACCAAAACAGCCTTCTGGTCATGGCATTGCTTTTGGAGCTCTTGGCTGGCCTGAAGGTTTTTACTGGCCTTTTCATGTACTCAGCCACCTTGATCTGAGGCCAAGTACATAATCCACAATATCTTGCTTTGAGCTTTTAAAGGTTGTTCCCAACCCTCCTTGACAGTGTTAGTGGACCCCTAACAGGGGTGTCCAAAGAGGAGTTCAAAGGGGCTGAAGCCCACTCCTTTCTGGGGTACCTCCCTGTAGGCAAAAAGGAAGCATGGTAAAAGGATATCCCATCTCCTGCGGAGTTTTTCAGGGAGTCCCATAATTATGCCTTTGAGAGTTTTGTTAAATCTCTCCACCAGTCCATTTGTTTGTGGATGATAGGGTGTAGTGAACTTGTAAGTCACACCACACTCCTTCCACATGGCCTTTAAGTAAGCAGACATGAAATTGCTTCCCCTGTCTGATACCACCTCTTTTGGAAAGCCCACCCTGGAAAAGATTCCCAGGAGGGCCTTTGCCACTGCAGGAGCTGTAGTGGTCCTTAGTGGAATTGCTTCAGGATATCTTGTGGCATGGTCCACTACCACCAAGATAAACCTATTGCCTGAAGCAGTAGGAGGGTCAAGGGGGGCCAACTATGTCAACCCCTACCCTTTCAAAGGGGACCCCAACCACAGGCAGTGGAATAAGGGGTGCCTTTGGAGTGCCACCTGTCTTGCCACTGGCTTGACAGGTTTCACAGGACTTACAAAATTCCTTTGTGTCCTCTGACATCCTAGGCCAATGAAACAAGGGAACAAGTTTGTCCCAAGTTTTCATTTGTCCCAAATGTCCAGCTAGGGAATGTCGTGGGCTAGAGTTAGGAGGAACTTTCTGTACTCCTGAGGAATCACTAACCTCCTGGCAGTTCCAGGTTTAGGATCCCTTGCTTCAGTGTACAAGAGGTTGTCCTCCCAGTAAACTCTGTGAGAGTCACTGACATCCCCATTAGCTTGTTTGACAGCTTGCTGTCTTAGACCCTCTAGTGTGGGACAGGTTTGCTGTGCCACACTGAGCTCCTCCCTGGCAGGCCCCCCCTTCACCCAAAAGCTCAGCAGTGTCTGCTTCCAGCTCCTCTGGTGTAGGTTCTGCACAGGGTGGAAATTCTTCTTCCTCAGATTAGAATCCACTGTAGAGGGAGGGATAGTAGGTAGTGCTTTACTTCTACTAGCCCTAGCTTTAGGGAGCACTTGGTCCATTGTTCCAGGATCCAAGTTTCCCTGTCCTTTTTGCTTTTTGGCCTGAGCCCTGGTTAAAGCAAAAATATGCCCTGGGATGCCCAGCATTGCTGCATGGGCCTCCAACTCCACATCTGACCAAGCTGATGTCTCCAAATAATTTCCTAGTAGACAGTCTACAGGTAAATCTGAGGCTACCACAACTTTCTTTGGACCAGTAACCCCCCCCCCCCCCCCCAGTTGAGATTTACAACAGCCATGGGGTGGCTAAGTGTGTTGTTGTGAGCATCGGTTACTTGGTACTGGTGACCAAGTAGGTGTTGTTCAGGATGGACCAGTTTCTCTATCACCATTGTGACACTGGCTCTAGTGTCCCTGTAGGCCTGAACCTCAACACCATTTATTAGGGGTAGCTGCTTGTACTTATCCATATTAAGGGGACAAGCAACTAAGGTGGCTAAATCAATAGCCCCCTCAGAGACTAACACAGCCTCTGTGGTCTCCCTAACAAGACCAACCCCAACTAAGTTACCAATAGTGAGCCCAGCTACTCCCTTGGATTGGCTATTAATAGGTTTGCTCCCACCACCACTGCTATTAGTAGGGACACTAGGTGTAGAAGTAGGGGTTGTAGTGGTAGGAAGCTTGGTGCTTTTCTTTGGACAACTGGGATCTGTTGTCCAATGGCCTTTTATTTTACATAAATAGCACCATGGTTTCTTTTCTTTGTTTTGATTAGAAGAGGATTTGGGCCCACCACCCCACCAGAGTGTTTTTGTGGGCCTGATGAAGACTCATTTTTAGATTTGTCCCCACCCTGTCAGAAGACTTACCATCCTTCTTCTTGTTGCCATCTTTGTCACCCCCTGTATGAACTTTTCTGTTCACCCTTGTTCTGACCCATTTGTCTGCCTTCTTTCCCAATTCTTGGGGAGAGGTCAGATCAGAGTCCACCAAGTACTGGTGCAACAAATCAGACACACAATTATTAAGAATATGGTCTCTCAGGATCAAGTTATACAGGCTGTCCTAATCAGTAACTTTACTGCCATGTAACCACCCCTCCAAGGCCTTCACTGAATGGTCAATTAAATCAACCCAGTCTTGTGAAGACTCCTTTTGGTCTCTCTGAACTTTATCCTGTATTGTTCAGTGGTTAAGCCATAACCATCCATGAGTGCATTCTTAAGAACTGTAAAATTATTGGCATCACTTTCTTTTACAGTAAGGAGCCTATCCCTACCTTTTCCACTAAATTATAGCCATAGGATAGCAGCCCACTGCCTTTGAGGGACATCCTGTACAACACAGGCCCTCTCAAGTGCAGCAAACCACTTGTTAATGTCATCCCCCTCCTTATAAGGGGGAACTATTGTAGGAGGCTGGACTGACTTGTAGTGAGTACCAAGGGGTACTTGCACCTTGCACCAGGCCCAGTTATCCCTTATTAGTGTATAGGGTGTTCTAGCAGCTCAGGCTGATAGATAATGGTAGCTTAGCAGAGCAGCTGAGGCTGAACTAGGAGACGTGTGAAGCTACTACAGTACCACTTAGTGTCATATGCACAATATCATAAGAAAACACAATACACAGTTATACTAAAAATAAAGGTACTTTATTTTTATGACAATATGCCAAAGTATCTTAGAGTGTACCCTCAGTGAGAGGATAGGAAATATACACAAGATATATATACACAATAGCAAAAATATGCAGTATAGTCTTAGAAAACAGTGCAAACAATGTATAGTTACAATAGGATGCAATGGGGACACATAGGGATAGGGGCAACACAAACCATATACTCCAAAAGTGGAATGCGAACCACGAATGGACCCCAAACCTATGTGAACTTGTAGAGGGTCGCTGGGACTATTAGAAAATAGTGAGAGTTAGAAAAATAACCCTCCCCAAGACCCTGAAAAGTGAGTGCAAAGTGCACTAAAGTTCCCCTAAGGATAAAGAAGTCGTGTTAGAGGAATAATGCAGGAAAGACAACAAACCAACAATGCAACAACGCTGGATTTCCAATCTGGGGGTACCTGTGGAACAAGGGGACCAAGTCCAAAAGTCACAAGCAAGTCGGAGATGGGCAGATGCCCAGGAAATGCCAGCTGCGGGTGCAAAGAAGCTTCTACTGGACAGAAGAAGCTGCGGTTTCTGCAGGAACGCAAAGGGCTAGAGACTTCCCCTTTGGAGGACGGATCCCTCTCCGCCTTGTAGAGTCGTGCAGAAGTGTTTTCCCGCCGAAAGAACGCCAACAAGCCTTGCTAGCTGCAAATTGTGCGGTTAGCGTTTTTGGATGCTGCTGTGGCCCAGAGGGACCAGGAGGTCGCAAATTGGACCAGGAGGTAGAGGGGACGTCGAGCAAGACAAGGAGCCCTCTTAGCAGCAGGTAGCTCCCGGAGAAGTGCCAGAAACAGGCACTACGAGGATGCGTGAAACGGTGCTCACACCGAAGTTACACAAAGGAGTCCCACGTCGCCGGAGACCAACTTAGAAAGTCGTGCAATGCAGGTTAGAGTGCCGTAGACCCAGGCTTGGCTGTGCACAAAGGTTTTCCGCCGGAAGTGCACAGGGGCCGGAGTAGCTGCAAAAGTCGCGGTTCCCAGCAATTCAGTCTAGCGAGGTGAGGCAAGGACTTACCTCCACCAAACTTGGACTGAAGAGTCACTGGACTGTGGGGGTCACTTGGACAGAGTTGCTGGATTCGAGGGACCTCGCTCGTCGTGCTGAGAGGAGACCCAAGGGACCGGTAATGCAGCTTTTTGGTGCCTGCGGTTGCAGGGGAAGATTCCGTCGACCCACGGGAGATTTCTTCGGAGCTTCTAGTGCAGAGAGGAGGCAGACTACCCCCACAGCATGCACCACCAGGAAAACAGTCGAGAAGGCGGCAGGATCAGCGTTACAGAGTTGCAGTAGTCGTCTTTGCTACTATGTTGCAGGTTTGCAGGCTTCCAGCGCGGTCAGCAGTCGATTCCTTGGCAGAAGGTGAAGAGAGAGATGCAGAGGAACTCGGATGAGCTCTTGCATTCGTTATCTAAAGTTTCCCCAGAGACAGAGACCCTAAATAGCCAGAAAAGAGGGTTTGGCTACCTAGGAGAGAGGATAGGCTAGCAACACCTGAAGGAGCCTATCACAAGGAGTCTCTGACGTCACCTGGTGGCACTGGCCACTCAGAGCAGTCCAGTGTGCCAGCAGCACCTCTTTTTCCAAGATGGCAGAGGTCTGGAGCACACTGGAGGAGCTCTGGACACCTCCCAGGGGAGGTGCAGGTCAGGGGAGTGGTCACTCCCCTTTCCTTTGTCCAGTTTGGCACCAGAGCAGGGCTAAGGGGTCCCCTGAACCGGTGTAGACTGGCTTATGCAGAATTGGGCACATCTGTGCCCAAGAAAGCATTTCCAGAGGCTGGGGGAGGCTACTCCTCCCCTGCCTTCACACCATTTTCCAAAGGGAGAGGGTGTAACACCCTCTCTCAGAGTAAGTCCTTTGTTCTGCCATCCTGGGCCAGGCCTGGCTGGACCCCAGGAGGGCAGCTGCCTGTCTGAGGGGTTGGCAGCAGCAGCAGCTGCAGTGAAACCCCAGGAAGGGCATTTTGGCAGTACCAGGGTCTGTGCTACAGACCACTGGGATCATGGGATTGTGCCAACTATGCCAGGATGGTATAGAGGGGGCAATTCCATGATCATAGACATGTTACATGGCCATATTCGGAGTTACCATTGTGAAGCTACATATAGGTAGTGACCTATATGTAGTGCACGCGTGTAATGGTGTCCCCGCACTCACAAAGTCCGGGGAATTGGCCCTGAACAATGTGGGGGCACCTTGGCTAGTGCCAGGGTGCTCTCACACTAAGTAACTTTGGACCTAACCTTTACCAGGTAAAGGTTAGACATATAGGTGACTTATAAGTTACTTAAGTGCAGTGAAAAATGGCTGTGAAATAACGTGGACGTTATTTCACTCAGGCTGCAGTGGCAGGCCTGTGTAAGAATTGTCAGAGCTCCCTATGGGTGGCAAAAGAAATGCTGCAGCCCATAGGTATCTCCTGGAACCCCAATACCCTGGGTACCTCAGTACCATATACTAGGGAATTATAAGGGTGTTCCAGTAAGCCAATGTAAATTGGTAAAATTGGTCACTAGCCTGTTAGTGACAATTTGGAAAGAAATGAGAGAGCATAACCACTGAGGTTCTGGTTAGCAGAGCCTCAGTGAGACAGTTAGGCACCACACAGGGAACACATACATATAGGCCACAAACTTATGAGCACTGGGGTCCTGACTAGCAGGGTCCCAGTGACACATAACAAACATACTGAAAACATAGGGTTTTCACTATGAGCACTGGGCCCTGGCTTGCAGGATCCCAGTGAGACAGTGAAAACACCCTGACATACACTCACAAACAGGCCAAAAGTGGGGGTAACAAGGCTAGAAAGAGGCTACTTTCTCACAACTATCTTGTGCAGATTCCTGGAATCATGCTCTTTTGCAGGATGACTATGGGGAATACTGCTGCTGCCACCATGGGTTTCTAAACCCAACTTATGTCTTTCCTTCTCTAGTTCTAAGGACTGTCTATCCAAATCCAGCTGTTGCTTTTTAAGCTTCAGTCTGGTTTGTTCCACTCTCAACTTATTGAGTTCCCTTTCTAACATTCTGTCATCAGGGTTGGTGGGAGGGACATGTCTTGAAACAGAGGTATGATGAGAATTGACAGAAGGAGACCTATCCCTAACAGAAGGCATCCTAACAGCTTGGTTAACAGAAACATCACTTCTACTGTGGTGAGAAGGAATACTCTTGTTAAGATGTGAGACAACCCTATCTGTATGGTGTGACTCAACCTCAGTACCAACTATGCTAGGCTGTCTAGTATTGGGCAGGCTAGGAAGTTTCTTTCCTGAATCTTTTCCTAGGGGAGTCCCTGGATCAGATTGGGAACCATTAGCTACTTTTTCAACAGATGGGGCCCTTTTGGCCTTATCTTGTTCTCTAAGCATGTTAAGCAATAATTCCAAATAAGGATTCTTCCCTACAGTCAAACCTCTTTCTACACAGAGACTCCTTGCTCCTTTCCAGCTAAGGTGATCATATGCAAGTTTGGACAGATCAACATTTTGGCCTGTGCCAGACATTTTAGAAAGAGTTTAAGTGACAGAAAAAGAGAGAAAACGTTTTTCAGAACTTTTTGGAAAGACAGAAAAAAACTTTTTAAACTTTTAAGAACTTTTTAGAAAGTTTAGAGGTACTTTTCAGCACTTAGAAAAGAGTGAAAAGAGGAAATGCAAAACTTTTTGGTTAGGTGTACATACACTGAACTTGTTTTGTATATTTTTCTCTTATGAAAAGTACAATGACAAAAGTGGTAAGTAGTCTCAAAGCACTTATCCCACAACTGCACAACCAATGTAGGAGGCTGGACTGGCTTGTAGTGAGTACCAAGGGGTACTTACACCTTGCACCAGGCCCAGTTATCCCTTATTAGTGTATAGGGTGTCTAGCAGCATAGGCTGATAGAAAAGGTAGCTTAGCAGAGCAGGTTAGGCTGAACTAAGAGACGAGTGAAGCTCCTACAGTACCACCAGTGTCACTTACACAATATAATAAGAAAACACAATACACAGATATACTAAAAATAAAGGTACTTTATTTTTATGACAATATGCCAAAAGTATCTCAGTGAGTACCCTCAGTATGAGGATAGCAAATATACACAAGATATATGTGCACAATACCAAAATATGCAGTAATAGCAATAGAAAACAGTGCAAACAATGTATAGTCACAATATAATGCAATGGGGGCACATAGGGATAGGGGCAACACAAACCATATACTCTAGAAGTGGAATGCGAACCACGAATGGACCCCAAACCTATGTGACCTCGTAGAGGGTCGCTGGGACTGTAAGAAAGCAGTGAGGGTTAGAAAAATAGCCCACCCCAAGACCCTGAAAAGTGGGTGCAAAGTGCACCTAAGTTCCCCAAAGAGCACAGAAGTCGTGATAGGGGAATTCTGAGGGAAAGACCAACACCAGCAATACAACAATGATGGATTTCCAGACGAGAGTAACTGTGGAACAAGGGGACCAAGTCCAAAAGTCACGATCAAGTCAGGAGTGGGTAGATGCCCAGGAAATGCCAGCTGTGGATGCAAAGAAGCTGCCACCGGATGGTAGAAGCTGAGGATTCTGAACGAACGACAAGGGCTAGAAACTTCCCCTTTGGAGGATAGATGTCCCATGTCGTGAAGAGTCGTGCAGAAGTGTTTTCCCGCAGAAAGACCGCAAACAAGCCTTGCTAGCTGCAAGGGTCGCGGTTAGGGTTTTTGGATGCTGCTGTGGCCCAGGAGGGACCAGAATGTCGCCAACTGCGTGAGGAGACAGAGGGGGCACCCAGCAAGAGAAGGAGCCCACTCAGAAGCAAGCAGCACCCGCAGAAGTGCCGGAACAGGCACTACGAAGTGGAGTGAATCGGTGCTCACCCGAAGTTGCACAAGAGAGTCCCACGCCGCCGGAGGACAACTCAGGAGGTCGTGCAATGCAGGTTAGAGTGCCGGGGACCCAGGCTTGGCTGTGCACAAAGGAAATCCTCGGTGAGTGCACAGGAGCCGGAGTAGCTGCAAAACACACGGTTCCCAGCAATGCAGTCTGGCGTGGGAAGGCAAGGACTTACCTCCACCAAACTTGGACTGAAGAGTCACTGGACTGTGGGAGTCACTTGGACAGAGTTGCTGAGTTCAAGGGACCTCGCTCGTCGTGCCGAGAGGAGACCCAGAGGACCGGTGATGCAGTTCTTTGGTGCCTGCGGTTGCAGGGGGAAGATTCCATCGACCCACGGGAGATTTCTTCGGAGCTTCTAGTGCAGAGAGGAGGCAGACTACCCCCACAGCATGCACCACCAGGAAAACATTCGAGAAGGCGGCTGGATCAGCGTTACAGTGTCGCAGTAGTCGTCGTTGCTACTTTGTTGCAGTTTTGCAGGCTTCCAGCGCGGTCAGCAGTCGATTCCTTGGCAGAAGGTGAAGAGAGAGATGCAGAGGAACTCTGGTGAGCTCTTGCATTCGTTATCTAAAGAATTCCCCAAAGCAGAGACCCTAAATAGCCAGAAAAGGAGGTTTGGCTACTTAGGAGAGAGGATAGGCTAGCAACACCTGAAGAAGCCTATCAGAAGGAGTCTCTGACGTCACCTGCTGGCCCTGGCCACTCAGAGCAGTCCAGTGTGCCAGCAGCACCTCTGTTTCCAAGATGGCAGAGGTCTGGAGCACACTGGAGGAGCTCTGGGCACCTCCCAGGGGAGGTGCTGGTCAGGGGAGTGGTCACTCCCCTTTCCTTTATCCAGTTTCGCGCCAGAGCAGGGCTGGGGGATCCCTGAACCGGTGTAGACTGGCTTATGCAGAGATGGGCACCATCTGTGCCCATCAAAGCATTTCCAGAGGCTGGGGGAGGCTACTCCTCCCCAGCCCTGACACCTTATTCCAAATGGAGAGGGTGTAACACCCTCTCTCTGAAGAAGTTCTTTGTTCTGCCTTCCTGGGCCAAGCCTGGCTGGACCCCAGGAGGGCAGAAACCTGTCTGAGGGGTTGGCAGCAGCAGCAGCTGCAGTGAAACCCCGGGAAAGGTAGTTTGGCAGTACCCGGGTCTGTGCTAGAGACCCGGGGAATCATGGGATTGTCTCCCCAATATCAGGATGGCATTGGTGGGGTAATTCCATGATCTTAGACATGTTACATGGCCATATTCGGAGTTACCATTGTGAAGCTACACATAGTTAGTGACCTATATGTAGTGCACGCGTGTAATGGTGTCCCCGCACTCACAAAGTCCGGGGAATTGGCCCTGAACAACGTGGGGGCACCTTGGCTAGTGCCAGGGTGCCCACACACTAAGTAACTTAGCACCCAACCTTTACCAGGTAAAGGTTAGACATATAGGTGACTTATAAGTTACTTAAGTGCAGTGTAAAATGGCTGTGAAATAACGTGGACGTTATTTCACTCAGGCTGCAGTGGCAGGCCTGTGTTAGAATTGTCAGAGCTCCCTATGGGTGGCAAAAGAAATGCTGCAGCCCATAGGGATCTCCTGGAACCCCAATACCCTGGGTACCTCAGTACCATATACTAGGGAATTATAAGGGTGTTCCAGTATGCCAATGTAAATTGGTGAAATTGGTCACTAGCCTGTTAGTGACAATTTGGAAAGAAATGAGAGAGCATAACCACTGAGGTTCTGATTAGCAGAGCCTCAGTGAGACAGTTAGTCATAACACAGGTAACACATACAGGGCACACTTATGAGCACTGGGGCCCTGGCTGGCAGGGCCCCAGTGACACATACAACTAAAACAACATATATGCAGTGAAATATGGGGGTAACATGCCAGGCAAGATGGTACTTTCCTACAGCCACTCAGAGCAGTCCAGTGTGCCAGCAACACCTCTGTTTCCAAGATGGCAGAGGTCTGGGGCACACTGGAGGAGCTCTGGGCACCTCCCCTGGGAGGTGCAGGTCAGGGGAGTGGTCACTCCCCTTTCCTTTGTCCAGTTTCATGCCAGAGCAGGGCTGGGGGATCCTTAAACCGGTGTAGACTGGCTTATGCAGAGATGGGCAGCATCTGTACCCATCAAAGCATTTCCAGAGGCTGGGGGAGGCTACTCCTCCCCAGCCATCACACCTATTTCCAAAGGGAGAGGGTGTCATACCCTCTCTCAGAGGAAATCCTTTGTTCTGCCTTCCTGGGCCAGGGCTGCCTGGACCCCAGGAGGGCAGAAACCTGTCTGAGGGGTTGGCAGCAGCAGCAGCTGCAGTGGAGACCCTGGAAAGGCAGTTTGGCAGTACCCGGGTTCTGTGCTAGAGACCCGGGGGATCATGGAATTGTCTCCCCAATGCCAGAATGGCATTGGGGTGACAATTGCATGATCTTAGACATGTTACATGGCCATGTTCGGAGTTACCATTGTGACGCTATACATCTGTCGTGACATATGTATAGTGCACGCGTGAAATGGTGTCCCCGCACTCACAATGTTCGGGGAAATGGCCCTGAACTATGTGGGGGCACCTTTGCTAGTGCAAGGGTGCCCTCACACTTAGTAACTTTGCACCTAACATTCAGCAAGTGAAGGTTAGATATATAGGTGACTTCTAAGTTACTTAAGTGCATTGAAAATGGCTGTGACATAGTGTGTGCACTATTTCATGCAGGCTGCAATGGCAGTCCTGTGTAAGGGTTTGTCTGCGCTCCCTACGGGAGGCAAAAAAAAATGCTGCAGCCCATATGGATCTCCTGGAACCCCAATGCCCTGGTTACCTAAGTACCATATACTAGGGACTCATAAGGGGGGTCCAGTGTGAAAATTGGAATTGGTAAATTAAGTCAGTGGCATATAGTGACAAATTTAAAAGAAGAGAGAGCATAAGCACTGAGTTTCTGATTAGCGGAGTCTCAGTGACACAGTTAGGCACTACGCAGGCATACACATTAGGCCACAGACTATGAGCATTGGGGTCCTGGATAGCAGGATACGAGTGAGATAGGCAAAGCATACTGACATATAGATTTTTATCTATGAGCACTGGGGTTATGGCTAGCAGGATCCCAGTGACACAGTAAAAACAGACTGACACACACTCATAAACAGGGCAAAAGTGGGGGTAACCATGCTAGAAAGAGGCTACTTTCCTACATAGTGCACGCGTGTAGTGGTGTCCCTGCACTCACGAAGTCCGGGGAATTGGCCCTGGACAGCGTCGGGGCACCTTTGCTAGTGCAAGGGTGCCCTCACACTTAGTAACTTTGCACCTAGCCTTCAGTAAATGAAGATTAGACATATAGGTGACTTGTAAGTTACTTAAGTGCAGTGAAAATGGCTGTGAAATAGTGTGTGCACTATTTCACGCAGGCTGCAGTGGCAGTCCTGTGAAATGGTTTGTCTGAGCTCCTTATGGGTGGCAAAAGAAATGCTGCAGCCCATAAGGATCTCCTGGAATACCAATGCCCTGGGTACCTAGGTACCATATACTAGGGACTTATAAGGGGGGTCCAGTGTGAAAATTGGAATTGGTAAATTAAGTCAGTAGTCTATAGTGACACATGTGAAAGTATAAAGAGCATAAACACTGAGGTTCTGGTTAGCAGAGCCGCAGTGGCACTGCACTTAAGTAACTTATAAGTCACCTATATGTCTAACCCTCACTTAGTGAAGGTTAGGTGCAAAGTTAATTAGTGTGAGGGCACCCTGGCACTAGCGTAGGTGCCCCCACATTGTTCAGAGCAAATTCCCTGGACTTTGTGAGTGAGGGGACACCATTACAAGCGTGAACTACATATAGGTCAATACCTATATGTAGCGTCACAATGGTAACTCCGAACATGTCCATGTAACATGTCTAGGATCATGGAATTGTCACCCCATTGGGGGGACAATTCCATGCATCCCTGAGGCTCCAGCATAGAGCCCGGCTACTGCCAAACTAACACTCTGGGGTTTTCTCTGCAGCTACCGCTGCTGCCAACCGTCAGACAGGTTTCTGCCCCCCTGTGTACTGCGTGAACTGCAGCTGCTAGAGCTTCTGTGCACTTTTGCAAGACTTCCTTCGTGCACAGCACAGCCCAGGTCCCCCCAGCACTCCGGCCTGCATTGCCCAACTCGCTGAGTTGACCTCCTACTTCGTGGGACTCCCTTTTGTTGTGCTGAGACGACCACCGTGCTCAGATCTTCTGAACGCCTGTTCAGGTGCTTCTGCTGGTGATGCCTGCTTCTGCTTGGGCTCTCTGTATTGCTGAGCGCCCCCTCTGTCTCCTCATCCAAGGGGCGACCTCCTGGTACTTCCTGGACCCTGGCAGCACCCAAAATCCTCAACCGTGACTCTTGCAGCTAGCAAGGCTTGTTTGCGGTCTTTCTGCGTGGAAACACCTCTGGATCCTTCCACCCGGAGGCAGCACTTTTGCACCTTTATCCGGGGTTTAGTGGGCTCCTGCCCCCCCCCGGACACTTACATGACTCTTGGACTTGGTCCCCTTCCTTTGCAGGTCCTCAGGTCCAGGAATCCGTTTTCAGTGCTTTGCAGTCAGTTGTTGTCTTTACAGAATACCCTATTTCGACTTTACTGTCTTTCTGGGGTAGTAGGGTAACTTTACTCCTACTTTTCAGGATCTTGGGGTGGGGTATCTTGGACACCCTCAGTGTTTTCTTACACTCCCAGCGACCCTCTACACACTACACTAGGCCTGGGATCCATTTGTGGTTCGCATTCCACTTTTGGAGTGTATGGTTTGTTTGCCCCTAGGCATATTGTCTACTATTGCATTCTATTGTGTTCTACAGTGTTTGCACTACTTTTCTGTTTACTTACCTGATTTTGGTTTGTGTGTATATTACTTACCTCCCAAGGGAGTATATCCTCTGAGATACTTTTGACATATTGTCACTGTAGGAAAGTACCATCTTGCCTGGCATGTTACCCCCATATTTCAATGTATATATGTTGTTTTAGTGTATGTGTCACTGGGACCCTGCCAGCCAGGGCCCCAGTGATCATAAGTGTGCCCGGTATGTGTTCCCTGTGTGATGACTAACTGTCTCACTGAGGCTCTGTGAAGTGGAATGCGAACCACGAATGGACCCCAAACCTATGTGAGCTTGTAGAGGGTTGAGATGTAAAAAAACAGTGAGGGTTAGAAAAATAGCCCACCCCAAGACCCTGTAAGGTGTAAAGTGCACCTACAACCCCCAGAGAACACAGAAGTCGTGATAGGGGGATTCTGCAAGGAAAACCAACACCAGCAAAGCAATAACAGTGGCTTTCCGGACCTGAGTACCTGTAAGACAAGGGAACCAAGTCCAAGAGTCGCGACAGTGTCGAGAGTGGGCAGGAGCCCAGGAAATGCCACCTGAGGGTGCAAGGAAGCTGCCACCGGATGGAAGAAGCTTGGTGTTTTGCAAGAACGAAGAGGACTAGGAACTTCCCCTTTGGAGGATGGATGTCCCACGTGGTGAAGAAGCTTGCAGAGGTGTTCCCACACAGAAAGACCGCAAACAAGCCTTGCTAGCTGCAAGGGTCGCGGTTAGGGTTTTTGGATGCTGCTGTGGCCCAGGAGGGACCAGGATGTCGCCACTTGGATGAGGAGACTGAGGGGGCGCCCAGCAAGTCAGGGAGCCCTCACAGAAGCAGGCAGCACCCACAGAAGTACCAGAACAGGCACTTAGAAGAGGAGTGAACCGGAGTCCACGCGAAGTCACAAAAGGGAGTCCCAAGACGCCGGAGGACAACTCATAAGGTTGTGCACTGCAGGTTAGAGTGTCGGGGACCCAGGCTTGGCTGTGCACTAAAGTTCCCCAAAGGACATAGAAGTCGTGATAGGGGAATTCTGCAGGAAAGACACAAACCAGCAATGCAACAACAATGGATTTCCAGTCGAGGGTACCTGTGGAACAAGGGGACCAAGTCCAAAAGTCACAAGCAAGTCGGAGATGGGCAGATGCCCAGGAAATGCCAGCAGTGGGTGCAAAGAAGCTGCTACTGGACAGTAGAAGCTGAGGATTCTGCAGGAACGACAAGGGCTAGAGACTTCCCCTTTGGAGGATGGATCCCCCACGCCGTGGAGAGTCGTGCAGAAGTGCTTTCCTGAAGAAAGACCGCCAACAAGCCTTGCTAGCTGCAAGTCGTGCGGTTAGCGTTTTTGGATGCTGCTGTGGCCCAGGAGGGACCAGGATGTTGCCAATTGCGTCAGGGGACGGAGGGGGTGCCCAGCAAGACAAGGAGCCCTCTCAGAAGCAGGCAGCACCTGCAGAAGTGCCGGAACAGGCACTACGAAGAGGAGTGAAACGGTGCTCACCCGAAGTCGCACAAAGGAGTCCCACGTCGCCGGAGGACAACTTAGAAAGTCGTGCAATGCAGGTTAGAGTGCCGTGGACCCAGGCTTGGCTGTGCACAAAGGATTTCCGCCGGAAGTGCACAGAGGCCGGAGTAGCTGCAAAAGTCGCGGTTCCCAGCAATGCAGTCTGGCGTGGGGAGGCAAGGACTTACCTCCACCAAACTTGGACTGAAGAGTCACTGGACTGTGGGAGTCACTTGGACAGAGTTGCTGGACTCAAGGGACCTCGCTCGTCGTGC
Organism: Pleurodeles waltl; assembly: GCF_031143425.1. Classification (NCBI taxonomy): domain Eukaryota; kingdom Metazoa; phylum Chordata; class Amphibia; order Caudata; family Salamandridae; genus Pleurodeles; species Pleurodeles waltl. Next base: position 853,279,077 of record NC_090444.1, read on the forward strand.
TGAGAGGAGACCCAGGGTACCGGTGATGCAGTTCTTTGGTGCCTGCGGTAGCAGGGGGAAGATTCCGTCGACCCACGGGAGATTTCTTCGGAGCTTCTAGTGCAGAGAGGAGGCAGACTACCCCCACAGCATGCACCACCAGGAAAACAGTCGAGAAGGCGGCAGGATCAGCGTTACAGAGTTGCAGTAGTCGTCTTTGCTACTTTGTTGCAGTTTTGCAGGCTTCCAGCGCGGTCAGCAGTCGATTCCTTGGCAGAAGGTAAAGAGTGAGATGCAGAGGAACTCGGATGAGCTCTTGCATTCGTTATCTAAGGAAATCCCCAAAGCAGAGACCTTAAATAGCTAGAAAAGAGGGTTTGGCTACTTAGGAGAGAGGATAGGCTAGCAACACCTGAAGGAGCCTATCAGAAGGAGTCTCTGACGTCATCTGCTGGCCCTGGCCACTCAGAGCAGTCCAGTGTGCCAGCAGCACCTCTGTTTCCAAGATGGCAGAGGTCTGGAGCACACTGGAGGAGCTCTGGGCACCTCCCAGGGGAGGTGCAGGTCAGGGGAGTGGTCACTCCCCTTTCCTTTGTCCAGTTTTGCGCCAGAGCAGGGCTGAGGGGTCCCTGAACCGGTGTAGACTGGCTTATGCAGAAATGGGCACCATCTGTGCCCATGAAAGCATTTCCAGAGGCTGGGGGAGGCTACTCCTCCCCAGCCCTGACACCTTTTTCCAAAGGGAGAGGGTGTAACACCCTCTCTCTGAGGAAGTCCTTTGTTCTGCCATCCTGGGCCAAGCCTGGCTGGACCCCAGGAGGGCAGAAACCTGTCTGAGGGGTTGGCAGCAGCAGCAGCTGCAGTGAAACCCCGGGAAAGGTAGTTTGGCAGTACCCAGGTCTGAGCTACAGACCTGTGGGATCATGGGATTGTGCCAACAATGCCAGGATGGCATAGAGGGGGCAATTCCATGATCATAGACATGTTACATGGCCATATTCGGAGTTACCATTGTGAAGCTACACATAGGTATTGACCTATGTGTAGTGCACGCGTGTAATGGTGTCCCCGCACTCACAAAGTCCGGGGAATTTGCCCTGAACAATGTGGGGGCACCTTGGCTAGTGCCAGGGTGCCCACACACTAAGTAACTTTGCACCTAACCTTTACCAGGTAAAGGTTAGACATATAGGTGACTTATAAGTTACTTAAGTGCAGTGGTAAATGGCTGTGAAATAACGTGGACATTATTTCACTCAGGCTGCAGTGGCAGGCCTGTGTAAGAATTGTCAGAGCTCCCTATGGGTGGCAAAAGAAATGCTGCAGCCCATAAGGATCTCCTGGAACCCCAATACCCTGGGTACCTTAGTACCATATACTAGGGAATTATAAGGGTGTTCCAGTATGCCAATGTAAATTGGTGAAATTGGTCACTAGCCTGTTAGTGACAATTTGAAAGAAATGAGAGAGCATAACCACTGAGGTTCTGGATAGCAGAGCCTCAGTGAGACAGTTAGTCATAACACAGGTAACACATTCAGGGCACACTTATGAGCACTGGGGCCCTGGCTGGCAGGGTCCCAGTGACACATACAACTAAAACAACATATATACAGTGAAAAATGGGGGTAACATGCCAGGCAAGATGGTACTTTCCTACACCTCTCTCCAAGAACTGGGAAAGAAGGCAGACAAATGGGTCAGACCATGTTTGAGCAGAAAAGCTCATACAGGGGTGACAAGGATGGCAAAAAGAAAGATGGTGAAATATCTCAGGACAAGCATGGCAATAAAAGTAAACATAAAGATCCTTCTTCAGGTCCAAAACACGCCTCTGGGGGTGGGGATAAAACTTCTTCATCTTCTTCAAACTCTTCACACAATCAGAAAAAGCCTTAGTGCTATGTTTGTAGAAATAAAGGCCATTGGCCAGGGGATAAGTCCTGCACAGGTAAAGCCCCTGAGCCTACTACCACTAAGACATCAGACTCTAGTGCCCCTAGCAGTAGTGGTAATAGTGGTGGGACTACTGGCAATAGTCAAACTAAAGGTGTAGTTGGGTTCACTTTTGGGACCATAATAGAAACTGGGTTAGACAGTCCCAAGAGAGTTTCTGTCACACCTGGTGGCATTGGCCTTGCCACATTAGCTGCCTGTCCCCTTAACATGGATAAGTACAAGCAGTCAATCTTAATAAATGGTGTTGAGGCCCAGGTCTACAGGGGCACAGGTGCCAGTATCACTTTGGTGAATGAAAACGTAGTGTCACCTGCACAACATCTCCTTGCACAGAATTACCAAGTTACTGATGTCAATAACTCCACTCAGTCTCTCCCCTTAGCTGTAGTTCAACTTAGTTGGGGTGGAGTTACTGACACTAAGCAGCTGGTGGTGGTATCACCTATCTTACCTGTAGATTGTCTCTTAGGGAATGACCTAGAGGCCTCAGGTTGGGCTGAGATACAGTTTAATACCCATGCATCCATGCAGGGTATCCCTGAAGAATTGCTTCCTCTCGTTTCTGGTAAAATGAAAAAGCAAATGAGAGAAAAAGGCCTGAAATCTCAGGATCCCTTTCTGCCAACAGGTAAAAAGGGTATCAAAGCATCCCTTCCCAAATCTGCCACTAAGGATACCATTCCTGTGGTGGGAGAAACCTCTCCTGGGGTGGAACCTGTACCAAAGGAGCCACCAGCTACCACAGCTGAACTCCCAGAGGTAAAAGTACCTCTCTTTGGAACTACTAATCCAGATGTCCAAAACTGCACCATTTTAGTAAATATGGAGACTCCCTCCAGCCCTCCCAGAGAAACTTTAGTGCAGCAACCCTGCACTGCCTTAAAGCACTTAGCCATGTCCTGGTGTGGAGCTTATAGGACAGCAGACCTGTCCTGCTCCAACTCAAGAGAAACAGCAACTCTGTTCTCTCTTACAGTCATATGGACAAAGTTTTTGCCCAGCTGTGGCTTTATTGAGGCAGCATCCCTGTCTAGCATTTACTGCATTTGACATAGGCCCAGTGGACCAATCCCACTGCCCAACTTTAAAACATACTAATAGGAATTCTGAGAATTTACACTCACACTGTTTGTTAGGTAAAAATCTCCAAACAGGGTGGTTTACATCCCCACAGGGAAGTAACCATACAGTGGATGATAAAGGGAGTAACCGCTCTATTGCAGATCTACTCTCCACTTATCACCACTTAGACAATAAACTCTCAACTGGCCAAGGTTAGCCTTATTTTCCATCGTTTGTGGGGGGAGGGGTTGTGTAGGAAAATAGCCTCTTTCTAGCATGGTTACCCCTACTTTTGCCCTGTTTGTGAGTGTGTGTCAGTGTGTTTTCACTGTGTCACTGGGATCCTGCTAGCCAGAACCCCAGTGCTCATAGATAAAAATCTATATGTCAGTATGTTTTTCCTGTCTCGCTGGGATCCTGCTATCCAGGACCCCAGTGCTCATAGTCTGTGGCCTAATGTGTATGCCTGTGTAGTACCTAACTGTGTCACTGAGGCTACGCTAATCAGAACCTCAGTGCTTATGCTCTCTCTGCTTTTAAATTTGTCACTGTAGGCCAGTGACTTCATTTACCAATTTCAATTGGCACACTGGACTCCCCTTATAAGTCCTTAGTATATGGTACTTAGGTAACCAGGGCATTGGGGTTCCAGGAGATCCATATGGGCTGCAGCATTTCTTTTGCCACCTATAGGGAGCTCAGACAAACCCTTACACAGGACTGCCATTGCAGCCTGCGTGAAATAGTGCACACAATATTTCACAGCCATTTTCACTGCACTTAAGTAAATTATAAGTCACCTATATGTCTAACCTTCACTTGCTGAAGGTTAGGTGTGAAGTTACTAAGTGTGAGGGCACCCTTGCACTATCAAAGGTGCCCCAACATAGTTCAGGGCCATTTCCCCAGACTTTGTGAGTGTGGGGACACCATTACACGTGTGCACTACATTTAGATCAATACCTATATGTAGCTTCACAACGGTAACTCCACATATGGCCATGTAACATTTCTAAGATCATGGAATTGTCCCCCATTCCAAATCTGGTATTGGGGAGCAAATTCCATGCATCCTGGGGGCTCCACCATGGACCCCAGTACTGCCAAACCAGCTCCTTGAGGCTTGCACTGCAGCTACAGCAGCTGCCACCTCACAGACAGTGTTCTGCCCTCCTGGGGTCTGGGCAACCCAGTCCCAGGAAGGCAGAACAAATCATTTCCTCTGAGAGCAGGGTGTTACACCCTCTCCCTTTGGAAATAGGTGTTACAGGCTGGGGAGGGGTAGCCTCACCCAGCCTCTGGAAATGCTTTGAAGGGCACAGGTGGTGTGTAGGAGGCTGGCCTGGCTTGTAGTGGGTACCAAGGGGTACTTACACTCTGTACCAGGTCCAGTTATCCCTTATTAGTGTAGAAGAGGTGTTTCTAGCAGCTTAGGCTGATAGAAGGTAGCTATAGCAGTCCAGCTTAGGCTGAACTAGGAGACATGCAAAGCTCCTACTATACCACTGGTGTCATATGCACAATATCATAAGAAAACACAATACACAGATATACTAAAAATAAAGGTACTTTATTTTTATGACAATATGCCAAAAGTATCTCAGTAAGTACCCTCAGTATGAGGATAGCAAATATACACAAGATATATGTACAAAATACCAAAAATATGCAGTAATAGCAATAGAAAGCAATGCAAGCAATGTACAGTCACAATAGATTGCAATGAGAGCACATAGGTATAGGGGCAACACAAACCATATACTCTAGAAGTGGAATGCGAACCACGAATGGACCCCAATCCTATGTGAGCTTGTAGAGGGTCGCTGGGACTGTAAGAAAACAGTGTGGGTTAGAAAAATAGCCCACTCCAAGACCCCGAAAAGTGGGTGCAAAGTACACCTAAGTTCCCCAGAGAGCACAGAAGTCGTGATAGGGGAATTCTGCAAGGAAGACCAACACCAGCAATGCAACAACGATGGATTTCCGGACGAGAGTACCTGTGGAACAAGGGGACGTAGTCCAAGAGTCACGATCAAGTTGGGAATGGGCAGATGCCCAGGAAATGCCAGCTGTGGGTGCAAAGAAGCTGCCACTGGATGGTAGAAGCTGTGGATTCTGCAAGAACGAAGAGGACTAGGAACTTCCCCTTTGGAGGATGGATGTCACACGTCGTGAAGAAGCTTGCAGAGGTGTTTCCGTGCAGAAAGACCACAAACAAGCCTTGCTAGCTGCAAGGGTTGCGTTTAGGGTTTTTGGATGCTGCTGTGGCCCAGGAGGGACCAGGATGTCGCCAATTGCGTGAGGAGACAGAGGGGGCGTCCAGCAATACAAAGAGCCCGCTCAGAAGCAAGCAGCACCCGCAGAAGTGCCAAAACAGGCACTACAAAGAAGAGTGAACCGGACATCACCCGAAGTCACAAAAGAAGGTCCCACGATGCCGGAGAACAACTCAGGAGGTCGTGCAGTGCAGGTTAGAGTGTCGGGGACCCAGGCTTGGCTGTGCACAAAGGAAATCCTGGAAGAGTGCACAGGAGCCGGAGCAGCTGCAAATCACGCAGTACCCAGCAATGCAGTCTAGCGTGGGGAGGCAAGGACTTACCTCCACCAAACTTGGACTGAAGAGTCACTGGACTGTTGGAGGCACTTGGACAGAGTTGCTGAGTTCCAGGGACCACGCTCGTCGTGATGAGAGGGAACCCAGAGGACCGGTGATGCAGTCTTTTGGTGCCTGCGGTTGCAGGGGGAAGATTTCGTTGACCCACAGGAGATTTCTTCAGAGCTTCTAGTGCAGAGAGGAAGCAGACTACCCCCACAGCATGCACCACCAGGAAAACAGTTGAGAAGGCGGCCGGATCAGCGATACAAGGTTGCAGTAGTCGTCTTTGCTACTTTGTTGCGGTTTTGCAGGCGTCCAGAGCAGTCAGCGGTCGATTCCTTGGCAGAAGGTGAAGAGAGAGATGCAGAGGAACTCTGATGAGCTCTTGCATTCGTTATCTAAAGAATTCCCCAAAGCAGAGACCCTAAATAGCCAGAAAAGGAGGTTTGGCTACCTAGGAAGGAGGATAGGCTAGCAACACAGGTAAGAGCCTATCAGAAGGAGTCTCTGACGTCACCTGCTGGCCCTGGCCACTCAGAGCAGTCCAGTGTGCCAGCAGCACCTCTGTTTCCAAGATGGCAGAGGTCTGGAGCACACTGGAGGAGCTCTGGGCACCTCCCAGGGGAGGTGCAGGTCAGGGGAGTGGTCACTCCCCTTTCCTTTCTCCAGTTTCGCACCAGAGCAGGGCTGGAGGATCCGTGAACCGGTGTAGACTGGCTTATGCAGAGATGGGCACCATCTGTGCCCATCAAAGCATTTCCAGAGGCTGGGGGAGGCTACTCCTCCCCAGCCCTGACACCTTTTTCCAAGGGGAGAGGGTGTAACACCGTCTCTCTGAGGAAGTCCTTTGTTCTGCCTTCCTGGGCCAAGCCTGCCTGGACCCCAGGAGGGCAGAAACCTGTCTGAGGGGTTGGCAGCAGCTAAAGTGAAACCCCGGGAAAGGTAGTTTGGCAGTACCCGGGTCTGTGCTAGAGACTCGGGGGATCATGGAATTGTCTCCCCAATGCCAGAATGGCATTGGGGTGACAATTCCATGATCTTAGAAATGTTACATGGCCATGTTCGGAGTTACCATTGTGACGCTATACATATGTAGTGACATATGTATAGTGCACACGTGTAATGGTGTCCCCGCACTCACAAAGTCCGGGGAATTTGCCCTGAACAATGTGGGGGCACCTTAGCTAGTGCCAGGGTGCCCACACGCTAAGTAACTTAGCACCCAACCTTTACCAGGTAAAGATTAGACATATAGGTGACTTATAAGTTACTTAAGTGCAGTGGTAAATGCCTGTGAAATAACGTGGACGTTATTTCACTCAGGCTGCAGTGGCAGGCCTGTGTAAGAATTGTCAGAGCTCCCTATGGGTGGCAAAAGAAAAGCTGCAGCCCATAGGGATCTCGTGGAACCCCAATACCCTGGGTACCTGAGTACCATATACTAAGGAATTATAAGGGTGTTCCAGTATGCCAATGTAAATTGGTGAAATTGGTCACTAGCCTGTTAATGACAATTTGGAAACAAATGAGAGAGCATAACCACTGAGGTTCTGGTTAGCAGATCCTCAGTGAGACAGTTAGTCATCACACAGGTAACACATACAGGGCACACTTATGAGCACTGGGGCCCTGGCTGGTAGGGTCCCAGTGACACATACAACTAAAACAACAGATATACAGTGAAATATGGGGGTAACATGCCAGGCAAGATGGTACTTTCCTACAGGTCCTTCCACTGATATTTATGCCAATAAACCCTCTAGTGTAGCTGGGAGTGGGAAGGGATCACACACCAGTAGGGCTCCCTTCACAACTAGAGGCCAGGTCACTAGGGTGGCCCAAGTTAGGGAAAGATCTGCCTCTGCCAATTCCCATGTTACTTCCCACACTTCTAACTCTGAGGACCAGTCCCTAGATAGGGAACTCAGAAAGCTGAGGTTAGAGGAGGTCAGTCTGAGGCTACAGCAGCAGCAGTTGGCCTTAGACAGGGAATCCCTGGCTGTGGAAAGGCAAAGGCAGGGGTTGGGGTTAGTCCCCCATGGTGGCAGCAGCAGTTTCAGGAATCCAGTGTTAGGAAACCTACATTTGATTCCAGATATCTGCAAAAAGTTGTTCCCCCTTACAAGGATAGGGATGACATCTATAAGTGGTTTGCTGCACGTGAGATGGCCTGTAAAGTTCTGAGGGTCCCTCAAGTTCAGTGGGCTACTATCCTGTGACTATCTTTCACTGGCAAGGGGAGAGACAGACTCCTTATTGTGGGGGAGGATGATGCAGATAACTATCACATACTCAAGAGTACGCTCTCAGGTGGTCTTGGCTTAACCACTGAAAAATTTAGAATAAAGTTCAGAGAGACCAGAAAGGAGTCATCACAGGATTGGACAGATTTTGTAGACTGTTCAGTGAAGGCCCTAGAAGGTTGGCTAAATGGCAGTAGGGTGACTGACTATGAAAGCCTATATAACTTAATTCTGAAAAAGCATATATTGAACAATTGTGTGTCTGATTTGTTACATCAGTATCTTGTGGACTCAGATCTGACCTCTCCCCAAGAATAGGGAAAGAAGGCAGACAAATGGGTCAGAACAAGGGTGAGCAGAAAGGCTCATACAGGGGGTGACAAAGACAGCAAGAAGAAGGATGGTAAGTCTCATGACAAGGGTGGGGACAAAGATAAAAAATCATCAGAGTCTTCATCAGGCCCACAAAATTCCTCTGGGGGTGGTGGGTCCAAATCCTCTTCACACAATCAGAAAAAGCCATGGTGTTATCTTTGTAAAACAAAAGGCCATTGGGCAAGTGACTCCACTTGTCCAAAAAGAAACACCAAACCTCCTACCACCACAACCCCCACTGCTCCCACTAGTGCCCCTAGTAATAGCAGTGGTGTTGGGAAAAACACTACACATAGCCAGTCAAAGGGTGTAGCTGGGCTCACGTTTGGTAATGTAGTGGGGGTTGGTCTAGTTAGTGAGACCACTGAGGCTGTTTTAGTCTCTGATGGCGGCATTGACCTTGCCACCTTAGTTGCTTGTCCCCTTAATATGGATAATTACAAGCAACTACCCCTAATAAATGGAGTTCAGGTTGAGGCCTACAGGGACACAGGTGCCAGTGTCACTATGGTGATGGAGAAACTGGTAGCCCCTGAACAACACATACGTGGTCATCAGTACCAAGTGACAGCCACCCACAACAACATTGTTAGCCACCCCATGGCTGTTGTGAATCTCAACTGGGGGGAGGGTTACTGGTCAAAAGTAAGTTGTGGTATCCACTGACATACCTGTAGAGTGTCTCTTAGGAAATGATTTGGAGACTTCAGCTTGGGCTGAAGTGGAGTTGGAGGCCCATGCAGCAATGCTGGGCATTCCAGGGCATATCTTTGCTCTTACCAGGGCTCAGGCCAAGAACCAAAGAGGACAGGGAAACTTGGATCCTGGAACAATGGACCAAGTGCTCCCAAAAACTAGGGGTAGGAAGGGCAAACCCTTGTCCACTATCCTTCCCTCTCCAGGTGATTCTCCTTTTGATCAGGAGGAGTCTTCTCCCTGTGCAGAACTTACACCAGAGGAGCTTGAAGCTGACACAGATGAGCCTTTGGGTGCAGGGGAGCCTGCCAGGGAGGAACTGAGTGTGGCACAGAAGACCTGTCTCACACTAGAGGGTTTCAGACAGCAAGCTGTCAAACAGCCGAATGGGGATGTCAGTGACAGCCACAGAGTTTACTGGGAGAATAATCTCCTCTATACTGAAGCAAGGGACCCTAAACCTGGTGCCACCAGGAGACTGGTCATCCCCCTACAGTATAGGGAATTCCTTCTAACTCTAGCTCATGACATTCCTTTGGCTGGACATTTGGGGCAAAGTAAAACATGGGACAGACGTGTTCCCCATTTTCACTGGCCTCATATGTCATAGGACACTAAGGACTTTTGTTGCTCCTGTGTCAACTGCCAAGCCAGTGGCAAAACTGGTGGTACCCCAAAGGCCCCTTATTCCCACTGCAGTGGTGGGCGTGCCCTTTGAGAGGGTAGGGTTTGACATTGTTAGCCCCCTTGACCCTCCAATAGCTTTGGGCAATAGATTCATCCTTGTGGTGGTGGACCATGCCACAAAGTATCCAAAATCTATGTTCTTAAGCACCTGCAGTGGCAAAGGCCCTCCTGGGAATATTTTCCAAGGTGGGTTTCCCTAAGACAGAGGTAGTAACTTCATGTCTGCATACCTCAAAGCAATGTGGAAGGAATGTGGTGTCACAGCCGGGAGGCCGGGAAGAGAGCCACGCAATAGGGCAGGAGCCCTTTAAATTATCCTCGCGCTCCCGCCGTCGCGGGAAGCGCTGTCACAGCCGGGAGGCCGGGAAGAGAGCCACGCAATAGGGCAGGAGCCCTTTAAATTATCCTCGCGCTCCCGCCGTCGCGGGAAGCGCTGTCACAGCCGGGAGGCCGGGAAGAGAGCCACGCAATAGGGCAGGAGCCCTTTAAATTATCCTCGCGCTCCCGCAGCGCGGGACGCGCGCGGGCGGTGCCCGGGCGAAGCCCGGGCCAAGGGCGGGCCCGTCCTTAGCCCGTCAGAGACCGGAGGAGGCTGGGCTGGGCCCCATCTCTTTCACCTGCAGTAAGAGAATTACTTGTTATCTAAGAGTTGTTTAAGAGCGTACAGATTATAGCACCATCCTACTATTCCTAAATTGAGAAGCCTATTCTTTACTCAGCCCTTCCCTCATTAGTTCCTCCTCTAAGCTATCCCATTGCGGGCATCTTCCCAATATGGGGAAAAGGAAGGCTATAGATTTACCAGCGCAATCCAAGGGTACTAAAATCGCAAAAAAACGCCCAAGTAGACCTTTGAATCCAGTTATACCCAATGGGTCTAACCCATTGGATGAAATAGATCTCCTAGTTAAAGAAGTTGAGTCTATGTTAGGTACACAAACAACTCTAGGGGCAACTAATTTAAAGAGAGGCCCCCCTAAGGATAGGAAAATCCCAGAGTTATTTAAAAAGAAGGGGTCAAGGGATCCTACAGATACTATAATAGGGGTTGATGGAGACGGGGGCCCGCATAATTGTAGGGGCCCCTTCCCGATACCCACTTATAACATAGCGAGTCCTCCAGTATCCCAGCTGGGTCTCACCCATGTACCACATACACCAACCCTTCTACCACTGACTCCGGTGATCAAGGTGGTCCCTAGCTTATTCTGTACTAATCGCTTTGAACCTCTATTGGTAATAGAGGATTCGCCCGTGCCCACGAGTGTGCCCAAGTGCAAGCCAGCAGTTGGAAAACCCAACCCTAGTGTTATTTCACCGATCCCCCAGCTCGAGTCGGAAGGCAAAGAACCAGCAGCTAGTAGAGACAACCTGGCTACAGTTCTTCAGAGAGTTGATGAAGTTAAGGGACTGGTTTTAGTACTAATAGATCTTATGAAGAGCAACCGTGCTTGTGCCGGATTTTGTAAAGTCTGTGGGGAGGTCAGGGGGGAAGAAGCCTTCCCATTATCTGCCCCATCAATGGGGACGGAGTTAAGGGACAATTGTTGTCTCCCCATTAGAAGGGGGACAGCTCTTCAAGGGAGGGAAGACTACCGCTGTGATCCCAATATTGACAATATGAGGCCCAGAAGGAGGTCTACAAATGTACCTAGGTACAGAGACCGTCAAGGTAGTTGGTCAAGTAATCTTACTAGTGACAGGGCCAGAGGTAGGACTAGTAAATCCGACCCACCGGAAACTGTCCAAGATTCCAGCTTTACACAAACCCCTAACAAGTCACATAAGACTCCCTCTAACAACATCACTCTCTCCCGATACAATATTGAGAGTATAGTTAATAAAGAACAGGACCTGCCTATAAGTCAGGGAACAAATAAAATCTATTTGACTAATGTTCCAAAACTATCGCCAGGGTTAGCTGAGAATCAAGCTTCCTTGATCAACAAAGTCATACATTGGATACGTTCCCGACGAAGTTGTCTCTCTGTTATTCGTTCTGACATAATATCGGCCAAGAGAAGCAGCATCACAGGGACCAATCTTGACATAATAACTATCTATTTTGAAGACAAGTATATGGTGACACAATTAATGGACTTTGATTGTCGTACCCACTTGGATAATGCAACAACCAGGGAGGGAATTAGACTCATGTTACACCCACAAAATACTGGACCAGCCATAGGACTGGCAGGATCTGATGGTTTAATTAATTCCCGCGGAGGTGCTGCACGAAAGGAAGTTAATCCCAGGCCGTTGCCTAATCCTGTATGACTGACTACTGAACTAGTAACTAATGCGACGGCCTGCTCCAAGGCCTTACATTTTACGGGGGATGACAAAGCATCATCATCAAACACTTGTAGTAATGACCCGAGCGCGGTAGACGCTGGATGCACAATCGTGGTGACAAACCAAGATAAATGTACGTTAGAACTTATGTCATGGAATGTTGCCGGCCTGGCAAAGAAATTAGATGATGGTGAATGGGCCTCTTTTATTAAAAAAATAGACATATGTTTGTTTCAGGAAACTTGGGCGGAGGATGCCACCAATATAGATGGATTTCTCTCATTTAGTGCACCTGCTATACCTCCAGAGAAGGGGAGGGGCCGGGCAAAAGGTGGGCTCTTATTACTTGTTAACAAGAATTTGCAGTGTGACTATAAGCTTTTGGGAATTGATTCTGTAGATCTAAAAGCCATGTGTATTACGTTTAACAGAAGATTATCAATTGTTATTGTTAATGCTTATATACGATCGGTCCCAAATGGCTCCGAGTCCCATACCCTGGCTATTCTGTCTGAATTTGTAGGCAGCCTCCACCCCTCAACTATTCTAATCATAGCTGGAGATTTTAACTGTACCTTCGAGCCTTCTATTCTCATAAGTGGTTTAACTGATGAAGAAGATGAGCAGTGGGGGATCCCACAACTATCTATTACCCAGCCTTGCAAAAAATCTCGGGTGGCCATGCAATTAGCCACATTATGTTTAAATCATGGCCTTAGGGCCTGTAATGGCAGAACTCCATCCGATATGAACAGCGCACCTACTTTTAAAAGGGGCATGTCGACAAGCACTATTGATTACTTCTTGGTCGATGTTAGGTTGTGGCCCCAATTGGTAGATATGAAAGTAGAAGTAAGATGTGATAGTGACCATTTCCCCTTGCTCCTTACTCTTTCTGGAGAAATGTTCAGGAGAACACTTAATAACCATGTCACAATCATTCCGCCACCTTGTTGGAATAATAAATTCACCAAGATTACATGGCCAAAAGTGGTGTCCAACCCTCACCATATTAGAGCAATATATCAGATTTTTTTAAATAGTTTGGCTGAGTATGAAGACCAGGCTGTGGGGAACATTCCGATTCTCAAAATACATGACAACATGAATACTCAACTACGTTTTTTTTTTTTATAAAACAAGGCGGTTAAAGCCACATGAAGGGAAAGGGGCACGCAAGGGATGGTTTGATGAGAGGTGCTCAAAGGCTAAGTCTGGGTTAAGAGTTGCAGTAATGTCTGGTTCCCAGGGGGAAATTAAACAAGCCAGGTCCCTATACAAAGTAACTTTGTCTAATGCAAAAAAGCAGTGGGAGGATTCCCTGTGGCAGGAATTATTAGATGCTTCCAGAGAGAAGAATAACAAGCGTTTCTGGGAGCTTCTGTCTAAAAGAGAAAATGGAGGTAGGAGTTGTCCCAGCAACCATATCCAACCAGAAAGCTGGGTAGAGCATTTTACTACTCTCTATGCCCTACCAGAGGGCCCAATGGACACCAATGTGGTCCACTCTCCAACAGAATTGTTGGAATCAAATTCCCGCATGGCCCCCCAAATGGAGTCTCAGTGTGTCCCTGAGCGTTGCCTCATCTTTAAAATAGAAGAGACCCTTGAGGCTATTGTGAGAAGGTAGCCTCTTTCTAGCCTTGTTACCCCCACTTTTGGCCTGTTTGTGAGTGTATGTCAGGGTGTTTGTCACTGTTTTCACTGTCTCACTGGGATCCTGATAGCCAGGCCTCAGTGCTCATAGTGAAAACACTATGTTTTCAGTATGTTTGTTATGTGTCACTGGGATCCTGCTGGTCAGGACCCCAGTGCTCATAGGTTTGTGGCCTATATGTATGTGTCACTGGGACCCTGTCACACAGGGCCCCAGTGCTCATAGGTGTGCATGTATATGTTCCCTGTGTGGTGCCTAACTGTCTCACTGAGGCTCTGCTAACCAGAACCTCAGTGGTTATGCTCTCTCATTACTTTTAAATTGTCACTGACAGGCTAGTGACCATTTTTACCAATTTACATTGGCTTACTGGAACACCCTTATAATTCCCTAGTATATGGTACTGAGGTACCCAGGGTATTGGGGTTCCAGGAGATCCCTATGGGCTGCAGCATTTCTTTTGCCACCCATAGGGAGCTCTGACAAATCTTACACAGGCCTGCCACTGCAGCCTGAGTGAAATAACGTCCACGTTATTTCACAGCCATTTTACACTGCACTTAAGTAACTTATAAGTCACCTATATGTCTAACCTTTACCTGGTAAAGGTTAGGTGCAAAGTTACTTAGTGTGAGGGCACCCTGGCACTAGCCAAGGTGCCCCCACATTGTTCAGAGCCAATTCACTGAACTTTGTGAGTGCGGGGACACCATTACACGTGTGCACTACATATAGGTCACTACCTATATGTAGCTTCACCATGGTAACTCCGAATATGGCCATGTAACATGTCTATGATCATGGAATTGCCCCCTCTATGCCATCCTGGCATAGTTGGCACAATCCCATGATCCCAGTGGTCTGTAGCACAGACCCTGGTACTGCCAAACTGCCCTTCCTGGGGTTTCACTGCAGCTGCTGCTGCTGCCAACCCCTCAGACAGGCAGCTGCCCTCCTGGGGTCCAGCCAGGCCTGGCCCAGGATGGCAGAACAAAGAACTTCCTCTGAGAGAGGGTGTGACACCCTCTCCCTTTGGAAAATGGTGTGAAGGCAGGGGAGGAGTAGCCTCCTCCAGCCTCTGGAAATGCTTTGTTGGGCACAGATGTGCCCAATTCTGCATAAGCCAGTCTACACCGGTTCAGGGACCCCTTAGCCCCTGCTCTGGCGCGAAACTGGACAAAGGAAAGGGGAGTGACCACTCCCCTGACCTGCACCTCCCCTGGGAGGTGTCCAGAGCTCCTCCAGTGTGCTCCAGACCTCTGCCATCTTGGAAACAGAGGTGCTGCTGGCACACTGGACTGCTCTGAGTGGCCAGTGCCACCAGGTGACGTCAGAGACTCCTGCTGATAGGCTCCTTCAGGTGTTAGTAGCCTTTCCTCTCTCCTAGGTAGCCAAACCCTCTTTTCTGGCTATTTAGGGTCTCTGTCTCTGGGGAAACTTTAGATAACGAATGCATGAGCTCAGCCGAGTTCCTCTGCATCTCCCTCTTCACCTTCTGATAAGGAATCGACCGCTGACCGCGCTGGAAGCCTGCAAACCTGCAACATAGTAGCAAAGACGACTACTGCAACTCTGTAACGCTGATCCTGCCGCCTTCTCGACTGTTTTCCTGCTTGTGCATGCTGTGGGGGTAGTCTGCCTCCTCTCTGCACCAGAAGCTCCGAAGAAATCTCCCGTGGGTCGACGGAATCTTCCCCCTGCAACCGCAGGCACCAAAAAGCTGCATTACCGGTCCCTTGGGTCTCCTCTCAGCACGACGAGCGAGGTCCCTCGAATCCAGCGACACCGTCCAAGTGACCCCCACAGTCCAGTGACTCTTCAGCCCAAGTTTGGTGGAGGTAAGTCCTTGCCTCACCTCGCTGGGCTGCATTGCTGGGAACCGCGACTTTGCAAGCTACTCCGGCCCCTGTGCACTTCTGGCGGAAATCCTTCGTGCACAGCCAAGCCTGGGTCCACGGCACTCTAACCTGCATTGCACGACTTTCTAAGTTGGTCTCCGGCGACGTGGGACTCCTTTGTGCAACTTCGGCGAGCACCGTTTCACGCATCCTCGTAGTGCCTGTTTCTGGCACTTCTCCGGGTGCTACCTGCTTCAGTGGGGGCTCTTTGTCTTGCTCGACGTCCCCTCTCTCTGCAGGTCCAATTTGCGACCTCCTGGTCCCTCCTGAGCCCCAGCAGCGTCCAAAAACGCCAAACGCACGATTTGCGTGTAGCAAGGCTTGTTGGCGTCCATCCGGCGGGAAAACACTTCTGCACGACTCTCCAAGGCGTGGGGGATCCATCCTCCAAAGGGGAAGTCTCTAGCCCTTGTCGTTCCTGCAGTATTCACAGTTCTTCAGCCTAGTAAGAGCTTCTTTGCACCAACCGCTGGCATTTCTTGGGCATCTGCCCATCTCCGAGTTGCTTGTGACTTTTGGACTTGGTCCCCTTGTTCCACAGGTACCCTCAGTCAGGAATCCATCGTTGTTGCATTGCTGATTTGTGTTTTCCTTGCATTTTCCCTCTAACACGACTATTTTGTCCTTAGGGGAACTTTGGTGCACTTTGCACTCACTTTTCAGGGTCTTGGGGAGGGTTATTTTTCTAACTCTCACTATTTTCTAATAGTCCCAGCGACCCTCTACAAGGTCACATAGGTTTGGGGTCCATTCGTGGTTCGCATTCCACTTTTGGAGTATATGGTTTGTGTTGCCCCTATCCCTATGTTTCCCCATTGCATCCTATTGTAACTATACATTGTTTGCACTGTTTTCTAAGACTATACTGCATATTTTTGCTATTGTGTATATATATCTTGTGTATATTTCCTATCCTCTCACTGAGGGTACACTCTAAGATACTTTGGCATATTGTCATAAAAATAAAGTACCTTTATTTTTAGTATAACTGTGTATTGTGTTTTCTTATGATATTGTGCATATGACACTAAGTGGTACTGTAGTAGCTTCACACGTCTCCTAGTTCAGCCTGAGCTGCTTTGCTAAGCTACCATTATCTATCAGCCTAAGCTGCTAGACACCCTATACACTAATAAGGGATAACTGGGCCTGGTGCAAGGTGCAAGTACCCCTTGGTACTCACTACAAGCCAGTCCAGCCTCCTACATTGGTTGTGCAGCGGTGGGATAAGTGCTTTGAGACTACTTACCACTCTTGTCATTGTACTTTTCATAAGAGAAAAATATACAAAACAAGGTCAGTGTATATACACATAGCCAAAAAGTTTTGCATTTCCTCTTTTCACTCTTTTCTAAGTGCTGAAAAGTACTTCTAAACTTTCAAAAAGTTCTTAAAAGTTTTAAAAGTTTTTTTTCTGTCTTTCCAAAAAGTTCTGAAAACTTTTTTCTCTTTGTCTATCACTTTAACTCTCTCTAAAAATGTCTGGCACAGGCCAAAAAGTTGAACTGTCCAAACTTGCATATGATCACCTTAGCTGGAAAGGAGGAAGGAGTCTCTGCATAGAGAGAGGTTTGAGTGTAGGGAAGAATCCTTCCTTAGAACTGTTAATTAATATGCTTAGAGTACAGGATAAGGCCATAAGTGCCCAATCTGTAGAAAAAGTAGCTAATGGTTCTCAATCTGATCCAGGGACTCCCCCAGGAAAAGGTTCAGGAAAGAAACTTCTCAGCCTGCCCATTACTAGACAGTCTAGCATAGTTGGTACAGAGGTTGAATCACACCATACTAATGGTGTGCTCTCACATTATACTGGTAGCCAAGCTGTTAGGGTGCCCTCTGTAAGGGACAGGTCTCCTTCTGTTCATTCCCATCATACCTCTGTATCTAGAAATGTCCCTCCCACCCACCCTGATGACAGATTGTTAGAAAGGGAGCTCAATAGATTGAGAGTGGAACAAACCAGACTGAAGCTCAAGAAGCAACAGCTGGATTTGGATAGACAGTCTTTAGAAATAGAGAGGGAAAGACAGAAGTTGGGTTTAGATACCCATGGTGGCAGCAGCAGTATTCCCCATAGTCATCCTGCAAAAGAGCATGATTCCAGGAATCTGCACAAGATAGTTCCCCCTTATAAGGAGGGGGATGACATTAACAAGTGGTTTGCTGCACTTGAGAGGGCCTGTGCTGTACAGGATGTCCCTCAAAAGCAGTGGGCTGCTATCCTATGGCTATCATTTACTGGAAAAGGTAGGGATAGGCTCCTTACTGTAAAAGAAAATGATGCTAATAATTTCCAAGTTCTTAAGAATGCACTCCTGGATGGTTATGGCTTAACCACTGAACAGTACAGGATAAAGTTCAGAGAGACCAAAAAGGAGTCTTCACAAGACTGGGTTGATTTCATTGACCAGGCAGTGAAGGCCTTGGAGGGGTGGTTACATGGCAGTAAAGTTACTGATTATGAAAGCCTGTATAACACAATCCCGAGAGAGCATATACTTAATAATTGTGTGTCTGATTTGTTGCACCAGTACCTGGTAGACTCTGATCTGACCTCTCCCCAAGAATTGGGAAAGAAGGCAGACAAATGGGTCAGAACAAGGGTGAACAGAAAAGTTCATACAGGGGGTGACAAAGATGGCAATAAGAAGAAAGATGGTGAAAAATCTCAAGATAAGCATGGGGATAAGGGTAAAACCAAAGATCCCACTTCAAATCTTAAACACTCTTCAGAGGGTGGGGATAAAACAAATTCTTCCTCTTCTTCCCAACCTGCACACATTAAAAAGCCTTGGTGCTTTGTGTGTAAAAATAGAGGCCATAGGCCAGGGGATAAGTCCTGTCCAGGTAAACCCCCTGAGCCTACCACCACTAATACATCAAGCTCTAGTGCCCCTAGCAGTAGTGGTACTAGTGGTGGGACTGCTGGCAACAGTCAAGCAAAGGGTGTAGTTGGGTTCACTTATGGGTCCATAGTGGAAACTGATGTCATCAGTCCCAAGACAGTTTCTGTCACACCTAGTGGCATTGGCCTTGCCACACTGGCTGCTTGTCCCCTTACAATGGATAAGTACAGGCAGACAGTTTCAATAAATGGTGTTGAGGCCTTGGCCTACAGGGACACAGGTGCCAGTTTCACTTTGGTGACTGAAAACCTAGTGCCTCCTGAACAACACATCATTGGACAACAGTATAAGATTATTGATGTCCATAACTCCACTAAGTTTCTTCCCTTAGCTATAATTCAGTTTAGTTGGGGTGGAGTTACTGGCCCTAAGCAGGTGGTGGTATCACCTAGCTTACCTGTAGACTGTCTCTTAGGTAATGACCTAGAGGCCTCAGGTTGGGCTGATGTAGAGTTTTATGCCCATGCAGCCATGCTGGGCATCCCTGAGGAATTGTTCCCTCTCATTTCAAGTGAAATGAAAAAGCAAAGGAGAGAAGGCCTGAAAACTCAGGATCCCTCTCCATCAACAGGTAAAAAGGGTATCACAGTATCCCCTAACCACCCTACCATTCAGGATACCATTCCGGTGGTGGGAGAAACCTCTCCTGGGGTGGCACCTGTTCCAAGGGAATCATCAGTTGGCAAAACTGTACTCCCTGAGGTGGAAGTACCTCTTTGTGGGATAACTAACATTGGTGAGAAAAAGAGCACCATTTTAGTTAACATGGAGCATCCCTCCAACCCTCCCAGAGAAACTTTAGTGCAGAAACTCTGCACTGCCTCACAACACTTAGGACAGCATCCCTGCCCTAGTGTGGAGCTGATAGGACAGCATCCCTGCCCTGCTCCAACTCAAGAGAAACAGCATCCCTGTTCTCTCTTCCAGCCAAATGGACAAAGTGTTTGTCCAGCTATGGCTTTACTGAGACAGCATCCCTGTCTGGCATTTCCATAATTACAAATAGGTTCAGTGGATAATTCCCACTGCTCTAAACTAAAACTTACTGATAGAAACTCTGAAAATACATCTTCACATTGTTGCTTAGCTAAAAAACTTCAAACAGGGTGGTTTACATCCTCACAGGGAAGTAACCATATAGTGGATGATAGAGGGAGTAACCAGTCTATTGCAGAGCTACTCTCTACTTATCACCACTTAGACAATAAAGTCTCAACTGGCCAAGGTTAGCCTTATTGTCCTTCGTTTGGGGGGGGGTTGTGTGAGAAGGTAGCCTCTTTCTAGCCTTGTTACCCCCACTTTTGGCCTGTTTGTGAGTGTATGTCAGGGTGTTTGTCACTGTTTTCACTGTCTCACTGGGATCCTGATAGCCAGGCCTCAGTGCTCATAGTGAAAACACTATGTTTTCAGTATGTTTGTTATGTGTCACTGGGATCCTGCTGGTCAGGACCCCAGTGCTCATAGGTTTGTGGCCTATATGTATGTGTCACTGGGACCCTGTCACACAGGGCCCCAGTGCTCATAGGTGTGCATGTATATGTTCCCTGTGTGGTGCCTAACTGTCTCACTGAGGCTCTGCTAACCAGAACCTCAGTGGTTATGCTCTCTCATTACTTTTAAATTGTCACTGACAGGCTAGTGACCATTTTTACCAATTTACATTGGCTTACTGGAACACCCTTATAATTCCCTAGTATATGGTACTGAGGTACCCAGGGTATTGGGGTTCCAGGAGATCCCTATGGGCTGCAGCATTTCTTTTGCCACCCATAGGGAGCTCTGACAAATCTTACACAGGCCTGCCACTGCAGCCTGAGTGAAATAACGTCCACGTTATTTCACAGCCATTTTACACTGCACTTAAGTAACTTATAAGTCACCTATATGTCTAACCTTTACCTGGTAAAGGTTAGGTGCAAAGTTACTTAGTGTGAGGGCACCCTGGCACTAGCCAAGGTGCCCCCACATTGTTCAGAGCCAATTCACTGAACTTTGTGAGTGCGGGGACACCATTACACGTGTGCACTACATATAGGTCACTACCTATATGTAGCTTCACCATGGTAACTCCGAATATGGCCATGTAACATGTCTATGATCATGGAATTGCCCCCTCTATGCCATCCTGGCATAGTTGGCACAATCCCATGATCCCAGTGGTCTGTAGCACAGACCCTGGTACTGCCAAACTGCCCTTCCTGGGGTTTCACTGCAGCTGCTGCTGCTGCCAACCCCTCAGACAGGCAGCTGCCCTCCTGGGGTCCAGCCAGGCCTGGCCCAGGATGGCAGAACAAAGAACTTCCTCTGAGAGAGGGTGTGACACCCTCTCCCTTTGGAAAATGGTGTGAAGGCAGGGGAGGAGTAGCCTCCCCCAGCCTCTGGAAATGCTTTGTTGGGCACAGATGTGCCCAATTCTGCATAAGCCAGTCTACACCGGTTCAGGGACCCCTTAGCCCCTGCTCTGGCGCGAAACTGGACAAAGGAAAGGGGAGTGACCACTCCCCTGACCTGCACCTCCCCTGGGAGGTGTCCAGAGCTCCTCCAGTGTGCTCCAGACCTCTGCCATCTTGGAAACAGAGGTGCTGCTGGCACACTGGACTGCTCTGAGTGGCCAGTGCCACCAGGTGACGTCAGAGACTCCTGCTGATAGGCTCCTTCAGGTGTTAGTAGCCTTTCCTCTCTCCTAGGTAGCCAAACCCTCTTTTCTGGCTATTTAGGGTCTCTGTCTCTGGGGAAACTTTAGATAACGAATGCATGAGCTCAGCCGAGTTCCTCTGCATCTCCCTCTTCACCTTCTGATAAGGAATCGACCGCTGACCGCGCTGGAAGCCTGCAAACCTGCAACATAGTAGCAAAGACGACTACTGCAACTCTGTAACGCTGATCCTGCCGCCTTCTCGACTGTTTTCCTGCTTGTGCATGCTGTGGGGGTAGCCTGCCTCCTCTCTGCACCAGAAGCTCCGAAGAAATCTCCCGTGGGTCGACGGAATCTTCCCCCTGCAACCGCAGGCACCAAAAAGCTGCATTACCGGTCCCTTGGGTCTCCTCTCAGCACGACGAGCGAGGTCCCTCGAATCCAGCGACACCGTCCAAGTGACCCCCACAGTCCAGTGACTCTTCAGCCCAAGTTTGGTGGAGGTAAGTCCTTGCCTCACCTCGCTGGGCTGCATTGCTGGGAACCGCGACTTTGCAAGCTACTCCGGCCCCTGTGCACTTCTGGCGGAAATCCTTCGTGCACAGCCAAGCCTGGGTCCACGGCACTCTAACCTGCATTGCACGACTTTCTAAGTTGGTCTCCGGCGACGTGGGACTCCTTTGTGCAACTTCGGCGAGCACCATTTCACGCATCCTCGTAGTGCCTGTTTCTGGCACTTCTCTGGGTGCTACCTGCTTCAGTGGGGGCTCTTTGTCTTGCTCGACGTCCCCTCTCTCTGCAGGTCCAATTTGCGACCTCCTGGTCCCTCCTGAGCCCCAGCAGCGTCCAAAAACGCCAAACGCACGATTTGCGTGTAGCAAGGCTTGTTGGCGTCCATCCGGCGGGAAAACACTTCTGCACGACTCTCCAAGGCGTGGGGGATCCATCCTCCAAAGGGGAAGTCTCTAGCCCTTGTCGTTCCTGCAGTATTCACAGTTCTTCAGCCTAGTAAGAGCTTCTTTGCACCAACCGCTGGCATTTCTTGGGCATCTGCCCATCTCCGAGTTGCTTGTGACTTTTGGACTTGGTCCCCTTGTTCCACAGGTACCCTCAGTCAGGAATCCATCGTTGTTGCATTGCTGATTTGTGTTTTCCTTGCATTTTCCCTCTAACACGACTATTTTGTCCTTAGGGGAACTTTGGTGCACTTTGCACTCACTTTTCAGGGTCTTGGGGAGGGTTATTTTTCTAACTCTCACTATTTTCTAATAGTCCCAGCGACCCTCTACAAGGTCACATAGGTTTGGGGTCCATTCGTGGTTCGCATTCCACTTTTGGAGTATATGGTTTGTGTTGCCCCTATCCCTATGTTTCCCCATTGCATCCTATTGTAACTATACATTGTTTGCACTGTTTTCTAAGACTATACTGCATATTTTTGCTATTGTGTATATATATCTTGTGTATATTTCCTATCCTCTCACTGAGGGTACACTCTAAGATACTTTGGCATATTGTCATAAAAATAAAGTACCTTTATTTTTAGTATAACTGTGTATTGTGTTTTCTTATGATATTGTGCATATGACACTAAGTGGTACTGTAGTAGCTTCACACGTCTCCTAGTTCAGCCTGAGCTGCTTTGCTAAGCTACCATTATCTATCAGCCTAAGCTGCTAGACACCCTATACACTAATAAGGGATAACTGGGCCTGGTGCAAGGTGCAAGTACCCCTTGGTACTCACTACAAGCCAGTCCAGCCTCCTACAGCTATAAATAGCCTAAAACCTGGCAAAGCACCTGGACCAGATAAGCTTCCTGGAGACCTTTATAGATCGGAACCACATATCTGGTCCTGGTATATAAATGCCATCTCAAATAGTATAGCGGCAGGGGGGCAAATTCCAGGTACATGGAAGGGGGCAGAGATCATACCCATTTATAAAAAAGGGAATGCTAATCTCCCAGCTAACTATAGGCCAATTAGCCTTATAGACAACCTACAAAAGATCTTTGCTAAACAAATTTTGCAGAGGCTAATCAATTGGGTTGAGGAGTACCAAATCCTTTCCCATTTACAGGCAGGGTTTCGTGCAAAAACAAGCACGATAGACCAGGTCTTTCGATTGGCCATATTGCATTGGAAATATGTACTTGTGGCCAAACAATGCCTGTATGTGGTATTTATAGACCTGCGATCGGCTTTTGATTTGGTCCCAAGAGCCAAACTGTGGGAAGTGCTGGGTAGATTGGGAATCCCAGAGGATCTATTACTCCTGTTAAAACGACTACATGAGAACACTTATGCCCAAGTGAGGTGGGGTGAACAAGGCGAACTGACAGAACGGATCCCAATCAGAAGAGGAGTTCGCCAAGGTTGCGTGTTAGCCCCCCTACTGTTTACCATATTTATCAACGAAGTAGTAAAGGCTGTGTCCATAGGCCAGAATGATGCCCCTTCCCTGAATACACAAAAAATCCCTATCTTGCTCTTTGCCGATGATTCACTCCTCATTTCTAAGACACCAATGGGGTTGCAAACCCTTGTTGACCGGTTTAACCAATTCTGTAGCGATCATGGGTTGGAGGTTAACATTAACAAAACCAAATTGATGGTGTTATCCAAGGGACCTAGGAAAAGATGTTTCATTCATATTGAGGGAGTACCGATGAAGGAAGTAAGCTCTATAGATTACTTGGGAGTTAGGTTAACCAGTAAACTACTATGGGAAGAGCAGATTACAAAAAGTGCAGGGCTCCTTCAACATAGAGCCTCATCCATATTGCGTTTCTATCAAAGCTCCTTTACAAAGGTTGTTTCCCCAGCAATAAAAATGTACACAGCTAAGGCTCAAAGTGCAGCCCTGTACGGAGCGGAGGTATGGGGTTACGCTAACTGCAATAAGATCAGTGTGGGGGAAAACAACTTTGCAAGGGCTTTAATTGCATGTCCACGCACCACACCCTTGCTTCCATTATTTCTAGATCTGGGGTTAAGCCGAGTAGCAGATCTAGCTACTCTAAGACCTCTCCTTTATTGGATCAGGTTATGGATAACCCCCGAACTAGATATATATAAGACCGCATTACTCGATTTATTGAAATGCCAAAATGCTAATACTCTTCCCTGGATTCGCCATGTGGCCCATTGGCTCCGGCTTTTGGGTCTGGGTGACTATTGGGAAAATCCCCATAAATTAGAGAGACGGCACAAAAATGTTTTAAAGTTAACCTATTGGTCTTACGTTAAGGACAACTACATAACCCATAAATCCCATGGTCGCTTAACTAATTCCTTTACTGATATTAAATGGTCCCCAAAGTTTGAACTCTATTTGGATGTTATACCGGATTTGCAAGGCAAGAGCTTATATGCAAGGTTTCGTTTTGGCTCTCTGCCCCTGATGTCATTGATTCATAGGTGGGGGTCGATTAATCTTCCCGATATATGCCCTGCCTGTGGCAGTATTTTAGAAACCATTGAGCATTTCATGTTCTTCTGCCCAGCCTATGCGATTCCGCGAACAAAATGGATCCGCAAGATTTGCAGGGACATGGGATTCAAGAATTGCTCTTTGGCTCTACGGGTTCTAAAAAGCCATAATTCAGCTGACGTAATCCTTTCAGTAAGCAAGTATTTAGCAACAGCTTGGCGCATACGTTGCCATCTTCAAAAAGTTATTTAAGGTCTTATCTCTATATAGGTAAGATTTAGAGTCATATGTGCAATTCAAGTTATTGTTTTAATGTTTTTACACCTATTTACAGACATGTATTTATTTATTCACTTAAGAATTATTATATTTTGTTTTATGTGCTTTTATGGTCATTGATGAACTAAGTTGATGATGAAGATGACGAATTATTGACCATGTGGTTTGGACAGGGCTTGGAATAGATTTTTTTAGACATTATGTAGGTAATCATCATGTGTTTCTGCCATTTTAACACTAGTATTAGCCACAAAGAGCTATTTTTTATGCACCTGTCTGGTAATCGTGCCATTTTAACATGAATCCGATAACCATTTTAAGTTATTATATAAGCTTTTTATCACACTGTGCTTGTGTCTTAATGACTTGACAGTGCTTAAACTTGCCAAATGATTGTGCCGGTAGTAGGCTCTCTTTGTTAAAGTATGCCATCTAAATTATTAAGGAATTGTATTACTATGTAACATCAAATTAGCACTTTAAATCTTTATATCTTGGGTCGGATAGTTTGTATTTATCTTGATGATGATACCACCTGGGAAATTTGTATTTGAAACCACCTCATATTGTTTTAAGAGCTTTTAAATATTTGTACTATTTTAACGTTATGAAGTAAACGTTTCAGAAACCCTGGTATCTAAATGTTAAGCTATGTATCGGGAATAATGGTGGATTATAGTAGGCCATTTCCAATAGAAGCTTTTCTTATTCTAAACCTTATTATTCTTAGCCAGTGTAAACGCATAATGAAGCAAACGTACCTTTTTTGTACAATTTAATATGTAACTTTTATGACCCATGGTCGAATAAAGTATATATGATGATGAATGTGGTGTAACATACAAATTCAACATTCACCACCCCTTATCATCCACAAACAAATGGATTGGTTGAGAGGTTTAATAAAACTTTCAAAGGCATGATCATGGGACTCTCTGAGAAACTCAGAAAGAAATGGGATGTCCTCTTGCCATGCCTACTTTTTGCCTACAGAGAGGTACCCCAAAAAGGAGTGGGCTGCAGCCCCTTTGAGCTCCTCTTTGGTCACCCTGTTATGGGCCCCCTTGTTCTTGTGAAGAAGGGTTGGGAGCAACCTTTAAAGCCCCCTAAACAAGACATTGTGGACTATGTACTTGGCCTAAGATCTAGGATGGCCGAGTACATGACGAAGGCCACTAAAAACATTCAGGCCAGCCAAGAGCTCCAAAAGCGATGGCATGAACAGAAGGCTATCCTGACAGAGTACCAACCAGGACAGAAGGTGTGGATATTGGAGCCTGTGGCCCCAAGAGTACTCCAGGACAAATGGAGTGGAGCCCATCTCATTGTGGAGAAGAAAGGTGAGGACACCTACCTAGTAGACCTGGGCACTGCCAGAAGCTCCCTTAGGGTGCTTCATGTCAATCGCCTTAAACCTTACTATGATAGGGGTGAACTTAACCCTACTCATGACAACAGATGAGGGGCAGGAAGAAGAGAGTGACCCACTCCCTGACCTCTTCTCCAACACTGAAGCTGATGGCTTAGTGGAAGGAGTGGTGCTTGCAGACTGCATCACTGCTAAACAGATGGATGTAGGAGGCTGGACTGGCTTGTAGTGAGTACCAAGGGGTACTTGCACCTTGCACCAGGCCCAGTTATCCCTTATTAGTGTATAGGGTGTCTAGCAGCTTAGGCTGATAGATAATGGTAGCTTAGCAGAGCAGCTTAGGCTGAACTAGGAGATGTGTGAAGCTACTACAGTACCACTTAGTGTCATATGCACAATATCATAAGAAAACACAATACACAGTTATACTAAAAATAAAGGTACTTTATTTTTATGACAATATGCCAAAGTATCTTAGAGTGTACCCTCAGTGAGAGGATAGGAAATATACACAAGATATATATACACAATAGTAAAAATATGCAGTATAGTCTTAGAAAACACTGCAAACAATGTATAGTTACAATAGGATGCAATGGGGAAACATAGGGATAGGGGCAACACAAACCATATACTCCAAAAGTGGAATGCGAACCACGAATGGACCCCAAACCTATGTGACCTTCTAGAAGGTCGCTGGGACTATTAGAAAATAGTGAGAGTTAGAAAAATAACCCTCCCAACACCCTGAAAAGTGAGTGCAAAGTGCACTAAAGTTCCCCTAAGGACAAAGAAGTCGTGTTAGAGGAATAATGCAGGAAAGACACAAACCAACAATGCAACAACTGTGGATTTCCAATCTAGGGTACCTGTGGAACAAGGGGACCAAGTCCAAAAGTCACAAGCAAGTTGGAGATGGGCAGATGCCCAGGAAATGCCAGCTGCGGGTGCAAAGAAGCTTCTACTGGACAGAAGAAGCTGAGGTTTCTGCAGGAACGAAAAGGGCTAGAGACTTCCCCTTTGGTGGACGGATCCCTCTCGCTGTGGAGAGTCGTGCTGAAGTGTTTTCCCGCCGGAAGAACGCCAACAAGCCTTGCTAGCTGCAAATCGTGCAGTTAGCGTTTTTGGACGCTGCTGTGGCCCTGGAGGGACCAGGAGGTCGCAAATTGGACCAGGAGAGAGAGGGGACGTCGAGCAAGACAAGGAGCCCTCTCAGCAGCAGGTAGCACCCGGAGAAGTGCCAGAAACAGGCACTACGAGGATGCGTGAAACGGTGCTCACCCGAAGTCGCACAAAGAAGTCCCACGTCGCCGGAGAACAACTTAGGAGGTCGTGCAATGCAGGTTAGAGTGCCGTGGACCCAGGCTGGACTGTGCACAAAGGATTTCCGCCGGAAGTGCACGGAGGCCGGAGTAGCTGCAAAAGTCGCGGTTCCCAGCAATGCAGTCTAGCGAGGTGAGGCAAGGACTTACCTCCACCAAACTTGGACTGAAGAGTCACTGGACTGTGGGGGCCACTTGGACAGAGTTGCTGGATTCGAGGGACCTCGCTCGTCGTGCTGAGAGGAGACCCAAGGGACCGGTAATGCAGCTTTTTGGTGCCTGCGGTTGCAGGGGGAAGATTCCGTCGACCCACAGGAGATTTCTTCGGAGCTTCTAGTGCAGAGAGGAGGCAGACTACCCCCACAGCATGCACCACCAGGAAAACAGTTGAGAAGGCGGCAGGATCAGAGTTACAGAGTTGCAGTAGTCGTCTTTGCTACTTTGTTGCAGTGTTGCAGGCTTCCAGCGCGGTCAGCAGTCGATTCCTTGGCAGAAGGTGAAGAGAGAGATGCAGAGGAACTCGGCTGAGCTCTTGCATTCGTTATCTAAAGTTTCCCCAGAGACAGAGACCCTAAATAGCCAGAAAAGAGAGTTTGGCTACCTAGGAGAGGGGATAGGCTAGCAACACCTGAAGGAGCCTATCAGAAGGAGTCTCTGACGTCACCTGGTGGCACTGGCCACTCAGAGCAGCCCAGTGTGCCAGCAGCACCTCTGTTTCCAAGATGGCAGAGGTCTGGAGCACACTGGAGGAGCTCTGGACACCTCCCAGGGGAGGTGCAGGTCAGGGGAGTCGTCACTCCCCTTTCCTTTGTCCAGTTTCGCGCCAGAGCAGGGCTAAGGGGTCCCCTGAACCGGTGTAGACTGGCTTATGCAGAATTGGGCACATCTGTGCCCAACAAAGCATTTCCAGAGGCTGGGGGAGGCTACGCCTCCCCTGCCTTCACACCATTTTCCAAAGGGAGAGGGTGTCACACCCTCTCTCAGAGGAAGTTCTTTGTTCTGCCATCCTGGGCCAGGCCTGGCTGGACCCCAGGAGGGCAGATGCCTGTCTGAGGGGTTGGCAGCAGCAGCAGCTGCAGTGAAACCCCAGGAAGGGCAGTTTGGCAGTACCAGGGTCTGTGCTACAGACCACTGGGATCATGGGATTGTGCCAACTATGCCAGGATGGCATAGAGGGGGCAATTCCATGATCATAGACATGTTACATGGCCATATTCGGAGTTACCATTGTGAAGCTACATATAGGTAGTGACCTATAAGTAGTGCACGCGTGTAATGGTGTCCCCGCACTCACAAAGTTCAGGGAATTGGCTCTGAACAATGTGGGGGCACCTTGGCTAGTGCCAGGGTGCCCTCACACTAAGTAACTTTGCACCTAACCTTTACCAGGCAAAGGTTAGACATATAGGTGACTTATAAGTTACTAAAGTGCAGTGTAAAATGGCTGTGAAATAACGTGGACGTTATTTCACTCAGGCTGCAGTGGCAGGCCTGTGTAAGAATTGTCAGAGCTCCCTATGGGTGGCAAAAGAAATGCTGCAGCCCATAGGGATCTCCTGGAACCCCAATACCCTGGGTACCTCAGTACCATATACTAGAGAATTATAAGGGTGTTCCAGTAAGCCAATGTAAATTGGTAAAATGGTCACTAGCCTGTTAGTGACAATTTGGAAAGAAATGAGAGAGCATAACCACTGAGGTTCTGATTAGCAGAGCCTCAGTGAGACAGTTAGTCACTACACAGGTAACACATTCAGGCACACTTATGAGCACTGGGGCCCTGGGTTACCAGGGTCCCAGTGACACATACAACTAAAAAAACATATATACAGTGAAAAATGGGGGTAACATGCCAGGCAAGATGGTACTTTCCTACACAACCCCCCCCCCAAACGAAGGACAATAAGACTAGCCATGACCTGATGAGTCTTCATTGTCTAAGTGGAAATATCTGGAGAGTCCATCTGCATTGGAGTGGCTACTCCCAGGTCTATGTTCCACTGTATAGTCCATTCCCTGTAGGGATATGGACCACCTCAACAATTTAGGATTTTCACCTTTCATTTGTTTTTAGCCAAAGTAGAGGTTTGTGGTCTGTCTGAACAATGAAGTGAGTGCCAAACAGGTATGGCCTCAACTTCTTCAGTGCCCAGACCACAGCAAAGGCCTCCCTCTCAATGGCAGACCAACGCTTTTCTCTAGGGGTCAACCTCCTACTAATAAAAGCAACAGGTTGATCCTGGCCCTCAGAATTAAGTTGTGATAGGACTGCCCCTACTCCTAATTCAGATGCATCAGTTTGGACATAGAATTTTTTAGAGTAACAAGGGCTTTTCAGGACAGGTGCAGAGCACATGGCCTGCTTCAGCTCCTCAAAAGCTTTCTGACAGTTTGCTGTCCATAATACCTTTTTAGGCATTTTCTTGGATGTGAGGTCATTAAGAGGGGCTGCAATGGAGCCATAGTTCTTAATGAACCTCCTGTAATACCCAGTGAGGCCTAGGAAGGCTCTCACCTGAGTCTGAGTGGTAGGGGGGACCCAATCAATAATTGTGTGGATTTTCCCCTGAAGTGGTGCAATCTGTTCCCCACCAACAAGGTGTCCCAGATAAACCACCTTCCCCTGCCCTATCTGGCACTTTGAAGCCTTGATAGTGAGGCCTGCCTTCTGCAGGGCCTCCAAAACTTTCCATAGGTGGACCAGGTGATCATCCCAGCTGGAGCTAAAGACAGCTATATCGTCCAAATATGCTGCACTGAAAGCTTCCAGCCCTTGCAGGACTGTGTTCACCAACCTTTGAAAAGTGGCAGGTGCATTTTTCAAACCAAAAGGCATTACAGTAAACTGGTAATGGCCTCCAATGGTAGAAAATGCAGTCTTAGGTTTAGCATCTTCTGACAATTTGATCTGCCAATACCCTGCAGTCAAATCAAAAGTGCTTAGATACTTGGCAGATGCCAGTGTATGTATGAGCTCATCTGCCCTGGGTATAGGGTGAGCATCAGTTTTGGTTACCAAGTTGAGACCTCTATAGTCTACACAAAACCGCATTTCCTTCTTTCCATC
This sequence comes from Pleurodeles waltl, assembly GCF_031143425.1. Taxonomy (NCBI): domain Eukaryota; kingdom Metazoa; phylum Chordata; class Amphibia; order Caudata; family Salamandridae; genus Pleurodeles; species Pleurodeles waltl. Next base: position 853,309,537 of record NC_090444.1, read on the forward strand.
TTTGGAATGGGGTTTTGGTACAAGTACCACAGGAGAAGCCCATGGACTGTCAGAGTGCTCAACCACTCCTAGTTCTAACATTTTCTGGACCTCTTGCTTTATGCAGTCCCTGACATGGTCAGGCTGCCTATAGATCTTACTTTTGACAGGCAAGCTGTCTCCAGTATCTATAGTGTGCTCACACCAAGAAGTGGTACCTGGCACAGTAGAGAAGAGTTCAGAGAATTGATCTAGGAGGTTTATGCAATTGTCTTTCTGCTCAGCAGTAAGACAATCAGCCAAAACTACACCTTCCACCAGAGCATCTTGTTCTGTGGAAGAGAAGAGATCAGGTAGAGGATCACTGTCTTCTTCCTGTCCCTCATCTGTTGCCATGAGCAGGGTGAGATCAGCCCTGTCATAGTAGGGTTTCAGGCGGTTGACATGGAGCACCCTAAGGGGACTCCTGGCAGTGCCTAAGTCAACTAAATAGGTGACTTCTCCCTTCTTTTCAACAATTGTGTGGGGTCCACTCCATTTATCTTGGAGTGCTCTTGGGGCCACAGGCTCCAAGACCCACACTTTCTGCCCTGGTTGGCACTGAACCAAAACAGCCTTCTGATCATGCCATTGCTTCTGGAGCTCTTGGCTGGCCTGAAGGTTTTTACTGGCCTTTTTCATGTACTCAGCCATTCTTGATCTGAGGCCAAGTACATAATCCACAATATCCTGCTTAGGAGCTTTTAAAGGTTGTTCCCAACCCTCCTTTACAAGTGTGAGTGGACCCCTAACAGGGTGTCCAAAAAGAAGTTCAAAGGGGCTGAAGCCCACTCCTTTCTGGGGTACCTCCCTGTAGGCAAAAAGGAGGCATGGTAGAAGGATATCCCATCTCCTGCGGAGTTTTTCAGGGAGACCCATAATCATGCCTTTGAGAGTTTTATTAAATCTCTCTACCAGTCCATTTGTTTGTGGATGATAGGGTGTTGTGAACTTGTACGTTACACCACACTCCTTCCACATGGCCTTTAAGTATGCAGACATGAAATTGCTTCCCCTGTCTGATACCACTTCCTTTGGGAAGCCCACCCTGGAAAATATTCCCAGGAGGGCCTTTGCCACTGCAGGAGCTGTAGTGGTCCTTAAAGGAATAGCTTCAGGGTATCTTGTGGCATGGTCCACTACCACCAAGATGAATCTATTGCCTGAAGCAGTAGGAGGGTCAAGGGGGGCAACTATGTCAACCCCTACCCTTTCAAAGGGAACCCCAACCACAGGCAGTGGAATAAGGGGTGCCTTTGGGGTGCCACCTGTCTTGCCACTGGCTTGACAGGTTTCACAGGACTTACAAAATTCCTTTGTGTCCTCAGACATTCTAGGCCAATGAAACAGGGGAACAAGCCTGTCCCAAGTTTTCATTTGTCCTAGATGCCCAGCTAGGGGAATGTCATGTATCAGGGTTAGGAGGAACTTTCTGTACTCCTGAGGAATCACTAATCTCCTGGCAGCTCCAGGTTTAGGATCCCTATGCTCAGTGTACAAGAGGTTGTCCTCCCAGTAAACTCTGTGAGAGTCACTGACATCCCCATTAGCCTGTTTGACAGCTTGCCGTCTGAGACCCTCTAATGTGGGACAGGTTTGCTGTGCCACACTCAGCTCCTCTCTGGCAGGCCCCCCTTCACCCAAAAGCTCAGCAGTGTCTGCTTCCAGCTCCTCTGGTGTAGGTTCTGCACAGGGAGGGAATTCTTCTTCCTCAGAAGTTGAATCCACTGTAGAGGGAGGGATAGTAGGAAGTGGTTTGCTTCTACTAGCCCTAGCTTTAGGGAGCACTTGGTCCATTGTTCCAGGATCCAAGCTTCCCTGTCCTTTTTGCTTTTTGGCCTGAGCCCTTGTCAAAGCAAAAATATGCCCTGGGATGCCCAGCATTGCTGCATGGGCCTCCAACTCCACATCTGACCAAGCTGAAGTCTCCAAATCATTTCCTAGTAGACAGTCTACAGGTAAATCTGTGGCTACCACAACTTTCTTTGGACCAGTAACCCCCCCCCAGTTGAGATTAACAACAGCCATGGGGTGGCTAAGTGTGTTGTTGTGAGCATCGGTTACTTGGTACTGGTGACCAAGTAGGTGTTGTTCAGGGTGGACCAGTTTCTCTATGACCATAGTCACACTGGCTCCAGTGTCCCTGTAGGCCTGAACCTCAACACCATTTATTAGGGGTAGCTGCTTGTACTTATCCATATTAAGGGGACAAGCAACTAAGGTGGCTAAATCAATAGCCCCCTCAGAGACTAACACAGCCTCTGTGGCCTCCCTAACAAGGCCAACCCCAACTAAGTTACCAATAGTGAGCCCAGCTACTCCCTTGGATTGGCTATTAGTAGGTTTGCTCCCACCACCACTGTTATTAGTAGGGACACTAGGGGTAGCAGTAGGGGTTGTAGTGGTAGGAGCATTGGTGCTTTTCTTTGGACAACTGGGATCTGTTGTCCAATGGCCTTTTATTTTACATAAATAGCACCATGGTTTCTTTTCCTTGTTCTGATTAAAAGAGGATTTGGGCCCACCACCCCCACCAGAGTGTTTTTGTGGGCCTGATGAAGACTCATTTTTAGATTTGTCCCCACCCTTGTCAGAAGACTTACCATCCTTCTTTTGGTTGCCATCTTTGTCACCCCCTGTATGAACTTTTCTGTTCACCCTTGTTCTGACCCATTCGTCTGCCTTCTTTCCCAATTCTTGGGGAGAGGTCAGATCAGATTCCACCAAGTACTGGTGCAACAAATCAGACACACGATTATTAAGAATATGCTCTCTCAGGATCAAGTTATACAGGCTGTCATAATCAGTAACTTTACTGCCATGTAACCACCCCTCCAAGGCCTTCACTGAATGGTCAATGAAATCAACCCAGTCTTGTGAAGACTCCTTTTTGGTCTCTCTGAACTTTATCCTGTATTGTTCATTGGTTAAGCCATAACCATCCAGGAGTGCATTCTTAAGAACTTGGAAATTATTAGCATCATTTTCTTTCACAGTAAGGAGCCTATCCCTACCTTTTCCACTAAATGATAGCCATAGGATAGCAGCCCACTGCCTTTGAGGGACATCCTGTACAACACAGGCCCTCTCAAGTGCAGCAAACCACTTGTTAATGTCATCCCCCTCCTTATAAGGGGGAACTATCTTGTGCAGATTCCTGGAATCATGCTCTTTTGCAGTATGACTATGGGGAATACTGCTGCTGCCACCATGGGTTTCTAAACCCAACTTCTGTCTTTCCTTCTCTAGTTCAAAAGACTGTCTATCCAAATCCAGCTGTTGCTTTTTAAGCTTCAGTCTGGTTTGTTCCACCCTCAACTTATTGAGTTCCCTCTCTAACATTCTGTCATCAAGGTTGGTGGGAGGGACATTGCTAGATACAGAGGTATGATGGGAATGAACAGAAGGAGACCTGTCCCTTACAGAAGCCACCCTAACAGCTTGGCTAACAGAAACATTACTACCAGTATGGTGAGAATAAATGCTTTTGCTATGATGTGAGACAACACTATTTGTATGGTGTGGCTCATCATCATTACCAACTATGCTAGACTGTCTAGTAATGGGCAGGCTAGGAAGTTTCGTTCCTGAATCTTTTCCTGGGGGAGTCCCTGAATCAGATTGGGAACTATTAGGTACTTTTTCAACAGATGGGGCACCTATAGCCTTATCTTATTCTCTAAGCATGTTAAGTAACAGTTCCAAGGAAGGATTCTTCCCTACATGCAAACCTCTCTCTATGCAGAGTCTCCTTGCTCCTTTCCAGCTAAGGTGATCATATGCAAGTTTGGACAGATCAACATTTTGGCCTGTGCCAGACATTTTTAGAGAGAGTTAAAGTGATAGAAAAAGAGAAAAAAGTTTGTCAGAGCTTTTAGAAAGACAGAGAAAAAAAACTTTTTAAACTTTTTAGAACTTTTTAGAAAGTTAGAAGTACTTTTCAGCACTTAGAAAAGAGTGAAAAGAGGAAATGCAAAACTTTTTGGCTATGTGTATATACACTGACCTTGTTTTGTATATTTTTCTCTTATGAAAAGTACAATGACAAGAGTGGTAAGTAGTCTCAAAGCACTTATCCCACCGCTGCACAACCAATGTAGGAGGCTGGACTGGCTTGTAGTGAGTACCAAGGGGTACTTGCACCTTGCACCAGGCCCAGTTATCCCTTATTAGTGTATAGGGTGTCTAGCAGCTTAGGCTGATAGATAATGGTAGCTTAGCAGAGCAGCTTAGGCTGAACTAGGAGACGTGTGAAGCTACTACAGTACCACTTAGTGTCATATGCACAATATCATAAGAAAACACAATACACAGTTATACTAAAAATAAAGGTACTTTATTTTTATGACAATATGCCAAAGTATCTTAGAGTGTACCCTCAGTGAGAGGATAGGAAATATACACAAGATATATATACACAATAGCAAAAATATGCAGTATAGTCTTAGAAAACAGTGCAAACAATGTATAGTTACAATAGGATGCAATGGGGAAACATAGGGATAGGGGCAACACAAACCATATACTCCAAAAGTGGAATGCGAACCACGAATGGACCCCAAACCTATGTGACCTTGTAGAGGGTCGCTGGGACTATTAGAAAATAGTGAGAGTTAGAAAAATAACCCTCCCCAAGACCCTGAAAAGTGAGTGCAAAGTGCACTAAAGTTCCCCTAAGGACAAAGAAGTCGTGTTAGAGGAATAATGCAGGAAAGACACAAACCAACAATGCAACAACTGTGGATTTCCAATCTAGGGTACCTGTGAAACAAGGGGACCAAGACCAAAAGTCACAAGCAAGTCGGAGATGGGCAGATGCCCAGGAAATGCCAGCTGCGGGTGCAAAGAAGCTTCTACTGGACAGAAGAAGCTGAGGTTTCTGCAGGAACGAAAAGGGCTAGAGACTTCCCCTTTGGTGGACGGATCCCTCTCGCCGTGGAGAGTCGTGCAGAAGTGTTTCCCCGCCGGAAGAACGCCAACAAGCCTTGCTAGCTGCAAATCGTGCGGTTAGCGTTTTTGGACGCTGCTGTGGCCCTGGAGGGACCAGGAGGTCGCAAATTGGACCAGGAGAGAGAGGGGACGTCGAGCAAGACAAGGAGCCCTCTCAGCAGCAGGTAGCACCCGGAGAAGTGCCAGAAACAGGCACTACGAGGATGCGTGAAACGGTGCTTACCCGAAGTCGCACAAAGAAGTCCCACGTCGCCGGAGAACAACTTAGGAGGTCGTGCAATGCAGGTTAGAGTGCCGTGGACCCAGGCTGGACTGTGCACAAAGGATTTGCGCCGGAAGTGCACGGAGGCCGGAGTAGCTGCAAAAGTCGCGGTTCCCAGCAATGCAGTCTAGCGAGGTGAGGCAAGGACTTACCTCCACCAAACTTGGACTGAAGAGTCACTGGACTGTGGGGGCCACTTGGACAGAGTTGCTGGATTCGAGGGACCTCGCTCGTCGTGCTGAGAGGAGACCCAAGGGACCGGTAATGCAGCTTTTTGGTGCCTGCGGTTGCAGGGGGAAGATTCCGTCGACCCACAGGAGATTTCTTCGGAGCTTCTAGTGCAGAGAGGAGGCAGACTACCCCCACAGCATGCACCACCAGGAAAACAGTCGAGAAGGCGGCAGGATCAGCGTTACAGAGTTGCAGTAGTCGTCTTTGCTACTTTGTTGCAGTGTTGCAGGCTTCCAGCGCGGTCAGCAGTCGATTCCTTGGCAGAAGGTGAAGAGAGAGATGCAGAGGAACTCGGCTGAGCTCTTGCATTCGTTATCTAAAGTTTCCCCAGAGACAGAGACCCTAAATAGCCAGAAAAGAGGGTTTGGCTACCTAGTAGAGGGGATAGGCTAGCAACACCTGAAGGAGCCTATCAGAAGGAGTCTCTGACGTCACCTGGTGGCATTGGCCACTCAGAGCAGCCCAGTGTGCCAGCAGCACCTCTGTTTCCAAGATGGCAGAGGTCTGGAGCACACTGGAGGAGCTCTGGACACCTCCCAGGGGAGGTGCAGGTCAGGGGAGTGGTCACTCCCCTTTCCTTTGTCCAGTTTCGCGCCAGAGCAGGGCTAAGGGGTCCCCTGAACCGGTGTAGACTGGCTTATGCAGAATTGGGCACATCTGTGCCCAACAAAGCATTTCCAGAGGCTGGGGGAGGCTACGCCTCCCCTGCCTTCACACCATTTTCCAAAGGGAGAGGGTGTCACACCCTCTCTCAGAGGAAGTTCTTTGTTCTGCCATCCTGGGCCAGGCCTGGCTGGACCCCAGGAGGGCAGATGCCTGTCTGAGGGGTTGGCAGCAGCAGCAGCTGCAGTGAAACACCAGGAAGGGCAGTTTGGCAGTACCAGGGTCTGTGCTACAGACCACTGGGATCATGGGATTGTGCCAACTATGCCAGGATGGCATAGAGGGGGCAATTCCATGATCATAGACATGTTACATGGCCATATTCGGAGTTACCATTGTGAAGCTACATATAGGTAGTGACCTATATGTAGTGCACGCGTGTAATGGTGTCCTCGCACTCACAAAGTTCAGGGAATTGGCTCTGAACAATGTGGGGGCACCTTGGCTAGTGCCAGGGTGCCCTCACACTAAGTAACTTTGCACCTAACCTTTACCAGGTAAAGGTTAGACATATAGGTGACTTATAAGTTACTTAAGTGCAGTGTAAAATGGCTGTGAAATAACGTGGACGTTATTTCACTCAGGCTGCAGTGGCAGGCCTGTGTAAGAATTGTCAGAGCTCCCTATGGGTGGCAAAAGAAATGCTGCAGCCCATAGGGATCTCCTGGAACCCCAATACCCTGGGTACCTCAGTACCATATACTAGGGAATTATAAGGGTGTTCCAGTAAGCCAATGTAAATTGGTAAAATGGTCACTAGCCTGTTAGTGACAATTTGGAAAGAAATGAGAGAGCATAACCACTGAGGTTCTGATTAGCAGAGCCTCAGTGAGACAGTTAGTCACTACACAGGTAACACATTCAGGCACACTTATGAGCACTGGGGCCCTGGGTTACTAGGGTCCCAGTGACACATATAACTAAAACAACATATATACAGTGAAAAATGGGGGTAACATGCCAGGCAAGATGGTACTTTCCTACAATGGAGGACTGCAAAAATCTCTTAGGAGATACCTCCTACCTGGTACAACTACCTGGTGTGAACAGTCAATTGATACTGGAGACAGTTTACCTGTCAAAAGTAAGGTTTACAGGCAGCCTGACCATGTCAGAGATTGCATTAAAACTGAGATACAGAAATTTTTTGATCTAGGAGTTATTGAGCCCTCTGGTAGCCCTCTGATAGCCCCTGGGCCAGCCCAGTGGTGCTTGCCCCGAAACCACATAGCAAAGAAGGAAAGAGAAATGCGGTTCTGTGTTGACTATAGAGGTCTTAATCCTGTAACCAAAACTGATGCTCACCCTATACCCAGGGCAGATGAGCTCAGAGATACACTGGCTTCTGCCAAGTATCTCAGCACCTTTGATCTGACTGCAGGGTATTGGCAGATCAAGTTATCAGAGGATGCTAAATCAAAAACTGCATTTTCTACCATAGGAGGGCATTATCAATTCACAGTTAGCCCTTTGGTTTGAAAAATGCACCTGCCACTTTCCAGGGGCAGGTGAATACAGCTGTCCAAGGTTTGGAAGCTTTCAATGCAGCATACTTAAATGACATTGCTGTATTTAGCTCCACCAGGGATGACTACTTGGTCCACCTATGGAATGTTTGGAGGCCCTGCAAAAGGCAGGCCTAACTATCAAGGCTTCAAAGTGCCAGATAGGGCTGGGGAAAGTGGTTTATCTGGGCCACCTGGTAGGTTGAGAACAGATTGAACCACTACAGGGGGAAGATCAAGAAAATTATGGACTAGCCTCCCCCTACTACTCAGACCCAGGTCAGAGTCTTCTTAGGTCTCACTGGGTATTACAGGAGGTTCATTAAGGACTATGGCTCCATTGTTGCCCCTCTTAATGACTTCACTTCAAAGAAAATGCCTGAAAGGGTATTATGGACAGCCAGCTTTCAGAAAGCTTTTGAGAAGCTTACGCAGGCTATGTGCACTACACCTGTCTTAAAAAGCCCAAATTACTCCAAACATTCATTGTCCAGACAGATGCTTCTGAAAAGGGAGTTGGGGTAGTGTTGTCACAACTGAACTCAGAGGGCCAGAATCAACTTGTTGCTTTTATCAGTAAAAGGTTGACCCTTAGAGAAAAGCGTTGGTCTGCCATAGAGAGGGGAGCCTTTTCTGTGGTCTGGGCATTAAAGAAGTTGAGACCCTACTTATTTGGGACTCACTTCATTGTTCAAACAGACCACAAACCTCTATTATGAATTAAACAAATGAACTGTAAAAACCCTAAATTGTTGAGGTGGTCCATTTCCCTACATGGGATGAACTTTATAGTGGAACATAGACCTTGATATTTCCACTTAGACAATGAAGACTCATTTGGGCATGGTTAGCCTTATTGTCCCTCATTTGGGGGTGGAGGGTGTTGTGAAGGAACGTACAACCTTTCTTGGCATGTTACCCCCATTTTTACCTGTATGTCAGTATGTTTTTTTTTAATCAAACTATTTTTATTAGCATTTTCCTTTAACCGCTTCTGTGCCTCTGAGGTCACCTCGTCCAAGGCACAGGGGAACTTGGGGGAGCGCTAGTGCGCCCCACCGTGCATCCCCCTTCCCCCCCAAGGCGGGGATGGAAGGGGAAGACCTTCCCCTTCCACCCCCGACCCCCCGCCCGGCAATCCGATGACGTCGGCGCACACACAGCGTGCCGACGTCATCTAGTGTTGCCGGGCGCGCTGGAAGCCATTTGCTCGCGAGGAGGAAAGGTGAGTCCTTTTTTGTTTTTGGGGGCAGTGGGGGGGGGGGGAAACAGACACGGGGGGAAAGGAAAGGGTTTTTCCTTTCACCCTGTGCCTGTTTTCACAAGATTCCTGCTCCACGATCGCGGACAGGGCCGCGATCGTGGAGCCGGAATCTCCACTAGACCCCAGGGATTTTTTCTATTAGGCTTCTTTTGGGGGCGACCCCTTGGGCAAGGGTCGGCCCCCTGAGGGGCAATTATTTTTAGTATTTCGCCCCCCCCCTGGGGGCAGATCGCCTTTTTTTTAAGCGGATCTGCCCCCGGGGGGCGAAATCCACTAGACACCAGGGATTTATTTTTATTGTAAAGTTTCTTTTGGGGGCGACCCCTTGGGCAAGGGTCGCCCCATTTGGGTGCTATTTTTTTTAGTATTTCGCCCCCCCCGGGGGCAGATCGCCGATTTTTTGTTGGATCTGCCCCCGGGGGGGGGGGGCGAAATCCACTAGACACCAGGGAATTAATTTTTATTGTGTTTTCTGGGGGTGACCCCTTGGGCAAGGATCTCCCCCCCCCCCGGGGTAAATTTTTTAGTGTTTCACCCCCCCCCCCCCCCCCCGGGGCAGATCGCCTTTTTTTCAGCCGATCTGCCCCCCGGGGGGGGGGCAAAATCCACTAGACACCAGGGATTTATTTTTATTGGAAAGTTTCTTTTGGGGGCGACCCCTTGGGCAAGGGTCGCCCCACTGGGGGGCTATTTTTTTAGTATTTCCCCCCCCCCCCCCCCGGGGGCAGATTGCCAATTTTTGGGCTGATCTGCCCCCAAGGGGGGGGGGGGGCGAAATCCACTAGACACCAGGGATTTTTATTTTTATTGTTTATTTTGGGGGCAACCCCTTGGGCAAGGGTCACTCCCCTGGGGGGCTATTTTTTGTTTCTGCTTCGCCCCCCCCCCCCCGATGGCAGACCAGCAATTTTTTGGACGATCTGGCCCCCGGGGGGGTGGAAGCACACTAGGTGCCAGGGATTGTGTGGTGTGTGTGGTGTGCAACGGTCGCCCCCCTAAAGTGGGGAAAGTTCGTATTGGCCATCTCTGCCCCTATTTTTGTAGGCCCATCTGCCCCCAAGGAGGGCAGAAACCACCAATACGGCAGGGATTTTTTTTGTTTTGTTTTGTGTTGTGCTGGGGGCGCCCCCTTTGGGAAGGGTCACCCCCTAAAGGGGGCACAGAGGTGTTGCCCATTTCTGCCCCCCCACTTAGGTACCAGGGACAACTTCTAATTTCTTGGTGGTGGGGTGTTTGTTAAATGGCAAAGTATTTGTATTTGTGATTATAACAATTTATTTCTTCTTTTTCTTCTAGTTCAACGCTTTTACTTCCTTTGCTGTGGATCTTTGCGGTTTTGGCAGTAGTTGTCCTGCGGTTTGCATAGTTGCATGTTTTAGGTAAGTGAAAGCAATTTACTCCAAAGGAGTATTGTTGACATGCATGAATGACATGTTTGTAGGTGGTGTACTAAATGCAGTATTGTGTGTTTGACATTGTCCTTAGATTTGAGCACAGTGATGTTTGTGTTGTCATATGTCTAATTTGCTTTTTTCTTTTTTCTTTTTAGTGGGATATCATTGGTGATTGCTGTGTCTGTGCAGAGTAGTTGCTTGGTGAGTAGCTTTTTCAGGCAAGTGTGTAGTACATAACTCTTTGTGATAAAGCTACACTTTGTTTATTACTTATTTTAGTGCTAGTTGTTGTTGGCAATCCATTTGTTGTTAGGATCATGGCTAGCCGCAAAGTGACCGCTCAGCAGGTTGTTCGCATGCTCTTTGAGTCGTCTTCAGACCATGATTACGACACTGACTCTGCATCTGAGGCAGAGGAGGAAGCAGGAGATTCTGGAAGTGAGTGTTATGTCCGAGAGTATTCTTCTGATGAGGAAGCTACTCTCAGTGCAGATGAAGGGCCTGTGTTAGAGGAGGACATTGATGTGCCACGAGTGCAGCACCCTGGGGCTGAAGGGTTTCCCATTAGAAGACCTGACACCTGGATTGCCCCAAACATGGAGCAGCCACAGTTACCTGCATTTACTGGTCTCCCAGGGTGTAGAGTTAATACTGAAAACTTTTTGCCTGTCCATTTCTTTCACTTGTTTATGGACGATGTATTTTTGGAAGAGATTGTGGAGCAGACAAATGTGTATGCAGAGTAATATTTGCGGGACAATGCTGCCAGACTTAAGCCTCAGTCTAGAGCTACTCAGTGGGTTCCCACATATCTGGAAGAGATGAAAATGTTTTTAGGTTTGTCTTTTTTGATGGGGTTGATCAGGAAGCCGTCACTGGCTTCTTATTGGTCTACTAGTCCCTTGATGGCAACTGCTATATTTCCTGCAACTATGACACGTAATTGGTATTTGCTTCTTCTTCGTATGCTGCATTTTGTAGACAATGCTTTAGCCTTGCCACGAGACCACCCTGATTGTGACCGCCTTTTTAAGATTAGGCCTGTCCTTGATCATTTTGTGGATTGGTTTTCAGAGGTCTATGTTCCAGGCAAAGAGATAAGTGTGGACGAGTCTTTGGTCCTTTTCAAGGGGCGTTTAGTTTTTAAGCAGTACATTCCTAGTAAGAGGGCACGGTATGGGATTAAATTGTATCTGCTGTCAGAAAGCATTACAGGATATGTGTATAATTTCCGGGTCTACACTGGTAGGGATTCCAGTATTGACCCTCCTGGTTGTCCGGCCACTTTTGGAGTTAGCGAAAAAATTGTGTGGGAACTTGCTAGACGGCTGTTTAACAAAGATCACCATTTGTACGTAGATAATTTCTATACTGGAGTGCAGTTGTTCAAGGAGTTGTTTAGGGTGGACACTGTTGCTTGTGGCACAATCCGTTCTAACCGGAAAGGCTATCCAAGGGAGCTTGTCTGTAAAAACCTTGAGAGGGGACAGTGCAGTGCCTTGCGGAATAATGAGCTGCTAGCTCTGAATTTTTCAGACAGGAGGGATGTGTACATGCTATCGACCATCCATGATGAGAGTACTTCCCCTGTGGCTGTTTGGGGTCAGGTTGCGGAAGTGCGCAAACCTGCGTGCATTTTGGACTACAATAGGCACATGGGTGGTGTTGATAGAGTAGATCAGAGGTTGGAACCTTACACTGCTCTTCGTAAGTCTTATGTGTGGTATAAAAAGTTAGCCCTACATTTTTTTAATTTGGCAACTTTTAATGCCTTTATTGTATACAAGGATTGTTCACCTGAGTCAAGGATGACATTTGTTAAATTTCAGGAGTCGGTGATAGAAAGCCTTATTGTGGTGGAACCGGCAAGAGTTCCTAGAGTAGAAGTGGTGGAGGATGTGGCTAGATTGAAAGATCAGCACTTTCCAGATCCCATTCCTCCCACTCCCAAAAAAGACTTGCCCACAAAGAAATGTAGAGTATGTGCCCGGAGATTAATCCGGAGGGAGAGCCGGATGTACTGCCCCGAATGCCCTTCAAAGCCTGGGCTGTGTGTGCCCGGCTGTTATAGAAGTTACCATACCCAAAAAAAAATCTGGGAAATACCGTGAGCGTAAGCTGTCTGTTTTATATTTTCATATGTTTCACGGTTGGCATCTCTGTCATGTATTTAGTTAGAGCTTTTGTGTTTAGGGTTTTGTGCTTATTTTATAATTAGTGGTTTCTTTGTTGTTTATAAACAAAAAAAGTGATGGTGGTGTGCGTGGGGTGGCGCTTGGCTGGCGGTGTGCGTGGGGTGGCGCTTGGCTGGCGGTGTGCGTGGGGTGGCGCTTGGCTGGCGGTGTGCTTGGGGTGGCGCTTGGCTGGCGGTGTGCTTGGGGTGGCGCTTGGCTGGCGGTGTGCGTGGGGTGGCGCTTGGCTGGCAGTGTGCGTGGGGTGGCGCTTGGCTGGCGGTGTGCTTGGGGTGGCGCTTGGCTTGGGGTGTACTTGGGGTGGACTTGGCTGGCGGTGTGCGTGGGGTGGAGCTTGGCTGGCGGTGCCAGCCAAACAGCAGTCCACACTCCCATCAGCTGGTGTGATTCTTGTATCAGGCATGTGGGCGTATGTAAGTGATAGGCCCTTGAGTGGCGCGGTCTGTCGATGTGAGTGTTGTAATGTGCTGGGCCAGTGGCTGGCGGTGTGAATGGTCTTGTGCGTGTCATGTATGAAAGGTGTGTGAATGGACTGTAAAGCGGTTGGTGCCTTGTCGCGGCTTTACAGCTCACGAGCTGTGAGTTATTGGTTCAGTTTTTTGCCTTTCAGTTATTAGCAGTGCATTTCATTTTTGTGAAATCTCTTGTTAATAAAATTTGATCCACTGAACCATCACTCACCCTCGTGCCAAATCCAACCAGTATGTGTGGTAAAAATGACAAAACTTGCTCCGCTGTAATCAGGCGTCGCAGCACACCTGCCTCAGGTGGGACCCCGATGATGAAGCATGCCACCAACTTGGTTGGTGGGTGAGGGGTCTTCTTCACATAACCTAAGTGTGTTTCTTTTCACAATTTTAGTGTTTGGCACATCACGGACGTATGTGCACACATCAAAATGATATATTACAAAAATACCTGTGTTTGGGGGGGGAGGGCCCACCTATGTTTTTGGTCCTGGGTGCAGCCTTCATCTCGGACAACCTACAAAACCCAGACATTTTTTAAAACTAGACACCCCAAGGAGTCCAGGGAGGTGTGGCTTGCGTGGCTCCCCCAACATTTTCTTACCCAGACTCCTCTGTAAACCTCAAAATTTGCATAAAAAAGCATATTTTCCTGACTTTTCTTAGTAGGATCACCGCTCCAGCACAAAATTCCTACTCCCCAGTTTTCCCCTCAGTCTCCCAAGTAAAATGACACCTCACTTATGTGGGTCCCCAAAGCAGAGTCCGTCTAAAGATGTATAAAAGAATATGCCCTTATAAACTCGCTGTGCTATCCCTTCTATCTCTTCAAGTTTTGGGCCTTACTCTGTTGCAGGCACCTGGCCCACCCACACAAGTGAGGTATAATTTTTATAGGGAGACTTGGGGGAACGCTGGGTGGAAGGAAATTTGTGGCTCCTCTCAGATTCCAGAACTTTCTGTCACTGAAATGAGAGGAAAGGGTGTTTTTTTTTTATTAGCCAAATTTTGAGGTTTGCAAAGGATTCTGGGTAACAGAACCTGGTCCGAGCCCCACAAGTCACCCCATCTTGGATTCCCCTAGGTCTCTAGTTTTCAAAAATGCACAGGGTTGGTAGGTTTCCCTAGGTGCCGGCTGAGCTACAGGCCAAAATCCACAGGTAGGCACTGTTTTCTTTCAAAAAATGGGATGTGTCCACGTTGTGCTTTGGGGCATTTCCTGTTGCGGGCGCTAGGCCTACCCACACAAGTGAGGTATCATTTTTATCGGGAGACTTGGGGGAACGCTGGGTGGAAGGCCACCCCATCATGGATTCCCCTAGGTCTCTAGTTTTCAGAAATGCACAGGTTTGGTAGGTTTCCCTAGGTGCCGGCTGAACTAGAGGCCACAATCTACAGGTAGGCACTTCGGAAAAATCACCTCTGTTTTCTTTAAAAAAATTGGATGTGTCCACGTTGCGCTTTGGGGCGTTTCCTGTCGCGGGCGCTAGGCCTACCCACACAAGTGAGGTATCATTTTTATCGGGAGACTTGGGGGAACGCTGGGTGGAAGGACATTTGTGGCTCCTCTCACATTCCAGAACTTTCTGCCACAGAAATGTGAGGTACATGTGTTTTTTTAGCCAAATTTTGAGGTTTGCAAAGGATTCTGGGTAACAGAACCTGGTCCGAGCCCCACAAGTCACCCCATCATGGATTCCCCTAGGTCTCTAGTTTTCAGAAATGCACAGGTTTGGTAGGTTTCCCTAGGTGCCGGCTGAGCTAGAGGCCAAAATCTACAGGTAGGCACTTCCCAAAAAACACCTCTGTTTTCTTCTAAAAATTGGGATGTGTCCACGTTGCGCTTTGGGGCGTTTCCTGTCGCGGGCTCTAGGCCTACCCACACAAGTGAGGTATCATTTTTATCGGGAGACTTGGGGGAACGCTGGGTGGAAGGAAATTTGTGGCTCCTTTCAGATTCCAGAACTTTCTGCCACAGAAATGTGAGGAACATGTGTTTTTTTAGCCAAATTTTGAGGTTTGCAAAGGATTCTGGGTAACAGAACCTGGTTCGAGCCCCACAAGTCACCCCATCTTGGATTCCCCTAGGTCTCTAGTTTTCAAAAATGCACAGGTTTGGTAGGTTTCCCTAGGTGCCGGCTGAGCTAGAGGCCAAAATCTACAGGTAGGTACTTCGCAAAAACACCTCTGTTTTCTTTCAAAAATTTGGATGTGTCCACGTTGCGCTTTGGGGCGTTTTCTGTCGCGGGCGCTAGGCCTACCCACACAAGTGAGGTATAATTTTTATCAGGAGACTTGGGGGAACGCTGGGTGGAAGGAAATTTGTGGCTCCTCTCAGATTCCAGAACTTTCTGCCACAGAAATGGAGGAACATGTGTTTTTTTAGCCAAATTTTGAGGTTTGCAAAGGATTCTGGGTAACAGAACCTGGTCTGAGCCCCACAAGTCGCCCCATCATGGATTCCCCTAGGTCTCTAGTTTTAAAAAATGCACAGGTTTGGTAGGTTTCCCTAGGTGCCGGCTGAGCTAGAGGCCAAAATCTACAGGTAGGTACTTCGCAAAAACACCTCTGTTTTCTTTCAAAAATTTGGATGTGTCCACGTTGCGCTTTGGGGCGTTTCCTGTCGCGGGCGCTAGGCCTACCCACACAAGTGAGGTATCATTTTTATCGGGAGACTTAGGGGAACGCTGGGTGGAAGGAAATTTGTGGCTCCTCTCAGATTCCAGAACTTTCTGCCACAGAAATGTGAGGAACATGTGTTTTTTTAGCCAAATGTTGAGGTTTGCAAAGGATTCTGGGTAACAGAACCTGGTCCGAGCCCCACAAGTCACCCCATCAGGGATTCCCCTAGGTCTCTAGTTTTCAGAAATGCACAGGTTTGGTAGGTTTCCTTAGGTGCCGGCTGAGCTAGAGGCCAAAATCTATTTGTAGGCACTTCGCAAAAATCACCTCTGTTTTCTTTCAAAAAATTGGATGTGTCCACGTTGCGCTTTGGGGCGTTTCCTGACGCGGGCGCTAGGCCTACCCACACAAGTGAGGTATCATTTTTATCGGGAGACTTGGGGGAACATAGATTAGCTAAACAAGTGTTATTGCCCCTTGTCTTTCTCTACATTTGTTCCTTCCAAATATAGGAGAGTGTGTAAAAAAGACATCTATTTGAGAAATGCCCTTTAATTCACATGCTAGTATGGTCACCCCGGAATTCAGAGATGTGCAAATAACCACTGCTCCTCAACAACTTATCTTGTGCCCTTTTTGGAAATACAAAGGTTTTCTTGATAGCAATTTTTTACTCTTTATATTTCCGCAAATGAATTGCTGTATACCCGGTATAGAATGAAAACGCACTGCAGGGTGCAGCTCATTTATTGGCTCTGGGTTCCTCGGGTTCTTGATGAACCTACAAGCCCTATATATTCCCGCAACCAGAGGAGTCCAGCAGACGTAACGGTATATTGCTTTCGATAATCTGACATTGTAGGGAAAAGTTACAGAGTAAAACGTAGAGAAAAAGTGATGTTTTTTTCACCTCAATTTCAATATTTTTCTTTTTCAGTTGTTATTTTCTGTAGGAAACCCTTGTAGGATCTACACAAATGACCCCTTGATAAATTCAGAATTTTGTCTACTTTTCATAAATGTTTAGGTTTCTGGGATCCAGCATTGGTTTCATGCCCATTTCTGTCACTGACTGGAAGGAGGCTGAAAGCACAAAAAATTGGAAAAATGGGGTATGTCCCAGTAAAATGCCAAAATTGTGTTGAAAAATTGGGTTTTCTGATTCAAGTCTGCCTGTTCCTGAAAGCTGGGAAGCTGCTGAATTTAGCACCGCAAACCCTTTGTTGATGCCAGTTTCAGGGGAAAAACCACAAGCCTTCTTCTGCAGCCACTTTTTCCAATTTATTTGAAAAAAACGAAATTTTCACTATATTTTGGCTAATTTCTTGGCCTCCTTCAGGGGAACCCACAAAGTCTGGGTACCTTTAGAATCCCTAGGATGTTGGAAAAAAAGAACGTAAATTTGGCTTGGTTAGCTTATGTGGACAAAAAGTTATGAGGGCCTAAGCGCGAACTGCCCCAAATAGGCAAAAAAAGGCCTGGCACAGGAGGGGGAAAAGGCCTAGCAGCGAAGGGGTTAAGAAACAATACCATCATAAATCAAATCACACCAAATCTCTGACAAAAACCCAACTTTGCTCAACCCCCTCCCTCAAAGAAAGGGGGGGAGCATCTCTACTCTCACAAGCAACAGAAGTACAATGTAATAAATTCATTACCCCACCCCCCTACATATCCCCCACTTCAGCAAAGGCCAACGGCCCCCTCAGGAGGAGAGAATACATATTTACCTATTTATGAAACAAAGAAAAATTAACAACGATAGCAGAAAAACTAACATTAACTCTATTTGTCCCATATACGTGCCCTGTATGCTAAAGAAGCGGGGGTTTGGGGTCCAGAAGGAGAAGCGAACGTAGAGCTCCAGGGCATATCTCCCCCATGCCTCTACTGAAGAACCCCACCTGGACTGAACCCTATACATGGAAAAGATGCAGTGCCCTCCGACGTGGACTACAAGTAGTAAGCAGAACACCCCTGGACAGAAATCTCACCAGTGGATCTCAAATATAGTCAAAGCTCCGTCGGAAATTATCCAACTTGTCTGCTAAGTGTTCCATAGCAACCCCTCGCCATAGTCTGGCATACCACAACATCAACAGGGGAGGATCTTTTTTCTTCCAATATGACACAAAGACAGTCTTAGCCGCCCCAAGGCCAACAAAAAGATGGAGCGATCCCCGTGTGTTTGATGTTGCAACTCAGGAGCACACAGACTCACAAAACATAGACCGGTGAGGTAGGAATAGGGTACCCTAGAATCTCTTTTAGATGTGACAGGATTTCTTTCCAAAAGGGCTTAATAACAGGATAATCCCACCAGATGTGCCTGAAATCTCCTAACATCCGGCACCCACGCCAAAATCTATTGGATGTCTGAGGAAAGAGTTTCTTAAGCTTCTCCCGGTACAGATACCAATTATAAAGAAGTTTATAATGAGCTTCCCTGGTCCCCATGGAGTGATTATATTTGACTATATCGTGAAATAATCATGCCCAGAGACCCTCCTCAACAGGGCCATCCAACGTCCGCTCCCAAAACACCACATGACTTGGAACACACTGCCGCTGAGCGGATAACAATAACTTGTATAGTGTGGAAATGCTGCCCCGCCTCAATCCCCCTTGTTGAACAAATCTCTCAATAGGAAGAAGCTCCCTGGTGGCTGCCGCTCTCATATGGGGCTGAGTAACCCAATGAAGTAACTGATTGTAATGGAAGCAATCGGAGCTAGGGAGATGAAAGGTCCTACAGCAATTTTCAAAGGTGTGCACCTGATCCCCATGGAAGAGATCCGCAATAGTAAGACATCCCCCTCCCTCCACCTATCAAAGGGTCCCATTGTGGCTCCATAAGGGAAGGCCGCATTATAATGAATTGGTGTGTGTGGTGAAGGGAAGGTTGTGAGGTGGAGGGCTCGAGTCACCTTATCCCACACCTTAAGAGCAGTAGCCATGGGGGTACTAAGATATGCATTTTTCGGACAATCCTCTCTAGGTTTCTACATCACATCCCACAAGGTTCGCCCCGTCACCGCCCTATCCATATGCAGCCACAGTTTATCTGATTCCCGAAGGGACCACTCTGTGATAACCAGGAGCTGGGCCCCTCTATAACATAATAAAAAATCTGGGAGAGCAAGCCCCCCTTTATTCCTGGGACGCATTAGCACTTTGTTCGAAAGCCGAGCTCTTGTGTTCCGCCAAATAAACTGAGTGTACACCTGGCGCAGTTCAGTAAAATAATCCTGGGGGACATCAAAAGGGAAAATTTGGAACAGATATAACAGCCGCGGAAGGAACATCATCTTAATCGTATTAATGCAGACCAGCCAAGAGTCCCACAGCATGGACCACTCTTGAAATCAGTACGCAATGTCTTAAGGAGGGGCGGGAAATTTGCCTTAAAGAGGTCTGACACTCTAGGAGTGAGCCGGACCCCGATACAAAATATCTTTCTTAGCCAGAGCGAATGGTGAAGAGGAGGCTACCACACTCATTTCTGCCGCCGGTACCGTTAAATTAAGGATATTGGATTTCCCTGTATTCACTTTAAAGCCCGCTACTTGCTCAAAAAGATGCAGTTCTGCCAATATTGCGTAGAGAGTTTGGCGCAGGTTAGTGATATAAAGAAGAACGTCATCGGCAAACAGAGAACTTTTGTGTTGATCCGAACCAAACTGAATGCCCTGAATACTCGGGTCGGCCCTTATCCGCGCCGCCAAGGGTTCCACACTTAGCGCGAAAAGCAACGGAGAGAGCAGGCAACCCTACCGGGTCCCCCTGGACACGTCAAAGAATTCGGAGCTCACTCCATTAACACAGATCTGTGACCGAGGGCCCGAATAGTTACTCATCACCATAGCGATGAACTTATCTCCAAATCCAAAGCGCCAAAGAGTGGCCACTAAAAAGGACCATTCCACCTGGTCGAAAGCCTTCTTCATGTCTAGCGCCAATAATATAGCTGGGACCCGCTTCTTTTCTCTACCTTCTCCATCAGGTGAATAGCTCTTCTAACATTGTCATGGGTTTGCCGACCTTTGATAAAACCAGAATGATCTAGATGAACCAAATCCGGCAACACTCCCTCCAGTCGCCTTGCCAGTATTTTAGTATACAATTTGGCATCAAGATTAAGTAGGGCAGTGGGCCAGTGGGATGCACATAATTGGGGATCCTTCCCCTCCTTAGGAATCAGTGAAATCAGAGCTTCCCTCGTAGTAGAGGAGAGCGTATGCTCAGATCGTATGAAATTGAATAATGCAGTTAAATGAGGGACAAGCTCAACCCCGAAGGTTCTATAAAAGTGTGCCGTGAAACCATCAGGCCCCGGAGGCTCATGCAGGGGGAGGGAGTCAATAGCTTCTCTCACTTCCTCTAGAGTGATCGGCACCTCCAAGAGTTCATTGGCCTCCGAAGTAACCCGCTGAAGTTGACTATGACACAGGTCACTCTCCTGGGCTTCCACACTTGGATTGTCCGAGGTATACAAGCGAGTATAGAAGTCCCTAAACACTTGCGCTTCCTCCTCTTCCTAGTAGAAGACCCCGGTGTTGTCTCATATTTGCGCAGTATAGCCCTTAGATTGCCTAACCGGTAATTGCCTCGCCAAGAGGGGACAAGTTTTGTTCTCCCGTCATAGT
The DNA here is from genome assembly GCF_031143425.1 of Pleurodeles waltl. NCBI lineage: Eukaryota > Metazoa > Chordata > Amphibia > Caudata > Salamandridae > Pleurodeles > Pleurodeles waltl. The sequence goes on from NC_090444.1 coordinate 853,329,751, forward strand.
GAGACCTCCGGAGCCAAAGAACAGTCAGCTCCGCCCTATTCATATAAATAGACTGTAGTTTACTCTTTATGGAGGTTACTTTCCTTTGACTCTGCCAAGTGGGAGAAAGCTAATGTGCCCCTTCAGCTTCCTGTAGTGCCTCCTCCAATCCCAATCGCTCTTCAGTCTCTGTACCGAGACAATGAGGTCGCTTGGGATATGCAGGTGCCCCTGATCGTAGCCTTAAAGGCATCCCAAATGACAGGAAGAGGGGGATCACCCGGGCAATTATTCTGAAAGAACTCCTTAATAGCTCTCCTCAGCTCGTCTCTAGTCATATTATCTCTAGTTAAAACATGTGGGAAATACCAGCGCCCCCTCCCAGTGTGTGGTCTAGTCCACTCCAAGCTTACCTCCACTGGGGCATGATCAGAGAGAACTATTGGGTGTTTAGTGGCAGACCTAAGTAGCTGCTGCAGAGGCAAACTTATGAAAGTATAATCAAACTGCAAATAAGACCTATGAGAATGGGAAAAAAAGGAATAGTCCTTTGCAGTAGGGTGGTAGGGTGGTAGACGCGCCAAACGTCAAAGAGCCCTAACCCATGAAAGGCTGTCTTCACGGATTTGGTAAAGCTGCTAGCAGGCAGTCTCTGAGGATGCGTCATATTTTGAGAGGTATCCCAAATCAGATTAAAATCCCCCATGAGCACTATCTCAGCCTCTGCAAAAAACCCCAGTACATCCAAAAAGTGCAAAAGGAATGGGGATTGGCCACCATTAGGTGCATAGAGGGTAGCTATCATACAGACCTGTCCCCCCAGGGTCCCCTTAACCAACAGGTACCTGCCCCGTTTGTCCAATTGTGACTCTGAGAGCTGAAAACACATCGACCTGTGAAACATCAGGGCTACCCCACAGTGCCTTATAGTTGCGGAAGCCGTAAACATTTGCGGGTAGTATCTATGATGCAACCTATGGGCATCACCTTTCTTAAGATGTGTTTCCTGTAAAGCTACTATATCATACTGGTGATCATCAAAGAATTTCTGCAATTGTGATCGTTTATTTGGTGAGTTCAGCTCCTTTACATTCCAGGTTAAAAAGCGGACCATTATAGCAAAGAAGCTAGGGGATGATCACTGACCTGCTGGCAAAACTAGATGGAGCCTAGGTTATCAGTACTGTAGACCTTATAATAGCTTCCCATCAAATTGAAGTGTCTGAAGAATCACAGCACATTACCACTTTTATTACATCTGATGGACCCTTCATATACACAAGGATGGACCAGAAACAAGCTTCCTGGGACCGGTTGTAGGAAAGTACCATCTTGCCTGGCATGTTACCCCCATTTTTCACTGTATATATGTTGTTTTAGTTGTATGTGTCACTGGGACCCTGGTAACCCAGGGCCCCAGTGCTCATAAGTGTGCCTGAATGTGTTACCTGTGTAGTGACTAACTGTCTCACTGAGGCTCTGCTAATCAGAACCTCAGTGGTTATGCTCTCTCATTTCTTTCCAAATTGTCACTAACAGGCTAGTGACCATTTTTACCAATTTACATTGGCTTACTGGAACACCCTTATAATTCCCTAGTACATGGTACTGAGGTACCCAGGGTATTGGGGTTCCAGGAGATCCCCATGGGCTGCAGCATTTCTTTTGCCACCCATAGGGAGCTCTGACAATTCTTACACAGGCCTGCCACTGCAGCCTGAGTGAAATAACGTCCACGTTATTTCACAGCCATTTTACACTGCACTTAAGTAACTTATAAGTCACCTATATGTCTAACCTTTACCTGGTAAAGGTTAGGTGCAAAGTTACTTAGTGTGAGGGCACCCTGGCACTAGCCAAGGTGCCCCCACATTGTTCAGGGCCAATTTCCCTGACTTTGTGAGTGCGGGGACACCATTACACGTGTGCACTACATATAGGTCACTACCTATATGTAGCTTCACAATGGTAACTCCGAATATGGCCATGTAACATGTCTATGATCATGGAATTGCCCCCTCTATGCCATCCTGGCATAGTTGGCACAATCCCATGATCCCAGTGGTCTGTAGCACAGACCCTGGTACTGCCAAACGGCCCTAACTGGGGTTTCACTGCAGCTGCTGCTGCTGCCAACCCCTCAGACAGGCATCTGCCCTCCTGGGGTCCAGCCAGGCCTGGCCCAGGATGGCAGAACAAAGAACTTCCTCTGAGAGAGGGTGTGACACCCTCTCCCTTTGGAAAATGGTGTGAAGGCAGGGGAGGAGTAGCCTCCCCCAGCCTCTGGAAATGCTTTCTTGGGCACAGATGTGCCCAATTCTGCATAAGCCAGTCTACACCGGTTCAGGGGACCCCTTAGCCCTGCTCTGGCGCGAAACTGGACAAAGGAAAGGGGAGTGACCACTCCCCTGACCTGCACCTCCCCTGGGAGGTGTCCAGAGCTCCTCCAGTGTGCTCCAGACCTCTGCCATCTTGGAAACAGAGGTGCTGCTGGCACACTGGACTGCTCTGAGTGGCCAGTGCCACCAGGTGACGTCAGAGACTCCTTGTGATAGGCTCCTTCAGGTGTTGCTAGCCTATCCTCTCTCCTAAGTAGCCAAACCCTCTTTTCTGGCTATTTAGGGTCTCTGTCTCTGGGGAAACTTTAGATAACGAATGCAAGAGCTCTTCCGAGTTCCTCTGCATCTCTCTCTTCACCTTCTGCCAAGGAATCGACTGCTGACCGCGCTGGAAGCCTGCAAAACTGCAACATAGTAGCTAAGACGACTACTGCAACTCTGTAACACTGATCCTGCCACCTTCTCGACTGTTTTCCTGGTGGTGCATGCTGTGGGGGTAGTCTGCCTCCTCTCTGCACTAGAAGCTCCGAAGAAATCTCCCGTGGGTCGACGGAATCTTCCCCCTGCAACCGCAGGCACCAAAAAGCTGCATTACCGGTCCCTTGGGTCTCCTCTCAGCACGACGAGCGAGGTCCCTCGAATCCAGCAACTCTGTCCAAGTGGCCCCCACAGTCCAGTGACTCTTCAGTCCAAGTTTGGTGGAGGTAAGTCCTTGCCTCACCTCGCTAGACTGCATTGCTGGGAACCGCGACTTTTGCAGCTACTCCGGCCTCCGTGCACTTCCGGCAGAAATCCTTTGTGCACAGTCCAGCCTGGGTCCACGGCACTCTAACCTGCATTGCACGACCTCCTAAGTTGTTCTCCGGCGACGTGGGACTTCTTTGTGCGACTTCGGGTGAGCACCGTTTCACGCATCCTCGTAGTGCCTGTTTCTGGCACTTCTCCGGGTGCTACCTGCTGCTAAGAGGGCTCCTTGTCTTGCTCGACGTCCCCTCTACCTCCTGGTCCAATTTGCGACCTCCTGGTCCCTCCTGGGCCACAGCAGCATCCAAAAACGCTAACCGCACGATTTGCAGCTAGCAAGGCTTGTTGGCGTTCTTTCGGCGGGAAAACACTTCTGCACGACTCTACAAGGCGAGAGGGATCAGTCCTCCAAAGGGGAAGTCTCTAGCCCTTTGCGTTCCTGCAGAAACCGCAGCTTCTCCTGTCCAGTAGAAGCTTCTTTGCACCCGCAGCTGGCATTTCCTGGGCATCTGCCCATCTCCGACTTGCTTGTGACTTTTGGACTTGGTCCCCTTGTTCCACAGGTACCCTAGATTGGAAATCCACAGTTGTTGCATTGTTGGTTTGTGTCTTTCCTGCATTATTCCTCTAACACGACTTCTTTGTCCTTAGGGGAACTTTAGTGCACTTTGCACTCACTTTTCAGGGTCTTGGGGAGGGTTATTTTTCTAACTCTCACTATTTTCTAATAGTCCCAGCGACCCTCTACAAGGTCACATAGGTTTGGGGTCCATTCGTGGTTCGCATTCCACTTTTGGAGTATATGGTTTGTGTTGCCCCTATCCCTATGTTTCCCCATTGCATCCTATTGTAACTATACATTGTTTGCACTGTTTTCTAAGACTATACTGCATATTTTTGCTATTGTGTATATATATATCTTGTGTATATTTCCTATCCTCTCACTGAGGGTACACTCTAAGATACTTTGGCATATTGTCATAAAAATAAAGTACCTTTATTTTTAGTATAACTGTGTATTGTGTTTTCTTATGATATTGTGCATATGACACTAGGTGGTACTGTAGTAGCTTCACCCGTCTCCTAGTTCAGCCTAAGCTGCTCTGCTAAGCTACCATTATCTATCAGCCTAAGCTGCTAGACACCCTATACACTAATAAGGGATAACTGGGCCTGGTGCAAGGTGCAAGTAACCCTTGGTACTCACTACAAGCCAGTCCAGCCTCCTACATTGGTTGTGCAGTGGTGGGATAAGTGCTTTGAGACTACTTACCACTCTTGTCATTGTACTTTTCATAAGAGAAAAATATACAAAACAAGTTCAGTGTATATACACATAGCCAAAAAGTTTTGCATTTCCTCTTTTCACTCTTTTCTAAGTGCTGAAAAGTACTTCTAACTTTCTAAAAAGTTCTAAAAAGTTTTAAAAGTTTTTTCCTCTGTCTTTCTAAAAGCTCTGACAATCTTTTTTATCTTTTTCTATCACTTTAACTCTCTCTAAAAATGTCTGGCACAGGCCAAAATGTTGATCTGTCCAAACTTGCATATGATCACCTTAGCTGGAAAGGAGCAAGGAGTCTCTGCATAGAGAGAGGTTTGAGTGTAGGGAAGAATCCTTCCTTGGAACTGTTACTTAACATGCTTAGAGAACATGATAAGGCTAAAAGTGCCCCATCTGTTGAAAAAGTAGCTAATGGTTCTCAATCTGATCCAGGGACACCCCCAGGTAAAGGTTCAGGAAACAAACTTCTTAGCCTTCCCATTACAAGACAGTCTAGCATAGTTGGTAATGATGAAGAGCCACACCATACAAATAGTGTTGTCTCACATCATAGCAAAAGCATTTATTCACACCACAGTGGTACTGATGTTTCTGTTAGCCAAGCTGTTAGGGTGCCCTCTGTAAGGGACAGGTCTCCTTCTGTTCATTCCCATCATACCTCTGTATCTAGAAATGTCCCTCCCACCAACCCTGATGACAGATTGTTAGAAAGGGAACTCAATAAGTTGAGGGTGGAACAAACCAGACTGAAGCTTAAAAAGCAACAGCTAGATTTGGATAGACAGTCTTTAGAATTAGAGAAGGAAAGACAGAAGTTGGGTTTAGAAACCCATGGTGGCAGCAGCAGTATTCCCCATAGTCATCCTGCAAAAGAGCATGATTCCAGGAATCTGCACAAGATAGTTCCCCCTTATAAGGAGGGGGATGACATTAACAAGTGGTTTGCTGCACTTGAGAGGGCCTGTGTTGTACAGGATGTCCCTCAAAGGCAGTGGGCTGCTATCCTATGGCTATAATTTAGTGGAAAAGGTAGGGATAGGCTCCTTACTGTGAAAGAAAGTGATGCCAATAATTTTACAGTTCTTAAGAATGCACTCCTGGATGGTTATGGCTTAACCACTGAACAATACAGGATAAAGTTCAGAGAGACCAAAAAGGAGTCTTCACAAGACTGGGTTGATTTCATTGACCATTCAGTGAAGGCCTTGGAGGGGTGGTTACATGGCAGTAAAGTTACTGATTATGACAGCCTGTATAACTTGATCCTGAGAGAGCATATTCCTAATAATTGTGTGTCTGATTTGTTGCACCAGTACTTGGTGGACTCTGATCTGACCTCTCCCCAAGAATTGGGAAAGAAGGCAGACAAATGGGTCAGAACTAGGGTGAACAGAAAAGTTCATACAGGGGGTGACAAAGATGGCAACAAAAAGAAGGATGGTAAGTCTTCAGACAAGGGTGGGGACAAATCTAAAAATGAGTCTTCATCAGGCCCACAAAAACACTCTGGTGGGGGTGGTGGGTCCAAATCCTCCTTTAATCAAAACAAAGAAAAGAAACCATGGTGCTATTTATGTAAAGTAAAAGGCCATTGGACAACAGATCCCAGTTGTCCAAAGAAAAGCACCAAGCCTCCTACCACTACAACCCCTACTGCTACCCCTAGTGTCCCTACTAATAGCAGTGGTGGTGGGAGCAAACCTACTAATAGCCAATCCAAGGGAGTAGCTGGGCTCACTATTGGTAACTTAGTTGGGGTTGGCCTTGTTAGGGAGGCCACAGAGGCTGTATTAGTCTCTGAGGGGGCTATTGATTTAGCCACCTTAGTTGCTTGTCCCCTTAATATGGATAAGTACAAGCAGCTACCCCTAATAAATGGTGTTGAGGTTCAGGCCTACAGGGACACTGGAGCCAGTGTGACTATGGTCATAGAGAAACTGGTCCACCCTGAACAACACCTACTTGGTCACCAATATCAAGTAACCGATGCTCACAACAACACACTTAGCCACCCCATGGCTGTTGTTAATCTCAACTGGGGGGGGGTTACTGGTCCAAAGAAAGTTGTGGTAGCCACAGATTTACCTGTAGACTGTCTACTAGGAAATGATTTGGAGACATCAGCTTGGTCAGATGTGAAGTTGGAGGCCCATGCAGCAATGCTGGGCATCCCAGGGCATATTTTTGCTTTGACAAGGGCTCAGGCCAAAAAGCAAAAAGGACAGGGAAGCTTGGATCCTGGAACAATGGACCAAGTGCTCCCTAAAGCTAGGGCTAGTAGAAGCAAACCACTTCCTACTATCCCTCCCTCTACAGTGGATTCAACTTCTGAGGAAGAAGAATTCCCTCCCTGTGCAGAACCTACACCAGAGGAGCTGGAAGCAGACATTGCTGAGCTTTTGGGTGAAGGGGGGCCTGCCAGGGAGGAGCTGAGTGTGGCACAGCAAACCTGTCCCACATTACAGGGTCTAAGACAGCAAGCTGTCAAACAGGCTAATGGGGATGTCAGTGACTCTCACAGAGTTTACTGGGAGGACAACCTCTTGTACACTGAGCATAGGGATCCTAAACCTGGAGCTGCCAGGAGATTAGTGATTCCTCAGGAGTACAGAAAGTTCCTCCTAACTCTTGCCCACGACATTCCCCTAGCTGGGCATCTGGGACAAATGAAAACTTGGGACAGACTTGTTCCCTTGTTTCATTGGCCTAGGATGTCTGAGGACACAAAAGATTTTTGTAAGTCCTGTGAAACCTGTCAAGCCAGTGGCAAGACAGGTGGCACCCCAAAGGCACCCCTTATTCCACTGCCTGTGGTTGGGGTTCCCTTTGAAAGGGTAGGGGTTGACATAGTTGGCCCCCTTGACCCTCCTACTGCTTCAGGCAATAGGTTTATCTTGGTGGTAGTGGACCATGCCACAAGATACCCTGAAGCAATTCCTTTAAGGACCACTACAGCACCTTGTAGGAGGCTGGACTGGCTTGTAGTGAGTACCAAAGGGTACTTGCACCTTGCACCAGGCCCAGTTATCCCTTATTAGTGTATAGGGTGTCTAGCAGCTTAGGCTGATAGATAATGGTAGCTTAGCAGAGCAGCTCAGGCTGAACTAGGAGACGTGTGAAGCTACTACAGTACCACTTAGTGTCATATGCACAATATCATAAGAAAACACAATACACAGTTATACTAAAAATAAAGGTACTTTATTTTTATGACAATGTGCCAAAGTATCTTAGAGTGTACCCTCAGTGAGAGGATAGGAAATATACACAAGATATATATACACAATAGTAAAAATATGCAGTATAGTCTTAGAAAACAGTGCAAACAATGTATAGTTACAATAGGATGCAATGGGGAAACATAGGGATAGGGGCAACACAAACCATATACTCCAAAAGTGGAATGCGAACCACGAATGGACCCCAAACCTATGTGACCTTGTAGAGGGTCGCTGGGACTATTAGAAAATAGTGAGAGTTAGAAAAATAACCCTCCCCAAGACCCTGAAAAGTGAGTGCAAAGTGCACTAAAGTTCCCCTAAGGACAAAGAAGTCGTGTTAGAGGAATAATGCAGGAAAGACACAAACCAGCAATGCAACAACTGTGGATTTCCAATCTAGGATACCTGTGGAACAAGGGGACCAAGTCCAAAAGTCACAAGCAAGTCGGAGATGGGCAGATGCCCAGGAAATGCCAGCTGCGGGTGCAAAGAAGCTTCGACTGGACAGAAGAAGCTGAGGTTTCTGCAGGAACGAAAAGGGCTAGAGACTTCCCCTTTGGTGGACGGATCCCTCTCGCCGTGGAGAGTCGTGCAGAAGTGTTTTCCCGTCGAAAGGACGCCAACAAGCCTTGCTAGGTGCAAATCGTGCGTTTGGCGTTTTTGGACGCTGCTGGGGCCCAGGAGGGACCAGGAGGTCGCAAATTGGACCTGAAGAGAGAGGGGACGTCGAGCAAGACAAAGAGCCCTCACTGAAGCAGGTAGCACCCGGAGAAGTGCCAGAAACAGGCACTACGAGGATGCGTGAAACGGTGCTCGCCGAAGTTGCACAAAGGAGTCCCACGTCGCCGGAGACCAACTTAGAAAGTCGTGCAATGCAGGTTAGAGTGCCGTGGACCCAGGCTTGGCTGTGCACAAAGGATTTCCGCCGGAAGTGCACAGGGGCCGGAGTAGCTGCAAAGTCGCGGTTCCCAGCAATGCAGCCCAGCGAGGTGAGGCAAGGACTTACCTCCACCAAACTTGGGCTGAAGAGTCACTGGACTGTGGGGGTCACTTGGACAGAGTCGCTGGATTCGAGGGACCTCGCTCGTCGTGCTGAGAGGAGACCCAAGGGACCGGTAATGCAGCTTTTTGGTGCCTGCGGTTGCAGGGGGAAGATTCCGTCGACCCACGGGAGATTTCTTCGGAGCTTCTGGTGCAGAGAGGAGGCAGGCTACCCCCACAGCATGCACAAGCAGGAAAACAGTCGAGAAGGCGGCAGGATCAGCGTTACAGAGTTGCAGTAGTCGTATTTGCTACTATGTTGCAGGTTTGCAGGCTTCCAGCGCGGTCAGCAGTCGTTTCCTTATCAGAAGGTGAAGAGAGAGATGCAGAGGAACTCGGATGAGCTCTTGCATTCGTTATCTAAAGTTTCCCCAGAGACAGAGACCCTAAATAGCCAGAAAAGAGGGTTTGGCTACCTAGGAGAGAGGATAGGCTACTAACACCTGAAGGAGCCTATCAGCAGGAGTCTCTGACGTCACCTGGTGGCACTGGCCACTCAGAGCAGTCCAGTGTGCCAGCAGCACCTCTGTTTCCAAGATGGCAGAGGTCTGGAGCACACTGGAGGAGCTCTGGACACCTCCCAGGGGAGGTGCAGGTCAGGGGAGTGGTCACTCCCCTTTCCTTTGTCCAGTTTCGCGCCAGAGCAGGGGCTAAGGGGTCCCTGAACCGGTGTAGACTGGCTTATGCAGAATTGGGCACCTCTGTGCCCAACAAAGCATTTCCAGAGGCTGGGGGAGGCTACTCCTCCCCTGCCTTCACACCATTTTCCAAAGGGAGAGGGTGTCACACCCTCTCTCAGAGGAAGTTCTTTGTTCTGCCATCCTGGGCCAGGCCTGGCTGGACCCCAGGAGGGCAGCTGCCTGTCTGAGGGGTTGGCAGCAGCAGCAGCTGCAGTGAAACCCCAGGAAGGGCAGTCTGGCAGTACCAGGGTCTGTGCTACAGACCACTGGGATCATGGGATTGTGACAACTATGCCAGGATGGCATAGAGGGGGCAATTCCATGATCATAGACATGTTACATGGCCATATTCGGAGTTACCATGGTGAAGCTACATATAGGTAGTGACCTATATGTAGTGCACGCGTGTAATGGTGTCCCCGCACTCACAAAGTTCAGGGAATTGGCTCTGAACAATGTGGGGGCACCTTGGCTAGTGCCAGGGTGCCCTCACACTAAGTAACTTTGCACCTAACCTTTACCAGGTAAAGGTTAGACATATAGGTGACTTATAAGTTACTTAAGTGCAGTGTAAAATGGCTGTGAAATAACGTGGACGTTATTTCACTCAGGCTGCAGTGGCAGGCCTGTGTAAGAATTGTCATAGCTCCCTATGGGTGGCAAAAGAAATGCTGCAGCCCATAGGGATCTCCTGGAACCCCAATACCCTGGGTACCTCAGTACCATATACTAGGGAATTATAAGGGTGTTCCAGTAAGCCAATGTAAATTGGTAAAAATGGTCACTAGCCTGTCAGTGACAATTTGAAAGTAATGAGAGAGCATAACCACTGAGGTTCTGGTTAGCAGAGCCTCAGTGAGACAGTTAGGCACCACGCAGGGAACATACACATGCACACCTATGAGCACTGGGGCCCTGTGTGACAGGGTCCCAGTGACACATACATATAGGCCACAAACCTATGAGCACTGGGGTCCTGACCAGCAGGATCCCAGTGACACATAACAAACATACTGAAAACATAGTGTTTTCACTATGAGCACTGAGGCCTGGCTATCAGGATCCCAGTGAGACAGTGAAAACAGTGACAAACACCCTGACATACACTCACAAACAGGCCAAAAGTGGGGGTAACAAGGCTAGAAAGAGGCTACCTTCTCACACAACCCCCCCCAAACGAAGGACAATAAGGCTAACCTTGGCCAGTTGAGACTTTATTGTCTAAGTGGTGATAAGTAGAGAGTAGCTCTGCAATAGACTGGTTACTCCCTTTATCATCCACTATATGGTTACTTCCCTGTGGGGATGTAAACCACCCTGTTTGAAGTTTTCTAGCTAAGTAACAATGTGAAGATGTATTTTCAGAGTTTCTATCAGTAAGTTTTAGTTTAGAGCAGTGGGAATTGTCCACTGAACCTATTTGTAGTGATGGAAATGCCAGACAGGGATGCTGTCTCAGAAAAGCCATAGCTGGGCAAAAACTTTGTCCATATGGCTGGAAGAGAGAACAGGGATGCTGTTTCTCTTGGGTTGGAGCAGGGCAGGGATGCTGTCCTATCAGCTCCACACTAGGGCAGGGATGCTGTCCTAAGTGTTGTGAGGCAGTGCAGAGTTTCTGCACTAAAGTTTCTCTGGGAGGGTTGGAGGGATGCTCCATGTTAACTAAAATGGTGCTCTTTTTCTCACCAATGTTAGTTATCCCACAGAGAGGTACTTCCACCTCAGGGAGTACAGTTTTGCCAACTGATGATTCCCTTGGAACAGGTGCCACCCCAGGAGAGGTTTCTCCCACCACAGGAATGGTATCCTGAATGGTAGGGTGGTTAGGGGATACTGTGATACCCTTTTTACCTGTTGATGGAGAGGGTTCCTGAGTTTTCAGGCCTTCTCTCCTTTGCTTTTTCATTTCAGTAGAAATGAGAGGGAACAATTCCTCAGGGATGCCCAGCATGGCTGCATGGGCATAAAACTCTACATCAGCCCAACCTGAGGCCTCTAGGTCATTACCTAAGAGACAGTCTACAGGTAAGCTAGGTGATACCACCACCTGCTTAGGGCCAGTAACTCCACCCCAACTAAACTGAATTATAGCTAAGGGAAGAAACTTAGTGGAGTTATGGACATCAATAATCTTATACTGTTGTCCAATGATGTGTTGATCAGGGTGCACTAGGTTTTCAGTCACCAAAGTGAAACTGGCACCTGTGTCCCTGTAGGCCAAGGCCTCAACACCATTTATTGAAACTGTCTGCCTGTACTTATCCATTGTAAGGGGACAAGCAGCCAGTGTGGCAAGGCCAATGCCACTAGGTGTGACAGAAACTGTCTTGGGACTGATGACATCAGTTTCCACTATGGACCCATAAATGAACCCAACTACACCCTTTGCTTGACTGTTGCCAGCAGTCCCACCACTAGTACCACTACTGCTAGGGGCACTAGAGCTTGATGTATTAGTGGTGGTAGGCTCAGGGGGTTTACCTGGACAGGACTTATCCCCTGGCCTATGGCCTCTGTTTTTACACACAAAGCACCAAGGCTTTTTAATGTGTGCAGGTTGGGAAGAAGAGGAAGAATTTGTTTTATCCCCACCCTCTGAAGAGTGTTTAAGATTTGAAGTGGGATCTTTGGTTTTACCCTTATCCCCATGCTTATCTTGAGATTTTTCACCATCTTTCTTCTTATTGCCATCTTTGTCACCCCCTGTATGAACTTTTCTGTTCACCCTTGTTCTGACCCATTTGTCTGCCTTCTTTCCCAATTCTTGGGGAGAGGTCAGATCAGAGTCTACCAGGTACTGGTGCAACAAATCAGACACACAATTATTAAGTATATGCTCTCTCAGGATTGTGTTATACAGGCTTTCATAATCAGTAACTTTACTGCCATGTAACCACCCCTCCAAGGCCTTCACTGAATGGTCAATGAAATCAACCCAGTCTTGTGAAGACTCCTTTTTGGTCTCTCTGAACTTTATCCTGTATTGTTCAGTGGTTAAGCCATAACCATCCAGGAGTGCATTCTTAAGAACTGTAAAATTATTGGCATCATTTTCTTTCACAGTAAGGAGTCTATCCCTACCCTTTCCACTAAATGATAGCCATAGGATAGCAGCCCACTGCCTTTGAGGGACATCCTGTACAGCACAGGCCCTCTCAAGTGCAGCAAACCACTTGTTAATGTCATCCCCCTCCTTATAAGGGGGAACTATCTTGTGCAGATTCCTGGAATCATGCTCTTTTGCAGGATGACTATGGGGAATACTGCTGCTGCCACCATGGGTATCTAAACCCAACTTCTGTCTTTCCTTCTCTAATTCTAAAGACTGTCTATCCAAATCCAGCTGTTGCTTCTTGAGCTTCAGTCTGGTTTGTTCCACTCTCAATCTATTGAGCTCCCTTTCTAACAATCTGTCATAAGGGTGGGTGGGAGGGACATTTCTAGATACAGAGGTATGATGGGAATGAACAGAAGGAGACCTGTCCCTTACAGAGGGCACCCTAACAGCTTGGCTACCAGCATAATGTGAGAGCACACCATCAGTATGGTGTGATTCAACCTCTGTACCAACTATGCTAGACTGTCTAGTAATGGGCAGGCTGAGAAGTTTCTTTCCTGAACCTTTTCCTGGGGGAGTCCCTGGATCAGATTGAGAACCATTAGCTACTTTTTCTACAGATTGGGCACTTATGGCCTTATCCTGTACTCTAAGCATATTAATTACCAGTTCTAAGGAAGGATTCTTCCCTACACTCAAACCTCTCTCTATGCAGAGACTCCTTGCTCCTTTCCAGCTAAGGTGATCATATGCAAGTTTGGACAGTTCAACATTTTTTCCTGTGCCAGACATTTTTTTGAGAGAGTTAAAGTGATAGAAAAAGAGAAAAAAGTTTTCAGAACTTTTTGGAAAGACAGAAAAAACTTTTTAAACTTTTAAGAACTTTTTGAAAGTTTAGAAGTACTTTTCAGCACTTAGAAAAGAGTGAAAAGAGGAAATGCAAAACTTTTTGGCTATGTGTATATACACTGATCTTGTTTTGTATATTTTTCTCTTATGAAAAGTACAATGACAAGAGTGGTAAGTAGTCTCAAGCACTTATCCCACCACTGCACAACCAATGTAGGAGGCTGGACTGGCTTGTAGTGAGTACCAAGGGGTACTTGCACCTTGCACCAGGCCCAGTTATCCCTTATTAGTGTATAGGGTGTCTAGCAGCTTAGGCTGATAGATAATGGTAGCTTAGCAGAGCAGCTCAGGCTGAACTAGGAGACGTGTGAAGCTACTACAGTACCACTTAGTGTCATATGCACAATATCATAAGAAAACACAATACACAGTTATACTAAAAATAAAGGTACTTTATTTTTATGACAATATGCCAAAGTATCTTAGAGTGTACCCTCAGTGAGAGGATAGGAAATATACACAAGATATATATACACAATAGTAAAAATATGCAGTATAGTCTTAGAAAACAGTGCAAACAATGTATAGTTACAATAGGATGCAATGGGGAAACATAGGGATAGGGGCAACACAAACCATATACTCCAAAAGTGGAATGCGAACCACGAATGGACCCCAAACCTATGTGACCTTGTAGAGGGTCGCTGGGACTATTAGAAAATAGTGAGAGTTAGAAAAATAACCCTCCCCAAGACCCTGAAAAGTGAGTGCAAAGTGCACTAAAGTTCCCCTAAGGACAAAGAAGTCGTGTTAGAGGAATAATGCAGGAAAGACACAAACCAGCAATGCAACAACTGTGGATTTCCAATCTAGGATACCTGTGGAACAAGGGGACCAAGTCCAAAAGTCACAAGCAAGTCGGAGATGGGCAGATGCCCAGGAAATGCCAGCTGCGGGTGCAAAGAAGCTTCGACTGGACAGAAGAAGCTGAGGTTTCTGCAGGAACGAAAAGGGCTAGAGACTTCCCCTTTGGTGGACGGATCCCTCTCGCCGTGGAGAGTCGTGCAGAAGTGTTTTCCCGCCGAAAGGACGCCAACAAGCCTTGCTAGGTGCAAATCGTGCGTTTGGCGTTTTTGGACGCTGCTGGGACCCAGGAGGGACCAGGAGGTCGCAAATTGGACCTGAAGAGAGAGGGGACGTCGAGCAAGACAAAGAGCCCTCACTGAAGCAGGTAGCACCCGGAGAAGTGCCAGAAACAGGCACTACGAGGATGCGTGAAACGGTGCTCGCCGAAGTTGCACAAAGGAGTCCCACGTCGCCGGAGACCAACTTAGAAAGTCGTGCAATGCAGGTAAGAGTGCCGTGGACCCAGGCTTGGCTGTGCACAAAGGATTTCCGCCGGAAGTGCACAGGGGCCGGAGTAGCTGCAAAGTCGCGGTTCCCAGCAATGCAGCCCAGCGAGGTGAGGCAAGGACTTACCTCCACCAAACTTGGGCTGAAGAGTCACTGGACTATGGGGGTCACTTGGACAGAGTCGCTGGATTCGAGGGACCTCGCTCGTCGTGCTGAGAGGAGACCCAAGGGACCGGTAATGCAGCTTTTTGGTGCCTGCGGTTGCAGGGGGAAGATTCCGTCGACCCACGGGAGATTTCTCCGGAGCTTCTGGTGCAGAGAGGAGGCAGGCTACCCCCACAGCATGCACAAGCAGGAAAACAGTCGAGAAGGCGGCAGGATCAGCGTTACAGAGTTGCAGTAGTCGTCTTTGCTACTATGTTGCAGGTTTGCAGGCTTCCAGCGCGGTCAGCAGTCGTTTCCTTATCAGAAGGTGAAGAGAGAGATGCAGAGGAACTCGGATGAGCTCTTGCATTCGTTATCTAAAGTTTCCCCAGAGACAGAGACCCTAAATAGCCAGAAAAGAGGGTTTGGCTACCTAGGAGAGAGGCTAGGCTACTAACACCTGAAGGAGCCTATCAGCAGGAGTCTCTGACGTCACCTGGTGGCACTGGCCACTCAGAGCAGTCCAGTGTGCCAGCAGCACCTCTGTTTCCAAGATGGCAGAGGTCTGGAGCACACTGGAGGAGCTCTGGACACCTCCCAGGGGAGGTGCAGGTCAGGGGAGTGGTCACTCCCCTTTCCTTTGTCCAGTTTCGCGCCAGAGCAGGGGCTAATGGGTCCCTGAACCGGTGTAGACTGGCTTATGCAGAATTGGGCACCTCTGTGCCCAACAAAGCATTTCCAGAGGCTGGGGGAGGCTACTCCTCCCCTGCCTTCACACCATTTTCCAAAGGGAGAGGGTGTCACACCCTCTCTCAGAGGAAGTTCTTTGTTCTGCCATCCTGGGCCAGGCCTGGCTGGACCCCAGGAGGGCAGCTGCCTGTCTGAGGGGTTGGCAGCAGCAGCAGCTGCAGTGAAACCCCAGGAAGGGCAGTCTGGCAGTACCAGGGTCTGTGCTACAGGCCACTGGGATCATGGGATTGTGCCAACTATGCCAGGATGGCATAGAGGGGGCAATTCCATGATCATAGACATGTTACATGGCCATATTCGGAGTTACCATGGTGAAGCTACATATAGGTAGTGACCTATATGTAGTGCACGCGTGTAATGGTGTCCCCGCACTCACAAAGTTCAGGGAATTGGCTCTGAACAATGTGGGGGCACCTTGGCTAGTGCCAGGGTGCCCTCACACTAAGTAACTTTGCACCTAACCTTTACCAGGTAAAGGTTAGACATATAGGTGACTTATAAGTTACTTAAGTGCAGTGTAAAATGGCTGTGAAATAACGTGGACGTTATTTCACTCAGGCTGCAGTGGCAGGCCTGTGTAAGAATTGTCATAGCTCCCTATGGGTGGCAAAAGAAATGCTGCAGCCCATAGGGATCTCCTGGAACCCCAATACCCTGGGTACCTCAGTACCATATACTAGGGAATTATAAGGGTGTTCCAGTAAGCCAATGTAAATTGGTAAAAATGGTCATTAGCCTGTCAGTGACAATTTGAAAGTAATGAGAGAGCATAACCACTGAGGTTCTGGTTAGCAGAGCCTCAGTGAGACAGTTAGGCACCACGCAGGGAACATACACATGCACACCTATGAGCACTGGGGCCCTGTGTGACAGGGTCCCAGTGACACATACATATAGGCCACAAACCTATGAGCACTGGGGTCCTGACCAGCAGGATCCCAGTGACACATAACAAACATACTGAAAACATAGTGTTTTCACTATGAGCACTGAGGCCTGGCTATCAGGATCCCAGTGAGACAGTGAAAACAGTGACAAACACCCTGACATACACTCACAAACAGGCCAAAAGTGGGAGTAACAAGGCTAGAAAGAGGCTACCTTCTCACACAACCCCCCCCCAAACGAAGGACAATAAGGCTAACCTTGGCCAGTTGAGACTTTATTGTCTAAGTGGTGATAAGTAGAGAGTAGCTCTGCAATAGACTGGTTACTCCCTTTATCATCCACTATATGGTTACTTCCCTGTGGGGATGTAAACCACCCTGTTTGAAGTTTTTTAGCTAAGTAACAATGTGAAGATGTATTTTCAGAGTTTCTATCAGTAAGTTTTAGTTTAGAGCAGTGGGAATTGTCCACTGAACCTATTTGTAGTGATGGAAATGCCAGACAGGGATGCTGTCTCAGAAAAGCCATAGCTGGGCAAAAACTTTGTCCATATGGCTGGAAGAGAGAACAGGGATGCTGTTTCTCTTGGGTTGGAGCAGGGCAGGGATGCTGTCCTATCAGCTCCACACTAGGGCAGGGATGCTGTCCTAAGTGTTGTGAGGCAGTGCAGAGTTTCTGCACTAAAGTTTCTCTGGGAGGGTTGGAGGGATGCTCCATGTTAACTAAAATGGTGCTCTTTTTCTCACCAATGTTAGTTATCCCACAGAGAGGTACTTCCACCTCAGGGAGTACAGTTTTGCCAACTGATGATTCCCTTGGAACAGGTGCCACCCCAGGAGAGGTTTCTCCCACCACAGGAATGGTATCCTGAATGGTAGGGTGGTTAGGGGATACTGTGATACCCTTTTTACCTGTTGATGGAGAGGGTTCCTGAGTTTTCAGGCCTTCTCTCCTTTGCTTTTTCATTTCAGTAGAAATGAGAGGGAACAATTCCTCAGGGATGCCCAGCATGGCTGCATGGGCATAAAACTCTACATCAGCCCAACCTGAGGCCTCTAGGTCATTACCTAAGAGACAGTCTACAGGTAAGCTAGGTGATACCACCACCTGCTTAGGGCCAGTAACTCCACCCCAACTAAACTGAATTATAGCTAAGGGAAGAAACTTAGTGGAGTTATGGACATCAATAATCTTATACTGTTGTCCAATGATGTGTTGATCAGGGTGCACTAGGTTTTCAGTCACCAAAGTGAAACTGGCACCTGTGTCCCTGTAGGCCAAGGCCTCAACACCATTTATTGAAACTGTCTGCCTGTACTTATCCATTGTAAGGGGACAAGCAGCCAGTGTGGCAAGGCCAATGCCACTAGGTGTGACAGAAACTGTCTTGGGACTGATGACATCAGTTTCCACTATGGACCCATAAGTGAACCCAACTACACCCTTTGCTTGACTGTTGCCAGCAGTCCCACCACTAGTACCACTACTGCTAGGGGCACTAGAGCTTGATGTATTAGTGGTGGTAGGCTCAGGGGGTTTACCTGGACAGGACTTATCCCCTGGCCTATGGCCTCTGTTTTTACACACAAAGCACCAAGGCTTTTTAATGTGTGCAGGTTGGGAAGAAGAGGAAGAATTTGTTTTATCCCCACCCTCTGAAGAGTGTTTAAGATTTGAAGTGGGATCTTTGGTTTTACCCTTATCCCCATGCTTATCTTGAGATTTTTCACCATCTTTCTTCTTATTGCCATCTTTGTCACCCCCTGTATGAACTTTTCTGTTCACCCTTGTTCTGACCCATTTGTCTGCCTTCTTTCCCAATTCTTGGGGAGAGGTCAGATCAGAGTCTACCAGGTACTGGTGCAACAAATCAGACACACAATTATTAAGTATATGCTCTCTCAGGATTGTGTTATACAGGCTTTCATAATCAGTAACTTTACTGCCATGTAACCACCCCTCCAAGGCCTTCACTGAATGGTCAATGAAATCAACCCAGTCTTGTGAAGACTCCTTTTTGGTCTCTCTGAACTTTATCCTGTATTGTTCAGTGGTTAAGCCATAACCATCCAGGAGTGCATTCTTAAGAACTGTAAAATTATTGGCATCATTTTCTTTCACAGTAAGGAGTCTATCCCTACCCTTTCCACTAAATGATAGCCATAGGATAGCAGCCCACTGCCTTTGAGGGACATCCTGTACAGCACAGGCCCTCTCAAGTGCAGCAAACCACTTGTTAATGTCATCCCCCTCCTTATAAGGGGGAACTATCTTGTGCAGATTCCTGGAATCATGCTCTTTTGCAGGATGACTATGGGGAATACTGCTGCTGCCACCATGGGTATCTAAACCCAACTTCTGTCTTTCCTTCTCTAATTCTAAAGACTGTCTATCCAAATCCAGCTGTTGCTTCTTGAGCTTCAGTCTGGTTTGTTCCACTCTCAATCTATTGAGCTCCCTTTCTAACAATCTGTCATAAGGGTGGGTGGGAGGGACATTTCTAGATACAGAGGTATGATGGGAATGAACAGAAGGAGACCTGTCCCTTACAGAGGGCACCCTAACAGCTTGGCTACCAGCATAATGTGAGAGCACACCATCAGTATGGTGTGATTCAACCTCTGTACCAACTATGCTAGACTGTCTAGTAATGGGCAGGCTGAGAAGTTTCTTTCCTGAACCTTTTCCTGGGGGAGTCCCTGGATCAGATTGAGAACCATTAGCTACTTTTTCTACAGATTGGGCACTTATGGCCTTATCCTGTACTCTAAGCATATTAATTACCAGTTCTAAGGAAGGATTCTTCCCTACACTCAAACCTCTCTCTATGCAGAGACTCCTTGCTCCTTTCCAGCTAAGGTGATCATATGCAAGTTTGGACAGTTCAACATTTTTTCCTGTGCCAGACATTTTTTAGAGAGAGTTAAAGTGATAGAAAAAGAGAAAAAGGTTTTCAGAACTTTTTGGAAAGACAGAAAAAACTTTTTAAACTTTTAAGAACTTTTTGAAAGTTTAGAAGTACTTTTCAGCACTTAGAAAAGAGTGAAAAGAGGAAATGCAAAACTTTTTGGCTATGTGTATATACACTGACCTTGTTTTGTATATTTTTCTCTTATGAAAAGTACAATGACAAGAGTGGTAAGTAGTCTCAAGCACTTATCCCACCACTGCACAACCAATGTAGGAGGCTGGACTGGCTTGTAGTGAGTACCAAGGGGTACTTGCACCTTGCACCAGGCCCAGTTATCCCTTATTAGTGTATAGGGTGTCTAGCAGCTTAGGCTGATAGATAATGGTAGCTTAGCAGAGCAGCTCAGGCTGAACTAGGAGACGTGTGAAGCTACTACAGTACCACTTAGTGTCATATGCACAATATCATAAGAAAACACAATACACAGTTATACTAAAAATAAAGGTACTTTATTTTTATGACAATATGCCAAAGTATCTTAGAGTGTACCCTCAGTGAGAGGATAGGAAATATACACAAGATATATATACACAATAGTAAAAATATGCAGTATAGTCTTAGAAAACAGTGCAAACAATGTATAGTTACAATAGGATGCAATGGGGAAACATAGGGATAGGGGCAACACAAACCATATACTCCAAAAGTGGAATGCGAACCACGAATGGACCCCAAACCTATGTGACCTTGTAGAGGGTCGCTGGGACTATTAGAAAATAGTGAGAGTTAGAAAAATAACCCTCCCCAAGACCCTGAAAAGTGAGTGCAAAGTGCACTAAAGTTCCCCTAAGGACAAAGAAGTCGTGTTAGAGGAATAATGCAGGAAAGACACAAACCAGCAATGCAACAACTGTGGATTTCCAATCTAGGATACCTGTGGAACAAGGGGACCAAGTCCAAAAGTCACAAGCAAGTCGGAGATGGGCAGATGCCCAGGAAATGCCAGCTGCGGGTGCAAAGAAGCTTCGACTGGACAGAAGAAGCTGAGGTTTCTGCAGGAACGAAAAGGGCTAGAGACTTTCCCTTTGGTGGACGGATCCCTCTCGCCGTGGAGAGTCGTGCAGAAGTGTTTTCCCGCCGAAAGGACGCCAACAAGCCTTGCTAGGTGCAAATCGTGCGTTTGGCGTTTTTGGACGCTGCTGGGGCCCAGGAGGGACCAGGAGGTCGCAAATTGGACCTGAAGAGAGAGGGGACGTCGAGCAAGACAAAGAGCCCTCACTGAAGCAGGTAGCACCCGGAGAAGTGCCAGAAACAGGCACTACGAGGATGCGTGAAACGGTGCTCGCCGAAGTTGCACAAAGGAGTCCCACGTCGCCGGAGACCAACTTAGAAAGTCGTGCAATGCAGGTTAGAGTGCCGTGGACCCAGGCTTGGCTGTGCACAAAGGATTTCCGCCGGAAGTGCACAGGGGCCGGAGTAGCTGCAAAGTCGCGGTTCCCAGCAATGCAGCCCAGCGAGGTGAGGCAAGGACTTACCTCCACCAAACTTGGGCTGAAGAGTCACTGGACTGTGGGGGTCACTTGGACAGAGTCGCTGGATTCGAGGGACCTCGCTCGTCGTGCTGAGAGGAGACCCAAGGGACCGGTAATGCAGCTTTTTGGTGCCTGCGGTTGCAGGGGGAAGATTCCGTCGACCCACGGGAGATTTCTTCGGAGCTTCTGGTGCAGAGAGGAGGCAGGCTACCCCCACAGCATGCACAAGCAGGAAAACAGTCGAGAAGGCGGCAGGATCAGCGTTACAGAGTTGCAGTAGTCGTCTTTGCTACTATGTTGCAGGTTTGCAGGCTTCCAGCGCGGTCAGCAGTCGTTTCCTTATCAGAAGGTGAAGAGAGAGATGCAGAGGAACTCGGATGAGCTCTTGCATTCGTTATCTAAAGTTTCCCCAGAGACAGAGACCCTAAATAGCCAGAAAAGAGGGTTTGGCTACCTAGGAGAGAGGATAGGCTACTAACACCTGAAGGAGCCTATCAGCAGGAGTCTCTGACGTCACCTGGTGGCACTGGCCACTCAGAGCAGTTCAGTGTGCCAGCAGCACCTCTGTTTCCAAGATGGCAGAGGTCTGGAGCACACTGGAGGAGCTCTGGACACCTCCCAGGGGAGGTGCAGGTCAGGGGAGTGGTCACTCCCCTTTCCTTTGTCCAGTTTCGCGCCAGAGCAGGGGCTAAGGGGTCCCTGAACCGGTGTAGACTGGCTTATGCAGAATTGGGCACCTCTGTGCCCAACAAAGCATTTCCAGAGGCTGGGGGAGGCTACTCCTCCCCTGCCTTCACACCATTTTCCAAAGGGAGAGGGTGTCACACCCTCTCTCAGAGGAAGTTCTTTGTTCTGCCATCCTGGGCCAGGCCTGGCTGGACCCCAGGAGGGCAGCTGCCTGTCTGAGGGGTTGGCAGCAGCAGCAGCTGCAGTGAAACCCCAGGAAGGGCAGTCTGGCAGTACCAGGGTCTGTGCTACAGACCACTGGGATCATGGGATTGTGCCAACTATGCCAGGATGGCATAGAGGGGGCAATTCCATGATCATAGACATGTTATATGGCCATATTCGGAGTTACCATTGTGAAGCTACATATAGGTAGTGACCTATATGTAGTGCACGCGTGTAATGGTGTCCCCGCACTCACAAAGTTCAGGGAATTGGCTCTGAACAATGTGGGGGCACCTTGGCTAGTGCCAGGGTGCCCTCACACTAAGTAACTTTGCACCTAACCTTTACCAGGTAAAGGTTAGACATATAGGTGACTTATAAGTTACTTAAGTGCAGTGTAAAATGGCTGTGAAATAACGTGGACGTTATTTCACTCAGGCTGCAGTGGCAGGCCTGTGTAAGAATTGTCATAGCTCCCTATGGGTGGCAAAAGAAATGCTGCAGCCCATAGGGATCTCCTGGAACCCCAATACCCTGGGTACCTCAGTACCATATACTAGGGAATTATAAGGGTGTTCCAGTAAGCCAATGTAAATTGGTAAAAATGGTCACTAGCCTGTCAGTGACAATTTGAAAGTAATGAGAGAGCATAACCACTGAGGTTCTGGTTAGCAGAGCCTCAGTGAGACAGTTAGGCACCACGCAGGGAACATACACATGCACACCTATGAGCACTGGGGCCCTGTGTGACAGGGTCCCAGTGACACATACATATAGGCCACAAACCTATGAGCACTGGGGTCCTGACCAGCAGGATCCCAGTGACACATAACAAACATACTGAAAACATAGTGTTTTCACTATGAGCACTGAGGCCTGGCTATCAGGATCCCAGTGAGACAGTGAAAACAGTGACAAACACCCTGACATACACTCACAAACAGGCCAAAAGTGGGGGTAACAAGGCTAGAAAGAGGCTACCTTCTCACACACCTGCAGTGGCAAAGGCCCTCCTGGGAATATTTTCCAGAGTGGGCTTCCCAAAGGAAGTAGTATCAGACAGGGGAAGCAATTTCATGTCTGCATACTTAAAGGCCATGTGGAAGGAGTGTGGTGTAACTTACAAGTTCACTACACCCTATCATCCACAAACAAATGGACTGGTGGAGAGATTTAATAAAACTCTCAAAGGCATGATTATGGGTCTCCCTGAAAAACTCCGCAGGAGATGGGATATCCTTCTACCATGCCTCCTTTTTGCCTACAGGGAGGTACCCCAGAAAGGAGTTGGCTTCAGCCCCTTTGAACTTCTTTTTGGACACCCTGTTAGGGGTCCACTCACACTTGTAAAGGAGGGTTGGGAACAACCTTTAAAAGCTCCTAAGCAGGATATTGTGGATTATGTACTTGGCCTCAGATCAAGGATGGCTGAGTACATGAAAAAGGCCAGCAAAA
Organism: Pleurodeles waltl; assembly: GCF_031143425.1. Taxonomy (NCBI): domain Eukaryota; kingdom Metazoa; phylum Chordata; class Amphibia; order Caudata; family Salamandridae; genus Pleurodeles; species Pleurodeles waltl. The sequence continues at coordinate 853,352,868 of NC_090444.1, forward strand.
ACCTTCAGGCCAGCCAAGAGCTCCAGAAGCAATGGCATGATCAGAAGGCTGTTTTGGTTCAGTACCAACCAGGGCAGAAAGTGTGGGTCTTGGAGCCTGTGGCCCCAAGAGCACTCCAAGATAAATGGAGTGGACCCCACACAATTGTTGAAAAGAAGGGAGAAGTCACCTATTTAGTTGACTTAGGCACTGCCAGGAGTCCCCTTAGGGTGCTCCATGTCAACCGCCTGAAACCCTACTATGACAGGGCTGATCTCACCCTGCTCATGGCAACTGATGAGGGACAGGAAGAAGACAGTGCTCCTCTACCTGATCTCTTCTCTTCCACAGAACAAGATGCTCTTGTGGAAGGTGTAGTTTTGGCTGATTGTCTTACTGCTGAGCAGAAAGACCATTGCATAAATCTCCTAGATCAATTCTCTGAACTTTTCTCTACTGTGCCAGGTACCACTTCTTGGTGTGAGCACACTATAGATACTGGAGACAGTTTACCTGTCAAAAGTAAGATCTATAGGCAGCCTGACCATGTCAGGGACTGCATAAAGCAAGAGGTCCAGAAAATGTTAGAACTAGGAGTGGTTGAGCACTCTGAAAGTCCATGGGCTTCTCCTGTGGTACTTGTACCAAAACCTCATTCCAAAGATGGAAAGAAGGAAATGCGGTTTTGTGTAGACTATAGAGGTCTCAACTTGGTAACCAAAACTGATGCTCACCCTATACCCAGGGCAGATGAGCTCATAGATACACTGGCATCTGCCAAGTATCTAAGCACTTTTGATTTGACTGCAGGGTATTGGCAGATCAAATTGTCAGAAGATGCTAAACCTAAAACTGCATTTTCAACCATTGGAGGACATTACCAGTTTACTGTAATGCCTTTTGGTTTGAAAAATGCACCTGCCACTTTTCAAAGGTTGGTGAACACAGTCCTGCAAGGGCTGGAAGCTTTCAGTGCAGCATATTTGGACGATATAGCTGTCTTTAGCTCCAGCTGGGATGATCACCTGGTCCACCTATGGAAAGTTTTAGAGGCCCTGCAAAAGGCAGGCCTCACTATCAAGGCTTCAAAGTGCCAGATAGGGCAGGGGAAGGTGGTTTATCTGGGACACCTTGTTGGTGGGGAACAGATTGCACCACTTCAGGGGAAAATCCAAACAATTATTGATTGGGTTCCCCCTACCACTCAGACTCAGGTGAGAGCCTTCCTAGGCCTCACTGGGTATTACAGGAGGTTCATTAAGAACTATGGCTCCATTGCAGCCCCTCTTAATGACCTCACATCCAAGAAAATGCCTAAAAAGGTATTATGGACAGCAAGCTGTCAGAAAGCTTTTGAGGAGCTGAAGCAGGCCATGTGCTCTGCACCTGTCCTGAAAAGCCCTTGTTACTCTAAAAAATTATATGTCCAAACTGATGCATCTGAATTAGGAGTAGGGGTAGTCCTATCACAACTTAATTCTGAGGGCCAGGATCAACCTGTTGCTTTTATTAGTAGGAGGTTGACCCCTAGAGAAAAGCGTTGGTCTGCCATAGAGAGGGAGGCCTTTGCTGTGGTCTGGGCACTGAAGAAGTTGAGGCCATACCTGTTTGGCACTCACTTCATTGTTCAGACAGACCACAAACCTCTACTTTGGCTAAAACAAATGAAAGGTGAAAATCCTAAATTGTTGAGGTGGTCCATATCCCTACAGGGAATGGACTATACAGTGGAACATAGACCTGGAAGTAGCCACTCCAATGCAGATGGACTCTCCAGATATTTCCACTTAGACAATGAAGACTCATCAGGTCATGGCTAGTCTTATTGTCCTTCGTTTGGGGGGGGGGGGGGGGGTTGTGTAGGAAAGTACCATCTTGCCTGGCATGTTACCCCCATTTTTCACTGTATATATGTTGTTTTAGTTGTATGTGTCACTGGGACCCTGGTAACCCAGGGCCCCAGTGCTCATAAGTGTGCCTGAATGTGTTACCTGTGTAGTGACTAACTGTCTCACTGAGGCTCTGCTAATCAGAACCTCAGTGGTTATGCTCTCTCATTTCTTTCCAAATTGTCACTAACAGGCTAGTGACCATTTTTACCAATTTACATTGGCTTACTGGAACACCCTTATAATTCCCTAGTACATGGTACTGAGGTACCCAGGGTATTGGGGTTCCAGGAGATCCCTATGGGCTGCAGCATTTCTTTTGCCACCCATAGGGAGCTCTGACAATTCTTACACAGGCCTGCCACTTCAGCCTGAGTGAAATAACGTCCACGTTATTTCACAGCCATTTTACACTGCACTTAAGTAACTTATAAGTCACCTATATGTCTAACCTTTACCTGGTAAAGGTTAGGTGCAAAGTTACTTAGTGTGAGGGCACCCTGGCACTAGCCAAGGTGCCCCCACATTGTTCAGGGCCAATTTCCCTGACTTTGTGAGTGCGGGGACACCATTACACGCGTGCACTACATATAGGTCACTACCTATATGTAGCTTCACAATGGTAACTCCGAATATGGCCATGTAACATGTCTATGATCATGGAATTGCCCCCTCTATGCCATCCTGGCATAGTTGGCACAATCCCATGATCCCAGTGGTCTGTAGCACAGACCCTGGTACTGCCAAACTGCCCTTCCTGGGGTTTCACTGCAGCTGCTGCTGCTGCCAACCCCTCAGACAGGCATCTGCCCTCCTGGGGTCCAGCCTGGCCTGGCCCAGGATGGCAGAACAAAGAACTTCCTCTGAGAGAGGGTGTGACACCCTCTCCCTTTGGAAAATGGTGTGAAGGCAGGGGAGGAGTAGCCTCCCCCAGCCTCTGGAAATGCTTTCTTGGGCACAGATGTGCCCAATTCTGCATAAGCCAGTCTACACCGGTTCAGGGGACCCCTTAGCCCTGCTCTGGCGCGAAACTGGACAAAGGAAAGGGGAGTGACCACTCCCCTGACCTGCACCTCCCCTGGGAGGTGTCCAGAGCTCCTCCAGTGTGCTCCAGACCTCTGCCATCTTGGAAACAGAGGTGCTGCTGGCACACTGGACTGCTCTGAGTGGCCAGTGCCACCAGGTGACGTCAGAGACTCCTTGTGATAGGCTCCTTCAGGTGTTGCTAGCCTATCCTCTCTCCTAAGTAGCCAAACCCTCTTTTCTGGCTATTTAGGGTCTCTGTCTCTGGGGAAACTTTAGATAACGAATGCAAGAGCTCATCCGAGTTCCTCTGCATCTCTCTCTTCACCTTCTGCCAAGGAATCGACTGCTGACCGCGCTGGAAGCCTGCAAAACTGCCACATAGTAGCTAAGACGACTACTGCAACTCTGTAACGCTGATCCTGCCACCTTCTCTACTGTTTTCCTGGTGGTGCATGCTGTGGGGGTAGTCTGCCTCCTCTCTGCACTAGAAGCTCCGAAGAAATCTCCCGTGGGTCGACGGAATCTTCCCCCTGCAACCGCAGGCACCAAAAAGCTGCATTACCGGTCCCTTGGGTCTCCTCTCAGCACGACGAGCGAGGTCCCTTGAATCGAGCAACTCTGTCCAAGTGGCACCCACAGTCCAGTGACTCTTCAGTCCAAGTTTGGTGGAGGTAAGTCCTTGCCTCACCTCGCTAGACTGCATTGCTGGGAACCGCGACTTTTGCAGCTACTCCGGCCTCCGTGCACTTCCGGCGGAAATCCTTTGTGCACAGTCCAGCCAGGGTCCACGGCACTCTAACCTGCATTGCACGACCTCCTAAGTTGTTCTCCGGCGACGTGGGACTTCTTTGTGCGACTTCGGGTGAGCACTGTTTCACGCATCCTCGTAGTGCCTATTTCTGGCACTTCTCCGGGTGCTACCTGCTGCTAAGAGGGCTCCTTGTCTTGCTCGACGTCCCCTCTACCTCCTGGTCCAATTTGCGACCTCCTGGTCCCTCCTGGGCCACAGCAGCATCCAAAAACGCTAACCGCACGATTTGCAGCTAGCAAGGCTTGTTGGCGTTCTTTCGGCGGGAAAACACTTCTGCACGACTCTACAAGGCGAGAGGGATCCGTCCTCCAAAGGGGAAGTCTCCAGCCCTTTGCGTTCCTGCAGAAACCGCAGCTTCTCCTGTCCAGTAGAAGCTTCTTTGCACCCGCAGCTGGCATTTCCTGGGCATCTGCCCATCTCCGACTTGCTTGTGACTTTTGGACTTGGTCCCCTTGTTCCACAGGTACCCTAGATTGGAAATCCACAATTGTTGCATTGTTGGTTTGTGTCTTTCCTGCATTATTCCTCTAACACGACTTCTTTGTCCTTAGGGGAACTTTAGTGCACTTTGCACTCACTTTTCAGGGTCTTGGGGAGGGTTATTTTTCTAACTCTCACTATTTTCTAATAGTCCCAGCGACCCTCTACAAGGTCACATAGGTTTGGGGTCCATTCGTGGTTCGCATTCCACTTTTGGAGTATATGGTTTGTGTTGCCCCTATCCCTATGTTTCCCCATTGCATCCTATTGTAACTATACATTGTTTGCACTGTTTTCTAAGACTATACTGCATATTTGTGCTATTGTGTATATATATCTTGTGTATATTTCCTATCCTCTCACTGAGGGTACACTCTAAGATACTTTGGCATATTGTCATAAAAATAAAGTACCTTTATTTTTAGTATAACTGTGTATTGTGTTTTCTTATGATATTGTGCATATGACACTAGGTGGTACTGTAGTAGCTTCACCCGTCTCCTAGTTCAGCCTAAGCTGCTCTGCTAAGCTACCATTATCTATCAGCCTAAGCTGCTAGACACCCTATACACTAATAGGGATAACTGGGCCTGGTGCAAGGTGCAAGTACCCCTTGGTACTCACTACAAGCCAGTCCAGCCTCCTACACCGGTTTCCGGGTATCACCCTTCATCAGCCAGGCTAGCTTGAATCCAGTGGCATAGTGAGCCAGGACCCACGTCTGGGCATACCTGGCGCACCAGATAAGTGCATACATGTAAATAGTTCTACAAACATTACCTCAAGTTTTATCTAGGTCTTTGTGAATTTTATTCCTGTTGTGTCAATCATTTTTGCATGCTGGCAGCTCCCTTAAAAAGAGTGTATACCTTGTATGGTTACAAGAAGAACAAGGCACTTTTGATAAAATGAGGGAGGCAATTGTGAAAGCTACACCCTTGAGTCCTTGTTCTTAAATTGCCCAAAGTCAGAGGGGCTAGAGGCCATTTTTAATCAAATTATGGAAGGTCTTGAGGTCATGGTAGAATTTGTTTCTAGAGCTCTCACAACCGGAGTACAAATATCCAACTATAGGAAGGGAACTGCTTGTTTATTCTTGGAATGTTGAACATTTCAAGACTTATGTTTGAGACAAATCCTTTTTTTATTTAGGACAGATCACAAACCACTTATGTCCTTGCTCAACAGCAATTTCACAAATAACAGCTTTGTCACATTTAGAGTACTTCTTAGAATGTATGTGTATAATTTCACTGTAGCTTATAGTCCTGGTGCCCCTATATCAGAACAGACTGTTTATCCAGGTTTCCCAAAGAAACCAACTCTAAAGTGGTTCAAAGAGCTGTGGAAAAATTTGCAGTAGCATCTTTCTGAGATACCATGGTAGACCTTATCTCGTCATATGTGAAAATCATTGTTGAGGAGTTAAACCAGGACTCTAGCTTGAATAAAGTAAAATATTTTGTTATTAATGGCTGACCCAAGGATAAACAACTTATTGGGTCCAATCTATGAGTTACATGGAAGGTCAGAGAGGAAATGTCTTTAGATGGGATATACTTATGACAGGGCATTGTGTCTTTCCTTCTGCCTCTATTGAGTTACATTAGCTCAGCGATACATTAAATCTGTGGCCATTGGTTGGCCCAGCTTTGCTCATTCATAGGACTTTACATTAATGATTTGCAAAACTAAAATTGAGTCTAATGGGATCTGTAACTTCTGTTGGTATTGGTTGCATCTGGTTGAGTAGCACAAGTGCAAACAGGGTATACCCCCAATTATGAGATTTTGTTGCCAGACATATTTCTGCAGTTGTTCGACTTGTATCAGTAAAGAGAATATGGCACAATAAATTTGGATTTTTTGGAGTTATCCCACTTTAGCCCTGAAGAAGGGTTTTGACATGTGAATCATATGTTGGGTTTGGGAATAAAGGAGAGTCTGAGCTCACCTCAAAGAAAATAAATATAGACATGTATTTTAATAAGAAAAAAGAATACCGCAGAAGGATTTTTTGAATTAAACTTTATTGGTATACAGGGATATCAGATAGACAGTACGTGAATCAGAATTCTACATCAAACATTGTGAAGTTTTGCATTTCTCACTTTCCTTATGCATTTATACAAACATCGGTGGTGGCCTGTAGCTGCACAATAGCCATAGCCTTGCCCAGTAGGCGTATAAAGCAAGGACTCCATAAACAGAAGCCATGAAATGGATGCAGAAAAAGAATAAAGGAAAAGTAGCCCGCAGTCTTTTTGTTCCCTAAACCAATATATAACAAATGCAACCCCCTCTCTTCATGTCTGCATCCATGATAGGCCTCTGAAGGAGATATAGTAAAGAAGCTTGATAAATAGTCCAAAAACCTTTGTAACACACTTGTCCAGAATCTAGAGTGTCCTCCACCCCCTTCAACATTCCTATAAAGTGAGCAGTGTATCAGGGTCCCTGTCTCTGGAGGCGGTCTAGGCGTTCGGCTCCCTTAGTTCAGACAGCTTAGCCCATGAGGCTCGTAAGTCATCCTCAAGCTTATTGTCCCTGGGGACGAGCTTCATCCATACTTCCTCTACAATTGCCCATTCAGAGATATTTTTCATCCACGCCATGTATATGGGAGGTGTTGGACTGAGCCACGCGATAGCTATATGCCTCTTCACCAGTACCAGCCCAAGGAGAACCATCTTCCTGCTCAATTTCTTTCCTCACTGGAGAAGGATGCAGTCCCAGTAGCACCTGTTGGACCTCCATCTGCACGTCCCACTCCGATGCCCTATTTAGGTTGGTTAATAGGTCACTCCAATAGAAGGCTAAGGATGGACATGTCTGCGCCATATGCAGAAAGTCCACAGTCTGGGACAGCAGCATTGACAGCCTGCCGGTCTAGCATCATACATAGCATGCAGTGTTTATGAGGTGAGGTAGGTCTGGTGGATAAAATTATATTGCTAGAGTTTAAAGCGAGCATTGGAGCTAACCATGCGTACCCTCTCATGAACCTTCACCCAGTCTTCAGGCGGCAAGGGTTCCCCCTAATATGGTCTACCCCTTGGTCTGTACAAGAAGTACCCCATGCAGGAGATCATTATGCCGGGCCCAATATAGGAGGGAGAGCAGTCTATGGCCCTGAGCCATTTCAAGCAGTATAGCCAATGTAGTGGACTTGGTCGGTTCATCAGGAATGGACGGCTACACCTCACGAGCCGTATTTGAGATCTTTATATACTGAAGGTATTGACCAGCATCCAGGGAGAAAGTGTTGATGTCCTCTTCCCTTTGTGATGAAGCGCTGTCCTGGATATAAATTCCCCATAGTATAACAGCCACCATCTTTCCCTCTCTGCACCAACATCGAGTTGGTGAGTCATAGGAAAGCTTGTACTACCCACAAAGGCATATCTGGGGCATTCGGTGCACTTCCAACAACCCACTGGACCACTCCTTTCCAGACTCCTGCCACCAGTCATATAATATTGGACAAGGTGGCAGGAAGCCACGAACCAGACATCAGGAGAGCCGGTAGTGGTCTCCCTCCATGAGTGCCCGCAACAGCTGCTTCTCCCATTTGTCCTCCATGTAGAGCCACAGGATTGCATGCTGTAATTGGCCCGCGATGTTAAAAAGTTCCAAATATGGAACTTTGAGCCCCCCCCTTGACTCCACATTCTTGTCAGGGTGGCAAGTTGAAAATGTCTTTGCTTGGTTCCCCAGAGTAGGTATACTATCAGTCTGTCTAGTGTGCGGAAGTAATGCATAGGGATCACGTATAACATACTCTGTAGGCCCGTAGAGGCAGTGTGAAAATATTATCATTTTCACTATAGCAATCTTACGCATAAGAGACAGGGTAACTCCCACCAGAAACTGATCGATGCACTCACCCTGTCCACCACTCTATCGATATTTAGCTTAAGATACGTGGAGGCCGCATGAGTCAGATGGATCCCGAGATAGCAGACATCTGTCATTACCCATGGGTTTCCCAACCTGGGCAGCTCACAGGTCATAATCCCCACCAGTCTCTCCAGTGGAAATAATTTGGATTTATCTGGCTTTACATATAGACCTGAGATCTTGCCAAAGGCCCACATGATGTTGCGCAAAATGGTCGCTGAATAAGTCGGCTACCTCAGGTATCATCATTGTAGAGGAAGACCACATGGTTAATCTCTCCTAGTAGTATACCCCACTGGCCCATCGTCCGATGCAGAGTCTCCACAGGGTCTCCATGGCAATGGCAACAGGAACGGTGGGAGAGGGCATCCTTGTCTGGTACCCCGATGCAGTCGGAAGGGCTCAGAAGCCACTCCACTCGAGCGTATTCTGGCATATGGATCAGAGAACAGGAGGTGCGCCCATTGGATAAACCAAGGGCCCAGACCCGTCCTACGGAGCACCTGCCATGAATAAATCCAATTTAGGGAATCAAATGCCTGCTCAATGTCAAGGAGCTCCAATGCATACTCATCAGTCAAAAGCAGTGGGGCATGATAAACAAAGGCCAACAGTTGCAAGTTATGGAGGGTTTTTGCTTCAGGATTAAGCCAGATCGATCTGGGTGTATCAATGTGGTCAACTGGGTAAGCAGTCGTGCTGCCAGGGCATTACTAAGTATTTTCATATCTATGTTTAGAAGCGATATTAGCCTATACGCTCAGGCAGCCGATGGGTCCCTTCCTGCTCTTACAATCATGACAACTAGTGCTTTCCGCATGGTGGGAGGCAAAACACCAGCATCCAGTGCCTCATTATAGGCCTCCAAAAGCCTATCAGCCAAAACTCCTGCATGTTTGTAATAAAACTCTGTGAGTACACCATCACTACCCAGCTTCTTTGCTGCTTTAAGGTGTCTGATCCCACACAGGATCTCCTCCCTAGAGAAAGGGGCATCTAAAGTCTCTCTGACGTCCAGCCTGTGACTCAGGAGGAAAATCCTCCAAAGAGGGGTGCAACCGTTCGGTATACACATTGCTATGTATACATATTAGAGCTCTTGTGTCATTGCGCAACATCAGAATGGGGGACTCAGGGGACTCCTGCTGGATCAGACGAGCCTCCGTCTTATCTCCCTCCATATGTAATTGTTGCTTATAGGTCATGATGTCAGACCCCATATGATGTTTTTATATAAACCACTCGCAGGACGGCCTTCATTGCTTCACAGTCAAGAGCCTTGCAACTTGCTGAGCCCCAGTTGTCAGCAAAATAATGCACTAATGTATTGTTTATAATTGCTGCAAACTTGGGGGTCTGCTAGTGCCTCCACATGGAGACGCCAGAGGAGGCTCACCGGTCGACCAGACTCCCCCCCAAAACATAACAAGACTGGGAAATGGTCCGCGAAGTATCGAGCTAAATAAATTATGGTTGTGCCTCGAGGAGCCAGCTAGGTGGAGAAGAAACAATAGTTGAGTTGACTATATGTGACAGTCGCCAGAGTATGATAGGAAAACATTTTTTGTGCAGGTAACTCCCATGCCAGATATCACACAAGCGCAAGCTGGTCAGCATGTCTCGAAGCGTGGCGTAAGGTGGGCTTGGTTTGGGGACTGGAAGGCTCCTGATCCAATGTCCCATCTAGAACACAAGTACAATCACAGGCGAACACTATGGCCGCATCAAAGCAGGGAGATGCCACCTATTCGGGAAAAAAATTCTGAGCAATCAACATTGGGGGTTATACATTATGAAGAACACAAATCTCTTGACCATCAAGGGTCCCATATAGAATGACAAAAAGTACAAAACATCCCTCCGGGTCTACAACATGGTTCGTGTGGTTAAATGGAACCCCTGGGGCCACCAAAATAAGACCGCCGTGCATATCCGGAGTATGAAGAGGCATTTATATTGTCCTCTTCAGGGCTTACGCAAGCAGGGAATACAATCCCTCCATAAATGTGTTTTCTGCAGGAATTCTATTGCCACATTACAGAGATTTAAATAGGTAAATACTTGTCTGCGTTTCTTAAAGTGGGCTATCCCGCTAATATTCAAGTTAATCAGTTTTGTCATGGGGTATCCTTACTTCACAGCCTCAAGCATACACCACCTCCATCGTCCATACATATCCTCTGGCGCCTCACCAGCAATCGGACTTGTCCATCTTTCCTTGCAGGGCCTAATCACACGAGCAGAACTAACATCTCCGTCTGTACCTCAAAATGAGATTCAAAACAACCTCCCATCTCCCCCTCCTCGTGGGCAGTGTCGCCAACAGGCCCATCCAGGCACAGACGTGTTGGGAGTCAGCGTTCACTGCCCCATACCATAGTGTTCACATTCAAAAACAAGGAATCACTGTAATACAATACTCTCTTCCCTTCACCCCCCTCAAACCTGTGCTTTACATGAGGCTAGGTCATCGGAGAGGGTGAGAAGCCGAAGCTCTCAAGCTCCCTCTATGTGGCTAACAGCCTCTGAGATATAGGCACTTCCACCCACATTGTTAGAAATGATAAAGGAAATAGCACAACATGACTCAAAAACAATATGCCTCAAAAACATGTATTTACAGTACATCATGTGGGTAGTCCCATATCAGCGCCTCACCAAGTCTGTTACTGTCTCCCACCAGGACCCCAGCACCAAATAGCAGGGAGATGGCATCAGCTATTTGCCCAGGAGCAAGAGACCCTACACTGTTGTTAAAAAGTGTTGTCTTTTGTGCAGACCGGGTATCAACCTCAGGTAAAATCATCTCCAGGTAGGTCCCGGCCCACATGTTGTTCATGGGAGGTCTCTTCCAAGTTGGGGACCACCTTGGTGGTCCACAAGGTGCTATTGGGGCAGATGATGACCCTCTCCGCCCACATGCTGTCCTGTAGGCTCTTCCATTGTGCCTTCTGGGCAGTCGATGACTCTCTCTGCCGATGTGCTGTCCTCTAGGCTCTTCCACCGTCCCTGCTCTCTCTGGAGGCTTGCTGACTGACTTTGTGGAGCTGGTTGGGATAAGCTGATTTGGGATAGATCTTGAGTAGACTGGCACACTGTCAACTCTAACCAGTTGCTACCATCTGCTGCAGTGAAGAAAAACAAGGCCCTCCCTTCTGTGTGTAGTTAGGGTTGATGGAGTGGGATGACCTTCAAACATTAAAGGGGCCCGTGTGTGAGGGATTTGCAGGATAGCGTCTCTGTCTCGGAAATTAATCAGGCAGGCAATACTCGCACTGGGCTGGGCTTAAGGTTTTGGTGGTGGAATAAGGGCCCCATGTGTTCTTTCAATAGTGAAAAATTTAAAGAGTCTCTTGGGAAGCAGGATGGTAGTAATCGAATCGTCCCAAAAAAGTTCAGTGGATTAACCTTCCGCCTCTCTGGGAACCCCACAAAGTGTAAATTGTTCCTGCATGATCTCCCTTCTGAATCCTCCATCCGATCCTATAGGTGTATTGCTTATTTGTGAATACAGATAACAGTATTTCTGAGGGTGTGAATCTACTGCTGCAAGGTGGTCTCATTCTGTTACGCAGTGGTCACGTGCTCCGAGACACTGCAGAGGTCGACCCAGAGCACATTCACGTCTATATCACCAGAGACAATATTATAGACCATCTGATTACATGACTTTTTGCTTCTAATAAGTCCACTAGAGACGGAGCCAATGCCGTAGCCCCATCCTGTTGCTCTGTACCCCCAGCCTGGGTCTCCTCTCAGGTTTGGTTTTCTATGGGAACCGGCTGCATATAGTTAAGTATTTTGTTTACCTACGATGATTTGGTTCCCAGCCCACAGCACCCCGTAGCAGCCGCATTTGCCGGTAGGACCTCAGTTCTTCCACCAGCCACAGATGTCCCTGGGACAGGATGAAAAGTTATAAGTGCCTTATTAGGAGGAATCCCTCAGAGTCTGTTCCCCTGGGTGAATGGCTGGAGCCACAGCACACCACAAACGCCTCCCCAGGCGCGCTTCAGTACTTCACGGTGGTTTCCTCAGGGAACTCCCAGGGACCTAATCTCACTGCATCAGGTCCTTCCCAGCACCTAGTACAGGGTGCAGTCAGCCGCAGAGGGAGGTGGGCCCTCCCTGCTCATTGCGACCTCCAAAATTTAATCTGCGGGCCTCCTCACCACCAACGGCTGCACATTATGGGTGTCTCTTTACGTTGAACAGCAACGATGTAGGAGGCTGGCCGGGGTACCTTAGGTACTTACACCTTATACCAAGTCAAGTTATCCCTTATCAGTGAAATATAGTAGTGTTTTAGCAGCTTAGGCTGTTAGAGGTAGCTGTAGCAGAGCAGCTTAGGTTGAACTAGGAGACATGCAAAGCTCCTGCAGTACAACTATAGTTACACAGTACTTATACACAATAAAAGACAATACTCAGTGTTACCAAAAATAAAGGTACTTATACACAATATATAGACTAGAGACCCAAATCAGGTAAGTAAATAGTCACAGAATACTGCAAACAGTAGAAAATACAATAGAATGCGATATGAAGAAATAGGCCTAGGGGCAACGCAAACCATATACTAGGAAAGTGAAATGCGAATCCCGAGTTCCCCCCTAGACAAGTGTAGTGTGTAGAGGGGTGCTGGGAGTGTAAGAAAACCACACAGGTTAGTAAAATACCCCACCCAGAGCCCATGAAAGTAGGAGCAAAGTACTGCAAGTTTACTCAGAACACACTACAAGTCATGATTAGAGTTATTGCAAAATCCAAGCAAGACTGCAAAGAATAAATGGTGTATTCCTGAACACCTGTAAAGAGAGGAAACCAAGTCCAGAAGTCGCAGAAGATTTCAGGAATGACAGGAGCCCCTGCCAACCTAGAAGATGGTGCAAAAGAGGATTGTCCGTTTGGAAGAAGTCTGCAGAAAAGCACCAAAGAAGATGGATGCGGGTTCCTGCATGATGCAAAGGATGATCCACGTGAAGATGTTAGATGCAGGAGAGTTGCAGCGCTGGATTCGTCCAACAAGCCTTGGTTCAAGCAATGTAGCGGTTTGCATCAAAATGGTGCTGTCTGGATCCACGAGGGACATGGGGGCCTCAACTCGGACTGAGGAGGTAGAGGGGGCTCCCAACACTGAAGGGAACCCACAGATGACCAGGCAGCACCCACGTAGGGCGCAGAACATGGGGACAAGGAAGGTGCAAATTGTGGTTACTGCAGCACTACAAAAGAAGGTCCCACACTGCCGGAGGAAAGCTCAGCGAGTTGAGCGTCACAGGATAGAGTGCTGGGGACCTGGGCCAGGCTGTGCACAAAGGATTCTTGCAAATAGTGCACAGAGGCCTCAGAAGGTAGAGATGACACAGTGCACAGGGGTACTGTCGCAAACAGGGAATGAAAGCTCTTAACTCCACCAAATTTGGACAGCTGGACCTTAGGACAGTCTGTGTCGATGGGGTCCACCACCTGTGTTCCAGGGAGCATGCTCGTTGCCAGGAGAGGTGTCCCAGAGAACCAGTCGTTGTCTTGGAAGGTGCCTGCTGGAGCAGGGAAGTGACTCTGTCACTCCACAGGAGATTTATTTGGTCCTTCTGGTGCAGGGTGAAGACAGAGAGTCCCCAGAGAGTGCACACCTTGGAAATTGTTGCAGTTGCTGGCTGGAGCTGAAGTTGCAGGGTCACGGTAGCCTTTCTGGATACTTTGTTGCACTTACAGTGGTTCCTGGAGCAGTCTGCGGTTGATCCGATAGTCACAGGAAGAAGCAGGAGTTGCAGAGGATTCCTGGTGGAAACTTACAAGCTGAATCTGAAGAGCAACCCACAGGAGAGACCCTAAATAGCCCTGAGAGGGGATTGGTTACCTAACCAGGTATGCACCTATCAGGAGTGGTCTCTGACGTCACCTGCTGGCACTGGCCACTCAGAGATCTCCAGAGTGTCCTCACACCTTGGAAAACAAAATGGCTAACGCCAGGGACACACTGGAGGAGCTCTGGGCACCACCCCTGGGGTGGTGATGGACAAGGGAGTGGTCACTCCCCTTTCCTTTGTCCAGTTTTGCACCAGAGCAGTTCAGATTGTGCAAGGAGGGCACCATCTGTGCCCTTCAAACCATTTCCAGAGGCTCTGGGAGGCTGCCGTCTCAAGCCTGTAACACCTATTTCCAAAGGGAGAGGGTGTAACACCCTCTTCCCAAAGGAAATGCGTTGTTCTGCCTTCCTGGGATTGAGGTCGTCAGTCCCCAGGAGGGCAGAATCCTGTCTGTGAGGTGGCAGCAGCTGGGGCTGCAGTGAAAACCTCAGAGAGCTGGTTTAGCAGTACTGGGTGTCCATGGTGGAGCCCCCAGGGTGCATGGGATTGGCCCCCCAATACCAGATTTGGAATGGGGGGACAATTCCATGATCTTAGACACCTCACATGGCCATATTCGGAGTTACCATTGTGAAGCTACATTTATGTATTGACATATATGTAGTGCACGCGTGTAATGGTGTACCTGCACTCACGAAGTCCGGGGAATTGGCCCTGGACAGCGTGAGGGCACCTTTGCTAGTGCAAGGGTGCCCTCACACTTAGTAACTTTGCACCTAGCCTTCAGTAAATGAAGGTTAGACATATGGGTGACTTATAAGTTACTTAAGTGCAGTGAAAATGGCTGTGAAATAGTGTGTTCACTATTTCACGCAGGCTGCAGTGGCAGTCCTGTGAAAGGGTTTGTCTGAGCTCCTTATGGGTGGCAAAAGAAATGCTGCAGCCCATAAGTATCTCCTGGAACCCCAATGCCCTGGGTACCTAGGTACCATATACTAAGGACTGATATGGGGGGTCCAGTGTGCAAATTGGAATTGGTAAATGAAGTCACTAAACTATAGTGACTAATTTGGAAGCAGAGAGATCATAAGCACTGAAGCTCTGGTTAGCAGAACTTCAGTGACACAGTTAAGCACTACTGACAACACAGACATTAGGCCACGAACTATGAGCACTGGGGTCCTAGCTAGCAGGATCCCAGTGAGACATGCAAAACACACTGACAAATAGGGTTTTAACTATGAGCACTGAGTTCCTGTCTAGCAGGATCCCAGTGAGGCAGTAAAAACACACTGACACACACTCACAAACAAACCAAAAGTGGGGGTAACCACGCTAGAAAGAGGCTACTTTCTCACAAATGCGGACACCAGGTCAACAGTCCACCGCCAAGTGCACAGCTGAGCCTGCTCTGGGTATGGCACAGTAAAGATTCACCTCTCCCGGGCGGGGCCCGAAGAGTTCATCTCCTCCACGCATTTCAGTCTCAGCCACTCGTTGAGAGCAAGATGGCGCCGGGTAGAGGTTACAGGGCCGCGTGTGGCACTGTTCTGTAAAACAACCAGGATCCCTAACCAAGAGCCTGTGGCACACTGCAGTGGGTTAGCAGGATATTGTAAAGTTGTCCGAGGGAAAAAACCCAAGGATCACACAGGATTAGGGCAGGATTACTAAGAAGCTGGCAGGGGCGCTGAGAGAAGTGTCTACTCGGCCATCTTGCTTGGCCACGCCCCTCACTGCAGAAGGATTATTATAGGTATTTTAATATGTATGTGTATATTTATTTTCTGTTCCTAATAAAAAATAAAACTGAAAGTCGTTCATATATATAGCTTGGCACTGAGCAGTCAGGCTTAACTTAGAAGGCAACGTGTAAAGCATTTGTGCAATATATCATGCAATAACACAGCGAAAACACCACAAAAATACACCACAGAGGTTTAGAAAAATATGAGCAATTTATCTGAGTAAATTAAGGTCAAAACAATCGAGATTTGATAAGCACAAGTTGAAATATCACTTTTGCAATGATAAGAAGAGACTTACGTCTTTAAAAATCAACAAATGTCTCTTGTCTGCACAAAATACCTGGTATGCGTCACAATTACACGTGCGGAGACCGCAGAGGAGGAGATGCGTGGAAAAAAGAAGGTGTGAGTCAGATTTCCTTAAGTGCACAGACGATGCGTCGATTCTTCCTACGCTGCAAGGTCTTTGCGTCGATTTCTGGAGCTCAGTCTTGGATCCTCACTGCGATGCAGGATCTTTTGATGCCCAGGGATGATGCATGGAAACCCTGGGCATCCAGGACGAAGTCACAGGTGCTGCGTCGATCCATTGGGCGATGCGTCAGAGTTTCTGTAGCACTGCAGGCGCTGAGTCGATTACTCACACAGGAAGTTAGGCTGCGTCATTCTGACTCGGTGATGCGTCGATCCGGTGGGCTGTGCTTCAAAGGTCCGGTCTCAACACTGGTGCTGTGTTGATCTCCACTCAGGGAGCCGAGCTGCTTCGTTCCGGGTCGGTGATGCAGTGATTCTTTCTCCCCTAGGCAGGCTGTGCATCAATTCCAGTAGGCTGTGCGTCGATTTTTGCTGCACAAGGAGTTCCTTTTGAATAGAAGAAGTCTTTTTGGCCCTGAGACTTCAGGAACAGGAGGCAAGCGCCTTGGAGAGCACTTCTCAGCAGAGCCAGAGGCCAGTAAGGCAACAGGGCAACAGCAAGGCAGCAGTCCTTCACAGCAAAGCAGTCCAAGTGAGTCATTTGAGTAGCCAGGCAGCTCCTCTTGGCAGGTTGCAGGATCTGGTTCAGAGTGTTTGTCCCAGGAAGTGTCTGAGTTGGTGGGGTCAGGGACCCAGTTAATATGCCCAAAAGTGCATTTGAAGTGGGGAAGACTTCAAAGAGTGGTTTTGAAGTTCACAAGGTCCCCTTTCTGTACAGGTCTGTCTGCCAGGGTCCTGGTAGGGGGTTTGGCAGTCCACTGTGTGAGGGCATGCCACTAGCCTTTGAAATGTAAGTGTCAGGCCCCTCCACCCTTCCAGCCCATGAAGACCCATTTAGTATGCAGATGAGAGCAGGTGTGACTGAGTATCCTGTGTTTGTGGTTGTCTGGGTGAAATGCATAAGGAAGCTGTCAACCAGCCCAGCCCAGACTTTGATTAGAGACAGGCTGTAAGGCACAGATGGATTTTAGATGCAGCGAAATGCTCACTTTCTAAAAGTGGCATTTCTCAAATATTAATATAAAATCCAACTTCACAAAATAAGCAGGATTTTCTATTACCATTCTGACCATAGTAAACATGACCTATTTACCCCTTTCTGATCAGAATCTACCACTGAAACAGTATATGAGGGTAGCCCTAATGTTAGCCTATGAAAGAAGTAGGCCTCACAATAGTGGAAAATGAATTTAGGTGTTTTCCACTACCAGGACATATAAAACACACATGTACATGTCCTGCCTTTTACCTACTCGGCACCCTGCCCTATGGGTTACCTTGGGCCTATCTTAGGGGTGACTTATATGTAGAAAAAAGGGGGTTTAAGGCTTGGAAAGTACTTTTAAATACCAAGTCGATGTGGCAGTGAAACTGCACACACAGGCCTTGCAATGGCAGGCCTGAGACATTGTTATGGGGCTACTTTTGTGGGTGGCAGAACCAGTGCTGCAGGCCCACTAGTAGCATTTAATCTAAAGGCTCTGGGCACATGTAGTGCACATTACTAGGGACTTAAAAGTAGATCAAATATGCCAACTGGGTATGAACCAATGTTACTGTGTTTTAAGGGAGAGAGCATATGCACTTTAGAACTGATTAGCAGGGGTAATGTGCGCAGAGTCCTAAAGCCAGCAAAAATGAGTTCAGAAAAAGAGAAGGAGGAAGGCAAAACGTTTGGAGGTGACCCGGCAGAGAGGCCATTTCCAACTCAAAACTGTTTCAACTTGGCGTAGCTCCTTTACCAGGCTTCACCAACCGAAAACAGTTGTGCCCACCAACTTCACTCAGCTACAGAATTTTATTTAATCATTGTGATACATAGCAAAATTCTCCAAAGCCTTCCGGAGATCAAATCTCATTGACCACAGATAACCATTTCACTTGTTGTAGGAAAGTACCATCTTACCTGGCATGTTACCCCCATTTTTTACTTGTATGTCAGTTTGTTTTTGCCTGTCTCACTGGGATCCTGCTAGCCAGGACCCCCGGGCTCATAGTTTGTGGCCTGAATGTGTGTCCCTGTGTAGTGTCTAACTGTGCCACTGAGGCACCGCTAATCAGAACCTCAGTGCTTATGCTCTCCCTGCCTTTAAAATTGTCACTATAGGCTAGTGACCATTTTCACCAATTCTAATTGGCACACTGGATCACCCTTATAATTCCCTAGTATATGGTACCTAGGTACCCAGGGTATATGGGGTTCCAGGAGAACCCTATAGGCTGCAGCATTTTTTTTGCCACCCATAGGGAGCTCAGACAATCCTTACACAGGTCTGCCACTGCAGCCTGAGTGAAATAACGTCCAAGTTACTTCACAGCCATTTTACACTGCACTTAAGTAACTTATAAGTCACCTATTTGTCTAACCCTCACTTGGTGAAGGTTAGGTGCAAAGTTACTAAGTGTGAGGGCACCCTGGCACTAGCCAAGGTGCCCCCACATAGCTCAGGGCCTTTTCCCGGGACTTTGTGAGTGCTGGGATACCATTACATGTGTGCACTACATATAGGTCAATACCTACATGTAGCTTCACAATGGTAACTCCGAATATGGCCATGTAACATGTCTAAGATCATGGAATTCTACCCCCATTCCAAATCTGGCATTGGTGAGCTAATTCCATGCATCCTGGGGGCTCCACAATGGCCCCCCAGTACTGCCAAACCAGCTCTCTGAGGCTTGCATTGCAGCTACAGCTGCTGCCACCTCACAGCCAGGGTGCTGCCCTCCTGGGGTCTGGGCAGCCCAGTCCCAGGAAGGCAGAACAAAGCATTTCCTCTGAGAGCAGGGTGTTACACCCTCTCTCTTTGGAAATAGGTGTTACAGGCTGGGGATGGGTAGCCTCCCCCAGCCTCTGGAAATGCTTTGAAGGGCACAAATGGTGCCCTCCTTGTATAAGCCAGTCTACACCGGTTCAGGGACCCCTCGTCCCCTGCTCTGGCGCGAAACTGTGCAAAGAAGAAAAAGGGAGTGACCACTCCCCTGTCCATCACCACCCTAGGGGTGGTGCTCAGAGCTCCTCCAATGTGTCCCAGACTTCAGCCATCTTGCTTTGCAGGGTGTGGGGGCACTCTGGAGGGTTCTGAGTGGCCAGTGCCATCAGGTGATGTCAAAGACCCCTCCTGATAGGTCCATACCTGATAAGGTAGCCAATCCCCTCTCAGGGCTATTTAGGGTCTCTCCTGTGGATTCTCTTCAGATTCTGCTTGCAAGTTTCCTTCAGGAATCCTCTGCAACTACTACTTCATCCTCTGACCTCGGATCAACCGCAGCCAGCTCCAGGAACTGCTGTAACAGGAACAAAGTATCCACAAGGGATATTTTTCCTCTGCAACTTCAGCTCCAGCCAGCAACTGCAACAGTTTCTACTGCGTGCACGCTCTGAGGACTCCTTGTCTTCATCCTGCACCAGAAGGACTGAAGAAATCTCCAGTGGGGTGACGGAGTCACTCCCCGGCTCCAGCAGGCACCTTTTAAGACGAAGACTGGTAACCTTGGACTCCTCTCACAGCGACAAGCGTCCTCCTAAGGACACAGAGGTTGGACCCCATCGAGAGAAACTGTCCTGCGGTCCTGCTGAAAATTTGGAGGCGGTAAGACATTGCCTTCCCTGAGAGCTACGGTACCCCTGTGTACTGCGTCTTCTTAACCTCCTGAGGCCTCTGTGCACTATTTGCAAAATTCCTTTGTGCACAGCCTGGCCCAGGTTCCCAGCACTCCATCCTGCGACGCTCAACTTGCTGAGTTGTTCCCCGGCGGCGTGGGACCTTCCTTTGTTGGGCTGCACCAACCGCATTTTGCACCTCCTTTGTCCCCATGTCCTGGGACTCCTGTGGGTGCTGTCTGGCATCCTGAGGGCTCTCTAAAGTGTTGAGAGCCCCCTTTTCCTCCTCACATAGAGTTGATGCCCCCAGGTCCCTCCTGGGCCCAGCCAGTGCCATTTTGATGCAAAACGCACTTTTGTCGTAACCAAGGCTTGTTGGCGACTTCCAGCACTAAATCACATCTGCATCCATCTTCACGTTGTGGGGCATCCTTTGCATCATACAGGAACCCACTGGCATCTGCCTAGGGTGCATTCCTGCAGTCTTCGACTAACCAGGGACTCTTCTTTTGCACCCTCCTCTGGGTTGGCAGGGGCTCCTGTCCTTCCTGGAACTTCTTTCGACTTCTGGACTTGGTCCCTTTCTTTTGCAGGACTTCAGCTCCAGGAATCCAGCAGTTGTTGTTGGCAGACTTGGTTGGTTACTGCAAAATCCCAAACACAAGGTGCAGTGTGTCCTAAAGATATTGCCACTACTTTACTCCTGCTTTTATGGGCTCTGGGGTGGGGTAATTTACTTACCTTTAATGTATTCTTACTCTCCCAGCGATTCTGCACACACTGCACTTGTCTAGGGGGGAATTTGTGATTTGCATTCTACTTTCTTAGTATATGGTTTGTGTTGCCCCTAGACCTATTTTCTCCCATTGCAATCTGTAGCATTTCCTATTGTTTGCATTGTTCTATGACTATTTACTTGTCTAATTTTGATATCTAGTGTATATATTGTGTATAATACTTACCTCCAAAAGAAATATTGTCTAAAAGATATTTTTGGTACTGTGTCACCCAAATAAATACTTTTATTTTTGACAACACTTAGTATTGTCTTTACTTGTGTATAAGTACTGTGTAACTATAAGTGGTATCGCATGAGCTTTGCATGCCTCCTAGTTCATCCTAAACTGCTCTGCTAATAGCTACTTCTATCAGCCTAAGCTGCTCAAACACTACTACATTTCACTAATAAGGGATAACTGGACCTGGTATAAGGTGTAAGTACCCAATGTACCCACTACAAACCAGGACAGCCTCCTACACATTCTCCATCAAATACATACCTGGAACGAAAAGTATCAATGATGATTGTTTGTCTAGGTTGCCTCTCACAGATAACGAAGGTCCTGAGGAGGAATGGATGGTGGCAGAAATAGTTACGGTGTGTAATGGTGCCATCAGTGAGGAGGAATGGAAACAGGCTATGTTAGATGATGCTGATTAGGTAATGTTAACTAAGGAATTATTGTCCAAGGAGGAATGGAAGATGACGGAGGGTTCAAAAGCGTTAAAAAATGTATGGAATTAATTATCTGTTGCAGACAGGATTGTGAGGAGAAATGAGCGGTTGGTGGGACCCAACAATTTACGCCAGAGATTGTTGGGTTTGTTACATGTTGGTTCATAGAGGCATGTTGGCAATGAAGCATAATGCTTGAGTGGATTTTTGGTGGCCTGGCTTGGACCTACAAATCGAACGATATGTAAGGAACTGCATAGCATGTGTCTGCAGTGACAAATCACATATTTTATAGGATACACCCATAAGTTCTATTACATTTCCAGATCGTGTGTGGGAAAAGGTGGCTATAGACATTTGTGTTCCATTTGAGTGAAAGATATGTTATGGAATTACAGAGTTACACCACATTCTGTGACTGGTGAACGCTATTCCTGTTGATGAAAGGCGGGGTGCCATGCACTGTGGCAGTACCTACCTGGATGGAGAGAACAAATTGACAAAGATTGGAGAGTAATGTAATGAAAGAAAGGGTGAAAACATATCAGGATCAGTATGTGCAAAGACATAATAAAAATATGTTGAAAGCCAGAAGAAATTGAGAAAAGGGAGAGTTTGTCAGTGTAAGAGCAGGAACGCACAAGAAGGGTTATTCCAAATGGTCTGATTCAAAAGAAGTACTTGAAGCAAATGCACTATGGTGAAACTATCAGATGGAAAATAGTGGAACACGGGAAAAGTAAAACCGTGCAATTAAATTGAGTTGAGATAATGGTTTGCAACAAAACAGAAAAACACTATAATTTTGGTTAGTAAAGAAACTATCCAACAGAGTTAGAATGAAGCCAAGATGATTTGATGATTATGTATGTACATAAACCTATTTGTTGCAGAGCGATCTACACTATAGAAATTTGAAATAGAAATTTGTTCTATACAGATGTTTTTAAGTATTGTTATTTTTTTCCTTTCTATCGTGTATTCTTATTGTGAGGAAAGGAGATGTGCTAGCTTTTATTCTCATTAAGCAGTATCATAAAGGCATTGTAATGCATATCTTCAAACTTTACTGATCTGACACCAACTAGAATAATAATGTAGAATGTTGTTGTAAGGATTCCCACTAACTGGACAGTTGATGAATGAGGAGACTGCCGGTCAAGGGTCATTTTTGGTACCTTAATATACTACCCAAATTTTACAAAAGCGTGAATGTAGTTCCTTAAAAATAGGCAATCTGAAAACTTGGCAGCCAGGTATCACAGTAATTTACTAAACAAAGTAACCTGGTACAAATTTAGCACCAGAGGTACTTTTCCATTTATCTGCGTAAATCTTACAGAGTGAGGGAGCCAGCAATTACTTACATAGAAGTAGGGGAGCATGAAATGACAGCTTGCATATTTGTGATAGTATTTTAAGAGCCTGGATGTTTTTTGTGGTGCTGTAGGAAAGTACCATCTTGCCTGGCATGTTACCCCCATATTTCACTGTATATATGTTGTTTTAGTGTATGTGTCACTGTGGTTCTAAAAATTCTGGACCCATGTAATTTACTTTGCCACAGCAGTACGATTTTAGTATCAAAAGACCGATAATGACTAGTACACTAAGCATGAGCATTTTCGCTCAATTCCAGCAGCGTTTTCACCTCGAAATCGCCATTTTCGTCCTGCACTCGTGGCTCCCATTTTATACACGGCAGCCATTTTAAAAGTTGCCCTCACATAGGCTTATAATACAGTCAGATTTGATTCCAAGGACACGTACACCTTGATTGACTTTTCTCTGACCTGGGCAAGCTGGAACCATTGCCTCAGGCCAAACCTGTTTGGTCAGTCCCTCTCCCAGTGGCCGAATCAGATAGCATCAAGGCACACCATGCCACAAAACCCTTATTATCGCTCACACACCCTGCCTAATCTTGCTCACACCTGCACCTGCTCTTTTCTTCTTCTTACTTTACGAGGGGGAGGTGCCCGTTTTTATTGGGGGTCCACACTTATCTGATGTAAAATACTAGGCCTTGCCGGGTAATTTATTATGGGTTGGATGACATGAAATATGAGGTTTCATCATGACACTGTTTTTTCCTTTGTAGTGAAAACATGTGAATGACCAACCAAAATGTCAAGAATGTTTGCTTGAAGCTTAAAAAACTGTATATAAGGAAACCTGACTTTGCATTGAAACACAGTCTCCTGAGAACATACAAATTGTGCTGTTGTACTTCTAGGACACTTGTCAATTGGTTGCAGCCAATAAATTCGATCTTTGACTTCACCTAGAAGACTCTGAGTTTCTGTAGTCTGAATCAGGAAAGTACCCGAGGTCTTTGGGTGTACCCTGGCACCGCTGGGTTACCGGATCAGTACCGGTTCTGAAAAACCCAGTACCTCAGTTGGCGCCCAACGTGGGGCGATACCAGCGGTACCGGTCCAAGCCTGAGGTCCGTGGGGAGCTTCTAGTGAAAATTCTGGAGGAAGGCCGCCACTTCATCGACCCCTGCATGTCGACGTGGTCCGAAAGTCTTTGTTGCGAGGTTCCCCGCTTCCCGACGGCTATGAAGGACTGCTGCCCTGGCTATCGCCCTGATTTGGACCCTTGATTTTTGGTAGAGCGAAACGATAAGACGAGTCTTCTGGTGACGTCATTGATATTTTCAGTTAAGTATAAGTGGAGCGTCTCCCAGTCCTTAGTTGGACACTTGGTTTGGTCCTTAGTTGGACACTTGGTTTGGTCCTTAATTGGACATTTGGTTTGGTATCCCTTTGGGATCACTTTGATTTGGAACTTGCAAGTACCAAAGCCGAAGGACTCGTGTATTCACGAGACTATCGTAAACGATAATCCTTTGAAGTTTGAAGCTAGACTAGTGAGCGAAGATGCCTGGTCTTGGCAGACTTGGAAATTTGTTTTGTCTTGGTTGTAAAAGGGACTCCCGGTTGGAGGACTCATGTCCGGTTCCTCCGATTGGAACTACAACCTATGAACTATATGTGAAGCACGGAGTGGGCCCCATCACGTTTAATAAAGTATGGGTCCGCTATTCTTGGAAATAATTGAGAAAAGTTTTTTGTTTTTTTTTCTTGTAAATATGACTTACAACTAGGATCTGCAAACGGTTCTGTAAGAAAATTGCGACGGCGCTATTTATGAAAAATGGCTAAAGCGCGCTGTATTGTGTGTACTGAGTGTTTTCTGTTTATATCTGAAATGAGCTCAATGTGTGTTTGTGGGTCTTCTTGATGTTTACAGTTTGTTAAGTAAAATGTTGGTTAATTAATATTAAGTAGAAACTTAGAAAAAATCCAGAAATGAACCATGTGATGTGCTAACATAGCTATATGTTGCTCTTTAATTTATAGAATGAGCAATTGTGCACATATACAAAACTGCCGTTAAATGCTTAATAAATTAGAAAACACATTCAATAGATATAAATAGGGCCCCCCCAAAAATAACGAAATTATCTATTTTCAATTCAGCCAGCACTTTCCCAGTTAAACATGGGTGGAATTTTGCATAACCTTCCTTTTAAATGAAAGTGGTGCAAAAATGTGACGCATTTCAAGTTAGGCTTATGCGCTTAGGCTTGTGAGTTAATGTATCCCAAATAATAGGCAAGGGATGCAGCTTGCTTTTATATGTGGAATTATCACAAAAAAAAGAATAATTGGGTTTTTTTTTTTTTTTTAAAGAAAATTATTAATTATGGAAAAATTATTAAAAAAATAAGTGCCTTTCAAAATCGTTTTTTAATATTTATAAAGCTTAATACCTATACTATGACCTCCTAACATTAAAATTTAATTTAAGTTATGTTGCACCGCTAAAATGACATTTGTATGTGCAATTTTCCCTTGGCGCAGGAGCAAACAAGCTCATTTCTATAAAGTATAAGTTAATATTTTCAATGGCTGACTCATGGATTGTGTAATAGACATTCTGGTAATGCATATTATGCAAGAAAATTGTAGGATATTGATTTTTTAATGCCTAAAATATCAAAGTCGATTTTGGGCAAAAGCACTGTTTAAACTGCATTTTCTTTCATTCAGAGTACTTTTTAAAGTGTCTCAGGCTTCAGTAAATGCATACATTTAGGTTTGATATATATTTGCAGGTTGTGCCTTCTTATGATTCAATGAGTCAATGTGCCAGTACAAAGGCTTGTTTTAATATCAAGGTTGAAGGTTCTAACTTCAGCTGGGCTTACTGAGACGTTCATTCATTCGAGGTTGATGAAATATGTACCATTGCATGGGATTGCAACAAGCATTTATTCTAACAACTGGTATGTGTGTTATTAAGGTTTGTGAATTATTCACAGTAAATGTAGTTTAATAATCTGGAAATAGAGATACATTTTTTTAGCGCCTAAAAAGGAAAAAAATTGTTTTTTAAATAGAGTGAATTATTGCAGGTTAGAAGGAAAATAGAAAGGCCTACTGTCTTTGACAGATTCAGAGTGGCAGAAGCTAGGAGAGCTACAGAGGCTGGCTCAAGTCATGCTGCTGAGATGCTATCTTTAGTTTTCCCATAAACAATGGAGGAGGCTGTCATGTTGACACTTGTGACCTTTTAAATTAGGGCCTTGTCTCTGTGAAATGCAGAATGACCCTACCGGGCTTCTAAAAGTGGGATTTCTGGTTTCTCCAGAAGAACATCAATACAATTAAAGAACTTAATTCCAAAGGGAAAATATAAAAAAAGGGGTTTCTTCGAAAGTCCCAACATCATGTTAAATGCTCTGCAGAACTGATACATTTGCGTCTCCGCTCTAAAAAAATAAAATTATGCCTGCTAGTTGCTTTTATTTGACAGAAAACGAAGTGTTGCATTAAGTCTTAGACAGAAAATAAGATGCAGCCCTTTTCTAAAATTTTGAAGGCTACATGCCTTAATGAGAACGATTTGCCAATTAAGACTTATTTTTCACAGTGGAAATTGTAGGTGCCAAATTAATATGGAGTGTCAGTGTAACAATTTTTACTTTTAGAAAGGTAAAACTAAGGTGGCTTGATGTTGCGAAGTAACTTACAAGAGGGTAACAGTTAAGTAATGGAAAT
This sequence comes from Pleurodeles waltl, assembly GCF_031143425.1. Taxonomy (NCBI): domain Eukaryota; kingdom Metazoa; phylum Chordata; class Amphibia; order Caudata; family Salamandridae; genus Pleurodeles; species Pleurodeles waltl. The sequence goes on from NC_090444.1 coordinate 853,379,120, forward strand.
TTATTTTCATGTATTTGGTCCTATCATGAATTGTTCTTGCTGGTCCTGTATGTTAGAAGAGAAACAGTAAAGTTATATTTGACAGCAGATTTCCATTGCCTGGTGATCTACTGTCAAAAGGAGGGTAAGGATTTTAAACCTGACAAATTAAACAGGCCCAAATATTGGGTTTTGGGCTGCAGGTTTACAGTGCATAAAGTACATGACATGGTGTTGTGTGTCACCGCTTATTCACACATGCTATTGTTTTGTCTATGCTTTTTGTGCTTGATACACAGCAAGTATATCTGATGGCTTGACGTTTTGTGCGTTTTTATTATTTTTTTTATTTGTTTTTTGCATGTTTGTTGCTGCTTTTGATACTATTACAAGCTCCCCTGTGTTGTGAGGGGATGGTCATGACGATGCCCATCGCTACGCAACAGTTGGTTGAACTTGTTCTGGTTACTAAATTCCACAGATAATGATATTTCATGCTGTGAACATAAAAGACAACACTTCACCAGTGAATGTCTATTTGGCTATAATGGTATTGAAGGAAAATAAAAAGAGATATACAGGATCAAAGTGTGTCACCTGCAGTTAGTCACGTTACTGCCCCTTCCCTTAAAGGAACAGGCAGCCCTACATTTATGTATCCTTGATTGGACCTAAGGATGAAATTATAGATCTGTGACTCAAGGTGGCCTAATTTCTATATTACATTAGCTAATGATGTTCTGTTTCCGAAGTAGCATATGGCTTTCGTTCCTTAAAAGAAAACCAGGTTTTCATTTTTTCCTGAAGAAGGAACTGAAACATTAGCTAGGAGTACCGTATATGGTGTAGTCGCCAACGGTAGAGTTAAAATTTGTGTAACTTTGGCCTTTGTGTATCACCCGTACTCTTGGTGTTGTGTCACATGCCTGACTATCACCCAAATAATTGTTTTTGTTCTTTCTATAGATTTTTTCTTTGGTTACTTCCCCTGACCAATGTCGCACCATGCTTAGTTATTGAGATTTTAGCTATGTCCTAGTCCCATTTCTCTTTTTCGAATTCCTTTCACCAGTCAGCCCTTTTATTATTATTGATGTATTGTTCAGGTTCACATTTCCAGACTGCAGTGATGTACCAGGGACCCCCATGTTATGTATAATTCCCTTTGGTATGACCAGACTGGTTTTCAAGAATTTGCCTGCTTCAATGTTTTCCAGCCTGACTGTCAGGGTAGCGATAGACTGGTTAACTGACTCAATATTATAGTAAGACAAGTTTTCCATCTCAATAGGAGATATCTTATGTTTACCTTTTTGAACATGACGAATTTTCAATGTCTATTTTAATTTGGTTTTCGGTTCCCTTCTGTTCCTGCTACTTTAATTTTTTGTGGGATCAGATGTGTCCTAGTCATGCAAATATCAGGACCCTCTAGTTCTTGTCTTTTTGTTTGCACATTTGACTATTAGCCTGTGTATTGCATAGTGCACCTGATGCACAGTTTTTAAAGGAAGGTTTCTACATGTCCCTGATAATCGGTATCATGTGATTTCTCTATTGAGATGTTCTAAGGTAAGGAGGAACACCTAGACTTAATCATTGAGGCAAATATGTGTTTACCCCATTAGACAATGCCACTGTGTGAGGAAATCCATTCAGATAGAATTCTCATGTAGCTATAGATGGCAGAGAATAATGGAGAGAACTGAATTAAAGATGCTACAGACCCTGTTTTGCCCTTCTGCCTTTGTCTTTGTATTTTATGCCCATGGTGTATGGCTACTCCTTTGAAGATTGCAGACCACCTGCTTGCAGTCCCCTTGTTAAAAACCATGAACTGTTTTTGTACTAAATTGAAGGAAACTAACAGCTGTGGCACACTTCCTACGTCACTAGATTCTGCGGGTATCAAGTCATAATAACCTGCAGGACATTGATTTAAGCCTAATTCCCATCAGTGACAGCTACAGATGAAAGACGGACGTCTTGGCCCTACAGTCTCAGCACCCAGGAAGTAGCAAAGCTGGACAGCGATCGCCAGCGCATGGTATCGTACTTGCTCCATCAGACGGCGTTGGACATCACAAAACCAAAGTTTCAGTGTAAAAGAGCTAAAGAGAAGGATTCCTGTTGTTGATGGCAGAGCTGTTTTGAGGTTTCATTTCTCTACCTGTCATGTGCTGGTAACCTCTGACAGTGTGCAATCCCTTGAGCCCCTTGGCCTGAGTTTTGGCCACACACCCCCTTTTCTTTGCTCCAACGGAAGAAGGGCAGTGCACCGGAGATTTCAAGTTTGGAAAAAGGCACTATATTTTGGTGCCCATGAAAGAGCAGCTTGAGCGTCCTCTGACACTAAATAATGAGTGTTGGAGTCTGAAAGTGCTGCTGAGCTTGAGCTATTTCCCAATTAATGGTGCTTGGGTCTGCACGAGATGATTTGTGCCCTTGATCAATGAAGAGCACATTGTTTGTAGTATCTGCCACAGAGGAGAGACACTGGTGCATTGCTTTAAGACATTGAGACTTTCGAGTGAGCTGTGGGTGTTTGCCAGGAGGGCACTTCAACTAAGCAGTACTTTTCTCACGAAGAGGCCTGAATTGAGAGGCCCATGCGAAAGAAAACAACAAAAGAAAATTTGATGGACAATAGAAGCCTGCCAGAGAGGCTTTTTGAACGGACTCTGGGCATAGTTGGTTTCACAAGAGGTTTCCGTGTGATTGTATAGACTAGGTGTTAGGAGACTGATTGTTTTGCTGGCATTGTTTTAAAGTACTATTCTGTTTAGTAAAAGCAGAATAAAGTCCATTTTCTGTGGAAAGAGTACCCCCTTTTCACCTTAGAGCATTGATGAGTCACCACTGTTCCACCTGAACATACAAAAATTACTGAAATGCAGAGGAGCCCTAAAAATTTTACTAGATAATTTTAGGATTTGCTTTTTGGTTAGGGTTGTGAAAAATTATTATTTCATTTGTAAATAGTGGTCACTACTTTCTCCCGTTGTCTATATGTTCTTAATAACGTGTTTTCTAGTGTCTTTTAAACATGACGTTGTCATTTATGGGTGGGATTGTTTTTCTCTACTCAATTGACTTCTGCACCCACTTCCCAACCTATGTCTTTTCCTACTATTGTTTCTTTGCACTCTTTTCACCCTTTTCCTGAACATGAGCAGGTTAGAAGATCAGAATTTGTAAGCAATTCTTTTGTACAGCTTCTGCATCAACACTAGTTAGTAGTGAACATCACTAATTGTTGGGTGTGTGATCTTATGCCACCTACTGCAGATAGAGGTATTCCTTATTTTGTCCTGCCATATGTGGCCTTTTGTGCTACTTCATGTTCGAGGAGACCTGTCCAGAGAGAGTTACCAAGTACTAGAATTTTGCTCCAGCAACATCTCCATGGCCTTATAAACATAGACCTGGACTCAGATTAGCATGAGAATAGGTTTATTGCCTATGTAAGGGCAAAAGGAGGGTTTGTGGTTCTAAAAATTCTGGACCCATGTAATTTACTTCGCCACAGCAGTACGATTTTAGTATCAAAAGACCGATAATGACTAGTACACTAAGCATGAGCATTTTCGCTCAATTCCAGCAGCGTTTTCACCTCGAAATCGCCATTTTCGTCCTGCTCTCGTGGCTCCCATTTTATACACGGCAGCCATTTTAAAAGTTGCCCTCACATAGGCTTATAATACAGTCAGATTTGATTCCAAGGACACGTACACCTTGATTGACTTTTCTCTGACCTGGGCAAGCTGGAACCATTGCCTCAGGCCAAACCTGTTTGGTCAGTCCCTCTCCCAGTGGCCGAATCAGATAGCATCAAGGCACACCATGCCATAAAACCCTTATTATCGCTCACACACCCTGCCTAATCTTGCTCACACCTGCACCTGCTCTTTTCTTCTTCTTACTTTACGAGGGGGAGGTGCCCGTTTTTATTGGGGGTCCACACTTATCTGATGTAAAATACTAGGCCTTGCCGGGTAATTTATTATGGGTTGGATGACATGAAATATGAGGTTTCATCATGACACTGTTTTTTCCTTTGTAGTGAAAACATGTGAATGACCAACCAAAATGTCAAGAATGTTTGCTTGAAGCTTAAAAAACTGTATATAAGGAAACCTGACTTTGCATTGAAACACAGTCTCCTGAGAACATACAAATCGTGCTGTTGTGCTTCTAGGACACTTGTCAATTGGTTGCAGCCAATAAATTCGATCTTTGACTTCACCTAGAAGACTCTGAGTTTCTGTAGTCTGAATCAGGAAAGTACCCGAGGTCTTTGGGTGTACCCTGGCACCGCTGGGTTACCGGATCAGTACCGGTTCTGAAAAACCCAGTACCTCATGCCAGCCAGGGCCCCAGTGCTCATAAGTGTGCCCTGTATGTGTTCCCTGTGTGATGACTAACTGTCTCACTGAGGCTCTGCTAACCAGAACCTCAGTGGTCATGCTCTCTCTGCTTTCTAAATTGTCACTAACAATTTCACTAATTCACATTGGCATACTGGAACACCCTTATAATTCCCTAGTATATGGTACTGAGGTACCCAGGGTATTGGGGTTCCAGGAGATCCCTATGGGCTGCAGCATTTGTTTTGCCACCCATAGGGAGCTCTGACAATTCTTACACAGGCCTGCCACTGCAGCCTGAGTGAAATAACGTCCACGTTATTTCACAGCCATTCACCACTGCACTTAAGTAACTTATAAGTCACATATATGCCTAACCTTCACCTGGTGAAGGTTGGGTGCAAAGTTACTTAGTGTGTGGGCACCCTGTCACTAGCCAAGGTGCCCCCACATCGTTCAGGGCAAATTCCCCGGATTTTGTGAGTGCGGGGACACCATTTCACGCGTGCACTATACATAGGTCACTACCTATGTATAGCGTCACAATGGTAACTCTGAACATGGCCATGTAACATGTCTAAGATCATGGAATTGTCACCCCAATGCCATTCTGGCATTGGGGAGACCATTCCATGATCCACCGAGTCTCTAGCACAGAGCGGGGTTCTGCCAAACTGCCTTTCCCGGGGTTTTACTGCAGCTGTTGCTGCTGCCAACCCCTCAGACAGGTTTCTGCCCTCATGGGGTCCAGCCAGGCCTGGCCCAGGAAGGCGGAACAAAGGACTTCCTCAGAGAGAGGGTGTTACACCCTCTCCTTTTGGAAAAAGGTGTCAGGGCTGGGGAGGAGTAGCCTCCCCCAGCCTCTGGAAATGCTTTGATGGGCACAGATGGTGCCGATCTCTGCATAAGCCAGTCTACACCGGTTCAGGGATCCCCCAGCCCTGCTCTGGCGTGAAACTGGACAAAGGAAAGGGGAGTGACCACTCCCCTGACCTGCACCTCCCAGGGGAGGTGCCCAGAGCTACTCCAGCGTGCCCCAGACCTCTGCCATCTTGGATTCAGAGGTGTGCTGGCACACTGGACTGCTCTGAGTGGCCAGGGCCAGCAGGTGACGTCAGAGACTCCTGCTGATAGGCTCTTACCTGTGTTGCTAGCCTATCCTCCTTCCTAGGTAGCCAAACCTCCTTTTCTGGCTATTTAGGGTCTCTGCTTTGGGGAATTCTTCAGATACTGAATGCAAGAGCTCACCAGAGTTCCTCTGCACTTCTCTCTTCACCTTCTGCCAAAGGATCGACCGCTGACTGCTCAGGACGCCTGCAAAACCACAACAAAGTAGCAAAGACGACTACTGCAACCTTGTATCGCTTCATCCTGCCGGCTTTCTCGCCTGTTTCCTGGTGGTGCATGCTCTGGGGGTAGCCTGCCTCCTTCTTGCACCAGGAGCTCTGAAGAAATCTCCAGTGGGTCGACGGAATCTTCCCCCTGCAACCGCAGGCAACAAAAGACTGCATCACCGGTCCTCTGGGTCCCCTCTCAGCATGACGAGCGTGGTCCCTGGAACTCAGCAACTCTGTCCAAGGTAAGTCCTTGCCTCCCCACGCTAGACTGCATTGCTGGGTACCGCATGATTTGCAGCTGCTCCGGCTCCTGTGCACTCTTCCAGGATTTCCTTCGTGCACAGCCAAGCCTGGGTCCCCGACACTCTAACCTGCAGTGCACAACCTTCTGAGTTGTCCTCCGGCGTCGTGGGACTCCCTTTTCTGACTTCGGGTGGACTCCGGTTCACTCCTCTTGCAAGTGCCTGTTCCGGTACTTCTGTGGGTGCTGCCTGCTTCTGTGAGGGCTCCCTGACTTGCTGGGCGCCCCCTCTCTCTCCTCATCTAAGTGGCGACATCCTGGTCCCTCCTGGGCCACAGCAGCATCCAAAAACCCTAACCGTGACCCTTGCAGCTAGCAAGGCTTGTTTGCGGTCTTTCTGCGTGCTTCTTCACGACGTGGGACATCCATCCTCCAAAGGGGAGGTTTCTAGCCCTCTTCGTTCTTGCAGAATCCACAGCTTCTACCATCCACAGCTTCTGCACAACCAATGTAGGAGGCTGGCCTGGATTGTAGTGGGTACCAAGGGGTACTTGCACTCTGTACCAAGTCCAGTTATCCCTTATTAGTGTAGAAGAGGTGTTTCTAGCAGCTTAGGCTGATAGAAGGTAGCTATAGCAGAGCAGCTTAGGCTGAACTAGGAGACATGCAAAGCTCCTACTATAGCACTGGTGTCATATGCACAATATCATAAGAAAACACAATACACAGATATACTAACAATAAAGGTACTTTATTTTTATGACAATATGCCAAAAGTATCTCAGTGAGTACCCTCAGTATGAGGATGCCAAATATACACAAGATATATGTACACAATACCAAAAATATGCAGTAATAGCAAAAGGAAGTAATGCAAGCAGTGTAAAGTTACCATAGATTGCAATAGACGCACATAGGTATAGGGGTAACACAAACCATATACTCCAAAAGTGGAATGCGAACCACGAATGAACCCCAAACATATGTGAGCTTGTAGAGGGTCGCTTGGACTGTAAGAAAACAGTGAGGGTTAGAAAAATAGCCCATCCCAAGACCCTGAAAGGTAGGTGTAAAGTGCACCTACTACCCCCAGAGAGCACAGAAGTTGTGATAGGGGGATTCTGCAAGGAGAACAAACACCAGCAATGCAACAACAGTGGATTTCCGGACCTGAGTACCTGTGGAACAAGGGGACCAAGTCCAAGAGTCGCAACAATGTCGAGAGTGGGCAGATGCCCAGGAAATGCCAGCTGAGTGTGCAAAGAAGCTGCCACCGGATGGTAGAAGCTGTGGATTCTGCAAGAACGAAGAGGGCTAGAAACTTCCCCTTTGGAGGATGGATGTCCCACGTTGTGAAGAAGCTTGCAGAGGTGTTCCCACGCAGAAAGACCGCAAACAAGCCTTGCTAGCTGCAAGGGTCGCGGTTAGGGTTTTTGGATGCTGCTGTGGCCCAGGAGGAACCACGATGTCACCACTTGGATGAGGAGACAGAAGAGGCGCCCAGCAAGTCAGGGAGCCCTCACAGAAGCAGGCAGCACCCGCAGAAGTACCTGAACAGGCACTTAGAAGAAAAGTGAACCGGAGTCCACCCGAAGTCATAAAAGGGAGTCCCACGACGCCAGAAGACAACTCAGAAGGTTGTGCACTGCAGGAAGGAGTGTCGGGGACCCAGGCTCGGCTGTGGACGAAGGAAATCCTGGAAGAGTGCGCCGGAGCAGCTGCAAATCACGCGGTACCCAGCAATGCAGTCTAGCGTGGGGAGGCAAGGACTTACCTCCACCAAACTTGGACTGAAGAGTCACTGGACTGTGGGAGTCACTTGGACAGAGTTGCTGAGTTCTAGGGACCAAGCTCGTCGTGCTGAGAGGGGACCCAGAGGACCAGTGATGCAGTCTTTTGGTGCCTGCGGTTGCAGGGGGAAGATTCCGTCGACCCACTGGAGATTTCTTCAGAGCTCCTGGTGCAGAGAGGAGGCAGGCTACCCCCAGAGCATGCACCAACTGGAAACAGTCGAGAAAGCCGGCAGGATGAAGCGATACAAGGTTGCTAGTAGTCGTCTTGCTACTTTGTTGCGGTTTTGCAGGCGTCCTGAGCAGTCAGCGGCCAATCCTTTGGCAGAAGATGAAGAGGGAGATGCAGAGGAACTCTGATGAGCTCTTGCATTCGTTATCTGAAGAATTCCCCAAAGCAGAGACCCTAAATAGCCAGAAAAGGAGGTTTGGCTACCTAGGAAGGAGGATAGGCTAGTAAGAAAGGTAAGAGCCTATCAGAAGGAGTCTCTGACGTCACCTGCTGGCACTGGCCACTCAGAGCAGTCCAGTGTGCCAGCAACACCTCTGTTTCCAAGATGGCAGAGGTCTGGGGCACACTGGAGGAGCTCTGGGCACCTCCCCTGGGAGGTGCAGGTCAGGGGGGTTGTCACTCCCCTTTCCTTTGTCCAGTTTCGCGCCAGAGCAGGGCTGGGGGATCCCTAAACCGGTGTAGACTGGCTTATGCAGAGATGGGCAGCATCTGTGCCCATCAAAGCATTTTCAGAGGCTGGGGGAGGCTACTCCTCCCCAGCCATCACACCTATTTCCAAAGGGAGAGGGTGTCACACCCTCTCTCAGAGGAAATCCTTTGTTCTGCCTTCCTGGGCCAGGGCTGCCTGGACCCCAGGAGGGCAGAAACCTGTCTGAGGGGTTGGCAGCAGCTGCAGTGGAGACCGCGGAAAGGCAGTTTGGCAGTAACCGGGTTCTGTGCTAGAGACCCGGGGGATCATGGAATTGTCTCCCCAATGCCAGAATGGCATTGGGATGACAATTCCATGATCTTAGACATGTTACCTGGCCATGTTTGGAGTTACCATTGTGACGCTATACATAGGTAGTGACCTATGTATAGTGCACGTGTGAAATGGTTCCCCCGCACTCACAAAGTCCGGGGAATTTGCCCTGAACTATGTGGGGGCACCTTGGCTAGTGCGTGGGTGCCCACACACTAAGTAACTTTGCACCCAACCTTCATCAGGTGAAGGTTAGACATATAGGTGACTTATAAGTTACTTAAGTGCAGTGGTAAATGGCTGTAAAATAACGTCGACGTTATTTCACTCAGGCTGCACTGGCAGGCCTGTGTAAGAATTGTCAGATCTCCCTATGGGTGGCAAAAGAAATGCTGCAGCCCATAGGGATCTCCTGGAACCAAAATACCCTGGGTACCTCAGTACCATATACTAGGGAATTATAAGGGTGTTCCAGTATGCCAATATGAATTGGTGAAATTGGTCAATAGCCTGTTAGTGACAATTTGGAAAGCAGAGAGAGCATTACCACTGAGGTTCTGGTTAGCAGATCCTTAGTGAGACAGTTAGTCATCACACAGGGAACACATACAGGGAACATACTTATGAGCACTGGGGCCCTGCCTGGCAGGGTCCCAGTGACACATAGACTAAAACAACATATATACAGTGAAATATGGGGGTAACATGCCAGGCAAGATGCTAGTTTCCTACAGGACACCTTCAGCGTCTGCTGCTACTTCGAAGTGTCTTGACAAGAGTGGGTGGATTCCACCCGTGAGTCACAATATACTATGGCAGAGAACTCATACTTTTGCTGTGCAGGGCAAGGTATTATAGCTTTCACCATTGTTTCACAGGAAAGACAATGCGTGCCTATTAGCACTGAGATAGGAGAGAGCATGAAAGGCAATCTCTGCTCTCTCCTCAACTTTACTGATACTGGCTTAGTGCTTCTAAGATATAATGTGATTAATCTTATTATACATAAGTACATTTATATAGCGCTTTTGACACATGTCAAGGGATAGGAAGCACTATGTAAATGCAAAAAAGTTAGAAAGGGTTTATTATTTCTTTAATAATGGTTGTGTAACGATTATCTGTGCATCAGGCAGACCAGACTGTTCTACCAACTGGATCTTGCATTCTGGAAGAGAGGATTTGTGGTTTTGATTCTTAACATTTCAAGTACTAGCTAAAAAATAAGATATTGGTAAATAGAGGTACAAACACTACTTAGTTTATTTCTGTGGTTGCTGGTGAGGGTCACCTTGTCATTTATTAGTGGGGATAGGGCCTTTTAACAGATGTCCCAGCAGGCATATTCTGTATAAAATGTCCCTGGGTACCTATTCTGGCTCAGAAAGGAGAGCTAAGGCTCACACATTTCAAAGGCTCAATTGAAACACATCGTGGCTGCACAAACTCTGGACCTTGCTGTCCCTTGAGATGACCAATTTTTGCAGTCTTCTGCTACCTGCCCCGCCTTTGACTACACTATGCAATTTCAAACTGGCAAGTGTAGTCCTGTGGGTTAATGCACTGCTGCTGAGTCACAATCCAGATGGTTCCTTTCTTTTCAATGTCTGCCTGAAGAGTAGATTTTGAAGCTCAAGCTTGGTGCCCAGAGACAAGAGTTTATATTTTACAGGTTGGTTCTTTGCCTTTTGCTTTTCTGCCAAGACTGGAGCGTTCAACCCCATGTGCTACAGTGCATTTTGGCTTCTGTCTATTTGTCCGTAGAATGTCATCGAGGCCTCAACACTCCTTTTTCATTTTTCCCCACTACCACTTCCCATCCCTAACATTCCACTTTTGTCTTTTTATTTACCATTGTCTCCTTCCCTCTGCCTGTTCTTGCCAACGCTTTCTAAATTTCCCTGTTACAAACATAGATCAAAGGTACATGCGAAAATGACATAAAAACAGAGACTGTCAAGAAGGCATTCACAACAAAGCACAGACTGTGAAGAAGGTAGAGGATGAGGGTGTTCGTCTGAGAAGGGTTAAAACGACAACATGGGTGCTGCACTGGCTGGTGTCCGGCCCTTGAGCTCATTGTTGGGCCCTTTGCATGGAATTCGAACCTTTCTAGTTATCAGTTCGTTAAAGTCTGTTGGAAAATATCTCTTTTGTTGATCTAGTATGTTGGAGACAGTGAAGTATATCGCTCTTTCCAGCGATGCGTACTTGCTTTGAGTCCCCGTGCATTAGGACCGTCTCTAGTTTACTTTCTCTTGTGGGGAGTGTTTTCCTGGGTACTACCCTCTGCCCCTGCCTTTAGGTTCATCCATCTTCCGCCCTGAAGAAGGTGATGACCACTATTGTGGTTTTGTTCACAGAAATGCGTGTTGGCGCCAACTAAACTGTTATCTGGAGACCATTATATTGTACCTGAAGGGCATAAAAGGATGACCAAACGAAAAGTTATAGTAATTTCAAATGTATATGTATGTTGTTGTTGGCTTATATGGCTAAGAATAGTAACTGTTAAAAATCAAAGTAAGTTATATAAATGTTCAGTTAAGTTTCATGGATACTTTGTGAAACTGGTAGAAGCCATTTATGTACTTTGACTTTAATTTTGCCTGTTCGGTTGCTTTCCAGCACCTCACCCCAGTGGTCTTTGGCCTGTTATTACGATGTTTTTTCAGTATGAATAATCTGATGTATGGTGAGAGTGGTTGCTGTATGATTTAACTATGACAGTGAGTGTGTGATTTTTTTTAGTACATGGCGGGGTGTGAGTGGTATACTGCTTTGGGAACCATTGGTGTGAGGAACATTTTGTTAATTGTGAATGGGTATATCCTAGATAAAGAAAACAAATGTGAAATGCAAAATTTTGTGAAAATTTTACATTTATAAATTATGAAAAAATGCTATTAAAAACACAAGTTTAACTGTGCAATTAATAGACTTTTATTTAAAAAAAATTATATTTTTGTTTTAGTACCATTACAGTAGAGTAGCTCGTATTGGATAGCTTTAGCATTTAAATTGATGAGCCACACCAGTGGTTCCCAACCGGTGGTTAGGGACTCCTGGGGGTCCGCAAAGCCTCCTCACGGGATCAGCCATTGCTGCGAAAATTCATATTAACAAATCACTAAAGTGTATAAAAATCAAGTGGCTAAAGGTACAATTTTAAAACATACTGTAAATATCAAGGAATTTGAAATTGGAGGCTAATAATTAAATTAGATTGATTTGTGGGAGTGGTGCAGGTGCCTCAAACAGAGTGTAATAAGATGAATGGCTTCAATTGAATTTAGAAAACCTCCAACCTTCCTACTAAAATTACATTTTTTATATATATATTTTTTGCAAGTTAGGTACAATGTGTTATTATTTGTTTGATAAATGCTTGTTTCTTTGTTTTTGTGTGTGTTGTTTGTGGTTCAAATCATCAACAATGCTTAGGCTGTGGTCCCTGGCTTCCAGTAAGTAGGGGCTCCCCAGATTAAAGTGTGTGGGGGGGGGGGGCACAGAAGTCAAAAGGTTGAGAATTACTGAGTTACACCATTGGGGAAACATAGAGTGGGCAGGTCTTTGGTTATTTGTCTCTGCCTGTCTAGCCTCATATGTCTTGCTCTAATCATGCAGCAGTGTTTTGTGCTGTTGATGCTCACCATTACAAGAAAATATCTAATGTTTACACAGCTTTAATTTGTTCACAAGCATGGCTGCCAACACCATTTCCCATGAGTAATTTCTGGTGCAGCTCCTTTGTCCAACAGTCTTTTATTTAGAGAAAAGGAAATTATGACCAAGTGCAAGATTGACCAGGACATATAGGTGTATTTGTAAAAGGAAAATTAACCTATAGGTCACAGATTTTGAACTTGCTTTAAAGTTGTAATTTACGATATTGCCTCTTTCGTTTTACAACTGTGAATGTCCATTTCAATGAAGTACTGCAGTGTAGAAACTGAAAAATGATTCATCAACTTTTGGAGACAGGATGTGGCAGAACGAGGGGAGGGAGAGCGAGAGAGAGACTGTGTTTGTCTGTATGTATGTACACAATGTGAGCAGGTATCCCGCTCTGTGAATGTCTACCTTTTGAGCTCAGAGCTCTTGGTGCTTCAGTGCTTTCTTTTCCGTGGGTCAGACCTGCATCAGGCGCAGGACTCCCTCTGAACGAACCATCTTGCAGTCATCCGATGTTCGCAGGTCTAGTGGACACTCCTGAAGCTCCAACAGTGTTTAATGCCTCAAGGAAGCACACTGGCGTGGTAAAAAGATCTGGAATTAATGTGCCAAATCCAACATAATGCAGGAATGTACAATTGCTGTTTGCATGCATTAGCACAGTACAGCCAGACATGTTAGCTTTCCCAGAGTGTTCTCATACCGCCTCTGATGATCGTCCCGCGCCCCACTGCCTGAAATATTAGCCCCTCCCAAAATTCAAGTCTAGTTGCACTCCCTCCTCTCAGCAAGAAGCGTTACACCTGAGCATGCTCTTAACAGGCAAAAACACGAGACATGCCAGGGAACAGCAATTAAAGAACACCTACACGCAGTGGAAATATTAATCCTCAAGAACGTCTTCAGATTTGATAACAGTTCTTTTTTTCTTGAATCTGGATGTTGACAGGACAAGGTAGGGACAATATGTCACTAGCTGGATCAGGGGCGGTCACTTGCGAGTCTCTAAGCTAACCGTAAAACTTGTCCGCACTGGTGGAGTCGCCGCCCTACAAGAGATAAGTCTGCTAAAGGAACGCCCGGCTTATCAGCTACGGCCAGACAGCCAGCAAACATCTTTTCCTGCAGAAAGTATTAGGGAGATTTGGTCACGGAAATCTTATCCCGGATATAGGCGTGCTCCCGCCTTTGAAATGACGGCCATATTCTTGTCAGGCAGTTCCTCCTATTGGCTAAACCAAATTCTGAGGGAACGAGTTGGGCTCGTGCCGTCTGTCTTTCTGGCAGGCAGAAATAGTGAAGCAATTATGCCTGAGCTTAACGTGGCCTCCGCTCAGGACACGCCGCCGCCCATGCGCACTATCTTGCTTACAGATGGTCTACTAGCACGCTCAGATAGGACAGTGCCCACCTCACTGACTACGGGGTTATTCTGCCGAAGGCGCTGTTTCATCTAGTGGTGTCTAAGGAGTAGCGGCATGAGTTCCTACTATTTGGCTTTGCTGCTAAATGGTGGGGCGGCGGGGATGCTGAGTCGCAGCTGGGTGTCCCTGCGGGGCAGGGGACACCTGTTTGCTCCCCTGCGCATCAGCAGCAACCGTACAACATTCTTTTGGCAGCGCCTTCCACCACATCTAATATTGACCAGAATCGGCTGGGTTGGACACCCTGCCGTCCGGTGGTACGGTTCTGAATCAACCTCTGCTGGAAGGGGGCAGCAGCCCCAGTCGGAAAAGAGAGTGCTAGAAGTGCGGGAACTGCAACGGCTCCTCGAACTGGCACAGCCTGTGCGGTGGAGGCTGGCAGGTAAGAAGCCGAGCATGTGGACAGTTGACATAATTGAGATTGAAAACAGGAGTTGGACGCCTGTCTGTTAAATGAACGATTTTATTATATCCGTTTCCAAAAAGGGTGGTCTTGTTAAATTTACGAAAACATGTGGCTTTACAGGAGGTTAAACGTGATTGAAAAGACTGCAACTCTGTCCGCTAGATATGCAAGAGTCAGGAAATTGCGCACAGGCGCGCATAGTGTTGTCAGATAGAGACTTCCCGAGCCCAAAAGCTGTCCAAGTACACGCCCAAATTCAGCCCAGCGCAGAAGCAGTATCAGCCCAAAACCAATTTAAAGATGAAACTCCCAAATTATGAAAAATAGCCTTCAGAATACACTTTAAAGTTAATTCTTGAAGTCTGTTCAGTATACATATAGTTGGAGGAAGTACACTAGGTGCCAATCGACTTCTACAGTCATGCCTAAATTCTATTAAAAACTCTTTTTGACAACTAGTCCGCACTATGACTGTCTAATCAGCACTTCGCTTACCACAAATACAAACTGGAGCCTGGTACTCCTGAATTAACTCTGCATAAACAGATCATAATCAGCCTTAATAAAATCTAAGAACTGGAACGTCAAAGCTATTTAAGTAATGTGGCTCCAAAAAGAATATTGAATGGATCTTGCAGAAGTAGCACCACACAATGACACATATATTAAGAAAAAACCCTTGTGTTAAAGAAATTCCAGTATGACTTGAAACAAAGTCATACTGCCTGAAGATATTGGAACAAGGAAAACTTATTTTACAAGGCATTCGTGACAGTATGGGACGACAATGAAAATAAACATTGTGATTGTGGTAGACAATCAACAAGTGTGCTTAAATATGAAGCAATAATGTGAAAGATTAGAAGAAGAGTTGTGTTTGACAGCTGCAAAGGTCACCACAGTAACATGAGCGGCCAGAAAAAAGACATTCACTTACTCTGACCATTTCCCATCCTTGCCTTCTACTCTAAAGTACTTCACCGTGACGACATAATCTGAAATTAAATGTAATACAGTACCTGTGTTATTGCCTAGACTAAAGCTCCCAGTCTTGGTATGCAGCTGATGTGTTTGCTTGGGTCTCTGTAAGACCTCTTTCCTATATGTTTTGACAATACCCTCCCCTCAACATCTGAACCCTGATGCTGCCTCAGCTCTGCTGACACTGTCATCACTCCTCTTGTCCCATCCCATTTCTTTCCCCTTCGTCATTCGGACTGTCCTGCTGGCAGACCACCGCTGACCTGGGCAATCTCATGAGCCCGTGCAGCTGCTTAATCCCGTTCACCCACAATCAACATTACGTGGGGTGGGTCCTCAAACTGACTTTGAAATATCTGTCTGTATACATGCACTTAACTTTAAAGGCAAAAACACTTATTGATTTCTCAACAATGACTGTAAAACCCCCAAGGTAAGCCATGTCAGCAAAACAGTACCTGTTTACGTTTCACGTGCTTTACTTCATCCCCAAGAATATTTTCTTTTTCCAGATGCCGGGTTTCTGTAGTTTTATTTTCATGCAAAATAATGCTATGGTATAGTACATACTATGAACGGGATCGCCTCCAGGTGTCTGTGTGAGTTTAGATTGTGGATGGGTGTTCAGGATGGGCATGATTGAGAGCCCTGAGGCTAAAATCAGAATGAGTTTCTTACAGTATCTGCCAGTTGGTCATTAAGGATTTCATATTAAATGTACATGCAGTTCTTGGCCTCTCAGCGGAGCACACAGATCGATTGCCATATATAATCCAATTGCAAATGAAAGCGGAACTTCACATGTTCAGCAGGATGTAGGTCATGACCAGTTTTGTAAGCCCATCTGGGTGTGATGAGGCCAGGGATGAAGGGCCAATTTTATCCCTACATCTTTCTTAAATCCTGCATTTGTATACCTCATGTCATCTTTCATCTTCTGCACCAGCTTATACTTTTTCCTTCTGTACATATAATCAGGGCAGGATGTGAGGGGGATCTTGCAGCTATTATTGACCTTGAACTCAAATTGCGGGGGCCATCAGTGAAATACGTTAAATTTGTCCCAGTGTAATCTGCAGACACCAAGGCTCTTTCAGCAGAAGCTGCACATTGTCTGCTTTACTTCAGAGCAACACCATGTAGGAGGTTTCCTATTCTCATTTCCATCTGGAATAAAAACAAAGATCTCAGTGAAAGGTCCATCAGCAATCCTTTTTTTTTTTTTTTGAGTCCCATCCTGACTCAGTGCTATCGAAGTCTAACACCTAGATATTCAATGGAGGGAAAGAAAGACACTTAGCTTGTTATTACTTCACAAGATCTTAAACAACACTGTGTTTTGGAGGCACATGTTAACTTTGTTCATTACCTCTATGTAAGAGATATACATACAGTGTAAGAATGTCAGATGTATGTCTTACTGAGTAATTAGACTATTGATGTAAATACTACTTACTAATTTATTTTTTTATTCGGTTACTTTCATAGCGCTATTTATCCTAATGTATGGTGTCAGAGTTCTTCACAACACTACATATACAGAAATAGTGACTCATACAAACATATAAATCAACGCACATGGGGTTTTCACATAAGGCAATGCATGTTATAAGGTGCAGGAGACACAAAGTCTGGAAATAAAACATAATTGAGTGGTTCAGTGGGGAAGCGCGTTTTTGGAGGCGGTCCACAGGGCAGGAGCCCTTTAAACTTGATTCGCGCTCCCGCTGTCGCGGGAAGCGCGTCTTTGGAGGCGGTCCACAGGGCAGGAGCCCTTTAAACTTGATTCGCGCTCCCGCTGTCGCGGGAAGCGCATTTTTGGAGGCGGTCCACAGGGCAGGAGCCCTTTAAACTTGATTCGCGCTGCCGCTGTCGCGGGACGCGCGCAGGCGGCGCCCGGGCGAAGACCGGGCCAAGGACGGGCCCATCCTTCGCCCGTCAGCGCCCGGAAGAGGCTGGGCTGGGCCACCCCCCTGAGAACTCCCTTGGGATTTCAGGATCAGGCTCATTGGACTCCTAAGAGGTACTGCATTTTTCTCTCCTGTGATTGTTCTTCCATAACCCCCCTTATTTGGGTTTCATGGCTTAGGAGGTCCTAAGTAACTGGCATCTAAGTAAGATCCGCTAAGAGAGCAGTTCCACTTATTTATTTACTATTTTCACACTGCCATTGCTTCCCTGTATTTTACTCATATCGGCTTAGATTGGCGTTTTGCCCCACTATTATTTGCAAGACGATGGGTAAAAGAAAGACCACCACACCTGGGGCCGATGGAGCACACGCTATGCCCGTCCAATCATCAATAACTAGCTACTTATCTTCAGTTATCGGGGCCATTGAAACTGAAATTGTCCAAGTGGAAGAAAGAATTGGGGTGGCAAATAACTTGACTCAAAGAACCTCTTTAGAACCCACGACTTATATACAGTCTGCAGTCTCTTCAATTGCTCCCTGTGAGTTCAGTTCGCCTCTGCCTGAAGATGACGTTAATGCTTTGCATTCTTTACAGCCCTTTAACACAGCTAACATCGAACATTTAGCTGACACTCCCCCTCCCCCCAAAAAAAGGAAAGCTGGAGGACTCCGTAAGTGTAATAAGTTACTCAAATATCCAACTAAGGCTAAGGAATGTATTTCTACACCATTGGATACTCCGGCCGACCCTTTTCCAAAGGAAACTCCATTATTGGGCGAACTAGGCTCAGACTACAGGATTCTAAGAGACAATCATTTGACCAACTTAGACTCGATCCTCAAACCTTTTTTTTTCGTCTTTAGAGGAGAAGCTAACATTACTTATTGATTCCAAATTTGAGCAGTTACAAGAAACTATTTTTGAATATCTGCCTCAGCAGTCCACTCTAAAATCTAGTACAAATTCCCCTCCCTCGACTCCGAAATTGGTGTCTGATCCCAATGCCTCTCAGCAGGCTAACTGTTTAATGAATTGCAACCAACTCCCGTTCCATCGCATACCTACCCGCAATTCCCAAGATGACTTATTAACTGATTCCCTGTCTACTTTGGCTGGTGGTGCGATTGCCTTACTGAGGCCTGAAACTGCTTCTAAACCTAGATCTTCCACTAGTACAAAGGAGGTTCTACAGCTTCCTCCGGATAGCTTGCCATATGTTTTAGTCTTAGCAAACGTTCCTCCTCTTGATTGCACTCAGAAAGAAGATACTCATGCGCTAATAAGGAAATGTGCACATTGGATGAGCCAAAAACTTAGACATCAAGATGATCTAAATAATAGAATAATTATGGCTAGAAGGGTGAAGTGGTTAGGCTTGTCTAAAAAAGCATATGAAGGCGATTGCATAGTGATTAATTTTGCAAATTCTCATTGTGTTAATCATTTGTTGGCGTCTCTACCATTGAGTCCAAAAGGGGAAGGTGGGATCAAAGTCTATCCATTAAGCTTTTTTTACAGGCCGCCCACTTTATCACTTCCTCCTACGAGGGCTTCCCATGGTAAAAATATTCTAACAAAGGCACCTTTACAGAACCCCACCCTTGACCCTGGGGGTACCCAAAATCACTCTTCCCTTGACGCAATTGATTGACAATTGGAGGGCTTGGGGCTCCTAAAATATTGTTTACAGGAACCAGAGCTGATGGGAGTGCATACACTCTTGGAATCACCCATAGGGTCTGACGAGCTAGTTAGCTTTCCACATCTTACAACAGACACGGTCATAACTGAGGAGTCTGGGAAAAGGCCCCAGCAAAGTAATGCATTGTTATCTTTAATTAGTTGGAATATTGCTGGGCTGCGTTCTAAAGTTGAAAATTTGGAATGGCTGGAATTTATATCCAAATTTGATATCATTTGTTTTCAAGAAACTTGGCTTATGGCACCCTTCCATTTAGACGGCTACTACTCTGTATCTCAGCCAGCTACTCCATCTAGAGCAGGCAGAGCAAGTGGCGGCCTTCTGGTACTTGTGTCCTTATTACTCCAAAAATTGAGGTTTCATTGATTTGGTCTTCTGCTTTTTTTTTAGTAGTTTTATTATCAATATCCGGACGGAAAGACATTTTACTCTTAAACTTTTACAATAACATTCCAAGTGTTGCTCTGCCAGGAAGTCTCGAAGAGCTTACAGACCAACTAGACTCAGCCGGGAAACTCCAGGACAGGGAATTTGATACGATCTGGGTTGGAGATTTTAATGCTCAGCTATGCAAGTATGAATTACCTCACTTATGTGGTGCCGCTACAGAAGGCAGAGAGTCACTCACTCATTTTATTCACTCTAATTTAGGAAATGCCTTGAATACCCTTATTTATAAATTTGATCTCCCTTTTGCAAGGGATATGGCAAACAGTCAGATAAGAGAAACACCCACCTATACAGGAAGTACTAACGGCAGCATTTTTGATTTTATTCTTATTAATTCCTCACTTTCACGTTCAATAGTGGATTTTAAAATTAAATCTCACTGTGCCAGTGACCATAACCCTTTGAGTATAAAACTATCCTTTAAAACTAGAGTAATCTTACCTAGGACTGCATATAAAGGGAAAGAGGTGTTTAAAAGAAATTCTGGCCCTCGCATGAGGTGGGAGAGAGTAAACCCTAACACTTTTCACACAAACCTTATTACTCAAAATAAGGCTGACATCAACACTTGCTTGTCCCTGCAATCCACTCCATTCCACCTTATAACTGCCTTCGAATCTTTAAGCTGTGCTATTTCTCAGACACTGATGTGTGCCCAATATCCCAAAGGTGTAAAACCTCAACGGTGGTTCAATTCTGCCTGTACGGCTGCCCATAGAGATCTAAAGTCAGCGATCAAAACTATTCCATGTAATCGGGATTTAATTAAACAGGCCAGGGGCCGATATAAATCAGTCCTTGAAGAGAGAAAGAATGAAATACGCACTAGCGCTTGGGAAGACCTTATGGCAGCGACAGAACTACGGGATCCCTCTCAATTTTGGAAGGTGGTTAATCACCCATATTTTTCAGGAAAGGAAAATAGGGATGACGACTGTTTGATACCAGAGGGGGTTTGGGTAGACCATTTTTCATCTGTATTTCAATCTGCAAATAATCCCAATGACGGAGGGGAGGTATGTGGCCTCCCATGTTCGGCTACTCCAATTCCAGTTAAGAGCGGCATTTTACTTGAGGCACATGAGATCAGTGCAGCAATAACTAAAATGAAACTAAGGAAAGCTCCTGGCCCTGATGGGATACCGGTGGACCTATTTAAATCTCTACCTGATCTGTGGGTTCCATTAATCACAAATGTTCTGAACAGTGCTATTCAAAGTGCTATCCCCTCCTCATGGTTAATGGCAATAATCGTTCCGATCTTCAAAAAGGGTAATAGGCTTGACCCCTTCTGCTATAGACCCATCTATTTAATAGACTCCACGGCAAAGATACTGGGGAGTGTCATTCTGACCCGGCTCGAGGATTGGGTTGTAAGGACAAACATTTTATCGCCAATTCAACATGGGTTTAGGCCTGGATTAGGCACAGTGGACCAGGCCCTAAATTTACATCTTATCCTCAGTAAATATGTTATTGCCAAAAGGGAACCTATCCATTTAGCATTTATAGATCTGTCTAGTGCATTTGATATGGTGAACAGAGCAAAACTGTGGGACATAATGGATACAATGGGGATTGAGCAAGATTTGTTAGATTTGATCAAATGCTTATACTCTGACCTCTCTATTTTAATTCAGTTTGGACAACACGGCGAAAGGTCCCATCCCCTTGTTTCCAATCGAGGTGTTAGACAGGGCTGCACACTGGCACCTTTCTTGTTTTTACTGTACATAAACGGCTTGTATAATTGTTTGGTCCAAAATGGTAAGGATTTCCCAAGGATGAGTTTTAGACAATTGCCAATTTTATTAAATGCCGATGATGCTGTTTTAATTGCCCGCACAGCCAATGGTCTACAGACTCTCCTGGATCTTTTTTTAACACACACACGAGAGCTTGATTTCAAAGTCAATTTTAAAAAATCACACGTTATGACCTGCGGTCCTAAAAACACTCGTACCAAATGTTTTAGAATGGGGGGGAACACTTTGACAAAGGTAAAAGACTTTTGCTATCTAGGTCTGTATCTAAGTTCCACTCTGTCTTGGAAATTCCATTTGAATTTTAAGTTTCAACAACTGGCAAGAAATGTTGAGGCAATCTTTCGCTTTCCCGCAGATTAGGGCATAGACCGGTCCATCAGATCCTCACGCTCTACAACTCTAAATGTGTTTCGGCGGCGATTTATGAGGGTGGCCTTTGGGGATATACCAGTCCAAGCATTTTACAGCTTGCAGAGAATAAATTCCTTCATCGGTTACTTATGGTACCTAAGAACATAGCAAACATTTTATGCCATGAGGAACTGGGAATCCGCTACTTACAGATTTGATAGATATTGCCCCACTTTTGCTATGGATAAAAGTATGGTCCAATCCGGCGGCTACTTTAACACACGATTGTGTAAAAGATTGTATTTCATTAACAAACTGTAACAAAATTCCATGGCTAAATTTTGTTCACAATGGCTTCCGAAACTTGGATTTGGAGTATATGTATTTTAAACCAGAGCTCCTGCCAGCTAATGCGAAAGAAATTGTAAACTTCAACATAAAGAGCATGTTATGAATCTTAGATACCAAGTGGCAGAGAAATTGAGCTCTTTTAATTCATACATACAAATTCTATCATCAGACTTGCTAGCACCTTATTTTGTTTGGTTCCCGACCCCTTCTTTATACTCTTTACTCGTACTTTTTAGATTTAATCTGATCCATTTTAGAGTGGCGTTCCCGATAAAATGTGTGTGGGAAAAAACACTACCGCCATGCCCTTGTGATAACTTTTTGAAACAAAGTACTTGCCACTTTATTTTATTCTGTAAACTTTACTCCGTTCCCAGGAAATCCTTTTTATTACCCAGTTTGCGTAACTTGCACACTTCTTCCTACAAAGAAGGATTGACTGGCATCCAAAGCCTCTCATCCAAACAAATCTGCATTTCTATTCTTAGTTTTATTAAATCCGCTATCACCATTAGAAACCGATATGAACTGGTAATGTGACTATTTATTAAGAGAAACTAGGCATTGTCTTATTACTATATTGTCTTATCATTATATACGCTTTTATAAGTATTTATTATCTTATACTGTTTTAGTAAGCTTGGGCGGTAAGCTTAGACTTAATAGATTTGCTTTTTATGAATGCCATAAGTACTGTATTTTATGATGACTTTTATGTATGTATGTATACTTTTAAGGCTAAACGCCGAATAAAGTTATTTTGACTGACTGACTGACAGTGGTTGCCTGTGCTGAAAAGACTCTATTATTACCCAGATGAACCTTTTTTAGCAACTTTGGAATAAGGGAAGCTTGAAAGGAAAAAAGTTAAAAGCTAGCTTTTCAGTTCACACACAGCTCATTGATGCCCGTTCTTTGTTCACTGTGCTATTTTTAGAAGGATTTCAACTGCTGGTAACTAAAGGGTCTCTGTGACAAACAGAGTAACTCACTGAGTAAGCTATATACAATATAAATCTGGTGTTTTTAAATAGCCCTTTTTGCAGGGTTATCCCCAAACTTTGTGACTATGTGCTGCATTTCTTTTTTGCTGGCTTTAGTAGTCTGGGCACTCTACCACTGCTGACAGTGCTAAAGTGAACGTACTCTCTGTCTAAATTGTATTTGTGATTTGTTTATCCAAGATTGGCATATTTTGATTTACTAGTAAGTCCCTAGTATGGTGAACCATGTGTGCTGAGGGCCTGTAGGTCAAATGCTACTAATGAGCCTGCAGCACTGATTGTGCCACCTATACGAGTAGCCCTCTAAACATGTTACAGACCTGCCACTGCAGTGTCCTTGTGGGCAGTTTTAATCTCCTATTTCAGTCTTGCAAGTGAACCCACTTGCCAGGCCCAAACCTTCCCTTAACTACATGCAAGTCGCCCCTAAGTTAGGCCTAAGGCACCCCCATAGGCAGTGTGTGCAGTGATAGTGAAATACTGCTAAATTTGTTTTTCACTATTGCAAAGACTCCCTCTCCCATAGGATAACACGTCGATTGCCTTGAAATATCTTTTAAGTGTAATTTCCAATTGGCATCAAATAGAGATATGGAGTTTTGGGACTCTGAACTCACAATTTAAAAATACATCTTTTAGTGAAGTTGTTTTTTAAATTTTAAGTTTGAAAATTACACTTTTAGAAAGTGGGCATTTTCTTGCTTAACCATTCTGTGCCTCTGCCTCCCTGTGGCATACACGTCTTGGTCAGGATGACAGTTGGGCTGTTTGTGAATTCACTCCAGACAGTCACACGAAGGGGGCCGAGGTGTATCCTGCATATCCTGATGGGTCTTTCTAAGCTAGAGTGGTGGGAGGAGATGACACTTGCACCTGAATAGGGCTGTGCCTGTCCTCACACAAAGCAGTCTCCAACCCCCTGGAATGTGTCTGGGGCAGGACAAGAAAGGCAGGATCTTGTGCACTACAAAAACTTCGCTTTAAAGTTTCCCCGACTCCGTGAAACGTCTTTGTTTCCTCATTTTCCAAGGTACTGTACCTGGGGTACATGTGACTCCATGACCGACCCGCACTCCATCGTGAGTGGTGTCAGACGGTTGGGAATGCCTCTGTCAAGGCACCGTGATAGCTCCAGTTGAAGCAATTGTGTTTCTAAGCGCTATACTAAGATTTAATTTCTGAAAATTTGTATCTTTGCTTGTGTATGTTGGATGTTTGTAGTTTTGGACTTCTTTTACTCAGATAAATATTGGCTACTTTTCTAAACTTGTGTGGAGTACTTTTGTGGTGTTTTCAAAATATTTCTTGGGGGAGAATCCTCCTGAATTCCCCTTTTGACGTCAGTCTCGCTCGTTTCACTCGCTTGCTAGTTTAGTTTGATTCATTCTGCTTGTGCCCCACCAGTATAAAATTGCACTAGCTGCCCCTGATTGGCTCAGAATCTTACTCCACCTGATATTTGTCCTGGACAGTAAAATGGTTCTAAAATTGATTTGGAAAATTATTTTAAAACCACAGTTGATTGTTAGGAAAGGTCTGTGTTTGGCAAGGTGTACGTCACAGTAAAAGGTGCCTGAAATTCTTGGGTGGTACCATCAAGGGTGTTTAGGTATTCTATCAAAACCAGTCTGTGCTCAGTGATTTTTGTGGCTAAGTGCTGTGATGGAGACTTCCCAGGTAGAAAGACAGCTACTACCAATAAGTTGTATACAAGATTTGAACATACTATAAAAGTAGAGAAAGGTACAAACCTGCTAAGCACACGTTGAGGTGTTTCCCATTGAGGGTTTGGAAGGAGCTAACCAGTCTTTTGAAAAAAACCTGTAAGGAGGGAGCCATAGAACCTATTGAATCATCCTTGTGGCTTCCACTAATTGTAGTGGCTCGGAACCTCCCCATTTCCCCCCCCCCCCCCCCCCCCCAAAAAAGAATTGAGAATGTTCTTTGATTTGCTCAGTCTTAATGAGCCCACATAGGTGATTGGGTATCCTTTTCCCAGAATTGACGACCTAGTAACCAAGCTGTCTGTGGCAAATTATTTTTCAAAATTAGATTTGCGATCAGCTTTTCATCAAGTTGTACTTACTGAAGATTCCAGACATTTGACTGCATTTGTAACTCCTGATGGTCTTTTCCAGCTTAGCAGAATGTCATTTAAGTTGGCATCGGCTGCAGCTGTGCCTCAGCAACTCGTGGGTCAAATTTTGCAGGGGAAGAGTGGAGGTTTGTCTTTTCAGGGCGATGTTCTGATCTTTGGCCGTAATGAGAATGAACATGTGGAAAGATTAGGATGTGTTCTTGAGATTTTTAAACTTAGAAACTGAGAAAAGACAAATGTGTTTTGGTGTGAAGGCTGATGAATATCTTGGACATGTGTTTACTGGTTGTGGTATCAGACCCAGACTGGGGTTGCCAGGTGCGATTAAGTATGTAGCTGTACCTATGAACCAACAACAGTTGAGTTTATGGGAATGTGTGAATTTTGCGGATAGACCACAAGCCTCTGGTACCTATACTGTGTGGCAGTAATGTTAATTCTTCAAAAGCAACTGCTAGGTTAATACAATTTATTTCAAAATTGCTGGAACATCATTTTGATGTTGAACTCTTGCCTGGTGGTAGGAACAGGAAAGCTGACTGTTTTTCATGCCTTTCCAAGCACAAGATACTAAAGGTGATCAAGATGATGATGAGGTCTCTGAATGTTTAGTTGCAAATGTTCCATGAGCCTCCAACAAACGTGAGTGAGAGTAAGTGAAGAGCTGAATTGTTTAGTGATCCAGAACTTATCAAAGTCATACATTATGTGACGAAAGGATGGCCATTTTGTAAATTCACTAGCTCCACACTTTCAAACTTAAAGTCAAAGATTACTTTTCTTTGGAGAAGGGGTTACTATTTTGTAATGAAAATTTGCCCCTGGCAAGATTCAAAAACGGTTGTTGGAGAGTACTCACGAGGGCCATCTTGATATGACAGCTAACAAGAAGAGACTTAGAGAAGGATACGAGTGGCCGACCATCAACATAGATGTGGCAAATTGGATTGCCAAATGTGTAATGTGTAAGACCAATGGCAAGGGTTTGCAGTGCAGGAGCTCTCCTCTGGAAAATGTTGAGTACCCTAGTGATATGTGGGAGGGATTGAGCAGTGATTTTCTTGGGCTATTTCAAGTATTGCTTCCATGACAGAGGTTTGTAACGGTTTTGGTGGACTACATGTCTAAATGGAGAGAGGTGAGATTTACAAGGGAGGTTGACACAAAAGGGGTGATTTTTTTTTTTTTTTTTTTTTTTTTTTTACTGATTATTTCTCAAGGGAAGGTTTCCTTTTGGAAATACTATTGAATAATGGGGTCCAATATTCTTCTCGCCTGACGAAATAATTTTTTGATGATGCTGGGATTGAACATAAGAGGTCTAGTCTGCATCATTCCCAAAGTAATGGTCATGTGGAGATGATAAACAGGAAGGTGAGTGATTGCATCAGGAGTGCCGTGGCATCTGATCTTAACGTGGAAGTTTCTGTGAGAGCTATGTTATGGTCCTATTGCCATACACCTCACAGTGTCACAGGAGTTATGCCATTTATGACATTCAGAAGAAGAAAAGTTAGTGACATTTTATCTCCCATATGGTTGTTGAGGACTAAGTTTGAGAGTAACAGGTTGAGGGAAAGTCGGTCGGAAGCTATGCCTGCACAAGCTAAAAAGCAAAGTTATTAGTTACATGAAAAACAAAGACAGGCATGATGCTGCTAAATGAACCAAGGAGAGGTTGTGGTTACCTGGCAAATATTTGTGTGTAAAGTTACCTAAAGTGCTAGTCAAGAAGGGACACCTTAAATTCGGTCCTGATCACAAAGTTACAGAAGTAGGCAGTGATGGCTTTGCAGTATAATTACCAAATGGACAGTGGTGGAATTGTGAACATGTAAGACTGAAGGATGTGGATGATTTAATGAGCGCTATTTTTGGAATACACTGCACAGTGTCAAATATGTCCTTGCAGTGTCAAACAAGTATTGGCAAAGCCAGTCGGTCTTGCCTTTGGACGAACTATTGGCTTTGGTAAGTGGGTGGGGTGGAAAATGGAAGGGTGGAGGGAGGTGGCGAACAGGAGGGCAGGTATGGGTGTAACAGGAAGTATAAAAAGCTGTAAGAAGCAGGCAGCGTGGGTTGTGTCATAGCACTTTTTCCCCTTCTGTTGGTTGGGAGTGTGGAGAAGAAACAAAGACGAAGGTGGGTGGAGGAATAGAAACAGCGTTGGGGCATGATCATGCTCTTGATTTTAGTGAGCGCAGACAACAAAAGATGGACCCAAAAGAAGTGCAAGTTGCAAAACCATGCCTTCAGAGTACAACTGGAACGTGTATGTATGGAGTACACAGAATTGCTTAAGTCCATCTGAATCCAGACTGCACACGTTTTGTTTTATTAATAGTTTTTTTAGCAGGTTTGTATAAACCAAACGCGACCCTAAGGTTCTGCTGTGCTTTATATGAGCACCAGTTACATTACAAAAGAATACATTCATTTTTAGTAGGCAAGGGGAGATTAAGTGATTTGCCCAGTATCACAGGCTGTTGAGCCAATGGCAAAACTCAAACCTGGTTCTTCAGCTCCAAAGTTGGCATCTAGGTCCATTAAGGTACACCCTTTGGTGTAGACAAAGCACATCATTAAACAGTCCATCAACTGCACTGGAACATGTAATTTAAAGGATATCACTGATCTCTACTAAAGCCTTTACAGTATGTCACAGCATAAATCTCCTCACGTGTAAGTTACATTGCTTTAGTTGTGAGAGTTGCAAGAGGTCTTTCAGCTGCCAATCCTCACTTCCCAGATTGCCCTGAAAACATACACATGCCAGAGAAAGAACCCTCTCCAGCTTGCAGTCTTTGTCTGGTGCAGACACCGCAAAGAAACAGCAAAATGCCCGAAAATATAGATAAGCTTAAGCAAACAGCTACAACTCCTTTCACTGGACTTAACAAATATTGAAGAATAGCCAATAAATTAAATAAATAAAAAAAAAAAAAAATTCTGATTAGAGACAATGCCGCGCTGAGGAAGAAACAACATACCACCACTAAATGCGAAGCGGAGAGGCAATTAAAAAATTAGTGCACCGATACTAAGTTATATTGCCGATCGTGCAATAATCTGTGCAACAGGGTCAATCTCCAAGGCAGTAACAAAACAGCCTCAAGGCAGGGCAAACATAAAGGATTTACCTAAGAAACCAAATGAATTTTGAAAGGCAGACCAAGGAACAAATGAAAGTGGTGGGCGTGGTGAAAGCCTACAGAAGCAGATTACAACATGTTGAGAGACAGCACATGCACGCTGCCTAGGCTCAAACAAAAATTTAAAGATACTTACCTCTTGAGTACAAAGATTATGTTATGTCTTAAAGCAGGGCGAACAAAGATTATGGGGGTTATTCTAACTTTGGAGGAGTGTTAATCCGTCCCAAAAGTGACGGTAAAGTGACGGATATACCACCAGCCGTATTACGAGTTCCATAGGATATAATGGACTCGTAATACGGCTGGTGGTAAATCCGTCACTTTTCCGTCACTTTTGGGACGGATTAACACCTCCTCCAAAGTTAGAATAACCCCCTATGTCTTGAAGCAGGGCGCCAGAGGCATCATATAAGCTTCACTATAGATAGACTATCTCTTAGTGCTAAGATGTTGCAGTGTCTTAGGTTGTTTTGATGAATTTGTAGTGTTTAGTTTTAACTATTAGGCACATGAATCTTTGTGATATTTTACTGTCAAATGTATTTATATCTTTTTTATCTTTTGTAGTCTTGTGTGCAGGTTTTTTTTTTCTTTCGTGTTGTAGTTTTGGGGAAAAGGGGAGATGTGATGTGTCTTGTTGGCTCATTCTGGTCGCGCTGGAACGCTTACTGTGTGAGACAAGAAGTTTCTTGCATGAGAAGTGCGAGCGGACTGTTGGTGGCAAAATGGTAGGGTAAAGAGGCACCTCCTCTGTACAACTGTTGCCTCTTTTTAGTATACAACTTACCTGAAATAACTGAAGTGCTTATCCGCGCATTCTCCATTTTCTTCTTCAGGTTACAGAGACGCTATAGTTAGGAAATAGAATTTTTTTTAAACATAGAAATCTACTGAAAAAAAGAAAAGGTTACAGGGGCGTTATAATTAGGTTTCTAATTTACTCGCACAAACCCATAGAAATTCAGCAGTTATAATGAGCTATTTCAAGTAACTATAACTCGCGCCCCTGCAATCCAATGTTTTTTCTTCATTAATTTGGCTGTGATTGGTTCGTTCATTTTTTTAAATAAAGTTATAGAAGTTCTCATGAGTGCTGTAATATTTGGGGTAATTAGCAGTGAGTGACGAGTGCACGAGTTATAGTTACCTTAGGGCGAATTATAGCTACTTGAAATAACTAATTATAACTGCTGAATTTCTGCTGTTTTGTACGATTAAATTTTCCTGCGGGAGCCGGCATTGCTCTTGCACACAGGGAGCTGCTAAACATGCAGCTCCAAGTGTGCAAGAGCAAAAGTTTCATCTATTTCCCTGCTTGCACCTCTGTGGGCAGGCCCTGCAGCCAACCTCTATAACCACCCAAACCCATGCTGTGCATAGCCAAAGACTGAGACCAGGCCCTGCGGCCAAACCCCTATAACGACCAAACTCCGTGCTGTGCACAGCCTTTAGCCGTGCACGGTGGAGGTGGGCCGCCTTGTGGCCAACCCCCATAACCACCAAACCCCATGCCGCGCACATCCTTCTTCCGAAAAGGTGTGAGAGGTTGTCTCTGGGTGTGAGGGGGGTGTGCGAGCTCCTGTGAGTAGGCGTGTGAGTGGGTGCATGACTGTCTAAGTGTGTCTGTGAGTGCATGAGCCTTTGGGTCCGTGAGTGAGTGTCTGAGTGGGTCTCTGACTGGGTGCATGAGTCTCTAAGTGGGACTTTGAGTAGGTGTTTAACTTTCTGAGTGGGGTGCGAGTGTCTGACTGTGTCTGTAAATGAGTCTATAACTGTCTCTGTAGATCTGTGTGTTCATGAGTATCATTTTTTGAGGGCTGAGTTTGGCTCTGCAGACC
Organism: Pleurodeles waltl; assembly: GCF_031143425.1. Lineage (NCBI taxonomy): Eukaryota > Metazoa > Chordata > Amphibia > Caudata > Salamandridae > Pleurodeles > Pleurodeles waltl. The sequence goes on from NC_090444.1 coordinate 853,408,925, forward strand.
CCATCCCAGTGGCCTGGCCATAAACACAAATGGAGGAGTGTAGGAGGCTGGCCTGGCTTGTAGTAGGTACCAGAGGTACTTACACCTTGTGCCAGGTCCAGTTATCCCTTATTAGTGTAGAAGAGGTGTTTCTAGCAGCTTAGGCTGATAGAAGGTAGCTATGGCAAAGCAGCTTAGGCTGAACTAGGAGACATGTAACGTTCCTATTATACCACTAGTGTCATATGCACAATATCATAAGAAAACACAATACACAGATATGCTAAAAATAAAGGTACTTTATTTTTATGACAATATGCCAAAAGTATCTCAGTGAGTACCCTCAGTATGAGGATGAGAAATTAACACAAGATATATGTACACAAACCAAAATTATGCAAGTAATAGCAAAAGGAAGTAATGCAAGCAATGTAAAGTTACAGTAGATTGCAATAGGAGCACATAGGTATACGGGCAACACAAACCATATACTCCAAAAGTGGAATGCGAACCACGAATGAACCCCAAACCTATGTGAGCTTGTAGAGGGTCGCTGGGACTGTAAGAAAACAGTGAGGGTTAGAAAAATAGCCCACCCCAAGACCCTGTAAGGTAGGTGTAAAGTGCACCTACAATCCCCAGAGAGCACAGAAGTCGTGATAGGGGGATTCTGCAAGGAAAACCAACACCAGCAATGCAACAACAGTGGATTTCCGGACCTGAGTACCTGTAAGATAAGGGGACCAAGTCCAAGATTCGCGACAGTGTCGAGAGTGGGCAGGAGCCCAGGAAATGCTAGCTGAGGGTTCGAGGAAGCTGCCACCACATGGAAGAAGCTTGGTGTTTTGCAAGAACGAAGAGGACTAGGAACTTCCCCTTTGGAGGATGGATGTCCCACGTCGTGAAGAAGCTTGCAGAGGTGTTCCAACGCAGAAAGACCGCAAACACGCCTTGCTAGCTGCAAGGGTTGCGGTTAGGGTTTTTGGATGCTGCTGTGGCCCAGGAGGGACCAAGATGTCGCCACTTGGAAGAGGAGACAGAGGGGGCGCCCATCAAGTCAGGGAGCCCTCACAGAAGCAGGCAGCACCCGCAGAAGTACCTGAACAGGCACTTGGAAGAAGAGTGAACCGGAGTCTACGCGAAGTCACAAAAGGGAGTCCCACGACGCCGGAGGAAAACTCAGAAGTTTGTGCACTGCAGGTTAGAGTGTCGGGGACCCAGGCTTGGCTGTGCACAAAGGAAATCCTGGAAGAGTGCACAGGAGCCGGAGCAGCTGCAAATCACGCGGTACCCAGCAATGCAGTCTAGCGTGGGGAGGCAAGGACTTAACTCCACCAAACTTGGACTGAAGAGTCACTGGACTGTGGGAGTCACTTGAACAGAGTTGCTGAGTTCCAGGGACCATGCTCGTCGTGCTGAGAGGGGTCCCAGAGGACCGGTGATGCAGTCTTTTGTTGCCTGCGGTTGCAGGGGGAAGATTCCGTCGACCCACTGGAGATTTCTTCAGAGCTCCTGGTGCAGAGAGGAGGCAGCCTACCCCCAGAGCATGCACCACCTGGAAACAGTCGAGAAAGCTGGCAGGATAAAGCAATACAAGGTTGCTAGTAGTCGTCTGGCTACTTTGTTGCGGTTTTGCAGGCGTCCTGAGCAGTCAGCGGTCGATCCTTTGGCAGAAGGTGAAGAGGGAGATGCAGAGGAACTCTGGTGAGCTCTTGCATTCGTTATCTGAAGAATTCCCCAAAGCAGAGACCCTAAATAGCCAGAAAAGGAGGTTTGGCTACCTAAGAAGGAGGATTGGCTACTAAGAGCGGTAAGAGCCTATCAGAAGGAGTCTCTGACGTCACCTGCTGGCACTGGCCACTCAGAGCAGTCCAGTGTGCCAGCAACACCTCTGTTTCCAAGATGGCAGAGGTCTGGGGCACACTGGTGGAGCTCTGGGCACCTCCCCTGGGAGGTGCAGGTCATGGGAGTGGTCACTCCCCTTTCCTTTGTCCAGTTTTGTGCCAGAGCAGGGCTGGGGGATCCCTAAACCGGTGTAGACTGGCTTATGCAGAGATGGGCAGCATCTGTGCCCATCAAAGCATTTCCAGAGGCTGGGGGAGGCTACTCCTCCCCAGCCATCACACCTATTTCCAAAGGGAGAGGGTGTCACACCCTCTCTCAGAGGAAATTCTTTGTTCTGCCTTCCTGGGCCAGGGCTGCCTGGACCCCAGGAGGGCAGAAACCTGTCTGAGGGGTTGGCAGCAGCAGCAGCCGCAGTGGAGACCCCGGAAAGGCAGTTTGGCAGCACCTAGGTTCTGTGCTAGAGACCCGGGGGATCATGGAATTGTCTCCCCAATGCCAGAATGGCATTGGGGTGACAATTCCATGATCTTAGACATGTTACATGGCCATGTTCGGAGTTACCATTGTGACGCTATACGTAGGTAGTGACCTATGTATAGTGCACACGTGTAATGGTGTCCCTGCACTCACAAAGTCCGGGGAATTTGCCCTGAACAATATGGGGGCACCTTGGCTAGTGCCAGGGTGCACACACACTAAGTAACTTTGCACCCAACCTTCACCAGGTGAAGGTTAGACATATAGGTGACTTATAAGTTACTTAAGTGTAGTGGTAAATGGCTGTGAAATAACGTGTACGTTATTTCACTCAGGCTGCACTGGCAGGCCTGTGTAAGAATAGTCAGATCTCCCTATGGGTGGCAAAAGAAATGCTGCAGCCCATAGGGATCTCCTGGAACCCCAATACCCTGGGTACCTCAGTACCATATACTAGGGAATTATATGGGTGTTCCAGTATGCCTTGGTGAAATTGGTCACTAACCTTTTAGTGACTATTTGGAAAGCAGAGAGAGCATAACCACTGAGGTTCTGGTTAGCAGAGCCTCAGTGAGACAGTTAGTCATCACACAGGGAACACATACAGGGCACATACTTACGAGCACTGGGGCCCTGCCTGGCAGGGTCCCAGTGACACATAGACTAAAACACCCCCATATTTCACTGTATATATGCTAACATGCCAGGCAAGATGGTACTTTCCTACAAGGAGCCCCCCCCTCTGTTTTAATTTTGGCCCCAGGGCCCAACCATAAATAAATTGAGGAGAGGCCTTCATAAAGTAGGGGTAGGGGGCTGCATGACCTCCCTCCATGGGGCCGATCTCGGGCCTGGGGGTTGCAGTCCTCAGGGCCATTATTGGTTCCATGAGGGGGGCTGTGCCTCCTATCCAACATTGGCGGTAGTGGTCCCCAGGGCTGCGGGAGGCTGTGTGCCCCGCCTTCATTGCATTAAATTGCCCCGGGAAGGTGGGGTGACTGGAGAGCTGTGTGGGCCCCGCATACATTTTATATTTAGCTCTTCGGAGGTGGTGGTCCCTGGGGCTAATGTAAGTCCTAGGAGGGGGGCCAGTGCGCCCCCAGTGCCCCCGGGACTTGGCCCACCCGAGGGCAAAAGAAAAGAAAAGGGCAGGAGACAGCACTTGAAAAAAAAAAAAAAAAAAAAAATCGGTGGATCTGGACCTGCTGATTTTTCTGAGATATACAAAAAAAAATGCTTTTTAGCCCTGGCGGGGTCTGTGAGGGACCCCTTGACCAAGGCTAGGGACTCAGGGTGACCCTACCCTTGCCCCTTTTCTTTTTTTAAACTTTTTTGTGGGACTCGGCTGAAGCTGAGTCCCAAGATGGCTGCCAACACTTCCTTGTTGAAGTGTTGGCAGCCAATCCGATATCATCACTGTAACAGTTGGTTCCGCGTCCCTAGATATCTATAATTCTATATCTATATTTTGTAAGCTCTACTACCTCAAAAACTACTAAACAGATTTAGACAAATTCACAAAAAGCATGCTTTCTGGACCTAGAACTAGCTTTGTCAAATTTGGTGTAATTCTGTCCAGTGGTTTGGGCTGTAGTTATGTTAAAAATCCCTATTAGAAAATGCATTGGGAAAATGTGTTTTGGGACTCCCTCCCTTTTTCTCGGCCCCCACATGACGGTTCACCCCAAAACTTTTTAAGAGAGCAGCTAAACCCACTGAAGTATACGTTTTGAAAATTTTGTTAAGATTTGTCGAGCAGCAACAAAGTGTCTCCAACATGTGGCAGTCTTCGGCCCGAGCACTTCTTTATATTTCATGGGTCCGGTAGGGCTCTGTTTCGCGCCATCGGCAGTCACCGTCAGGCACAATGTGGCTTGTGGAGCAGTGCACTGTTTCAAGTGCTCCTCAGGTACGCATTACGTGTTAAGGCTCTGCGGGCCAAAATATGGTAGGAAGACCAACTGCTGGGGCCTCCCCCCCCCCCCCCCCCCCCCGACTCCCTACCAACCCTTGTGTGACACCGCTGCAACAGTAAGAAGTTATGGCTTTCGGGCATCTGGCATCAGACTTCTTGGGGGTTCACATCGGGCTGGTAATTTGCACAACAGTGAGGGGGGGTGCCTATTGAATATATTACATGGCGAGAAGGTATATAAAATGGTGCTCCCAACCTCCTTTTTGAGGTTGAGCAAAGAAGCACGCAAGAACTGCTCTTCTGACGTGATGATATGTATCTGGGCTTTTAACCACACCCACCGCACTCCCATCACTATCCATCATTCATGGGCCTGCTTTTAAAAAATCCTTTCTTTTTGTTGGTAAATGCTTTACGTTTGTCCCTCCTTGGGGCGGTTTTGTTACCGCCTTGGCCATCGCCCCTGTTACATGGATAATTGCACTTTTGCCGATAACTTTGACTGCCAGCGAACTTCTTTTTCCTTCTGTGTGTATCCTTTGAATCGTCTAGTTTACCTTGCCGATCAATTGTGTTTCCGTATGTTTTGTTGTGATCCCTCCCCTCTCACCCAGTTCAGGTACTACTCAGTAAAGGGTCACCTATCATAACAGCTCCAGTTCCTCACACAAAAAAACCCCACACTCCCTCGGCTACAGTTACTAGGGACCCCTGTAGTGCGCCCCCCGCACCGCTTGGGCTTTTGTTACGGCACTCACCGTAGGTATCTTTTTTTCCATAGTTGTCAAATGGACCCGTATCCCACATGGCATCTTCAGCCACTCCTTGTGTTTTAGCCAACATTACTCTGAATGCTGGGACTTGTCAACACAGGATTCCGTTCCGGAACACGGAAACTGTATTTGGCATAAAAACAGGATTGGTAAATGCATCAGGAGGCCGTGTCTATTAAGGGTTAGTGATTACCTGAAGCAGTCACTTCAGCAGACAAAGGGCTTTTATTTGGAGAGACAGAGTTGGGGTTTGTGCCTGAAACTTAAAAATGCTTAGTGAAATCAAAATCAAATCATTAACATTTATAAAGTGCGCTACTCACCCGTGCGGGTCTCAAGGCGCTAGGGGAAAAAGGGGGGTTATCGCTGCTCGAACAGCCATGTCTTTAGGAGTCTCCGGAAAGCGGAGTGGTCCTGGGTGGTCCTGAGGCTGGTGTGGAGGGAGTTCCAGGTCTTGGCCGCCAGGAAGGAGAAAGATCTCCCACCCGCCGTGGAGCGGCGGATGCGAGGGACAGCAGCGAGTGCGAGGCCAGAGGAGCGGAGGAGGCGGGTGGGGACGTAGAAGCTGAGGCGTCTGTTGAGGTATTCCGGTCCCTTGTCGTGGAGGGCTTTGTGTGCGTGGGTGAGAAGTCGGAAGGTGATCCTTTTGCTGACTGGGAGCCAATGCAGGTGTCTCAGGTGTGCGGAGATGTGGCTGCTGCGGGGTATGTCGAGGATGAGGCGGGCCGAGGCGTTTTGAATGCGTTGCAGGCGATTTTGGAGTTTGGCTGTGGTCCCGGCGTAGAGGGTGTTGCCGTAGTCCAGGCGGCTCGGGACGAGGGCATGGGTCACGGTTTTTCTGGTGTCGGCGGGGATCCAGCGGAAGATCTTGCGGAGCATGCGGAGGGTGAGGAAGCAGGCGGAGGACACGGCGTTGACTTGCTTGGTCATGGTGAGAAGAGGGTCCAAGATGAAGCCGAGGTTGCGGGCGTGGTCTGTGGGGGTCGGTGCGGTGCCGAGGGCCGTGGGCCACCAGGAGTCGTCCCAGGCGGACGGGGTGTTGCTGAGGATGAGGACTTCCGTTTTTTCAGAGTTCAGCTTTAGGCGGCTGAGCCTCATCCAATCTGCGACGTCCTTCATACCCTCTTGTAGGTTGGTCTTGCCGCTGGCGGGGTCCTTGGTGAGGGAGAGTATAAGTTGGGTGTCGTCGGCGTAGGAGGTGATGATGATGTCGTGCTTGCGTACGATGTTGGCGAGGGGGCTCATGTAGACATTGAAGAGTGTTGGGCTGAGTGATGAGCCTTGGGGTACGCCGCAGATGATCCCCTTGTCCATGTCATCCTAGGACCCGCAGACCCCTCAAGTTTGCCGGATAGCTCAGCAAGTCCAGATTTTGTGATCTGCATTCTAGTATTTGTAGTCCTGCTGAACCCAGTTAAAAACCAGGATTGCTAGTCCTAGAATGGAATGAAAAGCCCCAGCCCCAACCACTTTAAATAGCCACCATTTCTCAGTATGGCATTTCCCATTAAAGCATTTCTACATACTGAATCTTGAGTGGGGGATTTCTGGCCACCCCGGTACCCTGGTGTATGGCATACACCAACTCTCTATTCCAAAATAACTCTGGGTCTTACCCACACTCTGCAACCAGTCCTGCGCATTTCATTGCAATTGTTTCACATTGAAATTAATAAGAACCACAAGTCCTAGAATGCACTAGCTTTTTGAATTAAGAACCTGCAGCTAGAAGCATGGTGCCTGACAACCCTGCGATATCTGTGTTCTTCCAACATATCACCAAGGGCACATTTTCCAGTCCTCCGCTTTTCACCTGCAAGTCTTTGCTCTAGGGTGTGTTAGTTTAACTATTTTGATGGACACAAACCAAGACTACAATTCCCTGAAAGCATTAGTCTGCCACACAAAACATCCCAGTACTAGACACTCTGTCCATAATGACATGGAGTGCCTTCGACACCCTAACTGTGATCCTTTCTGCCTGCACCTTCTGCTCTCCAGCATCTTGATGAGGTTTGAGTAAGTTAATTTGGACAGTACACAAAGATCTCAAGCTGCCTCATGCCAGATTAGGTACTTTTACTGAAAATAGGACAAGTGTAGGGCTACATGCACCAAGATGGAAATAACATCCTGGGTGAGTTAGTGATACCCGGTATGGGATATGTGTTGAGCTCTGCATACATTCACAAAACCAGTAACAGAATGCAGAGCAGTGTGAGCTCAACAGGACAGGCTCACATGTGACGGGCAGCTTCTTGGAAGCTGTGCCATCTGGCTGGATCGGGATTTGCCTCTGCTGTAGGGTGGTCAGGTGTCCCGGATTTGTCTGGACAGTCCCAGTTTTTGATTGTCTGTCCCGGCAGATTTCAATAAAATAAGAGGCATATTTAAAAGCCCCTGGCGCCACTGAAACATCACATTTTTTGACGCTCCGGTGGCGCTAACTACCGCTCCGTATTTGCAAGGAGGTATTACACCACTTTTTATGGCGTTAAGCATCCTTGTAAATTTGGGTCCCTCCGTTCCAGTTTTCTGCATCAGAGAGGCGTGCTGTGGGCTTTCCAACGCAACACCCATTGCTTTTGACGCTGCCCCATATTTACGATAAATCGTAAATGTGGCATTAGCATGGTGCAGTGCCGAGAAATACTTTTATTCCTCCTCGTTTTTAGGGTTGAGCGCTCAAGCACTCGAGTCTGTTGTAATCTCTCTGTGGGCTTTTAACCGCACCCACTTGTGCTATTCATTCTTTGTTGTGCTTGTCTTAAATACTTCATTTTTATTGGTGCATTTTGTGAAATGTCTCTCCTTTCTTTGCTGAGTTCCCTACCCTGGTGATTTAATGGTTTAACTAAGTGAACATTTTTGTTGGCCATCACACTACGTCACACTTCCTCAATGAACCCTCCTCCGGTTTCGGTTAGCCTTATCTCACTTCCTGTTGCAGCTTGCCAGGATCCTTTCTAAACTTTCACGCAGGAAGCCAATAACGCTCGCACTCACGCTCATGATGCCGATGGTGTTTTGAATCGCCTTGCTTATGTCAGCTGTTTTAACTTGTCATTTTCAGTTTATGTGGCAAGAAAAGTCCGGTTAGAAGTTTACAACGCTAATAGCTCTAACGCGAGGCCCACTGTATTGCAAATGCTTGTTCTTATATGTAGTCCTACTGGGACCACGACTATTCACTTGAATTGGCCTCTGCGAAGGAATGGCCTCCACAGCGCTGCTTTCCTGCAGTGGTGGATAAGTGATAGCTAATGCTCTGGCACTCCCGCAGGAAAGCACGGACAAGCTGACTTTCCAGGTCTCTGGTGGTACCAGGAACTTCGGGGACTCTGGGGCAGGGCCTAGTAGACTAGCCGAAGCCACCACCCAAAAGGCACAGAAACTTGACACGGCTTCAGTCATCTGAGAAAGGTCTTCTGTAAAAGTGTGTGCCCGCTAAAAACCATACCCTACCAGGAGAAAGACTTATGAAGGGAAATCTGCGACGCTGTTGCACCAATCTTCAACCCTGAAGAAGGGTCCTGAACTGGGGGGGTGAGGCGGACGATGCAGGGTCATCTGATGATGGACAGTTCTTAAGGAGGTCTTAGTGCCCCAATTCAAATGCCTCCGGGTCCTTGGAAGGGGATTCCACCTCAGCCGACATGTTCGAGCCGGAATGTCTCTACCACCTGAGGTCCTTGGAATGGCTCCCGGATCAAGAGATGGCAGATTATGACAGTAGTAAAATTTGCCTACCCCTAGTCAAGGAGGTTTGAGGCCACCTTCAGGGAGAGTACCCTAGACCATCCTTGGGGGGGAAAAGTGGTTGGCACCACCAACATAGGCCCGAAACTGGGCACGTTCTTTGTTAAATATATGAAAGACCCTAAGAAGGGTATTGACCACTCCAAGAGCATGTCAGTACAATTTGCTTGACGTGGTAGGCCCATTGACAAATTATCAAACTGGCAGAACAGTCAAAATAATCCCAGAACCCTCTTACCACAAACATAGTGGCAGGCTGGGCACAGAGGGTGATGTGTCTGTTGGGAACTGCCAACTGTCCCCTGTCGGCAGAGCGATGTGTTCCCTACTGATTAAAATAGACCCTAAACTGGGTGAAACTGTCCTCATCAGAAGCGGGAGCAATGGCTAAAGGCAATTTATTCTGTGAACCATTTGTAAAAGAACTGGAGAAATTTGTTGCCACTTTCCCAGCGCTGAACAAAGCACAGACATCCATCAGGAAAGTTTTCTGGGGAAGGTTTTCGGTGGGGCCAGAAGAGGTATGGGTCGCTCCTCCAGCCTCTGTTTCCGGCCAGGCTCCTACAGAAGTCAAGCCAGCTAGAACAACGGGTGGAACGATGGCCGCCAGGGGACCTTCTGCCCCAATCGGGTAGGCAGAAAGGGCGAGTCAACGATGCAAGGGGGCATGGGGGGGGGGTCGGCTAACACTCCCGGAGGTGTCAACGGTAAGCAGTATCCTTTTCCTCAAAGGTTAGTGGGGAGCCTGAGATATTTTTCACACAGATAGGTGCAAATCACGCTGGACCCGTGGGTCCTACAAAGAGCAAAAGGATATCGCAAAGAGGTCTCCGGAACTCTGGTCCAAATGGTCAGACCACATCCACTGTTTTGTTTTCAGAGCAAGGGATGGGGCTGATTGATGCAGAGGTACAGGAACTGCTCACCAGAGGAACGATCGAATGGGCAGTATTGAACCCTCTGTGTTTTCTCAGCAATCTCTTTTTTAGTAGAGAAAAATGACAAGGGCTTTTGCCCAGTGATAAATCTGAGAGGCTTCAACGAGTGGCTGGTTTACTGCCATTTCAAGATGGCATTCCTAAGAGATCTCTTACTGCAGAAAACTAGTTGGTGTGCCCGACCTAAAGGACGTGTACCTTACGGTCCCGATTTTCCCCCCTCATCGACGTTTTCTGCAATTCGAGATAAGGGCCAGATCTTAGAATTCCTATCCCTCCCCATTGGCCAGTCCTCAGCACCTTGGTGCTTCACAAAACTCCTCAAATCAGTGGTGGAAACACTAGGGACGAAAGGTGTCAGATTGATCCTATACCTCAACAACAACCTCTTGATGGAACAGTCACACACCCAACTATTGTCACACTTGAAAACGACTATTGCGCTCCTTCAGGATCTGGGATTTCATCATCAATTCTCAGAATTCAGAGTTGAATCTGGCGCAAACCACAAACTTCTTGGGTTTTCTCATAGACTCCACCTCAGCCACCCTGAGTCTCCCAGAACTGAAGATCCACAAGATCAAGAAGGAGTAGGCCAAAGTTCTGAGATGGGACAGGATCTCTCTGACAGCTGGCCAGAATGGTTTGCTTATTTTGTATATCGATTCTGGCCATCTTTCCAGGCACACTTCAGTGAAGGGGTTTACAGAATTAGAAAGTGGCTCACCTCTAGAGGGGCCTCACATACTCTGAACTCGTGACCCTGACAAGCGAGGCCAGTGGGGAACTACACTAATGGATAGACCATATGGAGGCATGGAATGGCCGAGCGATCTTCGGATTGTTCCTGGACTTGGTAATAGAGTCGGGTGACAGCCATCAGGGCTGGGGTGCCAGATGTTGTTCATTCACCATGGGAGGAAGATGGACAGAACAGGAGTTGAGCTTACACATCAACTGCCTGGAGCTGCATGCTGGATCCTTTGTGATCTGATCATTGAGATAGGGCAGGGTGTCCTGCTGTGTCTCCCTACGGATAGACAATACATCAATCAGTTGGGGGATTCTCGATTGAGAGCACTAAGGGAACTGTCAAATGACTTTTGGCACTTCTGCCTCCAATGTAGAATTTCGGTGATGGCAGAATATCTCCTGGCAGCTGGACCCGGCAATGTTTCAAGCACAGATGGTTTGGTGGGGTCCCTTCTGTGTGTACCTGTTTGCATCCAAACTCAATGGCCAGATTTCTTGGTACGTCAGTTCGAGCCCAGACCCGGTGCTTGGTCGGTGGACGTTTTCCTGCAGGACTGGACAGCAGGTTGAGCCTGTGTGTTCCCTCCATTTCTTCTGATCCCCAGCGTGGCGACTTGTGTCAAGGATTTTTATTGGTACTGGTGACTCCAATCTCAGGCTTGGTTCCTCTCTCTTTTGGAGCTATCGTGGATGGAGCAAGTCCGAAATCCATCGTTCCCCAGGATCCTTTGGGACCCCAGCGGCCATCCACATCGCCTGGGGTTGCAGGGTCACCTCAGTCTCATGGCTTGGAGTATTTCAGGCGATGTTGGCAGGTCGGAGACTCATCCAGCAAGTATGGACCCCAGGGACAGACAAGGGATATAGTTTGGCCTGGAGAAGATGGGTTTGTTGGTGTGTGGAGAGACACCTGGATCCTGGTGGGCGAACACCCATGGGCGTGTGAACTGCTGAAGGGCGTCAGCATGGCACGGCCCCTGGAACCCAGATATATTGGCTTATGGGATGTTAACACGGTACTGGCAGGATATTCAGTGCATGTCTAGGAAAGAAACTTCTGCAAATGTGGCCATATTATAGTGAATCATCTCTGGCTAGAGAGTTTCAGATATCAGGGCGTTGGATATCACAGCAAGGGTTTTCACCCCGGAAGGGATTACCCTCACTATTTCGTGAAGGGCAAAAACAAATACAAGGTCAGTAACTTACCCGTCTTTTGAGAGTTCTCCTAAACTTTGTGTGGTATGATGCCGAAAGGCTTCAGAGGAGATGATGGGGGAGGTAAGACCGCCGAGTGACAACTATTGATTGCCATTCAGAGGCCGTTAAAAGCCGTTTCATCTCCTTCCATTGGCAGATGGGTAAGTTGGATCATGGCAGAGGCCGCGATCAATACTCACTTTTTGAGGCTTATTCGGGCAGGGGGGGCAATGGCATCCAAGGCTGTTCAGATTTTCGGCAGATTGTAAGACATTATGAGTGTGATGGATTGGTCCTCAGAGTCCATCTTCAAAAGGTTTTTCTTTAAACCGATATATGATGCCCCATCTCTGGTAGTAGGTAAGCTTTAAAAATGCTTAATCCTTGCCTCAGGTCCTGACATAAAATGAGAAATTTCCTAGCTCACCTAAAGGAAAGTTTCAATTTCATTAAGGACACTTAGGCGAAGATTATCCCAACCATGTCATATTGCTACATGCCTGCCCTTCCATACGTCTGGATTACAGGGATTACATTGTATCTTGTGTAAAGTCAGTTAGAACATGGATATTGTGAATAACAAGAAGTATCAAGTACCATCCACTATTACTATGTTCAAATCAGTATCGTAAGGTGATGTGGAAATTTGTTTACTGTATGTTATTATAACAGTGACTTTCTCCCACGATGGGGATTTCTTGTTCTGTTTTACTGGTCAAGGAATATGTTGATGATAATTTAATCACGGTTTGTATTATAGGCGTGGTTACTTGTTCTGTCGTTTGTTTTAATCCCATTAAAGAGCATACTTAAAGCTTAAGTTTCATCGTAGGCTCTAACTTCAAGCAGGATTGAAGCTGCTTGAATTTAACTTCCTACAGTGAGGCAGGGTTTTATATGCATATACGGACAGTGTTATTATTGGTTAACAGTTGTCATGGACACTCTCCCCTGGACTCATGGGATTTGTAGTGGTTGATGTTTTTCTCTTTAACTTTGAATCTGCTGAATAATAAAAAGTGATGAAAAATATGCATAGTCCTCGCATCTGAGTCCTAATAGAATTGAAACTTTCCTTTATGTGAGCTATCAAATTTCTCATTTCCTACTTTTTTGTAGCACTGAACCAGATTGGTGTTTTTAATACCATGGTCCATTTTTTTGTCAGAGAAAAAGGAATGATTGGGTCAGTATTGTCCAGAATGAGGCCTTTAGGTTATATCTATGTGCATTGGAAATATGTGATTATGTGGTTGCGGCATTTTTCACTTCTAGATTTAACGCATTTGCCACACAATCCACCATTGCTTCATAATCTGCAGATTTTAACCAACTCAAATTTTCAAATGTTACCTACAACGTAGCGACATGTGTTAACGCGCAGTAGAAGGCCCTTTGCAATGCTTGACTAGTCATCTTTGTGTTGCATTTTTTTTTGTTGCGTGCTAAACAAGTACTAATGAGGTGCAACAAACGATCAGACAGTGGTAACGTGTAAAAATGACAAAATAATGGAGTAATACTAGCATGAAATCTGCTGCATTATGGTGCATAACTTGCCTTTCTTGACCAAAAACTGTCTGAGAGACAGCAAAGAATCATTCTTTAAAGAGTAGTACAGCCTGAAGGTAGTTTAGGCATATCCAGTTGAGGCCAGGCAAAGAGACACAGGGCGCAACACCTCCACCTTGTATGTACAATATTGTGAGAAAATAGCCTCTTTCTAGCATGGTTACCCCCATTTCCTTGGCCTTTTAGTCAATGTGTTTTGACTTTGTCACTGGGATCCTGCTAGTCAGGACCCCCGTGCTTATGGTTTGTGGCCTACTTGTCAATATGTTTCACTGTTTTCGTCAATATGCTTGACTGTGTCACTGGGATCCTGCTAACCAGGACCGCAGTTCTTATGCTCTCTCTAGTTCCAAATGTGTCCTTACATACTGGTAACCCAGTATTTCACTCCAAATTGGCATACTGGCCCCCCCATCATAAGTCCCTGCTATATGGTACCTAGGTACCCAGGGAATTGGGGTTCCAGGGGGTCCCTAGGGGATGCAGCATTTCTTTTGCCACCCATAGGGAGCCCATACAAAGGCGCCATTGCAGCCTGTGTGAAATAGTGCATACACTTTTTCACAGCCATTTTCACTGCACCAGGTCACTTATAAGTCACCTATATGTCAGGCCTTCAGACCCGGAAGGCTGGGTGCAAAGTACCGGTCTGTGAGGGCGCACCTGCACTAGCAGAGGTGCCTCCACGTTGTCCAGGCCCATTTTCCCAGAATTTGTGAGTGTGGGGACACCATTTTAAGTGTGCTGTGGACATAGGTCGATACCTACGTCCAGCTTCACAATGGTAACTCCAAATATGGCCATGTAAGGTGTCTAACAACTGGGAATTGTACCCCAATACTGATTACAGTATTGGTTACACAATCCCGTGCACTGTGGGGGCTCCACAATGGGCCTCCAGTACTGCCATACCAGCCTTCTGAGGTTTACCAGGCAGCCCCAGCAGCTGCCACCTCTCAGAGAGGTTTCTGCTCCCCTGCAGCTTGAGCAGCTCAATCTCAGGAAGGCAGAACAAAGTATTTAATTTTGGAGAGGGGTGTTACACCCTCTCCATTTGGAAATAGGTGTCACAGGCATGGGAGGGGTATCCTCCCAGAGCATCTGGAAATGCTTTGAAGGGCACAGATGGTGCCCTCCTTGCATAATCCAGTCTACACCGGTTCAGGGACCCAAAACTGGACAAAGGAAAGGGGAGTGGTGTTCAAAGCTCCTCCAGTGTGTCCCTGGGTTTTATTCCAAGGTGTGGGGACCCTCTGGAGGCCTCTGAGTGGCCAGTGCCAGCAGGTGAAATCGGAGACCCCTCCTGCAAGGTGCTTACCTGGTTAGGTGACCAATCCCCCTCTCAGGGCTATTTAGGGTTTCTCCTCTGGGTGTTTCTTCAGATTCAAATTGCAAGACTCCAATAGGAGTCCTCTGCATCCTTTGCTTCATCTTCAACCAACGGATCAACCGCTGACCGCTCCAGGAACTCTACAAAACCGCAACAAAGAAGCAAAGACGACTTCTGCAACATTGTATCTTCAGCTCCTGCCAGCAACTGCAACAGTTTCCAGGTCGTGCATCCTCTGAGGACTGCCTGTCTTCACCCTGCACCAGAAGAACTGAAGGAATCTCCTGTGGCTAACTGCAAGGTTTTTGGGTGGCAAGGCTTGTTGGCGGAATCCAGCGACGCAACAAGCCTGCATTCATCCATCCGGCGTGGGACATCTTCTGCACCAAGCAGGAACCCACAGCTGTCTTTGGTGCATCTCTGACTTTTTCTTCCATCCAGAGGTTTCACTTTTGCACCTTCATCCAGGTTAGCAGGGGCTCCTGTTCGCCCTGGTCTCTTCAGTGCTTCTTGGACTTGGTCCTCTTCTTCCACGGGTCTTCAGGTCCAGGAATCCATTGTTGATGTCTTCCAGTCTCTTCTGGTTCTTGCATTATCTTCTATCACAACTTCTAGTGTGTTTTAGGAAACTTGCTGTTTTTTACTCCTGCTTTCCTGGGCTCTGGGGTGGGGTCTTTTACTTACCTTTGGTGTTTTCTTAAACTCTCAGCGCCCCTCTACACACTACACTTACCTAGGTGGGAAACAAACTTTCGCATTCCACTATTTTAGTATATGGTTTTTGTTCCCCCAGGCCCATTATAACCTATTGTGATTTTCACTGTTTGCACTGTTTTCTGACTAGTTACTTACCTGTTTCTGGTTACTAGTGTATATATTGTGTAATTTACTTTCCTTCTAAGGGGGTATAGTCTTCAAAGTATTTTTGGCATTGTGTCACTAAAATAAAGTCCCCTTTATTTTTGTAACACTGAGTATTGTCTTTCATGTGTGTACTGTGTGTTTACAGTGGTATTGTAAGAGCTTTGCATGTCTCCTAGTTCAGCCTTGGTTGCTCTGCCTACAGCTACCGCTAGACAGCCTGGCTTCTAGACACTGACTACATTTCACTAACAAGGGATAACTGGACTTGGAATATAGTATAAGTACCTTAGGTACCCACTACAAAGCAGACCAGCCTCCTACATTATATACAATTTTTAGTTTAGCAAACACATGTTTGTATGTATACACAGATTCCCCGCACTTTGAAAGCACCACCTAAATGTCAACAACTCTGGCATTATGAATTCTCTTACTGCTGATTATACCTGTTTTATTTCAGATTCTGTTTACCAGACACCCAGCTCCTCAAGTGCTCTATTCCAGGCAGTCTCTAATCTCAGAAATCTGTCCTGTCTCAAAATGATTATTCCCCCTCCCAAGTTGTTTGTGGCAGTTTGGACTTTTTTCATGACCAGGTCATTCATGATTGTATCAACCAGTTTCAACTTGTCTTGTGTAACCTGATTACAAGCCTTCACCCTTTTTGTCATTCTTAGAAACAGCTGGCCCAGTGTTATTGGAAGGCGATAAGGTTTACTCCTTGTTTACCTTTGTAAGGTCAGGCTCCCATGATGTAGATCCAGTCAGGACTCTAAAAGTGTTACACCTGCTTAGACCCTCATACTTAAAACCTGTTTTTATCTGTCACTGTCCCTAGAGGATGGAGAACGTGGTTTTCAAAACCATTTTAAAGAAGTCAAATGTCCACCCTAGGGCCAAAGCAACCTATAGTCTCTAATTTATTTTGCCAGCATTTATGACATTTAATGAGCGATTCTGGGTCACTAGCTTTCTAAACATCTAGGGGAGCACTCATTTTACTAGATGCTATCCAGATGTGTTTAATACCTAGTTTAGGCCCTGAGACTGCCCATGTAGCTGTATTGAATGCTGTCAGTCAAGATTTTAGTTACCACCTGCCTCGTCATTGTAGGAGGCTGGACTGGCTTGTAGTGAGTACCAAGGGGTACTTACACCTTGCACCAGGCCCGGGTATCCCTTATTAGTGTACAGGGTGCCTAGCAGCTTAGGCTGATAGATAATGGTAGCTTAGCAGAGCAGCTTAGGCTGAACTAGGAGACGAGTGAAGCTCCTACAGTACCACTAGTGTCATATGCACAATATCATAAGAAAACACAATACACAGATATACTAAAAATAAAGGTACTTTATTTTTATGACAATATGCCAAAAGTATCTCAGTGAGTACCCTCAGTATGAGGATAGCAAATATACACAAGATATATGTACACAATACCAAAAATATGCAGTATAGTATTAGAAAACAGTGCAAACAATGTATAGTTACAATAGGATGCAATGGGGACACATAGGGATAGGGGCAACACAAACCATATACTCCAAAAGTGGAATGCGAACCACGAATGGACCCCAAACCTATGTGACCTTGTAGAGGGTCGCTGGGACTGTAAGAAAACAGTGAGGGTTAGAAAAATAGCCCACCCCAAGACCCTGAAAAGTGAGTGCAAAGTGCACTAAAGTTCCCCAAAGGACATAGAAGTCGTGATAGGGGAATTCTGCAGGAAAGACACAAACCAGCAATGCAACAACTATGGATTTCCAGTCGAGGGTACCTGTGGAACAAGGGGACCAAGTCCAAAAGTCACAAGCAAGTCGGAGATGGGCAGATGCCCAGGAAATGCCAGCTGTGGGTGCAAAGAAGCTGCTACTGGACTGTAGAAGCTGAGGATTCTGCAGGAACGACAAGGGCTAGAGACTTCCCCTTTGGAGGATAGATCCCCCACGCCGTGGAGAGTCGTGCAGAAAGACCGCCAACAAGCCTTGCTAGCTGCAAGTCGTGCGGTTAGCGTTTTTGGATGCTGCTGTGGCCCAGGAAGGACCAGGATGTCGCCAATTGCATCAGGGGACAGAGGGAGCGCCCAGCAAGACAAGGAGCCCTCTCAGAAGCAGGCAGCACCCGCAGAAGTGCCGGAACAGGCACTACGAAGAGGAGTGAAACGGTGCTAACCCGAAGTCGCACAAAGTAGTCCCACGTCGCCGGAGGACAACTTAGAAAGTTGTGCAATGCAGGTTAGAGTGCCGTGGACCCAGGCTTGGCTGTGCACAAAGGATTTCCGCCGGAAGTGCACAGAGGCCGGAGTAGCTGCAAAAGTTGCGGTTCCCAGCAATGCAGTCTGGCGTGGAGGCAAGGACTTACCTCCACCAAACTTGGACTGAAGAGTCACTGGACTATGGGAGTCACTTGGACAGAGTTGCTGGATTCAAGGGACCTCGCTCGTTGTGCTGAGAGGCGACCCAGGGTACCGGTGATGCAGTTCTTTGGTGCCTGCGGTAGCAGGGGGAAGATTCCGTCGACCCACGGGAGATTTCTTTGGAGCTTCTAGTGCAGAGAGGAGGCAGACTACCCCCACAGCATGCACCACCAGGAAAACAGTCGAGAAGGCGGCAGGATCAGCGTTACAGAGTTGCAGTAGTCGTCTTCGCTACTTTGTTGCAGTTTTGCAGGCTTCCAGCGCGGTCAGCAGTCGATTCCTTGGCAGAAGGTGAAGAGAGAGATGCAGAGGAACTCGGATGAGCTCTTGCATTCGTTATCTAAGGAAATCCCCAAAGCAGAGACCCTAAATAGCCAGAAAAGAGGGTTTGGCTACTTAGGAGAGAAGATAGGCTCCTTCAGGTGTTGCTAGCCTATCAGAAGGAGTCTCTGATGTCACCAGCTGGCCCTGGCCACTCAGAGCAGTCCAGTGTGCCAGCAGCACCTCTGTTTCCAAGATGGCAGAGGTCTGGAGCACACTGGAGGAGCTCTGGAACCCTCCCAGGGGAGGTGCAGGTCAGGGGAGTGGTCACTCCCCTTTCCTTTGTCCAGTTTCGCACCAGAGCAGGGCTGAGGGGTCCCTGAACCGGTGTAGACTGGCTTATGCAGAAATGGGCACCATCTGTGCCCATGAAAGCATTTCCAGAGGCCGGGGGAGGCTACTCCTCCCCAGCCCTGACACCTTTTTCCAAAGGGAGAGGGTGTAACACCCTCTCTCTGAGGAAGTCCTTTGTTCCGCCATCCTGGGCCAAGCCTGGCTGGACCCCAGGAGGGCAGAAACCTGTCTGAGGGGCTGGCAGCAGCAGCAGCTGCCGTGAAACCCTGGGAAAGGTAGTTTGGCAGTCCCCAGGTCTGAGCTACAGACCTGTGGGATCATGGGATTGTGCCAACTATGCCAGGATGGCATAGAGGGGGCAATTCCATGATCATAGACATGTTACATGGCCATATTCGGAGTTACCATTGTGAAGCTACACATAGGTAGTGACCTATGTGTAGTGCACACGTGTAATGGTGTCCCGCACTCACAAAGTCCGGGGAATTTGCCCTTAACAATGTGGGGGCACCTTGGCTAGTGCCAGGGTGCCCACACACTAAGTAACTTTGCACCTAACCTTTACCAGGTAAAGGTTAGACATATAGTGGCAGGCCTGTGTAAGAATTGCTAGAGCTCCCTATGGGTGGCAAAAGAAATGCTGCAGCCCATAGGGATCTCCTGGAACCCCAATACCCTGGGTACCTCAGTACCGTATACTAGGGAATTATAAGGGTGTTCCAGTATGCCAATGTAAATTGGTAAAATTGGTCACTAGCCTGTTAGTGACAATTTGAAATAAATGAGAGAGCATAACCACTGAGGTTCTGGATAGCAGAGCCTCAGTGAGACAGTTAGTCATAACACAGGTAACACATTCAGGGCACACTTATGAGCACTGGGGCCCTGGCTGGCAGGGTCCCAGTGACACATACAACTAAAACAACATATATACAGTGAAAAATGGGGGTAACATGCCAGGCAAGATGGTACTTTCCTACAGTCATGCTGTTGCGTTATCCTGTTACCACAAAATGAGGATCCCAAAGAAAACCTTGCCAGATGAAGGCTTGTGTTGTTAATGCTGTCATCCGTTCTAAGTTAAACTGTGCAAATGATTTCTACATTGGCCTCTCTAAGTCTACTATCTACAAGATTAAAGGCGTTCAGAATATGGCAGCATGATTGGTCACAAAGTTTCTTCTTACATAGCTTCCTTCACTTGGAATGCAGTCTGCATTGGCCTGTGCCAAATAGAGGACCAGTCTATATTTAGGAAATTTCTTAAAAGTCCTCTATTTTATAGTTAATGATAGTATTGTTTCTTATTTTAGTTAAGTGTCATGATGCCTCAGGGCTTTTTAGGTAACAAGTCAATTCATATCTTGCATATAAAGGTTTTCAGTATACTTAGCGGGTGACTCCGCCACGAAACGAAGGGCTGGTGGAGATTAAGAAGAAATCAAGCAGAACTGATGGGTTGTGGCTCTGTCATCTGAGGGATAGCTTAGGTGTCTGGCACCTGATCTCTGGGAATGCTGAGAGAGAGAACTGCTTTGTGAGGTCTGAACGTATAATTTATGTCTAACCAGTCATGCCTTTTAAAGGGGGCGTGGCTTAACACAGATGGAGTAGGCACTTAAACGACTGACCTCCGCATCCGGTACCACTTGGCTCTCTGCTCCCCGCCTCGCCTCCACCCTCCCCCCCCAGTCATGGGCATTCAGTGACCCTGAAATACTACATCTGAGGCTATATGCCTACTGGGAATGGCTCAACCCCTTCACAGCTCTGGGGTGAGGCAGTGCTGTGCGGCCTACTCAAAATGGCGACCCAAGGAAAGTACTGAGGAGGAGTACCTGATGCATCCTAGGACCTGCCAGGGACTGCTACCCGCCTCCGGATTCCAGCGAGAACACTCACAAGAGGTACTCATGGACCTCTTGTGCCCCTGGGTTACAGCAACGCGGTGTGGCCTCCTCCATTTGGCAGCCACCTCCTGAGCATATTGGCAGTGGAGACTGGTGGTTCAAGGGACCTATTGCAAGATACGGCCCACCGCTGAACTGTATCAAAAGGCCAGGGCACTCGTATGAAATAAGATAAGAGTCTGTACAGTTAGGTTCTTGGTCTTCGGAAAATCAATATATAATCCAAACAGAGTTAAAGTTCAGTGTCTTTATTCTTGTGCGAGGTTTTCATACATGTTCATCACATCAGAAAGATTCCATATGTGGTCATCACAACAACATCCAACAGCCAACATGTGTTTCGTCTCCGAGAAATTAATCTCATTGACTTCCTCATGGCTGTAAGAAACATAATAATGAGCTTGGTCATAACCTGTAGTTATACATGATTATGGAAAATTAATACCTGGCACTAAAACCGTGGCCAAGTCCTTCACCAGTACCATGTGAGTGTCTAATATCATCAAGTGACATTACCAAACGTAGCCATAGAGAAAAAACTGTGATTACAGTTTACCACAAGTGATAAACTTGTTATTATTATAAATATCACCAAAAGTTTGATGTGCTCGTGAAACGAAGTAGAAATTGAGAATTAGAAATAGGGATAAAGACTCCCACCAGATATGTGGCGATGAGAAACGGAAACTAAGGTTGAGAAATATACCCTTGATGACAGGGTGTCATTAGGAAAAAAGGAAACAGAAACGCGTCATAACACCTAGGAAATTGGTGAGTGAGTGTGCTATATTAAGCATTCGCAAGTGTGTCTGAATAAAGGAAAACGTACCAAAATATAAGTAAGGTGTTAACATGAATAGATGGCTTATCCTAATCGAGTAAAACTCTTCAAGATAATGTACGATCTGAAATAAAATGATTGTAAGTCATTAGGAGGAAGATAATGAGTAAGCTGAATTTAAAAGGAACTAACAAAAGGACTATCATGTACCAATAGAGAAAGAGTAGTGGGAATCACGTGACAGGGGCAAAACACTATTATCCCCAAGTCTTCGTGAGGGAGTACTCATAAGTCAGCACATATGGATCCAAAATCTTTTACGGTGCGATCTAGAAGAGAAGATCTCTATACTAAGGAAGTAGTGACAAGCATAAGCAATATGGCATAAATCTAAAATTAAGAAGTCATGTACCTATAAACAAAACAGTTCTTTTGGGTAAATTCTTGTGTTGTGCTGAACTGTAGCCAGAGCGATGGGGCGGTTACAGTGGTTGTGTCTGTTAGACGTGGAGTACATTGTTCCCTGCGCAGGCAGAGGTGGCTTTCAGCTCTGTTTGAGGGCTTCGAAGTGGCGAGCTGCTTGCTTCTCTGGCCAGCTCCTGGAGCCTAACTGAATATTCCATGGCCTGAAACAGCAGAAGAAGTGCAACCACCAATGTGGGGACTACGCACAGCATGGTGTGCTACACTGAGACACTGGATTGCCGGACAGAGGAGTTCTGAAGGTGGATACCTGGAAAGCACTCTGTGATATTGGTTAACTAAAACACGAGTGGTGGTGGGGGGAGTGCCTGCATACCGCCTGCCCCTCTCCCCCCCCAGTGGCACCAAATGACTGAGGGCCCTTCACAGCTGTCCTTCATTGAGTGGAACCCCATAACTAGAACCCTGGGGACTCCCAATGTTATTCCGTTCCTGCCAGGACTGACTGCCTTGGCACGTGCGGACATGGACTTGGGAGCTGGCCACCTGGAGAAATGGTGCCCCCGCCAACATGAGTGCCACTCGCGATGGAGAGGGAAGGCATTGGACACATAAGCCAAGTGGAATAATCGCACTGAAGGAGACAAGGAAACACAAGAAGAACTGCCCACCCCCAGTGCTCCCGACAGAATTGACTCCACACTTCTCGCAATAAGGGACACTAGCGAGGCGCTGGGACTGAAGTTGGACACAATAGTAACAGGTAAAAGTTTGCTCCAAGATGACCAATGTAAATTAACAAATCAAATTACCAAAACTGAACAGGTATTGAACACATAGTCCCCCTGACTGGGAACCTGAAAATGCAGATGACCAGTCTGACAGACTGACCCGGGCCACTAGAGTGCAGAGCGGAGGATGGCGAGGGCAGGTCTCACAGAAATAACGTTAGAATAATGGGGTTGCCATAGAAAGCAGAAGGTGGTAACATGGTGTCATACCTGGAGGCCTGGCTTAAAGGCAAGGTAGACCCTGAGGGGCTGTCTCCCTTCTTTGCTGTTGAGGTACTGGGTTTTTCAGAACCGGTACTGATTTGGGAACCCAGCGGTGCCAGGGTACACCCAAAGACCTCGGGTACTTTCCTGATTCAGACCACAGAAACTCAGAGTCTTCTAGGTGAAATCAAAGATCGAATTTATTGGCTGCAACCAAGTAATAAGCGTCCTAGAAGTACAACAGCACGGTTTGTATGTTCTCAGGAGACTGTGTGTCAATGCAAAATCAGGTTTCCTTATATACAGTTTTTTAAGCTTCAGGCAAACATTCTTGACATTTTGGTTGGTCATTCACATGTCTTCACTACAAAGGAAAAAACAGTGACATGATGAAACCTCATATTTCATGTCATCCAACCCATAATAAATTACCCGGCAAGGCCTAGAATTTCACATCAGATAAGTGTGGACCCCCAATAAAAACGGGCACCTCCCCCTCGTAAAGTAAGAAGAAGAAAAGAGCAGGTGCAAGTGTGAGCAAGATTAGGCAGGGTGTGTGAGCGATAATAAGGGTTTTATGGCATGGTGTGCCTTGATGCTATCTGATTTGGCCACTGGGAGAGGGACTGACCAAACAGGTTTGGCCTGAGGCAATGGTTCCAGCTTGCCCAGGTCAGAGAAAAGTCAATCAAGGTGTACGTGTCCTTGGAATCAAATCCGACTGTATTATAAGCCTATGTGAGGGCAACTTTTAAAATGGCTGCCGTGTATAAAATGGGAGCCACGAGTGCAAGACGAAAATGGCGATTTCGAGGTGAAAGCGCTGCTGGAATTGAGCGAAAATGCTCATGCTTAGTGTACTAGTCATTATCGGTCTTTTGATACTAAAATCGTACTGCTGTGGCAAAGTAAACCACATGGGTCCAGAATTTTTAGAACCACACTGTGGAGCGAGCCACAGGGTGCCGGCTCACATCTCCACCCAGAGCACCCCTCCGTAGTGACAATGTGTCTGCTTTTTAAAGACTGGGACCATATCCTACAGAGAGCCTGTGTCCTAGGGGATCTACATATCGAAAACAGTAAATTAATAATCTTCCCTGACTTCGTGGGGAGGTCCAGCCCCACCCCATGATTGCCAGTAGGCAGTGGAGGCTCCAGGGAAACGTACAATTTACGACTTCGAGAGGGCCCTAACACTGTACCGGAAGCCACTAGAGGACAGGGACTGATGCGGACTGGGATCACACTACAGCACTAGCCTGAATTTATTGGAAGATTGTAGGGTATGTATTACCATGTTAATCCAAGAATTGTTTGACACACTGTGGCCAGCAAGACCACTGTACCACTGTTACCTCTTTGTCGCACTGCCAAATCTTAAGAAGGATGTAAAATGAAATATAAACGTAGGACTGTGCCTTTCAGCATACAGCAGGATCTCAAGAAAGATTTGAATCATTGTGTAGATGAGGAATAATTGAACCGATTGACTCCTTGTTATGGCTGTCACCTTTGGTTATGATGTGTAAACATAATGGGGAGTTAAGGGTATCCGTTGATCTCCTCTGCCTTACAAAGGACATTTGGGTCAATTCTCATCCCTTACCAATCATTAGTGAGTTATTAGCTGGTTTGAAGGAAGCAAAGTGCTTTACAAAATAGGATTTGACTTCGACATACCAGCATATTGAACTGGAACCAGAATCAAGCCATCTTATTGCAAGTGTCCCCCTTTGCAACATATCAGCATTGTTGAGTGCCTTTCGGATTGGGTTCGGCAGCATCGGATTTCCCAAAAATGATGTGTAACATACTCAAGGGGATCCAGGGGTTATCGATTTTGCAAGATGATTTGTTAATATATGCATCAGATAGTGAAGCACACATCAACATTTCGGATGAAGTATTGAAAAGGTTCCAGCTCTATGGTTTTGTGCTCAGAAGAGATAAATGTGTGTTCTTGATTTATAAGTTTGAGTATTTAGGTCATTTAATGCCCAGCCAAGGTGTTGAACTGAAACCCATTTTGGTCAAAGGTATTGCACAGGCCAACCCTCCTGTAGAT
This sequence comes from Pleurodeles waltl, assembly GCF_031143425.1. Classification (NCBI taxonomy): domain Eukaryota; kingdom Metazoa; phylum Chordata; class Amphibia; order Caudata; family Salamandridae; genus Pleurodeles; species Pleurodeles waltl. Next base: position 853,433,536 of record NC_090444.1, read on the forward strand.
ACACCTCAGTTTAAATCAATCCTTAGCATGTATGAGATCTACTCACAGTTTATAAAGGATTATGCATCACATTTGAGACCTTTTGTCCTGTAGATAAACCTCAGTTTAAATCAATCCTTAGCATGTATGAGATCTACTCACAGTTTATAAAGGATTATGCATCACATTTGAGACCTTTTGTCCTGTGTGCTAATGAGGGGTGTAATATTTGAGTGGAATGCAGAGTGTCAAGTTTTTGAAGGGGTGAGGGGACAGTTGAGAGGTGTAGGAAGTTGGCTCTGTATGTGCTATTTCAAAGTAAGGAATAGCATGCACAGAGTCCAAGGGTTCCCCTTAGAGGTAAAATAGTGGTAAAAAGAGATAATACTAATGCTCTATTTTGTGGTAGTGTGGTCGAGCAGTAGGCTTATCCAAGGAGTAGTGTTAAGCATTTGTTGTACATACACATAGACAATAAATGAGGTACACACACTCAGAGACAAATCCAGCCAATAGGTTTTGTTATAGAAAAATATCTTTTCTTAGTTTATTTTAAGAACCACAGGTTCAAATTTAACATGTAATATCTTGTTTGAAAGGTATTGCAGGTAAGTACATTAGGAACTTTGAATCATTTCAATTGCATGTATACTTTTCAAGTTATTCACAAATAGCTACTTTAAAAGTGGACACAGTGCAATTTTCACAGTTCCTGGGGGAGGTAAGTTTTTGTTAGTTTTACCAGGTAAGTAAGACACTTCCAGGGTTCAGTTCTTGGTCCAAGGTAGCCCACCGTTGGGGGTTCAGAGCAACCCCAAAGTTACCACACCAGCAGCTCAGGGCCGGTCAGGTGCAGAGTTCAAAGTGGTGCCCAAAACGCATAGGCTTCAATGGAGAGAAGGGGGTGCCCCGGTTCCGGTCTGCTTGCAGGTAAGTACCCGCGTCTTCGGAGGGCAGACCAGGGGGGTTTTGTAGGGCACCGGGGGGGACACAAGCCCACACAGAAATTTCACCCTCAGCGGCGCGGGGGCGGCCGGGTGCAGTGTTAGAACAAGCGTCGGGTTCGCAATGTAAGTCAATGAGAGATCAAGGGATCTCTTCAGCGCTGCAGGAAGGCAAGGGGGGCTTCCTCGGGGAAACCTCCACTTGGGCAAGGGAGAGGGACTCCTGGGGGTCACTTCTGCAGTGAAAGCCCGGTCCTTCAGGTCCTGGGGGCTGCGGGTGCAGGGTCTTTTCAAGGCGTCGGGACTTAGGTTTCAGAGAGTCGCGGTCAGGGGAAGCCTCGGGATTCCCTCTGCCGGCGGCGCTGTGGGGGCTCAGGGGGGACAGGTTTTGGTACTCACAGTCGTAGAGTAGTCCGGGGGTCCTCCCTGAGGTGTTGGTTCTCCACCAGCCGAGTCGGGGTCGCCGGGTGCAGTGTTGCAAGTCTCACGCTTCTTGCGGGGAGTTGCAGGGGTCTTTAAATCTGCTCCTTTGGATAAAGTTGCAGTCTTTTTTGGAGCAGGTCCGCTGTCCTCGGGAGTTTCGTGTCGTCGTCGAAGCAGGGCAGTCCTCAGAGGATTCAGAGGTCGCTGGTCCCTTTGGAAGGCATCGCTGGAGCAGAGTTCTTTGGAAGGCAGGGGACAGGCCGGTGAGTTTCTGGAGCCAAGGCAGTTGTTGTCTTCTGGTCTTCCTCTGCAGGGGTTTTCAGCTAGGCAGTCCTTCTTCTTGTTGTTGCAGGAATCTGATTTTCTAGGGTTCAGGGTAGCCCTTAAATACTAAATTTAAGGGCGTGTTTAGGTCTGGGGGGTTAGTAGCCAATGGCTACTAGCCCTGAGGGTGGGTACACCCTCTTTGTGCCTCCTCCCAAGGGGAGGGGGTCACAATCCTAACCCTATTGGGGGAATCCTCCATCTGCAAGATGGAGGATTTCTAAACGTTAGAGTCACCTCAGCTCAGGACACCTTAGGGGCTGTCCTGACTGGCCAGTGACTCCTCCTTGTTATTCTCATTATTTTCTCCGGCCTTGCCGCCAAAAGTGGGGGCCGGGGCCGGAGGGGGCGGGCAACTCCACTAGCTGGAGTGTCCTGCGGTGCTGTGACAAAGGGGTGAGCCTTTGAGGCTCACCGCCAGGTGTTACAGCTCCTGCCTGGGGGAGGTGTTAGCATCTCCACCCAGTGCAGGCTTTGTTACTGGCCTCAGAGTGACAAAGGCACTCTCCCCATGGGGCCAGCAACATGTCTCTAGTGTGGCAGGCTGCTGGAACTAGTCAGCTTACACAGATAGTCGGTTAAGTTTCAGGGGGCACCTCTAAGGTGCCCTCTGGGGTGTATTTTGCAATAAAATGTACACTGGCATCAGTGTGCATTTATTGTGCTGAGAAGTTTGATACCAAACTTCCCAGTTTTCAGTGTAGCCATTATGGTGCTGTGGAGTTCGTGTAAAACAGACTCCCAGACCATATACTCTTATGGCTACCCTGCACTTACAATGTCTACGGTTTTGCTTAGACACTGTAGGGGTACAGTGCTCATGCACTGGTACCCTCACCTATGGTATAGTGCACCCTGCCTTAGGGCTGTAAGGCCTGCTAGAGGGGTGTCTTACCTATACTGCATAGGCAGTGAGAGGCTGGCATGGCACCCTGAGGGGAGTGCCATGTCGACTTACTCGTTTTGTCCTCACTAGCACACACAAGCTGGCAAGCAGTGTGTCTGTGCTGAGTGAGAGGTCTCCAGGGTGGCATAAGACATGCTGCAGCCCTTAGAGACCTTCCTTGGCATCAGGGCCCTTGGTACTAGAAGTACCAGTTACAAGGGACTTATCTGGATGCCAGGGTCTGCCAATTGTGGATACAAAAGTACAGGTTAGGGAAAGAACACTGGTGCTGGGGCCTGGTTAGCAGGCCTCAGCACACTTTCAATTGTAAACATAGCATCAGCAAAGGCAAAAAGTCAGGGGGCAACCATGCCAAGGAGGCATTTCCTTACAAGAGGGGACAGTTGATTTCCCCTACGGTACTGAAACAATATGGCCCTTATTTGCAATGTGTTGTAATAGTGGATGCTAGCAATGTAGGGTCATGAAGTCTCAAAATTATTTCTGGGATAAGTGTTTTGTAATACAAACAGATCACAACCCATTGATTTTTCATTCTGGGTGGAAAGAACGCTCAGGATTTATGCCACATGTAGCTAGTCTCGACTAATCTATTGCAGTTCGATTTTGTTCCTGAATGTATTCCGGGGAAACATGTTTGTGCAGACTGTCTCTGTTTTCAGAATGTGTTGAGAATAAGGATCTGAGTTGTGACGAAGATTTGGAGGATTGCATTATTGCCTCCATTGATCTACCTCAGGTGAGTGTTTCACAGAGTATGACTGGTGTAAAGCTTTAAAAGAAGATGCCATGCTTTGTGCTGTTATGAAGCATGTAGAGTCATGCTGGCCAAAAAAAAGGAATTTAGATTTTGATTTGAAGACCTTTGTTAAAGTAGCAGAAGAATTGTCTGTTAAGGATGAGTTGTTAATGAGCGCTGACAAACCTCCCATTACACTAGAGAACTCAATAGTTATCAGGGGTGTGGAATTTAATAAATATCTACTTGTTCATGGGAGAGGTTCCTTCATAAATCTACTTGTACAGTAAAAATAATCCACTTGTCTCTTTGGTACCACCTAGTGCAGCAATAAATAATGGCAGCAAGCTCATTCTATGGGAGCTCTGATTATGCCAGGGCTCATATTACAGTAGGGTTTGAATTCTAGAATTCCCTGAATTTTGCCACCTTTTGCCACTTTTTCACAAATCTACATACTATGGCTTGAACGTTGCCTCAACAGTTCCAGGTTTCCTGCTAACTTGTATGTTTTAGGGTTTTTTTGCCAGCTCTTTTCTAATATTTCCCATGCTGAGAAAGGTTTGAAATGTACTCCTGGCAAGGGCCAGAAGTAAAACTTGTTCCAGTGTTGGGGAAAAAAGTGGTTGGAGGGAAAGTTAACTTGTAAATGTTCAACAGATTTTCACATGCAGTTCACAAATATTTTCTAGGAGTCTGATTTCCTGGCCCATGTCTTTAAATTGTGAATTCAGGAAAGCTGTAAAGCTGCACTAATGCAAGGTAATATATCATGGGTGCACTGCTACTTTTTGTTTTAGGAATTGAGCCTCTATTTCAGTCTTGCGTTACTCAAAACCTAGAATTATAAATTGAATTAGTGCAATTCCTTATTCTCTTGTAGTTCTTTTGTTCCTGTTTGACATTTCTACCATTGACTAAAGTGCAGTGTTTATATTTGCATTTTGTTGAGTTATAGGTTTCTTTCTATCTTCATTTTTTGGACGTTTAGTCACTTTTGTAAAAGAGGAAACCCATGTGGTATCTATGTGGTCTGTTAGGTAGAAGCTCGTTGAAATAAAGAGTCAGTTGGGGCTTCACCTATGTGCCACCACCAGCTCATAGTATTTGCTACAATAAACTAAACTTTTCATCAATCCCGGAATCTCTTGTGAGTTTATGCATCACTACACAGTCACTTCAGGAAAAAGATGTCTTGGTGCTTGTGTCCATGTATCCACACAGGGTCCTCTGGAGCCCACTACTTTGTACTAGGCGCAGGAGGGAGCAGGTCCAGGCTTTCAGGGCTCCTCTCTGGTTACAGACAGCAGACTCAGCAAGTGTTTTGAGGAGAGTGCCTTTGGATTCTACGTTCATGGTTAGTAGTAGCTAGTGACTCCTGGCTCCTCCCTGATTTGTTGCAGTTATCATACCTCATTAAGTTCAAGCACTGGCTGGGCAGCTGCTTGCAGGCGAAAGCAAATTAGCATCTTGGGATTTTAGGCAGGAAAACTGTAGCTTTCTTAAAGCTACCTCTCCTAAATATTTACAAAACATCCAACTTAACCAATGATTTGGACTTTTAATGATTATGAAAAATAGTCCTTGAACGACTAGTTTAAAAGTTCCCAATAAAACATTACAGATTAACATTTATAACCTGTTGTTTGACGTTTTCTGGGATCCAGCGATGGTCTTTCCAGTGAAAATAGCTTTTTGGGGGCCAGTTACTGGAGGAACCTTGATTTTGCACATATTCCTTTTTTAACTATCAGGCATCCTACCCAATGGGTGGCCATGTGTACTCAGAGGTGACTTACGAATATTTAAAAGCAGGGTATCCTGTCTATCAAAAAGTGTTATTTTGACTGGGTTGACAGCAGATAAATAGGCCTCTGTAGTCAGATTAAACAGGGTAGGCCTAAAACTATGTTTTACAGGCCTTCTTTGTGGATGGCACAATAGTTGCTTCAGTCTATAGGTGACATTTAACATCCAGGCCATGAGTGTATTTACAACACTGTATACTAGGGACTAATAAGCAAGTCAAATACATCAACGAGGGATAACCCAATTTAGCAATGTTTAAAGGGGGAGAACATCCACTTTACTCCTTTTTAGCAAGAGTTTAAAAAAATTGCAAAATGGGGGCCAGAAAAAAGCAGAAAATCTGGGGTCACCATGCAGAAAAGACAGATTTACAAAAAATCTTTTACATGTCTTTCAAAGTGCCTATCACTTCATTGGAAATCCTACTCAAAATCTTTAAACAATATGTCCCTTCTCCAGTTTCCAGTGTTTGTATTTCTAAGCAGTGATGTCTGTTACAGGTACTCCAAGTGTTGTTGTTCATAGCCACCAAAAACCTAAGATTCCAGTAGCCGATGTTAGAGTTTGACAAGGATTACTGAATATCCATTTTCAACACATTAGACAACTGATTTTGGGTAGGAACACTATGAAATGTTAGTCTATTGAATGTTGTTTCCTTAAAGAAATGTTGTTCATTCAATGATTTTATAAAGGTTAAATCTTAATGAAACATTAGAACCTTCTCAACAAGTACTCCGGTTTCCATTTAGGCCCGACTCAGATTGGACAGTGCAATTACAAATTTTGGTTTTAAAAATAGAGAATAACATGAAGACCCAGAATTACCGGGTCCTATTTCATATGTGGTAAATAAAAGCCAGAAAGGGTGGGGTTGGGGGCTTTGCTTGGAGTTGGGTTGGGAGGGAGCAGGGTAGTCAGTGGGTTCACAGACCGCAGATCGAATGGGTAGGTTGATCAGTATTGTAAATGCTTATTTTGTGCCTTTGGTTATAAGTGTGTTATAATGGGTAGTGCTGTTTGGTGCGTGTAGCTGGAGGATTATGATGATTCAGCATGTGGCATCTTAAAACCTCAGTACCTTGAGGTATGTGTATGATTTAATTGAGACAGGTTTCCCAATGGCCAGAGGAATATTGCAAGTCGAATCTGAGGACCCACCTGACAGAGAGACCCTAAATAGCCCAAAAAGGGCATTTGGTCACCTGCAAGGTGACACCTATGAGGAGGGGGCTGTGACGTCACCTGCCCGACCTGGCCACTCGGATGCTCCCAGGAGCCTCTGCACATCTTGGATTCAAGGTGGCAGAAACAAGTGGCCACCTAGAGGAGCTCTGGGCACCACCCCTGGGGTGGTGATGGAAAAGGAGGTGGTCACTCCCCTTTTCTTTGTCCGGATTTGTGCCAGAGCAGAGACTGGGGGTTCCTGGACGGGGTCAAACCGGTTTATGCAAGGAGGGCACCAAATGTGCCCTTCAAAGCATACCTGTGGTTTGGGGAGGCTACCCCTCCCAAGCCATATCACACCTATTTCAAAGGGGAGAGAGTGTTGCCTCCATCTCCCACAGGAAATCATTTGAGCTGGTCAAGCAGCAAAAGGGCAGAAACTGGTCTGGAGGGTGGCAGCAGCACGGGCTGCTTGCAAAACCCTGAAAAACTGGTAGGAACAAAACTGGGGGGTCCTCTAAGGAGCCCCCAGAGTGCATGGAATCATACAACCAATACTGGCAACAGTATTGTAGGCTGATTTCAACATGTTTGATACCAAACATGCCCAGGTTCGGAGTTACCATTATGTAGCTGGACATAGGTAGTGACATATGTCCAGTACACGCATGAAATGGCGTCCCTGCAAGTGTAGTGCAATGAAGCTGGAGTTCGTAGAAGCACTTTTGCTCTTGCAGGGGTGCCTTCACTTACAGGTACCTGCACCCTGCCCTCTGGGATAGGGGGGCCTACCATAGAGGTGTTTTACAGTGACCTGGTGCAGTGACCTGTAGTGAAAGGGTGCATGCACCTTTTTTAGGAAGGCTGCGAGGGCAGGCCTGCAGACACATTTTGCATGGTCTCCCATGGGTGGCACAATACATACTGAAGCCCAGAGGAACCCCTGGTGCCCCCGCCCTGAGTACCTATGTACCATACACTGGCAACTCACATGGGGGCATCAGTATGCCAATTGTGGGGTGTGGAAAGTCCTGGACAACCATATTTAGAGGGAGAGAGCACAATCACTGGGGTCCTGGTTAGCAGGATCCCTGTGAAGAGAGTCAAAGCACAGTGACATCAGGCAAAAAGTGGGGGTAACCAGGCCAAAAAGGGTGCTTTCCTACATTCCTGCATGAAATTATAATTTTAAAAGACGATTAAGGGAATGTCTTCTACTGTTTTTGACGCCTTAAACACCTTCTGAGACATGTTACTGCTTGAGAAAGACTGGAATGTAGTTATCTTTGTTGCTGTTGTTCCTTCCTCTCACTAAGGGCCTTATTCATTTTCGGCAGATGGGTTACTCCATCACAACGGTTACGGACATCCCATTTGCTGAAATATAAATGGCTTAGGAAATAATGGGATTTATATTTCAGTGGACGGGATATCCATCACTGTTGTGACGGAGTAACCTGTCTGCCAAAATCTAAATCAGGCCCTTACTCTGTGATGTAAAACATGGTTATTACTCAGTATGATATATTGTGATGCCCTATGAGCGTATTATGGCAGTCTCAAGTCAAATCACTATGAGCACTTTGAAAGCTGTTACACAGGGGGATTATGCTGTAACAATTGCAGGATGTTTAGAATGAGATTACATTGCATGATACACTGTACTGCCCTTTTTGCTAGTGTGGTGCACTAAGGTGAGACGCAATATTTGTGGTGCATTTTGTACACCTTCAGAAGCAGTATGGGAAATCAAACATCAGCTGGCATGTAGAGGTCGTAAGCCTTCTGGCAAAATATATGGTAATCTTGAAGGTGGAAGTGCCAAGAGCATAACCCATGGATTTATACCATCAAAGTTAGATCTGTTACTCTGTTGAGTAGAGTATATACAAACGAGGCTGGCCCATCAGAGAGGTAGGTTGGATAAAGATGAACATCTTATATCCTTGCTAGAAGAAGTTAGGGTAGTCAAAGCTACACTTCTGTCCTTGGACTGGAATCACAGAGGCTGTAGGTGCAAGAAGGGGTGGAGGGTATGGGATATTAACTCCAGGTCAAGTAACATACAACAATTTGGTATTGATGAAACAAAGCGGATCGCAGACATGGTAGCATTGGTGACACAATTCCTGTTGGGATGATTTTGCACACATACTTCACTTTTTCTGATAGATACGTCTTCCTGCAGAGTGTGCATGTTAGGAGTATGCTCCAGGTGCCTGGATTCAGAAACGTATTTTTCCCCAGCATTAACGCTCCGTCATTACTCAGTGGCAGTGTGCGCTCTGTGTGACTCCTCCTACTCTAGATGTAATGGCAGTGGAGTATTTAAGGTGCTGATTAGTGTGCTGGTGTCAGTTCTTTTTTCCCAAGCCCCTTCAAATGCAAGTTGAGAGCTCTTCTTCGTGCTTCGCTGATAAATGTCTTCATCCTCCAACAGCAGCAAAGTTATATGTCTCCTAAGAGTTCTGGGTTCAAACCCTGTAGATAATGGATAAAAATAATCCTTGTTCGAGCCACACCATTTTCACATGTGGTGTCTTGAATCAGATCATGATACCATGGCCTGTGAGTCTGTTCATTGATGCATCCTAAGTCCTTGAGTGATTCGTGGAGAAGTGTGGCTCAATGGTTAGAGCGGCAGACCCTGAAGCAGAGATCTGGCTCAAGACCAGGGTTCAAGTCCCGCTTCGGCAGGTCTTGGGCTCAATTCCCCTTGACCAGATAATTCTCGCCTCAGTGCCTAATCTAATTCATGGGTCCCACTCTGCAACTCTGGGCAATAGCTTGCTTAATCTCCACAACGGCCCCAACAGCGCTTGGATGCCTGGCTTCACCCTGGGGGTGCTCAGGAGTGGGCGCCTCACAGGGAAAAAGCCAGGAGGGGTTCCATAGCGGTATGAGTACAGCGCCTTGAGACCCTAACGGGTGAGTAGTGCGCTATACAAGTGCTAATTTACATTTACATTTACATTCGGAAACCAAGCTCTCATTGGCTAAGAACCGCAGGGAAATGCCAAAACATTGCCCTTTACATTCAGGTAAGTCTGCTGGTAGGGAATATCACCCAAGAAATATTTTTATCAAAACACCGTGGAAAGCGCAATCCTATCTCCCTTGAGGAATAGATCCCACTCATGAGACTGTTTAGAATTCCAGTGCTGTTCCCTGACACCTGACTCTGGACCATCAGGGTTGATTCCAACATTTAAAAAAAAAAATGAAGCCGGAATTCATGACTCCATTCCACAACCCCATGTAGGTTGAATCCTTGTAGCAAACCATGGCGAATATCTCCAGAATGGCTCCTGTACCCACTAGACAACTCGCCAAGGGCAAGTGAGCTCCGCACCTACTAGTTTGGTGATTTCTCCTGCTCTGATCCAGATGCCTCCCGCCTTCGCATCTGCACCGGCTCCAGCTTTGTTGCCTCTCCATCTGATGCCTGTTCCCTCTAAGGTGCAGACTTCTATACAATCTGTGTCTCTTATGATATTAACAGCAGTGATGGTCTCATTGGTGATTTCGGTGCTGCTCAGACTGCACGTTGCCAACAGAAAAAGCACTGTGGGACTAGCTCCCCTAATTCTCGGGTTTTATCCACATTTCCTTTAATGGTAATTAATGCTCAGTAAAATACATGCACTGAAATTCATACACTGAGCGTATGCCACCCCTCCTGCTCTTTATAGAATTGATCTTACACAATCCCATCTGTGCCCGAAATGTGGGACAGAGCAAGCCAACTTTGCCATCTGAAGTGGTCATGTCTTGATATAATTCTGTACTGGGGCACCATCTACGCTGCTCTCTCACGCATGATCAACCTGGAACTGACCCCTGATCACCCTTCAAGCTCTGTTGGGATAAGTGAAAGCACTTCCAAAATGTACCTGATGCTTTGCAGCTTTGGCTCTCCTGCTAGCTAAATGGAGAGTTGCCTTGCCCTGGGGCAGCACCTTCCCCCCCCCCCCCCCCCCCCCCCCCCATGAAGGCTACTTGGCTGCGGAATCTCATTCACTGTGACACAACAAGCAAACTATTTGCTTCGTTACAACCCTGACTGCCTACCCAAAGGATATAAGGCAACCTGTCATATCTACAGACTTTAGCGTCCCCCTCTCCCACCACCGATGGTGCTCACTCCCACATGTCAGATAGTGGCCAACTCCTCTCCCATTGAATGCTGTTTATGCCCCTTGGTGTGCACTTGACTTGAAGACTGCCCGGCCCTCTTGTTTGTTTACGGTATTTCCACCTTGTGGATTAATGTGATGGACTTTAATGCTGTGCCTTTGCTTTCTTTTTTTGCCTTCTCCTGAAATCACCTGTTTGATGAGCTGTGCTTATCTTATGTTTTTTTAAATCTTAAATAAAGATTAAAAAAAAATACGTGCACTGAAGTATATTGATGTGTACGAGTATTTATATATCTCTTCCCATCTTGTATCTAACCCACTCCAATTGCTTGTCCTGTCCCCTAGCCTCTCATACATACCCATACCACATTTAAGGGATTGCAATCTGTACAAGGATCACAGAAAAACTAAATGCCTGCAGGTGTGTAAGTACTACTTAATTTGGATGCGCTGTTTATACGGTTTACGTGATATTTAAAGAAGGGTCCTATTAACCCTTTCTCAAAGGATGGGAATGTTTTGATACTTTCTTCTGCTTTACCTGAGTTGGGTGCCTTCCTTTACAGTTTTATGCTGGTATAATGAACCACATCTCATAAATGAATTATGATTTGTTTACTTCTTTGTGCAGCCTGGACCCGAGGGCCACTACTCATTGGCTAAGTTATCCTTTTGTCATATTCATCAGATTTTCTAGTTATTCTCATCTACATGGAGGTGAAGCTTTTTTAAAATTTGTGATTGACGTCATGGGGCATGACCCAGCGGCCTTCATCACAGACTGGTTTCATGACTGGCTCAGTATTGTTAGAAATATGATGGCAAGAATCCAAGTATAAAACCGTCTGCATCTGATGCCCATCTGGAATGATGAACCCATTATTATGCCACCCACCGTGTGGGGACTCCTCACATGTGACTACGGGTTACCACAGAATCAGACTTCTCCACTTTGCATTCGATCCACATGAACGATCACAATTAACATTGCTACTTTGTAAAATAAGGTGAAATGTAAGAGATGTCTGAAAGAACTCTTAGTGTGGAAAGAAAAAGGGCTATTGGAAAATCTTACTGAGACATTTGGACAACAGCAGAGTCAGACTAGTAGGCAGATGGGATCCCTGTGGCACAGAGTGAACCGATGTTGGAATTGTTAACTCTTTAGAAGATAAGTCTGAGGACTTAGTGATAAGAGGAGGAAGGAACCTTAAGTCAACACAGACCTGCAGCATCACAAGGGATCTTGGCAGATGACTATTGGATTGATCTTGCCAGGAGAGTGATGGGGATAATGGGAGGCATGAAGCCGGAGTTGAGGATCAATGTAGCTTGCCTAAAGTGGACCTTCTAGACTTACTTTGTAAAAGAAAGCAATCTGACTTCTCAGCTGAACATGAGTTTAAAAAAAAACGGCTCATACAAGGCAACTGCTGTAGGCTCCGGTGGCACAGCAGGGGAGATGTGAAACTGGGAGCTACGAGCAGGAGTGCTGATTGGGCAGTGCCGATTATTACTTGGAAAGAGGAAGATCTCAAAAGCGAATCAGCAAGGTTATCCGCCTTACCCTGCCACATTGTTAAAGTCTCCTGGAGTTGTTACTACACAGCAGTTGCATACCAGATAGAAACAATTGACAATGCAAGAAGTTCTGAAGAACTCCATTCACCCACTCAGGAGACACGTTAGTAAAGTCAAGCAATCCTCTGACAAAAGTATAAGGGCCCTTGGATGATGACGTTTAAGGAGAAGCCTATTGTGTAGCCTGTATTGATCTGAGATCCTGATAGATGTCCAGTGGGTTAGATCCCCACTAAAGCTTGACAGACTTTTTGATATTTTGGGCAAGAGCCAGGTGGTTTTTAGCTCTTCCACTCCTCTCCCATCTGTGATCATGCCTCTTCTAGAGATCCCATCCTGTCCTTTAAAGACTGTAAGGTGCCGACCTCAAAACATCAAAATCTCACCAGACATTCTTCAAAAATTTCCTCAATTTAACTGTAAAGCTCTTGCCCCCTAAACTGGTCTCAACTACTGCAATCCTGGCAAATATTTTATTTCAATGTCCCACCTTTTATTTTCATTATTACATATGGGAGCATTTTCAAATATGAGTTCAGCATGTCTGCTGTACCAAAAACTCTTTTATTAATTGATTAGACTAATCTTTCTCCATTTATGATGGAAATCTAGCCCGCATATAGAGAATATATGACCCTTGACTTGACTCTTGGTTCACTGCCAGCGTTGTCATCAGGGCGGTGGCAGGAATGTTCTCAGTTTATGTTTAAATACTCTCACTTTTAATAAATATATTACTAAATCATGATGTGGTAGCTCACTGTCATTTACAGTCAGTACATTTTCCATTGAAATGGCCACAGAATGTCTGACTGACATGCAGTTTTAATGATAAAACTACAATGTGTACAAATGATATCGTTTGGAAATCAGATTTTTGCAAATATTTATCATTTGCACATCACCAAGTAAAGTGCTGTTGTGATCCTATTAAAATCTTAGTTTCTATCACACATCTGAATTAAAAAATGTGCTTTCTCACTGATTTATTTTGAAACACTTGTACTGTTCATTTACAAGCTATCTGACATCCTACAGCCTTCTATTTCACAACGATTGTCCGATAGTTCACTCTACAAAATCCTTTCTTTGCACTCAAAAAAAGAAAAGTAAACACTTATAGCTAGGTTAACATAACCAGCAATTTGCCAGAAGCTGACATGTGACCTCTGTCTTTGAATGCACAGCAAATGTGACAGGATAAAACAAGATTTAAAAGCATCTTTATTGCTCATTCACTTTCTGAATTAAGAGAATACCTGCTCTTTGCCAGCTCGAGCTCTCTCGCCAGAATGAGCCATTAGGCCATAAAAATAGTATGCTCTGATAAAAACGGACTCTCCATAGTGAGTAGACGAGTAGATTTTTTTAAGGGCTGAGGTGTGAGTGTTAGTATTAGAAAAGCCTCACCTGTATGATATATCAAAATTGTGCCCTTTCTGACCCGCCCTGTCTCGTATTCTATGCTCCTTCCACCCAGTCAGCCTCAGGCCCAGTCCCTCTTCTTAAGCCTTCACTTCACCCATTCTTTGCGCTGCCTCAGGTAAATTCCCTAAAATTCCCTTGCCCTTCTTTAATCTTTCTACATTTACTTATTAATTGAAAATCCTATCTTGAAGTCAGCAATATGTATTTGTTCCTCCCTGACTGAGGAGTGCCTAAAAGCCTGGATAGTTTGACTCTAATGCTATTTGCGTTGTATCCTTTTAAAGTTTTCAGACTGGCCCATGTTATGTAAATGCTAAACCAAATAAAAAGCCAGGAAGAATATGCTTTTAAATGAAAGTCTGATCAAGGCATGCCACCCTCTACTAGCCAAATACAATATGTCAGGCTCTCTGTACATTACTTCAGTAGGATTAAGAGTGCATGTATCAGTGTGAGCTAGCCAGAGTCCTGAGGATACATTAATTCTCACAAATGAGAAAGGTGGCTAGTTAGTGCCAGGTCTAGATTTGTTTTCACAAAATTATGCGTCCTACTGGTTTGCAAAGAGTCTGTCACCACTGTGTGTATATTTCAAAAGGGCAGGAATGGGGAGCGTGGCAAGATGTGTCTCCCCTGAGCTCGTGCAGAGTGGGGCATGTGGGCTGGCAGCACACTGGGGCCCAGAGGGAGACAGTAAAAACTTGTGGCCCTGGGATGGGCCGTGCCAGGGACGTTGCTGACGGGTAGCGTCCCTCGCGGCAGGTGCCACGGGCCCCAACCATGGCAGTTCCCATGCACAGATGGCTGCAAACAGAGCACAGACCCCTCTCTCCTCATCAATCAAGGATATGCTGCAGAAACCCACCCCCCACGCTCCCAGGGGTAGATTGCACTGGCTAACCCCGACTGAAGAGGACATCCAGCTCTTGCTTTCCGAATTCTGTAACAACTACACTTCTTTACGGCAGGACTTCAATCGAGCCTTGTCCAACCTCGACCAGTCCCTGTGCCAAACGGTTTCTTGCCTGGAACAAGTGGAATCAACAATAGTAGACCATGTGCAGGGCAATGTAGGTTGTACAGCACTCAATGAAAAATTGGAATGAGCCCAGGTAGTACTCCAAGACGAGCTTGCAATCTTTGAAAATCATTCCTTCCCGACAAAACTCTAGTCTCATGTACAAGCCCTCTTCGCCCACGTACTACAACCAGTCGAGGGCCAGCCAGTCCTCCTTGATAGTGTTAACGCGTCCCTTTAGGTCTAATTTACTCACTTTGGGACTCGTTTTAGGCCAATGAATCTTTTGACCCTGATTGAAGACACCTTAGGACGAGATAGCTAATCAGCATGTCAATCAATATGTCAATAACGCCATCTATATTTCCCAGAATAAGGCAATTCACTTTAGTCAAAGACATTAATAAAACTCAGAAAAACCACCATGACCTTCCAGTCATGAATAACCACACCAGTTTAGTATAGATTTAGTGATATTTATTCCCTATTGATTACAATTCTACTAGCAAGTTTATTAATCTCAAGAGCAAGAAGCTCATTAGCAAAGTCACAATATGGCAACTGTGATAAGATTTCATCAAAGTAAGAATCACAAATATTAGAACATAATACAACGTCAACATAGGTTATCCTTAGCAGAGTAACATTAGCGCATCATTCAACAAAGCATAGATTCAGTAATTTGTCTAGTTGCGTCAGTTTAGTGAACCCCTCACCTAACCTCGAATTAGCATTGGCATGTTGGGCTTCATGCAAAACAATTTAGCAACACCAATTTGGAAAACATCTAACTATGGTCTTTGTCAAAAGAGAAGCAGTTGGTACCTAGAAAGGAAAAGCAAACAGACAATTACAATTTCATTGTCATATAGTTACCCTACGAATTTGGTCAGCACTCAGGTTCTGTCTTTGTCCTCAGGACATCAGTCGATTCTCCATCAGCCAGGAACTCAGCTCAAGCAGGAAGGGCAAAAGGGGCACTTCCCTCATAAGGAGGTAAAGTGTAAACGGGCAATATAAGGCAAGAATGGTTTTAACCAAACAGCAAAGTCTCTATGCAGAGTGACAAAGTGTCTGGGTCATAGCAAATCGCCTCAGCATCTCCCCCTCTCTTAGTCTCCTATTCCCTAATTCTCTGTTCTTCTTCTCTTCCTGGTGTCAAGGTTTTTTTTATCCCATTTTCGTTGTACATTCCCCTAAAATCTGGCTGGACAAGGGTTTGCACCCCACTATCTTTAACCAATTAACTCCAAATTAGCTCATCTAATTTGTCACCCCATAACAGTTCTCACGTATTTTATTGGTCCTTATGATTGACGTCTTTAGCGGGTGTAATGTCCGGTATGATTTCATCCTCTCGTGGTCCTTTGCACATCTTCAGTCAGTAGCTCCATTGTCTGTACCGGTTTAGGCGACCTTGTACCCTCGGATGATCTTCAGTGTTGCATTCAGCTAAAATGTTTCTACAAGCAAGTCGAATTTCATGAGAACGGACCTACTACAGTTACATTCAGCTTCTAGCTTATGGAAAAACAAGAGTTCATGTCCTTCAGCAAGTCAGCACACTGCACGGTAGAAAAAACATTTAAAATGAGTCAGGCAGCTAGGCCTCGAATCATGCTAACTAAGGCCTAATGATTTATTAGCAAAACTCTGTACTAATATTAAAAGGATGTGTACTAAACTTATATTCTATCATAATATTTCAACATTATTAATCAGTTTCACTAGTCCCCGTATACATTGGTGGCCACTCCCCGTGGGCACATTTTTAAGCATGCATTTAGCAAAATACATTAATAAATTTTCTATGCAGCATTATTACACATTAGTTCATAATCATTTCATGTTAATATTGATTATATAAGCTATGCTCTCTCAGTCCCTCCTCTGACGACACTTGTCATCACACGAACCTTTCCCTTCCTAACCTCTCACATTTCAACATCTTGCTCATTATGTGAGCCTTCCCAAATTTCATTGAACATTTTCTCCCTTTCGTTTTCTTTGTTTCTTTTACTTCGTTTTGTCAGATTTCTTTTAATTCTTTCATTAATTTTGCATGATCCCCATAATCCCAATAAACAAATCAAGACAATTAATAGACCCCCTAATATTTTTGTAATAATCCCATTCCAAATATTACTAAACTAATTCCCTACTCTGGTAATTCCTCTCCCTACTTTCTCCCAAACTCCAGGTTCCTTCAGCTCCTTCAAATCTGCACTATCTCTTGTTAGGTTAGTAAGCATGCCTCTAATCTTTTTGCTGTTATCTGGTCTGAACGCACAACAATGGCGCTCGTTAAGCACTTTGCAGACTCCACAACTCTTTGCTAAAAGAATGTCTAAAGCAAACCGGCTTTGAAGAGTTATAGCTCTTTCCAAAGCAACTTCAGTATCCATCAGGAGTATAGCTCCTGTGAAATTTGTCAGCATGTTATCCACAATAGTAGACAACTTTCGAATCTTTATGGAGTTTAAGATAACCCCTACTGAAGGAATTATGGCTCCAAATATGTCACCAACAGCAGCCGCTGTCCCTCTCTTCTGTCTAGCATGTTGATATTCAGACATTTTAGGAATTTGCTTTAAGTCATCAATCTGGTAAATCTTTGGGAAAACTATTCCCAAATAACATGTCCCATACCATCCTTTAGGAAGATGGTAATAAGCATTAAGTCCACATACATAATAGATCCCAGGGATCGCTGGATCCTGTCCATTTAACATGAATGTCCATTTACTCTGAAACAAAAACACATGCCTGCATTCACTCGTTCCCACAAATAGTGTCATGCTCAGATTTTGGCCTATATATACAAAGCCTACCTACATGCAGTGCGTATATAGCAAATTTGCCTTGTGTCTTTATTGCGGTGTAAGCATAATCATTTGCATATGTGCGTTTTTCTAACCCCTTTTCTAGCCTTTCTTTCAGTGCTTTGCGTCTATCATCAGTGTGATCTAAGAAGCTCTTCTCTACAGGTGTTAGTAAGCAGGTTAGATTATTGCGGTGTGCATAAGCTGTTCCAAATGTTAGTGTTGGTTCAAAGAAACCCCGAACTAATTTTATGCTGTGTTCTTTAGCTAATGTGTTTAGAAACTCAATCACAGGCACAGCAAACTACAGCTTATCCTATAAGTTAAAGGCAGACTATGATAAGTAACCCCTTCTTGTACTGAGGAAGGAATCTTTGTGCACACATAAAAATTCTTTGCATCCATTGTGTCAACATACTCATTCAGCAAGCGATAGAAGACATTAGTAGAGAGTTCCCCTTTTGGATTAGTTCCCTCATGCAAGTATTTTTCATCCTGCTCAAACTTTTCCCATAGTGTTAGTGTAGCAGTCCCAGATTTTGAGGCATTGTTAGTCACTTTCTTACCTATCCATGGCATTCCCACAATCACACCTATAATTATTATTGCACACACAATACCTAAGATAACACTTAACCAACCACACATTCTACCCTTTTTGCTATTACCTCTAGTGTAAGCCGTGATCTGTAAAGAATTAGATAGCAGAATAATACAAGGCAAGCAATCAACTTGAGGACGAATATAAAACTCTTTTTTTTTTTTTCTTTCTTTAAGCAAAGAGTCTCTTTCTCTTTGCGAGTATTTACAACGTTTCACTCACTCCAGGACCCCTTTTGTCAAATCAGGTTAGCAGTTTGTCACAATCGTTTTTTAAAGTCAATTCAGGTTATCAGTGTCGCATCCGGGAATTTATCCAGTCTCTTTTCTCAGCTTATCAGCTTTCAATTTTCAATTTCAATTTAACACAGTCTCTTTCTCAGGTTGGATTCAGGTGCCGTAGTATTGACCTTGTACCCCTCGATCAAAACAGAATGCCAAGAATTCTTGTTGCTATTCAGCTGTTGTTGCATACGCCCATTCAGGACCTGCATACCTTCTATTTGCGACTCTTTCTTTTTAGTTTGCGTTCACTTTGTAACTCTCCTTCACTGAGATCCTCTTTTTTGGTTGTGTCAACTTCTTCCTCTATTGTATCATAGGGGACCACTTTCTCTCCTGCGGCTTGTGACTTCGGCCAGTTATCCCCTTTGTGTTTTCTTTCTGCTTGGCCTTTCAGGACGTTGAATAGCTCCCTCCTCTTGTGCTATGGTGTTTTCTCTTGATGGACCTGCAATCGGCTCAGGAGGAGTCGGTTCACTTTGACCCCCCTCTGCTTCTTCTCCCTCGCCTTCAGGGTCTGTTACGGGTTCAACTTCAAACCCCTAACCGTCTGCTTCTGGGGAAACCTCTCTTTGCATTGGTTCCCCTGTTACCTCAGCTGAGATAGGTTCACTGTCACCCCTCTGGAACTCACTCTGAGCAACTAAGCCGTCCTCAGAGGGCTCTCCTTCAGTCTCAGTTCCCCTTTGAATACTCTCTGGCCCTGAGACTTCCTTCTCTGCAGCTGTTGTTTTGGACACCTCAGGTTCCTCATCAGTCAGACACGTCACTTTCTTTGTGTGACTGGCATGTATCCAATTCGGAACACCTGCACATTTCACAGCAGTAGTTGTTGTCAGTATTACTTGATATGGCCCCTTCCAACGCGGCTCCAAGCTCGACTTCCTCACGTGTTTCTTGACAACAACCCAGTCACTGGCTTTCAGGGTGTGAGCTGGATCACTGATAGCCTCCACCTGGTGAGAAAAAGAGCGGACCACATCAGCCAGACCCTTGCAGTAGTCCAACACCATATCATCTGTGATATTCACAAGAGCATTTGCAGGCACTGCGGGCAATCTCATAGCTCGTCCCATCAGAATTTCATGTGGGGATAGTCCTGTCTTCTTGTCAGGTGTGTTTCTCGTGGACATCAGCACTAAGGGCAATACATCTGGCCACTTCAGATTGGTAGCTGCACACATCTTTGCCATTCGCGATTTCAATGTACCATTCATCTGTTCCACTAATCCTGATGCTTCAGGGCAATAGCTACAATGCAGCTTCTGCTCAATGTTCAGTGCAGCACACAAGAGCTTAATCACCTCATTGTCGAAGTGTATGCCCCTATCTGATTCTAAAGAGATCAGGAATCCAAACCGTGGTATTAACTCCCTAAGCAGCAGTTTTGCTACTGTAAGACTGTCATTCTTACGTGTAGGATAAGCTTCAATCCAGTGACTGAACACATACACAACCACCAACACGTACCTCAGACCTCCACACACAGGCATCTCATTGAAGTCCGTCTGCATCCTGCTAAATGTACCGCCTGCTCTCCCAACGTGGCTCTTATTCACCACCGTCCCTTTTCCTGCATTCATCTGTTGACAGATGATGCACCTGTGACAGATAATTTCTGCAGCTTGTCTGAATTTCGGATTGAACCAATCTATTTTGAACAACCTAATTATTGCATCTCTCCCTATATGTGCCTGTCCATGGTAAAACCTTTTTCCCTCCTCTGAGACCCATAAGTCGTCAGACCTCTGTACACATTGCATTCTCTACCAGGAGCGTTTCTCCTCCTTGCTAGCACGTTCCTGCAGTGATTTTAGCTTGTCTAATGTGTCAACCACTCTTAATGCAAAGCCTAAACATGTTTCATTTTCGGTTTCAGGTAACAATTCTCACTGATCTCGGAACGATATACAGTTCAATGCGCAAACCTTGCGACTTGATCTGCATAGCCGTTTCCCACTGACACAGTCTTGTGACTTAACACGAGCACTGCATTTCACCACAGCAATTTCAAGAGGTAACTGAATCGCATGCAACAAGTCCTTAATCTTCTCACCATTTTTCACTGGTGAACCAGAAGAGGTCATGAAACCCCTTTGTGACCATAATTGGCCAAAATCATGTACAATTCCAAATCCGTATCTGCTATCAGTTTAGATAGTGACTTTCAGGTTTTTAGCTGTGTGGCATGCTTTGGTAAGAGCAATTAATTCAGCCACTTGAGCAGAGTACACCCTTTCAAGCCAAGAACCTTCTAAAATACCGGTGATTGTACACACGGCATATCCGGCTCTCAGTAGTCCTACTGAATCTCTCAAGCATGAACCATCAACTGACATAATGTAATCATTTTCTTCCAATTGGGTATCTTTAATGTCAAGTCTTGGTTTGGTGCATAGTTCTGTTACCTCAGGACGATCATGTTCTACTTCCTCTGTATTATCAATGTCTGCATTTTCAATAGGAAGTAAAGTTGCCGGGTTCAATACAGTACATCTCTTGAGGGACACATTTGGAGACCCCAGTATAATGGTCTCTTATTTTGTCAGCTTTGCATTTGTCATGTGCTGCGTCTTGGTTTGGGTTAACAGAATTTCAACTGAATGTGGAACCATTACTGTTAAGGGATGTCCCATCACTATGCCTTCACACCGGGTGAGGCGTTGACCAACTGCTGCAACTGCACGCAAACAACCTGGTAAGGCTACTGCGACTGGGTCCGATGTAGCTGAAAAATATGCTACTGGGCGATTTGCACCTCCATGGACCTGTGTTAAGACAGACAAAGAACAAACATCACGTTCATGACAAAACAGTAGAAAAGGCTTCGTATAATCAGGCATACCTAAAGCTGGTGCCCTGCACATGCTCTCCCTCAATTCCATGAATGCCTTCATCTCTTTCTCAGACATGGTTATGTAACCCGGGTCATCCTGCACTTCCTTGTCTGTCAATTTCACCAATGGTTTAGAGATAATCGAGAAGTTGGGAATCCACTGATGACAGTAGCCCACCATTCCCAAAAACATCCTGACATCTCTTTGTTGTTGGGGAATTCATCTGCAGTATGGCTGTGACTCCCTCTTTGGATATTTTTTTCGACCCTTTCTTAATCAGGTGACCTAAGTACTTCACCTCTTTCTGACAATACTGCAGCTTCTTTGGGGACACCTTATGTCCGTTCTTTCCCAAATGGTTCAGTAAGGCAATTGTGTCATACCTGCAGTTGTCTTTTGTTCTGGACGCAATTAACAAATCATCAATGTGCTGTACCAGAGTCAAACTGAAAGGCAGTTCTAATGACTCCAAGTCCTTCTTCAATATCTGATTAAAGATGGAAGGTGACTCAGAAAACCCTTGAGGAATTCTGCACCAACTGTACACCTTATCCAGGAATTTAAAACTGAAAAGAAATTGGCTGTCCTCATGAAGAGGCACCGAAAAGAATGCTTGAGACAGGTCCACAATTGTGAACCGCTCTGCATCACACGGAACCTGAAACATGATCACGGCTGGATTTGGCACTATGGGGCAGCATTTTACCACAATCTTGTTTATTTTTCACAAATCCTGCATAATTCGGACCTTCCCACAAGGCTTTTTCAAACCCATTATTGGTGAATTACATGGGCTACTCAGCACTTCTTTCAGAACCCCTTGTTTCACAAAGTCAGCAATTATTTGTGCTACCTGGATGAGGACATCTTGGGCCATGTGGTACTGCGGTACCTGAGGATCACTGCATTAGGCTTTACCTGTACTTTGACCAGTTCTACTCCCTTTATCAGTGCCACTTCTTTTCCTGTCAGGTCCCACACCTTTTCTGTCACTGTTCCCTGCAACTCAGGTAGCAAGTCAGTCACTGTAAGCATCAGGAATAAGGTTATCAGAGGATATTCTTCATTTGCGGTCTCCGTCTCTAGATCTATAAACGGATCGTCGTCCCCTTCATCATCACTGTTTGCTGCACTTCAATCCCTTCATTGGAACAGGTAATCGATCATCTCGTTTTGCACAGTAAGTCTTTCCCAGTAGGGATACGGGACTAGAATCACAGACTACAAACTTGTGTAATCCCTGGAAGTTGCCAATCTCAACTTGGACCAGATCTGTAATTGGATTTTTCAGGAACTGATTTGCTACACCTACCACCCTTATGGTACGGCCCGAAAGTGGAAATTTTGGAACCTTCGCGCTTCTGACTATAGAGCGAGGTAGCTCCTATATCAACTAGGTATGAAACCTTGTGACCCATCACCTTTCCCTCTACATAGGGACTCCTCTGATCTACCTTTAGGGATGCTGCAAGCCTGCACTCCTCACTGTCTGAACAATCATCCGACCATTCATCATTTAATCCATCCTCACCACGCAATGGGAATTGCTGTACTGTGTTATTTTAATTCATCGTTTGGCCTGTGACCTGTTGAGGAAGCATCACCTGTTGCTGTCCCATTGGAGCTAATAGTATTTGCATTTGCTGTCTAGGTACCATGGGTACCTGCTGTTGTACCTGCTGCATTTGTGCTGGTTGAACACACGGCATTTGCATTTGTTGCATGGGCTGTAACCCCTGCATCTGGACCATGTTATTCTGGAAGTTCTGATTTTGTCCCCTCATCTTTGGACCCCTCACATTTTGGAATGTACCGACATCATTGCTTTGTTGAATAATACCATCCTGCACCATCATTGGGCATTCCTGCTTCCAATGCCCCGCACGCGTGATATGGTGACATCTTTTTCATCCCCTGCACATCATTTTGGACCACAATAGTATTCAAGTCTGGACCACGGTTTACACAACCTCGACCTCTCGGTTGTACCACCTGTTGTATTCCGTTCCCCTGCATCCCTGCTTGCGCTGCCTTAATTTGCATCACCATCACCTTGTCCTTCAACTTTCTCTGCTTCAACTTAATCTCGTCACTACAGTATTTTGCATACTGCAACACCTCATCAATCGGCTTTGCTTGCCAACAGGTCAAATGATTCTTAATCATCTGGCTAATCTCTGGCCTCAGTCCTTCGACAAACCTGAACACAAGGTGATTCATGTCTTTCGGCTCAATGACCTCAGTGCCACTGTAATGTTTGAACGCTTTCAACAGTCTCTCATCATACGCATTAATCGACTCTTTAGCTTCCTGTGAGGTTTGATCGATTTTCTGCCAATCAGTCACTTTCAGCGACACTTTCTGCTTCAAAAACTCAATCACTTTATGATAATACTTCATCACCTCCTCAGATGGTGCTCCAGTCACCTTATCCCTTGCCGGCTCCTGTGTCGGCCAATCCACGCCTCTCTTGCACTCGAGCCATAAGTCAGGTGGAACTATAATCTCAAACAAGTTATTCAAGTCCTCTCAAAGACATTTCGCAAGCTTCACAAACCTATCTGTCTACTGGTACCATTCTATTGGCTTCTCCCTCAACCTGGGATAGTCATTTTTGAATGACAAGATGTCTCCCCTAGACCACGATTCATGGACTAGAACCCCTCCGGCTGTTTCTCTCATTGGTAGCATTTTTATTGTCCCTGTGTCCGGTGCGGCTTTAGTCTGCTTTGGTTTCGGACCTTCGCCCTTCTCTTTATCTCTTTTCTTGGCCCATCTGCCTTCCCATTTCTCTAAGGCTCCCCAAATTTGCGCACTTTGCAGTATTTCTTTAAGATGCGCTTTCATTCCAGTGGACCTCATGTGATCAAAATCTTTAGAATCAAAGTCTAATCTGTAGCTTCTTTTCAAATGTTTAGTATTCTCAATATCTATGTCGTATTTGTCTGCCAGGTTTGCCAACCTCTGATGCACCTTGCCCACTTCATTAGTAATCTTGGGGCACAGATACCTCAATTCTGCTTCTGTGTATGACTCTAATCTGTTAAACCCCATTGTTCCTTCCACTAGTTCCGCAGCTTCTACACCCAGTCTCACAAAATTCAGGTATTCTTCCCTTTCTGACTTCTCTGCGGACACTGTAGTAGTTTGTGAAGCGTTGAGCTTTTCTAGCCACTCATTTAACTGTTGTGTGGAAAAGCCTTGCAACAAAATGTTTCCTGATTGCATCAATGGTGTCTGTGTCGTATTTGTACTCAGGGTCTGTGGGGCTAGCACACTTAGCCCTGCTTGCCTCATTGTCTCTAAAGGAGCCCCAATCGGACCGAGGTCTAGCAAAGACCTGAGTCCTTCTGCTGCTTGTTCTCTTGGTGTCATTAGTTGGGGAGTTCCTGTGAAACCTCCTCTTATTGCCTCTTGGGCCATTACTCCCTGATCACACACGCCAGGCTTACCCTGCGCATACAGCGGTTCTGGTGGACCAACAGTAATTGGTTATGATATGGCAGCTGGTGTCTGACCAGGTCCCAAACCCCGTGGAGCATTAACTCCCATGGCTTGACCCATCATGGGTGCTGTCGGTACTGACTGCGGTTTTGCAACTGGAGTGTAACCCGGAATTAGCTGTTGCTGCGACTGGGGCAGCAATTGCGGAGTTGGCTCAATCTGCACTAGCTTTGGTCTCGTATATATCGGATCAGGCGGCATCAGATTCGTATTTGTCTCTAGTACTGGGACGTCTGGATAAATCCTTTGAATCTGTGGCGGAGGTTGCAACTGTATCTCATTGTCTGGCGCAGTGGGTACACTGACACCATTTTGTATCAGAACTGTATCACTTGTCTGCACTGTATTTGTAATTCCCTTACTCTGTGCCGGATCCTCAGGACCCGCACTAGTGCTCGGAGCAGTGTCATTTATAGCATATGGTGGCAGGCGATCATGTAACAATTGATTAAGAAACTCTTCATCGTCTGAATCATCTTCATCTACCCAAGACCTCTGAGTCTCTTTTGACTTGCTAGAGCCCTTGTCTGTCTTACAGGTGGCTTTCTTCCCCTGTGTCTCATCTGCTTGAGTTATTGCCGGAAACAATTTAAGTCCATCAACTATTCCCCTTCTCCACATCCTGCTCTTATTGTCCGATCTAGCCTCGGCTAAAGTCTTTTCTGCTCTTTTCATCCTCCTTTAGAATTTCTGCTGTCTTTGTTGTATTGCCATTAAATCCCAGACTGCTAATGTCTCATACTGGGCTGGCCTCGGGGGTGGTTTTTGCACACTTAACATCCACCTCAAGTTTTCTAAAATTCTTGTATTAAACGTTCCGTGCTCCGGAAATGCTAAACATCCCTCCTTCTCAGTTAATTTGTGCCACTGCTTCATCCAAATACATGGCGCGACTCCCTTTTCCTCCATTACGATATAAGCTGGAGTACACTCAGGCGGTGTAGGTTCCCCTTCACTCGCCATAATATATGCATCTCCTTTCAGAGTGCTCTTTAGAGCCTTGAAAAACTTCATTTTTGCATCTTTTATTTTGTTTAGAATCTAATCAGGAAGTGACTTTAATTCCCAGAACACTCTTCACCCACCTTTCTCCACCTATTGCCTCTCACGGACAGCTGCCAATCCGTGCACGACTCCTCTCAGCAACTGACCTATCCCAGCGCGGCACCACTGACGTCACACTCACACACACTGCAGCTGACAAAGTCTTGCGGCTTGTCCTCCTCACACAAAACGAATGCTAAATATTGCGAGCACCTTTAACCACAAAAACCCAAATTTGCCGGTTTACTACAGGAAGGGTAACACATCGCTTCAGAACTTTACAGAGATTTCACTTGAAGCCTCAGCTGCTACTCTCTCCTTCTCAGCTCCCGCACTCGCAAGCAGTATTCGACCCGCAAATCCTACTCTCGACTTGTCAATGGTTTGTTCTAGTGCACTTTAGAACTTGCCAAATCTCCATCAAAGGTTTCACTCACACAATTTGACTCAAACTCGACTTGTCAACCACGCCCGATTGACCTATAAACCGCACAAATTACAACACAAACCCAAGTGTCTCCTACACTTGTCAATATACTCCGGAGTCTTAGACCACGACGGGTCCGTACATCATCAACAACCACGTGGATAATTTTTGGGCACAAACCGCCACACTCATATGAAGTACGCCGACTTCCCTACTCTCATACTGTGGAGTGCGCCCACTCCTACTAAAACATTACCTAGCCTAAAACACACAAACTTCACAAATCACCTGCAATGAGCATAAGCTGAGCAAGCGCAAATTCTACACCACACATACTAAAACACCGAGAACATTCCCAACTCACTTAGGCATGCTCCGAGATTCCGGGAAAGTCATGGGGAATTTAGAAACGCATCATACCTCCAATTTGCATTATCTCGAAAAACAATTCAAAACAATAATTCTTCGTCCTAGGGCCCCAAAGGGCCTAAACCGACCTCTGCTACCAGAACTGTTAACGCGTCCCTTTATGTCTAATTTACTCACTTTGGGACTCGTTTTAGGCCAATGAATCTTTTGACCCTGATTGAAGACACCTTAGGACGAGATAGCTAATCAGCATGTCAATCAATATGTCAATAACGCCATCTATATTTCCCAGAATAAGGCAATTCACTTTAGTCAAAGACATTAATAAAACTCAGAAAAACCACCATGACCTTCCAGTCATGAATAACCACACCAGTTTAGTATAAATTTAGTGATATTTATTCCCTATTGATTACAATTCTACTAGCAAGTTTATTAATCTCGAGAGCAAGAAGCTCATTAGCATAGTCACAATATGGCAACTGTGATAAGATTTCATCAAAGCAAGAATCACAAATATTAGAACATAATACAACGTCAACATAGGTTATCCTTAGCAGAGTAACATTAGCGCATCATTCAACAAAGCATAGATTCAGTAATTTGTCTAGTTGCGTCAGTTTAGTGAACCCCTCCCCTAACCTCGAATTAGCATTGGCATGTTGGGCTTCATGCAAAACAATTTAGCAACACCAATTTGGAAAACATCTAACTATGGTCTTTGTCAAAAGAGAAGCAGTTGGTACCTAGAAAGGAAAAGCAAACAGACAATTACAATTTCATTGTCATATAGTTACCCTACGAATTTGGTCAGCACTCAGGTTCTGTCTTTGTCCTCAGGACATCAGTCGATTCTCCATCAGCCAGGAACTCAGCTCAAGCAGGAAGGGCAAAAGGGGCACTTCCCTCATAAGGAGGTAAAGTGTAAACGGGCAATATAAGGCAAGAATGGTTTTAACCAAACAGCAAAGTCTCTATGCAGAGTGACAAAGTGTCTGGGTCATAGCAAATCGCATCAGCATCTCCCCCTCTCTTAGTCTCCTATTCCCTAATTCTCTGTTCTTCTTCTCTTCCTGGTGTCAAGGTTTTTTTTATCCCATTTTCGTTGTACATTCCCCTAAAATCTGGCTGGACAAGGGTTTGCACCCCACTATCTTTAACCAATTAACTCCAAATTAGCTCATCGAATTTGTCACCCCATAACAGTTCTCACGTATTTTATTGGTCCTTATGATTGACGTCTTTAGCGGGTGGAATGTCCGGTATGATTTCATCCTCTCATGGTCCTTTGCACTTCTTCAGTCAGTGGCTCCATTGTCTGTACCGGTTTTAGGCGACCTTGTACCTTCGGATGATCTACAGTGTTGCATTCAGCTAAAATGTTTCTACAAGCAAGTCGAATTTCATGAGAACGGTCCTACTACAGTTACATTCAGTTTCTAGCTTATGGAAAAACAAGAGTTCATGTCCTTCAGCAAGTCAGCACACTGCACGGTAGAAAAAACACATTTAATATGAGAGTCAGGCAGCTAGGCCTCGACTCATGCTAACTAAGGCTTAATGATTTATTAGCAAAACTCTAGTACACATCCTTTTAATATTAGTGCAAACTTATATTCTATCATAATTTTCAACATTATTAATCAGTTTAATTAGTCCCCGTATACATTGGTGGCCACTCCCCATGGGCACATTTTCAAGCACGCGTTTAGCAAAATACGTTGCTACATTTTCTATGCAGCATTATTACACATTAGTACATAATCATTTCATGTTAATATTGATTATATAAGTTACGCTCTCTCAATAGCACACACAGGGGTACTTGGCATTTCAACAGCAAAAGAATGTCTCTTCAGATTCTCTTATTAGGGTCACCTCCTTTCAGTTCAGGGAGAAGATCGTGCAAGCAGCCAGGAAACAAGAACCAATAACGTTTCTGAGGGCATAATATCCCTTTTCCAAGATGTCTCAGCCCAAATGCTAGGCTTGAGGAGTTCATTCAAAGTGAT
The DNA here is from genome assembly GCF_031143425.1 of Pleurodeles waltl. NCBI lineage: Eukaryota > Metazoa > Chordata > Amphibia > Caudata > Salamandridae > Pleurodeles > Pleurodeles waltl. The sequence continues at coordinate 853,461,891 of NC_090444.1, forward strand.
AACTCAACACCTGCAAAACATGAACATTCAGTTCACTTCAGGAGACCAGAGGGGCACTGGACATTCCAAACTCCCTCTCGCCACCACCCACCGCTATCCCTCACAGATGAGGGACAGCCCCATGGGTCTCGAGGCCTCGCACAGGTGGACTACTGGGGAGTAGGGGGGGCTGACGTTTCCTATCCAAATGCTCCACTCGCAGGAAAGCACACAAAGAGCAACACCAAGGCGAAAAAGACCACATACCACATTCATCTGACGAGGACACCCTGCTGTGAGCCCTAACGGAGGGATTCCGTCATGGAATGGTTCTCCTGTGAGCTTGTTTGATTGCATACCCATTGCTCCTTGCTGGATGATGCCTCTCTGTTTCTCGAGATTTGACTGGAGGGGCACTTTGTCCACTACAGGAGCTTCTCCTATTTTTCTGGATAGAAACTTCTATTTCAACTTGTATTATTTTTCCTTGTTCTGGATGATGAATTTGACTGAGGCCCAGCAATCCACAATGGTTATTGCTTCTCAGTTCACGCTTTGCCTTTAATAGTTGTTCTGTTTCCCTTGTAGTCACACAAATAGGCGTTTTCCTGGGTGACTCTAACACTGCATATTTCCTTGTTCATATCTTGCCCGCAGATGAGGAGACCCACACAGTTCACCATGGTCACCCTACATGTAGTATCAATTAATGTCCAGGGCCTAAACTCCCCTATTAAATGTCAGGCTTTGTTGCATTAGCTTAGGCAGAAGGAGGTGGATGTGGCCTTGCTCCAAGAGACTCATCTCTTCCCAGATAGACATCAAACGCCTCCATTCATATTGGTACCCTCCATTACCAATCTAAAAAAAGAATAATTTTTAAAATCTGTTGCTTTACACACAATTCTCTGAGAGGGGAAGGTCAGAGCTACCTAACTTCTAAACTCACCTTCTATCGCCAAGTTATACTTTTAAGATCTAACGATAAGGCTTTGCTGTTGATCCCACAAATCGGAAGGACCCGCACAGGTGGCATGTCCTTCTGTTAACTAGCTTCTTTGTATTGGAACAAGTTACCTCTTTATATGCGAATGTACACTGATCATTTTAAATTTAGAAAATTACTCAAGACTGTGCTGTACTAATTTAGCAGTCACCCCCTGAGTCTGTGCATTGCTCTGCGCCAAGATACCCCTTCTGGGATGATTCACAAGCGTAATATACCCAACACAATTTCACTCTTCCTATGCCTGCAAGTCCCAAGGTGTGGTAATCCTCCTCCGTATGGACATACAGGGACCGAGAGGGACAACAATTGGGGATCTGGGGAACTACTCAGATCACTATTCTCTCTTGTCTATGGTCCCATTGAAAACCGGGGTGGAATTTTAAACTGATCTGTTTCTAAGACTGTCCCAGTTTGCAGTAAGTGATATTATCTTGGGGGGTGATCTTAAACCCCTCTAGACCTGGTGTTTGATCGCTTTCATCCCAGGAAGGGTGAATTTCACCACCCCCTAAGGTTATACGTTTCCTACGAATCACGTAGCATTGTGAATCTGGTCAACATAAACATCATAGTACAGGGACTCAGTTCGTGTATACATCAGGAAATGTTGACACAGTTCCTAGCTAGCTCAGAGTGCCCTGCCTGAACACCTAAACACACCAAGGTATTAGATGGGTTTTACAACCTTGAACATGACTACTCAGATTCCCAAGGAAATCGTGGAAACAGATCTACCCTTTTGTTGTAAAGAGTTGACACAGGAAAGATGCGAAAATGCCATTAAGAAACTTTTTGGAAAGTCTTATTCTTGCATAAAAATTATGAGCTGAGATTATTAGGCAAATAAGACAAACCATGGAAAACCAGCATTACAAAGATGATGAAAGAGATAAACTGTTGAAGCATGTTTTTGTGATTGTGTTGTTACACTCCTTTCTGTAACTATCTATACTGCTGAGAGACTAGTGGGAGCGCCATCTACCAGATCTATTGGGAAAACCCAACACCCCATACCTGGGTAAGATGTACCAGGTAGTCCGGAAAGAGTCTGGTGTAATGCAATCTGGTGGTTCTGTGAAGGGTAGCGGTCAGATTCAGAATCCGCATCAGAGTCAGCCAAGCTTCATCTCGGGGACTGAGTGTCACGTTCCAAGATAACCCCAGCGGAAGTGCTCCTCTACTGCATATGGCGCAGAGACAGTTTTTATAATACAAGCACCATACGTGTCACACTGTTTTAGAGCTGCAAGTTCGATGCTGTGATATTTCTACAAACCCGGAGCCGTCTACCGACATTCACAATGTTTTGGCATTGCAATCAGTGTGCTCAGCCTGTGTACTCAGCCTTGGACAGAGTGCACAGACTAGATGGCATCAATGCTTACTAGGAACAAGCAATATGTACAATGATTTCTCAGTACATTATCAATTATCACAGAAATGAAAAGCCATGTAAAAGGTTACTGACAAAAGTGAAAAAAATGCTATTGAAAATTTGGGCTGTAAGCAGACCCTAACATTTTACCACACCTCTTTTCCTGGTGCAGAAGTTGCTGGACCTCACGTTGGTGGATATTTGGCACCATTATCATCCCAGAGGCGTTCAATTCCAATATTCACAAACATTACTCACTCTTAGACTACTTCCTGGTTGCACACTGTCTGTTGCCCAGGTTACCAGGCTCTAAAATGGATGTCAAAGTCCTCTCCGATAACACTCTGGTGTGGCTGATGGTGGGACCCTTCGACCTGCAAGGACCTGACCCTGCGTGACCGCATCAAAGACGCAATCGAAAATGATTTAACTGAGAATGATAATGGCGAAGAGTCCCCTGCAACCCTTTGGGATGTGGCCAAGACAGCTTTGCAAGGGGAGCTTATCTCCCACACTGTAGCCTTCGAGTGTGCGGCTAAACTCTGCAAGCAAGACCTCCAAACTCGGATATCACAGGGTTAGGGGCAACAGAAGAAGATATTATCCCACAGGTTTTTGCGGGAACTTTGAAGGCTATGGGGAGAGCTTGAACAGATACTGGTGAAAGAAGCAGCCAGGAAGTTACTGTATGTCAACCAAACTTTTTATGAGCGGGATGACAAAATTGACAGGCTCCTGACCCATAAGCTACGTTTGCTAGCTGCACACAATTACATCAGGGAGATTAGGGAGGAGTAGAACAGCTGCATCAAAAGACGGTGGTGATTCTCACTGTTTTTCAGCAGTACTATTCTATCTTATTTCAGGCTAAAGTCCTAGACGAGCAGCTTCAAGACGAATATCTGAGTGACTTCATGCCACATGGCTGAGTTGTGAATGCTAGAGGAGGAAATCACACCGGATGAGGGCAGGGCAGCCATTAACTGTCTTTCATCCCGAAAGGTCCTGATGGGTTCCTGGCCACCTTCTAGAAGACATAAGCTTCTCTACTGGTGGAAGCCCTTGCAGAGGTCTTCACCTCTTTTTTTAGTATTGGGGTAGTGATGGGCACAATGCTGGGGTCCCACTTTATCATTCTTCTGGATCCCCCAACACTTTTTATCTTACAGGCCAATTCACTGGTTTGCTACTTCAAAATATTTGTCGATTCCAGTGTCCTGGCTTCAGCCTGTTTGGCTTGCCCTGATCGCTCCTCACCAGTTGGGCTTCATTCGCCATAGGCAAGCAAGTCACACCACAAGGCTGGCAGTGTCACTCATGGAGGTGGCGGAACATTGCCACCAACTGGTGGCACTTCTCTGCCTGGATACAGAGAAGGCATTCAATGGAGAAGACTGGGCATACCTGCTGAGGGTCTTGGACAAGTTTCGTCTGGGCCCAAAAATGAAGGTTTTTATCAGTGTTAACTAAAAAAAAAGCTGTTTGTTAAGCTTAAAATCAATGAGCTCTTATGCCCGACATTCCTTTATTGAGGGGGTATGAGACACGGTTGCTACCTGTCCCCTCTCGCCTTCGTCTTGGCCATGGAACCGTTCGTGGTTAAGATCAAGAACAAACCTGCAGTCCATGGCCTGCTGGTGGAGGGTAGAGAGTTCAAACTAGCCCTCTTTGCTGATGACATACTACTTTTCATACCGGAGCTTGCAACAACTATTTTGGCACTGTTTGAGGAGATAGACCTCTTTGCCTGGGTACCTGGCTTTAAAATCAACTACTCCAAGTCCCAGGGACTAGGAGTGGCGGACCTTCAGGGTGTCCTTCGCGATCCCATCTAACTCAAAGGTTTTACATTGGCAGAGCTTTCTATCCCGTACCTGGGGATTCATCGCCCGGCTCTTATGACTACCTTTACGATAGCAACATCCCTCTATTGCTCACAACCTTGTTCAAGGATCTCTGCCGCTTGGGCAAGTTAGAGATATCTTGGCTGGGTCAACTCAATAAAAAAAAGTTTTGCAAACCCTCCCTTTTTTTTTGTTTTTTTTTACACTTTAAAAAGAATGTATTTATACTTTTGCAAATATAACAACATAAAAGTGCGACAGTTACACATCCAATTATTGTAGGCTCAAAGTACACATACAACATTGGAACAATCCCATAAAGGTAGACCATATCCATCAGCGGGCTTAGATATGCCATTTACACTACAATGTTGATGCCTGGAAATTACCTAATTCCCCCAGTACCATACTGGATGTCACTTGATCACATTCATAGAAAAAAAGGGTAGCATATTAGATAACATGTAAATGACCTATAAAAGACACGCACAGCAATACCGCTCACTTTTTCACCCTCAGGTTCTCCTGTCTCCTTCCCAATTAAATATGCCTGATCGGGACTACAGTAATTCTTGGGACGATTCTTCGGAGGAGTTAAATCATTATGTGCATCTGTCTGAGAATTACAATATTTGATATCTGAATCCATTTTTTTTAAGGCCGGCATGGGGCCTTGATCCCATCTCATACCCTGTCTCCGTTTCAGTAGTAGCATACCCATGGCCAGCAGCCGCCAAGCCCCCCTTTCTACAGCTCTGTCATAGCCCAGAAGAGCCAACCGCGGTGTGCACCCCAGCTGGGTTCCGACTATGTCTTCCAACTCAGTAAGCATGCTTCCAAAGAAAGACTGTATGCCGGGGCAAGTCCATGCCATGTGGAGAAAGCCCTCTTCTCTTTCCCCACACCTAAGACAATCACCTGTGACGCATAACCTATATTTGAATAGTCTGGGGTGTGTGTGATATATCCTGTTGATATATTTAAAATGGATCAGCTGGTGTCTCATGTTAAGAGATACGTAACGAGTCATGGAACAGCAGTACTCCCACTGTGCATCTTTTAGGAGTATACCTAGGTGTCAGGGAGACCAGATCCTTGGGGTCTGCGCACGTTCCCAACATGTCCACCACCAGACAGCTCCAAGACTCTGATGCATAAATCACAGAGACTGAGAGAGTCCAAGCTGGAAAAAGGGGATTAGGACGGGAACAGCTGGGAAGGAGACCTGTAGGAAACAAAAGGTTAAAACACACAGTATCAAGATTATATCACATTGACATTTACTAGACAATGATTCTAAGCATTGTCATACAGTAACCATGGATAACTTAAGAAAAGACTAATAACTAGGCCTGCAGACGTCTGGTTACCTGGGAAGGAATCAAGAATGATTAATACAACTTCTCAATGAACCTTTTCATGAAAATGTTACACATTGACTAGGAATATAAGAACCTTCTAAAATTATGTTTTCAAAATCAAACATGGTCTTTTTGCATGAGGACAAAAAAATAATCTGAACAATTTCAAGTTTTAAATGTGGGAATGAATCGCGAGTTTTGCCGATTCGAATGCCACCATGTAAATGCCAAGAAATGGTTGCGCACAATAATTATCAAGAATTAAATGTACGGAATGAATTGTGCGTCTTGCCGATGCAATTGTCACCATGTCAATGCCAAGAAATGCTTGCACACAATGCATATCAAGAGTTAAATGCAGGGAAATGAATTGCGCGTCTTGCCGATTCTAACGCCACCATGTAAATGCCAAGAAATGGTTGCGATAAATGAATATCAAGAGTTAAACAAGAGAAATGAATCGCGCGTCTTGCCGATTCGAATGCCAATATGCAAATGTCTAGAAATGGTCGCGCACACTGTTGCCGACCTGAATCTCAAAAGTCAAATGCCAAAAATGAATTGCGCGTCTTGCCGATTTGAATATCATCATGTAAATGCCAGAAACCAAGAGCACATTCACACACAGAAGGAAAAATCTCCCAATATGAAAATTAGGCCCAAGAACTCGAATGCCTTCGAAAACGGGATCAGGGGCCCAGCCCGACCTCCGTCTTACGGCCCTGATCAAGGATCACCAATACAATGAAGGGCAAGGCCTGGAAGATCAAAGTAGGCCTTCGGAACAGGAGCTTAGGAAATTGCTACTGCTCTGCACCGGGAACTCTGAATAGTGAGTACGTGGAGCTGGGCTGGCTCCCTTATATAGAGTCTGGCCCAGCCCACAAACCACACCCAGTCATGCTGCAGAGAAAGCTTCTAGAAGGCCCTGGAAAGGGACCACACCCTGACACACTCTGAAAGCCTGCAGCAATACATTGCAAATGAACAGTATTTACAAGCACCTTGAATATAAGTCTTCAGGATTAAACTCTGCTATGCAAAACAGCAGAGCAACATAATGCATGAATTACGTTATTTCATAAGTGTTGGGTTTTTGCATTCCAGTCGCCTGTAGAGCACGCACTGCCCTGATGTTGACACTAGGTCCCTTTGCCATTCAACCCTGGCTTTCATCAGCCCCTTGCCGCGTGTCTCCTGGGTATAGGTGTAAAGCCTAGTCACCAATTTTTGCTGCAGAGCATCCTCAATAACCATAGAGAGGGCCAACATATCGGGTGGTTCTAATAGATCATCCGCTAGGAGGGCTTGCATAGCGTGACAGGCCCTATAATATTGATATTGTATGAGTGGGATCGATGTGTACACCTGTTCAATAATTGACTCCCAGGTGCACATTGCACCTTTATGAAAGAAGTCCCCCATAGTTTTGATGCCCAGTTCTCGAAATGTCGCAACTGCACTCTTATCCCGTCCCAACGGGAACCAAGCACACCATTCAATCGGTATATGAGGCAAATATATCTGGGAGAGAGCCTGCTCGATCATAAAGTTATGCAACACATGAGTAATCGTATTTAAAGAATCGAAGACTCATTGACATCGGGCAAGAGGCTGGAATAACCGACATGGCAGGGGGTGCGGTGTTGACATGTCCCGCTGTATACACAGGTGCAGCAAGTCGGGGGGCATGCACCCACAAGTGCGTGAACATGAAGTATGCTGCTCTGTAATATGTCTCCAGGTCTGGAGCATTGAGTCCCTCCACGTAGTATCGCAGGATCAGAACCCACCACTGCACTCTGGGCTATTTTCCTGCCAATGCTAGCCTAATCAGAAAAGATCTCAGGGTGGAGAAGATGGACTTCGGCAGCAATATGGGGATATTCTGAAAAAGGAACAGAAACCGCAGGAGTATCACTATCTTCATGAGAGCTTTACGTCCCACTAGGGATAATAGCAGCTTAGTCCACTGCTCCACATTTTCTGTCAGTTTTTGTATGGTTTTACCATAATTATCTGACATGACTATCTTAGGGTCTGTGTGAATTTGTATTCCTTAGTAACGGACCTAGCATGTTTCCCATTTAAGTGGGAAATCCATTTCTATTGGAGTCGTGGTCGGTGTCAAAGGGAACACTATAGATTTGTCCCAATTAATCTGCAAGCCAGAGAGAGTACCAAATCTTGTGATCTCCCGGAGCGCAGGCGCACAATTGTGCATGGGATCACAAACATACTACAAAGTATCATCTGCATATGCAGAGACTATTAAGTTATATACCGGGAAACGGATGCCCTTGTGACCATGATATTTGCCTAGGACACACGCCAGCGGCTACGCAACCATCGCATATAACAAAGGCAATAGCGGACACCCCTGTCTAGTGCCTCTAGTAATAGACATCAATTCAGAGACAGCTCCATTAATTCTTACTTTGCACGAAGAGTGTTGTGTAGAGAGTTTGTATTAATTGTTGAAAACTTCGCCCACCCGTATAGGGTGGAGCACTGTCAACATGAAGGGCCATTTTACGGAGTCGAATGCCTTATCGGCATCCAGAAAGATTGCAACAGCACGCACCCCGGGGTCTATGTGTTGTATGGCACCATACACCATTCTGAGGTTCGCCATTAGGCTACGACCAGGGACAAATTATGTATTGTTCTGGCTTTACCATGCTCGGCAGCAGTGTAGCCAGTCTATCAGCGAGGATTTTGTCATCAATTTTAGTATCCATGTTGATTAAGGATAGGGGCCTATGAGATGAGCACTGTAATGGGAATTTACCAGGTTTAAGCAGTGTGATAATTAGTGTTTCTCTCATGGAGGGTGGCATCTCCCTGGCCCCTGCCATTTCCTCATATAGTGCTATCTGGTGTGGGGTTAGCAAATCTTGATAGGTTTTGTAGAAAGCCGCTGTGAGCCCATCCATGCCCGTGGCCTTCCCGTCGGCCATACTCTCGAGGGCACCGTGTACCTCCGCTGGCTGCAGCAGTGCCATTAAATATTCTCTGTCAGCTTTCGTCAACCAGGGCATGGTAGTGTGCGTCAGGTAGTCCGATATTGTATCTACTTCTGGGGTGATCTTTGTTGTGTAGAGTGCAGCGTAATAATTGTGGAACTGGTTCGCGACCTGTGGCTGGTCATTAATAAGATGACCATTCTCGTCCTGTACAGCTAGGATTGTGTCCCCCTCCCTACTGGGGCACATCATGGCTACCAGTGTTGCACCAGGGTGTTCCCCCTCTCCATATGCGCGGGCAACAGTATCATTCCCCATGTGTTGGACCGCATTATGTGCTGTTTCTTGAAATTCTGCTAGCTTCTCGTGAATGCAGCCCAACTGTCGCTTCTCTGTTATTACCAGGTGTTCCCTCTCAAGCTGCACCATCTAAATGGGCCAAATGACTGCACAGGGATTTCAGGACACCCGCCTGCTTTGCAATTGTGATCCCGCGGATATAAACCTTGAACGTTTCCCACATGATGCTAAATCTAGAGACTGACCCAATATTTATGTGAAAGATTTTTTTGATGGCCTTGGCCAGGTCATTGTAGAACGCAGCATCAAGTAAGGAATATGGTGGAAACCGCCACATGAATGGGTCAGCGCAGCGAGTCCAGACCTCTAGGGTCAGGGGTACTGGAAAGTGATCTGAGTATGTACTGGACCAGGGGTCGTTTGTGTGATCCCTAGGGATGAGGCTCTTGGACATCAACCAATAGTCAATGCATGTATGTATATCGTGCACTGTCGAGTAGTGTGTGTACCCCCACCCCTCTCTTGGGGGTATGTGTCCAAATATCCACCATACCAGTGTCCGCTGCAATAGCAACCAACACCTTTGCTGCAGCAGCGGGTCTTCTGTGTGGGCCCCCTGATTGACCAATTGCTGGATTGAGTATACAATTGAACTCCCCTCCCCAAATTTAAGGGAGGTTACCCATACAGCAACTCCTATGGAGAAATCAAGCTAAAACTTGGGATCATCATAGTTGGGGCCGTAGAGGCCCACTAACAGAAAAGTGAGATCACCTCTGGTGCAGCGGGTTATAATGTATCTGCCATTCGGGTCTTTAGCAAGTTCTTGTAGGTGCCAACCTGAATGCTTAGCTTCCCAAATCAGAATTCCCCGGGCATGAGAGGTGAACCCAGCTGCCAAAAACTGCGGGTAAGAGCAAGGCTGTCTGGGGCCAGATGTGTTTTTTGAAGTATTGCCAAATCAACACTAAGGCGCTGATGATAGGTTACTACCTTACGCACTTTTCTACAATCATTCAAACCTCTAATGTTCCATGTCAGTAACTTCAGAGTAGCGGTGCCCGCCGGGCCAATGGTCTCAGATGTGTGGCCTGTTATGTGTCAAATAGTGTGTAAAAGATTGTGACCGTTCTGGTCCGACAGTGTATCAACTGCTGCCGCATTAACCAGACAAACACAATTGCTGAATATGCCCTCTCCCTCACCCATGACAGGCATATCCCTAACCTGCCCATTTTCATATGAACATACCCACCCCATCACTCCCTTCATCCTTAATATGAGACTAACCCTCTGAAAAAGTGGGTGGATGTTGCCCAGCTGTTTCTCTCTTCCCATACCCTTCATGCCACCCTATTCAACATAGCAAGCCCCATTTACATGTGCAAATCACCCTCCCCGAAGTAAATATTGTGCACTAAAAAGCAATAATTCACCTCCACAATCTCCTAGTTAAAGCAGCACCGACAAATAGACATTACTTACCAGTGGCAAAACATTTAAACACATGTAACGTCCACTATATCACCCAAATACATTTCAGAGATCCAGATTCGACTAGTCTGAGTAACCTCATAAATTAAGGGAGAAAACACTTGATATATCTAGTTCTTGTGACTCTAGACTATCACATATTTAGGCCTCACATCCTCAGAACTTATACATTGAGCAAATTGTGCAGATGTTTTAATGTCCGTGCTTTCCCTGGAGCGTTCTTTTCCTCATCTTAGGGAGATGAAACAGTTGAACCGTGCTGCCCTCCCCATGGCCACTCTCCATTTCAGAAACTGTGATAGCTTGTGGTCCATGAATAGCATTAGATTTCCATCCACCATAACCTGAAGCTTGGCTGGGTAAAGCATGAGGTAGCCAAACTGTAGATCCTTTAGTTGGCGCTTCGCTGGAATAAACTGACACCGCGCCTCCTGAACCTTCTGTGTGATAGAGAGATTTCCATTCCCTTATGTTTCAGTGTCTTTAGGTCCCGCACCCACCGCAGGGTGGCATCTCGAGCTCTGTAATTTAAATGTTTGGTGTAGGAAAGAACCATCTTTCTTGGCATGTTACCCCCAATTTCTGCCTGTTTGTCAGTATGTTTTGCCTGGCTCACTGGGATCCTGCTAGCCAGGACCCCAGTGCTCATAGTTTGTGGCCTAATGTGTATGTTGCCAGTAGTGCTAACTGTGTCACTGAAGTTCTGCTAACTAGAACTCCAGTGCTTATGCTCTCTCCAGTTACCAAAGTAGTCACTATAGTTTAGTGACTTCATATTCCAATTCCAATTGGCACACTGGACCACCATTATAAGCCCCTAGTATATGGTACCTAGGTACCCAGGGCATTGGGAATCCAGGAGATCCTTATGGGCTGCAGCATTTCTTTTGCCACCCATAAGGAGCTTGGACAAACCTTTCTTCAGGACTGCAACTGCAGCCTGCGTAAAATAGTGCACACACTATTTCACAGCCATTATCACTGCACTTAAGTAACTTATAAGTCACCTATGTCTACCCTTCATTTAATCAATCAATCAGGTAATTTATAAAGCGCGCTACATACCCGCCAGGGTCTCAAGGTGCTGGGGCGGGGGGGGATCAGCTACTGGTCGAATAGGCGTGTTTTGAGGCGTTTCCTGAATGTCAGGAGGTCCTGGGTTTGGCGTAGGTGGAGCGGTAGGGAGTTCCAGGTCTTGGCGGCGATGTGAGAGAAGGATCTTCCTCCGGCAGTGGTGCAGCGGATGCGGGGGAGGGAAGCGAGGATGAGGCTGGCGGTGCGGAGATGGCAGGTGGGAGTGTGGAAGGTGACTGTCGTTGAGGTAGGCCGGACCAGTGTTGTGGAGGGCTTTGTGTGCGTGGGTGAGGAGCTTGAAGGTGATCCTCTTTATTACAGGTAGCCAGTGTAGGTCTCTGAGGCGGGATGAGATGTGGTTGCGGCGTGGGATGTCGAAGATGAGGCGGGTGGATGCGTTTTGGATTCGTTGCATTTTCGTTTGGAGTTTGGCCGTGGTTCCTGCGTAGAGTGCGTTTCCATAGTCTAGTTGGCTGCTGATAGGAGCGTGGGTGACTGTTTTCCTGGTTTCAATGGGAATCCATTTGAAGGACTTGCGGAGGGTGTTGTAGCAGGAAGAGGAGATTGCATTGACCTGCTGAGTCATGCTGAGTGCTGAGTCCAGGATGAATCCTAGGTTGCGTGCTTGAGTGGTGGGTGTGGGTGCGGTTCTTAGGGAGGTAGGCCACCAGGAGTCGTTCCAAGCTGAGAGGTTGGTGCCGAAGATGAGGATCTCTGTTTTGCCAGTGTTTAACTTGAGGGGGCTTGATTCCATCCAGTTGGCAATGGCGTGAAGTCCATTGTGGAGGTTGTTTATGGCGGTTGCAGGGTCTTTCGTGAGGGAGAGGATCAGCTGGATGTCGTCTGCATAGGATACTATGTTGATGTGGTGGGTTCGTGCAATGTTGGCGAGAGGGGCCTTGTAGACGTTGAAGAGCGTTGGGGTAAGGGAGGATCCTTGGGGGACGCCACAGATGGTCTTAGAGGCTTCGGACAAAAACGTCAGAAGGCGGACTCTCTGGGTTCTGCTGGAAAGGAATGAAGATATCCAGTCGAGAGCCTTGCCACGGATCCCAGCGTTGTGGAGGCATGTGCGAAGGGTATGGTGACAGATGGTGTCGAAAGCCGCGGAGAGGTCCAGGAGGATGAGTGCTGCGATTTCGCCTTCGTCGAGCATGGTCCTGATGTCATCTGTAGCAGCGATGAGTGCGGTCTCGGTGCTGTGGTTCTTGCGGAATCCGGATTGGGAGGCGCTTTCCGGAGACTCCTAAAGACTTGGCTGTTCGAGCAGCGATAACCCCCCCTTTCCCCCCTAGCGCCTTGAGACCCGCACGGGTGAGTAGCGCGCTTTATAAATGTTAATGATTTGATTTGATTTGATTTGATTTGAGTGCCTTGTTGTGTTCCAGGAAGCGAGAAAGTTGGCCGTTCACGATTTTCTCGATGACCTTTGCTGGAAAGGGGAGGAGGGAGATGGGCTGGTAGTTCTTGGGGTCATCTGGGTCCGCCTTGGGTTTCTTCAGCAGGGAGTTGACATCAATGTGTTTCCAGCTCTCAGGGAAAGTGGCTCGAAGGAGCTGTTGATGATGGCGCAGAAGTGGGGGGCGATGATGTTGCTGGCTTTATTGAAGATGTGGTGTGGGCAGGGGTCTGAGGGGGGAGCCGGAATGGATGGAGGCCATGGTGTTGACGGTGTCTTCATTGTTGAGTTGGGTCCAGGCGCAAAGGAGGTTGGTGTCATTTGGTGCGCTGGGGTCGTGGGTGTCTGTGGTTGAATGGTGGGTCTGGGGGTTGAAGTTGTTGTAAATGTTTTCGATCTTTAGATGGAAATAGGTGGTGAGGGAGTTGCAGAGCTCCTGTGATAGAGGGGGTTAGTTGGAGCAGGGGCTGGGGTTGTAGAGCTCTTTGATGATGCCGAAGAGCTCTTTGCTGTTGTGAGCGTTGGTGTCTATGCGGCTTTTGTAGTAGGTTCTTTTGGTGGTGCGGATTAGCTGGTGATGTTTGCAAATGGCAGTCTTGAGGGCGATGTGGTTGGATTCGGTAGGTTTATGGTGCTAGGTTTTCTCGATTGTTCTGTATTCCCGTTTGGAGGCCTGCAGGTCGGAGGTGAACCAGCTCACCTTGGTTCTGTGGTGGATGTCTGAGGGTTGTTTGAACAGTGCGAGGGTGTTGGCGCATTCGTCTATCCATTGATGCAGGTTGGTGGTGGTTGTGTTGGGGTCCGGGGTCTTAAGAGGTGGGGCCTGGGCAAGGGTGGAGACCAGCTGTTCTGATGAGATTTTGCTCCAGTAGCGGCAGGGGGTTGTGTAGGGTGGTGGTGAGTGACTGGTTTCTGGAAGAAAAAATTGATGCAGCTATGGTCGGTCCAGTGGAGTTTGGTGTTGTGGCTGAAGGAGATGTGGCTGCTGGCAGAGAAGATGGGGTCGAGTGTGTGGCCTGCGGTGTGAGTGGGTGACGTGACGTGAGTTGCTTAAGGCCAAGGTTGGCGAGTAGGCTGGTGGTGTTGATATCGCTGTTGTTTTCTAAGTGAAAGTTCAGGTCGCCGAGGAGGATGTAGTCTGTTGAGGTGAGGGCTTGGGCGCTGATGATGTCAGTGATGGCGTCGCAGAAGTGAGGTCGGGGGCCCGGCCCCTTACTGAAGGCTAGGTGCAAAGTTACTGTCTGTGAGGACACCCTTGCACTTGCAATGGTGCCCCCACGTTGTCCAGGGCCAATTCCCTGGACCTCGTGAGTGCTGGGATACCATTACACACGTACACTACATATATGTCAATACATATATGTAGCTTCACAATGGTAACTCCGAATATGGCCATGTGAGGTGTCTAAGATCATGGAATTGTCCCCCCATGCCAAATCTGGTATTGGGGGCCAATCCCATGCACCCTGGGGGCTCCACCATGGACCTCCAGTATTGCCAAACTAGCTCTCTGAGGTTTCCACTGCAGCCCCAGCTGCTGCCACCTCACAGATGGGATTCTGCCCTCCTGGGGACTGAGCAGCTCAGTACCAGGAAGGCAGAACAAGGCATTTCCTTTGGAAGGAGGGTGTTAGACCCTCTCCATTTGGAAATAGGTGTTACAGGCTTGGGACGGGTGGCCTCCTCCAGCCTCTGGAAATGCTTTGAAGTGCACAGATGGTGCCCTCCTTGCATAAGCCAGTCTACAACAGTTCAAGGGACCCCTTGTCCCCTGCTCTGTCGTGAAACCGGACAAAGGAAAGGGGAGTGACCACTCCCCTGTCCATCACCACCCTAGGAGTGGTGCCCATAGCTTCTCCAGTGTGTCCCAGACTTCAGCCATCTTGCTTTGCAATGTGTGGGGGCACTCCGGAGGGCTCTGAGCGGCCAGTGCCAGCAGGTGACGTCAAAGACCCCTCCTGATAGGTCCATACCTTATAAGGTGGCCAATCCTCCTCTCAGGGCTATTTAGGGTCTCTCCTGTGGGTTCTCTTCAGATTCTGCTTGCAAGTTTCCTTCAGGAATCCTCTGCAACTACTACTTCATCCTCTGACCTCGGATCAAACGCAGCCTGCTCCAGGAACCGCTGTAACAGCAACAAAGTATCCACAAGGGATACTTTTCCTCTGCAACTTCAGCTCCAGCCAGCAACTGCAACAGTTTCTATGGTGTGCACGCTCTGAGGACTCCCTGTCTTCATCCTGCACCAGAAGGTCTGAAGAAATCTCCCGTGGGGTGACGGAGTCACTCCTCTACTCACGCAGGCACCTTCAAAGACTACGACCAGTACCCTTGGACTCCTCTCACAATGACGAGCATGCTCCTGGAGACACAGAGGGTGGACTCCATCGACATAGACTGTCCTGAGGTCCTGCTGATGCAATTTGGAGGAGGTAAGACCTTGCCTTCCCTGAGAGCGACGGTACCCCTTTGTACTGCGTCTTCTTCACCTCCTGAGGCCTCTGTGCACTATTTGCAAAATGCCTTTGTGCACAGCCTGGACCAGGTCCCCAGCACTCCATCCTGTGACACTCAACTAGCTGAGTTGTTCTCCGGCGGCATGGGACCTTCCTTTGTTGTGCTGCACCAACCGGTTTTTGCACCTCCTTTGACCCAATGACCTGTGACTCCTGTGGGTGGTGCCTGGCATCCTGAGGGCTCTCTAAAGTGCTGAGAGCCCCCTCTTCTTCCTCACACAGAGTTGAGGCCCTCAGGTCCCTCCTGGGTTCAGCCAGCACCATTATGACGCAAAACGCACTTTTGTCATAACCAAGGCTTGTTGGCGACTTCCAACACGAAATTACATCTGCATCCATCTTCACGTTGTGGGACATCCTTTTCATCACGCAGGAACCCGCTGGTATCCTCCTGGGGTGCATCTCTTCAGTCTTCGTCCAACCAGGGACTCTTCCTTTGCACCCTCTTCTGGGTTGTCAGGGCCTCCTGTACTTCCTGGAACGTCTTTCGACTTCTGGACTTGGTCCCTTTCTTTTGCAGGTTTTGGTGTCTAGTGTATATATTGTGTATAATGCTTACCTCCAGAAGGGGGAAATGCTTCATTTTGTGTGGGAGGGCAAATCACAAAGGTAGGTGAAATCTTCATTACCCTGCTCCACGGCCTAGAGGAGGGGGGGGGGTCAGGGTTTACCGGATGCCGCAACATACATAGTGGTGGCCCAGCTACGTCCCTCCCTCGATTGTAACCATGATCCTGAGGGCATTATTTGGGTACAGGTGGAACAAGCTTTCTCACAGGTCCCTCTTAGAGACCTGTGGCTTCTGCCCTCGGACTGGGCCGGCTACCTACCCACCTTCCTGGGGCTGGTACGTCCCTGGCTACTAGTGTGATGTTGAACTGAGTGGGTTTTTCCTACCTAAGGGATCGGCTCTTCTTATAGGTTTCTATAATTCTCTACGCAGTAGCCTTAGGGCCTTGGGCCCTTTCCTTCTGTGAGTACAGCGTTAAAGTGTTAGGAAGTGGTGCTGGCCAGTGTGTACACGTGTGCCCACTGGCACGCCAAACATGTGACAGCCTGCCTGCCTGCCTTAGTAGGCTTGTCTGTCCGCACTTGCACACATGGTGTTTCTAAACATGTATCCAGCCTGTTGTTGCAGGCCTGTTTGTGCGCACTTCCACCTATTGTGCTCTTAAACATGGGTCCAGCCTGCCAGTGCAGGCTTGTATGTGTGCAAAGACATGTATGCCCAGAGAGGGAACAATGCCCTTGTGTGTTTACAACACATATGAGAGCTGCTCTGCCCATAGGTTAACATGAGGAAAGTACAATTACTCCTAGTTGCAATAGGGGGTTGCAGTGGAGCAGCCTCATAATGTTTAATATCATTGAATGTGTTCTGACAAATCCCTTTGTCAAAAATATCTTAGAAATGCCACTTTTAGAAAGTGGCCATTTCTGTGCTCTAAAAAACACTTGGTGTGCCTTTTTAAGTTAGTCTTCAGTCCACACCGTAGGTGGGAAAACACATCTGTACATTCCCCAGCGACAGCCATAAACCATGGGCACACAACTGGAACGACCGATCTCTGCCATTTGAGGGCCTGACTGCATAGATTGGAGGGAGAGGCTTTGACACTGGCCCCATAAAAGAGTAAGATCTGCATTCCACAGCCTCATGGCAGACAGGACTGAAGTATAGGGGAGACATCTGTGGTTCAAAGGGGAACCCTCTGAACCTTCCCTAACTTCAAAGGCACACTACAGTATAACTACTGCTGCCACACTGCAGAAATTCCGAGATACGCTTGCGGAGATGCAGGACCTGAATTACCGGTTGGCACCATTGTAGGAGGCTGGCCTGGTTTGTAGTGGGTACTCTGGGTACTTACACCTTACACCAGGTCCAGTTATCCCTTGTTAGTGAATGTAGTAGTGTTCTAGCAGCATAGGCTGAACTAGGAGACATGCAAAGCTCCTACAATACCACTTATAGTTACACAGTACTTATACACAAGTAAAGACAATACTCAGTGTTAACAAAAAATAAAGGTAGTTTATTTGGGTGACACAAGGCCAAAAATATCTTAGAGGCAATACTCCTTCTGGAGGTAAGTATTATACACAATATATACACTAGAAACCAAAATAAGGTAAGTAATTAGACATAGGATAGTGAAAACAATAGGAAATGCTATAGAATCCAATGGGAGAAAATAGGTCTAGGGGCAACACAAACCACATATTAAAAACTTGGAATGCGAACCACTAATGCCCCCTAGACAAAGTGTAGTGTGTAGAGAATCGCTGGGAGAATAAGAATACAGCAAAGGTGGGTAAAATACCCCACCCCAGAGCCCAGGAAGTAGGAGTAAAGTACTGCAAGTTTCCTTAGGACACACTACAAGTCGTGATTAGAGTTATTGCAAGAACCAAGCAAGACTGCAAGTAACAAATGGAGGATTCCTGGACCTGAAGACCTGCAAAGGAAGGAGACCGAGTCCAGAAGTCAAAAGAAGTTCCAGGAAGGACAGGAGCCCCTGACAACCCAGAAGAGGGTGCAAAAGAAGAGTCACCGGTTGGACGAAGACTGCAGAAATGCTCCCAAGGAAGAGGTCAGCGGGTTCCTGCGTGATACAAAGGATGTCCCATGTGGAGATGTTGGATGCAGGCGAGTTGCAGTGCTGGATTTGTCCAACAAGCCTTGGTTCAAACAATGTTGTGGATTGCGTCAAAATGTCGCTGGCTGGACCCAGAAGGGACCTGGGGGCCTCAAACTCGGACTGAGGAGGCAGAGGGGGCCCCAACACTGGAGGGAACCCACAGATGACCAGGCGGCACCCACGGAGGTACCAGGACACAGGGACAAAAAGGTCCAAATTGCAGTTGTTGCAGCACTACAAAAGAAGCAGTCTGCGGTCGATCCGAGGTTAGAGGACAAAGTAGTAGTTGCAGAGGATTCCTGCTGGAAACTTGAAAGCAGAATCTGAAGAGAAACCCCCAGGAGAGACCATAATTAGCCCTGAAAGGGGGGTTGGCTACCTAACCAGGTATGCATCTATCAGAAGGGGTCTCTGATGTCACCTGCTGGCACCTGCTGGCACTGGCCACTCAGAGGCCTCCAGAGTGTCCCCACACCTTGGAAAACAAGATGGCCGAAGTCTGGGACACACTGGAGGACCTCTGGGCACTGCCCCTGGGGTGGTGATGAACTGGGGAGTGGTCACTCCCCTTTCCTGTGTCCAGTTTCGCACCAGAGCAGAGACTGGGGGTCCCTGAGCTGTGTAGACTGGTTTATGCAAGGATGGCACCATCTGTGCCCTTCAAAGCATTTCCAGAGGCTGTGGGAGGCTACCTCTGCTAAGCCGGTAACACCTATTTCCAAAGGGAGAGGATGTAACCCCCACCTCCCAAAGGAGATGCTTTGTTCTGCCTTCCTGGGACTGAGCTGCTCAGACCCTGTGAGGGAAGAACCCTGTCTGTGAGGTGGCAGCAGCTGCAGTGGAAGCCTCAGAGAGCTGGTTTGGCAGTACTGAGGGTCTATGGTGGAGCCCCCAGGATGCATGGAATTGGCTCCCCAATACCAGGTTTGGAACGGGGGACAATTACATGATCTTAGACACCTTACATGGCCTTATTCGGTGTTAACATTGTGAAGCTACATATAGGTATTGACTTATATGTAGGGCATGCGTGTAATGGCGTCTGCGCACTCACAAAGTCCGGGGAAATTCTCTGAACAATGTGGGGGCACCTTGGCTAGAGCCAGGGTGCCCTCACACTTAGTAACTTTGCACCTAGCTTTCCGTAAATGAAGGTTAGACATATAGGTGACTTATAGGTTACTTAAGTGCAGTGAACATGGCTGTGAAGTAGTGTGTGCACTATTTCACGCAGGCTGCAGTGGCAGTCCTGTGAAAGGGTTTGTCTGAGTTCCTAATGGGTGTCAAAAGAAATACTGCAGCCCATAAGGTTCTCCTGGAACCCCAATGCCATGGGCACCAAGGTACCATATACTAGGGACTTCTAAAGGGGGCCCAGTGTGGCAATTGGAATTGGTAAATGAAGTCATTAGCCTATAGTGACTAATTTGGAAGCAGAGAGAGCATAAGCACTGATGTTCTGGGTAGTAGAGCCTCAGCGACACAGTTAAGCATTACTGACACACATTAGGCCACAAACTATGAGCACTGGGGTTCTGACCAATAGGATCCCAGTGAGACAGGCAAAACACTCTGACATATAGGGTTTTCACAATGAGCAGCACTGGGGTCCTGGCTAGCAGTATCCCAGTGACATAGTAAAAACACACTGCCACACACTCACAAACAGGCCAAAAGTGGGAGTAACCTTTGTAGAAAGAGGCTACTTTCTCACATGCATAACCAATAGTGTATTCTTTACCTGTTTCATTCTGAGTAAGCGCAGCCCCCAATCCATGATTGCTGACATCAGCAGTTATACAACACAACAGTTAAAATTGAACGAGTTTAACCCCTTCGCTGCCAGGCCTTTTCCCCATCCTGTGCCAGGCCTTTTTTTGCCTGTTTGGAATAGTTCTCGCTTAGGCCCTCATAACTTTTAGTCCACATAAGCTACCCATGACAAATTTGTGTCCTTTTTTTCCACCATCCTAGGGATTCTAGAGGTACCCAGACTATGTGGGTTCCCCTGAAGGCGGCCAAGAAATTAGCCAAAATACAGTGAAAATGTAGTTTTTCTTTTTTTTTAAATGGGGAAAAAGGGGCTGAAGAAGAAGGCTTCTGTTTTTTTCCCCTGAAAATGGCATCAGCAAAGGGTTTGCATTGCTAAAAGTACCAGCTTCCCAGCTTTCAGGAACAGACAGACTTGAATCAGAAAACCCAATTTTTCAACACAATTATGGCATTTTACTGGGACATACCCCATGTTTACGATTTTTTTGGGCTTTCAGCCTCATTCCAGTCTGTGACAGAAATGGGCATGAAACCAATGCTGGATCCCAGAAACCTAACCATTTCGGAAAAGTAGACAAAATTCTGAATTCAGCAAGGGGTAATTTTGTGTAGATCCTACAAGGGTTTCCTACAGAAAATAACAACTGAAAAAATAAAAATATTGAAATTGAGGTGAAACAAACAGCAATTTTTCTCTACGTATTACTCTGTAACCTTTTCCTGCAATGTCAGATTTTTTAAAAGCAATATACCGTTACGTCTGCTGGACTCTTCTGGTTGCGGGGATATATAGGGCTTGTAGGTTCATCAAGAACCCTAGGTACCCAGAGCCAATAAATGAGCAGCACCCTGCAATGGGTTTTCATTCTATTCCGGGTATGCAGCAATTAAAGTGCCTTCCTGTAGATTTTGGCCTCTAGCTAAGCCGGCACCTAGGGAAACCTACCAGACCTGCGCATTTTGGAAAACTAGAGACCTAGGGGAATCCAAGATGGGGTGACTTGTGGGGCTCTGACCAGGTTCTGTTACCCAGAATCCTTTGCAAACCTCAAAATTTGGCTAAATACAAGTTTTCCTCACATTTCGGTGACGGAGAGTTCTGGAATCTGAGAGGAGCCACAAATTTCCTTCCACCCAGTGTTCCCCAAGTCTCCTGATAAAAATGGTACCTCACCTGTGTGGGTGGGCCAGGTGCCTGCAACAGAAAAAGGCCTCAAACTTGTAGAGATTATGGGGGTAGCACAGCTAGTTGATAAGCCCATATTCTTCTGTTATACATCTTTAGGCTGACTCTACTTTGGGGACCCACACAAGTGAGGTGTCATTTTACTTGGGAGACTGAGGGGAATGCTGGGGAGTAGGAATTTTGTGCTGGAGCGGTGATCGTACAAACGAAAGTCAGGAAAATATGCTTTTTTAAGCAAATTTTGAGGTTTGCAGAGGAGTCTGGGTAAGAAAATGTTGGGGGATCCACGCAAGCCACACCTCCCTAGACTCCTTGGGGTGTCTAATTTAAAAAAAAAATGTTTGGGTTTTGGTACGTTTTCCTAGATGAAGGCCACACCCAGGACCAAAAACATAGGTGCCCCCTCCCCCCCCAAACACAGGTAGTTTTGTAATATATAATTTTGATGTGTCCACATACGTCTGTGATGTGCCAAACACTAAAATTGTGAAAAGAAACACACTTAGGTTATGTGAAAAAGACCCCTCACCCACCAACCAAGTTGGTGGCATGCTTCATCATCGGGGTCCCACCTGAGGCACCTAGCGTGTCACAAGTGTGCTGCAACGCCTGATTACAGTGGAGCAGGTTTTGTCATTTTTACCACACATACTGGTTGGATTTGGCACAAGGGTGAGTGATGGTTCAGTAGATCAAATTTTATTAACAAGAAATTTCACAAAAGTGAAATGCACTGGTAATAACTGAAGGGCCCAAAAACTGAACCAATGACTCACAGCTTGTGAGCTGTAAAGCCACGGCAAGGCACCAACCGCTTTACAGTCCATTTACACACCTTTCATACATGACATGCACAAGACCATTCACGCCGCCAGCCAAGGGCCCAGCACATTAGAACACTCGCATCGACATACAGCGCCATTCAAGGGCCCATCACTTTCATACGCCCACATGCCTGATACAGCAATCACACCAGCTGATGACTGTGTGGACTGGCGTTTGGCTGGCACCGCCAGCCAAGCGCCACCCCACCCATACCGCCAGCCAAGCGCCACCCCACGCACACCGCCAGCCAAGCGCCACCCCACGCACACCGCCAGCCAAACGCCATCCCAAGCACACCGCCAGCCAAGCGCCACCCCACCCATAACGCCAGCCAAGCGCCACCCCACGCACACCGCCAGCCAAGCGCCACCCCACGCACACCGCCAGCCAAGCGCCACCCCACTCACACCGCCATCACTTTTTTTGTTTGTTTATAAACAACTAAGAAACCACTAATTATAAAATAAGTACAAAACTACTGTAGGAAAGTACCATCTTGCCCGGCATGTTACCCCCATATTTCACTGTATATATGTTGTTTTAGTTGTATGTGTCACTGGGACCCTGCCAGCCAGGGCCCCAGTGCTCATAAGTGTGCCCTGTATGTGTTCCCTGTGTGATGACTAACTGTCTCACTGAGGCTCTGCTAACCAGAACCTCGGTGGTTATGCTCTCCCTTTGCTTTCTAAATTATCACTAACAGGCTAGTGACCAATTTCACCAATTCACATTGGCATACTGGAACACCCTTATAATTCCCTAGTATATGGTACTGAGGTACCCAGGGTATTGGGGTTCCAGGAGATCCCTATGGGCTGCAGCATTTCTTTTGCCACCCATAGGGAGCTCTGACAATTCTTACACAGGCCTGCCACTGCAGCCTGAGTGAAATAACGTCCACGTTATTTCACAGCCATTTACCACTGCACTTAAGTAACTTATAAGTCACCTATATGTCTAACCTTTACCTGGTAAAGGTTGGGTGCTAAGTTACTTAGTGTGTGGGCACCCTGGCACTACCCAAGGGTCCCCACATCGTTCAGGGCAAATTCCCCTGACTTTGTGAGTGCGTGGACACCATTACACGCGAGCACTATACATAGGTCACTACCTATGTATAGCTTCAAAATGGTAACTCCGAACATGGCCATGTAACATGTCTAAGATCATGGAATTGTCACCCCAATGCCATTCTGGCATTGGGGAGACAATTCCATGATCCCCCGAGTCTCTAGCTCAGACCCGGGTACTGCCAAACTACCTTTCCCGGGGTTTCACTGCAGCTGCTGCCAACCCCTCAGACAGGTTTCTGCCCTCCTGGGGTCCAGCCAGGCTTGGCCCAGGAAGGCAGAACAAAGGACTTCCTCAGAGAGAGGGTGTTACACCCTCTCCCTTTGGAAAAAGGTGCCAGGGCTGGGGAGGAGTAGCCTCCCCCCAGCCTCTGGAAATGCTTTGATGGGCACAGATGGTGCCCATCTCTGCATAAGCCAGTTTACACCGGTTCAGGGATCCCCCAGCCCTGCTCTGGCGCAAAACTGGACAAAGGAAAGGGGAGTGACCACTCCCCTGACCTTCACCTCCCCTGGGCGGTACCCAGAGCTCCTCCAGTGTGCTCCAGACCTCTGCTATCTTGGAAACAGAGGTGCTGCTGGCACACTGGACTGCTCTGAGTGGCCAGGGCCAGCAGGTGACGTCAGAGACTCCTTCTGATAGGCTCTTACCTGTGTTGCTAGCCTATCCTCCTTCCTAGGTAGCCAAACCTACTTTTCTGGCTATTTAGGGTCTCTGCTTTGGGGAATTCTTTAGATAACGAGTGCAAGAGCTCATCAGAGTTCCTCTGCATCTCTCTCTTCACCTTCTGCCAAGGAATCGACCGCTGACTGCTCTGGATGCCTGCAAAACCGCAACAAAGTAGCAAAGACGACTACTGCAACCTTGTATCGCTGATCCGGCCGCCTTCTCGACTGTTTTCCTGGTGGTGCATGCTGTGGGGGTAGTCTGCCTCCTCTCTGCACTAGAAGCTCCGAAGAAATCTCCAGTGGGTCGACGGAATCTTCCCCCTGCAACCGCAGGCACCAAAAGACTGCATCACCGGTCCTCTGGGTCCCCTCTCAGCACGACGAGCGTGGTCCCTTGAACTCAGCAACTCTGTCCAAGTGACTCAGACAGTCCAGTGACTCTTCAGTCCAAGTTTGGTGGAGTTAAGTCCTTGCCTCCCCACGCTAGACTGCATTGCTGGGTACTGCGTGATTTGCAGCTGCTCCGGCTCCTGTGCATTCTTCCAGTATTTCCTTTGTGCACAGCCAAGCCTGGGTCCCCGACACTCTAACCTGTAGTGCACAACCTCCTGAGTTGTCCTCCGGCGTCGTGGGACTCCCTTTTGTGTCTTCGGGTGAGCTCCGGTTCACTCCTCTTCGTAGTGCCTGTTCCGGCACTTCTGCGGGTGCTGCCTGCTCCTGTGAGGGCTCCCTGACTTGCTGGGCGCCCCCTCTGTCTCCTCATCCAAGTGGCGACATCCTGGTCCCTCCTGGGCCACAGCAGCATCCAAAAACCCTAACTGCGACCCTTGCAGCTAGCAAGGCTTGTTTGCTGTCTTTCTGCATGGAAACACCTCTGCAAGCTTCTTCACGACGTGGGACATCCATCCTCCAAAGGGGAAGTTCCTAGTCCTCTTCGTTCTTGCAGCATCCACAGCTTCTACCATCCGGTGGCAGCTTCTTTGCACCCACAGCTGGCATTTTCTGGGCATCTGCCCACTCCCGACTTGAGTGTGACTCTTGGACTTGGTCCCCTTGTTCCACAGGTACTCTCGTCTGGAAATCCATTGTTGTTGCATTGCTGGTGTTGGTCTTCCTTGCAGAATTCCCCTATCACGACTTCTGTGCTCTCTGGGGAACTTAGGTGCACTTTGCACCCGCTTTTCAGGGTCTTGGGGTGGGCTATTTTTCTAACCCTCACTGTTTTCTTACAGTCCCAGCGACCCTCTACAAGCTCACATAGGTTTGGGGTCCATTCGTGGTTCGCATTCCACTTCTAGAGTATATGGTTTGTGTTGCCCCATACCTATGTGCTCTCATTGCAATCTGTTGTGACTGTACATTGCTTGCACTGTTTTCTATTGCTATTACTGCATAATTTTGGTATTGTGTACATATATCTTGTGTATATTTGCTATCCTCATACTGAGGGTACTCACTGAGATACTTTTGGCATATTGTCATAAAAATAAAGTACCTTTATTTTTAGTATATCTGTGTATTGTATTTTCTTATGATATTGTGCATATGACACCAGTGGTATAGTAGGAGCTTTACACGTCTCCTAGTTCAGCCTAAGCTGCTCTGCTAAGCTACTCTTTTCTATCAGCCTAAGATGCTGGACACCTCTTCTACACTAATAAGGGATAACTGGACCTGGTGCAGAGTGTAAATACCCCTTGGTACCACTACAAACCAGGCCAGCCTCCTACAACTACAAACACAAAACTCTAACTAAATACATGACAGTAATGCAAACCGTGAAACTGAACATATGAAAAAATAAAATAGGCAGTTTACGCTCAAGGTATTTCCCAAAAGTTTTTCCTTGTGTGGTAACTTCTAAAACAGCCGGGCACACACAGCCCAGGCTTTGAAGTGCAATCGGGACAGTACATCCGGCTCTCCCTCCGGATTGCTCTCCGGGCACATACTCTACATTTCTTTGTGGGAAAGTCTTTTTTGGGAGTGGGAGGAATGTGATCTGGAAAGTGGCGATCTTTCAATCTACCCACTTCCTCCACCACTTCTACTCTAGGAACACTTGCCTGTTCCACCACAATAAGGCTCTCTATCACTGACTCCTAAAATTTAACAAATGTCATCCTTGACTCAGGTGAACAATCCTTGAACACAATAAAAGCATTAAAAGTTGCCAAATGAAATAAATGTAGGGCCAACTTTTTATGCCACACGTAAGACTTACGAAAAGTAGTGTAAGGTTACAACCTCTGATCTACTCTATCAACACCACCCATGTGCCTATTGTAGTCCAAAATGCATGCACGTTTGCGCACTTCCGCAACCTGACCCCAAACAGTCACAGGTGAAGTACTCTCATCATGGATGGTAGATAGCATGTACACATCCCTCCTGTCTGAACATTTCAGAGATAGCAGCTCATTATTCCGCAAGGCACTGCACTGTCCTCTCTCAAGATGTTTACAGACAAGCTCCCTTGGATAGCTTTTCCGGTTAGAACGGATTGTGCCACAAGCAACAGTGTCCACTCTAAACAACTCCTTGAACAACTGCACTCCAGTGTAAAAGTTATCTACATACAAATGATGACCTTTGTTGAACAGTCATCTACCAAGTTCCCACACAATTTTCTCAGTAACTCCAAAAGTGGCCGGACAACCAGAAGGGTGAATACTGGAATCCCTGCCAGTGTAGACCCGGAAATTATACACATATCCTGTACTGCTTTCTGACAGCATATACAATTTAATCCCATACCGTGCCCTCTTACTAGGAATGTACTGCTTAAAAACTAAAAGTCCCTTGAAAAGGACCAAAGACTCGTCCACACTTATCTCTTTGCCTGGAACATAGACCTCTGAAAACCGATCTACAAAATGATCAAGGACAGGCCTAATCTTAAAAAGACGGTCACAATCAGGGTGATCTCGTGGCAAGGCTAAAGCATTGTCTACAAAATGCAGCATACGAAGAAGAAGCAAATAGCGATTACGTGTCATAGTTGCAGGAAATATAGCCGTTGCCATCAAGGGACTAGTAGACCAATAAGAAGCCAGTGACGGCTTCCTGATCAACCCCATCAAAAAAGTCAAACCTAAAAACTTTTTCATCTCTTCCAGATATGTGGGAACCCACTGAGTAGCTCTAGACTGAGGTCTAAGTCTGGCAGCGTTGTCCCTCAAATATTGCTTTGCATACAAGTTAGTCTGCTCCACAATCTCTTCCAAAAACACATCGTCCATAAACAAGTGAAAGAAATGGACAGGCAAAAAGTTTTCTGTATTGACTCTACTCCCTGGGAGACCAGTAAATGCAGGTAACTGTGGCTGCTCCATGTTTGGGGCAATCCAGGTGTCAGGTCTTCTAATGGGAAACCCTTCAGCCCCAGGATGCTGCCCTCTTGGCACATCAATGTCCTCCTCTAAAACGGGCCCTTCATCTGCACTGAGAGTAGCTTCCTCGCCAGACGAACACTCTCAGACAGAAAACTCACTGCCAGAATCTCTCTCTTCCTCCTCTGCCTCAGATGCAGAGTCAGTCTCGTAATCATGGTCTGAAGACGACTCAAAGAGCATGCCACCAACCTGCTGAGCGGTCACTCTGCGGCTAGCCATGATCCTCACTAACAACAAATGGCTTGCCAACAACAGCAAGCACTAAAATAAATAATAAACAGTGTAGCTTTATCACAAAGAGTTATGTACTAAAAAACTATACCACTCACTTGCCTGAAAAAGCTACTCACCAGCAATTACTCTGCACAGACACAGCAATCGCCAATGATATCCCACTAAAAAGAAAAAAGCAAATTAGACATATGACAACACAAGTATTATTGTGCTCAAATCTAAGGACAATTTCACACACAATACTGCATTTAGTACACCACCTACAAACAAGTCATTCATGCATGTCAACAATACTCCTTTGGAGCAAATTGCTTTCACTTACATAAAACATGCAACTATGCAAACCGTAGGACAACTACTGCCAAAACCACGAGGATCCACAGCAAAGGAAGCAAAAGCTTTGAACTAGAACAAAAAGAAGAAATAAACTGTTATAATCACAAATACAAATACAAATACTTTGCCAGTTGACAAACAACCCGCCACCAAGAACTTAGAATTTGTCCATGGTGCCTAAGTGGCTTCTGCCCCCCTAGGAGGCAGATGGGCCTACAAAAAAAATATTCTGATCTGCCCCCAAGTGGGGCAGAAATGGCCAACAGCTCTGTACTCTGTTTGGGGGGCAGCCCTTGCCAAAGGGGGCAAATGGGGGTGCCCCCAGCACAACAAAAACAAAGGGAACCAAAAACAAAAATCTCTGACATCTTGGTAGCCAGTACGAAATTTCCCCACTTTGGGAGGGCGACCCTTGCCCAAGGGGTGCCCCCAAACACACAAAACACACACACACACACACACACACACACTACACAATCCCTGGCGCCTAGTGGGTTTCGACCCCCCCGGGGGCCAGATCGTCCAAAAACATGGCCGATCTAGCCCCGGGTGGGGGGCCGAAACATATAAAAAATGATTGCCCCTGGGGCAGCGACCCTTGCCTAAGGGGTCACTGCCCAAAAACATAAAGAAAATAAAATCCCTGGTGTCTAGTCGTTTTTGGACCCCCCTGGGGGCAGATCGGCCAAAAAATCGGCTGATCTACCCCGGGGGGGGGGAGGGGGGGGAGGCGAAATAGGAAAAAAAATAGTCCCCCATGGGAGCGACCCTTGCCCAAGGGGTCGCTCCCCTAAATGCAATTCAAAAATAATCCCTGGTGCTTAGTGGGGATTCCTGCTCCATGATCGCGGGCCCCGCCTGCGATCGTGGAGCAGGAATCCACTGAAAACAGGCCCAGGGGGAAAGGAAAAACCCTTTCTTTTCCCCTGTGTCTGTTTCCCCCCCCCCCCCCCCCCCCCCCAAAAAGAGAAGGACTCATCTCTTCCGAGTCCTCTCCCCTCGACGCGATGGAAGCAAATGGCTTCCAGCGCGTCCTCGGTAATACTTGATGACGTTGGCGTGCTGTGAACGCACTTACGTCAACAGATTGCCGAGGGGTGGGGTCGGGGGTGGAAGGGGAAGGGATACCCCTTCCATCCACAACCGGGGTGTGTGGGTGGGGGGCCCACAGGGGGAACGCTCCCACCATGGGCCGGGTGCAGGATGAGGTGATCTCGTCCAAGGCACCGTACCGGTTAAAAACTTTGGAGCTCGCTAACTGGGGCTTAATCCAGTCAAATGCCTCCTGACAATTGCTGTCCCAGTTAAACAACACCTTTTTTTAACAAACTTAATAACAGCTTGTTGTGAGAGGCATAATTGGTCATGAACCTGGAATAGAATCCACTTTAAACCATAAATGACTTTAATATTGTTTCTTTTATGGGTGCTTTTGCATTGATGATAGCATGAACCAAACCCGGCCTTGGTTCGTTACCATCCCCTGATACCATGAGGTCCAAGTATTCAACTTTATCTTTGAGAAATTCGCACTTTCCCATTTTTAACACTACCCCGTTCTCCTGAAAAGTGGACAGCACTTGGTCAAGAATCCTGTTATGTTGTTATAGGGAAGATGTAAATATCAGTACATCATCCTGAAATGCTGCCACTCCTTTCACCCCTTTCAAAAGTTGGTACATTATTCTCTGAAATACCATGGCGGTCGAAGCCAACCCAAATGGCATCCTACAGTACTGGAATGTGCCCACAGGGGAAACAAACTCCGCGTAGTGTCTTGAATCAAGTTCTAGGACCACCTACTGGTTTGCAGAAACAAAGTATAATTTGCTGAACCATTTGGCTCCATTTATAAGTGCCAACAAGTCTGAAATCTTCTGGATGGGAATCTACTCAGATTATGGCGGTCATTCTGACCGCGGCGGGCGGCGGTCCCCGCCCGCCATGCGGTCACCGCCAGAAGACCGTACCGCGGTCAAGGTCATTCTGACTTTCCTGCTGGGCTGGCGGGCGACCGCCAAAAGGCCACCCGCCCGCCCAGCGGGAAAGCACCAGCAACGATGAAGCCGGCTCCGAATGGAGCCGGCGGAGTTGCTGGTGTGCGACGGGTGCAGTTGCACCCGTCGTGATTTTCAGTGTCTGCCAAGCAGACACTGAAAATCATAATGGGGCCCTGTTAGGGGGCCCCTGCAGTGCCCATGCCAGTGGCATGGGCACTGCAGGGGCCCCCAGGGGCCCCACGACACCCGTTCCCGCCATCCTGTTTCTGGCGGTGAAAACCGCCAGAAACAGGATGGCGGGGAGGGGGTCGGAATTCCCATGGCGGCGCTGCTTGCAGCGCCGTCGTGGAGGATTCCCTGGGCCAGCGGGAAACCGGCGGTTTCCTTTTTCTGACCGCGGCTTTACCGCCGCGGTCAGAATGGCCCCAGAAGCACCGCCAGCCTGTTGGTGGTGCTTCCGCGGTCCCGCCAGGGTCAGAATGACCCCCTATATGTTTAAGCTGAGACATCCTACGCAAACCCTCAACCCTCAAATTCCCATCCTGTTGGCGTACAACTACCAATAGAGACAGAGGCCCTCATTCTAACCCCGGCGGTCTCAGACCGCCGGGGCCAGGGTCGGCGGGAGCACCGCCGACAGACCGGCGGTGCCCCGCAGGGCATTCTGACCGCAGCGGTTTGGCCGCGGTCAGAAAGGGTAAACCGGCGGTCTCCCGCCGGTTTACCGCTGCCCTTAGAATCCCCCATGGCGGCGCAGCTTGCTGCGCCACCATGGGGGATTCTGACACCCCCTACCGCCATCCTGTTCCTGGCGGTTCGCCCGCCAGGAACAGGATGGCGGTAGGGGGTGCCGCGGGGCCCCTGGGGGCCCCTGCCGTGCCCATGCCAATGGCATGGGCACGGCAGGGGCCCCCGTAAGAGGGCCCCGCAAAGTATTTCAGTGTCTGCTAAGCAGACACTGAAATACGCGACGGGTGCAATTGCACCCGTCGCACCCCTGCAACTCCGCCGGCTCAATTCTGAGCCGGCGTCCTCGTTGCAGGGGCATTTCCTCTGGCCCGGCGGGCGCTCTTTTGGAGAGCGCCCGCCGGCCCAGAGGAAATGTCTAAATGGCTGCCGCAGTCTTTTGACCGCGGTGCGGTCATTCAGCGGCGGTACCTTGGCGGACGGCCTCCGCCGTCCGCCAGGGTCATAATCAGGCCCAGAGTGTCCTACCTTGTTGCAGCATGTGACTAACTTTGCGGGACAGATTCTTCTCACTTTACTATGTGCTAGATTTCCACACCTTAAACTAAACTTTGGTTGAAAAAATGACTCCTACTCAACTTTCCCAGATCTCTATTGTGTTTAGCTCGAACATCTTTTGTACCATTGCTGTCCCTGGATTTTACCACTCTCCTAACAGTATCTTTTTCAGCCTCCAATTCTTTTACAGAAATCTGACATGTCTCTATACTCTTAGCAATGCATAAAGTCTCCTCCAATGTGGGATCACTTGAGGGCAACATTTTTATTGGATGGTGTTGTTTGTACAACGATTGATAAACTCTCCACGAACCAACTGGTTTGTTTTGAAAATTACATTCTGTCACTAATCTCCTGAGTGCGGAAACATATGGATCAATGTTTTCGCCAGCTAGTTGCTTCCTCATAAAAATTATATGGCGCAGCACTGTAATACTTGGTTGTACATCAAATCTCATCTCCAATTTCTTTATCGCTTCCATGTCTTGATCAATTACTTTGCCTTCTTCTCTTGCTACTTCAGGTAAGTGTTCAAATATAGAGAGGCCTTCTAAGTCAATCAGTGTAATCTCATATATTTCTTTCACTCTGGCCAAAATCTTGATGCACCAGTAATCCCTAAGTAAGTTTGAAAGGCGTCTAACCAGTTTCTCCAGGTTACATGTGGCTCACCGTAGTTTAGATATTTTATAAATGATAAATTAAGTGTGCGTATCACTTTGTGCAGACGTGCCTTGAAGGAGTTTGCGTGTCCCTGTTGGTGAACACGCTCTTGATACAAGTGTGCATGTCACTGTTCACCTCTTCAGTGGTGTCTCTTTTTGATTAAGTAAAACGATGTATGTAATTGAAGATTTTTAAACTTTTCTTCCTTTTGTTGTCAATATTACCATGCTCTGTGCATCCTAAAACAATGTTGCACTGTATGAAAAATAGTCCCCGTAGGAGATCACGTCGATGAAATCAGTGTTGTTTGCCAATTGTATTACATGAACATCTAACCAATCCAAAATGGCCACCTTTGAAATGCCGCAGGGCAGTGTCGGATACTGTCTGCCAAAGCCAGTATTGCAAGATAGATTGTCTTCCACTGCGCGTGGAATGCACTGGCTGAAACACAGGAAGGATTCTTCTGCTGCATGTGGAACGTACAGGGAGAGAGACACTGCTAGAATGTATGGGACCCAACAGTGCGTGATACACCGACGTGCATAGAAATCGTTCTGAAGTGCTCCGATCCGACCCACATTGGCAACCTCCCTTCCTGCGATACTCTGATTAAGAGATCAAAGTAAAGATAGAGGCTTATATGGTAATTTTAAGGTGGCTGCGTAGTCTGTTCTTAGTATGGGTTCTCCTGCAGCTCCGTTCCGCTCCTCGCCTGCATAATATGCGGTAAGGTCTTCGGTGAAGGACACAGCACAACATAGAATAGTGTCTTGACTATTACGTTTATTCAAACAATGGAGCTGCGACCATTGCAGCCGCACAGTACCTTCTTCTGGATTAAGCTATCATTTGTTGAATCTCAACATTCCCTCTAGGATCCCTCAGCATTCTTTAGAACACTTAGAACAGTATTCCATAGAACACTGTAACCCACCCCTTCACTCACTACTACAGATGTCCTCACATTTGTGATTGAGTAACCAGTCTCCCAGACTCAGGTCATAAGTAACTAAACAAACATACTGCTCCCTTAAGAAACTAAAAGTAGTGTTCTTTGAGTCTTCCTTGAGGTGTGTAAAATGCAGGGTTGATAATGACGACGTTCATCTGTGCTGGCATGCCCCTATGTACAACAATGCTGGCTGAAGTAGGTGAAATAATGGATCTCAATGTGGAGTGCACTTTTCTCAGAGAACCGCTAATAATGTAATGAGTAGGAGGTGAGAGATTCCCAAGGTATTTAGGCAATTTGTGAGGCTGCCTTTATTAATCATCAAGTCCTGAACACACTTGTAACTGTCAGAGACTGGTGTAATAATATATTCTCTCCCTTTAACACTCCTGTTCTATTTTGTTGTGTATTTGTTCTATGGCTGCGTCAGTGCTTTGTAAGGTTCTAGAGCCAGCTCTTGACAGTTGGTCACTGGCTTGGGACTTGACAGGGTGCTGCCTGCCGTCGTGGATCTTTATTTTGAATAAAGTGACTACACCGTTTTTTCTTGGATTATATTCGGATTCTTTTATTACTAATTAACCTGGAGCCTTCAGGCTTTCCTACAACTGGCTGTTGATCTTAGCCAAGTGTGATGTAATAAGAACGATGTAATGACAAAGATG
The DNA here is from genome assembly GCF_031143425.1 of Pleurodeles waltl. NCBI lineage: Eukaryota > Metazoa > Chordata > Amphibia > Caudata > Salamandridae > Pleurodeles > Pleurodeles waltl. Next base: position 853,494,869 of record NC_090444.1, read on the forward strand.
GCGCATGGGCTTTGTATACCTGGTGGAGTTCAGGTTAAGAGCTCATATCAACTAATAATTGACATCATTAATCTTCTTGAGCACACAGAAATAGCAGCTCCATATGCAGTTTCCATTGAAAAGTTGTTTTTGATTTGCTAATAGCTGCTGTTTGTATTACCTTGTTTAAAGCTTATCAGTTTGCTGACTTTGGGGAATGGAAGTCTGTGTGGATCTTGTTGGGTTTCAGATTTGCGCTTCGCAAATTGTAGCATGTCAGCAACGAAAGGCAAACTAACTGAACTGTCTTAAGAGTCTCTCCTTCACATGCTAATAGATGAGAGGGTAAGATTGCCATTCCAGAATCCTCCCATGCCCTCTGATGCCTAATCTTGTTGGTGTTGCTGCTTGTTTGATTAGTAACTGGCGGCACTGGCTCTCCGGTGACTGGTGAGAGTGGGGCGGAGCAGCTGCTGCATAAAATATGGACTAAAGTAAATAAGAAGTGGAAGAGTAGAAGAGAAAAAGCAAGGTAAATAGTGGTGAAAAAGCAGGAGCTGGAAGAATTGCTTGTGAGTGAGAAAGATGGAATCAGACGTTGAATAATGCAGGAAGAATATAGGAATGGAATGATAGTGAAAACGAATGAGAGTGGTGTTTAAGAAATCTATTGAGAGCAAGAGAGGAATGTGACAGGAAAGGGGTTAACAAAGTGGGGGTAGTGAGAGCATTAGGTAGTGAGAAGGATAAAGTTGCAGGAAGGGAGTGAGCGCAGAGAGAGAGAAAAGAAACACATAGTAAGCTTTTGTTTGCTATAATATAATTGTAGGAAAGTACCATCTTGCCTGGCATGTTACCCCATATTTCACGGTATATACGTTGTTTTAGTGTATGTGTCACTGGGACCCTGCCAGCCAGGGCCCCAGTGCTCATAAGTGTGCCCTGTATGTGTTCCCTGTGTGATGACTAACTGTGTCACTGAGGCTCTGCTAACCAGAACCTCAGTGGTTATGCTCTCTCTGCTTTCCAAATTGTCACTAACAGGCTAGTGACCGATTTCACCAACTCACATTGGCATACTGGAACACCCTTATAATTCCCTAGTATATGGTACTGAGGTACCCAGGGTATTGGGGTTCCAGGAGATCCCTATGGGCTGCAGCATTTCTTTTGCCACCCATAGGGAGCTCTGACAATTCTTACACAGGCCTGCCACTGCAGCCTGAGTGAAATAACGTCCACGTTATTTCACAGCCCTTTACCACTGCACTTAAGTAACTTATAAGTCACCTATATGTCTAACCTTTACCTGGTAAAGGTTGGGTGCTAAGTTACTTAGTGTGTGGGCACCCTGGCACTAGCCAAGGTGCCCCCACATCGTTCAGGGCAAATTCCCCGGACTTTGTGAGTGCGGGGACACCATTACACGCGTGCACTGGACATAGGTCACTACCTATGTACAGCGTCACAATGGTAACTCCGAACATGGCCATGTAACATGTCTAAGATCGTGGAATTGTCACCCCAATGCCATCCTGGCATTGGGGAGATAATTCCATGATCCCCCGAGTCTCTAGCACAGACCCGGGTACTGCCAAATTACCTTTCCCGGGGTTTCACTGCAGCTGCTGCTGCTGCCAACCCCTCAGACAGGTTTCTGACCTCCTGGGGTCCAGCCAGGCTTGGCTCAGGAAGCCAGAACAAAGGACTTCCTCAGAGAGAGGGTGTTACACCCTCTCCCTTTGGAAAAAGGTGTCTGGGCTGGGGAGGAGTAGCCTCCCCCAGCCTCTGGAAATGCTTTGATGGGCACAGATGGTGCCCATTTCTGCATAAGCCAGTCTACACCGGTTCAGGGATCCCCCAGCCCTGCTCTGGCACGAAACTGGACAAAGAAAGGGGAGTGACCACTCCCCTGACCTGCACCTCCCAGGGGAGGTGCCCAGAGCTCCTCCAGTGTGCTGCAGACCTCTGCCATCTTGGAAACGGAGGTGCTGCTGGCACACTGGACTGCTCTGAGTGGCCAGTGCCAGCAGGTGACGTCAGAGACTCCTCCTGATAGGCTCTTACCTGTGTTGCTAGCCTATCCTCCTTCCTAGGTAGCCAAACCTCCCTTTCTGGCTAGTTAGCGTCTCTGCTTTGTGGAATTCTTTAGATAACGAATGCAAGTGCTCATCAGAGTTCCTCTGCATCTCTCTCCACCTTCTGCCAAGGAATCGACCGCTGACTGCTCAGGACGCCTGCAAAACCGCAACAAAGTAGCAAAGACGACTACTGCAACCTTGTATCGCTGAACCTGCCGCCTTCTCTACTGTTTTCCTGGTGGTGCATGCTCCGGGGGTAGCGTGCCTCCTCCCTGCAATAGGAGCTCTGAAGAAATCTCCCGTGGGTCGACGGAATCTTCCCCCTGCAACCGCAGGCACCAAAAGACTGCATCAGCGGTCCTCTGGGTCCCCTCTCAGCACGACGAGCGTGGTCCCTGGAACTCAGCAACTCTGTCCAAGTAACTCCCACAGTCCAGTGACTCTTCAGTCCAAGTTTGGTGGAGGTAAGTCGTTGCCTCCCCACGCTAGACTGCATTGCTGGGTACCGCGTGATTTGCAGCTGCTCCGGCTCCTGTGCACTCTTCCAGGATTTCCTTAGTGCACAGCCAAGCCTGGGTCCCCGACACTCCCCGACACTCTAACCTGCAGTGCACAACCTCCTGAGTTGTCCTCCGGCGTCGTGGGACTCCCTTTTGTGTCTTCGGGTGAGCTCTGGTTCACTCCTCTTCGTAGTGCCTGTTCCGGCACTTCTGCGGGTGCTGCCTGCTCCTGTGAGGGCTCCCTGACTTGCTGGGCGCCCCCTCTGTCTCCTCATCCATGTGGCGACATCCTGGTCCCTCCTGGGCCACAGCAGCATCCAAAAACCCTAACCGCAACACTTGCAGCTAGCAAAGCGTGTTTGCGGTCTTTCTGCGTGGGAACACCTCTGCAAGCTTCTTTACGACGTGGGACATCCATCCTCCAAAGCGGAAGTTTCTAGCCCTCTTCGTTCTTGCAGAATCCACAGCTTCTACCATCCGGTGGCAGCTTCTTTGCACCCTCAGCTGGCCTTTCCTGGGCATCTGCCCAATCTCGACTTTGTCGCGACTCTTGGACTTGGTCCCCTTGCTCCACAGGTACTCTCGTCCGGAAATCCACTTTGGTTGCATTGCTGGTGTTGGTCTTCTTTGCAGAATTCCCCTATCACAACTTCTGTGCTCTCTGGGGAGTATAGGTGCACTTTACACCTACTTTTCAGAGTCTTGGGGTGGGCTATTTTTCTAACCCTCACTGTTTTCGTACAGCCCCAGCGACCCTCTAGAAGCTCACATAGGTTTGGGGTCCATTCGTGGTTCGCATTCCACTTTTGGAGTATATGGTTTGTGTTGCCCCTATACCTATGTGCTCCTATTGCAATCTACTGTAACTTTACATTGCTTGCATTACTTCCTTTTGCTATTACTGCATATTTTTGGTATTGTGTACATATATCTTGTGTATATTTGGCATCCTCATACTGAGGGTACTCACTGAGATACTTTTGGCATATTGTCATAAAAAATAAAGTACCTTTATTTTTAGTATATCTGTGTATTGTGTTTTCTTATATTGTGCATATGACACCAGTGGTATAGTAGGAGCTTTGCATGTCTCCTAGTTCAGCCTAAGCTGCTCTGCTATAGCTACCTTCTATCAGCCTAAGCTGCTAGAAACACCTCTTCTACACTAATAAGGGATAACTGCACCTGGTACAGAGTGTAAGTACCCCTTGGTACCCACTACAAGCCAGGCCAGCCCCCTACAATAATCACAATCTGGACTGTGCCTGCCACCTCACCACTGAGACCTAAAGCTCCGTGGTCTTCGAGTTTAGTCTCTCCCACTTGTCTTCACAACAGTTGTGATGTATACAAGAGCAGTGTGAGACGCAGGCACTAGTGCAGTGTGGTTGAGCAGATACCGAACAACAGTAGGTGTAGTTGGCGGCAGGGGATGGGGCAAATTTAGGAGCTAGCTCTAAAATGCAGTGCGAGGCTTTGACGTGTAAGACCCCAGCTGTTGAAAGGTGTGTTTAGCTAGCCATGTTAGGGGACCGCAATGGGTACAACACTGCATTGGAAGATGCAAATACAGGTACGAGTGTCAGAGTGTGAGCAGTCATGGGTGAGCAGTATAATATGCAAATAGTAATGAGCATAGTAAATAGCTTGCACAATTGTGAAATATGATGGCTAGAGCGAAAACATTTTTAAACTAGTTTTCATTTGACGTGCTGGTTCTACTGGCTAGTGTGAGTAGCAGTGATCAGAGGAAGTGAGGTTAAGGCAGTGGTGAGTATTTGGAGGAGTCTGTACTGCAGGCGCGGCCCGTTCTTTAGGGCGGAGGGGCCACGCCCCCCACCTTTTGCCCCTAATAAAGAATGCCCTGAAAATGTTTGCTATGTAAATCATAGACCAAACCTCATGTAAAATATGATAGTCTTAAAAATTCAAAAGTTAATTTCTTTAGCCTGTGGAAGCTTTGACATTAATATGTCATGTTATAGCACTACACCGAGAAGCACTTGTTTGTAATATTATTCTAGTATGCCTGAACATATGTAATGCATACCCTCTAAGGGCTAAATATATGGTTATGCTGCATTCTGTTGTGCAATTCTGTTTTCATGTCGTTATGCTCTCTAGAGGCTGACTTTATGGTTACATGACCATTTGTCTTACAAAATGCTGCTTTTAGCCTGGCGCCCTCTAGGGGCTGTTCTGAGGAGTGCCATCAATATACTAAAATATTTCTAGAATTTGTTTACAGGGAGTTTGGATATTGGTGTAAAGGAAATCAATCCTTGAATAACTTGGTTGTGGTTGGCGGATGAATGTCTGTTTACAGTTTGTGGCTTTATTGATTTGGCACAAAGTTTCAAGAGCTAAGCTTTTGTACAGAGATTTCAAGATAATCAAGGTTTTTGCTGGGCGAAGTTTGTAGTGGATGCTCTGTCTACCACCTTCTCCAATAGAAGGTTGGGTCACCATCTACTGCATAAGGGATTTGGTTTAGTTGTGCTCTGTGTTCCAATAGTCCAATTTGTCTTCCTTCAGGCCAAGAAGAGGCTTTGGTATTAGCTTTTTGTGTTATCACTGTAGCTAGTTAATTTATTGATTGATTGAAACGAAAGTTAAAACAGATTAAAATCAAACTGAGCAGGCTTAGAGATACCTTTTGCTCTTGTAATCATGGGATGAATAGTGTAGTTAAAAGCAGCATTTTCAATAGAAAAAACTACAGGATTGTAGAAAATATTTAACGTCACAGGTAGGAAATGAATGTGTGGAGGTCATTTCGTTTTTCAAATGTGTAGGAAGCTGGCCTGGTTTGTAATGGGTACCTTGGGTACTTATGCCTTATACCAGGTCTAGTTATCCCTTATTAGTGAATTAGTAGTGAGTGTTCTAGCAGCTTAGGCTGATAGAGGTAGCTATAGCAGAGCAGCCTAGGCTGAACTAGGAGACTCATGCAATACCACTTATAGTTACACAGTACTTATACACAAGTAAAGACAATACTCAATGTTACCAAAAATGAAGATATTTATTTGGGTGACACAGTACCAAAAATATCTTAGAGACAATACTCCTTCTGGAGGTAAGTATTATACACAATATAAACACTGGATACCAAAATTAGACAAGTAAATAGTCATAGAGCAACACAAACAGTAGGAAATCCTATAGAATGCAATGGGAGAAAATAGGTCTGGGGCAACACAAACCATATACTAAAAGTGGAATGTGAATCACAAATTCCCCCCTAGATAAGTGTAGTGTGTGCAGAATCGCTGGAAGAGTAAGAATACAGTAAAGGTAAGTAAATTACCCCCCCCCCCGAGCCCAGAAAAGCAGGAGTAAAATACTGTACGTTTCCTTAGGACACACTACACCTCGTTTTTGTGATTTTGCAGCAGCCAACCAAGTCTGCAAAGAACAACTGCTGGATTCCTAGACCTGAAGACCTGCAAAGGAAGGGGACCAAGCCCAGAAGTCGAAAGAAGTTCCAGGAAGGACAGGAGCCCCTGCCAACCCAGAAGAGGGTGCAAAAGAAGAGTCTGCGTTAGTCAAAGACTGCAGGAATGCACCCTAGGAAGATGCCAGCGGGGGTTCCTGAGTGATGCAAAGGATGTCCCACGACTTGAAGATCGTCGCAGACGAGATTTCGTGTTGGAAGTAGCTAATAAGCCTTGGCTATGACAAGTGTGTTTTGTGTCACAATGGCGCTGGATGGACCCAGGAGGGACTTGGGCGCCTCAACTCTGTATGAGGAGGTAGAGGGGGCTCTCAGCACTTCAGAGAGCCCTCAGGATGCCAGCCAGCACCCCCAGGAGCCGCAGGAGCCAGGTACAAAGGAGGTGTAAAATGTGGTTGATACAGCACAACAAAAGAAGGTCCCACACCGCCGGAGAACAGCTCAGCAAGTTGAGCGTCGCAGGATGGAGTGCTGGGGACCTGGGCCAGGCTGTGCACAAAGGAATTTTGCAAAGAGTGCACAGAGGCCTCAGGAGGTGAAGAAGACGCAGTACACAGGTGTGAGAAGGTAGCCTCTTTCTAGCCGTGTTACCCCCACTTTTGGCCTGTTTGTGAGTGTATGTCAGGGTGTTTGTCACTGTTTTCACTGTCTCACTGGGATCATGATAGCCAGGCCTCAGTGCTCATAGTGAAAACACTATGTTTTCAGTATGGTTGTTATGTGTCACTGGGATCCTGCTGGTCAGGACCCCAGTGCTCATAGGTTTGTGGCCTATATGTATGTGTCACTGGGACCCTGTCACACAGGGCCCCAGTGCTCATAGGTGTGCATGTATATGTTCCCTGTGTGGTGCCTAACTGTCTCACTGAGGCTCTGCTAACCAGAACCTCAGTGGTTATGCTCTCTCATTACTTTTAAATTGTCACTAACAGGCTAGTGACCAATTTTACCAATTCACATTGGCTTACTGGAACACCCTTATAATTCCCTAGTATATGGTACTAAGGTACCCAGGGTATTGGGGTTCCAGGAGATCCCTATGGGCTGCAGCATTTCTTTTGCCACCCATAGGGAGCTCTGACAATTCTTACACAGGCCTGCCACTGCAGCCTGAGTGAAATAACGTCCACGTTATTTCACAGCCATTTTACACTGCACTTAAGTAACTTATAAGTCACCTATATGTCTAACCTTTACCTGGTAAAGGTTAGGTGCAAAGTTACTTAGTGTGAGGGCACCCTGGCACTAGCCAAGGTGCCCCCACATTGTTCAGAGCCAATTCACTGAACTTTGTGAGTGCGGGGACACCATTACACGCGTGCACTACATATAGGTCACTACCTATATGTAGCTTCACCATGGTAACTCCGAATATGGCCATGTAACATGTCTATGATCATGGAATTGCCCCCTCTATGCCATCCTGGCATTGTTGGTACAATTCCATGATCCCAGTGGTCTGTAGCACAGACCCTGGTACTGCCAGACTGCCCTTCCTGGGGTTTCTCTGCAGCTGCTGCTGCTGCCAACCCCTCAGACAGGCAGCTGCCCTCCTGGGGTCCAGCCAGGCCTGGCCCAGGATGGCAGAACAAAGAACTTCCTCTGAGAGAGGGTGTGACACCCTCTCCCTTTGGAAAATGGTGTGAAGGCAGGGGAGGAGTAGCCTCCCCCAGCCTCTGGAAATGCTTTGTTGGGCACAGAGGTGCCCAATTCTGCATAAGCCAGTCTACACCGGTTCAGGGACCCCTTAGCCCCTGCTCTGGCGCGAAACTGGACAAAGGAAAGGGGAGTGACCACTCCCCTGACCTGCACCTCCCCTGGGAGGTGTCCAGAGCTCCTCCAGTGTGCTCCAGACCTCTGCCATCTTGGAAACAGAGGTGCTGCTGGCACACTGGACTGCTCTGAGTGGCCAGTGCCACCAGGTGACGTCAGAGACTCCTTGTGATAGGCTCCTTCAGGTGTTAGTAGCCTTTCCTCTCTCCTAGGTAGCCAAACCCTCTTTTCTGGCTATTTAGGGTCTCTGTCTCTGGGGAAACTTTAGATAACGAATGCATGAGCTCAGCCGAGTTCCTCTGCATCTCTCTCTTCACCTTCTGATAAGGAATCGACCGCTGACCGCGCTGGAAGCCTGCAAACCTGCAACATAGTAGCAAAGACGACTACTGCAACTCTGTAACGCTGATCCTGCCGCCTTCTCGACTGTTTTCCTGCTTGTGCATGCTGTGGGGGTAGCCTGCCTCCTCTCTGCACCAGAAGCTCCGAAGAAATCTCCCGTGGGTCGACGGAATCTTCCCCCTGCAACCGCAGGCACCAAAAAGCTGCATTACCGGTCCCTTGGGTCTCCTCTCAGCACGACGAGCGAGGTCCCTCGAATCCAGCGACACCGTCCAAGTGACCCCCACAGTCCAGTGACTCTTCAGCCCAAGTTTGGTGGAGGTAAGTCCTTGCCTCACCTCGCTGGGCTGCATTGCTGGGAACCGCGACTTTGCAAGCTACTCCGGCCCCTGTGCACTTCCGGCGGAAATCATTCGTGCACAGCCAAGCCTGGTTCCACGGCACTCTAACCTGCATTGCACGACTTTCTAAGTTGGTCTCCGGCGACGTGGGACTCCTTTGTGCACCTTCGGCGAGCACCGTTTCACGCATCCTCGTAGTGCCTGTTTCTGGCACTTCTCCGGGTGCTACCTGCTTCAGTGAGGGCTCTTTGTCTTGCTCGACGTCCCCTCTCTCTGCAGGTCCAATTTGCGACCTCCTGGTCCCTCCTGGGCCCCAGCAGCGTCCAAAAACGCCAAACGCACGATTTGCGTGTAGCAAGGCTTGTTGGCGTCCATCCGGCGGGAAAACACTTCTGCACGACTCTCCAAGGCGTGGGGGATCCATCCTCCAAAGGGGAAGTCTCTAGCCCTTGTCGTTCCTGCAGTATTCACAGTTCTTCAGCCTAGTAAGAGCTTCTTTGCACCAACCGCTGGCATTTCTTGGGCATCTGCCCATCTCCGAGCTGCTTGTGACTTTTGGACTTGGTCCCCTTGTTCCACAGGTACCCTCAGTCAGGAATCCATCGTTGTTGCATTGCTGATTTGTGTTTTCCTTGCATTTTCCCTCTAATACGACTCTTTTGTCCTTAGGGGAACTTTAGTGCACTTTGCACTCACTTTTCAGGGTCTTGGGGAGGGTTATTTTTCTAACTCTCACTATTTTCTAATAGTCCCAGCGACCCTCTACAAGGTCACATAGGTTTGGGGTCCATTCGTGGTTCACATTCCACTTTTGGAGTATATGGTTTGTGTTGCCCCTATCCCTATGTTTCCCCATTGCATCCTATTGTAACTATACATTGTTTGCACTGTTTTCTAAGACTATACTGCATATTTTTGCTATTGTGTATATATATCTTGTGTATATTTCCTATCCTCTCACTGAGGGTACACTCTAAGATACTTTGGCATATTGTCATAAAAATAAAGTACCTTTATTTTTAGTATAACTGTGTATTGTGTTTTCTTATGATATTGTGCATATGACACTAAGTGGTACTGTAGTAGCTTCACACGTCTCCTAGTTCAGCCTAAGCTGCTCTGCTAAGCTACCATTATCTATCAGCCTAAGCTGCTAGACACCCTATACACTAATAAGGGATAACTGGGCCTGGTGCAAGGTGCAAGTACCCCTTGGTACTCACTACAAGCCAGTCCAGCCTCCTACAACAGGGGTGCTGTCACTCTCAGGGAAGGCAAGGTCTTACCTCCTCCAAATTGCATCAGCAGGACCTCAGGACAGTGTATGCCGATGATGTCCACCCTCTGTGTCCTGAGGAGCACACTCCTCGCTGTGAGAGGAGTCCCAGGGTACCGGTAGTTGTCTTGGGAGGTGCCTGCTTGTAGCAGGGAGTGACTCCGTGTAGGAAGGTAGCCTCTTTCTAGTCTTGTTACCCCGACTTTTGGCCTGTTTATGAGTATATGTCAGGGTGCTTTTACTGTCTCACAGGGATCCTGCTAGCCAGGGCCCTATGCTCATAGTGAAAACCCTATGTTGTCAGTATGTTTGTTATGTGTCACTGGGACCCTTCTAACCAGGACCCCAGTGCTCATAAGTTTGTGACCTATATGTGTTCCCTGTGTGGTGCCTAACTGTATCACTGAGGCTCTGCTAACCAGAACCTCAGTGTTTATTCTCTCTCTGCTTTTAAAATTGTCACTGCAGTCTAGTGACTAATTTTACCAATTCTCATTGGCACACTGCAACACCCTTATAATTCCCTAGTATATGGTACTAAGGTACCCAGGGTATTGGGGTTCCAGGAGATTCCTATGGGCTGCAGAATTTCTGTTGCCACCCATAGGGAGCTCAGCCAATTCTTACACAGGACAGCCACTGCAGCCTGAGTGAAAGAACATCCGCGTTATTTCACAGCCATTTACCACTGCACTTAAGTAACTTATAAGTCACCTATAGGTGTAACCTTCACTTAGTGAAAGTTAGGTGCAAAGTTACTTAGTGTGTGGGCACCATGGCACTAGCCAAGGTGCCCCCACATGTTCAGAGCAATTTCCCCGGACTTTGTGAGTGCGGGGACACCAATACATGCGTGCACTACATATAGGTCAATACCTGTAGGAGGCTGGCCTGGCTTGTAGTGGGTACCAAAGGTATTTACTCCTTGTGCCAGGTCCAGTTATCCCTTATTAGTAGAATAAAGGTGTTTCTAGCAGCTTAGGCTGATAGAAGGTAGCTATGGCAAAGCAGCTTAGGCTGAACTAGGAGACATGCAAAGCTCCTACTATACCACTTATATCATATGCACAATATCATAAGAAAACATAATACACAGAGTTACAAAAAATAAAGGTACTTTATTTTTATGACAATATGCCACAAGTATCTCAGTGAGTACCCTCAGTAAGAAAGTAAGTAGTATACACAAGTTATATTTACACAAACCCAAAATAGGTAAGTAAGAGTTAGAAAAGTAATGCAAACAGTGTAGAATTACAATAGGTTGCAATAGGAGACATAGGTATAGGGGCAACAAACCATATACTCCAAAAGTGGAATGCGAATCACAAATGGACACCAAACCTATGTGAGCTTGTAGAGGGTCGCTGGCACTGTAAGAAAACAGTCAGGGTGTCCAAGATACCCCACCCCAAGACCCAGAACAGTAGGAGTAAAGTACACCTACTACCCCCAAAAGAGCACAATAGTCGTGATAGGGGGATTCTGCAAGAACAACAAACACCCGCAGTGCACTGACAACGGATTTCCGGACCTGAGGACCTGCAAGGCAAGGGGACCAAGTCCAATAGTCGCGACAGTGTCCGGCGGGGGGCAGGAGCCCAGGAAACCCCGGATGAAGGTGCAAAGAAGCTGCCTCCGGATGGAAGAAGCTTGGATTTCTGCAAGAACGAAGCAGACTAGGAACTTCTCCTTTGGAAGACAGATGTCCCACGTCGCGGTGAAGCTTACAGAGGTGTTCCCACGCAGAAATACCGCAAACAAGCCTTGCTAGCTGCAGGGGTCGCGGTAGAGGTTTTTGGGTGCTGCTGAGGACCAGGAAGGACCAGGATGTCACCACTTGGATGAGGGGACAGAGGGGGCGCTCAGCAACTCAGAGAGCCCTCACAGAAGCAGGCAGCACCCGCAGAAGTACCCCAACAGGCACTTAGAAGATTAGTGAACCGGAGTCCACGCAAAGTTACAAAAGGGGGTCCCACGACGTCGGAGGCCAACTCAGAGGGTTGTGCACTGCAGGTCGGAGTGCTGAGGACGCAGGCTAGGCTGTGCACAAAGGAAATCCTGGAAGAGTGCACAGAAGCAGGAGCAGCTGCAAATCACACAGTACGCAGCTTTGCAGTCTAGCGTGGGGAGGAAAGGACTTACCTCCACCAAACTTGGACTGAAGAGTCACTGGACTGTGGGAGTCACTTGGACAGAGTTGCTGTGTTCCAGGGACCACGCTCGTCAGGATGAGAGGGGACCCAGAGGACCAGTGATGCATTCTTTTGGTGCCTGCGTTAGCAGGGGGAAGATTCTGTCGACCCACAGGAGATTTCTTCGGAGCTTCTGGTGCAGGGTGAAGGCAGGCTACCCCCAGAGCATGCACCTCCTGGAAACAGTCAAGAAAGCCGGCAGGTTGAGGCGCTACAATGTTGCTGGTAGTCATCTTACTACTTTGTTGCGGTTTTGCAGGCGTCCTGGAGCAGTCAACGGTCGATCCTTGGTAGAAGGCGAAGAGGGAGATGCAGAGGAACTCTAGTGAGCTCTTGCATTTGTTATCTGAAGAATTCCCCAAAGCAGAGACCCTAAATAGCCAGAAAAGGAGGTTTGGCTACCTAGGAAGGAGGATTGGCTACCAAGAGAGGTAAGAGCCTATCAGATGGAGCCTCTGACGTCACCTGCTGCCACTGGCCACTCAGAGCAGTCCAGTGTGCCCCCAACACCTCTGTTTTCAAGATGGCAGAGGTCTGGGACACACTGGAGGAGCTCTGGGCACCTCCCCAGGGAGGTACTGGTCAGGGGAGTGGTCACTCACCTTGCCTTTGTCCAGTTTCGCGCCAGAGCCGGGCTGGGTGATCTCTGAACCGGTGTAGACTGGCTTATGCAGAGATGGGCACCATCTGTGCCCATCAAAGCATTTCCAGAGGCTGGGGGAGGCTACTCCTCCCCAGCCCTTCACACCTATTTCCAAAGGGAGAGGGTGTAACACCCTCTCTCAGAGGAAATCCTTTGTTCTGCCTTCCTGGGCCAGGGCTGCCTGGACCCCAGGAGGGCAGAAACCTGTCTGAGGGGTTGGCAGCAGCTGCAGTTTAAACCCCGGAAAGGCAGTTTGGCAGTACCTGGGTCTGTGCTAGAGACCCAGAGGATCATGGAATGGTCCCCCCAATACCAGAATGGTATTGGGGTGACAATTCCATGATCTTAGACATGTTACATGGCCATGTTCGGAGTTACCATTGTGACGCTATACATAGGTAGTGACCTATGTATAGTGCACATGTGTAATGGTGTCCCCGCACTCACAAAGTCCGGGGAATTTGCCCTGAATGATGTGGGGGCACCTTGGCTAGTGCCAGGCTGCCCACACACTAAGTAACTTGGCACCCAACCTTCACTAAGTGAAGGTTAGACATATAGGTGACTTATAAATTACTTATGTGCAGTGGTAAATGGCTGTGAAATAATGTGGACGTTATTTCACGCAGGCTGCAGTGGCAGGCCTGTGTAAGAATTGTCAGAGCTCCCTATGGGTGGCAAAAGAAATGCTGCAGCCCATAGGGATCTCCTGGAACCCCAATACCCTGGGTACCTAGGTACCATATACTAGGGAATTATAAGTGTGTTCCAGTGTGCCAATGAGAATTGGTAAAATTACTCACTAGCCTGCAGTGACAATTTTAAAGCATAAACACTGAGGTTCTGGTTAGCAGAGCCTCAGTGATACAGTTAGGCACCACACAGTGAACACATACAGGGCACATACTATGAGCACTGGGGCCCTGCCTGGCAGGGTCCCAATGACACAAGGACTAAAACAACATATATACAGTGAAATATGGGGTAACACGCCAGTCAAGATGGTACTTTCCTACAATACCTATATGTAGCGTCACCATGGTAACTCCGAACATGGCCATGTAACATGTCAAGGATCATGGAATTGTCACCCCAATACCAGAATGGTATTGGGGGGAACAATTCCATGCATCCCCGGGCCTCCAGCATAGAGCCCGTGTACTGCCAAACTAACTCTCTGGGGCTTTCTCTACAGCTACCGCTGCTGCCAACCCTCAGACAGGTTTCTGCCCCCCTGGGGCCTGTGCAGCTCAGTCCCAGGAAGGCAGTACAAAGGATTTCCTCTGAGAGAGGGTCCCTTTGGAAATAGGTGTTAAGGGCCTGAGAGGAGTAGCCTCTCCTGGCCTCTGGAAATGCTTTGAAGGGCACAGATGGTGCCCTCCTTGCATAAGCCAGTCTACACCGGTTCAGGGATCCTCCCAGCCCTGCTCTGACGCGAAACTGGACAAAGGAAAGGGGAGTGACCACTCCCCTGACAAGCACCTCCCCAGGGGAGGTGTCCAGAGCTCCTCCAGTGTGTCCCAGAACTCTGCCATCTTGAATGCAGAGGTGTGAGGGCACAATGGAGACCTCTGTGTGGCCAGTGCCAGCAGGTGACATCAGAGACCCCTCCTGATAGGTGCTTACCTCTCTCTGTGGCCAATTCTGTGTCAGAACCGGAGGCTCAGATCATGCTTCTCTTTCCATGCTTTATTTTTAACAGCAGCCAATGAACATCATGGAAAGTAGAAAACTACATGACCCAATATTAGTCATAACACGTGATCAACCATAGAGGAGGAAGCCTATAAAGTGTTGAATCACACCAAGCCACTCCTCTTTCTTTGCTGCTTCGCAGCCAGATAAGTGTGATTTTCATTTGTTCTTACTGTTACATTTTAACGTATTGGAGTGGGCTTTTCCCCTCCTTACAAGCGTCCTTTGGAACGCTTTTCAGCAGTGGAGTGGGAGTAAGGGAGCGAGGGCTCGCGCTTCCTGCGCAGCCCTTTTATGCCGGTGAGGTTCTTTTCTTCATTTCTTTTCTTCATTTCTTTTCGATTTAATTTTATGACCCGTGCTCAACGTGAGCGCGTTTTATGGGTCTACGTTCCTTTTTGCTTTCCCTTCTTCACCGCGTGGCCATACGCGCCTGTAAAGCCTTTCATGTTGAGCCGATCGTTCGGCTAGACCGCTCTTCGAATCCCGCCTCCCCCGGGACACCTTTTATTCAACGCTCGTTTCAGAGCGTTAATCCTCCCCTCTCCGCCCGCTCGTTCGGAGCGCTGCCTTTTTCTTTTGTGTATTTCCCCAAGGGGCCCGATTTACAGCGCTCGTCCCGGAGCGCGGCTGGGGCATAATTTATTAGATTTTTTCCTTCCTTTTTCCCACGAGGGCAATTTCTAGAGGCTCTGCCTCTTGCGACTCAAGCGCATATGCGCTATTAACCCCCTCATTACGGGGACATTATTAGAGGCTCTGCCTCATAAAATCAAAGCATTTTTAACGCTTTTAAGTCGCTCTGAAGTTCCTCCACTGGCTCAGCTCCCACTTACGCCTCAGTGCTTGGACACTGGGGTTGAAATAATTCTGATTCAGGCTGTGCCTGGTTTAAGGGTCTTTAACCCCTTCAGGGCTGCTCCCTCCACATCTTAAAATTCTGATATTTTGGTTACTGCCCTGATTTATTATTCACTGATTATACTGTTTCTCCATCAGTATGGCTGGCTATGATGACCAAGCTGAAGCCTTGTACTATATTGATGATACTGCTGGCTCTTTTGACCAGGACTTAGTGTATGCTCTAGACGCGGGTGTGCGTCATTCAGTTAATCAGGCCTTGGCTCAGGCCATTCAGCCCTTCAAACATCATCTCTTGGGCTTGGTTGATCAACCAGCTTGGATAGCGCCCGTGAGCGCCCCTTCCTTGGGAGATCCTTCCTTTGCGGCAAGCCCGCAGCCTGCGAAACAGCCTTCTAATCCGCATGCTGCGGATTTCCAATCCCTTATAAGGAATATGGCAAGAGAACATGATTACAATGCGGGATCACAAAAGAAAGCTGTGGATGATCCAGCTTCTTCTTCTTCTTCTTCTTCATCTGACCACTCTTCCGAGCAGGAGGACGCGCCTCCTCGTAAACGCAAGAAGAAAGCCCACCACCAGGAGGTCCCTAGCCCTAAGGTATTGACTTTCGAGCCAGAGGACATCATGCACCCCAGATCCTCTCTGTGGTTGCCACCCTCTGAGGTGGCGGATTATGTAGAAGCCCATATTAGACACGGATTTGATAAGGATATTCGTTCTAGATTAAGGTCTGAGTGTCCCAGACCTGATTTTCCCTCCAAGGTTACAGAGACTCCAGAGTTAGATCCTGCCCTTGTTACGTTCCTCAAAAAATCGGCTAAGGATCCTAAGAAGGGTATCGATCGCGCCTGGCGTGGATGTCAAGATAAACTTTTAGACATTTCCGGACCTGTACCTGAGATTCTGGAATTGGCCTTTCAAGCCAAGGAATCGTGTGAGCCCATTAACCCGGATATTCTGGTAGGCTGGGCTCAGAGAGCTCTATGTTTCTTGGGCAATGCTAATTGCACTATCTCATCTGAACGACGCAGATCGGTTTTGATGAAACTAGATCCCAAACTGGCAGACCTTGCTGCATCGGAATCATGGCCCAGGGTTTACTATTTGGTTCGCCCTTCATGAAAGAACTTGCTAAGTTCGTATCCACCTACGCCAGTCTGGACAAAGCACAAGGATCCATCCGGAGAGTGCTGCGTCCACTTTTTCGAGGGGCCGGATGCTACAGAGGGTGTGCCTTCGGCCGTTTCAATCAGCAAGGCCCCCATCGTGGATCCTTCCAACAAGGAAGAGGGGGTTATCAGGGTTACGACGACTCCTCGTCTACCTTCTACCCGTCAAGACCTAGGTATGGTCGAGGCAGATTCCACAGAGGGAGAGCCAAAGGACAACAATCTCTCCCAGGAGTCGGGAGCCACAGGTGAGATTGGTCTTGAGTTCAGAAGTAATTTTGGGGGGCAGAACTGAGAAGTTTTTGGAGAATTGGTATCTAATTGCATCGGATGCTTGGGTCTTAGAGACCGTGCAGGGGCTCAAACTAGAATTTTGCGAGACCCCTTGTCAAACATGCCTTCCCAGGCAGGGATATTTTTCTTTAACCCCTTCAGGGCTGCTCCCTCCACATCCTAAAATTCAGATATTTTGGTTACTGCCCTGATTTATTATTTACTGATTATACTGTTTCTCCATCAGTATGGCTGGCTATGATGACCAAGCCGAGGACTTGTACTATATTGATGATACTGCTGGCTCTTTTGACCAGGACTTAGTGTATGCTCTAGACGCAGGTGTGCGTCATTCAGTTAATCAGGCCTTGGCTCAGGCCATTCAGCCCATCAAACATCATCTCTTGGGCTTGGTTGATCAACCAGCTTGGACAGCGCCCGTGAGCGCCCCTTCCTTGGGAGATCCTTGCCCGCTGCCTGCGATACAGCCTTCTAATCTGCATGCTGCGGATTTCCAATCCCTTATAAGGAATATGGCAAGAGAACATGATTACAATGCGGGATCGCAAAAGAAAGCTGTGGATGATCCAGCTTCTTCTTCATCTGACCACTCTTTCGAGCAGGAGGACGCGCCTCCTCGTAAACGCAAGAAGAAAGCCCACCACCAGGAGGTCCCTACCCCTAAGGTGTTAACTTTCGAGCCAGAGGACATCGTGCACCCCAGATCTTCTCTGTGGTTGCCACCCCCTGAGGTGGCGGACTATGTAGAAGCCCATATTAGACACAGATTTGATAAGGATATTCGTTCTAGATTAAGGTCAGTGTGTCCCAGACCTGATTTTCCCTCCAAGGTTACAGAGACTCCAGAGTTAGATCCTACCCTTGTTACGTTCCTCAAAAAAATCGGCTAAGGATCCTAAAAAGGGTATCGATCGCGCCTGGCGTGGATGTCAAGATAAACTTTTAGACATTTCCGGACCTCTACATGAGATTCTGGAATTGGCCTTTCAAGCCAAGGAATCGGGTGACCCCATTAACCCGGATATTCTGGTAAGCTGGGCTCAGAGAGCTCTATGTTTCTTGGGCAATGCTAATTGCGCTATCTCATCTGAACGACGCAGATCGGTTTTGATGAAACTAGATCCCAAACTGGCAGACCTCGCTGCATCGGAATCAGGCCCCGTGGCCCAGGGTTTACTATTTGGTTCGCCCTTCATGAAAGAACTTGCGTAGGTGGATACGAACTTAGCCAGTCTGGACAAAGCACAAGGATCCATCCGGAGAGTGCTGCGTCCACTTTTTCGAGGGGCCGGATGCTACAGAGGGTGTGCCTGCAGCCGTTTCAATCAGCAAGGCCCCCATCATGGATCCTTCCAACAAGGAAGAGGGGGTTATCAGGGTTACGACTCCTCCTCGTCTACCTTATACCCGCCAAGACCTAGGTATGGTCGAGGCAGATTCCGCAGAGGGAGAGCCAAAGGACAACAATCTTTCTCCCAGGAGTCGGGAGCCACAAGTGAGATTGGTCTTGAGTTCAGAAGTAATTTGGGGGGCAGAACTCAGAAGTTTTTGGAGAATTGGTATCTAATTTCATCGGATGCTTGGGTCTTAGAGACCGTGCAGGGGTTCAAACTAGAATTTTGCGAGACCCCTTATCAAACATGCCTTCCCAGGCAGGGATATTTTTCCCATCAAGAACACAGTCTTATTTCCGCAGAAATTGCGGCTCTGCTTAAGAAGGGTGCTGTTATCAGAGTTCCCCATCACCTTTCAGGGTTTGTCAGTCCAGTATTTCTGGTAGACAAGAAAGGGGGCGGCTCGCGCCTAGTTCTAAACTTAAAAGACTTCAAAGTTTTTTCGCTATATCGTCATTTCAAAATGGAAGGTATCCATTTACTAAGAGATGTTCTCCAAGCGGGAGACCGGTTAGTCCGCTTAGATCTAAAGGATGCTTACATGACCATTCCTATTTTTCCTCCACATCGGAGGTTCCTTCAGTTCTGTTGGGAGACCGAATATTACGAGCACAAGGTTCTACCCTTTGGTCTGTCCTCCGGCCCTTGGTGTTTTACGAGGGTTATGCGTCCAGTAGTAGAATTCCTTCGCTCCCAAGGGGTCAGGCTTATTGTGAACCTAGACGACATCTTAATCATGGCTCAAGATCGAGACCTTCTGTTAGACCACCTCAATTGATCTGTGTCTCTTCTTCAGAGTCTGGGTTTCATAATCAATGCCCAAAAATCCGTTCTGGTACCCTCACATCGGATAGACTTTCTGGGGTTCCAGATAGCCTCGTTACGGTCTCTTCTGATTCTTCCTTCTGGGAAGATCTGGTCAATCAAGAGAGAATTGAAGTATCTCTTGTCCAAACAGACTGTTTCCTTGAGAGCGATTGCTCGCATAGTGGGCTTGCTATCTTCTTCGATTCAGGCGATATTTCTGGGTCCTTTGCATTAGCGAGCCCTTCAATGTTTGAAGATTTCTCATCTTCAGAAGGGCCTCCGTTATGCAGATCAAGTTCCCTTGTCAGAGGAGTCCCGTGCAGAGATGCATTGGTGGCTCGATCATATGGAAGCCTGGAACGGCAGAGCCATATTCAGCTCTCCCCCGGATGTAGTGATAGAGTCCGATGCCAGTCGTTGGGGCTGGGAAGCCCGGTGCGGCTCAGTGTCCACGAGAGGCAGATGGTCCAGCTCGGAGTTGAGTCTCCATATAAATTGCTTGGAACTCCTAGCAGGCTCTTTTGCAATCAAGAGTCTTTCCCCCATCAGAGCGAATTGTTGCATTCTCCTTCGCATGGACAATATCTCGGCAGTGAGATATGTCAACAAGTTGGGGGGAACTCGTTCCTGCATTCTGGCGGAGATAGCCAAGGAATTCTGGCACTTTTGTCTTCAGCACAGGATTCTGTGGTGGCGGAGTACCTCCCTGGGGCCAGCAACTTAGTGGCCGATTGGAACTCGCGTCACCTGAGAGACTTCAGTGATTGGAGGTTACATCCCAGAGTGTTCCAAACTCTGTCTGCGAAGTGGAGTCCCTTTTCGATCGATCTGTTTGCATCTCGCCTCAATCGGCAGATGAAACGTTTTTTCAGTTGGAGGCCAGTTCCGGAGGCATCAAGGAAGGATGCGTTTCTTCAGGACTGGTGTCAGGAGCTGAGTTATGTATTTCCTCCCTTCTTGATGATTCCCAGGGTTTTGGCCCAGATCAGGCGTCAGCAAGCGGAGTTAGTTCTAGTGACGCCCCTTTGGAGATTGCAAGCTTGGTTTCCGATAGCAATGGAACTGAGTTGCAACCATCCGATCCTTCTTCCCTTCCGGGAGAATCTCCTCCAGGACCCTCAGGGCTTGTTACATCCATTGATCCTGTCAGGCAAGCTATCCTTGATGGCATGGCGTCTTTCAGGCAAAGATGGGTCATCCCAGGACTTTCGCAAGGGTCTTCCGACTTCATTGCAGGTTCCTGGTCCTCCAGTATTCACAAGAGGTACGCTTGGGCGTGGAAGCGATGGAGTGCTTGGTGTAGTTCTAGGAGTGCAGATCCTTCTTCAGCAGGTAGCTGTCTGGTCCTGAATTTCCTTTCCTCCTTAGCAGCATCAGGTTTGGCATACCGTTCTATTACTAATTACAGGTCCGCTATTTCAGCAGGGCATTTACCAGTAGAGGGTAAACCCATCGGTGAGTCTCCTATTGTGTGTAAATTAATGAGGGGTATCAGGTTAGCTAATCCTCCTTGCCCCCGTTATTCGTCCCTTTGGGATGTTAATGTTGTTCTTAGATTTTTAGAATCCTAGCCTGCTAATAGATTTTTGTCTAGGAAACAGTTATCAGCTAAACTCACCATGTTATTGTGTTTGATATCATGTAAGAGAGTGTCAGATGTTAGAGCACTAGATTTGGCGGGGAATGTTTTTTCTCCTGAAGGAGTCTCTTTCTCCATTTCGCCTAGAACTAAATGCAATTTGAAGTCCGTGTCTTACCCTTGTTTTGTAGACAACCCCAAGCTTTGTGTGGTACAATGTCTTAAAGCTTACGAGGTAAGTACAGAAGAATTTCGTTCTGATATGGGGGGTCAATTACTCATTTCATTAGTTAAACCATATCATCCTGTTTCCTCAGCCTCTCTCGCTAGGTGGATGCGTTGGTTGCTGAGTGAAGCAGGTATTGATGTTTCTAAGTTTGGTGCGCATTCTGCCAGAGGAGCTATGGCATCGAAGTCTTTAGTTTTGGGTTCTCGTTTAGAGGACATTTTAAAAGCAGCAGATTGGTCTTCGCCTTCTACGTTTAAAACTTTTTATTATAAACCTATTGATGATATAGCATCTGTAGTTGTGAATCAGCTTTGAACAAGCATAATCTGAGCCTCCGGTCCTAACATAGAATAAAAAAAATTCTAGCATTCGTGATAAGAATTTTTCAATTCTATTAAGGACACGGAGGCGAGGATTATCCCACCGCACTGTATATATATGATGTTGGAGTGTCATGGTATTGTGTTGATTTTATGTGCAAATTACTGTACGTCAGTGCTATCCCACCCTATTGTTTAGTAATATAAGTATTTCTTATGTTGTTCAGTTTTTATGGCCTGGATTTTTTCATTTTTTCTAGGAAATGATGAGAAGTAATTCGATCTGCCGCGATTTCGTTCTTCTTCCAGACAAGTGGGATGCCAGTTCGTCTGCTTTTCGAGGTTTCGTTTGCAAGTTTTTGGTTAAGACTTTGATTATTTCTGTTGCGAATTTTGGATTTGGATTTGGATTTTGAATCTTGAATTTTGGACAAAGAAAGAGGAGTGGCTTGGTGTGATTCAACACATTATAGGCTTCCTCCTCTATGGTTGATCACGTGTTATGACTAATATTGGGTCATGTAGTTTTTTACTTTCCATGATGTTCATTGGCTGCAAAAATAAAGCATGGAAAGAGAAGCATAATCCTCGCCTCCGTGTCCTTAATAGAATTGAAAAATTCTTAGCGCGAATGCTAGAAATATTTTTTATCCTCCTCTGAGGGCTATTTAGTGTCTCTCCTGTGGGTTTCTCATCAGATAACGAATGCAAGAGCTCACCAGAGTTCCTCTGCACTTCCCTCTTCGACTTCTGCCAAGGATCGACCGCTGACTGCTCCAGGACACCTGCAAAACCCCAACAAAGTAGCAAGAGGACTACCAGCAACATTGTAGCTCCTCATCCCTCCGGCTTTCTCACTGTTTCCTGGTGGTGCATGCTCTGAGGGCTGTCTGCCTCCACCCTGCACTGGAAGCCAAGAAGAAATCTCCTGTGGGTCGACGGAATCTTCCCCCTGCTAACGCAGGCACCAAAGTTCTGCATCACCGGTCCTCTGGGTCCTCTCTCATCTTGACGAGCGTGGTCCCTGGAACACAGGAGCCAGATCCAAGTGTCCCTTACAGTCCAGTGGCCCTTCTGTCCAAATTTGGTGGAGGTAAGTCCTTGCCTCCCCACACCAGACAGTAATCCTGTGTACTGCGTGAACTGCAGCTGCTAGGGCTTTGGTGCACTTTTGCAAGGCTTCCTTTGTGCACAGCCTAGCCCAGGTCCCCAGCACTCTGTCCTGCATTGCCCAACTCGCTGAGTTGGACTCCGACTACATGGGACCCTTTTTTGTTGTGCTGAGTCGACCGTCGTGCTCAGATCTTCTGAACGCCTGTTGTGGTGCTTCTGCGGGAGCTGCCTGCTTCTGTGTTGTCTCTCCGTGTTGCTGAGCGCCCCCTCTGTCTCCTCCTCCAAGGGGCGACCTCCTGGTCCTTCCTGGGCCCTGGCAGCACCCAAAACCTTCAACAGCGACTCTTGCAGCTAGCAAGGCTTGTTTGCGGTCTTTCTGCGTGGAAACAACTCTGCATCCTCCAGCACGCCGTGGGATATCTTTCGACGAAAGGAGAAGTTCCTGTCACCTTCCGCTGTTGCAGAATCTTCAGCTTCTTCCACCCGGAGGCAGCCCTTTTGCACCTTCATCCGGGGTTCAGTGGGCTCCAGCCCTTCCTGCACTCTTGCGTGACTCTTGGACTTGGTCCCCTTCCTTTGCAGGTCCTCAGGTCCAGGAATCCGTCTTTAGTGCTTTGCAGTCAGTTGTTGTCTTTGCAGAATCCCCTATCTCGACTTTACTGTCTTTCTGGGGTAGTTGGGTAATTTTACTCCTACTTTTCAGGGTCTTGGGGTGGGGTATCTTGGACACCCTTAGTGTTTTCTTACACTCCCAGCGACCCTCTACACACTACACTAGGCCAGGGGTCCATTCGTGGTTCACATTCCACTTTTGGAGTATATGGTTTGTGTTGTCTCTAGGCCTATTGTTTCCTATTGCATTCTGTTGTGTTCTACAGTGTTTGTACTACTTTTCTAACTGTTTACTTAACTGATTTTGGTTTGTGTGCATATTTTGTGTATATTACTTACCTCCTAAGGGAGTATATCCTCTGAGATACTTTTGGCATATTGCCACTAAAATAAAGTACCTTTTATTTTGAGTAACTCAGAGTATTGTGTTTTCTTATGATATAGTGCTATATCATATAAGTGGTATGTTAGGAGCTTTGCATGTCTCCTAGTTCAGCCTAAGCTGCTCTGCTATAGCTACCTCTATCAGCCTAAGCTGCTAGAACACTTCTAATCTACTAATAAGGGATAACTGGGCCTGACACAAGGTGTAAGTACCACTAGGTACCCACTATAAGCCAGGCCAGCCTCTTACACTCCGTCACTCCATGGGAGATTTCTTTAGTCCTTCTGGTGCAGGATGAAGACAGGGAGTCCCCAGAGCGTGCACACCATGGAAAGTGTTGCAGTTGCTGATTTGGAGCTGAGGTTGCTGAAGAAAAGTCTCCCTTGTAGACACTTTGTTGCAATTACAACGTTTCTTGGAGCAGGCTGCGGTTGATCAGAGGTCAGAAGAGTCTGAAGTTGTTGCACAGGATTCCTGAAGGAAACTTGCAAACAGAATCTGAAGAGAACCCACAGGAGAGACCCTAAATAGCCCTAAGAGAGGGATTGGCTACCTTATCAGGTATGGACCTATCAGTAGGGGTCTCTGACGTCACCTGCTGGCACTGGCCACTCAGAGCCCTCCAGAGTGCCCCCACACCTTGCAAAGCAAGATGGCTGAAGTCTGGGACACACTGTAGGAGCTCTGGGCACCACCCCTAGGGTGGTGATGGACAGGGGAGTGGTCACTCCACTTTCCTTTGTCCAGTTTCTCGCCAGTGCAGGGGAGAAGGGGTCCCTGAACCAGTGTAGACTGGTTTATGAAAGGAGGGCACCATCTGTGCCCCTCAAAGCATTCCCAGAGGCTGGGGGAGGCTACCCCTCCCCAGCCTGTAACACCTATTTCCAAAGAGAGAAGGTGTAACACCCTGCTCTCAGAGGAAATGCTTTGTTCTGCCTTCCTGGGACCGGGCTGCCCAGACACCAGGAGGGCAGAACCCTGTCTGTGAGGTGGCAGCAGCTGTAGCTGCAGTGCAAGCCTCAGAGAGCTGGTTTGGCAGTACTGGGGGTTCATGGAACCCCCGGGATGCATCGAATTGGCTACCCAGTACCAGATTTGGAATGGGGGGGGGGACAATTCCATGATCAGACATGTTACATGGCCATATTCGGATTTACCATTGTGAAGCTACATATAGGTATTGACCTATATGTAGTGCACGCGTGTAATGGCGTCCCCGCACGCACAAAGTCAGTGGAAATGGCCCTAAACTATGTGGGGGCACCTTTGCTGGTGCAAGGGTGTCCTCACACTTACTAACTTTGCACCTAACCTTCAGTAAATGAAGGTTAGACATAAAGGTCACTTATAAGTAACTTAAGTGCAGTGAAAATGGTTGTGAAATAGTGTGCGCACTGTTTCACGCAGGCTGCATTGGCAGTCCTGTGTAAGGGTTTGTCTGTGCTCCCTATGGGTGGCAAAAGAAAATCTGCAGCCCATATGGATCTCCTGGAACCCCAATACCCTGGCTACCTAGGTACCATAAACTAGGGACTTATAAGGGGGGGTCCAGTATGCCAATTGACTTTGTTAAATAAAGTCACTGGCCTACAGTGACACATTTAAAAGCAGAGAGAACATAAGCACTGAGCTTCTGATTAGCAGAGCCTCAGTGACACATTTAGGCACTACACAGGCATACACATTAGGCCATAAATTAGGAGCACTGGGGTCCTGACCAGCAGGATTCCAGTGAGACAGGCAAAAACATACTGACATACATGTGAAAAATGGGGATAACACGCCAAGGAAGATGGTACTTTACTACATAATGCATATAGCAGATTATGTTTATTAAGATAAATACATTGCCTGGACCCTTGACAATGCTCTCTGCAGCAGGAACAGGGAAGCTTGTGTGTGGTGCTTGCCCAGAGGGTCCTCCCCACATTCTAGTAGGCAGGCACCAGACAAAGGCTTCCTTGTGGGAGAACTTGCATTGCCAAGGGCCAGACATTGTAATACATTTAATGTACTATGTTAAATCTTTCAGCCTTTTTTATGGTCTTCCTGGAAACCTTGTGCCTTTTCCCTTACTGTTTGCTGAAATTAGTTTTTGTTGGTTTTAGGAGTTTGTGTGCTTTACCTCTGCTGAGCAGTGCTGAAGTGCTTGTGTTCACTCTTTTAAACATGGTGAAATTGGCTTATACTCAATTGAAAATGTAATTTACTTAGAAGTCCCTAGTAAAGAAGTAATATACATACTCGGGCCAGTAAATTAAATGCTACTAGTGAGCATGCAGCACTTACTGTGCCACCCACTTAAGTAGTCCTTTAAAACATTACTCATGCCTGGCTGTCATTGCATCCTGTGTGCAGTTTTAAACTGCTGTTTCAACCTAGGGAAAAAAAACCTTATCCAGGCCTACACCTTATTTTTTAAAACACATCAGTCACCCATAGGGTAGGCCCTAAACAGCCCTTAGGACAGAATGCAATGTTTAAAAGGTTGGACATGCACCTTTAAGTTTTACATTTCCTGGTAATGAAAAACTATTCAATTAGTTTTTCACTACTTCACAGCCAAACTCTCCCATAGGATAACATTGGGTTACCTTATTACGTTTAATACATGATATATTTTCATTGGGAGGAGGTTGTAACCTCATTCTTGGTCTCTGGAGAATTGTAATTTAAAACCTCTTCAATGGTAAATTCAGTTTTTAAGTCACAGTTCTGAAAATGCCACTTTTAGAAAGTTGACATTTTTTTCTTGTCTTAACCATTTGCTGCCTGTAGCATGTGCCCTGGGTCACATGACTAAGTGTAGTTGTCAGTTGGCCTTTGCTTATTCCTCCCAGACAGTGAGACATAAAGGAACTAGGAGTGCCATCCAGTCAGAATGGGAGGGTTGGTGCTGGTCCCTGCCCCAATTACATATTAGAGGGTTGCCTCCTGCACACTCACAAAGAACTTGCCACCATGGTTTTATCACCCAGAGATCTTGAAGCCTGGGCAGGGGAGTGAAGAAAATCACAGAGCCAGATGTGAAGGGAAGTTTAGAAGTTTCTCTCACTTCAAAGCTGCCCCAGGTATAAATACTGGACCCTCTGACTCTTGAGTACTCTCCTGGACCTGTGGACACTACAGAAGGACTGCTCTGCTACCAGAGAATTGACTTACCGCTTGAGGCCTGCCCTGCTCTCTCAGAAGAAAGATTGGACACAAGAAGTTCCAAAGGCCTCCTTGCAGCTGCCCATCTGACATGTTGCACAGGATATGACTGAACGTGCAATTGGCCCTGCCTGAGCCCTGCTGTTCTCTGCTGGAGTGAGTTCGAGATCAAGTGGTATCTCCCCAGATCCTGGACCCTTGGGTGCCATCAATTGAGCTCCTCCTGTGAAGAAATCTTGAAGGTTTGGACTCTTTGCAATGTGAAGCTCCGTGGCCTGACTCGTCATGCTACAGCGATTGTCAGTGTGTCTTACCTGGTCTCTGTATCCAGTCCATGCTCCATTGCAGTTGACCTGAACTTGTGACTTTCCCGTGATCAGTCCCAACCAGATAACTGTGAGTGGAACATTTTTTGCTTATTGAAATTGTATATCTCTGGTTTTAATTATTGGATTTTTGTTGTTTTTGTCTAGTTTTGTTTATTAAAGTTTACTCTATTTTCATAAGTTGTTGTGGGATTTTTCTTGTGTTGTGTTTTCACTTTATTATATTTTGGTAGCTTGAAACAAAAGCATTCAGGCTTAACTTAGAATCAAGGTGTAAAGTATTTATGCAACACTCAGTGAGGTAAGTAAAGGTTAATTTAGTACCTGTTGGTGGTTCACCCTGAAAGAGATTATGGTTGTTGCTTGAGAATGGTGTTCCTCTCCTTCAACCAATAACCCAGTCCTACAATCTGACAGTGCTGGGCACCTCATAGGCATTTCTTGTTTTGTGCTTTCATTCATCAGTTTGTGTGGAATGATAAGTACCTCTTTTGCAAGATGTTCTGTCTGCATACTGGCTTTTTTTTTTTAAATCAGTGACTGGCAGATGGGAAATTAATGACTGAAATAAATGCCCACTGATTATTGTAACCTGTTCTCCTTTATTCATGTCTCCACTTGATTGGAATAATTTCATATTTGCCATCATTTTCAGTCATTTGCATTTCACCTTGTATCTGGCTTCTAATTTTGTAGATACTACAGACTGAATTCTATGTCAGTAGCAAAGGCAAGGATTATGCTTTTCTCTTTCTTCACTTTACTATGATTGACACAACAGCCGTTCCTTTTTTGTGTGATGTGCTTTTATGGTATTTATATTTACCGAAATAAAGCTAATAATGATGATGATGACACAACAGCCCTCATCAGACCACAAAGCACTACATTTCCCAATAGACCTGAGGAAAAGAGTAGGCTATAATAGCCAATAGCGTTCTGTATCTCAGTATGCAGTGTTGCCTGTTTAGGCTCCTAGCCTGTTTCATCACTGCTCCCTCATCAGTAAGGTGTCCATTCTTTTATGCTGTTATAAGTCTATTGGCTTTTGTTTGTGGTGGTTGGTTTATCGCCCCATACATGGTTTTCTTTCCTAATGTTATAGGTTGCCCTAGCATGAGATTACGGCTTGCAATTCGAGCGAGCATAGTAGGCCTCGCTGACTGCTAGGTAGTGTGCAAGTGCTGCCGGCACTGTCTTGCACTTCTTAAATTTCTAGAACTCTTGTGATCACTGGGCTTTGGGGATTTATGCAGTTCTGATGTCGATTGTGATCAGACCTGTGCTTAACTTAATTTTTACTGCATTTACTGCACTCATAGGTCAGCTTTTTTGCTCAAAAGTGTTTGCCTGGAGCTAAACGCCTTGCATAAAAACATTCAGTTGGGCACACTGCCCAGGCTCTCTTTTTGATAGTGCTTAAACCCACTGGTGATTGTACCCCCTTCCACTTGCCCCTACCAGGTTTCACAACTCACCAAGCACTTACCTGGATAGTGAAGGGTGTTACAGTACCCATTGTGTTCTTAGCACCTCTTCTCTTTAGTCCTAGTGTATAACGCCAGATACTGTTTTCTACTCCCCTCTCCATGGTGCAACAGGGAGATCATGAGGAGGAAGCTGGGGATTTCATCCCCGGGAATGACACTATTCCGGAGTTGTTTGATGCCCCCATAGTAAGGGCGGTAACCAGTGCACTTAGCACTTTCGGGAAGCCACTTATAATGTGGGTTGCAGCCCTCCAGTATCCCCTTCGCTGGAAGGAAGACCAAGATCCACCCCATGGGACTGATGAGGCCCTGAGAGCTAAATAGCCGCCAAGGCCAGTGGGGCACTGGAATACCCTGGAGACTTGGATGATGTTGTGGATGCCGGCAGACATTGCCACTCATCTTTTTCTCTAAAGGGCAGAAACGTGAGGTTCAGGGCCAGCCTGGTAAAGCAATAAGTGATGTGTTGGACCCCAAAAACATTTAATATTCCAGATCCTAAGCTTCGACAGGCAAGGTCATGCAAAGTGTGGTGAACTATCTCAGGAAACCCTTGGATAAAGAGTTCAATGTTAGATTGTAAGTCGAATGAGTCCTTCCAACCTTGGAGCGGAAAGTGGCTGCAACTCCTGATATTGGCAGTAAAAGTTCCTAGCAAAATTCCTATAAGATCCTAAAAGCCTTACTGACAGATCCTGCTGGGCATGCTAATATAAGCTACTAGATGTGACACGTCCTCTTATGAAATTCTTAGGCATGGTAGATGAGGCCAGAGAATCAAGTTTGCTGATTTCATTAGATCCTGTTAATGTGGGCACAAAATGCTATGAATCTATTGGGCAATGTAAACTGTGCCATCTTGACCGAGATCACCACCTTGCTCGTCAAAGCCTACCCAAATTTGGGTGACCTTGCCACATATGAGGTGAGTCCGATCATAGAAGGTGGCCTTTTAATCGACTCGTTCCTGAATGAGCTGGGCAAATGTGTCCTTCTTTAGAGCAGGCCTCCATAAAGAAAATCTCAAGCCAAAAAGGTTTTGTAAGGGCTAACAAAGGGCACTCAACTGGCCGTTTCCTATCCCAGGACTGCTCCTTCTGGATCGCTTGACACTTTTGACACATGATGTTCTTCTCCTGTAGGGATCCTCCCCGTCACCTGTTCTCTTTAATATCTGTCTGACCGACTACTGACCTTTATGGATCATTTGGATGTAAAGCAATATCTTAAGCTGAGATGAGCAGCTACTTAATGTACTAGACACTCTTGCTCCAGGCTCTGTGAGAAATCTGCTTGATAGTCATTCATCAATGGATGTGCCAAAAGATTTTAACACAGCCTATCTACCCCTTGAGTATAACATCTCCTGTTGGGATTTATATCCTATGGCTGCCTTGATTGGAAGCTCTTGCCACCTCTGTTGCATGACTAAAATCTCTGGGAGTGCATGCTTCTTCACCTTCTACCTAGTTAGGAAAATTCTTCCTTCCTTCTGTCACGTACGTCATTATTTATCAGGTTGTTAGATCTGTTTGGCATTTTAACCCCAGACTTAGGACGAGTATGGTTTGCTTTGCATATTGTTGTATATGCTGTTATAATACATGGGATTCTTCAATCCTTATATAAACAGCGGCCTCTGATTTCTTTATTATCTGCGACTTGTGACACGCTCTTTTGCCAATTATTAAGAAATAATGTCAGAGCTCGACTATTATAAGTTATTACAGTTGAGTTCTGACATCACAGTGCCAGAGCCAGCAGCTGAGGTGAAAGGCAGGTCAGGTCACTGAGCATAATTGAACCTGCTATTTAAAGCAACATAAATAGAAGATTGCTTTTCTTTCTTCTGCTCTATTTTAATAGCTTACAGTGATAAGCAGAGAGAATGTTTATTTTTTTGCACTCCTTAGAGAAAAGCTTCATTCTTGCTAAATGTTTCTACGCATTCCGAGCTAGTGCAGTTTTTTTAAAATCTGACTTGTATTGAACAGGCTCAGATGTCTGTTTGGCACAAATTTCTAACAAGTTTTTGATGTGTTTCATTGTGCACTAAAGGTTTTATTTTTATTCCTCATGTTTGCAAATATGCTCACTCTTTCATATGACAGTTACGCACCAAGGTTTTAAGTGGTTTGTGGGAAAGGTGATGATGTGACCTTGTATTATAAGGGATAAAGTTCCCCCTGGTGTACGTGACAGGGTTATTGCAAGTCACCTCGGAGTTCCAAAACCTTATAAAGGAACTTGTCCTTTGGCCTAGTTTATCTATATGGTTATAGAACTGTTCTGTCACTTGCAGTATCTTTTTAATGTATGGTGGGGTACTTTATCCCTTATTAAGTGTTCTGCTTGGGGATTTATTTCATATTAGCAGCTACAATCGCTCACCATTATCAAAGGCCATAAACATTTTAATACTGACTACCAATAACTTTCTTCTAAGATCCTGTATACAAGTGTGAATGTTAAACATTTTCAAAGGCTATTGTGTACGTCAAACTTAATTGCTGCAAGAACATTTTTCTCATGTGTCCCAGTGCAAACTGAAAAAAATTAGACAGTGTGTGGTCTGTCTTGGGCAGAGCGAGCTTTCCATCCCTGAGAGAAGGATCTGCTAGGGCATTGGCCCTTGCTCCACATACAATCTTCTACAGGTTGAGGTTAGTGTAAGCCCATGGGTTAGCTCAGCCCTGGCATTCAGGTGTGAGGGATCTGAATTTCATCCCTCTTAATAGCAGATTACATGAGTTCTTCTAATTAGCATTAGGTTATGTAGGAATTATGCCAACTAGTTTAATGTTCATTTTCTTCATTTTGTGTAATTTTTTTGTTTCTTGATACCAATATTCAGTAATCTGGGGCATAGCCTAAGCGGAACTCACCCAAACCTGAGTGTCTGAATTGCCTGTTCACAAATTAACCCTCAATAAGCTAAGATGTGAAGCAGGGCATTATGGGATTGTAATGATATTTGTTTTTTCCACTCACTCCTCTTTGCACTTAGCCTAGCAGCACACCGTCATATTGGTGACCACAAGCTTAAATTTGCCTATTGACTTTATTTCAGTGTTAACCACTGCCACGTAGAGGTGCAGATTTAAGAAGTACAGAAGCTTCAAGTATTTTTCCGTTCCCATGTTATGTAATGAGCTTTTGCTCATGTTTTTATTCTGCCTGTCTGCGTGTTCTTTCTCACCAAGGGCTTAAATAGATAAGAGTGTACTAAGATGATGTTTATGGTAATGCAGTCAATGATTTTGTTTTGAGAGAGCATCTTGGGAACCTGGCCAGTTCCAAAGTGTTCCTTTCAAAACTGACCTGAAGTAGCCAGGATTTTTGAACAACAACTTGCAGAGCTGGAGGGGTTTTCTAGAACTCTCCTCTGGCTTGTTTAAGGTATATAAGAGACCGAAAACTGGATCGAAGTGAAGTGATTGAGACAACTGGCAGGCTCGGGGCGCTGATGCCAATCATCCTTCCTGTGAGGGTAGATGTCTTTCTTTTCACAGTTGATCTGGGGTCAAGGACTTGTTGGCGGGAGAAAGATGAAGCAACTGTGCTCCATGGTGATGAATTTTTAATTCCTATTATCTGCTTTGCATTGTGTATGAATATATATATAATAATAATGTGTCTTTGCATATATATCTGCTATTTATAGATTGAAAATTCTTTGTACATGTTTTCATTTCATTATTGCGCATATTTTTAGACATGCACTTGCATTTGTACTGACCTTCCTTTACAAGCCTCGCAGAGTGATTTAATACATGTATTTCCTAGACTAAGAGTTGCAAACTAGAGATTATTTTCAGTGTCTGTGTGTGTGTGTGTGTGTATGTATCAGCTCGGTCCCCAGTGAAGCAAAACAGCAATACTTACTCATTTTCTCCCTTTGCACATATGATAGGTATTCCTTAAGTGCCTGGCGTGATGTGGGAAGGGTGGAGGTGAGAGATCTACTGGGTTTGACCATAATCTTCAGTACGCAACAGGTGCCTAGAGAACATGTGGCCCAGGAACCCTATACCGAGAAGAGGCACCAAGTGCCCAAAGCCCACAACAACCACACTTGTTAGCTGTACAGTTACAGAGAGACCCATTTTGAACTGGTAAAATTCCCTCCCTAGGATTTGAGAATCCCCTAGCCCCCCCTCCTCATTAAACGTTACTAGTAAAAGGAAGTTTACTTCTATTGAGTCGATTTTCAATCTAGTGTAAAATGATGGTCCTGGCAGTGACTATAAGTGATAATGTGTGAGGTCTGTTGATCATTTAACATCATGAGGGTTCCCTGTTTCATGAAAGAAGTAAAACTAGTTGTCTCTTTTTAGCCCTGTCCCCAGGGCAGATATATTCTTGTGCAGAATTTGATCTAGTTCATGCAACCGCTAGATGTTTTATTAAATACAACCGAGATATGTTCCATATCAACAACCAGAAATACCTATTGGGGTTCAGGAGCATACAGCGGTTTCATTATGGAGATACCCTGAAGTCTTGGGACCAGTTTAAAATTGGAATATTTGTGGTAGCTGAGGCAAATTGACCAGTATTAACTGTGTACCCATGGATTCCCCAAAATGGAAATTTAACAGCACCACAGGATAAGAGACATGTTAACTCAACTAATAGTTGGATATTCACCCTCCTGCACTACAAGTTACAGACTTTAACCTTTAACACACACTTTACTTCTTTCACACAGTATACTCGCACCCAGTGTGAACCTGCAGACCCTCCATGCAATTATGGGGAAAGGTGTTACTAAGCGGTATGAAATTCCTATTTAGATCACCTGTGCGACTAATCAATTAGCTCCAGTATATTCTCAGTCTAGGCCCCAAGAAAAACAGAGACCAGTTGTTTCCCGATAAGGGATAGTACCACTGACTCTAGATTACATTACTTTGGGAAGTGTATTTGCTGGTGCCTACACCACTACACATAGGATTTTTTTTAAACCGGTTTTACCAGGTATCCTGCCTAAGATCAGGGACGAAAACTGAGCATCCCCATCTGCCGATTTGGGGGTGAAATTGAAGGAACATTTTCATACAGTAGTAGAGATTGTTCTGAGTTATATAAAGAGTGACACTGTTCTATTGGCCATAAGCCTGCATCTCGAATACTTTTCCACCAAACTAGAGAGAGAGAGAGCTGGCTATAATTATATGAGAATTAAATGCATCAATGGTTTGTGATATGTTTGGTACGCAACAACCGAAACTACAACTAAAGCCAGTGTTAAGAGGGACCACCAAGAGACAAGTGATGAGAAGAAAGTAAAACAATGCCCCCCAAGAGACAAGTGATGAGAAGAAAGTAAAATAGTGCCCCAGATTGGATTTTTACATTGATGATCCAAGACTTGCTAAACGGCAGAATCTTGCTACTTATCGACTGAGAGACTGGAGTGACCAGACTTAATATAAGAAAAGGGAGGAGTAATGTTTCAAAGAGTTAAACGGGACACAAAGTTTGGATAAAAAGAGCATGCCTCCAGAAGGAACTTGGTGCATGGCTCTTCTAGATTGTGTGGCCGAATTGCAGTAGTCTGCTAGAATTTCCAAGGGCTTCTGGCTAGGGCAGCGTGGATAGCAGATTAAAAAAAATGACAGATTCTTACACAGACTTCACAGGGACAATTACAAATTAAGGGTGCATTATTTTGGCATAAAGGGAAGTTAAGTAGCCGGTGAGTAATACACAGTCTGAAATTAATAAAGAGCGCTCACTCGTGTACATGGTACTAGAGGTGGTCAGACCAGTAAATTAACAGGGAGGCTCTTTTAACCCGTACACGAGCTGAGCTCTGAAAATGTTTGTGTAAATCACACAGTAAGTCGCACCCAAACATCACATAAATTATGATAAGATCTCTTCAAAACAAAAAAAAAAGTGCACTTCCTTAACATGTGGAAGCTTCGACATTAATACATTATAGAAGTGCTTGAGAAACACGTATTAAAAGTGATTCTTTAGCATGAACTTAGTGCAGTAAAAGGCAAGAAAGTTGTCATGTAAACCTTTTCGTGTCCAGATTAAGGCAGAGCAACATTATAGTCTGTTGCATGAAATACAGTAGGTAATTTGTTTAACTGGTATTCTGAACGCACATATTTGAAAAAGGATTTCATACCTGATGATGAAGAAAAAGGAGTTTTGGCGAAACAATGTATTTGCCTAAGATCACATAGTTTAAGCAGGGAAGCCGCTATTTTTGCAGTGTTTCTAGTTTAATTTTGTACAAATCAGTCTATAAATGAGTATATTTGTCTTACCTTCTGTTGATGATTTGTTTTTGCCTCTTTGCAATGTATTACGGTTTTTATATAGCACAACGTCAACCCAAAGGTATTGAAGAACTTTACATGACTACCAATTACATTACACCAGGCTAGATTCACTTTTTGTAGGTGCTGGGGAGATTGGATGATCTACCCAGAGTCACATGATGTTTAGCTGTCACCTAGACTTGAACTTAGTTCCCCAATTCCAAAGTTGACAACTCTGGCCATAACACCTGTCTTATCCAGGTGACTGGTTGACACCTGTTCGGTAGAAGTCAATAAGGACGCTCAATGAAGGACCACACGCCAATTATGAATACAATTTAGCTTTACTAGAATTTCAGGTAAATGTATGCATTTAGCACGTCAAGTATAGTAGAATAAGAATAGCAATCAAAAGCATCTATTTATATATGAGTATACTACAAAGAGCAGCTATGCATATATATATAAGCAAATAGTTCATTGACAGATATAAGCTTTGATTAACTGTATACCAAAATGCATCACACATCGATGTTCAGGAAGCAAAATATAAATGAGTTGAATTCTTCAGATAAGCTTTGATTTACTGCACACCAAAATGCATGTTTCAATTACTGCTGCAGGCTCACACTACGATGTTCAGAAAGCAAAATATAAACAAGCTGAATACTTCAGATTAGCTTTGATTAACTGCATACCAAAATGCATGTTTCAATTACTGCAGCAAGCTTGCACTACGATGTTCAGAAAGCAAAATATAAACGAGCTGAATACTTAAGATTATAAACACAGTGCAAGTATAATAATCAGTCATAATAATAGAGCAGAGAAAAAAGGTCTTTCATCCCTGTGTGGAACTTAACTTAGACCATGAAATGCTGGGAAGCCCTCTACCGCCCGCTTGGACCTCTCCCCCTCTCAAGCATCACAGTCTCTGAACAGCAAACAGGGAGGCAGCACTGGGTCTGGAGATGGTAACTTTCACAACCCCATCTGCGAGCTTCAAAGCCCTCACCCGCACCTCAGTGGTTAAATAACTCGAAGCTTGGATTCTATCTCTTTCTGGCATTTTCTAGCTATGTTATCAGCACTTGTCTCTTGGCTGCTCTGCCCTTCCCCAGCCTTTGTTTTCATTCCATCTTCTCCCTGTACTCTCGTTCTCAAGGTTGAGACAGAGTCTCCTACACAAACAAGCTTGAAAATAACATCATGAACTTTTCCACGTTGTTCGGGGGTTTCAGCAGGCATCACGCTCATCTACACTGCTCAAGCTAATTAACCCTTTGCGTCACAATGTCTTCTGCACCTTTCCCTATACTGATCAACACCACATCCAGATAAATGGAGTGTGACTGGAAAAGTCATTGAAAGCTTGGATTGTTATGGCCTTGGGATTCCAGCAGTACCTCGAGCTGAGCCAGAGACAGAGTAGCCTGGCTCTAGCTTTCAGTGGCTTGCCCATCTTTACATGCTTTGATATCCAGGTAGGGTTTTGATGAAACAGACATCTGGATAATTATGTAGGATCTAATGAGGGCTTTTTTAAGTTTCACAGCTTCTCTTTCCAGCTGCCTAGCTTTCATAAATGACTGCTTAACCCACAATTTATCCTTTACAGTTATCAGGCCTGGTGGTGTAAATGGGGATGGCCTGCCAAAGCCTGCTGTAATAGATGTAATATAGCAGAGACAGGGGATTTTAAGGCCAAGGTCAGTCTTGTATTATGTCTTTATTTAAAGATGCATGTTCATTCTGCCAGGTTGAAATCCATAGCAGCAGGGGAGCTAGTTTAGTCTGAGTCTCCACAAATACTAGCTATTCATGTGGAAAGTAATATCGGCTGCCTGGTGTTGGGGCCAAGAGGTGTCAACAAAAACGATTCTCCTCCACTTGGAGGCTCTCACCTCACTATAACCTCAGAAATCAGCACCACATTGTAAAGCTAAGGATACATTTTCTTTTGTAGATTTCTAACAAGAGCAATAGGTTAGGTGTCAATATCTGTTGCTAGGTTAAACAGGACTCCAGCTGCTTTCGAGAATTGTTGCTTCTAGATAAAACACATGGCATCTAATGGAGTCAAAGACTACTCCTTAATTAGGGAAATTAATAACTTTCCCAATGAGTTTAGCCTTAATTGAAAAACATCCAAACCTCATTTAGATTTTTAGGGCTACAAGCCATAAAACAGTTTTAGACAAATTTGCCTCGAGGTCCAAGTTCACCATAAAAAGGACAAATCGTCTGAAGATTTTTCAGGCCATTTAAGCTGCGAGACAACAAAACAGCATCATCTGCAAATAATAATGCAGGCACATTCTTGTTCTTAATAACTAACACGCCTTGCCACTTATTAATGCACGAGTTATTCTGTTTGTTAATATATAGGAGAAATAAAATGGGCGCTAAGACACATCCCTATCTCATGCCACTAGCAAGCCTAAACGAGCTGATGCATTTGCCATGTTTCCAAAATCTTAATGATGTGGATAACCCAAGCTATAAAGCTGAAAGGAAATCCACTAATATGCTGTCCATTTGCATATAATGCAAAATCCCCCGTAACTTGGACTTGTTCACAGAGTTAAAGGCACTGCTAAGGTCCATGAAAGCAAAAAGCAATATTGCACTAGCTTTTGCAACTGCGTATTTACTCAATATCAGGTGTACGTTTAGGCATTGTTCAAGAGTATCCAGTCCCTCTCTAAATACATACTGGACTTCGGATAGAATGTTAGAATCAGCTGTCTGTGTTAAAATTGTACTGAGGACAGTTCTATCACTGGACTTTGTCGTAGTTTGGACTCTTGCTCTGAGCAAGACTACTGGTTTAAGGATGACAGTACTTTTATTGGTAGGCGACTACGTCTTTCCTACAACAAGTCGCAACTGTTATCCCAACCTTATCGGCTCACTAGCAGCACCTCACCAGAAACACAATAGTAAAAGGTGATTTATGGCAGCCGTTTACGCATGGACTCCAAATAAGACATCTCAGGGAGTGTCGTGGTTAAACGGAGATTACCCTTTTCTCACAGATATATTATGTCTCATACAAACACAGGCAATGGCACAGATGGAGTAAAGTTATAATAGCTTTTTATTTAACACAACTGCAATTTGCGATAAGTTGCATTGACTGCAATGATTAAGATAATGAATATAGCAAGTAACAGTATTGTGAAGACGAGAGTCATTGTTACGAAGACCCCCACCATTTTGCAATACATAGAAAAGATATATTAGATGTAATATGCCCTAATACACTAATAAAGAAGGCCTAACCTTCTACCTTTAGGAGAGCTGGGTTTGTTAAACCTAATCTGCCAAAGCCGTGTCCATGAGAGGAGCCCCCCAACCCTCGTTACCTTGGAATGAGGTCTCTATCTCAGACTCCGCAGGGACACGACGACTGGGTCAGCGTCAAGACGACTGCAGCATCCGTTACAGCGATGGTGGCGATGCCCTCTGGTCGGAATCCCTCTGATTATCTGTCTAAAGTGTGATGTATTTATACAGATCTACAAGGTACCCTGACATAGGTGTATTCCTAAACAATAGATAACAGGCATGCTTGGTACGGCAATTAATATCAACAATCCCTCAAAAGTATAGAGAGGTAAAATCCCTAAGTGTGAACACCTACTGTTTGTTTGCCTTTGGTGCTTGATCTTGACGCCTTGGCGCGGTGACACTGATAATGGAACTCATAACAAGTGGCCTAACTATAAACAAGGCAGCCATCTTAGAAGAAATAAATAATGAAATGGGCTAAGACAGAGCAAGCTAAGTAGGTTAAAAGTCACTAAGTGACGGGGGCACGAGTCTACAAGCCAGAGGCTAAGCTAACTCCTTTTATCCCATTAAAACGAACTAGGATTCACTACACCCTCCCCATTGCCTTAACAGGTATGATGAAGGTACAGGAACCCAAATGCTAAAAGTTGCTTCTGAACTAAAAGCTAAAAACAAAAACAAGCTAAAAAAGCATTCACATGTGTTAAAAATATGTCAAAACAAATCTGTTTAAAATATATACAGAGATGTTAATGTCAACTATGACAAGTACAGCGTGCAACAGCAATATGTCAATTTGAATGCATAATTTGGAATCGGGAATGGCAAGTCAATTCATCAAATTATTTGTTATACGCTTGATCTTGAAGAATGTCATCGAAGTCACCAGTCAAGGATCTAAAAAATTAGTCAACATCGTCCGAAGTTAAGTCGAGTGCTGGGCGGACAAACGGATCCACAGAGCAGAAGTGAGCCGTATTTCCTTGTGTATCGTTACTCGTTGCAGTGTCCTCATCTATGGTAGATCTCACAACGGAAGGCTCATAGGTGGCCTCGCGGAGCAACCTCAGTCTCAAGGGGCAAGACCGTGTATGAACCCTCATCGGGGACATCAGCAGTTCGTGGTCCACAGGAGATGTCGGTGCAACAGCAAGACAGACCATAGGCAGATGCTCAAAGAGACACCATATGCAGCGGTAGACTGGTTGTACACACCAGAGAAGTGGCCGAAATGACAACGACCAGTCAAGCTCCAGTTCCACCAGGAAAGGTGCACCGAAGATCCGAACCATGCGCTCACGGCACAGTGGAGTTGGCTGGAGCGGCTCCATTGCTCTGCGTTGCTGGAAAGAAACAACCGCTGCAAATCAGAAGAAATAGCAGTAGTATTCCACCAATTAAAGCCAAAATAATTGGAAAGCCACCAAACACACTTGAAAAGAGAGAATGGATGGCTGATGGAATGACTCCGAAGATAGTCTGGAAGATGGACACGAAGCCAGACCCAACAGCCTTAAAGAAATGAACAATCCCAGTGGTGCTCGAAGCATTGAATATTCTGGATACCAGCTCTCCAAAGTGTTTGGGGAAATTGGTATTTAAAAGGGATTGTATCTCTGCTGATGATCTCGCAATCTGGAGAGCATACGTCTCTTTTGCGGATGTCAAGGCAACCTGTTTCTGAAACAGATAGCGCCTTTAGCCTACTCAGCTTGTCATAGTTCACATTAATAGTATCTATGTGGGGCCACATGTCAGATACTTTTATCTCTCTTGTGGGGGGAAACAAAACATGTCCACAACACATAACGACCTTCGTGACCGAGATTGCGTAGGCAATTCCAGGTCGCATGCCGCAACAGCTTTGATCGTTCAGTACCACATAACTTCCATTGGAAAGTACATGAAACACTGGACGAATCAAGGGGACGGGGGTACCCTTCAGAAAACAGGCCAAATTTGCGACCCCCGCATTGCAAAGACCGTGAAGAGACACCTGTGTGCATATTATAGAATGACGAACAGCAGTCTCACATTCGCTTCCGCTAAGAAAGACCTCCCTTTCACCGTTCAGACATCTAAAGTCAAAGGGCAATTCCCACTCTTCCTTAATAAAGCTTTCTCCTAGTTGCTCATATCGTCCCACTGCAAAATGTTTCAGGCAGCTCAAGAAACGAAAGGTCGAAATCGGTAAATTAATAATGCTGTGTAAGAGCCA
The DNA here is from genome assembly GCF_031143425.1 of Pleurodeles waltl. NCBI lineage: Eukaryota > Metazoa > Chordata > Amphibia > Caudata > Salamandridae > Pleurodeles > Pleurodeles waltl. The sequence goes on from NC_090444.1 coordinate 853,534,683, forward strand.
GATAGTTGAAGGACTCTCCGCTACCGTGAAGGGCAACTTATCTAATTTCTCTACTTGAAGCAGGGTGAAACTAGCCTCCCGTTTAGCCATTGTCTCTTGTTCCCTGGAAAACTTAAAAGCAGTGAAGAATTCACTCCCATTAATATACTTCCATGGAATGTGGCCACTTTTCAGTGTCTGTAATGTCCAGCCTAGCTGCAGGATGGAACGTAGCTGTGTTTGCCCAAGATATAACCAGGACAAGTCTGTCTGAGTGATATCAATAGCCGACGACACTATATTTGATAGTGAATAAATCCTGTTGGACAGTGTATTCATGCCATTGTCGACAACAGCTAATGTTTTTTCCAAATTTTCCTTATCTAGTTGCCTTAAACGCGCAGCAGCCTCAATCTGGGAAAGTTTCCAAATTTCATTGTACATAGCATATAAAAACCTTTTTGAGCGCTGTTTTCTAGGACCCAGCAGAAAATCCTGCAAGTCTATACTGTTAGAAAGATTGTTCAGGTGTTTCTTAACTGCTGTTAACGTGTTTGTTTGCACCCACTGCTGGCACAGCTTACCCACACTGTATGTTGTAACTATACTTGTATGTTGACCCAATATAAAGCGAGGGTCTGGCCTGTTAATTGAAAAAAAACTTGAAGAGTTCAAGAAATGCTTTTGACACTCATTAGTGTTGGTGGGCCATATCAACCACCCGCTGGGACTGGAAAGTGAAGAATTATAGGTACCAGCCTTGACCATTGTATTTAGCCTGTCCTCTGTAACATTAAGAAAGTGTTGCCAATCTTTAAGTTTTGCCGGAGTAGGGATACTGGGCGTGTTCAGATCTTTAATTTTTGCTAACCCCAGACAGGATGTCTGCTCAATAGTGTCATTTATGAAAATCATTTGCACAGGAATCAGGCATGCTCGAAACAAAGCCTTCTTACCCTGTATTTGCCAATCTTGTGTTCCCCATACACTTTTCAAGTCAATAGTGCTCTTCCAATATTCGTATCCCTCAATCGAGAGCTGGGAAACAAAGGGATCTGAATAAATCAGTTTCGTATCTGTTAGCAAAGTTTTCCAAATTTGTGCCGGAGGTATTTTAAAATAATACGACTCTACTTTTTTTGTATCATGCCCAGAAATGTATGTACATTTATTGCTATAATAATACTTAGGACTCCCCACCTGTGGTGTAGAACAGTGTTCCCACTTTGTGTAGTTGAAGAGAGGCCTATATCTAGTGGCACGGTGTAGGTAGTGATGGCCCCAATTCTTATAGCAGAACATTTCCCCATAATTCATTGTATAATTAAATACATCATCACTTTCAAAAGCGGAATAGTCCCTCATTTCAGTTAGCATGGAATCAACTGTTTGGACATCCCAATCATCAGAGACAACATTAGGTGTAATAACATCAGACATTGAAATTTTGAACATGTATGGTATTTGAATAATCTCTGTAGGCCCCTATATATCGAATGGAACTTTGTCCCACACAATCCCATCAGTAATTGGTATTGCTGTAATATTTACAGGGGACAAATCTCTTCGGACCTTATGTGAAGAATGATGTGGTGTTAAAATTTCATCAACAGGCTCCACTGAGGTGCGATCAGGAATATAGTGACCATTTATGAGCAAAAAGAAAACAGTCACAAAACCAACCCATAAAAATAATGCAATAAATGTCAAACAGAAGCACAGGTAGTTCCATGGATAGATCAAATAGTTCTTTTTACTTCTTTTTAAGCCATTGATACAGCTTACTACTTTTTGAAATATTGTCAATCACTGTAGAGGATGAATCCGAAGAAAAATCATCAATGTCAATGAAATAGCCAGAGGTAGTCTCTGCAAACACAGGAACCGCTGTATTCTGATCCACCGCACGTGGAGGCTCTTGATAGACAACGTCCTTAGTCGTGGAAGTGTTAGTGTAAAATACAGCCAAATCTTGAAGCAGGGTGGTCACTGAAGATGTGACTGGAACCAACAAAAGTTCATTTTCTGCCCTCCCCATGGTCGAGGAAGTGTCTGGAACAGCAGTTGACATAGTTGCATAGTCAGTAGTAGTGATGTTCATCCTACTATGTAGATGGATGTCCTGTTGGGTAGTGAGAGGGGATCGGGAACCACCCAAGGGACCTCCTGGTCTACTGTGAAGGATCAGCCACATGGTGTAATTTGATGTCCTCAATGGAGGTGAATCTGTTCGACTTAGAACCAGACAGTGGTCGTAAGATGACAGTCCTGGTGCCTTGTATTCCCAAGACTGGTACAGGTGCTCTGTATGATGGACCAAACTCCTTTTTCACAGCGAACTTCTCACAAACCAAATCCCCAACGTTAGGAATCCAGCCAGTTGAAGTTTTCGCCAATTCCCTTATTCCTAAGGTGGCAGCACTTGCAGATGATTTATCATCACAAAATTGTTGAAGCTCCTGTAAAACAGTGAGACGTTCTTTTATGTCAAACAGTGTTTCTGCTGCCACCATACCAGGGGCATCAAGATCTGGGACATACATAAGTATCCCAAAGAGAACCTCATATGGAGAGCGTCCCCCCAAAGACCGTCTTGGCAGATTATTCAGTGCTCTCTGGACCCCATATAGGTGATGCAACCAACTGCGGCCTGAACCTAATACTCGAGCTGTTAAGGACTGCTTTAGATCACGATTCCGCCTCTCCATGACCGAATTTCCCTCGGGATGGTATGGTGAGGAGTAATGGAGTTCAACACCCATTGTCCCCATGGTGTCCCTGAATGCCTTAGAGGCAAATGCAGGGCCCTGGTCCGAATGGAATGCTGCAACGGCATATGTACCGATAAAGATCAGCAAATCTTTTATAACAGTCCGGGCGTCAGCCGACCGCTGTGGCCATACCCACAGCAATCTAGAACAGGAATCCACAGCCACTAAAATGTATTTGTATGCACCATCAGGCTGTAAGGGGCCACAATGGTCTAGGTACACACACTGAAGTGGCTTGTCAGATACTAAGAGGGATGTCTGCGGAGGGAGTTTGATATTAGAGCCCTTAATCTGCTGGCAAATGTCACAGCAAAGGACATACTGCTTAGTTCGTCTGCATCGACCAGGCCACCAGTAGCATTGCTGCAGAATTGTTATCGTGGCCTGTATACCAGCATGTGCAGAAGCGACACCCTCATGTGCTGTTGTAATCAGCTCTAATCTCTGGTCTTCATTGGGGATCATTCGATCTCCAACCCCAGGAATAGTTGTATAAGCAACATTCTGTGCACTGATATGGTAAGTATAGTTTGTAGGATATCCTTTCGGAAGGGGCTTGCCTGCAGCCGAAGCTTTAACGGCAATTAGTATTTCATTATCCAATCTCGTCCGAGAACGAGTCACTGCAGCCACAGAAGCCGTAGCTACTGATGCTTTGGCCGCTTCATCAGCCAATGTGTTACCGGCAACGTGTATTCCTACACGTTGGTGTCCTAATGTATGAACTACATGGACACATGGTAGCTTATCCTTAAGATCAGCCACCCTCCCCCACAATATTTTGTGTTTAATGGTGTTCCCCCTTGAATCTCTAAACCCGTTCAGTTTCCAATGATTGAGATTTTCATTGTATGACTGGACGCAGTAATATGAGTCACAGACTATGAAAGTCTGGCTTCCTGTCTCAGTGTGTTCAAGCGCTAGAATAAGAGCTTTAAGCTCAGCCAACTGTGCTGTGTAGTCCCCTGAGGTCTGCGTGTAGGTATTGTGAGGGTGGAAAACTCCATCTTCCATCACTCCGCACACGGCTGCGCAAGCTGCCGAGTATTGATGTTTTGTACCTACAGCCAGTTGTGCTGATCCGTCAGTATATATGATAGTATTGTAACTGTCTAGTGGCAAAATATTTAGAGGAGCGGGGTACTCTTGTTCATACTGGAGAAATTCTTGTGTTTGAAGTCTTGGATCGCATATACATTCAGCATCAGTTGCGGTCAGAGACGTTGCCCATTAAATCCAACGTGGATGTAATGCCTTAGCATTCGGAAACGCTCGCTTTAGTGACAGCCTCTAAGGCCGGCACCGGGGAGACAACAATAATGCGTTTCCCCTGGGCAAGTGGCCTCTCTTTTATGACGGCCATCTGAGCTGCTGTCAGAATCTTTTCTGTAGGTGCAAAACGTTGTTCAGCATTTGAATATAAATGTGATTTATATGCTATTGGTACCGTGTCATCCTCATTAAAGGTGACATAAGTAAATCCAAGGGCACCAGCAATTATTCTGATGACCAAGTTTGTTTTATTGTCACATGTGTGTAAGTGTTTAGCTTCTAGCATTTCCTGTTGCATGTCCCTAAGGATGTGTGTGTGTTCAATCGTCCAGCGTCTGCTAGAAAGATTTGGCTGAACTAAGTCATAAAGTGGCTTGATGCGTTTTGCATAATCTGGAATGTATGTTCTGCCAAAATTGAAGAAACCCAGTAATGACTGCAATTTCTTAAGTGTGTTTGGAGGCTGTAGTTCAGCACACTTCTCTAGAAAGTGAGGGGCCAGGCTCTTCCCCTCGTTTGATAGCTCATATCCCAGGAATAATACACTAAGAAAGGCTATCTTGCTTTTCTTAAAATTAAATTTATAACTGAGGTCTGCAAATCCCAAAATGATCCGATCGACCCTCGCAAGATGAATGTCGAGGGCGTCGTCTGTGAGATATGTCATCCACATAGGACAATGCCTTGGAATCAATCTCATGCAATATTGATGTTACACGGGCTGAAAATAGGCCTGGGCTATTTTTATAGCCTTGAGGTAAACGACAAAAGCGTTTCTGAGAGCCAAGTGAAAATACACTTAGGTCCCTACTTTCATGTGCTAAATTCTGGCAGAAAAATCCATTAGATATAGCTAATGTAGTTTTATATTTTTTACGCACTACATTGTTTATCAGTGCTGTGCTGTGTGAATTTTGCATAGCATACGTGCATGTATGACTATTTAAGTGCCTATAATCAACTACTATTCTATATGAATGATCTGGTTTTGCAACGGGGAATAATGGATTATTCATTGCAGACGTACAGGGCTCAATTACTCCCTGGTACTCAAGTTGTGATAGGATCTCCTTTACCGGAGCTTTCGCTTCATGTTTAACAGGGTATTGTGGCTGCGGTTGGGGTGTAGACCTAACGGGAATAATATGACAAGGAGACTCTTTGTCCCAACCTACATGATTGCGGTATAGTGCAGGTGCCTGCGCTAAAGCCCACTACGCAGCATAGGCTCCTTTTGCTGCTTCCGGAACAAGATCGGAGAAAGAAGGCAAAATTACATCTTCCCCATTGCGGGAGCTTGCAGACGTGTTCAGGTGGCCAGTCTCTCTCGGCCAATAGGACATCACTAGTAAGTTCATCCCAAAATATTACACTAATAGTGCGCTTCACGTCTCCCTCTATCTGAATTGTTAAATCATAAACCCTATCAGGGGGAGAACGCGGCCATCTGTGTTTCAACCGCGATGTAATCGCTAGTTGCTGTCTTATCCAGATGATCTTTCAGACTCTGGCGGCATATCGTGACCTCTGCCGCGCTGTCTAACAGAGTCACTGCCCACCTCTTGTTCCTCAACAGCATTCTCAATACTACTGACATTTTTAACTGTCAGTGCTGCCACCTTCTTCTTTTTAAACTGTGGCTTTTGCTGAGGAGTTATTTCTTCTTTTTTTTATGGTAGACTGTGGTGAGTCCTTCTTTTCTTTCACGTATTCCGGACGTCGATCCTGACAGCCCCCTCTCTCGCTATATCTATCCGGTGTGCCCTGAAAGGAACGAGAGAGACGTGAAACAGTATATCTGTCTGGAGTTCAAATCTTCTCCCTATTTCTGAGATTACACCTCCTTTCGGAGTTCTCCGGGTGTGGAGAATCAGCTCTCTTATTTCTTCTTTCTTTGAAATCTTTTTGTTTGTCCCAGCGCTTCTTAGAGCCCTCTTGTGCGTGCTTCGTACCCTCCTTATGGACGGTACTTTGTAACTCCAATTTTTTAGGTTTGGCTCCCAAACTATCCTGTCCTATACTAGTATAGGTATCGGAAATTATTTTCGGTAGCTGTCTCTCCTGTTCCTGGTTTGTAGTTTCCCGGAGACGCTGGCGAATTGCCAGTGCTACTGCTTCCCCTTTAATATTACTCAGTATTATTGAGGATACGGCGTCAAAGTTACGCATTAACTTCATCCCCAGATCCAGGGCTGGTGCAGCCCAATGCTCATTTTGTATTTGTTTTAACACTTCCGGTAAATTGGCAAGTGTCGGGGTACCATGTGTGGTAGGATATATGGCAGCGAAGACTGTACCCCATGTGGCACAGTCATCCACCGAGGGAACCAGCCTAAACGGCAAGCACATAGTGAGCAATCTATGTTTCTCCTGTGGTCCCGTATGGGGAAACACAGCTTCCAGCTGATTCGTTTTCTGGGCAATCCAGAACGGTATTTTTTCCCGTTCCGTGGGCACTTTACCCATAATAGTATGCACTGTTTGTGGATTAATGCCAGTAGCCAATTGATATCCACCAGCCACTGGCGGTGCTGGACGCGCTGGTGTTGTGTTCAATGTTCGCATTACGAACTGAAATAATCGTTTGCATAATGCCACTAATTCATTATATAAAATTCGTAAATCTGCTATCTGCATATTCTGTATGCCTGGGTGAGGTGTATATGTGGCGAACATAGGCCAGGTAGGTCCCTCATTACTTAAGGGACCTAACCTCACTCCTCGTAGTACATGTGGTAGGGCGCCTTCAAACCAGTTCTGATGCTCTTGGTATGTGAGCGATATTTCATGATACTGGTATGCTTGGTACCGTAAAGGTACGTACGCAACTTCATATGTGTGAAATGTGTGCGTTCTTTGGTCAACCTCAGGAAAGGTGACTCAACAGTAAAATGTTTGTTTGGTATGCTTCAGTAGCTTCTATTATCAGAGTAACATCCCCGCCCTCATCTGTAAGGCCATGCGTTAATAAATGTTGTGTTAGTGCATGTCTAGCATTTTCAGGAATGTCTATGGTATCAGCCATAGCTGTTTATAGAAATTGAACACCAAATAGGGAAAGTATTTTCCTTTTATGAGTTTCGAGCTCGAACAACCTACAGCTTAATTAGGTGTTACCTTTTCAGCTGAGGAGGATTCTCCCAAAGACTACGGATGTCTCTGTATAATGGTACTTAGGGTACCTGCTGTCTGTGAGACAGTGATAGTCAGGGCATCCGTAAATTAGTGCCTAAACACCATAGTTGGTGGCGCCATGTCGTAGTTTGGACTCTTGCTCTGAGCAAGACTACTGGTTTAAGGATGACCGTACTTTTGTTTGTAGATGACTACGTCTTTCCTACAACAAGTCGCAACTGTTATCCCAACCTTACCGGCTCACTAGCAGCACCTCACCAGAAACACAATAGTAAAAGGTGATTTATGGCAGCCGTTTACGCATGGACTCAAAATAAGACATCTCAGGGAGTGTCGTGGTTAAACGGAGATTACCCTTTTCTCACAGATATATTATGTCTCATACAAACACAGGCAATGACACAGATGGAGTAAAGTTAGAATAGCTTTTTATTTAACATAACTGCAATTTGCGATAAGTTGCATGGACTGCAATTATTAGGATAATGAATATAGCAAGTAACAGTATTGTGAAGACGAGAGTCATTGTTACGAAGACCCCCACCATTTTGCAATACATAGAAAAGATATATTAGATGTAATATGCCCTAATACCCTAATAAATAAGGTCTAACCTCCTACCTATAGGAGAGCTGGGTTTGTTAAACCTAATCTGCCAATGCCGTGTCCATGAGAGGAGCCCCCCAACCCTTGTTACCTTGGAATGAGGTCTCTATCTCAGACTCTGCAGGGACACGAAGACTGGGTCAGCGTCAAGACGACTGCAGCATCGGTATCAGTGATGGTGGCGATGCCCTCTGGTCGGAATCCCTCTGATTATCTGTCTAAAGTGTGATGTATTTATACAGATCTACAAGGTCCCCTGACGTAGGTGTATTCCTAAACAATAGATAACAGGCATGCTTTGGACGGCAATTAATATCAACAATCCCTCGAAAGTATAGAGAGGGAAAATCCCTAAGTGTGAACACCTACTGTTTGTTTGTCTTTGGTGCTTGATCTTGACGCCTTGGCTCGGTGACACTGATAATGGAACTCATAACAAGTGGCCTAACTATAAACAAGGCAGCCATTTTAGAAGAAATAAATAATTAAATGGGCTAAGGCAGAGCAAGCTAAGTAGGTTAAAAGTCACTAAGTGACGGGGGCACGAGTCTACAAGCCACAGGCTAAGCTAACTCCTGTTATCCCATTAAAACGAACTAGGATTCACTACACTAAGACACATCCCTATCTCATGCCACTAGCAAGCCTAAACGAACTGATGCATTTGCCATGTTTCCAAAATCTTAATGATGTGGATAACCCAAGCTATAAAGCTGAAAGGAAATCCACTAATATGCTGTCCATTTGCATATAATGCAAAAGCCCCCGTAACTTGGACTTGTTCACGGAGTTAAAGGCACTGCTAAGGTCCATGAAAGCAAAAAGCAATATTGTACTAGCTTTGGCAACTGCATATTTACTTAATATCAGGTGTACGTTTAGGCATTGTTCAAGAGTATCCAGTCCCTCACTAAATACATACTGGACTTTGGATAGAATATTAGAACCAGTTGTCTGTGTTAAAATTGTACTGAGGACAGTTCTATCACTGGACTTTACTGTCAAGTGCAGGAGGGAAGTAGAGTGTAACAGCGTGGGCCATGGCAGTTAACCCTCTTGAAGAACAATACTGTAATCTCAGTGAGCGAGGACTGTGGGAACTCACTTTTATATTCAGTTCTTTTCATTAGATTTCCACAACTAATAAGCATACCTGCCTGCAACCTTCCCCGGGGGTGGGAGGGCAATGAAGTAGTCCAAAAATATTGAACACAATCACAGAAATAAAGAAACAGCCCAAAAACTCTGGTCCCACCTCCTCCCATTTCCCTACCGCTCTCACACCAGATCCTGTTCAGCATCACATGCATAAGTGAGGAAATCCACTTTTAAGATGTTTGATATAAGTTGGCCCCAAAGGTCAGTGTTGGTTTTAGATTAATCCCTAAGCATCCAATCCAGGCCTGGAACTTTATTTGATGGACTTTCATGTAAAGTTTCTTCAACTTCTTGGAGAAAAAACTGAAAAGACTGGGAATTGGCGAGTGGTTCAAGGCTGTGGTCTAAATTCTCTGTAACCAGAGGGCAGTGAATTTTTTTTGAAGTGGTCAATGCATTATTCAGTCTTGATGTGAAATCGCAGTGGCTGCATAGAAGGGTTAGCTATTTTACATGAAATGGCAGGCTTCCAAAGTGCCTGGGTGTCTTTTAATTTACTTGGCGGTTTAGTGCCAGCCAATGTCTTTTATTAGCGAGACTACAAGTTGTATTGAATCAACTCTGGGAATCTGAGTCTGGAATGCTGATTGGCTTCACGAGCAGCATTCTCGTCCTGCTGCTCGGTTTCACAACAGCACTGATAACTTCCAGCAGTCTGCACTCCAGGGATAGGCTCTAATGTACTAGTCCAGGGTGCCCTCTAGCAGTCTGCACACTAAACAGTGAGATTAATGGCCATCCAGAGGCTAGCATTAACCTGTTTCCTTTTATGGTCCGTTGAGTGCCTCCCTCACCCCCTCTTTATGGTACCCCACATACTAACTAATAGTACTGGTTAAACGACCACAGAGGAGTTTTGCTCACTATAAATACTCACTCTCGTATCTCCATCCAGAATACAGCACCATAACTTCCTGGACACAAATAGATAATCAGTGGTGGAGCAGCAGATGAGCTTAAGTTAAGGTCAAGGATGACCATTTAGGGTTAAGCCAACAGTCTCTATACAACAGAATTTCAAATAGATGGTGCCTAATATTAAAAACGTTTTCTTGTTCTACTTATGAAAGCCTCATGATGTCATCCTAACTGAAGGTGAGTGCCACCACCCTTTGTTGAGATGTACCTCATAGAGAGGACGGTGGAGCACAGGCATTCTCTTTATGGGACCAATACAACTACAGGGCAAAGATGCTGAAGAATGAACTCTAAAGGACCATTCTTGTGCTTTTATAAAGCACAAGAATGGTGGGACACAGTTTATTCCCCATGTAATTATCCTTTTAAGTGAGCCACAGATTCAGGCCCCCATATCCGCTAAAGCCAGAAACCAAGTGAGACCTATAAGATAGTCTTACTCAAATTACAGTGTCCGGGAGAGATAGTGAGCTTCAGTCCCTTTTTTGTAGTTAAACTCATTGGGTCATTAAGACTAATCCTGGACTGTAAAAACCTCACTTGACATACACGCACTCCTACCATGTAAATCGCTTGTACTACTGAGCTAATGGCAGTTTAATGAGGGGAAAAAATCAAAACATCACATAATGGTAAGTTACCTTGTTGCTGCAGCCGTCTGGCCGATGGACTTTTCCCTGCTTGCAGTGCACTGGGAGATAAAACGACTCGAATGGTGCAACTGGGGAAATAAAAAAAACATTGGGGAGAAACAGAAGATCAGGGGTACCCACATAAGCAGCGGTACTGGTGGTTGCACCTCTGCAAAGAATAACAAGCATTTACAATGCAATGGGTCTCGCTGTAGGAAAGTACCATCTTTCTTGCATGCTACCCCTACATTCTGCTTGATTGTCATTCTGTTTTGACTGTTTCACTGGGATCCTGCTAGACAGGACCCCAGTGCCTATGGTTTGTGGCCTGCTTGCCAGTGCACTTGCACTGTTTTCTAAATTGTCACTGGAGTCCTGCTAATCAGAACTCCAGTGCTAATGCTCTCTCTGTTTCTAAATTTGTCACTACATACTAGTGACCCAGTATTTCACTCCAAATTGGCATACTGGACCCCCGCCCTTATAAGTCCCTAGTAAATGGTAGCCAGGGCATTTGGGTTCCATGAGATCCTGCATCATTTCTTTTTCCACCCATAGGGAGCTCATACAAACACTTCTTCAGGACTGCCATTGCAGCCTGAGTGAAATAGTGTAAGCACTATTTCACAGCCATTTTACTGCACCAGGTCACTTATGAAGTCACCTATGTATCTAACCTTCAGACTCTGAAGGCTAGGTGCATAATACTTGTGTGTGAGGGCACCCCTGCACTAGCACTAGCAGAGGTGCTCCCACGTCGTCCAGGCCCATTTTCCTGGACTTCGTGAGTGTGGGGACACCATTATAAAAGTGCACTACATATAGGTCAATGCATATATGTAGCTTCACTATGGTAACCCTGAATATGGTCTTGTGAGGTGTCTACGAACTGGGAATTGTACCCCAATACTGATTCCAGTATTGGTGACACAATCCCATGCACTCAGGGGGCTCCACCATGGCCCCCCAGTACTGCTATAACAACCGTCTGAGGTTCCCACTGCAGCCCCAGCTGCTGCCACCTCACATACAGGCTTCTGCCCTCCTGGGGTTTAAACAGCTCTATCCCAGGAAGACAGAACAATGCATTTCCTTTAGGAGAGGGGTGTTACACCCTCTCGCTTTGGAAATAGGTGTTACAGGCATGGGAGGGGTATCCTCCCAGAGCCTCTGGAAATGATTTGAAGGGCACAGATGGTGCCCTACTTGCATAAGCCAGTCTACAGCGTTTCAGGGACCCCCAGTTCCTGCTCTGGCACGAAACTGGACAAAGGAAAGGGGAGTGACCACTCCCCTATCCATCACCACCCCAGGGGTGGTGCCCAGTGCTCCTCCACCGTGTCCCTGGGTTCTGTCACCTTGTTTCGAGGATGGTCAGGGAACTCTGGGAGCATCTGAGTGGCCAGTGCCAGCATTTGACATCAGAGACCCCTCATGATAGGTGCTTACCTGGTTAGGTGACCACACCCCTTCTCAGGGCTATTTAGTGTCTCTCCTCTGGGTGTTTCCTCAGATTTGGATTGCAAGACTCCAGCTCTGCATTCTTTGCTTCGCCTTCTACCAACTGATCAACCGCAGAACTGCTCAAGGAACTCCACAACTTGCAACAAAGTATCCAAGATGGTTACTGCAACTCTGTAACTCCAGCTTCTGTCAGCAACTGCAACAGTTTCCAGGTCGTACATGCTCTGAGGACTGCCTGCCTTCCTCCCTGCACCAGAAGAATTGAAGGAATCTCCTGTGAAGGGACAGAGTCACTTCTCTGCTTCTGCAGGCACCTTTCTGCAGCAATGACCGGTACTCAGGGTCTCCTCTCATGATGACGCGCGTGGATCCTGGAACACAGGTGGTGGATTTAAGCGACCCTGACTGTCTAAAGGTGCAAGTGTCCAAATTTGGTGGAGGTAAAAGCTTGCCTTCCCGTGCCAGACAGTACCCCTGTGCACTGTGTGTTTTGCAGCTCCTAGGGATTCTGTGCGCTTCTCCAAGAAATCCTTTGTGCACAGCCTAGCCCGGGTCCCCAACACTCTTTCCTGTGATGCTCAGCTCCCTGAGGTGTTCTCCGGCAGCGTGGGATCCCTTTGTGTAGTGCTGCAATGACCGCGATTTGCAACTCCTTTGTCTCTGTGTCCTGGGACTCCTGTGAGTGCTGCCTGGTCTTCTGAGGGCTCTCTGAAGTGCCGAGAGCCCCCTCTGTCTCCTTAGTCCGAGTTTTAACCTCCAGGTCCCTCCTGGGCCTGGGCAGCGCCTTTTCCCACCAAACGTGTCTGTTTCGTGAGCCACGGCTTGTTTGCAGAATCCAATGACAAAAACCAGCCTGCTTCCATCTACTCGATGTGGGACATCTCATGCACCAAGCAGGAACCCACAGCTGTCTTTGGTGCATCTCTGACTTTTTCTTCGATCCAGAGGTTTCACTTTTGCACCTTCATCCGGGTTAGCAGGGGCTCCTGTTCTCCCTGGACTCTTTAGCAGTCTTGGACTTGGTCTCCTCTCTCCGCAGGTCTTTAGGTCCAGGAATCCATTGTTGGTGTCTTGCAGTCTTGCTTGGTTTTCACATAATTCTTTATCACAACTTCGTGTGTGTTCTGAAGAAACTTGCTGTACTTTACTCCTTCTTTCCCGGGCTCTAGGGTGGGGTATTTTACTTACCTTTGGTGTTTTCTTACACTCCCAGCACCCCTCTACACAATACACTTACCTGGGTGGGAAACAGACTTTCGCATTCCACTATTTTAGTATATGATTTGTGTTTGGCCTAGACCCATTGCAACCCATGGTGTTTTTCACTATTTGCACTATTTTCCTACTGAGTACTTGCCTGTTTCTGGTTATTAGTGTATATACTGTGTGATTTACTTGCGTCCTAAGGGAGTATAGCCTACAAAGTATTTTTGGCATTGTGTGACTAAAATAAAGTACCTTTATTTTTGTAACACTGAGTATTGTCTTTCATGTGTGAAAGTACTGTGACACTACAGTGGTTTTGCAAGAGCTTTGCATGTCTCCTAGTTCAGCCTTGGCTGCTCTGCCTATAGCTACCTCTAGAAAACCTGGCTTCTAGACACTGACTACATTTCACTGATAAAGGACAGTGTTTATAAAATAAACCTCGGAAAGTGAAATATCGCACTTTTATGGGGATTTGTATTATCAACCAAAGCGAAGACATTGGTGCTCGAATGTCTAGAGAAATGTACCATCCTGCACCCCCTACACTATTTCAGAAATTACTTTTTGGGATTCTTCAGTTTTGAAGGGGTGCACTAGCTCAGTTACAAAGAAGTGATCAAGCCATTCTGCCACTTAGTCACACCCACCTTTACAGAAAAGGATTGGAAAAATGCCAAGCCACCATTTTGCGCTGTCTGCATGCTGACGCAATTTAATTACAATATTTACAAATATGGCAGCAGATGGAATTGAATCATTGTTTGTTCTAGCACTTTGTCAGCATAAACTACACCGCTAGCAAAAAAATGACATAACTTTCTTCAGTGTACTAGTTCTTTGTTTCATGAGGAAGAGTCTCAGACCTCTGTAATTGAGGAAAAATGTGCAGCACAACGGAAAAACCTGGTGATCTAACCTATCCCAGGATTGCAAGCAACAACTTCAGCTAACATATCTAACTGATTTATTGTACACTGCAGTGGGCTCAATGGATGACGAGTTAGATTTTGTTAGATAATTACATCAGGAGTTTTTGCATTACCAACAGGCAGTTCTACAAACTCCACATATTTCCACCCACATAAGTATCAAATATTGTATTTTGCAGATGGTTCAGTAAAACTTGGAGTAGACTTGAAGCAGAAGTATTCTGCTACATTTGCAGCCTTGCAGTAAATTTTCAAAGATGAAGAATGTAAAATTTCTTAGTAAATATGAAGGAAAGTTTCAATTCTATTAAGGACACCTTACATTCCAGGAGCTTCAACTTTTAACAATAACAAACTAACATTCCCATCAGCCCTAGGGAAAGAACTACAAATCTAACAACCAATAAACAATGCTCAGTCCTTTACAATCCGGGTCGCACCCCACCTCGCGTCCTCTTTCTTGAATGCGATAAGAGTCTGTGACTCTCTCGTCTCTCATTCGGTTTTGGATCCCTCTGAACCTAAGAAATAAGAAAGAATAATTCTGGTAACAACGTATCGACATTGATGCAGAAAAAAACCAGCATCTTTTTAAAGTAACAACATCACAGATAAGCAACAACATCATAGATAGAAGCAAGGTAACTAAGTTACTTGTCACCATCCCAGGTACCCATCTGAGGCACAATAGTAGTAAGATTAAAAACAGAAATTGAAACAATAAAGTACTTAGAGCTCATGCGTACCTTTTCCATGAAGAAAGAAAACCTCCCCTGTTCGAGATAAGTACAGTCGGGTAGGGTAAAAAGGATCTTTCCAAAGCCTTGTGTGGGAATAATCCTCGCCTCCATGTACTTAATGGAATTGAAACTTTCCTTTCATGTTAACTAGGAAATTTTACATTCTATGTCCGGACCGAAGGCGAGGATTATGCCTGTTCAAAGCTTATCCACCACCAAAAACGCCATGTCGAGCACTGGTTTGGAATAAAACTGCTTGAACATGGAGTCTGAAGACCAATCTGCTGCATTAATTATATCCTCTAGCCGAGCATCCAGGCAAAAAGCCTTAGAGGTCATCACTTCTCTGACAGAATGAGTGCCAAAGAGCGAGATATCAATTCATGCTTCTTGCATTACCCAGCGGACTCATAAAACAATAGTGGGGAGATGAGACTGCCTTGTAGGGTTTTCTTAAGGAAATTAGTAGTGGCCTTTCTCCTGGAGGACGGAATTCTTCCGTCATATCCTCATAAGCTTTAAGGCAACGGACCACACACAATTTTGGGGATTTGTGAAAAGGTGGAAATGAAACCATTCTGGAATTTATTTTAGTTCACCTGGAGATATGGAAGGTTACCCCATCTGGGGTGAACGACCGGCCCGTGAGGGCCTGAGCCCTCACTTTTGACACCCGACAACATGACACCAGGCACAGGACCATGCCCAATTTTGCCGACAATTCTTTGTGACAAAAATCAGTTTTGTCGCAAAGCACGAAAACTGTTTAGAACTATCTCTCTCATCACCTTGCACGCTAGGGAATGTTCACCTAAAGGAGAGCCCCTCCCCAAGGGGAAATGACCAGCTGATATGGCGGACCTGTAAGAGTTGATGGTCCTGTAGACCAAACTTTGAGAAGCTAAAGCAGCCAAAAAGTACAAGATGGGGACCACTGTGCACCATAAGGGATCTTGGTTGTTTTGAACACACCAACGCATCCATTGATCCCACGCTGATTTGTAACGTTTGTTGGTGTGGTCAGCTCATGGAGCCGCCAACATTTGCTCAGTTTCAGTTGATAATCCTGGGACTATCCAGCATTGCCTTAAATCCACCAGGCCATAAGTGGCGTCAGACCCTGGAGTGCCAATGGGTGACAGTTGCCTAGGGGATCTTGCAGGCGATCTGGAACGTGGCCCAAAAAGGCCTTCCTGCGCCGCCGGGCCTGCCTCGCCACAGAGATCTCCAAGTTTCAGGTCGACCTTGATGAGGAGGAATGAGCGTCGGTCCGCCAAGAGGGCACAGTTGGCATTGCCTCATAATATAACTGCCCGTTGTGACCGTCCCGAGACTGTTTCCGGGGGAGATGGGAATTACTGTGGCTTTTGCCTCCTCTGCTAGGTCTAGGATCTTTGTCAGTGGGCCGCTCACAGCCAGGAGTTTGTCCTGGCACGAACACCAGGACCTATAAATCTCTTTCTTGGAATCTTTAATATATCTCTGCAACAAGGTGGCCATGCAGGAGTCAAGTTCAGGTGTGACGGCTACCTTCCCAGTAAGGGAGGGGACCGGGCATTCTGCTTACAAGCACGCCCTGACCTCCTTGGCCAGAGGTTTCCTGAGGCGACTAGCTATGTACTGAGCCACCTTATCTATGGGGGTCCATTTTGAGAAACGTAAATGGATCAGGTCCTCCGGCTCCAACATATCAGAGATGGACTTGTGGGTTTTGGGATCTTCCGGTATCAGAGTGGGACGCCAAGGGCGGGGTGTACCCGCCTTATCTGGCGAAAAGCCACTCTCTTGATCTGGCGACAGGGGCACCTCTAGCAGACTCTGGGGGCTGTCTTCTCCTGAGGGATCAGGTCTTGGGATAAAGGTTTTTTTCAGGGTTTCAAATACTCCCAGATCCAGAGATTTGTCTCCTTTATGCTTCTGCTGCAGATGCCGCAAGGGGTGGGGGCGCACTGGAAGTACCTTAAGGGACTCCTCTTCACAATACTCATCCTGGTGAGGTAAGTTGTATGTGTGATGATAGGCAATAGACCACAAGGGGCGAAGTCCCTGTGTAGAACTTTGACCTGGCTGTCTAATATGTGGAAGATCTTTTTAATACAGGTTTGCGGCTTGTCCAGCTAAGTGAACGTATCCACAAACCTGCCCAGTTGCTTTATGAAGGTCTCCGCTCAAAAGGGTTAGAAGAGTTAACACCTGGGCCGGGCCACGTGCCAGCGCTGAATAAACCGATGTGCTTGGTGGGCGTCAAGCAGCCAAACAATGAAACTTAGTGCTGTAACACTACAGACTTGCCATCAGCAGGTGTCAGGCTTCCAGGTGGCTCGGGGCAAAAGCGCTCCACTGCGGGGTGACTCATCAGTCACTGAAACAGACAGACTGCGCCTGTGCGATCATGTGCCCCTAGCAGCAAGACCGCCGCACCACTCTGCTTTTCTCTGCTGCAACAGGAGCGCTGAGGTGCGATCCAGTGGTAGAAGCAGGGCTGTCAGAAACCTGCTAAAGTTCTTATTCTTTACACAAAACTAGCAATACAGAGAGAGGAAAAAAGCATGTACTTAGCTGCTTGGAAGCAGGAAAGAAAGAGGGTGTTATGTAGGGAGCGACCTGGATTGTAAAGTACTGTGCATTTATTGGTTGTTAGATTTGTAGTTCTTTTCCTAGGGCTGATGGGAAAGTTAGTTTGTTGTAAAAAAAAACAAAAAACTGCTGGAATGTAATAAAGGGGGAAAGCTAGACATAATCCTTGTCTCCGGTCCTGACACATAATTGCAAGCTATTTCGATTTGCCCCGAGGCATGACAATAGATTACTCTTCGAATTACAGAATTTCACATTATTTTGTTAGTCCTTCAAATGCCTCCTTGTGTCAGATGTAGCTTTCTGTGTTCAAGGATATTATATAGACTTGTCACATTGGTTTCAAAGGATAAATCAATTACTGTTTAACAACTTTGGGGAAAGATAGTTGTCCAATAGGACTAACTCTCTCTGGTCGACGTACAGCATATAATGTCCAAGAAAAGTGAAGGCCAACAGTAGCTTAAACAAGCCTGGACAGCTAAGGTGTTAGGTACAAGATTGTTGTATTACCACAACTTATATCTTGCCAAGACAGCATTCAGTAATTGACTGAAGGTGTCTTTCAAAGCTTGTGTGACTTAGAAAACATTATTTGGAACCAAGATAGGTGTGCCAGATCTTTCTGCCTGAGGAGGTGAAGTCACAGCCTGAATCACTTGGGGAGGTGTTGCAGACCCTCTAATGATCCAAGCATCGGAAAAGCCAATAAGTTTTGCCTATGTTGGTTCTGTTGGCGTTGTCAATGTTTTTGAAAGATGTTGCAGAGCAACGCAGGCTGCTTTGCATCATGGATCAAAGTAAGACAAAAGAAAACACTCTGTGGCGCGTACAATAACCTCCCACCTACATCCAAAGGCCGGTGGGCAATGGCATGTCCATCCAACAAGGATGTAAACAATAGAAAAACAAGGGGAAGAGTAAGTCAGGATGCAACATCCAGCGACAACTATTTGTAAGCTTGAGACATCTAATAAAGTGTTATAGAAAGGGGACTATGGTGGCAGTGGAGGCAAATGGCAGGTTTCATACAATCAACCCTCATCCAATTAAGTCTGAACTCTATCAATATGTGTAGGGTGAACAATATGCAGATGTAATGGGCACACCAATTTTCGGAAATCGTCAGAGAGATAACTAATACAAGGTCCCCATGTCTTATCAGAAAGTGGCAGCGACTGTGTCACAGCAGCCGTCCGCTTCTCCAACCCTATTAAGCCGCATAGTTTATGGAGCCAGTCTACAAGAGTTGGGGTTGAATCAAATCCCCATTGAGAAAGCAAAACTGTTTAGCAGCCCTCAGTGCCAATGTAATGGTGCGACCTTTAGTTGACTTAAGAGGGTATGTTGATGAGTTCGGAAGCTCCAATTGGGAAGTAGCTATGGAATTGGGGAATGTCTGTGTCATAGCTCTTACCTGTCGCTTGTAGGACGTCTCACAAGAAGGAACTAATTTTACGACACTGCCACACAGTATGTGTGTCAGGGTACCCGTCTGTCCACAACATCGCCAGCAAGCACTCACTTCCCGTCTTCCAGCTAGCAATCCCTGCTGAGGTGCAGTACCAATAATGGGCTATGTTAAGGAACAGTTCCTTACTAGCCGTGTTAATTGCTGAAACGCGAATGCAGTGCAGTACGTCATGCCACTTGTGATCTGTAAAAGTGTGTTCACATTCCCTCTCCCACCTAACTCGTGCAGGAGTTTTGGTCAGTTGTGGTGATGTGATCAGAAGAGCGTATATATCATATAGTAGTTGTTTGTCGGAGGTGTGAGTGAGCAGCCTCAAACTCTGTAAGGGAGCTGCTGGCATGTGGGCGAATCAAGAGCAGAGATACCCAATGTTAAATGGCTAAGTATTGCCAGTGGGCTGTTGCAGGAAGGCCTTAACCTGACTGGAGCTGGGTGAAGTCCATAATTCTTTCAGGGTCGAAGAGGTCGCCTATTCTTGTACAATTGGCCTCCTGCCACAATATGAAGGGCCAGTCACAGTGGGCGGAAAGTCTGGGTTCCCTATTATCTGTGTCTAGGGAGAGATGGGAGTGGACAGGCCCTTCCGTGTTTGTACCCGATACCAAACCCCCATCGTAGCTCGCAGTACAGGGGAAAGGTACACTCCAGGTGGGTGGTGCGCTTTTGGTAGCCATGGCACCTTCCAAATGTGCACTCCAGCTTCCGCCTGGTCAATAAAGCACCAGTGTTTTTCAGTGCTCTGGTGGGACCATTTCGCCGTATAGCGCAATTGGGCGGCTTGGTAATAGTTCATGAGATGGGGGACTCCCAACCCTCCCTCTGCCTGTGGTAAGTAAGCCTGCGCTTTCGCCATTCTTGCCGCCTTGCCCTTCCAGAGGAAATCCCAAACGAGATTTTGCAACTTATCCAGCATCTATGAGGAATGCTGTAACAGCAATTTCTGCATACATATAACACCTTTGACAAAAGCATCATTTTGTCCACTGCCAAATGACCCAGCCAGTAGAGGCCATAGCCCTTCAACTTGGACAGATCTGAGCGAGCATTCAGCATGAGCGCAGCATATTGTGTTCTGCCATGGATGCTGGTGTAGGGGGTATCTGTAGGCCAAAATATTTCACCCCCTACTTGGGCCAGGTTAATGGGAAGGCAGTCAGGAAGTGTCAGCTGCGGGTACTGTGAGGTTTAGAATTGATAATTTATGCAAGTTAGTTTCAAAACTGGATATCTCTCCAAAACTTGCCAGTTCCTCCATGACCGCTGGCAAGGAGTCCTGCGACATTGATAAAAGAAGCAAAACATCACCTGCATAGAGTACAAGTTTGTGCCCTCTGCCCCCCATAGGTATGCCCGATACACACAGATGACAGCGTAGCCGTTCAGCAAAGGGCTCCATGTATAGGATAAATAATAATGGTTATAGGGGACAGCCCTGTTGTGTGGCCCTAGCGATGGAAAAGTGTCTGGACAAGGTTCCATTAACACGCACCATAGCCTTGGGTGATTCATAGTTGCATTGAACTCACTTACAAAACCTTGGGTCCATTCCACTTCGAGCCAGCACTGCATGAAGCTACTGCCATTGTACTTAATCAAATGCCATCTCTGCATCAATGGGTAGGGAGAGAGCAGGCACTGGAGAGCGTTGTCTTGTCCAAGAGGTGGCAAAGACATTTAGGCCCTCATTCTGACCTTGGCGGTCGGCGGAGAGGCGGCGGTCGGACCGCGAACAGACCGGCGGTATTAAAAATGGCATTCTGACCCTGGCGGGAACCGCCAACACAGCCCGCCAACTTAACACTCCGACCGCCACAGCGGTACAAACAAACAGCGCGGCGGTTCCCGCCAACAGCCCGGCGGCAGACAAAGTACCGCCCACCCTATTACGACCCACCAATCTGCCACCTTTTCCGGGGCGGGAGCACCGCCGATAAGAACACGGCGGAAACAGACTACGAACGGGAAAACGCTCACCTCTACGCACTCCACGCGAGATTCCGGCAGTATGGAGCCAGAGTTACAGGTCATCCCCGCACTCCTATTCCTCCTCATATACCAGGAGCACGCCCGGCGGCGCGGAAGACATCGGTGAGTACTGCACCTACGACACAGGGGAGGGAAAAGATTACCGGCACACACCCACCCACCCACACCCACTACAACACACACATCAATGCATTCCCACAGATCACTGTCACAACCCACAAACCACCCCCCTCCGAAATAATGCAAAGACCAAAAGAAGAGATCATAAACGGGCAGATATATTGAAATATGTACGCCATTAATCCCAAAAAATAAATAAACTATGTACAAAATATATACAGCTACTAAATGTAGTCCAACCACTGTCCGTGGATCACAGGGGTCCTGTGCAAAGGGGCAAGGCCCAGTCCCACGACAAGAACTCCACGGAGAGAACACTGCAGGGGCATCAGAAAGAAAATAGGACAGGCACCTCAGGGGGAAGGGAAGGGGGGGCACCTCAGCCACTTGAGTACACGACGCCAGATCCACGAGGGGACTCCATGACCACTGGCCCATCCTGGGGAGAGCAAAGCCACAGTCCAAACAGTCCATACAGTGGGTGGCCTGCCCACTGGCCCATCCTGGGGAGAGCAAAGCCACAGTCCAAACAGTCCATACAGTGGGTGGCCTGCCCACTGGGCCATCCTGGGGAGAGCAAAGCCACAGTCCATACAGTCCATACAGTGGGTGGCCTGCCCACTGGGCCATCCTGGGGAGAGCAAAGCCACAGTCCATACAGTCCATACAGTGGGTGGCCTGCCCACTGGGCCATCCTGGGGAGAGCAAAGCCACAGTCCATACAGTCCATACAGTGGGTGGCCTGCCCACTGGGCCATCCTGGGGAGAGCAAAGCCACAGTCCATACAGTCCATACAGTGGGTGGCCTGCCCACTGGGCCATCCTGGGGAGAGCAAAGCCACAGTCCATACAGTCCATACAGTCCATACAGTGGGTGGCCTGCCCACTGGGCCATCCTGGGGAGAGCAAAGCTACAGTCCATACAGTGGGTGGCCTGCCCACTGGGCCATCCTGGGGAGAGCAAAGCCACAGTCCAAACAGTCCATAACAGACCCCACTGCCACTGGAGGAGGCAAGTTGGCCAGAGGACATCCTGCAGCCCTGCCCGAGATAGATCCTGCCCTGCCACGTCTGCCAAAGGGCCAGCGGTTCTTGCCTTGAAGGGCCCAGTTCATCGGTTCTTGCCTTGAAGGGCCCAGTTCAGCGGTTCTTGCCTTGAAGGGCCCAGTTCAGCGGTTCTTGCCTTGAAGGGCCCAGTTCAGCGGTTCTTGCCTTGAAGGGCCCAGTTCAGCGGTTCTTGCCTTGAAGGGCCCAGTTCAGCGGTTCTTGCCTTGAAGGGCCCAGTTCAGCGGTTCTTGAGACGGCGGGGCCCAGTTCAGCGGTTCTTGCCTTGAAGGGCCCAGTTCAGCGGTTCTTGCCTTGAAGGGCCCAGTTCAGCGGTTCTTGCCTTGAAGGGCCCAGTTCAGCGGTTCTTGCCTTGAAGGGCCCAGTTCAGCGGTTCTTGCCTTGAAGGGCCCAGTTCAGCGGTTCTTGCCTTGAAGGGCCCAGTTCAGCGGTTCTTGAGACGGCGGGGCCCAGTTCAGCGGTTCTTGCCTTGAAGGGCCCAGTTCAGCGGTTCTTGCCTTGAAGGGCCCAGTTCAGCGGTTCTTGCCTTGAAGGGCCCAGTTCAGCGGTTCTTGAGACGGCGGGGCCCAGTTCAGCGGTTCTTGCCTTGAAGGGCCCAGTTCAGCGGTTCTTGCCTTGAAGGGCCCAGTTCAGCGGTTCTTGCCTTGAAGGGCCCAGTTCAGCGGTTCTTGCCTTGAAGGGCCCAGTTCAGCGGTTCTTGCCTTGAAGGGCCCAGTTCAGCGGTTCTTGCCTTGAAGGGCCCAGTTCAGCGGTTCTTGCCTTGAAGGGCCCAGTTCAGCGGTTCTTGAGACGGCGGGGCCCAGTTCAGCGGTTCTTGCCTTGAAGGGCCCAGTTCAGCGGTTCTTGCCTTGAAGGGCCCAGTTCAGCGGTTCTTGCCTTGAAGGGCCCAGTTCAGCGGTTCTTGAGACGGCGGGCCCAGTTCAGCGGTTCTTGCCTTGAAGGGCCCAGTTCAGCGGTTCTTGCCTTGAAGGGCCCAGTTCAGCGGTTCTTGCCTTGAAGGGCCCAGTTCAGCGGTTCTTGCCTTGAAGGGCCCAGTTCAGCGGTTCTTGCCTTGAAGGGCCCAGTTCAGCGGTTCTTGCCTTGAAGGGCCCAGTTCAGCGGTTCTTGCCTTGAAGGGCCCAGTTCAGCGGTTCTTGAGACGGCGGACGGTCTATGGCCAACTGCTAAATGCCTGGTGGTGCCCTCCTGGGCAGCGGGGATGGTGCTCCTTCACTGCCCACCTGGGCTGTGGGTGGTGGGGCCCTCCTGGCCAGCTGGGCTGGGTCCTCCCTGGGCAGCGGCTATGGGGCTGGTGGGCTCTCCCGGGGCAGCTGTGCCGGTTCCTCCCGGGGCAGCGGCTATGGGGGTTGTGGGCTCCTCCTGGGCAGCAGGCCTGCTGCCTGACCTCTCCAACTTGCTGCCCTTGCCCTCCTTAGTCGTCGGCCTGTGGCCCTTTCCTCCCTTTGGAGCTGTGGCAGGTGACTGTCTCTGGGTGGTGTCCGGGGGGGATGTAGAAGGCGGGCTCCTGCGGCGCCCCTTC
Source organism: Pleurodeles waltl (assembly GCF_031143425.1). Taxonomy (NCBI): domain Eukaryota; kingdom Metazoa; phylum Chordata; class Amphibia; order Caudata; family Salamandridae; genus Pleurodeles; species Pleurodeles waltl. The sequence continues at coordinate 853,558,237 of NC_090444.1, forward strand.
CGCCTTCTGCTCCTCTTCCCAGGGGGTGGGCTGGCTGTCCCCTTGCTGCTGGGCGAAGATCCAGACATGCGGGCTGGCGGGCTCCAATACCCCTGCACCCTTGTCAAGGGGGCTGCAGGGCTGGTGGTGGCTGAGGTGCTCTTCTTACCCCGACGAGAAGGAGGGGGGGGCTCAGGGTCAGGAAAGAAGTTAGTAGTGGCGAGGAAGAGCTTCTTGGGACAATGGAGAGTGGTAGGTACAGTGGGAATGGGAGTGGAGGGAGAGGATGTGGTTGTAGGTGAGTCACGTTTGCTGTCTTTGGGTGCAGGTGCAGGAGGGATAGGCTGTCGTGAGGTGGATGGCTGTTGGGTGGGTGGGTGGCTGCGTTTGTGTGGTGTGGAAGAGGGGGTGACAGACACAGTGGGAGAGGACACAGGGGACGTGTAAATGGCAGTGGGGATGGTGACTGCACGTGTGCGGACTGGAGTGGAGGGTGTGCTGGTGATGGAAACACTGGCTGATGGTGAGGTGAATGGAGGTGTGAGTGTAGACGTCACAGGGAGGGAGGAGGGAGACGAGGAGGTGGGGGTCACAGAGGTGGTAGTGACTGTTGGCATGTCTGCATCGGAATGTTGCGTGTGTGAATGTCTGCGTGATCTGTGGTGCTTATGTTTGGATGAGCTTCTCTTGGGTGTTGAGGTGTGTGCAGGCTGGTCTGATGGTGTGGGTGGGACAGGCAGAGGAACAGGAGACTGGGAGGAGGGAGTTAGTAGAGGCAGGCAGGAGACAGGGACAATGGCTGCCGTCAGTGCTGAGGCCAGAGCCTGGAACGATCGCTGATGGGCAGCCTGACCCGAATGAATGCCCTCCAGGTACGCATTGCTGCGATGAACCTCCCTCTCCACCCCCTGGATGGCATTCAAAAGGGTAGTCTGCCCAACAATGAGCGTTCGGAGGAGGTCAATGACCTCCTCACTGAGGGCAGCGGGGGTAACAGGGGCAGGGCCTGAGGTGCCTGGGGCGAAGGAGATGCCTGGCTTCCTGGCAGAGCGGGCACGGGGCGAACGCGGAGGGGCTGCTGGGAGGGCGGAGATGGTGCGCTGGGTGGCGGCTGTACCTGTAATGGCGGGGGGCACGGATGGTGCCACCCCCGCAAGGGAGCCCCCTTCCGAGGACGTGTCCGTGTCGCTGCAGGCTCCAGTCGTCCCCGTCGTGGAGCTCCCCTCGCCCTCCGTCTCACTGGTCCAGTCTGACTCTGTGGCATGGCCCTCCTGGGCCATGTGAGATGCAGCTCCCTCCTGCCCCGATGCCACTTCTCCTCCGCCTGATGATGCTGATGCACACAAGCACAGAAAGACAAACAAAAAGGGGGGGGGAGAGAGAAATAAAGGGATATTGAGTACATGGATCTCCGGTACAGTTAGCGGACATGACAGACACAGATGCCCCCTGCACTAAGTTGCGCACTTGGGGTCCGCTACGCATTCCGTGGAACATGCCCTACACGCCTAGAGTTGTCAACTGCACCCATGGATGACACGGCCCAGGGATGGCTGTACTGACACACTACTGAGGGTGGTGGCTGGGGACACAGGGGCTTACGGGGGTGCCCAGCCTACAGATATCGCCCTGGCCTAGGGGGACCCACAGCCCTCCTCCCCCACCCAGACACCTCCACTGCACGACAACAGAGTAGATGATGCTTGTACTCACCCCCTTGTGTCTGCTGTGCTGCCCTCACGCGCCCATCCAAATCAGGGTAGGCCACCGCCAGGATCCGGAACATCAGGGGGCTCAGTTGACGGCAGGCACCCCGCCTACGTTGGGAGGCCATCCCCAGCAGAGACTCGGCGGTCTTCTTGGTCCCGCGGCGGATGTCCTCCCACCTCTTGCGGCAGTGGGTGCCCCGTCGATGGTGGACCCCCAGGGCCCGGACTTCCTTGGCGATGGCACGCCAAATCCCGATCTTCTCATGGGCGCGGACCTATGTGACACGTACAGGGAGGGAGAAATACCACGTTCAAGTTACTCAGCATTTTCCTTTCCAGTGGCCCAACGCCCCCCATCCCCGCCAGGCCCCCCGCCAGGCCCAACATGCCCCCCATCCCCGCCAGGCCCCCAAGCCAGCCAGTGGCCCCAAATCCAGATAGAATTAAACTCACTTGTTGGTCTGGAGGACCGTAGAGTAGTGCATACTGGGGGAGGACCCCATCCACAAGTTTCTCCAACTCCTCTCCAGTGAAGGCAGGGGCCCTTTCCCCAGTCGCAGCAGCCATTGTCCCTTCCAGACCGAGGTCACAGCAACACTTGCAGTATAGGTCCTCTCCTGTGAAAGTTCAAGTCGCAAGTGGATAAGTAGATAGAAAATGGCGGTCACGTCCGCGGCGGTGCGTACCGCGGCGGTGTGTCCCGCCACCGCCGGCGCCCTTCGCCATTGGCTCCTGAAACCCATAGGCTTCAATGTTAACCAATGCGGCTTCGCGCCGCGGTCTTGGCCCGCCGCCCGCCGCGGTGTGCCACGCCAGCGCATTGACCTCACATCCCATTGTCACACTTCACAGGTCAGGCAGCCGCCATTTCCAGGGCCCACATGGTTCAATTTCAACTGCGTCACACAGGCCTAGGCCTTGCATAGCCACTCATACACGCCATTCACTGCATAGAGAATCGTATACTGTGCTAGCTGTGAGTACGTACCTGTGGGTTGCCTGACTGTGTGCTCCATGTTGTCCTTCCTAGGCACCGTCCGCTGGGTTGGGCGAGGAGACGGATGAATCCTCCCGTGTACCGACCGCTGGTGGACCTGTCGACAATGGAAGAACGCCACATTATCCTGACCTACCGTCTTAACCGTGCCACTATCCATGAACTGTGTGCCCGGCTGGAGCCCGACCTGATGTCCCCCATCCGCCAACCCACAGGGATTCCCCCTCTGGTGCAGGTCATGTCAGTACTCCATTTCTTGGCAAGTGGGTCATTTCAGACAACCGTGGGAATTGCTTCTGGGATGTCTCAGCCCATGTTTTCAAAGGTGTTATCCAGAGTGTTGTCTGCCCTGATGAAATCCGTGAGGAACTACATCATTTTCCCTGAGGTGGGCGAACTGGCTACAGTGAAGGGTGATTTCTACGCCCTTGGACATATTCCCAACGTAATTGGTGCCATTGATGGGACCCATGTGGCTTTGGTTCCCCCAAGAGACAGGGAGCAGGTGTACAGGAACAGAAAAAGTTACCATTCAATGAACATCCAGGTGGTGTGTTTGGCTGACCAGTACATCTCGCATGTAAATGCCAAATTCCCAGGGTCAGTGCATGACGCCTACATCCTCAGGAATAGCAGCATCCCTTACGTGATGGAACAGCTACAGAGACACCGTGTATGGCTAGTGGGGGACTCTGGGTACCCCAACCTGTCGTGGCTACTGACCCCAGTAAGGAATCCCCGGACCAGGGCAGAGGAACGGTACAATGAGGCCCATGGGCGTACTAGGAGGGTGATCGAACGCACCTTTGGCCTCCTAAAGGCCAGGTTTCGCTGCCTGCATATGACCGGTGGATCCCTAATGTACTCACCTAAGAAGGTGTGTCACATCATCGTGGCCTGCTGCATGCTTCACAACCTGGCTTTGCGCCGCCAGGTGCCTTTCCTGCAGGAGGATGGTCGAGACGGTGGTGTTGTGGCAGCGGTGGAACCTGAGGAGAGTGACGAGGAGGAAGACGACGGGGCTGAAACAGACAACAGGGACAGAATCATTGAACAGTACTTCCAATAGGACACAGGTAACATTTCAAAGATAATTTAGTAAAAGTTAACTACTCTGCAGCATCTCTGCTGCCTGTCTATTTGCCCCAGTGTATGATGACTGAGTTTTGGCTTTTCCCTCCCTATTTCAGATCTGGGGTCCCCACTACGAGTCCTGTGCTTCGTTTCCCCATGGACTACAGCTTTGTGGCAGCTGTTTGTTGACTTCACCATGTACAAGGACATATTTGCACTGTCATGTCAATTACAATCTATTGAAATCACAGCCAGACTCCTGATATTTTGGTGCAAAATAGGTGTTTATTGAAGTGCTCAAAATGGGATGGGTGGTTTCAAGTGGGTGGGGGCTATGGTGAAGGAATGACCATGGCAGAGTCCAGAGTAACAGTCACACAGGTGCATTGTCCAGAGGCCTGTGGAGAGATGGAGCATGGGCAGTTCGAGGATGGACAGGGTGACAATGTGGGACAGTGGGATGACATCAGGTGGTATCCATTGCTGGCGGGGGTCTTGACATCCTACTCTGTCTTGCGAGATCTCAGGGCCCTCTTGTGGGGTGGTTCTTCTCCTGCAGGAGGTGGGGGTCTGGTGGGCTGCTGCTGTGCGGGGGCCTCCTGTCCACTAGCGCCGGCGGAGGTGGATGGCTGTTCTTGGTCCCGGCTAGTGGCAGGGGCCCTTGGGTGTTGTTCAGTGTCCGCCCTGCTGTTTACGAGGTCCTGCAGCAGCCCTACCATGGTAACCAGGGTGGTGTTGATGGCTCGGATGTCCTCCCTGTACCCCCGATAGTGTTCCTCCTGCAGCACCTGGATCTCCTGGAACCGGGCCAGTACCGTCGCCATCGTCTCCTGGGAGCGGTTGTATGCTCCCATGATGGTGGTGAGGACCTCGTGGAGAGTGGGTTCCCTGGGCCTCTCCTCCCCCCCCTGTCGCACAGCTGCCCGCCGAGTTGCCCTGTTTCCCTGGGCCTCTGCCCCCTGGCCGGTGTGCCCACTACCACTGCCCCCAGGTCCCTGTTGTTGTTGGGGTGGTGGGTTATCCTGGGTGCCCTGTAGTGGTAGACACACCGCAGATTGACGCGCCCTGGAGACAGAGGCATGGGCCCGCTGGGTGGGAGCTGTGCTGGTGTTCCCAGAGGGGTTAGGGTCTATAGTGGCCTGTGCCTGTGTGAGGGGAACCGACTGTCCAGAGGTCCCCGATGGTCCGGGCTGGTCATCGGTGTCCAGATCGACAGAGCTGCTGTCATCGCTGACGGCCTCTTGGGTGGGGGGTGTGGATAATTCTGGCCCCTCCGCCGCGGTGTGTTGACGGTCGGGTCCTGCAGGGGTATAGAGGTATGGTTATAGTTTCAATGTGTCGCATATGGGTGTATCTGTGGGTTCTCGTGTCCCCAAGTGCTGGCATTCGTGTGTGGGGGCTTTGGTGAGGGTGGCTTGTGGGGGGGATGTGTATATGCATTGGGCATGCTTTGGTGATGGGTGTCCATGCTTAGTGGACGCATGCAGGCCTAGGTTTTGGGATGAGTGGGTTGTGATGGTGAGACATTGGCGGGGAATAGGTGTGGTGGGGGTGGGGGTGAGGATGGTGGTGGGGGTGAGGATGGTGGTGGGGGTGAGGGTGGGGGTGAGGGTGGGGTTCGAGGATGGGGGTGAGGGTTGGGGTCTGATTTGGCATGCAGGTGGGGGGGAAGCAGTATTGAAGCTTCAACTTACCAGTATCCATTCCTCCGCCGACTCCTGCGAGGCCGTCAGGATGCAGGATGTTCAAGACTTCCTCCTCCCATGATGTGAATTGTGGGGGTTGAGGTGGGGGTCCTCCGCCAGTCTTCTGCACGGCGATGTTGTGCCTGGATACCATGGAACGCACCTTCCCCCGTAGGTCGTTCCATCGCTTCCTGATGTCTTCCCGATTTCTGGGGTGCTGTCCCACTGCGTTCACCCTGTCGACAATCCTCTGCCATAGCTCCGTCCTCCGGGCAATGCTGGTGTATTGGACCTGTGTGCCGAACAGCTGGGGCTCTACACGAACGATTTCCTCCACCATAACCTTGAGTTCTTCGTCTGTGAAGCGGGGTTGTCTTTGGGGTGCCATGGGGTGGTGTGTATGATGTGTGGGGTGGAGTATGTGTATTTAAGTGAGTTGAGTGTGGTGGTGTGTGTTGCTTTGTGTGTGGATAGTGTGTGGGTGATGGTGTTGAGTGGCTGTGGCTGTTATGTTTTGGATGCTGGTGTCTCGCTCTTGCCTTCTTTACGATTTTGTAAGCGTAGGGGTTTGTGGGTGATGTGGGTGGGTGTTTTATATTGTATTGTGTGTGTGGGAGTGGTGTCTGTATGTGTATCAGGTGTGTGGGATTCAAATCGTCCAATGTGGGTGAGTTTTGTTCGTTGGTGTGTATTCTGACCGCGCCGGTGTGTCCCGCCAATGGAATACCGCGTTTGAATGACCGCCGCGTGGATTCGTGGGTCGTAATGGGATGGGCGTATTTCTGTTGGCGTGGCGGTGGAGGTTTGGTCACCTCCACCTTTCCGCCGACCGCTGGTCTGGCGGTCTGTTGTGGCGGTCGGATTTTCGGAGGTTTGCCTTCTGCGGGTCAGAATGACCGTGGCGGGCTTCCGCGACCGCGGCGGGATTATGGAGGATTTCTGACCGGCGGTAGGCGCCTTTTACCGCCGAGGTCAGAATGACCCCCTTAGTATTGTCGCTGCAGCACCTTTCAAGGATAAACTCAGTTTTGTCTAGGTCCACCAACTCCTTCATGTAAGGGGGAAGCCTGTTAGCTAAAATGCTTGTAAATACCTTTGAATCCACATTTAGTAGGCAAATGGGATGATAAGAAGAGCAACACAGGGGGGTCCTTCCTTGGTTTGGGAATGACCTCAATGGTTGCCAGTTGCATTGTGGGAGTGAGTGAGCCAATGACACCAAAATCATTATACAGCCTTGCCAATATGGGGGCAAAAAGCGTCCCAAATGCTTAGTAGAATTCCACACCATACTCATCGTGACCAAGAGCCTTACCAGTTTGGAGACGTTGTTTTGGCATAAGTACTTCATTGGAAGTTATAGCCTTGTCTAAACTGGCAACACCAGTCGGGGGAACCTGAGGCCAGAGACAGAGTCCAGAAATGTCTCAATTTTACTGGCATCCAGCTCATCTGCGGCTTAGAGGGTGGCGTAGAATGATTCTAAACTCTTTAGTGATCAGTTCCTCAATATCTGGGTGCCATCGACCAAACTTAATTTCTCCATCCGCCGCTTCACTGCTTCGGGAACGGAGGAGGTGAGCCAGGAGGCGTCCTGCTTTGTGATCCTGTGCATCTGTGTTAAGGTTTCAAGTTTCCTGATCATGTGTTCAGCTGCAAGCATTTATTGCGTCTATCCGTGTTCAGCCACTCTGTACTGGATATGAACTGACCCCTTACAACTGCCTTCAGGGTGTCCCACAGTAGTACAGTGGTTGTCATCAGGGTTTCATTTGTGGCAGAGAAGGCCTCCATTGTGGTATCCTAGATGAGAAGTTTAGTGTTGAGGAGCCATGAACGTGGAGTCGATGTGAAAGTAAGTGGTGTGAAACTCGAGATAGTGGGAGAATGATCGAAAAGGGTGGCCACCCCAATTTCGACCACAGATGTCAAACTGGTGATGCGCAACATGGTGAGAAGAAGGTCTATACGAGCATATGTCTGGTGTGCTGCAGCGAAAAAGGGGTAATCCCTCAAATGTCTGTCAACCACGCCTTTGTCAGCCAACCCCTAAAGCCCAGAGGAAATGGGCCAGTCTGTCCATGTCTTTGCATAGATCTGGCTTCCTGTGAGTCAGGGACAATATTGAAGTCACCACCTATGATGATATCCGCATCTGATGTAGGAAGAACTCGTCCCAGTGGATCTCGAATAAAGCTTTCATTGGGATCATTAGGGCCATAAAGAATTGCTACTGTAAAACTATGTCCCGGCATGTCAGTGCGCATGGAGAGGAGCCTCCCAGGTATCTCAGCATGTGTTTGCATCACCCTCCACGGGAAGTGAGTCGCTACTAAGATAGCCACCCCAGCAAGTTTCCCAGGTCCGGATGAAAGATACTGGCGGTCAATCCACCGGGATCTCAGCTGCTTCCAATTGACCCTTAGCAGATGTGTTCCTTGTACAAGGCAAATGTCAAATTTGAACTCTCGAATAAGGGAGAGGAGGGCCACCCACTTCACAGGGGTATTATGACCTTGGACATTAATACTAAGTATGTTAACCATTATCTTGGCATTGAGTATTGACTAATGTATGCCATCCAAACATGTACAAAGTCTGGGGGTCCCCAAGAAGTTGCCAGCAGACAATGTCAGTGAAAAGTGTGAACACATAAAAGTCGTCATAGGAGGGGAAAATGGGGGTGAACGGGAAACAGAAGAACAAAACAGTTCCCCACCTGGGAACACATTCATTCAAGTTCAGGAGATCGATGTCATTGATCTGCAGTTTTTCCAGCACCATCCTAAATTGACAGGATGTGGAGCCCCGCTGCACAGATTGCAACCAGCACCGGAAGGCCTCATGCTAGGGACGGTGTCTATCTACAAAGGCGGTTGTACAGCCATTAGACAAGACACCCAATCTGAGCAATTCGGGGGCGCCAGAGCCTTAGTGGTTGTTATCTACTTCCACTGCACTATCCTGATGCGGCAGTCGATGGATAAGTGCAGTTCTTTCTTTGCAGCTCTCAGTCTCTGAGGGCTTGCATAGTTTCCCTTTCTGTAAGTGAGCCGGGGGGGGTGGGGGTGGGTTGGGGCCATGGTCCGCCACAGGTGCAGCCAACTCCCACAAGACTCCGCAGTCAGGAGGTCCCCTAAGAGAAATGGCAAAATCTGGCAGCGAGTGGGCCTCCTCCAGTGTGCAAATGTTCTGCGTTTCATTGTTAAAGACATACTGGAGGCAGAAAAGGTGTCCCTATTTATAACTGACCTCTTTCTGGTGGAAGAAATCTGTCAGAGGATGGAGGGACCAGTGGCGCTGCAGCATCACAGATGAGAGGTCCTGATAAAATCCTATTTTGAGACCTTCAAAGTTTATGCTGTTGTTATCACAGACTGCTGATAAAATAGCCTCATTTTGCCTTTAGTGGTGCAAACACGTGAGGATGTCCTGTGCCCGGCCAGGGGAGCGGGCTGGAGGACTAGCCCTGTGGACCCAGTCAAGAACTATGTCCTGGTCCTTAAGCGTCTGTCCACATTGTGGAAAAGATGGACAGCAAACTTCTCGAGACTCCCTGATATTGCCTACATAGGGACTCCCTTATTACGGATGTTGGAACACCGTGATCAGTTCTCCAAATCCTCCAGGTAGTACTGCAGTTCCAGGTTCTTGGCTTGCAGTGCAAGCAGTTTGCGGTGGTGATGGTCCAGTGCCTCTTCATGGGCATCATGAGTCTGTTCAAGCGAATCTACTTGCTGGACTAACTCGCCAACATCTCTCTTGAGTTCTTTGACCTCAGATGCTAGCTCCCGCTTAAGGGTTGCAAAATTGTCCCTGGGGAACTTGAAGAGTTGCTCCAGGAACTATTGCGTTATCAGGGCAGCGGCACTCCAGCACCGCTGCCTCCCCTGCTGCACTCAGGTCTGCAGCACTTTCTTTGCTCAAGTCTTCCTTTTTTGCTAGGGTTTTGACAAAGAGGTCTTTAAGCGTGCCCTCTTTTTTGGTATGGCGCTGTGAGGTCATTGCAGCCTGAGGTAGGTTTCCTGTTTCGGCAAGGGGGGTGTAGGCCCAGGTCCCGAGTGCATACCAGCTCGCCCACTTCCACCAGAGCAAGCATCTCCGTCTCCCAGGCCTCTCCCAGTGCCCACAGTGGTCTCGTAGGCCCCACTCCAGCGGCAAGTAGAAAACCACTGGGTAATCTATGCGTATAGCAGCGCCTGCTGGGAGCGCCCCAAAACCACATCCCGGGAGGTGACCAGTCCAGGCCTAATCGGCCTCACGCAGTCAATTCAGGACTCTTCAGTGGAGCAGCACCACCCAAGGCCACACTACTAATGCAAGTCCTCTCCGCTCGGTCCCCGGCAGCAAAAGGCCCCACCAACCCAGCAACAGTCACAGGCCAGACTCCCCGGGGCCTTCACCGCTTTCCAGCGCCACCTCAGTTACCCAGTAGTCGCTGCTGTGGCTCCCACACGGAGTCTCCGGACTCAGTCCGGACCTCAAGCAGGACCCCCTGTGCACCAATCTCTCAGGTGCCCTGAGATCGCGGAATTAATCTACAAGCGCCCCAAATACATAGCTGTGGGCATCTTGGTCTGACCTGAACTGATGCGCCGATCCCGGTCCATGTCTTAGGCCACCCAGCTGCTCACCGTCTCCTGCATTCACTTGGGTGGGCTGCATAGGCTGAATCTATAATGCAGGCGTGCTCCTGCAGCTCAGCCGCTAGCGTGGTCTGGTCCTCCCGATGCCGTATCAGTCACTGCCACTGCCTCCCCTCTTTAAAACCCCCGATGGTTCCTGGCCCCAGGAGGCCCTCAAGGAGACCCCAGTGGGCTCTGCGCCTCCTTAAGATTTTTTCTGTTTTTTTTTTCTTTGTTTTAAATACAAGAGATTTCACAAGCTCAGCACAAGCGATGTGCAGGCAAACCCTAAAAAAACAAATATAGCTGTCTAAAAGGATTATTTTGCCTCTGAAATTACAAGTATTGATGTTCAACACCCCAGTTCAGCAGATCTGGTAAAAGAAAGAATATCTGTTTAAGCATTCATTTTGCCATCTTTCAGGTTTTCCATGCCATAGTTACAGGTTGATAGCACAAGCACTCATATCCCTCCTTCAGTGTCTGGTGCAAATAAAGAGGCAAGTATTGATTGGTCACATGAAGAGGTTTCATGTGTCGGTTTCTGTTCTGCAGTCCACCTCCTCTGCCCCTGCTCTGGTACCTCCCAGATCTCTCTGCAACTGCTCCCTTATCTCCTGATTTTTAATCTACCCTAAAAAAAATGTTGGCCAAGTTGTTCTGTTTCTTAATAAAGACAATGTGAGTCATTGTACCTGTGATGTCTCCTGAATGGGATTTTTTGCCAGCAACCCAGTCATCATTTAAAAAGGAAGATACTATCAATAAGCCCACAGTCGTCTTCCTTCCATTCTTATGTGCCAAGACAGTATTGCTTCTCAAACCATTGTGCATGGATTTTCTCTTTGAGGAAAGGCTTGAGCAGTAACATGCAATAGTCTTCAACCCACTTCTGGGTTGCTGTTTTTGACGCATTATTCTGTTAGTGGATTACAGTGTGGATTATCCTCAAAAAGATAATGGGCAGTATATGCTTCTTCTGTGTTTGCACTTTTATTTATATCCACAAGTAAATTGTACATATACTGTTGTTTTAAAAAAATGTTTTTATTTATTGAAAGTGTCAAAGCATACAGAACAAATGTTTCAGCATTATTCACATTGGTATGTTTCAGAGTTCACAGAACTTGAACCGTACAGGCAGCTGTATCATTCGAGCATATACATACAATGGTTCAAAATCTAATGTGTGATGCACCAAGTGGTCCTGTAATAGTGCCGGTTGGGGAGTGTACCTAATGCCAAAATTAATCAGAAACTGGGGCTAACTGGGGTAGTGGAACTGTGGGGACAAGCGGGAGGGTGTGCAGAGTGGTGCGAGTCATGTCCAAGTTCAGATGTGGTTGTGGTAAGCGGACTGGTGCAGAACCTTGGGGTTGGTATGAGTGAGGTAGCACTGCTGGATAGCAGCAGTATTGGGACGGGGAACGGAGGCCGAGGGGAAAGTGATCCTGAGGAAATAAAGTGATGAGCAGGGTGATTGAGAGGTGTGGTATGATACTACATCTCAGTGCGGCATAGTATTGTCTCATGTGTGTTGATGAAAATGTAATAGTATCGTAGCCCAATGACAGCAAATGGGGTGTTTACGGAGGCAGCATAGCTCTTCTTCATGAAGTGCCTCCTCTTTGGCTGCTCCCCGTTGTCGTAGGGCTCCTCGCCAGGCCTCTACAGGCAGCGGGACTGCTGAACACATATGGAGTGTTGGGTGTGGATCGCCATTCAGAGTGCCAGGGCAGCAAAGCGGGTGCGTGCTTTGTGTCTTTTTCTGGGCCTAAAGATACCTAGTGCACTTGCTTTCCATGTATTCAAGTCAGTCAATTCTATCACTTCCCAAAGGGTTGTGTGTACTGAATGCCAGTTTTGCAATGCAGGGTGGGACCATAGTATGTGTTTGAAGTCCGCACGCACCAGTGAGAGAGCATTGTGCGCAAGTGATTTTCTGACGGATAGTAGTGGTTCAAACTGGACGGAGTAAGATATGCTCTGTGTAAGAGGTAGAACTGGATGTTCTTGAATCTAGAATTCTGGGAAACTTGTTGTGGTTCATGATAAAGCACCAAGTCCCATTCCTTATCATGGAGTTCTCTCTCCAGTCACCCTCCCACTGCCGGCTAAGAGCTAGGCGAGGAGTATCAAAGAGTTTGCGAAGAGGCCTGTAAATCCAAGTGATGACGTGGCCACCATAGCCCATGGTGAGAACTGTGCATATGACTGGGTGTGTAGGCGGCTCCGTATCCACAACATCCCACAACATATGTTCCTGTTCCGCATTTGCCAGTATGTAAACAATTGTCCGACTGGTAAATCATGGTCGGCACACAGTTGGTCAAAAGGGAGAAGAAGGCCCACAATATATAGGTCACCCATGGTACTGTGGCACCTCAATGGAAGAAACACAGAACATTGTTAAGCTTCACAGGCAAGAGTTTATACATGAATTCATGGAGACGAGCGCTTGAGAGCAACAAGTTCTGATTGTGGAACTTCCACATGATCTTTTATCCGTAAAAACCACAAAGGTGTGAAAATACACATCCAATCATGATTTAAAAATATTGATTACTGTAGCATTGTACCCAAATATGTAGTATGATGTTGATCTAAAAGGCAAAATTGTCAGAATATCCAACCAATGTAAAGTGGAGTAGTAAATTATAATACAAGTGTGATACAGGAATAGCTCGCAGGCCCATAGTGTGGACTAGTACATGCATAAATTCAATGATTATGCACAGTTCCCATCCAATCTGAGGGAGGTCCCTAGGTCTTTGCTCATATATTGTTGTATATATGTTGCATTATTGCTATCTCTAAGGCAGACAGCAGTGCATACAATGTGAGATGTTTTTTGTGCAAGCCTTGCATTAGAAACTGTTCAGCAGAGTACATTAGTTTATCTGAAGTCATTTGCCCTTACATACATCTTGGAAGTCTTGTAATCATTGACCATCACAGGAAAAGGGCAAGGAATCAGTAGATTCTGGCACAAAGGAAAATGGTTTCCACAGCCCCATCTCGTATAATCAGTGATGACCCCTATACATACCAACTCCTCTATAGTTATCACCCCTTCCTGTTCTTGATTCTCCTCAGCAGAGGTCGCCCCTGCACATCTGACTTTAGTGAATGTGGTTGCTGATGTATCACCTTCATTTCTACATGTTGCTGCACCAGTGAAGCTTTATCCACCGTCACACAACAGCCCCTTGCAACAGAGGAGAGACATGGTGGCACATTCTGGATGAGGACACATAAGGTTAACAATATCGCTACACATATTATCAAGACTTCTGTCAGCCAAGTACCCCAGCTCCAATCCAGGAGAGCACAGAGGCCCACATGTCTCCTCAAGGTATGACCTGTGCCTGTTGCTATACTTCCCTTATATTCCTTATTGCCGTCTTAATGTTATTGCTATTGTTGGGGATGAGGGAACAGCACCTCTGGTGCATGACCTGACATACTCCTCCCTCCTTGGCCAGGATGTTGTCTAGGGCAATACGGTTTTGTAGAACCATGCCTTCAACACAGTTAATTCTTCAGTGACATTTCCTTCTGCAGCAGTATTTGAATCTGCCATATTTTCGATCATCCTAGCTAACTCATTTATTCTAATGCTGTTATGGGCTAACCCTATTGGCGACAACATGACACCCACTCCTTTGATCATGTTGTCTACCTGTTTTGCTACCCTCTTTGTTCAAGTACACCCCTGCCCTGCTGATCCTGATATTTGTGATAGGTGGGTGACGTGAACCATACGGGTAGCACAAAGGACAGTTAGCAACTTCCATTCCATCCAGCAGGTATATAGAAGTAGGCTGATTTCCCACACACAAAGAACAAGTCCTTACCTCCTACTAACTGTGGGGATAAGTATATAGGTCCACTGTTTGATGTTATGAAGTTGGTGTAGTGTGTGCAGTTGCTGTCACATACATGAATGTTTACTTTTCTCTGAATATTATCACAAGCACTTGTAATACAGATGAGGGTCACTATCTGTTGAAATATTCTCAGCCTTGGTACCCCTACCTTACCTGCATCCTTATCCCCTGAAGTGTGCCATGTTTCAGGGCCATGCTGTCTCTGTATTCCCCTTGTGGTATTTTATCAAAATAGGCTGGTAGTGACCGTGCCCTTGCGATGGACCGCATAGACGTACAGGCTTTAGTGCTCTGATGATCAGATGCAGGTTTTCTAGAAGATGTATTTCTACCCGGGAGAGGGTATCCTACTCTCACTGTTATTTTATGCTCTGTGGACAACATCCCACTTGCCATAATACACCCCACATACATTGGTAATAGTAGAGCATTATATGTAATTTTGCCTTCAGCATCTGTAGGTACGTGTGTGCAGACATAAAACCCTGAAATATACATTATTGTCACATACATTTTCATCATTTTCACATTTGTTTCCTTCATAGTCCTCCCACATATCCTTCCCTACAACTCTTCCATTTTCACTTTCTATTACATTTGCTACTTTTCAGTTGTCAACATTTAACATTGAATGTAAAGTCTCTGTTGGTATCCATACTTCCATGAATGGATTGGCAATATTGTCTACAAATGATATTACCATTATAGTTATTATAATTGCTGGGACAGGGGTGCAAATTACAGTCCGCACCAATGGCCATCTCCTCTCTCTGTTTGGTGAGGGGCCAGGCATTTCAACGTGAAGAAATTTCAAAATAGATCCTTGTATGATATCAAAAATTCCTGTACCTTTCAGGGGGTGCTGTAAGTTGCCAGCACCTGACACCCAGGTACTTTTCTAGTACAGTGGTTATAACAGTGCCCCTGACCAGAGGTTTTTGATGATGGAGTCAGCACCCCTGGTCCTTGTTGTTTCTCCAACGGTGGGTGTACCTTCTTGGTGTGGGAACTGAGTGTCCAGGAAGTCATTGTCTCACACTTGATGGCCCTGAGTGTAGTCAGCATCACCTGAAACTGCCCTTTTCACTTAGGCTTGAGGCAGTGATGCCTGGTATGGGCCTTGACCCACCCCAATCTCCTGGCTGTTGATTGTGTCCAGCAGGAGTGGTTGAGTCAGGAAGGACATGCAGTACCTGACAATGAAGACAATTCAGCGTTTGTTAGTTTCCTGCAGCACTGTAAGAGCAAATCACTGGACACTGACAGTGAGGCAATTGACATAGCTAGGAAATGGGCATAGGCCGGATGAACAAAATGTTTATGGGGCTCAGTTTGGTCACTCTGTCAGAAGTGCTTCTCATGGCCAATAGTGCAAGTGGTAGTGCATCATCTCAGGACATTTAACTGGATGGACACATTTTCCCGATTTTGTTCTTTGGCCCCATTCTTGGTCTCCCCTGTGCCCGCTGCTGGAGGATGGTAGGCACAGTGCAGTTTTTGTGTGACCTCAAGCCCTTTGCAAAGTCCCTTAATCACTTCGGAGACAAATGCTGATACATTGTCAGAGCTGAAAAGCGATGGAATCCCAAATTGTGGTATCAGTTCTTCTAGGAGACATTTGGCAAATGTTTGTACATCACAGTTCTTAGTTGGATACTCCTCCACCCACTTGGAAAACATACAGATGAGAACCAATGCATGCCTGTACTTGTACACTAGTGGCATCAGTAAAGTTGAGCCTGCCTCCTGCCAACTGATTATGATGACTATGAATTAACTGAGGATGATGCTTTCCATGATTATGTGCTTGCTATTGATAGACACACCAAGGTAAGGCTGGACTTGGAGAACACTCCCCTTCTCGATGCTGATGGCGACCCCTTTGTGGATAGTTCATGGTTGAGGGATGATAAGGGCGTTCTGCAGGCATCTTATTCCCATTGACCCCGCTTCCCAATGGTGCTGACCAATACTGAAAATACTAAGACGTACAGGACATCTAGGAGATGGGGAAGACATAACTAAAGACAAAGTGGAAATCACCTTTACCAACAATGATGACTATGACACTACACATAAGTAAAAATGTAAGTTAGGCCAGCATTAAAGATAATAAGTGGTACCAAAGGAAGCATGATAATACACAAAGGGAGAGTATGAGGGAGCGGGAAAGGACACACGCCGTACTCGACTCCCCAAACATAATATTAAATCACAAAAGAGAGTACGGGGTTTTGGCAACTATAAGTAGATTGATAGTGTGCCAGTTGCGACACTAGACCAGTCTTGTACCTCGACTAAAGGTAAAATGTGGATGAAAAGTGGGGTGGTATGAGGTCTGTAGAGGGGGATTTCCTTTACGGACTAGGTGGTCTCACACACTATATAGTGTCATGCTTCATCATATGACCACCTAGCCCCACCCAGGTAGGACAATACCACCTGGGCGGACTCAACCTCACTGTTAAAAGAACAGGAGGGAGTGCGTAAATTAATTTGATTTCTGGAAAGAAGGGATCCAGCTATGCTATGGGAATAAAAACACCTACTCAGATACCAGGGTGAATTTAATAGAAGGTTCTGTGTGGTGTGATTAAAAGAAGTGGGGAACCAGTGGGAGAGCAATGACTCACAAGGTCACCTATCTAAAAGAAGTAGCCGACATGTTTCTGCCCTTATGATTGAGCTATGGAGGGTCTCTGGGCATTCATCAGGGCGTTGGATCCCTGTTGCAAATGCTTATTGCGCGCTGCAGAAATAATCGCAGTAGGGAAAGGGGGGAAAAAAGTAAGGGCCTACCTTAACCAAGGGAATACCTGGGGAGGACCTACAATAAATACAATAACATGAACAGACCAAAATTGACGGTGAGAAGATAATTCACAGCAAACCACAGCACATGTGACAAATTTCATGCAGAACACAAGAGTACTGGTTGCAATAAAAACGATCGCAGAAATGCTGGCTATGCAAGGCGAATGGTAGGTCAGGGAAGACAATTCCTTACCCTAACAATGGAGGCTACTAGCCTCTGGTATCCTGGAGAGGGAGCGTCCCCTTATAGTCAGACTCTAGGGTTAGAAGGGAAAGAACAGAAGGGGAGAGTAAAGATGAAAAATAGTACAGAGGTAGTCAAGAAATAGACGGTGGAAGCCAAGAACAGAGTGGAAGAACTATAGAAATCTGAAAGAGGAGGACACTGGAGAAGGGAGAAAAAACGGGGGGGGGGGGAGAAAGGGAAAAAAACGGGGGGGGGGGGGGCGCAAAGAGAGGGGAAGAACAAAGAAAGGGATAAGGAAGAAAGAGAAGAAGAAAAGACAACAGGGGAAAAGGAACGAAAGCAAGAGAAAAGGGGGAGGAGAAGAAAGGGGGAAAAAAGGGGCAGGAAGGAAAGGGAGAAGGGAGGCTTCTTATCTGTGTTTCCATCGTTGGTCGACTCACTGCATCAAAGGTGGGCGCTCTCTGTGCGCCTATACCGACCTCTCTGTCAGGACCGCTTGGGTAAAGTGGCCTGAAAGTCGGTAGCTGATATAGTGGTCTTAATAGGGAGAAATTACTTGCAGCTGCAGGCAATCACCGCCGCGGCCCGGGGGCCGGAAGTCTTACGAGCTGCTAACGTTTCTATGTGCCAGAATTGATTATGGCCGGCCCGGATGTGCCGGGGGCCGGAAATGGCCAATGGTGCAGAGGGACGCCCGTGGGTGGCGCCGCCCTGACGAGCTATGCCCCCTCTGGGCGCCGGAGCCGCCGCCGTAAGCGGCCGCGGCTAAGGGAATACCCTGTTTGGGCGGATACGCCCACCCGAAAGCGCTGTAGGGAAACGTAGTTTCCCGGCAGCCCCGCGGGTTGCCTGCACTATGTTTCCCAGCGGCGAGCGAGGCTGCACAGGATAGGAGTGGCCGGGACAAGGGCGGGGTGGAAGGAAGGGGGGGGGGGGGTTTGAGGGGTATGGGAATCATCAAACCAGCAGACAAAGGCGGGGCCACAGTGATTCTTCCACAAAAAATGTATAGAGACGAGTGTGAGCGACTGTTGGGGAATACCAGACACTACAAGCGTCTGACACGTGACCCTACAACTGATGTCCAAGAAGAGATCACCTTCCTAGTGTCAAAAGGGAAGGAAAACAACTGGATCACAGATCATGAGGCATCATATCTGATACAGACCAACCCAAAAATCCCGTACTTTTATATTCTACCAAAAGTACATAAAGAGAAGATCCCTCCACCCGGTAGGCCCATAGTTTCCGGGATAGGCTCAGCACTAGAGCCCTTGTCAAAATTTGTGGATTTCTTCCTTCAACCATTAGTCAAAAGGATCCCGACCTATCTTAAGGACACCACCCACGTGCTCCTTTTACTGGAGTCTATAACCTTTGACAAATCTAAGGAACTTCTAATTACTCTTGATGTGGAATCCCTCTACACAAACATCCCGCAAGAGGCTACTCTGGAAGTAATAAGCAATCTGCTGGACATACATATGGGTGAATCCCAAACCCCCCCTGGGTTCATACTGGACTTAGCACATCTCGCTCTCATCAGAAACTACTTCAAGTTTGAAGATAGTTTCTACTTGCAGACACAAGGCACATCGATGGGTAGTACATTTGCCCCTAGTCTAGCATGTCTATACGTTGACCATTTTGAAAGACATACGGTCCTACATGAGGACAACCCCTACCGAGATCAGATCAAACTCTGGAAGCGATACATCGATGATGTACTGCTAATATGGACCGGTAGTAAAGAAGAGGCCCAGGCATTCGCTGTTTGGCTTAACGGGGCTAATCCATTTCTAACCTTCACAATGAACATAGGTGAAAACAAACTACCTTTCCTCGATCTACTAATCTATGAACAAGACGGCAGGTTAGCTACTGAAGTTTATTATAAACCAACGGACTGCAACAATTTATTACAATACCAGAGCTTCCACCCACGAGCCCTAACAGATAACCTCCCGGTTGGGCAGTTCCTACGGTTAAGACGAAACTGCTCATCCGTCACCGATTACCGCAAACATGCAGACAAACTGTCTACCAAGCTACACACCAAGGATTATCCCCCATATCTGGTTAATAGGGCACGAAAACGGGCACGCAACAATAACAGAGACCAGTTGCTACAGCCTCGAGCACAGAAACCAAGTCTGGATAAGATCGTATGTGTCACCACGTTCAATCCCCTATCCAATGAAATCCAGAAGATTATAAGAGAGAATTGGAAAATTTTGACATCAGGTGGCTTACCCTTTGAACCGCCATTACACGCGTATAAGAGAGCAATCAATATACGGGACATGGTGGTCCACACTAGACCAAAGGAGAAGCGAGGTTCCACACAGGCTACACTTTGGCAAATGGCCCCCCCCGAGGGCATCACCCATGCGGCAACTGCAGCGTTTGCCCTTTTACCCATAGATCTACTACCATCGATTTTGACCTTAAAACCCCATGGGTGCAAAAATCACTTACAAATTGTAACACCAAAAACGTAGTTTATTTAATCAAATGCCCTTGCCTACTTAAATATGTGGGTATGACTACGAGGAAGGTGAGCACCAGAATTTGTGAACATAGAAGCACGATTAGGTGCAAACGAGACGCAACGAAGCTCACTAGCCATTTCCTACAAAGAAACCACTCCCCAGATGACATGTCTTGGACGGTCCTGGAACATTTCTCTCCTTCGACCCCCAGCATGTCAGAAAAACTATTTAGGGCAGAGCAACGCTGGATTTGGAGATTGCACACCGACACGGTTGGATTAAATGACGAGATACCTTGGTTCTCTCTTTAAAATTAGAACCCTCTTAGTTCCCCCTTTTTTCGCTTTCTCTGGCCTTGGTCCCCCTTTTCCTTCCTTCTCTTCTTAACCCTTTTCTTCTTTCCCTCTTCTCTCCTTCTCTCACTTTTTTCTTTTACTTTCTTCTTTTCATTGTCACCCTCCTGTCCCTCACACCTTCTTTTTCCTTCACTTTTTCCTTCCCTCCTTTTCCTCGACCCTCGGTCTCCTCTTGGTCCTCTATTTCCTTTACCTTCACATCTCTTTCCCTCTCTGCCTCTCCTCTCCTTCTTTTGCTTCCTCCTTTTCTGCCCGTTTTTTTTCCCCCTTAACCCCCTTCCCACCTTAAAAAAAAAAAACCCTTCTTCCAACTCCCCCCTTCTTGTCCTATTTTCCCATACCCCTCAACCCCCCCCCCCCTTCCTTCCACCCCGCCCTTGTCCCGGCCACTCCTATCCTGTGCAGCCTCGCTCGCCGCTGGGAAACTACGTTTCCCAGCGCTGCGAGTGCAGGCAACCCGCGGGGCTGCCGGGAAACTACGTTTCCCTACAGCGCTTGCGGGTGGGCGTATCTGCCCAAACAGGGTATTCCCTTAGCCGCGGCCGCTTACCGCGGCGGCTCCGGCGCCCAGAGGGGGCATAGCTCGTCAGGGCGGCGCCACCCACGGGCGTCCCTCTGCACCATTGGCCATTTCCGGCCCCCGGCACATCCGGGCCGGCCATAATCAATTCCGGCGCATAGAAACGTTAGCAGCTCGTAAGACTTCCGGGCTGCGGCGGTGATTGCCTGCAGCTGCAAGTAATTTCTCCCTATTAAGACCACTATAAGGATAATGTGTTTGCTTACCACCTCAGTGAATAGGATAGAATCAATCACTGGGGATAAACTAAGGGATCATTTAAAAAATAAGTTGGGGAGTGCTCCACAGCTGGTGTGGTGCCCCAACAAGTAGGGTACCGCATTCTCTGCTGGTACTCGGGGTATGGCTTGCAGGGGTTGCTAGATGTACGTCCTACATGCCTTTTGTGGATAATTGTAAAATTGTGACTGGCCATTGCACGTCGAGTGCCTCATCATGCGGGTGGGGGCCATCGTAGAGTGGCAGAGTATTTGGTGAATGCAGTGTGCAACTAGTAGCAACCAGTCGTGTAAGAAGCACATAGCATATCGAAGGAGGGAACCATAATAGCAGTAAAATAGCTTAGTTTGTAAGCATGTAGTGTAAGCATGAATAAAGGATACTTTAGGTATATTAGGTTTGCACAGTTAGTTTGGTCACAGTGGGAAGGGACTGCGAGTCCCACTGGGTCTCGGACCCCAGTGAATCCTTGTTGGAGTTGAAGATGTGTGGTTCAGTATCGCCATTAGTGGAGGCCGCTACTGACTCCTGGTTGGCTACCATCAAACTGGTCTATCCAATCCCAGGCCTCCATAAGATTAGTGAAGAAGATGCTCTTCACATTTGCAATGATATTCAAACGAGCAGGGAAAAGTAATGCATATTGTCTACTCATTTGTTGGATGCTGCGTTTCACTGCCATGAAAAGTGTTCATTGCTGTTGGTCATGATACATATAATCTGGGAAGAGCATGATGGTCTTCCATTGGGAGCAAGGGGGCCTGCCGGGCAGCATGCAGAATGATGTTGTGTGTCCATTTTAGCCTTGTTTGGGCACATATATTTTTGCTTAGCTGAAGCCTGCGGCCTGTGCCCCTTTACCTAGATAACATGCTCTGTTTTTATTTATTCATTTTATAATAGCCTGCTTTCAGCTGTATTTTATTTTCCTAATCAGTTGTCATTTAGCGAACACGTTATTATCATTGTTATGTATGACATTTTTTCACTATCTTCCTTGCCCCAGGGTTGAATGAATGAGAACGGCACAAGATAATGTTTAGTATTGCCACTACAAGACTGCGTACACAATCTAACACTTAGGCACATGTTCACATCAGGCCTACTTTGCAGAACTGAGCAAGTTTACCTATTAAATACCATGTGGGCCAGGTGTTGTTAGAGCTGTCCTTCCGACCAGGAATTTCCATCGATGCTGCATGGCATTTTGCAGTCGACCTCAGCCTCGTCTTTACAGCCAGATTAGGAGATGAAGGGCAGACACATGTGCCAAGGTAAGGAGTGGGTGCGTTTTTCATAGACGCAGAATGGACTGATTGGGCTAACACTGCCATGCTCTCGCTATAGGCTAGGAATTAGGCGTTAGGTAGGAAACATTTATGTTCATTGCAATATTCTGGTGGTGTTCATATTTAATTCACTGATTTTCACGTACCTAATTTTATCATGTCTCATTATCCTCATTTTTTAGCTCATGCTTTTTATTGCATATTTAAGTGTTTTCAATTAATCTATTGAAAACTATCCTGCATCTTCTTCTTTGCCTGTGTGTGTGTTTGTGTACGAGACTCATTGCTGGTGAGAGGAAAGGATATGACCCATTCACCGCGACTCCCCTGAGAAGTCGCTAGAGTGTCATGCACTAGACTGCCACAAATCACCTTCACTCTTTGTGTCTGAATGAGGTACTGCTAGCAAGCCAGTAGGTTTGGGCTGACAGTTGCCAAACTGGTGTGGAAGAGACTCACTCACCCACAAGTGGTGGTGCTGCTGCCCCAAGTCCAGCAGTCTTGAGATCTAACTCGTCCAGATTTTTTAAGTAAACACTGGACAGCAGAACACACATGCATTGCAACAGGACATGTTAAAAGCAAAATATTTACACACATGGAACAACAAAATAAACTTGATCATCAGAATAATTGCTGGTGCCATTGGGTTCACCTATGCCACATTTAATGAGGGTGACAGTGCCCATAACATACAAATCTCATTTGTATTCTAATGCAGAACAACGTTTTGCACCAACTGAGAACATTTTCACTGTAGTACATATGGCTGCCATCAAGGAGAGGCTCCCTGCCCAAGGGAAACACATTATTGTTGTTACCCTGGTGCCAGCCCTTGAGGCGGTCAGCAAAGGAAGTGTTCCAAATGCTAAAGCCTTGCATCCACAATGGATTCAATGGTCAACCTCCCTGACTGCCACTGATGTTCATTACATCTTTGACCCAAAACTTCAGACCCAAGAATTCATCTAATATGATCAGGAATACCCTGCACCTACTAATATACTACCTCTTGAGCAATATCGGACCATCATTTATACTGGTGGGTCAGCACAACCAGCTATAGGTACTAAGCATCAATGCTCAGCTGTTTGCACAGTTGTAAGTGGGATAGTGAGACATGGTATCTTCCACCCTCATAAAACCTGTATGCAGACCCTTGTGGACTATACTGCGCAATTGACAGAGCTTAACGCTCTTGTTTTGGCACTGGAACCTAGGATCCCAAACATCAAACTCTGATTGTGTGTGATTCGTACTACTGTGTCCAGTCCTAGTCTTATGTCTAAAATATTCCATTTGCAACCTTTCCAGGAGGGGGCGATCGTGTGATTCCCAACGAAGCTCACAAGCTTTATCTCATAAAAGCAGCTTATGAAGGTGTTGCATATGCCCATGCAGGTGTGGCAGCCACAGTTTCTCTATTTCAGAACTGCTTTTGGTGGCCAGGTCTATATAAACAGACCAAGCATTGTGTCCTCTTTTGTAACATTTGCCAACAAATAAAAGGATCCACTGTCAAAAGCCCACCGCAGACATCCCTCTGGATTTCAAACAGACCATTGCAATGTGTGTACCTAGACCACTGTGGTCCTTTACAGTATGATGGTGCATACAGATAAATCTTATCCACTTTTGACTCATGTTCTAGATTCCTGTGGGTATGCCACAACAGTCGTCTGATGCTCAGCCTGTTATTAAAGATGCACAAGTCTTTATCAGGACATATGCAGATGCAGTATTCCACTGTGACCAGGGCCCTGCTTTTGCCTCTAGGGCATTCAGGGACACCATGGGGACAATGGGTGTTCAGCTCCATTATTCATCTCCCTATCATCCTGAGGATAATAATATTGTGGAGTGGAGGAACCGGGACTTGAAGCAGTCCTTAACAGCAAAAGTATTAGGTTCTGTTCGTAGGTGGCTTCATCAACTATATGGGTTACAGAAAGCATTAAATAATCTCCCCAAAAGGTCTTTGGAAGAGTGCACCCCTTATGAGGTCCTCTTTGGGATACTTGTGTATGTCCCAGATCTTGATGGCTCTGGTACGGTGGTGGCAGACTCACCGTTTGACGTAAATAAACATGTCGTCGTTTTACCGGAGCTACAGCAATTTTGTGATGAGAAGTCATCCGCCTATGCTGCCACCAGGGGAATGAGGGGTTTGCCAACCACATGAACAGGCTGGATTCCTAATGTTGGGGATCTAGTTAGAGAAAAGATTGCTGTGAAAAAGGAGTATGGCCCAGTTTACAGGGCACCGGTTCCAGTCCTGGAAATTCACTGTACCAGAATTATCATTCTACCACCGCTGCCTGGTTCCAAAGAGAACAGATTTGTTTCAAAGAACAAGATTAAATTGCGCCATGTGGCCGATCCTGCACAGTAGACCGGAAGGACTGTTGGGTAGTTCCTCCTTCCCCTCTCACTGCCCAACAGGATGTACCTCTACAAGCAGTAAATAATGCTTCTGCATGCACCAATGTTATGGTTGCTTCCTTGAGCATGGGGAGGGTGTAAAATGAACTTTTACTAGTTCCTATTATTACTTTTTGACCAGAAATATCCAAGATGTGGAACTTTACTACTACAATTCAAGCCAGACAGATGACATACTCTATTATGAACCACCACCACTAATGGGTCCATCCACCAGCTCTACACCGGCTCCTGTGTTTGCACAGACTGCTTCTGGTTATTTCATCGACAACGACGATTTCTCCTAAAACTCATCTGTTTCTGCAACTGAAATTGTATGAGAGTCATATAAGCTGTTAATGTGGCTTAGCAACAATTACTTGATTTATCCATGGCACTGTCTGTGGGTACTATTTATCCTGCTTGTTTATCATAGCTTACAGTGTATTCAATAAATCTATTGAAAACTATTCTGCATCTCCTTCTTTGCCTGTGTGTGTTCAAGACTCATTGCTGATGAGAGAAAAGGATATGACCCGTTCAATGTGGCTTCCCTGAGAAGTCACTAGAGTGTCATGCGCTAGACTGCCCCAAATCAGCGTTACCCTTTATGTCTAGATGAAATACTGCTAGCAGGCCGGTAGGGTTGGCCCAACAGTTCCCAAACTAGTGTAGAAGAGACTCAGTCACCCACAAGCGGTGCTGCTGCCACCCCAAGTCCAGCAGTCTTGTGGAAACATGAGTCGCACACAATGATGTCTCTGTCCCGGTAGTGTAACAGTTTGGCAAGCATGGGCCGTGAGGTTGCTCCCAGGGGAGGGGGGTGCACCGGCACCCAGTGGGCTCTCTCAAGAGTGTAGAATGGAGTTTGATCCATAGGTGGCATGAAAGATTTGAACCAGCTCTCAAGAAAAGATAAGGGATCCTGCCCTTTAACTCCCTCTGGGAGATCTAATATTCTGATGTTATTCCTGTGAGAATGACCTTCCCCATCATCCACCTGGTTCTTGAGGTACTCTGCGCTGGTTAGTAGATCCTGAATTGCTGCCTGCTGGTCAGTCACCTGAGATTGCAGTTAGGCTAGTGTCTTTTCCCTGTTGGTGACCTTATCTACTAGTTTCCGGCAGTTGTCTCATTGGAGGCTTAGTTCAGAGGCAAGTGACACCAGGCGGGTCTCCATCAACACCCTTGAATGTTCAATTGTGGCTAAGACTTGATCTAGGTTTCCATACATTGACAGTGGTGCGGATAGTTCTAGTACCTTCGTGTCCAGAGTCATGAATGGTGTAAAGCCGGTCACCGAGAGAGGGGCTGGTGTGGTGGATCTTAGCCTACCCGATACTAGTTGCTGAGGTGATCAGTACTGCAGGTACATCCAAAACAAAAAGAAGGTGAACAGTATCTGCTTGCACCTTGATGCAGGTAGTCTCTGGCCTCCTATTGGTTATTGTAGGAAGGGGAAGGCTCAGTGCTCACTGCCCAAGGAATCCAGCAGAGGGAGGCGTGACGAGTGATATTGAGCCTGGAGAGCCAGAGGCTGAAAAGTTTACGCTGTCACTTGCTCCCCTGGGGAGGCAGGCTTGTAGAATGTGGAAAAACGTGGAAGTTACCAGGAGAGATCAGCCAGAGGGCCAATGCCTGTGATCAGATCAGTGGCCAAGAAGGCATGGCGGCAAAGAGGGACACAGGCATTGCATTGATATTTGTGGGAGCACCTCCGGTTTTATCAGGACGAACTCTGAGGTGGTAAACAATGGGTTCTGTGTCAAATTCATGTAGTATCCCTCTGGTGGTGCAAGTCTGCTCTCCCATGTGAGTTGGGTAGTGCCGACTTAGCCCCATGCACAACAGGCTGAGGTTGTGCGGAAGGTCAGTCTAAGGCTGCATGACCCTCATTGGGGTGTAGGCTCCTCTCCAGGCCCTGCGCTTGTGCCTCCCGAGGGGGTAGGCATTCTGATATGTCCTATTATGGTCACCTCAAGGAATGTTAGCAAGTGGTAGGGCTGTTCATTGGGGGAGGCCTCCCCTAGCCACAGTGTTAGGCACTGAGGCATGTTGGTGTGCCAATTATGTCATAGACGCCTACCTGCCATTGGCCGGGTCTGGGTTCCTGGCACATGGAGGAATTCTAACAATGTTTGCTCATGTTGAATGGAAGCATTTGTCACCGCACCCTCTTCAGAACCCCTGGGCTGTCATGCAGTGGAGCGATCCAGTTAGTGTCCCTTCTGGATAGCTACCCACTGGACAGCCTGTATGTCGTCCCTCCTAGAGGCCTGGGCTGGGAAATTGTAGACTGGGGCCATGGCGCACAGCCCTGTCGGGGGACAGTCGCCCCTTAGTGGGCAACCGCCGCCCCAATGAATCAGGCGACTGTGGGGATCCCAGTCGCTGGGTGGCGCAGAGAAAGGGGTAGTCTTGCAGCTACTGCTGCTCTCAGAGGCGGACCTCTCCTCACTTGCCTGGTGTATGCGGGTGGCGCCCATCTGGGAGGTTGCGCCAGGCCCGGCTGACGCAGCAGTGAGTCCACAGGCTGCATCGGTGGCTTTTGTCAGGGACTAATAGGTGGTCATGGGCCTGGGTGGCAGCAAAGTCATCCCATATTCACACCCGTCCCCTCTCACTGTGTCTTCACGATGCTGGACCGGCACAGGTGTGAGGGTGCTTCATTCAGGTGGATAATGAGGTAGACCACTCTGGATGTTTGTAGGCGGCGAGGCTTTTGCTGCTCCGTCTGTGGGTCACAGTTATGGGTGCTCGTCACTCATCTGGGTGATGCAACGTCCCCTGTGGCAAAGGACAGCTGCAGAGCGTCGATACCATGAAATGGCAGGCCAGCCATGACGATTATGGCAGATTATTCGGGCTGTAGGACGGAGCGATTCTAGGCCAAATCTGCCATGTTGTGCGGCTTCTCCACGCCCCGTACACATACTGTTGTAAATGTGATTCTTCATTAACAAGTTTAACACTAGTTGTTTGATTCATAAACATTCAGCACGGTTGACTACAGTGCTGTTGGTAGTCAAGCTTCGTACACATTCCATCAATTTCCCAGTCTTTGTAGTAGATGGCCATGCTGTGATTAAAATGGGATAAGAGACAAAAGTGAATTGTAGGTCATATGCACTCTGCTGATGAGTCAGACCCTGACATTGTGGACATGCCATCCACCCTAGATCGTTGGGGGATGGGTGGTCTACTGGTGCGACTGCCTCTGCATCTTCTTTCTGTCTTCAGGATCGCGCGGGAACCGTGCCCAGGCTTTGTCAAACTTATGGGGTGAACTTATGGGGTGCGTTTCTGTATTAAGGCAGTTCATTTTTCATTAGCATGTACTGATCACACCTTCCTCAACCAAACATGTAGAGGGGGAGTTTAGGCCTGTTTACTAAAGTATGGCAAAATTAAATGGGCAACCAACAGCAAATGAAATGCGATTCAACCTTTTGGGTTGTCAGTGGGTATGTTGAGTTGTCTCCCGAGGCTCCCAGCAGTAGAACGAGGGGGTCTGTTGGGAGTTTCATTTCCTTCTGTTGGATCACCTCACCCCAGTAGATGCAGACCATTGGACAGGAGCACCAGACATGCAACAAAATACCCCTTCCCCTCCAGCCCCTCTAGCACCAGTCAGAGCCTTCAACCAGGCAGAGGTGAAGTACCATCTGGTGAGCAGTTTATAAACATGTTCTTTATGTTGCACACAAATGGATGAGTTCACCGCTCGATTCCACATGTTTCTCTGGATGTCCACTGGTATCTCTTGGCCCAGGTTCCTACTCGGTGCCATTGTGTAAGTTGGGAGTGGGAGTGGGAGTGGGAGTGGGGGGGGGGGTTTAGTGCCATGTGTGATTGATTGAGAGTTGTGTATAGGAGATTAGTCCCCTTTCTTTTTGTTTTGTTCTGAAATGGAAGCTCCAATAGTGTCTTGTCTCTTGGTGCCTTAGATTCAATTTCTTTGTCTCTTTACCAGTGAAATAAATGGGTCAATCTGTAAGCATCGCGTTGTTAAAGCGGTTGATGCAAGTATCTCTGTCTGCCAATAACCTGTTGATGTAAAAATCTCCCAATTGAAGTGGGGTCCCTTCATTACACTGGGAGAAGTGCGAGTCAAAGATGCCAGGCTGGAAGTTGGGTTTGTAACTGACTAGTGTCATGGGGAATCGGAAAGTCAGGCCGTGTGTTTGGGAAATCGTCTCCTAATAGGCTAAGAGGATTTTGGTAAAGTGGAGTAAAGTGTTTGTGTTTGGTCTGTTTTAGTGGGTCTGACAAAACAATTGAGACAAAGGAGTCACAGTATAGGTCTGTTATCGTACTAAATGTGTTGGGGCGAGAGGGTGGGGAATTTGTGCCAGTCCAATGCTGGCCATGACTTGACAGTTGTACATATCTAGTGATATAGGGGATTCCCCCTCCAATGTTGCTGGTTTCTTGTAGAGCGTGAGTCTTGAAACTCTTGGTAATTTGTTATGCCAAACAAAAATGAAGAGTTTGTTTTGTATCTGCTGGTATGTGGAGGGAGGGCACTAAAGAGGGAGTGCTTGGAGGACATAGAAGTCTGGGGAAAAAATTCATCTTGACACTGGCTACCTGCCCTAGCCAAGATATTTCCAGCTTCCCCACCTGTATAAGTCTTTGTAAGGAATCACCAGTAGTGGTGGGATGTTGACCTCATAAGTGCAATGAATTTTATTGGTCAGGGTGATTACAAAATACCGTAGCGAATGGTTGTTCCATCAAAACCCCAATACTTGTAAATTGGTTTGGAGACGTTCTGGGGAAAACTTGGTGTAGTTGATCTTGAAGCATGAAACCTTTTCATATTGGTCGGGTTCGCGAGCCAGCATTAGAATGTTGTATCCGGGCCTGTTGTAAAGTGGGTCCCTCGTCCATATCGTTGGCAAACTGAGCCCATTTATGTTCCCTGGGACCTAAATGAAAGCCCTGGATTTCGGGTTTGGCCTTTATCCTCTGCACTTGGACCTTGGAGGTCAATCCTACCTTGTTCCTGTGGTTAAGGTCACTTAGTCGGAGAACATGCTGTTAATTGTAAGGCGTGATGAGTGGTTGATGTAATTTGCCATTATGGATTCTTGAACTTTGGGACCCAGTCCTGTCTTAGTCAGTATTTTTATTAGGAATATCCAGGCCACTCAATCAAAGGCTTTCTTCGCTTCTAGAAAGAGGACCATTCACATGTTTTGTTTGCTTGCACTGGTAACGATGTTGTATGCCAATCTAGTGTTGCCTTTCACCTAGCCGTTTTTGATGAAGCCAGATTGTTCTAGTGATATTATTAGAGGCCAAGTGTAGTGTATGCTGTTGACCAAGATCAATGTGAAAATCTTCACTTCAAAGTTCAGGAGGGCTGTTGGTCGATAGGAACTGCAAGAAGTGGGGTCTTTTTCTGTCTTCAATAGTAGGGTTATGATGGATTTGATCATTGTCGGCATAAATCTTCCTGAGTGTAGGAAGGAGTTATACAGTGTTGTTTGTGGGCGGGGGCTAATATGTTTTTATGTTCCTTATAGAAGGACGATGTTGATAGGCTATTGGGAACCTGGCTCTTTGTTAGGCTTGAGCCTTTTGATAGCAGTCCTAATGTCTGTTCTGTGGCCATCAATTAAGGGAAAGTCCAGGACTCCTGCATTGGTGATTGCTATAGAGTCTATGTTGGAGTCTTGAGGTGACTCGGTTAAAGGCTGGGAGGAGTACAAGCCTGAGAATTAGGAGTGAATTGATTTCAATACGGTGGGAGTTGTATTGTGTGTTACACCTCTGGATTGGTAGTGAATTAAATAATGTTTCTAGTTCAGTGTTTTTGCAGTTTGTTGGCTAAGAGCCTGTCTGCTTTGTTTCCCTTCTCTTAGTATTTCTGGTTGATGTAGAACATTTTCTTTGCTGTCTCCTTCATCGGTAGAAGTTCTAGCTCTACGTGCCACTTGTAATTCTCTATACACTTGTTGACAGCTGCTTTTTTTTTTGGGCGGCTCTAGAAGTCTCATATCCGGGCCTAGAGTTCTGCTTTCTTTTGAGTATTGATGCGGTTAAAGTGGCCTGTATGTGAAATAAGTCCGCCTCTAATGACTGCTTTGACAGCGTCTCAAATATGTGTTCCACTAGACTGCCCCATTGTTGTTTTCTTTAAAGTAGCTCTAAATAGCTTCACGGAGGATTTGTGCAAGCCTAGATCTCAGATTGCTGGTTCATTATTCGCCCTGCAATTTTGTTTTGGCCGTTGGGGAAGAGTCAAGGTGAGCGACATTGTCACCGCAGAGTGATCCGATAGGACCTTAGTACCTATGTTGGTATCCAGCGTTTGGGGAGACAAGCTTCTCTCTAGGAGGAAATTGTCGACCCTAGAGTAGGATCTATGTACATTCAAATGTGTAATCTTGTCCCCTTCTTGCTGGGATCACTATGTATTGATCATGGATAGGTCAGCCATCCCCTGAAGCAAAGAGTCAGGGGCCTGTTTGCCAAAGTCCCTGTGTGTCGACCTGTCGCTCCATGGGGCACAGGGCTGCATTGCGATATCAGCCGAGTACCACTGTCTCCTCTAGAATGCCTCAGTACGTGGGAACAGATCAGCATAGAACTGCTGTTTCTGATAGTTCGGTGCGTGGAATGATTGTAGTGTTAGCTTTGTTGTTCCAGTTGAGCAGTCCATGCCTAAGAATTTGCCTTCTCTATGTTGTAACTGATTGTGGTAGGTGGATGGTAGGCCTCGTTTCAACAAGATTGCCACTCTTTTGATTTTATTGTGGGCTGTGGCATGGTATTGATTAAAATACCAATAAGATCAGTCTGGTTGTGTCTTTATCAAGTAAGTTTGTTTCTAGTAGCAGTAGCACATCAAACCGTGATGTACCCTTTTAAGCAGTGCCCCCATTTCATGGGTAAGTTAAGGCCTTGTATGCTAAAGGCAGCTATCATGAATGTGGACATCGGTCACGGTCAGTGTACGTATGCAGATACCCTGCTGGGGCTCTAGGGCTTCGAAAGCTAAGTCTGTACCCCTCCTACCAGCCGCGAGGTTGTGTTGACGGGGTAGGAGCGTTCAGAGCCGGGCAGGTCTTCTGTCTCCAACTGTGCTTTGTGCTTGGCTCATATGTAATAAGGAACCCATGGAGAGTTTTGTTACACAACGCATAGTAAACATAAAGAACAATAATTGGAATTTTTTTTAAAAAATCAACTCAAATCTACAAGCATGTAACTAGAACCTGAGCTTAAGTGCAAAGTAGTGGGCAGCCTCGGGAGGGCTTACTGGGAATCCGGGGGCTGCAAATGGGAATGTTCAAGAGAGCAACTAGTAGTCTTTCTCATTGTGCGGGGAAGTGTGGTGGGCAGACCAAAAGGGAACCCGGAGCAAGGTGCCTATCACTTTGTGCCCAATGAGAGCAGGCATGGATGATTCGGTAGCCTAACTCCTTGTGTGGGAGGGGACGGCTAGATAGATACTCTAAGTTTGTCTCTGCTTTAATGATTAACCCTCATTGGTTGATAGGGGGTGAGAGTCTTTCTCCGTACATTGTCTGTGGGTTTCTCAGTTCGGGTACAGGAGCTGCGGATGAGGACCCAGTTTCCTGGTCATGGGTATATTTTTGTGTTCGAAGGTGGAGCAGCTCACGGGCCGACCACGGGGTTTTCACTCAGTATTGTTTGTTGTCTTTGGAGAAATGAACTTGAAAAGAATATCCCCACTAATAAGATGTTTTCTACTTGCAAAGATGCGGAATCACGTTCGGAAATCACAGCGACGGGCCAAGGTCACATGGGGGCATCTTGAAAGACTGATAGCTGGTCCCCTATGAATTGAATGTTATCTTAGGTCCGGGATTCAGCCATAATGGATTCTTTACCTTTAAAGAAGTGTACGTGGGTCAAAACGTCTGGAGTTTGATTACTTTTCTGTTAAACTGAAGAACAAACTCTGTGGGTTTATTCCAGCTGGCCTTTAGAGTTCGTGGACAGCTGCGGCAGCTGACGGAACAGGTCCTGAACATGGGACTCCAGTGCTGCATTGGGAATATTTTTTGTCTAGGCCTCTTACGCGGATATTACTTAGCCTGGACATATTTTCATAGCCTTCTATTTGTTCCTCAAGCCAAATCTTAAAAGCTTCCAGTTTCTCTAGCTGTAGGTCTTGGTTGTCATTGTCTTGAGCATATTCAGCCAAGCATGTTTAATTTTGATCCAGTCTCAGCTCTGCTTTCGGACGAATAGGTCGAGATCGGTAATAACTTTCTGGAAATCTTGGTGAAGTTCTTAAGTTCTTAAATTCGGTCAACAGCAGCTGAATGTCTGCCTCTGTCACAGGTGATTGTAGTTTCTGGGGCTGAACGGGGTATCCGTGACCTTGGGAGTCTGTTGAGCTAGCTCTAAAGATGAAACTTGGGTTTTGTCCGCTTTGCCCTAATAGTGGAAAATCTTATTTATTAAAGGCATTTTTGCTGTTTTGGGCTTGACCGCAGCCATGATGGTAAACTTGGCTACCAAGTGAGCTCACAGGGGACTAAGGCAATGGCACCTAAAATTTCACAGTACTTTAGCAAAACTTTGTGTTTCCTAGTTTTATTTCTTCTGAACATTTTATTTTGAAAGCAAGCAACCATCAATCTTGCTTACAAGCTTTTGCAAACATTTGCAAATAATTAGAGAGCTTTCTGGGAGCATTACATGTAGCCTCATATTGTTAAAATGTTCACGTGTGTGTACACTTATAACAGCACTAACAGATGGACGCAAATGTTACCTCAAGTGCAAACATTTCTCTTCCCTTTAAACTGGCAACCAAAGGGTTTGTGCTACAGGGGGTTGGGCCTACTTGTCCCAAGGACAAAGTAAACACGAAAACATGTTGTCCTTGACCCCAAACAATATGTCCTGGGTGTCTGGCTAGTTGAATTCCACGCCCCTGTGTTCTAGGTGCCAATGCGCTTCCCCTGGTGCCCTTGCAGTTAGCAGAACAGAGAGAGGCCATGGTTCCGCAGCTCACGGCCCCTTTCTGACAGACTATGAACCTCAGTCAGTTTGCTCTCCTTTGCCAGCTCCACCACTCTTCGAGCCTCGCTGCCTCACAATCTGCAGGCGACGTTTGCCATCTTGGAACAATGTCTGCTATCTTGCTCAGTGGTGGCCCTATCTTTAAGGTATTTGTCTCAACTCCTCTGGTCTCCTCAATGTCGATCCTCCCCTTGTAGGAGATGTGATCATTTATTTTAGCCCTATGCAGTGTGATCAGTGTAAAGCAGTTGCAATCTTTTTCCAAGACCAGCAATGGCCTATCTCCCAGCTTTGTCAAGTAGACATCAAGATATCAAGTAGGTAGTTAAGTTTTGACAAGGTAGCCCTCCCTTTGTTGATGAATCGTAGCTTGATGAACAAATTAACCCCTTCGCTGCCAGGCCTTTTCCCCCTCCTGTGCCAGGCCTTTTATTGGCTATTTGGGGCAGTTCGCGCTTAGGCCCTCATAACTTTTTGTCCACATAAGCTAGCCATGCCAAATTTGTGTCCTTTTTTTCTAACAACCTAGGGATTCTAGAGGTACCCAGACTTTGTGGGTTCCCCTGAAGGAGGCCAAAAAAATAGCCAAAATACAGTGAAAATGTCGTTTTTTTTTTTTTATGGGAAAAAGTGGCTGCAGAAGAAGGCTTGTGCTTTTTTCCCTGAAATGGCATCAACAAAGGGTTTGCGGTGCTAAAATCACCAGCTTCCCAGCTTTCAGGAACAGGCAGACTTGAATCAGAAAACCCAATTTTCAACACAAATTTGGCATTTTACTGGGACATACCCCATTTTTACGATTTTTTGTGTGCTTTCAGCCTCCTTCCAGGCATTGACAGAAATGGGCGTGAAACCAATCCAGGATCCCAGAAACCTAAACATTTCTGAAAAGTAGACAAAATTCTGAATTCAGCAAGGGGTAATTTGTGTACATCCTACAATGGGTTCCTACAGAAATTAACAACTGAAAAAAATATATATATTGAAATTGAGGTTAAAAAACAGCAGTTTTTCTCTACGTTTTACTCTGTAGCCTTTTCCTGCAATGTCAGATTTTTTAAAGCAATATACCGGTACGTCTGCTGGACTCTTCTGGTTGCGGGAATATATAGAACTTGTAGGTTCATCAAGAACCCTAGGTACCCAGAGCCAATAAATGAGCTGCACCCTGCAGTGGGTTTTCATTCTATACCGGGTATACAGCAATTAATTTGCTGAAATATAAAGAGTGAAAATTAGCTATCAAGAAAACCTTTGTATTTCCAAAATGGGCATAAGATAAGGTGTTGAGGAGCAGTGGTTATTTGCACATCTCTGAATTCCGGGGTGCCCATACTAGCATGTGAGTTACATGGCATTTCTCAAATAGACGTCTTTTTTACACACACTCTTATATTTGGAAGGGAAAAATATAGAGAAAGACAAGTGGCAATAACACTTGTTTTGTTATTCTATGTTCCCCCAAGTCTCCCGATAAAAATGATACCTCACTTGTGTGGGTAGACCGAGCGCCCGCGACAGGAAATGCCCCAAAACACAACGTGGACACATCCCATTTTTTGACAGAAAACAGAGGTGTTTTTTTACAAAGTGCCAACCTGTAGATTTTGGCTTCTAGCTCAGCCGGCACCTAGGAAAACCTACCAAACCTGTGCATTTTTTAAAACTAGAGACCTAGGGGAATCCAAGATGGGGTGACTTGTGGGGCTCTGACCAGGTTCTGTTACCCAGAATCCTTTGCAAACCTCAACATTTCGCTAAAAAAACACATTTTCCTCACATTTCGGTGACCGAAAGTTCTGGAATCTGAGAGGAGCCGCAAATTTCCTTCCACCCAGCGTTCCCTGAGTCTCCCTTGCCTACGTGGCCGCTCTCCTTGCGTGACATTCGCGCAAAAAAAAAAAAATCCCCGGTGCCTAGTTCTGCCCCCCTTGGGGGCAGATTGACCTAAAATCAGCCGATCTGCCCCCAAGGGGGGCAGAAATGGTCTAAATACAATTTGCCCCCCAGGGGAGCGACCCTTGCCTAATGGGTCGCTCCCCATCTCTAAAAAAAACGAACAAAAAAAAATTTATTTGCCCTGGCGCCTAGAGGTTTCTGCCCCCCCCAGGGGCAGATCGGCCTGATAACAATAGGCCGATCTGCCCCTGGGGGGGGCAGAAATGGCCTAAAATAAATTTGCCACCCAACTCCCCCCGGGAGCGACCCTTGCCTACGGGGTCGCTTCCCCTGCGTGACATTGGTGCCAAAAAAAAATAAATCCCTGGTGCCCAGTGGTTTCTGCCCCCCTTGGGGGCAGGGTGACCTAAAATAGGCCGATCTGCCTTTAAGGGGGGCAGAAATGGTCTAAATACAATTTGCCCCCCAGGGGAGCGACCCTTGCCTAATGGGTCGCTCCCCATCTCTAAAATAAAAATAAAATTAAAAAAAAAACACACAAAAAACAAAATGGCCTGGCACCTAGCGGTTTCTGCCCCCCCCCCGGGGGGGGCAGAAATGGCCTAAAATAAATTTGCCCCCCAGGGGAGCGACCCTTGCCTAAGGGGTCGCTCCCCTTGCGTGAAATTCACGCAGAAGAGGCCTTCCAAAAAATGCCCCCCCTGGGAGCGACCCTTGCCCAAGGGGTTGCTCCCTTATGCCAATTTCTAATACAAAATAAATTTAAAAAACCCTGGTGTCTAGTGGGCGTTTCAAAAGCCGGATTGCTTGCAATCCGGCTTTTGAAACGTTCAGAGAGACTTCAAAGGGAAGGAAATTCCTTTCCTTCCCTTTGAAGCCTCTCTGGCCTCCTCCACGTGATAGAAAGAGAAACGCTTTGCAGCGCGATGGAATAGCCCCTATGTGGTTGTCAGCGCGCAATGCGTGCTGAAGTCACTGGGGGGGGGGGGAGGGTCGGGGTGGAAAGGGAAGGGCTTCCCCTTCTATCCACTGCCGGGGGTGGGGGGCTGGGTGCAGGACGAGGTGATCACCTCGTCCAAGGAACCGTAGGAGTTAAAGCATGCAAGAGGGTGCGTAATTGGAAATATTCCATTCTAGTTAAATGAGTCTCCTGAAAACATACTATATCTGGTTTAATATATGTTAATTGTCCTATGATTTTGCAAATCCTATTAACAGACTTGAGACCATTAATAGTCCAAGTTAATCTGCTTAGCCCTTGCCTGTGCCTGCGTTGATTACCCCAGTTTTAGGACATTGGTATATAGATTGTAGCAACAAAACATACAATTTCTGCATCTTCTCGAAATCTTGAAAATTGTACCCCTGGCCAGTGACTGTTTTCCCTTCCCTTCCCCATTCACCCTTGTCCTCCCTCCTCCACCTTCCCCCATTATTCCCTTCTTTCTACCCTTCATTATGAGATTTGGTTGGAAGTTCAGCCCTCACAGACCTTCTCACTCCCTGTCCATTAGTGTGATTGTGGTGGGATGGTGGAGGAAGCACACAAGGTCTGCTCCCTCTTACTGCAAATGTATCATCTCTATCAACCTTATATTTCATTCAGCTCTGTGACTTTCTCCGCCCCCTTCCCGACCCAAAAATGTTGGATTAGTAATCAGTACTATACCTTATCAGTCTTTATCTGTCCATGTCTTCTGGGGCCATTGTGTGAACACATTTTGGATCTGACTGTCTGTAGTGCCGATGTACTCTGAAATATAATTTTAAGCCTGTCAGGTTCTTGCCAAAATATAAGCTGGAGAAAAATAACATTCCCTTCATAAATTAGAATGATTCAAGGCCATGGATCGTTCAACCCTTTTTTTAGGCCTTGTAAATGGAATCTTGCAATCAAAACCCCATTCTCCAAGGCTCAGAAAAGCCTGTTGGAATAGACTAACAATGAAACCACTGGAGTTGCCCCACTCTGTTTGCTCTAGATAAAGAGAAACCAACAATTATTGCTGTGCACATGGTTTTCTAAATCTTCAATTTTCCATGAGAGATCCTTACCTCCTCTGCTCCTTTATTTGTTTGTATAACATCTGGCATGATTCTCAAGGTTTGAGATATGTTGCTCTGCCTCATTTATCTTGAAACCCAACTGGTTGATTTGTTTTGTCATTCTGCGAATCAAAACTTGTGTTTTCAAGTAAGAGGTCTTAAGGGCCGCAGAGTTTTTTCTTGTGCTCCTTTCTATGGAGGCAGAGAAGATTATAAATGGATGCCAGTATGGGTTGATCCTTCTATTTAGACCTTGGGCTTTCTTGCACAGGTAAAAAGCTTGTTGTGGTAGCATGAATGGTAACTATTACAGCACAGTTACATCTTCTGATAATGTTACATTGTCAGCAGAGAAGTCAATAGAAGCCTGGAATCCTCATTTACTTCCTCAATCTCACTTGCTGGCCAATCTTTAATTGAATCTTGAAATGATTCGACATTTACAACAATAAATTGCTTGTTCTCTGACAGTAGCAGCGCTGTCCCCTCCAACCAACTTGCAAGCTTATATTTGTTCCTGAGTCAGTGCCGCTTGCTCCACTCAACACTTTCTCCTCATCATCATTGAGTTATCAGAGAGGAAAAAGAACAATTCTGGGTTTTCATTTGCATTGGTCTAGGAGGCTAGCCTGGCTTGTAGTGAGTACCTTGTGGTACTTACACCCTGTGCCAGGTCCAGTTATCCCTTATTAGTCGAATAGAGATGTTTCTAGCAGCTTAGGCTGATAGAAGGAAGCTATGGCAAAGCAGCTTAGGCTGAACTAGGAGACATGCAAAGCTCCTACTATACCACTTATATCATATGCACAATATCATAAGAAAACACAATACTCAGTTACTAAAAATAAAGGTAGTTTGTTTTTATGACAATATGCCACACGTATCTCAGTGAGTACCCTCAGTTAGAAGGTAAGTAATATACACAAGTTATATGTACACAAACCCAAAACAGGTAAGTAACAGTAAGAAAAGTAATGCAAACAGTGTAGAATTACAATAGGATGCAATAGGTGAACATAGGTCTAGGGGCAACATAAACCATATACTCCAAAGGTGGAATGCGAATCACGAATGAACCCCATACCTGTGGGAGCTTGTAGATGGTCGCTGGGACTGTAAGAAGACAGTCAGGGTGTCCAAAATACCCCACCCCAAGACCCTGAAAAGTAGGAGTAAAGTACCCCTACTACCCCAATAGGACACAACAGTCTTGATAGGGGGATTCTGCAAGAACCACAAACACCAGCAAAGCACTGAAGACGGATTCCTGGACCTGAGGACCTGCAAGGCAAGGGGACCAAGTCCAAGAGTCGCGATAGTGTCCTTGGGGGCAGGAGCCCAGGAAACCCCGGATGAAGGTGCAAGAAGGCTGCCTCTGGGTGGAAGAAGCCAAGGTTCTGCAACAACAGAAAGGGCTAGGAACTTCTTCTTTGGATGGAAGATGTCCCACGGAGTGCTGGAGGTTGCAGAAGTGTTTCCACGCAGAAATACCGCAAACAAGCCTTGCTAGCTGCAAGGGTCACGGTAGAGGTTTGTGGGTGCTGCTGGGGACCAGGAAGGACCAGGATGTCTCCCCTTAGAGGAGGAGACAGAGGGGGCGCTCAGCAACTCAGAGAGCCCCCACAGAAGCAGGCAGCACCCACAGAAGTACTGGAGCAGGCACTTTGAAGATTTGTGAACCGGAGTCCACTCAGAGTCACAAAGGAGGGTCCCACGACGTCGGAGTCCAACTCAGAGGGTTGAGCACTGCAGGACGGAGTGCTGGGGACCCAGGCTATGCTGTGCACAAAGGAATCCTTGGAGAAGTGCACAGAAGCTGGAGCAGCTGCAAATCACGCGGTACACAGGTTTGCAGTCTAGCATGGGGAGGCAAGGACTTACCTCCACCAAACTTGGACTGAAGGATCACTAGACTGTGGGGGTCACTTGGATATAGCTCCTGTGTTCCAGGGACCACGCTCGTTGAGATGAGAGGGGAGCCTGAGGGCTGGTGATGCAGAAGTTTGGTGCCTGCGTTAGAAGGGGGAAGACTCTGTCAACCCACAGGAGATTTCTTCGGGATTTCCAGTGCAGGGTGAAGGCAGACAGCCCTCAGAGCATGCACCACCAGGAAGCAGTCGAGAAAGCCGGCAGGATTAGGCGCTGCAATGTTGCTGGTAGTCGTCTTGCTACTTTGTTGCGGTTTTGCAGGCGTCCTGGAGCAGTCAACGGTTGATCCTTGGCAGAAGTCGAAGAGGGAAGTGCAGAGGAACTCTGGTGAGCTCTTGCATTTGTTTTCTGGAGAATACCCCAGAGGAGAGGCCCTAAATAGCCAGAAAAGGAGGTCTGGCTATCAAGAAAGGAGGATTGGCTACCAAGAGAGGTAAGAGCCTATCAGAGGGGGTCTCTGACGTCACCTGCTGGCACTGGCCACTCAGAGCAGTCCATTGTGCCCCCAACACCTCTGTTTCCAAGATGGCAGAGATCTGGGACACACTGGAGGAGCTCTGGGCACCTCCCCTGGGAGGTACTGGTCACCTTTCCTTTGTCCAGTTTCGCGCCAGAGCAGGGCCGGGGGTGTAGACTGGCTTATGCAGAGATGGGCACCATCTGTGCCCATCAAAATATTTCCTGAGGCTGGGGGAGGCTACTCCTCCCCAGCCCTTCACACCTATTTCCAAAGGGAGAGCGTGTAACACCCTCTCTCAGAGGAAATCCTTTTTTCTGCCTTCCTGGGCCGGGGCAGCCCAGACCCCAGGAGGGCAGAATCCTGTCTGAGGGGTTGGCAGCAGCTGCAGTGGAAACCCCGGAAAGGCAGCTTGGCAGTACCCGGGTGTAGGAGGCTGGCCTGGCTTGTAGTGGGTACCAGAGGTACTTACACCTTGTTCCAGGTCCAGTTATCCCTTATTAGTGTAGAAGAGGTGTTTCTAGCAGCTTAGGCTGATAGAAGGTAGCTATGGCAAAGCAGCTTAAGCTGAACTAGGAGACATGTAAAGCTCCTACTATACCACTGGTGTCATATGCACAATATCATAAGAAAACACAATACACAGATATACTAAAAATAAAGGTACTTTATTTTTAGGACAGTATGCCAAAAGTATCTCAGTGAGTACCCTCAGTATGAGGATGCCAAATATACACAAGATATATGTACACAAACCACAATTATGCAAGTAATAGCAAAAGGAAGTAATGCAAGCAATGTAAAGTTACAGTAGATTGCAATAGGAGCACATAGGAATAGGGGCAACACAAACCATATACTCCAAAAGTGGAATGCGAACCACGAATGGACCCCAAACCTATATGAGCTTGTACAGGGTCGCTGGGACTGTAAGAAAACAGTGAGGGTTAGAAAAATAGCCCACCCCAAGACCCTGAAAGGTAGGTGTAAAGTGCACCTACTGCCCCCAGAGAGCACAGAAGTTGTGATAGGGGGATTCTGCAAGGAAAACCAACACCAGCAATGCAACAATGATGGATTTTCTGGACCTGAGTACCTGTAAGACAAGGGGACCAAGTCCAAGAGTCGCGACAGTGTCGAGAGTGGGCAGGAGCCCAGGAAATGCCAGCTGAGGGTGCAAGGAAGCTGCCACCGGATGGAAGAAGCTTGGTGTTTTGCAAGAACGAAGAGGACTAGGAACTTCCCCTTTGGAGGATGGATGTCCCACGTCGTGAAGAAGCTTGCAGAGGTGTTCCCACGCAGAAAGACCGCAAACAAGCCTTGCTAGCTGCAAGGGTCGCGGTTAGGGTTTTTGGATGCTGCTGTGGCCCAGGAGGGACCAGGATGTCGCCACTTGGATGAGGAGACAGAAGGGACGCCCAGCAAGTAGTCAGGGAGCCCTCACAGAAGCAGGCAGCACCCGCCGAAGTACATGAACAGGCACTTGGAAGAAGAGTGAACCAGAGTCCACGCGAAGTCACAAAAGGGAGTCCCACGACGCCGGAGGACAACTCAGAAGGTTGTGCACTGCAGGTTAGAGTGTCGGGACCCAGGCTTGGCTGTGCACGAAGGAAATCCTGGAAGAGTGCACAGGAGCCGGAGCAGCTGCAAATCACGTGGTACCCAGCAATGCAGTCTAGCGTGGGGAGGCAAGGACTTACCTCCACCAAACTTTGACTGAAGAGTCACTGGACAGTGGGAGTCACTTGGACAGAGTTGCTGAGTTCCAGGGACCACGTTCGTCGTGCTGAGAGGGGACCCAGAGGACCGGTGATGCAGTCTTTTGTTGCCTGCGGTTGCAGGGGGAAGATTCCGTCGACCTACGGGAGATTTCTTCAGAGCTCCTGGTGCAAGAAGGAGGCAGGCTACCCCCAGAGCATGCACCACCTGGAAACAGTTGAGAAAGCCGGCAGGATGAAGCGATACAAGGTTGCTAGTAGTCATCTGGCTACTTTGTTGCGGTTTTGCATGTGTCCTGAGCAGTCAGCGGTCGATCCTTTGGCAAAAGGTGAAGAGGGAGATGCAGAGGAACTCTGATGAGCTCTTGCATTCGGTATCTGAAGAATTCCCCCCAAAGCAGAGACCCTAAATAGCCAGAAAAGGAGGTTTGGCTACCTAGGAGGGAGGATAGGTTAGTAAGACAGGTAGGAGCCTATCAGAAGGAGTCTCTGACATCACCTGCTGGCCCTAGCCACTCAGAGCAGTCCAGTGTGCCAGCACACCTCTGAATCCAAGATGGCAGAGGTCTGGGGCACGCTGGAGGAGCTCTGGGCACCTCCCCTGGGAGGTGCAGGTCAGGGGAGTGGTCACTCCCCTTTCCTTTGTCCAGTTTCGCGCCAGAGCAGGGCTGGGGGATCCCTGAACCGGTGTAGACTGGCTTATGCAGAGATGGGCAGCATCTGTACCCATCAAAGCATTTCAAGAGGCTGGGGGAGGCTACTCCTCCCCAGCCATCACAACTATTTCCAAAGGGACAGGGTGTTACACCCTCTCTCAGAGGAAATCCTTTGTTCTGCCTTCCTGGGCCAGGGATGCCTGGACCCCAGGAGGGCAGAAACCTGTCTGAGGGATTGGCAGCAGCAGCAGCTGCAGTGGAGACCCCGGAAAGGCAGTTTGGCAGTACCCGGGTTCTGTGCTAGAGACCCGGGGGATCATGGAATTGTCTCCCGAATGCCAGAATGGCATTGGGTGGACAATTCCATTATCTTAGACATGTTACATGGCCATGTTCGGAGTTACCATTCTGACGCTAATAGGTAGTGACCTATGTATAGTGCACGCGTGTAATGGTGTCCCCGCACTCACGAAGTCCAGGGAATTTGCCCTGAACAATGTGGGGGCACCTTGGCTAGTGCCAGGGTGCCCACACACTAAGTAACTTTGCACCCAACCTTCACCAGGTGAAGGTTAGACATATAGGTGACTTATAAGTTACTTAAGTGCAGTGGTAAAGGGCTGTGAAATAACATGGACGTTATTTCACTCAGGCGGCACTGGCAGGCCTGTGTAAGAATTGTCAGATCTCCCTATGGGTGGCAAAAGAAATGCTGCAGCCCATAGGGATCTCCTGGAACCCCAATACCCTGGGTACCTCAGTACCATATACTAGGGAATTATATGGGTGTACCAGTATGCCGATGTGAATTGGTGGAATTGGTCACTAGCATGTTAGTGACAATTTGGAAAGCAGAGAGAGCATAACCACTGAGGTTCTGGTTAGCAGAGCCTCAGTGAGACAGTTAGTCATCACACAGGGAACACATACAGGGCACACTTATGAGCACTGGGGCCCTGGCTGGCAGGGTCCCAGTGACACATACACTAAAACAACATATATACAGTGAAATATGGAGGTAACATGCCAGGCAAGATGGTACTTTCCTACAACCATCTCCTGTGCCCTTAAGTCATTCAGCTTAACAGCATGTATATAGTTTGCAGGAGAGTGCATGTCTGTAGAATCTGTACTTGGTTTAGTACAAGTCAGACCACCAGCAAAACCCTGTACCTGTGTTGTCTTAACAGGTGTCCGTACAGGTTCCCTGCAGCATCTCTGCAGCCATAGTAGAGGACATCTTTGTGAGTGGTGAGCTTTTTTCTGCCTTTGTGCCATGGAATCTGCTACTCTTCATTCATCCAGAGAGCTCTGCATGGCAGAAGGATCAGGGGCAGTGTCAGTGAGTGGTGTTGCTGAAGGTGGAGTGAACATGTGTTCACTCTTTGCCAGCAAAGGCTTTTGATTCTGCCACAAGGCCATGTTCGACACCCTCCATCTTAGAACACAGGTCTGTTCATTCTCCTTCAATCAGGTGGTTATACCTAGTTTTGTAAGGCCAGATGTGGTGGACAAGCCTTTTCTGTTATTACAGTGCCGGCTTGAAATAAACTTCCACCTGGTATTTGGGCTTGGACCTGTTTGCTCTTCATTTGGATGGTGTTCCAACGGTGAAGCTCTCTGTAGAGTTCTTTTCTGAAGCGCGGTTGGCAGCATTTTTGACAGGAGCACAGGTACGCTGAAGAGGGTGGGCCATGTGGTATGGCTTTAGCAAGTCGATAGACACCTGTGTAGTATGCTCTCCACAACAAAGGAAGAAGCTTAGTTCGTTTTATGAAATATAACACATTAATAAGTCCCCAGTCACGCCAGTGCCTGAAACTAGGTCTTCTCTGCAGTCTTCCAAGTGGCCAGTGTCTTGTATGTTATAGAGATGATGCTGTATTCTGGAACACAACCTCAACGCCAGGATACCAAACACTAAATACAGATCACCACTACACCTCCATCATTCA
Organism: Pleurodeles waltl; assembly: GCF_031143425.1. Lineage (NCBI taxonomy): Eukaryota > Metazoa > Chordata > Amphibia > Caudata > Salamandridae > Pleurodeles > Pleurodeles waltl. The sequence continues at coordinate 853,602,223 of NC_090444.1, forward strand.
ATACAGTTTGCTTACATTTTATTTCAAAATTTCAACAATTATATCAAGTCTTGCTATAACTTTCTAATTTGGTCAATAAAGTACATAGCCCAGTAGAAAGAGTCTTGAGAATTTCATACATGACAAATATAATCTTGTAATCACACAGGTTTTTTTTCCTTTCCTTTTTTTGTCTTTGATCTATAGTCAACTGTGGATCTTCTTAATGTCTCTTTTCACCCTCCGATTCTGAATCTCGTTATCTGGAATAACATTTGGCAACTCTGTTAAGATTCCGAATCCTATCACTTTGAAAGGTTGACTAAATTTTGAGGTTTTACCTCCTTTTCTTGGAGATTTGATTTTGATCCAGTCTTCTACTTGCAAATTTGTTTCTTTTTTAAAGCTTTCCTCTTATCATGGAGCTCTTTAGTACATTCTTTCTTCAACTGTTCCCTCTCACTTCATCCCTCAACATTTCCTTTTTGTGCATCCACCTTTTCCCTGTTATCAACCACCCAGCCTGGAGATACTTCGCAATTAGGAATCCTTTTTTGAAAAGTTGAAAGGGAGAGACACCTGTAATGGAATGTGGGGTAAGATAATATTCCCTCACTTTTTTTTCTCATCTTTATCTCCCATGCCGCCCCACACACCAAGCACTGTTGGAAGCTTTCTTGGATCACTGTGATAAAATGTTCTACTACGTCATTAGATTCAGGCTCAAATAACGCTGACCTCTTATGTTTTGTACCCCTATCTCACAAAAATGTTTCAACTACTTCAGTGATCATCTTTGATTCAACTGAATTCACAGCTTTGATTTCAGGCCACCTAGAATACATATCCATACAAACTATCATGTATTTGTCATGTCATATGAAGTCACCTTAACAAGGCCAAAAATGTCCATCTCAGTGTCTACCCACGGGCCTCCTGCTTCTTCTCTCACCACCATGGACTGAATCCTGCACTTGAGTATCTTGTCACATCTGACGCATTCAAGACAACTTCTAACCACCCTTTCAATCGCTAAGTCCATCGCCGGCCACCAATAACTTTCACAAACCATTTCTTCGGTTTTAGAGATGCACATGTGACTGGCATGTGCGAGGTAGACTAATTTCTTCCTCAATTGTTGTGGGGGAATGCATTTATTACCCCTCATCAGTCCATTTACCATAACCAACTCATTCCTTACTTGTTTATAGCCCTAAACTTCCTGATCAGCTTTGAAATTTGTATTCCGTCCACCCAGGACCATCCTCATACCTTTTTGCAAGACAGTATCCGCTGTTATTTTTTTTTCTTCCATTCTGACTCCTGAATCACATCCTCAGTTACTATACTTACTTTCACCTCTTGATCAACGTCATCACCAGCAAAATAATCATTAGTATCCTCTTCTCATCATCTTGGGTGTGACACGATCTTGCTAAACATTCAGCCTGTACATTGCTTGCCCCAGGTGCATAGGATACTATAAATCTGAATTCTTGTAGTGCTACAACCCACCTTCTAATGCGGTGAGACGCCAAGTCAACACCTTTCTTTGAAACATCCTGTCTAAGAGATTCATGGCCTGTCATGATCTCAAACATGGTCCCCATAAAAGTTTCTTGAGCTTTCTCACCGCCCAATATACACTTGAAGCCTGTTTCTCTACCACTGAGTAATCGAGCAGTAATTGAGCTCTGTACCTCTGTCTTCTAGAGATTAATAGAATTGACTGCTTTGGCCATTAGACCTTTGAGTTAAAACAGCTCCCAAGCCTTTAGAACTTGCATCTATTTTTAGTATTGTTTCGTCATTTATGTCAAAGCTACCTAGCTCAACTGCATTTTCCAGACGTTTTTATGTCTGAAAATTCAGCCTCACACAATTTGCACCATACAAATTCCTGACCTTTGCTAAACAGCATCCTCATATTTTTAGATCTCATTGCAAATCTGGGAACAAACGTATTATAAATCTCAGCCATTCCTAGAAATGTCATTAATTCTTCCATGTTTTGTGGAGGTGGTAAGTCTTTGATGGTGTTAACTAGCTTGTCTTTTGATCTAATTCCTCCACAGGTGAGTATGTGACCGAGATATTCAATATGTGCTACATTAAATATACACTTTTCTGATTTCAGAGTCAGTCAACACATCTGCAATCTTTTTAGAACTTCTTCCAATTATCTTATTTAATGTTCATCCACATCAATACCGAATACTAGAATATCATCTTGATACATTTTCACCCCCTCCAACACCTTCCAATGTTTTTTCCAGTGCTCTCTGAAAGACAGAGGCAGCGAAAAGTAAGCCAAATGGCATGCAAAGAAATTTGAAGGTACCAGAGGGGAGTGACAAATGTTGTGAGATCCTAGGAAGAAGGGTATAGCATAATTTGATGAAAAGCTGATGTCCGGTTGACTGTGGTAAAATGTTTGCCACCATTCAGGAAACAAAATATCTTGTTGATGCTAGGAAGTGGATAGTGATCCACCACCACTTGTTTAGTTTCCCTGAGATCTACTCAGAGTCTGGCCTCACCATTTGCTTTATATGCTATTACTACTGGTGCAACCCCTTGTGAAGCTTCTACTTCTTGAATTATTCCTTCTTCAATTAATCTATCAAGTTCCTTCCTCATGTTTTCTTTTACTGATCCTGGAACACTACCCACTTTAGAAACTTTGGGTTGGGTTTTACATTTTAGTCCGATCAGCTGTACATAGTTCATGAGACACCCTAACTTAAAAAAAAAAAAAAAAAAACTTCAGAAAATCTCTCCACTCACATTTCACTTCTTGTAGTTACATTTGTTATACCACCCGCTGCTACATTTTCTACCTCAATGGAATTCTTGATTCTAATCGGAGGGTCTACATTGGGATTTTAATACACATTTAAATCTATTTGGTAAATCTGGCTAATGAGAGAGTCTTCTTTTATGGATACAAGATTTACCCTGCCACAAAATGATCAATTAATTCAGTGGTTCCCTAAGAATATCCTAGTAATTTAATCGCCTCCATACCCTTTCGGTTTTTCATCTGGTGTGAAAAGCTTTACTATAGTCTTCAATTGTCGATCAAAAAATGTCTTGGGTATGAGTGTTATTTTTGCCCGTGAGTAAAACAATTTTTTTTCTGATTCACCATTGTCTAGAACAGTATCACAAGGTACATCAGGTGACCATCCTTTTGTTTGAAGTATTGTACCTTCACCACCAAGCCTCTCCTATTGTCATCATCAGCCTAAAGTTCTACCTCCCTTACATGCTTAGACTTACTCGTGGTTTTCATAGTTCTGCAGTGTTTCTCAAAATGTGGCCTTCTTCCCACAATTGTTACATACTACTTTCCACCCCAGACAATCTTCGGAATTGGCCATATGTCCTACATTCCCACAAAGAAACCATAATCCTGTAACTATTATTTGTTTTATAAAAAATATTTTTATTCAGCTTTTTTGCTTTTTCAAACACAGTAGAGTTACAGTCAGTGGACACAGCACACCCTTCTCATGCATTACATTGAAAATATAAGAGGCAGACGTTGTCATTCCATCCCTTTAGGCAGTGACCCCCACCCACCTCCTCTCAATAGCAGTGTTAAATAGTCCCCGCCCTGCAATACTGTACATCCTTCATTAGGGGTGTTACGGCTGTTTGGTGGGTTTCCTATGATCCCCAGATCTTCTCCCATTTTTTTAAGACAACCTCTACCTTCGTATATCCCTTTTTCTGCATTTCGACACCAATCCATATCTGTCCGCCACTCCTGAATCATAAACATTTGTGTCGCCCCCCCCCCACATCGTCGCGATGCTCATCTTAGCAACTATAGCCCCAATGGCAAGCTAGTGTGCTACATACTTGGGCCATGTCCGCTCTCCCTTCAGGTTAAATAGCAGCCACTTAACATCCAAAGTGATTGACAGTGTTGTCACCCATGTCTGCCATCAACTCTTCTAGTATGATTGGATCCTCGGACAGGAACACAGAATATATATAAATGTTCCTTCCTGTCCACAACCTTGCAGCTAGGCCCCAGACGGGGACCTCCCTATCTTATGAAGCAGGGACGAGGCGTAGTATGCCCAGTGTAGGATATGTAAATGAATCAGTCTTAACCCTGCTCGAATTCCTACTTCTCTGGGGTTTTGTAGTGCTTCTTCCCATGCCTCCTCTTCTATGTGTCCCACATCAGCCTCCCACTTAGTCCAAAGGGGCCCTAGAACCTCTGGGGCATTGTTGATGATTTTTTTTTATATAGTAGTGAGGTGGCCTTTTCCCTCATAGGGTCCAGTAGGAGTCTGTCCTCTAGGGGTGAGTAGTCCTCTATCCTGAAGAGTAAGGGGAAATCCAAGGGTATGTGTAACCTGTCGGTAATCAAAGAGTTATGAATCTGTAAGCTGGAAGTCTGCCTGCAATTCCTCAGAAGTCCGAGGTTCCTTCCCTCTTCAGATATCTCTCAGCCTCGCTAAGCCTCCAAGGTCCAAATTTGAGAGCCCCTTCAGACCCCTGATTTCAGACGAGAGATCACTGTCACAGAGCGGGTCGGTTCCCTATCCATCCCAGAAAATGTGTGGCAGCCTGCCATATATCAATAACCGTCCGGATATGTACCGGCAGTATTGTTTAAAGTTTATGCCGTTACAAGACAGGAAGGTATCCTCTAGTTCCCATTGCCTCCCTATTTACCCGTACCACTGGTTCTTGTCGGTCTGTGAATACACAATCATTAATTACGACAGCTGGGAGGCCCAGTAATATTTAAGGACATCAGGGATCATACACTCCTCTCTGGAGCTTATTTAGAGCAATCCTGGTCGGTCGCCTGCCCCAGAGCAGCAATCAGACTTCTTGGTCTACCTTCTGGAAGAATTCATGGGGAACAGGGAATGGCGTATTTTGTAAAGCATAAAGTAAGCTGGGTAGAACCATCATTTTATACAAGGCTGCTCGGGCCATCAGCCGTAGTGGTAGTTTCCACCAGTGGCCTAAATCCCATCAAAGCGTATCCAGGATCTTGTATAGATTTTGTTTGAAGAATTCCTTGGCGTCTCTAGTAATGTAGATCCCCAAGTAAATGAAGCCGTCCATTTATATGGAAGGAACCTGACAGTACCCGTGGCACCCAAGGCACGCCACCACAAGTCGAAACAGACATGATTTCCCTCAGTTTATATGGTAGCCGGACTGATCTCTAAAAATGCAGAAAACCTGTAAAACCCTGTCAATAGATCGGTGGTGTTATTGAGGTATAGTAGTAAGTCATCCACATATAAAAAGATCAGTTTCCCACATTTGTAGCTGCCCTAATACCCCAAATAAGGGTGTCTGTCCTCACCCATGCCACCAGTGGTTCTAACACCAGGGCGAATAGCATAGGGTACAGCGGCATCCCTGCCAGGTACCTTTACTCAAACCAAATTGCCTGGAAAGTACTCCATTCACTCTAATCCTCGCTAGTGGCTTATTATATATAAGGTGGACCCAAGCACAGATTATAAGGCTGAAGCCAAAACGTCTGAAAGCAGCAAACAGATAGCCCCATTCAATACTTTCAAAAGCCATTTGCGCATCCAGTGATAACACTACGGCAGGTTCATGTTCAGTTGTCTTTGTCAGGTGGATTACCCCATATAGTATATGTAAGTTTAAGCGTGTCCCCCCTGTGAAGCATAAACCCTGACTGATCAGGCTGTACCACTGTGGTGATCGCTTTGCATAATTTTAGTGCTAATGCTTTTGCAAGCCCCTTGGCCTCCACATTTAGTTGTGAAATGGGATGATAAGAGGAGCACTTCCCAGGTGATTTATGTTTCTTTGGGATTACCACTATTGTCGCCAATCTCTAGTGCACCAGAAGTTCACCTAACCACAAGGCATCACAGTACATGGCTAGGAAGTGTGCTGACACCTTAGAAGCCCTCCTCTTGTAGAGTTTCACCGGAATGCTATTAGGGCCCGTTGCCTTCCCCACTTGTAGGGACCTCAGGGCTTCAGTGATTTCAGCTTTAGAGAAAGGAATTTCCAGGAAGTCTGTCATTGGCAAATAGGATTTGGGCTTGGATGTCACGGAGGAACTCATCACACTCCTCTGTTACCCGCGGGGTAGTTGTATAGATAGTCTCATAATAGGCCGCAAAGACTTCCTCCACTATATCTGTTGACTCTTGGTAGGAGCCTGTGGCATCTCGAATTCTTAGCACATCCCCTCGCCCCTCATCGCGTTTCTCAAACCACACCGGTAGTCTGCCAGCTTTATTGCTGACTTCGTAGAGACGTCTTTGCGTGCACAGTGAATGATTCCTGGCTATATCTTCGGCCACTGACCGAAACTCACTCTGCTTAAGCTAGAGCTCATGGCACCACTGTGCATGTGGTTGATTTGGGGCCTCTGCCTCTAATTCCAGTATTTCTCTTTCCAGTCGTCTAACTCTGCATGTTTTTCTTTTTTTGACCCTGCAATCAGCTGGATCGCCTGAACCTGAAGCACCATTTTGAATGCCTCCCATAGTATACTAGGAGACTGAACTGTTCCTATGTTTTCTTGAAACCAATGCCCCGCCATTTTGGTTAGTTGTGCCATCTCATCCTTATCGTTAAAGTACCAGGGATCTGTGCGCGGCATGGTCTCTGACTTAGGGAGCATTCCCTGCAATGTAACCATTAGGGGTGAGTGGTCAGATATCCCTCTGGCTCCTACCCTCTTAACCTGGAGGCTGTTATGTGGTGAGTCATTAAGTAGTCGAGTCACTAGAATGGGCTGCCGAGTAAAATGTATATTGGTTGTCCAGGGGATTATGCAGTCTCCAAAGATCCGTAAGGCCTAAGGCGTCCATGAAGGCTGGCAGCGGAGAGGGCCACGACTCGCGGGCACCTGGTCCTGATCTATCTGTCAAAGGGTCCATTACAGCGTTCCAGTCCCCACCCATCGCTTATATTCCTGGGGGCTGTGAGAAAGTAGCCTCTTTCTAGCCTTCTTACCCCCACTTTTGGCCTGTTTGTGAGTGTATGCCAGGGTGTTTTCACTGTCTCACTGGGATCCTGCTAGCCAGGGCCCAGTGCTCATAGTGAAAACCCTATGTTTTCAGTATGTTTGTTATGTGTCACTGGGACCCTGCTAGTCAGGACCCCAGTGCTCATAAGTTTGTGGCCTATATGTGTGTGTTCCCTGTGTAGTGCCTAACTGTCTCACTGAGGCTCTGCTAACCAGAACCTCAGTGGTTATGCTCTCTCATTTCTTTCAAATTGTCACTAACAGGCTAGTGACCAATTTTACCAATTTACATTGGCTTACTGGAACACCCTTATAATTCCTTAGTATATGGTACTGAGGTACCCAGGGTATTGGGGTTCCAGGAGATCCATATGGGCTGCAGCATTTCTTTTGCCACCCATAGGGAGCTCTGACAATTCTTACACAGGCCTGCCACTGCAGCCTGAGTGAAATAACGTCCACGTTATTTCACAGCCATTTTACACTGCACTTAAGTAACTTATAAGTCACCTATATGTCTAACCTTTACCTGGTAACGGTTAGGTGCAAAGTTACTTAGTGTGAGGGCACCCTGGCACTAGCCAAGGTGCCCCCACATGGTTCAGGGCCAATTCCCTGAACTTTGTGAGTGCGGGGACACCATTACACACGTGTACTACATATAGGTCACTACCTATATGTAGCTTCACAATGGTAACTCCGAATATGGCCATGTAACATGTCTAAGATCATGGAATTGCCCCCTCCATGCCATCCTGGCATTGTTGGCACAATTCCATGATCCCAGTGGTCTGTAGCACAGACCCTGGTACTGCCAAACTGCCTTTCCTGGGGTTTCACTGCAGCTGCTGCTGCTGCCAACCCCTCAGACAGGTTTCTGCCCCCCTGGGGTCAAGCCAGGCTTGTCCCAGGATGGCAGAACAAAGGACTTCCTCTGAGAGAGGGTGTTACACCCTCTCCCTTTGGAAAATGGTGTGAAGGCAGGGGAGGGGTAGCCTCCCCCAGCCTCTGGAAATGCTTTCTTGGGCACAGATGTGCCCAATTCTGCATAAGCCAGTCTACACCGGTTCAGGGACCCCTTAGCCCCTGCTCTGGCGCGAAACTGGACAAAGGAAAGGGGAGTGACCACTCCCCTGACCTGCACCTCCCCTGGGAGGTGTCCAGAGCTCCTCCAGTGTGCTCCAGACCTCTGCCATCTTGGAAACAGAGGTGCTGCTGGCACACTGGACTGCTCTGAGTGGCCAGTGCCACCAGGTGACGTCAGAGACTCCTTCTGATAGGCTCCTTCAGGTGTTAGTAGCCTATCCTCTCTCCTAGGTAGCCAAACCCTCTTTTCTGGCTATTTAGGGTCTCTGTCTCTGGGGAAACTTTAGATAACGAATGCAAGAGCTCAGCCGAGTTCCTCTGCATCTCTCTCTTCACCTTCTACCAAGGAATCGACTGCTGACCGCGCTGGAAGCCTGCAAAACTGCAACATAGTAGCAAAGACGACTACTGCAACTCTGTAACGCTGATCCTGCCGCCTTCTCGACTGTTTTCCTGGTGGTGCATGCTGTGGGGGTAGTCTGCCTCCTCTCTGCACTAGAAGCTCCAAAGAAATCTCCCGTGGGTCGACGGAATCTTCCCCCTGCAACCGCAGGCACCAAAAAGCTGCATTACCGGTCCCTTGGGTCTCCTCTCAGCACGACGAGCGAGGTCCCTCAAATCCAGCAACTCTGTCCAAGTGGCCCCCACAGTCCAGTGACTCTTCAGTCCAAGTTTGGTGGAGGTAAGTCCTTGCCTCACCTCGCTAGACTGCATTGCTGGGAACCGCGACTTTTGCAGCTACTCTGGCCTCCGTGCACTTCCGGCGGAAATCCTTTGTGCACAGTCCAGCCTGGGTCCACGGCACTCTAACCTGCATTGCACGACCTCCTAAGTTGTTCTCCGGCGACGTGGGACTCCTTTGTGTAACTTCGGGTGAGCACCGTTTCACGCATCCTCGTAGTGCCTGTTTCTGGCACTTCTCCGGGTGCTACCTGCTGCTAAGAGGGCTCCTTGTCTTGCTCGACGTCCCCTCTACCTCCTGGTCCAATTTGCGACCTCCTGGTCCCTCCTGGGCCACAGCAGCATCCAAAAACGCTAACCGCACGAATTGCAGCTAGCAAGGCTTGTTGGCGTTCTTTCGGCGGGAAAACACTTCTGCACGACTCTACAAGGCGAGAGGGATCCGTCCTCCAAAGGGGAAGTCTCTAGCCCTTTGCGTTCCTGCAGAAACCGCAGCTTCTTCTGTCCAGTGGAAGCTTCTTTGCACCCGCAGCTGGCATTTCCTGGGCATCTGCCCATCTCCTACTTGCTTGTGACTTTTGGACTTGGTCCCCTTGTTCCACAGGTACCCTAGATTGGAAATCCACAGTTGTTGCATTGTTGGTTTGTGTCTTTCCTGCATTATTCCTCTAACACGACTTCTTTGTCCTTAGGGGAACTTTAGTGCACTTTGCACTCACTTTTCAGGGTCTTGGGGAGGGTTATTTTTCTAACTCTCACTATTTTCTAATAGTCCCAGCGACCCTCTACAAGGTCACATAGGTTTGGGGTCCATTCGTGGTTCGCATTCCACTTTTGGAGTATATGGTTTGTGTTGCCCCTATCCCTATGTGTCCCCATTGCATCCTATTGTAACTATACATTGTTTGCACTGTTTTCTAAGACTATACTGCATATTTTTGCTATTGTGTATATATATCTTGTGTATATTTCCTATCCTCTCACTGAGGGTACACTCTAAGATACTTTGGCATATTGTCCTAAAAATAAAGTACCTTTATTTTTAGTATAACTGTGTATTGTGTTTTCTTATGATATTGTGCAAGTGACACTTGTGGTACTGTAGTAGCTTCACACGTCTCCTAGTTCAGCCTAAGCTACTCTGCTAAGCTACCATTATCTATCAGCCTAAGCTGCTAGACACCCTATACACTAATAAGGGATAACTGGGCCTGGTGCAAGGTGCAAGTACCCCTTGGTACTCACTACAAGCCAGTCCAGCCTCCTACAGGGGCATCCTCACCAGTGAATCACTAAGGGCAGGTAGTGTTTGTGCATGCATATTCAGTGCAATATAAACTGAGCAGATATTTAGGGCACATCCCTGTCAACTCCTGGATTGTGCCACATACTCCCCAGGTGATCGTACCAAGTGAACTGAGGGATGTATAGGAATGATCTCTTGATCAGTATTCCTACCCCCATGGAGTCGGATGTAAATTCCAAATGTGCTGTCAGCACATACCTCAATCTTTTTAAGGGTTGATAATTGTAGGAGGCTGGACTGGCTTGTAGTGAGTACCAAGGGGTACTTGCACCTTGCACCAGGCCCAGTTATCCCTTATTAGTGTATAGGGTGTCTAGCAGCTTAGGCTGATAGATAATGGTAGCTTAGCAGAGCAGCTTAGGCTGAACTAGGAGACGTGTGAAGCTACTACAGTACCACTTAGTGTCATATGCACAATATCATAAGAAAACACAATACACAGTTATACTAAAAATAAAGGTACTTTATTTTTATGACAATATGCCAAAGTATCTTAGAGTGTACCCTCAGTGAGAGGATAGCAAATATACACAAGATATATATACACAATAGCAAAAATATGCAGTATAGTCTTAGAAAACAGTGCAAACAATGTATAGTTACAATAGGATGCAATGGGGAAACATAGGGATAGGGGCAACACAAACCATATACTCCAAAAGTGGAATGCGAACCACGAATGGACCCCAAACCTATGTGACCTTGTAGAGGGTCGCTGGGACTATTAGAAAATAGTGAGAGTTAGAAAAATAACCCTCCCCAAGACCCTGAAAAGTGAGTGCAAAGTGCACTAAAGTTCCCCTAAGGACAAAATAGTCGTGTTAGAGGAATAATGCAGGAAAGACACAAACCAGCAATGCAACCACTGTGGATTTCCAATCTAGGGTACCTGTGGAACAAAGGGACCAAGTCCAAAAGTCACAAGCAAGTCGGAGATGGGCAGATGCCCAGGAAATGCCAGCTGCGGGTGCAAAAAAGCTTCGACTGGACAGAAGAAGCTGAGGTTTCTGCAGTAACGAAAAGGGCTAGAGACTTCCCCTTTGGTGGACGGATCCCTCTCGCCGTGGAGAGTCGTGCAGAAGTGTTTTCCCGCCGAAAGAACGCCAACAAGCCTTGCTAGCTGCAAATCGTGCGTTTGGCGTTTTTGGACGCCGCTGGGGCCCAGGAGGGACCAGGAGGTCGCAAATTGGACCTGAAGAGAGAGGGGACGTCGAGCAAGACAAAGAGCCCTCACTGAAGCAGGTAGCACCCGGAGAAGTGCCAGAAACAGGCACTACGAGGATGCGTGAAACGGTGCTCGCCGAAGTTGCACAAAGGAGTCCCACGTCGCCGGAGACCAACTTAGAAAGTCTTGCAATGCAGGTTAGAGTGCCGTGGACCCAGGCTTGGCTGTGCACAAAGGATTTCCGCCGGAAGTGCACAGGGGCCGGAGTAGCTGCAAAGTCGCGGTTCCCAGCAATGCAGCCCAGCGAGGTGAGGCAAGGACTTACCTCCACCAAACTTGGGCTGAAGAGTCACTGGACTGTGGGGGTCACTTGGACAGAGTCGCTGGATTCGAGGGACCTCGCTCGTCGTGCTGAGAGGAGACCCAAGGGACCGGTAATGCAGCTTTTTGGTGCCTGCGGTTGCAGGGGGAAGATTCCGTCGACCCACGGGAGATTTCTTCGGAGCTTCTGGTGCAGAGAGGAGGCAGGCTACCCCCACAGCATGCACAAGCAGGAAAACAGTCGAGAAGGTGGCAGGATCAGCGTTACAGAGTTGCAGTAGTCGTCTTTGCTACTATGTTGCAGGTTTGCAGGCTTCCAGCGCGGTCAGCGGTCGATTCCTTATCAGAAGGTGAAGAGAGAGATGCAGAGGAACTCGGATGAGCTCTTGCATTCGTTATCTAAAGTTTCCCCAGAGACAGAGACCCTAAATAGCCAGAAAAGAGGGTTTGGCTACCTAGGAGAGAGGATAGGCTACTAACACCTGAAGGAGCCTATCAGCAGGAGTCTCTGACGTCACCTGGTGGCACTGGCCACTCAGAGCAGTCCAGTGTGCCAGCAGCACCTCTGTTTCCAAGATGGCAGAGGTCTGGAGCACACTGGAGGAGCTCTGGACACCTCCCAGGGGAGGTGCAGGTCAGGGGAGTGGTCACTCCCCTTTCCTTTGTCCAGTTTCGCGCCAGAGCAGGGGCTAAGGGGTCCCTGAACCGGTGTAGACTGGCTTATGCAGAATTGGGCACCTCTGTGCCTAACAAAGCATTTCCAGAGGCTGGGGGAGGCTACTCCTCCCCTGCCTTCACACCATTTTCCAAAGGGAGAGGGTGTGACACCCTCTCTCAGAGGAAGTCCTTTGTTCTGCCATCCTGGGCCAGGCCTGGCTGGACCCCAGGAGGGCAGCTGCCTGTCTGAGGGGTTGGCAGCAGCAGCAGCTGCAGTGAAACCCCAGGAAGGGCAGTTTGGCAGTACCAGGGTCTGTGCTACAGACCACTGGGATCATGGGATTGTGCCAACTATGCCAGGATGGTATAGAGGGGGCAATTCCATGATCATAGACATGTTACATGGCCATATTCGGAGTTACCATGGTGAAGCTACATATAGGTAGTGACCTATATGTAGTGCACGCGTGTAATGGTGTCCCCGCACTCACAAAGTTCAGGGAATTGGCTCTGAACAATGTGGGGGCACCTTGGCTAGTGCCAGGGTGCCCTCACACTAAGTAACTTTGCACCTAACCTTTACCAGGTAAAGGTTAGACATATAGGTGACTTATAAGTTACTTAAGTGCAGTGTAAAATGGCTGTGAAAGAACGTGGACGTTATTTCACTCAGGCTGCAGTGGCAGGCCTGTGTAAGAATTGTCAGAGCTCCCTATGGGTGGCAAAAGAAATGCTGCAGCCCATAGGGATCTCCTGGAACCCCAATACCCTGGGTACCTCAGTACCATATACTAGGGAATTATAAGGGTGTTCCAGTAAGCCAATGTAAATTGGTAAAATTAGTCACTAGCCTGTTAGTGACAATTTGAAAGTAATGAGAGAGCATAACCACTGAGGTTCTGGTTAGCAGAGCCTCAGTGAGACAGTTAGGCACCACACAGGGAACATATACATGCACACCTATGAGCACTGGGGCCCTGTGTGACAGGGTCCCAGTGACACATACATATAGGCCACAAACCTATGAGCACTGGGGTCCTGACCAGCAGGATCCCAGTGACACATAACAAACATACTGAAAACATAGTGTTTTCACTATGAGCACTGAGGCCTGGCTATCAGGATCCCAGTGAGACAGTGAAAACAGTGACAAACACCCTGACATACACTCACAAACAGGCCAAAAGTGGGGGTAACAAGGCTAGAAAGAGGCTACCTTCTCACAATAATGATTACCCTTCAAGTGCATCTCTTGTATGAGAACTGTATCTGGGATTGCCTTTTTAACAATTGTAGCACCATGGTCCTTTTAATTTTACTTCCCAGCCCATTACCATTCCAGATCATTATCTAGAGCTCGGTCTTGGAGGGAGGAGACTTGCTCTGTATATCAGTTGTCTGTCGTGCCCCATACATCTTTGCGATTTGATCCCTTTTATCCATCGCTAATGGGCCTCCTGTATCAGTCGCCCACTTCATTCAAATTTTTGTATTGTGCTGTGCCACTGCAAACATATATAGAAATTTGCATTAAACAGACCCCCAGCTCCTAAAACTGCCCCCCTCACCCCCAACATGCTGAGTGCCTATCGCCTCAAAACAAAAACTGGTATTGTTAGAATGTGACTTGTACGCTACTCAAAAAAACTGTGGCTCATATGCCCAGCAATTCTCCATTCTAACTGTGGCAAGTGTCCCTACACCCCCCCTCCCAAAGGCCTTCAAGGCACATGTAGCCTCAGCCTTCTAGTCTCTAGCAAGTATTCACAGCACCACGTGCCCTGATCCATGTACCAAAGTCATCTGTTCGGCTCCTGACAGTTTCTCACTGGTCCTCCTGGTCATGAGCCGGCGACAGGCGTTCCTTATGTGGCATGCTGCTTCTCTTGTTGAGTTTACGTTGTTTCCTGATGATGCACCAATCCTCCAGCCAGTCCCACGTCTCCTCAGGCATCTCAAAGTGGCAAGTCTTTCCCTCTGCGATGACCCTTAATCTTGCTGAGAACATCATCATATATTTAAAGTCAGTCTCCCGGAGGTCTTTTTTTACCTCTGTGAAGCTGCGCCATTGAGGCTGGACCTAAAGTGTGAAGTCTGGGAAAAACCAGATTGTTGCATTTTCATACTAGATGGAGTCCTCGCTCAAGCTGCTTGTAATATGGCATCTTGTTTCCTAAAATTGAATATCCGTGCTATGATTGTCTGAGGCAGTGCTCCTGGTTTAGGCATAGGGAGTGGCCCCCTGTGCGCCCTTTCCACCATAAAAAAAAAGAGAAAGTCTTTGTAGCGGTAGGTGTTTGATGATGAGTTCCTCTACAAACAATTCAACACAGCCTTTTCTGGGACCCCCATGATTTTAATGTTGTTGCGACGCGCCCTTCCTTCTTGATCTTCAAGGCTCGCTGCCATCTGAATGTGCGCCTTCTCTAGTTTGTCCACCTTTTCCTCCAGCAGTTTTGTGGTGTTTTGAAGGCCCCCCACAGTGGACTCATTTGAGGTAAGCTTTTTAGACAGTTTCTGATAATCTGCCCATCCAAGTGTAACATCAATGGTCACGGCATCTAGTTTTAGTTCAATAGTTTCCTTGAGGTCCTTTACGGCTGTCATGATTTCTCTGAGCGAGACTTACTCTTCCCGGGGCAGACCCCCTTGCTTTGGTGTGGGTGCCATCCACCCCCCCCCCCCCCCCCCCAACCATTCCAGAGCCAGGCACCTGCCAACCGCGTCCTACGATCTCCCCTCGTCTTATGGGTCTCGAAGGCAGTCTCTCCCCTCAATCAGGCCCAGGAAGATCACCGCCTGTGGTCCCCAATGGGACGAAGTCTTCATCCTGGGTGGTCAAAGATTCACCAGGCCAGCATTCGTCAGGTGGTACTCCAACTCAGCCCACTGCACGAGGATTCAGGAAGCCAGCGATCAGCTCCCGCTGTTAGGGTCTCGGGGTGACTAAAGGCTTTCCAGCCCTCTCAGGAGAACCTGGAATCAGCCGATGATGGTCGGCGCCTCCCCTTCACATATGCCATGTCGCCTTCCACAAGGACCGCATCATTTCTAATTAGGGGAGGGAAGGTGGCTCACCTTACCCACTCCACGTTGGCCAGCCGAATGGCAATGCCAGGCAGCCGGGTGCATTTCTTGGGCCCCAACCTGCCCCCCCCCACCCCTCCCCCCTTTTGCAGGGCAATGCTGTGGGCAGTTTGGGAGCAGTCAGCCCCACTGTCATGAGGCAACAAAGGTGTCCATAAACCTACCACAATTCAGCAAGGGCTGCTCGCCCGTTGCTGCGGAGTGTTCACTGCCAGGGCCGGGGCCTCCATGCCACTGGTCGACTCCTGTGTCTCCTACTCCACCGAGTTGCACCATGCAGGCCTAGGGACCGCCGAGCGTCAATGGCCGCACAGGCCTGCCGTTCTCGGCTCGACTCACGAGACCCGTCTCTGGGGCCAAATGCACCCTCAAGCAGGTCGCTGGTGTTGTGTGGTCCCAGGGGAGGGTCAGGAGGTGTGGGTAATATTTGGATTTAGGGCCAGG
Source organism: Pleurodeles waltl (assembly GCF_031143425.1). Lineage (NCBI taxonomy): Eukaryota > Metazoa > Chordata > Amphibia > Caudata > Salamandridae > Pleurodeles > Pleurodeles waltl. The sequence goes on from NC_090444.1 coordinate 853,617,949, forward strand.
ATACGGGAGGGCTGATTTTGGTGTGGCAGAGCTGTTCTAAGCCATGCCATTTTCTACCTTGTCAACTCCTGTAAACATTCTTGTAACCTTGGTGTTTGTTTTACCTTGCACTTCCTTATTTTTTTACTCCTTTATCTTGGAGGTACTTCACCACCACATTTTCCTTTTTATCTGTACCTACAGTACTGCTCTTAATAATTTCTCTCCACGTTTTGTTGTGTTTCTGGGTTTTATCTGGCGTAAACACTTCTAATGAAGGATTTTCTTTCTGCCACATACTTTCCTTGGCTTTTTCTAATGAGCAACCCAGCATGAACTGATCTCTTAACTTTTTTTAATTACCAAAATGACAAGTTGACGCTAGTCTATGCAATTCTGTTACATATTGTTTAACAGATTCCTCTGGCTTCGCATTCTCTTTCCAAATTGGCAGCGCTGCAATACTGTGCACATTTTGGGTAAATAATGCAAATCTGATTTTCTGAGTCATATCTCATATTCATTTATATTTGCAGCTTCACTAGCTTTTAGGTCAGGTAGATTCTCAAACACCTCCTGTTGTTCTGTGCTAAGACAGTGTATTAGCAATGGCATTTTGTGTTCCACACTGAGGGATGTATCACACACCCTCCCGTAATAGTACAATACTTTCTTCCATTTTATCCATGTTACTGGTGGATCTCATGGTGACATTAGAAAGAAAGGAGTACCAGTGCCATTCTGCATACTGACTAATGTGGCCTGTCCCTTATTTAAAAATATGAGCGAAAATGCTTAAATGTAAGCTTCCCTCGCAAAAATCAGGATCCCCGCTTTCCGTTAACCTCACTCTTTACTTATACTGCTATGTTACTTGAGTCACTACCGCAAAATAAGTGCAACTTCTTGAACATTTGACAGTGACAGCTTGATTGTAATATTGGTAAGAAAGCTATACAGGAAGTTAATTAAAATACAAAGATGTGTGTGTCAACTTGAACTGGCATACCCACATTCACATATGTAATATTAATTACAGTGAGCGTATCACCGTAAGCTAGAGTGCTTAGTTAAATTTGCCAATTCTTGTGCTTATCACCATTATGGGCAGTGATACGCTGGCGTACTTAATATTTGTCTAAGTGAGCGTATCATGGTAAATCGGTACACGCTCTGTTATCTTTGCAGTGTTTACCAAATGTTGTGCCTGTTACCGTTACAAATGAAGACACACGCTGGTGCTCCTGGTTTGCGTATCCCCGTTGTGATTCTGACATGCTTTTTCAAGTAGCCGGTCCTCTAGCTTGTAGTCTGACACAGTACAATATCCGTTGCTAGGCACCAGCTGCCCTGATGCATGGTCGGTCATCTCTTCATAGGCTGCATAAGAAGTTTCTACGCTGTAGTTGGAGCCTGCAGAAAGTTTCAGGCTCACTTCAGTAGAGTGATGCAGTTTTCCTCACACATCCACAAGCTCCAGCCGCGTTCCTCGAGAGAGACTCTTGCGCCTGGGACTCGTGCCGCAACCGCTTATCCGCACAGTGGGTGGCCGTTGGATTGAGGCCCCACGTTAAAATACAGCTCTGGTCTCACGTTACGTTTACAGCAACATCATCTTTACTGCAGGTACCTGGTACTGATGTTTGACCAGTTGTGTTGGGGCCTGTTGTTTTTAAGTGCTGATGGTATCTGAATATAGTTGAAACTTGTATGCTTGTACAGGTTGAGTCCTGGATCCTCGTCCCCAAAAATGTACTAAGCACTCCACAATGAAGGAAGATTAGTCTGTTTTATTAAGTGTAACAGATCAATAAGTACCTGCAGAAGGCTCTAAGATCATTCCAAATTGCTGACTCAGTCTTTGTAATGAATTCTATCCTTTTCTCTGCATGGAAAGGGATCAATCAGCAGTGTTGTTTAACATCATTCCGGCAAGATTCTGCCTCGCTAAACCCTTCAGACATTGTACTCCCACTGAATTCCTCTTATCTGGTAATTAGACCCCAATCCTACCTTTCTGATTCAATGAACATTCAGACGCTGACTGTTATCCTGAATATGAGACTTCTAGAGCTCCAGATAGAAGGCTTCAATCCAGCATGGTCCACCGGAGGCCTCGGATGGGCATGCCAGCTGTGCAGCTTTAAACAAGAGTAAGACTCTTGGTTGCACTTACTGTTGCCCACCTTGGATGTCTGCAGGAGGACTCTACTGAAACCTTTGTTTCTAGCAGAGGGGGTGCACACATGTTGAGGGGCCTCCTTGCTTGCTTTTCATGAAAAAATTCAACCACGTTGGCCAGATGTGTCAAATATGTGAAGGAGCTCAGGACCCTTTTATGCCCCCTACCAAAGCCAAAAAATACACCTAATGTCAGTCAAAGACTTGCAATAGACTATTTTAATAAGATATAACTGGCTCTATGATTGACTGCCTCTGCGTGGCTCGGGGAAGTATTACTGCTATCTACTGCTACCAGTATGTATTTACAATTATTTACTGGTTTAAGCAGACCAATGTGATTGAAATGAATTATTTGGATGAGTTATCCTGCTTTCATTTGGGGTATTTGTGGTGGCTTTCCAATGTGATTGAAATGAATTATTTGGATGAGTTATCCTGCTTTCATTTGGGGGATTTGTGGTGGCTTTCCTGTTGTAGAAGGTTTTATCTGGTTGCAGATTTTGTACTGTAATTTGTACTCCTGAGTGTTACATAAGACAAAGGGGACTACAAAGGGTTGGATTCAAGTCATCCATTTTTTAAGAGTGCTTGGGTTGGGGAAGCATAAACTTGGGACACAGAACGAAGCACAGGGGTCAGGGTTGACTTTACTAATAACAGTTTACTTCTACCCAAAAAAACCCTTTTTAGGAATATCAGAATGATCTAAGACTGGGGGAAAAAACATAACCCTATAACCTGCACTGTGCAGTTTGTATGAAGCTCTTTGATGGCAGGTCATAACTCACTGTGCTAAATTAGTATTGTAATTTATGAACTACACAGTAATAAGCGGGTCTTTGTAACAAAAGCAGTATCCCACTCAGCATTGCACATAAATACTGTTTTGAGATCTGCATGGTACACGTTCTTTGCAGCAGGCATGTTAACCATCTGAGCTAACTTAGATGACCCAAAACTGCCACTAAACAAAACTCTGATCTCTTTTTCTCTAACAGTTACATTAATCACCAGAGTTATTTTGGCACTTTAATTGTTTCCTGAAAACTGTTGGCTATACAAGGAACCCTGCAGTAGTTTTGAAGCTGCTGCCCTGCTACACAAGCGTCCCCCACCCTTCCAGCCTCCCGGGGAAACGCCTGATGCTGTTACTGAAAAGATGGGAAAAGGAGAAGACCACTTTTGCTAATACATGAATTAGGAGGAAAATGTGCAGAATCGTACATGGTTAGAGAAGAGTACAGGCCTAAAATTCTCATGATGTCCAAATAGAGAGCCAAAGATAGAGAGGATGCTAGGATGCAAGGACAGGGACGAGCAGAAACATTTATTCATAATGCAGCTGGAAGTAGAAGGCCACAACACGAAAGCTTGAGACATAACTTGGTAACACACTGACAGGGAGGGTGCAGATTTTGATCCACATTCACAAGGGAAAGTGTACAACATGGTGGTTTTGGAAAGTGAACATGATAAGCTTTGATGCTTGAAGGCCAGCAACTGTACAAGGGAGGATAGACAAATGTTTCCAAGTGTGGAGCTAGCTGAGGAAGGACATACTGATAGGCTTCAGAACGTGAGATCAAAAGCACAGTGATTATTAGCAAATGTATCCATGACAGATGTGTAACCTTCTCTTTCCTGTAAATGCGTAATTAGATGCTTCACACAAGGTATAATGCTGACATGCATTGGCACACCTCCAGTCGGATGGACTACTATTGGCAGTACAGAGAATGGCTGTATACGCGACTTCCTCCCAGATGGAGAGGTCTCTGTTCTTTGGTTACTGTGCACACCCTCTCCTTGGTGATTCCAGGGGCAGACATTTCAAAGTTACATGACCATCCCGTGAGCCGTCCAACTACCTTGCTACATCATTATCAAAAGAAGAGATCTGCAGATTATTTAGGCACTACAACCTGGAAAGACATTCCGCAAGAGCACAGGTTGTTCAATGATGCCCAGTTGTTCTTTGGAAGCATCTTCCCATTCGTCCAAGCAAAGGCGACTTGCTGCTGGCTGCAAATAACCTTGATGGGAGCTTATGACGACCATCAACGCGACTGAAGATGGTTTTAATGCAGTCAAAGAAGATGGCAGACCAAGGGGTGTCCCCGGTGAATGGTTTTCAGGGTGGTTTGGATGGATGCCTTCCTGCTTGTCAGGACTGTTTAAAGGGTTATTCTCAATCCTTGCGGTGATACTCTTGATATACTGTATCTTCCAAGTAGTGTTAAAATTCTGTAAGAGGTTTAGTCAGAAGTTGAGTGGAATGTTCACTATTAGAGTGGCTATGAAAAGTACAGGAGGACGGGAACAACATATACACACTAATGAATGTATATAGTAGGGAAGGTGAGGAAGTAGTTGAAAGTTAAACCAAAGGGGGGAATGTTACTGAAAATATGGAAAAAGGAGAACTCCCAATTTTCCTAATACATGAATTAGGAGGAAAATGTGTAGAATTGTACATAGTTAGAGAAGAATATAGGCCTAAAATGCTCATGATGTCCAAATAGAGAGGATGCTGGGGGTGCAAGGACAGGAGCGAGCAGAAACATATATTCATAATGCAGCTGGAAGTAGAAGGCCACAACACGAAAGCTTGAGCCATAACTTGATAACACACTCACAGGGAGAGAGCACATTCTGATCCACTTCACAGGGGAAAGTGTACATCATGGTGTTTTTGGAAAGGGAACACGATAAGCTTTGATGCTTGAAGGCCAGCAGCAGTGCAAGGGAGGATAGACAGAAATGTTTCCAAGCATGGAGCTAGCTGAGGAAGGACATACTGATAGGCTTCAGAACGTGAGGTCAAAAGCACAGTGATTATTAGCAAATGTATCCATGACAGAAGTGTAACCTTCGCTTTCCTGTAAATGTGTAATTAGATGCTTTCCCAAGGTGAAATATTGCTTTGTGCTAAAATAAGTAGAGATAACAATGTACCAAGTAAGCTCTTAACTTAATATGCATGACAAGTGATAAGACGCATAAAAGGTATTTTGAGACTATAAAAGATGTTGTTCGTGATGACGAAGTTGAGTGCAGTTTCAGTCGCTGAGATGCTTTCCCAGCTTTGATTCATAAATGCTCATATTATTTGGCAAACAGAGTTGTTGTTTTCTCATTTCCTGACTCCACAACAAATCCCATGGTGTCGATTAGGTGAGGCTCCCATATTTGCCAACCCAACCACTTCACGCACTTTTTAAATTAGTTCAGATCCAAGCAATTTATTAGGGACATCTCGATCCAAGTATTATGAATTTTGGGAGCCTATGTTGTCCCACAAAGCAGTTGTATTTCACTGGAAACCCTGGAGTCGGGGTTGTTACTTGATGTGATGATTGTATTGTTGAGGGTGTTTCTTAATCAGCCTTAGTCTGCGACCTGTTTACCACTGTGACGTAACTGCCGTTTGTGCAGATTTCCCCACTGTGGTAGCAAATATTGTACATGGACCAATGGAAGGTGCCATTTTAAGTCGGCTATCTGTGTCCAAAGCTACCTCTTTCTTTCCGTTGTTCAGACCTTGTATTCATTGGATTCCGGAGGATTTAAATCTACATTGTTTCCCTGTACATAAAATGAGGAGTCTGAAATAATATGTGAATGTTTGCTTTTTTGCAACGCCAGAGGGAACGCATTTAGTTCTGCTATCAGTGTAGCACGGGGCTCACCAAAGGACTACTAGTAACTTTTTTATTATACATAGATTTGCATTATCGCTATACTGGTATATGATGCAGTTATATATCTGTTTGTTGCTCAGGGATTTCTCAATAATCATTTTGCACTGTACCATGTAATGTGCTTTAAATTGCCAATAAAGAAATATATTAAAAAAGGGGGCTCACCAAAGGGCCTCACGTGCATGTGCTGTATTTTAAATTCAGATGCCTCAAAAACTACTGCTGCAGAACGTTGTTTCATTCTGTTGCAAGCTGTATCAATTTGTCTGACAATCGGTCGTTTAATGGCTTCACTGACTAGGTATATTTTGAATCACCTGTTGATACTGAGTGGATGAATTCCTGCATTTATAATTTCTGCCTGTATTTGTAATGTCTGCTTATATTCACATTGGAGGTCCAAGCCTATCTGACTTGCTGCCATGTGAAGAAAATGTAAAGTCTCTGTGTTTGGTTAACTTTCTTTAGTGGCCTCCTCCATTGAGAGTATGTGTGAAACAATAATAGTTTTCTTGATTTGTGCACTGGGCCTTTCTTTAAAATAGTCAATACATGTAACATATTAGAATGCACACAAGCAATTTTTTCTAACCCAGTAGAGGGGGCTAGGACGTAACTTTTGCTGGAGTTTGGGCAAGGGAAGGCCACACAATGCCCATGCACTCTAGTCATGGACTTAGGAGACAATACATTTCCTGGAAGGGGCGGCTCCTCCTCCAGCAGCCTCCCCCACCCCCGTCAGCAGGAGCTGCAGACCCTTCGAAATAAAAAAACAATAAACAATGTTTATTGTTGTTTTATTTCTAAAGGGGTTGGGCCATGGGGGTGACGAGCAGTGAGGGGAGAGCACGCCCCTCAGTGCGCATGTATGTTTGGCCGGCCAAACACAAATTCACACAAGGGCTCTCTCCAACCCAGCACTGTGTGGCCGAGTTGGAGAGAGCCGTCTCAGGCTCCCAGTCTGCGTTTCCCAGTCTGCGTTGGATTGCCCAGCCAGGGCGCTCCAGCCAATCATAACGCTGCTCTGAGCAGCATCATGATTGGCACAGGGCAGGCTTAGAGCCTGTGCCTGGAGTGTGATGGCTGCAACGCGGCAGCAGAGTAGCGACTAGGTATGTATAACTTATATATGTAAGAAGAAACCAGGTTGGATGGGCAAGCTGCCTGTGATGGTTACAGTTCTGGCTATTCGGCCCCAATGGGGGTTTAGTTACTTTGATTTGATTTTCTAAAATAGCAAGAGCGTTCCAAATCAATTGTAACCATCAGGGTATACTGATTGTGTTTTTTCCTCTCTTGGTGTCAAATTAGTTACCTCTTCTTGGTTCTCCAGACACTGAGGGGCAGAATGGATGAGGTTGGTGTGGGATTCTGTGCTGTTGTGTCAGGAGATTTCAATGCAAAGATTGGGCGGTATAGTACAGTGGTGAACCCTTTTGAGGTAGATCAGGAGGTATACACAGCCGATGGATCACAGGACCCCAGGAGCAGAAGTTTGATCGAGGGCCTACGTAGTTTGGGTCTTATGAAATTCTGCGATACTGAAGCTGTGGGTACTTATCAGGTTCCAACTTTTGTAGGTAAGGGTCTAGGCACAACAATTGATTATATCTTTGTTTCTCCATCTTTAAAGAATGTGGTCAAGCATGGGGAGGTGGGTGAGAAGTACTTCAGTGATCATAACCCCCTCACGGTTCATTTTAGCTTCCCAGAGATCTTACATAATTCCGGAAGGGGTGGGCCAGTCTCAGTAAGGACAAAGGATCAGGTAGGAGACTTGGCTGGAGGCAGTTAAATATCCAACAAGTGGCAGAAAGGGTGGTGGGTGATAACCTAAATCTGTTCACGGGTATGCTTCTGGCAGAAACCCCTCGGACATTGAAAGTTATGGACGCTATGCTTCGAGTGAATAAAGCTTTAAAAGATTGTCTAACTGCAGCAGCTCAGTCCTCTAGCAAGTGTAAGGGTGGTTGGTTTAGTAAGCCCTTTTACGAGGCTAAGAAATTTCTGAGGAAGGCCCTTAAGGAGCACCCTAGGGATAAGACCTATGTTAGAGTAGCTAGGGCTCAGTATAAATCTGTTCTAAGGGCAAGGAAGTTAATGTTAAAGGAGCTAGCCTGGGAGAGACTGGAATGTGCAGTAAAGTCTAAAAACCCTAACCTGTTTTTGAAGGTAGTTAATAGGGGTCCCGTTGAATCAGAAATATCTGAGGGCCTGGGCTGTATCAGCCATTTTGGGAGCATTTTTCAGGGGAGTCCTCTAGGAGGGAAGGAGGAGAGAAAATATGTAGGCTACCCTAATTTAGATATTTGGTTCACACTTCTGGAGGTTAAGGAGGCGCTGCAGGACAGTGCTAGTAATAAAGCCCCCAGCCCAGACTCTATCCCAGTGGATCTTTACAAATCTTGCCTTCAGCTATGGGAGCCAATTTTGCTAAATGTCCTTAATGCCGCAGTCAGTGTGGGTATCCCAGATACCTGGAGATCGGCATGTATTATTCCTGTCTATAAGAAGGGAGATCAAGACGACCCCAAGTCGTATTGTCCAATTTCCCTTCTAGATTCTTTTGCCAAAATTTTGGGCTGGATAATTTTGAGGCGCATTGAGGCTTGGATGGCTGAAAATGTAATTCTAAGCCGGGTACAATATGGTTTTAAGGAAGGGCTTGGTGCCCAGGAACAGTGCCTAAATTTGTCGATGGTGATTGGGAAATATACTCAAGCTAGGAAAGGCACCTTTTATTTGGCATTCATGGATCTCAGCTGTAATTTTGATAAGGTCAATCGGTCTCAGCTGTGGGAGAAGCTTACCTGGCTGGGAATGGACCCCTCAATTGTGGAGTTGCTTCAGTACCTCCACTTAGGAACGTATGCCAATGTGAGGGTTGGGGCAAATGGGGAATGTTCGGATGCATTTGAGCTTGGCAGGGGGGTGCGCCAACGATGTGTCCTGGCCCCCACCCTTTTTCTTCTTTACACAAATGGGCTGTTCGACTTTCTGGCGGAACACTGCAAGGATGCCCCTAAATTAAATGGAAAGAAAGTTCCAGTTTTGATTTATGTGGATGATGCAGTACTTATGGTCCGCACTATGAATGGCCTTCGAGAGGCGGTTAGAGCTTATGAAACTTTTATGACAGCCCTGGATTTAGAGATAAATTGCAATAAATTGCACTTTGTTGTATGGGAAACCACTCAGTAGGGTCGGGGCTGAAAATCAATGAGCAAGCGATTAACAGGGTTCAGGAATTTCCTTATTTAGGGATTAATTTTGAGGATAAGTGTTCATGGAAATCTTGTATTGCCAGGAGAGGGGCGCTTTTCAATGCAACAGTAGGTGCCACTTTAGAGTTTGCTACCAGGGTGGGTATTAAACCTGTCAAGGCTCTGCTTGAAATTTATAGGCGAAAGTATCTCCCAGCCATGCTGTATGGGGCATCTCTGTAGGGGTACACAGAAAATAGGGCCCCTTCTATACAGGAAAATCATTTCTGTAGGAGGTTGTTAGGAGTTGATCAAAACTTTTCCAGCTTCTGCTTGCATGCTGGATTGACCCTAGATTTTATAGAAGATGCCTTTAAGATTACTCCCCTTATGTTATGGATCTCTATCTGGACGAATGAGTTTGCCGCTTTTAATAGAGAGATTTTGCGGGATTGTATGGCAAGTGAGTGTGTGACGGATATTCCCTGGCTGATGTATATTAGAAAAATATCTTCTGCTTTGGGGTGGCCGGGTATGTATGAGGCTCCAGAGAGTCTGATCAAATCTGATAAACGTTGGGTTAAGGAGAATTTCTCCAAACTTTTGGGGGCCAAGAGGGAGGCAGAGGAATTAAGGAAGAATTCAGTTAGGGATTTTATAATGTTAAAGATGGGGGTGGGTCCTAGGGCCTATCTTTTGGAGATAAGAAATGTGAGGGAAAGGACTCGTATCTCGTGGTTCTGTTTTGGGGTTATCGGAAGCAATTTGTGTTTTCTGCTTGGTCAGTTTGATGAAAAAGCTATAAAACCATGCCCCTGTGATGGAGTGTCTTTACAGACTCTAATCTATTTTACTCTGTTTTGTGGTTTTTGTGCACCCTTTAGGCATCAGTATTTACTTCACATACTGAAGGAGAGAGGTTTTGTGCAATACCGCCAGCCTTCCTGTGGCTGTGTATGGCCTCGGATGCGCCGGTGTGGAGCGGGTGGGGTCTTTTCTAAGGGGAGCTATAACTTGGCGGAGTAACATAGAGGCCTTTCCAACCTGAGTCTTAATCTGTAATTTTAATTGCAATATTTTATATTTTTAGCAAAATTCTGTAATGTAATTTTTTTATGTGTGTAAAATGGCAGATTGGACTTTGAATCTGGTTTTATGATCTGTCATTTAATATTTTGTTTTAAGTATTTAATGGATAGTGTATGTGTAGGAATATTTATTTTGGATAATGACATTTGAGAGTGTATTGTATTTTGTTTTATTTGTATCGTTGATAATTTTCATACTGAATAAAAAGAAAATAATATATATATATATATATATATATAGTTATAGTATTTGTGTTTTGCTTCCCCCCCCGCCCCGCCACTTTGCAGAGTCACCAGCCACGACTGCAGGGACAGCCTTGGAGACTTTCCATTTTACCCAATACAAATCTCCCATCACCTGCAAAGAAGTGCAGGCTTCGGTAAAAGTACTCAGTCAATTAATTTTGAGCTGAAATACTGAGATAAATAGGCATGTTGTCGCAGTTTTCAAGTAAGATTTTTTGTTATTTATAGTCACAAAAGTAATTAATTAGAAACATTTTTCCTTTCTACAGGCATCTATAATAAAAATCATGAACTTTACTCTGACAAAACAATTATTTTCTTCCTTTCAATGCAAAAGACAAATGATTTTGCTATTGCATGTATGCTGCTGCACTATCTCTTTATAGATATTGCATGTGGCAACATGATTCAGGCTTTTTTTGTGGGCTAGTTAATCTTAGCTAAGTTTCCAGTTGATGGAGACCACTGAGACTTCTCTAACCCTCAGAAGAAGCTACTGGTGTAACTAGAAGACTCTGTAGTAACTTATCAGCCTGTGTAAAGAGAGCTTTCTCTTTTGGAAACATTTTTCAAAGTATGTCTGCTAGTTCTGGGACTGAGGAGTACTAGATAAAATCTAATTGAGCTGAGAGCAGTAAAGGGTAAATGTTTTCATATTGAGCAATAATGTTAATGCCATTGGCTGTTAAAAACAGCTGTTTGTTTTTCTTATTTTTGGATGCCTTCCTTGTCAAAACGCTGAGTAAGATGAAGATAAACTGTATCTAAAAGTTCACAATATTGAGGGTGATAGTAGTCTGACAGTTACAGGGTGAAATTTCTGCTGCTCCATCGTCACAGTTGTGGCACTTCAGTGGCATTAAGATGGTACTTCACAGTCATGCAGTTATCAGAGTTGAGCAGACTGTCAAAAAAATTCATCACTTCAAATTTTTAGCAGTTCACTTTTTGCTACCTTCACAGCCGCTAGTTGTCCTATACTTATTGGGTGTCCTTTCATGGCAATATACAAACATTCCAGAAGCTACAATACTTGGAGAGCACTCTGAAGGCTTAGGAGAGTTATTCCTCTGTGAAATTTGTGCCAGCAAACCGTGAGCATTAGCATATACATCATCACTGATAATTGTTCTAGGGTTTTCAGAATAGGTTCCTAGTTATCCCTTACTTTCTGTACAGCTTTTACATGACAGCCCAGCACGTTGGACACAATGGTTTTATTTTCAACACATTTGCCAGGTCTTCAGTACAAAAACTTGAAAGTTTTGTTGTCTAATCTACAGAGAGGTATTACAGATGGATGACATGAATTTATAGTACTCTCAAACCACGTATCCTGCACACACATGAGAAGCCCTATGATACAAATTTGCAATAAGAATAAGTTTCATGTGTGAGATGCTTGTAAAAATGAGATGCATTGTGTTTGTGTGAAAGAGATATGCTCTTGAATCTTGCTATGTAACACACACACAAGAAGTGTAGCAAGGTTTATGCTCATAAAAACATGAAATCTGATGTGCTTGTGAGACGCTTACAAACAGGAGCAGCATGATGTGCAAGATGATCACTGAAGATAGTTATAGTGAAATATGCAGAATATGTGTGTGGGCGAAGCTTAGAAGTGAGGTGTTAGTGCTGAACACTAATATAAGGGGCTGAGTGTGATACTTTAAAACACAAGAAAAATAGTGCTTGTGTGTGAAAATTAAAACCAAGTACAATGTTAGAAGGTCACAAATGAGTAGGGTGTGGGATGCCCGAAAGCACAAAAGTTTTGTATGGGAGAGGCTCACAAAAATAAACAGCATGTTATAAAAAATGAAATGCTCATTACAATGTGTGATGTTTGCAAATATGAGAAGCATGGCACATGAGATGCATGCAAACACGAGAAGCTTAATGTCTGAAAAGCATACACACAGGAGAAGTCTACTTGTGTGATAAAAGATCCAGAAAAGAGGATCAAATTACACCATCATCCCTGTGTGCTGTTTTGTGAGATCAGTATCAAACGGAGCGAAAGGGATGTCCTCAGTGCCAGCTGCTGCAAAAGGCACTAACCTCAGCAGTGGGGGCATGCATCAGTTTAAAATATATTATGGGGCTAGAGGCACCTAATGCAGAGTTCTTTGTGTGTCCAACAATTTTCATGCAATAATGAAAAATGCCAAGATATCTCTGGTGATTAAAGTTCTTGTGTGAGAAATCGGAGTTTCGCCTGGTGGCAGTTTCGACTCCTCATCATGTAGTGTAGAATGTTAATGTGCCTGCTACAAAGTACAGCGTATAAGATGCCGATCATGGACTTGTGTTTTATGTTCATAGCACAGTGGGTCACCTCTTTTGTCACCGATACAGATTTCTCTCAATCTTTTGTTACTTTAAAGTTGCTGGAAAGGATTCCTTTATGTAGTAGTACATTCTTACTAGTACAGACAATCCCAACAGTGCATTTCATTTTAAATTCTGACTTTGTGTTTCTCCAAACCAAGCATTGCTGTAGCATTTCCTGTACATTGATTTACAATTTTGTACCATTCATTGTCTCTGTTTAATGTGTGTGTGATGTAAAGTGTTAGGATGATCAGCACTATAAAAGCAATAAATGTGAGAGAGAGGCTATGAAGAAACGAGGGGCACAGTTGGGGAATGATGGGCAACATGGCTATATACCCATGCAGCGCTATTCTTTGAAACCAAATTTGCATTACATTATTTTACTGGTGCCATTTATATAGTGTAGTGGATGTCAGTAAGCAGGGAAGCGTCTTCATATGGCAATAGGAAAAAAAAATGTGTGCGTAGCGGCTATTTCAACTGTTGTTTTGTTACAACACAAAGCCATATTTAAATTGACTTACATTCAGAAACTAATTGTAGAATTGTTTGCTCACTGACGGGTTTCAGAATGGGTACACTATTTGCAATATGACCTATGTACTAATAGCTCACACCACAAATTAGTCACCCAGAGGGGACCACCAAGTGATTTGCTTAATTAATATCAATGAGGCAGGGCACAATTAGTGATATCCTCTGTGTTTGGATTGTAAGTGATGGGATGAGGCCTCAAGGGACAGCAGACCTCAGTATCCGCATTTGCATTTCCAAATGTGAAATTTATGGGGGGTGCATAAAGTTGTGATTGTGAGGCTGCACTGTAATGCAGGATCAATGACTTACAGGATGTACGTCTTTATTAATGCTGCCAATTTGAGAGAGAAAGTCTGTTTAAGAGCTAGTTAGACAACTGTAACTTTCTCAGTTGGATGCCTAATGTGTGATGGGAACATTAGAGCGTGAATGTACTCCCTCAGTTTCATCTCCCGCTCAAGCTTTTTGGGAACTACACCATATAGGAGGAAACTTTCCTGTGTTTAAATCATGCTTTGAAAGGTTTCCTGGTTTACATCTTTTTCCAAGACTCAGACCAATCAAATTCCCCAGCAGTACAGTTTTACCCACTGTACTCAGACTTCGAAAGAGTTAGTACAAGGCCGCCACCTTCTGGTAAAATTATCTGCTTGTGTGAGTGACCCAGCTTCTAAAGAAACCATGCAAAATTCGACTGGGTATAATGGCTCGGAATAACGAACTAGATATTTAGGGAAAAAAGTTCCTTATAAGGACCAGATTATGTTCACTACGTCATTTAGTTTTCTTTGTGTAAAAAAAGAAAGCTCAGCCAATTATATCGGAAGACTGTATGTTGGAATTTCTCAAAACACGCCCAATAATATATACAGTCTTTTGTACTGGATATGAATGCTTGACACAGACAAAGCATATCTAGCCTTCATGCTGCATTATTGACTTTACTTTGCTTATCAAGGGAGAAGTATATTGTGAGGGATTCCTGATGTTGCTGACCTGGTGCCAGGCAGAGCAAGTGACATCTGCTTTGCAGAGGGGTCAGACTTACTTAGTTTATCATTGTTTGCAGTTCTTGAGCCAATCTATGGCGATTTCTGGGAAGCACAATTCAGAGTCGCATTCTGGACTAGACAGTGTATGTTCATTTTGCATTTTTTTCCTTTGTGCACTAAGAAGGAGTGGGGTTGGCTTATCTCGTTCAGATGAGTGACATTGTCGGCTGTAACTAATAAACAGCTCCTGAAAATAAACATGGTCTTCTAAGAGTAAGATTTTAGCAAAATGGTGAAATGTTATAGCCTGGCTCCTGCTCATCTCGAGGTCCTCTGGGACCCTTGAGCATAAAGTAAACTGATCCTTCAAATTACCTCTTGCCAAGGACACACTCAAGACTCAGGCACCAAGAATTACAAGACAGGGCATTAACCTTTGATGTATAACAGGAGCGAGAGAAAGAGAGAGAGAGAGAGATACTCATCTAGTGGCTAAATTGCACAATGTGAAACCATAAAACCTGAGTTCATTTCCGACTTTATTGCAACATTCACCTGTCTCATCCCAAGCATATTTTATTTCACTGTGCCTCCTTTTTATTTATAATCCCATATGACAACACTTTAACATTTGTGGATTCATTGTGTGCGCTACGCAAAACCTCTTGTTTTTTATTTAATAGACCAGTGGTTCCAAACTGTTTGACTCCTGAGGACCCACACTGAATCACTACTGGAAGTCAGGACCCCCAAACAATTTGTACGATTTGAATATCAAACATTGAAACACAAATTTTAAAAAATGCACAAACAGGTACGCACAAAACAGATCCTCAAATTACTGAAGATATAATTATTTTATATTGAAAAAATATGCAAAAATCGAAACATTTTAATGGGAAGGTTGACGCTTCCTCTTGGTGACTAACTTTTCAATGTTTGGTTTTATTTAGGAAAGCTGACTTCTCAGTTTAGATGATACATTTCCCAAGCGATTTCTGTTTTTATTTTTTAGGTACATAAGATCTGAGAAAGCTTTTTCACTTAAACATGTGGTGAGGAAAGGAAGTAAACCTATAAGGGCCTCTCATCTCTCCGTAGCCTCCCTGTCACAGTAATTAATGTGTTTTCTAACACCTCTCATACCGTAAGAAAACTTTTTTTAGCAGCATAAGGAAAATGAAAGACTGGTGGGGGGACATAACTTTCTAATTTATGCAATGCAGTTTGCGTGCAGTTCTTTGATGGCAGTTCATAGCTCAGTGTGCTAGATTGCAGTTCATAAGTTACAATTGTACAGTAACAAAAGAATCTCTGTGACAAAGCAGTAACCCACTGTGCTATCCACATAAAATACTGTTCTTTGAGTGATACAGGTTCTTTGCAGCAGGCATATTAACCATCTGTGCTAGATGAGTCAAAACAGCCACTAGACAAAACTCCCATCTCTCTCCAGCACGTGTGTTAATCACCAGAGTTATCTTGACACTTCTATTTTTGCCCAAAAGCTGCTGGATGTACAAGGACATTTGCAGTGCTTTTAAAACTGCTGCACAAATGAAGTAATAAATATAAAAACGTGCATGTGTTTCGAGAGGCCCCAGCTGCAGAAGGGAGTTAATGCTGGCCCAGGCCTGCGGACCCTCTGGGAATGTGGCACAGGTTTTAAGGGGGTGGGGAACCACAGGTTGGGAACCGCTGTAATAGAGCAGACCACATGACATCTGACTTGTGGCTTGGTTCATGGCTGGCATTGTCATGATGACTGGACATCTGGTACTTACTCTCATGTGATACGACCATTGTTTGTATAATTAGTGCTATAGCTAATAGAATGAATAATGTTTTAATAACAGAAGTAGTACATATAATAACAAACACTGCTGCTTCTACAAATATGAATAATCGTTGTTGGCATAATCATCAATAGTGTACGTATTACCATGAGAACAGTGATACTAATAATTTCGATATAAATATATCATCTAAAATAGTTCTAAAAAGAAAAGTAATACTAAAAAGTGTTATTAGTGGTAGTAACAACAGTAATAAGAACACTACTAAAATAAGAAAAAAAAGTGAGGTAGAAATATTCCCAGACCCTCTTTGCCCAATATGGATCATTCCCCTCCCCTCACAGCCTCTATTCCTAGCATCGATCATTCCATTCTCCTCATAGCTTTTGACATCTCGGTGTGGTCTCAATTACTATCTGTGACAAAAGTTGTTAAGTGTGCTGTCAGACTGCAGTTCTAATAACACTTCAAACGCTCTATCCCTTTGTATGATCTTGGGTATCTTAGTTTTACATGAGTCAAAACTGGAAATATTTACACTAAAAATCTTTTGCTTTTACAGCTTATATTAAGGATTGTGTCATGAAAGTTATATCTCCATACCAGGCTGAGTGAACGTACCTGCCCTGGGCACATTAACCCCTACCCCCATCTCCTAGGCCAGTGCTTTGTCCGCCACCCTTACATCACAAGGAGGGGTGCTTTGTGAGATGGAATATTGATTGGTTTCTGGGTAAATGGTGAATCAATTATAATACAAGTCAAACAAGAATGTTAAGAGCAGAAAAGATAATGTTCTTCAATATGTTTAAGTATGTAATAATAACAACATAATTAATATTGTCAAGTAAAAGTGCCCAAAATGAAACAAGGATTCTGCCCGTCACCCACATTCTAGTCTTACCTTTCATTAATTAAGTACAAAATATTAACCTAAGATGTCGGAGAGAGATTCTTCTTGTGGCTAAATTGCACAGTGTGAAACAGTAAATTCTGGACGCAATCCCTGCTTTCCTATTTCTCCAAGTGGTGTGATCCTAGGAAAATACTGTATTTCACAGAGCCTCTTTTTAGCCTTCTTTAGAGCTTTCTTGTTGCTGTGAACGGCTTGTCTTCAAGGCGGCAGGTGGGGTAAGGCTGGGGAGGGGCAATGTGCAGACAGCAGTCAGCAAACACTGCTTTCTCCTCCGTTCTCCCTTTATCCTCACTCGGGCACGCTGTTGGCAGCTGTACACAGGACACTTTGTGGTGACAAAGTGAGAACCATTTGCTGGAGGGTAGCAGCAGAAACAAAAGAGCAAAGGACCCAAAAGAGCAAAGGACTTTAGGATGCACCTTCATTCTGTGACATCAAATTGTTCACAGATAACTGGAGGCAGGTCTACAGGTCAACTGCAGGGCCTTTATAGGGAACACTTCACTACACTATTAGCACTGCGAATAATAAAAGTGAAGGATATTTATTTTTATTTAATCCTCTCCTCTCCCCCACCCTTATCCCACATATTCCCATGCTCCACAATCTGTGGCCTATACATCCCCCACACTTCCTACACCCATAACTCTTAGGAGGTTTCTGCTGGTACTTTCTGGCTTCTACTGTGCGTATAGAAAATATACAGCTACTGGCAGCAGTGTGAAGAAAATGCACTTGTAACAAGTCTTAAGTGGATTGCAAAGACGTGCAGTGGAAGAATCAGGCATTTGAAGTAAGTGTGAGAAATCTCATTTTGTTGGCTTACTTGGGCGCAGTTCTTAATTTGCAAAAAAAGGGGAAAAAGGGTGTACCAGGGCACTGTAAGGGAGACCTCTGCACCACGTATTACCCTTGCCAATGCTGCCAATGTCAGTACCAACAAAACCGATTTCAGACGATTCCTGGCCGCCCTCAAAGCTATCCTAATGAGGTGAGAATCAGGTTTTGTTCATTTTTAATGTATATTGACTTATCAAACACTCTTGTTCTCATATCAAAAATTTGACAGACAGCGCCACTATGTGGTGACTGTCACCAGAGCTGATGCTGGCAATTAAGTGCTGGTGCTGAGCGCTGGAAACCAGCAGCTCATATTAAGCACTGCATGGGAGGGGAATGGGACTAGATGGCAGTAATAGAGAGGAACACAAGTACTGGTGGCACTAGTAATTAGATATGGATGCCAGCACTGGTGGACACAGTTTCTTACAGTGCCTACAAGTGCAATATTTTCAATGACACTGGTGTGTTTCAGAAGTTCACATTGGTAAACAGTGAGAGCAGCTAGCAGTGATGAACAGAATACAGAGCCAGGTACTGGGTAACAGTTGGATGAGATGTCACTGGTGACAAATGTGTTCTAATGGGGTAGATTTACTGAGCGGGAAGGAGGAATTAGTGAGCAGTTTTAGGAACTGTTGTTACCCGTAGCATAAAGGCCATGAACTGTGAACATGATGAAGGGCTGACATTTTGGGGTAAATTTGAGCCACTAACTCTGGTGAACTCTATGAGAATCTTGTACTTTGTGCACTCGGGTAGCCGGCTTCTCCTAGTAGACATAGTGAGAAACAGGAATTGGTTGTCTATGTGATTATTTTGTATTAGGCAATTAGGTAATGCGGGAAAAGTGCTGTAACTTGCGGTCAAAGAGAAATGCAGGTAGTCATAGGCAGTGTGAAATGTTGACACTGGCGTGAAGTATAAGGAACTGGTTCTTGTGGTTACTTTGAGCGGATGATGGAGGTGAACCAAAAAGAGCTCACATTGTTAAACTCTCCGAGCTCACATTGTTAAGCACTGTGAGCTCCTGTTAGTGAGCAGGGTGAGAAACTAGTTTTGACTGGTAAAACCTGCCATGTTAACGTATGCAGTTGGTGGTCCTTTGGAGGACTGACATGAATACCTATAGTAAGCAGGGAGGGAAGTGGGCTTTATCAGAAGAAGGAGTGTGAGAAACTGGCACTGTGGGCAGTGTAAGAAGCAGTCGTTGGATGAAAGCAATTAGAGCTGACAAAGAAGGGCAGAATAAGAGTAGACACTAAACAGTACAAGTAGCTTTCTCGGGTGGAAGATGTAAGAGATCTTACAGTAGTGGGTATAATAAAGAAATGAGACTAAAGGGCAGTGTGAGACAGTGAGGCACTGTATTTTTTGTCATTGTGAGCAGCCTGCATTGGTTGACAGTGTGAAGTGCTCACATAAATTGTCAGTGTGAGGAATTCACTTGGCTTAGCAGTGTGAGGAGCTATCATTGGTGGGAATTGCTAGTAGATGTGTGTGGGAGGCAGGCATTTGAATAGTATTCGGCATTGTTGGGAGCTAGCAATGGTGAGAGGACTAGGCTTTGGGCAGTGTTGGGAACTTGTCCTTATTGGTAATGTATGGAACAGGCACTGATGGCATAGTGTGAAGTGCTGGCACTGGTGTGCAGCGAGAAACCGATGTTGAAAAGTCTTCATGAGTGGCAGTGTAATGAGTGATCGCCAGCGGGCAGTGAGAAGAACTGGCGTTGAAAGCCAGCTTGAGGCGCTGTCACTGAGCAGTAAGGGGTTCTGGTCATTGGTGGCCAACTTGAGATGTTATTGGTAGGCAGTGCACTGCTGAACAGTATGACTGGCTTGTATTGATTGTGTGTGTAAGAAGTTGGTATTCATAGGGTAGGGTAAGAAGCTGACACTATCCTATAGAATATTGAGAATATATTGTTGGGCAGTGTGGAGATGCAGTTGGTAGCAAGCGTGAGACATTAGTGTGTAGTGTCAACATTAATTGGCAAAGCTAATCGATCTAGGGGAAATGTTTGGTAACAAGTAGAGTACTTTTGTGTGCTGCCTCTCGCTGTCCTAGAAAGAAAAGTCCATAATGAAGCAACGTCACAAATGTGGAAGCTGTGATTACGGCCACTTTTCAGAACAGACACCATTAGGACAGTTAAGTTGTAGTTTCAAAGAAGGATGTTAATAAAAGTGGTCCGAAGATGAAGCTTGTGCTGTAAGTGGTGCACTTAAAAGGCATATACAGCACTAGGCACCCATGAGCATCTTGAAGGATGGCAATATAAGGAGCTGAAATAATTAATAGGTAGCATGATGAGTTGGCCTTAGTGAGTTGTATGATGATTTGGCATCGATGGGCAGTGTTGGAAGATGACACTGGAGGGCTGTATGAGAAGCAGACTTTGCAGGTAGTATGAAAAGATGCTGGTACTGGTGGTTAATGTGAGGAGCTGACATCGGGCATTGGAAGATGCTGACACTGGTTACTTTGTGAGGACCTGACTGATGGATGTAAATTTGATTAGGCAGTGTGAGCAGCTGGTGCTCTGTGTCAAGGGTTTGGATGGCACTGGTAATCAATGTGAAAATGGGCGTGGGCAATTAAGGAGATGGCATTGGTAAGCAACAGGATTGAGTGGCACTTTTGGGTAGCACAAGGATCTGACAGTATTGGGCAGTGTTCTGACCTTGCATTGGACACAGTGACAAGGTGGTGGACAATGTGAGGAGATTACATTAGGGCAGGATTTAGAGTGTATATTGGCCGACGTACTGGGAAGGAGCTCTAGTGGTAAATTTGTGTGAGCAGTTAAAACTGGTAGACAATGTGAGGAGTGGACAGATAGAGCAGCCAGTTCTGGAGGGCAGTCGGCAGATTGGGTACTTGATGGACAATGTGGCAGATTATTAAAGTGTATGGAAATAAAGAAGCAAATGTTATATAAATTTGAAGGAATTTGTAATTGAAGGCATACAACTAAGAGGGTGTCCTCAGATGTATTCATGTGAACAGTGCAACTGCACCGAACAGAGCATATTATGGACAATGTGTGGTCCGATTTGAATTTTGAAAGGCCCCGGCCCTCCTATTACAATGAATTTTTTTTATTTTTTTATTTTTTATTTTTTTAAGTATTTGTAGATTAAATAACATATTTAATCATTTGTGGATTTGTTTGATGAATGTTTGAGTCTGTAATTTTGTGTATTGTTTTGGGGCTCATTTGATCTAAATCATCCCAATTGCTTAAGTTGGGGTTCTCTGGATTCCAACAATGATTCAGTGGAGACTATAACTCCCCCTCCCAAACCACCACACACACACATTAGTGTTACCATCCTATGGTAGTTGGGGTGTTGCACAATTGAAATGTTTTTATTATGCAAGCACTTATTACAGAGAACCAGCCTACCAAATCACTCCGTATGTTACAAAATGCAGCTGAGAGTCTTATTTTCAGCTTCAAAAACTGATATGAGCAAATTGCAGGTCACATTAAAAGTTTATACTGGCTCTCAGTAAATAAGAGTATTCCATTCAAGGTTCACTTACAAATGGGTCAAAATCACAGCTCCCAAGTATCTCCAAGAGAAAACTGTAGTGTACACCTCTACACACAACCTGGATTCGACAGAGGATTTTCTTTTGATCACCCACATTAGCAGATGAAACACTGAGGTGATTGATTATTTTCATTTGCAACACCCTGTCTTTGTTGCATATTCGCTATTTTCTTCCTCATTGCCTCGCCGCCTAGTGTCAATTGTGGTTTACAGTCTTATGTCGATATGTAGAGCACACAATCTACGAGGGTATCCAGGTGCTTGGGCAGGTCTGTAGGCGTGAAATCCCCCAGAATTATTCAATGAGCCAGGTCTTCAGATACTTGCAAAACTCAGGTAGTGAGAATGAGGCCCTGATGTGTTGTGGGAGTTCCTTCCATGTTTTGGGTGCGATTTAAGAGAAAGAGTGACTTCCTCCTCTGCTTCTGTGAATTCAGGGTGTGTATGCGAAAGAGAGTGAGGCTGAGCATGGGTATCTTTTTTTTTTTTTTAAACACATTTGTATTGATTTTTACAACAGGCCAAAAAAAGCCAGCATATCGAGCACAGCACCTATATATAATAAAAAGATACATCACATTACAGGAAGAAGGCAGGAAACACATCACAGTAAATCCCACAACTAAATTACTGACCACATGAGAAGTAGTCAGGACCCAACACTCTGGTTTGTACACCACTATTGCTTTTCCCCCTCTGTCCCGTTTCCCCGTCCTCTGCCCATGACCTCTTTGTGTATGGCTCCAGATGTATCCCCCTGTACTCTACCAAGTCTTTTAAAATTGTAAAATGTTTCTGGGAGTACCCCCGTGATAAATATATCTGACGTTCCAGTCCCATACAATGATCCATGCCCTTGGCCCAAGTGTCTACGTGAGGAGCCTCTGTCGCCTTTCAGGCCCTTGCAATATCCCTCCTTGCGGTAATGAGGTCTAGCCAGAGAAGGACCTTCTGGTAATCTGTGCCCTCAAGATCATCCATGATATGCAGTAGGAAAGGTTTAGTGTCTCAGGGAATATTCAACCCATCATCCTCTCAAGCTGTCCAAAGGCTCCACCACAAAAGTGGGGACAGTCCCGGACAGTGCCAGAATATGTGAGGCCAGACTCCCCTTGGATCAACACATCGCAGACAGTTCCCGGTAGGGATCAGACCCATGCTGTGGAGCCTGGACCTTGTGAGATTCCCTCTATGAAGTGTCTTAAGCTGGATCAGTCTAAATTGAGTGCCTAGCACCACTCCTCTGGGAGCTTCCACCCCTTCCCTTCAGTCCTCATCCTCCATGCAGCCCAGTTCACTCTCCCATGCCCGTCGTACTAGTTGTTTGAAGTGTCTTTTGGTGTCCCCGATGTCCTTTATGTACCAGCTGGCCTGTTTGTTGGATCTTTTCTGTCTCTTGGGTGGGTGGTCTTTGTGTAGAGCATTGAGCCAGTCTTCTTCCGAGATTTTTTTCCAGGTTCCGCTGGGTACGCTGTTGTCAGTGGCTGCTTTGGTCTGCAGTGTTCTTGATTTGGAAGTGAATGATGGTGTGGTCGGTCCGTTTAAGGGTTAAGGTGGTGTTTAACTTGATTTTGTTGAAGGTGTGGCCAGCGATGTGCGTGGGTTTGTGTGGGAGTATGAAGGCTTTAGAGTTGACGATAAGGTGGGGTGATGAGGTCTGGGATGAGGTTGCTTGTGGTTTCAATGGTCGGTGAAGAAGGGTTGCATCAAGCGTGATGTTTTAGGAGATTTGAAGTGCCATTCTCTGTGGTTGTTGAGCAGATTATGGCATCTTTGTAGATGATCGTGAGTCCCCCTCCTGGTTTTTGATGGCGATTCGGTCATGCAAACTTGTAGCCTGTTGGGATTGTCGTGGTGGTTTTAGTTGCCGATGTTGGGCTGAGCCAGGTTCCGTGGAGGAAGAGGAGTTCCGGTGCGTTGTTGCCTAGCAAGTCCCAGATTTTGGTTGCGTGTTTGCTGAGTGAGCAGGTGTTGGATAGCATACGAAAGAGTTAGTTATGGGGTGTTGGTTTGCTATTGCGTGATGTGCTGTGTGCAAGAGTTGTTGTGGTGGCTGGAGTATGCTATTGGGAGTGGGGAGTGGGTTTTTAGTTGCCAGTGATACGGCAGTGGGCGAGGGGGAAGGCTCCCAATGTGGTGTGCAGTGCTGTAGCTGTAGCTGTGGAGAAAATGTTGAAAGAGTGGAAGAGTGCCGCGATGTATCACTGCGGGGCGGTTGGGCCAGGGTTCATTGTGATGGGCGCAGACTGACTTGCCTTTGTGCGCCTGCAGAGGAGATCTGTAAAGGAAAAATGGGTGAAAAGAGCTAAAGACAATAGCAAAACGGGCCGAAAGGCGGGGAAAAGAGCAAAAAGGCTGAAAAAGAGCAAAAAACAAACCGGATGATACTGAGGGAGTTGAGTATAAAACGGCTGAAAAGAGCTAAAGTAAAAAGCAGAAAACGGTGTAAAAGCAGACGAGCTAAAGCAAACAGGTCTGCAAAGAGCTTAAGCAAAGGCAGAAACAAGGTGAAAGGCAAAAAGAGTGAAAGTGAAAAACAGCCTCCTAGAAGAAAATAGCTTGAGTAGTGAAAAAGCGGAACAAGCGATGACAGAGAGAAAGAGAAGATGCACGAGTGAGAGAGAGCTTAAGGAGATGAGGTGGTCCCTCGGGGCAGCGAAGCCGGCTCCAGAAAGATCTTGGACTGGTCGGGTAACCGGTCACAGGTAGAAAGGGTTGGGGGTGCTGGGCCGAGGCACCTGTTCGTATTTGTGTATTATAAGCAAAATAAACAGACATTTAATCTGGGAGCCCTTAGCCTATTGATTGAAATATCTTCAGAACAGAGCAGCAAGCAGCATGTGTCCAATGTGCGCGTGTGATATTAATAAAATGACATTATTTAAATATTAAAAATAGCTGATTCGCTCAGTGTACAATTTTCAGAAATGCTACTGTGGGATTCTTAGTTTCGCTGTACGGTAGAACTTAAGCAGTACAAATAACTGTTCAAATTGTGTTCTTAGGGAAAAAAAAGCTATGTGTTTTAGGTGTTTTATGTAACATATTTATTTCTTGCACATTAAATAACTGTTATTCTCTAAATAGCACGAAAAATGTCCTCATAACATCAATGAAAGATCATACTCTGATTATCTTCATGCCAAAGTATGTCCCATAACCTAAATAAAAGCTGTTTTTTTATCTTTTTTAACAGCTGCTATTGGCTTCCTCACTGTATCCAGTGTCATCACCATGTCCGCACCCTTTTTGCTAGGAAAAGTGATTGACGTCATTTATCTCAACCCTTCTGAAGATGTGACTGCCAACTTGACCAGCCTCTGTACATTGCTCAGTGGAGTGTTCTTGTGTGGTGCTGCAGCCAATGGTTTTCGTGTCTACCTCATGCAAACCTCAGGTGACACAGTGCTTCCGTCTCATTTATTATATTTAAAAAAAACACTAATTCTTAGGAAACCCTTCTAAAATGACTTTTGAATATTTTTATCTATTTGTTATTTATGCAAGTTTATGCCATGATTGAACATTTTGAAATTTTTTTGCAAACATTTTTCAACAGCAGTGCAAAGGTATTTAGGTGAGGAAGGGTATGTTTACTGTTTCCCTCTGTAAAGTAGTTGTGGATTCAAGAATTTGGATTTAAGGATTTGAAAGGAGGGGTACATGAGATATTTACATAAACCTTCTGTTGAATTGTGAAGGCACGTTGTTTTAAGATTGTTAGATGAAACTTAATATGCAGAAGTTCACTTAGCAAAATTTTGCAATGTGCTTTTCTTGAGTTTAAGGTGGGTTAAACACTTTAACTGTGTTACGTTTCATCACTGCATATTTTTGAGCTCCTAAATCAATGTGTACGCATTTATGGTAGTTCCCATCAGACTGAATGTAGGATTCTGGCCTGGCTTATAGTGGGTACCTGATGGTACTTAAACCTTGTACCAGGTCAAGTTACCCCTTATTAGTAGTGTTGTAGCAGCCTAGGCTGATAGAGGTAGCTATAGCAGAGCAGCTTAGGTTGAACTAGGAGACATGCAAAGCTCCTTCTATACCACTTATATCATATAGCACTATATCACAAGAAAACACAATACTCTGAGTTACTCAAAATAAAGGTACTTTATTTTAGTGACAGTATGCCAAAAGTATCTCAGACGATACTCCCTTAGGAGCTAAGTAAAATACCCCAAATATACACACAAACCAAAACCAGGTAAGTAAAACACTTAGAAAAGTAGTGCAAACACTGTAGAACACAATAGAATGCAATAGGAGAAAATAGGCCTAGGGGCAACACAAACCATATACTCCAAAAGTGGAATGCGAACCACAAATGGACCCCAGGCCTAGTGTAGTGTGTAGAGGGTCGCTGGGAGTGTAAGAAAACACTAAGGGTGTCCAAGATACCCCACCCCAAGACCCTGAAAAGTGGGAGTAAAGTTACCCTACTACCCCAGAAAGACAGTAAAGTCAAGATAGGGGATTCTGCAAAGGCAACAACTGACTGCAAAGCACTGAAGACAGATTCCTGGACCTGAGGTCCTGCAAAGGAAGGGGACCAAGTCCAAGAGTCACGCAAGTGTCCGGGGGGGCAGGAGCCCACTAAGCCCCAGATGAAGGTGCAAAAGGGCTGCCTCTGGGTGGAAGAAGCCGAAGATTCTGCAACAACGGAAGGCGCCAGGAACTTCTCCTTTGGTCAGAATATGCCCCACGGCGTGCTGGAGGATGCAGAGTTGTGTCCCAGCAGAAAGACCACAAACAAGCCTTGCTGGCTGCAAGAGTCGTGGTTGAAGATTTTGGGTGCTGCCAGGGCCCAGGAAGGACCTTGGAGGAGGAGACAGATGGGGCTGCAGCATCTCTTTTGCCATCCATAAGGAGCTCAGACATACCTTTCTTCAGGACTGCCACTGCAGCCTGAGTGAAATAGTGCCCACACTATTTCACAGCCATTTTCACTTAAGTAACTTATAAGTCACTTATATGTCTAACCTTCATTTACTGAAGGCTAGGTGCATAGTTATTAAGTGTGAGGACACCCTTGCACTAGCAATGGTGCCCCCACACTGTCCAGGGCCAATTCCCTGGAATTTGTGAGTGTGGGGATACCATTACACTCGTGCACTACATATAGGTCAATACCTATATGTAGCTTCACAATTGTAACTCTGAATATGGCCATGTGAGGTACCTAAGATCATGGAATTGTCCCACCATTCCACATCTGGTATTGGGGAGGAAATCCCATGCATCCTGGGGGCTCCTCCATGGACCTCCAGTACTGCCAAACCAGCTCTCTGAGGCTTGCACTGCAGCTACAGCAGCTGCCGCCTCACAGACAGGTTTCTGCCCTCCTGGGGTCTGAGCAGCTCAGTCCCAGGAAGGCAGAACAATGCATTTCCTTTGGAAGGAGGGTGTTAGACCCTCTCCCTTTGGAAACAGGTGTTACAGGCTTGGGAGGGGTGCCTCCCAGAGCCTCTGGAAATGCTTTGAAGGGCACAGATGGTGCCCTCCTTGCATAAGCCAGTCTACACCGGTTCAGGGACCCCCAGTTCGTGCTCTGGTGCGAAACAGGACAAAGGAAAGAGGAGTGACCACTCCCCTGTCCATCACCACCCCAGGGGTGGTGCTCTGAGCTCCTCCAGTGTGTCCCTGGTGTTAGCCATCTTGTTTTCCAAGGTGTGGGGACACTCTGGAGATCTCTGAATGGCCAGTGCCAGCAGGTGACGTTAGAGACCCCTCCTGATAGGCCCTTACCTGATAAGGTAGCCAATCCCCCTCTTAGTGCTATTTAGGGTCTCTCCTGTGGGTGTTTCTTCAGATTCAGCTTGCAAGTCTCATCCAGGAATCCTCTGCATCCTCTGCTTCAGCTTCTGACCATCGGATCAACCGCAGACTGCTCCACAAACTGCCGTAACTCCAACAAACTATCCAGGACGACTCCTGCGACCTGCAACTTCAGCTCCAGCCAGCATTTGCAACAGTTTCCAAGGTGTGCACGCTCTGGGGACTCCCTGTCTTCACCCTGCACCAGAAGAACCAAAGGAATCTCCCGTGGTGTGACTGAGTCACTGCCCTGCTTCTGCAGGCACCTTCTGCGCCGATGACCGGTTCTCTGGGACTCCTCTACTGATGACTAGCATGCCCCCTGGAACACAGGTGGTGGACCAACACGACCCAGACTGTCCTAAGGTCCAGCTGTCCAAATTTGGAGGTGGTAAAAGCCTGCCTTCCCCATTTGCAACAGTACCCTTGTGCACTGCGTCATCTCCAGCTCCTTGGGCTTCTGTGCACTTCTTCCAAGAATCCTTCAAGCACAGTGTAGCCCAGGTCCCCAGCACCCCATCCTTCGACGCACAACTGGGTGAGTTGTTCTCCTGCGGCGTGGGACCTCTTTTTGTTGTGCTGCACCAGCCACAATTTGCATCTTCTTTGTCCCTGTGTCCTGGGACTCCCATGGATGCTGCCTGGTCATCTGTGGGCTCTTTCCAGTGTTGGGAGCCCCCTCTGCCTCCACAGTCCGAGTTTATGCCCCCGGGTCCCTCCTGGGTCCAGGCTGCGCCATTTTGACGCAAACCGTGACCTTGTTTGCACCAAGGCTTGTTGGACGAATCCAGTGACGCAAACAGACGGCAACCAACATCTCGACGTGGGACATCTCCTGCGCCATGCAGGAACCCGCAGCCATCTTCTGTGGTGCTCTTCTGCAGACTTCTTCTAAACAGAGAATCCACTTTTGCGCCATCTTCTAGGTTGGTAGGGTCTCCTGTCCTTCCTGGAATCTTCTCTGACTTCTGGGCTTGGTCTCCTCTCTTCACAGGTCCAGGAATCCACCATTTGGTGCTTGCAGTTTTGCTTGGTTCTTGCAATAACTCTTAGCACAACTTGTAGTGTGTCCTGAGGAAACTTGCAGTACTTTACTCCTACTTTCCGGGGCTCTGGGGTAGGGAATTTTACTTACCTTTGGTGTTCTCTTACACTCCCAGTGCCCTTCTGCACACTACACCTGCCTAGGGGGTAGATCGTGATTTTGTGTTGCCCCAGGCCTATTGCATTCTGTTGTATTTTTTACTGTTTGCACTATTCCATGACATGGGTCTCCTTTTCATGTTATGAGCACATGGCTATCTGAGGTCTAGGGGGTTGGCCCTCACGACCCGTGCACCGAAAAGCACCATAAATTGCATATATGTGTAATAAAGGAAGAAGGTGGGGTTTCAATTCACCTTGATCCCCATTTTTTTTTTTTTTTAAGAACTATTCCATGACTATTTACTTACCTGATTTTGGTCTCTAGTGTATCTATTGTGTATAATACTTACTTCCGAAAGGAGTATTGCCTCTAAGATATTTTTGGCCTTGTGTCAATAAAATAAAGTACCTTTATTTTTGGTAACACTGAGTATTGTCTTTACTTGTGTATAAGTACTGTGTAACTACAGTGGTATTGCAGGAGCTTTGCATGTCTCCTAGCTCAGCCTAAGCTGCTCTGCTACAGCTAGACAGCCTAAGCTGCTAGAGCACTGCCTACATTTCTCTAATCAGGGATAACTGGACCTGGTGTAAGGTACTCACCACAAACCAGGCCAGCCTCCTACATGCCCCTAGCAGAAGTTTGGCCTCGATTGTGCTTATTCCGGCAGTGAGTCCACTGTAATGTGTTTATAGCGGACATGACTGAGTTGCAGGTATTTGTAGAACTGAGTGTGTGAAAGTTGGTAGTCTGTATAGAGGTCTTGGAAGGACTGCATATGCGACCCAGTACAAACATGTCCAAGGTGTGATATGCCTAGCATGTCCCATTTTTCAAATCCCTGCAGGGTTGCCGTTTCATGTAACCATGTACCATGCCAGAGTGTTGTAAGTTGTGTGAGGGTGTGTGCCCAATGCGTATGCCTCAGAGGTGCTCTCAAGGCTAGGAAGACCATCCTACTCAGCTGGACCATATCTTTAAGTAGGGGGTGGCCATGGAGATCAACGCTATGGGGGAACGACAGCAGAGCGAGCTCAAGCCGGTACGCCAGATCTGGCCATCCCCCGTTAAACCAGTCGTGTATCACGATGAGTTGGGAGGCCAAATAATATAAAAATGGATTAGACATGCCCAGTCCTCCATCATAAGTGCCTCGTTGGCAGTAGCGAAGGGCGGTACAACATCTGGCTCCATGCCAGAGGAATGCTGATGCTGATTTGTCTAAGGTTAAGAACCAGATTCGGATCAGGGGGATTGGGATGTTTTGGAATATATAGAGGAGACATGGCAGGACCATCATCTTGTACAGTGCTATGCATCCCAGGATGTTGAGGGGAAGAGTCCGCCATTGGGCTTGCTTTCTGCGTTAGAGGACGAAAGTTAAAAGACCATGTGAGGTCGGGGAGAAAAGACACCCAGATACCCAAGTATTTAAAGCTCAGTCGGCGAAGGTGTATTCCTCCCTGCCAATCAAAGCAGTATCGTGAGAGTGCCAGAGGCACAAGAATTGACTTAGAAGGGTTCATATGAAGACCGGAGGTGGCCGCAAAGCAACGAAGGAGATGAAGACACCTGGGGCCGCTGACATCTGGGTTGCTCAAGTAGAGGAGGACATCATCGGCACAGAGGGCTTCGCAGTCTTCTTGTCCTCCCTCCTACCGCTACTCATCCCACAATGGGTCCCCCCTCAACACCCAAGTCAGCGGTTCAGTTGCCAAAGCGAAGAGCAGCAGAGGCAAGGGAAAGCCATGTTGGGTGCCCCGTCGAATATGGAATGACTGTGAAAGGACGCCATTGATCTGGTCCCGGGCTTAAGGATTGTTGTATAAGGCATGAATCAGCCTACAGAAACACAGTCCCATCCCGGCTCGTCTTAGTATCAGCCCCAGGTATTTTCAGTCTATTGTGTCGAATGCCCTTTCTTAGTCAATAAACAGCAGTGCTAGATCGGAGGGCAGTCAGTGGGGGTGCCCCAGGGCCACATGGAGGCGGAGAATGCAATATCTCGTTCCACGATTGGGCACGAAACCACACTGATCGGGATGGACCAAAGTGGGGAGTACTTGTTTGAATCAAGCTGCCAAAACAGTGGCCTAGATCTTAATATCCCCATTAATAAGGGAGGTTGGCCAGTAGTCAGACCAAGAGGGGGATAAGTCTTGGGGATTACCATGATGATGGCCGTATCCATATTGGTTGGAAAGGCGCCCAATTGATCCACATCTCTATAGACGGCCAGGAGGTTAGTGAGTAGTGTCTCCCGAAGCGTCACATAGTATTTAGTCAGAAAGCCATCCGGGATTGGGGTCTTCCCGGCAGGTGTCACAGAGACCACCAGTTCTGTTGCGACCAGCGTGATAGGTTGATCTAGCATCTGAGTCTCTGTAGGGGACAGTCGGTGAATGGGTACCTCATCGGGGAATTGGGCCGAATGATGTTGTTGGGCAAATGTCAATACTGCTGTACGTTTTATCTTATCCAGAAGCCCATTAATATTCCAGGATAGGAGCTTGGTATATGCAGTCCTAAGGGTCAGTAAAGGTACATAACCAGATCAGATGGGAGGCCCTCTTTATCTCAGAGGAGTCCCCCACCCTGTGGCAAACGGATAAAGTCTGGGATTGCTGTAGTGAGAGCAACAAGGGCTTGATGTGTGTTGGCCACCAGGAGTCTGCATCAGTACCTAAAAGAAATTGTTAGAACAGAAACGTATGGCAACATTAAAACATAAAACCCCTAGGATCTCCCATCCCCCCAACTCTTGCCTCACCCCATACTTGCCCCAAAAAGCATCTGTCGCCCTCATAACCAATTCTGACCAGAAAATGAAGGACAGAAATGTTGGTTTGTGGTGGACCCTCCCCCAAACAACAGGAAAATCAGTGGCCATCAATTCAGAGAAAATATGAAAATATGTTCAGGTATGTGTCCCGGGGTAGGTTAGGTCTGGGACCTGGGCAGAGCGTCACAGCACAGGACTTTTTCGAGAGATCTGTATCACTGTGTGTCCCTGGCTGCCCCAGAGAGGCCCTCTCCAGTGGAGTCTCCCAAACAGGAGCATTGGTTTCCCCACGCCTGTCTCCCTAACGCCCTCTCAACCCCCCTGCCACCTGGTGGGGCAAAGATCGACCATGGGTTGGAGGCATCAGTCAGACGGATCTTGTGCTTTTCTGGGTTTTCGGTTTCCGTGAGCGAGTCTGTTTACATTGGAGCCTCGGTCCATGATCAGTGCGGCCTCAGTCTGTTGGGTCAGGATCATACCAGGATCCCGTTTAAAGCATGTGAAGCGGACGCTCCTCCGTGAGCCATGTCCAGGGTGTCGCCGGTCTTTCAAAGAAGTAGGATTTGTTGTCATAAAGTACTTTGAGCCTAACTGGAAATAGGAGCCAGTATTGCACACCCATTTCTCAGATTTTCTGTTTTGCTTCAGAGAAGGAGTGGCAGAGTTGCTGGACTTCACAGGTGTAATCAGGAAAAAGGAGAACTTTAGCGGTGCCACAGCAACGGTAAGTGTGTAATTGGGCTTCTTGAAGGACAGTGTGCCTGTCTCGAAAGTTAAGAAAGCGGGCTATCACTGGCTTCTGAGAGGAGCCCGGTAGTGGCTTAGGGGTCAGGGCTCGGTGCGCTGATTCTGGTGCAAACCAGGTAGAAAGAGGAGTGGATGGCATCCAAGTCTTGACCATTGTTTGAGGAAATCCACCATCGATTGTGATTCCAAATTTTCAGGGATGTTAATTATGCATACATTATTACACCAGACACAATTATCGCCATCTTCAGCTCGCAGTGCAGTTCATAAATACACGTGAGAAGAGTCGAGACCTGCGTTTTAAGGGATTTCACTTTGTCCTCTACCATGGGCATCCTAGTTTCAGCTTCAGATATCCGAGCCATAGCATTGTGGAGGTCTTGGCCACGTCCACTCTGACCTCACCGATTTTGTTTTCCATCGCTGCTTGGGAGGTTTGTATCACTTGAAGAATCGTGGCGAGATTTCCTAATGGCGGCATCGTTCCACTTGCTCCGGCCTCTCCCTGCAGCCTTGTGGTAGAGCCAATAGTGAATTGCTCCATGCAGGTTTGAGCGGAGGAAGAGCAGGAGGCCTTGTCTTTCCCCATGGACAGAGATACGGTATCAACAGTTCTTGGACATCTCTGGAACTGGTCTGCTAGTTACCAGCTGTAGCTACACGGACAGCTGATTTGGAACACCGGAGTGGTATTGTATTGACACCATTGGTCCTAGTGAGTCAGGGCCCTGCTCAGGGCCCCCAGAGATCTCCCCTCTGTGCGTCAGCGGTGCTGGCAGCCCTCATGTGGGTCTAGCATTGAGCAGGCATCGCTACTGAGTAAAGAGCAAAGGCAATGTGAGGGGACCACCAGAAAGGACATAGAATGGCTTTCAACCAGGGCACCAGCTCGACCCCGCAGGTTGTGAGCAGCAGCTTAGATCCCAGATCGGGGCGAAGGCCTTGTGTATCAGCCCCCTACTCGAAAGTCTTCTTGTTTCGCTGATTTAAATGGGTAAATGCATGGCCATCCCGCTGGATCACTGTGATGTTTGTTACTTGTCTCCCCACGTTTTGGAGAGTGGCTCGGTCAAAATGAGAGGTGGGGACTCAGACTCGGGGCCTCTGTGGTGTGTGGGGCCAAAAGGAGACCGTCGTCGAAGACCCCACCTCTTCATGGGTTGCAGTTTCTACTTCCCCTATGGCCTGCATCTGTCCTGCTCAGCTCAAGGCAGTAGCAGTGGGCCTCCCTGTGTCTCCTAGTGTGCCAAGGCCCAGGCAGCAACATGCAGGCCAGGAGCGTGAGCACCAGAAGGAAGGTCGCAGCACAAGTCTCTTGCTCCCAGGACTTAGTCAAGGACTCTTCCACCACCCGCTGCAGGTCGCAACCACCCTCTGGCCGATTGTAGTCAGTGTCTTCCGGCAGCCGCTAGCACGGTCAGGCAGGTGGGAGCAGCACGGCCGGAGGGGATGGGGAGCGAAGCACCTACGGGAAATATTTGGTCCCTCCACCACACAGTGACCTGATGACCCAAGTATGAGAAGGCCGGCTTTCATTTGGTCCACGCCTAGAACCCACCAGCTCACCTCCGGGATTGTCGCACCTTCTTTCCTCTCTGTAGGAGGCTGGCCTGGCTTATTATAGTGGGTACCTTGCGGTACTTACACCCTGTGCCAGGTCCAGTTATCCCTTATTAGTATCATAGAGGTGTTTCTAGCAGCTTAGGCTGATTGAAGGTAGTTATGGCAAAGCTTAGGCTGAACTAGGAGACATGCAAAGCTCCTACTATACCACTTATATCATATAGCAAAATATCATAAGAAAACACAATACTCAGAGTTACTCAAAATAAAGGTACTTTATTTTTATGACAATATGCCACAAGTATCTCAGTGAGTACCCTCAGGTAGAAGGTAAGTAATATACACAAGTTATATGTACACAAACCCAAAACAGGTAAGTAATAGTAAGAAAAGTAATGCAGACAGTGTAGAATTACAATAGAATGCAATAGGTGAACATAGGTCTAGGGGCAACACAAAGCATATACTCCAAAAGTGGAATGTGAATCACAAATGGGCCCCAGACCTATGGGAGCTTGTAGAGGATCGCTGGGACTGTAAGATAACAGTCAGGGTGTCCAAGATACCCCACCCCAAGACCCTGAAAAGTAGGAGTAAAGTACCCATAACTTCCCCAGTAGGACAGAATAGTTGTGATAGGGGGATTCTGCAAGAACCACAAACCCCAGCAGAGCACTGAGGACGGACTCCTGGACCTGCAAGGCAAGGGGACCAAGTCCAAAAGTCGCGATAGTGTCCGGTGGGGGCAGGAGCCCAGGAAACCCCAGATAAAGGTGCAAGAAGGCTGCTTCGGGGTGGAAGAAGCCAAGGATTCTGCAACAGTGAAAAGGGCTAGTAACTTCTCCTTTGGATGGAAGATGTCCCATGGCGTGCTGGAGGTTGCAGAAGTGTTTCCACACAGAAATACCGCAAACAAGCCTTGCTAGCTGCAAGGGTCGCAGTAGAGGTTTTTGGGTGCTGCTGAGGACCAGGATGTCGTCCCTTGGTGGAGGAGACAGAGGGGGCGCTCAGCAACTCAGAGAGCCCCCACAGAAGCAGGCAGCACCCGCAGAAGTACCGTAGCAGGCACTTAGAAGATTTGTGAACCGGAGTCCACTCAGAGTCACAAAGGAGGGTCCCACGACGTCGGAGTCCAACTCAGAGGGTTGAGCACTGCCGGACGGAGTGCTGGGGACCCAGGCTAGGCTGTGCACAAAGGAATCCTTGGAGAAGTGCACAGAAGCCAGAGCAGCTGCAAATCACGCAGTACACAGGTTTGCAGTCTAGCGTGGGGAGGCAAAGACTTACCGCCACCAAACTTGGACTGAAGGATCACTGGACTTTGGGGGTCACTTGGATATAGCTCCTGTGTTCCAGGGACCACGCTCGTCGAGATGAGAGGGGACCCAGAGGACTGGTGATGCAGAAGTTTGGTGCCTGCGTTAGCAGGGGGAAGACTCTGTCAACCCACGGGAGATTTATTCGTGATTTCCAGTGCAGGGTGAAGGCAGACAGCCCTCAGAGCATGCACCACCAGGAAGCAGTCGAGAAAGCCGGCAGGATTAGGCGCTACAATGTTGCTGGTAGTCGTCTTGCTATTTTGTTGCGGTTTTGCAGGCGTCCTGGAGCAGTCAGCGGTCGATCCTTGGCAGAAGTCGAAGAGGGAAGTGCAGAGGAACTCTGGTGAGCTCTTGCATTTGTTATCTGAAGAATACCCCAGAGTAGAGACCCTAAATTGCCAGAAAAGGAGGTTTGGCTGCCAAGAATGGAGGATTGGCTACCAAGAAAGGTAAGAGCGTATCAGAGGGGATCTCTGACGTCACCTGCTGGCACTGGCCACTCAGAGCAGTCCAGTGTGCCCCCAACACCTCTGAATCCAAGATGGCAGAGGTCTGGGACACACTGGACGAGCTCTGGGCACCTCCCCTGGGAGGTACTGGTCAGGGGAGTGGTCACTCCCCTTCCCTTTGTCCAGTTTCGCACCAGAGCAGGGCTGGGGGATCCCTGAACCGGTGTAGACTGGCTTATGCAGAGATGGGCACCATCTGTGCCTATCAAAGCATTTCCAGAGGCTGGGGGAGGCTACTCCTCCCCAGCCCTTCACACCTATTTCCAAAGGGAGAGAGTGTAACACCCTCTTTCAGAGGAAATCCTTTGTTCTGCCTTCCTAGGCCGGGGCTGCCCTGACCCCAGGAGGGCAGAATCCTGTCTGAGGGGTTGGCAGCAGCTGCAGTGGAAACCCCGGAAAGGCAGTTTGGAAGTACCCGGATGCTGTGCTAGAGACCCGGGAATCATGGAATTGTCCCCCCAATACCAGAATGGTATTGGGGTGACAATTCCATGATCTTAGACATGTTACCTGGCCATGTTCGGAGTTACCATTGTGACGCAATACATAGGTAGTGACCTATGTATAATGCACGCGTGTAATGGTGTCCCCGCACTCACAAAGTCCGGGGAATTTGCCCTGAACAATGTGGGGGCACCTTGGCTAGTGCCAGGGTGCCCACACACTAAGTAACTTGGCACCTAACCTTCACCAAGTGAGGGTTAGACATATAGGTGACTTATAAGTTACTTATGTGCAGTGAAAAATGGCTGTGAAATAACGTGGACGTTATTTCACTCGGGCTGCAGTGGCAGGCCTGTGTAAGAATTGTCTGAGCTCCCTATGGGTGGCAAAAGAAATGCTGCAGCCCATAGGTATCTCCTGGAACCCCAAAACGCTGGGTACCTAAGTACCATATACAAGGGAATTATATGTGTTTACCAGTGTGCCAATGAGAATTGGTAAATTTAGTCACTAGCCTGCAGTGACAAATTTAGAAAGCAGTGAGAGCATGAACACTGAGGCTCTGGTTAGCAGAGCCTCAGTGATACAGTTAGGCACCACACAGGGAACAAATATAGGCCACAACCATATGAGCACTGGGGTCCTGGCTAGCAGGATCCCAGTGACACATATCAAACACACTGACAGCATAGGGTTTTCACTATGAGCACTGGGCCCTGGCTAGCAGGATCCCAGTGAGACAGTAAAAACACCCTGACATATACTCACAAACAGGCCAAAACTGGGGGTAACAAGGCTAGAAAGGGGCTACCTTACTACACTCTCCAGCAGACCGCGTGGCTGCAGTCATTCAGTCCAGAGGTCTCTGAGGCCTTGCTCATTGTTCATCCAGGGTCACAGTTGGGGCTTCGCTATGGGCACAAGTACGATTTTATTTGATATTTCACCCTTCAGGGTGCCAGGAATCACCGTGCAGGACCAGCACTGGTTGGATAGTTCTTTACGGGCCTCGCTTCTCCATCTTGAGCGAGTGGCCCCGGTTGTCACAACAGGTCTGGAGATCACCACAGTTGTTTTAGGCAGTAGATGAGTGTCTCCCGAGGCAGGTCCCTAGTCGCTGGTCCGGGGCAGTTCCGTTGAGGGATGATAGCTGTGGATTGCAGAGCAGATGACCGTCTTAACGCTCAAGTAACGTCCCCACATATATATTTTCCTTATTATCCTTTTTAAAGCAGTAGTGTATTAGACAGTTGAGAATGTCTTGAAGGAAAGACCTTTAAAGAGATTTTAAGTAGTATTGCTGGTTAGCTGTCTGGATCCTTGCTAATGTGCATACTTGATTGTTTGCTTGTTTTCAGACAGATATTATATGTGGCGTTACTTTTACCTTGTGTTTTTTGGAGAATCGCAAATTCAGCATTGCACACATATTATTGCATGTATCTTTTATAATGTGCTTTAAAACTTAAATCTGATAGAGAGCTCTAGCTGCAGATTCCTCACAGTTGAATTCTTTCCAGGCATCAGACTGGATCCGGAAGATTTTTTGTGAGCAGAACCACTGTGCCTCGGTGGGTGGCATTGATCAGCTCTGCATCCTGCGCGCCGGCTGCCGGAAATTATATTGCGGTTCCTATATAGGTGCTCCCAGACTCTCCACCACCTGTACTTTTCTTTCTGTGCCAGCCAGCACTGATCCAAGAGAGTGCTACCTCTCAGTCCTTACTTGACTGGCCTTTCTCAAATTTCGTCGAACTATTTTGAGGTTTATACCTCCTGGTGTGTTGAGATGTCGTCACATAAGACAGGTGTTAAGACCTTCAGATCCTGTCATAGGGTGATGTCGGTGACGGATCCGATCCTCGCCTGCTTGTTGTGTCTGGAGTGTGACCACAACCCAAAGTCGTGCTCCGAGTGCTGGTTCATGCATTCAAATGCTTTGAGGGAGCGGTCCCTAAAACTGATGGTGGTCCAGCATGTGGCTCCGTACAGGTCGAGGTCCCAGCCTGGGACTGGTCGCAGAGTACAAAGTCTCCCCCCACGCTGCAAGTCTTCTGGACGATCAGGCAAGTCGAGGCACAAGAAAGCGTTGCTTCCCAGATCAGATCCCAAGCCCTATTCTGCTGGGCTAGACCCTTTAGGATACCAGCCTTAGGAGGAGGAAATTGACTGGCTTGAGAATTTGAGTAAAGCCAGTCCGCTGGACACATCTCCAGATACTGGTATGCTTTCTCCTCCTACAGTACCTACGGAGGAAGAAGCCTCTTAGGCAGTGGTGGTGAAGAGGGTGACTGAGGACCTCAACCATCATCTACCCTCGGTAGCAGTCAAGACTAATCTCTTGACAGATGTCCTGGAACTAGGAGCTTCCACATCTGAACCCCTTGCTCCCGTTTAATGATGCCCTCACAGACGTTCTTTTGGGTACCTGATCTGCCCAAGGTGCTTTCCCTACCGCTCCCCCGGATCGTGAATCCAAAAGGCTGGACTAAATTTGGAAGAAGATTTTTTTCCGCTAGCTTGGCAATGCGGTCTGTGAACTCTGCATGCCTTTTGGGCCCTTATTTCCACACTCTGTGGTGCGCTGTTGCGCAAGTGCTGCCACAGGACCAGGAGGAGGCCCTGGGCTGTACTCTCTCAGGCAGTTGCTGATGGGAGAGGCGCAGCAAAGTTCATAATTTGTTTTGGACTTGACATGGTGACTCCCTAGGTAGGGCAGTTTCCACGACTGTGGCCCTCAGGCACCATGCATGGCTGAGAACGCCTGGCTTTTAAGGGGATGTCCAAGCTTCCCTGATGGACATGCCCTTCGATGGCACCCGTCTCTTTGGAGACAAGGCAGGTCTGCCACTCGAGCGCTTTAATGGCTCTTGGGCTACAACAAGGTCCCTGGGCCTCGCAGCGGCCCCTCATGCCCCCCAATCTGCCTTTTGCTGATTTTGAGGCTAATGAAGGGGCTTCCAACTGCACCAGTTCTCTTCCAGCCACCGTGCCACACATGTGGCCCAGCCTCTGTGTGGAATAGGGCGTTTCACCCACCAACCATGTGAGTCAGATGGAAAGTGGGCTGGTCAGTCCCCCCCGCCCCGTCCTCCCCCACTGCGGAAGCTTCTAAACCCTCCTTGACTGCCTCTCTACCACCATGGGCACCCCGCTTGCAGCAGCATTCGCTATCATCTACACCACTGGCAGTCCATAATGTCGGGCAGATAAGTTTTGCAGATTGTCCGAAGGGGCTACTCTCTCCACTTTGAGACTTCCCCTCCCTCCATGCCACCATCTCATGACGGGATGAGGGTGGATGATCTGTCCCATCATAGCCAGGAAGTCACAGCACTCTTGGGCAAGGGAGCCATTGTGAAGGTTCAGTTGTCAGAAGCAGGCGGTGGTTGTTATTTTCACTAGTTTCTGGTTCCCAAAAAAGACAAAGGTGTTCATGCTAATCTAGACCTATGAGCACTCAATCTCTTCCTCTAGAAGAAGTTCAAATGCTCACGTTGGCTCATGTCTTGTCTGCCCTAGACCCAGGAGAATGGGTGGTAGTGTTGGACTTGCAGGACACTTATTTCCATATTCCCATTTTGCCTGACTACAGATGTTATTTGCCGTTCATGGTAGGCCACGAGCACTTTCAGTTAATCGTGCTTATCTTTGGCCTTACCAGCTCCTCTCAGTGTTTCACTAGTGTGATGGTGGTGGTTGCAGCTCACCTGCAGAGATCAGGGTGTCAGTCTTCCCCCTCCAGGACTGGCTGTTGAAGGCGGGCTCACCCAAGGCTGTGATCTCTCACCTCAGACTACAGCAAACCTCGACCATTCACTGGGGTTCACTATAAACATGCTGAAGTAATACCTGACTCCCTCTCAGATGCTCCCTTTTATCGAAGCTGTTCTGGGCACAGTGCAGTTTCAGGCTTATCCCCCTGAGCAGCGAGTCCAGGACATTCAGGCTATGATAGCAATGTTTCAGACTCTATCCTTGATTTTGGTGAGACTGATTCTGAGGCTATTGGCACTCATGGCCTTCTGCATCCTGCTGGTGACAACTTCCAAGTGGCATATGTGGGCACTGCAGTGGGAGTTGAAGTTACAGTGTGCACAACATCAGGGGAATCTTGCCAACATGGTCCAGATCTCAGAGGGAACTGCAGAAGATGTGTAGTGGGGGTTAACAAACCACAATTGGGTCAGAGGCAGAACCTGCTCCCTTCCCCAACCAGATCTGACAGTAGTGACAGATGCATCACTCCTTGGTTGGGGCAGCCATCTGGGGGAGGTAGAACTCAGAGGAATCTAGCCTCTGGCGGAAGTGGGACTCCACAGCAGCATGCTGGAGCTCCGAGTGATTCAACTGCATTCGAAAGCCGATCTCCCCTCTGTCAAGGAAATTATTGTGCAGGTGTTTACAGACAACTCCACCGCCATGTGGTACTGCACATAACAGGGCGGGGTGGCGTTGTGGACCCTTTGTCAGGAGGCTCTACCCTTCTGGAAATGGGTGGAACAACAGTGCATATCCCTGATGGTTCAATGTCTGGCAGGCTCTCTGAATGTCAGAGAAAACAAACTTATCCAGAAATGCCCAGCGGATCCTGAATAGCGTGTCTAACCGGATGTGGCACAAGGACCCTTTCAGCAGTGGGGAAAGCCTTGGTTAGATCTCTTTGCCTCTGCCAAGAATGTGCAGGGTCAGCAGTTTTTTGTGCTGGAGTTTCCAAAGCAGCACTCGCTCTGAGACTCTTTTCGTTGCAAGTGGAATTCAGGCCTCATGAATGGCTTTCTGCCCATATCACTCCTGCCCAGAGTTCTCAAGAAGATCAGGAACAGCCAAGCCCGAGTAATACTTGTTGCGCCAATCTGGGCACGGAGAGTCTGGCATCCCGAGTTACTGAGCATGTCCATTGATCCTCCGATCAGACTGCCTCTTTGGGATGATCTTCTGTCGTAGCAGCATGGTAGGGTTTTGCAACCAAACCTGTCTACTCTCCGCCTTCTTGCATGGAATTTGAATGGTGACAGTTGGCAGCCTTTGACCTTCCTCCCGAAGTTAGTAATGTAATCTTGGTAGGTAGACATTTCTCCACCAGAAAAGAATATATGCATGTTGTTGGAATAAATTTGTGATATGGTGCACAGACCCCCTTTGTGCCCCTCTCTCTGAGGTCCTGTTGTTTATGCTTTCCCTGGCCCAGCAGGGCACTGCTGTGGGCACTCTTAAGGGTTATTTATCTACAATTTCTACTGTTTTCGGTTGCCTGATCATCAACTCTTTGTATAAAGCTCCCATTGTACATAGGTTCCTCAAAGGTCTTACTTACTGTAGGAGGCTGGCCTAGCTTGTAGTGGGTACCAGAGGTACTTATACCTTGTGCCAGGTCCAGTTATCCCTTATTAGTGTAGAAGAGCT
Source organism: Pleurodeles waltl (assembly GCF_031143425.1). Taxonomy (NCBI): domain Eukaryota; kingdom Metazoa; phylum Chordata; class Amphibia; order Caudata; family Salamandridae; genus Pleurodeles; species Pleurodeles waltl. The sequence continues at coordinate 853,659,074 of NC_090444.1, forward strand.
GTTTCTAGCAGCTTAGGCTGATAGAAGGTAGCTATGGCAAAGCAGCTTAGGCTGAACTAGGAGATATGTAAAGCTCCTACAGTACCACTAGTGTCATATGCACAATATCATAAGAAAACACAATACACAGATATACTAAAAATAAAGGTACTTTATGTTTATGACAATATGCCAAAAGTATCTCAGTGAGTACCCTCAGTATGAGGATAAGTTATATACACAAGATATATGTACCCAAACCAAAATTAGGTAAGTAATAGCAAGAAAAGTAATGCAAACAGTGTAGAATTACAATAGATTGCAATAGGTGCACATAGGTATAGGGGCAACACAAACCATATAGTCCTAAAGTAGAATGCGAACCACGACTGGACCCCAAACCTATGTGAGCTTGTAAGAAAACAGTGAGGGTTAGAAAAATACCCCACCCCAAGACCCTGAAAAGTAGGAGTAAAGTTCACCTACTACCCTCAGAGAGCACAGAAGTCGTGAAAGGGGGATTCTGCAGGAAGAACAAACACCAGCAATGCAACAACAGTGGATTTCCGTACCTGAGTACCTGTAAGACAAGGGGACCAAGTCCAATAGTCGCGATAGTGTTGAGAGTGGGCAGGAGCCCAGGAAATGCCAGCTGGAGGTGCAAGGAAGCTGCCACCTGTTGGCAGAAGCTTGGAGTTCTGCAAGAAAGAAGAGGACTAGGGACTTCTCCTTTGGAAGACTGATGTCCCACGTCGCGATGAAGCTTGCAGAGATGTTCCCACGTAGAAAGACCTCAAACAAGCCTTGCTAGCTGCAAGAGCCGTGTGTAAATGGGTTCGTTATCGGAATGATGTAAGATATTGGAAGAATGCGACTGGCACCACTATTTGAGGGAATAATAACTGTTTTATTTAAAGTTGGCCAATTCTCTCTTGTTTCTTTCCACAAGATTAGCCCTATTTTCTATTTCCCCAAAACCCTGCTTGGGTTTTACAGTCTCTGGTGGTGTCTTGGTTCCGTCTTGAGGCGGTCTGGTTTTTCCGTCCTCCGATCTCCCGTATTCCCAAAAGAAAAAGAAAAATAAAAGTAATCAGGTAAGTGAATAAAGTAGGGGTAAGACAAGGGTTCAAACAGGGTTAGTAGGGTGGTGTGGACTAGGTAGGGCTGGTGCTGGTGGTGGGTATCACTCTGTGGTTATTGTGCCCTTATTTCCTTTTTACTCCAAAAAAAACCCCTTTCTCTTCCTTTTCTTAGGGTTTCTCGGGTGGTGTCCCTGTCCGTGGGTTAAAGCAGTTTAGGTCCCCCTCTCCTTTTCTGGTAAGTCCCCTTCTTTCACGAGGTCTTCCCGTCCTCCCTTTCTTCCCCCCCCCCTCCCTCTTTTCCCTGTCAGCCAGCCTGACAGAGTCTGCCAGGCAGGGTATAGACGTACCTGGGAGGGCCACGTCCCTCCCGGGGCGCGGCCGGCACGTGGGTGATCTCCCGATTTCTCTTCGTCTGGGCCGGGAGTTGCCCAGGGGTTCCTCCTTCCTTCGAGGCGTCCTGACTTCTGGGTCTCTTCCTCCGTCCTGGGCACTCGGATGGCGGTGCTTCCCCTCGCTGCAACCGACTCTCCGACCTCGACGGTGTCCTTCTCTTCCTCCGGCCCCCTGGTGATGGCGGTTTCCCTTTCCGTTGTCGGCTCTCCGGTCACGGCGGTCTCTTTCTCTTCTTCCGATGCTCCGATGGCGATCTCCTCACTCCGGCTTCCCCGCGTTCTCGGCTCCTCCTTCTTTTCTCCCGATCTCTCTCGTACGTCTTCTCTTCTGATGTTTATGACGCCCTCAGCGTCATACGTCATGGCAGGGAGGTTTCCTCTCGTGCCCCCGGGCCATTGTGTTCCTCCCCCGACAGGTGTTTGGGAGCTGCGTTCGGCGGCACTCCCGTTACACATCCCCTCCCTTGGATGGGGCTGTTCGAGCCCCCCAGGTCCCGGAAATCGAGACAAATAGTCTGCTTGTCCCATAAGGTCTCCAGGGAGATGGCAAACCTGGAAGGAGAAAGGTTGTAGCTCCATAAACCATCTTAAAATGCGAACGTTGGTGTCCTTATACCTCGAGAGCCAGGTAAGAGGGGCGTGGTCGGTATATAAAAGGAAGGACCTCCCTAGGAGATAATATTGAAGGCTTTCAACAGCCCATTTAATGGCCAGGCACTCAAGCTCTATTATGGGATAGTTCTGTTCCCGTGGAAATAGCTTACGACTAATGAAGACCACCGGATGGCTTATCTCATTTTCATCTTTTTGGAACAGTACTGCACCCAGGCCTACGTCCGAGGCATCCGTTTGGAGATGGAAGGGACGACTGAATTCAGGGCATTTTAATACGGGTTGCGTGGTTAGGCACCGTTGCAAGGTACGGTAGCTATGTGATTGTGGAATGGTTAGACTTGTGATGTTCTTGGGTTGCCCCTTCCTCAAGAGGTCAGTGAGGGGGGCGGCCACTGTAGAGTAGTGGGGTATGAATCTTCGATAATACCCCACTAGTCCGAGGAAGGATCGGATCTCTTTCTTTGTGGTGGGTGCGCTTATACGTAAAATGGCTTCTATTTTACTCATTTGGGGCCTGATATTCCCCTTCCCAATATGATAACCCAGATAGGGAATTTCATTGAAAGCCAGTCGGCTCTTGGAAGGATTGGCGGTCAATCCGGCCGCCGACAGTGCTTTAAAGATCTGTCCTACATGGTTTAAATGGTCTTCCCAGGTTTCGCTATGAATAACGATGTCATCCAGATAGGCGGCCGCGTATCTGGTATGTGGTCGTAATATAGTATCGATGAGTCTCTGAAAAGTGGCGGGGGCTCCATGCAGTCCAAAAGGGAGTACCTTAAAGTGATATAGACCGGAAGAGGTGGAGAACGCCGTTTTTTCTTTATCGGCTTTAGCTAAAGGAATCTGCCAGTATCCTTTTGTTAGGTCTAGGGTAGACATGTATTTGGCTTTACCGAGCCGTTCTATAAGTTCGTCTACCCTGGGAAGAGGATACGTATCAAATTGGGACACGGCATTGATTTGTCTAAAGTCGATACAAAAGCGTATGGATCCGTCCGGTTTTGGCACTAACACCACCGGGGAGCACCAGGGGCTTTGGGACGGCTCTATAATATCCAAATCTAACATCCTTTTTACCTCCTCTTTAACTATGACCTTCCTCGCTTCGGGAATGCGATAGGGACGTAACCGGATTATTTTACCCGGTTGGGTTATAATCTGGTGGTGGATTAGCTCTGTTTTACCTGGAACAGGGGAAAACACGTGGGGGTGCGCATTAAGGAGTTGGTTTAGTTGTTGGTTCTGTTGCACTGTTAACTCCGCATTTCGGAGGGGTATATCGCCCTTTGAGGGGGGGTCTGTGGGGCACCACCCTATTTCTAGCTCTTTTACTGTGTTAACTAAACAGTTTATATTTTGGTCTACTTGAGATTCCTCCCATCTTTTTAGTAAATTAACATGAAAGATTTGAAATCGGTTCGGATTAGTCGCGAGTTGTAGTTTATAGGTAACCGGAGTTACTGCTTTTATTATTTTATATGGGCCTTGCCATTTTGCCAAAAGTTTATTGTCTGAACTGGGTAAAAGCACTAATACTTGGTCTCCCTCTACAAAAGATCTCATTTGAGTGTTCCTATCGTAATAACGTTTTTGTTTCTCCTGAGCTTTTTCCATGTGCCCTCTCACATCTTCCCATATCGTTTGTAGTCGGGACTTTAACTCACTGGTGTACTCTAGGAGAGGTTTTTCCCCGCTTTCGTCTTCCTCCCATAACTCGGCTGCCATGTCTAATAGGGTCCTAGGCTGTCGCCCAAACAGCAGTTCGAATGGACTATGTCCTGTAGATGCTTGTTCATGGGTTCTGACGGCATATAACACTAGGGGAAGTTTCTTGTCCCAATCTTTACCTGACTCGGAGATCGCTTTCCTCAGAAGGGTTTTCAGGGTGCGATTATACCTTTCTACTAGTCCGTCTGTCTGGGGATGATAAACCGCTGTCCTTATCTGTCGTATCCCTAATAATTGACAAAGCTGAGCCATCAAGTTGGACATAAACTGGGTCCCTTGGTCCGTCAATATTTCTCGGGGAAACCCTATTCGTGAGAAGAAACCTATCATGGCGTTGGCGACACTTTTAGTGCTAATACTAGTTAGGGGGATAGCTTCCGGATACCTAGAGGCGTAATCGACCAATACTAGAATGTAACGGTATCCCTTGGAAGACGGTAGGAGGGGCCCGACTAGATCCATTCCTACTCTAGAGAACGGTACGTCAATAATGGGAAGAGGATGTAGGGGGGCTTTTTTCCTGGGTCCGGGATCTATCAACTGACATCTAGGACATTGCTGACAGAACTTTCTGATATGGGAAAAAACCCCAGGCCAGTAGAATTTCCTTAATAGGTATTCCTCTGTTTTTTCTCTCCCGTAATGACCCCCCCCCCGGCTGATTATGGGCTAGATGCAACACCTGCTGCCTATAGGGTTCGGGAATCAGTAACTGTTTCTTTTCCCCTCTCTCGTTACTGGTGATTCGATATAACAGATTTTTATTGATCACAAAGGAGGGACCCTTATCATCTATGGTTCGAGGTTTGGCACTTCTCCAGGTGTGGATCAAACTGGGATCGTCCCTTTGACTACATCGGAAGGGCGGAAGACCAACGAGGGCGAATACCTGTGCGTTATCTCTGTCGTGGTTTGTATCCTCTCTTCTATAGGACTTCCTGGCTTCTCGTTTTTCTCTTTTAGTGGGTTTATAGCGGGTCACCGGGGCTGTTATGGGTAATTCAGAAAAAGGGGCGCTTCCCAACCAGGCATCCAGGTCTTTCTTGCTCTGTGTGCTGTCCAAAAGGATCGGAAAGTCTTTAAAGTCTGTTCCTATGATGGCCTCTTCCACCAACCGTTCAACTACCCCCAGCCGTATGGGGGTATTTGTTCCTTCCCAAAAAAGGGTAGTCCATATTAGGGGATATTCTCTTGTTTCCCCGTGAATACAACATATGGATACTGTGAAACCTGGGTCAAGTGTATGCTCGGCAATCAGATCCGCTCTGATTACGGACTGACTACATCCGGAGTCGATGAGCGCTAGTGTGTCCCTCCCATTAATGGACAGTATCTTTTTGTATTGGGTATCTTTCCCCCCGGTATAGAAAACCCGGCCTCTCGTAACCCCTATTTCCATGGGTTCGGGTTTGCCGGACTTCAGCGGGCAAAATCGGGCAATGTGTCCCCATTCCCCACAACTAAAACACTGGGGCTGCTGTCCAGAGGGCTTCTCTATCCCTCGTAACCTTCCCGGTTCCTCTATCGGCCTTTTCCCCGAGGCTGCGGATTGTCCCGTGTTTTGCCTAACTGGTTGAGGTAACAACCGCGGAAGGGGTGTTTTGAATTCGAGGGAGCGGTGGAAAGCACAGGCCAGCTCAATGGTAGTATTCGTGTCGGGGTTCGGGTGTTGCTTGATCCAATGGCGAGTATTGGCGGGTAGGGCGTCTAGATATTGTTCTAGGAGAACGGCCTCAATAACATCTTCCCTATTCGTCCCTATGGGTCCAAGCCATTTGAGACCTAAATCTTTGACCCTAAAATATAAAGCTCGAGGGTTCTCAGAGGGGCCCCACCTGGCCTTCCTGAAGCGAACCCGATAGTGTTCTGTATCAATGCCGACCCTTTCTAGGATGCTCTTCTTGATGTCCGGATAGGGTGTTGTCCCACCCGGGTTAACCGCTTGATATGCTGCTTGGAGGGTCCCGGTTAATAAGGGAGCGATATATTGACCCCATCTGTCCTGCGGCCAGGTGGCTGAAATGGCGACGCGTTCAAAGTTAGTAAAGAAGGCGTCGGGGTATTCGCCTTCCTGATATCTCTGCAAAACGGAACTAGGTACATTTGGATGTACCCGAGTTGCTGCAATGGTATCCGTCAAAGTCTTTATCGCGTTGTCATGTACCAACTGATTGTTGGCCATGATAGTAGCCTGACTTTTAAGCGCGTTTTGCAGAGCCTCCCTTTCCACCTTGGCTGCCTTCTGTTGCTCCTCCCATACAATTTGCAGATGGCGTTGCCCCTCAGCTAGTTGCTGCATCATATCCGCCATTGTGGGCACCCCCTCCATTTTCTAGGGCTCTCCTGTCGCCTGTTCCAATATCCCACTTCTGACACCACTGTAAATGGGTTCGTTATCGGAATGATGTAAGATATTGGAAGAATGTGACTGGCACCACTATTTGAGGGAATAATAACTGTTTTATTTAAAGTTGGCCAATTCTCTCTTGTTTCTTTCCACAAGATTAGCCCTATTTTCTATTTCCCCAAAACCCTGCTTGGGTTTTACAGTCTCTGGTGGTGTCTTGGTTCCGTCTTGAGGCGGTCTGGTTTTTCCGTCCTCCGATCTCCCGTATTCCCAAAAGAAAAAGAAAAATAAAAGTAATCAGGTAAGTGAATAAAGTAGGGGTAAGACAAGGGTTCAAACAGGGTTAGTAGGGTGGTGTGGACTCGGTAGGGCTGGTGCTGGTGGTGGGTATCACTCTGTGGTTATTGTGCCCTTATTTCCTTTTTACTCCAAAAAAAACCCCTTTCTCTTCCTTTTCTTAGGGTTTCTCGGGTGGTGTCCCTGTCCGTGGGTTAAAGCAGTTTAGGTCCCCCTCTCCTTTTCTGGTAAGTCCCCTTCTTTCACGAGGTCTTCCCGTCCTCCCTTTCTTCCCCCCCCCCTCCCTCTTTTCCCTGTCAGCCAGCCTGACAGAGTCTGCCAGGCAGGGTATAGACGTACCTGGGAGGGCCACGTCCCTCCCGGGGCGCGGCCGGCACGTGGGTGATCTCCCGATTTCTCTTCGTCTGGGCCGGGAGTTGCCCAGGGGTTCCTCCTTCCTTCGAGGCGTCCTGACTTCTGGGTCTCTTCCTCCGTCCTGGGCACTCGGATGGCGGTGCTTCCCCTCGCTGCAACCGACTCTCCGACCTCGACGGTGTCCTTCTCTTCCTCCGGCCCCCTGGTGATGGCGGTTTCCCTTTCCGTTGTCGGCTCTCCGGTCACGGCGGTCTCTTTCTCTTCTTCCGATGCTCCGATGGCGATCTCCTCACTCCGGCTTCCCCGCGTTCTCGGCTCCTCCTTCTTTTCTCCCGATCTCTCTCGTCCGTCTTCTCTTCTGATGTTTATGACGCCCTCAGCGTCATACGTCATGGCAGGGAGGTTTCCTCTCGTGCCCCCGGGCCATTGTGTTCCTCCCCCGACAGGTGTTTGGGAGCTGCGTTCGGCGGCACTCCCGTTACACATCCCCTCCCTTGGATGGGGCTGTTCGAGCCCCCCAGGTCCCGGAAATCGAGACAAATAGTCTGCTTGTCCCATAAGGTCTCCAGGGAGATGGCAAACCTGGAAGGAGAAAGGTTGTAGCTCCATAAACCATCTTAAAATGCGAACGTTGGTGTCCTTATACCTCGAGAGCCAGGTAAGAGGGGCGTGGTCGGTATATAAAAGGAAGGACCTCCCTAGGAGATAATATTGAAGGCTTTCAACAGCCCATTTAATGGCCAGGCACTCACGCTCTATTATGGGATAGTTCTGTTCCCGTGGAAATAGCTTACGACTAATGAAGACCACCGGATGGCTTATCTCATTTTCATCTTTTTGGAACAGTACTGCACCCAGGCCTACGTCCGAGGCATCCGTTTGGAGATGGAAGGGACGACTGAATTCAGGGCATTTTAATACGGGTTGCGTGGTTAGGCACCGTTGCAAGGTACGGTAGCTATGTGATTGTGGAATGGTTAGACTTGTGATGTTCTTGGGTTGCCCCTTCCTCAAGAGGTCAGTGAGGGGGGCGGCCACTGTAGAGTAGTGGGGTATGAATCTTCGATAATACCCCACTAGTCCGAGGAAGGATCGGATCTCTTTCTTTGTGGTGGGTGCGCTTATACGTAAAATGGCTTCTATTTTACTCATTTGGGGCCTGATATTCCCCTTCCCAATATGATAACCCAGATAGGGAATTTCATTGAAAGCCAGTCGGCTCTTGGAAGGATTGGCGGTCAATCCGGCCGCCGACAGTGCTTTAAAGATCTGTCCTACATGGTTTAAATGGTCTTCCCAGGTTTCGCTATGAATAACGATGTCATCCAGATAGGCGGCCGCGTATGTGGTATGTGGTCGTAATATAGTATCGATGAGTCTCTGAAAAGTGGCGGGGGCTCCATGCAGTCCAAAAGGGAGTACCTTAAAGTGATATAGACCGGAAGAGGTGGAGAACGCCGTTTTTTCTTTATCGGCTTTAGCTAAAGGAATCTGCCAGTATCCTTTTGTTAGGTCTAGGGTAGACATGTATTTGGCTTTACCGAGCCGTTCTATAAGTTCGTCTACCCTGGGAAGAGGATACGTATCAAATTGGGACACGGCATTGATTTGTCTAAAGTCGATACAAAAGCGTATGGATCCGTCCGGTTTTGGCACTAACACCACCGGGGAGCACCAGGGGCTTTGGGACGGCTCTATAATATCCAAATCTAACATCCTTTTTACCTCCTCTTCAACTATGACCTTCCTCGCTTCGGGAATGCGATAGGGACGTAACCGGATTATTTTCCCCGGTTGGGTTATAATCTGGTGGTGGATTAGCTCTGTTTTACCTGGAACAGGGGAAAACACGTGGGGGTGCGCATTAAGGAGTTGGTTTAGTTGTTGGTTCTGTTGCACTGTTAACTCCGCATTTCGGAGGGGTATATCGCCCTTTGAGGGGGGGTCTGTGGGGCACCACCCTATTTCTAGCTCTTTTACTGTGTTAACTAAACAGTTTATATTTTGGTCTACTTGAGATTCCTCCCATCTTTTTAGTAAGTTAACATGAAAGATTTGAAATCGGTTCGGATTAGTCACGAGTTGTAGTTTATAGGTAACCGGAGTTACTGCTTTTATTATTTTATATGGGCCTTGCCATTTTGCCAAAAGTTTATTGTCTGAACTGGGTAAAAGCACTAATACTTGGTCTCCCTCTACAAAAGATCTCATTTGAGTGTTCCTATCGTAATAACGTTTTTGTTTCTCCTGAGCTTTTTCCATGTGCCCTCTCACATCTTCCCATATCGTTTGTAGTCGGGACTTTAACTCACTGGTGTACTCTAGGAGAGGTTTTTCCCCGCTTTCGTCTTCCTCCCATAACTCGGCTGCCATGTCTAATAGGGTCCTAGGCTGTCGCCCAAACAGCAGTTCGAATGGACTATGTCCTGTAGATGCTTGTTCATGGGTTCTGACGGCATATAACACTAGGGGAAGTTTCTTGTCCCAATCTTTACCTGACTCGGAGATCGCTTTCCTCAGAAGGGTTTTCAGGGTGCGATTATACCTTTCTACTAGTCCGTCTGTCTGGGGATGATAAACCGCTGTCCTTATCTGTCGTATCCCTAATAATTGACAAATCTGAGCCATCAAGTTGGACATAAACTGGGTCCCTTGGTCCGTCAATATTTCTCGGGGAAACCCTATTCGTGAGAAGAAACCTATCATGGCGTTGGCGACACTTTTAGTGCTAATACTAGTTAGGGGGATAGCTTCCGGATACCTAGAGGCGTAATCGACCAATACTAGAATGTAACGGTATCCCTTGGAAGACGGTAGGAGGGGCCCGACTAGATCCATTCCTACTCTAGAGAACGGTACGTCAATAATGGGAAGAGGATGTAGGGGGGCTTTTTTCCTGGGTCCGGGATCTATCAACTGACATCTAGGACATTGCTGACAGAACTTTCTGATATGGGAAAAAAACCCAGGCCAGTAGAATTTCCTTAATAGGTATTCCTCTGTTTTTTCTCTCCCGTAATGACCCCCCCCCCCGGCTGATTATGGGCTAGATGCAACACCTGCTGCCTATAGGGTTCGGGAATCAGTAACTGTTTCTTTTCCCCTCTCTCGTTACTGGTGATTCGATATAACAGATTTTTATTGATCACAAAGGAGGGACCCTTATCATCTATGGTTCGAGGTTTGGCACTTCTCCAGGCGTGGATCAAACTGGGATCGTCCCTTTGACTACATCGGAAGGGCGGAAGACCAACGAGGGCGAATACCTGTGCGTTATCTCTGTCGTGGTTTGTATCCTCTCTTCTATAGGACTTCCTGGCTTCTCGTTTTTCTCTTTTAGTGGGTTTATAGCGGGTCACCGGGGCTGTTATGGGTAATTCAGAAAAAGGGGCGCTTCCCAACCAGGCATCCAGGTCTTTCTTGCTCTGTGTGCTGTCCAAAAGGATCGGAAAGTCTTTAAAGTCTGTTCCTATGATGGCCTCTTCCACCAACCGTTCAACTACCCCCAGCCGTATGGGGGTATTTGTTCCTTCCCAAAAAAGGGTAGTCCATATTAGGGGATATTCTCTTGTTTCCCCGTGAATACAACATATGGATACTGTGAAACCTGGGTCAAGTGTATGCTCGGCAATCAGATCCGCTCTGATTACGGACTGACTACATCCGGAGTCGATGAGCGCTAGTGTGTCCCTCCCATTAATGGACAGTATCTTTTTGTATTGGGTATCTTTCCCCCCGGTGTAGAAAACCCGGCCTCTCGTAACCCCTATTTCCATGGGTTCGGGTTTGCCGGACTTCAGCGGGCAAAATCGGGCAATGTGTCCCCATTCCCCACAACTAAAACACTGGGGCTGCTGTCCAGAGGGCTTCTCTATCCCTCGTAACCTTCCCGGTTCCTCTATCGGCCTTTTCCCCGAGGCTGCGGATTGTCCCGTGTTTTGCCTAACTGGTTGAGGTAACAACAGCGGAAGGGGTGTTTTGAATTCGAGGGAGCGGTGGAAAGCACAGGCCAAGCTCAATGGTAGTATTCGTGTCGGGGTTCGGGTGTTGCTTGATCCAATGGCGAGTATTGGCGGGTAGGGCGTCTAGATATTGTTCTAGGAGAACGGCCTCAATAACATCTTCCCTATTCGTCCCTATGGGTCCAAGCCATTTGAGACCTAAATCTTTGACCCTAAAATATAAAGCTCGAGGGTTCTCAGAGGGGCCCCACCTGGCCTTCCTGAAGCGAACCCGATAGTGTTCTGTATCAATGCCGACCCTTTCTAGGATGCTCTTCTTGATGTCCGGATAGGGTGTTGTCCCACCCGGGTTAACCGCTTGATATGCTGCTTGGAGGGTCCCGGTTAATAAGGGAGCGATATATTGACCCCATCTGTCCTGCGGCCAGGTGGCTGAAATGGCGACGCGTTCAAAGTTAGTAAAGAAGGCGTCGGGGTCTTCGCCTTCCTGATATCTCTGCAAAACGGAACTAGGTACATTTGGATGTACCCGAGTTGCTGCAATGGTATCCGTCAAAGTCTTTATCGCGTTGTCATGTACCAACTGATTGTTGGCCATGATAGTAGCCTGACTTTTAAGCGCGTTTTGCAGAGCCTCCCTTTCCACCTTGGCTGCCTTCTGTTGCTCCTCCCATACAATTTGCAGATGGCGTTGCCCCTCAGCTAGTTGCTGCATCATATCCGCCATTGTGGGCACCCCCTCCATTTTCTAGGGCTCTCCTGTCGCCTGTTCCAATATCCCACTTCTGACACCACTGTAAATGGGTTCGTTATCGGAATGATGTAAGATATTGGAAGAATGTGACTGGCACCACTATTTGAGGGAATAATAACTGTTTTATTTAAAGTTGGCCAATTCTCTCTTGTTTCTTTCCACAAGATTAGCCCTATTTTCTATTTCCCCAAAACCCTGCTTGGGTTTTACAGTCTCTGGTGGTGTCTTGGTTCCGTCTTGAGGCGGTCTGGTTTTTCCGTCCTCCGATCTCCCGTATTCCCAAAAGAAAAAGAAAAATAAAAGTAATCAGGTAAGTGAATAAAGTAGGGGTAAGACAAGGGTTCAAACAGGGTTAGTAGGGTGGTGTGGACTAGGTAGGGCTGGTGCTGGTGGTGGGTATCACTCTGTGGTTATTGTGCCCTTATTTCCTTTTTACTCCAAAAAAAACCCCTTTCTCTTCCTTTTCTTAGGGTTTCTCGGGTGGTGTCCCTGTCCGTGGGTTAAAGCAGTTTAGGTCCCCCTCTCCTTTTCTGGTAAGTCCCCTTCTTTCACGAGGTCTTCCCGTCCTCCCTTTCTTCCCCCCCCTCCCTCTTTTCCCTCTCAACCAGCCTGACAGAGTCTGCCAGGCAGGGTATAGACGTACCTGGGAGGGCCACGTCCCTCCCGGGGCGCGGCCGGCACGTGGGTGATCTCCCGATTTCTCTTCGTCTGGGCCGGGAGTTGCCCAGGGGTTCCTCCTTCCTTCGAGGCGTCCTGACTTCTGGGTCTCTTCCTCCGTCCTGGGCACTCGGATGGCTGTGCTTCCCCTCGCTGCAACCGACTCTCCGACCTCGACGGTGTCCTTCTCTTCCTCCGGCCCCCTGGTGATGGCGGTTTCCCTTTCCGTTGTCGGCTCTCCGGTCACGGCGGTCTCTTTCTCTTCTTCCGATGCTCCGATGGCGATCACCTCACTCCGGCTTCCCCGCGTTCTCGGCTCCTCCTTCTTTTCTCCCGATCTCTCTCGTCCGTCTTCTCTTCTGATGTTTATGACGCCCTCAGCGTCATACGTCATGGCAGGGAGGTTTCCTCTCGTGCCCCCGGGCCATTGTGTTCCTCCCCCGACAGGTGTTTGGGAGCTGCGTTCGGCGGCACTCCCGTTACACCGTGGTAGAGGTTTTTGGATGCTGCTGTGGCCCAGGAGGGACCAGGATGTCGCCACTTGGAGGAGGAGACAGAGGGGGTGCCCAGCAACTCAGGGAGCTCTCACAGAAGCAGGCAGCACCCGCAGAAGTACCCCAACAGGCACTTTGAAGCAAAGTGAACCGGAGTCCACCCGAAGTCACAAAAGGGAGTCCCACGACGCTGGAGGACAACTCAGAAGGTTGTGCACTGCAGGAAGGAGTGCCAGGGACCCAGGCTTGGCTGTGCACGAAGGAAATCCTGGAAGAGTGCACAGGAGCCGGAGCAGCTGCAAACCACGCAGTACCCAGAAATGCAGTCTAGCGTGGGGCGGCAAGGACTTAACTCCCCCAAACTTGGACTGAAGCGTCACTGGACTGTGGGAGTCACTTGGACAGTTGAAGAGAGAGATGCAGAGGAACTCTGGTGAGCTCTTGCATTCGTTATCTGAAGAATTCCCCAAAGCAGAGACCCTAAATAGCCAGAAAAGGAGGTTTGGCTACCTAGGAAGGAGGATTGGCTACCAAGAGAGGTAAGAGCATATCAGAAGGAGCCTCTGACGTCACCTGCTGGCACTGGCCACTCAGAGCCATCCAGTGTGCCCCCAACACCTCTGTTTCCAAGATGCAGAGGTCTGGGACACACTGGAGGAGCATTGGGCACCTCCCCTGGGAGGTGCAGGTCAGGGGAGTGGTTACTCCCCTTTCCTTTGTCCAGTTTCGCGCCGGAGCAGGGCTGGGGGATCCCTGAACCGGTGTAGACTGGCTTATGCAGAGATGGGCACCATCTGTGCCCATCAAAGCATTTCCAGAGGCTGGGGGAGGCTACTCCTCCCCAGCCCTCACACCTATTTCCAAAGGGAGAGGGTGTTACACCCTCTCTCAGAGGAAGTCCTTTGTTCTGCCTTCCTAGGCCAGGGCTGCCTGGACGCCAGGATGGCAGAAACCTGTCTGAGGGGTTGGCAGCAGCTGCAGTGGGGACCCCGGAAAGGCAGTTTGGCAGTATCCAGGTACTGTGCTAGAGACCCAGTGGATCATGGAATTGTCCCCCCAATACCAGAATGGTATTGGGGGACAATTCCATGATCTTAGACATGTTACATGGCCATGTTTGGAGTTAACATTGTGACGCTACACATAGGTAGTGACCTATGTGTAGTGCACACGTGTAATGGTGTCCCCGCACTCACAAAGTCCGGGGAATTTGCCCTGAACGATGTGGGGGCACCTTGGTGTAGGAGGCTGGACTGGCTTGTAGTGAGTACCAAGGGGTACTTTCACCTTGCATTAGGCCCAGTTATCCCTTATTAGTGTATAGGGTGTCTAGCAGCATAGGCTGATAGATAATGGTAGCTTAGCAGAGCAGCTTAGGCTGAACTAGGAGACGAGTGAAGCTCCTACAGTACCACTAGTGTCACTTGCACAATATCATAAGAAAACACAATACACAGATATACTAAAAATAAAGGTACTTTATTTTTATGACAATATGCCAAAGTATCTCAGAGTATACCCTCAGTATGAGGATAGCAAATATACACAAGATATATGTACACAATACCAAAATATGCAGTAATAGTATTAGAAAACAGTGCAAACAATGTATAGTTACAATAGGATGCAATGGGGACACATAGGGATAGGGGCAACACAAACCATATACTCCAAAAGTGGAATGCGAACCACGAATGGACCCCAAACCTATGTGACCTTGTAGAGGGTCGCTGGGACTATTAGAAAATAGTAAGGGTTAGAAAAAAATAGCCCACCCCAAGACCCTGAAAAGTGAGTGCAAAGTGCACTAAAGTTCCCCAACGGACATAGAAGTCGTGATAGGGGAATTCTGCAGGAAAGACACAAACCAGCAATGCAACAACGATGGATTTCCAGTCGAGGGTACCTGTGGAACAAGGGGACCAAGTCGAAAAGTCACAAGCAAGTCGGAGATGGGCAGATGCCAAGGAAATGCCAGCTGTGGGTGCAAAGAAGCTGCTACTGGACAGCAGAAGCTGAGGTTTCTGCAGGAACGACAAGGGCTAGAGACTTCCCCTTTGGAGGACAGATCCCTCACGCCGTGGAGAGTCGTGCAGGAGTGTTTTCCCGCCGAAAGACCGCCAACAAGCCTTGCTAGCTGCAAATCGTGCGGTAAGGGTTTTTGGGTGCTGCTGTGGCCCAGGAGGGACCAGGATGTCGCCAATTGCGTCTGGGGACAGAGGGGGCGTCGAGCAAGACAAGGAGCCCTCTCAGCAGCAGGCAGCACCCGCAGAAGTGCCAGAAACAGGCACTACAAGGATGCGTGAAACGGTGCTCACCCGAAGTCGCACAAAGGAGTTCCACGTCGCCGGAGGACAACTTAGGAGGTCGTGCAATGCAGGTTAGAGTGCCGTGGACCGAGGCTGGACTGTGCACAAAGGATTTCCGCCGGAAGTGCACGGAGGCCGGAGTAGCTGCAAAAGTCGCGGTTCCCAGCAATGCAGTCTGGCGTGGGGAGGCAAGGACTTACCTCCACCAAACTTGGACTGGAGAGTCACTGGACTGTGGGAGTCACTTGGACAGAGTTGCTGGATTCAAGGGACCTCGCTCGTCGTGCTGAGAGAGGAGACCCAGGGGACCGGTGATGCAGTTCTTTGGTGCCTGCGGTTGCAAGGGGATGATTCCGTCGACCCACAGGAGATTTCTTTGGAGCTTCTAGTGCAGAGAGGAGGCAGACTACCCCCACAGCATGCACCACCAGGAAAACAGTTGAGAAGGCAGCAGGATCAGCGTTACAGAGTTGCAGTAGTCGTCTTTGCTACTTTGTTGCAGTTTTGCAGGCTTCCAGCGCGGTCATCAGTCGATTCCTTGGCAGAAGGTGAAGAGAGAGATGCAGAGGAACTCGGATGAGCTCTTGCATTCGTTATCTAAGGAATCCCCAGAGACAGAGACCCTAAATAGCCAGAAAAGAGGGTTTGGCTACCTAGGAGAGAGGATAGGCTAGCAACACCTGAAGGAGCCTATCAGAAGGAGTCTCTGACGTCACCTGCTGGCACTGGCCAGCCGCACCTCTGTTTCCAAGATGGCAGAGCTTCGGAGCACACTGGAGGAGCTCTGGACACCTCCCAGGGGAGGTATAGGTCAGGGGAGTAGTCACTCCCCTTTCCTTTGTCCAGTTTCGCGCCAGAGCAGGGCTAAGGGATCCCTGAACCGGTGTAGACTGGCTTATGCAGAAATGGGCACCATGTGTGCCCATGAAAGCATTTCCAGAGGCTGGGGGAGGCTACTCCTCCCCTGCCTTCACACCATTTTCCAAAGGGAGAGGGTGTAACACCCTCTCTCAGAGGAAGTCCTTTATTCTGCCATCCTGGGCCAAGCCTGGCTGGACCCCAGGAGGGCAGAAACCTGTCTGAGGGGTTGGCAGCAGCAACAGCTGCAGTGAAACCCCAGGAAAGGAAGTTTGGCAGTACCAGGGTCTGTGCTACAGACCACTGGGATCATGGGATTGTGTCAACTATGCCAGGATGGCATAGAGGGGGCGATTCCATGATCATAGACATGTTACATGGCCATATTCTGAGTTACCATTGTGAAGCTACATATAGGTAGTGACCTATATGTAGTGCACGCGTGTAATGGTGTTCCCGCACTCACAAAGTCTGGGGAATTGGCCCTGAACAATGTGGGGGCACCTTGGCTAGTACCAGGGTGCCCTCACACCAAGTAACTTTGCACCTAACCTTTACTAGGTAAAGGTTAGACATATAGGTGATTTATAAGTTACTTAAGTGCAGTGTAAAATGGCTGTGAAATAACGTGGACGTTATTTCACTCAGGCTGCAGTGGCAGGCCTGTGTAAGAATTGTCAGAGCTCCCTATGGGTGGCAAAAGAAATGCTGCAGCCCATAGGGATCTCCTGGAACCCCAATACCCTGGGTACCTTAGTACCATATACTAGGGAATTATAAGGGTGTTCCAGTAAGCCAATGTAATTTGGTAAAATTGGTCACTAGCCTGTTAGTGACAATTTGAAAGAAATGAGAGAGCATAACCACTGAGGTTTTGGTTAGCAGAGCCTCAGTGAGACAGTTAGTCACTACACAGGTAACACATTCAGGCACACTTATGAGCACTGGGGCCCTGGCTGGCAGGGTCCCAGTGACACATACAACTAAAACAACATATATACAGTGAAAAATGGGGGTAAAATGCCAGGCAAGATGGTACTTTCCTACACTTGGCTAGTGTCAGGGTGCCCACACACTAAGTAACTTTGCACCCAACCTTCACCAGGTGAAGGTTAGACAAATAGGTGACTTATAAGTTACTTAATTGCAGTGGTAAATGGCTGTGAAATAACGTGGACGTTATTTCACGCAGGCTGCAATGGCAGGCCTGTGTAAGAATTGTCAGAGCTCCCTTTGGGTGGCAAAAGAAATTCTGCAGCCCATAGGGATCCCTTGGAATCCCAATACCCTGAGTACCTCAGTACCATATACTAGGGATTTATATGGGTGTACCAGTATGCCAATGTGAATTGGTAAATTTAGTCACTAGCCTGTTAGTGACAAATTTGGAAAGCAGAGAGAGCATAACCACTGAGGTTCAGGTTAGCAGACCCTCAGTGGGACAGTTAGGCATCACACAGGGAACACATACAGGGAACATACTTATGAGCACTGAGGCCCTGCCTGGCAGGGTCCCAGTGACACATAGACTAAAACGACATATATACAGTGAAATATGGGGGTAACATGCCAGGCAAGATGGTACTTTCCTACACTTACCTCTTCCCTCCTTCCCCATACATTATGCCTGTAGGAAAGTACCATCTTTCTTGTCATGTTATCCCCGTTTTTACCTATATGTCAGTATGTCTTTGCCTGTCTCACTGGGATCCTTCTGGTCAGGACCCCAGGGCTCATAGTTTATGGCCTAATGTGTGTGTCTGTAGAGTGCTTAATTGTGTCACTGAGGCTCTGCTAATCAGAACCTCAGTGCGTATGCTCTCTCTCCTTTTAAATTTGTCACTGTAGGCTAGTGACTTAATTTACCAATTTCAATTGGCACACTGGAACCCCATTATAAGTCCCTAGTGTATGGTACCTAGGTACCTAGGGGATTGGGGTTCCAGGAGATCCTTATGGGCTGCAGCATTTCTTTTGCCACCCATAAGGAGCTCAGACAAACCCTTTCGCAGGACTGCCACTGCAGCCTGCTTGAAATAAGGCACCCGTTATTTCACAGCCATTTTCACTGCACTTAAGTAACTTATAAACCACCTATATGTCTAACATTTTCTTGCTGAAGGTTAGTTGCAAAGTTACTAAGTGTGATGGCACCCTTGCACTAGCAAAGATTCCCCTACATAGTTGAGGGCCATTTCCCGGGACTTTGTTAGTGGGGGGGACGCCATTACACGTGTGCACTATATATAGGTCAATACCTATATGTAGTTTCACAATGGTAACTCCGAATATGGCCATGTAAGGTGTCTAAGATCATGGAATCCCACCCCCCCATTCCAAATCTGGTATTGGGGAGCCAATTCCATGCATCCTGGGGGCTCCACCATGGACCCCAGTAATGGCAAACCAGCTCTCTGAGACTTGCACTGCAGCTACAGCTGCTGCCAACTCACAGACCGGGTTCTTCCCTCCTGGGGTCTGAGCAGCTCATTCCCAGGATGGCAGAACAAAGCATTTCCTTTGGGAGTAGGGTGTTACACCCTCTCCCTTTCGAATAGGTGTTATAGGCTGGGGAGGGGTAGCCTCCCCCAGCTTCTGGAAATGCTTTGAAGGGCACAGATGGTGCCCTCCTTGAATAAGCCAGTCTACATCAGTTCAGGGACCCCTTGTCCCCTGCTGTGGCGCAAAACTGGACAAAGGAAAGGGGAGTGACCACTCCCCTGTCCATCACCCCCCTAGGGGTGGTGCCCAGAGCTCCTCCAGTGTGTCCCAGACTTCAGCCATCTTGCTTTGCAACGTCACGTGTGGGATACTCTGGAGGGCTCTGAGTGGCCAGTGCCAGCAGGTGACATCAGAGACCCCTGCTGATAGGTCCTTTCCTGATAAGGTAGCCAATCCCCCTCTCTCGGCTATTTAGGGTCTCTCCTGTGGGTTCTTTTCAGATACTACTTGCAATTTTCCAGCAGGAATCCTCTGCAACTACTACTTAATCCTCTGACCTCGGATCAACCGCAGCCTGCTCAAGAATCCACTGTAACATCAAAAAGTATCCACAAGGGATACTTTTCTTCTGCAACTTCAGCTCCAGCCAGCAACTGCAACAGTTTCCACAGTGTGCATGCTCTGAGGACTCCCTGTCTTCACCCTTCACCAGAAGGACCGAAGAAATCTCCTGTGGGGTGATGGAGTCACTCCCCTGCTCACGCAGGCACCTTCTAAGTCGACGACTGGTTCTCTTGGACTCCTCTCACAGCGACGAGCGTGCTCCTTGGAACACAGAGGGTAGACTCCATCGACACTGACTGTCCTGAGGTCCTGCTGTCGCAATTTGGAGGAGGTAAGACCTTGCCTTCCCCCAGAACGACAGTACCACTGTGCACCCCCTCTTCTTCACCTCCCGAGGCCTCTGTGCACTGTTTGCAAAATTCATTTGTGAACAGCCTGGTCCAGGTCCCCAGCACTCTATCCTGCTACACGCAACTCGATGAGTTGATCTCCGGCGACCTGGGACCTTCTTTAGTAGTGCTGCACCAACCGCATTTTGCACCTCCTTTGTCCCCATGTCCTGGGACACCCGTGGGTGCTATCTGGTGCTTTGAGGGCTCTCTGAAGTACTGAGGGCCTCCTCTTCCTCCTCACACAGAGTGGGGGCCTCCCAGTCCCTCCTGAGTCCTGATAGCGCCTAGATTATGCAAAACGCGACTTTGCTGGAACCAAGGCTTGCTGGCGGAATCCAGCGCCAAAACTCGCCTGAATCCAACTAAATGACGTTGGGACATCCTTTGCATCTCTGCAATCTTCGTCCAACCTGGGACTCTTCTTTTGCACCCTCTTCTGGGTTGGCAGGGGCTCCTGTCCTTTCTGGAACTTCTTTCGACTTCTGGACTTGGTATCCTTCTATTGCAGGTCTTGAGGTCCAGGAATCCACTGTTTGTTGTTTGCAGACTTGGTTGGTTCTTGCAATAATTCCAATCACAAGGTTTAGTGTGTCCTAAGGAAACTTGCAGTACTTTACGCCTGCTTTTCTGGGCTCTGGGGTGGGGTAATTTACTTACCTTTACTGTATTCTTACTCTCACAGCGATTCTGCACACACTACACTTGTCTAGGGGGAAATTCGTGATTCACATTCCACTTTCTCAGTTTATGGTTTGTGTTGCCCCTTGACCTATTTTCTCCCATTGCATTCTATAGAGTTTCCTATTGTTTGCACTATCCATTGTCTATTTACTTACCTTATTTTGGTGTCTAGTGTGTATATTGTGTACAATACTTACCTCCAGAAGGAGTATTTCATCTAAGATATTCTTGGTACTGTCTCACCCAAATAAATTACCTTTATTTTTGGTAACACTGAGTATTGTCTTTACTTGTGTATAAGTACTGTGTAACTATAAGTGGTATTGCATGAGCTTTGCATGTCTCCTAGTTCAGCCTAAGCTGCTCTGTTATACCTACCTCTATCAGCCTAAGCTGCTAGAACACTACTACATTTCACTAATACGGGATAACTTGACCTGGTATAAGGTGTAAGTACCCAAGGTACCCACTACAAACCAGGTCAGCCTGCTACAATTTCTCAGTGTGATCTTAATTTGGTTTGACATTTTTGATGTGTACTCCTTGCGAGCTTCTTCACAACTCTCCCCTCAGCTTCTAACATTGAAAGCAGCCCTCCTGTTGGCATTTATATCTGCCTGAAGAGCGAGTGAGCTTTAGGCCTTATCATCTAAGCCGCACTACTTCTCTATCTATTGTGACAAAGTTGTGCTTTGCAGTATGGCCTCTTTTCTGCCAAAAGAGGCCACGCGTTTTCATGTAGGCCAGTAAGTCACCTTGCCTACTTTTTACGCACCCCCACATTCTTCCAAGTAAGAGGAAACCTCCAATGTCTGAACCTAAAGAGTTCCGGGTGGACAACCAACTCTTTGTGGGGGATGTAGGTGCGAGGTAAGGTCAGGTGGTACAGAAGCGAACAGTCTGTCGTTGGGTCGTGCTCTGCATCAGCACCCTCCTGAACACTTGAAAAGCTCATTCCACTCGATCTTAAGCTGCGACCACTGCATTATCACACAGAGTTCTAGTGCTGGACATCTGCCAGGCAGCAATGTGGGCATCTCTGCACTCGTTTACTAAACACTACTGCCTGTACAGTCAAGTCTGTAAGGGCAGCCACTTTGACCGTTTGATCCTGCAGGACTTTCTCGTTTGAAATTGGTTCGCAGGCCCACCTCTGGGCTTGGTATTGTTTCTGTATCTATTCAAAGGAAAGGAGAATGCAGCTAGAAGTCTCTCTCAGATGGACAAATTACATACCTTTGTTAACTACTTAACTGATAGAGACTCTGGCCCTCATTCTGACCCTGGCGGTCAAAGACCGCCAGGGCGGAGGACCGCGGGAGCACCGCCGACAGGCCGGCGGTGCTCCAATGGGGATTCCGACCGCGGCGGTAAAGCGGCGGTCGGACCGGCACCACTGGCGGGCTCCCGCCAGTGTACCGCCGCCCCATTGAATCCTCCACGGCGGCGCAGCTTGCTGCACCGCCGCGGGGATTCCGACCCCCCCTACCGCCATCCAGATCCCGGCGGTCCGACCGCCGGGATCCGGATGGCGGTAGGGGGGGTCGCGGGGCCCCTGGGGGCCCCTGCAGTGCCCATGCCACTGGCATGGGCATTGCAGGGGCCCCCGTAAGAGGGCCCCTACATGTATTTCACTGTCTGCTTCGCAGACAGTGAAATACGCGACGGGTGCAACTGCACCCGTCGCACAGCTTCCACTCCGCCGGCTCGATTCCGAGCCGGCTTCATCGTGGAAGCCTCTTTCCCGCTGGGCTGGCAGGCGGTCTGAAGGCGACCGCCCGCCAGCCCAGCGGGAAAGTCAGAATTACCGCCGCGGTCTTTCGACCGCGGAACGGTAACCTGACGGCGGGACTTTGGCGGGCGGCCTCCGCCGCCCGCCAAGGTCAGAATGAGGGCCTATATCTAGCTGCAGATTCCCTACCGACCCACTCATCCTCCCCACTATGCAAACGGATTTCTAGGGGTAGGGGCTTACCTTTCACGGCTCTAGTTTTGATACACTAGTAGTCAGTGTTCTTTATGGCTTTGTGCTTTCGGCAAAGAAAGTCGTGAATAGAAACTGACACCAGTGCATATGGGTGGCACCTATAAAGGAGCCGCAACTTCATTTCCGCTGCACATGATGGGGATGATTGACGCAGAGCTGATCGATGTCATCTACCAAGACGCAGGGGTACTGGTCGCAAAAAATCTTCCAGATCCAGTCTGACACCTGGTGAGAATTCAAAGGTAAGGAATCTGGAGCTAGATGCAGTCTCTACCAGATAAAGTGTTATTGGGAACATAAGCTTGATTGTCTGCCACTGTATCAATATCCTGAATGGTACTACTTTCTAGGTAAATTTGTTCATGATCTTATCAGTCTCAGAAAGGAGGTGAAATAATGTGTTTTGGGATAAACATAGCCACTTAAATTTTTTATGATCTCACAATGCAGTATATCAAACTAGACATTTTTGTGCATGTAAGAATTTGGAATCTTTTGAAACTAATACGTGAAGGAATATAGGGGGTCATTCTGACCCTGGCGGCCGGTGACCGCCAGGGTCACCGACCACGGGAGCACTGCCAACAGGCTGGCGGTGCTCCCGAGGGCATTCTGACCGCGGCGGTTCAGCCGCGGTCAGAAAGGGTAAACCGGCGGTCTCCCGCCGGTTTACACTGCCCTACAGAATCCTCCATGGCTGCGGAGCGCGCTCCGCAGCCATGGGGATTCTGACACCCCCTACCGCCATCCTGTTCCTGGCGGATCTCCCGCCAGGAACAGGATGGCGGTAGGGGGTGCCGCAGGGGCCCCCGTAAGAGGGCCCCGCAAAGTATTTCAGTGTCTGCAAAGCAGACACTGAAATACGCGACGGGTGCAACTGCACCCGTCGCACCCCTGCAACTACGCCGGCTCAATTCTGAGCCGGCGTCCTCGTTGCAGGGGCATTTCCTCTGGGCCGGCGGGCGCTCTTTTGGAGAGGACTGTACAACTGAAATAGGTTTTCAAGATAAGAGAGGCCGTAGAAATTTACATCTCTGAAAGTTAAGCAGAATCCTGTTGTGGATGGGAGCCATTGCAGTTCTTTTAAGTGGAGAGGGATAGAATATTTCGGGATGTTCCAGATGATTCCTGCCACCGCATTCCTTTCTATCTGCAGAAGCTGTAGCAATCCGAAAAGTAGTGAATTGCCGACATCTGGGCTTGACTTGATCAAGGAATGAATGAAAGTTGTGTGCATACAAGTGGAAATGTTCTCCAATATTTTGTTTACTGTTCCAAATAGAAAAAAATAAATTGGTGCAATTGAGTTTTGTTGGGAGGGGGATTAAAAGATAGGGTATGATCAGTCATAAATGAACATTTGCATCTGAGTTTATGGACACTAAAACTTGGACCACCGTTGATGGCCTCAGAGTTTGTGACCAGATGGATCTGGCTTGTCAAAAAGTGATGATTTCATGTTTTTCTGATTTTTGTTTGACACCAGTCTTGCATCCATATTGTTACTGAAGAGAGGCAGGCTTTGAAACTTTGTTGTTTTAATGAAATATTCTATTTAATGGAAGCAGTAGGATGTGCAACTTCACACTATGAGATCATTTCAAGCTAGATGGACTACATTTGCTTATCCAGACTATATAGTAATTGAACGGGGTAGGTGTAGGAAAGTACCATCTTGCCTGGCATGTTACCCCCATATTTCACTGTATATATGTTGTTTTAGTTGTATGTGTCACTGGGACCCTGCCAGCCAGGGTCCCAGTGCTCATAAGTGTGCCCTGTGTGTGTTACCTGTGTTATGACTAACTGTCTCACTGAGGCTCTGCTATCCAGAACCTCAGTGGTTATGCCCTCTCATTTCTTTCCAAATTGTCACTAACAGGCTAGTGACCAATTTCACCAATTTACATTGGCATACTGGAACACCCTTATAATTCCCCAGTATATGGTACTGCGGTACCCAGGGTTTTGGGTTTCCAGGAAATCCCTATGGGCTGCAGCATTTCTTGTGCCACCCATAGGGAGCTCTGACAATTCTTACACAGGCCTGCTACTGCAGCCTGAGTGAAATAACGTCCACGTTATTTCACAGCCATTTACCACTGCACTTAAGTAACTTATAAGTCACCTATATGTCTAACCTTTACCTGGTAAAGGTTGGGTGCTAAGTTACTTAGTGTGTGGGCACCCTGGCACTAGCCAAGGTGCTCCCACATTGTTCAGGGCATATTCCCCAAACTTTGTGAGTGCGGGGACACCATTACACGCGTGCACTATACATATGTCACGACATATGTATAGCGTCACAATGGTAACTCCGAACATGGCCATGTAACATGTCTAAGATCATGGAATTGTTGGGGAGACAATTCCATGATCCCCCGAGTCTCTAGCTCAGACCCGGGTACTGCCAAACTACCTTTCCCGGGGTTTCACTGCAGCTGCTGCTGCTGCCCACCCCTCAGACAGGTTTCTGCCCTCCTGGGGTCCAGCCAGGCTTGGCCCAGGAAGGCAGAACAAAGGACTTCCTCAGAGAGAGGGTGTTACACCCTCTCCCTTTGGAAAAAGGTGTTAGGGCTGGGGAGGAGTAGCCTCCCCCAGCCTCTGGAAATGCTTTCATGGGCACAGATGGTGCCCATTTCTGCATAATCCAGTCTACACCGGTTCAGGGATCCCCCAGCCCTGCTCTGGAGCGAAACTGGACAAAGGAAAGGGGAGTGACCACTCCCCTGACCTGCACCTCCCCTAGGAGGTGCCCAGAGCTCCTCCAGTGTGCTCCAGACCTCTGGCATCTTGGATTCAGAGGTGCTGCTGGCACACTGGACTGCTCTGAGTGGCCAGTGCCAGCAGGTGACGTCAGAGACTCCTTCTGATAGGCTCCTTTAGGTGTTGCTAGCCTATCCTCTCTCCTAGGTAGCCAAACCTCCTTTTCTGGCTATTTAGGGTCTCTGCTTTGGGGAATTCTTTAGATAACGAATGCAAGAGCTCATCAGAGTTCATCTGCATCTCTCTCTTCACCTTCTGCCAAGGAATCGACCGCTGACTGCCCTGGAAGCCTGCAAAACTGCAACAAAGTAGCAAAGACGACTACTGCGACCTTGTAACGCTGATCCGGCCGCCTTCTCAACTGTTTTCCTGGTGGTGCATGCTGTGGGGGTAGTCTGCCTCCTCTCTGCAGTAGAAGCTCCGAAGAAATCTCCCGTGGGTCGACGGAATCTTCCCCCTGCAACCGCAGGCACCAAAGTACTGCATCACCGGTCCTCTGGGTCTCCTCTCAGCACGACGAGCGAGGTCCCTTGAACTCAGCAACTCTGTCCAAGTGACTCCCACAGTCCAGTGACTCTTCAGTCCAAGTTTGGTGGAGGTAAGTCCTTGCCGCCCCACGCTAGACTGCATTGCTGGGAACCGCATGTTTTACAGCTACTCCGGCTCCTGTGCACTCTTCCAGGATTTCCTTTGTGCACAGCCAAGCCTGCGTCCCCGGCACTCTAACCTGCAGTGCACGACCTCCTGAGTTGTCCTCCGGCGTCATGGGACCCTCTTTTGTGACTTCGGGTGAGCTCCGGTTCACTCTTCTTCGTAGTGCCTGTTCCGGCACTTCTGCGGGTGCTGCTTGCTTCTGAGTGGGCTCCTTGTCTTGCTGGGCGCCCCCTCTGTCTCCCCACGCAATTGGTGACATCCTGGTCCCTCCTGGGCCACAGCAGCATCCAAAAACCCTAACCGCGACCCTTGAAGCTAGCAAGGCTTGTTTGCGGTCTTTCTACACGATAACACCTCTGCAAGCTTCTTCACGACGTGGGACATCCATCCGCCAAAGGGGAAGTTCCTTGTCCTCTTTGTTCTTGCAGAATCCACAGCTTCTACCATCCGGTGGCAGCTTCTTTGCACCCACAGATGGCATTTCCTGGGCATCTGCCCACTCCTGACTTGATCGTGACTTTTGGACTTGGTCCCCTTGTTCCACAGGTACTCTCGTCTGGAAATCCATTGTTGTTGCATTGCTGGTGTTGGTCTTCCTTGCAGAATTCCCCTATCACGACTTCTGTGCTCTCTGGGGAACTTAGGTGCACTTTGCACCCACTTTTCAGGGTCTTGGGGTGGGCTATTTTTCTAACCCTCACTGTTTTCTTACAGTCCCAGCGACCCTCTACAAGGTCACACAGGTTTGAGGTCCATTCGTGGTTCGCATTCCACTTCTAGAGTATATGGTTTGTGTTGCCCCTATCCCTATGTGCACTCATTGCAATCTATTGTGACTGTACATTGCTTGCATTGTTTTCTATTGCTATTACTGCATAATTTTGGTATTGTGTACATATATCTTGTGTATATTTGCTATCCTCATACTGAGGGTACTCACTGGGATACTTTTGGCATATTGTCATAAAAATAAAGTACCTTTATTTTTAGTATATCTGTGTATTGTGTTTTCTTATGATATTGTGCATGTGACACCAGTGGTATAGTAGGAGCTTTACACGCCTCCTAGTTCAGCCTAAGCTGCTCTGCTAAGCTACCTTTTCTATCAGCCTAAGCTGCTAGACACCCCTCTACACTAATAAGGGATACCTGGACCTGGTGCAAGGTGTAAGTACCCCTTGGTACCCACTACAAGCCAGGCCAGCCCCCTACAGTAGGACTCAACGAGGAGCCCTTGGAACTCAAAACTTGAGCTTGAGGAGCAGTAGCTTTCAAAAGAGAAACAGTGACCATTTGATCACAGTCATAGAGAAATGAGCAGATCCATTTGAGTACCACAAATAACTAAATTGCAAAGACATTCAATTAAGATATGGTGAGAGGCAGTATTGAAGGCTGCAGAGAGATCAAGCAGGATAAAAGCAGCAGAGTGAACTCGA
The DNA here is from genome assembly GCF_031143425.1 of Pleurodeles waltl. Lineage (NCBI taxonomy): Eukaryota > Metazoa > Chordata > Amphibia > Caudata > Salamandridae > Pleurodeles > Pleurodeles waltl. The sequence goes on from NC_090444.1 coordinate 853,685,830, forward strand.
TCCAATATGGTTCTCAAGTGTTCATTGCCTGACAAGACGTACCATTACATGGTCTAAAAGGGGATTTGGAGGAGTCAAGAAGAGAATTAGACTCCAGATATTTCTTTAGTTGCATGCTGATGGATGTTTTGAGAATTTTGGTGGATAGTAGAAGATGTGATAAAGTAGAAGCACATAAGCTAATTTCCATAAATGGGAAACTACATCTGAGCTTAAAAAATATTAAGCTACTGACACAAGTAGGGACATTATTTTTTCTGTCACTCTTGAAAATATAGGGGATGAGAATGGAGGGACTGGATGGGATGCCAGATTTACCTTAGATTATGGTAGCCAAGGTTTTCTCGACAGAGAGGGGAGAGAAGTTTGAAAGCAAGGATTCCAGGGGAAACTTAAATAAGTTACTCAAGAAAAAACACTGCTGAAGATCTGGTTTATTGAAGTTGCAATGAATAGCAGCTGTTTTCCCATTAAGGAAAGAAGCCATTGTTGTAAAAATCTTGAGACAGCAAGATGGTTTGTTTACAGATAGTGGGCTTTAACCCTTCCGTGTTGAGGATGAACGTTTTTGTCCTTGCACACAGTGGGCTTGTGCTGGTGAAGGAACCGTTCCGTCCTCTGCATATGCCCAGGAAATCCCTTGGCTGTTAACAGCCGAGGGATTTCCTTTTACTACAAAAAAAAGCCTCTGGATCTAGGAAAGAGCTTTCCCAGCTCTCTAGGCTGTTATTGATTTTCATTGAAATGACACCACGCATGGTGCACTGACATCATTTCACTGAAAACGAAAGTGAAATTAGCCCAACGGCTCATTTCGCTTTCACTGCCTAGGTGCGGGAGGGGCTGTATCAGCCCCCTGAGCTCCTAGGTAGATGGGAGACGTATCATTGGAAAGGGGAGAGTGCTAGTGGATCCCTGCTTGGGGATTGCAGCAGGAGGGCGATCCCAACTAGTGACCCGCTCCAGTAGGCACCCGGGAGAGGGGAGCGGGCCCTTGGACTAGGGTTTTTGACCCCCACCCCCCCAGATGGGGCAATAGCCTCTAATCTGCCCCCACCTCTGGGGGGGGGTGCAAAAAGACCACTAGCCACCAGGGATTATTTATTTTTAATACGTAAGAGTGGGGGCTGCCCAAACTGGGCATGCCAGTGCCCCCGACACAAATAAAAACAGCCTTTCGGCCTCCCTGGGGGGCAGATGTGGGTTATTACTCCTGATCTGCTTCCCCAGGGGGGCAGAAAACCCACTAGACACTAGAGATTTTTTTTAACAAGAGGGGTGGGGGCTGCCCACAATGGGCATGCCAATGCCCCCATCCCCAGCTACAAATGGGAGCAGTCTGTTTGATGGCATGTGTAGCTGTAGATACACATGCTCTGCATACTCCTGCCATCTAGTGTTGGGTCTGGTGTGGTGCAAGCTGTTTTTCTTCGAAGAAGTGTTTCAAGTCACTGTATCGCGTGACCCCTCCTCTCTGTGATAGTGCGCATGGACTCCTTTTAAGATTGGCCTCTCTCTGCTGTTGGGTTCAGATGTGTGCGTCTTTGCTCCGTCTTTCGACTTGCTCTGGTTTGACATCTTTCCTCAATCTTTTGACTGTATTGTTTTTTGCTCACATGTCTTCCACCTTTGCACTTGCTTTGAATCATCATTCCGGGCACTGACTGCTCTCCCTTTGGGGCAGCTGCACCCAACTCAGGCCCATCTTTCACACGGCACCAACAGACTTGCAGACCTGATGGAACGGGTTCCATTCCGCTTCTGCACTAAGTGCAGCGCAAAATTTCCCCACACCGGGTACTACCCGCTGTGTAATCATTGCCCCTCCCCCAGTCACCAAGAGGCTATCTGCTACACCTGTAAATCTTTCCAGTCGAAGAAGATGCTTTAGGACCGAAGAGCACATTGATTGGAAATGGTGCACAAGACTTCGAACGACACCCCGGACATCTTTGGAGAGGAACATACACAGGAGGAGCCCACGCAGGAGGAGGAAGCCCTTTCCATCCAGGACTCTTATGACTAGTCTTGCAATCCGGTATCGAGTGAGAGATGATTGGCTCTAAATTGGAGGATGAAAAATGTTGGCATTTGAGTTGCATTGCAGTGTGCCATGAGGAAAAGATGGACATTAGAAACATTGTCCTTTATTGGATGATGGGACTTTGGATTGTGATTTGGAGAAGCAAGACTTTATACAAGGAACTTCGGAATATGTATGAGGAAATGACACTGTGGAGGATAATGAAGCAGAATATGTGGGTTGTGAGCTTGGTGGAAATAGAAATTATGTACCTTTTCAAACGCATGATTGTACTGTTGCTGGCCATAATCTGAAAAAGACTATTAAGCAAACTAATTGATTAAAGGATTATCATTATGATATGATTGTTATTAATGAACGACCTCCTGCAACACGTCAGAACCTACCCCTCACTCATGGACTTTCAAAGGAGCCTCAAGACATGGCTCTTCCCGACAAAACAGGCATGACCTCCTCCTCCCTTCTCAGGCCGGCCCTACTCAGCACCTGGATACCCTCACGGGTGATTAGCCATGCTTTACAAGTCCACATAACATTATAAATTGTTCTTTCTCTTTATGTTTATAATTTTTGCAGTGATCTACTTATATATTTTGTTTATTTTATATATAGCAAAGCGATAAATGTTGTTTAAATCTATGTAGTAACAAATATTATAGAATCTTAGTTTAGTTTTTTCATTTTTTATTTGTTTGTATTTTTTTCGTGTCTGTATTTTATTTGAGATAAAGATGTGTTGTGCTGATTGTATGTTTACTGTGGAAATTTAGAATGTTCACTATTGGAATATATTGATGGGTTATGGAATGTAGTTGAGTAGAACTTGGTGGATCTTGTTTTGGCTGTTCCTGCAGGTTGCTAATTTACAAGAATAATAAATAAATATGTACACTACCTGTAGTTCATGTGCACATGTTTGCTGCCAAATGTCTTACAAATTTGGCGGCCCATTGGAACTTAGAATATTTTCTGACTTTAGCATACTCTGTATAACTCTGCATCCACAAACCTTCCTGATATTGGCTTTGTACTACTTATTTTTGAATTTTTGTAGTAAAATCCTTTAAAAGTTCATTGAGCTAGAACTCCTTTATTGAGTGGACTCAATTATTAATTGAATTGTTTTACTTTGCTGATGTTTGGGGAGGTTCCTTAATGCAGGACACATTGCCTCATGAAATTGAGGTTTAACAATGTCCGATCCTATAAATGTGTGATGTTTGTTCAAGTATAAATTCAGATCGTCTACATTTTGGGGTACAGTTTTGTTCCTACTTGCACTGTAATGGTTTGAGTTTGTGGTGCACTTAAAATGGCTCTGTGAGAGATGAATAGTTTGTTTTTTAGTTTACAGATAAAACCCAGTAAAAGCCTTTCAGACCAGAAAATGTCTAGTCTGGTTTTAGTGGAAATCTATATTTTGCTGCTATTCTTACAGCCGCTCTTAAGATGTCCGCCACTAGCGCTCCCTCTACCCTTTGTTTCAGCACGGCCTATGCCTCTTGAGCCTTGCCCCTTGGTATTCAAAAGAGGAACCTCAACTCTACTCCCATGAGGGATGCCAAGTTCATTGTGAGGCACCCAGCAGCCCTAAACGCTTTGGATCAGCTGTTTCACTGGTGATGAGATTTTGAATGTGGAAGCTTCTCTCAAATAGTTCTAACCCAGGAGTGGATTTGTGGAGATCCCGATGAGACTTGAAAATAAAAAGTGCAGTGAGCGCTCTAAGCAGCTATTAAGGCGCTGGAGTTGCCCTTGTGAAGGGTAGTGGGTACTGTGATGGGAGACTGGTTATCCAGAAACCTGGTGAGGATCTGCATGCTATCATATGCTGACACATGTGAGTGGCTTAGGCCAAGGCGATTGGTTAGAGTGAGCTGATTTTCAGCCCTGAAAATTAGGAGAAGATTTGGACATAGAAGTAAGATGACAACATTAGCAGCACCCACTGACAAAAGCTGGTGAAGTTCTCCAAACCAGCTTTTTGCACAGATTACGAAAATTATTTAATAAAATGTTGTTATAATTGAAAATAAAAAATAGTTGCATCAGAACTAACAAGTGTTGTCCCTTGTCTTTCTTGACATGTTGATCCAATGCAGTTTCCCCCCAAACTTTATTATCCTCAGGTTCACAATGCACAGTAATCCTCTGGGTTTGACCAAAAACAGTGCAATATCCTAAAGTGTCTTTGTTACAATGGATCAACACCAGTATTAGTAGATAAATGGATGAAATAAATAATGTGTAAAAGTCCCCTTGAGCCTGTGTAGTTAAGGTGTACACTGTGTGTTGTTGCCCAACCAGTAGTTAGGGGAGAAGATCCGGCCTCTGCAACATTTCCTCATCTGATGCAACTGTCTTGTAGGACGTGACCATTCCTTTCAGTCCCGAATGTTGAAGGACAGGAGGGCTTCCCGAAGGGCCTCCCTTGGAACACTGATTCATCTTCATGTAGTAAAGAAATGAAGCCCACGTCCTCTCGAATTTAGACAAGTTATCACATATTGAAGCTGTTCGTTTGCATTTGTATATTATGACCATATTTTGGACCGCCAAACATGAATAGGTAGAGATTAGTGCTTGATTCCAGACTTGAGCTACTGTCTGGTGAGCAGCTAGGAGCAAATGAGTTTGCCAGATGGGATTGTCAATGGATACACAAGTGTCTTCCAGGGCCCCCCAACAATAATATATGGGGATCTGTTGTGAGTTTTGTCTTTGTAATTGTTTTTACTTCCTGAGGGATCTGCTCCCAATAATTGCAAGCTAAAGGATGTGATCACCACAAATGGATCAGGTCTCCTGTCTCCCCACATCCCGCCAAAAGAGATCTGGTCCATCCATGATTGCTTTTATCTTGACTGGTGTAAAATACCAGCCTCATTAAAACTTGTAGATATTCTGTTTATGTTGCCCATATATGGATGATTTTGCTGCTCTGGTCCATATCTTTCCCCACATTTCATCAGTTATGTCACAACCTAGGTACAAGTGGGAAGACATGACTTGGGTGATTGGTCCAGTGTGGTGTAAATAAGTGAGCTCCCCTTTTTTATTTCATCGTAAAACAGCGGTTTGAACTGGGTCTTTTCCCTGAGGGCATGGATCGGGACCTCCCCTGCACTGAGTCAGTGCAATACTTGGGTTAATCTATATACGTCATGGTGTTAAAGCTAAAATTTGTCTTTACAAGTGAACTGGTCAGCTAGTGTCCCCTCTATATAGAAATACCCCAGTTGGGGCGGGCTTCCATAATTCTAGCACAAGAAGCCTGGATCTGATTGTCCTGGTGGTAACATAGGATTATGGATTATTGGGAGTCATGGGGGACAGGAAGAGTTCAGCCCTTGGGTGGGAGTCACCACTTCCCAGGGGTCAAGGAGGATCACTGTTGAATGGAGTATGATATACGGGTGTGGTCTATGTTGAAGTGGAAGCCACAAAATACCTGCTAACATAGTCTTACGATAGGGCAGGTCTATAGCTATGCTGAGTGGGGAGCTCTATGCCACTCTAGGGCTGGGGGAAGTTGTGCTCCCTGTACGTAGGCCATAATGTTGGGTAGCCCTAGACCCCCATCTGCTGTTTTTTTTTTAAACATGGTGTATGTATGTATGTATAGTGTGTTTGTAAAGCGCAGTCCGGCCAGAGGGCATCAAAGCACTGACTGAGGTGAGGCTGTGCAATCTCTGCAAGAAAAAAAGAAAGAATCAGGGTCCAAACTTATCGTGGGAAAAGCCAGGTCTTAACCCATTTCCTAAAAGTAAGGTAGTTGTGCTATCTTCTAAGTTCCAGCGGGAGTGAGTTCCAATTCTTTGCAGCCGCGATAGTGAAGGCTTTGTCACCCCACTTCACCTTCTTGGTGCGGGGGACTTGAATTTGATGGGTGCTGGCAGAACGCAGCAGTCTTTTAGGTCTGTACCACTGTAATTTGGCCGTCAAGTACTTAGGTCTGATCCCGTGGGCGGCTTTATGGGTAATACAAAGGGTTTTAAGAGAAATCCGTTGGGCTACTGGAAGCCAGTGCAGACGTTTAAGGCGCTCCTTAGCAGAAGCCGATAGTGGAAGGTTCAATAACATTCTAGCAGCTGTGTTCTGCATCAGCTGCAGTTTATTAAGAGATCCTTTGTCCAGATTGAGCAAAAGGGCGTTACCGTAATCCAATCTGGACAGGACAAGGGCCAAGGTAGCTGTAATTCTCCATTGTTTTAGAATGTAGGAAAACATTTTCTTCAGTTTCTTCAAAATCCACATGCAGGTTTTTACGGTCTGATTGACCTGGGGTTTAAAAGATAAATGGTCGTCAAAAAGTAGTCCTAGATTCCTTGAGGTGGAACCCAGAGTAGGAGGGGTGCCGCACTCTTTAGGCCACCAGCTAGAAGACCACTGTTCCCTCCTTATCCCAAAGCAGAGAATCTCAGTTTTTCCACAGTTCAATTTTAGCCAGTTGGCCTTCATCCAACTATTTACAGCTAACATACAAGCGTTAACACGAGCCGCAACTTCCTCCACGTCTTTATTGATAGGAATGATAAGTTGTGTGTCATCTGCCTAGGAGGTCGGAATGAAGCCACACGAGCGTATTAATTCTGCCAAAGGGGCCACATAAACATTAAATAAAGTAGGGTTAAGCAACGAGCCCTGCGGAACCCCACATGGCAAAAGATAAGCAGGAGATCTGGAATCTCCACTGCTTACCGTAGACCACCTATTGGTTAGAAAGGATTCGATGAGCTTAAGGGCTTGATCCCTGACACCTATATGATATAGAGGTTCTAGCAAAACATGGGGTGCAATGGTATCAAATGCTGCTGACAGGTCCAGCAGAACCAAAAAGACACCCTGCCCCTCATCTACCAGTCTGCGAATAGTATCTGATGAAGAAATGAGAGCAGATTCAGTACTGTGGGATTTCCAGAATCCATGTTGGGAGACATCTAAGCCCCCTGAATATAGCAAGAAATTGACCAGTTCTTTATCAATATATTTTTCAAAAATGTTGGCCAAAAAAGGAAGCAGAGCTATTGGGCGTAAATTAGTTAAGTCATCATTCTTTCCAGTTTCCTTCTTTTTTAGGGGGATAATCATAGTCTCTTTCCAAGCAATTGGGTATATGCTGGTAGTGAGGACCTCCTGAAAGATGGGGACTAACTCAGATGCCACCAACTCAGGAACCAATTGAAGAATAGCAGGGGGGCAGGGATCTAACGGGGAGCCTGATTTACATTTGTGGAGCAACTTGCAGATTGCATCCTGAGATGGAGTTTTGAACTTTGAAAGTAGACGAGGATTATAGAGGGTGGCAGTGAGTGAAACAGAGGGGAACATCGGCATAGCATCCATAGGGAAAGAGTTCCCCTGAGCCTTGCCCGAAATAAAGCTAGAGTAAATGTTTAAGATTTTGCTTTAAAAATTAGCTATTTTGTTGCAGAAGTCTTGGGAGTTCTCCAACTTAGGCGTACCAAGGGGAGTGGTAAGTACGTTACTGATTCTAAACAGCTCTCTAGAGGAATTGGTGTGTTTTGAGTAATGTGGTGTTTTGTTCCTCCTTACGAAATCCAGGAGCTCCTATTGGATTTGTGTGAGGGCGGGAAGTGAGCTTCGAAGGGGGAGCGCTTGGAAAATAAAGAAGTCGAGGTACAAAATTCATCTTTACACTGGTGACCCTTCCAAGTCATGAGCTTTTTTAACTTTAACTTCCCCAATTGATAGAAATCTTTAAATAAAACGTCCAACAGTGGGGGCATGTTAGGCCCGTAAGTACGGTTGATGTAGTTTAACATAATACCCAAGTAGTGGAGCGAATGCTTGCTCCAGCAGAAGCGTTCCCTCTGCAGAATCGGACAGAAAAGCCCTCGAGGGTCAGAAATTCCCATGGCTAAGGATTTGGCATGATTTATCCTAAATCGCGAGATTGTCTTGAATTGCTCCAGCTCACGAACCAGTGCAGGAATGGAGGTATCCGGAGCGGTAAAAAAAACAAAGCACATCATCAGCGAAAAAGGCAATCTTATATTTATTTTGGCCCAACTGAAGGCCTCGTATTGCACTATTTACCGAATCGCAAATTGGATTTGCGACTACATACCGATTTGGTATTAGGGAGGGGCGTGTCAAGGGCATCCCTTCCTAATACCGAATCGCAGAGGTATGTATGATTGTTTTGTGACCGTGAACGCGGTTGCAAAACAATCGCAGTTACCACCAATTTCAAAATGGTGGTAACCCATTTGCGAATGCATGCAAAAACGTTATTGCAAGCAATCTTGCTGCTAAAACGCCCACTAGACACCTCGGATTTTATTTTTTCAATGAAATTGGCATGAGGGAGCGACCCCTTGGGCAAGGGTTGCTACAGGGGGGGGGGGGGGTTTGGGGCATTTTTTTTAAAGGCCTTTTCTGCCCCCCTTGGGGGCAGATTGGCCTATTTTTATGAGGCCAATCTGCCCCCAAGGGGGACAGAAACCACTAGACACCAGGGAGGTTTTTTTTTTCTGCAAATTTCACGCAAGGGGAGCGACTCCTTGGGCAAGGGTCGCTCCCAGGGGGGGCATTTTGTTTTTAAAGGCCTTTTCTGCTCCCCCCTGGGGGGAAGATCAGCCTATTTTAATTAGGCGGATCTGCCCCCATGGGTGGCAGAAACCACTAGGCCCGGGGATTTATTTGTTGTTGTTTTACAGATGGGGAGCGACCCATTAGGCAAGGGTCGATCCCCTGGGGGGCAAATTGTATTTAGGCCATTTCTGTCCCCCTTGGGGGCAGATCAGCGGATTTTAGGTCAATAAACAACTAGGCACCGAGGATTTTTATTTTGCGCCAATGTCATGCAAGGCGAGCGACCCCGTAGGCAAGGGTGGCTCCCCAGGGGGAGTTGGGGGGGGGGGCGTGGGTGCAAATTTATTTTAGGCCATTTTAGATCGCCCCATTGTTATTAGGCCGATCTGCCCCCACGGGGGCAGAAACCTCTAGGCGCCAGGGCTAATTTTTTTGTTTTTTTTATTTATTTTTTTTGTTTGTTTTTTTAGAGATGGGGAGCGACCCATTAAGCAAGGGTCGCTCCCCTGGGGGGCAAATTGTATTTAGACCATTTCTGCCGCCCTTGGGGGCAGATTGGCCGATTTTAGGTCAATCTGCCCCCAAGGGGGCCAGAAACAACTAGGCACCGGGGATCTTTTTTTTTTGCGCCAATGTCACACAGGGGGAGCGACCCCGTAGGCAAGGGCCCCTCCCCGGAGGGGTTGGGGGGGCAAATTTATTTTAGGCCAATTCTGCCACGGGGCCGGCTGAGCTAGAGGCCAAAATCCACAGGTAGGCACTTTGCAAAAAACACCTCTGTTTTCTGTGAAAAAATGTGATGTGTCCATGTTGTGTTTTGGGCCATTTCCTTTCGCGGGCGCTAGGCCTACCCAAACAAGTGAGGTACCATTTTTATCGGGAGACTTGGGGGAACGCTGGGTGGAAGGAAATTTGTGGCTTCTCTCAGATTCCAGAGCTTTCTGTCTCCGAAATGAGAGGAAAAAGTGTTTTTTTGGCCAAATTTTGAGGTTTGCAAAGGATTCTGGGTAACAGAACCTGGTCAAAGCCCCACAAGTCACCCTATCTTGGATTCCCCTAGGTGTCTAGTTTTCAAAAATGCGCTGGGTTTCCCCAAGTGCCGGCTGAGCTAGAGGCCAAAATCCACAGGTAGGCACTTTGTAAAAAAAACACCTGTTTTCTGTGAAAAAATGTGATGTGTCCATGTTGTGTTTTGGGGCATTTCCTTTTGTGGGCGCTAGGCCTACCCACACCAGTGAGGTACCATTTTTATCGGGAGACTTGGGGGAACACAGAATAGCAAAACAAGTGTTATTGCCCCTTGTCTTTCTCTACATTTTTTCCTTCCAAATGTAAGGCAGTGTGTAAAAAAGACGTCTATTTGAGAAATGCCCTGTAATTCACAAGCTAGTATGGGCACCCCGGAATTCAGATATGTGCAAATAACCACTGCTTCTCAACACCTTATCTTGTGGCCATTTTGGAAATACAAAGGTTTTCTTGATACCTATTTTTTCACTTTTTATATTTCAGCAAATGAATTGCTGTATACCCAGTATAGAATGAAAACCCATTGCAAGGTGCAGCTCATTTATTGGCTCTGGGTACCTAGAGTTCTTGATGAACCTACAAGCCCTATATATCCCCGCAACCGAAAGAGTCCAGCTGACGTAACGGTATATTGCTTTCAAAAATCTGACATCGCAGGAAAAAGTTACAGAGTAAAATGTGGAAACAAATGGCTGTTTTTTTCACCTCAATTTCAATATTTTTTATTTCAGCTGTTATTTTTTGTAGGAAACACTTGTAGGATGTACACAAATGACCCCTTGCTGAATTCAGAATTTTGTCTACTTTTCAGCAATGTTTAGCTTTCTTGGATCCAGCATTGGTTTCTCACTAACTGGAAGGAGGCTGAAAGCACAAAACATAGTAAAAATGGGGTATGTCCCAGTAAAATGTAAAAATTGTATTGAAAAATTGGGTTTTCTAATTCAAGTCTGCCGATTCCTGAAAGCTGGGAAGATGGTGATCTTGCCACCGCAAACCCTTTGTTCATGCCATTTTCAGGGAAAAAACCACGAGCTGACTTCTGCAGCCCTTTTTCCCCATTTTTTTGAAAAAAACAAAATGTTCACTGTATTTTGGCTAATTTCTTGGTCTCATTCAGGGGAACCCACAAAGTCTGGGTACCTCTAGAATCCCTAGGATGTTGGGAAAAAAAGGACTCAAATTTGGTGTGGGTAGCTTATGTGAACAAAAAGTTATGAGGGCCTGAGCGCAAACTGTGCCAAATAGCCAAAAAAAGGCTCGGCACAGGAGGGGGAAAAGGCCTGGCAGCAAAGGGGTTACATTTCTGCTACAAAAGGATGAGACCTTTGTCTAGTGGTAGTTTTGATGCCATAAATGAGCGCAGAAGTTTTATTTTATGTAAATAGCTGAGTACATTAGTAAAGTCAGCCATTACCTGCGCTATAATACAAATGAAATATATGTGCGGGGGCTGTGGAGAGATGAAGGGCACTTTTGCTGGGTGGTAGTGAGGGAATCTGAGGAGGAGGAGGTCATGGGAGAGGGAGCACCAATAATGATTGATGAACTGGGCGCTAGAGGTGCTAAAGACTCTGACGATTGGTATGTGACAAGGGGAAGTAATAGTGTGTCTTTTTTTGAGTGTCTTGAAAGAACGTGCTGATTGAGGGAAGAAGGGAAGGTCAGGTGATCTCTACTTTTGCACGTATCACACACACAGACCCACCAGCAATTTTGTGACTGTCTATGTAGGCTAGTGTTTTAGACCAACAGTTTCACCAGTAGCAGAGATGGCATTTCGTTGGATGACTGCTGCTCAAGCCCTCACTTGTGTTATAGAGGAAAGCTCTGACGTAGGATTAGAGACTGAGACCGCATCTGAGGGATAGGACAATGGCGCAGACTCTGCAAGTGATTTTTCAGTCAGAGGAGTCCCATTCAATAACTACTCTTCCAGTGATGATGAGGGAGGTGATGAGGATAGTCCTGCTGTCACTTCACAAGCACAGTCTGTGCAATGGGACAATAGCGGGTTAGCCCAACCGAGAGAGCAGGTGCATGCGGCGGCAAGCACAGAGAGAGTGCTCTCTTGGGAGCTCCCCAATTTAGTTCAACCCCAAATTCCACTGACCAAATCGTATTGTGGAGACATCAAAATTATCTATCACAAAACAAACTGGTTTTGTAAGGCAGGCACCTGTGTTTTTGGTCCTGGGCTCGGCGGCCATCTGGTGAAACATACAAAACCCAGACATTTCTGAAAACTAGACATCCGGGGGAGTCCACAGAGGCCTGACTTGTGTGGATTCTCCAAAGTTTTCTTACCCAGAATACCCTGCAAAGCTGATTTGTTCAATAAAAACTCTATTTGTTCTTGCATTTCTGTCACACAAACTACAGGAATATGCTGGGATCCATATAATTCTAACCACCCATTGTTTCCCCACCTGTCCTGATAAAAACACTACCCCACTTGAGTGCCTGTACCTAGTGCCTGCGTCAGGAATGGATCACCCCAGGGTCGACAGTTGCCCTCATGTAAGGACCAACATTGACCGTTGTGTGATCTATTCCTGTCGCGGGTGCTAAGCCTACCCACACAAGTGAGGTACCAATTTTATCGGGGGACTTGGGGGAATACTGTGTGGAAGGACATTTGTGGCTCCTCTCAGATTCTAGAACTTTCGGTCACCCAAATGTGAGGAAAAAGTGTTTTTTTTTTTTTGGCTTAATTTTGAGGTTTGCAAAGGATTCTGGGTAACAGAACCTGACGAGAGCTCCACGAGTCACCCCATCTTGGATTCCCCTAGGTGTCTAGTTTAAAAAAATGCACAGGTTTGGTAGGTTTCCTTAGGTGCCGGCTGAGCTAGAGGCCAAAATCCACAGCTAGGCACTTTGGAAAAAGCAGCTTTGTTTTCTTTGGGAAAATGTGATGTGTCCATGTTGTTTTTTCTGGCATTTCCTGTCGCGGGCACTAGGCCTACCCACACAAGTGAGGTACCATTTTTTATCGGGAGAAAGCTGGGTGGAAGGAAATTCGTGGCTCCTCTCAGATTCCAGAACTTTGTGTCACTGAAATGTGTGGAAAGAGTGTATTTTTGCCAAATATTGAGGTTTGCAAAGGATTCTGGGTAACAGAACCTGACGAGAGCCCCACAAGTCACCCCATCTTGGATTTCCCTAGGTGTCTAGTTTTCAAAACTGCACAGGTGTGGTAGGTTTCCTTAGGTGCTGGCTGAGCTAGAGGCCAAGATCCACAGCTGGGCACTTTCCAAAAAACATCTCAGTTTTCAATGTAAAAATGTGATGTCTCCATGTTGCGTGTCATGTTGCGGGCATTAGGCCTACCCACACAAGTGAGGAGCCATTTTTATCGGGAGACTTGGGGGAACACAGAATAGCAGAGCAAGTGTTATTGCCCCTTGTCTTTCTCTACATTTGTTCCTTCCAAATGTAAGCCTGTGTGTAAAAAAGATGTTTATTTGAGAAATGCCCTGTAATTCACATGCTAGTATGGGCACCCTGGAATTCAGAGATGTGCAAATAACCACTGCTTCTCAACACCTTATCTTGTGCCCATTTTGGAAATACAAAGAATTTCTTGATACCTATTTTCCACTCTTTATATTTCAGCAAATTGCTATATACCCGGTATAGAATGAAAACCGATTGCAAGGTGCAGCTCGTTTTTTGGCTCTGGGTACCTAGGGATCTTGACAAACCCAGCAGCTAAGGGGTTAAATTAAAAGCTAGAAAGCACAATAAGCAGACTACATCGATTATTATTAATTCACCTAATGTCCAGGGACCACCTCAGGAATTGCCAGCAGGTACGAAATCTAGCTCTGTTTTGACCCAAACAGAAGCTGTCCATATACAAAATGACAGAATGTTCTAACAGGTTTTCAGTGCTACAAGGACCACAACTTGAAGTTCTCCCTTCCCCAGGCTGATGCAGTGTCCTCGTTGGTAAATCCTTTTACCCTGGCACCCTCTGCAATTGCTGAAGCTATGGATTTAATCATTGTGCTTAGAGATGAAGGTGTCAGGTAATAGTTGCTTTTCTTCGGACACAGCTATAAACCAACTATTATAGGGTGAAATTGTAAGTCATATTGACTTTATTCTTTTGGATGTTTGAATCTGGCATAAAATAAAAGACATGACAGTCTTAGACTTTGATGATAGCGACCATTTCCCTATTGTATTGGAATAGAATAAGTCTTGGTCAAGTGGTAAAGAAAACTCAGTGCCTTTAACAATTCTTAACTCTGTGGTGACAACCAGCAATAAACAAAGTGACATGGCAGGCTGTTGCTAAATCCAAATTGGAAATATTTGACATTTATAGAACTATATGAGATGAGTTACAAATTTTCTAACACAACTTATTTCCTTCTAGTGATGTGGCAATTGTGCATGAAAGTCTTTTTGATAAGATAGGAAATGTATTTATGAAAGAATGTAAAGGAGTAAAGGGGCCACAGATAACAAGAACGAATGAGTGGTTCAATGAACCCTGCAAAACTGCTGAAAAAAGCCCTGCTAAATGCCCTAAAGAGCAATCAAAGAAATCCCATTGTGGAGGCTAGACGGGATTATAGGAGGGTTGATAGTGCTAGCAATGCTAAGTCGGAAGCTAGCCTTTAGGACGATTTATTGGAAGCAGCCAAGCTTAGAGGCACCAAACAATTCTGGAATTTAGTCGCACATAATGGGCATAGAGGTCATGTTAGCCCCGATTGTCACATTGCCCCTGGTGATTGGGTTGACCATTTTATAGATCTTCATGGGGACAATGCTTTGGGTGGTGGTAAAACAGAGACTTGGCATGCTATAACCTCCGCTTAAAGCCAAGTAAAGATTGAGCCTTTTACATTAATTAAAATAAATAATTGTTACTATGCAGGCCCTGAAACCAAGAAAAGTCCCGGGTTTGGATAAAATCCCTGCAGGCCTATTTTATAGTGAACTTCAGGTCTAGGGCCCCTATATTAATCTCTTGTCAAATACTCTGATAGCAGGTGCCCCGATTCCATGTTATTAGAAAGAAGCTGAAATCATACAGATTCATAAGAAGGGAGATAAATCTATCCAGGGTAATTACAGACCCGTACGCCTGATTGACAATATAAAAAAGTGTATTGTATGAAAACCTTAACCATGCAATGGGACTGGATTTCCCAAGCTAAATTATTGCACATCTTGAGGCGGGTTTTCAATCAGACATTAGTACTGTCGATCAAATTGTGCGTTTTCTGGCTATCAAGTGGAAGACTGTTGATATAGACAAAGGGTGATTGTACTTTTCCTTTCAATCTTGTCCCAAGGACCAAACTTTGGGAGGTTTTGCATAGAATTGGGGTTCCAGAGAGTTTAATGACTCTAATGCAGTCTTTGTATACTGGAAACTTTGCGAAAGTTAGATGGGGTCCCTCAGGGGAACTAACAGAAGAAATTCAGACTAGGCTGCGTTTTGGTCCCCACATTATTGCTCATCTGTATAAACTTGCGCATCCCATATCTTTTAAACCCTGAAAATGACTCCCCTAAGGTGAAGGACCATAAAATGTCATGCTTACTGTTTGCGGATGATACTTTGTTGGTATCAAAAACTCTGGCTTAACTATTTTATTGGAAATGTTTAGCGTCTTCTGCAAGGAGCATGGTTTGGAAATTCATAGTAATAAAAAAAAATACATGGTGTTTGGTGCCAAGAAACATTTTAAAAACAATATGTTTTTAGGGGGTGAGCTTTTGGATAGGGTATATGAGTTCGGGTATTTGGGCGTAAGAATGGAGGATTCACATAGATGGACTGCCCAAAAAGTGTTCTGACTCTGAAACAAAGGGCAGGGTCCATACTATGATTTGTTAACAAGGCATTCTCCTTTCCAATCTCCCCTCCAATGGAGATATACGAAGTTCAAGCTTGTGGAGTTACCCTGTACGGAGCGGAATTGTGGGGACACTGTTAACTTGGACCCTAGAAAAAGAAAAATATGCGTTTATTAAATCTCTATTGAGGCTCTCCACTAGCACCTCAACTCTGCCAGTCAGATTTAATCTCAATCTCATGCACATCTCTGATATTGCTCTGTTTAGACCTATCCAATATTGGATAAGACTTTGGTCTACGAAGGACTTAGAGCCCTTCAGGGAATGCATCAAAACTATATTAGATGGTCACTCAGCTGGAAATATTCCCTGGCTTGAACATATAAAAACCTGGTAATTCATGGAATTTCTTTTTTTTTATTTACATCGCACTGTGTTACCCCGAGATGCCCGTGACAAATTAAAAACCTAATTTTGGAATTTCACCCAAGGAGCAAAAATTTCAAGAGCTGCATTTGGCAGCCTGGTAGATTACTTTCTGCTGCTAAAGTGTGTACTAGACTTTGAATCGTACCGGAACCTAGTACTTGACCCCTGTGCATGCCCACTTGATGTAAAATTTAGATTGGAGACCTTCCACCGACTTCATTTATTTTCTCTTGGAACAAAAAAAACAATATAACCTAACTGTGTCCGATGGGTTGCAAGGCAATAGAGAATACTGAACATGCCTTATTTTTTGTAAAGCCTATACAAGGCAACTTTCAAAATGGATTGTGCCTCTTTGCAGACTCCTTGATATTAGGGATCGTAATACTGCCCTTAGTATGTAAAACTATTACAAGAGACTCTATGGTGTTTTTAATTGTGCTTTACCTCTCACCAATATGGCATATTAGGCTGTAAGCTTTTAACAAGTTTTAATGGCCATTTATTCAATTGTATGATCATTTCGTCCAGTTTAAGGTTATCTAAATCTGGCATGGGGTCTGGTTTGTCAATCATCCACTTTGCCCTTGGTCTGTAAAAACTGTATTTAGTTTGATAGACTTAGAATTATGATATCATTAGTATTGATGAATCGTTAAATCCAAAAATGTAATTGCATCTTTGAAGTTTTTTTTACTATTTTTTACTTATACTTTTTTATAATGTTCGTTTACAGTGTTCATTGTCTTTTTTTTTTTTTAACTGTATTAATGATTGTAGGAGGCTGGACTGGCTTGTAGTGAGTACCAAGGGGTACTTACACCTTGCACCAGGCCCAGTTATCCCTTATTAGTGTATAGGGTGTCTAGCAGCATAGGCTGATAGATAATGGTAGCTTAGCAGAGCAGCTTAGGCTGAACTAGGAGACAAGTGAAGCTCCTACAGTACCACAAGTGTCATATGCACAATATCATAAGAAAACACAATACACAGATATACTAAAAATAAAGGTACTTTATTTTTATGACAATATGCCAAAGTATCTCAGAGTGTACCCTCAGTATGAGGATAGCAAATATACACAAGATATATGTACACAATACCAAAATATGCAGTAATAGTATTAGAAAACAGTGCAAACAATGTATAGTTACAATAGGATGCAATGGGGACACATAGGGATAGGGGCAACACAAACCATATACTCCAAAACTGGAATGCAAACCACGAATGGACCCCAAACCTATGTGACCTTGTAGAGGGTCGCTGGGACTATTAGAAAATAGTAAGGTTTAGAAAAATAGCCCACCCCAAGACCCTGAAAAGTGAGTGCAAAGTGCACTAAAGTTTCCCAAAGGACAAAGAAGTCGTGATAGGGGAATTCTGCAGGAAAGACACAAACCAGCAATGCAACAACGATGGATTTCCAGTCGAGGGTACCTGTGGAACAAGGGGACCAAGTCCAAAAGTCACAAGCAAGTCGGAGATGGGCAGATGCCCAGGAAATGCCAGCTGTGGGTGCAAAGAAGCTGCTACTGGACAGTAGAAGCTGAGGATTCTGCAGGAACGACAAGGGCTAGAGACTTCCCCTTTGGAGGATGGATCCCCCACGCCGTGGAGAGTCGTGCAGAAGTGTTTTCCCGCCGAAAGACCGCCAACAAGCCTTGCTAGCTGCAAATAATGCGGTTAGGGTTTTTGGATGCTGCTGTGGCCCAGGAGGGACCAGGATGTCGCCAATTGCGTCTGGGGACAGAGGGGGCATCGAGC
Source organism: Pleurodeles waltl (assembly GCF_031143425.1). Classification (NCBI taxonomy): domain Eukaryota; kingdom Metazoa; phylum Chordata; class Amphibia; order Caudata; family Salamandridae; genus Pleurodeles; species Pleurodeles waltl. The sequence goes on from NC_090444.1 coordinate 853,703,477, forward strand.
AAGACAAGGAGCCCCCTCAGAAGCAGGCAGCACCCGCAGAAGTGCCGGAACAGGTACTACGAAGTAGAGTGAAACGGTGCTCACCCGAAGTTGCACAAAGGAGTCCCACGCCGCCGGAGGACAACTTAGGAGGTCGTGCAATGCAGGTTAGAGTGCCGTGGACCCATGCTGGACTGTGCACAAAGGTTTTCCGCCGGAAGTGCACAGAGGCTGGAGTAGCTGCAAAAGTCACGGTTCCTAGCAATGCAGTCTGGCGTGGGGAGGCAAGGACTTACCTCCACCAAACTTGGACTGAAGAGTCACTGGATTGTGGGAGTCACTTGGACAGAGTTGCTGGATTCAAGGGACCTCGCTCGTCGTGCTGAGAGGAGACCCAGGGTACCGGTGATGCAGTTCTTTGGTGCCTGCGGTTGCAGGGGGACGATTCCGTCGACCCACAGGAGATTTCTTCGGAGCTTCTAGTGCAGAGAGGAGGCAGACTACCCCCACAGCATGCACCACCAGGAAAACAGTCGAGAAGGCGGCCGGATCAGCGTTACAGAGTTGCAGTAGTCGTCTTTGCTACTTTGTTGCAGTTTTGCAGGCTTCCAGCGCGGTCAGCAGTCGATTCCTTGGCAGAAGGTGAAGAGAGAGATGCAGAGGAACTCGGATGAGCTCTTGCATTCGTTATCTGAGGAATCCCCTAAGACAGAGACCCTAAATAGCCAGAAAAGAGGGTTTGGCTACCTAGGAGAGAGGATAGGCTAGCAACACCTGAAGGAGCCTATCAGAAGGAGTCTCTGACGTCACCTGCTGGCACTGGCCACTCAGAGCAGTCCAGTGTGCCAGCAGCACCTCTGTTTCCAAGATGGCAGAGGTCTGGAGCACACTGGAGGAGTTCTGGGCACCTCCCAGGGCAGGTGCAGGTCAGGGGAGTGGTCACTCCCCTTTCCTTTGTCCAGTTTTGCGCCAGAGCAGGGCTGAGGGGTCCCTGAACCGGTGTAGACTGGCTTATGCAGAAATGGGCACCATGTGTGCCCATGAAAGCATTTCCAGAGGCTGGGGGAGGCTACTCCTCCCCTGCCTTCACACCATTTTCCAAAGGGAGAGGGTGTAACACCCTCTCTCAGAGGAAGTCCTTTGTTCTGCCATCCTGGGCCAAGCCTGGCTGGACCCCAGGAGGGCAGAAACCTGTCTGAGGGGTTGGCAGCAGCTGCAGTGAAACCCCTGAAAATGCAGTTTGGCAGTACCAGGGTCTGTGCTACAGACCACTGGGATCATGGGATTGTGCCAACTATGCCAGGATGCGCATAGAGGGGGCAATTCCATGATCATAGACATGTTACATGGCCATATTCGGAGTTACCATTGTGAAGCTACATATAGGTAGTGACCTATATGTAATGCACGCGTGTAATGGTGTCCCCGCACTCACAAAGTCCGGGGAATTGGCCCTGAACAATGTGGGGGCACCTTGGCTAGTGCCAGGGTGCCCTCACACTAAGTAACTTTGCACCTAACCTTTACCAGGTAAAGGTTAGACATATAGGTGACTTATAAGTTACTTAAGTGCAGTGTAAAATGGCTGTGAAATAACGTGGACGTTATTTCACTCAGGCTGCAGTGGCAGGCCTGTGTAAGAATTGTCAGAGCTCCCTATGGGTGGCAAAAGAAATGCTGCAGCCCATAGGGATCTCCTGGAACCCCAATACCCTGGGTACCTCAGTACCATATACTAGGGAATTATAAGGGTGTTCCAGTAAGCCAATGTAAATTGGTAAAATTGGTCACTAGCCTGTTAGTGACAATTTGAAAGAAATGAGAGAGCATAACCACTGAGGTTCTGGATAGCAGAGCCTCAGTGAGACAGTTAGTCATAACACAGGTAACACATTCAGGCACACTTATGAGCACTGGGGCCCTGGCTGGCAGGGTCCCAGTGACACATACAACTAAAACAACATATATACAGTGAAAAATGGGGGTAACATGCCAGGCAAGATGGTACTTTCCTACAATGATTCATGTTTTTTTCTGCTCTTTTATGGTTTAATGAAATCGAAAAAAGAAAGGAATATGATTTGGATCAGAGACTACTACTTCTTGCTGCCACTCATGCCTTTCGCAGTGTAATAGCTCTGTACTCTGATTTCTGTCTTGAAACTGGACGTCCGGAATTTGAGGTTCTTTCTTAAGGCCTCCACTAACCTGAAACTTCGCCACTTAAATTTGTTTTCGCTTGTTATCTTCACCAGATTAAAAATCTTTAAGCCCTCTCTGGATTCATGCTGGGAACGCGAGCTTCGCTCTGCACTTCTCTTTGTGTGCTTGACTCTGAAACAGCTGATTCATCCACTGCGTCAGCTATTCTCGCTCACTTTGTTTAGGCAGCGTAAATCCACAGTGGCACACCTGCACATTTCACAGTAATGTTTGTTGTCAAGATAATCTGATACAGTGCCTTCGATTGCTCTTCCAAACATGCCTTCCTCACATGTCTTCAGATTATGATCACATCGCCAGGGTTGAGGCTGTGACATGCAATATCCTTAGATTCTTCCGCTGCCACTCAAGCCTGATAAGAGACCGATCTCGCCATTTCAGCCAGACCCTTTCAGTAATCTTGCACAATGCCATCAGTTATCGGAATCAGTGCAGCTGAAAAAGCATATGCAAGACTCATTGCTCTTCCCATGATAAATTCATGGGGCGATAAACCAGTTATCTGATAGAGACTTCTAGCTGCAAATTACTTACCTTAGAATTCCCTGGCGTCAGCTTCGAATCTGGATTTTTTCCGCTGAGCAGTACCCTGCGTGCACCATCGGGTGGTGTCGTTCGGATCCGTGTACGTCATCTGGCTCCGCGTGCATCGTCAGCGTCATTGGAGACGTCTATGATGTCATGGTTGTCTATATAGACTCTGCCTCGCCGCATGTACGTCAGTTCTTTTTCTTCCACGCCGGTTAAGCGCAGATCCGGACTAGAGCTACCCTTTCTTCAACGTTCGTCGAGGTCTTTTTGACTGTTTAAAGTCATGTCTTCGAGAAAGATTGGGTTCAAGCCGTGTGGTGCGTGTCATTGCACCATGTAGGTGACGGGACCCGCATTGTGTTTGCCTTTGGTGCCTCAAGAAGGATCACGATTCCACCTTGTGCTCAGATTGTCGGGCCATGGCTCCAAAGGCCTTGAAGGAGAAATCCCTTAAGCTTCTTGCGGCCCGACAGCCGGAATGAGGAAGAGTAGGAGGAGGTCGCGGCACCGCTCCCGGAGCCCCAAGTCCTCTTCCTCGCACTCAAGGTCACCTGATCATTCAGGCAAGAGGCACAAGAAGAAGAAGAAGTCTAAGCGGACTTCGACTTTGCGACGATCACAGGCCGACAATTCGTCTAGGGAACGTCAGTGTTCCAAGTGCGGTTCCACAGAGCGGTCGCTAGGGCGACTCCGCATCTTCCCCCTTTTCCGGGGACCGGGGTGACCCCCCCTCAAATAAAGGAATTTTACGAGGCCATGCGTCTCGTTTTTGAGTGGGCTGCACCATCGGGTGGGTCTTCGGGCCCCGCAGGGTCAGCAGGGGCCCCTTTGGGTTCGACCTCGGGGGCTTCGGCCTCGGCACCATTGGGGACCCCAGGATCCGATACCGTATCTGGACTGGCGCTGGTCCCTCGCAGTCAACCTCCTCCGTTGCCGGGTCTGAGGTCGACGCTTCCTCCACTGGCACCCAACGGTGGCAGCCCCATCCTCATTCCGGATGATCCGGAGCACATCATACAACACCGACTCTGACTTCTACAGCGCTGATTCGGCCCAGATCATTCTCTGAGCATTATTTAGAACAGCCAGGCACAGGAGAGGAATGGGAGGGGTCTGAGGACCCTTTGAAATATGACCTGGAACAGGACTGGTATGAGGATCTGGGGGAGGCCAGTGGACTGGGCACATCTCCAGATACTGGCATGCTCTCTTTTCCTAATGTGGCTATGGTAGAGGGAGCTTCTTATGCTATGTTGGTGCGTAGGGCAGCTGAGGTCGTGGACCTAGACTTGCCAAGGGTGCCAGTCAGGACAAATCTCCTGACAGAGGTGCTTCAACCGGTGGTGACAACATCAGAGCCGATGATGCCCTTCAATGAGGCCCTAACAGACGTCCTTCTGGGTACATGGTCCAAACCCAGCACAGGGTCTCCTGTGAATAGGTCAGTCATTCACCTCCATAGACCCACTATAAGCAACCCTAGTTTCCTGACACAACACCCCACCCCTGAGAGCTTGGTAGTCCAAGCCTCTACATTCCGTGGTGCCTTCCCTTCCGCTCCCCCAGATAGGGAATCCAAGAGGCTGGACCAGCTTGGAAAGAAAATGTTTTCTTACACCAGCCTGGCATTGAGGTCCGTAAACACCTCTTGCCTTTTATGACGCTTTCCCTTACTTTATGGGATACAGTGGCACAGGTGCTGCCACAGGTCCCAGAGGGCGTACGGGCACACTCACCCAGGCTGTCAAGGATGGGAGAGATGCAGCCAAGTTTACAATCCGGTGTGGATTGGACACGACCGACTCTCTGGGCAGAGCAATTTTATCGTTAGTGGCCCTACGTCACCATGCCTGGTTACGTTCAACTGGCTTTTCGGGGGATGTCCAGTCAAGTTTGATGGACATGCCTTTTGATGGTTCTCGCCTTTTTGGTGAGAAGGCAGACTCTGCGCTTGAGAGGTTTAAGGATTCTCGAGCTACGGCCAGATCCTTGTGCCTTTCAGTGCCGTTACAACAGCAGTCTGTCTTTCGCCCCTCTCGAGGCTTCGGAAGGGGCGTGGTACCACGCCAACCCCAGTTTAGCCACTGTCCTCAGGCTTCACAGCATGCTGGAATGCTGGAAGAGGACGTGGTCGTGGTATCATCAGAACCAGAGGATTTGGCCAAAGGTTGGCCACCACACAGCCCCTCTCCACAGCTCCCAAGCCCTCCTAGTATGGTTCTGCAGGACCACGTCCGTCCAGTTGGAGGGAGGATTCAGTTTCATCTCCCTCATTGGCTTTCCATCACAACGGACAAATGGTTTATGCAGATCATACGGAAGGGCTACTCCCTCCCCTTCCAGTCTTTCCCTCCCTCTATCCCTGCGACAAAGGAACAGCTGATGGAGGACCATCTGGTTTTGCTCTGCGAGGAATTTATGGCTCTTTTGGCCAAGGGAGCCATAGAAAGGGTCCCGATGTCAGAAGTAGGCAGTGGTTGTTATTCCCGCTACTTTCTATTTCACAAAAAGAACAAGGGCCTTCGCCTATCCTGGATCTAAGGGACGTCAATCTCTTTCTCAAGAAGGAGAAATTCAAGATGCTCACTCTTGCTCAGGTCTTGTCTGCCCTAGATTAAGGAAACTGGATGGTAGCGTTCGACTTGCAGGACGTGTATTGTCATATCCCCATCCTGCCAGCCCACTGGCGTTACCTGTGGTTCAAGGTGGGCCACGAACACTTTCAGTTTACCATGTTCCCTTTTGGTCTCACCCCTCAGGTGTTGACCAAAGTGATGGCGGTGGTGGCAGCTCATCTGTGCAGGTCAGGGATTTCAGTCTTTCCCTACCTCGACGATTGGCTGTTGAAGGCTTCCACGCCCCAGGCTCTCGTCACCCATCTCCAGATGGTGGCGGACCTCCTGCAGTCGCTGGGGTTCACTCTCAATGTGCCAAAGTCACACCTGACTCCCTCTCAGAAGCTCACTTTTATCAGAGCTGTTCTGGACACAGAGCAGTATCGGGCCTATCCTCCCGAGCAGTGAGTTCAGGATATTCAGGTTATGATACCGATGTTTCAGCCTCTATCCTGGATTTTGGTGAGACAGACTCTGAGGCTGCTGGGACTCATGGCTTCCTGCATCCTGTTGGTCAAGCATGCCAGATGGCATGTGAGGGCTCTGCAGTGGGACCTGAAGTACCAATGGGCACAGCATCAGGGAAATCTTACCGACGTGGTTCAGATCTAGAAGGGGACTACAAAGGATCTGCAGTGGTGGTTAGTGAACTGTGATTGGGTCAAAGGCAGACTCCTCTCCCTTCCCCAACTAGATCTCACAGGAGTGACAGATGCGTCACTTCTGGGATGGGGCGGCCATCTGGGAGAGGTGGAGATCAGAGGTCACTGGCTCTGGCGGAATCTGGGCTCTATATCAACTTACTGGAGCTTCGGGTGATCCGACTAGCATTAAAAGCATTTCTTCCTATTGTGAAAGGGAAGGTAGTGCAGGTGTTCTCGGACAACACTACCGCAATGTGGTACTGCAACAAGCAGGGCAATGTGGGGTCGTGGACCCTTTTTCAAGAGGCTCTGCATTTCTGGACATGGCTGGAACACCAGGGAATAACCCTGGTGATTCAACACCGGGCAGGTTCTCTGAATGTCAGGGCGGACGAGCTCAGCCAAAAATGCTTAGTGGATCACAAATGGTATCCCCATCGGGGGGTGGCGCAAGGACTCTTTCACCAGTAGGGAGAGCCTTGGTTAGGTCTGTTCGCCTCCGTAGAGAACGTGCAATGTCAGCAGTTTTGCCCGTTAGAGTCTCCAAGGGGGCTATCGCTAGGCGACGCTTTTCGGCGCAAGTGGAGTTCAGGCCTACTGTATGCCTTTCTGCCCATACCACTTCTGCCCAGAGTTCTCAAGAAAATCAAGAACGACAGGGCCCAAGTAATACTAGTGGCTCAGGATTGGGCATGGAGAGTCTGGTATCCAGAGCTTCTCAAAATGATCATCAGTCCTCCAATCAGGCTGCCTCTTCGGGGGGATCTTCTGTCGCAGCAGCTAGGGAAGGTTCTCCACCCAAACCTGTCAAATTTGCAGCTTTATGCATGGAGTTTGAGCGGCGACAGTTGATGGTTTATGACCTCCCTTCCAAAGTCTGTGATGTCAATCTGGCGGCCAGGCATACCTCTACTAAGTCGATTTACGTCTGCTGATGGAAACGTTTTGTTTCATATTGTACAGAGAGGTCTGTTGATCTTCTTTTCTTTCTAATATCCTTTTGTTTATTCTATCTCTCGCCCAACAAGGTTCCTCCTTAGGGACCCTTACGGGCTATCTTGCTGCCTTATCGGCTTTCTTACGCTTGCCCGATCAACCATCTTTGTTTAAGTCTCCTATAGTACAAAGATTTTTGAAAGGGCTTGTGCATTTGTTCCCACCTGTGCCTTTCGTCATGCTTCAGTGGGATCTTAATCTTGTTCTTACCTTCCTAATGTGTGCTCCTTTCGAGCTCCTGCATAACTGTCGTCTCCAGCTGCTCACTATTAAAACAGCCTTTTTGGTGGCAGTTACATCTGCCAGGAGAGTGAGTGAGCTGCAGGCTTTATCTTCAAAACCACTGTATCTCACGATATATCCTGACAAGGAAGTGTTAATAACTCGTGCCTCTTTCCTCCCCAAGGTGGTGACCCCTTTCCATCTGGGTCAAAATATCACCCTGCCCACCTTCTTTGCACCACTGCATCCCTCTAAGGAAGAGGAGCGTCTCCATCGGCTGGACCCAAAAAGAGTGTCATCGTTCGTCCTTGACCACACAAAAGAGTTCCGGGTGGACGACCAACTCTTTGTGGCTACGTTGGTGCAAATAAGGGTCGGGCAGTACAGAATTGGTCCATTTCGCGCTGGTTCATTCTCTATATAAAGATCTGCTACGCTTTGTCCAAGAAGCAGCCTTCAGAGGGCTTGAGAGCTCACTCTACCAGCGGGAAAGCTGCTACCACTGCTTTAGCTCGTGGTGTAACCGCGTTGGACATCTGTCAGGTGGCCATGTGGGCTTCCTTGCACACCTTTGCAAGACAATACTGCCTGGATAACCAGGTGAGAAGAGAGGGGCACTTTGCCCGCTCAGTCCTGCAGAAATTTCTAGTATAAAAATATATCCTTCAGACCCACCACCATGGGTTATAGCTTGGGTATCTATTCTAAGGTAAGGAATCTGCAGCTAGAAGTCTCTGAGATGAACAAGTTACTCACCTTTGGTAACGAATTATCTGGTAGAGACTCTTACCTAGCTGCAGATTCCTTACACCCACCCAAGCCTCCCTGCTCTGCGGATATTTGTATACATATATATATAACTATGTATATATGTTTTTTGGCATTTTTGCCTTTCTTAAAGGCATGTAAGAATTTTTACTTCAAACAGTCAAGTGAAAAAGATAAAATCCATAACTGTTAGTTCTTCCATGACTCTGCGCTTCTGGCGTGGAAAGTTGAGGGAAAAGATATGACATACGCGTGCCTGGGCGGCGTCTGTATAGACAACCGTGATGTCATAGACGGCTCCAACGACGCTGACGACGGACGCAGAGCCGGACGACGCACGCGGATCCAAACGACGCCACCCGATAGCACACGCAGCAGAAAAATTCTGGATTCGAACCTGACGCCAGGGAGTTCTAAGGTAAGGAATCTGCAGCTAGATAGTCTCTACCAGATAATTTGTTACCAAAGGTAAGTAACTTGTTCTTTTGGCAGGAGTACTTCCCATGCTCATCAAAACAAGAGGAAGGGCATCAGGCCACTTTAACCCAGTTGGAGCTCATACTTTTGCCATTTTGGTCTTGGGTGCCATCAGCTTTCTCCAAAATTCTTGAAGATTGTGGTAGATAACTACAATGAAACCTCTGCTGGGTCTCAAATGCTGTGCTGATTATTTGTAATACCTCATTTCTAAAATGAGTTCCATTGTGAGTCTTAAAGTAGGAAGGCCAAATCTGGATATTAATTCTCTCAAAGTAAATTGGCCACTGTAAGACTACATGTGCTCCTGGTGGGAAATTAGTCCACCCATTTACAAAACCATTACAAGTTGGCGTCTCAATAAAAGCTGCTTGGGAACTTGTAAATGGGCCTTCTGATTTGCCAATATGATTCATAAAATAAACTGTTCTTTTGCCTTGATTATTTAAATGACATATCAAACATCAATTTCATATGTCTTCAGCAACATTTTGAAATCCTGTATTTCTCAAGTACTTTTTGAATATTTTAACTAGACTATCTCTACCTGCATGTGTTCTGTTGTGCATGTACTTGTATATTGGACATAACATTCAATTAAGTAAGACATTTTTGTGCTCAGCATTCACATACAAATCCTGATAATTTTTCATGCAGCCTAGTCTCTCCCACTTTCATCTCCTATTTGCTGGGGCCATCCTCCTGCAAATCTCTGTTTGCTCAAAGATCTTTTCTTTGAAACCATAAAGAAATGATTTACATTATCTGCATTTTGTATGAATCCTTTCTCAATTCTTCATTTTCACCCTATTTTACGGCTATCTCATCTTATAATACACAATATTTTGCCACTTGGTCTGCATACTTGTTTCCAAGCTTGACCATATCCTGTCGAGTTTTATCGACTATATATTTGACAACAGCAATTTCTTTTGGGTTTTGTATGGCCTTCAACAAATCCAATATGTAAGAACCATTTTTGTAGGGACTCCTGAGGATGTGGTAAAACCGCTTTTTGACCATAGTTGAAATTGTCATGGACAACTCCAAAACCATATTAGCTGTCTGTATAAATCATCACATCCAAATGCTCTAATAAGCAGCAAGCTGTCATGAGTGCAACCAGTTGTGACGCTCATGCTGAAGTTACATTTGGAAGAGAAGGTGCTTTTAAAGGCTCAGACTCAGTCACTTCTTTGCAGTTCTGATCTAGTTCATCGTCAGTCTCATCATTGTTTTCCCTGTCTTCACAATTCCTATCTGACATAGTAAGCAGCGTTGCTGAGTTTAAGACATTGCATCTCCTAATAGAGATATTCTTCACTGCTAATATGATTTGCTCTTAACAAGTCAGTCTACTGTTTATGATATGTTGTGTTATTGTTCTGTTCCAATGGATTTTGACCAACTGTAGGACATATGCATTTAAAGTGTGCGGCCCATAACAATTCTTTCACTTTGTTCAGTGGCAGTGCAAACAGCTGCAACAGAGGTCAAACAACTGGAAAGACGTACAGCTACTACATCCAACACAGCAGAAAGATAGGCTACTGAATGCATTAAACCTCCATGTTTCTAAGTAAGAATTGAAAGCACATAATTTTTCTCTTGATAGAGTAGGGAAAAAAGTCAAATTGTAAACAGACATCAGGAATGTGGCTGCATGACACAAACTCTTTCGGTGGTGCAAAGTGCGGTGTCGCAGGGTTACAGTGCAGGCAGCAGCGTCGTCATTGCTGAAGCCCTGTCGTCTGTAGGCCTAAGCCAGCGGGACGGGACAGTGCTTGGTGACCATCATGAGCGGTATACACAGGCCACAGTGCAGGCAGAGATGTCTGGTGACGACACTGGAGTTGATGATACTGGTGTCGGTGGACAGGGGCTGCGGTGCGGGACGGGACGGTGCTTTGTGTACCTCACAAGCGGGGTCCACAGGCCACTGTGCAGGCAGCGGCGCCGGTGTCAGCAGGAGCTCCGTCGTCGCAGATGCTCAGGCTGTGGTGTGAGCAGGCGATGCGGGAGTGTGGGGCCCACAGGTCGCGGTGCGAGCAGCGGCTCGGTGAAGCCGTCTGAGGACGGCGTCGGTGAGACCAGTGTCACAGTGTGAAGCAGTGCAGTGCGGCCCCATCTGACGTGGCAGGTCACGTGCAGGCCAGCGGCGTCGTTGGCGTTGCAGTGGTTTCTCCCCTGGAACAGCACAAAACACACAGTTCCCAGTGCTGCAGGTCGAGGATTCAGAAGTCTTTTGTGTCCCTGAGACTTCCAACAGGAGGCAAGCTCTACTCCAAGCCCTTGGAGAACTTTCTCAAGCAGGACACACAGCACAGTTCACCCTTTGCACTCTTTTCAGGCAGAAGCAGCAACTGCAGGCTAGTCCAGCAAAGCAACCCAGCAAAGGGACAGTACTCCTCCTCTAGCTCTTCAGCTCTTCTCCTGGGCAGAGGTTTCTCTTGATGCCAGAAATAATCTAAAAGTCTGGGGTTTTGGGTCCTCTTCTTTTACCCCTTTCTGCCTTTGAAGTTGGCAAACTTCAAAGCAAAGTCTCAAGTGTTTGCAAGATCCTTCCTTTTCCAAGCCAGGCCCCAGACACACACCAGGGGGTTGGAGACTGCATTGTGTGAGGGCAGGCACAGTCCTTTCAGGTGCAAGCAACCACTCCTCCCTCCACTCTAGCTCAGATGGCTGATCAGGATATGAAGACTACACCCTAGCTCCCTTTGTGTCACTGTCTAGAAGAGAGGTGTAAACAGCCCAACTGTCAGTCTGACCCAGACGGGGAATCCACAAACAGGCAGAGTCACAAAATGGTTTAAGTAAGAAAATGCCTACTTTCTAAAAGTGCCATTTTCAATCTCACAATTCAAAAACCAACTTCACTAAAAGATGTCTTTTTAAATTGTGAGTTCAGAGACCCTAAACTCCAAATGTCTATCTGCTCTCAAAGGGAATTTGCGCTTCAAAGTGATTTAAAGGCAACTCCATGTTAACCTATGAGAGGGATAGGCCTTGTAATCTCAAACAGCATATTCAAATCAGCCCATAGCATCTGAGAAATAATTGTTAACTTATGCATCTCTTCATACCATTTTCCTGGGTTCTATCTCAGAAGGTTATTAATAAACACATTCAAGTCAGACTTTGTCCATGACACATGCATAAAATTGCCTCCATGATCTGCGTTCAAGGAAAACTCTAAAACTGCTTCTGTCCCAACTTCCGAATCACTTGTGAATCCTCTTGCTCTACCTTCAGTCCCATTCATTCTCCTAATATGTCCTGTCTTTCTTCCATCTTTCTCGATATTTCTTCAAGTCACTCCAATCCTTTTTTACCTCAATTAAATCTTTGATATGGGCTCTCAGTGTTATTAAACCCATCTCTTAATTTCATCATGTGTCAAATCTATTTTATAATCTAGTTTCACACGCTTCATCTTGCTGAAGTCAAATCTCTAATTCATCAGGTAATTCTTCTAATTTAACATGTGCATTATTGCCATATCTAGCTGCTTCTTTAAATAAATATATTATTTAATCAGCATTGTAGGTCAAGTCTATTTAAGTCAACATTTCCCTGTAGTCCCTCACCAAATTCATGTTTTAAAATAACAATATTAATTTGCTTAAGCGCTTCAACTATCACAGTTTTTACAGATGCAGCAGATTGAGTCTGTACTCCCAGTGGGGTGTCTGTACTTGTACTTTCTCTGTGAGTGCACTCGGTGTTACTGGAGTAGTAGTAGAACTCTGTACAACCTTACCACCATCTCCCCTGCACCCTTATCCGGTCTTGAGCTAGTTCTATTTATTCCTCCTGGTCTTGCTGTGTATGGAGGAGGTCGAGAATTCAAAAGTTCATTTAAAAAGTATCCTCCTCATCAGAATCCTTATTCTGTTTCTCTTTTTTATTTGTTTTTTTTAAAACATCTTTTTATTTCAAAATGTGCTCATCATACAGACTTTGCCACGAGCTTTAAAAACATCAATAGTGAGGTCTACAATAGCATCATAAAGTTAGACAGCATTAAGTAACCCCATTACCATCGAAATCTCATTGATCTATCCCTCTGAACCCGTGTGTACTACCCCTCCCAGCCCCCTGTAGGGTTTTTCCCCCTTCCCCGAACTATCCCCTCATGTCTCTGTAAGCAGTCCACGTTGCCCATATTTGTTTGTACTTCTTCTGACATCCCCTGCTTTCATAGATCCCTTTCTCAGCCCACTGGCACCACTCCAGTTCAGGCTCCCATTCTGCCACCCCAGGGGAACTGCTCGCTCCCCACCCCCCCTGCTATGTTTCGACTGGGGGTGACCCCGGCTGCCAATTGCATCAAAATCTTTGCATATATGATACACAAGAGAAACCACCTGGCCTTCAGAGGTATGTGGAGTCCCATAACCTTGTTCATGATCTGTACCACCTTTCCCCAGTATCCTTGAATTGCCGGGCATTCCCACAGGATGTGAAAGAAGGATCCCACCTCACCTCATCTCGAGAAGAAAGATTGGAATCACAACGTCCCAGTCTATGCAGCAGTGATCTGGAGTAGTACGCTCTATGAAGGACCCTTAAATGTATCAATTGAAAGCAGGCCCTTATGGCAACCCCTCTGGGACTCTGGACCTCCTGCGCCTAGTCATCATCTTCAATTAATCCCAGGTCACCCTCCCAAGTCGCCCTCAGTGACTGCATAGGATATGGGGAGTTGTTCATTAATTTCTTGTATGTCAGGGAGATGGCTCTGTTTGTCATTGCGATGGCAGTCTGTCTTCTGCGGAGCCGACTCTGGCAGATGCTCCCCCACTGGTATGTGTCGGAGTAGCACATGCCCTATTTGCAGAAATCTAAAGTGCTCCGATCTCCCCATTTCATATTTCCTCTCCAAATCCTCGAAAGATACCAGGGCATCTCCCCTTGAGACGTCCCCAAGGAGTTCTATCACAATCAGCTCCCATTTCCTGAAACCCTGCAGTTTCCCAACCTCGTGTAGCAGTTGACTGTCCCACAGTGGTGTTCTATTTGTTAGGTTACCCTGCCATCCCAGGAATGTATTATTCTCCCTCCAAGCCTGCACCACTAACTGAGTATGGAATGGCAGCTGGGTCAACTGTCGTCCACCGTATAGGATCTACATATAACCCATGTCTACCGTTGCCTCTCTGTCCACTCAAAATGCCGGGTCATCTCCCTCTGTGAATGCCCAATCATTTATTGTACCCAGTTGTGCCGTTCAATAGTAGGTACGTACATCTGGGACTGCCAGCCCCCCTCATACTCATCATTGGAGCTTAATCAAGGAGATACCTGAACTACTCCCATCCCATAGAAGACTCCTCAGCTCACTGTTAATTCTGTGGAATATCGTATGCGGCTCCCTGAATGGGGTGTTCTGGAGTGCGTATAGCAGACGTGGGAGAGCCATCATTTTGAAGGGCATGGCACTCCCCATCAGGTAGACCGGGAGACCCCTCCAGTGGGAAACAGCATGAAGGCGCTCCAGCTGAGACAGCAAGTTTTCCTCTATGAACCTGGTCTTATTGCATGTTACATACATACTCGGGTATCGGAACACGGCTGTCACCACCGGGGCAGTACACTGTGATGGCAATATAGGGGTGCTTCCTGTTCGGGAAGACCAGGGACTTGTCCCAGTTAATCTGGTATCCAGAATAACTGCCAATTTGTTTTGTTTTTTGTCATCATCCTCATTAATTATAGCTGGGATTTTTTTCCCCACATTTGACCACATCCTCCTTCCAACTCTTTACATGCTGGTTCATTTTACTGACAAACCAATGTATCAATGAGCTTTTCAACTTGTGTTTTGCTTTCTTTCTCTCTTTCTCTGTTGCCATGCAGTCCCATTTATTAAGCGGATCAAACTGTGGGTTTAGCTATCAGTGACATAATCGTACATGGTTTATCTCAAAACATCTAGCTTTCGAACATTAAAGTGGCACTCTAATTGAAATTGTAAAACCTCATGTGAAATGTGGGTATTCCAATCTGAAATCCCGGTTAATGTTTAGTATCCAATCTCTTGCATCACCTTGTAGGCTGCCATTCCTTCTGCCGATAATTTCTGACCCTCCGTAGAAACTCCAGTAACCTTAGGCTTCACTAACAAACTTCCAGTTATTTTCACTTAAAGTAATCCACAGATAAATTCAAGAGAAATGAACTAGCGAACAACCAATCACAGCATGACTTCATCAGTAGCATACCAAAAAGGGCACTGCTTTGCAAACTTATCATTCTCAGCGCAGCTTCCTGGCTGACGAATCCATTATAGAACGACTTATCTGTGATCATGAATAAAATTGCAAGACTTCCATTAAACCAATAAACTGAATAAACCCTTGTCTGTTTACCCTAGAGAGGAAGAAAAACTCTGTAAATCAAGTTAGACAATTAAATCGCAAACCATAACATTTCAGAAGCAAGAATAAAATCAATATCAAGAATGGAAAAAACTGAAAATAATTCACAAAGTATTACAGTTCACACTATGCAGACTCCCATCCAGCGGTAACCCACCCTAGTCAGTGTGCTTGCTCCCATGGACTCAAGAGCAAGAATCACAAACTCGAATTAAGCCTGCAATTTAGAAACGAAAACTCATTCGTTCAGAATACTTATCAATATGTATGCAGCACCTCACTCTGCACACCACAATTAGAGACAAGTGAAACCAATATAGCTTGGATTTTGAAAAATCCGATATTTAAAACAGCCATTAAACCAATAGAGCTTTACATGTGTTTACAAATATGAACTATACATCAGTATAATATTAATCAATCCACCAGTTGAACCCACAATCATCATTGTAAATCCAAACAACTCGCAACAGAAACAAAAATCCATTTCCTCAACACATACTCCAACATACATCACAAATACATACCACACAAATCAATTCACCTTATTCATACTTAAACTCGAAATCCTTCAGGGATGCTCAGCAAATCACTTCTTTAGAGTCATTGGTGTTGAAATTTTGGCAGAGGCAAATCAGTTCCTTACTCCCTCTGAGTGGGCATTAAAGACTATGAAATAATGTTAAAATCTTTTGGGGCCCTCTTCCAAAGAGATGGTGCTCTTCAGCATCCAACTTCTGATACCATTTATGTGGGAGCTGAACCCCAATATTTCGATCACTCCAAATTTTACCTTGAGCAGCTCGGCTGCTGCCCCCTTGATCTTGTGATGAGTCACCACCCTCCGCAACATCAGGCCCATCAATTCAGTAGAGTAATATTAGATAGTGACTGGGTCCACTCAATAACAGAGTTCTACATCAATAAAACGTTAAAGGGCTTTATCCCAAAATCTCAAAATAAGCAATACAGAGCAATGCAAAATAAATGCGTTAAAGGCTCAGATGCAGAGTACACAGCCTGAAATAAGACTGTTCTTTTTAGTCCCAATAAGCAGCAGAAATAATAAATTGGACGGATAGCATCCCTAGTGGAAAGGGAAAGTCATTACGTTTTAACTGTCACATTCAAACGGAATACCGACCGCAGCTTTATGAGAAAAGGAAAAGTCTTAAAATGAATAGCTTCCCGTGAGGAATACGAAAAGTCTTTGGCTCACCCCCAAAACCAAGGGTTTTCCTACACATTTTATTAATAGTTTATAAGAAATAACTGCAAATTCAGCATGTCATGACTAGTGATCACACTTATTGAGCAGATCAGAATAATGATTGTCAAAAATGTAAATACAACACTAACCAGTTTCTAAGGAAAAGGCAAACATTTGTCAGCATCCTCAGCAACTGCGCAGTCTGGAGTTGCACAACACAATATTAAACAAAGACTCATACACTAATGTTCTAGCAGGCCTACGTCATACCTTCCAACGGAAGTGTCCCTCAGAATAATAAATTAAGTCCACGAATAAAGTTTCATTCACAGTACCTGATCTCTAAAGGAAATATCCAATTGTGTCATAGTGTCCTGTGCTCTGTGAAGGCTAGGGGGATAGAAGACACACAGGGGGGCATGATTGATTGGGAGAGGTAATGAACCAAAACAGCATCCATTATAATAAAATGGTGTCTCTGTAGAGATGTGGCCCAACTAAACTACATAAATTAACACACTTCTAAACGTTTAAATAAAATTGTTTCAAGTGCAACATCAATAATTCTTCGGTAACAACCATATTCATCATAAGAATTATTAGAATTCAAAAATAATTTAGCACTCAGAAGTGCACATTTAGAAAAATCTATGACAACCTGTACAGAAATAACTAATATATAGGGACTCAGGCACACACAGAAACATAGGCACATGCTCTCAGTCATAAAGATCAACAGATATTTAATCACAAGTTTGCACACTCACGCAAGCACCTACATACACAGACAGTGCAAGTATATCACAGTGAGCGCATTATGTAAACAGTAATAAATACAAAGTTCTCCAAAAACACGGGCAAGATACTATCTACCTATCCTATTCTGATGTTACAACAAATGTTAGCAGTGATAACCACCTATTTTGTAAAATAATTAAAAACCCTGTCCAAGCATCGCCAGATTTCTCAAAAAATAGAAACTGAAATCAGGAAAGCAGTTCATTCCTGAATTGGTTCAGAATACTCCTAGGGTAATTGGGCTTTACTGAGCTGTAGTTGTGATAGTAGGAGTATGTTACCTCTGCTTGTGTCCTTGGGCCACCTTGCTCTTCAATCCACACTACGCACCAACTGCAGCCCTTTAGGACTTGACCCTAAGAGTAGCAATGGACATTAACAAGCTTTTTTTGGGGAGAAATGAATGGAAATAAAAAGCTTGAATTTGGTAAGAAATATATTTTTCCTGGCATTACCAAGTTGATATTTCATGCTGACTGGGAGCATCTATGGTTGATGGTATTTTGTGGGTGCATGAGAGTTCTTCCTACTATGGTTGTTATGTCAGAATTCTTCTCAAGACACTTCATCATTTAAATTGGTCAAACTTGAACCACATTATTATCGGTACCACTGTGTAAGACCAGAAAAAACAAGATGAGTTTAACCTTAAAAATATGTCTGTAGTGTGAACCTGTAACATTTCTGTAACCTGAGTGGTAGCTGCTGTTTCTGAGCCTGTAATACCTGCCCATGACCAGGTATGAAGCTGTTGTCTCTTTATGCAGCACACATTTTCATTTTATCCATTCTGTCATGTGAAAGTAGATTTTATTTGCTATTATGTGACTGTACATTGTTATGGAAGATAAAGGGATAGAAAATGAAAGGAGAAGAAAGAAAGCAACAAAGGAAAAGTAACACCTTAGCTAGCCCCATCTTAAAAATTAGAGGAGGCCATGTGAGTGCCCCTTAAGAACTCCAGACTGTTCTTGAGGATTGATTCTCCCAGACTTTCCAAGCAAGAATATTTTCAGGAGGCAGTCTTTGATGTTCCACTTATTTGTGGGTGTCCACACTTAACCTCCTGAAAAAACTGTAGTTTTAAAGCCATGTTAAGTGTATATTGAGCCGACAAATTCTTCATTTGGCCGTTTTGGTTCAATTTCCTTGGTGCTTGCGGAGAAGGGGGTGGGGTGGGGGAGGGAGGTGGCATTGCCTAAACTTTAATAGTATGTTCTTGTCGAGTAAGTGCCACTCCAGAAATGGTTGACAGTGGGTTGTATTATGTGTGCGGATACTTCTTGGTACAGGGAACAGCTTGTTACTTCTCAAAATAGACAAATTGCATCCTGACAGAGTGCTAGCCCAGAACAGCTATAGCATCGGCTACGTCTGTGGAAGCTTTCCCACAAAATAATTACATTGTGTAATTAAATGGAACATCACAGATGTGCAGTACATTTGCATTTAGAATTATCAAGCAAACCACTAGTGTTTCATACTCTACCCACTAGACACCAGGGATGGGGGAAGCAGCACTTTAGGCAAGGGCTTGTAGTCTCCCCACTATCCCCTACCCCCACACTCTTAGAAATTTAGTAGATGGGTGGAAAGCCCACTAGATGCCAGGGAAATCTTTTTTTTTTTTAATTAAAAAAAAGGGGTGTGAGATGCCCACCATGGGCATGGCCATGACACCACCCCCAAAGCAAATCAGTCTTTTTGTCCTGCCAGTAGGCAGAAAGCCTACTAAACACCAGCTAATATAGGGGTGATGGCTGCTCTTCATAGTCATGACCATGTCCCACATCAAAAACAAGGCAGACAGTGTTTTTGCCCCCCAGAATCTGCCCTGGGGGACAGATAGGGATAATTACCCCTAATATGCCTCCTGGGAGTAGGAGCATAAAGCCCACTAGACACCAGGGAATTAAAAAAAAGAATTATATATATATATATAAGAAAGCCCACTAGACATCCAGGAATTAAGAAAGAAAACTATAGGGGTGGGGGGTACCTATCCATGGCCATACCCCACCCCCAAAAAAACAAAAGAATACAGTTGTTCTGCCTGGGGGGCGGATGGGGATGATTTCTTCCAATCTGACAACCCCAGGGGGCAGAAAGCCCACTAGACACCAGGGAAAAAATGTAAAAATATAAAGATGGGAGCTGCACACCATCTGCATGGCCATGTCCCCACCCCAGATAAATGTGCTGACAGTCTTTCTGTCCCCCTGAGGTGATTGGGGGTGATTACCTCCATTCTCAACACCCCGGGGGAGCATAAAGCCCACTAGACACTAGGGATGTCAAAATGACGTCAAAACCAGGAGAGTGGGTCTAAATTCCAAGATCTTCCCATTTGCCATGGTAAATGGCTGCACTTTTTGGGCTTGGGTATGCCGCCACCTAGGTAAAACTACCAGATCCATACATTTCAGAAAACTAGACATTGAGGAGAGTTCTGGGTGGTATGCCATTCGTGGGTCCCATGAGGTTTTCTTATCCTCATTGGTCTGTGTACCTCTAAGCCTGCCTAAAATCACACCTTTTCCTTTTATTTCTATGATGTAAACTTCAAGGGTTCAAAGGGCTCTGCTGAATTCCTACAAAGAAGTATTTCCTCTACCGATAAAAATGCTACCCCAGTTGTGTGGCTGGACCTAGTAGCCTCGACAGGAACTGATCAAACCAGGGTCAGTGGAAGTCCCACAGTAGAACTCCCGTTGACCTTGGCTTGATCCATTCCTGTTGTGGGCAGTAGGCCCAGGCACACAAGTGGCGTATTCTTTTTATCGGGACGAGGGGGGTAAAACTGACTGGTAGGAAATTTGTGACTCCCCACAGATTATTGAAATTTTCCTCACATAAATGACAGGAAACTGTGTTTTAAGTCAACGTTTGAGGCCTGCAAGAGCTTTTAAGTAAGGAAAACTTCAAAGAGCAACAAAAGTCACACCACCTTCGATTCCCTTAAGTGTCTAATATGCCAGTTTGCTTGATTTTCCATGGTGCTAGCTGAGCTAGAGCCCAAAATACACAGCTACCCACAGTGCAAACAAAGGGTCCGTTTTGAGTGAAAAAATGTGATGCTTCCAGGTTGTGTTTTGGACCATTTCCTTTCATGGGCACTAGGCCTACCCACACAAATAAGTTACCATTTTTATCAGAATATGTGCAAACATATAATAGTAGAGCATTTGTATTACTAATTGGATTTTGCTGCATTTGTGCCTTCCAAATGTAAGTCAATGTGTAAGAAAGAAGACATTTGTCACTACATATTTCACCATATGAATTGGTTTGTACTCGGTAAACAATGAAAAACAATTTTAAGGTGTAGCTCAGTTATTGGCTCTGGGTTCTTCGGTATCCTGGACAACCTGCAAACCCTATATATCCCTTCAATCAGAAACATATAGTAAACGTAATGGTATATAATGGTATATAGCTTTTGTAAACTTACCATCCGAACAAAACGTTACAGATGAAAACTTTATCGCAAATGGCCATTTTTCATACTCATTTTCAATATTTCTTTTTTTCAACAGTTAATTTATCTGTGAAATCCTTGAGGGAACTACATATATTACACCTTACTTAATTCAAAATGTTGTATACTTTTCAGAAATATATAGATTTCCTTGATCACCCATGGACTTCACAACGGTTTCCGCCACAAACTGGAAGTAGGTTGAAAACACAAAACATAGTAAAAATGGGCTACCACTTGAAAAAATGCAGGGCAAAAAAATATGTTTTTTGATTAAGTTCTGCATGTTCCTGAAAGCTTGGAAGACGGTGTCTTTAGCACGGCAAACCTTTTGTTGATGACATTTTTAGGTGAAAAAGACACTTTTGCAGTGCATTTTTTTCCTATTCCCCTCACAATTTAGCTTTGTGTTGGCCATATCCTTGCTCCCCTCCAAGCGAATTCACTAACCCTGGGAACCTCTAGAATACCCAAAACGTTGGGAGAAAAGGGACGCGACTATGGCGTGGCTACCTTATATAGTAAAAAAGTTATAGATCCATAAGTGCAAATTACCCTAAGTAGCCAAAGAAAGGCTCAGCAGTGAGGGGAAGTCCCAGCACTTAAGAGGTTAGTATGTTTGATAAGTAGCTATAATAAACTGTTTGTTATCCCAAATAAAAAGAGAGGCTAGAAAGAAGGAGAGAGAGTGGAGGAAGGTCTATAGTGAAAGTAGCAAAAGAAGCTAGAGTAGCAATAAAACTGTATAAACAAGCAATTATGCTGACCAGAATCACTTACCTTCAAGAGAAAATACAGAATGCCCCAAATTCCTCCAGGAAACTATTTTCGGTAGTCAACAACCTTATAACTCCCCCCATCTGGCTTGATATGACTCCCGCCCTGTACTGAACGCTGCAACATGTTTGCCACAACTTTATTAATCAAATTAAAACAATCGGGACCCACCTATAGTCAGCAACCCCATCCAGTACCAATGTACCAATGATCAAGTAGGGCAACATGCAGGCCCCACCCAGCATGCCTTCCCTGCATTCAACCATGAAACCTTTAAATCCACTCTTGTGTTCGTCAAATCAAGCTCTTCTCGGGATCTCGCCCCTCCTGATATTGTGGGCCAGGGTGGCATTCCAGTACTGAACACCCTCATTAACATTCTCAACCAGTCGCTGAAAACAGGGCATATTCCTAACATGTGAAACACCCAATAGTAAACCCACTTTTAAAGAAACCTACGGCCAACCCAACCTGGTAGACCGCTTCAGACCAATTTCCCTGCTGGTAAGTAAAGTACAGGAAAGGCATGTTAATAAACACCTGTCCAACTTCCTGGAACTGCATCATATATTCCATCCCAACCAGACAGGTTTCAGGTCTTGCTATAGTATGGAAACTGCATTACTTGTAGCCACAGAGGAAAGGCGATCCACTCTAGATCAGGGTGGCTCAGCGGCAATGATCATGCATTACCTGATTGTGGCATTCGAAACAGTATCACATTCCTTTACTCATTCAAACGATGGTGGATGTGGGCATTACAGGGATCGTCATCAAATGGCTGGAAGCCTTCCTGGTTGACAGGAGTTTCCAAGTATGCCACAACGTGTTTGCCTCTTCCTTCGTTCTTCTGACGTGTGGGGTCCCACAGGGATCCTCACTTAGCCCTACAATATTTAATTTGTATGTATGCCACCTGGCAGATATTGTCCACTCACATGGGCTTGCTCTAGTGTCATATGCAGATGACACACAGGTCATTTTGGCCCTCACCACTAACACCAGGCAATTTACCTCCCAACTAAATTTGTGCTTCAGAGAAGTCACAGACTGGATGTCCAACAGTAGACTAAAGCTTAATAGTAACAAACCTTAGGTTTTAGTGGTGGGCAATAACAGTTCTAGGTGGCTAGAACTTTCTTGGCCACAGTATCTGGGCGAAAGTCCAGTGCCTGCCCAAGCAGTGAAAAGCCTGGGCGCCGGGATAGACAACAAGCTCACAGTGGAGACACAGGCCATAAAATTGGCAGGTTCCTGCTTCGGCATCCTAAGATCCCTTAGGAAATTCTTGCAGGGGCTACCATTCTCTGCAAGAAGGGTAGTGGTGCAGAGTCTAATAAACTGTTGCCTTGATTACGGAAACTCACCTATACCTTGGAAGTCCGAAATATGTGATCAGTTGGCTCCAACTGGTACAAAATGCTGCTGCAAGAATCCTTCAAACATTACTGAAGCATCAGTCTGCCAGACTAGCCAGTATTAAGGCTCTTTGTATTGCATACCGGGCCATCCATGGGGAAGGCCCACCTATCAGTCAGTCCTTTTTCACTCCCTATGCTCCAGGAAGGGTTCTATCGGGGAGTCATGGCGGAGCCCATGGTGAAAAGAGGAAGGAGGGGAGGCCGCTCGTTTGCATACCTCACTCTTAGACTCTGGAACACTTTTCCGGCATCTGTCAGAAGTCAGCAGTATGAAGCTTGCTTTAGGAAACAGTTAAAAACTCACCTGTTCTAATATGACCTTAAGGAACTGATTCAGCATCAAAGTAGTGGAGTGGTTATGTGGCAACTAGTGCTGAGAGGCTCATTAGGTAGCCCAGCACTATACACATACAGCCGAATTTGATTAAAATATTTAACGCTCGGACACACACCTTTGGTAATTTGTAAGTGCTAAAAATGAGTTGTTACCTGTACCTAATTTTATGATACTCATCGTATATGTTGTATTACGTTGCCCATTATTAGGCATATTAGTGTGAATATCATAGCTTGTTAAGAATACATGAAAACAACGTTCTCAGAAAAGATGCAGTAACAGACTTCCACCTATCACACCTCATTTATCTTAAAGAGAAAAAGTAGAAACTTGTATTTTAAAAAATTGCGTTTTCTTAATAGTTGTTCATATATAGCATGCCTGGCAAAAGGACATGACCGACTCAGCGAGGCATGATATGAGCACTTAATCAGGGGACCTCTAAATGCGAGGTCATTATCAGTTGCTCACTTTGTCTGTGCCTTAAATCCAACTGCGATCCACAAGATCACAACAGATTATTATCCCACAGGTTACCTGCAAGAGAGTGAACGCTTTGCCTTCTTTACTTCGGTGCCTACCAGACAACACAGCTGTCTAATTAGCTGAAGACATCTTGTGGACAATCAGAATGTGTCCCTGGGAATGCATTCCACCTGTTGCTTATTATTGGCTTTGTAACTCACAATTTCTGGCTTTCAATTTGATGGCTTTCTTTATGTTAGACTGTACAGAAGGAACCCATCCTTCCCAAGGAGCAAAGCCTTTTCACACTAACTTCCTTTGTATTCTTCCACTAGTGCTCCTTTCTGTAAACAGGCCTATAAATCTTGTTTTTACCTTGTCACATGTGCTGTGCAATCAGAGATGAAGGCCAAATGTCAGCCTCTGTCTTCCGAGGGTGCTTGGTGTTCACTTTTCTTTGTCTGACTTCAAAGTGAGACGGGTCATGTGACTTTTTTCTGGATACTGGGTGTATTTTCTAGCACACAACAACCTTTAAACGAACCGTGAAAGTATTTCAGAATATATCAGAATTACGAATGCCCAAATGAAGCAATTTTTTTGTTAATTCTGAAGTGTATTAACAAATCAGTATACCGGGTGATGCCGTTTCCAAACATTATTGTTTTGCGAAGTATAATTTTATTAGTAAAACTCTATGTCTGTGTAATGGGCATTTCAGTTGAAAATGTGTTATCTGTAATAGCAGTATGCTGCCACACCATGCATACTCCACTCTAGGTCACTCCACTCTACCCTGCACCAGGGCTGGACTGGGAACACAAAGCAGCCCTGGCACATTTTGTCAGACCAGCCACTATAGGTGCTATAGCAAGTTAACTTGACAATTACATTGGGACTTGAGGAGTTGTGCCCTCGAGAAAATGTGGGGAAAAAATGACAAAACAGTGCATTCGCCAAAACATTTTTCATTATATATTCAATTGTGTTCGTTTTTAAACCATAGTAAATAATGACCTTACAGTGCACCAGGATATGACAATCTTTACTGGAACACTTCAAAGATTACCTCACCATCTAACAGTTCCTCTCATCTCTCCATAGCCCCTCTACCACATGTATTTAATTTGTTTATAGCGCCTATCTTAAAAGTGTAGGGTGTTGCAGCACTTTACATCACATACAGAGACAATGAATCATACATGTGTAAATCTGTGTACACGGTGTAAGATTCACATGCCATCCAATCTGGTAGGCTTTTGCAAGAGTGCATGGTATGGAGAAACATAAACCTGGGACTCAGAATGTAACACAGTGGTTAGGGTTGACTTTACTAATAACAGTTGACTTCTACACAAACTTTTTTTTTTTTTTTTTTATATATTTTTTTTTTTTAGCAAAATCAGGATAATCTAAGACTGGAAAAACATAACTTTCTAACCTTTACCATGCAGTTTGCATGCAAATCTTTGATGGCAGTTCATAGCTCACTGTGCTAGATAATGACTGTAATTTATGAACTGCACAGTAACAAAAGGATCTTTATGACAAAAGCAGTATCCCACTGAGCATAGCACATAAGATACTGCTCTGTGATCGGCATGTTACACGTTTTTTGCAGCAGGCATATTATCCCTCTGAGCTACCTCAGATGAGTCATAACTGCCACTAAACAAAATTCTGATCTCTCTCTCTCTCTCTCTCTGTGTCTCTCTCTCTCTAGCAGGTACATTAATCACCAGAGATATCGAGGCAGTTTTATTGTTGCCTGAAAACTGTTGGATATTCAAGGAACTCTGCAGGGCTTTTGAAACTGCTGCACTGCTACAAAACCTTGATGACGCCGAAGTATAAGATACCCTAAACTTTAAATTGGTATCATGGCCACTACCGTTGGTAATATGTGGAGATCTGAACATCCACTTGGAGGTCGGGAAAAAAACTGGGCAATCAGGAGCATTAGTAAGCCCAAGGTATGGAGAGCCATGAGGAGACTAGTGAGGGGTCGTGGGCTGGTGGATGTCTTGGAGAGACTCAAGGCCCCAGATGCTGGCTATATATATTATTCCTCTCCGCACTCTAAACTAGTACAGCTGGACTATTTCTTTATCACGGCTGACAGTTACGGAGGTAAGGATAGATCTTCTTCCCAAGCTACTGGCAGATCACAATCTGCTAGTTTTAACTGTACCGATAAGTAGATTTGTGAAACCACGTCGCTTCTGGTCATTCAATAAGAAGCTGTTAGTCGATTCTGGCTATGTAGAATATGTGAAGGATTGGATAAAATTTTTTTTAGAGGATAACAGACACAGCTGCAACAGGAATGGTGTGGGACGCATTTAAAGCTGGGATTAGAGGGGAGACCCTGAGCTACAACTTACATCTACAGAAGGTAAGGGAGAGAGAGAGAGAGAGAGAGAGAGAGAGAGAGAGAGAGATAGGTAATATTCATTGAGAGCTTATGCAGGCAGAGAGGAAATTAATGCAGAGGATAATAAAAGCGGAGGATATCAGCACAGCGCAGGCTCAGCTATCCGTCCTAAAGGCTAAAGCGAACTGATATATGAATAAAACCGCAACCGCCAGCTATCAGATTTATAGGACAGAAAGGTACAAATATGGAGAGACTACTGGCAAAGTTCTTGCTAGGCTAATAAGGAAAAAGTGGTAGATATGGACATAGAGGTCATCATGGACACACAGGGGTGGAAATGTGAAAAGCCTGAGGAGATTTTGGAAGTTTTTAGGGATTTTTATCAAGAGCAATGTAGAGATGATACAGAATGTTCTGCTGGTGCACAGAGAGAGGCCAAAGAATGTTTGGGAGGGTTGAGATCAACTAGGCTCTCTCAAGAGGATCAAATTGCATTGGATGCGCCGATTCAATTGGAGGAAGTATATGAAGCAGTAACTTCTTTAGCCTCAGGGAAAGCCTCAGGGCCAGATGCCCTACCACTCGAGTTCTATAGAGAACATTAGAGGAACCTGCTTGAAACTTTTCGCAAAGGCACAGCTAGGCAGATCCCATTGTCTTTGGAGATTGCCAGCATTATAATTTTCAAAAAGAAATACAGGCCACCCCACTCTCCCGGATCATATAGACCAATTTCCTTGTTAAACAGCGGTGGGAAGATATAAGCTAAGATCTTAGCAACTAGGCTAGCAAGAGTTATCCCTTTGCTAGTCTGCAAGAGGCAGCATGGTTTTATTCCCGGCAGGGGGGGGTCACATCAGAAGGATAATCTGCCTATTGAGCTTGCATGGATGCACCAGACACCACTTGGCCTGGTGCTATTAGATGAGCCATTCGATTGTGTTTCTTGGGATTTTTTATGGGAGACCCTGAAATGGAAGGGTATTGGGTAGGGCTATTTATCAGCTATTATGGCCATGTATAAGGCTCCCAAAGCTCAGGTACATCTGGGAAGTTTGGAGTCAAGCTTAATATCTATTACTAGAGGCACCAGACAGGGGTCTTCATGCTCTCCATTGCTGTTTGCATTATATATCGATCCGTTGTTAATTAAATTGGAGGGGAGTAACAACATCAATCCAGTGGTCTATCATGGGTAAAAATATAAGGTTTTTGCTTATACCGATGATGTTGTAACTACAACCGACCCTGAGGGAGCTATTAAGGAATTGAAGGGCTGGCTAAAAACTTTGAACTATATTCTGGTTATAAACTGAATGAGGATAAGACGCAGGTTATATGTTCAGCTCAGACCTTTATCAGAGACAAGCTGGTTGTGACGGATGCAATAGATTTAGGGATTAGAATTACGGCTGCAGTGAATGAGCTGGTGGAACTCAATATGGCTCCCCTGCTGAGCAAAGTAGAGAGAGACCTGGATAGAATGCATTATTTATATTTATCACTCTTGGGCCGCTGCAATGTTCTAAAAATTAATGTTTTACCAAAGATATTGTATTTGTTCCAGTCGATTCCTTTAGATATTGCAAAAAGCTGATGATGTAAGATAGAGGCAATTGGCAGCAATTTCTTGTGGGGTTATGCCAAGCCCAGAAGAGCTATGAAATATATTACCCTTCCAAAATGTCGAGGTGGCTGGGCAGCTCCCAACTTCATGCTATATTACTATGCTTGCTGCCTTCAACATATGGATATATTGATAACCTGAGGTACAACAGGGGGTATGCAAGCAGAGAATCCCTCCCTGTATCAAATGTTTTTGGGCTCTGAGGCAAAAGGCTGGCTTTTGAAATATGTGGAACCCAGCTATTTTATAAGGGTAAGACTTAAAACTTCACTAGCAGCTCATAAGGTTTGGATGCAGGTAAAATGATGGATTGGGATGGGCAGGATTGACTTTTGTACTCCACTGTTTCCTCATCAATCCCTTTCTCTAGCTTTAGGGATCCTATTTTAGATATTTGGCGACATGAAGGGATAGTGAGGATTGGGTTTTTATATGCAAATTCTGAGTGTAAGTTGTTTCTGGAGTTACAGACACAGTATGGCTTACCCAGGAACCACTTCTTAAAATTTTTACAAATTCGAGATTTTCTCCATCGCCATAAGTATGAAATTTCTCCGATGGATAAGATATTATTAATAGAGGCTATTGGCCGTAGGGAGAAGATAGGCACATTGTTTGATCTGTTAGTAGATGCCCAACAGGATGACTTAGTGATACAGAATGACAGATGGGGCACCCTAGTGGGCAAAGAGGGGGCGTGGTAGGAGGAATCATTAGAGTTAGCAGAAAACACATTTCTTTCTGCTAGTTTAAAAACCTAGCATTACAAGACACTATTCAATCTGTATTATACACCAGGAAAAATGTGCAAATGGGGAGGCTCTGATGGGAAATGTAAACGATGTGGGGGGCCAGGAGCTGAGATTATGCATATGTTTTTCACATGCCCGAGTTGAAATTATTGCTCTGTGAAGTAGAAATGTTCCTTAAGGATGTAATTGACGGAAGGGTTAATCTTACACCTACGGTAATGTAACTACGGGTGATGGACCCGTTGAAAAAGACTGGTTATATAAAAAAAATAAAAAAAAAAATTCTTTTTAGGGCTATGGCAATACTTAAATTATGTATAACCTCAGACTGGATCAAAAAAGACACTCTGACATTCAAAATCTTTTCACGGTATTGAGCTGAGTTTATGCAAGTTGAAAGGCTATAAGAAGAGGCGCACAGGGAACACATCTGGCACCATTGACTAAATGGGTTGAAGTGATTAGCATATCAGATAGAGCTCTTCTGTATGGGATTAATTATGCTGAACGTATTGTATTCCCTGCCCGTAAATGATGACTCATAAATGTATTGTGATGAGTGATCTTTGCTTAAATAATAACAAATACAAATAAATAAAAGGATATACAAGGAACTCTGCAGGGCTTTTGAAACTGCCCCCACCCTTCCAGCCTCCTGGAGAAACACCCCATGCCTGGTATGGCCAGTCCGGCGTTGCCCTGAACAACTCCACACCTTTACACTCTACTGTGCACAACTCCACTTTACACCACTCTTCGCCACTGCACTCTACGCACTTCACCTAAGAAATCTCTACTCTGTACCACTCTACTCTAAGCCAGTGCACTCTTCTCCACTGCACTCTTCACCACTCAAGTCTAGGACACTGCAATCTGCTCTGCACAACTGCACTTTATGCCACTGTACTCTAAGCCATTTCAGCACTTCACTTCACTTTACTAGGCTTGATGCCAGTACACTGTACACAAATGCACTTTACTCAGTTGCACTCCACTTCATGCCCTGCACTCTACACCAATCCACTCTACGCCACTTCAATCTACTCTGTACCACTGCACTTTGTGGCACTGCACTGTGCACCACTTTACTCTACGCTATTACTCTGTATGTCATTCTACGCCACTGCACTCTACCCTGCACCACTCCACTCTATGCCACTTCACTCTACTCAGAAACAATCTACTCAACTCTACTGCACTCTACTCCACACTATGCCATTGCACTCTACGCCATTCTGTTCTAAACCACTGCATTCTGTGCTAGTGCGTTCTACACTACTGCAGTCTATACCATTGCATTCTAGACCACTGTGCTTTACGCGGCACCATTGCACTTTGCGCCAATGCCCTCTAAGCCACTATACTCTCTGCCACTGCACTTTATGCTACTCTACATCCCTGCACTCTAAGACACTCTACTCTGAAACAATGCACTCTCCAGCACTGCACTCTACGCCACTCTACTCTACACTACTGCACTCTGTGCAAATGCACTCTAAGGCACTTTACTCTGCATGACTCCACAATACGCCTCTGCACTTTACAGTACTCTGCTCTGCACAACCTGGTTCCACTGTACTCTCTGCCACTCTACTTTGCACCATTCCTCTCTGCACCACTACACTCTACTATGCACCACTCTAATCTATGCCACTGCATTCTATGACACTGCTGAATTATATGCCACTGCACTCTACTCCACTCCACTCTACGTCACTATACTTTGCAACACTTTACAACAATGCACTCTATTCCAGTCCACTCTACTCTACAGCACTCCATGTCACTGCACTCTGTTCTACTCTGCAGCACTATACTGTCTGCCACTACACTCACCACACACCATTCTACTAAACACTACTTTATGCTAATGCACTCTGCGCCACTGTACACTGACCAACACTGCACGTTATGCCACTGAACTCTACTCTACTGCATTCTACTCCAATGCACTCTACGCCACTCTGCTATACATCACTCCACTCTACGCTACTGCACTCTGCATCACTCCACTATACGCCACTGCCTTAGCACCATATTTCTGCTCTGTACAATTCTACACCACTGCAGTCTGTACCACTCTACTCTGCACCACTCCACCCTACACCACTGCATTGTACTATGCAACACTGTTGTACACCACTGCATTACACCCTGCTGATTTCTATGCCGCTGCACTCTCCACAACTATACTCTGCAACACTGTACCCCAATGCACTGTACACCAGTCCAGTTTACGCCACTTCAATGTATGCCACTCTGTGCAGCTGCACTGTTTGCCAGGCCAATACAGAACACTTTCTGCCACTCTGCTCCACAACACCCTCCCCTACACCGCTAATTTTAAGCCATGTTTAGTAGCATCCATGCTGGTGTACAACATGGCTAAAACACTTTGAGAAAGCCAATAGCTCTTGCATAGGCGAGACCTGTAGATTTTGCCAATGCTTGTTCTTTTTTTCCTTTCCTGTCAATTTGGCTCCTAGATTGATCAAAACTTTTGCTTTTTGATGTGGTTCTCTGAATGCTGATAATGCTGAAAATGAAACAAAAACAATGAATGTCTGTGGTAGTAGGAATAAATGCAAAACAAATTATCAATTTTATGTCAGCAGCCCACGGTCCGCCTTCTATACCATACTGAATATCTCAGGTGTGTGTCAAGTTTCACTGAATAAGAGCCTTGTGCAAAAATTGCTTTGGTACAAACAATATAGACATTGAAATAATTTGGCAGAGTACAGCTGCAATGCCTGTTTCTGAGCTTGTTGTGGATCCATTTTAGTTCCCTGCTTTGGCACAGGGGATAGCTTTGCCTTTATCTTGCGGACATGTTGCCCTTTTTTACCTGATTCCCTTTTGACCTATTTGTATGCAATGTTTTATTCTATTTATTGATTTCCTTTTAGCACTGTTTGCAGATGCGTGCATTATAGAGAAATGTTTTAATTTTCCTAATCAGTGTTATTCTGAGAAAGCGTAATTAATAGTGATATACGTGTTTAATGTCATCATGCTTACTTTGTTTTACGCTAGAAGGAACAGAATGCAAACATGTCAGATATTTGTTATGTAATTGCCGACATAAGTTTGGGTACACAATCTGATGTTTAGGTACATACTTGCATCAGAATTCTTGCACAAATAATATGTGCCCTATAAAAACACCTAAAAAAACAAGTCATTAGAGGGGGTTTGTAGGAAAGTACCATCTTGCCTGGCATGTTACCCCCATATTTCACTGTATATATGTTGTTTTATTTGTATGTGTCACTGGGACCCTGCCAGCCATGGCCCCAGTGCTCATAAGTGTGCCCTGTATGTGTTACCTGTGTTATGACTGTCTCACTGAGGCTCTGCTAATCAGAACCTCAGTGGTTATGCTCTCTCATTTCTTTCCAAATTGTCAATAACAGACTAGTGACCATTTTTACCAATTTACATTGGCATACTGGAACACCCTTATAATTCCCTAGTATATGGTACTGAGGTACCCAGGGTATTGGGGTTGCAGGAGATCCCTATGGGCTGCAGCATTTCTTTTGCCACCCATAGGGAGCTCTGACAATTCTTACACAGGCCTGCCACTGCAGCCTGAGTGAAATAACGTCCACGTTATTTCACAGCCATTTTACACTGCACTTAAGTAACTTATAAATCACCTACATGTCTAACCTTTACCTGGTAAAGGTTGGGTGCTAAGTTACTTAGTGTGTGGGCACCCTGGCACTAGCCAAGGTGCCCCCACATTGTTCAGGGCCAATTCCCCGGACTTTGTAAGTGCGGGGACACCATTACACGCGTGCACTACATATAGGTCACTACCTATGTGTAGCTTCACAATGGTAACTCCGAATATGGCCATGTAACATGTCTAAGATCATGGAATTGCCCCACCAATGCCATCCTGGTATTGGGGAGACAATCCCATGATTCCCCGGGTCTCTAGCACAGACCCGGGTACTGCCAAACTGCCTTTCCCGGGGTTTCACTGCAGCTGCTGCTGCTGCCAACCCCTCAGACAGGTTTCTGCCCTCCTGGGGTCCAGCCAGGCTTGGCCCAGGAAGGCAGAACAAAGGACTTCCCCAGAGAGAGGGTGTTACACCCTCTCCCTTTGGAATAAGGTGTCAGGGCTGGGGAGGAGTAGCCTCCCCCAGCCTCTGGAAATGCTTTGATGGGCACAGATGGTGCCCATCTCTGCATAAGCCAGTCTACACCGGTTCAGGGATCCCCCAGCCCTGCTCTGGCGCGAAACTGGACAAAGGAAAGGGGAGTGACCACTCCCCTGACCTGCACCTCCCCTGGGAGGTGCCCAGAGCTCCTCCAGTGTGCTCCAGACCTCTGCCATCTTGGAAACAGAGGTGCTGCTGGCACACTGGACTGCTCTGAGTGGCCAGGGCCAGCAGGTGACGTCAGAGACTCCTTCTGATAGGCTCCTTCAGGTGTTGCTAGCCTATCCTCTCTCCTAAGTAGCCAAACCTCCTTTTCTGGCTATTTAGGGTCTCTGCTTTGGGGGATTCTTTAGATAACGAATGCAAGAGCTCATCAGAGTTCCTCTGCATCTCTTTCTTCACCTTCTGCCAAGGAATCGACTGCTGACCGCGCTGGAAGCCTGCAAAACTGCAACAAAGTAGCAACGACGACTACTGCGACACTGTAACGCTGATCCTGCCGCCTTCTCGACTGTTTTCCTGGTGGTGCATGCTGTGGGGATAGTCTGCCTCCTCTCTGCACTAGAAGCTCCAAAGAAATCTCCTGTGGGTCGATGGAATCTTCCCCCTGCAACCGCAGGCACCAAAGAACTGCATCACCGGTCCTCTGGGCCTCCTCTGAGCACGACGAGCGAGGTCCCTTGAACTCAGCAACTCTGTCCAAGTGACTCCCACAGTCCAGTGACTTTCCAGTCCAAGTTTGGTGGAGGTAAGTCCTTGCCTCCCCACGCCAGACTGCATTGCTGGGAACTGCGTGTTTTGCAGCTCCTCCGGCTCCTGTGCACTCATCGAGGATTTCCTTCGTGCACAACCAAGCCTGGGTCCCCGGCACTCTAACCTGCATTGCACGACCTCCTGAGTTGTCCTCCGGCGGCGTGGGACTCTCTTCTGCAACTTCGGGTGAGCACCGATTCACTCCACTTCGTAGTGCCTGTTCCAGCACTTCTGCGGGTGCTGCTTGCTTCTGAGTGGGCTCCTTCTCTTGCTGGACGCCCCCTCTGTCCCCTCACGCAATTGGTGACATCCTGGTCCCTCCTGGGCCACAGCAGCATCCAAAAACCCTAACCACGACCCTTGCAGCTAGCAAGGCTTGTTTGCAGTCCTGCGGGAAAACACTTCTGCACGACTCTTCACGACATGGGACATCCATCCTCCAAAGGGGAAGTTTCTAGCCCTTGTCGTTCCTGCAGAATCCTCAGCTTCTACCATCCGGTGGCAGCTTCCTTGCACCCACAGCTGGCATTTCCTGGGCATCTGCCCACTCCCGACTTGATCGTGACTTTTGGACTTGGTCCCCTTGTTCCACAGGTACTCTCGTCTGGAAATCCATTGTTGTTGCATTGCTGGTGTTGGTCTTTCCTGCAGAATTCCCCTAACACGACTTCTGTGCTCTTTGGGGAACGTAGGTGCACTTTGCACCCACTTTTCAGGGTCTTGGGGTGGGCTATTTTTCTAACCCTCCCTGTTTTCTTACAGTCCCAGCGACCCTCTACGAGGTCACATAGGTTTGGGGTCCATTCGTGGTTCGCATTCCACTTCTAGAGTATATGGTTTGTGTTGCCCCTATCCCTATGTGCCCCCATTGCATTCTATTGTGACTATACATTGTTTGCACTGTTTTCTATTGCTATTACTGCATATTTTGGTATTGTGTACATATATTTTGTGTATATTTGCTATCCTCATACTGACGGTACTCATACTCACTGAGATACTTTTGGCATATTGTCATAAAAATAAAGTACCTTTATTTTGAGTATATCTGTGTATTGTGTTTTCTTATGATATTGTGCATATGACACTAGTGGTACTGTAGGAGCTTCACTCGTCTCCTAGTTCAGCCTAAGCTGCTCTGCTAAGCTACCTTTTCTATCAGCCTAAGCTGCTAGACACCCCTCTACACTAATAAGGGATACCTGGGCCTGGTGCAAGGTGTAAGTACCCCTTGGTACTCACTACAAGCCAGTCCAGCCTCCTACAGGGTTCCACCAGGATATACCATCTAGACTCCACACCACTTTGTGGCTAATCTTAGCCTTGTGTCTCTACGATTCCTGACTTGGAGACTAATGGGCTGATCTCACCCTAAGGTAACAGGTATGGGGGTGTTTCTAATGGACACCAAACTGGCAGATTAGGCTTCTCATGCCCAGTTTTTGCTTTAGGGTAGGGTTAGGCCTTATTACTAGGAAACGCATATTTCATGTTATTGCAGTATGTTGGGGTTTTTCATATTTACCTTTTATCCACTCTATTCTACTTCTGATTTTTCTCATTGACATAATCATTGCAGCACATGTATTTTATTGTAGATTGCAGTCTTTCAATAAATATGTTGAAAACTGTCCTGCATCTTTTTCATTGCTCATGTGTGTGTAAGAGACTTATTTCTAACGATAGAAAGTCAGTGAGATTTATTACACCACGACTACCCTGAGAATTCACCAGAGTCCATGCGCTAGACTGTCAGAAATCACAGGGTTTGGGTGAGGTACTGCCAGAGAGCCGGGAGGTTTGGCCGACAGCTTCTAACCGGTGTAGGAGTGATTCAGTCACCTATGAGCAAAAGAGTATCTGCCCCTAATCCAGCAGTCTTGCTGAGAGGCAAGAGTTATTCACAACAAGTTGATTGTAGGACAGATTCTGCAGATAATTTGAAAAAGTGTTTAATTGGATAATATTAACATCTTTTGTTTTCAGCACCAGAACACAAACGTATTATTACTGTTAATAACGGAAAATGTTACAAATCTCTTTTACTACATAAAATATGTTTTGTTAATCTTAGCTGTGAACACTTTGTTCTCTGCAGGACAGCAGATTGTGAAACAGTTGCGAACGTCGTTGTTTTCCTCCATTTTGAGGCAGGAGGTTGCGTTCTTTGACAAAACTCGAACAGGAGAGCTAGTAAACCGCCTATCAATGGACACTGCCCTTTTGGGCCGTTCTGTGACAGAAAATCTCTCGGACGGTCTGAGATCTGTGGCCCAGGCATCCGTTGGCATCGGAATGATGGTAGGTGTGTGTGTGTGTTTTTTTTTTTAACATTGTAAATCGCAAGGTACGTTGTGCCATCTTGCCGTTGTTTAATCAATTGTATTTGCTAATCTCGGTGTACCGCATTCCCTGGCAGCTCCTCTGTGTAACTCTGCACCAATGCAATCCATGGGTGTCCCACTGCCTTCTGCTTACCCGCACAGCGCTTTGTACCTCTGTATGTTAACTGCATCCATTTTTTGCACTCCAGCCTTCCTTGCAGCATCTGTGTTCCACCCCACTCCACCTCTATGGGCCCTTTGTGTACATGCCCGCTCTCTTTAGCCCCTTTATGTGCTGCTACCTCTTGCCCCTGCAGTCCTTTTTGTTCTCATTACTTCCTCTCTGTGTTTCTTCCCCATGCAGCCCATTTGCATGTACATGCCCTGCAGCACTGTTCAACAGCCCTGTCCTGATCCTGCAACCCCTTTGTATGTCCCTAGTCCCTCCGCTGACCCTTAGTGCAGCCAGCTATCACCCTGCAACCTCAGTGTGGACCCGGCCTGTCAGGCAACTTCTCACTGTCACTCCCACTGCCTTATGCTTGCCTTATTTTCTGCCCCAACCCTCAGCCATCTCCCCTGTTTGCCCCTGCCTCAACTCTTTGTGCCCTCAGTAGCTTCTCTTTGATCCAGTGCCTCTCTGCAATCAAACATTTCCCTCATTCAACCCCCTCTTCTCCCACACCAATTGTTGCTTTCTCCTAATGTTTGTGAACATTTGAAGAGGTTTCAGTTAAACACAGGATTTGGCGGGATGTGCCTCCAGCAATCCCAAGCACCATCATTTTTTTTAATCTCCCCCGATGTCCAAGAACACTGGGAGAAATTGAAACGGGATTTGGGAAGGGGAGGGATCTTGTGGAGGGCTTTGAACTTCCTGGCTTGACCGGGGACAGGGAGTTCCTCATTAACGTCTGCCACCAACTTGCCCAAGAGTCGGGTTAGTATGTGCCACAATCTTTCTTAGCCTAAGGACAAAGAGGGATAAATATTCTCCTCCTGCACTTGTCCCCAAGAATGTGAGAGGGGATAAAAAAAACAACCCATGAGCAGGTCACCTGTCACTAGCCCCTGTCCCCTGTTCACAGTGGTGGGGGGGGACCAGGGCCAGGTGACATGTGACCCGCTCCTTTGTGGGCTGCAACACTGCTCAGGTCACAGAGGAGTGGATCAGTGTCAAGTGTCCTTGGACACTGCCCACTGTTCAAAATCGAAAATAGGGCAAAGAGTGGGTAGCTGCTCACCATTTGCTACTTATAGCATTTTCTTCATTTGACCTTCAGCAAGGTGAGGATTAGTATGTCAATATCAGCCCCTTGGTAAGGTTAGTGGGGATGGAGGCATTTTCGTCTTGTCAATGTCAACAGATTGCTGTTACCTTTCTCATCCTTTGGGGTATTAGGTACACAGTTGATGGACTGTAGTTGACCCTTTGCAAGTTTTCAAGTTAAAAATTTTCTCCCACCTCCGGAAGAGCAGGAGGACATGAGCTGCATTGTCCCCTCACTGTCCGTTAAGCAAGGCTGTCAAGGAACTTTATTTTCTGCCTGTGGGCAAGGGGAGGTTATTATTAGCCCCATGTAGTTGGGCCAAGCCTGAAGGGTTTGGCAGAAAGGGTTTTTTATGGTCTGGTTTGACAGTGCAGCTTTTCCCAGACACTTATGTGACTATCACTAGAGAGGAACTTGGGCTCTGCCCACATGTTGGAAGACAGGAGTACGTTTTTTGACTGGGCAGAAGTGCATTTCCACAAAAAAGTGCTTGCCCTCCACTGCAGCTATGCTCATTTTATGTATCCCGCTGGCTAAGGTTGAACTTCAAGGGGCTCTCAGATGACATTGTAATGCTGTAAAAGTGTCTAGATAATTTATTCTGTTTGTCCTTCTCTGGCAGCAACACAAATGGGAGGATGGCAGCCATTTACCTACATGGATTTTTAGGTCTGGCTTGACAGTGCAACTACAATAGATATAGTACACTGTTCCAAAGATAGAACATGCAGGACTGGAGAGAGTCAGTAGTTAAGGAGAGCCCTCACACACTCAATAGGATGTCAAGGTTCATCACTGGGCAATCTCCTCGTCAGACCGGTGCTGCAATGTCTGGCGGGCCACCCCTGGTACGGTGGTGGTACTTAACCGGAGATCGTATAACCGAATTTGGCTATGCCTGAGGTGAATACTGATTATCGGAGTATGTAGGAGAGAAGGGAAAGGTTAAAATGAGCTGAGAACCATAAACTTCACATTTAATAAATAAGAGAGAGGTTCAGGCCAAGATTAAAAGAAGAAAAATGAGGGAGTGTCAACGGGGATAATGTCCCACGGCACTCCACACAAGGGAAATAGGTAGTGCCCCAAATCCTAGAAAAATATGGGCTAAGTGCAACTGTCACCTAACTTTTTAATGTACACCAATATTATCCTGAAGTTTTTTGCTTCCACACATATGTATTTATTCATCTGCTATTTACTTATAATGATTCACATTACCATTCAACATTTCTTTAACCCCTTCGCTGCCAGGCCTTTCCCCCCTCCTGTGCCGAGCCTTTTTTTGGCTATTTGGAGCAGTTCGCGCTTAGGCCCTCATAACTTTTTGTTCACATAAGCTACCCACGCCAAATTTGCGTCCTTTTTTTCCAACATCCTAGGGATTCTAGAGGTACCCAGACTTTGTGGGTTCCCCAGAAGGAGGCCAAGAAATTAGCCAAAAAACAGTGAAAATTTCGTTTTTTTTTTTAAAAAAATGGAAAAATGGGCTGCAGAAGAAGGCTTGTGGTTTTTTCCCTGAAAAGGGCATCAACAAAGGGTTTGCGGTGATAAAATCACCAGCTTCCCAGCTTTCAGGAACAGGCAGACTTGAATCAGAAAACCCAATTTTTCAACACAATTTTGGCATTTTACTGGGACATACCCCATTTTTAGTTTTTTTTGTGCTTTCAGCCTCCTTCCAGTCAGTGACAGAAATGGGCATGAAACCAACGCTGGATCCCAGAAACCGCAACATTTTTGGAAAGTAGACAAAAATCTGAATTCAGCAAGGGGTCATTTGTGTAGATCCTACAAGGGTTTCCTACAGAAAATAACAACTGAAAAAGAAAAATATTGAAATTGAGGTGAAAAAAACATCAATTTTTCTCTACGTTTTACTCTGTAACTTTTTCCAGCAATGTCAGATTTTCGAAAGCAATATACTGTTACATCTGCTGGACTCTTCTGGTTGCGGGGATATATAGGGCTTATAGGTTCATCAAGAACTCTAGCTACCCAGAGCCAATAAATGACCTGCACCCTGCAGTGGGTTTTCAATCTATGCCGAAATATAAAGAGTAAAAAATAGCTATCAAGAAAACCTTTGTATTTCCAAAATGGGCACAAGATAAGGTGTTGAGAAGCAGTGGTTATTTGCACATCTCTGAATTCCGGGGTGCCCATACTAGCATGTGAATTACAGGGCATTTCTCAAATAGACGTCTTTTTTACACACTGTCTTACATTTGGAAGGAAAAAATGTAGAGAAAGACAAGGGGCACTAACACTTGTTTTGCTATTCTATGTTCCCCCAAGTCTCCCGATAAAAATGATACCTCACTTGTGTGGGTAGGCCTAGCGCCCGCGACAGGATATGCCCCAAAACACAACGTGGACACATCACAGAAAACAGAGGTGTTTTTTGCAAAGTGCCTACCTGTAGATTTTGGCCTGTAGCTCAGCCGCCACCTAGGGAAACCTACCAAACCTGTGCATTTCTGAAAACTAGAGACCTAGGGGAATACAAGATGGGGTGACTTGTGTGGCTCGGACCAGGTTCTGTTACCCAGAATCCTTTGCAAACCTCAAAATTTGGCTAAAAATACACATGTTCCTCACATTTCTGTGGCAGAAAGTTCTGGAATCTGAGAGGAGCCACGAATTTCCTTCCACCCAGCGTTCCCCCACGTCTCCCGATAAAAATGATACCTCACTTGTGTGGGTAGGCCTAGCGCCCGCGACAGGAAACGCCCCAAAGCACAACGTGGACACAGCCAAATTGGTGAAGGAAAACAGAGGTGTTTTTTGCAAAGTGCCTACCTGTAGATTTTGGCCTGTAGCTCAGCCGCCACCTAGGGAAACCTACCAAACCTGTGCATTTCTGAAAATTAGAGACCTAGGGGAATCCAAGATGGGGTGACTTGTGTGGCTCGGACCAGGTTCTGTTACCCAGAATCCTTTGCAAACCTCAAAATTTGGCTAAAAATACACATGTTCCTCACATTTCTGTGGCAGAAAGTTCTGGAATCTGAGAGGAGCCACGAATTTCCTTCCACCCAGCGTTCCCCCACGTCTCCCGATAAAAATGATACCTCACTTGTGTGGGTAGGCCTAGCGCCCGCGACAGGAAACGCCCCAAAGTGCAACGTGGACACAGCCAAATTGGTGAAGGAAAACAGAGGTGTTTTTTGCAAAGTGCCTACCTGTAGATTTTGGCCTGTAGCTCAGCCGCCACCTAGGGAAACCTACCAAACCTGTGCATTTCTGAAAACTAGAGACCTAGGGAAATCCAAGATGGGGTGACTTGTGTGGCTCGGACCAGGTTCTGTTACCCAGAATCCTTTGCAAACCTCAAAATTTGGCTAAAAATACACATGTTCCTCACATTTCTGTGGCAGAAAGTTCTGGAATCTGAGAGGAGCCACGAATTTCCTTCCACCCAGAGTTCCCCCACGTCTCCCGATAAAAATGATACCTCACTTGTGTGGGTAGGCCTAGCGCCCGCGACAGGAAACACCCCAAAGCGCAACGTGGACACAGCCAAATTGGTGAAGGAAAACAGAGGTGTTTTTTGCAAAGTGCCTACCTGTAGATTTTGGCCTGTAGCTCAGCCGCCACCTAGGGAAACCTACCAAACCTGTGCATTTCTGAAAACTAGAGACCTAGGGGAATCCAAGAT
Source organism: Pleurodeles waltl (assembly GCF_031143425.1). Taxonomy (NCBI): domain Eukaryota; kingdom Metazoa; phylum Chordata; class Amphibia; order Caudata; family Salamandridae; genus Pleurodeles; species Pleurodeles waltl. Next base: position 853,743,735 of record NC_090444.1, read on the forward strand.
GGGGTGACTTGTGTGGCTCGGACCAGGTTCTGTTACCCAGAATCCTTTGCAAACCTCAAAATTTGGCAAAAAAAACACATGTTCCTCACATTTCTGTGGCAGAAAGTTCTGGAATCTGAGAGGAGCCACAAATTTCCTTCCACCCAGCGTTCCCCCACGTCTCCCGATAAAAATGATACCTCACTTGTGTGGGTAGGCCTAGCGCCCGCGACAGGAAACGCCCCAAAGCGCAACGTGGACACATCACATTTTTTCATTGAAAACAGTGCCTACCTGTAGATTTTGGCCTCTAGCTCAGCCGGCACCTAGGGTAACCTACCAAACCTGTGCATTTCTGAAAACTAGAGACCTAGGGGAATCCAAGATGGGGTGACTTGTGTGGCTCGGACCAGGTTATGTTACCCAGAATCCTTTGCAAACCTCAAATTCTGTCTAAAAAAACACATTCTCCACACATTTCGGTGACAGAAAGTTCTGGAATCTGAGTGGAGCCACAAATTTCCTTCCACCCAGCGTTCCCCCAAGTCTCCCGATAAAAATGATACCTCACTTGTGTGGGTGGGCCAGGTGCCTGCAACAGAATAAGGCCCAAAACTTGTAGAGATAGAGGGGATAGCACAGCAAGTTTATAAGGACATATTCTTTTATACATCTTTAGACTGACTCTGCTTTGGGGACCCACATAAGTGAGGTGTCATTTTACTTGGGAGGCTGAGGGGAACACTGGGGAGTAGGAATTTTGTGCTGGAGTGGTGATCCTACGAAGAAAAGTCAGGAAAATATGCTTTTTTTAAGCACATTGAGGTTTACAGAGTAGTCTGGGTAAGAAAATGTTGGGGGATCCACGCAAGCCACACCTCCCTGGACTCCTTGGGGTGTCTAGTTTTATAAAATGTCTGGGTTTGGTAGGTTTCCCTAGATGAAGGCCGCACACAGGACCAAAAACATAGGTGCCCTCTCCCCCCCCAAACACAGGTAGTTTTGTAATATATCGTTTTGATGTGCCCACATACGTCCGTGATGTGCCAAACACTAAAATTTTGAAAAGAAACACAGTTAGGTTATGTGAAAAAGACCCCTCACCCACCAACCAAGTTGGTGGCATGCTTCATCATCGGGGTCCCACCTGAGGCACCTAGCGTGTCACAGGTGTGCTGCGACGCCTGATTACAGCGGAGCAGGTTTTGTCATTTTTACCACACATACTGGTTGGATTTGGCACGAGGGTGAGTGATGGTTCAGTGGATCAAATTTTACTAACAAGAGCTTTCACAAAAATGAAATGCACTGTTAGTAACTGAAAGGCAAAAAACTGAACCAATGACTCACAGCTCGTGAGCTGTAAAGCCGCGACAAGGCACCAACCGCTTTACAGTCCATTCACACAACTTTCATACATGACACACACAAGGCCATTCACACCGCCAGCCACGGGCCCAGCACATTACAACACTCACATCGACAGACAGCGCCACTCAAGGGCCCATCACTTACATACGCCCACGTGCCTGATACAACAATCACACCAGCTGATGGCAGTGTGTGGACTGGTGTTTGGCTGGCAGTGTGTTGCAGTAGCCAACAGCAAGTCAATATGTACACTCTCAGCCAAGCCCCACTCCACCCACAATGGCATAATTTTTTTTTTTTTTTTTTTAACAGAGGAACCCCTAACTAAGTAGAAAGAATTACAAAACTACAAACACAAAAGCTCTAACTAAGAACATGACAGAAATGCTAACCATGAAACTAAACACATGAAAATACAAAACAGACATGAGTTTACACTCATGGTTGTTCCCAGAAATTCTTCTGGGTGTGGTAATTCTTAAAACAAGCACCGACACACAGCCCAGGCTTTGAAGGACAATCCGGGCAGTACATTCGAGACTCCCTCCGGATACCTCTTCGAAAACACACTCTACATTTCTTAGCTGGAAAGTCTTTTTTGGGTGTGGGAGGAATGTGCTCAGCAAAGTGGCGATCTTTCAATCTAGCCACATCCTCCACCACTGCTTCTCTAGGAACTCTGGCCTGTTCCACCACAATAAGGCTCTCTATCACTGACTCCTGAAATTTCACAAATGTCATCTTTGACTCTGGAGACCTATCCCTAAACACAATAAAAGCATTGAAGGTTGCTAAGTGGAAGAGGTGAAGTGCTAACTTCTTATACCAAACGTAAGACTTACGAATAGCAGTATAAGGTTCCAACCTCTGGTCAACTCTATCTACACCTCCCATGTGCTTATTATAATCTAAAATGCACACAGGTTTGCGCACTTCAGCAACCTGGCCCCAAACAGTCACAGGGGAAGTACTCTCATCATGGATGGTACTTAGCATGTAGACATCCCTCTTATCTGAAAATTTCAAAGCTAGCAGCTCCTCGTTCCGCAAGGCACAGCACTGTCCTCTCTCAAGTTTTTTACAGACAAGCTCCCTTGGATAGCCTTTCCGGTTAGAACGGATTGTGCCACAAGCAACTGTGTCCACTCTAAACAATTCCTTGAACAATTGCACACCACTGTAGAAGTTATCTACATACAAATGGTGACCTTTGTTGAACAGTCGTCTACCAAGATCCCACACAATTTTCTCAGTAACTCCAAAAGTGGGAGGACAACCAGGGGGGTCAATATTGGAATCCCTACCAGTGTACACACGGAAACTATACACATATCCTGTCCTACTTTCAGACAGCATATACAATTTAATTCCATATCGTGCCCTTTTGCTAGGAATGTACTGCCTAAAAACCAAACGACCCTTGAAGAGGACCAAAGACTCGTCCACACTCTTTGCCTGGAACATAGACCTCCGAAAACCGATCTACAAAATGATCAAGGACAGGCCTAATCTTAAAAAGACGGTCAGAATCTGGGTGATCTCGTGGCAAGGCTAATGCATTGTCAACAAAATGCAGCATCCTAAGAAGAAGCAAATACCGATTACGACTCATGGTCGCTGGAAATATAGCTGTTGCCATCAAGGGACTAGTAGACCAATAAGAAGCCAGTGACGGCTTCCTTATCAACCCCATCAAAAAAGTCAAACCCAAAAACTTTTTTAACTCCTCCAAATTTGTGGGAATCCACTGGGCAGCTCTAGAGTGTGGCCTAAGTCTAGCAGCGTTGTCCCTCAAATGCTGCTCCGCATACAAATTAGTCTGCTCAACAATCTCTTCCAAAAACACATCATCCATGAATAACTCAAAGAAATTGATAGGCATAAAGTTCTCTGTATTGGCGTTACACCCCGGGAGACCAGTAAAGGCAGGCAACTCTGGCTGCTGCATGTTTGGGGCAACCCAGACATCAGGTCTTATAACGGGAAACCTTTCAGCCCCAGGTTGCTGCACTATTGGCACATCAATGTCCTCCTCTACAACAGGCCCTTCATCTGCACTGAGTGTGGCTTCATCATCAGAAGATTCCCCTCCAAGAGAAACATCACTGCCAGAATCTCTGACTTCCTCCTCTGCCTCAGATGCAGAGTCTGTCTCATAGTCATGATCAGACTGTGACTCAAAAAGCATACCAACCACCTGCTGAGCGGTGGTTCCTGCGGTTAGCCATGATATCTCCTGCTAAAATTAACTGGACAAATTCACCACCAACAACCAGCACTGTGTAAGACAAGTGACAAAGTGTAGCTTTGTTAGTAAGAGTTATAAACTCAAAAACTATTCCGCTCACTTGCCTGAAAAAGCTTGATTCACCAGCAACTACACAGCAATCACCAATGATATCCCACTAAAAATAAAGAAAGAAAGGCAAATTAGAAATAAGACAAAACAAATGTCATTGTGCACAAACCTAAGGACAATTTCACACACAATCCTGCATTTAGTACACCCCCTACAAACATGTCATTCATGCATGGCAACAATACTCCTTTGGAGTAAATTGTTTTTACTTACCTAAAACATGCAACTGTGCAAACTGCAGGTCAACCACTGCCAAAACCGCAAGGAGCCACAGCAAATAAAGCAAAAGCTTTGAACTAGAACAAAAAGGAGGAAAACATTTTTTATCACAAATGCAAAGACTTCTTCAGTTGACAAACACCCCACCATCAAACATTTAGAAATTGGTGCCTAAGTGGATTCTGCCATAGGGGCAGATGGGCCTACTAATAAAATAGACCTGTCTACCCCAAGGAAGCCAGAAAATACCTTTAGTAGTGTGTCCCCATGGAGAGCGACCCTTGCCAAAGGGGACAGCCCTCAAAAAAAAAAAAAAAAAAAAACACACAACACTATTCCTGGTGCCTAAGTGGCTTCTGCCCCCCTTGGGGGCAGGTGGGCCTAAGAAAATAGGCCCATCTGCCCCCAGGGGGTGTAGAAATGGGCAACAGGTCAATGCCCCCCTTGGGGGGGCGCCCCGTGACCAAGGGGACGCCCCCCCCCCCCCACAAAAATAAACAAATAAAAAAAAATCCCTGGCGTTCTAGTAGTTTCTGCCCCCCTTTGGGGCAGACCAGCCTAAAAATAATAGGCTGATCTGTCTCCAAGGGGTGCAGAAATGGCCTGGGTACATGTGCCCCCAAAGTGGGGGGCGACCCTTGCCCAAGGCCCCACCCATCCACTAACACACACACACACGCCCCCAGGGGGTGTAGAAATGGGCAACAGGTCAATGCCCCCCTTGGGGGGCGCCCCGTGACCAAGGGGACGCCCCCCCACAAAAATAAACAAATTAAAAAAAATCCCTGGCGTTCTAATAGTTTCTGCCCCCCTTGGGGGCAGACCAGCCTAAAAATAATAGGCTGATCTGTCTCCAAGGGGTGCAGAAATGGCCTGGGTACATGTGCCCCCAAAGTGGGGGGCGACCCTTGCCCAAGGCCCCACCCATCCACTAACACACACACACACACACACACACACACACACACACACACACACACACACACACACACACACACACACACACACACACTATCCCTGGTGTCTAAGTGGCTTCTGCCCCCCTTGGGGGCAGGTGGGCCTAAGAAAATAGGCCCATCTGCCCCCAGGGGGTGTAGAAATGGGCAACAGGTCAATGCCCCCCTTGGGGGGGCGCCCCGTGACCAAGGGGGCCCCCCGTGACCAAGGGGACGCCCCCCCCACAAAAATAAACAAATAAAAAAAAATCCCTGGCGTTCTAGTAGTTTCTGCCCCCCTTGGGGGCAGACCAGCCTAAAAATAATAGGCTGATCTGTCTCCAAGGGGTGCAGAAATGGCCTGGGTACATGTGCCCCCAAAGTGGGGGGCGACCCTTGCCCAAGGCCCCACCCATCCACTAACACACACACACACACACACACACACTATCCCTGGTGTCTAAGTGGCTTCTGCCCCCCTTGGGGGCAGGTGGGCCTAAGAAAATAGGCCCATCTGCCCCCAGGGGGTGTAGAAATGGGCAACAGGTCAATGCCCCCCTTGGGGGGGCACCCCGTGACCAAGGGGACTCCCCCCCACAAAAATAAACAAATAAAAAAAAATCGCTGGCGTTCTAATAGTTTCTGCCCCCCTTGGGGGCAGACCAGCCTAAAAATAATAGGCTGATCTGTCTCCAAGGGGTGCAGAAATGGCCTGGGTACATGTGCCCCCAAAGTGAGGGGCGACCCTTGCCCAAGGCCCCACCCATCCACTAACACACACACACACACACACACTATCCCTGGTGTCTAAGTGGCTTCTGCCCCCCTTGGGGGCAGGTGGGCCTAAGAAAATAGGCCCATCTGCCCCCAGGGGGTGTAGAAATGGGCAACAGGTCAATGCCCCCCTTGGGGGGGCGCCCCGTGACCAAGGGGACGCCCCCCCACAAAAATAAACAAATAAAAAAAAATCCCTGGCGTTCTAGTAGTTTCTGCCCCCCTTGGGGGCAGACCAGCCTAAAAATAATAGGCTGATCTGCCCTCAAGGGGGGCAGAAATGGCCCTAAAAGACATGCCCCCCAAAGGGGAGCGACCCTTGCCCAAGGGGGCGCCCCCCCATCCACTACACACACAATCCCTGGTGCCTAAGTGGCTTCTGCCCCCCTTGGGGGCAGATGGACCTAAAAAAAATAGGCCGATTTGCCCCCAAGGGGGGCAGGAAAGGCCAACAGTTCTCTGCCCCCTTGGGGGGGCGCCCCTTGCCCAAGGGGGCACCCCCCCCACACAAATACACATAAAAATAAAAAACCCTGGTGATCTAGTGTTTTCTGCCCCCCTTGGGGGCAGATCTGGCTAAAAAGTAGCCAATCTGCCCTCAAGGGGGGCAGAAATGGCCCGAAAAGACATGCCCCCCAAAGGGGAGCGACCCTTGCCCAAGGGGGCGCCCCCCCATCCACTACACACACAATCCCTGGTGCCTAAGTGGCTTCTGCCCCCCTTGGGGGCAGATGGACCTAAAAAAAATAGGCTGATCTGCCCCCAAGGGGGGCAGAAAAGGCCAACAGTTCTCTGCCCCCTTGGGGGGGGGCGCCCCTTGCCCAAGGGGTCACCCCCAACACATAAATGCAAAAAAAATAAATAATCCCTGGTGATCTAGTGTTTTCTGCCCCCCTTGGGGGCAGATCTGGCTGAAAAGTAGCCAATCTGCCCCCAAGGGGGGCAGAAATGGCCGTAGTAATTGCCCCCCTAAAGGGGAGCGACCCTTGCCCAAGGGGCCGCTCCCCGCGTGCCAAAAACAGTAAAAAAACAATAAAGATAACAAATCCCTGGTGTCTAGTGGGCATTCCTGCTGCCCGATCGCAATGCGATCGGGCAGCAGGAATGCTCAAAGAGACACAGGGGAAAAGGAAAAGCCTTTCCTTTTCCCCGGTGCCTCTTTAGCCCCAACCCCCCACCCACTGGGAAGAGGAACTCACCTCTTGACTCGTCGCCGCACAGGAAGCAAATGGCTTCCTGTGCGGCGAGGATCCCATAATGAAGTCAGCGCGCGATCGCGCGCTGACGTCATTATGGGGGGGTGGGGGGGTGGGGGGGTCGGGGGTGGAAGGGGAAGGGCTTCCCCTTCCATCCCCGACTTTGGGGGGTGGGAGGGAAGCACACAGAGGGAGCGAGAGCGCTCCCTCTGGGCTGTGTGCCGAGGACGTAGTGGTTACATCCTCGGCACAGCAGCACTGTGCCGGGGGACGTAACCACTACGTCCGCGGCACAGAAGGGGTTAAAGCCAGACCCATTGGCATGCCAATGTTTTTTTATTTTATCTCTTCCCGGCCAGCCAAACATGTCAGGATGACCGATTCATAAGTGAACGTTCTTTCCTTCCACCTTATGACTTAAAAACCATGAAGCTTATTTCTTTTTTGTTCATTTTTTTTATCTCGCCTACAGACCTTTGTAACTGTTTTTGTCAACGACCTATTGTTCACAGTAAATTATATACACACAATGGACTTTGGATCTGTCCCTTGTTTGCAAGTGGATGGTTTTATTGTGTAACTCAATTTCCTTATGTGGAAAAAGGTGTCCCTTACAGCCAACCTGTCCAGCCCCCACAGCAAACCCAGCGGTTTCATTGTAGGGGTTGTGGTGTCCACCACCCCTGGGTCCAAAGTCTGCAAGCTGCCCATCCTATTGTCACTCCGCCGGCCCAAATGACCCAAATTAATATGCTCACCTTGGCAAAAGTCTTGTCGCACCCTCAACCCTGAAGACTGCAAAATAGTGTTGGACCTGCAAGACACCTATTTCCGTATTCCTGTTCAGCTGGCCCATTGGTGCTACCTGCGGTTTGTGTTGGGAGAGGTGCATTTGCAGTTTGCTGCACTCCCCTTTGGTTTCACCAGCACCCCTCAGGTGTTATTGAAAAATGACAGCGGTGGTGAGAGCACATATTTGGAAGTCAGGGATGCTAGTCTTCCCCTACCTCAACGATTAGCTGTTGAAGATGGTCTCACCCTGGGCATTTGTTAGACACCTTTAGATGATTGTGAACCTTCTGTCATTTTTGGGGTTAACTATCAACATGACCGTGTCAAACTTCACTCCATCTCCAGCCCTCCCCTTGTTCTGGGCCATTCTATACACAGTTTGGTTTCCTGCCTTTCCTTTGGAAAGGAATCCAGGACATTCAGGCTATGATCCTGATCGTTTAACCTTGGTCCTGGATTTTGGTGAAGTCGATACTGAGGCAGCTGTGACTGATGGCCTCCTATATCTTGCAGGATGAGCACCTCAGTTGGCATATGCGGGTCTGCAGTGGGCTCTGAAGACCCAATGGGCTCAGCATCAGGAAGGCTTTTCCAACTACTACGTAAAATCTTGTGGAGACTACAAATGATCTGTAGTCAGTGGCAGACCTCCTTCCCTTTCCTACATGGAGTTGACATTGGAGACCGATGCATCACTTCTGGGTTGGGGCAGCCAACAGTGGTAGATGGCAATCAGAGGCCTATGGTCTCTGGCAGAGTCACAGCTTTAAATAAACGTTCTGGAGCTGAGGGACATCCCCCTGGCATTAAAGCCTTCCTGGGACAGGTGCTCATGAATAACACCATTGCCATGTGGTTTTGCAGCATGAATGATGGGTGGGAGCCATGGCCTCTGTGCTAGAAGGCTCTGCACCTCTAGACCCAACTGAATCCTCAGGGCATTTTTCTGACTGTCCACCATCTGGTGGGATAATTAAATGCCAGGACGGAAATACTCAACCAGCAACGTCTAGCAAATCACAGCTACCTCCGGAGGATGTCTTCCAGAAACTAGGAGATCCTTGGTTCGATCTTTTCACTGCCTCCAAGGCTTCACAGTGCAACACTTTTGAGGAAAGAGTTCCCAAGAAGGCTGTCTTGGAGACACATTCCCCTAGTGTGGGTGGAGCACTGAACTCCTATTTAGGCTACCTATTCTGCTTAGAATTCTGATGAAGATCAAGAATGATTGGGCTCAAATTGATCCTAGTGGATTGAGTTGGGATAGTGTGGCACCTGAAACTTTTGAGCTTCTGCATCTGTCCTATGATCAGGCTGCTGCTTTGGGAGGATCTTCTGTCACAGCAGCTAGGCAAGGTCTTGCTGTCACCTCTTCGCTATCTACACCTCCCTATGTGAAGATTGAGCGGCGGCAAATTACTGCATTTGATTCCCCTCCTGAAGAATTGGACGTCATCTTACCAATCAAGAATCCTTCCACAAACTCTGGCCTTGGTGTTGCACCCAAAACATGGGCACATATGAAAACTAAACTGTCAGATGTGTTACTGTTTGTTTTGTCTTTGGCCCAGCAAGGATGTGCATTGGGCACTGTTAAAAGATATTTGCTGGCATTTTCGTTATTTATGGGTTTACTAGACCAACAATCCTCAATTAAATCAGCTTTAGTGATATGTTTTCTCCGAGGTTTGGTCTGCATGTTCCCTCCCAAACCTTTTGTGATGCCAGAATGGGACCTTACGTTGATCCGTACTTGTATGTAATCCTTTTGAGCCTTTGCATAGTTGTTCCTTACTTCTCCTGACCCTGCAAGACTATCATCTCTTCACAATAACCTCAGCTCTTGCATGAGTGAGCTTCAAGCTCCATCAGTCCTGCCTCCCTACAACTTCTTCTTAGAGGGCAAACTGGTGCTGAGGGCTAGAGTGACCTTTCTTCTCAAATTTGTTATTTCCTTTTACGTTTGTCAGTTCATCACTCTTCTCATGTTATTTGCACCACCTCACACCTTGAAGAAGGAGGCGATGCTCCTTTACCTGGACCCCCAAAGAGTGCTCAACTTTTACAGTTATCATATTGAACAACGCATGCAGAAACTGGCTTAGTCCGTGTGGATAGTCTTTGGCATTAATATCTGCTACATGATGGCCAAGAAGCAGCCATTATAGGGGCTGATGGCCAATTCCGGGGCCAAGGCTGCTACCTCTTCATTAGCAGACAAAGTACCTTACTGTATATTTGTCAGGCTGCAACGAGTGTGTCAGTGCAGATGTTCATGAGACACTACTTACTTGACAGTCCAATCCAAAGGGAAGGGAATTTTGGCCATTCACTCTTCCCAGACATTTTGGTCCATGTCATTCCACAGACACATGAGCTGAGAGGAAATCCTTTGATATCTATTTTAAAGGTGGGGAATCTCTGGATAGAAGTATTCATTAGAAGAACAAGGTACTTTCCTTTGGTAATGCTCTTTCTGATGAACACTATCTACCCACAGATTTCTCACTGCTGTCCTGACTCCCCGTTTGGTGAAATAGAATACTTTTTTATCTAAAAAGGTTCCAAATTTTAGGTAAGCGCACTATTAGAAATTGGGTCTCTAGTTGGCAGAGGTATGCAACCTGGCCAGGAAGGGACCGCAATCCTAGTTAGTGTAAGTCACATACACAACCTAAATCCGCCCCTTGCTCACCCCAGTAGCTTGGCACAGAGCATGCAGGAATAACTTGAAGGCAATGTGTGTAAAGCATTTATGCAACACTGAATTACAGTAACACAGTAAAAGACGCCACAAAAAGACTCTCCACCAGGTTTGAAAAATATTTAATATTTATCTGATTAAAACAAGACCAAAACAACGGCAATCCAATAAGTAGATCCCGAGATATGCAGTTTTAAATATTTAGGTGAAAATAGAAGTGCCAACAGTGGTTATCTTGTCACGCTAGACAGGGACAAAGTCACAAGTTCAGGACTACCTTATTCTAGCGCCAAGCTGGCTAGAACGACAATACAGGGTCGTTGAGCCCTATTGTGGGTAGACAGGACAAGTCTATTCAGGTGTAAGGCAGTGCTAAGCTCCAACTGCAGCCCTTCCATCAAGCCAGTTAATGGCCCATAAAGGCCCATCAGGTCACAGCTAAACTCCCATTGTATGTGGCGGTCTGGAGGGAATGCACAAAACCCAGCCCAGACGTGTATTCATAGGCAGGAAGAGAAACAGATTGGTGAAAGTAAGAAAATGCCAGCTTTATAAAAGTAGCATTTTCCGACTTAAAATTTAAAATCTAACTTTATTATAAGTTGTGATTTTAAATTGTGAGTCCAGAGACACAAAACTCCACATTTCTATCTTTTTTCAGTTGGAAGTTACACTTAAAAGATGTTTTAAGGTAATCCCAATGTGATCCTATGGGAGAGATAGACCTCACAATAGTGGAAAAAAAAAAAATCACTACTTGGGCATGTTAACCTTAAAAAGTAAGGGTCCAACTTTTTCAGTGCACTGCATCCTGCCACTGGGACAAACCAGGACCTACTATAGGGGTGACTTACATGTAGGGCTTTAAGTGGGCCTGTTCCGGCCGGGTCTGAGCACCCGCAGTAATTTACAAGGGGGATTGAAACGGGTTCCTTTTGGGCTCCTGATTACTCCTCTTAATTAGTCAGCTTAAAAAAACGACAGCAGCACTAGTAAACCAAAGGTTAGAACGTTCCTGAGTAAAGCACCTTGTGAGAACCGGGAGACCCTGTCTTCTGTTGTATTTTTGTTCCCATACACTACAGCAGTAAATGATGAATCACAGACGTGTCTGCAATCAGACTGTTTTTGTTGTTTGCAGCTGCAGGAGGCAAGCCGGATGTTACCGTTCTAGGCCCTCTGTTGGGTGGGATAGAAAATAATGAATTTGTGTAAAAGATGTTTGGTCTCGGTCATCAGATCAGCAGCTTTTGCATGCAGCAAAGGTAAGCTGCTGTAATTAAAGTTGGTGTAGGCTTTTTGTTTGTATGATTGCTCCTGCCACGCTTTGCAGCAGGACTGGTATCGAGTGAAAAGAGCAAGTATCAATCTGCCTTTTTCCTCAAATGGAGAAAGTGCCATTTGTATAGTGCTTAATACCTCAGAAAAGGTATTTTCCTGCTTGGCTTGCATGTTTATGTGAATACACACCCAGAAGCTTTCAGTTAATAGCTACTTCATGCAACAATGTGATGGGTTTGGTGAAAGGTCCTTACAGAAAATATGCCTTGATTGACACACATAAATTAACATGCACCTTGTAAAGTGTTTTACTGCCTGTGATAAATATGCTGCTGCTGATTTCAGTTATTGTTAGTTGATTAAGGCTTGATGAATTTGTAAGAGGATTCTAGACTCACTTTACTTAGGCAACACTCTTATTTACATAATCCCCACCTCTAATAAAGTACTCTTGTGATGCTTCTGTGGTCACATCCCTATTAAAGACCACACTTGCTTTAGCCCAGTTAAAGCTCTGCTTACATGTGATAAAAAGGAAGGTTTGGGCCTGGCAAGTGGGTACGCTTGCCAGATCGAAATGGCAGTTTTAAACTGCACACACAGGCTTTGCAGTGGCAGGCCTTGTTGCATAGCTATTTTAGCCGTATTTTAGTCACATTATTGTAGCAAACTAGGCCTGCCGTTGTGCACTCTGTTACATTTTACATGGGTAGCAATTGCAGTAAATATGCAACAGCCCCTTACTGCACACTTAGGCCCAGGGTGGCCAAGTCACATTTGTTGTTGAAGCTTATCCAGCCTACAGAACAGAAACATTGTATTCTTGGTTTACTATTCCAGCAATTGATGGGAACACAAACACATTTCATCACTCTACACCTGCAAACATACCTGCACAATATAGAGCTTATGCATATTTAGAAATACCTTTATCTTATCAGGACCATAACAATTGGCTTGATGGCGCCCTACCACATACAATATTACACGTTAAGTTAGGTCCTCTGAGCAACGACGGTCTGACCTGGCCTTTATTAGTCACATATAAACCGCACCCTGATGCAGCAACCTTAGCAGTAGCTGAGGTTCACCGCTTATACAGAGCTCACTGGAATAAACAGACTGTTAGTACAGTTTGTAATACAAACACTAAATACTAACCCAGCACGTGCTGCCCCAGCACAACCACACACAGTTATGCCAGTCATTAACCTGGCAACTGTACATTCCATCATGGGTAAAGCATAAATGCGCTGGAAGCAGTCTTTTCCCATACGGGTTCTCAGGACAAACATAGTATCCTCACTATATGTTTGCCATTTGGGATGGTTTCCGCTATAAATAACTGCTATACATGAGGCACGGTATTTGCCACGCTCTATACTACCGCACACAGTACACCAACACTTACCCATCTTCCGGAGGTTTTAAAACAAATTTAAGATGAATACGGGGCTGCCCCGGCCCTGGATTTGGGGATGCAATTGATGTGCAATTTTGCCACTGTATCTTGAATCATATTAAGTAACCTTAAAGGGGTAGCAGTTCCACTAGCAGTGTGCATGCAGCTCTGGGACGTTCCTGAACAGGATCAAGAACGTGAGCTGCCAAAGATTATCACTGAGACCTACTCTAGTATTGGTCGAGATACTCTGGGGGCCAGACCAATTAAACCACAATTACAAGGTAGATGTAATAAAGATTCTACTAAGCAAGCACTTGAAGGTTCTAAAAAGCACGGGGGTAAAAAACAACAAACACCTAAAAAAGAAAGAAGAGAATATCCGCATTCAGAGACTTCTCAAAATAGATATAATCTTAGAAATAGAGATAATATAAAAACACTTAACAGATATCAATATACTGATCCACGCCAATCTCATTCCTTTTAGGACTCACCGGAAAAACTCAGTGAGAGAGGTGGGCAGTCAGAACAGCGAACCGAGTATGTGAGACTGAGAAAGGACTCACAACACTCCTCTGAACTTTCTGTTAAGAAAGAAGAGAACCTTCCCCCACAAAAACCCCAGTTCAAAAAGAAAAGGTGGCAGCAGTTGCAATACGACATGCCACTCAGAAAGAGGGCTTTAATGAAGAACAGGAAGTGGGCACTGGCACTGCTAGAGAGTGCAGCAGAGGTCACAAATGTTTGCGGGGATCTTCAAGAGCATCTGGAGGTGAAAGCACCTGATGACTTCTTACAAGTTGAGACTGCGGACGTGCGTGTCTCCACACCAGACAGGGTATATAAAGTAACTGTACAGTTAGAGTGAGATATTGAATGCACAAAAGACGCTATCCTTTGGGACAGCGTCGTCATTATTTGATATTTTATTGGCCGAAAAATATTGGCCACCAGAATCTGTCCCTGATCTCACCTATGGGGAAGTGATTATTGAAAAATCCTTTTTGCCCCTTGTTCCCAAAAAGCTCATTGAAATACACGCCATTGATTGGCAGTGGCACAAGCACCTGCGTTATACCGCAACCACGTAGGGTGGGATAACAATTCCCCCTATCATGTAATACCAATTAAAACCCAACCTCAACCCCAATACCCAATAAAGCATGAAGCAAAAGCACCTATGAGGGAAATCCTCAAATAATTACAGTATCAGGGTGTAATGGAACTTTGTGTTTCAGCAGTGAACAATCCATTTGCTTCCTGTTGCTAAACTTGACCATTCATATAGGATACATTTAGACTACAGAAATTTAAACAGTCACATATGCACATTTGCTATACAAAATGCACACAGCACTTATGAACAATATAGTGCACAAAAAATACAAAACGACCCTGGATATTTCCAATGGGTTCTTCTGCCAAACATAGCACCTGAAAGCAGGGACTTAACAAGTTTCAGCGCTTTATGCTCTCAGAAAAATATCTGCCAACTCCACAAGGGTACAAGAACAGTCCAGGACTGTCCTCAGCTCGTGTTAAATCTATTTTACACGACATTGACCCTGAGGCATTGCTATACGTTGATGGCATCTGCTTTAGGGATGACAATCTCATGCAACATATAAGACGGGTAGCCCGCATTGTTGTGGGATTTGCAGAATTCTGCTACAAGATAGCTTTCCTTAGTGTCCTGTTTTTGGGATATGAACTGTCGGATGAAGGCAAGAGCTTTGTGCCCCAACTTGTAGAAAAATGTATACAATAACAACCACCAAATACCATAAAGACGCTCCAGTCCTTACTGGGCATTTTACAATTTTGGCAGAACATACATTCCAGACTACGCAAAACGCATTAAACCATTATATGACTTAACACGTCCTGACTTTTTCCAGCAAATACTGGACAGTCGAACACACATGCATTCTCAGAGCATCACAAAAAGATATGCTTGAAGGAAAACACTTTCATACCTGTTAGGCCCCAGAAAAAAATGCAGAAAATGCTTCTTATATCAGTATATAATGACATTTGGAAACTTTCCCAGCAAGAAGCGGCTGCCCGGGTAAGGCAAATTGATCAGGAAAATTTACAGAAAGCATTAGTCGTTGTAGATAATGGTATTAACACCTTGTCTGACCTGATATAAACTTTAAATAACATTGTATCCTCTGCAGTAGATAAAATACAGAGTGACATGTCATCTTTACACCACGGACAGAGTCAGCTAAGGTCCATTATGCAGTTAGGTTCAACACTGAAAAAACTTAAAGCAGGTTGAGTTCCCTTACAACACGTTAGCGCAAGGGAAATATTTTCAATATTTAATTTAACGCGAGAACAACAAATAATGGCTTAGAAGGAAGCGACTTGGAAAAAAATAAAAACATTGAAAAGTTGCCTTTTACTGTGGCTGAAATACCATCTGCTGAATGGCTCATACATGGGGTTATAAATCTGCCTATTTCAACACTTCAATTTATATCCTGTCTAAAACATTTTAGGCAGATATGAAAGGCTGGGAGATAGGTACACACGAGGTGTGGGAGCTTCTCTTTTCATACAAATGTTTCAATGGCATGAAAGAGATCTTTCCTAGCGGTAGCGAATGCGAGCCTTCTGTGAGCCATTCAGTGGTTTGTAAACAGTTGTCCTTGCACACGGCATGAAATGCCTCGGCAGCAAACTTGGCTTGTTATCTGAAGGGAGTCCCAGTCCCCTTGATTAGACCTGTGTTCTAGGTGCTCTCAAATGGCAGCTATGTGCTCTTTAACAGTGAGAGCTGTTGTGGAATGCGAGCTGGAATAGCTTATATAATTTCGGTCTCCCAAATTGTCATATTTTACGGAAATGTCCTTTTTCCCCCTACACAACAGGGGGGTAGCAGACGTTTTGCCTCATATTGCTACTTTTGATGTGAATGTTGACATGTTTAGCAGACTCAAGGCTTTATTGTTTCAAAAGCATGTGGTGCTTAGATATGCATGCCAGACCTATATGCTTCAAGTTACAAGGTCATCCGCAGAGATTCAGTCCCTTTTAAGCACAAATTTTCTGAGACATTTTGGTGAACTTGTAGGACGAATAGTCAGCGTGTCCAGTACTACTGGAATCGCGCATTTCATTAAGGCTGTTGGTTCTCATTTCGTTCACACCTTCTCCTCTATATTTGGCTTAATACCTTCAGCCGTACACTCAATATTTTCAAGTATTTTCGGGGGATTTCCGATTACTTTGGCTATAATAGGTGGCATCTTGCTGCTGCTACTTTTTCTGCGCAGTGACTGTCCCATTACAGCAAGGAGGACTGAAGGCGCTTCCATCAGTACAACTGTGTCATGAACGCATGATGCAGTATTTCGGAGCACCATTCCTGGAGCAATTTGAGGGTGACTGGTCTCTGTCATTCAGACCGGTTTTGGATTGTGTGCAGCCCTTGTTTCGATGCCATTTGTGCCCTTTCGATTGTGCAATGAAACTCTGCCTTTTTTAGGAGGCGCTTACTTTCATTGGACACTGATCTGTTGATGTTCTCAAGAGGGCTTATTACCAGACATACGCATGAGGGTGTGTTGGCTACGGGAAGCTGTCTATGAGTTGCCCTTTGTGGAGACAGCAACTCTTAACTGAACGTTGGGCACAACAGGTATTGCTGCTGCCTCAGCTGGAGCTCATGCTTTGGAACATGAGTGCTCTGTGGTTTTCCTTGGCAATGATTTGGTTACTTTACCACCTGCCGAAGTGGAACATTTCCTGTCGTCAATTGTCCCTGATATAATTGGTGACTTTCAAAATGACACTGAACTTTGAATTTGGCTTTCCTTGGCGCCACTGTTGAAGTTTTAAATTGTCCTTCTTTTCCTTCACGCTCAAGTGTCTTTTTAACTAGAATTTATTGACATTTATGTTTATATGCCTTTATAAATAGATTTTATTAGGTTTTATTTTTTTGTTACTAGGCTTTCTAAACCACCTTTGAACCAGCAAGTGGAGGGTGTTGTATAGCTATTTTAGCCATATTTTAGACAGATTATTTTAGCAAACTAGGCCTGCCATTGTGCAATTTAGCCCAGTTACATTTTATTCAGCATTGTTTTATTTTTCTAGCAACCACATTTGCGGTATTTTATTTTTCTCTATCTAATTGTTCTTTTGCCTCATGACCATGACTGCATGCTGATTGCCTCGCTACAGCTGCTTGCTTAGACTGCAGAACCCCTGACATGGGGACGGTGTCTATCTAGACTATGCTAGACTACAGGCTTCCTTATTCAGGTATGAGGGATGTTGTTTTTCCCAAGGGGTAAACCTGAAGGGCGGACTAGGCATATTATTAAGTGCTCTAACATAGCTTAGGTAGGATAACTATTGTCGGAAGCTGACCTGGTGTGTGGTGGGTACCTAAGGTATGTTCACCTTATACCAGGTCCAGGTATCCCCTTTTAGTGTAGTGTAGGCAGAGTCTAGAAGCCTGGCTCTCTAGAGGTAGCTGTGGATGAGCAGCCAAGGCTTATCTAGGAGCAATGCAAAGCTCATGCAGTACCACTGTAGTCACCCAGCACTTACACACATAAAAGAAAACACTCAGTGTTACAAAATAAAGATAGTTTACTATGGTAACACAGCACCCTTAGGAGGTAGGTAATACACAAGATATATGCACTAGTAGGTATAAGGAAAGATAGAAAACAGTGCAAATCCTTGTAAACACAATAGAGTATAGTGACCTGGGGGAGCACAAACCATATACTAAATAAATGGAATGCGAGAGTTGGACCCCCCCCCCTAGGCAAGTGGAGTGTTTAGAGGGGTGCTGGGGGTACCAGGAAAGCACAAAGGTAAGTACCACAACACCCCCCAGCGACCAGGAAAGCAGGAGTAAATCACTAGAATTTCCCCAAAACACCCACTAAGAACAGACTGTCAAAACCCAGAGACGACCTCAAGAAACCAACAGTGGATTCCTGAAGAGGAAGACCTGTGGAAAGAGGGGACCAAGTCCAGAAGACACAGCAGAGTCCAGTGGGGGTAGGAGCCCCTACCCACCAAGTTGAGGATGCAGAAGTTGGCCAATGGTGAGTAAGGACCATCAGCACTGCAGACCTGGAGTCAGTTGAGTTCCTGGAGGATGCATGTGACGTCCCATGCGGGATGGAAGATTGCAGTCAGGGTTTGCATACTTGGATTCCACCAACAAGACTTGGCAAAGGCAAAATTATCGGTTGGCAGAAATTGGTGCTGACGGGGATCAGCAAGGTCCAGGAGGACTTAACCCAGGAGGGGGGAGTCAGAGGGGGCCCTCAGCATCACAGAGCCCACAGATGCACAGGCAGCACTCACAGGAGTCCCACAGGACGGGGACACAGAAATTGCAAATGGAGCCCACACAGCACTAGGAAAAGGAGTCCCATGCTGCAGGAGAGCTACTCAGGGAGCTGTGCATCGCAGGAAGGAGTGCTGGGAGCTGGAGCTGTGCGATTCCTGAAGACCCTATGGAAGAAGTGCCAACAAGCCTTGGCAGCTGCAAAAGATGCAGGGCACGGGGGTACTGTCCTGTGTGGGAAGGCAAGGGCTTACCCCCACCCAAGTGGGACAGCTGGTAGAGAGGACCGACGGGACCAGTTCCGACCACCCCCCATGATGCAGGATCCACACAGCTCAGCAGGAGAGGGGATCCACGCAGCCGGTCATCATTGCTGTTTGTGCCTGCAGATGCAGGGAGGGACTCCTTCACTCCAATGGAGAATCCTTCTTCTTTCCTGTGCAGACTGAAGACGGGCTGTCCTCAGAGGATGCACAACCAGGGAAATGTTGCAGAAGCTGAAAGGAGCTGTGGAAACAATGTTGCAGGCAAAGTCTTCGTCTTTGTTGCAGATTGTTGGGTCCTGGTCCAGATGCAGTTTCTTCAGTCACAAGTCGAAGTGGAGGTTGCAGAGGAATCCTGCTGCAATCTTGCAAGCCAAATCTGAGGAACCCCCCAAAAGAAAGACCCCAAATAGCCCTGAAAGGTAGATTGGTCCCCTAGCTGGGTGACCACCTATCAGGAGGGTGCTCTTACATCACCTGCCTGAACTGGCCACTCAGATGTCCCTGGAGTCCCTTCTCAACTTCTGATTCAAGATGGCAAAATCCAGGGACCCTCTGGAGGAGCTCTGGGCACCACCCACGGGGTGGTGATGGACAGGGGAGTGTCCAGTTTCACGCCAGAGAAGGAACTGGTGGTCCCTGAACCGTTGTAGACTGGTTTATGCATGGAGCATACCGGTGGCCACGGAAGGCTCCCCCTCCCTTGCGATGTAATACCTATTTCCAAAGGGAGAGGGTGTAACACCCCTCTCCCAAAGGAAATCCTTTGTTCTGCCTTCCTGAGTTTTAGCTGCTCAAGCAACAGGAGGGCAGAAACCTTTCTGTGAGGTGGCAGCAGCTTTACCTGCCTGGAAACCTCTGAAGGCTGTAGGAGCAATGATGGGGGTCCTCTAAGGAGCCCCTAGAGTGCACAGGATCATACAACCAATACTTGCAAAAGTATTGGGGTATGATTCCAGCTTGTTTGATACCAAACATGCCTATGTTCAGAGTTACCATTATGTAGCTGGACATAGGTAGTGACCTATGTCCAGTACATGCATAAAATGGCGTCCCCGCATTCATGAAGTCCAGGAAAATGGAACTGTAGTTGGTGGGGGCACCTTTTCTAGTGCAGGGGTGCCCTAACGCACAGGTACTTTCTCCCTGCCCCCTGGGCTAGGAGGGCCTGTTGACTTATAGTGACCTGGATGCAGTGAACTGGCAGTGAAAGGGTGCATGCACCTTTTCGTGCAGGCTGCAGTGGTAGGCCAGCATAACACTTTGTATGGGCTCCCTATGGGTGGCAAAATATATGCTGCATCCCATACGGATCCCCTGGTTTCCCAATTCCATATACTAGGGACTTATATGGGGCACTAGTGTGCCAAATGTGGGATGAAATACTGGGTATTGGGAGAGAGGGCATAATCACTGGGGTCCTGCTTAGCAAGATACCACTGAACACAGTCAAACACACTGACATCAGGCAGAAAAGGGGGTAACCATGCCAACAAGGAGGGTACTTTTCTACAAAACTCCCGCCCCCAAACAAAGGACAAGAAGGCCAACCTTGCCCACATGAGTTTTCATTGTCTAAGTGAAAATATCTGAAGAGTCCATCTGGATTGGAGTGGTTACTCCCAGGTCTATTTTCCGCTGTATAGTCCATTCCCTGTAGGGAAATGACCATCTTAAGAACTTGAGTTTTTCTCCCTTCATTTGTTTTAGTCATAAGAGAAATTTGTGGTCTGTTTGAACAATGAAGTGCGTACCAAAAAGGTATGGTATCAACTTCTTCAAGACTCAGACCACAGCTAAGGCCTCCCTCTCTATGGCTGGCCAAAACTTTTCTCTGGGGGTCAACATTCTGCTCATAAAAGCTACTGGTTGACTGTGGCCCTCTGTATTAAGTTGTGAGAGAACTGCCCCAACCCCTACCTCCGAAGCATCAGTTTGTACTATGAACTTCCTGTAGTAGTTAGGGAGTTTTAGAACAGGTGCAGAGCACCTGGGCTGTTTGAGTTCCTCAAAAGCTTTTTGACAGCTGGCTGACCACAATACCTTTTTAGGCATCTCCTTGGATGTGAGGTCATTAAGAGGGGCTACAATGGAGCCATAGTTCTTAATGAACCTCTTTGTAGTACTCAGTGAGGCCCAAGAAGGTTCTTACTTGGGTTTGTGTGGTAGGGGGAGTTCAATCCAAAATGATTTGGATTCCCCTCTAATGGCTGAATCTATTCTCCACCTACCAGGTGTCCCAGATAAACCACTTTCCCCTGCCCTATCTGGCACTTTGAGGCCTTGGTAGTGAGGCCTGGTTTTTGCAGAGACTCCAAAACATTCCAGAGGTGGACTGGGTGATCATCCGAGGTGGAGCTAAAAACAGTTATATCATCTAGATGTGCTGCACTATAGGCTTTCGAACCTTGGAAGACTGTGTTCACCAGCCTCTGAAAAGTGGCTGGTGCATTTTTCAAACCAAAGGGCATTACTGTCTATTGGTATTGCCTTCCGATGGTTGAAAATGCAGTTTTAGGTTTCGCCTCTTCTGATAACTTAATCTGCCAATAGCCAGCAGTGAGATCAAAAGTGTTAAGATACTTGCCAGTTGCCAGTGTATCTACGAGTTCATCTGCCCTAGGGATATGATGAGCATCAGTTGTTGTCACTGTGTTGAGCCCTCTTTAATCAACACAAAACCTCATCTCTCTTTTCCCATTTTGAGAGTGTAGTTTTGGAACTAAGACCACGTGGCTAGCCCAGCGATTGTCAGAGTGCTCAATCACTCCTAGATCTAGCATCTTTTCCACTTCCGCTTTGATACAGTCCCCTGCATGGTCAGGTTGCCTGTAGGTTTCATTCTTTACAGGTAAACTGTCCCCTGTGTCAGTGGTACGTTCACACCATGTGGTCTGACCAGGTGTAAGGGAAAACAGTTCAGAGAACTGCTCTAGGAGATTTCTGCAGTCTTGTTTTGGGGGCTCAGGGAGACAGTCAGCAAGGACTACTCCCTCAACTGAGCCATGAGCTGCAGAAGTCAAGAAGAGATCAGGGATAGGGTCACTCTCCTATTACTGTCCCTCATCAGTGGTCATGAGCAGGGTTAAGTCAGCCCTGTCGTAGTAGGGATTTAGGTGGTTCACATGAAGCACCCTGAGGGGGCTTCTAGAAGTACTTTGGTCAACCGAATAGGTGACCTTACCCTTCTTTTGCACTATAGTGTGGGGACCATTCCACTTGTCCTGGAGTACCGTGGGAGCCACAGGCTCCAGGACCCACACTTTCTACCCTGGCTGGTAAACTGTCAGACAGGTCATGCTTCTGCTTTTGCGGATCCTGGCTGGCCTGAAGGTTTTTAGTGGTCTTTTTCTTGTACTCTGCCATCCTTGATCTGAGGCCAATCTCATAATCCATAATATCTTGTTTAGGGGGCTTGAGAGGGTGCTCCCAACCCTCCTTCACAGGAGTAAGTGGACCCCTAACAGGGTGCTAAACAGAAGCTCAAAGGGGCTGTAGCCCTCTCCCTTCTGAGGGAAAAGGCAAAAAGGAAGCATGGTAATAGGACATCCCATATCCTCCTGAGTTTTTCAGAGAGTTCCATTATCATGCCTTTGAGAGTTTTGTTAAGCCGCTCAACTAACCCATCTTTTGGGGATAGGAAAGGGGGGGCGAACCTATAAGGCACTCCATACTCTTTCCATATAGCTTTCAAGTATGCAGACATGACGTTGCTACCCCTGTCTGATACTACCTCTTCTGGGGAGCCCACTCTCGAAAAAATACGCAGGAGGACTTTGGCCACTGCAGGAGCTGTATTGGTCCTTAGAGGTATGGATTCTGGATACCTGGTGGCAGGGTCCACCTTCAGCAGTAAGAATCTTTTTCCAGAAGGGGGCCAACAATGCCAAACCCTACCCTCTGAAAGGGTACCCCAAACACTGGTAGTGGAATTAAGGCACCCTTTGGGGTGCCACCTGTCTTTCCACTGGCTTGACAGGTGACACAGGAGTGACAAAACTTATTTGTGTCTTCAGACATATGAGGCAAGTGAAAGTGAGGTACTAGTCTGTCCCAAGTCTTAGTTTGCCCCAGGTGACCAGCTAGGGGATGTCATGTGCAAGGGTCAATAAAAGTTATCTGTATTGCAGAGGTACTACTAATCTCCTGGTGGCACCAGGTTTGGGTCCCCTTGGCTCTGAATACAGGAGGTTATCTTCCCTGTACGCCTCGTGGGTGCCACTGACATCTCCTGTTTCCTGTTGGACAGCTTACTGTCTCAAACCCTCTAGTGTGGGAGAAGTCTTTTGAGCCATACTTAACTCCTCCCTGGCAGGCCCCCGTGCACCAAAGAGCTTAGTTGGGTCAGCTTTGAGTTCTTCAGGGTTAGGTCTTATCCAGGGAATGGATTCCTCATCAAACAGGTAATCCTCAGTGCAGGGTGGGTAGGGAATAATTTCTAACCCTTTCTACCCTTGTTTTTAGGAATTTCCTGGTCCATTATTTCAGGATACAAGTTTCCCTGTTCCCTTTGCTTTGTGGCCTGAGCCCTTGTCAAAGCAAAGATGTGCACTGGAATACCCAACATTGCTGCATGGGCTTCCAACTCTGCTTAAGCCCAAGCTGAAGTCAATCCCTAGTAGACACTCTACTGTTAGGTCTGTGGACACTACAACTTTTTTAGGGCCTGTAAGCCCCCCCCCCCCCCCCATCCCCCCAGCTGAGATAAACAACTGCCATGGGGTGCTCACAGTATTGTTGTGGGCGTCATTCACTTTGTACTGATGACTAAGTAGGTGTTACTCAGGGGACCCCAGTTTTTCAGTCACCATGGTGACACTGACACCTGTGTCCCCGTAGGCCTCTGCCTGAATACCATTAATCAAGGGTTGCTGCTTGTACTTATCTGTGTTAAGGGGACAAGCAGCAAGGGTGGTAAAGTCCCCCATCGGAGACTAAAACAGCCTTAGTCGTTTCCCTAACTAAACCTGCCCCCACTACACTTCCCAGAGTTAGCCCTGCTACACCCTTTGATTGGTTATTATTATTATTACCACCACTACTGCTATTGCTAGGGGCACTAGAGGTAGGAGTGGGGGTTGTAGTGGTGGGTGGCTTGGTGTTTTTCGTAGGGCATGAGCTGTCTCCTAGCCTATGGCCTTTGTTCATACATATATAACACCATGGGTTTTTCACCTGATTGTGAGAGGAAGAGGTTTTAGACCCACCCCAGAGGAGTTTTGTAGGCCTGATGAAAACTCTTTATCTTTATCCCCACCTTTGTCATGTGACTTACCTGCTTCCTCCTTCTTGTTTTTGTCACCTCCTGTATGAGTTTTTCTGCTCACCCTAGTTCCGACCCACTTGTCTACCTTCTTACCCAATTCTTGGGCAGAGGTCAGATCTGAGTTGTCCACTAGATACTTGTGCAACAAATCAGACACACAATTAAGTATGTGCTCTCTAAGAATCAGGTAATATAAGCCCTCATTATCAGACATTTTGCTGCCATTTACCCAGCCTTCCAAAGCTTTAACAGAACAGTCCACAAAGTCTATCCAGTCTTGTGAGGACTATTTTCTAATCTCCCCGAACTTTATTTTATTTTGCTCAGTGGTGAGACCAGACCCATCTAAGAGTGCAGACTGAAGGATATTGTAGTTCTCTGTATCCTCTTATCTGACAATGAGAAGTCTATCCCTCCCCACTGCCTTTGAGGGACCCTCTGAACCTTACAGGCTAAGTGCAGAAAACCACTCACAAATATCATCCCCTATCTTGTAGGAAGGAACAATTTTGTGCAGATTGTTAGTCAAAAGAGCCCTCCCTGACCATGTGCTCCCTGAAATCTGAGCTGCTGCCACCATCGGGTGTTAGCCTCAACCCTTGCCTTTCCCTCTCAGCTACTAAGGCGTCCCTATCTACGGCTAGCTGTTGCTGCTGCAGCCTCAGCCTGGCCTCTTCCAGTCTGTTTCCTGAGCTCCCTGTCTAGAGAGTCGTCCTCTGGATTTGAGAAATTGGTCCCCTCAGACACTGAGGTGACAGGGGAATGGACAGAGGAGGATATGTCCCTAGGTTTACTGACCCTTTCCACTAGCCCTCTGGGTGTAAAGGGGGCCCTACTAGTAGGGCTTCCTTTCCCACTTCTTGCATTGCTTCCAGCTATGCTAGTGGGTCTGCCCTTTGAGGTATCATGTTGATAGCCGCCCCCCCCCCAAAGATCTAAAATTTCTTTTTCTAGCTCTGATGGGTTTGAATCTACTCCTTCCTTCCTCCTCCTCCCCCTCCTGGTCATCCTTGAGGAGCAGTCCTAAGAGCAGGCTCTTATTACGATTTCTTCCCCTGTCTAGCTTTCTTTAAGTACAGATTCCTTTCAATTCCTTGAAGTTCAGGTTCTCATAAGGAGAATCCATGGCCTCAGAGGTGTGCCCAGCTGTAGACATGGTATGCGTTAGAGTGGTGTAGGGTTTGCCTAATCTCCCTAAATTCTAGTGTCTATTAAGAAGTTTGGAGCAAGGGCTATTCCTAGACCCCTAGCTTACCCAAACCAAGAGACTAGATCCCTGACACTAGTTAGTATATGTACCTTTAAGTAAGGAGTGGTCTTTCCTGTGGAAAGTACCAGGTAACAGCAAATGTAGAAAGCTGGCCTGGTGTGCGGTGGGTACCTAAGGTACTTACACTTTATACCATGTCCAGTTATCACCTATTAGTGGAGTGTATCATAGGCAGTATCTAGACGCCAGGCTCTCTAGAGGTAGCTGTGGATGAGCAGCCAAGGTTTATCTAGGAGACATGCAAAGCTCATGCATTACCACTGTAGTCACATTGCACTAATACAGATGAAAGAAAACACTCAGTGTTACAAAAATAAAAGTAGTTGATTATGGTAACACAATACCAAAAATACTATAGAGGTAATACTTCCTTAGGAGGTAAGTAACACACACAATGTATACACTAGTAGTCAGAAATAGGCATAAGAACAGTTAGAAAACAGTGCAAATCAGTGTAAACGCAATAGATAATAGTGACCCTAGGGGGAGCACAAACCATACACTAAAATAAATGGAATACGAGAGTAGCCCCACCACCACCACCACCACCTAGGTTAGTGGAGTGGGGCACTGGGGGTACCAGGAAAGCACAAAGGTAAGTACCACAACACCCCCCAGCGACCAGGAAAGCAGTTGTAAATCACTAGAATTTTCCCAAAACACCCACTAAGAAGAAAAGAATAGGTTTGCAAAACCCAGAGACGACTGCAATAAACCAGCGGTGGATTCCTGAAGAGGAAGGCCTATGGAAAGAGGGGACCAAGTCCAGATGACACAGCTGAGTCCAGTGGGGTCAGGAGCCCCTACCCTCCAAGCTGAGGATGCAGAAGTTCGTTGATGGCGAGGAAGGACATTCAGCACTGCAGCCCTGGCGTTGAAGTCGAGATCCTGGAGGATGCAGGTGATGTCCCATGCCAGAAGGAAGATTGCAGTCTGGTTTGCATGTTCGGATTCCACCAACAAGCCTTGGCACAGGCAAAACTTGCAGTTGGCGGAAATTGGTGCTGACTGGGACCAGCAAGGTCCAGGAGGACTTAACCCAGGAAGGGGAGTAAGAGGGGCCCTTCAGTGTCACAAAGAGCCCACAGAAGCACAGGCACCACTCACAGGAGTCCCACAGGACGGGGACACAGAAGTTGCAAATGGAGCCCACACAACACTACGAAAAGGAGTCTAATGCCGCAGGAGAGCTACTCAGGGAACTGCGCGTCGCAGGAAGGAGTGCTGGGGGCTGGAGCTGCGCGATGCCGGAAGACCCTGTGGAAGAAGTACCAACAAGCTTTGGCAGCTGCAAAAGACGCGGTGCACGGGGGTACTGTCCTGATTGGTAAGGCAAGGGCTTACCTCCACCAAAGTGGGACAGCTGGTAGAGAGGACTGACTGGATCAATTCCAACCACCACCCTGATGCAGGATTCACGCAGCTCAGCATGGGAGGGGATCCACACAGCCGGTCATCATAGCTGTTTGTGCCTGCAGATGCAGGGAGGGACTCCTTCACTCTAATAGAGATTCCTTCTTCTTTCATGTGTAGACTGAAGACGGGCTGTCCTCAGAGGATGCACGGCGAGGGAAATGTTGCAATAGCTGGTAGGAGCTGTGGAAACAATGTTGCAGGCAACGTCTCCGTCTTTGTTGCAGACAGTTGGGTCCTGGAGAGTTCAGATGCAGTTTCTTTGGTCAGAATTCGAAGTGGAGGTTGCAGAGGAACCCTGCTGGAATCTTGCAAGACGAATCTGAGGAACCACCCAAAGATAGATGCTAAATAGCCCTGAAAGGGGGGATTGGCCACCTAGCTGGGTAACCATCTATCAAGAGGGGACTCTTACGTCACCTGTCTGACCTGGCCACTCAGATGCTCCCAGAGTTCCCTGCCAACCTTGGAGTCAAGATGGCAAAACCCTGTAACCCTCTGAAGGAGCTCTGGGCACCACCCCTGGGGTGGTGATCGACAGGGGAGTGGTCACTCCCCTTTCCATTGTCCAGTTTCGTGCCAGAGGAGGGATTGGAGATCACTGAACCAGTGTAGACCCCTCCCAAACCATGTAACACCTATTGCCAAAGGGAGAGAGTGTAATACCCCTCTCCCAAAGGACATCCTTTGTTCTGCTTTCCTGGGCTTGAGCTGCTTAAACAACAGAAGGGTAGAAACCTGTCTGTGCGGTGGCAGCAGCTTGGGCTGCTTGGAAAACCTAAGAAGGCTATAGGAGCAATGCTGGGGACCTCTAAGAGTGCACGGGATCATACAACTAAAACTTGCAAAAGTATTGGGGTATGATTCCAACATGTTTAAAACCAAACATGCATATGTTCGGAGTTACCATTATGTAGCTGGACATAGGTTGTGACCTATGTCCAGAGCATACATAAAATGGTGTCTCCGCACTCACTAAGTCCGGGATCATGGAACTGGAGTTCATGGGGGCACCTGTGCTAGTGCAGGGGTGCCCTCACACACAGGTACGTGCACCCTGCCCCCTGGGCTCAGAGGGCCTGCCATATGGGTGATTTATAATGATCTGGATGCAGTGAACTGGCAGTGAAAGGGTGAATGCACCTTTTCATGCAGGCTGCAATGGCAGGCCTGCAGAACATTTTGTATGGGCTCCCTATGGGTGGCATAATATATGCTGCAACCCATAGGGATCCCCTGGTAACCCAATGCCCTGGGTACTTGGGTACCATATACTAGGGACTTATAGGGGGGCACCAGTGTGCCAAGTGTGGGATGAAATACAGAGTTTTGGGAGAAAGAGCACCGGGGTCCTGGTTAGCAGGATCCCAGTGAACACAGTCAAACAGACTGACATCAGGCAGAAAAGGGGGTAACCATGCCAAGAAAGAGGGTACTTTCCTACAACTATATAACACTCCTATTAACAGTATGGTGGGACTGTTTTTGTGCTTCACCCTCCATTTCACAATTTTGCTTTTATTGTGTTTTTTCATCTAAGTTATTGCAATTCATGCCATTTTATCTAAGATGCAGTTACCCGGAAAACCTGGATTAGGCTCACAGGTGTCACATGGTGTGAAATTGTATTTAGTACCCCACAATCTATGCGGTTCTGCCGCCCAAATCCAGTAGCCTCATTAGGATAATGAGAACCTACGCGACAGCCTGATACTTGTTTAAAAGGCTACTGTAGTGGGTGGCACAATCAGTGCTGGAGTCCCACTAGTAGCATTTAGTTTACAGGCCCTGGGCTCATATAGTGCACTTTACTAGGGACTTACAAGTAAATTAAATATGCCAATTGTGGTTAAGCCAACGTTACTGTGTTTAGAGGAAAGAGCACATGCACTTTAGAACTGTTTAGCAGTAGTTAAGTTCCCAGAATCCTAAGACCACAAAAACAGGGTCAGACTGGAAGAATAGGAAAGTTTGGGGATGACCCTGCAGAAAGGGCCATTCCAACACACACTAGAACATACAGTTTTTGTGCCTGTGTCCGAGGGCATGGACGATGTCCAGAAAGAAACTGAAATCAGCGGGCTTGGCTGGCGCCCCCATGTGGCTCCAGTTTTCACGTCTAGGGCAGAGCGGAGTCACCTACTTATGTGAATGGGCTTTGTTGAAATAACTTCTGGATCCAGTCTGCAGCCTGGTGATGTTCTAAAGGTGAGGAATCTGCTGTTAGATACAGTATCCACAAGAAACTGCGATACCAGAGGTGAGTAACTTTATACTTGGAGGCTTGGGGTTTAGCAAGCAAAAGTTTGTTTAAATGCATAAAAGGATTAGCTCCTCTGAAGATTTTCAAATGAAAAAAATCAACTCACAGCGGCTTGTAGTAGACAGAAAGTGGTAGCTTCGGAGCTGAAATGCCCGGTGAGCATGTGCACACCCACAGGCCTTTATTGTTTGGAGGCATTCAACAACTCATCGCCAACCCATTCCCAGCTTAGAAAATGAGAGAAATTTACTTCTGGCAGTGGGGGGAGTAGAAGGCTTTCCTGGGGGCGGTGGGAGGTGGTTGTGGGGGGAGAGAATAGATCACCTCCTCCAGAAAATAACGTGGAGTTGTAGGGAAAATAGTTTTTCATGGGCAGAAAATATTTCCTACTGGGGAAAAACATAATTTGCATATACTCTGCAGATTTTCACATGAGCAAATATGTGTTTTGACTACATTTTGATAGGATGATAGGATTAGGTGTTATATGATGTAGAATTGTCGTTTCCAGGCCTACTATTATAAGCTCTTGTCAATTCCTGTAGTAAACTGTAAAACCGCACCTTTGTGACATACTTTAATAATGGGGCCACTAATTTATGTATTTGTACCATAATGTTACCCTTTATACTTTTACACAGATTCCCCATTATTACTATTTTTAATACTGATATGCATAAATCATGTTGCATTAAAAGACACCTTAAAGAAATGTTATTTTAAGTTACCCTGTAAAATTACTTGAAAGTATGCCAAAAACGCCTGTGACTTTGGTACATTATTTTAAATTTGCAGCTATTATTTGGATACAAAGTATTGCCAATTTTGTTTTGTTTTTCAGCATGTATTTGTCAGTAGTCGAGGAGCATTCTGGGATCATTAGAAGTAACCACAAATCACCCTGTATTCTGATATTCACCCTATATTTTAAACTTCTGAACACATTTAAATATGTGGGCTGAACTCTTTAGTTATTCCCTTGCAGTAGCCTCAATTAACTTGTTAGCCACGCTGAATCTCACACAAGTTCCCAGTGGTATTAATCATCAGACTGATCATTTGGCTTGACCTGATTTTTGCGTCTGATAACCTGGTGGAATCTGGTACTATTTTAGCAGTGGTTTAGAAAAAAATATCAAAAAGCAGCTTTCCTGGTTTCTGGAGTCAAATAATGTTCTACTTGAGCATCAGTTTTATTTCCTTCTATCTCGCTTGACTTAGACTGGCCTGGTCTTGGTTTCAGATGATCTTTGAACGCTGGCATATTAAGTCTGCCCCAGTGCCTTGGTGCATTTAGATCTTTCTACAGTGTCCCATACAGTGTCCCATGAGAAGCTGCTTGGGAGGCAGGCAGAAGTTGCAATCTCGGGACAGGCATTAAAGTGGTTTAAGCTTTACCTTGGCTTTTAATGCATCCGCCTCAACTCTCCACTCCCTCTTACTGCCAAACTCTTACAGCCTAAAGTTCAAGTTGGTGCAGTAGGAAGTTCTGCAGGGCTCCTTATTAAGCCCAACTCTTTATTATTATATATATATTAATTTGCTCGCTCAGTTAATTTGCAGTGAGTGCCTTAAATGTTGTGCTATGCTGATGACACACAGATTTTAATTTCTTAAAAGATTTCGGTTCCTAAGCTGTTGGTGATATTTCAAGTGTATGCTGGCGTTGGCCAGATGTTATGATGATAATTCATTAACATGTATCTTTGACTGGACAGAGGTCTTGGTTTTATCGGGTCTTGATTCTCAATCCTCTAAAAGCTCTTCCTTAAGATTTTTGGGAACACTGCAATCACTTTGGAAACAGTTCATAACTTGGGCTTCTATTCTGATGTTACTCTCACATTGAGTAATCAAATCAATCACTTATCCGTCATCTGTTTCTTTCTCATGCGATTATCATGCAGAATCCTTCCTTTTTCTTTATGCACAAGTTTGCTCACTGGTGGTGCAAGCAACGATTCCAAGTCACTTAGATTATTGTAATTCATTAAGCCTTGGCTTGCTGAAATGCCTCGAATGAACGCAATATCACTGAGACTCAAACTACAGGGGATTCATTTAGCATCTAGAGCACTGAACACACTTCACTGGGATATTGATTTCCAAACGTGTGATTTTAAAGTCACTCTGTCTGATCCATCATACCTTCTATGCTTGCAGATTTTGTTAGCTACAAAGGAAGTTTCGTCTTTACCTTTGGACCCGAAAGCGGAGGTGTTCTGATTCCGAAGTTCTGTTGTTGTAGAATGGGTGGTCGTGTCTTTTCAGTAAAAGTGGTGGAGCTTTGTAACTCACTACCTCCTTCTGTAATAGTTTCAGCAGCTATTATCTTTCCGTAAAGATTTGAAGACCTAGCTCGTCACACAATAACTCACTCTTTCTATGCTAGCACTATAACCCCATGCCAGTGCATCTTCTCAAACAACGGTCAAGCTCTATAAGTTATACATTTTTTTTTAATATACACCATTTATTGGTTATAATAGGTTGACAGCAGCAAGTTCTAAATAGAAAGGGACATCTTTGATCATGTGACAAAAATGACCAGTCAGTACAGTTCGTGACATAGATCGATACATGATTATCGCACCCAAAGTAAACCGCTCCACCTCCAAGGTGTAGAACTTCAAACATCATTGTTTGCAGAGCCATTATCAACAGTTGAAAAAAGCGCTTGCGAGCTCCCTGTGTCCTTAAATTTGGCGTGAAGCCCCCCCACTCTTAAGTCCCCTTTGCCTTATCATTCCATTTAACTTTTCGGAATAGCACCTCCTCCGCCACAGTCGATTCAGCCACATCTGTTACCCACTTAAGTACACTGGGGCCAGACTGGGCCATCCAAGTAATAACAACACTCCTTTTGGCCAGGCGTAGTAACAAGTGTAGTAACTTAAACTCCATTATCCTACCCTTCTGTCGTTTGATATTACCCAGTAAACAGCTGGATCCGCCGTTAATGGCACCCTCACCACAGCAGTCACTCGCACCACCAGAGTCAACCAGAAGGCATGAATAACATAGCAATCGCACACCAAGTGCAATAAGGAGCCCCGGGGGCTGAACACCTAGGACAGGTGCTGGGTTTAATAGGCTTGATTTTACATAGAAATGGAAGTGCTAGATGTGTGTGGTGAAGAAAAGGAAACGGGGTAAATTTTAACTTGGCATTGCAGGAGTTAAACTGTAACAACATGCATATCCTAATCCACAGTGCAGCTTCCAATGTCACTGTCACAGGGCGCCCGAGCGGGGCATGGAACATGCACGTAGTCGGCCAGTGTGACTCTGTAGAAATTAAAGACTAAGCAGTGACCCCCCACTCCGCTCCAGGAATCCCCGAAAGTGAGTGTCGTGGGCCATGTATCCTGAGCTATGGCTGTTATGCCAGTGTGGGTTAATTGCCCTGGCCAATTAGGGTAATCCCGACTAATTCATCTGTACCAATCTGGCTTTATGCTCAGGCGAAGCACTGCACTTAACCTATGGTGTCTTTATGACATCTTGGGACAGGTTTCTGAAATTCAGAAAGATGCACTGGTCCTATCCCTAGTTGCGAGAATAGCCCTTGACACGATCGAGTGGCCCTTCCTATTTGCGGTCCTTGCTCAATTGAGCTTTGGCCCACGTTTTCTGAAATTAATACAACTCTTATACGCAGGACCCCTAGCAAGGGTGATAGTGAAAGGTGACACATCCTCAACTTTCCGCCTCCAATGTGGAACAAGACAGGGCTGCCCTCTCTCCCCCTTAATTGTTGCACTGTTGATAGAGCTTTTGGCAGAGTGGATTAGACAGGACCCATTGATCAGGGGGCTGAGGTGTACAGAGGGCTGGGAAGACATTCTTTTATATGTCACCAACCATGTTAACACCCTTGACAGGATAATGCATATTTTTACACTATACCGACAACACTCTGGATACACAATTATCTGGAACAAGTCCCAGATGTACCTCCTTAGCGGCCGTGTGCTGAGACTGCCCAGTGACTGTAAGGCCATTGTTTTAACAGACTGCTTCCGCTACTTGGGTATCTATGTTGCAGTGGATCCAGGCTACTTTCTTGCACGAAATCTAGAACTCCTGCTCTTACACTTGAAACGAGATGTTCACCACTGGAAAGACTTACCGCTGATGCTCCTTGGGAAAGCTGCATTATTGAAAATGATGGCATTGCCACATTTTTAATATATACTTCAAAATACACTCTACCCAGTCCTGACATCTAATTTCCACAATATGAACAGGCAAATTTGTACATTGCTCTGGGATGGGGGGATGCCAAGGATTGCCCTGAAAATTGTACACAACATTAGTATGATGGTGGGATTCGCCTGCTTGATGTACAGAAATATTACTGGGCAGCGCAACTAGTGGTAATTAATCACTGGGTACATGCCCCGAAGAGGTATCAGCCTACTGTATGGACCGACATGTTTTGTGACACGGGGGATGTCTCAGGGCCATATATGGAGAGAAGCGCAGCACACCCCTCCCAAAACCTACAGCAATCACTATATCAGCTTGGCACATGGCAGTGAATGCCTTGGGCTGGAGGGATAAAATCACACAAGTCACTCCCTCCGCTAGATTGGGTATGCCAGGGAAGCAGAGGGGTTTTGATAAATGCATTGCAACTAGTGGTGCACCACAACTAGTGGCAATTATCATTGGGTACATGCCCCCTAAGAGGAACCGGCCTACAGTATGGACAGACATGTTATGTGACCCGGTGGCTATCTCCGGGCAACATAGTGAAGCGCAGCACGCCCCTTCCAAATTTACAGCAATCTCTCTATCTATGTGGGCTGGAGGATAAAATCACGCAAGGCACTTCCCTGTGGGATTCTGCTTGATTGGGTGTGCTGGGGAAGCACAGGGTTTTGATAAATGGGACCCCATTGACCTCTACAAGGTGGAGGACCTCTGGAAGGGAGGAGAGATGATTCCCTTCCTGGAACTCCAAAAAGAATACCAGTTGGCCGCACCAGAAACATAACGATACCTAAATACGACATACACTGTTGAAGGCAATACCAAAGGGAAACAACCTCCCCGAGGCATACCTATTTAAAGATGGTTGGATAGATGACGCCATGCCCAAAAAGGCTATGTCCCTTACCTATCGTAAACTACTGAACAACTCCTCCGAACCCTTGGCCACACTACAATTGTGATGAGAACAAGATCTCGATTTTCAAGAAGATGATGAATGATTGTCTGCTCTGTCTTCACCTCAGAGGTGGCCATACGACATAGGTTCTGGCTGGTGCAGCTCAAAATCCTACATAGGTGCTATTATGCCTGCACTACTCTGGAAAAAAGTTAGGAGGGCTCCAACTGCAATGTGTCATAGTAACTGTGGTTAAGTGGGAATTTTTTTTCCGTATGATCTGGAGTTGTCCTGTCATCCAGCAATAATGGGAGTCAGTAGTTAATTGTTAAATACAGTGAGTGGGAGTGACATGGAGGCCTCCGCTAAGTGGGGCCTCCTAAACGTTTGGGAGGAAACAGACCTCACCAAGATGGTCCAGATCTGGGTGATATTAGGATTGATGATAGCCAAATGTAAAAAAGCAAGAATCTGGTGGGCTGAGATGGCACTACGGCTGTGTGACTGGAAGAAAGACATGGATTGGTGCATGGTTGCAGAAAGGGCGGTCTGAAAAAATGGGCTAAAATATGAAGTGGGTGGGACGATTACTGAGGTGGACTCTGTGTCCCACTGGTGAACAGTGGTCAAGACGCTCGACGCATGAGAATTTTCACTACTAATGCGAGTCCTTAAATGGTATTGGGGTGGGTAGACGTGAGGGATTTGAAGAGTGAGGGACAATAGCAATTTTACGACAGAGTTTTGAAACTATATGACTTTGTTTAGTTTTGGTGTGATTTTAGCTAGTATTGAATTCCAGTTAAAATATATTTTTTTTTAATTGCCCTATCCCTACTTCATAATGATCGTGTGCCACCTTCAAGGATTGGAACTCCTCGTTAGGGTACAAATCTTCGAGGGTCTCACAGCCTCCCTCTCTCCTGGCAGCCACATCCACTAATTCCACTAGAACTCAGAATGTTGGCAAGTCCTTTCCCATAGTGAGGCTGTGTGTTTGATAAGGTATGGCACCGGGGATGTATCACGACCACCCACCTTCAGGAGCTGCGGAAGTTCTGAAACACATGTCCTCTCTCAGGAGTGATTTCTCCCAGTTAACCCCCTGTGTGAGCCAGTGTGCTGTGTGCTTGATTTGTGAAGTCAAGTAGTACCATTCCAGGTTTAGGACCGTCATTCCCGCCTCCACTAATGGGAGCATAAGGAGATTTCCCGCTACTCTGCTTCTACCTCCTGCCCATATCCAGGTAGTATAGAGGCAGTGCAATCTCCGAAAGACCGAGCGGGGAAGGGTTTCAAACAAGTGTTGCATTGTGTAGAGGCATCTAAGTGGTGTAATAGAAGGTAGCAGGACCTCAGTGGGGCAGGGAGATTACAGAAGGTGCCATCTGCTTGAAGGGATACCAGATGGTTAACCGCTTCCGCCTTAGTACCCCAGTCAGCTAACTCCTGTTGAATCTGGATGGTCAGAGGCTCCAGTGCTATGGCAAAGAGAAGAGGGGATCGCAGACTCCTGTGGTGTCTGCTCCTGCCCACTGCCTTTGGGATTGAGCCCAGGCAGCAAACTTTCACTCTTGCAGTGGGATCAGTATATAAGAGGTGCACACGCATAGCATAAAGTGCACATCAATCCCCAACACCTCCAAAACCTTCATAAGGTAATACCAATTACCTGTATCAAAGGCTTTGGCAATGGCAACAGACAATTGCCAGCTTCTCATTTATGTCCTTCATCTCATGCAGAACCTTTGCAAGTTTATAGTAGTATTAAGCTCAAGAATGAAACTGCATTGGTTATTATGGATTAACGGGGAAATCACTGGGCTCATTCTGAGGGCTAGTGCTTTGCAGAGCACTTTTATGTCTGTATTATTCATTGTAAGATGGTGGTAGGCCGATGGGTTTGATCCATTAGAGCCAGGTTTCAAGACCATAGAGATGCAGCCCTGGAAGAATGTCCCTGCTCTCCTGGTACCCCCCCCATCCCCCCCGGCAGCTGCTTGTGTGACCACGGGAGCAAAGGCTTGGTAAAATTCAGGATGGAAAGCATCAGTGCCTGGTTAGTTCTGGTTAGTGCTGCCCGTCCTCCTCTAAGGTAGGTGGGCCACACCATCTCCTTAGCAAGAGACTGGCAGAGCATTCAAGAAGCCAGCAAGTCACTCTGGGTCAGATGGCTGCGTTCTACAGTACACTTGCTGTAGGTGGTCCTTAAAAACGTTTACTATACCCTTTTGAATGTACACTTCCTGCCCCTGAAAAGACCTAAGTTGAAGAATGGAAAGGAGAGCTGTCTCGTGGCGCAGTATCCCGGCTAAAAGTCCCCCAGACCTGTCTTCCTCCATGTGGAGTAGCTTCCGATAAGACTTCAAAGTATATTTCTTCAGCCTATTCCAGACAAACTTCACCAGCCTCTGTGAGAAACTCCCCCACTGTGTCCCTCCTCGTCATCTGGAGGTAGCTGTTGAATATGCACCAGCTCCTCCTCTCTCTGTATGAGCTCTGCTTGAAGCATGCACCGCACACCACATGAGTCTAATGCATTGCCTCCATATTACTGCCTCATGGTCTCCCATTAAATCGTCATACTATGCGTGGGGATCCAGTTAAGCTCAAAGAACTCTGTAATGGCACCCAGTAAGGTCTCCCTGCCTATAGTATATTGCAGCAGTTCCAGAGGCAGCCTCCAAATGTACGGAGACTGGCTACTTCTCCCCCATTCCATCTCACAGCACACAGGGGCATGATCAGAGAGCTAGTGGGATAGATGCATCACCGCTAGGACCCTAGAACCCAGGGGGTCTAATAATAAGATGCAGTCAAGTCTTCTAAAGGTGCCATGTGTTTGGGAGTAATGTTTATTCTCTTGAATTGGGATGGGAAGCCCTCCGAATATCACAGAGCCCCAATTGATCTGTAACCTCTTGCACTGCAGCTGTCCTTTTAGGTTTAGTGTTAAAGCGGGTGGCTGTTGATCAAAGGTAACATCCAAGATGCAAATAAAGTCCCCAGCCCACAGCACTCGGGAGTACATTGCCGGGAAAACAATATCACACAGGGTGAAATAAATCGACTCATCCTCAATATTGGGCCTATATATTTTAACAAAGGGGACCTCCACCCCATCAAGACTACCCTGGAGTAGCAAGTAACATCCTTCTGCATCTCCCTTGATATAATTGGGGCAAATGGCACCCCAGGGGCCAACCAGACCATAACACCTTTTGAGAAGAATGATTAATTAGCATTATACACCTGACCCCTCTACTTCCTAGTCAGTTTTGCGTCTTCCACATCAGTGAGGTGGGTTTCCGGTAGGCACTCAATATCAACACTGTCTCCTAAGGAGTGATAACACACTCTAATGTTTTTTATATGAACCTATATAAGTTCAAGGTGTGCTCATTATGTCCTAGTGCATACTGGTAGAACAGCATGACCCTCCCCTTGTCAAGATGGTAATGAACCCATGAAAAAAAGGACAGGTAACAACACAACCTCCCGCTCCTAAAGCCGGACAAGTAAGACTAAACCTTAATATTGTACATGTCAAAATATTTTGAAGTGTCAGGACGTACACTGTCGATATCCAACTCCTCATAGGAAAAAAACAAAAACAAAAAAGAAACACCCCTCCCCACCACAAATAAAAATAAATATGAGATCATAGACACACCAGTAAGGAGAAACAAGAGGAACCTCAGCAAAATGAGACCAAAACCTAAATATCAAGTACCAGAAGCCCAGTAATGTTACCACTCAAGGACTTTCAAGAGACCCCTAACCTCCCAAGTGGTGCTGGCAGACCCCACACATTCAAGCAATCTACTCTTGTCATGCAGCAGACAGTGCAGAGCAAATAACCACCCAAGTAATTTAAAGCGATTAATTCCCCCCAACATAGACCGCACCCCGTAGGGCTCCAGATAAACAGTTAGCGCCCCCTTCCCCCAGCACGCAGCAGGGGAGTCTCCTTGGCAGTCTCATGCAACTGGGGCATCATTATCAGTCCTTCATAATGGCACAGTGTCAGGGGGCTCAAAAAGTGCACCTCTCAGCCACTATTACACACAGTATAGTCGAGTAAACAAGCATGTATTTAATGTCCATGACAAGCAGTTGTTTCTTGACCACCAAGAACCATTTGTGGTACTCCTGGACCTTCCGTTTGCAATAAGGGTAGATTGCTATGTTTCTATTCTCATACTGTGGGACAGAGACCCAACTGGCTGCCCTCAAGATTGCATCCCTGTCTCTATAATTTAACATGTGTGAAATGAATCCCCTCGGGGAAGGGCATAGCGATGCCAACGCCTTGTGCCCCCTTTCTATAACAAGAGTCAGAGAGCCCTCTTGACCCTTTTTACACCTTTTGTTTCAAAAATTGTTACGCAGACCCTTCCAGATTCATGTGCCACACCAAGGGCAGCAGGTAGCAAACAGTATCAGTTCAAGTGTTCCCTCACAGGGACTTCCCCACGTCACTCTCAGCGAGGTTCCTGAGACTCAGTGGGGCCTGCCAGCGGTAGTTCAGGGTCCGTGCAGTCTGGGGACACCGAATCGAGACACCCGCAGAGCAGCCAAGACACCTCCATGAAGGAAGGCTTCCAGCGGTAATTGCAGAGGAATACTGCTGGGACCAGCACCGGGTGCCAGGTTCTTCTGACAGCCCACCAAGGCGGCCCAGTAGTATCAGGGCTCCCGCCAGCTGCAAGCTACCAAAGGCTGGTCCCAAGATGTGGCCTCCCCGGGTAGAGCTCCGCTTCAGGAGTGTTTGCGGGCAATAATGATGTGGTGCAATAGCAGGCACACCCCACTGCCGCACACAGAGCCCAAGTCTGTCAGTTTCTGCAGGCCTCAGTCACGCTGCTGCGTCTGCTACAGCGAGCAGCCTCCTCTGCCCTTGCGGGAGCCGTGATAAAGTTTTCTGCCCACCCCAGAGCCTTACGGGGGTAAAGGCATGTGGGCTATATTGAAGCGAGCCACAGAGTTAGTCTGTGCAGGCTGGATGGTGCAGGATTTAGGGGTGGGGAGACGGAGCTTGTTAGAGATGCGTCCCGTCACCATCTTGGTTGGCCACACCCCTCTATAAGTTGTACTGAATTACATTACCTTTAAGTGTAAACATCTCTACCCAGTTCCCTCATATCAGACACTCTTAAGCAGGGAATCATGCACACCACCTTAGCCAGTTTACATAAAAGTTCTGTCCTATAGTTTTATTGCCAAGTTAGGTTAGGAATACATTTAGAACATTATTTACATCCCACAGTTTTTAGTATCGCTGTTTAGGTGGAAAGTAGAGACCAATGCCCCTCAGTAGTTTCCTGACCATGGGATGTTCCCCAACCAGGGTTACATCATCTGGAATATGCCCAGTTGATACGGCAGAACGAAAAGTATTTACTGACGTCTAAGCCAGTCCCTCTGTAGCCAGATCAGCTAGATAATTCAGAACAAGATCGGACCCTACAGGATCTAGATGTCTTTGCACATACCAACCAACCCATCTTTCCCAAGCTGATCTGTACTGTTTTTACATTTGTTTCATCCAAAGACATTTCTATGAGTTCCTCAGCCTTCTCTGATCATAAAGGGATATTCCAGCGTTCCTGGTAATCATCCAAGCCATGACTGACTAGTAAGCTACTCTGTACCACTGGTGGAAATTCCTTCAGGACTCTGCAGGATGCTCTAATGATGGGGGAGCCGTCTCAGAAAATCCCAGGAAAGTTCCACTAGAACTGGATACCACAGTTCAAATTAACACATCAGAAATCCCTAACACAGTGTCTGCTTACTGTGTCCTGTTCTGAGCTGACACCACAAAATGAGGGATGGCGTACCTCTACTGACTCTAGTCTTGTAGAAAGGCATCCATTGGCAAAGCTTATGGATTTGGCCTCCATGTGTAGTACCTTTAACTTTCATCATACAGTTGGGACACACAACTCAACTGAAAAAAATCCCTATCTGAGAGCTAGGCTATAGTCGACCCACTTGTTTGGTTTCCACATGCTATACTGCCAATCAGTTACCACATTCCCCGCTTCAGTCTTCTGCTGTCACCGCTTCCTGATTCTCCAGACAGAAGTGTAAAAAATCTTTGGTGACTTTGTCAGGACGTTCAATCTCATTCCTCCCTGGTGGTTGATGTAACGCTTCATCAGATGTTTTCCTTCTTCGGCAGGGCACATCACTCTGCTCTCTCTCTGGTCTAGCACTTGACTGTGAAGGACACAACCAATATTTCCAGTTGACTGAGCTGTAATCCCAATATCTGCTCCCACCATCACCCTCTTGCAGACAGTACTTCTTCTCTAGCACCTTTCACCAATCTGGATCTGATCCGAAAGTGACTTGCCCAATCCATGCCTCCATTTGGCCAGGCTACTACTCTGTGGCATCTTTCGAAAAAACAACCATCTTTAAGTAGGTGGGACCCCTCCAAAGATGGAAAGCTTTGTCTTTGAAGGTCTGTGTAATTAAGTGGCCAAGGAAACAGAGTTTGAATTGATGATGAGAGAAGGTTTATGACTTTCACTAACTGATGCAGCGAAGTCCTGGATCTGGAGAGCACTCTCCTTAGTTAATGTTGGATGTGCGCTACATTCTTTGATGAAAGATTGTGGGTTGCTTTGCCTGAGTTTTTGATAAAATGTAGGATCAACATCTTCTGGGATGGACTCAACAGATATCTCTGTGTTTATAACAAAATCTAGTCCACTGGGCACTGATGAGGATGTTGTGTAGATAGACGAAGAGTCATATCCTCTGTGCCCAAAGCAACCCTTCACTGCCTTTTTCAAAGCCATACTTTGCTAGAAATGTGGCCACTTTGCCATCTACTTCTGATGTCATAAATGCATTCCTATCCAGAGTGCGACATTCAGCCCTAAGGCAGTACTGTGCCTCCTTTTCTAGTGGCGTATGGAGGCAATCACCCACTTTACTCCCCAGTACCCCTTGTGAGAACCACAAGTTTGTCTTCTGGGTCGATCATATTAGAAAGATCAGTGGGGCTTTTTTCTAGCCTTATCTGCTAGGAAATGCCTCACCTTCTTAGTGTCTGACCTGGGACACCGGGGCATGGCCGTGTTGTGATCACCTTACAAATCCCGTTGGCTCACATCCGACAAGTCGTAACCCATGTAATGATCACCTTCATTTGGCGAAAAAACAGAGGGGTGGCAGCGTCACCTACGCTTTCTTGCTTTTTCAAACCCTGTAGTGTCTGGTAATTACATAAGAAGCTCCAC
The DNA here is from genome assembly GCF_031143425.1 of Pleurodeles waltl. NCBI lineage: Eukaryota > Metazoa > Chordata > Amphibia > Caudata > Salamandridae > Pleurodeles > Pleurodeles waltl. The sequence continues at coordinate 853,784,923 of NC_090444.1, forward strand.
GCAGTGCTAAGCTCCAAGTAGTTTATTCACATCATAACAAGGTCTCCATCCATAACTCACCCCTCCAGCGAAGGACCAACAGCTGGCTAGGAATTGTCACCTCTTACAACATTTACATTCCAAGAAAATGAGCATAATACAGTTTCTGCAAAGCTCAAGTGTTAAACCTGAATACCACACATCTTCCCTGTAGGAGGCTGGACTGGCTTGTAGTGAGTACCAAGGGGTACTTGCACCTTGCACCAGGCCCAGTTATCCCTTATTAGTGTATAGGGTGTCTAGCAGCTTAGGCTGATAGATAATGGTAGCTTAGCAGAGCAGCTTAGGCTGAACTAGGAGACGTGTGAAGCTACTACAGTACCACTCAGTGTCATATGCACAATATCATAAGAAAACACAATACACAGTTATACTAAAAATAAAGGTACTTTATTTTTATGACAATATGCCAAAGTATCTTAGAGTGTACCCTCAGTGAGAGGATAGGAAATATACACAAGATATATATACACAATAGCAAAAATATGCAGTATAGTCTTAGAAAACAGTGCAAACAATGTATAGTTACAATAGGATGCAATGGGGAAACATAGGGATAGGGGCAACACAAACCATATACTCCAAAAGTGGAATGTGAACCACGAATGGACCCCAAACCTATGTGACCTTGTAGAGGGTCGCTGGGACTATTAGAAAATAGTGAGAGTTAGAAAAATAACCCTCCCCAAGACCCTGAAAAGTGAGTGCAAAGTGCACTAAAGTTCCCCTAAGGACAAAAGAGTCGTGTTAGAGGAATAATGCAGGAAAGACACAAACCAGCAATGCAACAACTGTGGATTTCCAATCTAGGGTACCTGTGGAACAAGGGGACCAAGTCCAAAAGTCACAAGCAAGTCGGAGATGGGCAGATGCCCAGGAAATGCCAGCTGCGGGTGCAAAGAAGCTTCGACTGGACAGAAGAAGCTGAGGATTCTGCAGGAACGAAAAGGGCTAGAGACTTCCCCTTTGGTGGACGGATCCCTCTCGCCTTGGAGAGTCGTGCAGAAGTGTTTTCCCGCCGGAAGGACGCCAACAAGCCTTGCTACACGCAAATCGTGCGTTTGGCGTTTTTGGACGCTGCTGGGGCCCAGGAGGGACCAGGAGGTCGCAAATTGGACCTGCAGAGAGAGGGGACGTCGAGCAAGACAAAGAGCCCTCACTGAAGCAGGTAGCACCCGGAGAAGTGCCAGAAACAGGCACTACGAGGATGCGTGAAACGGTGCTCGCCGAAGTTGCACAAAGGAGTCCCACGTCGCCGGAGACCAACTTAGAAAGTCGTGCAATGCAGGTTAGAGTGCCGTGGACCCAGGCTTGGCTGTGCACAAAGGATTTCTGCCGGAAGTGCACAGGGGCCGGAGTAGCTGCAAAGTCGCGGTTCCCAGCAATGCAGCCCAGCGAGGTGAGGCAAGGACTTACCTCCACCAAACTTGGGCTGAAGAGTCACTGGACTGTGGGGGTCACTTGGACAGTGTCGCTGGATTCGAGGGACCTCGCTCGTCGTGCTGAGAGGAGACCCAAGGGACCGGTAATGCAGCTTTTTGGTGCCTGCGGTTGCAGGGGGAAGATTCCGTCGACCCACGGGAGATTTCTTCGGAGCTTCTGGTGCAGAGAGGAGGCAGACTACCCCCACAGCATGCACAAGCAGGAAAACAGTCGAGAAGGCGGCAGGATCAGCGTTACAGAGTTGCAGTAGTCGTCTTTGCTACTATGTTGCAGGTTTGCAGGCTTCCAGCGCGGTCAGCGGTCGATTCCTTATCAGAAGGTGAAGAGGGAGATGCAGAGGAACTCGGCTGAGCTCATGCATTCGTTATCTAAAGTTTCCCCAGAGACAGAGACCCTAAATAGCCAGAAAAGAGGGTTTGGCTACCTAGGAGAGAGGAAAGGCTACTAACACCTGAAGGAGCCTATCAGCAGGAGTCTCTGACGTCACCTGGTGGCACTGGCCACTCAGAGCAGTCCAGTGTGCCAGCAGCACCTCTGTTTCCAAGATGGCAGAGGTCTGGAGCACACTGGAGGAGCTCTGGACACCTCCCAGGGGAGGTGCAGGTCAGGGGAGTGGTCACTCCCCTTTCCTTTGTCCAGTTTCGCGCCAGAGCAGGGGCTAAGGGGTCCCTGAACCGGTGTAGACTGGCTTATGCAGAATTGGGCACCTCTGTGCCCAACAAAGCATTTCCAGAGGCTGGGGGAGGCTACTCCTCCCCTGCCTTCACACCATTTTCCAAAGGGAGAGGGTGTCACACCCTCTCTCAGAGGAAGTTCTTTGTTCTGTCATCCTGGACCAGGCCTGGCTGGACCCCAGGAGGGCAGCTGCCTGTCTGAGGGGTTGGCAGCAGCAGCAGCTGCAGTGAAACCCCAGGAAGGGCAGTCTGGCAGTACCAGGGTCTGTGCTACAGACCACTGGGATCATGGAATTGTGCCAACTATGCCAGGATGGTATAGAGGGGGCAATTCCATGATCATAGACATGTTACATGGCCATATTCGGAGTTACCATGGTGAAGCTACATATAGGTAGTGACCTATATGTAGTGCACGCGTGTAATGGTGTCCCCGCACTCACAAAGTTCAGGGAATTGGCTCTGAACAATGTGGGGGCACCTTGGCTAGTGCCAGGGTGCCCTCACACTAAGTAACTTTGCACCTAACCTTTACCAGGTAAAGGTTAGACATATAGGTGACTTATAAGTTACTTAAGTGCAGTGTAAAATGGCTGTGAAATAACGTGGACGTTATTTCACTCAGGCTGCAGTGGCAGGCCTGTGTAAGAATGGTCAGAGCTCCCTATGGGTGGCAAAAGAAATGCTGCAGCCCATAGGGATCTCCTGGAACCCCAATACCCTTGGTACCTCAGTACCATATACTAGGGAATTATAAGGGTGTTCCAGTAAGCCAATGTAAAAATGGTCACTAGCCTGTCAGTGACAATTTGAAAGTAATGAGAGAGCATAACCACTGAGGTTCTGGTTAGCAGAGCCTCAGTGAGACAGTTAGGCACCACACAGGGAACATATACATGCACACTTATGAGCACTGGGGCCCTGTGTGACAGGGTCCCAGTGACACATACATATAGGCCACAAACCTATGAGCACTGGGGTCCTGACCAGCAGGATCCCAGTGACACATAACAAACATACTGAAAACATAGTGTTTTCACTATGAGCACTGAGGCCTGGCTATCAGGATCCCAGTGAGACAGTGAAAACAGTGACAAACACCCTGACATACACTCACAAACAGGCCAAAAGTGGGGGTAACAAGGCTAGAAAGAGGCTACCTTCTCACATTCCCCCAAACATAAAACACATAACCAAACACAGAGATAAAAAGACAAAACAAATGGAGACACAATGTGTAGGAGGCTGGCCTGGTTTGTAGTGGGTACGAAGGGGCACTTACACTCTGTACCAGGTCCAGTTATCCCTTATTAGTGTAGAAGAGGTGTTTCTAGCAGTCTAGGCTGATAGAAGGTAGCTATAGCAGAGCAGCTTAGGCTGAAGTAGGAGACATGCAAAGCTCCTACTATACCACTGGTGTCATATGCACAATATCATAAGAAAACACAATACACAGATATACTAAAAATAAAGGTACTTTATTTTTATGACAATATGCCAAAAGTATCTCAGTGAGTACCCTCAGTATGAGGATAGCAAATATACACAAGATATATGTACACAATACCAAAAATATGCAGTAATAGCAAAAGGAAGTAATGCAAGCAATGTAAAGTTACAGTAGATTGCAATAGGAGCACATAGGTATAGGGGCAACACAAACCATATACTGCAAGAGTGGAATGCGAACCACGAATGGACCCCAAACCTATGTGAGCTTGTAGAGGGTCGCTGGGACTGTAAGAAAACAGTGAGGGTTAGAAAAATAACCCACCCCAAGACCCTGAAAAGTAGGTGTAAATTGCACCTATAACCCCCAGAGAGCACAGAAGTTGTGATAGGGGGTTTCTGCAAGGAAGACCAACAACAGTGGATTTCCGGACCCGAGTACCTGTGAAACAAGGGGACCAAGTCCAAGAGTCGCGACAATGTCGAGAGTGGGCAGATGCCCAGGAAATGCCAGCTGAGGGTGCAAAGAAGCTGCCACCGGATGTAAGAAACTTTGGTTTCTGCAAGAACGAAGAGGAATAGGAACTTCCCCTTTGGAGGATGGATGTCCCATGTCGTGAAGAAACTTGCAGAGGTGTTCCCACGCAGGAAGACCGCAAACAAGCCTTGCTAGCTGCAAGGGACGCGGTTAGGGTTTTTGGATGCTGCTGTGGCCCAGGAGGGACCAGGATGTCTCCACTTGGATGAGAAGACAGAGGGGGCGCCCAGCAAGTCAGGGAGCCCTCACAGAAGCAGGCAGCACCCGCAGAAGTACCGTATCAGGCACTTGGAAGAGGAGTGAACCGGAGTCTACCCGAAGTCCGAGGACAACTCAAAAGGTTGTGCACTGCAGGTTAGAGTGTCAGGGACCCAGGCTTGGCTGTGCACGAAGGAAATCCTGGAAGAGTGCACAGAAGCCGGAGCAGCTGCAAATCATGCAGTACCCAGCAATGCAGTCTAGCGTGGGGAGGCAAGGACTTACCTCCACCAAACTTGGACTGAAGAGTCACTGGACTGTGGGAGTCACTTGGACAGAGTTGCAGAGTTCCAGGGACCACGCTCGTCGTGCTGAGAGGGGACCCAGAGGACCGGTGATGCAGTCTTTTGTTGCCTGCAGTTGCAGGGGGAAGATTCCGTCGACCCACGGGAGATTTCTTCAGAGCTCCTGGTGCAAGAAGGAGGCAGGCTACCCCCAGAGCATGCACCACCAGGAAACAGGCGAGAAAGCCGGCAGGATGAAGCGATACAAGGTTGCAGTAGTCGTCTTTGCTACTTTGTTGCGGTTTTGCAGGCGTCCTGAGCAGTCAACGGTCTATCCTCTGGTAGAATGTGAAGAGGGAGATGCAGAGGAACTCTGATGAGCTTTTGCATTCGGTATTTGAAGAATTCCCCAAAGCAGAGACCCTAAATAGCCAGAAAAGGAGGTTTGGCTACCTAGGAAGGAGGATAAGCTAGTAAAACAGGTAAGAGCCTATCAGAAGGAGTCTCTGACGTCACCTGCTGGCCCTGGCCACTCAGAGCAGTCCAGTGTGCCAGCACACCTCTGAATCCAAGATGGCAGAGGTCTGGGGCACGCTGGAGGAGCTCTGGGCACCTCCCCTGGGAGGTGCAGGTCAGGGGAGTGGTCACTCCCCTTTCCTTTGTCCAGTTTTGTGCCAGAGCAGGGCTGGGGGATCCCTGAACCGGTGTAGACTGGCTTATGCAGAGATGGGCACCATCTGTGCCCATCAAAGCATTTCCAGAGGCTGGGGGAGGCTACTCCTCCCCAGCCCTGACACCTTTTTCCAAAGGGAGAGGGTGTAACACCCTCTCTCTGAGGAAGTCCTTTGTTCTGCCTTCCTGGGCCAGGTGTGGCTGGACCCCAGGAGGGCAGAAACCTGTCTGAGGGGTTGGCAGCAGCTGCAGTGAAACCCCAGGAAAGGCAGTTTGGCAGTCCCCGGGTCTGTGCTAGAGACTCGGGGGGGATCATGGAATTGTCTCCCCAATGCCAGAATGGCATTGGGGTGACAATTCCATGATCTTAGACATGTTACATGGCCATGTTTGGAGTTACCATTGTGACGCTATACATAGGTAGTGACCTATGTATGGTGCATGCGTGTAATGTTATCCCCGCGCTCACAAAGTCTGGGGAATTTGCCCTGAACGATGTGGGGGTACCTTGGCTAGTGCCAGGGTGCCAACACACTAAGTAACTTTGCACCCAACCTTCACCAGGTGAAGGTTAGACATATAGGTGACTTATAACTTACTTAAGTGCAGTGGTAAATGGCTGTGAAATAAGGTGGACGTTATTTCACTCAGGCTGCAGTGGCAGGCCTGTGTAAGAATTGTCAGATCTCCCTATGGGTGGCAAAAGAAATGCTGCAGCCCATAGGGATCTCCTGGAACCCCAATACCCTGGGTACCTCAGTACCATATACTAGGGAATTTGAAGGGTATTCCAGTATGCCAATGTGAATTGGTGAAATTGGTCACTAGCCTGTTAGTGACAATTTAGAAAGCAGAGAGAGCATAACCACTGAGGTTCTGATTAGCAGAGCCTCAGTGAGACAGTTAGTCATCACACAGGGAACACATACAGGGCACACGTATGAGCACTGGGGCCCTGGCTGGCAGGGTCCCAGTGACACTTACACTAAAACAACATATATACAGTGAAATATGGGGGTAGCATGCCAGGCAAGATGGTACTTTCCTACACAATGCAACTACAGTTAATTGGTGTCAGAAATATGACTAATATTCCAGATACAACCATCTTCAGGTTTTACTGCCCATTTAAACAATTTTACCAATTTAAGGAGTTTTCCATATTTAGACTCATCACTTCCCCTTCCTTCTGGATGTTTCACAACAACCCTATCCCCAAATCACTAACTGGGATTAGCCACAGTTTTCCTAAACTCGTAATTAACCTTAAGGACCATTTCTTTAAATAACTCTTTCTCTGGTACAAAAAAAATCCAGTGAACGAAGTTCTTGATCCTCTATTCTTTGCGTTTCCCAAAGTGGACACATTACTGTATATGGTTTTCGTTCCTTAATTCAAAAGGAGTTACCCCAGTTTTCGTATGAGGTCTATAATGAAACGCCTCCACACGCAGCTTAATTTCTTCACTCCTGTCTCTCCCCATACTATTTTCCAGTTTGATACTTTCTTTAATGTCCTGTTAAATCTCTCAAGCACTCGGTTTGTCTGAGGGTGATAGAGGGAACATTTTTTATGGGCCATACCGCTTACTGCCAAAAAAATAATTCACCTCACTGGACATTAGTTGGATGCCATTGTCTAAGAATAGAACCAGTTGCTTTCTCTGCCAAAGACTTCTTTCAAAATCTAACAACAGAGCCTGTTGTCACTTCGCTCACCACAGTCACTTCAGGCAAATAGACGAACATATCAGTTAACACTAACACATAATTACTCAAGACACCTTATATAGTGCCCAAGGGGCATCACCCGTTGGCCTAGCTTTGCGGCTGCTCCTCTCCGCAGCCGCAAATCTTGTTCATGGCTTCTTTGTCAAAGGGGTATCTGGCCTCTTGGAACTCTATTCATCCCTAGCCTTATCCTGCTGGAGATTTTCAACTTTCAAAAAACTAAAGTGAGGGCCTGATTTATAGTGTGGTGAAGGGGTTACTCTCTCACATACTTGATGGATCCCGTACACTGTATTACAGGTTTGTTATTCTATAATGGAATTGTAATAATGCAGATGGGATATCCGTCATATTTGTGACGGAAACCCCCTCTGCCAAGCTCTAAATCAGTCCCTAAGTCTGAACATAGAATTCTTCACAGCAGTTCTCCAACAACAACACACCATCTGCAGCTTTGCCCCACTAAGTCCAAAGGTAAGTGCCAACCGGGCCCATTCCACTCTTTGTATCTTCTAAAGCTTTGATTCTGTCTTGTGCAACTAGATGTCCGCAGTTGGCACTTTGGTCTTTTAGGCACTAGTTTTTAACTTAAGCCTAAATTCATAACTCCGGTTCTACTAATTGTATTTTTGTCATTTGTGTGTCAAATAATTTATTACAATTCACTCTGTTTTTTTCTAAATTGGTGGGGGATTTTAGTTATGTTGTGTTTTCACTTAATTACTGTTTTTGTGTAGCATAAATACTTTACACATTTCCTCTAAGTTAAGCCTGACTGCATTTGTACCAAACTACCAGAGGGGTTAAGCACAGGATCATTTAGTGACTTTGATGGGTCACCCTGACAGGGATTGTAGGTGTTGCATGAGCAGTCGCCACCCCCTATTCAAACAACAGCCCAATTTCTCACAGGGACTAATCTCACACTACCAGCAGTAATGAGTCTTGTATGGAGAGCTCATCCTTCAGTTTCTTAAATCCCTTAAGATGTTCAAGATGTTCACCTTTCTTACTTTTACACTAAGCTTTACGAACTGATTCATACTACCTTCAACTGAGTTTTTTTTATTTATTTCTCTGTGATGAAGACCTCAGTAACTAAACAAACCTTAATAGTGTCATCTGACCACAATTCCTCACCAGAATTATTCTTTTCATGACACTTGACGAGCATATGAGAGAGACAATCCACATGTTTATTTAGGACCTCCTGTTAATATTTACCATACATTGAAAGTCTTGTAGAGCCACAACCCATTAGCAAATTGTAGATGAGCTAGAATCAATTCCTTAGTCATTTTCTTGGAGTAGTCTGTGATGTAAGACAACCTAAAAATTAACGCTCCCCAAAAACTGTTTGAGTTTCTGATAGCCCAAAACACCTCTAGGAAATCTTTTTCAGTAATGAAATATTTGTGTTCTGCACCCCGTAATCTCCTAGATGCTAATGAAAATTGTATGTTTAAACACTTTTCTTACCTGCTTCAAAACTGCTCCTAAGCCTTTATCACTGGTATCAGTGACAAGTATACAAGGGAGACCAGGCTCCAAGCTACTCAGTTTAGATGCTACCTGTTTACAACCCTTAATCAATTTAAATTCCATCTCACAGAAATTAAATTAGTAACATTCTGCCATATCTAGGAACATCTGCACATCCTCTTTTTTAGTTGGACTTTGCAAATGTTGGATGGGATTTGTTAGCTCTTCTTTGGGTTTTATACCTTTGCCTAAGATAATATGACCTACATAACTTATTTCAATCAGTGCATATTTACATGTACTGACCTTGAGAGTTAAATCCTTTTTTCCTCAAGAATATCCAATACCTTCTTAAGTCTGTCTAGGTGTCTTTGAAGAGAATTTGAAGAAATCTAGATATCATGCTAGAAGAACTGTTCCTCCATATTTCATCAAGTAAGCCATGCTCCTTTTAGAACCAATGCAGCAGAACCGTATCAAAACAGCATGCACTTAAAGAAAAAGCGTTACAATGCTGTCAAGTCCATAGATTCCTAGCAAAGTCTGACCTGATGGTATGCTGAGGTTAAATCTAATGTGGTAGATATTTTGCGACAGAAAGCATACTAATTATTTAAAAAATAATAGGAAAAGGGAAATCTGTCTACCATAACTCTTTTATTCAGTTCTCTGAGGTTGTCTGTATTGGAATACCTCTTTTTGCATGATCACTTCCAACTGTTTGGATTGACACTGCTGGTTTTTTGGCACAGAGTGCACTGAGGCCTTCTAACTAGACCTCAGTGCCAGTGTTCGGACCCTACAAAGTATATCTTTGATTGGCTTCTCACACATAAGCTTTATTCGGCCAACAGACCATCAAAGCAATACAATACGATACAATATAAATAAACATCATAATATCATAGCAAAATTTAAAAAAATAAAATCCATGTTTGCCCGACTTACAACAATTTCAAATCATTGTAAATAAAAGATGCGTATGCGCCATGCCGTTACTAAAAACTTGCTTACTGCATAAATTGTCACATTTGAATTATGGCTTTTTAAAATCCTCAAAGCTAAAACATATTTCCTTAAGTTCAATTCCCGACAGATTTTGCGAATCCATTTAAACCTTGGGGTTGAGTAAGCGGGACAAAAAACATAAAATGTTCTACTGTTTCGGAAGAAGTGCCACATGTAGGACAAATATCAGAGCTTAACCTAGGTCCCCATCTGCTCGTCAAGGCCTTCAAAGGTAACGTTCCGAATCGAAATCTGGCATACAAACTTTTGCCTAGTAAATCAGGTATTATATCTCAATATAGTTCGAACTCTGGGTACCATTTGAAATCAATAAACAAATTAGTTAAATGACCATTCGATTTTTGGGAAATGTAATTATTACGTATGTGGGACCAGTAAGCTCCTTTCAGTGCTTTTACATGGGACTTCACAAGTTGCTGGGGATTCTCCCAAAAGTTCCTCAATCCCAGCGTACAAAAACAACTGGATACGTGTTTGATCCATGGGATGGACGTAGAGTTAGGGCTTTTTAATAGTTCTAATAAAGAAGACTTATGTATGGCCAGTTCGGGGACTATCCAAAGCCTCAACCAATATAATAGAGGCCGTAAGATAATTAGGTCAGCCATTCGTTTAAACCCTAGGTCTAAAAAAAGGGGGGTTAATGGGGTGCTAGTAGGGCAAGCACATAAAGCCCGTGCAAAGCTATTCTCGATTTTGGTTATCCTACTGCTATCTGACATGCCCCAAATCTCTGCACCGTAAACAGCAGCACCCTGTGCCTTAGCCACATAAATCTTTACTGCTGGAGACACAACTTTAGCGATCGTATTCCTATAAAGGCGCAATATGGATGCTGCCCGATGTTGCAAAAGCCCAGCACTTTTGCCAACTTGTTCCTCCCAAAGGAGTGAATCTGTAAGTCTCACACCCAAGTAGTCAATGGAGCTAACCTGGTCCAAAATAGCTCCATCTAACCTAATAGTACATTTCTTAAGAGGGCCAGAGCGAAGTACCATCAATTTCGTTTTCTTCGAGTTCAGCTCTAAACCAAAATTCCAGCAGAATGATTTAAATCTGTCCACAAGAATTTGCAAACCCATAGGGGTTTTCTGATTGACTAGGGTGGGAGCATCATTCTGGCATGTCATTGATTCTTGGGCCACCTCGTTGATGAATAAAGAAAACAGAAGTGGTGCAAGCACACATCCCTGACGGACACCTCTTTTAATGGGAAATTTGTTAGTCAATTCACCTTGATTGCCCCATCTTACTTGCACGTATGTGCCTTCATGCATGCGTATCAGTAGATGGATAATATCGGGTGGTGCCCCTATTTTGTATAACACTCCCCAAAGCTTATCTCTTGGGACCAAATCAAAAGCAGAACGCAGATCAACAAAAGCGACATATAAAGTTTGCTTTGCCAAGACTGCGTATTTCCAGTGTAGCACGGACAACCTAAAAGCCTGGTCAACCGTGCTAACTTTAGAGCGGAACCCTGCCTGAAGCGGTGAGAGGATCTGCTGCTCCGTCACCCAGCTCGATAGTCTAACTAGCAGCTGTTTGGCAAAGATTTTTTTATAAGTTGTCGATTAAACTGACCGGTCTGTAATTGATTGGAAGATTTACATTACCCTTTTTATAGATTGGGATAATTTCTGCACCCTTCCACGTCTCGGGGATCTGTCCTCCTTTTGTGATTTTATTTGACAGTAGGTTAATATACCAGGTCCATATAGCTAACTCTGATTTGTAAAGGTCGCCTGGAATTTTATCAGGACCTGGGGCTTTACCTGACTTCAAAGAGTTGATAGCATCTGCAGTTTCTTCTAAGGAGAAACAAATATAACTCTCAGAGTTATATAAATTCCCATCAGGTGGAGGAGTGTCAGGGTTAGCATTTGGTAAAATAAGGGGGCCTAATCCCACTTTATCGCAATCAACAGCCCCAGTGGAGATAGTTCCTTCATAAAGGAGAGTGAAGTGCTCCACCCAGGTTCCGGGTTGGATATGGTTCCTTAGCGTAGACCTACCCCCTCTCTAGTGCTTAGTCAACAGTTCCCAGAAAAGCGTATTGTTGTTTGCTGTTGTAGCAGTTAACAAATCCTGCCAAATAACATCTTCCCAAGTTTTCTTTGATTCTAAAATTGTCTTTTTATACATACATCTTGCTTGTTTAATCACCCCCGGGGTCCCGGCCTTTATGGCCTTTTTTAGCTCGGTCTTAGCCCTCATACATGCATCATTAAACCATCTACTGTTAGACGAACCCCCGTGTTGCCGGCTAACCATGGCTGCCTTTTTTTATAAAAAACACTTTGAAGTTTGACCATCATATCTTCGTGAATATCAAGAAGTGGGATGGCTTCAGGCTCAAGGTCTTCGTAAGCTGACAAATTATCTAAAAACACTTGAAAAATCTCACATAGCAAATAGGGGTTTGACATGACTTTGGGCCACCTCACCTTTGTATTAGCATTATTTAAAATAGGGGGAGGGACCATTGATGGTTGCGTATTCGAGGTTCTACCAAAGATATTCCCAGAAAGGGTAAGCAGCAGTGGGAAGTAATCACTCTCGCACCTTGAATCTACCCTCATGTCTAGCAGCAACGGCTAAAGACGCACATCCACCAAAAAATAATCAATTACACTGGTCACAGAACCTCATAGTAATGTTGGTGCAAGGTTTAAATCAGAAGGAGTTCGACCATTGCAAGCCCTTAGGCCAAACTTTAAGCATAATGTAACAAGCTGTGCTGCGACACGAGAGCGTGGACGATGACTATCACCATCCAATTGTGCAATCCCCCATAGTTCGTCCTCTTCCACAGTTAAGTCACTAAGAAATGCAGAGGGTTCGAAACTGCAATTTACATCCCCTGCAATAATTAAATAGGAATTAGTTTGTATGGTGTCTAAAAAGTCAGAAAGTAGAGTTAAAATATGTGATTCTGAACCACGAGCAACAGAACGGGCATAAACATTGATAAGAGTTATGTTAAAGTTTTGATGAAAAGAAATTTGTAAGCCCATCAAGTCGGGACAATCAAATTCTAAAACCTTATAATCACATTGGAGCTTTAAATTTAAAAGAATTAAAAGTCCCCCTTTTTCCACGACCGGTTGCTTTCTCTGATGGCTGTGCAGGGATATTAAAGGAGAGAAACCCATCCATACTTCATTGGCCCTCGACCCAGGTTTCTTGGAAAAGACACACATCTTGAGACTTTATGTAGGCAACCCAGTCCACATCATCCAATTTCCTAGCAAGGCCAGCAAGATTCCAAGTCATAATGGATAACCCATTAGTTCCCGTTGCAGTCCCATGGTTGGAGGGTAGAACATCCTTATAATTCGGCTCATTAACTAAGGTCTTATCTGATTTAACTATTGTGGATGGCACTAAATTATCCTGATTGACGGCTTTCTGGGTGGAAGACAGTCATACAGGACCATGATGCAAAAATACGCCTTCCTCCCTAGAGCCTCTTTCATTGATTGGCTTACATCTAATTGATATGATTTATCTAAGTCCCTAGAATATAATACCAGTGGTACCCAGGGATTATAAAATAAAATGTCTCACCAAGCCCTCAGCACCTGTTGTGCCACACTGGATGGGACAAGGGGCAAACATGTCTCCCAGCCTACCACTGTAGTCTGACAAAGCAGTTTTAAACTACTAACTCAACTTTGCCATTTAAACGTGGGCAAAGACCAAACCTTCCTCTTAAATATATATGGCACCCCAACACCAGGCATATCGAGTCCTAAGGCAATGTGCTGTATAATGAAGAGAAGAGCATGCATTTTAATATGTTCTAACAGCAAAATCCTAAATTGTCTTTTTCACTGCAGAAAAGTTAATAATCCCACTGGCGAGTACTGGGTTACACAATGACAATTTAGCTGTGCTAACTTCTGAATGGGACTCCTAAAGTTGATACTTCAAGGTATCAAACTGATTGTTGCATTAACCCCGACTTGAACCTCAAATCTAGTTTAATGTAACTTTTTAAGAAATGCAGCTTTTAGAAAGTTGCCACTCTGTTGCCCAAAGTGTGAACGACTCCCAGGAGTATGAACAATAGAGGCCTGCTGTTGGCAGTGGTGTCACCTCTTCCTGGCAGAAAGCAACACTGGGTGTGAGCCCAAAAGGTGAGTTTCAAAGAGGAAGCTCCCTTTGAAGGGCAACTGCGAACACAAACAACAGGGGCTGCTCTTTTGTTGCGGTAGACGAGTTGGAGTCGGGGACAGAAGGGAAAATTGTTGCCAACCAGTTTTTTCCATGGGAGTGCAACCCTCCAGGCAGCTACATCTCTAGGGTTGGCTGCCAAGCTCCACACACCGAGAGGGGTTCAACCAGCTTGAGAGTGGACAGAATAGTGTATTCTGGAATAGCTAAATGCCACACTTCGCAGGAACTAGTCATCAGGTGGGAAAGATCCTACAAGCTAGTGGTGCTACTTCCCCCAGGGATATTTTATGGGTATAAACATTGCTCCCCTGGCACCCAGACCTCAGATCACATCGGGCTGGAGAGAGGACTGAAGGAGAACTGCCATGCTGACCCTGGACCTAGCGAAGAGACGCTGCACTGAAGACTGGATTGCATCTGCTGATTTTTGGGCTCACAAAAAGAGGGCTGTGTTTGTGGTACAAGGCTCATGGAAAAGTTGCTTCAGAGCCCCAGACAAAAGAGGTGAACTCCAAGAGTCAGTGGTGTGATTTCCTGTTAAAGCACCAGGGCCACAAAAGCTGAATAAGCCCGGTCTGGCCATTCAGTAGCCACAATCACCTAATTAAACTGACTGTCGATGTGCAGCCCGGACGACCTTGTCCCAACATTCAAAAGTGGCAACCGAGTCTGATGGACCCTAGGAGTTGTCGGAGTGCAGTTTGGCCACCTAAGATGGACACTAACCTGAACCAGTGGGATGTGCTTGTTTTGCTGTGACCGGAGACCAGTAGTTTAGTGGCAATTGGAGTTTTTGCTGGACCAAAGAGTACTACAAGGGACATTGTCAGTGGTGGCCAAAGTCACTCCATGTGCGCTGTGGACCGAGGAATAGCCCCAAGAAAAACACTGTTGACCGGACAGCACCCTCAGGATCTTACAGCATCTTCAGGGTCCTGGATCCTTTGCGTCAGGACCACTCCACTGACGTCTATTGTGGTTCACCCATAGCGCCTGGAACTGGGATTGATACTGCTTCCTTTTCAAAGTAACTGTCCTACTACTCCTCATTTCCCTCCTGACCTTCCCACTGTTAGATTTGGCTGCCCAAAATGGCCGGAGTTGCTGAACACAACTCTTTAAAAGTTTTACAAAGTTTCCAAACTTTGCGGTTACCAGGGTTTGTTCACGTTTTCGAGTGAAATGCTGAGGTTTACCTTTTACTTAAAAATCTTTATATCTGGAACCCTCTTGTAGATCTTGTTTGTTTTGGTGTTCAAAAATTCATAAAAATAATTTCCGTATTTATAAATTGGTGTCTATTTTATTTTTTATTGAGAAACTGTCTTATTTCATTATTTTGTTACTTCTAAATGCTTTATGCTTGTTTGCTTGTTAAAGCATAACTGCTGAAAGCCACAACTACTCAGGGTTGAGCTAAGGTTTAGCAAATAAACATAACTGGACCCATGTTGGTTTTGTGAGTGTATTCTTCTGGGAGGTTGCATCCACAAAGAACTTTGTCTGCCTTGTATGCTACCTCTTTGGGAGTAAGTAATTTGGTAAGTTGTACTAGCTCAGTGATTCCTTCAGCTTCTCATGTTCTCTTTTAACAACTCCTAAGCACTCATGGTGATACTCTGTACTTTACTAGCTACAGCACCTTCTTTTACTTTATTACAATGAGCATATCCTTTGAGACACCCAAAATTTCAGAAAATACTTTAGGAAAATAACTCACAATAGTACCTGCTAAATCATTCACACAGTTAACTTGTACTTGGTCCAGCATTGGGATTCAAATTGGTGGCAAGCAATCTCTGATGCGGCCAACTCAGCATAATGTACCCCACCAGAGGGACATAGAGCTTCCTTTTAATGACATTGCCTTCGATTTTAATGATAGCATCAAAATACCAAATCTGCTTGATGGGCTTACCCTCATAACTGTATGGTATTACATCTGGTTGCTTGAGAAACACAATGGGGGTTATTACAACTTTGGAGGAGGTGTGAATCCGTCCCAAAAGTGACAGTAAAGTGACGGATATACCACCAGCCGTATTACGAGTCCATTATATCCTATGGAACTCGTAATATGGCTGGTGGTATATCCGTCACATTTGGGACGGATTAACACCTCCTCCAAAGTTGTAATAACCCCCAATATCTTTAAAGAACTCATATACTTTATCTGTTATTAGAGTCAGCTTTGTCCCTGAATTGTCACGCTCACAGCTTTACCATTGATGGTACCTACTCCTATTAAGTAAGGATAGTCCTTACCACCCATACTGCTAACCTCAACTCTCAATTGCAGAACAAATTTATCTAAATCTGTTGCGACTCCATTTATCAACATATTTTGTAGCTCTGCACCATTTAAACATATGCCCCTTTCTCCCATGTTTTTTCAAAACACCATGTTAGGAGGGCATTCTCTATAATTAGCCAAATGACCAGGATTACTGCAATGACAGCAAACACCTTCAACTTCACTTTTTTTATTTTATTAGTATGTGTCTAATTTGGGTTTCCTTTCTGTTGCGGGCACACTCACATTTTGGGTCTTCTCTTTGCTCAGTTATGCATGCTTGTGAGTGTTCAAAGTGTTTAGCTACCAAAAGTACTTCAGAGAAAGAGGGGTTGTCTGTATGCCAGAGCTCTTCCCCGACTCTGTCATTACTGCACCATAATATGAATTTTTTTTAAGTCCTTGCATCAGTGCTATCTACAAAATTACATGTGGCAGCCTATTTGCAAAGGGAAGTAACATATTCTTCCACTGATGCTGTTTCCCCTTGCGAACATCTGCCAAAGTTGACTTTCCAAAACAGTGGAAACTCTTGGAATGTAATACTTCTCCAGCTTCTTAATACATCTTTCAAGTTCATTTAGGTTTGTGGAGACACTTTCATCCTTGTATGTGAAGTCTGGCAGATTATCAAAAAACTCCTGTCTTTCTGATTCTAAGCAATGGATTAGCGTAGACACCTTCAGTTCAGTTAGGACCACAAACACATAAATAGTTGGAAAATACTTTTTAATTTATGGAACAATTCTGTTTATTATTGCTGCTATGACTTGCATTACACAGCATGTCACCTACAACCCCAAGGTCCAGAATGCGTACAGTCATGTACACAGCTTTCGCCTACAACCCTGGGTCCGGCAGTCTAAATTAGACAGGGTAAAGAAAAACACAACAGACAAATTGAACACCCCCCTCCCCGGTCCCCCCCCTCCCCCCACCCGCCCCCACCGATTCTCGTGTCAAATAGTAGCTGAGTGTTCAATGACGTTAGCTGGATGCTAATTCAAGGCCTGGAAGTAGAAGACATGGGGCCCTCATGGGTACACGAGTTCTCCATCAAGACCGTATCTGGGATTAAGTGGAGTAGTCGACAATAGGCCGGTCATATATACTCCTGGAACTCAGGTGAAAGGAGATGGATGAAAGGTGCCCACACATCTCTGTATCGAGTGCGGTCTGGTTCTGCTACTAGGGACAACTTCTCCATCTTCAAGATGAAGATAGCCTATGCAACTAAGAGGTATGGTATGTTGTTCTGTCTGTGCTGCAGAGTGAGAGTATAACCTGTTGTGCTGCCCCCAGAGCCATTTGTCTACCTCTATTAGAGAGCAGCAAGTAAGTCAGAGTATTCAGAACACCCAGAATGGTGTAGGCTGGGAACCTCTGGATGGATGTATTAACGGCAGAATAGATGCTGTGCAGGACTTATTTCCCAGTATCTGGGGAGCTTCGGGCAGTACCATAAAAGGTCTAGGAAGGCCCCGGTGTTACCACAACCCCACCAGCACTCCTAAGAGCTTCTGGCCTTTCAACGCTGCATTTTCGATGGGGTCAGATACCATTAGCAAGCAATTTTATATACAGCTTCAGTGCTAGCTATATTGTGTGCATTGTGGTGTACTCAATAAAAAATGTCTGCCCATTCTTTAGTGAATAGGATTCTGCCCAGTTCTCCCTCCCATCGAAGTTGCCCTTTAGATCTGGTTGGAGTCTGCTCCCTCCCCAACAAGGCATAAAGTTCAGATACAAGACGTTTGTCATCAGTTTTAAGGAGTATCCATTTCTCAAAGGGGGTCATCGGTCGTCCTGCTCCCTGCAGAGTCCCAGGGACAGTCACCCAGTGATGCAGCTGGAGAAAGCAGACATAATTTGATTCATTTAAGCAATAGTCAGCTTTTAGTTGGTCGAAGGGGCTAAGCACTTGAGAGTCAGAGGGTCCCCACCCGCTTGCAGCTGCCGTCTCGCCAGCATCTGAACTGTTCTGACTGCATCCCAGGGATGAAGTCCAGATTGGCCAGGAAAGGTCATTGTGGAAGGGAAGATCGTTAGGCCTGCCTTGATTGCTACGGGGTCCCATACTAGCAGTGTAGAGCTTGTCACCGAGGAAGAATACAGGTTCCAAGCCCTATGCTTTTGGGGAAGCCAAACCTCTTTCCACTTGTGGGACCCCGCCACCGATTATTCCATAAAAGTTCAGAGCTTCTTTGAGAGCAGTCGGTTCCATTCCACTATAAATCAGAATTGAGTAGCTTGATAGTACCAGAGTAGCTGAGGGACCGCCAACTCACCGTTCTCTTTCAGGAGATGTATCAAGTGTTTGTGCAGCCAGGGTTACTTGCCGTCCCAGATAAATTTATTTGACCGCCAATTGAAGGGAGCGTACTGCATTTGGTGGTGGTGGGACCAGAGGCAGGGTCTGAAATAAATAAATAATATGTGGCGAAGGATGATCATCTTGACCGCTGCAACCGTGCTCATCCATAAGTGAAGGCAGCTTCACAACATCAGGTCCTTGCGGGTCTGAGAGGCAACATCTGAGTGGTTAATAGCTATTGTTTTGGAGATAGCCTGAGCTAGTGTGATGCCCATGTATGGGATGGTGTCTGCTGCCCAGAGGATTGCAGGGCAGTTACATGGCTGGGGCTGACTGTGAGATTCAGAATCTTCAATTTTTGCATAGTAACTTTGAATCCCGAAGGCATGAAGCTCATTGACCAACGCCAGAAGTGATCTCATTGGTTTGGTAATCGATAAGGTGATGTCGTCAGTGTAAAGTCTTATCAGATGCTGTTCCCCACCAAATGGGATCCCTGTTATGGCCTGATTGTCCCTCAGCCGTTGCACTAGAGGCTTCATATAAAGAGCAAAAAGAAGAGTGGACAGGGGACATCTTTGAAGCATGCTCCGCTGGAAAGGGAATGGTGATGACGAAGTGCCACTAACCTTGGCAGAGACTTGGGGGTGCTGTAGATACTGCACAGCCATCTGCAAAAGCGCTCACTGATACTGAACTTCAGCGTTTTGAAAAGATAGGGCCAGTGAACATGGTTGAACAATTTTTCTGTGTTGATAGACAGGAGTAGAGCCTCCTTGTGTGACCGATTAACCTTATCTATAAGGTGTAGAAGGCGCTAGGTGTTATCGCTGCAATGGCATGTGGTTAATAAATCCCTCCTATTCTGGTTTGATTAGGCCCAGCATTAGGAGGCCAAGGCGGTGTGCTAAAATACTGGTGAAGAGCTTCGCATCTGTTTTTAAGAGAGAGATGGGTCTGTACGACCCGCAGAGGGGTGGATCCTTACCCGGTTTTGGGATTACCGAAATAACAGCCTCTAACGTGGAGTCCGTAAGGGAACCCGAGTCAGCGAAGGAATTATACAAACAGCTAAGCAGGGGTGCTAAATCCTGACAAGAAGTCTTATAAAATTGTGAGGTGAGGTGAAACCGTCAGGCCCCTGAGCTTTCATAGGTTTTAGTCGCGCTATGGCCAAGATCACCTCTTCTATGAAAATAAGGTGTTCCAGGGTAGAGGCTTTGGTTTCTGTTAAAGAGGTGAGAGTGATGTTTTGGAGCTATCCCGAAGGATTACCATCTGGGCCTGCTGTGGTGGCGTAAAGCGAACCACAAAAGGCTGAAAATGCCGATTCTTTTCCCTCGTCTGAACATGTCTCAGTGGAAGAGCTAGTACGAATCGTTTTCACTGATCCTGAATGGATATTGCTGCGTAAGCAGTGTGCTAGTATATGCCACCAACGGTTGCTACACAGATAAAATGTATGCTTGAGGCGCATCATAACGTATTCTACCCTGTATAGGTCAAGGCTTTTAAGAAGGAGCCGGGTCTTCTCTGATTCCCTCCATACTCTAAAGGCCCCGGTCTGTTTATGGATGGCTTCCAGTTCAGTGACAGATCCTTCACCAGGAAAAGCCAAGAAGAAAGGTGCAGGGGCTTTATTTTTCATGGTGACAACTAGTCTAAATCTTGAAAATGACACAGTGAAAACACACACCTGCACCTAACATATAGCACTGGTTTCCGACCTGATACCTGACATTATTCTGTAAAGAAATGTCATTAATATAAAAGGATTATTTAAAAATAAAACAATGAAAGTGGGAACACAGCTCTTGCGAGTCTGAGACAAATTGGTTGTATCACAATAAAATTAAGCAAGAACAAAGGAAAAAAATATAACAAGTAGATTTTAATGTAACAGTGCAAACTGCTAGGAGATAGCAGTATATTGCCGATTTTGACAAAGGGAAATTGATGACTATTTTTACTTCTTTTTTTACACCTCTTCCTGCGTAGAATAATATCTGATCGATCAGTCAAAGCACATTTATGAGAGAAACTAGTTGAGGCAGACAATCTCTGATGGAAAACAGCTCAATTTAGGTTAGCAGGCAATCACTTTAAATTTTGACGACACAACAGATTAATGAACTCTCCCTCCTGATAGTGCATTACTAGTGACTAACATGCTTGTGATGCAGTGCAGAGGGTACGAGACACAGCAATGCAATGGGTCTCCCAAACAGCTCATATACGTTGCAAGGTGTGTTTTCCCAACAGTATAAAAATATTGACTTGTCGCGTGGGCTCTCATTATCCTGAATGAGACTACTGGGTTTCTAGGTAGCAGGATCGTTCCTGATGTGGGGGACTGAGTCTGGCCCACTTGGAAGGACCTCTGTCAACTTCAATCCGGTTTTGCTCCGGCTAACTAGCAGTGCCTCATCTCTCCCAGGGGGGAGGGATGATTGGGCAGCCGAGCGCATGACATCTTTAGAACTTCTCAGGGAAGTCGCGGTCACTCAGGTCCCAACCAGCTCTCTCATTTACAGTATGATCTCATATACAAATGACATAGGCAGTTTAAGTTTTTTATATATTGTTTTTAATAAAACAACTGCATTTTAGATAATAAGGCGTGAACCGCAATAACCAGAACCATACAACACAGTAGGATTGAAATAGTCACGATGAGAGTGAAACATAAGAACAACGCTATCATGGTGTTAATAAGTTCTATTCTCTCTCAGTATCTTATATTGCGAGCACAGCACGTTAAGCTACTAACTTGCGTTTCAGATTCCCCGGGAAGACATCAACCCTCATACCCGAGCAAAGGCCTGTGATCTGGTTCAGCATCTGCAACAAGGCAGTCAGCGTCTAGTTGTGGTTCCCTGGTCGGAATCTCCCTCTTGCGTGTATTAGGACAAGGAAGTGTTTTTATAACTAACATGTCAGTGTGATCACAAAATGCCCCTATGCAAGTAATCCAAAGACTAAACTCCTACCACGTCTATCGGCAATGTACCAGACTGTATCCTTGACTGAAGCACAGAGTGAACAAGAATGTGTTATTGAGAACTCAAGTGCTGAAGTAGGCTAAACAGTGATATATAAAAAATAAAACAAGACCGTAGAACTGGCCATTTGTAAAATAACAGTACGAAGCTGAATAAAATGCATTTAGAGCAAAGTGCACAGAGGCTCTATGCTGCAAGCAAAGGAATAAAATACATCCAGGCCAAAGTGCACAAAGGCCTAACGCCTGAAGCAAACGCGCAAAGGATACATAAAAATGACCACACTAGACTGTGCCAATCTGTAATAGCAGGCAATGTTGGTAATCCGGAATTTTAACATTGTTAAAAGTGCCAGTTGCCTTGCAAATGCGCATTTGATGACGATACCAAAAGTAAAAAATGCTTTAAAACATTATCCTCATAGATGGAACTAGTAGTGACACTTAAACTTCAATGCGCACCCTGTTGATCACAGTACCTTGTGAGAAAGTGGAGAGTGATAGAGACGGTTGATCAATGTTGAAGCCTCAAGGCAGAAAGTGGGTGCCTCTGCTCGTCCCCAAATTGTAGTGACTAGTAATAACACAAGGAGGTCCACCAAGCAGCAAGCTCCAAGTAGTTGATTCTTTATCATCAGAGGGACTCAATCCATAACTCCTTCCTCCTGCCAAGGACTAATAACTGGCTAAGAATCTTTACCTTTTGAAACGTAAACATGTGCCTCATACAGTTCCTACAAAGCTGGAATGATAACAGTGAATACCACAGACCCTCTATGGTTTGACCTCAAGAAGACCTTTTTTAGTCTCAGTGGCATCTCCTTACACTTGCATTTTTGAGTGCTGTATCATGTGACCTGAGGTTCTGAGGTCCCTGTAAGTCCTCCAAATACATAGTACCAATCACCAAAACAATATCCGCGATTTGGAAGGGGAAAGAGTTTTCAAAGTTATAAGACACAGTTTACTTAACTATTATCGTTATTACAAAAATATATCCTACAACCTGTGATCAAACCACTGTTATTTTTTTAGAGGAAATAACTATATATGAAAACATAATGCAGAAAGAACACTGATTTTGGGAAATAAATCACCTGCTGATGAAAGTCTGGGACCCTTTAAGCCAAATAGAGGCTGAAACATGTCAGAATTGATAAGGGTGTAAGGTCATTAAACCCTGTAAATGCTACTTTTCTGTCTCTGTCCACACTGGGCACACCGGCCATTAACAGGATGCCAGGGCGTCCGAAAGGTATTTTTATTTCAAGATGAGACCCAGCGGAGAAAAAAATCTAAAGTGCTTTCTGAAATATGCTTTAGCCCACCCTGGTTTTAGGGACCCGGATGAGAACCTGAGATGAAGCATGCCACTAATACCGTGGCACAGTGGGTGGGGGGTCTTTTACAGACAGAAAGAATGATGTCTGGGGGTTACTTATTATTTGGCTCTGCCCTCATAGGTCTCCATGCACTTCTTCCATTTGAGAGGTTCAGGTTGAAGAGAGGTGCTAGTTCATTGGAAAATACTTTGACTGAAGCATTGAGGGCCTCTACAAGGCTGTCTTCCCGTGGGATGAATTAAACCTCAACTTTCTCCTGAATATATGTTACATATCTGCGTTTTAATATCCTAAAAAGGTTGGAGTTTGCCACCAGCGCTGGTAATCCTTGGGCCCTGGGGATTCTATTTCAAATACCATTTTATACTGGGCTTTATTGAGTTTGAAAAAACAGGAGGTCTACCGAGGCAATCGCCTTGGGGCACAACAACCTGAATCTCAAGCTGGTAGGCACCTGGGATGTGTCTCAGAAATATAAAGCATTTATTGTGTGCTCTTCTCAAGCTATACACTGTCTGCAGAGGGTCGGCTAGCTCAGGTACAGTGGTAATAATTAAGCATTTAATCTCCCTCTGAACACTCTGACCATTCCCTGCTTAGTGGGCACAGTTCTGAGCTTCCTGTGCTTGGATGCGTCCTGGAGGGCTGGAGAGAGACCATAGCCTTTGAGGCCTGTGATGGTGCTTTAACTGTGTCCTCTGACAATCGGAGAACTGCCTCGTAGATACATTGTCCTGCTCACAAAGAAAATAAAACCTCACAGGGGCCCAGCCCACACTGGCTGGACCCCCGGTGCACTGTAGGAGGGAAAATGTGTTAAGTATTAGGCATGTTCCCCTCCACACATGAAACGTTTCAGAGCGAGTCAAATATAATCATGGTAATGTTACACAGAAAAAAGGTAGTGGTAGTATCAGAAGCCCATGTCCTCATAAGTATCAGAAGGTAAATGCCAGTAACAAGTGTTCAAAACTAATATTGGAGAAATGGTGCTGAACGGTGATATTTGCCCCACTACCAAATGGCATAATGTTGTGGCCACAAGGGTCACATCGCACTTGCATATATAATAGAAGATACCGCAGCACACAAAGCGAAGTCCACAATTTAATCACCTCTACAAAACCTCCATGGAAGATTGTAAGGTTGGTGCCAGTTAATGGTGTGCGAAATCAGATCTTCCATAAGCAACAAAATGTAGAAGTATGTGTAAACACATGTTTCGTCACCTGCGTGACTTTTTCAAGGCTATGAAGTAGGCAAAATTTGCAAGGATTACATCATTGAACAATCAGTGAGGATTGCAACAGGTATGCAAATAGTAAGTGCATTGGTTGCATGTAAGAAATGAGCTCCTGTGATTACAAACAAAAGAAACATTGGTTCTTACAGTACTCACAAACCGAACCGAAGTACACCAAAACTGAGAATGTTGAAAGTATTGGAATAATGGGCACACAGACTAGTAAGCCTTACGAAAGAGAGTTAGAAGAAGACTAGGAAAGCCACCACTAAGTGCTAGAACAAGAAATGTACACCCAAAAGAAAGTGGTTGGCATATAAGGCTGTGCTGAGAAACAAAATATGTCATACCTCAGTGATGCAGCGAGGATGACAATATGAATATAGGAAGGTCCAAGGTGAAAACATGTCATACAATACTGACCTACACAAGGTCCAGTTAAGGACAACCATGGCAGTAGGTAGACACCCAAGCATAAAGTAACAATATTGCGGCCTGTCAACTCCAAAACATAAAAGTGCACCAGGCTCCCAAAATTCTGATCCTGATACAGTTAAGTGAAAAGTAATCTCCATGAGTCCTGGAGCCAGGTATAAAGAAATGCTTCATTAGAAGAAATGTGTGTAAATAACCCTTCAAATATGGGTACTGTCCAAGGAGAAGCAGTACTAAACCAAGCAACAGTGTGAAGCCCACCCAGTAGGTCGTACAAAAGAAGTGCAGACACCAAACTCTAAAAAAAACTAAATTAAGAGAAATATAAGAAATGGCCCTGCCTCGGAAAAGGGTGCACCCCATAAGCAAGTTAGCAACATCCAACCTAACATATATGTAATAAGTTACTAAAGTAATCGCCTGGTAGCAGCATCAACATTATCGCCAAATATTACTCCAAAGATGGCAGAAAAGTAGATGGCTTGCGAACCTGATAAGTCACATAGCTAGAGTAAAAAACACAACAAAAGGCATACTATCCTGGTTAAGTACAATGGAACAGATTGGAATAAGACACATGTCCAAAAAGGCTCACAGGTCAAATAAAACCATTCCCAGTAATACGCAAAATATGTTGTATCCAACGCAACTAAGAACAGTGGAGAAAGGTACTAAAGGGGAACTATATGAAGCTCAGTCATTACTCACTAAGGTAGCCATATCTCCTAAGACAGTAAGCTACAAAACAACAAAAGACTCCCTGTAGGAGGCTGGCCTGGCTTGTAGTGGGTACCAGAGGTACTTACACCTTGTGCCAGGTCCAGTTATCCCTTATTAGTGTAGAAGAGGTGTTTCTAGCAGCTTAGGCTGATAGAAGGTAGCTAGGCTTGGGCTGAACTAGGAGACATGTAAAGCTCCTACTATACCACTGGTGTCATATGCACAATATCATAAGAAAACACAAAAGTACTAAAAATAAAGGTACTTTATTTTTATGACAATATGCCAAAAGTATCTCAGTGAGTACCCTCAGTATGAGGATAAGATATATACACAAGATATATGTACACAAACCAAAATTATGCAGGTAATAGCAAAAGGAAGTAATGCGAGCAATGTAAAGTTACAGTAGATTGCAATAGGAGCACATAGGTATAGGGGCAACACAAACCATATACTCCAAAAGTGGAATGCGAACCACGAATGGACCCCAAACCTATGTGAGCTTGTAGAGGGTCGCTGGGACTGTAAGAAAACAGTGAAGGTTAGAAAAATAGCCCACCCCAAGACCCTGAAAGGTAGGTGTAAAGTGCACCTACTACCCCCAGAGAGCACAGAAGTCGTGAAAAGGGTTTTCTGCAAGAGGAACAAACACCAGCAATGTAACAGTGTATTTCCGGACCTGAGTACCTGTAAGACAATGAGACCAAGTCCAATAGTCGCAACAGTGTCGAGAGTGGGCAGGAGCCCAGGAAATGCCAGCTGAGGGTGCAAGGAAGCTGCCACCTGTTGGAAGAAGCTTGGTGTTTTGCAAGAACGAAGAGGACTAGGAACTTCCCCTTTGGAGGATGGATGTCCCACGTTGTGAAGAAGCTTGCAGAGGTGTTCCCACGCAGAAAGACCGCAAACAAGCCTTGCTAGTTGCAAGGGTCGCGGTTAGGGTTTTTGGATGCTGCTGTGGCCCAAGAGGGACCAGGATGTCGCCACTTGGATGAGGATAGAGAGGGTGCGCCCAGCAAGTCAGGGAGCCCTCACTGAAGCAGGCACACCCGCAGAAGTACCTGAACAGGCACTTGGAAGAAGAGTGAACCGGAGTCCAAGCGAAGTCACAAAAGGGAGTCCCACGACGCCGGAGGACAACTCAGAAGGTTGTGCACTGCAGGTTAGAGTGTCGAGGACCCAGGCTAGGCTGTGCACGAAGGAAATCCTGGAAGAATGCACAGGAGCCGGAGCAGCTGCAAATCACGCGGTACCCAGCAATGCAGTCTAGCGTGGGGAGGCAAGGACTTAACTCCACCAAACTTGGACTGAAGAGTCGCTGGACTGTGGGAGTCACTTGGCAGAGTTGCTGAGTTCCAGGGACCACGTTCGTCGTGCTGAGAGGGGACCCAGAGGACCGGTGATGCAGTCTTTTGTTGCCTGCGGTTGCAGGGGGAAGATTCCGTCGACCCACGGGAGATTTCTTTGGTGCTCCTGGTGCAGAGAGGAGGCAGGCTACCCCCAGAGCATGCACCACCAGGAAACAGTCGAGAAAGCCGGAAGGATGAAGCGATACAAGGTTGCTAGTAGTCGTCTTGCTACTTTGTTGCTGTTTTGTAGGCGTCCTGAGCAGTCAGCAGTCGATCCTTTGGCAGAAGGTGAAGAGGGAGATGCAGAGTAACTCTGATGAGCTCTTGCATTCGTCATCTGGTGAGATCCCCAAAGCGGAGACCCTAAATAGCCAGAAAAGGAGGTTTGGCTACCTAGGAAGGAGGATTGGCTACCAAGAGAGGTAAGAGCCTATCAGAAGGAGCCTCTGACGTCACCTGCTGGCACTGGCCACTCAGAGCAGTCCAGTGTGCCACAAACACCTCTGTTTCCAAGATGGCAGAGGTCTGGGACACACTGGAGGAGCTCTGGGCACCTCCCCTGGGAGGTGCAGGTCAGGGGAGTGCTCACTCCCCTTTCCTTTGTCCAGTTTCACGCCAAAGCAGGGCTGGGGGATCCCTGAACTGGTGTAGACTGGCTTATGCAGAGATGGGCACCATCTGTGCCAATCAAAGCATTTCCAGAGGCTGGGGGAGGCTACTCCTCCCCAGCCCTCACACCTATTTCCAAAGGGAGAGGGTGTTACACCCTCTCTCAGAGGAAATCCTTTGTTCTGACTTCCTGGGCCAGGGCTGCCTGGACCCCAGGAGGGCAGAAACCTGTCTGAGGGGTTGGCAGCAGCAGCAGCTGCAGTGGAGACCCCGGAAAGGCAGTTTGGCAGTACCCGGGTTCTGTGCTAGAGAACCAGGGCATCATGGAATTGTCCCCCCAATGCCAGAATGGCATTGGGGGGACAATTCCATGATCTTAGACATGTTACATGGCCATGTTCGGAGTTACCATTGTGACGATGTACATAGGTAGTGACCTATGTACAGTGCACGCATGTATTGGTGTCCCTGCACTCACAAAGTCCGGGGAATTTGCCCTGAACGATGTGGGGGCACCTTGGCTAGTGCCAGGGTGCCCACACACTAAGTAACTTTGCACCCAACCTTCACCAGGTGAAGGTTAGACATATAGGTGACCTATAAGTTACTTAAGTGCAGTGGTAAATGGATGTGAAATAACGTGGACGTTATTTCACTCAGCCTGCACTGGTAGGCCTGTGTAAGAATTGTCAGAGCTCCCTATGGGTGGCAAAAGAAATGCTGCAGCCAATAGGGATCTCCTGGAACCCCAATACCCTGGGTACCTCAGTACCATATACTAGGGAATTATATGGGTGTACCAGTATGCCAATGTGAGTTGGTAAATTTAGTCACTAGCCTGTTAGTGACAAATTTGGAAAGCAGAGAGCATAACCACGGTTCTGGTTAGCAGAGCCTCAGTGAGACAGTTACGCATCACACAGGGAACACATACATATAGGCCACAAACCTATGAGCACTGGGGTCCTGGCTAGCAGGGCCCCAGTGACACATAACAAACATACTGACAACATAGGGTTTTCACTATGAGCATTGGGCCCTGGCTAGCAGGATCCCAGTGAGACAATGAAAACACCCTGATATATACTCACAAACAGGCCAAAAGTGGGGGTAACAAGGCTAGAAAGAGGCTACTTTCTCACACTCCCTGTTTCTGATGATGAATCTCAAGTATATGATGACAAAAAGCGTTTTCTGTACATCGAGGAGGCCAGTGGCTAGACACTTCTCCGGGCCCCAGACTTAATTCTCTACCTGGGCCCTGTATTGAGGAATCTGCCTTTTTCATCATGACCATTGGAAGTGTGTCAGGAGTTCTTAACCTCCAGCTTCCATCAGTGAAGGTTAAAACATAATTATTGACTCTCAGAACCACTCCTCCCATTTAATGAGACCCTCACAGACACCCTCTTGGGAACAGGGGCGAAGCCAGGGTCCTGCCCCCTCCAATCAACAAATATCCTAATGTCACAGACCATTTCCGGGAACCCAACTTTCCTCCTGCAGCATCCAACAGAGAACCTCGTGGTTCAAGCTTCAACCAGACTGAACTCAGATGCATCTCTGACCTCCCGGCAGACAAGGAGTTAAGACATAAGGCGGGCATTCTGGAACGCAGTGTTCTCCTCTGCCAGCTTTGGCCTTAGATTTGTCAATTCGAGTTGCGTCTTGTTGAGTTACATGCATGCATTGTGCAACTTCAAGAGGAATGTTATGGCCACAGTCCTAGATTGCATTCATGCCAATGTTCAACACATAAAATGGTTAAGATGCGGTGAAGTACCAGATCATCTCTGGTCTGGATAGAGCAGTGGGTACCAGCGTGGTGCTTTGCCACAGACTTTTCCAGTGATGTCCAACAGTCTCTTATGGACATGCTGTTTGGTAGCACCTGTTTCTTTAGAGATAAGGCAGACTCTGTGTTAGAGTGCTTCAAAGAAAGCAAAGCAACAGCAATCTATCTCGGTCTTGCACCACCCGTGTGGCAGTTTCCCCAACTATGTCGACCCTTCCAGGACTTTGGAAAAGGTATGCGGCATAGGACAAAACCAACTTAGCCTCTGCAACAACAGACCTCCCAGTCTTTTAGGGTTAAAGTTTGTGGATCTGGCCGACAGCGGCAATGTCCCAAGGACCCATGAACTACCCGATCTTCCTCTGTCACCGCTGCAGTTGCAAAACCACTTTAGTTTACCCAGCCATGACACACTGTTGCCCGGTTTAAGGTTGGATACATTTTTCCCTATAACAGTGCCAAAGCATCACATCAGATAGAAATTTCAAATTGTCCACTGCAGTAATGAAGTGCCCTTCCTCCAGAAATGCTACCTATGCGATATTGGCTTCAGGAAGACTACTTGTCCATTCTACAACAAGAAGCCTGTGCTCTCTTGGAGAAGGGAGGTATACAAAGGATGCCAGAATCAGAATTCTGAACTGGTTACTGTTTCCTTTACCCTTTGCTGCCGAAAGAGGATGGAGGACTTTGCACCATTCGAAATGCCCTACTAATTTCTTTCTCAAGAAAGAGCAGTTCAAGATTCTCACTCGAGTCCCAGGTCGGTCTGCCCAGGAGCCAGGCGACTGGATGGTGGTGTTGGATTTGCAGGGTGCCTATCTCCACACCCCTGTTTCTCAACTCCACAGACACTACCTGAGGCTTGAGGAAGACCGCAAGCGTTTTCAGTTCTTCCTCTGTTCTCCCTGTGAGCTCCCCTTTGGCCTGACAACTGCCTCTCAGGTTTTCATGAAGGTCATGGTGGAGGCTGGGAATTCCAGTCTTCCCATATTTTGACGATTTTTTGCTATAAGCGGACTCACCTCAAACAGTCTAAAGCACCTCAAGTTGATGGCCAGTCTGTTGTTGTCTCTAAAATTCAGCATCATTGTGCCGAAGTCACACCTAACTCCTTCACAGAGGCACTCTTTCATTGGAGGCATCCTGGACACTGTGCTGTTTCGAGTCTTCTCTCTGCCTCAACGCGTCCAAGATAATCAGTCTTTGATCGTGATTTTTCAACCCTTGAACCTGGTCTTGGTGGGAGAGGCTGTGAGGTTTCTTGGACTCTTGGGCTCCTGCATCCTGCTGATGGACCACGCCAGGTGTCACATATGGGCTTTGGGGTAGGATATGAAGTCTCTGTGGGCTCAGCACCAAAGCAACCTCTCATATTCCATCTTGGTGTCAGATGAGACTGTGAAAGATCCTCAGTGGTGGCAGCTGGACATCATTTGAATTGGTGGCATACCCCCCTCCTTACCCCACCCAGAATTAATGATCATGATGGATGTGTTGCTGCTGGGTTGGGTAGCCCATTTGGGAGAGGTGGGGAACAGAGGACCCAGGTTCCTGCTGGAAATCCCCCTCCAACCTTTTGGAGCTGCAGATGATTCCCTTAACATCAAACGATTTCTTGCTGCCCATCAAGGAAGAATGGGTGCAGGTTCTCACAGACACTACCACCGGCATACAGTACTGCAACGAAAACACGGGGTGGGGTCATGGATCCTGTGACAAGAGGCTCTACACCTCTGAAAATGGCTTTGTCACCAGTACATCTCGCTGCTTGTACAATACTTTGCGCAATCTTTAAATGCAAGAATGGGCAAACTCAGGTGGCTTTGCCTAACGAATGGTGGGTGGCAAAGGACTTCTTCCAGTAATGGGGAGAACCTTGTTCTATCTTTACGCCACAGTTGAAAACACGGTGTCCAGATTTTTGCATGTTGGAGTTCTCAAGGCATTCTCTCTCCTGGATGCGTTTCACTTGGACTGGAACTGTAGGTCGTCTTGCCTGTACTTCTCCTGCTGAAAGTTCTGAAAAAGATCAGGAACAATCAAGCACAAATCCTAGTGACTCCTGATTGGGCAGGGAGAGTGTGGTACCCAGAAAGTCTGGTCATGAGCTTCTTCTTTGTCTTCTGAGTTGGCTGACTCTTCAGGAGGATTGTCTGTGGCAGCACCATAGTAAGGTCCTACACCCAGGTCTGCACAACTTACACCTCCATGCTTGGGGATTTAGAAGTGACAACTAACTTGTTTTGGCCTTCCTCTAGATGTAGTTAATGTCGTTCTCGCAGCCAGGCACCCCTCTACGAACTGAAACCATACTGGAAACTCCAGTTTATTTTGTGGTGTGCCTCTACGCATATCCAGCCCCTGAAAGCAAAGTTATCTGACATCCTTCTTTTCTATCTTTGGTTGGCACAGCAAGACCTTTCTATGCCAACAGTTACAGATTATTTATTGGTCTTGTCTGCCTTTCTACGGTTATCTGATCAGCTATCTCGGTTTAAATCACTTTTAGTGACGTGTTTCTTTAAAAGGTGATCCACATGTTCCCACTGAAGGCTTTCATGATGCCTCAATGGTATCTGAAATTTGTTCTCATATTTTGAATGAGCACCACATTTGAACCAATGGACAGTTGCCCTCAGAGGGTACTAACACTGAAGACTGTGTTTAACATAGCGACCATGTCAGCTCTTTGTGTGAGTGAACTACTAGAGCTCTGCCTAACAGCCATACACCACCTTCTTCCTGGACAAACTTGCCACGGACTAAGACAGCATTTATTTCGATAGTTGTCACACCCTTCCACATTGTGCAGTCTATCACCCTCATGTGTATTCAGTCTAGATTTCTGCCTTACTTGCCTTTTTGCTCTCTCTGCTGTGCTTCTCTTAATCTCTTTCCAGATGAGTTAGCACTTCTTCAGTTTTCTTGCAGTCAAACCTGGAAACGCTGTTTCGCTTAGCATCGTAGACGACCACTTCTCTTCCCATAAATGACTTTAAACTTTTTTTTCCATCTCAACTGTGCTGTCTCCTCTTTTACCACCTATACTTTAGCATCTGGATACCCTGCCTTGTAATGGCCGTGCTTTACTAACTAACTTTCACCATCACCCTCATCTGGTGGGGTTCCATGGATGGTGTCTCAAAACTGTCTTCTAACCTTTAAATAGGAGAACTGCAGGAAGATGTGCGGCTCACTGTGGTAATAAAGTTGCTTAGGATGAGTTTGCAAGGGCATTCCTAGTAATTCTGGGCACTGCCACAGGGTAAGGTTTGGTGGTTATTTTGTCTCTTCCTCTGGTACTCCCAGGAGAGCTGCTGAGTTGCCTCCGGTGGAGTTCCTCCTTGAGACTACACAATTGAAAACTTTGTATGTTACTCTTTTATGTTACGTCCATCTTCCTAGCCAAATCAAGTTATGTCCAAATTGTGATGTTCTGTTAATAACGTGAGGTTGAACATGAGAGAAGACTATGATTTTGTTTGGTTGAGACTGACTGAAATAATAAACGAATTGTAAACAGAACTGTAATAAGCGGAGCACAGGCAACATCTAGGCATAGTTGGTGGCGAGATCTGAAGTAGGGTATGACAAAGCTGGAATTATGCAAAGGTTATGTCTCCTTCTTTGCCCATCTAGAAGGGATTCTGTCATCGCTTTATTTTTAAATCCTAACTGTGGAAATGCCCTATAGGTATAGGTTCAGCGTAACCTGGTTCTTAACTTTAAGTTGTGCTGCCACTACGTGCTATTAAGCTGTGGTATGTGTGTGTATATACCACTTCGAACCCATTGAAATCATTCACCATAATATACTACTTTATTAATTATGTTTTGTCTTCATTCTTTATAAAGCTGTATGTGTTTCAAGGCAGGGCGATTTACAGACATCATTTTACCTCTAGATAATTTATACTGTAGTCCTGTTCTCTGGCTAGACTCCTCTAGTAGAGGAACTTGCGTCCAGTGCGTGGCACGTTTTTTTCTGATTTAAGACGTGACTCTCAAAACGAAAGAATTATGCTGCTTTTGATGTTTTTATGATTCTGAAAGATGCAGTAAGTATATTTGTTTTTTTCATTGTCACCAATTGTAATTAAGTGAAAATAATTTGCACGGGAGCACATCTCAACATTTTGAAAAATAGTATATGCATTTTTTAAATACGTGTCTGCGTGTGGTTTAGGCTGCATCATGTTATGTGAGAGTTAACTAGTCTTTTTCCTTCTGACAGTTTTTTGTCTCTCCAAAACTTGCAACCTTTGTACTGAGTGTTGTACCACCACTTGCCATTATTGCTGTGATCTATGGGCGATATCTTCGAAAGCTCACCAGGCTCACCCAGGATTCTTTGGCAGAAGCCTCACAGGTAATATTCTGTTTAGCTGTAAAGCATTTAAATGTGTGCGCATCCTAAACCAATAATGTTTAGCTTTAAGTGTCATTGAAGAATGTTTTGCAGAAATGCATTAGCCTTTTAACTTGCATATTTATAACTTCCTTTTGAGTTCAAGCCAGAAAGGATCTTTATGATGGGCTTAGATCACAAAACTGTACGTAATACACCAGATCGAAGATATTGATGATATTAGGTATGTGAATGCAAAAAGAAGTCGGTCCTCAATGCAGCGTGACTGTGAGTATCAGCACCTGACCTTTTGGAGGACGTATATGGGGTACACAAAAAGCATTACATTAATATAGCATCATCATCAGTTTATTTCAGCCGTGTCGTAGAAAACATAGGGAAAATCAAAGCATACAGAGTTCATGTAAAAACAACCAAGAAAATAGTACACAAGCCTAAAAAACAGAGAGCACTTAAAACTTGTGGTCATTATGAACATGACGGTCTAGACCACACCGGCGGTGGCAGTCATTACTGCCAACGGCATGGTGGTCCAGACCGCCATATTCTGAACACAGTAGTGAACTGGCGGCAAAGCAGCCAGTTCACTACCACCCACTGCCAGGCCAGATTCGACTGCCGGGCCGACTGTGGGCACATTCGACCTGGTGGTGGAGGCCAGACCGTCAGTGTGATTATGTGAGAAAGTAGCCTCTTTCTAGCCTTGTTACCCCCACTTTTGGCCTGTTTGTGAGTATATGTCAGGGTGTTTTCACTGTCTCACTGGGATCCTGCTAGCCAGGGCCCAGTGCTCATAGTGAAAACCCTATGTTGTAAGTGTGGTTGTTATGTGTCACTGGGATCCTGCTAGCCAGGACCCCAGTGCTCATAAGTTTGTGGCCTATATGTATGTGTTCCCGGTGTGATGCCTAACTGTCTCACTGAAAACTCACAACAGTTAGCAGGCAAGGGATAAATTCAATGATTATTACGACTTTTTAGATGCTGCTCCAATCTCGTCGTGTTTTACGCGACTTTTCAAAATTATAGAAGGCAGCGGTTTGCATTCTCCGGGCGACACGAGGCTTGTTTACGCATAGAGATTGGAGCAGCATCTAAAAAGTCTACGCCCCAGTATATACATGGTTATATTAAGATCGAGTAAATAGAAGAATCATTAAAAGAAGAGGATATTAACTCATAAGGTTGGATTTACATCATAATGGAGAGAAAGTGGTGCCAGTGCCCCCTGACGAGGCCCTGAGTGTTAAGGCCGAAACGCGTCGACATCCTGTTAGTGGAATCAAGGGCTTGGAGTGATAACGAATTGATAAACATAAGTAGTTTAGCACTACATAATACCTTTCTAAAAAAGATTAAGGTATTGTACAGCTGGGTGCAAGACCCTTGGTTACCAGATGAGATCAGATCACATTGTGAATTGTGTTTATGTGACTATCTGTAAAAAATCCTGTAAATGGGTGCATGTTTTTTCTTAATTTCGTCTAGATTTTTGTTATGTTTGCGATTATCTGTGTATTGTTTGCAAGAAATGTGTGTTGTAAATACGAATGCATTTAGAATTGTATATATTTCTGCCATGTTGTTAGAATAAGAGACAAGTTACTCTTCAATGAATCTGATGCTGTATGTTGTGAATCAATGGAATAAATAAGGGCAAATAATTTACCCCTTGAAACCAAGAGTTAATATTGGTTGTTCGTAATAATCATTGAATTTATCCCTTGCCTGCTAACTGTTGTGAGTTTGCTGTGGTTAGTATCCTAAGCAGGCGGGGGTTATAGGATACTCCCCTTTTTAGGTCTGATTAACTGTCTCACTGAGGCTCTGCTAACCAGAACCTCAGTGGTTATGCTCTCTCTGCTTTCCAAATTGTCACTAACAGGCTAGTGACCAATTTCACCAATTCACATTGGCATACTGGTACACCCATATAATTCCCTAGTATATGGTACTAAGGCACCCAGGGTATTGGGGTTTCAGGAGATCCCTATGGGCTGCAGCATCTCTTTTGCCACCCATAGGGAGATCTGACAATTCTTACACAGGCCTGCCAGTGCAGACTGAGTGAAATAACGTCCACGTTATTTCACAGCCATTTACCACTGCACTTAAGTAACTTACAAGTCACCTATATGTCTAACCTTCACCTGGTGAAGGTTGGGTGCAAAGTTACTTAGTGTGTGGGCACCCTGGCACTATTTCAATTTTCAAAGGAGCTTTATTGCGGCTACAGGAGCCAAAAAAGTGCAAGCAGTAATAAATACAAATAAATACACATAATGAAAATTACAGGTAAATATAATGATAAAAGGGAGTAAAAGATAAGAGAAAATGGAAAAAGTGGAATAAAAATGGAATAAAATGTGCTGCACAGGACGATGGAACAGTCTTATTTGG
Organism: Pleurodeles waltl; assembly: GCF_031143425.1. Lineage (NCBI taxonomy): Eukaryota > Metazoa > Chordata > Amphibia > Caudata > Salamandridae > Pleurodeles > Pleurodeles waltl. The sequence goes on from NC_090444.1 coordinate 853,820,518, forward strand.
AGTCTTTATCCAGAAGAGTTTTCCCTCTAGGAAGCCAACTAGCTCCGAGGAATTTGGCGATGGCGATCACTAGCGTTGTCCTAGTGTCTGATCTGAGGATTTGCAGGGCTAGCGCAGAGTTGCGGACTCCCAGTAGTCTGCATGCCGGGGCCAGCCATTTCCTACGGGGGGCGGTGTACGCGGGGCAGGCAAAAAGGACGTGAGGGAGATTCTCGACGGGGGCTTTGCAAGCTGGGCATACGGTTGATTCATTGTGTGACCAGCTACTGGTGAGAAGTCTTAATGGGAGTGTTCCAATGCGGAGCTGGAAGTATAGTTTCCTTTCCCTTGGGGCCGTGATTAGTTCCCAAAAAGCTTTGTACTTGCATGACTCTTTTAGGTTGGCAAAGTCACAAGATAGTGTAGTGTGGAGTGCAGCCCTTGTGTCTTCTTAGTTAGCCATTTGCCAGTATAGTTTCTTTAGTTCCCTTTTCGAGGGGAAGACTGACGTGGTTGGTGAGTTCCAGAGATCATCAAGCCCAAGTGAGTACAGTGAACCCTTGATGCATCGTAGCCAGTGGTTTCTGTGAAGATGGTCGGCTTTTAAGATGACCTGTAGAGCTTCAGTGAAGATGTCGAGCTCCGGAGTGGTCAAGAGACGCCGCCAGTACAGCAGAGGTCGAAGGCGGGCATGTGACCAATGCGTTTGATACCGAGATCCTTGAAAAGAGGGAACAGTGGGGTGCTTAGCGGAAGGGACACAAGGTTTCTTAGGAAGTTGTTTTCAGCGGTGGTTAAGTCTTGGGTTTTGGTATAGCCGCATAGTTCAGCCCCGTAAAGCGCTGAGGAAACGGCCTGGGCTTTGTATAACTGTAATGCTGGGCGAATTGGTTTTGTGTGTGAGAGGTGGAAATTTTTTAGTAGTACCCCTGTTGTTTGTCTTAGTTTTAGGGCTTGTTTTCCTATGTGTGGCTTCCAGGACATGTTGTCAGTGAATGTTATGCCCAGGGAGCTGAAAATGCCCACCTTCTCAAGTGAGGAGCCCTCTAAAGTAAACTTCCCTTTAAAAGATCTGTGGGGATTAAGGGTCATTAGTTTTGTTTTCGAGGCGTTGATTTCGAGTCCCTGTGATGAGCAGAAATGCTCGAAGCACGCAAGGAGTTTCCTTAGACCACTAGGGGTCTTGGATATCAGAAGAGTGTCATCGGCAAAAAGTAAGACTGGGATTTTTTGTGTGCCAAGTGAAGGTGCGTCAGTCTGCAGTCTGAGGAGGGAGGGGACGATTTCATTGATATACAGGGAAAAGAGGGTCGGGGCAAGTACGCACCCTTGCCGCACACCCAGGGAAACGTGGATTCTATCAGTTAATTGGCCCTTGTTGCCCCACCTGACTTGTGCGTAGTTGTCCTCATGGAGTCGTATCAAAATGGCACGAATGTGCTCCGGGACTCCCATCCGAAAGAGAGTGTCCCATAGTTTGTTGCGAGGTACTAGGTCAAAAGCAGATTTTAGGTTCACAAAAGCTACATAAAGGCTGCCTTTACCAATGAACACTGTTTTCCAATATAATAATAGGAATCTGAGGGCTTGATCAGTGGTGGAAATCTTCTTTCGGAAACCGGCTTGGAGGGGGCTAAGGATATCACAGTCAGTCATCCATTCTTCGATCTTTCCTAGGAGGCAGTGGCAGAAGACTTTTTGGACACAGTCAATTAGGCTAATAGGTCTATAGTTGCAAGGAAGTGACCTGTCGCCCTTTATAAAGATTGGAGTAACAATAGCCGCTTTCCAAGACTCTGGAATTGGCGCCCCAGATGCTATTGCGTTAGCTATAATGGTGAGGTATCTTGACCAGGATGCTAGGTCTGTTGAGAACAGGTCTGCTGGGACGCAGTCTGATCCAGGGGCCCTGCCGCGTTTTAAAGTGCTTAGAGAATAGGTTATGTCACTTTGGGAAAACGACAGGGGTGCTGCGGTGGTGGGTGCTAATGAGTGATTTAGGTGGGTGCCCGTGCAAACAGGGATGGGGCTATCACGATCAGGGGAGTACAGACTACTAAAGTGAACTATCCAGTCTCTTGGGGCAATATTGGTTGTGATGTCCAAACCACTAGTTTCTGGGCCTCGCGCTGCCAGGGACCAGAACAGACTGTGGTTCCTCTCGGGCACAGCGTCACTGAGTGCTGTCCACCATTTGTTATCTTGGTCACGCTTGGCTATGCGTATTGCAGATTTATAGGACTTCCTAGCTACGCGGATGGCGGTGGGGTCCATGGATTTAATGGCTTGAACTAAGCGCTTGTTTAGGGACCGACACGTTTTGTTGAACCAGTGGTGCCTACCTATGGGTCGTTTGTCGTCGTGGGCTGGGGGTACTGAGAAGTGAGCTGCGATATCCCTAAAGCAGGAGGTGTGGATTAAGGTTCTTTCCTGGTAGGGAATTGCAGAACCTGCCTCTAGGCCCATTAGTGTGGATTTTAGGGTGTTATTGGCAGCGTTGATGAGTACGGGCCGAGCCACGACCTTGTCCCATTTTAAGTGTTGTTTATTGTTGGCCAGGCTAATACCCTCGGGTGCTACTGCTGGGGAGTTAGACGTGGCTGGGAGATTACCTAGAGCTAATGTGTGGACAGAGAGAGGGTTGTGATCACTTTCAGTCCTTTCGATGATCGTCATGTCGATGACTAGAGGCCATAGTCTTATATCGAATAGACAATAGTCGATTCTGCTGGTGTGGTTGGTTTTGTTGAACGTGTGACTGCCATTGGTGTCTGAATTGGTTCTGCCATTTAGCGCCCTGAGCCCGAACTCCATGGTCAGTGATTTGACCTGAATAGCGACCTGCGTCCATCTCTTGATGGGTGGGATTGACAGGGCGGGGATAGACCAGGCTTGATCCTCCTCTTGATGGACCTGAGATCGTCCCAGTCAAGGGGTTCGAATGTGACGTTGAAGTCCCCAGCCACAATGGTTTTGTGATGGCGGGGATAATTTTGTAAGAGGGCTACAAGGGCGCAGAGGGTTTTGGAGACTTGACTCCCCCTGACCCCCCGAGTGTAGATATTAAAGATGTTCACCACAGAGTCAGGCCCAAAGGATAGACGAAGGCCTAACAGGTCGGGAGAGTCGGTAGGTAGCTGTGATATATGGCAGCTAAGTGATGTTTTGATCCAGATGGTCAGACCCCCTGAGGGCCTGCCTCTCGTGCTGGCCACTGCGGGGATGTGGAAATTTGTGTAGCCTGTTTGAAAAAGTGGGTCAAGTGACCATGTCTCTTGGAGGAGACATATGTCATGTTCGTCAATAAATGAGGAGAAGGATGGAAGGGGAAGAATAGATTGCAAACCTGCCACATTCCATGAAACAAGTCGTACCCCGGTTTGTGGCTGAATTATCCTGTCTAAATGCCTGGGGTTTGTATGGTTGGCTGTCGGGGTTGGTCTGGCAGATGTGGTTGAGTGAGCAAAAATGGGTTGATACCAATGTTTACCCGTGGGGCTTGTGGTGGTTGGTGATGTTCCTCTGTTGAAACTGACCTGGTCCTGATCCGGGAAGTGCTTGCAGGCCTAGCCAGCAGCACTTGGTTTGGTGGGCAATGCGCCTGCAAGATGGAAGGTGCATCGTTGTCATGATTGTTCAGTGGACTGGCAGTGGTCTTAGTGTCATGGGTAGGGGAGAGAATACATGGACAAACAGTGGTGGGGTAAAAGGAGGATCTGGGGGTGATAGATGTTAGAAAGTTGCAAGGTTTGCCTGCATAGATTTTAGGTGAGGCTGTGAGTCAATCATATTTACCAAGAGAGGATACATTTTCTGCTGGGTGGTAACTCGAGCACTCCTCGTGGTGCGTAGGTGGCCTGGGGTATTTAAACTGGATCCGTGAGTGTGCTGGTGGGCTTGTTCTTGCGTCTAGGGCCACCAGATTGTTCACCATGGTCCCGTTCTTGAGTGTCAGTTTTAGGATATCAAAGTGAGTTCCCGGGTCTGGCCGTCGTACTACATTAATTAGGTCCTCGCGTATTATGGATCGCCAGCCTCTAACATGGCGAATCCAATGGATTGCCTTGTTTTTGATAGAGCCTGCCCCTTCCTTGTGTGTCAATGTGGTTAACTTGGGAACATTAACCATTAGAACTATATTACCTAAATGGGACCGATCAGTGGCAGGTTGTGCAGAGTATTTTGAGGCAGTGTTGCTCATGGGTTTGGGGGTTTTATGATAGGTGTCTAGTGAGTTTGCAATGCCTGAATTGTGGAAAAAGGGTGTCTGGTAAGAGTTCATGGTCTTATCTCAGATAGGGTGGGGGCCGACGTGGCTAGAAGCTGAGAAGTTGGGCGGGTTTGTTATGATGCCTGATAAGGTTGGGTTTTGGACAAGGTTTGTGGTGGCCGTGTTATTTGCGTGGGTTAGCTGTTTTACTATTGCAATTAAGGAGTTAACCATATGCTTGAGTTCTGTGACTTCCTTCCTTAGAACTTGTATGCATTCAATATGCTGTGGGGTTACATGAGGAAAATGCATATTGGTGGCTGCTGGCCCATCTGCCAGGGTGTCTGGGTTGATGTCGTGTGATTCAGGGATGTTGATTAAGGGATTAAAACGGTTACTGAGCTGGATGGAATCGTTGGTGGCCAGTGGTAGGTCTTCTACTAGAGAGGGGGCGGTATGGGTGATAACGTTCCTACTCTCGCCCAGCCCTGTAGTGTCAGTGACTTGTTGTCCACGTTTCACGAAAATCTCAGCGATTTTCATGGGACCATCCTTCCTGTTAATTGATGTACCCCCCCCCCCCCCCAGTTTCAATATAAATATTTCCCTGGGGGCTAGTTAGTATTCCATTGCATTCGCCCAGGAGAGAGTCGATTCTATCCATGACGCAGTTGCTAGCTGCATGCTTATGCCTTTTTCGCTTGGCTTTTAGCACGACCCCGGCCCCTGCCTCTATTGCTTTCCTTTTGCCCATCTGATGTTGATGTTGGTGCAAGGTTGAACGATAAGGTGTCAGATTTATTAGAGCAGCTGACTGGGGTCACAGAGTTGGCAATAGAAAATGGGGCTAAGTCCAATGTGGCCTACTTGGGTGATAGATGTCAGGGGGGTGGCCCAGCCCAGCCTCTGTCGGCCGCTGACGGGCACAGGACGGGCCCGCCCTTGGCCCGGGCGCCGCCCGCGCGCGTCCCGCACAGCGGGCACTATGAGAAAGTTTAAAGGGCTCCTGCCCAATCAGAAAGGTTCCGCGAGGTTCAGCGCGTCCCGAGCAGCAGGCGCGCTATGAGAAAGTTTAAAGGGCTCCTGCCCAATCAGAAAGGTTCCGCGCGTCCCGAGCAGCGGGCGCTATGAGAAAGTTTTTAAAGGGCTCCTGCCCAATCAGATAGGTTCAGCGAGGTTCAGCGCGTCCCGAGCAGCGGGCGCGCTATGAGAAAGTTTAAAGGGCTCCTGCCCAATCAGAAAGGTTCAGTGAGGTTCAGCGCGTCCCGAGCAGCTGGCGCGCTATGAGAAAGTTTAAAGGGCACCTGCCCAATCAGAAAGGTTCAGCGCGTCCTGAGCAGCGGGCGCGCTATGAGAAAGTGTAAAGGGCTCCTGCCCAATCAGAAAGGTTCAGCGAGGTTCAGCGCGTCCCGAGCAGCGGGCACGCTATGAGAAAGTTTAAAGGGCTCCTGCCCAATCAGAAAGGTTCAGCGAGGTTCAGTGCGTCCCCTAGCCAAGGTGCCCCCACATTGTTCAGGGCAAATTCCCCGGACTTTGCGAGTGCGGGGACACCATTTCACACGTGCACTATACATAGGTCACTACCTATGTATAGCGTCACAATGGTAACTCTCCGAACATGGCCATGTAACATGTCTAAGATCATGGAATTGACACCCCAGTGCCATTCTGGCATTGGGGAGACAATTCCACGATCCCCCGGGTCTCTAGCACAGAACCCGGGTGCTGCCAAACTGCCTTTCCGGGGTCTCCACTGCAGCTGCTGCTGCCGCCAACCCCTCAGACAGGTTTCTGCCCTCCTGGGGTCCAGGCAGCCCTGGCCCAGGAAGGCAGAACACAGGATTTCCTCTGAGAAAGGGTGTAACACCCTCTCCCTTTGGAAATAGGTGTGAAGGCTGGGGAGGAGTAGCCTCCCCCAGCCTCTGGAAATGCTTTGATGGGCACAGATGCTGCCCATCTCTGCATAAGCCAGTCTACACCGGTTTAGGGATCCCCCAGCCCTGCTCTAGCGCGAAACTGGACAAAAGAAAGGGGAGTGACCACTCCCCTGACCTGCACCTCCCAGGGGAGGTGCCCAGAGTTCCTCCAGTGTGCCCCACACCTCTGCCATCTTGGAAACAGAGGTGTTGCTGGCACACTGGACTTTTCTGAGTGGCCAGTGCCATCAGGTGACGTCAGAGACTCCTTCTGATAGGCTCTTACCTTTCTTACTAGCCTATCCTCCTTCCTAGGTAGCCAAACCTCCTTTTGTGGCTATTTAGGGTCTCTGCTTTGGGGAATTCTTCAGATAACAAATGCAAGAGCTCACCAGTGTTCCTCTGCATCGCCCTCTTCACCTTCTGCCAAAGGATCGACCGCTGACTGCTCAGGACCCTTGCAAAACCGCAACAAAGTAGCAAAGACGACTACTGCAACCTTGTATCGCTTCATCCTGCCGGCTTTCTCGCCTGTTTCCTGGTGGTGCATGCTCTGGGGGTAGTCTGCCTCCTTCTTGCACCAGGAGCTCTGAAGAAATCTCCAGTGGGTCGACGGAATCTTCCCCCTGCAACCGCAGGCAACAAAAGACTGCATCACCGGTCCTCTGGGTCCCCTCTCAGCACGACGAGCGTGGACCCTGAAACTCAGCAACTCTGTCCAAGTGACTCCCACAGTCCAGTGACTCTTCAGTCCAAGTTTGGTGGAGGTAAGTCCTTGCCTCCCCACGCTAGACTGTATTGCTGGGTACCGCGTGATTTGCAGCTGCTCCGGCTCCTGTGCACTCTTCCAGGATTTCCTTCGTGCACAGCCAAGCCTGGGTCCCCGACACTCTAACCTGCAGTGCACAACATTCTGAGTTGTCCTCTGGTGTCGTGGGACTCCCTTTTCTGACTTCGGGTGGACTCCGGTTCACTCCTCTTCTAAGTGCCTGTTCCGGTACTTCTGCGGGTGCTGCCTGCTTCTGTGAGGGCTCCCTGACTTGCTGGGCGCCCCCTCTGTCTCCTCATCCAAGTGGCGACATCCTGGTCCCTCCTGGGCCACAGCAGCATCCAAAAACCCTAACTGCGACCCTTGTAGCTAGCAAGGCTTGTTTGCGGTCTTTCTGCGTGGGAACACCTCTGCAAGCTTCTTCACGACGTGGGACATCCATCCTCCAAAGGGGAAGTTCATAGTCATCTTCGTTCTTGCAAAACACCAAGCTTCTTCCATCCGGTGGAAGCACTTTTGCACCATCAGCTGGCATTTCCTGGGCATCTGCCCACTCTTGACATTGTCGCGACTCTTGGACTTGGTCCCCTTGTTTCACAGGTACTCAGGTCTGGAAATCCACTGTTGTTGCTTTGCTGGTGTTGGTTTTCCTTGCAGAATTCCCCTATCACGACTTCTGTGCTCTCAGGGGGTTGTAGGTGCACTTTACACCTACCTTACAGGATCTTGGGGTGGGCTATTTTTCTAACCCTCACTGTTTTCTTACAGTCCCAGCGACCTTCTACAAGCTCACATAGGTTTGGGGTCCATTCATGTTTCGCATTCCACTTTTGGAGTATATGGTTTGTGTTGCCCCTATACCTATGTGCTCCTACTGCAATCTATTGTAACTTTACACTGCTTGCATTACTTCCTTTTGCTATTACTGCATAATTTTGGTATTGTGTACATATATCTTGTGTATATTTGGCATCCTCATACTGAGGGTACTCACTGAGATACTTTTGGCATATTGTCATAAAAATAAAGTACCTTTATTTTTAGTATATCTGTGTATTGTGTTTTCGTATGACATTGTGCATATGACACCAGTGGTATAGTAGGAGCTTTGCATGTCTCCTAGTTCAGCCTAAGCTGCTCTGCTATAGCTACCTTCTATCAGCCTAAGCTGCTAGAAACACCTCTTCTACACTAATAAGGGATAACTGGACCTGGTACAGAGTGTAAGTACCCCTTGGTACCCACTACAAGCCAGGCCAGCCTCCTACAGATTATGATCCCATTTCCATCAGGGATTTCCTGGCGAGATACCCCGCTAGGTAATCCCTGGCGGAAAGCATACAGGTGTCAGGAATAATCATTCCTGTCACCTGTATGTGACACTGCAGGCCCCTTCCCCTTTCCACTACACCTACCCACCCCCCCCCCAAGCCCCTAGAACAGCCCCTAACCCTCGAACCCTCAAAACTGACCCCCCCGAACCCGCCACTCCCAAAACCCGATGAAGGTTCCCCCCCAACCCGACCCTCACCATCCCCCCATCCCTACATAGAGGTCCCCCCAAACCCCAACTCCCACACATCCATATGCACCTATTCACCTACAGGCTCACATGTATATGCACACACACACACATCCCCCCACACATACACTCATGCACACCCCCATGCACTCACATACACACCTTCCCTCCCCCTTGCCTCTCGGACAGTACTTACCTCTTCCGTCATGCTGCTCCAGAAGGGAACGGGCTTCCTGAATTCTGCTCCGCCGCCATCTCTCCATACACTGCTACGCCTATAACTGCTTTATTATAGGCGTGGCGGTGTATGGTTTGACATGGCGGTGAGGGTGGAGCAGCATCCACCCCCACCACCTACTGCCAGCATGGCGCATTGCGGCCCTCACTGCCATCAATGGCGGTGTGGCTCTATGCATCGTTATTTGGCGGGATGCTGGCCGCTGCCACTGGCGGTCTTCCATTGACCGCTGGCACGGTTGGAGGCGGGGCATTTCACCCAGTTCATAATGAGGCCCTTAGTTCCCAAGTACCGCACTAATAGAAATAGCAGTCATCATGAATTTCTTCACTGTCAATTGGTTGTATTGAGCAGCACAAATTGAAAAAGTGGGTTTGGAGAATTTTTGATCAGTTACTATCAACAGGGTTTGAAACCCTTTCTCTGTCTTCACTGTCAATTGGTTGTATTTAGCAGCACAAATTAAAAAAAGTGGGTTTGGAGAATTTTTGATCAGTTACTATCAACATGGTGGGAAACCCTTTCCTGAGAGGAACAGAGAAAATGTTAAATACATTTATACATGTTTTTAGAAAAGTGTTATCACAAGGAGGCTCTTGTTTTTGGAATATTGAGCTGGGCAGGCAAAACACAAACTCTAAAGCAGGTCAGAAGATTAAGGTTGTGAAGCAACCACCCAAGACAAGTAGGGTTCAATACATTTGCTAGTTCTTAGGATGTGCAAAAGATTTCTGCTTTGCAGCTGGCTGCTTCCTGCTCATATTTCATAGTAGCGTAAAATGAGGCTTGTATATTTGATTTTTGGGAAGCTAATAGGAGAGCTGATGAGGGTACAATATCCCTGCAGCCAAGCCAAAATATAGTTTATTGGATGCAATTATATGAGAAGTAAGACACACCCCTTATAGCTTTGTAATACATTTAAAGTTAATCCATAAAGAGTTGCAGAATGACTTGTCCAGATAGTAATAATGCTAGTGAAACGAATTCAGCCCTTTAGATAGCTGCAATTTCTTCATGAGATGCAAAACTTGATAAGTCATTAGACCAGAGGTCTAATTTTATTTTTCTTGCTTATCTATTGAAAAGCAATTAACAATTTTTATTGGGATATACGGGGTAAAGCATGTTTGTTTTCTGTAGTTGAAAGCCTTCTATTGTATTCTTCATTTTCCTGTCTCACAAATATCCCATTGCATTGACTTCCTGCAATTTTACTGTCAAGAGTGTTATGGAAATACAGTAAATTATTGTACGGCAAGAAAAGTGATACAAGAAACTCCAACTTATTCAAAAGGCAACAACCAAATTAGTCACTGGAGGTATAAAATGGGAGCATATCTCTCCTTCCATTCACTGGCTGCCCTTTGCAAGAGAATCATGTTCAAATTTCTGCTGATTGATCACAAAGCCTCTTCTTCATTCTTCACATTCAAGTTCAAATCATACCTTCTCACACCTCAAGTTCTTGTTTCACATTACAGCCATGCGTAAAGTGAGAGCAGGAGATGGGGCATTTTCTGTGGCCATGGTCAAACTTTGTAATTCTTTTCCAATCCACCTTAGTGCTCAATCTCCTCAAGGTAGATTTAGGAGATATTTGTAATCTTGGCTTTATGTGCAGCAGCTGCTGCTTCTTTAGTAATATAATGTTGTGTAATGGTTTCATATACAAATGTAGATGGTTCCCGTTTTTAGAAATCTCCAATAACATCACGGTTAGTTTGAGTTCTTTACACAGCTGAGAAGGAACTATAGTCTTAAAGAGTTCATATGCTATTACTGAACCTGCACCATAGCATGAAGTCCTATCTGTACCCAAAGTCCTTGAACAGCTGTACAGATGCAAGGATGTCATAAAAACCATTGACTTGCTTCTCTCTATCCATGGTTGGTGTAGATATAACAGCCTCTTGGATGATAATGTGTCTCTCAAGGTACCTTCCAGAATCAAAGAGTACACCTCATTACCATCCTTTGTATTGTACTTCCATACTATTACAATAGAAAATTGCCCAGGAATCCCTGGAAATAATCTGTCAAAAACATGGCCACATTTGCAGGCCTGGCGATGAACGACCCCTACCCAAATGTGGTACAGGAGTGTGGAATGATTATTACCCATGCAAATCTTTGAGGTGTTGTCCATGTTCCCTACTTGCTGATAATCTTATGTGTAAATGTTAAGAAAGATCTGTCATAGACTAGGCTTGCCAGTTTTCATGACAAAATAGAGTATGTCAGAACCCCTTTCAGAGGTCCACATGACACGCAGGGGCTACAGGACCCAACTGTGGGGGTTGAGGTCTTTTATTCCTGATGTCCAGGGGCTCGACCTCCTATGGATCCTGAGCAACTATGCCAAGTACCCCTTCTGCACTTGACTCTCAGTGGTAGTTATAGATGAGCAGTCAGTGGCTCCCTTGGCAGAGGATGGTTGGGGCAAGTGTGAATACAGGTTAGTGAACACTGCTCATAACTCAAAGTGCACAGCAATGTCAATCAATCAGTGTCCAGTCAAATACTTATTTTTATAAATAAAGTATTTTATTTCTAACTCTACTCAAAGAACTGTTATGATTTGTGTAAACAACAACACATTTCCCCTTGGGGTTGGGGCTGTAGTGTTTCACTGGTAAATTCCTGTCTTCGTAATGTAGTCAGGGTTATTCCCCATTCTGTGGTTCCCCGTGTCCAGGGAATGCTCACTGTTGGGCCGTAACTTAAGAGTCCACTCCAACTGTTAGTAAGTAGTTAAAAGTGTTTTGGCACTGCAGCACTCTTAGCAGCGAGTCTCCAGGGTCCGTCAAGCCTGTAACCAGTTTCACCTGCTCTAGCAGCAAAGAAAAATGCAGCGTCTAACTGGGTGCCCCATCAACTGGCACATGCAAGGCTCCCATCCTGTGTGGGTTGCCAGCTGCACGTGAGAGGCGTGACAGCACCTGGCAAGTGCAGATTCTCCTTCAAGCTTGAATAGTCGACACCAGCAGGGATTGGAGGTGCTCTGGTGCTCCTCCTGCACGGTAAGTTACACAATCCGAATAGGGGAGTGGGGATGGAATGCAATGCTCCTGTTAGGAGTGCTAATAATGTGGCGATGCACCCACTGCATCATTTTTTTTATCACTTATTTTGGGGACAACAGAACACCTAGTCCTGCTCACTGCCTCCCCCCCACCGCTCCCAAAAACAGTTTCCCTTCTGGCTTAAAACGTGTATGTCAAATAATGGTAAAGTGTGGGAAGTAATTTCATGTTATACAAAACCAACAATTCAGTCTATATAGTCTGGAATTACGTTTATTCATCGATTTATTTAAAAAAAAAAAAAAAACATTTAAAAATGAAAATGTTTGTACACATAATACATTAGATCACTGTACATTACAACCATAATGACCAATTGACATCAAATCATTAGCACAATTTTTGGGTGTGTGTGACCAAAATGGCGGCGATAGCAGGCGTGTAAAACGCTGCTCCGCTCCGGCCTGTTCGGCGGCCTCGCACATCCTGTACCAGGCGACAGCCGCTCACAACACATCGACCCCAGTGCTGCCAAGCAAGTGACCGGGGTTCGGTTGAGGACACTTTGGGGCTGCCGGTACAGTGGTTGACAAGGGAGTGCAGACTAGGGCCTGCAGAACGGCACAGCCGGCCCCACCCAGAGGTGAGAGGCCACAGAGACCCCAACCGCAGTGCCCTGGCTGGGCTCCTGCCCGCCTGGGCGATATCCCTGTATGCATGAGGGGCAGGGAGCCGGCTGTGTAGAGAACCGGCCGTAGGAGGTGAATGGGGCTACCTGGGCCTTGGTGGTGCCGTGGCTGGATCTGGCCTCCGCCACCCTGGGGGTTGATCGCCAGGAGGCCCTCTGCTTGCACTCCCCCTGGTTCTTCCCTCCTCACCCGAACCGGAGGGCTGATAAGCCGACTGGCGCTGGACCCTGACGCAAGCGCTGGTTGGCCATCAAACACTGCGGGACCTTTTTGCTAAACAAAAAACCAGAGCACTCCAAAGAACAGTCCAAGCAATAAAGTAACCAAGTTCATGTAGAAGTTTTTCTTCTTCTTGCAATCATTATTCTTTATTTCTGGTAAGTACAACAATGCGCAGAACAGCCAACACATGTTTCGTCCATAGGACTTTTTCAAGGCAGAGTATAATGCATGAGGATAAACTTGTCCATAAAAGGACTGAGATGTCAAAGTCCAAGGAAGAAAGTAACGTTTCAAAAGTGGAATACAACAGCAAATCACTGTAACGTGGTTTCTCAGGAAAGTATCTCAGGGCATCAAATAGAGACAATCATGATAGGTTATATAAAGCCATGGTAAGCCCAAAATGAGCGCATTGAAAGAGTGCATTGGTCCGAGTACTCCGACGTTAAGGCAGCGTGTGACTCGGGAGTAAACCATTGAAACCGGTTTAAAGTGAAAAGCATAGAAATAAACAGAGGACAGAAATCGAAATTGGGTGCTGCATAACATTACCAGCCGGGCGCCATTTTGGAAAGGGAAGTGATAAAGCCATCAAAATATGATATGTAACAAAACAAACATTAGTATATTCTTACTATAAGTTAACATTTGAGTAGAATAGTCAATAACTGAAAAAAATAAATAAAGCCTTTCAAATGGACATCATCACTTTTATCATAAATTCTACTGTGATAGAACATATGAAAAAGATTCGTTGAGTAACACTCGTTGAAGATGGTTGAGCATAGGACATAGACTTTTCAAATTCACAAACAATTGAATTAATATATAGTCAAGAACACAGAAATACAAAAGGATTGTATAAACACACAAATGTGAAAATGAGACAAAAGGTTAAAGTGACCAAAATGTATGGTAGAAGCCCATAAATACAAAATATATGTTCACGGAGTATGTCCTATAAATACAATAATGGTAAAACTGGAATCTTAAAGGTGAAACAAATAGTCAAAGATGAATTTATAGAAATACATGAAGGTCCTTATCTGTATTGAGGCCTTTTTCCACGGCCCTAAGTTTTAGGATCCAACTACTTTCTAGGCGTCTAAGAGAGGCGGTCTTGTTTCCTCCCCTAGGGAGGTGACCTATTGTGTCCACACTATGTACAGAGATGCCTAAAACTTCCCTTTGTCCATATATGTTGTTATAGTGTGTGGCAAAAGGAATCGGGAGAGCGGAGGACGCTGGTGAACCCGGGGGGGGAGGGGGGGCGAAATAAGCTGGACTCCCTTCCCCGGTGATGGTACATCAGGCACAGAGAGCCAGGACGGCCTGACGGGACTGGTTGTTCCACACTGGTGCTGGGGGCTGACGGAGAAGGTCTGGGCCCTGGAAACCAGACCGTGACCAGTTGGTCCTGTGTCGCCAAGAGTGGCGAACCAGACCGAGAACAGAGGTAAGGGCCCGCCCCCTGGGTGGAATTTCCTGCACAAAGGCCCCTAGCGCAGCCCAACAAGAGGAACGGGAGGTCGAGAGGTACTGGGAGGACAGAGTACTACGACGCTGATGCCTCCCTACTAGAAGCCGCACCCTCATTTGTCAGGCATTCCGCTCCAAGAGATGAACTGGAGACCGAAATAAAGCGCTGGGGGGACCACGCAACAGACAGTCCCAGACCTGGCTTGTGGGCCCGTCTGGGCGGGGGCTCATCTGCGGGGGTCCTGCCAGTAAACAGAGGGCCCCCAGATGGGGGGTGCTGGGGCACTGAGCAGCAGGCGCCTCGAGCACGCCGATCATCTGTGACCCAGGAGTGAAGACTGGAGAGAGGAGAAGGTATAACCTTGGTCGGCCCGACAAGTAATGTGGGGATGTATAGAAAGTGCCCCAAGCATAAAGACATGGGAGCCATCTGTGGATGCCCACCATAACGCTGTGGGAGGAGTGCTCGCAGGGACTTGGGAAGAGACCTGAAAAAGTGACGTCAAGTAAACCTAATGTACCTTAACATGGGGAAGGCCAGCAAAAAACGAGAAGCAGGAGTAGATCGTGATGTGCTAATGGCAAGACTGGGCGCCCTAGAACAACAAGACGTATCCCCAGTGCCAACAGGGAGTCCTACCTTAGGTGACATACTTCAAGCAATAGCCGCCTCCCGCGAGGCCCTGGAAACTAAGAACCAAAATTGGGCTACTAAAGGATGATCACCACTGTTTGGCTGAGAGGGTTACCACGGTGGAGAGAGAAGTAGCGAATATCCCGGCCACCATGACTGGAGCACAAGCACAACTAACGGAACTGGAGAACAAGGTCAGAGCCTTAGAACAGAAAGCAGATGATGCAGAGAACAGGTCCAGGCAAAACAATATATGGATATTCGGGATACCCGAAAAAGCAGAGGACCGGGACACGATCACCTTCATTGAAACAGGGCTCAAAGATGAAATAGCACCAACTGGGCTGTCAGCCCTGGAGAGAGCGCATAGAGTCCCTTTGCGACCGCCTCTACCAGGGGCTCCACCTAGAGCGATAATAGCACACCTCCTGCATGATAAGGACAATGATACAATCCTGGCACAAGCTCAGAAGAAAGATGATATAATGTTGAACAATACTAGGGTCATGATATTCCCACACTACTTGAGAGAAATTCAAACCCGTCGGAACACTTTCCTAGCAGTGAAACGGAAACTGAGACAAATGAGAGTAACTTACGCAATGATTTACCCGGCCCAGCTGAGAGTTCAATCTCAAGGACCTACCTTCTTCTTCAACACCCCTCAGGAAGTGTGGTCGTGGATCAAAACACAGCTGCTGCAAGACTGACAGGACACCCAGACTTGGCAAACAGCACACCTGAAACACACCAAACGCCCCCTCCCTCCCCCCCCCCCCCCCCCCCCAACGGCTGAGGAAGTGCAATAGGCACGATACCAGGCACTGGCAGACGTAGTGGCCTTTGGCAGGCACGCACAATCCCACCTTACCACTAGTGCCGATAACTCAGTGGACAGGGAAGAGAGCACTGACGTTGCCCTGAGTACCGGAATAAACCAGTCTGACACATCAGAACCATCAGACTCTGAGCAGGATCTCACCATAGTCACCCAGAACAGCAGATTATCTCCTCTGTGGAAAACTCTTGCAACTTGAATTCCGTACTGGGGCAGGCGGCAAATGACCCAGCTGAGCTGCAACAAGGACAAAACGCAGTGGACTACGCCTCAAGGTCTTGGATCACCGTCACAGATGCTGTGCTGTGCCTGAGCTACCCATAATCGAATATTGATGACTGACGCAAAGGGCCGCACCAGCACATTACATCATCCGGAGAGGTTGTGGATACCACAATGTTGGGGTTTACGAATACAGTTTGGACAGGAAAGTTTTTGTTTCAAAAACTTTTCAGAACTTTGTTAAAAGTTTTAGAATAGAAAAGTAAACTTTTTTGGTTAAGTGTACATATACTGAACTATTTGGTAGATGATTCTCTTATGAAAAGTACAACATGACAAAGTGGTAAAGCAGTTGCAAGTACTTATCCCACCGCTGCACCACCAATGTAGGAGGCTGGCCTGGCTTATAGTGGGTACCTTGTGGTACTTACACCCTGTGCCAGGTCCAGTTATCCCTTATTAGTGTAGAAGAGGTGTTTCTAGCAGCTTAGGCTGATAGAAGGTAGCTATGGCAAAGCAGCTTAGGCTGAACTAGGAGACATGCAAAGCTCCTACTATACCACTTATATCATAAAGCACAATACCATAGGATAACACAATACACAGAGTTACTAAAAATAAAGGTACTTTATTTTTATGACAATATGCCACAAGTATCTCAGTGAGTACCCTCAGTAAGAAGGTAAGTAATATACACAAGTTCTATGTACACAAACCCAAAACAGGTAAGTAAGAGTAAGAAAAGTAATGCAAACAGTGTAGAACTACAATAGGATGCAATAGGTGAACATAGGTCTAGGGGCAACACAAACCATATACTCCAAAAGTGGAATGCGAATCACGAATGGACCCCAGACCTATGGGAGCTTGTAGAGGTTCGCTGGGACTGTAAGAAAACAGTCAGGGTGTCCAAGATACCCACCCCAAGACCCTGAAAAGTAGGAGTAAAGTACACCTACTACCCCAAAAGGACACAATAGTCGTGCTAGGGGGATTCTGCAAGAACCACAAACACCAGCAAAGCACTGAAGACGGATTCCTGGACCTAAGAACCTGCAAGGCAAGGGGACCAAGTCCAAGAGTCGCGATAGTGTCTGGGGGGAGCAGCAGCCCAGGAAACCCCAGATGAAGGTGCAAGGAAGCTGCCTCCGGATGGAAGAAGCTTAGGATTCTGCAACAATGAAGAGAGCTAGGAACTGCTTCTTTGGATGGAAGATGTCTCACAGCATGCTGAAGGTTGCAGAAGTGTTCCCACGCAGAAATACCGTAAACAAGCCTTGCTAGCTGCAAGGGTTGCGGTAAAGGTTTTTAGGTGCTGCTGGGGACCAGGAAGGACCAGGATGTCGCCCCTTGGAGGAGGAGACAGAGGGGGTGCTCAGAAACTCAGAGAGCCCCCACAAAAGGAGGCAGCACCTGCAGAAGTACCTGAACAGGCACTTAGAAAATTTGTGACCCAGAGGTGGCTCAGAGTAACAAAGGAGGGTCCCACGACGTCGGAGGCCAACTCAGAGGGTTGAGCACTGCCAGATGGAGTGCTGGGGACCCAGGCTAGGCTGTGCACGAAGGAAATCCTGGAGGACTGCACAGGAGCCGGAGCAGCAGCAAATCATGCAGTACACAGGTTTGCAGTCTAGCGTGGGGAGGCAATGACTTACCTCCACCAAACGTGGGCTGATGGATCACTGGACTGTGGCAGTCACTTGGATAGAGTTCCTGTGTTCCAGGGACCACGCTCGTCAGGATGAGAGGGAACCCAGAGAACCAGTGATGCAGTCTTTTGGTGCCTGTGTTAGCAGGGGGAAGATTCCGTTGACCCACTGGAGATTTCTTCTTGGCTTCCAGTGCAGGGTGAAGGCAGGTGATCCCCAGAGCATGCACCACCAGGAAACAGTTGAGAAAGCCGGCAGGATGAGGCGCTACAATGATGCTGGTAGTCGTCTTGCTACTTTGTTGCGCTTTTGCCGGCGTCCTGGAGCAGTCAGCGGTCGATCCTTGGCAGAAGTCGAAGAGGGAAGTGCAGAGGAACTCTGGTGAGCTCTTGCATTCGTTATCTGAAGAATACCCCAGAGGAGAGAACCTAAATAGCCAGAAAAGGAGGTTTGGCTACCAAGAAAGGAGGATTGGCTACCAAGAAAGGTAAGAGCCTATCAGAGGGGGTCTCTGATGTCACCTGCAGGCACTGGCCACTCAGAGCAGTCCAGTGTGCCCCCAACACCTCTGTTTCCAAGATGGCAGAGGTCTGGGACACACTCGAGGAGCTCTGGGCACCTCCCCTGGGAGGTACTGGTCAGGGGAGTGGTCACTCCCCTTTCCTTTGTCCAGTTTCACACCAGAGCAGGGCTGGGGGATCCCTGAACCGGTGTAGACTGGCTTATGCAGAGATGGGCACTATCTGTGCCCATCAAAGCATTTCCAGAGGATGGGGGAGGCTACTCCTCCCCAGCCCTTCACACCTATTTCCAAAGGGAGATGGTATAACACCCTCTCTCAGAGGAAATCCTTTGTTCTGCCTTCCTGGGCCAGGGCTGCCTGGACCCGAGGAGGGCAGAATCCTGTCTGAGGGGTTGGCAGCAGCAGCTGAAGTGGAAACCCCGGAAAGGCAGTTTGGCAGTATCCGGGTCTGTGCTAGAGACCCGGGGGATCATCGAATTGTCCCCCCAATACCAGAATGGTATTGGGGGGACAATTCCATGATCCTAGACATGTTACAATGCAATGTTCGGAGTTACTATTGTGATGCTATACATAGGTAGTGACGCATGTAATGGTGTCCCCGCACTCACAAAGTCCGGGGAATTTGCCATGAACAATGTGGGGGCACCTTGGCTAGTGCCAGGGTGCCCACACACTAAGTAACTTGGCACCCATCCTTCATCAGGTGAAGGTTAGACATATAGGTGTCTTATAAGTTACTTAAGTGCAGTGAAAAATGGCTGTGAAATAACGTGGGCATTATTTCACTCAGGCTGCAGTGGCAGGCCTGTGTAAGAATTGTCTGAGCTCCCAATGGGTGGCAAAAGAACTGCTGCAGCCCCTAGGGATCCCCTGGAACCCCAATACCCTGGGTACCTAAGTACCATATATAAGGGCATTATATGGGTGTACCAGTGTGCCAATGAGAATTGGTAAATTTAGTCACTAGCCTGCAGTGACAAATTTTAGAAAGCAGAGAGAGCATAAAGACTGAGGTTCTGGTTAGCGGAGCCTCAGTGACACAGTTAGGCACCACACAGGGAACACATACAGGGCACATACTATGAGCACTGGGGTCCTGCCTAGCAGGATCTCAGTGACACAGGGGCTAAAACATACATACATACATACAGTGAAAATGGGGGTAACATGCCAGGCAAGATGGTGTTTTCCTACAACAGACCAAGGGAAGGGGAGTTGGAGAGTTATGTTGTTGTTGGTTAAATTGAGGAAAAGTGCAGCATTGCTTGAAACAGGGGAAATATATCCACGACATGCGAGTAACTGGCCGCGGAGCTCCCTAGGGGACCTGTTTTGGTAGGACAGAGAACCACTAACCAAATTTAGCACACCGTATGCAAGGTCCCAAGTGTCATAACATACTGTCCTGGAATGGGAGGGGTATCCATACAATAACTAAACGGCATAAAGTGTTTTCATATTTGTCCCGTAGGGGAGCACACCTCGCATTATTACAGGAAACACATTTACAGCAGAAAGAGGGGCGGGGTCAACAGAGGAGGTGGTGGGGTCAGCTGTACTATGAGATATTCGGCATTCGCTAGAGGGGTTCTAATCTGGGTCACACCCGGGGTCCTGTTTCAGTGCACGGATCATAGGGTGGACCCACAGGGGCGCTTTGTGGCACTCTGTGAGGCTCACCCGCCGCTAGATGGGACAGTGATCCATAAACATGCACACACATTTAAGGACCTTGATCGATACCTGGAGAGTGTGAAACCCCCAAGGGCAGGAATATTCATATTTCTCCCCTGTATACAGATTTCATTTAAGGTTGGATACATTTCTTAGCTAACCATCATTACATCAGAAAATACGCAATGTAGAATATCACGCCAGAACTATTTCATATAACAACGCAGCACTACTATACTTAAGCCGCTGCCCATACCCACATGGAAGTTTAGGCCAGAGGCGCGACTCGACCCTCCATTTAGGGGGCAAATAGGTACATGTATCACACAATATTACCAAGAGAACGAAGTGTCTACGGACTCCAGAGGCTTAGAATGGACCACCTTTAAAACGGTCCTCAGGGGCTGATGTATAGCAGAATCAGCTGGAGTATGCCGAACTCTGCTGTGGGAAACTCAAGCAGCGGAAGCTAAGTTGAAGCAAGTGGAAGTTGCGCTGACGGAGGGGTTGGTGGATAAAGGAGCTGTACTAAAAGCCAGGGAACAGGTGGTGAGCCTAGTGGAACTTCTCTGCTGTCGCAATTTCTGAAATTATATGATAAAAACACATGCGACACGGGATAAGGGAGGGAAACTGCTGGCTTGGTTGGCGTCGCTGAGGGTCCCCAATACTAGAGATCCAAGCAGAACCGGGGCACACTGTCACTATGCAAACTGAGAT
Organism: Pleurodeles waltl; assembly: GCF_031143425.1. Classification (NCBI taxonomy): domain Eukaryota; kingdom Metazoa; phylum Chordata; class Amphibia; order Caudata; family Salamandridae; genus Pleurodeles; species Pleurodeles waltl. Next base: position 853,840,831 of record NC_090444.1, read on the forward strand.
TAATGAGGCCTTCCATATCTACTATGCAGGACTCTATAAAAGCAATTCACAGGTCACCCCCGCTGAAATTAAAGCATTCCTGCAATCCCTTGTCTTTCATAGAATGGAGCTGGAAGAAGCAAAATCATTGGGGGGGATATAACACTCCCAGAGGTACGGGCAGCCATACAACATTAGTGGAGAGGGAAAACTCCAGGAACGGACGGGCTCCTGGTAGAGTTCTACACAACATTCATAAAGCAGGTAGCTCCTAAATTGGTTGCCTTGTACAATGAGGCCAGAAAACTATAAACCCTTCTGTCAACAAACAGAGAGGCACTAATGGTCCCCCTGTTAAAACCGGGGAAAGTACAGAAAGACATGAAAGCCTACTGCCCACTGTCCATTCTCAACATGGATTATAAAATTCTCAGAAGAGTCTTAGCCTCCTGGCTGCCAACCCATATCCCACAGTTGATCCCCAGAGACCAAACAGGCTTTATCCTGAATCGTAACACAGCCCAAAATATCTGTCGGCTATTGCTGATACTAGAGAAAGCCCAGACCATAGCACCGCAGGCAGCAGTATTAACTATTGACATTGAAAAAGCATTTGACAGCCTAGAATGGAACTTCCTGGAGGAGGTGCTTGTTAGGTCTGGTCTGGGTAATGGATTCTTACGCTGGGTCAAACTATTATACACAGAGGCGCAAGCAAGTTAAAACTGTTGCATATATTTAGCTGAGTTTTGTAATAGAGCGTGGCATGCGGCAAGGTTGCCCATTGTTGCCGCTATTGTTTTCCCTGGCAGTAGAGCCCTTGGCACTCCGAGCTCGCCTGGGAACGGATTATTGAGGCCCGAAGATATTGGCGGAGCAGCAACATATTGCATTATGTGCAGATGACATTCTGATATTCTTACAGGATAGGGAGAGGGACCTGGTGGGAGAGCAGTTATTACTGCGCTCCTCTGGAGAGATGTCAGGCTTTCGGGTCAGCTGGGAGAAGACTCGCCTATTCCCGGTCCGCCTAAATGCCCTCTCCCCTTCCCCCTGACCACCCACCACCCCTCCCCCTGCGATCCAGGACAACATCCCCTGGGAACTGCATCAGATTACATATTTGGGAGTAAAAGTATACCATGACCTCTCAGGAATGCTTCAAGGTAACATTGGCAGAGCACTGGGTTCTCTAAAACAGGCTAGGGACTTTTGGAAAACAAAGGCAATATCTGTCCTGGGGCTAATGGCTCTGCTAAAGATGGTAGCATTGCTGTGACTACTTTATTACTTGGGTACACTACCTATTAAAATACCACGTGCAGTGTTTAAGCAATTGGACAGCATGACCTTGTCCTTTAAATGGAGTACAGGGCGCAAGAGAGTGGCTTTGGCCACTTTGCGACGTCCCGCTTCTGCTGGCGGACTGGTGCCACCTAACTTTGAGGACTACTATGTGGCGGCACAGCTGCAATATTTCACACAGTGGATGAGGACCCAACAGTACCCTCTGAATGAGAGACGTTTGGGTACATCTCCAATGTCCAGACTTACCTGGCTCCTCCTGGGGCTTAACAACCAAGGACCCTGGGAGATGAGGGAACAAATGACGGTGGCATACTGCTGGAATAGATGCCTCCAAAAGACAGGGTCTAAACACCCTTACTCGGCGGAACTCCTGCTTGATTCCTTAGCCACATTAATCCACAGTGCTCACGAGGTGGGACTACAGCAGCTCAAGGAAGCAGGGGTGTGCCAGTGGAGAGCCCTTTATATGGATGGGGCACTGCTCCACTTCCGCAAATTGCAGGCGGAATTAGACCTTAGGCCGCAATATTTCTTGGTACATGGGGCCATTACAACCGCAGTAAGGCAACCCTGGGGACCGGGAGGAGCTGAACCTCCCTTACATCTGGGCTACACACATATAGCAACACAAAAGGATGATGGACGGAGTGCTGAACAATGCAAACACTCACCCCCGGTCACAGATCTGGGTTTAATCCATTGTTTTTTTTGCTCGCCAAGCACCCCTGTTTTGACCCAGCCATATGCAAATCAGTCTTGACCCTGTTCCTCATGGGAACAGTCCAGCCCGAACTGCCAAGCCAAGTCCTCCCTGGACCGGAAACAATCATCCTAGGACCGATTTCAGGGTATCACTCTTCATCAGCCAGACTAGCTTGAATCCAGTGGCACAGTGAGCAAGGGACCCACATTTGGGCATACCCTTCACACATAGAGCAACTTCAGCAACACAAAAGGATGATGGATGGAGTGCTGAACAATGCAAACAGTCACTGTCAATCACAGATCTGGGTTTAATTCATCGTTCTTTTGCTCACCATGACACCCCAGTTTGGACCCGGCCATATGCAAATCAGTCTTGACCCTGTTCCTCATGGGAACAGTCCAGTCTGTACTAGGTCCTCCCTGGACCGGAAACAAGCATCCTGGGACCGGTTTCAGAGTATCACCCTTCATCAGTAAGGCTAGCTTGAATCCAGTGGCACAGTGAGCAAGGGACCCACGTCTGGGCATACCCTTTCCAATTGGGGCGACAAATGCAAAAAGAACAGTTGATGTACGGAATGTAGACCAAATCAAACATTCACCCCAGTCACAGATCTGGGTTTAATCCATCAGTTTTTTTGCTCACCATGCCGCTTCACTTTGGACCCAGCCATATGCAGATCAGGTTTGACCCTGTCCCCCATGGAAACAGTCCAGCCCAAACTGCCAGGCCAAGTCCTCCCTGGACCAGAAACAAGCATCCTGGGACCAGGCTAGCTTGAATGGCTGAATAAGGTGTTCAGAACATCAGAGGTCAAATGTCCTAGATGCGGAGAGGAAGGGGCTAGATTCCTACATATGTTCTTGAGTTGTCCGGTGCTCTCTAGATATTGGCAAGATGTAATAGACACCCTCTCCAAATTAGTAGAAAAGGAGATCCCTAGGGACCCCACATACTGCCTGTTGAGTGACTTCCCACATACGGCTAAGACTAAGGTTACAAGAAGATTTCTAGACTTGGGTTTCATACTAGCTAAAAGGGAAATAACCTGCAATTGGAAAGCCACACAGAGCCCTCAAGCACTAGCATGGCGTAAAGAAGTCTTAAAGTGGGCAGATTATGAAGGAGCAGCACTCAAGGTGCAGAAGCGAAGTTGCCCAACAGAGAGGGCCAGGGGATGGTCGATCTTAGTGGAAGAACTCAAACATTTGATGACACCTTCGACTAACTCACCATCGGGTACCCCCTGAGTAGGCGCAATGAGGAGGGGAGAAGGAAGGAACTGGAGCGAGGCAGAATATGCATGAGAAGCAAGTATGGGGCAAGGCTTGTGGCTAGACTCGTGCCCGTGTAATATCGAAGGTAACACTGCACAGTTGTGAGGGAGTGGGTGTGTATAAGACATGGGGCAGGGGATCAGGGAAGAGGGGGGGGGGGGGGACAGGGAAATTGGGACGGGATATGCCAGAAATACCAAGAGATCTAAACTGTGAACCTAACACATAATGCTACCCTTGTTGGCAAATGTGAGCATCCCAATGTTGTTGAATAAAAGCAATACAATATGTAAAAAAAATAATAATAATCATTAGCACAATTTCCATCTTATTGAGAAACTTAAGACAATATTAATCAGGAAATTCATAGTTAATAGAGAAACAGCACATGGACAGCCAATATTTGTTTTGTGGTAAGAGTATCGCTTCTTCAGGGCTGTAAGATAACAAATTAAGAACTTAAATTACACCATATCATTTTACAGATTTAAACAACTGCATTAGGTTGACAAAGTGCCACCATAATTTATTTCCAGAGACGACAAATTATAAAATTGATATATACACAGGAACATCAGTGTTTTGCAACATTATATAACCAAATCATATTTTTAAATGCATGCTTTAGATACAAACCTAAAGCAATCATATTAAACAAAAAGAGGATTCAGTAAAAAGAGACAAATGGGGAAATAAAGAGACATTCAAAGATTAGATTCAATGTCATTATTGGCTTACCTAGAGAAACATCTTTATTGCACACAAAAAAATCTAAGCACTTATATTAAAGGATTTGTTGATTGACTCTGCTGAACAGCATGGGCTTATTGATGATATCTGCAAAATCACCGACGACCAAACAACACAAGGAGGCTCTGTAAAATCTAAGAGACCAAACAACAAAAGTATCGATAATCTCAATACTCTAATGTCAAATTCGTGAATCAAGTAACTCCAAAGTTCTAAGTTCCTTCCTACCATAACATTTTAACTTCTCACCACCTGATATCGTGTTGTTGCAAATTTCCTCAAAGAACACTCTAAACTCAGAAATCAAATTCATTAAACATGAAGACTGTTAAAAATGTTTTCACAGGAGGTAAAACTATAAGAATCATGAAAGCCTCAGAACCCACATCAATAAGGAGAGAATCCATTTTAACATTAGCACATTTACCTGATTATCTGTACCATGATCACGCCCTGAGAAAGGGGATTCAAACTTGACTAGAAAAACCTCACCTCCTTCACCTGTTCTAAATTGGTGCTACAATATGGGTTAGAGTACCCCATTGATGCCAAGCCCATATGTTGCCTGCATCAACAATAACCCATTCTCTATGACCCTTTAAGACTACTCACCACTTCCTTTTCATATGGTTCAGTTTTCTCCCTCTGAAATTAAACGAAGCCTAGACTATGAAGTGAATTGGAAAAGGTTTTCATTCCTGTAAGTCAAAGAAACTGGACGTCCTTAAATCCAGCAGTCCAAGACATTGTCTGCTGTCTCGTGCACCAACAGACGACAGGGTTAGCATATTCTTCCATATGCCTACATCTTGCAGCTATTGCTGCATGCATCCAAAATAGAACACATTCACTATTTATAATTTCAGTCACTAAAGCTTTAATGGTAGGCCTTAAAAGAGTAATACCACCCAGGATTTCAACTGCCCCATTCTGGAACCTTAATATAGGACTTGCAATACTCATGGGTCCTCCATATGAGTCAATATATTCCTGTCCCTTGCAGTTCCTCTTTTGGAAAGTAGCTTCAAGAAGGTGTGTAAGTTAGCTACAGGCCTGCACATTACAGGATCTCTTCATCCAGGTTCACATGGAGATGGTTGTCTTCAGTACTGACCCTGAATTCCTTCCTAAGGTGGTTTCTCCTTTCCACATTAACCAAGCTAGTGAACTACCAGTCTTTCTTCCTCATCCAGACTCAGTAGCAGATAGGACACTTCATACCCTAGATGTTGAAAAGGAAAAACCCTTATCACAGAAGAAAACCTTTTTGTAAAACAACTTTTTGTCATGTTTGCTAAACCTCGTTAAGGCTACCCATTGCCAAGGGAAATAGCTAGATGGATAGTATGTATTAAAACATGCTACCTTAAAGCCCAAAGGGCTCTCCACACACATTTACTAAGCACTACTGTGTTGATATTGGAGTCTATTAACTGGCTAAAGTTGGCCAACAGTATTAAGAACTCTGTTTCATATATATATATATCACACACTGACTAGTCACCTTTTAGAGGAGAACTGCTTTACAGTCTGTTCAAAATGTGTATCTACAGCCACAATGCTACGAGTGGACAGTGTTACTTATCCTGTAAGCAACTGTTTGTAGCTTGTAGTGCTGTAGATTCACTTGTGCCAACCCTCTTCCCTGATGTCAGTGTTTTATTGCATATCTCTGTAACTTGTAAATTCTTTTAGTTTGTACATCATTTACATAGCCACTGTTTTCTAGATACACACCACTCCATACTTATGCTCAACAGCTGTGCAAAAACAATCTAACAATAAAGTTGGTGCCATGTGCATGGCCACCTAAGGGAGAAGTCACAAAGTACCCATGGCTCAAAAATATTTATTTAAACTAAAGCAACTTGCAATGTCATAGCCGGACACTAGATGCCAGAGCATGTAAATCTTCAGCACTCTAAGCTACGAACAGATGCTTACAGGGTAACATTGTCCTTACTGCTACCCTTAACACATCCTAATGCTGTACATAATCAAAAGTGTGTTGTCTTCATTGGTACAAATGGGAAATAGTATCCACAGTAATCTGGGGGTATAGATTATAATGATATTCTTTTGACCCATGTCCTTTTCTTGGGGAGTGTTTGTGGATTTACTGGAGAAGGGCTGATACTCCAGTGACAAAACGTCTTCAGTTGCAGAAGTTCTCTACACTATTGTTAGGATTTCCTCCCCTCTCGCAGTAGAATCACAGTACCTTTTCTGTGCTGAATATACTTTCTATCAGGCGCAGACTGCACTGGCAGGCGTTGCATGGCATGTGGTTCATGTTGGTGTATGCAATGTGTCCCACAGAGCTTTGCAGTTAGTTATCTTGCCCAGCTGGCTGTTACAACACCCCTAGTACAGACTAGGAGGTAGCATCAGCAGCAGACGAGGAAGTTATGGAGAAGCCGATTTGCCCCTGACTGCCTATCATCAGGTATAGTACCCCACGCCTGGAAGTAGGCAAAAATTCTGCCTCTGCTGAAGAAACACCAGACTGACCCTGGTGATCCAACTGCAGACCGATCTTTTTGCTTCCGATCCTCTCCAAAGTACTGGAGAAGCACGTCAACCTTCAGATGTCCCACTACTTGGAAAGTAATAATTCAAGCCAAGTCAATCTGGTTCTCGCCCCAATTGTAGCACGGAGATGGTACTAATAGACGACGTGGATTACATCAGGGGTTAACGTAGATGTTGGGGGCCGTGCTGTGTTGATTATGCTTGATCTGTCAGCAGCCTTTGACCCGGTACCCCACTCCATACTCCTGGCCCATCTCCAAGCTATTAGAATTAGGAGGTTTGCATGGGACTGACTAGCTTCCTTCCTGGAGGAAAGAGGTCTGGTGCCCACCCTCTTCATCTGGGTTCTGTGATATCCAAGTGGGAGTACTACAGGTTTCGGCTTTGAGCCTTTCTTTTATTCAATATATATCTTAGTCCTCTTACATTCATGGCAGAGGCCCTGGGAGCAAAAATAATCTCCTGTGCTGATGACACCCAGTTACTTTTTTCCTGGGATAGGGATGAATTGTTCCCTGATGAAGAAATCTGATCCTGTTTGACAGCAGCTTTTTAATGGCTGACTCACCACCAGCTTAAATGTAATGAGGGAAAGACAGAGCTAATATTTTTTGGTGGAAGAAAAGATGAGCCCTGGCAGTCCTTTTGGCCAGTGGATGCCCCTCCTCCAATACACCATACAAGCTCTATCAAAAAAGTAGACATAAAGTTTGATGGTGAGCTCTCTTTTTTGTCTCCGGTCAATGGAGTAGTAGGGAACTGTTTTGGTCTGTTACATGTGCTTAGGAAGTTCTTGCATTTTCTTAATTTGTCTGCTTGGAAACCCATAATACAGGCCTTAATAACATCTAGGCTTGCATATGGCAGCACACTGTATTTGGGCCTGCCTGTTTACTTTATTAGTAAGTTGCAGGTGGTCCAAAATGCTGCAGTCCATACTCTTCTATCCCCTTACATTAGGGAGCCGCACTGGCTTCCTGTTAGAAAGAGGATACTTTTGAAGACCTTGTTCTTGGTTCATCAATATTGCTTCCATCAGTCTGGTGCTCATTACCTTAGAGCAAGGATCTGCTTTAATGCTCCATCCAGGCGTCTGCGTTCAGCCAGCCTCTTCCTGACTAAAAGCCCAAGGATTCGGCAGTGCAGAACAGAGGGCAGGTCCTTTTTGTTCTTATGAAACAAACTTCCTCTGGAGCTACAGAACATTTCAGCTACCCCCCAGTTTCGTAAGAAACTGATAACATGCCTTTTTAGGCAGAATTAGTGTTATCTCTCTGTCGGGTATCATCGGAGGTGCAGAACGCCAGGACATTCCTTGGAGTAACAGAGTGCGTTAGAAATGCCCTTTACATTATGTTACATTCTCTCCCCATCCCTCCTACCTCACACACACAGACACCCCCCCACCCCCCTAGGTTTAGGCTGAAGACTGCGACTTCTTGAAAATAGTCAAAGTGGGTGTCCTTTGCCCTATTTGTAAGGGCATCCCCAGGGGTCATTCACACCCACTAACTGGTGCAAGGCATAGATGTAACACCTCCAGGCATCCATTTAAGAACACTTCCGAACCTGATGAAGATCATAAGAGAACAGAACCTGTGCTGTGGGTAACCTGATAAGAGTCCTCGAGGATTGGATGTGCTCTGTCTTGTACCCAGGACAAAGAACAATGAGCTCCAAGGGCCATAAGTCTGATCTCCTATTAAAACGTTAGGGACACAACAAGCTTCAAGAGGCCTCTTCCTGCAGCTGCCCAGCTGACCAGTGGCAACTGCACCTAGAATGGACTCTCGTGTTTGTAGGTGGCTGGCCTGGTTTGTAGTGGGTACCTTGGGTACTTACACCAGGTCCAGTTATCCCTTATTAGTGAAATGTAGTAGTGTTCTAAGAGCTTAGGCTGATAGAGATAGCTATAGCAGAGCAGCTTAGGCTGAACTGGGAGACATGCAAAGCTCCTGCAATACCACTTAGTCACACAGTACTTATACACAAGTAAAGACAATTCTCAGTGTTACCAAAAATAAAGGTAGTTTATTTCGGTGACACAAGGCCAAAAATATCTCAGAGACAATACTCCTTCTGGAGGTAAGTATTATACACAATATGTACACTAGACATCAAAATAAGGTAAGTAATTAGACATAGAATAGTGCAAACAATAGTAAATGCTATAGAATGGAATGGGAGAAAATAGGTCTAGGGGCAATATAAACCTTATACTAAGAAATTGGAATGCGAATCACAGATTCCCCCCTAGGCAAGTGTAGTATGTAGAGAATCGCTGGTAGAGTAAGAATACAGCAAAGGTAAGTAAAATACCCCACCCCAGAGCCCAGAAAAGCAGGAGTAAAGTACTGCAAGTTTCCTTAGGACACACTACAAGTCGTGGTTAGAGTTTTTGCAAGAACCAAGCAAGACTGCAAACAACAAATGGTGGATTCCTGGACCTGATGGCCTGCAAAGGAAGGAGACCAAGCCCAGAAGTCAAAAGAAGTTCCAGGAAGGACAGGAGCCCCTGCCAACCCAGAAGACGGTGCAAAAGAAGAGTCCCCAGTTGGGCGAAGATGGCACAAATGCACCGAAGGAAGGATGTCAGTGGGTTCCTGTGTGATGCACTGGATGTCCCACAAAGAGAAGTTGGATGCAGGCGAGCTTGGTCCTGGATTCCTCCAACAAGACTTGGTTCCGACAAAGTTGCGTTTTGCGTATGTTGGGGCCTCAACTCTGTGTGAGGAGGAAGAGAGGGCTCTCAGCACTTCAAAGAGCCCTCAGAGCACCAGATAGCACCCACGGGAGTCCCAGGACACGGGGACAAAGGAGGTGCAAAATGCGGTTGGTGCAGCACTACAAAGGAAGGTCCCACGCCGCCAGAGAACAACTCAGCGAGTTGAGCGTCGCAGGATATATGCTGGGGACCTGGGCCAGGCTGTGCACGAAGGAGTTTTACAAATAGTGCACAGAGGCCTCAGGAGGTAAAGAAGATGCAGTGCACAGGGGTAGTGTCGTTCTCGGGGAAGGTAAGGTCTTACCCCCTCCAAATTGGGACAGCAGGACCTCAGGACAGTCTGTGTCGATTGGGTTCACCCTCTGTGTTCCAAGGAGCACGCTCGTTGCCAGGAGAAGAGCCCAAGAGAACGAGTCATCGACTTAGAAGGTGCCTGCCTCAGCAGGGAAGTGACTCCTTCACTTCACAGGAGATTTCTTCAGTCCTTCTGGTGCAGGGTGAAGACAGGGACTGTTGCAGTTGCTGGCTGGAGCTGAGGAAAAGTAGCCCTTCTGGAAAATCTGTTGCTGTTACAGCGGTTCCTGGAGCAGTCTGCTATTGATCCAAGGTCAGAGGATGAAGTAATAGTTGCACAGGATTCCTGCTGGAAACTTGCAAGTAGAATCTGAGGAGAACCCACAGGAGAGACCCTAATTATCCGGGAGAGGGGGATTAGCTACCTTATCAGTTATGGACCCATCAGGAGGGGTCTCTGACGTCACCTGCTGGCACTGGCCACTCAGAAGCCTCCAGAGTGTCCCCACACCTTGGAAAACAGGATGGCTAATGCCAGGGACACACTGGAGGAGCTCTGGGCACCACCCCTGGGGTGGTGATGGACAGGGGAGTGGTCACTCCCCTTTCCTTTGCCCAGTTTTGCGCCAGAGCAAGGACTGGGGTCCCTGGACCAGTGTAGACTGGCTTATGCAAGGGGGGCACCATCTGTACCCTTCAAAGCATTTCCAGAGGTTGGGGGAGGCTACCCCTCCCCAGCTTGTAACACCTATTTCCAACGGGAGAGGGTGTAACACCCTGCTCCCAAAGGAAATGCTTTGTTATGCCTTCCTGGGACTTAGCTGCTCAGACCACAGGTGGGCAGAACCTTGTGTGTGAGGTGGCAGCTGCTGTCGCTGCATTGCAAGCCTCAGAGAGCAGGTTTGGCAATACTGGGGTCCATGGTGGAGCCCCCAGGATGTATGGAATTGGGTCCCCAATACCAGATTTGGAATGGGGAAACAATTCCATGATCTTAGACACCTTACATGGCCATATTCGGAGTTACCATTGTGAAGCGATATATAGGTATTGACCTATATGTAGTGCACATGTGTAATGGCACCCCCTCACTCACAAAGTACCGGGAATTGGCCATGAACTATGTGGGGGTACCTTTGCTAGTGCATGGGTGCCCTCACACTTAGAACTTTGCACCTAGCCTTCAGTAAATGAAGGTTAGACATATAGGTGACTTATAAGTTACTAAAGTGCAGTGAAAATGGCTGTGATAGTGTGTGCACTATTTCACGCAGGCTGCAGTGGCAGTCCTGTGGTTTGTCTGAGCTCCTTAGGGGTGGCAAAATAAATGCTGCATCCCATAAGGATCTCCTGCAACCCCCAAATCCCTGGGTACCTAGGTGCCTTATACCAGGGATTTATAAGGGGGGTCCAGTGTGCCAATTGGAATTGGTAAATGAAGTCACTAACCTATAGTGACACATTTAAAAGCAGAGAGAGCATAAGCACTGAGGTTCTGGTTAGGAGAGCCTCAGTGACACAATTAAGCACTACTGACAACACACATTTGGCCACAAACTATGAGCACTGGGGTCCTGGCTAGCAGGATCCCAGTGAGACAGACAAAACACACTGACATACACTCACAAACAGGCCAAAAGTGCGGATAACCATGCTAGAAAGAGGCTACCTTCTCACAGTGTGGGCCTCTGCTTGCCACCCTGTGAGTCTGAGTGCATCCTCAGAGGTCCTGGTAGGGCTTTAGATGTGTACTTCTGTGGTGGATTGGTACTCAAAGGACTAAAGTCAGTTGGTTAAAACGTTGACCAGGATGAACCTCTTTAGTGTATCTGTCTTGTGCCCCATCGCGGTCAGCATCAAATTTTGCATAGGTCCTGTTCTACAACGATCATTGACTATCATTGGCACTTTGTTCTTCTTGGCTTTATTTTTACTTAATTCTTTTAAAAAATCCTATCTCTGGTTCATCTAATTGGATGTTTCTTATTTTAGTGTTACTTTGTTTATTAAGTTTGATTCTATTTTTCTAATTAGTTTTGGGGATTTTTATTGTTTTAAATGTCAACTTTAATTCTGTTTTAGTACTGCATAAAAGCTTTACATATTGACTCTAGGTTAATCTTGGCTGCAAAGTTCCATAGCTGCTAGGGGGTTGAGATCTGGTTAATTGAGTGTCTTTATGGGTTTACCCTGACATGGGTTGTGATAATTACTTAAGGGTAGTATCTACCATCATCAATTAAAGCCCCATTTCTTACAGTTATGTTATTAGCATTTGTATAGAGTGCGGTTTGCCATTGATTTGGCAACACAGTACCTTTGGTAGTGTGGGGTGACTTTCTAAATGGTTGTGAAGTTTTTCAGTAAAGCTTGAAGTCTTGTTCAGCTGGGGAAACCTGTTATTAGTAGTGTCCATGAATAAGTTCCTTTGTTACTAGAGAGTACTATGGGTGAATCTTTTGATATTTGAATCGTAAGACAGGAGGGAAGGACCACATCCCACATCTTCTGTGTTAGTAGGCATGCCCATTGCTTAGCATGGGAGAGGGGTGAGTTTATCGGTTTATTTATGCATTAGGGCTACCAAGTGCTATTAAGTACTCTGCTAATGACATATGGGAGCTGTGTAAGGTGCTTGTTAGGTGTTCTCTTGGTGTGTTATGTTGTATGTAAATGCGGTATTGACCATATTTAAAGTTTCTCTCTAACATGTACTCAACTGATATGATTCGATCTATGTTATTGTGAGCATAGTGATAAACAACCATGTGGGCATACATATTCTGTGGTGGATCTGTGTGCAATGTTCTTTTTAACATCTACTGTAAGAGGGTGTGTGTGTCGTAGAAATGGAAATCCGTGCTAGTTAATCACGGTGATAGCCAACTGTTTAGTATAATTGCGTGTGCTGTGTTTTGTTTTCTGTATCCTGCTAACAGTTGATGCAGATAATAAGAACAAACATTTGTTTACAAATATTCTTTTTAATTAGTTGTTGCAAGTGTTCAGCCCAAAAATATTACCAGCCCTTTCATATGATGAAATGGGCAGATAAGCAGGCTTTTTATAACACAATTTGTTCTTATTAATAGATTTTATGTATTATTTGTTGGATTAATTCTGCAATGACGTGCATATTTTTTATATATATATAAATAGAGAGTTAGAGGCAGGACGCCCCCTGATAAGAACCATTTCAATGCCAATATTTACGTTATTTATTTTCTTCCTCTTGTCCCCTTCCCTCACTTCCTATACAGTCACAAACCTAGAATTCAGAAGAATCAGTTCATAGATAATTTCGAGTATCCCATACCTTTAGATCATGGAGGGTTAGTCTTGTCACATATGCAGTACAGAGATTAGTCCGCATTCCTTAAGCCTCCACCTTCTAACCAACATTATATCCAATAACCTTCTAAGGTTATCAGTAAATAGATTAAAACACTGCAGGCATACAGGACACAAATCATACCTCCCAATAAGTACTCTAGTAAAGGATACCATATTGCCTCAAAGACTATGGGTTTGTCGGAAAATGCTGTTCAGATTCTCTCGATTGCTAAAATGTTCCTAAGTTTGAGATGCCATAGTATAGAGTGTGGAAGTTCTGTCTCTTTCCAGTATGAGGCTCAACTGGTTTTTCTCTGTTCCCAAGCAGTTCCACATCAACAGGCTGCCTGTCTTGGTCTGTGCTACAAAAAAGCAGAGCTAAGGCATAGCAGGACTAAAGAGATATCTGAAGGCAAGGGGCACTATATTTTCATTGCGGGTAAGATCCCTGTAAAGTATGGTTTCATTTTCAGGCAGTCCAAACTAATGTTTTTAAAATCTCCCACTAGACCACATCCTCTCCAACAGAGCACACTAGTGTGGAACATAATTTATTCAGCTTGGATGGGCATAAGTATTAGTCAAAAGTGACTTTATAGTGGCTGTCCTTTCCAAGGATACTGTATGAGTTTTGGGTGAAATCCTGCCAAAGTAATTTACATCATTCCTCTCCTGCTTCCACTCCAATGTATTGATCCACTGTGCTTGCTTAAGTGGGATATTGGGGGTGAGGTGCCGAAGAGTAAATTATAAAGGCTAGTGATCCGTATCGTAGTGCCACAGGCCATCCTAACAATTTTCTCAATTGGCGTTGGATCTCTAGTAGCAGCTTCCCTGAAGGTTGGTTGCATTACTTAACATAATGATACTGCTCTGACATTTCCATGTTGAATAGTCACTTGCATGATTAGGAAAAAAAAAAAGTCTTCCTGTCCCTGGAAAGTGTGTGAAATAGTCACAGTTCTAGTTCCCCACCACCATTTATTGAACAGCCCGTGCTGTAGTACTGATGTAAAGGCTGGATTATGATCGGTGGGATATATGGAAGGAAATATAGTCTGATTGTAGCATCTTGTGAGGGAGTACCAAATTGTCAGTGTGGTGTTGGTGGGGATATTATTGTTATCTTTGGAGGTGGGGGGTTGAGCTATCTGGTTTAGGCTTCCATACCAAATCCCATAGGATTCTGCCTGCCATTGCTCTGACCATGTGTATCTATATAAATCGTTTCTCTATGGAACCACTTAAAGAGAACATGGAGTTGTGCAGCCCAATAGTATGTTAGTAAGTTTGGAAGTTCCAGTCCACCTGCATGCTTTGTTGTATTGCCAAATAAACTTCAGTGACATCTTTTTAGGATTTGCACAACATTCTGGATGGATCTTGACTGGGAGAGCTAGAACCTTGGGTAGCACATTCATCTTAACCAGCCAGGAGTGACTGCCTCTGGTAGTTGTGTTGCAGGGAGGAAAGTTAGCCTCATAAAGGTCTGGGGTAATATGACCCCTCAGGGATTTAAAAGATTGGTTTGCCATTCAAAATGGTGTTTGGAGAGCCCTCGCTTCTGCCTCAGCAGGAGTAAGGGTTAGATTGAAAATATCAGATTCTGATACATTTATCTTGACTAGCTACAGGCAAGTCGGTTGCAAGCTGAGAATATATCTGTATTATAGATATATCTGGAGAAGACTTGGTAAAGCAAAAAACATGTTTCCTAGCACTGTTCTCTGCTTCTTTCTGTGCAGTGAGCAGCTCAGTGCTGAAAACAAAAGAAACATGGAGAGGGGACAACCTTGTTTTTTTGCGCTTTCCTAGAGTGTCAAGTCAAGGAGAAGAGGCTCCAGTTGTTATGAATCAACCTCCGATTCAGAGTTCTACAGGGGTCAGACCTCCAGAAAACTATTAAAAAAAACTGCAGGGCAATAGGGCATAGCCCTTCCTGTCTCAAAAGGCAAAGCAGTGCTGTAAACACATACAAACCATAAATCTTATGAAAAATAAGGAAGTGTAGCCTGGGCCTTTGCTTTCTGATTGGAGCTGAGAAGCATGTTGTCAGGAACTAGTTTCACTTCTTGTCTGTGACAGGCAGTGTAATTAAAAGAACAGCAATCATGGATGACAACGCTTGGCAGCATCTGTTATTTGTTGTGTTTTCCATTTACTCTGTCCCCTCAGTCCCTCATTGGTTTTAGCATTTCCACCAACTCCACTGTTTCCTCTGAGTCCTTGTAAAACATCCTCTGATGTGATCAGCCACATTGATGTAAAGACCTCCCCATGCTGTCCACTGCTTTCCTTTGGGATTAGTGTTATCCTCAAGATCATCTCCCTTCATGCTAAGAGTACGCTGCCTTGGAGAGAGAGGTAAGTTAAGTTCTGCTTCTGAGAAACCACGCACAGCCCATCTTCATATCAGTTTAAAAGCTAATATTGTTTAATACAATTTGGCACCAGTGTTGAAGAATGCTTTGGCCTCCAGGAGGTGCATAACTTAGCATCCTTTCCCAGTTTCGATATGAGGGTGAAGTGTTCCGCCCCAATTATATGGAATTATACAAAATGATGGATGGAATGCTTGAAGTAATCTCAGCCATCTGTAACTATTCAGGACGGCATCCCAATCCATTGTTATCTTGCACAACATGCCACCTCAGTTTGTAGCCATTCTTAGGCAAATCAGTCTTGAACTTGCTTCAGTGGGAACATTTCAGGCCGAACTGCCGGACCAGGTCCTTCCTGAACCGGAACATAAGCAACCTAGCACTGGTATCAGCCAAGTATAGCTTGATTCCAGTGTCACAATGTGCACAGGACCCACGTCTGGGCATACCCTTCCCACTGAGGGGGGCACACTGAAATATACAGAAAGTGATGGATGGAATGCTTGAATTAATCTCAGCCACTGGTAATTACTCTGGCCACATCCCAGTCCATAGTTAATTTTCAAACCATGCCACCTCAGTTTGGACCTAGACATATCCAAATCAGTCTTGACCCTACTCTAGTGGGTTCCAGTGTTTGTATGGTTCACCCAGTTCTCATCTATTACTGCATTAAAGTGATCAGCTAAGTGTGGTGTTAAGTTGGAAGCAAACGTTTCATCAAAATAACTGTAAAAGTATCAGTGCTTGGTGCTTTGCATATGTTGAGGGACTTTATAGAGGCTAATTCTTCAACCTTTTGTTGCAGGCACTTCAAGGTTGCCCCTTTGGTCAGGTAATAAATGTGAAACAGAGAGGGATGACAAATGGTTTGATCGTCTGACAGAGATTCTCATGCGTTTAGAGTAGTATGGTAACTTCAAAAAGCCTCGAGCCTTTCATCCTCTGACTTCACAAACTGCCCTATGGAGCAAAGAGTTTCTGCTATCTAGCCCTTTTCTAATTATAGTATCTGTCTCAATAGATGTCTCCACATTTTTTTATGGTTACTGTATTTGTTTTTCATTAAAGGGAGAAGAGTTGTTAGCATCGATATGTTGAACTTACCTCTAAACAATACGACCTTCTGCAGGAATTGAATACTGGGGGATGCTTTTTGTTACCGTTCTGCCTTTGCAAGCTTCTTTTCTAGAAGGTTCATCTCTTTACATTCCAAACTCTTAAAATTTGCATTCGCCTCATATAGCCAGCCACCTTGAAGGCATTCATTTCATCTAGAGAATTCATTTGAAAGTATTTTTAAAATGGGACTGAATGTCTGCTCTCAGCCCCAGGTCCTTGAGTGATGCATGGTGAAATATTCACCTCCCTATAGGGTGTCTCCTGGAGATCCAAAGTAAAGGACAGTATCTTGATCGGACATTGTTATAGTGTTCACATTTATGGATATCAGGGCATTGCATTGCTTAACATTCCATTATTGATTCACAAGTATGTTCCCTGTGAATGATAAAAAAAGAGTAACATCCTCCCACACACACACACAATGCTCTGCTGCTCTCCAAGGGTCCTGTAAACCCATGGTCAGCATAGCATTATTCAGGTTTTTAGAAAAAGGATCTTTGTTGGTGCCTGACTGTGAGAAAGTAGCCTCTTTCTAGCCTAGTTACCCCCACTTTTGGCCTGTTTGTGAGTGTATGTCAGGGTGTTTTCACTGTCTCACTGGGATCCTGCTAGCCAGGGCCCAGTGCTCATAGTGAAAACCCTATGTTTTCAGTATGTTTGTTATGTGTCACTGGGACCCTGCTAGTCAGGACCCCAGTGCTCATAAGTGTGTGGCCTATATGTATGTGTTCCCTGTGTGGTGCCTAACTGTCTCACTGAGGCTCTGCTAACCAGAACCTCAGTGGTTATGCTCTCTCTGTACAAATTGTCACTAACAGGCTAGTGACCAATTTCACCAATTTACATTGGCATACTGGAACACCCTTATAATCCCCTAGTATATGGTACTGAGGTACCCAGGGTATTGGGGTTCCAGGAGATCCCTATGGGCTGCAGCATTTCTTTTGCCACCCATAGGGAGCTCTGACAATTCTTACACAGGCCTGCCACTGCAGCCTGAGTGAAATAATGTCCACGTTATTTCACAGCCATTTTACACTGCACTTAAGTAACTTATAAGTCACCTATATGTCTAACCTTTACCTGGTAAAGGTTAGGTGCAAAGTTACTTAGTGTGTGGGCACCCTGGCACTAGCCAAGGTGCCCCCACATTGTTCAGGGCAAATTCCCTGGACTTTGTGAGTGCGGAGACACCATTACACGCGTGCACTACACATAGGTCACTACCTATGTGTAGCTTCACAATGGTAACTCCGAATATGGCCATGTAACATGTCTATGATCATGGAATTGCCCCCTCTATGCCATCCTGGCATAGTTGGCACAATCCCATGATCCCACAGGTCTGTAGCTCAGACCTGGGTACTGCCAAACTACCTTTCCCGGGGTTTCACTGCAGCTGCTGCTGCTGCCAACCCCTCAGACAGGTTTCTGCCCTCCTGGGGTCCAGCCTGGCTTGGCCCAGGATGGCAGAACAAAGGACTTCCTCAGAGAGAGGGTGTTACACCTTCTCCCTTTGGAAAGCCTCCCCCAGTCTCTGGAAATGCTTTCATGGGCACAGATGGTGCCCATTTCTGCATCATCCAGTCTACACCGGTTCAGGGACCCCTTAGCCCTGCTCTGGCGCGAAACTGGACAAAGGAAAGGGGAGTGACCACTCCCCTGACCTGCACCTCCCCTGGGAGGTGCCCAGAGCTCCTCCAGTGTGCTCCAGACCTCTGCCATCTTGGAAACAGAGGTGCTGCTGGCACACTGGACTGCTCTGAGTGGCCAGGGCCAGCAGGTGATGTCAGAGACTCCTTCTGATAGGCTCCTTCAGGTGTTGCTAGCCTATCTTCTCTCCTAAGTAGCCAAACCCTCTTTTCTGGCTATTTAGGGTCTCTGCTTTGGGGATTTCCTTAGATAACGAATGCAAGAGCTCATCCGAGTTCCTCTGCATCTCTCTCTTCACCTTCTGCCAAGGAATCGACTGCTGACCGCGCTGGAAGCCTGTAAACTGCAACAAAGTAGCGAAGACGACTACTGCAACTCTGTATCGCTGATCCTGCCGCCTGCTCGACTGTTTTCCTGGTGGTGCATGCTGTGGGGGTAGTCTGCCTCCTCTCTGCACTAGAAGCTCCGAAGAAATCTCCCGTGGGTCGACGGAATCTTCCCCCTGCTACCGCAGGTACCAAAGAACTGCATCACCGGTACCCTGGGTCTCCTCTCAGCACGACGAGCGAGGTCCCTTGAATCCAGCAACTCTGTCCAAGTGACTCCCACAGTCCAGTGACTCTTCAGTCCAAGTTTGGTGGAGTTAAGTCCTTGCCTCCCCACGCCAGACTGCATTGCTGGGAACCGCGACTTTTGCAGCTACTCCGGCCTCTGTGCACTTCCGGCGGAAATCCTTTGTGCACAGCCAAGCCTGGGTCCACGGCACTCTAACCTGCATTGCACGACCTCCTGAGTTGTCCTCCGGCGACGTGGGATTCCTTCGTGTAACTTCGGGTGAGCACCGTTTCACTCCTCTTCGTAGTGCCTGTTCCGGCACTTCTGCGGGTGCTGCCTGCTTCTGAGAGGGCTCCTCGTCCTGCTGGGCACCCCCTCAGTCCCCTGACACAATTGGCGACATCCTGGTCCCTCCTGGGCCACAGCAGCATCCAAAAACGCTAACCGCACGACTTGCAGCTAGCAAGGCTTGTTGGCGGTCTTTCTTCAGGAAAACACTTCTGACGACTCTCCACGGCGTGGGGGATCCATCCTCCAAAGGGGAAGTCTCTAGCCCTTGTCGTTCCTGCAGAATCCTCAGCTTCTACTGTCCAGTAGCAGCTTCTTTGCACCCACAGCTGGCATTTCCTGGGCATCTGCCCATCTCCGACTTGCTTGTGACTTTTGGACTTGGTCCCCTTGTTCCACAGGTACCCTCGACTGGAAATCCATCGTTGTTGCATTGCTGGTTTGTGTATTTCCTGCAGAATTCCCCTATCACGACTTATATGTCCTTTGGGGAACTTTAGTGCACTTTGCACTCACTTTTCAGGGTCTTGGGGTGGGCTATTTTTCTAACCCTAACTGTTTTCTTACAGTCCCAGCGACCCTCTACAAGGTCACATAGGTTTGGGGTCCATTCGTGGTTCGCATTCCTTTTTTGCAGTACATGGTTTGTGTTGCCCCTATCCCTATGTGTCCCCATTGCATCCTATTGTAACTATACATTGTTTGCACTGTTTTCTAATACTATACTGCATATTTTTGGTATTGTGTATATATATCTTGTATATATTTGCTATCCTCATACTGAGGGTACTCACTGAGATACTTTTGGCATATTGTCATAAAAATAAAGTACCTTTATTTTTAGTATATCTGTGTATTGTGTTTTCTTATGATATTGTGCATATGACACTAGTGGTACTGGAGGAGCTTCACTCGTCTCCTAGTTCAGCCTAAGCTGCTCTGCTAAGCTACCATTATCTATCAGCCTAAGCTGCTAGACACCCTATACACTAATAAGGGATACCTGGGCCTGGTGCAAGGTGTAAGAACCCCTTGGTACTCACTACAAGCCAGTCCAGCCTCCTACACTGACCCATCATTTGAAGCTCAAAACAAATTAAAATTCCCCACCATCAGTAAGTTTCCGCACAAACTCTACCGGAGTATTGAGAAATTATATTAGGAAGGTATTTTGAGTTATTGGGCATATACTGTGGCTACCATAATGCACTTGTCCTGCATATTTCACAAAATGTGATCTGTGTGCCCTCCTTATCTGTTTTGTATGCAATGAAAGTGCAACCTAAAAACTTAAGAAAATGTCACCCTGTTTATACTTCATCTTAACGGAGCACCAGAATGGGAATTACTATTTATAATATTTATTGCATTTGTTTCACACAAGTATTCTGTAGGACTGTCACATCAACCCTTTCTTGTTAAAGGAAGTGCCAAATGTGTGTCCTCTTGTTCGGTGAGTTTACCTCTTTTGTATTCCATGAGACCATTCTAAGTTTCATGTGGATTCAGTGTTTGGCTATGCAGTTACCAGTGCAGGGCAGGGATCTCCCTCACCTAACTTCCCTCAACATGATTCCAGCCCTGTACAGATCTAATGTAGTTATTCTGAGTTTTCACAACTGTAACCGCACTCCCTTCCATAAATTCAGACCTCGGGAAACAGAATGCCAACTACTACAACAAAAAACAACAAAGAAAGTGAAATGAGAGAACTTGGGTCTCTGTCGACAGTCCATGTTCTGTTACATCCGATGTCCCCTGTTCCTGAGTTAGCAGTGAGGCTCTGTCATTTTTTGTCTATTTCTACTGGATATCTTCATCACTTGTGACGCCCTATCTTTTCACAGACTTTCTTGTTTAAAGCATCCATCTGTGCAATCGGGGCTCTCCATTTCCCCAACCTCCACTCCCCCGTGCTACAAGCACCTGAATCTCAGCAGGAGACAGCACCCATTGGTTCTTGCTGCAGATTCTTGGATGTAAGGAGCAGCCCCCTTAGAATGCATCTTAAAATATGGAAGTGTTATGTAGCTCACCCTCTTTCTGGGGCCTAACAACAGTGTTTTACCACGGGCAGCTGCTTTCTCTAGTGTTCTGTCCACTGTTGATCTGGTACACGCCTCTTGGTGAGTGCTTCAGCATCCCTTGCACCCAGGATGACACTGTTCTTGCCTCACCACTTCAGGTCCATCAGCTGAGTCTTTTTTTTTTTGTGTTGTACTTTTTTATTGCATTTAACAGCAGATAACATGCCAAACCAATACAATATGACATAATACAACCTTACAAGGCGAAAAGGATAGGTAGTCCACATGAGTTAGGCTTTCAGACAACAATTTGTGAGTAACATGTTCTAGAGGGAGCACAAGAGTGTACGAATGTCAGTAGTTGTGGGCCCTAACATTTTTTTTGGGGGGTGGGGGGTAGAAAGATAGAGGGACAACAGGCGAGACCAGCATTGAGGGATAATGAGTAATAGCAATAATGGTAATAGCAAAAATTATACTCAAAATAATAGTAATAACAATAGTGACATCAGAGGCGATCGTCAGAAGACAACAGATCAGAGAATACTAATCTATTCTAAGGGAGGGTGGGGAGCGGGAGGGGAGGGAGATGGGATGTGGAAGGGGGGGATGGGTGGGGGATGCAAACCTTTCAAGTATCTGCTGACAAAGGGGGGCGGGGAGAGGGGGTAGAGGAAATGAACAGTCTGGTTAGGACAATTTTCCAAAGTTTGTCCGCCACTTGTGAATCTAACGTCTCTGTTTATCGTCTTCTCCCTGGGTTATGATTGAAGTAGGGAAATAGGCTTGCATCTGTCACAGACGGGATCCTTCTGATAGTAGCGTGGGCTATCCGAGACTGCATAAGTGGGAATAATAGAAACTGTTCCATGATAGTCGTGTAGCGCAATAGCAAAGGTTGCGGTGGCAAGGATGGTGTGAGAGTGGCATGTCCAGGTCTTATAGTGTTAGGCAAGGGGTGGGAAGAGAAGGGAGAAGGGAAAGAGAAGATAAGAGACGATACAAAGAAGAAAAAACGTGGAGAAAGAAGAAAGGAGGAGAGAGAGCATCAGCGGAGTCTTGTGTTCCTTCCACTGCTTCTTCTCTCACCGATATGTCAGTCTGTGGGCCGCAGTCCACAGTTGTTGCGCCAGTGCTGCATCAGTTTTCAGGTTGCCACACCAGTGCACCATCAGGCCTCTGCAAAACAGGCTGTAATCAGCCTGTCTTTGAAATTATGGAACCTCCACTTCTTCTCCTACGTTGGGTACAATATCCGATTCTAGGGCCTAGCTCAGATCATTTTTCTCTCAGCTCTGGGCGCCTCACTGATTATTCTGCATGTGGCAGGTTTTCCAGGGACCCTGAGGGAGCCCAACCTCAGACAATATGTGGGTTCTTCTAAGTGGCGTGTATAGCTGTTGTGGTGATTTTCCTTGAAAGTGCTTGAATTGTTTGGATCTGTAAGCTCCTGTTCTGCAGGGATTGCAGTATTGCTATTGGTCTCAATGGAGCTGCAGAGGCCTGCATATATTTGGTCATCTTGTCGGCCATACCCCCAGGTTCAACTTGTCACTACCATTGAATTATATTCCTCTGCTTCTATTGCGTTTGAAATGGAACAGCTTGGGTAACAGAAAAACAGCATGGGCCGCAGGGTTGCTCCACAATTACAACTATGTCTGAAACTGGAACTGGCCTTTGCACAAACACATATTCTTTTATTTTTTTATAAGCATAATGTATAATGAACCTGGTTGCTTTTGTGGCCTTTTGGCACGTGCCGGTTTTAACCAACTTATCAGCTCATATCTGAAGGAACAGAAAAGTTACCACCCATGCATCTCCCTTATCTTACCTGGAGAAAATTCATATTAGGCATATAACAGACGTACCAGAGTCATTCAGATCTATTTGATTTATTTTTGTTGTGTATTCTGGAAACCTTTTTGCCCCAAGTGTGTATGTGTACACACACACACACACTCTCAACACACTCATACTCAACGTACACTCACATACACACTCAGCTCACACTCCATAATACACTTAACACAGAACACACAAACTTTCACTCCACGCGGTTTATTCCATGGCTTTATTGGAAGCCAAATTTAATGCTGAGTAAAGGATAAAGAATGATTGCAATAATCAGTAAAATTCTAGCCTTATGATCATGATATAGGGTGAGAGAAATAATGCGAGAATTCCCATGCACACTAACTTTAGGGAATCATTTTAGTATGCCACTCAATAATCAAAATAAATATATAAGCTAGAAGCATATTAACAAAACACACAATAACATAGTGAGCATTGTTGTACAATAGCGAAAAAAGTGCATCCACTATTACAAATAAAGAAACATGTTACTTAGAAGGGTTCCTGAAACAAATTGAGGGCAAAATATGACAATCCTTCTATTGATAAATGGCTTTGGTTCATGATATAGAGGCACGTTTCTCTGTTTGACCATGGGCATTTATCCCACTGTAACCCGTGGCACTAATAAGTAGTTTGGCGTTAATCCTATATCTTTGTGCATCTACACTCCATGTCCAGATAACATAACTTATTAACTCCTTCAAGCTGAACCCGAGCACCTCTTTAAATGCATATTTTTTCAAAACGTATGAACAGCTTTACACCAAATCGCAAAAGCAGACTTTCTGAGTAAAACTATGTAGTAATGAAAAAGAAGGCCTTCTGTTTTGTTATGGGGACTTTTCTCTGTCAGCCATTTTGCTACTGTGAGTTTGAGACCAGTCTTGCTTTGCTGTATGACCTGATTGGATGGCCACAACTCAGAAGAAAATGTTGTAGTCGCCATATACATATATACAGCAATTGAAGTATGGCTAATTAATGGTGATGGGTTAACAAGTAGTTGAGTGGATAACATTGTACGCTCGTAGTCGTATGAGCATGCATAGCATAGAAAGACAGAGAAAATACAGAGAGCACAAAAGGGCACAATTTGTATCCATACATAAGTGAAGATCCGTAAAAACCTACCTAAATAGATATCGATCATATTATTTGAAACAATTTCATATTCAATAGTATCCCATTAATAGTTGAGCTCAAGGTATTATGCATGAGAAAAAAAATCTAAATACCGTAAAGCTAGACCACCAGTGAGTAATAATTATTAATACTACCCAGTGGCGGTCTGTTTAGGGCCACCTTTCCATAGGAAAATATTTTTTTTATTTGCTAATAACTTTAGCACCGTTGTTTTCACAAAACTTGAAAAAAAAAAAAAGTTCGGCCACCTCAGCTACTTCCTGGAAAGTTTATGGGTGATCCATCAAGCTGTGGCAAGGAAAAGGGGGGTGGCAGTGTTCCAAAGCATAGAGTGCTAGTTATAGTTACGTTAGGGCACGAGTTATAGTTACTTGCAATAACTATAACTGGTGAATTTCGGTGGTTTTTAAAACAGTATGTTTTGACTGACATTTTGACCTAACTACAACGTCCCTTTAATATTCCATTTTTTAAGTGAATATATATGAAACATTACAGTAGTGACATAGTTGTATTAAGGGGATTTTTAGAGTTCAGGTGTAGGTAGCTCTAAGGGGTAGTAATGGGTTTTAGGTTTCACTGATGGGTAGTGATAAGGGATAGTAAATAATTTTTAGAATCCAGGGATGGCTAGTTCTAACGGAGGGGGGTTAGTAAGTTTTTTTTTTTTTGAGTTCATGGATGGAGAGTGCTAAGTTGATTATTAGGGATCAGGGATGGGTAGAAGACTTAGAGATAAAGGTAACTATAATACTGTGGACCAATTTGAAGTTGAGCAGAATAACATGTTGAATCACTTTAAAGAGAGCCATTCTCTTACTTCTGTATTTACTCTTGTGGTTAATAAAACCAAACATCCTACATGAAATAATGAATTAGGGTAAGTTTTTAAGATTACGTTTTCTGGGTGCTGCTGTATACTTTGCAGCCCCCTCATATTCATCAGGGGACTTTGGTGGTGCCCCTACCCCTTCTACAGGTACCACAGAGAAGATGAGTTTCTGAATAGACCTCTCTCACTGAGCGTTAATGTGCGTGCCTCACATGGGAAAATTACTGTTTAATGAGTGGCTTGCTCCGCTCCACAGATTTTCAGTTGCCTCTCACCGCAGAAATTTTTTTGTTTGTATGGGTGCCCTCGACCCTGCCGGGCCACCCGCAGCCATATCACACTCAGTGAAGGCTGTGGAGGGACTCCGAGGCCCTACAGCACCTGCTTTTTCACGCACTTCGCCTGCGCCGTTTCCTGGAACCTGCATCTTTTGTTCTGTTCCTCCTGCAGCAAGAGCAATCTTCTCTTGCTCTTCCTGTCTGTGGGTGGGAGCTGTGCATGCTCCCCTGCACTAGCACAGGTTTCGGATAAAAGGTTGGTGACCTGCTACCCACAGACACGGGGTGGGGCTGCAATGTGCTAGCCCATCTCTCCTTTCACCTTTTCTTCAGGTGGTGCCTGAGGTCACCCAGGACCGTGTCTAATGAGTCGGACCCTGGGGGATTGGTCCCTCGGGGCAAAAGAGGGAGGCCTCTCCCCACACACTGCTCTTTTCAAGCAACTAAAAATATAAAGATGTACTGACTCCTTGGGCCCTGTGATACCCATCCCCGGGGGGTGGGATGTTTGGTGAGAGGAGGGATTTTAGGAAAGTACAATGGAGCGCCATGTGCCCATCTTCTTGTTTTTCTTAAAAAAGAAGCCAAGTTTCAAAACAACATAACCATAGCCTCTTGGGCCTATTTTCTTCGTCCTTGGCTTTTTTTGTTCCCAATGGACAGGTCTAACTGTCAGGAGGATTTTCAGCAGGCAGCCTGGTCTCTAATGGGTACACTTTGTGGGGTAGTTGTATGCCCTTTGTCTTGGCACCAGCTTTCTTCTGTGCCTATATCCTGATGCTCCTCTCCTGCTGGTGGGAGCATCTTGTATAGCCCCTCCACTACTAGCCATCTGAAGACCCTTATGCCCACACTCCTCATGTCTCCGATATTCCTTTCTATCTTGCAGAACACCAGTGGGGCTGATAGTGTAGTTCATCCCCTTTCCTTTTATGAAGATACTTGGGGAACCATCCTGGGTCCCACCGCAGGTGCTTTACCCAGCTGGTCCTCAGAAAGCATAAGGAGGCCTCTGGCCCTGGAAAAGACCACTCGTAGTCCTGAGGTCTTTTGCTGGCCTCCTACACCAAGACTACCCACCCAACTCAACCATTATTACAAATTGTTTCCCACAGGGAACCTAGGCTGCATTAAGAATCCTTCTTGTTCTAGGTTGGATACGTCTGGTACGCTAAATGACTACATGCCCTGAGCAGGTCTATGACCATCCTTGGCCTGCGTCACAAACGCTGCTCCCCCACACACTTTCTAGCAAGGCTCCAGTGCCTCAGCACTGATGCTGTCATAAAAGACATGTCTGAAACTAGTTCACAGGTCACTGGCAGTTCTCCATCTGTCTGGAGAATACACAATACTCACTCATCTGAGCTTCTATAAAGTGTGGGGTTGGCTGCCTGTCAGCCTGTCTGTGTTGAATACTGCAAGATAGGCCTTGTGGCCAACGCTGTGCCATACACAACCAAAGGCTGTGCGTAGCGTAAGGCTATCTGTGGGGAGTTGGAAGCACAGCCAACCCCATGCCATCTCCAAAAAAAGGCCTTGTACAGCGTGTGGTTAGCTGCCTGTGGGGTTGGGGTGGTGCACCCGCCTTTGGGTGGGTTGACCACAGGGCCTGGCCACAAGCCAGGCCCTTGTGCGGATCTGCTGCTGTGCGCACCCAAAGGCCGTGCGCAGCATGCGATTAGCTGCCTGTTTGGAGGGGCGGCTGCTACTCTATGTGGGTTGGCCATAGGGCCTGTCCATAAGCCAGACCCTTTTGCCAATCCTGCGCTGTGCATGGCCAAAAGCAGTGAGCAGCGTCGGTTTGGCTTCCTGCAAGGGGTTTGCTGCAGGGCCTGGCCATAGGCCAGACCCTGCAGCCAACACCCGTGCCGGGGAGTTGTTTTTACGTATGGTAATAAAATGTTACTTTAAGTTTTAGTTTTTTTTAAACCTAGAAATTCATTGAAAAACAGGTTAAAGTAACGTTATTTTTAGGTGACTATAACAGCAACAATATTAATATTTTGAACACACAAAAAAACATATATTATGGGTTATAGTTTGCAGAGATAACTACAAGTTGCACCCCGGCATGCACTGTCTATGACCTCTCATATTACATCACTACTGACATGTTCTGTGACATAATTTATGATATCACTGATGACATCTCAAATGACATTGTTGACATCGCAGATTACTTCATCCCAGCTTCTTTTGTACACATTACTCTATAAACGAGTATAGCTTTAGAAGTCTGAAAGTAAGTTCAAAGTAGCTCTGAATAATTTGAAGCATCTGTAATGCCATCACACAAATAAACTGTTAGGTGTAGCAAGTTTGGATTGTGCTCATACATTGACCCTATACTATATGCTTCATGGGTTGCTGAGTTCACATTAGCAATTAACCATAGGTAGACCGCTACTGCACACATGGTTCGATATGTTGACAACTGTTCCGAGAAAAACAAGTTTCTCCAGATACTTAACTATTGTGTCATGCCCTACTACAGACTATATCTATATCAAACTCTTCACAGTCACCAAACCTAAAGAGAGAAAAGAAGTGGATATGAGTAGAAAAGTGGGTACTGTAAATAGTGTTTACTCTGTGGCGGAGTTTACTCGGTACCGCACTGTTTTCAGACAGTGAAGCTCTCATGAGAAATAAGCAACAGAGTATTGAAAAGTATCTATTGAGCACAGTGTTCACTCTGTCCAACTTATCCAAAAAACACTATTCATTAAAACAAAACAAAAAAACAGTGTCTGAAGATGCTAACGGTCATACTAAGTGCAGCCTTCCTACAGTGGTGAATACCGTTAGAAATGGGGTCTCTAGTTGGCAGTGGCTTTCACCCTGTCCAAGTAAGGACCCTCACTCTAGTCAGGGTAAATGAGTCACAGAGCTAAGATAACCCCTGCTCCCCCTTTGATAGATTGGCCCAAGCAGTCAGGTTTATCTCAGAGGCAAGGTGTAAAGTATTTGTGTACACACACACACACACACACACACACAGTAACACAGTGAAAACACCACAAAAGTACTCCACACCAGTTTAGACACATAGCCAATATTATATGAGTAAAACAAGACCAAAACGACAAAAATCCAACATACACAAGCAAAGATACAAATTTTCAAAGATCAAATCTTAATAAAGTGCTTAGAAACACAGTAGCTCCAACTGGGGTATCACAGCATCTTGCCAACAGTCCAACACCACTCACAATGTAGTGCGGGCTGGTAACGAAGTTGCACAGATCCCTGATACAGTACCTTGGAAAATGATGAGGAAACAAAAGACGTTGCACAAAGTCGGGGAGGTGAGGTATCGCTGGAGCCGGTGCGACATTGGTTCCTTGCTGCTAGGCAGGGGATGTGAGGCATCGATTCCTTACAGTTGCAAGGGAGGTGATGGGGCCATGGCGGTGACACACCAGGGTTAAAGAATCCAACAGGTTAAATCGCGAGGGATCGACTTCACGGTGTCCTGATCACACCATGGGGCTATAGGTGCTGCTGCAGAGTGGGAGCTGGATACCATGGACATTGGCGACATAGCGCTCTAGACTTGCGATGTGGCAGGACTTCAGAGGTGCTGCGGCAGCGTTGGGCCTGTGTTGCAGGTCGCAGTTGATGCAGTCAGCAGGGACCACGACTCCAGTGCAGGCAGTGGTGCTGAGTCGGATAGCAGCGCCGATTCCGAAGTCGCTCTGGAGTCAATGTGCTTGGTTTCTTCTTGGTTGCACAAGAACTCACTCCCAAGGGCCCAGGAACTGGATTTGGCGCCACTTGGCAAGTCAGGACTCTCACCAAGAGAGCCCAGGTACTACAATATGAAGTCTTTGATGTCCTTGAGACTTCTCAGGAGACAAGATCAGTCCAAGCCCTTGGAGAACCTTTGGAAGCAGAATGTAGAAAGCAAAATCCAGTCCTTTCACTCTGAGGATAGAAGCAGCAAGCAGCAGGTCAACGCAACAAAGCAAGAGGCAGAGTGGCAGGCCTTCCTACATCATCTAGCTCTTCTTCCCGGCAGTGTCCTCAGTCCAGAAGTGTTCTAACATTGTGTGGTCAGAAGTCTAGTACTTATACCCATTTCTGTCTTTGAAGTAGGCACACCTCAAAGAGAAGTCTTTGTAGTGCACATGACCCCGCCTCCCCTCCCCTCACCTCCCCCTTTGCCCCAGACACACTCTAGTGGATTGGAGATTGCTTTGTGTAAGGACAGGCTCATCCCTATTCAGGTGCAAGTGTCAGCTCCTCCCACCACTGTAGCTCAGGAAGACCTATCTGGATTTGAGGGGTACACCTCAGCTCCCTTTGTGTGACTGTCTAGAGTGAGTTCACAAACAGCCCAACTGTCATCCTGACCCAGACGTGTATTCCCCAGCCAAGCAGGGCCATGGAATGGCTAAGCAAAAAAAGTCCACTTTCTAAAAATGGCATTTTCAAACTTGGAATCTAAAAACCAACTTCACCAAAAGATGTATTTTTAAATTGTGAGTTCGGAGACCCCAAACTCCACATCTCTATCTGCTCCAAATGGGAAATTACGCTTAAAAGATATTTCAAGGCAATCCCCACGTTACCTTATAGGAAAGATTGTCCTTTCAATACTATCAGGACTTGTAAAACATACCAGTACATGTCCTACCTTTTAAATACACTGCACTCTGCCCATAGGGCTGCCTTGGGCCTACCTTAGGGTTGACATACATGTAGTAAAAGAGAAGATGTGGGCCTGTCTATTGGGTGCACTTGCCAGATTGAAATGACAGTTTAAAACTACCCACACAGACACTGCAGTGGCAGGTAGAGAAATGTTTACAGGGCTACTTATTTGGGTGGCACACTCAGTCAGTGCTGCATACCCACTAGTAGCATTTGATTTACAGGCCCTGAGTACACGTAGTGCACTATACTAGGGACTTACTGGTAAATCAGATATGCCAGTCATGGATAAACCAATCACCAATACTAATTAGACAGAGAGCACTCGGACTTTAGCTCTGGTCAGCAGTGGTAAAGTGCCCAGAGTCCTAAAGCCAGGAAAAACAAAAGTAAGCAGTGGATCAAAAACAGGAGGGCAGAAGCAAAAAGACAGGGGAAACCATGCCAAGAGCTGACAGGTCTAACAAATACTTTACAGATAGCCCATGTTTTGAAGCTGAACAAGCAGACGTAAATGGATTAGTACCTGGTGCACACAGTCTTCTATGTTAAGTTGAAAATGGCATGAGAGGATGATTCTTTTTGAAAACTGTTAGTCTGTTTAGAATACTTAGGGCCGCATTATGAGTTTGGTGGGTGGCAGTGGTTTTCCGCCCGCTGGCCCTGTTATGAGTTTCCTGCTGGGCCAGCAGGTGGAAACAGCACTTCCGCCCGCTGGCCCAGCGGAAAACGAACCACAACATTAACGGAGGCTCGTAATCGAGCTGGTGGCAATGTTGCGATGCGTTGGGTGTGACAGCACCCATCACGCTTTTCACTGCCTGTAATTCAGGCAGTGAAAAGTGCAACAGGGCTGTCCATTGGGGCCCCTGCACTGTCCATGGCAAGTGCATGGGCAGTGCAGGGGCCCTCGCCACTCCGTCTCCGCCAGCCTTTGCATGGTGGTGGAACCGTCATGCAAAAACCGGTGGACACTGGGGACGAAATCCCCGCTGCCCTGGCAGATCAAGACCGCCGGCACCGTCAAGCCGTTGGCCGGCATAAAAGTGGCAGTGCAGACGGTCCGACCGTGGCGCTTTCGCCATGGTCATAATGTGGAGGTAGGACTGCCACTTTGGTGGCCATCCACCCGCCACCGCGAGTGTTGCGGTCTTCAGACCACCACACTCGTAATGAGGGCTTTAGTGTCTACTACATAGAATCTTTGCCCTTTTGGAAACTTTTTCTGCAGATTCCAAAAACT
This sequence comes from Pleurodeles waltl, assembly GCF_031143425.1. NCBI lineage: Eukaryota > Metazoa > Chordata > Amphibia > Caudata > Salamandridae > Pleurodeles > Pleurodeles waltl. The sequence goes on from NC_090444.1 coordinate 853,871,782, forward strand.
TTTGTGGAACATAGTGGACACAAGTCGTCAACTGTCATCTGCACATAGTCACTCTTTAATACAAAGTTTTGTAACATGTTCAAAAATCTTTACACACCTACGATACTTTAGGAGCACATGCCTTTTGTAAACACTTACACCCAGTAGCTGGACACAGGATGTACAAAATTAGGTAACAAGCAAACTAAAACATTCATTGGATGATGCCATCAGTGATGTCATTTGAGATGTCATCAGTGATGTCCAATGATGTCTGTAGGAGGCTGGCCTGGCTTGTAGTGGGTACCAGAGTTACTTACACCTTGTGCCAGGTCCAGTTATCCCTTATTAGTGTAGACGAGGTGTTTCTAGCAGCTTAGGCTGATAGAAGCTAGCTATAGCAGAGCAGCTTAGGCTGAACTAGGAGACATGCAAAGCTCCTACTATACCACTGGTGTCATATGCACAATATCATAAGAAAACACAATACACAGATATACTAAAAATAAAGGTACTTTATTTTTATGACAATATGCCAAAAGTATCTCAGTGAGTACCCTCAGTATGAGGATGCCAAACATACACAAGATATATGTACACAATACCAAAAATATGCAGTAATAGCAAAAAGAAGTAATGCAAGCAGTGTAAAGTTACAATAGTTTGCAATAGGAGAACATAGGTATAGGGGCAACACAAACCATATACTCCAAAAGTGGAATGCGAACCACGAATGGACCCCAAACCTATGTGAGCTTGTAAAGGGTCGCTGGGACTGTAAGAAAACAGAGAGGGTTAGAAAAATAGCCCACCCCAAGACTCTGTAAGGTAGGTGTAAAATGCACCTACAACCCCCAGAGAGCACAGAAGTCGTGATAGGGGGATTCTGCAAGGAAAACCAACACCAGCAAAGCAACAACAGTGGATTTCCGGACCGGAGTACCTGTAAGACAAGGGGACCAAGTCCAAGAGTCACGACAGTGTAGAGAGTGGGCAGATGCCCAGGAAATGCCAGCTGAGGGTGCAAGGAAGCTGCCACCGGATGGGGGAAGCTTGGTGTTTTGCAAGAACGAAGAGGACTAGGAACTTCCCCTTTGGAGGATGGATGTCCCACGTCGTGAAGAAGCTTGCAGAGGTGTTCCCACGCAGAAAGACCGCAAACAAGCCTTGCTAGCTGCAAGGGTCGCGGTTAGGGTTTTTGGATACTGCTGTGGCCCAGGAGGGACCAGGATGTCGCCACTTGGATGAGGAGACAGAGGGGTCGCCCAGCAAGTCAGGGAGCCCTCACAGAAGCAGGCAGCACCCGCAGAAGTACCGGAACAGGCACTTATAAGAGGAGTGAACTGGAGTCCACCCGAAGTCAGAAAAAGGAGTCCCACGACGCTGGAGGACAACTCAGAAGGTTGTGCACTGCAGGTTAGAGTGTCGGGGACCCAGGCTTGGCTGTGCACGAAGGAAATCATGGAAGAGTGCACAGGAGCCGGAGTAGCTGCAAATCATGCGGTACCCAGCAATGCAGTCTAGCGTGGGGAGGCAAGGACTTACCTCCACCAAACTTGGACTGAAGAGTCACTGGACTGTGGGAGTCACTTGGACAGAGTTGCTGAGTTCCAGGGACCCCGCTCGTCGTGCTGAGAGGGGACCCAGAGGACAGGTGATGCAGTCTTTTGTTGCCTGCGGTTGCAGGGGGAAGATTCCGTCGACCCACGGGAGATTTCTTCGGAGCTTCTAGTGCAGAGAGGAGGCAGACTACCCCCACAGCATGCACCACCAGGAAAACAGTAGAGAAGGCGGCAAGATCAGCGTTACAGTGTCGCAGTAGTCGTCTTTGCTACTATGTTGCAGTTTTGCAGGCTTCCAGCGCGGTCAGCAGTCGATTCCTTGGCAGAAGGTGAAGAGAGAGATGCAGAGGAACTCTGATGAGCTCTTGCATTCGTTATCTAAAGAATTCCCCAAAGCAGAGACCCTAAATAGCCAGAAAAGGAGGTTTGGCTACTTAGGAGAGAGGATAGGCTAGCAACACCTGAAGGAGCCTATCAGAAGGAGTCTCTGACGTCACCTGCTGGCCCTGGCCACTCAGAGCAGTCCAGTGTGCCAGCAGCACCTCTGTTTCCAAGATGGCAGAGGTCTGGAGCACACTGGAGGAGCTCTGGGCACCTCCTAGGGGAGGTGCAGATCAGGGTAGTGGTCACTCCCCTTTCCTTTGTCCAGTTTCACGCCAGAGCAGGGCTGGGGGATCCCTGAACCGGTGTAGACTGGCTTATGCAGAGATGGGCACCATCTGTGCCCATCAAAGCATTTCCAGAGGCTGGGGGAGGCTACTCCTCCCCAGCCCTGACACCTTATTCCAAAGGGAGAGAGTGTAACACCCTCTCTCTGAGGAAGTCCTTTGTTCTGCCTTCCTGGGCCAAGCCTGGCTGGACCCCAGGAGGGCAGAAACCTGTCTGAGGGGTTGGCAGCAGCAGCAGCTGTAGTGAAACCCCGGGAAAGGCAGTTTGGCAGTACCCGGGTCTGTGCTAGAGACCTGGGGAATCATGGGATTGTCTCCCCAATACCAGGATGGCATTGGTGGGGCAATTCCATGATCTTAGACATGTTACATGGCCATATTCGGAGTTACCATTGTGAAGCTACACATAGGTAGTGACCTATATGTAGTGCACGCGTGTAATGGTGTCCCCGCACTCACAAAGTCCGGGGAATTGGCCCTGAAGAATGTGGGGGCACCTTGGCTAGTGCCAGGGTGCCCACACACTAAGTAACTTAGCACCCAACCTTTACCAGGTAAAGGTTAGACATATAGGTGACTTATAAGTTACTTAAGTGCAGTGAAAAATGGCTGTGAAATAACGTGGACGTTATTTCACTCAGGCTGCAGTGGCAGGCCTGTGTAAGAATTGTCAGAGCTCCCTATGGGTGGCAAAAGAAATGCTGCAGCCCATAGGGATCTCCTGGAACCCCAATACCCTGGCTTCCTCAGTATCATATACTAGGGAATTATAAGGGTGTTCCAGTATGCCAATGTAAATTGGTAAAATTGGTCACTAGCCTGTTAGTGACAATTTGGAAAGAAATGAGAGAGCATAACCACTGAGGTTCTGATTAGCAGAGCCTCAGTGAGACAGTTAGTCATAACACAGGTAACACATATAGGGCACACTTATGAGCGCTGGGGCCCTGGCTGGCAGGGTCCCAGTGACACATACAACTAAAACAACATATATACAGTGAAATATGGGGGTAACATGCCAGGCAAGATAGTACTTTCCTACACAACCCCCCCCCCCCCAAACGAAGGACAATAAGACTAGCCATGACCTGATGAGTCTTCATTGTCTAAGTGGAAATATCTGGAGAGTCCATCTGCATTGGAGTGGGTACTCCCAGGTCTATGTTCCACTGTATAATCCATTCCCTGTAGGGATATGGACCACCTCAATAAGTTAGGGTTTTCACCTTTCATTTGTTTTAGCCAAAGTAGAGGTTTGTGGTCTGTCTGAACAATGAAGTGAGTGCCAAACAGGTATGGCCTCAACTTCTTCAGTGCCCAGACCACAGCAAAGGCCTCCCTCTCTATGGCAGACCAACGCTTTTCTCTAGGGGTCAACCTCCTGCTGATAAAAGCAACGGGTTGATCCTGGCCCTCAGAATTAAGTTGTGATAAGACTGCCCCTACCCCTAATTCAGATGCATCAGTTTGGACAATTAATTTTTTGGAGTAACAGGGGCTTTTCAGGACAGGTGCAGAGCACATGGCCTGCTTCAGCTCCTCAAAAGCTTTCTGACAGCTAGCTGTCCACAATACCTTTTTAGGCATTTTCTTAGATGTGAGGTCATTAAGAGGGGCTGCAATGGAGCCATAGTTCTTTATGAACCTCCTGTAATACCCAGTGAGGCCTAAGAAGGCTCTCACCTGGGTCTGAGTTGTAGGGGGAACCCAATCTATAATAGTTTGGATTTTCCCCTGAAGTGGTGCAATCTGTTCTCCACCTACCTGGTGTCCCAGATAAACCACCTTCCCCTGCCCTATCTGGCACTTTGAAGCCTTGATAGTGAGGCCTGCCTTTTGCAGGGCCTCCAAAACTTTCCATAGGTGGACCAGGTGATCATCCCAGCTGGAGCTAAAGACAGCTATATCATCTAGATATGCTGCACTAAAAGCTTCCAGCCCTTGCAGGACTGTATTCACCAACCTCTGAAAAGTAGCAGGTGCATTTTTCAATCCAAAAGGCATTACTGTGAATTGGTACCGGCCTCCAATGCTTAAAAATGCACTTTTTGCTTTTGCATCTTCTGATAACTTGATCTGCCAATTCCCTGCAGTCAAATCAAAAGTGCTTAGATACTTGGCAGAAGCCAGTGTATCTATTAGCTCATCTGCCCTGGGTATAGGGTGAGCATCAGTTTTGGTTACCTGGTTGAGACCTCTATAGTCTACACAAAACCGCATTTCCTTTTTTCCATCCTTGGAATGAGGTTTTGGTACAAGTACCACAGGAGAGACCCATGGACTTTCAGAGTGCTCAACCACTCCCAGTTCAAGCATTTTCTGAACCTCTTGTTTTATGCAGTCCTTGACATGGTCAGGCTGCCTATAGATCTTACTTTTGACAGGCAAGCTGTCTCCAGTATCTATAGTGTGCTCCCACTAAGAAGTGGTGCCTGGCACAGTAGAGAAGAGTTCAGAAAACTGACCCAGGAGATTTATGCAGTGGTCTTTCTGCTCAGCAGTAAGACAATCTGCCAAAACTACACCTTCCACTGGAGCATCTTGTTCTGTGGAAGAGAAGAGATCAGGGAGAGGGTCACTCTCTTCTTCCTGTCCCTCATCTGTTGCCATGATCAGGGTGAGATCAGCCCTGTCATAGTAGGGTTTCAGGCGATTGACATGGAGCACCCTAAGGGGACTCCTGGCAGTGCCTAAGTCAACTAAGTAGGTGACTTCACACTTCTTTTCAACAATTATGTGGGGTCCACTCCATTTGTCTTAGAGTGCTCTTGGTGCCACAGGCTCCAAGACCCACACTTTCTGCCCTGGTTGGTACTGAACCAAAACAGCCTTCTGGTCATGCCATTGCTTTTGGAGCTCTTTGCTGGCCTGAAGGTTTTTACTGGTCTTTTTCATGTACTCAGCTATCCTAGATCTGAGGCCAAGTATGTAGTCCACTATGTCTTGCTTTGGAGCTTTTAAAGGTTGTTCCCAACCCTCCTTAACAAGTGTTAGAGGACCTCTCACAGGGTGTCCAAATAGGAGTTCAAAGGGGCTGAAGCCCACTCCTTTTTGGGGTACCTCCCTGTAAGCAAAAAGGAGGCAAGGTAACAGGATATCCCATCTCCTCCGGAGTTTTTCAGGGAGTCCCATAATCATGCCTTTGAGAGTTGTTAAATCTCTCCACCAGTCCATTTGTTTGTGGATGATAGGGTGTGGTGAACTTGTATGTCACACCACATTCCTTCCACATGGCCTTTAAGTAAGCAGACATGAAATTGCTTCCCGTGTCTGATACCACCTCTTTTGGGAAGCCCACCCTGGAAAAGATTCACAGGGGCTGTAGTGGTCATTAAAGGAATTGCTTCAGGATATCTGGTGGCATGGTCCACTACCACCAAGATAAACCTATTGCCTGAAGCAGTAGGAGGGTCAAGGGGGCCAACTATGTCAACCCCTACCCTTTCAAAGGGGACCCCAACCACAGGCAGTGGGATAAGGGGTGCCTTTGGAGTGCCACCTGTCTTGCCACTGGCTTGATAGGTTTCACAGGACTTACAAAATTCCTTTGTGTCCTCTGACATTCTAGGCCAATGAAACAAGGGGACAAGCCTGTCCCAAGTTTTCATTTGCCCCAAATGTCCAGCTAAGGGAATGTCGTGGGCTAGAGTTAGGAGGAACTTTCTGTACTCCTGAGGAATCACCAATCTCCTGGCAGCTCCAGGTTTTGGATCCCTTGCTTCAGTGTACAAGAGGTTGTCCTCCCAATAAACTCTGTGAGAGTCACTGACATCCACATTTGCTTGTTTGACAGCTTGCTGCCTTAGACCCTCTAGTGTGGGACAGGTATGCTGTGCCACACTCAGCTCCTCCCTGGCAGGCCCCCCTTCATCCAAAAGCTCAGCAGTGTCTGCTTCCAGCTCTTCTGGTGTAGGTTCTGCACAAGGTGGAAATTCTTCTTCCTCAGAAGTTGAATCCACTGTGGAGGGAGGGATAGTAGGTAGTGATTTACCCTTACTAACCCTAGCTTTAGGGAACACTTGGTCCATTCTTCACGGATCCAAGTCACCCTGTCCTTTTTGCTTTTTGGCCTGAGCCCTGGTTAAAGCAAAAATATGCCCTGGAATGCCCAGCATTGCTGCATGGGCCTCCAACTCCACATCTGACCAAGCTGATGTCTCTAAATCATTTCCTAGTAGACAGTCTACAGGTAAATCTGAGGCAACCACAACTTTCTTTGGACCAGTAACACCCCCCCCCCAGTTGAGATTCACAACAGCCATGGGGTGGCTAAGTGTGTTGTTATAAGCATTGGTTACTTGGTACTGGTGACCAAGTAGGTGTTGTTCAGGGTGGACCAGTTTCTCTATTACCATTGTAACACTGGCACCTGTGTCCCTGTAGGCCTGAACCTCAACACCATTTATTAGGGGTAGTTGCTTGTACTTATCTATGTTAAGGGGACAAGCAACCAAGGTGGCTAAATCAATAGCCCCCTCAGAGACTAACACAGCCTCTGTGGTCTCCCTAACAAGACCAACCCCAACTAAATTACCAAAAGTGAGCCCAGCTACTCCCTTGGATTGGATATTAGTAGGTTTGCTCCCACCACCACTGCTATTACTAGGGGCCCTAGGTGTAGCAGCAGGGGTTGTAGTGGTAGGAGGCTTGGTGCTTTTCTTTGGACAACTGGGATCTGTTGTCCAATGGCCTTTTATTTTACATAAATAGCACCATGGTTTCTTTTCTTTGTTTTGATTTGAAGAGGATTTGGGCCCACCACCCCCACCAGAGTGTTTTTGTGGGCCTGATGAAGACTCATTTTTAGATTTGTCCCCACCCTTGTCAGAAGACTTACCATCCTTCTTCTTGCCATCTTTGTCACCCCCTGTATGAACTTTTCTGTTCACCCTTGTTCTGACCCATTTGTCTGCCTTCTTTCCCAATTCTTGGGCGGAGGTCAGATCAGAATCTACCAGGTACTGGTGTAACAAATCAGACACACAATTATTAAGAATATGCTCTCTCAGGATTAAGTTATACAGGCTTTCATAGTCAGCAACTTTACTGTCCTGTAACCACCCCTCCAAGGCCTTCACTGAATGGTCAACAAAGTCTACCCAGTCTTGTGAAGACCCCTTTTTGGTTTCTCTGAACTTCATCCTGTACTTTTCAGTGGTTAAGCCATAACCATCTAGGAGTGCGTTCTTAAGAACTTTGAAATTATTGGCCTCACTTTCTTTTACAGTAAGGAGCCTATCCCTACCCTTTCCACTGAAAGATAGCCATAGGATAGCAGCCCACTGCCTTTGAGGGACCTCCTGTACAACACAGACCCTCTCAAGTGCAGCAAACCACTTGTTAATGTCATCCCCCTCCTTGTAAGGGGGAACTATCTTGTGCAGATTCCTAGAATCATGCTCTTTTGCAGGATGACTATTTGGAATACTGCTGCTGCCACCATGGGTTTCTAAACCCAATTTCTGTCTTTCTCTTTCTATTTCTAAGGACTGCCTATCTAAATCCAGCTGTTGCTTCTTGAGCTTCAGCCTGGATTGTTCCACTCTCAATCTGTTGAGCTCCCTTTCTAACACGCTGTCATCAGGGTGGGTGGGTTGGGCATGTCTTGAAACAGAAGAATGGTGAGAATGAACAGAAGGAGACCTGGCCCTAACAGATGTCACACTAACATTCTGGCCTACAGAAGTGATACTTCTACTGTGATGAGAAACAACACTATTACTGTGATGTGAAACAACACTCTTACTGTGATGTGAATTCACATCAGTACCAGCTATGCTAGGTGGCTTGCTAAGGGGCAGGTTGGAAAGATTCCCTCCCATCTCTTTTGCTAGGGGTGCCCAAGAATCAGAGTGGGAACCATCAGCTAATTTCTCACCAGAAGTACCAACAAAAGTCTTGTTTTGTTCAACTAGCATGTTAACTAATAGTTCTCTAGAGGGATTCTTCCCTACCCCTAAACCTCTTTATACACAGAGACTCCTTGCTGCCTTCCAGCTAAGGTGACCATAAGCAGTCTTGGACAGATCAACAGTTTGGCCTGTGCCAGACATTATAGAAAGTGTTTAAGAGATAGAAAAAGAAAGTACAAGTTTTTTAGAACTTTTTAAAGAACAGAAAAAAAACTTTAAAAACTTTTTAAGAACTTTTTGAAAGTTTTAGAGGTACTTTTCAGCACTTAGAAAAGAAGTGAGAGAAGAAAAGCAAAACATTTTGGTTAGGTGTACATACACTGAACTTGTTTTGTATATTTTTCTCCTATGACAAGTACAATGACAAAAGTGGTAAGTAGTTGCAAAGTACTTATCCCACCGCTGCAGAACCAATGTAGGAGGCTGGACTGGCTTGTAGTGAGTACCAAGGGGTATTTACACCTTGCACCAGGCCCAGGTATCCCTTATTAGCGTATAGGGGTGTCTAGCAGCTTAGGCTGATAGAAAAGGTAGCTTAGCAGAGCAGCTTAGGCTGAAGTAGGAGACGAGTGAAGCTCCTACAGTACCACTAGTGTCACTTGCACAATATCATAAGAAAACACAATACACAGATATACAAAAAATAAAGGTACTTTATTTTTATGACAATATGCCAAAGTATCTCAGTGAGTACCCTCAGTATGAGGATAGCAAATATACACAAAATATATGTACACAATACCAAAATATGCAGTAATAGCAATAGAAAACAGTGCAAACAATGTATAGTCACAATAGAATGCAATGGGGCACATAGGGATAGGGGCAACACAAACCATATTCTCTAGAAGTGGAATGCAAACCACGAATGGACCCCAAACCTATGTGACCTCGTAGAGGGTCGCTGGGACTGTAAGAAAACAGCAAGGGTTAGAAAAATAGCCCATCCCAAGACCCTGAAAAGTGGGTGCAAAGTGCACCTAAGTTCCCCAAAGAGCACAGAAGTCGTGATAGGGGAATTCTGCAGGAAAGACCAACACCAGCAATGCAACAACAATGGATTTCCAGACGAGAGTACCTGTGGAACAAGGGGACCAAGTCCAAGAGTCACGATCAAGTCGCGAGTGGGCAGATGCCCAGGAGATGCCAGCTGTGGATGCAAAGAAGCTGCAACCGGATGGTAGAAGCTGAGGATTCTGCACGAACGACAAGGGCTATAAACTTCCCCTTTGGAGGATGGATATCCCACGTCGTGAAGAGTCGTGCAGAAGTGTTTTCCCGCAGAAAGGCCGCAAACAAGCCTTGCTAGCTGCAAGGGTCGCGGTTAGGGTTTTTGGATGCTTCTGTGGCCCAGGAGGGACCAGGATGTCACCAATTGCGTGAGGGGACAGAGGGGGCGCCCAGCAAGACAAGGAGCCCTCTCAGAAGCAAGCAGCACCCGCAGAAGTGCCGGAACAGGCACTACGAAGTGGAGTGTATCGGTGCTCACCCGAAGTTGCACAAGAGAGTCCCACGCCGCCGGAGGACAACTCAGGAGGTCGTGCAATGCAGGTTAGAGTACCGGGGACCCAGGCTTGGCTGTGCATGAAGGAAATCCTTGGTGAGTGCACAGGAGCCGGAGTAGCTGCAAAACACGTGGTTCCCAGCAATGCAGTCTGGCGTGGGGAGGCAAGGACTTACCTCCACCAAACTTGGACTGAAGAGTCACTGGACTGTGGGAGTCACTTGGACAGAGTTGCTGAGTTCAAGGGACATCGCTCGTCGTGCTGAGAGCAGACCCAGAGGACCGGTGATGCAGTTCTTTGGTGCCTGCGGTTGCAGGGGGAAGATTCCGTCGACCCACAGGAGATTTCTTCGGAGCTTCTAGTGCAGAGAGGAGGCAGACTACCCCCACAGCATGCACCACCAGGAAAACAGTCGAGAAGGCGGCAGGATCAGCGTTACAGAGTTGCAGTAGTCGTCTTTGCTACTATGTTGCAGTTTTGCAGGCTTCCAGCGCGGTCAGCAGTCGATTCCTTGTCAGAAGGTGAAGAGATAGATGCAGAGGAACTCTGATGAGCTCTTGCATTCGTTATCTAAAGAATTCCCCAAAGCAGAGACCCTAAATAGCCAGAAAAGGAGGTTTGGATATTTAGGAGAGAGGATAGGCTAGCAACACCTGAAGGAGCCTATCAGAAGGAGTCTCTGACATCACCTGCTGGCCCTGGCCACTCAGAGCAGTCCAGTGTGCCAGCAGCACCTTTGTTTCCAAGATGGCAGAGGTCTGGAGCACACTGGAAGAGCTCTGGGCACCTTATTCCAAAGGGAGAGGGTTTAACACCCTTTCTCTGAGGAATTCCTTTGTTCTGCCTTCCTGGGCCAAGCCTGGCTGGACCCCAGGAGGGCAGAAACCTGTCTGAGGGGTTGGCAGCAGCTTCAGTGAAACCCCGGGAAAGGCAGTTTGGCAGTACCCGGGTCTTTGCTAAAGACCCGGGAAATCATCGGATTGTCTCCCCAATACCAGGATGGCATTGGTGGGGCAATTCCATGATCTTAGACATGTTACATGGCCATATTCGGAGTTACCATTGTGAAGCTACACATAGGTAGTGACCTATCTGTAGTGCACGCGTGTAACGGTGTCCCCGCACTCACAAAGTCCGGGGAATTGGCCCTGAACAATGTGGGGGCACCTTGGCTAGTGCCAGGGTGCCCACACACTAAGTAACTTAGCACCCAACCTTTACCAGGTAAAGGTTAGACATATAGGTGACCCTGGGTACCTCAATACCATATACTAGGGAATTATAAGGGTGTTCCAGTATGCCAATGTAAATTGGTAAAATTGGGCACTAGCCAAGGTGCCCTCACATTGTTCAGAGCCAATTCCCTGAACTTTGTGAGTGCGGGGACACCATTACACGCGTGCACTACATATAGGTCACTACCTATATGTAGCTTCACAATGGTAACTCCGAATATGGCCATGTAACATGTCTATGATCATGGAATTGCCCCCTCTGCCATCCTGGCATAGTTGGCACAATCCCATGATCCCAGTGGTCTGTAGCACAGACCCTGGTACTGCCAAACTGCCCTTCCTGGGGTTTCACTGCAGCTGCTGCTGCTGCCAACCCCTCAAACAGGCATCTGCCCTCCTGGGGTCCAGCCAGGCCTGGCCCAGGATGGCAGAACAAAGAACTTCCTCTGAGAGAGGGTGTGACACCCTCTCTCTTTGGAAAATGGTGTGAAGGCAGGGGAGGAGTAGCCTCCCCCAGCCTCTGGAAATGCTTTCTTGGGCACAGATGTGCCCAATTCTGCATAAGCCAGTCTACACCGGTTCAGGGGACCCCTTAGCCCTCCTCTGGCACGAAACTGGACAAAGGAAAGGGGAGTGACCACTCCCCTGACCTGCATCTCCCCTGGGAGGTGTCCAGAGCTCCTCCAGTGTGCTCCAGACCTCTGCCATCTTGGAAACAGAGGTACTGCTGGCACACTGGACTGCTCTGAGTGGCCAGTGCCACCAGGTGACGTCAGAGACTCCTTCTGATAGGCTCCTTCAGGTGTTGCTAGCCTATCCTCTCTCCTAGGTAGCCAAACCCTCTTTTCTGGCTATTTAGGGTCTCTGTCTCTGGGTAAACTTTAGATAATGAATGCAAGAGCTCATCCGAGTTCCTCTGCATCTCTCTCTTCACCTTCTGCCAAGGAATCGACTGCTGACCGCGCTGGAAGCCTGCAAAACTGCAACATAGTAGCAAAGACGACTACTGCAACTCTGTAACGCTGATCCTGCCGCCTTCTCGACTGTTTTCCTGGTGGTGCATGCTGTGGGGGTAGTCTGCCTCCTCTCTGCACTAGAAGCTCCGAAGAAATCTCCCGTGGGTCGACGGAATCTTCCCCCTGCAACCGCAGGCACCAAAAAGCTGCATTACCGGTCCCTTGGGTCTCCTCTCAGCACGACGAGCGAGGTCCCTCGAATCCAGCAACTCTGTCCAAGTGGCCCCCACAGTCCAGTGACTCTTCAGTCCAAGTTTGGTGGAGGTAAGTCCTTGCCTCACCTCGCTAGACTGCATTGCTGGGTACCGCGACTTTTGCAGCTACTCCGGCCTCCGTGCACTTCTGGCGGAAATCCTTTGTGCACAGTCCAGCCTGGGTCCACAGCACTCTAACCTGCATTGCACGACCTCCTAAGTTGTTCTCCGGCGAGGTGGGACTCCTTTGTGCGACTTTGGGTGAGCACCGTTTCACGCATCCTCGTAGTGCCTGTTTCTGGCACTTCTCCGGGTGCTACCTGCTGCTAAGAGGGCTCCTTGTCTTGCTCTACGTCCCCTCTACCTCCTGGTCCAATTTGCGACCTCCTGGTCCCTCCTGGGCCACAGCAGCATCCAAAAACGCTAACCGCACAATTTGCAGCTAGCAAGGCTTGTTGGCATTCTTTCGGCGGGAAAACACTTCTGCACGACTCTACAAGGCGAGAGGGATCCGTCCCCCAAAGGGGAAGTCTCTAGCCCTTTGCGTTCCTGCAGAAACCGCAGCTTCTTCTGTCCAGTCGAAGCTTCTTTGCACCCGCAGCTGGCATTTCCTGGGCATCTGCCCATCTCCGACTTGCTTGTGACTTTTGGACTTGGTCCCCTTGTTCCACAGGTACCCTAGATTGGAAATCCACAGTTGTTGCATTGTTGGTTTGTGTCTTTCCTGCATTATTCCTCTAACACGACTACTTTGTCCTTAGGGGAACTTTAGTGCACTTTGCACTCACTTTTCAGGGTCTTGGGGAGGGTTATTTTTCTAACTCTCACTATTTTCTAATAGTCCCAGCGACCCTCTACAAGGTCACATAGGTTTGGGGTCGATTCGTGGTTCGCATTCCACTTTTGGAGTATATGGTTTGTGTTGCCCCTATCCCTATGTTTCCCCATTGCATCCTATTGTAACTATACATTGTTTGCACTGTTTTCTAAGACTATACTGCATATTTTTGCTATTGTATATATATATCTTGTGTATATTTCCTATCCTCTCACTGAGGGTACACTCTAAGATACTTTGGCATATTGTCATAAAAATAAAGTACCTTTATTTTTAGTATAACTGTGTATTGTGTTTTCTTATGATATTGTGCAAGTGACACTTGTGGTACTGTAGTAGCTTCACACGTCTCCTAGTTCAGCCTAAGCTGCTCTGCTAAGCTACCATTATCTATCAGCCTAAGCTGCTAGACACCCTATACACTAATAAGGGATAACTGGGCCTGGTGCAAGGTGCAAGTACCCCTTGGTACTCACTACAAGCCAGTCCAGCCTCCTACATTGGTTGTGCAGCGGTGGGATAAGTGCTTTGAGACTACTTACCACTCTTGTCATTGTACTTTTCATAAGAGAAAAATATACAAAACAAGTTCAGTGTATATACGCATAGCCAAAAAGTTTTGCATTTCCTCTTTTCACTCTTTTCTAAGTGCTGAAAAGTACTTCTAACTTTCTAAAAAGTTCTAAAAAGTTTTTTTTCTCTGTCTTTCTAAAAGCTCTGACAAACTTTTTTCTCTTTTTCTATCACTTTAACTCTCTCTAAAAATGTCTGGCACAGGCCAAAATGTTGATCTGTCCAACCTTGCATATGATCACCTTAGCTGGAAAGGAGCAAGGAGTCTCTGCATAGAGAGAGGTTTGAGTGTAGGGAAGAATCCTTCCTTGGAATTGTTACTTAACATGCTTAGAGAACAAAATAAGGCAAGAACTGCCCCATCTGTTGAAAAAGTAGCTAATGGTTCCCAATCTGATCCAGGGACTCCCCCAGGAAAAGATTCAGGAAAGAAACTTCCTAGCCTGCCCATTACTAGACAGTCTAGCATAGTTGGTAATGATGAAGAGCCACACCATACAAATAGTGTTGTCTCACATCATAGCAAAAGCATTTATTCTCTCCACAGTGGTACTGATGTTTCTGTTAGCCAAGCTGTTAGGGTGTCCTCTGTAAGGGACAGGTCTCCTTCTGTCCATTCTCACCATACTTCTGTTTCAAGGCATGTCCCTCCCACCCACCCTGATGACAGATTGTTAGAAAGGGAGCTCAATAGATTGAGAGTGGAACAAACCAGACTGAAGCTCAAGAAGCAACAGCTGGATTTGGATAGACAGACTTTAGAAGTAGAGAAGGAGAGACAGAAACTGGGTTTAGAAACCCATGGTGGCAGCAGCAGTATTCCCCATAGTCATCCTGCAAAAGAGCATGATTCCAGGAATCTGCACAAGATAGTTCCCCCTTATAAAGAGGGGGATGACATTAACAAGTGGTTTGCTGCACTTGAGAGGGCCTGTGCTGTACAGGATGTCCCTCAAAGGCAGTGGGCTGCTATCCCATGGCTATCATTTAGTGGAAAAGGTAGGGATAGGCTCCTTACTGTTAAAGAAAATGAAGCTAATGATTACAAAGTTCTTAAGAATGCACTCCTGGATGGTTATGGCTTAACTACTGAACAATACAGGATAAAGTTCAGAGAGACCAAAAAGGAGTCTTCACAAGACTGGGTTGATTTCATTGACCATTCAGTGAAGGCCTTGGAGGGGTGGTTACATGGCAGTAAAGTTACTGATTATGACAGCCTGTATAACTTGATCCTGAGAGAGCATATTCTTAATAATTGTGTGTCTGATTTGTTGCACCAGTACTTGGTGGACTCTGATCTGACCTCTCCCCAAGAATTGGGAAAGAAGGCAGACAAATGGGTCAGAACAAGGGTGAACAGAAAAGTTCATACAGGGGGTGACAAAGATGGCAACAAAAAGAAGGATGGTAAGTCTTCTGACAAGGATGGGGACAAATCTAAAAATGAGTCTTCATCAGGCCCACAAAAACACTCTGGTGGGGGTGGTGTGCCCAAATCCTCTTTTAATCAGAACAAGGAAAAGAAACCATGGTGCTATTTATGTAAAATAAAAGGCCATTGGACAACAGATCCCAGTTGTCCAAAGAAAGGCACCAAGCCTCCTACCACTACAACCCCTACTGCTACACCTAGTGTCCCTACTAATAGCAGTGGTGGTGGGCGCAAACCTACTAATAGCCAATCCAAGGGAGTAGCTGGGCTCACTATTGGTAACTTAGTTGGGGTTGGCCTTGTTAGGGAGGCCACCGAGGCTGTGTTAGTCTCTGAGGGGGCTATTGATTTAGCCACCTTAGGTGCTTGTCCCCTTAATATGGATAAGTACAAGCAGCTACCCCTAATAAATGGTGTTGAGGTTCAGGCCTACAGGGACACTGGAGCCAGTGTGACTATGCTCATAGAGAAACTGGTCCACCCTGAACAACACCTACTTGGTCACCAGTACCAAGTAACCGATGCTCACAACAACACACTTAGCCACCCAATGGCTGTTGTTAATCTCAACTGGGGGGGGGGTTACTGGTCCAAAGAAAGTTGTGGTAGCTTCAGATTTACCGGTAGACTGTCTATTAGGGAATTATTTGGAGACATCATCTTGGTCAGATGTGGAGTTGGAGGCCCATGCAGCAATGCTGGGCATCCCAGGGCATATTTTTGCTTTGACAAGGGCTCAGGCCAAAAAGCAAAAAGGACAGGGAAGCTTGGATCCTGGAACAATGGACCAAGTGCTCCCTAAAGCTAGGGCTAGTAGAAGCAAACCACTTCCTACTATCCCTCCCTCTACAGTGGATTCAACTTCTGAGGAAGAAGAATTCCCTCCCTGTGCAGAACCTACACCAGAGGAGCTTCAAGCGGACACTGCTGAGCTTTTGGGTGAAGGGGGGCCTGGCAGGGAGGAGCTGAGTGTGGCACAGCAAACCTGTCCCACATTAGAGGGTCTCAGACAGCAAGCTGTCAAACAGGCTAATGGGGATGTCAGTGACTCTCACAGAGTTTACTGGGAGGACAACCTCTTGTACACTGAGCATAGGGACCCTAAACCTGGAGCTGCCAAGAGATTAGTGATTCCTCAGGAGTACAGAAAGTTCCTCCTAACTCTTGCCCACGACATTCCCCTAGCTGGGCACCTGGGTCAAATGAAAACTTGGGACAGACTTGTTCCCTTGTTTCATTGGCCTAGGATGTCTGAGGACACAAAAGATTTTTGTAAGTCCTGTGAAACCTGTCAAGCCAGTGGCAAGACAGGTGGAACTCCAAAGGCACCCCTTATTCCACTGCCTGTGGTTGGGGTACCCTTTGAAAGGGTAGGGGTTGACATAGTTGGCCCCCTTGACCCTCCTACTGCTTCAGGCAATAGGTTTATCTTGGTGGTAGTGGACCATGCCACAAGATACCCTGAAGCAATTCCTTTAAGGACCACTACAGCACCTGCAGTGGCAAAGGCCCTCCTGGGAATATTTTCTAGGGTGGGCTTCCCAAAGGAAGTAGTATCAGACAGGGGAAGCCATTTCATGTCTGCATACTTAAAGGCCATGTGGAAGGAGTGTGGTGTAACGTACAAGTTCACAACACCCTATCATCCACAAACAAATGGACTGGTGGAGAGATTTAATAAAACTCTCAAAGGCATGATTATGGGTCTCCCTGAAAAACTCCGCAGGAGATGGGATATCCTTCTACCATGCCTCCTTTTTGCCTACAGGGAGGTACCCCAGAAAGGAGTGGGCTTCAGCCCCTTTGAACTTCTTTTTGGACACCCTGTTAGGGGTCCACTCACACTTGTAAAGGAGGGTTGGGAACAACCTTTAAAAGCTCCTAAGCAGGATATTGTGGATTATGTACTTGGCCTCAGATCAAGGATGGCTGAGTACATGAAAAAGGCCAGCAAAAACCTTCAGGCCAGCCAAGAGCTCCAGAAGCAATGGCATGATCAGAAGGCTGTTTTGGTTCAGTACCAAACAGGGCAGAAAGTGTGGGTCTTGGAGCCTGTGGCCCCAAGAGCACTCCAAGATAAATGGAGTGCACCCCACACAATTGTTGAAAAGAAGGGAGAAGTCACCTATTTAGTTGACTTAGGCACTGCCAGGAGTCCCCTTAGGGTGCTCCATGTCAACCGCCTGAAACCCTACTATGACAGGGCTGATCTCACCCTGCTCATGGCAACTGATGAGGGACAGGAAGAAGACAGTGATCCTCTACCTGATCTCTTCTCTTCCACAGAACAAGATGCTCTTGTGGAAGGTGTAGTTTTGGCTGATTGTCTTACTGCTGAGCAGAAAGACCATTGCATAAATCTCCTAGATCAATTCTCTGAACTCTTCTCTACTGTGCCAGGTACCACTTCTTGGTGTGAGCACACTATAGATACTGGAGACAGTTTACCTGTCAAAAGTAAGATCTATAGGCAGCCTGACAATGTCAGGGACTGCATAAAGCAAGAGGTGCAGAAAATGTTAGAACTAGGAGTGGTTGAGCACTCTGAAAGTCCATGGGCTTCTCCTGTGGTACTTGTACCAAAACCCCATTCCAAAGATGGAAAGAAGGAAATGCGGTTTTGTGTAGACTATAGAGGTCTCAACTTGGTAACCAAAACTGATGCTCACCCTATACCCAGGGCAGATGAGCTCATAGATACACTGGCATCTGCCAAGTATCTAAGCACTTTTGATTTGACTGCAGGGTATTGGCAGATCAAATTGTCAGAAGATGCTAAACCTAAAACTGCATTTTCAACCATTGGAGGACATTACCAGTTTACTGTATGCCACTTTTCAAAGGTTGGTGAACACAGTCCTGCAAGGGCTGGAAGCTTTCAGTGCAGCATATTTGGACGATATAGCTGTCTTTAGCTCCAGCTGGGATGATCACCTGGTCCACCTATGGAAAGTTTTGGAGGCCCTGCAGAAGGCAGGCCTCACTATCAAGGCTTCAAAGTGCCAGATAGGGCAGGGGAAGGTGGTTTATCTGGGACACCTTGTTGGTGGGGAACAGATTGCACCACTTCAGGGGAAAATCCAAACAATTATTGATTGGGTTCCCCCTACCACTCAGACTCAGGTGAGAGCCTTCCTAGGCCTCACTGGGTATTACAGGAGGTTCATTAAGAACTATGGCTCCATTGCAGCCCCTCTTAATGACCTCGCATCCAAAAAAATGCCTAAAAAGGTATTATGGACAGCAAACTGTCAGAAAGCTTTTGAGGAGCTGAAGCAGGCCATGTGCTCTGCACCTGTCTTGAAAAGCCCTTGTTACTCTAAAAAATTCTATGTCCAAACTGATGCATCTGAATTAGGAGTAGGGGCAGTCCTATCACAACTTAATTCTGAGGGCCAGGATCAACCTGTTGCCTTTATTAGTAGGAGGTTGACCCCTAGAGAAAAGCGTTGGTCTGCCATAGAGAGGGAGGCCTTTGCTGTGGTCTGGGCTCTGAAGAAGTTGAGGCCATACCTGTTTGGCACTCACTTCATTGTTCAGACAGACCACAAACCTCTACTTTGGCTAAAACAAATGAAAGGTGAAAATCCTAAATTGTTGAGGTGGTCCATATCCCTACAGGGAATGGACTATACAGTGGAACATAGACCTGGGAGTAGCCACTCCAATGCAGATGGACTCTCCAGATATTTCCACTTAGACAATGAAGACTCATCAGGTCATGGCTATTCTTGTTGTCCTTCGTTTGGGGGGGGGTTGTGTAGGAAAGTACCATCTTGCCTGGCATGTTACCCCCATTTTTCACTGTATATATGTTGTTTTAGTTGTATGTGTCACTGGGACCCTGGTAACCCAGGGCCCCAGTGCTCATAAGTGTGCCTGAATGTGTTACCTGTGTAGTGACTGTCTCACTGAGGCTCTGCTAATCAGAACCTCAGTGGTTCTGCTCTCTCATTTCTTTCAAGTTGTCACTAACAGGCTAGTGACCAATTTTACCAATTTACATTGGCTTACTGGAACACCCTTATAATTCCCTAGTATATGGTACTGAGGTACCCAGGGTATTGGGGTTCCAGGAGATCCCTATGGGCTGCAGCATTTCTTTTGCCACCCATAGGGAGCTCTGACAATTCTTACACAGGCCTGCCACTGCAGCCTGAGTGAAATAACGTCCACGTTATTTCACAGCCATTTTACACTGCACTTAAGTAACTTATAAGTCACCTATATGTCTAACCTTTACCTGGTAAAGGTTAGGTGCAAAGTTACTTAGTGTGAGGGCACCCTGGCACTAGCCAAGGTGCCCCCACATTGTTCAGAGCCAATTCCCTGAACTTTGTGAGTGCGGGGACACCATTACACGCGTGCACTACATATAGGTCACTACCTATATGTAGCTTCACAATGGTAACTCCGAATATGGCCATGTAACATGTCTATGATCATGGAATTGCCCCCTCTATGCCATCCTGGCATAGTTGGCACAATCCCATGATCCCAGTGGTCTGTAGCACAGACCCTGGTACTGCCAAACTGCCCTTCCTGGGGTTTCACTGCAGCTGCTGCCAACCCCTCAGACAGGCATCTGCCCTCCTGGGGTCCAGCCAGGCCTGGCCCAGGATGGCAGAACAAAGAACTTCCTCTGAGAGAGGGTGTGACACCCTCTCTCTTTGGAAAATGGTGTGAAGGCAGGGGAGGAGTAGCCTCCCCCAGCCTCTGGAAATGCTTTCTTGGGCACAGATGTGCCCAATTCTGCATAAGCCAGTCTACACCGGTTCAGGGGACCCCTTAGCCCTGCTCTGGCGTGAAACTGGACAAAGGAAAGGGGAGTGACCACTCCCCTGACCTGCACCTCCCCTGGGAGGTGTCCAGAGCTCCTCCAGTGTGCTCCAGACCTCTGCCATCTTGGAAACAGAGGTACTGCTGGCACACTGGACTGCTCTGAGTGGCCAGTGCCACCAGGTGACGTCAGAGACTCCTTCTGATAGGCTCCTTCAGGTGTTGCTAGCCTATCCTCTCTCCTAGGTAGCCAAACCCTCTTTTCTGGCTATTTAGGGTCTCTGTCTTTAAGGGGAAACTTTAGATAACGAATGCAAGAGCTCATCCGAGTTCCTCTGCATCTCTCTCTTCACCTTCTGCCAAGGAATCGACTGCTGACCGCGCTGGAAGCCTGCAAAACTGCAACATAGTAGCAAAGACGACTACTGCAACTCTGTAACGCTGATCCTGCCGCCTTCTCGACTGTTTTCCTGGTGGTGCATGCTGTGGGGGTAGTCTGCCTCCTCTCTGCACTAGAAGCTCCGAAGAAATCTCCCGTGGGTCGACGGAATCTTCCCCCTGCAACCGCAGGCACCAAAACGCTGCATTACCAGTCCCTTGGGTCTCCTCTCAGCACGACGAGCGAGGTCCCTCAAATCCAGCAACTCTGTCCAAGTGGCCCCCACAGTCCAGTGACTCTTCAGTCCAAGTTTGGTGGAGGTAAGTCCTTGCCTCACCTCGCTGGGCTGCATTGCTGGGAACCGCGACTTTTGCAGCTACTCCGGCCTCCGTGCACTTCTGGCGGAAATCCTTTGTGCACAGTCCAGCCTGGGTCCACGGCACTCTAACCTGCATTGCACGACCTCCTAAGTTGTTCTCCGGCGACGTGGGACTCCTTTGTGCGACTTCGGGTGAGCACTGTTTCACGCATCCTCGTAGTGCCTGTTTCTGGCACTTCTCCGGGTGCTACCTGCTGCTAAGAGGGCTCCTTGTCTTGCTCGACGTCCCCTCTACCTCCTGGTCCAATTTGCGACCTCCTGGTCCCTCCTGGGCCACAGCAGCATCCAAAAACGCTAACCGCACGATTTGCAGCTAGCAAGGCTTGTTGGCGTTCTTTCGGCGGGAAAACACTTCTGCACGACTCTCCACAGAGTGAGGGATCCGTCCTCCAAAGGGGAAGTCTCTAGCCCTTTGCGTTCCTGCAGAAACCGCAGCTTCTTCTGTCCAGTCGAAGCTTCTTTGCACCCGCAGCTGGCATTTCCTGGGCATCTGCCCATCTCCGACTTGCTTGTGACTTTTGGACTTGGTCCCCTTGTTCCACAGGTACCCTAGATTGGAAATCCACAGTTGTTGCATTGTTGGTTTGTGTCTTTCCTGCATTATTCCTCTAACACGACTTCTTTGTCCTTAGGGGAACTTTAGTGCACTTTGCACTCACTTTTCAGGGTCTTGGGGAGGGTTATTTTTCTAACTCTCACTATTTTCTAATAGTCCCAGCGACCCTCTACAAGGTCACATAGGTTTGGGGTCCATTCGTGGTTCGCATTCCACTTTTGGAGTATATGGTTTGTGTTACCCCTATCCCTATGTTTCCCCATTGCATCCTATTGTAACTATACATTGTTTGCACTGTTTTCTAAGACTATACTGCATATTTTTGCTATTGTGTATATATATCTTGTGTATATTTCCTATCCTCTCACTGAGGGTACACTCTAAGATACTTTGGCATATTGTCATAAAAATAAAGTACCTTTATTTTTAGTATAACTGTGTATTGTGTTTTCTTATGATATTGTGCAAGTGACACTTGTGGTACTGTAGTAGCTTCACACGTCTCCTAGTTCAGCCTAAGCTGCTCTGCTAAGCTACCATTATCTATCAGCCTAAGCTGCTAGACACCCTATACACTAATAAGGGATAACTGGGCCTGGTGCAAGGTGCAAGTACCCCTTGGTACTCACTACAAGCCAGTCCAGCCTCCTACAAGGTGTTAGAGAAAGGACAAGCTATTAGTAATAACCAAATAAGATCTGGCCTTGATGCAGCTGATACCACTGCAAAGAGTGTGAACACAGCAGTCACTATTTGTAGGCATGAATGTCTGCGCTCCTCTGGTTTTAAACCAGAAATACAACAGGCTGTGTTAAACATGCCTTTTGATTAACCCCTTCGCTGCCAGGCCTTTTCCCCCTCCTGTGCCAGGCCTTTTTTTGCCTATTTGGGGCAGTTCGCGCTTAGGCCCTCATAACTTTTTGTCCACATAAGCTAACCAAGCCAAATTTGCGTCCTTTTTTTCCAACATCCTAGGGATTCTAGAGGTACCCAGACTTTGTGGGTTCCCTTGAAGGAGGCCAAGAAATTGGCCAAAATACAGTGAAAATTTCGTTTTTTTTTTTAAAAAATGGAAAAAGTGGCTGCAGAAGAAGGCTTGTGGATTTCCCCCTGAAAATGGCATCAACAAAGGGTTTGTAGTGCTAAACTCAGCGGCTTCCTAGCTTTCAGGAACAGGCAGACTTGAATCAGAAAACCCAATTTTTCAACACAATTTTGGCATTTTACTGGGGCATACCCCATTTTTGCAATTTTTTGTGCTTTCAGCCTCCTTCCAGTCAGTGACAGGAATGGGCATGAAACCAATGCTGGATCCCAGAAACCTAACCATTTCTGAAAAGTAGACAAAATTCTGAATTCAGCAAGGGGTCATTTGTGTAGATCCTACAAGGGTTTCCTACAGAAAATAACAGCTGAAAAAGAAAAATATTGAAATTGAGGTGAAAAAAACATCAATTTTTCTCTACGTTTTACTCTGTAACTTTTCCCTGCAATGTCAGATTATGGAAAGCAATATACCGTTACGTCTGCTGGACTCCTCTGGTTGCGGGGATATATAGGGCTTGTAGGTTCATCAAGAACCCGAGGAACCCAGAGCCAATAAATGAGCTGCACCCTGCAGTGCGTTTTCATTCTATACTGGGTATACAGCAATTCATTTGCTGAAATATAAAGAGTAAAAAATTGCTATCAAGAAAACCTTTGCATTTCCAAAAAGGGCACAAGATAAGGTGCTGAGGAGCAGTGGTTATTTGCACATCTCTGAATTCCGGGGTGACCATACAAGCATGGGAATTATAGGGAATTTCTCAAATAGATGTCTTTTTTACACACTCTCCTATATTTGGAAGGAAAAAATGTAGAGAAAGACAAGGGGCAATAGCACTTGTTTTGCTAATCTATGTTCCCCCAAGTCTCCCGATAAAAATTATACCTCACTTGTGTGGGTAGGCCTAGCGCCTGCGACAGGAAAGCCTCAAAGCGCAACGTGGACACATCCAAAATTTTGGGAGAAAACAGAGGTGTTTTTTTGCGAAGTGCCTACCTGTAGATTTTGGCCTCTAGCTCAGCCGGCACCTAGGGAAACCTCCCAAACCTGTGCATTTCTGAAAACTAGAGACCTAGTGGAATCCAAGGAGGGCTGACTTGCGGGGCTCGGACCAGGTTCTGTTACCCAGAATCCTTTGCAAACCTCAAAATTTGGCTAAAAAAACACATGTTCCTCACATTTCTGTGGCAGAAAGTTCTGGAATCTGAGAGGAGCTACGAATTTCCTTCCACCCAGCGTTCCCCCAAGTCTCCCGATAATAATGATACCTCACTTGCGTGGGTAGGCCTAGCGCCGGCGACAGGAAACAGCCCAAAGCGCAACGTGGACACATCCTAAATTTTGGAAAAAAACAGAGGTGTTTTTTGCGAAGTGCCTACCTGTAGATTTTGGCCTCTAGCTCAGCCGGCACCTAGGGAAACCTACCAAACCTGTGCATTTCTGAAAACTAGAGACCTAGGGGAATCCAAGGAGGGGTGACTTGCGGGGCTCGGACCAGGTTCTGTTACCCAGAATCCTTTGCAAACCTCAAAATTTGGCTAAAAAAACACATGTTCCTCACATTTCTGTGGCAGAAAGTTCTGGAATCTGAGAGGAGCTACAAATTTCCTTCCACCCAGCGTTCCCCCAAGTCTCCCGATAAAAATGATACCTCACTTGCGTGGGTAGGCCTAGCGCCGGCGACAGGAAACAGCCCAAAGCGCAACGTGGACACATCCTAAATTTTGGAAAAAAACAGAGGTGTTTTTTGCGAAGTGCCTACCTGTAGATTTTGGCCTCTAGCTCAGCCGGCACCTAGGGAAACCTACCAAACCTGTGTATTTCTGAAAACTAGAGACCTAGGGGAATCCAAGAAGGGCTGACTTGCGGGGCTCGGACCAGGTTCTGTTACCCAGAATTCTTTGCAAACCTCAAAATTTGGCTAAAAAAACACATGTCCCTCACATTTCTGTGGCAGAAAGTTCTGGAATCTGAGAGGAGCTACAAATTTCCTTCCACCCAGCGTTCCCCCAAGTCTCCCGATAAAAATGATACCTCACTTGCGTGGGTAGGCCTAGCGCCGGCGACAGGAAACACCCCAAAGCGCAACGTGGACACATCCTAAATTTTGGAAAAAAACAGAGGGTTTTTTTGCGAAGTGCCTACCTGTAGATTTTGGCTCTAGCTCAGCCGGCACCTAGGGAAACCGACCAAACCTGTGCATTTCTGAAAACTAGAGACCTAGGGGAATCCAAGGAGGGCTGACTTGCGGGGCTCGGACCAGGTTCTGTTACCCAGAATCCTTTGCAAACCTCAAAATGTGGCTAAAAAAACACATGTCCCTCACATTTCTGTGGCAGAAAGTTCTGGAATCTGAGAGGAGCTACGAATTTCCTTCCAGCCTGCGTTCCCCCAAGTCTCCCGATAAAAATGATACCTCACTTGCGTGGGTAGGCCTAGCGCCGGCGACAGGAAACACCCCAAAGCGCAACGTGGACACATCCTAAATTTTGGGAAAAAACAGAGGTGTTTTTTGCGAAGTGCCTACCTGTAGATTTTGGCCTCTAGCTCAGCCGGCACCTAGGGAAACCTACCAAACCTGTGCATTTCTGAAAACTAGAGACCTAGGGGAATCCAAGGAGGGCTGACTTGCGGGGCTCGGACCAGGTTCTGTTACCCAGAATCCTTTGCAAACCTCAAAATTTGGCTAAAAAAACACATGTCCCTCACATTTCTGTGGCAGAAAGTTCTGGAATCTGAGAGGAGCTACAAATTTCCTTCCACCCAGCGTTCCCCCAAGTCTCCCGATAAAAATTATACCTCACTTGCGTGGGTAGGCCTAGCGCCGGCGACAGGAAACACCCCAAAGCGCAACGTGGACACATCCTAAATTTTTGGAAAAAACAGAGGGGTTTTTTGCGAAGTGCCTACCTGTAGATTTTGGCCTCTAGCTCAGCCGGCACCTAGGGAAACCTACCAAACCTGTGCATTTCTGAAAACTAGAGACCTAGGGGAATCCAAGGAGGGCTGACTTGCGGGGCTCGGACCAGGTTCTGTTACCCAGAATCCTTTGCAAACCTCAAAATTTGGCTAAAAAAACACATGTCCCTCACATTTCTGTGGCAGAAAGTTCTGGAATCTGAGAGGAGCTACAAATTTCCTTCCACCCAGCGTTCCCCCAAGTCTCCCGATAAAAATGATACCTCACTTGCGTGGGTAGGCCTAGCGCCCGCGACAGGAAACGCCCCAAAACGCAACGTGGACACATCCCATTTTTTGAAAGAAAACAGTGCCTACCTGTGGATTTTGGCCTGTAGCTCACCTGGCACCTAGGGAAACTTACCAAACCTGTGCATTTCTGACAACTAGAGACCTAGGGGAATCCAAGATGGGGTGACTTGCGGGGCTCGGACCAGGTTCTGTTACCCAGAATCCTTTGCAAACCTCAAAATGTGGCTAAAAAAACACATGTTCCTCACATTTCTGTGGCAGAAAGTTCTGGAATCTGAGAGGAGCCAAAAATGTCCTTCCACCCAGCGTTCCCCCAAGTCTCCCGATAAAAATGATACCTCACTTGTGTGGGTGGGCCAGGTGCCTGCAACAGAATAAGGCCCAAAACCTGAAGGGATAGAAGGGATAGTTGGGGGAGCCACGCAAGCCACACCTCCCTGGACTCCTTGGGGTGCCTATTTTTAAAAGATTTCTGGGTTTTGTAGGTTTCCCTACATGACAGCCGCACCCTGGACCAAAAACATAGGTGGGCCCTCCCCCCCCAAACACAGGCATTTTTGGAATATATCACTTTGATGTGTGCACATACGTCCGTGATGTGCCAAACACTAAAATTGTGAAAAGAAACACACTTAGGTTTTGTGAAGAAGACCCCTCACCCACCAACCAAGTTGGTGGCATGCTTCATCATCGGGGTCCCACCCGAGGCACCTAGCGTGTCACAGGTGTGCTGCGACGCCTGATTACAGCGGAGCAGGTTTTGTCTTTTTTTACAACACATACTGGTTGGATTTGGCACGAGGGTGAGTGATGGTTCAGTGGATCAAATTTTATTAACAAGAGATTTCACAAAAATGAAATGCACTGCTAATAACTGAAAGGCAAAAAACTGAACCAATGACTCACAGCTCGTGAGCTGTAAAGCCGCGACAAGGCACCAACCGCTTTACAGGCCATTCACACACCTTTCATACATGACACGCACAAGACCATTCACACCGCCAGCCACGGGCCCAGCACATTACAACACTCACATCGACAGACCGCGCCACTCAAGGGCCCATCACTTACATACGCCCACATGCCTGATACAAGAATCACACCAGCTGATGGGAGTGTGGACTGCCGTTCGGCTGGCACCGCCAGCCAAGCGCCACCCCACGCACACCGCCAGCCAAGCGCCACCCCAAGCACACCGCCAGCCAAGCGCCACCCCACGCACACCGCCAGCCAAGCGCCACCCCACGCACACCGCAATCACTTTTTTTAATTTATAAACAACAAAGAAACTACTAATTATAAAATAAGCACAAAACTACAAACACAAAAGCTCTAACTAAATACACAACAGATGCCAACCGTGAAACATATGAAAATTTAAAACAGACAGCTTACGCTCAAGGTATTTCCCAGAAACTTTTTTGGGTATGGTAACTTCTGTAACAGGCGGGAACACACAGCCCAGGCTTTGAAGGGCATTCGGGGCAGTACATCCGGCTCTCTCTCCGGATTAATCTCCGGGCACATACTCTACATTTCTTTGTGGGCATGTCTTTTTTGGGAGTGGGAGGAATGTGATCTGGAAAGTGCCGATCTTTCAATCTAGCCACATCCTCCACCACTTCTACTCTAGGAACTCTTGCCGGTTCCACCACAATAAGGCTTTCTATCACCGACTCCTGAAATTTAACAAATGTCATCCTTGACTCGGGTGAACAATCCTTGTATACAATAAAGGCATTAAAAGTTGCCAAATGAAATAAATGTAGGGCCAACTTTTTATACCACACATATGACTTACGAAGAGCAGTGTAAGGTTCTAACCTCTGATCTACTCTATCAACACCACCCATGTGCCTATTGTAGTCCAAAATGCACGCAGGTTTGCGCACTTCCGCAACCTGACCCCAAACAGCCACAGGGGAAGTACTCTCATCATGGATGGTCGATAGCATGTACACATCCCTCCTGTCTGAAAATCTCAGAGCTAGCAGCTCATTATTCCGCAAGGCACTGCCCTGTCCCCCTCAAGTTTTTTACAGACAAGCTCCCTTGGATAGCCTTTCCGGTTAGAACGGATTGTGCCACAAGCAACAGTGTCCACCCTAAACAACTCCTTGAACAACTGCACTCCAGTGTAGAAATTATCTACGTACAAATGGTGACCTTTGTTAAACAGCCGTCTAGCAAGTTCCCACACAATTTTTTCGCTAACTCCAAAAGTGGCCGGACAACCAGGAGGGTCAATACTGGAATCTCTACCAGTGTAGACCCGGAAATTATACACATATCCTGTACTGCTTTCTGACAGCAGATACAATTTAATCCCATACCGTGCCCTCTTACTAGGAATGTACTGCTTAAAAACTAAACGCCCCTTGAAAAGGACCAAAGTCTCGTCCACACTTATCTCTTTGCCTGGGACATAGACCTCTGAAAACCGATCCACAAAATGATCAAGGACAGGCCTAATCTTAAAAAGGCGGTCACAATCAGGGTGATCTTGTGGCAAGGCTAAAGCATTGTCTACAAAATGCAGCATACGAAGAAGAAGCAAATACCGATTACGTGTCATAGTTGCAGGAAATATAGCAGTTGCCATCAAGGGACTAGTAGACCAATAAGAAGCCAGTGACGGCTTCCTGATCAACCCCATCAAAAAAGACAAACCTAAAAACCTTTTCATCTCTTCCAGATATGTGGGAACCCAATGAGTAGCTCTAGACTGAGGCTTAAGTCTGGCAGCGTTGTCCCGCAAATATTGCTCTGCATACACATTTGTCTGCTCCACAATCTCTTCCAAAAATACATCGTCCATAAACAAGTGAAAGAAATGGACAGGCAGAAAGTTTTCCGTATTAACTCTACACCCTGGGAGACCAGTAAATGCAGGTAACTGTGGCTGCTCCATGTTTGGGGCAATCCAGGTGTCAGGTCTTCCAATGGGAAACCCTGCAGCCCCAGGCTGCTGCACTCTTGGCACATCAATGTCCTCCTCTAACACAGGCCCTTCATCTGCACTGAGAGTAGCTTCCTCATCAGAAGAATACTCTCGGACAGAAAACTCACTTCCAGAATCTCCTGCTTCCTCCTCTGCCTCAGATGCAGAGTCAGTGTCGTAATCATGGTCTGAAGACGACTCAAAGAGCATGCGAACAACCTGCTGAGCGGTCACTTTGCGGCTAGCCATGATCCTAACATCAAATGGATTGCCAACAACAACTAGCACTAAAATAAGTAATAAACAAAGTGTAGCTTTATCACAAAGAGTTATGTACTACAAAAAACTATACCACACAGTTGCCTGAAATAGCTACTCACCAAGCAACTACTCTGCAATCACCAATGATATCCCACTAAAAAGAAAAAAGCAATTTAGACATATGACAACACAAACACCACTGTGCTCAAATCTAAGGACAATGTCAAAGACACAATACTGCATTTAGTACACCACCTACAAACATGTCAACAATACTCCTTTGGAGTAAATTGCGTTCACTTACCTAAAACATGCAACTATGCAAACCACAGGACAACTACTGCCAAAACCGCAAAGATCCACAGCAAAGGAAGCAAAAGCGTTGAACTAGAAGAAAAAGAAGAAATAAATTGTTATAATCACAAATACAAATACTTTGCCAGTTGACAAACACCCCACCACCAAGAACTAAGAAGTTGTCCCTGGTACCTAAGTGGATCCTGCCCCCCTCGGGGTAGATGGGCGTAAAAGAATTGGCCAATCTGACCCCAAGGGGGGCAGAAATGTGCAACATCTCTGTGCCCCCTTTCAGGGGGCGACCCTTCCCCAAGGGGGCACCCCCAGCACAACACAAAACAAAAAAATCCCTGCCGTATTGGTGGTCTCTGCCCTCTTTGGGGGCAGATGGCCCTACAAAATTACCGGCAGAGATGGGCAATACAAATTTTCCCCACCTTAGGGGGGCGACCGTTGCCCAAGGGGTGCCCCCAAACACACACCAAACACAATCCCTGACACCTAGTGTGCTTCCAACACATAAACAAAGATATCCCTGGTGTCTAGTGGTTTTCGCCCCCCCCCCCCCCCCGGGGGCAGATCCGCCGAAAAATCGGCGGATCTGCCCCCAGGGGGGACGAAATACAAATAAAAATTGCCCCCGGGGGGGGCGACCCTTGCCCATGGGGTCACCCCCAAAAACAAACATAAAAAAATATATCCCTGGTGTCTAGAGGTTTTCGCCCCCCCCTGGGGGCAGATCCACCGCAAAAACTGCGGATCTGCACCCGGGGGGGGGGGGCGAAATCCAAATAAAAATCGCCCCCGGGGGGGGGTGACCCTTGCCCAAGGGGTCGCCCCCAAATTTAGGCACAAAGAAAATCCCTGGTGGCTAGTGGAGATTCCTGCTCCACGATCGCGGGCCCTGCTTGAGAAAACAGACACAGGGGGAAAGGAAAAACCCTTTCCTTTCCCACCGTGTCTGTTTTCTCAAACCCCCCGCCCCCCAAAAACGGAGAGGACTCACCTTTGAGCTCCTGCTCCGAAGACGCGCCTGAAGCAAATGGCTTCCAGCGCGCCGGCAACACTAGATGACGTCAGCACGCTGCGCGCGCCATCGGATTGCCGTGGGGGGGGCGGGGGTGGAAGGGGAAGGTCTTCCCCTTCTATCCCCGCATGGGGGGGAAGGGGGGTGCACGGGGGGGCGCGCTAGCGCGCCCCTAAGTTCCCCTGTGCCTAGGACGAGATGATCTCGTCCAAGGCACAGGGGAACTGTAGCCTTGGACGAGATCATCTCGTCCAAGGCACAGAAGCGGTTAAAAAAAAAAACATCTCTTTGGGCCAGAGGTAGACACAGCAATAGAAAATCTACGAAAAGACTCAGACACAGCCAAGGCAGTGGGTGCACTCTATTCTACACCATATGGGGGGTCATTTCGTAAGCCTCAGTTTTGAGGAGGTCTCAGACCACAACCTTCAGAGGCATCAACTTCCCAAACAAAACCAACTTACCAAACCCAGTACAAGCGAGGTGGGTTTAGAGGCACATAGAGAGGACGATGCTCTAGAAATACAGGTAAATTGCAAACGTTTAAACAGCCTGCAACACAGTCAAAACAGTGACTTCCCTCACTCCCTTCCACTCCACAAGTCTCATGTGGGGGGAAGACTGCAGCAGTTCCACACACATTGGCAAAATATCACCACAGACAACTGGGTGTTATCAATTATCCTCAATGGCTATTGCCTAGAATTGATAAACACTCCTCCTAATATTCCACCAAGGTGTCACAAGTTAACCCCAGAACATACAATTCTGTTACAAAAAGAGGTTCAATCTCTACTACTCAAACAAGCAACATAGTTCTACAGTCTCAACTAGGAAGAGGAGTTTATTCACTATACTTTCTAATTCCCAAAAAAGATGGCACCTTCAGGCCAATATTAGACCTCAGGCCCCTCAATTTTTATATCATATCAGAACATTTTCACATGGTAACTCTGCAAGATGTTATCCCACTGCTACAAAAACAAGATTTTATGACCGCCTTATACCTCAAGGATGTGTATTTCCACATACCCATCCCTCCAGCTCACAGAAAATACCTCAGGTTTGTCATTCAAGGAAAGCACTATCAGTTCAAAGTGTTACCTTTCGGCATAACAACAGCTCCAAGAGTATTCATAAAGTGCTTAACAGTAGTAGCAGCCTACCGAAGAAGACAGCATATCCATGTCTTTCCATATCTAGACAATTGGCTAATAAAATCAAGCAGTCGTAAACAATGGCAAAATCATACACGTTATATAATAGAAACCCTGCACACCCTGGGTTTTTCTATAAACTACCAAAAGTCACACCTTCAACCAGCACAAGTACAACCGTATTTAGGTGATGTCCTAAATACTCAACTAGCTCTAGCATATCCAAATACACAAAGGATATAAGCTTTCTAAAATCTAATTTCGCTTATACCACCAAGTCAACAATACATTGTAAGATTTGTTATGAAAATCCTAGGAATTATGGCATCTTGCATTGCAATAGTTCCACACGCAAGATTAAACATGAGGCCCCTAGAACAGTGCCTTGCACTACAATGTTCACAGGCACACGGTCAACTCCAAGATCTAGTGTTGCTAGACCTCCAAACACATATGTCCCTTCAGTGGTGAAATTGCAGCAATTTAATCAAAGGGCAGTCGTTTCAAGAGCCTGTGCCTCAAACCAAAATTACAAAAGATGCATTAATGATTGTTTGGGGAGCACACCTAGGCAATCACAATATTCAAGGACAGTGGGATGTCAAACAGAAACATCTACACATAAACCACATTCATCCCAACTGTCCCTTCTAGCCCAAAAAATTTGGAAACGGGCAGTTCACAATCAAATTAATCTATTAGCACAGTACATTCCAGGAATAGACAATCAGTTGGCAGATATCCCCAGCAGAAATCACCAACAAACACACAAATGGGAGATTCTTCCTCAAAAATACTATCAAAAGTGGGGAACACCAAACATAGATCTATTCACATCAAGCGAAAACACAAAATGCCAAAACTTTGCATCCAGACACCCACATCCCCTATCCAAGGTCAATGCTCTATGGATCAATTGGTCAGGGATATTTGCTTACGCTTTTTCCCCTCTCCCACTCCTTCCATTTCTGGTCAACAAGTTGCATCAAACTTCACTCAACATGATACTCATAGCACCAACATGGGCACATCAGCCGTGGTACACAACACTACTAGATCTATCTGTAGTACCACACTCCAAACTCCCATGAAGTCCAGCTCTGTTAACACAAAACAAATGTCAAATCAGACATCCAAACCCCAATGCTCTCAATCTAGCAATTTGGCTCCCGAAGTCATAGAATTTGGATATTTAACAACTCCCATCAGAACGAATGGAAGTTAATAAACAAGCAAGAAAACCCACTACTAGACAGTGTTATGCAAACAAATGGAAAAGATTTGTCTAATACTGTCAATCTAAAAATATAGATCCTCTTACAGCATCAATACAAGATATTGTATGCTATTTACTTCATTTGCAAAAATCTAATTTTGCATTTTCCTCAATAAAAATACACCTTACTGCAATATCTGCATATTTACAAAATATTCAACATACCTCTTTATTTAGAGTTCCTGTCATTAAAGCTTTCATGGAAGGCTTACAATGCATCATTCCACCAAGAACACCACCAGTTCCATCTTGGAATCTAAACATATTGCTTACAAGACTTATGGGACCACCTTTTGAACCCATGCACTCGTGCCAAATTCAATTTCTAACACGGAAAGTTGCCTTCCTAGTAGCAATTACTTAGTGTAAATGAAATACAAGCTTTTACTCTTGAGGAACCTTTCTTCCAAGTATACAAACACAAACTTGTACTAAGAACAAATCCAAAATTTCTACCAAAAGTAGTCTCACCATTTCATATCAATCAAAGAGTGGAACTGCCAGTCTTCTTCCCACAGCCAGATTCTGTGGCAAAAAGAGCTCTACATACATTAGACCTCAAAAGAGCTCTAATGTACTTTATAGACAGAACTAAACAATTTAGAAAGGCAAAACAACTTTTTGTGGCTTTCCAACAACCACATACAGGCAATCCTGTATCAAAACAAGGTTTAGCTAGATGGATTGTAAGGTGCATACAAACATGCTATATCAAAGCAAAAAGACAACTTGTAATCACCCTGAAAGCACATTCTACATGAAAGAATGGTGCAACAATGGCTTTTTTAGGAAATATACCAATGACTGAAATATGTAAAGCAGCTACATGTTCAACACCTCATACATTTACTAAACACTACTGTGTGGACATATTATCACAAAGGCAAGCCACAGTAGTACAAGCTGTTCTAAAAACATTATTTCAAACAACTTCAACTCCTACAGGCTAGCCACCACTATTTTGGGAGGACAAACTGCTTTGTAGTCTATGCATAGCATGTGTATCTGCACCTACACATGCCATCGAATGTACATACATTTACATTTGCATGAACATCTCTTTTTTCACTTATATACTCTATCACTCCTTCCTTTATCCTCTGCAGGAAAACAATCTAACAATGGAGTTGATGCCCATGCGCAATGGAACCAAAGAGGAGGAGTCACTTGATCCCGTGACTCTAAAAGACTTCTTTGAAGAAAAACAACTTGTAACACTCTGAGCCCAACACTAGATGTTGGAATCGATATGCATATATATATATATATATATATATATATATATATATATATATATATAGAGAGAGAGAGAGAGAGAGAGATAATGACAAATGTTCATTTTATTAGTTAAAGCCATAAAAATACTCTGTAACATAAAATTAAGCAGAACAATATTCGTGCAGTAAAACATTAATAGTGCAATAAAATTGTGATATAAAATAATTTAATACATACTACAAATTGCCCTCTCTTAACTCCAGTTACTGGTACATAGCTTAATTACAGTGTCGGCTAGAAGAGCACAATGTTACCTAAGAGCCCTTCCTTTTTCCAACCTGTTCGTTCTTGGTTGGTGGATTTTATTTCCACTGGCACCATTCCTAACACTAATTTGTTTTGTCACATGAAATTTTGGAGATAAAAATTTCCAGAAATTGAACAAGCCTAATGTTCAGTATGGTGTTGCGTGTATTAAATGCTTCAGTTAAAGCTTGTCTGCATGACCTGATCCCTAATACGTTTAATTATTTTTTCAATAAACATCTTCTTTTAGTGGCCAAAGCTGGGCAAATGCAGACCACATGTACTAAGTTTTCTACCGCCAGATGACATAGGCAGCACTCGGTGTCTACCAACGGCCCCTTCTTCCATTTTGGCATGAGGTCTCGCGTTGGAACTTCAAGCAGCCTTAGCTTTAGAAAGCATTGTTTGATTTTCAGTGAATACGGGGCAGGCATCAGTGGTGATTCCTTGAGAGTTTTATATGAGTTGAGAATCAACCAATCGTGACCTTTTACCACAACTTCCCTGTCTTCTAAACAGATGTATAATTTACGTGAATTATTTACTGCTTTTTTGAAAGTCGTGTTAGGAAGCGACTTATCTCATACATCGCCTAAGTTCAAAAGAGTTAAGCTTTTTTCCAGATGCTTTTTGTAATTGCTATTACCTCTTTCTAGATTAATTTCCTGCCAAACTAGATTAGCCAGCGTCCCTTTTGGGGGGCGGCTCAGCTTGTAACAACATTTAGTGTATGCCGCAGGTCGAGCCAACGTCTGCTTAACCAACATAAATTCCAGTCTGACGTGGGCTGGGGAAGCATGTCTTGGTAACCGGAAGACACGCTTTTAAGCTTTTACCAGACGTTTATCCAGGAGAGCTTCATCCATCCCCCTCATTATTTCAGCCCCATAGGTGAGGGTTGGAAGTAGTCGCATTATGGCTTTCAGTGAATTCGGAGCATGGCCGCAAATTTAATTTGCGAGCGTGCCAAAAGCGTGAACAAGTGTGCGCGCCTTTATTTTTGTTGCTTCTTTTTGAGGCGCGTAATTGCCTCTAGCATCTATCATGACTCCTAAGTATCTGTACGAGCTTACTTCCTCTAGGGTCTTCCCGCTTAGATACGTTGACTAGAGGGTCTACGACTGAGAGCAGTCATTTTATATTTGCTGTGGTTAATTTCCAATTTGTTTGTTCTTGCATACTCCTCTAAGTTATTTAGCAGGTTTTGCTTGCCAATTCTGGTGTTACTAAGCAATTATAGGTCATCTGCATATAGCATGTTAGATAGTTGTTGGCCACCAAGAGAGGGGGAGTGAGCTGATTGAACATTTAACTTGGTAGAAAGATCTGCTATATACAGATTGAAAAGTGTTGGTGCCAATACACAACCTTGTTTTATACCAACTGTTGTTTTAACCTAGATAGGTGTGAGCCTACCCCCAGTTTAACCTTCACCCATGTGTCCGAGTAAATCAGTTTAATGGCATTTAAAATGGTTGCTGGTAACCCCCATTGCTGTTGTTTGGCCCATAACTTGCAACGGGGGACACAATCAAAAGCAGCTTTAAAATCAACAAAGCACAGGTAGGTGAAAGTCCCAGTTGCTTTTGCTCTGTTGATAATCAGTCCCAGTGCCATAAGGTTCATTAATATTCCCTGATACCTGGTAAAGCTGCTTTGATTTAAGGGCAGTATGTTATCTGCATTCCATGTCTCTAAATGTTGTAACAGGCAGGTCGAAAAGTACTTGAGATCAACGTCTAAGAGGGCAATTAATCTGTAATTACTTGGCGAAGCAGCATTCCCTCCCTTATAAATGGGGTGGTTGCCGGAACAATTCCTGTTGCAAGCACGTGATTAAACATTGAGGACTGGAAGTCAGCCCAACTTTCTGTTGCTTGTTTAAACAGTGCTTGCGGTAAACCGTTTGGACCAGGTGCACAGTCAGTTCGCGATCTCCTGATGATTTTTGTTAATTCTGCTGCTATGGTTTTCAAGGTATTCGGGACGTCGAATTCCCAATTATTGGGAGCCCCTGAATTGGCGCCCCTTCTCCAGTGAGCAGCTCCCTTAGATGTGACTTTAAGTAGCACACCCATGCTTTCTCTGTTATATTGGCTGGTTATATTGGTGCCTTAGGACCCTTGTCAGTAGAATTAATAAATTTCCAGAATCTTTTGGAGTCAGATGATTTAGACGCATAGCGTAACTTGGCCCAGAGCAATGCCTACTGATGTTTTTTAAAGGACCATAGTTCCATTTTTGAGCAGTTTCCTTTGCTCTCGCAGGGCAGACAGTAGTGATCCATTTTCTGGGAATTTGCGTAGTTGCCTTGGCAGTCTTCCAACTTCTGCTTTCCTCCTACGAACTTGCTGCGGTATGTATAAGTGTTTATGATAATTCAATTGCGGTCCCTTTCTTGCATTTCCTGAGGAGGTCTTCATTTATAAGATCATTAGCAAAGTTTCTTCAG
The DNA here is from genome assembly GCF_031143425.1 of Pleurodeles waltl. NCBI lineage: Eukaryota > Metazoa > Chordata > Amphibia > Caudata > Salamandridae > Pleurodeles > Pleurodeles waltl. Next base: position 853,907,985 of record NC_090444.1, read on the forward strand.
ACCATTGTCAAATTTGCCAGGTCCATAGCCATGAATTCTAGCCTTAGTAGAGCCTCTTCTGCTTGACTTTCGATGGTATTCGATGACCATTTCAGTCGCTTCAGGTTTTCAGTACCAATCTCCCTGTTCAGGAAAACCACTTCCTCTGGCTTCTGTGGTAAAGATCGAATCCTGATTATCTGCGGCTTGTGGTCGCTTTCCACATGGATCACTCACTAATGTATACAGAGTGGGATTTAAGAGTGTGTAGTCAAGGTGAGAAACCGTTTTCCCTGAGGATCTTGCCAATGCAGGTGGGATCTCGGCTGGCTTCCGACCATTTAGCACAAACAGGCCTACAGATTCACAGATACATATGAACTCCCCTAACTTATCTTTCCTACTTTTTGTTTGGAGGGTTTGGCTGGGCTCCGTTACTACTGTTTGAATGTGATCTTCACCTGGGTTATGGAATAGATGAAGATTAAAATCACCCAAAATTAGCCAGTATGTCGAGTGTACTGTGCTTTTTGTCTCTACCAATTGGTTTAGTAAATTGTTGGCTTCAACTGTTTTCTTTTTTGGATTAATGTATATATTGACTAAGCTGAATGGTTCCTGTATATTTTTTCCCCAGACATCAAGCCTTACTAATTGAAATGGTCGAACTTCCCCCTTATGCTCTGTGAACTTCGCGAGAATGCTCATTCTGACATAAATTGCTAGGCCTCCCTTCGCTCTGCCAGATCTATTAGTTTTCGTAGCTGGATTGAAGTATTCCTTAAATCCTGTTAACGATATTGATTCCTTAGCCCCAGGATTCCTGTAGGAGTATAATGTCGAATGAGGTAAAGCATTGGATTACTGCTGGATCCTCCAACTTTGCAGGTAGGCCACCTATCTTCCACAAGCAGATGTTTAATACCCCTTTTGGGGATTCAATCAATCAATAGTTTATTCGGTCCAAATTTGGGCCATTTAAAAGATTTAAAAAATATATACATACGTACAGAAAGATAAAAACCATAAACCAGTACACAATAAAAGGAACAATAGTAAAAAAAGTAGGGGTCCAGTAGCTGCCTGAGAAAGATTATTTAAATAGGAGGGGTGAAAGAGGTGCTCGGAATAGTCTCTGGATCTTACCCTGTACATAACCCTGAACAGTAGAATAATGATAACGTAAAAGCTGTTGTGTGGCACATCTCTATATAAAATCAGGCATTGAAACTCCAGACAGTAAAACTGATTAAAAAATTTAAGAAGTCAGACAGTGGTAGATGATGCTCTAGGTTAATTTTGGGGATTGTTCCCTAGCTATTCAGCTTTTACCAGTCGCTCCTGTTGACACTGTCAGCGGTAACCATTTCCAGTCAGGCTGAGGTCTCAGACTTAAAACTAGTCTCTTCCTTCCCTCTTCCTTCTATATTTGAACTCTCAAATGGGACTGTGGTGCTCTACTTTCCCTGGTCGCTTCTTTAGTGACTCTACTAGGATGGATGGTGGCCTGTGCTCCATGCTGGACTGAGCATGTGCCCTTAGGCATTTCCAAATGTTGTAAATCTAATAGCAGGGATGGCTATTGTTCTCCTTTATAGAGGACCACCTCAATATCCCAGGTTTTCAGAAGATCCTTCCTCTCCATAATCTGTTTGGTGAGGTCCGGCATTGAGAAAATAGTGACAGTTGGGTCCGTGAGCTGGTTATCTCTTGCTTGAATTAATTTTATAGCAGAAATGTCATCTGTAGACACATGTTGAAAGTCTGGAAGGGCTTTTATATGTTTGAAGATAGTGTAGCGATTTAGAACATCTGTAGGGGATCTTGAGATAAATTCCGGAATCCAAAGCAGCTGATGATTCAGTTCATGGCAGTTCGTACCGTTTGACTGGACGAGTTTTGCTCCACGTGCCAGTTTTGTTCCATATGGCTAGGTTCACTCTGTCTAATGCTTTGTTCATTTCTCTTGCTTCATACGTTGGGCTGTGATAGTTGGCTAGAGTCTCCTGGCATATTATTCTTTGGCTTAGCACTCTGCTGGCCCCTTGAGTGGCTTTCTCTTTCATCCATGTGGTTGCCAGTTGCTGTGGGGAACCAATACCCTGGATGGGACCTTGTTGACAGAGTAGCAACTGCTGAATCGGGGGGATTCTTTGCATCTGCATTTGAATCAATACTTGTGTTAACATAGGCAATAGTGTCCATGTTTTGCCTTCCACTTAAGGTCGTACCTTCCTTGCTTGATTCTATGGGGGTAATTTCAGTGGACCTTAGAATGGTTAGATGGTGAGACTGTGCCGACTTCCTTCCTTTTCTTGCGCATTTCCGTTCTCACTTTGATAAAAAAAATGAGTACTGGGTTTCTCACCGTTCATAGGATAACTGGTCGCTTGTGAGTAAGGTGATGTTTCCATGCCTTGCATGCTAACGCTTGCTGTATTATTACTTTCCGCCAGGTCCCTTTTATCTGCTGTGGTTGGAGATGAAACCACTTGGGGAGAGTAAAGCCTATCCTCTAGTTTCTGTACAGAGGGAGCAGATGTTAACATAGTAGCAAGAGACATAACGTGTGTGTTCATCATTTCGGGTGGTAAGAACTTCTTTTAATATTCCTTCCAAGATTAGCGGCAGTTGGGATGGTTTGTCTACCACCTCTTTGCAGGAGCAGATGGAAAAATCATTGGTTTGTTTAGCTTGAGCCCTTGTTATCAAGGCATTTAATTCTTCCAGGTTGCCATCTATTCCAGAGACAAATACCGCTAATGTTTTTAGTAAATCTACTTGAAAGTCCATTTTATTTGAACTAAACTGCAGTGCCATAACTGTTGCTTGCACTGAGTTCAGGATTGCAGCCCACATTTCATTTGCACTAATTGCCGCCGAGGATTGTGATTGTGAGTTGGCCTTTTGGCCCTCTCTTAGGACTCCTTCAGTTGTATTTGCTTTAAACAGTTCATTCTGTGAGGCTTTCACTTTCTCTTCCTCCACCATCCTGTTTGGAACACCCGGTTTTGTATCCCCGTGCTCCTGCTTCTCACTTTCACATCCATACATCGGAAAGGAGTAGAGCTTGGGGCTCGGGCACATTGGACCGCCTTGCTGAAGACGTGTTCTAGGGTTTCCGCAGTTGCTACCATCTCTGAATCCAAGATGGATAGGTTGGCTGGAATAGTCGTCCGGTGATACTTGTTTGGGGGTATGAGGAGCTCCTATTATGGGAGTTGGTACTACTGGGGCTGTGAACAATGTGTCTCCTGCATAATGACTACTGTTGGTGAAAGAGGGGGGTAAATTCTCCCTGGTTTTATTTCCAGAGCTTCCTTGAATTTGCAGGCCTTGAATGAGAGGTGACTGCCCCCGAGTTTTGTTGGACTGGTGCCAGCGGGACACTCTGTCTTTCACCATGGATACTTGCAACAGAAAAGTAGCCAGTTATCTTATGATGATTGAGTGGGGCAACATGGCTGATTCCCCCCTCTGGGGAGTGGGGTGTGGGGGTTCCCAATTTTCCAGTTGTCTAATTCCCCCAGCTATTTTTTTCCATGCTGATATTTTGCTCAACTGGGCTCCTACCTGTTCTGTTAGTTGAGCTATGCCGCATGCATGGGCTATGGCGATTCAAATCGCTACTTGCTCTCTTTTTTACCATTGGTTCATCCAAAACCTGTTCTCTTTTCCTTTTCCCCTTGGTTTTATTATTGGATTGGTTGGTGGCGTTATTTCGTGCTTTACCTGACCTGATACTCCTTTTCATCGTTTGATCAGTCTGTCAACTTAGCGGGATTAGTTTACTCTGGGGGGCCTTCAACTGTATGAGTAGACCGTAGGTAAAGGTGTTCTCTAGGTCTGTTACAATACTATTCGACCTGTCCCAGAGTACTCTCCAATTACTGAACTGTGCAACAGACTTTGATTATAAGTGTCGTGACACTTCAGTTTCCCATATCCTTTGAGAGTCAAAATAGGAGTAGAAATCAGAGAGTAGAAACCTGAGAGCAAGTTTGTTAATCAACTATGGTCTTTGCTGGGTCTATGGTGGTGATATATGGTGATGCTGGTGGTTGGACAAAGTCTGCGTGAAGCCACCCCTTTTTTTTTTTTGCGGCACTGCTTTTTGTGTTGAGATCCCCTTTTTTTGCACACACACCACACCTCCGTACCTCTTTGCTGCTTTCTGATCCTTGGTACTACATCCGTGCCAGGTCTATGTTCAGCTTCAGCATCAGCTTTGCTCTGCTCTGCTGCTCTCCGCCACCTGATCCACTCTTGTTCCGCTTTGGTACCTTTTAGTACCTCTTGGGGCCTTCCGGGGCCTTTCGGTCAAGTTTGCTAAGTTCTCCTGGGTTCTCTAGACTTTCTGGGTTGCTGAGTTCTGGGTTGCTGCTCCCACACTGCCCCACAGGCTATACGAGCCCCAAGTACTGCTTTATGGCACCTCTCTTTCTCCGTCACCTCCCCTGTCACGAATGCCACAACCACCACAAGTCTGCCTCGTCGGCTGGCCACTTGCCTTGCTCTCTCTCTCTCTCTCTCTCTCTCTCTCTCTCTCTCTCAAAGGCTGCTCCGGTGACTGCCACTACTTGCTAACCAGCGTCTGGCCCCTTAGCGCATACTGTGCTGTGTCTTGCTTCACTCCAGCCATCACTCCGGGCTCGCCTCAGACTACCGTACCACACCGCCACACCACTGCTCAGGAAGTCAGTGGGCGGGTGCCCCAGGAGCCCAAACCTGCCAACCTTACACCAACCTGTGCTGCACTGCAGGAGCTGGGAGGGGCTGGGGGGCCGGAGAGCTCGAGCAGGAGCCTGTGTTGGCCCGCGTTGTTGTTCCTGCCTCACCTCACGTCTTGATGGTGCCTGGGCTGAGGGGCGTGAAGGTTGAATGACCACGTTGACGTTGACCCACGTTGGCCTGTGTCACTGATCCTGCCGCACTGCGTTGCTGGTCCCGCCTCATCTCTCGTCACACACCCCCCTGGAGCTGAAGGAGGCCAAAGGGGCTGGAGGGCTCAGGCGGCTTGCAACTCTGCTTCCGATTTCCGCAGTCCACGCAACTCTGCTTCCCTTTTTGTCTTATATATATATTTTGTTTTCTCCATATAATCAAGTACACATCTATTTCCCTGTCTGTATTTATTTTTAAATGTGAGAAAATAAAGAAAATAGGTGGTCTTTTGGACAATTGTCATTACTTAATTACTGCCAACCATGGATGGCAAGCCAGTTTGAAAGGTAGGGGGAGTTAAACAAAAATCTTAGTCATTCCTTGAATAACTGTAGATGCTTGGATTGTACTCTAAATTTCTAGAACCTACTGTACATTCAGATGTGAGCATACTTTTATTGGTTATACTTATGTGGAACTATACCCATTACAGCTTCATGTTACGCTAAATGAAAATAATTTTGATTCCTGCAACCTGGTATAGAACCATCACCCCCCCATATGTTGTATGGAACTCTCTTTACCTATCGATCAATGGTTTAATAATTTTACTGACCTAACAGATTTGTCTAAAGCCATTTTAAAATGCAGTGGCTGGGAAGGCACCAGGCCCCGACTGGGGCTGTGTTGATTTCTTTAGGCACAACGTTGCTTTCTGGGCTTCCTTAATAACTAATGTACTTAGATTTGTGATAAAGGAGTGCTCTATAGATTCCTGGAGGCAATCAAACATAGTGCCAATCTGTAAGAAAGGTGACCGGAACCTCCCAGCCTGTTACCCCCAATTTCGTTATTAGATTTTTCCAATATGGGTTCTGCCGAGGTCTAGGCACTGTCGAACAAGCACTCAAATTAGCTCTAATATTAGGGAAAAACGTCAAAGCGAGGAGAGGTGCCCTACTCAATGGCTTTCATGGACCTTTCCTGTGCTTTTGACTAAATCGACAGGGGGAAACTATGGGTGTTGATGGAATAAGCTGATATTGATCCCCCTTTAGTGGACCTCCTTAGGTGCCTTCTTTGGGATGCATCCATGAAAGTGCATTATACCCAAAATGGGAATTGTACTCAAGCTATAAGGGTAACAAGAGGGGTGAGACAGGGCTGCATACTGGCAGCTTTTTTTCTTATTTTATATTAATGCCTTGGATTCATATTTAGTTTCCTGCGTTAAGGATGTCCCCAAAATAGGCACTAGTCTGGTTCCGGTTCCTTTATGCGCAGAGAATGTGGCTCCTATTGCACAAACAGCTAATGGAGTACAGGCCCTTTTAAATGGTTTTAATGATTTTTTGAAGGTTAACCGTCAAATTTTTTTTAGATTGACCCAAAAATACTGGATCCAAAAGCATTTTGTTGGGGAGACCTCTGTCACTAAGGTTTCAAATTTTAATTATCTGGGCATCTTGTTTGATGCTAATGTGACCTGGGATAGACTAATTAATCGGAAAAGCCAGAAGATGGTGGCATCTTGCAAATCGGTCTGCATTTTTACCAAAAAGCTAGGCCATAGGCCACTCCGGGAGATGTCCCTGTTATACCGGAGCAAATGCCTTTTAGCTGGAATATATGGAGCAGGAGTATGGTGGTATACTGGATTGGGTAAACTGCAGGCTGCCGAAAATGCATTTTGTGCAGACTCCTGGCTGTCTCCAAAACCACGGCAAGCTTCAGCTCACATCTTGAACTTGGTATGGGTTATTTGGAGGATCAAGTAAGATTGTCCCCTTTATTATTGTGGCTGAAGTTATGGGTCACCCTGGTTTCTCCCGCAAGGTGTTAGAGGATTGTTTGATATCAAGTAATATGACTGCCATTACCTGGTTAGCATACTTTAAGAACACTTTATGTAATCTGGGTTTGAGTCTTTTATTTGATTCCCCGGGATGTATTGTTCCCAATCCAAAAAGCTGGTTAAACAAAGGTTGGTTGCTAACAGGGAGGTTTCCAGAATAGTTAAGTAACTTGATATGGTTTCTATCCTCAGTCATGTGCCTATTTCTACTACTTCAGGGATGGAACCTTATCTAACCTGGATAGTGAACCATGAGCACAGATTTTATCTTACATTTATAAGGCTAAATAAAAGTTCACTTTTTAGTAGCATGTCCCTTGACAGACTCCTGGTTTGCTTCTCGCCCCTGGTATGTTGTTTCTACTCAATCTATGTTGCACGTTATGCTTTTTTGCACATTGTATCCCACTTTATGATCTCGTTTTTTGCGCCCTATTTTAATTAGATACATTTTACCACACATCAAGAAGATTTATATTTTTAACAGTGTTCAACTTCCCCCACAGTTTGTTTCGTTGTTAAGAACTACATTTCTTCCACTCTGAAACTGAGAAGGAAATATCGCTTATAATTAGACCCATTAATGTTTTCTCTAACTGTAAAATATTCATTTAAAAAACTTTTTGTTTTGAATCATTATGTTATGACTGCCCGTTTGTTTCAAACGACTTTATGTATTTTGTTGCCCCAATTTAATGGATCCAAATGTAAAGCTTTGTTTTATAGACAATGTCGGGATGGTTTTAAAATCAAATTCCAATTTGTTTATTTTGTGTTTTAAGCTGTATGGACAGTATGACTGTATGATGCAATTATTTTAAAAGCATATATTTTCATTACTCGTGTTTTATGACCAATTGATAATTAATTTTTACTCAGTGCTTTATGGTTATATTCTGACCGAATAAATATTTTTGACTGACTGAGCAAAGATAAATAAAACGTGAGCAAAAAATAAATATGGATAAATACAGAAGGAAATGTTAAAAAATAAATACCAAAAGACCAGGGTCCCAATTATTAGGACATTGCAAATCACGGTATAGTGCAATGAGCCTGAAGGCTGAGTTCCTTTATAAGGTCATAGAACTCAAAGGAGTGCTGCATGAATTATGCTTTTAATATACGGCAAACTTCCCACACGATGCCTAAGACTTTAGAAACATGTTCTTTCTTCGAGTCATGCTCTTTCTTCTTAGTTGCACACAAGATGAGTAAACGCAGACCCTGTACTGAGAAATTAAACACACCAAAAAGCAGTTAGCATTTTTTGCTGAGAAGGTTAGAGTCAGTTTAATGTAATATAGGTTAAAAAAAAACACTGACTCGGATTGTGTAGAAACATGCAGATACATTTTCTTTCCTTCAGTGACCTTTAGCTTGGAAAAAACGTTTATATAAACATGTCGTATCTGATTTTTTTTTCTTTTTAGAGAAATATAAAAGAATGTAAAACCAGTTCCGTTTTCCTTGTTTAAATTGCTGCTGTAATTGTGCTCCTTGACCTTCCTTTCGCCCAGTTGCTGGCCCTGGCCGCAGGCATTGTGACTCAAAAGTCAAGTGTAATAACTTATTACAGTTGAGCAGCTACCTCATTTTCCTGAACAGGGTACTGGAGATGTCGCCTGTAATAGGGTGATGAAAGATGAGCTTTTATGCAGGGTTGCTGGCTTCTATGTCTATAAGATGCTACACATGGGCAAATATTTTCACAGTTTATGAATTCACTGGTTTCCCATTGTGCGGAACTTTAATTACAAGTAAGTAACATTTTTGTGTGTAAAGTCTTACTGAGCAAAGATTTGCTAGCTTCTTTCTTAATTACAGCAGCCAGCATTCTTTTCTTTTTTTTTTTTTAAATAATCTTTATTGTTGTTTTACATCTTTCAGTATCAGGAACAAGACATCATCAACATAAGTATTATATATGATTCATCAATAAGATCATAACAACTAGAGTAATGCCCCACCCCTCCCCCACCCTCTGCTCTTGGCTTTTTGTTTTGTATACCTACAAATCTGTATACAACAGCTCAAGTGGTATTGTGGAATTTCATAAAACCGAGTTTATGGGAGTCCTAGTTTATGGGAGTCGTTAAAGTAGGGGTGCTTCCTAAGTATTGCAATTATTAAGGTTGCCCATGCCATAAGGTCATCCGCAAGTTTATCATCAGAACTTACATGTTTTATTCTAATTTCTTCAGCAATGGCCCACACTGTAGTATCTCTGAGCCAGGCAGAGTACATGAGGGAGTGGAACTCATCTATTTAATAGCTATGCAATGTTTGGCCGGGGTCAAACCCAACATTAGGAACTTCCTAATAAGTTTCTTCTTTGAGGGCAAAGGGAGGAGGCCCAAAAGTATGTGCTTTACATCAGGTGGCACTGTCCATCCCATGGCGTTTTGGAGGCTATTTGAAACTGTGGTCCAGTAAGTGGAAAGGGGCGTTACTCCCATACCATATGAATCAAATGTGCCTTTGGAGTCTGGAATCAGAGGCACTTGTATGGACATGTGGGATAAATCCTACTTAAGGTATAGGGGGACAGATATGTTTGATGTACGAAATTATACTCTGTCAGTTTAAAACGAGCATATGTTCTTTCTGTGTGGACCCCCCCATATATAGGCTCCCAGTCTCTGTCAGACAACTCCCCGGGTAGTACTTCCTCCCATTTGGCCTGAACCAAAAGCGGGCGGGTCTGCACGCAATGCTCAGTATAAGTGAGTAATCAGGTGTCACTCCATGGCCATATTAAGTATTGTCGTGAGGGTAGTTGTGGTGAGTGGGGCATCCGGGAAGGTAGGCCATATTTCATAGGACGTGGCTGAGGTTTTCTGATATTGTAGAAATTGTCCAGAGCCTAAGGTAAAAGTATGCATTGCCTTAGCGTGAGAGATGAATAAGCCCTCAGGATATAAGTCTCCTAATGACAAACACCCCCTGGTCTTCCAGTGTTGAACTGACATGGAGACTTCTATTTTCCTAAAACAGTTGTAGGATCCATATAGTAGGTCTGGGGTATACGGGGCTTTCTGAATCACCTTCTTGACTACATCTTCCCATATCGGCCACTAAGCATATTATGTAGGGTGCATCCTTGAGGAGCCCTGAGCCGGTCATCAGCAAGCCAGCAAGAGGCATTTCCCCATGGGTACCCTCCACAAGACGCATCTCCCATGAGTCCCCCTCGTCTAACCAGTGGATGGAATGTTGTAGATGTGCCGCCATATAGTACAGTTCCAGGTGGGGAACCTCAATTCCACCTCGGGCCCAGGGTCACCTCAGGGTAGAAAGGCTTACCCTTTATCCTTATCTGCCCACAATACGTCAATCAACAGACAGTCCAGTTGGCTGAAAAAACTTCTTGGGAATTTTAAAGAAGGTACCCTGCAGTGCATATAGACAACGAGGCAGAATGATTATTTTGGCGATTGCCGTGTTTCCCATGAAGGAGAGTGGTTGGTCTCTCCAGAAACAAACAGATGCCTTAAGGCTGTAGGGACCCTGCCTATGTTAAGTTCTACAAATTCTGTCTCTGTAGGGGCTAAATATATCCCTAGGTATCGGACTTCTCGAGTCCACCAGGGAATCCCTGTACAAGGCAAGTCTTCGGCCTCAAGTCTCTTTAGGGTGCCTAAAGGGTACAGACTACATTTAGCAAGGTTAATATGCAACTCAGAAACCTTTCCAAAGTTCTGCATCATTCCCACGAGCAGTGGGACAGAATTGGACTGACACCGGAGATAGATTAATGCATCATCTACGTAAAGGGTGACCACGTGTGTAGTGGCCCCCAATACAATTCCCCAATGGCGCAGCACCCGGCGCAAACGTATCACCAAGGATTCCAATGCCAGCACAAATAGAATTGGTGAGAGTGGACAACCCTGTATGGTGCCCCTATACAGCCGAAATGGGTCTGAGATCAGTTCCCCATCCCGCACTGGGGCACATGGGTTTGTGTATAATAGTTGAACCCATCCGATAAACTGAGGGCCCAGCCCCATCGCACCCTGCCAGAGATACAACCAGTTTAAATAGTCAAACGCTTGTTCGATATCCAGGAAAGCTAGGGCAAGATCTTCCTTGAGGCATTGTGAGGTGTGTTATACATGTTCTAGTCTTCTCAGGTTGAGTAGCGTGCTTCTCTACGGGATGAATCCTGATTGGTCCAGATGTATAAGGGATGTGAGATGCGGATGGAGGCGATTGGCAAGTACGCTACTTAGGAGTTTAACATGCACAGTAAGTAGAGAGATTGGACAGTTTGCTGATGGCATCGCTGGGTCCTTGCCTGGTTTATGTATCACCACCACCATGGCTTCTCTTAGTGTTGGGGGTAGATCCCCCTATATGGAGGGCCTCCTGAAATACCTCCAGGAGCTTGTCTATGAGAATATCTGAATATTCACATAAAATTCCACCTGGAAGCCATTGCTCCCCGGACTCTTGGCTGTTTTCATTGCACAAAGAGCCATGAGGAGCTCCTCTCGGATTAGGGTCTCTCAAAAGTCTTCTAACTTCTGCAGATAAAGTGGGTAATGGCGTATCAAGAAGGTAATCTGTGATGGTCTTGGGTGGGGGGTGATCGCGAGCCGCATACACCTCACCCAAGTGAGCTCGAAAGGTGTAATTGGTTGCTGCTTGAGTATAGACCGGGAGGCCCGGCCTGGTATGAAGAGAAAGGATCGGACCCTTGGAGTGCTCTTGCGCCACTAGTCTGCCGAGCATAGCATCCGTTTTGTCACCTTCGCATGAAGCCTTTAACAATAGGCATAGAAAGTGTATTTTTCACTACGGCGCCAGTTGTCGAATGAGGACCTAGGTGTTTCCTGCCAGTTCTCTTGGCATTCTGGGTGTGTGGTAAGATCCCTTTCGATAGAACTGAGAGTCTGTTCATTATGAGCAATCTCTCTCTCAAATTGGCTTCTTACTCTGTAAGTAGTTTTGAGACATAACCCACGTATTACTGATTTCATTGCATCCCAATCAGTTACTTTGTTAGAGGAGGTACCCCAGTTTTCCTGAAAGTAGTGGGTCAGTGTGAGAAAGTAGCCTCTTTCTTGCCTTGTTACCCCCACTTTAGGCCTGTTTGTGAGTGTATGTCAGGGTGTTTTCACTGTCTCACTGGGATCCTGCCAGCCAGGGCCCAGTGCTCATAGTGAAAACCCTATGTTTTCAGTATGTTTGTTATGTGTCACTGGGACCCTGCTAGTCAGGACCCCAGTGCTCATAAGGTTGTGGCCTATATGTATGTGTTCCCTGTGTGGTGCCTAACTGTCTCACTGAGGCTCTGCTAACCAGAACCTCAGTGGTTATGCTCTCTCATTTCTTTCAAATTGTCACTAACAGGCTAGTGACCAATTTTACCAATTTACATTGGCTTACTGGAACACCCTTATAATTCCCTAGTATATGGTACTGAGGTACCCAGGGTATTGGGGTTCCAGGAGATCCCTATGGGCTGCAGCATTTCTTTTGCCACCCATAGGGAGCTCTGACAATTCTTACACAGGCCTGCCACTGCAGCCTGAGTGAAATAACGTCCACGTTATTTCACATCCATTTTACACTGCACTTAAGTAACTTATAAGTCACCTATATGTCTAACCTTTACCTGGTAAAGGTTAGGTGCAAAGTTACTTAGTGTGAGGGCACCCTGGCACTAGCCAAGGTGCCCCCACATTGTTCAGGGCCAATTCCCTGAACTTTGTGAGTGCGGGGACACCATTACACGCGTGCACTACATATAGGTCACTACCTATATGTAGCTTCACAATGGTAACTCCGAATATGGCCATGTAACATGTCTAAGATCATGGAATTGCCCCCTCTATGCCATCCTGGCATTGTTGGCACAATTCCATGATCCCAGTGGTCTGTAGCAAAGACCCTGGTACTGCCAAACTGCCCTTCCTGGGGTTTCACTGCAGCTGCTGCTGCTGCCAACCCCTCAGACAGGCATCTGCCCTCCTGGGGTCCAGCCAGGCCTGGCCCAGGATGGCAGAACAAAGAACTTCCTCTGAGAGAGGGTGTGACACCCTCTCCCTTTGGAAAATGGTGTGAAGGCAGGGGAGGAGTAGCCTCCCCCAGCCTCTGGAAATGCTTTGTTGGGCACAGAGGTGCCCAATTCTGCATAAGCCAGTCTACACCGGTTCAGGGGACCCCTTAGCCCTGCTCTGGCGCGAAACTGGACAAAGGAAAGGGGAGTGACCACTCCCCTGACCTGCACCTCCCCTGGGAGGTGTCCAGAGCTCCTCCAGTGTGCTCCAGACCTCTGCCATCTTGGAAACAGAGGTGCTGCTGGCACACTGGACTGCTCTGAGTGGCCAGTGCCACCAGGTGACGTCAGAGACTCCTTGTGATAGGCTCCTTCAGGTGTTGCTAGCCTATCCTCTCTCCTAGGTAACCAAACCCTCTTTTCTGGCTATTTAGGGTCTCTGTCTCTGGGGAAACTTTAGATAACGAATGCAAGAGCTCAGCCGAGTTCCTCTGCATCTCTCTCTTCACCTTCTGATAAGGAATCGACTGCTGACTGCGCTGGAAGCCTGCAAAACTGCAACATAGTAGCAAAGACGACTACTGCAACTCTGTAACGCTGATCCTGCCGCCTTCTCGACTGTTTTCCTGTCTGTGCATGCTGTGGGGGTAGTCCGCCTCCTCTCTGCACCAGAAGCTCCGAAGAAATCTCCCGTGGGTCAACGGAATCTTCCCCCTGCAACCGCAGGCACCAAAAAGCTGCATTACCGGTCCCTTGGGTCTCCTCTCAGCACGACGAGCGAGGTCCCTCGAATCCAGCGACTCTGTCCAAGTGACCCCCACAGTCCAGTGACTCTTCAGTCCAAGTTTGGTGGAGGTAAGTCCTTGCCTCACCTCGCTGGGCTGCATTGCTGGGAACCGCGACTTTTGCAGCTACTCCGGCCCCTGCGCACTTCCGGCGGAAATCCTTTCTGCACAGTCCAGCCTGGGTCCACGGCACTCTAACCTGCATTGCACGACGTTCTAAGTTGGTCTCCGGCGACGTGGGACTCCTTTGTGCGACTTCGGGTGAGCACCGTTTCACGCATCCTCGTAGTGCCTGTTTCTGGCACTTCTCCGGGTGCTACCTGCTGCTGAGAGGGCTCCTTGTCTTGCTCGACGTCCCCTCTCTCTCCTGGTCCAATTTGCGACCTCCTGGTCCCTCCAGGGCCACAGCAGCGTCCAAAAACGCTAACTGCACGATTTGCAGCTAGCAAGACTTGTTGGCGTTCTTTCGGCGGGAAAACACTTCTGCACGACTCTCCACGGCGAGAGGGATCCGTCCACCAAAGGGGAAGTCTCTAGCCCTTTTCGTTCCTGCAGAAACCGCAGCTTCTTCTGTCCAGTAGAAGCTTCTTTGCACCCGCAGCTGACATTTCCTGGGCATCTGCCCATCTCCGACTTGCTTGTGACTTTTGGACTTGGTCCCCTTGTTCCACAGGTACCCTAGATTGGAAATCCACAGTTGTTGCATTGTTGGTTTGTGTCTTTCCTGCATTATTCCTCTAACACGACTTCTTTGTCCTTAGGGGAACTTTAGTGCACTTTGCACTCACTTTTCAGGGTCTTGGGGAGGGTTATTTTTCTAACTCTCACTATTTTCTAATAGTCCCAGCGACCCTCTACAAGGTCACATAGGTTTGGGGTCCATTTGTGGTTCGCATTCCACTTTTGGAGTATATGGTTTGTGTTGCCCCTATCCCTATGTTTCCCCATTGCATCCTATTGTAACTATACATTGTTTGCACTGTTTTCTAAGACTATACTGCATATTTTTGCTATTGTGTATATATATCTTGTGTATATTTCCTATCCTCTCACTGAGGGTACACTCTAAGATACTTTGGCATATTGTCATAAAAATAAAGTACCTTTATTTTTAGTATAACTGTGTATTGTGTTTTCTTATGATATTGTGCATATGACACTAAGTGGTACTGTAGTAGCTTCACACGTCTCCTAGTTCAGCCTAAGCTGCTCTGCTAAGCTACCATTATCTATCAGCCTAAGCTGCTAGACACCCTATACACTAATAAGGGATAACTGGGCCTGGTGCAAGGTGCAAGTACCCCTTGGTACTCACTACAAGCCAGTCCAGCCTCCTACAGTCAGGGCCTCCCCAATTGTGTGTGCAAAGGGGGAGGTGTAAGGGATTCTGCCTGGAGCCTCCAAAGCGGTATTTTGGGTCTGCTCTCTAAAGGGCCCATCTCAAAGATCGCTGGAGAATGATCAGACAAATACCTGGGCAAATAGGAAATATCATGTACCCAGGGTGCTAAGGAGCAAGATATCAGACCATAATCCAATCTGTGTGTACCCGTGGCCGGGGTGTAGCAGGAGAATTGTTGAGCATCAGGATTACGGACACACCAAAAGTCAGATAAATGTAACTCACTTATGAGACCGTGTAGCGCTGTCATCATAAGAGGTTTGGTGTGTTGTCGTGGAGGGTGACTGTCTTTATCACCAACCAATGCACAGTTATGTTCTCCTGCTGTGATCACCTTGGCCCCTAAGTATGAGGTAGCTGCCTGGCCCACTTTAGCATGAAAGTCTGGAGAATCAGTGTTGGGGCATAAATGTTAATGAAGCAAATCACCCTCTCCTCCAGCACTCAGTGCACTATGACAAAGAGTCCCTCTGAATCAAGGACATGGTGGCGGTGTGTGAATGGGACTCCCGGGGCCACCCAAATCAGCACCCCTCGGGCATAGCCAGAAAAGGACATTGGATATAACTGCCCCTTCCCGCGCTAATGAAGAGAAGGGATACAAGTACCCCATATGCGGGTCTCTTGTAGGAGGGAGAAATATATTTTATATTCAGGTATGAGTACACCCATCGCCGTTTTTGCATTGGGTCTATACGACAGACGTTGTAGGACAGCAATTTAGTCACTTGCACCACCATGGATGGGATAAAGTATAACTATCCCATGCTCCTCCTTCTCGTATCCCAAGAGCAAAGCCTGTTCTTGGTTCCCATTTACAGGGTGAGACTGACAGTTTTCTTGAATATAACAACAGTACACAAGAACAGAGCAGATTCCATCAAACCCAAAAACTTATGTGTAGGAGGCTGGCCTGGTTTGTAGTGGTACCAAGGGGTACTTACACTCTGCACCAGGTCCAGTTATCCCTTATTAGTGTAGAAGAGGTGCCTAGCAGCTTAGGCTGATAGAAAAGGTAGCTTAGCAGAGCAGCTTAGGCTGAACTAGGAGACGTGTAAAGCTCCTACTATACCACTGGTGTCATATGCACAATATCATAAGAAAACACAATACACAGATATACTAAAAATAAAGGTACTTTATTTTTATGACAATATGCCAAAAGTATCTCAGTGAGTACCCTCAGTATGAGGATAGCAAATATACACAAGATAGATGTACACAATACCAAAATTATGCAGTAATAGCAATAGAAAGCAATGCAAGCAATGTACAGTCACAATAGATTGCAATTAGAGCACATAGGTATAGGGGCAACACAAACCATATACTCCAAAAGTGGAATGCGAACCACGAATGGACCCCAAACCTATGTGAGCTTGTAGAGGGTCCCTGGGACTGTAAGAAAACAGTGAGGGTTAGAAAAATAGCCCACCCCAAGACCCTGAAAAGTGGGTGCAAAGTGCACCTAAGTTCCCCAGAGAGCACAGAAGTCGTGATAGGGGAATTCTGCAAGGAAGACCAACACCAGCAATGCAACAACAATGGATTTCCGGACGAGAGTACCTGTGGAACAAGGGGACCAAGTCCAAGAGTCATGATCAAGTCGAGAGTGGGCAGATGCCCAGGAAATGCCAGCTGTGGGTGCAAAGAAGCTGCCACTGGATGGTAGAAGCTGTGGATTCTGCAAGAACGAAGAGGACTAGGAACTTCCCCTTTGGAGGATGGATGTCCCATATCGTGAAGAAGCTTGCAGAGGTGTTTCCGTGCAGAAAGACCGCAAACAAGCCTTGCTAGCTGCAAGGGTCACGGTTAGGGTTTTTGGATGCTGCTGTGGCCCAGGAGGGACAAGGATGTCACCAATTGCGTGAGGAGACAGAGGGGGCGCCCAGCAGGACAAGGAGCCCACTCAGAAGCAAGCAGCACCTGCAGAAGTGCCGGAACAGGCACTACGAAAAAGAGTGAACCGGAGCTCACCCGAAGTCACAAAAGAAGGTCCCACGACGCCGGAGGACAACTCAGGAGGTCGTGCACTGCAGGTTAGAATGGCGGGGACCCAGGCTCGGCTGTGCACAAAGGAAATCCTGGAAGAGTGCACAGGAGCCGGAGCAGCTGTAAATCACGCAGTACCCAGCAATGCAGTCTAGCGTGGGAAGGCAAGGACTTACCTCCACCAAACTTGGACTGAAGAGTCACTGGACTGTGGGAGTCACTTGGACAGAGTTGCAGAGTTCCAGGGACCACGCTCGTCGTGCTGAGAGGGGATCCAGAGGACCGGTGATGCAGTCTTTTGGTGCCTGTGGTTGCAGGGGTAAGATTCCGTCGACCCACAGGAGATTTCTTCAGAGCTTCTAGTGCAGAGAGGAGGCAGACTACCCCCACAGCATGCACCACCAGGAAAGCAGTCAAGAAGGCGGCTGGATCAGCGATACAAGGTTGCAGTAGTCGTCTTTGCCACTTTGTTGCGGTTTTGCAGGCGTCCAGAGCAGTCAGCGTTCGATTCCTTGGCAGAAGGTGAAGAGAGAGATGCAGAGGAACTCTGATGAGCTCTTGCATTCGTTATCCAAGGAATTCCCCAAAGCAGAGACCCTAAATAGCCAGAAAAGGAGGTTTGGCTACTTAGGAAGGAGGATAGGCTAGCAACACAGATAAGAGCCTATCAGAAGGAGTCTCTGACATCACCTGCTGGCCCTGGCCACTCAGAGCAGTCCAGTGTGCCAGCAGCACCTCTGTTTCCAAGATGGCAGAGGTCTGGAGCACACTGGAGGAGCTCTGGGCACCTCCCAGGGGAGGTGCAGGTCAGGAGAGTGGTCACTCGCCTTTCCTTTGTCCAGTTTTGCGCCAGAGCAGGGCTGGGGGATTCCTGAACCGGTGTAGACTGGCTTATGCAGAGATGGGCACCATCTGTGCCCATCAAAGCATTTCCAGAGGCTGGGGGAGGCTACTCCTCCCCAGCCCTGACACCTTTTTCCAAAGGGAGAGGGTGTAACACCCTCTCTCTGAGGAAGTCCTTTGTTCTGGCTTCCTGGGCTAAGCCTGGCTGGACCCCAGGAGGGCAGAAACCTGTCTGAGGGGTTGGCAGCAGCTGCAGTGAAACCCCGGGAGAGGTAGTTTGGCAGTACCCGGGTCTGTGCTAGAGACTCGGGGGATCATGGAATTGTCTCCCCAATGCCAGAATTCCATGATCTTAGACATGTTACATGGCCATTGTGACGTTGTACATATGTAGTGACATATGTATAGTGCACGCGTGTAATGGTGTCCCCGCACTCACAAAGTCCAAGGAATTTGCCCTGAACAATGTGGGGGCACCTTGGCTAGTGCCAGGGTGCCCACACACTAAGTAACTTAGCACCCAACCTTTACCAGGTAAAGGTTAGACATATAGGTGACTTATAAGTTACTTAAGTGCAGTGGTAAATGGCTGTGAAATAACGTGGACATTATTTCACTCAGGCTGCAATGGCAGGCCTGTGTAAGAATTGTCAGAGCTCCCTATGGGTGGCAAAAGAAATGCTGCAGCCCATAGGGATCTCCTGGAACCCCAATACCCTGGGTACCTCAGTACCATATACTAGGGAATTATAAGGGTGTTCCAGTATGCCAATGTAAATTGGTGAAATTGGTCACTAGCCTGTTAGTGACAATTTGGAAAGAAATGAGAGAGCATAACCACTGAGGTTCTGGTTAGCAGAGCCTCAGTGAGACAGTTAGTCATCACACAGGGAACACATACAGGGCACACTTATGAGCACTGGGGCCCTGGCTGGCAGGGTCCCAGTGACACATACAACTAAAACAACATATATACAGTGAAATATGGGGGTAATATACCAGGCAAGATGGTACTTTCCTACATTATGTCAATTGCATGAAACCCCCCTGCCACAACACCCCCCTACACACACACACACTCACACCTTCTTCTCACACTGGGCAGTAGCGTTACATCAACCTCCACCCCCTACTGAGGACCTGGTTGGGGGATGAGAACAGCCGCACCATTATCCAACCTAGGGCAAAACAGAACCTATTACCCCAGCTATAGTGAAAACAGGCAAATAAACTGTTGCTTAGCTAGAATTGTATGATAGGAGATGGGGCAGAAGATGTACCACCTCAAGTACTCTCCCCCTCCCACACTACTCTCTCCTAAAGCTTCCCATCTAAGGAGTCTAGAACGACAGGATGTGCAGTTCACCATTAATGCTTTACCGCATTCTAGTCATCCATTAAAAAAAATGTTCATATATATTCCGACCCCCCCCCCCCCCATTTGTCCAGTGTGCACCGGTGCAGCCGCGGCAATCATCAGTCGGAGCCCCGGAGTAGTGGGGACCCTCTTCATGTCAAGAATCCGAGTCACTCCTTACAACCAACCGATTCTCTGTTTATTCCACCTCAGGCCCCTCGCTGCAGAATACTGGTCTCTAGATATGCGTCTCCAGGGCCTGTGTTTATGTCGTCTGGTTGAAGGGTGCCATCTGGGCATACAATTATTTTTCCTGTTTGAGAGGGTTAAGAAGCAGTCTTTTTTGGCTTGTTTTGCTTTCACTAATGACCGAGCTGACAAAAATCTCTGGAATGCACTTAGTTTAAAGAAGACATTTATTATTACTTCACCACAAGGTTCCTAAAAAATGAAGGAGATTAGTAGGTCGAAGGCACACGTTTAAAAATAGTCACAGCAATGGAGGGAGAAATACATCAAAATTATTCTCAACTGCAATGTACACAGCAAATATATGTGATTACATCATAGCATAATTGCAAAGCAAAGCATAAAGTAAAAATTCATCACAGTAGGGCCTGCCAAGATCCTCATCTTTCTCATGCCAGCAAGAGGACGACCACTGTTCAACTGCGAGAAAGAGATCTTCACCCTCACGGGAAAATGTCAGGCATTTGACGTCCAATCCTGACCGAGGTCTCGGAAATTCCATCGCTACTGAGCAGGGCCACCTCTTTTATAGTTTAAAAAAAACGGAAGGGCTTCCTGGAGAAAACCCCTCCTCTCAGATGGAAATATTCAAACATGCTGGCTACTGTAGGTCAGAGTTGGAAGAAAAATGTTGAAAAGTGGCCAGTCTTTCGAGGCTCTCCTTCCAAGGCCGCACCTTTCCCTGCACTGAAGAAGACAAAAAATATGTGCTCTCTTCATGAACTGTTCGTGTTCGGTGAAAGAAATACCAAGAAACTAGGTTAGTTTACCATGTGGAAAAACACAGCTCATCTGCAATGTCTCAACATGTCTAATGCCATGATAAAGCCAATAGGCAGCTAAACTGAATACAAAATGTAATCTGCAAATGGTGAACACTGAAATACTAATATGCGCAGTGGTGAAACACAAAGTCAGTGGTCAAACAGATTTTATTTTACTAAAGTTGTTCAGAGTGACACAGAGCGGGCCGCACGACTACGCTGCTGCGGCGAAACAAGGGATTGAGACCCCTCCATGGACCAAGGAATCGTGTCTAACCAGTCACTTGTATTTGAAGGATGAAGAAAACATTTTGCTGTGCCTTTATAATGAACCAGGAGCTTCGCTGGATAGAGGAGGCTCTATTTCATACCAAGGCCCTGAAGTCTTTTTTTTGACCGACATAAAGGTCTTTTCACTGCTTTTCACAGCAATAGGTACTCTGTGACACATGGGGGGTTCAGAGCTCTGTGTGCTCTGCAGTATCTTGTCCAGATCCCCGATATTGAAGAAGCGGGCTATTCTGGCTCTTGGAGGAGCTCCGGGTCTCGAGAGTGGCATCAGTGCTCTATGGGCATGCTCAGTGGCGATGAGTCGTTGTGATCCAGTCCTCCAAAAACAGCTCCACAATAGACCCCTCCGCCCTCTCAGGGCACCCGACAAATCAGAGATTGTTCCTCATGGACCTTCTCTTAGCGTCCTCTAAGCATTCATCCAGGCAGGTCGTAAGTTTCTATGAGTGACATGACAGTGGTGTGCAGATCCGGACCTTCTGGTGTAGTTCCTCCATGTTATGTTCATTCTGAGTTACTTTGCCTGAAACTTTAGACGTCTGCTCTTAAAAGGTAGACGTCCACTGCCACTATTTCGATCTTCTTGACTACCTCGGTATTAGAGTCCCAAATTGACTTCATCAAGTCCAACAGCGATGGGTCAGGTCTCGCCGGTGCCGCAGAGGGAGCAGCCACCTCACGGCTCCCTGATTCCCCCATATTCTGGGGATGGAAGTGATTTGGTGTAGTTGCTTATTTTGTTCACCTGGGTTGGTTTGAATGTTTATCTTTTCCCATGACTAACGTCATGTTCGAGGGCGGGCCTTATCTGAACCTGGTGTCCTCTCCGGAGGGTCTCCCAGGGCCCCCCAAGGAAGGCACATTGAATATCACCCCCTGGGCCCCAAGGTTAAGTCCTCAAGCAGTTCCAATGTGGGACACCCCTCCAGGGAGGCGCGCTCTGTGGTTTCAGGACAGAGAAGGCACGGGCTGAAGGACAGAGTACAAGGCCCTTAAACACAACCTCCCCAAAGTTAAAACCTCCCCTTAGGCCCAGTCCAGTATATCTTCCAGTGTCCACAGCAGGTCGTGCATCGAGGGTTCAAGGGGCCCATAGTGGCTTACTAAAGAGCGCCCTTCCTGCAACATCCAGGCGTGTTTTAAAGATCGTGGCTCCCTGCCCTTCATGTTCCCATCCCCGTGCCCTGCCCCCAGCATGGTTCTCCCCTGTCATTACCCTGGTCCCAGAGGGCGCACTCACTTTGCGAACTCAGGCTAAGGGCAGGGCAGCCAGTTGCCTCCCAGGAGGTCTCCACTAATGATGCTGAACCCATTCACTGCTCCCCTTGACTGGGTTCTCGACCGTACCATTACTCACGGCTCTTCTCCGAGTTCGGTGTAGTCCACAACCGGGTCATTGGTCCTCCACAGCTCCAAACATTCCCCAACCTCACCCTGCTGGGCTTCCCCGGGCAAAGCCGGCGCGCTGGGGCCCAGCGGACTACCCCAGGAACCTTCTTGATGTGCATCCGTCAGAGCGGCCACGCTGCCACCGGCCACCAGCATGACCGCTCGGGTCCCGCCTGCCGTCAGTGATGCACTGCCCACCAGGTGGATACTCTGGCCTCCTGCAGTCGCTCTAAGGTCCAAGGGGGACACAAGAGCAGAGACAACCTGACTTTGTGCAGGATCGTTATCATGTTTGCAGGCGCTTGCGAGGGAGTGTCTAGTTGGCCATCTTACTTGGCTCCTCCCTCAGCATAGCAGTAGATGCAATGTTTTGCACCTAAAGTAGAATATAGATGCTCTTGTGGCCTTGTAGCTGTACTACATTGTCAGAGAATATATATTAGATGTCAAGTTATTAAAATATATATTTTTTTCTTGAATTCTAGTTGGCAGAGGAACGCATTGGAAACATTCGAACAGTTCGAACCTTTGGGAAAGAAATGATGGAAATGGAGAAATATTCAAGTAAAGTTGAACATGTATTCCAGTTGATGAAGAAAGAGGCAGTTGCACGGTCTGGCTTCTTTGGAGCAGTAAGTATTTATAATTTTTTTCCTACTGCTAACTTGTTACTTTGACTGGTGCCCTTTGCATAGAAGTGCTAAAAGAATAATGGTACATAGAAGTAGATGATGTGCATGTGGGGTTGCATAAGATGTATTTCTAGGGCTCTGCAGTGATTAGACAGCTTCTCCATGGCTATGGATTTTTGACATTACCCATGATTTCGTATTAATTTTCAGATTACCACAGAGTAACATTATTTAGATTTGAATGCCTGAGTCAGATCAGTGGCTAGCATGACAGACCAAGAACTCCTTCTCTTGCCTTTTTCACCTCTTACTTTTCCAGGTTTTTACGGGACCTTAAGTGATATACCCTCTTTTTGACATGGTTACCCCCACTTTTTGCCTGGTATCAGTATGTTTTGACTGTGTGCACTGGGATCCTGCTGACCAGGACCGCAGTGACTGTGCTCTCTCCCTTTCAATTTGGTTGCTTGGACCACACACACCCCACATTTGTCATACTGGTGCCCCCTTATAAGTTCCTAGTATATGGTATCCAGGTACCCAGGGCATTGGGGCACCAGGGGTTCCCCATGGGCTGCAGCATGTATTATGCCACCCATGGGAGCCTCTGTGAAAAGGTGCATGCACCCTTTCACTAAAGAGCACTGCACCAGGTCACTGTAAGTCACCCCTATGGTAGGCCCTCCTATCCCAGAGTGCAGGGTGCAGGTACCTGTGTGTGAGGGCACCCCTTCATGAGCAGAGGTGCCCATCACAAAGTCCAGTTCCATTTTCCTGGACTTTGTGAGTGCGGGGAAGCTATTTTACCTGTGTACTGGACATAGGTCACTACCTATGTCCAGCTACATAATGGTAACTCAGCACCTAGGTATATTGGGTATCAAACATGTTGTAATCATACCCCAATACTGTTGCCAGTATTGGTTGTATGATTCCATGCACTATGGGAGCTCCTTGGAGGTAGGCCACGCTGCTGCCACCCCTCAGACGGGGTTCTGCCCTCCTGCTGCTTGACTAGCTCAAGCACAGGAAGGCAGAACAAAGGATTTCCTTTGGGTGAGGTGGGTAACACCCTCTCCTATTGGAAATAAGTGTTACATGGCTTGGGAGGGGTAGCTTTCCCAAGCCACTGGTATGCTTTGAAGGACACATTTGGTGACCTCCTTGCATAAACCAGTCAGCACCGGTTCAGGGCCTTCCAGTCCCTGCTCTGTGCGAAACTCGACAATGGAAAGGGAGTAACCACTCCTCTGTCCATCACCACCCCATGGGTGGTGCCCAGAGCTCCTCCAGGTGGCCACTTGATTCTGCCATCTTGAATCCAAAGTGGACAGAGGCCAATGGGAGCATCTGAGTGGTCAGGTCGGGCAGGTGACGTACTGATAGGTGGTCACACTGATAGGCGACCAGTCCCCCTTTTAGGGCTATTTAGGATCTCTCTCTTGGGTGGGTCCTCAGATTGGATGTGCAAGATTCCAGCAAGACTCCTCTGCAATGTTTACTTCGTCTTCTGGCCACTGGAACCACAACTGGACTTCATAGGCACCTACAATCTGCAGCTACAGCGATGACTCTGCTCTGCAACATTGTTTTTCCGGCTTCTTCCTGCAACTGTACATTTCCCCGGCTGTGCATCCTCTGAGGGTGGCAACTCTTCAGTCTACACCAAGACTCAAGAAGGAATCTGCCTTGGAGTCACCCCCCTGCTTCTGCAGGCACAAACTGCAACAGCGACCTGCTGTGTGGATCTCCTTTCCTCCAGAGCTGTGTGAATCCTGCAACACAGGTAGTGGTCTGGAGTGGTCCCCTTGGTCCTCTCTGCCAGCAGACTTTGGAGAGGGTAAGTTCTTGCCCCTCCATGCAGGATAGTACCCCTGTGCACCTTGTCTCTTGTAGCTACCAAGGCTTGTTGGCATCTTCTCCAAGGGATCTTCAAGCTCTGTGTATCCCCAGCCCCCAGCATTCTTCCCTACGATGCACAGGCCTCTGCGTGCTCCTCCTGCAATGTGAGACTCCTTTCTAGGTGTGGTGTATGGGCCTCTCTGCGACTCCTGTACTTGCTGCCTGGGGGTCGCCTGTGGGAACTGCCTCCTCTTCTTGTGACGCTCCTCGCTGCTGAGGGTCAACCAGGACTCTTCTCTGTGGGTTGAGTTCTCCTGGACCTTGATGGTCCCCGGCAGCTCAATTTTTCTTCTTCCACTACCTTTGCCTTTGCCAAAGCTTGTTGGTGTTTTTTTCACACCACTGACCGACTGCAATCCTTCTTCGGGCGTGGGACGTCGACTGCATCATTCCAGGAACCCTTCAGCTGCTACAGTGCTGCACTGCTGACTGTCTTCGTTCACCGTCAACCAAGGCCTGCATCCACAGGTGGGTGGGTAGTGGCTCCTGCCACCACCAAACACTCCAACATGATAGGGACTTGGTCCCCTTCTTTTCCAGGTCTTCCTCTTCAAGGTCCACCTTTTGGTTTCTTGCAGACTTGTCTGGGTCTTGCAATATCCTTCTCTGAAGTCCTTTTGATGGGTTTGGGGAGAACCAGGTACTTACCTCTCTTCTCCTGGTCGCTGGTGGGCACTCTGGTACTTACCTTGTGGGTTTCCTAGTTCCTCCATCTCCACTCTACCGATTCCACTTCCTTGGGTAGAGGCACGACTTTCTCATTCCACTTGTAGTATATGGTTTGGTCCCTCCCTGGCCCTCAGTACTTAATATTGTTTTCACTGTTTTCTACTGCACTCTATGCTAATTCCTGGCTGCTTCTGTGCATATAATAATGTGGTTTTCTTACCTCCAGTTGAGGTATTGCCTGTATAGTATTTTTGTATTTGTGTCACTAAAATAAAGTACCTTTATTTTTGTAACACTGTGCGGTTCTTTCATGTGTGTAAGTGCTGTGTGACTACAGTGGTATTGCATAAGCTTTGCATGTGTCCTAGGTAAGTCTTGGCTGCTCATCCACAGCTACCTCAAGAGCGCTTGGCTTCCTAGACACTGACTACACCTATACAGTAGGGGATACCTGGACCTGGTATAAGGTGGTAATACCTTAGGTACTCACCACACACCAGGCCAGCTTCCTACGGTGCCCACGAATCGGGAGCCATAGCCACGCAATAATTTAGCCTTAGGTCTGATTGCTACCACAATTAATGACTGAAGAGCACATTTACCTGCATAATCTTTATTTTTGACAGCATTTCTTCTGGAAAAGAGTACCTAACAAACATCAGTTCCTATCAGCCTTCATTTTTTGTGATAGTTCTGGTTGAAATACTTTCTTCTAATATTTAAGCAAGTACCTAATTTCTAAGGGCTATAAATGCAATTCAGTAGTGAAAGATATATGCCTTCATTTTAACTTTGGCAGTAAAAACCGCCTACCGCCGCAGCGACGGCCACCAAATGATCGTTGCCGCCACTACCAGCCGTCCGCCATATTATGACCACAGGCGGATTTCCGCTACAAGAATGGCAGAAATCCAGTTGTGGCCATGCCGGTGGATGGCAGAAGGAACGCTGCTACTACCAGCAGCGACATGCCAGTAGACCGCCACCAGCCATATTATAAGAAATAATACGGCCTGGCGGTGTTCTGCTGGCGGTAGCAGCGCCCCCTCATGTCTCCTGCCGGAGGACCCCCTGGATCCAGGTAAGTCGGGTCTCTGACAGGGGTGGGGGATGTTGTGTGTGGGGGGGTGTTGTGAATGTATGTGTGCGCATGAATGCGGGTGTGTATTGACTGTTGAATGCGTGTGTGCATATACGGACGTGTGAATGCGTGTCTGCGTGTATGTTTGGAAGTGTGTGTGGATGTGTGTGTGCAGATGTATGCATGCGTGTATGTATGTGTCAATGAGCGTGTATGTGTGTGTAGGGGGTGTGGATGTAGGGGGTAGAGGGTAACTGGAGAGGTAGTGGGGGGCGGGGAGGGAGGAGGGGGTAACTCGAGAGGTAGGGAGGAAGACCCCTATCAGTGACAGGGAAGGAATGCCCTGTCACTGATATGGCCTACCGCCATGGTTTTCGTGGCGTTAAGAACACCACGAAAACCATGGCGGTAGGCAAAGTCATAATCCTGCAGGTGGAACAATGGCGGCCGCCGGGCTGGAGATGGATATCTGATGGCGGTCGGATGCCAACCTGCCAATGTCATAATGTGGTGGCAAGTAACTCCAGCCTGTTGGCGGTACTTACCACCACATTATTGCCAACAGCAGGGGTCGTAATGACCCCCATAGTGTATTCATTTATGAAGCACACGTCTGAAAAATGTAGACATTTAGGAAACAGGCCTAATGTAATATTGCTAATTAACCTTGGCATAGCACATAATTGCCCAACTGAATGCATGCAACATACCAGAGATCTGCCAGTTTCTTTAGTATTAGGTAGTAGAAAGAATTGGAGAATGAAGAGGATTAGCACCCATATTAATGTATTTTGTGCTTCACCGTCCTAAAGGGCATGGGAGTCACAGATCAGTAGGCAGAGTAAATTGCATCAAGGAAGTGGAAACCCCTTTACCCACGAGAGCCATCTAGCCAGAAATACCTGACACCGACATGTTTCATAACTATAGGCTTTGGGTGCATTCGAGTAAACATCTCTTGCATTGACAAATCAATCATTTCTGACTTATAATGCCCGAGGAGCCAGCGTAATATTGAAAGATAATACCCCCACACACACAGCATACATTCATTAAAAAGGCTAAAGTGACGTTATAGTTAGGTAATGAAATACAAGCCAAACATTCACTAAAAAGGCTAAAGTGACGTTATAGTTAGGTAATGAAATACAAGCCAAACAAACCACTGAAATTCACCAGTTTTAGTTTATTGAGGAAAAAAGAACTGGCACCCATGCCATGCACTGCTTATGACCTCACAGTGACGTTTTAAGTGCAAGCAGTACTTCATTTAATCAAAGTAGTGACTGAGGGCAACAATTATGAATTGCTAATGTAAGTCCCAAATGGGGCGTGGTTAAATCAAAGGCCTGTTGCCAAAAATATGTGAGAAAAATGAAAGTTTGTCTTCAGCATTTATTATTCATCTGTGAAATTGTGTGCATATACTGACATTAAACAATTGACATTTTGTGCTGTAGACTACTATATAACCTTGATGTTTATAATGTGCGGATAGCTATTTCTTTAAATTATTGAACATTTTGTGACATTATGCATTGCTAAAGAATGTATAATGTGACTCTCTTGCAGTTTAAGTTGCAGTATAATTGTAAATGTTGTAACGTTATATGCCTTTTTGCCCATTTCTGCTCATTTAACAAGAATGTGTAAGGTACTTTTACAAAGTATGCGTGGTTGTCCGTGGGACCTGGTTGTTCATGTGTTATCTTTGATTGGCAAACCTGTAATTTTACAATTCTATGTCAGAAGTAGTATTTAACAGGTATGTCTTGTGAAGGTAAATAATGACCAAACACACTTTTGAATGGTATTCAGGATTTAATAAATTACTGATTAAAGGCGGTGCAGAAATGGGCCATCTCACGATGGGTACTGCTCTGCATCAAAATGTGCTACGCTCTGGAAAAGAAGCAACCCCCAAGGACTAGCATGCTCACTCAGCCACAGCAGCACAAGCTACCACAGCTTTAGCACGCAAAGTTCCTGTCCTGGACATCTGTCAGGCCACAACATGGGCCTCTCTGCACACGTTCACAAAGCATTACTGCCTGGGCAGTCAGGTCCGCAGAGACGACTTCTTTGGTCGTTGGCTCCTGCAAGACTTTTTAGTGTGAAGTTGGTTCGCAGCCCACCGCCGAGGATGATATTGCTTGGGTGTCTATTTTAAGGTAAGGAATCTGCAACTAGAAGTCTCCATCAGATGAACAAGTTACATACTTTTGGTAACGATTTATGAGGTAGAGCCATATTCAAGTTGCAGATTCCTTACCGACTCACCCATCCTCCCTGCTTGCGAACTGATTTCTAGGGACAGGGATTTCCCTTTCAGGGCCCTAGATCTGGCCTACTAATTTCTGAGTTCTTCATGGCTCTGCGCTCTAGCGTGGAAAGTCGTGAAAAGAAACTGACATCAGCACGCCGGGTGGTACTTAAGTATGACTGCAACATCATCACGGCGTCTACGACGGACTCAGTCAACTGATGCTACCTGACAGTGAGCAAGGGTACTGCTTGAAGAAAAATCTCTGGATCCAGTCTGACGTCTGGGGAAAATTCTAAGGTAAGGAATCTGAAACTAGAATGTCTCTACCAGATAAATCATTACTGAAGGTAAATACGTTTTTTTTTTTTTTTTTTACCTTTGGTTTTTTTAGAGACCATATTTGAGTGACACAATAGTGGTCGCCATTGTTAAAGTTAGGTCAGAGATTATATAGCAAGAGCGTTTTTTTCTGCTAATATCTTGGCGCTGTTTGACAGAGCTTCACAACATATTCCCAAACAAAAAGTTTCTGACCATGAACGAAAACAGAGCAACTGTAAGTTACTTGGTAATTAGCAATCATTATTTCTCTTGAAACTCATGATGTTACTGAGAGTATTTGTCAAAGGGGGAAATTAAAATTATTCCTACCACCTCACACTTGTTGTGATAAAAAAATTGCACAAAGGATATTGTTACAATGAAATATCTGCCAGCAGTTTGTGGGCAAGGGTGTATTTTAGTGCACATTTATAAGGCAGAGCTGAATATTAGCGCAATGTTCAATTTGTTCATGCTTCTCAAGTGTCCCCATGTCTTGTGCAACACTTTCAGTCATTTCTGGTGTTTTAGCCAACAATTAATTGCATTTAGGGACATGTAGTTTCACATTTAACATTGTTAGCATTGGCTGCTAAATCTTAGCATGCCTTCTATTGTATTTCTGCCTGTAGAAGCTTGAAAGAACTACCTCTTGAAGCATTTCTCCACTCACCTGAGGCATTTGGGCTTCTTCTGCCTATGAAGCTGCAGAGGAGGTTCCAGGAATTTCCCCTTCACCTCTCTCAGCCATATTGCTTATGAGAAATTGGGTTGTTGCTTGACTGGGGTGTGAGCCCTAGTCAAGCAACAGCCACAATCCCTTGCAGATTGAACATCCAAAAGTCACCAATTTAATCTGTGCTTATCCCTGGGTAGCATGTCACAAACAGCAAAACAGTGAAAACACAACACGATAAAAATCCAAAACCAATTTACATAAATAGTGAACATGTTAATAAATTGACACCAAAATCACGAAAGTCCAATTAGTAGAACCAGAGTTCAGATATTTTAACAAGTTTAAGGTTTAAAATAGCAAGTCCTTAGTTTTGGAAAATTGGCACCTTTAGCACCACAGCCAATGGTCCAAGAATGGAGGAAGACCTCTTGGGGGTTCAAAACTCACTCAGGGTGGGTCCAGGTGTAGGTTTAAGATGGTGGGAACCTGTTATGTCCCTGTGGCTCAGAACAGGAGACCAGCTCAAATGGCCCTTGGAGTCACTTCTGAAGTCTTGGGTGTAGGGGGTGATGCATGGGCTGGCCTCTGAAAGTTCCAAGCAGGCGCCAGACATCAAAGCAATCCTTCCAGGTACAGCAGCAGTCTGGCACAGTGCACATCAGGTCACAGCAGCAGGCAG
This sequence comes from Pleurodeles waltl, assembly GCF_031143425.1. Lineage (NCBI taxonomy): Eukaryota > Metazoa > Chordata > Amphibia > Caudata > Salamandridae > Pleurodeles > Pleurodeles waltl. The sequence goes on from NC_090444.1 coordinate 853,938,011, forward strand.
TCCTCTGAGAGTCCTCCCATAGGTCCATTAGTGAACTGAGATGCAAGTCTGGCAGCCCTATGTTTACACCCTGGGGCCCTGCTCCTAGATGTTGGTTGAAGTTTCCAGAAGGGTTCTCTGAAGTTCCAGGAATTTCCTGCTTCTCCTGCCCTGGCTCCTAGATGGCTGCACTGACAATACAGGGTTGTTAAGCCTATTGCGTAGTAGCAGAGCTCAGCCCATTCAGCTGTAAGTGGGGTGCTTAGCTCTGCCCCCATCAAGTCATTTAATGGCCCACTCAGGCTCAGCTAAGCCCACTATTGTGTGACTGTTTGGGGTGAATTCACAAAGTCTAAACTGTCAGTTACACCCAGTCATGTGACCTAAGGCAGGCTACAGCCACAGAGGGATAAGGGCAGGAAAATGCCAACTTTCTAAAAAATTTCATTTTCAAACTTGTAATGTTAAATCTGATTTGACCATTAAAGAGTATTTATCCTTACAAGTTCATAGATACCAAACATGAAGTATCCACCACCTCTGGTTTAGGGATTACAGCTTGTTAAATATAATACGGAATCCCCAATGTTATTCCATGGGAGGGGTAGGCCTCACAGTAGTAAAAAAGCAAATTTGGGAGTTTTTCAATACTAGGACATTTAAAAGTAAAAATTACATGGCCGACCTTTTAATTACACAGCACCCTGCCCTATGGGCTGCCTAGGGCCTAAATTAGTGGTGACTTTTATGTAATAAAAGGGGAATTTAAGGCTTGCCAAGGGGTTTTAAATGCCACGTCGACATGGCAGTGGGGCACTGCCTTCAGGCTGCAATGGCAGGCCTATGACAAGTTTTAAGATGCTGCATAAGTGGATGGCACAATAAGTCCTGCAGGCCCACTGGTATCATTTAATTTACAGGCCCTGGTTTTTTTTACCACTCTACAAGGGACTTGCATGTACATTAAGTATGCCAATCAGGTATATGACAATCAACCCAGGTGCAAGGGAGTGACCACAAGCACTTTAACACTGGTTAGCTGTGGTAAAGTGCAGAAAGTTTTAAGGTCGACAGAGCAAAAATCCAGCAAAAAGTAGGAGGGGGATGGCAAAATGTTTAGTGGTGATACTGTCGAGAGGGCCCTTTGCAAAGTGCTTCTAGTGTAGCTGTGAGAAACAGTATCACCTATTCAGGTCTCCTGCTATTCACACAATTGTGAATGTGCCAAAACTGAAATTGGTGACTGGAGCAAAAAATGTCACCATCCAATGGAAGGCGTTTATTTTTTTGAACTTGGGTGTCCAAACGGTCTTAAACCAGGCATGCCAGCTGTCCATTACCAAAATGATGAAGATAAACAAAAGTATTAACCCTGTCACGACCACCCATTACCTTATTCTAACACAGATATCTCAAAAACAACAGAACAAATTTGCAAAAAATTATGAGAGGTGCACTTTATGAGTAAAGTTTTATATTCATGACAAGTTTAGCATAATTCAGATTGTCATTGTTTTACTGTAATTCAGAGCAAACTTTACTATGGGAGCTAAAATTTGAAAACATATCTTTTTTTGCTGCCGACCTCTTCCTCCCCCTTTAACTTTTCCTCTGCAAGGAATGCCACAAAACTTGTAAAAATGATTTTTATTTTGCTGATAACTTTGGCACGTTAGCCAAATTGGGTTCCAAATGGCAAGTTTCATGCAGATCTATCAAGCAATGGGAAGTGCTGGTCCCAAGAGCTCTTATGGCCTCAGGAGTGGGCACCAATGCCGCCCCTCCAATTTATCAATAAAGCCCCGGGGAGGTGGTGGTCCCCCATGGCTCTTAAAAGCCTCAGGAGATGGAGCATGCGCCCCCTCCACAAAAATTTTAGACTAGTATGCCCCTGGGACCTGGCCCACCTGAGGCTAAACTTTGAACAAGCACAGGAGACCGCACTTTTTTCCAATTAGTTTTGCAGCAAAACAATGAAAATAAAAAATGCTTTTTTGCCCTAGTGGGGTCCCTGGGGTACCCCAACATCAGGTCTAGGGTATTCCTATTCTGCCCACTTTTTCTTTATTTTTAACTTTATTTTTGGGACTCTGCTGAGTCCCAGTCCCAAAATGGCTGCAAACACTTCCTGGTTGAAGTGTTGGCAGCCAATCATATATCAGCATGGAGTCTGTCTGATCTGCAGGTGCCCAGGTTTGAAGCTCCACTTCAGTAAAGGACAAATCCTCCCAATTTATTGAACTTATTCAAGAGTATTTTCTCTGCAGTTCCATGTTGAAAAATGCCTGCTATCAACACCCGCTGAGCACGGCCAAAGGCTATGCAAGGCCTGGCTGTGTAGGAGGGGTTAGCCACGCACGACAAAGGCTGTGCGTGGCACGTAGTTGGATGCATACGAAGGATTGGTTGCAGGGCCTAGCCAACCCACGTACAGCCTAAGTCCATGCGTGGTGTCCAGCTGTATACCTGCAGGGGGTTGGCTGCAGGACCTGCAGCTAATCCCTGTTGCACACAACCAAAGGCTGTGCATGGCGCAAGGCTGGACGCCTGCATCAGGTTGGCTCTAGGACCTGGCCACAGGCCATACCCTGCTGCCAGCCCCCAACAAGCCAGCCTTGTGTTATGCGGGGTTGGGTGTCCTAGGAGGGTTGGCGGCAGGCCATGCTGCCATAGCCAGCCACACACAGCCTTCAGGTAGATTAACGTAAGGTCATTTAATATTACTTAGCATAAAAAATAAAAAAAACTTAGAAATTCATGTAAAAAATAACTAAAGTTACAGGGACATCATAGTTAGGAACTAGAATAAAAAAAAAAAAAATTGAAAGTCACTAAAAAGGCAAAGATTAGAGGGGCATTATAGTTAAGTTCAGATTTTACACTCACAAAACTATAGAAAATTCATCAGTTATAGTTATACTTATTTCTAGACACTATGGGCCAGATGTATCAAAATGCAATTTTGTATTTCCTAAAAAGCAACTCCATAAAAAAATCGCTGTTTGGGAAATGCAAAATGATATGTATGCAATTATCGATTTCCTACCGACGATTCCTATGGAGTGGGAATCATTATTAGGAATTCGCAATTAGGAAATCCGTCGGCATTTGTTCAATTGGCTGGTTTAGGATTGCCAAAATAGTGATTTCCTATTAGAAAATCACTATTTAGGACATGCTAAACGAAGGATGGCTAGGGCATAAGGCCCCCCGTGATGCACCTCAAAAGTAGTGGTGCACATGTAGAGCACAAACATGCCATGTGGGCATGTGTGTGCTCTATTGCACTTTAAAAACTCATCTTTGGGTGTTTTTTTTAAATTGTATGCGGTTACCATCCCCTTGGGGTCAATGGTAATTGCATTTCCTAAATGCCCAATTCACATTAGGGAAATCCTTTGTACACATGAATAAAAATCGCAAATAGGTGAGCAATGAATCTCAGTAAAACAGACAACATTTCCATAGAAGATTGTGAAGCCCGTCTCACCATATGCCACCCTACTCCAACTTCTTCCTGTAACTTTCTCCTCCTTTACAGACCTCCACCTAACAACTTAACATTCCCAGTTGCTTTTCTAGATACAGTCTCAAACCTTATTACATTATACTCAAACCTATGCATTCTTGGGGACCTAAATATTTGGCTTGACAAACCCAATATGCCCCATTCAAAAGCTGTCACCACTGGCCTAGTCTCATTGAACCTACATCAGATTGTACACAATCCCACACACATCCTAGATGGAATTTGTGCTAAGCCTGAATTAGTTACTGGTCATAGCATCACACCAATCACATGGTCAGACCACCATTTAATAACTTTCCGACATAAAACATCACACATCAACATACACCACAACTACTGACATATGTGCACCGATCGACCATGGAGCAAACTCAATTTTGATGACTTAGAAACACAACTAACATCCCACACAGATCTAGATACAATTAATTCTGTTCTCAAACTTTGAGTGGCTACGTGAAGATTTTGATATCCTAATACCACTGAGAAAAACTAAACAGGACAAAAAAAAACAACACCTTAGAGAAACACAGAAATTAAAAAGATAAAGCAACGAATCAGAAGGTTGCAGCGGACCTGGCTCAAAACAAACATTCAAGACAAACTTCAGCTACACAAACTTAACAGAATATACAAATCAATCAAATAAGCTAAAAAAGGTACTACTCAGACAGAATTCAAAATGCTAAATCTGCAACCAAAGAATTTTATAAAATTCTCAATGAATTTCAAAAACCTAAATGCATTGAAGGAAGTCATCCCACTACTCAAGATTTCACAACAAACTGGCAACTCATTACACAACCAAGGCAGACACATTGGACTCCTAGTTAAAACAGAAGAAAATCATCAACACCAATCCCTTTCCTAAAATACTCACGAAGAATAAACCAACCCAGCCTCTACTGTCCTTCAAACAAATATCACAAGGTGAATTTATGGATTTGGTCAAAGCCAAGCAGGCCTTCCGGCTGCCCTTCTGATCCTTGTCCACCACCTATCTTCAAGAACATTCTTTTATCTACTTCTGCTGCCACACCTGTAAGAAGAATCATCAACAACTCTAACTACAGGAACTTTTCCTGAAGCCCTGAAAAAGGCATCCATCCATCCGTTACTTAAGAAAACAAACCTAGACCCACAGGACTCCAACAACTACAGACCAATCACAAATGGACCTTTCCTGGGCAAACTGATAGAAAGAGCAGCATTCGCCCAGATGTCACAATTCATTGAAGACAATTCCATACTTTCAGACTACCAAACTGGATTCCGCCCAGGAAGAGGCACTGAATCGGCACTCATAGCAGTCAGGGATCATCTTAAAACACAGTTGACCGCAATGGAGTTGCTGTACTACTTCACTTGGACCTCTCGGCTGCCTTTTATATGGTTGACAATGACACCCTACTTCAAAGATTCCACAAAGCCGGCATAGAATGGACTGCTCTCGACTGGATAACATACGACCTTCAAAACCAAACTAATATTATCTGTTCTCCCCCCCCTTCTCGTCCAAACCCTACCTCACAAAAGCAAGGGTCCCCAAGGATCAATCATCTCACCTTTGCTTTTCAACATCTACATGATGATATTACCAGAACTGATCAATGATTTTCATCTGACATGCTACAACTATGCAGATGACACACAAATACTACTTAAATTGGAATGCCCCAAAGACATTGGAAACTCACAAATCTTCAGTTGCCTCAAAGGCAAGATCAGTGGATGACTTGGAGCCATCTCAAACTAAATGCTTCCAAAACGGAAATACTCATATATGGTGACTGGGAAAATTATGACCCACTGTGCACCTAACCTGACGATCTCGGACCACCTCCTTAATTGTCTGAGGAAGTTAAAAACCTTGGAATTACCATGGACTCCAAGTTAACAATGAATGCCCAAGTGGACAAATTAGCACGAACAAGCTTCATCACCTTGAAGACTCCACGATGCATCTTCCCCCACCTCGGATTTTCACACAAGGTGCCAGAAAATCCACTTTCAAGCTGCTTTGGATCACCCACAAAGTTATACATGGAACAGGACCGCTTTTTATCAGAAACAAAATAACCAAATACATTCAACAAAGAAACCTCCGCTAAGATTGGCACCCCGCCTTAGAACACCACCATACAAGAAAAAGACTATAGGTGGTACATCCTTCTCCGCTCAAGCAGCCAAACTATGGAATTCATTACCCCCAAATATAAGATTCACAGATAACTATCTTGTCTTCAAAAGACTACTCAAGAGTTGGCTCTTTCCTTCATAACCACCCTATTCAAACAGCAATGGACTGCATACGCCTGTGTTGATAAATATTTTTAATCTGATTATTTGTGTATTCTAGATATGTATAGTTCTTTAGGAAATATGTATCGCTTCTATGTCATAACACTAAATCACACACATACTCTTTAAACCTGTTTAACAAATGTATATTTACTCACGGTTAAATATGTATATGTATACAGGGAGTGCAGAATTATTAGGCAAGTTGTATTTTTGAGGATTAATTTTATTATTGAACAACAACCATGTTCTCAATGAACCCAAAAAACTCATTAATATCAAAGCTGAATATTTTTGGAAGTAGTTTTTAGTTTGTTTTTAGTTTTAGCTATGTTAGGGGGATATCTGTGTGTGCAGGTGACTATTACTGTGCATAATTATTAGGCAACTTAACAAAATAAAATATATACCCATTTCAATTATTTATTATTACCAGTGAAACCAATATAACATCTCAACATTCACAAATATAGATTTCTGACATTCAAAAACAAAACAAAAACAAATCAGTGACCAATATAGCCACCTTTCTTTGCAAGGACACTCAAAAGCCTGCCATCCATGGATTCTGTCAGTGTTTTGATCTGTTCACCATCAACATTGCGTGCAGCAGCAACCACAGCCTCCCAGACACTGTTCAGAGAGGTGTACTGTTTTCCCTCCTTGTAAATCTCACATTTGATGATGGACCACAGGTTCTCAATGGGGTTCAGATCAGGTGAACAAGGAGGCCATGTCATTAGATTTCCTTCTTTTATACCCTTTCTTGCCAGCCACGCTGTGGAGTACTTGGACGTGTGTGATGGAGCATTGTCCTGCATGAAAATCATGTTTTTCTTGAAGGATGCAGACTTCTTCCTGTACCACTGCTTGAAGAAGGTGTCTTCCAGGAACTGGCAGTAGGACTGGGAGTTGAGCTTGACTCCATCCTCAACCCGAAAAGGCCCCACAAGCTCATCTTTGATGATACCAGCCCAAACCAGTACTCCACCTCCACCTTGCTGGCGTCTGAGTCGGACTGGAGCTCTCTGCCCTTTACCAATCCAGCCACGGGCCCATCCATCTGGCCCATCAAGACTCACTCTCATTTCATCAGTCCATAAAACCTTTGAAAAATCAGTCTTGAGATATTTATTGGCCCAGTCTTGACGTTTCAGCTTGTGTGTCTTGTTCAGTGGTGGTCGTCTTTCAGCCTTTCTTACCTTGGCCATGTCTCTGAGTATTGCACACCTTGTGCTTTTGGGCACTCCAGTGATGTTGCAGCTCTGAAATATGGCCAAACTGGTGGCAAGTGGCATCGTGGCAGCTGCACGCTTGACTTTTCTCAGTTCATGGGCAGTTATTTTGCGCCTTGGTTTTTCCACACGCTTCTTGCGACCCTGTTGACTATTTTGAATGAAACGCTTGATTGTTCGATGATCACGCTTCAGAAGCTTTGCAATTTTAAGAGTGCTGCATCCCTCTGCAAGATATCTCACTATTTTTGACTTTTCTGAGCCTGTCAAGTCCTTCTTTTGACCCATTTTGCCAAAGGAAAGGAAGTTGCCTAATAATTATGCACACCTGATATAGGGTGTTGATGTCATTAGACCACACCCCTTCTCATTACAGAGATGCACATCACCTAATATGCTTAATTGGTAGTAGGCTTTCGAGCCTATACAGCTTGGAGTAAGACAACATGCATAAAGAGGATGATGTGGTCAAAATACTCATTTGCCTAATAATTCTGCACTCCCTGTATATATATATGTGTGTGTGTGTGTATATGCGTGTGTATATATATATATATATATATATATATATATATATATATATACACATATATGTGTATGTTATTCTATGCTTAACATGTTCATAGGTCATTGCATAGCTCCTAGATAAGTAGTTATATTAGATACTTATGAAACCCTGCTCTTGTTTTATATCACACTGATCAAATGTTTTATTATCATAAGTTAATCCAACTAACAAACTCACATATCCTCTGCTCCAACTAACTCCTAATGATACTAAAACTGAACTCATGTTTCCCTATACTAATTCACAACTAATTCCTCTTGAGTTCTGGAGTAGCGTGCTACTCGCCTAAAAGCGATTTGACGCCTCATCAGGGGTAGTAAGCGCTATATAAACATTATTACAATACAATGCAATTTTCTATTTAGGGAATTACAAATTAGCAATTTCTACTGTGTAGAAATCGCAGTTTGCAACCGGTTATAGGGCTTTGTACAGCTGACAAGCCCATGTAGCATTTCTGGGGGAGTCGGACTATTATGAAATGCTAAAAGGCTTTGCACATCTGGCCGTTTAACTTGTGCTCGAAGGTAACTATAACTTGCACCCTCGCCATGCACAACTATTTACGCCACATATTACATCAGTAATGACATCTTCTGTGACATCATTGATAATATCACCGCAACATTTGCAATAACATTATTGATGAGAAAACTGTGCATGAGGGGCGCAAGTTAAAGTTACCTTTATGCACCAGTTACAGTGTCTAAAGATAATTATAACTATATCTGTTGAATTTCTATGGTTTTATGCTTGTAAAATCTGAACCTAACTATAGTGTCCCTCCAACCTTTGTTTTATGTGTGAAAAACATATTGTAGAAACAAATGATAATGCTGCACATTTATTATCTACAAATTTTAATCCGCATTGCACCAAACAACACTTATTCTTCCGGTCCCGTTCACGGTGTACGAGACCCTTTTTATATATTTTGCACCAGCAGCTAGAGCATGCCGTTTTTTCAACCACCTTTGAGAAAAGATTTAAATGTATAGCGGCAGCGCCCGGTTTCATGGAAGTTGCAGAGAAAAAATGGGATACTTATCCTACAGTATATACTTCATACTTAGAGACGAAAATAACCTGGATGATTGTGAACTCCTAAAACGCCGTTTGAACTCTGCATTACATTTTGAGATTGATGTGGCCCTTGACTAAAAAACGTAATTCAGGAGTAAGGGCCTGGGAACGTTACTATCCTGTTAAATTGTGTACGGTGAACTCGCACTCGCCATAAAGTAAGTAAAGTCTTGTAATTGTGAAGCAATGATTGACATTAAAAGAAAGATCAAAAGTGCATGGCTGGTGGAGCGGGACAACTACATATATTGTTACATGCAAACTCGGAAAGAGGAATGGTGATTAAGACTCGCGTTCATTCTGGGTGGAACTGTTCAAACATACCAGCATTGATCTAAAACAAATTGCCAGGAGGAAGGAAGTGAATTAATTACCAAATATACACCATTCTGAACTTGCAGTTCAAGAAGGCCTGTATGAACGATATTTGTGCCATGTAATAATTGAATCTGATTAGCAATTACTTCATTGGTAAATGTATATTAAACTACAACTCCTAGAATACCCTAAATGAAAGGGATGAGTATATAAATAGAAAGTGGGGTTTGTGGTTGATCCCCACATGTTTGCACCAGCTCCTAAAGCGTGCTGCTCTTTTAACCACTTTTAAAAGAAGATATATATTCCATTGAAAAACCAAAGGCTACAGGGAGGTTATAGTTAGGTTCTGACTTTACTTGGACAAAACGAGAGAAATTTAGCTGTTGTAGTTAGTTATTTCAGGTAACTATAACTCGTGCTATGAGGTAACTATAACTCACAGACTCGCCATGCGCAATTTTTTCCTCAAACATTTTACTGCAATTATTACATATATATTATCAATGATGTTGTCAAAGATGTCATGTGTGCAGTAATATGTGGGGTAATTAGCAGTGCATTGTGAGGGCTCGAGTTATAGTTACATTAGGGCCCGAGTTATCGTTACTTTAAATAACTCTAACTGCTGAATTTCTCTGGATTTGTGCGAGTAAATTCAGAACCTAACTATAACAGCCCCTTAACCTTTGGTTTTCTCGGTGAATATCCATGTTTTAAAAAAATGCTGATTCCTAAGCATAACGTCCCTGTAACCTTTGTTTTTTCAGTGAGTTTCTATGGCTTTTTAAATATATATATATATATATATATATATATATATATATCTGTTAAAGCAAGAGTTATCCTAAGTAACTATAATTCGTGCCCTAAGGTAACTGTAACTTGCACCCCTCGCCATGCACTGCTAATTTTCCCAGATATTACATCACTCATGACATCTTCTTTGGCAACATTGATAATATCACTGTAACATATGCAGTAAAATTATTGATAAGAAAACTGTGCATGTTGAGCGCACAAGTTATAGTTAGTTGAGATAACTCTAACAGCTGAATTTCTCTAGTTTTGTGTGTGTAAACTCTGAACTGAACTATAACGTCCCAGTAACCTTTGTTTTCTTTAGAGAATTTCCAAGGTTTTTTCATTCTATTTCCTAACTATAACGTCCCTGTAACCTTTGTTTTTTTTCAGTGATATATGTATATATAGGTATAGATAAATATACAGCTAGATATACAAATAGATGAGTTTATTCATTTATGTTTATGCATATGTCCATGTATTTGTGTCTTTATACAAATATGTGTCTGCATGTGTCGTTAATATTGCATTAGTATGAGACTGTTTAATAGTTTTAAAATGAAATACACTGTCAAGTATATGTGCAATGAGCTCACTGCTGAAACTTGTCTTGACAGATATGATCTGCCTCTGTGAGACAAGTTCTGATAACAGATGTTGGTCCTGGCTCTTTTTGCAGGGATACCCCCCAAACGTTTTGCCTTCTAGCTGCTATTTTTTTCTGACCTTTTGTTGTTGGCTTTAGGACTCTGGGCACTTTACCAATGTTAACCCTGTGCTATGGTGCACATTCTCTCTGGTTAAGAATATTGGTGATTGGTTTCTCCATGATTGGCTTATTTGATTTATTATTAGGTCACTAGTATAGTGTGCCAGGTGTGCCCAGGGCCTGTAAATAAAAAGCTACCAGTGGGCCTGCAGTACTGATTGATGCCCCCCACATGAGTAGCCCTACAAACATGTCTCAGGCCTGCCACCCCACTGTCATTTTGACATGGCAAGTGCACCCACATGCTTGCCCCAAGCCTTCTCTTTTAACACATATAAGTCATCCCTAAAGTAGTCTAAAGGCAGCCCCGTGGATAGGGTGCAGTGTATTTAAAAGGTAGGGCATGTAATGTTGTGCTTTACATGTCCTGATAGTGAAATACTGCTAATTTTGATTTTCACTATTGTAAATGCCTATCTCTCCCATAGGATAACATGGGGATTACCTTCAAATATCTTTTATGTGGAATTTCCCATTGGAAGGAGATAGAGATATGATTTTGGTGTCTCTGAACTCACACTTTAAAAATGCATCTTTTGGTGAAGTTTGTTTTTCAAACTGTGAGTTTGGAAATGCCAATTTTAGAAAGTTGGCATTTTCTTGCTTAACCATTCTGTGCCCCTACCTGTCTCCTGAATACACATCTGGGTCAGGATGAATGTTGGGCTGTTTGTGAATTCACTCTAGACAGTCACACAAAGGGAGCTGAGGTGTGCCCTGCATTTCCTGATGTGTCTTCCTGAGCTACAGTGGTGGGATTAGCTGACACTTGTACTTGAACAGGGTTGTGCCTGTCCTCACACAAAGCAGTCGCCAATCCCCTGGAGTGTGCCTGGGGCCAGGGCAGGGAAGGAAGGGTCTTGTGCACTACACTTCTCTTCGAAGTTTGCCTATTTCAAAGACAGAAATGGGTAGACGTTCTGGACCTCTGACACCACATGTTAGAATCCTTCTGGACTGAAGAAATGTTGCCAGGAAGAAGACCTGGATGCTGTAGGAGGGACAGCCACTCCGCCTGTTGCTTTGTTGTGGCTGCTTGCTGCTTCTGCCCTGGGGGTGAAAGGACTGGACTTTGCTTTCTACATGTGCTTCCAAAGGTTCTCCAAGGTCTTGGACTTAGCTTGCCTCCTGTTAAGAAGTCTCAGGGACATCGAAGACTTCATCTGCCAGCACCTGGATCTCTTGCTGAGACCCCTGACTTGCCAGGTGCTGCCAAATCCAGTTCCTGGACCCTAGGGAATGAGTTTTGGTGTTTGGTGCAACAAGGAAGAAACTAGTGCATTGACTTCCTGAATGACTTTGGAACCAGCACCGCTCTCTGACCTAGTGCTGCTGCCTGCACAGGAGCTGTGGTTCCCACTGAGCGCAACGACCGCAACTTACAATGCAGGCCCAACGCCGCCACAACGTCTCCGAAGTCCTGCCACAGCGTGAGTCCCAAGTGACGTGTCACCAACGCCCATTGAACCCGACTCTGATGCAGCACTTGTTCCCCAGTGGTGTGATTGCGACACCGTAACGCCTTGTATCTTGAGCTCCTGACCTGCTAGATTCATCGACTCCAGCCTTGTAAGGAACAGATGCCTCACCACCAACGCTGCATCACCACCCCTCCATCTGTAAGGAACCAATACCTCACCTCCCCTGCCTATCAGTAAGGAACCGACGCTTCACCTCTCCCGTAGCAGTAAGGAACTGGGTCCGCTCCAGCAACGCTTTACCTCCCCGACTCCGTGCAACACCTTTGTTTCCTCATTTTCCAAGGTACTGTACCTGGGATCCGTGTGACTCTGTGACTAACCTGCATTTCATCGTGAGAGGCACCGGGATGTTGGAAGTGACTCTGTCAAGATGCCGTGATAGCCCCAATTGGAGCTATTGTGTTTCTAACCGCTATCCTAGGATTTAATCTTTGAAAATTCATATCTTTACTTGTGTATGTTGTATTTTTGTCTTTTTGGTCTTAATTTATTCAGATCAATATTGGCTATTTTTCTAAACTGATGTGGAGTACGTTTATGGTCTTATCACTGCGTTACTGTGTACAAATACTTTACACATTGCCTCTTAGATAAACCTGACTGCTTGTATCAAGCTAACAAGGGGGTGAGCAGGTGTTATCTTAGCTGTGTGACTCCCGTAAACTGACTAGAGTGAGGGTCCCAACTTGGACAGGGTACAAACCACTGCCAACTAGCAACCCCATTTCTAACAACAGAGGAGAAGCACATGCTGCTCAGCCCTGTGTTATGTTGTGGAGTTGTGGAATTTTGGTAACCTGTTTTGTTCTGATAATGTGAGGTAGAATGGAATGTGGCGGTGGAAGGTTGAGGCATTGGTGGCTGAGCACTGTTGGAGTAGGCTGTGCTTTCTATTGCCACAATGCTTATGTTTTGCAATAAGGCTTCAAGAAATCTACTTGCGTGTCTTTTTTGCCAAAACGCTACTCAGCAAGATTGGCGATGAGCTAGACACTTAAGCGACTCAAGCCCTTAACTCATGCCATGCTAGCACTGTGTTCGGACAGTCTTCCTACCACTATGTTCTTTCTACCTGCCTGTTAAGCAACAAACCCCAATTTCCCGAGTGATTGGCATCCTGATAGTGCGTTTACAACTATATAGCTGTGTAGGACTGTGCTGTGGGGGTGAGATTTACTGCTAGGCTTTGAATGGTAGGAGCTAGTGAAGGACTGTTGTCCTGTGCTCCCATTCCTGCCTCGCAGTTGGGAGCTTGTGAGGAAGTTTAGTCCCATGCTCCATTGTCTCCTTGTGGTCAGGACCTCACTGGGGGGTTGTTTTTTTGCGCTTCATTGTTGCCGCTTGGTCCTGGAGCTTGAGATGGAGTATTGTCCAATGCTCCCATTGCCGCTGTGAGCCTTGGCATATGTGGTGGGTTCTGAGGCCACTACAGCGTTATGCACCAATGCTTAGTGGTTTCAGTTTGTAGAGGATTGGCGATTGCTGATTGGTTGTTTCTGCTACATATGGATGTTTCATTGTTGCATCTCTGCTTCTGATTGACCTGCCTGCTATCTCATTGATAGCAGCCATCTTAAGCTGAGCGCTTCCTTTTTAGGAAACACTTTTATTTTAGGATCATTATGTTCTTTCTGGAAGTCTTCTGACACAGTTTGCTCCTAGGTTCTTATTTGTGTTGTAAAGGAACATTTACATAATCGGACATTCACCTGAACAAACTCTTGTGGACTTCTTTGGTATAAAAATGGGTGCATTGAATCTGCTGTCTACCCAACCATTTATGGTGGCAGAAGGAGAACTGATCATGAAATGGGAAGATTAGAAAGAGTGCTTCATTAAGTATACTTCCTTATTTGACAATGAAGAGTTTACACCTGATTACAAAAAGGAAAAGACAATGTTGTTGCATTGTTTAGAGAGTGACTGTGGGGTGGGGGTGTTGTTGTACATAATCACTTGGAAAAAAACATTTTAGTGATGAAGGTGATATCTTTACTTGTACTCTTGAAGACCTTGATGCATACATTTCTCTTACTGTGTATATAACTATAGATCATTGTAATTACTTTCACCAGAAAGAGGGTGACATAGAGAAAATAGAAGATTGTGTCTGCTTTAAAATAATTAGTTATCACATGGAGATTTGTTTAGTTGCTTGATGAACTTATGAGAGATCAGTTCATCATGCATTATAACATTTCTACCTTCCAAGATAGGCTGTGGATTCATAGAGATGGAACGCTATAAGAAGTTGGGTTTATCATTAATAAACCTAAGCTCACATCTAGAGGTTCTAAGACAATGTTATCCACAGGAAAGGATGTTGGTAGAGGAAATGTAGTAATGGCAGTCACCTAGAAACTACATTTTAAAGATGATCTAGAAAATGATAAGAAGGTTCCTTCTAAAAAATATAATTTTAACAAAAGGATGGATGATCTAAAGGGTGGATGCTGTCGTTGTGGTAGCTTGTCATTTGGCCCATGATTAAAAACTGTCATGTGAATAACCAAAAATGTTATAAATGTGGAGTAAAGGAACATTTTTCGAAGATGTTTCCAAGTCAGTTAAATGCATTGTATATTAATTAAGCCAGGAGCATGATAAGTCAGACTCTGAGAAAGAGTACCCTCAAGTTCTTAATATTCATAATGATGTGATGGAAGTAAGTGGGCAAAATAGGAAAAACCATTGAATGACATAGTAGTGAGAGGAGTATACGTAAAATTGTAGTTGACTCATGATCATCTTTCACTATTATTTACAAGGAAACTTGATTTCAGTTATTTGTTTCTAAGTTGGGACCAAGTTCTGTAAACCAGATATCAAACCACAAGAGTTTTATAGGAGAATCCGTTAAGTTACTGACGGGAATGTGGTGACACTGCTGTGGGGGCTACTGGGCGGCGGCGCTGCGCGGACCGAGGTTGTTCTGAGCTGGGAGCCAGGGGCTGGAGCGGCCCGAAGTGCAGTTCGGGGCTCGGTGCAGCTAGGGAGCCAGGCAGCAGCTCGGAGACTGCCTGCAGGCCGCTGCTGGGCCCTTACAGACAAAGGGATCTTCAGGGAGTTGCTGCCCGGGCTCTGCATGTGGCAGCTCGGAGCCAGCGAACGATAGCAGGTAGGCCCCTCCCCCGGACAGGGCCGACCCCGCGTGACGTCTGCGTGCTGCCCCGGCAGCTGCTTGGGCCTGACCCATCACCATCCCTCCACCCCTGCCGGGTGGAGAATGAGGTTGAGGGAAGTCGAGAGGGACCGAGAGGGGGCAGGGAGGGCTCGCCTCTCCTACTCCCAGCGCTCATTCCTCCACTGATGCTGGGTGTGTGTGTGTGTCTTCTGGTGGCCTGTGCATGGGGCGTGGACCCCGGTTTGCACCTGGAGTGAACCATCGACCACCAACGACCACTGTGGAGGCGGCGGACCGCAAGTTCCACAAGTTCCAAAGGCACCACACGGAGGCAGCAAGCAAGCCCAGGTAGGAGCAGTGGCAGGGTGGAGCAAGATGCTGGCGCTGGTGCGTATATTGTTTTGCCAGGGGGCCGGCTCAACGCCCGACAAAGCCACTGTCTCCCTTTAAGTAAGAGTACTTGGAGAAGTGAGGAGTAAGCGTGCTCGCCCCCCCCACATCCAACCCCACCCCCCCTGCCCCACCCAAGGCAGCAGTGATAAAGCAAGGTGAAGGAGAGCGAGAGCAACAAGTGCAGCAGGTGACAGCAAGTGGGAGGGGATGTGGCGGCGCTTAGTACTTTTCCTCTTGTTGCTTTTAAAGATTGTTTTGGCTCTTATGGGACATTGCAACTAGCATTCAACCAGGATTCAATTTAACCAGCATTCACTTCCTATTAGCAACTAGTAACTGAGGCTTTGTGACATCATTAGACCGGGCCCAGCCGCTAGGACAGGAGGGGGAGCGGCCCCAAGTAACAACACTCTCTCTACCACCTATATAAGCATCCACAATAGGGTCTTCAATAACACCAACTAGATCGTGGTCTGTGCTTATTCCTCCAGGCCCCCCTAGACTCTCAGGTGCCCCAGGACATCAGAGGACAAGAACTGTGACGCACAAGTTCCACAGGGAGCAAAGGCTGCAGGTGAATCTGGTAAAACAGTTAGAGGAGGCTAAGCACAAGAGTCTGAAAGAGCAGAGGGTCTGCAGGATATTTGGCGATTACTGGATGCTGGCACATAGAATCTTCTTTACATACGGGAAACATAGCAAACCGAGAAAGCAGAGAAGGCCATCTAAGGCAGCAGAACAACTTCAACCAGGCCCTGAGGCATTGGGGCTGCTCAGTAAACTTATTATGTCTAAAAAAGCAATCAGTAAGCTCTGGTGTCATAATAGCCCCTACAGCCCGACTGGCCTGCCATGTCCCTTGAGTTTGACACAGGAGAAGGAGCTTTCAGACTCTGTGAATTCTATAGAATCCACAGCTCCCACAGATCTGTTTTGTTTTGTTGAGAATGACTGTGAGAGGTAATCTATGCATGAGCACCAGAAGGGTTCAAAGAGGAGCCTGAAGTGAAAGATCCGAAATAGTCACCAACCATACATACACAACTACTTTACAAGAACTAGGAACGGACTAGGCACTGTGGGGGAAATAATTTAGTTGAATCCACTATTTCCGAGGGCAATCAAGGATTACAGTCCGCTATTGCCTCACCGAATTGGCCGCTCGATCCAGCAATTAAGTCAACACAATCAGAACAAGCACAAAATGAATCCGGCGGAGCTGCAGGCACAGACCCCAGTCTTGATGCCTCACTTATTGGGGAGCTGAAAGAGCTGGCGGGTACCGCAATAGGAGGCAGCATGGTTACGCACAACAAGAATCAGCATTATGGTACCCCTGGAACTATCACTGGCAATAATACTAACACCACATAAATTCACCTAGTTAAAGTAAAGAGATCAGCCCCGACGCCTGAACAGCCACGCAGGGGGCTGGCTGTTCATTCAAGAGATAGCCGAGAGCAAACATTAGCTGTGACTTACCAGACAGCGCCATCCCATACGGTGGATCTGTAGGCTCAAGAGCCCATTGATATCAGTTGGACCCCCTCCTTCCCCGTGTTGGGGCCCGAGTGGGTGCTGCAGGATTCCATTGGTCCAGGAAGGCTGGAGTCTGCAAGATTCAAGCCTTGAAGAACAAGGCTGCGAGGAGGAGTCTGGAAGAGATTCTGGGGAGGAAATAAGAGAAAATCATGCACCCAATGTGGGTCCGGAGGCAGGGGGTGGCACTGATTGCATTACAAATATCATCAACAACTCCCTGCTGGTGGCAGTCAAGGCGCTTACATGGCAATCCCATAAGAGGGAGATTCAATTAGAGTTAATCCACATGATGGCTCAGAACGTTCTCCTGTTAGGCAATAGATTGAATGCACTAATGGGGAAGTTAGAAGGGTGGGACCAGGGGGGCACATTGGGCAATGGAGTGGATGGGAGCAATATAGAAGCAATTTTAAACAAACTATCAATATTGCCAGAGCTGCTAACAAGTTTAATCCAATTCTGCAAACCAGAGGGGGAAACAGACAAAACAACTAGTTGCATGTTACTAGGAGGCAAGAAGCATGACAGAGCTCCCCCCAAAGTAATCTGTAAAGGGAGACCCCCCCACACCCAAGGTCGAGGGGTTGGTTAGCAAGGAGCATGGTCCAAGAAACAACCTCCCTGCCACGGCGCCCCCGCTATCCCCCATTATCATTGTGGAAAACAACAGTCTAGAATTGTTAAAGTTGGAGACGGTTGCAAAACAGTTGCAAAATGTGCCTCCTTTTTCTGCGCTCCTACTATTCCCCACTATTACTGTGGCAAAAAACAGTCTAGAAGAGCCAATTCTGGAGACAGTCTCAAATGAGTCACAAAATGAGCCAGCCTTTACGGTGCTTCCACTATTCCCTACTACAGTGGTTCCCAACCTTTGGACTTCTGTGGACCCCCACTTTATCATTACTTGAACCCGAGGACCCCCAATGAATTATTATTGGAATCCGGGGATCCCCAATTGAGTCATTACTAAAAGCTGGGGACCTAATCTGTTAATATTATGTAATTTTCTCAGAAGTCGCGGACCCCCTGAGGAGGCTTCGCAGACCCCCAGGGGTCCCCGGACCACAGGTTGGGAACCACTGCCCTACTATAATTGTGGAAAAAAGCAGTCCAGAAGTGCAAAATGTGGAGACAGTCTCAAATCAGCCGCGAAAGTTGAGCACTTGGCACGCTCAACAGCCACCATTGACAAGAAGACAGAAGAAGAGACTGAAAAAAACACTCAAAGCTACAAAACAAAACATTAGTTGGAAACACACTGGGAGAATACCCAGTGAAACCGGAAACTCCCCAGATACACTGGAGCCCTATCCTGTTTTTAAGCAGAGATCAGCTGCTACTCCCACAATGGGTGCTTTCTCAGTTGGGAAAGATCTGTCAACCAACATCAAGCCTAAACTTCAAATCAACGACAATAAGGTTGCTTTGGCTTGCAAAGAAGATCATAACCCTCCGCCCGCCAGCTCCGGGATGGAGGATCCCATCATAGAATTTAGTCAACCACCCCCTACAGTAGGAGATAGGCCCAACAGAATAAACGTTCCAAAGTTAAACAAGGGGTTGCCACAAGTCGTAGAGGTGGTGACTGTGATGGAACAAGACTACACGGGGCACGGAAACAGCACAGGGGCCCAGTTCCATTCCAGCAACATATCCACTCGGCATGAAGGGTAGGAGTAGCATCATTGAAGGTAACCTAGACAGAGAGCTAAATAATAAGCCACTTGTCAATAATGGGGACCTAGGTCTAAAGCAACAAAGCAATAGTGATAATGCAATTGACTGGCACTTGACCTTTGAAAACACCACATTCGAACCTCATGGGTCAAAGAGGATAGCACTGAGTAGGCCTCAATCTACAGAAAGATCAGGGTAGGGCCAGGTGGAGGCTTGGAGCAGTCAGAATAGACATCAGCCTCAAATAGAACAAAGTCCTGAGTGAGACCACGAATACACTAGGGTATTAAACATAAAGCCAGCAAACGCTCAGGAAATTACAGATCAGTTGACCATAATCTTTCATCCATTATATGCTTCCCAGGGGCCATGCGATATCCTCAATAGATCAAATATTCTATGATTATTACATCATATATCGGAATTTTAAAAATTAAACGTCGGAAAACCTATTAGTGGTGAAATTCAGCACTTTCACACGGTTTTGTCAGAACGAATCCACATTGACCATATGGTCTGTACAAAGTAATATCGATAGAATTTTTAAATACGAAGGCCTCCTGGAAAATTGGGGTATAAAAATGAGCAAGGAAGTCAGAGAACGGTGAGGAAAAATTTCAGTGCCTTGAGAGGACCCCAGTCATGAAACCACTATTTTTAGAGATAAAAATAACCATACAGCTGACAGGGAACACTGGTGAACCCTACCTGGATGGGACTAGGAATATAGGAATGCTTCACTCTGATGGGTTAAATGACGGTCATGGTATTGTGAGGGGGCAAGGATGGGAATGGCTCCCAGCAGCCCTGTCTGCTAAAACAAAGATGTGTATTTATCTCTGAATGGCCTTCTATAAAATCCAAATGTAATACTATAAAAATAATTATCTGGAACGTGGCCGCTTGGTTTCCCTAATAAACAGCTCTAGCATTAAGAGCTTTGTAAACGAGGCAGGTATTATGTGCGTCCAAGAAACATGGGCAGCAGAACCCCTAGCCATAGAGGGCTTTACAACATTTCAGTCGCCTGCTTACAAAAAAAACTTGTTCGAAGATTCATTGGAGGTCTTGCTACATACATTAAGTTAAACTTGCCCATTAAATTAGCAATGTGGGAGAAATCTACGAGCAACATGCAATTGATAACAATACATGGCCTAGCCTTATGTAAAAAAGCACCCCAGTAACAGTGGTAAACCAATACATCAACCCTCATCAAGGAAAGAAACAGATGATTGCTAAATCTATACTGATCCTACTGAAGGAGTTTGTTTGCAAACATCCGGGTCATGAATATGTGTTGACAGGCGACTTGGCCAGGAAGGGGCGCTCTGTCGAGACGCAGTAAGAGTGGCCATAGAATCTTTCCTTAATGAACATGACCTCAAAACGACGGATCGTAGCAGCTTAGTAGCGGGTACATGCATTCCTACTTTTGGAAATATATCCACAATAGACTATCTTTCTAAGCCCAGCACTTCTGTGCAGGTGCTTAAGCCACAAGGTGGTTCATAGAACTGAAAGTGACCATAATCCGGTGGTAATAGACGTTGATCTGGGGCAATGAGACATGATCTGTATACAGTTAGTGGCCGCCAACTCACCGAAGGCCCTTTAACAAAACATATTAAATGACACACCAGGCAGCAGCACTGACTTCTAAAGCAGTGAAAATCTCCTATGCATTAGCAAAACTCCATCAATGGCATAAGGCACTAACGTTGGAGCCTTTAAGGAGGGTGATAAGGGCAAATGTGCTGCCTACAATTACCTATGGCCATTTGGGATTTCCGGGTAGATTGATTACCACATTAGAGATTGCGCAGATGAGAGCTTACAAAAGGATCCTCGAGATCCCCAGACCAACAAGGAATGCAGGGATACATCTGGAATTAGACATAATAAGCATGGACTTAACATGCAAAATGGATCTGATAAAGCTCTATCAGAGTGTCTGAAAGGCGGAGCCAGGTAGCCTCGGGTAGGGGGGACTTGAAAGCAATCTTTGAAGACAAAACAAGTAGTTGGGCCATCTATCTGATAGAGGCCGAGGAACAGTTCAACCTGGCTCCCTCCTAATCTACAGAACCCACTATTACCATAGTGGTGCTGGAATAAAAATTGAAAGAGCTTGGCATGCAAGCCTCCAGAGACAACGATATCTCAGTAGTGAGGGATATCCGTGGAGCCGATGGCTTGCTTGAATCCTATGTAACTACCAAAGGTCAGCCCTATTTAAAAGCACCCTTAGGAGAGCGAGTGTTCCAGAACACTCTGCAGATGCGCCTCTTAAACCTACCTTCCTGGGATTATCGAAGTAAGTGGGAGATGGCACAGGGGCACGTGCATGAATGCACACTTTGTAATTTCCTTACTGAATCTATAATACACCTTGTATGCTGCTGCCCACGTTTGGCTTCAGAAAGATGTCAACTTTTAAAACCTCTTTTCTTGAAACATGGGGTGAGAACATGTAATAAAGCCTTAAGACTCATATTTACTGCAGTGGTCCCCATGGAGCTAGCCTGCTTCAGGAATTTGTTTACAAGGTGTGTCTAGACTTATGTCAGGCAAGGAGCCGAATTAGCATGGGTATTCACAGAAGGGGGAGGCCTATAAAGAAACGGCTCTGACGAAATGGCTCCTACCACTTAAGCTATCCCACATTTCCACTTAATGGTCCTGGATGACGAGCTGTGAGAGGTAATCTATGTATAGCAGCTTCAGGCTCATGGTCGCAGGCTTCTGTACTCCTTCAGTACGATCTAAGCGACGGAGTGGAGTCTGTATTGTTTCCTATATTAGTTTGATATAGCTCATCGACCTGAGAAGTTAACAGCTATTTGGGAAGCTCCATTGAGTCTGGCAAGGCTCTGTGGTGTGTGTAGGTCCCACAGAATGTATTTTTTGTACGTCTGTCTTTAAAAGTTGAGCCAACTGAGGGCCTCGGGGAACGTTGGATATGGTATTGGGGCCAATGATTGAACAATTAGTTGATGCCCGCATAGGGAGACACAATGGGTGCTTACTTTGTGCAACAGTTTGAGTTTTGGGGATTCCATGGTTTGATTCTTTTGTTGTTATTTTATTGTATTCAGTTAGAAGGTTTTAGGATTACGCACTCTTATAGGTCCTAGGTGGGAGTATGCTGGTTAAAAGCTTTGGCATATGAAGGGCGTTTTCTTGTTTTTTTTTGCTTTATTTTTATTGTATTCTAACTTGCTTCCACAATTTTAATTAGTCATGCAATAAAGATTCATTCATTCGTTCAGGTTATGTTGTGAAACTATTTACTGATTAGTTCCACTCTGGGTTTTCAGGCAATATTAAAGAGTTAAAGGGGTTTGTGCATAAAATAATACTCAAAGATAATTCACAGCCTTGTATTCATAAAGTTAGAAATATTGCTCTTAGCATTAGAGATGAAGGTATTAAGGAATTTAATAAACTGGGGAAGTCTGGGGTGATTGAAAAGGTGGAATCTTCTGGCTAGGTTGCTCCCTTTGTTGTGTGGAAGGCGAACAGGCCATGTTAGGCTGTGCTTGATTTTGAGGGAGTTAAACAAAACCATTTTAGTTGACGAGTTCCCTTTCCCCGTACTAATGAATTGTTGGCAGTGACTAAGGGTTTGGATTGGTTTTCTACAATTCACCTGACAGCCTCTTAGCATCAGGTTCCACTACATTCTGAAAGCAAACACCAAACAGCATTTTTTAGACCTGTGGGCTGTTATCCAGTCCGGTGGATGCTGTTCGTGTTGGCCTTGGCGGCAGCGATGGATCAGCATCTCATGTACAAACTATTTAAGGACATGAGCAATGTCACTTTCAGACTGACATACTGGTGATGGGAAAGAACAGGGAGGAACATGACAAAAATTGAAGGTCATGTTAGAGATCTTAGATGAGCATGGTTTGATAGCAGAGGCATCCATTATTATTATTATTTTTTTATATATTTTTTATTAACACTTTGTTGTCTTACATTTGTATGTCTGTTCATGGTAACATCTTGTACTCATTATACATATCCATCAGATAATCCGCATTTGTGATATATATTCCTTGTGATCCGTTGAACATCTCCTAGCTACTGTTAACTTTCCTTATGCGTTCATTGATCACTGACTCTAATAAGCTGATCCCATTGTCTTACTATGCTATGTTCCTCGCTGTTCTGCGTTATCCTTTTGAATCACGTGAGTAAACAACAATCTTAAATCAGTTCTAAACTATAGCTTGAAGGAAGAAAAAAAAGAAAGTAAACAAACAAAAAACAAGGAGTCAACGTAACGGCTTTGTGTGGGTGGGTCTTGTAGCTGATGATATAAAAGGCACAAAAACATAGGAAAAGGGGGTCAGGCCCAGGGCGCACCAATGTACAGGGGGACGGCCAACCACTCACTCCACCCCTCGCCACCGATAGTGGTGTAACAATTTACGTCTCGTCTGTCACTATACTACGTCACTCGGTGCGGTCTATTTATGAGTTCGGCCACTTTCCGGCCCCTATTTGGGAACCTTCCCCCCTGGGTCAACCTCGTAGAATGTGCTGATCGTCTCCTACTTCTACTTCGGGGCCTTCTGGTCTCTTGATAAGACCATCCCAGCTCGTCACCAGGTCTTCCCACTCCGGGGCGATGGGAACCTGACGGATGCCCCTGGCCTCCTCGGCCTTCACGACCTGCAGCTCAGCCCTAGACCATCTCGAAACATCACCTTTCCATTCAGCCAGCGAGGGGTGGCCAGAGGCCTTCCAGCCCTTTGAGATCAGTCTTTTGTAAAGGGCCAGGGTCAGGTCCAGGAAACGCCCTCTCACCTTCCCTCGTAGCGTAGCTGCCCTGAGGCCCAGTAAGCACAGATCAGGGGTGAGCCGCAGCTCAGTCCCAAATAACTCGGATAGGATAGTCATTATCTCCCTCCAACCAGACTGAAGCACCGGGCATCCCCACACCATATGGTCGAAGTCCGCATCTCCACCCCAACATCTCGGGCATGTCCTAGGGGTCCCCCCGTAGATGCGGAATAGTCGATGAGGTGTAAGGTACATCCTGTGTAGATAATTGTATTGAATGTATCTTAACCGCGTGTTACGCGAAACCACCCGAGGGTAAGCCAGTGTTTTGTTCCACTCTGAGTCAGACAAGTCCCACCCGATCGTGTTCCCCCATCTTTCTCTTAAGGAATGTAAAGGATCTAGCATGGCCTCAACCTGGGCCCGGTATATTTTGGCGATCAAATGAGGTTCCTCCCCTGATGTCAGCAATAGGTGTAGCACCACATGGGTAGCAGGCTCCACGTTTATTGTGTGCCAGTGGTCTTTCAGAGTATGCACTAGCCTCCTGAAGAGCAAAAACTGACCCCGGAGAACACCCCCACCCGATAGGTCAGTGAGTCCCTTCAGCACACCCTCCTCAAAGAGCCCCCCAACTGTCTCCATCCCCGCTCTAGTCCAAGGACCAAGCCCCAGACTCCCTGGTCCTTTCCCCCGGGCTCTAGAGCCAGTGCCGACAGCGGCAAAGCCGGGGAATATGGCGGGTCCACTCCAACCCTTCTTGCGCACCTTTTCCCGCATGCCATCGCAACACTAATCATTATGTTGTCCCCAGGTGGGGCAATTTTCCTGCCTGCCATGTGCGCTACAATCCAAGCCATATCCGTTACCCCATGGGCAGTACACAAGTCCAGGCGTCCTCTGCCCACCAGCCAACCAGACACCCACTGTAGTTGGGATGCCAGATAATATGCCTCAATGTCAGGGGTGCCCAGCCCACCCATGCGGGTCGGTCTGCAGATGGTCGTCAATGCAGTGCGTCTGCGTCCATCGTCCCATACTAGCTCCCTGAGCAATGCGTTCAAATCGCGAAACCATGCCGGGGGGATCAGTAACGGTAGGTTAGCGAAGTAATAGAGGAGTCGGGGAAGCATAATCATTTTGGACAGCGCCACTCTGGCCATTATTGTCAGTTTCAGTGAGCGCCAGAACCCAACCGAGGACCGCAAGGATCGGAGCGCTTTGCCAAGATTACCATCCCTGATATCGCACAACTCATGGAATATTTGAATGCCCAGGTATTTGAAGGTCCGTGGGGCCCAGTTCACGTCTATCGGGCATACTCCTGGGCGCGCGCAGCCGGGTAGCATGGGAAACACATATGTTTTACTGCGGTTAAGGCGTAGCCCCGATACCTCCCCGAAGTCCTCCAAGACCCTTAGAACCTAGGGGAGACCACCAGCTCCGTCCCTAAGATAAATTAGTATATCGTCTGCATACAGGGAGACAACGTGCTCAATTGGCCCCCATTTAATCCCCTTACCCACACCCTCCCCCCGCAACTGGGCCGCCAAAGGCTCAGTCGCCAGGGCAAACAGCAGCGGGGACAGGGGGCACCCCTGCCTGGTTCCACGAAACACTGGGTATGCACTGGAAATTGTTCTGCCCGTCTTCACTCTCGCCAGTGGGGACGAGTACAGCAGGTCCACCCATCTAACCCAGCTCTCCCCGAGATCCATTCTTAACATCACCGCCCTCAGATAGTCCCACCTAATCGAGTCGAAAGCCTTCTCGAAATCCACAGCCAGCAAGATCCCCGCTGGCGGTTTCAATTCGTTGGGCATGTGCAAGATAGTGAAGATTCGCCTAAGATTCAGGGAGGTGCTGCGACCAGGGACAAAACCATTCTGGTCAGCGTGTATCAGTGTGGTCATGAGGGGGAGCAGTCGGCCGGCCATAATCTTAGTAAGGATCTTAAAGTCACTGTTTAGCATCGTTAATGGACGGAAGTCAGTCACGATGCTTCCCTATTGTTTGTCTTGGCCTCACGCAGTGTGCATGGCAGCTCTCCACGGTGTATTGCCTCCGCGTACATCTCCGCCAACCTGGGAACCAGTAAAGGTTTATATTTTTTGTCAAAATCCATGGGAAGACCGTCCGTACCAGGGGCCTACCCAGGGGCCAGCTGCGCTATGGCCTCATTTATCTCCTCCGCAGTCAACACCCCCACCCCCTCACCCCCACCCCAAAGCTGCCCCCTGGCTGTCCCTACCCTTTGGACTCAGCATCGGCAGGGGGATCTGCATTAAAAAGTTGTCAAAGGCCTCCGTCTCAAGATTGCTAGGTCTCCTATACAGGTGCATATAATAATCCCTAAATGCGTCATTAATGGGGCATGGACTAAGTCTACGATTTCCCCCTCTGTCCAGTACACTCGTGATGGGCTCGCTATCTCCATTAGGGCGCACCAGCCATGCCAGTAGTTTACCCGATCTGCCCTCCTCTGACTGTAGGGATGCCAGGTATTTTTGTGTGTTGTGACACCTGAGCCGTTCCTCAGCTTGGGAGTGTTCTCTGCGGGCACGGTCGTATTCCTCATCTCCTTGTGTTACCAGACCCTGTCTCAGTTCCCCTTCATGCATGACCTTCTTCAGGGCAGTTAGTTCCCTCTCAGTCGTGCGCCTCACCCCCGCCGACTGCCCGAGACAGAAGCCCCTTGTCACCACTTTGAGTGTCTCCCATTCCATGGCCCTGGAAGGAGTGAATCCCTTGTTGGTCTCAGTGTGTTCTGCCAGATGGCAGCGCAGTGCCTCTCTGGACGCCTGATCTTCGAGCGCCACGGGTGGCCAGTCTCCACGACGGTATGGGGGGTCTGTCCTGCGATACCCTCAACGATAACAATAGTGGATTATGATCCGATATGGTGCGGGCAAGGTATTCAGAGTGAGTCACACTACGAGCCAGCCCGCAGTGCAGACCACCCTATCAATTCTGGTGTGCACCCGGTGGAGGCCCGAATAAAACGAGTAGTCCCTAACGACTGAATGCTGCACCCGCCAAATATCCACTAATCCCCAAGTGCCCAGCCACTCAACCAGTCTTCGAGCTATCTTAATTGACATTGCCCCTTGTAGTGGCGGGGTGGACCTGTCCATGTTTATATCTAATACTGCGTTGAGGTCCCCTCCTATTAGTACCAGTGCGTTGGCGGGTAAGGTGTCTTGATAAGCCTGTCATGAATGAGACCTGGTCTTGATTAGGGGCATAAATGCAACTCAAAACCATCGGGGGTCCCGTGTAACTTCCCCTCCAGTATCACAAACCTGCCCTCTCTGTCTATGTTTGAGGAATCAATCGTTAGGGGGACCCCCGCCCTGATCCAAATCAGTACGCCTCTTGCATAAGCTGAGTATTCTGTGGCAAACACCTGCCCCCTCCACATGCGACTCAGTTTCTCTCCCTCCCCCGGTGCCAGGTGGGTCTCCAGTAACATTGCTACCTGCACTCCCCTTCTCTTTAGATAGGAAAGAATTCTATGTCTTTTGGCCGGAGTGCCCATCCCCCTGACATTCCAGTTTATGAAATTGTAGTCTGCCATCTTGTTCTTACAGTCTGGTCAAACCGGGCCTGGCGCGCCCGGGATTCTGATTGACCCCCCCCCGCATGCTCGTACCTTTACTGTGGTCGGTCTTCTCCCCCCACACTGCCGATTTAACTCGTAACTGCAAACCCCAACTCCCCATACCCAGGGCGCCTCCGGAACTGTAGGTTGCCCAGAAAACTGTGCAACAGTGCAACTTGTTCAAACACATAACTGCAGTACTCGCCAGCCTAGTTGGACAGGCGAGAATCTAGTCAGGGGGGGGTGGCCATGTCCGGAGAGGGCCACTCGTTCACTCAGCATGCCATGTCTCCGGGCGCCTGTGCAGGCCTGGATTATCCGAGTTTGTCGGCCGTTTGTGGGGTCACCTTCGGGATGCGAGACAAGCACCCCGAGTCCCCGGCGGAGGACATCATTGTGTCATCAGACTCTTCTTCAGAACCCTCCTGGGGGGACACCTCCCCGCCCACTCGGGCCGCCGCCCCCAGGGCCACCCTCCTAACCATCTCTCTCTGAGTTTGCATTGGCACCAGTCGTGTGCGATCTCTGGACCTCTTCCCCCTCGGGGCCCGGCGAGTCCTTCTCACGCGCGGGCCGCGCCGTTTGGGACACATGTCTCTCGAGCCATTCCCATGCCTATTCCGGGGACTGGAAGAACGTGGTCTTCCCCTCCACAATCACTCTAGGTCTTGCTGGATATAGCAGCGAGTACTGGATCCCTTTGTCGCGTAAGGCTCTTTTAACTGCTAGGAATGAGGCTCGCTTGTTCTGAACATCTAGAGTGAAGTCCGGGAATAGTGTCACCTCTCCATTTGCCACGTTAAACGGGCCCATCTCTCTGGCTTTCTGTAAAAGGATGTCTCTGTCCCTGTAGTGCAGGAGTTTGGTGATTACAGCACGGGGAGGTCTGCCAGGGGCACCCAATGCGCCCGCTCCAGCGTGTAGAAGGCGGTCAGGCACCCCGGTGCGACCACCGTGCTCAACCATTTCTCCAGGAATTCCACCATGTTCGTCCCCTCGGTCCCTTCGGGGAGGCCCACCACGCGCACATTGTTCCTCCTGTTTCTTCCCTCCGCATCTTCGGCTCGTTGTTCGAGCCTTGCCACTCTGCCGGCCAGAGAGGTTACCTCCGCCGCCAAGTCTTTCAGCCTTGGTACGATGTCCACCAACGTGGATTCCGTTTCTTTGACTCTGTCAACCAGTTTATGGTGATCAGCTCTCAGGAGACCCACCTCAATCACAACTTGGTTGATGTCGCGTTGCAGTGTTGACTTTGTGTCCTCTATCGCCCCAAGTATCTTGTCTAGGGTGTCTTGGACTTTGGCATGTGACTGGTTCTGTGAGACCGCTTCTCTGTCCCCGGGCAGCGCCGCTGGGTCCATGGTTCTGTTCTTGTGTCGGCCCTTGGGGGGCATCGGTCAGGCAAGGGGATGTACCCCGGGGGCCCGGGAAGCGGCCCAAATGTTATTGTGTGCTCTTCTTCTGTCATGTCCCCCCGTTTTGGTCTCCACTGATTTCACCTCTGCTCCCGGGTAGCCCTAGGCCGGGCTCCAGGCGCCCCGCCGGCCGTCCCCAGCTTCCAGTCGCAAGGCCAGAGGGCTCTACGTTAACAGACCGTGGCTGATTGCCACCCGCTTTGGTTCTAGCTCCTCCACTTGTTACTCGCACCGGGCCCCTCCCACCAACTGTGATCAGGAATGCACCGCAACCGCGGCCCGGTCGTCCCCCCACGCGGGGCACTCACCATCTCTCCAGCGCTTCCTCCGTGATTATGTCTACACTCTTGGTTGTGCCCAGTGTCCACACTCAGGGGTCGATGGTGCCCCAGGGCGTCCAGCAGTTCGACAGTCCTCCCCTACCAGGCAGCCGGTCACCATTCCCCTGTGGGGTGAGCCTCCTCCGCCGCGAGCTCCACTGGACATTCCTTTCTGCTTCAAGTCATACTCTTCAGGGGGGTATTGCCCCCCCACTCCCAGAGAGTCCCCCGGTGATCCTGCACAGTATGAACATGGACCGGCTCCTTTTCCGCACCGGGTTGTGTCCTCACCTGCTACTCAGGCCTTCTACTTCTTCTCAGGGACCTGAGAGGGCCCAGCGGGGCCGACGACCAGCAGAGCCCATCTCCGTACGCGTGACTCATGGGGTCCCTCGCCCCCCTCCAGCAACTCCCCAGGCGGCCCCCTCGGGGAGCCTGTGGGTCGCAACGCCGATTCGTCTCCCTGGTGCCCCGCCCGGGCGCAACGCTCGCAGGTCAGCCCCAGCAAACCAGGGCCGCGCCCACCTCACCGACTCTGGAGGGAAAGTGTTTGTTGGGGCGAGGACCCACCAGGGCCCCCAGCCCTCGCCGGCCGCTCCGATGCCTTCAACGCGGCAGGGAGACCCGGACGTGGTCCCCGCCGCACATGGGCCGTCCGCTCCGCACTCGTGGCGGCCCGCAGCGGAGGCTTGGCCGCGTCGTCGGCTGGTCCTCTGCACAGCGCACGCGCTCCAAGTAGGGACGGCCCGGGCTGGCTTGTTTCTCAGGAGTTTTGCCGTCAGCCCCTCCGGAGCGAGATATTCAGACGTGCGCCATGTTCATAGCAGAGGCATCCATATGTAAGTTTCTGAAAAATTAAGTAACATATTTTGGGCATGTGATAAGCTCCAGAACTATTACTCCAAAGAAGAGTTGGCAGAGGAAATTACGTGCTTTTTTTGGGGGTCTTGCAGAATTTTATTCAAAGTCTGTGCACAGTGTTCTGGAGAAAATGTATACCATCAGACAATTGTGGAAAAAAGGTTGCTTATTTGAGTGGACTGAAGAGTGTCAGACAGAATGACAGCATCAAGCGTAACATACGTGAAGCTCCTACTGTACATGAGTCTGGTCGTGGATGCATAGGTTTTATCACAACCAATGCTAGCTGGAAAAGTTAATTGCTTTTGCCTCACAAGCTTTGACACCTACAGAGGAGAAATGCTCTGTAATAGAGAGATTGGGATGTGTTTGGGGTCTCACACACTTTAGTTCATATGGGGAGCTAAAGTAGCACTGAGGTGTGATCATAAACAGTTAACAAAGGGCCAGATGTACCAAAGGATTTTACCCATTCTGTGTCTATGGGAAAAAGCTTTCATACATATGGCCCAAAGTTCTTACCTCAAGAGGAATAAAAAGACTTTAACTTCAACTTGTAGATTATATACTTTCCTTTGAACAGAATAACCGGTTTTTATTACCGCTGCTGTAAGTGCTATTTTGCACTGGGGTTGGAAAGGGTGGGGGGTGAGGGGTGGGGTGATTTGGGGTGATCATTTTATTTTGGAGAGTTTTTATGATGCCAGTGTTTGAATGAATTGTTTTTTAGGAAGCAATTTCATTTTTTATACCAGACTTCTCCAGAATGGTTTTGGCTTTAGAGCTTTACATTCTTTATTGTGGTGCCACTTTCTGATGTAATTTTGTCAGTCAGTGGTCTAGTTTCTGTTTAGGCGAGGACTGTGGGGGAGCTGCATGATTAAAAGGAAACCAGCAGTGCAGACGCACATAGCAGTCGTGCCAGAGGCAATCCTGTCTGCTCCCGTCCGTGCCTGTTCCGTACTCAGCACCAGTCATGCTGCTGGCTTGCTTCCAGGTCAGCATTACTCTAGCCTTTATTCTGTAGCTGGTATGTCTCTTGGTGGTAGCCGTTGTTGTAAGTTGAATCTTGATGTGACAAAGGGTGTCGGGCCCCCCTTCTCCTCATGTTGCTAACAAGCTAACAGTTTCGTATGGAAAGAAGTCCTCTCAGTTAAGGGCGGGCGTCAGGGTGTCAACTCCAGTCTGTCCAATAATCACTGTAGAAACATCAAGTGACAGTGGGCACTTATGAATATGAGATCACTCCTTAAACACTCTATAGTTATTTATAGTTTGTGGCAGACAAAAATCTAGATTTTCTCTCTAACTGAAACAATGTTAAATGAATGTTGCAATCCACATATGGCATTCGCGATTCCCATGGGCTATACTATTTACTGTGCTGACAGGGATGGAAACAGGGGAGTTGGGCTAGCTGTTGTTTTTGCGGAATACCTAACAGTGATCGCTTTTCCATACTTATAATTTAGAAGGAACTGAAAGCCTGGGTTTCTGTTTGAAGTATTTACAGTGAGATTCCTTTTTTGCTCTACTATTTATCGTCCCGGTTTCTATTCTCAATTTTTGAACTTTTTGTTAGTGCCCGTTACTCTCTTTTGGCTCCATTGTTCTTAATTCACTATTTTAGGGGACCTTAGTTGCCATATTGATGATGTAAAGAATGGTACAATTATTTCCCTTATCAATCAGCTAGTGGCCCTAAATTTTGTCCATTTGGTGAGTGGTTCAAAACATCAAGCTGGTCATACGCTTGAGCTCGTCTTTACAACTCAGCACTCCCTTTGGGCTGATATTCCAGAGGTCGCGTTATGGTCGGACCATAAATTTGTTCCATTACATTTGGCTTCAAATCTCTTTAGATCTAGTAATCGATCCATAAAAAGGACGGATACCAATTACCGACCTTAAGAGAAATTACTTGCCATCTCCGGCACCCAGCAGCTGTCTTACTCTTCTTTCATGGGAAATGTAGTTGGGGACCGAGCCTGTTAATCATTAGCTCACCGAGGATGTTGATGGCATATTGCCTCAAGGGCATTGCCATTGGAAGAAACAGACTCGCTCAGCCCCCAAGTTTTCACCCTCCCTGGCTAAAAAATGCCTGGGCTGTAGACAGCTAGAGTTTTTGGGAACAGCATCCTACTCTGAGGCTGATAGAGAGGTATACAAACTTGCCTTAAAAAATACTATAAATCCATCCTAGTGGCAAAGAGAATGTACTTTGCTTCTAAGATAGAATCAGCTAAGAGTGATTCTTGAGCGATCTTCCAAATTTCCAAAGATTTTCTTTAGCACAATAGATGTTGACTAGTTCTTGACTTGTTACAAGAATTGTGTGAAAAGTTGGATGAGTTCTCCGATCAGAAGATCAAAACCATTTGTGCTGGTTATACTACTAATTGTAATTCTGTTGGTGTTGGAAATAGGATCTTGTTGACGAATCCTACGGCATCCTCTTTCACTGATTTAAGTTTGATAATTTGGAGCAGTCCAAATTGGCTATTAGATACTGTAATTCAGGGTTCCCACTAGGCCCAAGTCCTCCTTCTGTCTTACAAAATGCTATTGAGGTAATTACCCAAGTGTACATTTTATTTTCAATCATTCATTTTTATCCGCTCCTGTTCTGAATAAATGGAGGTTGGCTTTTTTTTATACCATTGCTGAAAAAATCTAACCCGACCCGACAAGCCTCTACAATTTTAGACCGATCTCTTGGCTACCTGTTCTAGATGAGGTCTTGGAGAAACTGGTTAATCGGCCACTTGCTGCATTTTTAGAATTATACAACCTCCTCCATTTCTTTAAAGCTGGTTGTAGACCTAACCATTCTATAGAATCTGCATTCTTGGAAGTCTCAGAATCTCTAAAGTTTATGGTAGACACTGGTAAATGTGCAGTGCTGATTCTGTTGGATATGTCAGCAGCTTTTGACGTAGTCATAACATCCTTCTTGAACAGCTGGCAGTCATTGGTATCAGTAGTTTGGGAGGGAGGTGGCTTCGATCCTTCTTAGAAAATAGGAGGCAGGTGATTACCGTCAGGCCTTTTAACTCTAAGGAAAAAGCGTTCTAAATTGGTGTTCCTCAGAGCTCGTCTCCTATGTCAACCCTTTTTAATCTCTATATGATCCCCGCCTAATAATCCTTAACAAAACTTTTATGATCTCTATTATGTCTTCTGCAGATGATACCCAAATGATCCTTGGCTCTTCATTAAGAACTCTTCCACTAGGGAGCTTAATTTTAAAACGTATTTCTCAGGTGGATGAATTTCTTAAAATGCAATGCAGAAAAAACTGAAATTCTTTGTTTTGGATCAGACAACCAGTTGTCTGTCTTGGACTGGTTGTTAGAAAAGCATGACAGTCCTCCTTCACTTACCAAATTAGTAAGGAATTTGGATGTGACGTTTGATAACGATCTATCTTTTCTCCAACAGGTCAACCCAGACTCAGGGGCTTTTTTCTTTATAATCAAGTCCCTCAACTAGTTTTTAGATTTTCGTCCACTCGCAGCTAGAAAGATTGTTATTCACGCATTGGTCACCTCAAGACGGGACTATTGTAATAGCCCATATTTTGGGCTGCCCGGACTTCTAACCAAGAAGCTGCTAGCAGTTCAGAATGTGGCTGCCAGATTGGCTTTAAAAGTCCCCGGCACCAGCTCTACCACTGAGGGTCTTAGGCACCTTCATTGGCTTCCTGTGAAAAACAGATTTAATTTAAATCCTTAACTATTGGTTTATAAGGCAGTACATCAAATGGGGCCTAAGTTTCTGTCAGACCGCTTTGCGCTGCCTACCCCATCCCCCCTTAAAGAGTTAAGATCTGGCAAGAATAGACTGCTAAGGATCCCCAAGTTCAGGATACAAACCAGATTGGGTAAATCTAATTCGGTTTTTGGGTTGAGTGATTGTTTTCACTTTATAAATGCCTTTTATTCATGACATTTGCCATGTTCAGTATGTACCAAGTGACTGAATAGAATTGCTGACTTTCTAAGCAGATTGCCATTACCCATAAAGGATGATACCAGTAGAATTCTGGGTTGGAACTGGATACAATTTTGTCTAAGGTGAAAAGTTTTGTAATTGTTGGATGGCCCAGGAAACCTTCTAGGAGGTAAGGAATTAATTATCTATAGAAAATGATCTGTTATTAAGGAGTGGACGTTTGGTTCTTCCAGGTCATTTATGTGGCAAGGTTATGTCAATGTGTCTTGGTATTGTGAAGACGAAGTGCGGGTTTAAGCAATCCTATTGGTGGCCTGGAATCGATAAAGAAATCAAAAGTGTGGTAAGGGAGCACGTGACGTGTGTTAATTCTGATAAATACCTGGTCACATTTAAACCTCCATTGCATTCTATGGGAATGCCACAGATGCCATGGGAAATAATTGGTGTGGATGTTTTTGGTCCTGTACAAAGGAGAGATGGGTTGCCCAAGTTTGTATTAGAAGTTATTGATCATGTTTCCAAATGGCCAGAGCTCAAAATCGTAAGTAAAGCGGATGCAAAAAGTGTGATAGAGTTTTTGTGCTAAACCTTTCACAGGGAAGGATTCCCCAAATGTTTCACTAGTGATAATTGAGGTAAGTTTGTGTCTGATATTTAAGAATTAATTGTTAAGACTGGTATAGAACATACTTTTCTTTATCATCCTGATGGAAATGGACTCATGGAATGTTTTAATCGAGTGATTATCAAATTGTCATATAGAATAATAATTTGAATTGGAAGAAATAAATCAAGGAAAGAGTGTGAGCGTAAAGGATAACCTTGTATGTGGTAACTGGGCATAGTCCTTTCTATTTGGTGAGAGGTAGGATGAAGTACAAGAACAGGTCTGATTCATTATTG
Source organism: Pleurodeles waltl (assembly GCF_031143425.1). Lineage (NCBI taxonomy): Eukaryota > Metazoa > Chordata > Amphibia > Caudata > Salamandridae > Pleurodeles > Pleurodeles waltl. Next base: position 853,972,668 of record NC_090444.1, read on the forward strand.
ACAATCAGTAATGGCACACGTTAATATATATGATTACATAATTCAAATCGGAGTACAGTCCAAAATTGTGTCCATGTCCAGTTTTAAAAGAACATTTATTTCAAATGAATTATTATGATCCAAATAATATCTGCATCTGCAAGCTCCAAAAGAAAGATGTGATCCTGTGTTTCAAAGTCTGTTCACAGATCCAATAATTCCAAAATGATTTCAGATTCCACTTATTAATCAATAGAATTTCATACTGATAATTCTCAAAAGCATTTTTAGGATTTCACTTGATTGTCAACACGTGTTTCATCCGGGGAGTGCCCCAGGACTTCTTCAGGACCTCCTAAAAAATATTCCCATAGATAATACGTCAGTGTAAAATTCATATAGTACATTCACAATCCCATCCTTAATGGTGAATGCAAACATACATGCTTACTAGTGGAAACCGTGCACAAAATTGAATCTACATCACAACACTTTATGATGTGCATTCATGTTGTACTAGATATTTTCATGCATATAATAGTCAAAATAGAAAGTGTATTGAACTTCTGAACCCATTTCATAAAGTGTAATACTAACACTATTCGAGTTACATAAGTGTTGAAAATAGTGCTCCATATATGAACATGCTCACAGAGTTGCTAAAGTATTCACCATAAATGTGCTATACATTATGTGTAAACCCAATATAAATCATATGTCCAAGCGATAGGTGTACATTTAATATGTAACATAAAGTATGTACCTTATATTTCCTACCATGGTAATTGAACCCTAATTTGAAAACTACAACTCGTATCCGTTATTCTGAGAGAAAGCAAAGATATAATTAGTATATAATAAGTATATAGTAACCTGTCAACCCACACTTTGTTAAAAAATGTGTGCACTGTAGTTATTTGCATCACCTATATCGCTCACCTTTCCCAATATCAGAGCTGTCTAGCTCAGTCCCAATGTGTTGTCTCATGACTATTACAGCCAGCGTATCCTACAATCAATTAGATTAGAAAGCCATTTGTAAGTTATGAGTAGGGTTCTCTTCATAGAGAAACCAATATTCAATATTACCGCTTCGTCTCTTACCTGAATGAAATTCTAGTATTCTGTAAGTGCCCGAAAATCCGTACGCTGCGAGTACGGCAACATCCAAACAATCAGAAAAGGAAACACTACTTCCGCATTGTTTAACCCCTTCTGTGCCGTGGACGTAGTGGTTACGTCCTGCGGCACAGTGCTGCTGTGCCGAGGACGTAACCACTACGTCCTCGGCACACAGCCCAGAGGGAGCGCTCTCGCTCCCTCTGTGTGCTTCCCCCCACCCCCCCAAAGTCAGGGATGGAAGGGGAAGCCCTTCCCCTCCCACCCCCGACACCCCCAACCCCCCCTGTGACGTCAGCGCGCGAGCGCGTGCTGATTAGTCACAGGGTCTCCCCCATCGCGCTGGAAGCAGAGCTTCCAGCGCGATTGAAAGAGAAATGCTTTTGCATTTCTCTTTCAATCCCATGGGGGAGGCCCTGAGAGGCTTCAAAGGGAAGGAAATGTATTTCCTTCCCTTTGAAGTCTCTCGCAGGGTTTCAAAAGCCGGATTGCTTGCTTTTTTTTTTGTGATGTTTTTTTTTTTTAGGTGGGGAGTGACCCCTTAGGCAAGGGTCGCTCCCCTAGGGGGCAATATATATTTAGGCCATTTCTGCCCCCCCTGGGGGCAGATTGGCCTATTTTGAGGAGGCCAATCTGCCCCCAAGGGGGGCAGAAACCATTAGACACCAGGGATTTTTTTTCCCCGCAAATTTTACGCAACGGGAGCGACCCCTTGGGCAAGGGTCGCTCCCAGGGGGGGCATTTTTTTGGGAAGGCCTTTTCTGCCCCCCCCCCCTGGTGGCAGATCGGACTATTATTAGGCCGATCTGCCCCCAGGGTGGGCAGAAACCTCTAGGCACCAGGGATCATTTCTTTTTTTTTTTTCTTTTTGTTATGTTTTCTTTTTTTTTTAGGTGGGGAGCGACCCCTTAGGCAAGGGTCGCTCCCCTAAGGGGCAAATTATATTTAGGCCATTTCTGCCCCCATTGGGGGCAGATTGGCCTATTTTGATGAGGCCAATCTGCCCACAAGGGGGGCAGAAACCATTAGACGCCAGGGAGTTTTTTTTTTTGCGTGAATTTCACGCAAGGGGAGCGACCCCTTAGGCAAGGGTCGCTCCCTGGGGGGGGGGGGGGATTATTTTAGGCCATTTCTGCCCCCCTGGGGGGTAGATCAGCCTATTTTGATTTGGGTGATCTGCCCCCAAGGGGGGCAGAAACCACTAGGCACCAGGGATTTTTTTGTTTTTTTGTTTTACAGATGGGGAGCGACTCCTTGGACAAGGGTCACTCCCCTGGAGGGGCAAAATGTATTTAGGCCATTTCTGCCCGCTTTGGGGGCAGATCGGCCGATTTTAGGTCAATCTACCCCCAAGGGGGGCAGAAACCACTAGGCACCAGGGATCTTTTTTTTGCGCCGTCACGCAAGGGGAGCGACCTTGTAGGCAAGGGTCGCTCCCTGGGGGGAGGGGAGGTAGGGGGGGCAAAATTATTTTAGGCCATCTCTGCCCCCCCTATTGGTATTAGGCCGATCTACCCCCAGGGGGGGCAGAAACCTCTAGGCGCCAGGGCAAAAAAAAAAATTGTGTGTTTTTTTTTTTTTGTTTGTTTGTTTTTTTAGAGATGGGGAGCGACCCATCAGACAAGGGTCGCTCCCCTGGGGGGCAAACTGTGTTTAGACCATTTCTGCCCCCTTTGGGGGCAGATTGGTCGATTTTAGGTCAATCTGCCCCAAGGGGGCAGAAACCACTAGGCACCGGGGATTTGTTTTTTGGCGCCAATGTCACGCAGGGGGAGTGACCCCGTAGGCAAGGGTCGCTCCCGGGGGGGGGGGGGGGGGGTTCGGGGGGCAAATTTATTTTAGGCCATTTCTGCCCCCCCTGGGTAGCAGATCGGCCTATTATTAGGCCGATCTGCCCCCAGGGGGGGCAGAAACCTGTAGGTGCCAGGGCAAAACATTTTTTTTTGTTTTTTGTTTGTTTGTTTGTTTTTTTATCAGACAAGGGTCGCTCCCCTGGGGGGCAAACTGTGTTTAGACCATTTCTGCCCCCCTTGGGGGCAGATTGGTCGATTTGAGGTCAATCTGCCCCCAAGGGGGCAGAAACCACTAGGCACCGGGGATTTGTTTTTTGGCGCCAGTGTCACGCAGGGGGAGCAACCCCGTAGGTGAGGGTCGCTCCTGGTGGGGGGGTGGGGGTTAGGGATGCAAATTTATTTTAGGCCATTTCTGCCCCCCCGGGGGCAGATCGGCCTATTATTAGGCCGATCTGCCCCCGGGGGGGGCAGAAACCTGTAGGCGCCAGGGCAAAATTTTTTGTTTGTGTTTTTTTTTTTTGTTTGTTTGTTTGTTTTTTTAGAGATTGGGAGCGACCCATCAGACAAGGGTCGCTCCCCTGGGGGGCAAACTGTGTTTAGACCATTTCTGCCCCCCTTGGGGGCAGATTGGTCGATTTTAGGTCAATCTGCCCCCAAGGGGGCAGAAACCACTAGGCACCGGGGATTTGTTTTTTGGCGCCAATGTCACGCAGGGGGAGCGACCCTGTAGGTGAGGGTCGCTCCTGGTGGGGGGGTGGGGGTTGGGGATGCAAATTTATTTTAGGCCATTTCTGCCCCCAGGGGGGGCAGAAACCTGTAGGCGCCAGGGCAAAAAAAAATGTTGTGTTTTTTTTTTTGGTTTGTTTGTTTTTTTAGAGATGGGGAGCAACCCATCAGACAAGGGTCGCTCCCCTGGGGGGCAAACTGTGTTTAGACCATTTCTGCCCCCCTTGGGGGCAGATTGGTCGATTTTAGGTCAATCTGCCCCAAGGGGGCAGAAACCACTAGGCACCGGGGATTTGTTTTTTGGCGCCAATGTCACGCAGGGGGAGCGACCCCATAGGCAAGGGTCGCTCCCGGGGGGGTGCGGGTTCGGGGGCAAATTTATTTTAGGCCATTTCTGCCTATTATTAGGCTGATCTGCCACCGGGGGGGGCAGAAACCTCTAGGCGCCAGGGCAAAAAAAAATTGTGTGTTTTTTTTTTTGTATGTTTGTTTTTTTAGAGATGGGGAGCGACCCATCAGGCAAGGGTCGCTCCCCTGGGGGGCAAACTGTATTTAGACCTTTTCTGCCCGCCTTGGGGGCAGATTGGTCGATTTGAGGTCCATCTGCCCCCAAGGGGGCAGAAACCACTAGGCACCGGGGATTTGTTTTTTGGCACCAATGTCACGCAGGGGGAGCGACCCCGTAGGCGAGGGTCGCTCCTGGTGGGGGGTGGGGGTTGGGGATGCAAATTTATTTTAGGCCATTTCTGCCCCCCCTGGGGGCAGATCAGCCTATTATTAGGCCGATCTGCCTCCGGGGGGGGGCAGAAACCTTGAGTCAAATTTATTTTAGGGCATTTCCCCCCCTCCTGGGGCCGGCTGAGCTAGAGGCCAAAATCCACAGGTAGGCACTTTGCAAAAAACACCTCTGTTTTCTGTGAAAAAATATGTTGTGTCCACGTTGTGTTTTGGGCCATTTCCTTTCGTGGGCGCTAGGCCTACCCACACAAGTGAGGTACCATTTTTATGGAGAGACTTAGGGGAACGCTGGGTGGAAGGAAATATGTGGCTCCTCTCAGATTCCAGAACTGTCTGTCACCGAAATGAGAGGAAAAAGTGTTTTTCGGCCAAATTTTGATGTTTGCAAAGGATTCTGGGTAACAGAACCTGGTCAGAGCCCTGCAAATCACCCCATCTTGGATTCCCCTAGGTCTCCAGTTTTCAAAAATGCGCTGGTTTGCTAGGTTTCCCCAGGTGCCGGCTGAGCTAGAGGCCAAAATCCACAGGTAGGCACTGTTTTCTATGAAAAAATGTGATGTGTCCACGTTGTGTTTTGGGCCATTTCCTGTCGCGACCGCTAGGCCTACCCACACAAGTGAGGTATCATTTTTTCGGGAGACGTGGGGGAACGCTGGGTGGAAGGAAATTTGTGGCTCCTCTCAGATTCCAGAACTTTCTGCCACAGAAATGTGAGGAACATGTGTTTTTTTAGCCAAATTTTGAGGTTTGCAAAGGATTCTGGGTAACAGAACCTGGTCCGAGCCACACAAGTCACCCCATCTTGGATTCCCCTAGGTCTCTAGTTTTCAGAAATGCACAGGTTTGGTAGGTTTCCCTAGGTGGCGGCTGAGCTAGAGGCCAAAATCTACAGGTAGGCACTTTGCTAAAAACAGGTCTGTTTTCTGTGATGTGTCCACGTTGTGTTTTGGGGCATATCCTGTCGCGGGCGCTAGGCCTACCCACACAAGTGAGGTATAATTTTTATCGGGAGACATGGGGGAACGCTGGGTGGAAGGAAATTTGTGGCTCCTCTCAGATTCCAGAACTTTCTGCCACAGAAATGTGAGGAACATGTGTTTTTTTTAGCCAAATTTTGAGGTTTGCAAAGGATTCTGGGTAACAGAACCTGGTCCGAGCCACACAAGTCACCCCATCTTGGATTCCCCTAGATCTCTAGTTTTCAGAAATGCACAGGTTTGGTAGGTTTCCCTAGGTGGCGGCTGAGCTACAGGCCAAAATCTACAGGTAGGCACTTTGCAAAAAACACCTCTGTTTTCCTTCAAAAATTTGGCTGTGTCCACGTTGCGCTTTGGGGCGTTTCCTGTCGCGGGCGCTAGGCCTACCCACACAAGTGAGGTATCATTTTTATCGGGAGACGTGGGGGAACGCTGGGTGGAAGGAAATTTGTGGCTCCTCTCAGATTCCAGAACTTTCTGCCACAGAAATGTGAGGAACATGTGTTTTTTTAGCCAAATTTTGAGGTTTGCAAAGGATTCTGGGTAACAGAACCTGGTCCGAGCCACACAAGTCACCCCATCTTGGATTCCCCTAGATCTCTAGTTTTCAGAAATGCACAGGTTTGGTAGGTTTCCCTAGGTGGCGGCTGAGCTACAGGCCAAAATCTACAGGTAGGCACTTTGCAAAAAACACCTCTGTTTTCCTTCAAAAATTTGGCTGTGTCCACGTTGCGCTTTGGGGCGTTTCCTGTCGCGGGCGCTAGGCCTACCCACACAAGTGAGGTATCATTTTTATCGAGAGGCGTGGGGGAACGCTGGGTGGAAGGAAATTTGTGGCTCCTCTCAGATTCCAGAACTTTCTGCCACAGAAATGTGAGGAACATGTGTTTTTTTAGCCAAATTTTGAGGTTTGCAAAGGATTCTGGGTAACAGAACCTGGTCCGAGCCACACAAGTCACCCCATCTTGGATTCCCTTAGGTCTCTAGTTTTCAGAAATGCACAGGTTTGGTAGGTTTCCCTAGGTGGCGGCTGAGCTACAGGCCAAAATCTACAGGTAGGCACTTTGCAAAAAACACCTCTGTTTTCCTTCAAAAATTTGGCTGTGTCCACGTTGCGCTTTGGGGCGTTTCCTGTCGCGGGCGCTAGGCCTACCCACACAAGTGAGGTATCATTTTTATCGAGAGGCGTGGGGGAACGCTGGGTGGAAGGAAATTTGTGGCTCCTCTCAGATTCCAGAACTTTCTGCCACAGAAATGTGAGGAACATGTGTTTTTTTAGCCAAATTTTGAGGTTTGCAAAGGATTCTGGGTAACAGAACCTGGTCCGAGCCACACAAGTCACCCCATCTTGGATTCCCTTAGGTCTCTAGTTTTCAGAAATGCACAGGTTTGGTAGGTTTCCCTAGGTGGCGGCTGAGCTACAGGCCAAAATCTACAGGTAGGCACTTTGCAAAAAACACCTCTGTTTTCCTTCAAAAATTTGGCTGTGTCCACGTTGCGCTTTGGGGCGTTTCCTGTCGCGGGCGCTAGGCCTACCCACACAAGTGAGGTATCATTTTTATCGGGAGACGTGGGGGAACGCTGGGTGGAAGGAAATTTTTGGCTCCTCTCAGATTCCAGAACTTTCTGCCACAGAAATGTGAGGAACATGTGTTTTTTTAGCCAAATTTTGAGGTTTGCAAAGGATTCTGGGTAACAGAATCTGGTCCGAGCCACACAAGTCACCCCATCTTGGATTCCCCTAGGTCTCTAGTTTTCAGAAATGCACAGGTTTGGTAGGTTTCCCTAGGTGGCGGCTGAGCTACAGGCCAAAATCTACAGGTAGGCACTTTGCAAAAAACACCTCTGTTTTCCTTCAAAAATTTGGCTGTGTCCACGTTGCGCTTTGGGGCGTTTCCTGTCGCGGGCGCTAGGCCTACCCACATAAGGGAGGTATCATTTTTATCGGGAGACGTGGGGGAACGCTGGGTGGAAGGAAATTTGTGGCTCCTCTCAGATTCCAGAACTTTCTGCCACAGAAATGTGAGGAACATGTGTTTTTTTTAGCCAAATTTTGAGGTTTGCAAAGGATTCTGGGTAACAGAACCTGGTCCGAGCCACACAAGTCACCCCATCTTGGATTCCCCTAGGTCTCTAGTTTTCAGAAATGCACAGGTTTGGTAGGTTTCCCTAGGTGGCGGCTGAGCTAGAGGCCAAAATCTACAGGTAGGCACTTTGCTAAAAACAGGTCTGTTTTCTGTGATGTGTCCACGTTGTGTTTTGGGGCATATCCTGTCGCGGGCGCTAGGCCTACCCACACAAGTGAGGTATAATTTTTATCGGGAGACATGGGGGAACGCTGGGTGGAAGGAAATTTGTGGCTCCTCTCAGATTCCAGAACTTTCTGCCACAGAAATGTGAGGAACATGTGTTTTTTTTAGCCAAATTTTGAGGTTTGCAAAGGATTCTGGGTAACAGAACCTGGTCCGAGCCACACAAGTCACCCCATCTTGGATTCCCCTAGATCTCTAGTTTTCAGAAATGCACAGGTTTGGTAGGTTTCCCTAGGTGGCGGCTGAGCTACAGGCCAAAATCTACAGGTAGGCACTTTGCAAAAAACACCTCTGTTTTCCTTCAAAAATTTGGCTGTGTCCACGTTGCGCTTTGGGGCGTTTCCTGTCGCGGGCGCTAGGCCTACCCACACAAGTGAGGTATCATTTTTATCGGGAGACGTGGGGGAACGCTGGGTGGAAGGACATTTGTGGCTCCTCTCAGATTCCAGAACTTTCTGCCACAGAAATGTGAGGAACATGTGTTTTTTTAGCCAAATTTTGAGGTTTGCAAAGGATTCTGGGTAACAGAACCTGGTCCGAGCCACACAAGTCACCCCATATTGGATTCCCCTAGATCTCTAGTTTTCAGAAATGCACAGGTTTGGTAGGTTTCCCTAGGTGGCGGCTGAGCTACAGGCCAAAATCTACAGGTAGGCACTTTGCAAAAAACACCTCTGTTTTCCTTCAAAAATTTGGCTGTGTCCACGTTGCGCTTTGGGGCGTTTCCTGTCGCGGGCGCTAGGCCTACCCACACAAGTGAGGTATCATTTTTATCGAGAGGCGTGGGGGAACGCTGGGTGGAAGGAAATTTGTGGCTCCTCTCAGATTCCAGAACTTTTTGCCACAGAAATGTGAGGAACATGTGTTTTTTTAGCCAAATTTTGAGGTTTGCAAAGGATTCTGGGTAACAGAACCTGGTCCGAGCCACACAAGTCACCCCATCTTGGATTCCCTTTGGTCTCTAGTTTTCAGAAATGCACAGGTTTGGTAGGTTTCCCTAGGTGGCGGCTGAGCTACAGGCCAAAATCTACAGGTAGGCACTTTGCAAAAAACACCTCTGTTTTCCTTCAAAAATTTGGCTGTGTCCACGTTGCGCTTTGGGGCGTTTCCTGTCGCGGGCGCTAGGCCTACCCACACAAGTGAGGTATCATTTTTATCGGGAGACGTGGGGGAACGCTGGGTGGAAGGAAATTTTTGGCTCCTCTCAGATTCCAGAACTTTCTGCCACAGAAATGTGAGGAACATGTGTTTTTTTAGCCAAATTTTGAGGTTTGCAAAGGATTCTGGGTAACAGAATCTGGTCCGAGCCACACAAGTCACCCCATCTTGGATTCCCCTAGGTCTCTAGTTTTCAGAAATGCACAGGTTTGGTAGGTTTCCCTAGGTGGCGGCTGAGCTACAGGCCAAAATCTACAGGTAGGCACTTTGCAAAAAACACCTCTGTTTTCCTTCAAAAATTTGGCTGTGTCCACGTTGCGCTTTGGGGCGTTTCCTGTCGCGGGCGCTAGGCCTACCCACATAAGGGAGGTATCATTTTTATCGGGAGACGTGGGGGAACGCTGGGTGGAAGGAAATTCGTGGCTCCTCTCAGATTCCAGAACTTTCTGCCACAGAAATGTGAGGAACATGTGTTTTTTTAGCCAAATTTTGAGGTTTGCAAAGGATTCTGGGTAACAGAATCTGGTCCGAGCCACACAAGTCACCCCATCTTGGATTCCCCTAGGTCTCTAGTTTTCAGAAATGCACAGGTTTGGTAGGTTTTCCTAGGTGGCGGCTGAGCTACAGGCCAAAATCTACAGGTAGGCACTTTGCAAAAAACACCTCTGTTTTCCTTCAAAAATTTGGCTGTGTCCACGTTGCGCTTTGGGGCGTTTCCTGTCGCGGGCGCTAGGCCTACCCACACAAGTGAGGTATCATTTTTATCGGGAGACGTGGGGGAACGCTGGGTGGAAGGAAATTTTTGGCTCCTCTCAGATTCCAGAACTTTCTGCCACAGAAATGTGAGGAACATGTGTTTTTTTAGCCAAATTTTGAGGTTTGCAAAGGATTCTGGGTAACAGAATCTGGTCCGAGCCACACAAGTCACCCCATCTTGGATTCCCCTAGGTCTCTAGTTTTCAGAAATGCACAGGTTTGGTAGGTTTCCCTAGGTGGCGGCTGAGCTACAGGCCAAAATCTACAGGTAGGCACTTTGCAAAAAACACCTCTGTTTTCCTTCAAAAATTTGGCTGTGTCCACGTTGCGCTTTGGGGCGTTTCCTGTCGCGGGCGCTAGGCCTACCCACATAAGGGAGGTATCATTTTTATCGGGAGACGTGGGGGAACGCTGGGTGGAAGGAAATTTGTGGCTCCTCTCAGATTCCAGAACTTTCTGCCACAGAAATGTGAGGAACATGTGTTTTTTTAGCCAAATTTTGAGGTTTGCAAAGGATTCTGGGTAACAGAATCTGGTCCGAGCCACATAAGTCACCCCATCTTGGATTCCCCTAGGTCTCTAGTTTTCAGAAATGCACAGGTTTGGTAGGTTTCCCTAGGTGGCGGCTGAGCTACAGGCCAAAATCTACAGGTAGGCACTTTGCAAAAAACACCTCTGTTTTCCTTCAAAAATTTGGCTGTGTCCACGTTGCGCTTTGGGGCGTTTCCTGTCGCGGGCGCTAGGCCTACCCACACAAGTGAGGTATCATTTTTATCGGGAGACGTGGGGGAACGCTGGGTGGAAGGAAATTTTTGGCTCCTCTCAGATTCCAGAACTTTCTGCCACAGAAATGTGAGGAACATGTGTTTTTTTAGCCAAATTTTGAGGTTTGCAAAGGATTCTGGGTAACAGAATCTGGTCCGAGCCACACAAGTCACCCCATCTTGGATTCCCCTAGGTCTCTAGTTTTCAGAAATGCACAGGTTTGGTAGGTTTCCCTAGGTGGCGGCTGAGCTACAGGCCAAAATCTACAGGTAGGCACTTTGCAAAAAACACCTCTGTTTTCCTTCAAAAATTTGGCTGTGTTCACGTTGCGCTTTGGGGCGTTTCCTGTCGCGGGCGCTAGGCCTACCCACACAAGGGAGGTATCATTTTTATCGAGAGGCGTGGGGGAACGCTGGGTGGAAGGAAATTTGTGGCTCCTCTCAGATTCCAGAACTTTCTGCCACAGAAATGTGAGGAACATGTGTTTTTTTAGCCAAATTTTGAGGTTTGCAAAGGATTCTGGGTAACAGAATCTGGTCCGAGCCACACAAGTCACCCCATCTTGGATTCCCCTAGGTCTCTAGTTTTCAGAAATGCACAGGTTTGGTAGGTTTCCCTAGGTGGCGGCTGAGCTAGAGGCCAAAATCTACAGGTAGTCACTTTGCTAAAAACAGGTCTGTTTTCTGTGATGTGTCTACGTTGTGTTTTGGGGCATATCCTGTCGCGGGCGCTAGGCCTACCCACACAAGTGAGGTATCATTTTTATCGCGAGACTTGGGGGAACATAGAATAGCAAAACAAGTGTTATTGCCCCTTGTCTTTCTCTACATTTTTCCCTTCCAAATGTAAGACAGTGTGTAAAAAAGACGTCTATTTGAGAAATGCCCTGTAATTCACATGCTAGTATGGGCACCCCGGAATTCAGAGATGTGCAAATAACCACTGCTCCTCAACACCTTATCTTGTGCCCATTTTGGAAATACAAAGGTTTTCTTGATAGCTATTTTTTACTCTTTATATTTCAGCAAATGAATTGCTGTATACCCGGCATAGAATGAAAACCCACTGCAGGGTGCAGGTCATTTATTGGCTCTGGGTACCTAGAGTTCTTGATGAACTTACAAGCCCTATATCTCCCCGCAACCGGAAGAGTACAGCAGACGTAACGGTATATTGCTTTCGAAAATCTGACATTGCAGGAAAAAGTTACAGAGTAAAACGCAGAGAAAAATTGATGTTTTTTTCACCTCAATTTCAATATTTTTCTTTTTCAGTTGTTATTTTCTGTAGGAAACCCTTGTAGGATCTACACCAATTACCCCTTGCTGAATTCAGAATTTTGTCTACTTTTCAGAAATGTTGCGGTTTCTGGGATCCAGCGTTGGTTTCATGCCCATTTCTGTCACTGACTGGAAGGAGGCTGAAAGCACGAAAAATCGTAAAAATGGGGTATGTCCCAGTAAAATGCCAAAATTGTGTTGAAAAATTGGGTTTTCTGATTCAAGTCTGCCTGTTCCTGAAAGCTGGGTAGCTGGTGATTTTATCACCGCAAACCCTTTGTTGATGCCCTTTTCAGGGAAAAAACTACAAGCCTTCTTCTGCAGCCCATTTTTCCATTTAAAAAAAAAAAAAAAGACGTTTTCACAGTTTTTTGGCTAATTTCTTGGCCTCCTTCTGGGGAACCCACAAAGTCTGGGTACCTCTAGAATCCCTAGGATGTTGGAAAAAAAGGACGCAAATTTGGCGTGGGTAGCTTACGTGAACAAAAAGTTATGAGGGCCTAAGCGCGAACTGCTCCAAATAGCCAAAAAAAGGCTCGGCACAGGAGGGGGAAAAGGCCTGGCAGCGAAGAGGTTAAAAGCCTCGGTATAATAATAGTAATAGAAGAAGGACTACAAATATATGTGTACCTATGTAGAACGGGGGAAATAGAAAGCGGACTATCCCACTACAATGTTATAATAAATAGAAGCTTGATAGAGGAATGCCGCGGTACGATAATAGTAATAAAAATAGGACTACAAATATATTTATGTCTATGTAGAACGGGAGAGGAATAGAAAACGGACTACCCCACTGCAATATTAGAACACGTAGAAGCTCGATAAAGGAATGCCTCCCGGTACTTCCCCTACAGTGTCTTCATTGTTGCCACTTGCGTAGACAATATTGTGACTCGCATATTGCTGAGTTGTATTAGACTAAATATATTAACAAAAAAAATCTAGTATCGGACAATAATTATAATTAGATCCTACCGTTAGTATAATGTAAATAAAGCCTAAGTAAGGCTTTGGTAAGTGCTAAGCATGTTCACAATTAGATACCTGCACCCAGTAAAAAAAATGTGTTTTCATCTTTTTAAACTAAGTTCAAACCTGAGTCTATAACTACCAAATCATATATCCTTACGGGTTCACTTCCCACTTCAAACCCAGTTCTATATTGCCGATACCCTCTATTTATCTCCAAGAAAATACTCCATCTCATAATCTGAGTTCAGACCTCACTCTATGGTTCCTAATCGTATAATCCACGTGGATTCCCTCCTCAAAGCCAATTCTCTATTGCCACCTCATGGGTTTAGTTAGCAAACATCAAAACCAAAGAACCTGAATTCTTTGTGAATTCCCGGAGCACCACATATCTTTATATGGGAGGCTATGGGATACCGTTCATCCTCCTGCTTTATTGCTCTCCAGTGTTCAGATATTCTTACTTTAAGTGGGCGTATCGTACTGCCCACATACATTTTATTGCATTTGCAAACGAATATATGTACCACATACTTCGTGTTGCAATCTATATGTGATTTTATTTCATATTTACCACCACCTATACCATAGAAATCTTTTTTGGCCTGCCATGCCCATCTGCACATTGCACAAGAGCCACATTTATAGAAGCTCAGGTTGTGTACACTGAGCCAACTTGATTTAGTTGCATCGGACAAATAACTGGGACTAAGGATATTACTAAGGGTATTTACTCTTCTATATGAGACCTCCAGTTTGTCACCAATATACTTCTTTAATGTCGTGTCCTGAGTAAGTATAGAGCAATGCTTCCTCATAATTTTCAATAGTCTCTGAGAGTTCTCTGTGTAACCCAGAATGATCCTTACCCTCTGAATGTCACTCTCTTTGTTCTTTCTCTCTTCCTGTGCAGCGGGCAATAGAGTCTGTGAACGAGAAATCTTCAAAAAATGTTGTCGCGATTTGCGTATAACTCCCTCCGAGTAGCCCCTGACTGCAAATCTATGTCCAATATCCTCAATAGCCTCATGAAAATCACAACTTCTGCTGCAATTTCTTCGTGCTCTAACCATTTCCCCTAACGGTATGGAATCTATCTGATGTTTAGGGTGCGCACTGGTTGCATGCAATAAAGTGTTGCATGACGTAGGCTTTCGGTATAATCTATTCTCTATTCTGTTTTTATCTACAAACTATTCGACATCTAAAAATTCTATACACGACATACTATATTTAAATGTAAATTTGATGTTAACGTCATTCTTGTTGAGATGGTAACAAAAGCTCTCTAATGTTTCACATCTCCTGTCCATAACATAAAACAATCATCGATGTATCACCCCAATATAAGATATGTGTATGCCAAACTGCTGCTTCCAGGCCCCACACCCATTTGTCCTCAAACCACCCCATAAACAGATTCATTATTGACCTCAAGGTAAGGGATTTTGTCAAAGTCAATAAAGGTAGGGTGGTGAAGAAGGGGATGAGCAGGTTGTCTAAATTATTTGGGTTGAAAAGATTTTGCGCAACTCTGCATTGCTGAGTGATCGTATGTTTTGGCATGCTATTAAGTTGTCCTTGTTCAGAGGGAGAAGGAATATTGAACCAGAGTGTGAGATGTATGATTGGTTTGAGGTGAAACTCAGGTTGGACGCAAAATACACAATCAAATTTCTCTGCACACTCTCTTGAACAGAGTATGCAATTGAATACTGCAATACTGTCTACAGCTGCACAGTCCACACAGTCTTCTAAGGTGTTGTGCAAGGTAATTATGCAGCTGCGGCCAAAGGGACAAAGGAAGGAGATTGCTCCAAGGGTTTATTATACTTGGTATCTTTTTTATTTTTATAGAATTTATTTTATGAACCAGTGAGTTCATTATAAACATTGTACCAGTAACACATTTAAACAAATGAGCCATCATATCAGACATGTTGGTAAAAAAGAGAAAAGCAGAGCAAGAATGCCATACAAAGGGTTTAATATGTGTTGAACAGTACAGTAGGAATAAATGTCTGTTAATCTTTCTCCCCGGTACCACGCACCTCACTTCATAGCTGCCTGTTTATCGCTAACCCTAGGATTCCTGTCTATCATCTGCAGAGGTGTCCTTGAGCCCCGTAAGGATCCTCCTCAATGTCTGCAAGTCCTCCTCAGCACATTCATCCTTCCTACACTGAGGAAACCTGATCTCTTCCACCACCACTGTAGGAGGCTGGACTGGCTTGTAGTGAGTACCAAGGGGTACTTGCACCTTGCACCAGGCCCAGTTATCCCTTATTAGTGTATAGGGTGTCTAGCAGCATAGGCTGATAGATAATGGTAGCTTAGCAGAGCAGCTTAGGCTGAACTAGGAGACGAGTGAAGCTCCTACAGTACCACTAGTATCACTTGCACAATATCAGAAGAAAACACAATACACGGATATACTAAAAATAAAGGTACTTTATTTTTATGACAATATGCCAAAGTATCTCAGAGTGTACCCTCAGTATGAGGATAGCAAATATACACAAGATATATGTACACAATACCAAAATATGCAGTAATAGTATTAGAAAACAGTGCAAACAATGTATAGTTACAATAGGATGCAATGGGGACACATAGGGATAGGGGCAACACAAACCAAATACTCCAAAAGTGGAATGCGAACCACGAATGGACCCCAAACTTATGTGACCTTGTAGAGGGTCGCTAGGACTATTAGAAAATAGTAAGGGTTAGAAAAATAGCCCACCCCAAGACCCTGAAAAGTGAGTGCAAAGTGCACTAAAGTTCCCCAAAGGACAAAGAAGTCGTGATAGGGGATTTCTGCAGGAAAGACACAAACCAGCAATGCAACAACGATGGATTTCCAGTCGAGGGTAGCTGTGGAACAAGGGGACCAAGTCCAAAAGTCACAAGCAAGTCGGAGATGGGCAGATGCCCAGGAAATGCCAGCTGTGGGTGCAAAGAAGCTGCTACTGGACAGTAGAAGCTGAGGATTCTGCAGGAACGACAAGGGCTAGAGACTTCCCCTTTGGAGGATGGATCCCCCACGCGGTGGAGAGTCGTGCAGAAGTGTTTTCCTGCCGAAAGACCGCCATCAAGCCTTGCTAGCTGCAAATTGTGCGGTTAGGGTTTTTGGATGCTGCTGTGGCCCAGGAGGGACCAGGATGTCGCCAATTGCGTCTGGGGACAGAGGGGGCGTCGAGCAGGACAAGGAGCCCTCTCAGAAGCAGGCAGCACCCGCAGAAGTGCCGGAACAGGCACTACGAAGATGCGTGAAACGGTGCTCACCCGAAGTCGCACAAAGGAGTCCCACGTCGCCGGAGGACAACTTAGGAAGCCGTGCAATGCAGGTTAGAGTGCCGTGGACCCAGGCTGGACTGTGCACAAAGGATTTCCGCCGGAAGTGCACGGAGGCCGGAGTAGCTGCAAAAGTTGCGGTTCCCAGCAATGCAGTCTGGCGTGGGGAGGCAAGGACTTACCTCCACCAAACTTGGACTGAAGAGTCACTGGACTGTGGGAGTCACTTGGACAGAGTTGCTGGATTCAAGGGACCTCGCTTGTCGTGCTGAGAGGAGACCCAGGGGGCCGGTGATGCAGTTCTTTGGTGCCTGCGGTTGCAGGGGGACGATTCCGTCGACCCACGGGAGATTTCTTCAGAGCTTCTAGTGCAGAGAGGAGGCAGACTACCCCCACAGCATGCACCACCAGGAAAACAGTCGAGAAGGCGGCAGGATCAGCGTTACAGAGTTGCAGTAGTCGTCTTTGCTACTTTGTTGCAGTTTTGCAGGCTTCCAGCGCGGTCAGCAGTTGATTCCTTGGCAGAAGGTGAAGAGAGAGATGCAGAGGAACTCGGATGAGCTCTTGCATTCGTTATCTAAGGAATCCCCAGAGACAGAGACCCTAAATAGCCAGAAAAGAGGGTTTGGCTACCTAGGAGAGAGGATAGGCTAGCAACACCTGAAGGAGCCTATCAGAAGGAGTCTCTGACGTCACCTGGTGGCACTGGCCACTCAGAGCAGTCCAGTGTGCCAGCAGCACCTCTGTTTCCAAGATGGCAGAGGTCTGGAGCACACTGGAGGAGCTCTGGGCACCTCCCAGGGGAGCTGCAGGTCAGGGGAGTGGTCACTCACCTTTCCTTTGTCCGGTTTCGCGCCAGAGCAGGGCTAAGGGGTCCCTGAACAGGTGTAGACTGGCTTATGCAGAAATGGGCACCATGTGTGCCCATGAAAGCATTTCCAGAGGCTGGGGGAGGCTACTCCTCCCCTGCCTTCACACCATTTTCCAAAGGGAGAGGGTGTAACTCCCTCTCTCAGAGGAAGTCCTTTGTTCTGCCATCCTGGGCCAAGCCTGGCTGGACCCCAGGAGGGCAGAAACCTGTCTGAGGGGTTGGCAGCAGCTGCAGTGAAACCCCAGGAAAGGCAGTTTGGCAGTACCAGGGTCTGTGCTACAGACCACTGGGATCATGGGATTGTGTCAACTATGCCAGGATGGCATAGAGGGGGCAATTCCATGATCATAGACATGTTACATGGCCATATTCGGAGTTACCATTGTGAGGCTACATATAGGTAGTGACCTATATGTAGTGGACGCGTGTAATGGTGTCCCTGCACTCACAAAGTCCGGGGAATTTGCCCTGAACAATGTGGGGGCACCTTGGCTAGTGCCAGGGTGCCCTCACACTAAGTAACTTTGCTCCTAACCTTTACCAGGTAAAGGTTAGACATATAGGTGACTTATAAGTTACTTAAGTGCAGTGGTAAATGGCTGTGAAATAACGTGGACGTTATTTCACTCAGGCTGCAGTGGCCGGCCTGTGTAAGAATTGTCAGAGCTCCCTATGGGTGGCAAAAGAAATGTTGCAGCCCATAGGGATCTCCTGGAACCCCAATACCCTGGGTACCTCAGTACCATATACTAGGGAATTATAAGGGTGTTCCAGTAAGCCAATGTAAATTGGTAAAATTGGTCACTAGCCTGTTAGTGACAATTTGAAAGAAATGAGAGAGCATAACCACTGAGGTTCTGGTTAGCAGAGCCTCAGTGAGATAGTTAGTCATAACACAGGTAACACATTCAGGCACACTTATGAGCACTGGGGCCCTGGCTGGCAGGGTCCCAGTGACACATACAACTAAAACAACATATATACAGTGAAAAAATGGGGGTAACATGCCAGGCAAGATGGTACTTTCCTACAACCACCCATTCCTTTATATCTTTGATCCAGCCCCACTCCCCGGGTTACACCAGGCTCATCCATGAGCTGACACCACGTCGATTTGCTAACAGGGACAGTTTTACAAATGTCCGCTCAATTTTCCTACCCTTTTGTTTCCTGACAACCCCCAATAGACAAGAGGTTGGCTCCAGATCCACCACTAGACCTTCAACACACTCCAGTCTCCGGACCACTAAGCACCAATAAGCATACACTGGAGGACAATACAAGGCTAAGTGAAGGAAGGTTGCAGGTCCTCACTGACATCGGTGGCACCTTTCTGTTTTGGTGGGGTCAGTGCTATGAAGGAGCACCCAGGGTGATATATGTGCAGTGTATATAGTTAGTCTACTAGTTTGAAACATGCATCACATGTACTCTGCTTGACTAGTGCGCAGATACCCTTCCAGTGGTTGTCGTCTGTTGGTGTACCCAAGTCTTCCTCCCAGGCTGCCCTAGTCCTAAATGTGGTCGTAGACATATCTGCAATCATAGCTCTATATAAGTGAAAAACTAAATGTCTTCTCCACCAAATTCCTGTAATGTTCTAAACAATTCTGAGGGCTTCATGACTTTACGTATATGTGGGCCAAATGTCTTGCACTATGTCCACAATACTTGCGTATAATAACTGCTCTTGACCCACCCCAAAGCTCTCCTTTGCCACTTCAAAGATAATGAACATCTCATCGGGGTAGAGGTCACCCAGTGTTAAACACCTGCATGCTCTCCAGGCACTAGTTTCAACTGAGAAGGTCAACTGATAAAATACTTGGAGATCCCAGAAATTGAACTCCTGTGTGAAGGGGGCACATTTCAGTACCCCTTTCACTCTCCGTTCCCTCATTGACGCTTTATGATTAATTAAATATGGCACCGAGGGGGCACTTCTCGAACCCCCATGCAGTAACTGCCGTAGGGCCCCTGCACTTGTGTCATCTTTGAGTAAGTCCTTTTCCAAATTGTGCCTATCAAACAACCAGTTTGCTGCATGTTGCAACTGAGATGCTAAGTAGAACAATTCCATATTTGGCAGTGCTAACCCCCCGTCCTCTAAGGGTAAGTGAAGAATATCACTAGTCACCCTACAGCGACCTCCCGCCCACACTAAAGTTGTCAAAAAGGAGTGAAGATGTTTAATGACTGCCCTGTGTAGTCTGTCTAAGGAGTGCTGCAAAGGATATAGGCAGCATGGCAAAACCACCACCTTTGTTACAGCTACACGTTCCATAAGGGACAGAGTTGAGTGTATTTCAGAATTGAGTGTATTTCAGAATTGAACGGTCTTAGTTTGCCCTTCTGTTACTCGTTCAATATTGTATTGGTTCAGTTTCTGGACCGTGTGAGCCACCATTATTCCCAAATAGGGGAAACAATCAGTTTCCCTTTACAAGGGAATCCTGCAGTGTGGTGGGATCATGTGTTGCTAATCGACCCTGCTGGAATATTTGAGATTAAGGCGGAGGGGATTACTCCACCACAAACGTGACAGATATCCTGCCCGCAGTGTTACAAGTTCCATAGTATATAATGGAACTTGTAATACGGCAGGCGGGATATCCTTCACGTTTGTGTCAGAGTAATCCCCTCCACCAAGGTCGTAATCAGGCCCTTAGTCACATTAATACACAATTCTGAAATGTCCCCAAAGGTATGCTAGGAGCAATGGTAGTGAGTCTCCTAGGGCAGTCAGATAGAAGAGTGTGTCATCCAGGTAAAGCAAGATTAAGTGATTCATACCTCCCACTCAGATTCCCCTTCTCCACATGTCCTCTCAGAGCCAGGGACTCCAACACCATTGCAACCAACAGAGGCGACAGTGGGCACCCCTTCTTCATACCCCCTCCAACATTTTGGGGGGGGGGGGAATGTAACACAGTTTACCCAGCCTAACCCTAGCCAAGGGTCTCTAGTAGAGCAGGTGTTTTGCTTTCACTGATGACTGAGCTGAAAACAATCTCTGAAATGCACTTCTTAGTTTAAAGAAGACATTTATTATTACTTCACCACGCGGTTCTTGAGAGAGGAGATTAGTAGGTTGAAGGCACACGTTTAAAAGTAGTCAAAGTGATTCTCAGTTGCAATGTACACAGCAAATATATGTGATTATATTATAGCATAACTTCAAAGCAAAGAATAAAAGTCAAAATTCATCACTGTAGGGCCTATCACTGCTCATCATCTTTCTCATGCCTGCAAGTTGATGACTCCTGTTCAACTGCGAGAAAGAGATTTTCCACCTGTATGGGACAGGTCAGGCAACTGACGTCCGCTCCTGACTGAAGTCTCGGAAAATTCCCCCTCGCTGCTGCCCAGGGACACCTTTTATAATGAAAAAGCCTTTCCCTCTAATAGTCAAAACATGCTGGCTACTGTAGGTCAGAGTTGGAAAAAAACAAGCGTCGAAGGTTGGCCAAGTCTTCAAGGCCTGTTCTTCCCAAGTCTGACTAGAGAAAAACACAAAATATGCGCTTCCTTATCATGCTAGGGTTCGGTGAGAGCAAAATACGAAAAACACAGCTTGGTTTACCATGTGGAAAAACACAGCTCATCTGCAATGACTAACGCCCCGATAAAGCCAATAGGCAGCTAAACTGAGTACAGAATGTAATGTCTAATGCCACGTTAAAGCCAATAGGTAGCTAAACTGAATGTCTAATGCCACGTTAAAGCCAATAGGCAGCTAAACTGAATAAAAAATGTAATGTGCTACTGGTGAACATTGAACAGCTAAAATGTACAGTGGTGAAACACAAAGTCAGTGTTCAAACATAATTATTTTCAGTACAGCAGGCTCACCCAATTTCTAAATCTGGGGCCCAACCCCATTGCTCCAGGACTGCCTGGATATACCGCCAGTTCATGGTGTCAAACTCTTTGGCAATATCAACGGATACCAAAGCTCATTCTCCCTCCCTGTCCTCCACTTCTTCCAGGAGATGATTTAATCGCAGATTATTCATTGTGGTGTTCCACCCAAGTATGAACCTGCACTGATCTGGGTGGACCAGCCAAGCAATGTCCGGGATGTGAGGATTTTGCACAGGATTTTCATGTCTATATCATCATGATTGGACGGTAGGAGGATGGGTGAGATGCCACTGCACTGGGTTTCAATAGCACTGCAATGGTACCCTTGCACATTGATGTCGGGAGACTTTTGTTCATTAGGGCTTCTATGTAAACCTCAAGTAGACAGGGACCCACCTGTGTTCTATAAGCCTGATAAAATTTAGAAGTGAAGCCATCATTTCCAGGTGTCCTCCCCGTAGGAGGTTATTTTACGGCTACACGGATTCCTCCAATGTGAGTTCCTCCTCTGCCACTGTACCCAGCTGTAGAATATGTACCCCGGACATATAGTCCATGAAACGTTCACGGTCAGGGTCCCCAGGACTGGTATAAACCAGCTCCAAGTGCTCCTGAAACATCTCCAGTATGGCACTTTGTGTCTGTGCCTCCCCTCCCTGGGGATTTGTGAGGTATAGCACACGGGCACAGGACAGTTCACGGCAGAGGAGCTAGGCCAAGAGTTTTCCCGATCTGCCGGCTTACGGATGAAGCAGCTGTTGATATGAATTCAATGTATATTGCTCTAGAATGTCTCAGGTTCCCGTCGGGTGCCTCAGTAGTTCTGTCTCAGTTTCCTGCTTGCTTTCCTGTCCGCCTGTCCACCACTGCAAAGATACCAATGCTTCCTTCAGACGAAAGAGTTCAGCTGGTAGTGTGCATCGCACCCCACAAGAAGGTTGTATGATGGAACAACTCATTCTGTTGCAACGCATGCCTTTACCAGGCATGCGTTAACGCAAATGCCATTACACTGAAATACCTTAACCAGTCATATCTAACAACAAATATGCATTTACCACACATGCTTTTATAATGCATTTCAGTGTAAAAACATGTATGTTAAATCCATATATGTAATTTAGGTTTTCCTTGGCCCCTATCCTAAACACAGAAAACGTACCTCTCTGAACAGACCCTTTAAATAAAATAGCAACCCATGCCCTTAACTGTAAAAGGTTCAGAAGCCAAATCCTTGCTGCCCTGAGCCCTAAAACATGAGCCCAGCATGACCCTCTACCTCCGACCCAAACTCTTTAAAAAAAAGGGAAAAAAAAATTCCCTCCCTGAATCACATCACCACCCCTCTTCTCCGACACTAAACCTATACACAGCCCCTGCCCAAGCCCTAAAACAGGAACCCAGCTCGACACATCCCTCCCTGACCCCCAACCCTTTAAAATAAATAAATGCACCCCCCCCCAGCCATAACACCGCCCCATGCCCCAACACCAAACCTATGTCGGAGGCTGGCCTGGTTTGTAGTGTGTACCTTGGGTACTTACACCTTACACCAGGTCCAGTTATCCCTTGTTAGTGAATGTAGTAGTGTTCTAGCAGCTTAGGCTGATAGAGGTAGCTATAGCAGAGCAGCTTAGGCTGAACTAGGAGACATGCAAAGCTCATGCAATACCACTTATAGTTATACAGTACTTATACACAAGTAAAGACAATACTCAGTGTTACCACCAAAAATAAAGGTATTTATTTGGGTGACACAGTACCAAAAATATCTCAGAGACAATACTCCTTTTAGAGGTAAGTCTTATACACAATATATACACTAGACACCAAAATTAGACAAGTAAATAGTCATAGAACAATGCAAATAGTAGGCAATCCTATAGAATGCAATGGGAGAAAATAGGTCTAGGGGCAACACAAACCATATACCAAAAAAGTGGAATGTGAATCACAAATTCCCCCCAGACAAGTGTAGTGTGTGCAGAATCGCTGGGAGAGTAAGTATACAGTAAAGGTAAGTAAATTACCCCACCCCGGAGCCCAGAAAAGCAGGAGTAAAGTACTGCAAGTTTCCTTAGGACACACTACACCTCGTTTTGGGGATTTTGCAGCAGCCAACCAAGTCTGCAAAGAACAACTGCTGGATTATTGGACCTGAAGACCTGCAAAGGCAGGGGGCCAAGTCCAGAAGTCGAAAGAAGTTCCAGGAAGGACAGGAGCCCCTGCCAACCCAGAAGAGGGTGCAACAGAAGAGTCCCCGGTTAGTCGAAGACTGCAGAAATGCACCCTAGGAAAATGCCAGCGGGTTCCTGCGTGATACAAAATATGTCCCACGGCGTGAAGATCGTTGCAGACAAGATTTCGTGTTGGAAGGCGCCGACAAGCCTTGGCTACGACAAAAGTGCGTTTTTCATCAAAATGGCGCTGGATGGACCCTTGAGGGACCTGGGTGCCTCAATTCTGTTTGAGGAGGAAGAGGGGGCTCTCAGCAATTTAGAGAGCCCTTAGGATGCCAGCCAGTACCCCCAGAAGCCGCAGGATCTGGGATTAAAGGAGGTGCAAAATGCGGTTGATGCAGCATAACAAAAGAAGGTCCTTTGCCGCCGGAAAACAACTCAGCGAGTTGAGCGTCGCAGGGTGGAGTGCTGGGGACCTGTGCACGAAGGAATTTTGCAAAGAGTGCACAGAGGCCTCAGGAGGCGAAGAAGACACAATACACAGGGGTACTGTTGTTCTGGGGGAAGGCAAGGTCTTACCTCCTCCAAATTGCGTCAGCAGGACCTCAGGACAGTCTGTCGATGATGTCCACCCTCTGTGTACTTAGGAGCACGCTTGTCGCCGTGAGAGGAGTCCCAAGAGACCGGTCGTCACCTTGGAAGGTGCCTGCTTGGAACAGGGGAGTGACCCCGTCACTCCACTGGAGATTTCTTCGGTCCTTCTGGTGCAGGATGAAGACAGGGAGTCCCCAGAGCCTACACACCGTGGAAACTGTTGCAGTTGCTGACTTGGAGCTGAGGTTGCTGAAGAAAAGTGTCTCTTGTAGACACTTTGTTGCAGTTACAGCGTTTCTTGGAGCAGGCTGCGGTTGATCCGAGGTCAGAAGAGTCTGAAGTTGTCGCACAGGATTCCTGAAGAAAACTTGCAAGCAGAATCTGAAGAGAACCCACAGGAGAGACCCTAAGTAGCCGTGAGAGGGGGATTGGCTACTGTATCAGGTATGAACCTATCAGGAGGGGTCTCTGACATCCCCTCCTGACACTGGCCACTCAGAGCCCTCCAGAGTGCCCCCACACCTTGCAAAGCAAGATGGCTGAAGTCTGGGACACACTGGAGGAGCTCTGGGCACCACCCCTGGGGTGGTGATAGACAGGGGAGTGGCCACTCCCCTATCCTTTGTCCAGTTTCCCACCAGAGCAGGGGAGAAGGGGTCCCTGGACCGGTGTAGACTGGTTTATGCAAGGAGGGCATCATCTGTGTCCTTTAAAGCATTTCCAGAGTCTGGGGTAGGATACCCCTCCCCAGCCTGTAACACCTATTTCCAAAGGGAGAGGGTGTAACACCCTCTCTCAGAGGAAATCCTTTGTTCTGCCTTCCTGGGACTGTGCTGCCCAGACCCCAGGATGGCAGAACCCTGTCTGTGAGGTGGCAGCAGCTGTATCTGCAGAGCAAGCGTCAGAGAGCTGGTTTGGCAGTACTGGGGGGTCTATGTTCGAGCCCCCATGATGCATGGAATTGGCTCCCCAATACCAGATTTGGAATGGGGGGACAATTCCATGATCTTAGACATGTTACATGGCCATAGTCAGTGTTACCATTGTGAAGCCACATATAGGTATTGACCTATATGCAGTGCACACGTGTCATGTCATCCCCGCACTCACAAAGTCCCGGGAAATGGCCCTGAACTATGTGGGGGCACTTTTGCTAGTGCAAGGGTGCCCTCACACTTATTAACCTTGCACCTAACCTTCAGCAAGTGAAGGTTAGAAATATAGGTGACTTATAAGTTACTTAAGTGCAGTAAAAATGGGTGTGAAATAATGTGTGCGTTATTTCACCCAGGCTGCAATGGCAGGCCTGTGCAAGGGTTTGTCTGAACTCCCTATGGGTGGCAAAAGAAATGCTGCAGCCCATAGGGATCTCCTGGAACCCCAGTGCCCTGGGTACCTAGGTACCATACTAGGGACTTATGAGGGGGGGTCCAGTATGCCAATTGAAATTGTTAAATGAAGTCACTGGCCTACAGTGACAAATTTGAAAGCAGAGACAGCATAAGCACTGAGGTTCTGGTTAGCAGAGCCTCAGTGACACAGTTGGGCACTACACAGGCATACACATTAGGCCACAGACTATGAGCACTAGGGTCATGTATAGCAGGATCCCAGTGAGACAGGCAAAACCTACTGATATCTACGTTTTTATCTATGAGCACTGTAGTCCTGGCTAGCAGGATCTCAGTGACACTAAAAACACACTGACAAACGTGGGGGTAACCATGCTAGAAAGATGCTACTTTCTCACAACCAATACCCCCCAAACCCTAAAACTGGACCCCAGGGTGACACCTCCACCCCGCCCTGAACCCTAACACCTCCCCAAGCCCTAAAGCCTAACCCATCCCCCAGCCCTAAAACACTCCCCCCCGCCCCCCTTCCCCTTACTTCACTCTCCAGGCATTAAGGTTGTAAAAAGGAAGCGGAAAGGTCTTTCTGTTTCCTCTAACGAGGCTGATAGCCTTTTCCACACATATGCCCTTAGCACCACAACCATGCGTAGACTTTTCCCATGCAAGCCTTTACAACTTACTTAGTTGTAAAGCCATGCGTGGTAAAGACATATATGTTGTAAAAAAAATGCATGGTTAAGGATATGTATGGTAAATGTGCACACGTTGTAATGCATGTGTGGTTTAGGGTTTGCGTAGTTAAAGCCGCCTGGTAATGGCTGTTTCCCCACAGAAAGACCCGCACATCTACCCCATAGCACTACTTTCAGCCCTCCCATTCTGTCGCAGGGCTCTGGGTGGTCATCCAGTTTGTATCAATATAATCCATCAGGTACTGTGCAACTGAATCCCTGCTGACCTGGTCCCCCAGAATCCCTTAGGGGAATCTCCAGAAATAGGGAGATCATGGGCTACCCCTCCAATGGAATTGACATGCAACCGGTGCATGATCAGACAAATAACGTGTCAGGTATCTCTCCTCCTGTACTATAGTAGCAGTGTGTTGCGTTACTAATATTCGGTCTATCCTGCTAAAGGTACCATGTGTGGCAGAGTAACGTGTACTCCTGGCGCCCCGGGTGAGTGTCCCTCCAAACACCACTGAACCCCCTATGCGCCATAACTTCAGTCAGACTATTTGTCATCATACATTTTGTGCCTTGTCCAGGGGGGTGACGGTCTAAGTCCCCATTGTAGGAGGCTGGACTGGCTTGTAGTGAGTACCAAGGGGTACTTGCACCTTGCACCAGGCCCAGTTATCCCTTATTAGTGTATAGGGTGTCTAGCAGCTTAGGCTGATAGATAATGGTAGCTTAGCAGAGCAGCTTAGGCTGAACTAGGAGACGTGTGAAGCTACTACAGTACCACTTAGTGTCATATGCACAATATCATAAGAAAACACAATACACAGTTATACTAAAAATAAAGGTACTTTATTTTTATGACAATATGCCAAAGTATCTTAGAGTGTACCCTCAGTGAGAGGATAGGAAATATACACAAGATATATATACACAATAGCAAAAATATGCAGTATAGTCTTAGAAAACAGTGCAAACAATGTATAGTTACAATAGGATGCAATGGGGAAACATAGGGATAGGGGCAACACAAACCATATACTCCAAAAGTGGAATGTGAACCATGAATGGACCCCAAACCTATGTGACCTTGTAGAGGGTCGCTGGGACTATTAGAAAATAGTGAGAGTTAGAAAAATAACCCTCCCCAAGACCCTGAAAAGTGAGTGCAAAGTGCACCAAAGTTCCCCTAAGGACAAAATAGTCGTGTTAGAGGGAAAATGCAAGGAAAACACAAATCAGCAATGCAACAACGATGGATTCCTGACTGAGGGTACCTGTGGAACAAGGGGACCAAGTCCAAAAGTCACAAGCAACTCGGAGATGGGCAGCTGCCCAAGAAATGCCAGCGGTTGGTGCAAAGAAGCTCTTACTAGGCTGAAGAACTGTGAATACTGCAGGAACGACAAGGGCTAGAGACTTCCCCTTTGGAGGATGGATCCCCCACGCCTTGGAGAGTCGTGCAGAAGTGTTTTCCCGCCGGATGGACGCCAACAAGCCTTGCTACACGCAAATCGTGCGTTTGGCGTTTTTGGACGCTGCTGGGGCCCAGGAGGGACCAGGAGGTCGCAAATTGGACCTGCAGAGAGTGGGGACGTCGAGCAAGACAAAGAGCCCTCACTGAAGCAGGTAGCACCCGGAGAAGTGCCAGAAACAGGCACTACGAGGATGCGTGAAACGGTGCTCGCCGAAGTTGCACAAAGGAGTCCCACGTCGCCGGAGACCAACTTAGAAAGTCGTGCAATGCAGGTTAGAGTGCCGTGGACCCAGGCTTGGCTGTGCACGAAGGATTTCCGCCGGAAGTGCACAGGGGCCGGAGTAGCTTGCAAAGTCGCGGTTCCCAGCAATGCAGCCCAGCGAGGTGAGGCAAGGACTTACCTCCACCAAACTTGGGCTGAAGAGTCACTGGACTGTGGGGGTCACTTGGACAGCGTCGCTGGATTCGAGGGACCTCGCTCGTCGTGCTGAGAGGAGACCCAAGGGACCGGTAATGCAGCTTTTTGGTGCCTGCGGTTGCAGGGGGAAGATTCCGTCGACCCACGGGAGATTTCTTCGGAGCTTCTGGTGCAGAGAGGAGGCAGGCTACCCCCACAGCATGCACAAGCAGGAAAATAGTCGAGAAGGCGGCAGGATCAGCGTTACAGAGTTGCAGTAGTCGTCTTTGCTACTATGTTGCAGGTTTGCAGGCTTCCAGCGCGGTCAGCGGTCGTTTCCTTATCAGAAGGTGAAGAGAGAGATGCAGAGGAACTCGGCTGAGCTCATGCATTCGTTATCTAAAGTTTCCCCAGAGACAGAGACCCTAAATAGCCAGAAAAGAGGGTTTGGCTACCTAGGAGAGAGGAAAGGCTACTAACACCTGAAGGAGCCTATCAGCAGGAGTCTCTGACGTCACCTGGTGGCACTGGCCACTCAGAGCAGTCCAGTGTGCCAGCAGCACCTCTGTTTCCAAGATGGCAGAGGTCTGGAGCACACTGGAGGAGCTCTGGACACCTCCCAGGGGAGGTGCAGGTCAGGGGAGTGGTCACTCCCCTTTCCTTTGTCCAGTTTCGCGCCAGAGCAGGGGCTAAGGGGTCCCTGAACCGGTGTAGACTGGCTTATGCAGAATTGGGCACATCTGTGCCCAACAAAGCATTTCCAGAGGCTGGGGGAGGCTACTCCTCCCCTGCCTTCACACCATTTTCCAAAGGGAGAGGGTGTCACACCCTCTCTCAGAGGAAGTTCTTTGTTCTGCCATCCTGGGCCAGGCCTGGCTGGACCCCAGGAGGGCAGCTGCCTGTCTGAGGGGTTGGCAGCAGCAGCAGCTGCAGTGAAACCCCAGGAAGGGCAGTTTGGCAGTACCAGGGTCTGTGCTACAGACCACTGGGATCATGGGATTGTGCCAACTATGCCAGGATGGTATAGAGGGGGCAATTCCATGATCATAGACATGTTACATGGCCATATTCGGAGTTACCATTGTGAAGCTACATATAGGTAGTGACCTATATGTAGTGCACGCGTGTAATGGTGTCCCCGCACTCACAAAGTTCAGGGAATTGGCTCTGAACAATGTGGGGGCACCTTGGCTAGTGCCAGGGTGCCCTCACACTAAGTAACTTTGCACCTAACCTTTACCAGGTAAAGGTTAGACATATAGGTGACTTATAAGTTACTTAAGTGCAGTGTAAAATGGCTGTGAAATAACGTGGACGTTATTTCACTCAGGCTGCAGTGGCAGGCCTGTGTAAGAATTGTCAGAGCTCCCTATGGGTGGCAAAAGAAATGCTGCAGCCCATAGGGATCTCCTGGAACCCCAATACCCTGGGTACCTCAGTACCATATACTAGGGAATTATAAGGGTGTTCCAGTAAGCCAATGTAAATTGGTAAAAATGGTCACTAGCCTGTCAGTGACAATTTGGAAAGAAATGAGAGAGCATAACCACTGAGGTTCTGGTTAGCAGAGCCTCAGTGAGACAGTTAGGCACCACACAGGGAACATATACATGCACACCTATGAGCACTGGGGCCCTGTGTGACAGGGTCCCAGTGACACATACATATAGGCCACAAACCTATGAGCACTGGGGTCCTGACCAGCAGGATCCCAGTGACACATAACAAACATACTGAAAACATAGTGTTTTCACTATGAGCACTGAGGCCTGGCTATCAGGATCCCAGTGAGACAGTGAAAACAGTGACAAACACCCTGACATACACTCACAAACAGGCCAAAAGTGGGGGTAACAAGGCTAGAAAGAGGCTACCTTCTCACACAACCCCCCCCCCAAACGAAGGACAATAAGGCTAACCTTGGCCAGTTGAGACTTTATTGTCTAAGTGGTGATAAGTAGAGAGTAGCTCTGCAATAGACTGGTTACTCCCTTTATCATCCACTATATGGTTACTTCCCTGTGGGGATGTAAACCACCCTGTTTGAAGTTTTTTAGCTAAGCAACAATGTGAAGATGTATTTTCAGAGTTTCTATCAGTAAGTTTTAGTTTAGAGCAGTGGGAATTGTCCACTGAACCTATTTGTAGTGATGGAAATGCCAGACAGGGATGCTGTCTCAGAAAAGCCATAGCTGGGCAAAAACTTTGTCCATCTGGCTGGAAGAGAGAACAGGGATGCTGTTTCTCTTGAGTTGGAGCAGGGCAGGGATGCTGTCCTATCAGCTCCACACTAGGGCAGGGATGCTGTCCTAAGTGTTGTGAGGCAGTGCAAAGTTTCTGCACTAAAGTTTCTCTGGGAGGGTTGGAGGGATGCTCCATGTTAACTAAAATGGTGCTCTTTTTCTCACCAATGTTAGTTATCCCACAGAGAGGTACTTCTACCTCAGGGAGTCCAGCTTTGCCAGCTGATGATTCCCTTGGAACAGGTGCCACCCCAGGAGAGGTTTCTCCCACCACAGGAATAGTATCCTGAATGGTAGGGTGGTTAGGGGATACTGTGATACCCTTTTTACCTGTTGATGGAGAGGGATCCTGAGTTTTCAGGCCTTCTCTCCTTTGCTTTTTCATTTCAGTAGAAATAAGAGGGAACAATTCCTCAGGGATGCCCAGCATGGCTGCGTGGGCATAAAACTCTACATCAGCCCAACCTGAGGCCTCTAGGTCATTACCTAAGAGACAGTCTACAGGTAAGCTAGGTGATACCACCACCTGCTTAGGGCCAGTAACTCCACCCCAACTAAACTGAATTATAGCTAAGGGAAGAAACTTAGTGGAGTTATGGACATCAATAATCTTATACTGTTGTCCAATGATGTGTTGTTCAGGAGGCACTAGGTTTTCAGTCACCAAAGTGAAACTGGCACCTGTGTCCCTGTAGGCCAAGGCCTCAACACCATTTATTGAAACTGTCTGCCTGTACTTATCCATTGTAAGGGGACAAGCAGCCAGTGTGGCAAGGCCAGTGCCACTAGGTGTGACAGAAACTGTCTTGGGACTGATTACATCAGTTTCCACTATGGACCCATAAGTGAACCCAACTACACCCTTTGCTTGACTGTTGCCAGCAGTCCCACCACTAGTACCACTACTGCTAGGGGCACTAGAGCTTGATGTATTAGTGGTGGTAGGCTCAGGGGGTTTACCTGGACAGGACTTATCCCCTGGCCTATGGCCTCTATTTTTACACACAAAGCACGAAGGCTTTTTAATGTGTGCAGGTTGGGAAGAAGAGGAAGAATTTGTTTTATCCCCACCCTCTGAAGAGTGTTTAAGATTTGAAGTGGGATCTTTGGTTTTACCCTTATCCCCATGCTTATCTTGAGATTTTTCACCATCTTTCTTCTTATTGCCATCCTTGTCACCCCCTGTATGAACTTTTCTGTTCACCCTTGTTCTGACCCATTTGTCTGCCTTCTTTCCCAATTCTTGGGGAGAGGTCAGATCAGAGTCTACCAGGTACTGGTGCAACAAATCAGACACACAATTATTAAGAATATGCTCTCTCAGGATTAAGTTATACAGGCTGTCATAATCAGAAACTTTACTGCCATGTAACCACCCCTCCAAGGCCTTCACTGAATGGTCAATGAAATCAACCCAGTCTTGTGAAGACTCCTTTTTGGTCTCTCTGAACTTTATCCTGTACTGTTCAGTGGTTAAGCCATAACCATCCAGGAGTGCATTCTTAAGAACTTGGAAATTATTGGCATCATTTTCTTTCACTGTAAGGAGCCTATCCCTACCTTTTCCACTAAATGATAGCCATAGGATAGCAGCCCACTGCTTTTGAGGGACATCCTGTACAGAACAGGCCCTCTCAAGTGCAGCAAACCACTTGTTAATGTCATCCCCCTCCTTGTAAGGGGGAACTATCTTGTGCAGATTCCTGGAATCATGCTCTTTTGCAGGATGACTATGGGGAATACTGCTGCTGCCACCATGGGTATCTAAACCCAACTTCTGTCTTTCCTTCTCTAATTCTAAAGACTGTCTATCCAAATCCAGCTGTTGCTTCTTGAGCTTCAGTCTGGTTTGTTCCACTCTCAATCTATTGAGCTCCCTTTCTAACAATCTGTCATCAGGGTGGGTGGGAGGGACATTTCTAGATACAGAGGTATGATGGGAATGAACAGAAGGAGACCTGTCCCTTACAGAGGGCACCCTAACAGCTTGGCTACCAGTATAATGTGAGAGCACACCATTAGTATGGTGTGATTCAACCTCTGTACCAACTATGCTAGACTGTCTAGTAATGGGCAGGCTGAGAAGTTTCTTTCCTGAACCTTTTCCTGGGGGAGTCCCTGGATCAGATTGAGAACCATTAGCTACTTTTTCTACAGATTGGGCACTTATGGCCTTATCCTGTACTCTAAGCATATTAATTAACAGTTCTAAGGAAGGATTCTTCCCTACACTCAAACCTCTCTCTATGCAGAGACTCCTTGCTCCTTTCCAGCTAAGGTGATCATATGCAAGTTTGGACAGTTCAACATTTTTTCCTGTGCCAGACATTTTTTAGAGAGAGTTAAAGTGATAGAAAAAGAGAAAAAAGTTTTCAGAACTTTTTGGAAAGACAGAAAAAAAACTTTTTAAACTTTTAAGAACTTTTTGAAAGTTTAGAAGTACTTTTCAGCACTTAGAAAAGAGTGAAAAGAGGAAATGCTAAACTTTTTGGCTATGTGTATATACACTGACCTTGTTTTGTATATTTTTCTCTTATGAAAAGTACAATGACAAGAGTGGTAAGTAGTCTCAAGCACTTATCCCACCACTGCACAACCAATGTAGGAGGCTGGACTGGCTTGTAGTGAGTACCAAGGGGTACTTGCACCTTGCACCAGGCCCAGTTATCCCTTATTAGTGTATAGGGTGTCTAGCAGCTTAGGCTGATAGATAATGGTAGTTTAGCAGAGCAGCTTAGGCTGAACTAGGAGACGTGTGAAGCTACTACAGTACCACTTAGTGTCATATGCACAATATCATAAGAAAACACAATACACAGTTATACTAAAAATAAAGGTACTTTATTTTTATGACAATATGCCAAAGTATCTTAGAGTGTACCCTCAGTGAGAGGATAGGAAATATACACAAGATATATATACACAATAGCACAAATATGCAGTATAGTCTTAGAAAACAGTGCAAACAATGTATAGTTACAATAGGATGCAATGGGGAAACATAGGGATAGGGGCAACACAAACCATATACTCCAAAAGTGGAATGTGAACCATGAATGGACCCCAAACCTATGTGACCTTGTAGAGGGTCGCTGGGACTATTAGAAAATAGTGAGAGTTAGAAAAATAACCCTCCCCAAGACCCTGAAAAGTGAGTGCAAAGTGCACCAAAGTTCCCCTAAGGACAAAATAGTCGTGTTAGAGGGAAAATGCAAGGAAAACACAAATCAGCAATGCAACAACGATGGATTCCTGACTGAGGGTACCTGTGGAACAAGGGGACCAAGTCCAAAAGTCACAAGCAACTCGGAGATGGGCAGCTGCCCAAGAAATGCCAGCGGTTGGTGCAAAGAAGCTCTTACTAGGCTGAAGAACTGTGAATACTGCAGGAACGACAAGGGCTAGAGACTTCCCCTTTGGAGGATGGATCCCCCACGCCTTGGAGAGTCGTGCAGAAGTGTTTTCCCGCCGGATGGACGCCAACAAGCCTTGCTACAGGCAAATCGTGCGTTTGGCGTTTTTGGACGCTGCTGGGGCCCAGGAGGGACCAGGAGGTCGCAAATTGGACCTGCAGAGAGAGGGGACGTCGAGCAAGACAAAGAGCCCTCACTGAAGCAGGTAGCACCCAGAGAAGTGCCAGAAACAGGCACTACGAGGATGCGTGAAACGGTGCTCGCCGAAGTTGCACAAAGGAGTCCCACGTCGCCGGAGACCAACTTAGAAAGTCGTGCAATGCAGGTTAGAGTGCCGTGGACCCAGGCTTGGCTGTGCACGAAGGATTTCCGCCGGAAGTGCACAGGGGCCGGAGTAGCTTGCAAAGTCGCGGTTCCCAGCAATGCAGCCCAGCGAGGTGAGGCAAGGACTTACCTCCACCAAACTTGGGCTGAAGAGTCACTGGACTGTGGGGGTCACTTGGACAGCGTCGCTGGATTCGAGGGACCTCGCTCGTCGTGCTGAGAGGAGACCCAAGGGACCGGTAATGCAGCTTTTTGGTGCCTGCGGTTGCAGGGGGAAGATTCCGTCGACCCACGGGAGATTTCTTCGGAGCTTCTGGTGCAGAGAGGAGGCAGGCTACCCCCACAGCATGCACAAGCAGGAAAACAGTCGAGAAGGCGGCAGGATCAGCGTTACAGAGTTGCAGTAGTCGTCTTTGCTACTATGTTGCAGGTTTGCAGGCTTCCAGCGCGGTCAGCGGTCGTTTCCTTATCAGAAGGTGAAGAGAGAGATGCAGAGGAACTCGGCTGAGCTCATGCATTCGTTATCTAAAGTTTCCCCAGAGACAGAGACCCTAAATAGCCAGAAAAGAGGGTTTTGCTACCTAGGAGAGAGGAAAGGCTACTAACACCTGAAGGAGCCTATCAGCAGGAGTCTCTGACGTCACCTGGTGGCACTGGCCACTCAGAGCAGTCCAGTGTGCCAGCAGCACCTCTGTTTCCAAGATGGCAGAGGTCTGGAGCACACTGGAGGAGCTCTGGACACCTCCCAGGGGAGGTGCAGGTCAGGGGAGTGGTCACTCCCCTTTCCTTTGTCCAGTTTCGTGCCAGAGCAGGGGCTAAGGGGTCCCTGAACCGGTGTAGACTGGCTTATGCAGAATTGGGCACATCTGTGCCCAACAAAGCATTTCCAGAGGCTGGGGGAGGCTACTCCTCCCCTGCCTTCACACCATTTTCCAAAGGGAGAGGGTGTCACACCCTCTCTCAGAGGAAGTTCTTTGTTCTGCCATCCTGGGCCAGGCCTGGCTGGACCCCAGGAGGGCAGCTGCCTGTCTGAGGGGTTGGCAGCAGCTGCAGTGAAACCCCAGGAAGGGCAGTTTGGCAGTACCAGGGTCTGTGCTACAGACCACTGGGATCATGGGATTGTGCCAACTATGCCAGGATGGTATAGAGGGGGCAATTCCATGATCATAGACATGTTACATGGCCATATTCGGAGTTACCATTGTGAAGCTACATATAGGTAGTGACCTATATGTAGTGCACGCGTGTAATGGTGTCCCCGCACTCACAAAGTTCAGGGAATTGGCTCTGAACAATGTGGGGGCACCTTGGCTAGTGCCAGGGTGCCCTCACACTAAGTAACTTTGCACCTAACCTTTACCAGGTAAAGGTTAGACATATAGGTGACTTATAAGTTACTTAAGTGCAGTGTAAAATGGCTGTGAAATAACGTGGACGTTATTTCACTCAGGCTGCAGTGGCAGGCCTGTGTAAGAATTGTCAGAGCTCCCTATGGGTGGCAAAAGAAATGCTGCAGCCCATAGGGATCTCCTGGAACCCCAATACCCTGGGTACCTCAGTACCATATACTAGGGAATTATAAGGGTGTTCCAGTAAGCCAATGTAAATTGGTAAAAATGGTCACTAGCCTGTCAGTGACAATTTGGAAAGAAATGAGAGAGCATAACCACTGAGGTTCTGGTTAGCAGAGCCTCAGTGAGACAGTTAGGCACCACACAGGGAACATATACATGCACACCTATGAGCACTGGGGCCCTGTGTGACAGGGTCCCAGTGACACATACATATAGGCCACAAACCTATGAGCACTGGGGTCCTGACCAGCAGGATCCCAGTGACACATAACAAACATACTGAAAACATAGTGTTTTCACTATGAGCACTGAGGCCTGGCTATCAGGATCCCAGTGAGACAGTGAAAACAGTGACAAACACCCTGACATACACTCACAAACAGGCCAAAAGTGGGGGTAACAAGGCTAGAAAGAGGCTACCTTCTCACACAACCCCCCCCCCAAACGAAGGACAATAAGGCTAACCTTGGCCAGTTGAGACTTTATTGTCTAAGTGGTGATAAGTAGAGAGTAGCTCTGCAATAGACTGGTTACTCCCTTTATCATCCACTATATGGTTACTTCCCTGTGGGGATGTAAACCACCCTGTTTGAAGTTTTTTAGCTAAGCAACAATGTGAAGATGTATTTTCAGAGTTTCTATCAGTAAGTTTTAGTTTAGAGCAGTGGGAATTGTCCACTGAACCTATTTGTAGTGATGGAAATGCCAGACAGGGATGCTGTCTCAGAAAAGCCATAGCTGGGCAAAAACTTTGTCCATCTGGCTGGAAGAGAGAACAGGGATGCTGTTTCTCTTGAGTTGGAGCAGGGCAGGGATGCTGTCCTATCAGCTCCACACTAGGGCAGGGATGCTGTCCTAAGTGTTGTGAGGCAGTGCAAAGTTTCTGCACTAAAGTTTCTCTGGGAGGGTTGGAGGGATGCTCCATGTTAACTAAAATGGTGCTCTTTTTCTCACCAATGTTAGTTATCCCACAGAGAGGTACTTCTACCTCAGGGAGTCCAGCTTTGCCAGCTGATGATTCCCTTGGAACAGGTGCCACCCCAGGAGAGGTTTCTCCCACCACAGGAATAGTATCCTGAATGGTAGGGTGGTTAGGGGATACTGTGATACCCTTTTTACCTGTTGATGGAGAGGGATCCTGAGTTTTCAGGCCTTCTCTCCTTTGCTTTTTCATTTCA
This sequence comes from Pleurodeles waltl, assembly GCF_031143425.1. Classification (NCBI taxonomy): domain Eukaryota; kingdom Metazoa; phylum Chordata; class Amphibia; order Caudata; family Salamandridae; genus Pleurodeles; species Pleurodeles waltl. The sequence goes on from NC_090444.1 coordinate 854,008,693, forward strand.
GTAGAAATAAGAGGGAACAATTCCTCAGGGGTGCCCAGCATGGCTGCGTGGGCATAAAACTCTACATCAGCCCAACCTGAGGCCTCTAGGTCATTACCTAAGAGACAGTCTACAGGTAAGCTAGGTGATACCACCACCTGCTTAGGGCCAGTAACTCCACCCCAACTAAACTGAATTATAGCTAAGGGAAGAAACTTAGTGGAGTTATGGACATCAATAATCTTATACTGTTGTCCAATGATGTGTTGTTCAGGAGGCACTAGGTTTTCAGTCACCAAAGTGAAACTGGCACCTGTGTCCCTGTAGGCCAAGGCCTCAACACCATTTATTGAAACTGTCTGCCTGTACTTATCCATTGTAAGGGGACAAGCAGCCAGTGTGGCAAGGCCAGTGCCACTAGGTGTGACAGAAACTGTCTTGGGACTGATTACATCAGTTTCCACTATGGACCCATAAGTGAACCCAACTACACCCTTTGCTTGACTGTTGCCAGCAGTCCCACCACTAGTACCACTACTGCTAGGGGCACTAGAGCTTGATGTATTAGTGGTGGTAGGCTCAGGGGGTTTACCTGGACAGGACTTATCCCCTGGCCTATGGCCTCTATTTTTACACACAAAGCACGAAGGCTTTTTAATGTGTGCAGGTTGGGAAGAAGAGGAAGAATTTGTTTTATCCCCACCCTCTGAAGAGTGTTTAAGATTTGAAGTGGGATCTTTGGTTTTACCCTTATCCCCATGCTTATCTTGAGATTTTTCACCATCTTTCTTCTTATTGCCATCCTTGTCACCCCCTGTATGAACTTTTCTGTTCACCCTTGTTCTGACCCATTTGTCTGCCTTCTTTCCCAATTCTTGGGGAGAGGTCAGATCAGAGTCTACCAGGTACTGGTGCAACAAATCAGACACACAATTATTAAGAATATGCTCTCTCAGGATTAAGTTATACAGGCTGTCATAATCAGAAACTTTACTGCCATGTAACCACCCCTCCAAGGCCTTCACTGAATGGTCAATGAAATCAACCCAGTCTTGTGAAGACTCCTTTTTGGTCTCTCTGAACTTTATCCTGTACTGTTCAGTGGTTAAGCCATAACCATCCAGGAGTGCATTCTTAAGAACTTGGAAATTATTGGCATCATTTTCTTTCACTGTAAGGAGCCTATCCCTACCTTTTCCACTAAATGATAGCCATAGGATAGCAGCCCACTGCTTTTGAGGGACATCCTGTACAGCACAGGCCCTCTCAAGTGCAGCAAACCACTTGTTAATGTCATCCCCCTCCTTGTAAGGGGGAACTATCTTGTGCAGATTCCTGGAATCATGCTCTTTTGCAGGATGACTATGGGGAATACTGCTGCTGCCACCATGGGTATCTAAACCCAACTTCTGTCTTTCCTTCTCTAATTCTAAAGACTGTCTATCCAAATCCAGCTGTTGCTTCTTGAGCTTCAGTCTGGTTTGTTCCACTCTCAATCTATTGAGCTCCCTTTCTAACAATCTGTCATCAGGGTGGGTGGGAGGGACATTTCTAGATACAGAGGTATGATGGGAATGAACAGAAGGAGACCTGTCCCTTACAGAGGGCACCCTAACAGCTTGGCTACCAGTATAATGTGAGAGCACACCATTAGTATGGTGTGATTCAACCTCTGTACCAACTATGCTAGACTGTCTAGTAATGGGCAGGCTGAGAAGTTTCTTTCCTGAACCTTTTCCTGGGGGAGTCCCTGGATCAGATTGAGAACCATTAGCTACTTTTTCTACAGATTGGGCACTTATGGCCTTATCCTGTACTCTAAGCATATTAATTAACAGTTCTAAGGAAGGATTCTTCCCTACACTCAAACCTCTCTCTATGCAGAGACTCCTTGCTCCTTTCCAGCTAAGGTGATCATATGCAAGTTTGGACAGTTCAACATTTTTTCCTGTGCCAGACATTTTTTAGAGAGAGTTAAAGTGATAGAAAAAGAGAAAAAAGTTTTCAGAACTTTTTGGAAAGACAGAAAAAAAACTTTTTAAACTTTTAAGAACTTTTTGAAAGTTTAGAAGTACTTTTCAGCACTTAGAAAAGAGTGAAAAGAGGAAATGCAAAACTTTTTGGCTATGTGTATATACACTGACCTTGTTTTGTATATTTTTCTCTTATGAAAAGTACAATGACAAGAGTGGTAAGTAGTCTCAAGCACTTATCCCACCACTGCACAACCAATGTAGGAGGCTGGACTGGCTTGTAGTGAGTACCAAGGGGTACTTGCACCTTGCACCAGGCCCAGTTATCCCTTATTAGTGTATAGGGTGTCTAGCAGCTTAGGCTGATAGATAATGGTAGTTTAGCAGAGCAGCTTAGGCTGAACTAGGAGACGTGTGAAGCTACTACAGTACCACTTAGTGTCATATGCACAATATCATAAGAAAACACAATACACAGTTATACTAAAAATAAAGGTACTTTATTTTTATGACAATATGCCAAAGTATCTTAGAGTGTACCCTCAGTGAGAGGATAGGAAATATACACAAGATATATATACACAATAGCAAAAATATGCAGTATAGTCTTAGAAAACAGTGCAAACAATGTATAGTTACAATAGGATGCAATGGGGAAACATAGGGATAGGGGCAACACAAACCATATACTCCAAAAGTGGAATGTGAACCATGAATGGACCCCAAACCTATGTGACCTTGTAGAGGGTCGCTGGGACTATTAGAAAATAGTGAGAGTTAGAAAAATAACCCTCCCCAAGACCCTGAAAAGTGAGTGCAAAGTGCACCAAAGTTCCCCTAAGGACAAAATAGTCGTGTTAGAGGGAAAATGCAAGGAAAACACAAATCAGCAATGCAACAACGATGGATTCCTGACTGAGGGTACCTGTGGAACAAGGGGACCAAGTCCAAAAGTCACAAGCAACTCGGAGATGGGCAGCTGCCCAAGAAATGCCAGCGGTTGGTGCAAAGAAGCTCTTACTAGGCTGAAGAACTGTGAATACTGCAGGAACGACAAGGGCTAGAGACTTCCCCTTTGGAGGATGGATCCCCCACGCCTTGGAGAGTCGTGCAGAAGTGTTTTCCCGCCGGATGGACGCCAACAAGCCTTGCTACACGCAAATCGTGCGTTTGGCGTTTTTGGACGCTGCTGGGGCCCAGGAGGGACCAGGAGGTCGCAAATTGGACCTGCAGAGAGAGGGGACGTCGAGCAAGACAAAGAGCCCTCACTGAAGCAGGTAGGACCCAGAGAAGTGCCAGAAACAGGCACTACAAGGATGCGTGAAACGGTGCTCGCCGAAGTTGCACAAAGGAGTCCCACGTCGCCGGAGACCAACTTAGAAAGTCGTGCAATGCAGGTTAGAGTGCCGTGGACCCAGGCTTGGCTGTGCACGAAGGATTTCCGCCGGAAGTGCACAGGGGCCGGAGTAGCTTGCAAAGTCGCGGTTCCCAGCAATGCAGCCCAGCGAGGTGAGGCAAGGACTTACCTCCACCAAACTTGGGCTGAAGAGTCACTGGACTGTGGGGGTCACTTGGACAGCGTCGCTGGATTCGAGGGACCTCGCTCGTCGTGCTGAGAGGAGACCCAAGGGACCGGTAATGCAGCTTTTTGGTGCCTGCGGTTGCAGGGGGAAGATTCCGTCGACCCACGGGAGATTTCTTCGGAGCTTCTGGTGCAGAGAGGAGGCAGGCTACCCCCACAGCATGCACAAGCAGGAAAACAGTCGAGAAGGCGGCAGGATCAGCGTTACAGAGTTGCAGTAGTCGTCTTTGCTACTATGTTGCAGGTTTGCAGGCTTCCAGCGCGGTCAGCGGTCGTTTCCTTATCAGAAGGTGAAGAGAGAGATGCAGAGGAACTCGGCTGAGCTCATGCATTCGTTATCTAAAGTTTCCCCAGAGACAGAGACCCTAAATAGCCAGAAAAGAGGGTTTTGCTACCTAGGAGAGAGGAAAGGCTACTAACACCTGAAGGAGCCTATCAGCAGGAGTCTCTGACGTCACCTGGTGGCACTGGCCACTCAGAGCAGTCCAGTGTGCCAGCAGCACCTCTGTTTCCAAGATGGCAGAGGTCTGGAGCACACTGGAGGAGCTCTGGACACCTCCCAGGGGAGGTGCAGGTCAGGGGAGTGGTCACTCCCCTTTCCTTTGTCCAGTTTCGCGCCAGAGCAGGGGCTAAGGGGTCCCTGAACCGGTGTAGACTGGCTTATGCAGAATTGGGCACATCTGTGCCCAACAAAGCATTTCCAGAGGCTGGGGGAGGCTACTCCTCCCCTGCCTTCACACCATTTTCCAAAGGGAGAGGGTGTCACACCCTCTCTCAGAGGAAGTTCTTTGTTCTGCCATCCTGGGCCAGGCCTGGCTGGACCCCAGGAGGGCAGCTGCCTGTCTGAGGGGTTGGCAGCAGCTGCAGTGAAACCCCAGGAAGGGCAGTTTGGCAGTACCAGGGTCTGTGCTACAGACCACTGGGATCATGGGATTGTGCCAACTATGCCAGGATGGTATAGAGGGGGCAATTCCATGATCATAGACATGTTACATGGCCATATTCGGAGTTACCATTGTGAAGCTACATATAGGTAGTGACCTATATGTAGTGCACGCGTGTAATGGTGTCCCCGCACTCACAAAGTTCAGGGAATTGGCTCTGAACAATGTGGGGGCACCTTGGCTAGTGCCAGGGTGCCCTCACACTAAGTAACTTTGCACCTAACCTTTACCAGGTAAAGGTTAGACATATAGGTGACTTATAAGTTACTTAAGTGCAGTGTAAAATGGCTGTGAAATAACGTGGACGTTATTTCACTCAGGCTGCAGTGGCAGGCCTGTGTAAGAATTGTCAGAGCTCCCTATGGGTGGCAAAAGAAATGCTGCAGCCCATAGGGATCTCCTGGAACCCCAATACCCTGGGTACCTCAGTACCATATACTAGGGAATTATAAGGGTGTTCCAGTAAGCCAATGTAAATTGGTAAAAATGGTCACTAGCCTGTCAGTGACAATTTGGAAAGAAATGAGAGAGCATAACCACTGAGGTTCTGGTTAGCAGAGCCTCAGTGAGACAGTTAGGCACCACACAGGGAACATATACATGCACACCTATGAGCACTGGGGCCCTGTGTGACAGGGTCCCAGTGACACATACATATAGGCCACAAACCTATGAGCACTGGGGTCCTGACCAGCAGGATCCCAGTGACACATAACAAACATACTGAAAACATAGTGTTTTCACTATGAGCACTGAGGCCTGGCTATCAGGATCCCAGTGAGACAGTGAAAACAGTGACAAACACCCTGACATACACTCACAAACAGGCCAAAAGTGGGGGTAACAAGGCTAGAAAGAGGCTACCTTCTCACACAACCCCCCCCCCCAAACGAAGGACAATAAGGCTAACCTTGGCCAGTTGAGACTTTATTGTCTAAGTGGTGATAAGTAGAGAGTAGCTCTGCAATAGACTGGTTACTCCCTTTATCATCCACTATATGGTTACTTCCCTGTGGGGATGTAAACCACCCTGTTTGAAGTTTTTTAGCTAAGCAACAATGTGAAGATGTATTTTCAGAGTTTCTATCAGTAAGTTTTAGTTTAGAGCAGTGGGAATTGTCCACTGAACCTATTTGTAGTGATGGAAATGCCAGACAGGGATGCTGTCTCAGAAAAGCCATAGCTGGGCAAAAACTTTGTCCATCTGGCTGGAAGAGAGAACAGGGATGCTGTTTCTCTTGAGTTGGAGCAGGGCAGGGATGCTGTCCTATCAGCTCCACACTAGGGCAGGGATGCTGTCCTAAGTGTTGTGAGGCAGTGCAAAGTTTCTGCACTAAAGTTTCTCTGGGAGGGTTGGAGGGATGCTCCATGTTAACTAAAATGGTGCTCTTTTTCTCACCAATGTTAGTTATCCCACAGAGAGGTACTTCTACCTCAGGGAGTCCAGCTTTGCCAGCTGATGATTCCCTTGGAACAGGTGCCACCCCAGGAGAGGTTTCTCCCACCACAGGAATAGTATCCTGAATGGTAGGGTGGTTAGGGGATACTGTGATACCCTTTTTACCTGTTGATGGAGAGGGATCCTGAGTTTTCAGGCCTTCTCTCCTTTGCTTTTTCATTTCAGTAGAAATAAGAGGGAACAATTCCTCAGGGGTGCCCAGCATGGCTGCGTGGGCATAAAACTCTACATCAGCCCAACCTGAGGCCTCTAGGTCATTACCTAAGAGACAGTCTACAGGTAAGCTAGGTGATACCACCACCTGCTTAGGGCCAGTAACTCCACCCCAACTAAACTGAATTATAGCTAAGGGAAGAAACTTAGTGGAGTTATGGACATCAATAATCTTATACTGTTGTCCAATGATGTGTTGTTCAGGAGGCACTAGGTTTTCAGTCACCAAAGTGAAACTGGCACCTGTGTCCCTGTAGGCCAAGGCCTCAACACCATTTATTGAAACTGTCTGCCTGTACTTATCCATTGTAAGGGGACAAGCAGCCAGTGTGGCAAGGCCAGTGCCACTAGGTGTGACAGAAACTGTCTTGGGACTGATTACATCAGTTTCCACTATGGACCCATAAGTGAACCCAACTACACCCTTTGCTTGACTGTTGCCAGCAGTCCCACCACTAGTACCACTACTGCTAGGGGCACTAGAGCTTGATGTATTAGTGGTGGTAGGCTCAGGGGGTTTACCTGGACAGGACTTATCCCCTGGCCTATGGCCTCTATTTTTACACACAAAGCACGAAGGCTTTTTAATGTGTGCAGGTTGGGAAGAAGAGGAAGAATTTGTTTTATCCCCACCCTCTGAAGAGTGTTTAAGATTTGAAGTGGGATCTTTGGTTTTACCCTTATCCCCATGCTTATCTTGAGATTTTTCACCATCTTTCTTCTTATTGCCATCCTTGTCACCCCCTGTATGAACTTTTCTGTTCACCCTTGTTCTGACCCATTTGTCTGCCTTCTTTCCCAATTCTTGGGGAGAGGTCAGATCAGAGTCTACCAGGTACTGGTGCAACAAATCAGACACACAATTATTAAGAATATGCTCTCTCAGGATTAAGTTATACAGGCTGTCATAATCAGAAACTTTACTGCCATGTAACCACCCCTCCAAGGCCTTCACTGAATGGTCAATGAAATCAACCCAGTCTTGTGAAGACTCCTTTTTGGTCTCTCTGAACTTTATCCTGTACTGTTCAGTGGTTAAGCCATAACCATCCAGGAGTGCATTCTTAAGAACTTGGAAATTATTGGCATCATTTTCTTTCACTGTAAGGAGCCTATCCCTACCTTTTCCACTAAATGATAGCCATAGGATAGCAGCCCACTGCTTTTGAGGGACATCCTGTACAGCACAGGCCCTCTCAAGTGCAGCAAACCACTTGTTAATGTCATCCCCCTCCTTGTAAGGGGGAACTATCTTGTGCAGATTCCTGGAATCATGCTCTTTTGCAGGATGACTATGGGGAATACTGCTGCTGCCACCATGGGTATCTAAACCCAACTTCTGTCTTTCCTTCTCTAATTCTAAAGACTGTCTATCCAAATCCAGCTGTTGCTTCTTGAGCTTCAGTCTGGTTTGTTCCACTCTCAATCTATTGAGCTCCCTTTCTAACAATCTGTCATCAGGGTGGGTGGGAGGGACATTTCTAGATACAGAGGTATGATGGGAATGAACAGAAGGAGACCTGTCCCTTACAGAGGGCACCCTAACAGCTTGGCTACCAGTATAATGTGAGAGCACACCATTAGTATGGTGTGATTCAACCTCTGTACCAACTATGCTAGACTGTCTAGTAATGGGCAGGCTGAGAAGTTTCTTTCCTGAACCTTTTCCTGGGGGAGTCCCTGGATCAGATTGAGAACCATTAGCTACTTTTTCTACAGATTGGGCACTTATGGCCTTATCCTGTACTCTAAGCATATTAATTAACAGTTCTAAGGAAGGATTCTTCCCTACACTCAAACCTCTCTCTATGCAGAGACTCCTTGCTCCTTTCCAGCTAAGGTGATCATATGCAAGTTTGGACAGTTCAACATTTTTTCCTGTGCCAGACATTTTTTAGAGAGAGTTAAAGTGATAGAAAAAGAGAAAAAAGTTTTCAGAACTTTTTGGAAAGACAGAAAAAAAACTTTTTAAACTTTTAAGAACTTTTTGAAAGTTTAGAAGTACTTTTCAGCACTTAGAAAAGAGTGAAAAGAGGAAATGCAAAACTTTTTGGCTATGTGTATATACACTGACCTTGTTTTGTATATTTTTCTCTTATGAAAAGTACAATGACAAGAGTGGTAAGTAGTCTCAAGCACTTATCCCACCACTGCACAACCAATGTAGGAGGCTGGACTGGCTTGTAGTGAGTACCAAGGGGTACTTGCACCTTGCACCAGGCCCAGTTATCCCTTATTAGTGTATAGGGTGTCTAGCAGCTTAGGCTGATAGATAATGGTAGTTTAGCAGAGCAGCTTAGGCTGAACTAGGAGACGTGTGAAGCTACTACAGTACCACTTAGTGTCATATGCACAATATCATAAGAAAACACAATACACAGTTATACTAAAAATAAAGGTACTTTATTTTTATGACAATATGCCAAAGTATCTTAGAGTGTACCCTCAGTGAGAGGATAGGAAATATACACAAGATATATATACACAATAGCAAAAATATGCAGTATAGTCTTAGAAAACAGTGCAAACAATGTATAGTTACAATAGGATGCAATGGGGAAACATAGGGATAGGGGCAACACAAACCATATACTCCAAAAGTGGAATGTGAACCATGAATGGACCCCAAACCTATGTGACCTTGTAGAGGGTCGCTGGGACTATTAGAAAATAGTGAGAGTTAGAAAAATAACCCTCCCCAAGACCCTGAAAAGTGAGTGCAAAGTGCACCAAAGTTCCCCTAAGGACAAAATAGTCGTGTTAGAGGGAAAATGCAAGGAAAACACAAATCAGCAATGCAACAACGATGGATTCCTGACTGAGGGTACCTGTGGAACAAGGGGACCAAGTCCAAAAGTCACAAGCAACTCGGAGATGGGCAGCTGCCCAAGAAATGCCAGCGGTTGGTGCAAAGAAGCTCTTACTAGGCTGAAGAACTGTGAATACTGCAGGAACGACAAGGGCTAGAGACTTCCCCTTTGGAGGATGGATCCCCCACGCCTTGGAGAGTCGTGCAGAAGTGTTTTCCCGCCGGATGGACGCCAACAAGCCTTGCTACACGCAAATCGTGCGTTTGGCGTTTTTGGACGCTGCTGGGGCCCAGGAGGGACCAGGAGGTCGCAAATTGGACCTGCAGAGAGAGGGGACGTCGAGCAAGACAAAGAGCCCTCACTGAAGCAGGTAGGACCCAGAGAAGTGCCAGAAACAGGCACTACAAGGATGCGTGAAACGGTGCTCGCCGAAGTTGCACAAAGGAGTCCCACGTCGCCGGAGACCAACTTAGAAAGTCGTGCAATGCAGGTTAGAGTGCCGTGGACCCAGGCTTGGCTGTGCACGAAGGATTTCCGCCGGAAGTGCACAGGGGCCGGAGTAGCTTGCAAAGTCGCGGTTCCCAGCAATGCAGCCCAGCGAGGTGAGGCAAGGACTTACCTCCACCAAACTTGGGCTGAAGAGTCACTGGACTGTGGGGGTCACTTGGACAGCGTCGCTGGATTCGAGGGACCTCGCTCGTCGTGCTGAGAGGAGACCCAAGGGACCGGTAATGCAGCTTTTTGGTGCCTGCGGTTGCAGGGGGAAGATTCCGTCGACCCACGGGAGATTTCTTCGGAGCTTCTGGTGCAGAGAGGAGGCAGGCTACCCCCACAGCATGCACAAGCAGGAAAACAGTCGAGAAGGCGGCAGGATCAGCGTTACAGAGTTGCAGTAGTCGTCTTTGCTACTATGTTGCAGGTTTGCAGGCTTCCAGCGCGGTCAGCGGTCGTTTCCTTATCAGAAGGTGAAGAGAGAGATGCAGAGGAACTCGGCTGAGCTCATGCATTCGTTATCTAAAGTTTCCCCAGAGACAGAGACCCTAAATAGCCAGAAAAGAGGGTTTTGCTACCTAGGAGAGAGGAAAGGCTACTAACACCTGAAGGAGCCTATCAGCAGGAGTCTCTGACGTCACCTGGTGGCACTGGCCACTCAGAGCAGTCCAGTGTGCCAGCAGCACCTCTGTTTCCAAGATGGCAGAGGTCTGGAGCACACTGGAGGAGCTCTGGACACCTCCCAGGGGAGGTGCAGGTCAGGGGAGTGGTCACTCCCCTTTCCTTTGTCCAGTTTCGCGCCAGAGCAGGGGCTAAGGGGTCCCTGAACCGGTGTAGACTGGCTTATGCAGAATTGAGCACATCTGTGCCCAACAAAGCATTTCCAGAGGCTGGGGGAGGCTACTCCTCCCCTGCCTTCACACCATTTTCCAAAGGGAGAGGGTGTCACACCCTCTCTCAGAGGAAGTTCTTTGTTCTGCCATCCTGGGCCAGGCCTGGCTGGACCCCAGGAGGGCAGCTGCCTGTCTGAGGGGTTGGCAGCAGCAGCAGCTGCAGTGAAACCCCAGGAAGGGCAGTTTGGCAGTACCAGGGTCTGTGCTACAGACCACTGGGATCATGGGATTGTGCCAACTATGCCAGGATGGTATAGAGGGGGCAATTCCATGATCATAGACATGTTACATGGCCATATTCGGAGTTACCATTGTGAAGCTACATATAGGTAGTGACCTATATGTAGTGCACGCGTGTAATGGTGTCCCCGCACTCACAAAGTTCAGGGAATTGGCTCTGAACAATGTGGGGGCACCTTGGCTAGTGCCAGGGTGCCCTCACACTAAGTAACTTTGCACCTAACCTTTACCAGGTAAAGGTTAGACATATAGGTGACTTATAAGTTACTTAAGTGCAGTGTAAAATGGCTGTGAAATAACGTGGACGTTATTTCACTCAGGCTGCAGTGGCAGGCCTGTGTAAGAATTGTCAGAGCTCCCTATGGGTGGCAAAAGAAATGCTGCAGCCCATAGGGATCTCCTGGAACCCCAATACCCTGGGTACCTCAGTACCATATACTAGGGAATTATAAGGGTGTTCCAGTAAGCCAATGTAAATTGGTAAAAATGGTCACTAGCCTGTCAGTGACAATTTGGAAAGAAATGAGAGAGCATAACCACTGAGGTTCTGGTTAGCAGAGCCTCAGTGAGACAGTTAGGCACCACACAGGGAACATATACATGCACACCTATGAGCACTGGGGCCCTGTGTGACAGGGTCCCAGTGACACATACATATAGGCCACAAACCTATGAGCACTGGGGTCCTGACCAGCAGGATCCCAGTGACACATAACAAACATACTGAAAACATAGTGTTTTCACTATGAGCACTGAGGCCTGGCTATCAGGATCCCAGTGAGACAGTGAAAACAGTGACAAACACCCTGACATACACTCACAAACAGGCCAAAAGTGGGGGTAACAAGGCTAGAAAGAGGCTACCTTCTCACACCCATGCACCACACAATTTAAAACGCTGACCCAGAACATATTCTTTCTCACTGGGGCGACAGTACATCTGTCAGTGAGGGGGAAAAGGAGTCGTCATCCGTGTTGGGACCATATGAATTGAAGAGTACCAGTGCCTTGCCTCTAGTGTACCCTGTACCATTATATATCTGCCCTCCATATCAGGTTCCATGCATGTTAAGGTGAACCGGACCCCGGGAGCTATCCACACCAGCACCCATAGCAAATGAGGTTGAAGTAGCACTGTAAGTCTATGCCCTTCATTTTTTGGCAAGTTCTGTAGCTTCAGGCTTGTTTAAATGGGTCTCCTGGAGACATGCAATACTAACTATGTGGCGTTTGAGAAGCTATAGCATTCTATAGTGTTTATTGAAGGTGCCAAGCCCTCTTACAAACACTTTGGCCCTCATTACAACATTGGCGGTATATGCCACCTACCGCCGTGACGACGGCTGCTACAGGACCGTCACTGCGGCTATCAGCCACCCGCCAAATTATGACCGTAGCCAGAATTTCACCAGATGGATGGCGGAAATCCGTCTACGGCCATGGCGGCGGATGGCGATACGGTGGCGTTGCTGCCAACAGCAGCGCAACAGCAGTAGACTGCCGCCGACCGTATCATGACACATGATTGGGCTTGGCAGTGTTCTGCTGGCGGACGCTGCTGCTGGCATTGCCTTGTTCAATCTCCTGCCGGAGGACCACCTGCAATCAGGTAAGTCAGGTGCTCCGATAGGGGAGGGGGGTGATTGTGTGTGTGTGTATGTGCATGCGTGTATGTGGGTGTGAGATGTGTGTTGTCCGTGTGTGTGTGCGCGTGTATGTTGAGTGCATGAATGTGTGAATGTATGTATGTCAGTGTGTGTGTGTGTAATGGATGTATGCATGCGTGGATGAATGTGGGTATGTGTGTATATAATCGTGTTTTCAGTGGTGCGTGAAGGTGCGTGTATGTCGTTGGCGGGTTTGTAGTAGGGGGGAAGACTAGGGGGAGGGGAAGGGGGCGGGGAAGACCCCTATCAGTGACAGTGACAGGAATTCCCTGTCACTGATAGTGCCTACCACCATGGTTTTCGTGGCCGTAAGGAGGCCACGAATAGCATGACAGTAGGCAGGGTCATAATCCCGCAGGTGGGCTAGTTTCAGCCACCTGGCTCGAGACTGCAGTCTCCAGCCTGGCGGTCATTACCGCCCTTGCGGACGGTGTGGTATATTGGCAGTTTGGATTGCAAGCCAAACCGCCAATGTAATATTATGGGAAAAAGTACCGCCAGCCTGTTGGCAGTACTTTTCTTCATTTTACCACTGTCCACCAGGGTTGTAATGAGGTCCTTTGTGTCTTTAATGCAAGTTTCTAGTTTTCTGTGTTTGATATTGTTTGGGTTTAGTATAGTCAATCTGTACATAGGTTATTTATTTCTATATTTTTTTCTTGTACTTCTGTAGCCAGGCGAGTTTTATTTTTCTTTCATTTTTGAAGGGGGAATATGTGATACATTGAGTCCTTGGGGAATTTTGGTAATATGTGTTTTCTGATAATGCTGGGTAGAATTAAATTTGCAGGGTCGAAGGTTGAGGCATTGGCGGTTGGGCACTGTTGGAGTAGGCTGTGCTTTGTATCGCTGTAGGTTTGAGTTTTGCAATAAAGCTTCAAGAAATCTACTTGTCTTTATTGCTACAACGTTACTCAACACCCTGTGGCCAGGTCATGACTGAGACCTTGTGGAGTGACCACACATTCACAGTCTAAGAAATACTGAGAACCGAAAATGAAATATTGAGTCCTACTTAAACTCTGTGGTGTTCACATAAACACATTTGTCACATGGTTGACCAGGGGAGGAAAAGACTAACAAAACTAATTGTGATGCATTTTAAATTTGGAAAGGAAGTAATTGGATTGGTTGCATTTCACTTGTAAATGCCTGCTAAGTCTGCCACATAGCAGACCAGGGGGCACCCTTAGAACAGTGAATCAGCTAGTCCTGGCTCCTCCATTGATTTAAACACTACCATTGCTGCAACTTCTCAAATGCACATTTGGCACCTTTTAGAATCAAATTGTGGGCTGTGAGTTAGTATGGAGGCTTGGAGTGTTAGTGCAAAGTAGGTATTCTGCTAAATTTAGACATGGACTTTTCCCTTGCACCTTCACTCCAGGATCACCTACAGTGGAGTAGCCAGTTTGCCGTAACCCCTAGTTGCAAGGAAGCAAATAGGCCACCTGGCCACTGCTTAAACTTTGAAGCACAGCAATACCCAGGGTTCAGTGTGTCTCACGGACATTTTGGCCCTGGTGCCACAATACCTGCTGCACAAATTTAAGCTATGCGCTGATCACCTAACATGCCTTGACAATGGTAATGCAGAATTTGAAAATGAAAGTTTTTATAAAGCATGAAAAGGTGTCTGAAATCGAGTTTAACAGGCAAAATGTGTGCATGTACGTGATTGTTAAACATGCTGTGGTGCATGGAGACCAAACTGGGAAAACACATAATTAACCAGCATGAAAAATTGGTTAGAACTGTTTCCGCCTAGCATGGGATGTTGTTGGGAGGTGTGGCTACATATATCGTAAATGCAAAACGATTAATGGGCTTGGTAAAAGAGGTGCAAAACAGACTTTAAAAATACACCCATTGACTTAATGGTGATTATGGTAGATTAAACAATTTATCGAAGAGCTAGCTAATATTCATTTGTGGGAAATAGAGATGTTAAAGTTATTGGCGTGTAATAATAATATTGTTTAAAGAAAAAAACAATTCTTTACAATAATACCAAACACAATAAAAACAACAACTCATTTGGCCATTTTAATAGTAATCAAGTTTCAACATTATGAGCACAGAAAATATACGGGATCTCAAAATTTGATCAGCTTACCAATAAACCAACAGTCCTTGTCTAAATAAACAGCATTTAGCAGCCTGTTCTAATGTTGGCCCTTATAAACACATCTTTAAGATATGTTCTTCTCATTTTTAAAGGAGCAGGGCATCTACAGCTTAGATGTTCAATCAAGTCATCCTTTTACCCATGAAGTTTACAATTTAATGACGGTGATGGTTGCTACCTTATAAAATTAGTGGGTCAAATAAAAAACACATGTTCAACCCTTTAAAAATAAACACGCCTGAAATTCCTCCTGCCTCACATTGCATGCTGAACAGTTGTATCAGAGCCAATTCAAGCACTGCTGTCATGCTGCTTACAATACTAACTAGCATAAAAGCAGTGCCAGGATTGGCTCGAGCAGGCAAACACAGCACTCCATCAGCCACCAGTGGGGCTGTGCCTCTGCTTCTCAACTTCCTTTCTGCTGTTGATTGCAGAAGTCTGAACTGCGTATGTCAGGATGTTCAGTTAAAACTGCCACTGGTCGTCCCACTGAACTGCTGTAATGCTGGCAGGGAGAGCTCAGTTGTGGCCCCGCCCCTAAAAAGGTGAGAATACTAGGGAAAATGTGTGACTGTGTGAACACTGAATTTATTACTAATGAATTTTATATACTGTGAGTTAAGAATTTACAGAGAATTAGACTAATGTAGAAAGTAATGTGACTCAGAAAATGTGGACACTTGAGTGGCCACCATGGTATACATAATGCTTTTATTTGAATGCATAATATATTAGTTGAAATGCAGGAGTGAAGAAAATTGTAGTACTATGTCACATTAATGATTTCTTGCTATGTGATTGCTTATTATTCTTAGGCCTTAAATTAGTGAGGTTTGGGCCTAGTCTGCACAGCCTCATATTAAGCTGCAATGTTTAATAAAATTGTGGGAATGTATGTCCATAGACATCACTGCATTTATTGTTCACTCTGTGTTGACCATACGTTAGCAGATGTCTTTGACTTTCTCATGAGAACTGCCTGTTAGAATGTCCTGTATTAGAAGTTATTCCTTTGTATAATTCGATGCGTGAGATAGCTATGTTCCCAGTAACCAACAATGGATGCACTGACTGAAGTACAGATTGTTACAAGAAAGTTACCTGACAAGTCGGACAATAGGAACAGGAGAAGAGGAGACAATCATCCATGTGTGAAAGACAGTTTAGTTATATCTTGGATTTGGGGTTGAATTCTTATTGGAGTAATTGTAAACGTACGATTTTCTGATCAATGACAAGGTGGGAAGTTCCCTAGGACATTCTAACTTAGCTCGATTGCACAGAGGAGGAGTGCTCATTTTCCATTTAGATTTTTCCCGCCGTAGAGGTTCTGTTTGAGGGGCTGAAAGGCTCCTGATTACTTTATTTCTAACTTTGACTTTACTGTTAAATTGTTAATGGTGGATGCTGACCCCTTAGATTTTGCTTTCTAAATGGTTCAGATAGCTTAGAATCACCGTCTCTGAACCATCCCTTTTTACTGCCCATTTTTTAAGCTGACTGTACAGGTGTACAACTGATGAAGAGAAATAGCAGCTTTCTGATCCTTATGAGGAGAGGTATAACAAAATGCTATTGTTCTTGTTGTAGGTTATGTTCTTTGTTTTTTAGGTACCAACCGCTATTTTGATAACCATAGCTAGATGTTTTCCAAATTATCCTTAAAATAAAATGTGTTTTGCATGAAGCCCAAACATGCTATTCTAATCGGAAGGGTAGTTAGGGAGACACATAAAATGTTAACCAATTGTTATTAACAAAGAGTTGATGTTGTTCATTTGCTGACTCTAGATGTATGTTATTTCTATTTCGCAGTTATTCTTGCTCTTAATTTGTACTGTGATTCTTGAATGCCTACCTGTCAATGTGTTAGCTAAATTGAGATTCTCCTGAAGATTTGGTCAACCTGTGTTATTAAAGTATGTTTACCTTTTTTGTTCTGAGACTAATTTACGTGACATTAGCATTGTTAATATAGGGAAATAAACTTTCTAACTTTTACATAAAGGTGTGGTTATTTGTGGCCAAATAGGTCATGGTGTGTAAAAAGCACTGATTTCAAAGAGTATTTGATGATGTCTATTGATTATGATATTGTAAATGCAGTGAATTAAGTTTATGGTGAAACCACTCTAAGCGTAGTCAAAAGGTCTATCGAACCTCTAACGCGTCCCCTTATAAATTGACAATAAAAGACCAAATAAGGACAGACATGCTAACAGAAATGGTAGCAGAGGATGGTTTGGCTACTTAAGAGGCCATCATAAGGTCCTTTTTCCCCTGGATCATGCTTGAAGGTTTATGGTTAGTCTCCTTAAGAGGCCACCATAAAGTCCTTTTTCCCTTAGAAATAGGTAAAGGAGTTGCATGGTTTGTCTCCTTAAGAGGCCATCATAATGTCCTTTTTCTCCTTAGATTGTGTTAGAAGAGTCGGATGGGTATTTTCCATAAGAGATTAACATAATTAACAGATTTGATAGAGAAGCAGATTCAGTGATACGAAGTGAAAAGATTATTCCTCCCTAAGAACCTACCATGACTTTCCCAAAACCTTGGAACTTGCCAATGCTTGTTTGAGTATGTTCTCAGTGTTTCTAGTGACAGTGTGAATGAAATAGGTTTTGCGCTTGCACAGCTTAAGCAAATCGCAGGTGAATTGTGATGTTTGAGTGTGTCTAGGGAGTTTGCGTACTCTAGATGAAGTTGTTTAGGGAGTTTGCGTCCTCCAAAGTGTGATAGTAGGGAAATCGTCGAACTTCACGTGTGTGGTGCTTTGTGTTCAAAAATTGTCCATGTGGTTGTTGATATGCGGACCCTGCGTGGTCTAAGACTCCGGAGTATTGAATAAGTATATTAGACACTTGGTTTATGTTGTAATTTGTCTGTTTAATAGGTAAATCGGGCGTGGTTGACAAACTCAAGAGTGCATGTTAAAGGAGTGATCGGTTTTTCAACTGAGATTTGGTGAGTCCAATGTGCACCAGGAGGGTCCATTGATAGTTGAGAGTAAAATGTGGTGGTTGAATTTTGGTTGCGAGTTAGGGAAACCGAGATAGGAGTATCTGTCAGGGGGAAAAGCCACAGAGAAAAATCTGTAAGGTTTCTGAAGCAGTTGTGTTGCATACCTGTAGTAAACAGACAAGTTGGGTGTTGATTTTTATTTAATGCTTGCAATATTTGCATTTAGTTTTGCAAGAATTTGAACTGTGAAAGACAAACCGAAGGGATTTTTTCAGCCGCTGTACATGTTAGTGTGACTTCATTGGAGCCGCGCTGGGATAGGGTGGTTAGCGAGAAGGGTCACAAACGGATTGGTGGACAACCGTGAAGTGTAATTGGTTGGGAAGATTAGCGAAAAGGATTTTGGGATTGAAAATCACTTCCTGATTCGATTGAAAGTAGCATATATTTCCGAAAATGAAATTTTTCAAAGCTTTAAAGAGTGCCCTAAGGGGAGATATGTTAATTCCAACTAGAATAGGAGAAAGGTACACTCGCCTATATTGTATTTGAAGAACAAAGTGCTGCACCATGTCTTTGGCTGAAACAGTGGTGCAAAGAAACCGAGCGAAATGGGAGTTTAGCATTCCCTGCCCATGGAACCTTTAATTTGAGAATTTTAGAGAATTTGAGGAGAGTACTCTATGATTTGAAACCTCCTCCGAGACCTGCACAGTTTGAAGCTTTAGCTATTTGAGAACTAGTAACTAAACAGTAACTGAAATTTGAATGAAGAATGAGAAAAGCAGAGAAAACTTTAGCAGAGACTAGATGAGATAGTGAGAAAACATTTTTGAGAACTGAGACTTTACTGGGAATGAAGTTCTTTCCAGCAATTACACAAGAGAACCGGAACGAGTCAAAAAAGAGTACTAAGAAGAGGGATTCCTATCCTTCAGACAACAGAGAGCAGAAATCCACAGAATTTAGGAAGTCTTTAACACACGATGAGGAGTCAGATGATGACAAGTTTATTTTGCAGTTACTGAGGAATCGTCCCCCACCATATGCAACACATGAGAGAGGTTCAAGTACCAGTGTAGGCTCTACAGCTCCGATACCACTTGACACTACACTGAGCCAGATACAGGTTAGTCCTAATGTTCCAGCTACTTCTGCGTTTCAAAGGCCTATGCCGCTGATTGACATTACCAGAATTTTTCCAGATATACCTATTATAGATGCTGTAACAAACTTAGTAGTGCCGACAGGACAAGCTGCCCGCATTAGACAGGTTTATTTGAAGCTGATTTGGTCCAGATAGAGTCCACATTGAATTTGATGTTCCTAGTACAGACACAGATCATCCCGAGATATACCACCATAACAAGATCCCAGACAGAAATGTCTGCCCTGGCAAGTCAGAATACAGGAATGAGGTACCCTAGAGATCGAAAGGCCCAACCAAATCTAGATGCAGTGTCAGTACCAGTTACCATAGGTCCGGTCATACTGTTGTTTGTCCAGGGAAACAATAGAGCAGTGAGCAGAAAATCCTGAATCCAAGAGTAGAGAGGGAGAGGTCTGATGAAAGCGCAAGAATGATGACCCTCATGAGACCGACATTTGATGGAACATGTCCGTTAATCAATTTGAGCTCTTTTAGGACTCCTCAAAAGTAATCAGGAAAGATTCGACATAGGTTCCAGTCCAAGCATGGTAACACCAGAAACTCCGAGCCTGACGTTATAGCAAGTGACCAATGTAAGCAATAACAACATTTCATTACAAGGTTTGACAGCTCAGCAGTTAACTGAATGGTTAGAGAAGCTGAATAGCTCCCAAGGAGATTCCAGCGGGGTTAGTGTACTGAATTTGACCAGGCTAGAGGCAGAACTCTTAATCGAAGGAACAATGGGGTTGGACAGAATTGATTCTTTACGAGAAGATGAGTTACGTTATTTGTGCAAACTGATTACTAATAAAGCAGGTATAGTACATCAGCAATTGGCAGACTAGGCAGGAAAGTATGACATATAAATTGACAAAACATTTAAAGAGGAGTTACAGATTAGAGTTCGACTCAAAGGACTTTGAGAACCTGAGAGTACCAGGAATGAAAATTCACATTAGGGACTTAATACAGAGCATTCGGAGATGGGGAGTATTAGATAAATGGGAAGGCAGATGGGCGAAGAAGAGACAAGAAGAAAAGGGATTCTGTGAATCCTACTGCGAATGTGCACCAGGTTGAGGATCCAATGAAAATCTTAACCAATAGGAAAGATTCCCGGAAGGAATTTTGTCCATGTCCCTTGGAGCAGAAGTGACATTTTGTCATTTACCAGTGGTTATCCCAGGTTGAGAAAAAAGCCAGTACAGTGGTACCAGCAAACAGGTTTGTGAAATTCACAAAATGCCTGTCGGAGGATTTGAACATCCTGTTAGAAATAGCAGTTCCAGCAGACCTATGGGTCGAGTGCAAAAGGAGTGTAGATTGGCTGACAAGAGAACCTCAGAGAGATCCAGCAACAGGTACACCGTCCACTGACGTAATTAAATACTACTATAAAGTGATAGAATTTTTGAAGACAAGAGTTTCGCCCAAGAATATTGAATGGCAAAGAATCAACAGAACAGATCAGGAAGGGAAGGAGTCAATACTTGCATACTATGAGAGATTGTGGCAGGCGTTCAAACATTACAGTGGCACAGAAACAATTGAGCCAAAAGACATGTTTCATTTTGTGTTCAGATTTGTTTGAAAGATGAGACCTGAGATTAGGCAGATGATTAAGAGCCATTTGATTTGTTGGCAAGCAAAGCCGATTGATTGTATTGCAGTATGCAAAGTACTGTGGTGATGAGATTGAGTTGAAGCAAAGAAAGTTGAAAGAAAAGGCAATGGTGATGCAGAATAAAGCCGCACAATCAGGAATGCAGGGAAGTTTTCCACAGTAGCAGCAAAGAAACATGTGGTTGCAGAACCAGGTGAAAGGTAGAGGTCCTGGTGGAAATGGAAATATGATCCGTAGTCCTGATTAGAATACAATTGTTTGTTAAGAATGATGTGCAAGGAATGAGAAGAATGTTACCAAGTAATGCTTGTGGAGGCCTCGGAAATTGGACAGTGTCCGATGTTAGGTCAGGAAGGTGTTGTTCAGCAGACAAACAAAATCAATTTTTCCCCAAATATGAGAAGACAGAGAATGAGAGGTCAAAATCCAAATGTCCAAAGTAATGTGAATCAGGTGCAAGGTTTTCAGCCTATGCAACAAGTGCAAATGCCGTGTCACAAGATGTCCCAGTCGCAGCAAATGCAACCTCAAGTTCAAATGGTACCTAGACAACAAATTCAAATACCTCAGGCCCCAATGGAGCAGCAGCAGGTGATGCTTCCTCAGCAGGTCAAAGGTTTAACCAGAGTAATAACACAGTACACCAATTCCCACTACACAGTGAGGATGAAGCAAATGATGATTGGGTGTGTGAGAGTCCAGATGATGAGGAATGCGTGTTAGCAGCTTCATTAGAAGTAGACCAGAAAAGTCCATACGTGAAGGAAAAAGTGATGGGTCACAGTCTAATTTTTAGTCAACACAGGAGCTACACGCTCTACAGTAAGAACTGAAGAAGGTCCAAACCCGCCCCTTTCAGGGAAAACCGTGCAGATTGTAGGAGTTGCAAACCAATATTTGACAAACCCCATTATAGAACCAGTTCAGGTTAAAATTAGCAATTTTAAAGGATTACACAAATTCGTAGTTTGTGATTCAAGTTCAGTATCCTTACTAGGGAGAGATTTGCTATGCAAAACAAGATGTTAAATTACTTGCTCAAATGATGGAATTCCCATTCAGACAAACTATGATGATGAAGATGACTCACAGCAATAGATTGTGATACAGTGAATAAGGAGCACCCTTTGACCAGCTTCTTTCCAGTTTTCACAATGAGAGATCTTCCTACTGACTTACAGGGAACAGTTAAAATGAAAGTGTGGGATTTTACAGGAAAGGACATTGGTCTAATTAAAGGAGTTGAGCCAGTTAAAGTCCCAGTAAAGTAAAATATGATTTTCCCCCAGATTCCTCAATACCACAGGACATGATTGAAGGGATTGCACCCATAATTGCGGAAGGTGTTTTAAAAGAAGTACTGAGCAGCCCATGTATTTCACCAATAATGTGATTGTGAAAGCCATGTGGGATATTTTGGATTATTCAGGATTGGAGGAAGGTAAATGATATTGTGATTGTGTTGTACCGTGGTGCCAGCTCCAGCAGTGATATTGTTTCAGGTCCCATGCGATGCTGAATGGTTCACCGTAGTAGACCTGTCACAAGCATTCTTTTCTATGCCTCTTCATGAGGATAGCCAATGTCTCTTCTGTTTTAAATTTTTTAACCAAGTCTATTGTTGGTGTAGAATTCCCCAGGGGTTTTCAGAAGCACCGTCCATTTTCAACCAGACCCTAAAAAGAACCTGGAGTCATTAAAGATGCCTTCCCAGTTGACGTTAGTCCAGTACATTGATGATCTTTTAGTCGCGTCAGACAAAAGAATCATGTAAGTATGATACTATTGCTTTATAAAATCACTTGGGAGAGAACGGGCATAAAGTGCCCCCAGCAAACTTACAGTACTATCAGAAAGAAGTGAAATATTTGGGTCACCTAATTGAGAAGGGAATTAGGAAAACTTCTAGAGAAAGGGTCACAGCTATATTACAGATGAATCCCGCTGCAACACAGATGTCAGGATGTTTCTGGGAATTGTGAGCTGGTGTCGTCAGTGGATTCCCAACTTTTCAAAACCATTGCTGAAGCTGACTCACAAAGAAGTTACTGATCCCTTAGTGTTAGACCAAGCCTGTATGAAAGCCTTTACTGAGAGAGCGAGAGAGCTTGTGCAAAGCCCCAGCTTTGGGTATGCCTGACTACACAAAGCCCTTCTTGTTGTTTTTTCATGAGCGTTATGCATGTTCTGTGTTCGTGCTGACACAAGTCCATTGTAGCCTAAACTGCCCAGTAGCATATTTTTCAGCTACTTTGGACCCAGTTGCAGCAGCTTTACCTGGCTGTTTAAGTACAGTAGCTGTGGTTAGATTAAGTCTCACTCACAGTGAGAGCATTGTGATGGGACATCCTTTTACTGTTATGGTCCCTCACTCCATTGAAGTTTTACTTTCCAGAACCAAGACACAACACTTGACTAATGCCAGGTTGACGCGCTATGAGACTCTTCCTGGGTTTGCCCTATATATCATTGAAAAGGTGCACAGTGCTTAACCCAGCAACTTTACTTCCAAAAGAGAATATTGAAGTTGACAAATTGAAAGAAGTTGAACATGACAGTTTGGAGGTTACTGATTTGTGCACAAAACCGAGACCTAATACCCGAGATACTTGATTGGAAGACAATGACCAAATTATTTTTGTTGATGGCTCCTGTTTAAGAGATACCATGGGAACACTGAGAGCAGGATATGCTGTGTGCACCATTTCTGGTATACTCGAAGCGCCCTGGTTCCGAGGACTGTATTCTGCACAAGTGGATGAGTTGGTAGCCCTTATGAAAGCATGCCATGTCTCTGCACAGCTTAAAGTTACCATTTATACTGATAGCCAGTACGGATTTGGAATAGTCCAGAACCTTGGCCAGCTGTGGTCACAGAGAGGTTTCTTGTCCTCTCCTGGTTCACCAGTTAGGAATGGTGAAAGGATTCATGATTTGTTACAAGCTTTACAAATGCCAGAGAAGATTGCTGTGGTGAAATACAGTGCATATCTGAAATCACAAAATTTTGTGGCCTTGGGTAATGGATATGCGGATCAATTTGCAAGGTTTCGCACATTGAACTGTATATCGTTCAAAGACAAATGGAAATTGTTACCTGAAGAAGAAATGTGCCCAAATTATGCACTACATTTGATTGCCACTTGTGAAAAACAAAAAGCCCTTCAGGAAAATGTTGAGAGGGAGGAAAAGAAAAATTGGTTAAAGTTGAAATGTGTTCAGCGTGAGGATGATGTATTGGTGTCCGGGGAGAGACAAGTGGTTTTACCAAATAATTTGTTGACTCAGATAGCTAGCTATTATCATGGTCAAACACATGTTGGAAGGGATGCCATGATTCGCACCTTTAAGCAGTTTTGGTTCAATCCAAAGTTTAGACAGGTTGCCGAAGCAATTTGCCATCTTTGCATCATCTGTCAGCAGATGAACGTGGGGAAAGGGACTGTGGTCAATATGAGCCACACTGGAAGAGCGGGAGGTACATTTAGCAGAATGCAGTAGGATTTTATTGAGATGCCTGTGTGTGGATGATTGAGATCTGTGTTGTTTATTGTTTGTATCTTTAGTCACTCTATTGAAGCTTACCCTACACAAAGAAATGACAGCCTTACAGAAGCAAAGTTACTTCTTAGGGAACTGATACCTCGTTTTGGTTTTCTGGTCTCTTTAGAATCAGATAGAGGAAGTCACTTCAACAACGAAGTAATTAAATTATTATGTTCAGCTTTAAACATTAAGCAGAAGTTTCATTGTAGCTACCGCCCTGAAGCCTCAGGACTTGTTGAACAAATGAATGGTACCTTGAAGTCAAGAATTGCAAAGATGTGTGCGTCCACAAATCTGAAATGGCCGTACGCACTGCTGTTAGTTCTTGTGAGTATGAGGAACACCCCCAACAGGAAAACTGGACTGTTGCTGCATGAAATCCTCATGGACAAAGCAGTGAGGTTGCTAGTGGTTCCTGCCAAAACTTTTGGGAACATAACAGATGATATGGTGTTGGATTACTGCAAAGGTTTGGCTGATGTTCGCTCTTTCTCTCATCAGGTGGAAGTCACTGCACTGCAATCGTATCAGGATCAAAGCTACAACCTGAGAGCGGGAGATTGGGTTGTGATCAGAAAACATGTGAGGAAGACTTGTTTGGACCCTCTGTGGAAAGGCCCATACAAAGTAGTACTGATTACTGCTACAGCTGTGAAGTGCGCTGGAGTTCTGAACCATGCCAGCCATACTCGGAAAGTACTCTGTCTGTTGGACAATGAAGAAGAGTTGTTGAGAGTACTAACTTCCAGACAAAACCCAGGCTCAGAGAAAGAACCAGGAGAATTAGAGACTAAATCGGAACAGACTGAAAACAGTGCAGATACTCCTGTGTGGAACTAAGTAGAAGACCTACTGGAAAATGACAGTGAACCGACCTCAGCTGAGGTAGCAGGAGAGTCTAGCCAGAGGACGGCTCTCCGAGGAGCAGACGGTCTTGAGAGACAAACAGAAGAAACAACAGAACCAGAGGTGAAAGGAGTTGAGGTGGATCAAAGCCAAAACGATCTGACTCCTCCTGAACCAGTTACAGGTATGTCAAGAAAAAATCCTGCAGAACAAAGAGAAGTTACAATTCCAGCACTGAAAAGAACCTTGACAAAAGGTCCACTTAAAGGAGATAAGTGGCCGAAATCACTCGTCAAGAGGAAAGAAGCAATTACAGTGACAAAAATTGAAGAAGAAATAGGCACAACAAGAAGAGAAGATTTGAGTGATGGAGAATTAAATGGAGATCGAAGATTGAAAAAAAAGAGAATTGCAAATCAAAGATTTGGAGGTCCTGAATGGCCGTATGCAACAACAAGTGAATGGCAGAGTGAATTTTTGTCTTTTTGTTTTGATCAAGAAATTCCAGGTCAATAGTTTGGCACATGAAGGAGATCAATGAACTGAACTTGGTAAAATTGTGAATCTCCGAAAAGTGCAAACAAGACTATTGAAAGCAACCAGAAGAGGCTCTAAATCACCTGAATTGACAAGCTGCTAAACTGATTTTGACAGGAAAATTATCGATTTTAACAAATGGTCCAGGAAGAAAGACTGAAAGCTGTAAATAACTGCTAGAGAAGATTGAAGATTTTTGTTTTGTTTTGCTGCATAGTTATAATTTTTCTCTTCTACATTCTGATTCTTTACAGATCATGAGTAACCACAGCTAACAGGTTAGGAACATTAGGTGCTGTAAATACATAGGTATTGGTTTGGCGATTGTATGGATGAAATTGTGTCTGGTGAGCATGACTCTTCTTGACAAGATTGTGGCCAGCCACACCTCTGCTTTAGAGACAACTATTGCACTTAGAGAATTAGATAAGTTTAGGATAGATGAGAAATATTTGCATATAGACATCAACCAAGGGGATCTTTCCTCCAATGTTTTCTATCGCTTATTGCTTGAGTATGTTTAGACAATGAATGTGAGAGATTGTTATGTCTGTACACAGATTCCTTCATCAGTGGAGAAAGGAGTTACTTACCATAGCTTGCCCTTTACTTATGGAATAAGTTATAGTCTTCTACTAGCAATATTCTATAACCAGGAGTACATTCAGTACTTCTGTTCAAATCACAACGTACTATTTTCATTTGTTCCTATAATTAAGTACCTGAGTAGAGTAGCTAAGGAAAACACCATAGAATTAGTAAGAGGATTCTTTGAACCTACATTGACATTTGACACAGCCTCCCCACACAGGAACAACTTCACATGCTTGCTTACACCTAAGAAAAGAGTTTTTTAGATCAGACAGATGACAGGAGAAAGGCTTTAAAGGAGAAGTTAAACAAGGGCTTAGAGAAAAGGACATTTAGAAATGATCATGCATTTAGCAAAATAAAGAAACAGGGAAAATTAGCTTTAGATGCACAACACATAGGGAAGCTTTGTGTATATAGGTCTAAATCTAGAACTGATATGTTGTTTGTGGGAACGAGTGAATGTAGACATGTGTTTTTGTTTCAGAATAATTGGACGTTCATGTTAAACGGACAAGACCCAGCAATTACAGGAATTTATTACACCTGTGGACCAAATGCGTATTATCGTCTCCCAAGAGGATGAAATGGCACATGTTACCTGGGAATAGTTTTCCCAAAGATTGATCAACTTGAGAACCTCAATGAAGTACCTAAAATGACTAAATTACATCATGTTAGACAAAAGCGAGAAGCTTATTCTGGCATAGTTGGAGACATATTTGGAGCAATGAATCCTTCAATGGGAGTTATTCTGAATTCTTTGAAAATTCGAAAGTTGTCTATTATTGTGAATAACATGCTAACAATTTTTTTTAGGAGCCATGATCCTAATGGATACAGAGATGGTTGTAATAAGATCTAGGCCTTGCATTAGACATCCTTTTGGTGAAGGAGGGCAGAGTTTGTAAAATGCTGAACTCGCAAAATTGTTGCTCATATATACCTAACGATAGTAAAGAAATTAGAAGCCTTATTAACAATTTGACTAATGATAGCGCTGATTTGAAAGAGCTGAAAGAACTAGGAGTTTGGGAAAATGTTCGTTGAGGTTTTGTTTCTGTGGGAGTTTGGCTGGGCAACTTAAGGGATAATTTTGAAAATAATACAAATAATATTGATTATTGTGACTTGTATATTTGGAGCTTGGGGAATTTATAAATGGTATCACGTGAATAAAATGAGGAATTTAAAAAATGATTAGAGGAGGGAAGGAATTAAAATGGAAAAGTACTTTAGAGAAAATTTGAAAAGGGAAGAAGAAATAAAAGTTACAGGGAAAACAAATTTTAGGTGAACGAAAATTTGTATGGGATAATGTAAAGTGTGATGACATATTTAGTCGTCAGAGGAGGAATTGTGAACGCTGAATTTATTACTAATGAATTTTATATACTATGAGTTAAGAATTTGCATAGAATTTGACTAATGTAGAAAGTAGTGTGCGACTTAGAAAATGTCCACACCTGAGTGGCTGCCATAGAACACGTAATGCTTTCATTTGAATGCATATTATTAGTTGAAATGCAGGAGTGAAGAAAATTGTAGTAGTGTGTCACATTAATGATTTCATGCTGTGTAATTGCTTATTAACCTTAGGCCTTAAGTTAGTGAGGTTTGGGCCTAGTCTGCACAGCCTCATATTAAGCTGCAGTGTTTAATAAAATCGTGGAAATGTATGTCCAGAGAAATCAATGCATTTATTGTTCACACGGTGCTGACCAAATGCAGTCGCGGCTGGCACTCAGCATGGTGGCGGGTTGGGGGAGGCAAAACAAATTACCCCTGACCAAACTTTAGCAGATGTCTTTGACTTTCTCATGAGAACTGCCTGTTAGAATGTCTCGTATTAGGAGTTGTTACTGTGTATAGTTTGATGCGTGAGACAGCGATGTTACCCGGAGCCAACAATGGATGCACTGACTGGAATAGAGATTGTTACAAGAAAGTTACCTGATGAGTCTGATGATGGGAACAGGAGAAGAGGAGCCAATCATCGACGTGTGAAAGACAGTTTAGTTATATCTCAGATTTAGGGTTGAATTCTTATTGGACTAATTGTAAACGTACGTTTTTCTGACCAATGACAAGTTGGGAAGTTCTGTAGGACATTCTAACTTAGCTTGGTTGCACAGAGGAGGAGTTTGAGGAGCTGAACAGTTCCTGATGACTTTATTTCTAACTTTGACGTTACTGCTAAATTGTTAATGGTGAATGCTGACCTCTTACATATTGCTTCTTAAATGGTTGGGATAGCTTAGAGTCTCCGTCTCTATGACAAAATGCTCTTGCTCTTGTTGTAGGTTATTTTCTTTGTTTTTAGATACCAACCGCTATTTTGTTAGAGCCATGGTAGATGTTTTCCAAATTAACTTTAAAATAAAATGTGTTTTGCATGAAGCCCAAGCATGCTATTCTAATCAAAAGGTTAGTTAGGGAGACCCATAAAATTATAACCAATTGTTATTAACGAAGTGTTGATGTTGTTCATTTGCTGAATCTAGATGATTGTTATTTCTATTTCACAATTATTCTTGCTCTTAATTTGTACTGCGATTCTTGAATTCTTAACTGTCAATGAGATAGCTAAATTGAGATTCTTTAGAAGATTTGGTCAACCGCTGTTGTTTATGTATATTTAGCCTTTTGGTTTTGAGACTAATTTACTTGACATTAAATGAACTTTCTAACTTTTACATAAAGGTATGGTTTTGGGTCATGGTGTGTAAAGATAACGGATTCCAAAGAGTATTTGATGATTTCTATTGATTATGATGTTGTAAATGCAGTGAATTAATGACTTATGTTGGAACCACTCTAAGCGTAGTCAAAAGGTCTATCCAACCTTTAACACGTCCCCTTATAAATTAACAATAAAAGACCAAATAAGGACAGACGCACTTACAACTGTGTGTGATGTAGTGAGTCACAGTGGGTGGTCAGAGGGTCAATGCCTTCACACCTCTTCAGATGAACCACCTGTTTAATGAGCACTGATCATTCCCTGCACCCTCGAATTGAAAAATTGGAATATAAGAGATGAAAGTGCAGAGTTTTTATTTTTTTATTTTTTTAAACAGGATAAACAAAGGATGACAAGTCAAACTGTTTACACTATAGTAAGAAACCTGTAGAATAGCGTGTTGAGCTTAATTTGATTGTGATTAGCAGGCTTTGAAAAGGTTCATAAAAATCTTTTATTTTGCGAATTGTATTAAGATTCTAAATATGGTAACATTGGGACTTTGTAGTATGCACGTTCTTGTGTGTGTATGTAAGGGGCTGTTGTATTGTAAGAGATAAGCTGAGTTAATGGCTTAAAAAGTATAAAAAGGCAACATGTTACCCAATGTATAGTGTGTACCAGTGTAACTCCAAAGAGGTGCGTACTTGTAGCTCTGACAAAAGATGATTTGAAGCTGAATGTTTTTTTCTTCACAGACTGGATTATCTGGCAACCTGATTGTGCTCTCAGTTCTGTACAAAGGTGGATTATTGATGAGCAGCGCTCATATGACTGTGGGTGAACTTTCCTCCTTTCTAATGTATGCCTTCTGGGTTGGAGTGAGTATCGGAGGTATGTCATCTATATGTATGTATTCATGGATGCATGTCATGTGCAAAGTGGATTTTGCAAAATGGGAGTTTGTAATCTTCATACTGTTTGTATTATGGATAGCAGCAGAGCTAGCCACTGCTTCTTAAAATATGTGTAGGCTTTTCAGCAGCTCATATATATATATATATATATATATATATATATATATATATATATATTTATATATTCAGTTGAAAACACTACAATTTTATTTACCCCCCTGGTTTGGCAGAAAATTGTTAGAACTCTAAATGGAATGTTTGTAGTATATTTTTGCTAGAAGATGTCTGAATTTTACAATTTCTGCAACTGCTTTGTTTAAGAAAACACGAGGTCATCCGAGCCTTCATTTTAAATAAACTAACATAAAACAGTTGGTTTGGTGCTTTAAAATCTTGCAGACACATAAATCAGCTTTATGGATAAGAGTAGAACAAAAGTCTCTAGTCTTGTAAGACTTTCATGTAGGAATTATATTGCATAATTGGCAGCAAATAACCCTCAGGGATGTAAGTTACAAATAAAGGTGGTCCGTAGGAAGTAAGGTAGTTTCACTCTGGCTACTCCCATCAAAGAAGTGTAAAGCAAATTACTCTAGTAGCAAGCAAGAAACAACTAGCAACTTAATGTTAGTGTTAATTAAAGAGTAGGAGGGAATGCATTCCCGGCTCAAGGCTCTGCAGACAAGACCCTCACTTCAAGTCTAGGATGTCTTTGAAACCCATTGTGAACAGACTGAAAGTGTAAGACAGTATTCTGCCATTCCTTGGAGAATTACCCAGGTGTGTTTGTCATAAACATCACAAGAAGCCAACACCACTAGAATCAAGAAGAATGTCTTGTGCAAGGAAAATCTGATATAGAGCTGCTACAGTGCATATTTTTCTTGATCACATTGGCCTGGCACTCATTCAGTGTTGTTTTGTCTATTTGACATAATGACTGCATGCGTGGAGTGGGGAGTGTGTGTATGAATGCGGAGGGGGATGTGCATGTGTATGAATGCGGAGGGGATGGGAGTGTATGAATGCAGGGGAGGGTGCGTATGTGTGAGAGCGAGTGGGGGTGCCTGTATGTCAGTGTGAGTGTGAGTAGGGGTGTTTGTATGGGTGCGTGCGAGCGAGTCGAGGTGTATGTCAGGGAGTGTCCGGATGAGATGGGGTGCATGTATGAAGGTGTGCAGGTGAGTGGAGGTGTGTGTATGAAGGTGTGTGGATGAGTGGGGGTGTGTGTGGGAGTGTGAGAGCGAGTGGGGGTGCGTGTATGCCAGTGTGAGAGCGAGTGTTTGTATGTGTGCTGTCGGGTGGGGGTGTGTGTCTGCAAGTGTGTGGACGGGTGAGGGGGGTGTTAGCAAGTGTGTGGATGGGTGGGGGCGGTGTTTGCAAGTGTGTGGACGGGTGGGGATTTGTGTGCCGGCGACAGGAATGGGGATTCCTTTCGCCTGGTGTGTTAACACCAGGGTTTTCATGGAGGGTCGACCGCTGCGAAAAGCCTGTCGGTTTGCTGCCTCCTAATATTGGGGGGGGGTGGATCTTAGGCCTGCTGCCAGCCCAGAGGAGCTCACTGCCGGCTGCAGTGGTCCGACTGGACTGGTGGGATTGGTGGCGTTGTGGTGGTTTGGCAAGACTTGTAATGCGGCAGAGTTTACTGCCTGGTCCGCGGCGGTTAGACTCCCACCGCGAGTGTGGTGGTCTTAAGACCGCCACACTCATAATGAGGCCCTTAATCTGGAGAAATGGTTTGGCAGTTGTGCAGTCTAGAGTCCAACCCAGGATATTGGATATTTTGTGACCAATGTGAGAAAAGACAATAAACAGTGTTGGAAATTGAATAGAATTGCTCCAAGATCCTAAAAGTTAGCAGTCAGGGCCTCGCAGAGGTAAAGCGGGGTGGGAGGTAAAGTCATCAGGGACTGAGTAATGAAAAACAGAGTTTGACAGCTAACTTACGTATTCCTTAGAAGTTCTGAAACAAAAAAATTGCCAGAAAGGACATGTGACAGTAAGTCTCTTCTGTCATACTTAATTAGTCACAAATATTTTTATACATGTTTTAATATTTTATGGGGTTAGGGTACCTGCTGCAGAAGTCTTTGTGTGCCCGTCACGTTTTCTGGGGATACTAATAACAGCAGTAAGATAACTCTTGTAGCTAGTGCACTTGCTTGCGAGATTTGTGTTTTGTCCCTTGAGGACACTAAATCTCCAAGTAGTACTGTCAAGGCCCTGGACCGGAGAAGCAGACCCCTTTCAAGGAAAATAAGAAAAAATCAAAAAAGCTGAATAAACCAAGTATAGATTGCGAATCTCCTGCATTGGATCCACCCCGATAGCAAGGTTATAATTGGAAATGAAGCATACAACACACCTCCAACTAGCTGCGCCAATCCAGAACCCACACAACACAACAAGGAGGAGGTAAAGACCCTCGCAACAGAGGCCGCCAATATTAAACAAATCGGAACATTGGAAGGCTCTCAAGAGATAAGAATTATACCTCAAAATACCAACTCTGTTGCAAGGAGTGCATTTCCGAGTCTGAACACAGCAATCATACCAGGTTATTTCACAGTATGGACGCTAACTGATTAAACTTTAGCAGGTTCAAGCGACGCAAAATCACCTAGTCATCATTACATGAGCCACATGAGGTGGCGGGAACAGCCTGGCAAGTTGCCACCATCTTGGCCCACCCCTATGGCATTGACTTGACAAATCTCTCCCCCCTGCTCATTTTTACAGAATGTCGATAGGCAGAGCGCCCCAGAGCAGGGCCACCGTGACGCTAATTCAATCCAGCCTTCCAGCACAGTGCAATGGCAGGACAAGGCACAGTGCTCTAAGCAGGTTACGATGAACTCCAGCGACTAAAAGGTCTTTCTATATCCTGAGTAGGTATCGCAAGGAACATGAACGTACGGAAATAACTTTTACCAATCGTGCACCAGTAAGTGCTATCAAAAGAAATAAACAGCTCTTAGAAAATTGGGGAATACAAGTCAGAGATGCAACCCCACCTAACTATCCATCTTATTTTATCGAGGAGCATGTCAACGAGGCTCAGTGTATGGGTATGGTAAAAAACAACAAACTAAAGCGCACAGCCACTCAGTTTTAAGGGGCATTAAATAGGGCCTCAGACCTCTACCAAATATATAAGGGTCTTTATCAGCAACAGCAAACAGAGGGAGCCGCCGGCCAGTGTACCCTGCAAGCACAGATATCTTTGGACTGGGTGTGGCTCCCACAAGCCCTCAACTCTGTCCTAGCAAACAGCCATTGCTTAACTTCCCCTGAGCAGTACCTCCTAACACGAAATTTAGTTATTGGAATATCAGAGGACTAACAGACTGTGACTCCAAGATAGCAGCTACAAACGAAATCAAGAATTGTGACCTGGTAGCCCTGCAGGAAATGTGGGCACTCCACTCAGCCTCCTAGACGGACTCCACAGCCTATGAATCGCCAGCAGTAGCCTCACAGGTAGGGGGCACGCCTCCAGAGGAGTGGCAATCTACGTAAAGAATGATCTGTCAGTAACTGTAGGTACATTATGTAAAGGGAAATGGGGACTATATCTTCGTCAGACTCTCCGCCGCAATGACAGAAAATATAAAAACCAAGCGTACAACCATCCTAGTTGGATGCATTTATCTCCACCCAGGAAAAGCAAGAAGAGATAGAACGCTGGCGCATTACTACCCACTTTGAAAGATCTTTCGGCCACCTACCCGGATGACATGTGGGTAATTAACGGCGATTTTAACTCAACCCTCTTGCCCACAATGCCAGGCTCCCCGTTTGTGACACTGGACGGTGAAATTTGGGCCATACCCCAACCACTAGGCAAGTGCAAAGAACTGACAAACAT
Organism: Pleurodeles waltl; assembly: GCF_031143425.1. Classification (NCBI taxonomy): domain Eukaryota; kingdom Metazoa; phylum Chordata; class Amphibia; order Caudata; family Salamandridae; genus Pleurodeles; species Pleurodeles waltl. The sequence continues at coordinate 854,041,802 of NC_090444.1, forward strand.
GAAGTTGTCCTGGCCTCCTTCCTAAACTGTCTTGGTCTGCGCACATTAAATGGGAGGCTCAGTGCAGACTCTCCTGCAACCTATACACATGGTTCCTGCTTCAGAATGGCCACCCTGGATTACATCTGGGTGTTGGTGGCGCATTTCCGGGACTTTGCAAAGTTCAGTGTAATTTCTTCCTTGGCTTGCGACCATGCCATTCTAAGCTGCGTAGCCAGGGCCACTCAGCCAGCCAGACAAATGATAAGTAACCTAGACAGACAGGAACAGCTTGAGTCTGTCAAAAAACTAAAGTGGTTAACGACGAAACAAGAGAGGCAAGGAAATATTGTAAACCTCTTCAGGGATACAGTTCAGCAAACCACCAGCAAAACTGTTACTGCTAATAGCTGGGACTCACTGACAGACCATTTGAGGAAAACCTTAAGTCCCCAGTGATGAGCGATAAGGGCAAGCCAACTGCCTCCTTCAGCCAGGCAGCAGATGGAAAACACCAAATAATGGCCCTGAAACACAACTTAAAAAACGCCCTGCGGAAGCTGAGTAAAGACCAAGAGGAAAACAAAGTTCTGAGAACCCGGTTTATCACCGCCTGTCTAGAATACAGAAAAGCCCTCTATGCTCAAAGGAGGGTAGAGGAAGCTAAGAGGTGGGTCAACGCATATGAGGTGATAAAATCCAGGGACCAGAGGAAATTCTGGTTATGGGTCAATAAGTGCTCTAAGCTGGCGTAACTTGTGACCGACACCAACATTGCGGCAGACAAATGGGAACCCCACATAAAGCTTCTCTAGGTGGAGCCAGCAATGGCCAATAGTACACGAGAACTGCCAATAAACAACCCAGTGGGTAATACAAAGCAATTGGAATTAGACTGTGAAGACCCTGGACATACAGCTTGTGAGAACAGCCTCCAATAACCCCACCCCAAGCAGCACTCAGCATTAAATATCTGCTAGCAGGAGGCTCACCGTGCCCAAGCAGCATTCCTGCTGCAGTATTCATATGAGCCCCTACCCAATGGGCCCGCAGTGATGGCGCTGTTATTCCGGGAGTGTCGACTTGGACGCAGCATTTGAGAGACATGGGGAGGGGGGGGCACTCATGTTCCCAATCCATAATAAAAGGCTGCTACCGACTGATTGCGCTATTAGATGTTGAAGGGAACTGCTATGCCAGTATACTAAACCATTAACTACTGGCCTGGGCAGAAGCCAGGAAGTTAATACTCCTATCTCAAAAAGCTTTCAGAAGGGCTACCATATAGAAGATAATTTAATTTGCGTCATCCACTTGATTGAAAACGCAATGTCAGCCAAGGGAAGGGCCCTCTATGTGGGGTTCATTGACTTCCAGACAGCATTTAACAGCGTGTGTCGGGGAAAGCTCTGGGCAAAACTCAGAAATTGGGCCAACCTGCAGAGTCTGTTAAAAGCAATTAATGCCCTCTATTTAGACACCTGGATGAAAATAAGGGTTAGCACCTGCTGGGCCACAACAAGAAAAATCAAGACAACCAAGGGCCTGAAGCAAGGCTGCATATTGGCAACACTCATATTCAACCTATACCTGGCAGACCTCCCAGACCACCTGACATCAGTGAGAGTATTTCCACCCAAATTGGCCGGCCTCGAAATCCATTCACTTCAGTATACGGATGACACGGTTTTGCTAGACAAGACTCCGATTGGCCTCCAAAGACTTTTTACAGCACTGACAGGTTACTGTAAGGCTAACTGCCTGATAGGGAACATCACTAAAACAAAGGTGATGATAGCCTCACGGAACTTGATGAAAAAAGGGGCATGGTTTATCAAGGGAAAGGCCATTGAGGTGGTGACCTCCTATAAATACTTGGGAGTCTAGCTGGACCAGAGGGGCCGCCTGGCAGCTCACGTCACTGCTCAGCAGGGGGACTGCTAGCTCCGTAGAAGGGGTCTTTTCTAAAGTAAGAAAATCAATGACCTTTCTTCACTTTTGAGAGTAATAGGATATAAATTCCTCCCCACAGTGGCCTATGGGACCCCGACCTCTAGAAACTAAATGGCCAACTAGCTAGATAGAGCACAGTCAATATGCTATCGTAAAGTCTTTTGGCTCCCAAATTGCACCTCACATGCGCAAATCCGGTTAGAGTTCGGTCTTAGCAACAGTGGATGTTAAAAGCTGAGTTTTTAGCCTATAGTCTGAAAGCCAAGCGTGCAAGGAAGGGCACGCTTGAAGGCTTCAATTGGAAACGAATAAGCAAACTGGAAACGCAGTGGCTCCAGTTTCTCACCCAGGCCTTGGAGGATCTAGAGGCACATACAGTTTGGACAAGTGGGATACTGGCATCAGTGGCCTCCCAAGTTTTTGATGAAGACGAGCCAGGCAAATATCAGCAGAGCAAGATGCGCGTGCACTGAAAAAAAATGGGTCACAGCAGATTGGCTTCAATGTTGTACGAGCAGGGGTCTCGCCAGCTCTACCTATCTATCCGCATCAATCCAAGAATAAAACAGCAGTTAATAGGTTGGAGCTTTGGCCTATTCCCCTTGAAAGTATATTGGTATGGGCAGAGGGGTACGGAGGAAGTGGACAAGCGATGCTGCCTCTGTGCCAAGAGTGAAGAGTCTTTGACCCATGTGCTGTGCACCTGCTATAAATTGACACCTTTAAGAAAGTTCTGGCTCAAGCCTCTCTGGCGCATCTTAAACATCCATCCCTGTCCAGGAACCTTCTAGACCTGCCTGAGGGTAGTGAATTGGCACTAGTAGCAGCTTGCTTCACAAAGTTTATGAAAGCGGTGACAGTTTGCAGTTACAGCCCTTCTAATTGTAGCACAGTGAACTATGAACTGGCTTCAAGGAGCTTCATGGACATTTCAGGGCATAGGTTTAGAGCCTTATTGTTTTTCCTCATTCTTTCATTATTCTAAGGTTGTTAAAATGGTTTAATTTGGGTAATAATACAGTTTTATGAGTACAGATGATCCCAACTATTGTGTTATGATATACAATCCTGACATTGTGTTTCTCCAGACCAAGAAATCTTAACATATAATGCCTACCTTTATGGATTATATATGACTCCTACACTTTATAACCCTGATTGTATAAAGTGACATATCCCGCAGTTTGATTTACGTACTTATGAGTCAAATGTGTGTGTGTGTAATGTAAAGCACTCCTAAATACTGCATTGGGATCAATAGCTCCATTAAATAGATTAAATTTAAAAAATAGTAAATGCTATTTAAATTGTGTTGTAAATTACCATCTTTTTTATGGTGTGCCTTGACTATTTTTGTAAGCCGTTGACCTTTGCACACTTTACCCTGCTAACCGGGGGTAAAGTGCTTGTGTTTCCCCTTTAAACGTGCCGAAATGTGCACCTTTAATATTTACCTGTAGGTCCGTAGTATATAGTATGAAGTGCAAACAGGGTCTATAAGTTCAATGTCACCAATATCTGCAGCACACATTGTGCTACCCACTGTAGTGACAAAGCAAACCCAACCCCAAGCATACCACTGTCGCCTGACAAAGGAGTTTTAAAAGTATCAATTGGACATATCAAAATAAACCCCTTTGACTGGCCTAAAAGTCCTTCTAAATATTAATAAGCTACTTCTAAGGTAGAGCTTAAGCTCTATAAATGTAGGATATTTAAAAGTAGGAATGTAAAACTTTAATATTCCAGTGTCCTTACAGTGAAAATGCATAAAAGCTATTTTCACTGTGGCAAGGCTGGTTGCTTCCATAGGGAGAAGCTGAGTTTCATTATTACACTTTATAATGCTAATTTCGATTTGGTATCCGCTAGAAAATATTTCAGGGACTCTTTTTAATACTTACTTACAATTCAAGTCTACCCTTTAATTGGACTTTGTCTGACTATTAATGTAAAGCTATTTAGACAACTCACCATTCCCTGCTTAAAGCCTCCAAAACTGTTCTGTAAATATTTCTGGTGTCACATGGTAGCTGATGGCTTCCCTGTAGTGAGATGTGAATTACTTCCAGGACTGGAACCAAGGGCACGGGGTATTGGAAGGTGTTGTCCTTCCCTTAACAGGATGGCCAGCGGGCTGTGTTGAGGCACTTGGTGGACTTCAAAGGGGGCTTACCCTGTTACAGGCAGATATAGTTCACACCTAGGCCTGACATCTTTGGATTTAGGGACGGGGGCTGTGGGATTGTTTGCAGTAGGGCACACAGGTATTGCTGCAAACGTAGGTAGTGTCACCCATGGGAACATTTAACCCATTGATTAGGAAGTGGCCAGGAATTGCACCCACTGACAGGCTGGTGCCTGGCATAAATGTGGCTCCCTCAGTAACCTCCTCAGATCACTTTTGGACCTGTAGCAGAACAGATTAAAAGGACTTTACCTGCTGTGTGTGACCTGAGAAGATCCCTGTAGACTCTACCTGCTTTCCATTTTATACCCAGGATATAAAAGTGGACTCCAAGGGTCATAAGGCTGACCTCCTGTTTGGGCTACCGGGACACCACAAGCATCAAGAGGCCCTTTTCTTGCATTCCCAGCTGACTAGTTTCAACTGGACCCACCTAGGACCTTGCTGCTGGAGTGAGACTTGACCCCATGTACTGTCCCCAAGGTCCTGGACCCTTGACTAGTGTCAACGTGTACTCCTCCTAAACTTTCTTACCACCTGGGACTTAGAAATTTTTAGCCCACTCTTGCCCAGAGATCTGTCATATGACCAGGACCAGCTGGCCAAGCCGTTCCTCTGAGGGTGCGAAGATGTAGCGCTTGGTACATATTCTTCTCAGCAGAAAATCTGAATTAGCGGGACAGCCGTCGACTGGCACTCAATGATGTTTAGCCCTTTACGGCCACGGCCTGCAGCCTTACCTAACTGAGGAAATGTGAGCTCCAGAAAAGTTTCTAAGTCTGAACTTAAGAAACTTCTACGGAACAATGCGTTGCTTGTGGCTGGTCAATGTGGAGGGCTGTTTGGGTGTGAAAACCTGAATCTTCCCGTTGAGAGCTTTTCCGCCTTTGTTTGTGACTTTATCGAGACCTGGGTTCCTGGGTCCTTGTCATCTTCGAGCCCATCTTAAGTCACAGCTTTCTGCTACAGAAAAGTTTTAAGAGCTTTTTGACTGGACAACCCTTGCCTTGTATCTGACCTGTGGTCCATCGCAGTTAATCTTAAAATGTATGATTGTCTTGATCAAGCTCAAAGAAAAGACCATGGTTGGCATGTGATGCTTTATGCAGCTATTTTGAAATTCCAATTTTTAAAATTCATGAATCAGGCTCTACTTACTGGATATTTGTAATTTAGGTGTCATTTTATTGATTGAAATGTACTTTATTTTTCTTAATTGTGAATTATCTTGTGTTATGTTTTGAGTACTTTATACATACTTTACACGTTGCCTCTAAGTGAATCCTGTCTGGTGTGTGCCATAGCTATCAAGGTTGTGAGCTCAGGCTAATATGGTGACTAAGTTCCTGATTTATAGTTTGGCAAATGGGGTTATTCCGTCACAATCGTGACAGATATCCTGTCCGCTATAATACAGTTTCATAATATCCTACGTAAATCATAATACGGCGAATGGGATCAAAGTCAGTTCCTGACAGAGTCACCTGTCCAACAAACTCTACATCAGTCCCCAAGTTTTCACCCTGATGAGTATTGTGGTTATTTGAGGTGGGTACTGAGCCTACGTTCTGCCCCGCCCTCCCCCCCGCCCCCCCTAACCAAAACTAATATCCCAATATATTACAAATTATTTGTGAAATATTTCATACAGACAGATACATCTGACATTCTTCCATATAGGATTCATACTTTTACATACATGGGATAAACAAACCTGCATCCAAATGATAGTTTCCCATAAGCATTTGTGAAGTGATACCAATTTGAGTGCCTTTGTTTCCTTCCATTGCGTTGCCATCTAGGTGTTGGGCTCTACATTACTCCCAACCAGCATAAGACTCCAACAAAAGGAGTTCTGATGCCCCCTAAGTTTTTGTGTTCGGCCCTGCTGGAAGTGAAAATATGACCCCCTCCCCTCCTGCAGGTTGTTGCTCCGAATGGAAAGGACTGTCGGGGTACTGTGCGTGTCCCAGTGTCAGCGAATGCCACTAGAACAAAGTCTATTTACTGGGGCCGGCTGACAGATCCAGAATCCAGCTGGATCCCACTTAATTTCCTGAACTGTCAGTAAGGGAAACGTTATGACATGTCAAGCAACACGTTGTTTCAAGAACCACAATGTTTCTAATTTTCAGCGCACGTTTCCACGCTGTTCTTGCTGGTAGAGTTTGTGATCATACCTACGCTACCTTGGCAGGTTGTCTCATTACAGTTGCTTTATGTAAGCGACAGGAATTCCATTGAGTAGAATTATTGCTTTAAGACAAGGTACAGTCAGCATTTTTTTAAATAACAGGGTTGATACTTGTATACTGGGTGACAATTTAGGCATCGGATGAAGTGCACGGTTTTTGTTTTTAGTTACAGCCAGAAACTTCACCTCAAGTGAATGCGCGTTCTCTGATCGTGTCTCCTTTGAGATTTGCTGGTAGTGCACTTTCATTGTGAAATGATTAATGGCAGTCCAATAAACTGTTACTGGTACGTTTCTTGTCTGTGGAGGTGATATAAAAAAGTCACAGGTTTGGTGGGAGGGAAAGTACAACTTTCAGAGCCGAAAGAGAGAAGCACAAACTAACACCTATTTATCCAAATTAATATGCAACAGGTAATGGCAAAGCTAATAAGATAGTTGCAGTAAACCCTATTGACTTAACCACTCTTTCTGTGTTAGATAGCCGGCACGAATGCACTTGCATCCTGAAGGCCAACTTACGATTGATATGTTAAAACTTTACAAATATCTACAAAGGACTCCCAGCAGCTGTCTGAATGTTTGTAATATTTTAACAAACCCATTCAAATATGGTCATGTTGGATGTGTAGTTTTCCTATTTTTTTGTCTTCATCGGTGCTTTCAGAGCAACATGTCTCGGCAGTGTCAACTTACATCTTTACCATCCTTTCTTATAACACTTGAGGATTTTTTACCTTCCTAAAATGTTTCATGACTGGAGTTCGAATAAAAAATAAGCTGCCTGGACTACTTTTCTGCCTTGAATAATGGCCTCGGAACTGCATGTCTCACAATGCAAAATTACAACTTTTCAACACTTTCTTAAAATACTTGAGGATTCTTTACCTTTCCTCAAAATATTCCATTACATAAAGTAAGAGTAAAAAATTAACTGCCTGTCCTACTTTGGAGAAAGTTGCATTAAGCTATAATGAACATCTTTAGCCCCTTCGCTGCCAGGCCTTTTCCCCGTCAGGTGCCAGGCCTTTTTTTGGCTATTTGGGGCAGTTCACGCTTAGGCCCTCAAAACTTTTTGTCCACATCAGCTACCCCGCCAGATTTGCGTCCTTTTTAACCAACATCGTAGGGATTCTAGAGGTACACAGACTTTGTGGGTTCCCCTGAAGGAGACCAAGAAATTAGCCAAAATACAGTGAAATATTAGTTTTTGCTTTTTTTTTTAAATGGGAAAAAAGGGCTACAGAAGAAGGCTTGTGACTTTTTTCCCTGAAAACGGCATCAACAAAGAGTTTGCGATGCTAAAATCACCAGCTTCCCAGCTTTCAGGAACAGACAGACTTGAATCAGAAAACCCAATGTTTCAACACAATTTTGGCATTTTACTGGGGCATACCCCATTTTTACTATTTTTTGTGCTTTCGGCCTCCTTCCAGTTAGTGGCAGTAATTGGTGTGAAACCAATGCTGGATCCCAGAAAGCTAAACATTTCTGAAAAGTAGACACAATTCTGAATTCAGCAATGGGTCATTTGTACAGTATAGATCCTACAAGGTTTTCCTACAGAAAATAACAGCTGAAATAAAGAAAAAATTGAAATTGAGGTGAAAAAACAGCCATTTTTCTCAACGTTTTACTCTGCAACTTTTTCCTGCAGTGTCAGATTTTTTAAAGCAATATACTGTTATGTCTGCTGGACTCTTCTGGTTGCGGGGATATATAGGGCTTGTAGGTTAATCAAGAACCCTAGGTACCCAGAGCCAATAAATGAGCTGCACCTTGCAATGGGTTTTTATTCTATACCGGGTATGCAGCAATTCATTTGGTGAAATACAAAGAGTGAAAAATAGGTATCAACAAAAGCTTTGTATTTCCAAAATGGGCACAAGAAACGGTGTTGAGAAGCAGTGGTGATTTGCACATCTCTGAGTTCCGGGGTGCTCATACTAGCATACAGGGCATTTCTCAAATAGATGTCTTTTTTACACACTGTCTTACAACTGGAAGGAAAAAATGTAGAGAAAGTCAAGGGGCAATAACACTTGTTTTGCTATTCTGTGTTCCCCCAAGTGTCCCAATAAAAATGGTACCTCATTTGCGTGGGTAGGCCTAATGCTTGTGACAGGAAACACAACATGGACACATCATATTTTTACATTGAAATCTGAAGTGTTTTATGTAAAGTGCCTAGCTGTAGATTTTGGCCTGTAGGTCAGCTGGCACCTATGGAAACCTACCAAACCTGCACATTTTTTAAAACTAGATACTGAGGGGAATCCAAGATGAAGTGACTTGTGGGGCTCTCACCAGGTTCTGTTACCCAGAATCCTTTGCAAACCTCAAAATGTCACCCAAAAAATACTTTTGCTCACATTTTGGTGACAGAAAGTTCTGGAATCTGAGTGGAGCCACACATTTCCTTTCACCCAGCGTTACCCCAAATCTCCCTATAAAAATGGTACCTCACTTGTGTGGGTAGGCCTAGCGCCCGCAACAGGAAATGCCCCAAAACACAACATGGACACATCACATTTTCCTAAAGAAAACAGCTGTTTTTTTGGAAAGTGCCTAGCTGTGGATTTTGGCCTCTAGCTCAGCCGGCACTTAAGGAAACCTAGCAAACATGTGCATTTTTGTAAAACTAGACACCTAGGGGAGTCCAAGAGGGGGGGGGACTTGTGGGGCTCTCACCAAGTTCTGTTACCCAGAATCCTTTGCAAACCTCAAAATTTGGCACAAAAAAACACTTTTTCCTCGCATTTCGGTGACAGAAAGTTCTGGAATCTGAGAGGAGCCACAAATTTCCTCCTAAGTCTCCCTATAAAAATGGTACCTGACTTGTGTGGGGAGGCCTAGTGCCCGCGACAGGAAATGCCCCAAAACACAAAGTGAACACATCACATTTTCCCAAAGAAATCAGAGCTGTTTTTTTCCAAAGTGCCTCGCTGTGGATTTTGGCCTCTAGCTCAGCAGGCACCTAGGGAAACCTACTAAACCTGTGCATTTTTAAAAACTAGACACCTAGGGCAATCCAAGATGGGGTGACTTGTGGGGCTCTCACCAAGTTCTGTTACCCAGAATCCTTTGCAAACCTCAAACTTTTGGCGAAAAAACCCACTTTTTCCACATATTTCGGTGACAGAAAGTTCTGGAATCTTAGAGGAGCCACAAATTTCCTCCTACCCAGCGTTCCCTCAAGTCTTCTGATAAAAATAGTACCTCACTTGTGTGGGTGGCCCAGGTGCCTGCAACAGAAAAAGACCGAAAACCTGTAGAGATTGAGGGGATAGCACAGCGAGTTGATGAGCTCTTATTTTTCTTTTATACATCTTTAGGCTGACTCTGCTTTGGGGACCCACACAAGTGAGGGAACATTTTACTTGGGAGACTGAGGAGAACGCTGAGTGGTAGGACATTTGTGTCACAGCGGTGATCCCACAAAGAAAAGTGAGTAAAATACGATTTTTGTAAACAAATTTTGAGGTTTGCAGAGGAGTCTGGGTAAGAAAATGTTGGGAGATCCACGCAAGCCACACCTCCCTGGACTCCTTGGGGTTTCTAGTTTTAAAAAATGTCTGGGTTTGGTAGGTTTCCCTAGATGAAGGCCGCACCTGGGACCAAAAAAGTAGGTGACTCTCCCCAAACAGTTAGTTTTGTAATAGGTCATTTTGATGTGTCCACGTACTTCTGTGATATTCCAAACACTAAAATTGTGAAAAGAAACGCACATAGGTTATGTTAAAAAAAAACAAAAAAAAACCCTCATGCACCAGCCAAGTTCGTGGCATGCTTCATCATCTGGGTCCCATTCGAGACACCTAGCGTGTCACAGGTGTGCTGCGACGCCTGGTTACAGCGGAGCAGGTTTTGTCATTTTTACCACGCACACTGGTTGGATTTGGCACGAGGGTGAGTGATGGTTCAGTAGATAAAATTTTATTAACAAGAGATTTCACAAAAATGAAATGCACTGTTAGTAACAGAAAGGCCAAAAAAGTGAACCAAGGACTCACAGCTCGTGAGCTGTAAAACCGCGACAAGGCACCAACCGCTTTACAGTCCATTCAAACAGCTTTCATACATGACATGCACAATACCATTCACGCCGCAAGCTACGGGCCCAGCACATTACAACACTTGCATCGACAGACAACGCCACTCAAGGGACCATCACTTTCATACGTCCACATGCCTGATACAGCAATCACACCAGCTGATGGGAGTGTGTGGACTGGCGTTTGGCTTGCACTGCCAACTAAGCGCCACTCCACGCACACCGCCATCCTAGCGCCACTCTACACCCACCGCCAGCCAAGCGCCACTCCACGCACACTGCCAGCCAAGCGCCACTCCACGCACACCGCCATCCAAGCGCCACTCCACGCACACCGCCATCCAAGCGCCACTCCACGCACACCACCATCACTTTTATTTGTTATTAAACAACAAAGAAACCACTAACTAATTATAAGTACAAAACTACAAACACAAAAGCTCTAACTGAATACATGACAGTAATGCCAACAGTGAAACTGAACATATGAAAATATAAAATGCCAGCTTACGCTCACTGTAGTTCCCAGTAATTCTCCTGAAACAGCCTGCCACACACAGCCCAGGCTTTGAAGGACAGTCCGGGCAGTACATCCGGCTTTCCCTCCGGATACCTCTTCGGGCACAAACTCTACATTTCTTAGTGGGTCTTTTTTGGGAGTGGGAAGAATCTGTTCAGGAAAGTGGCGATCTTTCAATCTAGCCACATCCTCCACAACTGCTACTCTAAGAACTCTTGCATGACCTACCTTAACAAGGCTTTCTTTCACTGACTCCTGAAATTTAACAAATGTCATCCCTGACTCAGGGGAACAATCCTTAAACACAATAAAAACATTAAAAGTTGCTAGATTGAACAAATGAATAGCCAACTTTTTATACCACTAGTAAGACTTAAGAACAACAGTGTAGGGTTCCAACCTCTGATCTACTCTATCAACACCACCCATATTCTTATTGTAGTCTAAAATGCACACAGGTTTGCACACTTCAGCAACTTGACCCCAAACAGCCACAGGTGAAGTACTCTCATCTTGGTTGGTAGTTAGCATGTACATATACCTCCTGTCTACAAATTTCAGAGCTAGCAGCTCATCATTCTGCAAGGCACTGCACTGTCCCCTCTCAAGTTTTTTTTACAGACAAGCTCCCTTGGATAGCCTTTCCAGTTAGAGCGGATTGTGCCACAAACAACAGTGTCCACTCTGAACAACTCCTTGAACAACTGAACTCCAGTGTAGAAGTTATCTAGATACAAATGGTGACATTTGTTAAACAGTCGTCTACCAAGTTCCCACACAATTTTCTCACTAACTCCAAAAGTGGGCAGACAACCCGGGGCCTCAATATTGGAATCCCTACCAGTGTAGACCCAGAAATTATAAACATATCCTGTACTACTTTCAGACAGCATTTACAGTTTAATTCCATACCGTGCCCTCTTGCTAGGAATGTACTGCCTAAAAACCAAATGACCGTTGAACAGGACCAAAGACTCATCTACACTTATTTCTTTGCCTGGCACATAGACCTCTGAAAACCAATCTACAAAATGATCAAGGACAGGCCTAATCTTGAAAAGACTGTCACAATCTGGGTGATCTTGTGGGAAGGCTAAAGCATTGTCAACAAAATGCAGCATCCGAAGAAGAACCAAATACTGATTATTAGTCATAGTTTCAGGAAATATAGCCGTTGCCATTAAGGGACTAGTAGACCAATAGGAAGCCAGTGACTGCTTCCATATCAACCCCATCAAAAAAGTCAAACCCAAGAACTTTTTCATCTCTTCCAAATTTGTGGGAATCCAATGGGTAGCTCTAGACTGAGGCCTATGTCTGGCAGTGTTGTCCCTCAAATACTGCTCCGCATACAAATTAGTCTGCTCAACAGTACATTGTCCATAAACCACTAAAAGAAATTGACAGGCAAAAAGCTTTCTGTATTTACTCTACACCCTGGGAGACTAGTAAAGGCAGGCAACTGTGGCTGCTCCATGTTTGGGGCAACCCAGGTGTCAGGTCTTCCAATGGGAAGCCTTTCAGCCGCTGGCTGCTGCACCATTGGCATATCGATGTCCTCCTCAAAAACAGGCCCTTCATCTGCACTGAGAGTGGCTTCCTCATCAGAAGACTCCTCTTGGACAGAAATCCCACTGCCAGAATGTCTCTCTCTCTTCCTCCTCTGCCTCAGATGCAGAGTTCCTCTCATGATCATGGTCAGAAGACTACTCAAAAAGCATGCTAACAAACTGCTGAGCGATTACTCTACGGCCAGCCGTGATCCTTTCTAAGAAGTGTAACGTGACAAATGCGCAAACAACCAGCACTGTCTAAAATAAGTAATAAACAAAGTGTGGCTTTATTACAAATAGTTATGTACTCAAAAACTATACTACTCATTTGCCTGAAAAAACTAGACTCACCAGCAACTAAATCCGCACAGACACAGCAATCACCAATGATATCCCACTAAAAAGAAAAAAGAAAAACATATTAAGCAGAAGACAACAGAAATCACTGTGCACAAATCTAAGGACAGTTTCACACACAATCCTGCATTTAGTACACCACCTCCCAACATGTCATTCATGCATGGCAACAATACTCCTTTGGAGTAAATTTACTTACCTAAAACATGCAACTACGCAAACCGCAGGTCAGCCACTGCCAAAACGAGCCACAACAAAAGAAGCAAAAGCTTTGAACAAGAACAAAAAAGAGAAATAAACTGTTATAATCACAAATGCAAATACTTTGTCTGTTGAGAAAAACCCGCCACCAAACAGTTAAAAATTTTCCCTGGTGTCTAGTGGTCTCTGAGGCAGATGGACCTAACCAAAAAAAAAAAAAAAAAAAGGCTGATCTGCCCAAAAGTGTTTCTCACCCTTTGGGGGCAACCCTTGCCCAAGGGGCCGACCCCAATCAGAAACAAACAGCAGCACATCCCTGGTGCCATTGTGGCTTCTACCCCCCTGGGGGCAGATCAGCTTAAAAATAATGAGCCGATCTGCCCCGTGGGGTGGCAGACATAGCGTAAAATATTATGCCCCCTTGGGGGAGCAGCCCTTACCCAAGGGGCTGCCTCCCTGCACAAAAAATATACACACACAAAGAAAAACTCTGGTGCCTACTGGATTCTGCCCCCTTGGGGGCAGATGGGCCCAAAAAATAAGGCCTATCTTCCCCCAAGTGGGGCAGAACTGCCTAAAAGTGTTTCTCCCCCTTTGAGGGGTGACCCATGCCCAAAAGGCCGCCTCCGCAAAAAAAACAAAAAAAAACTGCAACATATCCCTGGTGCCATCGTGACTTCTACCCCCCCAGGGGGCAGATCGGCTCATTATTTTTCACAAAAATCTCTCACACGCACACACACACAACCATAATCCCTGGTGCCTAGTGGGCATTCCTGATGCGATTGGGCAGCAGGAATGCTAAAAGAGGCATTGAGGGAAAGGAAAACCCTTTCCTTTCCCCCATGCCTCTTTTGAAGCAATTCCCCCCGGCCGGAGGAGAAACTTATCTCCTCTTTTCATGACAGGCTGGAAACAAATGGCTTCCAGCGTGTCGGGCGGCATCTAATGATGTCAGTGCGCGATCGCATGCTGACGTCATTAGCTGGGGGAGGGGGGGGGCGTTAGTGGAAGGGGAAGCGATTCCCCTTCCAGCCCTGCCGGGGTGGGAGGCCCTCAGGGGAGTGCCAGCGCTTCCCCCAAGGGTTGGGTGCAGGACGTAATGGTTGCGTCCTGGGCACCTGTGCTGTGGTGCCCAGGATGTAACCGTTACGTCCTAGGCATCCGAGGGGTTAAATGTATTTGTAATATTTTAGCAAACCCATTCAAAGATGGCCGTGGAATATACATTTGCATCTGACAGCCATATTCAAATACGTTTATTAAAATAATAGAAATCCTATTGTAGGTGCCCTTCTCCCTTGCACACATATGCTCCCTAGCAGGCGGCAATTAAAAAAAAAAAAAAAGATTTTAAGGTGGACGCCCTCTGATAGAGCAGCATGCACCAGAAAGTTAAATTAAAGGGGGTGAGAGGAAGGGGAAGAGGCACCAAGTGGAGGTGGAGAGTAACTGAGAACAAAGCGGCAGGGGCAGTACAACTTTAGGAGATGGAAATGGGTGGGGAAGAAACAAATAATCTATGGTGTGGGGGCAGGCTCGGGGAAAAAAAGAAAGAGGAAACAACACATGGGGAGGGAGGAATATAGCTCATGAATCCTCTTGAAGTGCTTAAAGCTTTCAAGTAAAACTACAAATTAGTGCACTGAAAACAAGCAGACTTATCAGTGTAAAGATAAGATTGGAATGCTCCTGGGTGGGCCAAGCACAAGAATAGGTATTCATCCTTTGAATCAAGAGGAGGCAAATGTAATAGACAATGAAGCCTTCCAGTCATGGGTGAGGATCTGTCACAAAGAGTACTCTATGGATATTGGAAACCTAAATCTGGCCAAAAGATAGCTTAAGCTGTTTGTTACGTTGGTCAAAAACCAGTCAAGCAAATACGACAATGATAGAAGAAAGGGAATTTACACGCCTAAAATAAGATTGTTATTGACGTTTAAATGAGAAAATTCGTATAAAATTCCGAATTGTGGACTCGTAACTCACCAGGTTATTGATTACCTTTATGTACTTTGTTTAACGAATGAGCTGTGATACTGCCTCCAAACACCATATTTCCTGTCACACCATAATTTGTCTGCTTTTAATGTCCCCGTGGCCAGGATTATTTACATAAGTTATTCGGGAAACTACACTGGCCACAGGCACTGTAGGTGCTCATGGATCAGCATCCATGAATTTCTTCAGCTGAGTTATTCATTATTAGTTTCCTGAGTTTTGAATGTGGGGTACAAATGTAGATACTGATAAATCAGACTGGCAAATAATTTTTTTTAGCTTTGGTTGAACGTTTTATTAGTCACGCTTTTTAATTATTTTTGCTTTATTTTAGGTATGAGCTCTTTCTATTCTGAGCTGATGAAAGGTCTTGGAGCAGGATCACGTCTCTGGGAACTTCTCGACCGAAAGCCAATGTTAACATTTAATGGTGGGTTTTCAAGCGTTTTAATTTACTTAGTAATGCGAATATCTCTTTTTGGTTCATTGTTGAGGTGTGTCACCATTTCAGGCACGAAGCACATATTTTTTCACTCATGGCGCCAGGGCTTTTATATTGACCCCTGTTCTAACCTTGGTTCTGGTAGAGAATGAGGCAGTGCTGACAACACACATTATTGCGATGCTGAATTGTGGTTTCTTATCAAACACGATAGCATTGTTTTTGTGAATCGTGTTTTTTATTATGGATTAAGCAGACTGAAAAGTAACTTTGACATCATCGCTATTCCTTCAGCTTCTAAGAGAACCCAATGTACTTGTGACCCCATTTACTGCACACCCTATTTTCTTTATTGAACCCGGAATTTTGTGAATTACATTTTACTGTTGAAGCTGCACTCTACCGAATTGTGGTGTGATTTTACCTGTTAATTGGTGGCTCTTTAAGAATTGGAGGAAAGTATTTTTAAGTCTGGATTAGGGTCAGCTTTAGTGTATCACCAGCCTCATGTAAAAAAGACAAGGAATGAAAAGGACATACAGTACATTTGTATAACGTTATTGGTCGAAACCCTTCATCCATCGATCTTTTAAACTGCCATTCACATTTCACTTTCGCTCACCACAACCTACAGCATATGGCAGTTGTTCATCTTACTTTATCCTTTTGCTATCTTGCACTGTGAGAGAGAACATTTAACTTGGTTACATTTCCACCTGTAAAAAGAAGTGCTCTTCAGGGCTAGAGGTGGCACGCAGAACTGTAGTCACCCAGTGATGTTTTTACCTTTTACCTTTTTTCTACACCAATCATGTCTTCGGGTTACAAAAATGTAAATATAATAGTACATTTTTTGCACCATTAAAAATCCGATTTTGTAGTGAAGTGAATTAAAACAATACAACTGAAAAAAGGTTTATATACGTCTTCTAAGTACACTTACACAGCACAATTAGTGTTCTAATAAAATTATTTACAATGGCTATTTTTTTTATTTAAAGTTTTTATTGCAAGTTATGGTCACCGTGTTCAGGTGACATGTTGTCTTATTTTTTATTTGTGTGGCATATGCTTCTTGTAAAAAATCAAGATAATAAAAAAAAGAACTATCATGTTAACTTGCGACAGGCAGACCTTTTGACTTTGCCAATCTCAATTTAGTATTAGAGTACACACACTTAATTTGGAACAAGCTTGTTAACACATCATACCTGCTGTCCACTGTCAGGGTTGATGGAGTGTTTTTACTGCTTTCTTTGTACTTAACCCCTTCGCTGCCAGGCCTTTTCCCCCTCCTGTGCCGAGCCTTTTTTTGGCTATTTGGGGCAGTTCGCGCTTAGACCCTCATAACTTTTTGTTCACATAAGCTACGCCAAATTTGCGTCCTTTTTTTCCCAACATCCTAGGGATTTTAGAGGTACCCAGACTTTGTGGGTTCCCCAGAAGGAGGCCAAGAAATTAGCCAAAATACAGTGAAAATTTCGTTTTTTAAAAAAAAAAATTGGGAAAAAGGGGCTGCAGAAGAAGGCTTGTGTTTTTTCCCCTGAAAATGGCATCAACAAAGGGTTTGCGGTGCTAAAATCGCCAGCTTCCCAGCTTTCAGGAACAGGCAGACTTGAATCAGAAAACCCAATTTTTCAACACAATTGTGCCATTGTACTGGGACATACCCCATTTTTACGATTTTTTGTGCTTTCAGCCTCCTTCCAGTCAGTGACAGAAATGGGCATGAAACCAATGCTGGATCCCAGAAACCGAAACATTTCTGAAAAGTAGACAAAATTCTGAATTCAGCAAGGGGTAATTTGCTTAGATCCTACAAGGGTTTCCTACAGAAAATAACAACTGAAAAAAAGAATATTGAAATTGAGGTGAAAAAATCTGCAATTTTACTCTACGTTTTACTCTGTAACTTTTTCCTGCAATGTCAGATTTTATAAAGCAATATACGTTACGTCTGCTGGACTCTTCTGTTTGCAGGGATATATAGGGCTTGTAGGTTCATCAAGAACTCTAGGTACCCAGAGCCAATAAATGACCTGCACCCTGCCTTGGCTTTTCATTCTATACCGGGTATACAGCAATTAATTTGCTGAAATATAAAGAGTGAAAAATAGGTATCAAGAAAACGTTTGTATTTTCAAAATGGGCACAAGATAAGGTGTTGAGGAGCAGAGGTTATTTGCACATCTCTGAACTCTGGGGTGCCCATACAAGCATGTGAATTACAGGGCATTTCTCAAATAGACGTCTTTTTTACACACTCTCTTATATTTGGAAGGAAAAAATGTAGAGAAAGACAAGGGGCAATAACACTTGTTTTGCTATTCTATGTTCCCCCAAGTCTCCCGATAACAATTATACCTCACTTGTGTGGGTAGGAATAGCACCCGCGACAGGAAATGCCCCAAAACACAACATGGATACATCCCATTTTTTGACAGAAAACAGAGGTGTTTTTTGCAAAGTGCCTACCTGTAGATTTTGGCCTCTAGCTCAGCCGGCACCTAGGGAAACCTACCAAACCTGTGCATTATTGAAAACTAGAGACCTAGGGGAATCCAAGATGGGGTGACTTGAGGGGCTCTGACCAGGTTCTGTTACCCAGAATCCTTTGCAAACGTCAAAATTTGGCTAAAAAAACACATTTTCCTCACATTTCGGTGACAGAAAGTTCTGGAATCTGAGAGCAGCCACAAATTTCCTTCCACCCAGCGTTCCCCCAAGTCTCCCGATAAAAATGGTACCTCACTTGTGTGGGAAGGCCTAGCACCCACGAAAGGAATTGGCCCAAAACACAACGTAGACACCTGTAGATTTTGGCCTCTAGCTCAGCCGGCACCTGGGGAAACCTAGCAAACCAGCACATTTCTGAAAACTAGACGCCCCCCCCCCCCCGGGGGGGGCAGAAATGGCCTAAAATAAATTTGCCCCCCCACCCCTCCCCAGGGAGCGAGCCTTGCCTACGGGGTCGCTGCCCTTGCGTGACGGCGCAAAAAAAAAGATCCCCAATGCCTAGTGGTTGTCTGCCCCCCTTGGGGGCAGATTGACCTAAAATCGGCCGATTTGCCCCCAAAGCAGGCAGAAATGGCCTAAATACAATTTGCTCCTCCAGGGTAGCAACCCTTGCCTAAGGGGTCGCTCCCCATCTGTAAAACAACAACAAAAATCCCCTGTGCCTGATCGGCCTAATTAAAATAGGCTGATCTGCCCCCCTGGGGGGCAGAAATGGCCTAAAATAAATTTGCCCCCCAGGGGAACGACCCTTGCCTAAGGGGTCGCTCCCCTTACATGATATTCACACACAAAAAAAAAACTCTCTGGTGTCTAGTGGTATCTGCCCCCCTTGGGGGCAGATTGGCCTCGTAAAAATAGGCCAATCTGCCCCCAAGGGGGGCAGAAATGGCCTAAACATAATTTACCCCCTATGGGAGCGACTCTTGCCTACGGGGTCGCTCCCCACACCTAAAACAAAAAAATAAACAAAAGATTATTTTTTTTTTATCCCTGGTGCCTAGAGGTTTCTGCCCCCCCTTGGGGGCAGAAATGGCCTTAAAAAAAATGCCCCGCCTGGGAGCAACCCTTGCCCAAGGGGTCGCTCCCTTATGTCAATTTCATTTTCTAAAAGACATCCCTGGTGTCTAGTGGGCGTTTTGACATCCGGATTGCTTTCAATCCGGCTGCCAAAACGCAGAGAGAGACTTCAAAGGGAAGGAAATACATTTCCTTCCCTTTGAAGCCTCTCTCGGCCTCTCCCACGTGATCGGAAGAGAAATGCAAAGCATTTCTCTTCCGATCAGCGCAATGGGGGAGGCTCTGTGATTGTCAGCGCGACGGGGGGGATCGGGGGTGGAAGGGCTTCCCCTTCCATCCCTGACTTGGGGGGTGGAGGGGAACCCCACAGAGGGAGCGCTAGCGCTCCCTCTGGGCTGGGTGCCCAGGACGTAATGGTTACGTCCTGGGCACCGCAGCACTGTGCCGCAGGACGTAACCATTACATCTGCGGCACAGAACTGGTTAATTGATTTTTCATGTTGAATGGTAAAGGTGGCTAACACAGACACCCATGGATCGAGTGTTACGGAGGCACCTGACTCAACCACACATTGTATGCACCTGAAGCACTCAGTTGCAACTTCATTTACCACGCTCCTGATGATCTTTACTTCAACCACAATTATACACATCGACCTTTGCTGTCAAAATTGTAGTCTGTGAATTCTGTAATGATTGCTGCAATTCTGATTTTAAGAATATATACTAAACATTGTTCAAGAATTTTCTGTCTTACTTTTCTAAGTCCTAGACTACACCCACTCGTAATGTGAGCAAGGCCTTTAATATTTCAGACCTGCATACCTCTGCCTCTGCGTGGAGTCCTTTTACTGATAGTAATTAATTGTAGTTTTTTTTCTTCTAAAAAGCAGAAGTGGGTTACACGAAGACATCCACAGAATTGGACTGAGTGGGGTCTAGGTGGAGGTTGAAATGGATCGTTTTTCATGGCTGTCCCAAGCTTTTTTCATTTTGTGAATACAGTTCCTATATGATAGACCTGGCATTCTTGGTGTGGTTTCCCTTAACATTTTGCCTTCTGATCTCCAGTTTTTCTGACTTAATTTTTGCTGTCTTTCAGATTCTATGCACTTTACCACTGCTGACCATTACTAATGTGCAGGTGCTCTGTACTCTACAGCATGGTGATATTGGCTTATCCACAATTGCCATATTTAATTTACTTTTAAGGGCTCAGTAAAGTGCACTACATGTACACAGGGCCTATAAATGAAATGCTACTAGTGGGCCTGCAGCACTGATTGTGCCACCCACTGTGACCCCTAAGGTAGGCCCTTGTTAGCACCAAGGGCAGGGTGCAGTGTAATTTAAAGGTTGGACATGTACTCTTAACTTTAACATGTCCTTTTAGTGAAAAGCGATTACATTTGTTTTTCACTACAGCAAAGCCTATCTTTCCCATAGGTTAACATTGGGGTTACCTTGAAGCAACCTTTAAGTGTAACTTCCAGTTGGGAAAAGATAGAAGTTTGGTGTCTCTGAACTCAAAACTGAAAATCGGATTTTAAATTGTACGCCTGAAAATGCCACTTTAAAAAGTTCGCATTTTCTTACTTTGACCATTCTCTGCCTCTGCCTGTCTCTGAATACATGTATGTGGTGGGTGGGCTTTGTGCATTCCTTCTGGGCAGTCACATGCAAAGGGAGCTGGGTTGTGGTATTTGTATCCTGATGGTCCATCACCAGGCTGATGGTTCTTCCTGGGCTGGATGGAAGGGAGAAGCAGTCACTTACACCAAAATAGGGGTGTTCCTCTTCCCACACAAAGGACTCCATAACAAAGTAGAGTATCGGGAGCCAGGGAAGGAAGGACAGGGACCTTGTGCACTTCAAAGGTCTCTTTGAAGTCTCACCCACCTCAAAGGCTCAACCGGGTATAAAAATTGAACTCCAGAACACACCAAACCCAGACATTGCTGGAACCAAGGACATTCTGCCTGGAAGAAGAGCTGCCGTACTGCAGAAGGGACTGCCACTGAGCTGCCTGCTTTGCTGTATTGGCCTGCTGCTTGCTTATATCTCTGCTGTAGAAGAGACGGAGACTTTGCTATCTGCTTTGCTGTGTTGGCCCACTGCCTGCTGCTTCTTGCTTGGGAGTGAGCAGGACTGGGCCTACTCTCTTCATCCTGGAATACAAGTTTCTCCAAGGGCTTGCTGGCTTGTCCCCCTGTTCTTGCAGGCTCAGGGACATCAAAGACTGCCTGCAACTCTGCTCCTGGGCTCTGCCATCTGCGAGTCCTACAGTTGCCTGAGGGGCCAATCCAGTCCTGGGCTTTAGAAGTGGGTTTTTTCTGCTGTTTGTCTGCAAGAATCAATGTATCCGAGCTGTTGTGCTGCTTAGAACCGAAGCAGTGCCCCCTACGCTGATGCATTGCCGATTCGACGGAGGACACAGCTGCGAGGCTTGATGATGATGGATTGCATACATCTCAACGCAGTTCGACGCCTGTACTTGACCCGACTGCAAGGCTTGACACCGACAGATCTACCTGACTTCGTGGATTGGAACCGAAACATCGCCTTCACATTGCTCCTTGACATCAATGCTTGGTCCTTCCAAGGTACTTCTTTAGCGGGCTCTGCAAGGGTCCTGTAGCCAGCCTGCTCCCCATGATGCTTAGTCTGAACTTTGGACATACTCCAGTGTAGCGCGACCTCAAATAACCTTTTAGCGCTATTGACTTTAAAGCACTGCATTGCAATTTAATCTTCACAAATTCATATCTTGAGTTCTACTTATTGGATTTTTGTTGTATTGGTCTTGTATTACTCAGATACATATTTTCTATTTTTCTAAACTTTTGTGGACTCTTCATGTGGTGTCTTTCGCTGTTACTTTAATTAAATGTTGCACAAATACTTGACACATTGCCTCTTAATTTGAGCCTGACTGCTCCGTTCCAAGCTAACAGTGGGTGAGCACAGGTTAATTTAGGGAGTGTAACTGACATACCTGTGTAGGAGAGTACCCTCTTTTTGGCATGGTTAACCCCGTTTTGTGCCGGATTTCAGTGTGTTTTGACTGTTTTCACTAGGATCCTGCTAACCAGGACCCCAGTGATTGTGCGTTCTCCCTCTAAATGTGGTTGCTTAGGACTTTGCACACCCCACAATTGACATACTGTTGCCCCCATATAGGTCCCAAGTATATTTTACTTAGGTACCCAGGGCATTGGGGCACCAGGGGTTCCCCATGGGCTGCAGCATGTATTGTGGCACCTATGGGAGCCAATGCAAAATGTGTCTGCAGGCCTTCCATTGCAACCTGCGTGAAAAGGTGCATGCATCCTTTCGCTACAGGTCACTGCACCAGGTAACTGTAAGCCACCCTTATGGTAAGTCCTAGCCCAGAGGGCAGGGCTCAGATGGCTGTGTATGAGAGCACCCCTTCATGAGCAGAGGTGCCCCTACGAATTCTGCAACATTGTATCTCCGGCTCCTTCAAGGAACTGCAACATTTACCTGGCGGTGCATCCACTGAGGGTGACGAGTCTTCAGCCTGCACATGAAGTAAGAAGGAATCTCCCTGCATCCACAGGCACCATCTACAACAACGACCGGCTGCATGGATCTTCTCTCATCTGGAGCTGCATGTATCCTGCATCTCGGTTGGTGGTCTGGAGTGGTGCCCTTGGTCCTCTCTACCTGCTGTCCAACTTTGGAGACTATAAGCCCTTGCCTCTTCTTGCAGCTCAGTACCCCTGTGCACCACGACTCTTGCAGCTACCAAGGCGTGTTCCTTCCTCCTCCAAGGGATCATCAGCCTAGGTGTAGCCTTAGCCCCCAGCACTTCTTCCTGCAATGCACAGTCTCCTGCCTGCTTCTCCGGCGACGTGGGACACTTCTTCAGGTGTGCTGAGTGGGCCTCACTGTGACCCTGTGCCTGCTGCCCGTGGGTCTCCTGTGGGGGCTGCCTCCTGTTCTTGTGACTCTCCTAGCTGCTGAGGGGTCACCCCTGACTCCTCTCCTTGGATCAAGTCTCCTGGACCTTACTGGTCCTCTTTAGCCTTGCAAAACCTTCTTCTCCGACTCTTGCATTTGTCAAGGCTTGTTGCTGGTTTTCCAGCACCACTGACCGACTGCATCACTACCACTGACGTGGGACAGCACTTACATCACTTCTGGAATGCCTCTTCTGCTCCTGTGTTGCACTGCTGACCTTCTTCGTCCACCGTCGACCTTGTCATGCATCCACAGAAGGGTGAGTAGTGGCTCCTACCACAACCGAACACACCAACTCGAACTGATTTGGTCCCATTCCTTTGCAGGTCCTCTTCAGTCAAGATCGTTCTTTGGGTTCTTCCATTCCCAGTTGGGTCTTGCACAATCCTTTTTCAAAGGCCTCCTGTCGGTTTTGGGGAAAACCAGGTACTTACTCTGCTCTCGTAGTCGCTGGGGGGGTCACTCTGGTACTTGCCTCTTGGGGTTCCCAGTTCCTCCAGCTCCCATCTACTGATTCCACTTCCTTCGGTGGGGGCTACCTTTCACATTCCACTTTATTAGTATATGGTTTGGCCCTCCCTTAGGGCTCTCACTATATGCTATTGCTTTTACCAACATCTATTGCTTTCTATGCTATCTATTGATTTCTAATGTGTATATAATAGTGTGTTTACTCACCTCCAGTTAGGGGATTGCCTTTACAGTATTTTAGTATTTGTATTACTATAATAAAGTACCTTTATGTTTGTAACACTGTGTGGTTCTTTCATGTGTGTATGTGCTGTGTGACTGTAGTGGTATTGCATAAGCTTTGCATGTCTCCTAGATAGGTTTTGGCTGCTCGTCCACAGCTACCTCTAGAGAGCCTTGACTTCCTAAACACTGCCTACACTTCACTAATAGGATACCTGGAAGACTTGTGGAGAGAGGGGATCAAGCCCAGAAGGCACAACAGAGTCCAGTGGGGGCAGGAGCCCCTACTGACCACACTGAAGATACAGGAGTTGGTTACCGGTGAACACAGGATGGTCAGTACTGCAGTTCTGAAGACTGCATCGAGTTGTTGGAGGATGCAGGTGATGTCTCATGCCGGGTAGAAGATTGCAGACTGGGTTGCATGTCCAGATGCCTCCAACAAGCCTTGGCAAAGGCAATCGTCACAGTTGGAGGAAAGTGGAGCTGCCGGGGACCAGTAAAGTACAGGTGGACTCAACCTAAGAGGGGGAGTCACAGGGGACCCTCAGCGATCAAGAGAGCCCACAGGATTCCCACAGGACGAGGACACAGAAGGTGCAGGAAGGAGTGCTGGGGGCTGGAACTGCTCGTCGCCTGAAGATCACGTGGAGGAGATGCAATCAAGCCTTGGCAGCTGCAAGAGACGCAGTGCACGGGGGTACTGTCTTGCGTGGGAAGGCAAAGGCTTCCATCCACCCAAGTTGGACAGCTGGTAGAGAGGACCAAGGGGCCATCTCCAGACCACCCCGTGATACAGGATCCACCCAGTTCAGCAGGAGAGGGGATCCACGCAGCTGGTCGTTGTTGCTGTTGGTGCCCGCGGATGCAGGGGAGTGACTCCTTTACTCTAAGGGAGATTCCTTCTTCCTTCCTGTGCAGGCTGAAGAGTTGCTGTCTTCTGAGGATGCACGGCCAGAGAATGTTGCAGAGCTGGCAGGAGTCTTGGAAACAATGCTGCAGAAGAGTCTTCCTTGTGAATCTGCAGCTTTGTTGGTTCCCGGTAAGTCCAGTGGCGGTTTCAGTGGACAGAAGTCAAAATGGAGGTTGCAGAGAAGTCCTGCTGGAATCTTGCAAGCCGAACCTGAGGACCCACCCCAGAGGAAGACCCTAAATAGCCCTGAAAGGGGGACTGGTCACCAAACAAGGTATGCACCTATCAGGAGGGGGCTCTGACGTCACCTGCCTGGTCACTCAGATGCTCCCAGAGTTCCCTGCCAACCTTGGAAACAATATGGCACAACAGGGAGGAGCTCTGGGAACCACCCCCAGGGTGGTGATGGACAGGGGAGTGGTCACTTCCCTTTCCATTGCTCAGTTTCTCGCCGGAGCAGGGACTTGGGGTCCCTGAACTGGTGTGGACTGGTTTATGCACGGAGGGCACCAAATGTGCCGTTCAAAGCAAAACCAGTGGCTTGGGGAGGCTACCCCTCCCATGCCAGTCACACCCATTTCCAAAGGTAGAGGGTGTTACCTTCCACTCCCAAAGGAAATCCTTTGTACTGCCTTCCTGGGCTTGATCAGATCAAGCAGCAGGAGGACAGAAACCTGTCTGACGAATGGCAGCAGCCTGAGCTGCTCGGAAAACCCTGTAAGACTGGTGGTAGCAATGTTGGGGGTCCTCTAAGGAGCTCCCAGAGTGCATGGAATCATACCTCAAATACTTGCAACAGTATTGGGGTATGATTTTGACATGTTTGGTACCAAACGTGCCCCGGTTCGGAGTTACTAATAAGTAGCTTGACATAGGTAGTGATCTATGTCCATTACATGCGTAAAATGACGTCCCTGCACTCTCAAAGTCCAGGAAAATGGATCTGAAGTTTGTGAGGGCACCTCTGCTAGTGCTGGGGTGCCTTCACACACTGGTACTTGCTCCATTCCCTGTGGGCTAGGAGGGCCTGCCAAAGGAGTGACTTAAAGTGACCTGGTGCAGTGACCTGGTACTGAAAAGGGTGCATGCACCCTTTCACGCAGGCTGCAATGGCAGGCCTGCAGTACACTTTGCATGGGCAGCCAACTGTGATCCCCTGGTACCCCAGTGCCATGGGTACCTAGGTATCATATACTAGGGAATTAGATGTGGGCACCAGTATGCCAAATGTGGGGTGAAATACAGACTTTGGGAGAGAGAGAGAGAGCATAGCCACTGAGGCCCTGGAAAGCAGGATCCCAGGGAACACATTCAAACACACTGACATCAGACAGAAAAAGGGGGTAACCATGTCAAGAAAGAGGGTACTTTCCTACAATAACACCATAGGTGCTCACCATACACCAGGCCAGCTTCGTACAGCCTGGTCTAGGGTCGTGGTCCCTACTTGAACAGGTTTCATACTTGCCAACTAGAGAGCCAATTCCTAACACTATACTTTTACCTATAGATCAATCATTCCTAAACATTATTCTTTTCTTGATGGGCCTTCCCTTCTGCACGGTAACACCCCAAGTGGCCAAAGTTATACCCATACATCTGTCTCTTGCATGCTCCGCAATATCATCTAAGCAGTACCTCATTTATGAGCCTTTATAAAGCAGTAACTGGATTGGGGCTACTTATTTTCCCATCTAGAGGGGACCGTTAACTGGCACTTTAGGATGGACTATTCTTATAAGGTATAAGGGGCCAAATGTATCAAGATTCCAGGTAGCGATTTCCAAATTGCGATTTTTAAGAAATTGCAATTTTAGAAATGCAAAATGCAATGTATCAAATTTAAAAATTGCAAATAGCGATTTCTTAAAATTTGCAAACGCTATTTGTGAGATGCAAATACTGAATCTCCCAAAAAATTGTGATTCAGTAACTGAAATTCGCAAATAGCAAAAACTGCAAATGGGAACAGTCTGATGACATCACAACCAGGAAGTGAGTCAGCCCATGCTGTTTCCAGATGCCACACCCATAGGAGCAGTGAGAGAGACACAGCCCAGCACCAGGAAGTCAGCATTGTGAGGAAGCCAGGATCAAACTGCAACATGGCCAATGCTGGCAATGGGAAGGAGAAAGGAGACAGGAAGAGGAAGCTGAAATTCAGTGAGAAAGAATTGGAGGTGCTCATTGAGGAGGTTGTTGTGAACCATGATAGACTCTTTGGCAAGATCTCACTCCAAGTATCTGAGAGTGAGAAACGGAAACTCTGGTCTGACATACAGACAAAAATATACGCAGTGGGTATTGCGCAGTGCTCTGTGGAGGAGATACACAAGCGATGGTACGACTTGCGGTCCCGTGCCGAGGAGAGGGTGGTCAGCAGGCTTAAGGAGGCAAGGAGCACCAGAGGCAGACCATCCACCCACACAACGTCCACCTCTATGGAAGACCTGGTGGAGTCCACATTGCTTCCAGAATCTGTCAGTGGTGTAACTGACATTGACACCTCAAGGACACCCAGCACCAGCAAAGGTAAGGCAAGTTATTATGTGTATCCCCACATGTGCATGTACACATACCCCTTAGGAAAGAGAACATAGCTTGATGCACAATGGAAAGTAGTCCATGTCACATCTTACATACAACACAACAGTGCCTTGTGGGAGTGGTAGTACACAACCCTAAGGTGAATACACAACATAAGTAGCACGATAGTGGTCAGGCACATAGAGAAACACCACAAATAACTCAGGGTGACACAATTTAATTGTACATTTAAAGCAACACTGTGGAAATCTGTGACAAATGCTAGAACTGACATGCTGCACATTATCCTTGCAGATGACTCTGTCCCTGCTGCTGCAGAATCTGTAAAAGTGGGGGAAGCAGAAACACAGCCACAGTCAGACTCAAATACAAGTGAGTCCTACAGTATTGTTCCGACTAGACGCAGGGCAAGGGTGTTACCACTGCCAGAATACAACCTGGACTCAGATGAGATGCCAGAACATGAAGCCATACCAGCGCCGAGTCCACAGGAAGACAGCAGTCCCTGCACCAGCGTCAGTCAACTCTCCTCAGGAGGCGCCACAATGCAGGCAGGGCACAGAAGAAGGAGTGGGCCCATCAATCTTTGGCGGCCTGGAAGCTTCCATGCTGAAGGTGCTGCGCCTGCAATGCAAACATTTAAAGTCACTGCACTGACAATTTGTGTCACACAATAGCAATGTGGGGTTACAAAACAAGCACTTGGCGACCCTGCTTGAGGGACAGCAAAGAGTTGCTGAAAACACCAAGGAGTTGACACAGGCCATTGGGGAACTATGCACTGAGATACAGCAGGAGCGTGTCAGCCAGCACAGGCGCCATCACCAATATTTGGCTAAGTTTGACAGCTTCTGTAGAGCAGTCAATCAGCTTGCAAGTTCAACAGCCCAGTTACCACTGCGTGCCATTGCCATACAGGTGGAGATGGCACATTGCAGTTGGGACATTGCATAGGGACTGGTGCAAATTACCAACGTAGTGGATGCCATGCAAACAGCACGCAGTGCCGCAACTAGCGAACTGGGTGTTGGTGACAGTGAGGAGTCCTCTAGCCTCAGCTGTCTGACAGTCCCTGTGATTGATCCAAGGCGTCGCAGTGCCACACACAGTACTGCAGGTGAACCTGCTACTAGAGCTGCCAGCGAGGGCACTGAGCACTCAAGTGGAGTGCATGGACGTAAGAAGTGATGTGGAGGGCTACAGGGGACCACCTCAGCATGTGTAATAAAGTCCCTCAACATGTGTAATAGTCATGCTATGATGCTAATAGTGTGACACTGTTAAAAGATAATGTCTGCCCATTGTGAATAGCTATGTCCTACTGACACACAGTTTACCTGAAGTCAAGGTAATAAAGATGCCAACTACTGAAATACATATTATTGAAGTGGATTTGTCATTACTTAAATAAAAAATGGTTGCGTGTGATGTCAGCACGTCTTTGCCTGCCTTGTGCTGCACTGGTCCTGTCTGCTGGTAGAAGGGGTGGTAAGGGATCATCATCCTCATCTGAGTCTGGCTCCGTGAGTTCCACAGGTATGCCCCTGGTGGTTGCTATGTTGTGCAGGATAGCACATGTGGCCGCAATTTTGCATGTTGTCTCAGGGCTGTACTGTAGAGCACCTCCACTTCTATGGATGCACCTGAAACGGCTCTTCAGCAGCCCAAAAGTGTGCTCCACCACATTGCGGGTAGCCCTATGTGCAGCAGTGTACCTCCTCTCTGCTGGGGTGGCAGAGCTCAGGTAGGGCGTTAGCATATAGGTGCGCACTGCGTAGGCACTGTCTCCTGAATGCACAGAGAGTAAAAGGAGTACATTGCTGTCTGACGTCATGCTTATATCAATGTATTATTGTGAACTATCAAATTACCTAGTAGATATCCTTCCCCAAAATCCCCAGCTTGCAGTCTTGTGTGTATCTCGCTGTGGCGAAAGATGTAGGAGTCATGTGTGCTCCCTGGGTATCTGGCCATGAGATCGGTAATGATGTAGGAGGCATTGCATATCACCTGTATGTTCATGGAATGATGGTTTTTACGGTTGCGATACACATACTCGGTGGCCGATGGTGGACAGATTGCTACATGTGTCCCATCAATGGCACCTAATGTAGGAAAGTACCATCTTGCCTGGCATGTTACCCCCATATTTCACTGTATATATGTTGTTTTAGTGTATGTGTCAGTGTGACCCTGCCAGCCAGGGCCCCAGTGCTCATAAGTGTGCCCTGTATGTGTTCCCTGTGTGATGCCTAACTGTCTCACTGAGGCTCTGCTAACCAGAACCTCAGTGGTTATGCTCTCTCTGCTTTCCAAATTGTCACTAACAGGCTAGTGACCAATTTCACCAATTCACATTGGCATACTGGAACACCCTTATAATTCCCTAGTATATGGTACTGAGGTACCCAGGGTATTGGGGTTCCAGGAGATCCCTATGGGCTGCAGCATTTCTTTTGCCACCCATAGGGAGCTCTGACAATTCTTACACAGGCCTGCCAGTGCAGCCTGAGTGAAATAACGTCCACGATATTTCACAGCCATTTACCACTGCACTTAAGTAACTTATAAGTCACCTATATGTCTAACCTTCACCTGGTGAAGGTTGGGTGCAAAGTTCCTTAGTGTGTGGGCACCCTGGCACTAGCCAAAGTGCCCCCACATCGTTCAGGGCAAATTCCCCGGACTTTGTGAGTGAGGGGACACCATTTCACGCGTGCACTATACATAGGTCACTACCTATGTATAGCGTCACAATGGTAACTCCGAACATGGCCATGCAACATGTCTAAGATCATGGAATTGTTACCCCAATGCCATTCTTGCATTGGGGAGACAATTCCATGATCCCCTGAGTCTCTAGCACAGACCCGGGTACTGCCAAACTGCCTTTCCCGGGGTTTCACTGCAGCTGCTGCCAACCCCTCAGACAGGTTTCTGCCCTCTTGGGGTCCAGCCACGTCTGGCCCAGGAAGGCAGAACAAAGGACTTCCTCAGAGAGAGGGTGTTACACCCTCTCCCTTTGGAAAAAGGTGTCAGGGCTGGGGAGGAGTAGCCTCCCCCAGCCTCTGGAAATGCTTTGATGGGCACAGATGGTGCCTATCTCTGCATAAGCCAGTCTACACCGGTTCAGGGATCCCCCAGCCCTGCTCTGGCACGAAACTGGACAAAGGAAAGGGGACTGACCACTCCCCTGACCTGCACCTCCCAGGGGAGGTGCCCAGAGCTCCTCCAGCCTGCCCCAGACCTCTGCCATCTTGGATTCAGAGGTGTGCTGGCACACTGGACTGCTCTGAGTGGCCAGGGCCAGCAGGTGACATCAGAGACTCCTTCTGATAGGCTCTTACCTGTGTTACTAGCCTATCCTCCTTCCTAGGCAGCCAAACCTCCTTTTCTGGCTATTTTAGGGTCTCTGCTTTGGGGAATTCTTCAGATACCGAATGCAAGAGCTCACCAGAGTTCCTCTGCACTTCTCTCTTCACCTTCTGCCAAAGGATATACCGCTGACTGCTCAGGACGCCTGCAAAACCGCAACAAAGTAGCAAAGACCACTACTGCAACCTTGTATCGCTTATCCTGCTGCTTTCTCGCTGTTTCCTGATGGTGCATGCTCCGGGGGTAGCCTGCCTCCTCTCTGCACCAGGAGCTCTGAAGAAATCTCCCGTGGGACTACGGAATCTTCCCCCTGCAACCGCAGGCAACAAAAGACTGCATCACCGGTCCTCTGGGTCCCCTCTCAGCACGACGAGCGTTGTCCCTGGAACTCAGCAACTCTGTCCAAGTGACTCCCACAGTCCAGTGACTCTTCAGTCCAAGTTTGGTGGAGGTAAGTCCTTGCCTCCCCACGCTAGACTGCATTGCTGGGTACCGCGTGATTTGCAGCTGCTCCGGCTCCTGTGCACTCTTCCAGGATTTCCTTTGTGCACAGCCAAGCCTGGGTCCTCGACACTCTAACCTGCAGTGCACAACCTTCTGAGTTGTCCTCCGGCGTCGTGGGACTCGCTTTTGTGTCTTTGGGTGGACTCCGGTTCACTCCTCTTCCAAGTGCCTGTTCCGGTACTTCTGCGGGTGCTGCCTGCTTCTGTGAGGGCTCCCTGACTTGCTGGGCGCCCCCTCTGTCTCCTCATCCAAGTGGCGACATCCTGGTCCCTCCTGGGCCACAGCATCATCCAAAAACCCTAACTGCGACCCTTGCAGCTAGCAAGGCTTGTTTGCAGCTAGCAAGGCTTGTTTGCGGTCTTTCTGCGTGGGAACACCTCTGCAAGCTTCTTCACGACGTGGGACATTCATCCTCCAAAGGGGAAGTTTCTAGCCCTCTTCGTTCTTGCAGAATCCACAGCTTCTACCATCCGGTGGCAGCTTCTTTGCACCCTCAGCTGGCATTTCCTGGGCATCTGCCCACTCTTGACATTGTTGCGACTCTTGGACTTGGTCCCCTTGTTTCACAGGTACTCAGGTCCGGAAATCCACTGTTGTTGCTTTGCTGGTGTTGGTCTTCCTTGCAGAAACCCCCTATCACGACTTCTGTGCTCTCTGGGGGTTATAGGTGCACTTTACACCTACTTTTCAGGTTCTTGGGGTGGGCTCTTTTTCTAACCCTTACTGTTTTCTTACAGTCCCAGCAACCCTCTACAAGCTCACATAGGTTTGGGGTCCATTCGTGGTTCGCATTCCACTTTTGGAGTATATGGTTTGTGTTGCCCCTATACCTATGTGCTCCTATTGCAATCTATTGTAACTTTACACTGCTTGCATTACTTCCTTTTGCTATTACTGCATATTTTTGGTATTGTGTACATATATCTTGTGTAGATTTGGCATCCTCATACTGAGGGTACTCACTGAGATACTTTTGGCATATTGTCATAAAAATAAAGTACCTTTATTTTTAGTATATCTGTGTATTGTGTTTTCTTATGATATTGTGCATATGACACCAGTGGTATAGTAGGAGCTTTGCATGTCTCCTAGTTCAGCCTAAGCTGCTCTGCTATAGCTACCTTCTATCAGCCTAAGCTGCTAGAAACACCTCTTCTACACTAATAAGGGATAACTGGACCTGGCACAAGGTGTAAGTACCTCTGGTACCCACTACAAGCCAGGTCAGCCTCCTACACCTACCACATGTGAGAACTGTGCTATCTGGTAAAAATTAACTTTGGTTTGTTGTACTGCCCGTGGGGTGTTGGGGAATCTGATGTACAGTTGTATTCTGCTCAGCATGGCATTGAGAAATGCGTTGAAAAATCTAGAAAGGGCACTCTGTGAAACCCCTACAGCTGCTACTATGACCCCTTGATAGCTCCCTGAGGCTAGTAAGTGCAGGAAGCATAATACCTGCAAATGTGTGGGTATGCTATTGGTCCTGTGTGTTGTGCGCTGCAACATGGGTTGTAGCTCAGCTATCAGGTCAAATATCATGGCTGAGCTTAACGTGTACATATATTTCCTCCTCAGTCTGGTCAAAAAGAGTTATGCGCACTCTGAAAATACGCTCCTGTCTCCTCCTCTCTCTCCTCAAACCTGCCAAGATCCTCATTCTCCTCACCATGACGTAGAGTGCAGCCATTGTGGAAGTGGAGCTGAGGCATTCTGGGCCTCTTTATATAGGTTGCAGGTGGTTACTACCTGGTTTCAGTTCATGTGCAAATGGCCATTCTGCAAATAACTGCAATTTGCATCTCGCAAATAGCAACACGATTTATGAAATCGATATCTGCGAATCGCTATTCTGTGTCACAATTAGCGTTTCGCTAAAAGCGATTCGGTAAATCATATCGCTATTTGCTATACGCTGCTTGCGGCACGCTAATTGGTCTCTCATTCGCAAAAATTCGCTATTTTTGCAATTTCTTATTTTCCCACTGCGAATGCGTTTCATACATCGTAAAACACATTTTTGCTTTCGCAAACGGACATTCGCACCGTTTGCGAATGCAAAAACGCTTGATACATCTGGCCCAAAGACAGTACTCATCAGGTCTCAACAAACTGCCAAAAAAAAAATGTCTGTTGGTGAAAGACCTATTGTCAGCCTTCAGTGGTTTTAGCGCTCACCCATTGCCTACCACGGTTGGCTTCACTGTTATTCTCATTTGCTTGCTTTTCATTTGTTAGCTTGTTTGGGGTTTCCTTTCTCTTCTCATGTTTGTCCCTGTTGTGGAGCATTACTTGTGCCATTCCATTGCTTGCCTTTCTAGTGCTACTTTTTTTTGGTTTAAGCACACAATGAGAGTGCATGTGTTTACAAGCTGTCTACCTTGTGTACTTCTGTCACCTGGCTGCACTTCCTGCTGCTTTTTGTCTCCCATGTGGTTCTCACCCATACCCACAGTGTTGCACTCACACTTGTTTATTTCTCTAACCTGTGTTGGTACTTCTTGCTTACCCTGTCCATGCTGCTCTCTTGCTCATTCTTTCTCTCCCCACCCCTGCCCTCTGTGTTACTTCCCCCTCACCCACGTTCCATGTTGCTTTCCACTACCTCTGTCCACCATTTTGTTCCCCCTGTGTCCTTTGGGATGCTTCTCTCACCCGCTTCCTCTGTGATGCTTCTGCCACTCCCCCCCATTGTTCTCCCCGCCCACACACAAAGAAAATGCTTTTGCTGCTACAAAATGAAGCAACCGCTGTGTAATAGTACCTTTTTTAATTTTCTTTAGCCATGCTCAACAGTATTGGGGATGCTGAACAGCACTGCTGAAAACCATTGGCAAAATCAAAAATCCCAAAGACTTGACATATTGGCTTTGTCAGTCCTTGTTTTTATGCAGCAGTCCTCTGTTTAGAATGGCACAGTGGTTGGACCTCTACCCAGAGCTGTCGATTATCCAGTTACTCGGGCTGCATGAAGGTCACAGTCCCTGTCCCTATAATAAGGATGTGTGGTATGATGGCCATTGGGGGTGCCCCTGGCTGGGGAGGGGCCGCCGGCGCATGGTGGGTCCACTCAATATTAAAGAACGGTGAGAGGCCTGTGGGCTGCAGTCTCTGGATCCAGCTTCCCACAAATTTCTCTGTCTGCGTCCACTCCGTCCACTCAGGGAATCCCAGTAGGCATGTCATTACAACGAGATCTCTCCTCTGCAGCTTCTTCCCGGACCTTCAGAGTCGCAGTTTGAGCAGTAATGGTTGCTAACTATTTTTTAAACTTTGAAACCTTCGATTGTAGTTCTGAAATGGACACCTCGGCCACCTGGAACTTATCTGACAGCTTCTGTAGGTCAGCGCAGAGGAGATTCTTCTCCAGGGCCACCATCTCGATCGTGCCTTCCAAAGCCATACGGGAACCCTGGATAGCCAGCATAAGTTGCTCTATTGAGGGCTCCTCTGCCGATGAGTCCTGTGCCATATTCCCTCAAGCACCTCCCTGGCATGTTGGGTGCTGTGTTAAGGCTGCCTGTGTGGTGTACTGCTTCATTATGTTCCCCTGTGGAGCCCCATTCTGTTTGTTTCTTCCCATGAGACAACGGGCTGCCCTGCATCACTGGTCAGTTGCTGCACCAACTGGACACCGCACACCAAGAGAAGGGGTCCCACTTATTACACCAGGCCTGCACTAAATTTGTTAATCGTGTCTTTCTGCCAGGGGTCTGCACCCCAAGGTTCCAGAATACAACCAAAGTTCACAGCGCAGGGGCTGGGGGGGGCACTCCCCAGTCAGGGGTGCACCGCAATAGTGGCAGTGCCAAGCTGCGTGACTCACCGGGCATCCAGAGGCTCGTGGGCATCTGCGGGAGGCTAATTGGGGGGGATGGGGGGCAAATCCTCTGCTGCACAGGGTTCTCCCCCACTCCATTGGGGCACGTTCTTCACATAAGGATCATTTTTGGGGCTCCTTCACCATGATGCAGGTACAACGCACCACTCCTCACCCAGTGGGGCCCCCTTTCCCCAGCAACAACATGGTGGCCCCAACTGGGACAGCGCCACCCCAAGGGGGAGGTGCACCCTGCGCTATCACTCTGTCATCGGGGGCCCCCTCGCCAGCAACAACACTGGGGCCCCATACGGTGTAGGGTCGGTTTGGCAAAGTCAGGGCAATCCACTGCCCAAGTCAGCTTCAAGTCGGTGTCTGCAAAATCGAAGGCTTCCCATCCTGGTCTGGAGAGGAGAGGGAAGGGCCTCCGTGCTGTGCAGCAGGCGCCGAACGTAGTGCGGTAAGACAATCCTCGCGGACTCCAAGTACATGAAGTGGGAGAAGGGGGGGTAAAAGGGAGACTGTCGGCCAGCCCCTCCAAAGAACGGTTCCCAGACTGTCCATGTCACTGCCAGGGACTACTGTTTGTGCCTTTTGAAACCAAAAAAATATTTTTACTGTGAGCAGAAATTATTATTTTTTATATTGATGAGGGCCTGGCAGCTCCGCACAATAAAGTTTACTCACCAGCATGGCAAAACAGAACAAAACAAGAATGGACAAAATCAAAAGGCTGGCAGCAAGCATCGATTTATGGGCTCTGCTAATGCTTATTATTTTATTGCATGGTAATTATTATGGAATGTTTATAACGGAATGCATCACCTTTTTTTAATTTAAGTTATGATTTGTGTGACATATTGTCCATAGGTTCCAATTGTAGTGAAATAGCTTAGTGGATTAATGTCCCTACAGCCAGGGATCTGTAGGTTACCCATATGTCTCTGGTAACAGCCACCCAACAATTCTCAAATAATATGACGAACAATTACCAATTGTAAACTTCTACATTTTTCAAAAGCTTCAGAAATAACATTTTAAGAATATTTAAGTATGTAGTAAAACCATATGTTTTACACCCATTTACATGGAGGTGAAAGTCCAATGAAATAGGTACAGAATATTTTGCATTTTCTAGCCAGCATCTGACCCAGCCCGCACAACTAGTGATTCCCCCCTGTCCCCTCTCCCCCAATGTATCTGCATTGCACCCAGCTCCCGTACTTTTATATGAACTTCAGCCACTGGATCTTGGTCTTGGCTGATGGTACACCAGAGATATATGACTAAGGCAAGACCCAGCTTTGTCTGGCAGCGCTATGTCTTCGACTGATGACAGACTAGTTTTTTTTTCTTTAACCCCTTAGCTGCTGGGCCTTTTCCCCCCAGTGCTGAGCCCTTTTTTGGCTATTTGGGGTAGTTCGCGCTTAGGGCTTCATAACTTTTTGTCCACATAAGCTAACCACGCCAAATTTGCGTCCTTTTTTTCCAACATCCTAGGGATTCTAATGGTACCCAGAGTTTGTGGTTTCCCCTGGAGGAGACCAAGAAAATAGCCAAAATACAGTGAAAATTTTGTTTTTTCCAAAAAAATTGGAAAAAAGGGCTTCCGAAGAAGGCTTGTGATTTTTTCCCTGAAAATGCCATCAACAAAGGGTTTCTGGTGCTGAAATCACTATCTTCCCACCTTTCAGGAACGGGCAGACTTGAATCAGAAAACCACATTTTTCAACACAAATTTGGCATTTTACTGGGACATACCCCATTTTTACTATATTTGGTGCTTTCAGCCTCCTTCCAGTTAGTGACAGGAATGGGTGTGAAACCAATGCTGGATCCCGAAATGCTAAACATTTCTGAAAACTCGACAAAATTCTGAATTCAGCAAGGGGTCATTTGTGTAGATCCTACAAGGTTTTCCTACAGAAAATAACAGCTGAAATAAAAAAAAATTGAAATTGAGCTGAAAACAACAGCCATTTTTCTTTATGTTTTACTCTGTAACTTTTTCCTGCGATGTCAGATTTCTGAAAGCAATATACTGTTTTGTCTGCTGGACTCTTCTGGTTGCGGGGATATAAAGGGCTTGTAGGTTCATCAAGAACCCTAGGTACCCAGAGCCAATAAATGAGCTGCACCCTGCAGTTGGTTTTCATTCTATCCTGGGTATACAGCAATTCATTTGCTGAAATATGAAGAGTGAAAAAGAGGTATCAAGAAAACCTTTGCATTTCCAAAATGGGATCAAGATAAGGTTTTGAGGAGCAGTGGTTATTTGCACATCGCTGAATTCCGAGGTGCCCATACTAGCATGTGAATTGCAGGGCATTTCTCAAATAGACGTCTTTTTTACACACTCTCTTATATTTGGAAGGAAAAAATGTAGAGAAAGATAAGGGGCAATAACACTTGTTTTGCTATTCTATGTTCCCCCAAGTCTCCCGATAAAAATGATACCTCACTTGTGTGGGTAGGCCTAGTGCCCGCGACAGGAAATGCCCCAAAACACAACATGGACACATACAAATTTTTGGAAGAAAACAGAGGTGTTTTTTCCAAAGTGCCTACCTGTAGATTTTGGCCTCTAGCTCAGCCGGCACCTAGGGAAACCTACCAAACCTGTGCATTTCTGAAAACTAGAGACCTAGGGGAATCCAAGGAGGGGTGACTTGCGGGGCTCGGACCAGGTTCTGTTACCCAGAATCCTTTGCAAACCTCAAAAAGTGGCTTAAAAAACAAGTTTTCCTCACATTTCGGTGACAGAAAGTTCTGGAATCTGAGAGGAGCCACAAATTTCCTTCCACCCAGCGTTCCCCCACGTCTCCTGATAAAAATGATACCTCACTTGTGTGGGTAGACCTAGCGCCCGCGACAGGAAATGCCCCAAAACACAACGTGGACACATCACATTTTTTCATAGAAAACAGTGCCTACCTGTGGATTTTGGCCTCTAGCTCAGCCGGCACCTGGGGAAACCTAGCAAACCAGCACATTTTTGAAAACTAGAAACCCAGGGGAATCCAAGATGAGGTGACTTGTGGGGCTCGGACCAGGTTCTGTTACCCAGAATCCTTTGCAAACCTCAAAATGTGGCTAAAATAACACGTTTTCCTCACAGTTCGGTGACAGAAAGTTCTGGAATCTGAGAGGAGCCACAAATTTCCTTCCACCCAGCGTTCCCCCAAGTCTCCCGATAAATATGATACCTCACTTGTGTGGTTAGGCCTGGTGCCTGCGACAGGAATAGATCACACAACGGTCAATGTTGGTCCTTACGTGAGGCAGCTGTTGACCCTGGGGTGATCCATTCCTGACACAGGCACTAGGTGTAGGCACTCAAGTGGGGTAGTGTTTTTATCAGGACAGGTGAGGAGTCACTGGGTGGTAGGAATGTTGTGGATCCCAGCATATTCCTGTAGTTTGTGTGACAGAAATGCGAGAAAAAGTGAGTTTTTTTCAACATTTCAGCTTTGCAGGGTATTCTGGGTAAGAAAACTTTGGGGAATCCACACAAGTCACACCTCTGTGGATTCCCCCGAATGTCTAGTTTCCAGAAATGTTTGCGTTTAGTGTGTTTCTCTATATGGCCGCCGAATCCAGGACCAAAAACACAGGTGCCTGCCTTACAAAACCAGTTTGTTTTGCCATAGACAATTTTGATGTCTCCACAATATGATTTGGGTGGTGGAATTTGGGGCTGAACTAAATTGGGGAGCTCCCAAGAGAGCACTCTCTCTCTGCTTGCCGCCGCATTCACCTGCTCTCTGGGTTGGCCTAACCCACTATTACCCAGTTGCACGAACAGCTTGCGAAGGGACAGCAGGACTGTCCTCATCACCTCCCTCATAATGTACTGGAAGAGGAGTTATCGAATGGGACTCCTCTGACTGAAAAATCACTCCCAGAGTCTGCGCCATTGTCCTATCCCTCAGATGCTGTCTCAGTATCTGATGTCTCAGTCTCTGATCCTATGTCAGAGCGGTCCTCTATAACCCGAGTGCAGGCAGCAGTCATCCATCAAGATGCCATCTCTGCTATTGGCTAAACTGTTGCTCTAAAACACTAGCCTACGTAGACAGTCACAAAATCGATGGTGTGTGTGAGATACGCGCAACAGTAGAGGCCACCTTACCTGCGCTTCTTCCCTCAATCAGCACGTACTTTCAAGACACTCAAAAAACACCTTGTCACATACCATTCGTCACAGTCTTTAGCACCTCCTGCGCCCAGTCCAACAATCATTATTGGTGCTCCCACTCCCTCCTCCTCGGATTCCCTCATTACCACCCAGCAAAAGTGCCCTTCATCTCTCCATAGACTTTACTAATGTACTCAGCTATTTACATAAAATACAGATTTGCTCTTTGCAGTAGGCATATAAACCATCTGCGCTTCTTTATGGCACTAAAACTGCCACTAGACAAGTCGGAGCCTTTTCCCCCCAGGGAAACCACACACATATTGACAAAAGTGATATATATATATGACAGCCAACCACCTGAAACTCAACTCAAGCAAAACCGAAATAATCCTCTTTGGCCCACACAAAAACACCTGGGACCCCTCATGGTGGCCCACCACGCTAGGCCCTGCACCCACCCCCGCCAACCATGCACGCAACCTCAGCATCATCCTAGACTCCTCCCTCTCGATGACCCAACAAATCAACGCTCTTACCTCCTCATGCTTCAACACACTCCGTCTACTGAAAAACATTCAAATGGATCCCCACAGAGACCAGAAAAACTGTCACTCACGCACTCATAAGCAGCAGGCTTGATTACGGAAACGCCCTCTACGCCGGCACCTCTCTAAAACTCAAGCGCAAACTACACGCATCCAGAACTCAGCAGCACGACTCATCCTCAACCTCCGCCGACACGAACACATCTCTCCACACCTCAAATCCCTCCACTGGCTCCCCATTGACAAAAGGATCACCTTCAAGATCCTCATCCTCGCACACAAATCACTCCACAACACAGGCCCTGCCTACCTCAACGAGAGTCACCTTCCACACCCCCACACGAAACGTCCGCTCAGCTGACCTCTCTCTCGCCTCTGTCCCCATGCATCAAACACACCACCACCGGGGGCAGATCCTTCTCCTACCTTGCACCCAAAACCTGGAACGCCCTCAAAACCCACCTTCGCAAGACCCAAAACCTACTTCTTTTCAGGAAGGGCCTCAAAACCTGGCTTTTCGAACAGTGAACCTCCCAGCCCCTTTCCCTCCCCCCGTCACCCCCCCCCCCCCAGCGCCTTGAGACCCTCACGGGTGAGTAGCGCGCTTTATAAATCTCTTTGATTGATATAGATCTACCTCTATATATATATATATCTATCTACATAGACATATCTATAGATATATCCATGTACCTAGATATATCTATCTACATAGATATATATAGATCTATATCTACATCTATTTTTTTTTTGTTTTTGTATGGTTTCCTTGGGGGCCAAAATGGCCCCCAGGGAAACCCTACAACATCTAAAAAAAAAATATTGCCCCCACAGGGGGTCACCCTGCCCACGGGCGACCCCCTGTCATTTTATTTTATTTGTATTTATTTATTTTTTGGAAAAAAAAAATATCCCCCTCCCCCCCCCCCCCAAGGGGGCACCGACCCTTTTTTTTTAGAAAAATTATGCCGGGGGGGCGTTTTCCGGGGGGGGGGGGGGGCGGCCCGTTTTCCGTGGGGCCGCCCCCCCAAAGTGAAATCCCTGGTGTCTAGTGGTGTTTCCTGGCCCCCGATCGCAGCTGTGTCGGGGGCCAGGAAACACTTTTAGAAGGCCTCGTAAGAAAGGGGAGAGCACAGCTGTGATCGGGGGCCAGAAACAGTTTCAGAAGGCCTCGTAAGAAAGGGGAGAGTCTCCCCTTTCTTACAAGGCCTTTTCAACGTGTTTCCTGGCCCCCCGATCGCAGCTG
This sequence comes from Pleurodeles waltl, assembly GCF_031143425.1. Classification (NCBI taxonomy): domain Eukaryota; kingdom Metazoa; phylum Chordata; class Amphibia; order Caudata; family Salamandridae; genus Pleurodeles; species Pleurodeles waltl. The sequence goes on from NC_090444.1 coordinate 854,082,549, forward strand.
TGCTGCGATCGGGGGGCCAGGAAACCTGAAGGTGTTTCCTGGCCCCCGATCGCAGCTGTGCTGCGACCGGGGGCCAGGAAACACTTTCAGGAAGGCCTCGTAAGAAAGGGGAGACTCTCCCCTTTCTTACGAGGCCTTCCCGAACGTGGGAAAGGCCGTTTTCCCCATCAAAGCAGGAAGCGGCCGCAAGGCTGCTTCCTGCTTTGATGGGGAAAACAAAGCGCTGACGTCACAAAGGGGCGGGTGGGGGTGCGGGGGGAGATAAAAAAAAAAAAAAAATCCTCGGGTGTGACGCACCCGAGGATTTATTAATACCCTTCCTGGTGTCGGCCACTGGTCGTGACCCGCACCAGGGAGGGTGTGTGGGCGTCGGCAAAGAGGTTAAGCATCCAGAGATATACAGCTCTGTTTATATACATTACGCATTGAGCAGACAAGTGAGTTCTGCGTGTAGACATGAGAACCCTGGTCGTTTATTATTACGCATAATTCAAGATACCATTTTATCAAAACTAAAGTTCACCTTTTCCGTTGTCAGACCTGTCAAATAACAAACTAAACAAACTTTTGCCTAGGGCCACACCTCTAAATACTGAAAAGCGATGTCACGTCAGGCGATTCGACTAATAAATAATCTGTTACTTTTAGCGTACTTTCACCAGAGCAGTCCACGTAACATTTTTATTTACAAATATCATGACCTATTGAATGGGTACTCAGTTTTTGACCTTGGGAAGACTCAAAGGCGCAGTCAACCTTAGTGGGATTTAAATTTACTTAAACTCCAGTCCCACTTACCTACCACGTGCTGTTCACTATGTTAGGCGTTTCGTGTAGAGGACGGATCCGTCAGTGTGAATAACAATGACAGAGCCAGATGCGCCACCGACAAAAGATTTTTTTTTAAATATCGTCCGTTTTTAAAACCCTTGTCCATGGGCCGATCTAATAAATAGATTGACCAATGCATGCAATTTGGTTATACCAACTATCCCATTGTTACCTAATTTTAAAAATCTCATCAAAATTAGCGATTGTTTAAAAAAAAAAAAAAAAAACTGTTGGTTGTTACGTCCTGTCGAAAAACTTTGATTATGACCTTGCACCTGTGGGTTGCCAGGGTTCAGGATATCAGTCTGAGCCCGTAGTTAGCCATCATGCTATCTTTTTAGATATTCATAAATAATAAAACATATGCACTTATTTGGCATGTCTCAGACTACAGTTCAATAAATAAAATATTTTCTGAAAAAGATTTCGTAAAGAAAAGAAATCAGTTTAAGGCAACATTTTGGCCTCTTAGGTCGAGCCTCCCAGTCAGTTAAGCTACCTGATAGCAGAAGACCTGTTGAGGGCTTACCAAGAATTTACAGGGGCTTAGAGCCTGTCCATTGCTTACCACGGTTACACACATTGGGTCACACAGCAAAAGTAGTAGGGTCACCTACAAACAACACATATTTACTTAAAATGTTTAAATCTGACTTTGTATGTGTGGTTATATATCTATATATAAGCAGAGAACACCGATTTGAAGTGAAAGGTGGCCAGACAGATTAATGATAAGGTGCAGTGTTTGTTTTTTCTGGGTCTTCTAGAACAGTGGTGCCCAACCTTTTGACTCCTGAGGACCCCCAATGAATCATTACTGGAAGCCAGGGACCCCCAGCAATTTGTACGATTTCATTTTCAAACATTAAAACAGTAATTTGCAAAAAATATAACAAGTACACACCAAACAAATACTCAAATTACTAAAGATAAAATTCTTTTATAGTGAAAAAATATGCAAAAATCAAAACATTTTATTGGAAAGGCTGGCGCTGCATCTCGGCAACTACCTTTTCAATGTTTGGTTTTATTCAGGAAAGGTGAATCCTCAGGTAAGATTCTACATTTCCAGAGCGATTTCTGTTTTAAAATTTTAGGTATGCAAGATCTGAGAAAGCTTTTTCACATAAATAAGTGAAGGGGAAAGGAAGTAAACCATAAGGGCCTTTCATCTCTCCCTAGCCTCTCTGTCACATGTACTTCATTTGTTTTATAGCACCTCTCATACCACTGTAGGGTGTCAGGGCACTTTACAGGGGACTACAAGGTGTAGGATTCACATGTCATCAACACTGGTAGGCATTTTCTAAGAGTGCTTGGTCCGGAGAAGCACAAACTTAGGATTCAGAACACAGCGATTAGTGATGATGTTTGCACAGTGCTTAATTTGTAAATAAAAACGTGCCGGTGCCCAAAGCACTCCTCTTAAACATGCTGCTGCAATTAAATGTGGGTACATGGAATACTGAGGCAGCATAATCCTGAAGCCATCTCCGGACTCTTCAATCCATATAAAGCCACTCCCTGCCACTTCAGCTCACTCTAGCAGCTTTCTACTTTCTCCCTTTGTGACGCTTTTTCATTTTTCCCTTCCTCCGTCTTTCCCATATGTGTCTTTTGCTCGCAGCAAATGCTTGAGGCAGAAGAATAAGCCCCGGCCCTCAAAAATAAGTGCTGGTGCTCAGCACCGGAAACAACAAGCACAAATTAAGCACTGCGTTAGCAATATGAACTTATTTCTACACAAGCAAACCTTTTTTTAGCAGCATAAGGAAAATGAAAGACTAGAAAAAAATAAATTTTGTAATTTGTGCCATGCAGTTTGCATGCAGCTCTTAAATGGCAGTTCACAGCTCACTGTGCTAGATTACGATTATGAACTGCACAGTAACAAAAGAATCTCTGTGACAAAAGCAGTAACCCACTGTGCCATGCACATAAAATACTGTTCTTTCCATGATACACTTTCTTTGCAGCAGGCATATTAACCATCTGCGCTACCTTTGAGTCAAAACTGCCACTGCACAAAACTCCCATCTCTCTCCAGCAGATACATTAATCAGTTGAGTTAGCTTGATGCTTTTATTTTTGCAGTACAAGGAGCGTTGCAGTAAGTTTAAAACTGCTCAACAAAGAAAGTAATAAATATGAAAACATGTACGCACATGTTTGTCAGAGGCACCAGCTGGAGAAGTGCCTTCCTCCCAGCCCAGGCCTGTGGACCCCCTTGGGAATGTGTCATGCACCCCTGGGTGTCCGCGGACCACAGGTTGGGAACCACTGTCCTAGAACATTCAGCAGCTGTGGGGATGGGGCCAGGATGGGCTAGGACCAGTAGAGCTGGGGCAAGGCCCCATCTAGCACTCGTCTAGAGAGGTCACTGCTATTGGCTGTTTTTATTGTCACTGTGATTTGGTTGCTTCATATATGACGAACTTGCTTGGCCATCTTTAATATCCCTTCTCTTGAGCATAGCTTCTTTACCATCCGTTTGCTTGGCTGACACGTAACCTTCCACAACTCGTTTGTAGGCAATTCCTTTTTTCTTTTTGCTTTTGCAATCCATGAAAGTGCAAGTGTTTTCCAGTTCTCTGCATTGCATGGCTTCCCCCTGGCCTACATTTTGCTTTTGCCATTTGCTTTTTTGCCCTTCCCCCTGAAACCTCCACCCATGTTGCTTTTGCCATCACATGTTTCTCAACCCTAGGACCCTGCCCCCCGCAAGTTATGATCTAACACCTCCTGCCCATCACCACTTTTGGTTTTGACTCATGCTTGACTTTGCAGTAGTGTATTGAGTCTCCAGTCTTTGCCCAGAGAGAAAGACTGAGCAGAGGCAGATGCACAGAGCACCTTGGACATAGGAAGATTGTGACTCCTTTATGAAAATATTACCTGCTTTTATGGCGTGCTCTTTCTCTTCACTGGGAACATTGCACCTTCTAATTAGAAATTACACATCTTCTTTTCCCTTTATAGCTTTTTCCAAAGCTATGAATCGCTGTGTATTTCTTTTTCTGAGACGTTGTTGGTACCTTGCAATTTGACAGGTAGCATCCGATTTCCTGAAACAAACTCCTTTCTTTTATTCAGGCTCTACCACAGATACCCTTTTCTGTTTTTTGGGCAGTTTTTACATTTTTTATAGGTATATTATCCCAACCCCTAACTATATCAGGGTAACAAGGCTACCCCAGGGGCTGATTTAAGGGTATTGCTTCAGATGCATCCCTTTTACTGAGGAGGGGCAGGGCCTCAGCCGCCTTGAGCACTGACCTCTTCCTCCCCAGATTCTGCAGCTGCCTCTGGGGTGGCTTGTTGTGGTTGAGCCTGTACAAAATCATAGCTGTGAGCAGCTGACTGTTGACGTCAAAGTTAATTTTGGACATGATGAGGAGAAAAAATAGCTGGCTTCCTCATGTACTCCTTTGCCTTCACCGCCACCCTTCCTCCCTCGTCCGAGTTGCTTTCTCCCACCCTCTTTCCCTTCTTTGTCTGGGATACTTTCTCCCGCCTTCCCTTGTCTGGGTTGCTTTCCTCCTCCCTTCCTTGTCCTGGTTGCTTTCTCCCACCCTCCCTCCCTCGTGCCTGTTGCTTTCTCCCACCCTCCCTCCCTCATGCCCGTTGCTTTCTCCCACCCTCCCTCCCTCATGCCCGTTGCTTTCTCCCACCCTCCCTCCCTCATGCCCGTTGCTTTCTCCCACCCTCCCTCCCTCATGCCCGTTGCTTTCTCCCACCCTCCCTCATGCCCGTTGCTTTCTCCCACCCTCTCTCCCTCATGCCCGTTGCTTTCTCCCACCCTCTCTCCCTCATGCCCGTTGCTTTCTCCCACCCTCCCTCCCTCATGCCCATTGCTTTCTCCCACCCTTCCTCCCTCATGCCCATTGCTTTCTCCCACCCTCCCTCATGCCCATTGCTTTCTCCCACCCTCCCTCCCTCATGCCCGTTGCTTTCAATCATGCCCGTTGCTTTCTCCCACCCTCCCTCCCTCATGCCAGTTGCGTTCTCCCACCCTCCCTCCCTCATGCCAGTTGCGTTCTCCCACCCTCCCTCCCTCATGCCAGTTGCTTTCTCCCACCCTCCCTCCCTCATGCCTGTTGCTTTCAACCCACCTCCCTTCTTCATATGGGTTGCTTTTTTCCACTTCTCCCTTTCTCTCTCTTTTGGGTTGCTTTCTCTCATCCTCCCTCCCTTCCGGGTTGCTTTCCGCCACCCACCCACCACCCTCCCTCCCTCTCCTGGTTTGCTTTCTCCCACCTTTCCTTCCTTACCAGATGGTGCTTTCTCCCACCATTCTTCCCTCATCTGGGTTTCTTTCTCCCACCTTTCCGCCCTTCCTCTTTTGGGTGCTTTCTACCACCCTCCCTCATCCGGATTGCTTTGCATCCTCATCGGGGTTGCTTTCTCCCACTCTTCCTCCCTCGTCCCAGTGGCTTTCTCCTACCCTTCCTCCCTCAGCTGGGTTTCTTTCTCCCACCCTCCATCCCTCGTCCGGTTTGACTTCTCCCACCCTCCCTCCCTCGTCCGGGATGATTTCTCCCACCCTCCCTCCCTCGTCCGGGAGGATTTCTCCCACCCTCCCTCCCTCGTCCGGGAGGATTTCTCCCACCCTCCCTCCCTCGTCCGGGAGGATTTCTCCCACCCTCGTCCAGGATGATTTCTCCCTTCCTCCCTCCCTTGTCCGGGATGATTTCTCCCTTTCTCCCTCCCTCGTCCGGGGTGATTTCTCCCCCCTCCCTCCCTCGTCTGAGATGATTTCTCCCACCCTCCCTCACTCGTCTGAGATGATTTCTCCCACCCTCCCTCCCTCTGAGACGATTTCTCCCACCCTTCCTCCCTTGTCCCAGTTGCTTTTTCCCTCCCGTCCTCGTCCAGTTTGTGTTCTCCCACCGCCCCTCCCTCGTCCGGGAAGATTTCTCCCCGGGATGATTTCTCCCACCCTCCCTCGTCTGAGATGATTTCTACCACCCTCCCTCCCTCCCTCGTCTGAGATGATTTCTCCCACCATCCCTCCCTCGTCTGAGATGATTTCTCCCACCCTCCCTCCCTCGTCTGAGATGATTTCTCCCACCCTCCCTCCCTTGTCTGGGACCATTTCTCTCGCCCTCCCTCCCTTGTCTGGGACGCTTTTCCCCCACCCCACCCTCCCTCATCCGGGTTGCTTTCCCCCACCCTCCCTCCCTCGTCTGAGATGATTTCTCCCACCCTTCCTCCCTTGTCTGGGACCATTTCTCTCACCCTCCCTCCCTTGTCTGGGACGCTTTTCCCCACCCCACCCTCCCTCGTCCGAGTTGCTTTCCCCCACTTCATCCTCCCTCGTCCGGGCTGCCTTCCCCCACTTCATCCTCCCTCGTCCGGGTTGCTTTCTCCCACTTCATCCTCCCTAGTCCGGGTTGCTTTCTACCACCCACCCACCCTCCCTCGTCCGGGTTGCTTTCTCCCACCCACCCTCCCTCGTCCGGGTTGCTTTCTACCACCCACCCTCCCTCGTCCGGGTTGCTTTCTACCACCCACCCACCCTCCCTCATCCCGGTTTGCTTTCTCCCACCCACCCACCCTCCCTCGTCCGGGTTGCTTTCGAACCACCCACCCACCCTCCCTCGTCCGGGTTGCTTTCTCCCACCCGCCCACCCACCCTCCTGCGTCCGGGTTGCTTTCTAACCCCCACCCACCCTCCCTCGTCCGGGGTGCTTTCTCCCACCCACCTACCCTCCCTCGTCCGGGGTTCTTTCTACCACCCACCCACCCTCCCTCGTCCGGGGTGCTTTCTCCCATCCACCCACCCTCCCTCGTCCGGGGTGCTTTCTCCCATCCACCCACCCTCCCTCGTCCGGGTTGCTTTCTCCCACCCACCCTCCCTCGTCCGGGTTGCTTTCTCCCACCCACCCTCCCTCGTCCGGGTTGCTTTCTCCCACCCACCCTCCCTCGTCCGGGTTGCTTTCTCCCACCCACCCTCCCTCGTCCGAGATGATTTCTTCCACCCTCCCTCCCTCGTCCGAGATGATTTCTTCCACCCTCCCTCCCTCGTCTGAGATGATTTCTCCCACTCTCCCTCCCTCGTCCGGGATGATTTCTCCCACCCTCCCTACCTCGTCCGGGATGATTTCTCCCACCCTCCCTCCCTCGTCCGGTGTGATTTCTCCCACCCTCCCTCCCTCGTCCGGTGTGATTTCTCCCACCCTCCCTCCCTCGTCCGGTGTGATTTCTCCCACCCTCCCTCCCTCGTCCGGTATGATTTCTCCCACCCTCCCTCCCTCGTCCGGTATGATTTCTCCCACCCTCCCTCCCTCGTCCGGTATGATTTCTCCCTCCCTCCCTCCCTCCCTCGTCCGGTATGATTTCTCCCTCTCTCGTCCGAGATGATTCCTCCCACCCTTGTCTGGGATGATTTCTCCCACCCTCCCTCCCTTGTCTGGGACGATTTCTCCCACCCTCCCTCCCTTGTCTGGGATGATTTCTCCCACCCTCCCTCCCTTGTCTGGGACGATTTCTCCCACCCTCCCTCCCTTGTCTGGGACGATTTCTCCCACCCTCCCTCCCTTGTCTGGGACGATTTCTCCCACCCTCCCTCCCTTGTCTGGGACGATTTCCCCCACCCTCCCTCCCTTGTCTGGGACCATTTCTCTCACCCTCCCTCCCTCCCTTGTCTGGGACCATTTCTCTCACCCTCCGTCTCTTGTCTGGGACGCTTTTCCCCCACCCCACCCTCCCTCGTCCGGGTTGCTTTCCCCCACTTCATCCTCCCTCGTCCGGGTTGCTTTCCCCCACTTCATCCTCCCTCGTCCGGGTTGCTTTCCCCCACTTCATCCTCCCTCGTCCGGGTTGCTTTCCCCCACTTCATCCTCCCTAGTCCGGGTTGCTTTCTCTCACCCACCCTCCCTCGTCCGGGTTGCTTTCTCCCACCCACCCTCCCCTCCTCTTATGGCAGCTGCAGTAGCAGGGTCAAAGGTTGCTCCCCTCTCCGCCTTCCGCGCCACCTCCACTCCGCATTTTCTGCTCACTCTTTTCCCTGCCGCTGCGTCACCTGCAGCCCCACCCCCAGCCCTCTCATTTGTCAGGCCCTCCCGCCTCCCAGCTGCCACTCCCACCCCCCTCCTCTTATGGCAGCTGCGGCGCGGTGACAGGGAGCAACCTTTGACCCTGCTACTGCAGGCAGGTCGCTCCCCACTTCGCCTTCCGCGCCACCTCCCCTCCGCATATTCTGCACACTCTTTTCCACGCCGCTGCGTCCCCTGCGGCCCCACCCCCAAGCCCTCTCATTCGTCAGGCCCTCCCACCTCCCAGCTGCCACTCCCACCCTCCCCTCCTCTTATGGCAGCTGCGGCGCGGTGACACGGAGCCACCTTTGACCCTGCTACTGCAGGCAGGTCGCTCCCCGCTCCGCCTTCCGTGCCACCTCCACTCCGCATTTTCTGCTCACTCTTTTCCCTGCCGCTGCGTCCCCTGCGGCCCCACCCCCCAGCCCTCTTATTCGTCGGGCCCTCCCGCCTCCCAGCTGCCACTCCCACCCTCCCCTCCTCTTATGGCAGCTGCTGCGCCTGTCTGCACCTGGACCACTCCCAGCGCCAGAACCCCTGGCCCCAGCAACAGCCACCCTGCCAGCATTCGCTACAATGCCAACACCCTCCACGCACTCAACACCAGCCGAGACACCACCTGCTTCCAGGCCTCTCTAAAGAGCACGCACGGACCCTTCTCCTGCCACAACTATAGCTTCACCTGCAACAGAGCCCACATACCTCCCAGGACCAAGACCAACCACCTCCGTTGCATACTCCTCAACACCCGCTCAGCACGCAAGCACGCCATTGAAGTCTGGGACCTGCTCGACTCCACCTCCCCCGGACGTGGCCTTTCTAACCGAAACTTGGTGGAGCGACTCCTCCGCACCAGACATTGCCATAGCCGTCCCGAACGGATACAAAGTCGCTCGCCAAGACCGCACCAACAGAACCGGAGGAGGCATAGCCATTGTCCACAAAGCCACCCTCGAAGTCAAAACCACCCTGGACGACTCCTTCAACACCGCCAAACTCCAAGTCCGCATGGACCCCAAAACCACGCTCAGAGGAACACTCATCTATAGACTCCCAGGGCACCTTTCAGCAACGCCATCGCCGACCTGGCCAGCAACCACGCACTCGCCTCCACGGACTACATCCTCTTCGGGGACCTGAACTTCCACCTCAAAAACAACAATGACACCAACTCCACCACCCTCCCCAAAAACCTTGCCAACCTCGGCTTCACACAGCTCGTCAATGTGAGAAAGTAGCCTCTTTCTAGCCTTGTTACCCCCACTTTTGGCCTGTTTGTGAGTGTATGTCAGGGTGTTTTCACTGTCTCACTGGGATCCTGCTAGCCAGGGCCCAGTGCTCATAGTGAAAACCCTATGTTTTCAGTATGTTTGTTATGTGTCACTGGGACCCCGCTAGTCAGGACCCCAGTGCTCATAAGTTTGTGGACTATATGTATATGTTCCCTGTGTGGTGCCTAACTGTCTCACTGAGGCTCTGCTAACCAGAACCTCAGTGGTTATGCTCTCTCTGTACAAATTGTCACTAACAGGCTAGTGACCAATTTCACCAATTTACATTGACATACTGAAACACCCTTATAATTCCCTAGTATATGGTACTGAGGTGCCCAGGGTATTGGGGTTCCAGGAGATCCCTATGGGCTGCAGCATTTCTTGTGCCACCAATAGGGAGCTCTGACAATTCTTACACAGGCCTGCCACTGCAGCCTGAGTGAAATAACGTCCACGTTATTTCACAGCCATTTACCACTGCACTTAAGTAACTTATAAGTCACCTATATGTCTAACCTTTACCTGGTAAAGGTTAGGTGCAAAGTTACTTAGTGTGAGGGCACCCTGGCACTAGCCAAGGTGCCCCCACATTGTTCAGGGCAAATTCCCCGGACTTTTTGAGTGCGGGGACACCATTACACGCGTGCACTACACATAGGTCACTACCTATGTGTAGCTTCACAATGGTAACTCCGAATATGGCCATGTAACATGTCTATGATCATGGAATTGCCCCCTCTATGCCATCCTGGCATAGTTGGCACAATCCCATGATCCCAGTGGTCTGTAGCACAGACCCCTGGTACTGCCAAACTGCCTTTTCAGGGGTTTCACTGCAGCTGCTGTTGCTGCCAACCCCTCAGACAAGTTTCTGTCCTCCTGGGGTCCAGCCAGGCTTGGCCCAGGATGGCAGAACAAAGGACTTCCTCTGAGAGAGGGTGTTACACCCTCTCCCTTTGGAAAATGGTGTGAAGGCAGGGGAGGAGTAGCCTCCCCCAGCCTCTGGAAATGCTTTCATGGGCACAGATGGTGCCCATTTCTGCATAAGCCAGTCTACACCGGTTCAGGGACCCCTCAGCCCTGCTCTGGCGCGAAACTGGACAAAGGAAAGGGGAGTGACCACTCCCCTGACCTGCACCTCCCCTGGGAGGTGCCCAGAGCTCCTCCAGTGTGCTCCAGACCTCTGCCATCTTGGAAACAGAGGTGCTGCTGGCACACTGGACTGCTCTGAGTGGCCAGGGCCAGCAGGTGACGTCAGAGACTCCTTCTGATAGGCTCCTTCAGGTGTTGCTAGCCTATCCTCTCTCCTAGGTAGCCAAACCTCCTTTTCTGGCTATTTAGGGTCTCTGCTTTGGGGAATTCCTTAGATAACGAATGCAAGAGCTCATCAGAGTTCCTCTGCATCTCTCTCTTCACCTTCTGCCAAGGAATCGACTGCTGACCGCGCTGGAAGCCTGCAAAACTGCAACAAAGTAGCAACGACGACTACTGCGACCTTGTAACGCTGATCCAGCCGCCTTCTCGACTGTTTTCTTGGTGGTGCATGCTGTGGGGGTAGTCTGCCTCCTCTCTGCACTAGAAGCTCTGAAGAAATCTCCTGTGGGCCGACGGAATCGTCCCCCTGCAACCGCAGGCACCAAAGAACTGCATTACCGGTACCCTGGGTCTCCTCTCAGCACGACGAGCGAGGTCCCTTCAATCCAGCAACTCTGTCCAAGTGACTCCCACAGTCCAGTGACTCTTCAGTCCAAGTTTGGTGGAGGTAAGTCCTTGCCTCCCCACGCCAGACTGCATTGCTGGGAACTGCGACTTTTGCAGCTACTCCGGCCTCTGTGCACTTCCGGCGGATATCCTTTGTGCACAGCCAAGCCTGGGTCCACGGCACTCTAACCTGCATTGCACGACTTCCTAAGTTGTCCTCCCGCGGCATGGGACTCCTTTGTGCAACTTCGGGTGAGCACCGTTTCACTCCTCTTCGTAGTGTCCGTTCCGGCACTTCTGCGGGTGCTGCCTGCTTCTGAGAGGGCTCCTTGTCTTGCTCGACGCCCCCTCTGTCCCCAGACGCAATTGGCGACATCCTGGTCCCTCCTGGGCCACAGCAGCATCCAAAAACCCTAACCGTACGATTTGCAGCTAGCAAGGCTTGTTGATGGTCTTTCGGCAGGAAAACACTTCTGCACGACTCTCCACGGCGTGGGGGATCCATCCTCCAAAAGGGAAGTCTCTAGCCCTTGTCGTTCCTGCAGAATCCTCAGCTTCTACTGTCCAGTAGCAGCTTCTTTGCACCCACAGCTGGCATTTCCTGGGCATCTGCCCATCTCCGACTTGCTTGTGACTTTTGGACTTGGTCCCCTTGTTCCACAGGTACCCTCGACTGGAAATCCATCGTTGTTGCATTTCTGGTTTGTGTCTTTCCTGCAGAATTCCCCTATCACGACTTCTATGTCCTTTGGGGAACTTAAGTGCACTTTGCACTCACTTTTCAGGGTCTTGGGGTGGGCTATTTTTCTAACCCTTACTATTTTCTAATAGTCCCAGCGACCCTCTACAAGGTCACATAGGTTTGGGGTCCATTCATGGTTCGCATTCCACTTTTGGAGTATATGGTTTGTGTCACCCCTATCCCTATGTGTCCCCATTGCATCCTATTGTAACTATACATTGTTTGCACTGTTTTCTAATACTATTACTGCATATTTTGGTATTGTGTACATATATCTTGTGTATATTTGCTATCCTCATACTGAGGGTACACTCTGAGATACTTTGGCATATTGTCATAAAAATAAAGTACCTTTATTTTTAGTATATCTGTGTATTGTGTTTTCCTATGATATTGTGCAAGTGACACTAGTGGTACTGTAGGAGCTTCACTTGTCTCCTAGTTCAGCCTAAGCTGCTCTGCTAAGCTACCATTATCTATCAGCCTATGCTGCTAGACACCCTATACACTAATAAGGGATAACTGGGCCTGGTGCAAGGTGTAAGTACCCCTTGGTACTCACTACAAGCCAGTCCAGCCTCCTACAGTCAACACACCCACCCACACAGCCGGTCACACCCTTGACCCCATCTTCTCCACAAGCAACCATGTCACCTTCAACCATACCACCGAACTCTACTGGACCGACCACCACTGTGTCCACTTCACCTTCAAGAAGCAGACAGAACACCACCTCATCGAACAACCGCCCCGCCGACGATGGGGTAAAGTCACTGAACTTCAACTAATCAACGCCCTAGCCCAGAAACCGCCCATCAACCCCACCGACCCTGACATCGCCGCACACAACCCTCAAACTATGGATCACCGACTGCGCCGACTGCCTTGCTCCACTCAGAAAACCCTCCAACAACCACATCAGCAAAAAAGCCACCTGGTTCACCGACGACCTCCAAGCCTCCAAACGCCACTGCCGAAAACTCAAGCAAAGATGGCTACTCGAACGCACTCCAGACAACCACACGGCACTCAATGATGCCACACGCAAACACCACCAACTCATCAGGCTAGCAAAAAGATCCTCCTTCAAGACCCGCCTAGAAAACAACGCCCACAAAGAACTCTTCAGCATCGTAAACGAACTCTCCAACCCAAACACCACCGTCAATGACATCACCCCCTCCCAAGAACTATGCGACGCCCTAGCAACTGCCTTCCACCCAAAAAATCACGGACCGCTTCAACCCCCCTCACACTCCGGACGCTCCTACCCTGCCCACCACGAACTCCACCCGCTCCAGCCGACTGACCTCCTGTACCACCATCAGCGATGACGAAACCCGCAAGACCATGAACTCCATCCACTCCGGATCACCATCAGACCCCTGCCCACACCACATCTTTAACAAAGCAGACACAGCCATCGCACCACACCTACGGAAAGCCATCAACCTCTATTTCGAAACTGCAAGATTCCCGGAAAGCTGGAAACACGCCGAAATCAACGCCTTTCTCAAGAAACCAAAGGCGGACCCCAGGGACCTGAAAAACGTCTGGCTCATCTCTCTGCTCCCTTTCCCGGCAAAGGTCATCACTCAGCTCACCCGGTACGTCAAAGACAACAACATCCTCGACCCCTCCCAGTCCGGCATCAGACGCAACCACAGCACCGAAACCGCCCTCCTCTCCGCCACAGACGACATCCGAAGCCACCTCGACAATGGAGAAACATCAGCCCTTATCCTCCTAGACCTATCAGCCGCCTTTGACACCGTCTGTCACCACACCCTTAAATCCCGCCTCCACGCAGCAGGAATCCAGGACCAGGCCCTCGAATGGACCGCATCCTTCCTCGCCGGCTGAACCCAAAGAGTTTGCCTCCCCCGTACCAATCCAAAGCCTTCAACATCATCTGCAGCGTACCCTAGGGCTCATCCCTCAGCCCGACGCTGTTCAACATCTACATAGCCCCCCTCGCACAAGTGGCCCGTCAGCACAACCTCAACATCATCTCCTATGCCGATGACACCCAACTCATCCTCTCCCTCACCAAGGACCCGCACACCGCCAAAACCAACCTCCACGATGGACTAAAAGCTATCGCCGACTGGATGAGAGACAGCCGGTTGAAACTGAACTCGGACAAAACGGAGGTCCTCATCCTTGGGTGCACCCCCTCTGCCTGGGACAACTCGTGGTGGCCGACCACAATGGGTCCCCCACCGACTCCCACAGACAGCGCACGAAACCTCAGCTTCACCCTCGACTCCTCGCTCTCCATGTCAAAGCAGGTCAGCGCCATCTCCTCCTCCTGCTACAACACCATCTGCATGCTCCGCAGAGTTTACAAATGGATCCCAACAGAAACAAGAAAAACAGTAACCCAGGCCCTCGTCAGCAGCAGACTCGACTACGGCAATGCCCTCTACTCTGGTATCTCATCCAAACTCCTACAACGCCTCCAACACTCCTCCCCCAACTCATCCTCAACATCCCTCGCCACTGCCACATCACCCCCCACCTAAGAGACCTGCACTGGCTCCCCGTCAACAAGAGGATCACCTTCAAGCTTCTCACCCACGCACACAAGGCACTCCACAACACCGGACCAACATACATGAACAGACTCAGCTTCTACACCCCCACCCGGCAGCTCTGCTCCGCCAACCTCGCCCTCGCCTCCATCCCCGCATCTGGCGCAAATCTTCCGGTGTCAGATCATTCTCGTACCTCGCCGCCAAGACCTGGAACACCCTCCTGTCGGATCTATGACAGACCCAGGACCTTCTTTCCTTCAGAAAACTCCTCAAGACTTGGCTCTTCACGCAGTAGCAGCAAAGCGCATTGAAACCCTCACGGGTATGTAGCACGCTTTGCAAAATGATTGATTGATTGATTGATTTCATGTCCGGTTTGCTTTCTCCCGCCCACCCTCCCGTGTCCGGTTTGCTTTCTCCCGCCCACCCTCCTGTGTCCGGTTTGCTTTCGATGTGTCCTAGCCCACCCTCCCGTATCCGGTTTGCTTTTTCCCGCCCACCCTCCCGTATCCGGTTTGCTTTTTCCCGCCCACCCTCCCGTATCCGGTTTGCTTTTTCCCGCCCGCCCTCCCGTATCCGGTTTGCTTTTTCCCGCCCGCCCTCCCGTATCCGGTTTGCTTTTTCCCGCCCACCCTCCCGTATCCGGTTTGCTTTTTCCCGCCCACCCTCCCGTATCCGGTTTGCTTTTTCCCGCCCACCCTCCCGTATCCGGTTTGCTTTTTCCCGCCCACCCTCCCGTATCCGGTTTGCTTTTTCCCGCCCACCCTCCCGTATCCGGTTTGCTTTTTCCCGCCCACCCTCCCGTATCCGGTTTGCTTTTTCCCGCCCACCCTCCCGTATCCGGTTTGCTTTTTCCCGCCCACCCTCCCGTATCCGGTTTGCTTTTTCCCCGCCCACCCTCCCGTATCCGGTTTGCTTTTTCCCCACCCACCCTCCCGTATCCGGTTTGCTTTTTCCCCACCCACCCTCCCGTATCCGGTTTGCTTTTTCCCCACCCACCCTCCCGTATCCGGTTTGCTTTTTCCCCACCCACCCTCCCGTATCCGGTTTGCTTTTTCCCCACCCACCCTCCCGTATCCGGTTTGCTTTTTCCCCACCCACCCTCCCGTATCCGGTTTGCTTTTTCCCCACCCACCCTCCCGTATCCGGTTTGCTTTTTCCCCACCCACCCTCCCGTATCCGGTTTGCTTTTTCCCACCCACCCTCCCGTATACGGTTTGCTTTTTCCCACCCACCCTCCCGTATACGGTTTGCTTTTTCCCACCCACCCTCCCGTATACGGTTTGCTTTTTCCCACCCACCCTCCCGTATACGGTTTGCTTTTTCCCACCCACCCTCCCGTATACGGTTTGCTTTTTCCCGCCCACCCTCCCGTATACGGTTTGCTTTTTCCCGCCCACCCTCCCGTATACGGTTTGCTTTTTCCCGCCCACCCTCCCGTATCCGGTTTGCTTTTTCCCGCCCACCCTCCCGTATCCGGTTTGCTTTTTCCCGCCCACCCTCCCGTATCCGGTTTGCTTTTTCCCGCCCACCCTCCCGTATCCGGTTTGCTTTTTCCCGCCCACCCTCCCGTATCCGGTTTGCTTTTTCCCGCCCACCCTCCCGTATCCGGTTTGCTTTTTCCCGCCCACCCTCCCGTATCCGGTTTGCCTTCTCCCGCCCACCCTCCCGTATCCGGTTTGCTTTCTCCCACCCACCCTCCCTTGCCCCGGTTGCTTTTTCCCCACCCGCCCACCCTCCCTCCGGTTGCTTTTTCCCCACCCGCCCACCCTCCCTCCGGTTGCTTTTTCCCCACCCGCCCACCCTCCCTCCGGTTGCTTTTTCCCCACCCGCCCACCCTACCTCACCCGGGTTGCTTTTTCCCTACCCGCCCACCCTCCCTCACCCGGGTTGCTTTTTCCCCACCCAACCACTCTCCCTCAGCCGGTTTGCTTTTTCCCACCCACCCTCCCGTATCCGGTTTGCTTTTTCCCACCCACCCTCCCGTATCCGGTTTGCTTTTTCCCACCCACCCTCCCGTATCCGGTTTGCTTTTTCCCACCCACCCTCCCGTATCCGGTTTGCTTTTTCCCACCCACCCTCCCGTATCCGGTTTGCTTTTTCCCGCCCACCCTCCCGTATCCGGTTTGCTTTTTCCCGCCCACCCTCCCGTATCCGGTTTGCTTTTTCCCGCCCACCCTCCCGTATCCGGTTTGCTTTCTCCCGCCCACCCTCCCGTATCCGGTTTGCTTTCTCCCACCCACCCTCCCTTGCCCCGGTTGCTTTTTCCCCACCCGCCCACCCTCCCTCCGGTTGCTTTTTCCCCACCCGCCCACCCTCCCTCCGGTTGCTTTTTCCCCACCCGCCCACCCTACCTCACCCGGGTTGCTTTTTCCCTACCCGCCCACCCTCCCTCACCCGGGTTGCTTTTTCCCTACCCGCCCACCCTCCCTCACCCGGGTTGCTTTTTCCCCACCCAACCACTCTCCCTCAGCCGGGTTGCTTTTTCAGCACCCACCCTCCCTCAGCCGGGTTGCTTTTTCCCCACCCACTCACCCTCCATCAGCCGGGTTGCTTTTTCGCCACCCACCCACCCACCCTCCCTCAGCCGGGTTGCTTTTTCCCTAAAAGCCGGGTTGTTTTTTCTCCACCTACCCACCCTCCCCCACCCGGGTTTCTTTCTCCCGCCCCTCCCTCACCAACGTCTGGGTTGCTTTCTCCCGACCTCCCTCCATCCCTCGTCCGGGTTGCTTTCTCCCAACCTCCCTCCATCCCTCGTCCGTGTTGCTTTCTCCCACCCTCCCTCCGTCCCTCGTGCGGGTTGCTTTCTCCCAACCTCCCTCCATCCCTCGTCCGGGTTGCTTTCTCCCAACCCACCCTCCATCCCTCGTTCGGGTTGCTTTCTCCCAACCCACCCTCCATCCCTCGTTCGGGTTGCTTTCTCCCAAGCCACCCACCCTCCCTCGTCCGGGTTGCTTTCCTCCCACCCGGACTCCCTCGTCCGGGTTGCTTTCCTCCCACCCACCCTCCCTCGTCCGGGTTGCTTTCATCCCACCCACCCTCCCTCGTCCGGGTTGCTTTCATCCCACCCACCCTCCCTCGCCCGGGTTGCTTTCATCCCACCCACCCTCCCTCGCCCGGGTTGCTTTCATCCAACCCACCCTCCCTCGCCCGGGTTGCTTTCTCCCACCCACCCTCCCTCGCTCGGGTTGCTTTCTCCCACCCACCCGCCCTCGCTCAGGTTGCTTTCTCCCACCCACCCGCCCTCGCCCGGGTTGCTTTTTCCCACCCACCCGCCCTCGCCCGGGTTGCTTTTTCCCACCCACCCGCCCTCACCCGGGTTGCTTTTTAACCACCCACCCACCCTCCCCCACCCGGGTTTCTTTCTCCCGCCCCTCCCTCACCCACGTCTGGGTTGCTTTCTCCCACCCTCCTTCCATCCCTTGTGCGGGTTGCTTTCTCCCAACCTCCCTCCATCCCTTGTCCGGGTTGCTTTCTCCCAACCTCCCTCCATCCCTCGTCCGTGTTGCTTTCTCCCACCCTCCCTCCATCCCTCGTGCGGGTTGCTTTCTCCCAACCTCCCTCCATCCCTCGTCCGGGTTGCTTTCTCCCAACCCACCCTCCATCCCTCGTTCGGGTTGCTTTTTCCCAACCCACCCTCCATCCCTCGTTCGGGTTGCTTTTTCCCAACCCACCCTCCATCCCTCGCCCGGGTTGCTTTCTCCCACCCACCCTCCCTCGCCCGGGTTGCTTTCTCCCACCCACCCTCCCTCGCCCGGGTTGCTTTCTCCCACCCACCCTCCCTCGCCCGGGTTGCTTTCATCCACCCACCCTCCCTCGCCCGGGTTGCTTTCATCCAACCCACCCTCCCTCGCCCGGGTTGCTTTCTCCCACCCACCCGCCCTCGCCCGGGTTGCTTTTTCCCACCCACCCGCCCTCGCCCGGGTTGCTTTTTCCCACCCACCCGCCCTCGCCCGGGTTGCTTTTTCCCACCCACCCGCCCTCACCCGGGTTCCTTTTTCCCACCCACCCGCCCTCACCCGGGTTCCTTTTTCCCACCCACCCGCCCTCACCCGGGTTCCTTTTTCCCACCCACCCGCCCTCACCCGGGTTCCTTTTTCCCACCCACCCGCCCTCACCCGGGTTCCTTTTTCCCACCCACCCGCCCTCACCCGGGTTCCTTTTTCCCACCCACCCGCCCTCACCCGGGTTCCTTTTTCCCACCCACCCGCCCTCACCCGGGTTCCTTTTTCCCACCCACCCGCCCTCACCCGGGTTCCTTTTTCCCACCCACCCGCCCTCACCCGGGTTCCTTTTTCCCACCCACCCGCCCTCACCCGGGTTCCTTTTTCCCACCCACCCGCCCTCACCCGGGTTGCTTTTTCCCACCCACCCGCCCTCACCCGGGTTGCTTTTTCCCACCCACCCGCCCTCACCCGGGTTGTTGCTTTTTCCCACCCACCCGCCCTCACCCGGGTTGTTGCTTTTTCCCACCCACCCGCCCTCACCCGGGTTGTTGCTTTTTCCCACCCACCCGCCCTCACCCGGGTTGTTGCTTTTTCCCACCCACCCGCCCTCACCCGGGTGGTTGCTTTTTCCCACCCACCCGCCCTCACCCGGGTGGTTGCTTTTTCCCACCCACCCGCCCTCACCCGGGTTGCTTTTTCCCACCCACCCACCTCACCCGGGTTGCTTTTTCCCCACCCACCCACCCTCACCCGGGTTGCTTTTTCCCACCCACCCACCCTCACCCGGGTTGCTTTTTCCCACCCACCCACCCTCACCCGGGTTGCTTTTTCCCACCCACCCACCCTCACCCGGGTTGCTTTTTCCCACCCACCCACCCTCACCCGGGTTGCTTTTTCCCACCCACCCACCCTCACCCGGGTTGCTTTTTCCCACCCACCCACCCTCACCCGGGTTGCTTGTTCCCACCCACCCACCCTCACCCGGGTTGCTTTTTCCCACCCACCCACCCTCCCTCACCCGGGTTGCTTTTTCCCCACCCACCCTCCCTCACCCGGGTTGCTTTTTCCCCACCCACCCTCCCTCACCCGGGTTGCTTTTTCCCCACCCACCCTCCCTCACCCGGGTTGCTTTTTCCCCACCCACCCTCCCTCACCCGGGTTGCTTTTTCCCCACCCACCCACCCTCCCCCACCCGGGTTGCTTTTTCCCCACCCACCCACCCACCCTTCCCCACCCGGGTTGCTTTTTCCCCACCCACCCACCCACCCTTCCCCACCCGGGTTGCTTTTTCCCCACCCACCCACCCTCCCCCACCCGGGTTTATTTCTCCCGCCCCTCCCTCACCCACGTCTGGGTTGCTTTCTCCCACCCTCCTTCCATCCCTTGTGCGGGTTGCTTTCTCCCAACCTCCCTCCATCCCTCGTCCGTGTTGCTTTCTCCCAACCTCCCTCCATCCCTCGTCCGTGTTGCTTTCTCCCACCCTCCCTCCATCCCTCGTGCGGGTTGCTTTCTCCCAACCCACCCTCCATCCCTCGTGCGGGTTGCTTTCTCCCAACCCACCCTTCATCCCTCGTCCGGGTTGCTTTCATCCAACCCACCCTCCCTCGCCCGGGTTGCTTTCATCCAACCCACCCTCCCTCTTTCTCCCACCCACCCTCCCTCGCCTGGGTTGCTTTCTCCCACCCACCCTCCCTCGCCCGGGTTGCTTTCTTCCACTCACCCTCCCACGTCCGGGTTGGTTTCCCCCCTCCCTCCCTCACATATCCCTCGTCCAAGTTGTTTTCCCCCCACCATTACTTCCGGCCCTCCCTTGTCTAGGTTGGTTGAACCTCCCCTCACTTCTCCAGCTCTACATTGTCTGGGTTGATTTCCCCTCCCTCCCTCCCTTAATTGTCCAGATTGTTTGCCTCCACCCTCCATCTCAATGAGGGTTGTTTGCCCCTCGTCTTCCTCCTATTCCTTTCAGGGTTGCTTGCCCCACCCTTCCCTCCTTCTCTCCACCTTCCTGTTTTCTTGACCTCAAGGTCCAGTTTGCTTGGCCCCACCATCCCTCCCACCCTCATGCGTTTTTCTTGGCCTCCAGCCTCATTCCCACCCTCCTCCGAGTTTCTTGGCATAGATCCTCCTACACACCCTCATCCCGGTTGCTTGGCCCCACCATTCCTCCCACCCTGGTCCGGTTTGCTTGCTCTCCACCCTCCCACCCTGGTCCGCGTTGCTTGGCCGCAGTTATACGGCTAACTTTGCCAAACCCTTCCTTCTGCCCTCATCTGGGCTGCTTGTCGCCACCCTCCCACCCTCATTCGGTTGCTCCATGCCCCCACCCTCTCATGTATCCTGGTACATGAGAGATGATGTCGCTGTATGTGTTGTACTTGGAAAGATGGACAATGTAAATCATTAAAATGTACCCACTCATGTAGCTAAGAGGGAATGGGAATTGTGACTTCTTTCGCTGTTCTGGATGGGTTGCCCTGTATTTTGAATATTTTAACTAGATTGAGCCCCTTGTATGGCAAATGGTTGTGATGTTGGAAGCATGTGCCCTGTCACTGTTTAAGTGATGCTGGCTTTAATGCTCTGTCAATGGAGGCCTCGAAAAATCATAATAACTTTTCTAAACCTGCCGGTCGAGTAAGTTGAATAACCTACTCAACCATAACTGTAATGTACTTGACCTGTCTCAAATTGTGTGATCCTAGGCAAATATCTTAGTTTACAGAGTCACCTTTTTCTTCATTCTCACATATGAGTGTACCTTCAAATTTGTGAGCTCAGCATTTCTGCTTTGTTTGATTAAACAGACTAAATTTTGCTCCATGTATAAAAAGATTCTTGCCCACATACAGGGGACACGTGATCCATTACTTGCCTCTTAGTTTACTAATTGAGTGTTTAAACCTAAACCTTTAACACTAATCTTTTATTAAATGTATCACTTAAGTCTGATTTGGTCGCACAATATCATTTACAGACAGAACATTTCCAAGAAATGTCCAAAAACCTTCCCATTAACTTGCACTTTTACTGATAAAACTCTATAAGGTATTAACAATCTGTGAAAATTGGGTTTCAGAAAACATATTTATTTTTTGCATATCTCCAAGCAAAGTGTTCTGCCTTTTTCATCACAAAGAAGTATAAACAATGGGCTTTCACAACTACTGACATATATTTTGAAATCTTTGTACTGTTGACTTAGCTTTTTAAATGTTGTGTGTTAGGAAACCACTGACAAAATCCTGGAACTCTGTAGTAAGAAGGAAAATTCATTGTAGGACAAACTTATTTTGACCTCTGTCTCTGAACACAGAGCTCATGTGACAAGAACAAGATTTAAAGGCCTCCTTCACTTAACGACTGAACAAAACTACTGATCTTTAACTCGCTAGAAGGGGCGAGTAAATAGCTTAACCTGATAAAACATGACTCGCCATAATGAGTGGGCGAGTAGAATTTTTGAGGGCTGCATATTTATCTATTATAAAATAAAAAAAAGAATTAAAAGAAAAAATGCATTCCAAAGCCTAGCAGTTAACCTCCGCTCAAAAATAATAAATGTTTGTCACCATGAAGCATAAAGTGACTTTATCAATTAAAGTCTGTAAAAGCTCCCAAGCAGCCTTTACATTTGTTAATCAACAAGTTTGCACAATTAGATTTCTTTAAGGTAGCAGGAACCCAGGTGAGAAGGCCGGTTGCTTTAACTGTCTGTTTCTCAGCCATAACTCAAGAGATCGTACACCTTAACTTTCAGTCAGAAGTACTTCAAGCTGGTTTTTAACAAAAATTAGGAGAATGTTTCTTTTGTAAAATAAAAAAAAAGCCTACGAATATCTGTCATCTGAGATCTCACCCACTTTGACCTGTTTTTACTGAGTCCAAGGTGTGGCAGGAAGGAGGCCATAGGAATGCATTCAGATGCAGAGCTGAGATAGCCCAGATCCATGGGACCTCAAAGTAATGACTAACTGTTATGCTAAGATCACTTTCTAATATTCCACAGTACCACTGACAAGTTCAATGTCCAAGCGATTGAAGTCAAGTTTGACTGCTGTTTGTCAATGTCAGTAAAAATATTTAACAGTCTTCTGAGAGACCTTGGCAGCAGGGGGTTACATGGTCAAGGATTCAGTCCTGTACAAACAAGCAGAAATGGCAGCTATTGGAAAGGCGAGTAACTTCCCATGCCCGTCTTAACTCTCTTCTGTCAAACAGGCTGAATCTCATTCTTGTCAATTCAAGTTTTAATGTAAACAAGGAAGGCTCAGTGAGGGGGGCTGCATGCCCCCTCCCCTTAATATATATATTTTGGCCCAGTGGATGGGATCCCCCGGAGCCACTATTGGCTCATTGGGGGGGGGGGGGGGGTCTGCACCCTCCCTCCCCTTAAAGGCCTTGGAGATTGGATCCTCGGGCCCTTTTCTGGGTCATTGAGGGGGAGGCATGTGCTTCCCTCCACTTAATGGATAGCTTGGGTTTGACTGCCTTTAGGGGGTGATTGGCTTTACACATGACAACAAAATATTACTTTACATTAAAACCATAGAAATTCACTGAACAAGCCGAAATAAAGTAACATTACAGTTAGGTGAGAATTTCTGTGAAATGTAATTTTTTAATGTACAAACCACTGAAATTCATAAGTTATAGTTACCTTTGGCAACTGTAAATTGTACCCTATGGTAACTATATGTCGCGCCCTCCCCAAGCACTGCTAATTAGCCCACATATTACATCATTCATGACATCTTATATTGCATCATTAATTAATAATATCACTGCAGCATTTGCAGTGAAATTATTGATGAGAAACATGTGCATAGCAGGCGTGAATTACAATTACCTTGTGCCCTAAGGTAACTATAACTCGTGCCCCCGCCAAGCACAGTTTTTTCGTCAACCTTTTTACTGCAAATATTTCATTGATATGCTCAATGATCTTATCAAAGATCTCATGAGTGCCGTAATTTGTGAAGTAATTAGCAGTACATAGCGAGGACGAGAGTTATAGTTACCTTAGGGCAGGCGTTCTAGTTCTCCAGTATTGGGGTATCTTTCATAGATTCACATGCTTGAATCATTCCCCGTCGTCGAAGTGGGAGTCCCACAGTACCTAGAAAGCAGTAGAAAAAATCTCTCTTCTTTTTTCTTTTTCTTTTTTTTTCATTGTAGTCAATGGCAAAAACACATTCAATTTCATAGCTTCTCAGCCTCATTAGAAAGGCCTAAAGTTCAGCCAGTCAGGTGAGACCACCCCTTTAAAACCCACAGCACAGAGGCTCAGTCTCTCAGATTTTCTACTGCACGTCATGTGTAAGGGAGTCTCCCTGAGCTCTGTTCAGTTTACCTTCTCTTCAGGAGATATTATCCAGATATTTCATTCCTAACTTTTAGCTGTACTTTGTCATCATGCCGACAGCTAAGAAAGGTTTATTTATACCTTGCAGCACCTGTGGTAAGCTAAGGCTTCATTGTGAGGACCCTCACAAGGACTGTATATTCTGTCTTCATCCAGAACATAAGGTGAAGGACTTCAAGATCTGTAGAACATTTCCCAGAAAGATTCTCAGAGAGAGAGAAGCCAGACTCCTCCTTTGGCTCCAAAAACGTAAGTCCAGAGAGTCTCTTTCTGATGAGGAAGACAGTGATACTTTAGTGGCCTCAAAGAAGAGGAAGAAGTCTGTGGAGAGTTCTTCTCCCAAAACCAGTAAGTCAACCAAGAGGCTGCATGTTTTCAAGGAAGGAGCTGATGAATATCCCTCAACTTCAAGGGAACATGGTGGGAAAGTCCGCTCAGAGCCATCTACTCCAGCTACCACCTCAAAGAAGATAAAGAAATCATGAAGCTACCTGCCACTGTCGGCATCTAAAATCACCACATCGTTGACGGCACCGTTGACGAGCGCATCGTTGAGGGCAGGCTTTGCTTCATGGACGACTACGGCGACGTTTACAGCTCCATTGTCGCCTATGATCATGACTTCATCACCGTTGTCTTCAACAACTATAACGTCGGGGAGTCTAAAGTATGGTCCTTCAGCTGCTCAAACGCTAAAGATGTAAAAGAGACCGGTGACGGAGAAAAAAGTGAGGTCTCTATCGTCGCCGCGTGTACCGTTGACATCAGCGTCTGCGGGTAAGCTGCAAAGAGCATCATCGATGACGGTTCCACTGACAGCAGTGTGGACAACGGCATGAAAATCTACTTCGCCGTCAACAACATTCACCGTCGACGATCACTCTGTCAACGGCAGCACCGTCGACGAGATCACCGTTGACTACCACACCGTCGACGACTACACCATCAATGGCACCACCTGACGACAACACCATCGACGACTGCACCGTCAACTACGCACCGTTGACGGGTCAAATTTCTGAGTCCACAACCAAAGAATCTGGAGAATCTTCTTTCTTGCCTTTGAGAATTCTGGCAATAAGACGGAAATCCAGTCACCAAACTCTTTTGCCTTCTCATACGTCACCTAGTAAGGTATTGCCGGCACCTCCACAGCATCTTTGATGAAGACGTGGAGGAAGAAAACATATACTTGGAGGATGGTCTGTTCCCGATGGCACATAGCCCTTCAGACTTGCGTATAAAATGTCAGGAGGAAGATGATGAGGCAGAGAGCGAACAGCTGTATCTAGGACACTCCTTAAAGGAACAGAGGCAACCAGCAGCTCAAGAGTTGCAACAGGAGCAAAAGATCCAAATGCCAGTGTCATTGATTGCCAACCTTCAGCACGTGATGCAGGATTATTATGATAGATTTCCTCCAACTGGCTCGGCCAATCCGGTGCAACCTCCGCCCATACCACTGAGCCCTCCCAGTCAACCATCAGAGTCTATAGGGCCTATCCCGGTCCAGTCATCAGGTCAGGATAACAATCCGCCTTCGTCGGATGACGAACAAGAAGAGGGCGAGATACAGGACTCTGAATCGCTTCTCCAGGAATGGGATGGTTATCAGACTCAGACGCCATCCCCTTCTACACCACCACCAGTTGATTCTCCACCACAAGACATTGGTGGCTTCCATAGTGTGATGGAACAAAGAGATTCCAACTGCCCATAACATCCAAGCAGTTGGATTGTTTCCTCTGATTTCAAGGAGGACACTACGAAATCGGTTCGAGCAATACCGTTTGTTGACTTTATTTGGGAAGAGGGTCTTCAGGTCATGCAGACCGTGTCTCAATCCCAGCTGTGCTGTCAAGGCTGGACAAGAAATACAAAGCACCAGACAACTCACCAGCCTGCTTAGTTGGTCATCCTAAACCGGACTCAGTGATATCTCAAGCAGCCCAGCGTAGGTCCAGGAATCCGTCTTCCCCACTTACTGCGTCCCCGGATAAAGAAGGGCGGCGGTTAGATTCAATTGGGAATACATTTTCAACTATAGCAGCCACCACCACGGTCAGGGCAGCGAACTCCCTGGCAATCTTGGGAAGATACGACCATCAGATGTGGTCAGACATATCCCAGTTTATCAACCTCCTCCCTGAGGATAGTAGAGCGGAAGCGCGGAAGATATTACAGGATGGTGAGAAGATCTCTGCAGAGATTATAGACTGTGCCATCGATGTCTCATCTATGAGTTTCCCCCATTTAGCCGGGGCTGTTGTACTGTGAGGTCAAGGGTGGCTGAAAGCTACATCTTTTCGCCCAGAGGTGCAATGGAGGATCCTAGATATGCCTTACGATGGAGAACTATTATTTGTCAAGCACGTTGATTATGCCTTGAAGTCGATAAAGGCAGACAGAGAAACAGCTAGATCCCTGGGTACACTATAATTTAAAAGGAAGCCCTTTCGAGGAGCAAGAGGCGGATCACATCAGTATCAACAGTATGCGTCCTACCAAGGCCAGTTTCGTTCTACCATTGGTTAACAGCAGTCGCATGCTTATTGGCAACCATCATCTGTACACTTCCAGCAAACCACAAGGAAAATCCTCTTACAAGGCCAAGGATGCGGTGAGAAAACACTGACCTCCATCAGTTGCCTGCACCCAACCCCCATTCCAGCAGTCTGATAGGGGGCAGAATTTCCAACTTCTTTTACCAATGATCCCAGATTACATCATACAAATGGGTCCTCGATATTGTCAGCAAGGGACACACACTAGAATTCCATCAACCTCCTCCGCAAGTGCCACCAGGAGGACCCCCACCTGCCCGTCTAAAAGAACTCCTAGCACAGATTGCCATCTAGATAGACAAGTGAACAATAGAGCTCGTACCGAAGAATCAGAGGGGAACAGGCTTCTACTCTCGCTTCTTCCTCATACAGAAGAAGACGGCGGACTGGCGACCTATTTTAGACCTTCGCTCTCTGAACAAATTCTTGAAAAAACAATAATTTCATATGATAACCCTTCAAGATGTGCTACGCTTACTCAACCAAAGAGATTTCATGGCGCCCCTGGACCTCCAGAACACATACTTCCATCCCTAATCATCCCAGTCACAGAAAATTCTTATGGTTCAAGGTTGCAGGCACCCATTATCAGTTCAGAGTGTTAACTTTTGGCCTCAGATCGGCCCCACGAGTTTTCACCAAGGTCCTAGCACCAGTTGCAGCCTACCTCAGGCAGTTGGGAATCCAGGTGTCCAACAGTGTCCAAAGCGGCCAACCCACAGAGACATGCTTATCCCTTTTCAAGGCGATGGGTTTAACAGTCAATTACCCAAAGCCTCGCCTAGACCTTTGAACAACATCACTTTTCTAGGGGCTATTTTGGACACAGAGCGAGCAAGTGATTTTGCTTCTCACGACAGACAGAGAAAACTTCAAAATCTAGTGAGCTGTCTCTGCAGAAGAAGGTCCACTTCTGTCCGGACTTACAAATCTTTTCTGGGGATGCTCTCTTCGTGCATTCCGTTGATAGCAAACTGTTGCCTCAACATGAGAACACTTAAACAACAATTGGACATTCAGTGGAAACAAATAAACAGATCTTTCGACAATATTGTCCAGATAACCTTACCAGCAAGACAAGCCTTAAAGTGGTGGAAAAACACTCCTCTCATTTCGGAGGGTCACTCCTTCCTGGAAGACAAACAAGTACACATTCTAACAATGGATGCGTCTCTAGAGGGATGGGGGGGAAACTTACAGGACCTATCAGTGAGTGGAAGACGGTCCTGTAGGAGGCTGGACTGGCTTGTAGTGGGTACCAAGAGGTACGTAAACCTTGCACCAGGCCCAGGTATCCCTTATTAGTGTAGAGGGGTGTCTAGCAGCTTAGGCTGATAGAAAAGGTAGCTTAGCAGAGCAGCTTAGGCTGAACTAGGAGACAAGTGAAGCTCCTACAGTACCACTAGTGTCATATGCACAATATCATAAGAAAACACAATACACAGATATACTAAAAATAAAGGTACTTAATTTTTATGACAATATGCCAAAGTATCTCAGTGAGTACCCTCAGTATGAGGATAGCAAATAAACACAAGATAATGTACACAATACCAAAATATGCAGTAATAGCAATAGAAAACAGTGCAAACAATGTATAGTCACAATAGAATGCAATGGGGGCACATACGGATAGGGGCAACACAAACCATATACTCTAGAAGTGGAATGCGAACCACGAATGGACCCCAAACCTATGTGACCGTGTAGAGGGTCGCTGGGACTGTAAGAAAACAGTGAGGGTTAGAAAAATAGCCCACCCCAAGACCCTGAAAAGTGGGTGCAAAGTGCACCTAAGTTCCCCAGAGAGCACAGAAGTCGTGATATGGGAATTCTGCAAGGAAGGCCAACACCAGCAATGCAACAACGATGGATTTCCTGACGAGAGTACCTGTGGAACAAGTGGACCAAGTCCAAAAGTCACGATCAAGTCGAGAGTGGGCAGATGCCCAGGAAATGCCAGCTGTGGGTGCAAAGAAGCTGCCACTGGATGGTAGAAGCTGTGGATTCTGCAAGAACGACAAGGGCTAGAAACTTCCCCTTTGAAGGATGGATGTCCCACGTAGTGAAGAGTCGTGCAGAGGTGTTTCCGTGCAGAAAGACCGCAAACAAGCCTTGCTAGCTGCAAGGGTCGCGGTTAGGGTTTTTGGATGCCGCTGTGGCCCAGGAGGGACCAGGATGTCGCCAATTGCGTGAGGAGACAGAGGGGGCGTCCAGCAAGACAAAGAGCCCACTCAGAAGCAAGCAGCACCCGCAGAAGTGCCGGAACAGGCACTAGGAAGTGGAGTGAACCTGAGCTCACCCGAAGTCACAGAAGAGGGTCCCACGACGCCGGAGGACAACTCAGGAGGTCGTGCACTGCAGGTTAGAGTGCCGGGGACCCAGGCTTGGCTGTGCACAAAGGAAATCCTGGAAGAGTGCACAGGAGCCGGAGTAGCTGCAAAACACGCGGTTCCCTACAATGCAGTCTAGCGTGGGGAGGCAAGGACTTACCTCCACCAAACCTGGACTGAAGAGTCACTGGACTGTGGGAGTCACTTGGACAGAGTTGCTGAGTTCAAGAGACCTCGCCCGTCGTGCTGAGAGGAGACCCAGAGGACCGGTGATGCAGTTCTTTGGTGCCTGCGGTTGCAGGGGGAAGATTCCATCGACCCACGGGAGATTTCTTCGGAGCTTCTAGTGCAGAGAGGAGGCAGACTACCCCCACAGCATGCACCACCAGGAAAACAGTCGAGAAGGCGGCAGGATCAGCGTTACAAGGTCGCAGTAGTCGTCTTTGCTACTTTGTTGCAGTTTTGCAGGCTTCCAGCGCGGTCAGCAATCGATTACTTGGCAGAAGGTGAAGAGAGAGATGCAGAGGAACTCTGATGAGCTCTTGCATTCGTTATCTAAAGAATTCCCCAAAGCAGAGACCTCAGGCAGCAGTGGTTGGATTAACGTTTAAAAATTAAAATTACCATACGTTAAAAAAAAAACTGAAATAAAAAAAAAAAAAAACAACTAAGGTTACACAGAAGTTATAGCTTAACATGGAAAACTGTAGAAATTCTCCTGTTATAGTTAAAGTTATCTCAAGTAAGAAGATAAGTTACTTACCTGTAACTGCAGTTCTCCAGTATTGTGTGTATATATATATATATATACATGTATAATAATAACTATGATTTTAAAATAAATGGATATTCTTTAGGTGTGCTTAACAAATGTATATATTACTTATGGTTAAATACATATATATATATATATATATATATATATATATATATATATATATATTCTATGCGTAGTGTTTGTGCAATATTTATCAATGTTGTTTGATTAGATGCTTAAGGGTCTGTTTTATCTATTACATTATGTAAATACTATCCTAACTATTTTATCTACAAACACTTTACTATTGAAATATTGAGAAAAAGATAAAACTTTTTTTTTTTTTAAAGTGCTTTGAGGATGCCTCGTCAGGGGTAGTAAGCGCTATATAAATACAATCACAATACAATACAGGTGTACATCATTATATAATGAACAAGGCTGCGGCTGAAACGCGTTGGGAGGAAGTACATTTTTTCACTTTCTTTAATATACTTTGAAACTGTCCGACTGGTGTCTTGAATTTCTTTCCGATTGGGTGAGAATAATTCACAAATATATATATATATATATATATATATATATATATATATATATATATATATATATATATATATATATATATATTCCACACTTGTGCAAAAGTAAGTTAAAGGTTATTTTATACCATTCAAAAAAGTGTCAGAACGTGTAAGGGTGTATAAAATTAATTTTATCACAGTTGATGTGTTTCAGCTGAGCGCCTTCCACTGGGCCTTGTCTGTCACTTATGGGGGCCATTTTTTATTTATCATTCATGACTTATGTCCAACCTCACATTCTGTGGCCCATAAAACCACTAGAGCGCTAACCTCTTTGATTCACTGAACTATTTGGAATCCATTTTTCAACTAACTAGAGCACCAACTATTTCATAGCACAAACCTTTGGAATCCATTTTCCAACCAAGTAATCAGAATATTTGCAGACTTATATTGTTCTGGGTACTACAGTTTTATTGATATTTCAAACTGATCTGCACATTATGTGCATTACCACAGTTCAAAAAAGTCCAGGTTGTAAGATCGCTAATGAACAGTGTTCGACTCATTGTGGATAGCCACATGGATAATCACATCACAATTTCCCTTGTTTATATTGCACTCTCACCATATGCGGTCCGCACTGGGTCAATAATCATTGTCGTAATTGTCCCAAGGCTATCAAGTTCCTCTGCATTGACAATTCAACAGACCAGTAGCATAAAGTGCACTGTGCATGTATAGGACATCCACTACATCTATATTGCACATATCCCTTCAGTTCATAAGATCAAATGCTGTAAAGTTCCACAGCATGTCAGCTATTGTATTACCCCTTGGTCTCAATTATCCTATAATATTCCCAAGATAGTCATACCACGGTCCCTTGTTGAATAATCTAGATCAATGTGTTAAGTACTCCATGCTGTAAAATACTTTGTACGCACAGGCCAGGCCAGTGACATAATGGTGCATAGTTCAAGCATAAAGTGATTTGTGCATGCTTAGGATGTCCACTATATTTATACTGCACGTTCCACTCCAATCCGTGAGTTTATTACAATAAAGTGTCATGTACTGACAGTAATTATATTACCCTTTGAACTCAAATACCCAATGAAAGTCCTAGAATGGTCTTATCAGAATCTGTTGGTGAATGTTCTAGACCAGTGGGTAAAGTGCTTCATGCTATGAAATGCTTTGTACGCTCAAGAGACATGTATATATTGCACATCAATTAACACATCATGTTAAAGATGAGTAATCTTAACCGTATTTGGATACGGTGTAAACTGCAGAGATAAAGTTGCTAAAGGGTTAATGAGATTACTACATTTAAAAGGATACCTAAACTGTGTTGGGGGGACCTGCTTCCCAGAAGTACCTAATCTTACCCTTTCTGGAATATGGTGCAAATTGCAAGGATAAAGTACCAAGTGAACAATAAGATGGCTATTTATAAAAAAAAAAAAAAAAATATATATATATATATATATATATATGCTAAGATGTACAAGGGGACCTACATCTCAGATAGTATCTCTTTTCCCAATGTGTGATGAACGCTGTATCCTTTGTGCTACATCTTATGTTCTAAATGCCACATTTCTACACAATTTTTCTTTTTAACTAAAAAAAAATTGTCATAAAATAATTGGCACGTTAAATGATTAGAGCGCCTAATTAATGGTCCATATTTTATAAATGTGCATAAAGCTCTGCATCAGTGTTGTGTCCCCATGGTATCTCAGTTCCCACAGTTAGAATCAGTCTGGACTGGTGTCTTCTCCTGGTCACCTCATTTTGGCGGAGCTTTTGCATGTCTAATTCCATAGTACTTTAACACAGATAAAGATCTTTGATGGCATCGCACAAAGTGATTAGGCATAGGATTAATTATAGCTCCAATCTTGATTGCTCTAATGTGTTGCAAAATCCTTATACTCTGTTTTTCATACTTCTATTGTATAGCTTGCCACAATCACATTCCAGTACATAGACAACATGTTACGTATTGCACGTTATTCTGTCCTGTACTGTGATTGTTTGTATCTCATACATGTCAATCGCAATCATACTCTTAATTTCCTTGATTAACATCTACTAAGTCCAATATTTGTCTAAAGTAAAAAAGAACTTAGAATTTATATTGCATACATAAAAATCTAGAACAAAAGATAAACAGTCACCATAAGACAAGGTTAGCATTTGTAAGGGGAACATTTTATAATACACACCTTTATAAATTGCCCAATATAAATCTTATTTTGTTGGAAGAAAGTCCAAAGATTACATTTAAGACTTTGTTATGATGTGAACACCCCCTTTTCAAAAAGAGAGTAAGAGAATCCTCTTTCTGTCTTCCAAGAGGAAGCAACGGTCAAGTAAAGGATTATTGATGGAATATTTAACATTTAGGTTACATGGGCATAGGCCTCCTTTTAAAACACTTTTATGGCGAACATACCCAAAGCACCAGCAAAACTAAACTTATGTGCAGTCAAAAAAATCAGATCTCTAATCTATTGAAGACCTCTAATAATTAGTGATATATATCATTCGATCCTTACCACTGCACAGAATTGTTTCCAGAGATCTTGGAGGCTCAGCAGTACTGTGTTTCAAGCTTTCTAGCTGCACCTTCACTTTTAATGTCTGTTTTAATTTAAATAAGCTGGGTGGGTTAAACATATCTCATAATTGGAAATCCAAGTCAAGGCTGGAAGTCAAAGAACACAGAGTCGCTGGAGGCCTATTGCTCCTTATAAGCGCCATCCAAACTAGATATGATCATTTATCGTTACTTGGTATGTGCTCCAACTGGTAAAAATTGTGAACAGCTGTCACCTTGGCAAATTACTTACATGCATTAAGATACCTTTCTAAGCAGGCCGTCCCTGGACCAATTGTATTTGAAGGGAGTGATAGTCTTTTTTATTCATAAACCTTCTATGGGTCTAAAGTCGCACCTCAGGTCATATGCATCCAATTCTGCTTCATATAGAGCTTAGGGTAATAATTTCCTACTGGCTGCTCTTAAGAGCAGCTCAAGGGAGCAAGTCCCATAGGTAGTGCCAAATCTTCTCAATGGCAATTCCCATTATGGAACTTTTTAGTTAGGAATAGTGGGTCGACCAGTTCAACTTGAAGTTAAAATTAAGAAGTAGGTATTTGTATGAATGGACCTATTCAAGTGGCTGGTTGTTTAACTATCTTGGGAACTTGGCCTATTTAGCCGAGGAGATAAGTATTTTGGTTTTATCCATATTTATAGTCTGATTGTTCTGTTGACAATAATCACCCAAAACTAAGATATTTCTTTGCAGGCTAACCAGGTTATAGTGTATAGTGACAGCGTACACTAACCATGGAACATGATAATTGTCTGTTTTATGTGAAAACAAATGACTGGTTTTAATAGCTGAGAGGAAGTGTACATAACATAAACTGAAAAAAAGAGGAGCATAGCCTTGGTGTAAGCTATTATTAATAGTCAATTTCCTGGTCAGAATTCCCTTCCCATATAGGTCTATCTGTACCCAATTTGGAAATGTAACTGCTGAATCATGTGCAGAAGGCCCACAGCTATAGTCAAGGTCTGAAGTTTGCTTCAAAGCTTCAAAGAATGCTAGGGTTGACTAGGTCAAAAGCAGCAACAGAGGTGGTTAGCCTAATCAAGTTCCACTGAGCATCCAGCATCATCATAGATATTGACAATGAGAAAGGGCATACAGTATGTAATACAAATATAATAATAATATTAAAATAATTTTGTAATTTTTGTTTTGCTAAATTATACACATCAGTTGTTTGCTCTTTAAAACCTGAACACATACCTAAGGAAAGGAACCTTGACAGGGCCTGAAAACACAGACTGAGTTTATAGTATGTGCCCCACTGAGGGAAAATGAAATAAAATAAGCAGTTAAACAAATGCCAAGTGGTCAGGTAGCACTCATCCATTGACTGAATTTTACCAAGAATATATAGACATGTAGGCCTTACTATTTTGCTTATGATGTATAAAGAGGCACTGGATAAGGGCACTCTCTCGCTGACATTAAAAGAGGCAATCGTCATCACACTGATGAAACCTAGGAAGTTTCTCTGCAACATTGCGAATCATACCGCACCTCTTTCCCCATTTAACAACATTTTGGCTGTGATCTTACTTAGTAAATGTAAGGAAATGCCTCTTTTTGCATGATCACCCCCAAAGTTTTGGACTGATGCTTCTAGTTTTTCGACTCTGAGAATGCACTGAGTACTGCCAACCAGGTCTCAGTGCTCTGTCCCTTAAAATACATATGGTTAATGGCATATACTCAAGTGGCATAAGTTAACTTACTTATAAGTCCCTAGTAGGTGGTACGGGAGCACCTAGAGCCTGTCAGTTAAGGTGCACATCATCGCCTGCAGCACTTAATGTACCACCATGAGTTTGACAATGTAAAGCACGACTCCTAGTGTGACACTATCAGCTGGCAGAGCAGTTTGCGAACTGTTAACTTGACTTTACCATTTAAAGAAATGGCAAAGCCCAAGCCTACCCTTTTAATGTCACCCCTCAAGCATACCTTTTGAGCCATAAGGCAGGATGTAGTATATTATGAAGCAAAACGTGTTTTTCTGTAAAAAACCCTAAATTGACATTCTTACTGTGTGAAAAGCTAGTAGCCCCATTGGCAAGTGCAGGATCCCACACTGGGAGCTCAGCAGTGCTAACTTCTGAGTGGGACTACTAAAAAGGACACTTCAAGTTATTAAAGTAATTGTGACATTAAATCAGACTTAATGCTTGAGTCAAACTTAATGTAACTTTTCAGTACAAGGCAATTTTAGAAAGTTGCCACTCTGTTGTCCAAGTTTCCAGTGGCCATTTACAGTTGCTGACAAAAAAAAAAGCTTTCTTGCCACCTGGAAAGGAGTCTGAACAACTCCACAAAAGGAAAAATTAGTACCTGCCATGAGAACAGTTGCCACTTCTCCCTCGCTCATAGCCCTACAAGATGTGAGCCCAAAAGGTGAGTTTCAAAGGTAAAGCTGCCTTTGAAGGGCCCTGAGTTTACATACACAAGCTGCCCTTTTGTTTTGGTAGACAAGTTGACAGCGGAGACTGGGAGGGAAAAGCAGTTGCCAAACTACTCTTTCCCTGGGGGTGTAGCCCTCTGGTAGCCACACCTCTAGGGTGGGCTACCAACCTTCACAGCAATAGAAGTTTTCCTCTATATTAGGATGGGGCAGAATATTGCATCCTGAGAATCGCAAGCTGCTACACATTGCAAGAAGTTGTCATCAGGCAGAAGGGACCCAAGTATACCATTGGCTAGAGTTCACTGCATCCCCAAGGGTGCTTTCTTTGCATAAATATGGCACCCAGACCTCAAATCACATGTGGACTAGAGAGAGACAAAAATGACTGCCCTGCTGTTCCCTTGACCTAGCAATGAGAGTCTACACCAAAGACCGGATTCTACCTGCTCCTTTTGGGCTAGCAAAGAGGACTGTGCCTTTCATGCCTGGCATCAGGAAAAGTCATCCTGAGCCCCAGACAGAAGAGGTGAACTCTAAGAAGCAGTTTGCTGGCTTCCTGTTCTCACCTATAGGGCCACAAAAGCTGAAGAAGCTTGCCTTGGCTAATTAGTAGCCATAAGAACTTGACCATCACTGACTGCCGCTATGCAGCCTGAGAGACCAATCCTCAGTTGGGCTGGAGACTGCTTTGGTGACTAGATAACTGTTCTACAAAACCCCATTGCCCCCTTGACTTGCTCCTTGCTCTATTTGGTCGGCCAAAGAGGGCCAGAGTACATGAACACAAATTTACAAAAGCGTTTCAAATGTTACTGCTGCATTTCCCAAATGCTTTTTTGCAATTCTAGTGAAAAGCTGTGATTTAGTGTTTGCTTAAATATCTATTTCCCTGAAACCCTATGGTGGATTTTGTTTGTTTTGGTGTCTAAAAAATCATAAAATAAGAGCTATATTTAATAAGTTGGTGTTAGATTTATTTTGTGGTGTTTGACTTTATTTCATTGGTTTGGTACTTCTAAATGCTTTACATGTGTTCCTTTGTCTAAGCATGACAGCTCAAAGCCACATTTACACAGGGTAGGGCTAATCTTTAGCTAACATCCATGACTGGATCCAAGACGGTGATATGA
Source organism: Pleurodeles waltl (assembly GCF_031143425.1). NCBI lineage: Eukaryota > Metazoa > Chordata > Amphibia > Caudata > Salamandridae > Pleurodeles > Pleurodeles waltl. Next base: position 854,118,319 of record NC_090444.1, read on the forward strand.
GGGTATTACACAGTGAGATTGCACAACCACACTATATAATACACCACTTTCCTTACAACAGATTACTTCCATATTTGCTAGTACTAGTACTGTCAAATCAGGCAGGCTTCATTCCGGGTGGATAGACTAAACAAATACGTACACTATTTGCTGTGGTTCACCAAATAAGTTTAGATATTTAACATGTAACTGTCTTTTAGACACAGCTAAATTGTTGGATTCAACAAAGTAGCTATGTTTTGTTATAGTCCTAATTATAATGGGTATAGGCAATCACTTGCTAAAATACATAAAATGTTGTAAACTGATCAAATAGCAAAGATAATAATTAAGATATTATTAACATGAATACATGTGTCCAGTGGTACTCGACAGGGATGCTTTCTGTCACCAATATTATTTGTATTGGCGATTGAGTTTCTAAGATGCAAATTTAGGGAGCGTCAGGCAGATCACGGCCAAAGACTTGGTAATCTCAAAACACTACTCTCATTTAAGGCAGGCTATATTTTGAACTTTATCAGAACGCCACCATTAACCTGAATCCCTTAATCACAGAAATTATTCACTTTGACAGCAAATGAGGCTTAAGATTAACTAGTCATAAACAGTTATGTTGCCCTTAACACGCATAATTCATCCACCTCATCTGGTTTGTCCTCTAACATGGCAGGACCAGCTAATACAATACTGACCCTATATTTCCACTGAGCAGGTGAGTAGAGAAAGACCATGGACAAAATAGCGTCACAGGTGGATAACTGAATTACAGTGCCACTATCCCTAATGAAAATGGTGCTACTACATAAAAATAACCCAGTTCCCTTTAAACTTAAAGTCTTTGATCAACTGAAAGACATTCATGATTAAGCTAGGGTAGACTGGTAAGGAGCTCAGCTGGATGACGCTTACTCTGCCATATAAAAGGGGTGATATCTCATCTTTAGAGCTGTATTACTTTGTGGCACAGGCTCAGCATGCGTCTAATTAGACCCATACTGAAAAATGCCACCCAAACAGAGAAAAGGTATAATATACCACTTACCTTACAGTCAGTACTACTTGCCAATATGCAGGAACTGCGGAAATAAATAAATGCATTATTATGTATCGGACATGGAACAGAAAGATGTGCGATATAGATAAGATAAATTCATAAGCATTACCATTAGACAATGGCCAAATTATTCCATTAGCTGAAGAATCCAAATCAAGAGAACAATTACACTGCAGGTACCTATACCATTTAAAAGACCTATTGGGCCGAAATGTATTCATTACATTGCAGATGTTTGAAGGTAGAGCCAACTGTTCTCCACCAGACGTTTTCTCTTACTATAGGTTAAAAAGATGTTATAGCTGTTACATATTCATCATTTCCAAATGAACCCACAGTGTAGCACCCCCTAATTATGATACTAACCACTGCGTGTCATTACTTTTTAAACATTCCTTTGCGAAGCAGCACATAATACATACAACTAGATCATGATTCAACGCAAGAAAGGTGGGAGACAAATTTAGGATATACACTCATAGAGGAGCAATGGTAATTCTGCTGTTTAGAGATCAAAAAGTTATCCCTATATAGTCGATCAAACAAATAAGGAGAACCAACCAGTGGGTTCATTCTCCAAAGAAATGATCTGCAGACATTGAGGTGGAAGTAGAGTGTACCCACTTGAAATACTTTTGTCTCAATGTATTTGTAGTATAATTCCTGTATTGCAGACATAGAATAAGTACTTTTAAATTCTTGCCTGGGGGCGTTATTGCATCACTCTAGGGCTCAGTAAAATGGGGCTGGTGATCTCAGCAGAATGTAAGCAATGCAGAACCCCACATAATAACTTTACACGCCTAGCATATGAATGTCCAGATGTCCAAAAGTACTGAAGATAGATTGTGCAAGAGCTGACAAAGATGTCTGGTATTAAGATAAAACACACTCCATTAGAGGCACTACAGTTATACGTAAAGTATGCCCCAAAGTCACACAGGAACCTTTTGGCGCTGGCTTTGCTGTTGTCAGAGAGAAGAGTAGCATTGAAATGGGTTAGAGGACCTAGTCCGAAACTATAGGTTGGATTAAAGATCCTACCATTTGTAATGTCCAATGTAATATGCATCTCTGCTCCTAGAAAATCTGAAGATATATGAGACCCATGGAGATCATATTGCATAGACCAACAAACACTGCATATAATAATCCATAAGCCATGATCTCAAGTATGCAGCTAGAAGAGACGCTTAAAGATGATTGCAACATGGACAAATTTAAATTAGTTGACATAAACTGTTACCTCAGACAGTTCTGTGAAAATGTGTATCACAGAAATGCAGTCGGTGACTATTGCAACCTGAAGTTGTTGTATTCTACATCTTTAACAATGCCAATGATGTGAACAATCTTGAAATGTTTTGTAAAATGTTAAAGAAAATGATGAAGCCTAAACTAAATAAGTACACTCACACACACACACACACACACACACACAAAAATACATGTATGCATATATTTAAACACACATAGAGGAGCTTTTAGTCTGACCTCATTACCCATCACCCTAATTAAGAGTTAACATTTTTCTTGTGCCCACGGCAACACACAGTATGGGCCACTGGATCAGCCCACTTAAACCACTGGCTGACATGCATTTTGTGTGACGGCAATTTACTTGTTTGCATGTCAGGAAGAGAACAACAAGCAAAGAAGTCCTAATCGCCATCGGTTTTAATATCAGCTTCCCTAAGTACAGCCCGACCTGGAGTCTTTCCCTGTTAACTTAAGTAGTTCCCATCTTGCTGAAGTATCAGGAGTCCAATTGCTTTATTTTTAGGTCAAGCCTAGGCAGCGCGCATGTGGTGTCTCTCGACATGCTGTATCTATATCTGTGGGCTTTCACCATGCCCATCACATCACTTTCCTTCAACCCTGGCCTTCTTTTCAAAGTTTTGGTAAGTGCTTTACGTTTGTCCAGCCTTGTTCCCGCCCTGGAGGCTGATCCTGTTACATGGATAAGTTCACTTCTGTCCATTTAGTTAGTTTCAGGTGCACTACTTTTTTCTTTTGACTCGGCTTGCGCTGCCGCCCCCCAGCACTCCCAGCCTATTGCTGCATTTCCTGTTCGTGTCTGCCTGCCCCCACCACCCCTTCCAGGTTGTTGGTTGCCCATCCCAGCTCCCCCTGCACCGCTGATTGCCTTGTCCCTCTTCCTCCCCTGTTGCTGCTTTATTTAAAGGTTCATACCCTCTTGGAGGTCGAAGTCTCTTGAACAGCAAAGGCAAAGGAAGTGTAGTTTTACTGCTGCAGTGTATTTAAAGCCTGAACAGAATGGGCATCTTGCAAGCCTGGATGCTCCTCATTTCTAATTATTTATTTGTAATCATGGCTGCTGGTTCACCTAAACACCAGGGGTTGTAGTGAGTGACGTCATGTACCATTTGCCCCTGCCTGCATTGACATCACTGGATTGACCTTCTAAACCCCTTCATTGTTGCTTCCTTCCAACCGTCTCCGGAACCCCCTCCGACAAGACTGATTGCTCGCTCCCACCACCCCTCCCAGGTTATTGCTCCCTCTTTACAACACCCTACCACAGCACTCCTTGCCTGCCCCCAATACCCAACCCCACACCACCCCAGTCGCTGCTTACTCTTCGCAAAACCCTCCCACAGCACTGCTTATTACTGTTAGCCTGCACTTGTAGGGCAAACAGAACCCCATGTTTCAGAAGAAATAATATTGACGCAGGCTGAAGAAAGAGTGGACTTCCCTCTTTAAGACTGTCACTCAAGGATGGTGATATTTGTCCACAAATGGGAAAATGAAAATCAGCTGCAACCGCAAATCTGCCACTCAGACTGGAATGTCGGTTTCTTGTGTAAAGTAAACACAAAGTAAACATTGTTGGAATGGTGGCTGTAGAGCCGTGCTTAAGAGAAGAAGCTGACGCTAATGGTAAAGATTTGGAGTTGGTTATTAATTATATATATGTATTTCATTGGCGCTACAAAGAGCGAACTGCCCCAAACCCCCCCCCCCCCCACACACACACACACACACACAATGTTCTGCATTGTTTTTCTCACACATAGATTTTATATGTCGTCCTCATTGCATATTACTGTATAAATTGTATGTAACTGTTGAATATGGCATTTTGTAGTCACACAACCAATATTGCTTGTACACTCTTCCTGTTTTATTCAGAGTGGCACTCATTTTCACCTCCTAATATTTGCTTTATCTGTTGATCATTTTGGCATCTTTCCATGTCTCTCACCTGCCTTAGTTACGGGATCTTGTTTTGTAAGTTGTTCATTTATTTTGATTGAGTTCCTGTGGCATGTACTGTATCCCAAGATTTCTTTTCTTTAATTTACTTTTTGGTTCTTTTCACCTCACTTCACCAGAACACAGTGATAGTACGAAGCTATCCTATATAGCGCAGCGCACTGTATGTTGAAATGTTTGATATGCTTTTTGATGCATATGTCTGCAATGTGGCAGCATGTTTTTAATGGGATTTCTAAATAAACATGGTTATGGAGTGTGAGATGCCAGGCACCCAAGACTAGGGGAGGTGATCGACTCGGTCTAGCTGCAACTGTCCCTATCGGCGATAAGGTTGAAAAGATGTATAAGTTGTCCTGGTTGCGTGGTTTTAACTGCAGTCGGTGTGGATGTCTAGTTTGTGGGTGAAAGGTTATCTGGCTTGCAAGAAGCAGATGGATACAACTACCTGTGGATTCCTCACCTTATGAATTCTCGGACCATGACGTAGAGGGATGCGTGTCCTTCCAGCGGATGGACCTGAAGGCCTTCAAGGAGAGAGAGGCTAAGCTTTTCTTGGTGAAAGCTAAGAAAGAGAAAAGGGGTAATCGAAGATCAAAGGCGAAGGATACTTCTTGGTATAAGTCCTCGAGGTCGCATAAGAAGCGATGCCAGCACAAATCTCAACACCGTTCTTCCAGGGATCGGTCTCGGTCCCCTCCGAGACGGCGCCATGCGACATGGGAGATCAGTCGTATGGTGACTCCTCAACCTCAGAGTCCACTGGATTCTCCAGGGTCGACGTTGATAGAGATCTCCGAGTCTATGGTGAACCCTACAGCTCAGTTTTCTCCTGTGTCCACTCGGGGTCAGGAGTCGGGTATGCAGGCATCGGAATCGGTTCAGAGGTTTCCTGTCTTCCGGACTCCGGCAGCAGATCCATCAGCCTACCACAATGCTATGTTTAGCATTTTTAACAGAGCTATGGCCCCTGCTGGTGTGCTTGCTGGTCCCACGGGTCCGTTAGCGTTTACGCTGGGTTCACCGGCGCCGTACAAGCAGGCTCCGTTTCTACCCTTCTATCCGGGTGAAGGTGCTGACCGTGCTGATGGAGTTGATACTGGCGCTGGATGAATCCCGTTCGACCCACAGTGTCGCTCCATCCTCTCCTCCGCCGGAGAGTCCATCTGCTTTGAAACCGGCATCATCGACTTCGGATAATTCTCTGTCGACGCCGCGTTTGGAGTCTAGACTAAGGTTGAGAAGGGCCTTGAGGGTTTTGGAGGAGCAGGAGTATTGGCAACAGCTGTTGGAGGAAGGAGAAATTCCAGAGCCTATAGGTGAATTGCAAGGCCTAGACTCTGCAAGTGGCTTGGGGGTATATTCCCTCAGTGGGATTTGTCATCCCCGGGAGAGCTCACAGCGGAAGCAGCTTCTTACCACAGTGTAATAAGAAAGGCTGCTGAGTTTTTGGACCTTCCTTTGCCGGCATCAAAGACGAAGACAAACATTTTAACGGAGGTGTTACATTCATCGGCTACGTCTTCTGAGCCTCTCCTCCCTTTTAATGATGCCCTTACTGAGCCCATTCTGGACATTTGGAGGAAGCCTGTCACAACTCGAGCGGTTTCCAGGACTGTGGTTAGGAGGTACAGAGTTGCACCAGGGGACCCGCAGTTTCTTTCTCAGCATCCCATGCCTGAGAGCTTGGTGGTACAAGCCTCTTGTTCTGCGAGGTCTGCTCCTGGTTCCTACCCTGCGACTCCTTTGGATAGGGAGTCTAAGCGTATGGAACAAACAGCTATAAAGGTCTTCTCCTCATGCAGTATGGCCTTGAAGTCTCTCAATGCTACGTGGGACAGTTTGATGAACTCCTGTTGGACAGTCAAGTGGCAGCCAAGCAGACTATTCAATCTGGCTTGGAACCTGCAGACTTGGTTGCCATAGAGATGGGCAATTCAGTGGCAACCAGGAGGCATGCCTGGCTCATGGCTTCTGGTTTCTCCACGGATGTTCAAACCACTCTTATGGACCTTCCTTTAAATGGAGAAAAGGTGTTTGGGTCCAAAGCAGACTAATCTTTAGAACGATTTAAAGACAGCAGAGCTTCTGCAAGATCTTTGGGGCTCCAAGCTCCTTTGTCTACACCCCTCAGGTCTTTTCGAAGATTTAGGGGTTTTGGCTGGGGGTCTTCTTTCCATGGAAGGCCACAATCCAGCGTTCGGCAACCTGCCAACCCTCTTTACAGATCGCATAGAGGTCGGTGGAGGGTTAGGATGCGAGGAGCCACTCAGCAGCCTACCACTTCATACTCTTCCCATGGGGGAGCCCACCAGGGAAAGCAGCCCTGGTTTTCTATCCTTTTTAAATCATGTTTCTCCCGTTGGGGGAAGGTTATCTAATTTTCTCCATGAGTAGGAGTTAATCACGTTGGACTCTTGGGCGCTGAACATTGTGGGGAAAGGTTATATCCTTCCTTTTTGGGAGTTCCCCCTCCCATCCCTCCCAGTCATTCGCTTTGTAGGGAAGAACATCTCCTGTTGCTTCAACAGGAGGTGCAAGTCCGTTTGTTAAAGGGTGCAGTGGAGTTGGGTCCAGAGCGAGAGAAGAGTCAGGGATGTTATTCAAGGTATTTCCTGATTTCCAAGAAGGATGGTCGCTTGAGACCTATACTGGATCTGAGGCTTTTTAATTGGCTCCTCAAACAGAAGAAGTTCAAAATGCTAACTCTAGCACAGGTGCTTCTTGCGTTGAACAACGAAGACTGGATGGTGTCTGTCGACTTGCAGGATGCTTATTTTCATATCCCCATTCTGAAGTCGCTCAGGACGTATCTTCGGTTTGTGGTAGGGTCGCAACACTACCAGTTTGCGGTCCTTCCTTTTGGTCTTACTTCCACACCTCGAGTCATCATGAAGGTGATGGCAGTGGTTGCAGCGGACCTCAGAAAGAAGGGAGTATCTGTATTCTCTTACCTGGACATTTGGCTGATCAAAGCCGTGGCCCCAGAGTTGGTGCTGCATCACTTGCAAGTGACAACCCATTTGTTGGTTAACCTGGGCTTTACAGTAAATGTGCCCAAATCTCACTTGGAGCCCTCTCAGCACCTCCTATTCATAGGGGCAGTACTGGACACAACATCGAATCAGGCCTCCCCTCCTCCCCCTCAGAGGATTCAGGACATTCAGGCGTTGACCCCAATGTTTCAGAATGGAGCGGCTGTTCCAGTCTTCCAGGTCCTATGTCTGCTCTGTCTGTTCGATTCTTGCATTCTGTTGGTCACTCATGCACATTGGCACATGAGGCATCTCCAGTGATGCCTCCGCAAGCAGTGGTTTCAACACAAAGGGGATCTCGAAGAGTCGATAACGATCTCCAGAGACGCTGCTGTGGATCTGCGATGGTGGACTATGGACGGCGACCTTTCCTAAGGAAGGTCATTTTGTCTACCACCTCCGTTGGCCACTGATGCTTCCACTCTAGGGTGGGGAGCTTATCTGGGGGACCTGGAGATCAAAGGTCATTGGTCTCTGGTGGAACAGATGTTTCACATCAATCTGTTAGGCCTTTCTCCCGTCCCTTCGCAGTCAGTCAGTTCAAGTCTCGACGGACAACACTACCGCGATGTGGTACATCAACAAGCAGGGAGGAGTAGGGTTGTACCTTCTCTGCAGAGAGGCTCTGCGGCTCTGGTCCTGGGCACAGGACCGTCGGTTTTGCATACTAAAAAAACTGGTCGTAGTTCTCAAAGTCGGGCGGGCAGTTTCAGTCGGCATTTCTTCGCCGATCATGAGTGGTGTCTCCATCCAGACCTGGTTCTTCACATCTTCTGGATGTGGGGATTCCCACAGATAGACCTGTTTGCCACTCAGGAGAACGCACACTGCCCGTCGTTCTGCAGCCTACAGTATCCAGTGCAGGGGGTGTTGGGGGACACGTTTCAGATGTCTTGGTGTGACCAGTTTCTTTACGCGTTTTCCCCCCCCCATACATTTGATTCCTCAAGTTCTGAGGAAGATTCGCCAAGATCGGGCTTAAGTCATTTTAATAGCCTAATAGCCCCAGATTGGCAAAGAAGGGTGTGGTACACAGACCTTCTCCAACTCTCACTGTGACTGCCTCTCCGTCTCCCTTACAGGGTAGACCTCCTCTCGCAGTCACAGGGGCAGGTTCTACACCCCCACCTCCAGAGCCTGCACCTACATGCCTGGAGAGTGAACGGGGCAATGTGAGTTATTTTTCTCTCCCTTCACAAGTAGTGGATGTTATCTTACCTGCCAGGGGACACTCCACCAAGACAGTCTATTCCAACAGATGGGCAAAATTTGTTGCTTGGCGTGGAGAGAGACCAATTGATCCCTTAAAGACCCATTTGTCTGATGTTTTGCTTTTTGCCCTTTCCTTGGCACAGGAGGGTTGTGCAGTTGCGACTGTGAAGGGTTATTTGTCAGCGCTGTCTGCCTTTCTTTGCCTTCCTGATCAACCCCTATCCCCTATATCCTGATCCCCTATAGTTATTAGGTTCCTTAAAGGCTTGACTAACAAGTTTCCTCCCACTCTGTTTGTCATGCCTCAGTGGAATTTGAATTTGGTTCTGACTTTTTTGATGGGTTCACCGTTTGAGCTATGCATTCTTGCCCATTGAGGCTCTTAGTTTTAAAAGCAGTTTTCCTAACGGCTATCAAGTCAGCTAGATGTGTAAGTGAGATTCAGGCTCTTAGTGTGAAACCTCCTTTTACAACCTTTTATGCTGACAAGGTGGTGTTGAGAACCATGACGGCTTTCCTTCCTAAAGTGGTCACTCCCTTTCATATGGTTCAGTCTATAACACTCTCGTCCTTTTACCCTCCTCCCCGTCCATCGAAGGAGGAGGAAAGACTTTATCGCTTGGAACCAAGAAGGGCTCTGAGTTTCTACATTGAGAGGATGAGAGACTTTAGAGTTGATGATCAACTTTCCGTTGGATATGTGGGCAAGATGAAGGGCAGAGCCGTTCACAAGAGAACTCTTTCCAGGTGGGTCATTCTTTGCATAAAGATTTGTTATTCGCTAGCAAAGAAAGTTCCTCCTGAAGGTATTAGGGCCCATTCCACCAGGGCTAAGCCTGCCACTTCAGCCTCGGCTAGAGGTGTCCCAATTGTTGAAATTTGTAAGGCCGCAACTTGGGCTTCCCTTTACACTTTCGCAAAGCATTATTACTTCGACTCTAAGTTGGGAGGGACAGCCATTTTGCACATTTGTTTTGCAGGAGTTCTTGGTTTGACCAGTCAGGCACCCATCTCTGAGTGCGGGACTTCTTTGAGATTCTTTTCATTAGGTGAGGAATCCACAGGTAGTTGTATCCATCAGAAGAACAAGTTACTTACCTTCGGTAACGCTTTTTCTGGTGGATACAGTAGCTACCTGTGGATTCATCACAGTCACACCTGCTTACCCGTTGCCTGTCTAGTCATACCAAGACTTCTTTTATTATACATGTATATATGTTTTCGGTGTTTTTATATAAACAGATTTTGTGGTTTATATTTGTATTTGGATTGGTATAAATTGTTCTTGGGAAGTCTGTATTCTCCTGTTCGCCTCGAAGGCACGTAAAAAATGGTGAAACTGACATCTTCTTGCCACGATGATGTCAGACGGAGTCGCATGCAGAGCCGTGCAAATGAGATGTCCTCTTCGACTTGGAGAGCTAGGAAGAACATTTCTGTCAAATGCTGGCGCATTGGGAGAATTCATAAGATGAGGAATCCACTGGTAGCTACTGCTTCCACCAGAAAATGCGTTACCGAAGGTAAGTAACTTGTTTTTCTGTGCTAGAACTAGGTTGGAAGGTGTTGATGATATGTTTAGTCAAATGCTGAGGGCAGGTCTGTGGTGGCTGCCTTGTTATGTTATGCTGATATTGATTTTTTAGGTATGCTGGGCTATTACATAGTGCCTCGAAAGTGTGGGTGAGGAGTTAAATTGTGCTTGTTTGTGAATGAGGAACGAGTAGGGCTCTCTATGGTGTAGTATTGTTTGAGTGCCGCATTGGGAGGTTGAGAGTGAATCTGGCAGCTGAGTTCTGAATAGTCTGCAGCCTTCTGATGAGTTTTGTGTTGATCTCTGCATAGAGGGTGCTCCCGTTGTCCAGATTGCTTGTGACCAGGGGGTTTGTGACGTTTTTCCGAGTTCTGATTTAGAGCCATTTGAAATGCTTCCTTAGCATCTTCAGGTTGTAGAGATGAGGCGGTGACAGCATTGACTTGGACAGTCATGTCCAGTTTGCTGTTGATGATTATCCTGTGGTTCTTGTTGTAGGTGATGTGGGTGGATGTCGGTCCCAGCTCTGTTGGCCACCATGTGGAGTCCCACAGTGATGTGCTCTTCACAAAGATACCAATATTGGTCTTGTCAGTGTTCAGCTTTAGATAGTTGTGAGGGAGAGTATTAGTTGTGTGTCGTCAGCGTAGGAGAGGACGTTGATGTTGTGAGAGCAGATGTTGCTGATTAGAGGGAGTATATATGCGTTGAAGAGGGTCAGGCTCAGGGGAGATCCTTGCGGAACTCCGCAGATGAGGTTGTGGAAGTCCAAGGTGTACAGTGCCAGGCTGACTGACTGGTTTCTTCCAGTCAGGAAGGAGTAGATCCATTGGAGTGCATGTCCTTGGATTCTCATGTTGTGTAGGTATTGGATGGGGTGGGAATTTGTGTCAGATGCAGCGGAGAAGTTCCAGAGGATGAGAGTCGCTGTGTCTCCTCTGTCCAGAGTCAGGCTGAGCTGGTCTTTGTGGCCACCCCCCTTCCTGCTACTATTGTTGCTTTGCCTGGTATCTGCCCATTGATTCGGTCATTGCATTTTTTTGTCTTATTTGCCACATTTTGATTCTGCTTTTGTGTAATTTTGCTATTCTGTTCTTTCTCACTTATTTTTCCTGCTCCTTGCTTGCCCCCTGCCTTTGCGCTCCCGCCGTTTCTCCCGCCTGCTTCCTGCCAACCCTGCCTCCCAGTGACCCTGCCAGGACCCTCTTAATGGAGGTCGTGGAGCAACCTCACACCGGATGCACGCATCTGGAGTGCCAAAGGCAAACCCATCCACACCTGGCCTGCACCCAGCAATAGGAACCCTGGCCTTCCTACATCCACAGATACTCTGCTGCAGAGCTCCAAACCCTGAACCCCAGACGCAGCAACAGCAACTGCTGCATCTCATCTCCACGACCAACAGTGGGACCATTCACCTGTCACCGCTGCCTTTTCTCCTTCAACACTGAACCAGTAGCGCCGGAGACACCACAAATACAACTACTCCCACCTCGCTGACTGAGATGCCACACTACAACTCCAGTGCATCCTACTCAACATATGATCGCTCTGCAAACAAACCTCCAAGATCTGGGACACTATTGCATCCCTCACCCTGGTTGTCATCTTCCTCATAGAGACCTGGCAGAACCAGGCCTTTGCACTGGACATCGCCACCTCTGAAGGCTACAAGATAACTCACCGGGACTGAACCAACACACACAGAGGTGGTATTGCCATCATCTACAAGGACACCATCCACTGCACTACGTTCACAGATGAATCGACCCAGATAATGCAGCTTCTCAACTTCCAACTCCACACAGATAGAAAAAGCGCCATAAGAGGCCACCAGGGCCAATCCCCCGTTTCTGCAATGCCATCCTTGAGTTTATCGCCCAGATTGCCATTGACTCCGAACACTACATACTTCCTAGTATATCTTAACTTCCACTTTGGTGACCCCAGCGACACCAACACAACCGACCTCCTGGAAAGCGTGAGCAACATCGGCCTCAAACAACTTGTCCCTGACTATGCCTACATCATAGGACACCCACTTGACCCCATCTTCACCTCCAGCGACAGAGTCAAGTGCAACCATGTCTCTCAGCTCGCCTGGACTGACCATTACAATGCCCACTTCTTCATCTCTGGACCTACCAACACTGGCACCTTACCTCCCAGCTCCATGCGCAGAAACTGGAAAAATGTATTAGAAGACCAGTGGAACAAGGCTGTCAACTCCCACCTCTGAGGCACTACATCCAACCCAGAACAGTCTGCAAAGAACCTCTTTTAGTGGATCACAGAGTGTGCCGATGCAGTCGTCTCAGCCAAGCCAGCCAAATCCAAAGGACCTGCCAGAAGAGTCATCTGGTTCACCACGGAGTTGAAATCTACCAAACGCAACTGCCGGCAACTAGAGAGGAAATGGTGCACCAGCAAAGAGACAGGAAACTTTACCACCTTCAAGGTAGCACTCAACCTGACCACATAGAATCCAGAACAAAGCACAGCAAGGCGCTTTTTGCCATTGTTAAGGAGTTCTCCAACCCTGCAGCCATAGGGAAAAGCATCACCCCCTCCCGGCAGACTTCTTCCTTGACAAAACATCTGGCCTCTATAGAAACTTCAAACCCCAACCCACTGCCGCCAATACCATTAGCCTGCTCACACCCACGAACACAAACCCCAGCCCTCTGATCACTGTTAGAAATAGAGTTTATGGTTGGCTAGGGTATGCATTTAAGCCAGGCAGAACCCACCACTCTAGCCAGGGCAAGTAAGTTACACACCAGAGATAGCTTGTGCTATCCCCCTGGTAGCATAGCACAGAGCAGGCAGGCTCATCCCCAAAGGCAATTTGTAAAGCTTTTGAACAACACACTCACATCAGTGACCCAATAAATACATCACAAAAGAGACTTTACATGTGAGTCAATAAAAATATATCTAGTATATTGTACGTAACACAGACCAAAATGATGTGAATCAATAATTACCTTGCTGATTATGTAATTGTCAAGTATCACATTTGATGCACAAAATACATTACTCACAGTAAGGCCAACACAATAGCAATACTGAATGTAATTGTCAAGGTATCACTATAGATGCATAAGTGCCACAACGACATACCAATCGTGAATACTGTGACGATAGTAGTACTCGTTGCAAGAATCAAAAAAACATACTTTAGAACATCAGGGCATGAAATGCAGCAGTTAGGCTAGAAGTATGACACATACATTACCAATTATCACCAGTAATGCAGAAATCACAAAATACCACCAGAAACATCAGCAACAATAAGCTCATGTGGGCACAGAAACCTATGCGTGTCTATTAGCTGGGTTACGGTAATCTTTGGGAGGCCTGGTGCAATGATTTTATGTAGGCAAAACGTAGGCCACCGGAGCACCTTAGCACCTTAGCTCCTGCTACAAGTGATGTGGTCCTTTCAGTAGGTGCCACGATCCACATGAGGGCCTCCGTCAACGATCCGGCCCATACTGCTGAATCCAAAGAGAAAAGATGCCCCCAAGACATAAAGGTACAACTACAATGTCCCCAAGGTGTGTATGCCGTTAAGTGAGGGGGTGAGGCACAAACTGTAAGACCACGCGGGCCTCTGGGACATGGTCTGCCTCCTCAGCTCACACGGGTAGGTGGGTGCAGCGTTCCTAGCTGCTCATCCATCAGAGCATGTCAGGATTCTGCCAGTGAAGGGCGGGCGCAGCTTTCCTGGCTGGGCCCTGCCTCAGTAGGACGACAGTGGACTCAGCTTTCCTCCAGGCATCTCCCTTGGGGCTGTGAGGTCAGTCTCCCTTCGTCGACGCGGTCTCTCTCTCTTCGGTTGGAGTGGCATCACTAAGGGGGAAAGGAATGCAGGTGAAATCCCTAGTGGCTGCCATTGGAATGCTGATCCTCACCTGCCTTTAAAGCCAATACCAGCGCTTACAACACGGTGATCAGGACAACAGCTTCCACAGAATGCAGACAACAGCGCCCACCACGCATTGTGGTCTCTTGCAGAACACTTGGTGAAGTACAAAATACATGTTGCTCTGAAACCAGAGCTCCACATGCTGGAAGTATTTTTAAGATGACAAGGACTGAGGAGAACAAGCTGCCCAGTCCCTAGAGAGAACTAGGGGCACACTGGGCAGGTAGACAAGCAACAAACCAGCACATAAGGTAGATTTTCAGAGAGGCAGTCCTTCCCTCAGCCCAACAAGCAACATTACCAGCACAACAAGCAAATAATCCAAATGGTGGTTCCTGGCAGCACAACAGTTCTCCTGGCAAGGTGCAGCATGTAGAGCCAGTGGTGTCTGGTTACAAATCCCACACAGTGTCTGGAGAACCCAAAGTCAGGGAGCATCTGGCAGCAGTGCAACAAACACAAAAGCAATCCAGTGAGTCCTTTATGCCACGCAGGAGGCAGCAGGACACCAACTGAAGAGCAGTCCAGATGAGTCCTTTGAGCAGCGCAGCAGTACTTCTGACAGAGGTTCGACCCAGTTCCAAAAGTGCTCTAAAAACATGGGGTGTGAGCCCCTGTACTTATACTCCAATGCTGACCTATGAGGGGAGTAGCCCTCACAGTAGTGAAAAACGAATGCGGCTGATTGTCACTACTAGGACATGTCAAACATAAAGTACATATGCTACTTTTTACATACACAGCACCTTGCCCATAGTGCCACCTATGGCCTACCTTAACGGTGACTTAGGTGCAGTAAGAAATGGAGTTTAGGCCTTGGCAAGTAGTTTGAAATGTCAGGTCTATGTGGCAGTAAACTGCTCACGCAGGCCCTGCAGTGGCAGGCCTGAGACAGGTATGATAGGCTACTTCTGTGGGTGGTGGAATTAGAGCTGCAGGCCCACTTAGTACTTAGTTTACAGGCCCTCTGTGTATGGTGTACCACTTAACAAGGGACTTACTGGTAAATTAAATACTCCAACAAACCAATTATACCAAGTTTTAGGGGAGAGCACATACACTTTAGCACTGATTAAGTGCCCAGAGTCCTAAAGCCAACATAAAAAGGGTCAGAAAAATAGGAGGAGAAAGGCAAAAAGTTTGGGGATAACCCTGCAGAAAGGGCCATTTCCAAAAATCACCCCCTTTGACCTTTCGCAACTCAAGCCACTGTCTGCATCATGAACTCTGAGCACTTGGGTGCACCTGCTGACACTGTCTTCACCAAACCTCCAACTTCTGGAGCAACAAACTGAAGAAACGCCCAAACAGCTCCATCACCTCAGCCTCCTTCCTAGAAGATGGAACACGCTGAAGTGATGCACCTCCTGAAGAAACCATCGTCCAACCCAGCAGAATTCAATCACAGTCTGCCCGCCTCCCTACTACCCTTTCCAACGAAGGTTCTAGAGAAGGCAATCAACCAGCAACTCACTAAATAGGTAGAACGCAACAACCTCCTAGACCCCTCTCAATCTGGATTCCGAGCCAACTACAGCACTGAGATAGCCCTGATTACAACCTCTGAATATATCAGAGCCATCCTGGAACACGGCAGACCTGCAGCACTCATCCTCCTGGATCTGTCAGCTTCCTTTGATACCATCTCCCATCACATCTTGATCAAGAGATCCACCACATTGGAATCCACAGAGACGCACACAGATGAATTTCCTCATACCTCACCTGAAGAACACAGAGACCCAGTCTGTCACCATTTACATCGAAACCCAAGGAGATGATCTGCTGAGTGCCACCAGGCTCATCCCTCAGCCCCACTCTCTTCAACACGTACATAACCCACCAGGCCAGAATTGTCAGATCTCACAGACTTAACATCTTCTGCTACTCCGGCAACACTCAGCTCATCATCTTGCTGTCAGGAGACCCCTCCACCACCAGAGCCAACTTCCACAGATGAATGATGAACGTCACTTATTGGATGAAAGATAACTGTCTCAAGCTCATCACAGATAAGACAGAAGTTCTCATCTTTGGAAACAACACCCCTTAGCAGCCCGCTCCGTAGCCTCGGCATCATCTTGGACATCAAGCTTTCCATGAAAGAACAGGTGAATGCAGTCTCTTCAGCCTACTTTCACTTCCCATGCAGGCTCCTTAAGATCTTCAGTGGACCCCAGTCAGCACCAGAAAGACTGTCACGCAGGAACCAGTCAGCAGCAGGATGGACAATGGGAGTGCACAATAATTGCCACATGCCTCCTGAAGAAACTACAGACAATACAAAACACAGCAGCCAGACTCATCTACGACCTCACCAGATGAACCCACATCGGACTGTGAGAAAGTAGCCTCTTTTTAACCTTGTTACCCCCACTTTTGGCCTGTTTGTGAGTGTATGTCTGGGCGTTTTCACTGTCTCACTGGGATCCTGCTAGCCAGGGCCCAGTGCTCATAGTGAAAACCCTATGTTTTCAGTATGTTTGTTATGTGTCACTGGGACCCTGCTAGTCAGGACCCCAGTGCTCATAAGTTTGTGACCTATAGGTATGTGTTCCCTGTGTGATACCTAACTGTCTCACTGAGGCTTTGGTAACCAGAACCTCAGTTGTTATGCTCTCCCTGTACAAATTGTCACTAACAGGCTAGTGACCAATTTTACCAATTTACATTGGCATACTGGAACACCCTTATAATTCCCTAGTATATGGTACTGAGGTACCCAGGGTATTGGGGTTCCAGGAGATCCCTATGGGCTGCAGCATTTCTTTTGCCACCCATAGGGAGCTCTGACAATTCTTACACAGGCCTGCCACTGCAGCCTGAGTGAAATAACGTCCACGTTATTTCACAGCCATTTTACACTGCACTTAAGTAACTTATAAGTCACCTATATGTCTAACCTTTACCTGGTAAAGGTTGGGTGCTAAGTTACTTAGTGTGTGGGCACCCTGGCACTAGCCAAGGTGCCCCCACATTGTTCAGGGCCAATTCCCCAGACTTTGTGAGTGCGGGGACACCATTACACGCGTGCACTATACATAGGTCACTACCTATGTATAGCTTCACAATGGTAACTCCGAATATGGCCATGTAACATGTCTAAGATCATGGATTGCCCCACCAATGCCATCCTGGTATTGGGGAGACAATCCCATGATTCCCCGGGTCTCTAGCACAGACCCGGGTACTGCCAAACTGCCCTTTCCGGGGTTTCACTGCAGCTGCTGCTGCTGCTGCCAACCCCTCAGACAGGTTTCTGCCCTCCTGGGGTCCAGCCAGGCTTGGCCCAGGAAGGCAGAACAAAGGACTTCCTCAGAGAGAGGGTGTTACACCCTCTCCCTTTGGAATAAGGTGTCAGGGCTGGGGAGGAGTAGCCTCCCCCAGCCTCTGGAAATGCTTTGACGGGCACAGATGGTGCCCATCTCTGCATAAGCCAGTCTACACCGGTTCAGGGATCCCTCAGCCCTGCTCTGGCGCGAAACTGGACAAAGGAAAGGGGAGTGACCACTCCCCTGACCCGCACCTCCCCTGGGAGGTGCCCAGAGCTCCTCCAGTGTGCTCCAGACCTCTGCCATCTTGGAAACAGAGGTGCTGCTGGCACACTGGACTGCTCTGAGTGGCCAGGGCCAGCAGGTGACGTCAGAGACTCCTTCTGATAGGCTCCTTCAGGTGTTGCTAGCCTATCCTCTCTCCTAGGTAGCCAAACCTCCTTTTCTGGCTATTTAGGGTCTCTGCTTTGGGGAATTCCTTAGATAACGAATGCAAGAGCTCATCAGAGTTCCTCTGCATCTCTCTCTTCACCTTCTGCCAAGGAATCGACTGATGACTGCGCTGGAAGCCTGCAAAACTGCAACAAAGTAGCAACGACGACTACTGCGACACTGTAACGCTGATCCAGCCGCCTTCTCAACTGTTTTCCTGGTGGTGCATGCTGTGGGGGTAGTCTGCCTGCTCTCGGCACTAGACGCTCCGAAGAAATCTCCAGTGGGTCGACGGAATCTTCCCCCTGCAACCGCAGGCACCAACGAACTGCTTCACCGGTCCTCTGGGTCTCCTCTCAAATCGACGAGCGAGGTCCCTTGAACTCAGCAACTCTGTCCAAGTGACTCCCACAGTCCAGTGACTCTTCAGTCCAAGTTTGGTGGAGGTAAGTCCTTGCCTCCCCACGCCAGACTGCATTGCTGAGAACCGCGTGTTTTGCAGCTACTCCGGCTCCTGTGCACTCACCGAGGATTTCCTTCGTGCACAGCCAAACCTGGGTCCCCGGCACTCTAACCTGCATTGCACGACCTCCTGAGTTGTCCTCCGGCGGCGTGGGACTCTCTTGTGCAACTTTGGGTGAGCACCAATTCACTCCACTTCGTAGTGCCTGTTCCGGCACTTCTGCGGGTGCTGCTTGCTGGGCGCCCCCTCTGTCTCCTCACGCAGTTGGCGACATCCTGGTCCCTCCTGGGCCACAGCAGCATCCAAAAACCCTAACCGTGACCCTTGCAGCTAGCAAGGCTTGTTTGCGGTCTTTCTGCGGGAAAACACTTTTGCACGACTCTTCACGACGTGGGACATCCATCCTCCAAAGGGGAAGTTTCTAGCCCTTGTCGTTCGTGCAGAATCCTCAGCTTCTACCATCCGGTGGCAGCTTCTTTGCATCCACAGCTGGCATTTCCTGGGCATCGGCCCACTCCCGACTTGATCGTGACTTTTGGACTTGGTCCCCTTGTTCCACAGGTACTCTCGTCTGGAAATCCATTGTTGTTGCATTGCTGGTGTTGGTCTTTCCTGCAGAATTCCCCTATCACGACTTCTGTGCTCTTGGGGGAACTTAGGTGCACTTTGCACCCACTTTTCAGGGTCTTGGGGTGGGCTATTTTTCTAACCCTCACTGTTTTCTTACAGTCCCAGCGACCCTCTACAAGGTCACATAGGTTTGGGGTCCATTCGTGGTTCGCATTCCACTTCTAGAGTATATGGTTTGTGTTACCCCTATCCCTATGTGCCCCCATTGCATTTTATTGTGACTATACATTGTTTGCACTGTTTTCTATTGCTATTACTGCATATTTTGGTATTGTGTACATATATCTTGTGTATATTTGCTATCCTCATACTGAGGATACTCACTGAGATACGTTTGGCATATTGTCATAAAAATAAAGTACCTTTATTTTTTGTATATCTGTGTATTGTGTTTTCTTATGATATTGTGCATATAACACTAGTGGTACTGTAGGAGCTTCACTCGTCTCCTAGTTCAGCCTAAGCTGCTCTGCTAAGCTACCTTTTCTATCAGCCTAAGCTGCTAGACACCCCTATACACTAATAAGGGATACCTGGGCCTGGTGCAAGGTGTAAGTACCCCTTGGTACTCACTACAAGCCAGTCCAGCCTCCTACATTGGTTGTGCAGCGGTGGGACAAGTAGTTTGCAACTACTTACCACTTTTGTCATTGTACTTTTCATAAGAGAAAAATATACAAAACAAGTTCAGTGTATGTACACCTAACCAAAAAGTTTTGCTTTTCTTCTCTCACTTCTTTTCTAAGTGCTGAAAAGTACCTCTAAACTTTCAAAAAGTTCTTAAAAAGTTGAAAAAGTTTTTTTTTCCTGTTCTTTAAAAAGTTCTAAAAACTTTTTCTTTCTTTTTCTATCCCTTAAACACTTTCTATAATGTCTGGCACAGGCCAAACTGTTGATCTGTCCAAGACTGCTTATGATCACCTTAGCTGGAAGGCAGCAAGGAGTCTCTGTGTTGAAAGAGGTTTAGGGGTAGGGAAGAATCCCTCTAGAGAACTATTAGTTAACATGCTCGTTGAACAAGACAAGACTTTTGTTGGCACTTCTGGTGAGAAATTAGCTGATTGTTCCCACTCTGATTCTGGGGCACCCCTAGCAAAAGATTTGGGAGGGAATCTTTCCAACCTGCCCCTTAGCAGGCCACCTAGCATAGCTGGTATTGATGTGAATTCACATCACAGTACGAGTGTTGTTTCACATCACAGTAATAGTGTTGTTTCTCATCACAGTAGAAGTGTCACTTCTGTAGACCAGAATGTTAGTGTGCCATCTGTTAGGGCCAGGTCTCCTTCTGTTCATTCTCACCATTCTTCTGTTTCAAGACATGCCCTGCCCACCCACCCTGATGACAGAGTGTTAGAAAGGGATCTCAATAGATTGAGAGTGGAACAATCCAGGCTGAAGCTCAAGAAGCAACAGCTGGATTTAGATAGGCAGCCCTTTGAAATAGAAAGAGAAAGACAGAAATTGGGTTTAGAAACCCATGGTGGCAGCAGCAGTATTCCAAATAGTCATCCTGCAAAAGAGCATGATTCTAGTATTCTGCACAAGATAGTTCCCCCTTACAAGGAGGGGGATGACATTAACAAGTGGTTTGCTGCACTTGAGAGGGCCTGTGTTGTACAGGATGTCCCTCAAAGGCAGTGGGCTGCTATCCTATGGCTATCTTTCAGTGGAAAGGGTAGGGATAGGCTCCTTACTGTTAAAGAAAGTGATGCCAATAATTTTACAGTTCTTAAGAATGCACTCCTAGATGGTTATGGCTTAACCACTGAACAGTACATGGTGAAGTTCAGAGAAACCAAAAAGGAGTCTTCACAAGACTGGGTAGACTTTGTTGACCATTCAGTGAAGGCCTTGGAGGGGTGGTTACATGGCAGTAAAGTTTCTGACTATGAAAGCCTGTATAACTTAATCCTGAGAGAGCATATACTTAATAATTGTGTCTCTGATTTGTTGCACCAGTACCTGGTAGACTCTGATCTGACCTCTCCCCAAGAATTGGGAAAGAAGGCAGACAAATGGGTCAGAACAAGGGTGAACAGAAAAGTTCATACAGGGGGTGACAAGGATGGAAAGAAGAAAGATGGGGAGAAATCTCAAGATAAGCATGGGGATAAGGGTAAAACCAAAGATCCCACTTCAGATCTTAAACACTCTTCAGGGGGTGGGGATAAAACAAATTCTTCCTCTTCTTCTCAACCCACACACATTAAAAAGCCTTGGTGCTTTGTGTGTAAAAACAGAGGCCATAAGCCAGGGGATAAGTCCTGTCCAGGTAAACCCCCTGAGCCTTCCACCACTAATACATCAAGCTCTAGTGCCCCTAGCAGTAGTGGTACTAGTGGTGGGACTGCTGGCAACAGTCAAGTTAAGGGTGTAGTTAGGTTCACTTATGGGTCCATAATAGAAACTGGGGTAGTGAGTCCCAAGACAGTTTCTGTCACACCTAGTGGCATTGGCCTTGCCACACTGGCTGCTTGTCCCCTTACAATGGATAAGTACAGGCAGACAGTTTCAATAAATGGTGTTGAGGCCTTGGCCTACAGGGACACAGGTGCCAGTATCACTTTGGTGACTGAAAACCTAGTGCATCCTGAACAACACATCATTGGACAACAGTATAAGATTATTGATGTCCATAACTCCACTAAGTTTCTTCCCTTAGCTATAATTCAGTTTAGTTGGGGTGGAGTTACTGGCCCTAAGCAGGTGGTAGTGTCACGTAGCTTACCTGTAGACTGTCTCTTAGGTAATGACCTAGAGGCCTCAGGTTGGGCTGATGTAGAGTTTTATGCCCATGCAGCCATGCTGGGCATCACAGAGGAATTGTTCCCTCTCATTTCTACTGAAATGAAAAAGCAAAGGAGAGAAGGCCTGAAAACTCAGGATCCCTATCCAACAACAGGTAAAAAGGGTATCACAGTATCCCCTAACCACCCTGCCAATCAGGATATCATTCCTGTGGTGGGAGAAACCTCTCCTGGGGTAGCACCTGTTCCAAGGGAATCATCAGCTGGCAAAGCTGTACTCCCTGAGGTAGAAGTACCTCTCTGTGGGATAATTAACATTGGTGAGAAAAAGAGCACCATTTTAGTTAACATGGAGCATTCCTCCAACCCTCCCAGAGAACATTTTGTGCAGAAACCCTGCACTGCCTCACCTCAAAAAGCTACACTGGCTCCCTATCCAGAGGAAAAGCCTGTTCAAGATATTGACCCACGCATATAATGCCCTGCACAACAATGGTCCAGCTTACGAAAAACAAATGCTTGACCTTCCACCAACAAACCAAACACCTACAATCTGCCTCTCTTCCTCGCAGGTACCCCCCGGATCCAGCAAAACAACAGTGGAGAGCTCTTGTTCTTGTACCTGGCAGCCAAAGCGTGCACCTCAGGACCACCCCATTTCTCCAGCATTTCTGGAAAGGACTCAAAACCTGGCTATTAGAATGAACAGATCATGATGAATCAGGCAGCAGACCCAGCGCTTTGAAACGCTCACGGTTGATTTGTCGTGCTTTACAAATCCTTGATTGATTTGATGCGGATATCTTCCATGGTGGTGATGTGGGCAGTTTTGGTGCTGTAGTTGGGCCTGACACGAGTCTCAGTGGTGACGAGGAGTTGGTGTCCATTGAGGTATTCAGTGAGGTGTTAGTTAATGACTTTCTCTGTGACCTTGGCCAGGTATTGTAGGGGGATTGGACTTTAATTGGCAAATGTTGAAGGTTTGAGCGTTTCTTCATCAATGGAATGACAGTTACTTGTTTCCAAGCATCTTGGAGGGTCGCAGAAGAGGTGAAGGCATTAGGAATAAGTGTGAGCATGGTGCTGATAGGTTGCAATCCTCTATTGTAGGAGTGGTGGGGCAGGGGTCCAATGGGGCCCCTGAGTGGGTGGTCTTCACAGTGGCTGCGGTTTCTTGTGCGGTGATGACGTGCCATATGGTTGTCATTTGTTCTTTGGATAAGCTCAGGAGGTATTTGGCAAGGTCTGTTGGGTCTGGCTACGGGCTAAAGTTGCTGTAAATGGCAGTGATTTTGTTGCTGAAGAATTATGAGAAATTGTTGCAAAGATCCTGCAAGGGGGTGAACGAGTTGGAGATGGCCGATAGTGAGGTGAAATCTTTAACAGTGACAAATATTGCTTTGCTTCTGTTGGTGCTGGCATTGATGTGGTCTGCTGGATCATTTGGTGGTAGTGTGCTTGGAAGGAGCTGAATGTGCTTCTTCTTGCATTGTCCTAGCTCATTCTCCATTTGCACTGCAGTTGTTTGCAGTGGCATTTAATCACTCTGATTTCCTGCATGTTCCAACTGGCCTAGGGTCTGGATCTTATATTGCTGTGTTTGATGTGGCCAGAGAGTCAGTGCAGGAGGTGATCCAATTGTTGAAATGTGTAATGGCTTTGGGGAGGCTGTTGCTGTGTTAGTCAGTAAGTGTTGATAGCAGTGTTCCATTCCTTGTCAATGATGCTGTTCCAGTTTCAGTGGGTTGCTGTAGTGGTGGTGTGTGTGCGTTGGACCGGGACAAGAATGCTGAACTTGACCTGGTCATAGTCTGTTGAGGAAATGCTTGTGGGCTCCATGACTCAGATGTGTAAGTTGGTGAAAAAGTAGACTCCAGGAGGTGCCCAGCTGCATTAGTAGGTCCCTTTACACTTTGGTCGAGGCTCAGGATTCAAAGGTCTTCAGTTAATGCTCTTGAGTTGGGGTTGGCGTGGTCTTCCAGGTGGAAGTTCAGGTCTCGAGTAGGCTGTAATTGCTATCATCGAGGGTGAATGATGCAACAAGATGGATGATGGTGTTGGTGAAGTTGATGCATGTTCTCGTGGTCTGTAGATAAGAGTGCTGTTTGAGGTTAAGTTGGCTGTAACGTGGGGCTTAAACAACAGGTTTTCAATGTTGGAGGATGGCGTGGATGTGGTGCAGCTGATGGTGTTTTTACGGATGATAGCGATTCTGCTTCCAGGCTTGTGAAGTCTGTCTTGCCTGGCAATCTTTTATCCAGGGTGTGGGGGGCATGGCTGTAGCATTGTTAGCAGCTGATGCAGGGTTCAGCCTGCCCCTTTGGCAGATTTGCAGAGGGGCACGTTCCCTAGATCTTGGTAGTCTACTGTGTGTCTTTGGTGGGCCTGGTGCCCCCAGTGTGCAGGGATTTGTGTTAACGGAGCACTCACTGTAGCTGATAGCCTGTAACCAGGAACAGAATGCTTGTCCAGCAGTGACCATTCGGGAAACTTCCACATAGGTCCACCACAGGCCACCCACGAGTGTTCAGGCTTCAGTTTCTGGTAGTCATATCTGTTATTTTGTGCACACTCGTGCTTTGTCCATCTCTGAAACCGTGTGGGCAGCACGCCTACAAGTTCCCCAAGACTTGCCACAGCAACTTGTGTCTTGTGGGGGAAGGTGAAAACATTGGCAGCAGTGGGGGATGCTCAGGCTTGGTTGCGATATTGCTCACAGATAGTTCTCCTTGTGCTGGTTGGTATCTTGAATTTGCCTTGTATGAAGCGCAGGAATGTGCATATTCCAGGGTCCTACCAAACAGGGGAGCAACATGTGTTTGCACTGCAGGCTGCTTGCAAGGTTAAGGGCTCCCATCGTACGTGCCATGCCGCAGGCCATGCAGATGGCACTCACTGGCTGCAGAGAGACTAGGGGCTGAATGTGTACTCACGCTTCACTCCCCTTTCACATGGTGAAGCAGGTGGGCAGTGAGATAAGCAGACACTGGTGAGCAGTCTGAGAAGCAGGATACGGTTGGCACTGTGACAGTTCAGCAGCCATGTGGACAGTGTAAAAAGCAGTCGGAGGCCTGCAGTGTGAGACGCAGATAGTGGAACCATTTTTTGTCTGAATGACCCCGTTGTGTAGTGTCACAGGTTGGCCATGGTTGGACCTAGCACCAATAGGCAGTTAATGCCACGATATGTGGGGGTTTGGGGTTAAGTTAATTTCAAACAAAGTAATCTGGTGAGTACTGTATTTTGAAAGTCTGGTATAGTTAGCCAGCCTGGTAAGCTAGCATTGGTTGGCAGTTTGATAATGTGACTTTGACGCACTATACGAAGCTAGCAGTGGTGGGTAGTGCGAGAAAGAGGCAGCAGTAGCAGTGTAAGAGTTTAGCACCACAGGTCAGCTGAGAAGTTGGCACTTGTGGGCAGTGTGGGAAGCAGCTAACGAGGGCATGATGTGGAGATCACACTGGTGTATAGTGTGTAGTTTCCCGCTGTGGCCTTGGTGGTACCTAGCAGGCACTCGATGCCACAGAAGGGGTCGGGTGCACTGTAATTAGATTGCTCTGGTGGGTACGATGACCAGCTAGCTTTGATAGGCCAGCCTCCCAATCTGGTATTGCTCAGCAGTGTGATAATCGGAAAATCTGAAGTATGCAAAGCTGGCACTGTTGTGCACTGTGAAATATGAACTGGTGTGAATATGTTAAACGCTGACACTGCTGGGCTGAGTGAGGAGCAAGCACTTTTGGGAATTGTGAGTTGATGATCAACATTCACTGGTACACAATAATAACACTTAATAAATGATTTCCACTCTGTGTTTTTCTTTAGAAAAGGAAGAGAGTATTTATTGCACATAGGCTACTGAATTCAATGGAGTAATTTACAAGTATACATAAAACTGGTAAAATCCTTTTGTCAACATTACATTTGACCCCAAAGGGTCAAACCAACCAGTGATTTGGTAAATCACTTTGTGTTGTTTCTTCTGTGAGGAAAGCTACTGCACTCCTGCAGCTCCCCACTCTCACTTTTACCTCTTTGGTGGGTGTAGGAGGCTGGCCTGGCTTGTAGTGGGTACCAGAGGTACTTACACCTTGTGCCAGGTCCAGATATCCCTTATTAGTGTAGAAGAGGTGTTTCTAGCAGCTAAGGCTGATAGAAGGTAGCTATGGCAAAGCAGCTTAGGCTGAACTAGGAGACATGTAAAGCTCCTACTATGCCACTGGTGTCATATGCACAATATCATAAGAAAACACAATACACAGATATACTCAAAATAAGCGTACTTTATTTTTATGACAATATGCCAAAAGTATATCAGTGAGTACCCTCAGTATGAGGATGCCAAATATACACAAGATATATGTACACAATACCAAAATTATGCAGTAATAGCAAAAGGAAGTAATGCAAGCAGTGTAAAGTTACAATAGATTGCAATAGGAGCACATAGGTATAGGGGATACACAAACCATATACTCCAAAAGTGGAATGCGAACCACGAATGGACCCCAAACCTATGTGACCTTGTAGAGGGCCGCTGGGACTGTAAGAAAACAGTGAGGGTTAGAAAAATATCCCACCCCAAGACCCTGAAAGGTAGGTGTAAAGTGCACCTACAACCCCCAGAGAGCACAGAAGTCGTGATAGGGGGATTCTGCAAGGAAAACAAACACCAGCAATGCAACAACAGTGGATTTCCGGACCTGAGTACCTGTAAGACAAGGGGACCAAGTCCAAGAGTCGCGACAGTGTCGAGAGTGGGCAGGAGCCCAGGAAATGCGATCTGAGGGTGCAAGGAAGCTGCCACTGGATGGAAGAAGCTTAGTGTTTTGCAGGAACGAAGAGGACTAGGAACTTCCCCTTTGGAGGATGGATGTCCCACGTCGTGAAGAAGCTTGCAGAGGTGTTCCCACGCAGAAAGACCGCAAACAAGCCTTGCTAGCTGCAAGGGTCACGGTTAGGGTTTTTGGATGCTGCTGTGGCCCAGGAGGGACCAGGCTGTCGCCACCTGGATGAGGAGACAGAGGGGGTGCCCAGCAAGTCAGAGAGCCCTCACAGAAGCAGGCAGCACCCGCAGAAGTACCGGAACAGGCACTTAGAAGAGGAGTGAACCGGAGTCCACGTGAAGTCACAAAAGGGAGTCCCACGAGCGGGGGGACAACTCAGAAGGTTGTGCACTGCAGGTTAGAGTGTTGGGGACCCAGGCTTGGCTGTGCACGAAGGAAATCCTGGAAGAGTGCACAGGAGCCGGAGCAGCTGCAGATCACGCGGCACCCAGCAATGCAGTCTAGCGTGGGGAGGCAAGGACTTACCTCCACCAAACTTGGACTGAAGAGTCACTGGACTGTGGGAGTCACTTGGACAGAGTTGCTGAATTCCAGGGACCACGCTCGTCGTGCTGAGAGGGGACCCAGAGGACCGGTGATGCAGTCTTTTGTTGCCTGCGGTTG
The DNA here is from genome assembly GCF_031143425.1 of Pleurodeles waltl. Classification (NCBI taxonomy): domain Eukaryota; kingdom Metazoa; phylum Chordata; class Amphibia; order Caudata; family Salamandridae; genus Pleurodeles; species Pleurodeles waltl. The sequence continues at coordinate 854,145,325 of NC_090444.1, forward strand.
CAGGGGGAAGATTCCGTCGACCCACGGGAGATTTCTTCAGAGCTCCTGGTGCAAGAAGGAGGCAGGCTACCCCCAGAGCATGCACCACCTGGAAACAGTCGAGAAAGCCGGCAGGATGAAGCAATGCAAGGTTGCTAGTAGTCGTCTGGCTACTTTGTTGCGGTTTTGCAGGCGTCCTGAGCAGTCAGCGGTCGATCCTTTGGCAGAATATCCAGAAAAGGAGGTTTGGCTACCTAGGAAGGAGGATTGGCTACTAAGAGAGGTAAGAGCCTATCAGAAGGAGTCTCTGACGTCACCTGCTGGCACTGGCCACTCAGAGCAGTCCAGTGTACCAGCAAAACCTCTGTTTCCAAGATAGCAGAGGTCTGGGGCACACTGGAGGAGCTCTGGGCACTTCCCCTGGGAGGTGCAGGTCAGGGGAGTGGTCACTCCCCTTTCCTTTGTCCACCAGTTTCGCGCCAGAGCAGGGCTGGGGGATCTCTAAACCGGTGTAGACTGGCTTATGCAGAGATGGGCAGCATCTGTGCCCATCAAAGCATTTCCAGAGGCTGGGGAGGCTACTCCTCCCCAGCCATCACACCTATTTCCAAAGGGAGAGGGTGTCACACCCTCTCTCAGAGGAAATCATTTGTTCTGCCTTCCTGGGCCAGGGCTGCCTGGACCCCAGGAGGGTCCAGGCAGCAGCAGCAGCAGGGGGTTGGCAGAGGGGTTGGCAGCAGCTGCAGTGGAGACCCCGGAAAGGCAGTTTGGCAGTACCCTGGTTCTGTGCTAGAGAACCGGGGGATCATGGAATTGTCACCCCAATGCCATTGGCATTGGGGGGACAATTCCATGATCTTAGACATGTTACATGGCCATGTTTGGAGTTACCATTGTGACGCCATACATAGGTAGTGACCTATGTATAGTGCATGCATTTAATGGTGTCCCCGCACTCACAAAGTCCGGGGAATTTGCCCTGAACGATGTGGGGGCACCTTGGCTAGTGGCAGGGTGCCCACACACTAAGTAACTATGCACTCAACCTTCACCAGGTGAAGGTTAGACATATAGGTGACTTATAAGTTACTTAAGTGCAGTGGTGAATGGCTGTGAAATAATGTGGCCGTTATTTTACTCGAGCTGCACTGGCGGGCCTGTGTAAGAATAGTCAGATCTCCCTATGGGTGGCAAAAGAAATGCTGCAGCACATAGGGATCTCCTGGAACCCCAATACCCTGGGTACCTCAGTACCATATAATAAGGAATTATAAGGGTGTTCCAGTATGCCAATGTGAATTGGTGAAATTGGTCACTAGCCTGTTAGTGACAATTTGGAAAGCAGAGAGAGCATAACCACTGAGGTTCTGGTTAGCAGAGCCTCAATGAGACAGTTAGGCATCACACAGGGAACACATACAGGGCACATACTTATGAGCACTGGGGCCCTGACTGGCAGGGACCCAGTGACACATAGACTAAAACAACATATATACAGTGAAATATGGGGGTAACATGCCAGGCAAGATGGTACTTTCCTACAGTGGGGACACCTGGCATCCTGTGACTGCCAACCACAGCCCAAAAATGGTTGATAGTTAAAGCCCCACATTTAATTCTTGATGAGTGGCTCCGGCCGGTTTCCCTTGTTGTGCTGGGCTGACATGCAGCTTTTCTTCTTTTTTTTTTTTTATTGTTTTTTTCTTCTTCCAACAACATACACATGAACATCCCATATGCCACATTATTACACCATTATGTATTCATTTTACACACATTTATAGAAAAATGAGCATATAGACGGTACGCACCCTCCCCGTTATCCCTGTTGCTTGTACCTGGGCCGGTATCAACTAATGAATATATACTATTACTGGTGCCCACCCATCCTCTCAACGAGTCTCAGTTTACTTCTCATTTTTTCCTCTCATCTGTGAGGTTCCCCTGTAGACTTGCAGCGATGGGGAGGAGCCCACGGTTTCCTCCACTTGGCCACATAGGTGGTCCCATTATTGACCCCGTAAGTGGGTGCAGATAGCGTACTTTCCAGATTCTGGAGCAGATACATGTTTAGTGGCTCCCATATATCCCATATATCCTTAGAACGCGAGCTGAGGGTAATAATTTGGCCTAAATTCCAGCTGATCTTTACAGTATATCAAATCAGATAACCATTCTTTGAATTTGGGTGTCCTTCCTCTTCCCCATCTACATGCTGCCCTCCGTTTTGCCAGTAGGAGACCTAAGTCCATATATCTGCGATGTCTAAGTATGAATATGTTATCTGGAGGGTCACTGTAGGAAAGTAGCCTCTTTCTAGCATGGTTACCCCCACTTTTGGCCTGTTTGTGTGTCAGTGTGTTTTTACTGTGTCACTGGGGACCCTGCTAGCTAGGACCCCAGTGCTCATAGATAAAAACCTATATGTCAGTGTGTTTTGCCTGTCTCACTGGGATCCTGCTAGCCAGGATCGAAGTGCTCATAGTTTGTGGCCTAATGTGTATGCCTGTGTAGTGCCTAACTGTGTCACTGAAGCTCTGCTATCCAGTACCTCAGTGCTTATGTCCTCTCTGCTTTTAAATTTGTCACTGTAGGCCAGTGACTTCATTATTCAACTTCAATTGGCATACTTGACCCCCCCCCCCTTATAAGTCCCTAGTATATGGTACCTAGGTACCCAGGGCATTGGGGTTCCAGGAGATCCATATGGGCTGCAGCATTTCTTTTCCCACCCATAGGGAGCTCAGACAAACCCTTACACAGGACTGCCACTGCAGCCTGCGTGACATAACGCACAAGTTATTTCACAGCCATTTTCACTGCACTTAAGTACCTTATAAGTCACCTATATGTCTAACCTTCACTTTCTGAAGGTTAGGTGCACAGTTATTTAGTATGAGAGCACCCTTGTACTATCAAAGGTGCACCCACATAGTTCAGGGCCATTTCCCTGGACCTTGTGAGTGCGGGGACGCCATTACACGCATGCACTACATATAGGTCAATACCTATATGTAGCTTCACAATGGTAACTCCGAATATGGCCATGTAACATGTCTATGATCATGGAATTGTCCCCCCATTCCAAATCTGGTATTGGGGAGCCAATTCCATGCATCCTGGGGGCTCCACCATGGACCCCAAGTACTGCCAAACCAGCTCTCTGAGGCTTGCACTGCAACAACAGCTGCTGCCACCTCACAGACAGGGTTCTGCCCTCCTGGGGTCTGGGCATCCCCGTCCCAGGAAGGCAGAACAAAGCATTTCCTCTGGAAGCAGGGCGTTACACCCTTGCCCTTTGGAAATAGGTGTTACAGGCTGGGGCCGTGGAACATCTTTTGCATCACACAGCAACCCGCTGGCATCTTCCTAGGGTGCATTTTTGCTGTCTTCTACTAACTAGGGACTCTTCTTTTGCACCCTCTTCTGGGTTTGCAGGGGCTCATGTCCTTCCTGGAACTTCTTACGACTTCTGGACTTGGTCCCCTTCCTTTGCAGGTCTTCGGGTCCAAAAATCCAGCAATTGTTCTTTGCAGACTTGATTGGCTGCTGCAAAATCATAAAAACGAGGTGTAGTGTGTCCTAAGGAAACTTGCAGTACTTTACTCCTGCTTTTCTGGGCTCTGGGGTGGGGTAATTTGCTTACCTTTACTGTAGTCTTACTCTCCCAGCGATTCCGCACCCACTACACTTGTCTAGGGGGAATTTGTGATTCACATTCCACTTTTTTAGTGTATGGTTTGTGTTGCCCCAGACCTATTTTCTCCCATTGCATTCTATAGGGTTTCCTACTGTTTGCATTTTTCTATGACTATTTCCTTGTCTAATTTTGGTGTCTAGTGTATATATTGTGTATAATACTTACCTCCAGAAGGAGTATGGTCTCTAAGATATTTTTGGTACTGTGTCACCCAAATAAATACCTTTATTTTTGGTAACACTGAGTATTGTCTTTACTTATGTATAAGTACTGTTTAACTATAAGTGATATTGCATGACCCTTGCATGTCTCCTAGTTCAGCCTAAGCTGCTCTGCTATAGCTACCTCTGCCAACCTAAGCTGCTAGAACACAACTACATTCACTAACAAGGGATAACTGGACCTGGTGTAAGTACCCAAGGTACCCACTACAAACCAGGCCAGCCTCCTGCAGTCACAGATTTCCAATATGGTTTTATCTGAGAGTGTTGTGCAAATAGTGGTGGCTAGTGTCTCACAACCTCCCCTTAGAAGCGTGCCCATGCATATTTACCCTTGAATAAGACCTCCCGCTCCACCGTCTCCTGATAGTCTGTTAGTGCATCCCGTAATCACCGAGCTATGTCTGGCGTATGTGTTGTGGCCAGTGTGGATTCTAGATTTTTAATTTCTGCTTCTTTGCGGGCTAAGGTGGATCGGATATCTCGCAGGATTCTGTTGCCTTTTACTAAACAGATTCCTCGCACTGTGACCTTGAAAGCCTCCCAAATTGTGCCTACTTTGGATACTGTGCCCCTATTCCTGTACAAAAATTCTTCTATCTCCCTTCTGATTTCCTCACGAAAGGGGTCATCCAATAGCATATTTGGGGATAGCTGCCATTTAGCAAGTGGAGAAGTTGTGACGGGTAACTCAAGCTTGAGCATGACCGGTGAGTGGTCGGAATATGTGCGGGCCAGGTGTATGATCTCTCTAACCCAAGGCACCTCAGCTTGAGAGATGAACCAGTAGTCTAACCTAGACCAGCTGGAGTGTACAGTAGAGTAATAAGTACCCTCTCTGTCCTGCGTATGCAGCCAGCGCCAACAGTCAACCACCCCGTTTGCAGATACATCAGTATTCAGGTGATCCGCAGCTCTGTTACGGGAGGGTGCCACGCCAGTGCCCCTGTCCACTAGTGGCTAGGTTGAAGTCTTCCCCCCCAGAGTAGATATGTTGAGCTTATAATCCTTCACATTACTCCAGAAAGTATCAAAGAATGAGGAGTCATCCACATTAGGCCCGTAGCAGTTAACTATTGTGATAGATCGCTGCACCATCCTGCCCCAGAGAATGGTGTATCGTCCCTGTGGATCGTTTCAAACACCCTGATGTATGTATGGGGTGCCTTTACGTATTAAGATTGCGGTTCCTCGAGAATAGGAGGAATAGGTGGTGTATTGTTGAGATGAAGCCCAACGTGTCGGAAATGAGATTTCTGTCCCAGGTGCAAAGTGTACCCCTTGTAGCAGTGTTAAATGAGTGTTATGTCTCTAAATATGCTAATATGTGTTGTTTCTTGCGTGGATCGCCCAGCCCTTACATGTTCCATGTACGTCAGTTTAGTATATGACCAGATCTAGCTGGCTGGTTTTCCGCCCTATTTACTGACATCTGGTGATGTGTATGTGGGCAGGTGTAGGAGGCTGGCCTGGCTTGTAGTGGGTACCAATGGTACTTACACTTTATGCCAGGTCCAGTTATCCCTTATTAGTAGAGTGTAGTAGTGTTCTAGCAGCTTAGGCTGATAGAAGTAGCTATAGTAGAGCAGCCAAGGCTGAACTAGGAGACATGCGAAGCTCATGCAATACCACTTGTATCATATAGGTACTATATCATAAGAAAGACAATACTCATAGTTACTAAAAATAAAGGTACTTTATTTTAGTGACAATGTGCCAAAAATATCTCAGAGGTTCTACTCCCTTAGAAGGTAAGTAACATACACAATTAACCAAATCAGGTAAGTAAAACAGTTAGAAAGTAGTGCAAACACTGTAAAACACAATAGGATGAAATAGGCCTAGGGGCAACACATACCATATACTAAGAAAGTGGAATGCGAACCAAGAATGCACCCCTAGGCAAGTGTAGTGTGTAGAAGGTCGCTGGGAGTGTGAGAAAACTCTAATGGTGTAAAGGAGACCCCACCCGAGACCCTGAAAAGTAGGAGTAAAGTACTACTATTTCCCCAAAAACACACTAAAGTCGTGATAAAGGATTTTGCAAGGACCACAACAGACTGCAAAGCACTGAAGACGGATTCCTGGACCTGAAGACCTGCAAAGGAAGGGGACCAAGTCCAAGAGTCGCTGAAGTGTCCAGGGGGGCAGGACCCCCTAAACCCCGGGCGAAGGTGCAAAATGGCTGCCTCCGGTTGGAAGAAGCTGCAGGTTTTGCAACAACGAAAGGAGATAGGAAGTTCTTCTTCGTGCGGAAGATGTCCCACTGCGCGCTGGTGGATGCAGAGTTGTTTCCTTGGCAAAATACCCCAAAAAAGCCTGCAGAGAAAACCCCAGAGAGCTGGTTTGGCAGTACTGGGGGTCCATAGTGGAGCCCCCAGGATACATGGAGTTTGCTCCCCAATACCAGATTTGGAATGGGAGGACAATTCCATGATCTTAGACATTTTACATGGCCATATTCGGAGTTACCATTGTGAAGCTACATATAGGTATTGAACCTATATGTAGTGCACACGTGTAATGGTGTCCCTGCACTCACGAAGTCTGGGGAAATGGCCCTGAACTATATGGGGGCACCTTTGCTAGTGCAAGGGTGCACTCACACTTAGTAACTTTGCACCTAACCTTCAGCAAGTGAAGGTTTAGACGTATAGGTGACTTATAAGTTACTTAAGTGCAATGAAAATGGCTGTGAAATAACGTGTTCGTTATTTCTCTCAGGCTGCGACGGCAGTCCTGTGTAAAGGTTTGTCTGAGCTCCCTATGAGTGGCAAAAGAAATGCTGCGGCCCATATGGATCTCCTGGATCCAATGCCCTGGATACCTAGGTACCATATACTAGGGCCCTATAAGGGGGGTCCAGTATGCCAATTGAAATTGGTAAATGTAGTCACTAGCCCATAGTGACAAATTTAAAGGCAGACAGCATGAGCACTGAGGTTCTGATTAGCAGAGCCTCAGTGACACAGTTAGGCACTACACAGGCATACACATTTAGGCCACAAACTATAAGCACTGGGGCCCTGGCTAGCAGGATCCCAGTGAGACAGGCAAAAATATACTGACATGCATGTAAAACTGGGGGTAACATGCCAAGAAAGATGGTACTTTCCTACAGCTGGTTGTAGTTTGAGGGGGCTGGCAGTGCGTATGCATTCAAGAATTTCTCGTGTGTGTAGTAAAGGTGCGAGTATGTGCAGCTTTGGGTAACTTTTAAACTTCCCCTCCTTCCCACACTGACATTCCAATTTCGTCAGGAACGCCCTTCCCCTTGAAATCCCAAACCATAGCTAAACGATGAATCCCAAAGGGTAATGGTGTTTTTCCTAATGAGGGTCAGCCAAAGGGCTGCACATGGACCTGCCACAAAAGAGAGGGTGCCCGGGTGGTCTGTAGTGTGCCCAGGAGAATCTAGCATTAACGTGCCGTCCACTGCCTCTGGTGCAGTGCAGGCCGTCTGTCCGCTCTCTCTGACGACAGTTTTTGGATGTTAGGAGATTATTGTGGGTGGCAACATAGGGTGGTGCAGCATCTCCTCCCTGGCTTCCTTCGGGGGTTGTTATCAATCTCTGTTCCAGCTGCTCATGCTCTCGGCCCCCCATGAGGTCAGTCTTGATCTGACAAAGCCGAAGATGATCCCGGTCCAGTGCGGGTCTGGTGCTGTGGTGACCTCTTCTCTCAGTTGCGGTTTACATATTCACTGGCGTGTTGGGGAGTGGCAAATATTAGGTCTTTACCCTTGTGTGTGATCTTCAGGCGGGTGGGGTAGAGCATTCCACAGGGCATATTTGCTTGTCTCATTTTCTGTTTGACCATGGCGTATATTTTCCGAGCCTCCTGCACTGCCAACATGAAGTCCGGATAGATTGATAGCTTGTTACTTTAAAATTTCAGGGGATGTTGTTCACAAGCCATTCTTAGTGCAGTGTCCCTGTAGTTCAGCAGGCGTGCGATTATCGGATGGGGTGGCACCCTCGGCGGCGGCCTCGTCTTCAGGGCTCTGTGTGCTCTTTCTACCACTAAGATCTTAGAAAAAGCCTCTGCTCCAAACATTTTGGTAAGTAAGCGTTCCACAAACTGTTCCATGTGCCCGATATCTGTGGACTCTGGGATGCCCACTATTCCTCCTGGATCTTGTTTCTAGGCCTTCGTTTTTGGTCGCAGTTAGTTTTAGAACTTTGTCCATTGGCAGTAGTTGTTCACTTTTAGCCTGCACTGTGTCTTCGACATTTGAAATGCCCTGTTCAGCCTCAGATAAACGCCCAGCGTGATTCCCCAGCTTGTTTGTGAGCAAGTCTAAATGGGCATTCATATTATCCATCTTACTGTCAATTGAGGAGAGGCTGGATTGCATTCCTTTTCCCCATTTCTGAGGTTTCCCCAGTGTTGGTAGAGTATGTGTATCGTTATCCATGTTGTCCAGCTGCGACCTGGTCAGTGTTTTGGCCCCGAACTGTAGTTTGGCTTGTCTCACATCTGATTTTTCCCATCACCGCTGACTGTGTCTCCACCCCTCTTTAGCACGATGTCTTCTCCGCCAGTGTCAGCTCCCCCACTGGGCAGTAGCCGGATCCACACACTGGCGGAGCCTCTCAGCCCACGTTGCGCAGAGCAGCCGGGTAGTGACCCACCACAAGCCGCAGCCGCGCCACTTGGCCAGAAGCACTGCAGTCCTCTGTCTCCCACTTCGGTCGCCCGTCAGGGCCTAGTGGGCTGTGTCCTCACCATTCGTACGCTGGATCAGCCCAGCTCCATATTCGTGTTGCTCTACAAGGGGGCTTTCACCTTTCTATGTGGGCCTCACCAATGGCCCGCTGCCCTGCTCCCTCGGCCTACACCACTGTGCATTGTAGAATCTCCAGCTTGCTTCAGGATGGGGGCTCCCCCTTGCCGCCCCAGGCTCAGCACCTCCTCCCGCATCAGGAGGTGGCAGCGCAGGTCTCCCCAGATCTCTCCTCTCTGCAGCCTCCGCCGCAAGCTCGTTCCAAGGCCTCTACACCGTCCGCTTCTCTTGTCTCCGGTAATCCCGCTGGCGGCCTCTCCGCCTTCCGTAGTGCAAGCCACTGTGTCCCCCGGCCCTCCAAGAAGACTACTCGGCAAGGCAGTCGGTGCACGGGCAGGTCTCCTACAGGCTTCACCTCTTAGTGGCCTCCACAGCACTTGCGTCCCGAGGCCTCTCCACCATCAGCTCCTTGTATCTCCTGTGGTCCCAAAGGCGGACTCACCGCCCCCCCACAGATAAGGCTGCAGTACCTCTTGGCCCCACGGTAGGCCGCTTATCCCAACGAGGCAGCTGGTTATGCACCTCCTTTCCCTCACCGCTCCGAGTGGGCCTATTTGTCCCTGAGCGAGCCCCTGCAGCAGCATGGTTCGGTGTTCGCCTTTGCATGGATCTTTTGACCGGCCTTATTTCTCCGCTGTCAACCATTAATTCTTAGGGGCAAGTTGGATGGCATTTTGTTTTCCCTGGGGAGGATTATGACGGATTGTGCATCCGGGCCACGAGAGCCTCACAAAAGTGCGGTCATCTTGCTCGCCAGCTCTCTGGCGCCACCCCTGACTTGCAGCTTTTCTTTTTGTTTTTTTTAATTCTTGGCGATGCCCGGTCCCACTTGGGAACCACATATGCCTTGTTATGGTGGAGGCTGCTAGGGAGTCTACCCCATGCTGTCAGCCTTGTCCTCGGCTGCCGGTTGAGCGGCACCTCTTCCACCTGCCTGCCCCTGCATATTTCTTTCCTGGTGGCCGTCCTGGTTCCTCAAGGCACAGCTAGCGGGGGACACTTCCATCACTGTCTGAGAGGGGCACAGGGGGAGGTGGATTGTGTGGCACCGCTCCCCATGTTCCTCTTGGAACTGTGGCTCAGAAATGGGTTCCCAGACCCCCTCATTTTCCTCTTGGGAGAGCGCAACATCTCTCCCCCACCTCCATGCAGTGTTGCGATCCAGAGCTGGTATCCTGTGCCCCTCACTTGGTTTCTCTGGGGGTGCGATGTGCTTGCCCAGATTTCTTTGTTGGCAGGGGCTTGGGGATGGGGTTCTAGGTTCCTCATTTAAAAAGCCAGCCTGGGGTTTAGGATCCCCAGGCCTCTGGAGCTCTGGGGAGGGAGACCCAGGCATACCCCCTCTAAGATTGTACATTTATAAGGCCCCTTGCGTCAACCCCCTGGCCCACACCTAGATCTTTTTTTCAAACCTTGCAGCAGAACCCCATGTACTCCATGTTCTAGCTGGAGTGGATCAGAGGTCAGATCCTTTTCCCTTCGATATCTCAGGGTCTTTTGGGCCATCGTGCTTGGCCATTTTGCTGCTTGTGGCAAGCTCTATGCTCATGGCTTCTCAAGCAGCATACTTTGCAGGGAAGTAGTTCCAGTGGTGTCCTTCGCCTCCTTTTCTCCTTTTTTCTTCTAGTGCTTCTCTTCCCCTTGGTGCAGAAGTCCATGTCTTCCCACAACTGTCCTTAGGGGTCTATGGGGACCAGCTTCCATGGTCCTGCGGAGAGACCCACGGGTCCTGGGATCCACTGTAGGCAGAGTCCTTAGTCCAGGTGGGAATTGGGGGTTCCTCCTTCTAGTTGTTCATGGCTGCCACCTCTAAGTCCCAATGTTCAGCGGCAACAAAAAGCACTCTCTCCCCCTAGTGCAAGGTTTCTTTAAGTGGGGTTGGGAAGTTCTAGAACTCAGACACCTGGGGCCAATCCTAATGTGCAATCATCTTCCCTCCCTTGTCCCAACCCTCCTTCAAAGAACGCTAGGACAATTCAAGATGGCGACATCCAGGAGTCACTAGTCACATCTTATCTGGAGGCCTGATCTCCGACCCTGGCTGACATCACTGCCTCGGCCTTTCCTACTAAAAAGAAGCATTCTCCTGTGCAGGCTCCAGAGGTCTTGGGTCTCTGCTGCTGGAGAGCTATGTAATTAACTTGGCACAGCAAAGTGAGAAAAGTCCTGGGCTCTGATCCTGAGCTGAGCCATAGAAATATGACTATTCTAGATGACCCATAACATTTAAAAATATTTTCTTGGAAATTGCAGATTTGATCTTGGCGCACATATTCCACCCTATTTCGCAATGTCACTGTAGGCCAAAGGTAAGTGATAATGCACTATCATTAGTCAGATTGGCTCCTGTGTGTATCATAAAGTGTCACTGCAGACAAGACAGTAAACCACACTAACTTTCCCTATGAGTGTCCCCTAATATTAAAGGACTACCACAGGATAATATGTAAACCTGCAGAGTACCCTTTGCGCCAGGTCAGATATGTGCAATAACCGGGCTGCACACAACAGTAGTCTTCCATGCGCAGCCCTCGTGTGCACACGTATAACCAGCCACATGCTCCTTACACTTGCTGCATTGCAGCAGCTTTATCTTAAAAGGCAGAGTCTGACAGTAACATGCTCTGTCCATTGATGATGTGTTTACCGTGGATGAGTCACGAGTTGTGAGGCTCACCCACAGTAAAAAGTTCAAAAACCATGTTGTCAAAAAATGAAAAATCTGGGTAGATTATATGGGAAGAACCCATTTCGTTACAGATGGGAAAAATAGGAGTCGGCATTGGTATGCAGAATGAGGAGAAGGCTCCCATAAGAACTTCAGGTGCCGTGACACTCAATTTACCACCTCTGAAAAGCAACAGTCGTATACCTTTAATTCAAGAAACTGACTGACTGACTCAGTGATTAAAATTAAACGTTTACAACTCCTTTTCAGGGAGCTAGCAGTGCCAGAAAGAGGCGGGCATGGTCAACTACCCGCAGCGCACCTTGCAGTCCTGGGTTTGTGAGTAGAGAGCACCTGGATGTAATCTAAATTATTATCAAATAGAGGGCTCCTTTCCTTTGTGGCCATCAAAATAATTGTATGCTATAGCTATACGACCCCTAGTTTTGGAGGTGCCACATTTCTAGACATGGGCATTCAGTTAACAAACAAATAACCTAATGCATTCTGGAAGTTGTAGCCTTGCTTCATTTCCATTGAATGAGTTGCACCAAAGTACCGGGTATCAGTATTTTATAAGAGGGAAGTCACAACCAGGGACTCTACCGCATCTGGTGCTGGGCGCACTGCTGATCTGGGGCACACCAGTGGAAGTCAAGCGAGGAGAAGGGTGACTTTCCTCTCCTCCCATGTGTCAAAGTTACTGGGTGGTGTTTTGAAAGCTTCCCCTCCCTTTCCTGCTCTGCATATTGAATAGTAGTTTATCGACTCAGAAGGCCCTGGTGGTACCGTTATCAGTAAAGACTGACTTAGAGGTTGCACTTTTAGCATTTGAAGTACTGAATAGAGTTAATCTAGCGAGCACCAAAACACATCATCTGACATTTCTCCTCCCCACTCCGACAGACATGGGCTGTTAATAAATTTTTCAAACTGTGACTCCTACATTTTAGTATTATTTATGTAGCTCAGAGTATGTCAGAGCCCTTTTCATTATGATTTTGAAGTAAAAGTAATAGCATGCATGGTATGACAGGAATGTACATAGATGCGGACGGAGTGACTCCACCACACAGCTGTGTGACAGGTGATGAGCACTACATGTACCTGTTGCTGCAATCTGGTAACGTTATTTGTGAGTTTTTGTGGGGCATGCTGTACTCCCCTGTGTGTACAAGTGCTTTGCATCCGGTAATGCGATGATAACATTGATTATCCCCATAAGTACTGTGTACTTCAGTGAGGTTAATTAGGACTCCCCAGCATGGTACTGGAAGACCTCACTTATTCCATATATCAAATCAGTATGTGGAGGATTTACTAACAGTTGGGCTGGGGCATGTCTCAAAGCTCCACAGTGGCACAGGATGGGGGCGGCTTCCACAGAAAGTGGAGGTGTATTGCATGCATTCCTATTGTTTGAGGGTGTACACCTGACACTGAATTGAAGAACAATGGAGACAGGGCTCTCCTTAGAAATTCAATGATGGCCTTGTTAGGAAGTGACTGCTGATTACTTGTTTTTCCTGAGCCCTGCAGGTTCAGTAGATTGTAAGTGTGAGTTGGACTATAGTTTCTGTAGCTGGGCATGAGGTTTCTAGGCAGGGCCTTTCCTTTGTGTGACTGGTTACTGCTGCAGGAAAACGGAATGACAGCCAGATGCAAGATCTCACACTTTAGTGTGCTTATGTTGTGAGTGCTTTAGATTGGAGACAGCCCCAGTGCTGACTGTCTTGAGATGCATTATTTTACACAAACTCACTTAAACAGACTTTGGTCTCCTTCAGTCTTCCCTGATCATTAGAGGGAAAGGGGATGAGCATGTCTAACACCAACATTTAGATACAATGTTCCTATTGTGTTTTCGTTCCATCAGATGTTGTGGGAAAATGAAAACATATTTTAAAATTCTAATTACCCTGTGGGCGATAATGTTTTGTGTGCGTGCTGGAGTTCCATTTTGCAAGGAAGTAGTCTTCTGCAGTTCTGCCTGCTCAATCAGCCTCCGTAAGATCTGCCACATAGACACTGGAGTAAATGCATGGAATAGTTTCCTGTTAAGCGCAAGCCTAAGCCTAGTAACCAACAATAATCTAAATAAAAAATAATCTTTAACCCTGAGTTCTGGAGCAGAGTGCTACCCAGAGTAAAGCACTAATATTGCCTTGTTAGGAGTGGTAAGTGCTGTATAAACGCAATTACAATACAATATATACCCAAGACTAAAATGTATATCGTAACACTCAGCAGTCAGGTGATTTTATTTCATACGTGCTGCATAATAGTCCCCTTTTCTGTTTGACAATCTTACACTCACATCAGACAAAACCTCTAAGGGTCACATCCATCACCTAATAATGTACCTGTCAACAGCAATAAACCACTCGTTACCATCTAACGAGACATGGAACAACTGAAGAGATGTGCCACAAGCTCCTGTCCAATAAAGGAGTTTGATTTAGTTAACCACTCCAGGTGCCTACTAGCTACATATTACAGCTGCATCTCTACATATCACAATGTCAATAAGAAATGAGATGATACTAACAAAGTCCATCCCAGCAGATCTCGCCACTATTTTTCACCTTTAACTTATGCCTGCTCTGGACCATAAAATGTTAAAATATCTCAGAATAGGCCAACCAGTTCAATAACCATCTAAGTGACCATAAGAAATCTAACTTCTAACCATAAGAAATACCATAAAGGTATCTGCAGAGCAGCTCAAAGCTGCCAGCCTACTGAAAACATAAACTGTGTACCTGTCTCTCCCACTCCTTCATTTATCACACTGATGAGCGCTGCGTCCTTGATTAACACTAAACCATACCTCAGTGGTCCTTATGTACGGCACAGAAACACTTCCCTCACAGGATCAAACGAAATATAATACACTTACAACCACTTACCCTACAGGTTGTAGCATACTGGCAGGGGCATAGGGGGGCGATGCTTTTCCACCCTTATGGAGGAGCTGCCCCTGGGCACTGTCTTCCCAACGGTTCGCCTCCCGTGGGTTACCGCAACACTTCAGTGGAAACAGAGGAGATATAGTGCATGATTTACTTTGTTAGGTGGGCGGCCTAGATGTGGAAGATGATACTGACAGTAGTTCATAGGCACACGCAACGTTCTTTGCTTTTAGGAAGCCTGCTCTCCTCAGCTTGATATTATTTGATTTTTTATCATTGTGTTCATCTGTAAAGGCATCTCAGTGAGCTGTCACTCGATACAGAGACGTGTGAACAGGGATTCTTGGATTACAACCCAGGCAGCAACAATTCAACCTGCGATCCTTATGCGACTTAGTAACATAATATATTCTGAGCTGATGGCAAGTTAGAACTATGCTGTATTTGCAAAGCTTTTTAGGGTCCTAGTTCCAGAACTGCATGTCAACCTGTTACAATTCAGAATTGTTACGATATGTTTATGATACAAGACAGGATGAATAGTGAGTTTTGTTGTAGGTTTATTGAATAAAATTGTCACCAACCTTGTAGGACAGCTTACAGTCACAGCCAACAGTTCACACCTACCACAGCTGGAACTTTCCTCATTCTTAGTTGACATGTATGCTTCTAGAAGGTGGATAATAATAACTCCCTCAGACATTAACTACAGCATATGTCCTCCCCAACAATGAATAAAAACAGGTGATAAATGTAATTTCCAGATACAGCAGGAAAGAGTATTGAACTAAAGTGAATCACTATAATGCACAATTATATAACTAGGAATATAAACTTTAATACAAACTAAATACCACAGAATGAATCTTATAACTTAGAAAACAAAATAAAATGTTACTTTGATGATCAAACTAGAAAATAATTATGACAATATACTTTAATACATCACAAAAACCTTCCACTGGACAAGTCTAGGAGACGGTTTAGCATCATATTTTTGTTTGTGTTTTGTTTGTGTAACTCCAATCATAGCCATGTCATGATGTCCTAGAATCTTCACCTGGGATTAAATAACAGTTATCTTGATCCACACCATCCCACTTTACCAATCTGTACATAATCCAAACATTACCATTATTCAGTCTGACAACATTCTTCATGACCACCTTATATCACAAAAGACCCCATGAAAGCTGGCCAGCCTTTTGTTCCCCACAAACCTAGGCTTTTCATCAAAACTGTATTACCAACCAGCCAGGGTAAATGTTTGACACAGTTCTTCAGATCTTCTTTTGTATGTGCATTGGTATCTTTACCTCCGTAATGCACTCTTGCTCTTCTATTCATCTGTATTCTTCCCATCACTCAGTTCTTTAGATACATGAATATCCCCACACGTCTAAGCAGGATCTTACTTGGTGTTCCCTAACCTTCATCACGTCCAAAAGAAGGGTGATTTGAAAGTCACAGTGCCCACCATACTTCTCGTAGAACTTCTGTTAAAGTCACCCTAAGCACAGCTGCTTTTTGCACACTCAATTTAACAAACCTAATAATGCGCTCAGCAAGACCATTTGCCCTTGGAAAATATAGTTCTGCTTTGAGATGCTTTATGGAGAGACTCTTTAACAGATACTGCATCTTTTGTGAAATCAGATGAACTCCATTGTCTGTCTCTTAAGTTATTAGGAACCTCTTTATGGGTAAACTCCTCCTTTAAAAAAATAATAATAATAATTACTGTTCTACTATCAATTGACCCATAAAGACATGTAATTGAATAAATGTTTTACATATTGTCCTCCTGGAGGCAACATGTGAAAGGACCAACAAAATCCAATCACAACTTCTTCCAGGGATCCCACAGAACTTCAACATGAGACATGGGGCCGTTTGAAAACATTTGTGCTTTTATCATTCCTGGCACATGAAGCAATCCTTGACAACCTCTTCAACTTGACAGTCCAACACAGGCTCCCAGAACAGCTCTCTTAGGCTAGCTTTGGTGAGACTCCTTCAAGGTGATCCTCGTGCACCAAATTCACCACTTTGTCTCTTAAAACTTTAGGTAGATTCATCCATGTCCCCCTGAATATTTTTCTCGAGTCCAGTTTAACTCCTCTTTCACATTAAGCCCTTCAGAGAGAGCCTTATACTCCATCTTTCTTTCCACAATAAATTCTCTGACGTTTTAACTTATGCATCTTCCTCTCATGACAGTCGCGTCATCCTCCTAAATTGCCCTCTCCTGAATCCAGTTTAACATAGCATTTATCAGACACTTCAACATGTCTATCAGCAGGTAATCTGGACAGATAGTTTACTGCTTTGTTTTTAAGGCCAGATGGTTGTTCCATCTATAAATAAACTCACTCCAGCCTTCCATCCACCTCTTGAATCTGGGAGTGACATCCTCCTCATTTCTAGTGGAGAATACCTGTATCAGCGGTCTGTGATTAGTTCTAACCACAAAATGCATTCCCCACAATTAAAATTTATAACGCTTAAATGCCCACACGCTGGCTCGATCCTCTCTCTAAGTTACCAAATACAGTTCCTCTGCACCCTTGAGTAAACATGAAGCAAATGTCCCAACTTGCTTCACCATCCACAAATTGTGACAATATGGCACCAATACTTTTAAGATTAGCATCAGTTGTCAAAGTGTTTTTTACATCGAATTGCCCAGTTGCGGCCATCTAGCCAATGCTGCTCTAAAGATCTTTAAAGCCTTTTTAGGCTCATCAATACCATCAAATTTGATGCCCTATTTAAGTAACGCTCTGATGGGTTGGGTTACACTTGAGAAATTTGGAATCAAAAAACTCAGCCAGTCCCAGGAAAGATGTAACTTGTTCTTTATCTTGTGGTGATGGTACTTTTAAGTTAGATTCAACCAACTCTAACTTAAGTTTGATCCCTTCCACAGAGATAGTGTTGCCCAAATAAAAGACTGAAATGACTCTAAACATGCATTTCTCTTTATTTGAGTGTAAGACCTGCCTCAGCTAACTTTCCCAAAAGTTGCTTGGGTTTGTTATCATGTTCTTTCATGTCTTTCCCATAAATCAAGGTTTCATCTTGGAAGAAAAGAACATGTGATATTCCTCCTAACACCTTTGATATCACTCTTTGGACACACGCTGCTGCTCATGCCAACCCAAACAGCATTCTGATAAACTGGTAAGCACCTAATAGTGCCACAAATGATATAAGGTGCCTATATTTGTTATGCCGTTTCACCTGATGGTACTTGGATGAAAGATCCATAACATTAAACACACTCGCACCACCAAGCATAGTCAGTGCTTCAGAAATTTTGGGAAGAGATTTGTGTTCAACCCATTCATGTTTGTTTAAGGCCCTAAGATCCACACACTTCTTGGTTTGTTTGCCATCATCTTAACATGCCAAAACAACTGGAGCAAGCCACTTTGAAGATTTAGGCGGTCATTCCAACCGCGGCGGGCGGCAGTAGCCGCCCGCCATGCGGGTACCGCCGAATGACCGCACTGCGGTCAAAAGACCGCGGCGGCCATTCTGGCTTTCCCGCTGGGCCGGCGGGCGACCGCCAAAAGGCCGCCCGCCGGCCCAGCGGGAAAGACCCAGCAACGATGAAGCCGGCTCCAAATGGATCCGGCGGAGTTGCTGGGGTGCGACGGGTGCAGTGGCACCCGTCGCGATTTTCAGTGTCTGCTTTGCAGACACTGAAAATCATTATGGGCCCCCAGGGGCCCCACAACACCCGTTCCCGCCATCCTGTTCCTGGCGGTTTTTACCGCCAGGACCAGGATGGCGGGAAGGGGGTCGGAATCCCCATGGCGGTGCTGCAAGCAGCGCCGCCATGGAGGATTCCTTGGGCCAGGGGTAAACCGGCGGGAAACCGCCAGTTGCCCTTTTCTGACCACGGCTTTACCGCCACGGTCAGAATGGCCCAGGAAGCACCGCCAGCCTGTTGGCGGTGCTTCCGCGGTCCCTGGCCCTGGCGGTCATGGACCGCCAGGGTCGGAATGACCCCCTTAGTTTCCTCAATTATACCCCGTGGTTAACCTGTGAATCTCCTTTCTCAAAGGTTCTAGCATGAGATTGTGAACCTTCCTAACTTTGTGCACACATGAAACGGAATTGCTTTTGAAAAATATTTTATGTTCAGAGCTCTTAAGAAGACCCAGATTGCCACTTGTTTGAGGCTGGCTCAGTATATGGTGTACACCTATAGGTGAGGCACCATGAACTGAGTGCAGGCAACCCTTAATGATAGTGTAGGAGGTTCTAGATAACCAGAGCTCTCAAAAGGGTAGCTATGGAGAGCAGGTAAGTCTTATCCAGGAGGATGCAAAGTGGTTGCAAATACCACAGAGGTCAGTCAGTGATGTACATATAGGAAAGAGCCACACCGGTTTAAGAAAAATATGTTATATTTATTGTAACACACACTCTGGAACTAACTTTAGTATATCTCCTAACCAGAGATATGAACATACAAAAATATAGTTAGCAACAGGTAAGTAAAGGCTTAAAATAACGTGGGCCCCTATTTAGGCGGGGCAAACCATATACAAAAAAAAAATGTAATGTGAAAATCACTCCCAACCCACACTACCATCCAAGGATCCCTACGACTGGCTAAGTACGAATACCCAAAAGGTAAGTAGGTAGGATCCCCAGTTGCCTTTATGCAAAGTTGTAATCCCGGGTCAGTGTCTATAGGATGACATGGGGAAGTCACAGTTGGAGTTTTTGCATTTTAAGACCTTTCCCAGAGGTCCCTGAGGACACCCATTGAGACAAGGGAGGTTGGATAGTGCCCCCCCTGTGGATACCCAGAACAGTGGTGTACATACACCAGGGAGTCCAGGTGCATAAAGGGATTAATTTGTGTTGAAACACCCTTTTGAGGTCATTGGGGACCTCAGTTGTCCAACTGCTGTTGTGACCCGTGGAACCCAGGTGTGGATTCCTGAAGAAGAGGATCTAAGGAAAGAGGGGACAGAGTCCAGACCACCCGGAGGTGCCAAAGCGGTGCAGGAAGACAGTGCCCACCCTTCTTGGAGATGCTTTCCATTTGGACGAAGAAGTGCAGCTGTGGAGTCCAGGTGATGCAGGAAGATCTCAGCAGTCGTCCACGAGCTGTGCTATGCCTGTCGTCGAATTGCAGAGTTGTCATTGGTCAGCGGGAACAACAGCAAGCCTTGGAAATGTAGGAAAGCATTGCATGGAGTTTGCAGGATTTGTGGGGACCAGCAAGGTCCAGGTGACCCAATTTTAACAGGTAGGGCAGGGCCAGCCCTCAGCAAGCAAGAGAGCCAGCACAAATTGTTGGCGCCTCCAGGTGGACCCTCTGGCAGGCAGCATAGGGAGTCAAAGGGAGGCCTCAGCAGCCCAGCAAAGAGGGATGCCCACATCACAGGAGTTGCAGAGAAGACATTGTACCTGGAGCCGTATAGTGCCGGAGGCTAGGGCTTCTTGGAGCTAGGAGGTCTCTGGACTGCAGTACCAACAAGCCTTGGCACAACAGACATGGTGAACAGGGGTTCCGGCCAAGCAGCTCCATTGAGGGACCACAGACTTATCAATTGCAAAGAGAACAGGTCAGACCTCTGGAGAGCCAAAAAAACGCCACCTGTGCTGTAGAGCCTTGAGGAGTCCGAGGGCTAGTAGAATCCACAAACTGGTCACCAGCTTTAAGGTGCCTGCAGATGCAGGGGAGGGAGGGACAAATTCGCTCCAAGGGAGATTCCTTCTTGCTTCCCAAGTGCAGGCAGAGACCATGTGACTGTAGTGGATGCACAGCCACAGAGGTTGCAGAAGTCCTGCAGAACTTGGAAACAAAGTTTCAATAGGAGCCCTCCTACTGGTTACAGTCTTGCTCTCGTTTCCAGCAAAAGAACAGCAGAGGTTCCAGTGTCCAGGTTGCAGAAGTGTCTTGCAGAGGAGACTTGTAGACAAATCTGAAAGTCTTGCAGACGAATCTGGGGTCCCGCCCTCAGGAAGGGGGTTGGACACTTACTGCAGTGACCCACCTCTTGGGGGGAGGGAGTGGGGATGTCACCCAGCTAGACTAACCAGTCAGATGCTACCAGGGGCCTCTGCTTATCTTATTTCCAAGATGACAGAGTCAAGTGGCCACCTGGCAGAGCTCTGTGCACCTCCCTAGGGGAGGAGCTGGACAAGGGGATGGTCACTACCCTGTCCGTTGTGTGGTTTCGTGCCAGAGTGAAAGCAAGGGGCTTCTGCACTGGAGTAAACCGGTTTATGCAAGGAGAGTACCAAATGTGCCCTTCAAGGCACTCTGGTGGTGCTCAGAGGCACCCCCACCCCAGCCCAGTGACACCTATTTCTTAAAGAGAGATGGTTACACCTCTCTTTTACAGGAAATCCTTTGTTATAGCTTCCTCTTCCAGAGTTAAGCTCAGTTGCAGGAGCACAGCTGGAATGCAGAACCTGCAGAGCTGTACAGGCAGATATGGAGGATCCCCTAGGAAACCCCCAGAGTACATGGGATCATGCAACTAACACTGGAATCAATGTAGTTGTGTGATTCCAACATGTTCGATACCAAACATGCAAGTTTGGTAAAGCCATTAAGTAGTTGGACATCCAGTGTTGACCAGTGTCCATTACATACCTTAAGATGGCTTCAGCACACTTACAAAGCCTAGAAATCGAGTCTAGGGTTTGTAGGGGCACCTTTGTTCATGCACGGGTGCCCTTGCACTGACAACCCTGCCCTTAGAGGTGACTTGTAGGGTCAGAGTGCAATGACCACGAAATAAGGCAAACCTTATGTCTGGGGTGAAAGGTCTATGCACCATTTAAAGCAGGCTGCAATGGCAGGCCTGCATTCATAGTTTGCATGGACTTCCATGGGTGGTACAATACATGCTGCAGCCCATGGGGGACGTCTGGTGTACCAGTGCCCTGTGTACCTTAGTATCATATGCTAGGGACTTACATGGGTGCACCAGTATGCCAATTGCAAGGTGTAAAAGTTAGTTACCAAATCAATTTATGGGAGGGAGCACTGACACAGGGGTCATGGTTAGCACGATCCCAGTGTACTACAGTCTAAACATACTGACACCAGATAACTATGTCCGAAAGATGGTACTTTCCTACACCGCTAAACACGCCCAAGTATCTATGTTAGTATATCTTCATGGTCCCGGTTTCCCTACATAGACATAACCTCTGGTAATGCATTGGCGTTCAATGTGATACCCATGTCACTCTGATGACACCACCATAAAAAGTCGTCTCTATTCCTGGCCACATGTACTATCCCTACTGTTTCTTTGTCACCAAATTCAATTCTCATAATGTTATAACCCAAGACATCAGTTTTAGTTTCCCCATATTTTACAGGAGCTATGTCAGGATAAAAGAGAGAAATGTACTCACTGACAAAGTCCCCCTCAGTTCTGGTCTTTCACTCTCGTATATGGTGAGCCAGAATTCGCCAACACCGTTATCTCTCTGCCATCCAGCCTAAAATGACAGTCAGGCATGGTAATTGGGCCAACATCTACTTCATTTGGATTGGGTTTGATATTCTAAAACATCTTGGTTAGATCTTCAGTTAACATATCAACAGTTCGACCCTTATAAACAGGGGCATAATGGCCCCTCTTCCCACGTTTTCTGCATATTGAATTCCCAGCATAGCCCTGAATGCTATTAGCAGATTGACCAGGATTACTACATTGGGAGCATTTCAAGTTAATGTTCTTGGTCACTTGCTGCTAGGCCTCTGTTTCTCTACAGATTAAATTCTTTAAATAGGCCATCCACAATCCTCCTTAGTTACCATAGCAACAGGATCACTAGACAATGAAAGAAGAAAATTGTGCATCTTATGCACCAAAGAGCTCATACATTACACACACTCAGTGATGGTAATTGCTTCTTTGAGGTCAGGATTTTTCACCACCAGCATTACTTCAACTCATGTGAGTACTCTTTACTAATTAATCCCTGTCTAAGGAGTCAGTTAAATGATCAAAGTCACAAGTGTGTGCTAATATTCTTAAACATGCCACATAGTTCCTGGCACTAATTTTGTCCATGGTTCATCAAGAAAACAATTGTCTCATCCAAAAATTACATTGACCCCTGCAATAAAAAGTTTTTCAAGCATCAACACAGATATGTCAACAATATCCCGTGGTTCATCTTCAGCATCCTTTAAGGGCATGGTCTTTAAACCTTTGTTAATATTACAGGATTCAACTGCTAGGTTATGTAACAGCACCCCTTGTTTTCTGGCCACAAAAAACGTTTCTCCACCAGTTTCTATAAGGTAGTCATCATAAAGGTTTTTCCATCTCTGCCAAGGTAACAGTGGTTCTCCTTTATCGGATAAGAAAACGAGGGATGAGCCATACTAGCTGCAGCCATTATGCATTTAAATTTTGATGAGGCTTATTTCAATATCAGTGCAAGTAGCAATATTAAACACACAGCTTCACAATGGTGTAAACAGATAATTAGTGACAATTCAGTAATTCTCTCAGTTTCCTACTAATTTGTAAATATGTTGTGGGGAGATGCAGGGTATGGCACTGATGTTTTCACTTACTTAGCACAACCACTGGGCAAAAGTAATTCATCACACGCAATGGGTTCTGTCCACTTTAAAGTGATAGTGTGTCTGTAAATGTCTGCCTGATATCTCCTCCCAATCCAAGGTGGCGCCTGATGTTGCAGGTCGTACGCACCTTAATACACAATAGTTCTTGACATTGCGTGTATTAGAATTTGGGTCTCTAGTTGGCAGAGGTATGCACCCTGTCCTAATAGGGACCAAAATCCTAGTCAAGGTAAGTCAGATAGGCAACCTAAATTAACCTGTGCTCACACTCTGGTTGCTTGGCACAGAGCAGGCAGGTTTAACTTAGAAGGCAATGTGTAAAGTATTTGTGCAACACTTATTCACAGCAACGCAGTGAAAGACACCACAAACAGAACACAACACCATTTAAAAAAAAAAAGAAAATATTTATCTGATTAAAACAAGACCAAAATGACAATAAAACAATAATCCCGACAAATTCTATTTTAAAGATTTAGGTGAGAATAGTGCATAGAAGTGCAAAACACCAACAGGGTTTATCTAATTGTGCTGGACTGAGAAGGAGCCACAAGTTCAGGCTTACTGCGATGCAATGCGGGCCAGCTGCAGGGACCCACTTGGGCCCGCTGAACAGAGTACCTTAAATCCTAGTGCGCTGTCTGCGCTGCCTTGTTTTGCGAGGCTCTGCATTGTCGGATAATGGTTCCGAGAAGCTGTGCGGCGAGGCTTTGTGTGGGCTTTGGCTTTGCTTTGGGTTTTTCCAAGGAAGCTGTGCGGCAAGGCTTCGTGGGGCATGGTGTCACTTCGCATTTCTTCATGAGGATTCCACAGAAGTCAGAGCACCTTAGACCTAATTCAAAGGAATGTGGAGGCTCCACCTGGCAGGGTAGACTCACCAATGGCAGAGTTCTGGTGCTGTAGCAGGTTATTTGCAGTAGTCTTTGATGTCTCTGAGACTGCAGAAGAAAAGGGGCAAGCCAACAAACCCCTGAAGATTTTTGATTGCAAGTATGTGGAGAGCAAGTCATTCCTTCTCACTGCAGGACCGAAGAAGCAGGCTGACATAGCAGAGCAGACAACAGAGTGGCAGTCTGTCCTACAGCAGCAGCAGTAGGCCAACACAGCATTGCAGTTGCAGAGTGTCAGGCCCTCTTAGCAGCACACCAGTCTTTTTTTCGGGCAGAGTGTCCTCGGTTCCAATAGAGTATGATTTGGTGGGGTTTGTGGTCCACTATTTATACTTTGGTGGCCAGGTCCTGGAAGGTGGGAGAAACTTCCAGGCCTTCCTTTGAAGTCCATGAGGTTCCTGATCTACCCTCCCTGGCTCCAGACACTTTACAAAGGCTATGCAGCCCTCTGTGTGGAGAGGGGCACAGCCCTATACAGGTGTAAGTGAAGCAGTGCTTAGCTCTGCCCCCCTCAATCTAGCCAGTTAATTGGCCACTAAGGCCCATTAAATCACACCTAAGCTCCCCTTGCATGACTGTCTAGAGTGAATGCACAAAGCCCAGCTGTCATATACCCCAGATGTGTATTCAGGGACAGGGAAAGGCACAGAATGGTTAAAGTAAGAAAATGCCAATTTTCTAAAAGTGGAATTTTAAGACTTAAAATTTTAAATCCAATTTCACCAAAAGTTGTGATTTTAAATTGTGATTCGAGGGACACCACACTTTCAGTTTCTGTCTTTTCCCATTTTGAAATTACACTGAAAAGATGTTGTAAGGTAGTCCCAATGTTATCTTATGGGAGGGATAGGCTTACATTGGTGAAAAAACGAATTTGAGAATTTTTCACTTTGTGGACATGTTAAAATTAAAAGTAAATTACAACTTTTTAAATACACTGCACCCTGCCATTAGGGCTAGCTAGGGCCTACCTTAGAATGACTTGCATGTGTTAAAAAGGAAGGTCTGGGCTCGGCAGGTGAATGCACTTGCCAGGTCAAAATGGTAGTTCAAAAATGCACACATAGGCTCTGCAGTGGCAGACCTGAAACTTGTTTGAAGGGCTACTGTAGTGTGTGGCACAATCAGTTCTGCAGGTCTAGTAGTATGATTTAATTTATAGGCCCTGGGCAAATATAGCACACTTTACTAGGGGCTTGCAAGTTAATTAAATATGCCAGTTGTGGAGAAGCCAGTGTTACCATGTTTAGAGAACAGTGCACCTGCACTTTAGCACTGGTCAGCAGTGGTAAAGTGCACAGAATCCTAAAAGTCAGCAAAAAAGAGTCAGAAAAACAGACGGAAGAAGGCAAAACGTTTTGGGGTGACCCTTCAGAAAGGGCCATTTCCGACAGTGTGTTATATGTCACACGATCCCCCAATTAAAAATGAAGTCAGAACGATGTGTGTATCTCCTGACATGTCTTCTGAAGGCCTCCTGTGACACATCACTGTGCTGCACATCTCTCATGACACAGCTTATTGACGTTTCTAGTGACATGTCTTCTTGACCCAAAATGGAGGCTAAATACCACCCACCCTATCATCGCAAGGAGCAGCGGGAGCGAACACAGCTTGGGAAGTACCCTTGAAGAGTTGACTTGCCCCACCGCTAATCTCTAGCACACAAAAAAAAGTTAACATACACCAATAGAGGCGGATCTCCTTTACACAAGAAAAACGAATTCAGATCCAGACGTGAAAACTCAATGGCATCATCCGAGAGTGGGTTCTAGAGAGGTTGGCGATCCTGGATGCCTGCCACGTCCCAGGCACCTTGTAACTTAGGCCCAGCTCTCCACCTACCTTGGTTACAACTCCATGATCTGTGCTCTTCTAAGCCCCCTCTCTTCTGCTGTATTATTCTTCCTGTTACTGGTTCTACGCCACTCTGTTCTCAAGCCTCTGCCTGCTCTTCCCCTCCTTTTGCTGCTCCTTCTCTCTTTCATGCCTTTTTTGCTGCTGCACCCACCTACTTCCCACATGTTTTTCTTACTCTCCAATTCAGTCTTCTCCCTATTGCTTCTTTCTTTCCTTATTCTGTTATTCTTTTTTGCTCTTTTTGTGTGTGCTTTTCTTCTGCCTTTTAACCAGCCCTGCCCACCGCCTCCTAGTGCCCACCCCCCACCTGCCAGGACCTACTTAATGGCAGCCACAGCTTAGCCGTGCAACGGGTGCTCTGCTAGCACACCGAAGGCGCTCCAAAGGCAAGCCTGTCATCATCCATCCACACCTGCACCGCGCCCAGCACCAGGAACCCTGGTCCAACTGCCACCCACAGCTACACTCCTACCACCCTCTAAGCGCTTGGCCCTGGATGAAGCGATGAACACTGCCACAATGCAGCACCATACTCCACGGTAGGACCTTTCACTTGCACCCTCTTCCATTTCACCTGCCACAACATGTACGCCCCAACCCCTTTCAGCGATAACCAGCCCACTCAACACCAACTACCCACCGCCAGCTTGCATTCACCCTCCTCAACACTCACTCACTCAACAAACATGCCACCAAGGTGTGGGACCTTATCAACACTCTTGCACCCAACATCGTCTTTCTAACCAAGCCATGGCTCACCCCTGCATTACCTCCGACATAGCCACCGCCATACCAGCAGGTTACAGAATCACCCACCGTGACTGCATCAATAAGCCAGGTAGAGGAATCGGCATTATCCACAGAGACCCATCAAATTCAACACGGAAACACCATCCCAGCAATGGGACGCCTCATGTTCACTAACCAATTGGTTCAGAAATCAAATCCACTGTCAGGGGAACCCTCGCATAGTGTCCACCAGGACCTGGAACCACCTTCTGCAACCTCACCACCGATTTCATTTAACCTCCTACCCTTCCCCCAAATCGTCTTGAAGGAGTATATATACCTGGGTGACCTCAACTTCCACTTTGACAACATAATGACCATAAGTCTGGCAACCTCCTCGACAGCCTGAACAGCATCGGCCTCACCCAACTCGTACACGACCCCACGCACATCCCAGGACACACGCTTAACCCCATGTTCACCTCCAGTGGCAGCATCAAATACAGCCACACCACCAAACTCACATGGACCGACCTCTCAGTCGTCCACTTCATCATCGCGACCCCCATGCCCTCCCCCTATGCATCCCAACACCACCATCAGAGTCGAAATAAGCCTCAGAGATGAATGGACCCATACCATCACTCTCAACCTGCCCAAACACCGCAACAGCATGAATCAGAGTGGCAGAATCCTCAACAACTGGATCACTGACTGCGCTGACATTGTTGCCCCCATCAAGAACAAGAAACACAGAAGATCCACCAAGGAAATCAGCTGTTACACCAAGGACCTCAGGACAGCTAACGGCCACTGCAAGTTCCTCTGGAGAAGGTGGTGCACCAACAAAGACCCAGCCGACAGAAACGCCTTCAAATCAGCACTCAATCTATACCACTGCCAATTAGGTTAGGCAAAAAAAGCCCTGGCATTGTGCATCGATGCTAACCCCAACAACATTAAGGAGGTTTTCTGCATAGTTGAGGAATTCACCAACCCCGTATCGGCAACAAGTAACATCTCTCCCTCTCAGGACCCATGCGACAGCCTCGCAGATTTCTTCCACAACAAAATCGACTGAAACTTCAACCTCCAACTCAAGCATGAAGACTTTTTCAACAGCCACACACCACAATGCCAAGGCTAAATACCTAGAACCACCTCACCACTCAGAACACCATCACTATCCATCCGCATCTAAATCCATCCACTCAGGGGTCCCATCTGACCCATCCCAAAACAACATCTTCAACCTAGGAGTGTCCAGGATCAGCTGCAAACTACACACCCTACTCTACACCTCACTGGATTCTGTCACCTTCCCAGAAGACTGGAAGCACACAGAAATCAGACCGCTGCTGAAGAAACAGTCAGCGGACCTGAATGAACTCTGCAACTACAGACCCATCTCCCTGTTTCCTTTTGTGACCAAAGTTATCAAAAAAGCCATCAGCTAACAATACACCATGTACCTGGAAGGCAGTAACCTCCTGGACAACTCCCAATCCAGATGCTGCAGCAACCACAGCACAAAGACAGCCCCGACTGCTGCCTCAAAAAAGGAGAGACAGCCTTCCTTATCCTCCTCAATCTCTCAGCAGCCTGCGACACCATCTACCACCATACGCTTATTGCCAGACTTCACAACATAGGAATTCAAGGAGCCGCCCTCAGATAGATCTCCTCTTTCCTTGCCAGCAGAATACAATGAGTCCATCTTCCACCCTTCACCTCCGAACCCAAACCAGTTATCTGTGGAGTCCCCCAAGGCTCATCACTCATCCCTACCCTCTTCAATATCTACATGTTCCCCCCCCTTGCCAACACAGTCAGATCTCACAGACTCAACATTATATCCTATGCTGATGACACACAACTCATTCTCTCCCAAAACTCCACTGCTGCCAAAACCATCTTCCACCAATGCATGACCATCGTTGCCAGTTGAATGAGGAATAACTGCCTCAAGTTCAACATAAACAATATGAAAGTTTTGATCTTCAGCAGCAACTCCTCCCCCTGGAATGCCTCCTTGTGGCCCACTTCAACCCCAGCTGAGCACGTCTGGGATCTCTGTATCATCCTGGACAGCAAACTCACCTGAGGTCCAAAGTCATCGTAGTGCCATCTTCCTGCTTCTTCATCCTGCCCATGTTACATAAGATTTTCAAATTGCTTCCCCATAACGTGAGATGTACCATTACCCAAGCCCTCGCCACCAGTTGGCTGAATTACAGAAACACCCTCCAAGTGGGAATTGAGGCCCAGATAGTTAAAAGACTACAGAGCATTCAGAACGCTGCAGCAAGACTCATCCTGGATCTCACTTGTCTGACTCACATTACCCCAATCTCAAAAAAACTCCACTAACTCCTGGTTCACAAGACCTGCCGGTCCAGGCTCCTTGCCCACACGCTCAATCAAGGCCATGCACGACTCTGGACCCATCTACAACTACCTCCACCTGAGATTCCACAAACCCTCTGCTTCACCTCCCTCGCACTGGGCCATACCCACTGCATATAATGCAGCAGATCAGGAGGATGCTCCTTCTCCTACCTCACAGCCAAGCCTGGAATGGCCTCCTCCTGACCTCCTTCATTCTACAGGAGTTCTGTAGGATGCTGAAAACCTGGCTCTTTGACCAAGATCCTTGACCCTGCCAGTTCCTGGATATACTCAAGGGTGACAATCAGCGCACTACAAGTTGACTGATTGATTGATTGATTGATTGAACCAGTGTTGAGATGTGTTTACCATACAAGACAGGACAAATGGTACGTTTCCTTAAAGGTTTATTAGATGAGATTACCAGCAGCTATGTAGGTGAGATTCCAGTCTCAGCTGACAGTCCACAACTGCCACAGCTGGAAATTTAACCTCTTTGCATTCCTAGTTATCATGTAAGGTTCTAGAAGGAGGATAATAATTGTAACTCTTTCAGACATTAACTACAACAAGATACCTGGTAGCTGCTTCTCACCATTCGCACCTTCCCACCACCCACACTCCTAGATGAGCTAGCACAAGTTGGTGGAGTTTAAGACAAGGCTGAATGATGGTGAAATTCTTGGCAAGCAGTTGGGCACAGACACCTGGGCCTTTGGTTTCAGAAATGACAAAGCTCTCAAGTTATCCAGGAACATGCTTGAGAAGGTCATCGAGTGCAGGTCTTTACTCTGCATTCTGGGACTTGTAATCCAGATCAGCCCAATATACAATCAGGACAAGTTGTTCCAGAATTCTGAAAAGAAAATACCTGGACTGGATGAGCTTCTTGCTCATGGACATTGGAAGGCTAAAAGCTCTAACAATATTATTTTTTAGGCACTTTACTTTCATGCTATGTTTGAGCTGAACACAAGGACTACAACTCCCATTATACACTGGCTTAGTAGATGTGCATTTATGTTCACACTGTGCCATGGAATCATCTACTAAACACTCTTGTGTACCTGTGTAAGTTTCTCATTGTAATGGGTGAGTAATGATTCAAGCTGCGTAGACCACAGAACATCTTATACCTGCTGCTGTGTTTAGTAGATAGCTGTTTTACTGCTGGCAGTTCTGTCCAACTGGGTAGCTGTTATTTTGTTAAATAAAGCAAATCTTCAAGCTCCTGTCACACACAAACATCCAGCAGCTGCATGCATGCACCAGCTAAAGCACATGATCATGTGTTGTAGGCGAAAGGAGGCGAAAGGCATCAAAATAAGTTCATAGTGTACTACAATCCGATGTAGTATAGTATGAATTCACATGGGCCAACTCTGTTTTGTCAATTTACTACTCTACAGTGACCCTGGACATCACATGGCTAGTAGGGGAGGATATTTTCAAAAGAGAGGATGCTGTAGAAAACATGCCATTACTAACTCCAGAATGTACTTCGGGCCAAACAGAATAACTCAGTGGGCAGTTAAGAATATAGGGGGTTATTACAACTTTGGAGGAGGTGTTAATCCGTCCCAAAAGTGACGGTAAAGTGACGGATATACCACCAGCCGTATTACGAGTTCCATTGGATATAATGGACTCGTAATACGGCTGGTGGTATATCCGTCACTTTACCGTCACTTTTGGGACGGATTAACACCTCCTCCAAAGTTGTAATAACCCCCATAATGTGAAATAGTGAATACAAAATTTCCTAGCTTCCATAACATAAAGTTTCAATTTTGTAAGGACACAGAGGCAAAGCTTATTCTGTCTGTTAGACCTCTCATCCTTCGTGTGGTTTCCCCTGAGTTTTTGCCTTCTGTCCTCCTGTTTTGCTGACTTCATTTCTACTGGCTTTAGGATTCGGTGCACTTCACCACAGCTGATCAGTGCTAAACTGCTGGTGCTCTGTACTGTAAACATGGTGATATTGGCTTGTCCACATTTGCCATAATTAATTTACTTGTAAGTCCCTAGTAAAGTGCATTAAATATGCCAAAGGCCTGCAAATTAAATGCTACTAGTAGGCCGCAGCACTGATTGTGCCACCCACTACAGTAGCCCTTTAAACATGTCTCTGGCCTGCCACTACAAAGCCTGTGTGTGCAGTTTTAAACTACCATTTCGACGTGGTAAGTGCACCCACCTGCCAGGCCTAGACCTGCCTATTTATGACATGTAAGTCATTCTAAGGTAAGCCCTAGCTAGCCCCAACAGCAGGGTGCATTGCATTTAAAAAAGTTGAACATGTACATTTAAATTTAACATAGCCTGGTCGTGAAAAACAATTAAATTTGTTTTTAACTACTGCAAGCCTATCTCTTGTATATGTTAACACTGATGTTACTTTGAAATAGTTTTTAGTGTAGTTTTCCATTGGGAAAAGATAGAAATTTGGAGCTTGGTATCTCTGGACTCTTAATTTAAAATCAGATTTTATGATTAAGTCAGATTTGAAATTGTAAATCTGAAAATGCCACTTTTAGAAAGTTGGCATTTTCCTACTTAAACCATTCTGTGCATCTGCCTGTTTATGAATACACGTCTGGGGTGGGTGACATCTAGGCTCTGTGCAGACCCACTAGACAGTCACACACAAAGGGAGCTGGGGTGCAACATTTACATCCTGATAGCCCATCACCCGGTTGATGGGCCTCCCTGGAGTAGATGGGTGGGAGGAGCTGATACACCTGAATAGAGCTGTGCTTGTCCCCACTTGAAGAGATGCCAACTGTAAGTCCTGTCCTGCCAAGAGGTGCACATCCAGTCCTGGGCCTTGAAAGGGGGCTTTGCAACTGTTTTTCTGCAAAAAACACTGCATCAACACTGTTGCCCCGATTGGAACCGCAGCATCCTCCCTCAGTATTGATGCGTCGCCTTTGTTTGAAGACTTCGCATTGCTGACTGCGTGGCTCGGTATCGATGCATCACCACCAGACCCCATGCATCGCCTTCACTGCGCGGCTCGAAGACAACACATTTCCTTCATCGCAAGGGTTTCAGTGCAGCACCTTGAGGACATCGCTTTGTTGCCTGCACGGCTCAATGACAATGCATCCCCGGACTGTGCGGATCAGAACCAACACATCACTTTTGCATCGCCTCATCAACTTCATCATGACCCTCCATCCAAGGTACTTTTCACACGACCCTGCTTGGGGCCTGGAGTCGGCCTGCCTCCCATCGTGGTCAGCCATTAATTTGGATTTACCCAAGTCTAGTACGACCCCAAGTAACCTTTAGGTGCTATTGACTTCCAAGCACTATATTGCATTTTATTCTTTAAAAATTGATATCTTGCGTTCTACATATTGGATTTTTGTCGTATTGGTCTTGGTTTACTCAGATAAATATTCTTACTTTTGCAGTGTCTTTGTGTGGTGTTTTTTACGGTGTTACTATAATTTAAGTGGTACACAAATGCTATATACATTGTCCCTTAAGGGAAGCCTGACTGCTCTGTGCCAAGCTACCAGAGGTTGAGCAATGGTTAATTCAGGGCATATATCAGGCTTACAGTGACTGCAATTGTTTTCCCTTCTCAGACAGGGTGCATACCTCTGCCAACTAGAGACCAACTTTGTAACAATGTATTTTTTTCCTATTCTTTTTTTGAGTAAATTTGACATTTTATTTCTTAACCACCAATTAGGGTACCTAGGAATTGTGAAATTGCAAATATAAAGTAAAACTTGAACATTCTACTTCAGACATTGTTTGAATTATATATACATTTCTACCATATAGCTCTAAATATTTGAGAGATCTAAGCCCAATATTGCCTTATTGCATGGAGGCTCTGTCATGGTCTTCCTTAGGTGTGACCACCACTGGTTATTTAGCTCATTTAATTCTACTAGCAGTTGTGGTGGTGTGTGTGTGTTTTTGTTGTTGATAAACAAGTTTTATTATTTTCTTCACAACAATTACTAAATTTCATTTAATTCCCACTACATTAATAGCAATCATGCTCAAATACACGAAGGCCCTCATTATGAGCGTGGCGGTATTAAGAGCACCACAGTCTTGGTGGCAGTCGGACTGCTGCCAAAGTAGCAGTCCGACCTCCACATTACGACTGTGGTGAAAGTGCCATGGTCGAACCGCTAGCACCTCCACTTTTAGGCTAGCGGACGGTCTGGCGGTGCCGGCGTTCTTAATCTGCCAGGGCAGCGCTGCAAGCACTGAGATGGGGTGCCGAGGGCCCCATAAAAACAGCAGCAATGTCCAGCCAATAGTACCACATATGCCGGTATACAGTCCTTTCTCGCTATCTACTATCCTTCTTCCTTAGTGTGATGTTAAACATCCAATTCTGTTCAGTCAGTCCTGCTTAGAATATTCATTACCTATGAAGGCAAAGATGTATTAAAGGAAATAAAATATGTGCCGGCATTTCATTCTTATATAATAGAAGACATAGCATTGTTCTACTTCACCTAATGCATTCACAGTCCATGACCGCCAAAAGAATTATTGGCACTATAGCAGAAACATCTCATAGTACTGTTAGTACTCAACCAGTACGAGGTACCTTCTAATAAGAAAAATATACATTAAGAGATGGAGGGAATTAACAGATCACCAGTTCACAGGTGGGATAATTCTCTCCTCGGTGTCTTTAATAGGAAATTAAACTCTCCGTCACAGAAGCTAGAAAATGTCATTTTCTGTGTCTGGACTGGAGGAGAGGAATACCCAAGTGTAAAGCCTACTCATCACCAGAGACACCATGTCAGTCACCGGCTTGAAGCAAAACTTTTTAAAAGTGGAATCGAAGGACCAATCAACTGCGTTGATGATGTCCTCCAGCCGGGCACCAAGCTTGAATGGTTTTGAGGTCATCCTGCCTCCCACTGAATGTGCAGCGAACATCAGTGTGTCGATGCCAGCTTCTTGCTTCAGTCACCTGACCCATTGGGCACTCGTCAGGGAGGAAATCGCTTTGAATGGCTTCTTCAGTGAGATGAAGAGTTGCCTCTCCCTTGTAGGTCTCAGTTCATCCGTGATATCCTCATGCTTTAATACAGTGAACCACACATAACTTAAGTTTGTCATTAAAGGAAGGGTAAGATAACACCCAGAGTTATTCTTTGTTCGTCTGGAAATGTGGAAGATAACCCCTTCCTGGGTTAATGCTCTACCTGTAGCGTCTAGAGCTCAGACATCTGAGACTCTTTGACAGGAAATTAGGCAAAGCAGCACTGGCAGCTTACCTGATAGCTGTTGCTTTGCGAAGATAGGAATAGTCTAAGGAGTCAGATTTTTCAGGGGGACCAATAGTCGAATACCTCTCATTAGCTTTCATGCCAAAGAATGTTCTCTCACGGGAAGACAATTGATGGGTTTGTAGCCTGCTGAGTTAGCTGATCTAAATGATTTAATCAACTCAAAGCCAACACTCTTGATATCAGAACATATGCACATACATCGGTAGATGGTAGTAATGTTAAGATACCAGCACTTCCTTGATGTGTCCAATATGTTAGAGGGAAATCTGTTAATAAAATAAAACAAATCATTTTGACACAGTAATATAGATTTCATCGATTTTCAGCTGGGAACAACAGGCAGTCTCACATAGAGGCCATGACTGAAGTTCAAAGTTCTGGTTCAAACACCAGTAGCATTTATACTGTAAAAACCACAAAAAACTGTGGTCAAGAGTTCAGCATTTGCGTAAGCAACTACAAGCAGTACAGATAAGATAATGAGGTGCCTCTGGAAAGAAGCACTTGCACTTGTTGGCCTCATGGGTGGGTAAGTTACACTGACGTCATTCACCATATCTATCTTTCTGCACAACAAGAGATTATGGGGGTCATTCTAAGTCTGGCGGGCGGCGGAGGCCACCCGCCAGACTTCCCCCCTCCAAAATACCGCTCCGCGGTCGCAAGACCGCTGAGGGTATTTTGGCTTTTGCACTTGGCTGGCGGGCGACCGCCAAAAGGCCGCCCGCCAGCCCAGTGCAAAAACCCTTCCCACGTGGACGCCGGCTCAGAATTGAGCCGGCGGAGTGGGAAGGTGCGACGGGTACAGTTGCACCCGTCGCGAATTTCACTGTCTGCAATGCAGACAGTGAAATTCAAAGTGGGGCCCGCTTACGGGGGCCCCTGCAGTGCCCATGCCATTGGCATGGGCACTGCAGGGGCCCCCAGGGGCCCCACGACACCCCATACCGCCATCCTGTTCCTGGCGGGCGAACCGCCAGGAACAGGATGGCGGTATGGGGTGTCTGAATCCCCATGGCGGCGCAGCGAGCTGCGCCGCCATGGAGGATTCAGAAGGGCAGTGGAAGTGGGAGACCGCCGGTTTTCCTCTTCTGACCGCGGCTGAACCGCCGCAGTCAGAATGTCCTGCGGGGCACCGCCAGCCTGTTAGCGGTGCTCCCGCCGACCCTGGCCCCGGCGGTCTAGTACCGCCGGGGTCAGAATCACCCCCTATATGTTGCGTGCTGCTCATGGTAGCCCTGCCTTGCAAATACTTATCTGACCCTTACACAATTCCCCTTAACACGATATGAATGACTTGTGTTTTTTTAGGACCCCTGTGCTAAGGAAGGATACGCCCTTCTGTTCCACCCTGTTCATGCTAAGTGAACATTTTGAAAGCAACAGTTGGTGCAGCTTTAAAGAAAAACTCTCATTCTAATGTGGCTTGGGCCTCTTGTGTGTTTCAGCATAGCTAACTTAACAATGCAGCATGTGTATAAGTTTCCTAAATAATAAGTGTTTGTTTGTCCTAAATATGACCTGCCATTTCTATTGATCCCACAGTCTGTCTTTTTTTAACATGTCATGTATTAACCTCTTAAGTGCGGGCGTCGCCCACATACCCTCCCTGGTGCGGGTCATGACCAGTGGCCGACACCAGGAAGGGCATTAATAAATCCTCGGGTGCGTTGCACCCGAGGATTTTTTATTCCCCCCCCCCCCCCCCCCCCCCGGAGACACGGAAGCTACCGTGTCTCCCCCCGCCCCCAACCCGCCCCTTTGTGACGTCAGCGCGCCGCGAGGCGCGCTGACGTTGCAAAGGTGTTTTCCCCATGAAAGCAGGAAGCAGCCTTGCGGCCGCTTCCTGCTTTCATGGGGAAAACGGCCTTTTACACGTTCGGGAAGGCCTCGTAAGAAAGGGGAGACTCTCCCCTTTCTTACGAGGCCTTCCTGAAAGTGTTTCCTGGCCCCCGATCGCAGCACAGCTGCGATCGGGGGCCAGGAAACACTTTCAGGAAGGCCTCGTAAGAAAGAGGAGGCACAGCTGCGATCGGGGGGGTCAGGAAACATTTTGAAAAGGCCTCGTAAGAAAGGGGAGAGTCTCCCCTTTCTTATGAGGCCTTCTGAAACGGTTTCCTGGCCCCCGATCGCAGCACAGCTGCGATCGGGGGCCAGGAAACCCCACTAGACACCAGGGATTTCACTTTTGGGGGGCGGCCCCCCCGGAAAACGGGCCCCCCCCCCCCCGGCATAATTTTCTTTAAAAAAAAAAAAGGTAGGTGCCCCCTGCCCCCACCCCCCCAGGGGTTTTTTTTTTTTCCAAAAAAAAAAAAAAAAAATGAACTGACAGGGGGTCGCCCGTGGGCAGGGTGACCCCCTGTGGGGCAATTTTTTTTTTAGATGTTGTAGGGTTTCCCTGGGGGCCATTTTGGCCCCCAAGGAAACCATACAACAACAAAAAAAAAATATATGTATATATCTATATATATATATCTATGTAGATAGATATATCTAGGTACATGGATATATCTATAGATATATCTATGTAGATATATATTTATATATATATATATATATAGGTAGATCTGTATCAAAGAGATTTATAAAGCGCGCTACTCACCTGTGGGGGTCTCAAGGCGCTGGGGGGGGGGACGGGGGGGAGGGAAAGGGGCTAGGAGGTTCACTGTTCCAAAAGCCAGGTTTTGAGGCCCTTCCTGAAAAGAAGTAGGTTTTGGGTCTTGCAAATGTGGGTTGTGAGTGCGTTCCATGTTTTGGGTGCAATGTAGGAGAAGGATCTGCCCCCGGTGGTGGTGTGTTTGATGCGGGGGTCAGAGGCGAGAGAGAGGTCAGCTGAACGGACGTTTCGTGTGGGGGTGTGGAAGGTGACTCTCGTTGAGGTAGGCAGGGCCTGTGTTGTGGAGTGATTTGTGTGTGAGGATGAGGATCTTGAAGGTGATCCTTTTGTCAATGGGGAGCCAGTGGAGGGATTTGAGGTGTGGAGAGATGTGTTCGTGTCGGTGGAGGTCGAGGATGAGTCGTGCTGCTGAGTTCTGGATGCGTGTAGTTTGCACTTGAGTTTTAGAGTGGTGCCGGCGTAGAGGGCGTTTCTGTAATCAAGCCTGCTGCTGATGAGTGCGTGAGTGACAGTTTTTCTGGTCTCTGTGGGGATCCATTTGAATGTTTTTCAGTATACGGAGTTTGTTGAAGCATGAGGAGGTAAGAGCGTTGATTTGTTGGGTCATAGAGAGGGAGGAGTCTAGGATGATGCTGAGGTTGCGTGCGTAGTTGGCGGGGGTGGGTGCAGGGCCTAGCGTGGTGGGCCACCATGGGGGGTCCCAGGTTTTTTTGGTGAGGGCCAAAGAGGATTATTTCGGTTTTGCTTGAGTTGAGTTTCAGGTGGTTGGCTGTCATATATACATCACTTTTGTCAATATGTGTGTGGTTTCCCTGGGGGGAAAAGGGTCCGACTTGTCTAGTGGCAGTTTTAGTGCCATAAAGAAGCGCAGAAGGTTTATATGCCTACTGCAAAGAGCACATCTGTATTTTATGTAAATAGCTGAGTACATTAGTAAAGTCTATGGAGAGATGAAGGGCACTTTTGCTGGGTGGTAATGAGGGAATCCGAGGAGGAGAGAGTGGGAGCACCAATAATGATTGTTGGACTGGGCGCAGGAGGTGCTAAAGACTGTGACGAATGGTATGTGACAAGGTGTTTTTTGAGTGTCTTGAAAGTACGTGCTGATTGAGGGAAGAAGCGCAGGTAAGGTGGCCTCTACTGTTGCACGGATCTCACACACACCATCGATTTTGTGACTGTCTACGTAGGCTAGTGTTTTAGAGCAACAGTTTAGCCAATAGCAGAGATGGCATCTTGATGGATGACTGCTGCCTGCACTCGGGTTATAGAGGACCGCTCTGACATAGGATCAGAGACTGAGACATCAGATACTGAGACAGCATCTGAGGGATAGGACAATGGCGCAGACTCTGGGAGTGATTTTTCAGTCAGAGGAGTCCCATTCGAAAACTCCTCTTCCAGTACATTATGAGGGAGGTGATGAGGACAGTCCTGCTGTCCCTTCGCAAGCTGTTCGTGCAACTGGGTAATAGTGGGTTAGGCCAACCCAGAGAGCAGGTGAATGCGGCGGCAAGCAGAGAGAGAGTGCTCTCTTGGGAGCTCACCAATTTAGTTCAGCCCCAAATTCCACCACCCAAATCATATTGTGGAGACATCAAAATTGTCTATGGCAAAACAAACTGGTTTTGTAAGGCAGGCACCTGTGTTTTTGGTCCTGGATTCGGCGGCCATATAGAGAAACACACTAAACCCAAACATTTCTGGAAACTAGACATTCGGGGGAGTCCACAGAGGTGTGACTTGTGTGGATTCCCCAAAGTTTTCTTACCCAGAATACCCTGCAAAGCTGAAATGTTGAAAAAAACCTCTATTTTTCTCGCATTTCTGTCACACAAACTACAGGAATATGCTGGGATCCACAACATTCCTACCACCCAGTGACTCCTCACCTGTCCTGATAAAAACACTACCCCACTTGAGTGCCTACACCTAGTGCCTGTGTCAGGAATGGATCACCCCAGGGTCAACAGCTGCCTCACGTAAGGACCAACATTGACCGTTGTGTGATCTATTCCTGTCGCAGGCACCAGGCCTAACCACACAAGTGAGGTATCATATTTATCGGGAGACTTGGGGGAACGCTGGGTGGAAGGAAATTTGTGGCTCCCCTCAGATTCCAGAACTTTCTGTCACCGAAATGTGTGGAAAACGTGGTATTTTAGCCACATTTTGAGGTTTGCAAAGGATTCTGGGTAACAGAACCTGGTCCGAGCCCCACAAGTCACCTCATCTTGGATTCCCCTGGGTTTCTAGTTTTCAAAAATGTGCTGGTTTGCTAGGTTTCCCCAGGTGCCGGCTGAGCTAGAGGCCAAAATCCACAGGTAGGCACTGTTTTCTATGAAAAAATGTGATGTGTCCACGTTCTGTTTTGGGGCATTTCCTGTCGCGGGCGCTAGGCCTACCCACACAAGTGAGGTATCATTTTTATCGGGAGACTTAGGGGAACGCCGGGTGGAAGGAAATTTGTGGCTCCTCTCAGATTCCAGAACTTTCTGTCACCGAAATGTGAGGAAAACTAGTTTTTTTGGCCACTTTTTGAGGTTTGCAAAGGATTCTGGGTAACAGAACCTGGTCCGAGCCCCGCAAGTCACCCCTCCTTGGATTCCCCTAGGTCTCTAGTTTTCAGAAATGCACAGGTTTGGTAGGTTTCCCTATGTGCCGGCTGAGCTAGAGGCCAAAATCTACAGGTAGGCACTTCTCAAAAAACACCTCTGTTTTCTTCCAAAAATTTGGCTGTGTCCACGTTGCGCTTTGGGGCGTTTCCTGTCGCGGGCGCTAGGCCTACCCACACAAGTGAGGTATCATTTTTATCGGGAGACTTGGGGGAACGCCGGGAGGAAGAAAATTTGTGGCTCCTCTCAGATTCCAGAACTTTCTGTCACCGAAATGTGAGGAAAACTTGTTTTTTTAGCCACTTTTTGAGGTTTGCAAAGGATTCTGGGTAACAGAACCTGGTCCGAGCCCCGCGAGTCACCCCTCCTTGGATTGCCCTAGGTCTCTAGTTTTCAGAAATGCACAGGTTTGGTAGGTTTCCCTAGGTGCCGGCTGAGCTAGAGGCCAAAATCTACAGGTAGGCACTTCTCAAAAAACACCTCTGTTTTCTTCCAAAAATTTGGATGTGTCCACGTTGCGCTTTGGGGCGTTTCCTGTCGCGGGCGCTAGGCCTACCCACACAAGTGAGGTATAATTTTTATCGGGAGACTTGGGGGAACGCCGGGTGGAAGAAAATTTGTGGCTCCTCTCAGATTCCAGAACTTTCTGTCACCGAAATGTGAGGAAAACTAGTTTTTTTTGGCCACTTTTTGAGGTTTGCAAAGGATTCTGGGTAACAGAACCTGGTCCGAGCCCCGCAAGTCACCCCTCCTTGGATTGTCCTAGGTCTCTAGTTTTCAGAAATGCACAGGTTTGGTAGGTTTCCCTAGGTGCCGGCTGAGCTAGAGGCCAAAATCTACAGG
The DNA here is from genome assembly GCF_031143425.1 of Pleurodeles waltl. Classification (NCBI taxonomy): domain Eukaryota; kingdom Metazoa; phylum Chordata; class Amphibia; order Caudata; family Salamandridae; genus Pleurodeles; species Pleurodeles waltl. Next base: position 854,185,405 of record NC_090444.1, read on the forward strand.
TAGGCACTTCTCAAAAAACACCTCTGTTTTCTTCCCAAAATTTGGCTGTGTCCACGTTGCGCTTTGGGGCGTTTCCTGTCGCGGGCGCTAGGCCTACCCACACAAGTGAGGTATCATTTTTATCGGGAGACTTGGGGGAACGCCGGGAGGAAGAAAATTTGTGGCTCCTCTCAGATTCCAGAACTTTCTGTCACCGAAATGTGAGGAAAACTTGTTTTTTTAGCCACTTTTTGAGGTTTGCAAAGGATTCTGGGTAACAGAACCTGGTCCGAGCCCCGCGAGTCACCCCTCCTTGGATTGCCCTAGGTCTCTAGTTTTCAGAAATGCACAGGTTTGGTAGGTTTCCCTATGTGCCGGCTGAGCTAGAGGCCAAAATCTACAGGTAGGCACTTCTCAAAAAACACCTCTGTTTTCTTCCAAAAATTTGGATGTGTCCACGTTGCGCTTTGGGGCGTTTCCTGTCGCGGGCGCTAGGCCTACCCACACAAGTGAGGTATCATTTTTATCGGGAGACTTGGGGGAACGCCGGGAGGAAGAAAATTTGTGGCTCCTCTCAGATTCCAGAACTTTCTGTCACCGAAATGTGAGGAAAACTTGTTTTTTTAGCCACTTTTTGAGGTTTGCAAAGGATTCTGGGTAACAGAACCTGGTCCGAGCGCCGCAAGTCACCCCTCCTTGGATTCCCCTAGGTCTCTAGTTTTCAGAAATGCACAGGTTTGGTAGGTTTCCCTATGTGCCGGCTGAGCTAGAGGCCAAAATCTACAGGTAGGCACTTCTCAAAAAACACCTCTGTTTTCTTCGAAAAATGTGGCTGTGTCCACGTTGCGCTTTGGGGCGTTTCCTGTCGCGGGCGCTAGGCCTACCCACACAAGTGAGGTATCATTTTTATCGGGAGACTTGGGGGAACGCCGGGAGGAAGAAAATTTGTGGCTCCTCTCAGATTCCAGAACTTTCTGTCACCGAAATGTGAGGAAAACTTGTTTTTTTAGCCACTTTTTGAGGTTTGCAAAGGATTCTGGGTAACAGAACCTGGTCCGAGCCCCGCAAGTCACCCCTCCTTGGATTCCCCTAGGTCTCTAGTTTTCAGAAATGCACAGGTTTGGTAGGTTTCCCTATGTGCCGGCTGAGCTAGAGGCCAAAATCTACAGGTAGGCACTTCTCAAAAAACACCTCTGTTTTCTTCGAAAAATTTGGCTGTGTCCACGTTGCGCTTTGGGGCGTTTCCTGTCGCGGGCGCTAGGCCTACCCACACAAGTGAGGTATCATTTTTATCGGGAGACTTGGGGGAACGCCGGGAGGAAGAAAATTTGTGGCTCCTCTCAGATTCCAGAACTTTCTGTCACCGAAATGTGAGGAAAACTTGTTTTTTTAGCCACTTTTTGAGGTTTGCAAAGGATTCTGGGTAACAGAACCTGGTCCGAGCCCCGCGAGTCACCCCTCCTTGGATTGCCCTAGGTCTCTAGTTTTCAGAAATGCACAGGTTTGGTAGGTTTCCCTAGGTGCCGGCTGAGCTAGAGGCCAAAATCTACAGGTAGGCACTTCTCAAAAAACACCTCTGTTTTCTTCCAAAAATTTGGATGTGTCCACGTTGCGCTTTGGGGCGTTTCCTGTCGCGGGCGCTAGGCCTACCCACACAAGTGAGGTATAATTTTTATCGGGAGACTTGGGGGAACGCCGGGTGGAAGAAAATTTGTGGCTCCTCTCAGATTCCAGAACTTTCTGTCACCGAAATGTGAGGAAAACTTGTTTTTTTAGCCACTTTTTGAGGTTTGCAAAGGATTCTGGGTAACAGAACCTGGTCCGAGCCCCGCAAGTCACCCCTCCTTGGATTCCCCTAGGTCTCTAGTTTTCAGAAATGCACAGGTTTGGTAGGTTTCCCTATGTGCCGGCTGAGCTAGAGGCCAAAATCTACAGGTAGGCACTTTGGAAAAAACAGCTGTGTTTTCTATAAAAAAAAATAGGATGTGTCCATGTTGTGTTTTGGGGCATTTCCTGTCGCGGGCACTAGGCCTACCCACACAAGTGAGGTATCATTTTTATCGGGAGACTTGGGGGAACACAGAATAGCAAAACAAGTGTTATTGCCCCTTATCTTTCTCTACATTTTTTCCTTCCAAATATAAGAGAGTGTGTAAAAAAGACGTCTAGTTGAGAAATGCCCTGCAATTCACATGCTAGTATGGGCACCTCGGAATTCAGCGATGTGCAAATAACCACTGCTCCTCAAAACCTTATCTTGATCCCATTTTGGAAATGCAAAGGTTTTCTTGATACCTCTTTTTCACTCTTCATATTTCAGCAAATGAATTGCTGTATACCCAGTATAGAATGAAAACCAACTGCAGGGTGCAGCTCATTTATTGGCTCTGGGTACCTAGGGTTCTTGATGAACCTACAAGCCCTTTATATCCCCGCAACCAGAAGAGTCCAGCAGACAAAACGGTATATTGCTTTCAGAAATCTGACATCGCAGGAAAAAGTTACAGAGTAAAACATAAAGAAAAATGGCTGTTGTTTTCAGCTCAATTTCAACATTTTTTTATTTCAGCTGTTATTTTCTGTAGGAAAACCTTGTAGGATCTACACAAATGACCCCTTGCTGAATTCAGAATTTTGTCTAGTTTTCAGAAATGTTTAGCATTCCGGGATCAAGCATTGGTTTCACACCCATTATTGTCACTAACTGGAAGGAGGCTGAAAGCACCAAATATAGTAGAAATGGGGTATGTCCCAGTAAAATGCCAAATTTGTGTTGAAAAATTTGGTTTTCTGATTCAAGTCTGCCCGTTCCTGAAAGGTGGGAAGATAGTGATTTCAGCACCAGAAACCCTTTGTTGATGGCATTTTCAGGGAAAAAACCACAAGCCTTCTTCGGCAGCCCTTTTTTCCCATTTTTTTGGAAAAAACTAAGTTTTCACTGTATTTTGGCTATTTTCTTGGTCTCCTCCAGGGGAAACCACCAACTCTGGGTACCATTAGAATCCCTAGGATGTTGGAAAAAAAGGACGCAAATTTGGCGTGGTTAGCTTATGTGGACAAAAAGTTATGAAGCCCTAAGCGCGAACTACCCCAAATAGCCAAAAAAGGGCTCAGCACTGGGGGGGGAAAGGCCCAGCAGCTAAGGGGTTAAGCCTTTCACTACTTACATTGGTTTACAACTATCTAGCCTAAAATGTTTGTATTGGGATTTGGGAACTTATGTTTGTTTGTATGTGACGTATTCCTATTCTTCCTACATCAAATATTTAATAAGAATGGGCCCAAGAGAAGTGATGCTATATGGTCAATTGCCTTACTACCTAAAGGCAAATTATGTATTATGAGAATACACAATATACATATATATGCAGCTAAGACCACAGCACTCATAACGCAAATATGTAGATCCAAACAGTAGAGTATAGAGGATTTAAAGACAGTCTTTAGATAATACAGTACACTTCTCCGTTTTCAAGTATGGTTTTTATTCCTGTCAGCAGTGGCTCTGTGTAACCGGTTCGTTCATATTCAGCAAACAGTAGTAGCCTCTGATCATAAAAACTTTCATTAACAGCCAACACGTGTTTCGTCACACAGTGACTTTTTCAAGGCTGTAAACTATAATGTGAACACACTTTTACGTATTGTAAAACAGTTTGAAACACTCCGACATGGCGGGGGAAACAATGTGAATACTCGGATGTTACACCATGAGAATGTGAAAAATACGTGTCACATGTTGAAATCGCAGAGGAGAATAGAGTGATGTCCATCAGATTAACTTTAAGTCAACCCTTGTAACCACCAAAAGACATGCAATATAAACGCGTAAACTTAAGTCAAAAGATGTCAGATGTAAAGACAGGCCCTGTACTGTGCTGAATTAGAAAATAGTATTCTTCAGAATCTCAAAATCCTATTCTCTCAACCTACCTAAGACACCAGCAGAATGTATCCATGTCAGAGAAAATCAGTAGTATAAGAAAGCTGCAACATAACAAAAAAGTCGACTTAAGTGGGCATCCAATAATTTAACACATGGAATTTAAGATTGAAGAACAGAGGAATGCTAAGATAGGTACCTGTGTCCATTATATGGAACAGATTAAATGATGTAAATGCTCCATAAGGGTCGTCTCCTCTGGCGAATCTTCAGAGAAGGTAAGACATAAAAAGTTTGTAATAAGAAGGACAGCAGTAATGGAAAGTTGCGTGACCATGATAAGTCCTGTGTCCAGACTAGGGAAAAAAATTAATAATCGGGCTGTAGGAGAAGGGAACATACATCGAGAATCTAGTAGTAAGATAAGCTGAAAAATAGCTACATAAGTAAAGTAAAGCACAAAAAAACCTAATCACTCAGTGTTATAGTGTTGATAACTAGTTTAGTACGAATACTGGTTATAAAAAAGATCATGTTATCGTATGTGAACCACCCTATGGAAAAGGACCTAAGAGAAGTATCATAAAGGACCAAAAAGTATTCAATACAATGTTTGACACGTAAGTGGGGAGCTTACATGGTAATAATGATAATTTGTAACTAATAGAACATCCAACAAAACACACTGTTTTGTTAACGTAATCGGACATAGCTTTCAGCTTTTTCTATATCTTGACTGGGATGTTTAATGTGCACATGGACTCAAAGTCCTTTTAGGCTTTCTCATTACTTAAGGACTACATTATTCATAAAACTGCTTGGGAGTCCCTCTTTCTATTTATATGTTACGGTCATATGTCTATCAGCATTTCTGATGTTACAGTCATATATTTACCAGCATTTCTAACAGCTCCATACTTTTCCTTGGCTGGATTTTTTATATGGACTTAAGTTGTTTTGGGTGTTCTATTAGTTACACATTATCGTTATTACCATGTAACCTCCCCACTTACGTGTCCAACATTGTATTGAGTACTTTTTGATCCTTTATGATACTTCCCTTAGGTCCTTTTCTATAGGGTGGTTCACATATCTTTTTTTATAACCACTATTCTTACTTAACTATTCATCAACACTAGAACACTGAGTGATTAGGTTTTTTGTGCTTTACTTATGTAGCTATTTTTCAGCTTATTTTACTACTAGACTCTCCATACGTGTTCCCTTCTCCTACATCCCCTTATGATTCGTTTTTTTCTCTTGTCTGGACACAGGTCTTATCATGGTCATGCAACTTTCCATTTCTGCTGTCCTTCTAATAACAAACCTTTGATGTCTTACATTCTCTGAAGATTCGCCAGAGGAGACGACCCTTTTGGAGCATTTACATCATTTAGGGGGTTATTCTAACTTTGGAGGAGGTGTTAATCCGTCCCAAAAGTGACGGAAAAGTGACGGATTCACCACCAGCCGTATTACGAGTCCATTATATCCTATGGAACTCGTAATACGGCTGGTGGTATATCCGTCACTTTACCGTCACTTTTGGGACGGATTAACACTCCTCCAAAGTTAGAATAACCCCCTTAATCTGTTCCAAGTACTGGACACAGGTACCTATTTTAGCATTCCTCTGTTCTTCACTCTCAAATACCATGTGTTAAATTATTGGATGCCCACTTAAGTCGACGTTTTTTGTTACGTTGCAGCTTTCTTATAATACTGATTTTCTCTGACATGGATACATTCTGCTGACGTCTTGGGTAGGTTGAGAGAATGTGCTTTTTGTGAATCTGAGGATTACTATTTTCTAATTCAGCACAGTACAGGGCCTGTCGCTACACCTCACATCATTTGTCTTACCTTTACATGTTTATATTGCACGTCTTTTGGTGGTTACAAGTGTTGACTTAAAGTTAATCTGATGGGCTTCACTCTAATCTTCTCGGCGATTACAGCACGTTTTTTTCATATTCACATGGTATAACATCCCACTATTCACACTGTTCCCCCGTCATGTCTGAGTGTTTCAAACTGTCTGTACAATATGTAAACATATGTTCACATTATATTTTACAGCCTTGAGAAAGTCACTGTGTGACGAAACACGTGATGGCTGTTAATGAAAGTTTTTATGATCAGAGGCTACTATTATTTGCAGAATATGAATGAACCGGTTAGACAGAGCCTCTGTTGATGGGAATAAAAACCATACTTGAAAACGGAGAGATCACTGTATTATCTAAAGACTGACTTTTAATCCTCTATACTCTACTGTTTGGATCTAAATGTTTGCGTTATGAGTGCTGTGGTCTTAGCTGCACTCTTGATATAAGCACCTGGACAACACTGGACCCAAGTCCCTCTGCATACACCAACCCATCCATTGTGCCCAAGCCTCTGCGAGGAGTGTCTGAATTTGGTCCAAAAGAGCTGCGACCTGACATCTTCTCCTGTAATCCTCCACACCATGAGGCATAGGTTGCCCTCTGTCACTAGCCTGTGGTGGTTCCCTGACAGATCCTAAGAGGAGGGATAGGAGTATCCCAAGAATGTTCAGAACCAGATACCAGACTTGAGATCTCCATGAGGGTGTCACAAAGTCTAGACCCACCTGTTGTCTTCTCTCTTGCTCCGAGATGTGGGTTATCATGAGAATGGGGAATATACATATCCTGTCTCCTTGCTGTATTTTTTTAGAAATGCATCTTTCGCCGCCACCAGCGGTTTGGGGCTACAGCTGAAGAACCTGTTTACCTAATGTGCCAGTCTAAGGCAAACTGATCTGTCATAAACTTTCCCCATTTGCGAGCTAGTGCCTGGAGTATCCTGGGGTCAAGCTTCCATATGCTCATGTCTTTCAGATGTGTGGAGTTCCAGAGTCTACAACATTGTTCAAGGAGCCCAGAAGAAGGGAGACTATGTGAGCAAGACAGGATTCCCAGAAGTCTCAGGGCAGATCCGGTAGGGCCTTGGATTTTATTCCCTTCAGGACCTTGACCCATCATATGAACAACAGAACCATTTTCAGGAGCATACAGCATTGTATCCTTTCTTTTTTCTGGCAATCCTGCTAGCTTTTCCGGGCTGTTTATGTACTGTTCCTATTCTTGGGACGATAAAACTCCTCCTGCGGATAAGTCTCCACAGCAGGCGCCCCAGCCTGTTCTGCTTGTGTCCGACTCGATGATGAGATCCAGGCTGAATACAAAAATGGGTCTTCCGTTCCAAGACCCCACAAGGGTTAACCATTATTTCATCTCCTCTTTGGCCTTTGGTGAAAGAAGTACCGATTCCACGTAATAGAGACCCCTCTGAGACAGAACACCTTCAGCCATTGCAGGGCTTGATAGAACAAAGGTCCTAGAATATTGCCTGGATGGACGATTAGAGACGTCAAACTACCCTGACAATCTGGCGGAGAGATGTATTTGGTTTTGAAGTGCCTTGTGCAACATATGTCTGATTTTCATCATCTCAATGGGAGGCTCAGGGTGGTGTCTTTGGAGTCTATGATAAATCTGAGGAATGTCAGTCTTTGAGTCAGCGCTAGATGGGATTTTTCTGCATTGATGACAAATCCCAGGGATTCTAGGAGGGACTCTGCATATTGTAGATTTAGAGATGGCCTATGGGCGTGTTGGTTTGTCAGAAGGATGCAGTTGAAGTAGACTATAAGATGAATCTCTAGCCCTCAAATGTTCTATCTCAAGTTTCAGCATTTTGTTCCAACTCCAGGCTGCCAATGACGCGCCAAAGGGGAAGGTCATGAATGCAAACACTTGACCTTTCCACTGAAACTGTAGGAATCTGTGATGAGGACCATTGATGGGAATCAAGAGGTAGGCGTCCTTGAGGTCCAGGCATTTCAGACAGTCCTGTGGACAAAGGTGGTCTTGAAGTGGCGGAATACCAGCCACCTGTTGAATTCCCTGAAATCAATGTTGGGAGTATACACCACCGTCTTGCTTCTCCACTAGGAATAGGTTGGTTAGGAAACCACTCGGGTGTAGGGAGCACTGAGAGATGGCCTTTTTTGCCAGAAGCTGTGATACTTCAGGGTCGATGAGAGAGGGATTGTATAGCGCCAAGGCATTGGGCCGTGGGCCACTGGGTTGGAAGAGAAGCTGTAAAACTATGTCTGGAAGCCCTAAATCACCTGCAGCACCCAAGCATCAGATGTGAGCTGTCACCAGTTGCATATGCAACATGCTAGCCTACTCCCAACTTTTACGTGGGAAGAAGGGATAGAACTTACCGCTATGATTTCTGTGGCATTGTGCCTTCTGGGGATGCCTCTGGATCCATCTTAGTATAGCCATCCCCTGGAGGGGAACACACCTCTGTACTATGTTGGGTCCTTCTACTGTCCTCTCCTACAACACTGCCCCCTGAGGGAAAGGGATGGGAGGCAAGGTGGCTGGCTGAGTGACCCTTGCCACGACTGGCCTGAAAACCTTGGGTCTGAAGATCCTTTTAATGAAGGGCTAGACCTTGAGGTAGCCACAAATATTTTAGTTGTTTTGAATGGGTCACCAAAAAGCCCCCCTTCTGCCACTGTCCCCGCTTCAGAGAGCTTCCGAGGTGGCCAGATCCTCCAGCTTAGGGTGCACCTTGATACAGAGGGATCTGTGGCACTCTGTTAACAGAGCACTATTGGCATTGCCAAGCAATGTGAAGGCCTGTTGGGCCCAGCCCAGAGGACATCTTGAGGGAATAAGGGACTTTTTAGCCTTCTCTGCTACAGGCAGGATTTGTTTTATGGTCCCGTGACGTCCACTAGTTTGTCCTGGCAAGGATGCCAGGAGGGGTCTGTTTCCTTCTTTGGGTCCCAAATATATTTGGCCAGGAAGGTATTCATTTTTAATGTAGCTCCAGATCAGAGAAACCTTGCCCTCCTGGGAAGGGCGGGGGCATTCCACCCTCAGGTGGGTCTGGACTTCTTTGTCCAAGCGTTTCCTGAGTCTGGTGGCAACATAGGCAACTGCCTTTGCTGCCAGGAACCATTCTGACGAATGGGGATGGAGTAGATCCTCCAGGTCCTGCTTGTCCCATGGTGGAACCTCAGTGGTAAGGTTGGACAGGGCAAGGGAGGGGGAACCCTCACCAGAGGGGCTCCAGGGCTGGGAATGGTCCCCATCGCCGTCAGCGTCTCCTTGGGAGTCATCCAGGTCAGGATCTGGAGTAGAGTAGAGTAGAGTAGTGTAGGTGGTGGAGTCTGAGTCGTAGGCACCCAAGTCATCTCCTAGGAAGGGGATGTCAGAAGGAGAGGCACTGCAGCCAGGGAAAGGAGTCCATGTTAGTGGCCTGCTAGTGTTTGCATATGGCTGTATCCTTTGCAGGTAGAGCCTCTCCGTTGCTGCCCTTGAGGTTGTGGAACCAACAGGCCACTGATGTCTTCCCTCAAGAAGATGGGTCTGTGACAGATTTGTCCTAGCTTTTGTAGGGTCTTCTCGTAGGGATCCAGGGTGTACAAGACCGCTTTATGAATGGACCACACCCATGGCACTCAGGCGGTTTGGAAGTATTCAGCAGCGCAGCGAGTGCCCTCTCTGTGGTCGAGCTTGAGTCCAGTTCCTGTTGTTTGAAGATGGGTTGTGCACAGTTCGCATGATATGACCTGGCTGGTGCAGGCTCTCTCCTCCGATCAGCAGTGCCCATTCGTCCAGTGACTGGAACTGCTCCCACTCAGCTAACACCAGGTAAATCGCTCTCTGGGGAGGGTTCTCAGGCACCCAACTGGAGCACTGGCGAGGGTGCGACGTCTTCGGTGTTGTCCTATAATCTTCGGGGAAGCAGCCAGATGCAGTTGGCTGGCTTGACTTGCTGGTGACAGCAGTAATCCTCCTGCCTAAGCCGCAACCTGGACACTTGACCACAGTGGTACTGGCAGCCCCCTCTGACATATGGGGTTGCCACATTGCTCTCCATTGGGTGCAGACTTTGCTGATGTAATCACCCTCACTACAGCAGCTCCTCCTTGCAAACTGGATCACTCATCTCAGCGGAAATAAGTTTCAGGCTCCAGGCCCATAAGTTCAATGGTGATCCCCTCCGTCATACAGGGCTGGCGCTGCCGTGCGGGCGTGCTGCTTCCAACACTGTGATCTTCACACGGATGAGATCACGGCGGCACTCTTCTAGCATACAGGGGTCACCGAACCGTTTCTGCACATGGACAACAATGTGATGGATGGGCAGCCGTTCTAATCACACTTTGCTCAAGGAGTTCTCTCTGTAGGGCTCCCCGCTGGACCTTTTTAATTCCAACGCCCTCCTCTTCCTTACAGAGCACACTGGTCTTTCCAAGCAGGCAGGGGCTGGTGCTGCAGGCTCCAGGGCAGGTGATCTTGTTTTTTCCTGGAAGATGTCCCCTCACCCAGCATGGAGGCTAGCAGGCCTTGGCTCCCCAAGTCCTGGTCATGGGCAGAAGTCCTGCAGAGCTTCCCCTTCTCACATAACCGATCTGGCTGCTTGGCAGCTAACAATTTTTGGTGTCTCAAGCTTGAACGTCCCCTGTCCATTTCCAGGCGCCAAAATGTGATTGAGGGTCTGAGTCTTTGAAGTTTTATGTTTGGGTTTTGCTTCCGTTTACGTGTCCATTTCTCTTTTTCTTTCCTCATGAAAGGCTGTCAATCACAGCAGGCAAGACCCCTAAGCTGATTCACCCACAGCACAATTTATAAAAGTGAGCAAAGTTCACTTCTGCATGTCAGCCACAATAACATCTGTTTCAAAAGGTTACTCCAATGCTCCCAGTTCTGCTCTCTGGGTGCCTTACAATCCCCATTTCCCTTCCAGCGATGTGTCTACCCTTCTTCCTTCTTATCTAACACTAAATCTAAGAGCAGCATTTTGAAGCATAAAAGGAGTCTTTTCCTCCTTTCCCCCAGTATGTGTACCACCCAGCAGTATACAAATCGGTTTAGGGGATTCCTCTCCTCCTCCTGTCTTCATCAGGCAGGCCTGGTCTTTCCAAAATGCAACCCAAGGTCCTCCATGGAATGTACCCAAACAGGCAAACTTACACAGTGTACGTTCACACAGTGTTGGACACTTATTGTCCAACACTGTTAACTCTGTGCTGTTAGAAATGGGGTCTTTAGTTGGTAGTCAGTTTACACCCTGTCCAGGTAGGGACCCTCACTATAGTCAGGGTAAGGGAGTTACACACCTAGATAACCCCTGTTCACCCCCTTGATAGCGTGGCACAAGCAGTCCGGCTTATCTCAGAGGCAACTTGTAAAGTATTTGCACAAACAATACAGTAACACAGTGAAACCGCAACAAAGGACCCCACATTAGTTTAGATAAGTAGCCAAAAAGACAAAAATCCAACTTACACAAGTAAAGATATCACTGTTTACAATTAAGAGTCTTAATCCATAAAAGTCAATGGTTGCCTTGTTTTAGCACAAAGTACCTGGTAAGCATAAGAAAATAAAGCCGCAAGGGAGGTGATGCATCGGAAAAGCAAGCAATACGCCAATTCCTTACTCTCAAATGAGGCTGTGCGTCGATTCTTTACCCACTGGTCAGGCGATGTGCTGTTTCTTTCCCTGCAGGAGGATGTTGTGTTGATTTCTGGACACGCATCCTCAAGTCCCTGCGGTGATGTTGAAGATTTGATGCCCAGGAACGATGCGTGGAAAATCCAGACAAACGGCAACGATGGATCCGTGCTGAAGCAGGTGATGCATTGATTTTGCAGCCATGGAGCAGGCACTGCGATGATTTTTCAGCAGCAGTACAAGCGCGTCACTTTTTCTGTCGCAGCGGCTCTGGTGCATGGACTTTCACTCAGGTTACCAGCTTCTACTTCTAAGGGCCCAGTGACTGGATTTGGCACCTCTTAGCAAATCAGGACTCTCAGCAGAAGAGCCCAGGCACTGGCAAATTAAGTCTTTAATGTCCCTGAGACTTCAGAACAGGAGGCAAGCTCAGCTCAAGCCCTTGGAGAACCTTGGAAAGCAGGATGTAGAGAGCGAAGCCCAGTCCTTTAACTACCAGGGAAGAAGCAGCAGGTCAGCACAGCAAAGCAAGAGGAAGAGTGGCAGGTCCTCCTCAAGCATCCAGCTCTTCTCCCTCACAGAATGTCCTCAATCCAGGAGTGTTCTGAAGTTGTGGGGTCAGCAGTCCAATACTTTTACTCATTTCTGCCTTTGAAGTAGGCAAACATAAAAGGAAAGTCTTTGTAGTGCAAAAGACCCTTTCTGTCCCTGTTCTGGCCCCAGACACACTCTAGGGAGTTGGAGACTGCTTTGTGTAAGGACACACAGAGCCCTGTTCAGGTGCAAGTGTCAGCTCCTCCCTCTACTCTAGTGCAGGAAGACTCATCAAGATATGCAGGACATATACATCAGCTCCCTTTGTGTGACAGTCTAGAGTGTATTCTCAAACAGCCTGTCAGTCTGACCCAGAAATGTATTCCACAGCCAGGAAGAGGCAAAGAAAATGCCCACTTTTTAAAATTGTTTTTCTCTAACTTAAAATCCAAAAAACAACTTCTCCAAAAAATGTATTTTAACATTGTGAGTTCAGAGACTCCAAGCTCTAGATCTCTATCTGCTCCCAGTGGGAATCTGCACTTAAACGAGATTTCAAAGCAATCCCCATGTTACCCTATGGGAGAGGTAGGCCTTACAATAGCGAAAAACGAATTTAGCAATATTTCACTTCAGGACATGTAAAACACACTAGTACATGTCCTACCTTTTAAATACTCTGCACCCTGTCCATGGGGCTGCCTAGGGCCTACCTTAGGGGTGACGGTTTTGGCCTGGCAAAGGGGTGCCCTTGCCAGGTCGAACTGGCAGTTTAAAACGGAACACAGAGACTCTGCAGTGGCAGGTCTGAGACAGGTTTACAGGGCTACTTATGTGGGTGGCACAATCAGTGCTGCGGGCCCAAAAGTAGCATTTGATTTACAAGCCCTGGGCGCACACGGTGCACTTCACTAGGGACTTACCAGTAACTCATATATGGCAATCATGGATAAACCAATCACCAATCCAAGTTAGACTGGGAGCACTTGCACTTTAGCACTGGTCAGCAGTGGTAAAGTGCCCAGAGTCCTAAAACTAGATCAGAAAAAATAGGAGGGAGAAGGAAAAAGTTTGGAAATAGCCCTGCAAAAGAGTGCCATTTCCAACACATGCTTTCTATTATTCATTCACAGGCGCACATACATTCAGTATGACATTGTCTGCGCACACTCAAGCTTTTCTATACTGTACCAGGGTGTGCAGGTTTAAAAAAACACACACACTGCCAGCACACACACCCCCATGTGCGTGGTGCACAATTCACCATTCATGTATTGAACTTTACTTAGGCACACACAACACCCAGCACGTGTTAATTGTGCATGCACTGCAAAGCACTACCTCTTGCATGTCATCCATTCCACACAGGCATACATATACTCAGCAAAGGCCCCAATCCCACATGTTTTACACAGAAATGCTCCATCCCTGTACTGTTCCCTTCCCAGGCACATATATATCCAGTGCAAAGTCACTGCTCCTGCACTGCACACAACTCCACATCGGCCTGATGCAGGCCAAGAGTGAGTTAAGCATACAACAGCAGGACTTTTTCAGAAAGGCGAGTGAGCCGGTAGGCCTCACTTTAGTGCTGTTAAAAAGGACCTGTTCACTACTATTGATCGCTATACTGTATACTGCCACCACTGTGCTTCTGCCGCTCAGACCCCGATGAGGGTGGTAGCCTTCCACCACAATGAGAGTAGCACTTTGGGTGCCCTTCCTGGTCCAATAAGACAGCAATCTGTGAGACAGACCTATGTCATGGTGCATATGCTTGATCTGTGTTTGCCTATGACAAACAATTACACATTAGGGATCTATACAATGGTACAGTTGGGCACTGAGGGCAGGAGTACACATCTTTAATCATGCAGGGGACTTTTCCCTCCCACACTGCAAATTCACAAGGACTTATGCTCTCAGAGAAAATCCTGCAAAGTCATCCTCACTAATAGTTAGAGCTACAGTGAAATACCCTGGTACTGTGAAGAAGACTAATCTTGCCGTTGACAGCAGACATTGAGATTCAGACGGAGACCAGTGTGGGAACATACATGGTGAACAGTTGCTGGTGTTGATAACGATCAACTCTCTCCATCTTACCCTTACTCTTCTGAGCCACCTTACTTTAACATTGCAGTGTGGCAGCCACCCTATCTAGCCGTCTCTAGCTGATTGGCATTTGCATTGTGGATTTTGTATTTTGGCAGGGGGAAGGGAGTTGTGAGGGTTTTGGTGGCACCGGAGTAGACACTGGTTGTGGGACACACTCAGCAATAGCTGCATGGTCCAGAGATGGCAGGCAGGCTTAAAAATGCAGTCCTGAATAATGATCCCGTGGGTCATCCGTGGCAAGTATGTCTTCTGTAGCTTGAGTCACTGTTCCAATTATTTACTTAGAAAATCCTGAAGTCCTGTTCACTGTCTCTTGATTATGCTGCCCAGACCTTTAGGAGATCAACCACTCAGTCCATCAATCTACATCACCCAGACAATCATGGCAAACAAGAAAATATAATAAATATAGTTAGAGATCAGAGATTGAAGTATATTAAAAAGCATGGGAAGCATGATGAGTACAATGAGGTGGGTTCACCGAATTTGAGTGTGGGGCAACAAGAAGTATGTGAACTGTTAATGTTCAACTAACAAGCATTTACAATGCAATGGGTCTCGCGTTTGTTCGAGTTAGAGGTATTAGCGCTGTAAACTCCTATCTGGACTATTCTTGCCACATAAACTGAAAATGGAAAGTAAAACAGTTTCACATAAGCGAGCTGATGGCCACCATGAGCGTGAAGGAGACACACAAAAGGAAACAGAAGTTCGCTTGCAGTCAAACATATCTGCAAAAGTGCAATTATCCATGTAACCGCAAAAGTGCAATTATCCGTGTAACAGTCGATGTTATGCAAAGAGCTCAACTACTACCCAGCGAGATCGCACTGCATAGGAAATAAAAAGATGGATCTGCGTATGTTTTCAATAGTTTACCAGTGCTCTTGAGAAGGGCTAAACACCGGAAAAGGTATGACGTATGCATGCCTTTCACAAATGAAATCAATTGAATTTTAAAAGTCAAGCCCACGAACCAAAAAAGTGATGGGCATGACATGGGTATAGTTAAAAGTCCACAGAGAGATTACAGTAGGCTAGAGCACTTGTGCGCTTGACCCGAAAAATGGCTTTTATTACTAGCAAGCCGGTGCATTAGTAGTGAGCGTATACATCAGTGGTCGCTTCAAAGAAGTAAAAACGCAGTGTTATTAAACAGGAACCTGCACACATGAAATAAGAGCAAGTATGTTTCAAACATGTGCTCCAGCGCGAAGGGATGTATTGAGCACTAATTGTTAACAAGCATTGGCAATGCAATATGTTTGAACTATCGGCGCTGGAAATGAGAATGTCTTACTCATGTGTTTTGGTTTAGAGTGCAGTGGATGTATGTGATGTGGAGTGGATTTATGGGGGTTGTATTAGAATTGTTAGTTGTGGAATTATATGGCATGGAATTGTGTGGTGTGGAGTGTATTTGTGTAGTAGAAGTGTGTGGCATGGTGGGTAGATAGGGGTGAGGGCTTCACAGAATAGATAGAAAGGAAGATAGAATGGGATAATAGTTTATTTAGGAAGTGATGAATGAACTAGAGGCAGAAGAGGAGAAAGAGTGGCAATGCAAACAAAGAAAAGTGGTGGCCATGAAGTGGCACACATAATTACTATAAACTGGGTTCTGCAGTTTGATCCAAGAATACATGCTTTAATCAGGAAACACTTATGGGCGCTAGAGTACTGAATAGGAATTGAAACCTCACACCTAAGGGCCATATAAACATGGACATGTTGCACATAAGCAAGCTCAAAACTTGGCAGCTATGTGTAGGAAAGTACCATCTTGCCTGGCATGTTACCCCCATATTTCACTGTATATATGTTGTTTTAGTGTATGTGTCACTGGGACCCTGCCAGCCAGGGCCCCAGTGCTCATAAGTGTGCCCTGTATGTGTTCCCTGTGTGATGACTAACTGTCTCACTGAGGCTCTGCTAACCAGAACCTCAGTGGTTATGCTCTCTCTGCTTTCTAAATTGTCACTAACAGGCTAGTGACCAATTTCACCAATTCACATTGGCATACTGGAACACCCTCATAATTCCCTAGTATATGGTACTGAGGTACCCAGGGTATTGGGGTTCCAGGAGATCCCTTTGGGCTGCAGCATTTCTTTTGCCACACATAGGGAGCTCTGACAATTCTTACACAGGCCTGCCACTGCAGCCTGAGTGAAATAACGTCCACGTTATTTCACATCCATTTACCACTGCACTTAAATAACTTATAAGTCACCTATATGTCTAACCTTCACCTGGTGAAGGTTGGGTGCAAAGTTACTTAGTGTGTGGGCACCCTGGCACTAGCCAAGGTGCCCCCACATTGTTCAGGGCAAATTCCCCGGACTTTGTGAGTGCGGGGACACCATTTCACACGTGCACTATACATAGGTCACTACCTATGTATAGCGTCACAATGGTAACTCCGAACATGGCCATGTAACGTGTCTAAGATCATGGAATTGTCACCCCAATGCCATTCTGGCATTGGGGAGACAATTCCATGATTCCCCGAGTCTCTAGCACAGACCGGGTACTGCCAAACTGCCTTTCCCGGGGTTTCACTGCAGCTGCTGCCAACCCCTCAGACAGGTTTCTGCCCTCCTGGGGTCCAGCCAGGCTTGGCCCAGGAAGGCAGAACAAAGGACTTCCTCAGAGAGAGGGTGTTACACCCTCTCCCTTTGGAAAAAGGGGCTTTGATGGGCACAGATGGTGCCCATCTCTGCATAAGCCAGTCTACACCGGTTCAGGGATCCCCCAGCCCTGCTCTGGCGCGAAACAAAGGAAGGGGGAGTGACCACTCCCCTGACCTGCACCTCCCAGGGGAGGTGCCCAGAGCTCCTCCAGTGTGCCCCAGACCTCTGCCATCTTGGATTCAGAGGTGTGCTGGCACACTGGACTGCTCTGAGTGGCCAGGGCCAGCAGGTGACGTCAGAGACTCCTTCTGATAAGCTCTTACCTGTGTTACTTGCCTATCCTCCATCCTAGGTAGCCAAACCTCCTTTTCTGGCTTTTTAAGGTCTCTGCTTTGGGGAATTCTTCAGATAATGAATGCAAGAGCTCACCAGAGTTCCTCTGCATCTCCCTCTTCACCTTCTGCCAAAGGATCGACCGCTGACTGCTCAGGACGCCTACAAAACCGCAACAAAGTAGCAAAGACGACTACTGCAACCTTGTATCGCTTCATCCTGCCGGCTTTCTCGCCTGTTTCCTGGTGGTGCATGCTCTGGGGGTAGCCAGCCTCCTCCTTGCACCAGGAGCTCTGAAGAAATCTCCCGTGGGTCGACGGAATCTTTCCCCTGCAACCGCAGGCAACAAAAGACTGCATCTCCGGTCCTCTGGGTCCCCTCTCACCACGACGAGCGTGGTCCCTGGAACTCAGCAACTCTTTCCAAGTGACTCTCACAGTCCAGTGACTCTTCAGTCCAAGTTTGGTGGAGGTAAGTCCTTGCCTCCCCACGCTAGACTGCATTGCTGGGTACCGCGTGATTTGCAGCTGCTCCGGCTCCTGTGCACTCTTCCAGGATTTCCTTCGTGCACAGCCAAGCCTGGGTCCCCGACACTCTAACCTGCAGTGCACAACCTTCTGAGTTGTCCTCCGGCGTCGTGGGACTCCCTTTTGTGTCTTCGGGTGGACTCCGGTTCACTCCTCTTCCAAGTGCCTGTTCCGGTACTTCTGCGGGTGCTGCCTGCTTCTGTGAGGGCTCCCTGACTTGCTGGGTGCCCCCTCTGTCTCTTCCTCCAAGTGGCGACATCCTGGTCCCTCCTGGGCCACAGCAGCATCCAAAAACCCTAACCGTGACCCTTGCAGCTAGCAAGGCTTGTTTGCGGTCTTTCTGCGTGGGAACACCTCTGCAAGCTTCTTCACGACGTGGGACATCCATCCTCCAAAGGGAAAGTTCCTAGTCTTCTTCGTTCTTGCAGAAACCAAAGCTTCTTCCATCCGGTGGCAGCTTCTTTGCACCCTCAGCTGGCATTTCCTGGGCATCTGCCCTCTCTCGACATTGTCGCGACTCTTGGACTTGGTCCCCTTGTTTCACAGGTACTCAGGTCCGGAAATCCTTTGTTGTTGCTTTGCTGGTGTTGGTCTTCCTTGCAGAATCCACCTATCACGACTTCTGTGCTCTCTGGGGGTTATAGGTGCACTTTACACCTACTTTTCAGGGTCTTGGGGTGGGCTATTTTTCTAACCCTCATTGTTTTCTTACAGTCCCAGTGACCCTCTACAAACTCACATAGGTTTGGGGTCCATTCGTGGTTCGCATTCCACTTTTGGAGTATATAGTTTGTGTTGCCCCTATACCTATGTGCTCCTATTGCAATCTACTGTCACTTTACATTGCTTGCATTACTTCCTTTTGCTATTACTGCATATTTTTGGTATTGTGTGCATATATCTTGTGTATAATTGGCATCCTCATACTGAGGGTACTCACTGAGATTCGTTTGGCATATTGTCATAAAAATAAAGTACCTTTATTTTTAGTATATCTGTGTATTGTGTTTTCTTATGATATTGTGCATATGACACCAGTGGTATAGTAGGAGCTTTGCATGTCTCCTAGTGCAGCCTAAGCTGCTCTGCTATAGCTACCTTCTATCAGCCTAAGCTGCTAGAAACACCTCTTCTACACTAATAAGGGATAACTGGACCTGGTACAGAGTGTAAGTACCCCTTGGTACCCACTACAAGCCAGGCCAGCCTCCTACACTATGTCCCATGATTTAAAATGTTTTGGGGTACACACGCTCAAGTGTATGCAAACCTCTTAACAGAAATGAAGCGTGCAAATCGCTACCAACCCACTTTCAGCACAGAGACCATGCTGTTTTTGGGCGCCCCTTGTTTTACCTTGTAACATTGCATTGTGGCGCCAATCATGAGGAACTAACATCACACAACCTCAGTTTTCACAGCAATGGAACAGAAAGGAGGCTAAGTGAAACATACGGAGCCATTTTGAAAGAGTAAAAAACGCTTATGTGATAAGTCCGTCTGCAAACCATCATCCTCGCTGTGTTTGGAGTTATTGAAATATTCTGAAATTATGTTCAAAGTAATTAAACTAAACAACAGTAAGTCATAGTCATCAGTAATGCTGTATGGTGCATATTTTTCTTTAATTTACAAGGTTATAAACGCAGATTGTAGTCTGTTTTCATTTGGAAGATGCCCCCTCCTACTCCACACCCTTATGGTTGGCATCATGATGTTCATGGAAACCATTTGTTTCCCAGAAGTCGCACCACGTACCGGTTTCTGTATGCGTCCTTGTCTGTTTAAATGTGTGTGTGTACATGAGTCAGCGTGTGCCATACAGTTTGTGCGCCTGTGTCGACAAGTCAGCATGTGCCATAAAGTGTGCGCATGTGTTTATGTGTATGAGTCAGCATGTGCATAAAGTGTGTGCACGTGTGTGTTTGTATGTGTGTGTACGAGTCAGTGTGTGCCATAAGGTGTGTCTCTGTGTGTGTGTGCGCGTGTGTGTGTGTGTGTGTGTGTGTACATGAGCCAGCGTGTGCAATAAAGTGCGTGTGTGGGTGTGCGTGTGGCTGCATGGCCAGCTTGCACCAGAAAGTGTGTGTAAATGTATTTATTTGTTAGACACTAATGGTGTGCGTCTGTACGTCGCACATTCCTTAAACTCACATGTGGCCATTGCTGCCATGTTAGGTTAATGTGGGCTATTTTGAATAAAGCACCAAACGGCAGAACTGACCACTAGCAAGCAAGGATTTTTAAAGGACACTGGAACCAACAAATTAAATTGCTTAAAAGTATACAACACGTATAAAAAATAAGATTGAGAACGCCATTCTCGATAGATCCTGCCCGCTTCGACCATTAAGGCAGGTTGGAAATTTGTTGTGTAGAATAAAGAGGTATCATTATTTCAAGAAGAATCCCATCTGGTAACTGAATCAGACTGTTGTGTGCAAAATATAACTAAAAATCAGCAGGGTTTCTTTCTTCCAGAGCTGATTTTTAAAATGTAAGCACTGCAGATGCCGTACATCATCAGTTTACAGTTGCCAATTCTTATATCTGACACAGAAGATACGAAAGGCAAAAGTTGTTTAAAACAGCTGGTTCTAGAACAGCCTTGAACAAATATGATTGGTTCTGAAATCTTGAGAGACCCTGATAAGGGGGTATTGCCGGAAAATGCTAACTTGGAGTAGTTTTATTTTTTATAAGATCGGTCTCAAAGGGATATCACTGCAAATAATTCTGATGACTGACATGTCAGACCTAGTATCTGGTTAAAGGAGGAGTGACTATCGTGTAAGAGACTGAGCATAGTGGAATCTTCCTAGAATGTGATAATGAAGGTAGTGATTTGACTTTTAAATTGCATCATAAATGCCCTACAAATAAAAGGAAGTACAACGACGTACAATGGAACCTGTAACCACAGTGTCTCTACTCTTTTCAGGTCTCTGGAGAGGAAAAGACTGGCAGATGTGCTGTGGAATTTAAGAACTTTGAAAATAGACACATTAAAAACGTTTACGAATATTAAGGATAAGAGGAGAGACAATAGACTTTTTTTCTTTAAAAAAAAAAAAGCATTTCCAGTAGACAAGTGTAGTAGAAACGCCCTCTTTGTAAGCAGTAGTCAGATAGCCAGTCTGTGCAATTAAAACAGGTTGTAAGTTTATTGTTAGGTTACATGGGGGTTGTATGTGAAAAATGAAAGTGAAACAGTTTACCATGAGCAGAATTCTCAAGTTATAGTCACTCCTGTTCCTCACAGTAAACTTTGTCAATGAATGGCCCGAGTTGAGAATTGTAACCTAAAATGTTAAAGGGCCAAACCAAGCACGGAAACTCTATGCATTCTCACAGGAACTCTGGGATTTTAAGACAGATATAGTCAGCATCCAGGATCCATATATTAGTTATGAAGGCAAAAAGGAGTTAAAATAACTTGGCCATCTTAATACCTTAGGTGCTGGGTCTTTTCCGCCCCAGTGCTAAGCCCTTTTTTGGCTATTTCGGGTAGTTCATGCTTAGGACGCCTTAAAAAATTTTTCCACGTAAGGTATCCATGCCAAATTTGCATCCTTTTTTCCAACATCCTGGGGGTTTTAAAGGGTACCCAGGGTTTTAGGATTCCCCTCGAGGGTGAAAAATATAGCAACATTTTTAGTTTTTGTAGAAAAATAGGGAAACCAGTGCTCCAGTTAAGTGGCTGTTTTTTTCCCTAAGAATGGCATCCACAAACGGTTTGTTGTACTAAAGTCACCACTTCCCAGCTTTCAGGGACATGCAGAGCTGAATCCAGAAACCTAATTTTGTACCAAAGTTTTGTCATCTTTCTGAGAGGTAGCTTATTTTCTGTGCTCTCAACCTACTTACAGTTTGTGGTGGAAACCAGTGTGCACCCCATGGGTGATCCAGAAAAGCTATAAACTTCTAAAAAGTAGACACATTTCCAATTTCAGTAAGGGGTCATATGTGTAGATTCCACAAGATTTCACCAAGGAAAAGAATTGGTGAAACAAACATTAAAAATGAGTAGGAAAAAACAGGCGATTGTGATGACATTTTTATCTGTAACTGTTTTTGTTATGTTATAGTATACCATTATGTCTGCTAGACCCTTCTGTTTGAGGGGATATATAGGGTTTGTAGGTTATCCAATAACCCAAGGTACCAACAGCCAACAACGGAGCTGCACCGTAAAATGGTTTTTCATTAAGTACAGACTATAGACCAATTCTTACAGCAAAATAGGGAGAATGAAAAAAGGGTATCAAGGAAACTTATGTATTTCTGAAATGGGCACAAGATATAGAGTTGAGGAGCAGTGGTTATTTCTACAACTCTGAATTAGTGGGTACCTGTACCAGCATGTATGATTTGGAAGGTATTTTTCAAAATGTCATCTTTCTTATACAGTGGCTTACATTTGAAAGGCACAAATGAAGTGAAATTCAATAGGTAATAACAAAGGTTCTACTATTCTCTGCTCCCACAAATCTCACAATGTAAATGGTACCTTACTTGTGTGGGTAGGCCAAGAGCCTGTGACAGGAAACAACCCAAAAAGTAATGTGGGCACAGCACATTTTTCCACTGAAAATTGAACTTTTTTCCAAAGTTTCAAGATTATGGACCCTGCCTCAGCCGGCACCTAGGGAAACCTACCCACCCCCAGATCTCCCAAAATAATTGGTGCCTCACTTGTGTGGGTAGGCCAAGTACCTGCAACAGGAAACTGTCCAAAACGCACCATGGTTACATGGTTACAGCACATTTTTCCACCAAATACTGAACCATTTTTGCTAAAGTGGGTAGCTCAAGATTTTGGACCCTAGCTCAGCCGCCACCTAGGGAAACCTAGATAACCTGTACATTTTCTTAAAACAAGACACCTATGGCTTTTATCATGTTTTCTACCCAGAAGCCCTTGCAAACCTCAAACGTTGACTAAAAAGCACATTTTCCTCACATTTCTTTGATGGAAAGTTATGGAATCTGTGGGGAGCCACACACACACTTTCACCCAGCATTCCCCCAGGTCTCCAGATGAAAATGGTACCTCACTTGTGTGTGTAGACTCAGTGCCCACAACAGGAAATGGCCCAAAATGTATTGTGATGATAATAACTAAGGTGGGTGTACTAATCAGTCCTGGGATCGGGAACTATGTAAAAACCTTATCAAACTCAGACATTTCTGAAAGTTAGTCATCAAGGGGAGTCCAGGTTGGTATCACTTGTGTGGATTCCCCAAAATGTTTTTACCCAGAATACCTTGTAAATGTGAAACGTTGAATAAAAAAAAAAATTCCTTACATTTCTGTGACATAAACTCCAAGAATATGCAGGGATCCACACACTTCTTACCACCCAGCAGTTCCCAAATTGTTTTGATAAAAACGCTATGCCACTGGTGTGCCTGGACCTAGTGCCCGCAACAGGAATGTATCACACAAGGGTCAATGGTAGTCCTTGCATGAGGGCTACTGTTGACCATGAGGTGATCCATTCCTGCCGCGGGCACTAGGCACATGCACTCAAGTGGGGCAACGTTGTTATTAGGAAAAGTGGGGGAACGCTGGGTAGTAGGAATTTTATGGATCCTTGCACATTCCTGTAGTTTACATTGCAGAAATGCAAGGAACAATTTTGTTTTTATTCAAAAATTCACTTATGAAGGTATTCTGGGTAAGAATCTTTGGGGAAACAACAAAAGCCACACCTCCGTGGACTCACTCAGGTGTAAAGTTTTCAGAAATGTCTGGATTTGGTAGGTTTTCCTCTATGGACGCTGAGCCCAAGACCAAAAACACCTGCCTTAAAAAAACAGTTCGCTTGGTGATAGATAATTTGATGTCTCCACAATACGTTTTGGGCCCTTCCCTGTTGCGGCCACTTGCCCAGCCGCACAAGTGAGGCACTGTTTTTCTCGGGAGACTTAGCAGAATGCTGGATGGTAGGACATTTTTGGTTGCCCACAGATTCCAGGACTTTTCCTCACAGAAATGCAAGGAAGATGTGTTTTTAGGCAAAGTTTGAGCTTTGCAGTGGATTCTGGGTAACAAAATAAAACTGGTGAGAGCCACGCAAGTCATACAACCCTGGACTCCCCTGGTTGTCTAGTTTTCAAAACTGTGCAGATTTGCCTATGTGCCGGCTGAGCTAGAGCCCAAAATCCACAACTACCCATAATGACAAAAGCAAAACAAGGTGTTATTAGTAAGGACCATCTTACCGCCACAGATATAAATCTGGTACTAGTTTGTTAAAGTTAATCCACCACTCACACTGGTTGGTTTTAACACCTCCAGAAATTCTGGTTTCAATGCATAAATACTTGAAACCAAGCCTTCTGAATGCATGCCATAAAACTTCTTCATGGCACCAACTGCTTTATGGTCCATTTGCACCCTATTCACACACTACACACAACATTTTCATACTGCCAGCCACGGGCCCAATCCAGCCGATCAGTGCACTCACATCAACTTACTGCCGCCAGCCAGGGGCCTATCAGATTCATACGCCACAGTAGGGAATACATTTGACTACATTTTACCACCTGTCAAGTAACCGCCTCCTTCTTCCTGAACATTACCGAACACATGTGTAGTGAACCTATACTAATGGCTCCCATGACAGCCACATGAGGCTCAGAAAGACTTTTCTCCTTCCAGTTTGTGGATGGAAGTTGGGGGTACCCAAGATGCCGTGCAAGGCCTATTTCTCGAAGTGAGTGAGCATATCTAACTTTGAAACCAAGACAGACATGCTGAAGAATTTTTGCGAGGTTCCCTAAAGATAGCAACATAAACTGTAAAGAAAGGTCGTGTTTGAAACACAGGGTAGTCTATGAGAACGTAGCATATGTCCCATCCACTGTTATGCGTAGTGCTGTGACTGTAATGCACTTATTATACAGCAAACTGAACTTCTACTAAGTTCTGACAGAATGGACATGACAAGCAGGTCAAACATTGACCCATATGTGTCATAGTAATTCAGTGCGAGCGAGGCAACAGTGGGCTTGAATCTTTAGGCGTGGATGAAGCCATGGCAGGTGTATCTGTACTACCTTTACTATCTGCCTTATACCTTTACAATATCCCTGGGAAAGTCTCTGTCCTCATCAGAGTCCTGACTAACCCTGTATAATTGCCAAGTGAACCTATACTAATGCCTTCCATCCCTAACTAATTGAACCTCAAAAAGTATCTTTCATGCACCATCAGTGCATTTACTGTGCTAAATACAACTCCTACCAGTTTGTGGATGCAAGTTGGGGGTCTCGGAGCATGCCTTGAGAAGCTTATTCCTTGAACTGAGCGAGCATATCTATCAGTGATACTAAGGCGGACATGCCGCAGGTCCTTGGTTTGACTTATTACACTTACTCCGATTCTCATAGGCAATCAGGGTGGTCCTTATGTCTCTAAAGTAAGAAGCCAAACAAATAACCTGTGGGACTCATTCACTGACAATTCTACGTTTGCTTTAAAAGTGTGAAAATTCAATCGCTAACTTGTATCGTAGCCAATGTTAGTGAAAAAAGGTACAGGACAAAATATCATGTATGATGATTGGTTTCACATCTTATACTAAAGTTGTGAAAACAACCATCATACAAATATTTTGTCCTGTACCTCTTCTCAATCACATTGGTTACGATACAAGTTACAAATTGAGTTTGCACACTTTCAAAGCAAGTAAAAATGTTGGTGAATGTGTCCCACAGGTCCCTTGGTGTGACTTATTACATTTACTCCGATTCTCATAGGCAATCAGGGTGGTCCTTATGTAGCATACATAAGTTCCCTAACAAGCACGTTAAAATTTAGTCATGCCTTTAACATTTTGCCACACAGGTACTCGGTGACAACGTGGCAAATGTTTTGTCCACCGGTATGTGCAGTGTGGGGAATATAATGGATGTTAATCGAGCAGAACACCTACCACGTTCTTTCGACTAATAACATTGTTGAGCAGGCATAAGGAAGTCCCATGATTTCCTGAAGTATAGGAGCTAAAATTCTGTGGCTGCTTGCCTAACAAATGAAAGGTTTACTCAATGGCAGCTCCACCTCAGTCAATTTTCCAGAAGCTTGCTTTACTTTGATACAACATAAAGCAAGTAGGAAAACACAGGCCTGGCTCAGATGGGCACTTGAGGCAATAATAACGACTCTTCTGCTGCTTTCCATGCTTCGAGCACATTTTACAACAGTGACGTGGGCGATCCTTTTTGGGTATTTTAGGAATGCGATCAGCAAAGTGTTGCTTCTGCAGCCTTGCCACATCCTCCAGAACATATGAAGTAGAGGCTGCTGCTTCTGTCGTACCAGTGAGACTTTAAATCACAGACAACTGAAAGTCAAGGAAAGACACGAGTCTTCTTGTGGTTGTGTGACGATAAACAGCATGTGCGTTGTATGTTGCCATCTAGATCAGATGGGTAAACACTTTTTTTGTACCAAGTGCGAGCTTTACACTCGCATTGTATGTTTGAAGAACCTAGTTGTTCTTGTCCACTCTGCCCATGTACTTGTCGTTATCAAGTATACGGGTGGGCTTGTGAACTTTGGCCATCTGACCACAAACCGTGATGGGAGAAGTACTCTCAGCATGAATTGAAGTGAGCATGTACATATCACATCTATGCGAGAACTTGACTGCAAGAGGTTTGTTGGACCACAGCGCAGTACTCTGGGATTTCTGAAGCTTCTTGGAAACAAGTGCCTGTGGGATTCCTTTGCGGTGACAACTAATTGCACCGCGGCCCACAGTGCCTGCTTTGTAGAGCTCACTGAACAGCTCTATTCCTCTATAGAAATTGTTCACATATACATTATAACCTTTGAAAAATAGTGGCTGGACAAGCTCCCATACAATCTTTCCTGTGACCCCTAACGAGGGAGGGCAACTTACAGGGTTTAGCATGGAGTTCTTCCCTGTATACACTCTCAAGCTGTACACATAGCCAGTAGAGCTCTCACACAGCATGTTTAACTTGATGCCATAGAAAGCTCTTTTGCTCACAGTGTACTGCCTGAACAGCAGCCGTCCCTTGTACATGGTCAAGAACTCACTGACTGCTATATTCTTTCCAGGAGTATAAATCTCTGGAAACCTGGCAGGCAGAGGTTCAACAACAGGCCGAATTTTGAACAACCTGTCAAGGTCTGGATGGCCCCAGGGCAATGCAGCAGAATTGTCATTGAAATGTAGCATGTGCTGAAATTCCAAAAAACGATCTCTGCTTATGTGCGGTTTGAAGATGGTGGTTATCCAAACCATGCAAGTTGACCAGTGGGAATGCAAGGTTGTTTTTTGCACTAACCCCATTTTGAGCATAAGGCCCAAAAATATCTTCAACTCCTCCAGCAAAATTAGAGTCCAGTGGCGTGCTCTAGAATGGGGCCCTAGAGTGCCTCCATGCTCTCTCAAAAATTAGTCAGCACGCAACATTGTTTGCTGAACAGTTTGCTGAAGTAAGTCAACATCCAAAAAGAGATGGATGTAGTCAATTGGCTGTATGACATCCACCGTCACCAGTAAAAGATGGAATTTGAGGCTGAACTAAATTGGGGCACTGCCATGTTGGCACTCTGTGCTTGCTGCCGCACATGCCTGCTTTCTGGGATAGGCTAATCTGATACTGTTGTCCCGCTGCACAGACTGTGCTTGCAAAGGGACAGCATAAATGTCCTCTTCGTCTCCCTCAGAATCACTGGAAGAGGAGTCGTCAGATGGGATTCCGCCAACTGAAAAATCACTCCCAGATTCTGTTCCATTGTCCTGTATGTGTGTGTGTGTGTGTGTGTAACATTACATTTTATTCACCTTACCTTTGCTTCTTCCCTCAGTTAGCAGGTTCTCCAAAATACTGAAAAAAGCAAAAATGACACACTGTTAATTCACCTTGCCACATACCCATCATCACAGCCTTTAGTGATTGTGGCGCCCAGTGCAACAGTCATTTTTGGCACTCCCGTCCCATGACCTCTTCCTTGTATTCCCTCACTACCACCCAGTAAAAGGGCCCCTCATCTCTCCATCACCAGTAAGCAGCATTTCTCACTACCATTCCAACTATAACAAACATGCCTACACCACCCCTTATTGTTCAAGAAATACCACTTAGCCCTATGAAAGGCCATTCCCAATGCACTCCTATAAGAGAGGCAGCGCTCACAGCAGTGAGAATCCAAATAGGCTGTTTGTCTCTACTAGGACAGGCCACACAACAGGGCATATGTCCTACCTCTTACCTACACAGCACCCTGCCCATAGGGCTAACTAGGGGTTACCTTTGGGTGACTTATATGTAGTAAAAGGGGAGTTCCAGGCCTGGCAAGTAAATTTAGATGCCAGGTCCACGTGGTAATAAATTGCGCACTCAGGCCCTGTTGTGGCAGACCCAAGACACCTAAGGGCCATATAAACATGGACATGTTGGGTATAAGGGATACCACTGTACAAGGGACTTACAGGTAATTAAATAAGCCAATCTGGTGTAAGCCAACAATACCGTTTTGAAGGGGGAGCACATGCACTTTAGCACTGATCAGCAGTGATAAAGTGCTGAGAGTCCTAGAGCCAACAAAAAGAGATCAGAAAAATAGGAGGAGGAAAGC
The DNA here is from genome assembly GCF_031143425.1 of Pleurodeles waltl. NCBI lineage: Eukaryota > Metazoa > Chordata > Amphibia > Caudata > Salamandridae > Pleurodeles > Pleurodeles waltl. Next base: position 854,213,550 of record NC_090444.1, read on the forward strand.
AAATTTGGAATATATATATATATATATATATATATATATATATATATATATATATATATATATATATATATATATATATATACACACATACAGAGAGAGAGAGCGCACACACACACAAGCAGCAGTGATAGTCTATCTTTTCATGTGTGTGTGTATATATATATATATATATATATATATGTATATATATGTATATATACATTTTTCCTAGATGTGTTGTTTACCTGGGTGGCGATCGCAGACCCCAGGGAAAGCAAAAATCTGTTTAAAAATGTAGCCCTCCCAGGGGTCGGCCTGTTTATCAGGCGACCAACCCCCTGAAAGTTAAAATTTTTATAATGTTATTATTCCCTGGGGGGAAGATGGAGCCCCTAGGGGGAAAAAACTAATTTGTATTAAATAATATTCCCCGGGGTGGGGGGCTGGACTCTTACCACATAGCCCGACCCCCCCACCCCTTGTGGTATCCCTCTTGGCATAGTGGGGCAGAGTGGGATTCTTGATCATTGATTGCGGCGCGCTGCTTTGCACCGGAGGATTTTTCAATCCCTGGTGATGGCTATTGATCGTGTGAACACACCAGGTAGGGTGTGCGTGTGATAACCATTGGCCATCACACACAGCAGTTTGGATATTTCCCCATAGAATGGGATGCTTTCTTCCTGTACAGTGGCTTCGGAGAATGAAGCGTCCTATTCTGTGGTGGTGAGAAGAGAGGCCGAGGTCCTGGACCTCGAGCTACCGTCGGTGGCAGTCAGGACTAACCTCTTGACATAGGTGCTTCAACCTGGGGCGTCATCCTCTGAACCCCTTTTGCCCTTTAATGAAGCCCTTACCTATGTCCTGCTGGGTACCTAGTCCAAACCCAGCACAGCCTAATGCATTCCGCCATAGACCTACTACAAATGACCCAGTGTTCCTGATGCAACACTGCACCCCTGAGAGCTTGGTGTTCCAAGCCGCTATGCCACAAGTGCATTCCCTTCTGCACCCCCGGATAGGGAATCCAAGAGGATGGATCAGCTTGGTAAGGAGATGTTTTCTTCCTCCATTCTGGCATTGCCGTCCATGAACTCTGCATGCCTTTTGGGCTGTTAAACCCATACTCTATGGGATTTGGTTGCGCAAGTGCTGCCACAGGTCCCGAAGGAGTCCTCGGCCATGCTCTCCCAAGCTGTTCCTGATAGGAGAGGCGCAGAGAAGTTCACAATCAGATCTGGGCTGACACGACCGACTCATTGGGCAGGGCAGTTGCATAGACTGTGATCTTGAGGTGCTACGCCTGTTTGAGGATGTTTGACTTTTTGAGTACTGTCCAGTCTACCCTTATGGACATGCCCTTTGATGGTACCCATCTCTTCTGCAACAAAGCAGATTTGGCACTCGGGCTCTTCAAAGATTCTTTTGCTACGGCCTGGTACTTGTGCCTCACAGCTACCCCTCACCCCCTTCAGTCTGCTTTTCACCGCTTTCGTGGCTACAGAAGGGGACCCCAACCACATCCTTTCCCCGCCAGGTAGCGTTGGACTTGTATGATGTTTATTTTGATATCCCATACCGCGGGCCCAGAGACGTTACTTGCGGTTCAGAGCAGGCCACGAGCATCCTCAGTTTACCATTCTCCCCTTTGGCCTTACCAGTGTCCCCCGGGTGTTCACCAAGGAGATGGCTGTGGTCGCAGGTCATCTGTGCATGTCAGGAACTTCAGTCTTCTCCCTACCCTCACTACTGGCTGTTGAAGGCGGGCTCGCCCCCGCTGTTGTCTTCCACCTTCAGACTACAGCAGACCTCCTGCATTCAATGGTTTTCTCTACAAATGTGCTGAAGTCACACCTGACTCCCTCTGACGCTCCCTTTCATCTGAGGTGCAGTTTTGAGCTTATCCTCCCAAGCGGCGAGTCCATTCAGGCTATGACACCTGTGTTTCCGCCTTTGTCCTGTATTTCGGTGAGAATGACTCTGAGGCTTCTGGGCCTCATGGCCTCCTGCATCCTACTAGTGACACATGCTAGATGGCATATGCGTGCTCTGTGTGGGACCTCACGTTCCAGTGGGTGCAGCATCAGGGGAATCTCTCCAACGTGGTGGCTAACGAACAGTGATTGGGTCAGAGACAGATGCCTCTCCCTTCCCCAACTAGATCCGACAGTAGTGACAGATGCGTCACTCGTGGGATGGGGCGGGCACCTGGGATTGGCAGAGATCAGAGGTGTCTGGTCTCCAGGGTAGTCAGGGCTCCACATCAACCTGTTGGAGCTCCAAGCAATCAGACTGGCATTTAAACCATTTCTTATGTCTCTCAAAGGGAAAGTAGTGCAGGTGTTCACGGACAACACCACCGCCATATGACACTGCAACAAGCAGGGCGGGGTGGGGTTGTGAACCCTTTGTCAGGAGGCTCTGGGCCTCTGGACATGGCTAGAACATCAGGACATTTTCCCCGTGGTTCAACACCTGATGGGCTCCCTGAACGCCAGAGTGGATGAACTCAACTGACAATGCCTGGTCAGTTACAAACGCAGTCTCTATCTGGAGGTGGCGCAAGCTCTCTTTTAACAGTGGGGAGAGCCTTGGTTAGATCTGTTCGCCTCCGCAGAGAACATGCACTGTCAGCTGTTTTGTACGTTGGAGTTTCCAAAGTGACACTCGCTCGGAGACACTTTTTGTCTTGAGTGGACCTCCGGCCTCCTTTACTCCTTTATGCCTATACCACTTCTGCCCAGAGTTCTCAAGAAGATCAGGAACAACCAGGCCCAAGTCATCTTGGTGGCTCCAGACTAGGCACGGAGAGTGTGTTATCCAGAGCTGTTGAGTATGGCCATCTAACTTCCACTCAGACTGCCTCTTCGGGTGGATCTTCTGTTGCAGCAGCAGGGGACGGTTCTCCACAGGAACCTGTCCAATCTCCGCCTTCATGCGTGGAGATTGAGCGGCGACAGTTGACGACTTTTGATCTTCCACCCGAAGTCAGTGATGTCATCTTGGCAGCCAGGCATCCCTCCACCAAAACGGTATACACCTGTCGTTGGCATAAATTTGTGGCATGGTGCACCAACAAATCTGTTAATCCCCTCTCTGCCCCTCTATCTGAGGTTCTTTTGTTCATTCTTTCTTTGGCCCAGCGGGGCTCTGCTTTGAGCACCCTTAAAGGGTATTTATCTGACATTTCGGCCTTTCTTAGTTTACCTGATCAGCCTTCACTCTTTAAATCTTCTATTGTGAGTAGATTCGTGAAAGGTCTCACCCATTTATTTCCACCCGCTCCATTTATCATGCCTCAGTGGGACCTCAATCTTGTCCTTGGTGCTTTTTTCCTTTGCTGAAAATTATTATTAGTTTATTGTTCCAAGAAAACAACATTGCAACCATCTTGGAACAGTAAACTAAAGATAAAGTATAACTAAAGCATTCCAAGCTGGCATCTGTGTATTCAAATGCACCCATCCTGTAATGGTTTTCATGGTCTGGCTTGGCAGCCCAGCTCTCACCAGAAAGTTAGGTGAGCATCACTAGAGGGGCTTTGGCTCCATCACATGTTGGGACCTGGGAGTATATGTGTTGATTGGGCAGATGTTGTGTGCTTCCACACAAAAATTGCTATCCCTTCAGGGAGCTGTGATTATTTTGTTTATTTTTCCAGCTGCCTGCATTTGAAGATTCAGTGGTATGCACATTCATTGTAATGGTGTAATAGTGTCTTAGAAAACTAGATTTTGTTTAATATAACAACACTTTTATTAGAGTTTGAAAAAGGTACAAGTAACATACTCATGTTGTAGGTCCTTGCAGGTAACTCCAGGATATCACTATCAATTCCATCATTCTACAGTCCCCTCACCCCGGTCAGACAGACCCACTGTACAATCCATAATATGCTCACCATTTCCCCCATATTTTACAGTGGTTCTTGGGACAGCTGCACGATAAATAGATAGGTTCTTCCAATTTCGTGGAGTGATCCATGCCTGCTGTCCACTACCCCATCACTGGGGCCTCTGGTAACTTCCAGGACATTGCCATGCATATATTTGCCAGTAGCGTCCCTAACCCCACAAGCATCTGCATCCCTCTTGGGCCGCCTAGCTCGTCCACAGCACCGAGTAATGCAGTCTTGGGGAGGCATGAATCATCCGGCCAGGGATCTCTAACGGTGTCTCAAATATGGTGAGCCAGTAGTGATGAACGATGGAGGAGCCACACACCATATGAAAGAAGTTCCCTGTATCCACTCAGCCCCTAGTGCGGGTAGGGTCTAAGAGTTGTTAGCTTTCCACAGGCATTTGGGTGTGTGGCATGTGCAGTGTATATAATTCAATTAAATAAGGCGTAAGCGAGCCGAAATGTCCTGGCTGTGTGGTGCCATAAATGCCTCTTTAGTCTCTGCCTCTTCCAGTGGGCCTAGCCACCCTTCCATTGCACCTTCAAATTAATTATTCTGCATGGAAAGTGATTGACCAGGGCTCTATATATCTTGGAGAGGCCCCACATCAGCGGGCCCATGAATAATCAAGCCTCCAAAAGGTTAAATTCCAGTGGTGAAACAAGTTTCTCTTGGTAATCTGACAATACGTGCCTTAGTTAAAGGTAGCAAATAATTGTGCTTTGTGGAGGGGGAAGTCGGTTTGGAGAGTGAGAAAGGATTTAATGTGATAACCTTCTCAGACATCTTTGATATGCCTATTTTGTCGGAGCCCGTGAATCCCTCAAGTCGCGCCACTTGGCCCACCCATCCACCAACCCAAAGGGGGGGGTGGGGGGTTGGGGGGGATGGAGGAGAATCTCCACTGCCACCTGATGGTTCCATCATGTCCATTGGTGCTATCACTATTCTGGTATCTCCAGAAGCGACTAGGGCACCGGCTATACATATAGCATCGTCATAATGTTACCTGGCATATAGTATGAGAGCATAGGCCTGGAACCTCATGGAGGAAGTCCCAGTCTGGCCAGTTGAAAGTCTTCTCGAAATCAAGAAGCATTATCGCTGTAGACCATTGTAGTGTCCGGATACAGGAAGCTGGCTCTGTCTATACTATATCAAAATGAGATTTAGTGTGCACAGAGTCCAGGGGTTACCCAGAGGTTTAAAAGAGGCTAAAGTAGATAATACTAATGCTCTCTTTTGTGGTAGTGTGGTCGAGCAGTTAGGCTTATCAGAGGATAGTGCAAAGCATTTGTTGTACACACACACAGGCAATAAATGAAGCACACACTCAATGACTAACTCCAGGCCAATTGTTTTTATATAGTAAAAATATATTTTGTTACTTTATTTCTAGAACCACAAGATTCAAGTTGCAGGTAAGTACATTTGTAAGTAAGTATCCAACATATGCATCAATACCACTTTGTTTAGAATTGGCAAGCTACACGTTTTTGAATAAATAGCAATAATCTGTTTTAAAAATCAACACTGCAATTTTCAGAAACATTTCTAGGGGAGAAGAAAAGTTAGTACGGTTTTAAAGTAAGCACAAGACTTACAGTTCCAGTCTCTGGGGGTTAGGATGTCTACAGGATGGGTTTCAAGTTAACCCCAAATACCCTACACCAGCAACATGGGCCCGGCCGGGTGCAGAGGTCAGAGTTGAGGTCGATTTAACATGGGCTCCTATGAAGACTGTGGGCACTCGGAATCAGGCCTGCTTGCAGGCAAGTACCTGCGTCTTTGGAAGGCAGACCTGGGAGGTTTAGAGGAGCACTGGTTGGGGGGGAGCACAGGCCAGCACCAAACACCCACACTCAGCAGAACAGGGGCGGCCTGGTGCAGGGTGCAAACATTGCATCACGCTCCCACTGCTTTCCTATAGGGGGACCCCATGGGTCACAAAGATGATGCAGCTGAAGTCCAGGGGGTCGGTTCCGGGAAACCAAAGGCTGGACAAGGAGGAGGGCCGTCTGCTGCACGTTGCTGCACCGAAGGTCTTATGCCCTGAGGTCAGGGGGTTGCGCGTCAGGAATCTTCGTCTGGTTCTGTTGTGGTGAGGGTGGTCCTCCAGATTCAGGCTGCAGGTGTCGTGTTGGAGAAGCAGGTCCAACCCAGGGTGGGCACTTGCTCAGAATCGCCGTGATACCATCTCTAGTCTGTTGGGCCACCTGGACACGGGCGGTAGCCGTCGGGTGCAAAGTGGGCAGGACTCGTGGATACAGGGTAGTTCTGGAGTCCTTGGATGGAGTTTCTTCTTGGACAGGGTCACTGTTCACAGGAATTCTTGATCCTCTGTGATACAGGCAGTCCTCTGGAGGCTTTCCAGAGGTCGCTGGTCCTGCAGGATGCGTCGCTTTCTTTTAGCAGGGCTTTAGAAGCTGGAGACAGGACAGTAGGGCTGGGGCCAAGTCACTTTGCATCTTCAGTCTTCTCTGCTGGTGTCCAGCTTAGCAGTCCTTCTTTCTTCTTGTGAGGTCACCAGGAATCTGACGAGCTAGGTTCAAGGGAGTCCTTAAATCCTGGATTTATTGGCCTTACAAGGTTCAGAGGGCAGTAGCCAATGGCTACTGTCCCTGAGGGTGGCTACACCCTTCTTGTGTCCACTCCCTTTGGGGAGGGGGACACAGACCTAGCTCTATTGACCCCTACCCTCCAAACTAAGATGGAGGATTTTGCAAGGAAGGGGGTCACCTCAGCTCTGGACACCTCAGGGGTGGTCCCAGCTGAGGTGGTGACTCCTCCTTGTTTTCCCTAATTTTCCCGCCGGACTTGCCTCCAAAAGTGGGGCTTTGTCTGGCAGGGGAGTGTGGGGAGGGGAGGGGCATCTCCACTAGCTGGAGTGCCCTGGGACACTGTATCAAGAGGCCTGAGCCTTTAAGGCTCACCGCCAGGTTCCTGCAGGGGGGACGTGTGAAGCACCTCCACCCAGTGCAGACTTTGTTTCTGGCCATAGAGAGCACAAAGGCTCTCACCCCATGTGGTCAGAAACGTGTCTGGGAGTGGCAGGCTGGCACAGACTGGTCAGTCCTACACTAGCAATTTGGCTAATATACATGGAGCATTTCTAAGATGCTCTCTGGGTGCATTTTTCAATAAATCCAACACTGGCATCAGTGTGGGTTTATAGTGCTGAGACATTTGATACCAAACCCCCCAGTACTCAGTGAAGCCATGATGGAGCTGTGGAGTTTGTAATGAGAACCTCCCAGCCCATATACTCAATATGGCCACACTGCACTTAAAATGTCTAAGAATCACCTTTGGCATAGTGCACCCTGCCTTAGGGCTGTAAGACCTGGTAGAGGGGTGACTTACCTATGCCACAGGCAGTGGTTTGTGGGCATGGCGCCCTGGGACGGGTGCCATGTCGACTTTGACTTTTTCTCCCCCCCAGCACACACTCGCTGCAAAGGTAGTGTGCATGTGCTTAGTGAGAGGTCCCCCAGGGTGGCATAATACATGCTGCAGCACTTGGGTATCTTCACTGTCCACAGGGGCCTTAATACAATGGGTACCTTTTATAAGGGACTTATCTGTGTGCCAGAGATGTGCCAATTGTGGAAACAATGGTACAGATTCTGGGAAAGAACACTGGAGCTGGGGCCTGGTTAGCAGGATCCCAGCACACTCTGTCAAGTTGGCATCAATATCAGGCGAAAAGTGTGTGTATGGAGGGGTAACCATGCCAACAGGGGCACTTTCCTACTCCAGACTCAGGAAGATTTTCAAGTAGGTCTCCACGGTCCAGGTGAAAGATCTGTCTGAGCAAAACCAGGAGTAAAAGTGTCATATCTGTGTATCCCCCATATCATCTCCCAACTGGATAGTGAGTGGTGCATGGCCAGAAATACCACTGATGAGGATATTGGAACCTTGTATGTGTAGGAGGTCGGTGGATGTCAACAGAAAAAGTCTATACAGGACAACAAGCAATTTGCTTTTGACACGTGTGTCTCCCTGCGCAGTGGGGTTCCACACCCTCCGGGGGGTCACATGGCCCCAAGCCCAAGGCCCAGTTAGCTAGCTGTTTTCCCTCTCTGGGAGCATCCCAGGTGGTGTCCCTAGGTATTCCAGGGGGTCAGGATGTCATTAACGTCTCCTCCCATAAGCGTCCCACCAGGGAGAAGGGACAGGACGAGATCTGAGTGTTGTCAATGTAGAGGTTGTTAGCTGTGGGGAAATCTATATACTCATTAAGTTATAGAGGGATCCATCTATCGAAACTTCCACCAGCTTATATCGCCCCAGGACGTCATGAAACACCAGAGAGACCACCATCAGCAAGGATTTGTGGAGGAGGAATCTTAACGCCCCCCCACAGCCAAATCCTACATGGTAAGCTCTGCTGTAACTAGAAAAGTGCAAAATGTTCCCATAATGTGAGTTTCCTGGAGCATCACAACCTGGGGGGCCATGTCTGTCATGGAAGTTTAGTACCCTGTGATGGGTCGCTCCGACCCGACCCACACAATTCCATTGCTTGTGCTGACTCTGCCACAAATGACCGGGAGACTATTGGAGACACCGACGCTTTGGTTGGTTGGTTACAGCAACCGCGGGAACTGCCGCGAGTTAAAGGTGGAGTTTCGCTTATGCCAGAGAAGGAGGTCGTGAGCTGGAGCCGGAACATCCCGGAACTGGTGACAACGGAGGATCGGAAGGAGCAAGAGGACGAGGAACCCGGTATCACGGAGACCGCCGTCCGGACGAGTGTAACGACGGGGCCGTCTGGAGCAGAGGAACCACAGAGGAGAACCAAAGACCGCTGGCCCCGGGGAGCCTACTCTTGAGCCGCCATGCTTCAGGAGAAGCGTGGCCACTCCAGGTATGGAGACGCGAGCAGGGAAAGGAGCGGGGAAGGGAGGTGGGAGGTGGAGAAGAGTGGGGAAAGGAGGGGAAAAGGAAAACGGGCACTTTGGGACGGGGAGCACTGTTTTGGAAGGGTATGGTAACGGGGACGGAGTAAGAAAGCATCATTATACTCGGGTATATAGAGGAAAGGAAGAAAAAGACAGAAAATAAGGCACCAAGAAGATAGAGCATACACAAGAAAGAGAAAAGGGGGTGAAGACAGCGGAGAAGTCTACTTAAGTTATTATCAAAACAAATTAAAAAAAGAGAGAGAGAGAGACGGAAAATCACATACAAGAGTAAAGAAGACCTACTCAGGACGCAAAAGAGGGAAAAGGCAGGAAAGAAGCAATTCAGGAGAATCAGAAGAGAGGAAAAACAAGGGAAAGAAATAAAGGAGTCGAGAAGACAGCCGAGACAGGGACAAGGAAGAAGAGAGGGAAAAGGGAGAATAAGCCTAAACCTCTTCCCCACTTACCGTATCTATTCTCTTTTGTTTTTCCACGCTCCCCGCGAGGTCCTGGAAGAAAGAAGAGAAGAAGACGAGCTAAGATGTCAAACAAGAGGATAACATCACAACCTACATATTCTCAACAATTTTTTCTTTAATACTTACCGTTTATACTGTTTCAAGAACAATAAAAGACAGTTCTCTGAAACCAAAATACCGCCGTCTAGAGTCATAAATCTGCCATGCTCGTACAAAGTGGTGTCAGAAGTGGGATCTCAAACCCAGTATACATATAGAAGAAGATGGAGGAAAAACCCACCATGGCGGATGTATTTGCTCAACTCGCGGAGGGACAACGCCATCTCCAGTTGATGTGGGAGCAACAAATGAAGGGCACTAAAGAGGAGAGAGAGGTGTTACAAACAGCCCTTAAAAGTCAGGCCACAATTATGGCCAACAATCAACTGGTCCATGAAACTGCCCTGAGCAAATTAACAGAAACCATCGCACATACCAAAGTACATCCGAATGTGCCCAGCAGTGTGCTACAAAAATATAAAGACCAGGAGGATCCTGACTCTTTTTTCTTAATTTTGAGAGGGTGGCCAGCTCAGCCAACTGGCCCAAGGAAAAATGGGGCCAGTATGTAGCCCCATTATTGACTGGACAGCTACAAGCCACATATCAAGCCATTAATCCTATGGGTACACTGCCATACAAGGAGATGAAAAAGACCATCCTAGAAAGAATAGCACTAGACAGCGAAAGTTATCGGAGCAAGTTCAGACACATGAAATGGGGGTTACAAGAAAATCCGCGTGCCCTATATTACAGGGTTCAACACGCTGCGGGACGATGGTTACGGCCCACAGAAAAGACTCAGGAGGAAATGTTCGATGGTATCGTACTAGAACAATTCCTTGATGCACTGCCTCCATTCACAAGGAACTGGGTTCGGCAACACCCAGGGTTAAGCAACGAAACGGCCATTGATCTAGCCTGTGCCTTTCACAGGAGCCCAGATTTTAAAGCTACTCCTAATCGAAATCTGGGCCCATCCTCGGCACGGCCAAACATAGGGAAAGTAGCGCCTTCCCAACCCTTAAATTCACATGAACAGGAGCGAATACGTAGTCCCCATCCTACTCCAGCCTCCTATCCTTCTAATGGGCCTCAATGTTATAACTGTTCAGAATGGGGTCACATCGCCCGGTTTTGTCCACAAAAAAAAGATATAGAGGAACCAATGGAAATTGGTGTCACCAAAGGCAGGGTTTTCTGGGCGGGAGAGACTAAGCCTACATATACGCTTCCCATTCGTCTAAATGGACAAGAAAAAGTAGCCTTAGTTGACTCTGGTTGCAGTCACAGCGTTATAAGACAAGACCTAGTAGAAGCAAGGCAAACCATGCCCCAGACCCAGGTACTGATAGCATGTGTCCATGGCGATCAGTCATATTATCCAGTAGCTAGGATTCGATTTCAGTGGAGGGGTGAGGAGGAAACCCTCAGGGTTGGGGTGTTGCCACATCTTGAGGAAGATATCATCATCGGGACAGACTATGCAGCCTTTCCACGGTTATTGAATAAAGCCGGGGAAGAACATATGATGAAGAAGTGGTGGGAAGAAATACCCTATGATATTGAGATAGCCGAGACTCGACCTCTCAAACCACACTTAAGCAAACAACAGAAAAGAGCTCATAGACAACAACATTGGGAGGAGAACCGGGGAAACACGGACCCGCCAGGAATCACGGGAAAGGTATTTTCCGTGGCGGGGGATTTTAGACAAAGACAAAGAGAGGATCCCTCATTAAAGAATGCATGGGAAAAAGCCCTTAGCCGGGAGGAAGAAGGGGTAGGACCCACATTTCACATACATAATGACCTTTTATATACGATACCCCAATCAGGAAATATGGACCGAAGACAATTGTTAGTCCCCGGTGGATACCGAGAGCAGGTTTTACAGTTAGCCCATGGGGACACAGGGGAAGGGCATCTCGGAAGAGACAAGACCGAAGCAGCGGTTCTACAGCGGTTTTATTGGCCAGGTGTATATGGGGATATACGTAGATACTGCCAAATATGTCAGAAATGGCAACTCTATAATCCGGGAATGCAACCCCCTGCCCCTTTACAACCCCTCCCGATTATAGAAACCCCTTTTTCTCGGGTAGGAATGGACCTTATTGGTCCCCTCACCCCATCCGCTAGAAGGAAACAGTATATACTGGTATTGGTGGACTATGCCACAAGGTATCCTGAGGCAATTCCTCTTCCCAGTATGCATACGAAGGTAGTAGCGCAAGCCATGATCGAGTTATTTTCAAGGGTCGGGTTCCCTAAAGAAATACTGACCGATCAGGGTACGCCTTTCATGTCTCGACTTATGGGGGAGGTCAGTAACACCTGGGGAATAAAGCAAATCCGGACCTCAGTCTACCATCCCCAAACTGACGGCCTAGTGGAACGATATAATCGGACTATTAAAGCATTACTTAGAAAAAGCGTAGCAGAGGACGGAAGGGATTGGGAAAAGAAATTACCACTCGTACTCTATGCCATACGTACTCATACCCAAACCTCCCTTGGACATAGTCCGTTTGAGATGTTATTTGGCAGAACACCTAGAACCCTCCTAGATATGTTAGTAGAACAATGGGAAGAAAGAGATGAGGAAACAAAAGATCTCCTATACTAAAGACTTAAGAGAGAATCTACAGTCTGTGTGGGATAGGGCCCATGAGAATCTACGAGAAGCACAAGACAAACAAAAGAAGAATTATGATACTAGAAGTGTGCTTCGTACACTTAATGTTGGGGACAAGGCTCTGATCCTTCTCCCCAGTAGTGAGAATAAGTTGTTAGCCCAATGGCAAGGACCATATGAAGTGTTAGAACGAATCAATCCAACAACATACTGGCTGGCCCTTCCCCATCGACCCCAAAACGAACAAATCTACCACACAAACTTGTTAAAAAAATGGCAAGAGACCGATGTAGGAAAGTACCATCTTGCCTGGCATGTTACCCCCATATTTCACTGTATATATGTTGTTTTAGTTGTATGTGTCACTGGGACCCTGCCAGCCAGGGCCCCAGTGCTCATAAGTGTGCCCTGTATGTGTTACCTGTGTTATGACTAACTGTCTCACTGAGGCTCTGCTAATCAGAACCTCAGTGGTTATGCTCTCTCACTTCTTTCTAAATTGTCACTAACAGGCTAGTGACCAATTTTACCAATTCACATTGGCATACTGGAACACCCTTATAATTCCCTAGTATATGGTACTGAGGTACCCAGGGTATTGGGGTTCCAGGAAATCCCTATGGGCTGCAGCATTTCTTTTGCCACCCATAGGGAGCTCTGACAATTCTTACACAGGCCTGCCACTGCAGCCTGAGTGAAATAACGTCCACGTTATTTCACAGCCATTTACCACTGCACTTAAGTAACTTATAAGTTACCTATATGTCTAACCTTTACCTGGTAAAGGTTGGGTGCTAAGCTACTTAGTGTGTGGGCACCCTGGCACTAGCCAAGGTGCCCCCACATAGTTCAGGGCAAATTCCCCGAACTTTGTGAGTGCGGGGACACCATTACACGCGTGCACTACACATAGGTCACTACCTATGTGTAGCTTCACAATGGTAACTCCGAATATGGCCATGTAACATGTCTATGATCATGGAATTGCCCCCTCTATGCCATCCTGGCATTGTTGGCACAATCCCATGATCCCACGGGTCTGTAGCACAGACCCGGGTACTGCTAAACTGCCTTTTCAGGGGTTTCACTGCAGCTGCTGCTGCTGCCAACCCCTCAGACAGGCTTCTGCCCTCCTGGGGTCCAGCCAGGCTTGGCCCAGGATGGCAGAACAAAGGACTTCCTCAGAGAGAGGGTGTTGCACCCTCTCCCTTTTGAAATAGGTGTTAAGGCAGGGGAGGAGTAGCCTCCCCCAGCCTGTGTAAATGCTTTCATGGGCACAGATGGTGCCCATTTCTGCATAAGCCAGTGTACACCGGTTCAGGGACCCCTCAGCCCTGCTCTGGCACGAAACTGGACAAGGGAAAGGGTAGTGACCACTCCCCTGACCTGCACCTCCCCTGGGAGGTACCCAGAGCTCCTCCAGTGTGCTCCAGACCTCTGCCATCTTGGAAACAGAGGTGCTGCTGGCACAATGGACTGCTCTGAGTGGCCAGGGCCAGCAGGTGACGTCAGAGACTCCTTCTGATAGGCTAGCAACACCTGAAGGAGCCTATCTTCTCTCCTAAGTAGCCAAACCCTCTTTTCTGGCTATTTAGGGTCTCTGCTTTGGGGATTTCCTTAGATAACGAATGCAAGAGCTCATCCGAGTTCCTCTGCATCTCTATCTTCACCTTCTGCCAAGGAATCGACTGCTGACCGCGCTGGAAGCCTGCTAAACTGCAACAAAGTAGCGAAGACCACTACTGCAACTCTGTAACGCTGATCCTGCCGCCTTCTCGACTGTTTTCCTGGTGGTGCATGCAGTGGGGGTAGTCTGCCTCCTCTCTGCACTAGAAGCTCCGAAGAAATCTTCCGTGGGTCGACAGAATCGTCCCCCTGCAACCGCAGGCACCAAAGAACTGCATCACCGGTCCCCTGGGTCTCCTCTCAGCACGACGAGCGAGGTCCCTTGAATCCAGCAACTCTGTCCAAATGACTCCCACAGTCCAGTGACTCTTCAGTTACTGGACTGTGGGAGTCATTTGGACAGAGTCCAAGTTTGGTAGCTTCACAATTCAAGTTCAGTCCAAGATTTGTGGAGGTAAGTCCTTGCCTCCCCATGCCAGACTGCATTGCTGGGAACCGCGTCTTTTGCAGCTACTCCGGCTCCTGTGTACTTTCCGAGGGAATCCTTTGTGCACAGCCAAGCCTGGGTCCACGGCACTCTAACCTGCATTGCACGACCTCCTGAGTTGTCCTCTGGCGGCGTGGGACTCCTTTGTGCAACTTCGGGTGAGCACCGTTTCACTCTTCTTCGTAGTGCCTGTTCTGGCACTTCTGCGGGTGCTGCCTGCTTTTGAGAGGGCTCCTTGTCTTGCTGGGCACCCCTTCTGTCCCCTGACTCAATTGGCGACATCCTTGTCCCTCCTGGGCCACAGCAGCATCCAAAAACCCTGACCGCACGACTTGCAGCTAGCAGGGCTTGTTTGCGGTCTTTCTTCAGGAAAACACTTCTGCACGACTCTCCACGGCGTGGGACATCCATCCTCCAAAGGGGAAGTTTCTAGCCCTTGTCGTTCCTGCAGAATCCTCAGCTTCTACTGCCTAGTAGCAGCTTCTTTGCACCCACAGCTGGCATTTCCTGGGCATCTGCCCACTCTTGACTTGGTCGTGACTTTTGGACTTGGTCCCCTTGTTCCACAGGTATCCTCGTCTGGAAATCCATCGTTGTTGCATTGCTGGTTTTGGTCTTTCCTGCAGAATTCCCCTATCACGACTTCTGTGCTCTTTGGGGAACTTCAGTGCACTTTGCACTCACTTTTCAGGTTCTTGGGGTGGGCTATTTTTCTAACCCTCACTGTTTTCTTACAGTCCCAGGGACCCTCTACAAGGTCACATAGGTTTGGGGTCCATTCGTGGTTCGCATTCCACTTTTGGAGTATATGGTTTGTGTTGCCCCTATCCCTATGTGTCCCCATTGCATCCTATTGTAACTATACATTGTTTGCACTGTTTTCTAATACTATACTGCATATTTTTGGTATTGTGTACATATATCTTGTGTATATTTGCTATCCTCATACTGAGGGTACTCACTGAGATACTTTTGGCATATTGTCATAAAAATAAAGTACCTTTATTTTTAGTATATCTGTGTATTGTGTTTTCTTATGATATTGTGCATATAACACTAGTGGTACTGTAGGAGCTTCACTCGTCTCCTAGTTCAGCCTAAGCTGCTCTGCTAAGCTTCCATTATCTATCAGCCTAAGCTGCTAGACACCCTATACACTAATAAGGGATACCTGGGCCTGGTGCAAGGTGTAAGTACCCCTTGGTACTCACTACAAGCCAGTCCAGCCTCCTACAACCGATAATGTACATAGAGTTCAACATATCATGACAGATCAGATAGAAGACATTCCATATCCCTCTTTTTTCTCTTCCTCCCATTTAGAGGATAATAAACCCCGGATCAATACCTCCCTTGATGAAACCTATCTAGATTCTCTCTCTCAAACTATTAAAACCTATGCAGATGTATTCTCTCGACAACCTGGCCACACTACTTTAACCGAACACAGTATTCGAACTAAGAGTGAGGCAATCGCAAGACAAAGACCCTGAGGCCAAGAAAAATGTAATCGAACAAGAAGTTAAAAAAATGTTGCAATCCGGTATTATTGAACCATCCAGTAGTCCATGGTGTTCCCCTATAGTGTTGGTACCCAAGCCAGACGGGACCACACGATTCTGTGTAGATTACAGGAAGGTTAATGAGCTCACTTACTTTGACGCTTACCCTATGCCTCGCATTGACGAACTATTGGAGAGAATAGGGCACGCCAAGTTCATGTCTACTCTAGATCTCACGAAAGGATATTGACAGATCCCATTAAAAGAGACCGACCGAGAAAAAAGCGCCTTTGCGGCACCCTCCGGGTTATATCAATTTACCGTCCTCCCTTTTGGGTTACATGGGGCCCCTGCCACCTTTCAAATGTTAATGGATATGGTCTTACGTCCCCATCGCTTATATGCAGCTGCATACTTAGACGACATCGTGATATATAGTGACTCATGGACTGACCACCTCAAACACTTATCAACAGTATTAGAGACGTGGAGGGAAGCCCACTTAACTGCCAATCCCGAAAAATGTATGTTAGGTTGTACCTCAATAAGATATTTAGGTTATGTCTTGGGACAAGGACAGGTCCGACCTCAAATTGAAAAAGTAGAAGCCATACAACAGATCCCGGTACCTACATCAAAAAAAGAAGTGCGTTCATTCCTTGGTCTCATCGGCTACTACAGGCGGTTTATTCCCGGGTTTTCCACCATTGCTGAGCCCCTTACGAACTTACTGAAGAATGGGTCCCCTAAAACCTTTTCCTCATTATCTGAGGCAAGTATGCGCAGTTTTCTGAGGCTCTGGGAGGCATTGGCTACTGACCCGGTGTTGTGTTGCCCTAACTTCGGTAGCCCGTTTTATTTACAAACCGACGCCTCTGTAAATGTCTCAACCCCAGCCTGATGGTTCTGTTCACCCCGTTTTGTATATAAGTAGGAAGCTTCTCCCGCGGGAACGATACTACCCCACTATTGAGAAGGAATGTCTAGCCATTAAATGGGCCATTGAATCCCTTCGTTATTATCTTAGTGGCCGTTCCTTCACCCTCCTGACTGATCATGCCCCTCTCACCTGGCTGTCTCGTCATAAGGATACCAATCCTAGAATCCTGAGATGGTTTCTTTCCTTACAACCCTTTTCGTTTCAGGTGCTCCATTCTCCGGGCCGTCTCATGGCGAATGTTGACTTTCTCTCCCGGTGTCCTCCGGCTGAGCGTCGTCTACAGACGCTCTCTAGGGGGAGTGTTTGTGATGGGTCGCTCCGACCCGACCCACACAATTCCATTGCCTGTGCTGACTCTGCCACAAATGACCGGGAGACTATTGGAGACACCAACGCTTTGGTTGGTTGGTTGGTTACAGCAACCACGGGAACTGCCGTGAGTTAAAGGTGGAGTTTCGCTTATGCCAGAGAAGGAGGTCGTGAGCTGGAGCCGGAACATCCCGGAACTGGTGACAACGGAGGATCGGAAGGAGCAAGAGGACGAGGAACCCGGTATCACGGAGACCGCCGTCCGGACGAGTGTAATGACTGGGCCGTCTGGACTAGAGGAACCACAGAGGAGAACCGAAGACCGCTGTGAAGTACTGGGTTTTTCAGAACCCAGCGGTGCCAGGGAACACACCCTAAGACTTCGAGTCCTTCCTGTTTCAGACTACAGAAACACAGAGTCTTCTTGGTGAAGTCAAAGATCTTGTTTATTGGCTGCAGCCAGTAACAGGTATCCTAGAAGTACAACACGGTGTATATTCTCAGGAGACTGCTCCCTTTGCAAAGCTAACCTTCTCTTTTATACAAAATATTATGCTTTAGGCAAACATTCCTTATTTTACAGTTGACCATTCACGTATTTTCACTACAAAGAAATAGCAGGTTTATGATGACAAGCCCATATTTCAGTTTGTCCAGCCCTCAATCAATTACCCGGAAAGGCTTAGTACTTTCATCAGATATCGACGGACCCCCAATAAAAACGGGCACCTCCTCCTTGTAAAGCAAGTCATAAAGTAAGAAACAGAGACATGTGTGTGTAAGATTAGGCATGGTTTGTGTGTGATGAAAGGTTTATGATGTGTTGTGCCTTGATACTAATCTCATTCGGCCACTGGGAAAGAAACTGGCCGAACAGGTTTGGCTTCAGGCAGTGGAGTCAGCTTGCCCAGGTCACAGAGGAGTCAGCAAAGGTGTACGTGTCCTTCAGACTCGTTTTCAGCATTAGACATTGGCCTATGTGAGGGCAATCACAAAATGGCTGTCGTTTAAGTGGAACACGAGGGTTCAGGACGGAAACTCTGATATTCGGGTGATTTCGTTACCCGAATATGAATACAATGCTTGTGCATACTATTCTGATCATTCTCGGTCTGCTGATACCAAAATCGTTGTGATACGACGATGTTTATAACACGGGTCCAGAATTTTCAGTACCACAGACCCTCCTTTTGCCCTTACATAGGCA
The DNA here is from genome assembly GCF_031143425.1 of Pleurodeles waltl. Taxonomy (NCBI): domain Eukaryota; kingdom Metazoa; phylum Chordata; class Amphibia; order Caudata; family Salamandridae; genus Pleurodeles; species Pleurodeles waltl. Next base: position 854,231,567 of record NC_090444.1, read on the forward strand.
ATAACCTATACTCACGCTAATCTGAGTCCAGGTCTATATTCATAAAGTCGTTGAGATGTTGCTGTAGCATCATCCTATTACTTAGCTCGTCCCTTGATACAGGTTTCCTTACACACGATGTAGCACAGAGGCCACATATTGCAGGAGCACACTGTACACACAGACAGGACAGAAAAAGAATGGCTAAGATCATCCCAGAGTCTTCCATCCCCAGGCGGATATCAGCTCCCAGAACTACCCCATCAATGACCAATCTCCTTTATCCACGTGAATAGACTCGGAGATCTTATGCAGTTTGGAAATGGCCTGGTAGACTGTTGGAGCGTTATCTGGGATGAAAACACAGCAACTTGATTGGATCACCTTACATACCCCACCTCGGTCTGCAAGTATGACGTCTAATGCGACCCTGTTCTGAAGAGTCATAAGGCGATCCGACTGGAGCTCAGCTGTCAAATTACCAAGGGCACCGGCGGTTTCAACTACCGTGGATTCAACCACCTTTGTCAATTGCCTTATGTTCCTGCTGTTAACCATAGGGCCCCAAAACGGCAGAAAACCCTTTACGAAATCTCCAAATTCTTGTCCTGTAGTGTCTTCTTTACTTATGACACCTCGAACCATCCTTGTCTTATGGTAATCTGCCGCGGCCGTGTAGGTGGGAGGTAACAGGAACGAAACAAAACATGTGCCTGAGAAGTCAGGAGGCAACCATGTATAGGCTCTATTATGGCAGATGAAATAGGTAACCTTAGCTGCTAAGAACGAAGGAGAAGTCTGAGACGCAAAAACATATGTTTCAGTGCAGATACTTTTCCCTAACTGAGCTCTGGGATTCTTGCCATTACCTTGCAGACATAGGTGACCCTGATGGGGTACAATCCAAATCGGGGAGGATCTCTTTGCTCGCTGGTTCCCACTCAGAGTAACTCCATATCCTGTTATGTTCCATCCAATATATGCTAGTGTTTCATCTCTCGCGATAGTCTCATAGGAAATATCTTCCCTAATCATATCTACTATACCCTTAGCTAGAGCACTATTCTTAGGATTATCTTTCACAGAACGTAGGGGGTTGGCTTCATACGCATATATGAACACCGTTCTATATGCCCACACGGAACCATTATGGCTGAAAGGCAGGACCAGATAAGGGATACCTTTATCAGTAGTATGGGGCATAAGACCACACACCCAACAGTTAGTTGTGTTCACTACTAATTGGTGTTGGTGTAGAAGCTGAATGAATGAATTGTTGGCAAACTCTAATCTTCTGGCAGACTCGTGTTCAGGCAGGGGGTGAAAAGAATGCGAGGAAACAGTAGAAGGAGGTATGGGCTGAGTAATGGGTGCAAATGTCACTTGAAAAGAGAATAAAACATATCCTATTAAAAACGTAATTACACTAAGCAACATGAAAATACATAATATCAAAAATCGTTTCTTTGTCATTATTATACCCATTCTGGCTTTAAAGTCCATCTGTCTGGCAGGTCTCTCATTCTTGAAAAACTCCATCCTCTCTAATTGCTGCTCGTGGTGGTAGGGTGTTCTATGCTAGGGAATGCTTCTGTCAGTCTAGGGCAACTCCCTTAGACCGACCAGAACTGTCGACCTAACGTCTTCAGCTGCACTCCAAAGACTTGGGCAACCACGACCCTACAGCTGAACCCGGATGGCGGTTCGAAAAGAAAAAAACAACAATAAGAAAGTTTCTCAGATGAGAGAGCTGCACTTTCAAAAAAAAAAAGGAACGGGAAAAAAATTATTTGTCCTTAGTTCTTGGTCTCAAATTATAACGGCTTTTTCCAGGTACTGTCTGGTTCTGGAACAAGAGTTCAGGCTCTGTAGTGTTCAATCGAACTGACGGTGGCACAGCTTCTTGCAAATTATTGTCACTTTCTTGTTCAGAAATTGTTCCTTTTACACGTGCATCGCTAAATGGCAAAAAACGAGGCACAATCTCAGTCTCAGAGTCAGCGATCCCCTCCTGGACCCACCGGTCGTACGGTAGAGGAAAAGGGACCTTCTTGCAGTGTACGCCGTGGATCCAGTTCTTTTTCCCTTCCACTCGAACAGCTGATCTTGTTGAGAGAAGGACGAGGTAGGGGCCGGTCCAACGGGGCTGGTCATTCTTTGTCCGCTGGAAGTTCTTGACCAGTACCCATGATCCAGGATCGATAAGATGTCCTGGAGCTTCAGAGACCTGAGGCAGAGTATCGTGAACCTGTTGGTGTAGAACACGCAATTTAGCCGTCAAATCATACAAATAATCAAGCAGTACAGGGTGTTCGATCTCACTGAATTTTGTTGGTCTTGGCACTCCCCATATGTTGGCCGGGCGGCCGAACACAATTTCATATGGACTAAGTCCCACTTGCGAATGCACAGTCATTCTTGTTGATAGGAGTGCTAAAGGCAGAGCGTCAGGCCATTTAAGACCAGAGCTCGCTTGTATCTTTGCCAACTTCAGTTTTAGCGTGCCATTATAGCACTCTACTAGTCCAGCTGATTGGGGGTGATTTGCAGCGTGGAATTTTTCCTGGATACCTAGCCCTTCACATACTTTTTTCATCACTCGACCCACAAATTCACTCCCATTATCACTCCAGACCATTCTCGGCATTCCAAACCTAGGGAAGAATTCTTTGACAAGGGCTTTAGCTGTGGATAAGGCAGTGTTGTCTTTTAAGGGATATGCTTCTACCCATCTTGAAAAAGCACCACCAACAACGAGTACGTATTTCAGATTGTTGCACCTTTCCATGTGGATGAAATCTAGCTGCAAAACCTCGAACGGATACGTTGGAGGTGCAAAATGACCAGCTGGAGTTGGGGTTCCCTTACCAGGATTGTATTTCAGACACACTATGCAATTCTTGACCACATTCTCTGCACATTTAGGAATTCCAGCATTTTGCCATACTGGAGCCAACAACTTACAAATCCCTTTCACACTGATATGGGCCATTCCATGAGCCATTGTCACCACTGCAAGCACATACGCATCGGGTAACAACCATCGCTGATGTTCTGACAAGTCAACCCAACAACCATTTTCATCCAATTTACCCGTACTTTCTTTCTACACACTCAACTCTTTCTCTGAAGCTTCAGCTTGAAGAGACTTCACACCCTCTATCGTATCTTCACACATTCCAACGTCACCAACCCATCTTGCGGGGCCTGCAACATACATTCGATTCATCACATCTTTTGCTGTTTCTTTTGCGATTTCGTCGGCAAATGCATTGCCACGACCGACATCATCAGTAACCTTCTTGTGTGCACTGCATTTCACAATCGCAACTTGTAATGGCAAGGTCAGTGACTCAAGAAGCTCATTCACCAACTGACCATGCTGAATTTTAGCTCCATGCGAAGTCAGGAACCCACGTTCTTTCCACAATCGTCCAAAACTATGGGCCACACCAAACACATACTGGCTGTCGGTATATATGGTCACTTTCATTCCTTTCGATAACACACACGCTCTCGTAAGTGCAATCAGCTCTGCTGCTTGAGCTGAATTATGTGGTATACGTGCAGCTTCAACAATCGTATGCAAAGTTGTGACGGCATATGCTGCAGTCGTATCACCATTCGGAAGCTTGAAGCATGAACCATCCACCCATAAGGTACCATCACACTTTACAAGAGGAGAATCTTTAAGATCTACTCTCCCTTTCGTTTCTTCTTCTGTCCTAAGAAAACAATCATGTTGTTCAACATCATCTGTCTCTACTGAAATCGGCAATAACGTGGCTGGATTCAACGTATTGCACCTCTTTATGTGCACATGACTCGCTAACAGTGTCAACTCGTAACCTGACAATCGATCACTAGTTAAATGCTGTGTCTTGGTCCTGTTTAACAACGTGTCCACTGCATGTGGAACCATCACAATCAACGTATTATTCATCACTAACCCAGCAGACTGTCGAATAGAAACAGCTGCTGCCGCTGTGGCTCTCAAGCAACTCGGCAATGCTTTAGCTACCGGATCCAAAGTTGACGAAAAATATGCGCATGGGCGCTGCTTGTCTCCAAAAGACTGTGTCAGCACTGACAATGCACAACCCTCTTTCTCATGGACATACAGTGTAAAGGGCTTACTGTAGTCGGGGGTACCCAACACAGGAGCCGAACACAATGCATTACACAATTCGGAAAAACTTTTCTGACAATCTTCAGACCACGGAACGGGGTTTGGTGTATCTTTATAGGTCAATGCTCCCAAAGGTTTGGCCAGCAAAGAAAAATTCGGTATCCATTGTCTGCAGTATGATGTAATGCCCAAGAAAGCACGTACTTCTCTCTGTGTCTTTGGCACACTCAATTTTGCAATTGCCTGAATTCTTTCTGAGGTCAGTTTCCTTCCCTCCTTCGATAAGAGATGACCTAAGTAGGTCACTTCTTGTCGACAATATTGCAGTTTTGAAAGGGACACTTTGTGATGTAAATCAGACAAATGACGCAACAACAACAAGGTGGCTTCTTTACAAATCTCTTCAGTATCTGTAGCGACTAGCAAATCATCAATGTACTGAATAAGGGTAGCGCCGTCAGGTAAAACAATTGCATCAAGCTGTGTTTTTAAAGCCTGACTATATATTGATGGACTTTCACAGTAGCCTTGTGGAGCGCGTTTGAAGCAGAAACTTCGGCCTCCTAAACTGAATCCAAAAATATCCCTGCTCTCCTCGGCAATCGGGATGCTGAAGAAAGCATTCTTTAAGTCAATTACCGAAAACCAGGTGGCGGAAGCTGGAATCATAGTCAATATGGCAGTGATTCCAGGAACAACTGGAAACTGTGGCACAACTATTTTATTTACCTCTCTAAGATCAATCACGAGCCTGTAAACAGGTGGCTTAGAGGGGTCAGTACGTTTCAAAACAGGCAGAACAGGACTATTACAAACGTTGCCTCTTGTCTCTTCAATTACATCTTTTTCAATTAAATCATAAATGATCACTAGCAATGCCTTTTCACCTTCACTAGAGATCTTGTATTGTTGAATGCGTGGTAATTTAACATTGGCTTTCAATGTCACAACATAAGGCGGTATTTCCAACAGACCCACATCATTAGGACCAGTAGCCCAAATGGTATCAGGAAGAAACGACAATTCGGTCGGAAGTTTATCCTTCGACAAATACATTGTAGAGACCACTTTCCTACCCAGTGTAAGTTGTACTCCTGAAGGAGAACAATATAATGTCGCATACAATCTTTTCAACAAATCCAATCCTAACAAGTTTTCACCACAACCTGTCGTCAGAATAAGGGGTGCTTCCAATTCACAAGGTCCAACAGAAAGGGACATAGGACTAGAAATCGGGTTTCTAACCGGGGCGCCAGAAAAACCTACTGAAACATTCATCTCGCCAGACAAAGGTGCGCCAGGGAGTTTTGAGTGCATAATAGAACTCTTTGTAGCACCAGTATCCAACAGAAAAGGCTCCGACACACCTGAGGTAATCACCTTAACATAAGGTCCATTCTGATCCACTGGAACGAAAAAAACTCCCTCCCTTCGTCTATGGCTGTCCTAGCAATTATTACCTTCCAGATTCTCATCTTCTGCATAGTAGTCGTCAGCATAGTACTGAGCCATCCTACCAGACGCGTTATGTTGCTGGTCAAAACTATTCATTGAGTTTTGAGACGGAAAGGAACGCGTGTTCTGGGGGAAACTTCCACGTCCTCTACCTCTAGGAGCTTGTTGAACACCTCGACCTCTTGCGCCAGAAGCACCATTCGTACGCTGTAACAAAATAGGACAACTATACTTGAAATGACCCTCTTCTTTACAATATGAACACTGATTGGGACCTACAGGAACACGTGGTTGAGAAAACTCGAACCTTTGCGAGTTTCTCTGGAACTGTTGAGGTTGCTGATAGTTACTCTGACCACCACGTGGCGGATACGCCTGTTGTAAAAGAACCTTCGTCTTTAATTCTTTAGTTTTCTTGTCTGCTCTATCCTTCTCATCTTTATCCCTATTTTCGTAGTACTGTGCAGTAGCCAATATTTGTGCTGAAGAGGAAACAGCCCAAGAACTCTCTGAATCCTTCAATTTCTTACACAGCTCGGCAAGCAAATTGTGCACAAACTTGTCAACGAACAACCGTTGACCACCTTCTGTACTCATATCTTGACCACTGTGGTCGATAAACGTTTCCTCAAACCTGGTGAAGAAATCAGACACTGTTTCATCTTTCTTCTGCTTACACGCAGACAATTTATCCCAATTCACACGCATCGCAGGCATTAAAGTCTTCATGTAAGTAATGATCCTAGCAGGCAGTTCTGCTACCATAGGCTCAGGCTTGGCACCACCAACTTGTCTATCATTTGCAGCACTAATATTAGCACATGAGTCACCTAACTCTTGTGCATGATCTGTATGGCGAATCAATCCCCACAAAGGCTGTGGAACAACATTCCCAAATAACATGTCTATGTCGGCTAAATTCATAATGCATGAGTCTGCAGTCTGTGATAATTCCTTATAATACCCTGCAGGGTTTTTACGGGGATCAGGCAAAGTCTGCTTAAGGGCTAAAACTTCAGCTCGCTTCCACGGAACATGTACCCAAACACGCTGAAAATGAGCCGGGACAGCATCAATGTGATTAGCATCATCAGCCTCAACAGCGTCCTTCCATACCGGAGGGACTTCTCTCATTGGGTACTGTCGCACCTTTTTTTTAACAGAGGAGTCATGTTGGAACAATGACTGAGAAGGATCCTTATTCCTAAAGGATAACAACGTCGCAACTGCTGTCTCAACATCGGGACCCACAATCGTGCCCTTTGCAAACTCAAACCGTACATGGCACAAATCAGGCGGATTTGTTTCCAAATCATTATCTTCCAATTCCTCACAAAGGAAAGCACCCATTTTCTCAAAAACGTATCTTTGTTTTGGTGCTCCCCATTGACGGAAGACATCCATAACAGACTCTACATCGTATCTAAAAGGGTAAACAATCCATTTACGCGCCATACGGTCCAACATTTCTTTCTCTTGAGAATTAGGCAGTTGACTACGCGACTGCTTACGCTCCGAATCTGGGGTCACACCAGACGACCCAAAGAGAGGAAATATAAGGCTGGCAACAGTATCTGTCACTCTCTGTCGGACAGAAGGAGAAGTTGATGAAAGAACAGGAGGAAAAACAGAGAGAGGCAAGGCAGACGCAGAAGCAGACGCAGAGGCAGTATCAGGAAGAACACCAGAAGAGGCAGTCGATGTAGTACATAAAGTCGTAGGAGGTACAGATGGAGCAGGTAGCGAAGTCGGCGGCCCTTGAAGGGGCTGCGCCATAGTAGTAGGAGCCAACTGAAAAGGAGTTGGCGGCTGTGGAAGAACCTGAGGCACAATAACCGGCGGTTGCACAGCTAAAGGTTGCGGAGGTGCTGTAGCATTCTGCGCATAAGGGGGTGGCGAACTCAACAAGTGTGACATTAAAGGATCTTTCTCAAGTTCTTTTGCTGCGTCTTGCTGAAGAAGCGGAAGAACTGGATAACATTTATCGGTCACCAATTTACGTTGCCTGTGCAACTGCTCATTCATCTGTTCTTCTTCATCATCTTTAAACTGCATGACAGCTTGCATTATCGAGATACCCTCACCCCTCTTATTTCTCTTTGCTAATTTAATTTCCTTCTGTTTGGCTTCCTTACGCCATAGGCGGAAAGAGTCCAACATCGCTGGCCGGGCTTTCTTCTTAAAAAGTTTAACCTCCAGATTATTCAGAATCTCTGTGTCAAAAGTACCATATTGGGGCCATTTTAAAACACCATCTTTCCTGGTGTATCGGATCCATACTTCATTATATGTGAGGGGGCCTATGCCATGTTTCACATATAGTTCATAGGTTGGAGTTCCAAACGGAGGAACCGGACACGAGTCCTCCAATCGGGAATCCCTATTATAACCAAGACAAAACAAATTTCCATATCTGCTAAGACCAGGCATCTTCGCTCTCTAGTGTAGCTTCAAACTTCAAAGGATTATCGAATACGATAGCCTCGTGAATACACGAATCCCTCGGCTTTGGTACTTGCAAGTTCCAAATCAAAGATCCCAAGGGGATACCAAACTAAGAACCAAACTAAGGACTGGGAGACGCTCCACTTATACTTAACTGAGGTATCGATGACGTCACCAGAAGACTCGTTTATCGTTTCGCTCTACCAAATCATCAAGGGTCCAAAACAGGGCGATAGTCAGGGCAGCAGTCCTTCGTAGCCGTCGGGAAGCGTGGAACCTCGCAGCAAAGACTTTCGGACCACGTCGACATACAGGGGTCGATGAAGTGGGGCCTCCCTCCAGAATTTTCACACGAAGCTCCTCACAAACCTCTGGCTTGGACTGGTACCGCTGAAATCGCCCCACGTTGGGCGCCAACTGAAGTACTGGGTTTTTCAGAACCCAGCGGTGCCAGGGAACACACCCTAAGACTTCGAGTCCTTCCTGTTTCAGACTACAGAAACACAGAGTCTTCTTGGTGAAGTCAAAGATCTTGTTTATTGGCTGCAGCCAGTAACAGGTATCCTAGAAGTACAACACGGTGTATATTCTCAGGAGACTGCTCCCTTTGCAAAGCTAACCTTCTCTTTTATACAAAATATTATGCTTTAGGCAAACATTCCTTATTTTACAGTTGACCATTCACGTATTTTCACTACAAAGAAATAGCAGGTTTATGATGACAAGCCCAAATTTCAGTTTGTCCAGCACTCAATCAATTACCCGGAAAGGCTTAGTACTTTCATCAGATATCGACGGACCCCCAATAAAAACGGGCACCTCCTCCTTGTAAAGCAAGTCATAAAGTAAGAAACAGAGACAGGTGTGTGTAAGATTAGGCATGGTTTGTGTGTGATGAAAGGTTTATGATGTGTTGTGCCTTGATACTAATCTCATTCGGCCACTGGGAAAGAAACTGGCTGAACAGGTTTGGCTTCAGGCAGTGGAGTCAGCTTGCCCAGGTCACAGAGGAGTCAGCAAATGTGTACGTGTCCTTCAGACTCGTTTTCAGCATTAGACATTGGCCTATGTGAGGGCAATCACAAAATGGCTGTCGTTTAAGTGGAAAACGAGGATTCAGGACGGAAACTCTGATATTCGGGTGATTTCGTTACCCGAATATGAATACAATGCTTGTGCATACTATTCTGATCATTCTCGGTCTGCTGATACCAAAATCGTTGTGATACGACGATGTTTATAACACGGGTCCAGAATTTTCAGTACCACAGCTGGCCCCGGGGAGCCTACTCTTGAGCCGCCACGCTTCAGGAGAAGCGTGGCCACTCCAGGTACGGAGACGCGAGCAGGGAAAGGAGCGGGCAAGGGAGGCGGGAGGTGGAGAAGAGTGGGGAAAGGAGGGGAAAAGGAAAACGGGCACTTTGGGACGGGGAGCACTGATTTGGAAGGGTATGGTAACGGGGACGGAGTAAGAAAGCATCATTATTCTCAGGTATGTAGAGGAAAGGAAGAAAAAGACAGAAAATATGGCACCAAGAAGATAGAGCATACACAAGAAAGAGAAAAGGGGGTGAAGACAGCGGAGAAGTCTACTTAAGTTATTATCAAAACAAATAAAAAAAAGAGAGAAAGAGAGAGAGAGAGACGGAAAATCACATACAAGAGTAAAGAAGACCTACTCAGGACGCAAAAGAGGGAAAAGGCAGGAAAGAAGCAATTCAGGAGAATCAGAAGAGAGGAAAAACAAGGGAAAGAAATAAAGGAGTCGAGAAGACAGCCGAGACAGGGACAAGGAAGAAGAGAGGGAAAAGGGAGAATAAGCCTAAACCTCTTCCCCACTTACCGTATCTATTCTCTTTTGTTTTTCCACACTCCCCGCGAGGTCCTGGAAGAAAGAAGAGAAGAAGACGAGCTAAGATGTCAATTCAATTCAATTCAATTCAAAACAATCTTTATTCAGATTTTACTCCATAAAAGAAGGAGAAAAATAACAGTCTCTTTAAAATAAAGAAATATACAATAAAAGTTTTAGCAGTCAGCTTAGACTTAGCAGTCAGCCGCCTGGGGCCCCGCTATCCAGAGAATGTTGTATATCCGGAATTATAGCAGCTGGGGCTATTCCCTCCCCAGTTAATTCTGTTACTTCTAAATATGAGAACCCTTCCCCCTCACTCTCTGAATTGGACTGACTGTCTGCCCCCTGTACAGTGCTTCCAAAAACAGTAAATGATGTGTGTCAATTTATAGGGATTTCGACTCCTGCCCTACCTATGAGAACAAAGTCAATATCTCCACCTCCTAAAATTAACATCATGTCCTGGAATGTAGCTGGAATCAAGCAAAAGCTGGATGACCCGGAATGGGTAAGCCTTGTAAACAAACAAGATATCTGTCTCTTCCAGGAAACATGGACTAAAGAACAGTTATCCTTACAAGGCTTTACAACCTATTTCTCTGCTGCCCAACCTGCCTCTGGTGGATTTGGAAGACAGATAGGAGGTTTAATGATTTTATTGAACAATAAGTTAGAATGTGATCACTCTGTGATAAAGTTTAACTCCTTTGATCTGCTGGGTGTGCAACTTACATTCCGTCCTGGCTTTAAAATGATAGTTCTGAATATTTATGCTAGATCTGTTCCCCGTGGGTCTGATTCAATTGTTCTTTCCCAGTTGACGGACTACATAGACGTTTTGGACCCTTCAGTTTTTCTGATTATAGCAGGTGATTTTAATTGTTCTTTTGTGTTGGACAACTCCATTAGCATTCTGACTACTGAGGAGGACGAACATTGGGGTATTCCCCAATCTAAAGAAATGGTACTTTCGCCTGTTTCCTGTGTTGCATTCCAGATGTCTTCCCTTTGCCTGAACTATGGCCTGAGAGAATGCAATGGCCGCACTAAATCTGACTCAGAGCGAGCCATTACTTTCAAGCGAGGGCTTTCCTTTAGTACTATTGATTACATTCTTTTGGACATTAGGCTATGGTCAAGTTCACTTGATATGGAAATTTTACCTCGCTTGGATAGTGATCATAATCCTTTGTGTCTTGTATTGACTAATCATGCATTTTTAAGAGTCCAGCACTTAAGGATTACTAATGTTCCATTCCCTCATTTGAACCATAGACACTCTAGGGTCTGCTGGCCAAAGGTTGAATGTAACCCGTACTTAATTGGGGAAATTTATTCATCTTTTTTAAAACTCTTTGTAGATTATGAAGATCAAGAATCCTCGGATATTCCTATTATGGCGATCCACACTAAGATGGTCGATTCCCTTCAGGGTATCTTCTATAAGGAAACTTCCTTTAAATCGAGACCCGCTGACACCCTTCGCAGGGACTGGTATAATCAGGATTGTGCGCAAGCAAGATCCACCTTAAAAGAGGCTGTTAAAAATTCTACGCATGCGGCTATTAAAGAGGCTCGTTGTAGGTATGCTAATGCCCTGAAGCGAGCCAAAAGAGACTGGGAGAATGAGACATGGCAGAAACTGCTTGCAGCAGTCCAAAGTAAAGATGATAGCTCTTTTTGGCGGTTGTTGACCTCCAGTTCGAAAAGGGGTAAGGATGATATTGGGTTGCATATACAGCCCGAAAGATGGGTGTCCTACTTTTCTGAAATCTTTGCTTTGCCTATACAGCAAGCTCTGGAGGACCCTGCACATGTCGAGTGTTGGGCTGCTAATAAGATCTCAACTGAGAGAATTGTTTTTACCTTAGCTGAAACCACAGCTGCTATTGATTCTCTGAGGCCAGCAAAAGCCCCTGGCCCGGATAAGATTCCAGGGGATTTGTTCAAATCAGAACCTAAGATATGGGCATGGTATATCAATTTGTTGTCTAATGCCATAGCAGCTGGCAGCCCTATTCCAGAGTCTTGGCATGGTGCTGAAATAATACCGATCTATAAAAAGGGTGATACAGGGTTGCCTGTAAATTATCGACCAATTAGCCTTATTGATATCCTTCAGAAGACGTTTGCCAAACAAGTCTTAGTGAGGCTTACTGATTGGATTCAAGACCAGCAAATTTTATCTCCCTTACAGGCTGGGTTTCGGCCCAAAACTAATACTATGGACCAAGTTTTCAGGCTGTCATTACTGTTCTGGAAGTATGTCACCTTATCTAAGCAAAAACTCTATGTGGCTTTCGTAGACTTAAGATCTGCATTTGATCTTGTCCCAAGAGAGAAACTGTGGGAAGTATTGTACAAAATTGGTATCCCAGGGAACTTAGTGCATTTAATCCAAAGATTACATGAAAAAACATTTGCACAAGTAAGATGGGGCAATCAGGGGGAACTCACAGACAAAATAGACATCAAGAGAGGAGTGCGCCAGGGTTGCGTTCTTGCCCCAACGCTATTTACACTGTTCATCAATGAGGTGGTGCAAGTCGTGTCCAATTGTCAAAATGATGCCCCATCTTTGAATCACCATAAAATTCCAATTTTGTTATTTGCCGATGATTCTCTCTTGATCTCCAGAACCCCTATGGGCCTCCAGGTACTCATGGACAAGTTCAGTTCGTTTTGCGGTGACTATGGTCTGGAACTTAACCATAGCAAAACTAAACTCATGACTTTGGGTTGTGGCCCCACTAAGAGATATTCAATATTTTACAATGGAACGCCCCTAGGTTTGGTAAGCTCTATAGATTACTTGGGGTGAGAATTAGCAACAATCTGCATTGGGGGCCCAAATCGACAAAAGTTTGGCTCGCCTGGTACAGTCATCTGGAGCCATTCTTCGTTTTCATAAGTCTACTTCTGAGAGAGTGATTACTCCAATTATTAAAATTTATAGAGCAAAGGCACAAAGTGCTGCGGTCTATGGGGCAGAAATTTGGGGGTCCTCAAACACTGGCAGGCTTGCAGTGGGGGAAAACAATTTTGTGAGGTCTACTTTGGCCTGCCCTCGCAGTACCCCACTGCTGCCATTGTTCTGGGACCTTGGCCTTTCATGCATCACAGATGTAGTTGCCCTACGACCTCTGCTTTTTTGGGTCCGTGTTTGGTCCACCCCTGAGTTATCTACATACAAGGAATCTATCCAAGACATCTTGGATAGACCAAATGTACTCACCATTCCCTGGTTTAATCACATCTCTAAATGGTTTCACAAATTGGGTCTTAGTGAGCTATGGAGTCATCCAGAAAGTATAAGGAAGGAGCAGAAGAATCATTTGAAAACTGTATACTGGACTTACGTCAGGGAAAACTATCTGCTGTGCCCTACTCACGGCAGATTGACCTCACAATTTTTTGATTTTAAATGGTATCCATCTTTTGAATCTTTTATGGATATAATTCTTGACCCATTAAGTAAGAGTTTATATATCCAGTTCAGATATGGTTGTCTGCCTCTCAAATCATATGGCAGTAAGTGGAGTGCAACTACAAGATCTGATTTATGTCCGAGCTGTACCCATAATCCAGAATCCATTGTACTTTTTATGTCCTGCCTATTTGATTGCGCGTCGAAAGTGGTTACGGCCAGTGTGTAGAAATATGGGGGTAAGACATTGTATTGTTGCCTTAAGAATTCTGATGAGGGAAAGTTCCCCCCCCTTGCCCTGTGCGGTTAGTAAGTACATTACAGCTGCCTGGCATGTACGTATTAATCGCTTGGGGAAAGTTGCTGATGCGGAACTTACTTCCAAATAAGGACAACATGAAAAACTGACAATGGAATGTTTTAGTCATCAAATTTTAACCACACACCTAGACTGGAACAAAAACCCCATGATTAATTTAAATGACAGTCAGTAGGAGATTAGGTGTTTGGTTTTTATGTGTTTTAAGGCCGTAAAGGATGTTCTTTTTTATTCCTCTTATTTCCTTTTTAACTTAATTTTTACTCATCTTTTATCTTTCTACCGGTGGTTGTTTTGCTTTTATGGTTGAAAGTAACCGAATAAAGCTATGAAAAAAAAAAAAAAAAAAGTTTTTTTCAAATACATACTGATAAAAGAGTAACAGTCTTTGTTGTGACAATGCGATTACTCATTCTCATATCGGAGTTTTTCGAAATAAGACAGCTTTTTCCTCTGCTCAATTGCATACAAGATGAATTTTATCACTGCTTCGCATTTCTCGTTCGTATCCAGTTTAAATAAATAGTTAAAAGCTTCTCTGCAAAAAAATAATTTATTAGTAATAAATAGTGGTTTTATAAAAAGTTTCCTAATATCATGATAACATTTACAAGATAAAATAAAGTGCACTGTAGATTGTGCAAATCGTCCCACACAGGGGCACTTCGGTAGGCTTTTACTCCAAATTCTCATTTTTGGGAAGGCTACTAAAAAATGTAACTTTCTAAAACGTAATCGGGTCAAATAAAATCTATGCTGAGTGTTCACAACTGTCAGTAAGTAATTTGGTATAACCTCATTGTTTTCGATCATGTAAGGAGCTACAGTTGATTTCTTGCATTCTCTATTTCCTCTTTCGCTAGCCCTCCAAGCGATTAAAAGATTTTTCAGTTCTTTCTTACTAAATTGGAGAACTATGCCTGGGTTATCTAAGTTGGGTGTTAGATTTATACCTCTCAGTAGATCTTTTATGTGCATGAACCATGGAATTCTGTCCCGGTGTTCTAATGTAAGGCAGTCTTTAATAATCTTTAGGGTAAGATGCGTCCCTTCCTTTGACCAGATACCATGCCAGGCCATCAACGCATTTATATGTATTAAATCCTCCACGTAGGGACTACCCAATTCCTTGTGTACCATGTATGTGGAAGTGGAGTTTGGGACTGCAAGTAGTCTGTTGAATAATTTATTCTCTAGCACTTGTAATGAATGGATCTCGGGTGTCAAGCCCCAAAGGGCAGAGCCGTATGTAATGCTGCTGATTGATTTGCTTTTGTAAATCTGCAGCATTTCCCTTAGGGGTTTGTTACCAATTTTATTGGAGAATCTAAAGATTGCCTCCGTAGTCCTAATATACTTAATTTTGGTAATTTCTAAGTGTTGTTTCCAGTATCCCGTATTAGAAAATTGTATACCCAAATATGTAAATCCATTCACCTCTTCACATTCATGGCTCTTAATAAAGTAAGGTTTCTTCTTAGCCTTTCCCTTTCCACATGTCATGACCACTGTTTTACTCATATTCAACGTCATATCCCTTTCTTCCATAAATTCCGTAAAACCCTCCATTAGTTGCTGTAGCCCGTTTGCGGTTCGTGACAATAAGACTGCATCGTCTGCGTATAAAAGAATTGGGATAGAGCAATTTCCTATTTTGGGGCATTCAATTTTTAGGTTTTTTAAGTGGGCATCTACACCATTTATATAAAGAGAGAATAAGAGCGGCACCAAGACACAGCCTTGGCGTATTCCTCTCCCTATCCTGAAACCTGGTGTACATTCTCCATTTTTTCCATATCTCACCCGTGCTGTTAGATTATTATATAGTTGTGCCAAGAAGCTTATTATATCAAGGGGCGCACCCATATCTATTAAGACTTTCCACAACTTTGCGTGATTCACTAGATCAAAGGCACTACTAAGATCTGCAAAACAGAGAAATACATGACCCTTCTTTGCCATGGTATACTTGCTTATAATTAAATTAAGATTTATACATTGTTCCAGGGTGCCTACCTCAGGCCTAAACCCCAATTGAGCCTCTGTAAGTATATGGTTGTTTGTTGCCCAGGTTTCTAATCTTTCTACAAGTACTCTTCCCAGCAGTTTAACAGAGGTATCCAAAAGTGAGATTGGTCGATAACATTTGGGGTCACCTCTGTGCCCCTTTTTAAAAATAGGGACAATTATACTTTCACTCCATGATGTTAGAATATATCCCTTTGTCACACACAAAAAGACTTGGGTCAAGATGGGGCTCCATAAATCAACGTGTGTCAAATAGGCATCTACTGGCACCCCGTCAGGGCCTGGTGCCTTCCCTTTCGGACATCTTGTCATGGCAAATTTCACTTCCTCTAGACTGACTGGTTTCAAGAAGGGTGGGTTGATCTCAATTATCCCATTGTTTGGCGGGAAAATAGTCAAATTCTCTGGGTTAAAAATGGATCCAAAGTGAGAAAGCCATTCCAATGAAGGAACATGTACTGTTATTTCAGGTGCATCACTATCTTTTAGGAAAGGTTGATTGATTGTTTTCCAAAATAGGGTATTATCTCTTAGTGTTGTTGCTTGTTCAAGATTTGCCCATGCCCTAGCTCTCAAATTTGCCTTCCTGGTTGAAGATGTCAAACAAGAGGATGACATCACAACCTACATATTCTCAACAATTTTTTCTTTAATACTTACCGTTTATACTGTTTCAAGAACAATAAAAGACAGTTCTCTGAAACCAAAATACCGCCGTCTAGAGTCATAAATCTGCCATCCTCGTACAGACCCCAACTCATTTAATGCAGTCTAAGGGAGCTTTTACGTTCCACGACATGGCTACGGATTTAATCATGGTGGTGTATATAAAGGATATGTTTAGAGTAAGAAGGTGTAGTTGAGTTTTCCCAGGTTCTGGGGGTTGTCTTTGGTCCCATCTGAATTAATGCACAGTGGGGTGGTTCTGTGGGGTTCCTAATGGTGCAATGTGCTTGTGGTGTGAAGAATGGCTAGAGAACTAAATGCAAAACAAACAACATAATAGGTTAATCAAGTCCCTCTCCCTATACATCTCTCCTGTAAAAGCATCTGTCTCCCAAACATGCTCCCCCAACCCGAAAGTAGGCAGTAATAAGAACTGTTCCTAGGGTCTCTATCCCCAGGCTCCTAGCCTTCTAGGGCTACACTGAGGATAAGTTGGTGCCAGCGTGGAAAGATGTAAAGCAGGCAGAAAATGTCCATCCACCCCTACTTATGGAATTATTGATCAGTGTCCCCTGTAAGGCCCTCTCCATAGTGTTGCTCTCCAAGAGGAACAGGGTTGCAGTTCCTTTATTCTCAGAGTCTCATGTGGCTTATGTCTCCTGGTGGCCTTGGGACCCCTTCTGGACCTCTACCAATGCCTGAGCCCTCTTTGTTCGGTTCTGGTGATCCCCGGGCCACCATGTCCAGGGCAGTCAGGCCATGGCCTAGTCTGGGGTGTCAAAAAACTCCAATTTGCTCTTGTGGATCAGTCACCGACATGCTGGAAATAGGATAATGTATTGAAGTGCCATCAAACTGTGCTTTTGTTTAAAGTGGTCATATGATTTCCTTTGGGCTGGGACATTTCTAGTGTAGTCTGGGAATATCATCTCTTGTTTGGATTGATGTATCTGTTGTCCCTTTTCCCTTACTCCAAACAGGGTAGTGTCTCTCTCACAGTAGTTCAGGAGCTTGGTGAGATGGGGCTCTCTGGGCTTGGGACCGGTGTGCATGTTAAGCGATTAATCAGGTCAACAGCAAATAAGTGTATATCCGGGGTTTAATCCATTTTCCAGAAGCACTTCAGGTATCAATCCCTCCACCTCCTTAGGGAATCAGATGAAACTGATGCTGCTTATGCGGGTTCTATTTTTGGTGTCTTCGATTGGTAACAATCTTTTGAATTCAAGGTCAGACGGGAAATCTCTGTTTTAAGGTCTCTTATAGCTCAGATGTATGCCCCTCACTTTCAGCGACTTGCTGTGGTTTTGCGGAGGTCCTGGAGCAGGAAGGCCACGTCCAGTCACACCGATCCAATCTTGAATTCAAGGGCAGTTTGTGTATCCTGGATTACCTGTAGGACCACCGTTTGTCTCCACCTTCCTGTAGCGATTTGTTGTAATATCCCCACCGCTAGTCCCTTTTTGTCCTCCCACTGGTGCTGTAAATTTGTCAATTTTAGTTTGGGTCATGGTCACAGGGGTCATTTTGCACCCCATAGTTGTTGCTGGGACCTTTGGGAGGTTTTGGTGGCCAGAGAATTCAGATGCGGTGTGATCCACATGACTCCCAGTCCCCCTACCCCGTTATAGTCTGATTATGAGGGGCACGTGCAGCTGGGTTCCACAAATGTCAGATATCTGGGGCAGTGTATGGTGAGGCCGGTATCCCCTTGCCACTTCTACAGATTTTAATATGGCTGCAGCATTCTGGAGCAAAAGATGCATTCTGTGCATGGGATGGGGCTGCCAGCAAGTTTTAGATGCAGCATGGTGGAAGAACTACAGCCAGGACCCAATCTTGCCCACAGTCCTGCCTTTTGCCCTTGGTTCTGCGAGTCTGTTGCCCCTGGCAGGATAACTTAGGTTTTTCAGGTGGGACGCAGGGGCCAGACCCTGCCCCAATCCGCAGGGCCCACTCCCAAACTTCATATGGCCTACTTGATGGCACACACCAAGAGGCCCAGCCAGGCACAGCACTCAAAAGCATACACTCAGACCCACAGTGAACATGGGGCTAACCAACTGTAGCAGGCTGCATGGCTAGGACCATGCTCAGATCGCCCGACACGCTGCAGAGTCCCTGGATCGTGTTGCAGTGACCTAAAGGGGCCGCACGAAATTGCTGCGGTCCACCTGCTTTCCCATCGGGGTCTCAGGAAGTCAGGCAGCCTGACTGAGTCGCGATTTATGCCAGTGCTCTATGGGTCAAAATAGGTCAGAAGCCGAGAAGACGCTCAGACGCGAATGGACCACCATCTTGGCCGTCCCAGCACTGCCAAATAATTAGATAATCTATGGTGCTTCTTTCTCCTGCAGACATACAGATGGCAGGAAGGCAGTTATGAGGAATGTATTGCAGTTCCAATACCCTCCCCTTCCATTATTAACTTTAGACTGCAGATGGGAGATTCGTTTTTGAGAGCAGTGTGGGATAACCAGAGATACACTAGTCTACATAGATTTTAGGTCTGCCCTAACAGTGTGTTTGTCACTTGAACACATTTTGCCAACAAAAACAAACTTTCAGTGTACTACTGAGAGAAGGGGCTTAGGCTTCATCCACATGTTGGTTCCCTTGAGTACATAATGTGATTGGGTTGAATTTGTGTGCTTTCACTAAAATACTGTTTGTATTGCACTTTTTTCTTGTGATAAACTTATACTCCATACAGGACTGAGTTGGTTATGGTGCAAGCCAATGATCATGGCTATAGACCATTACTTGTTTATGAAGTGTTATGAAAAAGACATTAGGCCTGACATAATCGTTGTGAAAGGCATATGCTAAAGTCAGTAGCCGTTTAAGTGTCACACAGTCTCACAGATTACCCATACCAGGCAATGGTTTTGGTGTTGGTTACCCTGTGTGACAAACCATGGATATAGGTTTGAAGTGAATATCTTGTTAGGCTGTCTTTGGAGAGACAGTATTTTGCTTAGCCAACTCTGATTTACAATTCCTTTCTAATTTTATGACTGTGACTCTTGACAATTGCCTAGTGGGAAAGCTTACACTCAAAACTATTGTCCTGAGATGGTTATGGTGACAAGCTTTAGTCCTGATTGTTGCACTGGAAAAGTCTGGTGTGCGAAAATAATTTGTTAAAGCCAGTTAGCATTTAACAGTTAGTTGTCATTACATTGTGGGATAGGCTATAGACACATATTTTTTTGCATGTAATCTCACAATTTACCATAGTAAGTCAAGCTTCTTGATGTTGTCTTCCCACCCTGACTAACCCAGGGGTTTTCAGTGTGATTCCTGTTAGGGTCTGTTGAGAGGAGTTGTAGAATATTTTGCAAGCTGTATTTTAGTACATATTTGTAATTTTATAACTGTATGCATGATGGTTACCAGTTTATGTGCACTTGAATAGATCACTGCTGGGTAAAGTGTAAAGCCAATGGTAAAGGGTAAAGGCTGTAGTGTCTTGCATGTTTTATAACAGAACCTTTTTGGCTCCACAGGACTCTGTAGCATTGTGGTGTAATCACTAGTATGTAACGTAATGAAAGCTTGGTTTAGAATGCAGGAATTCACAGGTACACGCAGAGGAATAAAGACGTGTGATTTACAGCTTTGAGTCTGGCACAGTCATTGGTGGGTACCCAGGCTGTGGAGGAGGCTACAGCTAACGACGAGATAGGGAATAAGTAACCCAAAGAAAGACCGTGCTCTCCCAGATAGTTTGCCATGGTCCAAGCAAACTGCTCGTGCATGCTATGTGTGCCTTCATCAAGGTGCTTAGTCAACTCCAAAGACTGTCCTGGATGATGCAGGGGCTGATCCATTGTCAGACCTCAGTGAGGATGCAGATTCTCTGCGACAACCAACAGCATCTGAAAGTGCTCCACCCTTGATACCAGCCACTACCATGAACAGTTAAAATACTGCAGCCTGCCTGAAACCACCACCACCTTTTGATACCACTCAAAAAACACAATATTGGCGATAGATCGACTGATTGGATAGAGACATTTGAAGATTTCATTGATGCGCTTGAAGAGACTGAATCCAGTACCTAACTTTAACTACGAACTATGCGCTTTCAGTCAAGAACGTTAGAGTTGGTGAAACTATTGATGAATTTGTGGAAAGACATGATGCACTCATCAAACAATTTAGGTTCAATTAATTTAATGATGAAGAACCTACGCGTCTTAGAATTATTGAAGGATGCTTGTTAGTTTCATTAACACGACGAGAGAAACTCTTAGTCTGGAACAAGTGTTGGTGGCTGCCAGAGCTGAGGAACGTGTTGAGAGACAAGCTGGTGACTTGGAGGCTGGAGGTGCCCAAAGAGAGTCAGTCATGAGTGTGAAAAGTAATCCCAAGCAATTGACTGAAGGTCACAAAGTGATGTCTACACGTAAAATGAAGTTGTGATTTAGAATCGGATTTTCGTTTCCACATGAAAGAAAGTATCCTGCCATGCAAAGAAATGTAAAAGTTTTAGGAATGAGAACCCATTTTGTGATGGTGTGTAAAGCGAAGAAAAAAGTGTATCACAGCGCAAAAACAACATGGCCGGCAGAACTTTCCAGAAACAGTGTTTGACACCCTGCTTAATAATGAGGATGTCCATCCTGTTGCTCAGATACCTAGACAAATTATTTATTTACAAGACGTTGTTGAAAAAGAACTTGAATTGGTACTTAAGCCTGATACTATTGAGTGTTCCACTGGTCCAACAACACAGCTTTCTCCCATAGTAGTGATGCAATTGAATGAAAACAACATCCAGGTCCACACATTGCTGACATGATAACGCAATTGAATAGTGCAAAGGTCTTTTCTTGCCTTAATTTGCATAAAGGTTGTCGTCAGTTGGAACTTGAAGAAGGTTACAGGTACATTTCAATCTTTTCTACACATGTTGGTTTGTTTAGATACAAGAGACTTGATTTTGGTGTGTCATCGACTGCAGAATTTTTTCAAGAAGTCGTTCAACATGTCATACAGCCTCTTATGAATGCATTAAATTATAGCGATGACATATTAGTTTTCGGAGCTCCACAGAAGGAGCACGCTAGAGCTCTCACACAAGTATGTTGTTTACGCAGTGATGAAGGATTGACTATGAATGCAGACAAGTGTGAGCTCGACCAGACAAGTTATTTGGCCATATCTTTTCTGATGAGGGGAATACACCTGATCCTGCAAAAGTACATGCTCTGTCAAATGCTGATCCCACACAATATGTTTCAATGGTATGTTCTATTCTTGGCATACAGAGGTTGTTGTCTACGCTAGCCTGGTTAGGGGCTGTCCTTTTACAGCATAGTGGATGCCCAAATGCTCAATGGCATATTGTGGCCTATGCTAGTAGAAGTTTGTCCCAAAGAGAACGTCCTTACCCATAACCTGAGAAAGAATGCTGTGGTATGGGCTTGTGAACATTTCCATGAGTTCCTGTATGGAAAACCGTTTATGCTTGTAACTGATCATCAAGTTTTGCTGACCATCTTTGGCAATCCAAAAGCTAAGATGCCTCTTCGCATTGAATGATGGGGACTCTGATTGCAAGAATATGATTATATAATTGTGCATCGTCCAGAAAAGGATCAGAATCCTGCTGACTACTTTTTCGAGAGTTCGTATACAAGGTCAAGGTACTCCATCACAGACGGATGAAGCCTACATTAATTTCCCCATCAAGTGTACCAGCTGCCATGTTGTTAGACCAGATTATAACTGCCACGAGCCATGATAGTGATCTGCTGAAGTTAAGACACAATTATGCATCAGTCATGGAAGCAACATAATCGACCTCTCACGAGTGATGGTTAATTTAAAAAATACAAAAATGTCAAGGATGAGTTGTTCATAACTCAGGAAGGAGTTAACCTGCGAGGGTCGAGTATACGATTCCGGAGAGTCCGCGACAGAAAGTAATTCAAGTTGCTCACGAGGGACATTGTGGCATTATCGCCACAGAGAACTCTCCAAGACAGATTTTGCTTTATATACTTAGATGAAAGAGTTGAAAAGGAACTCCAGGCCTGTCTCACATGCAACGGCCTTTCTACCACTGTTACTCAACATACACCGAACATGTCAGGATTCCCTAAACATGCATGGGAAAGAATAGCCATTGCCTTCTTTGGTCCACCTTATAATGGACATCATCTTGTGGTGATTGTAAATCAATACTCGTGTTTCCTGTTGGTTGAAGATCGCTCACCTCCGGATCATGAACAAATCATTGAGAAGCTTGATGCCATCTTGGCAACATGGGGCATTCCAACCATTGTGAAGTCTGACGATGGCCCACCCTTTAACAGTAAATAATTTAAAGAATTCCTGGAGCATCTGAACATAAAGCATCAAAAGAGTGTGCCTTTGTGGCCACAGGCCAATGGACTTGTTAAGCATTTTATGAATATGTTAAAGAAAGCAGTGAGGCGTGCAACTCTTGAGGCGCTCAATATGAAAACAGTACTAAACTCTACTCAACAAGTTTATCGCTCAATACGCCACTCTGCCACAGGTAAACTTCCTGCAACATTGATGATCGGGAGAGCAATGACACCAAAGTTACCTCAGTGGACTAAAATGAGAGACCAGTGCGAACATGATTTGTACAAGGGGCTTGGTTAACAAGCAGAAAATGAAAGCGTATGCAGACAAGAGGTGATATGCAAAGGACATCTCATTTAGAAAAGGAGATTTGGCCATCGCCCGACAGATGCGCAAAAGAAAAACTTGTGCTCCCTATGATGCTGAACCTTTCCAAGTGGCATCTACAAAGGGACACATGGTGACTGCCCAGTGCCTTGGGAAGTCTATAATAAGAGAATCTTCTCACTTTAAGGCTGTGATTCATCGGTCTTCAGCTCGAAATGGTGCAAGGTGAAAATGTTTCATTTAACAGAGGAGAAGATGTAGTGTCTTACACGTATTATAACTGAACCTTTCTGGCTCCGAACTGACTCCATAGCAGTGTGACGTAATCAATAGAATGGAATGGAATGAAAGCGTGTTTTAGAATGTAGGAGTTTACAGGTACACACAGAGGAATAAAGATGTGAGATTTACAGCGGTGTGTGTGGTGTAGTCATTGGCGGGTACCCAGCCTGAAGAGGACGCTACAAAGTCTTAATTAGTTCATTGGTAAAAGTCGTGTCAGATTTCATAGGTTTCATATGTTTATAATGAAAGGTTATAACAAAGCCAGTTGGACTTATTGTGAAAGCATGTGTTAAAGCCAACAGGCTTTTAAGGATCAGTTGTTATAACAGTGCGCTAAAGCCTGGTGGCAGGTATTTGGTTAAATGGAATAACACAGATTACCTTAGTGGAGAAGGGTTTTAGTGTTGGTAACTGTAAGAAATGGGGTCTCTTGGTGGCAGTGGTTTGTACTCTGCCCAAGTAGGGACCCTCACTCCAGCCATGGTAAGGGAGTCACACAAGTAAGATAACCCCTGCTCACCCTCTTAGTAGCTTGGCTCAGCAGTCAGGCTTATCTTAGAAGCAATGTGTAAAGTATTTGTACACACTCTCTCACACACACACACACACTCAGTAACACAGTGAAAACACTACAAAAGTACTCCACACCAGTTAAGATAAATAGCCAATATTTATCTGAATAAAACAAGACTAAAATGACAATAATCCATCATACCAAATAAAGGTATCACTTTTGGGTATCTCCTTTTAGCAGACAGTACCTGGGAATGCGTCAAAAAACAAAGGCGATGCAGGCCACAAAGGAGGTTGTGTGTCAGAAAAGCAAGCGATGCATCAGTTCTTTCCTCGCAGGGGAGGCCATGCGCCGATTCTTTCCTCGCAGGTGAGGTGATGCGTCAGTTTCTTACTGCAGTGCGGGGTCGAAGAGAAAATGATACCCAGAGATGATGCGTGGAAAATCCAGATGTGCTGTGTGTATGGATCTGCAGTGAAACAGGCTCTGCATCGATTCTTCTGCTGCGAGACTGGCACTGCTTCGATTTTTCAGCTGCGGGGCAGGCGCTGCGTTGATTGTTCTGCCGTGGCGTGCTGATACTTGGATTTTCTTCTTCAGAGCACCATTTTCCACTTCAAAGGGCCCAGGGACTGGATTTGGCCACACTTGGCAAGTCTGGACTCCCAGTAGAAGATCCCAGGTACTGGCAGATGAAGTCTTTGATGTCCCTGAGACTTCTAACAGGAGGTAAGCTCAGTTCAAGCCCTTGGAGAAACTTGGAAAGCAGATTGTAGAAAGTAGAGTCCAGTCTTTCCACTTCCAGGACAGAAGCAGCAGGCCAGCACAACAAAGCAACAGGCAGAGTGGCAGTCTCTCCTACGGCATCTAGCTCTTCTTCCTGGCAGAATATCCTCCGTACAGAATTGTTCTAACATTGCGGCATCAGAACTCCAGTACTTATACTCATTTCTGCTTTCGAAGTAGGCAAACTTCAAAGGAAAGTCTTTGTAGTGCACCAGACCCTGCCCTTCCTGCCCTGGCCCCAGACACTCCAGAGGGTTGGAGACTGCTTTATGTAAGGATAGGCACAGCCCTATTCAGATGCAAGTGTCAGCTCCTCCCACCTTTCTGTCCCAGGAAGACACATCAGGATATGCTGTACACACATCAGCTTCCGTTGTGTGACTGTCTAGATTGAATTGGCAAACAGTCCAACTGTCATCCTGATCCAGACATGTATTCCGCAGACAGGCAGAGTCCCTGAATGGTTAAGCAAGAAAATGCCCACTTTCTAAAAGTGGCATTTTCAAACTTAAAATTTAAAAACCAACTTCACCAAAAGATGTATTTTACATTGTGAGTTCAGTGTCCCCAAACTCCATATCTGCTCCCGATGGAAAATTACACTTAAAAGATTTTTCAAGGCAACCCCCATGTTACCCTGTGGGGGAGAGAGGCCTTGCAATAGTGAAAAACGAATTTAGTTGTATTTCACTATCACTTCTTGTCAAACACACCAATACATGCCCTACCTTTTAAATGCACTGCACCCTGCCCAAGAGGCTGCCTTTGGCCTACCATAGGGATGACTTAAATGGAGCAAAAGGGAAGGTTTCGGTTTGGCAAGTAGGTGCACTTGCCAGGTCGAACTGGCAGTTAACACTGCACACACAGACACTGCAGTGGCAGGTCTGAGACATGTTTACAGGGCTACGAATGGGGGTGGCAAAATCAGTGCTGCAGGCCCACTAGTAGCATTTGATTTACAGGCCCTGGGCACACATAGTGCACGTTACTAAGGATTTACATGTAAATCAAATATGCCAATCATGGATAAACTAATCACCAATACCATTTAGGCAGAAAGCACTTGCACTTTAGCACTGGTTAGCAGTGGTAAAGTGCCCAGAGTCCTTAAACCAGCAAAAATGAAATTCCGCACAAGATCAAAAACAAGAGGTCGGAAGCCAAAAAGCAAAGGAAACCTTGCAGAAAGGGCCATTTCCAACAGTGACTCACACAGACAAAAATGTGGATATACAGTTTGCACTATGGTAATTATAATTAGGCTCTATTAGTAGGGAAGTTGTATTGTTTTGACAACTGTATTTTGTACATATTTATAATTTTATTATGGTATGCCTAATGGTTACCTCGTGAGAAGGTTTGTACCCAACAAAATAGGTCTGAGTTGACTATGGTGACTAGCCAATGAGAACACCTAGAAGCCTGAATGTTAAAATCAATGGGTATGTAGTTAAGGGTGAAGTGTTATTTCTCTCAATTAAATACTACAGATAGGTATTTTGTTAAATGAAATGTTACAAATTACCTTGGCAGTGATGGATGTTGGTATTGGGTACTGCATCTGACAAGCCCTTTAATTATTCTTGCTAGAATCTCTTCTTAGATATCTGCCAGGATCGTGTAACTAAGAAAATCATTAAAGAATCAGCCCACCGTATATTTAAAAGCATATCCATACAGGTACCTTGAGGCGAGGGTATTTGGGTGAGCGCTGTTCTATTATTTGTCTGTTTGTCATTTACATTCTGGTTTCATCTGTAGGAGTTTTGCATGGGGTAATAGCACACATCAGTCATCGGCTCTCATGCACTGTGAATGATAGCATTTCCTGATCACATGTTATACTCCACCTGAAAATAAGTGGTTCAGTGTCAAACCTGGTTGGCTTGTCCCTTAGTTTTCAATGTTCTGCTTTTATGGTTGCCCTTTCATTTATTTGTTTCTCCTCTTTTTAATTTAAATATTTCCTAAGATAACAATACAGCTCTAAAGGCAGAGCTAATGGTTCACTTGCCCTAATTGTATCTGCACTGTGCGGTGTCTCACATTGCCACTTTCTCTAAACCAGGAGACCATGATAGAATGGTGTTGTCCATAGTTTTTTTTACCATTCGAACATGGTCAACACGTTGGTTCTGAATGTGGCATTCAAGAGAATGAAAGAATCAGTCAGTGGATTTATGAGTAAATGAACTCATGAGTGCAAAGTTGAGTGACTGAGAACATGTAGGACGGCCTACTGAATGTCTACACCCATCATTGACATAAGAAACACTTACATTCATAAGCTAGACCTGTTGGCATTTCCAATGCTTGTTCTACTTTATGGCAAAGGAAAGAAAGCAGGCATTGGCAAAGCCACTGACTGCAGCCAGGGCCAGATTTTTCAGTTTTGTCAGTTTCTGTAAGGAATCCGGATTATGTGCAGTTATTATTTGGTTATCGTTGGTGCTGCAGGTCGTAACACGCTTGACCTTTTCTTTTAATTAACTCAAAAAATAAGAAATGAATTCCCCACCATTTTGCATTTTCCTTAAATCTCTTGGTCTAACTGGAATAACAGTTTAATTATGTTACAGTGTGTCAGCAAATTTTATATTTTTGCTAATTAGAACATGAAATTGGTCATCCAGGAAAAATATTTCTGAATGATTAAAAGTTTCACAAGTGCCTTACAAAGGTATATTCAACATCTGAAATAGCCAGCCTTTATCTCTTCCACAATTTATTTACTATATTTGTTTTTTTCCGCAGAACATGCCTTTGTAAACATGTACTTGAAGTAGCTCTCCCAACTCCTTGACGTCCGATTCCTATCACGGATACGTTATACTAAAGTGTTATCAGTACCTGTAAGTTGGCATTTTTGGTGATTTCATTTATTTACTGTCTCTTACAGAAGGAGTTGTTCTGCGTTCAGAATCTTTCAGAGGTGGTCTCGATTTCCAAAATGTCCACTTTGCATACCCAACCCGTCCAGAAACTCCCATTTTCCAAGGGTTGGATCTCTCCATTCCAGCAGGCTCAGTCATGGCTGTGGTTGGGCCAAGTGGCTCGGGCAAATCAACGCTTATCTCATTATTGCTGAGATTGTATGACCCAATTTCAGGTAGGTTCTTATTTAACGTGTATTAAGTTGACACAGAATGTTACCAATTTCCCTACATATGCTAAACTATATAATATTATTATTAATACATGATATTTTAAATATTTCTGGGAACCTTTCCATTGTTAACTCCAAATACCTCACTTAATTGTACAAGGCACCTACCCTTTGATGCCTACAGCTGTGAGTGGGAAAAGCACCTCCTGCAGTTTGCTTACGAGTTGTTTTGATTTTTTTGAGGTTTGCATTTGAAGATGCAAAATGACATGTCTGGTTCTTCTAGTTTCTCAGGTAACAGACCGAGATTTATATGCACTGGTAGATAGATGGGCTACTGCGAGTAACCTATCTAATCAGCGTCAGCGGTCATTAATTTTAATTGCTTCACAGATTTTAGGCCTTTATCTATTTTATTTCTCTATTGAGCCTTGAGCCGCATTTGCCTGTGGCACCCATATTAATTTGTTCTTGCCACTTGCTTGTAAACTGCATGGTTCTATCGGTCTCTGTTAAACTACACAATACGTCCTAATTATCTACTTGAATGGAGCATTTTTTTTCTTTTATTTATTTATGCAGATTTTCATAGTGCGCACGTGACTCAAAGGCATTAAAGTGTTCTAAATGAGCAGGCACAAATAAAGGTAGGTAACAGATACTGATAAATTAATTTTTTTAAAATCTAAATAGCAGAGTAGACCGTTCCTGGTCTCAAAGTGGCTTTCGAACAAGAGGATTTTCAGTTCCTTTTTGATAGTTGCAAGGCAGGGATTGGAGTGTGCATTTCGTAGTTGTGAGTTCCCAATCCTTGTGGCACTGAGTTGTTCGGAGGATCAAGACCGGTTCGGTGCAGGGAATTTTTCGAACTGAGCCACCTGTCCCAGCAACAGGAAAGAGTCTTGCATTCAAGTGACAAAAACCTATACATCAAAGCACGGAGATTGAGTGGCAGCAATTGAAGGCATTTGGTTTGCCACCAAAGTTGGTTGATGTCATCCTTGCATTCAGAGAACATTCCACAAAGTCAGTCTAATCTGGGCGGCGGAACAAATTTCTTGCCTGGCGCGGGGCTTCAAACACTAGCCCTTACAAGATATATTTTATGATGTTCTTTTGTTGCTTCATTAGCCAAGCAAGGGCTTGCGGTGAGTACATTGAAAGATTTGTCGGCCCTTTCAGCTTCTCTCGGTGCTTGCCTGATCAACCGTGGTTGTTTAAGTCCACGTTTGTCATACACTTCATAAAGAGGTTGACACACACACACACACACACCATGTCGTTCCTTTTGTAATGCCACAATAGGACCTGTACTTGGTTTTATTGTTACTTATGTGCAGGCCATTTGAGCCATTGCTCATTTTTTCCCCACAACTTTTGCGTCCATTTCTTACGATAATGGCATTACTCCTAGTCCTACTCCCTCGCCTTCCTTTAAACCAATGAGGCCTCCTGACTCCCTCTAGACCCTCCCTTCCCCTTTTAAATCCCCCCCCTCCACCCCCACCACCTCCTGTACAAAAACCAAGCCCAAGGAGCAACTCAGACTGTCCGTACCGGGGGGGGGCGGGAGGGAACTCAAAGGAAGGCGAGGGAGTAGGACTAGGAGTAATGCCATTATCGTAAGAAATGGACGCATTACCTCCTGTCCCTCCCTCACCTTCCTTTAAACCAATGAGACATAGCAAGAAATACACAGGAGAGGGACAGTGAGTTGCAAACAATTTATTAGAATGCACACAGACCACCAATGTCCAACCCCATCACCTCATAGAGGATAAGACCCGGTGACCCAACACCGACTCCAAACCACCCAAGTCCGCCAGCCTATAATGCTGAACAAACGTGGAGGGAGAGGCCCAAGTGGCGGCCCTGCAAATCTCCACCACAGAAGTCCCTTGAAGCTCAGCCACCGTAGCCGCCATACCCCTGGTAGAACGGCCCTGAATCCCCAGGGGGGGGGGGGAAGCACCCCTTTCAAGGAATATGCCAACAAAATCAAAGACCTCACCCACCGACTCAAAGACGCTGTGGAAGGCTTTTCCCCTTTACGGGCCGGACCGAAATTAACAAACAGCGAATCACCTTTACGGAAAGGAGCCACCACACTCAGATAATGCAGCAATGCCCTGCGCACATCTAAAGAATGTAAACGAACCTCCTCATCCGAGGAGGGATTCGGGCAAAATGATGGAAGGATGACCTCCTGGCGAGCATGGAAAGAAGAATTAACTTTCGGAATAAAAGAAGGAACCGGAAGAAGAATCACCCGATCCTGAAAAACTTTACAAAAAGGAAAAGAACAGGCCAAGGCCCCCAATTCCCCTAAACGGTGGGCCGAAGTAATGGCCACCAAAAAGAATGTTTTCAAAGAAAGATGGCGTAAATCACGTTGCCCCAGTAGTTCAAAAGGGGCAGCAGTTAACGCATCTAAAACCAAAGAAAGATCCCACGAAGGAAAAGAACGTACAGGGCGAGGAAACAAATTAAGAAGCCCCTGAAAAAATCTAGGCATCAAATGACCCTCATCCGGAAGATTACGCCACGGACCCCTAAACGCCTGAATAGCCGCCCACTGTACCCGCAGAGACGCCGCAGACAACCCCAATTGCGCACCATTCTGTAAGAACTGCATCACATCAAAGAGAGATGCGCAGGTAGGATCCAAGCCA
The DNA here is from genome assembly GCF_031143425.1 of Pleurodeles waltl. Lineage (NCBI taxonomy): Eukaryota > Metazoa > Chordata > Amphibia > Caudata > Salamandridae > Pleurodeles > Pleurodeles waltl. The sequence continues at coordinate 854,261,905 of NC_090444.1, forward strand.
TGCCGTAAGCACCAAGAAGAAAAAACCTTCCACTGTCTACCATAGGAAAGCAAAGTGGAACGCCGCCTGGAAGCCAGCAAAGTAGAAGTCACTGGTACCCCCAGACCCGTCAAACCCCGGCGTTCAACTTCCAGGCCTTCAAGTGTAACCTCCTCAATGACCCCATCGAGAGGCAGGGAAACTCCAGGGGCGACGGACAAAGAGGAAGAGGCCACATCCGGCCGGATGCCATCAGCTGCAGCAACGGAAACCAATTCGCCCTCGGCCAACGGGGCGCAATCAAGATAACCCTGGCCCCCAGAAGCCGCACTCTCAACAGAAAAGACCGGATCAGCTAAAACAGCGGGAAAGCGTACAAAAGACCCCTCGGCCAAGGACACGACGTCCCGTCCATCTCCCAAGCCGGAGGACACCAAAACTGGGAGCAGAATCGACCTAGCTTCGCATTTTCCGTGGACGCAAACACATCCACCACAGGAAGACCCCAAAGACGAACCAGATGAAGAAACAGTGACTTCCTGAGGGAAAAAAGTTGAGATGAAGGAATCACCCTGTTCAGCGGATCCGCCCGAACATTGACCACCCCCCGAATGTACATAGCCCAGAGAGAAGGAACCCACTCCTGAGCCCACAAAAAAATCCTCCTGGCCAGACCGAACAAAGCCCTTGACCTGGTCCCCCCCAGCGGTTGACATAAGCCTTGGCTACTAAGTTGTCTGTCCGCACAAGCACCGCAGTTCCCTTCAGGGATACCTGGAAATGTATCAGAGCCAACAATACAGCTTTCAACTCGCGCCAATTCGACGACCGATTGGCCTCCAGCGGGGACCAGAACCCCTGAATCTGTGCCGACCCCATCCAAGCACCCTAACCGGAAAGGCTGGCAGCCGTTGTCACCACCACCGGGCTCAGAGGAGACAAAGACACCCCTACCCGAAGATGATTGGAATCCAGCCACCATCTCAACTCTCGGCGAATCAACCCTGACCCCGGAATCCTGGACATCAGAGAACCGGACCCTGGTGCCCACCTTCTCAGGAACCAGGTCATCAAGCAAAGCAGATGGAAACGCGCCCAAGGGACCAGAAATATCACCGACGCCAAATGACCCTGCAAACGTAACCACAGAAGAGCACGGGGGCAGTCCGTAACACAACGTCCCTCACCATGGACTGGAGTACATCCAACCTCTTTTCTGACACCGTCACTACACCTAGAAGAGTCTGAAACCGAGCCCCTAGAAAAACCAGATCCTGGGATGGGACTAAATCGGATTTCCCCCAGTTGATCAAAAACCCATGGTTTTGCAGGACCACCAGAACCCGGGCCACCTGCCTCCGCAACAGGCCCTGCGAGGGTGCATGAATCAGGATGTCATCCAGATATGGACGAATAAACACCCCTTCTGAATGCAGCAAAGCCACCAGGGGGGCCAGCACCTTTGTAAAAATCCGAGGAGAAGACTTGAGGCCGAAAGGCAGTACACAAAACTAATAATGCTCCTGATCTACCGCAAACCTTAGGAACCTCTGAGAAGTCTTTGCCACAGGCACATGTAGGTAAGCATCCTGCAGATCCAGTGACACCAGAAAGTGCCCCTGACAGACCAATGGGAAAATAGTCTGAATTGACAGCGTGCGGAAATGCACCGTCTTGATCCAAGCATTCAGTCCTTTCAGATTGAGCACAGGCCGAAACCCCCCTGAAACCTTCTGAACCAGAAACAAAACAGAATAAGTGCCCTGACCCCTTTCTTTCAGGGGAACGTGGGAAATGGCCCCTTTCAAAAGCAAGTCCCGGACTCCGTCCAACAATGCCTCCCTCCATGCCCCGACTGTAGGCAGAGGAGTGGGACGTACCCCCGAATCCGGAGGCACCATAACAAAATCGATGACGTAACCATTGGCCACAATGTCCAGCACCCAATGATCGCTGACACTCTCCTGCCAAGTTGAAAGAAAGTGCCTCAGCCTTCCCCCAACCGGCCCTATGCCAGGCCCACAGTGATTGTCAGGACCCCTTCTTGAACCCACCCCGGTTCGAAGGAGCAGCTTTCTTAGGGGAAAAACGAGGCTGAAAACGACGTTTCCTAAAAGAAAAAGATTTTGTATCCATCTTGGGAGAAGAACGGGAATGCTTCTTCCACCCTTTCCCCGAAGCAGATCCCGCTTTATAAGGTAAGGCATGCTTCCTTTCCTTAAACGCCTTAGAAAGCATGGAAGGCAATTGATCTCCAAACAAGCTACGACCCTCAAAAGGCAGTCTCAGGAGGGCAGACTTCTCCCCAGGGTCGGCTTTCCAGGATCTCAACCAGAGGGACCTACGGGCCCCAATCAAAGCGCCAGACGCCAGAGCAGAAGTACGGACCACATCTGACGATACATCCGCCAACAACCTGGCCTGTTGCTCCATACCAACCAGCAGTTCGGAACACTCTGCCCCTTCCTGAACAGCCACAGCCAGCTTATCAAAGTCCTGCACCAACGACTGGGCCGCATAAGCAGAATATATACCTGCTCTCAGTGCCAGATTCTCAGCCGCAAAAGCCCTCTTGAGCCCTGAATCCACCTTACGGTCTGTGGCATCAGTAGGCACACAATCCTCCGGATTGACTGCCGTTTTGCCAATCAGGGTAGCCAAATTGAATCCAGGCGGACAGATGGAGGTAACACATCCTCTCCCTCAAGTAAATAAAGTTTCTGAAGAAATCGTGGAACCTGAGCCTTATCCACATCCTTCCATTCGCGAAACACCATATCCTTCACAGGTCCCTGAAAAGGCATGGCAAACTTAGAAGGCGTCTGATATTGCGGAAATAAGTGAGAGTCAGAGTTCGTAGGCTGAAATACTGGAAACCCTAAATTGTCCCGAACATGTGCCATCACCTTCCACATCTCCTCTCTGGATACATATTTCCCCCCAGAGGAAGTAGATGGAGCCTCCCCCTCCTCATCCTCGGAGGAGGACCTCCCCGCAGTAGCAGGAGTATGTGTAGTTTTAGACCTAATAGGTCTGGCCATCCCGGCCTGAAGAGCCCTGGAAACAGCCACCTCGATCATCTCCTGCACCTCCTCCCTGGACATGAGTGGCGCAGCACCACCCCCCGGAATCTGGGGATCCCCAGGTGTTGAAATGACAGCAGCACCCTCCTCTGAGGAGGAGGAGGAAGAAACAATCTTCTGTCTCTTAGCAGGCACCTTAGGCATGGTAGAATCACAAAACACTGCCACCTCCCTGAATACACTCCCAAATATACAGGGCCCAGGACCTCCCACAACACAACCATTAACCAATCCTCATCAAGCCAAAAATTAAAGAATGTAGTTAAAAATGCGGGCAGAACGCCCGTCCTACCAGTACTGGAACCAAAACAATTCAACTCTGCACCTCAACGCGGCTCCGCGGGCTGAGGAAACTGGAAATTGACGCCCCAGCCGCAAAGAGCCGGCTGACCCTGTCAGCCGACTCCCAGGACGCGTCTTATGAGCAGCCCCGCCTGCTTAGAAAAGACGCGACCGGCCAGAGCACACCTCGCGGAGCTCCGCGCCCCGAGGAGTGCAGCAAACGACATCCCCCAGGCCCCGCCGTGGAAGAAGAGAGAGAAAAGGTAAGTCTAGTGTGGGCTAGACAAAAGAACAGGAGGTGGTGGGGGTGGGGGGGTTTTGAAAGGGGAAGGGAGGGTCTAGAGGGAGGCAGGAGGCCTCATTGGTTTAAAGGAAGGCGAGGGAGGGACGGGAGGTAATGACCCTATATACTGTTTTCCTTTTTGTGATTGTTAGTGAGTGAACTGCAGGCGCTTTTTGTGCATCCGTCTTTCACCATTTTCTTTACTGACAAACTGGTACGGAAGACCACAGCAGCCTTCCTACCAGCTTTTTGTGGTCTTCACTCGTGCAATGAAAATGAAGGTTGTACAAAAAAGCCCCTTTTAAAGTAGATAGTCTTTTGTCTTAAAATCTGCTATGCACTGGTCAAGATAGAACCTCGTAAAGGCCTGTGGGTCCACTATACCAGGGGCAAGGCCACCATAACAGCTTCTGCACAAGAGGTGCATGTTTTAGACATCCTCCAGGCTGCAGTGTGAGCATCTGTGCCTACGTTGATAAACACTACTACCCATTGGATTCAACAGGACTTGGATACTGCCATGGCATCTATTCTGAAGGTGGGGAAGCTGCAGTTAAAATTACCTATCCAGAAGAACAAGTTATTTACTAAGGACACTCCTTTTGGTAGGTACTTCTCCTGCCTACTTGTTCTTTTGAATTGAATGGCCTCTTTTAGATATAAAAAGGTTCCAAGTGAAAATGGGGGGCAAAGTCATGACAAGTTGTCTGTGCATCTGAGAGCACAGAAAGAGAAAGATAATGAAACTGATGTCAACACATAGGTGGTACTGATATGTTGCTCCACTCCATCACTTCCAGGCGGGACAGAGCTACTGCTGATCAGCACAATGCCACCTATCGATGCCCATGTGCACTGCTACAAAAATCTCCTGATCCAGTCTGGTGCCTGGAATATTTTAAAGGTGAAGAATCTGCTATCCACCAGAAAGAGCATTGTCGAAAGTACATTACTAGTTTGTTGCTTTTATTAAAAACTTTGTTTTAGTTTTTGCATGTGTAAAGTGAAAAAAGTAAACCTGACACAAAGGAAAAACATGGAACAGTAATATAAAAACTTGCTGCATATCCCAGCTACTCCTAGCATCTGTAGAGCGAACGGAACCCAGTGAAGAAAAAGAGGACTCGCGTTACAATAATGAATAATAGGTCAGCGACCATGCATATACTGGACCTTATAAAGGCATAACTGTAATCCAAATCCCCAGTAAGGAACTTGTGCAGTTGAGGAACTATATGCCTCAAAGCTGAGTGTAGATCGGATCCGTTAGGGCTTGCATCATGATTATGGAATCAACCTAATGCCAACACCTGTGTTGCAATGTCATCCAGTACTTTGTCAGTTCTAGAGAACCTGCTCCTCAGCTACAGCCCATTCCAAAACAAGCACCCATCCACCTAACAGCCATTCTACGCTTCGCTAGGAAGAGTGCCCATTGCGTAAATCGATACATTTTATTACCCAGTGGCCTTGATATTGTTCCCAGCAAACACCTCCTAGGCTATTGGCCCATTTGATGTTTAGTAGCCAGCTCAATTTGTGGGACTTCTTCCCTCCCAGTATGCCCTAACTTCCCTACAATTCCATGCCATGTGTAGGAAGGTGGCACCATCTTCTCCACATCTGGAACATTTAGGCTGGCGATTGGGGTAAATCCTTCTGCGTACATGAGGGGTCACCTATGCTCCTATGCTGGGTGAAGGTAGTTGAAATGAATAGGTTTAAATCTATTGTTCCAGGAAACCTTGCGGACGAGCGCACATGCCCCATCCTAATCTGTATCAATCCGATAGAGACATCTAGCTGCAGATTCCTTACTTTTGATTCTTCCCCAGGAGCAAGCCTGGAACCGGAACCTTTTTTCTATAGTATGTCTGCACATCAGAAGAGGGAGTTGGGCGAGACTGTATTCATGTCGTCCACCGGATGTGATGTCAGCGGAGTCCATGTAACCCCTTCACCAACCTGCCGACATCAGTTCTTTCATTTCCACACTTGCTACATGGATCCTGTAACGGTTGGTCAGGCTGTTTGTTGGTGATCTGCCCTATTTAATAAGACATCCTATTCATCGAAGTTTGGTGGCACTTGCCGCTTTAGCTTTCTATGATATGGAGTCTTGACTACATGTTCCACTTCATAGTGTCCAGGAATCTAGACGTCTGTGGCAGGCATATTTTTTCCTCCACAAGTTCTGCTCTAAACTCTTTGAACACATCTTGTGTTCTAGGATGTTTCTTTCATTATTTATGGGACTCATTAGCAAATATTTTTATCTTCGCTTCCGGAAGACATCAGGAGTACTATTACTCCTTTGGTTCAGACCGGACATCATGCAGCTAAATTTGTTTGTTGCGCCATGGATAACACTGACTCTATGGGTCGAAGTATGGCCTCCTCATTTGCGCTATGTCGGCGTGCCTGGTTACATACCTCAGGGTTTTCAGAGCCAGTCCAGTCTATATTGATTGACATGCCATTTGATGGCACCCATTTATTTGTTGCACAGGTTGATTGAACTTTAATGTGTTTTGGAGACAGTATGGGTGGAGCACCAAATTAGCTTGGTTCCTCTCTATCTTTTGGCTAGTTCATAACTTTTGCACTGTTAGTATGCTGTTACTTGTTCTTATCAAGATCCACAGAAAAGTCTTGCTATGGCAGGGCCGTGAGGCTTTTTCACTTATATATATATCCTGTAGGAAAGTCACTGTTGCCAAGGTTACCCCCCCCAAATTTTTGCCTGATATTGATACCAACTCTGAATGAAGGTGTGCTGGGATCCTGCTAACCAGGCCCCAGAACCAGTGTTCTTTCTCAAAATCTGTACGTTTGTTTCCACAGTTGGCATACCCATGACACACAGTTAAGTCCCTTTTAAAAGGTACCCCTGGTACCAGGGGCCCTGTGGCCAGAGAAGGTCCCCAGGGGCTGCAGCATGTTTTATGCCACCCTGGGTGACCCCTCACCAAGCACATGCCCACCGCCATTGCAGCTTTTGTGTGCTGGTGAGGAGAAAAAGGCAAAGTCGACATGGCACCCCTCTCAGGGTGCCATGCCCACAAATCACGGCCTGTGGTGCAGGCAAGTCTCCCCTCTTGCAGCCCTTACAGTCCTAAGGCAGGGTGCACTAAACCACAGGTGAGGACATAGCTGCATGAGCAATATGCCCCTCCAGTGTTTAAGTTAATTCTTAGACATTGTAAGTGGAGTGTAGCCATATTGAGTATATGGTCTGGGAGTTTGTCATTACAAACTCCACAGCTCCATAATGGCCTCTCTGAATACTTGGAAGTTTGGTATCAAACTTCTCAGCACAATAAACCCACACTGATGCCAGTGTGGGATTTATTGTAAAAATGCACCTAGAGGGAATCTTAGAAATGCCCTCTGTATGTTAGCCAAACTGCTAGTGCAGGACTGACCAGTCTATGCCAACTTGCCACTCTCAGACACGTTTCTGACCACATGGGGTGAGAGCCTTTGTGCTTTCTGTGGCCAGAAACAAAGCCTGTGCTGGGTAGAAGTGCTTCAGACCTCCCTCCTGCAGGAACTGTAACACCTGGTTGTGAGCCTCAAAGGCTCAAGCCTCGGGTTACAGTGCTCCAGGGCACTCCAGCTAGTGAAGTTGCTCGCCCCCGAACAAAGCCCCACTTTTGGCTTCAAGTCTGGCGGGAAAATTAGGGAAAAACAGGGAGGAGTGACCGCCCCAGCTAGGACCACCCCTGAGGTGTCCAGAGCTCAGGTTACCCCCTCCCTGCAGAATCTTCCATCTTTTGGTGGACAGGGACCAATAACGTTAGGTCTGTGTCCTCTTCCCCAAAGGGAGTGGACACAAGAAGGGTGCAGCCACCCTCAGGGACAGTAGCCATTGGCTACTGCCCCGACCCCTGTAACGCCCCTAAATCCAGGATTTAAGGGCTTCCTTGAACCCGGATCGTCAGATTCCTGATGACCTGACAAGAAAGAATGACTGCTAAGCAGGACCTCCAGCAGAGAAGAAGGAAGACGCAAACTGACTCTGACCCAGCCCTTCTGGCCTGTCTCCTGCTTGAAAGAACCTGCAACAAGAAAGCGACACCGCCAGCGGGACCAGCGACCTCTGCCAAGCTCCAGAGGACTGTCCTGCACCCCAGATGACCAAGAACTCCTGAGGACAGCGGCCCTGTCTACAAATAAACTACACCAAGGGACTCCAGAGCCTCCCTGGACCCGTGAGTCCTGACCACTCTGCACCCGACACCTGTGGCCAGTGACCAGGTTGCCCAGCTAGCTAGAGAGAGTCCCCAGGTGATTGTGAGCAAGTGCCCGTCCTGGGTTGACCTCTCCGTGACGAAACCTGCAGAGGGAATCCCGAGGACCCTCCTGACCGCAAAAGCTTCATACGAAGATATCCAAAGACCACTGCACCCGCAGCCCCCATGCCTTCGAGAACCCAACCTTCGGTGCAGCTACATTCAGCAGGCAGCTCTCCTCCCTGTTCAGCCTGTGGTTTGTCCAAGTCGACCCCCTCAACCCAGCCTGCAGCCTCTGAGTGACCCCCAGAGTTCCCTCATAGACCAGCATCGGAAACCTGATGCCTTGTTTGCACCCTGCACCTGGTGGCCTTAGTGCCGCTGAGGGTGTATGTTTGGTGCCTGCATGTGCCTCCCCCAGTGCTCCTCTAAGCCCCCCCTAAGTCTGCCTCCGAAGTCGCGGGTACTCACGCGCAGGCAGTCCTGATTCAGAGTGCCCCCAGTCTCCATAGGAGCCCATGTTAAATTTGCCTCAACTTTGACTTCTGCACCCGGCCGGCCCGTGTTTCTGGTGGTGGGTGTTTGGGATTACCTTGAACCCCAACCTGTGGACTTCCTGACCCCCAGAGACTGGAACTGTTAGTCAAGTACTTACGTGTTAAACGTTCTAACTTTTCTTCCCCCCCCCCCGGAACTGTTTCTGAAAATTGCACTTTCAACTTTTAAAACAGATAATTGCCAATAATTTAAAAACTGTAACTTATCGATTTCAAACAAAGTACTGTTGATATTTGTGTGAAATATGAATCTATTGAAGTACTTACCTGCAACTTTAATCTTGTGGTTCTAGAAATAAATTAAGAAAAGTAATTTTTGCCATATAAAAAGCATTGGTCTGCAGTCAAGTCATTGAGTGTGTGCTTCTTCTATTGTGTGTGTGTGTGTACAACAAATGCTTTGAACTACCCTCTGATAAGCCTAACTGCTCGACCACACTACCACAAAAGAGCAGTAGTATTACCTACTTTAGCCTCTGTTAAGCCTCTGGGGAACCCCTGGACTCTGTGCACACTATATCTCATTTTGATATAATGTATACAGAGCCAGCTTCCTACATATACGTTATAACCTAATTGGAACGCCTGGTGAGTGTCCATGCTTGGCAGGTGCACATTTTCCTTAGCTCGTTGTTAGAGTAATATAGGGGGTCATTCTGACCCTGGCACGAATGACGGAAGCACCGCCAACAGGCTGGCGGTGCTTCCAATGCCATTCCGCCGCGGTCGGCCCGCCGGAGCCGGCGGTTTTCCGACGTTTTTGCCCCGGCTGGGAGAATCCGCCAGGGCAGCGCTGCCCTGGGGATTCTGACCCCCGTACCGCCAGCCTGTTTCTGGCGGTTTTCACCACCAGGAAGAGGCTGGCGGTAAGGGGTGTCCTGGTGCCCCTGGGGGCCCCTGCACTGCCCATGCCACTGGCATTGGCAGTGCAGGGGCCCCCTAACAGGGCCCCGGCCAGCTTTTCACTGTCTGCCTAGCAGACAGTGAAAAGCGCGACGGGTGCAACTGCACCCGTCGCACGGCCGCAACACCGCCGGCTCCATTCGGAGCTGGCTCCTGTGTTGCGGCCCTCATTCCCGCTGGGCCGGCTGGCGCTAACTTGGGTAGCGCCCGCCGGCCCAGCGGGAATGTCAGAATGGGGGCAACGGTATTTTGGCCGCATGGCGGCCAAATGGCGGTTCCCGCCGGGCGGGCGGCTACTGCCGCCCGCCAGGGTTGGAATCACCCCCATAGTGCCATGAAACCCTATTGAGCTTTTTAAGCCTGATGTTCAAGGCTTCTTTCTTTATCATTACTTGATGTCATTACTTTTCTACTTCAGGTTTTAGTGGTGCAGCAGGTGCAGTGGCACCGGGGCCAAAAGCTCCAGGAACCCCTCTAAATACCAAATATTGCTATATTTTACTGTTAAATAGGCAGCCAAAAGTGCAGTTACCTTGCAGGCAATAGGGTCATGATTTGAATGGTGCAGCAGGTGCAGTAACACCAGGCCAAAAGCTACAGGAGCCCCCTCTGAACACTAAATATTGCTATATTTTACTACTAAACAGGCAGTTGCAAGTGCATTCACCTTGCATGCAATAGGGTCATAATTTGAATGGTGCAACAGGTGCAGTTGCACCGGAGCCAAAATCCCTCATAACTACTCTAATCACCTAATATTGCTATATTTTACTACTAAACATGTAGTCCCACATGCACTTATCTTGCAGGCTCTGTGGTCATGGTTTTAATGGTGCAGCAGGTGCAGGGACACCGGGGCCAAAAGCTCTAGCAACCCCTCTAAACGCAGATTATTGCTAAATTTTACTACTGAACAGGTAGTCACAAGTGCTTTTACCTTTCAGGTATTAGGGTCGTGATTTGAATGATGTAGCAGACCTAGTGGCCCCGGAGCCAAAAGTTGTCTTACCTCCTCTAAGCACTAAATATTGCAGTATGGTACTACTAAACAGTGACGCGACTGAGGAAGCAGTGACACTACTGAAGCGACGTCGGCTGTCCGAAGCGAAGTCGCAAGCTGGGAGGCGAGAGCACAGGATCAACGTTGTTTACTGGTCACTGTCTGTTGGCTGCACTGCAAGGAACCGAGGGAGCTAGCCAAGTGACAAGACCTGAGAGGCAGGGGCGTAGGAGACACAACATTTCTGGGGGGGACAGGGACAACCTTGAGGTGGGCCTCCTGCACAAAGCTTGCACCCAGAAGGGTTGCCGTGCGGGGGGTGATGGGGGGGGGAGGCGGTCGCTTCCAGTCGAGTCCTGTGAGACCGGCAATTCCCTCTCTGCTGGGCCCTTGGCTGCCTATTAGGCAGCGACAAGCTCTGTGCTGCAGTTCGCCTGTGTAAAGTCCTAAGAGGCCTGTACTGCCTGCTGGGCGCAGTGCTTCCTGCCGATTCCTGTGCTGCCTGCCATGCACTGTGCTGCCTGTTGGGAGCTTTCTTTCTAGTCAGGCTGTGTCAGTCTCTGGCCCCCCCGCCTGCCTGTGAAGGCCAGTAAGGCCTATGATTGCTGCTAGGTCCTTGTCTGACTGTCAAGTGGCAGTCTCTGTGCTGCCCCCTTCCTGTGAACTGCTGTGCTGTCTGACAGGGCCGGCCTTAGTGCTGGTGGCGCCCTGTGCAACATTGTTTGTTGGCACCCCCCAGTGACCACCTCTGCCACGGATTCCCTCACTACTATCCATCACCACTCTCTCTCAGATGCATTTAATTAGTTTTATACCACCACTCATACTGGGAAATATCCCTTACAACGCAATCAATGCAATGCAATGCATTGACCATGCTGCCATTACCACAAATATGGGACTAGCATGGATGCCTTTACCACGCATATGCATGATTACAGCATAGAGAGCGGTCTAGCTGTCCGGGTGGAACAGGAAGAAGCAGAGGAGAGAGAGGTAAGTAGGGCTGTGGCCGGGTTTAGGGTGGGAGGTCGGGTTCATTTTTAGGACAGGGTAGGGTCGGGGTAGTTTTTAGGACATGGTGGGGTAGGTTTTGGGGTTCTGGGGGGCAGGGGCATCAAGGTAGTTTTTAGCGCAGTTCAGGGTAGGTTTTAGGGTTCAGAGTGGGGGCGGGTAGTTTTTAGGACAGGGCAGAGTTACTTTTAGGGCTCAGGGCGGGGGGGTTAGGGCTCAGGGCAGGGGCAGTTTTAATTGATTGGGCAGGGTGGAGTATGGTATCAGGTGTAAGGGGGCAGGGCGGGGAGAATTTACCACACATTTCTTTACCAAACATTCTTTTACAGCGAAATTCGTTGTAAAGGCATGAGTAGTAAAGACACGGTCGTTGTTGAGACCGCGATGTTAAGGCATGCATGATATACGCATGTGTTGTTCCATCATTCAGCCCTCACACCAGTCTAGGGTGTCAAAGCACTTTACATCACACAGATATTACGCAGAGACAATCATCATATATGTGTAAATCAGTGTATATGAAATGTTACAGAGGACGACAAGGTGTAGGTGTCATAGGTCATCCATACTGGTAGCAGGTATAGTTCAAGAGTGGTTTATCTGGAGAAGCGCAAACTCAGAATTTAAAACATAACACCATGGTTGGGGGCTTTCTTTAATAATAAGAATTGATTTGCGCTCAAATTAACTTGTTTTGCAACATTAAGTTAATGAAAAAGTGGGAGGAAATCATAACGCTCTAATCTATACCTTGATGTTTGCATGCAGCTCTTTGATAAGTTCATTGCTCACTGTTCTATATTCAGTTTTAATTTATAAATTGCAGGGGACAAAAAAGGAGCTCTCTGATGTAGGAAGCTGGCCTGGTATGTGGTGAGTACCTATGGTATTATCACCTTATACCAGGTCCAGGTATCCCCTTATTAGTGAGGTATAGGCAGTGTCTAGAAGCCAGGGCTCTCTAGAGGTAGCTGCGGATGAGCAGCCAAGACTTACCTAGGAGACATGCAAAGCTCATGCAATACCACTGTAGTCACACAGCACTTACACACATGAAAGAAACACGTGTTATGAAAATAAAGGTTCCTTATTACAGTAACACAAACACGAAAACACTAGATAGGCAATACTCCCAATAGGATGTAAGTAGCACACTATCATATGTACAGCAGCAATCAGAAGTTGGCATAAAAAGCAATAGAAAATAGTGAAAAGCAATAGGCAATATTGAAGGCCTAGGGGGGACCAGACCATATACTAAAAAAGTGGAATGCGAAAGCTGGGTCCCCACGCAAGGAAGTGGAATCTGTAGAGGGGAGCTGCAGGAACTAGGAAACCCCAAAGGTAAGTACCAGAGTGCCCTCCAGTGACCAGGAGAAAAGAGGTAAGTTACTGGTTTTTCCCCAACCCACCAAAAGGACTTCAGAGAAGGATATTGCAAATGCAGGCAAGACTGCAAGAAGCTAGAGGTGGATCCTGGAAGAGGAAGACTTGGAAAAGAAGGGGACCAAGTCCAGTTTACGTAGGAGTGTCCGGTCGTGGCAGGAGCCACCACCCACCCATCTGTGGATGTAGGAGTTGCTCGGCCGGGAGATGAAGACGATCAGCAGTGCAGCACTGGAGCAGATGAAGCGTTCCTAGGTGATGCAGTCGACGTCCCATGCGGGATGAAGAATTGCAGTCAGTCTGTGGTGTGGAAAACCAACCAGCAAGCCTTGGCAAAGGCAAATGTCGCAGTAGGACAAAAGTGGAGCTGCCGGGGACCAGCAAGGTCCAGGGGGACTTAACCCATGGAGGGGAGTCCCAGGTGACCCTCAGCAAGGCAGAGAGTCTGGAGAAGGAGAGGCAGCCCCCACAGAAGACCTACAGGCAAGGAGCCCAGGAGCTGCAGAGAGGCCCACGCAGCACACATGAAGAGAGGTCCCATGTCGCAGGCGAAGCACGTTGAGGGCTGTGCTTCACAGAGAAGAGTGCTGGGGACTGGGGCTACATGGAGCCTGAAGATCCCTTGGAGGAGATAACAACAGGCCTTGGTAGCTGCAAGAGACGCGGTGCATGGGGGTACTGTCCTGCATGGGAAGGCAAGGACCTACCTACTCCAAAGTTGGACAGCTGGTAGAGAGGACCAAGGAGACCACTCCAGACTATCACCCCCTGATGCAGGATCCACGCAGCTCAGGAGCAGAGGAGATCCACGCAGCCGGTCGTTGTTGCAGTTGGTGCCTGCAGATGCAGGTAAGTGACTCCTTCACTCCAAGGAATTTTCCTTCTTTCTTCTCATGCAGACTGAAGACTTGCTGCCCTCAGAGGAAGCACAGCCGGGCTAATGTTGCAGTTGCTGGAAGGAGCCAGAGAAACAATGCTGCAGGGTGAAGTCGCTGCTGGAGCTTCAGATTGTAGGTTCCTGTGAAGTCCAGTTACGGTTCCAGTGGCCAGAAGTCAAAGTAAACGTTGCAGAGGAGTCCTGCTGGAATCTTGCACATTGAATCTGAGGACCCACCCAAGAGGCAAACCCTAAATAGCCCAGAAAGGGGGATTGGTCACCTAGCAGGGTGACCACCTAGGAGGGGGCTGTGACGTCACCTGCCTGACCTGGCCACTCAGATGCTCACAGAGGCCTCTGCCCACCTTGGATTCAAGATGGCAGAATCAAGTGGCCACCTGGAGGAGCTCCAGGCACCACCCCTGGGGTGGTGATGGACAGGGGAGTGGTTACACCCATTTCCATTGTCCAGTTTCGCACCAGAGTAGGGGCTGAGGTCCCTGAACTGGTACAGACTGGTTTATGCAAGAAGGCCCTTCAGAGCATACCATTAGCTTGGCGAGGGTACCCCTCCCAACCCTTGTAACACCTATTTCCAAATGGAGAGGGTGTTGCCTCCCTCTTCCAAAGGAAATCCTTTGTTCTGCCTTCCTGGGCATGAGCTGCTCGAGCAGCAGAAGGAGGGCAGAAATCTGTCTGAGGGGTGGCAGCAGCATGGGCTGCCCGGAAAACCCTAGAAAGCTGATAGGAGCAATGCTGGGGATCCTCTAAGGAGCCCCCAAAGTGCATGGAATCATACAAACAATACTGACAATAGGATTGGGGTATGATTCTGACATGTTTGTTACCAAACATGCCCAGATTCTGAGTTGCCATTATGTAGCTGGACAGAGGGAGTGACCTATGTCCAGTACACTCGTAAAATGGCGTCTCCGCACTCACGAGGTCCAGGAAAATGTAGCTGGAGTTCGTGGGGGCACCTCTGCTCCTCCAGAGGTGCCCTCACACACAGGTACTTGCACCCTGCCCTCTGGCTAGGAGGGCCTGCCATAGAGGTGACTTAGAGTGACCTGGTGCAGTGACCTGAAGTGAAAGGGTGCATGCACCTTTTCACGCAGGCTGCAATGGCAGGCCTCCAGACATGGTTTACATGGGCTCCTATGGGTGGCATAATACATGCTGCAGCCCATGGGGAACCCCTGATCCCCCAATGCCCCGGGTACCATATACTAGGGACTTATAAGGGGCACCAGTATGCCAAATGTGGGGTGTGTGTGGTCCAAACAACCAAATTTAATGGGAGAGAGCACTGGGGTCCTGGTTAGCAGGATCCCAGTGAACACAGTCAAAAGTGGGGTAACCATGCCAAAAAGAGGGTACTTTCCTGCATCTGACAAAAGCAGTAACCCACTGACCTATTCACATTATATAGACTTTGTGATCTGCATGTAGACGTTCTTTGTAGCAGGCATAGTAACCCTGTACGTTATGATGAGTCAAAACTCCGACTAGACAAAACTTCAATCTCTCTTCAGGAAGACCATTAATCACCGGAATTATCTTGAGATTTTTATTGTTGCCTGAAAACTGTTGATGGCAAGGAACACCCAACAGGTGCTTTTAAAGTCAGAATATACTCGCAATCACAGCACCCCCATCCTAAATCAGCACCCGGTGCAGCGGCACCGGTTGCATTGCCCTAGAGCCGGCCCTGCTGCCTTACCTAGCCCTGTCCATCTCTCAGGCCATCTGGTTCTTCCTGGGACCCGTGCTGTGTGCTAGTCTCTCTGCCATCTATCCAGCAGTGCCAGGCTCTGTACCACCACAGCCTGTGAAGTCCTGCAAAGCCTGTGAGCTGCCCCAGTGTTGGCTTCCATCCACAGGCCATTGGCAGGAAATGAGATTTACAGACAGCCCTTGGCCTTTAGAGCAGGCTTTCACAAATACCATGAAGGCTGAGGGAGAGACAGGGGACCGAAATGTTGGGGAGGCAGGATGTCAACTTAGGGGACAATAATTAGCTCTGGGGCAGGCAAGCTGGAGACAGAGGAGAGAAGAGAGTGAGAGAGAGGTGACAGAAACGGGTACCCTAACAAACATTGCTGCACAGAGTGCCACCAGCGCGCTAAAGCCTGCCCGGCTTATATCTCACAGTAACTCAACAACACTGTTTTTAGAAAGGGAGATACTCTGCAACACAGCACTGGATTTAAAAAGAAAGGGAGTTACTTGGCAATACTTTATTTAATTACCCAAACCTCTTTACCTTCTCAAATCTTGCTGCTGTCTTCAGGGTTCGATTTTCAAGGGAAGGGTAGGGCTCAGGAGGGACGGATGCAGACAGCAATCATCAAAGGGCCTCTCTTCTCCCTTTGTTCTCAGAAGTGCAGACTGCAGGCAGCTGTGGTGGCAAGGTGAGAAGGAATCCCTTGTGTGCTGCAGCACAACAAAAGGGCAGAGGGCAAGTGTCCTGGAGGCAGGTCACAGGTCAAGTGCAGGGCCAGTATAGGTAGCGCTTTCACGCGGCGCTAATGGCCCTGCGAATTACAGAACAGAAGGGAAAATTATTCTGTCCCCTCGTCCCCCCCACCCTTGTCCCCCGTGTCCCCCCCACTCCAAAATCTGGGGGGGACATATCCCCCGCGTCCCCCACACTTCCTACGCCCATGCTGAGAGGCCGCTGCCCACTGGCTGCAACGAGCATAGGTTGGAGGCACGTGTCGGCACTGTGCGGGTGTTCTCTTTTCGTCCCTTGGCACCCCCCACCCCCAAAAGTGCAGCAATTTGTGGAGCTGCGAGTCTGGAGCTAGGAAGCAGGGAGACTGCTTGCCACCCATCGAGTGCATTAAGTGGTGGCATGGAAGCTGACTGTCGGAGGTAGGAGTAGGCACCGTACGGGTGTCTCTCTGCACCCCCACCCCAAATCCCCTCCCGCAGAGACCCACGCAAAGGAAACTGCGCGGCCACATTACAAAGCAGGTGGTCATCATGCAGAGCCCCCGGCTTATAAGGGGGTCCGCACCGGAAACAGATCAAGCCACAGACCGCGCAACAGACCCCACAGCACATAGCAAGGTGGCTGCCGCAGAAGAACACTGAGACGCAGAGATGCAAGCCTGGAAGCCAGGACACCCTGCCAGTAGGGCATCGCCGCAGTGAGGAGGCCAGGCGGCGCTCCTCAATCCAATGCAGGCCTCTGCTGAGGGGGGTCGAGAAGGCTTCACTGGCCGCACAGTAGGCTTGTGTCTGGCAAGGCCTGCAATCCATAAGAGGCAGCAACTCGTTTTATGGACTGGGTAGCCCCTGCCCACAAGCTTCAGGCCACAAATCTCGAGCAGCAATGAGCCCGAGAACGGGACTGTCGCACCTAGGGCCGCAAGTCTGGCGGTTCTGACCTATCATATATCCTCCCTCTGAAGGGATCGAGTGGACTGCGATTGCGGTGCCCTTCCCAGTGCGATTCGTCATCCGAGAAGACTCATGCAGCGTGTTTTAACACTTTGGGCCTCCGGCACGAGGAGCCTTGCATCTGGAAATGAGGTACTAGAGTACTGCGTTCCTCGAGTGGCCCAAAGGGCTCTAGGGTGACCACCTGGCACTGAGGCAAATTCTGGACAGGACTGTAAAAAATTCAGTACAAAGGGTCAAAATTCAGGACAAAAATTCAGGACAAAGGGTCAAAATTCAGGACAAACATTCAAGAACAAACGTCAGTTTTACAGACACACGCAAGAGAGGCCATGCCTCACTATGTTGTCAGTGCATTTATTTAATCTTTTTTAACATAGCACTATTTATTCACTGTGGATCTTTTGTGATTGCCTCCTGGTATGCTACATTCAGGTGTCACATTACGTCCTTGTTCAGTAGTAAATTAATGCCCTTCGTGGCAAGGCCATCACCCCTACCCAAATCTACCCGATCTTTCCTGAAGAGAAAGTAACAGCAACATTTTGATTATGTTTCTGAACATTTTAAAACCCCCGGCAAACAGTTTGGGAAACATTAAGGTAATTACCTTATGCTAGTTTAAACAAATTGAACAAAAACATCTGGCTTACCCCAACCGCCCATGGACTTTCAACCTAATTTTTTTTTGAAGAGGCAGGGCAGATGGTGTGGGTGACAGTCTCACACCTAATGACAGGATGTGATGTACCCATAACTTGTCTGTAGTCTCACTGCACAAGAGTGTATGTTTGGGACTCTACATTTATCTAAAAAATGGGAGCCCAGACTACCAATCAAAGATAATAAAAGAGTAGGATGAAATCGAGATCAAATGGGAGATCCACAGCAAGTAATTCAAGGGGTTGTTGCTAAAAACTGGATAAATAAAGAAGAGAAGAACAAGGTGGGACAATTCCTAAAATCAGACAAGATGGGTCCACCAAGACTATTTGAAGGTATTGGGTACCTGGGGAGTTGTCTCTGCACACAGGAGCGGAACAGAAGGGCCACTGTCAAGTGGTTGAACAATCAACACCCATCCACCTTGGTAAACTCTTTTGGTGCAATGGTCCGCTGTTGGTGCTTGTGAAGGGTGAGCAGAGGCCAGACCCCTTGCAAGGCTGTGCAAGGCAATTGCCCGCTTTGTCCATGTCTTTATATGGATTTGAAATTGAGCAAAAGCCCAACTAGTGATCTGGGTTATCCCTAAGTGTCAAGTACACATAGAATCTTCACAATATTTGGGATTTAAATTGCGCAAACAAAATTTACAAATTTTAAAATTTAATTAGTGTTTCCTTAACATATGGCACTGTTTTCGCCTTCATATACAATTAGATCTCAGATTGAACTGGGAACCAGTTACCTTTTGATACCTAGTGATTAATATCTACCATTCTTACACTGATTTCCAGGATGAAAATCTCGGCAGAGCGAACGGTCCCTCCAAGCCCAGTTTGCTTTTTGGTCTTCTCTTCTGCTTTCTGTAGAGGCCATGTGGCACTAGTGAAGATGGTGTGCTACCCCAATGATAGTATTATTTTGCAAACCTTCCCCTGCTCGTCCTTCATTCCTTCTTCAGACATGAAACACTTCTGATTTGGTCGCTGCAGCGCCATCAGGAGCTCTTTCCACTCTAAAGCTAACTGTGACTGCGGGTGGATTAGGTCTTCTGGACTTAGAATGCTATTACTCAGCTGCAGAGTTCCAATGGGTGGCTCTCTGGCTTTCTGCCCACCTCCCTTCATGAGATGGGGTTTACCAGTAAAGACTTTTAAGGAAGACTTAATGCATTGCTCATTGTTTCCTACTGACCATTCTACAGATCACCATCCGGGGTTATCATGCACGGCTTTCTCTTGTCTTGCCAGAACCTGTAAACTCACTGATACAAAGAAACCGTATGCTCCTGCACTACCTTTGCTAAGCCTTCCCACTCGCACAGGATGGCTGTGCTCCGAGCAACTCCATCAGTGGCATGTTGCAGGTGACTTAAATTTGGGGACTTTGTTTCTGAACAGTGAGCTACTAAATTTCCAAGCCCTTGTGGCAGACTACCATCTTCACCCTGGTCAACTCCTTACGTACAACCACCTTAAATAATCATTAAATGCCCTATTTCATGTCTGCCACCTAGCACTAACCCTAAAAGATGTGTGCCAGAAGCTCTGTACCATAGGAAATGGTGGCAAACTGATAGAATGGTTGTACAGACCTATCTTTCAACATGGAAACCACTCCGGGTCTTCTCGTCATACTACCTGGGTGATTGATGTGGCCAAACCTCTGCAAGATATGGACTAAAATACTGGACTTTCCCCACAAAGTATCCCACAGCTGTCACTTTAAGTAAATTCATAGTGCTTCCTTGTGAATGCGTTCTGCCCGTTGCTTCCCATTGGCCTTGTGGTTTGTAACTCACAATTTGTTGCTTTCAATTTGCTGGCTTTATTTCTTTTAGGCTATGCAGCTGGAATTAGTTCCTTCCCTTGCCAAAACCTTATTTACAGTATCTTGCCAAGTGCTCCATTTCTGTAAACAGGCCTGTAAATCTTGTTCTTATCTTATCATATTTGCTGTGCATTCAAAGAACAAAGTCAAATGTCAGGCTCTGTCTTCGGTGGAAACTTAGTGTTTACTTTCCTTTCTCTGACTTCAAAGTGAGAGGTTTTATGCGACAATCTTGCTGGATACTGGGGTTAGGAAAGAGTTTTTTCTATCACATGACAACATTTAAATAGACTTCAGAATATATCAGAATTAGAAGTACAAATCAAGCACATTTTTGTTAATTCTGAACTGTGCTGGAAACAAATACCTTTACATGATTAAAACAAATCATTGCATTAGGTAATGCGATTTCCACACATCGTCTGTGCACAGTATAGTTTGATTTGAAAATACTGTATATCTGTGCAAATGTAATGGTCATTTCAATCACAAATGTGTTGTCTGTAATGGCAGTGTGTTACCACACCATGCATGTTCCACTCCACTCCACTCTGCTCTGCACCACTCCACACCACTGCACCCTACTCTGTATCACTCCACTTTACGCCACTTCATGCCACTGCACTCTTCTCCATTCGGAACCACTCCACTTTATGCCACTGCTCTCTATGCTACTTCACACTATGCCTCTCTACTCTACTCTGTACTACTCTACTCTATGCCACTGCACTTTATGCCTCTCTACACCACTGCGCTCTGCACGTCTGCACGCCACACCACTCCAGTCTAGGCAACACCAATCTAATCCGCACAACGCAACTCTCTGCCACTCTGCAACGCTGCACTGTACGCCACTGCACTCTAAGGGCCAGATGTAGGTAGAAAGCAAATTGCGAGTTGCAATTTGCGAGTCCTTCTAACTCGCAAATTGCAACTCGCAATTTGCTATGCAGAAAGGTGTCTCAGACACCACCTGCGACTCGCTATGGGGTAGCAAAGACCCACCTCATTAATATTAATGAGGTGGGACGCAGTTTGCGACCCCATAGCGAGTCTGGGCACTCACGGGGATGGTGGCCTGCTGGAGACAGCAGACCACCATGTCCGTGACTGCTTTTAAATAAAGCAGTTTTTTTTTCTATCTGCAGCCCGTTTTCCTTAAAGGAAAACGAGCTGCACATAGAAAAAAATACCGAAACCTTTTGTTTCGGTATTTTTCAGAGTAGGCAGTGGTCCATTGGACCACTGCCTCCTCTGAAAAAATTATTTTGTGATCATTCACAAAGGGGAAGGGGTCCCATGGGGACCCCTTCCCATTTGCAAATGAGTTACCATCCACTTCAGGTGGATGGTAACTGCGAGTTGATTTGCGACCGCTTTCGTGGTCGCAAATCAACTTACATCGCGGTGCGAGTCGCAAATAGGAAGGGAACACCCCTTCCTATTTGTGAGTCGGAAACACATTTTGCGAGTCGGTTCAGAAAATGTGTTTCTGCATCGCGCGCGGGCATTAGCGTCTCACAAACGGCGTTTTTCGCCGTTTGCGAGGTGCTAATGCCTTGCTACATCTGGCCCTAAGCTAATACACTCTATGCTAATGCACTTTACTCTGTAACACTCAACTCTATGCCCCTGCACTCTACATCAATACACTGTACATCACTCTTATCTACTCTGCACCTCTGCACTCTATGCCACGGCACTCTACACTTCTTTACTCTATGCCACTTTATGCAACTCCACTCTAACCTGCACTTCTCCACTCTAAGCCACCTCACTCTACTGTGAAATAATCTACTTTATGCCACTGCACTCTGTGCCACTGCACTCTACCCTGCACCTCTCCACTCTATGCAACTGCACTCTACTCTGAAACAATCTATTCTACGCCACTGTACTACATACCACTCTGACCACTGCACTCTAGTTCAATGAACTCTACACCACTGCAAGCTGACACGCTGCAACGCTGCACTGGCCGTCACTAAACTCCACACCTCTCTGCTCTGTACTACTGCATTCTGCACCAATATACTCTATTTCACTGCATTCTATGCCACTCTACTCTGCCCAATGCCACTCTATGCAACTGCACTCTACACCAGTGCACTCTAAACAACTGCACTGTATGCCACTGCCCTTTACTCTGCACCACTGTACTCTATGCCACTGTTCTCTGTACCACTCTACACAGCTGCACTGACACTTTACTCTGCAACTCTGCACTCTACACCACTCTACTCTATGCCACTGCACTCTAAGCACTATACTCTACACCACTCTACAGTACTCCACTCTGCACCACTCTACACCACTGCACTCTATGCCACATGAGTCTACTCTGCACTCTGACACTACACCACTCTGCATTACTGCACTCTCTGCTACTCTATTGTATGCCACTCTACTCCACTGCACTCTATGTAACTCTACCCCATGCCACTCTATGCCACTGCACTCTGCGCCAATGCACTCTAAACAACCGCACTGTACGCCACTGCCCTCTACTCTGTACAACTGTACTCTGCGCCACTGCTCTGTGCCACTGTACTCCACTCTACATCACTACACTCTACTCTGCAGTGTTGCACTCTCCACCACTGTACTATACACCAATGTACTATGTACTACTGCATTCTATGCCACTGCACTCTATGCCACTCTACTCTGCCTCACTCCACTCTACAGCACTTTGCTCTACTCTGCACCACTCTACACTACACCACTGCACTCCCTGCAACATGAGTCTACTCTGCAATCTATGCCACTGCACCACTCTACACTAATGCTCTCTCTGCCACTCTATTGGATGCCACTCTACTCTGTCCCATGCCACTCCATGCCACTGCACTCTAAACCACTGCACTCTACGCTAACACACTCTAAACAACTGCACTTTACCCCACTGCACTGTACTTTGCACCACTGGGCTCTACGCCACTGCTCCTATACTACTCTACTCCACTCCACACCACTATGCCACCAGCTTTAAGCCATGCTGAACAGCAGCTACTCTGGTGTATAACATGGCTAAAACACATTAGCCAATAACTCTTTCGTAGATGAGACCTATTGCTTTGCCAGTGTTTGTTAGTACTATGAGGTACCGACGTACCTGAAAGAACTGTGAAAAATAAAAGTACATCATAATAAAGGCTGCTACAAAATGCGCAAATACATTTCAGTTAAATAAAAAAAAGTGCTTCTCAAATACAGATTTGAATAATATACAGTTTATACCTAGAGCTAAAAAAAATTATAACACTCCATTAAAACCACACACTCCACAGCTCACCTTGGAACACCATTACAATACCTCTCTAAAAGAAATATCTTTGCCACCAGAAAACTTCAAGTGACTCCTTTTAGTAAAGTCAATGCAGGTTTTCAAGCCCCTTTGTATTTGCAGATTTACCAGTTGCCCACATTTGCATGTCATTAGGGAAGGAGACCCCCTGGCAAGAAGGCCTTTTCTAATCTGTCTGCCCCTCCCTCCCTCAGAGCACAGGAGACTCCCTGCCTTCCAGCCCAGCTGGGGAAACTCATCTGCCTGTAATTTCGCCCTGCCTCCGTTGCCCTTTAAGTGAAAGGCTAAAATTACGGACAAATGCCGTCCGTTAAAGCTTTCATCACGGACAACGGACAGCAGGTCGAAATTACGGACCGTCCGTGAAATTTACAGACGGGTGGTCACCCTAAAGGGCTCTAGAGCGACACAGGGGAGGGAACATACAGGAGAAGACTACTGTGACTGTGCAACGGAAGTGTCCATGGGCCGTTCTAGGTGCGGCTTGTTGCCTCTCTTGTCCTCCTCCCTGCCTCCTCCGCCCGATTTACCTAGCTTTTTGGCTGCCCAATCTTAAGTAAGGCTAATAGCTGACTTGACTGGCAATATACACCTGATCGGAATCACCCAAAGCAGAGCATCTTATCTGTGTCTGGTCTGACATTCACGTCCTAAGCCTTTTTAGCCGAAATATTTGATCACCTGAATAATACACTAGTACCTAGTGACAGTGGGAAGCACCATCTATGACCGACTACTGCAGGCATTGAAATAAGGAACAATGACTGCTAAAAAATTAAGATTGGGTTATTTACTCCCGGGAAGGTCTTGATCAAAAACGAAATCTAACCCTCTCAGCAACAAGAAAGCAACTGTGATGCCGCGCTTAACCCCGGTGTCTGTTTACTGCCGCGGTCGGATGGTGGCTCCGATTATCGGACCGCGGTCCTCCTCGTTTTTGTCCTGCTTTTGCGATGCATGCCAGGAAGCATTTTGTATGCTCCCCGTCGCGTCGTTCTTACCTGCCCTTATGATATTTTTCTTTCCTGTCGGTGGTGGACTCCTTTCTTTTTTCTTTTTCTTCTTTTCTTCTGTCTTTTCTGTGCTCTTGTCTTTTTCTTCTTTATGGTCTCCATGCTGTCTTCTTGCAGGGATCCATGTTGTCTTGTTCTCTTCCTTTTTCTTAGCATGCCTTTTTCCTCTTATGCTGCTACTTTTTTCCCATTCTTTCCTATGGGCCTTTTCCCAATCCAAGATGGTGTTGTTTCCTTTTCGTGTGTTGTCACTTTCTGTTTTCCTGTATATAAGTCACTCAGTCCTAATCTGCTTTGCGTTGCATATACTTCCTCTTGGTGGTGATCTTCGCTCCTGTTCGTTGTTTGTTTTCCAGTTCCTGCTCCTCTGATTGCGAATTTTTCTTCTTTTTTTTGCAGCATTCATTCCTGTTTTTTCGTCTGTTTGAGGAGTTCCTGTTTTAGAGGTTTTTCCCATTTTTTATTTTTTTTTCCTCTGGGACTCCTTCTGGAGGGTACGGTTTACCTTGGCGTTTTTCTGTCAAGCAGCATCGTGGCTACTAGAAAGGGTCACCCCTATCTTGGATTATCCCGAACCAGCAGAAAACCGGGTGCTCTTTTAAACCCTCCCATCAAAGGTGAGAAGCATTGTTCAGACCGTGACAGCAGTAGCCCCGGGGCTGAAATGTGGAAACCACCTTTTTTCTTTCTGGGAAAACCTCTAGAGATTAGTTCCTCTGGCAGTAGGGTCATACCTAACGTTTTGACGCAGGGAGAACCAAGGCATCCCAGCTTTGAGGGGTCAGCATGCATTGACGCCTATGAAGAGGCCATCCAGGACTCCCATCTCTTCCCTAGTAGCCCTCTCCCATCCTGAGGTTCATGGTTTCTGCAAAGTGGCTTCGCTACCACACAGTACCACTCTCTCTTTAGCTTGTAACTCCGACTGTCTTGCCTGTAAAAGGATGAGTCTGCTCGAAGGAGCAGGGAATGAGGTTCTCCCCCAAGGTATTGCCTCGGAACATCGCTTGGATGACTTCACTCTCCCAGAACTGGACTTAGAATTATACAAAATATATGGTCCTCACAGGGGGGGGGATGCTCTTCAGTCTTCTCCCCTGCCATTGTCCATGGGCCTGCAGCTCTTTAGCAGTAGCCCCTCCAACCACCCTTCATTATGCTCACATCTCTCAGTGACTCCTAATTTGAGCACAAATGTCAATCTCCCAAGTAATCCCCCAGATGAAAATAGACAGGTTTCTTCCTCTCTCCTTAGCTTAGAGAGACTTCTATCATCTATTTTAAATTTATTAGAAATATTTGTCGGGGGATCTGATTGTATCTTTGCCATTATTACTGCTTTACTCAAGGAGCTAACTGCTATTAAAGGAGGTAATCACAATCCGATCACATTACACCGAGATGGAGCTTCAGCACAGCTTTGTGTTGCAGAGAACAAGGTTACCCATCATGTGTCTGACTTTTGCTCCCAGGCCGGTAAGCGTCAGGTTATGGTACTACCGAAGAACTCTGCTTCAATTGAGAGCCCGGTAGACTCTTATTAGATTTGTATTGAGCAAATTCTCTCTAGAAAAAAGCCTGACTTATGAATCCCAAAGTACAGTATAGGATGTATTTTCAATTTTTAAAACTCACCCAAAGGAAAATACAGTGACCGGAGAAACCCGTTCATTGTTGCAAAACCCTGTGTGTGAAAAAAAAAAAAAAAAAAAAGCATAAGAGGTCTAAGAAACCCAATTGAAGAATTTCTCAAAAAAGATCGGAGAAAGATGCATTTCATAGAGGCACCTCCTTCGCCACAAGAACCTCTAACCCTTGAGGAACCTGTCGGATATCATCAAATTGCAGTCTCGAATACTGGAGGCTCCTCTTCCTACCCCCTGGGGACCAGTCAAGAATGGCTCACCCGTGAGTCACAACTCGCCTCAATCACAGACAAACATTCAGTCTTTGAATCCCCTAGCGCAACCGTTTGGGGCTTCAACGTGGCCCAAGTCCTGGCCGGCCTGGTTGCCACTCAGAAGAAGAAAAGAGAGACCAAATTATGTGGACTCTTTGGCTTTAGATTTTATGCTTTTGTTTGATACAGACTTCTTTTTAACTAGATCTTTACTTTTAAAAAGTTTTTCGGAGGTAGAGTCGCTTAGACTGGTTGAAAGTAATGACATAGACTTACTATCTATGGAGGACTCTGATTTCAGCCCTAAAAGAAGAGTGTTTTTTTTACTCAAAATTGATTGTTAACAAAACTTTAAATAACTGTGTGCGGCTGCATTGTACAGGTATTGATGTTGTTCCTATTTCAAGGGAGGCGGGGAGCTTTTCTGCTGGTAAGGACTTAAAGCATCCCCATGAAGGTGCAGGGAAGCACAGGTCTATTCCCCTCCCCCTAAGGAAGTTCGACACCTTCCCTCTTAGTCAACAGGGCATATAAATCTCTCTAGGGACACATGGTAGGCATGTGTTATTTAAGGACCCCCAAAGAGTTCACCCCAAGACTCAAGTGTCAACACCTACTCCAGAAATTGGTACCGGCTGCTTATAGCAGCTCTTCCACAACATCTCATCCAATAGTACCATCACGTTAGCAATGAGCTTATTATTGTATCTTGGAATGTTGCTGGAATAAAAATTTATGGGGAAAAAATGTATTTCTCAAAGTCTTTATATGCAGACAAAGAGAGGTCGCGCCAAGGGAGGAGTAGCCTGATTGCTGTCCAATAAGCTCAACTGGCGTTACGAATGCCTTAGAGATCCCAGTAATTTATTCTTGGCTATAATTTTATACAGTGTTGGAGAGGGGTTGATGGTGCTCCCTTGGCAGTGGTAAACTCCCACATCCCCCTCGGCGCCTCTCATGATAGCCTCTTAGATAAAATATTTCTCTTTATTAACTGGCTTTCTGATAGGGAGCCTGCAGTTCGCACTATCGTGGTTTGGGACTTAAATTGATCAATTTCTGATCCCGCACTTTTTCAATTCTGGGATGAGGAAAAAAGAAGAAGCATATGGAATCCCCACTTGTACCTTTCCCTAGAAAATAAGATCTGATAAGCCTGGGAAGCTTCTCCTTGAACACTTGAAGATGAGCAGCTGCATCATAGCGAATGGCAGACTCCCCCTCCCATTCGCTTGCTCATTATACACACAAATCTCAGCGGCACAACTATTCTAGATTATGTGATAACCAGCTATCAGACATTCTCCTTGGTACTCGATATAAAAGTGATAGAGATAGCACTCAGTGATCATAATACTCTGGTAACATCTGTTAACATCTGTTAACTTGAAAGTTCTCCTCACTTATACCTGAAGCCTTGATGTTGATCAAAGTTTAACGTGAAAACTGGTAGAACGCATTGGTCCTATGACAAGATTAAGGGGCTGAAAGGTAACCTTAAAAATTGGGCTGGAAATGTCTTGGAGAAGTTCTCGGAGTTTATGCAGCAGCTACCTTTGATCACCCATCAAAAGGCTCAGATTAATCATACAGTAAAGCCCCGCCCCCTACTCTGATTGAACAGAGGAATTAATACCCTCACTCGCAAGCAATTCAGGGATTACACCTTAGAAACGCAAATTCAGCTGGGCCTATTAAAAAGAAGAAGCAGGCGTTTAAGAGCATATCTAAATAGAGACGCAACTGATAGATTTTGGATTAATGTAAAGGAAGCAGCTTTTAATGTCTGATCAAGGAGTTTTTGGTCATTGGTAGCAGATGGGTGTGGCTCGAGAACTAAATCTCTTCCAATAGCCATCAACAAGAAAAGCTGGTCCAATTTCAGATCAAGTCTGTTTGCTTCCAATGGGATTCCTGTGGAGCTTCCTCAAGCTGATGACGACCCTTAAATACTTACCCCTCTACAAAAGAAATTGATGATGTTATTAGAAGCATGTGTAGTTCTGCAACAAGGGTGCAGATTAAATCCCTTTATCAGCTATAAAAGATGATATCTTTACCTGGAGTAAAATCTGGTGCCATGTCTTTGAGGGCTGCTATGAAACTAGAAAAATCCCTCCGTCCTGCAATGGCAGCATTATTGTGCCTTTACATAAGAAAGTGGACCACAACTGTTCCGGGAACTACCGCCAGATCGCTGTGCTCGATGCAGTTGGCAAAATATTTGCTAAATGTTTGCTTGCTCAGATTAGTGACTGGGCAGAAAGGAAGAAATGCATCCCACTGGAGCAATCCAGCTTCAGAGAAAAACATGGAACAATTGACAACATCTTGGCCCTCCTGGTAATAAATGAGAAATATGTCTCTGTGAGGGGGGGGGGTGTTTGATTTATGCAGCCTTTATTGATTTTTCCACAGCTTTTGACAAAGTAGATCAGGCCACGCTGTGGAGTAAGCGATTAGGCATGCCAGGTATCCTTTTAGATCTGCTGATAGCCCTCCAATCCTTCACCTGGTGTAGGGTGTCATTAGGGGGAGATAGTCTTATACCATGAAATCCCTACCCAGAATAGTTTAAAACAAGGCTGTATGTTGGCCCCGTTGCTGTTCTCATTGTACATGTTTGATTTACCTACTCACTTAACGAGGAGCGAGGGTTTTGCCCCCATATTGGGAGGAAGGCCAAAATCCTGTTTGCTCTATGTTGACGATATAATCATTCTGGATTGCACACATAAAGGGCTAAATAACCACCTCCAAGCCTTATAACAATTCATAGAAGCCCACCTTTTAAAAACAAATTGCTCCAAAAGTAAAATCCTGTGCTTTCACTGTAAAAAAAACAAATAATAATAAAAAAAAAGGTTTAAATGACCGTTTCTGCTGGTCATTGGGAGCTCAGAAATTGAAAGGGTAAACTCATATACTTTTTTGGGCAAAATTGTTTGCGGGAACCTCAGCAACAGGGTGCACATAGATCAAAACCAACATAAGGCATTCTTCCAAGCTGATGGCTTGAATGCTCTTTATAGGGCTACCGGCAGGAGACATTTTAAACATCTCTTAGAGTTTTGCCGAGCAAAGATACCCCCCGTACTCTATGGCCTAGAGCATGTTGGAGTTTCTAATCAGGGTTTTCTAGCTGAGCTAGAGGGCCGCGTTTTGAGGAATTTAACATCTGCAAACTTGGCCCTCTCAGCAGCAACCTTAAGGCTTGAGAAGCACAATTGTGTAAGGACTGGCCGAGGTTTTACGATGGGTTGTTAGTTTGATGAATTGTGATGATGATTCTCTGAGGTCATTGTTAAAAGAAGAAATTTTGGCTGGCAGCTGGGTAAAATATACCATTGGCAGGAACTTTGCACATGCCCCAGATCTCCTACAGTTAGATCCTGTCTCCTATCTCACACTTTCTCCGTTATAGCTAAAAATGAATATTAGGCAAGCAATCTGGTCCGCAAGCCTCTGCCTGGAGAAGAAGGCTTGTGCACACACACAGGGTTTTCAATCTGTAACTAATACTATACTATTGAAGGAAATGCAGCCCTATCTTATCTGGAACCTGCCTCATGGGGTCAGACGTTTCTGGCTTCTACTGCAACATGGGCTGCTCCCTCTTAATTCATTACGGGCTAGATGGTATGGATCTTAGGCTACCTGTAATTTTTGTCAAAATGGCGATCATGACTTCAATCATGTTGTTTTCATTTGTCCTACTTTGCTGTGATTCCGTCTTAGATGGATACGTCCCATCTGTCTTAAACTTTCTCTACGTACTGCGTCAGAAGTATTGCAGGCCTTCTCTGCCCCCTAAACGAAATGTTTTACCATAGAATTTTTAACTTTTTCAAAAGATTTTCAATTTTGTATTAATTTAATTATTGATTCACCCTGTAGAAGTGGGGAATGTTGGGTTTTGTACTCCATGGTCTTCTTTTAATATGTTTGTTTTATGTGGATCTCCAGGGGAGTTCCGTATCATAAGTAAAAATAAACTTGCAACTACTACTAAACATGCAGCCATTAGTGCAGTTATCTTGCAGGCACTGGGGTCATGATTTGAATGGTGCAGCAGATGCAGTAGCACCAGAACCAAAAGTTATCAGAACTCTTCTGCACACCAAATATTGCTATATTTTACTATTATACAGGCACTCACTGATGCAGTTATCTTGCAGGCACTAGGGCCTTGGTTTTAATGATGCAGTGGAACTGATGCCGCAAGGTGTCAGAACCCCTCTAAACACAGATAATTGCTAAATTATACTACTAAACAGGCAGCCACAAGTACAGTTACTTTGCAGGCACTAGAGTCACGATTTTAGTGGTGCAGCAGGTGCAGTGACACAGGGGCCAAAAGCTCTTGGAACCTTTTAAACACCAGATATTGCTGTATTTTACGACTAAACTGGCAGTTACAAGTGCATACCTTCCAGGCAATAGGGTAATGATTTGAATGGTGCAGCAGGTGCAGTAGCACCGGAGAGGTTGTCATAACTCCTCTAAGCACTAAATATTACATAAATTTACTGCTAAACAGGCAGTCACAAGTGTAGTTATCTTGCAGGCACTAGGGTCATGATTTGAATGGTGCAGAAGGTGCAGTGACACTAGGCCCAAAACTTGTCAGAACTCCTCTAAACACCAAATATTGCTATATTTTACTACTAAACAGGCAGTCACAAATGCAAATACCTTGCAGGTATTAGGGTCATTATTTGAATGGTGCAACAGTGTATGCAATTCCATTAGTGGGGCTTCTACAGCTTTTGGGCACTGTGCCCAAAAGCTGTAGAAGCCCCACGAACACAAATATTAGTAAATGTTACTTCTAAACAGGAAGTCACAAGTGGGGTTATCTTGCGGGCATTAAGGTCATGATTTGAATGGTGGAGCAGGTGCAGTGGCATCGGGCCAAAAGTTGTCATAGCTCCTGTAAACACCAAATAATGCTATATTTTACTACTAAACATGCAGTGACAGTTGTCGTTACCTTGCAGGTAAAAGAGGCATTATTTGAATGGTGCAGCAGGTGCAGTGAGTGGCACTTTACTAACAACACATTACTATACTCTAATACAGTGCCATAATAAATAAGTTACAAATTATGAGTTTGAAACCCTGGGATATTAATTCAACATACATCACAACATAAACAACTATTAACGGTTTATCAAATGTAAAACAAACATTATAACCTTATTCTAATATTTATAAACCAGTTTGTAAGATGGAATGCAAACGAAAAAACAGAGGCGAAACCTATTGGTTTGCTGTATGAGGCTGGCCTGGTTTGTAGTGGGTACCTAAGGTACTTATACTTATACCAGGTCCAGTTATCCCTTATTAGTGTAATGTAGGCAAGGTTTAGAAGCCAGTCTGTCTAGAGGTAGCTGCAGGCAGAGCAGCTAAGGCTGAACTAGGAGACATGCAAAGCTCTTGCAATACCACTGTAGTGGGAAACGCCCTCAACGCCGACTCCTAAACAACAAAGTCCTGGTTAATGAAAGCGGAACAACGCTTTCGTTAACCACGACTTCGTTGTTTTGTGTCTTAACCGTGCATGTGCTGAACAAAGCACATGCGTGGTTAAGGCACAAACAAGGGAGTCAGCTGAGGAGGACGACGCAATGAGGCGACGACTCAGGTAACTGGGGCTGGGTGGGGGGGTCGGGGTTTAGTTTTTGGGGCGGGGTGGGGGGTCGGGTATTTTCAGGTTTGGGTCCAGGGGGCAGGGTTTAAATTTTACCATCGGGGGTGGGGGGAGGGGGGTCGGGGTATTTTCTGGTTTGGGGGTGGGGGGTCGGGGTTTAAGGTTTAGGGCCAGGGGTGGGGGGTCGGGGTATTTTCTGGTTTGGGGGCGGGGTGGGGGGTCGGGGTTTTAGATTTAGGGCCGGGGATGGGGGGTCGGAGTATTTTCTGGTTTGGGGGCGGGGTGGGGGGTTGGGATATTTTCTGGTGCGGGCGGGGGAGCCAGGGTTTTAGGTTTAGGGACGGGGTGGAGGGTCGGGGTATTTTCTGGTTTGGAGGGTGGGAGTGGGGGGTCGGGGTTTTAGGTTTAGGGCCGGGGGTGGCGGGTCAGGGTATTTTCTGGTTTGGGGATGGTGGGTCGGGGATTAAGGTTTAGGGCCACGGGTGGGGGGTCGGGGTATTTTCTGGTTTGGGGACGGGGTTTTAGGTTTAGGGCTGGGGGTGGGGGGTCGGGTATTTTCTGGTTTGGGGAGTGGGGGGTCTGGGTTTAAGGAAGGTTTAGGGCCGGGGGTCGGGGTATTTTCTGGTTTGGGGGGTGGGGTGGGGGGGTCGGGGTTTTAGGTTTAGGGCAGGGGGTGGGGGTCGGGGTATTTTCTGGTTTTGGGGTGGGGGTCGGGGTTTAAGGTTTAGGGCTGGGGGTGGGGGGTCGGGGTATTTCCTGGTTTGGGGGACGGGGTGGGGGGTCTGGGTATTTTCTGGTTTGGGGGACGGGGTGGGGGGTCGGGGTTTTAGGTTTAGGGCCGGGGGTGGGGGATCGGGGTATTTTCTGGTTTGGGGGTCGGGGGTTGGGGCAGGGGTGTGGAATTTATTAAAATATCTACTTGTCCACGGGACAGGCTGCTTCTCAAATCTACTTGTCCTGTAAAAAGATCTACTTGTCCCTTTGGTGCCATGTAGTGTGGTGCCAAATTATAGCAGCAATCTCATTATGTAAGAGCTCTGATAATAGCCTCTCTGATTATGCCAGGGCTACTACCATAGTAGGGCTTGAATACTTGCAGTTTCAATCCCTACTGTAGCAATTTCCTTATTTTTCCACCTTTCTGCAGATCTGCATACTGGAGCTGGAGGAAGCAGTAAAGCAATAGTTCCAGGGCTGGAATGCCTTTGAGTCTGCAAACCTACTAACCTGCATGTTTTAAAGATTTTCACCAGCTTCTCTCTAATATTTTCCCATAATAAGAAAGGTTGGACATTTACTCCTGACAATGGCAGAATTAGAACTTCTTCCAGGGTTGGGAAGAAAGTGGCTGGAGGGAAAATGAACTTGCAATTGCTCAATAGATTTTCACATGAGAAAATCTACACATGCGTATTTACCCATGCTAAAATACAGTTCACAAATATTTTATAGGGGTACGACATATACCATGGGTGCACTTTTGTGACTTTCTTTAAGAATTTGGGGCCACATGTAGGTAGGTTAAGATTTGCGACCCGTAAATTGCGAGTCGCAAATCCGAATGTAGGATGGTGTCCCTGACACCATCTGTGATTCGCAAGGGCTTCGCAAATGCACACCTCATGAAAAATCATGAGGTGGGTCGCAATTTGCGACCCCTTTGCGAATGGCGGCCTCACAGGGATGGTGGCCTGCTGGAGACAGCAGACCACCATGTCTGTGACTGCTTTTCAATAAAGCAGTTTTTTTTTTTTTTGTAATGCAGCCCGTTTTCCTTAAAGGAAAACGAGATGCATTACAAAAACGAAAAATGATCACAATGGGGAAGGGGTCCCAGGGGGACCCCTTCCCTTTTGTGAAAGTGTTAGCACCCATTTGAAATGGGTGCAAACTGCGATTGGCTTGCGCCCGCGTTCGCAAAGCAATCCTACATTGCATTGCGAGTCGCAATTAGGAAGGGAACACCCCTTCCTAATTGCGAGTCGCAAACCCGTTTTGCGATTCGGTAACCAGGTTACCGAATCGCAAAACTGGGTTTGTGCATCGCAATGTGCTTTTTGCACGTCGCAAACAGCGAAAGTCGCTGTTTGTGACATGCAAAAAGCTACCTACATGTGGGTCTTGGTCCCTAATTAGGTCTGGTGTTAACAAATACATTTTGTTTTTATTAAACTTCTATTTCTCTCTCTTTTGGCTGGCTTTACTGTGAGTGATCGCATTCTTCTCTTCCACAAGGAGCATATTGGCACACAAAGTAGTTTTGTTCAGTGTCAGGAACAACAGTGGCAATCAGTGACGTAACGAAACTGGAGGGTGCCCCTTTGCAAAGAACATGGAGGAGCTCCCTCTCCAGACTCACTCAGGGCAGGTGCTGTGCTGAAGGGGCCCCCTGGAGGGCGGCTGCAGGGCCTTTGTTATGCCACTGGTGGCAACGTGTGCTTTTGGAGTTCAAAAACGTTTTGTTTTTTTTTTTGCAGTGTTTGTTACAATGTTGAGGGCCTGGTTGCTCCCACAACAATAAAGTGTTACAAAAGCCATGTCAAAACAAGACACGCATTGATGAAACTAAAAGACTTATACAAATATGTCAGATCAGTTGGCTTTGTCAGTGTTTGTTTATTTTCATGCTTCCCATAATAGTGTTGAAAATGGTTACACTGATTTTCCATTCGAAATATTTTTGGGAAATACTAGCATGCATCAAAACATTTTACTAAATGACACTTCATTTGCATCTAATCAGAGAGCATTCTGGGAGCATTATACTTAGCCTCATAGCCTAAACTTTTCAAACATGTGTATACACGTTTTTTTTTTTTTGTACTGGAACCAACGTCAGTAGTGAAGTGTGACCTTAAAACATTTATTTACAGCACTCACCCTAATAATGAAGGTTTTCAAATAATGAACCATAAATACAAGTTCGAACAGCATTATCTTTTGGAAACACATTACCTCAACTGCAGAGAGTTCCACTCTCTGTAAATAGGCAGCCACAGGGTTTGTGCTGCAGAGGGTTGGGCCTACTTGTCCCAAGGACAAAGTGAACATAAAAACTTGTTGCCCTTGACCTCAAACAAGATGTCCCGGGCGTCGGGCGATAGGAATTCCACATCCCTGTTGGGGTTTTAGGTATAGGGCCAGGGGTGGGGGGTTGGGGCATTTTCTGGTTTAGGGGTTGGGGTGTTAGGTTTTAGGGGTGGGTTGGGGGGTCGGTAATTTTAGGTGCAGGTGGGGAGTTTAGGTTTAGGGGCAGGGTGGGGGGCTCGGAGTAGTTTTAGGGGTGGGGGTTGGGGTACTTTAGGTTTCAGGGGTGGGGGTTGGGGTTGTTTTAGGTTTTGGGGGTAGGGTGGGGGTTAGTTTACGGGGCGGGGCAGGGGTAGTTTTAGGGGCAAAGGTGGGGGTGGTTTTAGGGGGGGAGGGGGGTCGCCGTAATTTTTAGGGGTGGGTGGCCAGGGGGAACACATGCAGGAACAATGGATGCCTATCACTAATGCCTTTACCAGGAATGCCTTTACAACGAAAAATCGTTTTTAAGGCATTCGTGGTAAAGGCATTAGTGGTAACAACGAGGTTGTTGTTCCGACCTCGTTGTTCAGGCATTCGTTGTTCTGGCAGGTGTTGTTCCGACATACATCCCCACTGTAGTAACTCAGTACTCGCACACAAGAAAAACAATACTTCATTTTAGTTACACAAGGCCAAAAATATCTTAGAGGTTGTACTCCCTTAGGAGGTAAGTGTTATACACAAAATATAGACTAGTAACCAAAATCAGGTAAGTACACAGTCATAAAATAGTGCAAACAGTGAAAATCACCATAGGCTAGAATGGGACTGGGGGCAACACAAACCATGCACTAAAATAGTGGAATGCGAAAGTTGGTTTCCCACCTAGGCAAGAGTAGTGTGTAGAGGGGCGCTGGGACTGTAAGAAAACACCAAAGGTAAGTTAAGTAACCAACCCCAGAGCCCAGGAAAACAGGAGTACAGTACAGCAAGTTTCCTCAGAACACACTAGGAGTCGTGGTAAAGGTTTATGCAAAAACCAAACAAGACTGCAAGACACCAATTATGGATTCCTGGACCTGAGGAGAGAGGAAATCAAGTCCAAGAACTGATGAAGAATCCAGGAAGAACAGAAGCCCCTGCTAACCCGCAGGAAGGTGCAAAAGTGGATTCTCTAATTGGAAGAAAAAGTACAGAAATGCACCAAAGAAGACCGCTGCGGGTCCTGCTTGATGCAAGAGATGTCCCACGTCGAGTCGTTGGATGCAGGCTGATTTTCGTCGTTGGATTCAGGCTGATTTTCGTCATTGGATTCCACCATCAAGCTTTGGTTTATGCAAATGTTGCGGTTGTTGGGAAAAGGCGCTACCTGGGCCACGGAGGACTCTGGGGGTCTCAACTCAGACTGAGGATACAGAGGGGGCTCGTAGCACTTTAGAGAGCCCTCAGAACACCAGGCAGCACCCACAGGAGTCCCAGGACACGGGGACAAAGGAGTTACAAATCGCAGCCGTCACAGCATTACACAAAGGGATCCCACACCGTTGGAGAACAACTAAAGGAGCTGAGCGTCGCAGGATAGAGTGTTGGGGACCTGGGCTACGCTGTGCACAAAGGAATTCTGGAAGAAGCGCACAGAAGTCCTAGGAGCTGCAAAACATGAGGTGCACAGGGTTACTGTCTGGCTCGGGGAGGCAAGCCCTTTCCTCCTCCAAATTTGGACAGCTGGACCTTTGGACAGTCAGGATCACTTCGGTCCACCACCTGTGTTCCAGGGATCAGGCTCGTCGACAGGAGAGGAGTCTCAGAGTACCGGTTGTCGCTGCAGGGAGGTGCCTGCTGAAGCAGGGAAGTGACTCTGTTACTCCACAAGAGATTCCTTCTGGTGCAGGATGAAGACGGGCAGTACTCAGAGTGTGCCCAACCTGGAAACTGTTGCAGTTGTTGGCAGGAGCTGAAGTTATAGAGTTGCAGTAGCCTCCTTGGATACTTTATTACAGTTGTAGAGTTCCTAGAGCAGTTCTGTGGTTGATCCGACAGTAGAAGGTGAAGCAGAGTTTGCAGAGGAGTCCTGCTGAAGTCTTGCAAAACCGAATCTGAGGAAACACCCACAGGAGAGACCCAAAATAACCCTGAGAGGGGTATTGGTCACCTAACCAGGTAAGCACCTATCAGGAGGGGTCTCTGACGTCACCTGCTGGCACTGGCCATTCAGATGCTCCCAGACCATCCTGAAAACAAGATGGCAGAATCCAGGGACACTCTGGAGGAGCTCTGGACACCACCCCTGGGGTGGTGATGGACAGGGAAGTGGTCACTCCCCTTTTCTTTGTCCAGTTTCACGACAGAGCAGGGACTGGGGGTCCCTCAACCTGTGTAGACTGTATTATGCAAGGAGGGCACCATTTGTGCTCTTGAAAGCACTTCCAGAGGCTCTGGGAGGATACCCCTTCCCAGCCTGTAACACCTATTTCCAAAGAGAGAGGGTGTAACACCCTGCTCCCAAAGGAAATGCTTTGTTCTGCCTTCCTGGGATTGGGCTGCCCAAGTCCCACGAGGGCAGAAACCTGTCTGTGAGGTGGCAGCGGCTGGTGCTGCAGTGGAAACCTCAGAGAGCTGGTTTGGCAGTACTGGGGGTCCATGGTGGAACCCCCAGGGTGCATAGAATTGGCCCTCCAATACCAGAATCGGATTGGGGGTACAATTTCACAATCTTATACACCTTACATGACCATTTTCGGGGTTACCATTGTGAAGCTACATATATGTATTGACCTGTATATATTTCACACTTAGAATGTCGTCCCCGCGCTCATGAAATCTGGAAAATTGGTCCTGGACAACTTCGGGGCACCTCTGCTAGTGCAGGGGTGCCCTCACACTCAGTAACTTTGCACCTAACCTTCAGGAACTGAAGGTTAGACATATAGGTGACTTTAAAGTTACCTGGTGCAGTGAAAATGGCTGTGAAATAATATTTCACTCAGGCTGCAGTGGCAGTCCTGAAGAAGTGGTTGTATGAGCTCCTTATGGATGGCAAAAGAAATGCCGCAGCCCATAAAGATCTCCTGGAACCCCAATGCCCTGGGTACCTAGGTACCATATTCTAGGTATGTATAAGGGGGTTCCAGTATGCAAAACGGGAGTGGAATATGCAGTCACTAGACTATAGTGACATTTATAAACAGAGAGAGCACTGGAGTTCTGGTTAGCAGAACTCCAGTGACGCAGTCAAGTATACTGACCACATAGTAAAATATACTAACATATAGGCCACAAACTATCAACACTGGGGTCCTGACTAGCAGGGTCCTAGTGAGGCAATCAAAAGACACTGACAAACAGGCAGAAATTGGGGGTAACATGCCAAGAAAGATGGTACTTTCCTATATTTGCCAATGCTTGTTCTAACTTATGAAACTATGGAATTACATTAGTATCCCTTATAGAGCACGGGAAATATTACCAGCTCTTTGGAAGTGTCAGTATATTGTTTCTTCTCTGTTCAAAGACATTTCTTATAACAATTACACAACACTAAGGGTGTCTGTTTATTAAGTCCTCTTTGTACTGTCAAATAAGTTAGCTGGTGATCTACACTAATTCAAAGGTATATTTACTTTTATCTGTGATATGGCAATATTAGTTCTTCTAATTTGGTAATTTGGATACCATATAAGCATAAAGTATCTTCTTGTGGATTTTAAGACTTTCCTTATTTTAGTCTTAAACGGTTCATAGTAGATAATCATCACAGTTTACATATTTTCTACACTTTAGTGTAGACTTTTCTATGGTGTCGATATGTGCTTTGAACATTATTATTTCTTTTGATGACTTCTGTCAGTTGATAATGGGTCTTCATAGAAATGCATCTCTTTGTAGATTCTTTTCAGTCTTTTGTGTAGACTCATTAATACATGGACTGTTTAGGAGATGTTCTACGTTTTTGCATTTTCATTCAAGACTTCTTTCTTTTCAGAAGTGTTTTACCCTTTTCAGGTGTACTTTTTCTTCTCTGTGAAGACATTAATATCTGTTATCTTTGAGGTTAATTATTTATACCTTATATAGGTACAATTGTTTTCATATTTACATGGCTACTTGTTGTAAGTTGGATTCACACTTGGAGAAGTGTTGTGATAGGATTGAGTCATCAAACACGGACATATTCTTTTTGCTTAAGAATCTGCTAAATTGTCTAGTTTTTTTAAAAAACATTAATACCCTTTCTAGTCATCCATAGATGATAAAAGTTGTATATTGACCTTGGTTTCTGCTACTCTACCAAGGCCCCTTTTAAAGTTTAAAAACATACATGTGTGTGTATATATGTATATCTCATTGGTACTACACAGGCATTTGTTTGTTTCACTCCTGTCGGTGAAAATATATATATTGAGAATATCTTGAAAATGTTTTTATTATATCTGCCATATATCTGAGGAAAAGTATATTTATATGCCAAATGATTATTGTTGTTGTTGTCCTAACATCTTTTTAACAAGGGCAATTGTATGTTTGCTCTGCAGGAGATAAACATTTTATGTGTGTCTTATAATGTAGATCTGGTTGGGGTATACCTTTACATGATAAGAGGTTCTGCTCAATGGCATGTTAAGCTGCTCTGTGTTCCAACAAGGTAGAACATTCAGTTTCAGTCTATATATAAGCACAAATGGATTTATCTTCACTACCTCACTTGGTAAAACTGCCCACCCATCGTGGGTAGTGTTTCATAGCCATGTTTTCTTTGTCTTTATGATAACATTACAGTGGTCCTTTCCACTGTATTGACAGGGTGTTCCTGCATGGGTTCACATCCAATTAAGGAAGCAAGTAGCTTAATATTCAATTTTGTTAGTTCGCCTCTAACACTGATTGGTCATTTTAACACAGATTTTCTTTATTCCATGTTTTTGATTGCTTATGACTCCTTAACAGTGGTTCCTCCCTGGAGTCTTTATTTGTGAAATATGTTAGGGCTCACCTACATTCTTATGAATGCCAGTCTTTTTGCATCTCTCTAGACAAGTTTTGTTCTAAGAACATCATTTTAATGATATCAATCACGGGTGGTCTATACCCATGTTCTTAATGTTTTTTAGTAACTTTTTATTACTGATGTCTTTTACACAGTTCTTTCACTAACAAGGATGTTATTCCTCATAGGTTTTACTACGGTACAGGACCAGTTTTGTTCTGGATAAAAGACTTTCAATGTTGTTAGGATGCTTATGACACACAATAGTCATGCTAACATGGATGAGCTTATTTCCATGTGCTCATGTTTTATGGTTTTATTTACCTGTGGACACTTACTCAGTTTTTGGTGTCATAGAGTATATTTTAACTCTTCTTAATTATTATGATTATCCGGTCTTTTTTTCTCTTGTTCTAGCCTGTTTTTGTAATACTTGGAGATTTTTTCAAAGGTCTCAGTTCGTAGTCCCTCCTGCAGTTGACTATGCTTTCGTATCTGATTTTAAAGTAAGGATTATGCAGCTAGATGTCTCTATCAGATGAACAAGTTACTTACCTTGGGTAACGCATTATCTGATAGACAGGATCTAGCTGCAGATACCTTAATGACCCTCCCATCCTCCCCGCTCTGCGAACCGAATTACTCTTTTGTCTCAGAAGATTTCATCATGGAAATCAATACCTAGAATTAGGAATTCTGAGTTTTTTTGACACAAGGGTGTCTTTTATTCAAAGCACAGTGTTTCGATTGGCAGTTTCTATATGTGGCTTCAGGTTTGGAGCGTGGAAAATAGTCACAGAAGAAACTGATGTTGGCACATTGGTGAGGAGGTGATATAAACCCCCGCTGACATCACATCCGTTGGACGACGCTGATACAGAGTTGTGCAGTGCCCTTTTCCATTGAGCAGACATACTATGGAAAAAAATCTCCAGATCTAGGCTTGCACCTGGGGAAGATTCTAAAGTAAGGTATCAATCTTCAGCTAAATCCTGTCTCTACCAGATAATGCTTTAGTGAAGATAAGTAACTTGTTCATTAGGGAGTCCTCCAGGTCTAATTCCCATGCCCTCTGTGCTTGCAGTGGAGGCCAAATCATTACTAGTTCTTCTTTAGTAGAAAAGTCAAAATGTTGTGATTTCATAGAGGATGTTCTTTTGACACTGATTGTGGGAATTCTTTCCAAATATAGGGCCTGATTCTAACTTTGGAGGACGGTGTTAAACCGTCCCAAAAGTGGCGGATATACCACCTACCGTATTACGAGTTCCATAGGATATAATGGACTCGTAATACGGTAAGTGGTATATCCGCCACTTTTGGGACGGTTTAACACCGTCCTCCAAAGTTAGAATCAGGCCCATAGTTTGTTAAATAAATTGGCCAAAGTCCAGAGTGCTATTGCATAGAATGAAAAATTTCTTAGCTACTGTGACGGACATTTTTAATCCTATTAAGGATACAGAGGTGAGGAGTATGCTTTCGGTCTTATACTTCGCTTACTCAAATTTCAAAAGCAGCCATTTTAACATGAGCTCATTGTAATATTAACATTCCCAAAAGGCTTTTGATATAATAAAAATCAACAATATCCAGTCAAAGCCAGGTAGTCAAGGCATAGTCAATTGTCAATATCCATGCTGCCTCTTTTCTTCACGCAGTTCATGCCATCATCCGTTGCTCATGGATCTTGTTTGGAGCCATCATTACCTAAGATAAGGATAACAAGAGAATATTTGAACTGATTCTCCCAAGAGCAAGTAGTAAATTACAACATACAATTTATCGTCATTCCATATCAAGTATGAGTGGCAATAGCTCAGAAATATGCAATATAGCATGTTTAGAATTAAATCATTACTTACTGATAACAGGGGGGGAGACCGAGTTACTTCGCATCAGGTGTCATAATCCTCACCTCCGTGTCCATAATAGAATTGAAACTTTCTGTTATGGAACTTAGGAAATTTTTCATTCTATGCCAGGACTGGAGGCTCGATTATGCTAGTTTAAAACTTGCTTTCAACCAGCTGGGCTATGTCCACCACTGGCTTCAAAAATAATCACTTAAAAGTGGAGTCTGAGGACCAGTTTGCACGATTCATATTGTCCTCTAAACGGGCACCCAGGCGATACACCTTGGAGGCCATCGCCCCTCTCGCCGAGTGTGCCCAAAACATTCCTACATTTATATTTGCTTCTTGCTGGACCCAGCAAGCAATTTTGGGTTAAGATACTGCCTTATGTGGTTTCTGTAGGACAGTCCGGAGTTGTTTCTTGCCTGGTGGGCGAAATTCCGCTGTCATTTCCTTGTATACATTCAAGCATTGCACCACACACAACTTTGGGATATCAGCAAATGCCAGGTATGAAATGATTCGGGTATGAGATTTAGTGTCTCTGCTGACTGTTAAAGACACCCTCATGTGGTAAGAATACTCTACCTATGACATCCAAGGCTCGAACATCAGAGACCCTGTGACAAGATACTAGGTATAGCAACATGTCTAATGTAGCTGAAAGCTCTTTCCTTGAGAGGAACCTGTTAGTTTGCCAGGAGAGAAACAGATTAAGGCCTTGATTGACGTCCCACAGAGATGAGTACCAAGGTACTGGTAGCAAAGAGAGTCGAATTACTCCTAACAACTTTCGTACAAAGGAGTGTTCTCCCACCGGGCACCATCTATCGGAGTGCGTCCCTCCAATATAGTGGATCAACAGGTATTAATAGATCTATAGGCCAAGCCTTCTGAAGGCAATCGTTACAAAAAAAATATGATCTGGATTACATATGCAGCCGTGGAATCCAGGCCCGTTGAATGCACCTACCCAGCCATCTCGTCCAAGCCGATCTATACCTCTTGACAGTGCTATCTGGCCAGGCTTTGGAAAAGAGGATTTCAGCCTGTCTCAAAAGTCTTGGGATTTTCCAATGTTGCTTGTAATCTGCCATGCCAGCAGTTGTAGGGAGTCTTCCATCACCAGGCAGTGCAGCATCTAGTTCAGATCGAGGAGAATGCTCAGAAAAAGGGAGAGAAAGATTGTAGAATCCCAAGAAACTTCCATCAGAACTGGGAACCAGACTTGCAACCTTCAAAATGGAGTCACCATCACCACCTCTGCCTGCTGTCTCCAACTTGGGCCAAGACCTTTGTGATCTTAGCGAATGGTGGAAATGCTTATCGTGTCTTCTCTGACCACCTTTGTTCAAAAGCAGCTGCTGACAGCGCCGTGGTGTCAAATCTCCAGCTGAAGAACCGGTCCAATTAATGATCCAGGTGTTATGAAAATAGGTCCACCAAGAAGGGACCCACAGCTTGTCGATCTTCAAGAAAACTTGCAGATCCAGTTTCCATAGACTTGTGTCACTGAGGTGGCAGGAGTGTCATTCCGCTATCTGATTCGCTTGACCTTGAAGGTATTCTGCTGTGACTATGACATGATGGTCCAGGCAGTGTTACCAGAAGTCTTTCTCTATGTCTTATAGGGCTTTCAACCTGGTGCCCCTGAGATGTTTGATGTACTGTACTGCTGATAGGTTGTCTATCTTGAGGAGGAAGCAATACTGAATCCTGTCCTTGGTCCAACATTGAACCACGTGAACGAGTCCGCTAGAAGTTCCAGATGGCTGATTTGTAACTTCTGCTTTTGTTGTGACCAACTTCCTCCTGTGGAGAATTCTCCACATCGTGCACCCCAGCCATATTTGCTGGCATCTGAACCTATGGCAACGTCTGGAATTACGCCAAATATCTCTCTTCCATTCCAGGCTTCCATGTGGAAGAGCCACCACTGAAGGTCTTCTTTTTCCTCTTCCTACAAGGGCACCGTCTGGGAGTACATAAGGCTCTTCTGTAAGTGGTGGGCTTTGAGACACTGCAATGCCCGATAGTGCAGTAGTCCCGGGAAGAGCGCCTGAATGGAGGACAACAGCAGTTGTAGGAAGCTGGCCTGGCGTGGTGGGTACCTAAGGTACTTACACCTTATACCAGGTATCCCTTATTAGTGTAGTGTAGGCAGTGTCACGAAGAAGTAGCTGTGTATGAGCAGCCAAGGCTTATATAGGAGACATGAAAAGCTAATGCAATACCACTGTAGTCACACAGCACTTAGACACATGAAAGAAAATACTCTGTGTTACACAAATAGAGGTACTTTATTTAAATTACACAATTACCAAAAAGTACTAGAGAGGCAACCCACCAATAGGAGGTTAGTAACACACTAGATATGTTCACTAGTAATCAGAAAATGCTTAACTAGTAATAGAAAACAGCGCAAATAGCAATAGACAATGGTGGCAACTGGGGGGAGCCCAAACCATATACAAAAAAAATTGAATGCAAATGCAGAACCCCCACCTAGGTAAGTGGAATGCGTAGAGGGGAGCTGGGGGAACTAGGAAACCCCAAAGGTAAGTACCACAATGCCCCCAGTGACCAGGAAGAGAGGAGTAAGTTACTGGATTTTCCCAAAACCACCCAAAAGGACTAAAAAGAAGAAAATGCAACAGGGTGTGACTGAGAGATGAACCCTGAGGGACTCTGCAGATCAGGTTCTTGAATTTCAATGCATAGGATGGTAGTTTGACTTGCTGTGTTCTTCCTGTGAGGAATGAGCCTGTCCAGTTGAGGGCCAGTCTTTGGATGTCTGTATTGTTCAGTCTTCTGGCGGTGGTGTGGTGGTAGACTACATAGACTATAGAGAGGTCGAGTAGGATGAGGGCTGTAGTTTCTCCATGGTCCAATGTGGTGCAGAAGTCATCTGTGGCCGTATTAAGTATTGTTTTGGTGCTCTGGTTGTTCCGAAATCCCAATTGGGTGTGGTCCAGGAGGTGTTGGAGTACAAGGTGGCTGGTGTGGGTTTGTTGATGGTTTTCTCCATCACTTTGGCTGGAAATGGGAGCAGAGAGATGGGTCAGAAATCAGGCATCCATCTCAGTTGCTGGTGGTGGTCAGGTGGGTGATGAGATCTTTGGTGTCTGGTTGTTGTTGAGAGTTGCTCTAGAACTCAAAAGTTATCCTAGTCAACATTAGGGGCATATACTAAAGTGATGGATACCACCTTTTTCTCTCAGCACTCCATACAACAATAGCCATTTCCCATCCATGCTGTTGAATGGTGTCATGCAAGGATGCAGCACCTTCATATAATCTACATAGATGGTTTGCCATATTTCCTTTTTTGTTCAAGTCTGCATCTTTCCTACCTGGGTTTTGATGTGGGAGAACACCTCAAGGCCATCTTGTAAAGTTTTGGTCCTGCTCTTCATCCATTATGCCAGGTATTTCTTTAGCTTCAGTCAAGGATTTGATTTGGGGAA
Organism: Pleurodeles waltl; assembly: GCF_031143425.1. Taxonomy (NCBI): domain Eukaryota; kingdom Metazoa; phylum Chordata; class Amphibia; order Caudata; family Salamandridae; genus Pleurodeles; species Pleurodeles waltl. Next base: position 854,306,594 of record NC_090444.1, read on the forward strand.
ATTGATTGTGTCATGCACAAATGGTCCAAAATCAGTGGCTCCACCTGTATGGGTGTTTCATTAACTTGTAGAAATGTTGTGGCAGGCTAAAATGCCTTCCCCTTTTGGAGGATCACTTGCAAAAGAGCCTGGTAAAAGGTGACTGCATGCCCTGGAGTAGAATAATTCCTAGAATTCTTTATCGAACTGTTGCCAGATTTCTCCAAATGGAATACCCTCTTGCCCAGCTCATTAATGTCTCTTAACCCGTTGAGGGATCTTGCCTAGGTCAGTCGCTAAGGCCACAAATAAATCCACAAGTCCCTAAATGATTTTGACATGAAGTCGTTGGTTACCTCAGCGACTGGTGGGGTATCATGCTTTGTTTTATTTTCAGAAACTTCTTTTTGGCCTGGACACCTTTCAAAATGTCCACAACTCTCTTGTGTTTCTTGAAAGACTGGATTATACTCCCATCCTCTGTGGGCTCCTTAAAGTACAAATGTTCTGCTAAGATGCACACTGAGTTAAGGGCTGCAGGCAGCAACTCCAGGGCATTACTCACTCATTATTGTCCCAGGCCGCACTCTCCCCACAAAAATGACACCTTTCAGGCCAATGCTCTGCTATGTGTGTAAAGGAGCCTCCAATCTGCTGTTGCCTAACCCCACTCGCTGTTGCTGTCTGGCTGCAGGGAAGTCTTCTGAGCTTGTCATGCTCAGCAGTTCCAAAGGGCAAAGGTAGAGGAAATCTGTTAAAACATCCTATCTGCCACTCTCTGCAGCATGCTAGGCCACGGTTCCATGTCAGCACTGTGTCACGTCAAGTGCACCCTCCACCCACTGTGCCTTACTATCTTGTCTGCCTCTAGACAAAATGACTCAGTCTCTGGAAACAGTCCTGACTGTGTTTCTTTATATGACCTGGTATGCCAGGGCCTCTTCTGCTTGCAGGTGTCACCACTGAATGTCTGACCACCCAGCTGCTACAGCAGATGGCGCCCTCTTGAAGCTACATGGGTCCTGCCTGCTCCTGTCTTTCTTCAGACCCAGAGTGCATTTGCTGCACCTCTGCAAGCTTTGCCAGCACAAATCAGTGGATGATTGTGGTTCAGTTTCAGGATTGTCCAGACCTATGGTCGCTCAGTGGTAATACCACAATATTGTCAAGCTAGGAAAGAGAATAACACACACATGTCCTACTCCTTGTCCATACTGGCCATTCCTGTGTCCTCCATTTTAGAGATCTAGAGCGGGTGGACATGCTTTCTCTATTCTTGCACCTTCCCTATGGATTCCTTGCCATCTCAAATCCAGCTGATATCCTCTCATCTTCTGTTCAGAAAGAAACATTTAAAACTTTATTTCCCCCCCCCCCCCCCAATAGCATCCATGACTGGATTCTTGTTTTGGCATGTTATCCTTACTAGTATAAAGCGACCCTGAGGGTGAATAAGCACTGTAATAAAATTAACTTAGCATAACTCTGTTGTCCACACCACCTGTCATTCCTGGAGGACATAACAAAATGAGAACCTGCATGGAATTCTCCTAAGTTTCTCATCTTTAGTTTACGGGCTATGGGGCTGCGTGCTGATGTGAGCGATGCTCTGCTACGGATGCTGATTTTCTGCACCTTGCGTGGGCTTGTGCAGCGGTACGCGACTTTTGGGGGGAAGTGATGTGTGCGATAACTGGTATGACTGGCTGGAGTTGCCTTTCTCTCCTGTGGTGGCGTTGCTGGGACTGCTGGATGGGGTGCCATTGGTGAAGCGACGTCTCGTTGGTATGCTGCTTTTGTTGGCGAAGCGCAGAGTGTAGGTCTGCTGGGGGAGGGGGAGGGCTCCGTAGAGGGATGACTGGCTGCGGGATGTTGCATTTTGTCAGGAGCAGCTGTCCATCTTCTGGGAGTTGGCCCTGGCGCGTTCTCGTCCAAGAGATATCTGGGCGCCTTTTTGCTCCTTTATGGAATCCGCTGGTTAAAGCTTAGAGTATCCTTTGGCAGGGTGTGAGAATATGTGCAGACTGTTGTGGACTGAATATTGCTCCTGGGTGTGTGGAGATTGATGATTGTCGGACGTTGCTGCTGCGTGGCCTTGCTCGGCCGCCTCCGTCCTTTTAATGTTATTGGTAAGATTGTTATTGGTTTCTGCCCCAAGTGCTTCTGTATTTAGGTTCCCCCTGATGATGTGCTTTCTACAGCCCTATTGGCATTCATATGGACTGGTAGTCGAACTGCGGGGTATTACCCTGCTGCGGACTTTGTTTTTGAGGACCTTGCTTTGGTTTATCGACCTGCCTTGTGTACGCACTAATGGAACTTCTAGCGGGCGATATGGAGTATTGGGAGCTGTTGTTGATTCTATGTAAAATTACATAAATAAATAAATAACATTTTACAAAAAGTTTCTCATCTTACTGATAGTGATGAGAGCTGGATTTTAAAATATAGTTCATTTTTAGTTGCCTCAAAAATTAATCCCTTGGGTGCCGCTTTCTCGTAAAGCTCTTTTCTGAATGATCATGTTTTCCTCTGTTTTACATATCTCTATCATGCATGCATCTTTATGCTCTCTGTTATAATCTTGCTAAATCTGTGATTTTCTTTTCTCAGTTTTTCTCTCACACCAGTTCCCTACTATTTTGTATCACATTCTTTCTATCTTCACTAACTCTTATTTATGATCTTTGCCTCTCACTTTCTTATCCATCTCATATCTCTATTGATGCTCACTTGTGCAATTTCTCCTTTTATAATGACTTTCCATCTACTGAAATCCTCATCTCATATACGTCATGATCACTCTTTTTCCAGTTGTTTAACCTTCTTTCTACTTACTGCAAACTCTGCAGTACATTTTCAGTTATTTTATAGGGCTTCTCTTTTCTCTACCTCCCTTAGGTATCTCAGTCTTTTACTGCTTTCTGTGATCTTCAGTTTCATTTTTTGAATTCTTTACCCTTTTCTTTCCATTTCCTTGTATTGTATACATGGTTATTTTGCACCTACAGATCTTCTCTTATCTCTGTCTGTTCTCCATCCAGAACGTGCAATCTGTTTCTCAAATCCTGCAGTTTCACCCTCAATTTCTGTTTTCAGTGTCTCTAATGCTCTTTTTCTCATCTGTCTCCTAAGCATTTGAACTCTCGTTCACTTTCTGTTTACATTTAATGGTCTCTCTGCCAAAGAAACCATTCTCGTGGCTACTTTCTTACTGTTTGATGTGGCTATAATTTGTAATTTCCTGATTTTCCTCTACCTTAAGCACTTTGTAAATTCAAGGAAATGAAAGAGCAGAGTTTTTTTCTGTTCCATTATGGTCTGCTTAAAAATTAAAAAAACAAGTGTAATGCATGTTTTCTTGAGCCCAGGTTCCCAAGCAATTGACTACATAAAATAATCTCCCATGTAGAACACAAATCGTTATATCCACCAGAAGAAATACCAAAAGCATACTTAGCTCCCACCACTTTAAGATAAAACACTGTGTTCCTGTGCAGCAAATAACAGATTTATTTTTAGAGAATCTTTTTATTGGTTTTATTGTTTGCACTGCAAAATCACATTACAGTAACATTAGTAACCCAGAAAGTTAGGAAAAACAACAAATACTGAAAAATAAACATTCACTGTCATTCTAATGTTGGCATTGTGTGGGACCATCATGTATTGACTCACCTGCATATCAGGGCCATGGGCAATATAAACAGTATATTGCATTCTATGTTCGATAGCACGAGTAACACAATAGGCAACCATCTAGGCAGTTCACCCTCAACTCCAACCTCACTGGTGTCACCCTTCCTCATCTGATTCATTTCCCCCTCTCCCCTTTCTGTCCCTCAAATCTCCTTAGCAAATTTGCTCATTTACGAAGATCTTCAGCTGCACTGTCATCTCGTCTACATTTCTTTAAACACATTTCTTCTGCAATTGCCCATTCTTCGACATCTCATCGCCACCCATCCCTGCCAGGGCTCCATATCCCTATCCTTGTAATAGCCACTCTTCTTTTGACTAAGAGCAACGTTAATTGCGTGAATTTGTACACTATTTTCCTGTCCTTGCGTCGTTTAATGTCTCCCAGCAGACAAACCACTGTGTCTTCTGTAATAATTACATTGCAGCGGTCAGATAGATAATCTATTACTGTCTTTCAGAATTCCATGACCAATGGCCATTGCCATGCTAAATGTAGAAATGTTGCTGATTGGGTGGGACAGCTAGGCATTTAGTCAGTCTGGCTGGGTCAAGTCTGTGTAGTAGCGTCAGCATAGTGCATGTGCGATTGAGATAGTTGAAGTGGACACGTTTGAGTCATGTGTGATCATGATCTACCCCATTGCTCATTTTCCATACAGATTCAGAGCTCCTCCTCCCATGCTCCATGCTGCCCTTGCCGGGAACTCTACCCTTGGTCCTTGCGCCAACATGGTTTGGTATAAGTGGGAAATCAAATGTCATGCACCATTGAGCTCCAGCAGAGCTCAGAAAAGTAGCGAGGATAGAGGGGGGACCGGAAACCCCGGCCAGAGGTCTGATATGATGTTTACAATACTGGCATATGCCAGGAATTGACCCTCCCCCACAAATGTGTTCTGTGCTACCTCAAATGTGATAAATGTTTGATTTGGATAAAGGTCACCTAGTGTGACACAGCCACCCTCTCTCTATGTAGTTACGTTTACAGTGCCTGCCAGGTTTCAAAACGCTAGTAGATCCCAGAATTCAAGCTCCCAGGCAAGTGGTGCCTTCCTCAGGATTATCTTCACCACTCTTTCTAAAAGTGATGCCGTGTATTTGATAACATGGGAGACCCCATCTTTGGCACATCCACCAGAATATAAGATTTGTGACTGGGTCCTGCGACGTGTTGCATTTGCCAGTAGAGCCTTCTCCCAGTTTTCTCCCTCTGCAAGCCAGTGGGTTGCATGTTGGAGTTGTGAGACAAGATAGTACATTTCCATATTAGGAATAGCCAAGCGGCCCTGCTTTGTGGAAGATGCATGTACTCCCTAGCCCCTATGTGTCTACCTCCCACCCAGATAAGGTCTGTGAGCATGGAGTGCAAGTGTCTGAAAGTCGCCTGTGGCAATGTGTCAAAGGAGTGTTGTAATGTGTATAAGCAACGTGACAAAAAGACCATCTTGGCTACCTCCTCTGGTCCCATCATTAATAATGGCAGAGACACCCAAAATTGTCCTGAGGCTGTACTGCTGCTCGGAGACGGGTCATGATTCTAACAATATTATATTGTTTTAGTTTCTGTGGGGCGGGGGCCAGGTTTATTCCTAGGTATCGGAATTGATTGACTTCCCATTTGAGGGGGTAATGCTGGCAACGTTGTAATGTCCCTGCCCGTTAGTCCTCCTAATGGAAACTACAGTGATTTCTGCGGGTTGGCCTTCAGTCCCGTAATTTCACCAAATTCATCTTGGTAACTTGGCAGTATGGGCAGAGAGTGTCTCAAAGCGGTAAAATTGAATTATGTATTGTCTGCATGAAGTGACACTATGGGGGTTATTACAACTTTGGAGGAGGTGTTATTCCGTCCCAAAAGTGACGGTAAAGTGACGGATATACCACCAGCCGTATTACGAGATCCATAGGATATAATCGACTCATAATACGGCTGGTGGTATATCCGTCACTTTACCGTCACTTTTGGGACGGATTAACACCACCTCCAAAGTTGTAATAACCCCCTATATGTGTTGTTTCTCCAACCCGTGCAAATCACACATTACCTCTCTTCCGGTACATCACATATTGTGGTACATGCATGTTCCATCTTTTTTGCCAGATCAAAGTGTTGGCTCCATAGGCCCCATATCTTCGTAGATTTTATTGCCATCCTGTGGCTTTGTAGGGAACCCTTTCTGCTTCTATTCACTAGTCCATGCTTTGACATAATTTTTTTAATCAAACTGTTATTATTGTTTTTTTAATCAATACAAAGACAGTCAGGAAATGCCCATCATGTGGCCTACATCATAAGAAAAGCTAATGACATAAACAGTGTAATATTAATAAAGAAGCCACATAGTTGGCCTTGTAATTGGCACACAAATACAGAGACACTTCTGACTGTGCATCGCCTTACATTCCTAAAGAAGCCATAAACACATTTATATAACACATTACAACCTAAAGAGGTTAACAATAACAGCTTGCATGATCACGTTACAGCTGCTGAATGCTCTATGAAGGGTGGACCCATGCGAGTTGTGAGGGGTACAATCCAGCTGGGCATCACGAGTTACATCCCCGAGGATTTAAAGAGGGGATCCTATCTGGAAACAGTGAAAGCCCCTCAAAAGATACTGCACCAGAGAACCCCATATATAATCAACATTTTTCCTGGAGTCAGTCATAATATCAGTTAGCCATTCCATGGTGAGAGCATGCCACAAGCATGCATCCCAATGTGACAATGATGGAGCTTTAGGTTTCTTCCAGGCCGACGCCAAAGTCATTTTGGCAGCCCTGAGGCAGAGCCAAAGAATAGCACTGTCCCCATACGTCTGGTGTTCAAGAGATCAGTCTCGAAGGCCCAGCAAGACATTTCCTGGTGTCGAAGGTATGGGGTAGCCAATAGCTCTTTAATTTTAGCTTAGATTTCTTCCTAGTAAGGGCGTATGGTTGAAAAGCCCCACCAGATATGCTAAAACTCTCCCAGTAGGCCATATCCCCTCCAGCATCTGTCTGAGATATTGGGAAAGATTTTCCACAGTTTCACCAGGTACAGGTACTAGCCATAGATAACTTTATAATGGGCTTCATGAAGGCCTAGGGAGTGATTAAATCTAGAAATATCATGCCATAAACTGCGCCATTGATGATCTTCTATCGGTGAGCCCAATATTTTTTCCCATAATGTCACATGCCTCAGAGGGGGGATAATTGTGGTGAATCTCAGGAGAGCATATAGAAAGGAAATGCTACCTTTGGAAGATACTGCCTTCTGAACATATTCATCAATGGGGAGAAGATCCCTAGTGGCAGCCTGTCAAATTTCTGTTGTAAGGACCAAGTGTTTCATTTGGGTATAATGGTAGGCCGCAGATGTGGGGAGATTAAAATTTCGGCAAAAGTTATGAAATGTTAGTATGTCCCAATTGTGAAATAGATCTGCTACAGTGAGGCAGCCTCCCTCTTGCCACCTATCAAAGGGGCCAGGCATCAGGGTGGGGGGGAAATACCGGGTTGAAGTGTATCAGTGTATGGGTTGAGGGGAAAGTTGTCAGCCAATGGATCCTAGTTACCATATCCCATGTTTTCAACGTGGTTGCTGTTGAAGTACTTAAATAGGCAGTCTATCTACCTTGGGTTTCCAAAGAATGTCCCAGCTGATTTTACCCACTAATATTAGGTCCATATGCAACCAGTGTTTGCCAGACACCGTCATAGACCATTCAGAAATAACTCTGAGCTGAGCCGCTCTATAATAGGCGAAGAAATCAGGAAGCCCCAAACACCACGCCCCCCTCAAATCCCCCCCCAACCCCTCATTTCCTCTAGAAGCATCAGAAGGTGGCAGGCTAGGCAAGTTCTATGGTCTTGCCATATACATTTCGTAATCAGTAAACAAATGTGAGTAAAGAATTCTTGGTCAACCACAGTCAGAAGCCCCAGAAACAGATACTGTACCCTGAGGAAGACTGTAATTTCAACAGCATTTATACAAAAAGTATATCGGACCCCAGTGCTTCAAGTCAAGCTTGAGTTGCCACATTAGAGGAGAGTAGTTTGCCTTTTAAAGATCAGTTATTAAAGGAGTCAGTTTTATCCCCAGGTATGAGATTTCCTTTTTTGCTAGTTGGAATGAGGAGATTAATGTCAGTTGTACAAATTTGGTGGAGGGACTGTGAGATTAAGCAGGAGTTATTTATTGAGGTTAACTCGGACGCCTGACACTGCTTCATAGTGATGAAGTTCAATTTGGAGGGCTGGAAGGGAAGTTAATGGGGAAGTGAGAGAAAGCAGGATGTCATCTGCAAATAATGAAAGTTTGTTTTCCTTTGAGCAAAAGGAGATCCCTTAGATCAAAAGGGTAGCCCTAATCTTCACTGCCAGGGTGTAATGTTAAGGGCAAAGAGTAGAGGTGAAAGGGGGCAACCCTGGTGTGTGCCCCTAGTAAGGGGAAAAATCGGAGGCCGCCTCATTCACTAAGATTCTAGAGGGAGGATGGCTATAGTTAGTTAGTATCATGGCTATGAAGCGCTCATGGTACCCAAACCACGACAGGGTATGGGACAAAAAGGCCCAGTCTACCCTATCAAAGTCCTTCTTAGCATCCAGCGTTAGAAGATTCGCCCGGGAGGGATTTCTTCATAGCCTTTTCAATTAAGTGTATAACTCCCCGTAGGTTGTTGTGAGTTTGGTGCCCCGCAATCCGGATTTATCAGCTCCGGCATCACCTCCTCTAGCCTATGAGCCAATATCTTAGTATACAATTTAGCATCTAAATTAAGGGGGGCTATCGAGCGTTAGGATGCACATAAGTCTAAGGGCTTCCCTGGCTTTGGGATAATCAAAATCAAGGCTTCTCCCATGGAGGGGGTGACTGCCTGGGTTTCGGCTCTATGGTTAAAGAGATATGTCAAGTGTGGGACCAATTCAGGGCTGAATGTCCTATAAAGGGATGCATCAAAGCCATCGGGGCCAGGAGCATTATGAAGTTTAAGAGCATCAATGGCGACTTGTACTTCCTCTGGTGAAATAGAGGCTCCTAATTTTTTATTATGAGTCGGGGAGATGTGGGGTAGGTCAACTCCTGCAAAATAGGTTAGTTGCGCTTTATCATCCCTGGGATCTGTGGTATAGAGACGCTTATAAAAATATCAGAGCGTTCATGCCTTTCCCTGTTCCATATGTTGAAGCCGTCCTGCTTTGCCTCAAAGCTGCTTAATATAGATCTGTTCCAATTTGGCTCGTTGCTGCTTGGCTAGGTGGGAGCCTAACTTATTACCTTCCTCACATGTATTATGTTCAAGCGGTAAGCCCTGTTGGCTTATACGGCTTTAACTTTCCCCCTGAAGGGCCGTAACTTTCCTTTGAAGTTTAAGTTGAAGTGTAGGGGTTGCCTTGTGAGTGTTTTCGGCTTTGACCAACTCTGCCTCAAGCATTTCCCTCTTCTCGACTTCTGTGTAGTTAATGTGGTTATCAAGGATAAACATTTCCCACAAAGAACAGCTTTAAAGGCATCCCACAGTAGAGAGGGATCTACCTGTCCAGTTCGATTGAACTGAAGATATTCCTTAATTGATTTAAGTTCAGTGTGGAGTATGGATCTCTTGAATAAACGTTAGGGAAGTACCATCTCCAAAAGGAGGAACCCTAGGAATGCCCGTCAAAAACTGTTTCCAGAGGGGCATGATCAGAGATAGTGATGGGGTGTATGGTAGTAGTTAAAATGGAATGTTCTAGCTGCTGGCTCACGAATGTATAGTCGCTCCTGGAGTAAGTTCTGTGGGAATAAGAAAAACATGTATAATCCTCTATAGTTCAGATTCAGTAATCTCCATGCATGAATCAAGCTCAGCTGGCGTATTGTTGCGTTAATAATTTTGGGGAAGAGTTCTATGTGGGTTCCATGTGGATGTGTGGTATTTAAACTGGAGACGCATATTAAGTCACAACCCTCCATCAAGATGATGTCTCCCTCGGCGAAACCACCCAGCATAGAGAGGGAAGGGTGTAAGAAGTCTGCCTGGCCTGTGTTGGGAGCATAGACTGTAGCAAAGGCACATAAACGACCATTTGTAAGACCCTTAACCATCAGGAATCTCCTCTCTTTATCTGATTTACTAACTAGGAAGTTATAATTGACATTGGAGCAGAATCGCAACTCGATTGTGTTTTGTATTAGCTGAAGAGGTATAGATATTGGGATATACTCTATGTTGCAGTCTGTGCACCTCCGCCTGTTTCAAGTTGGTTTCCTGGAGAGCTTCGACATCGAATCGCCTATCGAGCAGGTATTTCCACATATGGGAGCACTTATTAGGGAAGTTGAGCCCCTTAACATTCCATGTTAAAGTGTTTAACACCATCAAAATATTGATAGAGAAAGCATGTGTCAGCCAGAGTTTCTAGAGGGATACCTCCCCACGACATTTCCATCTCCCTTCTCTTCTCTTCTCTTCCCCTCCCATCCCAACCCTCAATCCCCCTCAGAACTACTACATTCCAAAAGTACAGTCCCATCATGCAAAAAACAGTTAACAAACAAACAGTATAAATGTAGAATGCTAGACCTGGCATCTTTTGGCGTGTTTCCTTTGTCTTTTTGCCTTCTGACCTCCTGTTTTTATGGTATGCTGAACTCTGTTTTTGCTGGTTTATTGTCTCTGCGCACTTTACAACTGCTGATCAGTGCTAAAGCGTAAGTGCTCCCTATGTAAATTGTATTGGTGATTGGTTTATCTAGGATTGGCATATTTGATTTACTAACAAGTCCCTAGTAAAGTGCACTATGTGTGCCCACAGCCTGTAAATCAAATACTACTAGTGGGTCTGCAGCACAGACTGTGCCACCCACATGAGTAGCCCTGTAAACAGGTCTCAGACCTGCCACTGCAGTGTCTGCAGTCTTGCACTTGCCAGTTAGACCTAGCAAGTGTACCCACTTGCCAGGCCCAAACCTTCCCTTTTGCTACATGTAAGGCACCCCTAAGGTAGGCCATAGGTAGCCCCTTGGGCAGGGTGCAGTATCTGTTAAAGGTAGGACACGTACTGATGTGTTTTCAAAGTCCTGACTGAAATACTGCCAAATTCAGTTTTCTCTGTTGCAAGGCCTTTCTCCCTCATAGGTTAACATGGGAACTGCCTTTAAATATCTTTTAAGTGCAGTTTCCCATTAAGAGCGGATAGAAATTTGGAAATACACCTTTAAAAATACACCTTTTGGTAAAGTTGGTTTTTAGATTGTCAGTTTGAAAATGTCACTTTTAGAAAGTGGGCATTTTCTTGCTTAAACCATTCTGTCCTTCTGCCTGCTTGTGTATTCCACGTCTGGGTCACACTGACAGTTGGGCTGTTGTGAATTCCCTCTAGACAGTGACAAAAAGGGAGCAGGGATGTATCCTGCATATCCTGATAAGTCTCCTTGGCTAGAGTGGGGAGGGCAGAGCTGACCCTTACACCTGAAAGGACTGTGCCTGTCGTCAAACAATGCAGTCTGGGACCCCCTGCAGTGTGTCTGGGGCCAGGCCTGGCAGGGCAGGATCTTGCCAACAACAGTAACTTTCCTTTGAAGTTTGCCTTCTTCAAAGGCAGAAAGGAGTATAAGTAGTGGACCTCAAACCCCAGACTTTTAGAACTCTTCTGGATCAAGAGGAACCTATGAGAAGGAGAAGAGCTGAAGAGCTGGAGGAGGAGTACTGGCCCTTTGCTGTGTTTGCTGGGTTGGCCTGCAGTTGCTGCTTCTGCCTTTAAGAGGACAAAAAATGAACTTTGCTGTGTATCCTGCTTGTGAATTTTCTCCAAGGGCTTGGAGTAGAGCTTGCCTCCTGTTGGAAGTTTCAGGAATATCAAAGACTTCAGCTTAATTTGCCTTCAGCATTGGGAACTGTGTGTTTTGTGCTGCAACAGAAGAAAATCCACTGTGATGCCATCAACTACGCCGCTGCCTGCGCCGTGACTTGACGACACCACACAGAGCTGTGCCCTAAGATGCACAGCAACCCTGGTCTCACCGATGCCGCCACCTGGCGCTGTCACTGAGCCGCTGCTTGCGCGGTGATCTGTGGGCCCCACACTCCACATCACCTTTCTCACACCGTGTCCTTGGCATCCCTGATGATGACGCGCCGCACTGACACGGACACGGCTGCCTGCACCAGGGCCTGTGGACACCGCTTGTGAGGTACACGAAGCACCGTCCTGTCCCGCACTGCAGCTCTGGTCCACCGACGCCAGCACCATTGACTCCAGCGTCGTCAACAGACGCTCGTCTGCCTTGCAACCCTTTCGGTCGCACGGAGCCCACCCCATGCCACACCCCCACCTTGGGCCTACCGACGACATTTCTTCAGCAACAATGATAACGCTGCCTGCACTGTGACTTGGAGAATCCACACGTTGCACCCTCCCCTTCACACTGCAGCCCTGGCCTCACCGATGCCGCAGGATGCTGTCACCAAGCCACTTCCTGCACCGTGGCCTCTGGGCACCACACGTTGCATCGTCCCGTGTCACACCGCAGCCCCAACGCCATCTACGCCAGCGCTCCTGACTTTGTCATCAGCCTGGAGTTCGATCTAGAACGTATGTAACTTCAAGGGCCCAATGACGCCTGCGACGCCAAACTCCAAATCTCATCCTGAAGATCACGACTCCCTACAATTCCAAGGTACTGTTTGCGGGTCTTCCCTACACCGTAGCTGGCCCGTGAGTCAAAGGAGGCAGCTATCTCTGCCCTGATTTCCTCCCAGAGCTCCATCTTAAAGTTGCAGAAAGCGGCTAACGGGTCATCTTTTGTAAGGGCCGTAGTATTGGGAGAGACCGTTTCAGTTGGATTTGATAGGACCAGAGGTGGAGCAAGGTAATTAGACATCCGATTTTGTTAACATACAGCCTAAAATGACGACCCAGTATGAAGGAAGGGATCACCTCTTCCCCCCCCCATACCCTGTCCAAAGTCTTATCACCGATTCCTACAGCAGTTGACCAGGTCAAATACGTAATCTGGACTCCTCACCTGTGTTAATAGCACGGTCAGGGTGGTAGCATGTTTGCAGACTACCATTGGAGCCCAAGGTTCCCTCCGACATATCTAGCCATGTTGAGTTACAGTATTGCCAAGAATTGCCTCAATCAGTTAAAGCCCTAAAGCACATTCTCATGATCGTAGCGGAAGAGGCGAGGATGTAGAAGGTGCCATTTTAAATTCAGGCACATCAAGCATTGCAGTCCAGTAATCCTCTCTGGTCCTGTATTGTGGTGTCACCGCTCCCGGTTCCCATACCGCCTACCTTCTACTTAGCGGATGTTTATGTGGGCACCACCGCTGCAATCCATCGATCGAGGTTCTGCATAATCCTCCTCGGCCACTTCACCATACTTATACTGTTAGGTGAATCAAGATGCAGAAGCCGCGCACCGCTGTCCAGAGATTACCTGCCTTGCATAGCCCTCTCACGCTGGCCCCCGTTCCCTCCTTCGTCCCCCACTGGTACTGAGTCGGGAATAGCTGTAAACTCAGGACCTCCGATTGTAAGTTGCACATCCTGACCATCAGGTCACCATATAGCAACGGCCGCGCTGAGTCCCCTGGCATTTCCCTTCAATATATGGGCGAAGTCAGGGGCTCCAGGGGGTCACATAATTTTGGTAGTCTTTCAGAGGTCCGAAACGGGTGGATGATATCAGCTTAAATTATATATTGAGGGTGTTCAGCAAAGCAATTGTGGATTACTTCCTCTAAGCCATGATGGTTGTCCATGCCCCCTTTGACACTATTTTTTTTCAGAATCTTAAATTGTGTTTTTTATTTCATAAATAAAGCAGTGAAATATTGCTTAAAGGCGCAAACATGCACCTAACAGTAGACTTTAAACAATGAAGGAGCCATGCACACACCCACCTGATGAAATACAGGAGGCATTAAATGACGTTTCCATGAATAGGAGAAAATATGATAATGATTACAGCGGTGCCCCACATATAACATACCAGTCTGTTTACATCAAGGGAGTCGCAGCTCCCAGCTGAGAGTTGAATATCATAATATCACAGCCATCCACCCACTCCAAACCTTGTCGAATTTGTGTGGGCACCCCTGGCTCTTGTAGGTAACCCTCTCATCTGCCATATATAAAGATTCATTACTCTTTTCCATTCCTGCAGTGTAGAGGCCTGCAACCCCCCCCCACCCCTCCCTTACCACCACCCTTCCCAAACAGTGCTGGGCCACATCTTGCTTGACCACCACTACTCCCAAATTAGACATTACGTTTTTTAAACTTCATTACCCCTTGGCTGGGACGGGGAGTTGTCTTTTCCCCAAATCCACAGTACCATGATTGTACCCTTCCTTGCAACAAAAATCCCATCCAACTCTAGTACAATTTTATTCACGATACTACAGAATACCTGAGTCCTGGGATGTTTAACCCATAGGTGATATTTTATAGAACATACAGTAGGGTGGGCATAGTCGTCATTTTGTACAATGCAACTCTCCTGAAAAAAAAATTATTTAACTACGAGTTAATAGTAAATCTATCCGTGGCACTGATAAAATGGAATGGAATAAAGTGGTTTCTCAGTGCTGTGTGGTTAATGTTGTATGTTGTGATTCAGTGCTAACTTGGTAGTATCTATAGCGCTATTTGTCAGGAAACAAAATTCATTGTGAAATGTCTGTTTACCCATTCTTAGCTGATATTCCTTCTTGTTTTGCCAAGAAATTGCACAAATCAATTTTTGACTGCATCAACCTTTGATCTTTTGAAGCAACAAAACTTTTGAAATTGTGAAATTTTAGAAACAAATATCCAGCATTCAATCAAGTAGGCTTGTCTTATTTATTTCATGTTAACTAACTGCTTCTTTATTATTGTCAAGGTACCATCAGTGTTGATGGGCGAGATGTGTGCCAAGTAAATCCTCTCTGGTTAAGGAGCGTCATTGGCACAGTAAGCCAGGTAAGACGAATTTCAGTGTTGTACTGAATTAATGGAATTTATCATTTATTTAAGGAATTTATAGCACTGTTGGACTTGTCCCTCTCTGCAGGGTCATGCCCAGATCTTTTACCTTTTCCCTTCACTTTTTGCTGAATTCGTTTTTGCTGGCTTTAGCATTCTGTGCACACTACCACTGCTAACCATTGCTAAAGTGTAGGTGCTCTGTACTCTAAACAAGGTGACATTGGCTTATCCACAAATGGCTTATTTAATTGACTTGTAATACTCTAGTCAAGTGCACTATATGTGCCCAGGGCCTGTAAATTATATACTACTAGTGGGCCTGCAGCACTGATTGTGCCACCCACTATAGTTGCCCTTTTGAACATGTCTCAGTCCTGCCACGGCAGAGCCTGTGTGTGTAGTTTTAAATTGCCAGTTCGGTCTGGCAAGGGCACCAACTTGCCAGGCCCACACCTTCCTTTTTATACATATAAGTATATGGGTAAAAGGAAGCATTCAAAATCAAATAACCCAACAAACTTAAAAGATAGTACATCTATATTAAAATATATTTCAGGGGCGATGGGAATGATATATAAACAAATTGCCACTATCGAAGGGAAATTGTCGTTGTCTAAAGATCAATCCCATGAATTACCAGGAATTGTAGAATCACACAATAATTCCCCATCCAGTGAACATGGGGACGAGTACACAGAAGTAAAGTACACAAATGGATGTATCAAAGACACCTTGAATTTAATTTACTCCTTGGACAAAATCTCCCCTGTTGCTAAACGACCAAGGAAACCGGAGGCGGGCTTGGTCGACAAGATCACAAAAAAACTGCCAGTGATAGATTTAATAACCACCCCAACCAAAAAATATTCTAAGAAACCACCCCGGAAGAAACCCTCAAGTATTGTAGGAGATACGACTCGATCACTCCTTATAAATCTTCACGAGCTAGTAAACACCCTGAAATCATCCATTGGAGCCACTCTTGACTCCATGTTGGAGCGTCTAAAGGGGGTGGAGAGTAACTTTGAGGCAGGTCTAGGAATAATAAAGTCTTTACAACGGGAAGACATACACCATGTAATAAAGGATTCTAATATATCATCGTTGACCCCAGACCACGAGAACAATATTCAATTTGCCCTGCAAAATAGGACAAATGGTACACACTTGAATGCAAACTCCTTGAGAAAGTCACAACCACTAGCACCTAATTTGAACCAAACTCTCCGGACTCCATCCTCCCTGACTATAGCACATAACTCTCCTTCAGATCGAACAGACCCAAACCCTAGACTATTTAAGACAGCAGGCAACAGCCCGTCTAGGACAGCGACTACTCAGCCCCACTTAAACCTAGGGAGGAACACACCCAGCAGGACTAAATCCTTGAATCCCGTACATCTGCCAAGTGACCTACTACATCTCCCTCCGGAGGCTACACCTTACGTAGTGGTTTTGGCCAACGCTCCACCCATAGACGATCAACAGCGAGAATCATGGACGGCCCTGAGAAATAAGGCCCTCAACTGGATGGGTTCTGGAATGGTGGGGGCCCTTTTTGAGGACATAAAAATGGTCAGAAGAATTAAGTGGATAAGAAGCAGTAAGAAAGCGCTGGAAGGAGATTGTGTGGTCCTTTCATTTAGTTCACCAAACTTAGTGGACAGAATCATCCATGAATTAGGAGCCAGACAAGTTACCCCCCAAGGAATCTCGCTGGGGTATAATCCTAAAAACCCACAACCAGCAAGAGCATCTTTAATTAGACCAGACCCTTTCACACGGCGTAATAGAGTCCACCCTCTTACAACTTTAGAAGATATAGATTGACTCGACAAGAAACAGATAGTTCCCTCTGATGAATTAGTCCAGGTAGTATATACACCAGGGCCGGACTTAATCAAGGAAGACACATCCCACATAATGGATCCTATAAGAAATATGACACAACCTTACTTAAATCAGAGTAACGCCCCTAGAAATATAATTCACTCAATCGGCGGTGATACGTCCCTCCGTTTACCAAAGGACCAGTACTGTAATCCCAAACAGAAAGCGGAAATAGCCTTATTGTTTTGGAACATTGTAGGTCTAACCAATAAGATAGGTAATGAGACCTGGGCGAACTTTATAGAAGATTACTTGTGTATCTGTCTCCAAGAGACATGGCTTTTAAGTCCTGTCCACATTAACGGCTATAAAACATTTCATACACCAGCAGCCCAGTCCAGGTATGGTAGACCAAAAGGGGGATTGTGCACATACATTTCTAACAAGTTACGTCTACAGAACCTAGAGATGCAAATCACGAGCTCGCACTATCAAATGATAGAGAGTAACTTGGATTATAAGACTCATCTAGTCATTATTAACTTCTATAATAATGCAGCTCCAGGAGAATTTTCTAACATTCTAATGGAAATGGGAAATTACCTAAAAAAAATATGTGCAAATAACAACCGTGAGACCTTCATGATCTGGGGCGGTGATTTTAATGTCCACCCTTGTAAAGAAATCTCTGATAAGGTATGTGGCTGGGATCCTGAAGGTGTTGGCTTAAGACTTCACTTCTCACATAACACTCGAGGAGACGCAATGAACTTATTGGCTCAAACCCATAATCTGCCTTTTGTAAACGAATTATATTCGGATGAAACACAGTTTAAACCAATTTACAATGGAAGGGGTGCGAATACTGTGATTGATTATGTCTTAATGTCAACCCACTTTGCACACTATCTCATGAATTATACTTTGCATGACATCGCAATCAGCGACCACTATCCCCAGAGCCTGAACCTCTCACTAACTCCTTTTATAGCAGCCAGGGACGACAGGGCTACGCTGGTAAACGATATTGAATTAGTGCCGCGTAATGGATACGCCCTGAAATGGTCTCAGACAGACCCCAAGTCTCTGTTGAAACAGTTAATATGTGACTGCAATCATGCTTTTGCAGACTGTCTAAGTGAGACCCTAGATCCAGGGCGATGCTTAAGTGCTTTTACATTGATCACGCAAGCCATAAAAGAAGCTCTTACCATTAGAAGCGGCAAGGTGGGGCAAAAAAGGGTTATTGGATGGTTTGACCATAACTGTACACAAGCACAGAAGAAATTGAAAAAGGCTTTAAGTGCCCCAGAAAGATCCGCAATCGATATACGCAAGTGTAGACAGGAATACAAGACAGCAATGAAGGAAAGGAAACTGACCTTGAAAAGAACCTTGTGGGAAACTCTACATACAGCAAGTTGTACGAAAGATAATATCCTCTTCTGGAAAACAATAAATTCTCCTGTGTTAGGGGACAGAGATACCCCCAGGATGGAAATTGCGATTTCCGAAGAGGATTGGATTGCACACTTTTCTAAAATATATTCGCTGGCTAGCGACATGAAGCCTACAGTTCCCGTACATGATCAAGGCCTCCAGGAAGGTCCACGCCCGATCATAACCCCTCAATTTAGCATTGAGGAGGTAGAGGAAGCCATAATTCTAAGTAAACCAGGGAAAGCGCCGGGCCCCAATGGCGTTCCAATCGATTTATACAAGGCTACTATTCGGCTATGGGGGCCTGTATTGACGCAGACACTGAGGGCCATCTGCATACGCGGTCCCTTACCATCTTGGTGAGACTCCAATATTATTCCAATATACAAAAAAGGTGATCGCCTTAACCCAGCCTGTTACAGGCCAATCTCCTTGCTGGATATAATGGCTAAATTAGCAGGGAGAATTATTCTGAATAGACTGCAAATATGGGCGGAAGAAAAGAGCTCTTTATCTTCTGTTCAGTATGGATTCCGGAAAGGAATTGGGACAGTGGAGAAAAGCCTAACGTAAGTATTATTATTGGAAAGTATACAAAGATTAGAGCAGGCAACTTGCATCTGGCCTTCATTGACCTATCATCAGCATTTGACTGTGTATTACATGATAAGTTTTGGGATATTTTAAGCAGTATGGGGGTAGAACCAGCTATAATTCAACTCATACGAGAAATGTACACAGGGTGCAGAGCAAGAGTGAGGTAAGGGCTAAAAGGGGAATGTACTCGCCCTTTTGGCCTACTTAGAGGCGTGCGCCAAGGTTGTGTTCTTGCCCCGTCCTTGTTCTCAATGTACATAAATAACCTAGAAAATGATCTGGCTAGTAATTGCAAAGACCTACCCCACATAGGTAAT
Organism: Pleurodeles waltl; assembly: GCF_031143425.1. Taxonomy (NCBI): domain Eukaryota; kingdom Metazoa; phylum Chordata; class Amphibia; order Caudata; family Salamandridae; genus Pleurodeles; species Pleurodeles waltl. The sequence goes on from NC_090444.1 coordinate 854,325,414, forward strand.
CGCGCTGTCCCGGTACTACTCTATGCAGACGATGCAGTATTAATGGCCAGGACCCCATTAGCTCCTCAAAAACTTTTAACCACTTGCATTACATTTAACAACTGTGGTGGGAAACGCGGCAAGATTTATAATACTACTACCGCGCATGGGAGGGTTGAAACTGCGCAAACCTTTTCTTATCTGGGCACAATGTTCGATAAACAGGGTTCTTGGGCCAACTGCAGGAAAATGAAAAGAGTTCCGCTTATTAAAACAACGGCGGCCTTAAGGCTTTTTTCCAAAAGGCTCAGGGGGATTTCCCCGCCGAAAATGATAAAAATTGACATAGCCAAGTGCACTCCGGCTGTTATGTATGGGTCAGGAATTTGGGGATATACCAACTGTAACCCGGTACAGACGGTGGAAATTGATTTCTTAAGACATCTGCTGATGGTACCAAATGGTACATCATCATACATTATCCACTCGGAACTGGGGGTCCCCTTTATTGCAGATCTGATAAAGATTCAACCATTATTGTTATGGCACAAAGTTTGGACCTCGGAATACACTGGATTAAACAAGGCCATTCTGACTGACTGCATGGAGTCAATATACTGAGCGAGGGTGCCCTGGTTAAGATATATTATGACCTTTTTCGAAAATATGGGTAATAAAGACTATTATACAAACCCAGCCTCGCTGGGAAAAATCTCTAGGAAGGACCTGAGTGCTCTGGCATTAAAGTATCTAGAAGATTTACGATGGGAGGTTGAATCAAAAAAGCCCACCGTCATCCATAATCAAATAATTCTGTCGCCGGAGGGCATGCAGCCCTATTTGGCAAATGTGGTAAACCTCCGCCACCGTTTTGTTCTCACCAGATTAAGGCTAGACACATTTCATCGCTTAGTAACCTTTCCAACTATGAACGACTGGAGCACCACGCTAAAGGCAAGCCCCTGTGACGCAAAGGCACTTCAAACTACAATCCACGTGGTCTTATTCTGTAAATTTTACGCCAAGCAGAGAAAGCGCCTAGTAGTGCCTCTTCTAAGGTTAATCAATTTGCCCCAGTGTCGTATCGCGTATGCCAGCCTCCAGGTGTTATCCTCTATTGAGATGTGTGGAACTTTGGCTAATTTTTTATGCTCTGTATTAAATACAAGAAAGTCTATGGGGGTAGTGATGTAATTTCATTTAGTTTATTTAAATATTTGCGATTGGGAAATTTTAATGATATACTAGATACTCTGTTTGTTCTTTATCCTTTTACTATTTTAACTTATTTAATTTTATTTATTATACTCTGAAATGTATAATATTTGATACTTTTATGACTTGTTGAAAGGCAAAGTTTGTACTACTACTACTACTACTACTACTACATATAAATCACCCCTAAGTTAGGCCCTGGTTAGCCCCAATGTTAGGTTGCAGTGTAATTAAATTGTTAGACAATGTACTTTTAAGTTTAACATGTCCTGTTGGTGAAAAACTATTACATTTGTTTTTCACTACTGCAATGCCTCTCTCTCCCATAGGTTAACAATGGGGTTACCTTGAAGCAGCATTTAAGTGGATTTTCTGAGTGGGAAAAGATAGAAATTTGGAGTTTGGTGTCTCTAGACTCTCAATTGATGATGAAATTTGATTTTAAATTGTAAGTCTGAAAATTCCACTTCTAAAAAGTTGGAATGTTCTTATTTTAACCGTTCGGTGCCTCTGCCTGTCTCTGAATACGTCTGTTGTGGGTGAAAGTTGCGCTTTGTGCATTCTCCCAAGACAATCACACACAAAGGGAGCTGGGGTGTGACATTTACATCCTGATGGCCCATCGCCAGGCTGATGGGCTTTCCTGGGCTGGATGGGAGGAAGGAGCTGACGCAGCTGAATAGGACTGTCTGTCCCTACACAAACAACCCCACAACTCCCCGTAGATTGACTGGAACAAGTGAGTGAAGGGCAGGGCAAAGGCCTCTCCTTGAAGACTTGCTCACGTCAAATGCTAAAGTGGGTATAAGTACTGGACTCTAAACCCCACTAAATCAATACACTTCTGGTCCTGAGGACACTCTGCCAAGAAGAAGGCCTGCTGTGCTGTTGAAAAGAATGTCACTCTGCCGGACTATGTTGGACTTTGCTGGACTGCTGCTTGCTGTGCCTGCCCTACTGCCCTCCTTGCTTGGTGGTGAGAAGGACTGGACCTGAATCTACATCCCCAGAACCAAGTGACTGCAAGAGTTTTCTGGCTTGCCTCCTGTTCTGCAGTCTCCGGGGCATCAAAGACTGCCTGCATCACCCCAACAGCACCTGGACTGTGCCATCCTGTGAGTCCTGCAGGTGGTGCCAATCCAGTTCTGGGCCTTTGGAAGTCGGTTTTCTCTGTGCTGCAATGCTCAACCTCGCTGCTTTGCCGCTGTTGCACCAAACGGAACTGGTGCTGATTGCTCGACAAGGACACATTGCTTGTCTCCAGTGCTGCTCAACGCTGACGCCTTCTCAGAGTGCTGCTTGATGCCAAAGCCTTCCCTTGGATCGGCAACAACACTTTGCCTGCTGGCTCCTTGCAACTTTTCCTCAACCCCACTCCTCCAAAGGTACTTTGTTCAGTGGGCCAAGGCTGGTCCTTGTATCTGACCTGCACTCCATCGCAGTTGGCCTGAACTTTTGGATTTACCCCAGTTTAGCGTGACCTCAAGTAACTTCTGAACAATAGTGACTTTGAAGCACCAAATTTGCAGATATTCTTTAAAAACTCATATCTCGACTTCCACTGATTGGATTTTTGTTGTTTGCTCTTGTTTTAATCTGATAAAATGATCTTTTTTTCTAAACTGGTGTTTTCTTTTTCTGTCTTTCACTGTATTACTGTAATTTAAGTGTTGCACAAATACTTCACACATTGCCTCCTACGTTAAGCCTGACTAGTCTGTGCCAAGCTGCCAGAGGGTGAGCCCAGGTTAATTTAAGTTTTGTATCTGACTTACCCTGAATAGGATTGTAGTCCCTACTTGTACAGGGTGCATATCTCTGACTACTAGAGCCCCCAATTTCTAACAAGTACACACCCTAACTTGGCTTCAGTGGTGCTCTTTAGGACCAGTAAGAACAAAAGATGCAATAAATGTAATCATCAGTGTACGAGCTATTCAAACACCATTATAATAATCTTGAAAAGAGAAGGGAAGTAGAAGAATTATGAGATTTTTCTCAAGGTGACAGCCTGGCAAACCCCATTGGAAAAAGACACCCAAGCTTTATATGCTTTCCTTGAGAATGAGTTAGAGGCTTCACATTCTGGGGGACATAGCTAGCCAAGACAAGATGGTGGATGTGATCTGGGACTGCTCTATATTACCGACCCACAATCCTGTGCCATTTTTTTACTATCTGGAGCTTTAGTGCCCCGCTGATGACTTTCGGGAACTACTATAGGGTTAATTATTTCCCTGAAGCTGACCGGACTGGGTGGCGTTACTTTGCTTGGATCAACCTGGGACTGCAGGGCTGGGAGGACTGCCACCTGCATCTGGACTCCCCAGCCTGCTGCCTCCAAAGGATCCCAAGATGTAACAGGCCTATAGGTGACAAGGATCAGCTTCCCCCATCTACCTCCTGTTGTAGACCGAGCTGGGCGTGAGGTCTGGACTGTGCTGCGTGACACTGCAGCAATCGTCCTGACTCCACAGTGTGAGACCAGAGCGCCCGCTGCCCCGCATGAAGGCCATTGCCCCAGCTGCCTACTAGTGGGGCTACCTGCACTTGCATACGTTCTTCCTGGCTGGTGCTGAGAAGCAATTCCGGCAGGGCGTGGAAGACTGGTCCACCCCTGGCAAGGATTTTACTGGGCAAGCAGCTTGGCGGTGAGAGGGGCGTAGAACAGCAACCACATCGGGAGACATACTGTGTTTGGCGATACACGGGCCCTGGCCGCCCAGCGGATAGCCTGTCTCATCTCTGACATCAGAAAGGTTTTGGTGCTGCAAAGGTAGATAACCATCCCCCCTCCCCCCCATCGCCCCCCTTCCTGCATCCTGTACCAAGGGCCTTGTGGTCCTGGCTGAAAACTAGGATCATTCACCTCTGGGGTAGCCATGAGGAGGCTCATTTCCCCTCCAGCTTTACATGCTGTTGCAGACTGTTCACGCTATTGCCTGTCCCACTCACTTCCTCCACATATTCCACCAAGCCCTAGTAGATGGGAACCCGTCCCCTCGGCCTATCCTACTTACTAATAAACTGCCATCTAGATGTCTAGCATAAGCTTTTTCACCTGGAACATCAGGGGCATGGGCACGGCCCACAAATGACACGCAGTGCAACAGTACCTCAGACGACGTAATGCTCAGATAGCTTTTCTCCAGGAAACACACGTCTCTAAGGGAGAAAATGCGCACCTGCAAAAGAAGTGGAGAGGTCAGTGCTATGGCATAACATACTCGGGATTTGACTGAGGAGCCCTAATATGGATTAAACCAACGGTCCCCTTCAAATGTGTAGCCACAGCAGTAGACTCCGAAAGGAGATATGCATTTGTAGAAGGAAAATTAGACAAGTGTCCCCTACTGTTTGGATGCATATATGCTCTGAATGTGGCCCAACAACCATACTGGGCAAACCTCTCCATCCTGCTGACTAGGTGGGCGCACATACCTTAAGTAATTGGAGTTGACATGTGGCGGCGTCCCACCAAACCCAATGGGTAGCACATTGGTCATTACATGATAGCACACACTAAAGAATATTCTTTTTTTTCACCACCTCATGATCTTCATGTACAGTTAGACCGAATTCTCTGTCACCGCACCCTACAACTGCAGGTCACAGGGACTAAATACCTGCAGAAAACCTTCTCAGGCTATAAACCCTTAATACTGCACATGTCATGGGAAGCACAGATCCCCCCAGTATCAACATGGCAGCTAGAACCAGCCACATTAGAAAATCCAGCATTTTGGGATATGACTCACACCACACTTACACAATACTTCACAGAAAAATTGGGAACGACCGTCTCCACACTGATGGAATGGGAGTCCATGAAGGTAGTTATACGTGGCCATTCCATCCATGCAGGGGTGAGCATGAAATCTTCACTGCATCGTGACCTCCTTTACCTTGAAGTCTCACTTAGCATGCTTGAATAGGATGCTAGAGGCAGCCCTGTTCAGAGACTTGCCCTCTGGGTGGCATGCGAGCGACATACCACCCTCAAAGAGTCAACAAGATGCTTCGACTATAGGGCATACTGTGCCAAACACATAAGGAAGGTGACAAACCAGGCTGCCTGTTGGCATGGTTAATGAGGAGCACTGTGGTGACTGACCCTATTAATGTCCTCGGAAAATCTCTGGCACAATTAGTCATTTACCAAGTAGATAGTCAAGCTGCATTTATTGCACACTACCAATCACTCTACATCCCCCATCCCACAGCACGACCGACAAACATTGATCCGCACTTTCCTTAGGGCTGTTATGCTACCTATGGTTGGCGTTGCAGACAAGGGAGGAACCCAACATGGCCATCATGGAACAGGAGATCAGGGGAGTGATTAGTGGAGCCGCAACAAGTAAGACCCTAGGGTCAGATGGCCTACCAATAGAGTTTTATAAACCTTATGAGTCTCTCCTAGTCCCCAAACTGCTGGAATTGTATGATGTCGCCCTTGTTCCTGTGCAGCTTCCTCCATCACTTAGAGAGGCCCTGCTGATTTACTTCCCCAAAACAGTGAGAGATCCCCTAGAATTGACCTCCTACTACCCACTCTCTATGTTGAGCAAAATTATTGCAGTGCGACTCATGGAACATCTCCCACAGCTGGTTCAACTGGACCAGAATGGGTTTATCCCGGCCCTCTCTACAACCTTCAATATCTGTAGACTTTACAGAGTACTCAAACAGGCACCCACTCTTTGGCCGTTTGCAGCCTGCATGGTAATATACTTAGAGAAGAGCGTTCAACACCATTGACTGGGACTATACGTTTGCACCCCTGACGGCCATGGGGAGAAGTCGTAGACTCCAAAGATTGATACAGCTCATCTATACGGAGCCCATGGCAAAGGCGAAGATTGTTAACTGTATATCGGTCCCGTTCCATGTCAGTAGAGGCAAGTGTCAATGCTGCCCACTGTCTCCGATACTATTCGCCTTGGCAATAGAACCATTGGGATTGCGGCTCCGGCAGGAGCGGAAAAACTAGGGCATACCTTATGAGGGAGAGGTGCACGATGTCTCCTTATATGCAGATGACTTGCTGATCTATGTAAGCGATGTTCGGGACGTCATTGACCCTATTGCGACTGCTTTGGCAGAATTCCATGTCGCCTCTGGGCTCGGTGTGAATTAGTCAAAAACATGCTTCTTCCCACTCCACCCAACTTGCCCACTCCAAAACTTTGTAGTTGACGGTTGTCCACTTCATTGGAAACCACATACATTCCAAAACTTTGGCATCAACATTTACCACACAGCTGCAGATCTCCTGGATGGCAATCTCACTTAAGCAATAGCTACACTCCGTTCACAGATTGCATTTTGGTGCACATTTCCATTGTTAGTACAGGTCACGGTGAGTCTTTCCAAGATGGTCCTACTCCCTCGGTTATTGTACTACTTTCATAATCTTCCTGTGACAATTCCTTGCAGCGCATTGCACATAATGCACACACTACTGGAAGGCTTCCGGTGGAATAAAAGGAGGAGGCATGTAGCATTAGTCATTCTACAGCTCCCAGTGGAGAAGGAGGGTCTAGGTGCTCCAAACTAGAAACATTATCATTTAGTGGCCCAGCTTCAGTGGCTGGCCCGCTGGTTGGGGGGGGGGTCGAGACACCGAGAAATTGGGAGCAGACTGTAGGAAAGTACCATCTTGCCTGGCATGTTACCCCCATTTTTCACTGTATATATGTTGTTTTAGTTGTATGTGTCCCTGGGACCCTGCCAGCCAGGGCCCCAGTGCTCATAAGTGTGCCTGAATGTGTTACCTGTGTTATGATTGTCTCACTGAGGCTCTGCTAATCAGAACCTCAGTGGTTATGCTCTCTCATTTCTTTCAAATTGTCACTAACAGGCTAGTGACCAATTTTACCATTTACATTGGCATACTGGAACACCCTTATAATTTCCTAGTATATGGTACTGAGGTACCCAGGGTATTGGGGTTCCAGGAGATCCTTATGGGCTAGAGCATTTCTTTTGCCACCCATAGGGAGCTCTGACAATTCTTACACAGGCCTGCCACTGCAGCCTGAGTGAAATAACGTCCACGTTATTTCACAGCCATTTTACACTGCACTTAAGTAACTTATAAGTCACCTATATGTCTAACCTTTACCTGGTAAAGGTTGGGTGCTAAGTTACTTAGTGTGTGGGCACCCTGGCACTAGCCAAGGTGCCCCCACATTGTTCAGGGCCAATTCCCCGGACTTTGTGAGTGCGGGGACACCATTACACGCATGCACTACATATAGGTCACTACCTATATGTAGCTTCACAATGGTAACTCCGAATATGGCCATGTAACATGTCTATGATCATGGAATTGCCCCCTCTATGCCATCCTGGCATAGTTGGCACAATCCCATGATCCCACAGGTCTGTAGCTCAGACCTGGGTACTGCCAAACTGCCTTTCCCAGGGTTTCACTGCAGCAGCTGCTGCTGCTGCCAACCCCTCAGACAGGTTTCTGCCCTCCTGGGGTCCAGCCAGGCTTGGCCCAGGAAGGCAGAACAAAGGACTTCCTCAGAGAGAGGGTGTTACACCCTCTCCCTTTGGAAAATGGTGTTAGGGTTGGGGAGGAGTAGCCTCCCCCAGCCTCTGGAAATGCTTTCATGGGCACAGATGGTGCCCATTTCTGCATAAGCCAGTCTACACCGGTTCAGGGACCCCTCAGCCCTGCTCTGGCGCGAAACTGGACAAAGGAAAGGGGAGTGACCACTCCCCTGACCTGCACCTCCCCTGGGAGGTGCCCAGAGCTCCTCCAGTGTGCTCCAGACCTCTGCCATCTTGGAAACATAGGTGCTGCTGGCACACTGGACTGCTCTGAGTGGCCAGTGCCAGCAGGTGACGTCAGAGACTCCTTCTGATAGGCTCCTTCAGGTGTTGCTAGCCTATCCTCTTTCCTAAGTAGCCAAACCCTCTTTTCTGGCTATTTAGGGTCTCTGTCTTTAAGGATTCCTGAGATAACGAATGCAAGAGCTCATCAGAGTTCCTCTGCATCTCTCTCTTCACCTTCTGCCAAGGAATCGACTGCTGACCGCGCTGGAAGCCTGCAAAACTGCAACAAAGTAGCGAAGACGACTACTGCAACTCTGTAATGCTGATCCTGCCGCCTTCTCGACTGTTTTCCTGGTGGTGCATGCTGTGGGGGTAGTCTGCCCCCTCTCTGCACTAGAAGCGCCGAAGAAATCTCCCGTGGGTCGACGGAATCTTCCCCCTGCTACCTCAGGCACCAAAGAACTGCATCACCGGTCCCCTGGGTCTCCTCTCAGCACGACGAGCGAGGTCCCTTGAATCCAGCAACTCTGTCCAAGTGACTCCCACAGTCCAGTGACTCTTCAGTCCAAGTTTGGTGGAGGTAAGTCCTTGCCTCCCCACGCCAGACTGCATTGCTGGGAACCGCGACTTTTGCAGCTACTCCGGCCTCTGTGCACTTCCGGCGGAAATCCTTTGTGCACAGCCAAGCCTGGGTCCACGGCATTCTAACCTGCATTGCACGACTTTCTAAGTTGTCCTCCAGCGACGTGGGACTCCTTTGTGCGACTTCGGGTGAGCACCGTTTCACTCCTCTTCGTAGTGCCTGTTGCGCCACTTCTGCGGGTGCTGCCTGCTTCTGAGAGGGCTCCTTGTCTTGCTCGACGCCCTTTTGTCCCCAGACGCAATTGGCGACATCCTGGTCCCTCCTGGGCCACAGCAGCATCCAAAAACGCTAACCGCACGACTTGCAGCTAGCAAGGCTTGTTGGCGGCCTTTCTTCAGGAAAACACTTCTGCACCACTCTCCACGGCATGGGGGATCCATCCTCCAAAGGGGAAGTCTCTAGCCCTTGTTGTTCCTGCAGAATCCTCAGCTTCTACTGTCCAGTAGCAGCTTCTTTGCACCCACAGCTGGCATTTCCTGGGCATCTGCCCATCTCCGACTTGCTTGTGACTTTTGGACTTGGTGCCCTTGTTCCACAGGTACCCTCGACTGGAAATCCATCGTTGTTGCATTGCTGGTTTGTGTCTTTCCTGCAGAATTCGCCTATCACGACTTTTATGTCCTTTGGGGAACTTTAGTGCACTTTGCACTCACTTTTCAGGGTCTTGGGGTGGGCTATTTTTCTAACCCTAACTGTTTTCTTACAGTCCCAGCGACCCTCTACAAGGTCACATAGGTTTGGGGTCCATTCGTGGTTCGCATTCCACTTTTGGAGTATATGGTTTGTGTTGCCCCTATCCCTATGTGTCCCCTTTGCATCCTATTGTAACTATACATTGTTTGCACTGTTTTCTAATACTATTAGTATTGTGTACATATATCTTGTGAATATTTGCTATCCTCATACTGAGGGTACTCACTGAGATACTTTTGGCATATTGTCATAAAAATAAAGTACCTTTATTTTTAGTATATCTGTGTATTGTGTTTTCTTATGATATTGTGCATATGACACTAGTGGTGTTGTAAGAGCTTCACTCGTCTCCTAGTTCAGCCTAAGCTGCTCTGCTAAGCTAACATTATCTATCAGCCTAAGCTGCTAGACACCCTATACACTAATAAGGGATACCTGGGCCTGGTGCAAGGTGTAAGTACCCCTTGGTACTCACTACAAGCCAGTCCAGCCTCCTACACAGACCTAGTGGACTGAGCACAATGCATTGTAGGAGAGACCTTCCTACTACAGAGAGGACTCCCCTTTCAAACTATTAATCTCCTACATCAGGCCCACAAGCTTCTGCTGGAGTCTGTCTCATATGGCCGACATAGCTCCATATGCACCTGCAATAGGCATATGATACTAATTGTCCTTTAAAGAAGGAATTGGGGGATGCTGGAGTGACACTGTGTGGGGAGGCAGGTGTGGCCACATTGGAGGTCTTAGTGCAAGACGATGCCCTGGATCCATTTGCACAGCTGTGCGATGATAGAGAGCTCTCAGCATTTCTAAGCCCATGAGTGTCTAACTGCGGAACTTGAGAGACTATAGCAGGTCACTGACATAGAACCCACTACCCACCCGATTGTATAGGATCTGCACACAGTAGGCATTGGATGCTGTCTAATAACATGGCTGAACCAAGCTTTTTCCCAACATACATGAAGCCCCCCCACCCCCCTTCCACTTTGCAGAGCCTAGCAGGAAGACATAGGCCGTGAGCTCACTCAGAAGGAATGGGATGGAACCCCTCCTACATCCGAGGAAGGTCTCGCGGAACATCAGGTTCCAATACATTCAGAATAATATACTACACAGGGCCTACCTTACCCCAGCTGGACTCCACAGACTGTTCTGTGAATCTTCCCCTAATTCCCTGCGCTGCATGGGACCGGGGACTGATATAATACGTATGTTCTAGAACTATCCCATAGCACACAACCTGCTCTAGTGGTAACGAGCAAATTGACAGACCTCACAGTTCAAACTGACCTTCACACTATAGCCAGCTGTCTGCTAGGCTTCTATAAGAAGAGGCAGGTGGGGAGAGCTACCACTGACTTAGCAATGCTTATAACTTGTAGACTGTTAACTATGTACTGGAAAGCTAGAGTGTTACCCCGGATAGAACGATGGAGTGCGGATATGCTCATATGGGGCAATGCTGAAGCCCTCAGACAAGAAGCCACCAGCGGCCTGCAAAAAAACCTATAGCGGCAGACTATGAAGAATTGCTATAAAGCCTGCAAGATGACTAAAGGCTGTAACACTCTGCAGTTCTTACCGGGGCATTGACCTTTCTACTTGCGTAGATGAACAATCAGCATGGGGTGGACATGGGTATGTGCAGATGCATTCAGCAGTGTGTTATATATTGTCAAAATAATAAAAGGTGGGGGTGTGGGGGAGGGTAAAGGGACTTCATTATTTTGTGTCAACTAGTCAGCTCCCAGTATTGTGCGGAACCCAGAACATGGCGTTTGTGTGTGTAGGAAGCTACCACCTTGAGAGCACATAACGCAGGTAAGTGCAATCATAACGTGATACAATATCAGCACACAAACAGACATATTATATCTATACTGTTTCGCACATCCAGATAACGATCACTAGCGATCTGTTGTATGCGAACTATGATAATGCTAATAAAGATAGTTTAGAGTCTTCATGTTCTTCACTGTTTTAGTGTAGTAGTACAGGAATTCTTTCACACATCCTCCTGTCAGTCATTGTTGAATATTTTCTAAGTAGTTATTTGTAGGCATGGATGCAAAATTCACCAGTTGTTATCCCATTATTGAGTATGTTTGCTGCCCAAGCCTCATATAGTAAATTTTTTTTTAAAAACAGGTTAATAAAAGCTGGGCAACACAGACCTCGGAGATATGCAACCTTCAAAACTGCAATGCTCTTTGAGTGCCTTGCTTAATTTCCACATATACGTTGCTGTTCTTTTGACTCTTTACTTTAAACTGGACCTCCTGGTAGTGTTAAACCCTATCTATCATGCCTAGACCTCTGAAAAGTGACTTGATAGTGACTTGACTTGATAAAGTATTTTCTGGCTGTGATGGATATCGATTTGTGGTAGACAAGCTGACAGCAACATTTTTGTTTCAACTTCCGATCCCATCCCCTAAACAATCACCTCATCCCCACCTTAAGAAGTGATGTGCATTCTTTGTATTACTCTGCTATCTTCTTTGATCCTTATGTCCAGGGATAAATATACTGCTAAATACAGCGAAACAGATGCCCACTCACATAGACATTACACAAAATCTTTCTAGCATTTTGTGCCATTCAGTCATGTCTACACAACAGTTGCAGAAGGGTGTCCCTTGTAGATGCCCGCCTTGATAGCTAGCATTCTTCACTGATGGATACTTTTGCCTGCTGATTCCTCACCTCATGATTCTTCCCCACGCATCAGACGGGGTGCCAAAACGCTGACAAAGCTCAGCACGGCTCCTATTTGATACTTGTACTTTTTCTGGTTTTGATATCACAGAACCAAATAGAGTGCCATCCTAGAGCTCAGACTTCAGTACAGGTTTTTACCATGACATGCATCTGAAGTTGCTCTCCATTGCAGTGTCTCATACAGATAATTTTGAAGTGCTTTAGGATCAGTGACACAGAAGAAGCGGTCAAATTGCCATAGATGTTAATCCTACTGTTCCAGTGCCTCTGCTTCGAGTTCACACAACATCTGTTCATTAGATCTGAACTTTGTAGGTGCTTTCTGGCCCCTTGCCAATCACAGCTGCTTGCCTTCACCCTCTGTTGAGTACTGAGTGGGACCTTGTATCTGGACATCATAACAAGGCTCAGCCCATCTTTAGAACCTACTCTGTGGAGCGAGATGGGGATGCAGCCTATCTACTCTATAACTTCACATTTCAACTTGAGGGCTTACTGCAGAGGACTCCTGTTCATCTGAACATTGATCCCAATGATAGAATAGGTTGCATGTGGGATAGATCCATTCTCTGACTTTGACCGAAATGTCATCTTCAGAAAGGTGCACTGCCTTGGGGCACATGAGCCTTATATCGGTGTCTCGCTGTATTCCACATGTGTTCCACACCACTGACACCTTTTCATGCTTTTCTTGCCCTTGTTGCTGATCCTACTGAGGTGGGTGCTTTCACCCAAGCATTTTCCTTTTCAGGCTTACTGTGGTGTGCCTTCAACCCCAAATGTACCACCAAGTCCATTCAGAGCGGCGACTCCGGTGTCTTTTCCTCAGTGACTGTTGACTCCACCAATAATTGTGATGCTGTGTTTGTGTTGGAAAGTTTGCTGCCAAAGGCTTCGCCATCTGTTTCAACATGAGCGCCAATATCAGCACAATCTTCTGCACTGGCTACTGCTCAGTTTTCAGGGTATGTGGAGTTGTCTGTTTTTCTAAAGCATCCTTGAGTTTTGCTCATCCCTCTGTCTAGTGCGATTGCATTCAAACGTTCATTGATGAAACAGGCTCACTCCATTTCATTTGGACTCTGAGGAGGGTACTCTTTTGGGTTTCCAGAACATCAAAGACTTCACCTCCTATGATAAAGTTATTCCTGATTTGGTTCTCTGTAGTTTCTTTAAGGACTTCATCACTTTGAAGGTGGTATTGAGCAAGACAGCTCAGCTCCTGGAATAGGCATTACCCTTTTTCTGAGATTCAAGTTAATATTTTTGACCAAAGTTTCCAATTTCATAACCCATATTGCCTCCTAATGAGACAGATTATAATTGGCTGTGTCGTTTAGAGTTGCTCAAATTCTTTTTAAGTCGTTCACTGTTAGGTGGCTCGGCGTCATCAACCAGTCCCAGATGAGCCAACATTTTTGTGCTGTCACCCATCAGAGTGCCTGGAGCCAAAGGCTCATGTTATGTATGGGTGGTAGTGATGAGCTTTCTTTCTCCTTTCTTCCAGGCAGACAGTTTCTATAGACAGATGATGGGAGGAAAATTGTTTTTCTCAGGGTATCTGGCTCTTTGCTCCTATAAAGCCACATGCTTGTTGGTGGGCTACTCTCACACTCTTTTGCTTTATCATGTGTCAGTTTGCTGTAGTGGCTTAGGATGGGTGTGAGGCAACTTCTTAGATCTGTTCTTGATAGCATGCATTCAGTGCCCAGATCTGTGCTAGGTTGGGCTCCTTGAGCCTTCATGGGGATGTTTAGGCAAATGTGCTGGTTGTGGCCTTGCTGGTTCTCACTTCTTTGGCAAACTTAATTCCCTGGGCTTTGATGACATTACTAGGGGTCTCCCCAATGCCTGATCAGGGTGGTTGACATCTGCCATAAGCATGTCTCTCAGGCATCATTTAAGGCTCAAAGGCTTTACAGGGCTGCAGTCTTGCAAGCATTGCCAACTCTGACTATCCGCTGTGTTCTTCTACCCATGACTACGTGGAGCCTTTGAGGGGGATCAAGTCTAGAAGTAGCAATTTGTGTCTTCATTATCCCCAGCTTCTCCTGCCAAGCCATTTTGAATGGCTCTTTGTTGAGGGTCAGTTCATCGGGGGAAGGTGATTGCCCTTTGACACACTTTGTAAGGGCCTCTGGGTCTTTCAATATGTGGAGGGGATTTTGATCCTGATCCAGAGGCCGGTTTGTTGATTTACTTTCCTCCTTGCCTTCTACCATTTCTTCTTAATTCCTAGATATGAGAGTGTGGTTATACATCATTTCTTCACACAGGAATATCATTAATTTAGGATCTTCTCATGGAGCTCGTTTAGGAAAGTACCCTCTTTTTGGCACGGTTACCCGCGTATTTTGCCTGCTGTCAGTGCGCTGTTTTCACTGGGATCCTGCTAACCAGGACCCCAATGACTCTGCTCTCTCCCTCTAAAATGGTTGCTTAGGACTTGGCACACCCCACAATTGGCACACTGGTGCCCACATATAAGTCCTTAGTATATAGTACTTGGGTATCCAGGGCATTGGGGCACCAGGGGTTCTCCATTGGCTGTAGCATGTATTATGCCACCCATGGGAGCCCATGCAAAATGTGTGTGCAGGCCTGCCATTGCCACCTGTGTGAAAAGGTGCATGCACCCTTTCACTATAGGTCACTACAAGTCACCTCTTTGGCAGGCCCTCCTAGCCCAGAGGGCAGGGTGAAGGTATCTGTGTGTGAGAACACCCCTGCACTAGCAGAGGTGCCACCACTAAGTCCAGTGCCATTTTCCTGGACTTCATGAGTGCAGGGATTCCATTTTATTCATGTACTTGACATAGGTCCCTATCTACGTCCAGCTACATAATGGTAACTCCAAACCTGGGCATGTTTGGTATCAAACATTTCTGAATCATACCCCAGTACTGTTGCCAGTATTGGTTGTATGATGCCATGCACTCTGGGGGCTCCTTAGAGGACTCCCAGCATTGCTCCTACTAGTCTTATGGCGTTTGCCGGGCAGCCTGCGCTGCTGCCACCCCACAGACAGGTTTCTGCCCTCCTGCCACTGGACTATCTCAAACAGAGGAAGGCAGCACCAAGGGTATCCTTTGGGAGAGGGAGGCAACACCCTCTTCCTATGGAAATAGGTGTTACATGGTTTGGGAGGGGTAGCCTCCACAAGCCACCAGCCTGCACAAGGAGCAAGAAGGAATCTCCCTTGGAGTGAAGGAGTCACTCACCTGCATCTGCAGGCACCAACTGCAACGACGACCGGCTGGAGGATCCTTTCTCCTCCGGAACTTTGTAGATCCTACATCACAGGTGGTGGTCTGGAGTGGTACCCTTGAGTCTCTCTGCCAGATGTCCTACTTGGGAGACGGTAAGGACTTGCCTCTCCTTGCAGGACAATACCCCTCTGCACTGTGACTCTTGCAGCTACCAAGGCTTGTTTGTTCCTCCTCCAAGGGATCTCCAGACTCCATGTAGCCCCAGCCTCACTCTTCACTGCAAAGCAAAGTCTCCTTTCTGCTGCTCCAGCGACGTGGGACTCCTCTCCAGATGTGCTGAGTGGGCCTCACTGCGATTTCTGTGCTTGCTGCCTGTGGTGGCTGCATCCTTGTCTTCCGACTCTACTCACTGCTGAGCATCACCTGGCACTCCTCTCTTTGGGTTGAGTCCCCGTGGACCTTGCTGGTCCCCGGCAGTTCTGCAACTCGTCATCTGCTACGTTTGCCTTTACCAAGGCTTGTCGGTGGTTTCCCAACACCACTGACTGACTGCAACTCTTCTTCCATCGTGGGACATAGCCTGCATCATTTCTGGAACTCCTCTCCCGGGCTGCACAGCTGACTTCTCATCTCCATCTTCAACCTGGTCCTGCATCTCCAGAAGGGTGGGTAGTGGCTCCTGCCCTAACCAGACACTCCAACTTAAACTGGACTTGGTCCCCTTCTTTCAGGATCCACCTTTGGTTTCTTCCAGTCTTGCTTGGGTCTTGCACAGTCCTATTCCAAAGTTTCCCTGTGGGTTTGGGGAAAAAACAGGTACTTAACTCTTCTCTCCTGGGCGCTGGGGGGGCACCCTGGTGCTTACCTTTTGGGGTTCCTAGTTCCTCCAGTTCCCCTCTACAGATTCCACTTCCTTGGGTGGGGGACTGCATTTCACATTCCACTTAGTTAGTATATGGTTGGTCTCCCCCTAGGGCCTACAGTTTTTTCTATTGTTTTTACTATTTGCTTTTGCTTTCTATGCTAATTACTGACTTCTAATGTGTATATAATAGTGTGTTTACTCACCTCTTAGTGGAGCATTGTCTATACAGTATTTTGGTATTTTTGTTACCCTAATAAAGTACCTTTAGTTTTGTAACACTGTATGGTTCTTTCATGTGTGTAAGTGTTGTGTGACTGTAGTGGTATTGCATAAGCTTTGCATGTCTCCTAGATAAGTCTTGGCTGCTCATCTACAGCTACTTCTAGAGAGCCCTGGCTTCCTAGACACTGTCTACACTTCACTAATACGGGATACCGGGTATAAGGTGATAACACCATAGGTGCTCACCTCATACGGGCCAGCTTCCTACACTCCGGGCCAGGAGTTTGCCCATTGTTTGACTATGTTGGTGTTGTTAAGTAACTTCTTGACTTTCCGTTTTTCTGTAGTTCAGGGATGATTTATATTTTACTCTGAGTTCTAAGTTCACATTGTGGTTTATCCTCATACGTTAATATGGGGGGTTCATGTCCTCTTACACCGCTGTTACAGTGTTGTTGTATCAGACTTGTTTGTGAACCATATGATTTTTTTAAATACGTTTTTATTGATTTTTTTTTTTTTTTTCAAGAATACAGTCAGAACAAGAAAAGTACATTGGCCTATAGCAAATCACGGGATCCATATATACTTCCTGGACACACATACATAGTAATTACTTAAATACCGACCCCATTTAATGTGTCCTCCTGTAGTCAATCAACATTACCTAACTAGAAAACTGCTAACAATTTGATAAGACTTTCACTTTGTTTGTTCACACAATTTTCCAACGTGTAATCCACTGCCCTTCCAAGCACTACCCTACCAGCTGTCTTGCCAATGTGTTCCTACAATGCTCAAGCCCCCTGACTGTACCGTAGCACTTCTCTTGCTCCCCCTGGCCCACACTTGGTCCCCCTCGTTAGGTAAGTAAATATTTATGTAGTGTTCATGCTACTGTTCTAAATCTCTTGGGGGTCTATTACAGTTCATGGGGTTCTATCAATCAATCAATAGTTTATTCGGTCCAGATTTGGACCATTTGAAAAGTTAGAAGTGATCATACATACAAAAAAAATAAAAGCCATGAGCCATCACTTAATAGAGAAAACATTAGGCAGTTAATACAGAAAGAAAAAAATCATAAAATTACATAAAAAGTTTAAAAAATAATTAAGACAAGACTCTCAAAATAATCTCTGGATCTTACTCTATGCAAAAGGCTAAGTGCTAAAATAATGCTAACCAATTGTTAAAAACATGAAAATCATTCTAAAACAAGTTTGTGTATAAAATAAGGCATAAAAACTACATATAGTAAGTAGCTCGTATTGGGAAAGGCTAGAGGTCAACCAGTGGAAAATAATGCCATAAGTTACTCAGTTCTATTAAATAAGTTGATCAGATAAATTGCAACTTGCGGTTTATAAAATTATATGTGCTGAGGAACTATGAGTCGCTTCGATTTGGGGTAACCCACTAGCCATCATGCGTGGGGCTACAGTCTTTAGGTCATACTAACCATTTTATTTAGAATTCCAGAATAATATGACAGGGTGCTAGTTTGCTAACTTCTAGACCGTTCCGCGACCGATGGGTTAAGATCTGTAGTAATCCTACTGCGGATTTTCCATGCTGCTGCCAAATATTTGGAAACAGAGCTCACTATCAGCATGGAAGTGTCATATTTGCATATTCTATATACACTGTTTCGGTTTTGTGATGGCAGTGTTTTACACAGAGGGATAATCCACTTCTCACGAGGGCATTTGTACAGAGGACAGAAAAATAGGACATGCTCAGAAGTTTCCTTGCATAGATGGCAGTTTATGCATTTGTCAGATAAAGAACTATTGGTTGACCAGCAAGCTGTGAAGCTGTTGACTGCCAATGTTCCGTATCTGAACTGGAGTAATAAGGAACGAGCACGGGCTGGCATAGGGAGATCCAGGAAGCTTTCAGGCAGAGGTTCATGCTTAACCAGCAGGAACTCTGCTGTCAACCGACCCAACCCAATTGAGCCGAGAGATTCCTCATGGATCTTTTTCCAATAACGGTCTTTGATCAGGCGTTTAGCATTACCAGGGATCATCTCGGGATTCTCCCAATACTGGGCTAAGTTCAGTTTAACCCAAGCCACCCTCATCTCCCTAAGCCACCGTACTTTTTCCCATCCATAGCAAGGTGGCAAAAGTTCTTTAACTGCTAATCTGAAGGGTTCGAGTTCCTCTGTTTTCCATAATCTGACCCAGTACAGAAGTGGTCTTAGGTATGCTGTGTCCTTAATACTATTTAGACCCAGGTCCAGTCTTAGGGGGAGCATTGGCGTGCCTTTCCCCAGTCTGGATATGTGTCTGAGGAAATTATTTTCTTTAATTTGAAGAGTGTCCAATTGTCTGTGAAATCCCCAAAGTTCCGCTCCATATAGGGCTGCGGCACGAATTTGGGCTTTGTAGATTTCAGAGATGAGGGTCAGAGGGGGACTTATTGCAGTGCTAGCCTTACGTCCTATCACTCCACATCTTTGGCTAATTGTTAGTGCCCCTTTCCTTATAGCTGGGTCCCAGCTGCCCTTATCAGATAGTCTAATACCCAAATAATCGTATTCCATTACCCTCTCCAAATGAATTGAATCCATCCTAATGTTTGCTGTAAGCTTCTTGTTCGGGGCACTGTATATCATGAGTTTAGTTTTCTTAAGATTTATGTCTAACCCGTGATCTCTGCAAAAAGCACCGAACTGGTTGACCAGATTCTGAATTCCCATGGATGATTTAGACAAAAGGATAGTGTCATCTGCATAAAGTAGGCATGGTACTTTGGTCCCGGCCAGCTTTGGGGAATCATTAGTGCAGTTTGCTAAATACTTAATACAATTATTTATGTATAGAAGAAAAAGGGTGGGGGCCAAAACACACCCCTGCCTGACTCCCCTCTCAATAGCCACTGCTTCTGTTAGGTCACCATTCTTGCCACTCCTGATTTGAGCATAAGTATTCTCATGTAGTCGGATAATGAGTTTCAGGAGGCCATGTGGGACACCCATGTTAGCTAGTGTCAGCCATAGCTGATTTCTGGGGACCAAATCAAACGCGGCTCTAAGGTCGATAAAAACTACGAAAAGGTTACCTCCGCCTACTTCTACAGTCTTCCATTTTAATGTTAAAAATCTTAGCACCTGATCTATGGTACTAACTGCGGGCCTAAACCCTGCTTGCAAATCAGAAATGGCATTAGTTTCCAGAATCCATTCTTCTAAACGAGACAAAATTTGCTTAGCAAAAAGTTTTTGAAGTTGTCAAGTAAGGAGATTGGACGGTAGTTAACAGGGTTAGAGGGGTTACCTTTCTTAAAGATGGGGACTATCTCTGCTCCCATCCAGGAGCTCGGGACAGGTGCTCCTGCAGTTACCGCATTGGAAATGAGGTTCAGATATGGGGCCCATATATCTGGGTTTGTTTTATATAAATTGCCAGGTATTTTATCAAGGCCGGGGGCCTTTCCCCATTTCAGTGACGCGATCGCAGCCTTGGTTTCTGCCAGGGTAAATTCAATTTTGGGACTCTCAGTAATCATGGTATGGGTCAGTTCCCTAGAAGTAACACCAGTAATCCCAGAATATAATCGGGAAAAGTGATCTGTCCACTCTACAGGGAGTATTGAAGCACCGGGCGAACAATTGGATTCTTCGCTGGCATCAGCCACTATTTTCCAAAATTTCGAGGTGTCATTTATTTTAGCAGACTCCAGGAGGGAAACCCATCTAGATTCATCCCATGTGTTACGGGCTCTACTTTGTTCCTGTCTGTAATCTTTCCTGGCTTCCCTTATATGGTCTGATTGGCCTCCTCTTAAAGCTCTCAGGAGTTTGTGTTGTGCTTCCCTACATGCAGCGTTGAACCACCTTGCGTTACACTTCTTTTTAACTTCTTTTGCAGACTCTTTAGTGAAAAGATTTTTTAGAGAGTTAAAAAATTGCGTGTGGGCTGCTATAAGCACACCACTGTCTTCTAAAGGATGAGATATACGATCCATGTGATCAGCCAGTTGCCTGAACACAGATGCCAAGGTGGCTGTGTCGGTGCTCAGGGATTCCCATCTAACATTTCGTCTATTGTTGGACAATACAAGCAGTTGTTCGTGGGTCTTGGGACAAGAGACTTCAAGTAGGGGTAATAGGTTCCTAAGAAATAAAATCAATGGTTCGTGATCACTTTCCTCATGTTCTACAATGTTCATGTCAACCATATAACCCCACAGGCGGATATCAAGCAAAATATAGTCTATCTGGCTCTTCTGTGTCCCGCGCCTGAATGTAGGGTGAAGATTGGGATCCGAGCGGGAACGCCCATTGCAAGCCCGCAAGCCATGTGCCAGTGTAATATCCACAACCTGATGTGTTAATCTATTTGTTTTTGGTCTTTTGCTAGATACCAGTTGAGGGATACCCCAGTATGCGTCTTCATCTTTATATAGTTCCTGGGCCAGCGAGTAGGGTTCAAAAGTGACATTAAAATCTCCAGCAATAAGAATAAAGTGGGAAGGTGATTTACAAGAAAGAAAGCTGTCCAAAATAGTCAATGTGTCGGACTCATATTTACTGCCCAGGCTCCTGTTATAAATATTAATTATTAGAAGTGGTTTCTCGCTAAGGGATGGTATTGATAACCCCATTAAATCAGGGCAGCCCAAGTCAATTGTTTCAATCCGACATTTGAAGGAACAACTGAGCCATATAAGTAGCCCACCTGAGGGTCTCCCTGGATTCACCTTAGTTGCTGGGACCCAGTAACTTTTGTAGCCAATTCTGTATTTGGGCTCCAGTGCCCAAGTTTCTTGGAAAAGGCATATTTTATGTTTGTCTATGAATTTGCCCCATTCAGTTGTTCATTTTATTCTCCAACCCTGCAATATTCCAACTAAGGATGGTGTCTAGGCCATCTATTATGTCTTGGGGAGCTTCAACCATAGGGTTCTCTCTTGCAAATGGAATACCGTGGGGAAGTTTTATACCCTTCTCAGTTGTGTCTATACTAGCCGTATTTAGGTTTCCCACTACAGTATTTCCCAAAATATTTCTTGCCCCGTCTAGATCGGGGGATGGCGTGTGCAGTTCGGGTGTCTGAGATAGTGGTGGATATCCAAGTTTGCTGAGGACTACTAAATCTATGGTTAGGTTAGTCTCAAACGCCTTGCGCTCCTTATTAGCACCCCCAATACAGATTTCAGAACTCCGGGCACATGGGGAAGGCCAGATGCTAGTTTCCATCTTAGAAGGATCTGGCTGGGCAAGTGTAGAAATTGGTGTAGGGTCTCTGGTATCTGCAGTGGGGGATTGTTCAACCTCGGGCTTACCTTGCCCTATTGCATGAGTTTTTTTATTTCTGGCTATAGAGTGCTTTTTATCCCAGTTATTTGAACCCTGAGGCTGAGATGAACTGTACTTAGTGCTGTCTTTTAGTCAATCAATTTCAGAAAGCGAGGGCGAGAAAGGGCTGGGTCTTGATTGAGAATCAGGCTGCATCTGTGCCCTGATGGAACCTCTGTGTGACATTGTTACCCCCTTAATAGCTGGTACAGCTTTGTGAGGGTAAAAAGCCTGGAGCCTGCAAAGTGAGGTTACTCCCCCAAGAGGGTTAGAGTGACACACGTTCAAGGAGAGCTGTTGGACAAGGGAGGGCGCATCGAAGTTAATAACAATACAATCCCCTGTACCGGGGTTTTTGAGCGGCCCCACCCAACCCACCCTCCTCACCATTAATATTGAGGGTATCATGTGGAAAGCAAATCTAGCATATCTATGGAGCCAGTGGATGACCTTATTTTTCAGTTCTGTAAATGATTCGGAAATATTAGGCTTAAGCTTTGGAACATTCGTAATAACAAGCACATAAGGGCAAGCTTCCGGTGGTAGGTGTAAAGTTCTCGTATTGGTTCCTAGATCCCTATGCATCCGTTCTGCTGGAGAGTTTGTATGGGCCTTGAACAGTTTTGTGTCCGTGTTCATAGAAGAAGCAATTTCATCAGTCCGCCTTGGGAAGAGGGAGTCTCTCTTTAGGTGCCATGTTTTAGGGGGGTTGGCCAGTCTAGCAGTAGAAGCCTTCACTGGTTGATGCGAAGAATCAGGGCAAAGTGATTGAGAGATGTGGGCCGTACTTGGTGATAGAGGAGGGTTACTGGCACTGCTGACTGGAGGGCAAGGGGGAAAATATTGTTGCGGATATTGTAAATCTAATGAGGGAGAGGTATTTGGCTGATTAAGTTTGATAAGAATGTCAAGTTTCTCCTCAATAGCTGATAGGCGAGTTGTTATAGGGTATAGTTTTTTGGAGAGCTCGTCTTTTATAAAATCTATTATGAAGGCTATGTCTGGGCTGTCGTTGTTAATAGCTTGGGCAGGTGTACAGTCCTTGGTCCGAGTAGGCACGGCATGATTGGGGGAGTTCAAAACACGGGCCCGTTTGTTCTTTAGGTTTACCTCCCCTCGTTTCCTTTTGCCCTTTGAGCTGTGCTCTGGTGAGGGTGCAGGCCTATCTGGCATAGACTGTGTAATTTCTGGAGTATATATGACCTTGACCAGGGGCTCTGCGACGGGCATTCGGGTAGTTTGGGTAGTTGGAGGTAGTTGGAGGTAGTTGGAGGTGGAGTTGGCGGGGCAGGCTGGAGAACCGGTGGGTGTAAAGGTTGTAGTGGAGTTTTCGACAAAGTCTCGGTTGGTGGGGGGGCAGTCAAACGGCGCTCCACCAGTTCAATTTCTTTTTCTAGTGCCCCAACCGCGTTTTGAAGGAAACCATCTAGAGTCTTGTTATTGTCGGCTTTTACCAAAGGCATCCCCCCCTTCCGTCTACCCATCTTGCTTTGATAAGGCACTTGAATCCAGTCCCAAAGTTTGGCAGTTTATTTCCGTGGGTGCCCTTCCTCTCCTGCTCCCACCCTGTTTTAGCTCTACTGGGGCTTTGTTAAAAAGAAACTGAGACACCAGGAGGGCCAGAAGTGCAGCTCACCTATATTAAGAAGGTGTCCGGGTGGGTAAAATATGTTCGTCCTCTGGTCACCGGCCTCGGCCTCATGGGGTTCTAGTCCTTAGCGGATCTGAAGTTGCCTGTATCATCTTATGCCATGTTTCCATGTCGTCAATTAGTTGGTTGCCGCTTTGCACTATTTGCATATGTGCCTCTTCCACCATTACCCACTCTACCATTTCCACCCACCAAGCGTTGATCGTGGGTGCCTAAGGGCTAGCTCAATGTATGGTTATGCATCTCTTGGCCAGAAGCTGGTCCAGATGAAAGAATCTGTCCTTGGTAAATTTTGATTTTTTGCTTTTCAGAAGGATATTGAGAATGTTGCTCTTTATTGAAAGTGTAGCCCTCCCACTTCCTTTATGTTCTTACCAATCCCAAGCGTCACATCTTGCCAAAATGTATGGAGTCCCTGGCACTGCCATATCATGTGCAGGAGTCTTGCGTCTCATTGCCTAGATCAGCCACATGCGGCCAAGGCAGATGGGTATATCCTGTGCATTTTCAATGGGGTAAGATATGTCATGTGGATATAGATGTATTATATACATTTTAATTGCCAGTATTAGTAATTGTCTTGACACTCTGACAACACCTCCAGCCACATTGTAAGCATGTTACCCAGTATTGCATTTCATCCTTCTCGGATTGGCACTGGCTCAGCTTGTTTATCTGCCTGCAGCTCCTGGTATGTGTGTGATCGAGTGCCTGCATCCTGGGAGAGCCAGCAGCATTGTCATGGTGTGAGTCTGACGGGGCTTCGGAAAGAAGGTCCATATCCTGTGGGGCAGATTTGGTATACTAAAGGATCTTTCTCAGCTGGAGCCCAAACATTCTCTGAGCATCCTCAAATGTGATTAATATACTGTCTAGGAATAAGTCGACAAGCGTTGTATATCCCCCTCTTTTCCATTTTTCCACTGTATGGTGTTGACCATGTCTGCGAAATGGACTATATTCCACGAAGGCAGTGCCTTTGCGTAGGGTGGGGAACATCTAGGCACCTTTGTGATTTGCTTTATACCACACATCTCTTACTTGCAGCATCATGTACAGCAGTGTTCAGGACATCTCCAGACCTATCAGCTGTGCCACCGGCAGTGTCTCCCCCTATCAGGTACCCCTTAATAGTCTTTTCTCCCAATTGTCTTCCTCGTCCAGCGAGTGTACTGTGTGTTGTAGTAGGGCTTTTATACAGCATAACTGCAGGTATGTCACCTCCAAAACCACCCCCACCTTTTCCCACTCTCACGTTAGGGTGTTCACGTTTACTCTGCTTAACTTTCCTGCCCATAAGCAGTCCAGCCAGCTCTTGATATAAGAGCTTGAGCATGCAGTTAGGGATGGGATATGTGGCCCTTAGGCACCTCAGCAGAACCACCATTTTGGCATCAGCAGTCCTGCCTATGACCGATAGCTGGAGCATTTTCCAGAATCTGATTGACTCGTGCAGTCCCTATATTACTGTTCCATATTCAATCTATGGGTATTCTCTTCATCTAGTTTGATTCCAGTTCCCAAGTATCTAAAGTCTGAGGTTTTCCAGGGGATATCCAGTCATGGCAGCTGTGGTATCTCTAAGTCCCATAGTCCTCTCATTGGAAAGAGTTTGGATTTAGTGCGGTTCATGTGCAGTCCGTAAACTTACCAGTACTCTGTTAACACACTCAGCAGTATCGGCACAAAGTAGTCTGGCTACTGAAGGTAGGATTTAGATCTTAGTACTGTTTTACCTCTGCTTAATATATTGTGCCATTTGTTTGGGGATGGTATGACTGAGTATCTCTCTGGTTTTATGGTTGTTTTCCTTATCATAGAGGAATTTGTGCTTAGGGCACCTGCCAGCTTTCATTGTGATGCCAGTTGGTTGAAGTAGGGCATTGCTTCTATGCCTTATACTTGAAGGTATAGCGCTGATGGTCATTGGTAGGTGTATGAACAATTCCACCCTGCCTATGGTAGATGTTGAAGATCAGATTATTTCCTTCATTTTGCCGAAGTGTAGTGTACCTCTCTGTAAGAAAGTACCCTCTTTCTTGGCATGGTTCCTTCGTCTTCTGCCTGATGTCAGTATGTTTAACTGTGTTCACTGGGATCCTGCTAACCAGGACCCCAGTGATTACGCTCTCTTCCAAAACTCTGTATTTCATCCCACAATTGGCACCCTGGTGCCTGTTTTGCTTTACTTTTGACTGAGCCAAGATATACACACTGAAAGGAGTCGAAAAGATTCTCTGGAATGCACTTCTCAATCTGAAGAAGACGTATATTATAGCTTTTTGCAAGGTTCATGAAGGAAGGTTTGATTAGTAAAAAGTGTACTTCCAAAATGTGCAACCACAACGTGTGACTATGTATAAAAAGTCTCCAATCTATAAACAGCAAATATATACATGCAAGGATACAAACACTTCTATATTGATATATAGATATATATTTGTTGAAAATGGCCCTTTTTGCAGGGTTATCCCCAAACTTTTTGCCTTCTTCCTCCTATTTTTTTAAGTCTGTTTTTTCTGGTTTATTGTCTCTGCGCACTTACCACTGCTAATCAGTGCTAAAGTGCAAGTGCTCCTTATAGAAATTGTACTGTTGATTGGTTTATCCATGATTGGCATATTTGATTTACTAGTGAGTGTACTAGAGGTGCCCAGGGCCTGTAAATCAAATGCTACTAGTGGGCCTGCAGCACTGGTTGTGTCTCCTACATTAGTAGCCCTGTAAACATGACTCAGACCTGCCATTGCACCCACTTGCCAGGCCTCAACGTTCCCTTTTACTACATGTAAGGCAGCCCTAAGTTAGGCCCTAGGTAGCCCTATGGGCAGGGTGCAGTGTATGTTTAAGGTAGGACATATACTAGTGTGTTTTATATGTCCTAACAGTGAAATACTGCCAAATTCGTTTTTCACTCTGCAAGGCCTATCTCTCTCATAGGTTAACATGGGGCTGCCTTTAAATATCCTTAAAGCGCAGATTCCCCTTGAGAGTAGATAAAAATGTGGAGTTTAGGGTCTCTGAACTCACAATTTAAAAATACAACTTTTAGTGAAGTTGGTTTTTCAAATTGTCTGTTTCAAAACACCACTTTTAGGAAGCAGGCATTTTCTTGCTTATACCATTTGTGACTCTGCCTGTTTGTGGATTGTCTGTCTGGGTCAGTTTGGCAGTTGGGCTGTTCACACCTCTCCTCTAGACAGTGACACAAAAGGGGGCGGGGTGTAGCCTGCATATCCTGATGAGCCATCTGAGCTAGAGAGGAGTGGTTGTTCACACCTGAAGCACCGTCCCGTCCCGCACCGCTGGCTTGGGTCTACCGACAACAGAGCTTCCGCAACGACGTCGCTGCTGCCTGCACGTGACCTGTGGACACCGCACATTGCACCGTCCCGCTTCACAACGCAGCCCTGGTCTCACCGACGCCGCTGTACCCCGTCACCGAGCCGCTGCCTGCACCGTGACCTGTGGGCACTGCACGTCGCATCGTCCCGCTTCGCACCGCAGCCCCGACGCCATCCACGCCAGCGCACCTGATTTCATCAGCCCAGAGTTCGATCCCCGAGGTGCGTGACTTCAAGGGCCTGATGACTCCTGCACCGACTCTGGAACTGACGCCAGCAACACCGCTCTCTGGAGCTCACCGCGAGGATCACAACACCCTGCAAATCCAAGGTACTGTTTGCGGGTCTTCCCGACACCGTAGCTGGCCCGCAACGCCGCGGCCGGCTTGAACTGTTGGTTTTGTTGATCACAACGCCGTTATAGCCCCAGGTAGAGCTATCGACTTCAAGGAACTGTGGTTTTGAGTAAATTTTGCAGAATTCATATTTTTCTTACTGTATGTTGGATTTTTATCGTATTTGGTCTCGTTTTATATAGATAAATATTGGCTATTTTTCTAAAACTGGTGTGGTGTCCTTTTGTGGTGTTTTCACTTATTACTGTGTGTTATGTGCAAATGCTTTACACATTGCTTCTGAGATAAGCCTGACTGCTCGTGCCAAACTACCAAGGGGGTGAGCAGGGGTTATCTGAGCGGGTATCTCCCTTATCCTGACTAGAGTGAGGGTCCCTACTTTGACAGGGTGCAAACCGACTGCCAACTAGAGACCCCATTTCTAACATTGGTTGTCAGCGGTGAGGATAGGACTTGCATTTGCACTTGACCTACAGTGCTTGGTGTACACTACTACCATATCGCAGATCATTACGTGCCACATAAATTTTTTTGTTTTTTATTTTTTTTTCTCTTTGACTTATTTTGGATCTTGAGTTCAAGTGAACCTCAACAACATCATGTCTCAATCAAGAGCATCTTCAGTTGTATCCCAGGATTTGGTTTAGAGGAGGATAGGTTGGAAACCTATTCCATGAAGGAACTGAAGGCAGTTTGTAAAAACCTCAAAGTTCAGATCAGAGTCCTCACCAAAAAGGAGGAGCTACAGAAGGCGCTGAGGGCCTGGGTAGCAGCCAGAACTGCCAGTGGGCAGTCTGAGGATCTAAATGGAGAGTCTACTGACACAAATTCTAGGGAAGATGTACTAAGGGTGCAGGAGCTGCCGGGGGGAGGTCCCCTCTGTGCCAAGCAGCAGTGGTGGATCAAAAGGACTGACTCCAGAGGAGCGGGAGGACAGGAGAGAAGCCAGGAGGCACCAGATTGAGTTGGAGAGATTAAAAATGGAGGGTCAGAGGGAGCAGCAAGCCATGGAGGAAAGAAAGATGCTTTTGGACCATGAGTTTAAAGTAAAAGCTGGATGTGAGGGGCAGGTCCAGCCAGGATGGTGGCAGCAACTCCTCAGTGCAGTCAGACAGAATTGTGCACATTCCTAAAAACGTAGGGAGAGAGTACAAGAAGGGAGATAACATACAGAGTTGGTTTCAGGGATATGAGGCGTCCATCCACATGAATGGGGTCCCTGAGAAGAATTGGGGAGCAGTATTGTGGAACCCCTTCACAGAGGAGGGGAGGGACACTTTGCTAGCTTTGGGTAAGGGGTACAACCTCACCTACGCTGACATGAAGGAGGCCCTTCTCACTCGGTATGGTCTCACTCCTGACAAGTACAGGGATCAGTTTAGGCAGAGTAAGAAAACTGAGTCCCAGACCTGGTTAGAGTGTATAGATTTGTTTTGCAGAGCACTGGATGGTTGGGTGAAGGGCAGTAATGTGACAGATTTTCAGGGGCTGTACAACTTAATTGCGTGGGCGCACTTGTCTAGTCTGTGTTTTGCAGAGCTGCGCCAGCACTTGACTGATAGTAAGCTGACTGACTCCAGGAAGCTTGCTATGGCGGCGGACCACTGGGTGAGTACCAGGGTCCACAAGAAGGTTTATGGGGGAGACTCAGCCAGAGGTGGGCAGGGTTCCCTGAATTGTCCCCAGTCTATTGTTCAGAATCTGGAGGGCTTCATTTAAATGCTCTCTCCGGTTTTTCAAAGTTCCATCAGATAATTTTCACAATTGAGTTTTCAGTAAACCATTAATTCTCTCAATCAGTCCTGAGGCCTGTGGATAATAAGGAATATGATATATCCACTCAATATTGTGCTGAGAACAGTAATCTTGTACCAATTTGCCTTTGAAGTGTGACCCATTGTCACTCTGGATCTGTAGTGGTACTCCATAGTATAACATTAACAAGTCCAGAGTTCTGATAGTATTGTGCTGACTAGCATGTTTGCAAGGGACAGCAATCAAGTATCCAGAATAAGTGTCCCCTACAGTCCAGGCCTATTGACACCCGCGACTAAGCGGTAGTGGTCCAATGTAATCAATTTGCCATATCTGTCCTGGTAACTTTCCTCTCCCCAACTGACCTTTAACTGTTTGCGGGACAGATCTCTGTTGTGTGTGCTGACAAATAGGACATTAAAAAATTACAGTTTTTATCAAGTCTAGGGGAATGTGCATCCCTCTAATCTCTGCCCACCTGTAAGTGGCTTTTTTTCCCAGGTGTCCACATTTTTGGTGTGCCCATTTAGCCATCCCCACCAAGTCAGAATCCGGTATTGCCACTTCTGTCTCTGAAATTTTGGCTTTATCGTCTGCAAGAGAATTGAACCATCGTTCTGAGTCAATGGGACAATGAGCATCCACATGATAAACTGTGACTTCACTTTGTTCTAACATCTCCCATATTTCCTGCCACAGCTCTTTGCCACACACCTCTTTTGAGTGAATAAACCCATTGGGAGTAGACCAAGAATCAGTGTAAATGTGACAAGTCCCAGGCAACTCTTGCTTTAAAGCCTCATAAACAGCATACAATTCTGCATATTGACTACTTTTTCTTTCTCCTGTGGTGGTCAGCAACATTTTGGTAACTGGATTATATGACACTGCTTTCCAATGTATTTTAGTACCCACATATTTGGATGAACCATCCGTGAACCACACATGTTTCTTATCCTCAGGGGACAAGGATTCAAATGGCGCACCCCATCTTACTGATGACTCCTCTACCTGTGGTACCTCCTGTACCCTCGCCACATCCTGTAAAGGGGCTTGTGACACCTGTTCATGTAGGGCTGCAGTGCCTGCCGGTCCTACTCGAGCCCTGTTTTCTATGTACCATTTCCAGCGTATGATGCTAGCCTCTTGGCATGTCTTATACGGTGAGATTTAGGTGAACTCATCACCCACTGCATGATTGGGATCTCAGGTCTAAGAATCACATTATGACCCAGCGTTATTTGCTCAGTATCCACTAGAGCCCAATACCAGGCCAAAATCTGTTTTTCAAAAGGAGTAAAGTGCTTCCCAGAGTCAGGTAGCTTTCTGGTCCAAGACCCCAGGGGCACCCTCGTCCTTCCCTGTTTTTGCCACATACTCCAATTTGCATATTGTCCCTGAACAGTTACATCCAACTCAATGTCTCCATCCTGCACTGGCCACAAGTCTAAGGCCTGTTGAATTGGTTCCTTTGCTAAATCAAAAGCACGCTGCTGCTCTTCACTCCATTCAAACTCATGTTTCTTTCTTGTCACTTTGTACAGAGGGGCCAAAATCCGACTCAAATGAGGAATATTCTCTCTCCAAAAGCCAAACAATCCAATGAATTTCTGTGTCTCCTGCTTAGTGCGGGGTGTGGCCAAACTCAAGAATCTTTTGCTTTGCTTGTGGTAACACCTCTCTGTGTCCCTGATTTCACTGAATGCCTAGAAACTTCACATTTTGGGATGGTCCTTGTGTCTTATCTGTGTTAATCATCCACCCCTTACTCTGCAAGAGTTCCACTGCTCTACCCCAACTGAATCTGCACGTCTGCACGTCTATCTCTCCCTGAATCATCACATCATCAATGTAATGGGTCAGTTGCACACCCGGAATGACAGACACTTTATCCAGGTGCTCTGCCACCAGCCGGTGACTGATAGTAGGGCTATGTAAATACCCTTGGGGTACAGATTGCATCTTAAATTGTCTACCGGCAAGGGAGAAGGAAAATTGCTCTTGACATTCTGAAGCCAATGGTATTGAAAAGAACCGATTGGCTATATCGATTGTTGAGTACCATGTCCCTGCATGTTTCTGTATCTGTTCAATCAAAGTGATGTTGTCTGGGGCCACGGCTGTCAAAGGAGGTGTATATTTATTCAGCTCGCGGTAATCAACTGTCATTCTGTAACAAGACATCAGTGACACAACATCAGTGGTCAGTACTCAAAACATTACAGTGCCCCACTGTAAGGCCCTAATATATGGTACCTAGGTACCTAGGGCATTGGGCTTCCAGGGGATCCTTATGGGCTACAGCATATATTTTTCCACCCATAGGGAGCCTAAGCAAAGGTTTCTGCAGGTCTGCCATTGCAGCCTGCGTGAAAAGGTGCAAGCACCCTTTCACTGCCACTCTTCACTGCACCAGGTCACTTAAGTCACCCCTGTGGCAGGCCTTCTAGCCCAGAGGGAACTGGTGCAAAGTACTTGTATGTGAGGACACCCCTGCACTAGCAAAGGTGCCCCCACGAACTCCAGTTCCATTTTCCTGAACTTCATGAGTGCAGGGACATCATTTTACACGTGTACCGGACATAGGTCACTACCTATGTCCAGCTACGTAATGGTAACTCTAAACCTAGGCATGTTTGGTATTACACATGTCAAAATCATACCCCAACCTCTACTTCCACTTCGGGCCACCAGAACCATGACTGGACCCGGCAATCTGCATCCACGACCAAGAGTCTGCTTGCAACATTGTTTCCATGCCTCCTTCCAGCTTTTGCAACATTTCCCTGTTCAGCCTCTGAGGACAGCAAGCCTTCAGTCTGCATGAGAAGGAAGAAGGAATCTCCCTTGGAGTGAAGGAGTCAGTCCCCTGCATCTGCAGATACCAGCTACAATGACGACCGGCTGCATGGATCTCCCCTCATCCTGAGCTGTGTGGATCCTGCATCACAGGTGGTGATCTGGAGTGGTTCCCTTGGTCCGCTCTGCCAGTTGTCTTGGTGAAGGTAAGCCCTTGCCTTCCCATGCAGGACAGTACACCCGTGCACTGCATCTCTTGCAACTACCAAGGCTTGTTGGCATCTCCTCCAAGGGATGCACAGGCTCCGTGTAGCCCCAGCACTCCTTCCTGCTCCGCACAGACGTCTGTGGGCTTCTCCTGCGGCGTGGGGCCCTTCGCCAGTTGTGCTACATGGGCTCCTCTGCGACTTGTGTGTCCCCTTCCTGTGGGACTCCTTTGGGTGCTGCCTCTGCTCCTGGGGACTCTCGGTGTCGTTGAGGGTCCCCAGTGAGTCCCCCTCCTGGGATGAGTCCTCTTGGGCCTTGCTGGACCCCGGCAGCTCCACTTTCCGCCAACTGCAACATTTGTCTTTGCCAAGGCTTGTTGGTGGAATCCGTGCAAAAGAACCTGACTGCAATTCTTCTTCCGGCGTGGAACTTTGACTGCATCCTGCAGGAACTCTTCACCAGCTCCAGGGCAGCATTCCTAACTGTTTTCATTTTACCGTCGACTAACTCCTGCAGCTACAGACTGGTGGTTAGTGGCTCCTGCCACCACTTGACACTTCTGTGACTTTTGGACTTGGTCCCCCTCTACCACAGGTCTTCCTCTTCAGGAATCCACTGCTGGTTTCTTGCAGACTTGTCTGGGTGCTGCAATATCTTCTTTTTCCTCTTTTTGGATGGTTTGGGGAAAACGCAGTAATTTACTCCTTTCTTCCTGGTCGCTGGGGGGCACTGTGGTACTTAACTTTGGGGGTTCCTAGTTCCCCCAGGTCTCTTCTACGCACTCTTACCTAGGTGGGGTCCCATATTCGCATTCTATTTTAGTATATGGTTTGGGCCCCCCAGGGTCACTATTGTCTATTGCTATTTGCACTGTTTTCTATCACTTTTTATCCCTATTTCTGATTACTAGTGTACAAATATAGTGTGTTACTAACCACCTATTGGAGAGTTGCCTCCCTAGTACTTTTTGGTAATTGTGTCATTAAAATAAAGTACCTTTAATTTTGTAACACTGAGTGTTTTCTTTCATGTGTGTAAGTGCTGTGCGACTACAGTGGTATTGCATGTGCTTTGCAAGTCTCCTAGATAATCCTTGGCTCCTCATCCACAGCTACCTCTAGAGAGCCTGGCTTCTAGACACTGCCTACAATTCACTAATAGGGGGAGACCTGGACCTGGTATAAGGTGTAAGTATCTCAGATACCCACCACACACCAGGTCAGCTTCCTACAACAACGACCATCTACACCTCAAAGCATCCTCCTCACTTCTTGAGTTCAGCAAGAAGCTGAAGGCTTGGCTCTTTGTATAAGCACCTTGGAGACCACAAAACTACACACATGCCTGGATAACTTCTCTGTGATTTCTGCAGTATACAAATCAATATAACATAACATGAAATATATATAATTTAGTATTGACCCTGCTCAAGTAGGAGCAGTCCAGCCTGAACAGCCAGGCCAGGCCCTGTTTGGCCCTAGTTATGAACTCACCAGCTGGGTACAGCTTGGTTCCAGTGTCATAGTGTGCACGGAACCAGGTCTTGGCATACCTGTCCCACTTAGGGTGACACAATGAGTATACAAAACAGTGATGGTTGGAATGCTTGAATTATTCTCAGCTACTGGTGACAACAACAATGGATTGGGATGCCCCCCACGTGATTGCCAGTGGCTGAGATTCATTGGAGCATTCTATCGATCAGCTTGTTGTTTCTGAATTTGATGCCTTAAGTATTACGGATACTCCCAGATGTGGGTCCTGAGCTTACTATGGCTTAGAACCAAGCTGTGCCTGGCTGAAGAGCCCCAACTCTGGTGATACCGGTCGTAGATTGCTTGTGTTCCAGTTCCTGGAGGAACTGGCTTGGCAGCTGGGCCGGACTGTCCCATGAGGAGTAGGATCAAGTCTGATTTGCTTATGACTGAGTCCAAACTGAGGTGCCATGATGGATAAAAAATGATTGATTGGGATGCAGCCCGAGTGATTGCCAGTGGCTGAGTTTAATTTGAGCATTTCATCCATCACCTTGTTGTTTTTGTGCCTTGGCATAGAAGCGGCCACCAGAAGGATTAAGGATTCATTCCACAGGGCCAAGGCCATTGCTTTTGCTCATGGAGTACCAGTCCTTGACATCTGCCAGACTGCAACATGGGCGTTGGTGCACAGATTCACAGCTGCAACTGTAAGGGCAGTTCAGTCCTGTAGGACTTTCTGGTCCGGGTGCAGTCCACAGGCCTTTCGCCTTTGGGACCTATTGCTTTTGTATCTACTTTATAGGTGAAGAATCTGCGATTAGAAATGCCCGTGAGAAGAACAAGTCACTTCCCTTCATTTATGTTTGTAAAGGTGGATACTCTGTCTAACTTCAGAGTCCTCCCTACCACCCCATCCCCCACCCCCACTGCCCCTCCCAAACACCCTGTTCTGTGGAGTGGTCTCTTCTTACCATCTAACAAAGTGCCAAATTAAAGATTTGCACACTGTGACCGCCCATTGTTTTGTGCTCTGTGTCTAATGGCACGGAAAGTGTCAAGCAAGACACGTATGTTTTTGTGTAGAGGTGGATATATGTATATGTAACTCTGCTCTGTCATTTCCAGAGCTGAATGAAGTTAATCCGTAGCCTCATGGTGCCACCTAGCGTCGGGTTGTGAAAACTTTCTTGGTCCAGTCTGGCACCTGGGTAGTATTTTAAAACGTGAGGAAAATGTGGTTAGAGAGATTATCCATTAGAATCAGTGTTACTAAAGGTAAGTAGTGTGTTCTTTTGGCAGATCCATACATTCAGTCTTGTTGCTTTGAGTGGTATTTGTGGTTTTCCATATTTATGATGTGTGTAAATATTCATACTTTTATTGTTCCTTGCAGGTTTTTTCCCTTTAGTACTCTGGTGTTGTGAAATACGGGGATAAAGCAATTTCAGGGGATAAAGTAATTTAAAAATATAAAAGTAAACATTTACATTTGTGCACAATGTGTGGGTTTATTTTTTGTGTTGTGTGAATACGTTTTTTAACAAACTTCTGTAAATTGACATTACCAAAGAAGAAAGTAAATAAAGTTATAGCAGGCCATACATTTGCTTTAATGGTAAAGCATATTGCACTGTGCAAGACAACTTCCTTGATGGCAAAATTGTGAGGTCTTTTCATAATATATCTGGGCAACAACAGGATGTTTGAGCAAAATACCTAGAATAAATATTTTTGCAGGCTAACGTTGTTAGATCTACATTACTGTTTTTTTTTTATTTGCCAGGAGCCAGTCCTTTTTTCCTGCTCCATTGCTGAAAACATTGCTTATGGTGCAGATGAACCAGCCACAGTAACTTTTGGAGATATCCGGCGAGTTGCTGAAATTGCCAATGCTTCTGCTTTTATTGAAAGTTTCCCCAATGGGTTTCGGACTGTAGTTGGAGAAAAGGGTATTCTCTTATCAGGTATGAACTTCTGCCGCATATTCAGTAGTTAAGTAAACAACAGTAAATTGTAATGTAATTTGAGGATTTATATTGACCGTACCCTCATGCTTATTGTTTTGTGTGTAGTAAACCATCTAAAATGGTAATTATGTAACTTCAATGTTTATATTGATTTTATGTTTGCATCGAGGTCTATCTCAACTAAGCTTTGTGTGCCGCTCTAGCATGTTATATCACAGTCAACTGCTAAGGTTACAGGAGGAAAGGATTTAAAAAGCCAAACTGGTTAAATGATTGGTGGAATAAAATATATGAGAACCAAGGAAAATCATAAAGTGAGAGTTGGGCCAAAGGGTTTAAAATGTGCTTACAGGAAATAGAACAAAAACCACTGTGTGGGTGTCAAAATCCTTTAGATTGAATTGAGTAGGGAAATTAGATACAGATATTGTGCCCCAGTTAAAGTTAGTATGGTAGGACGGAGCATATAGTTAAAGTAGTAACTTAATTTGTGAATTTCATGTGTTTTATCTACAGTTGACACCACCACCAACCTTAACTTTAATGTTTTCAGAGATATATGATACGTGTTCTGTTAGACCTGAGAGCCTCAAGGTGGTCTTCCCCTCCAAAGTTTTGCCTACCTCCTTCTATTTTCTGACCTCGTTTTTTGTTGTATTAGGGCTCTCTGCACTTTACACTGCTAACAAGTGCTAAAGTGCTTGTACTCTATTCTCTAAACATGGAACAATTGATTTATCCCCAATTGGGATATTTAATTTACTTCTAAATCCCTGTAAAGTGGTATGACGCGTACCAGGGCCTGTAAATTAAATGTTACTAGTGGGCCTGCAGCACTGATTGTGCCGCCCACTTAAGTAGCCCTTTATCCATGTCTCGTGCCTGCCATTGCAGAGCCTGTATGTGCAGTTTTTCACTGAAAGTCAACCTGGCAAAATAACCCCTTTGTCAGGCCCAGACCTTCCCTGTTTATACATTTGTCACCCCTAATGTAGGCCCTAGAAGACAATCTAGAGGGTAGGGTTCAATTTAAAATTCAAAATTCAAATTTTAAAAGACGGGACATGTACTTTTAAGTTGTGCATGTCCTGGTAGTGAGAAAAGCTCAAAATCAAATCTCCCATAGAACTACATTGTGAATACCTTATTACAGTGTTATTAATAAGTGTAATTCACAATATGGAAGAGATCAACTTTTCAAGTTTGGTGTCTCTGGAATCAGTTTAAAATTACAGTTTATGATGAAGTCAGATTTTAAATTGCAATTCTGAAAACACCTCTTTTTGAAAGTTGGCAATTTCTTACTTTAGCAATTTGGTGCTTGCTGTCCGTCTCTAATGCCTTGTCTGGGGTAGGTGACTGCTGAGTTTTGTATATTCCCCCTAGACAGCCACATGCGAAGGGAGCTTCAGTGTGACTTGATAGGGTATCCTGGCAGGATAGGAGAACGGAGCTGGACACAGCCTCACTTAGGCCTGAATAGACTGTGTTCTGTCCACACACAAAGGGCTGCATACCAACATGTAGTGAGTCTTGAACACGGGCAGGAAGGGCGGGACCTCTGTGCACTTCAAAGCCCTGTCTTTGAAGTCTCCCCCCCTTCAAAGGCCGAACTGGGAATAAGTACTGGACCGCAAAATAGCAGATGTGTGTCACACAACCTAAGATGCATCGGGCAGAGTGGCTGGTGCTGGACGTTGTCAGGACACTGACTAGTGCAGATGAGCTTGCTCCGGCTTTATACATGTAGGACCACCCTCCTTTGACAACTAGAGTGCACACTGACAAAAAATGGTGCCTATAGTTGTCAGACTGAGGTAACAATGGTGACAACAAAACTCCGTATTGCAGCTTCACCACTCATCGGAACCTACTCATCACCTTGACTGCACCACATATCCTCGACTTTAGTCTTTGTATAGCATGCCCCATTGACAGGATCCTCAGTGTCGACACATCAGGATTTCACAGCCTTGCCGCATCTCAGAGCCAGATCATCGCCTCTGCTGCACAACATATCTAAGACCTGAATCCACAAAACGCTCTGCAACCTCGGATGAAGGCTTTTGGTATAGTAAGCCTGACTGGGTCTTTGTAGCCATTCCATGCTCCATTGTGGTTGGCCTGAACTTTTGACTTTGTCCTGGTCCAGCGCAACTAGATATCCCCAATAGCGCTTTTGGATTCATAGTACTATTTTTACTTAAATCTTTAAAAATCAGTATCTCAGGTTGTACTTTTTGGATTTTTGTCGTTTTGGTCTTGTTTCATTTACTAGTGTCAGATCTATTTTTCTAACTTGGTCTGGTATCTTTTGTGTGGTATTTTGAATGTTTTACTGTTCGAAGTGTTGCACAAATAACACACTGCCTCTAAGTTAAGCCTGACTGCTGTTTGCCCAACTACTAGAGGGTCGGCAAAGGTTAAGGTTTGCCTGACACTTACCTTGACTAGGATTGTGGTTGCTGTTTGCTTAAGGTTAACACCATAGTAACTAACCAATTTCTAACATGTTAGCTGACAAAACCTTATTTAATATCAGGTACAGTTATTTTGTAAGTGGTCGGATAACCTAACAAAAACGTTATGCCAGCTGTGTATGGCGGTGGTTGGATTAACTATAGTAATAAAAATGACGCACTTAAAAAAAAAAAAAAAAGAAATTCACTGAAAAAAAACAAAGCTTACAGGGACGTTCTAGTCAGGAAATAGAATTAAAAAACCATAGAAATTCACTTAAAAAAACAAAGGTTACTGGAACATTGTAGTTAGTTCCTGAATTTGCTCAATAAACCAAACAAATTCAAAAGATTTAGTTATTTCAAGTAACTACAGCTCGTGCCCATAGGTAACTATAACTGGCGTCCTCACCATGCACTGCTTATTACCGTAGTTATTACAGCACTCATTACAACTTCTATAACATTATTAAAAATATAAATGAAGCGTTAGCAGTCATATAAATGAAGAAAAAAATGTGCATGGTGGGGGAACGAGTTATGGCGCAAGTTATGCCTACTTGCGCAAGTAAGGCGCAAGTTATACCTTAAGGCGCAAGTTATACCTACTTGAAATAACTCTAACTATAACTGCTGAATTTCTCTGGTTTTGTGTGAGTAAATTCAGAAACTAACTATAACGTCCCTGTAACATGTAAACCACACAATTCCACACCACATAATTTGATGTCAAACCACATAATTCCACTCCACAACACATAATTCTACTGCATACCACATACATCCAAGCCAAATCACTGAATTCCACATCATGCTACAGAATTTAACACCACACCTCATAATTCCACTCCACTCAATGCCACTCCACAATAACACTACACAAAATTGCACTCCATTATACAAGTATACCAGCCGGCATCAATTAATCAGCAAAACATTAAAGGCTATGTTATTACCAAAAACTTTACAATCTACACCTCCTATACACAACATTACTGTAAAGCAAAGAAGGGAAAAAACCTCTTGCAAAGGTGAGACCTATTGGTTTTGTGAATGCTTGTTTAATATAGCTACTCCTTTGTTTTCGTGTTTGCTGACGAGTGTAACTGCTGTGGATGTAGAGAGAAATATAGCCTTTGTTTATTGTTAAATGAGTCTGTTATGAAAAATCATTTGCAGTTTCTTTAGCGTTAACCACCTCAGGAGGCTGTTCAAATTTTTTGGGACGTTTAGCTCTTGTGTGTTGAGGGTAAGTAAATTAGTGTTATCTCTTATACTATAGGTATTCTTTCACAGTCTGAGTTTATTGCTGTATTATGTTTTTGTATACTTTATGTAAGTTATTGTCCTTTCGTGAGCTGTTTTGCTTCTCAGTATAACAGTGCTTGTATTTACCTGTTTGCATGGACGGGACAATAATTAGTTAGCGGACCATGAATTGGGTGGTAGGAAAAGTAGGGGTGAAACTAAATGTGTCTATATATTCTTAATTTACTCCATTGTTGGAACTTTCATATTATTTCAGTTATTCAATTATTGCCCGTCGTCGAGATGGGAGTCCCTGGTGTAATACAAAAAGCCATGCTCAATTGCATATAAAGCTGTAGGGGCACTAGGCCTCTTAATTTAGTAACATCTCAGTCATTTTATAAAACAGGACCAAACCTAAAAGACAACCAATCATCTCACACCACCCTCTAGAACCCTCATGTGAGGAGGTGATTTCCCTCAGATTTTCCACCGCACGTTGTGCTAAGGAGTCTCCTTTGAGCTCTGCTCAGTTTTTCTCTCAGAAATCCTTTCTGAAGAGATT
The DNA here is from genome assembly GCF_031143425.1 of Pleurodeles waltl. Taxonomy (NCBI): domain Eukaryota; kingdom Metazoa; phylum Chordata; class Amphibia; order Caudata; family Salamandridae; genus Pleurodeles; species Pleurodeles waltl. The sequence continues at coordinate 854,364,893 of NC_090444.1, forward strand.
TGGATACTTTCCTCTTCAGAAATCATTCAAGGTGGGTCAACCTGGCTACCATGTCAGTGACATGTAAGAAAGGGCTTTTTAGCGCCTGTGCTACCTGCATGAAGAAAAGGCTGCATGTGGATGACCAATATAAGGACTGCATATATTGTCTCTATCCTAACCATAAACCTAGTGACTGTAAGGTATGTAGAACCTTTTCTACTAAGACACTTAAGGAGAGAGAGGGTCGTCTTCTCATCTGGCTAAAAAAAATTAAATCCAGAGACAATACAGTTTCTGATGAGGACAGTGCCTCTTCTTCTGTTTCTGTGCTGAAAACACCTGTAAAACAACAATCTGAAGTTTCTTCAAAGGAAAGACCCAGGAGAGCTTTTAAAAATCTACAAAGGTGTCCTCAAAAATTTGTAGCCCTTTAAGGATGAAGACTAAAGCTTCAGACTTAAAGTAAAAAAAGAAGCCTGTGTCTGAGCCGCCAACACCACCATTCAAGGTAAAGCATACCTTCAAGAAGTCAACTTCTGCGCCGTCGACAGGATCATCGTCAACGGCTCAGGTCCTGAGGATGACTTCCACCGTCCCCACACTGTCTGTGTCTATGGCAAAAACAGTCTCTTCGTTGACGGTATGCTCATCCTCGTCGACAGCACGTCCTATTTCTTCACTGTCAGCGTTGATACCGTCAACGCTTCCATTGAGGGAGTACCTATAGGTGACGACTCCGTCGGCAACGGCCTCTTCGCTGCATCCACTGAAGGCTTCGTCAACGCAGCAACCACTGTCGTCGACATCATCGACGACAGTCCCACTGTCGATGACACTCCAACCGTCGACAGCGTCTCAGCCGTCGACGTTTCCACTGTCTTCAACAACCGATCCGTTGACGCTCATGTCGACTATGCCCCCGTCGACACCACCACCATCGGCAGCATATCTCTCATCGAATATGAAGACTCCAGCGAAAGTGTAGAGACCTTGTTCCTTGCCTCTGTTTCCGTCAACGGACCAGGATGCTAACAGGAGGGCGAAGTATCATGTGATGCCCTCAGTCACGTCCCCAATCAAGGTTTTCAGCCTTTTATCCTCACATCTCTTAGATGACGATGACTCGGACAAGGAGGGTATTTTTGGAGTAGCCAGCAGCCCTTCCCAGTTAAGGGTTAAATGGCAAGAATACTCAGATGACGATGCTTCATACTATACGCAAAAGTATTATGAGCAGCCGGGGCTGGTAGGTCTTCCCCCTGGGCTTGTTTCAGACTTACAAGCAATGTTGGCAGACTATCAGGAACGTTTTCCAGCAAAGCCTTCATCAGTTCAACAGCCAATCCTTCCGCCTCAGCCAACAACTCCTCACTTGCAGCAGCCGCATCATACACCTCAGCCAAAACCACAGCATTCTGTCCTTTCCACACCAAGGCATCAGGTCTCCTCCGATGACGATGCAGAGGAAGGTGAAATACAGCCTGAGAATGATGACTGGGACAATTACATTATACTGGCACCTGCTTCTCCTACAGCATCCGTGGTAGAGTCCCCACCTGAAGACATAGGTGGGTTCCATAACCTGCTTGAGCGTGCCGCCGCGGTTTGATCTTCCAATGCCCGCAACTGAGCAGGATTGCTTCCTCTACGATTTTAAAGAACCCCACAGGAAGATGGTCAGAGCTATAACCATCATAGACCATGTTTGGAGCCAGGGCCTGAAGATTATGCAGAATCCGACAATGCTCCCTGCAGTGCTGCAGAGGCTGGACAAACAATATAAACCCACTGAGGATGCTCCGGCTTGCCTCTCAGGCCACCCGAAGCCGGACTCCGTGATTTTACAAGCTGCCCAACGTCGCTCCAGGAACCCCTCTACGCTGTTGACATCACCATTGGATAAAGAGGGGAGACGCTTAGATAACACTGGGAAGTGTTTCTCCTCCATGTCCGCTATTGTAGTAAGGCCGGCCAATTCCCTTGCTCTCCTTGGCAGATATGATCGACAGCTCTGGTTAGACATGTCTCAATCCTTGGAAGAGCTTTCGGATGCTTCCAAAACAGAAGCCAGAAAAGTATTCATGGAGGGCCAACGATCTTCAGCAGAGATCATCGATTGTGCACTTGATATAGCAGCAATGGGCTTCAGATTACTCGCAGGGTCAGCTGTGCTGAGGCGTCAAGGTTGGCTGAAAGCCACCAGCTTTCGTCCCGAGGTACAGACAGATTCTGGATCCCCCATATGATGGGGAAGCACTGTTTGGGAAGCACGTCGACAACGCTCTTCAAACCATTAAATCTGATACAGAGACGGCAAAATCCTTAAGCACTCTGCAATACAGGAAAGTGCCCTTTTGTGGTGCTAGGGACAGAGGTGAACCTTCCTTTCTTGGAGGATACCAGCAATATAGGTATCCATCCTATTCCTCCACGTTCCAGCCTTCTAGGCCACAATACCAGCCAGGGCAACCGCCTCCCGCAGCATATACCAGGCCCTTCCACAAGAACAAGTTGGGGCAACAATCTAAGGAGTCCACACGTAGGCAATGACTGCCTAACGACACTTCCTCTACACTCTTCTGCAATTTTTCACGGAATCTTAAAAAATCATATCCAACGCTGGCGACAAATAATGAAAGACAAGTGGGTGCTGGATGTCTTCCGATTCGGACACCTGTTGAAATTCATCCAGATTCCCCCTTCAGTGCCTCCATCCCAGACCAGACAAAAACCTCTTCATCTGCTCTGCTTGAAGATAATGACCATGCTGAAGAAAGGGGATATAGAGTCTCTTCCATATTCTCAGAGAGGAAACGGTTTCTACTTCAGCTTCTTTCTCAACCGAAAGAAATCTCACTTATGGAGGCCAATCCTGGATTAACGGGAGCTGAACAAGTACCTCAAGAAACAAACATTTCGGATGGTCACCCTACAAGACGTCCTCCAGCTTCTGAACATAGCAGACTACATGGCCTCTCTAAACCTTCAGGACGCGCACTTTCACAATTCCATTCATCCGCTACACAGAAAGTACCTGAGGTTTGTGGTCAACACAAACCCGTCCAATTCAAGGTCCTCCCCTTAGGGCTACGTTCAGCACCACAAATCTTCACCAAATGTCTAGCGTCAGTGGCGGCCTACCTAAGGAGAAACAAACACTATGTTTTTCCCCTATCTCGTCGACTGGCTAGTGGAAGCTCCAGCTGTCCAGTCAGCAAAAAACTCAGTCAAGGTGACTCTGCGCCTTTTCAAGGAATTGGGCCTTACGCTCAACAAAGAAAAATCGTTCCTACAGCCATCCACTCAGTTAGCCTTCCTAGGGGCTATCATAGACACACAACAGGCAAAAGCCTATCAAGCGCCGGACAGACAAGCAAGGTTAATACAACTGGCAAGGCGCTTCCAACGAAAAAGATGTCTTTCAGTTCGGCGGTACAAGTCCTTACTAGGCATGATGTCGTCATGTATAAGCCTCATTTCATTCTGTCGGCTGTGTATGTGCCCAATTCAGGAGGAGCTGGACAGACAATGGACACAAGCATGAGGATCCTTCGAGGATACCATCCTCATAACACCGTGCTTAGTCCACTCTCTGGATTGGTGGACAATTCCCGAGAACATTTCAAAAGGGCTCAACTTCTTGGCACAAATTCCTCCAATGATTGTAACTGCTCACAGGATGGGGCGCATGCCTGCAGGACCTTCGGGTGAGCGGCACCATCTTTTCCACATAAACCTTCTCGAGCTGAGAGCGGTCTATTATACCTTGCAAGCCTTCCCTCCGAGGATACGAGGGTCAGCAGTGCTTGTCAGAACAGACAATACCACCACAATGCATTACCTAAACAACCAAGGAGGAACACGTTCCCACATACTCTCTCGAGAAGCAAAAACCATCTGGAAATTGTGCATTCCCCACTCAATCCACATAACAGCGGAACATGTCCCAGGCCTACAGAATACCATCGCGGATCTGTTAAGCAGGTTGGCAACATCCTCCCACGAGTGGGAATTAGACCAGATGATTTGGCGGCTATCTCCAGATACAGAAGAGCAGGCAAACCGTCCTTATGGTCTCTGAGATTAGTCAAGCAATTCGTGAAGGGTCTCTTCAGATCTTTTCCTCCAGTAAAGCCTCCACCTTCGGCATGGCATCTGAACATTGTCCTTGTCCAGCTTATGAAGGATCCTTTCGAGCCTATCCACAGGGCGGATATCAAGTATCTCACTTGGAAGGTGGCTCTCCTTCTCACCCTTACTTTGGCACGCAGAGTTAGTGAAATTCAAGTTTTCACTATACAAGAACCTTTCTTGTAGCTCAAACAAGAAAGTCACCCTACGCACCAATCCCAAATTCATTCCTAAAGTGCCTTCGGAATTCCATATCAACAAGCCGGTGGTGCTAAAATCTTTCTTCCCAAACCCGCAAACTGCTGCAAAAAGGACCCTCCATTCACTCAACCTTAAAAGGTGCATACAATTCTATCTGGACAGAACAAAGTCGTTATGACAGTCCACTCAGTTATTTATAGCTTTCAGTGCCGCTACAAAAGGTCACTCTGTAACGAAACAGACTATATCCCGATGGATTAAAGACGCAATCAGCTTCTGCCATCAGAAAGCAGATAGACCATTGCAAACAAGTGTGAGTGCATTCTACCAGAGCTATATCTGAGTCCTGTGTGCTGTATTCTGGTGTGTCCAATAAAGCCATCTGTCTGGCTGCGACATGGAGTCACAGAGTCACTTTGGGATGCAGCCGTGGAGCAAGCAGTCCTTCCAAACCTGTTCCAATTAAGGTGAGCTAAATAATTCCTTCCCTCCATCCGCTTGTTTTCTGTTATCTCACATTTTCTTTAGAATTATGCTGTAGATCGTAGAAAGAAGTGTATATACATACTGTCATGCCAGTTCGCATTTCAGAGTGCTATGTTGCTATCTGAAGGTCGAAAATGTGTTATTCACTGCTTACTATTCTGATTCAAGCATGTGAATCTATGAAAGTTCCAATACTCGATTAAGAAACAAGTTACTTACCTGTAACTGTAGTTCTGCAGTATTGGAAACTTTCATAGATTCACATGTGACCCGCCCTCCTCCCCTGGGGAGCTCACCTTCATTTTCCTCAGTTCTAGGTGTATTATTGCACTTGTGCTTGGAAAATCTGAGGTAAATCAGCTCCTCACAGGAGGGTGGCATGAGCTGATTGGTTGTCCATTAAGTTTGGTCCTGTTTTATAAAACGACTATGAGATGTTACTAAATTAAGAGGCCTAGTGCCTCTACAGCTTTATATGCAATTGAGTATAACTTTTGGCATTACACCAGGGACTCCCATCTCTACAACGGGGAATGATTCAAGCATGTGAATCTATGAAAGTTTCCAATACAGGAGAACTACAGTTACAGTAAGTAACTTATTTCATGTATATCATGAGGGTTAAGGAGTCCCTTCTGGACACTTTTGTGGGTCCAAGAGAGCTGCATCTAGTGAATCCACTGTTAAATATAACAAATAATTAGTTGGATAAGAGCTCATAATGGGAGCTCAAGTCTACTCGTAGCAAACAATTGAAATATAAACTTGTATTGTAAGCAAACAAATATCATGTTACCAGTTGGAGAAGGTTGAAAATGGATATGTAAAGTGTTGTTTTAATTTTCATCGGCGGAAGCCTTTTTTTATCTGTCTCTTCGGTTGAGTAGGTGCCTCATTTCAGCTTTGTATGTTGGAGTCTGTTGTTTTTTCCAACTTTGATCTTTTTTTTAAATTGTTTTATTGTCAATTTCCAGGAAAATGCATAACATAAGAAGCAGATAGTGATACAGTCACTGTTGGCAACATAAAGTGCAACTTGTAGTTATGCTAAAGCATTGAACTTTCAATACATGGTATCATCATTTACAATCATAGTCTTATAGTTGACCCTAATGGTGATGATCAAGTCTTGACAACTGGGTTCCCTGTGTCTCAACCTCGCCCTCATGTCAGCTTCTGCCACAAAAACCTTCTTTTGGCAGGATCCCCTGCCACTGAGTTAGTGGCTAGCACCCACCACTGGCTGATAGGTTCAAATCGAATTGGAAGCTTTATTTTAAGTCGAGCAATGTTTCACAATAGCGCAGTGAATGCACCTCACCTATCCTATCAAGGAGATTGGGCCTTCTCGTACAGACCCGCTGCAGCGGGCATGGCACTCAACACCTCTGCCACTCCATGCAGCATGCCTTCTCTCCTGACAATCATTCTCTAAGCGTTCATCTGTGTGAAGTTTTTTCATACCCCCTAGTTTCGTCCAACGCCATTCAGCCAATTCCTAAACTATGGCAAAATTGTGGGTCCAAGGGCAGACATCCACCAGATAGTAACTCTGTGCTTGTCCCCAGCTGTGCAAATCTATAGTGTGCCCTACCGTCCTTGAGGCACAGGATAAGGTCAAGTAAGCATTGCTTAGCCGTGACCTTGAAGGAAACATGAGTAGTCCGTTTCAAGCTACAGACCACCTCCAAGTTTCATCTTTGGGTTGTTTTTATGTTCTTCCTACCACCTCTGCTTCATAGTCTCGCGATTTCCATTTCAGGATTGGCACAGCTTTTTTTTTTCAAAGTGTAGACCTATTGTCACATGTGGTTGATAGAGAATATAAGACGTGAAAGGGGTAGTCCTGTTGATGTGACATTTTTCTGATAGAAATTTCTAAGTGCAGATTCCTCACCTTAGAATATTCCTTAGGCGTCAGACTGGATCAGGAAATCCTCTGCACACCGGTAGGTGGCGTCAGGTAGCTTCAGGTCATTGTTGTCAGTGTCAGAAGTGACATACACACTGCTTATATAGGCATCAACCCTTTGTGCTGACATCCGTTCCTTTCTTTTTACGTCAACAGAGCAGATCCGGAGAGCTACCTTGGTCATTTGTTGACCCCTTTTTTTCATATTTTTCTCAACTAATTTTTGAGCTTTGCTTCCAGTGCGCTAGGGGCATATCTCCCAATAAACCCAAGGGGTTTAAACCCTGTGAAGAAAAGAACAGACAGATGAACCTCTCTGTCCCATAATTGGTTTGCCTAGGGTCTGGCCATCACTCCAAGGCCTACCCTGGCTCTAAGTCCATGAATCTGAAAGCAATTTGCGAGCGGGTGATGAAGCTCCTGGGCGTAGCAGCAGAAGAGTGCTCCATGCTGAACCTGAGTGAGATGACGGACCGTTCTCCTAGCCGATCCTGTGAATGAACCGTCATCCCACTCAAAATTGTTATCTTCGAAGTAGGGTAAGACCAAGAAGCTCAAGAAGAAGTTAAAGTGTTATTCAGCTTGTCGTAACAAGCGCTGTGCTTCTTGGCCTCACTCCAAACTCCACCCATCGAGCCAGTGGCCAGGCCCGCTCCGCGCTTCTTGAGTTCTCCGGAGCTGCAACACCTCCTGCCCATCTCAAGCAGTTCGATGATGCTATGCCGTTGATCATTTGGTCAGTAGCTCCCTTCTGCACGCCTCCAGACCCCACAGAGCAGAGAGGTGTCCCTGTTGGATTACTGTCAGCTTTGTCCTTTAAACCAGCAGGGCTCTGTAGGAGGCTGGCCTGGCTTGTAGTGGGTACCAAGGGGTACTTACACTCTGTACCAGGTCCAGTTATCCCTTATTAGTGTAGAAGAGGTGTTTCTAGCAGCTTAGGCTGATAGAAGGTAGCTATAGCAGAGCAGCTTAGGCTGAACTAGGAGACATGCAAAGCTCCTACTATACCACTGGTGTCATATGCACAATATCATAAGAAAACACAATACACAGATATACTAAAATAAAGGTACTTTATTTTTATGACAATATGCCAAAAGTATCTCAGTGAGTACCCTCAGTATGAGGATGCCAAATATACACAAGATATATGTACACAATACCAAAAATATGCAGTAATAGCAAAAGGAAGTAATGCAAGCAATGTAAAGTTACAGTAGATTGCAATAGGAGCACATAGGTATAGGGGCAACACAACCCATATACTCAAAGTGGAATGCGAACCACGAGTGGACCCCAAACCTATGTGAGCTTGTAGAGGGTCGCTGGGACTGTAAGAAAACAGTGAGGGTTAGAAAAATAGCCCACCCCAAGACCCTGTAAGATAGGTGTAAAGTGCACCTACAACCCCCAGAGAGCACAGAAGTTGTGATAGGGGGATTCTGCAAGGAGAACGAACACCAGCAATGCAACAACAGTGGATTTCCGGACCTGAGTACCTGTAAGAGAAGGGGACCAAGTCCAAGAGTCGCGACAGTGTCGTGAGTGGGCAGGAGCCCAGGAAATGCCAGCTGAGGGTGCAAGGAAGCTGCCACCGGATGGAAGAAGCTTGGTGTTTTGCAAGAACGAAGAGGACTAGGAACTTCCTCTTTGGAGGATGGATGTCCCACGTCGTGAAGAAGCTTGCAGAGGTGTTCCCACACGGAAAGAACGCAAACAAGCCTTGCTAGCTGCAAGGGTTGCGGTTAGGGTTTTTGGATGCTGCTGTGGCCCAGGAGGGACCAGGATGTCGCCACTTGGATGAGGAGATAGAGGGGGCGCCCAGCAAGTCAGAGAGCCCTCACAGAAGCAGGCAGCACCCGCAGAAGTACTGGAACATGCACTTAGAAGAGGAGTGAACCGGAGTCCACCCGAAGTCAGAAAAGGGAGTCCCACGACACCGGAGGACAACTCAGAAGGTTGTGCACTGCAGGTTAGAGTGTCGGGGACCCAGGCTTGGCTGTGCACGAAGGAAATCCTGGAAGAGTGCACAGGAGCCGGAGCAGCTGCAAATCACGCGGTACCCAGCAATGCAGTCTAGTGTGGGGAGGCAAGGACTTACCTTCACCAAACTTGGACTGAAGAGTCACTTGACTGTGGCAGTCACTTGGACAGAGTTGCTGAGTTCCAGGAGCCACGCTCGTCGTGCTGAGAGGGGACCCAGAGGACCGGTGATGCAGTCTTTTGTTGCCTGCGGTTGCAGGGGGAAGATTCCGTCGACCCACAGGAGATTTCTTCAGAGCTCCTGGTGCAAGAAGGAGACAGGCTACCCCCAGAGCATGCACCACCAGGAAACAGGCGAGAAAGCCAGCAGGATGAAGCGATACAATGTTGCAGTAGTCGTCTTTGCTACTGTGTTGCGGTTTTGCAGGCGTCCTGAGCAGTCAGCGGTCGATCTTTTGGCAGAAGGTGAAGAGGGAGATGCAGAGGAACTCTGATGAGCTCTTACATTTGGTATCTGAAGAATTCCCCAAAGCAGAGACCCTAAATAGCCAGAAAAGGAGGTGTGGCTACCTAGGAAGGAGGATAGGCTAGTAAGAAAGGTAAGAGCCTATCAGAAGGAGTCTCTGTCTGAGGAAGTCCTTTGTTCTGCCTTCCTGGTCCAGGCCTGGCTGGACCCCAGGAGGGCAGAAACCTGTCTGAGGGGTTGGCAGCAGCAGCTGCAGTGAAACCCCGGGAAAGGCAGTTTGGCAGTACCCGGGTCTGTGCTATAGACTCGGGGGATCATGGAATTGTCTCCCCAATGCCAGAATGGCATTGGGGTGACAATTCCATGATCTTAGACATGTTACATGGCCATGTTCGGAGTTACCATTGTGACGCTATACATAGGTAGTGACCTATGTATAGTGCACATGTGTAATGGTGTCCCTGCACTCACAAAGTCCGGGTAATTTGCCCTGAACGATGTGGGGGCACCTTGGCTAATGCCAGGGTGCCCACACACTAAGTAACTTTGCACCCAACCCTCACCTGGTGAAGGTTAGACATATAGGTGACTTATAAGTTACTTAAGTGCAGTGGTAAATGGCTGTGAAATAACGTGGATGTTATTTCACTCAGGCTGCAGTGGCAGGCCTGTGTAAGAATTGTCAGAGCTCCCTATGGGTGGCACAAGAAATGTTGCAGCCCATAGGGATCTACTGGAACCCCAATACCCCGGGTACCTCAGTACCATATACTAGGGAATTATAAGGGTGTTCCAGTATGCCAATGTGAATTGGTGAAATTGGTCACTAGCCTGTTAGTGACAATTTAGAAAGCAGAGAGAGCATAACCACTGAGGTTCTGGTTAGCAGAGCCTCAGTGAGACAGTCATCACACAGGGAACACATACAGGGCATACTTATGAGCACTGGGGCCCTGGCTGGCAGGGTCCCAGTGACACATACACTAAAACAACATATATACAGTGAAATATGGGGGTAACATGCCAGGCAAGATGGTACTTTCCTACAGGCTCTCTGGGTTCCCTTGATATGGATGGATGCCAACACAGTTGCTGCCACCATTCCCGTCACAGCCTAGCTGACACCGTCCCCAGTGCTACTTGCACCAATCGAAGAAGAATTTATTCTTCTCTCTGACTCTGAGACTGCGCCGCCTCGGCCCTGCTCAGTTTAGACATCGACACCGTCTGCATGTTGTCAACTTTCCTTGGACTTGCTACCCCTGAAATAGACTTTTTTTTCAAGAACAAGATGATGATGAAGAGGGTTATGGCTTCCTGGAGGACCATTCTTAACTTGAAGGAAAGCTGGTAAGAGGAGCTGGGTGACGCCATTGACCAGATACCGCTCCAGACTCTGGCTTCACGGAGGAAGGTGCATCTTTTGCGATAGTGATGCAGAAGGAAGCAGAGGTCCTTGACCAACAACTACCGTCCGTCAAAGTCAAGACCAATTACTTGAGGTGCTACTGCTGCAGCGTAAGCTTTGCGGAGGCCCTGCTCCTCTTTAATGAGGCCCAGAATGGTTCACTACTGGCATCGCTCCTCCCCCAGAGACCCAGCCTTCCTCTCTCAACCTCCCACTCCTGGGAGCCTGACGGTGCAGGCCTTGAAAGCCAAGGCCGACCCAGGCACATTCTCTGCTATCCCACCTGATAAGGAATCCAAGAGGCTGAATACCTTTTCGGAGGTGGATCTTCTTTTCCGCCAGCTTGGCATTGCGGTCAGTAAACACCATTATGTCTCCTGGGCTGATACACCCACACTTTCTGGCATTTGTTTACGCAGTTGCTGCCCATGCTTCCTGAAGCGGGCCGAGGCAATCTGAACCATGCATTGATTGATGGCTGGGACACAGCGAAGTTCACCATTCGGTATGGATTGGATAACACTGACTCAATATTCCATTAGGTTTTCCAGGGATGTCAAATTGTCTCTTTAGACAAGCCCTTTGATGGTTCCCACCTATTTAATGATATGTCTGACATGGCCCTCAAGGGCTTCAAAAAGAGCCTAGTTACCAGCCTCTCCTTGGGTTCCTAGCTGTAATTCCTTCGCCCCTTCTGTGGCCACACCCAAAGCTCCTCTTGACATCCAGAATACCAATCTAACGCCCAGGCCAGCATGCTCCAGAGTCCTTTTGTGGCTGGGGCAGATGTGGATCCCACAGAAGACACAGAGCTTACACACAGTGTACTGTCCAGCCCCACCACCCATTCAGCTGCCGCTGCCTCAAAACCTTTTTTATTAGGTCCTTAACACACCACACCCTTCCTGTTGGAGTAGGATCAGCACCACCTACCCTTATGGCAAGCAATAACCTTCAACAAATTGGTGCTGCAACTTGTGCAGAGGGGTTATGCACTTCCATTCCTGGAAATTCCCACCCTTGCCACCATCCCAAAATAGCTGCCAGAGAACCATTTCTCCCTGCTCTGTCAGGAAGTACAGCCACTGATGGCTAAAACAGCCATTGAGAGGGTGCCAGCATCTGAAGTAGCTCATAGTCGTTATTCCAGCAACTTCCTGGTGCTCAAAGAAATACTGAGGCTATCGCCTTATTCTAGATCTTCGCCCTCTCAACGCCTTTCTACAGAAAGAGAATTTCAAGATGCTTATTTTGGCTCAAATCGTGTCTGCCTTTGACCTCAGATACTGGATGGTAGTGTTGGACCTTCGGGACACATATTTCAACATAACCGTTTTGCAGGTCCATGTGGTGTTAACCGCAAAAACCACTAGAAGAGTAATATTGACCAACAAGCAGCTGCACTGGTGTTAGTGAATAGAATGTAAGGATACAGCACTCTGCCTCTCAGTGGTCCTGTTACTCAGAGACCATATACCCAATACAAAATCCGTACATAAAAGGCAGTGATAAGGTAGTCCAAAGAAATTTCCTTGAATGTTTAAAAAATCCAATAATACTAGAACATTTCTTATAAGTATTGTCGTATAGAAGTACAGTCTTTCTTAAAAATCCAATGAGGCGGGAGCCATGATATTGTGTTGCAATCCAAAATTGTTTCTTTATACCTTTAATGATCATTCAGCATCTGCCCACCCAACGTGTTTCGTCCCCTAGGCAGGACTCTATCAGGATTTTTATTCACTTTTTTACTGTTTCTCTGATGATTCCTCTTCTCTGCCACATGTCCAACACTGCTCATGATTCCTTCTCCCCAGTAGGTCCAGTGGAGTTTGCAAACAAGGACATAGATTCTCCTGTTGACATGCCGAGGCTCCACAGACTGTATTTTTTACGATAAGAAATAAGAAATGTTGTGGTATTACTGGATTTTTTTAACCCTCAAAGAGATTTCTTTGGACTACATAGGTACTCCCTTTTATGTACGGATTTTGGTGTTAACCGCAATTCGTGATAGCCAGGAGCATTTCCAGTTCACTGGGCTCTCCTTCAGCCTCACCAGCCCCACTCGGGTGTTAACAAAAGTAATCAAGGTGTTTGTAGCTCATCTGTGAAGGTCAGTGGTTCCAGTCTCCCCCTACCTCCTAGACTGACTGTTGAAGACTGGCTCATCCCAGGCAGTCATCACCCACCTTCGGACTATGGTGAACCTTCTCCATTCAGTAGGGTTCAATATGAACATGTCGAAGTCACTCTTGACTACTTCTCATCAGAGCCATTCTAAAATTGGTGCAGTTTTGCACCTATCCTCCAGAACGAAGAATGTAGGCCATTAAGGCTATGATCCAGATGTTTCAGCCTCACACCTGGATTTCGGTGAGACTAACATTGAAGCTCCTTGGATTGATGGCCTTCTGTATCCTGCAGTAAAGCACACCAGAGGGCATATGCGGGGTCTGCCGTGGGACTTTAAATCCCAGTGAGCACAGCATCAGGGGAATATTTCTGATCTGGTCCAGATTTTAGAGATGACTGCAAAATGTCTGCAGTGGTGGTTGTTGAATGAGGTTTGGTCAACAGTAGACCCTCTTCCTTCCCCACCCGAGACTGACAGTGATGACCAGTGCATCACTACTGGGAAGGGGTGGCCACTTGAGGACCACAAATCGTGTCTACATCCGGAGATGGCTCAAGGTATCTTTTTGAATGGGGAGACCTTGGCTTGATCTGTTTGCTACCACCAGGGAACATGCTATGTCAGTGCATCTGCGCATTGGAGTTTCCAAGAGGCTTTTGACCAGAGGTACATTTCAATTAGACTGGAACCTGTAATCCCGTACTCCTTTCTTCCAATACAACTCCAGCCCTGGGCTTTCCGGAAGATCAGAACCAACTGGGCCAAAGTCATCCTGGTGGTTCCGGACTGGGCAAGAAGTGTTCCCCAACTTCAGAGGATGAATCTCTGTCCTCCGATCAGGCTGTCCTTTTGGGAGGAACTTCTGTCGCAGCAACAGGGAAGGTTTCTACACTGAACTTGCGCATGCTCCACCTTCATGCTCAGAGAGTGAGTGGCGACTGGTAAATGCTTCTGGGATTTTCCTCCTGAGATCTGTGCTGTGATCCTGGCAGCCAGGTGTCCATTAACAACTGTATACTACTGCTGATGGGACAAATGTGTGGGTTGTTGTTTGTCCTATAATATTCACCCACATTCTGCCCCTTGTTGGAGGTGCTGTAGTTTATGCTGCCATTAGTTTAAAGTTTAAACGTCCACTATTGCTGCTTTTTTTGCGGCTACCACATCAGCCCTCGCTGGTAAAGTGACCTGTTGTGACACTTTTCCTTAAGGGTCTGCAACGCATTTTCCACCTACCCCTTCTGTCATGCCTCAATGTAACCTCAGTATGGTTCTGACGTTCCTTGTGTGTACCCCATTTGAACCCCTAGGTAGCTGTCCTCTGTCTACTGATCCTTAAGACAGTATTTTTGGTGGCCCTTACATTGGCTAGGAGAGTCAGTGAGCTTCAAACTATTTTGTTTACACCTCCATACACCAGCTTCTGCACAGACAAACTCGTTTTTTGGACTTGTGCCTCCTTTCTGCCAAAAGTGGTGACTTACCCCATGCCAACCAAGGCATCCATTTTTCACCCTAACTTATTCTTCTAAGGAAGAAGAGAGTCCATCGTTTGGGCCCAAAAAGAGTTCTCTTTGTTTACATTGATCACACCAAAGAACACTGGGTGAATGATCAGCTCTTCATTGGGTTCGTGGGAGTGAAAAAAGGTATGGTGGTGCAGAAACTGACCATTTTTTGATGGATTGTTCTCTTCATCAAAATCTGCTACCTGCAATTTAAAAAGCAGCCTCCTTAGGATTTTCAGGCCCATTCCACAAAGGCCATGGTTACTACTACTGTATTAGCACTCGGGGTACCTGTCCAGGACATCTGCCAGGCTGCTACTTGGGCATCACTCCATACATTCAGGAAGCAGTACTGCTTTGACAGTCAGGTTCGTTGGGACGGCTGCTTTGCCTGTTCAATCCTCCAGGATTTCCTCGTTTGAGCAGTTCACAGATCCACCTCCGGGAAGGTATTGCTTGGGTATCCATTTTAAGGTGAGGGAGTTTGTATCAGAAGAACAAGTTACCATCGGTAATTCTTTTCTGTCTCAGACTTCATCTAACCACAGATTCCTCACTGCTACTCCCTTCCTCCCCATTCTGCAAAATGGGCTGTAAACCCAAAAGCCTTTGTTATAGTGTGCACACTGGTTGTACCCAGTTCATTTGAAACTTTGAGTTTTTGCCTCATAAATAGTCATGAAAGAAACTTATGCCAGCGCACCAGGGTGGTGCCTATAAAAGCACCGCACATGTGACTTTCATCTGACACCCGTGGAACATTCTGTGGTGGGATAATCTTTACCAGAAAAAGTGGTACCAAGGATAATTAACTTGTTCTTTTGGTTTTGAAAATGGGTGAAGTGTCTTTAAGTTCCCTTCGTCTCTAAAGCATGTAGGCAGATACATCTTGAAATATCATTTTATCTTCAATTAGTATGTTGTCCTTTTGCCTTTCAGCTGGAAATATGTGATTTTATTTATTTTTTAATTAACCCTCGTCAAACCATCCAGTTTGATGTTTGTTTTCTCCTGGAATTCAGAATGTAGTCTGTGTCCTGTCTCATGTAAATTCAATATCTTGATGTCCTTTCAAGAGTGTGCAAAATAGTTTCTGAATGTACAGGGTAAGTTAGGATTCTGGGATTTCTGCATTTACCACCTTATTGCGTAAATTGTTACTCCTAGATCAGTTTTTGCAGCCATCAATATTATCTTGAATCATTTGTTAAAACCTTTCCAGACTAGCTAGCCATTCAAAAGAGGGTGTCCTGTTGATGTGCCTGTTCTGCTACTGAGGGTTAAAGCTCATCAACTCTAGATGATTATCTACTTTAGAAAGTTATTTGGCAAAATCATGTCATGGACATTTCAATTCAGATTTCCTGCATAATTAGTTAAAATTCCCATTTGTTGTCTGTGTCTTGGTTTTGAGGGTTTATGTTAGGCACAATGTTTTTTTATGGTCTATCTCCTAAGTGTCGTTCTAAGTCTCTATTCTGTGGGGTTTTAGGGCAGAGGCTGAATGCTGGTCATTCTGCTCTAGGTAGCGCAGGTGCAACCAGAATCTTTTAGGAGCCTATGAAACCTGGATTAACCTCTGGTGTCTGAACTAAATAAATACAAGCTTGGTTCAGGCTTCTTGCTTTCAGCACAGATTTAGGAATCATTCATGCTCGTCTCCCTTTTACCCATGACTTCTGTATGCCTCGTGTGGTCTTATTTTATTTGCTTCCTTTGCTGTTGTTATTTTATTTTGTTGTAAAAGCATGGGTGTCTTTGTAGAGCCAATTTTAGAGGTAGTATTTTGGCTACTAGTGAGTCTTCCAACCACATCCACTATATATCAAAAGGATTGGGTTTCTTTATATTGTTTCCAGGAACAGTGGTTGGTTTGCGGCTCCACTTGTATTGCTCCTGTGGTGAATGCATAACACCTCACTTCTAACTGGGTTTTCTCTACCTAAGGTTTTGGTCAAGCGCACCACTGGTGTGTATGCAGATTGCACTGTGCTGTTACTGTAGTTAGGGTTGTGAGTCCTGCCTTGGTTCAGTTGGCCATCTTTAGGGCTGGGGAAACGCTAGTACGTCCCTTCTTTTTGGCTCAAGGCAGCTCATCTGGCAGTCGGACTCAGTGCAGTTGCAAATTCATTGGGGGCAGAGCTGGGAGCTGTACTGTCATTTCACCTTATGCTTTCCTTTGTTTTTCCCACTATTTGATGCATTGGTCATCTTGTATTTACAGGGGCTGGAAGGCAGCCGGTACATGTTTAGACAAATGTACAATTAGGTGTGCCTCTCAGGGGAATCTGACAACATTGCTAGAGGCACTAGGTTTTCTGTTCCTATGAACTTCTTTTGTGTTGCTGATTACTTCACTAAGGCTTGGAAGCTGCACAATTTCTCAGACGGGAAGCAGAAGTGTTGTCCCCACCATAACCATGCCCCCTCCTAGACATGCCTCTTAATTGAGAAGTAATTGAAGGATTGAGGAAATGCTTTGTAAAATGATCAAGGCAGATAGAGAAACAGTGATGGCGATGAAAGCCCCATTGTCGCTGGTATACCTTTAATGGTGGCAAGAGCAACATTTTTACTCAGCGAATCTCACTAATCTTTAATACAACAATTATTCCCTTCGCTGGTCTGCATGTACCAACAGTAACCAGAACATACCAGAAAAGTGAACCACATTCTAGCATTGACAGAAATATAATGGTCATAACTGCCATTCTGTTGGGTTGAGTCTGTCAACCACCTTTGGTAGCTGGAGATTGAACTTAAGCACTCCTCTACAAAGGCTAAATAATATATCTGGTAGAGACTTCTAATTGGAGATTCCTTACCTTAGAATTTTCCTCAGGGGTCAGTCTGGATCCCGTGATTTTTCTCAAACAGTACCCTTCCATGCTGTTAAGTGGTGTTGGTCGGCTCTGTCGTTGGCATCTCGTTCGCCGGATTTGATGTGGTGGGACCCATATAGACACCACCACAGTGCGCTGGCATCAGTTCTTTCTGCGCAGATCCGAAGAAGAGCTACCACTACAGTCACTTTTTGACTGGACTTTTTGACTTTTGTCAAAGCCTTTTTTTGACACTAATGGTGCATTGAGATGTCGTCAAGGAAAACTGGGTTCAAGCCCTGCTGCTCAGATGCTGTCTGTAACGGATCGGCACCTCAAATGTTTGTGGTGTTTGGAGCATGACCACAAGACGAAGTTGTAATCAGAGTGCTGGACCATGGATCCGAAAGGTTTGAGGGAGCGGGGTCCCTAAAGCTCATGGCGGCCTGTCGCTCAGCTCCGCGTCCCTCTCAGTTGAAAGGGAGGTCCCGAGAACAGTTGCGGAGCCCCCATTCTTTCTCGGCCCACTCGGAATGCTGGGGACTATCAGGTAATCACAAGAAGCTGTCGAAGAAGAGCAATCACCGTTCAACTTCACTCCATTGGTCGGCTAAGCGATGCAGGAAAAGGAGCATCGTTTCTCTAGGCCTCCGTCCTCGGAGCCTGTTTCTGAGTCAGCTCTCTTCCTCCCTGAGTTTGCAGGTACTGAGTCACTTCTGCCAAACTTCATGAGTTCTACAAGGCCACGTGTATTTGCGCAGTCTGACTCCACTGGAGCGCCTTTGGGCCCCACAGACTTGGTAGAGGCACCCTCAGGTTCTAGACCGGTAGCCTCGGCTTCAGAGGGCAACCAGGGGATCCGTTCCCAGATCTGAACCAGATGTTGTTAAAGGTGCCCTAAGTGGGAAGGGTATGCCCAGACGTGGGTCCCGTGCTCTCTGTGCCACTGGATTCAAGCTGGAGTGGCTGATGAAGGGTGATACCCTAAAACTGGTCCCAAGATGCTTTTTCTGGTCGAGGGAGAACCAGGCCTTGCAGTTCAGACTGGGCTGTTCCCATAGGGAACAGGGTCAAGACTGATTTGTATATGGCTGGGTCCAAAGTGGGGTGGCATGAGGAGTAAAAGAATGATGGATTAAACTCAGATCTGTGGTTGGGGGTGAGTGTTTGAAAAATGTCAGCACTCCGTCCATCATCCTTTTGTGTTGCTATACTTTCTTCAGCCCAGCGGGGCTCTGCTTTGGGATCCCTCAAAGGTTATTTATCTGCTATCTCTGTTTTTCTAAGATTACCTGACCAACCCACCTTGTTTAAATGTCCTATTGTCATTAGATTCCTGAAGGGTCTTACCCATATGTTCCCTACTTCACCATTCATAATGCTCCAGTGGGATTTGAACCTGGTTCTTACTTTCCTAATGGGTGCTCCTTTTGAGCCACTTCATAAGTGTCCGCTCATGTTTCTCACTTTAAAAACAGCCTTCCTTTTGGTCATTACTTATGCCCACAGAGTGAGTGAGCTTCAGGCACTATCCTCAAAGCCACCCTACCTTTCCATCTATCCTGACAAGGTAGTACTTCGCATTAGGGCTTGTTTTTTGCCAAAAGTTGTCACGCCCTTTCATGTAGGCTAATCCATCACCTTGCCTACTTTTTACACCCCCCACACCCTTCTAAGGAGGAGGAGACACTCCATTGCCTGGACCCAAAAAGAGCGTGCTGTTCTACCTTCATCTTACCAAAGAGTACTGGGTGGACGATCAACTCTGTGAGTTATGTGGGTGCGATGAAAGATCGGGCAGGCCAGAAGAGAACTATTTCCAGATAGATTGTTCTCCGCATTAAAATGTGCTACAAATTGTCTAAAAATCAACCCCTGGAGGGTTTGCATGCTCATTCTACCAGAGCAACAGCTGCAACCACTGCGTTAGCATGCAGAGTTCCAGTCCTGGACATCTGTTAAGAAGCAACGTGGGCATTACTACACATGTTCATAAAACACTTCTGCCTGGACAGTCAGGTCTGGAGGGACAGGTACTTTGCCAGTTTAGTCCTGCAGGACTTCCTAGTATGATCTTTGTTCGCATGCCCATCTCCAGGGATGATATTTCTTCGGTATCTATTCTAAGTAAGGAATCTGCAACTAGGCGTCTCTAGCAGATGAACAAGTTACATACCCTGTAGGAGGCTGGCCTGGCTTGTAGTGGGTACCAGAGGTACTTACACCTTGTGCCAGGTCCAGTTCTCCCTTATTAGTGTAGAAGAGGTGTTTCTAGCAGCTTAGGCTGATAAAAGGTAGCTATGGCAAAGCAGCTTAGGCTGAACTAGGAGACATGTAAAGCTCCTACTATACCACTGGTGTCATATGCACAATATCATAAGAAAACACAATACACAGAAGTACTAAAAATAAAGGTACTTTATTTTTATGACAATATGCCAAAAGTATCTAAGTGAGTACCCTCAGTATGAGGATAAGTTATATACACAAGATATATGTACACAACTAAAATTATGCAGGTAATAGCAAGAAAAGTAATGCAAGCAGTGTAAAGTTACAATAGATTGCAATGGGAGCACATAGGTATAGGGGCAACACAAACCATATACTCCAAAAGTGGAATGCGAACCACGAATGGACCCCAAACCTATGTGAGCTTGTAGAGGGTCGCTGGGACTGTAAGAAAACAGTGAGGGTTAGAAAAATAGCCCACCCCAAGACTCTGAAAGGTAGGTGTAAAGTGCACCTACTACCCCCAGAGTGCACAGAAGTCGTGATAGGGGATTCTGCAAGGAAGAACAAACACCAGCAATGCAACAACAGTGGATTTCCGGACCTGAGTACCTGTACGACGAAGGGACCAAGTCAAATAGTCGCGACAGTGTCGAGAGTGGGCAGGAGCCCAGGAAATTCCAGCTGAGGGTGCAAGGAAGCTGCCACCTGTTGGAAGAACCTTGGCCATCAAAGCATTTCCAGAGGCTAGGGGAGGCTACTCCTCCCCAGCTCTGGCACCTTTTTCCAAAGGCAGAGGGTGTAACACCCTCTCTCTGAGGAAGTCCTTTGTTCTGCCTTCCTGGGCCAGGCCTGGTTGGACCCCAGGAGGGCAGAAACCTGTCTGAGGGGTTGGCAGCAGCAGCAGCTGCAGTGAAACCCCGGGAAAGGCAGTTTGGCAGTACCCGGGTCTGTGCTAGAGGCTTGGGGTGACAATTCCATGATCTTAGACATGTTACATGGCCATGTTCGGAGTTACCATTGTGACGCTATACATAGGTAGTGACCTATGTATAGTGCACACGTGAAATGGTGTCCCCGCACTCACAAACTCCTGGGAATTTACCCTGAACGATGTGAGAGCACCTTGGCTAGTGCCAGGGTGCCCACTGTAGGAGGCTGGACTGGCTTGTAGTGAGTACCAAGGGGTACTTGCACCAGGCCCAGTTATCCCTTATTAGTGTATAGGGTGTCTAGCAGCTTAGGCTGATAGATAATGGTAGCTTAGCAGAGCAGCTTAGGCTGAACTAGGAGACGTGTGAAGCTACTACAGTACCACTTAGTGTCATATGCACAATATCATAAGAAAACACAATACACAGTTATACTAAAAATAAAGGTACTTTATTTTTATGACAATATGCCAAAGTATCTTAGAGTGTACCCTCAGTGAGAGGATAGGAAATATACACAAGATATATATACACAATAGCAAAAATATGCAGTATAGTCTTAGAAAACAGTGCAAACAATGTATAGTTACAATAGGATGCAATGGGGAAACATAGGGATAGGGGCAACACAAACCATATACTCCAAAAGTGGAATGCGAACCACGAATGGACCCCAAACCTATGTGACCTTGTAGAGGGTCGCTGGGACTATTAGAAAATAGTGAGAGTTAGAAAAATAACCCTCCGCAAGACCCTGAAAAGTGAGTGCAAAGTGCCCTACAGTTCCCCTAAGGACAAAGAAGTCGTGTTAGAGGAATAATGCAGGAAAGACACAAACCAACAATGCAACAACTGTGGATTTCCAATCTAGGGTACCTGTGGAACAAGGGGACCAAGTCCAAAAGTCACAAGCAAGTCGGAGATGGGCAAATGCCCAGGAAATGCCAGCTGCGGGTGCAAAGAAGCTTCTACTGGACAGAAGAAGCTGAGGTTTCTGCAGGAACGAAAAGGGCTAGAGACTTCCCCTTTGCTGGACGGATCCCTCTTGCCGTGGAGAGTCGTGCAGAAGTGTTTTCCCGCCGAAAGAACGCCAACAAGCCTTGCTAGCTGCAAATTCTGCGGTAAGCGTTTTTGGACGCTGCTGTGGCCCTGGAGGGATCAGGAGGTCGCAAATTGGACCAGGAGAGAGAGGGGACGTCGAGCAAGACAAGGAGCCTTCTCAGCAGCAGGTAGCACCCGGAGAAGTGCCAGAAACAGGCACTACGAGGATGCGTGAAACGGTGCTCACCCAAAGTCGCACAAAGGAGTCCCACGTCGCCGGAGACCAACTTAGAAAGTCGTGCAATGCAGGTTAGAGTGCCGTGGACCCAGGCTTGGCTGTGCACAAAGGATTTCCGCCGGAAGTGCACAGGGGCCGGAGTAGCTGCAAAAGTCGCGGTTCCCAGCAATGCAGCCCAGCGAGGTGAGGCAAGGACTTACCTCCACCAAACTTGGACTGAAGAGTCACTGGACTGTGGGGGTCACTTGGACAGAGTCGCTGGATTCGAGGGACCTCACTCGTCGTGCTGAGAGGAGACCCAAGGGACCGGTAATGCAGCTTTTTGGTGCCTGCGGTTGCAGGGGGAAGATTCCGTCGACCCACAGGAGATTTCTTCGGAGCTTCTGGTGCAGAGAGGAGGCAGACTACCCCCACAGCATGCACAAGCAGGAAAACAGTCGAGAAGGCGGCAGGATCAGCGTTACAGAGTTGCAGTAGTCGTCTTTGCTACTATGTTGCAGGTTTGCAGGCTTCCAGCGCGGTCAGCAGTCGATTCCTTGGCAGAAGGTGAAGAGAGAGATGCAGAGGAACTCGGATGAGCTCTTGCATTCGTTATCTAAAGTTTCCCCAAAGACAGAGACCCTAAATAGCCAGAAAAGAGGGTTTGGCTACCTAGGAGAGAGGATAGGCTACTAACACCTGAAGGAGCCTATCAGAAGGAGTCTCTGACGTCACCTGGTGGCACTGGCCACTCAGAGCAGTCCAGTGTGCCAGCAGCACCTCTGTTTCCAAGATGGCAGAGGTCTGGAGCACACTGGAGGAGCTCTGGACACCTCCCAGGGGAGGTGCAGGTCAGGGGAGTGGTCACTCCCCTTTCCTTTGTCCAGTTTCGCGCCAGAGCAGGGCTAAGGGGTCCCCTGAACCGGTGTAGACTGGCTTATGCAGAATTGGGCACATCTGTGCCCAACAAAGCATTTCCAGAGGCTGGGGGAGGCTACTCCTCCCCTGCCTTCACACCATTTTCCAAAGGGAGAGGGTGTAACACCCTCTCTCAGAGGAAGTCCTTTGTTCTGCCATCCTGGGCCAGGCCTGGCTGGACCCCAGGAGGGCAGATGCCTGTCTGAGGGGTTGGCAGCAGCAGCAGCTGCAGTGAAACCCCAGGAAGGGCAGTTTGGCAGTACCAGGGTCTGTGCTACAGACCACTGGGATCATGGGATTGTGCCAACTATGCCAGGATGGTATAGAGGGGGCAATTCCATGATCATAGACATGTTACATGGCCATATTCGGAGTTACCATTGTGAAGCTACATATAGGTAGTGACCTATATGTAGTGCACGCGTGTAATGGTGTCCCCGCACTCACAAAGTTCAGGGAATTGGCTCTGAACAATGTGGGGGCACCTTGGCTAGTGCCAGGGTGCCCTCACACTAAGTAACTTTGCACCTAACCTTTACCAGGTAAAGGTTAGACATATAGGTGACTTATAAGTTACTTAAGTGCAGTGTAAAATGGCTGTGAAATAACGTGGACGTTATTTCACTCAGGCTGCAGTGGCAGACCTGTGTAAGAATTGTCAGAGCTCCCTATGGGTGGCAAAAGAAATGCTGCAGCCCATAGGGATCTCCTGGAACCCCAATACCCTGGGTACCTCAGTACCATATACTAGGGGATTATAAGGGTGTTCCAGTAAGCCAATGTAAATTGGTAAAAATGGTCACTAGCCTGTTAGTGACAATTTGGAAAGAAATGAGAGAGCATAACCACTGAGGTTCTGGTTAGCAGAGCCTCAGTGAGACAGTTAGTCACTACACAGGTAACACATTCAGGCACACTTATGAGCACTGGGGCCCTGGGTTACCAGGGTCCCAGTGACACATACAACTAAAACAACATATATACAGTGAAAAATGGGGGTAACATGCCAGGCAAGATGGTACTTTCCTACACAACCCCCCCCCAAACGAAGGACAATAAGACTAGCCATGACCTGATGAGTCTTCATTGTCTAAGTGGAAATATCTGGAGAGTCCATCTGCATTGGAGTGGCTACTCCCAGGTCTATGTTCCACTGTATAGTCCATTCCCTGTAGGGATATGGACCACCTCAACAATTTAGGATTTTCACCTTTCATTTGTTTTAGCCAAAGTAGAGGTTTGTGGTCTGTCTGAACAATGAAGTGAGTGCCAAACAGGTATGGCCTCAACTTCTTCAGAGCCCAGACCACAGCAAAGGCCTCCCTCTCAATGGCAGACCAACGCTTTTCTCTAGGGGTCAACCTCCTACTAATAAAAGCAACAGGTTGATCCTGGCCCTCAGAATTAAGTTGTGATAGGACTGCCCCTACTCCTAATTCAGATGCATCAGTTTGGACATAGAATTTTTTAGAGTAACAAGGGCTTTTCAGGACAGGTGCAGAGCACATGGCCTGCTTCAGCTCCTCAAAAGCTTTCTGACAGTTTGCTGTCCATAATACCTTTTTAGGCATTTTCTTGGATGTGAGGTCATTAAGAGGGGCTGCAATGGAGCCATAGTTCTTAATAAACCTCCTGTAATACCCAGTGAGGCCTAGGAAGGCTCTCACCTGAGTCTGAGTGGTAGGGGGAACCCAATCAATAATTGTTTGGATTTTCCCCTGAAGTGGTGCAATCTGTTCCCCACCAACAAGGTGTCCCAGATAAACCACCTTACCCTGCCCTATCTGGCACTTTGAAGCCTTGATAGTGAGGCCTGCCTTTTGCAGGGCCTCCAAAACTTTCCATAGGTGGACCAGGTGATCATCCCAGCTGGAGCTAAAGACAGCTATATCGTCCAAATATGCTGCACTGAAAGCTTCCAGCCCTTGCAGGACTGTGTTCACCAACCTCTGAAAAGTGGCAGGTGCATTTTTCAAACCAAAAGGCATTACAGTAAACTGGTAATGTCCTCCAATGGTTGAAAATGCAGTCTTAGGTTTAGCATCTTCTGACAATTTGATCTGCCAATACCCTGCAGTCAAGTCAAAAGTGCTTAGATACTTAGCAGATGCCAGTGTATCTATGAGCTCATCTGCCCTGGGTATAGGGTGAGCATCAGTTTTGGTTACCAAGTTGAGACCTCTATAGTCTACACAAAACCGCATTTCCTTCTTTCCATCTTTGGAATGGGGTTTTGGTACCAGTACCACAGGAGAAGCCCATGGACTGTCAGAGTGCTCAACCACTCCTAGTTCTAACATTTTCTGGACCTCTTGCTTTATGCAGTCCCTGACATGGTCAGGCTGCCTATAGATCTTACTTTTGACAGGTAAACTGTCTCCTGTATCTATAGTGTGCTCACACCAAGAAGTGGTACCTGGCACAGTAGAGAAGAGTTCAGAGAATTGATCTAGGAGGTTTATGCAATTGTCTTTCTGCTCAGCAGTAAGACAATCAGCCAAAACTACACCTTCCACCAGAGCATCTTGTTCTGTGGAAGAGAAGAGATCAGGTAGAGGATCACTGTCTTCTTCCTGTCCCTCATCAGTTGCCATGAGCAGGGTGAGATCAGCCCTGTCATAGTAGGGTTTCAGGCGGTTGACATGGAGCACCCTAAGGGGACTCCTGGCAGTGCCTAAGTCAACTAAATAGGTGACTTTTCCCTTCTTTTCAACAATTGTGTGGGGACCACTCCATTTATCTTGGAGTGCTCTTGGGGCCACAGGCTCCAAGACCCACACTTTCTGCCCTGGTTGGTACTGAACCAAAACAGCCTTCTGATCATGCCATTGCTTCTGGAGCTCTTGGCTGGCCTGAAGGTTTTTACTGGCCTTTTTCATGTACTCAGCCATCCTTGATCTGAGGCCAAGTACATAATCCACAATATCCTGCTTAGGAGCTTTTAAAGGTTGTTCCCAACCCTCCTTTACAAGTGTGAGTGGACCCCTAACAGGGTGTCCAAAAAGAAGTTCAAAGGGGCTGAAGCCCACTCCTTTCTGGGGTACCTCCCTGTAGGCAAAAAGGAGGCATGGTAGAAGGATATCCCATCTCCTGCGGAGTTTTTCAGGGAGACCCATAATCATGCCTTTGAGAGTTTTATTAAATCTCTCCACCAGTCCATTTGTTTGTGGATGATAGGGTGTTGTGAACTTGTACGTTACACCACACTCCTTCCACATGGCCTTTAAGTATGCAGACATGAAATTGCTTCCCCTGTCTGATACTACTTCCTTTGGGAAGCCCACCCTGGAAAATATTCCCAGGAGGGCCTTTGCCACTGCAGGTGCTGTAGTGGTCCTTAAAGGAATAGCTTCAGGATATCTTGTGGCATGGTCCACTACCACTAAGATGAATCTATTGCCTGAAGCAGTAGGAGGGTCAAGGGGGCCAACTATGTCAACCCCTACCCTTTCAAAGGGAACCCCAACCACAGGCAGTGGAATAAGGGGTGCCTTTGGGGTGCCACCTGTCTTGCCACTGGCTTGACAGGTTTCACAGGACTTACAAAATTCCTTTGTGTCCTCAGACATCCTAGGCCAATGAAACAATGGAACCAGTCTGTCCCAAGTTTTCATTTGACCCAAGTGTCCAGCTAGGGGAATGTCATGTGCCAGGGTTAGGAGGAACTTTCTGTACTCCTGAGGAATCACTAATCTCCTGGCAGCTCCAGGTTTAGGATCCCTATGCTCAGTGTACAAGAGGTTGTCCTCCCAGTAAACTCTGTGAGAGTCACTGACATCCCCATTAGCCTGTTTGACAGCTTGCTGTCTGAGACCCTCTAATGTGTGACAGGTTTGCTGTGACACACTCAGCTCCTCCCTGGCAGGCCCCCCATCACCCAAAAGCTCAGCAGTGTCTGCTTCCAGCTCCTCTGGTGTAGGTTCTGCACAGGGAGGGAATTCTTCTTCCTCAGAAGTAGAATCCACTGTAGAGGGAGGGATAGTAGGAAGTGGTTTGCTTCTACTAGCCCTAGCTTTAGGGAGCACTTGGTCCATTGTTCCAGGATCCAAGCTTCCCTGTCCTTTTTGCTTTTTGGCCTGAGCCCTTGTCAAAGCAAAAATATGCCCTGGGATGCCCAGCATTGCTGCATGGGCCTCCAACTCCACATCTGACCAAGCTGATGTCTTCAAATCATTCCCTAATAGACAGTCTACAGGTAAATCTGAAGCTACCACAACTTTCTTTGGACCAGTAACCCCCCCCCAGTTGAGATTAACAACAGCCATGGGGTGGCTAAGTGTGTTGTTGTGAGCATCGGTTACTTGGTACTGGTGACCAAGTAGGTGTTGTTCAGGGTGGACCAGTTTCTCTATGACCATAGTCACACTGGCTCCAGTGTCCCTGTAGGCCTGAACCTCAACACCATTTATTAGGGGTAGCTGCTTGTACTTATCCATATTAAGGGGACAAGCAGCTAAGGTGGCTAAATCAATAGCCCCCTCAGAGACTATCACAGCCTCTGTGGCCTCCCTAGCAAGGCCAACCCCAACTAAGTTACCAATAGTGAGCCCAGCTACTCCCTTGGATTGGCTATTAGTAGTTTTGCTCCCACCACCACTGCTATTAGTAGGGACACTAGGTGTAGCAGTAGGGGTTGTAGTGGTAGGAGGCTTGGTGCCTTTCTTTGGATAACTGGGATCTGTTGTCCAATGGCCTTTTATTTTACATAAATAGCACCATGGTTTCTTTTCCTTGTTCTGATTAAAAGAGGATTTTGGCCCACCACCCCCACCAGAGTGTTTTTGTGGGCCTGATGAAGACTCATTTTTAGATTTGTCCCCACCCTGGTCAGAAGACTTACCATCCTTCGTTGTGTTGCCATCTTTGTCACCCCCTGTATGAACTTTTCTGTTCACCCTTGTTCTGACCCATTTGTCTGCCTTCTTTCCCAATTCTTGGGGAGAGGTCAGATCAGAGTCCACCAAGTACTGGTGCAACAAATCAGACACACAATTATTAAGAATATGCTCTCTCAGGATCAAGTTATACAGGCTGTCATAATCAGTAACTTTACTGCCATGTAACTACCCCTCCAAGGCCCTCACTGAATGGTCAATGAAATCAACCCAGTCTTGTGAAGACTCCTTTTTGGTCTCTCTGAACTTTATCCTGTATTGTTCAGTGGTTAAGCCATAACCATCCAGGAGTGCATTCTTAAGAACTTGGAAATTATTAGCATCATTTTCTTTCACAGTAAGGAGCCTATCCCTACCTTTTCCACTAAATGATAGCCATAGGATAGCAGCCCACTGCCTTTGAGGGACATCCTGTACAACACAGGCCCTCTCAAGTGCAGCAAACCACTTGTTAATGTCATCCCCCTCCTTATAACGGGGAACTATCTTGTGCAGATTCCTGGAATCATGCTCTTTTGCAGGATGACTATGGGGAATACTGCTGCTGCCACCATGGGTTTCTAAACCCAGTTTCTGTCTCTCCTTCTCTACTTCTAAAGTCTGTCTATCCAAATCCAGCTGTTGCTTCTTGAGCTTCAGTCTGGTTTGTTCCACTCTCAATCTATTGAGCTCCCTTTCTAACAATCTGTCATCAGGGTGGGTGGGAGGGACATGCCTTGAAACAGAAGTATGGTGAGAATGGACAGAAGGAGACCTGTCCCTTACAGAAGCCACCCTAACAGCTTGGCTAACAGAAACATCACTACCAGTATGGTGAGAATAAATGCTTTTGCTATGATGTGAGACAACACTATTTATATGGTGTGGCTCATCATCATTACCAACTATGCTAGACTGTCTAGTAATGGGCAGGCTGGGAAGTTTCTTTCCTGAATCTTTTCCTGGGGGAGTCCCTGGATCAGATTGAGAACCATTAGCTACTTTTTCAACAGATGGGGCACTTCTAGCCTTATCCTGTTCTCTAAGCATGTTAAGTAACAGTTCCAAGGAAGGATTATTCCCTACACTCAAACCTCTCTCTATGCAGAGACTCCTTGCTCCTTTCCAGCTAAGGTGGTCATATGCAAGTTTGGACAGATCAACATTTTGGCCTGTGCCAGACATTTTTAGAGAGAGTTAAAGTGATAGTAAAAGATAAAAAGTTTGTCAGAGCTTTTAGAAAGACAGAGAAAAAAAAACTTTTAAAACTTTTTAGAACTTTTTAGAAAGTTAGGAGTACTTTTCAGCACTAAGAAAAGAGTGAAAAGAGGAAATGCAAAACTTTTTGGCTATGTGTATATACACTGACCTTGTTTTGTATATTTTTCTCTTATGAAAAGTACAATGACAAGAGTGGTAAGTAGTCTCAAAGCACTTATCCCACCGCTGCACAACCAATGTAGGAGGCTGGACTGGCTTGTAGTGAGTACCAAGGGGTACTTGCACCTTGCACCAGGCCCAGTTATCCCTTATTAGTGTATAGGGTGTCTAGGAGCTTAGGCTGATAGATAATGGTAGCTTAGCAGAGCAGCTTAGGCTGAACTAGGAGACGTGTGAAGCTACTACGGTACCACTTAGTGTCATATGCACAATATCATAAGAAAACACAACACACAGTTATACTAAAAATAAAGGTACTTTATTTTTATGACAATATGCCAAAGTATCTTAGAGTGTACCCTCAGTGAGAGGATAGGAAATATACACAAGATATATATACACAATAGCAAAAATATGCAGTATAGTCTTAGAAAACAGTGCAAACAATGTATAGTTACAATATGATGCAATGGGGAAACATAGGGATAGGGGCAACACAAACCATATACTCCAAAAGTGGAATGCGAACCACGAATGGACCCCAAACCTATGTGACCTTGTAGAGGTTCGCTGGGACTATTAGAAAATAGTGAGAGTTAGAAAAATAACCCTCCCCAAGACCCTGAAAAGTGAGTGCAAAGTGCACTACAGTTCCCCTAAGGACAAAGAAGTCGTGTTAGAGGAATAATGCAGGAAAGACACAAACCAACAATGCAACAACTGTGGATTTCCAATCTAGGGTACCTGTGGAACAAGGGGACCAAGTCCAAAAGTCACAAGCAAGTCGGAGATGGGCAAATGCCCAGGAAATGCCAGCTGCGGGTGCAAAGAAGCTTCTACTGGACAGAAGAAGCTGAGGTTTCTGCAGGAACGAAAAGGGCTAGAGACTTCCTCTTTGGTGGAC
Source organism: Pleurodeles waltl (assembly GCF_031143425.1). Taxonomy (NCBI): domain Eukaryota; kingdom Metazoa; phylum Chordata; class Amphibia; order Caudata; family Salamandridae; genus Pleurodeles; species Pleurodeles waltl. The sequence goes on from NC_090444.1 coordinate 854,394,427, forward strand.
GGATCCCTCTCGCCGTGGAGAGTCGTGTAGAGGTGTTTTCCCGCCGAAAGAACGCCAACAAGCCTTGCTAGCCGCAAATCGTGCGGTTAGCGTTTTTGGACGCTGCTGTGGCCCTGGAGGGACCAGGAGGTCGCAAATTGGACCAGGAGAGAGAGGGGACGTCGAGCAAGACAAGGAGCCCTCTCAGCAGCAGGTAGCACCCGGAGAAGTGCCAGAAACAGGCACTACGAGGATGCGTGAAACGGTGCTCACCCGAAGTCGCACAAAGGAGTCCCACGTCGCCGGAGACCAACTTAGAAAGTCGTGCAATGCAGGTTAGAGTGCCGTGGACCCAGGCTTGGCTGTGCACAAAGGATTTCCGCCGGAAGTGCACAGGGGCCGGAGTAGCTGCAAAAGTCGCGGTTCCCAGCAATGCAGCCCAGCGAGGTGAGGCAAGGACTTACCTCCACCAAACTTGGACTGAAGAGTCACTGGACTGTGTGGGTCACTTGGACAGAGTCGCTGGATTCGAGTGACCTCGCTCGTCGTGCTGAGAGGAGACCCAAGGGACCGGTAATGCAGCTTTTTGGTGCCTGCGGTTGCAGGGGGAAGATTCCGTCGACCCACAGGAGATTTCTTCGGAGCTTCTGGTGCAGAGAGGAGGCAGACTACCCCCACAGCATGCACAAGCAGGAAAACAGTCGAGAAGGCGGCAGGATCAGCGTTACAGAGTTGCAGTAGTCGTCTTTGCTACTATGTTGCAGGTTTGCAGGTTTCCAGCGCGGTCAGCAGTCGATTCCTTGGCAGAAGATGAAGAGAGAGATGCAGAGGAACTCGGATGAGCTCTTGCATTCGTTATCTAAAGTTTCCCCAGAGACAGAGACCCTAAATAGCCAGAAAAGAGGGTTTGGCTACCTAGGAGAGAGGATAGGCTACTAATACCTGAAGGAGCCTATCAGAAGGAGTCTCTGACGTCACCTGGTGGCACTGGCCACTCAGAGCAGTCCAGTGTGCCAGCAGCACCTCTGTTTCCAAGATGGCAGAGGTCTGGAGCACACTGGAGGAGCTCTGGACACCTCCCAGGGGAGGTGCAGGTCAGGGGAGTGGTCACTCCCCTTTCCTTTGTCCAGTTTCGCACCAGAGCAGGGCTAAGGGGTCCCCTGAACCGGTGTAGACTGGCTTATGCAGAATTGGGCACATCTGTGCCCAACAAAGCATTTCCAGAGGCTGGGGGAGGCTACTCCTCCCCTGCCTTCACACCATTTTCCAAAGGGAGAGGGTGTAACACCCTCTCTCAGAGGAAGTCCTTGGTTCTGCCATTCTGGGCCAGGCCTGGCTGGACCCCAGGAGGGCAGATGCCTGTCTGAGGGGTTGGCAGCAGCAGCAGCTGCAGTGAAACCCCAGGAAGGGCAGTTTGGCAGTACCAGGGTCTGTGCTACAGACCACTGGGATCATGGGATTGTGCCAACTATGCCAGGATGGTATAGAGGGGGCAATTCCATGATCATAGACATGTTACATGGCCATATTCGGAGTTACCATTGTGAAGCTACATATAGGTAGTGACCTATATGTAGTGCACGCGTGTAATGGTGTCCCCGCACTCACAAAGTTCAGGGAATTGGCTCTGAACAATGTGGGGGCACCTTGGCTAGTGCCAGGGTGCCCTCACACTAAGTAACTTTGCACCTAACCTTTACCAGGTAAAGGTTAGACATATAGGTGACTTATAAGTTACTTAAGTGCAGTGTAAAATGGCTGTGAAATAACGTGGACGTTATTTCACTCAGGCTGCAGTGGCAGGCCTGTGTAAGAATTGTCAGAGCTCCCTATGGGTGGCAAAAGAAATGCTGCAGCCCATAGGGATCTCCTGGAACCCCAATACCCTGGGTACCTCAGTACCATATACTAGGGGATTATAAGGGTGTTCCAGTAAGCCAATGTAAATTGGTAAAAATGGTCACTAGCCTGTTAGTGACAATTTGGAAAGAAATGATAGAGCATAACTGTAGGAGGCTGGACTGGCTTGTAGTGAGTACCAAGGGGTACTTGCACCTTGCACCAGACCCAGTTATCCCTTATTAGTGTATAGGGTGTCTAGCAGCTTAGGCTGATAGATAATGGTAGCTTAGCAGAGCAGCTTAGGCTGAACTAGGAGACGTGTGAAGCTACTACAGTACCACTTAGTGTCATATGCACAATATCATAAGAAAACACAATACACAGTTATACTAAAAATAAAGGTACTTTATTTTTATGACAATATGCCAAAGTATCTTAGAGTGTACCCTCAGTGAGAGGATAGGAAATATACACAAGATATATATACACAATAGCAAAAATATGCAGTATAGTCTTAGAAAACAGTGCAAACAATGTATAGTTACAATAGGATGCAATGGGGAAACATAGGGATAGGGGCAACACAAACCATATACTCCAGACGTGGAATGCGAACCACGAATGGACCCCAAACCTATGTGACCTTGTAGAGGGTCGCTGGGACTATTAGAAAATAGTGAGAGTTAGAAAAATAACCCTCCCCAAGACCCTGAAAAGTGAGTGCAAAGTGCACTAAAGTTCCCCTAAGGACAAAAGAGTCGTGTTAGAGGAATAATGCAGGAAAGACACAAACCAGCAATGCAACAACTGTGGATTTCCAATCTAGGGTACCTGTGGAACAAGGGGACCAAGTCCAAAAGTCACAAGCAAGTCGGAGATGGGCAGATGCCCAGGAAATGCCAGCTGCGGTTGCAAAGAAGCTTCGACTGGACAGAAGAAGCTGAGGTTTCTGCAGGAACGAAAAGGGCTAGAGACTTCCCCTTTGGTGGGCGGATCCCTCTCGCCTTGGAGAGTCGTGCAGAAGTGTTTTCCCGCCGGAAGGACGCCAACAAGCCTTGCTACACGCAATTCGTGCGTTTGGCGTTCTTGGACGCTGCTGGGGCCCTGGAGGGACCAGGAGGTCGCAAATTGGACCTGCAGAGAGAGGGGACGTCGAGCAAGACAAGGAGCCCTCACTGAAGCAGGTAGCACCCGGAGAAGTGCCAGAAACAGGCACTACGAGGATGCGTGAAACAGTGCTCGCCGAAGTTGCACAAAGGAGTCCCACGTCGCCGGAGACCAACTTAGAAAGTCGTGCAATGCAGGTTAGAGTGCCGTGGACCCAGGCTTGGCTGTGCACGAAGGATTTCCGCCGGAAGTGCACAGGGGCCGGAGTAGCTGCAAAGTCGCGGTTCCCAGCAATGCAGCCCAGCGAGGTGAGGCAAGGACTTACCTCCACCAAACTTGGGCTGAAGAGTCACTGGACTGTGGGGGTCACTTGGACAGCATCGCTGGATTCGAGGGACCTCGCTCGTCGTGCTGAGAGGAGACCCAAGGGACCGGTAATGCAGCTTTTTGGTGCCTGCGGTTGCAGGGGGAAGATTCCGTCGACCCACGGGAGATTTCTTCGGAGCTTCTGGTGCAGAGAGGAGGCAGGCTACCCCCCCAGCATGCACAAGCAGGAAAACAGTCGAGAAGGCGGCAGGATCAGCGTTACAGAGTTGCAGTAGTCGTCTTTGCTACTATGATGCAGGTTTGCAGGCTTCCAGCGCGGTCAGCGGTCGTTTCCTTATCAGAAGGTGAAGAGAGAGATGCAGAGGAACTCGGCTGAGCTCATGCATTCGTTATCTCAAGTTTCCCCAGAGACAGAGACCCTAAATAGCCAGAAAAGAGGGTTTGGCTACCTAGGAGAGAGGAAAGGCTACTAACACCTGAAGAAGCCTATCAGCAGGAGTCTCTGACGTCACCTGGTGGCACTGGCCACTCAGAGCAGTCCAGTGTGCCAGCAGCACCTCTGTTTCCAAGATGGCAGAGGTCTGGAGCACACTGGAGGAGCTCTGGACACCTCCCAGGGGAGGTGCAGGTCAGGGGAGTGGTCACTCCCCTTTCCATTGTCCAGTTTCACGCCAGAGCAGGGGCTAAGGGGTCCCTGAGCCGGTGTAGACTGGCTTATGCAGAATTGGGCACATCTGTGCCCAACAAAGCATTTCCAGAGGCTGGGGGAGGCTACTCCTCCCCTGCCTTCACACCATTTTCCAAAGGGAGAGGGTGTCACACCCTCTCTCAGAGGAAGTTCTTTGTTCTGCCATCCTGGGCCAGGCCTGGCTGGACCCCAGGAGGGCAGCTGCCTGTCTGAGGGGTTGGCAGCAGCAGCAGCTGCAGTGAAACCCCAGGAAGGGCAGTCTGGCAGTACCAGGGTCTGTGCTACAGACCACTGGGATCATGGAATTGTACCAACAATGCCAGGATGGCATAGAGGGGGCAATTCCATGATCATAGACATGTTACATGGCCATATTCGGAGTTACCATGGTGAAGCTACATATAGGTAGTGACCTATATGTAGTGCACGCGTGTAATGGTGTCCCCGCACTCACAAAGTTCAGTGAATTTGCTCTGAACAATGTGGGGGCACCTTGGCTAGTGCCAGGGTGCCCTCACACTAAGTAACTTTGCACCTAACCTTTACCAGGTAAAGGTTAGACATATAGGTGACTTATAAGTTACTTAAGTGCAATATAAAATGGCTGTGAAATAACGTGGACGTTATTTCACTCAGGCTGCAGTGGCAGGCCTGTGTAAGAATTGTCAGAGCTCCCTATGGGTGGCAAAAGAAATGCTGCAGCCCATAGGGATCTCCTGGAACCCCAATACCCTGGGTACCTCAGTACCATATACTAGGGAATTATAAGGGTGTTCCAGTAAGCCAATGTAAATTGGTAAAAATGGTCACTAGCCTGTTAGTGACAATTTGAAATAAATGAGAGAGCATAACCACTGAGGTTCTGGTTAGCAGAGCCTCAGTGAGACAGTTAGGCACCACACAGGGAACATATACATGCACACCTATGAGCACTGGAGCCCTGTGTGACAGGGTCCCAGTGACACATACATATAGGCCACAAACCTATGAGCACTGGGGTCCTGACCAGCAGGATCCCAGTGACACATAACAACCATACTGAAACCATAGTGTTTTCACTATGAGCACTGAGGCCTGGCTATCAGGATCCCAGTGAGACAGTGAAAACAGTGACAAACACCCTGACATACACTCACAAACAGGCCAAAAGTGGGGGTAACAAGGCTAGAAAGAGGCTACCTTCTCACACAACCCCCCCCCCAAACGAAGGACAATAAGGCTAACCTTGGCCAGTTGAGACTTTATTGTCTAAGTGGTGATAAGTAGAGAGTAGCTCTGCAATAGACTGGTTACTCCCTTTATCATCCACTATATGGTTACTTCCCTGTGGGGATGTAAACCACCCTGTTTGAAGTTTTTTAGCTAAGCAACAATGTGAAGATGTATTTTCAGAGTTTCTATCAGTAAGTTTTAGTTTAGAGCAGTGGGAATTGTCCACTGAACCTATTTGTAGTGATGGAAATGCCAGACAGGGATGCTGTCTCAGAAAAGCCATAGCAGGGCAAAAACTTTGTCCATATGGCTGGAAGAGAGAACAGGGATGCTGTTTCTCTTGGGTTGGAGCAGGGCAGGGATGCTGTCCTATCAGCTCCACACTAGGGCAGGGATGCTGTCCTAAGTGTTGTGAGGCAGTGCAGAGTTTCTGCACTAAAGTTTCTCTGGGAGGGTTGGAGGGATGCTCCATGTTAACTAAAATGGTGCTCTTTTTCTCACCAATGTTAGTTATCCCACAGAGAGGTACTTCCACCTCAGGGAGTACAGTTTTGCCAACTGATGATTCCCTTGGAACAGGTGCCACCCCAGGAGAGGTTTCTCCCACCACAGGAATAGTATCCTGAATGGTAGGGTGGTTAGGGGATACTGTGATACCCTTTTTACCTGTTGATGGAGAGGGATCCTGAGTTTTCAGGCCTTCTCTCCTTTGCTTTTTCATTTCACTTGAAATGAGAGGGAACAATTCCTCAGGGATGCCCAGCATGGCTGCATGGGCATAAAACTCTACATCAGCCCAACCTGAGGCCTCTAGGTCATTACCTAAGAGACAGTCTACAGGTAAGCTAGGTGATACCACCACCTGCTTAGGGCCAGTAACTCCACCCCAACTAAACTGAATTATAGCTAAGGGAAGAAACTTAGTGGAGTTATGGACATCAATAATCTTATACTGTTGTCCAATGATGTGTTGATCAGGGTGCACTAGGTTTTCAGTCACCAAAGTGAAACTGGCACCTGTGTCCCTGTAGGCCAAGGCCTCAACACCATTTATTGAAACTGTCTGCTTGTACTTATCCATTGTAAGGGGACAAGCAGCCAGTGTGGCAAGGCCAATGCCACTAGGTGTGACAGAAACTGTCTTGGGACTGATGACATCAGTTTCCACTATGGACCCATAAGTGAACCCAACTACACCCTTTGCTTGACTGTTGCCAGCAGTCCCACCACTAGTACCACTACTGCTAGGGGCACTAGAGCTTGATGTATTAGTGGTGGTAGGCTCAGGGGGTTTACCTGGACAGGACTTATCCCCTGGCCTATGGCCTCTATTTTTACACACAAAGCACCAAGGCTTTTTAATGTGTGCAGGTTGGGAAGAAGAGGAAGAATTTGTTTTATCCCCACCCTCTGAAGAGTGTTTAAGATTTGAAGTGGGATCTTTGGTTTTACCCTTGTCCCCATGCTTATCTTGAGATTTTTCACCATCTTTCTTCTTATTGCCATCTTTGTCACCCCCTGTATGAACTTTTCTGTTCACCCTTGTTCTGACCTATTTGTCTGCCTTCTTTCCCAATTCTTGGGGAGAGGTCAGATCAGAGTCTACCAGGTACTGGTGCAACAAATCAGACACACAATTATTAAGTATATGCTCTCTCAGGATTGTGTTATACAGGCTTTCATAATCAGTAACTTTACTGCCATGTAACCACCCCTCCAAGGCCTTCACTGAATGGTCAATGAAATCAACCCAGTCTTGTGAAGACTCCTTTTTGGTCTCTCTGAACTTTATCCTGTACTGTTCAGTGGTTAAGCCATAACCATCCAGGAGTGCATTCTTAAGAACTGTAAAATTATTGGCATCATTTTCTTTCACAGTAAGGAGCCTATCCCTCCCTTTTCCACTAAATGATAGCCATAGGATAGCAGCCCACTGCCTTTGAGGGACATCCTGTACAGCACAGGCCCTCTCAAGTGCAGCAAACCACTTGTTAATGTCATCCCCCTCCTTATAAGGGGGAACTATCTTGTGCAGATTCCTGGAATCATGCTCTTTTGCAGGATGACTATGGGGAATACTGCTGCTGCCACCATGGGTATCTAAACCCAACTTCTGTCTTTCCTTCTCTAATTCTAAAGACTGTCTATCCAAATCCAGCTGTTGCTTCTTGAGCTTCAGTCTGGTTTGTTCCACTCTCAATCTATTGAGCTCCCTTTCTAACAATCTGTCATCAGGGTGGGTGGGAGGGACATTTCTAGATACAGAGGTATGATGGGAATGAACAGAAGGAGACCTGTCCCTTACAGAGGGCACCCTAACAGCTTGGCTACCAGTATAATGTGAGAGCACACCATCAGTATGGTGTGATTCAACCTCTGTACCAACTATGCTAGACTGTCTAGTAATGGGCAGGCTGAGAAGTTTCTTTCCTGAACCTTTTCTTGGGGGAGTCCCTGGATCAGATTGAGAACCATTAGCTACTTTTTCACCAGATTGGGCACTTATGGCCTTATCCTGTACTCTAAGCATATTAATTAACAGTTCTAAGGAAGGATTCTTCCCTACACTCAAACCTCTCTCTATGCAGAGACTCCTTGCTCCTTTCCAGCTAAGGTGATCATATGCAAGTTTGGTCAGTTCAACATTTTTGCCTGTGCCAGACATTTTTTAGAGAGAGTTAAAGTGATAGAAAAAGAAAAAAAGTTTTCAGAACTTTTTGGAAAGACAGAAAAAACTTTTTAAACTTTTAAGAACTTTTTGAAAGTTTAGGAGTACTTTTCAGCACTTAGAAAAGAGTGAAAAGAGGAAATGCAAAACTTTTTGGCTATGTGTATATACACTGACCTTGTTTTGTATATTTTTCTCTTATGAAAAGTACAATGACAAGAGTGGTAAGTAGTCTCAAGCACTTATCCCACCACTGCACAACCAATGTAGGAGGCTGGACTGGCTTGTAGTGAGTACCAAGGGGTACTTGCACCTTGCACCAGACCCAGTTATCCCTTATTAGTGTATAGGGTGTGTAGCAGCTTAGGCTGATAGATAATGGTAGCTTAGCAGAGCAGCTTAGGCTGAACTAGGAGACGTGTGAAGCTACTACAGTACCACTTAGTGTCATATACACAATATCATAAGAAAACACAATACACAGTTATACTAAAAATAAAGGTACTTTATTTTTATGACAATATGCCAAAGTATCTTAGAGTGTACCCTCAGTGAGAGGATAGGAAATATACACAAGATATATATACACAATAGCAAAAATATGCAGTATAGTCTTAGAAAACAGTGCAAACAATGTATAGTTACAATAGGATGCAATGGGGAAACATAGGGATAGGGGCAACACAAACCATATACTCCAGAAGTGGAATGCGAACCACGAATGGACCCCAAACCTATGTGACCTTGTAGAGGGTCGCTGGGACTATTAGAAAATAGTGAGAGTTAGAAAAATAACCCTCCCCAAGACCCTGAAAAGTGAGTGCAAAGTGCACTAAAGTTCCCCTAAGGACAAAAGAGTCGTGTTAGAGGAATAATGCAGGAAAGACACAAACCAGCAATGCAACAACTGTGGATTTCCAATCTAGGGTACCTGTGGAACAAGGGGACCAAGTCCAAAAGTCACAAGCAAGTCGGAGATGGGCAGATGCCCAGGAAATGCCAGCTGCGGTTGCAAAGAAGCTTCGACTGGACAGAAGAAGCTGAGGTTTCTGCAGGAACGAAAAGGGCTAGAGACTTCCCCTTTGGTGGGCGGATCCCTCTCGCCTTGGAGAGTCGTGCAGAAGTGTTTTCCCGCCGGAAGGACGCCAACAAGCCTTGCTACACGCAATTCGTGCGTTTGGCGTTTTTGGACGCTGCTGGGGCCCAGGAGGGACCAGGAGGTCGCAAATTGGACCTGCAGAGAGAGGGGACGTCAAGCAAGACAAGGAGCCCTCACTGAAGCAGGTAGCACCCGGAGAAGTGCCAGAAACAGGCACTACGAGGATGCGTGAAACGGTGCTCGCCGAAGTTGCACAAAGGAGTCCCACGTCGCCGGAGACCAACTTAGAAAGTCGTGCAATGCAGGTTAGAGTGCCGTGGACCCAGGCTTGGCTGTGCACGAAGGATTTCCGCCGGAAGTGCACAGGGGCCGGAGTAGCTGCAAAGTCGCGGTTCCCAGCAATGCAGCCCAGCGAGGTGAGGCAAGGACTTACCTCCACCAAACTTGGGCTGAAGAGTCACTGGACTGTGGGGGTCACTTGGACAGCATCGCTGGATTCGAGGGACCTCGCTCGTCGTGCTGAGAGGAGACCCAAGGGACCGGTAATGCAGCTTTTTGGTGCCTGCGGTTGCAGGGGGAAGATTCCGTCGACCCACGGGAGATTTCTTCGGAGCTTCTGGTGCAGAGAGGAGGCAGGCTACCCCCCCAGCATGCACAAGCAGGAAAACAGTCGAGAAGGCGGCAGGATCAGCGTTACAGAGTTGCAGTAGTCGTCTTTGCTACTATGATGCAGGTTTGCAGGCTTCCAGCGCGGTCAGCGGTCGTTTCCTTATCAGAAGGTGAAGAGAGAGATGCAGAGGAACTCGGCTGAGCTCATGCATTCGTTATCTCAAGTTTCCCCAGAGACAGAGACCCTAAATAGCCAGAAAAGAGGGTTTGGCTACCTAGGAGAGAGGAAAGGCTACTAACACCTGAAGGAGCCTATCAGCAGGAGTCTCTGACGTCACCTGGTGGCACTGGCCACTCAGAGCAGTCCAGTGTGCCAGCAGCACCTCTGTTTCCAAGATGGCAGAGGTCTGGAGCACACTGGAGGAGCTCTAGACACCTCCCAGGGGAGGTGCAGGTCAGGGGAGTGGTCACTCCCCTTTCCTTTGTCCAGTTTCGCGCCAGAGCAGGGGCTAAGGGGTCCCTGAACCGGTGTAGACTGGCTTATGCAGAATTGGGCACATCTGTGCCCAACAAAGCATTTCCAGAGGCTGGGGGAGGCTACTCCTCCCCTGCCTTCACACCATTTTCCAAAGGGAGAGGGTGTCACACCCTCTCTCAGAGGAAGTTCTTTGTTCTGCCATCCTGGGCCAGGCCTGGCTGGACCCCAGGAGGGCAGCTGCCTGTCTGAGGGGTTGGCAGCAGCAGCAGCTGCAGTGAAACCCCAGGAAGGGCAGTCTGGCAGTACCAGGGTCTGTGCTACAGACCACTGGGATCATGGAATTGTACCAACAATGCCAGGATGGCATAGAGGGGGCAATTCCATGATCATAGACATGTTACATGGCCATATTCGGAGTTACCATGGTGAAGCTACATATAGGTAGTGACCTATATGTAGTGCACGCGTGTAATGGTGTCCCCGCACTCACAAAGTTCAGTGAATTTGCTCTGAACAATGTGGGGGCACCTTGGCTAGTGCCAGGGTGCCCTCACACTAAGTAACTTTGCACCTAACCTTTACCAGGTAAAGGTTAGACATATAGGTGACTTATAAGTTACTTAAGTGCAATGTAAAATGGCTGTGAAATAACGTGGACGTTATTTCACTCAGGCTGCAGTGGCAGGCCTGTGTAAGAATTGTCAGAGCTCCCTATGGGTGGCAAAAGAAATGCTGCAGCCCATAGGGATCTCCTGGAACCCCAATACCCTGGGTACCTCAGTACCATATACTAGGGAATTATAAGGGTGTTCCAGTAAGCCAATGTAAATTGGTAAAAATGGTCACTAGCCTGTTAGTGACAATTTGAAATAAATGAGAGAGCATAACCACTGAGGTTCTGGTTAGTAGAGCCTCAGTGAGACAGTTAGGCACCACACAGGGAACATATACATGCACACCTATGAGCACTGGAGCCCTGTGTGACAGGGTCCCAGTGACACATACATATAGGCCACAAACCTATGAGCACTGGGGTCCTGACCAGCAGGATCCCAGTGACACATAACAACCATACTGAAACCATAGTGTTTTCACTATGAGCACTGAGGCCTGGCTATCAGGATCCCAGTGAGACAGTGAAAACAGTGACAAACACCCTGACATACACTCACAAACAGGCCAAAAGTGGGGGTAACAAGGCTAGAAAGAGGCTACCTTCTCACAATAACCACTGAGGTTCTGGTTAGCAGAGCCTCAGTGAGACAGTTAGTCACTACACAGGTAACACATTCAGGCACAGTTATGAGCACTGGGGCCCTGGGTTACCAGGGTCCCAGTGACACATACAACTAAAACAACATATATACAGTGAAAAATGGGGGTAACATGCCAGGCAAGATGGTACTTTCCTACACCCACACACTAAGTAACTTTGCACTCAACCTTCACCAGGTGAAGGTTAGACATATAGCTGACTTATATGTTACTTAAGTGCAGTGGTAAATGGCTGTGAAATAACGTGGACGTTATTTCACTCAGGCTGCAGTGGCAGGCCTGTGTAAGAATTGTCAGAGCTCCCTATGGGTGGCAAAAGAAATGCTGCAGCCCATAGGGATCTCCTGGAACCCCAATACCCTGGGTACCTCAGTACCATATACTAGGGAATTATAAGAGTGTTCCAGTATGCCAATGTGAATTGGTGAAATTGATTACTAGCCTGTTAGTGACAATTGAGAAAGCAGAGAGAGCATAACCACTGAGGTTCTGGTCAGCAGAGCCACAGTGAGACAGTTAGTCATCATACAGGGCACATACTTAAGAGCACTGGGGCCTTGCCTGGCAGGGTCCCAGTGACACATACAACTAAAACAACATATATACAGTGAAATATGGGGGTAACATGCCAGGCAAGATGGTACTTTCCTACACACCCCGCTCTATGAAATGATTTGTAAGGACAGGGACTTCCCTTTCAGGGCCCTAGTTCTGACGCACCAGTGGTCCCTGTTCTTCATGGCTCTGCGCTTCTGGTGTGACGTTAAACTAGCGTCAGTGCATTGGTGTAGTGCCTTTATAGGTCCCCCAACATCAATTCTGGCATGCATCATGCTGATGATGGACTTGGAGCTAACTGACGCCACCTAACGGCACACAGGGGTACTGCTCGAGAAACGTCTCCGGATCCAGACTGACACCTGGTGGAAATTCAAAGGTAAAGAATTTGCAACTAGAATGTCTTTACCGAAGGTAAGTAACTTGTTCAATATTTCAGTTCCTGAGAGAATCCAAAGGAAAAAATCCACGTATTTCCTGGCAGCAAGGCAGCCCAATTATCAATGCTCCATCATCTGTCAATAACTTTGCCCACAGGTAGACAGTTAAGTTAACAACACTGTCTGGAGTGATTCAGTATCTGAGGAAACAGAGATGTGTGTTCCTGGATTTGATCAAATGACTGATAAGGGAGATGTAATTACCAGTGCCATGGAGAGTATCCAGAAGTGCACTTTTCAAAGACCTTGGGCTGTAAGTAAGTTTCTGAAAGTCAATCACAGGGCCTTCAAAGGAGATAGTTTTACTAAGATCACTCTTGGATTGGGCTTGCTTCAGAATTTATCCTGGTGATGGCACACATGGCTGCAGATATCTGCAGTCAAAAATGCATGTCTCTGGGCTGTATAGCATCATGCATCTTTGTAATCCCATTCTGCAGGCTCACGATGTGAATTCTTCACCGATAAAGAGTACAGAAAAACAGGATATTGGCTCAGTGTAGGGCAGATCATGAAAAGAGTTATCGGAGCTTTGGGTTTGTGAACTCACCATATGAACATGTCTGCCTGCCATTTAACCTTTGTTTGCAGTTCACACAAGTGATGGATCCTACTTTTGAAGTTTAGGGGAGCTCCACATGGGTTTGCTCATGACCATGGAACTGTGGTCTGTGACAGAGGGGAAATTGAACTTCTGCATGTTGACACTGCAAGCGACCAACTATGCACAAAAAGTGTACTTTGCTCAAATGGCAGAGAGGATCGGCTGCATGAATATAGGGTAACAGAACATTAGTTGTCTTGTTTTAGGATCAAGAGAATATAATCAACTCTACGCTGTTTCTAGAAAAGCCCAATAAGTATGGTGGGTGGCTACTAAACATGGAGTCTCACTGACGGGCCATTGGCAGATTGGTTTGTGAGAAGAGGAATCAAACTGCTTTTTCTGTGCCTCCGGGTATCTGGAGAAAGGCCCCCTCCCTGTTGGAAATATTCCTGTTGGGCTGGACATCCGAGTAGCTTTGTGCAGCCTTGTCTCAACTTATGATGTATCAACTGTTGCCAAGATTACAAACATACCCCTGCCAGAGGATTCATCTAATTGTGCAAACCAGATTTGATTTCTGGGGTTGCTTTAACTAGTTGTCTCTCCAAAATACTGAGCCGCTCCTGAAAGACCCATGTTCCGTTGTAACTCTGTTAGGATACTCCAACAGGATCCATTGTCCTTAAGTATTTCACAAAAGCTAGAGAATTTTGCTTAGTAATATATCTGGGAATATTTGTTCAATTGAAGATTTACATGGTACATATCATTTGAAGTTAACAAAACTTGTCTGCAACTGGATGTCTTAAGAAATATAAAAGATTGAATCAAGGCTAAACTTTGGAGCATGCAGAGAAAAACATTTAGACTAAGGGCCTTTAAAGGGCAGAATTTCTGTTTGTAGATGAATGGTTTATTGGTACCCTAGTCAGTCTGCAACTCTCAAAACACAATTTTTTCCTCCATAACTCAGGCTATTTAGCTGAAAACGCAGCTAACCAGTTGGAATGCCTTAGCACGATCACAAGCTTTTGTTGTTCTACATATCCTTAACCCTAGGATTCAATCAGAGTTATTGCATATCTCTTCCTGAATGTTATTGTCTGGGGATCTGACATATGACTTTTTTTCTTGAAGAAACCAGTCTTTGACCTTGAGTCCTCTTATATTTCATGTAATTTTAGTGGATTGCAGGATTTGAGGCTTGTAAAAAGCGCTAATTTTAAATGTGCATAAGCTCACTGCACATCTCCAGGTTCAGATTATGTGGCAGTGAAAAAAATTAACTACTGGTTTATCATAATGCATTACCATACATTAGCAACTTATCGAATGAGCAGCTCAGTAATCAGCATTCTCATTTAAGATTGGGGATTAAACCCTAGTGGTCATGAGATGTAGATACAAGAGATGTGTGTTCCATGGTGTGTGTGTGGTTGTAGATATAGATGTGGGCATTATCCTGCCATCTAGTGTTGGGCTCGGAGTGTTGCAAGTTGTTTTTCTTTGAGAAGTCTTTTGAGTCGCGGGATTGAGTGGCTCCTCCTCCTCGGTGATACTGCACATGGGCATCGAGTCCTTTCTTAGATTGTTTTTTCTCTGCCGTTGGGTTGGGACATGTCTTTTTTTGCTTCATATTCACTTGGTTCGGGTCAAGACTCACCTTCTGTCTTTACTTTAGAGCAACAGTATTGTGATTTGATCGCGTTTTCTAACGTAAATCTCGATCTCCTCAATCAACTCAAGTTGAGTTTCAATTGTTTTAAACTTCGGCCACGCCTTGGACCTATCATCCAATGTGATGGACACTGTTTAGATTGTGCCCTCGTTGCCACGCCACATTTCTACCCTCAGATCACCATCAGGTGTGTAATCTTTGTCTTTTGCCGGACCATAACGAAGCCACCTATGACGCGTGTCAATAGTTTCTGTCTAAGAAAACGCTTCAAGACCGACGAGCTCGAAGATTGGAAATAGCGCACTCTGCACAGAAACATACCCCGGACGTTTTTGGGAAGGAACAGGCCCAAGAACAACCAGAGCAAGAGGAGACGTTTTTTTATTGATGACTCAGAATCAGACCGGCAGTCCGACCTCAAGGAAGAAGACATACCTGCAGCGCACCCTGTGAGTAAAGTTGCTGCTCATTCTCCTCCTACAAAAACAGACCAATAAAAGAGATCACCGGACCACGACTGCCCTTGGGCTTTGGTCAGTCACAGAAGCTCGATTCGGATGCCCAGTCTATTGGCTCAGCACCAAAAGTTGGAAAGACTGTAGCTATGTCTCCCCATTCGACCTCCTTAGTTTTGGTCCGAGTGAAGACATCTAAAGCTTTGGATCCGAAAACGTTGGCACCGACTGGGACTACTACAACCATCCCTTTGGGATAAAAAAAATTTCACCGACCAAAAATGTCAGCGCCGAAAACTCATATCGTTTCCATCCCAGAACAAAGAGACTGTGCCCATTCTTTGAGTTCAATGTCTCCAATTGAACCAATTTTGGAAACGATGGACTCTAAACAGTGCAAAATCCGTGTAGAGTCTGCCACAAGAAGAATTATAACTTCTCCAAACATTCCTGTAAAAAAGAAGCTCACGTTTCAAGAGACTCTAGATTGTTCACCTTCTCCTAAGAAGCCACATAAAGAGAAAGATTCTACGTCTGATACAGCACCTTCTCATCCACCACCACCTTCTCCATCTCCACCTCGTACATCCCCTCCTAAGTCACCTACTCCTCATACTGGAGATGATTACGCACCACAGGGGTAATCTGTATATGGTAGGGGGTACCTAGGGGAAACACTACAAGACGCAGACCCCTGAGATTCATATGACATGGATCTAATTATTGATACCAACCCAAAACTTGATCCTTCTTGTCCTTCCCGCTAGAGGACACCACAGGGTATCAGCATGTTATAGCTAGGGCTGCAGGCTACCATATTGTTCAATTACATAAGGATCCAATAGAGCAAGCCTTTTTATTTGATACCCTCACTGCAACACATATGGACATACAATATTTACCCATGTTTGCAGGTATGTTAAGGCACTTTGAAGACATTTGCAAGGAATTGTGAGATCACGCATAATCACACCATGGGTAGACAAAAAAAATCTAAGACAGCTCCATCTGACCCCCTTTATATTAGGACACCGGTCCCACCAGATTCAATTGTACCACAGCTAGAGAGCATGCAAATAATCAAGCTACTGAAGATTCTCCTCCTCCAGAGAAAGAAAGTAAAAAGCTTCATGCAGCGAGGGAAAAGATTAGCTGCAAAAGCAACAAACCATTGGCATATTCCCAATTCACAAGCACTGCTTGCAAGGTATGATAGGGCACACTGGGATGAAATTGAAGAAATTCTTCAATATCTCCCAGAGGACCATTGTAAGTGTGCTCAACAACTTGTGTCAGAAAGGCAACCAATTGCAAACAATGCAATATGATCTGCATTAGATGCAGCAGACACAGTCGCAAGAGGAGTTCACACTAGTATCCTTCTTAGAAGGCATGCCTGGCTAAGGTATTCAGGGTTTAAGCCAGGAGTACAGCAGGCCGTTCTTTATATGCCTTTCGATAGGGGGGACCTTTTTGTTGTCCTCTGGTGGATTCCACCCTCCGAATACTAAAGAAAGATATAGATACAGCTGAAGCAATGGGCGCTTTACAAACACAAGCTAATAGGGTTTTTTTTGCCGCCCATTGTGTAGGGGCACACACAAATCGAGCACATGCTCTGAACATGTCACCTGACAGCAGCGGCAAGCTGCCTCCTCATATTCCAGAGGTTTTTTTCAGAGGAACATACAGGGGGAATAATTCCAGAGGCAGAGGAAAAACCACTAATACTCATGACTCACTCTCCTGACTATCATCACATTCCCCGTCCTCATTCCCCTCCAGTGGGAGGACGCCTTCAACTTTATTACCATCAATGGACACATATAACTATGGACCTTTGGGTCCTCTCCATTATCCAACATGGTTACTGTCTGGAACTAACATCAAGGCCTCCAAGCATTCCACCTTGCAGACACAAAGGGCCTAATTAAGAGTTTGGCAGGCTACGGAGGCAACCCGCCAAAGTTATGCGTCCTGAAGACTGCTGTTTTGGTACTCCACCCGATGGCTCTATTATGAGTTTCCTGCTGAGCCAGCAGGCGAAAATAGTGTTTCTGCCCGCTGGCCCGGCGGGAAACTACCCACAACATTGATGCCGGCTCGTAATAGAGCCAGTGGCGATGTTGTGGTGCGTCAGGTGCAACAGCACTTGTTGCTTTTTTCACTGCCTGTAAATCAGGCAGTGAAAAGCACAACTGGGCTGCCCGTGGGGGCCCCCGTCTCCGTCAGTGTTTACATGGCGGTGGAACCGCCATGCAAAAGCTGGGAGACACGGGGTCATAATCCCGATCGCCGGCACCACCAGGCCATCGTCTGGCACAAATGTGGCGGTGCCGGTGGTCCGACCGTGGCGCTTTCGCCACAGCCGTAATGTGGAGGCCGGACCGCCGCATTGGCGGTGGTCTGACTGCTACTGCGAGTCTGGCAGTCCTAGGACTGCCAGACTCGTAATGAGGGCCAAAATGTCTGCAGACCTTCTAATTCTTCTAAAAAAAAGAGATTCAATGTCTACTGTTAAAAAGAGCTATAGAGCCGCTTCCCATACAATTTCAGAGTATAGGGGTATACTCCCTTTACTTCCTCATCCCCAAAAAAGATGGTACTCTCAGGCCTAGTTTAGATCTCAGGCCATTAAATCATTACATTCTCTCAAAACATTTTCACATGGTCATCCTTCAGGATGTAAAACCATTGTTATCAAAAGGCTACTTCATGACAGCTCTTGACCTTAAATACGCCTTCCACATTCCCATACATTCCACACACCGCAAATACCTATGGTTTGTGGTGGATGGACAAAAATATCAATTCAAAGACCTACCTTTCGGGCTCACAACCGCTCCAAGGGTATTCACAAAATACCTAGCAGCAGGTGCTGCACATCTCAGAAGACAACAAATTCATGTATTCCCGTACCTAGACGATTGGCTGATCAAAGCCAACACTTTGCAGCAATGTCAGTCTCACACTCAAATCACAGTAAATCTTTTTTACAAATTAGGTTTTACAATCCACACCTTCAAGTCACATCTAGGACCTCTTCAAATACAACCATATCTGAGAGCCGTTCTTAATACACAGTTGGGATTAGCTCACCACAACACAGCATGTGTTCACAACTTTCAGCAAACAATCTCACAATTACAGATCAATCAGAATGACACAGTCAAAACAATAATGCGTCTTCTAGGCATGACAGCTTCATGCATTGCCATTGTACCACATGCCTGGCTACCTATGCTCCCCCTGCAACAGTGTCTCTCACATCAGTGGTTGCAAGCTCAGGGTTATCTTCTGAATCTAGTGTTGTTAGACCATCCAACTTACATCTCTCTACTCTGGTGGAATAACACCAATCTACGGAAAGGGAGATCTTTTCAAGACCCTGGTCCCCCAAATAGTTCTCACCTTGGATGCCTCCCTCCCTCACAGGATGGAGTGCTTATCTCAACAACCTCACAGTACTGGGTCCCGGGGAACCAAGCCTGCAGAGCAAACACATCAATTTTCTAGAGCTTCAGGCGTGTTTCTAGCCCTGAAAGCATTCCAACCTCACATAATGCACAAAACTGCCTTAGTTCGTACAGACAACATGACAGCAATGTACTATTTACAAAAACCGGGGTGGGCGGGGACAAGATCTCTCCAATTGTCTCAACTAACACTAACAATTTGGAAATTAGCCTATCATCACCACATTCACCTTCTGGTGGAATATCTCCCAGGAACAAACAACAACCTTGTAGACCTGCACATCAGGACGCATCAACAAGTCCACAAATGGGAACTCCACCCAACAGTCCTTCAAAGGTACTTTCAAAAGTGTGGAACACCTCACATAGACCTGTTCGCCACAGCAGAAAACTCAAAATGCCAGAATTTCGCCCCAGAATCCCACAACCCTCAATGCAAGGGCAATGCTCTATGGATCAACTGATACAGGATATTTGCTTACGCTTTTTCACCTCTCCAACTCAATCCATTTCTAGTGCGCAAACTCAAACAGACTGCTCTCAAAATTATCCTTGTAGCCCCCCCAGATGGGCACGACAACCATGGTTTACAACGCTGTTAGATCTCTCTCTGGTACTTTCCACATAGAGTCTGCAATAGATCACACATCCAAATCCAAAGTCACCCAACCTTGCGAAATGGCTCCTGAATTCTTAGAGTTTGGCTATCTTCAGTTACAATCAGAGTGTATGGACATTTTAAAACAGGCATGTACACCAACAATGAGAGCCTGTTACGCAGCAAAATGGAAACATTTTGTTTGCTACTCTATGTCCAAATATATTGATCCATTAGCACCATCTATAAAAGACATTATATGATACTTGCTTCATCTACAAAAAACAAATCTAGCTTACACATCAGTTCCACTCCACCTAGTAGGCTTTGCAGCATATTTACAAAATAGACAGCACACTTCATTTTTCAGGATTTCAGTCATTAAATTGTTTATGGAAGATCTTAAAAGGGTCATTCCACCTAGACTGCCCCGGTTTTATCCTGGAATCGTAATGTTGTGCTCACTGAGCTTATGGGTCCCCCTTTTGAGTCCTTTCACTCTTGTTCAATACAATTCCTTTCTTATGAAGTTCCTTTTCCAGTTGCTATTACATCACTCAGGCGTGTTAGTGAAATACAAGCATTAACACTATAAGAAACTTTCAGATACACAAAGACAAATTAGTCCTTCGTACAAACCCAAAGTTCTTACCAAAAGTTATCCCACAATTTCACATTAATCAAACAATTGAGTTGTCAGTTTTCTTTCCATAGCCCAACTCAGTGGCAGAAAGAGCACTCCACACATTCGATGTTAAAAGAACGTTCATTTATGACATTGACAGAACTAAACACTTTAGGAAAACAAAACAGCTTTTTGTGGCTTTTTCAGCCCCTTACAAAGGCAATCTCATTACAAAAAATAGCATACCAAGGTGGATTGTAAAATGCATACAGATATGTTATGCTAAAGCCACAATATAACTAACATTTACTCCTAGAGCACATTCCACAAGAAAAAAGGTGCCACTAGGGCCTTTTTAGGGAACATTCCCTTAGCAGAAATACGTAAAGCAGCTACTTGGTCTACACCACATACATTTACGAAACACTACTGTATAGATGTACATGCCCGTCAACAGGCTACTGTAGGACAGGCAGTACTAAGAACACTTTTCCAAACAACTGCAACTCCCACAGGCTAGCCACCACATTTCTAGGAGGGACTGCTTTACAGTCTATGCACAGCATGTGCATTTACAGCCACACATGCCATTGAACGAACATTTTTACTTACCAGTAGACATCTGTTTGTGGGATGTAGTGCTGTAGATTGACATGCAGCACGCCTCCTCCCTGGAAACCTGTGGTCGTTGTAGTTATTTTATATTTGTATATAGTTGTATATAGTTATTTACACTCGCATGGACTTATTCTTTTCTATACTTCTTTCATACTGTATCTCTCACCTGCCTGCGGGAAAACAATTTAACAAAGGACTCGATGCCCATTTACAGTATCACTGAGAAGGATAAGCCACTCTATCCTGTGATTCGAAAGATTTCTAGAAGAAAATATATATATTCATTGAAAAAACAAAGATGACAGGGACGTTATAGTTAGGGTCTGAATTTACTCTTACAAAACCATAGAAATACAGCAGTTATAGTTAGAGTTCTTTCAAGTAACTACAACCCGCGCCCCAAGGTCATTATAATTCACGCCCTTGCCATGCAAATAATTTGCAGAAATAATTTGTGGAAATTCATGAATTTTCACAAATATCGCACGCCGCACCGCCAAATTATATTAAACCTATATTTTACCCCCCAAAACACACCCATGTCACACCCCTGGGTTCAGGGTACGTTCAACCTGACCCCTTATGCCTCTTTCAGTTGGAATTTGCACTCCTGGGGACTGTGTCTCGTGAAATATGTGCCATTTCATGGAGCAAATATGGCAGGTCTATGTTGCTCTTGATTATTGTAAAATCACTTTACGGTCTTCAGGAATGTCCAAATGGCTGAATTCCAAGATATGGTGTCAGTTTAATGGAGGGTGGTGCAGAATCTACCCCTCTTCTCAGGCCAGCAAGGTTGGAAAAACTGTGATTCTTAATTGATACGTAATGGATGTGGTTGTTAGTTCCTGGAACTATTACTATCTGTGTCATCCCACTGTTTTCAGAATCACTTTGCATCCTTCTGGGTTTATCTTGGTTATAATCCTTGGGATTAGCAACATTATAAGAAATGTGTAAATTAATGTGTTTGACCATGAATTCTACTGTTCTAAGTTCCCAGCACTTTCTGGTGAATAATCGGCATTTGCGGCATCTCAAAGAAATTACTTAACTGATTGTTGTCTAGTTCTTGTTGGTGGCATTCTTCTCTTTAATTTCTTAAGACGTTCAAGTTCCACTTTGTGGAGTTGTTCAAATGAATTGCTTGAAGATCTTTCTATTTTTGTAACTATCTAAGAGCCAACCTGAATTCTGGCGTCTGAAAACCACGCATCCAAATACCGAATTGGTGATGATTTTGATGGCCATTGCAGAGTGGCGATAAATGTGGACCTTTCCTCTGAAGCTGGAACTTTCAGCAGCATCTCACTGCAATGTTTTCCCAAGAAAGGGAGAACACTGACTCAAGTTTAAGAAACCACCTGCTGTTCACTTACAAGCCTAATTACTAGATAAGGTCCAGTAGGCCTCAATGACCTACAGGTTTGCTGGTTGGGTTGGCCTATTTATTACCCAGTTTGTTTAGTTATCGATAGATATGTTAGTCCTTTCTTCTGTGGCACCAAGCTATAAGCGCGCATGTATTTGGTAAAATAGTGACATACCAGACTTGAGGTCAAATAGCAGAGATCAGCCTGCCCAATTTGTTCAGGAAATATTTGTAATTTGCTCCTCCTGGATTCTGATGTTCATTGGGCCACTTTAGTATGGCCCCCTTGTGGTGCAGTTCCACAATGTACTCAATCCCTTTCAGGCAGGTTCTTTGCTCTCCACATAGCGTCAACCCCCACACATGTTGCAATTTTTATGACCTCTGTTCACTATAATCTCCTTTTATCTATCATCATACACCTTGATCTTTCTGCCACATTTTATCTTGCCTCCCTACATGCCCAATGCATTACCAGCTCAGCTGCTTCTGCTCATACCTCTCCAAGCACTTATTCTTGGTATTCTGTGTGTCGACACACTCCATAGCAGCTAAATTGCTAAACTACTTATAATGGTTCTCGATGGACACTCTTGGGCCCCTTTCTTTTCTATATATACTTTACCTTCACCAGTGGCATCATCTCCTCTTTTGGTTCCTCTTGACATGCATACACACCCAAATATTTTTCTTACTTTATGCCCTTTCTCCTCCCTGTCATTCACACAGCTATGTTTTGCTGATGTTCAACACTGTCTGGCTTTACAGTCCATCTTGTTGAAATCAGAATCTGAGGTCCTATATTTCGCATCTTCAGCTGCACCTAATTACTTTCAAAACTTTATGCACTTCCTTTTTAACTCCCTGACCATGTCTGCCAGAATTGAGCATTTTGCTCAACTATTCTATGTGTTGCCAATATTTTATTATCATTCCAACACACTATCAGGTTGTGAATATCCGTAGGATCCACTCTTTTATTCTACTTCACCCATCCAAGTAACTGATCTGCTCACTAAGAAAACTAAACTGTTGCATTCATGCATGGTTAAGGAGGTGTTGGGGAGGAGAGTCCAACACTCAAAGCCTACTATTACACAAAGCCTCTCACACACACCCCTTTTTGGTTGCGAGGATATAATCTAAGGCCATTCTATTCTGCAAGAGCATAGTCGTCAAACAATCTTCGTGATCTGATATCCAAGTTAGGGAAATGGTGGTCACATTGGCTGCTTCTTCCAGTGTCTGAACTTTGTGTCTGGTCTCTCATATGGCCTATCCTACACCCTTGTTAGGTAATATAAGAGACAAGAGTGTTTGTTTTGGAGACCTTGCAGTGCCTCTCCTGGAGAAGATGGACAGCAGAGTCTCTGACAGCAGGGACGATGGCGCCAGGATAACAAACCCCAGCACAGCCCATGCCAGTGGAAAGGCTGTGTTTATAGGAAGTCGCTTCATGGTGTGTAATCTCCACAACAACGTCTCATCCATTTTGGCCCACAAGGACAGTCCAATTAATAGTTTCTCAATGTGTGCAAAAAATGCCACCTTTCAGAGAAGACCAGATGTGTAACATCAGAGTTGTAGAAGCAACCTGTGAGATTGTTGTACTTCTCAAGGTCAAGAAAAAACACTGAGGAGGTTCAGACTTATTTTGGTAGTCTGTGCTCATGATAGAACAGACCAAGACTAGTTTTGTTTTTTCTGATGGGCACTCTGAAAATCACATCCCATGACGTTGGTGAGCAGGTGTGTGCTGATCCAGCTGAGGAATGATTAGTCATTTTACAATATTTCTCATGAAACAGTAAGTAGGAGTTATTTTCAATCACAGAGCATCTGCACCACTCAAGGACAGAAACAGTAGAGTATGAAATCTTGATATCTCCCCATTCCACAGCAATGATGTATCCCACAAAAAGACCAAGGCCAGCTCCACAGAATGATTCAGAAGATAGAGGCTTACATCAGAGAGAGGTATTGGAGATGAGGGGTGATGGGTGCAGGATTGTGCAACTGTGGTGGCGCATATGAGCATGGGGACTGGGAACTTGGGAAAAGATGGGCAGGGATTTTTTAAAGCTTTATTTTGCAGTTTGGTATAGGTGCATCTGTTAGATCACTGCACAGGTTTTTGTCATATACTCTGTAAGAACCAGACAATCATGAGTTTGTCCCTCCTCATGGGTGGTAGTAAAAGATGTTAGGCTTAAAGTGTGGCAGGGGAAAAAGGTAATAGGAAAAGTAGATGCTAACACCATTTCATATAGAGACAATTTGGCAGTGGAACGGTGCTGATTTTCGTAGGTGAGAAGAGTTACAACAGCATTGAGCAGAGCAATATTCAGAGTAGTATGCAATACAATATTTCCAGAGTCTACAAAAATATGGTCGTCAGCAGCTACGGAATGGCAACATGAAGAAAGCCCAGCCACAAATGGGTCCAAAGCAGAAGAATAATAAACTATGGACTTTTCCTGATCCCCCTGATCTTTTACCAGAACCACACAAACAAAACCATTACACTCATTACTATACTGAGTAAAGAGTTTGGCATAGTCGGGGAATCTCCAAGCAGGCACAGAGATCAAAGCTTGTTTTATTTGTACAGATGAACTGTAAGCCTCTTTAGGCCACAGCAAGGGTTCAGGGGTATCTATTCTGATATAATCTCACAAGAACTTTGCCATAGTGGTATATACCAGGATCCATTGTCTGCAGTACCCAACCATATCCAATATTTCATGCCTGGGAGACACTCATGGGATGGGGCATCAAATGAATGACCTCAATTTGCTTGTGTGACAATCTGTGCTCGCTGGCTAAGATTTTGCGACCAAGGTTTTGCACTCTAGAAAGCAAAATTGCATTTTCTTCTTTGAAGTCCTTTGTTACTTCTTAGCCACTTTGTGAGAAGATACAGCAAGTGGCTGTTGTAGTGATCTAAAGTAACAGATGCCAGTAACAAATCATCAGCATAATCCACCAAAGTACAGCTCCTGGAATAGACTAAAGTGACCAGCTCTTTCTTTAAAACTTGGGAAAAGATTGGCAGGGATTCTTTAAATACTTGAGAGAGCCTTTACCCCAAAGCTGAGATCCACCAAATAAGAACCGCAACCCAGCTTATTCCGCCTATAAGTTGTTGACTTTATGCTTGTCTTTGACCCTGTGCAGCGCTTTGCTGCTATTTGGATATGGGCGTGTCCTAGAAGTACCAAATACATACATGAGAACTCGTAGAGGAACTGACTCTCTTAATGTGTGGGGATGGCGAAGAAATCGTAACAAAGATCATCACAGCAAATTAAGCACTCGAATAACTTTCAACAACATTACGGTATCTCCTACTAATAGTCATAGTACTAGGACAGCAGAAGAAGAAAAGTTCCAGTTGGTATTATTAAACCACGAAGCAGGGTGGTGTGTGTGCTCCCTTTAATTGTCTATGCCATCTTTGAGGATTTATTCAAGCGAATTGTTAGGAAGAATATTGTCTGAGTGCCACAGCTTTTGTGAGACTTGGGGGCTGCCCTTGGAGAGTATCCTTATATTTATGTGCACTTCAAATGTAGGTGTCACAAGGCCACGATGTATGATATGAGATATGTGTGGATGATGGTAACAGCAGTCGTCAGGAGGAGGCCAAGCAGGTAATTATCATTACCATTAAGAGTTAAGGCTATAGAGGAGGACCAAGGGCCCAAAATAACCATTTTGAAATCCTGTTCAGGGTTGTAGTAAAAATGTGTGTATGTCAGCAAGCAATTTTAGTCCAGTATTATTTTATATGCTTAGAACTAACAAACATGTTTTCTGTGTTACCTCTAGCATCCCTACCTTTCCAACTTGCATCAGATTCTGTTTTAAATGCGATTTATGAAGTGTGTCACAGGCCCAGGACAAGAGAAGCATAGAGAAACATTTTGATTGGGATAAAATGGGGACAATTTTGTTATGTAAAACTTTGCTGCAAATTATGTACCAAGTCCGCTCTGAGAGAGAATCGTAATTTATAGTGGTGAAATGCATAGCCCATGTAGGGTAAATCAAAGGTAAGGTTTTTGAAGTATAGATATTAGTGAGGTTGTAAATTGTGGAGACTAAGGGGGTCATTCCGACCCTGGCGGTCATGGACCGCAAGGGCCGGGGACGGAGGAAGCACCGCCAACAGGCTGGCGGTGCTTCAGGGGCGATTCTGACCGCGGCGGTAAAGCCGCGGTCAGAAAAGGGAAACCGGCGGTTTCCCGCCGGTTTTCCCCTGCCCCAGGGAATCCATGGGGATTCCAACCCCCTTCCCGCCAGCCTGTTCCTGACGGTTTACACCGCCAGGAAGAGGCTGGCGGGAACGGGTGTTGTGGGGCCCCTGG
This sequence comes from Pleurodeles waltl, assembly GCF_031143425.1. Classification (NCBI taxonomy): domain Eukaryota; kingdom Metazoa; phylum Chordata; class Amphibia; order Caudata; family Salamandridae; genus Pleurodeles; species Pleurodeles waltl. Next base: position 854,420,448 of record NC_090444.1, read on the forward strand.
GGGCCCCTGCATTGCCCATGCCACTGGCATGGGCACTGCAGGGGCCCCCTAACAGGGCCCCACTAAGATTTTCAGTGTCTGCAAAGCAGACACTGAAAATCGCGATGGGTGCCACTGCACCCGTCGCACCCCTTCGACTCCGCCGGCTCCATTCGGAGCCGGCATCCTCGTAGAAGGGGGTTTCCCGCTGGGCCGGCGGGCGGCCTTCTGGCGGTCGCCCGCCGGCCCAGCGGGAAAGCCAGAATGGCCGCCGCAGTCTTTTGACCGCGGTGCGGTCATTCGGCGGTTCCCGCTTGGCGGGCGGCGACCGCCGCCTGCCAATGTAGGAATGACCCCCTAAATGTCCAGTTAGATACCATTGTTTAAGCTGCAAAATTAGGTCAGGTTCATGAAGAGGGTCGTAACAGGCTACGAGAAGGGAAACAAAACAATTATTGAGGGTGTCTACTTTTTTTTTTTATACTTGGACTGAAAACAGCTGATAGAAGTTCATGGAGTAACAAAATAATAAGACTAAATCACAGATCACTCTTTTGACTTCTATTGGGGTTGTTGGAAAATAGATCCTCTCTTCTCCTCTTCGTGCTTCTCTTTACTTCCAAGCGTTCTCAATATGTCACTGTTGACCCTCGCAAAAAAATATTACAAATACTGAGAATCCCAGTTTTAGCTTTACTCTTGCCCGTTCCCCAACTTTCAGTGCAGTGTGGAGAATTTATTGGGGTGAAATCAGTGGAACACACAGCACACCTGGTGAGCCCAATCAAACCTTTAAGCTCTTACCAAGCTCTATGTCACCACAAAATGTTAATAAGCTCTTTGTTACCAGCATTCATTTGTGGAATAAAAGAGCACTTGCCTGGTGCCACCACCCATAGCCTGGGCTGCAGCAGTTGGGAGCACCTCGCCTTTCTCCCTCTGGTCGGCAGACGGACACTTGACCAGTGCTTGCCAGTCTGCTTTGTGAGCACCACCGAGCTCCAGATGGTTCTGCTGCTCGTCCAGTGGTTCTCTCCAAAGTTCTAATTACATGTTAGTAAATGGTTCGTGAGCCCTCAAAGCTCCACACTTGGCCCCGAATGCACTCTCAACTACCCTCTGTTTGTCGTCTTCTTCCGCTTTTGTTGTTCCCTCCATGTCTTTTGGCGTCCATCGTGCCCCTTTTCTCGTCATCACTTCTCCTCATATTCCATTTGTGTGTCTGCTTTTCTAGTTGGGTTCTTATGGTTCAGCTCAGATCTAGAACTGTACATTCCCTCTTTTGCTGACAATCTCTAGTGGCTATTCTGTAGTTTCTGCTGCACCTCTCCCAGGCCCTTCCACAAGGACCATATTTAGGGATTTTGATTGTATTTTGGAGGCTAGGTGTCCAGCTGAATGCCATTGTTTAAGATGCATATTTATGTCTGTTACACGGAGAGAGCCAAATTTAGAAAATGTTTCAAAAAGTTTCAATGTTTTCTAAGGTATATTTAAATTGAAGTTCTGCCATTGAAGTTGGAAAATAATTACTATTTAGATCTCTGATTAAATAAATCCCTCTACTGGTTCTTTTTAGACCAACTATGGTGGAGTTATCCGATCTAGAGTTCCTAATGTTGCAAAGGGAAATTAATTTTAAATGAAAGATCTGGACAGTCATTTTCTAATCTAGTAGAACATGGGCTTTATTTATATTGATCAGACATTTTTTGGATTGTGGAAAATCATTGTTAAGGTCAATGCTATACAGAAGGGTTAACACAATTACTTTTCAATATTTAACCAGCGATGGTGTGTAACAGAAGCTTCTAGGATCCAGTGCGCACTCTGAGTGACCAGAAAAGCAGTTTGCTAGTTAAACTGTTTCAATAAATTACACCTGCCAGATTATAAATATTTGCAAGAAGTTCTGGCCTTTTGTTATACCTGATAAACGCTGATGTGATTTTATCAACATTAGAAAATAGAGTTGAGAGGTGCATGTGGTCAGAATGTTTTTGAATTTCTCAATTGTTTTCTGTTGATTATATTTTACGGAGTCTGTTACATCATTATGGAACCAAACCTCCTAAGCATTTAATGAATTTAGGTTGGTGTAGTAGGCCATAGCTACGAAGGCGAGTCGGAAGGTAGTGTGGGTTAAGAGGTAAGATTTAGGCTATATCCGGTGACTTTAGAAAATTGATGAGTAATAGCCATAATCTCTGTTCTGGCCTTATCGGCATCCTCTGAAAATATTAGGATATTGTCTGTGTGTGCTGCAGTTTTGCAAGGAATAGAATCAAAACAGAGTACCCTTGTCTCTTGTGAATTAATAAAGAGTTGTATTAGTGGGTTCAAAGAAGAAAGAAGTGGTGAGATGGACAGCCCTGATGTGTTGCCAGATGAAATTGGGAGGTCACAGGGGGTGCTATTGATTCTATTTTTTGCTATTGGTTTTTTATACAAGGCCATGGTCATTTTGTAAATGTCTTACCGGTATAACCACATCAATGATAGCATTGAGATCTTGGACAAATCTGTACATGTTGGTCTTTTCAACCTTTATTTTTTATAGAGAATAGAATTGAGTTATTGCATCTGCTAACAATATGTTACTAGGACTCCTGGCCTTATGACGTCTTTAACGATGGGACACATTTCTCACTCAGCCTCAGGTTTACGGGAGTACCAAGGGATCTGAGGCAGCTTCTTTGTGGATTGATCTTCATCTTCACAGGTTCATTGAAGAAATATCACATTACCCTTAGTGGATCACAGCCTGGAAAGCACCCGGGAAAGTGAATCAGTTAGGTCTGGTGTCAGCTCAGTAGTATTTATAACAGGTTGACAATTCATGTTTTCAGGAAGCCATTTCAGCACTTTTCTCACGGTGCTGGGGTATTTTGAGGTAGAGACCATCGGGTGTCCAGAATGCATTGCATTTAAATTTACCCAGTATGTCCTGCCCCTATAGATTGACTAGTGAGGTAGGACTTAAAAAGCAGGCTTATCTGTCATGGGGCCAAGGGTGATGGAAATTATGTTGGAAATTTGGTGGTTAATGTGCTGATTTGAAATACCGACTGTCTCTATGGTCAAGCCCTGGAGTCATTGAATGGAATTCAGACGTTTTCAAAGCTGAGTGAGTTCCACCAGTATCAATAAGACAAATGCATCCTACTGATCTAGAGGAATCAGAATATTCAGTAAGAATCTGTTGAGCTCGTTCTAAAACTCGGGATAAGTGTTCTGCATCATTTGATCAAGTTTAGGCTGATTAGGAAGACCAGGTACATTTGAAAAAGCATTATGGCAGTCCCTTTTCCAATGCCCCAATTCCCCACAGGGAAAACATGCCCGTTCCACACCCGAGGCTTCTCCTTTTTAAGTCTTGTACAGTAGACACATTTAGACTGCATCTCAGTTTAGTTCAACATGCTGGCTGAGATACCACGTTTAGCACTGGGCTGTGCTTCACTCCAGTTTCCCCACAGAAATCTCACCCTTACCATTGGCTGCTGGGATCATCATGTGGAATCTGCTCCAGTGTTTGCCTCTGAGCGAAGATATTTCCCGGTCAATGCACCCTGTTCTGTAAAAGAAAACACACTCAGGGTAGTGCTTAGAAGCCTAACAGGTTTACTGCAAAAATAGCAAGCAAGCATTCAAAATAAGCAAAGCAGTTGCCAAATTGTTGACCAGAGCTTCCCTTCTGATCAGTTGACACATGTAATGCTAATATCGATACATTTTAGTGCTATGCTTACACAGTTTTTCTGAATGCAAGTGAATGGAAGTGGGAACCTGTGACAAACCCAAACATATATCACCACATGGTAATGCCCATGATTGCATTTGTATTATCGTAGTAAATAAGCAATCATTAAAGCATTTATATGTATTACTTCATGTTCTGAGTATTTGTAAAGGGACTAATTTGCAGCAAAAGAGAATTTCAGTCCTTCCATTTTATCTTCTCAGTTTGGAGGCACGGGGAACCGCACCACTTTCTCATTTGCTATCTAGCACCTCTACCCTTCTCTCCAATGCAGACATTGCCACAGTTATTCCATGCATGTTTGAAGTTCAGCAGTTTCTGGGCATCCATTGTGTTTATTTCTACCAGAGTAACCTGATTTTATCACCTGTTGTCTAGTGTTCCCATGGAAACTCTCATCGTGCCATTCTCATCCCCATTGTCCCCATCCTTGCCTTGATCACAAAAACAGCTTTTTCCCTCTTTCCTGGATGGACAATAATGCCCATAAGATCTACCACTGTGTACTAAGGAGTTAATCAGTGACCATCTTGCTTGCCCCTCCTTCTCCAAATGATTGACGTTTACTTGTGAGTGAAAAGGTTGTTCTTGTCATTCTTCTACCTCCCACATATCTCTGAAGGTCTCATACCCTCTCACGCCCACAATTCAGGGTGCAACTCCAGCACGCAACAACTACCCTGCTACTCTGGAGATTGCAATCCTGCACTGGCTTTTCCCCTTTTACACAGGAAATGCAGACCTACTCAGTCTAAGTGATAAGAGCAGCCTCTTGTTTCATGTAAAATCTAATGTTCCCCTGGAAAAAGATCTGCTTGAAAAGTCAAGAATTTTCCATAAGAGAGGCTGATATTGTTAGCGAAGTTACAGTAGTAAGCAGCAGTTTCCAACAAACGTTTCCTGCATTTTCTGGCATGGGCCATCATGCATAGCTCTCTGTTTCTATTTCTTTATAAACAACATTTTTTTTATTTTTGTAACGAGTAAAGAATGTAACACAGGTTACAGCACTCAGTACAAAGCATGGTATCTGCAATACAGAGACATCAACGCGTAAAACTTCAAGCCACATCATGTCCATCACTATTCAGATTATAATATGCCCACCATTGCCCCCAGGTTTTCTTGTGTTTGCTAGGGCAGCTGTGGGACTTGAAATAGGCTCCTATGCCTTGGTGCACCAGTCTATCATATAGCACCATTTAGCAATGGTAGACGACGAGGAGGATGTCCAGTGGCACGCAGTCTCGCGTTTGGCCACCACAACACAAATACCAACAAGAGCGCTCTCCCCATGAATGCCCCGACACCCTACAGAATGCCCAGCAACGGGGGGAGCAATCAGTAGTTCTCTCCAGAATATTGGGCAGTGTCTTGAAGAACGAGGACCGGTACTTTCAATGACCGGTCAAGTCTATGTCATGTGATAGAAGTTGCTGTCTGTGCTAGTGCATCTCGAGCCTACAGGTTGGAAAATGTGCCCATCCTCCATAGGGGCCATGGGGTCGAGGGAGGAGGCATGGAGACATTTCAGCTGGATCAGGCGTAGGGGGGAGGGAATGACCAGCTTATGTGGGGCCATCCTGGTGTTCCTCCAGTGGGCATCATCAAGCTCGCAAACCCATCCCTCCCACTTAGTTCCAAGAGCTCCAAAGGATTCAGGAGAATTCACAACCAGGGTCTGATATATGTGCGAGATGCCAACGAGACCCTGCTGCCCCTGTAAAACCTGGGGCCTCAAAGGGGCTATTCTCTGGCAGATCCTGCAGCTGCGATTGATACACTGCCAGTGTGTGCCAACACTGCAAATATCTGTAGAACTGAGTCCTGTGGAGAATGAATTCCTCATGTGCGAGCCCTCCCATATGTCCTCAAAGTGGGATATGCCTATAACGTCCCAGAGTTCAAACCTGTTCAGGCCGGAAACCTGGAGCATCTGTCTGCCCTGACGTAGGGGAGTCACCTACGTCAACCAGCAGTCCCAACCAATTCTTTGAAGGGTATTCTGACAGCACAGGAGAGTATCCCTAGTAGACTCTGGCAGGGAGTGAGTGGTCAAGCCGCCGTACCACAGATGCAGGATATGTTGTCGGCCCATGATGGATACTCCAGGCAAAACAATGGGACCTCAGCTCCCCTGAACAATCACTCATTAATGGTTTGGAACTGCAAGGCCAAATAAGCAAATGAATGTCAACTGTTCCCATCCTGCTGAGGTCGGCAATTAGACAAGGTTACAGAGAACTATCTTTGGGGGCTTGCTCATCCACAGGAAGGATTGTAGTGCCCCAAATAGGCTGGTAAACCGGGACTGGGTAAAAAAAGAGAAAAAGTCTGCACTGTATAAAGAAGTCATGGAAATGCAGTCATTTTGAAGGGTGCAGCACAGCCCAGGACATTGTGTTGGAGGGCAGCCCATTTGGTCAGGACCCGCTGGGACCGTATTCTCTCTGCAATTCATGAAATGGCACTAGTGCCCCCTATTTCCAGACACCCTCCAACTTAGAGATACCGAGTAGATCCCTCTTCCTGTGACCCTCAGCTTTCTGCAGTCTGAGTCTCACAGGGGGGTTTCCATTGTCAACGTTATCCACCACCCCAGCTTCCATGTAGCCCACTTCCAAATTGTCACCACAGTTTCTGTGGGGTAGGGCAGGGGAAGCAACCCCCTCTTCCTACAAAGTCTCCTCAGGGCCATGGCTATCCTGTCTGCCTACAAAACTGGCTCCCATTGGGCCGAAAAGACCCTGTCATTTATTACCAATAGCTGGGTGGCCCAGTGTTAAAGCTGGAGATTCAGAAGAGCAATACCCAGTCTGTTCATTCTGTAATGACAAGGCGATTCTGGGGGCCCCACCATCCCACAGTAGTGCTCTTGCGTATATGTCACCCGTCTTAAAGAATTAATCTGGATTGCGCCCCATTGACCCTGAGCGTCTCCGTAGGGTCTTTATACAGCAGCCTCACCCAGGAGAGTATGTAAGGCCCAAAGCCTATCTTACCAAGCACCCCCACGCCTCGAACCCCAGGCCATTGACTCTTCCATCCCCTGGACTAGATCTCCTCCGCACCCTCGACAACGGTTGCCTCCATGAACATTGCTGCCGCGTATCCTCACTTATTATGGTAGGACCTTTTACCATTCCATGCACATTCCTACACTCCCAAACCCCCCTAAGACCACTCCACGCATTACACCTGCAACACAACAATAGATCATATGCTCACTCCTTAACAAGGGCTCTCTCACCAAACACTCCACCGAGGTCTGGGACCTCACGGACTCACTTGCACTGGACATCCTCTTCCTCACAGAGACATAGCTCAACCCATCATCAGCTGCTGACATCGCAAGGGTCATCCCGGGAAGATACAAGATCACCGACGTAACAACCACATCAACAGATGTGGAGGAGGGCTCGCCATTATCCACAGAGACTCCATCCAATGCACCACCATTATGGACAGTGCCAAGGAACACATGACGTTCAAACTCCAGACTGTAGAAAGAACAACCATAATGGGAGCCCTCATGTACCACGTCCTGGAACCACAAACCAGCTTCTCAAAACTCATTGGAGCATTCATTGCCCCTCTCGCCATCAACTCTAAAGAGTACATGCTCCTCAGTGACCTTAATTTCCACCTAGACTACCTCATGGACCCCAACTCCACAGACCTCATTGACTAACTGGACAACATCAGACTCACCAAACTCGTTCAGGACCCCACACAATCCACAGGTCAGATGCTTGTTACCCCATCTACACCTCCAGCGAAAGAACCACATACAACTGCACTACCCAGGTCACCTGGACAGACCTTTTTGTGGTACACTTAAGCATCACCACCTCACAAGCCTTCCACCCTGGAAGAACCATCAAACCCAGCTGGAACTGGGGCAAAGTCACTGAAGCACATTGGATCATTGCACTCATCTATCCAGCCGTAATCCACAGGCAGCCTGGATCTCAGTGTCAGAAACACACTAGATACAGAAGAACCAACAAGCAAGCCAAGCTGGTATACGGAAGACCTAAGGAACGCCATGCGCCACTGCAAACAGCTAGAGAGGAGATGGAGAACTACCAAAAACGCCACCAACAGGATCACTTACAAAACTGCACTCAACCACTACCACCACCAACCACAGAAAACAAGGAAAAGTGTCCTCACAGCAAGAATTGAAGCTAGCCCAACAACATCAGGGAACTCTTTGCGATCGTCAAGGAATTCTACAACTCCCCTAGCCACAGCGAAAACTGCACCACTCCACACTAATCAGCACCACTCTACACTATGCCCCTGTTCTCCTTGCCTTTCTATTTTAACCACACCACTGCACTCTACACCACTGCACTCTGTCAGTCTCCTCTGTGCACCACTGCACTCTTCACCACTTTATTCTACTTTGCACCACTTCTCTCTGTGGTACTCTACATAACTGCACTCTGCAGCACTGCACTCTATGCCACTGAACTGTACTCTGCATCACTGCCCTCTATGCCACTCTATCCAGTATACTCTACACTGCTGCACTCAACCCTGTACCATCTACTCTGTGACACTTCATTGTACTTTGAAGCAATCTACTCTATGCCACTCCCCTCTTCCCACTCTAGTCCAATCTGCACTACTCCACTCTATCTCACTCTACTCTATACCACTGTAATCTATTGTACTTTTCACCACTCTACGTCACTGCACCCTACGCCAGTGCACTCTACACCACTGCATTTATGCAGATCTTCTCTGCACTCCTGTACTTTATGCGTCACTTCAATATAGACCACTCCACTCTACTCCTTTAAACTCAACTCCACTCTATGCCAATTAATTCTACAACACTCTACACTACTCTGACACTACGCAACTCTCTGTATGCCAATTCATGGCACTTGACTCCACTCTATTCTACTCCACTTTACGCCACTCCACTCTATGAAACTCTAGCCCATTGAACTGTACAACACTCTTTAACACTCTACTACACTCTATGCTGTTCCACTATACTCCACTCTAATACTCGACTCCAATCTATGACAACCCACTCTGCTTTGCACTACTCTTATAATCTATTCTGCTCTACACAACTATCTCTGTGCCACTCCATGTTACCTTTCTCTGAGTTTTTGCTGTGTTGAGGGATGTCCCTGAATATCGGCTTCAAACCGTGCGACGACTTGTCACTGCATGATGTCGGTGACGGATCCGCATCGGGTCTGTTGTGGTGCCTGGAGCGTGACCACAACCTGAAGTCGTGCTCCAAGTGCCGGGCCATGCACCCAAAGACAGTGAGGGAGCGGTCCCTCAAGCTTATAGCGGCCTGGCACTCGACTCTGCGTAGGTCCCGGTCTCACTCGAGGGGAAGATCTCGAGACTGGTCGCGGAGCCACCACCACACATCTTCTTTGAGTAAAGGTAAGAATAAGTCCAAGGGATCCCGTCTTCACCCCGCCGCTTGGCTAATGGACGCGGGGAAGCATCAACGCTATAGGCCTCCGTCTTCAGAGCCTGCTTCTGGGTTTCCGGGAGCCGGGGCGACCCCTGTAGAAAAGTACCATCTTGCCTCGCATGTTACCCCCATTTTCACTGTATGTATGTTTGTTTTAGCTCTTGTGTCACTGGGATCCTGCTAGGCAGTATGTGCCCTGTATGTGTTCCCTGTGTGGTGTTTAACTGTATCACTGAGGCTTTGCTAGCCAGAACCTCAGTGTCTATGCTCTCTCTGCTTTCTAACTTTGTCACTGCAGGCTAGTGACTAAATTTACCAATACTCATTGGCACACTGGTACACCCATATAATTCCCTTGTATATGGTACCTAGGTACCCAGGGTATTGGGGTTCCAGGAGATCCCTATGGGCTGCAGCATTTCTTTTGCCACCCTTAGGGAGCTTAGACAATTCTTACACAGGCCTTCCACTGCAGCCTGAGTGAAATAACGTCCACGTTATTTCACAGCCAATTACCACTGCACATAAGTAATTTATAAGTCACCTATATGTCTAACCCTCACTTGGTGAAGGTTGGGTGCCAAGTTACTTAGTGTGTGGGCACCCTGGCACTAGCCAAGGTGCCCCCACATCGTTCAGGGAAAATTCCCCGGACTTTGTGAGTGCAGGGACTCCATTACACGCGTGCACTATACATAGGTCACTACCTATGTATAGCGTCACAATGGTAACTCCGAACATGGCCATGTAACATGTCTAAGATCATTGAATTGTCACCCCTATACCATTCTGGTATTGGGGGACAATTCCATGATCCCCCGGGTCTCTAGCACAGAACCCGGGTACTGCCAAACCGCCATCCGGGGTTTCCACTGCAGCTGCTGCCAACCCCTCAGACAGGATTCTGCCCTCCTGGGGTCTGGGCAGCCCCGGCCTAGGAAGGCAGAACAAAGGATTTCCTCTGAGAGAGGGTGTTACACCCTCTCCCTTTGGAAATAGGTGTGAAGGGCTGGGGAGGAGTAGCCTCCCCCAGCCTCTGGAAATGCTTTGATGGGCACAGATGGTGCCCATCTCTGCATAAGCCAGTCTACACCGGTTCAGGGATCCCCCAGCCCTGCTCTGGCGTGAAACTGGACAAAGGAAAGGGGAGTGACCACTCCCCTGACCAGTACCTCCCAGGAGAGGTGCTGAGAGCTCCTCCAGCGTGTCCCAGACCTCTGCCATCTTGGAAACAGAGGTGCTAGGGGCACACTGGACGGCTCTAAGTGGCCAGTGCCAGCAGGTGACGTCCGAGACCCCCTCTGATAGGCTCTTACCTCTCTTGGTAGCCAACCCTCCTTTCTTGGTAGCCAAACCTCCTTTTCTGGCTATTTAGGGTCTCTCTTCTGGGGTATTCTTCAGATAACTAATGCAAGAGCACACCAGAGTTCCTCTGCACTTCCCTCTTCGACTTCTGTCAAGGATCGACCGCTGACTGCTCCAGGACACCTGCAAAACCACAACAAAGTAGCAAGACGACTACTAGCAACATTGTAGCGCCTCATCCTCCCGGCTTTCTCGACTGTTTTCTGGTGGTGCATGCTCTGAGGGCTGTCTGCCTTCACCCTGCACTGGAAGCCAAGAAGAAATCTCCCGTGAGTCGACTGAATCTTTCCCGCCGCTAACGCAGGCACCAAAAGACTGCATCACCGGTCCTCTGGGTCCCCTCTCATCTCGACGAGCGTGGTCTCTGGAACAGAGGGACTATATCCAAGTGGCCTCCACAGTCCAGTGATGCTTCAGTCCAAGTTTGGTGGAGGTAAGTCCTTGCCTCCCCACGCTAGACTGCAAACTTGTGTACTGCGTGATTTGCAGCTGCTCTGGCTTCTGTGCACTTTTCCAAAGATTCCTTCGCACACAGCCTAGCCTGGGTCCCCAGCACTCTGTCCTGCAGTGCTCAGCCCTCTGAGTTGGACTCCGACGTCGTAGGACCCTCCTTTGTGACTCTGAGCCAGCTCCGGTTCACAAATCTTGTAAGTGCCTGCTCTGGTACTTCTGCGGTGCTGCCTGCTTCTGTGGGGGCTCTCTGAGTTGCGGAGCGCCCCCTCTGTCTCCTACTCCAAGGTGCGACATCCTGGTCCTTCCTGGTCCCCAGCAGCACCCAAAAAACTCTACAGCGACCCTTGCGGCTAGCAAGGCTGGTTTGTGGTATTTCTGCGTGGAAACACTTCTGCAACCTCCAGAACGCCGTAGGACATCTTCCATCCAAAGGAGAAGTTCCTAGACCTTTTCGTTATTGTAGAATCCTTGGGTTCTTCCACCCAGAGGCAGCCTTCTTGCACCTTCATCAGAGGTTTCCTGGGCTCCTGCCCCCCCTGGACACTATTGCGACTCTTGGACTTGGTCCCCTAGCCTTGCAGGTCCTCAGGTCCAGGAATCCGTCTTCAGTGCTTTGCTGTTGTTTGTGGTTCTTGCAGAATCCCCCTATCACGACTTTTGTGTCCTTTTGGGGTAGTAGTGGTACTTTACTCCTACTTTTCAGGGTCTTGGGGTTGGGGTATCTTGGACACCCTGACTGTTTTCTTACAGTCCCAGCGACCCTCTACAAGCTCCCATAGGTCTGGGGTCCATTCGTGATTCGCATTCCACTTTTGGAGTATATGCTTTGTGTTCCCCCTAGACCTATGTTCACCTATTGCAACCTATTGTAATTCTACACTGTTTGCATTACTTTTCTTACTTTTACTTACCTGTTTTGGGTTTGTGTACATATAACTTGTGTATATTACTTACCTTCTAACTGAGGGTACTCACTGAGATACTTGTGGCATATTGTCTTAAAAATAAAGTACCTTTATTTTTAGTAACTCTGAGTATTGTGTTTTCTTATGATATTGTGCTATATGATATAAGTGGTATAGTAGGAGCTTTGCATGTCTCCTAGTTCAGCCTAAGCTTTGCCATAGCTACCTTCTATCAGCCTTAGCTGCTAGAAACACCTCTTCTACACTAATAAGGGATAACTGGACCTGACACAGGGTGTAAGTACCACAAGGTACCCACTATAAGCCAGGCCAGACTCCTACAACCCCTGCCCAATTAAAGGAGTTTTATGAGGCCATGCGCCTCATTTTTGGGCAGCCCAACTCTGCTACGTGCCTTTGGGCCCAAGGTGTTCGGTTGGGGTCCCTTTGCATTCCTCGCAGGCAGCTCCGGCTCAGCCACTGAAGTCCCCTCTGGATCCGCACCGGCATGGATCGTACCATTGAGAACTTCCCCGGTGCTAGTTTGATTGTTAGTGCTCCCGACGTTGATGATGCCCCACATCGACGTGGACATGATCCTGATCCCTGACGACTCCGAGTCCGACCGGCGTCAGTCGCCGCCACCTCCTTTGATGGGGCCTATTCACCCCAGGTTGGATTCTGACCCATTTTTCTTATGGGTTCGAATTTGGGGAAGGATTGGAGGGGTTTCTGGATCCTTATGAATACCAGGATGACCCTAACTTGAACTGGGCACAGGAGTTGGGTAAGGCCAGTGGTCTGGATACCTCTCCGGGTGCTGGCATGCTGTCTCCTCCTACCGTGGCTATGGCGGAGGGAGCAACTTATTCCATGGTGGTCATTAGGACGGCTGAGGTCCTCGGCCTTGAGGTGCCTACTGTTTAGGTCTGGTATAATCTCCTGACGGAAGTGCTTCAACCAGGGGCGTCCACATCTGAGCCTCCTCTTCCATTCAATGAAGCCCTCACCAATGTCCTTTTGGGTACTTGGTCCAGACCCAACACCGGGACTGCTGAGAACAGGACTATCGCATGCTGCCATTGGCCTGCCCTGAATGACCCTAAATTCTTGTCCCAACACCCCACGCCTGAGAGCCTTGTCATCCAGGCATCCTCAACCTCAGGCGCATTCCCTTCTGCACCTCCGGATAGGGAATCAAAAAGGTCGGAACAATTTGCAAAGAACATTTTTTCTTCCTCCAGTCTGTCGCTGCGATCATTGAACACCACATACCTTTTGGGCCGCTAGACCCACTCTGTGGGATACGGTTACGTATGTTCTGCCACAGATACCGGAGGAGGCCCGTGCTATCGCCTCCCATGCTGTCACTGATTGGAAAGACGCTGCAAAGTTCACTATCAGATGTGGGCTGGACACGACCAACTCTCTAGGTAGATCGGTTGCGACGATGGTGGCCTTGAGGCACCACACCTGGTTACGTACATTTGGTTTCTCAGGGGCTGTCCAACAGACTTTTATGGACATGGATGCATCACTTCTGGGGTGGGGCAGCCATATGGGAGAGGCAGAGATCAGAGGCCTCTGGTCTCCGGCAGAGTCTGGGCTCCATATCAATCTTCTGGCGCTCCGGGCAATCAGGCTTGCGTTGAAAGCATTTCTTCCCTCTCTCAAAGGGAAAGTAATGCAAGTGTTCACGGACAACACTACCGCAATCTGGTACTACAACAAACAGGGCGGCGTAGGGTCCTGGATCCTTTGCCAGGAGGCGCAACGCCACTGGACATGGCTGACACATCAGGACATCACCCTGGTGGTTCAACATCTGGCGGGCTCTCTGAACGCCAGGTCTGACGATCTCAGCCGTCGATGCCTAACTGATCACAAATGGCGTCTATCCGTAGGTGGCGCAAGGTCCCTTTCAGCAGTGGGGAGAGCCTTGGTTAGATCTGTTCGCCTCCGTAGAGAACCCGTAATGTCAGCAGTTTCGCGTGTTGAAGTTTTCAAGGCGGCACTCGCTCGGAGACACTTCATCTCAAGTGGAGCTCCGCCCTCCTTTTCGCCTTTCTGCCTATACCACTTCTGTCCTGGGTTCTCAAGAAGATCAGCAACAACCGGGCTCAAGTTATCTTGGTGGCTCCGGACTGGGCACGGAGAGTATGGTATCAAAAGCTATTGAGCATGGCCACGATCCTCCACTCAGACAGTCCTTTCGGGAGGCTCTTCTGTCGCAGCAGCAGGGGACGGTTCTCCACCTGAACCTGTCCAGTCTCCGCCTTCATGTGTGGAGATTGAGTGGCGGCAGTTGACAGCTTTTGACCTTCCAACCGAAGTCTATGATGTTATCTTGCTAGCTAGGTGTCCCTCCACCAAAACGGCCTGTCATTGGCATAAATTTGTGGCATGGTGTACCAACAATTCTGTTGATCCCCTCTCTCCTCCTCTTTCTGAGATTCTTTTGTTCATTCTCTCTTTAGCCCAGTAGGGCCCTCCTTTGGGCACCCTTAAAGGTTATTTATTGGCTATTTCAGCCTTTCTTAGGTTGCCTGATCAGCCTTTACTCTTTAAGTCTCCTATTGTTAGTCGATTCCTTAAGTTTCTCACCCATTTGTTTCCTCCCACTCCGTTTATCATGCCTCAGTGGTACCTCAATCTTGTCCTTACTTATTTAATGTCTACTCCCTTTGAGCCGATGCACAATTGCCCCTTACGGCTCCTTACTTTCGAAACCGTTTTTCTTGGTGCCATCACTTCTGCTTGCAGAGTTAGTGAGCTTCAGGCTCTATCTTCTAAGCCCCCATTTTTGTCTGTGCACCCTGTCAAAGTGGTGTTACTCACTAAGACTTCCTTCCTTCCCAAAGTTGTTACAACATGCCTACTTTTTACGCACCTCCACATCCTTCTCATGAGGAGGAGAGACTCCACTGCCTGGATCCTAAAAGGGCGTTGGTGTTCTATCTCAATCGTACTAAAGATTTCCGGGTGGATGATCAACTCTATGTTGGATATGTGGGTGCGAAGAAAGGGAAGGCGGTGCAAAAACATAACATCTCTCGATGTGTACTTCTTTGCGTCAAGATGTGCTACACTTTGGTGAAGAAGCAACCCCCTGAGGGCTTACGCGCTCATTCTACCAGAGCAACTGCTGCTTCCACTGCGTTAGCATGTGGAGTGCCTGTTCTGGATATCCGCCAGGCAGCTACGTAGGCATCTTTGCACACGTTTTCTAAACATTACGGCCTGGACAGTCAGGTCCACAGGGACGGCTACTTTGGTCGTTCGGTCCTGCTGGACTTTCTAGTATGATCTTGCCAGCAGCATGAAAGCAGCATTAGGATTGGAAGCAGGGCAGGCTGGGAGCCTGTGCCTGCACTGCAGTTGAGGACCGAGGATCCGCATGACGCAGAAAGAAAGGTACTTTTTTATATTACTAGTAAATGTTTTTTTGTCAAAATGCAAAAAATAAGAGGCCTGGGTACCGCCAGGTGGTCCATTTTCTTTAACCCAGAGAGGCATAGTTTGAGTATTTGAGGAACCTTTAACAATTTATTTATAGCATTTTATAAAGCATGAAGCATGAACCATCAAGGTATCACAGCGCTGTACAAAGAGAGCTGATGAGTGTTGCAGTAAAGTAAAGACCCTAGTCACTTAAGATAGACTGTACTTTGGGTTCGAAGAGCAAGTCATAAAATACGATTATAAAATATTGAATCGAGTGAATGTCTGTTTCAGAGTAGTTCTCTTATGCCACATGTTTTTCTAGTATTAAGGCTTTAACTTCCTTCTTAAACAGCCTGAATGAATTAATTGTTCTTGCTGAGGGTGGAAGGGAGTTCCATACATTTGGAGCATATCTGGTGAAAGGGTGGCCTTGAGTTTTCCTTTTTATGAAACTGTTTCCAGTATGAGGGACTTAGCACTTCTAGAGTGTCTTCCACCTCCTGATAGCTTGCTCCATTCGACATGTATTTGGGACCAGAAGTGTACACAACTTTGTATGTTGTGCATGCAACTTTCAGTTGAGTCATAGCTTTGACTGGGTGCCAGTTGAGGGCTCTAATGGACAGGAAAAGGCAATCAGAACATTGTGTGTCTGTTAAATGTCTTGCTGCTGCATTTATTGTCAATTTCATTGGAGGTAGGCTGGCTTTTGATAGACCTACGTGCCTAGCATTCCTATAGTCCAGTCTAGAAAGAACCAGAGGTTGAACCTCCATTTTGAGGTGCCCTAGTGATATGAAGGGTTTTAGTTGTCTTAGAATGTGCAGGTGTGGGTTGATGCTGCTTGTATGTGGGCTTGAATGTTTAGATTTGAGTCTAGTGCGATGCCTAGTGATTTTACAAAGTCACAGATGGTTGGGATGCAGTTTAGCGAGCTGGGGATATTTGACCATAATTGAGGTTGTTGGGGTCTGAGAGGTGGTGAGAAAATTAAGATTTCTTTTTACAGTATTTAGTTTTAGATGGTTGTGTGGCAGCCAGGCTTGTGTTCTCCTCATGATATCATCTAGTCTCCGGATATCCTTTTGAGAGGAAAGTTGTATGTATAGTTAAGTATCATCAGCATACATGTGGTATGACATTTTTGATTGTATCATGATTTAAGTGAGTAGTTCTATATAAAGATTGAAGAGCGTTGATGAGATTGTAGATCCTTGCAAAACACCCATATTAATGTCTGCTACATCAGATAGTGTGTTGCCAATTTTGACTCTTTGTTGTCAGTTCTGCAAGAAAGAGGTGAACCAGTTAAGGATGGCTCCTGATAGGCCCATTCTGTCAAGTGTTTCTCTGAGGCATTCATGGCTGAATGTGTCGAAGGCCACAGATTAATACAGAAGTATCAGGAGACAGGATTCATTTTGGTCTAGTGGTGTTTGTATATAATCTATAATGTTAAGCATGGTGACCTCAGCATTGTGCCCGGGTCTAAAACCAGATTGGTGTCTAATAGGTCAAAATTCCTAATGCTTTCATGTAGCCGATCGTGGGCATATTTTCGTTTCAATTTCGCCAGGAAGGGCAGACTGGATACTGGTCCGAAGTTGTTCAAGTCTTTCCAGTCAGAGTTTGGTTTTTGTTGTAGTTGGTTTAATTGGCCCATCGGAAGGCATTATGGGAGAGATTCTTGTAGGAAAGAGGCGTTAACAATTTCCGTCCAAATGTGAGTGACGAACTCTTGAACCTCTTGCAGTAGTTGAGAGGGAATATGGTCTTTGAAATGTGTGGTAGGTTTAATTTATTGAATGGTTTTCTGGATTTCCCCCTCAGACCGAGGTCTGAAACTGTTCTAGAATAATCTCTTTTCCTTGGGACAGTTGGGGAGTGTTGGTCAGTATACTTGTTGTGAGGCTGGTGTTGGTGGATTATCTAGGATGGGAATAGAGTTTCCTATGGTTGTGATTTCTTCTTTAAAGAAGGTTGAGAAGGCACTGCAGATGTCCGTTGAGTTGTTAGCAGTTGTGGGTTCTGCACGTTTTCCTGACTATCAATTTATTATGTCAGAGTTTTCTGGGCCAGTTCTTTGGTTTATCAAGATGAGTTCTGAGGATCGACCTTCCAAGCAGAGGATCAAATATTACAGCTCACCTTCCAGACCCCCGACCTGCATGCTTGGAGATTAAGTGAAGCCAGTTAACCACTTTCCAGCTGCCACCTGTTGGAGTCAACGTCATCCTTTCAGACCTTTACCCCATCAAAACTACTGCTTTATTCTGCAATGTGGAACAGGTTTGTTGACTAGTGTAAGGAAGACAACTTGGACCCTTTCAAAGCTCCTCTTTCTGAGATTCTTCGACTTGCACTTTTACTTGCCAGGCAGGGCTGTGCAGTAGGCACAGTAAAGGGTTTTCATTGCTGCCTGATAATCGTTCCTTCACCTTCCAGATCAACCTCTCCCATATAAATCGTTCAATTCTATTAGTTTTTAAAGGGTTTGTTGAAAGAGTTAGGATAAATATTAATATCCTCCCACTCAGGTTGATATTCTTCAGTGCTATTCAAATTTAGTACAATTTTAGCCCCTTCACAGTTGACAGTTAAGTCTTTTCTAAATCCTTCTTGCTGCTACTCCATTAGGCCAGTGTCAAATCTCCATGCGCAAGCTTCTTCTGAGTCAATCTAGAACTTGGGATAAAAGTTTCCTTTCTTCCTAAGATGGTTTTGTCCTTTTTATTTGAGTCAGGTTATCACCCTTCTACCTTTTCTCCTCCTCTTCCCTCTAAAGGTAAGGAAAGTCTGCATCGGCTAGATACACAATGGACAGTAAGTTTTTATATAGAATGAAGAAAACTTTTCAAAATTAATGACCATCTTTTCATAGTAAACAATGGTTGTAGGCATGGCATAGCAGTTCAGAAATGAACAATATCACGCTGAATAATTCTCTGCATTAAGATAGTTATAAACTAGCCAAGAAAGACCCTCCTCAAGGTATTCATGTGCATTCTACCAAAGTGAAGGCTTCTACCACAAATCTTACCAGGGGCTTCCCTGTTTTGTCTGTCAGACAGGTACCTGGTCTTCCCCATCATACTTTTGCCAGGCATTATTGCCTAGATTTTGAAGTACACCAGGACTTGCTCTTCGCATCTATGTTTGTTAGACCAGGCATCCATATGGTGGTCTTACCCCCAGACCTTTTTGCCTTTACCTCCTGTTTTGTTGCTATATCTTTTTGTTGGCCTTAGGACTCTGAGCACTTTACCACTTCTAATCAGTGCTAAAGTGCATGTGCTTCTCCCCAAAACATGGTAATATTGGTATATCCACAATTGGCATTTTAATTTGCCTGTAAGTCCATTGAAGAGTAGTATACCATATACCCAGGGCCTGTAAGTTAAATGCTATTAGTGGGCCTGCAGCACTAATTGTGCCACCCACTTCGGTAGCTCTGTCAACATGTCTCAGGCCTGCCACTGCAGAGCCTGTGCAGTCTGGCTGCCACTCCATCTTGGCCTCTAAAACCTCTTTCCAAGCCCAGAACACCACTTTTCTTAACTAAAATTCACCGCTAAGGTAGGCCCTAGGTAGCCCATAGGGCAGGGTGCCATGGAAGCAAATGGAAGGACATGTACCTTTAAGTTTTTCGTGTGTTGGTAATGAAAAACTCCTGAAGTCATTTTTCATTACTGTGAAGCCTGTCCCTCTCATAGGCCCGCATTGAGAATTCCTTATATAAAATCTTTAAGGTGTAATTACTGATCTGAAAGGAGTAGCTGCATCATGTTTAGTACAATAGGAATGGTAATATTAAATCCTCTTTACTGGTAAAGTCAGATTTATTGTCACTATTTTAGAAATGCCACTTTTAGAAATTGGACATTCTCTGCACTCTCTGCCATGTGTTCCTCCAGCCTGTCTCTAGTTCATGTCTGGCTTAGACTAGGTGACAGCTACACTTGAGCATTCCCTTCAGACATCCACAGCACAGGATACTCCGCTATATATGCATTCATCTGCATACTGATGGGTCTTCCTGTGGAGGAGGTTAGGGCTTACACTTAAATTTCGAAGGGTAGTGACTAGAGTCCACACAAAGGGGCTTCTTACCACCCACTGGCAGCCTGAAGCTGAGGCTGCACTGAAAGGGAGACCTGTGCACTTCACGAGAACTCTTTTGTAGTCACCCCCCACATCAAAGGCACTTGTTAGTTTAAGTGTTGGGTGTAGGAAAGTACTATCTTGCCTGGCATGTTACCCCCATATTTCACTGTATGTATGTTGTTTTAGTCTATGTGTCACTGGGACCCTGCCAGGCACGGCCCCAGTGCTCATAAGTATGTGCCCTGTATGTGTTCCCTGTGTGATGCCTAACTGTCTCACTGAGACTCTGCTAGCCAGAACCTCAGTGGTTATGCTCTCTCTGCTTTCCAAATTTGTCACTAACGGGCTAATGACTAAATTTACCAATTCACATTGGCATACTGGTACACCCATATAATTCCCTTGTATATGGTACTGAGGTACCCAGGGTATTGGGGTTCCAGGAGATCCCCATGGGCTGCAGCATTTCTTTTGCCACCCATAGGGAGATCTAACAATTCTTACACAGGCCGGCCACTGCAGCCTGCGTGAAATAACTTCCACGTTATTTCACAGCCATTTACCACTTCACATAAGTAACTTATAAGTCACCTATATGTCTAACCTTCACCTGGTGAAGGTTGGGTGCCAAGTTACTTAGTGTGTGGGCACCTTGGCACTAGCCAAGGTGCCCCCACATCGTTTAGGGCAAATGCCCCGGACTTTGTGAGTGCAGGGACACCATTACACGTGTGCACTATACATAGGACACTACCTATGTATAGCATCACAATGGTAACTCCGAACATGGCCATGTAACATGTCTAAGATCATTGAATTGTCACCCCAATACCATTCTGGTATTGGGGGTACAATTCCATGATCCCCCGGGTCTCTAGCACAGAACCTGGGTACTGCCAAACTGCCTTTCCGGGGTTTCCACTGCAGCTGCTGCTGCTGTCAACCCCTCAGACAGGTTTCTGCCCTCCTGGGGTCCAGGCACCATTGGCCCAGGAAGGCAGAACAAAGGATTTCCTCTGAGAGAGGGTGTTACACCCTCTCCCTTTGGAAATAGGTGTGAAGGGCTGGGGAGGAGTAGCCTTCCCCAGCCTCTGGAAATGCTTTGATGGGCACAGATGCTGCCCATCTCTGCATAAGCCAGTCTACACCAGTTCAGGGATCCCCCAGCCCTGCTATGGCGCGAAACTGGACAAAGGAAAGGGGAGTGACCACTCCCATGACCAGTACCTCCCAGGGGAGGTGCCCAGAGCTCCTCCAGTGTGTCCCAGACCTCTGCCATGTTGGAAACAGAGGTGTTGGGGGCACACTGGACTGCTCTGAGTGGCCAGTGCCAGCAGGTGACGTCAGAGGCTCCTTCTGATAGGCTCTTACCTCTCTTGGTAGCCAATCCTCCTAACCTGGCAGCCAAACCTCCTTTTCTGGCTATTTAGGGTCTCTGCTTTGGGGAATTCTTCAGATAACGAATGCAAGAGCTCATCAGAGTTCCATTGCATCTCCCTCTTCACCTTCTACCAAGGATCGACCGCTGACTGCTCCAGGACGCCTGCAAAACTACAACACATTAGTAAGACTACTACCAGCAACATTGTAGCGCCTAATCCTGATGGCTTTCTCGACTGTTTCCTGGTGCAGCATGCTCTGGGGGTAGCCTGCCTTCACCCTGCACCAGAAGCTCTGAAGAAATCTCCCCCCTGCTAACGCAGGCACCAAAAGACTGCAACACTGGTCCTCTGGTCTCCTGTCATCCCGACGAGCGTGGTCCCTGGAACACAGCAACTCTGTCCAAGTTACTTCCACAGTCCAGTGACTCTTCAGTCCAAGTTTGGTGGAGGTAATTCCTTGCCTCCCCACGCTAGACTGCAGAGCTGTGTACTGCGTGATTTGCAGCTGCTCCGGCTCCTGTGCACTCTGCCAGGATTTCCTTCGTGCACTGCCAAGCCTGCGTCCCCAGCACTCTGTCCTGCAGTGCACAACCTTCTGAGTTGTCCTCCGGCGTCGTGGGACTCCCTTTTGTAACTTCACGTGGACTCCGGTTCACTCTTCTTCCAAGTGCCTGTTGGGGTACTTCTGCGGGTGCAGCCTGCTTCTGTGAGGGCTCTCTGAGTTGCTGAGCGCCCCCTCTGTCTCCTCCTCCAAGTGGTGACATCCTGGTCCTTCCTGGTCCTCCGCAGCACCCAAAAACCTCTACCGTGACCCTTTGCAGCTAGCAAGGCTTGTTTGCCGTCTTTCTGCGTGGGAACACCTCTGCAAGCTTCATCGCGACGTGGGACATCAGTCTTCCAAAGGAGTAGTCACTAGCTCTCTTCTTTCTTGCAGAACTCGAAGCTTCTTCCAACCGGTGGCAGCTTCCTTGCACCTTCAGCTGGGGTTTCCTGGGCTCCTGCCCTCCCAGACACTGTTGCGACTATTGGACTTGGTCCCCTTGTCTTACTGGTACTCAGGTCTGGAAATCCGTCAGTGTACTGCTGGTGTTTGTTCTTCCTGCAGAATCCCCATATCACGACTTCTGTGGTCTCTGGGGGTAGTAGGTGTACTTTACTCCTACTTTTCAGGGTCTTGGGGTGGGGTATTTTTCTAACCATCACTGTTTTCTTACAGTCCCAGCGACCCTCTGCAAGCTCCCATAGGTCTGGGGTCCATTCGTGGTTCGCATTCCACTTTTAGAGTATATGGTTTGTGTTGCCCCTATACCTATGTGTTCCTATTGCAACCTATTGTAATTCTACACTGTTTTAATTACTTTTCTTGCTCTTACTTACCTGATTTGGGTTTGTGTACATATATCTTGTGTATATTACTTACCTTCTTACTGAGGGTACTCACTGAGATACTTGTGGCATATTGTCATAAAAATAAAGTACCTTTATTTTTAGTAACTCTGTGTATTGTGTTTTCTTATGATATTGTGCATATGATATAAGTGGTATAGTAGGAGCTTTGCATGTCTCCTAGTTCAGCCTAAGCTGCTTTGCCATAGCTACCTTCTATCAGTCGAAGCTGCTAGAAACACCTCTTCTACACTAATAAGGGATAACTGGACCTGGCACAAGGTGTAAGTACCTCTGGTACCCACTACAAGCCAGGCCAGCCTCCTACCTTGGGTCTCTCGACCCACTCAAATAGTAAACTTCTGCACTTAAGTGGAACTCTGCTGGAGTAAAGACTGTGGTGCTGCCAGGATCGCCACTCTGCCAAGACTGACTGTTCCCAGAAACTGCTGCTTTGCCTTGTTGTGCTGCCCTGCTGATCTCTGCCCTGCCAAGAACACCCCAGAGTAACTCCAATGGCTTGATGGCTTGCTCCCTATTCTTCTTGAGGTCTCAGGTACATCAAAGACCTCACTAGCTACTTCTTATCGACCTCACACCTCCAGGAGATTGCCTTGCAAGGATCAGCGCTCCTTCACCTGCGGGGCTCCAATGCTTGTGGAGCTCTTAAACAGTTTCTACTTCAGTGCTGCCTTGGTTTTCAACTTCAGCTTGAGCATAGCACCACCACCTTTGGCTACACTGCTTTTCAGTTTCAGTGCATGTGCAGCGTTTCAAGAGTGTGAGGTGCCTTATCTAAACTTCTGAGCGCGGACCACGCTCTATCCCTGATCTGCATCGCTTTCTGCACAGCCAGTGCATGGGCCGTGGTTCCAGCATCTCCTCTCACCCATGCCACCTCCCCAGGGGAAGCCAGCCCAGAGAACCAAAGGTTTTGCCAGGCAATGATGAACCCTAGTGACATCAACCAAAGCCAGATACTGTGGGAGTGGTATCAGCGCGCCAACCCATGGCCGCCTTGCACGCACTTACCCCAGAGAGCAGTCCTGCCCGACGAGGCCCCATGCGGCCCCTTAAGTTTGCCCTGAGCCTGCTCACTTAGGGGCCCTGAGACTTACCAACCGGTCGGAGGACAGCGACGAGACCCACAAGCTCGAGTGCACTGACCGCATTTGTCAGTAAGAACATTACCGTATTTCCCTGAATGGGGAGCAATCGCTTTTTCTTAGCACTGTGATTCTCAATGAGACTAACCTAGTTACTGTAAAACCACATATCTATTGATTGGATCTTTGTCGTTTTTGTCTTGTTTTAACCAAATAAACATTCTCTATTTTTCTACCCCGGTGTGGAGTCTTTCTGTGGTGCCTTCATTGGGTTACTGTAATTTAAATGTTGCACAAGTACTTTACACATTGCCTCTTAAGTTAAGCCTGACTCCTCTATGACAAGCTACCAGAGAGTGAGCAGAGGGTAATTTAGGGTGTGTATCTGACTTGCCCTGACTAGAGTGGTGGTCCCTACTTGGACAGGGAGCAATCCTCTTCCAACAAGATACTCCATTTTTAATATTATTGCCTCAAGATTTTCTTGTCTGACCATTTCTTCAGACTTTCCACCATGTGAGGTATTGTTTTGGACTCTGTTCACAGGTGAGGAATTCGCAGATAGAAGTACCCATCAGAAGAAAATGTTGCTTACCTTTGGGAAAAATGTATCTATTGGATGCATTATTTATC
Organism: Pleurodeles waltl; assembly: GCF_031143425.1. Classification (NCBI taxonomy): domain Eukaryota; kingdom Metazoa; phylum Chordata; class Amphibia; order Caudata; family Salamandridae; genus Pleurodeles; species Pleurodeles waltl. The sequence goes on from NC_090444.1 coordinate 854,444,423, forward strand.
TGAAGATTATTTACTGACCCTGCCCTACTCCCCATTCTGGAGAATGATCTCATGTAGTTCACACAAATAATAATAATGATAACAATAATTATTTGTTAGATTTTTCTGCACTGTTATGAGATCTTTTCTTTCTCAGCCTAAAAAGGCAGGAAAAAACGTAGACATGAACTGACATTGGTCCAGGTGCTTTATACACACCAGTGACAGCACAGGAATGTTATGCCTGACATCAGCATGGAGCCAGCTCCCCAACTGGTGCCAAGGAGATCTGATAAAAGTTTCCAGATCCAGTCTGACACCTGGGAATATATTCACAAGTGAGGAGCCTCGGGTGGATAGAGTATCCACCAAAAAGATTGTTACCAAAGGTAAGTAACTTTTTTTTTCCATCTGAGGACATTATTTTCTGTGGTTCCAAGATACACTCCCAATTTAGTTAGGTTTCAAACTGGAAGGAAATCTAAAGTCCAATATAGAACGTTTCTCTGTAAGCAAATTGATTTGATACCAAAGTATGAACAAGTAGATAGTGTATTTCAGGGTTCTCCCTTTTTCATAGAAGTCAAACCAAGCAATATAGTTTGCCTTGTAAGTCTTTGAAAAGTTAGCATATAGCAGATAATAATACATGATTTACTGTGCAGGACGCATAATAGTGTTAATTGTCTGTCTCTGTTTTGTAGGTGGGCAGAAACAACGAATTGCTATTGCTCGATCTCTACTCAAGGTGAGTTCTAGAGCTGCCACCGCTTTAAATTAACTATTCTTACAGAACCTGCTCTAGAAGAGTTAGTTGGAAAGGGATAAATCAGTAAATTGACCGTAAATACTTTTGAGACATCATTTTAACATTTCCTAAAAAGTTAAACAAGGTTTGTCGTGTAGGTGACCACATGTTTGAATGCATCATAACTACCCAAATTCTTTGAAACTGAGCATTTTTTCATACACATACGTACTGGGCTGAGATCACCTTCTATTTATTTTCTGTCAGCTCCACTAGTAATGACTCCACTATGGAAAGACAATACTGAATATCTGGTGAAGTGGGCAGCAATGCTTAAGGTACTCACTCAATCATCCCCCTGGTGATAGACCCAAATGACATTAAGATTGTTATAACCCGATAAGATATTTTCATTTAGTAATAACTTTTGTTACATAATGATTTCAGATATATGCTATGGGAGGTGAAGAGTAAGCATGCTGCAGGATAAATGAGAGGCATAATACTTTACCATAGAATGTTGTCTCTTGGCATAGGAGCATTACACATAGCTTAGTAGGTACAATAAAGCTTGATGATAAATAGGTTTCAAAGAATGGGGCATAATTGTGAATTAATACACTGTATGGTGCTGAGCATAACATGCAGACTTTTTTCCCTGCAATGTGATAGAAATGTACATTGAATAACGTATATTCAGTTATTGTTTTCTCCTCATATATATTTTTTTAATTGCTTATGGCAGAGAAATGACCAGTCCTGTAAGGCTTATTGGCTTGGCAGAAGAAGAGAATTCTGACATAAAAGCGTGGTCCAGGGTAAAGCGCAGTTTGTTGTCAGAGTTTTTTAGGCATCGTCTAGAGACAACTTTAGTTGTCTTTCGGCAAAGAAAGCTGTGGTATTCACTATAGACTTAGAGTGGGTTTTGTATCCCCTTCTTGCTAATCATTTGATCACTTCCTTGTCCGTCCCTGCTCTTCATTCTAAGGATTTCCTCCATATTCCTGTGTTTTTCCTGCCCAAAGAGCAATTCTGAACCACCACATTTTAAAAGGAAGAGATGCATTTTTCCACTGCTCAGTATTGTTTTGTCTTCAGACTTTTTCACCTCCACTTTTTTGCCACAACTGCTTTCTTTATTAAAAAATCAGGCACCACTTCCCCAGATCGCATGCTAGCCCTCTCCAGTGCTGCTCTGTGTTTTGTAGCCCATCATTTGACAAGTACACAGGAAGAGAGGACGTAAACATGAAAGGAATGAAGAGAGGTATGTAGCAAGTAGAGGGAGATAGGTAGGAGTGAAAGTATTTTATTGTGTTTGTTTTTTGCAGTCCCCATCTCTAAGAGATACGATTTGGAATCAGTCTCTTGTTTAAAGTGTCAGTGTCTATGATATCTAGATATTGTTTACTCTCCAAAGCCCAAGCCTGAAGAGTCTGGCAAGACTTATTTTAATTCCTTTCTTCACCATCTTAGGAACCGTAAAGCTGTTCGCATGGTACTCTGAAATGCCTTTTAAGTGGCTATTTCCTGGATTTCCAGTAGAATGTGACTCAATATGGCTTGGAATTAAGCATTTAAAAAAAAAAAAAAAAAATCTTTATTTATTGGCATTTTTTAAAAATGTTAAACCTCTTGCTTTATATTCTTTTGGTGTAGTCCTAGTTCCATATACACAGATGGGAGTGCTGTCTCATCGTGTGCATTACAGTGGGGCTATGCCCGTATCTAGTGAGAGTAGTAGCTCAGAACCATTCACTCAATATGTATACATCTCCACATCATATAGTGGAGAATTGCATGCCAGACATCAAATGTACAATATCGATCCATTTTAAGGAATTAAACTCTAAACAGAACTCTAAACGTAGCACCTTTGTGTCTTATTGTTTCAGGAATACATGTGGTGTATCGTGTTGGGAGAGAAGCTTTCAGAGTGGGAAGGTATTGCATAATTTCGGGACAATCTCTAATGGCAGTGGGCATTCACTTTAACTGAGGGCGGCGGGTACCTAGCCCCCGTGCGTGTTGCTTTACCCGAGGTAGCTATGTGCGGCTGAGGGATACCATTCATCTTCCGCCGTCACTGGTCGTGCACATGTGTACTGATAGGATATTAATTAAGGATTTCCCCTGTCTGGGCCCTCATCGGATCCGCAGCCGGGACTGGCCCAGGCTTCCAGCACTTCAGCCCACAGAGGAGCGATGGGGCATATATGCACCCCCCGTTCTTCCTCCCTCCTCAAAGCCCGTGCCTCAGCTTGCGCCCCCATTTCATCACGTCCCTTCTCCATTCCTCCATTATTGGGCCCGCAGGGGACTTCCTTTCATCTGGCCAGTTCCAAAGCCAAATCTATGAATCTCTTTCCGACCTCCTTAAAGATTGGTCTGGGGAACAGGCCCAACAAACAGAGAGAACAGTCGCTAATGTCCGGTTCAGTGTGTCTTCTATTGTTACCAGCACCTGGAGCTAGAAATGTTGCAAAGTAGGGCAATCCCAGGTCATGTGGTCAAATTTCGTGTTCGGAGCGTCGCATCTAGGGCACCCCTTAGGTTCTCCTCCATAAATCGTTCTGAGCCTATGTGACATTAAGTACGCCCTGTGGATATAATTGTATTGGATGTATTTAAACCGTGAGTTGTGAGAAACCCTCTCTGATGTTGCCTCACAACTACCTAAGTGCACTCAATGACTTTAAGGTCAGTTCGTTTAAGGCTTTATAGAACCAAGTGGCTAAATGGGAACCCTTGCCCATAGACAGAGGAGCTGGTGCACTTTGTACACAACTGGTTCTGTTTTTACTGTGTCCCACAGGTCCTGCGTAGTGCGTCATCGCTTGGTAAGTGAGGAACTACCCCACTGGCAGGCCGGTTTTGACAGTCAGCTCTTCGAATGAGATAAGGACACCAGACTGGAAACAATCCCCGAGCGTCACTATTCCCACCTCCGTCCAGGGCATCATCTGACTTGCTGAGAAAAAACTCACAGGCACACCATGAGGTACTCCCACCAGCGTATGGGACCCCTATACTGGAGCCCCTCAGTCCCCTTCGCCAGCAGGTTAGGGTCACAGTCAGGAGGACGCTCAGGGCGTGGATTTGGACTCTGGAATCAAGCATTCTATGCAGGAATAGACCACTATCGGTCTTCCCAAACAATTGGCCTCGGACAGAGAGGTTTCTGCCCACTAACCACTTCACAATCCACTGTAATTGGGCTGCCAGGTAGTATAATTCAAAGTCAGGCACCCCCGTTTTCTGTCGTCTGTGGGGCGGAGTGTGGCTAGAGACGTCCTTGGGTGACCACCAACCCATATCAGTTTTCTAAAGAGTGCATCGAAGTCCTTAAACCAGTGCACCTGGATGGACACTGGAAGATTATTAAAAAATATATGATAATTGGGGTAACATAATCATTTTGGAGAGTGATATCTGTGCCATTGAGTGGAGCTTAAAGCAGCGCCACAACGCCACACTGGATTTCAGGGATCTGATTGCTTTAACCAGGTTTCCATCCCAGAGGTCCACTGGGTCATGGAATATTTGTACTCCCAAGTATTTAAATGTTTGTGGGGGACCAGGGGATTTCAGGGAGGCAGGTGGTGAGCCGGCGGCATCAGGTATCAGTGGGAACACGCATGTTTTTTTCCTGTTCACCTTTGAACCACAAGGGCACCCAAAGCCTTCAAATATTTTTGAGACCCAAGGGATCCCTGTTGTCCCATCACGCAGGTAGACTAACAAGTCATCTGCGTATAATGAGGTGTCATGATTGGTTTCACCATTCATTGCCCCTAAATCATGGCCTTGCATGCGGAACAGCGCCACAAGGGCATTAATGGCTATGGCGAAAAGGAGAGGGTACAGGGACATTCCTGTCCGGTGCTGCGAAATATGTCATAGGGGTCAGAGATCCTTTTTCCATTCCTCACCCTCGCCACCGGATGAGTATGCATAACGTCCACATGGCTTGGAATGAAGCACCTGCTCTATTCTTGCCTTCTTTATTGTCTCAAGCAAGAGATAAGAAAGTTAAGGGAGATGTTTGTCCTGAAGCACTTTGAATAAGGGCTGCCACCATAGAAAATGTTTCAAATGAGTAGAAGATAGATGATACGAAGGATCTTTTCCAGAGGAAAAGCCATCTATACTGGTTCTCTACAAAATGCAGAAATAGAAGTGTTGTTACAGAGTGTATTGAATTTCCTAAATGTTGAGTGGCATTTTCAGAGTTTATATGGTGATGTATTGCCATTGTTATCCGCACAGACCGTACTTCTGATTTCACACTTGTCCTGCAATCAGCAAGCTTTCCCAAATAGTAGGTGTTGCACTTGATATAAGCTTCAGTTGTGAATGGTTGCTCTACAGTAATGGATCTTTCATATATGCTTGAATCAATCCCTGTCGTCGAAGTGAGAGCCCCACAGTGTAATTACAAAGAAGTACAGTGCTACACATAGCCTATAAGGGCTAGAAAACTTTCACTTTAGTACGTTATCTGTATCATTTAACAAGAACCAAACTCCAGCCAATCAGACTGCAGCACCCTGTAGAACACTGCCGTCAGGTCTTATTCCCTCAGATTTTCTACAACACATTATGTGATGGGAGTCTCCCTGAGCTCAGCATACATACATAACCCACTTACAGTTGCCAGTCAGTAGTTCTATTTATGACCTAATTACATGTTTTTTGTTTTGCTATTATCTTTGGCACTGTCAGGCGAATATTCACAACATTTTCATAACCAGTGTGCCAGTCAGTTCAGCTGTTGTCTGGAAAGTTTTGGGGTGATTCGTCAAGTGAGGACTAAGAAAAACACGTTTCCCCCATGCAGTTTCCCATAGGGATTTTATACACGACTACAGTAAAAACCACTGAATGGAATTACACCCAATTTTGCAGAAAGCGAGATCTTGGTCCAGAAAGATCTCTTTTTTTTGTAATTTGGTGTAAACACGTTCAGTAGTTTTTATGTAATTGGAAAAAAAAGGTTTAAGTGTAGCTAGAGACACAGAGCGTCCGCACATCCCACAGATCTCGTACTGAGATCTGAGCGACTGCCTCCAATTCATCCAGGAAGTATTGGGCAGCCGTCTCAGGCTTATCCTAAGTCTGAAGAGAAACTAGGCCTTGTGATCTGTCGTGGGGTCCCACAGGGACCCCGCTGGGTGCCAAAACTTTAATATATTTTTTAATTTTTTTATTTTGCTGTGAGTTTGCAGAGACTCTGTGGATCGGCTCCAAAATTAAAAAATAAAAAACAAAAAAAACACATTAATGGATCTTAGGTCCCCATCCTCCGGTGCCACCTCCTACTATGTCCTGGGGTGCCCACCCCGTGAACTTAGCGGGTTCCCTGCCCGCACGGGCGTGGGCATAGAACTCTGTGTTTGCTCTTGTTTGTCGGGAACAATTTCAAAGCTCCTGCCAAGCGAAAGCAAACATGAAGGCTGCGCCCAGCTGGCGGGAGCTTTAAAAGTGCTCCTGGCAGTTGGGAGCAGATTTCACATTGGTTTCCCTGCCTGCAGTGATGCAAGCAGGGAAACAAACCTAACTATTTCTCCTGCCTGCAGAGAGCAGCATTTTCAGCTGCTCCCTGCGGGCAGGAGCAATGCCGGCTCCCACTGGATGCGGGGATCAGGCTGGGGCTGCAAGGGCCTAGGGGCTCCCACCATGGCCCCCAACAAGGATATGGTGGGTTTCCTGGTCGGGCACCAGGGCACCCACCCTTTGTTGGCCAGGCCCCAGGGGATGTGCTCCCAGGGACTGATATTAGCCGTGGGAAGGGTGCTGTGTGCCCCCCCTCTCCATGTATAAAGATGCTGTGCCCCAGGGTCGAAAGTGGCCCGGGGGGGCTGCATGCCCCTCCACCCTTTAGAATATAGCTGGGCCCCGGGAGATGGGGTAGCAGTGCCAAAATGAACCTGGCGGGGGAGGGACTTTTCGTGCCCCCTCTCCCATAAATATAGTGGTGGGCCCCAGGGGGTGGGATCCCCAGGGACTGAAACAGCCCAGTGAGGTAGCCATCTAAGGGAAGGAAGCGTCTGAGGGGAATTTTCTACAGCCTGATTGGCTAAAGTTTGGTTCTTCAAAAATTACATAGATACAATACTGAAGTGAATGTTTTCTAGCCCTCCTAGGCTATGTTAGCACTGTACTACTTTCTAATTATACCTTTAGACTCCCACTTTGATGATAGGGAATGATTCAGTCATGCAAATCTATGAAAGATGCCAGTACTAGAGATCCACTGTTACAGGTTAACAAGTTATTTTCTTTCTGGGACCTCTCTGTGTACAGAATTATCAAGGGACTGATAAACCCTGCTATTGTATCTCGTTTTTGCATTATTGCCTTTGTGACACTTTAATATCTTAAAAAGCGTAGCTCATAGCATGATCAGAAGGGAAGTTCCAGTGTACTAGTCCAAAAAAAATCTCTGAATTTTATTTCACAATACCACCTCTTGCCAGATAACTAAGAGCCAGGTGTTGAAGATGTTTAATTAGTATTGAGTACAAATGAATCGGCAATCTATGATACTGATATACATTTCTTTCAAATGGGAAGTCTGAGTTGTTTTTAAACTCTTTAGATAGGTTAACCATCAAAGCAATTGACTCTCCATTAGTGGTTCCTTGTTTGCTGTGATTTCCAACTGAATAAATGAATAGTGGTGAATAGCTGAGCGTGAATCATGGGGTCATTATGAACTTAGCGGTCGAGACCGCCACAAAATGAACACAGTGGGGACCGCCACAGACGGCCCTCCACCACTGCCAGGCGGAATTCTTTATCAGACAGGGCAGCGCTGCAAGCAGCTCTGCCCTCCGGAAAGAACCATTGTTCGGCCAGCCATTCCCTGGCAGTATCACCCGCCAGGAAAAGACTGGCGAAAGGGATGCTTCTGGGCCCTCCTGAGGGCCCATGCACTGCCCATGCACTTGGCATGGGCAGTGCAGGGGCCCCCGTGCACAGCCCCATCGCGCATGTCACTGCCCGATTTACAGGCAGTGATCTGCACGATGGGTGCTGCTGCACCTGCGCACTGCAGCATTGACAACGGGTCCATGTGGAGCCGTCGGCAATGTCTTGGCCCAGCATTTTGGGCCGGCTGGGGGAAACACTGTTTCTGCCCGTCGGCCCAGTGGAATGTTGTTTATACTGCCGGCGGGATCTCAAGGGGGCTGGTGGTCTATGTTTAGACCGCCAGCATGAATACGACGGGGAATCCCGCAGTGTTCATAATGACCCCCTCTGTTCTCAGCGGGTTGCTCAGAGGTTTGTCTTTTGGTCCTTAAGGTGTTTTGTACCTCGTACCTCACTCTACACATAGATTGGGAAAGGGGCGTAGCTGAGTGAGCACACAAAATGTAGGACTTCTTCACAAATTGGGAGGGGATTACAGTGATGTTGGGCAGATTCCAGTGTCTGAAGCAAGATTCATACTGTAAAGATGTTGCAGGGAGGATGTGTCCCATCTTGCAGCCTGACAGACTGAATAGCCATCTGATCAGAATCAACAACCAGGATGGAGCAAGGTGTCTTAGGTGTTCACAGCCAACAAATGCTACTTTTGTGGCACACATAGCACCAAGCCCAGCGGACCCCGGGACGAGCACTCCTGGGGAGGTTCCCTGCCTCCGGCGGACCCCTGGGACCTGGGGAGGACCGGTGCGCGCCCGCCCCTGCGGCTGCGCGGCGCTACGGAGGGGCATCCCGGACTGGAGCCGGAGCCTGAGGTGAGCCCCACCCCCCATACCCCCCCTACCCCCACCCCAACCCTCCCGGGGCCCGTCGGTGAGTGGAGGTGCCCGTGGGGGAGCCGCTGGTGAGAGAGGTGGAGCCGACGAGACCGTGGCCCTTGCGGCCCCGCGGTCGACGGAGGCACAGGCTGCGGACGAGCGGCCCTCCCCCCCCCCCCCCCCCTTCACCCGGATTCGAGGGGGCGTGCTGAGGCCGGGGGAGCGGGGACCGGCTGCCCTGGCCCCCGAGGCGATTTGAGGACCGGGCAGGGGAAGGCCTAGCAGAGAGCTGCGAAACAGGATTGCCCTCCTTGGCGAAGGAGAACGCTGGGCATGGTCCAGGGAGCGAGAGGCGAACAGGGGGCACCGCTTATCCTGTGATAGGGCCTGGGGTGGCACCGCGTGAGAGCGGTGGAGCTGACTGGAGGCCGGGCCCTATTTGATGGACTCTGAGAGGAGAGGCATCGGAGCAGGTCCAACGACATCCCGGGGGTGAGGGCACCTGGGCCTACCACGGCGCGAACGAAACACTGAATTATGACGGACAGCCCCTGATCCAAGAGGAAGGTATAGTGGCATGGCGCTGCGTGGTGACTCGTTGGGAACAGATGGCATGGACCTGTGCACCCTTGCAAAAGACCCCCTGGGCAGTGACCTGTAATGTGAGCTTTGTCTATGTGATCCGTATCAAGCCCTGGGGCCAAGATTGCTGCGAACGGGTTGGTGATACCCCCACGAACTGGCGAGGTGCATCCCTAGGCCTCTGGTGAACTGGAGAGCGAGAACATTGACTCTGATGCCACTGGGCTCGGGCCTGGGAGCCATAGGGTCCTTGGATAGCGCTTGGACTAGGAACTGTTCTCTGGTTCGTCCCCTAGTGGAGCGGTCGTCCATACGCCTAATGTCCCCTAAGAACCGCCACAAGGCCAGAGATATGGACGGCGCGGCGGCTCCCAGTCATGGAGTGGGAGATGCGCAGAGCCCACCGCAGACCCAAATGCAGGACACCCTAGATAAAATCCTCGGTGCAATTTAAGATACTAAATTGACACTACAACACGACATCAATCAGGTCGCGGTTGAGCTGGGCCTCCTGAGGGCCGACCACCCCAAGTTGTCAGACAGTCAAAGAAACAGAAACCACGTTGGCCGAAATCGCACCAAAACAAAAAGACCTGCAAGCCGAAGTGACGCACCTCAGGGACAGAATGACACGCCTAGAGCAAAGAGCAGAGGACGCAGAGGTGAGAAGTCGTCGGAATAATGTGCATGTGGTGGGTCTCCCGGAGGGGACCGAGGGTTTGAATATTGTCAAATTCCTCGAAAACTGGCGGAGCACTGTAGTGGCGCCGGATGGACTGACCCCCTTCTACACTCTGGAAAGGGCACACTGGGTGCCCTCGAGACCCTTGGCTCCGGGCAGGCCCCCACGGGTGGTGATCGCAAGATTGCTACACTACAGAGACCGGGACATACTACTGCAAAGAGCACGAGAAGGAGGCCCGTTTAAGGTGGCAAATGGCGATGTCACACTCTTTCCAGACTTCACTGTAGAAGTACAAAATAAGCGTGCATCTTACATCACAGTCAAAAGGGCCCTAAGGAATGAAGGCATTCAATACTCACTGTTATCCCCAGCCAGACTGAAGGTAATACTAGACGGTAAAACATCATTTCCTCAGTCCCCTGAGGAGGCATGGGAATTACTGGAAGCCCGTGGAGTACAGACGGAACGGCAGGTGAGGGGAGGGCCACTTGGGGAAGGATCACTCCGACCCCCCCGAGGGCCACGTACCCAAAGTCGCCACCGGGGGGCACCCTCCCGAAAACAAAAAGAGAGTGGCAGAAGAGCGGCATTGGAGGCAGCGGGCCATATGAGTGGAGAGGGGTACCCCCCTGGAGTGCTCTGGAGGAGAGTCAGATGAGACCGTCATGTCGTCGGCGGGGGGCTCGGGCAGCTACGTACGAGCACCAATAGTAACCCCACAGACTGCAGATGAACTTTGACCCCCAAGGCTTTTTTGGACAACCTCGGGGCGGCTGATCCTGATGTACGAGAGGCCCATCCGTGCAGGGCCACCCCCCCCACTAGAATCTTGTCCGTACAAGTAGACTGGCGAGAACAGCAACTGAAAGTTGACACAGGTTGCACTGTTGCACAGGTTTGTCTGTTATGGGCAGCCTACTGTTTGAGAGGTGCCCTGGGGAGTTGGGAGAAACAGTTACGAGTTAAGATGGCAAGGTGTGGAGAATGGTTGGAAAATAGTGGTATTCCATTACTGAACAGGGGAGAGCTGAAAGTAAAAGGGGTAAAGTGCAACCGGCAAAAACTTGTGAAACTCCAACATGGCAGAATACAACTCCTTAAAGTGGAACGTTAGGGGGATGGGGTCACCGAATAAACGACACAAAATATTGGCTTACTTAAAAAGGAGGAATATACAGGTGGCAATGTTGCAGGAGACCGACCTGGCAATAGGTGAACCTGAGAGACTAAGACGGAGATGGAGGGGGGCGGGTGTATGCAACAGAGTACTCAGCATTCGCGAGAGGAGTAATGATCTGGGTCCGAGCGGGGGTCCCGCTAGAGATTGAGGCCTCCAACATAGACCGGGAGGGGAGGTTTGTGATTCTGGAGGGTAGATTGCACGGTAAACTGATAGTTCTAAGCTGCATGTATGCCCCTAACCAGGACCAGATACCCTTCCTAACAAAACTCTCGAGCCACCTCACCAGTCAAAGGAGAGGCGAGTTCCTGATCGGAGGGGACTTCAATAGTATACTAGATGTAGACCTGGATAGGTCTACTCCTCCGCTGCAGGGTGCAATGACAAGATAGCCGGGAAGCTCAGTGAATGGTTGAATTCATGGGGACTATTGGATGTATGGTGGGAGCACCATCTGCACAACAGGGACTACTCATTCTACTCGGGTCTCCACCGACTCCATACCAGAATTGACAGGGTGGTGTGTACAGCAGACCTTAAGCGGGGGATGGTCCACTCAGAATATTTAGGTCGCACATTATCCGACCATAATCCCCTGCTAGTAACATGGAGGGCGACAGAGGTTAGGCCCCCCATACCGACCTGGAGACTAACTCCGTCGGCGCTTGAGGACCCAGCATATAGAGACACCGTGAGGCAGCACTTGACTGACCACATTCAAACTAACAGCGGATCCACCACCACTAGAGCAACCGAATGGGAAGCCCTTAAGGTGGTAACAAGGGGTTTTTGTATGGGACAATCAGTCGGAATCCGTCGAACACTTGAAAGAGAACTGACCAGACTAGAGAAGATAATACATGAGAGGGAACTGAGACAGGGGGCGGACACGACAGGGAATGAAGAGTACAATCAGGCAAGAAAGGAACACTCACAGATCGAAGAACAAATCAGATGCCACCATACACAAAAGTATTTCGCCTCCTTACAGTCAGAAGAGGGTAGGTCTGGGAAAATGCTAGCATGGTTGGTAAGATCGGGGGGAGAGGCCGAGCCCATAACGAATGTGCTAGATAAGGAAGGGATAGGCAGAAGTGGACCATGTACTGTGAATAACGCCTTCAAAGAATACTATGCCTATTTCTATGCGAAGCCGGATGAAATCAGCACGGAAGTCTTTGATAATCACTTACGGCAGATACCCATGCCAAGCCTGACGGCTGATGATAGGGCTTGCTTGGGAGGTCCAGTAACACTGATGGAGGTTAGCAAAGCTATAGCGCAACTGGCCCCCTGGAAGACCCCTGGGACAGATGGCCTCCCCAGGGATTTCTACAGAAAATTTGAAAAACAACTAGCTCCCCAGCTGGTAGAGTTATAGTCAGAAGCGCTACGAATTGGAATAATGCCGGGCACCATGAGAGAGGCGCTAGTGATTCCACTCCCTAAGACCAAAACAAAACAACCGTCAGTGACTGACTTCCGCCCCCTGTCAATGCTAAATAGTGATTTCAAAATACTAAGTAAGATCATGGCTAACCGGCTGCTTGACCATGTACTAACTCTTGTGCATGAAGATCAGAATGGTTTCGTCTCGAACCGCACCACCTCCCTGAACCTGAGATGTCTATTTGCGATCCTGAATATGCCTAGTAATGCGAGACCCGCAGCGGGGGTGTTACTAGCGGTAGATTTTGAGAAATCGTTCGACTCGATCAGATGGGACTACCTAAGAGCAGTGATGCTCCATATGGGGATGGGTGAGGGTTGGGTTAGATGGGTTGACCTATTATATACGTCTCCACTAGCGAGAGTGAGAACAGGCAAGACAGTATCTGACACTTACCCAATTTATAGAGGAACCAGACAGGGCTGCCCATTGTCCCCTCTGTTGTTTGCCCTGGCCATCGAGCCGCTGGCGTCCCAGATGCGACGGGATGGCGCGGGTAGAGGAGTGGAATGGGGACACCAAGAACATATCATCTCGCTATATGCTGACGATATACTTGTATATCTCCGGGACGGAGAGGGAGACCTCCCGTGGGCCCTGGGAGTGCTGGAACATTACGGGAACATCTCTGGATTACGCCTTAACCGTAGCAAAACATATGTGTTCCCCCTGTCTCCGTGTGGTGAATGGCCGACAACTTGCCCTGGGGACCTGATCTGGGCCCCACGAACATTCTAATACTTTGGTATACAGGTATTTCGTGATAAGACAGATCTGCGCGAGGGAAGCCTGGGTAAGGCGCTACGATCACTGAAGTCCCCAGTTGGGTTCTGGCGATCGCTAAAACTAACGATAATGGCCAGGATAGCATTATCTAAAATGATCATGCTACCCCGTCTCCTATATTACTTCACCAACTTACCCCTTCTGATCCCGACAGCATGGTTCCGGGAGCTTGATGCTCTACTCAGGGAGCTTATTTGGGATGATGGCCGGAGACGTACATCGCACTCGATATTACGCAGACCAGTCCATCAAGGAGGATTGGGAGCCCCTGATTTCGAAGCCTATTACTTAGCTTCACAGCTGCAGTGGGTAGCCAGGTGGCTTATAGGTAGGGGCCAATTGGAGAGATTCATCGAACCAGCGGCCGAGGACATTAACCGGTTCGCCGCACGGTTGACATACAGGAAACTTACCCTCCACATGCACAGCCAGATGACAAGAGTGGCGCTGGCATGTTGGAAAAGATGCGCAAAAAGGGTAGGAGTGGGTCCCCCGTACTCCCCAGCCTTGCCCCTAGCGGCACTCGTGACTGAAACTGAAGGGAGGAACTTGAGGGACCCAAGTATTGGTCCCTGGAGGAGAGCCGGAATAGAAACAGTTGGAGACCTGTTCCATGAGGGAATTTTGAGATCCTTCGCTAACCATGTCATGGACGGAATCCCCACGGGGCAGTTCCTCCTACACCATAAATTGATACACACGCTGAAAACGCACTGGACCACTGTCAACGTAGAGCCCCCCACCCATAGAATATTGCATCTCCTATTGACATCGGGCGATTGATCACTAAACTATACCGCGCTCAAATTGAGGATGCACTAGACTCCCAGGGACCACTGAGAGAGAGATGGGGGAGGACAGTTGGCAGGGAACCGACTGATGCGGAGTGGAATAGGGCCCTGGCTTATCCCCGGAATGTCGCCTGTAGCACACGGTTGCGGTATATACAATACAACTACTTACACAGAACGTACCTTACTCCACATCGATTAACAGTAATTTATGGGGGAGACCCTAGGAAGTGTCCCAGATGTAAAAACATAGACGCAAACTTTGACCACATGGTATGGTCCTGCCCTGAGATTCAGCAGGGATGGGGCGAGGTGATCTCTGACCTGTCCAAACTGCTAAATGTGAGCTTGAGCCCGACCCCCAACGTGTGCTTGCTGGGCTATGGGGATGAACTACCACAGGGAAGGGCCGAGATCCGCTTCCTGAACCTGGCCTTGGCCTTGTACAGGAGACAAATTGCGAAGAGCTGGAAAGCACAACATCGTCCCCCCGGGCCAGATGGAGACAAGACGTTACAGTGTGGGCCAGAGCTGAACTCCAGGTTCTTAAGAGCAAGGAGGGGAAGGGTCTACAACGCCACCCTGTTGCACAAGGATGGGAAATAGCGGTGACAAAATGGAGCGACATAGTAAGGGATACAGATGCGGATGCTGACGTAGACGCAGCGACAGGAGGGGAAACTGGGTAAATAATAAGAATAAACGGACGTTACCACACTCACCAAAATGCAGATAGACTGGGCAAGAGGAGGACGGTAATTGAATAAGAGACGTACCACCAATGAATGGAGCCCAGACACTGAGTTACTGACAAATCAGACATAAGGGAACCCCACCCTCTCGAAACCAGACCAAGGCTAGGAGCACTGATGCCATATAAATCTGTAAAGAGAGAAGGGAAAAAGATACAGCAAACCCCTACATCAACATCCACCACCCCCCACAGTACCATCTAGTTTTTAGTTTGAGTTAATAACTGTTGAATAGACACCAACCGGGTTGCAGGACTCCTAGAATCACACAGAGTCATTACACCCAACTTACAGAACATTCCACAGGAAAATTTAACTACCAATGGGATGCTCGTACAAAAGGACTAAAACACATAGGCTAACTGACCACGAGGTAGTACAGTTAAACAATAGATACAGGGGTGATGTTAAGATTATCATGTACAAATGTAATGCACACTAAGTGATTCTGCAACTGTAACACTGTTTTAATAAATAACAAAATGTCAATAAAAAAAATATAAAAAAAATAATAAAAAGGACAGTGTTGGCCTGGTGGTTTCAGAGTCTTCTAGAATTAAAGACATTCAAAATATTGGCAGTTCCCTGTATGTGATCCCTGTAACTGCAACTGAGCAGGTAGAATGGGACATACTACCAAATGTTTGGGAACGTGTGTTCCCCGGTGCAAGATTGCCATCCCAGTGCTAACTCACTGCCAGGAATTCCATCAGCACTTTGTTAAACACATTTGAGTGATTCTTCCACATAAACATAATGGAGCAAAAGTCTATCCTTTTAACATTGAAAGCCTTCCTCCCAGTGGTAAGATCCGGAGTGTTAATGAGCCTTATGTTCAATACCACAATTGTTTTCTTTGAAATGAAGCAAGCGGGCATCTCTTGTCCACAACTCTGGTGGCTGCTAGTGGACCCATTGGAATGGACCTTACAGTATGGTATTTCATTATTAGTCACCACAAAGCTTGCAGCCTGAGCAGGAATCTCCACTACCCACCACTGAGAAATTGTTGAGGATGGATTCTAACCTATCTTTGATGCTTTGGTATGTCTAACTGTGAGAAATTGGGTTGTTGGTTGATTGGAGTGTAAGCCCTTGTCAATCAATAAAAAAATCCCTTGCAGGGTGAACCGAACCAAAGAAAGTCACTAAATTAACCTCTGCTTAATCCTGTAGGTTTGCACAAAAAAACAGTCAGGCTTCACTTAGAGGCAATGTGTAAAATATTTATGCATCACACAAACAGTAATATAGTAAAATCACAACACAATAAAAACGGTTCCCAAATCAATTTAAAAAGATAGAGTAGATTTTAATAAATTATTTGACGCCAAAACAACAAAAATCCAATTAGTGGAACCAGAGTTATGATTTGTCAGTGTTTAAGGTTCAGAATAGCGCTTAAAAAAGCAAGTGTCAACTGCGGACAGGTGGTCGCGCTGGACTGGGGTAAAGTCGAAAGTTAAGGCTAACCGCATTGGAGCACAGTTTGGATGCACAGAGTGGATTGGGCCAGGTCAGCGCTTACCTTCGGACTTAAACATTTTTTGAAGAAAAAGTATCTGAAAAGGTAGATGTTTAGTGGGGCAATGCTGCAGGAGTGTCTGAGGAGGGAGCATCATCATTGAATAGCCATGGAGCAAAGCCGCAGTGAAGATTTTCCTCTTCGGACTTAGTCATCAACAGTGAAGTCGAAAATCTCCAGCAGAACAAAACAGAAGGCTGTAGCCAAAGACAGTTCCATGTGGTCAGATACCCCTTTGGCAAAGGGCTGCTGAAACAAATTTGCTGCTGTGGCGAAGAATGTATAGGGAGAAGCGCAAATTCAATCCAACCAGCGATGCACCTTGGGCAGATAGGCATGTAGGTTGGTCCTGATCTCCTAGTTCTCAGAGCATTTTTGGACCAAATTTTATCTAAGACCTCACTTTTGGAAATTGGCCCCCTGGGCACCTTTAGCACCACAACCAATGGTCCAGGAGTGGATGGAGACCTCTTAGAGGTCCAAGGCTCACTCAGGCTGGATCCTGTTGCTGGTTCAATATAGTGCGATCCTGTTTGTTCCTGTTACTCTAAACAGAAGGCCAGCAAACTAGCCATTCAAGTCAATTCTGGAAGTCCTAGGTGCAGGTGAAGATGCAGGTCTGGCCTCTGAAGGTTCAAGACAGGCTAAAGACAGCAGAGCAGTCCTTCCATGATGATAAATGTGTCTTCACCATTAAAGAGGATTTACCATTACAAGTTCATAGGTACCAAACATGCCATATTTACCTCCCTGTAATTTAGGAATTACAGCTTATTAAATGTAATAAGGAATATCCAATGTTATCCTGTCGGATGGCTGGGCTTTACAGTAGTGAAAATCAAATGTGGGAGAATTTTCACTACTAGGACATGTAAAACGCAAGGAAAGTGCTTTTACGATGAAAGGTTAGAGAGACAAAGAGAGAGATTAAGATATTGACATCACACAAGTTACTGGGATCTTAACAGCACTGCATAATCATCACATTACCTGCCGCACATAATTATGTACCTCGAGTTGCAGGAAAGGACTTACACCTCTCCGACACAATGTAACAATGTGAGAGAGTTTTTTTTCAGGAGTCACAAGGCAATCCGGTTAATGGGCTTTCAAATTGTCACAGTCAGAGACTTTTACCAGCTTTATACTTGGGGCTAATCCTTTCTTCTGCACCCAAAGCAGTTCTACCTTTTAGCATTTGACTTCCACATTAGTGAAGTTGAGCATATCAAGGCTTGCCAGAGCGATGGTGTGATGTTAGAGACTTAGAACTCAATCAACCTTATTTTATAAAAAGCAAGTTATTTATTGCTACAGTGCACATAGTATAATCACTGTACATAATGAAACAACATTTCCCAGTGTTCTACTGGATACCAGTACGCATGGTTATTGGGGGGAGGGGGGGTGCAGTCTGTCACATTGAAGTGCATTGGCCCGTGAGGTGAGAGTTTCATTGTGGCTTTGGTTGCATCGGTGGGTGGGTGAGGGGGGGCAGGGTATAATCTTGCTGCCTGTATAGTGCCAGTCTAGGACTTCAGCCCCAAGAAATAGTTACACTCTTCTCTTCCATGTGGCACTGCATGCAGGACTATTTCTCTGCCTGCGTATGGTGGACACTTTGTGCAGGTTGGTCTTGCAGTTGTGTTGCTCATTCAGTGGTCCTGCTGCCCTGGGTATATGCTGCAGTGCAGTTTATCGCCTGTTGAGCAAGATCAGCTTGCTCTTTCTTCAGTAAATTATTGGCGTCAGTAGTGATCCACAGTACATAAACACTTGACTGTGGCAATACCACTGACATGGTCAGTGCACTGCTTTGCCTCCCGTGGCTCAACCTGGTAGGTAGAGCCCTCATGCCTCGCTCCTCTAAACTCCTGACCCCTGTCAGGAGTTCGAGGCCCAGCTCCACCCGCAGGCTTCTGCCTGCGCCACATCCTGGTGTCTAGTGGGAGAGCTCTGCTTTCCTACTAGGCTGCCTCTATCCTCCTTTTTTCTGCTTCACTCTCTGTGTGCTCTCTTCTGTGTCTGCCCCCACTGTGCCCCTTTTGCCGTTGGGTTCTCTCAGTGCTCCTTTCTTGACTTTTTGACTTTGCCTACACACTCTCTCTCCGTTTTTCCCCTCTACTCCTCCCTCTCTCTCTCGCTCCACCCTCTCTCCCCCGCCGCTGCTGGCCGTGGCCCCTCCCCCCCTCCTCTCTCTCGCGCTTCACTCCCGTCACTGCTGCCCCCGCAGCTCTGCCCCCTTTTTTCACACCGATTTTCGCTCCCAGCAGACCTCTCCTCCCCCTACCGCCCTACTTAATGGCGGCCGTGCCGCTGATGCGCCAAAGGCAAGCCTGTCTGTGCCAGTCCATGCCTGGATCGTGCCTAGCGTAGGAACGCCCCATCCTCCGCCCCTCCCCCCATGCCACCTGCACGTCTTCATTACGACGACACCCTCCGCGCCCTTAACACCAGCCGCTCTCCCGCCTGCCTTCAAGCCTCCCCGCAGACCACCCACGGACCCTTCTCCTGCCAGAACTGCACCTTCACTGAGACCCTCATGGGTGAGTAGTGCTCTTTACAAATTCCTTGATTGATTGATTGACTGGGAAAGTGTCAGTGTCAGCAACAGTGGTGGAGCCTTCCTGCAGGAGTCAGTGATTGAGGTTAGGCACTCAACGTGAGATTTTGGGACCAATGGCATAGGGCACTTTGACTGGACAGCCCACAATGCTATTGTTCTTGAGTTACCTGCACTTCCTCTCATGTTGGGAGCGATGTAGGTCAATCATTTGTTTCAGCAACTTCTACAGTTCTTCACCTGCTAAGCTCTTGCCACTGTCTTCCTGAAAGTGCCACTTGCAAGACTCATCAGCAGCAATCACTTGGCTGGATAGTGGCTTCTCCTGCCAGATAGTGGAACTTTACCAGATTCTAGTCCTAAACCTATTGGAAGCATCAGTTTGCACAATGAGGGGTTGCCTGTGGTGAAGGGCCTTGGACTCGTACATTGCACAATGTCATTTTCTGGTCTTCAAAATCCTTCTGACACTCTTCAGTCCAGATAATCTTCGTGGGATGCGTCTTGGAAATCACAGCTGTGAAAGAAGTAACTATCATCCTATAACTGGCCTGTAGTAACCAGTAAGGTCTAGGAAAGCCTTCAGCTGCGCATGAGTTGTAATAATGTCTCAATCAAGTACTTCTTGTACTTTTACCTCCAAAAGGGAAATACTTTTGTCCCCCACCTGCTATCCAAGTAGACCACAAAACAATGATCCAGCAGGCTTTTCATTGCCGTGATGGTCAGTTTGGTCTCCTGTATTTTCATCAACACCTTTGTTTCAAGTGTTTCACATGGTCCTCACAATGGGGGCCATTACAACATTGGCGGTATAAGGCGCTTACCGCCGTGCAGAAGACCGCCAATACACCGCCGCCGTGGCGGTAGACCGCCACAGCTACACACATCACGGAATCCGCCGAAATTCAGGCACCCACACAATACCGCCACACCAAAGGTCAGCGATAAACATGCGGAAACAATTCCTCCACCTCCACGCCAACAGAAACACGTCCATGCTATTACGACCCACGAATCCACGCGGCGGTCTTTCAACCGTGGTATTCCATTGGCGGTACACACGTCGTGCTCAAAATACACACACATCTCCAAAACACCGCCACATTGAACAATTCCAAATAGACACACCTGACACACATACACACACCACACCCACACAGCCAATACAATATAAAACACACACCCACATCACCCACAAACCCCTACAACCAGAAATTCTGAGAGAAGGCGAGAGAGAGAGCACAGAATAGACAACCCCATCACACAGAGGCACACAACACCATCACCCACACAACATCCAAGCACAAAACACCACATACCACTACACTCACCACACTCATCACCACATACACCACCCCACACATCACACACACCACCCCATGTCACGCCAAAGACACCCCCGCTTCTCCGAGGAGGAGCTCAGGGTCATGGTGGAGGAAATCGTACGGGTAGAGCCACAGCTATTTGGCTCACAGGTACAGCACACATCAATTGCAAGGAAGATGGAGCTATGGCAAAGAATAGTGGACAGGGTGAACACAGTGGGACAGCACCGAAGAAATAGGGAGGACATCAGGAAGAGGTGGAACGACCTACGGGGGAAGGTGCGTTCAACGGTATCCAGGCACCACATTGCGGTACAGCGGACTGGCGGCGGACCCCCACCTCCTCCCCATCAACTAACAACATGGGAGGAGCAAGTCTTGACCATCTTGCATCCTGAGGGCCTCGTCGGAGTCGTTGGAGGAACGGACACTGGTAAGTCAAATCTTAACTATCACATCCCCCACCCTACCTGCATGCTATCACACACCCCCACCCTCACACCCTCCCCTATCACCCAAACTCCTCACTAATGTACTAATAACACCAACTACACATCCCAACCCCAAGACCTGCATGGCACAACTAAGCATGGACACCCATCACTAAAGCATGCCCACTGCACATACCCAGAACACCCCCAACCATCAGCACACAAGCCCCCACACAGGAATGCCTGCACTGGGGTTCACGCACACCCAACCATTGCACACCATTACACACACACATGCAATATTCATGTACTTATACCCCCGCAGGATCCCGAAGGAACGTCACCACACCAGAGGGTCCAGACAACACCACTCCACCCCCAGAAGAGGCCCACAGTGACAACAGCAGCTCTGCCCTACTGGATCTTGATGACCAGCCCGGACCATCGTGGGCCTCAGGAAAGTCGGTTCCCCTTGCCCAGCCACAGCCCAACACCGAACTTCCACCCTCTGGTAACACCAGCACAGCACCCACCCAGCGGGCCCAAACCTCCCTACCCAGGACAGATCAATTAGCGGTGTGTACACCACTACAGGGCACCCAGGCTAACCCACCACCCCAACAACAACAGGGACCTGGGGGCAGTGGTAGTGGGCACACGGTCCAGGGGACGGAGGCACAGGAACATAGGGGAACTGGGAGGGCTGCTGTGCGACAGAGGGCGGACAGGCCAAGGGAACCAACTCTCCACTAGGCCCTCTCCTCCATCATGGGAGCATACCACCACTCCCAGGAGACGATAGCCACTGTCCTGGACAAGTTGCAGGAGACCCTGCGTCTGCAGGAGGAGCAGTATTTGGGGTTCAGGGAGGAGCTCAGGACCATCGGCTCCGCCCTGGGCACCATCGTAGGGGTGCTGACGGACATTCAAAAGACCTTGAGGGACACCGTGGCACTCCAAGGGGCCCCTGACACCAGCCACGACGATGAACTGCCCACCACCTCCGCCGGCGCTAGTGGAGAGGACGCCCCGCCACAGGACCACCACACCAGCACCCCATCCCCTGCAGACGGACAACCACCACGCAAGCGGGCCCTGAGATCCAGGAACAGGACAGAGCAAGATGGCAAGACCCCCGCCAGGAAATAAGACCACCCTGATTGTCCCCCCACTGTCCCACTTTGTTACCCTGTCCAAATCGGAACTGCCCCAGCTCCACTTCCAATGGGCAGATGTGCAATGTACCTGTGAGACTAATAGACTGGACTCTGCCATGGACATTCCTCCACCATCACCCATCACCATTTTACAACCCCCCTTCATTTTTTAGCACTTAAACACCCTTGAAACACTAAAAAAACTGGAGTCAGTCTATGACTTGTAATTTTGTATTATCAATGACAGTGTCATAATGGGTTACCCATTGGAAGGCTAACATACCAATGTCACACATCACAAGCCCTTCAAGGATGCAAGCAGTTGACACGTAGGTTACCACATTTGTGAAACTGAAATGGAAGGGGACAACTCAGTTAACAAATAGTGAGTGAAATGTCGGTACAGGATAGAGGTAGACGTGTGAAAGTTAATGTAATGTTAAACCTGAAAATGTACTCACTTGAGTTTCACTGGAAATATTGCTGTATGACTGACTCCCTGTTGTCGTTTTCTTCTTCCTCAGCTTCATCCTCATCACTGTCCACAGGCTCCACGGACTCCACAGCTGCAACAACACCGTCATCTGGATCATCCTCCTGCAGAAAAGGCACCTGGCGTCGCAATGCTAAATTATGGAGCAGGCGATGATGATGTTGCACACCTTCTTCGGTGAGTAGAATAGGGACCCACCTGTCATATGTAGGCACCTGAACCTGGCCTTAAGAAGGCCGAAGGTGCATTCGATAACCCTCCTAGTCCGCCCATGGGCATCATTGTAGCGTTCCTCTGCCCTGGTCTTGGGATTCCTCACTGGGGTCAATAGCCAGGAAAGGTTGGGGTAACCAGAGTCCCCCAATAGCCATACACGGTGCCTCTGGAGTTGACCCATCATATCAGGGATGCTGCTATTGCGCAGGATTTAGGCGTCATGCACAGAGCCAGGGAACAAAGCATTTACCTGCGAGATGTACTGGTCTGCCAAACAGACCATCTGGACATTCATCGAATGATAACTCTTCCGGTTCCTGTACACCTGTTCACTCCTGCAGGAGGGGGGGCAGAGCTACATGGGTCCCATCAATGGCACCTATGACGTTGGGGATATGTCCAAGGGCATAGAAGTCACCTTTCACTGTAGGCAAATCCTCCACCTCAGGGAAAATGATGTATCTCTTTACGTGTTTCAGCAGGGCAGACAACAATCTGGACAACACGTTGGAAAACATAGGCTGGGACATCCCTGATGCCATGGCCACTGTTGTCTGAAAAGACCCACTTGCAAGGAAATGGAGCACTGACAGCACCTGAACGTCAGGGGGATTCCAGTCGGATGGCGGATTGGTGACATCAGGTCTGGCTCCAACTGGCTACATAGTTCCTGGATTGTGGCACGGTCAAACCTGTAGGTGACGATTAAATGTCTCTCTTCCATTGTCAACAGGTCCACCAACGGTCGGTACACCGGAGGATTCCGCCATCTTCTCATATGTCCCAGCTGACGGTTCGTAAGAAGGACAACAGCGAAGAAACAGTCACTATTCCTCCAGGTATGTACCCACAGTCACACAAAAGACTACACCAGACAATGAACCCTTCCTGTATGTGTGTTGAGTGTAGACCTCAGTATGTGTGACGCAGTTGAAAAAGAATCCATGTGGGCCCCTGAAATGGCGGCTGCCTGACCTCTAAACTGGGACAATGGGATTGTGGGGTAACAGCGCTGGCGTTGCACACCGTCGCGGTAGGCGGTCGTAGACCGCGGCGCACTGCTGCATTGGTTAACATTGGACCCTATGGGTCCCAGGAGCCAATGAACAGGTGCGCTGGCGGTGATGATGCGCACCACCGCGGACGTCACCGCTATTTTCTATCTGTTCAATCACTAGATACCTGACCTTCGACAGGAGAGGACCTACACTGCTAGTGCTGCTGTGACCTCGATCTGGAAGCGACGATGGCTGCTGCGTCTGGGGAGAGGGCCCCTGCCTTCACTGCACAGGAGTTGGAGAAACTTGTGGATGGGGTCCTCCCCCAGTACATGCTACTCTACGGTCCTCCAGACCAACAGGTTAGTACACAGGGAGCACGTTGTATGGGCTAGCCCTGGGTGGACAGGGCTGTGTGGAAGAGGGAAGGGGGCAGAGTTCATACTACAGTAAAGCATGGGAATAAATGGGCAACATGGTCAGAGTAGGGAGGGGGACACTCACATTGATGGTGCAGTTGGTAATGACCGTTCCTCTTCCCTTGTGCATGTCATGTAGGTCAGCGCCCACCAGAAGAGGGACATTTGGCGTGCCATCGCCAAGGAAGTCCGGACCCTGGGGGCCCACCAGAGACGGGGCACCCACTGCCGGAAGAGATGGGAGGACATTCTCCGCTGCAGCAAGAAGACGGCGGAGGCTCAGCTGGGGATGGCCTCCCAACGTGGGAGGGGTGCCCGTCGCACCATGACCCCCCTGATGTTCCGGATCCTGGCGGTGGCCTACCCGGAGTTGGATGGGCGCTTGAGGACATCACAGCAGACACAAGGGGGTGAGTACAACCTCATTCTGCGGACTTTGCGTGCAGTGGAGGGGTCTGGGTGGGGGAGGTGGGCTGTGGGTGTCCCTAGGCCAGGCCGAGTTAGGTAGGCAAGGCCCCTCCGTAATGTAGACCATGTGGCACTCTACCCCACCTCAGAAGAGTGGCAAGTTGAGGTATAGTTGCCCCTGTGGCATCCATGTGCGCAGATTTCCACCATTGCCATGTAGGCCATATCCCAGAAATTGCATGTGCAGAGGCCAGGAGCACGACGTAATGCATGGGGCTGCTGCGTCTGTCTTGTCTGCCAACGGTAGCGGTATGCCATGCACTAAAACTCTCTTACTTCTGTCTCCCCCCCCCCCTTTTCCTGCTCTCCCTGTCCTTTTGTACATCAGCATCATCAGGCGGAGGTACAGTGGCACCGGAGCACGAGGGAGCTGCATCCCACATGGCCATGGAGGGCCACACCACAGACTCTGAATGCACCAGTGGGACGGAGGGCGAGGGGAGCTTCACGTCGGCCACCGGATCAGCAACCAGCGACACGGACTCGTCCGACGATGGGAGCTCCCTTGTGGTGGCGGCACCATCTGTGCGCCCCACTTCTACAGGTACAGCCGCCACCTCCCCTACCAGCACCGCCCTCCCAGCAGCCCCTCAGCGTTCGCCCCTTGCCCGCTCACCCAGGAGGGTGGGAATCACCTTCGCCCCAGGCACCTCAGCCCCTGCCCCAGTCTCCCCTGCTGCCCTCAGTGAGGAGGCCATTGACCTCCTCAGATCACTCACTGTTGGGCAGTCTACCATTGTGAATGCCATCCAGGGTGTAGAACGAGAGTTGCAACACGGTAATGCATTCCTGGAGGGCATTCATTCTGGTCAGGCTGCCCTTCAGCGAACCCTGCAATCTCTGGCCTCAGCACTGATGGCAGCCATTGTCCCTGTGTCTAGCCTCCCCCCTCCAACTTCCTCCATTCAGACCTAACCCCTGTACCCCAGCCCATCCCAAGCACACCTACAGACCAGCATGCACACAAGTCAACACACAAAAGTAGCTCAAGCAAACATAGGCACCACACACACACCACAGGCACTCACACAAGCATCACACCCATACAGATACAGCAACATCCACTGTGTCCCCCTCCTCCTCTTCTCCCTCCTCCCTCCCAGTCGCGTCTACACACACACCTGCATGTATCACATCTACAGGCACTAGGACTCTTACCAGGACACCCAGCACCACAAGCCGCTCACCTGCACTCACCACCTCCACTGCCATTTACACGTCCCCTGTGTCCTCTCCCAGTGTGTCTGTGACGCCCCCTCCCAAAGTACCCAAACGCCGGCAATCACTCACCCAACATCCATCCACCTCACGACAGCCTCCAGTACCTGCACCTGCACCCAAAACACCTAAAGTGACACCTCCTACAACCACCTCCTCTTCCTCCACTCCCAGACCCCCTCCAGGTACCCATCCCAGTGTCCGTCAGAAACTGTCCCTATGTCAAATTGACCTTTTTGCTCCCCCCATTCCCCCCTCCAATTCATCAGTCCTGTCGTAGCGCCTCAGCCAAAAAGCCTCCAGTACCAGTGGTGCGTGTTCCTGGTTTTTGGAGTGCACCGTCCACCAGGGCAGGCAGTAGGACCCGGAGCCAAGGCACTGGCAGCCCACCCCCTGTAAAGGCTCTGAAATTGGAGAGTGGACGACGGGACCGTGTCAAGACTCCTGGTGGGACAACAAGTGAAATGAGATCGAAGGCGATTGGTGAGTCAGCTGTAACTCCAAAAAAAGGTGGGGAAGGTCCAGAGGAAGTCTGCCCAGCCTGTTGTGAGTGTCACGGCGGAGAAGTGCGCCATCTTTTCTGGCGGTCCAGACACAACCGCCAGCACCGTCGTCACTGGTCCAGAGACCACCGCCAGAGTCACAGCCCAGGAGGGCCCAAGTATCGTCACTGGTCAGGAGACAACCGCCGGAGTCACAGCCCAGGAGGGCCCAAGTATCGTTACTGGTCAGGAGACCACCGCCAGAGTCACAGCCCAGGAGGGCCCAAGTATCGTCACTGGTCAGGAGACCAGCACCGGAGTCACAGCCCAGGAGGTCCCAAGTATCGTCACTGGTCAGGAGACCACTGCCAGAGTCACAGCCCAGGAGGGCCCAAGTATCGTCACTGGTCAGGAGACCACCGCCGGAGTCACAGCCCAGGAGGGCCCAAGTATCGTTACTGGTCAGGAGACCACCGCCAGAGTCACAGCCCTGGAGGGCCCAAGTATCGTCACTGGTCCAGAGACCACCGCCAGAGTCACAGCCCAGGAGGGCCCAAGTATCGTCACTGGTCCAGAGACCACCACCAGAGTCACAGCCCAGGAGGGCCCAAGTATCATTACTGGTCAGGAGACCACCGCCGGAGTCACAGCCCAGGAGGGCCCAAGTATCGTCACTGGTCAGGAGACCACCGCCGGAGTCACAGCCCAGGAGGGCCCAAGTATCATCACTGGTCAGGAGACCACCGCCAGAGTCACAGCCCAGGAGGGCCCAAATATCGTCACTGGTCAGGAGACCACCGCCAGAGTCACAGCCCAGGAGGTGACAGGATGCCACGCCCGCTGGCCAATGATGGAACGTCATGCCACACACCAATGTCCAGTGTGAAGATCGTCATGCCACACACTAATGTCCAGTGTGGAGATCGTCATGCCACACACCAATGTCCAGTGTGGAGATCGTCATGCCACACAACAATGTCAGTATCAGAACCGCCATGTCAAAGCACTGCTGAACAGGGCAAAGACCGCCGTGGCAAAGCACCGCTGAACAGGGCAAAGACCGCCATGGCAAAGCACCGCTGAACAGGTCAAAGACCGCCATGGCAAAGCACTGCTGAACAGTCCTGAACCACCATGGCAAAGCACCACTGAACAGGGCAAAGACCGCCATGGCAAAGCACCGCTGAACAGGGCAAAGACCGCCATGGCAAAGCACCGCTGAACAGGGCAAAGACCGCCATGGCAAAGCACCGCTGAACAGGGCAAAGACCACTATAGCAAAGCACCGCTGAACAGGGCAAAGACCACCATGGCAAAGCACCGCTGAACAGGGCAAAGACAGCCATGGCAAAGCACCGCTGAACAGGGCAAAGGCCGCCATGGCAAAGCACCGCTGAACAGGGCAAAGACCGCCATGGCAAAGCACCGCTGAACAGTCCTGAACCGCCATGGCAAAGCACCGCTGAACAGGGCAAAGACCGTCATGGCAAAGTACCGCTGAACAGTCCTGAGCCGCCATGGCAAAGCACCGCTGAACAGGGCAAAGACCGCCATGGCAAAGCACCGCGGAACAGTCCTGAACTGCCATGGCAAAGCACCGTTGAACAGGGCAAAGACCGCCATGGCAAAGCACCGTTGAACAGGGCAAAGACCGCCATGGCAAAGCACAGCTGAACAGCCCTGAACCGCCATGGCAAAGCACCGCTGAACAGGGCAAAGACCGCCATGGCAAAGCACCGCTGAACAGTCCTGAACCGGCATGGCAAAGCACCGCTGAACAGGGCAAAGACCGCCATGTCAAAGCACCGCTGAACAGGGCAAAGACCGTCATGTCAAAGCACCGCTGAACAGGGCAAAGACCGCCATGTCAAAGCACCGCTGAACAGTCCTGAACCGCCATGGCAAAGCACCGCTGAACAGGCAAAGACCGCCATGGCAAAGCACCGCTGAACAGGGCAAAGACTGTGTAGGAATGAATGGACCGCCACATCAGGCATCCTTATCCCATGTGCAGCTGGGACAGTGACAGGACAGGAACTTTCACGGGGAGACTCATCCAGTCTGGGCACCAGTCCCCCTCCAGAACCAGTGGAGGCCTGCATCTACTTGAGAGACTGTGGCTTTGCACTCCCTAGGATGGCACAGTGGGCAAACCACCCACTGTAAAGACTTGAGAGACTGTGGCTTTGCACTCCCCAGGATGGCACAGTGGGCAAACCACCCAGTGTAGAGACTTGAGAGACTGTGGCTTTGCACTCCCTAGGATGGTACAGTGGGCAAACCACCCACTGTAGAGACTTGAGATACTGTGGCTTTGCACTCCCCAGGATACATCAATGGGCATGTAGCCCCGTCGTGGATCTGGCTTCGCATTCATCTGGCTGAGGTGCCCCCCCTTCCCTTCCCCCTGAGGTGCCCCGGCAGTGTTTCTATCTGATGCCCCGGCAGTATTCTCTCCGATTTTGGTCAGGTATCTATTGTGGGCCTCGCCCATGCATTTTTGGACTGTTGGTGCACGGACATTGTTGTGTACATATCTGCACTACTTCTTGTATTGTATATATAATTATGAGTGATTTAGAGATGTATATCTGTATATTTTTGTATGACATGTATATTGACACATTACAATGTTTGACCGAAATTCGCTTTGTGTTTTCATTCTTCCGGGGGCATTGTGGGTTGTTAATGTGATATTTTTGACTGCATTGGTGTGTATGTTGTGATATGCGAGGGTGGGGGTGTTTGGTGGGTGTCCCCCTAACTTTTGCCTCCCCCCTCCCCGTGTCGTAGATGCAGTACTCACTGGTATCTTCTGCGCCTACGTCGCTGTTGGTCGTAAAGGAGCAGAAAGACAAGGGCAGGTAGTATTTGGAGTTCGGGGTCCATGGATCGTCATTCCTCGTGGGATATGTTTAGGTGAGCGTTTTCCCATAGCAAAAGCTGTTTCTGCCATGTTTTTATCCACGGTGAATCCACCCCAGAAAAGGTGGCGGATTGGCGGGTTGTAATAGTGTGGGCGGTACTTTGTCTTCCGCCTGTCTGTTGGCGGTGACCGCCGCGCTGCTTGTCTGTACCGCCGTGGCGGGCGGTGTGTTAAAGTGGCTGTCTTTGTTGGCGGTTTCCGCCAGGGTCATAATTCCCTTTTCTGATGGATACAACTACCTGTGGATTCCTCACCTAATGAATACTCTCATGGCGCCAGCATTCAACGGAAATCTTCTTCCTAGCTTCTGCACGTCGACGAGGACGTCACATTGGCCCACGCGACGCCGTCTGACATCATACAGGCAATAAGAGGTCCTCGCCGACGTGCCGACATCAGTTCCCTTTTTTCCGTGCATTTGAAACGGTTATCTTCGGGGAGCTACTGTTACTTTCATAGTTACAGTGTATATTCTGCTTCGTGGATTTTCTCAGCGGTAATAATGTCTCAGAGGAAGTCGGGTTTCAAGCCCTGTCGAGAGTGTGGGGGCAAGATGTCCGTTACTGATCCTCACTCCGACTGTTTATGGTGCTTAAGCTCCGACCACGACGTCGCAACATGTGATTCATGTCAGCACATGAATCCGAAGGCCCTGAAAGAACGTGAGGCTAAACTATTCATGGCGAAGTCGAAGAGGAAAGAGAAAAAAACATCATAAGAAGTCTTCTTCGCCAGGGTCTCATCGGTGTCATCAAGACTCCCGGCGCCGTAGGGATTCACAGCGCCATTCCAGCAAGGAGTCTCGTTCGAGGTCGCCTTCGGCTCAGCGTCGGAAGACTTGGGAGGTCAGTCCCACGGTCACGCCACATCCATCAACGCCGTTGCCTTCTCCGGCGTCTCCGACTTCGCCTGGACAGGCGTCTGTGATTGAGGTGACGCAGCCTCAGGTGTTTTCTCCGGCGTCACAGACGTCGAGGCTGGCGTCGGGGTCGCCTTCGATCCAGGCACCCAGTACCCGGTTTTTCCCGCCCCTGGAGCCGATAATACCGCATTTCTAAATGCGATGTATACCATCTTTCAGCAGATGGCTCCAGGCGGTGCTCCGGCTGGTTCTTGGGGGCTGTTGGCTTTTTCTTTGGGTGGTCCTGCGCCTTTACGGCCGGGACCCTTTATGCCCTTTCTCCCTTTGGGGAATGTGGGCTCGGTGGCCGCTCCGGTGGCTCCAGAGGTTTTGGCCCCGGAGGTTTCCATCCCGTCGACTTCAGGATTTCGTCCTGTGACTCCGGCAGGTCAATCGGAGTCTCCACGACGTGACTTTCTTCGTCCCGCTCCTACCTCGGCACCGAAGCTGCCTGTGGCGCCAGACATGGCGTCGGATGGTTCCGGAGATCGGCGTCGATCGTCGGCAGAGCCCATGTCGACTCCGCGTATTGAAGAAAGACTGCACTCGAGAAGGCGTGCTCTTTGCCTGTTGGAAGAGCAAGAATACCAACGAGTCTTGGAGGAAGGAGAGGTTGAGGACTCTGGTGATGGACTTCATGGTCTGGATACAGCCAGTGGGCTGGATACTTCCCCTGAGTGGGACCTATCATCTCCAGGGGAGTATACGGAGGAGGCTGCTACCTTTCACTCTGTGGTAAGAAAATCAGCTAACTTTCTGGACCTGCCTTTGCCGGTGGCAGAGGCGAAGCAGAATTTGCTGACTGAAGTACTGCATCCGGCCTCTACTGCAGCGGAGCCTCTTTTGCCATTCAATGAGGCTTTGCTTGATCCAGTGTTAGAGGTGTGGAAGAAGCCAGTATCTTCCTCGGCTGTTCATAGGGCTGTGGCCAGGAGATATCGGGCTGCGCCATCTGACGCTGGCTTTCTGTCTAGACACCCTACACCGGAGAGCTTGGTGGTACAAGCCTCCTGTTCTTCTAGGTCAGCGCCTGGGTCTTTCCCGACGGTACCAGGGGACAGGGACTCCAAAAAGTTGGATGCACAATCCAAGAAGATATTTTCGTCTTGCAGTATGGCGTTGAAGGCCACCAACGCGACTTGCATTCTGGGGAGATACATCCATGCTCTTATGGACGACATATCATCTTCATTTACGGAGCTTCCCCAGGGTCTTTTGAACATTGTTTCGGATGCCCAAGCTGCCTCAACCCAGATTATCCAATCTGGGCTGGACACGACCGACTCAGTGACTAGGGCAATGGGTACGGCTGTGGTGGCGAGGAGACAGGCTTGGCTCCGCAACTCAGGGTTCTCTGCGGACGTGCAGTCGACCCTGTTGGACCTCCCGTTTGATGGGGACAAACTGTTTGGAGCCAAAGCTGACTCGGCCTTAGAAAGGTTTAAAGAAAGCAGGGTCACAGCCAGATCATTAGGACTGCAGGCCCCTTCTTGTGCCTCCTCCAGATTCTTCAGGAGGTTTCGTGGATTTGGACGTGGCTCTTCCTCCTCTTCCTTTCGGGGGAGATTCCAGCAACCCACCTCTTCCCTCCCCTATAGATCATTTAGAGGGAGGGGTAGGGCCCGCACCAGGGGAGCCTCTCAGCAGCACTCTGCCTCTTCCTCGTCCTCTGGAGGGGTGCAGCAGGGAAAGCAGCCTTAGGCTTCCACCATTTCCCACTCACTCCTCTCCTGTAGGGGGAAGGTTACAGCATTTTCTCCACAGGTGGGAGACTATTACATCGGACACTTGGGTCATCAGCATTGTGGGAAAAGGCTACACCCTTCCCTTTCGGGAGTTTCCGCCCCCCATGCCGCCCCACCCATCTTATTGTTCAGAAGAACACCTCCTGTTGTTAGAACAGGAGGTTCAAGTCCTCCTTTCAAAGGGCGCGGTGGAGTTGGTCCCAGAGCAGGAAAGGGGTCGAGGTTGTTACTCAAGGTACTTCCTGATTCCCAAGAAGGATGGTCGGTTGAGACCAATCCTGGACCTGAGGATTTTGAATTGGTTCCTCAAACAGGAAAAGTTCAAGATGCTGACCCTAGCTCAGGTGCTTTTGGCATTGAACAAGGGAGATTGGATGGTGTCTGTCGACTTGCAGGAGCTTACTTTCATATCCCGATACTCAAGTCGCACAGGAAGTATCTCCGGTTTGTGGTGGGGTCGCAGCACTATCAGTTTGCGGTCCTCCTGTTTGGTCTTACTTCAGCACCTCGAGTCTTCACGAAGGTGATGTCGGTGGTTGCCACAGAGCTCAGAAGGAAGGGGATAGCAGTATTCCCTTACTTGGACGACTGGTTGATCAAAGCCAAGTCCCCGGAGCTTGTGCTGCATCATCTGCAGTCGACAACTCAGTTGTTGTTCGACCTGGGCTTTTCGGTGAACGTGCCCAAATCTCACCTGGAGCCCTCTCAGCGCCTCCTGTTCATAGGGGCAGTACTGGATACAACATTGAATCGAGCCTTTCCTCCGCCTCAGCGGGTTCAATATATTCAGGAGTTGGTTCCAATGTTTCGAAATGGAGCGGTAGTTCCAGTCCTCAAGGTCCTTCGTCTGCTCGGTCTGTTTGCCTCCTGCATACTGTTGGTCACGCATGCTCGCTGGCACATGAGGGCTCTTCAGTGGTGCCTCCGAAGGCAGTGGTCTCAACACAAAGGAGATCTAGAAGGTGCTGTCAAGATCTCCAGAGATGCTGCTGTGGACTTGAAGTGGTGGATTGCGGGCAACAATCTTTCACAAGGAAAGCCGTTCGCGCAGTCACCACCAGTGACCACGGTCATAACGGATGCTTCCACTCTAGGGTGGGGAGCTCATCTGGGGGATCTGGAGATCAAAGGGCTTTGGTCTCCAGAGGAACAGATTTTTCATATCAATCTGTTGGAGTTGCGGGCTGTACGTCTGGCTCTCAAGGCCTTCCTCCCATCCCTTCGCGGTCAGTCAGTACAGGTCCTGACGGACAATACTACCGCGATGTGGTACATAAACAAACAGGGAGGAGTAGGGTCGTACCTTCTCTGCAGAGAAGCTCTTCGACTATGGTCCTGGGCAGAGGACCATCAGATTTGCTTGGCAGCAAATCATCTGGCCTGGGTCTTGAATGTACGTGCGGACAGTCTCAGTCGCCATTTCTCGGCCGACCACGAGTGGCATCTCCATCCAGATCAAGTTCGTCTAATCTTCCAGATGTGGGGGTTTCCTCAGATAGAGCTGTTTGCCACTCTAGAGAACGCGCACTGTCCATTATACTGCAACCTCCAGGATCCGGTGCAAGGAGCGTTGGGGGACGCGTTTCAGATAACCTGGTGTGATCAGTTCCTTTACGCGTTTCCCCCCCATACCCTTGATTCCTCGAGTGTTGAAGATTCGCCAAGACCGGGCCCAAGTCATCTTAATAGCTCCGGATTGGCCAAGGAGGGTGTGGTACTCCGACCTTCTCCAACTCTCGCTGTGCCCTCCGCTCCGTCTCCCTCTCAGGGCAGACCTCCTCTCGCAGTCGCAGGGGCAGGTTTTACACCCCAACCTCCAGAGTCTGCACCTACATGCCTGGAGATTGAACGGGGCAACCTGAGTTCCTTCTTTCTCCCGCCTGATGTAGTGGATGTTATATTAGCGGCCAGGCGACACTCCACTAAATCTATCTACGCTAATAGGTGGTCTAAATTTGTTATGTGGTGTGGAGAGAGACAGATTGATCCCTTAAATGCTCATCTGTCAGATATTTTGTTTTTTGCTTTGTCACTAGCGCAGAAAGGTTGTGCAGTGGCTACTATTAAAGGTTACTTGTCTGCCTTGTCAGCCTTCATTTGTCTTCCAGACCAACCATCGTTATTTAAATCCCCTATTGTTCTTAGATTCTTGAAAGGTCTTCTGAATAAATATCCTCCAAAACCATTCGTTATGCCTCAATGGGATTTGTCCTTGGTCCTGA
Source organism: Pleurodeles waltl (assembly GCF_031143425.1). Classification (NCBI taxonomy): domain Eukaryota; kingdom Metazoa; phylum Chordata; class Amphibia; order Caudata; family Salamandridae; genus Pleurodeles; species Pleurodeles waltl. Next base: position 854,478,219 of record NC_090444.1, read on the forward strand.
CTTTCCTTATGGGGTCCCCTTTTGAGCCTATGCATTCTTGCCCCTTAAGGTACTTAGTTATTAAAACAGTCTTCTTGGTGGCTATAACAGCTGCAAGGAGAGTGAGTGAGTTGCAGGCCTTATCGGTAAAACCCCCTTATACAAACTTTTATGGGGATAAGGTGGTGTTGAGGACCAAGGCTGCTTTCCTCCCGAAGGTTGTTTCACCCTTCCATTTGGCTCAGACAATGACTTTGTCCACGTTCTATCCTCCGCCTCATCCTTCAAAGGAGGAAGAGAGACTACACCGCTTGGACCCAAAGAGGGCGTTAAGCTTCTACATTGATAGAACGAAGGACTTCAGGCTGGAGGATCAGCTGTTCATCGGATACGTGGGCAAGAGGAGAGGAAAGGCAGTCCACAAGAGAACACTCTCCAGGTGGGTTGTTCTTTGCATTAAAATCTGTTACTCTTTAGCAAAGAAGGATCCTCCTGATGGTATTAGAGCTCATTCCACCAGGGCTAAGTCGGCCACTTCGGCCTTGGCTAGGGGTGTTCCTGTGGTTGACATCTGCAAGGCCGCAACTTGGTCGTCCCTTCACACTTTTGCGAAGCACTACTGCTTGGACTCTGAGGTCAGAAGGGACGGCCATTTCGCACGGTCAGTGCTGCAGGATTTCTTGGTTTGACCATTTAGGCACCCACCGCCGGGCGTGGTACTGCTTTGGGACTCTATTCATTAGGTGAGGAATCCACAGGTAGTTGTATCCATCAGAAGAACGAGTTACTTACCTTCTGTAACGACTTTTCTGGTGGATACATTAGCTACCTGTGGATTCCTCGCGGTCCCACCCGCCTCCCCGTTGCCTTTTTGGTCTTACCAAGTAATCCTTGAGTGTGCTCCTCTTGGTCTTTAAGGCTGCAATAGATTTTGTATATATGGATCCTTGTGTGTATATATATATATATATATATATATATATATATATATATATATATATATATATCTTTGTGTGTATACATAATTAGTGTATATTTGTTTTGATAAAAAAAATTAAAAAAAAGAGGAGTTATATTAAATCTACAGCCATTTTATTGCAATGTTGTGTGATTTACAGTGTTATGGGATGGTGCCTTAATCTTTCATTGCATCGGGTTATTGTTCTCATGCACGTAAAAAATGTTGGTACTGACGTCGGCGAGGACCTCTTATTGCCTGTATGACGTCAGATGGCGTCGCGTGGGCCAATGTGACGTCCTCGTCGACGTGCAGAAGCTAGGAAGAAGATTTCCGTTGAATGCTGGCGCCATGGGAGTATTCATTAGGTGAGGAATCCACAGGTAGCTAATGTATCCACCAGAAAAGTCGTTACCGAAGGTAAGTAACTCGTTCTTTTTGTCCGTCGGCCTGTTTGCGGTATTACCGCACCTTTTACACCGTCCGCCAGGGTCGTAATGACCCCCAGAATCTTCTAAATATAGTTGTCATCCATGTAGGCCTCAGTGACATGTTCCCAGTCAGATAATGCATACCGTGACCAGGTGCTCAAAAGTGGTTAAGACATTGTTTAACCCAAAGGGAATGACGTTAAACTGATCGAGGCTTCAGAGGTGGGGAATACAGTATTCTCCTTGACACTGGGGCACAATGTAATCTACCAGTAACCTCTGGTTATATCAAAAGTACTAAGGTACTTGGCTGTGTCAAGTCTGACCTCCAGCTCGTAAGCACAGTGAATAGAATGGTCCAGATAGACAGTCCGCCTCCCTACCCTTGATTTACGTGTGGTACCACTGGACTATTCCACAGACTATGGCGATCTCAATCACTCCCAGGTTTAACATCTTGGCCACTTTTGCCTTGCAGTTGTTGGAAATGACCATCTTTTTCGTGGTTTACCTCCATATTTTTGATTAAGTGTTTTTACTGGCTATAAACCTCTGTACATTTTACCCCTGCTAACCAGTGGTAAAGTGCTCGTGCTCCCCATTTCAAAATGCTGAATTGGCATACCCCTGATTTGCATATTTACCTTAACTATAAAATCCTAATATATATTGTACAGGACCTGTAGGTTACATGGGGAATGGCACCACGCATTGTTCTGTACACTACATTTACAATGTACAAATGACTGCAGACCTACCATGTGTAGCTTGGCAGTGCATATTTAAAATTGTGAATTTGACTTGTCAAAATAACCCCTATTGACAGATCCAAATCATCCTTTTAAATATTAATAAGTCACCCCTAAGAAGGCCTTGCTGCCTATAATGGAAAGATACATAGGCCCTCATTATAACATTGGCGGTATATACCGCCTACCTCCGTGGCGACGGCTGCCAAAAGAGCGTTGCCCCGGCTACCAGCCGTCCTCCGTATTATGACCACAGCTGGATTTCTGCCAGAAGGGTGGCGGTAAGGTGGCTCTGCTGCAAGCAACAGCCCCACGCCAGTAGAGCGCCGCTGGCCATATTATGACAATAATACAGCCTGGCGATGTTCTGCTGGCGGACGCTGCTGCTGGCAGCAGCACCCCGTCCCGTCTCCTGCCGGAGGACCCCCCATTACGACAGGTAAGTCGGGTGCTCCGACAGGGGAGGGGGGTGGGGGATGTTGTGTGTGTGTGTATGCGGGTGTGTTGCTTGTGTGTGTGTTTGTGCATGTATGGATGTGTCACTGCGTATATGTTGAGTTGTGTGAATGCGAGGGTCTGCATGTATGTAAGTGTGTGCGTGTGTTTGTGTGAATGGATGTATGCATGCGTGGATGTATGTTGGAATGAGTTTGTATGCGTGTGTAAAGGGAGGGGCGTGTAGGGGGTTGGGTGGTCTGGAATGGAAGGGGGGAACCAGGAGAGGGGGCGGGTAAGACCCCTATCAGTGACAGGGAAGGAAGCCACGAAAACCATGGCGGTAGGTGGGGTCATAATCCCGCTGGTGGGTAAGAAACGGCCTGCAGGCTGGAGAGTGATGTCTCCAGCCCTGTGACATTACCGCTGTGGTGGTCGGTGTGGTACATTGGCGGTTTGGCTTTGGCTTTGGCTAAACCGCCAGCATCTTAATATGGAGAAAAGTACTGCCAGCCTGTTGGCAGTACTTTCTGCCATATTTACGCCGATCACCGGGGTCATAATGGCCCCCATAGTATTTAAAAGTAGGACATGTAAATGTTTAATTTTAAACATCCTTACATTGAAAAAGTCCCAAAAGCTTTTTTCTCCTGTAGTAGTTTTGGCTCTTCCTTTCAGAAGCACTGGGATACAGTATTATTTTAATAATGTTATCTCAAACTAGAAACAGATAAAAATTTCATTTTTTGACTTTATAAAATATTTATTGCAAGCCCAATGCATCAGTGAAGTCAAAGTTGTAATAAATATTTTGGAGAAGGTACTTTTAGAAATTTACCTTTTCCCCACTTAAAGCCTCAAGAAACCTGTTTACATGACCTTCAGTTGTCACCCCGCAGCTGAATAGCCCCTTGAGTGAGTTGTAAAATTGTTCTAAGAGCTGAGACAAAGGCTTTCGGTGTGGCAAAATGGTTTGTGTCTCTGGCAGGCTGACAATCTGGGGTGTGAAAAATGACTTCATCTACTTCAAAGAGGCCTGTCTTGTCAGAGGCAAATGTTAGCTGACATCTGGCAGGGCCCTTTTTTGTTCCCCATGTCATAAAGGCACCAATCCCAGTTGGAGTGGAGCTGCCCCCAGAACTGGTTTAGAGTGAGGAGGCGTTGCATATTTCCCTGGCCACACTTCAAGGGTGGGCACAATAGCTCTACACTGGGGAAGATCGGTTCCCTCATCTTGGTTTTAGGTGCAGAGGTGCACTGTGGGATTGCTTGCAGTAAGGCACACTAGAAATGCTGCACAGTTGGGTGAGGTCACCCATAGGAACTTTTGCCACATTTGTTAAGGTGTGGCCAGAACCACCTCAAAATCAACTTTTTTCAGATTGGTGAGTTTTAATTGGTCAATTTTTTTTTTTTCTTCTAAATTTGATTCCTATTCTTCTGTTTTGTACTTTGATTTTTTAAAGGATAGAAGTGGATCTGAGCAGCATTGAGCGCATCAACATTGTAGATCTGAGGAACCTGCGTAAGGAGGGTGGGCTGAAGCTGCCAAATAGGGCTATAAGAGCATGGGAGGAAGCTGCCTTGCTACAGTCCCTCACAGAAGAAAAAGAGAATCATGGGCCAGAAGGAGAGTAGTTAGAGGTGAATGGCCTTGCAGTGGACCCAGTGTCAGTGCAAGAGGAGGTCTCCAAGGGATACAGGTCACCTACCTTGTTCAGAGCAGGGAACAGTGTATCCTCCCACAGTTTTACACAGTTTGAGTTGGAGGACAGGCAGGTAAAGAGGTAGTAGAGGCTAAAACCAAAGGTGTCAGCCTTTTGGATTCTTTATACGGTGGAGTAGTAGGGAATGCACCAGGGTTGACTTTAGAGGTAAAAGCTTGGACCACTAAGCTCTCTGGAGAAAGGTGCTGCGTGAGGAAACTTGAATTCCCAGGAATAGGGTGATGGAAGACAGTTGTCCTGTGCACAAGAACGGCTGGGACCAGGCTCTCAGCAAGACATCCATAAGGACTTCATTAAATAAGAGGAGAAGTTCAGAGGAGGCAATTTCCAGCTGAAGCATCTCTGTCAAGACATTTGTCTTGACTGCCACTGGGGGTAGCTAAAAGTCCAGGATCTCAGCCACCATGCACATCATCATTGTAAAAGAGGCCCATTCCTCCGATGCCATGGTGGTAGGAGAGACCAAGCCTGTGTAAGGTGAAGTGTCAAAACCACTGGCATCTGCCAGTTTCTCATACCTGTTTTCCTCAAGCTCATCTAGGAGTTTGAGGTAACCATAAGGGTCCTGAGACTTCCTCCGAATCATCACTTTCCCCAGGCCTATCGAAAGTAAAAGGCACTGACTCTGACTTGGAGGGCATGGTTCCGTATCGGCGCAAGGAGCAACAACACTGGAGCAAGCTCAGGGAAGGTTGCGCCGCCGGAGCTGCTCCAAATCTGACAACATATCCATAGGAAGAATCATGGCCGCGGCGCTCGTGCCCTGCCACTGCTGCATGATGAACACTCCTATATGGGAGGGCCGCGGGCTTAAGGCCATGACTCGAACCAAATAAATCAGTGTTGCCTTTTTTAAATTCGGCGACCTCTGGCCCAGGGATATACCAGATTGAAGTCATTTAGGTGCCCGAAACATGGCAAACGCTACAGCACTTGGGAGAAGAAAGCATCTTCCCTCCAAGAATTTCCGAGGCCAGTAAATATAACCGAGTCATATTGCTCCATAGCAGCTTGGTGCACACCTACATAGACGCTCAGCATGCCACACTTACCTTTGTTGAGATCCCTGTGAGAAGTCCACGATTGCTGTGAGGCAGCATAGGCCCAAGGACTGAGGCGGAGAGGTGAGGAGGCCACCACTGCATAGCAGTGAGGCCGCCTGCCAGCGAGGATGGTAAGAGTAGCACATCACGGGTGGATACTGCCAGCCTGCTGGGAATGAAGAAAGGGCTGCTGCCCACTGACTTACGCCTGACAATTCTGGCTGGGCCGCGGCCCTGTGGCCTTCTCCCAAGATGCCGGACATCAAAATGGCATCCACTCAAAAGTTAGGCAGGGATAAGTGACCCACGAGGCCCAGTGGGGAGAGTCTGTACGGACCCCTGGTGAAGAGTAATTGAAGCAACAGTAAAGCTTGGGCCCACCGGAGTTAATTGGTCAGACCTACATAGAACCCAGTGGAGAAGAGAAGCTAACAGCAGACTTGTAACACCCAATGTGGAGAACCAGCAACTCACAGAGACGTCCACTCTCCACAGCAAGCTGGGACTTCGCCACTGGAGGCCTGAAAGTGATATACTGCAACTAGTAAAGAGGTAGACAACAATGGCACACCGCACCAGCAATACCACACTACAATAGAGGTGGTGACTTCCACCTTGCCCTAAAAGACGTTGTTGGAGGCGGGGCCCTTCCTCCTGGGTAGGTGGATGGGTTGATCCACCCAGCCATTGTATTGCTACCACAGAAGGGTGCTCACCTGCCTCTGTCACGGAAGAAGCTACCGTTCAACAGAGTCTCAAACTACTTTGTGCCTGCCGAATCCAGGCCAGCAAGAACATCGCAGTCTCAGAGAGCATGGAGCTGATGAAATAGGACCTCCTCACTTCTCTACGTGACTTTAAGAATAACCTGAGAGAAGAACTCAAAACAGACATTAAAGCCACCTTCGAGTGATTTGAATCTAAAGTCAACTTGCATCTGACCTCCCTCCAGACTGATGTGGATTTAGTGGGTGCCCTCACCGTAGATTTAGAGACAAAGTTATAAGAGATGGAAGGCCATTTGGCCCCTATGGATGACAGTCTCACTCAGTTACAAGCACAACTTCAACTTACACTCCTCAAGTGTGAGGACTTGAAAAATTGCTTCCTAGAGACAACATTCAGGTGGGAGATTTAGAGGAGGGCAGTGAGGGCCTGGACCTCGAGGCGTTCATTACTCTTTTCCAAAATCCTGGGAGACGGACACCCTGAAGTTCAATTGGAATGCGTGCACAGAGTAGGCATTTGAACCCCTGGAGAAGAGAAGAGGCCCAGAGATATCTTAGCCAAAGTGGGTTCATTTAAAATGAAGGAGCTGATCCTCCAAATGGCAAGAAAACGAGATGCAATTTCCTTCCAAGGTGCTGAGTGCTCTTTGTACTAAGACGTAGCCCCAGCAGCATTAGCTTGCAGATAACAATTTCGACAGGTCACAAACGCTTTGAGATCCAGAAGTATTAGGTGCAGTTAGGTACAGATGGAACTACCATTTCGGCACAGCCTTTGAGCTAAATAACAAACAGCATCACTTCACAGACCTTGTCGAAACATCCCTACCATTGGGTATAGAGGAAAGGAGATTCTCTGTAGCCACCGAGAACACTGAACCTTCACAAAGGAGGTTGACAACCTTGCCCACCACAAATACCTGGCAACAGCAGATAAAAGAGAGGACGTTCCCCAGGAAATAAAGAGCTGAAGATAACACACTTGCTTATACCGGTGAGGAAGAGGCCCTCTTTTTGAATATTTAGCTCTGACTATGAGTATTCTGGCCCAGCCCTTGGTCGACCTAGAGACTGGTAGGAACTCCATCGGCATGCACTAAAGGTGGATTGACCGAGAACGCACCTGACATCGGTTTCCCCCAACTTGCTACCTCTTAATATACTGTCTAGCACTGTTTCCACCCATGACCGATGACACTGCACGCAAGTCAACGTGAAGCTCTTTGCGAGGTATCAGAGTGGGTATGTGTCCCACTACCCGTCATGGTAACCTCAAGATAGTATAGATCACGACTGCAGCACTTTTGTTCTGCAATAGTTACTATTCTGTTTTTAAAATGTTCTTATTTTTTCTTAATGTAGATCTGAGCATGGATGACATAATAGGGCCCTCTTGGGGGATTTTGGGATAGGGGAGGGAACTTGGAACCTACATTTTGCACATTCGACTGCCCCTTATAGTGTCTGGAGGGGAGTTTGACAACAACTTTAACTACTGTAGCCACATGATCCTGAATGTGTTGACGTGGAAAGTCAAGGAACTGAACTCCCCCTGTAAGCAGGTGCAACTTTGAAAATACTTTGGGGACCATCACTTTGACATAATTTCCCTGCAGGAAACCCATCTTAAACTAGGGGAAATTCACCAGTTGTGCCATAAACAATATCCACTGACGTACACTGCCTCAGCTACCACTGAACACAATGGAGTGGCCCTGCTATTTCACTCCTCAACTCACTTTCAACTACAGAGTACGAAGTATGACAAGGATAATAGTTACCTATTACCAAAGGCTACATCAGGGGTAAGCTATGCACAGTAGCTACATTATATGCCCATAACACTGGCCAATCTCAGTTTCTCCAATTATCCTACCCATTCTGGAAGGTTTTGCAGAAGGGGACATACTTCTCCTAGGGGATTTAACTTGATATGGGATACCACCCAGAGCACAACCCATCCCTACAGAGCGTAGACAGTACATTCACGAAGACCGTCAAATCAGCTCTTAAGCAACAGGTCCTTGTTGAGTTATGGAGACTGTTCAACCCTAATATAAAGGATTACACCTTCTTCTCACACTCTCATAGGTCCTACTCGAGGATTGACTATGTCTTCCTGTGCCATCTCCTACGACATGTGGTTACGTTGGCAATCATTCTCCCCATCATCATCTCTGACCAAGCCCCTCTGGCGGTAGTGTTCTACTGGCCCACGACACAGTCCAGATTTCACAGATGGAACTCCCCCAGTGTCCTTACACGCAACTGTTTACTCCAAGATGAACTTCGGAAAGCAATCAGAGACTATTTTCACCACAACAAGCCCACAGACACCTCCCATTTCACGACCTGGGACCCATTTAAAGTGGTCTTGATGGGCAAGTGCATCTCTTTAGCGTCAACACTGAATCAACAAAAGATTGAAGAAAAACAGAATTTTGCGAGCGTACTGTTAGTGGCAGAAAAGGTCCATAGAGCGCCCCTACCTGACCCTTGCAGAGAAAGATGACATCCTTGAATGGCAAACTACAATCTATATACACTAATAGGGCAGAAATATCCCTCCTGCACCTGAAGAAAACCTCTTACGACAAAGGGAATAGACTAGGTCCAACACTAGCAAGGCAACTACGGATCAAACAGGTGAAAGAATATATAGGCCAAATCCGAGACAACTCAGGCATAATGCACTACTCGGAGGAGGAGAAAGACAAATATTTTGGGACTTTTATAAATGCCTATATATATTGGAGCTTCCAGATCTGACTGGGAAAAATGCTTACCTGGAACATTTAGGTCTGCTGCATGTGTCCCCAGAGATCAACGAAAACCTAACTACTCCCATCAGAAAGGAAGAGGTGCAGACGGCCATTGACTCTCTCCAGTTATATAAATCCCCTATTCCCAATGGCCCCAATGCTCACTTTTACAAAACCTTTGGCTCAGACCTGACCCCTCATCTAACCGATATCTTTAATGCGGTAGTGGAAGCACATTCTGTCTCTCCTACTATGGGAGAAGCCTTGCTAAAAGTCATTCTTAAACCAAGGAAGAACCCTCAATCATGTGCCTCTTACCGGCCTATTGCTCTTCTCAATTTAGATGCAAAACTTTACTCTAAAATCTTGGCCAAAAGATTAGAAGTATTGCCTGAATTTATTCACCCTGACCAATCTGGATTTATTAAAACTCACCAAACACATGACAATGTAAGACAAGTTGTCCATCTGATGGAGAAGGTCAACAAGAAGAAGCTACCTGCCATCGAATGGTCATTCCTAATGGAAACCCTGCAACAGTTTGGGATTGGCGACCAATATCCATGATCATGAGCAATTATATGTGCCCCTGCTTGCGGATACTACTCAATGGTGCGGCCTCTGAATTGTTTGTACTGTTGAGACAAGGCTGCTCGCTATCCCCCTTATTTGTTTGCTCTCAGTATCGAGCCTCTGGTGGCTAGACTGTGCCAACTTGGAGATGCAGGGCATTCAGTTCGGCTACGATGACCAGAAGATTTCACTGTTCTCAGACTATGGCCCTGATTCTGACCTTGGCGGACGGCGGAGGCCGTCTGCCAAGGTACCGCCGCCAAATGACCGCACCGCGGTCAGAAGACCGCGGCGGCCATTCAAACATTTCCTCTGGGCCGGCGGGCGCTCTCCAAAAGAGCGCCCGCCGGCCGAGAGGAAATGCCCCTGCAACGAGGACGCCGGCTCAGAATTGAGCCGGCGTAGTTGCAGGGGTGCGACGGGTGCAGTTGCACCCGTCGTGTATTTCAGTGTCTGCAAAGCAGACACTGAAATACTTTGCGGGGCCCTCTTACGGGGGCCCCGCGGCACCCCCTACCGCCATCCTGTTCATGGCGGGTTTCCCGCCATGAACAGGATGGCGGTAGGGGGTGTCAGAATCCCCATGCTCCGCTGCCATGGAGGATTCCCCCGAGCAGCGGAAAGTCGGCGGGGGACCGCCGACTTTCCGCTTCTGACCGCGGCTGAACCGCCGCGGTCAGAATGCTCGTGGGAGCACCGCCAGCCTGTTGGCGGTGCTCCCGTGGTCGGTGGCCCTGGTGGCCACCGGCCGCCAGGGTCAGAATGACCCCCTATATTTTGTTATTCGTTACCTCCCCTGAGTCACACTTCCTCCCCTCCAGGAAGAACTTTCCGCTTACGAATCAGTATCAGGACTTTGAGTCAACCTCGAGAAATCCTATATGCTCAAATTAACAGTCCTCCACCTGAGATGGAAAGAATACCCTCCATGACTCCCTTCCAATGGGCAAGGAGATTACATCTTCAGGTATAAAAATTACCCCTAAAGTAACCAATTTATATAAGGCGAATTTCCCCCCCCTTCTTCAGCGCCTGCAAATGGACATCAAACTCTGGACTCCCCTGTACCTCATTTGGGTGGCATGTATAAATGCTGATAAAATGACATTGCCCCCCTGTATAATACACTTGCTCTGGGGCCTCCCAATAGAGGTACATAAAGATTTTTTCACAGAAAGCCTGTTCATTGATTTCAGATTTCATATGGCAGTGGGGTAGGGCCCGACTAATTTCCAAATTGCTTACTCTTCCGAAAGACTCTGGAGGTCTGGCCCTTCCAGACCTTCTTAAGTATTACAGAGCAACACAATTTTGAATCATTTCGGAATCATCCCTGACGACCTTGGATAAACTATGGTTCCACATGGATCGCGCAGTGGTGTGTCAAACAATCTGGGACATCCTCAGGAAGCCTAGCAAAGACCTGCCAATGAATGTCTACCTAACCACCCCCACGGCCACCACACTTAAAATTTGGGATGCAGTGAAAAAAAAACCTTGAGGTGACAACTTTTTCCTCCCCGCACACCCCTATCCACTATAATGTGGCTTTCCCCGAGTGCGGTAACAGGGATCTTTTGACAGGTGGAGGGAGGGAGGGTTGCCTGACTGTCTCGGACGTGCTTCATGGGAATGGTATCTTGACATCTGCTGTCTGTGAAACACCAAACACTAGGGGATCGCTTCATAATGTGGCTAGCTTTAGGAGCTGCAAGGTGACTGTGGCGCCAGCCTGAAAGAAGCCTGAGACCCCCACTATATCTTAGTGGCACTCTCTGCTTTGGCTGTTCCTCTCCATAAAACGTATGGCAGATATTTTGACAGACATGAGGAGAGGCTTCGACTATACCTGGGATCCCTTGGTGCAGTTCCTCTCTAAGGGTCTCCCACTCTTCTCTTGACATCCGCGTATATGGGCGCTCCATCTTTTCCATGTATAGAACGGTTCCGCCCCTGCCTGGGAAGACCCCTGCTGCTGTCCCCACTTTTGGCTTGGGCATCACAACACAGGCTGATCCATGCTACTGTTGTTTGCATGTTTTTCTAGTTATGTTCTGTATAACTAATCTTGTCCTAGGTTGTTCCTTATCATAAATGTGGTACCTGCTTAATTACTATGCAATACTGACTGAATCCTGGGAACCTTCGCCCCATTATATATTTTCTCATTGAAAAAGCCAATTGTTTGTTTAGCTCACTTGAATTTCCTGGAGCAGGATCATTCACCCCCCCCCCCCCCTCCCCCCCGGCTCCAAGTGTTTTTTGAGGGCAGAGCCTCATTTTAGAGTGGACAAACCCCCTTGGAGCAGCTTCAGGTCCCACTGGTTTAGGAGGGTCTACAACAGGGCCTCTGCCGGCCGGTCTGCCCTCAGAACCAGTTGAGATCAATTGGTACATCGGCCTCAGCCACAACTTCCTCTGAGGACCGTTCCAGTAGCACCATTCCTGGAGCCAATGCCCATCGGTTGCAGCAAACTCATTGTGATTTCCAACACCAATACGGAGCGGCACTGGTGTTGCACAATATCAGTTCCAGTGCCAATCAGACCCACACAGCCTGAATTGGAGCCAGAGCCCTATTTCACTGAAGGGATTACTATGGTACATGAATGGAGCAGATCTGAGGTTCCCCATACCTACACTGACCCCCTAGGAGAGTCCATGGCCAATAGCAACTGATAAGTGGTCCTGGCTAATGCCAGCGATCTGGACATCTCAATGGACACTGGCCTTCTCTCTCCTTGCACAGTGGCTATGGCAGAAGAGGCTTCCTTTGCAGTGGTGGCTCTTAGGGCGGCAGAGGTTCAGGACATGCAGCTGCCCACGGCTCAAGTCAAAACAAATGCCTTGATGGAGGTGCTTTTACCAGGTATTCCCATCTTCGCCTCCTCCATCCTGTTGGTAAAACATGCCAATTACCACATGTGGTCTCTTCAGTGGGACCTGAAGAGTCCATGGGCATAGCATCAGGCAAATCTCTCAGACCTAGCCCTCTCCCTCTCCCTTTGGAAAAAGGTGTCAGGGCTGGGAAGGAGTAGCCTCCCCCAGCCTCTGGAAATGCTTTGATGGGCACAGATGGTGCTCATCTCTGCATAAGCCAGTCTGCACCGGTTCAGGGATCCCCCAGCCCTGCTCTGGCACGCAACTGGACAAAGGAAAGGGGAGTGAGCACTCCCCTGACCTGCACCTCCCAGGGGAGGTGCCCAGAGCTCCTCCAGCGTGCCCCAGACCTCTGCCATCTTAGATTCAGAGGTGTGCTGGCACACTGGACGGCTCTGAGTGGCCAGGGCCAGCAGGTGACGTCAGAGACTCCTTCTGATAGGCTCTTACCTTTCTTACTAGCCTATCCTCCTTCCTAGGTAGCCAAACCTCCTTTTCTGGCTATTTAGGGTCTCTGCTTTGGGGAATTCTTCAGATACCGAATGCAAGAGCTCACCAGAGTTCCTCTGCATCTCCCTCTTCACCTTCTGCCAAAGGATCGACCGCTGACTGCTCAGGACGCCTGAAAAACAGCAACAAAGTAGCAAAGACGGCTACTGCAACTTGTATAGCTTCATCCTGCCGGCTTTCTCGACTGTTTCCTGGTGGTGCATGCTCTGGGGTAGCCTGCCTCCTTTCTGCACCAGGAGCTCTGCAGAAATCTCCTGTGGGTCGACGGAATCTTCCCCCTGCAACCGCAGGCAACAAAAGACTGCATCACCGGTCCTCTGGGTCCCCTCTCAACACGAGTGTGGTCCCTGGAACTCAGCAACTCTGTCCAAGTGACTTCCACAGTCCAGTGACTCTTCAGTCCAAGTTTGGTGGAGGTAAGTCCTTGCCTCCCCACGCTAGACTGCATTGCTGGGTACCGCGTGATTTGCAGCTGCTCCGGCTCCTGTGAACTCTTCCAGGATTTCCTTCGTGCACAGCCAAGCCTGGGTCCCCGACACTCTAACCTACAGTGCACAACCTTCAGAGTTGTCCTCCGGCGTCGTGGGACTCCCTTTTCTGACTTCGGGTGGACTCTGTTTCACTCCTCTTCTAAGTACCTGATCCGGTACTTCTGCGGGTGCTGCCTGCTTCTGTGAGGGCTCCCTGACTTGCTGGGCGCCCCCTCTGTCTCCTCATCCAAGTGGCGACATCCTGGTCTCTCCTGGGCCACAGCAGCATCCAAAAACCCTGACCGCGACCCTTGCAGCTACCAAGGCTTGTTTGCTGTCTTTCTGCGTGGGAACACCTCTGCAAGCTTCTTCACGACGTGGGACATTCATCCTCCAAAGGGGAAGTTCCTAGTCCTCTTCGTTCTTGCAGAACACAAAGCTTCTTCCATCCGGTGGCAGCTTCCTTTCACCCTCAGCTGGCATTTCCTGGGCATCTGCCCACTCTCGACACTGTTGCGACTCTTGGACTTGGTCCCCTTGTCTTACAGGTACTCAGGTCCGGAAATCCACTGTTGTTGCGTTGCTGGTGTTGGTCTTCCTTGCAGAAACCCATCTATCACGACTTCTATGCTCTCTGGGGGTTGTAGGTGCACTTTACACCTACCTTTCAGGGTCTTGGGGTGGGGTATTTTTCTAACCCTCACTGTTTTCTTACACTCCCAGCGACCCTCTACAAGCTCACATAGGTCTGGGGTCCATTCGTGGTTCGCTTTCCACTTCTGGAGTATATGGTTTGTGTTGCCCCTATACCTATGTGTTCCTATTGCAACCTATTGTAATTCTACACTGTTTGCATTGCTTTTCTTGCTCTTACTTACCTAATTTTGGTTGGTGTACATATAACTTGTGTATATATCTTATCTTCTTCCTGAGGATACTCACTGAGATACTTTTGGCATATTGTCATAAAAATAAAGTATCTTTATTTTTAGTAACTATGTATTGTGTTTTCTTATGATATTGTGCATATGATATAAGTGGTATAGTAGGAGCTTTACATCTCTCCTAGGTCAGCCTAAGCTGCTTTGCCATAGCTACCTTCTATCAGCCTAAGCTGCTAGAAACACCACTTCTACACTAATAAGGAAAAACTGGACATGGCACAAGGTGTAAGTAGCTCTGGTACCCACTACAAGCCAGGCCAGCCTCCTACACCAGTCTACACTGGTTCAGGGATCCCCCAGCCCTGATCTGGCACGAAAATGGACCAAGGAAAGGGGAGTGACCACTCCCCTGACCAGCACCTCCCAGGGGAGGTGGCCAGAGCTCCTCCACTGTGTCCCAGGCCTCTGCCATCTTGGATTCAGAGGTGTTGGGGCACAATGGACAGCTCTGAGTGGCCAGTGACAGCAGGTGACGTCAGAAATCCCTCCTGATAGGTGCTTACCTTTCTCAGTAGCCAATCCTCCTTTCTGGGCTATTTAGGGTCTCTCCTCTGGGGTATTCCTCAGATAACAAATGCAAGAGCTCACCAGAGTTCTTCTCCACTTCCCTCTTTGACTTCTGCCAAGGATCGACCGCTGACTGCTCCAGGACGCCTGCAAAACCGCAACAAAGTAGCAAGAGGACTACCAGCAACATTGTAGCACCTCATCTTGCTGGCTTTCTCAACTGATTCCTGGTGGTGCATGCTCTGAGGGCTGTCTGCCTTCACCCTGCACTGGAAGCCAAGAAGAAATCTCCTGTGGGTCGACGGAATCTTCCCCCTGCCAACGCAGGCACCAAACTTCTGCATCACCTGTCCTCTGGGTCCCTACTCATCCTGTCGAGCGTGGTCTCTGGAACACAGGAGCTGGGTCCAAGTGTCTCCCACAGTCCAGGGGCACTTCTGTCCAAATTTGGTGGAGGTAAGTCCTTACCTCCCCACACCAGACAGTAATCCTGTGTACCCCGTGATCTGCAGCTGCTCCGGCTTCTGTGCACTTTTCCAAGGTTTCCTTTGTGCACAGCCTAGCCTGGGTCCTCAGCACTCTGTCCTGTATTGCCCAAGTTGCTGAGTTGCAACGTAATGACGTAATGGGACCCTCCTCTGTGACTCTGAGTCGACCGCTGTCCTCAAATCTTCTAAGTGCCTGTTCCGGTACTTCTGCGGGTGCTGCCTGCTTCTGCGGCGGCTCTCTGAGTTGCTGAGCACCCCCTCTGTCTCCTCCTCCAAGGGGTGACATCCTGGTCCTTCCTGGTCCCCAGCAGCACCCAAAATCCTCAGCAGCGACTCTTGCAGCTAGCAAGGCTTGTTTGCTGTATTTCTGTGTGGAAACAACTCTGCATCCCCCAGCACGCCAAGGGACATCTTCTGACCAAAGGAGAAGTTCCTGGCACCTTCCACCCGGAGGCAGCCCTTTTGCACCTCATACGGGGTTTAGTGGGCTCCCCGCCCCCCAAACACTTACGTGACTCTTGGACTTGGTCCCCTTCCTTTACAGGTCCTCAGGTCCAGGAATCTGTCTTCAGTGTTTTGCTGGTGTTCGTTGTTCCTGCAGAATCCCCTATCTCGACTATACTGTCTTTCTGGGGTAGTAGGGTAACTTTACTCCTACTTTTCAGAGTCTTGGGGTTGGGTATCTTGGACACCCTTGGTGTTTTCTAATAGTCCCAGTGACCCTATACAACCTACACTAGGCCTGGGGTCCATTAGTGGTTCGCATTCCACTTTTGGAGTATATGGTTTGTGTTGCCCCTAGGCCTATTCCTACCTATTGCATTCTATTGTGATTCTACATTGTGTGCACTACTTTTCTTACTGTTACTTACCTGTTTTGGGTTTGTGTACATATAATTTGTGTATATTACGTAGCTCCTAAGTGAGGGTATCCACTGAGATATTTTTGGCATATTGTCACTAAAATAAAGTACTTTTATTTGTAGAAACTCTGAGTAATGTGTTTTCTTGTGATATAGTGCTATATGACATAAGTGGTATAGTAGGAGCTTTGCATGTCTCCTAGTTCAGCCTAAGCTGCTTTGCCATAGCTACCTCTATCAGCCTAAGCTGCTAGAACACCTCTATTCTACTAATAAGGGATAACGGGACCTGGAACAAGGTATAAGTACCACAAGGTACCCACTATAAGCCAGGCCATCCTCCTACATTTACTCCACTCTACTATATGCCTCTTCACACCATTCTAATCCACTCTACGTCACTCTATTCTACACCACTCTGTCACTCTATCTCACGCCACCCTACGGCACTCCATCCTATGACATTCCTTTCTACGATACTATGAAACTCCACTTTACTTCACAAGACTACTCTACTCTACAACACAAAGCCACTCTACGCCCCACCACTCTAGGACATGCCACTCTGTGCAACTCTGTGACACTCCACTCTACGACACTTTACTCTACTCTACGACACTTTACTCTACTCTGTGCTATGCCACTATACGACCCACAGCTCTACTCACTCTACGGAATGCCACACCGCAACACTCCACTGTATGCCTTTCTATGACACTCCACTGTAAGACACTCTACTATAATCCACTCAACACTTTACTCCACTCCATTCCATGTTATGCCACTCCAGTCTACTCCACTTTACTCCACTCTGCTGTACACCACTCTGCCAATCTATTCTGAAGCATTACTCCATTCTATGCTACATCACTCAGCTCTACCCCACTCCACTCCTGGTCACTCCACTATGCACCACTCTACTTTAATCCACCCTACTCAATGCCACTCTATTGCACAACACTTCACTCCACCCTGCACTCCTCCATGATACTACAAAGCTTCACTCCACAAATCTACTACACTCTACAATTTATGCCCCTCCACTCTATGCCCTACGACTCTACGACATGCCACTCTGCAAAACTCTACTTTACTCTGTCCTGTGCTGGTGGAGGCTGGCCTGGCTTGTAGTGGGTACCAGGGGTACTTACACCTTGTGCCGGATCCAGTTATCCCTTATTAGTGTAGAAGAGGTGTTTCTAGCAGCTTAGGCTGATAGAATGTAGCTATGGCAAATCAGCTTAGGCTGAACTAAGAGACATGTAAAGCTCCTACTATACCACTTATATCATATGCACAATATAATAAGAAAAAAACAATACACAGAGTTACTAAACATAAAGGTACTTTATTTTTATGACAATATTGTAGGAGGCTGGCCTGGCTTGTAGTGGGTACCAGAGGTACTTAAACCTTGTGCCAGGTCCAGTTATCCCTTATTAGTTTAGAAGAGGTGTTTCTAGCAGGCTAGAGTGTCGGAGACCCAGGCTTGGCTGTGCACGAAGGAAATCCTGGAAGAGTGCACAGGAGGCGGAGCAGCTGCAAATCACGTGGTACCCAGCAATGCAGTCTAGCGTGGGGAGGCAAGGACTTACCTCCACAAAACTTGGACTGAAGAGTCATTGGACTCTAGGAGTCACTTGGACAGAGTTGCTGAGTTCCAGGGACCACGCTCGTCGGGCTGAGAGGGGACCCAGAGGACCAGTGATGCAGTCTTTTGGTGCCTGCGTTAGCAGGGGGAAGATTCCGTCGACCCACAGGAGATTTCTTCAGAGCTCCTGGTGCAGGGAGGAGGCAGCCTACCCCCAGAGCATGCACCGCCTGGAAACAGTCGAGAAAGCTGGCAGGATGAGGCAATACAAGGTTGCTAGTAGTCGTCTAGCTACTTATTTGCGGTTTTGCCGGCGTCCTGAGCAGTCAGCGGTCCATACTTTGGCAGAAGGTGAAGAGGGAGATGCAGAGGAACTCTGGTGAGCTATTGCATTTGTTATCTGAAGAATTCCCCAAAGCAGAGACCCTAAATAGCCAGAAAAGGAGGTTTGGCTACCAAGGAAGGAGAATTGGCTACCACGAGAGGTAAGAGCCTATCAGGAGGAGCCTTTGACGTCACCTGCTGGCACTGGCCACACTGAGCAGTCCAGTATGCCCCCAACACCTCTGTTTCTAAGATGGCAGTGGTCTGGGACACACTGGAGGAGCTCTGGGCACCTCACCTGGGAGGTGCAGGTCAGGGGAGGGGTCACTCCCCTTTCCTTTGTCCAGTTTCGCGCCAGAGCAGGGCTGGGATATCCCTAAACCGATGTAGACTGGCTTTTGCAGAGATGGGCACCATCTGTTCCCATGAAAGTATTTTCAGAGGCTGGTGTAGGCTACTCCTCCCCAGCCCTGACACCTATTTCCAAAAGGAGAGGGTGTTACACCCTCTCTCAGAGGAAATCCTTTGTTCTGCCTTTCTGGGCCAGGGCTGCCTGGACCCCAGGAGGGCAGAACCTGTCTGAGGGGTTGGCAGCAGCGGCAGCTGCAGTGGAGACCCCGGAAAGGCAGTTTAGCAGTACCCAGGTACTATGCTAGAGACCCGGGCGATCATGGAATTGTCCCCCCAATGCCAGAATGGCATTGGGGTGACAATTCCATGATCTTAGACATGTTACATGGCCATGTTCGGAGTTACCATTGTGACGCTGTACGTAGGTAGTGAACTACGTGCAGTGCACTCGTGTAATGGTGTCCCCGCCCTCACAAAGTTCGGGGAATTTGCCCAGAACGATGTGGGGACACCTTGGCTAGTGCCAGGGTGCCCACACTCTAAGTAACTTTGCACCCAACCTTCACCAGGTGAAAGTTAGACATATGGGTGACTTATAAGTTACTTAAGTGCAGTGGTAAATGGCTGTGAAATAACGTGGACGCTATTTCACGCATGCTGCAATGGCAGGTCTGTGTATGAATTGTCAGAACTCCTTATGGGTGGCAAAAGAAATGCTGCAGCCTATAGGGATCTCCTGGAACCCCAATACCCTGGGTACCTCAGTACCATATACTAGGGAATTATATGGATGTACCAGTATGCCAATGTGAATTGGTAAATTTAGTCACTAGCCTGTTAGTGACAAATTTGGAAAGCAGAGAGAGCATAACCACTGAGGTTCTGGTTAGCAGAGCCTCAGTGAGACAGTTAGGCATCACACAGGGAATACATACAGGGTACATACTTATGAGCACTGGGGCCCTGCCTGACAGGGTCCCAGTGACACATAGACTAAAACTACATAAATACAGTGAAATATGGGTGTAACATGCCAGGCAAGATGGTACTTTCCTTCACCAAGTGCTCCCTAAAGCTAGGGTAGCAAGGGTAAATCCCTACCCACTATCCCTCCCTCTACAGATGATTTTCCCTCTGAGGAAGAAGAATTTCCTCCCTGTGTAGAACCTTCACCAGATGAGCTGGCAGCAGACACTGCTGAGCTTTTGGATGGAGGGGGGGCCTGCCAGGGAAGAGCTGAGTGTGGCACCTCAAACCTGTCCCACATTAGAGGGTCTCAGACAGCAAGCTGTCAAGCAGCAAAATGGGGATGTCAGGGACAGCCATAGAGTTGACTGGGAGGACAACCTCTTGTACACCGAGGCAAGGGACCCAAAACCTGGAGCAGCCAGGAGATTGGTAATTCCCCTGCGGTACAGAGAGCTCCTCCTAACTCTAGCACATGACATTCCTTTGGCTGGGCTATTTGGGCCAGATCAAAACATGGGAAAGGCCTGTCCCCTGTTTCACTGGCCTAGGATGTCAGAGGACACTAAAGATTTTTGCAAGTCTTGTGTGACCTGCCAAGCCAGTGGCAATACTGGTGGCACTCCAAAGGCTCCCCTTATTCCACTACCTGTGGTTGGGGTGCCCTTTGAAAGGGTAGGGGTTGGCGTAGTTGGCCCCCTTGACCCTCCTACTGGTTCAGGCAATAGGTTTATCTTGGTGGTTGTGGACCATGCCACATGATATCCGGAAGCAATTCCTCTAAGGACCACTGCAGTGGCAAAGGCCCTCCTGGGAATCTTTTCTAGGGTGGGTTTCCCTAAAGAGGTAGTATCAGACAAAGGTAGTAACTTCATGTCTGTATACTTGAAGGCAATGTGGAAGGAGTGTGGTGTTACCTGCAAGTTCACCTCTCCTTATCACCCACAGACTAATGGACTAGTAGAGAGGTTTAATTAAACTCTCAAAGGTATGATAATGGGACTCCCTGAAAAACTCAGGAGGAGATGGGATGTCCTGTTTCCTTGCCTCCTTTTTGCCTACAGGGAGGTACCCCAGAAAGGAGTGGGCCTCAGCCCCTTTGAACTCCTCTTTGGGCACCCTGTGAGAGGTCCACTCGCTCTTGTGAAGGAGGGTTGGGAACAGCCTTTAAAAGCTCCTAAGCAGGACATAGTGGATTATATACTTGGCCTAAGATCCAGAATGGCTGAGTACATGAAAATGGCCCGCAAAAACCTTCAGGCCAGCCAGGAGCTGCAAAAGCAATGGCATGACCAGAAGGCTGTTCTGATCCAGTACCAACCAGGACAGAAGGTGTGGGTATTGGAGCCTGTGGCCCCAAGAGCACTCCAGGACAAATGGAGTGGACCCCATCTAATTGTTGAGAAAAAGGGTGAGGTTACCTATCTGGTAGACCTGGGCACTGCCAGGAGTCCCCTTAGGGTGATTCATGTAAATCTCCTAAAACCCTACTATGACAGGGCTGATCTCACCCTGCTCATGGCAACAGATGAGGATCAGGAAGAAGAGAGTGGCCCTCTCCCTGATCTCTTTTCCACCAGTGAAACAGATGCTTTAGTGGAGGGATTAGTTTTGGCAGATTGACTGCAGAACAGAAAGACAACTGCATCAATCTCCTTGGGCAATTTTCTGACCTCTTTTCAATTGTGCCAGGTACAACATCCTGTTGTGAACACACAATTGATACTGGTGACAGCCTGCCTGTCAAAGGTAAGATTTATAGGCAGCCTGATTATGTCAGGGACTGCATAAAACAAGAGGTACAGAAGATGTTGGATCTGGGAGTGATTGAGCCTTCTGAGAGCCCATTGGGCTAGCCCAGTGGTGCTTGTACCAAAACCTCACACCAAAAATGGAAAGAGGGAGATGAGGTTTTGTGTACACTACAGAGGTCTCAATCAGATAACAAAAACTGATGCTCACCCTATACCCAAGGCAGATGAGGTCATTGATACACTGGCATCTGCCAAGTATATTAGCACCTTAGATTTGACTTCAGGGTATTGGCAGATCAAATTGGCAGAATATGCTAAACCCAAAACTGCATTTTCAACTATAGGAGGGCACTACCAATTTACAGTGAAGCCCTTTGGTTTGAAAAATGCACCTGCCTCTTTTCAGAGGTTGGTGAACTCAGTCCTGCAAGGGTTGGAGACTTTTAGTGCAGCATATCAAGATGATATTGCTGTCTTTAGCTCCACCTGGGATGAGCACCTGTTCCACCATTGGAATGTTTTGGAGGCCCTACATAAAGCAGGCCTCACTATCAAGGCCTCAAAGTGCCAGATTGGGCAGGGTAAGGTGGTTTATCTGGGACACCTGGTAGGTGGAGAACAGATTGCACCACTTCAGGGGAAAATCCAGACAATCATGGATTGGGTTCCCCCTACAACTCAGACCCAGGTGAGAACCTTCTTAGGCCTCACAGGTTATTACAGGAGATTCATTAAAAATTATGGCTCCATAGCAGCCCCTCTTAATGATCTCACAAGTAAGAAAATGCCTAAAAAGGTATTATGGACAGCTAGCTGTCAGAAAGCTTTTGAGGAGCTCAAACAGGCCATGTGCTCTACGCCTGTCCTAAAAAGCCCATGTTACTCCAATAAATTCATTGTTCAAACTGCATCTGAATTAGGGGTAGGGGCAGTCTTATCACAACTGAATTCTGAGGGCCAGGATCAACCAGTTGCTTTTATCAGCAGAAGGTTGACCCCTAGAGAAAAACGTTGGTCTGCCATAGAGAGGGAGGCCTTTGCTGTGGTCTGGGCACTGAAGAAGATGAGGCCATAGCTGTTCGGCAGTCACTTTATTGTTCAGACAGAGCACAAACCTCTACTTTAGCTAAAACTAATGAAATGTGAAAATCCTAAATTGTTGAGGTGGTCCATATCTCTACAGGGAATGGACTATACAGTGGAGCATAGACCTGGGAGTACCCACTCCAATGCAGATGGACTCTCCAGATATTTCCACTTCGACAATGAAGACTCATCAGGTCATGGCTAGTCTTATTGTCCTTCGTTTGGGGTGGTTGTGTAGGAAAGTACCATCTTGCCTGGCGTGTTACCCCCATATTTCACTGTATATATGTTGTTTTAGTCTATGTGACACTGGGACCCTGCCAGACAGGGCCCCAGTGTTCATAAGTATGTGCCCTGTATGTGTTCCCTGTGTGATGCCTAACTGTCTCACTGAGGCTCTACTAACCAGAACACCTCAGTGGTTATGCTCTCTGCTTTCCAAATTTGTCACTAACAGGCTAGTGACTAAATTTACCAATTAACATTGGCATACTGGTACACCCATATAATTCCCTTGTATATGGTACTGAGGTATGCAGGGTATTGGGGTTCCAGGAGATCCCTATGGGCTACAGCATTTCTTTTGCCACCCATAGGGAGCTCTGGCAATTCTTACACAGGCCTGCCACTGCAGCCTGCGTGAAATAACGTCCACGTTATTTCACAGCCATTTACCACTGCACATAAGTAACTTATAAGTCACCTATATGTCTAACCTTCACCTGGTGAAGGTTGGGTGCAAAGTTACTTAATGTGTGTTCACCCTGGCTCTAGCCAAGGTGCCCCCACATCGTTCAGGGCAAATTCCTCGGACTTTGTGAGTGCGGGGACACCATTACACGAGTGCACTATGCATAGGTCACTACCTATGTATAGCGTGACAATGGTAACTCCGAACATGGCCATGTAACATGTCTAAGATCACGGAATTGTGGCGGGACAATTCCATGATCCCCTGGATCTCTAGCACAGAACCCGGGTACTTCCAAACTGCCTTTCTTGGGTCTCCACTGCAGCTGCTGCTGCTGCCAAGCCCTCAGACAGGTTTCTGCCCTCCTGGGGTCCAGGCAGCCCTGGTCTCAGGAAGGCAGAACAAAGGATTTCCTCTGAGCGAGGGTGTTACACCCTCTCCCTTTGGAAATAGGTGTGAAGGGCTGGGGAGGAGTAGCCTCCCCCAGCCTCTGGAAATGCTTTGATGGGCACAGATGGTGCCCATCTCTGCATAAGCCAGTCTACACCAGTTCAGGGATCCCCCAGCCCTGCTCTGGCGCGAAACTGGACAAAGGAAAGGGGAGTGACCACTCCCCTGACCAGTACCTCCTAGGGGAGGTGCCCAGAGCTCCTCCAGTGTGTCCCGGATCTCTGCCATCTTGGAAACAGAGGTGTTGGGTGCACACTGGGCGGCTCGGAGTGGCCAGTGCCAGCAGGTGATATCAGAGGCTCCTTCTGATAGGCTCTTAGTAGCCAATCCTCCTTCCTAGGTAGCCAAACCTCCTTTTCTGGCTATTTAGGGTCTCTGCTTTGGGGAATTCTTCAGATACCGAATGCAAGAGCTCACCAGAGTTCCTCTGCATCTCCCTCTTCACCTTCTGCCAAAGGATCGACCGCTGACTGCTCCAGGACGCCTGCAAAACCACAACAAAGTAGCAAGACAACTACCAGCAACATTGTAGCGCCTAATCCTGCCGGCTTTCTCAACTGTTTCCTGGTGGTGCATGCTCTGAGGGTAGCCTGCCTTCACCCTGCGCCAGAAGCTCAGAAGAAATCTCCCGTGGGTCGACGGAATCTTACCCCTGCTAATGCAGGCACAAAAAGACTGCAACACTGGTCCTCTGGGTCCTCTCTCATCCCAACGAGTGTGGTCCCTGGAACACAGCAACTCTGTCCAGGTGACTCCCACAGTCCAGTGACTCTTTAGTCCAAGTTTGGTGGAGGTAAGTCCTTGCCTCCCCACTCTAGACTGCAAAGCTGTGTACCGCGTGATTTCAGGGTTTCCTTCATGCATAGCCAAGCCTGGGTCCCCAGCACTCCGTCCTGCAGTGCACAACCTTCTGAGTTGTCCTCCGGCTTCGTGGGACTCCCTTTTGTGACTTTGTGTGGACTCCGGTTCACTTTTCTTCTAAGTGCCTGTTGGGGTACTTCTGCGGGTGCTGCCTGCTTCTGTGAGGGCTCTCTGAGTTGCTGAGCGCCCCCTCTGTCTCCTCCTCCAAAAGGCGACATCCTGGTCCTTCCTGGTCCTCAGCAGCATCCAAAAACCTCTACTGCGACCCTTGCAGCTAGCAAGGCTTATTTGCGGTCTTTCTGCGTGGGAACTCCTCTGCAAGCTTCATCGCGACGTGGGACATCAGTCTTCCAAAGGCGAAGTCCCTAGTCCTCTTCTTTCTTGCAGAACTCCAAGCTTCTTCCATCCGGTGGCAGCTTCCTTGCACCTTCAGCTGGGGTTTCCTGGGCTCCTGCCCCCCCTGGACAGTGTTGCAACTATTGGACTTGGTCCCCTTGTCTTACAGGTACTCATGTCCGGAAATCCATTGTCAGTGCACTGCTGGTGTTTGTTCTTCCTGCAGAATCCCCCTATCATGACTTCTGTGCTCTCTGGGGGTAGTAGTTGCACTTTACTCCTACTTTTCAGGGTCTTGGGGTGGGGTATTTTTCGAACCCTCACTGTTTTCTTACAGTCCCAGCGACCCTCTACAAGCTCACATAGGTCTGGGGTCCATTGGTGGTTCGCATTCCTCTTTTGGAGTATATGGTTTTGTGTTGCCCCTACACCTATGTGCCCCTATTGCAATCTATTGTAATTCTACACAGTTTGCATTACTTTTCTTGCTATTACTTACCTAACTTTGGTTTGTGTACATATAACTTGTGTATATATCTTATCTTCTTACTGAGGATACTCACTGAGATACATTTGGCATATTGCCATAAAAATAAAGCACCTTTATTTTTAGTAACTGTGTATTGTGTTTTCTTATGATATTGTGCATATGATATAAGTGGTATAGTAGGAGCTTTGCATGTCTCCTAGTTCAGCCTAAGCTGCTTTGCCATAGCTACCTTCTATCAGCCTAAGCTGCTAGAAACACCTCTTCTACACTAATAAGGGATAACTGGACCTGGCACAAGGTGTAAGTACCTCTGGTACCCACTACAAGCCAGGCCAGCCTCCTACACCCACCCCTTATCACTAATCTGTGATTGAACATCATTAAAAAACTTCATCACCTGCACAGAAATAAATGCCTGATTTCAGGTGCAACTTCTATTACCTGAGCGAGGAATTTTCTACGTCAACCGACCCTATCCTCCTTGACCTCTCAGCTGCCTTTGCCACTGTCTCCCACTACACTCTGAACAAGAGGCCCCAGCAGATAGGCATACGCTCTGAAATGGACTGCATCCTTTCTCTCCGAAAGGACTCAGAGGGTCGACCAACCCTCCCTTCACCTCACAGCCCATAATCTCCATCAGCAGCATCCCCCAAGACTCTTCCCTCAGCCCCACCCTCTTCAACACATACATGTCTTTCCTGACCAACATCATAAGGAATCACAGGCTGAACATCATCTCCTATGCGGATGACACCCAGCTTATCCTGTCGCACTCCAAAGAAACCTCCACAGCAACAAAAAAAATTCCACCTCTGCATGACCAGCGTTGCCAACTGGAACCAAGAGAATTGCCTCAAACTCAACACAGACAAGACGGAACTACTACTCTTTGGGAACACCACCTCGCCATGGGATGACACCTGGTGGCCCACCAACATTGGACCCCCTCCCACCCCTACAGACCAAGCCTGGAACGTCAGATTCATTCTTGACAGCAAACTCACCATGAGGGACGAGATCAGTGCAGTCTCTGCTATCTGCTTCCTCACCCTCTAAATGCTTGCAAGATCTTCAGTTGGCTCCCTGGATCCACCAGACGCACCCTAACCCACGCTCTAGTTAACAGCTGCATGGACTACGGCAACAGGCTCTACACTGCAAACACCTCACACTTCCTGAAGAGACTTTAGACCATCCAAAACTCAGCGGGCATACTCATCCTCACTGTTCCTCCATGAAAGAACTCCACTGGCTTTCTGTACACAAGAGATACCAATGTGACATTCGTATGCATGCCTACAAAGGCCTACACAACCAAGGACCAGCTTACATCAACCACTGCCTGCACTTCCACTGCCAATTCACTTGCGCTGCGCAACTCGCTCCATCACCCACACTGTTGATGGCTGATCCTTCTACTTCACAATCCTGCAACGGCCTCCCCGTCCACCTTGCAATATCCACCTCCTTTCAGGAATTCAGAAAGGGGCTCATGACCTGGCTCTTTGACTAAGTCCCGAGCTAAGAGGACCCAGGGCCTGGTTACCCTTGTGGGTGATTAGCACTCTATACAAAGCCAGATGATTGATTGACTCAATATAATTATGGCTGATAAAGCTACCTATTCCTCTTCCTTGCCCAGCAACGACTAATATGTTGGTCATCATCAAAATAAGCTTTATTAGATTTTTTAAATATATAAATCATAAAAGCATACAGTACAATGTCCAGTATCATACACATTAAAAATCAGACGCCATTAACTATATTTGAAAGAATTTAAAAGAGCGTCAGAAACAGAATTGCGATATAATATGCCAATGCAAGCAGCACTGCAATAATCATTCAAAGAAAGAGAAAAATGAAGAAAACAAAGGATTTCCTGGCCGACTAACTATCCATAAGTGGTCCGTACTGAAGATAGTGCAAATAAATAAATAGAGTTGGCAGGTTTTACTAGGGCAAATTAATTGGTGCAAAATGTAATTCCTTTGGAAGACTCTAACTCAAGTCAGTTTTCATTATCATCATGTAAACAAAGATTGCCATAAACATGTACAGGAGGGGATAAAAATACAACACCATAACCCCAGAATTACCCTATTTCCCTCTGCTTGCCTCAGGCGGATTGATGCAGAAATATACTTTTAAACCATCAAGCAAATATACTCTGTTTTAAGAGCTGCAAGTAAAATAGGGCTGGTCTACATTGCTGGATATTTAAAAACTTTAGCAAAGGCAATGAGAAGTGTTTCCTCTTGATGACATAGATTTTACAGAAAAACATGAAATTTAACAAAGACTGAGCAGTCATCAAGTTCCATAGACAAGACTCTCGACGGGAATCATGATAGCACAGCTGGTTTAAGCTACCAGAAAATGCGCAATTTTAAATATAAAACTAATTAAGTAAAAGTGCTCAGTATGGGTTTATTGAATCAAAAGATATGGCTCCATAGTATGTGTAGTGACCAAGGGGAAATTGCTCACCACTCTGTTTCCCTGTTTCAATTGTGTGCCTAGACTGTTCTCTTGGGTCCCAGAAGTCATTTGTGAGTTGTTGTTTTTTCCAGATGCTGCTCGGTATCAGGATTACGATAAAAATCTTCTCTTCCTAATAGGGAAAGCTGCTCTTTTACATAGCTCAATCATTTATATTTGGATGCCAAGTCAAAAGACATGGCATCGTTAATTATAGATTGGTTGAGCAGAGTTTCCTACTTAACCCAGATTTCTCTTCATAACAACAGCAGCGCAAATTTAGCATGATCCTCAAGCGGAACCAACCCCAGTTCAGAGTGGCATATTGTAATAGGGAAGGATTTTGGAACTGAAAAAAGCTTCCTTAGAAAATTATTTTCAGCCACTTGCAAGTTGTTAATGTCACAATAGCCCAGACTCCTGCACCAAATGTAGCCAGTGAAAGACATTTTGCACAGTAAAAATCAACAATACGAAGCTGATAACAGTGCTAGACTTGTGAACTGATTGTATGTAGCATTGCCAAAAGAGGTATAATGCCTAACACCTGAAACTTTTGCCCAAAAATATCTACATTTGTATTTAGCTATCCAGCCATCCTATAAGCTGTAACATGCACAAGGGTATAAGAGTGAAAGTTAATAAAACATTTTTGAAAGGGGGCCACAAACATGTCATGCATTGGAACTTAAAATTCTAGTGGGCCTAGCATCTGATAAAGACTTCTAGCTGCAGATTCCTTTCCTTTGAATTCTCACCAGGCGTCAGACTGGATCTGTAAGATTTTCATGAGCAGCACCCCTGCACTCTGGTAGGTGGCATCGATCGGCTCCATCCTCGACGTTGTCCTCACCAGATATGATGTAGCAGGTTCTATATAGGCGCCACATAGGCGAGCTGACATCAGTTTCTTTTCTTTCCGTGCTAGCAAAGAGGTGATCTGAAGAGAGCTACCCCTCAGTCAATTTTTGACTGGCTTTTTTACATTTTTTGTTGACTCTCTTTAGAGTTTCACTTGCATCGAGGATGTCTTCTAAAAAGACCAGATTCAAGCCCAGAGGATCCTGTAATTGGGCGATGTCTGTAACAGGTCTGCACCTCGTGTGTCTTTGGTGTTTGAGATGGAACATGACCAAACGTCATGCTCTGAGTGCCGGGCAATGCATCTGAAGCCTTTGAGGGATCGGTCCCTGGAGCTGATAATGGCCCTGTGCTCGATCTGCGCAAGTAAAGATCCCAGTCGAGAGGAAGATTCCAGGATTAGTCGAGGAGTCCAAAGTCTTTGTCATTGCACTCAAAGTCTTTGAGGCGATCAGGTAAGTCGAGGCACAATAAAAAATACAAGAAGTCAAAGTGCTCTTCGATGACTCCTCTTTCCTTGGCTGACTAGGGAGTGTCAACACTGTAGGCCTTGTTCTGTGGAACCTGCGCCGAGTTGCATGTCGTCCACATGCTCTTCTACGTGCTGCTCCACTAGAACACCAACGACGGCAAAGACGACCACAGTGAGTGCTGCCACCTAGCACACGGGGGGTGAGAGAGTGACACACACATGCAACACCTCCACCCCCATACACACAAGCAGATGCAGTAACATAACATATTTACCACGTACCCCTCATGAATAATACAAGGACAACTTCAATAGAGTAAAAAGAGTGTACTAAGATAAATATAGCAGTAATATGTGCATCCAAATCAAAAAGTATATACATAATAAAAATCAAGGGACACCGTCCTCAATGTTCATGGCCACATCACAAAGTCCAAGGTCCCACCTCACTCCTGCAACAACACGGAGAGAACACTGCAGGGGCATCAGGTTGAAAATAGCCAGGCACCTCAGGGGGTGGGGAATGGGGGGGGCACCTCAGCTGGAAGATGATACAACGCCACTGGTCCTGGAGGGGGCAACATGCCCTGTGCTTGGTCCTGGGGAGTGCAAGGCCACAGTCTCTCAAGTGGGTGGCTTGCCCACTGGCTCTGGAGGGGGCAACGTGCCCTGTGCCTGGGGAGTGCAAGACCCCAGTCTCTCAAGTGGGGGTGACTTGCCCACCGCTTGGTCCTGGGGAGTGCAAGGCCACAGTCTCTGAAGTGGGTGACTTGCCCACTGGCTCTGGAGGTGGCATCGTGCCCATTGAGCTTCATCCTGGGGAGGATGGGGTGAGTGGATGGATTCTCCACTGGTTCTGGAAGGGGCTTTGTTCCCTGTGATGCAGATCTTGGGGTGCAAGGTCACAGTCTCTCAGCTGGGTGTCATACCCACAGGATTTGCAGTGGCCAGGCCACACAACAGTCCATGAATGCAGGACTACACACTGTCGTCCTGCTGTTCAGTGGTGGTGGGGGCGGTGGTGCTGCTGCTGGTAGTGGTGGGAGGATGCTCCAGCCCATCCCCTGCAGCCTCGGACGGCTGCCCACTGGGGCAGGTGGATGTGCTGGTAGAGGTGGGGGGAGGCTCCAGTCCATCCCCTGCAGCCTCGGACGGCAGCCTACTGGGGCAGGTGGCAGTGCTGGTAGTGGTGGGGGGAGGCTCTAGCCCATCCTCTGCAGCCTCGGACGGCTGCCCACTGGGGCAGGTGGCGGTGCTTGTGGAGCTGGTAGTGGTGGGTGGCTGCACCACCATGGTGGGTGGTGGGGGCTCCGACTGAGTCCCAGCACCAGGCCCCTTGTCTCTACTGCCTGCTGTTGCAGGCCCCTTGCCCTTCTTTCATGCAGCTGCAGCTGGGGCTGGCTCCTTGCCCTTCCTTTCTGCAGCTGGGGCTGGCCCCTTGCCCTTCCTTCCTGCAGCTGGGGATGGCCCCTTGTCCTTCCTTCCTGCAGCTGGGGCTGGCTCCTTGCCCTTCCTTCCTGCTGCTGCTGCTGGGGCTGGCTCCTGGCCCTTCCATGAAGCACTTGGGGTACGCACCCTTTCCATCAGGCTGGCTGCTGGCCGTGATCCTTTTCCCACCTGAAGTTGCTGAGAAAACACTACTGTGCCTGTGGACTGGGTGGCTGAGGTGCTTGCCTGGGTTTTGATCACCCTGGCATGACGTGAGAGACGGTGGGGAGGGCTAGGGAAGAGGTCAATGGTGGCGAGGAAAAGCTTCTTACGGACATTGGGGTGGGAAGAGGGAGATGGTTTGGGAGTGGAGGAAGAGGGAGTGGTGGTAGGAGGTGTCCGTCTGCTGTGTTTGGGTGCAGGTGCATGGGCTGGATGTTGTTGTGAGGTGGATGGCTGTTTGGTGTCTGAGTGCTTGCGTTTGTGTACTTTGGGAGGAGGGGGCACAGACACAGTGGGAGAGGACACAGGGGACGTGTGCATGGATGTGAGGGTGGTGACTGCCAGTGAGGGGTGTGTACTGATAGGTTGTAGGAAAGTACAATTTTGCCTGGCAAGTTACCCCCATATTTCACTGTATATATGTTGTTTTAGTCTGTGTCACTGGGACCCTGCCAGACAGGGCCCCAGTGCTCATGAGTATGTGCCCTGTATGTGTTCCCTGTGTGATGCCTAACTGTCTCACTGAGGCTCTGCTAACCTGAAACTCAGTGGTTATGCTCTCTCTGCTTTCCAAATTTGTCACTAACAGGCTAGTGACTAAATTTACCAATTCACATTGGCATACTGGTACACCCATATAATTCCCTAGCATATGGTACTGAGGTTCCCAGGGTATTGGGGTTCCAGGAGATCCCTATGGGCTGAAGCATAGGGAGCTCTGACAATTCTTACACAGGCCTGCCACTGCAACCCGAGTGAAATAACGTCCATGTTATTTCACAGCCATTTACCACTGCACTTAAGTAACTTATAAGTCACCTATATGTCTAACCTTCACTTGGTGAAGGTTGGGGGCAAAGTTACTTAGGGCCAGATGTAGCAAACTAGCAAATTGCGACTTGCAATTTGCGAGTCCGTGCGACTCGCAAACTGCAAGTCGCAATTTGCTATGCAGAAAGGTGTCTCAGACACCTTCTGCGAGTCGCTATGGGGTCGCAAAGACCCACCTCATTAATATTAATGAGGTGGGTCGCAATTTGTGCCCCCATAGCGACTATGGGCACTCACAGGGATGGAGGCCTGCTGGGAACAGCAGACCTCCATGTCCGTGACTGCTTTTAAATAAAGCAGTTTTTTTCCCCAAGTGTAGCTCGTTTTCCTTAAAGGAAAACGAGTTGCACTTAGAAAAAAAAAACGAAACCTTTAGTTTCTGATTTTTTCAGGGCAGGTAGTGGTCCCTTGGACCACTGCCTGCTCTGAAAGAATAATTTTGGGTCCAGTCACAAAGGGGAAAGGGTCCCACGGGGACCCCTTCCCGTTTGCGAGTCGGTTACCATCCACGTCAAATGGAATTGCATACCACTGCGACTCGCAAATAGGAAGGGAACACCCCTTCCTTTTTGCGACTCGGAAATGCATTTTGCGAGTCGGTTCCGACTCGCAAAATGCATTTCTGCATAGGAAACATGCATTTGCGAGTCGCAAATGGTTTGCTACATCTGGCCCTTTGTGTGTGGGCACCCTGGCACTAGCCAAGGTGCTCCTACATCGTTCAGGGCAAATTCCCCGGACTTTGTGAGTGCGGGGACACCATTACACACGTTCACTGTACATAGGTCACTACCTATGTACAGTGTCACAATGGTAACTCCGAACATGGCCATGTAACATGTCTAAGATCATGGAATTGTCACCCAAATGCCATTCTGGCATTGGGGGGACAATTCCATGATCCCCCGAGTCTCTAGCACAGAACCCGGGTACTGCCAAACTGCCTTTCCGGGGTCTCCACTGCAGCTGCTGCCAACCCCTCAGACAGGTTTCTGCCCTCCTGGGGTCCAGGCAGCCCTGGCCCAGGAAGGCAGAACAAAGGACTTCTCTGAGAGAGGATGTAACACCCTCTCCCTTTGGAAATAGGTGTGAAGGCTGGGGAGGAGTAGCCTCCCCAGCCTCTGGAAATGCTTTGATGGGCACAGATGGTGCCCATCTCTGCATAAGCCAGTCTACACCGGTTCAGGGATCCCCCAGCCCTGCTCTGGCGCGAAACTGGACAAATGAAAGGGGAGTGACCACTCCTGCACCTCCCAGGGGAGGTGCCCAGAGCTCCTCCAGTGTGTCCCAGACCTCTGCCATCTTGGAAACAAAGGTGTCTGTGGCACACTGGACTGCTCTGAGTGGCCAGTGCCAGCAGGTGACGTCAGAGGCTCCTTCTGATAGGCTCTTACCTCTCTTGGTAGCCAATCCTCCTTCCTAGGTAGCCAAACCTCCTTTTCTGGCTACAAAAGTTGTGAAGAAAACGGGGGAAAATTATAGGGATAGGCGCTAACAGAATATCACCAAAACATTTCTTTAACAATAGATAGTATATACAGTGCTCCCGAACGGAGGGTCCTCCCAGCGCCTCCAGTGTTTCTCCAATAGGAAAAACCAAACTGATTCAAAAGGCCAGGGCACTCGTATGAAATAAGATGAGTCTGTGCAGTTAGGTTCTTGGTCTTCGGAGAATCAATATATAATCCAAACAGAGTTGAAGTTCAGTGTCTTTATTCTTGTGCGAGGTGTTCATACATGGTCATCACATCAGAAAGATTCCATATGTGGTCATCACAACAGCATCCAACAGCCAACACGTGTTTCGTCTCCAAGAAATTAATCTCATTGACTTCCGCAGGGCAAAGTATAAGTAAGGTGTTAACATGAATAAATGGCTTATCTAAATCAAGTAACCCTCAGTGTTTTCTTACAGTCCCAGTGACCCTCTACAAGCTCACATAGGTTTGGGGTCCATTCGTGGTTCGCATTCCACATTTGGAGTATATGGTTTGTGTTGCCCCTATACCTATGTGCTCCTATTGCAATCTATTGTAACTTTACACTGCTTGATTTACTTTTCTTGCTTTTACCTGCATAATTTTGGTTTGTGTACATATATCTTGTGTACATATCTTATCCTCATTCTGAGGGTACTCACTGAGATACTTTTGGCATATTGTCATAAAAATAAAGTACCTTTATTTTTAGTACTTCTATGTATTGTGTTTTCTTATGATATTGTGCATATGACACCAGTGGTATAGTAGGAGCTTTACATGTCTCCTAGTTCAGCCTAAGCTGCTTTGCCATAGCTACCTTCTATCAGCCTAAGCTGCTAGAAACACCTCTTCTACACTAATAAGGGATAACTGGACCTGGCACAAGGTGTAAGTACCTCTGGTACCCACTACAAGCCAGGTCAGCCTCCTACATAGGTGTACTGGTGGTAGTGGCTGAGGATGTAGTGCATGCAGGTGTGAGTGGAGACACTACTGGGAGGGAGGTGGACGAGGAGGAGGAGGGGGCCACAGTGGAGGCAGTGGATGTTATGTCTGCTTCTGCATGGTGTTTGTGTTATTGCCTGTGAGATGAAGTATGGTGCTTGTGTTTGCCATGTCCACTCTTGTGTGTTGTCCTGGGTGTCTGCTCGTCTGACTGTGTGTTTGCGATAGGTTGGGGTTGAGGGGGTTGGGACTGGGAAGAGGAAGTTGGAGGGGGGAGTGTGAAATCAGGGACAATGGCTACCATTGGGGAGGAGGCCAAAGCCTGGATTGATCTCTGTTGGGCCACCAAGCCACTGTGAATGCCCTCCACGAATGCATTGGACTGTTGCATTTGGGCTGCCAGCCCGTGGATGGCATTCACAAGGGTTGACTACCCAACAGAGATGGATCACAGGAGGTCAATAGCCTCCTCACTCAGGGTAGCAGGGCTAACTGGGGCAGGGCCTGAGGTGCCTGGGGCGAAGGAGGTGCCCACCTTCCTGGGTGAGCGGGCACAGGAAACTCCCTGAGGGTGGTGCTGGTACGGGGATGGCGGCTGTACCAGTACCTGGGGTGGGCACAAAGGTGTCTGCCACCACCAGGGAGCTCCCATCGGAGGAGGTAGCTGTGTCCAAACTGTCACCTCCAGTCTCCGCCATGGTGCTCCCCTCACCCTCTATCCCACTGGTGCCGTCACCGTCGGTGGATTCGGCCTCCTGGGTCCTGTGGGATGCAGCTCCCTCTGTCGCGGGTGCATCTGCTCCTCCGCCAGATGAAGTTTATGCACATAAGGACAGGGTGACAAAACAAAAAGGGGGGTAAGAGACAAAGGATACACTTGGTCAATGGCGGCACCAACACCACTGTTGGCATACACAACACACTCACACACAGGGAACAGCCCTACGCATTAGGCAATGCACTACCAATCACAGTGCTAGTCACCAGCTCATGGATAGGGACACCTAACGCAAATTACAGCATACCTGAGACCCACAGACCACTGCCCAGTAGTGGATGCCTACTAGCTTGATTGGAGGACTTTCACATCAGAACCCTCCCCAACGTGGGACCTACTCTGCAATTTCAGGCCTGGCCTAGGGGCACCCACAGGGCCCACCCCCCACCCGCATCCCACCCCACTAGGCGTAAGTTGTGATATAGGGCACTGTACTCACCCCCTTGTTGATGCTGTAATCCAGCAGTATGCGGGCCGTCAGGGGAGTCCGGGTTCGACGGGCAACCTTTCCTCGTTGGGAGACCACCCCCAGCTGGGCCTCTGCTGTTTTCCATGCCCAGCGTCTCAGGTACCCCCACCGTTTGCGACAGTGGGTGCTCTGCCTGCTGTAGACCCCCAGGGTCCGCACGTCCTTGACGATGGCACACCATATACCCTTCTTTTGATGGGTGCTGACCTGCAGGGAAATAGACACAGGAAAAGGTATTAGTCCGACCGTCCTGGCTGTTACACTTATGGCCCACCATGCCCCTTCCCATCCCCATTAGCACAGACATGGTCCAGCATACATGCTGCACGCTGCTCAGGGCCCATCCCCAACTCCCCCACCTCCCACCTGAGGCCTTCACACACAGTACTCCATGCATTCACGCCCCATGCATCGTACTCACGGTGTACTCACCTGTTGGTCTGGAGGCCCATAGAGCAGTCGGTACTGGTGTAGGACCCCATCTACCAGTCGCTCCAACACCGCTGAGGTGAAGGCAGGGGCCCTTTCCCCAGTGGCACAAGCCATGGTCGGTCCCAGACAAAGGTCACAGCAGCACATGCATTGTAGATCCTCTTCTGTTGAAGGTCAGGTAGTAAGTGAGTGAACAGATAGAAAAGGGTGGTCATGTCCGCGGCACTGCATACCGTCACCGCCGGCGTACATCACCATTCGCCACTGTACCCCATAAGGCCCAATGACAACCAGTGAGAAGTTGCACGGCAGTTCTCGACCGCCTCCCGCAACAGCACACAACGTCAGCAGAATTACCTCATTTCCACCTGTCCCTCCGTACAGGACAGGCGGACGCCATTTCAGGGGGGGTTGCAGGCCCTGGATCCTAACTGCGTCACAGTACACAAATATCCATTTTGGACATATCCCACCAAAATAATGTTAGTCACAACATGCATTGAACTGTAGTGGTTATAATGACCAGCTGCTCACTCTTTTGCCCCATAGATTGCAACCACTGCGGATGAATAGGAGATGGAGACAGACCCCTGATGGACTTGGCCACAATGGAGGACTGGCACATTATCATCACCTATAGACTTGGCAGGCCCACAATCACTGAGCTGTGTGCCCAATTGGAGCCTGACCTAATATCTGCTATCCGTTACCCCACTGGGATCCTCCCTCTTGTGCGAGTCCTATCAGTACTCCATTTCCAGGCAACTGGTTCTTTCCAAGTGACAGTGGGCTTGGCAGCAGGAAAGTCACAGCCAGTGTTCTCAATTGTGCTGACCAGAGGGTTGGCTGCCCTGATTAAACACATGTGCAGCTGCATAGTTTTCCCCTAGGTGGAGGATTTGGCCACAGTAAAAGCTGACTTCTATGCAATGGGACATATCCCCAACATCATTGGGGCAACATATGGACCACATATTGCATTTGTGTCGTTCCCCCAACCCCCCACTCCCCCACCCCACCCCATGGTGAAATGAACAGATATTCAGAAATCGAAAGAGTTTTCACTCCATGAATGTCCAGATGGTGTGCCTGGTAGACCAGTGCATTTCCCACGTCACTGCCAAGTATCCTGGCTCTGTGCATTATGTCTTTATCCTGAGGAATATTAGCATTCCTAATGTGATGGCCCAGCTCCAGAGGCACCGGATGTGGCTAATAGGTGAGCCCTGGTTCCCACCCTGTAGGTGTTGGTGTATGGGTATGTTGTGGGCCCTAAGGGTGAGTGTGTGGCTAACAGTTGTCCCTCGATATTTGCAGGTGACTCTGGTTACCGCAACCTCTCATGGCTACTGACCCCTGTGAGGAATGCCAGGACAAGGGCAGAGGAATGTTACAATGAGACACATGGGCGAACAAGACGGATTATAGAGAGGACCTTCGGCCTCCTGAAGGCCAGGTTTCGGTGCCTAAATCTAACAGGTAGATCTCTGTGCTACTCACCCAAGAAGGTCTGCCAGATCATCGTGGCATGGTGTATGTTGCACAACCTTGCCTTGCGCCCCCATGTGCCTTTTCTGCAGGAGGAGGCTGGAGATGGCCGTTAGCCCTCAGAGCATGCACCACCAGAAAACAGTCGAGAAAGTCGGCAGGATTATGCGCTACAGTGGCGCTGGTAGTCTTCTTGCTACTTTGTTGCAGTTTTGTAGGCGTCCTGGAGCAGTCAGCGGTCGATCCTTGGCAGAAGTTGAAGAGGGAGAGGCACAGGAACTCTGGTGAATTCTTGCAAGTCGTTATCTGAGGAAAAGCCCACAAGAGAGACCCTAAATAGCCCTCAGAGGAGGATTGGCCACCTAGGGAGGTAAGCACCTATCAGGAGGGGTCTCTGACGTACTCTGCTGGCACTGGCCACTCAGGGGCCTCCATTGTGTCCTCACACCTCTGGATTCAAGATGGCAGAGGGCTGGGGCACACTGGAGGAGCTCTGGCACCACCCCTAGGGTGGTGATGGATAGGGGAGTGGTCACTCCCCTTTCCTTTGTCCAGTTTTGCGCCAGAGCAGGGACTGGGGGTTCCCTGAACCGGTGTAGTCTGGCTTATGCAAGGAGGGCACCCTCTGTGCCCTTCAAAGCATTTCCAGAGGCTGGGGGTGGCTACTCATCCCCAGCCATTAACACCTATTTCCAAAGGGAGAGGGTGTAACACCCTCTCTGAGGAAATTCTCTGTTCTGTCTTTCTGGGACTGGGCTGCCCAGACCCCAGAAGGGCAGAAGCCTGTCTGTGGGTTGGCAGCAGCGGTAGCTGCAGAGAAAACCCCAGAGAGCTGGTTTGGCAGTACCCGGGGTCCATAGTGGAGCCCCGGGGATGCATGGGATTGGCACTCCAATACCAGATTTGGCAAGGGGGGACAATTCCTTGATCTTAGACATGTTACATGGCCATATGCGGAGTTACCATTGTGAAGCTACATATAGGTATTGACCTATATGTAGTGCACGTGTGTAATGGTGTCCCCGCACTCAGAAAGTCCGGGGAAGTTGACCTGAACTATGTGGGGGACCATGGCTAGTGCCAGGGTGCACTCACACTTAGTAACTTTGCACCTAACCTTCCCTAATTGAGGGTTAGACATATAGGTGACTTATATACATTTATACTTAAGTGCAGTGTAAAATGGCTGTGAAATAACGTGTGCATTATTTCTCTCAGGCTGCAGTGGCAGTCCTGTGTAAGATTTGTCTGAGCTCCCTACGGGTGGCAAAAGAAATGCTGCAGCCTATAGGGATCTCCTGGAATACCAATACACTGGGTACATAGGTACCATATTTTAGGGAATTATAAGGGTGTTCCAGTGTGCCTCTTAGAATTGGTGAAAATGGTCACTAGCCTATAGTGACAATTTTAAAGGCAGAGAGAGCATAAGCACTGAGGTTCTGATTAGCAGAGCCTCAGTGACACAGTTAGTCACTCCACAGATACACACATTCAGGCCACAAACTATGAGCACTGGGGTCCTGGCTAGCAGGATCCCAGTGAGACAGGCAAAAACAAACTGACATACATGTAAAAATGGGTGTAACATGCCAGGCAAGATGGTACTTTCCTACAGGGTCCTCCACCCAAACCTGTCAACTCTGCGGCTTAATGCGTGGAGATTGAGCGGTGACAGTTGACGTCTTTTGGCCTGCCATCCGAAGTCTGTGACATTATCTTGGCAGCCAGGCGTCCCTCAACCAAAACTGTATACACCTTTCGTAACAAGAAATTTATGGCATGGTTCATTGACAAATCTGTCAATCCTCTATCTGCTCCTCTTTCTCAAGCCCTTCCCACCCTGGGCACTCTTAAGGGATATCTTTCTGCTATCTCTGCTTTCTTGAGGTTACAAGATCAGCTTTCCTCATTTAAATCTCCTATAGTTGGGAGGTTTCTTAAATGCCTCACACATCTCTTCCCTCCTATCCCATTCACCATGCCCCTGTAGGATCTCAACCTGGTCTTAACATACTTTGTGTAACCCGTTTGAACTGCTTCACAACTGTCCTTTACAGCTCTTACCTATCAAGACTGTCTTTTTAGTTGCTATTACTTCTGCCTGCAGAGTAAGTGAACTCCAGGCTCTGTCATCTAAGCCACCTTTTCTGGCCATACATCCTGACAAAGTGGTGCTTCACACGAGGGCATCTTTTCTACTTAAGGTAGTGACACCCTTCCATGTTGGACAGTCCATCACCTTGCCTACCTTTTATGCACCCACACATCCCTCTCATGAAGAGGAGAGACTCCACCGTTTGCACCCAGAAAGAGCATTAGCATTCTATCTTGATCGTACCAAAGACTTCCGGGTGGACGGTCAACTCTTGGTGGGATATGTGGGTGCAAAGAAGGGGAAGGCGGTGCAGAAGAGGACCATTTGACGATGGGTACATCAAAATGTGCTACGCTCTGTCTAAAAAGCAACCTCCCCAAGGTTTGCGCGCTCACGCCACCAGAGCTACTGCTGCTACCACAGTGCTAGCACGGGCGTTCCAGTCCTGGACATCCGTCAGGCAGCGATGTGGGCATCTCTGCACACTTTTACCAAACACTACTGCCTGGACAATTGGGTCCGAAGGGATGGCTACTTTGGCGTTCTGTCCTAGAGGACTTCTTGGTGTGATCTTGGTTCGCAGCCCCCCACCGGGGATGGTATTGATCAGGTATCTATTCAGAGGTAAGGAATCTGCAACTAGAAGTCTCGAGTAATGCTAAATCTGGTAGAGACATATTCTAGTTGCAGATTCCTTACCGGACCCGCCCATCCTCCCCACACCTCGAGCTGATTTCTAGGGACAGGAACTTTCCCTTAAGGGCCCTAGCTTTGGCGCACCACTCTGTGTTCTTCATGGCTCCGCACTACTGGCGTGGAAAGTTGTGAAAAGAAACTGACATCAGCGTGCCGGGGTGAGGCCTATATAAGACGTCATCACTGCGAGCACGACGCCAACTACAGTGCGCAGAGGTACTGCTCGCAGAAAAATCTCTGAATCTAGTCTGATGCCTGGGAAATTCAAAGGTAAAGAATCTAAAACTAGAATGTCTCTACCAGATATATCGCTACTGAAGGTAAGTAACTTGTACTTCCTAACTATAACGTCCCTGCACCCTTTTTTTTTTTTTCGGTGAATTTCTCTCTTTTTTTTTTTTTTTAATCTGTTTCCTAACTATAACGGCCCTGTTATTTTTGTTTTTTTCAGTGAAAAATATATATTTTTATATAAATATGTATCACTGACTCTGCCATCAAATCACTGTCACCCTCTTTTCCCACTAAACCTTACCCCTTTTCCCTGCCACCCTACTCCGGAAATACTACCCCTTACCCAGACCCCCTAAAACTGTCCTTACTCTGCCTCCAATCCCTAAACACTACACCTCTACCCTGCTTGCTTTCACCTAAACACTAGCCTTCTACCCTGCCACTTTCCCCAACATACTGGTTCTTAACGTACTGCTGCCCCCACCTCTAATCAACAGCCTCTACACCCTTCCTTCACATTCTGAAACCACTGCACTCAGCCCCGTTGCCACTGGCACCCCTCTACCAAAATACTGGTGAGGGGGAGCAGGATGGAAAGAGTAATGGGGCCCACCACAGGTCCTGTTTGCAGGGGGCCTTACCTGCATTTGCATGGTGAAGGGTGCACTTGCGCTTTGGATGGGTGGAAGTGGCCATGCCATCTGTGGACCCACCTTATTTTTGGGTGGTAGAGGGGGCAGTGGTGCTTAGGGTGGGTGGAAGTGACCGAGCCAGGGGTAGGCCCAACTTACTTTTGAGTGGGACTGAGGAGAGGGCACTGGCAGTTTGGGTGGGTGGTAATCATTGGGCCAGCTATGGTGCCCAACTTAAATTTGGGCCAAAGAGGCATTGGGGGGTTGGGTGAGTAAGAGGTGACTGGTGCCTGCAATGGACCGGCCCAAGGGCAGCAGGTGGTGGAGGAGCGTGTTGTGCTATCAGTGGCAGGGGTGAGCAGGGCCCAATTAACACTTTTTGTTGGTGCTCCCCTGGGTCCTCTGTGTGCCCGATTTGCATTACACTTTGCCTCAAGAGTCTGTCACTTGCTCTATGGATGGTGGGATTGTTTTTATTATTTTTGCCCCCTTAACACATGGGTGATGGCCCTAATCTGTATTAACTTTTACCCCAAAGGCTCTCTGGTGGTAAGTAGTAGAGTCGGGCAGTCCTCCAGACGTTCTACAGAAGAATGCAAAAAGCAGGCTTGCAGGAGAGGAGTAAATAAACAAGGACTTCACCTGCCTGCTGACCCTCATTGTATTGGACCAGCAGTGAGCGCTGATTTCATACAAAGAGGAGCTTTCTTTGAATTTCGCTGGCACTTTTGTAAAAATAGCAAGTTTTTGCAAAACTGCCAATTAAGCAATATATATATGTTTTTTTGCAAGCCTCAGAGTCCTGGAGGGTCTGTTTAAAGGCAGTGTTTTGTGCTTGTGATGTGATGTGGGAGCGAGTCTTGGCATGTTTAGATCTCTCTACAGCTAGGTTTGGCCATATGTTGAGTGGCCTATTGTTAATAATACTTCAGCATATACTTAAAGGGGGCTTTGATTTTTGCCCTTTGCTCATCATTCAGTGGTTTCCTTGTCTGTTTCATCTGCCTGCTCCTAATTTAATGGCTTTAACTAAATACTGTTCGAGGCATGTGTGGCTGTAGATAGCCATGCTGTGCATACTCCTGCCATCTAGTGTTGGGCCTGAATGTGTCCTAGTTGTTTTTCTTCAAATAATTCTTCTCAGGTCACGGCAACTCCATCTCTTGCAATGCACATGGTCATCGGCTCCATTGTCAGATTGGTTTCTTCCCACCATCGGGTTCAGGCATATGTTTCCGTGCTCCAGATTAATGTCATTGTGGCGTTCATTTTGGCCTTCATGGTTCCTCTCCCTCCATCTATATTGTATTTGTTTGTCCTCACCTCTTGTATTGGGTCCCCTGGGGCGGATCTCCTTTCAACCTCTGCCCCTGGTGGGTTCTCACCCATAGTCTCTTTCCCTTTCCACAAGCTCCGCTCTCACTATGCCTCACCTATGGTGGAACTGATACCTATTCAATAGTGACATCTGTGTCGCGCAAAATGCTCCCAGGCCAGTCTCCACCAGGTTTTTAGTCTGTCCCTCTGAGGGCGGCCTTCCTTCCTGAAGACACTTTTGGGTCCAATCTTGAAAACAAATGCCTCCCGCCGTCTCAACAGGTCATGAGTACAGCCCTCATTCCTCTTGACACCGCTCCGAGCTTCCACTCCACATGGGGCGTTTAGCCACAGTGGTCCCACTTAGACAGAATACTGGTCCATCACTGCCTTCCAGACATAGCACTGACCCTTGACTTCAGACCCATACACTCAGTTTTGGCTCAACACCGATGAAAATCTTGAATCTTACTTGCTTGGCGCCTACCACTACTGGCTCGGTCGTCGGATCAGAAATTGCCAGCGCCGAAAATATACAGTAACAATGAGAAGATTGGCCATGGAGCCTGCAGAACTGGTACTCCAGAAATTGCAGGATGAACTTGACAATTGCTAGAGGCAGATTTTCATCCATCCCCAAATGGGCCGAATTCTTACACAGCCTCCATTGTCAGGGACTCGCCCCTTAAAGAGACAGTTCATTGTCTGAGCTCTGGAGCCTTCCCTACCACCCAAACAGCAGAAGAAGCACAACAAAGCTGCCATTGCTTTTCCTGAGCCTGCTTGCCTCTTCCCTGCATCACACCACCCAGGCTTCCAGCCCCACCATCCCCCATCTCCTTCTCTGACTGACTCACTTTCATACACCCCTAAGGAGGTCACTACATTCTGACCTTGGAAGAACATGGCGGGAGGGAACCATACAACATACCCCCACAAGGAGACCCATGGGATTCCTATGATGTGGCTCCAACCCCTACTACTAGGTCTTGGGTAGGGCTGCAGCATCTCATAAATAGAAATGCACAAGGAGCTGTTCGGAGAGGATTTCCTCTTTGAAATTCTCCTCTGGCCACCGTTCCATGCAGCACCTTCCCATGTTGGAAGGGATGCTCAAACATCTGGTATTTTCAAGGTGCCAGTTAAGGCGTGAGTTATCACCCTTCAGGCGATACAAAAATACAAGACATCCCCTGCAGTTCCCATCTACTTTGTAGGCCAACTCTCTCCCAATTGTCTATTGATGCTTACTGACTATAAACAGGCAAATGTACAAGGCATAGACACTGCTATCAAGTGTGCCTCAACACAGTCTGCCAATCATTGGTGTATTGCCAACTCTATCGGCCTGCCACCTCTCCCGAAGCCTCCATGTTTTCCCATCCTCAGTCAGCCCAACAAACCTTCACAAAAGACTACTTTCTATGGGAATAGCGCCAAAGGTAGAGGCAAAGGTGGATCCCCCTAAGTAGCCGTCCCAGCCGAGCAATGAAATGCCACTCTTCCCTCCATTGACACACTACACCTGTTGGCAGATGACATCAGATGTTCTCAGCAACACGGCACTGCAGACCAGTGGGTGCTAGACATCGTTCAGCACAGTT
The DNA here is from genome assembly GCF_031143425.1 of Pleurodeles waltl. NCBI lineage: Eukaryota > Metazoa > Chordata > Amphibia > Caudata > Salamandridae > Pleurodeles > Pleurodeles waltl. The sequence goes on from NC_090444.1 coordinate 854,521,638, forward strand.
ACTGTCTGTAGCTCATTTCAACACCACCTAACATACCACCCCGCAAAAGTCCTCTTCCCGAAACATCAACGCCTGCTTTGGAAAGAGGTTCAATCACTCCTTCTCAAAGAAGCTTATGCAGCCTGTACCACAACATCTACAGGGTTTGGGGGTATATTCCTTATGCTTCCTTATTCCCAAGAAGAATGGGTCTTGCAAGCCCAGTCTGAATCTCAGGCCCCTGAACAAATACATCCTGAAGCTTACTTCAGCATCCCAATTCATCCAGTGCATCCCTGCTACTCCTTTTTGTGGTACGTGGCAAACCCTACCAGTTCAAAGAACTCCCCTTCAAGGTCATCAGTTCATCTCAAGTTTTTACAAAATACCTTGCTGTAGCATCCGCGCCCCTGTGAAGAACGGGCATACATGTATTCCCATACCTGGATGATTGGCTGGTAAAGAGTGCATTGCAGGAGCAGGGTTCTGTAAACACTTAAGCCAATATAAACCTGCTTCACAAACTGGGTTTTACCATCAACACTGTGAAGTCCTATCTCCAACCCCTTTAAATTCAACCATATTGGGGAGCCATCCTCAATGCAGAGGTCGTCAACGTATATCCCAGTCCAGCAAGAGTCCTGTCCTTTCATGCGTTTCTGCGTTTTTTTCAGCCAGATCATGATCTCAAAAATCATGGGCATCCTCAACATGATGACCTCCTGTGTCACCAAAGTACACCATGCAGAGTTACAAATGCGCCTGCTGCAGGAATGTTTAGCTCTACAAAGGTTTCAGGCAGAAGGTCTTTGGGAAGATCTAGTGTTGATGAGCCACTGCACTCATCGCTCTCTGCTGTGGTGGAACACCAACAATTTGTTGCAGGAGCAGCCATTTCTTAACCCAGTTCCACAGGGTTAAGACAAAATGGCAGCTATGTATTTCATATAGAAGTAGGGAGGCACTCGCTTCCCCCAGCTTTCTCAGCTAGCTCAGTCCATCTGGCGCTGGACTCTGCACCACAGGATCTGCTGGCGGAGTACCTTCAGGGGGTGGACAACAACTTTGCCAACCTCCTCAGCAGGATGCACCAACAAGTTCACAAGTGGGAAATTCACCCCATAGTCCTCCTTCAGAACTTTCAGTGCTGGGGGCTTCTAGACGTGGACTTTTTTACCACTACACAATACACAAAATGCCCAAACTTCACCTCCAGATTACCGCACCCACAGCCCATGGGAAATGCACTATGATGAACTGGTCAGCGATATTTGCCTACCCTTTTCTACCTCTCCTCCTCTTGTTTGTAGTTCTGAAACTGGTAAACCTCCCTTACCATCATCCCAGTGGCTCTCGCTTGGGCCAGGCGACTCTGGCTCACCACTTTCATAGAGCTGTCAGTAGTTCTGCACAAGTGGCTCTGAGCAGGCCAACTTTCTCACACAGAACCATGGAGAAATCAGACACCACAACCCCAGGACTCACAACTTTGTGATCTGGCTCCTGAAGTCTCAGAGTTGGTTATATCAGTCTACCTCTTGAATGTATGAGTGTTCTAAAAGAAGCACACAGGACCACTATCCATGCTTGCTATGTCGCCAAATGTCAAATGCTACTGCTTTTCATTCCAGATTGACTCCTTAGCAGCCAGCGTTCAGAACATTTTTTGTTACCTACTACATCTCCAAACATGTAGTCTAGCCTTCCCCGTCATTAGGCTACACTTGGCCGCTGTTGCTACTTATCTCCAAAATAGATAACATGTCTCCCTCTTTAGGATTCCAGTCATTAAAGCTTTTATGGAAGGACTTAAGAGTCACTCCTCCAGCCCCGGTGTGGAAGCTTAACATCGTCCTTACAAGACTTGTGGGACCCACCTTTGAGCCCTTTCAGTTATGTCAACTATAGTTTCACTCTTGGAAAGTAGCTTTCCTGGTAGCTACTACATCATTGAGACATGTCAGTGAACTCTAAGCCTGTACTTTGACAGAACCTTTCTTTCAAGTTCTTAAATAAAGGGTCGTCCTTTGCACTAACCTTAAATTTCTTCCTAAGGTGGTCTTTTCTTTCCACTTCAACCACTCTATAGAACTATCATCCTTCTTTCCTTACCCTGACTCAGTTACAGAAAGGGCTCTTCGTACCTTAGATGTTAATCAAGCCTTAATGAACTATGTGGATAGAACGAAGCCCTTCAGAAAAGCTCAACTACTGTTTGTTGCTTTTTCTGACCTAAGGAAGCGGAAGACCTTAACAAAATCAGGCATAGCCAGATGGAGAGTTAAATGCATTCAAACCTGTTACCCAAAAGCTACAAGGGATTTACCAGCTCCTCCTAGAGCCCACTCTGCTTGGAGGAAAGGGTCCGCAATGGCTTGCTTTGGGAACAATCCTAGTGCAGACATTTGTGAAGCAGCTGCTTGGTTTACCCACATACTTTCACTAAACACTACTTTGTAGATGTGATAGCCAGCCAACAAGTCAGTGTGGGCCAGGCTGTACTTCGTACACTTTTTCAGTCTTCTACAATACCCACTAGCTAGCCACTTCTTATGGGAGTTCTGCTTTACTGTCTATGCACAGCATGTGTATCTACAGCCACACATGCTTTGAATAGGAAAGGTTACTTATTCTGTAAGCATCTTTAGCACGCAGCACTGTAGATTCACATGCACCCACCCTCCTTCCCTGATGCCTCTGGCTGTTGCTTTTAGCATTCTTTCTTACTTATCTTGCACAGTCATCTCTCTACCTTTTTCTCTCCTGTATCACTTTGCTCCAGCTCCTTTTTCACCCGCCAAGCAGAAAACAATCTAATAGTGAAGCCGATGACCTTGCGCATTGCAAGCAATGTCACAGTACCTTGTGACTCTAAAAGAATTCTTTGAAGAAAAACAACTTGCACATGTCCATGACCTACACAAGATGGTAAGAGTATGCCCAGCATGTGAGTCTACAATGCTACATGCCACAAACAGATGCTTACAGGGTAACTTTTTCCGTTCCTTCCCTGCATGCGTACATATAATTCACCAAGGGAGCGCATGTCATGTGCCCTCCCATTTGCCTGTAGGTGCTGTTTCATTCTCTCATATGCATCTTCATTTTGCCTCATCAGCTTCACCTGCTCTTTACTTAATTCCATTGCTCCTGCTGTATCCGATGCTACTGCTTTACTGTTGTTCCTTTTCAACCCCTCTCCCATTGCTCCTGCAGCTATCTTTCATCCTCTCTTGCACACCTCCCTCTTTCCCTGCACCTGTGCGTCTCTCCCTTTACACTGTCTTCTGCATCCACCTTATCAACATCTCCAGTAATCTCACTCCCATAGCTCTTTAACCTGCACTTGCACACCATTGTATTGCCACATTCATCACCCCACCTCCTCCCACCTCATAACAAGGGGACATTTGTGTAGGTCACTCATGGTTCACCAAAAAAACTGCAATAATGCAAAACCAAGACATCAAAAATAAGGTGAAGCAAATATAGAAATAGTAATGTAGAAACATACATGCATTACGCAAAGGAAACAATTGAGCTGCAGTTTGTAAAGATTTCTCAGTGTGTACCGACTATGCTTTAATTCGTAAGGTAAAATCTAATAGATGAAAATTGGTTAGGAAGACATTCTGTGCATTTTTTAAAGTGTCTAAGATACTGAGTTTAGGAATAGTGGAGATTTGTAGAACTCTTAGCTTGTAAAATGTGTTCTTTCTTGCACACCTGTATTCTTTTGGAAGGTCAAAATAGATTGAAATTCAGTTGCTACTAACAAATATTCTACTATTCTGTGTTCCCACACTTTTCCCAATCAATACAGTACCACACTTGTGTGGGTGGGCTTTTCAACCCTGAAAGGAAAGACCCCAAAACATAATATGGGGACATGCAATTTTCACCATCAAAATTCACCCATATTAGCAATGTGGGCACCAGGTCTGTTTAGGCTGGGCCTCGGCTGCCACTTAGGAAAGCCTCCTAAACGTAGGCCTTTGTATAAATTAGGCACCCAATGGAGTCCAGGGTAGGTGATTTATGTAAACCCCACTGCATTTTCTTACTCAGAATGTCCTGTACATATCAAGCTTTGTCGAATTTTTATGTCCCTCTGTTGTGTTTTGGGGTCTTTTTTGTGGTGGACTCTAGGCCCAGCCGCACAAGTACAGTACCATTTTTATTAGGAAATTAATGGGAACGCTTGGTAGAAGGAATTTTGTCTATTGGCCAAAGCCACTAGACCATGCTATTTCTAAACAGCAAATTTTTAAACTTGTAAATCAGAAGTAGACACTTTCCAGATGCAGGCTTCAGTTAGGCCATTGCACAGCAGTGTTCTCTTAAAAACTAGCAAGGCCTATTGATTTTGCAGTGCTTGTTAGAACTGTTAGGTGTTGTAAGTTTTCTCTGAGTAGAGGGCTGTCTCCAGCAGGGAAGTGCAAGCAAAGTGTTTTTTGGTTTTCAGCTTAGCTTAAACTCATTATGCCACACACTTTCTTTTCAGCACTAATACCTCTATGAATGGTATCCTCACATGTACACATGCCTTTAGTACGCACACTCACTGTGCGCACACTCTTCAGCACTGAAGGTTTTCTGCCTTTAACCAGAGTGCATTTTTTCAAAACACACGCACTGCCAGCATACACACTCACTATGGCTGGGCAACACTTCATGTATTGTACTTCACACAAGTACATACACCCAGCACATGCGGTCCCTGCGCGTGCGCTGCATAGCCCTACACCTTTGATGTAATGTATTCCTCTCAGTCATACATACAACCAGCACATGCACTAACCACACATGTACTGTATTGCTCCATCCTTGTACTGTACCCTTCCCAGACACATATCCAACTAACGCAGCTGCTACACTGCGCTATGCAGCACTCCACAACCACTTGATGTAGGGCAAGGCTGGGTTAAGCGTACAGCAGCAGGCATTATAAAAAGGTGAGTGAGTCTGTAGGCCCCACTCCAGTGATGAAGGGTAAAGCTTAACTCCTGGTGAAGACAGTAGCCTGGCACAGACGCATAATCTGTGTTTGCCTATGACAAAAAATCACCATTGGGGATCCACACAACAGTATGGTTGGGCCCTCAGAGCTAGGGTACACGTCTTTACGAGTACTTTGTTGTCCAAACACTAGTTATACAGATGAGGAACAGCTTCCAGTGTGGAAGCAATTTGTCATTAATATACATTAAATTATGTTCAGTGTGTTGGAGCTTGATTTGGAATTGGGATTTTAGTCAGAGCAGCTTAGTTTCGGCATTACTTAAATGGGCACTAGTTACTTTGCTTTTTCCGATCCTTGTCCCTAACACCAAACCAAGAATCTAGACAAGTGATAATAAAATTCAGCATTTTAGGCATTCACATTTGTCGAGACAATCTGAATATTCAGTATGATACAGTAATTGTGTCTCTAGTTATATTAGTTAAGCCTATATCAAATTCAATTACAAGACATTCACTTTCAGCAAGTAATCTGAGGTTGTGATGTAATAAAAGGCTTTTGATTCACATATATATTAACATTTCTATCTTATATATGTTCCTCAGAATCCAAAGATCCTTCTTTTAGATGAAGCAACAAGGTAAGTAAATATCAAATGTCTATATTAATGGATGGATTGTTAATAGTTAAAAACGTTTCTATTCATTTTGTAATTATTAGTTAAGCAATCTGTCTCTACTACACGACTCAAATAGAAGTCTTGTCATCTCTACATAGAGGTATATAAATCACTACGCATGCTTGGTTTTTAAAAGAAGCTGGAATAACATGGCTCATCAAAAATATTTTCTTTTGCCATTGGCATTGATGCTATAACTGCTTCATATTAGCATGATTTGATGCAGTACTTCTGAAAACATATTGAATTTGTAGATAAAGCTATGGAAAATACAGAACTGAATAAAAGTTCTGCATCGTAAGATCTTCATTGATGGCCATAGGAGGTAGTGGAAAATAATTCTCAGCAGTGTGCTTGGACCCAGGAATACTTTGTCTCCATATATTTGTCCATAATTGTTACACATGGTGCAAATTGACTATTTGTCCATATGATAAGCAGCTCCCTTCAATAGCCTTCCCAAGACAAGGTCTACCAAACATCAGAAAAGTCTATTGCAAGACTGCATAGCAGAAACTGTAGTATGAAAGGCTGAGAATGTAACATTGAGGGAAAAGTGCAGCCTGCTAGGCTTATTTTGGAAAGCTTTGAAAATAGAAAATAAAATAAACTCATGTCCCTAAAAGGCATCAGGAGTTTCAAGTACCCATGTTGCATTGTACTTACAGTTGCCTCGCATAGCAAGCTCTTATTTTCAGCTTGTGTGAGAAGGCACCAAGAACATGTGAATGTTTCACACTTGTTTCTAGAGAATTTTCCCTCAGCATTTTTTTTTTTTACAGCTTCTAACAAAGTTTTCATTTCCCGTCTACCAGACCAGCCTGTTTTTACTGCATTTTAATTTTACAGGAGTTTTCCTGTCAAAGGGTTGTCACATTTTTTAAGTGACTATCGTGTGGGATGGAAGAGCAGCCCCTGATCCACTGTAGGTATGTGTGGTATGTCTGTCATCTACACAGATGTGTAATAATGTGAATTCTATCAAAATATATCTAATAGATCATTAAAAGACTCAAAGAGCATCATGCTTAGAGGCAATGTCGAAGACATTAGAGCCAAGAAAAGGAAGAAAAAAGCTGAAAAGACATTTAACCTTGCATCCTCAAACAGAAAAATATGCAGTACCTTCCAAAGGTTTTCACAGAGTGAGATTAAAGAAAGGAGGTCAAGTATAAACCATCGACATCAGTGGTTGAATCTACATCAACAACAGCGCCATCACAGATTTTCTAAGTTGCCAGCTTCGAGGCATTCTAGAGCAGCAAAATCGCAGTTTCCCATGAGATCGAGTAGTCATCAATCAATAATAACACACTCCATTGCCATCACAGAGACCACAAACACCAGGTTTGCACTGTCCTTCAATGTTGATTTCGAAGTAGCACAGGCTGTTGGGTAGCCATAGTGATGATGTGAATGGGGCTTGCAGTGACAGGCTACTGTCATCGAGTCTCCCTTCTTAGATCATTCTGAATCAGTTGATAACCCTTTAACCAGGCGCTAAGCTAATATACTGAATTTCACCTTCTCAGGATCTGCCTTATTTGGTCAACATACTGACTATGAGATGGTGAAACTGTTAAGCGAAGCAAAGACCATAATGGTTGTAGCCTCCATGAAAAAAAAAATGCTTTTCAGACAACAAGACAAAACTAAAGAGAGACTGTACTATCCACAGAGGGTTCAATGCCTTTGATGTCTTATCAACAACAAATCTAGCAGCAAGGCCGTGAGGTGCCGCTAGCAGAGAAATACTTCAAAGAACAAGTCAACACCATTGAGACTTTGAAATACACCAGGAAGGCACTCATCCGGAAACAGGTAGTGACAAACTTGTATCCGACACACAAAAGGTGATGCAAGAAATTCTTGCAGTAGGTCTAACCTTTGGCAATCGCTCAGGGTAGCATTCCAACCCGTCATTCTTTTGCCCACTATGCCACTTCAGTTTGGAGGCATCCATAGGTATATCAGTTTTGACACTGCTCCAGTCGGAACAGTCCCACTGGAACTGCCAGGCCAGGTCCTCCCCGTACCAAATCACAAGCAACCGTGTACTGGTTTCGCCCTGATTGGGGCTCTTCAGTTGTATACAGCTTGGTTCCGGTGGGACAGGGAGCACCGTACACACATATGGGCAGGCAGTTAGCTGCTTAGGGCGTGACATACAAAACGCAAAAGGTAATGGGAGGAATGTAGGAGGCTGGCCTGGCTTGTAGTGGGTACCAAGGGGTACTTACACTCTGTACCAGGTCCAGTTATCCCTTATTAGTGTAGACAAGGTGTTTCTAGCAGCCTAGGCTGATAGAAGGTAGCTATAGCAGAGCAGCTTAGGCTGAACTAGGAGACATGCAAAGCTCCTACTATACCACTGGTGTCATATGCACAATATCATAAGAAAACACAATACACAGATATAATAAAAATAAAGGTACTTTATTTTTATGACAATATGCAAAAAGTATCTCAGTGAGTACCCTCAGTATGAGGATGCCAAATATACACAAGATCTATGTACACAATACCAAAAATATGCAGTAATAGCAAAAGGAAGTAATGCAAGCAATGTAAAGTTACAGGAGATTGCAACAGGAGCACATACGTATAGGGGCAACACAAACCATATACTCCAAAAGTGGAATGCGAACTACGAATGGACCCCAAACCTATGTGAGCGTGTAGAGGGTCACTGGGACTGTAAGAAAACAGTGAGGGTTAGAAAAATACCCCACCCCAAGACCCTGAAAAGTAGGTGTAAAGTGCACCTATAACCCCCAGAGAGCACAGAGGTCGTGATAGGGGGTTTCTGCAAAGAAGACCAACACCAGCAAAGCAACAACAGTGGATTTCCGGACCTGAGTACCTGTGAAACAAGGGGACCAAGTCCAAGAGTCGCAGCAATGTCGAGAGTGGGCAGATGCCCAGGAAATGCCAGCTGAGGGTACAAAGAAGCTGCCACCGGATGGAAGAAGCTTTGGTTTCTGCAAGAACGAAGAGGACTAGGAACTTCCCCTTTGGAGGATAGATGTCCCACGTCGTGAAGAAGCTTGCAGAGGTGTTCCCACGCAGCTAGCTGCAAGGGTCGCGGTTAGGGTTTTTGGATGCTGCTGTGGCCCAGGAGGGACCAGGATGTCGCCACTTGGATGAGGAGACAGAGGGGGCGCCCAGCAAGTCAGGGAGCCCTCACAGAAGCAGGCATCACCCGCAGAAGTACCGGAACAGGCACTTAGAAGAGGAGTGAACCGGAGTCCACCCGAAGTCACAAAAGGGAGTCCCACGACGCCGGAGGACGAATCAGAAGGTTGTGCACTGCAGGTTAGAGTGTCGGGGACCCAGGCTTGGCTGTGCACGAAGGAAATCCTGGAAGAGTGCAGAGGAGCCGGAGCAGCTGCAAATCATGCGGTACCCAGCAATGCAGTCTAGCGTGGGGAGGCAAGGACTTAACTCCACCAAACTTGGACTGAAGAGTCACTGGACTGTGGGAGTCACTTGGACAGAGTTGCTGAGTTCCAGGGACCACGCTCGTCGTGCTGAGAGGGGACCCAGAGGACCGGTGATGCAGTCTTTTGTTGCCTGCAGGTTGCAGGGGGAAGATTCTGTCGACCCACGGGAGATTTCTTCAGAGTTCCTGGTGCAGAAAGGAAGGAGGCTACCCCCAGAGCATGCACCACCAGGAAACAGGCGAGAAAGCCGGCAGGATGAAGCGATACAAGGTTGCAGTAGTCGTCTTTGCTACTTTGTTGCGGTTTTGCAGGCGTCCTGAGCAGACAGCGGTCGATCCTTTGGCAGAAGGTGAAGAGGGAGATGCAGAGGAACTTTGATGCGCTCTTGCATTCGGTATCTGAAGAATTCCCCAGAGCAGAGACTCTAAATAGCCAGAAAAGGAGGTTTGGCTACCTAGGAAGGAGGATAGGCTAGTAAGACAGGTAAGAGCCTATCAGAAGGAGTCTCTGACGTCACCTGCTGGCCCTGGCCACTCAGAGCAGTCCAGTGTGCCAGCAAGATGGCAGAGGTCTGGGGCACGCTGGAGGAGTTCTGGGCACCTCCCCTGGGAGGTGCAGGTCAGGGGAGTGGTCACTCCCCTTTCCTTTGTCCAGTTTCGCGCCAGAGCAGGGCTGGGGGATCCCTGAAACGGTGTAGACTGGCTTATGCAGAGATAGGCACCATCTGTGCCCATCAAAGCATTTCCAGAGGCTGGGGGAGGCTACTCCTCCCAAGCCCTGACACCTTTTTCCAAAGGGAGAGTGTGTAACACCCTCTCTCTGAGGAAGTCCTTTGTTCTGCCTTCCTGGGCCAGGCCTGGCTGGACCCCAGGAGGGCAGAAACCTGTCTGAGGGGTTGGCAGCAGCAGCAGCAGCAGCTGCAGTGAAACCCAGGAAAAGGCAGTTTGGTAGTACCCGGGTCTGTGCTAGAGACTCGGGGGATCATGGAATTGTTGATCTTAGACATGTTACATGGCCATGTTCGGAGTTACCATTGTGACGCTATGCATAGGTAGTGACCTATGTATAGTGCACACGTGTAATGGTGTCCCCGCACTCACAAAGTCTGGGGAATTTGCCCTGAACGATGTGGGGGCACCTTGGCTAGTGCCAGGGTGCCCACACACTAACTTTGCACCCAAACTTCACCAGGTGAAGGTTAGACATATAGGTGACTTATAAGTTACTTATGTGCAGTGGTAAATGGCTGTGAAATAACGTGGACATTATTTCACGCAGGCTGCAGTGGCAGGCCTGTGTAAGAATTGTCAGAGCTCCCTATGGGTGGCAAAATAAATGCTGCAGCCCATAGGGATCTCCTGGAACCCCAATACCCTGGGTACCTCAGTACCATATACTAGGGAATTATAAGGGTGTTCCAGTATGCCAATGTGAATTGGTGAAATTGGTCACTAGCCTGTTAGTGACAATTTGGAAAGCAGAGAGAGCATAACCACTGAGGTTCTGGTTAGCAGGGCCTCAGTGAGACAGTTAGTGATCACACAGGGAACACATACAGGGCACACTTATGAGCACTGGGGCCCTGGCTGGCAGGGTCCCAGTGACACATACACTAAAACAACATATATACAGTGAAATATGGGGGTAACATGCCAGGCAAGATGGTACTTTCCTACAAGGAATGCTTGCAATAACTCCAACCACTGGACGTTGCTCAGGATAGCATTCAAAGCCATTGTTCTTTTGCCCACATGTCACCTCAGTTTCGACCCAGTCTTATGCAAATCAGGCTTGACAACCTTTTACCTACCCTTCAGTTTCCACTTCAGAAGGGAGCTGTACCTCGGCATGTGGAAGTGTGGGGGTGAGTTACAATGGACAAGTCATGTGTACTTGCTACTACTCAGTGAAAAACATTGCCTGTTCCTCTAACAGCATCAAATAACTAAATTACTATCCTGAGGAAGACTACATCTTTGCTGTAAAAGAAACACACAATCAAACTGGTTCCATCATCACGAAAGGGGCAAAGAGTTACTCCTGGTACTACTTTAATCACCACAAACCAAGATGTACTTGTTGCCTGATTGGGAGGGGAAGGTAATGTAATGGAGCAACAATGCCTAATTACACCCTCTCAGACAGAACGCCTCACATGGTAGAGACACTAACAGAGCATTGGTGTTACCTTTTGGTTTCCACTCAATTCGCAAATGTGACAGGTTCTAAAGAACCTCAGTGTCTACACATCCCGAGCCAAAAGAACAGGGAGTCTAACCTATCCTGGGTCTTTCTTGTGCCCAAGTGTCCTGCTAAGGGCACATACTTTGTTATCCACTGACAAAAGGAAGTTCCTGTGCACTAGTGGAACCACTAGCCTCTCAATAGCACATGTCTCACAATCCACAGTCTCACTCTAAAGCAGTCCATCATCCTAGCCAACATAATTTCTTCCAATGTCTCCTTTACTGACCTGTTCCTTCTGAGGTCTTACAAACCTAGGACACACAACTTGTACCTTGTGGAATTCATCCAGGTAGGTCCTCAACAGCTAATGACTCCTGCATCTCTTACAGCGACTCAGGCTGCAACAACTGTTTTTTTTGGTCACTTCATTCTCCCTTCTGTTTGGAGCAGGGGCAATGGACACCACTGCATGTGCCTTCTAGGTGACTGTCCTGATCTGCTAACTACCCTGCTCTGGTCTCTATAAATCTGTGATGTCCCAGTCTCCCCCTGAGACTGATGTGCAGCGAGTGCTGTGGGTATTGAACTGACATTATCTAAGTCATAAAGGCCTCTAGTCGTGGTACTTAACCTAGTGCAATCAAATAATTGCTCAAGATACATTCAGCAGCTGACTTCTTTCTCTTCTTTACCTTAACCATGTCTTTCTTGCCATTACTTTCTACCTCATTTAGACAGCCAGGTACTCCATGCTCTCTCCAGGGGCTACTAAGCCAATGCCATTAGCACTAGTGAGAATATACTTTGGTTTGAGATGCAGTCTCTCAGCCATAGTTCTAAAAGCTCCTCTATCTATCAAAAAGAGAACCTTCCACCGTTTGAATCTAACTTCTAGCACAAAACCCATTGTGTTTGCATAACCATGCAAAGGCATCTGGGTCACTATCCCAAATGTCCAAAGGCTCGAGAACGAGTGCATTAGGCCTTCTGAGGTCCCTTCACCCACATTCAACACACTAGCTATTATGGGTGCACCTGGTATAGATCCATTCACCTGACAATCTTTTTGTCAGAGACTTCTAACCTCAGATTTCTCAACTTAGAATATTCTACAGGCGTCAGACTCGATGTGGAAAATCTTTATCAGTACCCCGTCCATCTGTAGATGGCATCAGACCGCTTAGCTTTGTCCGCATTGGAAATTATGTTGCGGAGCTCATATAACTGCTACCCCGCTGCGCTGACGTCAGTTCCGTTCTCAGCACTCCACCAATGTGGATCTGAATAGCTACCTCAGTAATTTTTTGATCATTTTTTAAACCTTTTTGTTGACTTTTTTTTATCTATTGCTAAAAGTGTGCTAGAGACATTTCTCTTACAAAACCTACAGGGTTAAAATCATACGAGGAATATTACGGTCTGATGACTGTCTGAACTCCACTTGGTTTGTCTCTGGTGATCTGTCACGACTCCAGAGTTTGTGAGAAGAGCAAGTCAATGCACCCCAAGGTGACCCGCGAGTGGGAGAAGGCGGCTCCATGCCATTCCCAGGACTTCACGCTCTGAGGCATTTTCATCCAAGGCAGGTAAGTCCAAGAAGAGCAAAAAAAGAAGTTGAAGTGTTTTTCAAGTTTCTCTGTCCAGCTTCTGCTTTCCATCTGCAGACCTGGTGTCAGGCCTGCTTTGCGCTACAGCAGGTTCCCTGGAGCCAGAGCACCACCCGCCTAGTTTAAAGAATTTTACAGAGCCATGCATGCCATCTTGTAGCTACCAACTCTCTCTGACATGCCTTTGGGCCGGATGGAGCCACAAGGTACTCCGACTGGGTTACTGCTGGTGGGTTCACCCCTGAGACCAGTAGAGCTCTCTGGATCTAGATTATAGCTGGCATGGGTGCCTTCTTCCACCTCCACTCTCTCCCCTTTGCGGGTGCTGCTCAACAAAGAGACTATCATTATCCCCGACTCTAAGCTGGCACAGTTTGATGTAATTGCCGGCACCTTCCAGGTCCTACCAACCCCTGGACTTCCTGCCACTAAATAGTCCCTTCCTTTCTGAGAGGGAGATGGGGAGGAAGGGTTTGGTTCCATGGAGGAGGACCCTGATCTAACTGAAAACTGGTATGAGGAGCTGGGTGATGCCAGTTGTTTGAACACTTCCCCAGACTCTGGCATTCTTTCCCTTCCAGGCCTGGTTTTGGAGGAGGATGCAGCTATCTCCACATCGAATCGAAAGGTAGCTGAGGTCCTGGATCTACATCTGCTGGCAGTTGAGGTCAAGACTAACGTCTTCACTGAGGTGCCTCCATCGGGGGATATTCGGCACCCCTAATCAACATGCCTTACGAAGGCTCCTGCCTAACCCGGTTAAAAGAAGGGCCATCCGGTCATACTTAGAGCAGTTGGGAACGCAGATTTGCCTAATGCATAGGAAACCCACCTCCCCTCCGCCGACTGGCATCGCCTTAAATTGCGCTCATTCCCTTACCAATTGTTTTCATCCAGCTCTTCCAAAAAAGCAGGAGTGGGGTTCCTGTTCTCGAATAAATTCAGAGGAGTCATAAGCGACAAGGTATCTGAGGTCCAGGGTAGACTCCTGGCCTACCAAATACAGGTGGAGAGAAATACCTTTGAGCTGGGATCTCTGTATGCCCTCAATGATGAACAGGAGCTTTTTTTGCGTAGGGCAATGGAGTAAGGCATGAATGATAAATGCAGGGGTCTTGCTAGGAGGAGACCTTAACATAGTTGTTAGCACGGATCTAGATAGGTATGCCTATCGATATGGGAACACCGGGCCTTTTCGGAGAGCATGTAAAGGTGGCTAGCGGATGTCGATATGGGGGATATCTAGACACTCCATAACCACGAGACACATACAAACACCTTCTATTCACAACCACGTAATACGAATGTCAGGCTGGACCACTTTTTTGGGACATATGAGGGACGGGACATGTTGAACTCAACAGATATAGAGCCCCACACTATTTTAGACCATGCGGCGATCACTATGGACTTCAACATCTCACTCCAAACTTCAGGTCGACATGCATGACTGCTACGTACCACACTTTTTCATAAACCTTAGGTCCTCCACCAGATTCAGGGGGCTATTAAAACATTCCTGGCACTTAATGACATAGCTGACACACATATATCGTACTTATGGACCGCCTTAAAAGCGGTGACAAGAGAAGAATTATTGGCCATAGCAGCTGCGGACAATCAGATGCGAAGAGAGAAGAGGGAATCGCTTACCCTACAGATGAGGGAACTAGACTCGTACATCTGCGCTCAGTAGCCCTGAGAGTCTGGTGACAGCTAGAGCCATTTAGGAAGCAGTTGGCAGGGCTAGATGTGGACAAAGCCGAATAAGCACTTCTACACCTCAAACACACCTACTACACAAGCAGCAATAAATGCAGCATATATTTAGCTAATCGCCTCAGAACCCAACAAGTGCAGAAAGAGTTGAGGCCCTAGAAGGCGAGGCCCATGAAACCCTGATGCAGATGCGGATATAGCGGTACGGTTTCTGCGTCATTGCGCAGATCTATATGCAGCCCAGAGACTACCAGATCGGGCTCCCTTGCAGTACTTGGAAGGGTTCTCGACGTCCCGCTTGACCCCGAACTCCGCAGAACACCTAGACGTTCCGTTCTGAATCGAGGAGCTAATATCAGCTATAGCCAGACTTGAATCCCATAAATCACGGGGTCCAGATGGGTCTCCGTACAAATTTTATAAGGCCTTCTGCGTAGAGATAGCACCAATACTGACCAAACTGTTTTATTTCTTTGAGAACCCAGGATCAGCTCCATCTGAAATAATGGAGGCGTCAACGTTCGTCCTACCGAAGCCCGGGTAAAGAGAGGACTCAATGGGCACCCATTTCCCTTCTCAACGTTGACTTTCAATTCTTTACAGGTATCTTGGCTGCCCGTCCGAGCCCACTCAACCCAGGCTTAATAGAGGTAGACCAAGCTGGGTTTGTGCTACACAGACAGTGCTCTGACAATACTAAACGACTACCACACACAATTGATAAGGCACGCCGATCTAGCAGGCACACTATGCCTCTCTCCATAGACGCCGAAAAGGCGTTTGATTGAGTGCACTGGCCTTACTTAATGGAGACCCTGGCCCACTTTGGCTTAGGTGCCCAATTCTGTGCCTGGGTTTCCTACTGCTATGATAACCCCAGGGCCACCATACGGGTTTAGGGCCATTTTTCTAAGGCCTTGCCTATTAGAAGGTGCACAAGACAATGTTGCCCCCTGTCACCCTTATTATTTGCATTATACATGGAACCGCTTGCACAACGAATACGCGATAACCCAGATATCAAGGGGATCTCCTTTGGCGGAAACCTGCACACTATCAGCTTGTACGCTGACAATTTCCTGATGACCCTGAAGGATCCAATTGCCTCACTGCTGGCTTTCCTTGGAGTGGTGAGCGTATTTAGCAAGACAGCAGGATTTCGCATTACCAAACATAAATCGTAGGTCCTTAACCTCACGGTCCCTCGCCCACAGGAGGAACATGCATCTCACTGTTTCCCTTCCAGTGGGCTGAGCAAGCGATTGCCTACCTAGGCATCCAGCTAGTCCCGACAGTGGCGGCCAGCACATCATTTAACTATGGGTAACTCCGCCAACAGGTGACTAAAGACTTAGCATTATGGTGCACCTACTGCCTTTTCGTGGTTAGGGAGGATCGCTGCTTTTAAAATGCCAATCCTCCCACGTATCCTGTACCTTCTTCAAACCCTGCCAACGCCCCCCCCCCCCTCCCCTCCCCCCAGGGAACTATCCGAGCTCTCCATAAGGCACTCTGCAAATTTATATGGACTGATAATAGGCCCAGAATGACTAGAGACCTGAGTTACCAACGACCAACTGAGGGAGGGCTGGTCATCCCCAACCTCCAGCTATAGTATCAGGCGGCCCAGCTCTGTTACTTGGTGGAGTGGTCCAGACCAGCCTCTGAATAGCATTGGTTGTTTATGGACAGGGTGTTCGCGGGCATCCACCTCTGGAGGGTTCACAGACCCAAAAGCCTCTACGTTTCCCCAATCACAGCTGCTCTCCTGAGGGTCTGGTGTGCAACAGCCAAGCGACGGTGACTTACCACATTCCCATTGCCCCTCCTGTCCATTGTTGGGAACCTGGGGTTCACTTTAGGCATGGAACGGGCCGCCCTAGGTCGGTGACAAGAGATTGGGTGTCACTCAATAAGCCACTTCTTCGATGCTGAAGGCATCATTCTCTTTGAGGACCTAAGAGATCTCTATGTCCTCCCAGAGACTGAGCGCCTCCACTACATGCAGATCAGGCATTGGCTCTCTAACCTCCAGAGCCGCACAGCGGGTAGCCGCCACATTACTTTTGAGCAGTGGTTAGTGAAGAAATTGGATGACAAACATCTGATAACCATACAGCATTCTCTTACAATCCATCCCAGCCTCTGAACCACCCAGCCAAACCTGCTGGGAAAATGAATTTGGAAGACCACTCTTGGCAAAAGAAAGGGGTGAAATATACCACTGGGTGTGTCATGGGGCCTATAATATGGGGAGTATAGAAACAGCCACTAAAATCACATCCTACTGCTACCTTACACTGGTTAGGCTCCATAAAGGCAACTGTGCAGGTAACTCCCCTCTGCTGGCTCCATTGCTGCTACCCGGATACACTACTATATATCCTGTGGGAATGCCCCCAATCGGCCATCTTTTAGAACTCTGTCATAACTGACATAGATGACTGCTTCAACACTACGTTCCCCTGATTCCGGTATACGCAGTGCTAGGCTTACCAAACCCTCTCACATTCCCCCTTAAGAGCCCCAGGGGCTGGCAAATAGGCATAGCACTAGGAGCAGCCCATTAGTGGATCCTGGCCCATTGGGAGACAGATAAAGTCCCCACCAATAAATGTAGCTCCAGTGCCTATCGAAAAACTTTTGAGAATTGACTTGCCCGAAATACCTCTGTCTTCTAAGACTAGTGGAGAAACAAGATGGCCTATTGCGGGGATGATTTTTTTGCTATTCACACTCTATATACCAATCCAGTGCTAACAGTCTACCTAGCGAGAGTACCTGTTGGGGGTGGAAGTTGGGTTGGAGTTTTTTGTTCTCTGTTTTATTTCTTACTCTCCTTCTGCATTAATAAGTGTGCCTGTTTGTCTCAAATATGCCATAGTTAATTGACTGAGCTTATCTTCCCCACCGGCCGGTGGATGTAGGTGGCCGTAAGTGTAGATGTCAGCATACTCAATGGTAAATAAAGAAAAATAGTTAAACTGTAAATTAAATGATACCAGTATGCCTGCAGCACTTACTGTGTCACCCACTTAAGTAGCCATTTAAAACACGTCCCAGGCCTGCCACTGCAGCCAGGAGGCATCGTCCCACTGCTATGTCGACTTGGCATTTAAAACTCTTTGCCAAGCCTTAAGCTCCTCTTTTATTACATGTAAGTCACCACTAAGGTAGGCCCTGGGTAGCCTATAGGGCATGCTGCTTTGTAGGTAAAAGGTAGGACATGTACTTCTTAGTTTTACATGTCCTAATAGTGAAAAACTCCCAAATGTGTTTTCTCACAGTGCTGTGAGGCCTACCCCTCCCATAAGATAACATTAGAGATTCCTAAGCCGGAGGTGGTAGATGTGTCATATTTGGTATCTATGAACATATAATGATAAGCCCTCTTTAATGGTAAAGTCAGATTTATCGTTACAAGTTTGAAAATGCCACTTTTATAAATTTGACATTTTCCTGCCCTTAGCCCTCTGTGCCTGCAGCCTGCCTTAGGTTACATGACGTTACTTGACTGGGTGTGACTCACAATTGAAAGTTTGTGAATTCACCCCAGGCAATCACACAATAGTGGGATTAGCAGAGCATAAATGGGTCATTAACTGATTTGATGAGAGGTGGGGGTGGAGCTAAGCACAGCTCCACTTGCAGCTGAATAGGCTGGGCTCTGCTATCACATAATAGACTGAATGATCCTGTATTGTCAGTGCAGCCAGCTAGGAGCCAGGGCAGGGGGGGGCAGGAAATTCCTGGAACTTCAGAGAACCCTTCTGAAAATGTCTCCCAACTTCTAGGAGCAGGACACCAAGGTATAAAAATAGAGCTCTCAGACCTCCCCCTCAGTTCACTACTGCACCTGTGGAAGGACTCTTAAAGGATTGCTTGCTGCTGTGCATTTTACCAGACTGCTGCTGTACCTCGAAGGACTGCTTTGCTGCCTGGAGCATGCCTTGAACCTTCAGAGGCCAGCCCTGCAGTGGAGCCCTGCATCTTCGCCTGCCCTGAGTACTTCAGAAGTGACTCCAAGGGCTAGTTTAGCTGGCCCCCTGTTCAGAGCCACAGAGATATAATAGGCTCCCACCAGCTTGAACCCACACCTGGTCCCAGCCTGAGTGAGTCTTGAACCCTCAAGGTGTCTCCATCCACTCCTGGACCCTTGGTGGTTGTGCCAAAGTGAACATTTTCTAAAACTGGGGACTTGCTATTTTGAACCTTAAACTTAAAAAAAAAAAAAAAAAAAAAACATAACCCATGTTCTACCAATTGGAGTTTGATGGTTTTGGTGTCAAATAATGTATTAAACTTTACTCTATTTTACTAAATTAGTTTGGGAGTATTTATTGTGTTGTGTTTTCACTGTATTACTGTTTGTGTACTGAATACATACTTAACACATTGCTTCTAAGTTTAGCCTAACAGCTTTTTGTATCAAGCTACCCAGGGTTAAGCACAGGTTAAATTTGTGACTTTTGTGGTTCACCCTGCAAGGGATGGTGACTGTTGCTTGATCACGGCTCAACCCTTATCATAAAATAAACCAATTTCTCACAGGTTGTTTGTGTTCTAGTTCAAAGAGGACCTGGCATGGCCGTTCAGGCTGGACTGTTCTTATTGAGCAGGATCAAGGCTGATTTGTTTATAGTTGGGTCTAATCTTAGGTGGCATTGTGGGCAAAAAAGTGATGGACTGGGATGCCTCTCAAGTATTTACTAGTGATTGAGATTAAATCAAGCATCCCTCAAATGACTTAGTTAACTTCTAAACAAGCAGAGAGGCGGTCACTCTTAATGGGCACATTGTGAGCAGTGGCCAGGGGTCTCATATTGAACAGGCAATGTACATCCCGGACACACTAAATCTGTAGGCAGACTTCAAGAGAAGCTTCTAAGTAGAAAACAATGAGTGGGATCTAGACGATTAAGTGGTACAGTACGTGTGAACTATTCGCAGTGGCCCCAAACAAAGCATGCAGAGGCTTTGCATCCACAGTTGCAGAACCATACACTGAAAGCAATGCCCTTTCGACAGCTGATAGAGGACATTATTGTATGCATTTCCACTAATTCCATTAATTACATCAGTTGTCTTGAAGCTATGAAGGTCTCAAGTGACATTGATTTTAATATTGCCAGATGGGCCAAGACAGCGGTTGCACCCAGATTTTTTTCAGATGTCCAGCAGACCACAGACTGCAAATTCAATTTCCAAACTTGACATTGCTGAATTTATCATCATGGGTCCTGAAATCAGACAGTATGTTCGTTTAAACCTAATAGCAAAGTGTACGGGCATTTTAACCTCTTAGCTGCTGGGCTGTTACACCCCTGCCCCCCCCCTGCCCCCCCCCCCCCCCCCCCAACCCAGTGCTGAGCCCTTTTTTGGCTATTTGGGGTGGTTCGCGCTTAGGCCTTCATAACTTTTTGCCCACATAAGCTATCCATGCCAAATTTGCGTCCTTTTTTTCCAACATCCTAGGGATTCTAAAGGTACCCAGAGTTTGTGGTTTCCCCTGGAGGAGACCAAGAAATTAGCCAAAATAGAGCAAACATTTTGGTTTTTTTTTCAAACAAATTGGAAAAAAGGGCTGCCGAAGAAGGCTTGTGGTTTTTCCCCTGAAAATGGCATCAGCAAAGGGTTTGCGGTGCTAAAATCACCAACTTTCAGGAAAAGGCAGACTTGAATCAGAAAACCACATTTTTCAACACAATTTTGGCATTTTTCTGAGACATACCCCATTTTTACTATTTTTTGTGCTTTCAGCCTCCTTCCAGTTAGTGACAGAAATGGGTGTGAAACCAATGCTGGATCCCGGAAAGCTAACTATTTTTGAAAAATAAACAAAATTCTGAATTCAGCAAAGGTTCATTTGTGTAGATCCTACAAGGTTTTCCTACAGAAAATAACAGCTGAAATCAGAACCCTAGGTACCCAGAGCCAATAAACGAGTTGCACCCTGCAGTGGGTTTTCATTCTATATATACTGGGTATACAGCAATTCATTTGGTGAAATATAAAGAGTGAAAAATAGGTATCAATAAAACCTTTGTATTTCCAAAATGGGCTCAGGATAAGCTGTTGAGAAGCAGTGGTTATTTGCACATCTCTGAATTCCGGGGTGCCCATACTAGCATGTGAATTATAGGGCATTTCTCAAATAGATGTCTTTTTTTACACACACTCTTATATTGGGAAGGAAAAAATGTAGAGAAAGACAAGGGGCAATAACACTTGTTTTGCTATTCTATGTTCCCCCAAGACTCCTGATAAAAATGGTACCTCACTTGTTTGGGTAGGCCTAGCGCCTGCGACAGGAAATGCCCCAAAACACAACAACGTGGACATATCACATTTTCTCAAAGAAAACAGAGGTGTCTTTTGCAAAGTGCCTATCTGTGGATTTTGGCCTCTAGCTCAGCCGGCACCTAGGGAAACCTACCAAACCTGTGCATTTTTTAAAACTGGAGACCTAGGGGAATCCACGATGGGGTGACTTGTGGGGCTCTGACCAGGTTCTGTTACCCAGAATCCTTTGCAAACCTCAAAATGTGGCTAAAAAAACACCTTTTTTCCTCACATTTCGGTGACAGAAAGTTCTGGAATCTGAGAGGAGCCACAAATTTCCTTCCACCCAGCGTTCCCTCAAGTGTCCCGATAAAAATGGTACCTCACTTGTGTGGGTAGGCCTAGTGCCAGCGACAGGAATGGATCACACAAGGGTCAATGGTAGTCCTTGCATGAGGGCTACTGTTAACCCTGGAGTGATCCATTCCTGAAGCATGCACTAGGCTCAGGCACACAAGCGGGGTTGTGTTTTTATTAGGACAAGTGGGGAAACACTGGGTGGTAGGAATTTTGAGGATCCGTGCACATTCCTGTAGTTTCTGTGATAAAAAAGAAAGGAAAAATTGTGGTTTTAATCAACGTTTCACTTTTGCAGGGTATTCTGGGTAAGAAAACGTTGTTAAGTCCAAACACGCCACATATACGTGGGCTGCCTTGGGTGTCTAGTTTTCAGAAATGTCTGCGTTTGGTAGGTTTCCCTATATGGCTGCCGAGCCCAGGACCAAATACTTAGGTGACTGTCTTAAAAAACTAGGCTGTTTTGTGGTAGGTAATTTTAATGTCTCCACAATCCGTTTTGGGTACTTCCCTGTTGTAGTCACTTGCCCACTCACTAAAGTGAGGCAGTTTTTCGCTGGTGACTTAGTGGAACTTGTGGCTCCCTGCAGATCCCTGGACTTCTGCTCATTGGAATGCAAGGCAAATGTGTTTTTTAAGCACATTTTGTGATTTCAAGGGGATTCTGGGTGAAGGAAAACTGGTGAGA
Organism: Pleurodeles waltl; assembly: GCF_031143425.1. Classification (NCBI taxonomy): domain Eukaryota; kingdom Metazoa; phylum Chordata; class Amphibia; order Caudata; family Salamandridae; genus Pleurodeles; species Pleurodeles waltl. The sequence goes on from NC_090444.1 coordinate 854,543,542, forward strand.
GCCACACAAGTCCTGCACCCTTGTACTACCCTGGTACTAGTTTGTTAAAGTTAACCCACCACTCACACTGGTTGGTTTTAGCACCTCCAGAAATTATGGTTTCAAAGCATGAATACTTATCAAAGTATCTGAATATTGAAACCAAGCCTTCTGAAGGTGGGCCATAAAGCCGCGCCCAGGCGCTAACCCCTTTATGGTCCATTCACACGCCATTCACGCACAACAAACAACCCTTTCATATTGCCAGCCACGGGCCCAATCCAACCAATCACTGCACTCACATTAACATACCGCTGCCAGACAAGGGCCCATCACATTCACACGCCACAGAACAGAATCAGTTTGACTACATTTTACCACCTGTCAAGTAACTGCCTCCTTCTTCCTTAACATTACCAAATACATGCGTAACGAACCTTTACTAATGACTCCTGTGACAGCCACCTGAGGCTCAGGAAGACATGTTTTTCATGTGCCTTTAACGCACTCTCTGTGCTAAATCCAACTCCTTCCAGTTTGTGGATGCAAGTTGGGGGTGTCCGAGTATGCCGTACAAAGCGATTCCTCGAAGTGAGTGAGCATATCTACCTTTGAAACTAAGGGAGACATGCTGGGGATTTCTCATGATGTTCCCTAAAGAGAAGGTCATAGGCTATGAAAAAGGGTAGTGTTTGGTACACAGGGGAGTCCATGAGAACATAGCATATGTCCCAGCCAACATTATGTGCAGTGATGTGACTGTAATGCACTTATACAGCAAACTGAACATCTACTAAGTTCTGATGGAGGATGAACATGAAAAGCAGGTCAAACACTGACCTATACAAGTCATTCTCCTTCAGTGCTGGGATGGCACCAGTGGGTTTGAATCCATAGGTGTAGATGATGTACATCTGTACTACCTTTACTATCTGCCTTCTACCTGTGCAATAACCCTGTGAAGGCACACCTACCATAGGTTTTCCTTACCCATTCATGTCTCTGTTCTCATCTGAGTCCTGGCTAATCCTGTATAATTGCTAAGTGAACCTATACTAGTTTGTGAATGCAAGTTGGGGATTTCCAAGTATGCCGTACAAAGCGATTCCTCAAACTGAGAGAGCATATCTACAGTTGAAAGTAAGGTAGACTTGCTGGTGAAGAAAGGGTACTCCGTGACAATGTGGCATATGTTCTGCCCACTAGTATGTTCAGTAGGGGGAATATAATGCATGTTAATTGATCAGAACACCGACAATGTTCTGACGATGGATTTAGCTCTCAAGCAGTCCAAAAAGAAGTCCATGATGAAGTAAAATTCTGTGGCTCCTTGCCTAATGAAGCAGTGGCACATGGACGTTGGGTAATACCTTCAGTGGCAGTGCATGGATACCTAACGGCAGCTCAACCTCCGTCGATTTCCCAGAACTTTGCTTCAGTATGGTACAGTGTAAAGCAAGTAGGGATACAGAGGTTTGGTTGTGATGGACGCTGGGGACAGTAATACCGACTCTCCTGCCGCTTTGCATGCTTCGAGCACACTTTACAGCGACGACATGGACAATCCTTTTTGGGTGTTTTAGGAATGCGATCAGCAAAGTGTCGCTCCTGCAGCCTTGCCACATCCTCCAGAACATATAAGGTGGAGGCTGCTGCTGCTTCTGTAACAGCAGTGAGGCTTTCAATTACAGACAACTGGAAGTCAAGGAAAGTCATGAGTCTTCCTGTGGTTGTCTGACGGTAAACAACATACGCATTATATGTTGCCATCTGAATCAGGTGGGTAAACAGTTTCTTGTACCAAGTGCGAGTTTTACGACACGCATTGTATGGTTGAAGAACCTGGTCATTCTTGTCCACTCCGCCCATGTACTTATTGTAATCAAGTATACAGATGGGCTTGTGGACTTTGGCCGTCTGACCCCAAACTGTGAAGGGAGAAGTGCTCTCATCATGAATTGTAGTCAGCACGTATTCATCACGCCTATCTAAGAACTTGATTGCGAGCAGTTCGTTAGAACGCAATGCAGTACTCTCTGATTTCTGGAGCTTCTTGCAAACAAGTTCCTGCGGGAATCTTTTGCGGTTACAACGAACTGTAGCGCAGGCCACAGTGGCAGCTTTGTAGAGCTCACTGAACAGCTCTACTCCTGTATAGAAATTGTCCACATAAAGGTTATACCCTTTATAAAGAAGTGAATGGACAAGTTCCCATACAATCTTACCTGTGACCCCTAACGCGGGAGGGCAACCTACAGGGTTTTGGGTAGAATCCTTCCCTGTATACACTTTCAAGCTGTTCAAATAGCCAGAAGAGCTCTCACACAGCATGTACAGCTTTATGACATAACAAGCTCTTTTGCTCGCAATGTACTGTCTGAAAAGCAGCCATCCTTTGTACAGGATCAAGGACTCATCGACTGCTATATTCTTTCCAGGAGTATAGATCTCTGGAAACCTGGCAGACAGATGTTCCAAGACGGCGAATTTTGAACAACCTGTCATGGTCTAGATGGTCCCAGGGCAATGCAGCAGAATTGTCATTGAAATGCAGCATGCATTGCAGTAGCAAAAAATGATCTCTGCTCATGTATGGTGCGAAGATGGGAGTTAACCAAACCGTGCGAGTCGTCCAGTAGGACTGCAAGGTGGGTGTCTGCACTAACCCCATTTTGAGCATAAGGCCCAAAAATATCTTCAACTCCGCCAGTGAAGTGGGAGTCCCATGGCGTGTCCTAGAACGGGGCCCTAGAGTGCCTCCACGCTCCCCTAGAAATTGGTCTGCATGCAAATTTGTTTGCTGCACAATTTTCTGAAGGAAGTCAACATCCAAAAATAGATGGATGTAGTCGACTGGCAAAAAGTTAGCTGTATCGACTTTACATCCAGCGTCACCAGTAAAAGGTGGAATTTGGGGCTGAATTAAACAGGGGGGCTGCCAAGAGAGCACTCTCTCTGTGCTTGCGGCCACAAGCATGTGCTCTCTTGGTTCGGCTAACCCAATGTTGTCCCGCTGCACAGAATATGCTTGCGAAGGGACAGCACGGCTGTCGTCATTGTCTCCTTCAGACTCACTGGAAGAGGTGTCGGATGGGACTCCGGCGACTGAAAAATCACTCCCAGATTCTGCCCAATTGTCCTCTCCCTCAGATGCTGTCTCCGTATCCGCTGTCTCAGTCTCTGAGCCTACATCAGAACTGTCCTCCATAACCCGAGTTAGGGCTTGATCAGCAGTCATCCAACAAGACGCCATCTCTGCTACTGGCTAAACTGTCCCTCTAAATTACTAGCCTACATAGAAGGCAGATAGTCACAAAATTGCTCGTGGGTATGTTTGTTGTGTACAATAGGAAATGTCGTCGCCTTACCTTCGCTTCTTCTCCAATTCTGCAGATTCTCTGAAAACACTGAAAAAAAACAAAAAAGAATGTATTAGTTCACCTTACCTCATACCCATCATCACAGCCTTCAGCGAATATGGCCATGTAACATGTCTAAGATCATGGAATTGTCACCCCAATACCATTCTGGTATTGGGGGGACATTTCCATGATCCCCCGGGTCTCTAGCACAGTACCCGGGTACTGACAAACTGCCTTTCCGGGGTCTCCACTGCCGCTGCTGCCAACCCCTCAGACAGGTTTCTGCCCTCCTGGGGTCCAGGCAGCCCTGGCCCAGGAAGGCAGAACAAAGGAATTCCTCTGAGAGAGGGTGTCACACTCTCTCCCTTTGGAAATAGGTGTGAAGGGCTGGGGAGGAGTAGCCTCTCCCAGCCTCTGGAAATGCTTTGATGGGCACAGATGGTGCCCATCTCTGCATAAGCCAGTCTACACCGTTCAGGGAACCCCCAGCCCTGCTCTGGCGCGAAATTGGACAAAGGGAAGGGGAGTGACCACTCCCCTGACCAGTACTTCCCGGGGAGGTGCCCAGAGCTCCTCCAGTGTGTCCCAGACCTCTGCCATCTTGGAAACAGAGATGTTGGGGGCACACTGGACTGCTCTGAGTGGCCAGTGCCAGCAGGTGACGTCAGAGGCTCCTTCTGCTCTTACATCTCTTGGCAGCCAATCCTCCTTCCTTGGTAGCCAAACCTCCTTTTCTCGGTATTTAGGGTCTCTGCTTGGGGGAATTCTTCAGATAATGAATGCAAGATCTCACCAGAGCTCCTCTGCATCTCCCTCTTCACCTTCTACCAAAGGATCGACCGCTGACTGCTCAGGACGCCTGTAAAACCGCAACAAAGTAGCAAGAAGACTACTAGCAACATTGTAGCGCCCCATCCTGTCGGCTTTCCCGACTGTTTCCAGGTGGTGCATGCTCTGGGGGTAGCCTGCCTTCACCCTGCACCAGAAGCTCCGAAGAAATCTCCTGTGGGTCGACGGAATCTTCCCCCTTCTAACGCAGGCACCAAAAGACTGCAACACTGGTCCTCTGGGTCCCCTCTCATCCTGACGAGCGTGGTCCTAGGAACTCAGCATCTCTGTCCAAGTGACTCCCACAGTCCAGTGACTCTTCAGTCCAAGTTTGGTGGAGGTAAGTCCTTGCCTTCCCACGCTAGACTGCATTGCTGGGTACCGCATGATTTGCAGCTGCTCCGGCTCCTGTGCACTCTTCCAGGATTTCCTTTGTGCACAGCCAAGCCTGGGTCCCCGGCACTCCTTCCTGCAGTGCACAGCCTTCTGAGTTGTTGTCTGGCGTCGTGGGACTCCCTTTTGTGACTTTGCGTGGACTTCGGTTCACTTTCCTTCCAAGTGCCTGTTCAGGTACTTTTGCGGGTGCTGCCTGCTTCTGTGAGGGCTCCCTGAGTTGCTGGGCACCCCCTCTGTCTCCTCCTCCAAGTGGATACATCCTGGTCCCTCCTGGGCTGCAGCAGCACCCAAAAACCTCTACCTCGACCCTTGCAGCTAGGAAGGCTTGTTTGTGGTCTTTCTGCGTGGGAACACCTCTGCAAGCTTCATCGCGACGTGGTACATCAGTCTTCCAAAGGAGAAGTCCCTAGTCCTCTTTTTTCTTGCAGACCTCCATGCTTCTTCCAACAGGTGGCAGCTTCCTTGCAACCTCAGCTGGCATTTCCTGGGCTCCTGCCCACTCTCGACACTGTTGCGACTATTGGACTTGGTCCACTTGTCTTACAGGTACTCAGGTCTGGAAATCCACAGTTGTTGCATTGCTGGTGTTTGTTCTTCCTGTAGAATCCCCCTATCACGACTTCTGTGCTCTCTGGGGGTAGTAGGTGCACTTTACACCTACTTTTCAGGGTCTTGGGGTGGGCTATTTTTCTAACCCTCACTGTTTTCTTACAGTCCCAGTGACCCTCTACAAGCTCCCATAGGTTTGGGATCCATTCGTGGTTCGCATTCCACTTTTGGAGTATATGGTTTGTGTTGCCCCTATACCTATCCACGACCGCGTCTTGCAGCTCCTCGGGCTGGCGCCTTTCGCGCGCCTCCCTTGAAGAACTCCCGCGTTCCCATGTTAACATGGGAACGCCTCCAGACGCTCTGGACCCGGTTTTTCGGGTTTCCCCACCAAAAGAAATGTCTGACTCGAGAGCGGGGAAGGCGGAGTTTCCTACCGAGAGGAGGAAGACGGAGCCAAGAGGGATGCTGCGCACCGAGAAGGAACTGGACGGACCAGAGATGGTTACTGAGCCCCGCGGAGAAGATCCGAAATGAAGCCAAGACTCGAAGGCTTGCACTTCCGCCACGACCCTGGAGGGTCGTGGCTCACCAAGGTACGGTCCTTATTAGAACATAGACAACATAGCGTATTTTTAAAAGCACAAGGGAGGGGGAACGGGGAAACGAGGGGAGGGACTGAGGTGGACCAGGAAAAGGGGAGCACTGAGGACAGCACTAGAGAGTAAATTCTTGGACCGAGCACTAAAAGAGAGAGAGCCTGTCACGAGTACCCCAAGAACCCTCACCCTCACTTCCGGGCACTATCGTTCTATCCCGCCACCTCTAACTCCAGAGTACCCACCCTTCCTGCATGCCAAAACACTAAGACCACACAAAAACCCCACAACCGACTTACCTTTGTTGTACCCCTGTGTTCTTTTTCCGGTACCAACGGGGAGACCGTATGAGCAGACGCCCTCCAGACCTAGAGGAAGATAAAGAACAGAGACGGTTAAAAGACAAGGAAGAGTCAACAGGACTTATTGTCACCACCGTACCTTACATTACCTTAACTTCACCTTCTTAAATCATTAATAAAATATTCACCATCTACCTATGGCTCAGAGTCCTCTGTACCGCTGATAGCCTACCGCAGTGCTCCTATTGCAATCTATTGTAATTCTACACTGTTTGCATTACTTTTCTTGCTATTACTTACCTAATTCTGGTTTGTGTACATATATCTTGTGTATATAACTTATCCTTTTGCCATATTATCATAAAAATAAAGTACCTTTATTTTTAGTAACTCTGTGTATTGTGTTTTCTCATGATATTGTGCATATGACACCAGTGGTATAGTAGGAGCTTTACATGTCTCCTAGTTCAGCCTAAGCTGCTTTGCCATAGCTACCTTCTATCAGTCTAAGCTGCTAGAAACACCTCTTCTATACTAATAAGGGATAACTGGACCTGGCACAAGGTGTAAGTACCTCTGGTACCCACTACAAGCCAGGCCAGCCTCCTACACCGGAACAAAGAACTTAGTCCAATTTTTAAGCCGAGCGGAAGTTATCATCTCTGACCTCTTGCACTTACAATCCAGACTGCAGTTCTCATCTATAAAAATGCACGTTGTTGCTAATATCACTTATAAAAAGACTGCAAAACAGACATCTTGGAAGGTCTGAAGCAAATGTTACCTCAATTCAGAAGACCACTGCCACCACAGGAACGCAGCCTGGTCATTTTTAAATTTAGGGGCCCTCCTTTCCGAGCCTATCCACAAAACTCTTTTGCAGCATCTTTCTTGAAAGGTAGCATTCTTAATACCTTTCACACCAAACAGTTACCAATATTCAAGTGCTTTCCGCTGTGGAACCATACAGAATTTTTCATGTTAACAGTGTGCTATGAGACCACACCTGTCCTTTCTTTCTAAGGTTGTGTTAGAATTCCACATTAACCATACCCCTTGCCTGTGGTTTTCCTAAACCATAGTCATCGGTAAAAGGTTCCCTCCACTCATTAGATATAAGAAGGGTACTTCAATTTTACCTACAGAAAACCAAGTCAGAATGAAAATCCAACCAGTTATAGATTTACTATGACGATTTTTATTAGCTCTTAGTCACATCCGAATAAGTTTACCACATGGAGTGTGGCACACATACTCTTGAGTGACCATGTCGTGGGTAAGCCCCTCCCAGGAATATCAAGAGCTCATTCCACTAGGGGTAAGGCAGTCACTTCAGCTGGGCCCAGAAATGTACCTCTTGAAAATGCATACCTTCACAAAACATTACTGCCTGTATTCAGATACAAAGATCCGCTCTAAGGTAAATGAAGCCACTTTGAGAAATCCGTTTGGTTAACCACATAAAATTCTCTGTATTGCTCAATCGTTTACATATCTTCTGTTTCTTCCTTCCAAGAGGCCTATACCCTGCAGCAATGCAGAAAGAAATGTAACCCTTGTTCTTCACTGAGGTCCTAATCTATGGCTCTCTCTTCCCTGGCTATTTCTGTCTTGGGTATGTGAAACTACAATCTTTTCTGGCTCATCATTTGTTTTCTCTATCTCTTTTTTCAAACAGAGGTGACTTTGTGAGGCAACTGAAGTACAGTACATCATCGGTAGTGAAAGCTCCCAGATTCTTAAATGGACAGGATTGTATTTTCACAGTTTTTATCTGAAACCTATGAGGTAGTTTATTACCATAATGGTAGGCAGGCTCTCAACAGTTTACCTAACATTTGCTCCAGTGCAGTCTTGAAATAGATTTGTTTTTTAAGTTTAACAGTCTACATTTCAGAAAATTCTTGTCTCGGATAGGTTAATAAAGGATGCTGTTCATAATATGACCATATGGTCATTTTGTACTTTGTGTATATACACTATGAGCAAATATATGGAGATAACATACTCCAGGGTCCACACATACAACAGGGAATTATTCTAATGTTTATAATTTCAAAGAAGATTCCTGTGTTGCAGAACCATGACACTAAAAGTAGCCTATGTATTAAAATGAAACTCCTCTGGGCATTTTAGTCAGGGATGACTTACCAGACAGAGCAGCTCTGTCTAGGCTGAAATGAGCTCCATGTTTGTTGTTTTTCTTTCACAAGTGACTGTCATTTCAATGGGTAGTTCTATAGACTTAATGATTGCAGAAAAAATCTTTGGAATAATCAGGGGTGTTATCTAAACCTCAGATTAAGTTGATGTTAAGGCACGTATAGCAAATTGGAGCCTGATTTTCATGTAGATTTGTACACCAAGGAGTATTTTTCAAGAAGAGCTTTAGACGTTGCAAAGCAGACATTAAAGAAAAACACACCACTTAGTAAACATCATGAAAGCAAATGAACTCTGCAAACTTGTTAAAAATGACAAAATCTAAAGATTTCTTAATTTGTTCTCAAGGTATCTGTCCAAGACAATTCAGTTGCTGTCAGATCATTCCAAGCAGTAAACCTGAGTTAAGTTTACTTAACATCTTCTGAATGTAACATTGAAAATCGTTGCATCCAGATGGGCTGAACACTGAAAATACCATCTGATTACTGCCTATCACAAGAGATCTCAGTATTCCATTGATCCCACACACAAAATGGAATCTTCACTTATGATGCTTTTTGGAAAAAACAAGAAGTGTCAGCTGTGAAGCCACTGAGCAAACAATCTTGTACTACGTGAATAAGGCGAAGGCTGAAACATTGTAGTGGAAATATATATTTGTTCTTTGGTGAGTCCATCAGTTTAAGTCACTTTATGTAATTATATTTGTGTATCACAATACCTCTCTGTAAAAGAGAGAACCAGCACTTGGAGAAGGGAGAGAGTTGTTAACCTATTTATTAAATAAGGCACCTCCAGATTCAAAGACAGTGGAACGGGTTTCAACTGTTTAACAGCCTTTGTCAACTTAAATCAGCTCCATTTTGTTACGGTTCAAATACTCTTGACATAATTAGAATACGATAGACATAGACAACATACTATGTAACTCCCACTTGCAGACATGTCATATAATACTTGTGCTTTAATAAACAGTGGGGACAATCAATGAGTGCAAAAGCTTTTCACAATTTATATCATTGCATCATCCTTGTGTGCGTAATCCTTAAACAATCCGTGTGTATGTATGTGTGTGTGTGTATATATATATATATATATATATGTGTGTATATATATATATATATATATATACTTTATTCGACCATGGGTCATAAAAGTTACACATTAAATTATACAAAGAAAGTGCATTTGTTCCATTATACTTTCACACTGGCATAAAATAGAGTTTAGAATAAAAATAGCTTCTATAGGCCATGGCCTACTATAGTCCACCATTGTTCCCGATACATAACTTAACATTTAGATGCCAAGGTTTCTGAACATCTGCTTCATAGTGTTAAAAATAATACAAATATTTAAGGCTCTTAAAACAATATGAGATGGTTTCAGATTCAAGTTTCCCAGGTGGTACCATCACCAAGATAAGTGCAAGCTATCAGGCCCATGATTTAAGCTTTAGAGTGCTGAGTTGATGTTACATAATAGTACAGTTTCTTGGTAGTTTAAGTGGCATACTTTAGTAAGGGCGCCTGCAACCGGCACAATCGTATAGGCAAATTTAGGCACTGTCAAGTCATTAAAAACACAAGCACAATGTAATAAAAGCTTATATAGTAACTTAAAATGGTTATCAGATTCATGTTAAAATGGCACTAATGCCAGACAAGTGCATAAAAATAGCTCTTTGCGGCTAACACTAGTGATACAGTAGCAGAACCACAAAATGATTACCCACGTATTATCTAAGAAAAATCTGTTCCAAAGCCCTGTCTAAACCACATGGTCAATAATTCATCATCATCATCATCATCATCAACTTTGTTCGATCCATGGCCATAAAAGCACATAAAACAAGATAATAAATAATTCTTAAGGAATAAATAAGTACACATCTTTAACTTGGTATGTGTGTATATATACTGGAAGATGCAGGATCACAAGAAAACAACAGCCAGCCAGGGCAAAAATCTGGATCCCAAAGGATACAAAGAGCCACAAGAAAATGTAATATCCAAGAAAGAAGTGACTCAAACAGATGATCTCATTAAAGAACCAAAATATATTTCTACTACAACGTTTCAGCTTCCGCCTTCCTCAGGTAGTACAAGATGGTTTGCTCAGTGGCTGTGTGTCAGCTGTGCAGCCACTGAGCAAACCATCTTGTACTACCTGAGGAAGGCGGAAGCTGAAACGTTGTAGTAGAAATATATTTTTGTTCTTTAATGAGATCATCTGTTTGAGTCACTTCTTTCTTGGATATATGTGTGTATATATATATATATATATATATATATATATATATATATATATATATATAACCTAGTGGCGGTCACCACTAGGTAGTTATAGCTAAGACCTAGTGTCTATATAAAAAGCGTGTTTTTACTTGCCTACATCTTTGACGAATCTTCCCAAAATTTTCCAGACAATTTTTCCAGTCACCTCTTCTGCTGTCTGTAAAGTTTCAGTGTGATCCATCTAGGGAGTGGGTGGGGCGTAGAAAAAGTGGGGTCCCAAAACATGTTTTCCCCATTCATTTTTCCATAAGTATGTTGAACAGCAAAAGCGCCAAAACTGCTGTATGGAATTACACCAAATTAGGCAGAAAGGTAGGTCCTGGTCCAGAAAGCAACCATTTTTTTTTATTTTGGTGTAAATCCACTCAGTAGTTTTAGAGAAATTAAAGAAAATCCAAATTTGTATATATAGGGACGCAAAGGATTTCCGATCCCTCCTGATCACGTGCTGAGATCTGATTGCCTGACAACACTTCAATAAGGAAGCCATGGAAGTGTTGGCAGCCATCTTGGGACTTGGCTGAAGCTGAGTCCCTGAAAAAAAGATGGAAAAATACAAAAGGGTCCAGGGTACGAATACTCTGACCCCTTAGTTCTGGTGCTGGGGTCCCAAGGGACAACCCCTGGAACTAAAATCACTTTAAAAACAAACCAAAAAAAAGTCATATGGAATTGCGACAGGGTCACAAATCTGCGGTAAATTATTATTATTTTTTTTTTTTAAAAGCATGGGCTCCTGTTTCTTTTTTTTTTTTGCCCCCAGGTGGGCCAGGTCTTGTGGGCACTCTTTCGTTTTTAGTGGGGGGGAGGAGCTCCTACCCCACCACCACCCACCCCATCCCCGCTAGGCAGCCCCAGGGACCACCACATACCTGAGGCGTATAATAAAATATGATCAGGGTACGGCATGGCCCCCGTGCCCCGGGGTCCACCGCTTCTGGGGCAAAAATGCTTTTATCATGTGGGGGAGGCCCAATGGCCCCCCACCCGCAGCCCCGGGGATCACCTCCTCCCCGGGGCATTTATCTTCTGTGTGGGGGGGGCCACCCTGCCCGCCTGCAGCCCCGGGGATCACCATCTTCCCTGGGCTTATATTAAGTAGAAAAAGGGGTCAGTTTCAGACCCTCTTTAGCCCTGGGGATCACCACCTCCCCGGGGCTATGTCTACGTTGGAGGGGGGCCTTGTGGGCCCCCCCTCGAGGAGCCACCTATGGCCCTGGGGATCGCCACCCCCCCCGGGCCGACTCCTGCCATGTCCTAGGTTGTGACTTGGCTGCAGCTTTGGTCACATTTTAAATGTACAAAACCATGGAAATTCACCTGTTCGAGTTATTTCAAGTAACTATAACTCATGCCCTAAGGTAACTATAACTAGCGCCCGTCAAAATGTATTTAAAATGTGTATGTGATTAGTATAATATCCCTGGAATTTCTATGGTTTTCCTAACGTAAAGTAATTTTAATTTCTATATGTTAATTCAACCACTGCCGTGCCTAACCAAAGGCCGTGCCCGGCACAGTTTGGTTGCAGATTTGGCCACGGGGTTTGCCCGCAGGGCCTGCCGCTAACCAGCTATAACCACCCAACCCTGCATTGCGCACAGCCTTTGACTGTGTGCGGTGCGGTTGGGTCTCAGCAGCAGTTGACAAGAAGGAATACACTCGTACCTGTCACTACATGAGATATTGCGCTCGAAAAAGGCAAGGATACAACACCTCCGTCAAGGGTTATACATAACTTTTCAAGGTGGAAATGCAGAGAAAACACACTTGCTTTTCCATGGCCATGCTACCCCCCACCCCTTACATTGTATGGATTGCGCCAGGGAAGTGGCGGTCCCCAAGGTGTGGGGTCTCTAGCATAGATTTTGAGCATTTGCTCTGGAGAGGTGGCAGTCCTGCCCCCCCATACATTTTACGTATTGCCCTGAGGAGGTGGCTGGCCTCGGAGCTGTGGGAAGAGGAAGGGCATGTGAGCCCCCCTTAATAGATTTTGAGCATTTGTCCCAGGGAGGTGGTGGTCCCTGGGACCCCGGAGGCCTCGCCCCGCACACACACACACACACTGCATGGATTTCCCCGAGGGGGCCGTCGGGTCCTTTGGAGCCCACATTTTAATAATATTAAGTAAGCCCCGTGAAGGTGATAGTCCCTGGAGCTTTTGTAATCCATAGAAGGGGGACCATGTGCATCCCCCTCCAATTTTGCCTGCAGTGCCCCTGGACGTGGCCCACCAGAGAGCACAATTAAAAATAAGCGTGAGAGACTGAGCTTGCTTTTTTTTTTATCACAGCGAAATTCGCGGGTCTGCTGCGATTTTCACCATGATATTTTGTAAAATTATTTTAAGCCTTGAGGAGTCCCTGGGGGACCCCTGCACAAAAGGTAGGGGGTATTGATAAACGTACCTTGCCACCTTTTCTGTTTTTTTTAACGTTTCTTTTTGAGACTCTTCTGAAGCCGAGACTCAAAATGGCTGTCAACACTTCCTGGTTGAAGTGTTGGCAGCCACTCAGATCTGCCCAGTCAGGAGTATTTCTAAAGCCTTCGCGCCTCTAGGTATATAAATTTGTTTTTTTATTATTATTTTTAAAAACTACTGAACGGATATACACTAAATAAAAAAAAAAAAGCTTCTTTCTGGACCAAAAACTACCTTTCTGGCAAATTTGGTATAATTCCATCCTGCAGTTCGGGCTGTAGTCATGTTCAAAGCCCCTATGGGAATTTGCATTATTTTTGCCCCCCACCCTTTTTTCTCGGCCCTCGTTTGACGAATCAGCCCAAAATTTCCCATGCACAACAAGATTCTTAGGCACACTTTCTTTTCTAATATTTTGTGAAGATTGGTCAAACGGTGGCAAAAATATAGGCAAGTCAAAAAAACGTTTGTTGAATGGAAACTAAGGGCCAGATGTAGGAAGGAAGCAATTTGCGAGTTGCAAATTGCGAGTCCTTCCGACTCGCAATTTGCAACTCGCAAATTGCTATGCAGTACGGTGTCTCAGACACCGACTGCAACTCGCTATGGGGTCGCAATGACCCACCTCATGAATATTCCTGAGGTGGGTCGCAAATTGCGGCCCCATAGCGAGTATAGGCACTCGCTAACATGGAGGCCTGCTGTAGTCAGCAGGCCTCCATGTTAGCGACCTGCTTTTCAATAAAGCATTTTTTTTTTTTTTTTTTAAATGTAGCCCGTTTTCCCTAAGGGAAAACGAGCTGCATTTCAAAAAATCCGAAACCTTTTGTTTCGGTTTTTTCAGGGCAGGGAGTGGTCCCTTGGACCACTCCCTGCCCTGAAAAAATATTTTGGGGTCCATTCACAAAGGGGAAGGGGTCCCATGGGGACCCCTTCCCGTTTGCGAATGGGTTACCATCCACTTCAAGTGGATGGTAACTGCGACTCCATTTGCGACCGCATAAGCGGTCACAAATGGAATTGCATACCATTGCGAATCGCAAATAGGAAGGGAACACCCCTTCCTATTTGCGATTCGGAAATGCATTTTGCGAGTCGGTAACGACTTGCAAAATGCATTTCTGCATAGGAAACACGCATTTGCGAGTCGCAAACGGCAAATTTTGCCGTTTGCGACTCGCAAAGTGCTTCCTACATCTGGCCCCAAGTCCTGAGACAGTAGGTAATGTTTGTGTGTGTGTGTGTGTATATATATATATATATATACACACATTACTGAAAAAACTAAGTTTAAATTAACTATATAGTTAAGATAAAATTTCAGTTACAACGTAAAGTTTTAAACGTACAAAACCACTAAAATTCACTAATTATAATTATGTCAGGTAACTATAACTCATGCTGTTAGGTAACTGTTACCTCACACCCCTGCCATGCACAGTTTTCTCATCAATAATTTCATTGTAAATGTTGCAGTGATACTATTGATGTAGTGAACCTGTTGTGAGTGATGTAATATATGGGTTACATTGCAGTACGTGGCGAGGGCATACCCTAGGGAACAAATAATATTTTATTGAGATAACTATAACTGGTGACAATGATTCTGTATGTTTGATATGTTAGGTTGTCACTGAAAGTTTCACCTAACTATACCATTACTTTAACATTTGTCTTTTCCAGTGAATTTCTAGTTTTTTTTTTTTTTTTAAACATAAAGTAATATAAAGTTACCATATGTACAGATGGGTGCGGTCAACTCCCCCCAGTCAGCCAACGCCATGCACAGCCTTTGGCAGCATGAGGTTAGCAGTAAAGCCTGGCCTATGGTCATGCCCTCCACCCAGCCTACTGACACAGTCCTTCACCCACATTATATGCATCTGCCCCATACTGCTGCAGCTGAGGAAAAAAATGTCCCTTGCAAAGACTTTAATTTTCTGGGAGTTCACACCTGCCACCAGGCTGTAATTGTCTGCTTGACCTCATTGAACACCATCTTCAATGTTAAACAATCAGATTTCTTAAGGCAGCTATGCTAAAACTGGGTCCTGCTTGCTTCATCGTCAATCTAGAGCAAGTGCCTCAAATTTGCTCCAGTAAGATGCAGCGCTCATCAGATATTTGAAGGCGTCTATGAACATTATACAGCTGCTGCATCACGCATAGATAGTAGTCATTACCTCAAGCCCACCAGGCCATTGCATTGCACAGCAGCTACGTAAACTATCCGATGCACGTCAGGGGAACATTAGTGCACATAATCACACTGCACTTAGCACCTGTTCAAATATGAACACGCTAATACCTGATGCAACTAGTGCTGTTTGGGTACTGCACCTGCCCTGTTTCACACTTACTGTGGGGGCAATTTAAAATAATGCCCTGTGGACAGCGCTGATGCGCTCATCCACGCACCTAGGGGCTAACTTGTGTCTGTCCTGAACTGGATAACGAGCAGCCTCCTGCACGATTAAGCACCAGCTTAACACTGACACCATGCCTGATACTGGAGACTATAAGCACTCTTTCAGGGAGCCTTGATTTACATTGATGGTAAACTGTATTTTTAGTTGTAATCTCTGTTGGGACACTGTGGTTTACTTCATGTTACTAATAAACACTTTGGCCTGCATTACAACCCTGGCGGGAAGTGATAAAGCGGCGGTAATACCGCCAACAGGCCGGCGGTAACAAAAATGGAATTATGACCACGGTGGAAACCGCTTAGACAAACAGCCACTTTAACACACTGACCGCCACGGCAGTAACCGCCAACAGCCAGGCGGAAGACCATGTACTGGCCACTGTATTACGACAGGCCTATCCGCTACCTTTTCCGGGGCGGTACCAACGACATCAAAAGCACGCCGGAAACAGAACACAGACGTCAAAGGACTCACCTCTGGAGACTCTGGGAACCATCACGATCGCCATGGAGCCCGAGTTGAACATATTTCCGAGTGGCGTATACCTTTTCCTGCATTATGAGCTGCAACGCCGGCGAAGACGACCACAGTGAGTACTACCGCCTAACACACAAGGGAGGGGGGAGGAAAAAGAGTGACACAGACACGCAACACCTTACACACAATCAGATGCACAAACATTACATATCCACCCCGGACCCCTCAGGAACAATGCAAGGACAAATTGATTGGAAGAAAGTGAGTGTAATATGATAAAATAACATGAATAAGTGCATCAAAATACAAACGTATATATATATTTACAAATGGAGGGACACTGCCCAGTTCTCAATGTCCGTGGTCCACAGGGCCACATCACATAGACCAAGGCCCCACCTCACTCCTGCAACAACACGGAGAGAACACTGCAGGGGCATCAGATCGAAAATACACAGGCACCTCAGGGGGATGAAGAATGGGGGGGCACCTCAGTCGGAAAATGTTACAACACCACTGGTCCTGGATGGGGCTACTTGATCCTGGGGAGTGCAAGGCCACAGTCCCTCAAGTGGGTGGTTTGCCCACTGCTTGGTCCTGGGGAGTGCAAGGCCACAGTCTCTCAAGTGGGTGGTTTTCCCACTGCTTGGTCCTGGGGAGTGCAAGGCCACAGCCTCTCTAATGGATGGCTTCTCCACTGGTTTTAGAGGGGGAATTGTGCCTAGTGTGCTTCACCCTGGGAAGGATGGGGTGAGTGGATGGTTTCTTCCACTGGTTCTGGAGGGGGCATTGTGCCCAGTGTGCTTCATCCTGGGATGGTTGAGGTGAGTGGATGGCTTCTTCCACTGGTTCTGGAGGGGGCATTGTGCCCTGTGATGCAGATCTTGGAGAGTGCAAGGGCACAGTCTCTCACCTGGGTGTCAGACCCACAGGACTTGCAGGGGCCAGGAAGCACAACAGCCGATGGACGCAGGACTACACACTGTCCTCTGGCGATGACAGCTACTCAGTGGTGCCAGTGGCAGTGCTGGTGTCGGGGCTGGCAGTGGTGTGGGGAGGCTCCAGCCATCCCCTGCAGCCTCGGATGGCTGCCCACTGGGGCTGCTGCTGTTGGCAGTGGTGCTGGTGGCAGTGCTGGCAGTGGTGGGAGGAGGCTCCAGCCCTTCCCCTGCAGCCTCGGATGGCTGAACCACCATGGTTGGTGGTGGAGGCTCCGAATGAGTCCCAGCACCAGGCCTCCTGTCCTTCCTGCCTGCTGGTGCAGGCCCCTTTCCCTTCTTGTCAGGAGCCAGGGATTGCCCCTTGCCCTTTCCTCCTGCAGCTGGTGGGGGCCTCCTTGCCCTTCCTAGATGCTGGTGCCTCCTTGCCCTTCCCTGTAGTAGCTGGTGGTGCCTCCTTGCCCTTCCTTGATGCTCCTGGTGCAGGCACCCTGTCAGTGTTGCTGCCTGGTGCCCAGGATCCTCTCCCACCTGCAGTAGTTGTCGATACTACTTTGGCCGTGGACTGGGTGAAGGTTTGGGAGTGGAGGAATTGGTTGTTTGGAGGTGTCTGCTGTGTTTGGGTGCAGGTGCATGAGGTGGATGCTGTTGTGAGGTGGATGGCTGCTGGGTGTCTGAGTGCTTGCGTTTGTGTACTTTCAGAGGAGGGGGGGCAAACACAGTGGGAGAGGACACAGGGGTCGTGTGCATGGATGTGGGGGTGGTGACTGCTAGTTAGGGGCGTGTAGTGATAGGCCGAGGATGTAGTGCATGCAGGTGTGAGTGTAGATGCTACTGGGAGGGAGGTGGACGAGGAGGAGGAGGAGGAGGGGGACACAGTGGAGGTAGTGGATGTTGGTATGTCTGCATCTGGATGGTGTTTGTGTGAGTGCCTGTGGGATGACGTGTGGTGCTTGTGTTTGCCTGTGCCACTCTTGTGTGTTGTCCTGGGTGCATGCTGGTCTGCTTGTGTGCTTGGGATAGGTTAGGGTTGAGGGGAATGGGACTGGACAGAGGAAGTTGGAGGGGGGAGGCTAGAAACAGGGACAATGGCTACCATCAGGGAGGATACCAAAGGCTGGATTGATCTCTGTTGGGCCGCCATGCCAGAGTGAATGCCCTCCAGGAATGCATTTGTTTGTACAAATGGGCTCCCAGCCCCTGGATGGCATTCACAATGGTTGACTGCCCTACAGAGATGGATCACAGGAGGTCAATAGCCTCCTCACTCAGGGCAGCAGTGCTAACTGGGGCAGGGCCTGAGGTGCCTGGGGCGAAGGAGATGCCATCCTCCTGGGTGAGCGGGCACGGGAAACATGCTGAGCGGCTGCTGGGAGGGCGATGCTGGTACAGCGGGTGGCGGCTGTACCTGTAGTTGGGGTGGGCACAGAGGTGTCCGCCACCACCAGGGAGGTTCGCTCGGGGGACGTATTACTGTCCGAACTGTCCCCTCCTGTCTCCATCGTGGTGCTCCCCTCGCCCTCTGTCCCACTGGTGCCCTCACAGTCGTTGGATTTTGCCTCCTGGGCCCTGTGGGATGCAGCTCTCCCTGCCGCCGGTGCCTCTGCTCCTCTGCCAGAAGATGCTAATGACAGGGTGACAAAACAAAAAGGGTGTTGGGGAGAGAAAAGGATATCCTTAGTCAATGGTGTCAACAGCACCACCGTTGGCTTACATGGCACACAAACACAGGGAACAGCCCTACGCACTAGTAAGTGCACTAACAGTCACAATGCTAGTCACCAGCCCATGGAGAAGGATCCCTAACGCCAATTGCAGCATACCTGAGACCCACAGACACCTGCCCAGTAGTGGATGCCTACTAGCTTGGTTGGAGGAGGTGTACATCAGACCCTGCCCAACATGGGACCTACCCTGCAATGTCCGGCCTGGCCTAGTGGAACCCACAGGCCCACATCCCCCACCCGGATGCCACCCCACCATGCGCAAGTAGTATATTGGGGCACTGTACACACCCCCTTGTGGCTGCTGTGATACCCCCAAGCGCCCATCCAGCTCTGGATAGGCCACCACCAGTATGCGGGCCATCAGGGGGGTCAGTATTCGACAGGCACCCCTTCCTCATTGGGAGGCCATCCCCAGCTGGGCCTCTGCCATCTTCCGTGCCCAGCGTCTCAGGTCCTCCCACTGTTTGCGACAGTGGGTGCTCCACCTGCCGTAGACCTCCAGGGTCCTCACGTCCTTGGCGATGGCACACCATATACCCTTTTTTTGATGGGCGCTGGCCTGCAGAGAAATACACATAGGAAAAGAATCAGTCAGACCGTCCTGCCTGTTACACTCATGGGCAAACCATAGCCCTCACATCCCCTTATGCACAGACATTGCCCACCATACATGCATGCTGCCCAGGCCCCTTCCACCAACTCTCCCCCCCCCGCCAACAAGATGCCCTCACACAGAGCACTCCATGCATTCATGCCCCATGCATCGTGCTCACAGCGTACTCACCTGTTGGTCTGGAGGCCCATTCAGCATTCAGTACTGGGGTAGGACCCCATCCACCAGTCTCTCCAACTCCGCAGTGGTGAAGGCAGGGCCCTTTCCCCAGTGACACGAGCCATGTTCGGTTCCAGACTCAGGTCACAGCAGCACTTGCAGTGCAGGTCCTCTCCTGTTGAAGGCCAGGTAGCAAGTCAGTGAACAGATCGAAAATGGCGGTCACGTCTGCGGCTGTGCATACCGTCCCCGCCGGCGTACATCACCATTGGCCACAGTAACCCATAGGGCCCAATGGTATCCAATGAGGAGTTGCACAGTGGTTCTCGACTGCCTTCCGCAACGGCACACAACATCAGCGGAATTACCTCATTTCCACATGTCCCTCCATACAGGACAGGCGAACCCCATTTCGGGGGGGGGGGGCAGGCCACGGCGTCACAGTACACATAGGCACCATTTGGGCCTATCCAACAATATACTGTTACAGTCACAATATGCTATGCAGTGTAGTGTTTGGAAATATGGAATATTGACCAGCTGCTCACCGTTTGCCCTCTAGATTGCAACCGATGTGGATGAATAGGAGGTGGAGGCATCACCCGTGTACAGGCCCCTGGTGGACATAGCAACAATGGAGAACAGGCACATTATCCTCACCAATAGACTGGAGAGGGCCACAATCACAGAGCTGTGTGCCCAACTGGAGCCTGAACTGATATCTGCTCTCCGTCATCCCCCTGGGATCCCCCCTCTTGTGCAAGAGCTATCAATGCTCCATTTCCTGGCTACTGGCTGCTTCCAAATGACTGTGGGCTTGGCAGCAGGAATGTCTCAGTCAATATTCTCAATAGTGCTGACCAGAGTGTTGGCTGCCCTGATTAAACACATGTGCAGCTGCATAGTTTTCCCCTAGGTGGAGGATTTGGCCACAGTGAAAGCTGACTTCTATACATTGGGACATATCTCCAACATCATTGGGGCAACAGATGGAACACATATTGCATTTGTGTTGTTCCCCCAACCCCCCCCCCCCCATGGTGAAATTAACAGATATTCAGAAATCGAAAGAGCTTTCACTCCATGAATGTGCAGATAATGTGCCTGGTGGACCAGTACATCTCACATGTCAATGCAAGTATCCTGGGTCTGTGCATGATGCCTTTATCCTGAGGAAAAAGCAGCATACCATATGTGATGGCTCAACTCCGGAGGCACCAGGTGTGACTAATAGTTGAGCCCTGGTTCCCACCCTGTAGGTGTTGGTGTATGGGTATGGTGTGGGCCCTAAGGGTTAGTGTATGCCTAACAGTTGTCCATCCGTATTTGCAAATGCCTCTGGTTACCCCAACCTCTCATGGCTACTGACCCCTGTGAAGAATCCCAGGACGAGGGCAGAGGAACGTTACCATGAGGCACATGGGTGACCAAGAAGAAGAATTGAAAGTACACTCGGCCTCCTGAAGGCCAGGTTTTGTTTCCTCCATCTAACAGGTGGATCCCTGTACTACTCACCCAAGAAGATGTGCCAGATCATCGTGGCATACTGTATGTTGCACAACCTTGCCTTACGTCGCCAGGTGCCTTTTCTTCAGGAGGATGAGGCTGGAGATGGGCGTGTGGCAGCAGTTGACCCTGTGGACAGTGGATATGAGGAGGCAGAGGATGAGGATGAGAACAACAGAAGTGCTATAATATGACAATACTTCCAATGACACACAGGTAGGACACTGTAATTTCACTTTACATTGACAGTTTTGTGTTTGACATTGTCACTGGCAGTCTGATTGTCCCACTTCTATTGCCACTTACTGTACCCTTTGCCATCTCTATTTGCAGATTTTTGTTCCTCACTATCGCTCGTGGTGTGTTGACTGCAGCCATCTACAGGTCATTTCTATGTATACATTACTGTACAGTTGTATTGCAGTGTTTAAAGCTTGTTAAACAAATACATATTTCAATCATTTGACAGACTCCATACTTTTATTTATTCAAATGTTGTTTAAGTGCTAATAAGTAGAGGGGGTGTGTGCAATGGGCTGGGATGATGGTGGAGGAATGTCCAGGATAAGAGTCCAGTCTATTTGTATCTCCGGTGCATTGTCCAAGGGGGCATAGGAAGTGGAGCAATGGAAGTTCAAGGAGGACTGGGTGACAGAGTGGGACACAAGGGTCACTATCAGGAGAGTCTTATTTCCTGATGGGGGTCTTGGCGATAGTCTCTGGCTTCTGCCTGGATCGCAGGGACCATTTGCGGGGTGGTTCTCCTTCTGCAAGGGTTGGGGTGCTGGTGGCCTGTTGTTTTTGTAGCAAGGCCTCCTTCCACTAGTGGCACCGGAGGTGGAAGGCTGTTCATAGTTTTGGCTAGTGTAAGGGGCCCGGTGGTGTGCCACTGCCTCCCTCATGGTGTTGGCCATGTCTGCCAGCACCCCTTCAAGTCCTCCCTGATCCCCAGGTACTGTCCCTCCTGCAGCCGCTGGGTTTCCTGCAACTTGACCGGATCTGGCCCATCGTCTCCTGGGAATGGTGGTATGCTCCCAGGATGTTGGTGAGTGCCTCCTGGAGAGTCGGTTTCCTCAACCTGTCCTTCCACTGTTGCACAGCAGTCGTCCCAGCTTCCCTGTTGTCATGTGCCTCTGTCCCCTGAACCGTGTGCCCACTGCCACTGACCCCAGGTCCCTGATCGTCCTGTGTTTGTGGGGTGGCCTGGGGTCCCTGTAGTGGTGGACACACTGCTGATTGACGTGTCCTGGGGACAGGGGTATGGGCCCGCTGGGTGGGTACTGTGCTGGTGTTTCCTGAGGTGGGAGGCTTTGTGGTGGTATGGGACTGTGTCTGGCTTACCGACTGTCCGGAGATCCCTGATGGGCCAGGTTGGTCATCCAGATCCAGGCATCCAGAGCTGCTGTCATCACTGTGGGCCTCTTCTGGGGCGAGGGGGAACTGAATATTGCTGGCACCTCCTCTCCAGTGACGTTGGGTAGGGGACCTGTGGGGATGTAAATGCAGTGTTATTGTTTCAATGTGTGTCATCTTGTTCATGGGTGTGTTGCCCTCTGTGGTTGTTATTGCCCTGTCAGCTTTGCCTTGTGTGAGTGTTTATTTTGTGGGCTAGGTGATTCTCTAGTGCATGCTTTAGTGATGGGTGTCTATGCAGGTCTGTGATGGGGGTCCGTGCATTGGTGTTACATGCAGGGCTTGCTATTGGGAGGAGTGGGTTGTGATGGGGTGTGTGTGAATTGGTGGAGTGATGGGAGTGAGGGTAGGTGTAGGGGTTTGTGATGGCATGCAGGTGCGGGGGGTGATAGTAATAGAGTTGACTTACCAGAGTCCAGTCCTCCTCCTACTCCTGCCAGGCCCTCAGGATGCATGATTGCCAAGACTTGCTCCTCCCATGTTGTTAGTTGTGGGAGAGTAGGTGGGGGTCCACCGCCAGTCCTCTGTACCACTATTTGGTGTATTCCTGCTATGGAACGCACCTTCCCCCGTAGGTCGTTACACCTCTGCCTGATGGTGTCCCACTGCGTTGACCCTGTCCACGATTCTCCACCATAGCTCCATCTTCCTTGCAATGGATGTCCGCTGCACCTGTGATCCGAATAGCTGTGGCTCTACCCAGATGATTTCCTCCACTATGACCCTTAGTTCCTCCTCTGTGAACCTGGGGTGGTGGTGTGGTGCCATGGGTGTAGTGTGAGTGGTGTGGGTGAGGGTTTGTGGGGTGATGTGTTTGGGTGTGGGATGTAAGGTGCGTGGATGGTGCATAGGTGGTGTGTGGCTGTGGTCTTGCTATCTCCCCTGTGTCAATTTGTTTGTAGTCGTAAAGGGTTGTGGGTAATGTGGGTGTGTTTTATAGTGGTGTGGTGTATGTATGTGTGTATGGGTGTCAGGTGTGTTATTCAAATTGTCCAATGTAGTGTTTTGTATGTGTGTGTGTATTTTGAGCACAGCGGTATGTAGCGCCAATGGTTTACCGCCATTGAATGTCCACTGCGGTGATCTGTGGGTCATAATGCTGTGGGTGTTGTTCTGTTGGCCGAACGGTGTGGGTTTTGCTACTGCCAGTTTATCACTGACCTTTGGGCTGGCGGACTTGTGTGTGTGGTTGTATAGTGACGGATTGCTATGTGTGGGTCATAATATGGGTGGCGGTATTCCACTGCCGCAGCGGTATGTTGGCGGCAGTCAGCATGGCGGTTAGCTGTACTTACCGCCAATGTCATAACAAGGGCATTTATGTTCTGCCATCTTTCTCAGAGACTCACTTCACAATATTAACAAGTATTTGATGGTATACTATTTGTTTTCTATAAGAATTCATCATGCCAAAATATTTTAATGAGAAACGCCTTTGTAAAGGTTGTAATTAACTGTACAATAAATATAATCTTGTAAAATAAATATTTTGTAATCACCGACACTGGCCCATTCCCCTAGCCACTTTGGGCCTGTAACCCTGGCCCCTTTTTATTTTTTTAAGGAGGGGGCCGGACCAGCCCCCCTACCTCAGCCACTTGGGGCCCCTTGGTCCCCATCTCCTGGGTCTTTGTTTTTTTTAATAAGGGGAAAGGGGCACATGGACCCCTCCACTAGCCACTAATGACTACTGGACCCCATTCACCTTGGCCTTTTGTTTTGTTTTTTAAATTAAGGGTAGGGAGGCACAAGGGCCCCTGGGACCTCATCCACTAGGGCCTTTGAGGTGAGAGGGCGTGTACCCCCCTTCCCAAGCCAATACTGGCCCTGGATGTAGGAAAGTACCCTCTTTTTGGCATGGTTACCACCAACATTTGCCTGTTGCCAGTGTGTTTTGACTGTGTTCACTGGGATCCTGCTAACCACAGTGACTGCTCTCTCCCTCTAAATTTAGTTGCTTAGGACCTTGCACACCCCACAATTGGCATACTTATGCCCCCATGTAAGTCCCTAGTATATTGCACCTAGATACTCAGGGCATTGGGGACCCAGGGGTTTCCTATGGGCTGCAGCATGTATTGTGCCACCCATCATAGGAACCCATGCAAAATGTGTCTGCAGGCCTGCCATTGCAGAGTGTGTGAAAAGGTGCATGCACCGTTTCACTACAGGTCACTGCACCAGGTCACCATAAGTCACCCCTATGGTAGGCCCTCCTAGCCAGGAGGGGAGGGTGCAGGTTCCTGTGTGTGAGGGCACCCCCGCATGAGCAGAGGTGCCCCTACGAACTCCAGCTTCATTTTAATGGACTTGGTAAGTGCATGGAAGCCATTTTACCCATGCGCTGGACATGGGTCACTGCCTGTGTCCAGCTGCATAATGGTAACGCCGAACTTGGGCATCTTTGGTATCGAACATAGGGGAATCATACCCCAATACTGTTGCCAGTATTGGTTGTATGATTCCATGCACTCTGTGGGCTCCTTGGAGAACCCCCAGCATTGCCGCCTTCCAGTCTTCTGGGGATTTCCAGGCAGCTCGGGCTGCTGCCACACCTCAGACAGGTTTCTGCCCTCCTCCTATTTGACCAGCTCAAGCAGAGGAAGGCAGAACAAAGAATTTCCTTTGTGAGAGGGAGACAACACCCTCTCCCTCTGTAAATAGGTGTTACATGGCTTGGGAGGGGTAACCTTCCCAATCCAGGAGTATGGTTTGTAGGGCACATTTGGTGTCCTCCGTGCATAAACCAGTTTGCACCAGTCCAGGGACCCCCGTTCCCTGCTTTGGCGCGAAACTGGACAATTGAAAGGGGAGTGACCACTCCCCTGTCCTTTACCACCCCAAGGGTGGTGCTTAGCGCTTCTCCAGGTGGCCACTTGATTCTGCCATCTTGAATCCAAGGTGGGCAGAGGCCCCTGAAAGCGTCTGAGTGGCCAGGTCAGGCAGGTGACGTCACAGCCCCCTCGTGATAGGTGGTCACCCTGCTAGGTGACCAAGGCTCCTTCCTGGGCTATTTAGGGTCTCCCTCTTGGGTTGGTCCTCAGATTCGACATGCAAGATTCAAGCAGGACTCCTCTGCCTCGTTTACGTCATCTTCTGGCCGCCGGTACTGCAACTGGACCCTCCAGGAACTGACAATCTGCAACTCCAGCAATGACTCCTCTCTGCAACAGTGTTTCTTGGGCTCCTTCCAGCAATTGCATCCTCCCAGGACGACGGGTCTTCAGCCTGCCAAGAAACCAGGAAGGAGTCACTACCCTGCATCCACAGGCACTAACTGCAACGACGACCGGCTGCGTGGATCTTCCTTCCTCTGGAGTTGCATGGATCCTGCATCACAGGTGGTGGTCTGGAGTTGTCCCCTTGGTCTTCTATACTAGCTGTCCAACTTGAGAGATGGTAAGCCCTTGCTTCTCCTTTCAGGACAGTACTCCTGTGCACCGCAACTCTTGCAGCTACCAAGGCTTGTTTGTTCTTCCTCCAAGGCGTCTTCGGGCTCTGTGTAGCCCCGGCCTCCTGCACTCTTCCTTGAAAAGCACAGTCTCCTGCCTGATGCTCTAACAACGTGGCACTCCTCTCCAGATGTGCTGAGTAGCCCTCACTGCAACTTGTGCCTGCTGCCTGTGGGTCACCTGTGGAGGCTGCCTCCTTTTCTTGTGGCTCTGTCAGCTGCTGAGGGTCACCTCGGACTCCCCTCCTTGTGCCGATTCCCTAGGCCTTGCTGGACCTCTTGAGCCTTGCAAAACCTTCTTCTCCGACTCATGCATTTGCCAAGGCTTGTAGGTGGTTTTTCAGCACCACTTCATCACATCCCCTGATGTGACATCACTAGCATCACTTCTGGAACTCTTCTTCTGCTCCTGTGCTGCACTGTTGACTTTCTTCATCCACCGTCGACCTGGTCCTGCATCTACAGAAGGGTGGGTAGTGGCTCCTGCCACATCCTGACACTCCAACTCGAAATGGACTTGGTCCCCTTCTTTCACAGGTCCTCTTCAGTCAGGATCCACCTCTGGTTTCTTCCAGTTTTGTATGGGTCTTGCACAGTCAGTTTCCAAAATTCTCCTGTGGGTTTGGGGAAAATCCAGATACTTACCTCCTCTCTCCTGGTCGCTGGAGGGGGCAAGGGGGGGGCACCCTGGTACTTACATTTTAGGGTTCCTATTTCCTCCAGCTCCCCTCTACTGATTCCACTTCCTTGGGTGGAGGGCTGCCTTTTACATTCCACTAACGTAGTATATGGTTTGGTCTCCCCATAGGTCCGCCACTATTTTCTATTATTTTTACTATTTGCCATTGCTTGCTTCGTTAATCACTGACTTCCTATGTGTATGTAATAGTGTGTTTACTTAACTCCAGTTCAGGTGTTGCCCATACAGTATTTTAGTATTCGTGTTACCATAATAAAGAACCTTTATTTTTGGAACACTGTGTGGTTCTTTCATATATGTAAGTGCTCTGTGACTAGTGGTATTGCATGAGCTTTACATGCCTCCTAGATAAGTCTTGGTTGCTCATCCACAGCTTCATCTAGAGAGCGCTGGCCTCCTAGACACTGCCTACACTTCACTAATAGGGGATACCTGGTATAAGATGCTAACACCACAGGTGCTCAACACACACCAGGCAAGCTTCCTACACTGGAGTCCCCTTCCCTCAGGGGCCTTACATTGGTGTAGGTGGGTACCCCTGGTGCCCAACCATGGCACTCAACAACAATATGTTGAGTTGAGGGCTGTGCATGCACACATATTGGGTGCTGCTGGAGCTGGCATTGTTTCCTCCGGGTAGGAGCAGCTGTTTTTGTTTTCTCATGCTAGGCGGGAGCAGTGTGAGTTTCCATCTTTGCAAGTGCGCAGATAGGGAAACTTAAGTAAACTCCCACCCTAAGGAAAATAATTTTTAAACCTCCTGCCGAGAGGCAGCAGACATGCCTTCTCTGACAGCATTCCTAGAGCAGGGAAGGCATGTCTACACCGACCGGACGGGAGCTTGGAAAATGCCCACGCCACGTGGGAGTAGGCATATGTTTACCTGCCCGCACTCTTGCAGACAACAAAACTGGGTCACAGGGGTGAGCTCGAAGAGAGACAGTAATTGAGCTGGAGCCAGGGGACGGGGACTCTGGGGCCCTTAAAGGCTCGAAGAGGGGGCCTATTACCCCCTCCTCTTCAAATGAAGATTAGCCCTGGGGCCTTTTACTGCTCAGGGTGTACCCCTCTCCTTTTTTAATTATGACAGCGCTGGGTTGCTGGGGTCACAGGGGCCTGTTGAGGCTATTTATTTGAATTCAGCTGAGAGAGGTGAAATCCCTGGGGCATTTCAAAGCTCGGAGAGGAGAGCTGCGCCCCCTCCTTAACTTTAATGTAACATTGACCCCAGGGGATGAGGTCACTGGGACTTCAGAGAGGCTTAGGAAGGAGGGGCCATGTGTCGCTTTCCCCATACACTAAATAATGCTTTGGTCCGTCTCCCTGGGCCCTGGCCTACTCCGGGGAGACTGTGGCATTTTTTAAAAAAATTATGCCGCAGATCCTCTGCAAATTTGAGGCGTGTTTTTTTTTTTTTTTTTACGGTTTTGGACCCAAGCGAAATCCATCTGGGACTCTCCCACCAGGCCTAGAGGGTCTGGGTAACCCTACCCTGTCCCCTTATTTCTTTTTTTAACCTTTTTGGTAGGACTCAGGACTGAGCCCTGAGTCCTAAGTTGACTGTCACCACATACTTGTTGATGTGGTGGCAGCCAATGAGATGATTTCTGGATGTCTGTCGGCTCCACCAGTAGTACTGCGGTTTGAAATACACAAAGATTTTGAGCTTTAATTACTCAAAAAAATACTGAACAGGTTTTCACCAAATAACAAGAACACTCTTTTTTTTACAACGATCTAGCTACTTGCCAAATGTGGTGTAAATCTATAAAGGCATTTCGACTGTAGTTGTGTCTAAAGTTCCTATGGAAAAATGAGTGGGGGGAAACTTGTTTTAGGACCCCCCCTTTTTCACAGCCCCCCATTTGATGGAATACTCCAAAACGTTCCAGGATGGAACTAAGGTGGAAGATCTTTTTTTTTTTCTTTTTAAAGTTATTTGGAGATTCATCAAACATTGCCAAAGTTATAAGCACAGCAAAAAAGGCTTTTCCTGCGGAAATAGAATCCTAACAGAACAACGTAGTGTCGACCACCAGCGGGTAATACATGTACACAAACACACACGCATTACAACTGCCTTTTGTAAGTGGCCCCACCAGTACTAGCTGTGGCCCAGTGTTTTTAACCCCCTTCCCCCCAAAATAAAAAAAACACTGCTAGAGATGCCACTTAATCTGAATACTGGCAACCTTTAGTGTTAATTGGGAATTGGCACTGACACATGCTAACTGGAAACTGGTGGTTTTTGTGTGTACTGGGACATGACATTTATGTGGAATAACTGGAATACAATGATGTGTGCTTACTGACATGACAGAGGAAGGCATTTCAAGAAGTATAATAAGAGATTCATAGAGGAGCTTAGACAGGAAACAGATCAGGAACAGAAGATTTAGCAGATTAGAGAGTGAGACTGGGCATGGAGGGGATGGTGATAAGGTGAAAGGAGAGCAGAACCACAAAGGGATGGACGATTAACATAATAGACATGCTCAAGAGATGAGAGTCTAAGACAGATCTTGCCAAAAAACAAAGATGGAAGATAAAAGCAGCAGAAAGACATACATGCCAGCAAATCAGAGTAAGTGAAAGAAACTTTAGGGGAAATAGCATCTGTGATTTATAGAGTAGATAAGATAATGACACAGATGAAAGAGAGAGTGTGTGTGCGCGCACATGTGTGTATGTAAAAAAAAAAAAAAAAATACCCACTGAGGTGTTCGCATGTCAAAGAAAGCTGGGAAGAAATCTTATGCCTTTCTCTTTCATCCTTTTTCTCCCATTTAAAAAATAAAATGCTTAATAAATGTTGGGGATTTCTGTTTGTGGTTAACAGTCTAACATATGCACATTGAACAAAGCAGAACCCCCAGGACATTTGTACATAGTATCCCTTGGACAAGTCCATGCACTCATAAATAACCTTAACTGTAATGCACATTGGCCTAGATTACATCAATAAAACTAAAACACAGTTTATCACACCTTATGATCTTGATGTGTGGTGTCCTGACTCCAAGGATCCACTGTCTTCATGTAGAAGAATATCTATTTTTAGGTTGAGTGTGCAAGCACTTTGACCTGTTGTAAGGCTATTAACCACGCCCACATCACGCACATCACTTTCATTCGCTTGTGGGCTTGCCTCTCAAAAATCACTTGATGTCATTGGTAAATGTGTTGTGTTTGTCCCGCCTTTGGGCGGTTTGGCTACCGCCATGGTCACAGACCCTGCTACAGGGATAATTGCATGATTGCTGATATACTTCAGTGTGGGTGAAACTGCTTTTATCTTTTGTCTGCGCTTCGTGGCTACAATGGCGCTCAGGCAACGAAATTGATCAGCGATATCGTTTTTACATTATAAACGCTCTGATCTGCTTAGTACACATTCTTTGCAGCAGGAATATTAAGCCTGTGCACTAACATATGATGACTCCAAGCTTCCACTACACAAAAGTACGTTCTCTTGGCAGCCATTGCGCTCACAGCGCTCAAGAGGGCAAACTTGATTGCCTATATTGTTTTTACATTATATGCACTCTGATCTACTTAGTATACATTCTTTGCAGGAGACATATTAACCCTGGTCGCTACCTTGTGATGGTTCCAAGCTTCCACAAGATAAAATTAGGTTCTCTCTCCAGAAAGAACATAAATTACCAGAGTTATTTTTACATTTTTACATTATATGCACTTTGTGATTTGCCTAGCGCACGTTCTTTGCAGCAGGCACACTAATCCTCTGCATTTCCTTATGATGATTCCAAGCTTCCACTAGACAAATGTACGTTCTCTCTCCAGAAAGAGCATTAACCCTCTGCGCTACCTTATAATGAGTCCAAACTTCCACTAGACAAAAGTACGTTCTCTCTCCAAAAAGAATATTAATCTCCAGAGTTATTTTACAATATATGCACTTTGATCTGCTTAGTACACGTTCTTTGCAGCACACATATTCATTATGGGACTTTTTATTTTTATAAAGTGATGCAACCTGGAAACCAGCTCTCGGAGTAGTATTCATTAAGTTGTACAGCTCCCTAGTTTGATGCGTGAATCCCCTAATTTAGTTTGTTTAAGCTTTGCATTCTGGGACATTTAGTTTTATTTTTATAACATGATACAAGCTTCGAATACATAGTAGAAACCTGACAAAATGAACTATACACATTTGAGTTTGTGAAACTTGAGGTGTGTGCGTGTATTTATAAAACTAACCTTGATGAGAGGTTACAGTTGATTATGCTGTACAATGGTCAATATTTTATAACTAATATTTCAGTTCAAGACTCACTGAGGATCATTAATATCATGTGAGGTGGCTCTCCTCAAGCCTGTGAAAGATCATGGGTGTTTTGTTCAACTCCCCAGACTGCAGTAAAGGGACAATGATCCAGTAAGCATGCATTCTTGGAATATAATTATTTATTCATTGCCCCGCTGGTAATGTTGCCTGAACCAACTGCCAAGTAAATATGTTTTGCACCTGGGACTAATTTGTGTTTTAAGGGGCCTTGTTTAAAAAATATTCCAGTAGGCCTACTAGCCCGTTTGTTATATGCAGGGACACTGGAATTATGTGGCAGAAAGGAACAAAATACGCAGCAGGGTTGACCAATTAATGTGGCGAAAAAGTTCAGTTATGCATTTACTATGCTAATAGCCCTAACTCAAGTAAAGGTGAGACCTATTGCATTGCAAATGCTTGTTTAGTGTCTGTGGCACTGGAACTGTCATCACATTAAACCTGGCTCTACCCATTGAAGCCGTGTGTTCACAGTAAACGTAGACACCTTAACTGAAATAGTTTGTCAGGAATTTTTGTTTGACATTTTTTATGATTTCTTTGTTTTAATGTACATGTTAAGTTGTGGCTATACAATGTTTTTTTTATGTATCTATTACTAACAGAGGTTTTCAGAATAGGGATACTGGCACCTGGTATTAGAGATCCTTTCAAGTGGCATCAAAATTACACACCACTTCTGTAATGAATATTCGTCTGCTGCCCAGTTCATGTAGAAACATGAGGTATGTCTAAATTGACTCCTACAGCAACACCAGGAGATTCTTTACAAGCTCAGACCATGAAAATTCTGGACACGTGAATCACAATTGGAGTGGTACCTGGAGAGCCATTGGAGTTTTTACTTTTATAGTTGCGGTTAAGTGTGTACTTACTAGTGTAGCATATTCTCGTTACTCAACTATCTATTTAAATTCCTAACTTTCTTAAATTGGCTTTCCTTGAGGAAGGTTTTGAAATCTTACAAACCAGAGTGGCGTACTGAGCAAGTAAACTGATGAAGTGCAGTGCAGCTTGAGTGGTGCCAGTGGCTAAGACTTTCACAAGCATGGCCCTTATCATTTTTTGTTTTAAAGTGAATGGAATATTTCCAATAATAAAAGACACGATTGTTAATCTGTATCACTATGCCCTTGACACCCAATTACACCAAATAAAGTAACACATTCAAGAGATTCTCCCTCTGAGAAACTGCTTATCTTGCCTGCCAAATCGAATTTATATTATTATTATTTCAGTGAGAAAATGAGATGTAGCACTCATGAACTTGTAAACCTCACTGGGTTCTCCCTTTCTTCATTAATATCTACTAAGTCCCTGAGGTTCACAATTGATCAAGGTCTTACATTTCTGCCACTTGACTTTATTTCGGAAGAAAAACATACCATAAAAGTACAATGCACATCAAAAAATATTTTTTTTTAAAAAGCAAGAGAACACTGAAGGTAAAAACACAGTAACATTTTTTTAAAAGATTAAGAGAAACTTAAAGTCCAAGCAAAATAAGCAACAAGATGGGTGCCTCTTAATGGAAAATTCCACTCGACGAAAGACCAGTTCCATAAGTCCATTAATAATCAATAATATAGTGCACCAGTATCTATATGCTACAAGTAAGAGGCTAAAATCATACGTCCAGGTTAAATAGATATACATAAATAAGTCTAAGAATTAGCTAGCCAGTCTTATTCCTTAAAATTGCTAATCTAAAACGCCAGATTGATTCGAGAAATTTTGCCACTGGTAAAACTATCTGGACGGATGGATCAGATTTTAAGATTCTCTCAACATGAAAACAAGATCTTGCACCTATATGTTTACAAAGCGGGATGATCCAAAGAGCTCTTTGTTTGTGGTATGCATGGCAATGAAAAAAGACATGAGAAACAGACTCTTTGCTTTTGCAACCCATCGGGCAGAACTTAGATCTATTGGTGGAACTGGACCATTTATACGTTAGGGAGCACAGAGGGAGAGACCCTATTCGGAACCTAATAAAAAGGGCACGTGCAAGTGGAGATAACCCTACGTCCATAAAGGGCTCAAATTCAGAATGGCATTTGACTGATAAATAATTATCAGACATAGACAGCGGGACAGACTTGGCAAATTGGGTAATCTGGACATTATGCCAAAAAGCATCCTTTAACAGCTGCACAGTGTTTTTAGGAATAGAGGTGGGATCTTGCCAATAGGACCCTAAGCCGAGGTGGGAAAAGGATCGTTCGACAAAGGCACACCATTTGATTTTGATAATGGAATCGCGGCCCACCAGTTTAAGAAGCCCACAACGAAAAGGAATTAGGGCGTCTGTTATTTATAACCGAATCCAAAACAGCAGGGGCCTTAGAGCAGCAATCTGCAAAATTGAGAACTTGCCACTTATTAACAACATAATGAGAGATTCACATTTTTATCTCCACTGCCTAAAGAAAATCGAACATGTCTTTGCCAACAAACAACTCAATTTGACTATCCATTTCTTAATTTGATTTTGGCAAGCCGTCTTGACAGGCATTATTTTGTCTCATTAAGTCTACTCAAAGAAATCTTTCACTCAGCTGCAAAGTTTTCATTCATGGAGCAAAAAATATGATCATATTATGCTGTTTCTCTTTGACGTTCACAGGCTGCCCATACTGACAAGAAATCTCTCCTCTTGAAAGTACAGAAATACAAGGCACCCATTGCCAGCAAGCTATCTCAGGAGATGACACTACAGAATGGAACTCTTTTTCAGCATCCTTGCATATATTAGCAATGCTCCTGTCATTCAGGAAACAATTCAAGACCTACCTATTCAAGGAATTCTTAAAACCTAGATTTCTCTACTCACTCCCTCCACTATTTAATCTTAAGACTATCAATCAGCTTTCTCCACTCTCCTGACTTTAGTCATATACCCATTATCTAATGTGTTTGCTAATCTACCATCTGACCTACTTTCAGCAATTTATTAGATGAATTCCCCAATATAATGTAACTCTCTGGTTTAGTTGCTCAGATGTAAAGTACAATTAAATGTATTGGTCTTGGAGGTGCTCTAGAAATGTATAACTAAATCGATGTCCTGAGTATGATTGGTATGCCCAGGCACAGATCTGGTGTTTGGTATTTGCTATGCCATAGAAACCAGGCTACACCTCGCTGATGAGGCCTAACACGACGGAACTGATCTGGGGTTGTTTGTGTTCCCATTGAGAAGGACATGACCTATCAGTTTGTGCTGGGCTCTTCTTATTGGAGCAGTATCAAGGTTTCAAGCCTGATTTGCATTTGACTGCTCAATGTTTGGAACAGCAAATTGGGTTAAGAAAGGTCTGAAATGCGGCCCCAGCGATTGCTTGAGGTTGAGATTTTCGGGGCATTCCACCCATCACCTTTTCTAGTTTTAATATGTAAACCAAATACTAACCATAACCCTACCATTCAGAGCTCGGATCTTTCTGATAGACTTTTATCTGCAGATTTCTCACCTTTGACATATTTCCCAGGCGTCAGACTTGACCCGGAAACTATTCAAAAGTGCCTTTGTGTGCCAGATGGTGGCATCGTATGGCTCTACACTAAGGTTATTCCGCCTTGTGACACACGGAGCCCATGTAGGCGACGCTTCTGTGTACAGACCAGGATCACTAACTTGTCTCTCAGAGATGAATCTCCATCAGATGACCTTTTTGTGACATTGGGATGCCTGTGGCCGAGCTACGACTTGACATCACCAATCACAGAAGAGTCCCGGCGGGACAATTCAAGGTGCATGCGCCTCATCTAAATTTCATTCTTGGTCCTATTCCCGGAGTCGATGGAATGGCTCCAGAGGCCGGTCTTCATTGCACTCCAATTCTTCATGTAAACGTAAGAAACAGAAGAACTTTCTACACTCCCTTTTTGGGACTGATTTGGATAATGACTGTGACCGAGTGATGAGTTTGCTTAGCCCTACCAGGATGATAGTTGGCATGAAGACTTACAGGCGGCTGGTGGTCTCAATACCTCCCTGAAGACACGTATTTTTTCTCCTCTTTAGACCAGCTACAGAGGATCCCACTTCATACGCCATAGTGCTCCATAGCACGGCCAAAGCTCTTAATTCCATCTCCCCATCTTGGAGGTTAAGATGTATGTTTTCACTGAAGTCTTGCAACCAGGGCAGACGTCTTGGGATCCAGTTTTCCCCTTTCACTTAAGCACTGATATTTTATTGGGGGCTTGGGCCAAACCATGCGTTGTCCCACTGGTTAATTAACAAATTGCTAGGCTCCATTGCCCTGCTCCAGATGACACAGCTTTTCTTTCACAGCACCCCTCACTAGAAAGCTTAGTAGGCTTTCTCTAGTCACTCTAATCCCAAAACATTTCTCACCACTGCCCTTAATTGAGAATCTAAGCTAGTGGTAATAATTGGCAAATGTCTTTTCTTCTACTAGCTTGGCCCTCTTCCCCATTAATGCCAGCTGTTTGTTGGGTCACTACTCTCACGCTCTTTGTGATTCAGTAGTACTAGTCCTTCCTGCTGTATATGAAGACCCCCACCCTGTGCTCTCTCAGATGGTTTGAGGTGGTTGTGAACCAGCCAGGATCATAATTCTTGGTGGCTGCGATCAACTGGGTACTTAAGGATGTCCTGTCCTCCCTGATGGAAGTGCCCTTTGAAGGGACTTGCCTGTTCATGGACAAAGCTGATTCCACTCTCTAGGCCTTTCCACCCCACCTCACCAACTGCAACAGTTTGTCACTCTTTTCACAGCTTTTGCTGAGGTGTCTGGTATTGCCAGCCTGTCCAGCCTCTTCAGGCAACCAGTCACTTTTGAGGTGAAGGCTGAGGTGCTCACCACCCATGACAAGGTCCATCCTAACATTATACAAACCCCCTCCCCCATCTGTAGCCACACCTCTTTAGAGTGCCTTTGCATCCACTAATTCTTACCAGGTTGGTAAGCGATCATTTTGAACAAGTGGGTCATACAGATTGTTTTCAGGGGATACGCCGTACCCTTCCTTTCTCCCATGCCTGTAGGATGTCTGTTTGCCTATATCTGTCTTACAGGCCCATTAGCACTACCTGAGGTTCATGGTGGAAGAGGAGAATTGTTAGTTTAGTGGGCTTCCCCTTGGTGTCACCAGCAACCCTCTTGTGTTCACGAAAGTGATGGCAACGATGGCTGCAATCCTTCATAGGTCAGGGGTAGTAGTCTTCCCCTGGTTCAACGATTGGATGTTGAAGGTAGGCTCATCCCTGGCAGTCATCAACCACCTCTAGAGCACGGCAAACCTCCTGTCATCTTTGGAGTTCATTGTTAGCGTGCCAAAAACATACCTCACTCCTTCTCAAACGTGCCCTTTCATCAGAGCCATTATGGACCCCCTTGGTTTCGTGCCTTTTCCCTGGGACAGAGAGTCCAAGACATGCAAGCAATGATCCTGATCTTTAGCCTCGGTCCTGCATTACAATGAGGTTGACTTGGAGGCTGCTGGGACTGATGGTTTCCTGTTTCCTGCCAGGTATCGTATGCAGGCTCCTCAGTAGGATCTGAAGGTCCCGGTGAGCCTAACAGCAAGGGGACCTCTTCAGCTGAGTTTAGATTTCTGAGAAGACTGCAAAAGATCTGCCTTGGTGGTTACTAGACCGTGATTGGGCCAGTGGCAGGTCCCTCTCCCTTCCCCACCCAAACCTGACAGTGGTGACTGATGCATCAGTTTTGGATAGGTGAAGCCATCTGGGGGAGGTGGAGATCAGAGGCCCTGGCCTCCAGCAGAGTCCCGGCTTCATATCAACTTCTGGAGCAGCGGGCCATCCATTTGGGGTTGAAAGCCTTCCTTCAGTCCTTCATGGGGAGGAAAGTACAGATGCTCACAGACAACACCACCGCCATGTGGTATGTAGCAAACTGGGCAAGATGGTGTCTCGGAGCCTGTGCTAGGATGCCTGGCACACCTAAAAATGACTGTACCACCTAGGAATTTTCCTGGTGGTGAACCACCTGGCCGGATCATCGAACGCCAGGGTGGAAAGCTCAGCTGTCGGCGCATGGCGGAAAATCTGAAACATAAATGGCAGTTAAAGCAGGGAGTAGCACAGGTTCTCTCCCTCTAATAGGGTTCTGTTTGCTTCCGGAGAGTACACACAATATTAGCACTTACGCATGCTGGAGTTTTCAGGGAGTCTCCTGTTCAAAGACATATTCTGCCTGAAGAGGAACTCAAGACCCCTCTATGCCTTTCCTCCGATACTACTCCTGCTGCAGTTCTCAAGAGAATCAGGACCAACTGTACCCATGCCATCCTAGTGGCTCCAGGTCAGGCACATCCAGAACTCCTAGGCATGACCATATGTTCGCCCATCTGGCTGCCCCTCCAGGAGAACCTGCTATCACCGCATCGGAGCAGGATTCTGCACCCAGGCCTTTGCAATCTCTACCTTCATGCGTGAAGCTTGAGCGGCAACAGCTGAACACCTTCAACTTTCCTCTGGAGATGATTTATATCTCCTTGGCATCCAGGCGTTCCTCAATGAAAACTGTAGTTGCCTGACGGACTAATTTGTGGTTTGGTGTGACTTTGCTTTTGGCTCAGGTAAGGGTTATCTTTCAGCCTTCTTACAGTTGCTAAATTAGCCCTTTTTGTTTAAGTCACTGTTTGTGATGCGGTTTTTGAAAGGGCTGAAACATGTTTCGCCCTTCTCCCTTTGTCATGCCTTAATTTGACCTTAATCTGGTACTGAATTGCCTGATGCACTCCGTTCAGGCCACTTCACCTCTGCCCTTTACTATCAAGACTGTGTTCGTGATTGCCATCACCTAGGCACAGCCTGAGTGAGCTTAAGGCTCTGTGTGCCATCCATCTTAAACTGTTTGTGGACATGGGCATCTTTTCTGCCGAAAGTTGTGACACTGTTCTACGTAGGTCAAACAATCACTCTGCCTCTGTTTTGTGCTCCACCTCATCCCTCTAAGGAGGAGGGAGACTTCATCGCTTGGACCCCAAGAGAGTGCTGAGCTTCTACATAGATCGTACCAAATACCACTGGGTGGTGATCAGCTCTTTGTGGGGTTCTCTGGAGGTTAAAATGGCAAGGCAATGCAGAAGAGATCCATCTCCTGCTGGATCATGCTCTGCATTAACATTTGCTATACAGTAGCAAAGAAGCATCCTCTGAAAGAACTGCATGCACTGCATTGTCACATGAAGTCCCTGTCCTAGACATTTGCAAGCCAGCTACATGTTCGTCCCTCCATACGTTCACAGCACATTATTGCCTAGACAATCAGGTTCGCCAAGAGGAGCACTTTACTCTTTTGGTCCTGCATGACTTCTTTGTTTGAGTCCATCCACAAACCCGCCTCTAAACAGGTATTGCTTTGTATCTTTTCAAAACGTGAGGAATCTACAGCTAGAAGGCTCTATCAGAAGAAAAAGTTACTTAACTTTGATAACACTCTTTCTGGTAGAGAATCTATCTAGTCGCAGATTCCTCGTAGATCCTCCCTTCTTCCTTGTTCTGTGCCACATGACAGCGCCTGCCAGCACATAGATGTACCACTGAAAAATTCTGGATACAGTCTGATACCTGAGGAATATTCAAAGGTGAGATATCCGTGGCTAGATGGAGTCTGTACCAGAAAGTGCATTACCAAAGGTAAGTAACTTGTTCATCAAGTTCAGAACTGGAAATTCAGCGAATTTCTGTTGAATTTAGTTGTACTCGATTGGAAAGCAGAGACTTTACGGTGTTAGCTTTCCTGAGCAAAGACCCTCTGGCTTGGAGATATGGAAAGGTGAACATCCAGGGAGAACAGTCACTGAAACATATGCCTATTTAAAGTCAAGGCCTATAATGGTATAGACACCATAAACGGTGAGCTAAGTACTACAGTTATTACCACCTCAGACATCATTTCTGTTTTTACACACTCTTATCAGAGACTATATATGACACAGTAGTGCAAAACTACAGCAAACTTGAAGGAATACAAGGATGAAATAACCATGGCTTAGATTTAGTGGAGCGATAGAGTGCCTCTCACGACCTGTAAACTACTGAAGAAACTCATATAGCTGTAGACAGTTTAGCCTCTGGCAAAGACCCAGGGTGAGGTAGCTAACCGTTAACTTTCACAAAGCTATAAAAGAGCTACCCTCACCCCGCTTTCTGGCTGTATATAATAAAATGCCACATAGGGGTGTGTTTTCTGACTTTACCCGAGAATCTTATATAATAACCGAGTCTGCCTTCCCTTCAACTTTTGTTATTTAATGTAGCCAATAACATCTTCCAATTTAAACAGCCAGTCATCTAGCTCCACTAATGAGTGTATGATGCTCCCAGTCCAGTCAGGTTTTATGACTAGTACGAGGCCATCCCAAAATATCAGGACACTGTTTGCAGTGATGCATCAAAAAGATTCTGAACTACCCACCATCACCGTATTTTTGGATGCCGAAAAACGTTCAGTATGATTGAATTGCATTTTTTATCATAGTTGTCGAGGCTATGCCTTCGGCATTTGAGCCCTGTGGTGTGGATCAATATATGTAACAAATTCTCCAGACCTTTTGTCCTCAACAGGGGCACCAGGCGGGGCTGCCCGCTATCACAACCTCGGTTTGCAGTGGTGATCAAACCCCCGGCATGACTATTATTGAGCCACAAACACTTGGAATAAAATAGAAACACAAACATTGACTAAAAAGACCAGCCTAATACTTGGAATAATCTCTGCACTGAAGCATAGTTCAGTCAGATTCCTCAGAATCAAGATAAATAAGGATGCAAGTCTTAGGGACATCAATGAATCAATAATAGAAACAATTA
Source organism: Pleurodeles waltl (assembly GCF_031143425.1). Lineage (NCBI taxonomy): Eukaryota > Metazoa > Chordata > Amphibia > Caudata > Salamandridae > Pleurodeles > Pleurodeles waltl. The sequence continues at coordinate 854,582,982 of NC_090444.1, forward strand.
ACATACAGATCGACAGATGAATCAAACTGCTCCCGTCTATATCAGGTAGTATTGCCCTCCTCAAGATGACTGTTCCACCCAAGCTGTTATACGTATTCATACGTTATACGTATTCACCAGGACTCCTATTCGAATGCGACTATTCTTTGCATCATTTTCTGTCTGTCCCTCACTTAGTTGATATGGGCTGGCAAGAGACAGGCCAGACCTGAACTGGGATATAATGATTCTCCCCTTTGAGATGGGTGGATTTTCAGTACCGGATCCAAAAAGATACTGCCTGGTATGAAAGGTTCAGTATATGCTTTATTGGGACTGTCTTCCTTCGCTTATGCCCCCTATAGTAGCCGAAACAGATATAATTGATGGAGACACATTACAGACTCTTTTTAAACATGGACAATTCACACTGAAGCTTCCACTGTTAATGCATGGCACACAGTAGGCAAACAAGCTGACCTAAACAGCTATACTCCTCCAAAGCTCCTTTATTGAAATAATATGACTTTACGTCTGGCCGTCAAAAGTACCACAAGTGAATCATTACAAAACCATGGCATGACACTGACGGTTTACTTATTTCAGGACAGTAAGTCTTTTACTCTGGACCAATTGAAAGGCAAAGGCACCACTAATTTACATGATATATTCATATACTTCAGATTGTCATACTGTAAAAAAAAATCTGAGTTCCTACACTAACCAAAATTGTTTTTTTAGAATCCTACAATTTTTGCATTTCCAAATTGTACAAAATCACCAATGAAAAGAGGACAAAGTTAGACATTCTGGTCAAGCACCATTAAAGAGCAGCTGTTTGAGACCAGTCGTCTGAAGTATGGTTGTGCTGCTGATTACTGTCACACACAGTAGCCAATTAATTTTAAACACAAACTACTACAAATTGAATTTCTTTATAGATTGTATTTTACTCTGACCAAATGCCATAAGCTAGTTTCAATCATAGCACACACTTGCAGGCTATGTCCTACGGCCCAGGTAGATTTTTAACATCTAGCATCATGGTACAGCTATACCTACAATCTGGGAGCAAGTGATGGGTGAAATTTCCACAATTGTTGACCGTGAATTCCAAATTCCTCCCGTGCTGGCTGTTGGGAATACTTAGCCTAAAACGTGCAAATGACTTGCAGCAGACTTGCTGCTCCTAGTAATTAGAGATAGGGCAATTCATTGGATGGCAAGTTCTGCTCTAATGGCAAATAAGTAAAGAGCAGATACTGCTGCAACTTAAAAGCTGGAACAAATGCTGCGCTATAACCTGCTGCAAGCAAGCAAAGAGACATTAATGGCTCTCATAAGAAAGTACTTGGCTTCAGTGTCAGGAAAAAATCTATCCTAAAAGACAAATAGGCTAAGTTGGGGGGTGGTGGACTGACTTGGGGAAGAAGGGATGAACTTTGAAAATGTTGTGGAGAATTGTCTTTTTTTCCTCCAGAAGACACTCCCCCTGTATTTTCTCTTGTCCCAGTGTGGCACCCACTCAATTTTGCTTACCTCTTCGGTGAGGATTAGCGAGAGGCTGGATAATGGTATTCCCCTAATCAGTATTGTGGGATCCATCAACCACTGTAATTCGTTCCAAATCTCATTAGTCACATGTACTGATTTAGAAGATGCCTGACCAGACGGCCCAAGTAAATGCAAACCCAAGGTGCCATGAAAATACAAGATGCCTGAAAAGAGAGAGACAAAAAACAGAAAAAAGGAAATTGCTAACCACCAATTCCAAGGTGCTCTCTGTCTAGAAATACTACTAAAAACCGAGACTTACCTTATGACCATGGACAAAAAGCTATTCCCAAGCTCAAAAATCTCAAATGAGTCTGGAACAGACTTTAGTGAATTCCATATCCTTAGTTGGAACCACATGAGACTTCTCATGCTTGATCAGTAACCCATGGCTTGTCAAAACCTGACAAACCCCTTCCGTATGCTGCTGAACAATGTCCTTTGATGGTAAGTGAATTACCTTATCAACCATATAGGGATGCAGGAAGATAATTCTGCTGTGAAGAAGGGCCACAGTTTGAGCCAAAACTTTTGTCAACCCCCTTGGAGAGAATGTTAACCCGAAGGGTAGAGCCTGAAATAGCCAATGATGAACTTCTTTGTAGAACTTTGTGTAGATTTTGAGGAGTAAATTTGTGAATTGGAAGGTAAATATCCCTCATCCAGTATTGTCATCCCTTCTTCTGGAGTTATCAGTAGACTGATACACTGCAATGTTTGAAACAAATCTACTTTTAGAAAGCAGCTGGAATAGAAATCAGCTTCTTCCTGTGACTTTGACACGGGGCCAATTGCATTCTTTGATACGGATTCTATAATTGCATGTGCCAAACCTGATGTTTCTTGGGATCGTGCTTATAAGTTTGATGTCCAGAATCCAAATCTGGAGGTATCTTCTTGAACTCCAAAAGATATCCTTACCTGCCAGATCCAGGCATCTGAAGCATTTTCTCACTATGCCTGAAGAAAAAAATGAGGCATGTTCCTTCTGGAATTTCACTGAGGAAAGATTCTTAATTATCCGATATTATGTACATTTTAATGATGGGTGAATATAGAATTATGAAGTTGTTTAATATACATAAGCATTTCCAGTAACTGTTAAAGGTTTTTGTATTTTTGGCGCATTTGTTATGTTTCCCACTATGTGCTATATTCCATTTTAAGATGGCTGCAAAATATCACACTCACTTGGGCTTTATGATGGTCTCCTTAGATCTGCAAGCAAGGTGCGAGCGGCGCAATGGAGCTGGAAAAGTTATGCCTAGATACAAGTAGATTCAGCCTAGCTGTACAGCAATGTGATGTTACCAAGAATCCGAGTAGCAAAACGTCTTTTAGGGAAAGCTAATTTAGAGGTTTGTCTCTTAATAAAAGACGCGGCCTCCTGCAAGTAGGGCAAGATAACATTGCTCCCGAGTCTGCACGGAAATCAGTATCTGGGCATCAGCAGTATCATTCCGTTACAGTGTTTTTAAAGAAACTGTCTTGCTACTTCTTTGCTTAACCCATACATGAAAACTCACATGGTGCCACCATCTGTCCCACAATATCGGCTCCCCTTCAGACAGTCACCCAGTGAAGAGCCGATATCAAATGGTGGCAAGGAAAGTAAGATGAAAACCACTGCAAATAGTGGATTTCCAGCTCTTTCTTTGGATGTCTTAAACATCTGTAGTCCATAAACGGGTGTGAAAACACCCCAGGACATCGTTTTTTGTTTTGTTTTTTTAGGAGGCAGTTTGGTGGTGTGGTGAGGGCAAAAGTGCTTCTTGGGTACTTCTCAGCACATGGCCCTGCCCCCACCAAGCCCCTGACCTTTAAGTTCCTCACTCACACCTTCAAAGCCCTACACAACCAAGGTTTAGCATTACTCAACAGCTGCATCTAGCTCCACACACAGACCAGGCACCTATGCTTGGCCACCTCCTCCTGGCTCTTGTGTATCGCCACCCCGGCATCTGCCAAGCCGGGGCTGTGCTTTCTCCTACCTTGGCCCCAAAGCCTAGAATGATCTCCTCTTCTACATCAGGGATGCCATCTCCAGCACACAGTTCCGCATGAAATTGAAAGCCTGGCTCTTCTGATAGGCCCCAGGCTGGCCTGTACCCCAGTCTTAGCTGCCAGGATACCCTGCCGGGTGACGTGAGCGCCACGAAAATGAGCATAATATAGCACATAGTTGCAGTTGTTTGTTAGTTAGTCTGTAATCCTTTGCCACTTTATGAATCTACATAATATTTTTGCATCAAAGACGATTTTTGCAGTTGGAGTAAGGAATCCAAATTTGGAGAGGCTTACTTTTTATCTTGGAGATGTGTAATTCTCAAAGTTACTTAGTAAGAATGTATTCATTCACTGTGCAAAAAATAGTGGTGTGGTTGTGTCCCCTAGGTCCTTCGCAAACAAGGTTCTTGTGATTTTTCACAGAGGAAAATTGTAGGAAAGTGGGTTTTTCCATCTAATCCGCACAGATTGTTATCTTTTGGATCACCTGGTTTTAGACCTTTTACTGTGGTGAGGCCTCATAACCTGGGACTCACCCACATTAAACAAATGGAAAATGGACTGTGCATGTCTACTGCCAGTGTCTGCCTTTTAAGATAAGGCCGCTGCTGCACAGAAAGGTTAATAGGCACTTGGCTGGTTACATGTGGACATGTGTGCACATGCGCATACACACACATGTGAGGGCTGTGCATGGGAGACTCCTGTTGTGCACTGTTCCGGAACTGCACACAGGTAGCCTGGTGACGAAGAGACTATGCAGAGTTAGGTATTGACCTGGGATAGGCCTTATAATGTGGACAAATACTTATAGGGTAAGTCAGTGTGGTTTACTGTCTTGTCTACAGTGACACTCCATTAAAGACTTATGAGAAAGGCTGCCTTAGGACGCAGCTCAGCTTCTCCTTGGTCTACAGACTCCAGAGTTGTACCGATGTACAGTGTAACCTCTGTGCAATTAACAATTCTGCAAAGTCCAAAGACAGATCTGTACAGCTTAAGGCTCATCCAGGAATGCCATATTTCTCTGGCTCAACTCAGGATTAGAGTCTAGGCTTTTTGTCACCCTGCTCCGTTGGGCTAATTACTTTTCTCTCCTGCTGCAGGAACAAAGGCCTCACCACCCCCCCCCCCCCCCAAAAGGAGCAATTAATGCATAAGTAAGCTCCTGAGAAGGAACAAGGTGTGGCTGGTTGCTGTGCATCAGTCAGCCTACAGCCACCCTGTGCCAGGATGAGGGCCTGTCCCAGCCCACTAAACAAAGAAGGGAGCCCAGATCTCTGGAGCCCGGAGGGGGGCTTCTTTGAAGATTTTCTGGGGAAGACCCTGGCAGTGATGTCAGCGAGGGGTGAAGCTGAGGCCAAAGGTTTTCCCTGCTGGACACTCCAGCCCCCACTTAAAAGGTCTTGCACAGAGGAGAAGGCTCTCCCTTGGGTGTGCTTTTCTGCTGGACACTGGAACTGGTGGCAGCCGCCGTGGACAGTGGGACGGAGAAACCCCCTTACTGCCATCTGGCTTAAGGACTCTAACTCTAATTGACCACAGGACCAGTGGGCACTCCCAGGATTAGGGGAGCTAGTCTCCGTACACCCTCTGAGGACCAGTTAGACGAAGACAGGACATCTGTGCAAGGATGGAGAGAATCCCAGCAGAAGACTCCAGTATTGATTGATTACCAACTGAGAATGTGTAGAATGAATATTGCATAAACGAAATAGGGTAATAAAGATTAATAGAAGTCGCTTGCCCTAGTCAACCAACTTGTAGCCAAAATCTGAAAATTAGCTAGCAAACTAATCCTTAGCAGAAAGTGCATGCCCCATCGGTCTATAAAGTGTTTTTTTTTGTAGTATGTAGCAAGACTAATCCCTCTTGAGAATTTGTTTTTGAGTTGTAATTAGCTAATGGAGATTCTGGAGTTTAGTTTACGGTGAACTATAGAAATCAGACTTGAATCTCTAGTCACTGAATATTTGTTTTTATAATTATGTCTATCGGGAAAATATTAGACAGAACAAAAAAGAAAAACACATAAATCATTGTGCATCTCAAATATATATTGATTGTCACCACTTAAGGTATGTCAGTGACAGATTCTGGAGCAGTTGTAACAAAATCCTCCAAGTACCAAAGGTATCAGCTACAATACTAACAAATGGTACTCCTATTGGACACGCTCAGATCTCCATCTGGGAAATAAACTCCAACCTGCATGTGCTTGTAGTCCTTCAATTCTCCTTGACTCTTAAGTCCACCAGGCCATACTCGATAAGACAAATAACATCAGTTTCCCTCTTTTCGGAGGCAGCTGCTGACACTTTCCTCTGTGTGTCTCCTCGCTATATAAATAGCCAACTTAGGCCATCTTCTATGAAACTTAACAAGTCCTCAGATGTAATACCTCTTGTCAAAACAACTGGTGAGATCGGGATTTCAGCATAACAACATCCCTCCAGTGATGAGGCCACTGTGTCCCTGCAGGGCTGGCATGCTAATCTATTTAGGATACAGTGGGCCTCCTGCAATATATACCAAAGGTCCCTCTCACATGAATCAGGACTGCTGAAAGAGACCACTTTGTCAAACTCACAAATTATGAGCATGACTTTTCAACCATTGCTACTTCCACAGTCATATTGGGGTCACTCAGTTCTGAAGTGACACTGGGGCCATTCTTGAATCGTGGGTTTCCTACATTCCAGGACAAACGTATTATGCCTCGCCACCTTGGAGCAGCAGGATGGTCACAGGGAGGCCTTTCTTCATCTAATAACTGCTGATTGTGAGAAAGTAGACTCTTTCTAGCCTTGTTACCCCCACTTTTGGCCTGTTTGTGAGTGTATGTCAGGGTGTTTTCACTGTCTCACTGGGATCCTGCTAGCCAAGGCCCAGTGCTTATAGTGAAAACCCTATGTTTTCAGTATGTTTGTTATGTGTCACTGGGACCCTGCTAGTCAGGACCCCAGTGCTCATAGGTTTGTGACCTATATGTATGTGTTCCCTGTGTGATGCCTAACTGTCTCACTGAGGCTCTGCTAACCAGAACCTCAGTGGTTATGCTCTCTCTGTACAAATTGTCACTAACAGGCTAGTGACCAATTTCACCAATTCACATTGGCATACTGGAACACCCTTATAATTCCCTAGTATATGGTAGTGAGGTACCCAGGGTATTGGGGTTCCAGGAGATCCCTATGGGCTGCAGCATTTCTTTTGCCACCCATAGGGAGCTCTGACAATTCTTACACAGGCCTGCCACTGCAGCCTGAGTAAAATAACGTCCACGTTACTTCACAGCCATTTACCACTGCACTTAAGTAACTTATAAGTCACCTATATGTCTAACCTTTACCTGGTAAAGGTTGGGTGCTAAGTTACTTAGTGTGTGGGCACCCTGACACTAGCCAAGGTGCCCCCACATTGTTCAGGGCAAATTCCCCGGACTTTGTGAGTGCGGGGACACCATTACACGCGTGCACTATACACAGGTCACTACCTATGTATAGTGTCACAAAGGTAACTCCGAACATGGCCATGTGACATGTCTAAGATCATGGAATTGTCACCCCAATGCCATTCTGGCATTGGGGAGACAATTCCATGATACCCCGAGTCTCTAGCACAGACCCGGGTACTGCCAAACTACCTTTCCCGGGGTTTCACTGCAGCTGCTGCTGCTGCTGCCAACCCCTCAGACAGGTTTCTGCCCTCCTGGGGTCCAGGCAGGCTTGGCCCAGGAAGGCAGAACAAAGGACTTCCTCAGAGAGAGGGTGTTACACCCTCTCCCTTTGGAAAAAGGTGTCAGGGATGGGGAGGAGTGCCTCTGGAAATGCTTTGATGGGCACAGATGGTGCCAATCTCTGCCTAAGCCAGTCTACACCGGTTCAGGGATCCCCCAGCCCTGCTCTGGCGCGAAACTGCACAAAGGAAAGGGGAGTGACCACTCCCCTGACCTGCACCTCCCCTGGGAGGTGCCAAGAGCTCCTCCAGTGTGCTCCAGACCTCTGCCATCTTGGAAACAGAGGTGCTGCTGGCACACTGGACTGCTCTGAGTGGCCAGGGCCAGCAGGTGATGTCAGAGACTCCTTCTGATAGGCTCTTACCTGTGTTGCTAGCCTATCCTCCTTCCTAGGTAGCCAAACCTCCTTTTCTGGCTACTTAGGGTCTCTGCTTTGGGGAATTCTTTAGATAACGAATGCAAGAGCTCATCAGAGTTCCTCTGCATCTCTCTCTTCACCTTCTGCCAAGGAATCGACTGCTGACTGCTCTGGAAGCCTGCAAAACCGCAACAAAGTAGCAAAGACGACTACTGCAACCTTGTATCACTGATCCGGCCGCCTTCTCAACTGTTTTCCTGGTGGTGCATGCTGTGGGGGTAGTCTGCCTCCTCTCTGCACTAGAAGCTCTGAAGAAATCTCCCGTGGGTCGACAGAATCTTCCCTCTGCAACCGCTGGCACCAAAAGACTGCATCACCGGTCCTCTGGGTCCCCTCTCAGCACGACGAGCGTGGTCCCTGGAACTCAGAAACTCTGTCCAAGTGACTCCCACAGTCCAGTGACTCTTCAGTCCAAGTTTGGTGGAGGTAAGTCCTTGCTTCCCCACGCTAGACTGCATTGCTGGGTACCGCGTGATTTGCAGCTGCTCCGGCTCCTGTGCACTCTTCCAGGATTTCCTTTGTGCACAGCCAAGCCTGGGTCCCCGACACTCTAACCTGCAGTGTACGATCTTCTGAGTTGTCCTCCGGCGTCGTGGGACCTTCTTTTGTTACTTCGGGTGAGCTCTGGTTCACTCTTCTTCATAGTGCCTGTTCCGGCACTTCTGCGGGTGCTGCTTGCTTCTGAGTGGGCTCTTTGTCTTGCTGGACGCCCCCTCTGTCTCCTCACGCAATTGGCGACATCCTGGCCCTCCTGGGCCACAGCAGCATCCAAAAACCTTAACCGCGACCCTTGCAGCTAGCAAGGCTTGTTTGCGGTCTTTCTGCACGGAAACACCTCTGCAAGCTTCTTCACGACGTGGGACATCCATCCTCCAAAGGGGAAGTTCCTAGTCCTCTTCGTTCTTGCAGAATCCACAGCTTCTACCATCCGTGGCAGCTTCTTTGCACCCTCAGCTGGCATTTCCTGGGCATCTGCCCACTCCCGACTTGAGTGTGACTCTTGGACTTGGTCCCCTTGTTCCACAGGTACTCTCGTCTGGAAATCCATCGTTGTTGCATTGCTGGTGTTGGTCATGACGTCGCTTAGCAACAACTCGGATACGGAAGACGCGTCTTGAATGAGTCACGCTGCAGTGTCAGCAATAGTAGGACGCGGCGGATTTAATAAAACGGTGCCGATACGAGCTGCACTGTATGGTTTTGAGGTAACAAACACAAGCAACCTGGGCCAGCGTTTTCAATTCTTCGAGAATGACATACAGGATTTGTTTCCTCTGTTGTTCCTACAACTAAGAACCACTTTTTGCCCTTCTCCAGTCCCGATGAGGCCCTAAATCAGTAGGCCGAAACGCGTTGACTTCCCTGTATTGCAAGGTTATTGGGCTTGTCAAATAATGGACTAGATTGCAAAGACTTGAAACACGCGATATCACGTTTGTGTGAAAGAAAAACACAATACGTTGATAGTTAAGTGTACGAAAAGCCTAGTATCTGAGCAAAGAGCAGTGGATCACATGTGGAATTACACTATAGTGACCACTATTGTAATGCGTAGGGCACCATCTTAGGATGGTTTTTATTGTCAAATCTTAAATCTTATATGTGGTCGATTGTGCGTGCATTGTGAGTAATATTGTATGTATACTTATTTATGTGATGTTTACTAAATCATATTTGTTTACCATAGATACTTTTTGCTACATTAAATTTTTTTTTTAAATAAATATGTAAAGAAATAAATCCATAAGTAACAGAATTAAGGACTGTTCTTACAATTTAGGATTGAATTTGTCCCTACCTGTCATTGTTTTTCTGTTTTGATGGTGTTGGTCTTCCTTGCAGAATTCCCCTATCACGACTTCTGTGCTCTCTGGGGAACTTAGGTGCACTTTACACCTACTTTTCAGGGTCTTTGGGTGGGCTATTTTTCTAACCCTCACTGTTTTCTTACAGTCCCAGCGACCCTCTACAAGCTCACATAGGTTTGGGGTCCATACGTTATTCGCATTCCACTTTTGGAGTATATGGTTTGTGTTGCCCCTATACCTATGTGCTCTCATTGCAATCTATTGTGACTGTACATTGCTTGCATTGCTTTCTATTGCTATTACTGCATATTTTTGGTATTGTGTACATATATCGTGTGTATATTTGCTATCCTCATACTGAGGGTACTCACTGAGATACTTTTGGCATATTGTCATAAAAATAAAGTACCTTTATTTTAAGTATATCTGTGTATTGTGTTTTCTTATGATATTGTGCATATGACACCAGTGGTATAGTAGGAGCTTCACACGTCTCCTAGTTCAGCCTAAGCTGCTCTGGTAAGCTACCATTTTCTATCAGCCTAAGCTGCTAGACACCTCTTCTACACTAATAAGGGATAACTGGACCTGGTGCAGAGTGTAAGTACCCCTTGGTACCACTACAAACCAGGCCAGCCTCCTACACTGATCCTCTGCCTCTCAGTCCTCCCTGCATCTTGTTCGGCAGCAAGCATTTGGCTCCACTGCAATCTTCTTCTGTTACTCTCTGCCTGAATCCTTGTGCTCTCTCCATCTGAAGATCTGGCAGATGGTGAGAAGGAGTCCATATGTGTAGGAGGCTGGACTGGCTTGTAGTGGGTACCAAGGGGTACTTACACCTTGCACCAGGCCCAGGTATCCCTTATTAGTGTATAGGGTGTCTAGCAGCTTAGGCTGATAGATAATGGTAGCTTAGCAGAGCAGCTTAGGCTGAACTAGGAGACGAGTGACGCTTCTACAGTACCACTAGTGTCACTTGCACAATATCATAAGAAAACACAATACACAGATATACTAAAAATAAAGGTACTTTATTTTTATGACAATATGCCAAAGTATCTCAGAGTGTACCCTCAGTATGAGGATAGCAAATATACACAAGATATATGTACACAATACCAAAAATATGCAGTATAGTCTTAGAAAACAGTGCAAACAATGTGTAGTTACAATAGGATGCAATGGGGACACATAGGGATAGGGGCAACACAAACCATATACTCCAAAAGTGAAATGCGAACCACGAATGGACCCCAAACCTATGTGACCTTGTGGGGGTCGCTGGGACTATTAGAAAATAGTAAGGGTTAGAAAAATAGCCCACCCCAAGACCCTGAAAAGTGAGTGCAAAGTGTACTAAAGTTCCCCAAAGGACATAGAAGTCGTGATAGGGGAATTCTGCAGGAAAGACACAAACCAGCAATGCAACAACGATGGATTTCCAGTCGAGGGTACCTGTGGAACAAGGGGACCAAGTCCAAAAGTCACAAGCAAGTCGGAGATGGGCAGATGCCCAGGAAATGCCAGCTGTGGGTGCAAAGAAGCTGCTACTGGACAGTAGAAGCTGAGGATTCTGCAGGAACGACAAGGGCTAGAGACTTCCCCTTTGGAGGATGGATCCCCCACTCCGTGAAGAGTCGTGCAGAAGTGTTTTCCCGCCGAAAGACCGCCAACAAGCCTTGCTAGCTGCAAATCGTGCGGTTAGGGTTTTTGGATGCTGCTGTGGCCCAGGAGGGACCAGGATGTCGCTAATTGCGTCTGGGGACAGAGGGGGCGTCGAGCAAGACAAGGAGCCCTCTCAGAAGCAGGCAGCACCCGCAGAAGTGCCGGAACAGGCACTACGAAGAAGAGTGAAACGGTGCTCACCCGAAGTTGCACAAAGGAGTCGCCGGAGGGCCACTTAGAAAGTCGTGCAATGCAGGTTAGAGTGCCGTGGACCCAGGCTTGGCTGTGCACAAAGGATTTCCGCTGGAAGTGCACAGAGGCCGGAGTAGCTGCAAAAGTCACGGTTCCCAGCAATGCAGTCTGGCGTGGGGAGGCAAGGACTTACCTCCACCAAACTTGGACTGAAGAGTCACTGGACTGTGGGAGTCACTTGGACACAGTTGCTGGATTCAAGGGACCTCGCTCGTCGTGCTGAGAGGAGACCCAGGGGACCGGTGATGCAGTTCTTTGGTGCCTGCGGTAGCAGAGGGAAGATTCCGTCGACCCACGGGAGATTTCTTCGGAGCTTCTAGTGCAGAGAGGAGGCAGACTACCCCCACAGCATGCACCACCAGGAAAACAGTCGAGAAGGCGGCAGGATCAGCGTTACAGAGTTGCAGTGGTCGTCTTAGCTACTTTGTTGCAGTTTTGCAGGCTTCCAGCGCGGTCAGCAGTCGATTCCTTGGCAGAAGGTGAAGAGAGAGATGCAGAGGAACTCGGATGAGCTCTTGCATTCGTTATCTAAGGAATTCCCCAAAGCAGAGACCCTAAATAGCCAGAAAAGAGGGTTTGGCTACTTAGGAGAGAGGATAGGCTAGCAACACCTGAAGGAGCCTATCAGAAGGAGTCTCTGACGTCACCTGCTGGCCCTGGCCACTCAGAGCAGTCCAGTGTGCCAGCAGCACCTCTGTTTCCAAGATGGCAGAGGTCTGGAGCACACTGGAGGAGCTCTGGGCACCTCCCAGGGGAGGTGCAGGTCAGGGGAGTGGTCACTCCCCTTTCCTTTGGCCAGTTTCACGCCAGAGCAGGGCTAAGGGGTCCTTGAACCGGTGTAGACTGGCTTATGCAGAAATGGGCACCATCTGTGCCCATGAAAGCATTTCCAGAGGCTGGGGGAGGCTACTCCTCCCCTGCCTTCACACCTTTTTCCAAAGGGAGAGGGTGTAACACCCTCTCTCTGAGGAAGTCCTTTGTTCTGCCTTCCTGGGCCAAGGCAGGCTTGACCCCGGGAGGGCAGAAACCTGTCTGAGGGGTTGGCAGCAGCAGCAGCTGCAGTGAAACCCCTGAAAAGGCAGTTTGGCAGTACCCAGGTCTGAGCTACAGACTCGTGGGATCATGGGATTGTGCCAACAATGCCAGGATGGCATAGAGGGGGCAATTCCATGATCTTAGACATGTTACATGGCCATATTCGGAGTTACCATTGTGAAGCCACACATAGGTATTGACCTATGTGTAGTGCACGCGTGTAATGGTGTACCCGCACTCACAAAGTCCGGGGAATTTGCCCTGAACTATGTGGGAGCACCTTGGCTAGTGCCAGGGTGCCCACACACTAAGTAACTTTGCACCTAACCTTTACTAAGTAAAGGTTAGACATATAGGTGACTTATAAGTTACTTAAGTGCAGTGAAAATGGCTGTGAAATAATGTGTGCATTATTTCACTCAGGCTGCAGTGGCAGGCCTGTGTAAGAATTGTCGGAGCTCCCTATGGGTGGCAAAAGAAATGCTGCAGCCCATAGGGATCTCCTAGAACCCCAATACCCTGGGTACCTCAGTGCCATATACTAGGGAATTATAAGGGTGTTCCGGTATGCCAATGTGAATTGGTGAAATTGGTCACTAGTCTGTTAGTGACAATTTGGAAAGAAATGAGAGAGCATAACCACTGAGGTTCTGGATAGCAGAGCCTCAGTGAGACAGTTAGTCATAACACAGGTAACACATTCAGGCACACTTATGAGCACTGGGGCCCTGGCTGGCAGGGTCCCAGTGACACATACAACTAAAACAACATATATACAGTGAAAAATGGGGGTAACATGCCAGGCAAGATGGTACTTTGCTACAATATGCTACCAACTTGTTCTTTAGAAGGAGGGGGGGGTCATGAAATCCAGCTCTGCACACAGATCAGCTCTGCAGCACAACCATTTCAGGTTCTTCTTGGGACACATGGAGCCTTGATCTCTAGTCTTGGGGGCAATACATTGGTCTCTGCGTGTGGACCTCGGATATAACACCATCTGTAAGCACACATGGCCACACTCAACTCTTGATTGATGCTTATATCGATGCACTGTGAGTGATGAGTTTAGCAAATGTAATTTTGACTAAATTGATTCTGCCTTTGATTGTCGGGGCTACTGTCCAATGGAGCCACCTCAAATTGAACGCCTCCAAAACGGACACATTCATCTGATGGTATACAACCACTTCCAAAAATATCTAAGGAGGTAAAAACCATTGTAATTACCATGGCAGGGACGGCAAAATATCAGTGAATCTACAAGTGGATAAGGCTGCCCAATCAAGCTTTTTCACAATGAAAACACTGCAACATGTCTTTCTGCAACTAGGGTTCCCACACAAGGTTCAAGCTACCATATCTCTTGTTCTATCAACACTGGACTGCGCTAATGATCTGTATCATGGCTTAACCTTGTCAACTATGAGAAGACTGCAAAGAATTCCTAATGCTTCCACTAGGTTCCTCTCCTGTATGTAAAGCCACAAGCATGCATCTCCCCTTCCTTAAGGGCACTACACTGGTTGCCAGAAAGTCCTCTTTCAGGCTGCCTTGTATCACAAAGCAATATATGGCAAAGGACCACTCTTCATCAGGAAGAAAATCACCAAATACTTACAACAAAGGTAACTATGCTCCGGAATGGTTCCCTGCCTCATAATTCCTTCACAATTTATACATACAAGAAATACAGCATGGGTGGAACATCTTTGTTCAGGAAGCCAAACTATTACATTCTCCACCCACAAACATAAGATCCACAGACAACCATAAGATCCACAGACAACCATCTCCACTTCAGAAAATTATTCAAGAGTAGGCTTTTCCCTACATGACAACTATACTTGTAACTCAAGAATATACCACAAAAGTATACTCAGATATGACAAACTATACTTCGCACAGTATGGAAAAAAAGCTGTGTTTACCCAAGTATACATCATTGTGCTTTTACCTATGCTTCGTTTTATAAGCAGATATATTTATATATGGAAAAAAACACAAAATACATGTATATATCAGACCATGTCAAAATTGCTGCTTTTGTGTACATATAGGTGCGTGTATGAAGGGTTATACCTGCTACTAATAACTACAATGTGGAATGTGTATATTTATGTATATGTAAGCGAATTACAGGTAAAGGAAACCATAAAAATGTACAACAAGATAAATGTGGACAGCAGGCTAGGGAGTATTGCCACTTCAATGTACATGTGGGTATTTACATTGAGGGTTTAATCAAGCAAACATAACTTTACCATGCATCATGTGTATATGTATGTATAAATTAATTACATTTTGATATTAAAAAACAAACAAAAACTCTTCTGCCCTTCCCATCCCTCCTCCCTGTCATCCCAAACCTTCATGCACTCTCATTCTTCACACACGTTCACCCCTTCTTTTAGCCATGCCACCCAACAAACAAGCAGACAGGACCACTACTTATTAAAAAAAAAAAACTGCTACTTATACTTTTCAAATCCATTCCTATCATTCTATCCCTACTCCACGTATCAGTCCGCTCCGATCATGCTATACCTACATGAAAAAGAGCACACACCTAGCACAAGTAATGCACAAGAAAAAAAAGTACTTACTACTAATCTTGGTTTCTGGAGTAGCCGAAAAGCATTTCAGTGCCTCGTCAAGGGTTGTAAGCCCTATATAAATACATTTACAAAAAGTCATAAATAACTGCATTTTTGTCAGTATAGCTTGCAGAGTGTCAAACCTCTAAATATTTTACAATATTTATAAGAAATTAAATTGATAGTTTGTGATATTAGCAGTGATAACCTGGTTCTTAACTTTGCTCAGCACATATTTTGAGACACAGCAGTAAATGCCACTGTTGCATTGCATTATTGTTGGACCCTGCGTATGAATTGCAATATCATCTACAAATACGGTGTGTTGTTTTAAATACTTCAAATACATACAAATTAGAAACATAGTAACAAACATTACTGATACTGATTTTTATTTTCTATTCAAAAGTTTTTATTAAGAGGTTGCATTTGTAAGAAAGACCCACAAATACAACTTAATTATTATCCAACTTAGCAACAATAGTTTTGAGCTATTGAAAATATTACATATACAAATGTTAGAGCATTGACATCTCACACTATTGACTGCCCAGTGGTCAACCTTTATAGAATGCATAACTGTACCGTACAAGAAATTCAAATTAAATGTTTTCGAATTAGAGTGAGGAACAGATAAAAAGAAGAAAGCGAGAGTGTACCATTCGAGTCTGGATTGGTTGGTCCATGAAGATGGTGTTTAAAAGTAGCAATAAAGAAGGAAAATAATGTTTCCTATAGAGAATAGAGAGATCATGAGTACGTAAATGCAGTGTTATTAACATTAGGGAGATTATGCAGATATGTTTTGTGAAGACAGACATTACAAAATTCAATTACTTTAAAGAGGAGAAGAGATTTTCAAAAGCATATATTGTCAGCACTTTTAGCAAAGCATAACCAAGCCCATCACATGTGACGCATGTTTCCTCTCTGAGAGAATCTGTTTTGTTGT
The DNA here is from genome assembly GCF_031143425.1 of Pleurodeles waltl. Classification (NCBI taxonomy): domain Eukaryota; kingdom Metazoa; phylum Chordata; class Amphibia; order Caudata; family Salamandridae; genus Pleurodeles; species Pleurodeles waltl. The sequence continues at coordinate 854,598,988 of NC_090444.1, forward strand.
TAGGCAGACATAGGGTCACCAAGTAAAAGGTCATTGGAGTGTCAAAGCTGGATTTCCATGGAGATAAAGAAATACCTAGCAAGGCTATTGTAGCGTCCATCGCAATTTAAATTTAGATCTTTGAGGCAACATGGCCTAGTTTGTTGAGTTTCTCTAACACAGTGGTTCCCAACCTGTGGTCTGGGGACCACTAGGGGTCTGCAAAGCCTCCTTAGGGAGTCTGCGAAAGCTTAGAAAATTAAATATTCTTAACAGATAAGGTCCCCAGCTTTAAGTAATAACTCAGTGGGGGAGTCTCTGAATCCAATCATGATTCAGTGGGGGTCCCTGGGTTCCAGTAATGATAGTGGGGGGCCCAGAGAAGTCAAAAGGTTGGTAACTACTGCTGTAACAGGGTCTGAAGGTCTGGAGTGTGAGCATGTCCTAATTTTCCCTGATATAGAGTCAAGTTTTAAGAATTTTAGAGACATTGTGTTTGTTGTAATTCAGCAAATAAAGTGAGATTATTATTTTTAGAACCTATATCATGTATTATGTTGATGTCTTCAGATGCCCAATCTACCCTGGAAATCATACTAATGTCAATTGTGATGTCTTTATTATGCCACAGGTATGCTTATTCAGATTTTGGCATTTGAATTTGAAGTTTTTTACCTAGTCTCCCTAATGCATTAAGACTGTCATTGATGATGGTGTGGGAGTGATCAAGGTTAAGGATAATACAGTCATGATTGCAGCACTCAGTGCATGTAGCCAGAGGATATCCCTCAATAGGGAGCCAAACACGTATTTTATGAATGTGTGACGTAAGCCACCTTGAGCTTTGTCTGGTCAGGAAGGCATCTCATAAAATCAGGGAATTTTACACCCCCATCCCCTCTTTTTCCCCCAGTCTGAGCTTATTTAGAGATATTCTCATTTTTTGTTTCTCTAGACTATATTAAGATATCAATTTGTCAGTTGGTTTGGAGAAGATCTGACTAAATCTCACTGGGAGCATGTTGGTTGGAAAATTAACCAGAGGAGGCTAGATCATCATCTTTATGAAACTGAGTTGACAGTTAATTCTACAATGAAATGTTTTTTCAGTGACAGAAGGGTCTCCATGAGGAGTACTTTTATACTCTCCCTGCATCAATAAACCTAAAGATCCTACTGGATGAGTGGTCTACTGGTTATGTACCCTTTCCATTACAGGGCTACAGTCAAATATATTGACAGAACAGTCATAATGGCCTGTAAGGGCACATATACGAGGAAGAAGTGACACAGGGCTGGGCAGTTTGCAAACTACATGTTCAGTGGCTCCAAGTTTACTGCAAAAAGGACTGGGTATACACCATTTCACAAACTGGCCTGTTGCACATAGAAGGATTTTAACATGAATCAACTAGACTAATTAGTATTTCTTGGTATAGTTTGGACATGTCAGCTCAGACATGTTATTAACACTATCCATCCCCCTCCGAGTCAATAAAAACTGTTGAATGTTGTAGTCTCCTCCAATGCACACAGTTTATCAACTGTTTCTCTCAGGGAACTCAACCTCTCACACAGGCTTCAGATGCAGCTGATCCCTCTCAAATCAACACTTTCTCCCATTTCCATGCCTTCACTCTAAGCTTCATCAAGCCTGGCCTCATTACTTGTCTTGAAAATGTAAATATCAGTAGTTCATTTGTTGTTTGGTCCAAAACGACTCCACAGATCACACCAACACCAAAATCCTGCCACTTTCTGCCAGTAAAAGCAAAGATGAACTTTAAAGTAATGTGACTCGTACACAAGATATGTTCCATGGCCACTCATAGAGCCATCCTGCAAAATTGTCCTTCCCACCCTACTAGGAGCCTCAGGTGTGCTAACCAGGGCCCTTTACCGACTTGACCTTTCAGAGAAAGCAGACTTAGCAGTTAATTTGTCCAAGGCTTCTCACTGAAAAGTTCCATGCTTCTACAGCTGACTGGGAAATTACTACTTTTGATTGAGAAGCCCCTTAAATACTCACCTCTTCACTCTTGCATGTGGATAGCAATAGTTTCTCCAGACAGATTGTATATCCTGCCTGATCAGGCATCTAAGGCCTTTTTACCTTGCTCTTTCAATGATTTTAATATTGCTTGAGACGTATTCAATGATGGGTTATCTCTAGGTCCTGGCCATTGCTGTTGGTTGATCAACTGGTTCACCACCAGGCATACAGTCATACAACTCACCTCTCCCTCTGACAAGAACCTAAAGAGCTCTGAGGCCGATACATGGTGGCCAGTAGCACTTTAAAGATTCCATAAAATAAAAATACTTATTTAATAAAAGTCAGCCAATAGACCTTTGTCACAGTAGATGTGTTATTTAGAACATTAGTCAGTATGTTAATATATTCACATGAAGTTTTCAGATATACATGGGTTTGTAAATGTTCACCTGGAAGGATGTGGAACCCTTTAAAGCCCAACTAAAGTTTTAATGTTTTTCTTTACATTTAGCTTATTAAAACTACCACCTTGCCAATATAAAGCATGGAGCAATATGCCTTTGCTGTTTTATTAGAAGCACTTCCACATATTTGTTCATTTTGTCTCTAGTGTATATGTAGGTGATAAAAGCATTAATAAGCCAGAGAGCATGTGCAGCATTGGGAAAACGTTTTCTTTATTATCGTCCTAAACTATGTGTTCTAGATCTTGAACTGACAAACCAGGCAAGTCCCATTTCTCTGCTGAATTAATAGTACAATCACTACCAAAGCTTTGGTTAGGACATTGCTTCAATAGTATATTTGTTTTATTTTTAACCTCTTAGAACTTTGGGTCTACAAGACCTCTAGTGGGTTTTGTATTAGGCTTTGGTTAAAGACTTCTAACTGCAGATTTCTCACCTCAGAATATTCCCCAGGCATTAGACTGTGTTGGAAAAATCTTAAGCGGTACCTCTTCATGCCGGTAAGTGGTATCTATCCTCTTCGGATCGAAAGCAACGTGCGCAGTTCCTATTTAGGTGCCATCCCAGTGTACTGATACTACTTTCTTTCTTTCTCCACCAGCACTCCCGATCTGGAGCGTTGCTGCTGTCATTTTTTTAAATCACTTTTTCAAACTTTTTGTTGATTTATTTTATTAAATTTTTTTAAAAACTTTGCTCCCAATATGCTAAGGACATGTCCCCTAATAGCCCACTGTTTTAAAGCCTTTTGGGGAATCTCGCATAAAGATATCTGTTTCTGATCCAGACTTTGTCTGTCAGTGGTTCCTTGTGTCAGACCACGACTCCAGGGCCTGAGCCGACTGTCAGTTGGTGCACCTGAAGGCAATACGGGAGCAAGCCATGAATCTCACATAAAAGGTACTACGTCGTTCCCACTCCTGAGGAAAATTTAAGTCCTGGTCATCGAGTTGGTCTCGCAGTCAGTTGTCTTCTAAGTCCAGGTAGTTTTCCATTCCAAGTCATTGCCATCTAAGTCAGGTAAATCAAAGCAACACAAGAGGTCTTTATCCTAGCATCCTTTGCCTTCTCTCCCTTGATTTTGTGCTGCTAAGCCCTGCTCCCCCACTCCTCCCCCAGAGCCAGAGGCTGGGTCCACTCAGCGCCTCCCTGACTTCTTCAAAGTATGAGCAATCCCTGCCCAAGTTAAGGAGTTTTATTTGGCCATGCACTGCATAATTGGGCCATCGGCTCCCTCTGGCACGCCTTTGGATTTAAGACCAACATCTTTACAGAAATGCTCCAACCAGGGCTATCCCCTTAGGAGCCCCTGCTTCTCTTCAACAAAGCCCTTGGGGCACTCTCCTTGAGGCTTGGGCCAAGCTCTGCACAGGTGTTCCACTGCACATGATTGTGTATCATTGACACCCCACTCCTGGGGACCAAACTTTACTCACCTGGTACCCAACGCTTCAGAGCCTGGTGGACCAGGCCTCAACTTTCAAACTTTATCCTACTACGTTCCCCAGCGCTCCACCAGACAGTAGTTCAACAGGCTGGACACCTTTGAAAAGAGAAACTTCTCTTCCACCAGCCTAGCATTGCCATCAGGGAACACTTTATGCCTCTCGAACCAATACTTACACATCTTATGGGACATGGTTGTTGTAGGAGGCTGGCCTGGCTTGTAGTGGGTACCAGAGGTACTTACACCTTGTGCCAGGTCCAGTTATCCCTTATTAGTGTAAAAGAGGTGTTTCTAGCAGCTGAGGCTGATAGAAGGTAGCTATGGCAAAGCAGCTTAGGCTGAACTAGGAGACATGTAAAGCTCCCACTATACCACTGGTGTCATATGCACAATGTTATAAGAAAACACAATACACAGATATACTAAAAATAAAGGTACTTTATTTTTATGACAATATGCCAAAAGTATCTCAGTGAGTACCCTCAGTATGAGGATGATAAATATACACAAGATATATGTACACAATACCAAAATTATGCAGTAATAGGAAAAGGAAGTAATGCAAGCAGTGTAAAGTTACAATAGATTGCAATAGGAGCACATAGTTATAGGGGCAATACAAACAATATACTCCAAAAGTGGAATGCGAACCACGAATGCACCCCAAACCTATGTGAGCTTGTAGAGGGTCACTGGGACTGTAAGAAAAAAATGAGGGTTAGAAAAATAGCCCACCCTAAGACCCTGTAAGGTAGGTGTAAAGTGCACCTACAACCCCCAGAGAGCACAGAGGTCGTGATAGGGGGCTTCTGCAAGGAAGACAACACCAGCAAAGCAACAACAGTGGATTTCCGGACCGGAGTACCTGTAAGACAAGGGGACCAAGTCCAAGAGTCGCGACAGTGTAGAGAGTGGGCAGGAGCCCAGGAAATGCCAGCTGAGGGTGCAAGGAAGCTGCCACCGGATGGAAGAAGCTTGGTGTTTTGCAAGAACGAGGAGGACTAGGAGCTTTCCCTTTGGAGGATGGATGTCCCACGTCGTGAAGAAGCTTGCAGAGGTGTTCCCACGCAGAAAGACCGCAAACAAGCCTTGCTAGCTGCAAGGGTCGTGGTTAGGGTTTTTGGATGCTGCTGTGGGCCAGGAGGGACCAGGATGTCGCCACTTGGATGAGGAGACAGAGGGGGCATCCAGCAAGTCAGGGAGCCCTCACAGAAGCAGGCAGCACCCGCAGAAGTACCGGAACAGGCACTTAGAAGAGGAGTGAACCGGAGTCCACGCGAAGTCACAAAAGGGAGTCCCACGATGCCGGAGGACAACTCAGAAGGTTGTGCACTGCAGGTTAGAGTGTCTGTAGGAGGCTGGCCTGGCTTGTAGTGGGTACCAAGGGGTACTTAAACTCTGTACCAGGTCCAGTTATCCCTTATTAGTGTAGAAGAGGTGTTTCTAGCAGCTTACGCTGATAGAAGGTAGCTATAGCAGAGCATCTTAGGCTGAACTAGGAGACATGCAAAGCTCCTACTATACCACTGGTGTCATATGCACAATATCATAAGAAAACACAATACACAGATATACTAAAAATAAAGGTACTTTATTTTTATGACAATATGCCAAAAGTAGCTCAGTGAGTACCCTCAGTATGAGGATGCCAAATATACACAAGATATATGTACACAATACCAAAAATATGCAGTAATAGCAAAAGGAATTAATGCAAGCAACGTAAAGTTACAGTAGATTGCAATAGGAGCACATAGGTTTAGGGGCAACACAAACCATATACTCCAAAAGTGAAATGCGAACCACGAATGGACCCCAAACCTATGTGAGCTTGTAGGGGGTCACTGGGACTGTAAGGAAACAGTGAGGGTTAGAAAAATAGCCCACCCCAAGACCCTGAAAAGTAGGTGTAAAGGGCACCTATATTCCCCAGAGAGCACAGAAGTCGTGATAGGGGAATTCTGCAAGGAAGACCAACACCAGCAATGCAACCAAAGTGGATTTCTGGACGAGAGTACCTGTGGAACAAGGGGACCAAGTCCAAGAGTAGCGACAATGTCGAGAGTGGGCAGATGCCCAGGAAATGCCAGCTGAGGGTGCAAAGGAGCTGCCACCGGATGGTAGAAGCTGTGGATTCTGCAAGAACGAAGAGGGCTAAAAACGTCCCCTTTGGAGGATGGATGTCCCACGTCGTGAAGAAGCTTGCAGAGGTGTTCCCACGCAGAAAGACCGCAAAGAAGCCTTGCTAGCTGCAAGGGTCGCAGTTAGGGTTTTTGGATGCTGCTGTGGACCAGGAGGGACCAGGATGTCGCCACTTGGATGAGGAGACAGAGGAGACACCCAGCAAGTCAGGGAGCCCTCACAGAAGCAGGCAACACAGGCAGAAGTACCAGAACTTGCACTTGGAAGAGGAGTGAACCGGAGCTCACCCGAAGACACAAAAGGGAGTCCCACGACGCCGGAGGACAACTCAGGAGATCGTGCACTGCAAGTTAGTGTCGGGGACCCAGGCTTGGCTGTGCACAAAGGAAATCCTGGAAGAGTGCACAGGAGCTGGAGCAGCTGCAAATCACGCGGTACCCAGCAATGCAGTCTAGCGTGCGGAGGCATGGACTTACCTCCACCAAACTTGGACTGAAGAGTCACTGGACTGTGGGAGTCACTTGGACAGGGTTGCTGAGTTCCAGGGACCACACTCGTCGTGCTGAGAGGGGACCCAGAGGACCGGTGATGCAGTCTTTTGTTGCCTGCGGTTGCAGGGGGAGGATTCCGTCGACCCACAGGAGATTTCTTCAGAGCTCCTGGTGCAGAGAGGAGGCAGGCTACCCCCAGAGCATGCACCACCAGGAAAACAGTTGAGAAGGCGGCAGGATCAGCGATACAAGGTTGCAGTAGTCGTCTTTGCTACTTTGTTGCGGTTTTGCAGGCGTCCTGAGCAGTCAGCGGTCGATCCTTTGGCAGAAGGTGAAGAGAGAGATGCAGAGGAACTCTGATGAGCACTTGCATTCGTTATCTGAAGAATTCCCCAAAGCAGAGACCCTAAATAGCCAGAAAAGGAGGTTTGGCTACTTAGGAAGGAGGATAGGCTAGTAACACACGTAAAAGCCTATCAGAAGGAGTCTCTGACGTCACCTGATGGCACTGGCCACTCAGAGCAGTCCAGTGTGCCAGCAACACCTCTGTTTCCAAGATGGCAGAGGTCTGGAGCACACTGGAGGAGCTCTGGGCACCTCCCCTGGGAGGTGCAGGTCAGGGGAGTGGTCACTCCCCTTTCCTTTGTCCAGTTTCGTGCCAGAGCAGGGCTGGGGATCCCTGAACCGGTGTAGACTGGCTTATGCAGAGATGGGCACCATCTGTGCCCATCAATGCATTTCCAGAGGCTGGGGGAGGCTACTCCTCCCCAGCCCTGACACCTTTTTCCAAAGGGAGAGGGTGTAACACCCTCTCTCTGAGGAAGTCCTTTGTTCTGCCTTCCTGGGCCAGGCCTGGCTGGACCCCAGGAGGGCAGAAACCTGTCTGAGGGGTTGGCAGCAGCTGCAGTGAAACCCCGGGAAAGGCAGTTTGGCAGTACCCGGGTCTGTGCTAGAGACTCGGGGGATCATGGAATTGTCTCCCCAATGGCATTGGGGTGACAATTCCATGATCTTAGACATGTTACATGGCCATGTTCGGAGTTACTATTGTGACGCTGTACATAGGTAGTGACCTATGTATAATGCATGTGTGAAATGGTGTCCCTGCACTCACAAAGTCCGGGGAATTTGCCCTGAACGATGTGGGGGCACCTTGGCTAGTGCCAGGGTGCCCACACACTAAGTAACTTAGCACCCAACCTTCACCAGGTGAAGGTTAGACATATAGGTGACTTATAAGTTACTTAAGTGCAGTGGTAAATGGCTGTGAAATAACATGGACGTTATTTCACTCAGGCTGCAGTGGCAGGCCTGTGTAAGAATTGTCAGAGCTCCCTAGGGGTGGCAAAAGAAATGCTGCAGCCCATAGGGATCTCCTGGAACCCCAATATCCTGGGTACCTCAGTACCATATACTAGGGAATTATAAGGGTGTTCCAGTATGCCAGTGTGAATTGGTGAAATTGGTCACTAGCCTGTTAGTGACAATTTGTAAAGAAGAGAGAGCATAACCACTGAGGTTCTGGTTAGCAGAGCCTCAGTGAGACAGTTAGGCATCACACAGGGAACACATACACATAGGCCACAAACTTATGAGCACTGGGGTCCTGGCTGTCAGGGTCCCAGTGACACATAACAAACATACTGAAAACATAGGGTTTTCACTATGAGCACTGGGCCCTGGCTAGAAAGATCCCAGTGAGACAGTGAAAACACCCTGACATATACTCACAAATAGGCCAAAAGTGGGGGTAACAATGTTAGAAAGAGGCTACTTTCTCACACAACCCCCCCCCCCCCATACGAAGGACAATAAGGCTAACCTTGGCCAGTTGAGACTTTATTGTCTAAGTGGTGATAAATAGAGAGTAGCTCTGCAATAGACTAGTTACTCCCTTTATCATCCACTATATGGTTACTTCCCTGTGGGGATGTAAACCACCCTGTTTGAAGTTTTTTAGCTAAGCAACAATGTGAATATATATTTTCAGAGTTTCTATCAGTAGGTTTTAGTTTAGAACAGTGGGAATTGTCCACTGGACCTATTTCTAGTGATGAGAATGCCAGACAGGGATGCTGTCTCAGTAAAGCCATAGCTGGGCAAAAACATTGTCCATATGGCTGTAAGAGAGAACAGGGTTGCTGTTTCTCTTGAGTTGGAGCAGGGCAGGGATGCTGTCCTATGAGCTCCACACTAGGGCAGGGCTGCTGTCCTAAGTGTTGTGAGGCAGTGCAGGGTTTCTGCACTAAAGTTTCTCTGGGAGGGTTGGAGGGATGCTCCATGTTAACTAAAATGGTGCTCTTTTTCTCACCAATATTAGTTATCCCACAGAGAGGTACTTCCACCTCAGGGAGTACAGCTATGCCAGCTGATGATTCCCTTGGAACAGGTGCCACCCCAGGAGAGGTTTCTCCCACCACAGGAATGGTATCCTGAATGGCAGGGTGGTTAGGGGATACTGTGATACGCTTTTTACCTGTTGTTGGAGAGGGATCCTGTGTTATCAAGTTTTCTTCTCTCCTTTGCTTTTTCATTTCAGTAGAAATGAGAGGGAACAATTCCTCAGGGATACCAAGCATGGCTGCATTGATATAAAACTCTACATCAGCCCAACCTGAGGCCTCTAGGTCATTACCTAAGAGACAGTCTACAGGTAAGCTAGGTGACACTACCACCTGCTTAGGTCCAGTAACTCCATCCCAACTAAGCTGAACTATAGCTAAGGGAAGAAACTTAGTGGAGTTATGGACATCAATAATCTTGTACTGTTGTCCAATGATGTGTTGTTCAGGGGCCACCAGGTTTTCAGTCACAAAAAGTGATACTGGCACCTGTGTCCCTGTAGGCCTGGGCCTCAACACCATTTATTGAAACTGTCTGCCTGTACTTATCCATTGTAAGGGGACAAGCAGCCAGTGTGGCAAGGCCAATGCCACTAGGTGTGACAGAAACTGTCTTGGGACTGACTACCCCAGTTTCTATGATGGACCCATAATTGAACCCAACTACACCCTTAGCTTGACTGTTTCCAGCAGTCCCACCACTATTACCACTACTGCTAGGGGCACTAGAGCTTGATGTATTAGTGGTGGTAGGCTCAGGGGGTTTACCTGGACAGGACGTATCCCCTGGCCTATGGCCTTTATTTTTACACACAAACCACCAAGGATTTTCAATGTGTGTAGGTTGTGAAGAAGAGGAAGAATTTGTTTTATCCCCACCCCCTGAAGAGTGTTTAGGATTTGAAGAAGGATCTTTGGTTTTACCCTTATCCCCATGCTTATCCTGAGATTTCTCACCATCTTTCTTCTTGCCATCCTTGTCACCCCCTGTATGAACTTTTCTGTTTACTCTTGTTCTGACCCATTTGTCTGCCTTCTTTCCCAATTCTTGGGGAGAGGTCAGATCTGAGTCCACTAGATATTGGTGTAACAAATCAGACACACAGTTATTCAGAATATGCTCTCTCAGGATTAGATTGTACAGGCTTTCATAGTCAGAAACTTTACTGCCATGTAACCTCCCCTCCAAGGCCTTCACTGAATGGTCAACAAAGTCTACCCAGTCTTGTGAAGACTCTTTTCTGGTTTCTCTTAACTTAATCCTGTATTGTTCAATGGTTAAGCCAAATCCATCCAAGAGTGCATTCTTAAACTGTAAAATTATTGGCATCACTTCCCTTCACAGTAAGGAGCCTATCCCTACCCTTTCCACTGAAAGATAGCCATAGGATAGCAGCCCACTGCCTTTGAGGGACCCCCTGTACCATACAGGCCCTCTCAAGTGCAGCAAACCACTTGTTAATGTCATCTTCCTCCTTGTTAAGGGGGAACTATCTTATGCAGATTCCTAGACTCATGCTCTTTCACAGGATTACTATCTGGAATACTGCTGCTGCCACCATGGGGTCCTAACCCCAACCCCTGTCTCTTTTTCTAAATCTAAAGATTTCCTGTCTAGAGCCAGCTGTTGCTGTTTAAGCTTCAGCCTGGACTCTTCCACTCTCAATCTATTGAGTTCCCTTTCTAACAGTCTGTCTTCAGGGTGGGTGGGTTGGGAATGCTTTGACACAGAAGAATGATGAGAATGCTCAGAGGGAGATCTGCCCCTAACAGTTGGCACCCTAACAACCTGGCCTGCAGGAATAAAGTAATCCCTACTGTGATGTGAGCTCACATTACTACCAGCTATGCTAGGTGGTCTGCTAAGGGGCAGGTTGGGAAGGTCACCTTCTAGCACTTTGACTGGGGGCTCCCCTGAGTCAGAGTGTGAACTATCTCCTAACTTCTCAGTGGAAGTGCCAGCTAAGGCCTTATCATTCTCAATAAGCATGTTAGACAATAATTCTCTAGAGGGATTCTTTCCCACCCCTAAACCTCTATCAATGCAGAGACTCCTTAAACCCTTCCAGTTAAGGTGGTAATACGCTGAGCTGACTAAGTTAGTAGAAGTTCCTACATCAGACATGATAGAAAAGGTTTAGGGACAGATAAAAGAGAGAAAAAGTTTCAGGACTTTTTAAGGAAACAGAAAAAAACTTTTTCAACTTTTTAGAAGCTTTTTGAAAGTTTTAGAGGTACTTTTCAGCACTTAGCAGATAGTGTAAGAGAAGAAAAGCAAAACGTTTTGGTTAGGTGTACATACACTGAACTTGTTTTGTATATTATTCTCTTATGAAAAGTACAAAATGACAAAGTGGTAAGTAGTTGCAAGTACTTATCCCACCGCTGCACAACCAATGTAGGAGGCTGGACTGGCTTGTAGTGGGTACCAAGGGGTACTTACACTCTGTACCAGGTCCCGTTCTCCCTTATTAGTGTAGAAGAGGTGTTTCTAGCAGCTTAGGCTGATAGAAGGTAGCTATAGCAGAGCAGCTTAGGCTGAACAAGGAGACATGCAAAGCTCCTACTATACCACTGGTGTCATATGCACAATATCATAAGAAAACACAATACACAGATATACTAAAAATAAAGGTACTTTATTTTTATGACAATATGCCAAAGGTCTCTCAGTGAGTACCCTCAGTATGAGGATGCCAAATATACACAAGATATATGTACACAATACCAAAAATATGCAATAATAGCAAAAGGAAGTAATGCAAGCAATGTAAAGTTACAGTAGATTGCAATAGGAGCACATAGGTATAGGGGCAACACAAACCATATACTCCAAAAGTGGAATGCGAACCACGAATGGACCCCAAACCTATGTGAGCTTGTAGAGGGTCGCTGGGACTGTAAGAAAACAGTGAGGGTTAGAAAAATAGCCCACCCCAAGACCTATATTCCCCAGAGAGCCCAGAAGTCGTGATAGGGGAATTCTGCAAGGAAGACCAACGCCAGCAAAGCAACCAAACTGGATTTCCGGACGAGAGTACCTGTGGAACAAGGGGACCAAGTCCAAGAGTCGTGACAATGTCGAGAATGGGCAGATGCCCAGGAAATGCTAGCTGAGGGTGCAAAGGAGCTGCCACCGGATGGTAGAAGCTGTGGATTCTGCAAGAAAGAAGAGGGTTAGAAACTTCCCCTTTGGAGGATGGATGTCCCACGTCGTGAAGAAGCTTGCAGAGGTGTTCCCACGCAGAAAGACCGCAAACAAGCCTTGCTAGCTGCAAGGGTCGCGGTTAGGGTTTTTGGATGCTGCAGTGGCCCAGGAGGGACCAGGATGTCGCCACTTGGATGAGGAGACAGAGGGGGCGCCCAGCAAGTCAGGGAGCCCTCACAGAAGCAGGCAGCACCCGCATAACTACCGGAACAGGCACTTGGAAGAGGAGTGAACCGGAGCTCACCCGAATACTCAAAATGGAGTCCCACGACGCCGGAGGACAACTCAGGAGGTTGTGCACTGCAGGTTAGAGTGTCGGGGACCCAGGCTTGGCTGTGCACAAAGGAAATCCTGGAAGAGTGCACAGGAGCCGGAGCAGCTGCAAATCACACGGTACCCAGCAATGCAGTCTAGCGTGGGGAGGCAAGGACTTACCTCCACCAAACTTGGACTGAAGAGTCACTGGACTGTGGGAGTCACTTGGACAGAGTTGCTGAGTTCCAGGGACTACGCTCGTCGTGCTGAGAGGGGACCCAGAGGACCGGTGATGCAGTCTTTTGTTGCCTGCGGTTGCAGGGGGAGGATTCCGTCGACCCGCGGGAGATTTCTTCAGAGCTCCTGGTGCAGAGAGGAGGCAGGCTACCCCCAGAGCATGCACCAACAGGAAAACAGTCGAGAAGGCGGCAGGATCAGCGATACAAGGTTGCTAGTAGTCGTCTTGCTACTTTGTTGCGGTTTTGAAGGTGTCCTGAGCAGTCAGTGGTCGATCCTTTGGCAGAAGGTGAAGAGGGAGATGCAGAGGAACTCTGGTGTGCTCTTGCATACGGTATCTGAATAATTCCTCAAAGCAGAGACCCTAAATAGCCAAAAAAGGAGGTTTGGCTACCTAGGAAGGATGATTGGCTACTAAGAGAGGTAAGAGCCTATCAGAAGGAGTCTCTGATGTCACTGCTGGCACTGGCCACTCAGAGCAGTCCAGTGTGCCAGCAACACCTCTGTTTCCAAGATGGCAGAGGTCTGGGGCACACTGGAGGAGCTCTGGGCACCTCCCCTGGGAGGTGCAGGTCACAGGAGTGGTCACCCCCTTTCCTTTGTCCAGTTTCGCGCCAGAGCAGGGCTGGGGGATCCCTAAACCGGTGTAGACTGGCTTATGCAGAGAAGGGGGCAGCATCTTTGCCCATCAAAGCATTTTCAGAGGCTGGGGGAGGCTACTCCTCCCCAGCCATCACACCTATTTCCAAAGGGAGAGGGTGTTACACCCTTTCTCAGAGGAAATCCTTTGTTCTGCCTTCCTGGGCCAGGGCTGCCTGGACCCCAGGAGGGCAGAATCCTGTCTGAGGGGTTGGCAGCAGCAGCAGCTACAGTGGAGACCCCAGAAAGGCAGTTTGGCAGTACCCGGGTTCTGTGCTAGAGACCCGGGGGATCATGGCATTGTCTCCCCAATGCCAAAATGGCATTGGGGTGACAATTCCATGATCTTAGACATGTTACATGGCCATGTTCGGAGTTACCATTGTGACGCTATACATAGGTAGTATGACAATACTCAGTGTTAACAAAAATAAATGTAGTTTATTTGGGTGACACAGTACCAAAAATATCTTAGAGGCAATAGTCCTTCTGGAGGTATGTATTATACACAATATATACACTAGACACCAAAATAAGGCAAGTAATTAGACATAGGATAGTGCAAACAATAGGAAATGCTATAAAATGCAATGGGAGAAAATAGGTCTAGGGGCAACACAAACCATATACTAAGAAAGTGGAATGCGAATCACAAATTCCCCCCCTAGACAAGTGTAGTGTGTGCAGAATTGCTGGGAGAGTAAGAATACAGTAAAGGTAAGTACATTAGCCCACCCCAGAGCCCAGAAAAGCAGGAGTAAAGTACTGCAAGTTTCCTTAGGACACACTGGACCTCATGATTGGAATTATTGCAAGAACCAACCAAGTCTGCAAACAACAAACAGTGTATCCCTCGACCTAAAGACCTGCAAAAGAAGGAAACCAAGTCCAGAAGTCGAAAGAAGTTCCAGGAAGGACAGGAGCCCCTGCCAACCCAAAAGAGGGTGCAAAAGAAGAGTCCCCAGTTGGACGAAGACTGCAGAAATGCACCCTCCTACAAGCCTTGGTTCTGGCAAAGTTGTGTTTTGCGTCAAGGAGGAGCTATCTGGACCCAGAAGGGACCTGGGGGCCTCAACTCTGTGTGAGGAAGAAGAAGGGGCTCTCAGCACTTGAGAGCCCTCAGGGCACCAGATAGTACCCACAGGAATCCTAGGACACGAGGCAAAGGAGTTGCAAAATGCAGTTGATGCAGTACTACAAAGGAAGGTCCCACGCTGCCGGAGACCAGCTCAGTGAGTTGAGCGTCGCAGGATAGAGTGCTGGGGACCTGGGCCAGGCCGTGCACAAAGGAATTTTGCAAATAGTGCACAGAGGCCTCAGGAGGTGAAGAAGACCAAGTGCACAGGGGTACTGTCGTTCTGGGGAAAGGCAAGGTCTTACCTCCTCCAAATTGCAACAGCAGGACCTCAGGACTGTGTTTGAAGGTGCACGCTCATCATCAGGAGAGAAGTCCAAGAGAACCAGTCGTCGACTTAGAAGGTGCCTGCCTGAGCGGGGGAGTGACTCCGTCACCCCATGGGAGATTTCTTCGGTCCTTCTGGTGCAGGATGAAGACAGAGGGGGTCATTACAACCCTGGCGGACGGTGTTAAAGCGGCGGTAAGAACGCCAACAGGCTGGCGGTCTTTTTTTTTGTATTATGACCATGGCGGTTACCGGAAAGCCCACGCAGAAGCACCTGAACAGGCGCTCAGAAGATCTGAGGATGGCGGTCGACTCAGCACAACAAAAGGGAGTCCCACGAAGTCGGAGTCCAACTCAGTGAGTCGGGCAATGCACGACGGAGTGCTGGGGACCTGGGATACGCTGTGCACGAAGTAAGTCTTGCAAGAGTGCACAGAAGCCCTAGCAGCTGCAGTTCACGCAGTACACAGGATTACTGTCTGGCGTGGGGAGGCAAGGACTTACCTCCACCAAGTTTGGACAGAAGGGCCACTGGACTGTCGGACACTTGGACCCAGCTCCTGTGTTCCAGGGACCATGCTCGTCAGGATGAGAGGGGATCCAGGGGACCGGTGATGCAGAAGTTTGGTACCTGCGTTAGCAGGGGGAAGGTTCCGTCGACCCACTGGAGATTTCTTCTTGCCTTTCAGTGCAGGGTGAAGGCAGACAGCCCTCAGAGCATGCACCACCAGGAAACAGTCGCGGAAGCTGTCAGAATGAGGCGCTACAATGTTGCTGGTAGTCTTCTTGCTACTTTGTTGCGGTTTTGCAGGCGTCCTGGAGCAGTCAGCGGTCGATCCTTGGCAGAAGTCGAAGAGGGAAGTGCAGAGGAACTCTGGTGAGCTCTTGCATTCGTTATCTGGTAAAGGTAAGCACCTATCAGGAGAGGTCTCTGACGTCACCTGCTGGCACTGGCCACTCAGAGGTGTCCATTGTGCCCTCACACCTCTGCATCCAAGATGGCAGAGGTCTGGGACACACTGGAGGAGCTCTGGGCAGCTCCCCTGGGAGGTGCTGGTCAGGGGAGTGTTCACTCCCCTTTCCTTTGTCCAGTTTCGCGCCAGAGCAGGGCTGGGGGGGATCTCTGAACCGGTGTCCTTCAAAGCATTTCCAGAGGCCAGGAGAGGCTACTCCTCTCAGGCCCTTCACACCTATTTCCAAAGGGAGAGGGTGTAACACCCTCTCTCAGAGGAAATCCTTTGTTCTGCCTTCCTGGAACTGGGCTGCCCAGGCCCCAGGGGGGCAGAAACCTGTCTGAGGGTTGGCAGCAGCGGTAGCTGCAGAGAAAACCCCAGAAAGTTAGTTTGGCGGTACCCGGGCTCTATGCTGGAGACCCGGGGATGCATGGAATTGTCTCCCCGATACCAGAATGGTATCGGGGTGACAATTCCATGATCCTAGACATGTTTCATGGCCATGTTCGGAGTTACCATGGTGACGCTACATATAGGTGTTGACCTATATGTAGTGCACGTGTGTAATGGTGTCCCCGCACTCACAAAATCCGGGGAATTGGCCCTGAACAATGTGGGGGCACCTTGGGTAGTGCCAGGGTGCGCACACGCTAAGTAACTTTGCACCAAGCCTTCACTAAGTGAGGGTTAGACATATAGGTGACTTATAAGTTACTTAAGTGCAGTGTAAAATGGCTGTGAAATAACATGGACGTTATGTCACTCAGGCTGCAGTGGCTGTCCTGTGTAAGAATTGTCTGAGCTCCCTATGGGTGGCAAAAGAAATGCTGCAGCCCATAGGGATCTCCTGGAACCCCAATACCCTGGGTACCTAGGTACCATATACTAGGGAATTATAAGGGTGTTCCAGGGTGCCAATGAGAATTGGTACAATTAGTCACTAGCCTGCAGTGACAATTTTAAAAGCCAAGAGAGCATAAACACTGAGGTTGTGATTAGCAGAGCCTCAGTGATAGTTAGGCACTGTAGGAGGCTGGCCTGGCTTATAGTGGGTACCCTGTGGTACTTACACCATGTGCCAGGTCCAGTTATCCCTTATTCGTAGAATAGAGGTGTTCCTAGCAGCTTAGGCTGATAGAAGGTAGCTATGGCAAAGCAGTTTAGGCTGGACTAGGAGACATGCGAAGCTCCTACTATACCACTTATATCATATGCACAATATCATAAGAAAACACAATACTAAGAGTTACTAAAAATGAAGGTACTTTATTTTTATGACACTATGCCACAAGTATCTCAGTGAGTACCCTCAGTAAGAAGGTAAGTATTATACACAAGTTATATGCACACAAACCCAAAACAGGTAAGTAAGAGTCAGAAAAGTAATGCAAACAGTGTAGAATTACAATAGGTTGCAATAGGCAAACATAGGTCTAGGGGCAACACAAACCATATACTCCAAAAGTGGAATGTGAATCTCGAATGGACCCCAGACCTTTGGGAGCTTGTAGAGGGTCGCTGGGACTGTAAGTAAACAGTCAGGGTGTTCAAGATACCCCACCCCAAGTCCCTGAAAGGTATGAGTAAAGCACACCTACTACCTCAAAAGGACACAATAGTCGTGATAGGGGGATTCTTCAAGAACCACCAGCAAAGCACTGAGGATGGATTCCTGGACCTGAGGACCTGCTAGGCAAGGGGACCAAGTCCAAGAGTCGCGATAGTATCCAGGGGGGCAGGAGCCCCGGAAACCCCGGATGAAGGTGCAAGGAAGCTGCCTCCGGATGGAAGAAGGTTAGGATTCTGCAACAACGAAGAAAGCTAGGAACTTCTCCTTTGGATGGAAGATGTCCCACGGCGTGCTGAACGTTGTAGAAGTGTTCCCACGCAGAAATACCGCAAACAAGCCTTGCTAGCGGCAAGGGTCGCAGTAGAGTTTTTTGGGTGCTGCTGGGGACCAGGTAGGACCAGGATGTCGCCCCTTGGAGGAGGAGACAGAGGGGGCGCTCAGCAACTCGGCCCCCACAGAAGCAGGCAGCACCCGCAGAAGTACCCGAACAGGCACTTAGAAGATTTGTGAACTGGAGCTGGCTCAGAATCACAAAGGAGGGTCCCACGACACCGGAGGCCAACTCAGAGGGATAAGCACAGCAGGACGGAGTGCTGGGGACCCAGGCTAGGCTGTGCACAAATGAAATCCTGGAACAGTGCACAGGAGCCAGAGCAGCTGCAAATCACGCAGTACACAGGTTTGCAGTCTAGCGTGGGGAGGCCAGGACTTACATCCACCAAACTTGGACTGAAGAATCACTGGACTGTGGGAGTCACTTGGATAGAGTTCCTGTGTTCCAGGGACCACGCTCGTCAGGATGAGAGGGGGCCCAGAGGACCGGTGATGCAGTCTTTTGGTGCCTGCATTAGCAGGGGGAAGATTCCGTCGACCCACTGGAGATTATTTCTTGGCTTCCAGTGCAGAGTGAAGGCATTTGATCCCCAGAGCATGCACCACCAGGAAACAGTCGAGAAAGCCAGCAGGATTAGGCGCTGCAATGTTGCTGGTAGTCGTCTTGCTACTTTGTTGCGGTTTTGCAGGCGTCATGGAGCAGTCAGTGGTCGATCCTTGGCAGAAGTCAAAGAGGGAAGTGCAGAGGAACTCTGGTGAGCACTTGCATTTGTTATCTGAAGAATTCCCCAGAGGAGAGACCCTAAATAGCTATAAAATGAGGTTTGACTACCAAGAAAGGAGGATTGGCTGCCAAGAGAGGTAAGAGCCTATCAGAGGGGGTCTCTGACGTCACCTGCTGCCACTGGCCACTCAGAGCAGTCCAGTGTGCCCCCAACAACTCTGTTTCCAAGATGACAGAGGTCTGGGACACACTGGAGGAGCTCTGGGCACCTCCCCTGGGAGGTACTGGTCAGGGGAGTGGTCATGCCCCTTTCCTTTGTCCAGTTTCGTGCCAGAGCAGGGCAGGTGGATCCCTGAACCGGTGTAGACTGGCTTATGCAGAGATGGGCACCATCTGTGCCCATCAAAACATTTCCAGAGGCTGGGGGAGGCTACTCCTCCCCAGCCCTTCACACCTATTTCCAAAGGGAGAGGGTGTAACACCCTCTCTCAGAGGAAACCCTTTGTTCTGCCTTCCTTGGCCAGGGCTGCCTGGATCCCAGGAGGGCAGAATCCTGTCTGAGGGGTTGGCAGCAGCAGCTGCAGTGGAAACCCCGGAAAGGCAGTTTGGCAGCACCCGGGTTCCTTTGCTAGAGACCCGGGGGATCATGGAATTGTCCCCCTAATACCAGAATGGTATTGGGGTGATAATTCCATGATCTTAGACATGTTACATGGCCATGTTCGGAGTTACCATTGTGACGCTATACATAGGTAGTGACCTATGTATACTGCACACGTGTAATGGTGTCCTGGCACTCACAAAGTCCGAGGAATTTGCCCTGAACGATGTGGGGGAACCTCGGCTAGTGCCAGGGTGCCCACACACTAAGTAACTTGGCACCCAACCTTCACTGAGTGAGGATTAGACATATAGGTGACTTATAAGTTACTTAGGTGCAGTGAAAAATGGCTGTGAAATAACGTGGACGTTATTTCACTCAGGCTGCAGTGGCAGGCCTGTGTAAGAATTGTCTGAGCTCCCTATGGGTGGCAAAAGAAATGTTGCTGCCCATAGGGATCTCCTGGAACCCCAGTACCCTGGTTACCTAAGTACCGTATACAAGGGAATTATATGGGTGTACCAGAGGGCCAATGAGAATTGGTAAATTTAGTCACTAGCCTGCAGTGACAAATTTGGAAAGCAGAGAGAGCACAAACACAGGTTCTGGTTAGCAGAGCCTTAGTGATACAGTTAGGCACCACACAGGGAACACATGCAGGGCACATGCTAAGAGCACTGGGGTCCTGCCTAGCAGGATCCCAGTGACACAGGGGCTAAAACATACATACCTACATACAGTGAAAATGGGGGTAACATGCCAGACAAGATGGTACTTTCCTACAGGCACCACACAGGGAACACATACAGGGCATACTTTATGAGCACTGGGGTCCTGGCTAGCAGGATCCCAGTGACACAGGCAAAAACAAACAAACAAACAAACAGTAAAAATGGGGGTAACATGGCAGGCAAGATGGTACTTTCCTACACACCATGTGTGACAGAAACTGTCTACCCTAGTTTCTATTATGGTCCCAAAAAGGAACCCAACTAAACCTTTAGTTTGACTACTGCCAGTAGTCCCACCACTATTACCACTACTGCTACGGTACTAGAGCCTGATGTATTAGTGGTGGTAGGCTCAGGGGCTTTACCTGTGCAGGAATTATCCCCTGGCCAATGGCCTTTACCTCTGCACACATAGCACCAAGGCTTTTTCTGACTGTGTAAAGAATTTGAAGAAGATGACGATGTTTTATCCTCACCCGAGAGGAGCGTTTTGGACCTGAAGAAGGATCTTTGTTTACTTTTATCCCCATGGTTGTCCTGAGATTTTTCACCATCTTTCTTCTTGCCATCCTTGTCACCACCTGTATGACCTTTTCTGTTCACTCTTGTTCTGACCCATTTGTCTGCCTTCTTTCCCAATTCTTGGGGAGAGGTCAGATCTGAGTCCACTAGATACTGGTGCAACAAATCAGACACACAATTATTAAGTATATGCTCTCTCAGGATTATGTTATATAGGCTTTCATAGTCAGTCACTTTACTGCCATGTAACCACCCCTCCAAGGCCTTCACTGAATGGTCAACAAAGTCTACCCAGTCTTGTGAAGACTCCTTTTTGGTCTCTCTGAACTTCATCCTGTACTGTTCAGTGGTTAAGCCATAACCATCCAGGAGTGCATTCTTAAGAACTGTAAAATTATTGGCATCACTTTCTTTCACAGTAAGGATACTATCCCTACCCTCTCCACTAAATGATAGCCATAGTATAGCAGCCCACTGCCTTTGAGGGACATCCTGTACAACACAGGCCCTCTCAAGTGCAGCAAACCACTTGTTAATGTCATCCCCCTCCTTATAAGTGGGAACTATCTTGTGCAGATTCCTGGAATCATGCTCTTTTGCAGGATGACTATGGGGAATACTGCTGCTGCCACCATGGGTTTCTAAACCCAATTTCTGTCTTTCTCTCTCCACTTCTAAGCACTGTCTATCCAAATCCAGCTGTTGCTTCTTGAGCTTCAGTCTGGTTTGTTCCACTCTCAATCTATTGAGCTCCCTTTCTAACAATCTGTCATCAGGGTGGGTGGGAGGGACATGCCTTGAAACAGAGGTATGGTGAGAATTAACAGAAGGAGACCCATCCCTTACAGAAGGCATCCTAACAGAAACATCACTTCTACTGTGGTGAGAAGGAATACTCTTGCTATGATGTGAGACAACACTATCAGTATGGTGTGACTCTACATCAGTACCAACTATGCTAGGCTGTCTAGTAATGGGCAGGCTAGGAAGTTTCTTTCCTGAATCTTTTTCTAGGGGAGTCCCTGGATCAGATTGTGAACCATTAGCTACTTTTTCAACAGAGTGGGCCCCTTTGGCCTTATCCTGTTCTATAAGCATGTTAACCAACACTTCTCTGGGGGGATTCTTCCCTACACTCAAACCTCTCTCTATGCAGAGACTCCTTGCTCCTTTCCAGCTAAGGTGATCATATGCAAGTTTGGACAGATCAACAGTTTGGCCTGTGCCAGACATTTTAGACAGTGTTTAAGTGACAGAAAAAGAGAGAAAAAGTTTTTCAGAACTTTTAGAAAGACAGAAAAAAAAACTTTTTAAACTTTTTAAGAACTTGTAGAAAGTTTAGAGGTACTTTTCAGCACTTAGAAAAGAGTGAAAAGAGGAAATGCAAAACTTTTTGGTTAGGTGTACATACACTGAACTTGTTTTGTATATTTTTCTCTTATGAAAAGTACAATGACAAAAGTGGTAAGTAGTTACAAAGCACTTATCCCACCGCTGCACAACCAATGTAGGAGGCTGGACTGGCTTGTAGTGAGTACCAAGGGGTACTTACACCTTGCACCAGGCCCAGGTATCCCTTATTAGTGTATAGTGTGTCTAGCAGCTTAGGCTGATAGATAATGGTAGCTTAGCAGAGCAGCTTAGGCTGAACTAGGAGACGAGTGAAGCTCCTACAGTACCACTAGTGTCACTTGCACAATATCATAAGAAAACACAATACACAGATATACTAAAAATAAAGGTACTTTATTTTTATGACAATATGCCAAAGTATCTCAGAGTGTACCCTCAGTATGAGGATTGCAAATATACACAAGATATATGTACACAACACCACAAATATGCAGTATAGTCTTAGAAAACAGTGCAAACAATGTATAGTTACAATAGGATGCAGTGGGGAAACATAGGGATAGGGGCAACACAAACCATATACTTCAAAAGTGGAAAGCGAACCACAAATGGACCCCAAACCTATGTGACCTTGTAGAGGGTCGCTGGGACTGTAAGAAAACAGTGAGGGTTAGAAAAATAGCCCACCCCAAGACCCTGAAAAGTGAGTGCAAAGTGCACTAAAGTTCCCCAAAGGACATAGAAGTCGTGATAGGGGAATTCTGCAGGAAAGACACAAACCAGCAATGCAACAACAATGGATTTCCAGTCGAGGGTACCCGTGGAACAAGGGGACCAAGTCCAAAAGTCACAAGCAAGTTGGAGATGGGCAGATGCCCAGGAATTGCCAGCTGTGGGTGCAAAGAAGCTGCTACTGGACAGTAGAAGCTGAGGTTTCTGCAGGAACGACAAGGGCTAGAGACTTCCCCTTTGGAGGATGGGTCCCCCACGCCGTGGAGATTCGTGCAGAAGTGTTTTCCCGCCGAAAGACCGCCAACAAGCCTTGCTAGCTGCAAATCGTGCGGTTAGGGTTTTTGGATGCTGCTGTGGCCCAGGAGGGACCAGGATGTTGCCAATTGCGTCTGGGGACAGAGGGGGCGTCGAGCAAGACAAGGAGCCCTCTCAGAAGCAGGCAGCACCCGCAGAAGTGCCGGAACAGGCACTACGAAGAAGAGTGAAACGGTGCTCACCCGAAGTTGCACAAAGGAGTCCCACGCCGCCGGAGGACAACTTAGAAAGTCGTGCAATGCAGGTTAGAGTGCCGTGGACCCAGGCTTGGCTGTGCACAAAGGATTTCCGCCGGAAGTGCACAGAGGCCGGAGTAGCTGCAAAAGTCGCGGTTCCCAGCAATGCAGTCTGGCGTGGGGAGGCAAGGACTTACCTCCACCAAACTTGGACTGAAGAGTCACTGGACTGTGGGAGTCACTTGGACACAGTTGTTGGATTCAAGGGACCTCGCTCGTCGTGCTGAGAGGAGACCCAGGGGACCGGTGATGCAGTTCTTTGGTGCCTGCGGTTGCAGGGGGAAGATTCCGTCGACCCACGGGAGATTTCTTCGGAGCTTCTAATGCAGAGAGGAGGCAGACTACCCCCACAGCATGCACCACCAGGAAAACAGTCGAGAAGGCGGCAGGATCAGCGTTACAGAGTTGCAGTAGTCGTCTTTGCTACTTTGTTGCAGTTTTGCAGGCTTCCAGCGCGGTCAGCAGTCGATTCCTTGGCAGAAGGTGAAGAGAGAGATGCAGAGGAACTCTGATGAGCACTTGCATTCGTTATCTAAGGAAATCCCCAACGCAGAGACCCTAAATAGCCAGAAAAGAGGGTTTGGCTACTTAGGAGAGAAGATAGGCTAGCAACACCTGAAGGAGCCTATCAGAAGGAGTCTCTGGCGTCACCTGCTGGCCCTGGCCACTCAGAGCAGTCCAGTGTGCCAGCAGCACCTCTGTTTCCAAGATGGCAGAGGTCTGGAGCACACTGGAGGAGCTCTGGGCACCTCCCAGGGGAGGTGCAGGTCAGGGGAGTGGTCACTCCCCTTTCCTTTGGCCAGTTTTGCGCCAGAGCAGGGCTAAGGGGTCCCTGAACCGGTGTAGACTGGCTTATGCAGAAATGGGCACTATCTGTGCCCATGAAAGCATTTCCAGAGGCTGGGGGAGGCTACTCCTCCCCTGCCTGAACTCCTTTTTCCAAATGGAGAGGGTGTAGCACCCTCTCTCTGGGGAAGTCCTTTGTTCTGCCATCCTGGGCCAAGCCTGGCTGGACCCCAGGAGGGCAGAAACCTGTCTGAGGGGTTGGCAGCAGCAGCAGCTGCAGTGAAACCCCTGAAAAGGCAGTTTGGCAGTACCAGGGTCTGAGCTACAGACCCGTGGGATCATGGGATTGTGCCAACAATGCCAGGATGGCATAGAGGGGGCAATTCCATGATCTTAGACATGTTACATGGCCATATTCGGAGTTACCATTGTGAAGCTACACATAGGTATTGACCTATGTGTAGTGCACGCGTGTAATGGTGTCCCCGCACTCACAAAGTCCGGGGAATTTGCCCTGAACAATGTGGGGGCACCTTGGCTAGTGCCAGGGTGCCCACACACTAAGTAACTTTGCACCTAACCTTTACCAGGTAAAGGTTAGACATATGGGTGACTTATAAGTTACTTAAGTGCAGTGAAAATGGCTGTGAAATAATGTGTGCATTATTTCACTCAGGCTGCAGTGGCAGGCCTGTGTAAGAATTGACAGAGCTCCCTATGGGTGGCAAAAGAAATGCTGCAGCCCATAGGGATCTCCTGGAACCCCAATACCCTGGGTACCTCAGTACCATATACTAGGGGATTATAAGGGTGTTCCAGTATGCCAATGTAAATTGGTGAAATTGGTCACTAGCCTGTTAGTGACAATTTGTACAGAGAGAGCATAACCACTGAGGTTCTGGTTAGCAGAGCCTCAGTGAGACAGTTAGACACCACACAGGGAACACATACATATAGGCCACACACTTATGAGCACTGGGGTCCTGACTAGCAGGGTCCCAGTGACACATAACAAACATACTGAAAACATAGGGTTTTCACTATGAGCACTGGGCCCTGGCTAGCAGGATCCCAGTGAGACAGTGAAAACACCCTGACATACACTCACAAACAGGCCAAAAGTGGGGGTAACAAGGCTAGAAAGAGGCTACTTTCTCACAGTAAGGACCTATTAGGAGGGGTCCCTGACGTCACCTGCTGGCACTTGCCACTCAGAGCCCTCCAGAGTGCCCCCACACCTTGCAAAGCAAGAAGTCTGGGACACACTGGAGGAGCTCTGGGCACCGCCTCCAGGGTGGTGATGGACAGGGGAGTGGCCACTCCAGTTTCAAGCCAGAGCAGGGGACAAGGGATCCATGAACCAGTATAGACTGGCTTATGTAAAGGAGGGCACCATCTGTGCCCTTCAAAGCATTTCCAGAGGCTGGGTATGCTACCCCTCCCCAGCCTGTAACACCTATTTCCAAAGGGAGAGGGTATAACACCCTGCTCTCAGAGGAAATGCTTTGTTCTGCCTTCCAGGAACTGAGCTGCTCAGACCCCCAGGGGGGCAGAACCCTGTCTGTGCAGTGGTAGCAGCTGTAGCTGCAGTGCAAGCCTCAGAGAGCTGGTTTGGCAGTACTCGGAATCCATGGTGGAGCCCCCAGGATGCATGGAATTGGCTCCCCAATACCAGTTTTGGAATGGGGGGACAATTCCATGATCTTAGAAATGTTACATGGCCATATTCGGAGTTACCATTGTGAAGCAAAATATAGGTATTGACCTATGTGTAGGGCACGCATGTAATGGTGTCCCGCACTCACACTTTTTTGGGAATTGGCCCTGAACTATGAGGGGGCACTTTTGCTAGTGCGAGGGTGCCCTCACACTTAGTAACTTTGCACCTAGCCTTCATTAAATGAGGGTTAGACATTGTAGGAGGCTGGACTGGCTTGTAGTGAGTACCAAGGGGTACTTGCACCTTGCACCAGGCCCAGTTATCCCTTATTAGTGTATAGGGTGTCTAGCAGCTTAGGCTGATAGATAATGGTAGCTTAGCAGAGCAGCTTAGGCTGAACTAGGAGACGTGTGAAGCTACTACAGTACCACTTAGTGTCATATGCACAATATCATAAGAAAACACAATACACAGTTATACTAAAAATAAAGGTACTTTATTTTTATGACAATATGCCAAAGTATCTTAGAGTGTACCCTCAGTGAGAGGATAGGAAATATACACAAGATATATATACACATTAGCAAAAATATGCAGTATAGTCTTAGAAAACAGTGCAAACAATGTATAGTTACAATAGGATGCAATGGGGAAACATAGGGATAGGGGCAACACAAACCATATACTCCAGAAGTGGAATGCGAACCACGAATGGACCCCAAACCTATGTGACCTTGTAGAGGGTCGCTGGGACTATTAGAAAATAGTGAGAGTTAGCAAAATAACCCTCCCCAAGACCCTGAAAAGTGAGTGCAAAGTGCACTAAAGTTCCCCTAAGGACAAAAGAGTCGTGTTAGAGGAATAATGCAGGAAAGACACAAACCAGCAATGCAACAACTGTGGATTTCCAATCTAGGGTACCTGTGGAACAAGGGGACCAAGTCCAAAAGTCACAAGCAAGTCGGAGATGGGCAGATGCCCAGGAAATGCCAGCTGCGGGTGCAAAGAAGCTTCGACTGGACAGAAGAAGCTGAGGTTTCTGCAGGAACAAAAAGGGCTAGAGACTTCCGCTTTGGTGGACGGATCCCTCTCGCCTTGGAGAGTCGTGCAGAAGTGTTTTCCCGCCGGAAGGACGCCAACAAGCCTTGCTACACGCAAATCGTGCGTTTGGCATTTTTGGACGCTGCTGGGGCCCAGGAGGGACCAGAAGGTCGCAAAATGGACCTGCAGAGAGAGGGGACGTCGAGCAAGACAAAGAGCCCTCACTGAAGCAGGTAGCACCCGGAGAAGTGCCAGAAACAGGCACTACGAGGATGCGTGAAACGGTGCTCGCCGAAGTTGCACAAAGGAGTCCCACGTCGCCGGAGACCAACTTAGAAAGTCGTGCAATGCAGTTTAGAGTGCCGTGGACCCAGGCTTGGCTGTGCACGAAGGATTTCCGCCGGAAGTGCACAGGGGCCGGAGTAGCTGCAAAGTCGCGGTTCCCAGCAATGCAGCCCAGCGAGGTGAGGCAAGGACTTACCTCCACCAAACTTGGGCTGAAGAGTCACTGGACTGTGGGGGTCACTTGGACAGCGTCGCTGGATTCGAGGGACCTCGCTCGTCGTGCTGAGAGGAGACCCAAGGGACCGGTAATGCAGGTTTTTGGTGCCTGCGGTTGCAGGGGGAAGATTCCGTCGACCCACGGGAGATTTCTTCGGAGCTTCTGGTGCAGAGAGGAGGCAGACTACCCCCACAGCATGCACAAGCAGGAAAACAGTCGAGAAGGCGGCAGGATCAGCGTTACAGAGTTGCAGTAGTCGTCTTTGCTACTATGTTGCAGGTTTGCAGGCTTCCAGCGCGGTCAGCGGTCGATTCCTTATCAGAAGGTGAAGAGAGAGATGCAGAGGAACTCGGCTGAGCTCATGCATTCGTTATCTGAAGTTTCCCCAGAGACAGAGACCCTAAATAGCCAGAAAAGAGGGTTTGGCTACCTAGGAGAGAGGAAAGGCTACTAACACCTGAAGGAGCCTATCAGCAGGAGTCTCTGACGTCACCTGGTGGCACTGGCCACTCAGAGCAGTCCAGTGTGCCAGCAGCACCTCTGTTTCCAAGATGGCAGAGGTCTGGAGCACACTGGAGGAGCTCTGGACACCTCCCAGGGGAGGTGCAGGTCAGGGGAGTGGTCACTCCCCTTTCCTTTGTCCAGTTTCGCGCCAGAGCAGGGGCTAAGGGGTCCCTGAACCGGTGTAGACTGGCTTATGCAGAATTAGGCACCTCTGTGCCCAACAAAGCATTTCCAGAGGCTGGGGGAGGCTACTCCTCCCCTGCCTTCACACCATTTTCCAAAGGGAGAGGGTGTCACACCCTCTCTCAGAGGAAGTTCTTTGTTCTGCCATCCTGGGCCAGGCCTGGCTGGACCCCAGGAGGGCAGCTGCCTGTCTGAGGGGTTGGCAGCAGCTGCAGTGAAACCCCAGGAAGGGCAGTCTGGCAGTACCAGGGTCTGTGCTACAGACCACTGGGATCATGGAATTGTACCAACAATGCCAGGATGGCATAGAGGGGGCAATTCCATGATCATAGACATGTTACATGGCCATATTCGGAGTTACCATGGTGAAGCTACATATAGGTAGTGACCTATATGTAGTGCACGCGTGTAATGGTGTCCCCGCACTCACAAAGTTCAGTGAATTGGCTCTGAACAATGTGGGGGCACCTTGGCTAGTGCCAGGGTGTCCTCACACTAAGTAACTTTGCACCTAACCTTTACCAGGTAAAGGTTAGACATATAGGTGACTTATAAGTTACTTAAGTGCAGTGTAAAATGGCTGTGAAATAACGTGGACGTTATTTCACTCAGGCTGCAGTGGCAGGCCTGTGTAAGAATTGTCAGAGCTCCCTATGGGTGGCAAAAGAAATGCTGCAGCCCATAGGGATCTCCTGGAACCCCAATACCCTGGGTACCTCAGTACCATATACTAGGGAATTATAAGGGTGTTCCAGTAAGCCAATGTAAATTGGTAAAAATGGTCACTAGCCTGTCAGTGACAATTTGGAAGTAATGAGAGAGCATAACCACTGAGGTTCTGGTTAGCAGAGCCTCAGTGAGACAGTTAGGCACCACACAGGGAACATATACATGCACACCTATGAGCACTGGGGCCCTGTGTGACAGGGTCCCAGTGACACATACATATAGGCCACAAACCTATGAGCACTGGGGTCCTGACCAGCAGGATCCCAGTGACACATAACAAACATACTGAAAACATAGTGTTTACACTATGAGCACTGAGGCCTGGCTATCAGGATCCCAGTGAGACAGTGAAAACAGTGACAAACACCCTGACATACACTCACAAACAGGCCAAAAGTGGGGGTAACAAGGCTAGAAAGAGGCTACCTTCTCACAGACATATAGGTGAGTTATAAGTTACATAAGTGCAGTGAAAATGGCTGTGAAATAATGTGTGCACTATTTCACGCAGGCTGCAGTGGCAGTCCTGTGAAAGGGTTTGTCTGAGTTCCTTATGGGTGGCAAAATAAATGTTTCAGCCCATAAGGATCTCCTGGAACCCCAATGCCCTGGGTACCTAGGTACCACATACTAGGGACTTATAAGGGGGGTCTAGTTTGCCAATTGAAATTGGTAAATGAAGTTACTAGCCTGTAGTGACAAATTTAAAAGCAGAGAAAGCATAAGCACTGAGATTCTGATTAGCAAAGCTTCAGTGACACAGTTAAGCACTGTACGGACACACACATATAGGCCACAAACTATGAGCACTGGGGTCCTGGCTAGCTGGATCCCAGTGAGACAGGCAAAAGACACTGACATATAGGTTTTTATCTATGAACACTGGGGCCCTGGGTAGCAGGATCCCAGTGACACAGTAAAACACACTGACATACACTCACAAACAGGACAAAAGTGAGGGGTAACCATGCTAGAAAGAGGCTACTTTCTCACATGGTGCTGAACAAGGACGGAGGCATTCACCCTATGATGCATCTTCACCCTCTTTGAAAAGAAAGGTTCAAAATGCTCCTCGTAGCCAGGCAATTTCTGTCCTAGATCCTGGAGATTGGTTGGAAGCGTTTGACCTTAAGGGACGCATACTTTCACATTCCCATCATGTAGGCCCCAAAGCATTACCTGCGTTTAACAGAGAGCCAGGAGCATTTCCAGTTAGCAGTGCTCCATTTTGGCCTCACCAGTTCCCCTTGTGTGTTCACAAAAGAGGTGTTGATGGTTGCTGCACATTTGTGGAGGTAAGGGGTTCCATTATTCTCTTACCTTGATGACCGGCTGCTCAAGGTAGCCTGGCCCCAGGAATTCGTCACCCACTTCCAGACTACGGCAAGCATTCTGCATTTGCTGTAGTTCACTATCAACATGCCAAAGTCAAGAGTCCCTCTCAGATGCACCCTTTCATCAGAGCTGTTCTGGACACGGTCCAGTACTGCACCTACTCTCCGGAATGGAGAGTCTGGGACATTATTGCTATGATCCCAGTGTTTCTACCTTTGTCCTGGATTTTTTTTAGACTGATTCTGAGGCTGCTGGGTCTGATAGCCATATGCATCCTGTTGGTGAAGCATACTCCATAATACCTGCAGGGTCTGGAATGGCACCTGAAGTCTCAGTGGACGTAGCATCAGGGGAATCTCTGACCTTGCTCACATTTCAGAGGAGACCACAAAAGATCTGCAGTGGTGACTAATGAACTGCAACTAGACCACCAGCAGACCCCTCTCCCTTCACCACCAGGAATTAACCGTGGTTAACAATGCATTGCTTCTTGATTGGGGCAGCCACCTGGGAGACCTAAAAATCACAGGATTGTAGTCTCCATCGGAGTCAAGGCTGAAATCAATCTTCTGGAGCTGAGGGCAACTTGTTTGGCATTGAAAGCCTTCCTCTCATCTGTCAAAGGAAGGCTGGTTCAGTTGTTCAGACAGCACTACTGACATGGGGTATTGTAAATACAATGAGCAGTGAGTTCATCTAACAGGAGGCCCTGTGCCTCTGGACCTGGATGAAACAACGGGACTTCTTTCTGGTCGTGCAGCACCAGGTGAGATCTCTGAACGCCAGGGCAGACAAACTCAGCCGGTGATGCCTTGCAGATCACTAATGCATTCTACACCTAGAGTTGGTGCAGGGTCTCTTCCGAGAATGAGAAGAACCTTGCTTCATCTATTCACCACAACACAGAAAGTGCAATGTTCACTCTTCTGTGCATTGGAGTTTTCAAAGTGGCTTTGAGATGTGTTTTGTTTAAATCAAAACCCAGGACTCCTGTACCTTTTTCTGCTGATAATGCCCCTGCCTCGAGTTCTCAAGATGAGGACTGACTGGGCCCTGGAGGGTTTGGGATACCAAACTCCTGAACATGTCCTGATCTGTCCTCTGATCAGGCTGCCCCTTTGGGAAGATCTCCTGTTGAAGCAGCAAGGCAGGGTCCTTCACTCAAATCTGTGCACACTCCACCTTAATGAATTGAGCTTGAGCGGCGACAGTTAAATGCATTTGATCTGTCTATTCATGATCTGAGATGTCATCTTGGCAGCAAGGCATCCCTCACCAAGGACTGTATATGCCTGCTTTTGGGACAAATTTGATGCTTAGTGCTCCTCCCATCATGTTGACCCCTATTTGGCGCTCTTGAAGCAGGTTTTGCTGTTTTTACTGTCCTTAGACAGGCCAGGCATCATCTTGGGCACCGATGAAGGTTCCTGTTTGGCCATATCTGCTTTTTTGCAGTTGCTGGATCAATCCTCACTATTTGTCATCTGTTGTAACATTTTTTCTTAAGGGTTCACAACATTTGTTACCTCCTACTCATCCTAATGTTCCCACTGTTTGAGCCACTTCATATTTGGCGACTGTAGGAAGCTGGCCCTTGTCTGAATGTGAATACCGTGTATAGGTTCCAGGGGTTCCAAGTCAGTGCACAGAGCTTGCTATGCAGCCCTAAAGTGCTCTATTTAGGGGTAGGGTGGTCGAGCAGCTTTAGGCTTAGCACAGAGGAGTGACAGACATCTACAAATACACACATTACTCAATAAATGAGACACAACTCAAAAATGAGATCCACACCAATTTATAAAAATAGCAGGTATCCTTATGTATGTTTATGCATCAGAGATCAATTGTTCAGGTAAGTACGTTCCGCAATCTTATCCTATGGGCAAAAAAAAACAAGTTCTGCAAATGAGTACAGCAACTTACAAGACCAATCTCCATGAGTTAAGGTGAATAGTGGGCAAGGTCCAAGGCAGCACCCACAGTACACCCTCGGCACCATGGGGCGGCCGGGTACACAGTGCAAAACAGCATCAGGTGCCCAATGCGTTCCTATTTGGATCTATCACTGCAAAAAGAGACTGCGAGCTCCGGCAAGGAGGCTAGTCCTCTTGAACCAACAGCGGGGCTTAGGCCTCACGATTCTCAGGCACAGGTAGGCACCTTTGATCCTCTTCTCCATGGCTCAGGGGCAACTAGTGCAGAGGTGTCCTTAGGTGTCAGGTTTTCCACGGTTGCTGTGAACTGTGTGCAGAGGCTGCAGGCGTCATCGGGGAACCAGGAGGGGTGAAACCACGATAGACTCCGACTCTGGAGTGCTGGGGAACCTTGTTGGCATCGGTGATTCACTTCAGTTCAGGTCGGAGACGTCATGTGCAGTGGTGACTTCACATGTTGGGTTTTGGTGGTTCCAGAGGCTTCAGAGTCCCTTCTTTTGGAGTTTGTTGGAGAACTGGCCCACTGATCACTGAAGGTCTTGAGTCTTTATTGAAGGCAGGCAGTCCTCCTGCGTTTCTGAAGTCACAGCTGCAAGCAGTCGACTTCGGGGCAGATTTCAACGAGAGATCCAGACAGGTCAGCTGGGTTGGTACCAGGTCAGTTGCTTATTTTCTCCTCTTCTGCTTTTGCGGCTCTTCTGTGTCCTAGGTCTTCTTATGTTGTCAGGATCTGCTTCTCTGGTGCCAGGGGCTCCCCTAAATACTGAATTTAGAGGTTTGTCGGGTAGTAACCAATGAGCTACTGACCCCTGGAGCCGCTACGTGACCGCTTCCAGGGGTAAGTAGGCAAAACCCTGTCTCAGAATTCCTAGGTATGCCGTCTCAAAGATGACTACCTCTGAAAAATCATGTCAGCTTGTCAGAAGCCCACTGTATGGGTGGTACTAGCCTACCTCACTAGCTGATTTTCCCACCTGTCCAAGCCCTGAACAGAGGCGGCAGCCCTTTGAGGCTTGCAGCCTTAGGAAGGCTGAACATCAGCACGTCATCCTGTGGGTGGCGGTGTTACACCCGCTTCGTGGACAGGTTTTTGTTCGGGGTCTCCTGAGAGTTGAAGGCTCCAGGGGGCCAGAACAGTGTCTCGGGTGGAGGGCTGGCAGAAACCAGTCTGTGAGCACACCAGAGGCTGGTAAGGTTTCAGGGGGCCCCTCGAAGGTGCCCTCTGAGTGCATGTATTAGTAGATCCAACACTGGCATCAGTGTGGGTTCACCAATATGAGATGTTTGATACCAAACTTCTCCATCTTCAGTGAAGCTGTCATGTGGCTGAGGTACTCGTATTGACCAGTGTCCAGCACATACATCTAAAATGGCTTCCCTGGTTACTTTCTATGTCTGAGAATTAACAAAGACACAGCAAGGGTATCTCTGCTTTTGCTGGTATGCCCTCACATGTAATATAATGCACCGTGTCTTAGGGCTGTAAGGCCTGCTGGCGGGGTGACTTATATATATTGCATGCATTGTTAGGGGACATGTCACACAGGCTGTTTGCTATGTCGCATTTCACTTTTGTCTGCACCATGAAATACAGCTTGCAATGGCAGCCTGCCGTGCTTGGTGAGGGATCCCTTAGGGTAGCCCAATTGATGCGCAGCCCTTAGGGACCCTCTTTGGTACCCCAGGCCCTAGGTACCAGGGGTACCATTTACTAGGGACTTACAGAGGGTGATAAAGGATTTTTCAATTGGGGAAACAACTGTGAATTTCGGGGAAGAGTTCTGGCACTGGGGACCTGGTTAGCAGGAACCCAGTGCCCTTTCGGTCGAAATCACATTCTGTACCAGGCAAAATGTGTGTGTGTGGGGGGGGAGGGTAACCATGTCAAAAAGAGACACTTCCCTACATGTCCCCCTCCCAGATGAAAGAGGATGAAACTAACCTTTCCCAAGAGAGTCTTTATTTTCTAAGTGGAAAAACCTGAAAAGGCCCATCTGCATTGGCATGATCAGTCCCAGGTTGGTGTTCCACTGTATAGTCCATTCCATATAGGGAGATGGACCACCTTAAGAGTTTGAGGTTTTCACCTTTCATTTGCATTAGCCATCTGAGAGTCCTGTGGTCAGTTTGAACAAGGAAGTGAGAGCCAAGCAAGTATGGCCTCAGCTTCTTCAGGGGCTAAACCACAGCAAAGGCTTCTCTCTCATTGGCACTCCAAGACTCCCCTCTGGGGAGTGACCTCCTGCTGATGAAAGCAACAGATTGGTCATGGCCATCATAATTGATTTGGGATAAAACTGTTCCTATCCCATGTTCAGAGGCATCTGACTGCACTATGAACTGCTTTGTGTAATTTTGAGCTTTTAGAACAGGGGCTGAGCACATTGTTCCTTCAGAGTGTCAAAGGCCTTTTGTCAGTTCACTTTCTTTGGCATCTCTTTGGAGGTCAGCTCTGTGAGAAGTGGCAGAATGTTGCTATATACTTTCACAACCCTCCTGTAGTACACAGTCAAGCCAATGAATGTTCGCACATCACTCTGGGTGTTTGGAGCTACCCAGTCCAGAATTGTCTGGATCTTGGGTTTTAGTGGTTGAACGTGGCCTCCACCTTTGAGGTGACCCAGGTATACAACCTGACCCTGCCCTATCTGGCATTTGTTTGCCTTGATATTGAGGCCTGCACTTTTCAGAGTCTCTACGACTTTGCCAGGGTAGATCAGGTGATCCTGCCAGGTAGAGCTAAAGACAGCAATATCATCAATATATGCTGCACCAAAGTCTTCTGACCCAGACAGGACTTTATTCACCAACCTTTGGAAGGTGACAGGGACATTCTTTGGTCCAAAGGGCATAACCGTGAACTGATAATGACCAAACAGGGTCGATAATGCGGATCTCTCTTTTGCTCCAGGGGTCAGGTCAATCTGCCAATACCCTGATGCTAGATCCAGAGGTACTGAGAAACGTTGCTGCACCTAACCTGTCAATCAATTTGTCTGCCTTTGGAGTAGGGTATATACCTGTCTTGATGACAGCATTAAGACCTCTATGGTCCATGCAAAACCTAAGCTCTGGTTTACCTCCCTTGGAATGGGGTTTTAGGACTAAGACAACTGGACTACCCAGGGACAGTCAGAGAGCTCTATTACCCCTAAATCCAGCATCTTGCTTACTTCAGCTCTGATGCTATCCTTCACTTGGTCAGACTGTCTGGATATTTGGCTTTTGATAGGCATGTGTTCACCAGTGTCCACATCATGGACACACCAGTTAGTCTGACCAGGATTGAGGGAAAAGAGCTCTGTATACTGCTGTAGGTCCTGCCTGCAGACAACTTGCTGCTGGGCGGTGAGGGTGTCTGAAAATAATGTGTCAACCGACCCATTTTTGGTGCTGCTGGAGAGGAGGTCAGAGAGAGGTTCACTCTCTTCCTGATCCTCATCAGTGATGATCAGTATGGCCACATCAGCCCTGTCATGGAAGAGCTTTAGGCGGGTTAACATTGATAACCCTGTGAGGGTTCCTGGGATTGTCTAGGTCAACCAGATAGGTGACCTCTTTCTTCTTTTCAAGGGTGGGGTAAGAGCCACTCCATTTGTCCTGGAGTGCCCTGGGAGCCACAAGCTCAAGTACCCACACCTTCTGCCCTTGTTGGAACTCCACCATGGCAGCCTTTTGGTCATCCCAACGCTTCTGGAGCTCTTAGCTGTCCTCAGGGTTTTTGGATGCTTTCTCCGTGTACTCAGCCATCTTTGAACAGAGGTCAAGTACCTAGCCCACAATGTCTTGCTTGGGCTCTTTAAGAGGTCTCTTCCAGCCTCCCTCACTAAACCGAGTGGTCCCCATACAGGGTGACAAAACATAAGTTGAAAGGTGGAAAACCCTATTCCCTTCTGTCACATGTTTTTGTAGATGAAAAGCAATCAAGGTAAAAGGATATCCCATTTCCTTTCAAGTTTTTCAGGGAGACCTGCAATCATGCCTTGCATGGTTTTGTTGAACCTCTGAAACTAAACCATTTCCTTGTGGGTGATATGGTGTAGTGAACTTATAAGTGACTTAATATTGATTCCGTATGACCTTGAGGTATGCAGACATGAAGTTAGTACCTCTGTCTAATACGACCTCCTTAGTAAATCTCACTCTAGTGAAACTGCTGAGTAGGGCCCTAGCAACTGCAGGAGCAGTGGTAGTCCTAAGGGGTTTAGCTTCAGGATACCTGGTGGCATGATCCACTACCACCAGTATAAATCTGATCCCTGATGCTGTTAGGGGTGTCTACGGGACCAACTATGTCAAACCCTATCCTCTCAAATGGAACCCCAACCACTGGAAGTCGAATTAAGGGGGCTTTTGGGTGGCCACCTGTATTGCCACTGTCTTGACAGGTGGCACAGGAGTTACAAAGCTCCTTCACCTTCTGAGGCATACCTGGCAGGTAGAAGTGGTTCACCAAGCTACTCTAAGTTTTAGCCTGGCCAAGATGTCCAGCTAGGGGGATATCATGGGCCAAAGTAATGAGAAACTCTCTAAACTGCTGAGGCACTAGCACCTTCCTAGTGACACTAGATTTGGGGTCTCTGGCCTCAGTGAAAAGGAGACCCTCCTCCTAATGGGTCCTGTGGGAGCCACTGACATCTCCCTTCTCCTGATCAGCAGCTTGCTGTCTCAGGCCTTCAAGACTAGGACAGATCCTCTACCCTTGGCACAGATCTTCCCTAGAGGGTCCCCCTGTGCCCAAGAGCTCTGCAGTATACGTCCCAAGTCCCTGAGGTTCAGTTCTCTTTGGGGCTTGCAGGTCTTCTCTCAGAGGAGAGTGGACCTGGTCTGGTATCTGTTTAGAAGCTTGTTTCCCAGACTTCTTGCCCTTTTCTCTTGGTAGGTTGGGCCATTATTTCAGATTCCAACTCTACTTTTTCACCCTGGGCTTTGCACTGTGCTCTTGTTTTTACACACATCCATTGAGACATACCCAGCATAGCTGCATGGGTCTTTCTTTTGATCTCAGCCCATACTGAAGACTTCAGATCGATGCCTAGCAGACATTGTACAGGGATTGCAGGAGATACCACCACCTTCTTTTAGCCAGTAACTCCTCCCCATTCTAAGGACACCATCGCCATGGGATGTACCGTAGCCTAATCATCTGTGTTGAGGACTATACATGTCTCACCAGTCAAGTACTGATCTAAGGACACCAGTTGTTCAGTCACCATGGTAACACTGGCATCAGTGTCTCTTAGGGCTTCAACTATAATCATGTTGATATGTGGCTGTTGTCTGTATCCCTCTAGATTACTAGACCAGATAGCCAGGGCAGCTATATCCACCCCACACTCTGAAACTAGAGTTGCCTCAATGGGTTCACTGATATGGTCAGGACCCAACTGGAATCCCGCATGGAGACTTACCACTGCATCTACTGCAGGTGCACTAGAGGCATTCTTTTTGTGGGGAAAGGTAGGGTCTCCAGTGTGGTGTCCAAGAGCCTTAAAGTGATGACACCAAGCCTTTTTGGATTCCCAGTTTTTACCTTTATACCCACCCTTGGGTTGGGAGTTTCGGGCCCACCCTACTGAGAAGATTTTTGGGGGCCTTGAGATTACTTATTTTTTTTATCTTTTGCTTGGTCACCATCTTTCCCTTAAGAGGGCTTTTAGGGACAATGTTTTCTGGATCCCGTCTGACCAGGGGCAGCTCTTCCGCTATAGCAGCCTGAAAGCAGCAGCAGGATTGGGAGCCTGAGCCTGTGCCTGCAGATGAGGAGCGGCTTAGAGGTGGCGCGGCGAAACAGGTAAGTTAATTATTTTTCACGCTCCCCCGCACCTCACCGCCCCACCCCTTCTCCCTGCCGCGATGGAGTCTGACACCTGACGATTATTCGAAGGTGAGGAATCTCTTTATAGAGTCTCTACCAGAAAAAGCATTAAAGAGGGTAAGTATCGCTTGAAAGTACAAGAGCCAGTGACTCCATATTCAGACTAGGGCAAGGACGTAAGCCACACCTGATCTCAACCCTATTTTTCTCTTTGGAAAGTGTTTAAGCACCGTTCTATAGATCTTGCAGAAAAAGTAGGTCATTGAAAAATGTGTGAAAATGAGATAATCATAGTTTTAGATGGGACCAGTCACGCCTCGCGGGTGTGACAGAGGTCGGGCGGCATGCTGGTTGGGGGCGGGGTGGCACGCTGGTTGGGGCGGGGGGGTAATAAAAAAAAAAAAAAAAAAAAACTAATCTGTTGCCGCTGCGACACCCTGCTCCTCTTTCCCTCATCAACACTGAAGGAACAGGCTCCCAGCCTGTCCTGCACAGCGTCAGGATTGGCTGGCAGTGCCCAGCCAGGGCACTCCCAGGCAGACTGGGAGCCTGTGCAGGCTCTCTCCAGCCCTGCAACGCAATGCCTATTGCGCATATGTGTTTGGAGGGCCTGAGACGGTCGGCCAAAATCACACGCTCTGAAGGGGGTGCACTCTGCACTCCCCTCACTGCTCCTCACCCACAATGTCCTGCCCCTTTCACAAGAAAGGATAATAAACACAGTGAAAGGGATTTGCAGCGGTTTCTGCTGAAAAGGGGGGCTCGAAGCTCCTCTGCCATTGCGGAGCCACCGCCACTGGATGAGACACCTGTGACGTTCCTCATACAAGCCTTAGTTGACTACTAGTTCATAATTTGGAAGTTTATTTTTATTGTATTCAGCTAGCACAGCTTTCACAGAAAGAAAATGTTACAAATAGTAACTGAGGAAATAAGACTCATTGGAGGCAGATTAGGTATTAGAATAAGGGAGAAATCAGACTGGGATTGGAAAGTTTCCTTCCATGCAGTTCAAGTTGTACAAGCTACTTCTCCAGTATTTCCAGGCATGAGTTTTTATACAAAAAGAAACAACAACTGAAGCAGAAGAGGTTTTTTTCAATAAAATATTATATAGCATGAGGCATAAAATGTACTGATCTTTGTTGTGTATTTGCACAATCCTATATGAATGATATCAGAAGAAAGGCGCATTCTTGTTCAGAGGAGAATATTGACCCGAGTGAGTGTCAATTTACGAGTTTTAAAAAACATTTTTTAAATGGAACTAAAGATTCTATACCACTTGAAGTCACTTGTGTCACGTCTCCCAAGAAACAGAAGTGGGAAAATATTACCAGCATTGTTAGTCTATAATATCTAGAACAACAGGTTGGTTCTCTAGCTGGAGTCTGCTTTGTTTTTCTCTTCGCTTTTAAATGTCCGATTCTTGTTTGTCACGCTAACCAATCTCATTCTGCTGGATCCCTTTGCTACCTTTGGCGTGGTGGATCACACTGTGTTCCATTGTATTTCTGGATCAGATCCTTCTGCCACTCCTGCAAACCGGCTAC
Source organism: Pleurodeles waltl (assembly GCF_031143425.1). Lineage (NCBI taxonomy): Eukaryota > Metazoa > Chordata > Amphibia > Caudata > Salamandridae > Pleurodeles > Pleurodeles waltl. The sequence goes on from NC_090444.1 coordinate 854,637,709, forward strand.
ATCCTCCTTGCAGCACCGTATACGGGTGACCTGTTCTTAATGAAGCACACTTGTTCCTTCCCATAATATAGAAAAACACAGACGGCACTCTGGATTACCATTATCAACTGCCTTGCTGTACTTAATAAACTCATTTAGGGGTGTCGTCTTGCTTCAACTATTACAACATAAGTGCCCCCTTTCTTTTAAAATTATTCATGCCTCGCATTTCAGAAAGTGCATTGCGATGTTCATATTGTGTTCCTAATAAAAATAATGCTTCACCATCTTTATTCATTATTTAAACAAGCATTTGCAATGCAATGGGTCTCGCGTTTGCTCGAGTTAGAGCGATTAACGTTCTAAATTCGTAACAGGACTTTTCTTGCCACATAAATTGAAAATAAAAAGTAAAACATTTGACATAAGCAAGTCAGTTCAAAGCCCCAGGGTCGCCATGTGCCTGAGCACATGTTGGGTTGTAGGTTTCCTCGTGCCCTCTGCCGCGCTCCTCGCGCAGTTGAACCAGCGAATGGGAAACCCTGGAATGGGAGAATGTTGGGTGGAGGTTTGAGTGATAGTGGCAGTTGGTGTCAGAGGTCTGAGGAAGGAGGACGGGAGTCGAGGCTGTCATATATTCTTATACTGAATAAAGGAATATAAACTTACCTGGTGTATGAGGACCTTATCTACTCTTCAGTGGCGACGAGGGTTACCTTCTACCTTCTCTTCAGACGACTACTTGACAGCTTCTTCTTCCGTGTTCGTCTAGGGCTCCTTCGAGGATTTCAATTTTACGAGCTCTGTCTTCTGCGAAAGTCCATTCGTTTTTCCTGCTCTGTGCTGCTTACGTCACGTGTAACTGAGCCCAGCGCATAGCGTGCGCCTCCTCAGCAGCCATATTGGATGTAAGGAATTTCGTGTCACAGTGACACGCACACCTACAGCGGCCATTGTGAGGGTGAATCTAAGCATAGTCGCGTGCCACGGTGACTGTACGCTTAACGTGTGACACGTAGTAACGTGCGCACAGAATCTAGAGCGCTTCGCCCCACGGCCATTTTGTACCCATTGATTTGCGTGTCACGGTGACACGTACACCTTTGGCTGCCATTTTCAAAGCGATCTTCAAAGAAGTGGGGTCGCGGTTATTTTCACGGCCACAACCATACCTGTCTGCATCTGTAATTCTTTTTTTTTGTCTTGGCCACAAAAAATCTTGCGCGCTACGGTGACACGCACACCTCTGCAATTGCAGTGTGGAAGTGGCACACTTTGGCAGCCATATTGGAAGAACATTACATTAACCCCTTAGCTGCTGGGCCGTTCCCCCCCCCAGTGCTGAGCCCTTTTTTGGCTATTTGGGGTAGTTTGCGCTTAGGCCTTCATAACTTTTTGTGCACATAAGCTATCCATGCCAAATTTGCGTCCTTTTTTTCCAACATCCTAGGGATTCTAATGGTATCCAGAGTTTGTGGTTTCCCCTGGAGGAGACCAAGAAATTAGCCAAAATACATTGAAAATTTCGTTTTTTCCAAACAAATGGGAAGAAAGGGCTGCCGAAGAAGGCTTGTGGTTTTTTCCCTGAAAATGCCATCAACAAAGAGTTTCTGGTGCTGAAATCACCATCTTCCCACCTTTCAGGAACAGGCAGACTTGAATCAGAAAACCACATTTTTTAACACAAATTTGGCATTTTACTGGGACATACCCCATTTTTACTATTTTTGGTGATTTCAGCCTCCTTCCAGTTAGTGACAGGAATGGGTGCGAAACCAATGCTGGATCCCGGAATGCTAAACATTTCTGAAAACTACAGGGAGTGCAGAATTATTAGGCAAATGAGTATTTTGACCACATCATCCTCTTTATGCATGTTGTCTTACTCCAAGCTGTATAGGCTCGAAAGCCTACTACCAATTAAGCATATTAGGTGATGTGCATCTCTGTAATGAGAAGGGGTGTGGTCTAATGACATCAACACCCTATATCAGGTGTGCATAATTATTAGGCAACTTCCTTTCCTTTGACAAAATGGGTCAAAAGAAGGACTTGACAGGCTCAGAAAAGTCAAAAATAGTGAGATATCTTGCAGAGGGATGCAGCACTCTTAAAATTGCAAAGCTTCTGAAGCGTGATCATCGAACAATCAAGCGTTTCATTCAAAATAGTCAACAGGGTCGCAAGAAGCGTGTGGAAAAACCAAGGCGCAAAATAACTGCCCATGAACTGAGAAAAGTCAAGCGTGCAGCTGCCACGATGCCACTTGCCACCAGTTTGGCCATATTTCAGAGCTGCAACATCACTGGAGTGCCCAAAAGCACAAGGTGTGCAATACTCAGAGACATGGCCAAGGTAAGAAAGGCTGAAAGACGACCACCACTGAACAAGACACACAAGCTGAAACGTCAAGACTGGGCCAAGAAATATCTCAAGACTGATTTTTCTAAGGTTTTATGGACTGATGAAATGAGAGTGAGTCTTGATGGGCCAGATGGATGGGCCCGTGGCTGGATTGGTAAAGGGCAGAGAGCTCCAGTCCGACTCAGACGCCAGCAAGGTGGAGGTGGAGTACTGGTTTGGGCTGGTATCATCAAAGATGAGCTTGTGGGGCCTTTTCGGGTTGAGGATGGAGTCAAGCTCAACTCCCAGTCCTACTGCCAGTTCCTGGAAGACACCTTCTTCAAGCAGTGGTACAGGAAGAAGTCTGCATCCTTCAAGAAAAACATGATTTTCATGCAGGACAATGCTCCATCACACGCGTCCAAGTACTCCACAGCGTGGCTGGTAAGAAAGGGTATAAAAGAAGGAAATCTAATGACATGGCCTCCTTGTTCACCTGATCTGAACCCCATTGAGAACCTGTGGTCCATCATCAAATGTGAGATTTACAAGGAGGGAAAACAGTACACCTCTCTGAACAGTGTCTGGGAGGCTGTGGTTGCTGCTGCACGCAATGTTGATGGTGAACAGATCAAAACACTGACAGAATCCATGGATGGCAGGCTTTTGAGTGTCCTTGCAAAGAAAGGTGGCTATATTGGTCACTGATTTGTTTTTGTTTTGTTTTTGAATGTCAGAAATGTATATTTGTGAATGTTGAGATGTTATATTGGTTTCACTGGTAATAATAAATAATTGAAATGGGTATATATTTTTTTTTGTTAAGTTGCCTAATAATTATGCACAGTGATAGTCACCTGCACACACAGATATCCCCCTAACATAGCTAAAACTAAAAACAAACTAAAAACTACTTCCAAAAATATTCAGCTTTGATATTAATGAGTTTTTTGGGTTCATTGAGAACATGGTTGTTGTTCAATAATAACATTAATCCTCAAAAATACAACTTGCCTAATAATTCTGCACTCCCTGTAGACAAAATTCTGAATTCAGCAAGGGGTCATTTGTGTAGATCCTACAACGTTTTCCTACAGAAAATAACAGCTGAAATAAAAAAATATTGAAATTGAGCTGAAAACAACAGCCATTTTTCTTTATTTTTTACTCTGTAATTTTGCCCTGCGATGTCAGATTTTTTAAAGCAATATACCATTATGTCTGCTGGACTCTTCTGGTTGCGGGGATATAAAGGGCTTGTAGGTTCATCAAGAACCCTAGGTACCCAGACCCAATAAATGAGCTGCACCCTGCAGTTGGTTTTCATTCTATACTGGGTATACAGCAACTAATTTTCTGAAATATGAAGAGTGAAAAATAGGTATCAAGAAAACCTTTGCATTTCCAAAATGGGATCAAGATAAGGTTTTGAGGAGCAGTGTTTTTTTGCACATCTCTGAATTCCAGGGTGCCCATACTAGCATGTGAATTGCAGGGCATTTCTCAAATAGACCTTTTTTTTACACACTCTCTTATATTTGGAAGGAAAAAATGCAGAGAAAGATAACGGGCAATAACAATTGTTTTGCTATACTATGTTCCCCCAGGTCTCCCGATAAAAATGATACCTCACTTGTGTGGGTAGGCCTAGCGCCCGCGACAGGAAATGCCCCAAAACACAACGTGGACACATCCCATTTTTTGACAGAAAACACAGCTGTTTTTTCCAAAGTGCCTGCCTGTAGATTTTGGCCTCTAGCCCAGCCGGCACCTAGGGAAACCTACCAAACCTGTGCATTTTTGAAAACTAGAGACCTAGGGGAATCCAGGATAGGGTGACTTGTGGGGCTCTGACCAGGTTCTGTTACCCAGAATCCTTTGCAAACCTCACAAAGTGCCTAAAAAACACTTTTTCCTCACATTTCGGTGACAGAAAGTTCTGGAATCTGAGAGGAGCCACACATTTCCTTCCACCCAGCGTTCCCCCAAGTCTCCCGATAAAAATGATACCTCACTTGTGTGGGTAGGCCTAGCGCCCGCGACAGGAAATGCCCCAAAACACAACGTGGACACATCCCATTTTTTGACAGAAAACACAGCTGTTTTTTCCAAAGTGCCTGCCTGTAGATTTTGGCCTCTAGCTCAGCCGGGACCTAGGGAAACCTACCAAACCTGTGCATTTTTGAAAACTAGAGACCTAGGGGAATCCAAGATGGGGTGACTTGTGGGGCTCTGACCAGGTTCTGTTACCCAGAATCCTTTGCAAACCTCAAAAAGTGGCTAAAAAAACAAGTTTCCTCACATTTCGGTGACAGAAAGTTCTGGAATCTGAGAGGAGCCACAAATTTCTTTCCACCCAGTGTTCCCCCAAGTCTCCCGATAAAAATGATACCTCACTTGTGTGGGTAGGCCTAGCGCCCGCGACAGGAAATGCCCCAAAACACAACGTGGACACATCCAATTTTTTGACAGAAAACACAGCTGTTTTTTCCAAAGTGCCTGCCTGTAGATTTTGGCCTCTAGCTCAGCCGGCACCTAGGGAAACCTACCAAACCTGTGCATATTTGAAAACTAGAGACGTAGGGGAATCCAAGATGGGGTGAATTGTGGGGCTCTGACCAGGTTCAGTTACCCAGAATCCTTTGCAAACCTCAAAATTTGGCTAAAAAAACATATTTTCCTCACATTTCGGTGACAGAAAGTTCTGGAATCTGAGAGGAGCCACAAATTTCCTTCCACCCAGCGTTCCCCCAAGTCACCCGATAAAAATGATACCTCACTTGTGTGGGTAGGCCTAGCGCCCGCAAAAGGAAATGCCCCAAAACACAACGTGGACGCATCCCATTTTTTCATAGAAAACAGTGCCTACCTGTGGATTTTGGCCTCTAGCTCAGCCGGCACCTGGGGAAACCTAGCAAACCAGCACATTTTTGAAAACTAGAGACCTAGGGGAATCCAGGATGGGGTGACTAGTGGGTCTCTGACCAGGTTCTGTTACCCAGAATCCTTTGCAAACCTCAAAATTTGGCTACAAAAACACATTTTCCTTACATTTCGGTGACAGAAAGTTCTGGAATCTGAGAGAAGCCACAAATTTCTTTCCACCCAGCGTTCCCCCAAGTTTCCTGATAAAAATGATACCTCACTTGTTTGGGTAGGCCTAGCGCCCGCAACAGGAATGGATCACACAAGGTTCAATGGTAGTCCTTGCTTGAGGTCTACTGTTAGCCCTGGAGTGATTCATTCCTGAAGCAGGCACTAGGCGCAGGCATACAAGCGGGGTTGTGTTTTTATCAGGACAAGTGGGGAAACACTGGGTGGTAGGAATTTTGAGGATCCCTGCAGATCCCTGGACTTCTGCTCATTGGAATGCAAGGAAAATGTGTTTTTTAAGGACATTTTGTGATTTCAAAGGGATTCTGGGTGAAGGAAAACTGGTGAGAGGCACGCAAGTCCTGCACCCTTGGACTCCCCTCGTACTAGTTTGTTAAAATTAACCCACCACTCACACTGGTTGGTTTTAGCACCTCTAGAAATTATGGTTTCAAAGCATGATTATTTATCAAAGTATCTGAATATTGAATCCAAGCCTTCTGAAGGTGGGCCATAAAGCCGCGTCCAGGCAGCAACCTCTTTATGGTCCATTCACACGCCATTCACGCACAACAACCAACCCTTTCATATCGCCAGCCACGGGCCCAATCCAACCAATCACTGCACTCACATTAACTTACTGCTGCTAGACAAGGGCCCATCACATTCACACGCCACAGAACGGAATACGTTTGACTACATTTTATCACCTGTCAAGTAACTGCCTCCTTCTTCCTTAACATTACCAAATGCATGTGTAACAAACCTTTAATAATGACTCCTGTGACAGCCACCTGAGGCTCAGGAAGACATGTTTTTCATGCGCCTTTAACGCACTCTCTGTGCTAAATCCAACTCCTTCCAGTTTGTGGATGCAAGTTGGGGGTGTCCAAGTATGCCGTACAAAGCGATTCCTCGAACTGAGTGAGCATATCTACCTTTGAAACTAAGGGAGACATGCTGGGGATTTCTCATGATGTTAACTAAAGAGAAGGTCAGAGGCTAACTGCCTCCTTCTTCCTTAACATTACCAAATGCATGCGTAACAAACCTTTACTAATGACTCCTGTGACAGCCACCTGAGGCTCAGGAAGACATGTTTTTCATGCGCCTTTAACGCACTCTCTGTGCTAAATCCAACTCCTTCCAGTTTGTGGATGCAAGTTGGGGGTGTCCGAGTATGCCGTACAAAGCGATTCCTCGAACTGAGTGAGCATATCTACCTTTGAAACTAAGGGAGACATGCTGGGGATTTCTCATGATGTTCCCTAAAGAGAAGGTCATAGGCTATGAAAAAGGGTAGTGTTTGGTACATAGGGGAGTCCATGAGAACGTAGCATATGTCCCAGCCAACATTATGTGCAGTGATGTGACTATAATGCACTTATACAGCAAACTGAATATCTACTAAGTTCTGATGGAGGATGAACATGAAAAGCAGGTCAAACTATACAAGTCATTCTCCTTCAGTGCTGGGATGGCACCAATGGGTTTGAATCCATAGGTGTAGATGATGTACATCTGTACTACCTTTACTATCTGCCTTCTACCTGTGCAATAACCCTGTGAAGGCACTCCTACCATAAGCTTTCCTTACCCATCCATGTTTCTGTTCTCATCAGAGTCCTGGCTAATCCTGTATAATAGCCAAGTGAACCTATACTAGTTTGTGGAAGCAAGTTGGGGGTTTCCAAGTATGCCCTACAAAGTGATTCCTCGAACTGAGAGAGCATATCTACCGTTGAAAGTAAGGTAGACATGCAGGCGAAGAAAGGGTACTCCGTGGCAATGTGGCATATGTTCTGTCCACTAGTATATGCAGTAGGGGGAATATAATGCATGTTAATTGAACAGAACACCGACTACGCCAAAAGAAAGTCCATGATGAAGTAAAATTCTGTGGCTCCTTGCCTAACGAAGCAGTGGCCCATGGACGTTCGGTATCCATGCACTGCCACTGAAAGGATTACCCAACGGCAGCTCAACCTCAGTCGATTTCCCAGAACTTTGCTTTAGTATGATACAACGTAAAGCAAGTAGGGATACAGAGGCCTGGTTGTGATGGACACTGGGGACAGTAATACCGACTCTCCTGCTGCTTTCCATGCTTCGAGCACACTTTACAGCGACGACATGGACGATCCTTTTTGGGTGTTTTAGGAATGCGATCAGCAAAGTGTCGCTCCTGCAGCCTAGCCACATCCTCCAGAACATATGAGGTGGAGGCTGCTGCTTCTTCTGTAACAGCAGTGAGGCTTTCAATTACAGACAACTGGAAGTCAAGGAAAGTCATGAGTCTTCCTATGGTTGTCTGACGGTAAACAACATACGCATTATATGTTGCCTTCTGAATCAGGTGGGTAAACAGTTTCTTGTACCAAGTGCGAGTTTTACGACACGCATTGTATGGTTGAAGAACCTGGTCGTTCTTGTCCACTCTGCCCATGTACTTATTGTAATCAAGTATACAGATGGGCTTGTGGACTTCGGCCATCTGACCCCAAACCGTGATGGGAGAAGTGCTCTCATCATGAATTGTAGTGAGCACGTATACATCACGCCTATCTAGGAACTTGACTGCGAGCAGTTCGTTAGAACGCAATGCAGTACTCTGGGATTTCTGGAGCTTCTTGCAAACAAGCTCCCGCGGGAATCCTTTGCGGTTACAACGAACTGTACCGCAGGCCACAGTGCCAGCTTTGTAGAGCTCACTGAACAGCTCTACTCCTGTATAGAAATTGTCTTGAAAAGCAACCATCCTTTGTACAGGATCAAGGACTCATCGACTGCTATATTCTTTCCAGGAGTATAGATCTCTGGAAACCTGACAGAGAAATGTTCCACGACAGGCCGAATTTTGAACAACCTGTCATGATCTGGATGGTCCCGGGGCAATGCAGCAGAATTGTCATTGAAATGCAGCATGCGCTGCAGTAGCAAAAAACGATCTCTGCTCATGTATGGTGCGAAGATGGGAGTTACGCAAACCGTGCGAGTCGTCCAGTAGGACTGCAAGGTGGGTTTCTGCACTAACCCCATTTTGAGCGTAAGGCCCAAAAATATCTTCAGCTCCGCCAGCGAAGTGGGAGTCCACTGGCGTGCCCTAGAACGGGGCCCTGGAGTGCCTCCGCGCTCCCTCAGAAATTGGTCTGCACGCAAATTTGTTTGCTGCACAACTTTCTGAAGGAGTCAACATCCAAAAATAGATAGATGTAGTCGACTGGCAAAAAGTTAGCTGTATCGACTTTACATCCAGCGTCACCAGTAAAAGATGGAATTTGGGGCTGAACCAAACAGGGGGGGGTGCCAAGAGAGCACTCTCTCTGTGCTTGCGGCAGCAAGCACGTACTCTCTGGGTTCGGCTAACCCAATGTGGTCCCGCTGCCCAGATTGTGCTTGCGAAGGGATGTCGTCATTGTCTCCTTCAGACTCACTGGAAGAGGTGTCGTCGGATGGGACTCCGCCGACTGAAAAATCACTCCCAGAATCCGCCCCATTGTCCTCTCCCTCAGATGCTGTTTCAGTGTCTGCTGTCTCAGTCTCTGAGCCTACATCAGAACTGTCCTCCATAACCCGAGTTAGGACTTGATCAGCAGTCATCCAACGAGACGCCATCTCGGCAACTGGCTAAACTGTCCCTCTAAATTACTAGCCTACGTAGAAGGCAGATAGTCACAAAATTGTTTGTGGGTATGTTTTTTGTGTACAATAGGAAATATTGTCACCTTACCTTCGCTTCTTCAATTCTGCAGATTCTCTGAAAACACTGAAAAAAACAAAAAAGAATGTATTACTTCACCTTACCACACACCCTGTGCAACAGTCATTTTTGGTGCACTGCCTCTCATTACCTCCTCTTCTAATTCCCTCAGTACTACCCAGCAAAAGTGCCACTCATATCTCCATAGTCCCCCTGGCATTACATTTGTTTTAAAGCGCAGGTAAAGCTTGCCTTTACTAATCCACTCAGCTAAATACATATAAATGTATCTCCTTTGCAGCAGGACAATAACCCATCTGCGCTACTTTATGGCAACTGCCACTACAGAAAAGACATGCATGCATGCATATATATATATATATATATTGTGTGAACAAGAATCTCACCGCACTCCACGAGGTTCAAATTGGCATCTTTTATTGCAAGCAACAGCCACGTACGCGTTTCGACTCTCAAGGAGTCTTGATCACAGTAAATGAGTCCCTGTAGGAGGCTGGACTGGCTTGTAGTGAGTACCAAGGGGTACTTGCACCTTGCACCAGGCCCAGTTATCCCGTATTAGTGTATAGGGTGTCTAGCAGCTTAGGCTGATAGATAATGGTAGCTTAGCAGAGCAGCTTAGGCTGAACTAGGAGACGTGTGAAGCTACTACAGTACCACAAGTGTCACTTGCACAATATCATAAGAAAACACAATACACAGTTATACTCAAAATAAAGGTACTTTATTTTTATGACAATATGCCAAAGTATCTTAGAGTGTACCCTCAGTGAGAGGATAGGTAATATACACAAGATATATATACACAATAGCAAAAATATGCAGTATAGTCTTAGAAAACAGTGCAAACAATGTATAGTTACAATAGGATGCAATGGGAACACATAGGGATAGGGGCAACACAAACAATATACTCCAAAAGTGGAATGCGAACCACGAATGCACCCCAAACCTATGTGACCTTGTAGAGGGTCGCTGGGACTATTAGAAAATAGTGAGAGTTAGAAAAATATCCCTCCCCAAGACCCTGAAAAGTGAGTGCAAAGTGCACTAAAGTTCCCCTAAGGATAAAGAAGTTGTGTTAGAGGAATAATGCAGGAAAAACACAAACCAACAATGCAACAACGCTGGATTTCCAATCTGGGGTACCTGTGGAACAAGGGGACCAAGTCCAAAAGTCACAAGCAAGTCTGAGATGGGCAGATGCCCAGAAAATGCCAGCTGCGGGTGCAAAGAAGCTTCTACTGGACAGAAAAAGCTGCGGTTTCTGCAGGAACGCAAAGGGCTAGAGACTTCCCCTTTGGAGGACGGATCCCTCTCGCCTTGTAGAGTCGTGCAGAAGTGTTTTCCCGCCGAAAGAACGCCAACAAGCCTTGCTAGCTGCAAATCGTGCGGTTAGCGTTTTTGGATGCTGCTGTGGCCCAGGAGGGACCAGGAGGTCGCAAATTGGACCAGGAGGTAGAGGGGATGTCGAGCAATGCAAGGAGCCCTCTTAGCAGCAGGTAGCACCCGGAGAAGTGCCAGAAACAGGCACTACGAGGATGCGTGAAACGGTGCTCACCCGAAGTCGCACAAAGAAGTCCCACGTCGCCGGAGACCAACTTAGAAAGTCGTGCAATGCAGGTTAGAGTGCCGTGGACCCAGGCTTGGCTGTGCACAAAGGATTTCCGCCGGAAGTGCACAGGGGCCGGAGTAGCTGCAAAAGTCGCAGTTCCCAGCAATGCAGTCTAGCGAGGTGAGGCAAGGACTTACCTCCACCAAACTTGGACTGAAGAGTCACTGGACTGTGGGAGTCACTTGGACAGAGTTGCTGGATTCGAGGGACCTCGCTCGTCGTGCTGAGAGGAGACCCAAGGGACCGGTAATGCAGCTTTTTGGTGCCTGCGTTTGCAGGGGGAAGATTCCGTCAACCCACAGGAGATTTCTTCGGAGCTTCTAGTGCAGAGAGGAGGCAGACTACCCCCACAGCATGCACCACCAGGAAAACAGTCGAGAAGGCGGCAGAATCAGCGTTACAGAGTTGCAGTAGTCGTCTTTGCTACTATGTTGCAGGTTTGCAGGCTTCCAGCGAGGTCAGCAGTCGATTCCTTGGCAGAAGGTGAAGAGAGAGATGCAGAGGAACTCGGATGAGCTCTTGCATTCGTTATCTAAAGTTTCCCCAGAGACAGAGACCCTAAATAGCCAGAAAAGAGGGTTTGGCTACCTAGGAGAGAGGATAGGCTAGCAACACCTGAAGGAGCCTATCACAAGGAGTCTCTGACGTCACCTGGTGGCACTGGCCACTCAGAGCAGTCCAGTGTGCCAGCAGCACCTCTGTTTCCAAGATGGCAGAGGTCTGGAGCACACTGGAGGAGCTCTGGACACCTCCCAGGGGAGGTGCAGGTCAGGGGAGTGGTCACTCCCCTTTCCTTTGTCCAGTTTCGCGCCAGAGCAGGGCTAAGGGGTCCCCTGAACCGGTGTAGACTGGCTTATGCAGAATTGGGCAAATCTGTGCCCAAGAAAGCATTTCCAGAGGCTGGGGGAGGCTACTCCTCCCCTGCCTTCACACCATTTTCCAAAGGGAGAGGGTGTAACACCCTCTCTCAGAGGAAGTCCTTTGTTCTGCCATCCTGGGCCAGGCCTGGCTGGACCCCAGGAGGGCAGATGCCTGTCTGAGGGGTTGGCAGCAGCAGCAGCTGCAGTGAAACCCCAGGAAGGGCAGTTTGGCAGTACCAGGGTCTGTGCTACAGACCACTGGGATCATGGGATTGTGCCAACTATGCCAGGATGGCATAGAGGGGGCAATTCCATGATCATAGACATGTTACATGGCCATATTCGGAGTTACCATTGTGAAGCTGCATATAGGTAGTGACCTATATGTAGTGCACGCGTGTAATGGTGTCCCCGCACTCACAAAGTCCGGGGAATTGGCCCTGAACAATGTGGGGGCACCTTGGCTAGTGCCAGGGTGCCCTCACACTAAGTAACTTTGCACCTAACCTTTACCAGGTAAAGGTTAGACATATAGGTGACTTATAAGTTACTTAAGTGCAGTGTAAAATGGCTGTGAAATAACGTGGACGTTATTTCACTCAGGCTGCAGTGGCAGGCCTGTGTAAGAATTGTCAGACCTCCCTATGGGTGGCAAAAGAAATGCTGCAGCCCATAGGGATCTCCTGGAACCCCAATACCCTGGGTACCTCAGTACCATATACTAGGGAATTATAAGGGTGTTCCAGTAAGCCAATGTAAATTGGTAAAATTGGTCACTAGCCTGTTAGTGACAATTTGGAAGAAATGAGAGAGCATAACCACTGAGGTTCTGGTTAGCAGAGCCTCAGTGAGACAGTAAGGCACTACACAGGGAACACATACATATAGGCCACAAACTTATGAGCACTGGTGTCCTGACTAGCAGGGTCCCAGTGACACATAACAAACATACTGAAAACATAGGGTTTTCACTATGAGCACTGGGCCCTGGCTGGCAGGATCCCAGTGAGACAGTGAAAACACCCTGACATACACTCACAAACAGGCCTAAAGTGGGGGTAACAAGGCTAGAAAGGCTACTTTCTCACAGTCCCTCTTTTCTTTCATTGTTTATACTTGCAATAAAACATGTCAATTTGAACCTCGTGGAGTGCGGTGAGATTCTTGTTCACAAAATATTTTCGAGGTTGCTCTCCTCTATCACTGAGCACCGGCAGTGGAGTGCACTGCGCAACAATCTTTTAACCAATTTGTGTTGCATATATATATATGTTTTGAAACAAAGTGGTTGAAGGGTTGCTGGGCGGCACACTCCACTGCCGGTGCCCAGTGACAGAGAAGACCAATCTAGAAATTATGTAATGCCGAAAAATTTCACCGCACTCCACGAGGTACAAATAAACGAGTATTTCATTGCAGTCAATAACCACCAACGTGTTTCAACTCACAAAGGAGTCTCGATCACGGTCTTCGTGGAGTCCGGTGAAATTGTTCACCATTATAAAACAACACACAAAAGAAAAACAAGCATTTACAATGCAATGGGTCTCGCATCTGCTCACGTTAGAGCTATTAGCGTTATAAACTCCTAACCCAACTTTTCCTGCCACATAAATTGATAATTGAAAGTTAAACTCTTTCACATAAGAGAGCCGATTCACAGCGCCACTGTCACCATGAGCATCAGGTGAAGAGATACACAAAAGGAAAAGAAGTTCGCTCGCAGTTAACGTAACAGCAAAAGTGCATATATATGAGAGAGAGAGAGAAAACAAGACACTCATGTCACAAACATTTTTTTTTTCATACATGTGTGCTTGCCCTTGGCAAAGCACACATGTATAAAAAAAAAAAATGGCCCCATTGATGGTCACCCTAAGGGCTGACCACCAACAATGTTTTTTTTTCTCCTGCTTTTACCCTGGGGGGGGGGGGCGATCGCCCCCCACCCCAGGCAAAACTACACGTTTCTTTTTTGCCCCTGGGGTCGGCCCGTGTTCTAAGGGCCGACCCCACCATTTTGTTTTCTTTTTTTTTTTTACTTTTTATTTCTTTTTTTTAAATTGTGGGGGGCGCGATCGCCCCCCAAAACAATGGTAATAAAAAAATATTGCCCCGGGGGGGGGGGCAGCCCTTTTACAAGGGGGCCGGCCCCACCAAAGAAGATCCCTGGTGCCTAGGGGTGTTTTCTGGCCATGGATCGCAGCTGCGCTGCGATCCATGGCGAGGAAACGGTGCCAGGGAGGCATTGATGGAAAGGGAAGAGCCTCCCCTTTCCATCGATGCCTCCCTGGCATCTGGGGTGGCCGTTTTGGCCTTTTTTTCCCCACCGGAGAAAAAGAGAACGCTTACCTGCTTCTCTTCTTCTCCGGTGGGGAAAAACTGTGACGTCTGCGCGCTGACGTCACAAGGGGGCGGGAGGGGGGCGGGATGGAGACGCGGAAGTAAAAATAAAAAATAAATCCTCTGCTGCATTGCACCGGAGGATTTTTAACCCCCTCCCTGGTGTCGGCCACTGGTCGTGACCCGCACCAGGGAGGGAGTGTGCCCGCAGTAAAAAGGTTAAGCAATTTTCCAGGTACTAAACAACGTTGCATCTGTATCACAGTGACTTTATTTATAAATTTTGTAAACATTTATTCACGTATGTATGAGATTGTAAGTACCTGTTAACAATTCACTCTGTCCTGGCTTGTTGCTTTGATTTTCACTATGCAGCGGTCCATCTGCCCTCCTCCTCCTTTTGTTCCAAATCCAGCTTAACCAGATGCTGATTTGGAGCAATAGAAGGAGGCATTTGAGGCATATTTGGATGCCCTTGTGGGTGAAACTTTCACTCACAAGAGAAAATTTGCGATTCTAAGACCTTGTTTGGGAAATGAAGGGCAGAAAATGTTAAAATATATTCCTAAGGTAACTGTCGTAACTGCAGTGGGCGAAGGTGATGATGTTGAAGATGAATACGAAACGGCGATTAAGTCCCTGGATGCAAGGTTCAAGAGGTGTAGAAACGTCACTTTGGAAAGACATCAGTTCTACAAAAGGGTCCAAGCCGATTGCGAATCCGTGTCTAGTTATGTTGGTGCCTTGAGACTATTAGCAGTTTCCTGTGATTATAAAGAATTTGAAGAAGAAATGATCAAGGACCAACTAGTGGAGAAAACTAATAATAAGTAAGTACAAGAGGCCTTGTTATCTACTCCCAATTTAACCCTACAGAAAGCATTGGAGATCGCCACCAGAATTGAGAGTACGGTATCATTCATGGAACAAATGTCAATTTCGGACAAAAGATGCCTATCTCTGAGACCCGACGTGCTTGCAGTCAAGGCAAAATACAAAAAAGGAAACAAGGGGTCTGTACCACAATCTACAGGTGGAAAATCTGACAAGAAATTTACAAGATCATTAGAATGTTATAGGTGTGGTAGCACTGCGCATTTGGGTAATGCTAAATTTTGTCCAGCTATTGACAAGATGTGTGCCAAATGTTATAAAAAAGGTCATTTTGCAAGAGTATGTAAAGCAAATAGATCCAACAAATCGGACAGATATGAATTTAACAGAGTTAACAATGTTGCTACGAATAATTCTCCTTCTTCTAGCAGTGATGAAGAGGAAGTATTCGTGGTGAATAGTAATTTCTTGATTGTTGAGATAAGAAATTCTTGTGCAAGAAGACCCTTTTGCTTAGTAGAAATAAATGGAGTTCAGGTTCAGATGATGGCTGACTCTGGATCTCCGTTTACTCTTTTGAGCGAATCCAAGTGGAATGAATTGTTCAAAGGTCATGGGATCACTCTAAACCAGTCACGCTTTCAGCCAATTGGATATAGTGGGAAATCTATTGATGTAATTGGTGAGTTCCAAGCAGATCTCAGGTTTAGGAATAATGCAACCCCAGCTACTATATATGTGGCCAAAGATAATGCTTGTCTTTTGGCGTGGTTTGATCACGGCAAATTGGAATTGGTTTTCGACCCAAATAACCCAGAACAAGTAATAGCGAGAAGTGAATTTATGCAGGTATCTTCCATAACGTGTGATAAGTGGGAATCACGTTACCCTGAAATACTAAAAAATGAAGTGGGGTTGTTCAAAGCCTTTTCTCACAAGATCAAAATCAATGAGAATACTCAACCAAAGGTGCATAAAGTACGGAAGGTTCCGCTCACCTTGAGAGATGATTTCAAGAAAGAATTAGATAAACTGTGTGCTCAAGACATAATAGAACCAATTGAGTCCTCGGATTGGATAGCGCCCGTGGTCTTGGCCCGTAAGGCGAATGGTATGTTGCGTATGTATGTGGATTTACGCGACCTTAATGATCAAATTTGGGTTGACCAATATCCTTTACCCAACATTTCAGAAATGTTGTCTTCTGTTAAGGGTGGCAAAATATTTTACTTACTTGATATGACATCTGCATATCATCAAATTAGTTTGCATCCAAGTTCCAGACATTACACGGCTTTCATCACTCCTTTTGGGTTATTTCAGTTTAAACGAATGCCGTTCAGGTTGGCCTCCGCGTCTGCTGTCTTCCAGAGGACGGTAGAAAGTATGTTCAAGGGTATGCGTGGGGTGATGGCATTCCAGGACGACATTCTGGTTTATGGAAAGGACATGAGAGAACATAATGAAAGATTGAACTGGGTGCTGGATGTGTTGAAGCTGAAGGGCGTAACTCTCAGTTCCAATAAGTGTCGTTTTAGTGTACCAACGGTGAATTACTTAGGCTTTGAGTTGTCAGCGGATGGCCTCAAACCCAAAGTAAGTTTAGTGAAAGCCATTCAAGATTTTTTGTGTCCAGAAAATAAAGGCCAGTTAAGATCCTTCATGTGTTTAATAGAATGTTATGCTAGATTTATACCCAACTGTTCAGAAAAGACTCATAATCTGAGAAAGCTACTGAAAAATAATGTTACATTTATGTGGGATGTTGTCTGAAACCGCAAATTCGAGAGCATTAAGCAAGAGATCACCCAAGCCATTCCCTTGAAACCTTTTGACACCAGAGATTATACGATCATAATGACAGATGCCAGCCAAAAGGGCTTAGGTGCTGTGTTGTTGCAAAAAAGGGACGGGAAGGAAGAAGTTGTTTTGTTTGCTTCGAGGAGCTTGAAAGGCGCTGAAGCAACATATTCAGTGATAGAACACGAAGCATTGGCATGCTGGTGGGGCATTAATCACTTCAAACAATTTGTATGGGGCACAAAGTTTTCGGTTAGGACTGATCATAAGCCCTTGGTTCAACTATTTACCGCCAAGGGTGCGGAGAAAGTACCCCACGAATCGCTAAGTGGCAGTACAAATTGTATGAACACAATTTCAAGTTAGAGTATGTGCCGGGTAAGAAAAATATACTGGCTGATTGTTTGTCCAGATTGTCAGGCACTGATTCCTTGGAAGGGATATCTACTGACCTTAACCTCAAGGATGAAGACGGTGAGGTTGTTGTGTGTACTATAGGTGAACAATTGAATGGGGCGTTAGGTGAACAAGAGTGGAGGGAAGCTTGCGCAGAGGATCAGGACATGAAGTCAATTATGCAAGGAGTTGTGACGTGGTGGTCACAGTGGTCTCCAGATGGCGCCTTAAGGATAAGTACAAACATGTTTTTGACGAGTTGTCGGTAATTAATGGTTTATTATTTAGGTCAAAGTTGTTGGTTGTACCGAATGGCATGAGGAAAAGAGTTTTGAGTCTAGCGCATGAGGGTCACATTGGAATGCGAGCAATGAAAAGGAGAGTCAGGGAAGGTTTCTGGTGGCCTGGTGTGGATAAATGTGTAGAACATTTTGTAAGGGATTGTGTGTATTGTGCTGTCAGTGACAAGTCCCAAGTCACTGTTCCAAGCCCAATAGAAGTGATAAGGGTTCTGATAAACCCTGGAGTAAGTTAGCAATTGACATAATAGGACCAGTGAATTTATCCTATGGATCCCAGGAATACGGGTTAGTACTTATAGATTATTACAGTAGATGGCCAGAAGTAAAATTCATGAAAGTTCCTGACTCTAACAATGTGATCCAATGGTTAGAAGGGATTTTTGCTAGGGAAGGAATTCCGGGCGAGATTTTTACTGACAATGGGTCTCAATTTACTTCTGGACAGTTTGAAAAATGTGTGAATTTCTTGGGAATCAAACATTCCAAAACTTTGCTGTACCATCCTAGGAGTAATGGACTAGTGGAGAGATTTAACAGGGTCCTCAAGGAAAACATTCAATTGGCTAAAGCAAGTGGATTGCACTGTAAATCTGAATTGGAAAAATTGTTGTGGGCAGTGCGCACTACGAACAATTCTGATACACACGTATCACCTTTTGTTCTATTACGGGGACGCGTTCCGTCCTCAAAACTAACCAGAGAATGGATGAGTCGTTTTAGCGTGCCATGGTACAAAGTTGATGGTGTGATGGAGAAGCGAATAGTAGCGCAACAAAAGTATGTAAAGAATTCACAGGAAACTCACCAGCGCAAGTTTGATTGGAAGGAAGGGGATGTGGTGAGGGTGAGGTCTCCGAGAACTACGGTTAAAGGCCTGTCCAAATTCTGTGGCGGGAAGAAAATTGTTCAGGTGGGTGACAGTGCTGTTAGACTAGACGATGGCAAATGGTGGAACAAGGATAAAATATCTCTAACTAAGACAGTGAAATGTGGAGGCTGATCGGGGTGAGGATGAAAGAATGCATGTTGTACGTTCTGGAAATCGTTTTTCCAGAGCAATTAATCCACCTGCGCATTCTTGCAAACGTTCAACTAGAACTGTCAAACCACCTAAGAAATTTGATGATTACATATGCAAATGATCTCATTGGAAAACTACATGAATTGGTGTTATATATGAAATTGTAGAACTATTGTCCTACTATTTTTTTTAAATTGTCATGTGTATAAGTTCATAGTTGTGCATTAATGAACTGTTCATGTAATTCATTTAATTATCGTTTTGTAAAAAGTGTTGTAAGTGAAGAGATGTGTTGGGTTGTAGGTTTCCTCGTGTCCTCTGCCGCGTTCCTCGCGTGGTGGAACCGGCGAATGGGAAACCATGGAATGGGAGAATGTTTGGGGGAGGTTTGAGTGATAGCGGCAGTTGGTGTCGGAGGTCTGAGGAAGGAGGTCGGGAGTTGAGGCTGTCATATATTCTTATACTGAATAAAGGAATATAAACTTACCTGGTGTATGAGGACCTTATCTACTCTTCAGCACACAAAGGAGGGATATTTCACAAAGTACACCAATACAAATGAAGTATTTAAAGCAAGCACAACAAAGAACGAATAGAATGAGTGGGGATGGTTAAAAGCCCACAGAGAGATTACAACCATCCAAAGCGCTTGCTCGCTCAACCCTAAAAAAACTTAGAAAATAAAATTCCAGTGTCATATCCATCTGATTCAAAGAGTGAAATTCCAAGCAAGCAATTGTTGGCATATAAGTAATATTGGTCAGAGTATAAAAAAAGTCAGTCTATTACTATTTCTCAATATGCATACCTAGGTTTATCATAAAAAAATTATTTCGCCCATGTAGGTTATGCATATAGGGGCTGTTATATAGGATAATCACCACTGTTTTTTAATGTGCTTTTGACTGTAATTTTTTGGCTTATGTACGTGAATAAGTTCTTATATATCAAGATAAGGTTGATTACCTCAGTCCCCGTATGCATAACCCACAAAGGTGAAATTAATTTGGTCTCATAAAACATATGACTGTTTATTTAGAAATGATAATAAACTGACATGAGTTTTTTTATTTTCCAGCAAATAATACATCAGTTTTTTTTTTTCTGCGCCAGTCAGTTCATATTCAGAGAAAGCTCCCTCCAGTTACTTTTTGACTGGATTTTTTTGATGATTTGTGGAAGCCTTTTTGCCTACTTTGTCTCCTGGCGTGCTACGGATGTCCCCTAAGAAACAAGCTGGTTTAAAATCTTATTGTGCCTGTCACATGCAGATATCTGTGACAGTCCCACACATGGTTTGCATATGGTACTTAGAGTGTGACCATGACTCCAAGGCCTGCGAGGGCTGCTTCATCATGCACCTGAAGTTGCTGTGGGAGTGCGCCTTAAAGCTTTTCGCCGCCTGACATTGGACAATCCTACAATGCTCAAGGTCTGGGTCACGTGGAAGGTCCCAGGTCCATGGAGCTGCTCTTAATGTTCATTATCTCCGACGAAGTCTTCGGGTAAGTCTCACAAAAACAATTCAAGAAACCAAAGCACTCTTTTACTTCACTGCACCAGTCCAGGTTTTTGGGTGAAATGCGAGAACAATGACACAAGTCAAGGCCTCCCTCCCACATATCCACCACAGAGCCTTTGCCAGGGTCCACTCTGTGCCGCCCATTGTTTCCTGTAACTAGGTGGACCCCGCCCAAATCAGAATTCTATGAGGCCATGCACCTCATATTTGCGAGGCCGACCCCCTTGAGCGCCTTTAGGCCCCATGGATTCAGAGGGAGCCTCCAGTGGATTCCCGCTGGCAGCTTTGCCCCTTGGATCCGGTATAGGATCCTGAGTGGCTCCAGGCTGCAAGACCACTAACTTCCATTGCCCTGCTCCACTGCCGTTGTTCTGGTGCGCTGACCTGATCATCTCTCTGCTGTCGACCCGGGAGACTGGCTACTAGAGCGGTACTTGCAGGATCCCTTTCCTGCCTGCCCACATGTTACCTGCGGTTCATGGTGGGCCACAAGAACTTTCAGTTTGCTATGCTTCCCTTTGGCCTTGTCAGCGGCCCTCGGGTGTTCACCAAGGTGATAGTGGTAGTTAAAACACATCTGCGCAGGTTGGATACTCAAGTCTTCTCCTACCTCGAAAACTGGCTGTTGAAGGCAGGTTCACCCCAGACATTAATTTTCCATATCCAAAGTACAGTTGACCTCCTGCACTAGGTGGTGTTTACTATCAAGCTGCAGACGTCACACCTGACTCCCGCCCAGATGGTCCCTCTCTCTTAAGCTATTCTGGTCACATTGCAGGTTCGGGCTTATCCTTCCAAACAGCGATTCCTGGATATTCAGGCTTTGATTCCAATGTTTCAGCCTCTAACTTGAAAATTGTTGAGACTGAAGGAGGCTGTTGAACCTCATGGTCCTCTGCATCCTGGGCGTAACACATAGCCCTTGCCATATGTGGGCTCTGCAGTTGGACCTAAAGTCCCAGTGGGCTTCACAGGAATCTCTCTGACCTGGTCCAGATCTTGGACAGAGCTGCAAAAATAAAACACAGTGGTGGCTGTCGAATCGCAATTGTGTCAGTGGCAGACCACTCTCTCTTTCTCACCCAGAAATGATTGCTGAAAGATGTGTCACTCCTGGGTTAGAGCAGCCAACTTGGAGAGTCAGATCAGAAGACTCTGGTCTCCGGCAGAGTCCCAGTTCCACATCAACTTTTTGGAGCAGAGGGCAATTTGAATGGCATTAAAAGACTTTCTTCTGTCGATTAAGGGAAGGCTAGTGCAGGCGTTCACGGACATCACCACAGCCAGGTAGTATTATGAAAAACAGGACGGGCTCAGGTCATGGGCCCTGCGTAAAGAGGCCCAGCGCCTCTGGACATGGCTGGAATGTCAGGGCATTACCCTGGTGATTGAGCACCTGTCAGACTCTTTGAATGTCACAGCGGACAAACTCAGCTGTTGGTGCATAGCAGATCAAAAATGGAGATGGTTCAAAGCCTCTTCCAAGACTGAGGAGAACCTTGGTTAGATCTGCTAGCCACCACTGAGAACGTGTAATGCTAGCAATTCTGCACTCTGGAATTTCTAAGGTGTCAGAGTCCTTTTTCATTTCTGGTTGAGCCCATGCCTCCTGTACACCTTTATGCTGATACCTCTCCTTCCCAGAGTTCTCAAAATGATCAGGAACTACCCCGCTCATGTCATTCTTGTACCTTCGTTTTGGGCATGGGAGTTTGGTATCCTAAATTCCTGAGTGTAAGCATGAGCCCTCTGATCAGGGAGCTCCTTCAGGAGGATCATGTGTCACAGCAGCAGTGCAGGGTGTTACATCTGAACCTGCGTAAGCTCCGCCTTCATCCTTAGAGACTGAGTGGCAGCATTGGGCAGTTTTCTACCTTCCTCTCGAAGCCTGTGATGCTATTCTGGCAGCAAGCCTTCCTTCAACCAAGATGGTATATGCCTGGAGGTGGGACAAATTTGTGGCATGGTGGGCTTCCAAGAATGTTGACCCCCTTTCCACACCCTTATCACAAGTTTTGTTATTCATTCTTTTTTTTCTGGGCCAGCAGGGTTCTGCTTTGGTTACTGTCAAAGGTTACCATTCAGCCATTTCGGCTTTCATTTGGGTGCCGAACCATCCTTCTTTTTTCAAGTTACCGATTGTGACTTGTTTTCTAAAGGGACTGCAACAACTATTCCCTCCTTGACCATTCATTATGCCCCAGTGGGACCTCGACCCAATACTGACATTTCTAATGTGTGCACCCTTTATGCCTCAACACAACTGTCCACTCCATTTGCTTAAAATCAAAATGGCCTTTCTGGTAGCCTTAACATCAGACAGCGGCGGTCAGTGAGCTGCAAGCACTTTTAGTGCACCCTCCTTGCACGGCGTTCTACCCAATCAGGTAGTGAGACCCCCCTGCCTACTTTCTCCCGAAAGTGGTGAAAACATTTACATGTGAGCTAACATATTACCTTGCCTGCCTTCTTTGCCCCACCTCACCGTTACAAACAAGAGGAGATGCTCCACCAGCTGACCCCAAAATTAGAATTATTGTTCTACATTGATCGTCCCAAATTTCCAAGTGGACAATCAATTCTTCATTGGGTACTTCGGGAGAGGAAAGAAAAACTGTGCAGAAAGGGACAATCTCAAGATGGATAGTGATAGTGATAGGGACTTGTGTGCATGCCCTTGGCCAGTACCGTGGAGTGTGGGTCTGGGCCTGCCCTGGATATCTGCTCTCCTTTTCGGACGCTGCATCTGGGACTTGTGTGCATGCCCTTGCCGGGGGGCCTTGAGCCACACCTGGACTTTCTTGATTGGCGCCTTGTGTGTGGTGGCATAGCGGTCTGGGGCCTCACTTTTGCTGTGTCTGGGCAATCTCAAGATGGATAGTGATCTGCATTAAAATCTACAATGTGTTGGCCAAGAAGCAACCTCTGAGGACTTGCGGGCTCATTCCACCAGAGTCAAGATTGCGACCACTGCTCTAGCTCGTGGAGTTCCTGTTCTGGACATTTGTCCGGTCGGTCTTACAGGACTTCCTGGTCTAAATCTGTTTGCAGACCCACCCTGGGGAGGTATTGTTTGGATTTCTATTCTCAGGTAAGGAATCTGCAACTAGAAATCTCTATCAGATGAACAGGTTACTTACCTTTGGTAACGTGTTATCTGGTAGAGACTCTCTCTAGCTGCAAAGTCCTTACCAGGACCGGATTTTTCCACGTAGAGTACCCTAATGGGGCCATTGGTGTTGCAAAGCATTACATTAGCAAACTTTGTGGCTCTGGGGGCGTGGCCTGGCCTGCCGGCAAGATGGCCGTCACTGTGTGAGGCTCTGCTGGACTTAGGGCCTAATTTCTACATTTATCCTGGCTGAGGGGCAGATCTAGCGCTAGTTTTGTGCTGCTGGTTTTTACGCCCTGGTGAAGCCTTCGGTGCTGACGGCGGGCTGGGGCGGGCATACTGAGGCAATTTTCCCCAGCCCGTTGGAGTGTGGCCGGGTGATGCGGCGTGGCCTGCCGGTGGGCTTCCCTCCCTTCGGCTCGGGCGCTTGCTGGGGGGTCTGGTGGTCGTGGAGCCGGATTGAAGAGCTGAGAAGCTAGGAAGGGGGCGGCCCTATCTCCTGGTTGTGTTTTATCAGTGGCTGTGTAGGGCCGCGGCTGGGAGCGGTCCTGGGACCTGGAACGCCAGACAGGCAGCCAGCAGTGGCTGGGGCCTAGCTCTTGCGGGGCCGACGGTCCGAGATATATCGGACAGCGGTCTTTGGTCGGCCCTTGCTGTTTGATCGCTCGGGCCGCTGGCGGCTGACAGGTGGTGGTCACTGGTGGTCTGGGGGTGTTCTGTGGAACCCTACGAGGCCTAGCTGACGCGCTGTGGGTCCCTGGGAATAGTGTTGGCCCCAGATTTTTGGAGACAGTCGCCGGTTGGATCGGGCCGGAGGAGGAGGAGGTGAGGAGGGTCCGCCAATTTGCTCCAGTTGTGGAGTGCACTTTGGCCCTGATTGTTTAAAAGGCAGGTACGCCCGTGGAAGAGGTGGCCAGTACCGTGGAGTGTGGGTCTGGGCCTGCCCTGGATATCTTCTCTCCTTTTCGGACGCTGCATCTGGGACTTGTGTGCATGCCCTTGCCGGGGGGCCTTGCGCCACACCTGGACTTTCTTGATTGGCGCCTTGTGTGTGGTGGCGTAGCGGTCTGGGGCCTCACTTTTGCTGTGTCTGGACAGTGCGGACGGGCCCTCGCACCTCTGCGGTGGCATTTGGTGGTGAGGGTTCCTTGGAATGCTGCTTCGTCGCTCTGTAGGTGGTAGATTATTGTGGCTGGCTGAGACGGAGCATGGGCAAGTCTGAGCAAAAACAGTCCAGACTTACCTTTGATGGTGGAAAGAAGAGAGGGGGCTCCTCCTCCTCGCTACTCGTCGGTGAGAACTCTGAGGCTGGGAGCTCGGATGCCTCGGTCAAGGTGATGTTTCTTGATCTTAAAAACAGCCTTGCAGGCATAGACACTAAACTTGATCACATGACGGAGCAGCTTGACCACATCAGGGCCCGGGTGGATGATCATGACTCCAGGTTTGAACAGCTGGAGACGCGGACGTTGGACCTGGAGGATAGTCGACATGGTGATTGTGAACAGCTTCTACAGATGGAGAGAGTCTTAGAGGTTATTCGTAACAAGAATGAGGATTTGGAGGCGCAGTCACGCCACAACAACATTCGCATAATAGGCCTGCCGGAGTCTACTAGTATGGACAGGATGGAGCACTCTGTGGAGGGCATGCTCTCTGACCTTTTTCCGGGTGAGCTTTCTCGGCTGTTGGTGGTTGAGAGGGCTCATAGGTCCCTGGGACCTCGGCCTCCGCCTGGGACTCCTCTGCGCCCCATTATTGCTCGCTTAATGCACTATTGAGTTAGAGATGTCATTCTCAGGCTGGCCCGGGAGCGACGACCTATGATTTACAAGAACTCTGAACTCACCTTCTTCCCTGACTACACTCGGGGCGTGCAGGCTGCGCGGCGTGCCTTTCTACCGGTCAAGCGCACTTTGAGCCAAACAGAGGCGAGGTTTTCGTTGTTATACCCTGCCAAACTGAAGGTGCAGCATGATGGGAAACTACTGTTCTTCACCGATCCGAAGCAAGCGGCTAAATTTGCTAAATCAGTGCCAAAGCGATCGGAGGATTCAAGCCTGGAGGGCCCTCGGTCTGAGAGAGCTGCCTTGAGTGACAGTGACTGATTAGTGGGAGATTGGTGGCTGGGGTGTCCTCAGTGTGACTGCTGGGGTTTTGCATGATATGCTCCTTTTCTGTTATGGCTGCTCTGCCGTTTTTGCTTTGCTGTTTGGCCCTTTTGCCCTCCCCCCACACTCCTGATGGGATTGTGGGTTGGATGGCCTGGTCTACGCCCGTGGGATGAGTCCTGACTCCAGTATTTGTATTGTAAAAGGATTTTTGGTTGTTATGGGGGGTGGGATTTTGCTTCGGCACGTTTGGGGGGTCTATGTGGGTGGGGGTTGGGGAAGTTTGCAATCTGTGATGTTTTTGTCTACTTTTTCCTTCTTCTTTCTCTTCTTATATGTGTAAAGCTGGCAGCCAGATTGGGGCACTACGGAGGCGACTTTAATTTGTTGGGAGATTGCGATGGGCTCAAGTAAGTTGGCAGCTGCTCACTGTCTAACCTGGAATGTGCGTGGGATGAATGATAGGCGTAAGGCGCGCCTCACGTCTGCCTATGTTAAGCGTCACGAAATAGATATTTGCATGCTTCAAGAGACACATCTGGTTGCTTCTACTAGGGACAGGCTGAGGGCTGGTTGGGTCAGGGAATTCCAATGCTCTGTGTTTTTGCGCGTGGGGTGGCGATCTTGCTGCGTAAGGGGTTGCAGTGGCGCACGCAGAAAGTTGTTTTTGATCCGAATGTTCGCTATGTGGTGCTGAGCGGTACGTTGCTCGACAGAGCTTGTAGACTCATTTCTGTATATGGCCCTAATACGGATGATCCTGTGTTCTTCCGGGAGCTTTGGCGCTTGGTGGAGTCGGTGGGCGGGGTGCAGTGATCTGGGGAGGCGATTTTAATGTGATTCTGGACCCCTCGGCGGATCGCAAGAGTGTGGCTAGAGTGCAGCATGTTGCGCCCGCCAGGGCGCTACAGTCCGTGATGGATAATGGTGCTTTGGTGGACTTGTGGAGGGCAAGGCATGGCACTCATAGCGAGGGCACATGTGTGAACTAGGCGCATACAAGCTGGTCGCGTATAGACCGCTGGTTGGGCACGAGAGAGGTGGAGCTCTGGACTTGTTTGGTGGATCACCTGCCTCGTACTTTATCAGATCGCTCACTGGTCCGGCTAGTGCTGGAGGTGCCTTTTGGACTGGGGCGCGCTTTCCTGTGGCGATTACCGCACGGGCTGCTTTGGGATTGTCCATTCCGGAAAGAAATTTGTGAGGCCTTACTCCATTTCTTTGCTGACAGCTGTGGGTCTGTGAGCTCAGCTGGCACCTTATCGGAAGCATTTAAAGTGGTTATTCGTGGGGTGTGCCTCTCAAAGCAACATGGGGTGCTGAAGGCGCTGCGTCGTGAGTTGAAGGATCTGGAAGGGTGGATAGTGGAACTGGAGCGCAGATTGGTTGCGGACTGGGCCGGTGCAATGCCCATGTACGAGGAGGCCGCACTTCGGGAGCTTTGCTTTTGGGGGCAGTACGCCCGGGCACGGCGATATGGTGAGGGGGAGAGGGCTAGTCATACATTGGCGAGCATGCTGCGCAGAACATGGGCCATTAGTTATGCTACTGAGATTGATGGTCCTGGGGGTGAACGTGTGGTTGGGACGCAGGCTGTGATGCAGGCTTTCACCCAACTCTTCGTTAGTTTGTATGCCGAGCCGACGGATCTAGACGCTGCTGCTGCTGCTGCTGCTGCTCAGGCTTACTTTTCTGACATTGCTCTTCTCTGGTTTGATGACACTGATCGTGCTTATTTTGAGAACCCTTTCTCGGTGTAGGAGGTTGTTGTGGCAATTCGTAGTCTGCTGAATGACAAGTCACCCGGGCTGGACGGTTTGACTCCTGCGTTCTACAAGGAGTACTCGTATATTCTTGCACCTTACCTTTTAGAGGTGTATGCGGAGTCCATGGAGACCGGGATCCTTCCTGCCTCTCTCCGCGAGGCTCTAATTGTCACGATACCCAAACCTGGCAAGGACCCTTATAGCTGTGATTCGTATCCACTTTCCATGATTAATATTGATACTAAGATTTTGTCCAAAATGATTGCGGCGCGGTTGCAGCCATTGCTTCCGAAGCTGGTGCTTCCGGATCAGTCTGGGTTTGTGCCGGGTAGATCCACGTCTCATAATCTGCGCACGTTCTTTGCGGTGGCGGGCATGCAGGGGATCGGGGAGCAAGCAGCTGCGGTGTTCTTGGATGCTACTAAGGCTTTCGACTCTTTGGCATGGGATTATATGTTTGCGCTGCTGGCTAGAGTGGGACTGAGTGCTCGTTTTGTGAAATTGATCAGATTATTATATTCATCTCCCACTGATAGACTGCGACTAAACGTGTCTATTTCTGACTCTTTTCCAGTTGACCGCGGGACTCGCCAGGGGTGCCCTTTGACTCCGTTGCTCTTCGCCGTGGCAATGGAGCCTCTTGCGGCGTGGCTACGTCAGCATCATGGTGCTAGGGGTTTGCCTTTTAGACAGCGGTCTATTCTGATATCCATGTATGCTGACAATATTGCGCTGTATGTTGGGGAGCCGCGCAGCAATCTGGATGTTTTGTTGGATGAAATAGAGCGCTTTGGTTCCTTTTCAGGGATCAAGATTAATTGGTCCAAGTCGGTGGTGCTGCTGTTGTCCACGGGGGGTGATGAGGTTCCCCTCCCAATACCCAATTGAATGGGCGGATGGTCCAGTTCGATATTTGGGAGTCTGGCTGAGCTGTGATGTGGATACCCTCTGGTTGGCTAATTATGGCAAGGCGCTATTATGGTTAGAGGGGAAGGTTGAGGCGTGGCGCTCCTAACCGCTCTCGCTGATTGGGCATATTGCAATTGTGAAAATGGTGATCCTGCCAAAATTTCTAAATCTGTTTGTTAACCTCCCTCTCCCGGCCAGCTTTCTCCGTCGGCTTCGTTCGGCTCTGATACGATTGGCTTGGTCTGGGGGGCAACCTCGTATTGCCTGGGAGAAGCTGACGCTGCCCTTTGAGCTGGGTGGCCTTCTTGCCCCGGATCTGGAGCTTTACTATTTTTGTGCCCAGGTGCACTCTGCGTACTACTGGCTGCGGCCCGTCCGATATTTGCCACATCTTGCGCCTGAGAGTGATTCAGTGTGGCCAGATGTTTTGACCCGAATCCTGGGCAGTTCCTCTCGGCCTCGTTCGCGAGGTATCGATACGGGTGCGTGCACTGCTCTGGTCTGGACGGTACTGCTGCGCCACTCCGGGACGAGCTCTGCCTTTGCCTCTTCGTTGCCAGTTCTTTTGGTTGCAGTTCTTTAGATGTTCTGAAACAGGCCGCTGTTGACTTTCTTCAGGACTCTGGGTTGGTCAACTTGGGGGATTGGTTTGAGAATGGGCGATTGATCTCCATTGGGAAGTTGTTATAGAGGTCAGATGCGCTACTGCGCTGCAGCAGCTGTACATGCTCCGCGTCCGCCCAATGCTGCAGGCGCGATTCTCTGGACTTACGGACCCTCCATTGGAGTGTCGGGCCTTGGAGGTCCTGTGCGGAGCTCAGTTGCCGTGTAAACGTATTACTAAATTATATATTTGTATGCAGGAGCAGCGGGGTGACCTTGGTGCATCTGCTAGAGTGAGATGCGAGGTGGATGTGGGCGAGCCTATATCTGAGCAGATGTGACGAGGATGTTGTGCACATATGAGAACTTTGTCCCCTAATTACAGGTTCCGCCTGATTCACTTTCAATTCCCCTATAGGCCTTTGTTCGATGGACCAGCATGCAGATGCAAGTTGTGAGCGGTGTCGTGCACCCGAAGCTGGTTTTTTGCATCTCGCGTTTGAGTGTGCCGAGGTGCGTGTTTTTTTCTGGGTGGAGGTCATGAGGATGATTGAGGTGATGACCGGACTGGAGCTGCCCTTTTCCCCTAGACTACCGTTGCTTGAATGTGTCGACAGGGTGCGGCGACCTCACAGGCAGTTGGTGGGCCTTCTTTTGCTGCTAGCTAAGCGCAGAGTTACGATGTGCTGGGGTTGGGGTCTGGCCCCTCAGAGCTCTGATTGGTTGCGCGATGCCTCGTTTTTTCAAGAGCAGCTGATGATTTTTGGGGAGCTGACACCGGAGGATTCCCGGTCTAAGGATATTTGGGCTGCGCTGCGCTCTTATCTGGATGCCTTGAAGGATGGCTGAGTTGGTACTTCGTGACTGAATGCACAACTGGGAGTTTTGTGTTCCTTCGCTCTCTCTCAGGGGTGTGGGAAATGTGACATTGGTTTGTTATATGCGCTTCAGTGCTCTTCTTCTGCCTGCCTTCTTTCCTGTTTCTCTTCTTCCTTTCATTTGCGAGTTTTATATTTGGCTGTACCCCGACGGATAAGTTGTGTAGCGCCTTGAGACAGTTCAGTGGCAGTTGTGCCTATTTTGCGGAGACTGGGGCCACTAGTGATCTGTGGTGAACCTTGCTGTGGCACATGAACCAATGACTTATTTGTAATTCTTTTCAACAGGTGGCTCCCAGGAATTGTGCGGAGCTTGGACTTAGATATTCTCTTGCGTCTAGATTTGCGGGCTGTTTTGTTTTGTTGTATGTTGTCTTTTTCTATGCACAATAAATCAATAAATAAAAAATAAAAAAACTTTGTGGCTCTGCTCTTTTGGGTTGGGGGATTGTGAAAAGTAACTGTTGTTAGTGTGGTAGGGTGACGCCTACAATAGGAATTGTATACGTCACTTCCGGCGCAGATGGCACTGAGCCAAACTAAACCACCTGCTAGTACACAAAGGTACTGCTTGAAAAGTTTCCGGATCCAGTCTAGTGCCTGGGGATATTGCTAAGGTAAGGAGTCTGCCGCTAGATAGTCTCTAGCAGATAAGGTATTACAGGAGGCAAGTAACTTCTTTGTTATTAAGAAATATTAAAGTTTCTTAACACATTTCACTCTTTGAATACGATAGATAATTATGGCACTAGTTTTTTCTTATAAACGTTTTTGAATACTAAATTAAGATGGCGTAGTATTGTTTTTATTATGAATGCAATTCGAACATCGCAGTGCATGCAAGTATGTTCTCTATGTCTACGAGGTACTCACGAATGTTTTTAAAGGAAATTGGACACTTAAGTTGTACATATTCTTTCTCATCTGGACTACAAATCTTCCCTCTTACTTGGACTAACTGCATAGTCTCTAGCTCATCTCGAATCTATTTTGAACTCATTTTGAGGTCTCACTGCAGACAGCTTTAACTGTCTTGGCGACCTAATGTTACCAATAATTTGAAAAGTACATGAAAGAGGCAGTAGAGAGAGAGCAGGTTTTTACGCAAATGTCATGATTTTGCTTTTCTGGATAGGCTGTCTTCAAGGCCAAGGCATTTTGTGGATTGGCAAATTGCCCCATTTGTGTTCCCATTAGTGATGGTGGTCAAGTAGCCCTTTTGTTTAACTGAAGAGGCAACATGACATTTTATTTGAACAATGTACTGACATAAGGACATTTTAATTGCACGTTTATGACTTTTATGTGTACTACATGTGTCATTCACTCACCACCTTTGAATGATAATTTATTTTACTTTGCTGACTTGATAATGTGTTGGAATTGCAACTTTTTTGTTCTTAAAGGTAAAAAAGGTACATGTGCATAATATTTCTTACAGCTTCAATAAAATTGCTGGACCATTGTCAAAAGCATCTAATATGTAATATTTTGCTTCTTATGCCTTTTTTGCTCGCAATTTGCAGTGCAAACATAATCCTCTGACTCCTTTTAATACTTTTTGTCTGTCTTCTAATGCACAAGCCAACTCGACTAATGGTTTGTTCAGTAAATGGGTCTTGTTCTCATCTTCCATATTGCTGTATTCAGAGGTTGCTTCATTGTAGTATTTTCTTGCTAGGGCAGCTAGGAGCAACGTGCATAAAATCACCCAACTGTTACCAAGCACTTACCCAAACAAAATGCCAAACCTATTGGCTTTGAAAGTGCATGTTCAAGAAAAATGAGACTTATTGGCTTAGCCAATCCTTGTCCTTCTGCCTTCAACCATGTGAGTCTTGTGTCCCTTCTGGCTCCCCTTCTGTCTCTTCTTGTCATTATTCAATTTCTTTGCATCATCATTAAACAGACTCTTGGCTGTGCCCTTTGTTACCCATCATCTTTTTTATATTACTAGCCCTGCCCCCACCAAAAACAATTCTTGCTTGTCTCCTTGCACTCCACTCTTTTTGACGTCCAAGTATTGGAATTCCTTGCAACTTTCCATCTGTTCAACCACTTACTTGTATTCCATAGTTTTTTTTAAGGAACTATCTTAGGGTTCTTCCCCTACGGTGGCTCTTAGACCTGGCATCCTTAGGGTGGTCTTAACCCAGAGTTTTTTTTACCTTTACCACCTGTTTTGTTGCTGTAACCTTTTGTTGGCCTTAGGACTCTGAACACTTTATCATTGCTAACCAGTGCTAAAGTGCATGTGCTTCTTCCCTAAAACATGGTAACGTTGGTGTATCCATAATTGGCATATTTAATTTATATGTAAATCCTTTGTAAAGTGGTATACCATATACCCAGGGCCTGTAAACTAAGTGCTGCTAGTGGGCCTGCAGCACTGGTTATGCTGCCCACTAAGGTAGCCCTGTAAACATTTCTTAGGTCTGCCACTACAAAGCCTGTGAATGAGTTTCACTGCTGCCCTGACTTGACATTCAAAACCTCTGCTGAGTCTTAAACTTCTCTTTTCTTGCATGTAAGTCACACCCCTAAGGTAGGCCCTAGGTAGCCCATAGGGCATAGTAAAAGGCAAGGCGCATACTTTTAAGTCTTTTATGTCCTGGTAATGAAAAACTCCCAAAGATGTTTTTCATTACTGTGAGGCCTGACCCTCTCATAGCCATCATTGAGAATTCCCTAAAATACTTTAAAGCTGTAATTCCTGATCGGAGAGGAGTAGCTGCATCACATTTAGTATAATTGAAATGGTCATGATTTATAATTACTATTTTTGAAATGTGACTTTTAGAAAGTGGGCATTTCTCTGCACTGTTGTTTGTGCCTACAGCCCATCTCCAATACACATGTAGCCTGGGCTGGGTGACAACTACATTTCCTTCAGACTCCCATGACACAGGATACTCAGCTGCATCTGCATTCATCTCCATACTTATGGGTTTTCCTGAGGAGGAGGTTGGAAAGAGCTCCCACTTACTTCTCAAAGTGTATTGGTCTGAGCCCACACTCTACTGATAGTCTCTGAGCAGGGGGTGAGCTGAAAGGGGGACCTGTGCCCTTCACAGAAACCTTTTGAAGTCATCCCCCTCACCAGAGGTGCTTTTTAGTATACGTCTGGTGCCTCTGGCCCTCTGAAAGTAGTACATTCTGGACACAAGGAAATGCTGCTGGAGTAAAGACTGCTGTGTGCCAGGATTGCCACTCTGCCAGGATTGACTGTTCCCAGGAACTGCTGCGCTGCCCTGCTGCCTGCTGATCTCTGCATGGTGGCCCACGACTCATCCACTAGCCTCAGAGCGACTCCAAGGGCTTCCTGACTTACCTCTGGTTCTACTAAGGGTCCCTGGGACATCAAAGACCTCGAGTAGATTTGTTGCATTCTGCAACCCACTTTCATCACCAACCTCAAGCGGCTTTGTTGCACTTTGCCATCCGCTTTCGTCAACAATCCTGAGCAACTTTGCTGTACTTTGCCACCTGCTTTTTTCAACAACCCGAGTGGCTTCACTGTACTTTGCTGCCCGTTTTCATCTACAACCACGAGTGGCGTTTGCTGTACTTTGCTGCCCACTTTCATTGACTGCCCAGAGTGGCTGCACTGCACTTAGTCGCCCGCTTTCATCAGAGACCCCGAGCAGCTGCACTGCACTTAGCCGGCCGCTTTCATCAGAGACCCCGAGTGTGAGAAAGTAGCCTCTTTCTAGCCTTGTTACCCCCACTTTTGGCCTGTTTGTGAGTGTATGTCAGGGTATTTTCACTGTCTCACTGGGATCCTGCCAGCCAGGGCCCAGTGTACATAGTGAAAACCCTATGTTTTCAGTATGTTTGTTATGTGTCACTGGGACCCTGCTAGTCAGGACCCCAGTGCTCATAGGTTTGTGGCCTATATGTATGTGTTCCCTGTGTGGTGCCTAACTGTCTCACTGAGACTCTGCTAACCAGAACCTCAGTGGTTATGCTCTCTCATTCCTTTTAAATTGTCACTAACAGGCTAGTGACCAATTTTACCAATTTACATTGGCATACTGGAACACCCTTATAATTCCCTAGTATATGGTACTGAGGTACCCAGGGTATTGGGGTTCCAGGAGATCCCTATGGGCTGCAGCATTTCTTTTGCCACCCATAGGGAGCTCTGACAATTCTTACACAGGCCTGCCACTGCAGCCTGAGTGAAATAATGCACACATTATTTCACAGCCATTTTCACTGCACTTAAGTAACTTATAAGTCACCTATATGTCTAACCTTTACCTGGTAAAGGTTAGGTGCAAAGTTACTTAGTGTGTGGGCACCCTGGCACTAGCCAAGGTGCCCCCACATTGTTCAGGGCAAATTCCCCGGACTTCGTGAGTGCGGGGACACCATTACACGCGTGCACTACACATAGGTCACTAGCTTCACAATGGTAACTCCGAATATGGCCATGTAACTTGTCTAAGATCATGGAATTGCCCCCTCTATGCCATCCTGGCATAGTTGGCACAATCCCATGATCCCAGTGGTCTGTAGCACAGACCCTGGTACTGCCAAACTGCCTTTTTCAGGGGTTTCACTGCAGCTGCTGCTGCTGCCAACCCCTCAGACAGGTTTCTGCCCTCCTGGGGTCCAGCCAGGCTTGTCCCAGGATGGCAGAACAAAGGACTTCCTCTGAGAGAGGGTGTTACACCCTCTCCCTTTGGAAAATGGTGTGAAGGCAGGGGAGGAGTAGCCTCCCCCAGCCATTGGAAATGCTTTCATGGGCACAGATGGTGCCCATTTCTGCATAAGCCGGTCTACACCGGTTCAGGGACCCCTCAGCCCTGCTCTGGTGCGAAACTGGACAAAGGAAAGGGGAGTGACCACTCCCCTGACCTGCACCTCCCCTGGGAGGTGTCCAGAGCTCCTCCAGTGTGCTCCAGACCTCTGCCATCTTGGAAACAGAGGTGCTGCTGGCACATTGGACTGCTCTGAGTGGCCAGGGCCAGCAGGTGACGTCAGAGACTCCTTCTGATAGGCTCCTTCAGGTGTTGCTAGCCTATCTTCTCTCCTAAATAGCCAAACCCTCTTTTCTGGCTATTTAGGGTCTCTGCTTTGGGGATTTCCTTAGATAACGAATGCAAGAGCTCATCAGAGTTCCTCTGCATCTCTCTCTTCACCTTCTGCCAAGGAATCGACTGCTGACCGCGCTGGAAGCCTGCAAAACTGCAACATAGTAGCAAAGACGACTACTGCAACTCTGTAACGCTGATCCTGCCGCCTTCTCAACTGTTTTCCTGGTGGTGCATGCTGTGGGGGTAGTCTGCCTCCTCTCTGCACTAGAAGCTCCGAAGAAATCTCCCATGGGCCGACGGAATCGTCCCCCTGCAACCGCAGGCACAAAAGAACTGCATTACCGGTACCCTGGGTCTCCTCTCAGCACGACGAGCGAGGTCCCTTGGATCCAGCAACTCTGTCCAAGTGACTCCCACAGTCCAGTGACTCTTCAGTCCAAGTTTGGTAGAGGTAAGTCCTTGCCTCCCCACGCCAGACTGCATTGCTGGGAACCGCGACTTTTGCAGCTACTCCGGCCTCTGTGCACTTCCGGCGGAAATCCTTTGTGCACAGCCAAGCCTGGGTCCACGGCACTCTAACCTGCATTTCACGACTTTCTAAGTTGTCCTCCGGCGGCGTGGGACTCCTTTGTGCAACTTCGGGTGAGCACCGTTTCACTCGTAGTGCCTGTTCCGGCACTTCTGCAGGTGCTGCCTGCTTCTGAGAGGGCTCCTTGTCTTGCTCTACGCCCCCTCCGTCCCCAGACGCAATTGGCGACATCCTGGTCCATCCTGGGCCACGGCAGCATCCAAAAACCCTAACCGCACGATTTGCAGCTAGCAAGGCTTGTTGGCGGTCTTTCGGCGGGAAAACACTTCTGCACGACTCTCCACGACGTGGGGGATCCATCCTCCAAAGGGGAAGTCTCTAGCCCTTGTCGTTCCTGCAGAATCCTCAGCTTCTACTGTCCAGTAGCAGCTTCTTTGCACCCACAGCTGGCATTTCCTGGGCATCTGCCCATCTCCGACTTGCTTGTGACTTTTGGACTTGGTCCCCTTGTTCCACAGGTACCCTCGACTGGAAATCCATCGTTGTTGCATTGCTGGTTTGTGTCTTCCCTGCAGAATTCCCCTATCACGACTTCTATGTCCTTGGGGGAACTTTAGTGCACTTTGCACTCACTTTTCAGGGTCTTGGGGTGGGCTATTTTTCTTTCCCTTACTATTTTCTAATAGTCCCAGCGACCCTCTACAAGGTCACATAGGTTTGGGGTCCATTCTTGGTTCGCATTCCACTTTTGGAGTATATGGTCTGTGTTGCCCCTATCCCTATGTGTCCCCATTGCATCCTATTGTAACTATACATTGTTTGCACTGTTTTCTAATACTATTACTGCATATTTTGGTATTGTGTACATATATCTTGTGTATATTTGCTATCCTCATACTGAGGGTACACTCTGAGATACTTTGGCATATTGTCATAAAAATAAAGTACCTTTATTTTTAGTATATCTGTGTATTGTGTTTTCTTATGATATTGTGCATTTGACACTTGTGGTACTGTAGGAGCTTCACTCGTCTCCTAGTTCAGCCTAAGCTGCTCTGCTAAGCTACCATTATCTATCAGCCTAAGCTGGTAGACACCCTATACACTAATAAGGGATACCTGGGCCTGGTGTAAGGTGTAACTACCCCTTGGTACTCACTACAAGCCAGTCCAGCCTCCTACACCGAGTGGCTTTTTTGAATTTCTTTTTGTCCTCATTCACCCTAGGCCTTATATAAAGCTCCTTTTCTTTTCAACCAAGACGAGAAGAGTTTTTCCTTGGCCAGGGGATGCTCTTTCCTCTCAAACAATCCTCAGACTGTCCCAGTTCCAGGAGGATTTCAGAGCAAGATATAAAATCATTGGACCAATAACACAAATGCACTTTCATTCAGTAATACTTAAACAAAAATTCTATACCTCAGTGTCCTGATTTCCAGTTCAATAATGGTGCCCAAAAGTTCCCCCGCGTCCTGCCCCACCCCCGTCATTTGATCCAATTCTGCAGTACAAAAAAAGTCCCTAAGCCATTCTGAATGGCCTGGAGGGGTCTTTGAAACCCATTTTCTGCATATTTCTCGCCTCCCCAACAGTATTGCGTAAAATATAAGCTTCTTATCTACAATTATGTCCCGATCAGCACGTCCCTGCTGATCTTCATACTGACCAAAGATTATTAGCTGGAGAGAAGCTTCAATTTCCCGATCTAGTATACTCGAAATTGTTTCACATACTCCTTCCCAAAAGTGTTGAATATCAGGACATTCCCAAAACATATGAATATCAGTGGCTTGGATTAACCCACACTTTGGACATCATGCCTCCTGCCCTCCTTTCATTTTAGATAATTTCTCAGGGGAAATATAAACTCTATGTATCGTGAAATAATGATTTTTCCTAAGAGTGGCCGGTTTCACAATACAAAAAAGCATTTTTAATGACTCTTCCCACCACGTCTTAACTTCCTCTTCTGAAAAAAATATTCCTCCACAAATCACTGGGAAGTACAAATTCGCCATCCACCCCTTCTAGGATCCCCCAGTACCAAGCAGACACTTCGTGGGAACCTCCATTTTTTTTATCTGTAAAAATTTCCACCTAGACAAAGAACCACCCGTCCTTAACTGCAATACTTCCCAAGGAAGAGGAACCCCCTCCGAAAACAAATCTCCCCAGTGCTCTAATCCTGCTTGTTTTATCGGTAGCGCTAAAATATCTTGAAAGCATTCTGGGGTTCCCGGGGAGTCCCAAATAGGTGCATCGGCATTATAATAGGTGAGTTTTGCAGATTGTCTGATGTGGTACCAGCTTTCTGCCAGCCCCGCATAATTTTCAGCTTTATCTTTTTGAAAAATTTGGGGTCCCCGAATTTAAACATAAAATTGGTTGAAGCGCTTTTGATATTAGAAGCCATTATCTTAAACATTAAACCCGTAGTCGTTGAGTCTAAGGCAAGAGACAATGTTCTAAAGTTTTTCAAAAGGAAGGCCCATGCATAATATTGCAGCTCTGGTAAAGCCAACCCGCCCTTATCCTTACACCGACGTAACTTCCTCCGAGAAATCCTAACACCTTTAGAACTCCAAATGAAGTCACTTATGAGGCGCTGCATTTTTTCTACGCATATTTTCTGCATTGGGAGTGGGGAAGTAGAGAACAAAAAATTCCACTTTGGAAGAATAGACATTTTTACCAAGTTAACTCTTCCGATAATCGTTAAGGGAAGGTGAATCCAGCTTTGTAATAAACTCCTAATTCCAACAACAATTTTAACTGGTTCCTCTCAGCTAGTTGATTAATATTTTGAGGTATCAAAATTCCCAAGTATCTAATTTCCTTTTTACAGTAAACACATTCATACTCCATACTCCAAGCCATAATTTCTGTTTTTTCCACATTCACTTGATAAGCAGACACCTTACCAAACTCCTCAGCCAGCTTGAGAATCTCAGGGAATGCAGTTACTAGATTATCTGTGTACACCAGAAGATCGTCTGCATACAAAGCAAGTTTCCTCTCCCAGCCCTGACAACAGAAGGGAGAAATCATCCTGTTCTGCCGGATCTTCCTCGCAAATGTCTCCATATATAAGTTAAACAGTACAGGAGATAACGGACAGCCCTGTCTAGTGCCTCTTGCTATAACTATAGGGCCAGTGAGATTCCCATTCACTAATATTCTAGCTATAGGAGCTGTATATATCTGGTTTATTACCCCACAAAGATTGTTTCCCAACTTAGCTTTTTTTAACAAGAGTTTCAAATAAGCCCAATTTACCTGATCGAAGGCTTCCGCGGCGTCAACCGTGATAATCCCTAAAGGGGAATCAAAGGGTACTGCCATATCTATGGCCCGACTAATTCATATGTCAACTCGTGCAAATATCTCCCTTTCGAAAAGCCCTTCTGGTCAGAATGTATTAAACTATTTACTACTCTGCTTAGTCTGTCCGCCACTATTTTGGTAAACAACTTATAATCACTATTCAATAATGAGATAGGTCTGTAAGAAGACCAATTAGTCAGATTTTTCCCGGGTTTCAAAATCAATGAAATCACTGCATCATTCCATGAAACAGGCAATCCTATCTCATTAGAAAAAATCTTACCAAATAGCTCGACCAAAATTGGAGTAATAACATCACCTAATACTTTATACAGCTCCACCGGAATGCCATCAGGGCCTGGGGTTTTCCCTTCTTTACCCCCAGCTAAAGCCGCCCTCAGTTCCTCAACCGTAATAGGGGCATTAAGAAATTCCTGTGTCTGCTGCGAGATTTCCGGTAACACATCCTGAGCTAGCCAATCCTCCACTAATCCTTCTCGCACCTCCCGGTGCTCCGAATACAAAGATGTAAAAAAAAATCCTGAAACCCTTGTTCAATATCCTCCCTACGGGATAGTTTTGTGCCAGTATCTCCCGCCACTATTTCCTTAACATGGCCCCTAACTTGATCTGTTTTAGCTTTCCAAGCAAGCAATTTCCCTGATCTCTCCCCATATTCCAAGTGTTTAAGTTTGCTAGCCTCCCATCTCTTAACTGTTCATGCCTGTAAAATATTTGCCAATCGTGTTCTTAACTCGGCCAACTCTGCTCTTCCTAGGTCCTCCTGGGTCCCTTCATCTTTGCCAACCAGCTTCTCACTTTTTATTAGCATTTCCTTCTCTAGCCTATTTATTTCGTCACTAAACACTTTACGTTTATAGCATGAAATACTCTTAATTTCCCCTCGTATTACCGCCTTAAAGGAGTCCCAAACCGTTGATAATGATTCTGAGCCTATATTAACCTTAAAAAAACCTTCAGTCTCTCTGCGTAATTGCACCAAGACATCCTCATCTAGCAATAATGCACGCTCCAATGTCCACCTCTTGAACATTCTTCTCTGGGGGAGCGTCAAATGCAATGCTACCACTGCATGGTCTGATAAATGTGGGGGCAAATATTCAATCCTATCAACATTTTCCAACATCCTATCATCTACTAAAAAATAATCGATATGTGACGCGTGGCTATATTTCTTATTAAAAAAGGAAAAGACTCTGGCCCCCCGTCCCTCTTTCGTCATATATCACACAAACCGTAATCTTTCATCATTCTCTTTAGATAACATTGTGATTTTGGCGTACCTAAGGATCTGCAAGTGTCCGTTCTATCCAGTCTATTATCCAGCACCACATTAAAATCCCCTGTCATAATAATTGGATCTGAAAATTCGATGAGCTGGGAAAAAACCTTTTTAAGAGGTTCAATATCATCCGTGTTCGGCCCATAGAATCCAACCAATATCAAAGTTACCTCATCAACCTGAATTCTTACTATGACCCAACGACCGGCTTGATCCGCCCTTAACTCGAGGATTTCTAGTCTGGCTTGCAGACCTTGTTTAACCAAAATAGCTACTCCCCTTGTGTGAAAGTTATGAGTAGTACAGAAACACATTTGCACCCATTTTTGGGCCTTAAACAACTCCTTACACTCATCTGCGGCCAGGTGAGTCTCCTGCAAAATTCAAATTTGCGCCGGTGAATCTTTTAAGTATTGTAGAATTTTATTCCGCCTTGATTTGGTCCTTAAATTAAACCATTGATGTTCCAAGAAAGTAGCTTAATCGAGAAATTCCCCTGCCCTCTACCCAATCTAACCATTCAAAATTAACCCGTCATCCCTCTGCCTTGGTGAGTGAGGAACTATTTCAATGCAAAACTCAAAAACACAAAACTCTAAAAAAGAAACCCACCAACCTGATACCACCCCCTCCCTAACCCCTCCCATGGGGGACCCCCCCACTATATCGGCCACCATGGGCCTGATTTTAGAGCACCCCGCCTACCCGGGAGCGTAAGATTTCAAGAACAAATTATTTTACATGATCGGTCTGTTCTTTTTTAATAAGATCTAACAACTCATCCGCCCGACCTGTTATCCTTATATTATACATTTTATTGTTGTACATTATCCGCAAGAATGCCGGAAACTTCAGCTGGGCCGTAATTCCAAGCTTTTTAAATTCATCCAACCTTTTCCCCATCTCCCACTGCCTATCCATTGTAATCTTCGATAGATCGGATCTAATCTCAAATGTCACATTTTCAGCTCTTAATGATTTCTGTTTCAATGCGCTATTCAAGATTTTTTCTATTAGATGATAGGTTAAAAAATTAACCAAGATTTTCCTTGGTCTAGTGCTATTGGGCCGCCTCGTAAAGGGGTCACGGTGTACTCTCTGAATGTCTTTTTCAATCTCTTCCAGCTCACATACGGCTTTAATAAGGGAAACCACATAGGACTTCAAGTTTGCCCCTTCTGCCCCTTCTGGGACCTTTAACAGCTTTATGTTGTTCCGACGTGAATAGTTCTCCAACTGCTCAATCCTGACTCGTAAACCTTGTTCTTTTTCGTTTAAGTCTCGAATCTCATCCTTCTGATGTTTCAACTCCTCCTTCTTCCCCCCCTATCAAATTGTCTTTCCAAAACCTCACAGGCCTCTCTAATCTCTCCTTGATTGCTCTCCGAGCTTGCAAAGCCCTTTTTTATATCCTCCGAGATGGAGAGAATTACCTCCTCCATGGAAGGATTGTGTCTGGGGTCAGGGGCCAACACCTGAACAAGGGGAGTGCTAGAAACCACTTCTGGTATGACTCCTTCCTCCTGTCGCAAAATAGATGAATTACCACCTCAGCTCAAAGAAAAATCAAAACCGGCTTGTGTATTCTCTTGGCGAGCCGAAATATCAGTTAAGGGGGAGGGTAACTTTTAGCCCCCTCGCCAGAGTCTGCGCTATTTCTAGTGTGCTTAATCGTGTGGCTATCCATTTTTCCTTGTCCCGGTACCAACACAATATCCTCCGGCCTGGCCTTAAAATAAGCCCTTAGTGAGGGTGCGAGTCTGTGCTTATTTTTTAATCTCCCCTCACTTCCTTCTTTCTTTTTCTTGAATAAGTGATTCGTCTGGTCCGTTTTGCTCTTAGATTTCCCCTGTCTTTCACCAACATCAGTGTCCTTTTTCCCCCCCCTCAGCCCCAAACCCCCTACCTGTAAGGTGTTAACAGAGGTCTGGGGTGGGGGAGAACTCTTATCTCCTTGTTTGTAAGTGCCCCTGGCCCCCGCGACGCCCACCACCTTACTTGTAGATTCCAGATTTGAATTTGAAGAGTGGTGCGTTGTCACGCTATCAGGCTCCTGAGAAACCTTCTCAGGAGCCTTACCGATGCTGACTCTGCCTGGATTCCCCCGCAGGGGAATCCTCGCCGAACCCCTTCGCACCCGGCGGAGCTCCAGCGCGGCACGCCCCCAGTGCCGGAGTCTCTCGCCGGATGCCTCCCCCGGTCTCAGCAATGGCCGGGATTCCGCGTCTCGAGCGACCGGGCGGCACATCCAGCCGATCGCTGTGTGTGCGTGCCATGCCCCCAGGAACGGCGGGAGGTGCGTCTAGCGAGCTGCGGCTGTTACGCAGCCCGCCATGTCCCCGCTCCCACCCCGAGTGGCTTTGCTGAACTTTGCCGCACGCTTTAATCAAAAACCCAGTGCTATTCCCTTGCATCCATTACCCACTCGCCAAGCCTGAGCTTTGCTTTCACTCATCTTTTTGTGCATTTTTGGTCTTGATCTTCGTTCACCTCCCATCCGCCTCCAAAATTCTTGCCCAACTACTCAAGCGTGCCCATTGCCTGCTACTTGTGTAGGCTTGTCTTCCTCTTCCTGTGTTTGCCTCCTCTCAGGCATCGCCTCATTACTTGTGTCTTAGCACTGCTTACTTTCCAGGCACTACCTTTTTTCTTTTTGATTAAGGACTTCATAAGAGTGCAAGTGTTTTCCAGCTGTTTCATTTACTTCGCTTACCCCCGCCACCACACACTGTTGCTTTTTCTCTTACCTTTGTCCTTTCCCACCCACTCCATGTTGCACTCACCCTTCTGTGCTTTTCCACCCATAGTGTTACTTTCTCGCACATGTGCTTCTCGCTCGATTTATGTCTACCTCTCCCATCCTCCACTTCCGGTTGCTGTAACAAGTCTTTCTTATTTATTTTCTATTTTCAGAGGACTAGGCAGCAAATTGCTGCCATTTCTATTGACATAAAAGCTCTTTTGTACAGTTAATTAACCTGTCAGTTTTGGTTTGGTAAATAAAAAAACCCTGGTTATTTGTAGCTGCACATGCGTAGTGGCGAGATATATTGGCTTTGCCAATCCTTGTTGTTTCCTTCGACTGCTATCCTCCAAGCATTAAAATTCCATTCTTCATGGCATCTATCCCACCACTACCTTGCATTCTTTTCCCCGTTTTGTCCTGTGTTAAACTGTATTTTGCATCTTTTTTGATGTATTCTTTTTGTCCAGCACTTTGACTAAAGTGCTTCACGAAATAAATTACATGAATTGAATCATGAAAGGGAGCACATCTGAGGAGGAAGAACTGAGCAGGAGAGAGATTTGCTTGCTGTGAAACTTTAAATATTATCCAACGTAGCAAACAGGACATATAAGAATAATACAAGGCTTTCAATAACTCTTTAATGAATCTTGTATAACAAATGATTTGCAGTTTCCCAGTCACTCTGTGGAAGGACTTCCATCAAACAGTACATCACATGTTTACAGGGAAAATCATTACCTTGTATTGCAGCAGTTATTATCATTTACTGAAACCTTCCTTTGATAACACATATTTTGTGTTGCTTTTGTCTCTAGTGCACTTGATGCTGAAAACGAATACTTTGTCCAGGAAGCACTTGATCGGCTTATGGAAGGACGGACAGTCCTGATAATTGCTCATCGTCTTTCCACTATCCAAAATGCTGATGCTATTGCTGTTCTTGACCAGGGAAGAGTCGTCGAAAATGGCAAGCATGAAGAACTTCTAGCTGTTACAGATGGACTATTTAGAAAATTAATGGAGAAGCAAGCGTTTCTCAGAAATACCGCTTGCAGTGCCTGAAGTACAGAGACAGCTTTTAAACAAAAATAAAAACAAAGTATAGGGAAAGACTTAAACAGAGAGGAAATGATGTAAGAGTTTAATTTATGCTACTATGAGTTATTTCATATATAATTATATTTTTCCAAAGACTTGATTGTAATGTGTGCT
Source organism: Pleurodeles waltl (assembly GCF_031143425.1). Taxonomy (NCBI): domain Eukaryota; kingdom Metazoa; phylum Chordata; class Amphibia; order Caudata; family Salamandridae; genus Pleurodeles; species Pleurodeles waltl. The sequence continues at coordinate 854,681,076 of NC_090444.1, forward strand.
TTATTATTCTGAATTTGTAATAACTGTGCATTTTAAAATATTGACCCCTATGTTTTTACAGATTGATTATCCTTTAACATTATTGTTAAGTCCATTAAAAAACTAAAAAATAAGTTGTTGATTTATTAATTTTCTACTGCGAATGATTTGTAGCTGCAGTATGATAACTCTTGTTTATGAATCTGCATGTCCGTGTGATTTGGCAGCGTGTTTGTGAAACAAAGCAGTCCACAGTTTGTAGTAAAACGTTAGTGTTGCAAAGCATTCCCATAAAAGCACTTGAAGGATGTTTTTGGAAGTGTAATGTAAATAACTATTACTGATTTTAAGTCGGACCATATGATAATTGATGTTTGAAACCTCAGCTTTTGTTTGTGTTTAGGTCCCACCTAAATATTGGAAATGCCCTTGGACTCTAGTTTTTTTTTTAATTATTATTTATTTTGGCATTTATAAAGAGCAACATCAAACAAACACATCGGGGAGGTCATAAACGTGAATCATGTCCAAATAGTAAAGTAAATGGCATAAAAGTCTTACAGCCAACAGCTTAGTGCGCACTGAAGAGGCAACCTTCGCCATAAATCACTGTTATAATCTGAAACCCAAAAGTATTCCCCCCCCACCCCCTCCCGACGTAGAAAAGAAACAACATACAAATGACCTCAACATCAGGGAGTGTAAAGCAGTGAGGAATAGAGACAGAGAGAGAAGATAGGAAGACAGAGCGGAAGAGATGAGAGAAGATAGGGAACGCATAGCCATCAGATCAGCCTGACATATGAAACCAGCAATGAAGTAATGCAGCAGGGGGGCAAAGCCATTGTGCAAGTCTGAGGGCGCTAAGAGCGGGAAGTCATTGGCAAATAGGTCTCTAAAAGGAGTGCAGAGGGGCCCATATATCTTGCGGCTGAGATCCCTCCAGCATCAGGTCACAGTAAATCATGAATTGGTCCTGACAGTACAAAGCATCTTGCAACCATTCCGAACAACGAGGAGCCTTCCGCCCCCCCAACACATCGCCACCCTACTCTTAGCCAGCAGCAGCAGTTCCATCAGTCTTCTGTGTGCAGCGAGGAGTCCCTCAACAAACCCCAGGAGGGCATGCCTGGTGGTCTGAGGTAGCTAAAGGAAATGCATTGTTCTGCCTTCCTGGGACTGAATTGCTCAATCCCCAGGAGGGCAGAAACCTGTCTCTGAGGTGGTAGTAGCTGGGGCTGCAATGGAAACCTCGGAGAGCTGGTTTGCAGTTCTGGGGGCCCATGGTGGAACACCCAGGGTGCATGGAATTGGGCACCCAATACCAAATTTGGATTGGGGGGGGGGTCAATTCAATGATCTTAGACACCTCACATGGCCATATTCGGAGTTACCATTGTGAAGCTACATATATGTATTGACATATATGTAGTGAATGCTTATAATGGTGTCTCAGGAAGTCCGGGAAACTGGCCCTGGACAATGTGGATGGCACCTTTGATAGTGCAAGGGTGCCCTCACACAAAGTAACTTTGCACCTAGCCTTCAGTAAATGAAGGTTAGACATATAGGTGACTTTATAAGTTACTTGAGTGCAGTGAAAATGGCTGTGAAATAGTGTGTGCACTATTTCACTAGAGCTGCTGAGGCAGTACTAAGGAAAGGTTTGTATGAGCTCCTTATTGGTGGCAAAAGAAATGCTGCAGCCCATAAGGATCTCCTTGAACCCCAATGCCCGGGGTACCATATAGTAGGAACTTATAAGGGGGGTTTCAGTATGCAAATCAGAATTGGATTATGAAGTCACTAAACTGTAGTGACAAATTTGGTAAGTAGAGCGAGCATAAGTACAGGAGTTCTGGTTAGCAGAGCTTCAGTGACACAGTCAAGCATACTGACAACACATATAGGGCACAAACTATGATCACTGGGGTCCTGACCAGCAGGATTCCAGTGAGACAGGCAAAACACACTGACAAACAGGCAGAAATTGGGGGTAACATGCCAAGAAAGATGGTACTTTCCTTCACAACTCCCCCAATCACCCCCATAACGAGGGACAATAAGGCTAACCTTGCCCAGATGAGTCTTCTTTGTCTAAGTGGAAATATCTGGAAAGTCCATCTGCATTGGAGTGGTTACTCCCAGGTCTATATTCCACTGTAAAGTCCATCCCCTGTAGAAAAATGGACCACCTCAACAATTTGGGGTTTTCTCCTTTCATCTGTTTTAACCATAAGAGAGGTTTGTGGTCTGTCTGAACAATGAAGTGAGTCACAAATAAGTATGGTCTCAACTTCTTCAGGGCCGAGACCACAGCCTCCCTCTCTATGGCTGACCAAGGCTTTTCTCTAGGGGTCAACCTCCTACTGATAAAAGCAACAGGTTGATCCTGGCCCTCTGAGTTCAGTTGTGATAGTACTGCCCCCAACCCCAGTTCAGATGCATCTTTCTGGACAATCAATTTTTTAGAGTAATTTAGGCTTTTTAGGACAGGTGCAGCACACATAGCCTGCTTAAGCTCCTCAAAAGCTTTTTTGACAGCTGGCTGTCCACAATACCTTTTTAGGCATCTTTTTAGAGGTGAGGTCATTAAGAGGTGCAACAATGGAGCCATAGGGGGTCATTACGACCCTGGCGGACAGTGGAAATTTGGGGAAAGGTACTGCCAGCAGGCTGGCGGTACCTTTTCGCAAATTATGATTTATAAATTATTATTTGGTTCAAGCCAAACCGCCAATGTAACACTCCGTCTGCCAGGGTGGTAACATCCGCCGTGCTGGAGACTTCGGTCTCCAGCCTGGCGGCCGTCACAATCCCACCCTCAGGATTATGACCATTCCTACCGCCATGGTTTTGTGTGAAAATCTTACCACCATGAAAACCATGGCAGTAGGTACTATCGGTGCCAGGGAATTCCTAGCCTGGCACTGATAGGGGTCTCCACCACCCCCCTCTCCCTCTCCCAAGAGTCCTCCCGACCCCTGACATCCACACACCCATACGTGCACACTTAATCATACACACACCCGCATACCCACATTGTAGGAAAGTACCATCTTGCCTGGCATGTTACCTCCATATTTCACTGTATAGATGTTGTTTTAGTCTATGTGTCACTGGGACCCTGCCAGGCAGGGCCCCAGTGCTCATAAGTATGTGCTCTGTATGTGTTCCCTCTGTGATGCCTAACTGTCTCACTGAGGCTCTGCTAACCAGAACCTCAGTGGTTATGCTCTCTCTGCTTTCCAAATTTGTCACTAACAGGCTAGTGACTAAATTTACCAATTTACATTGGCATACTGGTACACCCATATAATTCCCTAGTATATGGTACTGACGTACCCAGGGTATTGGGGTCTCAGGAGATCCCTATGGGCTGCAGCATTTCTTTTGCCATCCATAGGGAGCTCTGACAATTCTTACACAGGCCTGCCAGTGCAGCCTGCATGAAATAACGTCCACGTTATTTCACAGCCATTTATCACTGCACTTAAGTAACTTATAAGTCACCTATATGTCTAACCTTCACCTGGTGAAGATTGGGTGCAAAGTTACTTAGTGTGTGGGCACCTTGGCACTAGCCAAGGTGCCCCCACATCGTTCAGGGCAAATTTCCCGGACTTTGTGAGTGCGGGGACACCATTACACACGTGCACTGTACATAGGTCACTACCTATGTACAGCGTCACAATGGTAACTCCGAACATGGCCATGTAACATGACTAAGATCATGGAATTGTCACCATTCCATGATCCCCCGGGTCTCTAGCACAGAACCCGGGTACTGCTAAACTGCCTTTCCGGGGTTTCCACTGCAGCTGCTGCCAACCCCTCAGACAGGTTTCTGCCCCCCTGGGGTCCAGGCAGCCATGGCCCAGGAAGGCAGAACAAAGGATTTCCTCTGAGAGAGGGTGTAACACCCTCTCCCTTTGGAAATAGGTGTGAAGGCTGGGAGGAGTAGCCTCCCCCAGCCTCTGGAAATGCTTTGATGGGCACAGATGCTGCCCATCTCTGCATAAGCCAGTCTACACCGGTTCAGGGATCCCACAGCCCTGTTCTGGTGTGAAACTGGACAAGGGAAAGGGGAGCGACCGCTCCCCTGACCTGCACCTCCCAGGGAAGGTGCCTAGAGCTCCTCCAGTGTGCCCCAGACCTCTGCCATCTTGGATTCAGAGGTGTTGCTGGCACACTGGACTGCTCTGAGTGGCCAGTGCAAGCAGGTGAAGTCAGAGACACCTTCTGATAGGCTCTTACCTCTCTTAGTAGCCAATCCTCCTTCCTAGGTAGCCAAACCTCCTTTTCTGGCTATTTAGGGTCTCTGCTTTGGGGAATTCTTCAGATACCGAATGCAAGAGCTCACCAGGGTTCCTCTGCATCTCCCTCTTCACCTTCTACCAAAGGATCGACCGCTGACTGCTCAGGACGCCTGCAAAACCGCAACAAAGTAGCAAGACGACTACTAGCAACCTTGTATCGCTTCATCCTGCCGGCTTTCTCGCCTGTTTCCAGGTGGTACATGCTCTGGGGGTAGCCTGCCTCCTCTCTGCAGCAGGAGCTCTGAAGAAATCTCCCGTGGGTCGACGGAATCTTCCCCCTGCAACCGCAGGCACCAAAAGACTGCATCACTGCTCCTCTGTGTCCCCTCTCAGCATGACGAGCGTGATCCCTGGAACTCAGCAACTCCATCCAAGTGACTCCCACAGTCCAGTGACTCTTCAGTCCAAGTTTGGTGGAAGTAAGTCCTTGCTTCCCCATGCTAGACTGCATTGCTGGGAACCGCGTGATTTGCAGCTGCTCCGGCTCCTGTGCACTCTTCCAGGATTTCCTTCGTGCACAGCCAAGCCTGGGTCCCCGACACTCCTTCCTGCAGTGCACAACCTTCTGAGTTGTCCTCCTGTGTCGTGGGACTCCCTTTTCTGACTTTGGGTGGACTCTGGTTCACTCCTCTTCCAAGTGCCTGATCCGGTACTTCTGTGGGTGCTGCCTGCTTCTGTGAGGGCTCCCTGACTTGCTGGACGCCCCCTCTGTCTCCTCATCCAAGTGGCGATATCCTGGTCCCTCCTGGGCCACAGCAGCATCCAAAAACCCTAACCGCGACCCTTGCAGCCAGCAAGGCTTGTTTGCGGTCTTTCTGCGTGGGAACACCTCTGCAAGCTTCTTCAGTACGTGGGACATCCATCCTCCAAAGGGGAAGTTCCTAATCCTCTTTGTTCTTGCAAAACACCAAGCTTCTTCCATCCGGTGGCAGCTTCCTTGCACCCTCAGCTGGCATTTCCTGGGCTCCTGCCCACTATCGACACTGTCGCGACTCTTGGACTTGGTCCCCTTGTCTTACAGGTACTCAGGTCCGGAAATCCACTGTTGTTGCATTGCTGGTGTTTGTTCTTCCTTGCAGAATCCCCCTATCATGACTTCTGTGCTCTCTGGGGGTTGTAGGTGCACTTTACAACTACCTTACAGGGTCTTGGGGTGAGCTATTTTTCTAGCCCTCACTGTTTTCTTACAGTCCCAGCGACCCTCTACAAGCTCCCATAGGTTTGGGGTCCATTCGTGGTTCTCATTCCACTTTTGGAGTATATGGTTTGTGTTGCCCCTATACCTATGTGCTCCTATTGCAATCTACTGTAACTTTACATTGCTTGCATTACTTCCTTTTGCTATTACTGCATATTTTTGGTATTGTGTACATATATCTTGTGTATATTTGGCATCCTCATACTGAGGGTACTCACTGAGATACTTTTGGCATATTGTCATAAAAATAAAGTACCTTTATTTTTAGTATATCTGTGTATTGTGTTTTCTTATGATATTGTGCATATGACACCAGTGGTATCCTAGGAGCTTTGCATGGCCCCTGTGGCCTAAGAAGGCTCACATCTGGGTTTTAGTTGTAGGGGGGAGTCCATTCCATAATTGTCTGGATATTCCCCTGCAGTGGTGCAATCTGTTCCCCACCTACTAGGTAGCCCAGATAAACCACTTTTCCCTGCCCTATCTGGCACTTTGAAGCCTTGATAGTGAAGCCTGCCTTTTGCAGGGCCTCCAAAACTTTCCACAGGTGGGCCAGGTGCTTATCCCAGGTGGAGCTAAAGACAGCTATATCATCCAGATATGCTGGACTAAAAGCCTCCAACCCTTGCAGGACTGTGTTCACCAACCTCTGAAAAGTGGCAGGTGCATTCCTCAAACCAAAGGGCATCACTGTAAATTGGTAGTGCCCTCCTATAGTTGAAAATACAGTTTTAGGTTTAGCATCCTCAGCCAGTTTGATCTGCCAATACCCTGCAGTCAAATCAAAGATGATTAGATACTTGGCAGATGCCAGTGTATCTATGAGCTCATCTGCCCTGGGTATAGGATGAGCATCAGTTTTTGTTACCTGGTTGAGACCTCTGTAATCAACACAAAACCTCATCTCCCTTTTTCCATCTTTTGAGTGAGGGTTTGGTACAAGCACCACAGGACTCGCCCGTGGACTTTCCGAAGGTTCAACCACTCCTAGATCATGCATTTTCTGAACCTCTTGTTTTATGCAGTCCCTGACATGGTCAGGCTGCCTATAGATTTTAATTTTGACAGGCATGCTGTCTCCAGTATCAATTGTGTGTTCACACCAAGATGTGGTGCCTGGCACAATTGAAGAGAGTTCAGAAAACTGTGCAAGGAGATTTATGCAATTGTCTTTTTGTTCTGCAGTCAGACAGTCTGCTAAATTTACTCCCTCCACTAGAGCATCCTCTTCAGTGGAGGAGAAGAGATCAGGGAGAGGGTCACTCTCTTCTTCCTGTCCTCCATCTGTTGCCATGAGCAGGGTGAGATCAGCCCTGTCATAGTAGGGTTTTAGGCGGTTGACATGAATCACCCTAAGGGGACTCCTGGCAGTGCCCAGGTCAACCAAGTAGGTGACCTCGCCCTTTTTTTTCAACAATGAGATGGGGTCCACTCCATTTGTCCTGGAGTGCTCTTGGGGCCACAGGCTCCAATACCCACACGTTCTGTCCTGGTTGGTACTGGATCAGAACAGCCTTCTGGTCATGCCATTGCTTCTGGAGCTCTTGGCTGGCCTGAATGTTTTTACTGGCCTTTTTCATGTACTCAGCCATTCTGGATCTTAAGCCAAGTACATAGTCCACTATGTCCTGTTTGGGAGCTTTTAAAGGTTGTTCCCAACCCTCCTTCACAAGTGTTAGTGGACCTCTTAAAGGCTGTCCGAAGAGGAGTTCAAAGGGGCTGAAGCCCACTCCTTTCTGGGGTACCTTCCTGTAAGCAAACAGGAGGCAAGGTAACAGGACATCCCATCCCATCTTTTCAGGGAGTCCCGTTATCATTCCTTTGAGATTTGTATTAAACCTCTCTACCAGTCCATTAGTCTGTGGATGATAAGGTGTGGTGATTTTGTAGATTACACCACATTCCTTCCACATAGCTTTCAAGTATGCAGGCATAAAGTTGCTACCCCTGTCTGATACAACCTCTTTTGGGAAACCCACCCTGGAAATGATTCCCAGGAGGGCTTTTGCCACTGCAGGTGCTGTAGTGGTCCTTAGAGGAATTGCTTCAGGTTATCTTGTGGCATGGTCCACAACCACCAAGATAAACCTATTGCCTGAAGCAGTAGGAGGGTCATGAGGGCCAACTATGTCAACCCCTACCCTTTCAAAGGGGACCCCAACCACCGGTAGTGGAATAAGGGGAGCCTTTGGTGTGCCACCAGACTTGCCACTGGCTTGGCAGGTCACACAAGACTTGCAAAAATCTTTTGTGTCCTCTGACATCCTAGGCCAGTGAAACAGGGGGACAAGCCTTTCCCATGTTTGGATCTGGCCCAAATGTCCAGCCAAAGGAATGTCATGTGCCAGAGTTAGGAGGAACTCTCTGTACTGCAGGGGAATGACCAATCTCCTGGCTGCTCCAGGTTTTGGGTCCCTTGCCTCTGTGTACAAGAGGTTTTCCTCCCAGTAAACTCTATGTGAGTCACTGACATCCCCATTTTGCTGCTTTAAAGCTTGCTGTCTGAGACCCTCTAATGTGGGACTGGATTGCTGTGCCACACTCAGCTCTTCCCTGGCAGCCCCACCTCCACTCAAAAGCTCAGCAGTGTCTGCTGCCAGCTCATCTGGTGAAGGTTCTGCACAGGGAGGTAATTCTTCTTCCTCAGTAGGAGAATCATCTTTAGAGGGAGGGATAGTGGGTATGGATTTTCCCTTGCTACCCCTAGCTTTAGGGAGCACTTGGTCCATTGTTCCAGGATCCAAGTTACCCTGTTCTTTTTTGCTTTTTGGCCTGAGCCCTTGTCAAAGCAAAAATATGCCCAGGAATGCCCAGCATTGCTGCATGAGCCTCCAACTCCACTTCTGCCCAAGCTGATATCTCTAAATCGTTCCCTAGTAGACAGTCTACAGGTAAATCTGAGGCAACCACAACTTTCTTTGGACCAGTAAACCCCCCCCCCGTTGAGATTCTCAACAGCCATGGGGTGGCTAAGATTGTTGTTATGAGCATCTGTCACTTGGTACTGCTGACCAAGTAGGTGTTGTTCAGAATGTACCAGTTTCTCTATTACCATGGTGTAACTGGCACCTGTGTCCCTGTAGGCCTGAACCTCAATACCATTTATTAGGGGAAGTTGCTTGTACTTATCCATATTAAGGGGACAAGCAACCAAGGTGGCCAAATCAATGGCACCTTCAGAGACTAACACAGCCTCTGTGGTCTCCCTAACAAGACCAACCCCAACTAAATTACCAAAAGTGAGCCCAGCTACTCCCTTGGATTGGCTATAGTAGGTTTACTCCCACCACCACTGCTATTACTAGGGGTACTAGAATTTGCAGTAGGGGTTGTGGTAGTGGGAGGTTTGGTGTTTTTCTTTGGACAACTGGCATCAGTTGTCCAATGGCCTTTGACTTTACACAAATAACACCAAGGCTTTTTAACTTGATTTGAAGAGGATTTGGACCCACCACCCCCACCAGAGTATTTTTGTGGGCCTGATGAAGACTCATTTTTAGTTGTGTCCCCACCCTTGTCAGAAGACTTACCGTCCTTCTTCTTGCCATCCTTGTCACCCCCTATATGAACTTTTCTGTTCACTCTTGTTCTGACCCATTTGTCTGCCTTCTTTCCCAATTCTTGGGGAGAGGTCAGATCAGAGTCCACTAGATATTGGTGTAACAAGTCAGACACACAGTTGTTCAGAATATGCTCTCTCAGAATAAGATTATACAGGCTTTCATAGTCTGAAACATTACTGCCATGTAACCACCCCTCCAGGGCCTTCACTGAACAGTCAACAAAGTCTATCCAGTCTTATGAGGACTCTTTTCTGGTGTCTCTGAACTTAATCCTGTATTGTTCAGTGGTTAAGCCAAATCCATCCAAGAGTGCATCCTTCAAAACTGCAAAATTGTTAGCATCACTTTCTCTAACAGTAAGGGACCATCCCTACCCTTTCCATTGAAAGATAGCCACAATATAGCAGCCCACTGCCTTTGAGGGACCCCCTGTACCATACAGGCCCTCTCAAGTGCAGCAAACCACTTGTTGATGTCATCCCCCTCCTTGTAAGGGGGAACTATCTTGTGCAGATTCCTGGAATCATGCTCTCTAACAGGATTACTATCAGGAATACTGCTATTGCTGCCACCATGGGGTCCAAACCCCAATCTCTGTCTCTCCTTCTCCAGGTCTAGGGATTCCCTGTCTAGAGCCAGCTGTTGCTGTTTAAGCTTCAGTCTGGTCTTTTCCACTCTCAACATTTTGAGTTCCCTTTCTAACATGTTGTCTTCAGGGTGGGTGGGTTGGAAATGCTTGGACACAGGGGATAAATTGGAAACAACAGAGGGAGATCTGTCCCTAACTGACTGAACCCTAATAACCTGGCCTCCAGGAATAAAAACATCCCTACTATGATGGGAGCTCCTATTACTACCAGCATTGCTATGTGGTCTGCTAAGGGGCAGATTTGGAACAGAACCCTCCCCACCTCCCTCAAGGTTATCCCGTGAGTCAGAATGTGAGCCATCTATTAACTTCTCATTTGAAGTGCCTGCTTGGGACTCATCATTCACAATAAGCATGTTATATAGAAACTTTTGTGGGGTTCTTTCCTATCACTAAACCTCTATTTAAGCAGAGACTCGTTAGGATCTTGTAATTCAAATTGTCTTAAGTAGTATTGACCATTTTAAGAGCAGACTCTACAACAGACATGATAAGAGAAGGTTTAGAGACCGTGAGAAGAGAGAAAAAGGTTCAGAACTTTTTTAACCCGTTCTGAGCCGCGGACGTAACGGTTACGTCCTGTGGCCCAGTGCTGCTGTGCCGAGGACGTAACCTCCACGTCCTCAGCACACAGCTCAGAGGGAGCGCTCTCGCTCCCTCTGTGTGCTCCCCCCCGCCCCCCAAAGGCAGGGATGGAAGGGTAAGCCCTTCCCCTTCCACCCCTGCCCCCTCACCCCCCCCATAATGACGTCTGACATCATTACAGGGTGCTGGTCGCACAGGAAGCCATTTGCTTCCTGTACGCGATCGGAGGAAGAGGTGAATTTCTCTTCCCGGTGAGTGGGGGGTTTCAAAGAAAGAGGCACCAAGGGAAAGGAAAGGGTTTTCCTTTCCCCCGGTGTCTCTTTGAGCATTCCTGCTGCCCGATCGTATTGCGATCGGGCAGCAGGAATGCCCACTAGACGCCAGGGATTTCTTTTTTTTTTTTTTTCTATTTATGTTGTGTGTCGGGGAGCGGCTCCTTGGGCAAGGGTCGCTTCCCTTTAGGGGCAAGTTGTTCATGGCCATTTCTGCCCCCCTTGGGGGCAGATCGGCCTATTATTTTAGGCTGATCTGCCACCAAGGGGGGCAGAAACCACTGGAACGCTAGGGATGTTTTTATTTTTGTTTATGTATGTTGGGGGGGTGCCCCAGTTTGGACTTTTCTGCCCCCCTTGGGGGCAGATCGGCCTATTTTTTAAACCACATGAACTCCAGGGATGTTTTTTTATTTGTTTATTTATGTGGGGGGCGCCCCCTTGGGCAAGGGTCGCTCCCCTTTGGGGGGGCATGTCTTTTAGGGCCATTTCTGCCCCCCTTGGGGGCAGATCAGCCTATTATTTTCAGACGCCGGGGATGATTTTTTATTTGTTTGTTTATGTGGGGGCGCCCCCTTGGGCAAAGGGGTGCCCCCCCAATGGGGTCATTGACCCGTTGGCCATTTCTGCCACCCTTGGGGGCAGATGGGCCTATTTTTTTTAGGCCTATCTTCCCCCAAGGGGGGCAGAAGCCACTTAGACACCAGGGATAGTGTGTGTGTGTTAGTGAATGGGGGGGCCGTCCCCAGGGCAAGGGTCGCCCCCCTCTTTGGGGGCACATGTACCAAGGCCATTTCTGCACCCCTTGGGGACAGATAGGCCTATTATTTTTTTCAAGGGGGGCAGACACCACTAGAACGCCAGGGATTTTTTTATGTTTATTTTTGTGGGGGGCATTGACCTGTTGGCCATTTCTGCCCCCTTGGGGGCAGAAGCCACTTAGGCACCAGGGATAGTGTGTGTGTGCTTTTTTGTTTGGGGGGTGTTCCCTTGGGCAAGGGTCCCTCCCCATGGGGACACACTACTAAAGGTATTTTCTGCCCTCATTGGGGCACATAGGCCTATTTTTTAGTAGGCCCATCTGCCCCTATGGCAGAATCCACTTAGGCACCAATTTCTAAATGTTTGATGGTGGGGTGTTTATCAACTGATGAAGTATTTGCATTTGTGATAAAAAATGTTTTCCTCCTTTTTGTTCTAGTTCAAAGCTTTTGCTTTCTTCGCTGTGGCTCCTTGCGGTTTTGGCGGTGGTTGACCTGTGGTTTGCATAGTTGCATGTTTTAGGTAAGTAAAAACAATTTACTCCAAAGGAGTATTGTTGCCATGCATGAATGACATGTTTGTAGGGGGTGTACTAAATGCAGGATTGTGTGTGAAATTGTCCTTAGATTTGTGCACAATGATAATTGTTTTGTCTTATTTCTAATTTGCTTTTCTTTCTTTCTTTTTAGTGGGATATCGTTGGTGATTGCTGTGTCTGTGCAGAGTAGTTGCTGGTGATTCAAGCTTTTTCAGGCAAGTGAGCGGTATAGTTTTTTGAGTTTATAACTCTTACTAATAAAGCTACACTTCATTACTTATCTTACACAGTGCTGGTTGTTGGTGGTGCATTTGTCCACTTAATTTTAGTAGGAAAGATCATGGCTAGCCGCAGGATGACCGCTCAGCAGGTGGTTGGTATGCTTTTTGAGTCATTGTCTGATCATGATTATGAGACGGACCCTGCATCTGAGGCAGAGGAGGAAGTGAGAGATTCTGGCAGTGATGTTTCTGTTGGAGAGGAATCTTCTGATGAGGAAGCTACACTCAGTGCAGATGAAGGGCCTGTTTTAGAGGAGGACACTGATGTGCCATTAGTGCAGCAACCTGGGGCTGAAAGGTTTCCCGTTATAAGACCTGATCTCTGGGTTGCCCCAAACATGGAGCAGCCAGAGTTCCCTGCCTTTACTGGTCTCCTGGGGTGTAGCGCCAATAGAGAGAACTTTTTGCCTGTCAATTTCTTTGAGTTATTCATGGATGATGTGTTCTTGGAAGAGATTGTTGAGCAGACTAATTTGTATGCGGAGCAGCATTTGAGGGACAGCGCTGCTAGACTTAGGCCACACTCTAGAGCTGCCCAGTGGATTCCCACAAATTTGGAGGAGATTAAAAAGTTTTTGGGTTTGACTTTTTTGATGGGGTTGATAAGGAAGCCATCACTGGCTTCTTATTGGTCTGCTAGTCCCTTGATGGCAACAGCTATATTTCCTGCGACCATGAGTCGTAATCGGTATTTGCTTCATCTTAGGATGCTGCATTTTGTTGACAAAGCATTAGCCTTGCCACAAGATCACCCTGATTCTGACCGTCTTTTTAAGATTAGGCCTGCCCTTGATCATTTTGTAGATCGGTTTTCAGAGGTCTATGTTCCAGGCAAAGGGATAAGTGTGGACGAGTCTTTGGTCCTCTTCAAGGGTCGTTTGGTTTTTAGGCAGTACATTCCTAGCAAAAGGGCACGCTATGGAATTAAATTGTATATGCTATCTGAAAGTAGTACAGGATATGTGTATAGTTTCCGTGTCTACACCAGTAGGGATTCCAATATTGCCCCCCCTGGTTGTCCTCCCACTTTTGGAGTTACGGAGAAAATTGTGTGGGATCTTGGTAGACGACTGTTCAACAAAGGTAACCATTTGTATGTAGATAACCTCTACACTGGAGTGCAGTTGTTCAAGGAATTGTTTAAAGTGGACACAGTTGCTTGTGGCACAATTCGTTGTAACCGGAAAGGCTATACAAGGGAGCTTGTTTGTAAAAACCTTGAGAGGGGACAGTTCTGTGCCTTGCGGAATGATGAGCTGCTAGCTTTGAAATTTTCAGACAAGAGGGATGTCTACATGCTAAGTACCATCTATGATGAGAGTACTTCCCCTGTGACTGTTTGGGGCCAGGTTGCTGAAGTGCGCAAACCTGTGTGCATTTTAGATTATAATAAGCACATGGGAGGTGTAGATAGAGTTGATCAGAGGTTGGAACCTTATACTGCTATTCGTAAGTCTTACGTTTGGTATAAGAAGTTTGCAATTCACCTCTTCCACCCAGCAACCTTTAATGATTTTATTGTGTTTAAGGATAGGTCTCTAGAGTCAAAGATGACATTTGTGAAATTTCAGGAGTCAGTGATAGAGAGCCTTATTGTGGTGGAACAGGCCAGAGTTCCTAGAGAAGCAGTGGTGGAGGATGTGGCTAGATTGAAAGATCGCCACTTTGCTGAGCACATTCCTCCAACACCCAAAAAAGACTTTCCAGCTAAGAAATGTAGAGTGTGTTTTTGAAGAGGCATCCGGAGGGAGACTCGAATGTACTGCCCAGATTGTCCTTCAAAGCCTGGGCTGTGTGTGGGTGGTTGTTTTAAGAATTACCACACCCAGAAGAGTTACTGGGAACAACCATGAGTGTAAACTCGTGTATGTTTTGTATTTTCATGTGTTCAGTTTCATGGTTAGCATTTCTTTCATGTACTTAGTTAGAGGTTTTGTGTTTGTAGTTTTGTAATTATTGCTACTTAGTTAGGGGTTTCTTTGTTTAAAAAAAAAAAGAAAAGTGATGCCGTTGTGTGTTTAGTGGGGCTTGGCTTAGGGTGTACATAGTGTACATATTGACTTGCTGTTGGCCTCTGCAACACACTGCCAACCAAACACCAGTCCACACACTCCCATCAGCTGGTGTGATTGTTGTATCAGGCATGTGGGTGTATGTAAGTGATGGGCCCTTGAGTGGCGCTGTCTGTCGATGTGAGTGTTGTAATGTGCTGGGCCTGTGGCTGGCGGTGTGAATGGTCTTGTGCGTGTCATGTATGAAAGGTGTGTGAATGGACTGTAAAGCGGTTGGTGCCTTGTCGCGGCTTTACAGCTCACGAGCTGTGAGTCATTGGTTCCGTTTTTTGCCTTTCAGTTATTAACAGTGCATTTCATTTTTGTGAAATCTCTTGTTAATAAAATTTGATCCACTGAACCATCACTCACCCTTGTGCCAAATCCAACCAGTATGTGTGGTAAAAATGACAAAACCTACTCCGCTGTAATCAGGCGTCGCAGCATACCTGTGACTCGCTAGGTGCCTCGGGTGGGACCCCAATTGTGAAGCATGCCACCAACTTGTTTGGTGGGTGAGGGGTCTTTTTCACATAACCTAAGTGCGTTTCTTTTCACAATTTTAGTGTTTGGCACATCACAGACGTATGTGGACACATCAAAATGATATATCACAAAACTACCTGTGTTTGGGGGGAGGGGGCACCTATGTTTTTGGTCCTGGGTGCGGCCTTCATCTAGGGAAGCCTACCAAACCCAGACATTTTTTTAAACTAGACACCCCAAGGAGTCCAGGGAGGTGTGGCTTGTGTGGATCCCCCAACATTTTCTTACCCAGACTCCTCTGCAAACCTCAAAATTTGCTTAAAAAAGCATATTTTCCTGACTTTCGTTTGTACGATCACTGCTCCAGCACAAAATTCCTACTCCCCAGTGTTCCCCTCAGTCTCCCAAGTAAAATGACACCTCACTTATGTGGGTCCCCAAAGCAGAGTCAACCTAAAGATGTATAAAAGAAGAATATGTCCTTATCAACTCGCTGTGCTATCCCCTCTATCTCTACAAGTTTTGGGCTTTATTCTGTTGCAGGCACCTGGCCCACCCACACAAGTGAGGTACCATTTTTATCGGGAGACTTGGGGGAACGCTGGGTGGAAGGAAATTTGTGGCTCCTCTCATATTCCAGAACTTTCTGTCACCGAAATGACAGGAAAAAGTGTTTTGTTTGCCATATTTTGAGGTTTGCAAAGGATTCTGGGTAACAGAACCTGGTCAGAGCCCCACAAGTCACCCCATCTTGGATTCCCCTAGGTGTCTAGTTTTGAAAAATGCGCAGGTTTGCTAGGTTTCCCCAGGTGCCGGCTGAGCTAGAGGCCAAAGTCCACAGCTAGGCACTTAGCAAAAAACAGCTCTTTTTTCTTTCTGAAAATGTTATGTGTCCACGTTGTGTTTTGGGGCATATCCTGTCGCGGGTGCTAGGCCTACCCACGCAAGTGGGGTACCGTTTTTATCGGGAGACTTGTGGGAACACAGAATAGCAAAACAAGTGTTATTGTCCCTTGTCTTTCTCTACATTTTTTCCTTCCAAATGTAAGACAGTGTGTAAAAAAGACGTCTATTTGAGAAATGCCCTGTAATTCACATGCTAGTATGGGGACCCCAGAATTCAGAGATGTGGAAATAACCACTGCTTCTCAACACCTTATCTTGTGGCCATTTTGGAAATACAAAGGTTTTCTTGATACCTATTTTTCACTTTTGATATTTCAGCAAATGAATTGCTGTATACCCGGTATAGAATGAAAACCCATTGCAAGGTGCAGCTCATTTATTGGCTCTGGGTACCTAGGGTTCTTGATGAACCTACAAGCCCTATTTATCCCTGCAACCAGAGGAGTCCAGCTGACGTAACGGTATATTGCTTTCAAAAATCTGACATCGCAGGAAAATGTTACAGAGTAAAAGGTGGAGAAAAATGGCTATATTTTGCACCTCAATTTCAATATTTTGTTATTTCAGCTGTTATTTTCTGTAGGCATCCCTTGTAGGATCTACACAAATGACCCCTTGCTGAATTTAGAATTTTGTCTACTTTTCAGAAATGTTTAGCTTTCTGGGATCCAGCATTGGTTTCACACCCATTTCTGTAACTAACTGGAAGGAAGCTGAAAGTGCAAAAAATAGTAAAAATGGGGTATGTCCCAAAAAAATGCCAAAATTGTGTGGAAAAATGGGGTTTTCTGATTCAAGTCTGCCTGTTCCTGAAAGCTGGGAAGATGGTGGTTTTAGCACCGCAAACCCTTTGTTGATGCCGTTTTCAGGGGAAAAAAACACAAGCCTTCTTCTGCAGCCCTTTTTTCGATTTTTTTTTTTAAAAAAAAACGAAATTTATGCTGTATTTTGGCTAATTTCTTGGTCTCCTTCAGGGGAACCCTCAAAGTCTGGGTACCTCTAGAATCCCTAGGATGTTGGAAAAAAAGGACGCAAATTTGGGGTAGGTAGCTTATGTGGAGAAAAAGTTATGAGGGCCTAAGCGCGAACTGCCCCAAATAGCCAAAAAAAGGCTCGGCACAGGAGGGGGAAAAGGCCTGGCAGCCTTTTAAAGCCTGGTTAAAGAACAGAGAAAAAAACTTTTTCAAACTTTTCGAAACTTTTTAGACGTTTTAGAGTACTTTTCAGCACTTAGTAGAAAGTGTAAGAGGAGAAAAGCAAAACTTTTTGGTTAGGTGTACATACACTGAACTTGTTTTGTATATTATTCTCTTATGAAAAGTATACAGTGACAAAGTGGGAAGTAGTTACAAGTACTTATCCCATCGCTGCTTCCAATGTAGGAGGCTGGCCTGGCTTCTAGTGGGTACCAGAGGTACTTACACCTTGTGCCAGGTCCAGTTATCCCTTATTAGTGTAGAAGAGGTGTTTCTAGCAGCTTAGGCTGATAGAAGGTAGCTATGGCAAAGCAGCTTAAGCTGAACTAGGAGACATGTAAAGATCCTACTATACCACTGGTGTCATAGGCACAATATCATAAGAAAACACAATACACAGAAGTACTAAAAATAAAGGTACTTCATTTTTATGACAATATGCCAAAAGTGTCTCAGTGAGTACCCTCAGTATGACGATAAGTTATATACACAAGATATATGTACACAAACCAAAATTATGCAGATAATACCAAAAGGAGGTAATGCAAGCAATGTAAAATTACAGTAGATTGCAATAGGAGCACATAGGTATACGGGCAACACAAACCATATACTCCAAAAGTGGAATGCGAACCACAAATGGACCCCAAACCTATGTGAGCTTGTAGAGGGTCGCTGGGACTGTAAGAAAACAGTGAGGGTTAGAAAAATAGCCCACCCCAAGACCCTGAAAGGTAGGTGTAAAGTGCACCTACTACCCCCAGAGAGCACAGAAGTCGTAATAGGGGGATTCTGCAGGAAGAACAAACACCAGCAATGCAACAGCAGTGGATTTCCGGACCTGAGTACCTGTAAGACATGGGGACCAAGTCCAGGAGTCGCGACAGTGTCGACAGTGGGCAGGGGCCCAAGAAATGCCAGCTGAGGGTGCAAGGAAGCTGCCACCTGTTGGAAGAAGCTTGGTGTTCTGCAAGAACGAAGAGGACTAGGAACTTCCCCTTTGGAGGATGGATGTCCCACGTCATGAAAAAGCTTGCAGCGGTGTTCCCATGCAGAAAGACCGCAAACAAGCCTTGCTAGCTGCAAGGGTCACGGTTAGGGTTTTTGGATGCTGCTGTGGCCCAGGAGGGACCAGGATGTCGCCACTTGGATGAGGAGACAGAGGGGGCGCCCAGTAAGTCAGGGAGCCCTCACAGAAGCAGGCAGCACCCGCAGAAGTACCTGAACAGGCACTTAGAAGAAAAGTGAACCAGAGTCCACCCGAAGTCACAAAAGGGAGTCCCACGACGAAGGAGGACAACTCAGAAGGTTGTGCACTGCAGGAAGGAGTGTTGGGGACCCAGGCTTGGCTGTGCACGAAGGAAATTATGGAAGAGTGCACAGGAGCCGGAGCAGCTGCAAATCACGCGGTACCCAGAAATGCAGTCCAGCGTGGGGAGGCAAGGACTTACCTCCACCAAACTTGGACTGAAGAGTCACTGGACTGTGGGAGTCACTTGGACAGAGTTGCTGAGTTCCAGGGACCACGCTCGTCGTGCTGAGAGGGGACCCAGAGGACCGGTGATGCAGTCTTTTGTTGCCTGCGGTTGCAGGGGGAAGATTGCGTCAACCTACGGGAGATTTCTTCAGAGCTCCTGGTGCAGAGAGAAGGCAGGCTACCTCCAGAGCATGCACCACCTGGAAACAGTCGAGAAAGCCGGCAGGATGAAGCGATACAAGGTTCCTAGTAGTCGTCTTGCTACTTTATTGCGGTTTTGCAGGCATCCTGAGCAGTCAGCAGTCGATCCTTTGGCAGAAGGTGAAGAGGGAGATGCAGAGGAACTCTGGTGAGCTCTTGCATTCGTTATCTGGTGAGATCCCCAAAGCAGAGACCCTAAATAGCCAGAAAAGGAGGTTTGGCTACCTAGGAAGGAGGATTGCCTACCAAGAGAGGTAAGAGACTATCAGAAGGAGCCTCTGACGTCACCTGCTGGGACTGGTCACTCAGAGCAGTCCTGTGTGCCACAAACACCTCTCTTTCCAAGATGGCAGAGGTCTGGGACACACTGGAGGAGCTCTGGGCACCTCCCCTGGGAGGTGCAGGTCAGGGGAGTGGTCACTCCCCTTTCCTTTGTCCAGTTTTGCGCTAGAGCAGGGCTGGGGGATCCCTGAACCGGTTTAGACTGGCTTATGCAGAGATGGGCACCATCTGTGCCCATCAAAGCATTTCCAGAGGCTGGGGGAGGCTACTCCTTCCCAGCCCTTCACACCTATTTCCAAAGGGAGAGGGTGTAACACCCTCTTTCAGAGGCAATCCTTTGTTCTGCCTTCCTGGGACCAGGCTGCCCAGGCCCCAGGGGGGCAGAATCCTGTCTGAGGGGTTGGCAGCAGCAGTAGCTGCAGTGGAGACCCCGGAAAGGTAGTTTGGCAGTACCCGGGTTCTGTGCTAGAGACCCGGGGGATCATGGAATTTTCCCCCAAGTGCCAGAATGGCACTGGGGTGACAATTCCATGATCCTAAACATGTTACATGGCCATGTTCGGAGTTACCATTGTGACGGTACATATAGGTAGTGACCTATATGTAGTGCATGTGTGTAATGGTGTCCCCGCACTCACAAGGTTCAGGGAATTTGCCCTGAACAATGTGGGGGCACCTTGGCTAGTGCCAGGGTGCCCACACACTAAGTAACTTGGCACCTAACCTTCACCAAGTGAGGGTTAGACATATAGGTGACTTATAAGTCACTTATGTGCAGTGAAAAATGGCTGTGAAATAACATGGACGTTATTTCACTCAGGCAGCAGTGGCAGTCCTATGTAAGAATTGACTGAGCTCCCTATGGGTGGCAAAAGAAATGCTGCAGCCCATAGGGATCTCCTGGAACCCCAATACCCTGGGTACCTAGGTACCATATACAAGGGAATTATAAGGGTGTTCCAGTGTGCCAATGAGAATTGATAAAATTAGTCACTAGCTAGGAGTGACAATTTTAAAAGCAGAGAGAGCATAACCAGTGAGGTTCTGGTTAGCAGTGCCTCGGTGATACAGTTAGGCACCACACAGGGAACACATACAGGGCACAAACTTATGAGCACTGGGGTCCTGGCTAGCAGGGTCCCAGTGGCACATATCAAACACACTGACAACATAGGGTTTCCACTATGAGCACTGGGGACCTGGCTAGCAGGATCCCAGTGAGACAGTAAAAAAAACCTGACATATACTCACAAAGAGCCCAAAGTGGGGATAACAAGGCTAGAAAGAGGCTACCTTCCTACAGTCACTAAAATAAAGTACCATTATTTTTAGTAACTCTGAGTATTGTGTTTCTTATGCTATAGTGTTATATGACGTAAGTGATATAGTAGGAGCTTTGCATGTCTCCTAGTTCAGCCTAAGCTGCTCTGCTATAGCTACCACTATCAGCCTAAGCTGCTAGAACACTACTAATAAGGGATAACTGGACCTGGCACAGGTGTAAGTACCATCAGGTACCCACTATAAGCCAGGCCAGCCTCCTACACTTAGCGTGCACACTGAGTAAACTGTTGCAGTTGCTGGCTGGAGCTGAAGTTACAGAGGAAATGTAGCCCTTCTGGATACTTTGTTGCTGTTACAGCGGTTCCTGGAGCAGTCTGCGGTCGATCCGAGGTCAGAGGATGAAGTAGTAGTTGCAGAGGATTCCTGCTGGAAACTTGCAAGTAGGGTCTGAAGAGAAACCCATAGGAGAGACCCTAAATAGCCTTGATAGGGGGATCAGCTACCTTCTCAGGAAAGGACCTATCAGGAAGGGTATCGGACGTCACCTGCTGGCACTGGCCACTCAGAGCCCTCCTGAGTGCCCCCACACCTTGCAAAGCAAGATGGCTGATGTCTGGGACACACTGGAGGAGCTCTGGGCACCACCCCAAGGGTGGTGATGGACAGGGGAGTGGTCATTCCCCTTTCTTTTGTCCACTTTCGCACCACAGCAGTGGACAAGGGGTCCCTGAACCACTGTAGACTGGCTTATGCATGGAGTGCACCATCTGTGCCCTTCAAACCATTTTCATAGGCTGGGGGAGGCTACCCCTCCGCAGCCTTTAACACCCATTTCCAAAGGGAGAGGGTGTAACTCCCTGCTCTCAGAGGAAATGCTTTGTTCTGCCTTCCTGGAACTGAGCTGCTCATACCCCAGAAAGGCAGAACCATGTCTGTGAGGTGGCAGCAGCTGTAGCTGCAATGCAAGCCTCAGAGAGCTGGTTTGGCAGTACTGGGGATCCATGGTGGAGCCCCCAGGATGCATGGAATAGATTTGGAATAGGGGGGGCAATTCCATGATCTTAGACACCTTACATGGCCATATTCAGAGTTACCATTGTGAAACTACATATAGGTATTGACCTATATATAGCGCACACGTGTAATGGCATCCCCACACTCACAGAGTCCCAGGAAATGGCCCTGAACTATTTGCACTACACTTAGTAACTGTGCACCTAACCTTCAGCAAGTTAATGTTAGACATATAGGTGACTTATATGTTACTTAAGTGCAGTGAAAATGGCTGTGAAATAATGTGTGCATTATTTCACGAAGGCTGCAGTGGCAGTCCTGTGAAAGTGTTTGTCTGAGCTCCTTGTGGGTGGCAAAAGAAATGCTGCAGCCCATAGGGATATCCTGGAACCCCAATGCCCTGGGTACCTAGGTACCATATACTAGGGCCTTATAAGGGGAGGTCCAGTGTGCTAATTGAAATTGGTAAATTAAGTCAGTAGCCTACAGTGACAAATTTAAAAGCCG
The DNA here is from genome assembly GCF_031143425.1 of Pleurodeles waltl. Classification (NCBI taxonomy): domain Eukaryota; kingdom Metazoa; phylum Chordata; class Amphibia; order Caudata; family Salamandridae; genus Pleurodeles; species Pleurodeles waltl. The sequence continues at coordinate 854,702,626 of NC_090444.1, forward strand.
AGAGAGCATAAGCTTTGAGGTTCGGATTAGCAGAGCCACAGTGTCACAATTAAGCACTATACAGACACACACATTAGGGCATAAAGTATGAGCACTGGGGCCCTGACCAGCAGGATCCCAGTGAGACAGACAAAAACATACTGACATACAGGTAAAAATGGGGGTAACATGCCAAGAAAGATGGTACTTTCCTACACCTCCCCCCCCCCAAACGAGGGACAATAAGGCTAACTTTGCCCAGATGAGCCTTCATTGTTTACGTGGAAATATCTGGATGGGCCATCTGCATTGGAGTGGGTACTCCCAGGTCTATGTTCCACTGTAAAGTCCATACCCTGTAAGGAAATGGACCACCTCAACAATTTAGGGTTTTCACCTTTCATTTTTTTAAGCCATAATAGAGGTTTGTGGTCTGTCTGAACAATGAAGTGATCCCAAACAAGTAGGGTATCAGTGCCCAGACCACAGCAAAGGCCTCCCTCTCTATGGTAGACCAATGTTTTCTCTAGGGGTCAACCTCCTGCTAATGAAAGCAACAGGTTGATCCTGCCCCCCTGAGTCAAGTTGTGATAGTACAGCCCATACCCCTGATACAGAAGCATCTGTTCGGACAATTAATTTTTTGGAGTAGTCTTTGCTCTTCAAGACAGGTGCAGAGGACATGGCCTGCTTAAGCTCCTCAAAAGCATTCAGACAGCTAGCTGTCCATAATACCTTTTTAGGCATTTTCTTACTGGTGAGGTCATTAAGAGGGGCAACAATGGAGCCATAGTTCTTAATGAACCTCCTGTAATACCCAGTGAGACATAAGAAGGTTCTGAACATGGTCTGAGTAGTAGGGGAAGCCCAGTCCATAATGGTCTGAATCTTCCCCTATAGTGATACAATCTGTTCCCCACCTACCAGGTGGCCCAGATAAACTACTTTCCCCTGCACTTTGAAGCCTTGATAGTTAGGCCTGTCTTTTGCAGGACCTCCAAACTTTCTAGAGGTAGACCAGGTGTTCACCCCAGATGCAGCAAAAGACAGCAATATCATCTAAGTATGCTGCACTGAAAGCTTCCAAACCTTGGAGGAGTGTATAAACCAGTCTCTGAAAAGTGACATGTGCATTTTTCAAACCAAAGGGCATAACTGTGAATTGATAATGGCCTCCTATGGTAGAAAATGCAGTTTTAGGTTTACCATCCTTTGCCAATTTGATCTGCCAGTACCCTGCAGTCAAATCAAAGGTGCTTAGATACTTGGCAGATGCCAGTGTATCTATTAGCTCGGTTGCCCTGGGTATAGGGTGAGCATCTGTTTTGGTTACTGTATTAAGACCCCTATAGTCCATACAAAACCACATTTCTCTCTTTCCATCTTTACTGTGCGGTTTGGGGACTGTAGGAAAGTACCATCTTGCCTGGCATGTTACCCCCATATTTCACTGTATATATGTTGTTTTAGTGTATGTGTCACTGGGACCCTGCCAGCCAGGGCCCCAGTGCTCATAAGTGTGCCCTGTATATGTTCCCTGTGTGATGACTAACATTCTCACTGAGGCTATGCTAACCAGAACCTCAGTGGTTATGCTCTCTCTGCTTTCCAAATTGTCACTAACAGGCTAGTGACCAATTTCACCAATTCACATTGGCATACTGGAACACCCTTATAATTCCCTAGTATATGGTACTGAGGTACCCAGGGTATTGGGGTTCCAGGAGATCCCTATGGGCTGCAGCATTTCTTTTGCCACCCATAGGGAGCTCTGACAAGTCGTACACAGGCCTGCCACTGCAGCCTGAGTGAAACAATGTCCACATTATTTCACAGCCATTTACCACTGCACTGAAGTAACTTATAAGTCACCTCTATGTCTAACCTTCACATGGTGAAGGTTGGGTGCAAAGTTACTTAGTGTGTGGGCACCCGGGCACTAGCCAAGGTGCGGCCACATCGTTCAGGGCAAATTCCCCGGACTTTGTGAGTGCGGGGACACCAGTTCACGCGTGCACTATACATAGGTCACTACCTATGTATAGCGTCACTATGGTAACTCCAAACATGGCCATGTAACATGTCTAAAATCATGGAATCGTCACCCCAATGCCATTCTGGCATTGGGGAGACAATTCCATGATCCCCTGGGTCTCTAGCACAGAACCCGGGTACTGCCAAACTGCCTTTCCCAGGGTTTCACTGCATCTGCTGCTGCTGCCAACCCCTCAGACAGGTTTCTGCCCTCCTGGGGTCCAGCCAGGCCTGGCCCAGGAAGGCAGAACAAAGGACTTCCTCAGAGAGAGGGTGTTACACCCTCTCCCTTTGGAAATAGGTGTCAGGGCTGGGGAGGAGTAGCCTCCCCAGCCTCTGGAAATGCTTTGATGGGCACAGATGGTGCCCATCTCTGCTTACGCCAGTCTACACCGGTTCAGGGATCCCCCAGGCCTGCTCTGGCGCAAAACTGGACAAAGGAAAGGGGAGTGACCACTCCCCTGACCTGCACCTCCCAGGGGAGGTGCCCAGAGCGCCTCCAGCGTGCCCCAGACCTCTGCCATTTTGGATTCAGAGGTGTGCTGGCACACTGGACTGCTCTGAGTGGCCAGGGCCAGTAGGTGACGTCAGAGACTCCTTCTGATAGGCTCTTACCTTTATTACTAGCCTATCCTCCTTCCTAGGTAGCCCAACCTCCTTTTCTGGCTATTTAGGGTCTCTGCTTTGGGGAATTCTTCAGATACCGAATGCAAGAGCTCACCAGAGTTCCTCTGCATCTCCCTCTTCCACCTTCTGAAAAAAAGGATCGACCGCTGACTGCTCAGGACGCCTGCAAAACCGCAACAAAGTAGCAAAGACGACTACTGCAACCTTGTATCGCTTCATCCTGCCGGCTTTCTCAACTGTTTCCTGGTGGTGCATGCTCTGGGGGTAGCCTGCCTCCTTCTTGCACCAGGAGCTCTGAAGAAATCTCCAGTGGGTCGACGGAATCTTCCCCCTGCAACCGCAGGCAACAAAAGACTGCATCACCGGTCCTCTGGGTCCCCTCTCAGCACGACGAGTGTGGTTCCTGGAACTCAGCAACTCTGTCCAAGTGACTCCCACAGTCCAGTGACTCTTCAGTCCAAGTTTGGTGGAGGTAAGTCCTTGCCTCCCCTCGCTAGACTGCATTGCTGGATACCGCGTGATTTGTAGCTGCTCCGGCTCCTGTGCACTCTTCCAGGATTTCCTTTGTGCACAGCCAAGCCTGGGTCCCGACACGCTAACCTGCAGTGCACAACCTTCTGAGTTGTCCTCCGGCGTCGTGGGACTCCCTTTTGTTACTTCGGGTGGACTCTGGTTCACTCCTCTTCTAAGTGCCTGATCCGGTACTTCTGCGGATGCTGCCTGCTTCTGTGAGGGCTCCCTGACTTGCTGGGCGCCCCCTCTGTCTCCTTATCCAAGTGGTGACATCCTGGTCCCTCCTGGGCCACAGCAGCATCCAAAAACCCTAACCGCGAGTCTTGCAGCTAGCAAGGCTTGTTTGCAGTCTTTCTGTGTGGGAAAGCTCTGCAAGCTTCTTCACGACGTGGGACATCCATCCTCCAAAGGGCAAGTTCCTAGTCCTCTTCGTTCTTGCAAAACACCAAGCTTCTTCCATCTGGTGGCAGCTCCTTTGCACCCTCAGCTGGAATTTCCTGGGCTCCTGCCCACTCTCGACACTGTCGCGACTCTTGGACTTGGTCTCCTTGTCTTACAGGTACTCAGGTCTGGAAATCCACTGTTGTTGCATTGCTGGTGTTGGTTTTCCTTGCAGAATCCCCCTATCACGACTTTCGTGCTCTCTGGGGGTTGTAGGTGTACTTTACACCTACCTTTTAGGGTCTTGGGTTGGGCTATTTTTCTAACCCTCACTGTTTTCTTACAAGCTCACATAGGTTTGGGGTCCATTCGTGGTTCGCATTCCACTTTTGGAGTATATGGTTTGTGTTGCCCCTATACCTATGTGCTCCTATTGCAATCTACTGTAACTTTACATTGCTTGCATTACTTCCTTTTGCTATTACTGCATACTTTTGGTATTGTGTACATATATCTTGTGTATATTTGGCATCCTCATACTGAGGGTACTCACTGAGATACTTTTGGCATATTGTCATAAAAATAAAGTACCTTTATTTTTAGTATATCTGTGTATTGTGTTTTCTTATGATATTGTGCATATGACACCAGTGGTATAGTAGGAGCTTTGCATGTCTCCTAGTTCAGCCTAAGCTGCTCTGCTATAGCTACCTTCTATCAGCCTAAGCTGCTAGAAACACCTCTTCTACACTAATAAGGGATAACTGGACCTGGCACAAGGTGTAAGTACCTCTGGTACCCACTACAAGCCAGGCCAGCCTCCTACAGGGACAAGCACCACTGGGCTGGCCCAGGGGCTTTCAGAAGCCTCAGTAACTCCACGGTCTAACATTTTCTGATCTTCGGTTTTTATGCAATCTCTGACATGGTCAGGTTGCCTGTAAATTTGACTTCTGACAGGTAAATTGTTTCCAGTGTTAATTGTATGTTCACACCAAGTAGTTGTACCAGGTGTGAGTCAGAAGAGTTCAGAAAACTGACCAAGGATATTTGTACAGTCTTCCTTCTGCTCAGCAGTAAGGCAGTCTGCAAGAACCACTCCTTACACTAAGCCAACAGTGTCAGTGTTGGAGAAGAGATCAGGGAGAGGGCCACTCTCTCCTTCCTGTCTCTCATCTGTAGCCATGAGCAGGGTTAAGTCAGCCCTTTCATAGTAAGGCTTTAGGCGGTTGACATGAACCACCCTAAGGGGGCTTCTGGCAGTGCCCAGGTCCACCAGGTAGTTTACCTCAACTTTCTTTTCTACAATTAGAGGGGGTCCACTCCATTTGTCCTTTGTCCTGGAGTGCTCTTGGGGCCACAGGCTCCAATACCCACACTTTCTGTCCTGGGTGGTACTCTGTCAGGACAGCCTTCTAGTCAAACCATTGCTTTTGAAGCTCTTGGCTGGCCTGAAGATTTCTAGTGGCCTTTTTCACGTACTCGCCCATTGTGGGTCTTAGGCCAAGCACATAGTCCACAATGTCTTGCTTAGGAGGTTTTAAGGGTTGTTCCCAACCCTCCTTAACAAGAACAAGGGGGCCCCTAACAGGGTGAACAAATAGGAGTTCAAAGGGGCTGTAGCCCACTCCTTTGGGGTACCTCCCTGTAGGCGAAAAGGAGGCATGGCAAGAGGACATCCCATCTCCTTCTGAGTTTTTCAGAGGGTCCCATGATCATGACTTTGAGAGGTTTATCAAACCTCTCAACCAATTCATTTGTTTGTGGATGATAAGGGGTGGTGAACTTGTAGGTAACAACACACTCCTTCCACATTTCTTTTAGGTATTCAGACATGAAGTTACTACTTCTGTCTGACACCACTTACTTAGGGAAACCCACCCCGGAAAAGATTTCCAGGAGGGAGTTTGCTACTGCAGGAGCTGTAGTGGTCCTTAAGGAGATAGGTTCTGGGTATCTTGTGGCATGGTCCACCACCACAAGGATGAAGCTATTTCCAGAAGCTGTTGGAGGGTCAAGGGGCCCAACAATATCAACCTGTGCCCTCTCAAAGGGCACCCCAACCACTGTCAGTGGGATTAAGGGGGCCTTTAGGGAGCCACCAGTCTTGCCACTGGCTTGGCAGGTGACACAGTAGTGACAAAACTTATTTGTGTCTTCTGACATATGGGGCCAGTGAAAATGTGGAACAAGTATGTCCCATGTTTTACTCTGGCCTAAATGCACAGCCAAGGGAATGTCATGAGCAAGAGTTAGTAGACATTCTCTGTACTGAAGGGGGATGGCCAGTCCCCTGGTGCCACCAGGTTTAGGGTCCCTTGCTTCAGTATAGAGGAGATTATCCTCCTAGTAAACTCTGTGGCTGTCATTGACATCCCCATTCTGGTGTCTGACAGCTTGCTGTCTGAGACCTTCCAATATGGGACAGGATTGCTCTGCCACACTCAGCTCTTACCTGGCAGGCTCCTCTGCACCCAAAAGCTCAGCTGTATCAGCTTCCAGCGCCTCTGGTGTAGGTTCTGCACAGGGAGATAATTCCTCTTCCTCAAAAGGGGAATCATCTGTGGAGGGAGGGATAGTGGACAAGGGTCTGCCCTTCTTACCCCTAGTTTTTGGGAGCACTTGGTACATTGTTACAGGATCCATGTTTCGCTGTCCTCTTTGCTTTTTGGCCTGAGCCCTGGTAAGGAAAAAGATATGCCCAGCATTGCTGCATGGGCCTCCAACTTCACTTCAGCCCAAGCTGAAGTCTCCAAATCATTGCCTAGCAGATATTCTACAGGTAAATCAGTGGCTACCACAACTTTCTTTGGACCAGTAACCCCACCCCCAGTTGAGATTCGCAACACCCATGGGTTTGCTAAAAGTGTTGCTATGGGCCTCTATCACTTGGTACTGGTGACCAAGTAGGTGTTGCTCAGGGGCAACAAGTTTTTCCATCACCATTGTGACACTGGCACCTGTGTCCCTGTAGGCCTCAACATGAACACCATTAATCAGAGGTAGCTGCTCGTACTTATCCACATTAAGGGGACAAGCAACTAAAGTGGCTAGGTCAATGCCACCATCAGAGACTAAAACAGCCTCAGTGATCTCCCTAAATAGACCAACCCCAACTACATTGTCAGTGGTGAGCCCAGCTATACCCTTTGATTGGCTATTAGTAGTGCTCTTCCTACCACCACTGCTATTACTAGGGGCACTAGTGGTTGCAGTTGGGTTGTGGTGGTGGGAGGTTGGTGTTTCTTTATGGACAATGAGGATCAGTTGCCCAATGGCCTTTGGCTTTACAGAAATAACACCAAGGTTGCTTATCTTTGTGAGAAGAGGATTTGGACCCACCACCCCCAGAGGATATTTGTGGGCCTTCTGAAGACTCAGATGATTTTTCATCTTTGTCCCCACCCTTGTCATGTGACTTACCATCCTTCTTCTTGCTGTCCTTATCACCCCCTGTATGAAGTTTTCTATTCACCCTTGTTCTGACCCATTTGTCTTCCTTCTTTTCCAATTCTTGGGGAGAGGTCAGATCTGAGTCCACAAGATACTGATGCAACAAGTCAGACACACAGTTATTCAAAATATGCTCTCTCAGAATCAAGTTATATAGGCTTTCATAGTTAGTCACCTTACTGCCATTTAATTAACCTTCTAGGTCCTTCACAGAACAGTCTACAAAGTCTGTCCAGCCCTGTGATGACTCCTTTCTGGTCTCTCTGAACTTTATCCTGTATTGTTCAGTGGTTAAGAAGCCACTTTACAGGCCCTCTCAAGTGCACCAAACCACTTTTAGAAGCCATCACCATCCTTTTAAGGAGGGACAACTTTGTGCAGGTATCGTAGAGTCAAATGAAGGTACCCTAACATTTGAATTTCTGAAACTGCTGCTGCCACCATGGGGAGCTAACCCCAAACCCTGCCTTTTATTTTCCACACTCAGGGATTCCTTGTCTAAGGCCAGCTGTTGCTGCAGTAGTCTCAGTCTGGCCTCCTCTAACCTCAGCTTTCTGAGTTCCCTATCAATGGACTGGTCCTCAGGGTTAGATGTGTGGGGTGCCTCTGAAATAGAGGTAACATTGGAATGGGCACAGGCAGATCTATGTCTAACAGGGGCCACCCTAGTGACCTGGCATCTAGGGGTGAAGGGAGTCCTTCTAGTGTGTGAACCCTTCCCACTCTCAGTTGTACTATGGGTCTTGTTAACAGATAAATCTGTGTAAGTACCCTCCCCAGGATTGTCATTTTGCTCCTCTGAGCCTTCCTGGTTGGAATCATCCTCTACTTCTTCCCCTGTCTGATCTGGACCTGTGCTGAGTCACTGGTCATCTTGGAGGAGAAGATTTAAGAGGAACTCCTTATTGGGGTTCTTACTAATCCCTAAACTTCCTTCAATACAGAGACCCCTCAAATTTTAAAGTTTAGATTCTGATATGTTGTTTTCACAACTCTAGGGGATGCTTCTACAGAAGACATATTGAAAGTGAAAAGTTTAGGAAAGTGATCAAAAAGTAAGTAGAATAACTGAGCTAACTTTTTAGGGAAAAGAAGAAATCTTTTCATAACTTTGTAAAAACTTTTGCAAAGTTTTAAAGAACTTTTGAGAAAGTTAGAAAATTAATTCTAGATATATACTATGTATGCTTTATGTATTGGAGCAAGTTTTTCTTCTGAAAAGCACCAGTGACAAAGTGGTAAAGCAATTGCAAGTACTTATCCCACCGTGGCACCACCAATGTAGGGGGCTGGCCTGGTTTGTAGTGGGTGCCTTGGGTACTTACACCTTATACGAGATCCAGTGAAATGTAGTAGTGTTCAAACAGCTTATGCTGATAGAGGTAGCTATAGCAGAGCAGCTTAGGCTGAACTAGGAGACTTGCAAAGCTCATGCAATACCACTTATAGTTACACAGTACCTGTACACAAGTAAAGACAATACTCAGTGTTACTAAAAATGAGGGTACTTTATTTTAGTGACACAAGGCCAAGAAAAGGGAGAGGATCCTCCTTTATAATGCTGCACCAACTGCATTTTGCACCTCCTTTGTCCCAGTATCCTGGGACTCCCGTGGGTGCTGTCTGATCTTCTGAGGGCTCTCTGAGGTGCTGAGAGTCCCCTCTTCCCTCTCACACAGAGTTGAGGCCCCAGGTCCCTCCTGGGTCCAGACAGTGCCACTTTGACGCAAAATGTGACTTTGCCGGAACCAAGGCTTGTTGGACTAATCCAGCGCATGTGTCCAACTTCCCTTCGTGGGATATCCAGTGCATCACCCAGGAACCCGCTGACTTCTTCCTTGGGTGCATTTCTGCAGTCTTCGTCCAACCGGGCCTCTTCTTTTGCACCCTCTTCTGGGTTGCCAGGGGCTCCTGTCCTTCCTGGAACTTCTTTCGACTTCTTGACTTAGTCTCCTTCCTTTGCAGGTCTTCAGGTCCAGGAATACACCACTTGTTGTTTGCAGTCTTGCTTGATTCTTGCAAAAACTCTAATCACAACTTGTAGTGTGTCTTAAGGAAACGTGCAGTACTTCACTCCTACCTTCCTGGACTCTGGGGTGGGGTATTTTACTTACCTTTGCTGTATTCTTACTCTCCCAGTGAGTGAAAAAACACACTCGTCTAGGGGGGATTCGTGATTCGTATGCCACCTTCATAGTATATGGTTTGTGTTGCCCTACACCTATTTTCTCCCATTCCATTCGATTGCATTTCCTATTCTTTGCACTATCCTATGTCTAATTACTTGCCTAATTTTGGTGTCTAGTGTATATATTGTGTATAATGTTTAACTCCAGAAGGAGTATTGCCTCTAAGATATTTTTCATACTGTGTCACCCAAATAAACTACCTTTATTTTTTGGTAACACTGAGTTTTGTCTTTACTTGTGTATAAGTACTGTGTAACTATAAGTGGTATTGCAGGAGCTTTGAATGTCTCCTAGTTCAGCCTAAGCTGCTCTACTATAGCTACCTCTATCAACCTAAGCTGCTAGAACACTACTACATTTCACTAATAAGGGATAACCGGACCTGCTATAAGGTGTAAGTACCCAAGGTACCCACTAGAAACCAGGCCGCCCTCCCACACCCAGAAAAACAGGAGTAAAGCACTGCAGGTTTCCTCAGGACACACTACGAGTCGTGATAAGAGATTTTGCAAGGACCAAGCAAGACTGCAATCAACCAATGGTGGATTCCTGGACCTGAAGCCCTGTAAAGAGAGGAGATCAAGTCAAGAAGTCGCAGAAGATTCCAGGAAGGACAGGAGACCCTGCCAACCTAGAAGATGGTGCAAAAGAGAATTCTCTGGTTTGAAGAAGCCTGCAGAAGAGCACCAGAGAAGATGGCTGCGGGTTCCTGCTTCATGCAGGAGATGTCCCACGTCGAGATGTTGGATGTAGGCAATTTGCGTTGCCGGATTCATCCAGCATGTCTTGGTTCAAGAGAGGTCGTGTTGTGCTTCAAAATGGTGCTGCCTGGACCGAGGAGGGGCCTGGGTGCCTCAACTCAGACTGAGGAGGCAGAGGGGTCTCTCAGCACTTCAGAGAGCCTTCAGTCGACCAGGCAGCACCCACAGGAGTCCCAGGACACGAGGACAAAGAAGGTGCAAAATGCAGTCCGTGCAGCACAACAAAAGAAGGTCCCACACCGCTGGAGAACAACTCGGCGAGTTGTGCATCGCATGATGGAGTGCTGGGGACCTGGGCTACACTGCGCACAAAGGAACCTTGGAAGAAGTGCACAGAATCCTCAGGAGCTGAAGAAGATGCAGTGCACAGGGGTGCTGTTGCAAGCTCTTATCGCCACCAAATTTGGACAGATGGACTTTAGGATAGTCTGGGTCACATCGGTCCAGCACCTGTGTTCCAGGGAGCATGCTCGTTGCCAGGAGAGGAGTCCCAGAGTACTGGTCGTCGTCGAAGAAATGTGCCTCCTGAAGCAAGGAAGTGACTGTCACTCCACGGGAGATTCCTTCAGTTCTTCTGTTGCAGGATAAAGACAGGTAGTCCTCAGAGCATGCACACCTTGGAAACTGTTGCAGAAGCTGGCTGAGCTGAAGTTGCAGGTTAAAGTAGCCTTCCTCAATACTTTGTTGCAGTTACAGCAGTTCCTGGAGGAGACTGCGGTTGATCCGACTGTCAGAAGCTGAAGCAGAGGATGCAGAGGATTCCTGGTGGAGTCCTGAAAGCTGAATCCAAAGCGGGGCCCACAGGAGAGACTCTAAATATCCCTGAGAGGGGGACTGGCTACCTACCCAGGTATGCACCTATCAGGAGGGGTCTCTGACATCACGTGCTGGCACTGACCACTCAGAGCCCTCCAGAATGTCCCCACACCCTCGAAAACAAGATGGCTAACGCCAGGGACTGATTGGAGGAGCTCTCTCTGGGCACCATCCCTGGGGTAGTGATGGACAGGGGAGTGGTCACTCCCCTTTCCTTTGTCCAGTTTCGCACCAGAGCAGGGACTGGGGGTCCCTGAACCGGTGTAGACTGGTTTATGCAAGGAGGACACAGTTTGTGCCCATTCAAAGCATTTCCAGAGGCTCTGGGAGGCTACCCCTCCCAAGCCTGCAACACCTATTTCCAAAGAGAGAGGGTGTAACACCCTCCTCCCGAAGGATATTCATTGTTCTGCCTTCCTGGGACTGAGCTGTTCAGACCCCATGAGGGCAGAAACCTATTTCATGGTTGGCAGCGGCTGGGCCCGCGCTGCAAACCTCAGAGAGCTGGTTTGGCAGTACTGAAGGTTCAGGGTGGAACCCCCAGGACGCATGGGATTGGTCACCCAATATCAGATTTGGAATGGGGGGACAATTCCATGTTCTTAGACACCTTACATGGCCATATTCGGAGTTACCATTGTGAAGCTACATATGTGTATTGAGATATAAGTAGTGCATGTGTATAATGGTATCCCAGCACTCACGAAGTCTAGAGAATTGGCCCTGGATAGCGTGGGGCACCTTTGCTATTGTAAGGGTGCCCTCACACTTAGTAACTTTGCACCTAGCCTTCAGTACCTGAAGGTTAAATATATAGGTGACTTATAAGTTACTTAAGTGCAGTAAAAATGGATGTGAAATACTGTGTTCACTATTTCACTCAGGGTGCAGTGGCAGTCCTGAAGAAGGGTTTGTCTGAGCTCCTTACGGGTGGCAAAAGAAATGCTGCAGCCCATAAGGATCTCCTGGAACCCCAATTCCCTGGGTACCTAGGTACCATATACTAGGGACTTATAAGGGGGTTCCAGAGTGACAATTGGAATATAAAGTCACTAAACTATAGTGACTAATTTGGAAGGGGAGAGAGAGCATAAGCACTGGAGTTCTGATTAGTAGAACTTCAGTGACACAGTTAAGCACTACTGACAACTCACACATAGGCCACAAACTATGAGCACTGGGGTCCTGGCTAGCAGGATCCTAGTGAGACAGGCAAAACTCATTGACAAATAGGGTTTTAACTATGAGCACTAGGGTCCTGGCTAGCAGGATCCCAGTGAGATAGTAAAAACACACTGACATGCACTCACAAACAGGCCAAAAGTGGGGGTAACCATGCTAGAAAGAGGCTATTTTCTCACACTTACATATAGTTCTTTTCCGATTGCAGATTGCAGCCTTTACTGGCAATTGGGCCAACAAGCAGGATCTTGCTAGGTACACCTGTGTTACTTGTGGAGCAGACAGGGAGTCAGAAGAGCATGTTTTATTTTTTTGCCTAGCATATCAAAGAGCAGGAAAAAGTGGATACTCCCCGTTTGCCGGGTCATTGGTGTGAGGGAACCTCAAATTGCTCTTCGGATTTTGGAGACTGATGCCGGCCAAAGCTCGGTCTTTCCTGTATCCAACTTTTTCCTGGCTGTGTGGAGGGTCAGGCAAAGAGCATGTCACCAATTGTCTTAAATGGCTGTATTTTGTTTTTTTTGCATACTAGGTGCTAGTAATGCGCACCCCTAGAATGTGTGGGAGGATTTTGGCTGTAGTTAATAGCTATTGGGAATATGGGGGTCATTATGACCCTGGTGGAAGGCGGAGAAGCGGCAGTAAGACCACCAACGAGCTGGCGGTCTTTTTTTTGGTGTTATGACCATGGCAGTTACCGCCATGGTCATCCGCCGGTTCTCCGTTCCGCCCGCCGGGCTGGAGACCAGGGTCTCCAGCCCGGCGGCCATCACTATACCGCCGCCGGTATTTTGACCCGGCTTACCTCCATGGATTTCATGCGGTTTGAAACCGCCATGAAATCCATGGCGGTAAGCACTATCATTGCCAGGGAATTCCTTCCCTGGCAATGATAGGGGTCTCCCCCACCCCGACTCCCTCCCCTACCCCCACCACCCCCCAAAGGTGGCAGGACCCCCCTCCCCACCCCGACCCCCAACATAACAACACTCATACACACACGACACGCACGCAGGCACCACCAACACACATGCACGCACACACATCGACATACATGCAAACATCCACACACACAGACACGCACATCCACATTCAAACATACACGCACACATCCACACAGACATAACTACAAACACGCACTCATTTCCATACACACAACACCCCCGCAAGCATACACACACTCACACACCCCCTCTACATACACACACGCACACCCCCACGCACGCACACAACACCCCACAACCCCCCTCCCCTCACGGACGATCGACTTACCTGGTCTGATTATCCTCCGGGAGGGGACGGGAGCCATGGGGGCTGCTCCGCCGACACCACACCACCAACAGAACACCGCCACGCCACAGGACGTGATTCGCTGGGCGGGGTTCTGTTGCCGTGGCGGTGAAGGTGGAGCAACCTCCACTTCCCCGCCAGTATGGCTGTTGGCGGCTCTCCGTACGTAAAAGGACGGAGAGCTGCCAACGGTCATAATAGGCCGAGCGGCAAACTGCCAACACTGGCGGTCTTCCGCACGGCGGTCCCTCGGCGGTCTTGGGGAAAGACCGCCGAGTTCAAAATGACCACCTATGTTTTTACTAACTGGGAGTACTAATTGTTTTTAACAAAGGGACTTTTACCTGTAATTTTATTGATATTTTTTAGTATTTAATTATTCATATGCAGAGTAATTGTGTGTGTATGTGAAGTGTTTTTTATGCATTACTTTTATGGCATATTGCTGACATAATAAAAGTGGAACTGCTATGCCTTTACCCTTCTCTGGATTCTGAGGAGTACTACTACTGGTAGTATTCCCTGAAATCTCCGTGTGAGAGGTGTTCTCAAGTCCTATATTCGAATAGGACAGACCAACACGAGTCAGAATCAAAGACTTTCTCAGTAATAGATGCATAGACACAGTAAAGGAGCAACTTTTACCATGGTACAGGACTTGCCATCATGAGCAGTAAGAAGTTCACATAAGGAAGACCTTACCGGGAATGCTAACATACTCTGTGACCACATGTTAGACCTGTCAGCCTTTATTGTGACCTTAGCTCAAACTTTTTATCTTACTCCTCCATTTTTGTAGATGTCTTTTTTGTTGGTCTGTAGAGTCAGTGCACTTTAGCACTTCCAACCAGTGCTAAGGTGCAGTGCTCACTCCCTAAAACATGGTAACATTGGCTTACACCTAATTGGCACATCTGATTGACTTATAAGTCCCTAGTAACATGGCACTACATTTACCCAAGGCCTATAAATGAAATGCTACTAGTGGGCTTGCAGCACTAATTGTGCCACCCACTTAAATAGCCAGTCAAACATGCTTCAGGCTTGCAATTGCAGCCTGTGTGTATTGTTTTAAACTGTCATTTCAACCAGGCAAAACCTTTTGCCAGGCCCAAAACCTTCCTTTTTAATAAATATAAGTCACACCTAGGGTAGGCTCTGAACAGCCCATAGGGCAGGGTGCAACATATTTAAAACAATTGGACAAATGATTTTATCTTTTACATGGTCTGGTAGAGAAAATCTCCTAAATTAATATTTCATTGCTGTGAGGCCTACATCTCCTGTAGGATAACATTGAAAGTTACCTTATTACATGTAGTAAGTGACAACTTTTAACTGGGAGCAGGTAGAAATGTTGAGTTTGGTCTTTAAAGAATTTTAATTAAAAAAACTCTTTATTGGTAAAGTCAGAATTTATGTCACAATTCTAAAAATGCCACATTAAGAAAGTTGGCATTTTCTTGTCCTAATCATTTGGTGCCTGTAGCCTGTATTCTGGGTCACATGACTAGATGTAGCTGGCAGTTGGTTTTGTTTATTGTTCCCAGACAGCGAGATAGATAGGGAATCAGTGTTGGCAGGATGGGCCACCTCTGATTGATGAGGAAGAGCTGTACATCACAAACGCTCTGTCTCATCACACTTACAGAGGGTTTTCTAGTAGTCTTTTGTTCCCCTAGAGAAGCAGGGGCCAGGACACGACAGCAAGAAATTTCAAACACCTCTGGCGGCGGAAATCTCCAGAACCTTCCTCTACTATAAAGCTGGCACCAGGTGTAAATATTGGACCCTCAGCCCTGCCTCTTCTGTACATCTGTGGAAGACTCAGAAGGACTGCAGTGCTGCAAGGAGGACTGCTACTCTGCTGTAAAGGGCTGGGTCTGCATCTTGAACCCAGGACCACTAGAATAACTCCAAAAGCTTTATCAGAGGCTCGGGGACAGAAAAGGCTCTAGCCATCTTGGACCCAGTACCTGGACCCCTGCCTGCTGTGAGCCTTGCTTCTCGAACTTGTGCCACCCTAACCCTGGACCCTTGGAAGTGGGCCTGGAGGTGTTCTATTAACTCAGCTGTACTCTCTTGGGCAGAACCAACATAGTGCAGTGCATTTCCTCACAGCTCCGCATTGGACCTGCTGCTGCATGATGCATCCGTAACACAGGACCTCACATCGCACCCTGCAGCTCTTCAGAACCACTGCTGCGAAATGCATCCCTGATGCAGGACTTCGCACTGCATGCCTTCGTATTTCACATCCTCAACAACAACACAGGGCCTCATAGTGCAGGCCTCGACAATGGTGTCTTCAGAACCACTGCTGTGCAACACATCCTCAACTCAGGACCACAGCTCATCGGAACCACCGCTGTGTGACGTATCTGTAATGCGGGATCCCGCAATGCTCTGCAATCAGGATTTGTGGTACTTTGTTTAGCTAATCTAACTTGGTCCCTGTAACCAGCCCACACTCCATCATGGTTGCCCTGAATTTGTCACTTTGTCTTGGCCCAGCACAACCAGATAACTACTGTTGGTGCTTTTAGGCACTATTTTCACTTAAATCTTTAACATTGCACATCTCCAGTTCTACTGATTGGACAATTGTCATTTTGGTCTCAAATTACTTATCATATTTTGCTCAATATTGGTGTGGGACTTTTCTTGTGTTTTCACTTTATTACTGTGTGAAGTGCTGCATGAATCCTTTATTTTTTTGTTTGAATCTGTTTTTATTTATTCAGATATACAGCAATAACATGACAAAGGCACACTTAGTGTAGGTTGACGGTACGTGACGCAGAAAGTCTGATGATCAATACCTGAATTGTTATCACAAATATTCAAGAGATTGAATTAAGTGAGCGGAGAGTGGACATGCATGCATATGTGACGGCAGTGTGAGATTCATGCATTTGCCCTTGATTAGAAACAGTTGAAGCTGTCTGGAACAAAATAACGAAACAATTATTTGAACTGGGAATATGGAAATGAGAGTGGGGAAACCTAGGTGAATCTGTTAGCAGGTGCGTTACAGAGTCAAAATCACATATGTATAGGACGGAGTGATGACTGATAAGCGGTAACGCTGATCAGGTGGGTTACAGAGTCAAAATCACATATGTATAGGAGGGAGTGATGACTGATTAGCAGTAACAACACTAAAAGCATTAATAAGAGAGTTAAGTAATAGATAGGCGAGTGTTATAGTGCGCGGGGAGGAATTATTTGAGTATATGTAACTCATTTGGTGACGTGGGTTCTGGTTGCGGTCCCTCTACGTCTGCAGTGTGCCCTAGTGGCAGCTCGGCCACGTGTGTGGGTGCGTCAGGTATTAATGTGCATAAGTCTGCCAGAATCATGCCCCAAATGGTGGTTATTGGATATTTTCGGAGTCAAAGAGTGTCTTCCCGGAGGAGAGCAATGCTTTCCATCTGCGCCTAATTCGTCATGAATCATAGCCAAGCATCATGTCGCGGCGGGTCAAATGAACGCCATCTGCGAGTAATTAGTCTCTTAGCCAAGATGAGGCCCAGGTCTAAAAATGTGTCGAACCTCTGTAAGAATAATTTAGGATCCAAGCTGTAGTTGAAGCTCAATTTAGTATATAAGAGCAAGCAACCCCATACATGTCCTCTCTGTGTCCACTCCTGCAGCAACTGCCGCTCCTTCACATGAAAACATTCTACTCTCTAGAACTTGGCAGCCTGAGCTCAAGCAGCCAAGCCTTGCTAAGATACAACATTATCTCCCTTCCCAAATACATAAACATTATAACATAAAGGAAATTTACCCAACAGGAAGACAAGAACAAAACAAAATTACACTCATATAACTATAACCCCTTCTGTGCCGCAGACGTAACGGTTATGTCCCGCGGCACAGTGCTCCTGTGTAGGAAAGTACCATCTTGCCTGGCATGTTACCCCCATTTTTCACTGTATATATGTTGTTTTAGTTGTATGTGTCACTGGGACCCTGCCAGCCAGGGCCCCAGTGCTCATAAGTGTGCCTGAATGTGTTACCTGTGTAGTGACTAACTGTCTCACTGAGGCTCTGCTAACCAGAGCCTCAGTGGTTATGCTCTCTCATTTCTTTCCAAATTGTCACTAACAGGCTAGTGACCAATTTTACCAATTTACATTGGCTTACTAGAACACCCTTATAATTCCCTAGTATATGGTAATGAGGTACCCAGGGTATTGGGGTTCCAGGAGATCCCTATGGGCTGCAGCATTTCTTTTGCCACCCATAGGGAGCTCTGACAATTCTTACACAGGCCTGCCACTGCAGCCTGAGTGAAATAACGTCCACGTTATTTCACAGCCATTTTACACTGCACTTAAGTAACTTATAAGTCACCTATATGTCTAACCTTTACCTGGTAAAGGTTAGGTGCAAAGTTACTTAGTGTAAGGGCACCCTGGCACTAGCCAAGGTGCCCCCACATTGTTCAGGGCCAATTCCCAATGGTAACTCCGAATATGGCCATGTAACATGTCTATGATCATGGAATTGCCCCCTCTATGCCATCCTGGCATAGTTGGCACAATCCCATGATCCCAGTGGTCTGTAGCACAGACCCTGGTACTGCCAAACTGCCTTTTCAGGGGTTTCACTGCAGCTGCTGCTGCTGCCAACCCCTCAGACAGGTTTCTGCCCTCCTGGGGTCAAGCCAGGCTTGTCCCAGGATGGCAGAACAAAGGACTTCCTCTGAGAGAGGGTGTTACACCCTCTCCCTTTGGAAAATGGTGTGAAGGCAGGGGAGGAGTAGCCTCCCCCAGCCTCTGGAAATGCTTTCATGGGCACATTTGGTGCCCATTTCTGCATAAGCCAGTCTACACCGGTTCAGGAACCCCTTAGTCCTGCTCTGGTGCGAAACTGGACAAAGGAAAGGGGAGTGACCACTCCCCTGACCTGTACCTCCCCTGGGAGGTGCCCAGAGCTCCTCCAGTGTGCTCCAGACCTCTGACATCTTGGAAATAGAGGTGCTGCTGGCACACTGGACTGCTCTGAGTGGCCAGTGCCACCAGGTGACGTCAGAGACTCCTTCTGATAGGCTCCTTCAGGTGTTTCTAGCCTATCCTCTCTCCTAGGTAGCCAAACCCTCTTTTCTGGCTATTTAGGGTCTCTGTCTCTGGGGAAACTTTGAATAGTTCCTCTGCATCTCTCTCTTCACCTTCTGCCAAGGAATCGACTGCTGACCGCGCTGGAAGCCTGCAAAACTGCAACATAGTAGCAAAGACGACTACTGCAACTCTGTAACGCTGATCCTGTCGCCTTCTCGACTGTTTTCCTGGTGGTGCATGCTGTGGGGGTAGTCTGCCTCCTCTCTGCACTAGAAGCTCCGAAGAAATCTCCCGTGGGTCGACGGAATCGTCCCCCCTGCAACCGCAGGCACCAAATAACTGCATCACCGGTCCCCTGGGTCTCCTCTCAGCACGACGAGCGAGGTCCCTTGAATCCAGAAACTCTGTCCAAGTGACTCCCACAGTCCAGTGACTCTTCAGTCCAAGTTTGGTGGAGGTAAGTCCTTGCCTCCCCACGCCAGACTGCATTGCTGGGAACCGCGACTTTTGCAGCTACTCCGGCCTCCGTGCACTTCCGGCGGAAATCCTTTGTGCACAGTCCAGCCTGGGTCCACGGCACGCTAACCTGCATTGCACGACCTCCTAAGTTGTTCTCCGGCGACGTGGGACTCCTTTGTGCGACTTCAGGTGAGCACCGTTTCACGCATCCTCGTAGTGCCTGTTTCTGGCACTTCTCCGGGTGCTACCTGCTGCTGAGAGGGCTCCTTGTCTTGCTCGACGTCCCCTCTGTCTCCTGACGCAATTTGCGAAATCCTGGTCCCTCCTGGGCCACAACAGCATCCAAAAACCCTTACCGCACGATTTGCAGCTAGCAAGGCTTGTTGGCGGTCTTTCGGCGGGAAAACACTTATGCACGACTCTCCACGGCGTGAGGGATCCGTCCTCCAAAGGGGAAGTCTCTAGCTCTTGTCGTTCCTGCAGAAACCTAAGCTTCTACAGTCCAGTAGCAGCTTCCTTGCACCCCACAGCTGGCATTTCCTGGATATTTGCTATCCTCATACTGAGGGTACTCACTGAGATACTTTGGCATATTGTCATAAAAATAAAGTACATTTATTTTTAGTATATCTGTGTATTGTGTTTTCTTATGATATTATGTAAGTGACACTAGTGGTACTGTAGGAGCTTCACTCGTCTCCTAGTTCAGCCTAAGCTGCTCTGCTAAGCTACCATTTTCTATCAGCCTAAGCTGCTAGACACCACTATACACTAATAAGGGATACCTGGGCCTGGTGCAAGGTGTAAGTACCCCCTTGGTACTCACTACAAGCCAGTCCAGCCTCCTACAGCACCCCCACCCGGTGGGTATTGAACTGTTGGCCATTTCTGCCCCCCTTGGGGGCAGATGGGCCTATTTCTTTTAGGCCCATCTGCTCCCAAGGGGGACAGAAGCCATGTAGGCCCCAGGGATAGTGTGTGTGTGTGGTTTGTTTTTTGTTTGGGGGTGGGCGCTTGGGGAAACACTACTAAAGGTATTTTCTGCCCTCCTTGGGGCAGATAGGCCTATTTTTTAGTAGGCCCATCTGCCCCAAAGGCAGAATCCACTTAGGCACCAATTTCTAAAAGCTTGATGGTGGGATGTTTGTCAACTGAGGAATTATTTGCATTTGTGATAATTGTTTTCCTCCTTTTTGTTCTAGTTCAAAGCTTTTGCTTTCTTTGCTGTGGCTCCTTGCGGTTTTGGCGGTGGTTGACCTGCGGTTTGCATAGTTGCATGTTTTAGGTAAGTAAAAACAATTTACTCCAAAGGAGTATTGTTGCCATGCATGAATGACATGTTTGTAGGTGGTGTACTAAATGCAGGTTTGTGTGACATTGTCCTTAGATTTGTGCACAATGATATTTGTGTTGTTTTATTTCTAATTTGCTTTTCTTTCTTTCTTTTTAGTGGGATATCATTGGTGATTGCTGTCTCTGTGCAGAGTAGTTGCTGGTGATTCAAGCTTTTTCAGGCAAGTGAGCGGTATAGTTATTGAGTTTATAACTCTTACTAATAAAGCTACACTTTATTACTTATCTTACACAGTGCTGGTTGTTGGTGGTGCATTTGTCCAGGTAATTTTAGTAGGAAAGATCATGGCTAGCCGCAGGATGACCGCTCAGCAGGTGGTTGGTATGCTTTTTGAGCCATTGTCTGATCATGATTATGAGACGGACTCTGCATCTGAGGCAGAGGAGGAAGTGAGGGATTCTGGCAGTGAAGTTTCTGCCGGAGAGGAATCTTCTGATGATGAAGCCGCACTCAGTGCAGATGAAGGGTCTGTTTCAGAGGAAGACACTGATGTGCCATTAGTGCAGCAACCTGGGGCTGAAAGGTTTCCCGTTAGAAGATCTGAACTCTGGGTTGCCCCAAACATGGAGCAGCCAGAGTTGCCTGCCTTTACTGGTCTCCCGCCGTGTAGAGTCAATACTGAGAACTTTTTGCCTGTCAATTTCTTTGTGTTATTTGTGAATGATGGGTTTTTGGAAGAGATTGTTGAGCAGACTAATTTGTATGCGGAGCAGTATTTGAGGGACAACACTGCTAGACTTAGGCCGCACTCTAGAGCTGCCCAGTAGATTCCCTCAAATTTGGAGGAGATGAAAAGGTTTTTAGGTTTGACTCTTTTGATGGGGTTGATAAGGAAGCCGTCACTGGCTTCTTATTGGTCTACTAGTCCCTTGATGGCAACAGCTATATTTCCTGCAACAATGAGTCATAATCGGTATTTGCTTCTTCTTAGGATGCTGCATTTTATTGACAATGCATTAGCCTTGCCACGAGATCACCCTGATTCTGACCGTCTTTTTAAGATTAGGCCTGTCCTTGATCATTTTGTAGATCGGTTTTCAGAGGTCTATGTTCCAGGCAAAGAAATAGCTGTGGACGAGTCTTTGGTCCTCTTCAAGGGTCGTTTGGTTTTTAGGCAGTACATTCCTAGCAAGAGGGCACGATGTGGAATTAAATTGTATATGCTGTCTGAAAGTAGTACAGGATATGTGTATTATTTCCGTGTCTACACTGGTAGGGATTCCAGTATTGCCCCCCCCCCCCCCCCCCGGTTGTCCTCCCACTTTTGGAGTTACTGAGAAAATTGTGTGGGAACTTGGTAGACGACTGTTCCACAAAGGTCACCATTTGTATGTAGATAACTTTTGCACTGGAGTGCAGTTATTCAAGGAATTTTTTTAGAGTGGACACTGTTGCTTGTGGCACAATTCGTTGTAACCGGAAAGGCTGTCCAAGGGAGCTTGTCTGTAAAAAACTTGAGAGGGGACAGTGCCTTGCCGAATGATGAGCTGCTAGCTTTGAAGTTTTCAGACAGGAGGGATGTCTACATGCTAAGTACCATCCATGATGAGATTACTTCCCCCGTGACTGGGGCCAGGTTGCTGAAGTGCGCAAACCTGTGTGCATTTTAGATTATAATAAGCACATGGGAGGTGTAGATAGAGTTGATCAGAGGTTGGAACCTTATACTGCTATTCGTAAGTCTTACGTTTGGTATAAGAAGTTAGCAATTCACCTCTTCCACTTAGCAACTTTTAATGCTTTTATTGTGTTTAAGTGTAGGTCTCCAGAGTCAAAGATGACATTTGTGAAATTTCAGGAGTCAGTGATAGAGAGCCTTATTGTGGTGGAACAGGCCAGAGTTCCTAGAGAAGCAGTGGTGAAGGATGTGGTTAGATTGAAAGATCGCCACTTTGCTGAGCACATTCCTCCCACACCCAAAAAAGACTTTCCAGCTAAGAAATGTAGAGTGTGTTTTCGAAGAGGTATCCGGAGGGAGACTCAAATGTACTGCCCAGATTGTCCTTCAAAGCCTGGGCTGTGTGTGGGTGGTTGTTTTAAGAATTACCACACCCAGAAGAATTACTGGGAACAACCATGAATGTAAACTCATGTCTGTTTTGTATTTTCATGTGTTCAGTTTCATGGTTAGCATTTCTGTCATGTACTTAGTTAGAGCATTTGTGTTTGTAGTTTTGTAATTATTTCTAATTAGTTAGGGGTTTCTTTGTTTAAAAAAAAAAAGAAAAGTGATGCCATTGTGTGTGTAGTGGGGCTTGGCTTAGGGTGTACATAGTGTACATATTGACTTGCTGTTGGCCTCTGCAACACACTGCCAGCCAAACACCAGTCCACACACTCCCATCAGCTGGTGTGATTGTTGTATCAGGCATGTGGGTGTATGTAAGTGATGGGCCCTTGAGTGGCGCTGTCTGTCGATGTGAGTGTTGTAATGTGCTGGGCCCGTGGCTGGCGATGTGAATGGTCTTGTGCGTGTCATGTATGAAAGGTGTGTGAATGGACTGTAAAGCGGTTGGTGCCTTGTCACGGATTTACAGCTCACGAGCTGTGAGTCATTGGTTCAGTTTTTTGCCTTTCAGTTATTAACAGTGCATTTCATTTTTGTGAAATCTCTTGTTAATAAAATTTGATCCACTGAACCATCACTCACCCTTGTGCCAAATCCAACCAGTATGTGTGGTAAAAATGACAAAACCTGCTCCGCTGTAATCAGGCGTCGCAGCACACCTGTGACACGCTAGGTGCCTCGGGTGGGACCCCGATGATGAAGCATGAAGCATGCCACCAACTTGGTTGGTGGGTGAGGGGTCTTTTTCACATAACCTAAGTGCGTTTCTTTTCACAATTTTAGTGTTTGTTACATCAAAGACGTATGTGGACACATCAAAATGATATATTACAAAACTACCTGTGTTTGGGGGGGAGGGGGCACCTATGTTTTTGGTCCTGGGTGTGGCCTTCATCCTTATGGGATGTGTCCACGTTGTGCTTTGGGGCATTTCCTGTCGCAGGCGGTAGGCCTACCCACACAAGTAAGGTATCATTTTTATCAGGAGACTTGGGGGAACGCAGGGTGGAAGGAAATTTGTGGCTCCTCTCAGATTCCAGAACTTTCTGTCACCGAAATGTGAGGAAAATGTGTTTTTTAGCCAAATTTTGAGGTTTGCAAAGGATTCTGGGTAACAGAACCTGGTCAGAGCCCCACAAGTCACCCCATTGTGGATTCCCCTAGGTCTCTAGTTTTCAAAAATGCACAGGTTTGGTAAGTTTCCCTAGGTGCCGGCTGAGCTAGAGGCCAAAATCTACAGCTAGGCACTTTGCAAAAAAACACCTCTGTTTTCTGTCAAAAAATGGGATGTGTCCACGTTTTGTTTTGGGGCATTTGCTGTCGCGGGCGCTAGGCCTACCCACACAAGTGAGGTATAATTTTTATCGGGAGACTTGGGGAACATAGAATAGCAAACCAAGTGTTATTGCCCCTTGTCTTTCTCTACATTGTTTCCTTCCAAATATAAGAGAGTGTGTAAAAAAGACATCTATTTGAGAAATTCCCTGTAATTCACATGCTAGTATGGGCACCCCGGAATTCAGAGATGTGCAAATAACCACTGCTCCTCAACACCTTATCTTGTGCCCATTTTGTAAATACAAAGGTTTTCTTGATAGCTATTTTTTACTCTTTATATTTCATCAAATGAATTGCTGTATACCCCGTATAGAATGAAAACCCACTGCAGGGTGCAGCTCATTTATTTGCTCTGGGTACGTAGAGTTCTTGATGAACTTACAAGTCCTATATATCCCCGCAACCAGAAGAGTCCAGCAGACGTAACGGTATATTGCTTTCAAACATCTGACATTGCAGGAAAAAGTTACAGAGTAAAACATAGAGAAAAATTGCAGTTTTTTTTTACCTCAAATTCAATTTTTTTTTTTTTCAGTTGTTATTGGATCTACACAAATTACCCCCTGCTGAATTCAGACTTTTGTCTACTTTTCAGAAATGTTTTGGTTTCTGGGATCCAGCATTGGTTTCATGCCCATTTTTGTCACAGACTGGAAGGAGGCTGAAAGCACAAAAAATCATAAAAATGGGGTATGTCCCAGTAAAATGCCAAAATTATGTTGAAAAATTGGGTTTTCCGATTCAAGTCTGCCTGTTCCTGAAAGCTGGGAAGCTGGTGTTTTAGCACCGCAAACCCCTTGTTGATGCCATTTTCAGGGGAAACACCACAAGCCTTCTTCTGCAGCCCCTTTTTCCCATTTTTTTGAAAAATTTTAGACATTTTCACTGTATTTTGGCTAATTTCCTGGCCTCCTTCTAGGGAACCCACAAAGTCTGGGTAGCTCTAGAATCCCTAGGATGTTGAAAAAAAGGACGCAAATTTGGCGTGGGTAGCTTATGTGAACAAAAAGTTATGAGGGTCTAAGCGCGAACTGCCCCAAATAGCCAAAAAAAGGCTCTGCGCAGGAGGGGCAAAAGGCCCGGCAGCGAAGGGGATAATTAATAAAGTCCGTAAATAATGAGTCTGTGAATCTTACAACTCGGTATCATAATCATTCCACCAGCTTGGTCTAACTTTGGAGCGCCTTCCTTGTCTTCGTTCTAGCATTGAAGATGATTTTATCTTCCCATGACTTCCTCCATGAACCTCCTTAGCGTCCATGAGGGATTCCTCATTGCCAACCTTATCCCTCCACATTTTCTGTTCCAATTTATTGCACAATGTGACTTTCCTTACATTCCATTTCTTGCCATCGCTCAACCATACACAGTTACCCCACACTTTTCCTAATTTCCTTAGGTTCAGACCATTTGCTGTTGTGCTCACGTACACCTACCAACACTGTCCTCACCCAATCATCCACTTTTTCCTAACTCTGTTGTTGTGTCTCTGAACATACTTTCCCTGATACTCTGTGTTGGAAAATGGGTTATTGGCAAGGGCAGGTAGGTACCTACACTTAGCAATAGGCCACTAACCTCCACTTAGGTCCAATTGGGTCTCAGTAAACTAAACCCAGCTCAACCCTTGGGAGCTTGGCAACAAGCGACAATGCATTCAAATATCACAAAACAGTAATTGTAATTAAATAAACCACAGGAAACAGTTTAAAAATCCAAAACCAATTTATAAAAATAGATTATATTTGTATCTTTAAAATGACACAAAAACGCACAAAATCGGATAAGGGGAACCAGAGATATGAATTTTTAAAGAATTATTGTTTTTTTAGCGCCTAGAAACAAAAAGCGGCAATCGGGTCATCCAGTTGCACCTCGACTGGGGCAAAGTCAAAATTTAAGGCCGACCGGGATGGAGCCCAGCTCCGCTACAGGCCACGGGAGTCCTCGGTCAAAAGTTTATCTTCGCACTTAGTCGTTTTTTCTGAAGATTTTCTTCAATGGGACGAACCTGCCAGTCCAATCCGCCCTCCTGGAACCCTTCTCCGGATACGCGTCGCGGGAATCCTCAGTGTTTTTTTGAGGTGAAAATCCTTCAACCGGGGTAAACCTGGCTCTTGATCCGACGCCCTTGTAGCCCTCCTCGGATACGCTGGCTGGGTGGTCCCGGTCAACTTTGTACGTTCGGACTTAGTCTCTTTTTTTGAGAGATTTTCTTCACAGGGACAAACCCGCAAATCAGGCCAGGTCACGTTGAGGCAAGCCGGCTAGAGTTGCTGCGGTGGGTCGGTCCCTCTATGGAGTTTTTTTTCAAAAGTTCTCCAAACTTCTGGGTCTTCTTCCAGATGTTCTTTTAATGTTGTAAGCTCTGAGATGATCCTTGGGGGTGTGGACTATAACTCCCAGAATTCACCTGGTGCAAACCCCTTTTTGGCCACTGGGCAGTGGTCAGCTGGTTGATTTCTTCAGGAGTTGGTGCAGGGGACTCTGGTTAGCAATTTTTCACCTGTAGCAAACAGGGAGTCCCTCCTTGAACCAGTTGAAGCCAGGCAAAGTCCTTCTTGTGGTGAAGCCCAAGTGTGCAGCTGGTGCAGCCCTTCTGAGTGCAGGTTCCAGGTGCAGGCCAGGGGTCCAGCCGGGCAGTCCTTCTCCTTTGGTTCTTCCTTGTTGGAATCTGATGGGGATCTGAGGTGTGGGTGCAGGTCTGCCATTTTTATCCTTGCTCCTGGGTGAAAAACAGGGGGGGGGGGGGTCCTGATTCTCTAGTCAGGTGCAGGGTCCTTCCCCCTGTGATGACCACTTCCTGGGAAGTGTGGCAAAAATCAATTCCAGGGGCAAAAATCAATTCCAGGAGGCAACATTCTTCAAAAATCCATCATGGCTGAAAATTATTTTTGGAGGTTACATCTGGCTGAGCCCACCCACTGGTGTGGCTAAAAATCATAAACACACCCCTCTCCTGCCCTCTTCTAATCTAATCAAGAGGGCACATAGTTGTCTGGTTTTGCAGGATATGGGGGTGTTGCTGGCTTGCTCCAAATGTCCTTCTCTGCCTTTGAAGACCAGGTTGGCAGCCCTCCCCTTCCTGCCTCACCATCTGCTGAGGTGAGATTCCCTCCCACAGGCACATCTCCTTGTGTGAAGCCAGGCCCCTCCACATCTCATCAAGGCAGCCTGGCCAGGCTGCCAGAGGCTGGCCAATCAGAGCACAGCAGCAAAAACAATGCAGGGATGAAATTAGCAACTTTTCAGGTAAAGTTTAAAACTCTTTACCTGAACAAGTTATATTAAATCCAACAACTGGAAGTTGTGGGATTTATTATAAACATTAATTTGATACCAAACTCTTTGTATCTGTCATTTAAGGGGACTTTTAAAATTAAAACAAATCCTCCCCATTCTAGCCTATGACGGCCATTCACTACAATGATGGAAAAACGAATTTGGCTGTTTTTACCTCACCAGGGCTTACAAAACTACTTTTATAAGGTCCCTGCTTATAGTTACATGGCACCCATCCTTAGGGGCACATAGGGCACACCTTATGGGTGACTTATATGTAAAAATAAGGTATTTTAAGACTTTGGAACTACTTTTTGTTCAAAAGTCGAATTTGCATAAACTTTAATTTAAAAGCAGCCAGCAAGGCAGGCCTGCCTTTAAAATGACACTGGTCACCTCAGCAGTGCACCTATGGGTGCACTACCTATGCTGGGGTCCCTAAACCTACATGCCCTCCATATACTAGGGACTTATAGGTAGGTTAACTTAGCCAATTTTAATTAGCCTAGTTTGCATATTCATTTTACATAGAACACTGCCCCTGGGACTGGTAAGCAGTGCCCATGGCACAGCCATGAGTTAGTAACCACCAGTAGCTGTCCAAAAAGTGTGGGGGCGACCAGGGCAAAAAGGAGGACTTTCCTACACTCCCCCCCCCCTCCCCCCCAGATGAAAGGTGATGGGTACTAACCTACACCCTGGTAGTCCTCATCAGCTAAGTGGAACAACCTGGAAAGGCCATCTGCATTGGCACGGGCAGTCCCAGGTCTGTGATCCACTGTGAAGTCCATCCCCTGTAGGGAAATGGACCACCTTAACAGTTTTAGGTTCTTCCCCCTCGTTTGCATCAACCATCTGAGAGGTCTGTGGTCAGTTTGTACATGGAAGTGAGTGCCAAACAAGTATGGCCTCAACTTCTTCAGGGACCAGACCACAGCAAAGGCCTCCCTCTCAATGGCACTCCATCTTTTCTCTCTGGGGAGTAGTCGCCTGCTGATGAAGGATATTGGCCCTCTTCATTAACTTGTGCTAACACTGCCCCAATCCCTTCCTCTGAAGCATCTGTTTGCACTATAAACTCCTTGCTCTAGTCAGGGGTCAGTAACACTGGTGCTGAACACATAGCCTCTTTTAGGGTGTCAAAAGCTTTCTGACACTCTGGGGTCCAAATGACCTTCTTGGGTTGTTTCTTGGAGGCAAGCTCAGTCAGAGGGGCCACTATGGTCCCATAATTCTGAACAAACCTCCTGTAGTACCCAGTCAGGCCAAGAAAGGCCCTGACCTGAGTCTGGGTTTTAGGAGCCGCCCAATCCAGGATAGTCTGGATCTTGGGCTGGAGAGGTTGTACATGACCTCCACCAACAAGGTGGCCCAGGTACACAACTGAGCTTTGCCCTATCTGGCACTTGCTTGCCTTGATAGTCAGGCCTGCTTGAAGCAGGGCCGGAAGCACTTCCTTCAGGTGGACCAGGTGGTCCTCCCAGGTGGAACCAAATACAGCTATATCATCCAGATAAACTGCACTGAAAGATTCCAACCCAGACAGGACTCTATTCACGAACCGTTGGAAGGTGGCTGGAGCATTTTTTCAGGCCAAAGGGCATCACCTTGAACTGAAAGTGGCCCTCTGGTGTGAAAAATGCTGACCTCTCCTTAGCTCCTGGACTTATGGCAATCTGCCAGTATCCTAAGGTCAGATCAAATGTGCTCAGGAATTTGGCAGCCCCCAACCTATCAATGAGCTCATCAGCTCTAGGTATGGGGTGAGCATCAGTCCTAGTGACTGCATTTAGACCTCTGTAGTCCACACAGAATCTCAATTCCTTCTTCCCACCTTGGGGATTAGGTTTGGGCACCAGTACCACTGGACTAGACCAAGGACTGTCAGAGGGCTCAATTAACTTGAGCTCCAACATCTTAGCCACTTCAGCTTTGATGTTGGCCTTCACCTGGTCAGACAGTGTAGGAGGCTGGACTGGCTTGTAGTGGGTACCAAGAGGTACTTACACCTTGCACCAGGCCCAGGTATCCCTTATTAGTGTAGAGGGGTGTCTAGCAGCTTAGGCTGATAGCAAAGGTAGCTTAGCAGAGCAGCTTAGGCTGAACTAGTAGACGAGTGAAGCTCCTACAGTACCACTAGTGTCATATGCACAATATCATAAGAAAACACAATACACAGATATACTAAAAATAAAGGTACTTTATTTTTATGACAATATGCCAAAGTATCTCAGTGAGTACCCTCAGTATGAGGATAGCAAATATACACAATATATATGTACACAATAGCAAAATATGCAGTAATAGCAATAGAAAACAGTGCAAGCAATGTATAGTCACAATAGAATGCAATAGGGGCACATGGGGATAGGGGCAACTCAAACCATATACTCTAGAAGTGGAATGCGAACCACGAATGGACCCCAAAGAAAACAGTGA
Source organism: Pleurodeles waltl (assembly GCF_031143425.1). NCBI lineage: Eukaryota > Metazoa > Chordata > Amphibia > Caudata > Salamandridae > Pleurodeles > Pleurodeles waltl. The sequence goes on from NC_090444.1 coordinate 854,731,860, forward strand.
GGGTTAGAAAAATAGCCCACCCCAAGACCCTGAAAAGTGGGTGCAAAGTGCACCTAAGTTCCCCAGAGAGCACAGAAGTCGTGATAGGGGAATTCTGCAAGAAAGACCAACACCAGCAATGCAACAACGATGGATTTCCAGACGAGAGTACCTGTGGAACAAGGGGACCAAGTCCAAGAGTCACGATCAAGTCGGGAGTGGGCAGAGACCCAGGAAAATGCCAGCTGTAGGTGCAAAGAAGCTGCCACCGGATGGTAGAAGCTGTGGATTCTGCAAGAACGACAAGGGCTAGAAACTTCCCCTTTGGAGGATGGATGTCCCACGTCGTGAAGAGTCGTGCAGAGGTGTTTCCGTGCAGAAAGACCACCAACAAGCCTTGCTAGCTGCAAAGGTCGCAGTTAGGGTTTTTGGATGCTGCTGTGGCCCAGGAGGGACCAGGATGTCGCCATATGCGTGAGGGGACAGAGGGGGCGTCCAGCAAGACAAAGAGCCCACTCAAAAGCAAGGAGCACCCGCAGAACTGCCGGAACAGGCACTACGAAGTGGAGTGAACCGGAGCTCACCCGAAGTCACAAAAGAGGGTCCCACGACGCCGGAGGACAACTCAGGAGGTCGTGCACTGCAGGTTAGAGTGCCGGGGACCCAGGCTTGGCTGTGCACAAAGGAAATCCTCGAAGAGTGCAAAGGAGCCGGAGTAGCTGCAGAACACGTGGTTCCCAGCAATGCAGTCTAGCGTGGGAGGCAAGGACTTACCTCCACCAAACTTGGACTGAAGAGTCACTGGACTGTGGGAGTCACTTGGACAGAAGTGCTGAGTTCAAGGGACCTCGCTTGTCGTGCTGAGAGGAGACCCAGAGGACCGGTGATGCAGTTCTTTGGTGCCTGTGGTTGCAGGGGGAAGATTCCGTCGACCCACGGGAGATTTCTTCGGAGCTTCTAGTGCAGAGAGGAGGTAGACTACCCCCACAGCATGCACCACCAGGAAAACAGTCGAGAAGGCGGCAGGATCAGCGTTACAAGGTCGCAGTAGTCGTCTTTGCTACTTTGTTGCAGTTTTGCAGGCTTCCAGCGCGGTCAGCAGTCGATTCCTTGGCAGAAGGTGAAGAGAGAGATGCAGAGGAACTCTGATGAGCTCTTGCATTCGTTATCTAAGGAATTCCCCAAAGCAGAGACCCTAAATAGCCAGAAAAGGAGGTTTGGCTACCTAGGAGAGAGAATAGGCTAGCAACACCTGAAGGAGCCTATCAGAAGGAGTCTCTGACGTCACCTGCTGGCACTGGCCACTCAGAACAGTCCAGTGTGCCAGCAGCACCTCTGTTTCCAAGATGGCAGAGGTCTGGAGCACACTGGAGGAGCTCTGGGCACCTCCCAGGGGAGGTGCAGGTCAGGGGAGTTGTCACTCCCCTTTCCTTTGTCCAGTTTTGCGCCAAAGCAGGGCTGGGGGACCCTGAACCGGTGTAGACTGGCTTATGCAGAGATGGGCACCATCTGTGCCCATCAAAGCATTTCCAGAGGCTGGGGGAGGCTACTCCTCCCCAGCCTTGACACCTTTTTCCAAAGGGAGAGGGTGTAACACCCTCTCTCTGAGGAAGTCCTTTGTTCTGCCTTCCTGGGCCAAGCCTGGCTGGACCCCAGGAGGGCAGAAACCTGTCTGAGGGGTTCGCAGCAGCTGCAGTGAAACCCCGGGAAAGGTAGTTTGGCAGTACCCGGGTCTGAGCTAGAGACTCGGGGGATCATGGAATTGTCACCCCAATGCCAATGGCATTGGGGTGACAATTCCATGATCTTAGACATGTTACATGGCCATGTTCGGAGTTACCATTGTGACGCTATACATATGTCGTGACATATGTATAGTGCACGCGTGTAATGGTGTCCCCGCACTCACAAAGTCTGGGGAATTTGCCCTGAACAATGTGGGAGCACCTTGGCTAGTGCCAGGGTGCCCACACACTAAGTAACTTAGCACCCAACCTTTACCAGGTAAAGGTTAGACATATAGGTGACTTATAAGTTACTTAAGTGTAGTGGTAAATGGCTGTGAAATAACATGGACGTTATTTCACTCAGGCTGCACTGGCAGGCCTGTGTAAGAATTGTCAGATCTCCCTATGGGTGGCACAAGAAATGCTGCAGTCCATGGGGGTCTCTGGAACCCCAATACCCTGGGTACCTCAGTACCATATACTAGGGAATTATAAGGGTGTTCCAGTATGCCAATGTAAATTGGTGAAATTGGTCACTAGCCTGTTAGTGACAATTTGGAAAGAAATGAGAGAGCATAACCACTGAGGTTCTGGATAGCAGAGCCTCAGTAAGACAGTTAGTCATAACACAGGTAACACATACAGGGAACACTTATGAGCACTGGGGCCCTGGCTGGCAGGGTCCCAGTGACACATACAACTAAAACAACATATATACAGTGAAATATGGGGGTAACATGCCAGGCAAGATGGTACTTTCCTACACACCCCCCCCCCCAAACAAAGGACAATAAGACTAGCCATGACCTGATGAGTCTTCATTGTCTAAGTGGAGATATATGGAGAGTCCGTCTGCATTGGAGTGGGTACTCCCAGGTCTATGTTCCACTGTATAGTCCATTCCCTGTAGGGATATGGACCACCTCAACAATTTAGGATTTTCACCTTCCATTTGTTTTAGCCAAAGTAGAGGTTTGTGGTCTGTCTGAACAATGAAGTGAGTGCCAAACAGGTATGGCCTCAACTTCTTCAGTGCCCAGACCACAGCAAAGGCCTCCCTCTCTATGGCAGACCAACGCTTTTCTCTATAGGTCAACCTCCTGCTGATAAAAGCAACAGGTAGATCCTGGCCCTCAGAATTAAGTTGTGATAAGACTGCCCCTACCCCTAATTCAGATGCATCAGTTTGGACAATGATTTTTTTGGAGTAACAGGGGCTTTTCAGGACAGGTGCAGAGCACATGGCCTGCTTCAGCTCCTCAAAAGCTTTCTGACAGTTTGCTGTCCATAATACCTTTTTAGGCATTTTCTTAGATGTGAGGTCATTAAGAGGGGCTGCTATGGAGCCATAGTTCTTTATGAACCTCCTGTAGTACCCAGTGAGGCCTAAAAAGGCTCTCACCTGAGTCTGAGTTGTAGGGGGAACCCAATCTATAATAGTTTGGATTTTCCCCTGAAGTGGTGCAATCTGTTCTCCACCTACCAGGTGTCCCAGATAAACCACCTTCCCCTGCCCTATCTGGCACTTTGAAGCCTTGATAGTGAGGCCTGCCTTTTGCAGGGCCTCCAAAACTTTCCATAGGTGGACCAGGTGATCATCCCAGCTGGAGCTAAAGACAGCTATATCATCTAGATATGCTGCACTAAAAGCTTCCAGCCCTTGCAGGACTGTGTTCACCAACCTTTGAAAAGTGGCAGGTGCATTTTTCAATCCAAAAGGCATTACTGTAAATTGGTAGTGCCCTCCAATGGTTGAAAATGCAGTTTTTGCTTTTGCATCCTCTGATAACTTGATCTGCCAATACCCTGCAGTCAAATCAAAAGTGCTTAGATACTTGGCAGATGCCAGTGTATCTATTAGCTCATCTGCCCTGGGTATAGGGTGAGCATCAGTTTGGTTACCTGGTTGAGACCTCTGTAGTCAACACAAAATCTCATTTCCCTTTTACCATCTTTGGAATGAGGGTTTGGTACAAGTACCACAGGAGAGGCCCATGGACTTTCAGAGTGCTAAACCACTCCCAGTTCAAGCATTTTCTGCACCTCTTGTTTTATGCAGTCTCTGACATGGTCAGGCTGCCTATAGATCTTACTTTTGACAGGCAAGCTGTCTCCAGTATCTATAGTGTGCTCACACCAAGAAGTGGTGCCTGGCACAGTAGAAAGGAGTTCAGAAAACTGACCCAGGAGATTTATGCAGTGGTCTTTCTGCTCAGCAGTAAGACAATCTGCCACAACTACACCTTCCACTAGAGCAGTGTTCCCCAACCCCCGGGCCGCGGACCGGTGCCGGTCCGTGGATCAATCGGCACCGGGCCGCCCCACTGTGGCGGGCGGTAAATGTTTGATAATTTTTCCGTGGCCCGCTTGTCACACAATGGGACAAGCGGGCCACGGAAAAATTATCAAACATTTACCGGTCCGCGGCGATAAAAAGGTTGGACAACACTGCACTAGAGCATCTTGTTCTGTGGAAGAGAAGAGATCAGGGAGAGGGTCACTCTCTTCTTCCTGTCCCTCATCTGTTGCCATGAGCAGGGTGAGATCAGCCCTGTCATAGAAGGGTTTTAGGCGATTGACATGGAGCACCCTAAAGGGACTCCTGGCAGTGCCTAAGTCAACCAAGTAGGTGACTCCTCCCTTCTTTTCAACAATTATGTGGGGTCCACTCCATTTGTCTTGGAGTGCTCTTGGGGCCACAGGCTCCAAGACCCACACTTTCTGCCCTGGTTGGTAATGAACCAGAACAGCCTTCTGGTCATGCCATTGCTTTTGGAGCTCTTGGCTGGCCTGAAGGTTTTTACTGGCCTTTTTCATGTACTCAGTCATCTTAGATCTTAGGCCAAGTACATAGTCCACTATGTCTTGCTTAGGAGCTTTTAAAGGTTGTTCCCAACCCTCCTTCACAAGTGTTAGAGGACCTCTTACAGGGTGTCCAAATAGGAGTTCAAAGGGGCTGACGCCCACTCCTTTCTGGGGTACCTCCCTGTAAGCAAAAAGGAGGCAAGGTAACAGGACATCCCATCTCCTGCGGAGTTTTTCAGGGAGTCCCATTATCATTCATTTGAGAGTTTTATTAAACCTCTCAACCAGTCCATTTGTTTGTGGATGATAGGGTGTGGTGAACTTGTATGTAACACCACATTCCTTCCACATGGCCTTTAAGTAAGCAGACATGAAATTGCTTCCCCTGTCTGATACCACCTCTTTTGGGAAGCCCACTCTGGAAAAGATTCCCAGGAGGGCCTTTGCCACTGCAGGAGCTGTAGTGGTCCTTAGAGGAATATCTTCAGGATATCTGGTGGCATGGTCCACTACCACCAAGATAAACCAATTGCCTGAAGCATTAGGAGGGTCAAGGGGGCCAACTATGTCAACCCCTCCCCTTTCAAAGGGAACCCCAACCACAGGCAGTGGAATAAGGGGTGCCTTTGGAGTGCCACCTGTCTTGCCACTGGCTTGACAGGTTTCACAGGACTTACAAAATTCCTTTGTGTCCTCTGACATTCTAGGCCAATGAAACAAGGGGACAAGCCTGTCCCAAGTTTTCATTTGCCCCAAATGTCCAGCTAAGGGAATGTCGTGGGCTAGAGTTAGGAGGGACTTTCTGTATTCCTGAGGAATCACCAATCTGGCAGCTCCATGTTTTGGATCCCTTGCTTCAGTATACAAAAGGTTATCCTCCCAGTAAACTCTGTGAGAGTCACTGACATCCCCATTTGCTTGTTTGACAGCTTGCTGCCTTAGACCCTCTAGTGTGGGACAGGTATGCTGAGCCACACTCAGTTCCTCCCTGGCAGGCCCCCCTTCACCCAAAAGCTCAGCAGTGTTTGCTTCCAGCTCCTCTGGTGTAGGTTCAGCACAGGGTGGAAATTCTTCTTCCTGAGAAGTTGAATCCACTGTAGAGGGAGGGATAGTAGGTAGTGTTTTAACTTTACTAACCCTAGCTTTAGGGAGCACTTGGTCCATTCTTCCAGGATCCAAGTCACCCTGTCCTTTTTGCTTTTTGGCCTGAGCCCTGGTCAAAGCAAAAATATGCCCTGGAATGCCCAGCATTGCTGCATGAGCCTCCAACTCCACTTCTGCCTAAGCTGATGTCTCTAAATCGTTCCCTAGTAGACAGTCTACAGGTAAATCTGAGGCAACCACAACTTTCTTTGGACCAGTAACCCCCCCCCCCAAGTTGAGATTAACTACAGCCATGGGGTGGCTAAGAGTGTTTTTATGAGCATCAGTCACTTGGTACTGGTGACCAAGTAGGTGTTGTTCAGGGTGGACCAGTTTCTCTATTACCATTGTAACACTGGCACCTGTGTCCCTGTAGGCCTGGACCTCAACACCATTTATTAGGGGAAGTTGCTTGTACTTATCCATATTAAGGGGACAAGCAACCAAGGTGGCCAAATCAATAGCCCCCTCAGAGACTAACACAGCCTCTGTGGTCACCCTAACAAGACCAACCCCAAAATAATTACCAAAAGTGAGCCCAGCTACTCCCTTGGATTGGCTATTAGTAGGTTTGCTCCCACCACCACTGCTATTACTAGGGGCACTAGGTGTAGCAGCAGGGGTTGTAGTGGTAGGAGGCTTGGTGCTTTTCTTTGAGCAACTGGGATAAGTTGTCCAATGGCATTTTATTTTACATAAATAGCACCATGGTTTCTTTTCTTTGTTTTGATTTGAAGAGGATTTGGGCCCACCACCCCCACCAGAGTGTTTTTGTGGGCCTGATGAAGACTCATTTAGATTTGTCCCCACCCTTGTCAGAAGACTCACCATCCTTCTTCTTGCCATCCTTGTCACCCCCTGTATGAACTTTTCTGTTCACCCTTGTTCTGACCCATTTGTCTGCCTTCTTTCCCAATTCTTGGGGAGAGGTCAGATCAGAGTCTACCAGGTACTGGTGTAACAAATCAGACACACAATTATTAAGAATATGCTCTCTCAGGATTAAGTTATACAGGCTTTCATAGTCAGAAACTTTACTGCCATGTAACCACCCCTCCAAGGCCTTCACTGAATGGTCAACAAAGTCTACCCAGTCTTGTGAAGACTCCTTTTTGGTTTCTCTGAACTTGATCCTGTACTGTTCAGTGGTTAAGCCATAACCATCAAGGAGTGCATTCTTAAGAACTGTAAAATTATTGGCATCACTTTCCTTAACAGTAAGGAGCCTATCCCTACCCTTTCCACTGAAAGATAGCCATAGGATAGCAGCCCACTGCCTTTGAGGGACCTCCTGTACAACACAGGCCCTCTCAAGTGCAGCAAACCACTTGTTAAGGTCATCCCCCTCCTTGTAAGGGGGAACTATCTTGTGCAGATTCCTAGAATCATGCTCTTTTGCAGGATGACTATTTGGAATACTGCTGCTGCCACCATGGGGTCCTAACCCAACCTCTGTCTTTCTTTATCTAAATCAAATGCTTGCCTATCTAAATCCAGCTGTTGCTTTTTAAGCTTCAGCCTGGATTCTTCCACTCTCAATCTATTGAGCTCCCTTTCTAACACTCTGTCATCAGGGTGGGTGGGTTGGGCATGCCTTGATACCGAAGAATGGTGAGAATGAACAGAGGGAGACCTGTCCCTAACAGATGGCACTCTAACAACCTGGCTAATAGAAGTAACACTCCTACTGTGATGATAACTCACATTAGTACCAGCAATGCTAGGTGGCCTGCTAATGGGCAGGTTGGGAAGGTTCCCTTCCAAATCTTTCACTGGGGGTGCCCCAGAATCAGAGTGGGAACCATCAGCTAATTTCTCACCAGAAGTGCCAACTAAGGTCTTATCTTGTTCAATGAGCATATTAACTAACAGTTGTCTTGAGGGATTCTTCCCTACCCCTAAACCTCTATCTATGCAGAGACTCCTTGCTTCTTTCCAGCTAAGGTTGTCATAAGCTATGCTGGCCAGATCAAGAGTTTGGCCTGTACCAGACATGATAGACAAGAGTTTAAGGGACAGAAAAAGAAAGAAAAAGTTTCAGAACTTTTTTAAAGAACAATAAAAAACTTTAAAAACCTTTTAAGAACTTTTTGAAAGTTTAGACGTACATTTCAGCACTTAGTAACAGAGTAAGAGAAGAAAAGCAAAACTTTTTGGTTAGATGTACATACACTGAACTTGTTTTGTATATTTTTCTCTTATGAAAAGTACAATATGACAAAGTGGTAAGTAGTTTGTAGGAGGCTGGACTGGCTTGTAGTGAGTACCAAGGGGTACGTGCACCTTGCACCAGGCCCAGTTATCCCTTATTAGTGTATAGGGTGTCTAGCAGCTTAGGCTGATAGATAATGGTAGCTTAGCAGAGCAGCTTAGGCTGAACTAGGAGACGTGTGAAGCTACTACAGTACCACTTAGTGCCATATGCACAATATCACAAGAAAACACAATACACAGTTATACTAAAAATAAAGGTACTTTATTTTTATGACAATATGCCAAAGTATCTCAGAGTGTACCCTCAGTGAGAGGATAGGAAATATACACAAGATATATATACACAATAGCAAAAATATGCAGTATAGTCTTAGAAAACAGTGCAAACAATGTATAGTTACAATAGGATGCAATGGGGACACATAGGGATAGGGGCAACACAAACCATATACTCCAAAAGTGGAATGCGAACCACGAATGGACCCCAAACCTATGTGACCTTGTAGAGGGTCGCTGGGACTATTAGAAAATAGTGAGAGTTAGAAAAATAACCCTCCCCAAGACCCTGAAAAGTGAGTGCAAAGTGCACTAAGTTCCCCTAAGGACAAAGAAGTTGTGTTAGAGGAATAATGCGGGAAAGACACAAACCAACAATGCAACAACTGTGGATTTCCAATCTAGGGTACCTGTGGAACAAGGGGACCAAGTCCAAAAGTCACAAGCAAGTCGGAGATGGGCAGATGCCCAGGAAATGCCAGCTGCGGGTGCAAAGAAGCTTCTACTGGACAGAAGAAGCTGAGGTTTCTGCAGGAACGAAAAGGGCTAGAGACTTCCCCTTTGGTGGACGGATCCCTCTCGCCGTGGAGAGTCGTGCAGAAGTGTTTTCCCGCCGAAAGAACGCCAACAAGCTTTGCTAGCTGCAAATCGTGCGGTTAGCGTTTTTGGACGCTGCTGTGGCCCTGGAGGGACCAGGAGGTCGCAAATTGGACCAGGAGAGAGAGGGGACGTCGAGCAAGACAAGGAGCCCTCTCTGAAGCAGGTAGCACCCGGAGAAGTGCCAGAAACAGGCACTACGAGGATGCGTGAAACGGTGCTCACCGAAGTTGCACAAAGGAGTCCCACGTCGCCGGAGATCAACTTAGAAAGTCGTGCAATGCAGGTTAGAGTGCCGTGGACCCAGGCTTGACTGTGCACAAAGGATTTCCGCCGGAAGTGCACAGGGGCCGGAGTAGCTGCAAAAGTCGCGGTTCCCAGCAATGCAGCCCAGCGAGGTGAGGCAAGGACTTACCTCCACCAAACTTGGACTGAAGAGTCACTGGACTGTGGGGGTCACTTGGACAGAGTTGCTGGATTCGAGGGACCTCGCTCGTCGTGCTGAGAGGAGACCCAAGGGACCGGTAATGCAGCTTATTGGTGCCTGCGGTTGCAGGGGGAAGATTCCGTCGACCCACGGGAGATTTCTTCGGAGCTTCTGGTGCAGAGAGGAGGCAGACTACCCCCACAGCATGCACAAGCAGGAAAACAGTCGAGAAGGCGACAGGATCAGCGTTACAGAGTTGCAGTAGTCGTCTTTGCTACTATGTTGCAGTTTTGCAGGCTTCCAGCGCGGTCAGCAGTCGATTCCTTATCAGAAGGTGAAGAGAGAGATGCAGAGGAACTCGGCTGAGCTCTTGCATTCGTTATCTAAAGTTTCCCCAGAGACCCTAAATAGCCAGAAAAGAGGGTTTGGCTACTTAGGAGAGAGGATAGGCTACTAACACCTGAAGGAGCCTATCAGAAGGAGTCTCTGACGTCACCTGGTGGCACTGGCCACTCAGAGCAGTCCAGTGTGCCAGCAGCACCTCTGTTTCCAAGATGGCAGAGGTCTGGAGCACACTGGAGGAGCTCTGGACACCTCCCAGGGGAGGTGCAGGTCAGGGGAGTGGTCACTCCCCTTTCCTTTGTCCAGTTTCGCGCCAGAGCAGGGCTAAGGGGTCCCCTGAACCGGTGTAGACTGGCTTATGCAGAATTGGGCACATCTGTGCCCAACAAAGCATTTCCAGAGGCTGGGGGAGGCTACTCCTCCCCTGCCTTCACACCATTTTCCAAAGGGAGAGGGTGTAACACCCTCTCTCAGAGGAAGTCCTTTGTTCTGCCATCCTGGGCCAGGCCTGGCTGGACCCCAGGAGGGCAGATGCCTGTCTGAGGGGTTGGCAGCAGCAGCAGCTGCAGTGAAACCCCAGGAAGGGCAGTTTGGCAGTACCAGGGTCTGTGCTACAGACCACTGGGATCATGGGATTGTGCCAACTATGCTAGGATGGCATAGAGGGGGCAATTCCATGATCATAGACATGTTACATGGCCATATTCGGAGTTACCATTGTGAAGCTACATATAGGTAGTGACCTATATGTAGTGCACGCGTGTAATGGTGTCCCCGCACTCACAAAGTTCAGGGAATTGGCTCTGAACAATGTGGGGGCACCTTGGCTAGTGCCAGGGTGCCCTCACACTAAGTAACTTTGCACCTAACCTTTACCAGGTAAAGGTTAGACATATAGGTGACTTATAAGTTACTTAAGTGCAGTGTAAAATGGCTGTGAAATAACGTGGACGTTATTTCACTCAGGCTGCAGTGGCAGGCCTGTGTAAGAATTGTCAGAGCTCCCTATGGGTGGCAAAAGAAATGCTGCAGCCCATAGGGATCTCCTGGAACCCCAATACCCTGGGTACCTCAGTACCATATACTAGGGAATTATAAGGGTGTTCCAGTAAGCCAATGTAAATTGGTAAAAATGGTCACTAGCCTGTTAGTGACAATTTGGAAAGAAATGAGAGAGCATAACCACTGAGGTTCTGATTAGCAGAGCCTCAGTGAGACAGTTAGTCACTACACAGGTAACACATTCAGGCACACTTATGAGCACTGGGGCCCTGGGTTACCAGGGTCCCAGTGACACATACAACTAAAACAACATATATACAGTGAAAAATGGGGGTAACATGCCAGGCAAGATGGTACTTTCCTACATAGTTGCAAGTACTTATCCCACCGCTGCACAACCAATGTAGGAGGCTGGACTGGCTTGTAGTGGGTACCAAGAGGTACTTACACCTTACACCAGGTCCAGGTATCCCTTATTAGTGTAGAGGGGTGTCTAGCAGCTTAGGCTGATAGAAAAGGTAGCTTAGCAGAGCAGCTTAGGCTGAACTAGGAGACGAGTGAATCTCCTACAGGACCACTAGTGTCATATGCACAATATCATAAGAAAACACAATACACAGATATACTAAAAATAAAGGTACTTTATTTTTATGACAATATGCCAAAGTATCTCAGTGAGTACCCTCAGTATGAGGATAGCAAATATACACAAGATATGTACACAATACCAAAATATGCAGTAATAGCAATAGAAAACAGTGCAAGCAATGTATAGTCACAATAGAATGCAATGGGGGCACATAGGGATAGGGGCAACACAAACCATATACTCTAGAAGTGGCATGCGAACCACGAATGGACCCCAAACCTATGTGACCTTGTAGAGGGTCGCTGGGACTGTAAGAAAACAGTGAGGGTTAGAAAAATAGCCCACCCCAAGACCCTGAAAAGTGGGTGCAAAGTGCACCTAAGTTCCCCAGAGAGCACAGAAGTCGTGATAGGGGAATTCTGCAAGAAAGACCAACACCAGCAATGCAACAACGATGGATTTCCAGACGAGAGTACCTGTGGAACAAGGGGACCAAGTCCAAGAGTCACGATCAAGTCGGGAGTGGGCAGATGCCCAGGAAATGCCAGCTGTTGGTGCAAAGAAGCTGCCACCGGATGGTAGAAGCTGTGGATTCTGCAAGAACGACAAGGGCTAGAAACTTCCCCTTTGGAGGATGGATGTCCCACGTCATGAAGAGTCGTGCAGAAAGACCGCCAACAAGCCTTGCTAGCTGCAAGGGTCGCTGGTAGGGTTTTTGGATGCTGCTGTGGCCCAGGAGGGACCAGGATGTCGCCAATTGCGTGAGGAGACAGAGGGGGCGTCCAGCAAGACAAAGAGCCCACTCAGAAGCAAGCAGCACCCGCAGAAGTGCCGGAACAGGCACTACGAAGTGGAGTGAACCGGAGCTCACCCGAAGTCACAAAAGAGGGTCCCACGACGCCGGAGGACAACTCAGGAGGTCGTGCACTGCAGGTTAGAGTGCCGGGGACCCAGGCTTGGCTGTGCACAAAGGAAATCCTGGAAGAGTGCACAGGAGCCGGAGTAGCTGCAAAACATGCGGATCCCAGCAATGCAGTCTAGCGTGGGGAGTCAAGGACTTACCTCCACCAAACTTGGACTGAAGAGTCACTGGACTGTGGGAGTCACTTGGACAGAAGTGCTGAGTTCAAGGGACCTCGCTCGTCGTGCTGTGAGGGGACCCAGAGGACTGGTGATGCAGTTCTTTGGTGCCTGCGGTTGCAGGGGGAAGATTCCGTCGACCCACGGGAGATTTCTTCGGAGCTTCTAGTGCAGAGAGGAGGCGGACTACCCCCACAGCATGCACCACCAGCAAAGCAGTCGAGAAGGCGGCAGGATCAGCGTTACAAGGTCGCAGTAGTCGTCTTTGCTACTTTGTTGCAGTTTTGCAGGCTTCCAGCGCGGTCAGCAATCGATTCCTTATCAGAAGGTGGAGAGAGATGCAGAGGAACTCTGATGAGCTCTTGCATTCGTTATCTAAGGAATTCCCCAAAGCAGAGACCCTAAATAGCCAGAAAAGGAGGTTTGGCTACCTAGGAGAGAGGATAGGCTAGCAACACATGAAGGAGCCTATCAGAAGGAGTCTCTGACGTCACCTGCTGGCACTGGCCACTCAGAGCAGTCCAGTGTGCCAGCAGCACCTCTGTTTCCAAGATGGCAGAGGTCTGGAGCACACTGGAGGAGCTCTGGGCACCTCCTAGGGGAGGTGCAGGTCAGGGGAGTGGTCACTCCCCTTTCCTTTGTCCAGTTTCACGCCAGAGCAGGGCTGGGGGATCCCTGAGCCGGTGCAGACTGGCTTATGCAGAGATGGGCACCATCTGTGCCCATCAAAGCATTTCCAGAGGCTGGGGGAGGCTACTCCTCCCCAGCCCTGACACCTTTTTCCAAAGGGAGAGGGTGTAACACCCTCTCTCTGAGGAAGTCCTTTGTTCTGCCTTCCTGGGCCAAGCCTGGCTGGACCCCAGGAGGGCAGAAACCTGTCTGAGGGGTTGGCAGCAGCTGCAGTGAAACCCCGGGAAAGGTAGTTTGTCAGTACCCGGGTCTGCGCTAGAGACTCGGGGGATCATGGAATTGTCTCCCCAATGCCAGAATGGCATTGGGGTGACAATTCCATGATCTTAGACATGTTACATGGCCATGTTCGGAGTTACCATTGTGACGCTATACATATGTCGTGACATACGTATAGTGCACACGTGTAATGGTGTCCCCGCACTCACAAAGTCCGGGGAATTTGCCCTGAACAATGTGGGAGCACCTTGGCTAGTCCCAGGGTGCCCACACAGTAAGTAACTTAGCACCCAACCTTTACCAGGTAAAGGTTAGACATATAGGTGACTTATAAGTTACTTAAGTGCAGTGGTAAATGGCTGTGAAATAACGTGGACGTTATTTCAATCAGGCTGCACTGGCAGGCCTGTGTAAGAATTGTCAGATCTCCCTATGGGTGGCACAAGAAATGCTGCAGCCCATAGGGGTCTCTGGAACCCCAATACCCTGGGTACCTCAGTACCATATACTAGGGAATTATAAGGGTGTTCCAGTGTGCCAATGTAAATTGGTGAAATTGGTCACTAGCCTGTTAGTGACAATTTGGAAAGAAATGAGAGAGCATAACCACTGAGGTTCTGGATAGCAGAGCCTCAGTGAGACAGTTAGTCATAACACAGGTAACACATACAGGGCACACTTATGAGCATTGGGGCCCTGGCTGGCAGGGTCCCAGTGACATATAAAACTAAAACAACATATATACAGTGAAATATGGGGGTAACATGCCAGGCAAGATGGTACTTTCCTACAGACAGCCTGTATAACTTGTTTTTCACAGGTAAGCTGTCACCAGTGTCAATGTCATGGACAAACCAATTGGTGAGTCCAGGGGTCAGGGAGAACAGACTAGCAAACTGCTCCAAAAATTGTCTGCAGTCTTTTTGTTGCTGGTCTGTCAACTTGGGAGAGAGTACCTGTAGGAAAGTACCATCTTGCCTGGCATGTTACCCCCATATTTCACTGTATATATGTTGTTTTAGTCTGTGTCACTGGGACCCTGCCAGGCAGGGCCCCAGTGCTCATAAGTATGTGTTCCCTGTGTGATGCCTAACTGTCTCACTGAGGCTCTGCTAACCAGAACCTCAGTGCTTATGCTCTCTCTGCTTTCCAAATTTGTCACTAACAGGCTAGTGACTAAATTTACCAATTCACATTGGCATACTGGTACACCCATATAATTCCCTTGTATATGGTACTGAGGTACCCAGGGTATTGGGGTTCCAGGAGATCCCTATGGGCTGCAGCATTTCTTTTGCCACCCATAGGGAGCTCTGACAATTCTTGCACAGGCCTGCCAGTGCAGCCTGAGTGAAATAACGTCCATGTTATTTCACAGCCATTTACCACTGCACTTAAGTAAGTTATAAGTCACCTATATGTCAAACCTTCACCTGGTGAAGGTTGGGTGCAAAGTTACTTAGTGTGTGGGCACCCTGGCACTAGCCAAGGTGCCCCTACATCATTCAGGGCAAATTCCCTGGACTTTGTGAGTGCGGGGACACCATTACCCGTGTGCACTACACAGAGTTCACTACCTATGTGTAGCGTCACAATGGTAACTCCGAACATGGCCATGTAAAATGTCAAAGATCATGGAATTGTCACTCACCTACTTGGTGGACCTTGGCACCCCCAGGAATCCTCATAGGATCCTGCATGTTAACAGGTTGAAACCCCACCAGGACAGGGCAGACATGACCATGCTGATGGTCACTGATGAAGGGAAGGAGGAGGAGAGTGAACCTCTCTCTGCCAGACCTCCTGTCCTCAAATTAACAAGATGGATCAGTGGAGGGAGTGGTACTGTAGGAGGCTGGCCTGGCTTGTAGTGGGTACCAGAGGTACTTACACCTTGTGGCAGGTCCAGTTATCCCTTATTAGTGTAGAAGAGGTGTTTCTAGCAGCTAAGGCTGATAGAAGGTAGCTAAGGCAAAGCAGCTTAGGCTGAACTAGGAAACATGTGAAGCTCCTACTATACCACTTATATCATATGCACAATATCATAAGAAAACACAATACACAGATATACTAAAAATAAAGGTACTTTATTTGTATGACAATATGCCAAAAGTATCTCAGTGAGTACCCTCAGTAAGAGGATAACTTATATACACAAGATATATGTACATCAACCAAAATTAGGTAAGTAATAGTAAGAAAAGTAATGCAAACAGTGTAGAATTACAATAGATTGCAATAGGAGCACACAGGTATAGGGGCAACACAAACCATATACTCCAAAAGTGGAATGCAAATCACGAATGGACCCCAGACCTATGGGAGCTTGTAGAGGGTCGCTGGGACTGTAAGAAAACAGTCAGGGTGTATAGGAAAGTACCATCTTGCCTGGCATGTTACCCCCATATTTCACTGTATATATGTTGTTTTAGTGTATGTGTCACTGGGACCCTGCCAGGAAGGGCCCCAGTGCTCATAAGTATGTGCCCTGTATGTGTTCCCTGTGTGATGCCTAACTGTCTCACTGAGGCTCTGCTAACCAGAATCTCAGTAGTTACGCTCTCTCTGCTTTCCCAATTGTCACTAACAGGCTAGTGACCAATTTCACCAATTCACATTGGCATACTGGTACACCCATATCATTCCCTGGTATATAGTACTGAGGTACCCAGGGTATTGGGGTTCCAGGAGATCCCTATGGGCTGCAGCATTTCTTTTGCCACCCATGGGGAGATCCGACAATTCTTACAAAGGCCTGCCAGTGCAGCCCGAGTGAAATAACGTCCACATTATTTCACAGCCATTTACCACTGCACTTAAGTAACGTATAAGTCACCTATATGTCTAACCTTCACCTGGTGAAGGTTGGGTGCAATATTCCTTAGTGTGAGGGCACCCTGGCACTAGCCAAGGTGCCCCCACATCGTTCAGGGCAAATTCCCCGTACTTTGTGAGTGCGGGGACACCATTACACGCGTGCACTATACATAGGTCACTACCTATGTACAGCGTCACAATGGTAACTCCGAACATGGCCATGTAACATGTCTAAGATCATGGAATTGTCACCCCAATGCCATTCTGGCATTGGGGAGACAATTCAATGATCCCCCGGGTCTCTAGCACAGAACCCGGGTACTGCTAAACTGCCTTTCCGGGGTCTCCACTGCAGCTGCTGCCAACCCCTCAGGCAGATTTGTGCCCTCCTGGGGTCCAGGCAGCCCTGGCCCAGGACGGCAGAACAAAGGATTTCCTCTGAGAGAGGGTGTAACACCCTCTCCCTTTGGAACTAGGTGTGATGGCTGGGGAGGAGTAGCCTCCCACAGCCTCTGGAAATGCTTTGATGGGCACAGATGCTGCCCGTCTCTGCATAAACCAGTCTACACCGGTTCAGGGATCCCCCAGCCCTGCTCTGGCACGAAACTGGACAAAGGAAAGGGGAGTGACCACTCCCCTGACCTGCACCTCCCAGGGGAGGTGCCCATAGCTCCTCCAGTGTGTCCCAGACCTCTACCATCTTGGAAACAGAAGTCTTGCTGGCACACTGGACTGCTCTGAGCGGCCAGTGCCAGCAGGTGACGTTAGAGACTCCTTCTGATAGGCTCTTACCTCTCTTAGTAGCCAATCCTCCTTCCTAGGTAGCCAAACCTCCTTTTCTGGCTATTTAGGATCTTTGCTTTGGGGAATTCTTCAGATAACGCATGCAAGAGCTCACCAGAGTTCCTCTGCATCTCCCTTTTCACCTTCCGCCAAAGGATCGACCGCTGACTGCTCAGGACGCCTGCAAAACCGCAACAAAGTAGCCAGACGACTACTAACAACCTTGTATCGCTTCATCGTGCCGGCTTTCTCGACTGTTTCCAGGTGGTGCATGCTCTGGGGGTAGCCTGCCTCCTTCTTGCACCAGGAGCTCTGAAGAAATCTCCCATGGGTCGACAGAATCTTCCCCCTGCAACCACAGGCAACAAAAGACTGCATCACTGCTCCTCTGGGTCCCCTCTCAGCACGATGAGCGTGGTCCCTGGATCTCAGCAACTCTGTCCAAGTGACTCCCACAGTCCAGTGACTCTTCAGTCCAAGGCTGGTGGAGGTAAGTCCTTGCCTCCCCACGCTGGACTGCATTGCTGGGTACCGTGTGATTTGCAGCTTTCTTCTGAGCTTCTAGTGCAGAGAGGAGGCAGACTACCCCCACAGCATGCACAACCAGGAAAACAGTTGAGAAGGCGGCAGGATCAGCGTTACAAGGTCGCAGTAGTCGTCTTTGCTACTTTGTTGCAGTTTTGCAGGCTTACAGCGCTGTCAGCAGTCGATTCCTTGGCAGAAGGTGAAGAGAGAGATGCAGAGGAACTCTGATGAGCTCTTGCATTCGTTATCTAAGGAATTCCCCAAAGCAAGACCCTAAATAGCCAGAAAAGAGGGTTTGGCTACTTAGGAGAGAGGATAGGCTAGCAACACCTGAAGGAGCCTATCAGAAGGAGTCTCTGACGTCACCTGCTGGCACTGGCCACTCAGAGCAGTCCAGTATGCCAGCAGCACCTCTGTTTCCAAGATGGCAGAGGTCTGGAGCACACTGGAGGAGCTCTGGGCACCTCCCAGGGGAGGTGCAGGTCAGGGGAGTGGTCACTCCCCTTTCCCTTGTCCAGTTTCGCGCCAGAGCAGGGCTGAGGGGTCCCTGAACCGGTGTAGACTGGCTTATGCACCATCTGTGCCCATGAAAGCATTTCCAGAGGCTGGGGGAGGCTACTCCTCCCCTGCCTTAACACCTTTTTCCAAAGGGAGAGGGTGTAACACCCTCTCTCTGAGGAGGTCCTTTGTTCTGCCTTCCTGGGCCAAGCCTGGCTGGACCCCAGGAGGGCAGAAACCTGTCTGAGGGGTTGGCAGCAGCAACAGCTGCAGTGAAACCCCTGAAAAGGCAGTTTGGCAGTACCCGGGTCTGTGCTAGAGACCCTTGGGATCATGGGATTGTGCCAACAATGCCAGGATGGCATAGAGGGGGCAATTCCATGATCATAGACATGTTACATGGCCATATTCGGAGTTACCATTGTGAAGCTATACATAGGTAGTGACCTATGTATAGTGCACGCGTGTAATGGTGTCCCCGCACTCACAAAGTCCGTGGAATTTGCCCTGAACAATGTGGGAGCACCTTGGCTAGTGCCAGGGTGCCCACACACTAAGTAACTTAGCACCTAACCTTTACCAGGTAAAGGTTAGACATATATGTGACTTATAAGTTACTTAAGTGCAGTGGTAAATGGCTGTGAAATAACGTGGACATTATTTCACTCAGGCTGCAGTGGCAGGCCTGTGTAAGAATTGTCAGAGCTCCCTATGGGTGGCAAAAGAAATGCTGCAGCCCATAGGGATCTCCTAGAACCCCAATACCCTGGGTACCTCAGTACCATAGACTAGGGAATTATAAGGGTGTTCCAGTATGCCAATGTGAATTGGTGAAATTGGTCACTAGCCTGTTAGTGACAATTTGGAAAGAAATGAGAGAGCATAACCACTGAGGTTCTGGATAGCAGAGCCTCAGTGAGACAGTTAGTCATAACACAGGTAACACATTCAGGGCACACTTATGAGCACTGGGGCCCTGGCTGGCAGGGTCCCAGTGACACATACAACTAAAACAACATATATACAGTGAAAAATATGGGTAACATGCCAGACAAGATGGTACTTTCCTACAGTCATAAAAATAAAGTACCTTTATTTTTAGTATATCTGTGTGTTGTATTTTCTTATGATATTGTGCATATGACACCAGTGGTATAGTAGGAGCTTTACATGTCTCCTAGTTCAGCCTAAGCTGCTTTGCCATAGCTAACTTCTATCAGCCTTAGCTGCTAGAAATGCCTCTTCTACACTAATAAGGGATAACTGGACCTGGCACAAGGTGTAAGTACCTCTGGTACCCACTACAAGCCAGGCTAGCCTCCTACACACATACACTGAACTGTTTGGTATACGATTCTCTTATGAAAAGTACAAAATGACAAAGTGGTAAAGCAGTTGGAAGTACGTATCCCACCGCTGCACCACCAATGTAGGAGGATGGCTTGGCTTATAGTGGGTACCCTATGGTACTTACACTCTTTGCCAGGTCCAGTTATCCCTTATTAGCAGAATAGAGGTGTTCCTAGCAGCTTAGGCTGATGGAAGGTAGCTATGGCAAAGCAGCTTAGGCTGAACTAGGAGACATGGAAAGCTCCTACTATGCCACTTGTATCATATGCACAATATCATTAGAAAACACAATACACAGAAGTACTAAAAATAAAGGTACTTTATTGTTATGACAATATGCCACAAGTATATCAGTGAGTACCCTCAGTAAGAAGGTAAGTAATATACACAAGTTATATGTACACAAACCCAAAACAGGTAAGTAAGAGCCATAAAAGTAATGCAAACAGTGTAGAATTACAATAGGTTGCAATAGGTGAACATAGGTCTAGGGGCAACACAAACCATATACTCCAAAAGTGGAATGCAAATCACGAATGGACCCCAGACCTATGGGAGCTTGTAGAGGGTCGCTGGGACTGTAAGAAAACAGCCAGGGTGTCCAAGATATCCCACCCCAAGACCCTGAAAAGTAGGAGTAAAGTACACCTACTACCCCCAAAGGACACAATAGTCGTGATAGGGGGATTCTGCAAGAACAACAAACACCAGGAAGGCACTGAAGGTGGATTCCTGTACCTGAGGACCTGCAAAGCAAGGGGACCAAGTCCAAGAGTCACAGTAGTGTCCAGGGGGGCAGGAGCCCAGGGAACCCTGGATGAAGGTGCAAGAAAGCTGCCTCCAGATGAAAGAATTTTGGAATTCTGCAAGAACGAAGAGGACTAGGAACTTCTTCTTTGGAGGGAAGATGTCCCACGTTGCGATCAAGGTTGCAGAAGTGTTCCCATGCAGATATACGCAAACAAGCCTTGCTAGCTGCAAGGGTCGCGGTAGAGGTTTTTGGGTGCTGCTGGGGACCAGGAAGGACCAGGATGCCGCCCCTTAGAAGAGGAGACAGAGGGGGCGCTCAGCAACTCAGAGAGTCCCCACAGAAGCAGGCAGCACCTGCAGAAGTACCCAAACAGGCACTTATAATATTTGTGAACCGGAGCTGGCTTAGTCACAAAGGAGGGTCCCATGACGCCGGAGGCCAACTCAGAGGGTTGAGCACTGCAGGACGGAGTGCTGGGGACCCAGGCTAGGCTGTGCATGAAGGAAATCCTGGAAGAATGCACAGGAGTTGGAGCAGTTGCAAATGATGCAGTGCACAGGTTTGCAGTCTAGCGTGGGGAGGCAAGGACTTACCTCCACCAAACTTGGACTGAACGATCACTGGACTGTGGGAGTCACTTGGATAGAGTTCGTGTGTTCCAGGGACCATGCTCGTCAAGATGAGAGGGGACCCAGAGGACCCGTTGTAGGAAAGTACCATCTTGCCTGGCATGTTACCCCCATTTTTCACTGTATATATGTTGTTTTAGTTGTATGTGTCACTGGGACCCTGGTAACCCAGGGCCCCAGTGCTCATAAGTGTGCCTGAATGTGTTACCTGTGTAGTGACTAACTGTCTCACTGAGGCTCTGCTAATCAGAACCTCAGTGGTTATGCTCTCTCATTTCTTTCCAAATTGTCACTAACAGGCTAGTGACCATTTTAACCAATTTACATTGGCTTACTGGAACACCCTTATAATTCCCTAGTATATGGTACTGAGGTACCCAGGGTATTGGGGTTCCAGGAGATCCCTATGGGCTGCAGCATTTCTTTTGCCACCCATAGGGAGCTCTGACAATTCTTACACAGGCCTGCCACTGCAGCCTGAGTGAAATAACGTCCACGTTATTTCACAGCCATTTTACATTGCACTTAAGTAACTTATAAGTCACCTATATGTCTAACCTTTACCTGGTAAAGGTTAGGTGCAAAGTTACTTAGTGTGAGGGCACCCTGGCACTAGCCAAGGTGCCCCCACATTGTTCAGAGCCAATTCCCTGAACTTTGTGAGTGCGGGGACACCATTACACGCGTGCACTACATATAGGTCACTACCTATATGTGGCTTCACCATGGTAACTCCGAATATGGCCATGTAACATGTCTATGATCATGGAATTGCCCCCTCTATACCATCCTGGCATAGTTGGCACAATCCCATGATCCCAGTGGTCTGTAGCACAGACCCTGGTACTGCCAAACTGCCCTTCCTGGGGTTTCACTGCAGCTGCTGCTGCTGCCAACCCCTCAGACAGGCAGCTGCCCTCCTGGTGTCCAGCCAGGCCTGGCCCAGGATGGCAGAACAAAGAACTTCCTCTGAGAGAGGGTGTGACACCCTCTCCCTTTGGAAAATGGTGTGAAGGCAGGGGAGGAGTAGCCTCCCCCAGCCTCTGGAAATGCTTTGTTGGGCACAGATGTGCCCAATTCTGCATAAGCCAGTCTACACCGGTTCAGGGACCCCTTAGCCCCTGCTCTGGCGCGAAACTGGACAAAGGAAAGGGGAGTGACCACTCCCCTGACCTGCACCTCCCCTGGGAGGTGTCCAGAGCTCCTCCAGTGTGCTCCAGACCTCTGCCATCTTGGAAACAGAGGTGCTGCTGGCACACTGGACTGCTCTGAGTGGCCAGTGCCACCAGGTGACGTCAGAGACTCCTGCTGATAGGCTCCTTCAGGTGTTAGTAGCCTTTCCTCTCTCCTAGGTAGCCAAACCCTCTTTTCTGGCTATTTAGGGTCTCTGTCTCTGGGGAAACTTTAGATAACGAATGCATGAGCTCAGCCGAGTTCCTCTGCATCTCTCTCTTCACCTTCTGATAAGGAAACGACCGCTGACCGCGCTGGAAGCCTGCAAACCTGCAACATAGTAGCAAAGACGACTACTGCAACTCTGTAACGCTGATCCTGCCGCCTTCTCGACTGTTTTCCTGCTTGTGCATGCTGTGGGGGTAGTCTGCCTCCTCTCTGCACCAGAAGCTCAGAAGAAATCTCCCGTGGGTCGACGGAATCTTCCCCCTGCAACCGCAGGCACCAAAAAGCTGCATTACCGGTCCCTTGGGTCTCCTCTCAGCACGACGAGCGAGGTCCCTCGAATCCAGCGACTCTGTCCAAGTGACCCCCACAGTCCAGTGACTCTTCAGCCCAAGTTTGGTGGAGGTAAGTCCTTGCCTCACCTCGCTGGGCTGCATTGCTGGGAACCGCGACTTTGCAGCTACTCCGGCCCCTGTGCACTTCCGGCGGAAATCCTTCGTGCACAGCCAAGCCTGGGTCCACGGCACTCTAACCTGCATTGCACGACTTTCTAAGTTGGTCTCCGGCGACGTGGGACTCCTTTGTGCAACTTCGGCGAGCACCGTTTCACGCATCCTCGTAGTGCCTGTTTCTGGCACTTCTCCGGGTGCTACCTGCTTCAGTGAGGGCTCTTTGTCTTGCTCGACGTCCCCTCTCTCTTCAGGTCCAATTTGCGACCTCCTGGTCCCTCCTGGGCCCCAGCAGCGTCCAAAAACGCCAAACGCACGATTTGCGTCTAGAAAGGCTTGTTGGCGTCCTTTCGGCAGGAAAACACTTCTGCACGACTCTCCAAGGCGAGAGGGATCCGTCCACCAAAGGGGAAGTCTCTAGCCCTTTTCGTTCCTGCAGAAACCTCAGCTTCTTCTGTCCAGTCGAAGCTTCTTTGCACCCGCAGCTGGCATTTCCTGGGCATCTGCCCATCTCCGACTTGCTTGTGACTTTTGGACTTGGTCCCCTTGTTCCACAGGTACCCTAGATTGGAAATCCACAGTTGTTGCATTGCTGGTTTGTGTCTTTCCTGCATTATTCCTCTAACACGACTCTTTTGTCCTTAGGGGAACTTTAGTGCACTTTGCACTCACTTTTCAGTGTCTTGGGGAGGGTTATTTTTCTAACTCTCACTATTTTCTAATAGTCCCAGCGACCCTCTACAAGGTCACATAGGTTTGGGGTCCATTCGTGGTTCGCATTCCACTTTTGGAGTATATGGTTTGTGTTGCCCCTATCCCTATGTTTCCCCATTGCATCCTATTGTAACTATACATTGTTTGCACTGTTTTCTAAGACTATACTGCATATTTTTGCTATTGTGTATATATATCTTGTGTATATTTCCTATCCTCTCACTGAGGGTACACTCTAAGATACTTTGGCATATTGTCATAAAAATAAAGTACCTTTATTTTTAGTATAACTGTGTATTGTGTTTTCTTATGATATTGTGCATATGACACTAAGTGGTACTGTAGTAGCTTCACACGTCTCCTAGTTCAGCCTAAGCTGCTCTGCTAAGCTACCATTATCTATCAGCCTAAGCTGCTAGACACCCTATACACTAATAAGGGATAACTGGGCCTAGTGCAAGGTGCAAGTACCCCTTGGTACTCACTACAAGCCAGTCCAGCCTCCTACACCCGTGATGCAGTCTTTTGGTGCCTGCGTTAGCAGGGGGAAGATTGCGTCGACCCAAGGGAGAATTCTTCTTGGCTTCCAGTGCAGGGTGAAGGCAGATGACCCCCAGGGCATGCACCACCAGGAAACAGTTGAGAAAGCCGGCAGGATGAGGCGCTACAATGTTGCTGGTAGTCGTCTTGCTACTTTGTTGCAGTTTTGCAGGCATCCTGGAGCAGTCAGCGGTTGATCCTTGGCAGAAGTTGAAGAGGGAGATGCAGAGGAACTCTGATGAGCTCTTGCATTCGTTATCTGAAGAATTCCCCAGAGGAGAGACCCTGAATAGCCAGAAAAGGAGGATTGGCTACCAAGAAAGGAGGATTGGCTACCAAGAGAGGTAAGAGCCTATCAGAGGGGTCTCTGACGTCACCTACTGGCACTGGCCACTCATAGCAGTCCAGTGTGCCCCCAACACCTCTGTTTCCAAGACAGCTGATTTCTGGAACACACTGGAGGAGCTCTGGGCACCTCCCCCTGGGAGGTATTAGTCAGAGGAGTGGTCACTCCCCTTTCCTTTGTCCAGTTTCGCACCATAGCATGGCTGGGGGATCCCTGAACCGGTGTAGACTGGCTTATGCAGAGATGGGCACCATCTGTGCCCATCAAAGCATTTCCAGAGGCTGGGGGAGGATACTCCTCCCCAGCCCTTCATACCTATTTCCAAAGGGAGAGGGTGTAACACCCTTTCTCAGAGGAAATCCTTTGTTCTGCCTTCCTGGGCCAGGGCTGCCTGGACCCCAGGAGGGCAGAATCCTGTCTGAGGGGTTGGCAGCAGCGACCTATGTATAGTGCACGCGTGTAATGGTGTTTCCTCACTCACAAATTCCGGGGAATTTGCTCTGAAAGATATGGGGGCACCTTGGCTAGTGCCAGGTTGCCCACACACTAAGTAACTTGGCACCCAACCTTCACCCAGTGAAGGTTAGACATATAGGTGACTTATAAGTTACTTATGTGCAGTGAGAAATGGCTGTGAAATAACGTGGACGTTATTTCACTCAGGCTGCAGTGGCAGGCCTGTGCAAGAATTGTCTGAGCTCCCTATGGGTGGCAAAATAAATGCTGCAGCCAATAGGGATCGCCTGGAACCCCAATACCCTGGATACCTAAGTACCATATACAAGGGAATTATATGGGTGTACCAGTGTGCCAATGAGAATTGGTCAATTTAGTCACTAGCCTTCAGTGACAAATTTAGAAAGCAGAGAGAGCATAAACACTGAGGTTCTGGTTAGCAGAGCCTCAGTGATACAGTTAGGCACCACACAGGGAACACATATAGGCCACAAACCTATGTGCACTGGGGTCCTGGCTAGCAGGATCCCAGTGACACATAACAAACAAACTGACAACATAGGGTTTTCACTATGAGCACTGGGCCCTGGCTAGCAGGATCCCAGTGAGACAGTAAAAATACCCTGACATATACTCAGAATCAGGCCAAAAGTGGGGGTAAGAAGGTTAGAAAGAGGCTACCTTCCTACAGTTGGAGCTGGAATCATCCCCTGCTTCTCCCTCCTCTGGAGCTTCCTTTGAGTCTACCTCTTGGGCCTCAGCCCATGCTGTCTGGGATTTGATCGGGACATGCTTCCTGAGGTCAGTGGTTGCAGGCAACCCTCTTTTAGTACACAACCCCCTAAGCTGGACTACTGTCAGTGTAGGTAGGCTATCCAGATCAAGCTCCATGATTCCTTAGTTTTGTGTCAACAAAAACGTATTGCAAAAATTGGAAACAAGAATTTAGAAAAATCACAAAAATTCAATAATTGAAATTAATCCAAATTAAAAACAATTTTTGCACTAGGACAATTTAAAGGATTTTTAATTTGTTTTACTTAAAACTGTAATGTGATACTGAACACAAGTACAGGATCTCACCGCTGCTACCAAAAATGTTGGAAAATGGGTTATTGGTAAGGGCAGGTAGGTACCTACACTTAGCAATAGGCCACTAATCTCCATTTAGGTCCAGTTGGGTCTCAGTGAATTAAACCCAGCTCAGCCCTTGGTAGCTTGGCAACGTGCGACAAGGCTTAACTTAGGAGACAGAGTGTCAAGCATTCAAATATCACAAAACAGTAATTAAATAAACCACAGGAAACAGTTGAAAAATCCAAAACCAATTAATAAAAATAGATTATATTTTTATCTTTAAAATGACACAAAAGCGAACACAATTGGATAAGGGGAACCAGAGATATGAATTTTTAAAGAATTATTGTTCTTTTAGCGCCTAGAAACAAAAAGCGCCAATCGGGTAATCTGGTTGCACCTCGACCGGGGCAAAGTCAAAGTTTAAGGCCGACCACTATGGAGCCCAGCTCCGCTACAGGCTGCTGGAGGCCTTGGTCAAACGTTTACCTTCGAACTTAGTTGTTTTTTCTGGAGATTTTCTTCAGCGGGACGAACCTGCCAGTCCAATCCGCCCTCCTGGAACCCGTCTCCGGATACGCGTTGCGGGAATTCTCGGTGGAGATTTTTACCTTCGGAAGTAGTTGTTTTTTCGAGGTGAAAATCCTTCGACCGGGGTAAACCTGGATCTTGATCCGACGTCCTTGGAGCCCTCCTCGGATACGCTGGCTGGGAGGTTGTGAGAAAGTAGCCTCTTTCTAGCCTTGTTACCCCCACTTTGGGCCTGTTTGTGAGTGTATGTCAGGGTGTTTTCACTGTCTCACTGGGATCCTGCCAGCCAGGGCCCAGTGCTCATAGTGAAAACCCTATGTTTTCAGTATGTTTGTTATGTGTCACTGGGACCCTGCTAGTCAGGACCCCAGTGCTCATAAGTTTGTGGCCTATATGTATGTGTTCCCTGTGTGGTGCCTAACTGTCTCACTGAGGCTCTGCTAATCAGAACCTCAGTGGTTATGCTCTCTCATTTCTTTCCAAATAGTCACTAACAGGCTAGTGACCATTTTTACCAATTTACATTGGCTTACTGGAACACCCTTATAATTCCCTAGTATATGGTACTGAGGTACCCAGGGTATTGGGGTTCCAGGAGATCCCTATGGGCTGCAGCATTTCTTTTGCCACCCATAGGGAGCTCTGACAATTCTTACACAGGCCTGCCACTGCAGCCTGAGTGAAATAACGTCCACGTTATTTCACAGCCATTTTACACTGCACTTAAGTAACTTATAAGTCACCTATATGTCTAACCTTTACCTGGTAAAGGTTAGGTGCAAAGTTACTTAGTGTGAGGGCACCCTGGCACTAGCCAAGGTGCCCCCACATTGTTCAGGGCCAATTTCCCTGACTTTGTGAGTGCGGGGACACCATTACACGCGTGCACTACATATAGGTCACTACCTATATGTAGCTTCACAATGGTAACTCCGAATATGGCCATGTAACATGTCTATGATCATGGAATTGCCCCCTCTATGCCATCCTGGCATAGTTGGCACAATCCCATGATCCCAGTGGTCTGTAGCACAGACCCTGGTACTGCCAAACTGCCCTTCCTGGGGTTTCACTGCAGCTGCTGCTGCTGCCAACCCCTCAGACAGGCATCTGCCCTCCTGGGGTCCAGCCAGGCCTGGCCCAGGATGGCAGAAGAAAGAACTTCCTCTGAGAGAGGGTGTGACACCCTCTCCCTTTGGAAAATGGTGTGAAGGCAGGGGAGGAGTAGCCTCCCCCAGCCTCTGGAAATGCTTTCTTGGGCACAGATGTGCCCAATTCTGCATAAGCCAGTCTACACCGGTTCAGGGGACCCCTTAGCCCTGCTCTAGCGCGAAACTGGACAAAGGAAAGGGGAGTGACCACTCCCCTGACCTGCACCTCCCCTGGGAGGTGTCCAGAGCTCCTCCAGTGTGCTCCAGACCTCTGCCATCTTGGAAACAGAGGTGCTGCTGGCACACTGGACTGCTCTGAGTGGCCAGTGCCACCAGGTGACGTCAGAGACTCCTTGTGATAGGCTCCTTCAGGTGTTGCTAGCCTATCCTCTCTCCTAGGTAGCCAAACCCTCTTTTCTGGCTATTTAGGGTCTCTGTCTCTGGGGAAACTTTAGATAACGAATGCAAGAGCTCATCCGAGTTCCTCTGCATCTCTCTCTTCACCTTCTGCCAAGGAATCGACTGCTGACCGCGCTGGAAGCCTGCAAACCTGCAACATAGTAGCAAAGACAACTACTGCAACTCTGTAACGCTGATCCTGCCGCCTTCTCGACTGTTTTCCTGGTGGTGCATGCTGTGGGGGTAGTCTGCCTCCTCTCTGCACTAGAAGCTCAGAAGAAATCTCCCGTGGGTCGACGGAATCTTCCCCCTGCAACCGCAGGCACCAAAAAGCTGCATTACCGGTCCCTTGGGTCACCTCTCAGCATGACGAGCGAGGTCCCTCGAATCCAGCAACTCTGTCCAAGTGACTCCCACAGTCCAGTGACTCTTCAGTCCAAGTTTGGTGGAGGTAAGTCCTTGCCTCACCTCGCTAGACTGCATTGCTGGGAACCGCGACTTTTGCAGCTACTCCGGCCTCCGTGCACTTCCGGCGGAAATCCTTTGTGCACAGTCCAGCCTGGGTCCACGGCGCTCTAACCTGCATTGCACGACCTCCTAAGTTGTTCTCCGGCGACGTGGGACTCCTTTGTGTAACTTCGGGTGAGCACCGTTTCACGCATCCTCGTAGTGCCTGTTTCTGGCACTTTTCCGGGTGCTACCTGCTGCTAAGAGGGCTCCTTGTCTTGCTCGACGTCCCCTCTACCTCCTGGTCCAATTTGCGACCTCCTGGTCCCTCTTGGGCCACAGCAGCGTCCATAAAAG
Organism: Pleurodeles waltl; assembly: GCF_031143425.1. Taxonomy (NCBI): domain Eukaryota; kingdom Metazoa; phylum Chordata; class Amphibia; order Caudata; family Salamandridae; genus Pleurodeles; species Pleurodeles waltl. Next base: position 854,760,168 of record NC_090444.1, read on the forward strand.
GCTAACCGCACGATTTGCAGCTAGCAAGGCTTGTTGGCGTTCTTTCGGCGGGAAAGCACTTCTGCACGACTCTCCACGGCGAGAGGGATCCGTCCACCAAAGGGGAAGTCTCTAGCCCTTTTCGTTCCTGCAGAAACCTCAGCTTCTTCTGTCCAGTAGAAGCTTCTTTGCACCCACAGCTGGCATTTCCTGGGCATCTGCCCATCTCCGACTTGCTTGTGACTTTTGGACTTGGTCCCCTTGTTCCACAGGTACCCAAGATTGGAAATCCATTGTTGTTGCATTGTTGGTTTGTGTCTTTCCTGCATTATTCCTCTAACACGACTTCTTTGTCCTTAGGGGAACTTTAGTGCACTTTGCACTCACTTTTCAGGGTCTTGGGGAGGGTTATTTTTCTAACTCTCACTATTTTCTAATAGTCCCAGCGACCCTCTACAAGGTCACATAGGTTTGGGGTCCATTCATGGTACGCATCCCACTTTTGGAGTGTATGGTTTGTGTTGCCCCTATCCCTATGTGTCCCCATTGCATCCTATTGTAACTATACATTGTTTGCACTGTTTTCTAAGACTATACTGCATATTTTTGCTATTGTGTATATATATCTTGTGTATATTTCCTATCCTCTCACTGAGGGTACACTCTGAGATACTTTGGCATATTGTCATAAAAATAAAGTACCTTTATTTTTAGTATAACTGTGTATTGTGTTTTCTTATGATATTGTGCATATGACACTAAGTGGTACTGTAGTAGCTTCACACGTCTCCTAGTTCAGCCTAAGCTGCTCTGCTAAGCTACCATTATCTATCAGCCTAAGCTGCTAGACACCCTATACACTAATAAGGGATAACTGGGCCTGGTGCAAGCTGCAAGTACCCCTTGGTACTCACTACAAGCCAGTCCAGCCTCCTACAGAGGTCCCGGTCAACTTTGTACTTTCTGACTTAGGGCCTGATTACAACTTTGGAGGAGGTGTTAATCCGTCCCAAAAGTGACGGCAAAGTGACGGATTTACCACCAGCCGTATTACGAGTCCATTATATCCTATGGAACTCGTAATACGGCTGGTGGTATATCCGTCACATATGGGACGGATTAACACCTCCTCCAAAGTTGTAATCAGGCCCTTAGTCTCTCTTTTTTGGAGATTTTCTTCACCATGACGAACCCGCAAATCAGGCCGGGTCACGGTTGAGGCAAGCCGGTTAGAGTTGCCACGGTGGGTCGGTCCCTCTATGGAGCTTTTTTTTTTAAAGTTCTCCAAACTTCTCCAAACTTCAGGGTCTTCTCCCAGATGTTCTTTTAAGGTTCTTCTGGGGTCCACAGCTCACCCCAAGGGTCCAGAAGCTCTGAGGTGATCCTTGGGGGTGTGGACTACAACTCCTAGAATGCACCTGGCGAAAACTCCTTTTTAGCCACTGGGCAGTGGTCAGCTGGTTGATTTCTTCATGAGTTGGTGTAGGGGACTCTGGTTAGCAATTTTTCACCTGTAGCAAACAGGGAGTCCCTCCTTGAACCAGTTGAAGCCAGGCAAAGTCCTTCTTGTGGTGAAGCCCAAGTGTGCAGCTGGTGCAGTCCTTCTGAGTGCAGGTTCCAGGTGCAGGCCTGGGGTCCGGCAGGGCAGTCCTTCTTCTCCTTTGGTCCTTCCTTGTTGGAATCTGATGGGGATCTGAGGTGTGGGTGCAGGTCTGCCAGTTTTATCCTTGCTCTTGGGTGAAAAACTGGGGGGGTCCTGATTCTCCAATCAGGGGCAGGGTTCTTCCCCCCTGTGATGACCACTTCCTGGGAAGTGTGGCAAATATCAATCGCAGGAGGCAACATTCTTCAAAAATCCATCATGGCTGAAAATGATTTTTGGAGGTTACATCTGGCTGAGCCCACCCACTGGTGTGGCTAAAAATCATAAACACACTCCTCTCTTGTCCTCTCCTAATCTAGTCAAGGGGGCACCTAGTTGTCTGGGGTTGCAGGATTTGGGGCTGTTGCTGGGTTGCTCCAAATGTCCTTCTCTGTCTTTGAAGACCAGTTTGGCAGCCCTCCCCCTTCCTGCCTCACCATCTGCTGAGGGGAGATTCCCTCCCACAGGCACATCTCTTTGTGTGAAGCCAGGCCACTTCACACCTCATCAAGGCAGCCTGGCTGGCCAATCAGAGCACAGCAGCAAAAACAATGCAGGGCTGAAATTGGCAACTTTTCAGGTAAAGTTTAAAACTCTTTAACTGAACAAGTTATATTAAATCCAACAACTGGAAGTTGTGGGATTTATTATAACAGTTAATTTGATACCAAACTCTTTGTATCTGTCATTTAAGGGGACTTTTAAAATTAAAACAAAGTCTCTCCATTCTAGCCTATGAAGGCCATTCACTATAATGAGGGGAAAACAAATTTGGCTGTTTTTACCTCACCGGGGCTTATAAAACTACTTGTATAAGGTCCCTGCTTATAGTTACATGGCACCCAGCCCTAGGGGCACATAGGGCACACCTTAGGGGTGACTTATATGTAAAAATAAGGTAGTTTAAGACTTTGGAACTACTTTTAATTCCAAAGTCGAATTTGCATAGAGCTTCATATACTAGGGACTTATAGGTAGGTTAACTTAGCCAATCATAGTTAGCCTAATTTGCATATCCATTTTACACAGAGCACTGGCCCGGGGACTGGTAAGCAGTACCCAGGGCACAGCCAAGAGTCAGTAACCACCAGTACCTGTCCAAAAAGTGTGGGGGGGACCAGGGAAAAAAGGAGGACTTTCCTACACTCTGCTACCTTACGGACTACACCTCGCATCCAACTACTCTTGTCTGTCTTTGTAAGCACAGTTATGTGCATCCAAGCAGGTGTTACTGCTGTGTTGGCTTCTGTTCCCTTTAACAGGAAAAATGGAGTCACACCTGTAGCGGTAATTCCACAACATTTCTTTGACTGCGTCCAATACATTTTCACCATCGCCTTCAGCTAACTGTACACATACCTTCAACACCCGGTTAAATCTCTCCACTAAACCATTTTCCCTGGGATGATAAACAGCTGTTCTATGACTGGTAATGCCAGCATCTTTCAGAAATTGTTGGAAATTATCAGCAACAAACTGTCGACCATTGTCGCTAACCAAGCTATCAGGGTAGTCCTCTCTCCTAAAAATTTCCTCAAAGAAACTTCTCACACACTCAGACTTAATGTCCCTTAAAAACGCCGCCTGAGGCCATTTAGAAAAATAATCAACGAGCACAATGACCCATTTCCCTTCTACACCTCTGCTGCTGAATGGACCACAAATATCAATAGCTAGATTCTGCCAGGGCTTTTCCGGAAATTGAGAAGCTACTATGGTTGTTTCTTCGGATTTATGACTTTTGTCACTACACATGCACGCTACACATGCCCGCACAAATCTTTCCACAGCCTTATCCATTCCAGGCCACCAGAAATCGGCTCGAGCCCTTCGCTTCATGCTCGACATACCTCCATGTCCTTCATGCAACAACATCAGCAGTCTTACACGCAAACTTGTGGGAACTACTAATCTCCTATTTCTTCTCAAAATACCATCCAATTCTGACAATTCCAACCAAACCAATTTGTATTCTCCATAATCCAATCTTCCACCCTTTGCTGGTCCAACTGACTCGGACAATTGCGCGGACACCTGCTTCAACATATCATCCTCCAATACGGCACGTTTCCATTCCTCCTCGGTTATTGCACCCTGACAAGATTCATCAACATTTGCCACTAACCAGTCCTCACCATTTTCCTCAGTACCCCCACAACTAGTCTGTAGTGGCAATCTAGATAAACAATCAGCACTACAATTCTTTTTGCCAGGAACTTATTTCAAATTGAAATTATACTCTTGCAAGTGGTACAACCATTTGGCTATTCTAGGTGTTGCTCTGCCAGCTCCCTTGTTTGTGAATATATCAATCAACGGTTTTTGATCCGTTCTTATCTCGAACGTAGTTCCCCAAACATACGTCTTAAAGTGATCCACACCCCACAAACATGCTAGTGCCTCTCTTTCGATCACCGAGTAAGTAGGTTCCCCCCCTTGAGGGAACGAGACGCAAGGGCAATGATCCTTTCATATCCTTGTCTATTCTTCTGCAATAAGACTGCTCCAAGCCCATAAGCACTAGCATCTACCATCACTATTGAGATATCCTGTGGATCAAACGGTGTCAAAGCCACTGCATGTACAATATCCGATTTGAAATTCACGAAGGTGACCATTCAAATCATATACTTTTCTTTATTAGTTCCCTTAATACATGCACTTTATCAGCAAAATTTTGCACAAACCTAGAGTAATACTCAGCCAATCCCAAAAATGAACAAAATTGTTCCTTATTTACCGGAGCTGACTCTATTGCTTCCAAATGCTTCATTTTGGGTTTCACACCTTCTGCAGACAACGTATGTCCCAAATAATCCACTTGTTGAACCCCAAACTTGCATTTGTCAATTCCCACAATCAAACTGGCATCCTGCAACTTGAACAACACTTTCTCCAGTCTGAAGTTGTGATCCTCTTCACTGCAACCCCACACTAAAATGTCATCCTAGAACACCAAAACAATCCCTTCATCCTCTAAGATTTTACCCATCAGCCTCTGGAACACTGAGGAGGCTAAAGCCAATCCTAAGGGCATACGTAAAAATTGGAATGCACCCTCTGGTGTTATGAATGAGGTGAGGTGCCTTGACTCTGGGTGTAATTCTATCTGATGATATGCACTCGAAAGATCAATGGATGAAAAATACTTAGCTTTCTTGACACTAGAAATCATCACGTTTATGAGGTAAGGGATGGCGGTCTACCCAAATACTCTGATTAAGATCCCTCAAGTCCACACACATACTCACCTTTCCATTTGGTTTCCGAGCTAGAACAATGGGACTAAGCCAATCAGACGGTTCAATTATGCCAGCTGCACATAACCGATCCAATTCCTCCTTAAGTTGTCCTCTCAGAACCAAAGGAACGTTTCGCACCTTGTGTGACTTAGGCACACTACCAGCTTTCACAATTATACGATGCTCAAATTTCTTTAAGCATCCTAACTCTTTTGCAAACAACTTAGGGAATTTTTCACGCCATACATTACCAGCTGCAGTCAATAGTACCTGATCCGGATGGTTAGGGTCTAAAATTATGCCCAAAGCTTTTTGTTCTCTCCAACCCAACAGTGCCTTACCTTTTTTCACCACATACACCTTGTTTTCTGCCATTCTATCTTTATATTTTAATTGACTATTGAAGTAACCCACCATAGGCAACCTAGTCCCACAATAACCCTCCGGTTCCACATTGGCAGGTAACAATTGGCATGCACCTATATCCTTCCACACCTGTTTGTCAACAATGGTGTAAGATGAACATGAATCTGCACACAGAAGGACATTAACCCCATTGATTTCCATAAACCATTTAGGAGGGTGATACTTATCCTTTACCACCCCTACAACCTTTGAAGTATCTACAACCTTTGAAGTATCCAGCATATCATCAGATACCACCAGTACCTCAACAGCATCGTTACCAGCTTCACCGTCCGCATCATCACTATCATACACATTTACCAAATTCACCCTCTGTCCATTTCCTTTCAAATGTTCTGCTTTACACATTCGAGAGAGAAAAATGTCCCACTTTCTTGCATTTGAAACATTTTGCCTTGGATGCTGAGCACGTTATCGCATCAGCCATATGCTTGGTAGTACCACACCTATAGCATAATCGTTTTTCCTTTGCACTCACACTATCTTTCACAGTGACATCATTGCATCCCCTGTGTATTACATTTACTTTCCCATTGCCTGTGTTCTCTTGACAATGCTCACTGTTCAACTCCTTGACATATCTATATGTGTTTTCTATGCACCTTGCTGTATTAATCGTTTTCTGCAAGGATGGATCTTTCAGCTCCAACAGCTTTTCTTGAATCTTTTCATTATTCATCCTATTTATGAATTGATCATGCACAATTTCTTCATGTAGATCTTTAAACTTACATGTAACAGCCAGTGTTCTCAACACAGATGTGCACTGCTCTACAGTCTCCCCTGGTAGCTGGACCCTTGAAAACAATTTATGTCTCTCCACTACAACCCTGTTTTTTTTTGCCATAGTTACCCTCAAGAGCTTTCATTGCACTCGCATACACATCAGTCGTCACTTCTTCAACCTCAGACATTTCCTCACCATCCCCTTCATAGATGCTAGGTCCCCGGTGCATAGCTCTGGGCAACATTTTTAAAACCTTCCTACCCTAATTCCCAAGCAGTGTTTCAACAGCGCAAGTTTCCTCAAAGCTTCAAAAGTTGCACCTCCCACCGCCTCCAAATAAGTTTCAAAGGACTCCCGCCAATCCTCCCAAGCCATTACAGGAGATCCAGGATTTTGTAAAAACGTCTGTGGGGCTAAGATGGATGCATCCATGGTGTTGTTTTAAACCCCTTAATAACCTAGGAATAGCACTATTTCAATAATCGTGCAATATACATAACAGTCGGAATAAAGAACATATACAACATTGCAATTTCACACACAACAAACTGAAATAATAAAGGGGACGCACTGGACTTTCTTTCTTTTCTGTCGCAGGCACCGGGGGTGAGTCCCGGCAACGTTTCTTTTGGGGGCAGAGCCAAGCCACTTGAAGAGCCAATAAAGATCGGATCGCACTCCCGCTTCGTGGGACGTGCTGGACTTTCTTTCTTTGCTGCCGCAGGCACCGGGGGTAAGTCCTGGCAATGTTTCTTTTGGGGGCGGAGCCAAGCCCTTTGAAGAGCCAATAAAGATCGGATCGAGCTCCCGTTTCGCGGGACGCGCTGGACTTTCTTTCTTTGCTGCCGCAGGCACCGGGGGTGAGTCCTGGCAATGTTTCTTTTGGGGGCGGAGCCAAGCCCCTTGAAGAGCCAATAAAGATCGGATTGCGCTCCCGCTTTGCTGGACGTGCCCAGGCCAAGGGCAGGCCCCGTCCTTCGCCCGTCATCGACTGGAAGAGGTTGGGCTAGGCCCCCCCCCCCTTTAATCCTTTCTCAGGGGCATAGGTGAATGAGCTAAAGTCACGAAGCAGCGCTGACTGAAGGAGGAGAAGGAGGAGTTTCTCTTTCTTATTTTAGGTATTTGAGACGTTTCCTTAGATACTCTGTGTTTTAGCAATTCATATGTGAACTAGGAGACGGAGGGGACATAGGATCATAACGTTTAGGATTCCCTGTGGCAGGAATCCGTGACTAGTGTTTTCCCTCACGATAGGAGGTGTAAATTTCAGCCTTACTTTAAGCTAGTACTGGGTGTTGGATTCTATAAGAGAAAAAAAAAAAAAAAAACATAAGATACTCAGTTCTTCAGCCCAGGATTCGCTTCCCCTGATGGGGAAACACAAAGGAGACTGTGGAAGGAGAGGTCCCTCTCAGGAGGCCCCTGCCCCCAGGTTGATAACTAGCTATCTCACCTCCGGGATGGGTGTTATTGAGTCGGAGATAGGGAGGGTGGAAGCTACCTTAGAGTCATCCATTGAGAAAATAGGGAAAGGTGAGATGGAAGAAAAGATTCCCCATGTTAAATCCCCATTAATTAAGACAAGGACAAGGAATTCCTGTGTTATAATGGACAAGGATCCCCGAGTTGACCTAATCAATTCTATGACCTCCGAGAGTCCACCCCTAAAAAAGAGCAGGCAAGTGATCTCTCCCCATGTTATAGTCCCTTCTTCAGATCCAGCCCTGTCACCTGTATAATCTCACGTGCTTGGAAAGGACTTAGCAAGAATGGAGAAGAGAAAGGGGAAACCACAATCTATCCCATTAAAGAGAACTATTGGAAAACAGGCAAGAGACATTAAGACCTCAGAGTTTTCCAGTGACTATATTAGCCAGATTGAGAATTCTCATTGATATAAAAAAAGTTATGTTCTTTGGTTCTGGAGAAAGTGGCTGTCCTCGAGGAGAAGGTTGATTCTATATCAACGACAACAAAGCCATCATTACTGAGGGTGGAATCTCAGCTCAATCACATTGACTCTGCGCTCCCACCAGCCCCGGCTATTTTGCCATATCAAAAACATAGGCTAAATCCTGCTCAGAACTTAGCTTCAAAGCCTTTGAATCCTGTGGTAACACAAAACTCCACAAATATGCAATCCCAGTGGGGAATAGACAAGCAGGAGGGTTGTGAGGGTCAGGTGCCTAGAAGATCTCAAACATCTTACCCAAGGATTCCGTTGGCATGTGCGCCTTATATTTTAATTCTGGAAAATGTGCCTACAATAGGAAACTCGCACTCTGAGTCTCATACATCAGTGCTAATTAAAGTCACACACTGGGTAGGAAAGTATTCGGGGGGAGGGCATATTTTTGCAAGGACATTATAACTGTAAGAAGGGTCCCCTGGGTCGGTTTATTCCCCAAGTCTTCACAAGGGGATTGTATAATTATAAATGTTAGGAGCCCCTGTATAGTCAATGCCTTGCACCATCATTTTTCAATCATAATGCAACCCACAGGGCCGATAAGAATACAACGTTTAACTGAGTTAATCTCTTCCTCACCTCAGCCCTATTCACCTAACCTAAACCACTCTGGAAACAGAATCTTAGCCACCCTTGTGCCTCTAAGCTGCCTGACACTGCCCAGACGCTGTCTAACAGATTTGGGACCCTGGATTCTTTAGAGCAGCTAGACTGACCATTAGCAATTGGGCATTCTGTACAGGAGACAAACATATTGCGTCAGCCCTTTTTTGCAATCTAGGGGAGCCTCTGATATACATGATATGACAGTTTGGGGATTATTTCTTAGAATGTGGCAGGATTAAAATAAAAAATGGGAAACCCTGATGGCTAAGATTAGTGACGGAAATCTTTTTATTTGCTGCCAAGAGACCTGACTTATAGAGCCTCCATATATTAATGGTTACACCACATATAGTGTCCCTGCAATTAAGACCTCCGTCGGCAGGGCTTAAGGGAGGTTTGGTCTCTTTTGTATCAGTAATGGTAAAGGGGGTGAATGTGCATGTTGTGGGCACATCCCCTTTTTTTGGCTTTAATTTTGAAATTATCTGAGCCATTTGATATATTGCTGATTAACTATTATGATAATGTCTTTGACCACTCGGACACTAGGGTGGTTGGTAACCTGGAGGTGATACTACACAAAGCAATGAATACTAACAAGAAGGACTTCAGAATAATATGAGTTGGTGATTTTAATGCTCACTTGTGTGAACCAGAGTATCTAGATTGTTGTGAGCTCCTCGATGGATACGACTGCCCTATCCAGCACTTTAAGCATTCTCCTAATGGGAATGCTCTCAACCGTGTGATAATAGCTAATTCTCTGCTCTTTCCTATATTAGTATCAGAGGGGGTACCAACCTTTATAAGAGGAGATCCCCATACTGTAACTGATTTTAATATTTATTCTAGAGAATTAATCCCCTTTGTTGGGCAGTTTAGTGTGATGTTAACTTGTATTAGTGATCATAACCCTCTAACTATTGAAATAAACTTGGGTTTGAAGAATGACTCTAGATTACAGAAACGACATCCAGACATGAAGTTTTCAGCCCGAAAAGGTCTCACCATCAAATGGGGAAAAATAGATAGTAACAGCTTTTTCAAAGATTTAATCCTGAATAAATGGGCAGATGTTATGACAACTTTGAGTGAAGACATGCCCCCTCATGAAATTGTCTATGCTTTCTCTTCCTTAACAAAGTATATGGCTTAAAAATTGCTGTGCCCTAGCACTAATGAAACAAGAGGCCCTCGATGGTTTAATCACGCATGTACCTCCTCCCTAAAAAATTTAAAGAAAATAATTAATGTAGCTTCTCAAGATCGACAAGCTATTAAAAGCGCAAGAAAGAGCTATAAGGAAACACTTGCCAATAGGAAGGCTGAACTGAGAGAATCTGCCTGGGAGGAATTGACTGAAGCAAGCAAAAATAGAGATATATCTGCCTTTTGGCGAGTGGTTAACTCTTCACTGTTGAATGACAAGCATAAATTGACCATGGATACTGTCATTCCAGCTCAAACTTGGGTGGATTATTTTTCAAAAACATTCGCAACAGAGAACAATGTCCCACAAGATGACACAAATTGTTTTATGACAATAGGAAATGCCTTGATTAGTGTGGCCTTTAGTAATACTATAAGTGTAGCCCTAAAACAGGCTATCCAAGACTGCCCTTCTGAGAAAGCTCCTGGCCCAGACAGAATCCCGGCTGATTTATACAAAGCGCTTCCAGATTTTTGGGGACCATTGCTCACCAATGTCTTGAGATATGTTATGATGGGCCCATTAGTAGATACATGGAGAGAGGCAATCATTATCCCGATTTTTAAGAAGGGGGACAGGGCAGATCCCTTATGTTACCAACCAATTTCTCTGCTGGACAGCTCAGTTAAAATTCTAGGTCAAGTGATTCTAAACAAATTGAAAAACTGGGCAACGGAGACCAATTGTCTCTCAGGAGTGTAATTTGGCTTTCGACCAGGGTTGGGTACAGTCGAACAAACACTTAACTTGACAAATATGGGGGTGGATAAAGACATAATTGTCCTGCTTAGTAGACTCCATGCTTGTACCTCAGCACAAGTTCGTTACTCCCAGGAGGGCGTTTAACAGAGAAGTTCCCTTCATTAAAGGGGGTCAGGCAGTGTTGTGTGCTGGCCCCCTTTCTTTTTCTTCTTTACATAAATGGGCTAGAGAAATTTCTCAGTGAAACAGGGAAGGATCTGCCAATTATTAACAACTCCCCAATTCCAGTACTACTGTATGCGGATGACGCCCATACTCATTTCAATGACAGCAAATGGCCTTCAGATTTTATTGAATGCTTTTAATATATTTATGGCAAACCTTGGTCTTAAAATTAATAGATCAAAGTCATTTGTGATGAAGATTGGGCCAAAGCTAGCAAAAACCTTTTTTTGGATGGAAGAACTACTAAAGGTCCCACATTTTACATATTTGGGGGTTCCTATTGATGTAGATTTTAATTGGAATTTTTTTGTAAACATACGTTCTATACAATTTCAGAAAGCCATAGAAGGAGTTTTTAGATTTTCAAAAAGGTTGCAACACAAACCTGTAAAAGAGATGATGACTGTTTTTTTCTAGTAAATGTCTTTCTATTGCGACATTTAGAGCAGGGGTTTGGGGATACGCTGAATGTTCGAGCCTCCAGATTGTAGAAAATTATGTAGAATAGTGATACAGGATTGCCTTTTATTATCACGATCACTGGACATACCTTGGCTCAGATATGTCCACTCCTCTATTCTTTCCTTAGGATTAGGGCAGTTCTTTCTTAAGCCGGACCTTCTGACAAAGCGGGATATTAAAAAGGTAAAGGAAATATACTGGTAGAAAATGTATGATTTAAAGCCAGATTTGTCTACAGATAGAACTGAGGCGAGGAACCAGACACAGCAATTACATCCAATGTTATATTTGACTACTATCAGCCATGAGCGACATAGGTTCTTACTTACCAGGCTACGTTTGAACACATTACATTATTTGGTAGCATCTCCCACCCGTGGAACTTGGTTTAAGAATCTTCCACCCTGTTGCTGCGATGGAAAAACATCCCAAAGCACCATGCACTTTATACTTTTCTGCACTTTTTATGATATCCCAAGATAGGTTTTTACAATATTTTTATCTAAAAGTATTAGAACTACCCAGCTTGCCTACTTTTATTTACATAACTTCGGAAATGTAGATATAATACAGGCTGTGCTAAATTTTATATATACTGCTTTTGAAATTCGAAATATGCATGAATAATGTTTTTATTAATTTAATGATCATGACATTTGTGTGTTTGTATTTATTGGATGTCTTTTATGGTCTATTTTGTACCGAATAAAGCGAAGTATTGATTGATTGATCGAATAAAGGTAGTCACCGTTGTCCAAAAAAAACTGGATCTGCCGCCTAGTCCGCTCTGCCTCAGATTCTAAGTCGCCAAAAATCTTCCTTGCAACCAATGCCCGGCGTATCCAGGGTGTTGTTCGGGAAACTGGCATCATTGAAATCCATGGACGTGACTCCTCACGCTGTAGCGTCCTTTTTGTGCTTAGGAACTCTCCAGCAATCCGTGAACTGACGCCACACGTCAGCGTTCTTTGTTTCTTAGGAACACCCGACGTGAACTGATACCTCACGTCGTCGCGTCCTTAGTTTCCTAGGAACGCCGACGTCACCCGCAGCGTCCTTCGTTTACTAGGAACGCCCAATGTTACCCACATCGTCCTTCGTTTCCTAGGAACATCCAGCGTCACAGAGCTCAGAGGAAGCGTTGTAAGCCTTCCGCGGCTCCGAGTTGTATGGTAAGTTAAATAAACACACAAGCGCGTGTCTATATTTTTCCCCGATGCAACGGTGCTCCACGACTCCTCCTACCGTTGCATCCAGACACCGTGGTGCTAGTAGGCACACCCAGACACCATGGAGTTGTCAGGTACGGGAATGCTATCAGCAACTGCGCTTGGCGAGGCCACAAAGCTTCCCGTACACCAACACTTCTTCTGATAGTGCACAATGTCCTGTGTCACACTGAGTCTGCACGACAAACACAGGAGTCCAAGAAATCACAACACGAAGTAGGTCCAGCCACAATAACCACGCCAGTCACAATTGGTTCCTTCTTTGTCCACGATTTGACACAGCACACATAGAATGCACGAGGACAGGGGTTGAAACAGTTCCCAGTCTTTATCTTAAATCCTGAGCCTCAATAAACCTGTGGATCCCACCCTCGTCGCCAGATTTTAAGAATAATCCAGGATCCAAGCTGTAGTTGAAGCTCACTTTATTAGATAAGAGCAAGCAACCCCATACACGTCCTCTCGGTGTCCACTCCTGCAGCAACTGCCGCTCCTTCACATGAAAACATTCTACACTCTAGAACTTGGCAGGCTAAGCTCAAGCAGCCAAGCCGTGCTAAGATACAACAAAACTCAGTGTTTTTTGTCCCTTCCAAAGAATCCTAGTATAGAGGCTTTCCAAGTGAGCGGGAAAGCTCGGTTCACACATTGCAACAAATGGTGTAGCACTGCACTCCAATAGTATTGTAAGTGTGAGCAGGACCGTAGCACGTGTAGTAGGTCTGTGTCTAGTATGTGAAAGTGTGGGCATGTTGCACCAGTATAGTTAAAATATCTATTGATGTTTGAAGGGATGAGGTAATAATGTTGGGTAACGTAGTACTGAATTAGGTAGAATCTGGTGTTGAGTGGCACCCACATTGGGCTTTCCAACAATTTGGACCATTCCTTGTCTGTAAACGGCATACCTCAGATGGACTACCAATGGTCTTGGAGTGGTGTGAGTGGAAGGGAGGTGTGTTGTCCAGTGAGTCTTCTAGCCAGTGCACCAAGGGGCATATTTATAAGACCCTTGCGCCACCTTGCGCCGCATTAGCGTCATTTTGTAAAATGTTAATGTGGTCCAACAAGGCCAAAATCCTTGCACCAGATTTACAAAGTGGCGCAATAAAAGCATTGCGCCACTTTGTAACCCTTTGCGCTACAATGCCTACGCCAGGCATAATGTATGCAAAGGGGCATTTCCCCGTTAAGGGGGGCCAAAAAAATGGCACAAGGAAATCTAACAGATTTCCTTGCCTCATTTTGTACAGCACTTTTAACCCCTCCGCAGCCTAGGACGTTGTGCTGAGGCACCAAGGACGTAACCGTTACGTCCTGGGACTGTCTCATGGGGGGAGCGCAGGGATGGAAGGGTAATCACTTCCCTGCACCCCCGTAGCGTCTGATGATGTTAGCGCACGATCGCACGCTGACCTCATCAGAGGCCTGCTCCTCTGCGCTGGAAGCTGAGCTTCCAGCGTGGATCGGAGGAGAAATGCTTTTGCATGTCTCCTCCGATCATGTGGAGGGGCAGAGAAAGGCATGAAAGGAAAGGAAAGGCCTTTCCTTCCCTTTGATGTCTTTCTCAGCATTTCTGCTGCCCGATCGCAATGTGATCGGGCAGCAGAAATGCCCACTAGACACCAGGGAGTTTTTTTTTTTTTTTTTTACAGCTAGTTGACATGAGGGGAGCAGCCCCTTTGGCAAGGGCCGCTCCCCAGGGGGCCAAAATATTTTTAGGCCATTTCTGCCCCCCCAGACACCAGGGATAATCTTTTTTGGTTTATTTTTATTTGTTTATGTGGGGAGCAACCCCTTAGACAAGGGTCGCTCCCCAGGGGGGCAAAATTAATTTTAGGCCATTATCGGCCTATTTTTATTAGACCAATCTGCCTCCAAGGGGTAAGAAACCACTAGACACCAGGGAATTTTTTTGTTGTTGTTAATGACATGAGGGGAGTGGCCCCTTGGACAAGGACTGCTCCCCAGGGGCCAAATTATTTTTAGTCCATTTCTGCCCTCCCGGGAGCAGATCGGCCTAATATAATTAAGCCAATCTGCCCCCAGGGGGGCAGAAACCTCTTAGACACCAGGGATAATTTTTTGTGTGTATTTTTTTTTATATGTAGGGAGCGACCCCTTAGGCGAGGGTTGCTCTCCGGGGGTCAAAATTACTTTTAGGCCATTTGTGCCCCCCTTGGGGGCAGATCGGCCTATTTTAATTAGGCCAATCTGGCCCCTAGGGCAGTGGTTCCCAAACTTTTTCGACCCGTGGCTCCCTTGACCTGTTGGCCATTGGCTGCGGCTCCCTGTTATGTCACTTTTTTTGACGGGTGGGGGGATGTAAGCCAGGATTTGGGAGCACTTCCATTTTCCTTCCTAAAAAATAATTGGGATGAAGCTGATAAAGGGCTTCTGCGATAGGGACTTGTCTTTAGTGGCTTGGAGTATGCACTGCCAGTAATCTGCTGCTGAAGGCCAGTGCGCAACATTTTTATCACACTCTTTCTGCCTGCCATTGCGCTTTCTCCTTGTTCCTGGCAAGTTAAAAAAAAAAAGCACATTAGTATTTTTGATCTCAGATCCTCCAGCACCACACTTGGAAGTCCCATATATGACAATAGACCTGATTCAGGCCTCAAGGGGAGAAATATATTCTCCTGATTCTTATTTTTTCAATTTCCCGCTTTCCTCTTAAATGTTGACATTTTTCTAATTTCATGATTACCCTCTTTTCTTGAGTAGCTGCAGAACACTGACAGAAGTGACACTCTCATTGTCCTGATTGGGCCTGACCCTGCCTAAATGGACATACTCTTTATTTATTAGGCAAGACGTCATGTGCTAGTCCAAACCACTCCAGACGCTGACAGCTGTGGCTTCCATAACATCCCCACATGGCATTCCCACATGGGTTACTCAGGGCTGCAAATGCACATTGCAAAACCCTAACAAGTTTGATTTTTGCACTGTGATTCTTTCTTTATCATACTACCGTACGGCTCTGTTCCAAACATAACATCTTTATAATGGAGCCGTATGGTAGTATGAAAGAGAAAGAGTCGCAGTGCTAACAGTGCTTAATTTGAGCCAGTGCTTTCCGCAGGGATTAATTTGAGCAGGTGGTTTCCGGTTTTCTGCATCAGACATTTAGGAAGAGCAAAAGATACATATGGGAAACGTGGAGGAAGAGAAACTAAAAAGCATCACTAAGGGAGAAAGTAGAAAGCTGCATGAGTGAGCTGAAGGAATAGGGAGTGGCTGTAAATGGATTAAAGAGGCCCGAGAAGGCTCGCACATTTAAATGCAGCATCCGCTTGTTTCAAAAGAGAGCTTTCATCACCATCACATTTTTATCTACAAATTAAGCACTGGGTATACAGTGGGGGGCACAGCACTTATTTTTAAGGACTGGCACTTAGGCCCATATTTATGAAACGTTTGTGCTACATTTGCATTATTTTGTGACGCAAAAGCAGTGCAGACTTACAAAATATACTAATATTTTGTGAGTTTGCGCTGCTTTTGCATAAAAAAATGACGCAAATGCGGCACAAACTTTTCATAAATATGGGCCTTAGTTTTCTGCATCAGGCATTTACTGTGAGCAAAGGCACATATGGGAAGGATGAAGAAAAAGAAGGACGTAAAAGCTCCACATTGGGAGAAAGATGCAAGAGTGAGCTGAAGGGGCAGGGAGAGGCTGTAAATGGATTGAAGAGGCCCAAGATGGCTTTAGGATTACTGCTGCCTCAATATTCTGTGCATGCATATTTAACTGCAGCAGCCACATGTTTCAGAGGAGAGCTTTCAGGCATGTTTTTATTTATAAATATTTAAACACTGAGTGGAAACAAATCAAACTTGATGGGTTTTACAATTTACTATGTAACATTGCAAGACCCTAACAAGTTTGATTTATTTCCACTGTGATTCTTTCTTTTTAATACTACTGTTCGGCTCCATTCTAAACGTAACTTGTCCTTAGAATGGAGCCGTACAGTAGTATGAAACAGAAAGAATTGCAGTGCAGATAAATCAAACTTGTTAGGTTTTTGCAATGTTATGATGTCTACTGTAAAATCCATCAAGTTTGATTTGTTTCCACTGCAAGTCTTTCTCTGTCATACTACCATGCAGCTTTGTTAGCTGTACCGTAGTATGAAAGAGAGACTCGCAGTGGAAACAAATCAAACTTGATGGGTTTTACACTTTACAACATAACATTGCAAAACCCTAACAAGTTCGATTTATTTCCACTGTGATTCTTTCGTTTTCATACTCCTGTAAAGCCTCATTCTAAATGTGATGTATTTTTAGAATGGGGCCCTACGGTAGTATGAAAATGAAAGCATTTCAGTGTTACTTAGAAGTGTGCGGCGCCCCTGGTGAGTTCTGATGGCGCACCAGGGAGCCACGGCGCACACTTTGGGAAACACTGCCCTAGGGGGTCAGAAACCACTAGACACCAGGGATTTTTTTTTTTTTTATATTATTGAATGAGGGGAGCGCCCCCTTGGGCAAGGGTTTCTCCCAGGGGGGGGGGGGGAGGTTCTAGGCCTTTTCTGCCCCCAGTGGGGGCAGAAATCCCTAGACACCAGGGATATATTTGATTTTATGTTTACTTTTGTTTTTTATATATGGGGAGCGACCCCTTAGGCATGGGTCGCTCCCCTGGGGGCAAATTGTATTTAGGCCATTTCTGCCTTCCTTGGGGACAGACGCCCTATTTTTGTTAGGCCGATCTGCCCCCAAGGGGGTAGAAACCACTAGACACCTGGGGTTTTTATTTTTTTGCATCAATTTCACGTAAGGGGAGCGACCCCTTAGGAAAAGGTTGTTCCCCTGGGAGGTACATTTATTTTAGGCCATTTCTGTCCCCCTTGAGGGCAGAAACCACAAGGCACCAGGGATTTTGTTTTGCATTATTTCCACGCAAGGGGAACAACCCCTTATGCAAGGGTCGCTCCCCTGGGGAGGCAAATTTATATTAGGCCATTTCTGCTCCCCCTGGGGGCAGATCGGCCTATTTCTACTAGGCCAATCTGCCCCCGGGGGGAAGAAACCACTTAAGCACCAGGGATTGGTGTGTGTGTATGTGTGTGTTTTGTTTGGGGGGGCAGCCCCTTGGACAAGGGTCGCTCCCCAAGTGGGCACATTACTGTTGGCCATATCTGCCCCCCTTGGGGGCAGATCAGCCTATTTTTGAAAGGAAGCCCACCAGAAAGAAGGGAAGATTTTTTTTCCAAAATAAGAGGGTGGGGGTATGGCCATACCCCCACCTCAAATAAATGGGGCCAAAGTTGTTCTGCCCTCTACTGGGCAGATGGGACAGTTACCCCAGATCCACACCCCAGGGTGGGCAAAAAATCTACTAGATGCCAGGGAATAAAAAAAAAAAAAAAATGTGAGGTGGTGGCTACCAACCAGTACGGCCCTGGTTATGCCCCCACCCCAACTGAAGGGGGTAAGAGTCTTTCAGCTCTCCCCCCACACACTAAAACATCTTATCTCATTGCAAGCAAGAGGGCAGTTGATTATTTTGGGTTTTGGTTTTACATTTGGCCCATAAGAGCTTGGCTAACTCTCAAAATCGTCCCACTTAGAATGGTGATGGCTGCATTTTTTGGATTAGATAGATGGATAGAAAAATCCACAAGACCTAGACAAAGCTGAAAACTAAACATCTGGGTGATTCCAGGGTGGTGTGCTTCACATGCACCTGCACCATTTTCTTACCCACAATGCCCAGCAAACCTCCAACTTTGCTAGAAATCACAAATTGTTCCCACATTTTTGTGATGGAACCTTCCAGAATCTGCAGAAATCCACAAAATTCATACCACCCATCATTGTCGCATCTATACTGATAAAAATTCTGCTGCACTTGTCAACCTAAAAATGTTTTTTTCCAAACTGCCCTTTTGGGCCCGCTTTGGTTCCCCCTCAATTTCAACATGTTTTGGCTCTTCCCTGTCACAGGCACCTGGCCCACCTACACAAGTATGGTATACTTTTTACTGGGAGACTCAAGGGGACGTTGAGTGGTAGGAAATGTGTCCGGTGCGGTGATCCCACACAGAAATGTGGGAAAAATGTGTTTTTAGCCAAATTTTAAGTTTGCTAAGGATGCTGGGCAAGAAAACATTGGGGGATCCAGGCAAGTCACACCTCGCTGGACTCCCTCAGGTGTCTAGTTTTCTGAAATGTCTGGGTTTGGTAGGTTTTCCTAGATGGCTGCTGAGCCGAGGACCAAAAACGGAGGTGCCCCCGCAAAAATAGGTAGTTTTGTATTTGATAATTTTGATGTGTCCAGATAGTGTTTTGGGGGATTTCCTTTCGCAGGCACTAGGCCTACCCACACAAGTGACATACCATTTTTATTGGGAGACTTGGGGGAACGCTGGGTGGAAGGAAATTTGTGGCCCTCTCAGATTCCAGAACTTTCTGCCATCGAAATGAGAGGAAAAAGTGTTTTTTTTGCCACATTTTGAGGTTTGCAAAGGATTCTGGGTAACAGAACCTGATGAGAGTCCCACAAGGCATCCCATCTTGGATACCCCTAGGTGTCTAGTTTTCAAAAATGTGCAGGTTTGGTAGGTTTCCCTAGGAGCCGGCTGAGCTAGAGGCCAAAATCTACAGCTAGGCACTTTGCAAAAAACACATCTGATTTCATTGTAAAAATGTGATGTGTCCAGGTTGCGTTTCCTGTCACAAGCATTAGGCCTACCCATGCAAGTGAGCTACCATTTTTATCGGGACACTTGGGGAACACAGAATAGCAAAACAAGTGTTTTTGTCCCTCTGAGAAGGTAGCCTCTTTCTAGCATTGTTATCCCCACTTTTAGCCTGCTTGTGAGTATATGTCAGTGTGTTTTTACTGTCTCACTGGGATCCTGCTAGCCAGGACCTCAGTGCTCATAGTGAAAACCCTATTTGTCAGTGTGTTTTATCTGTCTCACTGGGATCCTACTAGCCAGGACCCCAGTGCTCATAGTTTGTGGCCTGAATGTGTATACCTGTGTAGTGCCTAACTGTGTCACTGAGGCTCTGCTAACCAGAACCTCAGTGCTTATGCTCTCGCTGCCTTTAAATTTGTCACTATAGGCTAGTGACCACTTTTACCAATTTCAATTGGCACACTGGAACACACTTATAATTCCCTAGTATATGGTACCTAGGTACCCAGGGTATTGCGGTTCCGAGAGATCCCTATGGGGTGCAGCATTTCTTTTGCCACCCATAGAGAGCTCAGACAAACCTTTAGACAGGACTGCCACTGCAGCCTGAGTGAAATAAGGCACATGTTATTTCACAACCATTTTCACTGCACTTAAGTAACTTGTAAGTCACCTATATGTCTAGCCTTCACTTGCTGAAGGTTAGGTGCAAAGTTACTAAGTGTGAGGCCACCCTTGCACTAGCAAAGACGCCCCCACATAGTCCAGGGCCATTTCCCCAGACTTTGTGAGTGCGGGGACACCATTACATGGGTACACTACATATAGGTCCAAACCTATATGTAGCTAAACAATGGTAACTCCGAATATGGCCATGTAACATGTCTAAGATCATGTAATTGTCTCCCCATGCCAAATCTGGTATTGGGGTGCCAATCCCATACATCTCCGGGGCTCCACTATGGACCCTGGGTTCTGCCAAACCAGCTCTCTGGGGTTTTCTCTGCAGCTACCACTGCTGCCACCCCACAGACAGGGTTCTGCCTCTTGGGGTCTGGGCAGCCCAGTCCCAGGAAGGCAGAACAAAGAATTTCCTCTGAGAGAGGCTGTTACACCCTCTCCCTTTGGAAATAGGTGTTAAGTACTGGGGAGGACTTGCCTCTCCCAGCCTCTGGAAATGCTTTGAAGGGCACAGATGGTTCCCTCCTTGCATAAGCCAGTCTACACCGGTTTAGGGAACCCCCAGCCACTGCTCTGGGACGAAACTGAACAAAGGAAAGGGGAGTGATCACTCACCTGTCCATCACCACCCCAGGGGTGGTGCCCAGAGCTCCTCCAGTGTGTCCCAGACCTCTGCCATCTTGGATCCAGAGTTGTGAGGGCACTCTGGAGGCCCCTGAGTGGCCAGTGCAAGCAGGTGACGTCAGAGACCCCTCCTGATAGGTGCTTACCTCACTAGGTGGCCAATCCTCCTCTGAGGGCAATTTAGGGTCTCTCTTGTGGGCTTTTCCTCAGATAATGACTTGCAAGAATTCACCAGAGTTCCTCTGCACCTCTCTCTTTGACTCCAGCCAAGGATCGACCGCTGACTGCTCCAAGACGCCTGCAAAATTGCAACAAATTAGCAAGAAGACTACCAGCAACATTGTAGCACCTAATCCTGACAGCTTTCTTGACTGTTTCCTGTCCTGGTGGTGCATGCTTTGGGGGCTGCCTGCCATCATCCTGCACTGGAATCCATGAAGAAATCTCCTGTGGGATGAAGGAATCTTCCCCCTGCTTCAGCAGGCACCAAACTTCAGCGTCACTAGTACTCTGGGACCCCTCTCATCCTGATGAGCATGGCCCCTGGAACACAGGTGGTGGACCCTAGTGACCCAGACTGTCCAGTGGTCCAACTATCCAAATTTGGAGGAGGTAAGTCCTTGCCTCCTCTCTCCAGACAGTATTCCTGTGCACCACGTGAACTGCAGCGGCTATGACTTCTGTGCACCTTACCAAGGAATCCTTCGTGCACAGCCAAGCCCAGGTCCACAGCACTCTGTCCTGCATTGCTCAACCCCTGAGTTGACCTCCGGCTTCGTGGGACCCTCTTTTGTAGTGTTGAGACGACTGCCGTGTTCAGTCTTCTTGAACCCGTGTTCAAGGACTTCTGTGGGTGCTACCTTTTTGTGCTGAGGCTCTCTACATTGCAGAGGGCCCCCTCTGTCTCCTCTCCCAAGTGGCGACATTCTGGTCCTTCCTGGGCCCGGGCAACACCCTTTTTCTTCCACTGCAACTCTTGCAGCTAGCAAGGCTTGTTTGCGGTCTTTTGCCAAAGAAACAACTCTGCATACTCCAGCACTCCGTTGGACATCTTCTGCATGAAGGAGAGGTTCCTAGCACCTTTCGTTGTTGCAAAATCTTCAGCTTCTTCCATCCAGAGGCAGCCAATTTGCACCTTTATCCGGGTACAGTGGGCTCCTGCCCCCCTGGACACTTTCATGACTCTTGGACTGGGTCCCCTTCCTTTGCAGGTCCTCAGGTCCAGGAATCCATCTTCAGTGCTTTGCAGTCTGTTGTGGTCTTTGCAAAATCCTCTATCACGGGGGTCGTGGCTTCGGGCGTCAAGATGGCGGTCGCACTCTAAGACTGCTCCGGACCCCTTAGACATCCGCCGGCAGAAGCCTCCACCTTCCTGGCTGTGAACTCGCCTCCGATAATCCAAGATTGAGGGGAGCGTCGGTAGGAGCAAAACTTCAGGGGAATGGTCACTCCCCTTTCCTTTGTCCAGATTCGCGCCAGAGCAGGGCTGGGGGATCCCTGAACTGGTGTAGACTGGCTTATGCAGAGATGGGCACCATCTGTGCCCATCAAAGCATTTCCAGAGGCTGGGGGAGGCTACTCCTCCCCAGCCCTGACACCTTTTTTCAAAGGGAGAGGGTGTAACACCCTCTCTCTGAGAAAGTCCTTTGTTCTGCCTTCCTGGGCCAGGCCTGGCTGGACCCCAGGAGGGCAGAAACCTGTCTGAGGGGTTGGCAGCAGCAGCAGCTGCAGTGAAACCCCAGGAAAGGTAGTTTGGCAGTACCCGGGTCTGTGCTAGAGACTCGGGGGATCATGGAATTGTCTCCCCAATGCCAGAGTGACAATTCCATGATCTTAGACATGTTACATGGCCATGTTCGGAGTTACCATTGTGACGCTATACATAGGTAGTGACTTATGTATAGTGCACGTGTGAAATGGCGTCCCCACACTCACAAAGTCTGGGGAATTTGCCCTGAACGATGTGGGGGCACCTTGGCTAGTGCCAGGGTGCCCACACACTAAGTAACGTAGCACCCAACCTTCACCAGGTGAAGGTTAGACATATAGGTGATTTTTAAGTTACTTAAGTGCAGTGGTAAATGGCTGTGAAATAACGTGGACGTTATTTCACTCAGGCTGCACTGGCAGGCCTGTGTAAGAATTGTCAGAGCTCCCTATGGGTGGCAAAAGAAATGCTGCAGCCCATAGGGATCCCCTGGAACCCCAATACCTTGGGTACCTCAGTACCATATACTAGGGAATTACAACAGTGTTCCAGTATGCCAATGTGAATTGGTGAAATTGGTCACTAGCCTGTTAGTGACAATTTGGAAAGCAGAGAGAGCATAACCACTGAGGTTCTGGTTAGCAGAGCCTCAGTGAGACAGTTAGTCATCACACAGGGAACACATACAGGGCACACTTATGAGCACTGGGGCCCCGGCTGGCAGGGTCCCAGTGACACATACACTAAAACAACATATATACAGTGAAATATGGAGGTAACATGCCAGGCAAGATGGTACTTTCCTACACAACCCCCCCAAAGAAGACCATGACCTGATGAGTCTTCATTGTCTAAGTGGAAATATCTGGAGAGTCCATCTGCATTGGAGTGGGTCCTCCCAGGTCTATGTTCCACTGTATAGTCCATTCCCTGTAGAGATATGGACCACCTCAAGAATTTAGGGTTTTCTCCTTTCATTTGTTTTAGCCAAAGTAGAGGTTTGTGGTCTGTCTGAACAATGAAGTGAGTGCCAAACAGGCATGGCCTCAACTTCTTCAGTGCCCAGACCACATCAAAGGCCTTCCTCTCTATGGCAGACCAACGCTTTTCTCTAGGGGTCAACCTCCTGCTGATAAAAGCAACAGGTTGATCCTGGCCCTCTGAATTGAGTTGTGATAAGACTGCCCCTAACCCTAATTCAGATGCATCAGTTTGAACAATTAATTTATTGGAGTAACATGGGCTTTTTAGGACAGGTGCAGTGCACATGGCCTGTTTCAGCTCCTCAAAAGCTTTCTGACAGCCAGCTGTCCACAATACCTTTTTAGGTATTTTCTTGGAGGTAAGGTCATTAAGTGGGGCTGCAATGAAGCCATAGTTCTTAATGAACCTCCTGTAATACCCAGTGAGGCCTAAGAAGGCTCTCACCTGGGTCTGAGTTGTAAGGGGAACCCAATCTATGATAGTTTGGATTTTCCCCTGAAGGGGTGCAATCTGTTCTCCACCTACCAGGTGTCCCAGATAAACCACTTTCCCCTGCCCTATCTGGCACTTTGAAGCCTTGATGGTGAGGCCTGCCTTCTGCAGGGCCTCCAAAACTTTCCACAGGTGGACCAGGTGATCATCCCAGGTGGAGCTAAAGACAGCTATATCGCCAAGATATGCTGCACTAAAAGCCTCCAACCCTTGCAGGACTGTATTCACCAACCTCTGAAAAGTGGCAGGTGCATTTTTCAAACCAAAGGGCATTACTGTGAATTGGTAGTGCCCTCCAATAGTCGAAAATGCAGTTTTTGCTTTAGCATCCACTGATAACTTGATCTGCCAATAACCTGCAGTCAAATCAAAGGTGCTTAGATACTTGGCAGATGTCAGTGTATCTATGAGCTCATCTGCCCTGGGTATAGGGTGAGAATCAGTTTTAGTTACCTGGTTGAGACCTCTGTAATCTACACAAAACCTCATTTCCCTTTTTCCATCCTTGGAGTGAGGCTTTGGTACAAGCACCACAGGAGAGGCCCATGGGCTTTCAGAATGTTCAACCACTCCCAGTTCAAGCATTTTCTGAACTTCTTGTTTTATGCAGTCTCTGACATGGTCAGGCTGCCTATAGATCTTACGTTTGACAGGCATGCTGTCTCCAGTATCTATAGTGTGCTCACACCAAGATGTGGTGCCTGGCACAGTAGAAAAGAGTTCAGAAAACTGACCCAGGAGATTTATGCAGTTGTCTTTCTGCTCAGCAGTACGACAATCTGCCAAAACTACACCTTCCACTAGAGCATCCTGTTCTGTGGAAGAGAAGAGATCAGGGAGAGGGTCACTCTCTTCTTCCTGTCCTTCATCTGTTGCCATGAGCAGGGTGAGATCAGCCTTGTCATAGTAGGGTTTTAGGCGATTGACATGGAGCACCGTAAGGGGACTCCTGGCAGTGCCCAGGTCAACCAAATAGGTGACCTCTCCCTTCTTTTCAAGAATGATGTGGGGTCCACTCCATTTGTCTTGGACTGCTGTTGGGGCCACAGGCTCCAATACCCACAGCTTCTGTCCTGGTTGGTACTGAATCAGAACAGCCTTCTGGTCATGCCTTTGCTTTTGGAGCTCTTGGCTGGCCTGAAGAATTTTACTGGCCTTTTTCATGTACTCCGCCATTCTGGATCTTAGGCCGAGTACATAGTCCACTATGTCTTGCTTGGGAGCTTTTAAAGGTTGTTCCCAACCCTCCTTTACAAGTGTTAGAGGACCTCTTACAGGGTGCCCAAAGAGGAGTTCAAAGGGGCTGAATCCCACTCCTTTCTGGGGTACCTCCCTGTAAGCAAAAAGGAGGCAAGGTAACAGGACATCCCATCTCCTCCTGAGTTTTTCAGGGAGTCCCATTATCATTCCTTTGAGAGTTTTATTAAACCTCTCTACCAGTCCATTTGTTTGTGGATGATAAGGTGTGGTGAATTTGTATGTTACACCACATTCCTTCCACATGGCCTTCAAGTATGCAGACATAAAGTTGCTACCCCTGTCTGATACCACCTTTTTTGGGAAACCCACCCTGGAAAAGATTCCCAGGAGGGCTTTTGCCACTGCAGGTGCTGTAGTGGTCCTTAGAGGAATTGCTTCAGGATATCTTGTGGCATGGTCCACTATCACTAAGATAAACCTATTGCCTGAAGCAGTAGGAGGGTCAAGGGGGCCAGCTATGTCAACCCCTACCCTTTCAAAGGGAACCCCAACCACAGGCAGTGGAATAAGGGGAGCCTTTGGGGTGCCACCAGTCTTGCCACTGGCTTGGCAGGTCACGCAGGACTTACAAAAATCCTTTGTGTCCTCTGACATCCTAGGCCATTGAAACAGGGGGACAAGCCTTTCCCATGTTTTAATCTGATCCAAATGTCCAGCCAAGGGAATGTCGTGTGCCAGAGTTAGGAGGAACTCTCTGTACTGCAGGGGAATGACCAATCTCCTGGCTGCTCCAGGTTTTGGGTCCCTTGCCTCTGTGTACAAGAGGTTGTCCTCCCAGTAAACTCTATGTGAGTCACTGACATCCCCATTTTGCAGTTTGACAGCTTGCTGTCTTAGATCCTCTAATGTGGGACAGGTTTGCTGTGCCACACTCAGCTCCTCCCTGGAGGCCCCCCTCCACCCAAAAGTTCAGCAGTGTCCGCTGCCAGCTCCTCTGGTGAAGGTTCTGCACAGGGCAGAAATTCTTCTTCCTCAGAAGTAGAATCATCTGTAGAGGGAGGGATAGTGGGTAGGGATTTACCCTTACTAACCCTAGCTTTGGGGAGCACTTGGTCCATTGTTCCAGGATCCAAGTCACCCTGTCCTTTTTGCTTTTTGGCCTGAGCCCTTGTTAAAGCAAAAATATGCCCAGGAATGCCCAGCATTGCTGCATGAGCCCCCAACTCCACTTCTGCCCAAGCTGATGTCTGTAAATCATTCCCTAGTAGACAGTCTACAGGTAAATCTGAGGCAACCACAACTTTCTTTGGACCAGTAACCCCCCCTAGTTGAGATTCATAACAGCCATGGGGTGGCTAAGAGTGTTGTTATGAGCGTCTGTCACTTGGTACTGGTGACCAAGTAGGTGTTGTTCAGGGTGTACCAGTTTCTCTATTACCATGGTAACACTGGCACCTGTGTCCCTGTAGGCCTGAACCTCAACACCATTGATTAGGGGAAGTTGCTTGTATTTTTTGTTTTTTTAAAATCTCTTTATTAAATTTTACAGTTAGCAGCTCTTACATTGATTTAATAAACAGTGTATTTTTTTAATTCAATTGTGTTTCTTTTTTTTTTTTTTTCCCATTATTTTGCTTCTGATCATTTTATACATCTTGTTCTACTTATTTTGCAGTTAGATTCTTTATTGCATTTGGTTCAAAGAGCATTGTAAAAGTAATGAGAAAACTGGAAATAGAAAAACAAAAGATAAAGAAGCCAAAATGGGGCCGTGAAGACAAGGTTATATATATATAATGGGTTGGGGGGAGGTGAGAAAGATATTAACGATGAAGATGCGTTGGTGGGGGAGTTGACAGTTTCTTTGTGGATGTTTTGTTAGGCTGGTGAGGTCTGTGTGGGGTTTGGGAGGTTCTATTTTACAGTCTTTCGTGTTTCTTTTAGAGGAGTATTGCGAGTACTTGTATATGGTTTGTGGTTGTAGTGTCTTGTTGCTGCTGTCATTTGCCGTTATCTTGCAACATTTTCCTAAGGTGGGCGGGTATCATCCTTTTCGAGTAACTGCTCTAGGAAGGTGTCCCATGTCTCCGCATTTTTTACTACAATCCCTATATCTTTTAATGAGTCCAATACATGTTTTTCTGCGTTGGTCCAGTGTATTAGGTCTTTATGTCATCTGTTTATATCCGGGGTGCCAGGAGACTTCCATTGTGTTGCGATGAGGCGTTTAAAGATAATAAACGCTAGGTCTGCGCATCTATGTTTTTGCCTATCTTTATTGCGTCTGTGTTGTACGCCCACTATGCAGGATTCGGGTGTAGGATTCAGCTTTAGTCCCGTCCATTTATTTGTCTGTTGTGTGACAGTGTGCCATGTACGAAGTAATGGTGGGCAGCTCCAGGTCATGTGATAAAAATCTGCTTCCATGGTTCCGCAACGTGGACATTCAGATGTTGCTTGTGGAAACATGCGTTTTATGCGAAGTGGGGTTAAATATGGCTGGTGTAAATAATTTAGTTGGGTGTATCTGAAGCGGGCGTTGCGAGAAATTTCTCACGTGGTCGTTAGGGCCATGGTCCATTGTTTCTCTGTGAGAGGTGTTTGCAGAGCCTTATCCCAGTGTGATTTGGCTTGTGTTTGTGTTTTTGCAGGGTAAGCTTGTATTATGTGGTATATTTGAGATATACTTGGTGGCGTGTTAATATCTGCTAGTAGTTCGTGTAGGGCGGGGGCTGTTGGTGGTTCTGAGTTGCCTTGGCCCCATACTTTGCGTATCAGTCCTTTGATTGCCCCATATGTTATAAATTCCTCTGGTCCTAAGTTGTATGTCTCTGCCAATTTTGTATGTTATGTATTGCTCGTCTACATATAGGTCGCCGACCTGCTGTATATCTTTTGTTATCCACGATGCTAGATATAATGTTTCGTGCAATTTATTTCTTCCTGGTATGGCTAGTAGGGGAATCTTTGGTGAGTATTGTGCTGCGCAGGCTCCCTTAGATACATATCGATTCCAAGTGCGTACGGCAACTGTCATTAGTGCGTTTTTGTGATGTGAGGTGTGTGTCCCTCCCATGAGCCAATCTAGTATCTTTATTCTCCCTAATTGTGTTCTCACTTTATGTCCCTCCGGACTTGGGGGGTCTTGTAGCCAGGTCATGATCCAATGTAATTGTGCTGCTGCATAGTAATGCTCGAGGTGCGGTACCCCCATTCCTCCCTTTTCCATTGGGAGGTAGAGTTTATCAATAGCTACCCTTCTACGACCATTTGCCCATATCAGTTCAGTCAATAGTTTGGTTAATTGTGTGAAGAGTGTTTTTGGTAATATTAGTGGTAGTGCTGTGAAGTAATAGAGTAGTCGAGGTAGTACTATCATTTTGGCCAGAGCCACTCTTACCATAGGTGAGAGGGGTAGTGAGCACCAGAAGGGTACTGAGTTTTTAATTGATCTAATATCTCTGTCCAGGTTGCCTTCCTTTAGGTCTGAAGCGCTATGATAGATGTGGACTCCTAAGTATTTAAAAGTGGTGTGTTCCCATTTTAATGTATCATCAGTTGACGTTTCGGCGTTTGGTGTTGGGGACGGGCACATAGGGAATATGCATGATTTGGACCAGTTGACACGCAGACCAGATAAGTCTCCGAATGTGTTAAGTAGTTGTAATATATGTGGTAGAGATTCTGTATGGTTACGTAAATATATTAGTGCATCGTCTGCGTATAGTGATATTATGCGGAATTCTGCGCCATCTGGGATACCCCATTGTACTGTTTCATTGCGTAGTCTTGCCGCGAGTGGTTCTATTGCGAGTGCAAATAGTAGTGGTGATAGCGGGCAGCCTTGTCGCGTTCCTCTTCCTATGTCGAATTTCTCTGAGATGATTGCGCCGGTTTTAATCCGTGCTTTGGGGTTAGTGTATATTAGGGATATCCAGCGTGTAAAGCCAGCACCAAATCTAATTTTTTGTAACGTTATCATCAGAAATGGCCAGTCCAGAGTTTCAAAGACTTTTTCCACATCCAGTGACACCACCACGCTAGATTGATCCTGTTCCTGAGTCAGGACATAATGCGTACTAAGTTTCTTATATTAATAGCGGTATTTCGCCCTGGTATAAAGCCAGATTGATCTGGGTGTATTCGGGTTGTCATTAGCGGCAGGAGGCGATTGGCTAGTATTTTCCCCAGAATTTTATAATCCAAATTTAATAAAGATAAGGGTCTGTAGGAGCGGACGTTTAAAGGGTCACAACCTTTTTTGTGTAGGACTACAATTGTCGCTTCCCTTTGCGTTTCTGTGAGTTGTCCTCTTTCATATGCTTCTTGTAGCATATTTTGGAGTGATGTAATTATCTGTGGTGTGAAAGTTTGGTAGTATTCAATGGGGAAACCATCTGTTCCTGGAGTCTTATTGTGTGCCAACTGATTTAATGCCTGTAGTATGTCTTCCCTTTCGATTGGTCTATCAAGGTTGGTTATTTGTTCTGCATTTAGTCTTTTCATTGGGGCTTGTTGAAAGAACTTTGCCAGTTGTGTCGGATGTTGGGGAGGTTCTGCTGTGTACAGTGTGCTATAGTATTGTTTGAAAGTGTCGTTAATCTCTTGTTGTGTGTTTATCATTGTGCCTGTGTCTTGGCGTATAGCGTTTATGGGAG
Source organism: Pleurodeles waltl (assembly GCF_031143425.1). Classification (NCBI taxonomy): domain Eukaryota; kingdom Metazoa; phylum Chordata; class Amphibia; order Caudata; family Salamandridae; genus Pleurodeles; species Pleurodeles waltl. The sequence continues at coordinate 854,789,596 of NC_090444.1, forward strand.
TGATTTTCTGTGTCTCTTTTGCTAGCCACGCTAACAATCTGCTAGAGCGGTCGCCTTCAGCGTGTAGACGTGCTATGTAGTGTTTATGATTGAATTTACGCAATCGTGTCTCGGTTGCATTCCATTGATTTTTGAGGTTAGCTAGCTCGTTACTATTGCCTCTCCCAAAGCCATTTCACATTCTCTGTTGCAAATTTTGCTTTCTGTTTCTGGTAGTTCTGCAATTAATGCTCGGCGGACCCCTCCTGCTGTTGCTATATACATGCCCCTTATAACTACCTTGTGACCGTCCCACTCTACAGCACGTGATGTTGTTGTCTTTGTATTAATTGCGAAGTATGTTTCTATTTCTTCTGCTATTTTAGCGCGGAAAGGGGGATCTCGTAATTGGGTGGGTTGAAGGCGCCATGTTGGTATGCATGTTGTTTGTCTGCCCCATTTTAATGTTACTAGTAACGAGCAATGGTCTGATAGGGTTTTGGCAAGGTATGTTGCGTTATGTATCATATGTGCTAGCCCGATAGTGCATAATAATAAATCTATTCTCGTATGGAGATGGTGTACTGGTGAGTAGAAAGAGTATTCTCTATCTGTGGGGTGTAAGAGTCACCATATATCTTGTAGTTCTCTTTCTTGTATCCATTTATTGAATGCACAGGACAGTGTCTTGCATTGGGTGTCTCTCATTAGGGGGTGTGATCTGTCTAATGACATCTCAATAACACTATTAAAGTCACCTCCCCAAATAGTGGGTATGGTCGGGTCATATGGGATTTGCGTGGTAATAGTTCGGAGGAATTCTCCCTGTCCCATGTTGGGTGCATATAGTCCGATTATCGTTAGTTGCTTTCCGTCTAACTCTCCATCTAGACTAGTGTATCTTCCATTGTTGTCTGTATGTACATTTTTGATTGTATACGGTACACCCAGAGCTATCCATATTAATACTCCCTTCGCATATGTAGAGGTTTTGGTTCCGTGTGTTGTTCCCGACTATTTTTTGTCTATTTCACGCAGTTCGTGTGCCTTGGCATGTGTCTCTTGTAGGATAGCTATATGTATTTTATGTCGTTTAAGGTCTGAGTGTATCTTATGTCTTTTAGTCATATTTGCTAGTCCCCTAACATTCCAGGTTATTATATTATATGTCGTCATTTTGTGTGGTTTGCTTACTATAGTGTGTTTCACGTGTCCCGGTTCCCAGGCCGTTACACCCGCCACGCCCGAATCTACTTTGTGTGGGATATTAAGCATCTTGTGGGAAAGAATAAAAGTAAAAGAGAGAGTAGAACTTACATTGGTTAATCTTACTGGGGGCTGCAAGGCACAACTGGTGCAACTTTTTACATTTGCTACTGCAAGGTCCTTTCGGTTACCCATTGGGTTGGTGTAGTGCTTCACTACTTATCTCGTTTTCAGCACTTACATAACATATCAAGAATGCACTTCTGAGTTCAAAGAAGACTTTTATTGTTGTTAATTCTTCCCCAACCGCAATTTCGTAACTGACGGATTAGTAGATTTCAAGCACACGTTCAATGAAAACAAAATATATCAGTTTGCAATATACACAGCAGGTTATATTTATAAGATATTGAATGCAAAGCAAAACAAATACTTCACCGTGTGAGAAACTATTTACAGCTTCATCTTTCTAGGGTCTGCAAGCTGATGACTCCTTGTCAGCTGCGAGAAAGAGATTTATCTACCCACACGGGATGCTGGCAACTGGCGCCTAGTTCCAGCACGAAGTCAGGCAGATTCGAATCTGAATCTCTGCAGCCTGTGAGCCACCCTTAGAACAGCGTTCCCCCTCCTCTCAGACCCGGGAAAACTACGCAAGCCTTTGGAGATTGGCCAGATCTCCTAGACTGCTCCTATTCCCAGGCTTGAGCAGGATGGTAAGCACCACCTGTACTCTCTCTTATCAGGTCTAGTCTAGTGTGCGAAGAAAACAGCTTGGTTCATCTTGTGGCAAAAACACAGCTTGGAAAAATACAGCTTGGATTCTCAACTGCAATGTCTAACTCCACGTTAAAGGCAATAGGCAGCTAACCTAAATATCAAATGCAATGTCTAATGTCTAATGTCATGTCAAAGCCAATAGGCAGCTGAGCTGAATACAAAATGTAAGGTCTAATATCATGTCAAAGCCAATAGGCAGCTGAGCTGAATACAAAATGTAATATATCATGTCAAAGCCAATAGGCGGCTAAACTGAATACAGAAAGTAATGGCTAATGCCATGTCAAAGCCAATAGGCGGCTAAACTGAACAAAACATACAATGTGTTACTGGTGAACATTGAGCAACTAATATGCGCAGTGGTGAAACACAAAGTCATTGGTCAAACATGATCAATAGTATCACATTCCATCCTTTGACCAATGAATTTTTGTTTCACATAACTCTTGTTTCAAACAAAAACAAAAAACAAAAAACATCAGCACAAAAAACATTATCAGCAAGTCAGATTTGAATGATCAAAGCAATCCCTGTAAAGCAATGGAAGTGGATTAACATATAGATCTCATAACCTTTCACATCAGATACGTCTACACAAAAAAGACTGATAGTGTCTCTAATTCAACAGTGTTAGCAATTTGATGTGGCATGAGTTCTACTCATGTAAAGGTGCACGGTCCACCTGAAAGGTATGCTGGAAGATAAGTGAAAGTCAGAGTTCCATACAAAACAACAGACAGTTTAGTTCCAGTGGAAGAATGCAATCAAACAAGTTGAACTTGAACTGAAGGCGCCATTTGCGCAAAATGGATCCATGGTGATGGCACTTTACTCAGCCAGGTTCAGGTTGGGGGTTCGGTCCCTTCCCCGACCCCACACGCACACACCCGAAGGGGGACCACACAGCACACTCAGGGACAGTGGCGAAACGTGGTAGGATCTGCAAAAGAAACAAGTATGACTTTTCTTGCAAATAACGTTTGTCATTTAAAATGTACCCTTCCTCTTTTCCCTGTTTTATAATCAGCAGGACGTTTTTGGGGCCCTTTATTATATTTTCTGCAGATTCTGGAGGGTCACTTGGGGCTTCAACCCACACCTCAGCACTGAGGTTTTTATCTGCTGCACCACAGCTTCCCTTTTCTTGCACTGTCAGAAGGGCTGGGGCAGACTCCTTCTTTACCAAACCTCCATTCACTGCACTTTTGCCAATTTGGGCCATTCTGTCTCCAATTTGTATGAATAAATCAGATTCTTTTCTAGGTATCAGCATAATTTCGATTTCTCCTTGGTAATTTGCAGCAATCACTTGCCCTAAAACCTGATCAATTTGCCATTTCTGTCCTGGTAACTTTCCTCTCCCCAACTGCTCTGTGACTGCTTGCATGACAGATTGCTTTTGTGCGTGCTGCATAGTTTCTTTCAAATCTAGGGGAATGTGCATCTCTCTCATCTCTCCCCACCTGTAAGTGGCTTTTTCTCCCAGCTGTTCACATTTCTGGGGCACCCACTTAGCCATCCCCACTAAGGCAGAATTCTGGGTGTACACTTCTCTCTCTGAATTTTTCTCATTAACATCTGCAAGGGAATTGAACCAGTTAGTTGCAAGCCATGTGGAAAACCAAACGGCTAAACTATTGGCAATGAACCAAGAATCAGTGTAAAAATGACACATCTCACGTAGCTCTTGCAATAAAATGTGACATACATTGTACAACGCTGTTCCTTCTCCTGTGCCATAAAATAACATTTCAGTCAATGAATCATTAGTAAAACAAACATGCTTTTTATCTTCAGTGGACACAAATTCAAATGGTGCACACAATTTCACTAGTGACTCTTTTACCTGTGGTACTCTAGCCCTGTCTTGCAAGTACCAGATCCAGTGTATGATCCTAGCTAGGGGCACTATTTTCTTTCCTTGTTCTTGAATTACATGTACATCAGTATTTTCCTCTTGCACTGCGCAGAAACCTAAAGTCTGAATTATTTCATTTGCCAAATCACAAGCGCGCAGCTGCATATTATTTTTCACAGTGACCATATACCAAAGTGTTAGGATTTCACTCAAATGAGGGCTATTCTGTTTCCAAAAATCAAACAAGCTAATGAAACTCGGTGTCTCTTGCTTAGTGCAAACAGTAAACAACCCTAAAATCTTTCTTTTTACTTCATTCTGCAACGGTAACTCGTAAATCACATTCTGAGCTCTCTCGTTCTCATCCGTGTTATCAGTTAAGGAATGCGCTTTTACTGCCAAAAACCCTGGCTCACACAAAGGCTCAGAGCAGCTCAAAGCTGTCTTAACCCCCTCATTACTGGAATGGGAAAAGAAAGATTCTTCTAAAACAGCATTTTTATAACTTTCAGCATTATCTTGAATTAATGTATTCTGGCTAATTTGCTCACGTAAATTCTCATTTTCATGTTCCAACTGCCTACATTTCTCCTGCATTTCTCTGTAAGCAGATAAAGGTATCCAAACCTTTCTGTCATCATTACTTCCAAAAGGCACATTTTCTAAATATGCTTTATCACAATAAAAACTATTTCTCAAAGCACTATCGTGCAGTTTAGCTACACATGCATTTTCAAACATGGTCTGCCGTGCTTCTGTAATTCTCCAAACAGAAATCAATTCACAGTTTTTCATAGCACCATCGGGCAGTTTAACAACACATGCATTTTCAAACATGGTCTGCCGTGCTTCTGTGATTCTCCAAACAGAAAACAATTTCTGTAATTCTCCAAACAACAAAAACAATTACACTTTTAAAGTGTGCACTTAGAAATCTATTAATTCGTCAAACCCCTTAACCACCTCTTAACCACCTCTTAACCACCTCTTAACCGCCCCACTTCTGGTACCAAATGTAGTGCTTCACTACTTATCTCGTTTTCAGCACTTACATAACATATCAAGAATGCACTTCTGAGTTCAAAGAAGACTTTTATTGTTGTTAATTCTTCCCCAACCGCAATTTCGTAACTGACGGATTAGTAGATTTCAAGCACACGTTCAATGAAAACAAAATATATCAGTTTGCAATAAACACAGCAGGTTATATTTATAAGATATTGAATGCAAAGCAAAACAAATACCTCACCGTGTGAGAAACTATTTACAGCTTCATCTTTCTAGGGTCTGCAAGCTGATGACTCCTTGTCAGCTGCGAGAAAGAGATTTATCTACCCACACGGGATGCTGGCAACTGGCGCCTGGTTCCAGCACGAAGTCAGGCAGATTCGAATCTGAATCTCTGCAGCCTGTGAGCCACCCTTAGAACAGCGTTCCCCCTCCTCTCAGACCTGGGAAAACTACGCAAGCCTTTGGAGATTGGCCAGATCTCCTAGACTGCTCCTCTTCCCAGGCTTGAGCAGGATGGTAAACACCACCTGTACTCTCTCTTATCAGGTCTAGTCTAGTGTGCGAAGAAAACAGCTTGGTTCATCTTGTGGCAAAAACACAGCTTGGAAAAATACAGCTTGGATTCTCAACTGCAATGTCTAACTCCACGTTAAAGGCAATAGGCAGCTAATCTAAATATCAAATGCAATGTCTAATGTCATGTCAAAGCCAATAGGCAGCTGAGCTGAATACAAAATGTAAGGTCTAATATCATGTCAAAGCCAATAGGCAGCTGAGCTGAATACAAAATGTAATATATCATGTCAAAGCCAATAGGCGGCTAAACTGATTACAGAAAGTAATGGCTAATGCCATGTCAAAGCCAATAGGCGGCTAAACTGAACAAAACATACAATGTGCTACTGGTGAACATTGAGCAACTAATATGCGCAGTGGTGAAACACAAAGCCATTGGTCAAACATGATCAATAGTATCACAGTTGGGGGGAGGGGCGTTGTTCTTTTTCCCAGAGTGTCTCCGATTTCCAGCCCGGTTGTTTGTAATTGCATCCCCTCACGTGTTCTATTTGTGTCAAGTCTGGTTGTTGCTCCAGGCTTACTTGATTTTTGGGGGAAAAGCTTCTGCGATATTTTCATTGTTCTGCTTTTGTTCCTTGAGTTCTCAAGTGTGCACTAAGGAAGTCTCACTATTACAGAGTTAAAGGTCGTCTGCCGAGCGTGGGGTAATCGTTGGTCCCGCGGTTAGTCCTTGTTGACTGTTCGTTGAGTCTGAATCTGAATTGTTTGTGTCTTGGCTGGATCGTGGTTGAATGGATGAAAACCTGTTCACCAGTTTTAAGACTTAGAGTTGTTCCACCTCTACTTGTGATTTCGTTGGACCCAATTCTGTCTTACGTGTTGATTTTCTTTTGCGTCGCGGTTGTGGAGTCAGCCACTCTTTTTGTTTTCGGGTCTCAGCTGTAGGGTCTATCAGTCCTTTCGCGTGTATCCATGTCCACGCATCTTCTGATGTTGGGAATATATGTGACCTTTCACCGTCCACTACCAGCAGTTTAGCTGGGTACATCAATGAGTATGAATAGTTTTTATCTCTCAATATTAGTTTTGCTGTGTTGAAGGTAGCGCGTTTGCGTTGGACTTCAGCTGTGTAGTCTGGGTAGGCCGTGATTTTTGTATTCTCTATTTCAATTGGGCCTGTTGTGCGGAGGTTTCTTAGTATCTGGTCCCTGTCTCCGTAGTTGAGAAGTCTCGCAATTAGTGGTCTCGGTGGGGCTCCCAGACGGGGAGGGCCCCCTGGAACTCGGTGTGCACGTTCCACTATTAATAGTGGTGGGGGGTCGTTTGTAAATATGTTTTCACTAAGCCAGCGCTCCAGGAATAGTTCTGCGTTTGGGAGTTCGATCTTCTCCGGGAAACCGAGGAATCTTACATTATTGCGGCGAGAGCGTCCTTCCGCTTCGTCGGCCCGTTTGTTTAGGCGTAGTATTTCAGTTTCCTGTTGTTGAAGCTGTTGTTTTAGGTCTGTTATGTCTGGTTGCGTCGATTTAAGGGTTTTTTCAGTTGTTGCGACCCTTTCTGTGAGTTTTCGTTGTTCCATTCGAAGCGTGTTGACTTCAGACACTACGGTGTCTATTTTTCCTTCTAACGATGTTTTGGTGTCAAGTATTGCTTGGAGTACCTTTTCCATTTGCACAGAGTGGGCGGCTAGGGTCTCTGTTACTCTGTGTAGGACATTTGGGTGAGGTTCTATGTCCATTTCTGAGGCTGATGAGGGTCCAGTTTCAGTTTGTGTTTTTTGTGCTTTTAGTTTCACCATTTTTATATTAACCTTAAGTTCAAGTGTATCAGATTTTAAATTTATGCGGATTGTCCTCCGCGGTAGCAACCCGTCTCAGGACCGTTGATTAACAACGTCGTTCTATCCGGTGGTCTTGATTTTATAGTTGTGACTGCACGTGTGCTTGGTGCTATGTCCCGATTTTGGGGTTAGATGAGGTCGAGATCCCCGCCACTCCGCGCGTGTGTAGGAGGCTGGACTGGCTTGTAGTGAGTACCAAGGGGTACTTGCACCTTGCACCTTGCACCAGGCCCAGTTATCCCTTATTAGTGTATAGGGTGTCTAGCAGCTTAGGCTGATAGATAATGGTAGCTTAGCAGAGCAGCTTAGGCTGAACTAGGAGACGTGTGAAGCTACTACAGTACCACCTAGTGTCATATGCACAATATCATAAGAAAACACAATACACAGTTATACTAAAAATAAAGGTACTTTATTTTTATGACAATATGCCAAAGTATCTTAGAGTGTACCCTCAGTGAGAGGATAGGAAATATACACAAGATATATATACACAATAGCAAAAATATGCAGTATAGTCTTAGAAAACAGTGCAAACAATGTATAGTTACAATAGGATGCAATTGGGAGACATAGGGATAGGGGCAACACAAACCATATACTCCAAAAGTGGAATGCGAACCACGAATGGACCCCAAACCTATGTGACCTTGTAGAGGGTCGCTGGGACTATTAGAAAATAGTGAGAGTTAGAAAGATAACCCTCCCCAAGACCTTGAAAAGTGAGTGCAAAGTGCACTAAAGTTCCCCTAAGGACAAAATAGTCGTGTTAGAGGGAAAATGCAAGGAAAACACAAATCAGCAATGCAACAACGATGGATTCCTGACTGAGGGTACCTGTGGAACAAGGGGACCAAGTCCAAAAGTCACAAGCAACTCGGAGATAGGCAGATGCCCAAGAAATGCCAGCGGTTGGTGCAAAGAAGCTCTTACTAGGCTGAAGAGCTGTGAATACTGCAGGAACGACAAGGGCTAGAGACTTCCCCTTTGGAGGATGGATCCCCCACGCCTTGGAGAGTCGTGCAGAAGTGTTTTCCCGCCGGATGGACGCCAACAAGCCTTGCTACACGCAAATCGTGCGTTTGGCGTTTTTGGACGCTGCTGGGGCCCAGGAGGGACCAGGAGGTCGCAAATTGGACCCGCAGAGAGAGGGGACGTCGAGCAAGACAAAGAGCCCTCACTGAAGCAGGTAGCACCCGGAGAAGTGCCAGAAACAGGCACTACGAGGATGCGTGAAACGGTGCTCGCCGAAGTTGCACAAAGGAGTCCCACGTCGCCGGAGACCAACTTAGAAAGTCGTGCAATGCAGGTTAGAGTGCCATGGACCCAGGCTTGGCTGTGCACGAAGGATTTCCGCCGGAAGTGCACAGGGGCCGGAGTAGCTTGCAAAGTCGCGGTTCCCAGCAATGCAGCCCAGCGAGGTGAGGCAAGGACTTACCTCCACCAAACTTGGGCTGAAGAGTCACTGGACTGTGGGGGTCACTTGGACGGTGTCGCTGGATTCGAGGGACCTCGCTCGTCGTGCTGAGAGGAGACCCAAGGGACCGGTAATGCAGCTTTTTGGTGCCTGCGGTTGCAGGGGGAAGATTCCGTCGACCCACGGGAGATTTCTTCAGAGCTTCTGGTGCAGAGAGGAGGCAGACTACCCCCACAGCATGCACAAGCAGGAAAACAGTCGAGAAGGCGGCAGGATCAGCGTTACAGAGTTGCAGTAGTCGTCTTTGCTACTATGTTGCAGGTTTGCAGGCTTCCAGCGCGGTCAGCGGTCGATTCCTTATCAGAAGGTGAAGAGGGAGATGCAGAGGAACTCGGCTGAGCTCATGCATTCGTTATCTAAAGTTTCCCCAGAGACAGAGACCCTAAATAGCCAGAAAAGAGGGTTTGGCTACCTAGGAGAGAGGAAAGGCTACTAACACCTGAAGGAGCCTATCACAAGGAGTCTCTGACGTCACCTGGTGGCACTGGCCACTCAGAGCAGTCCAGTGTGCCAGCAGCACCTCTGTTTCCAAGATGGCAGAGGTCTGGAGCACACTGGAGGAGCTCTGGACACCTCCCAGGGGAGGTGCAGGTCAGGGGAGTGGTCACTCCCCTTTCCTTTGTCCAGTTTCGCGCCAGAGCAGGGGCTAAGGGGTCCCTGAACCGGTGTAGACTGGCTTATGCAGAATTGGGCACATCTGTGCCCAACAAAGCATTTCCAGAGGCTGGGGGAGGCTACTCCTCCCCTGCCTTCACACCATTTTCCAAAGGGAGAGGGTGTCACACCCTCTCTCAGAGGAAGTTCTTTGTTCTGCCATCCTGGGCCAGGCCTGGCTGGACCCCAGGAGGGCAGCTGCCTGTCTGAGGGGTTGGCAGCAGCAGCAGCTGCAGTGAAACCCCAGGAAGGGCAGTCTGGCAGTACCAGGGTCTGTGCTACAGACCACTGGGATCATGGAATTGTACCAACAATGCCAGGATGGCATAGAGGGGGCAATTCCATGATCATAGACATGTTACATGGCCATATTCAGAGTTACCATGGTGAAGCTACATATAGGTAGTGACCTATATGTAGTGCACGCGTGTAATGGTGTCCCCGCACTCACAAAGTTCAGTGAATTGGCTCTGAACAATGTGGGGGCACCTTGGCTAGTGCCAGGGTGCCCTCACACTAAGTAACTTTGCACCTAACCTTTACCAGGTAAAGGTTAGACATATAGGTGACTTATAAGTTACTTAAGTGCAGTGTAAAATGGCTGTGAAATAACGTGGACGTTATTTCACTCAGGCTGCAGTGGCAGGCCTGTGTAAGAATTGTCAGAGCTCCCTATGGGTGGCAAAAGAAATGCTGCAGCCCATAGGGATCTCCTGGAACCCCAATACCCTGGGTACCTCAGTACCATATACTAGGGAATTATAAGGGTGTTCCAGTAAGCCAATGTAAATTGGTAAAAATGGTCACTAGCCTGTCAGTGACAATTTGGAAAGAAATGAGAGAGCATAACCACTGAGGTTCTGATTAGCAGAGCCTCAGTGAGACAGTTAGTCACTACACAGGTAACACATTCAGGCACACTTATGAGCACTGGGGCCCTGGGTTACCAGGGTCCCAGTGACACATACCACTAAAACAACATATATACAGTGAAGAATGGGGGTAACATGCCAGGCAAGATGGTACTTTCCTACACAACCCCCCCCCCAAATGAAGGACAATAAGACTAGCCATGACCTGATGAGTCTTCATTGTCTAAGTGGAAATATCTGGAGAGTCCATCTGCATTGGAGTGGCTACTCCCAGGTCTATGTTCCACTGTATAGTCCATTCCCTGTAGGGATATGGACCACCTCAACAATTTAGGATTTTCACCTTTCATTTGTTTTAGCCAAAGTAGAGGTTTGTGGTCTGTCTGAACAATGAAGTGAGTGCCAAACAGGTATGGCCTCAACTTCTTCAGAGCCCAGACCACAGCAAAGGCCTCCCTCTCAATGGCAGACCAACGCTTTTCTCTAGGGGTCAACCTCCTACTAATAAAAGCAACAGGTTGATCCTGGCCCTCAGAATTAAGTTGTGATAGGACTGCCCCTACTCCTAATTCAGATGCATCAGTTTGGACATAGAATTTTTTAGAGTAACAAGGGCTTTTCAGGACAGGTGCAGAGCACATGGCCTGCTTCAGCTCCTCAAAAGCTTTCTGACAGCTTGCTGTCCACAATACCTTTTTAGGCATTTTCTTGGATGTGAGGTCATTAAGAGGGGCTGCAATGGAGCCATAGTTCTTAATGAACCTCCTGTAATACCCAGTGAGGCCTAGGAAGGCTCTCACCTGAGTCTGAGTGGTAGGGGGAACCCAATCAATAATAGTTTGGATTTTCCCCTGAAGTGGTGCAATCTGTTCCCCACCAACAAGGTGTCCCAGATAAACCACCTTACCCTGCCCTATCTGGCACTTTGAAGCCTTGATAGTGAGGCCTGCTTTTTGCAGAGCCTCCAAAACTTTCCATAGGTGGACCAGGTGATCATCCCAGCTGGAGCTAAAGACAGCTATATCGTCCAAATATGCTGCACTGAAAGCTTCCAGCCCTTGCAGGACTGTGTTCACCAACCTCTGAAAAGTGGCAGGTGCATTTTTCAAACCAAAAGGCATTACAGTAAACTGGTAATGTCCTCCAATGGTAGAAAATGCAGTTTTAGGTTTAGCATCTTCTGACAATTTGATCTGCCAATACCCTGCAGTCAAATCAAAAGTGCTTAGATACTTGGCAGATGCCAGTGTGTCTATGAGCTCATCTGCCCTGGGTATAGGGTGAGCATCAGTTTTGGTTACCAAGTTGAGACCTCTATAGTCTACACAAAACCTCATTTCCTTCTTTCCATCTTTAGAATTGGGTTTTGGTACCAGTACCACAGGAGAAGCCCATGGACTGTCAGAGTGCTCAACCACTCCTAGTTCCAACATTTTCTGAACTTCTTGCTTTATGCAGTCCCTGACATGGTCAGGCTGCCTATAGATCTTACTTTTGACAGGTAAACTGTCTCCAGTATCTATAGTGTGCTCACACCAAGAAGTGGTGCCTGGCACAATGGAGAAGAGTTCTGAAAATTGTCCTAGGAGATTTATGCAATTATCTTTCTGCTCAGCAGTAAGACAATCAGCCAAAACTACACCTTCCACAAGAGCATCTTGTTCTGTGGAAGAGAAGAGATCAGGTAGAGGATCACTGTCTTCTTCCTGTCCCTCATCAGTTGCCATGAGCAGGGTGAGATCAGCCCTGTCATAGTAGGGTCTCAGGCGGTTGACATGGAGCACCCTAAGGGGACTCCTGGCAGTGCCTAAGTCAACCAAGTAGGTGACTTCACCCTTCTTTTCAACAATTGTGTGGGGTCCACTCCATTTATCTTGGAGTGCTCTTGGGGCCACAGGCTCCAAAACCCACACTTTCTGCCCTGGTTGGTACTGAACCAAAACAGCCTTCTGATCATGCCATTGCTTCTGGAGGTCTTGGCTGGCCTGAAGGTTTTTACTGGCCTTTTTCATGTACTCAGCCATCCTTGATCTGAGGCCAAGTACATAATCCACAATATCCTGCTTAGGAGTTTTAAAGGTTGTTCCCAACCCTCCTTTACAAGTGTGAGTGGACCCCTAACAGGGTGTCCAAAAAGAAGTTCAAAGGGGCTGAAGCCCACTCCTTTCTGGGGTACCTCCCTGTAGGCAAAAAGGAGGCATGGTAGAAGGATATCCCATCTCCTGCGGAGTTTTTCAGGGAGTCCCATAATCATGCCTTTGAGAGTTTTATTAAATCTCTCCACCAGTCCATTTGTTTGTGGATGATAGGGTGTTGTGAACTTGTAAGTTACACCACACTCCTTCCACATGGCCTTTAAGTATGCAGACATAAAATTGCTTCCTCTGTCTGATACTACTTCCTTTGGGAAGCCCACCCTGGAAAATATACCCAGGAGGGCCTTTGCCACTGCAGGAGCTGTAGTGGTCCTTAAAGGAATAGCTTCAGGATATCTTGTGGCATGGTCCACTACCACCAAGATAAACCTATTGCCTGAAGCAGTAGGAGGGTCAAGGGGGCCAACTATGTCAACCCCTACCCTTTCAAAGGGAACCCCAACCACAGGCAGTGGGATAAGGGGTGCCTTTGGAGTGCCACCTGTCTTGCCACTGGCTTGACAGGTTTCACAGGACTTACAAAATTCCTTTGTGTCCTCAGACATCCTAGGCCAATGAAGCAATGGTACCAATCTGTCCCAAGTTTTCATTTGACCCAGGTGCCCAGCTAAGGGAATGTCATGTGCCAGTGTTAGGAGGAACTTTCTGTACTCCTGAGGAATCACTAATCTCCTGGCAGCTCCAGGTTTAGGATCCCTATGCTCAGTGTACAAGAGGTTGTCCTCCCAGTAAACTCTGTGAGAGTCACTGACATCCCCATTAGCCTGTTTGACAGCTTGCTGTCTGAGACCCTCTAATGTGGGACAGGTTTGCTGTGCCACACTCAGCTCCTCCCTGGCAGGCCCCCCTTCACCCAAAAGCTCAGCAGTGTCTGCTTCCAGCTCCTCTGGTGTAGGTTCTGCACAGGGAGGGAATTCTTCTTCCTCAGAAGTAGAATCCACTGTAGAGGGAGGGATAGTAGGAAGTGGTTTGCTTCTACTAGCCCTAGCTTTAGGGAGCACTTGGTCCATTGTTCCAGGATCCAAGCTTCCCTGTCCTTTTTGCTTTTTGGCCTGAGCCCTTGTCAAAGCAAAAATATGCCCTGGAATGCCCAGCATTGCTGCATGGGCCTCCAACTCCACATCTGACCAAGCTGATGTCTCCAAATCATTCCCTAATAGACAGTCTACAGGTAAATCTGAAGCTACCACAACTTTCTTTGGACCAGTTACCCCCCCCAGTTGAGATTTACAACAGCCATGGGGTGGCTTTGTGTTATGTTGTGAGCATCGGTTACTTGGTACTGGTGTCCAAGTATGTGTTGTTCAGGGTGCACCAGTTTCTCAATCACCATTGTGACACTGGCACCTGTGTCCCTGTAGGCCTGGACCTCAACACCATTTATTAGGGTTAGTTGCTTGTACTTCTCCAAGTTATGGGGGCAAGCAACCAAAGTGGCTAAATCAATAGCCCCTTCAGAGACTAAAGTAGCCTCTGTGGTCTCCCTAATCAGACCAACCCCAACTAAATTACCAAAAGTGAGCCCAGCTACTCCCTTGGATTGGCTATTAGTAGGTTTGCTCCCACCACCACTGCTATTAGTAGGGACACTAGGTGTAGCAGTAGGGGTTGTAGTGGTAGGAGCTGTGGTGCCTTTCTTTGGACAACTGGGATCTGTTGTCCAATGGCCTTTTATTTTACATAAATAGCACCATGGTTTCTTTTCCTTGTTCTGATTAAAGGAGGATTTGGGCCCACCACCCCCACCAGAGTGTTTTTGTGGGCCTGATGAAGACTCATTTTTAGATTTGTCCCCACCCTTGTCAGAAGACTTACCATCCTTCTTTTTGTTGCCATCTTTGTCACCCCCTGTATGAACTTTTCTGTTCACTCTTGTTCTGACCCATTTGTCTGCCTTCTTTCCCAATTCTTGGGGGGAGGTCAGATCAGAGTCCACCAAGTACTGGTGCAACAAATCAGACACACAATTATTAAGAATATGCTCTCTCAGGATTAAGTTATACAGGCTGTCATAATCAGTAACTTTACTGCCATGTAACCACCCCTCCAAGGCCTTCACTGCCTGGTCAATGAAATCAACCCAGTCTTGTGAAGACTCCTTTTTGGTCTCTCTGAACTTTATCCTGTACTGTTCAGTGGTTAAGCCATAACCATCCAGGAGTGCATTCTTAAGAACTTGGAAATTATTGGCATAATTTTCTTTCACTGTAAGGAGCCTATCCCTACCTTTTCCACTAAATGATAGCCATAGGATAGCAGCCCACTGCTTTTGAGGGACATCCTGTACAGCACAGGCCCTCTCAAGTGCAGCAAACCACTTGTTAATGTCATCCCCCTCCTTATAAGGGGGAACTATCTTGTGCAGATTCCTGGAATCATGCTCTTTTGCAGGATGACTATGGGGAATACTGCTGCTGCCACCATGGGTATCTAAACCCAACTTCTGTCTTTCCCTCTCTATTTCTAAAGACTGTCTATCCAAATCCAGCTGTTGCTTCTTGAGCTTCAGTCTGGTTTGTTCCACTCTCAATCTATTGAGCTCCCTTTCTAACAATCTGTCATCAGGGTGGGTGGGAGGGACATTTCTAGATACAGAGGTATGATGGGAATGAACAGAAGGAGACCTGTCCCTTACAGAGGGCACCCTAACAGCTTGGCTACCAGCATAATGTGAGAGCACATCATCAGTATGATGTGATTCAACCTCTGTACCAACTATGCTAGACTGTCTAGTAATGGGCAGGCTGAGAAGTTTCTTTCCTGAACCTTTTCCTGGGGGAGTCCCTGGATCAGATTGAGAACCATTAGCTACTTTTTCTACAGATTGGGCACTTATGGCCTTATCCTGTACTCTAAGCATATTAATTAACAGTTCTAAGGAAGGATTCTTCCCTACACTCAAACCTCTCTCTATGCAGAGACTCCTTGCTCCTTTCCAGCTAAGGTGATCATATGCAAGTTTGGACAGTTCAACATTTTTTCCTGTGCCAGACATTTTTTAGAGAGAGTTAAAGTGATAGAAAAAGAGAAAAAAGTTTTCAGAACTTTTTGGAAAGACAGAAAAAAACTTTTTAAACTTTTAAGAACTTTTTTGAAAGTTTAGAAGTACTTTTCAGCACTTAGAAAAGAGTGAAAAGAGGAAATGCAAAACTTTTTGGCTATGTGTATATACACTGACCTTGTTTTGTATATTTTTCTCTTATGAAAAGTACAATGACAAGAGTGGTAAGTAGTCTCAAGCACTTATCCCACCACTGCACAACCAATGTAGGAGGCTGGACTGGCTTGTAGTGAGTACCAAGGGGTACTTGCACCTTGCACCAGGCCCAGTTATCCCTTATTAGTGTATAGGGTGTCTAGCAGCTTAGGCTGATAGATAATGGTAGCTTAGCAGAGCAGCTTAGGCTGAACTAGGAGACGTGTGAAGCTACTACAGTACCACCTAGTGTCATATGCACAATATCATAAGAAAACACAATACACAGTTATACTAAAAATAAAGGTACTTTATTTTTATGACAATATGCCAAAGTATCTTAGAGTGTACCCTCAGTGAGAGGATAGGAAATATACACAAGATATATATACACAATAGCAAAAATATGCAGTATAGTCTTAGAAAACAGTGCAAACAATGTATAGTTACAATAGGATGCAATGGGGAGACATAGGGATAGGGGCAACACAAACCATATACTCCAAAAGTGGAATGCGAACCACAAATGGACCCCAAACCCATGTGACCTTGTAGAGGGTCGCTGGGACTATTAGAAAATAGTGAGAGTTAGAAAGATAACCCTCCCCAAGACCCTGAAAAGTGAGTGCAAAGTGCACTAAAGTTCCCCTAAGGACAAAATAGTTGTGTTAGAGGGAAAATGCAAGGAAAACACAAATCAGCAATGCAACAACGATGGATTCCTGACTGAGGGTACCTGTGGAACAAGGGGACCAAGTCCAAAAGTCACAAGCAACTCGGAGATGGGCAGATGCCCAAGAAATGCCAGCGGTTGGTGCAAAGAAGCTCTTACTAGGCTGAAGAGCTGTGAATACTGCAGGAACGACAAGGGCTAGAGACTTCCCCTTTGGAGGATGGATCCCCCACGCCTTGGAGAGTCGTGCAGAAGTGTTTTCCCGCCGGATGGACGCCAACAAGCCTTGCTACACGCAAATCGTGCGTTTGGCGTTTTTGGACGCTGCTGGGGCCCAGGAGGGACCAGGAGGTCGCAAATTGGACCTGCAGAGAGAGGGGACGTCGAGCAAGACAAAAAGCCCTCACTGAAGCAGGTAGCACCCGGAGAAGTGCCAGAAACAGGCACTACGAGGATGCGTGAAACGGTGCTCACCGAAGTTGCACAAAGGAGTGCCACGTCGCCGGAGACCAACTTAGAAAGTCGTGCAATGCAGGTTAGAGTGCCGTGGACCCAGGCTTGGCTGTGCATGAAGGATTTCCGCCGGAAGTGCACAGGGGCCGGAGTAGCTTGCAAAGTCGCGGTTCCCACCAATGCAGCCCAGCGAGGTGAGGCAAGGACTTACCTCCACCAAACTTGGGCTGAAGAGTCACTGGACTGTGGGGGTCACTTGGACGGTGTCGCTGGATTCGAGGGACCTCGCTCGTCGTGCTGAGAGGAGACCCAAGGGACCGGTAATGCAGCTTTTTGGTGCCTGCGGTTGCAGGGGGAAGATTCCGTCGACCCACGGGAGATTTCTTCGGAGCTTCTGGTGCAGAGAGGAGGCAGACTACCCCCACAGCATGCACAAGCAGGAAAACAGTCGAGAAGGCGGCAGGATCAGCGTTACAGAGTTGCAGTAGTCGTCTTTGCTACTATGTTGCAGGTTTGCAGGCTTCCAGCGCGGTCAGCGGTCGATTCCTTATCAGAAGGTGAAGAGGGAGATGCAGAGGAACTCGGCTGAGCTCATGCATTCGTTATCTAAAGTTTCCCCAGAGACAGAGACCCTAAATAGCCAGAAAAGAGGGTTTGGCTACCTAGGAGAGAGGAAAGGCTACTAACACCTGAAGGAGCCTATCACAAGGAGTCTCTGACGTCACCTGGTGGCACTGGCCACTCAGAGCAGTCCAGTGTGCCAGCAGCACCTCTGTTTCCAAGATGGCAGAGGTCTGGAGCACACTGAGGAGCTCTGGACACCTCCCAGGGGAGGTGCAGGTCAGGGGAGTGGTCACTCCCCTTTCCTTTGTCCAGTTTCGCGCCAGAGCAGGGGCTAAGGGGTCCCTGAACCGGTGTAGACTGGCTTATGCAGAATTGGGCACATCTGTGCCCAAGAAAGCATTTCCAGAGGCTGGGGGAGGCTACTCCTCCCCTGCCTTCACACCATTTTCCAAAGGGAGAGGGTGTCACACCCTCTCTCAGAGGAAGCTCTTTGTTCTGCCATCCTGGGCCAGGCCTGGCTGGACCCCAGGAGGGCAGCTGCCTGTCTGAGGGGTTGGCAGCAGCAGCTGCAGTGAAACCCCAGGAAGGGCAGTCTGGCAGTACCAGGGTCTGTGCTACAGACCACTGGGATCATGGAATTGTACCAACAATGCCAGGATGGCATAGAGGGGGCAATTCCATGATCATAGACATGTTACATGGCCATATTCGGAGTTACCATGGTGAAGCTACATATAGGTAGTGACCTATATGTAGTGCACGCGTGTAATGGTGTCCCCGCACTCACAAAGTTCAGTGAATTGGCTCTGAACAATGTGGGGGCACCTTGGCTAGTGCCAGGGTGCCCTCACACTAAGTAACTTTGCACCTAACCTTTACCAGGTAAAGGTTAGACATATAGGTGACTTATAAGTTACTTAAGTGCAGTGTAAAATGGCTGTGAAATAACGTGGACGTTATTTCACTCAGGCTGCAGTGGCAGGCCTGTGTAAGAATTGTCAGAGCTCCCTATGGGTGGCAAAAGAAATGCTGCAGCCCATAGGGATCTCCTGGAACCCCAATACCCTGGGTACCTCAGTACCATATACTAGGGAATTATAAGGGTGTTCCAGTAAGCCAATGTAAATTGGTAAAAATGGTCACTAGCCTGTCAGTGACAATTTGGAAAGAAATGAGAGAGCATAACCACTGAGGTTCTGATTAGCAGAGCCTCAGTGAGACAGTTAGTCACTACACAGGTAACACATTCAGGCACACTTATGAGCACTGGGGCCCTGGGTTACCAGGGTCCCAGTGACACATACCACTAAAACAACATATATACAGTGAAGAATGGGGGTAACATGCCAGGCAAGATGGTACTTTCCTACAGCGTGCATGCAGTGGTCGCTCCGACATCCAGCTCCCCTCTCAGCCGTGTCTTTCTTGTGGCATCCGGCCCGTGCCCCTCGACAACTTCCACACTAGTGAGCCTCTCCGTATCGGCCGTAGAAGAACTGCAGAAATGCGCAACAATAGTGTAGCAGCGCCGCGCCGCGTGCCTTGTCCGATTTATCAGGGTGATTTAAGCGTTGGTGCTTATTGCGCACAACCACGATGTCGGTGTCGTCTACGGGTTTCAGCGCATTCAGCGGCGGGGGCACGATCTCACCTCCCTCGTTTCTTTAGGCCCTTTGCTCCGTACCACCCCGTCGAGCACGTCCATGTCTAAGCGTTTTTGAGCCCTCGTCGCTAGGTGTTACCGCTCGCCCAGGGCCTAGCTCCGCAAGTGGTCTCGGCGTTGGTAGTGGCGTTAGCAGTGGCGCGAGTCAGGGCCCCGATATATGTCTCGGGGTCGTGCGCCCCTCACCTCCGTCTTGTCCAGTTCCGGCGGCCGGATTTCTCCCGATTCGAGTAGGCCCGCGTGTGGGCGCCGCCTCGGCTCCTTTGCGGGTCGTCCGGTCTGCGCTCGCTGTGTCGTGGGTTTCCGCTGTACGGTCTTACTTATTGTGTTTTCTATATTGCACTCATTTTCAGCAGTTTTCATGTGCAATATCTGGGATTTTGTTGCTTTATCAGGATCTTTTGCCGGCTGTGGACGGAGCTCTCTTTAGTGCGTCCTTTCACGTCGCCATCTTGGCCACGCCCCCCGAAGTTGCTTGTACTTATACCTATTAAGGGGACAAGCAACCAAGGTGGCCAAATCAATGTCACCTTCAGTGACTAACACAGCCTCTGTGGTCTCCCTAACAAGACCAACCCCAACTAAATTACCAAAAGTGAGCCCAGCTACTCCCTTGGATTGGCTATTAGTAGGTCTGCTCCTACTACCACTGCTATTACTAGGGGGGCACTTGAGGTTGCAGTAGGGGTTGTGGTAGTGGGAGGCTTGGTGCTTTTCTTTGGACAACTGGCATCAGTTGTCCAATGGCCTTTTACTTTACATAAATAGCACCACGGTTTCTTTACCTGATTAGAAGAGGATTTGGACCCACCACCCCCACCAGAGTGTTTTTGTGGGCCTGATGAAGACTAATTTTTAGATTTGTCCCCACCTTTGACAGAAGACTTACCATCCTTCTTCTTGCCACCCTTGTCACCCCCTGTATGAACTTTTCTGTTCACT
The DNA here is from genome assembly GCF_031143425.1 of Pleurodeles waltl. Lineage (NCBI taxonomy): Eukaryota > Metazoa > Chordata > Amphibia > Caudata > Salamandridae > Pleurodeles > Pleurodeles waltl. Next base: position 854,809,439 of record NC_090444.1, read on the forward strand.
CTTGTTCTGACCCATTTGTCTGCCTTCTTTCCCAATTCTTGGGGAGAGGTCAGATCTAAGTCCACTAGGTATTGGTGTAACAAATCAGACACACAGTTATTCAGAATATGCTCTCTCAGGATTAGATTGTACAGGCTTTCATTGTCAGAAACTTTACTGTCATGTAACCACCCCTCCAAGGCCTTCACTGAATAGTAAAAAAAGTCTACCCAGTCTTGTGAGGACTCTTTTCTGGTTTCTCTGAACTTAATCCTGTATTGTTCAGTGGGTAAGCCAAATCCATCCAAGAGTGCATTCTTCAAAACTGTAAAATTATTGTCATCACTTTCCTTCACAGTAAGGAGCCTATCCCTACCCTTTCCACTGACAGATAGCCATAGGATAGCAGCCCACTGCCTTTGAGGGACCCCCTGTACCATACAGGCCCTCTCAAGTGCAGCAACCACTTGTTAATGTCATCCCCATCCTTGTAAGGGGGAACTATCTTATGCAGATTCCTAGAATCATGCTCTCTCACAGGATTGCTATCTGTAATACTGCTGCTGCCACCATGGGGTCCAAACCCCAACCTCTGTCTCTCTTTTTCTAAGTCTAGGGATTCCCTGTCTAGAGCCAGCTGTTGCTGTTTAAGCTTCAGCCTGGACTCTTCCACTCTCAACTTATTGAGTTCCCTTTCTAACATCCTGTCATCAGGGTGGGTGGGTTGGGAATGGTTTGACACAGAAGAATGATGTGAATGAACAGAGGGAGACCTGTCCCTAACAGTTGGCAATCTGGCCTGCAGGAACAAAAACATCCCTACTGTGACGGGAGCTTCTATTACTACCAGCATTGCCAGGTGGTCTGCTAAGGGGCAGATTAGGAAGGGAACCCTGTAACACTCCTTCAAGGGCATCCCCTGAGTCAGAGTGTGAGCTATCTACCAAATTGAAGATGAGGGGCCACCCTGGACCTTATCATTCTCAATAAGCATATTAGACAGTAACTCTCTAGAAAGGTTCTTTCCTACCACTAAACCTCTATCAATGCAGAGACTCCTTAGGTTCTTAAACTTAAGGTGGTCATAAGTAGTATTGACCAAATTAAGAGGGGTTCCTACACCAGACATGATAGAAAAAGGTTTAGGGACAGATAAAAGAGAGAAAAAGTTTTAGGACTTTTTAAAGAACAGGAAAAAAAAACATTTTCAACTTTTTGAAACTTTTTGAAAGTTTAGGAGTACTTTTCAGCACTTAGCAGATAGTGTAAGAGAAGAAAAGCAAAACTTTTTGGTTAGGTGTACATACAATGAACTCGTTTTGTATATTATTCTCTTATGAAAAGTACACAATGACAAAGTGGTAAGTAGTTGCAAGTACTTATCCCACCGCTGCACAACCAATGTAGGAGTCTGGTCTGGCTTGTAGTGGGTACCAAGGGGTTCTTACACTCTGTACCAGGTCCAGTTATCCCTTATTAGTGTAGAAGAGGTGTTTCTAGCAGCTTAGGCTGATCGAAGTTAGCAATAGCAGAGCAGCTTAGGCTGAACTAGGAGACATGCAAAGCTCCTACTATACCACTGGTGTCATATGCACAATATCATAAGAAAACACAATACACAGATATACTAAAAATAAAGGTACTTAATTTTTATGACAACATGCCAAAAGTATCTCAGTGAGTACCCTCAGTATGAGGATGCCAAATATACACAAGATATATGTACACAATACCAAAAATATGCAGTAATAGCAAAAGGAAGTAATGCAAGCAGTGTAAAGTTACAATAGATTGCAATAGGAGCACATAGGTATAGGGGCAACACAAACCATATACTCCAAAAGTGGAATGCGAACCACGAATGGACCCCAAACCTATGTGAGCATCTGAGGGTCGCTGGGACTGTAAGAAAACAGTGAGGGTTAGAAAAATAGCCCACCCCAAGACCCTGAAAAGTAGGTGTAAAGTGCACCTATAACCCCCAGAGAGCACAGAAGTCGTGATAGGGGGTTTCTGCAAGGAAGACCAACACCAGCAAAACAACCAAAGTGGATTTCCAGACCTGAGTACCTGTGGAACAAGGGGACCAAGTCCAAGAGCTGCGACAATGTCGAGAGTGGGCAGGTGCCCAGGAAATGCCAGCTGAGGGTGCAAAGAAGCTGCCACCGGATGGAAGAAGCTTTGGTTTCTGCAAGAACAAAGAGGACTAGGAAATTCCCCTTTGGAGGATGGATGTACCACATCGTGAAGAAGCTTGCAGAGGTGTTCCCACACAGAAAGACTGCAAACAAGCCTTGCTAGTTGCAAGGGTCTCGTTAAGGGTTTTTGGATGCTGCTGTGGCCCAGGAGGGACCAGGATGTCGCCACTTGGATGAGGAGACAGAAGGGGTGCCCAGCAAGTCAGGGAGCCCTCACAGAAGCAGGCAGCACCCGCAGAAGTACCGGAACAGGCACTTGGAAGAGGAGTGAACTGGAGTCCACCCGAAGACACAAAAGGGAGTCCCATGACGCCGGAGGACAACTCAGAAGGTTGTGCACTGCAGGTTAGAGTGTCGGCGACCCAGGCTTGGCTGTGCACAAAGGAAATCCTGGAAGAGTGCACAGGAGCAGCTGCAAATCACGCGGTACTCAGCAATGCAGTCTAGCGTGGGGAGGCAAGGACTTAAGTCCACCAAACTTGGACTGAAGAGTCACTGGACTGTGGGAGTCACTTGGACAGAGTTGCTGAGTTCCAGGGACCACGCTCGTCGTGCTGAGAGGGGACCCAGAGGACCGGTGATGCAGTCTTTTGTTGCCTGCGGTTGCAGGGGGAGGATTCCGTCGCCCCACTGGAGATTTCTTCAGAGCTGCTGGTGCAGAGAGGAGACAGGCTACCCCCAGAGAATGCACCACCAGGAAACATTCGAGAAGGCGGCAGGAGAGGCGATACAAGGTTGCAGTAGTCGTCTTTGCTACTTTGGTGCGGTTTTGCAGGCGTCCTGAGCAGTCAGCGGTCGATCCTTTGGCAGAAGGTGAAGAGAGAGATGCAGAGGAACTCTGGTGAGCTCTTGCATTCGGTATCTGAAGAATTCCCCAAAGCAGAGACCCTAAATAGCCAGAAAAGGAGGTTTGGCTACTTAGGAAGGAGGATAGGCTAGTAAGAAAGGTAAGAGCCTATCAGAAGGAGTCTCTGACGTCACCTGATGGCACTGGCCACTCAGAGCAGTCCAGTGTGCCAGCAACACCTCTGTTTCCAAGATGGCAGAGGTCTGGAGCACACTGGACTGCTCTGAGTGGCCAGTGCCAGCAGGTTTCGTCAGAGACTCCTTCTGATAGGTTCCGTCAGGTGTTGCTAGCCTATCCTCTCTCCTAAGTAGCCAAACCCTCTTTTCTGGCTATTTAGGGTCTCTGCTTTGGGGAATTCCTTAGATAACGAATGCAAGAGCGCATCAGAGTTCCTCTGCACATCTCTCTTCACCTTCTGCCAAGGAATCGACTGCTGACCGCGCTGGAAGCCTGCAAAACTGCAACAAAGTAGCAAAGACGACTACTGCGACCTTGTAACGCTGATCCTGCCGCCTTCTCGACTGTTTTCCTGGTGGTGCATGCTGTGGGGGTAGTCTGCCTCCTCTCTGCACTAGAAGCTCCGAAGAAATCTCCTGTGGGTTGACGGAATCTTCCCCCTGCTACCGCAGGCACCAAAGAACTGCATCACCGGTCCCCTGGGTCTCCTCTCAGCACGACGAGCGAGGTCCCTTGAATCCAGCAACTGTGTCCAAGTGACTCCCACAGTCCAGTGACTCTTCAGTCTAAGTTTGTTGGAGGTACGTCCTTGCCTCCCCACGCTAGACTGCATTGCTGGGAACCGCGTGTTTTGCAGCTACTCTGGCTCCTGTGCACTCTCCGAGGATTTCCTTTGTGCACAGCCAAGCCTGGGTCCCCGGCACTCTAACCTGCTTTGCACAACCTCCTGAATTGTCCTCCGGCGGCGTGGGACTCTCTTGTGCAACTTCGGGTGAGCACCGATTCACTCCACTTCGTAGTGCCTGTTCCGGCACTTCTGCGGGTGCTCCTTGCTTCTGAGTGGGCTCTTTGTCTTGCTGGACGCCCCCTCTGTCTCCTCACGCAATTGGCGACATCCTGGTCCCTCCTGGGCCACAGCAGCATCCAAAAACCCTAACCGCACGATTTGCAGCTAGCAAGGCTTGTTGGCGGTCTTTCGGTGGGAAAACACTTCTGCACGACTCTTCACGACGTGGGACATACATCCTCCAAAGGGGAAGTTTCTAGCCCTTGTTGTTCTTGCAGAATCCTCAGCTTCTACTGCCTAGTAGCGTCTTCTTTGCACCCACAGCTGGCATTTCCTGGGCATCTGCCCATCTCCGACTTGCTTGTGACTTTTGGACTTGGTCCCCTTGTTCCATGGGTACCCTCGACTGGAAATCCATCGTTGTTGCATTGCTGGTTTGTGTCTTTCCTGCAGAATTCCCCTATCACAACTTCTGTGCTCTTTGGGGAACTTTAGTGCACTTTGCACTCACTTTTCAGGGTCTTGGAGAGGGTTATTTTTCTAACTCTCACTATTTTCTAATAGTCCCAGCGACCCTCTACAAGGTCACATAGGTTTGGGGTCCATTCGTGGTTCGCATTCCACTTTTGGAGTATATGGTTTGTGTTGCCCCTATCCCTATGTGTCCCCATTGCATCCTATTGTAACTATACATTGTTTGCACTGTTTTCTAAGACTATACTGCATATTTTTGCTATTGTGTATATATATCTTGTGTATATTTCCTATCCTCTCACTGAGGGTACACTCTAAGATACTTTGGCATATTGTCATAAAAATAAAGTACCTTTATTTTTAGTATAACTGTGTATTGTGTTTTCTTATGATATTGTGCATATGACACTAAGTGGTACTGTAGGAGCTTCACTCGTCTCCTAGTTCAGCCTAAGCTGCTCTGCTAAGCTACCATTATCTATCAGCCTAAGCTGCTAGACACCCTATACACTAATAAGGGATAACTGGGCCTGGTGCAAGGTGCAAGTACCCCTTGGTACTCACTACAAGCCAGTCCAGCCTCCTACAGAACCTCCTGTAGTACCCAGTGAGGCCTTAGAAGGCTCTCACCTGAGTCTGAGTTGTAGGGGGAACCCAATCTATGATAGTTTGGATTTTCCCCTGAAGTGGTGCAATCTGTTCTCCACCTACCAGGTGTCCCAGATAAACCACTTTCCCCTGCCCTATCTGGCACTTTGAAGCCTTGATAGTGAGGCCTACCTTTTGCAGGGCCTCCAAAACTTTCCATAGGTGGACCAGGTGATCATTCCAGCTGGAGCTAAAGACAGCTATATCATCTAGATATGCTGCACTGAAAGCCTCCAACCCTTGCAGGACTGTATTCACCAACCTCTGAAAAGTGGCAGGTGCATTTTTCAAACCAAAGGGCATTACTGTGAATTGGTAGTGCCCTCCAATGGTGGAAAATGCCGTTTTTGCTTTAGCATCCTCTGATAACTTGATCTGCTAATACCCTGCAGTCAAATCAAAGGTGCTTAGATACTTGGCAGATGCCAGTGTATCTATTAGCTCGTCTGCCCTGGGTATAGGGTGAGCATCCGTTTTAGTTACCTGGTTGAGACCTCTGTAGTCTACACAAAATTTCATTTCCCTTTTCCCAACTTTGGAATGAGGCTTTGGTACAAGTACCACAGGAGAGGCCCATGGACTTTCAGAGTGCTCAACTACTCCCAGTTCAAGCATTTTCTGAACTTCTTGCTTTATGCAGTCTCTGACATGGTCAGGCTGCCTATAGATATTACTTTTGACAGGCAAGCTGTCTCCAGTATCTATAGTGTGCTCACACCAAGAAGTGGTGCCTGGCACAGTAGAAAAGAGTTCAGAAAACTGACCCATGAGATTTATGCAGTGGTCTTTCTGCTCAGCAGTAAGACAATCTGCCAAAACTACAACTTCCACTAGAGCATCTTGTTCTGTGGAAGAGAAGAGATCAGGGAGAGGGTCACTCTCTTCTTCCTGTCCTTCATTTGTTGCCATGAGCAGGGTGAGATCAGCCCTGTCATAGTAGGGTTTCAGGCGATTGACATGGAGCACCCTAAGGGGACTCCTGGCAGTGCCCAAGTCAACTAAATAGGTGACTTCTCCCTTTTTCTCAACAATAATGTGGGGTCCACTCTATTTGTCTTGGAGTGCTCTTGGGGCCACAGGCTCCAAGACCCACACTTTCCGCCCTGGTTGGTACTGAATCAGAACAGCCTTCTGGTCATGCCATTGCTTTTGGAGCTCTTGGCTGGCCTGAAGGTTTTTACTGGCCTTTTTTTATATACTCAGCCATTCTAGATCTTAGGCCAAGTACATAGTCCACCATGTCTTGCTTAGGAGCTTTTAAAGGTTGTTCCCAACCCTCCTTTACAAGTGTTAGAGGACCTCTTACAGGGTGTCCAAATAGGAGTTCAAAGGGGCTGAAGCCCACTCCTTTTTGGGGTACCTCCCTGTAAGCAAAAAGGAGGCAAGGTAACAGGACATCCCATCTCCTCCGGAGTTTTTCAGGGAGTCCCATTATCATTCCTTTGAGAGTTTTATTAAACCTCTCCACCAGTCCATTTGTTTGTGGATGATAGGGCGTGGTGAACTTGTATGTCACACCACATAACTTCCACATGGCCTTTAAGTAAGCAGACATGAAGTTGCTACCCCTGTCTGATACCACCTCTTTTGGGAAGCCCATCCTGGAAACGATTCCCAGGAGGGCCTTTGCCACTGCAGGAGCTGTAGTGGTCCTTAGAGGAATTGCTTCAGGATATCTGGTGGCATGGTCCACTACCACCAAGATAAACCTATTGCCTGAAGCAGTAGGAGGGTCAAGAGGGCCAACTATGTCAACTCCTACCCTGTCCCATGTTTTCATTTGTCCCAAATGTCCAGCCAAGGGAATGTCGTGTTCTAGAGTTAGGAGGAACTCTCTGTATTGCAGGGGAATAACAAATCTCCTGGCAGCTCCAGGTTTTGGGTCCCTTGCCTCTGTATACAAGAGGTTGTCCTCCCAGTAAACTCTGTGAGAGTCACTGACGTCCCCATTTTGCTGTTTGACAGCTTGCTGTCTTAGACCCTCTAGTGTGGGACAGGTCTGCTGTGCCACACTCAGCTCCTCCCTGACAGGCCCCCCTCCACCCAAAAGCTCAGCAGTGTCTGCTTCCAGCTCCTCTGGTGAAGGTTCTGCACAGTGTGGAAATTCTTCTTCCTCAGAAGTTGAATCCACTGTAGAGGGAGGGATAGTAGGTAGTGTTTTACCTTTACTAACCCTACCTTTAGGGAGCACTTGGTCCATTGTTCCAGGATCCAAGTCACCCTGTCCTTTTTGGTTTTTGGCCTGAGCCCTTGTCAAAGCAAAAATATGCCCAGGAATGCCCAGCATTGCTGCATGAGCCTCCAACTCCACTTCTGCCCAAGCTGATGTCTCTAAATTGTTTCCTAGTAGACAGTCTACAGGTAAATCTGAGGCAACCACAACTTTCTTTGGACCGGTAACCCCCCCCCAGTTGAGATTCACAAGAGTGTTGTTATGAGCATCAGTCACTTGGTACTGGTGACCAAGTAGGTGTTGTTCAGGGTGGACCAGTTTCTCTATTACCATGGTAACACTGGCACCTGTAGGCCTGAACCTCAACACCATTTATCAGGGGAAGTTGCTTGTACTTATCCATATTAAGGGGATAAGCAACCAAGGTGGCCAAATCAATGGCCCCCTCAGAGACTAACACAGCCTCTCTGGTCTCCCTAACAAGACCAACCCCAACTAAATTACCAAAAGTGATCCCAGCTACTCCCTTGGATTGGCTATTAGTAGGTTTGCTCCCACCACCACTGCTATTACTAGGGGCACTAGGTGTAGCAGTAGGGGTTGTAGTAGTGGGAGGCTTGGTGCTTTTCTTTGGACAACTGGGATCAGTTGTCCAATGGCCTTTTACTTTACATAAATAGCACCATGGATTCTTTACTTGATTAAAAGAGGATTTGGACCCACCACCCCCACCAGAGTGTTTTTGTGGGCCTGATGAAGACTCATTTTTAGATTTGTCCCCACCCTTGTCTGAAGATTTACCATCCTTCTTCTTGCCATCCTTGTCACCCCCTGTATGAACTTTCCTGTTCACCCTTGTTCTGACCCATTTGTCTGCCTTATTTCCCAATTCTTGGGGAGAGGTCAGATCAGGGTCTACCAGGTACTGGTGCAACAAATCAGACACACAATTATTAAGAATATGCTCTCTCAGGATTAAGTTACACAGGCTTTCATAGTCAGAAACTTTACTGCCATGTAACCACCCCTCCAAGGCCTTCACTGAATGGTCAACAAAGTCTACCCAGTCTTGTGAAGACTCCTTTTTGGTTTCTCTGAACTTGATCCTGTACTTTTCAGTGGTTAAGCCATAACCATCTAGGAGTGCATTCTTAAGAACTGTAAAATTATTGGCATCACTTTCCTTAACAGTAAGGAGCCTATCCCTACCCTTTCCACTGAAAGATAGCCATAGGATAGCATTCCACTTCCTTTGAGGGACCCCCTGTACAACACAGGCCCTCTCAAGTGCAGCAAACCACTTGTTAATGTCATCCCCCTCCTTGTAAGGGGGAACTATCTTGTGCAGATTCCTAGAATCATGCTGTTTTACAGGATTACTATCTGTAATACTGCTGCTGCCACCATGGGGTCCAATCCCCAACCTCTGCCTTTCTTTTTCTAAGTCAAATGCTTCCCTGTCTAGATCCAGCTGTTGCTTTTTAAGCTTCAGCCTGGACTCTTCCACTCTCAATCTATTGAGTTCCCTTTCTAACACTCTGTCATCAGGGTGGGTGGGTTGGGCATGCTTAGACACAGAAGAATGGTGTTAAAGGACAGAGGGAGACCTGTCCCTAACAGATGCCACCCTAACAACCTGTCCTAAAGGAGTGACATCCCTACTGTGATGAGAGCTCACATTAGTACCAGCCATGCTAGGTGGCCTGCTAAGGGGCAGGTTGAGAAGGTTCCCATCTAACATTCTTGCTGGGGCTACCCCAGAGTCAGAGTGTGAACCATCAGCTAATCTCTCACCAGATGTGCCAGCTAAGGTCTTATCATGTTCAATGAGCATATTAACCAACAATTCTCTAGAGGGATTCCTCCCTACCCCTAAACGTCTATCAATGCAGAGACTCCTTGCACCTTTCCAGTTAAGGTGGTCATAAGCTGTGCTGGCCAGATCCAGAGTTTGACCTGTACCAGACATGATAGAAAAAGGTTTAAGGGACAGAAAAAGAAAGAAAACGTTTCAGAACTTTTTAATGAACAGAAAAAAAAACTTTTTCTACTTTTAAGAAAACTTGTTGAAAGTTTTAGAGGTACTTTTCAGCACTTAGCAAAAGAGTAAGAGAAGAAAAGCAAAACTTTTTGGTTAGGTGTACATACACTGAACTTGTTTTGTATATTTTTCTCTTATGAAAAGTACAAAATGACAAAGTGGTAAGTAGTTGCAAGTACTTATCCCAACGCTGCACAACCAATGTAGGAGGCTGGCCTAGTTTGTAGTGGTACCAAGAGGTACTTACACTCTGCACCAGGTCCAGTTATCCCTAATTAGTGTAGAAGAGGTGTCTAGCAGCTTAGGCTGATAGAAAAGGTAGCTTAGCAGAGCAGCTTAGGCTGAACTAGGAGACGTGTAAAGCTCCTACTATACCACTGGAGTCATATGCACAATATCATAAGAAAACACAATACACAGATATACTAAAAATAAAGGTACTTTATTTTTATGACAATATGCCAAAAGTATCTCAGTGAGTACCCTCAGTATGAGGATAGCAAATATACACAAGATATATGTACACAATACCAAAATTATGCAGTAATAGCAATAGAAAACAGTGCAAGCAATGTACAGTCCCCATAGATTGCAATGAGAGCACATAAGTATAGGGGCAACACAAACCATATACTCTAGAAGTGGAATGCGAACCACAAATGGACCCCAATCCTATGTGAGCTTGTAGAGGGTCGCTGGGACTGTAAGAAAACAGTGAGGGTTAGAAAAATAGCCCACCCCAAGACCCTGAAAAGTAGGTGTAAAGTGCACCTAAGTTCCCCAGAGAGCACAGAAGTCATGATAGGGGAATTCTGCAAGGAAGACCAACAGCAGCAATGCAACAACAATGGATTTCCAGACAAGAGTACCTGTGGAACAAGGGGTCCAAGTCCAAGTCTAAGAGTCACACTCAAGTCGGGAGTGGGCAGATGCCCAGGAAATGCCAGCTGTGAGTGCAAAGAAGCTGCCACCGGATGGTAGAAGCTATGGATTCTGCAAGAACGAAGAGGACTAGGAACTTCCCCTTTGGAGGATGGATGTCCCACGTCGTGAAGAAGCTTGCAGAGGTGTTTTCGTGCAGAAAGACCGCAAACAAGCCTTGCTAGCTGCAAGGGTTGCGGTTAGGGTTTTTGGATGCTGCTGTGGCCCAGGAGGAACCAGGATGTCGTCAATTGGGTGAAGAGACAGAGGGGGCGTCCAGCAAGACAAAGAGCCCACTCAGAAGCAAGCAGCACCAGCAGAAGTGCTGGAACAGGCACTACGAAGAAGAGTGAACCGGAGCTCACCCGAAGTCACAAAAGAAGGTCCCACGATGCCGGAGGACAACTCAGGAGGTCGTGCACTGCAGGTTAGAGTGTCGGGGACCCAGGCTTGGCTGTGCACAAAGGAAATCCTGGAAGAGTGCACAGGAGCCGGAGCAGCTGCAAATCACACAGTACCCAGCAATGCAGTCTAGCGTGGGGAGGTAAGGACTTACCTCCACCAAACTTGGACTGAAGAATCACTGGACTGTGGGAGTCACTTGGACAGAGTTGCTGAGTTCCAGGGACCATGCTCGTCGTGCTGAGAGGGGACCCAGAGGACCGGTGATGCAGTCGTTTGGTGCCTGCGGTTGCAGGGGGGAGATTCCGTCGACCCACAGGAGATTTCTTCCGAGCTTCTAGTGCAGAGAGGAGGCAGACTACCCCCACAGCATGCACCACCAGGAAAACAGTTGAGAAGGCCTCAGGATCAGCGATACCAGGTTGCAGTAGTCGTCTTTGCTACTTTGTTGCGGTTTTGCAGGCGTCCAGAGCAGTCAGCGGTCGATTCCTTGGTAGAAGGTGAAGAGAGAGATGCAGAGGAACTCTGATGAGCTCTTGCGTTCGTTATCTAAAGAATTCCCCAAAGCAGAGACCCTAAATAGCCAGAAAAGGAGGTTTGGCTACCTAGGAAGGAGGATAGGCTAGCAACACAGGTAAGAGCCTATCAGAAGGAGTCTCTGACGTCACCTGCTGGCACTGGCCACTCAGAGCAGTACAGTGTGCCAGCAGCACCTCTGTTTCCAAGATGGAAGAGGTCTGGAGCACACTGGAGGAGCTCTCGGCACCTCCCATGGGAGGTGCAGGTCAGGGGAGTGGTCACTCCCCTTTCCTTTGTCCAGTTTCGTGCCAGAGAAGGCCTGGGGGATCCCCGAACTGGTGTAGACTGGCTTATGCAGAGATGGGCACCATCTGTGCCCATCAAAGCATTTCCAGAGGCTGGGGGAGGCTACTCTTCCCCAGCCCTGACACCTTTTTCCAAAGGGAGAGGGTGTAACACCCTCTCTCTGAGGAAGTCCATTATTCTGACCCATTTGTCTGCCTTCTTTCCCAATTCTTGGGGAGAGGTCAGATCTGAGTCCACTAGATATTGGTGCAACAAATCAGACACACAGTTATTAAGAATATGCTCTCTCAGGATTAAGTTACACATCTTTCATAGTCAGAAACTTTACTGCCATGTAACCACCCCTCCAAGGCCTTCACTGAATGGTCAACAAAGTCTACCCAGTCTTGTGAAGACTCCTTTTTGGTTTCTCTGAACTTGATCCTGTACTTTTCAGTGGTTAAGCCATAACCATCTAGGAGTGCATTCTTAAGAACTGTAAAATTATTGGCATCACTTTCCTTCACAGTAAGGAGCCCATCCCTACCCTTTCCACTGAAAGATAGCCATAGGATAGCATTCCACTTCCTTTGAGGGACCCCCTGTACAACACAGGCCCTCTCAAGTGCAGCAAACCACTTGTTAATGTCATCCCCCTCCTTGTAAGGGGGAACTATCTTGTGCAGATTCCTAGAATCATGCTCTTTTACAGGATTACTATCTGTAATACTGCTGCTGCCACCATGGGGTTGTAGGAGGCTGGACTGGCTTGTAGTGAGTACCAAGGGGTACTTGCACCTTGCACCAGGCCCAGTTATCCCTTATTAGTGTATAGGGTGTCTAGTAGCATAGGCTGATAGATAATGGTAGCTTAGCAGAGCAGCTTAGGCTGAACTAGGAGACGAGTGAAGCTCCTACAGTACCACTAGTGTCATATGCACAATATCATAAGAAAACACAATACACAGATATACTAAAAATAAAGGTACTTTATTTTTATGACAATATGCCAAAGTATCTCAGAGTGTACCCTCAGTATGAGGATAGCAAATATACACAAGATATATGTACACAATACCAAAATATGCAGTAATAGTATAAGAAAACAGTGCAAACAGTGTATAGTTACAATAGAATGCAATGGGGACACATAGGGATAGGGGCAACACAAACCATATACTCAAAGTGGAATGCGAACCACGAATGGACCCCAAACCTATGTGACCTTGTAGAGGGTCGCTGGGACTATTAGAAAATAGAAAGGGTTAGAAAAATAGCCCACCCCAAGACCCTGAAAAGTGAGTGCAAAGTGCACTAAAGTTCCCCAAAGGACATAGAAGTCGTGATAGGGGAATTCTGCAGGAAAGACACAAACCAACAATGCAACAACGATGGATTTCCAGTCGAGGGTACCTGTGGAACAAGGGGACCAAGTCCAAAAGTCACAAGCAAGTCGGAGCTGGGCAGATGCCCAGGAAATGCCAGCTGTGGGTGCAAAGAAGCTGCTACTGTACAGTAGAAGCTTAGGTTTCTGCAGGAACGACAAGGGCTAGAGACTTCCCCTTTGGAGGACGGATCCCCCACGCCGTGGAGAGTCGTGCAGAAGTGTTTTCCCGCCGAAAGACCGCCAACAAGCCTTGCTAGCTGCAAATAGTGCGGTAAGGATTTTTGGATGCTGCTGTGGCCCAGGAGGGACCAGAATGTCGCCAATTGCGTCAGGGGACAGAGGGGGCGTCAAGCAAGACAAGGAGCCCTCTCAGCAGCAGGCAGCACCCACAGAAGTGCCAGAAACAGGCACTACGAGGATGCGTGAAACGGTGCTCACCCGAAGTCGCACAAAGGAGTCCCACGTCGCCGGAGAACAACTTAGGAGGTCGTGCAATGCAGGTTAGAGTGCCGTGGACCCAGGCTGGACTGTGCACAAAGGATTTCCGCCGGAAGTGCACAGAGGCCGGAGTAGCTGCAAAAGTCGCGGTTCCCAGCAATGCAGTCTGGCGTGGGGAGGCAAGGACTTACCTCCAACAAACTTGGACTGAAGAGTCACTGGACTGTGGGAGTCACTTGGACAGAGTTGCTGGATTCAAGGGACCTCGCTTGTCATGCTGAGAGGAGACCCAGGGGATCGGTGATGCAGTTCTTTGGTGCCTGCGGTTGCAGGGGGACGATTCCGTCGACCCACGGGAGATTTCTTTGGAGCTTCTAGTGCAGAGAGGAGGCAGACTACCCCCACAGCATGCACCACCAGGAAAACAGTCGAGAAGGCGGCAGGATCAGCGTTACAGAGTTGCAGTAGTCATCTTTGCTACTTTGTTGCAGTTTTGCAGGCTTCCAGCGCGGTCAGCAGTCGATTCCTTGGCAGACGGTGAAGAGAGAGATGCAGAGGAATTCGGATGAGCTCTTGCATTCGTTATCTAAGGAATCCCAAGAGACAGAGACCCTAAATAGCCAAAAAAGAGGGTTTGGCTACCTAGGAGAGAGGATAGGCTTGCAACACCTGAAGGAGCCTATCAGAAGGAGTCTCTGACGTCACCTGATGGCACTGGCCACTCAGAGCAGTCCAGTGTGCCAGCAGCACCTCTGTTTCCAAGATGGCAGAGGTCTGGAGCACACTGGAGGAGCTCTGGGCACCTCCCAGGGGAGGTACAGGTCAGGGGAGTGGTCACTCCCCTTTCCTTTGTCCAGTTTCGCGCCAGAGCAGGGCTAAGGGGTCCCTGAACCGGTGTAGACTGGCTTATGCAGAAATGGGCACCAAATGTGCCCATGAAAGCATTTCCAGAGGCTGGGGGAGGCTACTCCTCCCCTGCCTTCACACCATTTTCCAAAGGGAGAGGGTGTAACACCCTCTCTCAGAGGAAGTCCTTTGTTCTGCCATCCTGGGCCAGGCCTGGCTGGACCCCAGGAGGGCAGAAGCCTGTCTGAGGGGTTGGCAGCAGCAGCAGCTGCAGTGAAACCCCAGGAAAGGCAGTTTGGCAGTACCAGGGTCTGTGCTACAGGCCACTGGGATCATGGGATTGTGCCAATTATGCCAGGATGGCATAGAGGGGGCAATTGCATGATCATAGACATGTTACATGGCCATATTCGGAGTTACCATTGTGAAGCTACATATAGGTAGTGACCTATATGTAGTGCACGGGTGTAATGGTGTCCCCGCACTCACAAAGTCCGGGGAATTGGCCCTGAACAATGTGGGGGCACCTTGGCTAGTGCCAGTGTGCCCTCACACTAAGTAACTTTGCACCTAACCTTTACCAGGTAAAGGTTAGACATATAGGTGACTTATAAGTTACTTCAGTGCAGTGTAAAATGGCTGTGAAATAACGTGGACGTTATTTCACTCAGGCTGCAGTGGCAGGCCTGTGTAAGAATTGTCAGAGCTCCCTATGGGTGGCAAAAGAAATGCTGCAGCCCATAGGGATCTCCTGGAACCCCAATACCCTGGGTACCTCAGTACCATATACTAGGGAATTATAAGGGTGTTCCAGTAAGCCAATGTAAATTGGTAAAATTGGTCACTAGCCTGTTAGTGACAATTTGTACAGAGAGAGCATAACCACTGAGGTTCTGGATAGCAGAGCCTCAGTGAGACAGTTAGGCATCACACAGGGAACACATACCTATAGGTCACAAACTTATGAGCACTGGGGTCCTGACTAGCAGGGTCCCAGTGACACATAACAAACATACTGAAAACATAGGGTTTTCACTATGAGCACTGGGCCCTGGCTAGCAGGATCCCAGTGAGACAGTGAAAACACCCTGACATACACTCACAAACAGGCAAAAAGTGGGGGTAACAAGGCTAGAAAGAGGCTACTTTCTCACACAACCCCCCCCAAACGAAGGACAATAAGGCTAACCTTGGCCAGTTGAGACTTTCTTGTGTAAGTGGTGATAAGTAGAGAGTAGCTCTGCAATAGACTGGTTACTCCCTTTATCATCCACTATATGGTTACTTCCCTGTGGGGATGTAAACCACCCTGTTTGAAGTTTTTTAGCTAAGCAACAATGTGAAGAGGTATTTTCAGAGTTTCTATCAGTAAGTTTTAGTTTAGAGCAGTGGGAATTATCCACTGAACCTATTTGTAATGATGGAAATGCCAGACAGGGATGCTGTCTCAGTAGAGCCATAGCTGGGCAAAAACTTTGTCCATATGGCTGGAAGAGAGAACAGGGATGCTGTTTCTCTTGAGTTGGAGCAGGGCAGGGATGCTGTCCTATGAGCTCCACACTAGGGCAGGGATGCTGTCCTAAGTGTTGTGAGGCAGTGCAGAGTTTCTGCACTAAAGTTTCTCTGGGAGGGTTGGAGGGATGCTCCATGTTAACTAAAATGGTGCTCTTTTTCTTACCAATGTTAGTTATCCCACAGAGAGGTACTTCTACCTCAGGGAGTCCAGCTTTGCCAGCTGATGATTCCCTTGGAACAGGTGCCACCCCAGGAGAGGTTTCTCCCACCACAGGAATGGTATCCTGAATGGCAGGGTGGTTAGGGGATACTGTGATACCCTTTTTACCTGTTGATGGAGAGGGATCCTGAGTTTTCAGGCCTTCTCTCCTTTGCTTTTTCATTTCAGTAGAAATGAGAGGGAACAATTCCTCTGGGATGCCCAGCATGGCTGCATGGGCATACAACTCTACATCAGCCCAACCTGAGGCCTCTAGGTCATTACCTAAGAGACAGTCTACAGGTAAGCTAGGTGATACCACCACCTGCTTAGGGCCAGTAACTCCACCCCAACTAAACTGAATTAAAGCTAAGGGAAGAAACTTAGTGGAGTTATTGACATCAATAATCTCATACTGTTGTCCAATGATGTGTGATCAGGGTGCACTAGGTTTTCAGTCACCAAAGTGATACTGGCACCTGTGTCCCTGTAGGCCAAGGCCTCAACACCATTTATTGAAACTGTCTGCCTGTACTTATCCATTGTAAGGGGACAAGCAGCCAGTGTGGCAAGGCCAATGCCACTAGGTGTGACAGAAACTGTCTTGGGAGTGACTACCCCAGTTTCTACTATGGACCCATAAGTGAACCCAACTACACCCTTAACTTGACTGTTGCCAGCAGTCCCACCACTAGTACCACTACTGCTAGGGGCACTAGAGCTTGATGTATTAGTGGTGGTAGGCTCAGGGGGTTTACCTGGACAGGACTTATCCCCTGGCCTATGGCCTCTATTTTTACACACAAAGCACCAAGGCTTTTTAAATTGTGTAGGTTGAGAAGAAGAGGAAGAATTTGTTTTATCCCCACCCCCTGAAGAGTGTTTAAGATTTGAAGTGGGATCTTTGGTTTTACCCTTATCCCCATGCTTATCTTGAGATTTTTCACCATCTTTCTTCTTATTGTTCTCTTTGTCACCCCCTGTATGAACTTTTCTGTTCACCCTTGTTCTGACCCATTTGTCTGCATTCTTTCCCAATTCTTGGGTAGAGGTCAGATCAGAGTCCACCAGGTATTGGTGCAACAAATCAGACACACAATTATTAAGAATATGCTCTCTCAGGATCAAGTTATACAGGCTGTCATAATCAGTAACCTTACTGCCATGTAACCACCACTCCAAGGCCTTCCCTGAATGGTCAATGAAATCAACCCAGTCTTGTGAAGACTCCTTTTTGGTCTCTCTGAACTTTATCCTGTATTGTTCAGTGGTTAAGCCATAACCATCCAGGAGTGCATTCTTAAGAACTTTGTAATCATTGGCTTCATTTTCTTTCACAGTAAGAAGCCTATCCCTACCTTTTCCACTAAATGATAGCCATAGGATAGCAGCCCACTGCCTTCGAGGGACATCCTGTACAGCACAGGCCCTCTCAAGTGCAGCAAACCACTTGTTAATGTCATCCCCCTCCTTATAAGGGGGAACTATCTTGTGCAGGTTCCTGGAATCATGCTCTTTTGCAGGATGACTATGGGGAATACTGCTGCTGCCACCATGGGTTTCTAAACCCAGTTTCTGTCTCTCCTTCTCTACTTCTAAAGTCTGTCTCTCCAAATCCAGCTGTTGCTTCTTGAGCTTCAGTCTGGTTTGTTCCACTCTCAATCTATTGAGCTCCCTTTCTAACAATCTGTCATCAGGGTGGGTGGGAGGGACATGTTTTGAAACAGAAGTATGATGAGAATGGACAGAAGGAGACCTGTCCCTTACTGAGGGCACCCTAACAGCTTGGTTAACAGAAACATCAGTACCACTGTGGTGTGAATAAATGCTTTTGCTATGATGTGAGACAACACTATTTGTATGGTGTGGCTCCTCATCATTACCAACTATGCTAGACTGTCTAGTAATGGGCAGGCTAGGAAGTTTCTTTCCTGAATCTTTTCCTGGGGGAGTCCCTGGATCAGATTGGGAACCATTAGCTACTTTTTCAACAGATGGGGCCCTTTTCGCCTTATCTTGTTCTCTAAGCATGTTAAGTAACAATTCAAGAAGGATTCTTCCCTACACTCAAACCTCTTTCTATACAGAGACTCCTTGCTCCTTTCCAGCTAAGGTGGTCATATGCAAGTTTCGACAGATCAACATTTTGGCCTGTGCCAGACATTTTAGAAAGAGTTTAAGTGACAGAAAAAGTGAGAAAAAGTTTTTAGAGCTTTTAGAAAGACAGAAAAAAAACTTTTAAAACTTTTAAGAACTTTTTAGAAAGTTTAGAAGTACTTTTCAGCACTTAGAAAAGAGTGAAAAGGGGAAATGCAAAACTTTTTAGTTATGTGTACATACACTGAACTTGTTTTGTATATTTTTCTCTTATGAAAAGTACAATGACAAGAGTGGTAAGTAGTCTCAAAGCACTTATCCCACCGCTGCACAACCAATGTAGGAGGCTGGACTGGCTTGTAGTGAGTACCAAGGGGTACTTGCACCTTGCACCAGGCCCAGTTATCCCTTATTAGTGTATAGGTGTGAGAAAGTAGCCTCTTTCTAGCCTTGTTACCCCCACTTTTGGCCTGTTTGTGAGTGTATGTCAGGGTGTTTTCACTGTCTCACTGGGATCCTGCTAGCCAGGACCCAGTTCTCATAGTGAAAACCCTATGTTTTCAGTATGTTTGTTATGTGTCACTGGGACCCTGCTAGTCAGGACCCCAGTGCTCATAAGTTTGTGGCCTATATGTGTGTGTTCCCTGTGTAGTGCCTAACTGTCTCACTGAGGCTCTGCTAACCAGAACCTCAGTGGTTATGCTCTCTCATTTCTTTCAATTTGTCACTAACAGGCTAGTGACCAATTTTACCAATTTACATTGGCTTACTGGAACACCCTTATAATTCCCTAGTATATGGTACTGAGGTACCCAGGGTATTGGGGTTCCAGGAGATCCCTATGGGCTGCAGCATTTCTTTTGCCACCCATAGGGAGCTCTGACAATTCTTACACAGGCCTGCCACTGCAGCCTGAGTGAAATAACGTCCACGTTATTTCACAGCCATTTTACACTGCACTTAAGTAACTTATAAGTCACCTATATGTCTAACCTTTACCTGGTAAAGGTTAGGTGCAAAGTTACTTAGTGTGAGGGCACCCTGGCACTAGCCAAGGTGCCCCCACATTGTTCAGAGCCAATTCCCTGAACTTTGTGAGTGCGGGGACACCATTACACGCGTGCACTACATATAGGTCACTACCTATATGTAGCTTCACAATGGTAACTCCGAATATGGCCATGTAACATGTCTATGATCATGGAATTGCCCCCTCTATGCCATCCTGGCATAGTTGGCACAATCCCATGATCCCAGTGGTCTGTAGCACAGACCCTGGTACTGCCAAACTGCCTTTCCTGGGGTTTCACTGCAGCTGCTGCTGCTGCCAACCCCTCAGACAGGTTTCTGCCCCCCTGGGGTCAAGCCAGGCTTGTCCCAGGATGGCAGAACAAAGGACTTCCTCTGAGAGAGGGTGTTACACCCTCTCCCTTTGGAAAATGGTGTGAAGGCAGGGGAGGAGTAGCCTCCCCCAGCCTCTGGAAATGCTTTCATGGGCACAGATGTGCCCAATTCTGCATAAGCCAGTCTACACCGGTTCAGGGGACCCCTTAGCCCTGCTCTGGCGCAAAACTGGACAAAGGAAAGGGGAGTGACCACTCCCCTGACCTGCACCTCCCCTGGAAGGTGTCCAGAGCTCCTCCAGTGTGCTCCAGACCTCTGCCATCTTGGAAACAGAGGTGCTGCTGGCACACTGGACTGCTCTGAGTGGCCAGTGCCACCAGGTGACGTCCGAGACTCCTTCTGATAGGCTCCTTCAGGTGTTGCGAGCCTATCCTCTCTCCTAGGTAGCCAAACCCTCTTTTCTGGCTATTTAGGGTCTCTGTCTCCGGGGAAACTTTAGATAACGAATGCAAGAGCTCAGCCGAGTTCCTCTGCATCTCTCTCTTCACCTTCTGATAAAGAATCGACTGCTGACCGCGCTGGAAGCCTGCAAAACTGCAACAAAGTAGCTAAGACGACTACTGCAACTCTGTAACGCTGATCCTGCCGCCTTCTCGACTGTTTTCCTGTTTGTGCATGCTGTGGGGGTAGTCTCCCTCCTCTCTGCACCAGAAGCTCCGAAGAAATCTCCCGTGGGTCGACGGAATCTTCCCCCTGCAACCGCAGGCACCAAACAGCTGCATTACCGGTCCCTTGGGTCTCCTCTCAGCACGACGAGCGAGGTCCCTCGAATCCACCAACTCTGTCCAAGTGGCCCCCACAGTCCAGTGACTCTTCAGTCCAAGTTTGGTGGAGGTAAGTCCTTGCCTCACCTCGCTAGACTGCATTGCTGGGAACCGCGACTTTTGCAGCTACTCCGGCCTCCGTGCACTTCCGGTGGAAATCCTTTGTGCACAGTCCAGCCTGGGTCCACAGCACTCTAACCTGCATTGCACGACCTCCTAAGTTGTTCTCCGGCGACGTGGGACTTCTTTGTGCGACTTCGGGTGAGCACCGTTTCATGCATCCTCATAGTGCCTGTTTCTGGCACTTCTCCGGGTGCTACCTGCTGCTGAGAGGTCTCCTTGTCTTGCTTGACGTCCCCTCTCTCTCCTGGTCCAATTGGCGACCTCCTGGTCCCTCCAGGGCCACAGCAGCGTCCAAAAATGCTAACCGCACGATTTGCAGCTAGCAAGGCTTGTTGGCGTTCTTTCGGCGGGAAAACACTTCTGCACAACTCTACACGGCGAGAGGGATCCGTCCACCAAAGGGGAAGTCTCTAGCCCTTTTCGTTCCTGCAGAAACTGCAGCTTCTTCTGTCCAGTAGAAGCTTCTTTGTACCCGCAGCTGGCATTTCCTGGGCATCTGCCCATCTCCGACTTGCTTGTGACTTTTGGACTTGGCCCACTTGTTCCACAGGTACCCTAGATTGGAAATCCACAGTTGTTGCATTGTTGGTTTGTGTCTTTCCTGCATTATTCCTCTAACACGACTTCTTTGTCCTTAGGGGAACTTTAGTGCACTTTGCACTCACTTTTCAGGGTCTTGGGGAGGGTTATTTTTCTAACTCTCACTATTTTCTAATAGTCCCAGCGACCCTCTACAAGGTCACATAGGTTTGGGGTCCATTCGTGGTTCGCATTCCACTTTTGGAGTATATGGTTTGTATTGCCCCTATCCCTATGTTTCCCCATTGCATCCTATTGTAACTATACATTGTTTGCACTGTTTTCTAAGACTATACTGCATATTTTTGCTATTGTGTATATATATCTTGTGTATATTTCCTATCCTCTCACTGAGGGTACACTCTAAGATACTTTGGCATATTGTCATAAAAATAAAGTACCTTTATTTTTAGTATAACTGTGTATTGTGTTTTCTTATGATATTGTGCATATGACACTAAGTGGTACTGTAGTAGCTTCACACGTCTCCTAGTTCAGCCTAAGCTGCTCTGCTAAGCTACCGTTATCTATCAGCCTAAGCTGCTAGACACCCTATACACTAATAAGGGATAACTGGGCCTGGTGCAAGGTGCAAGTACCCCTTGGTACTCACTACAAGCCAGTCCAGCCTCCTACAATAGGGTGTCTAGCAGCATAGGCTGATAGATAATGGTAGCTTAGCAGAGCAGCTTAGGCTGAACTAGGAGACGAGTGAAGCTCCTACAGTACCACTAGTGTCATATGCACAATATCATAAGAAAACACAATACACAGATATACTAAAAATAAAGGTACTTTATTTTTATGACAATATGCCAAAGTATCTCAGAGTGTACCCTCAGTATGAGGATAGCAAATATACACAAGATATATGTACACAATACCAAAATATGCAGTAATAGTATTAGAAAACAGTGCAAACAATGTATAGTTACAATAGAATGCAATGGGGACACATAGGGATAGGGGCAACACAAACCATATACTCCAAAAGTGGAATGCGAACCACGAATGGACCCCAAACCTATGTGACCTTGTAGAGGGTCGCTGGGACTATTAGAAAATAGTAAGGGTTAGAAAAATAGCCCACCCGAAGACCCTGAAAAGTGAGTGCAAAGTGCACTAAAGTTCCCCAAAGGACATAGAAGTCGTGATAGGGGAATTCTGCAGGAAAGACACAAACCAACAATGCAACAACAATAGATTTCCAGTCGACGGTACCTGTGGAACAAGGGGACCAAGTCCAAAAGTCACAAGCATGTCGGAGCTGAGCAGATACCCAGGAAATGCCAGCTGTGGGTGCAAAGAAGCTGCTACTGGACAGTAGAAGCTTAGGTTTCTGCAGGAACGACAAGGGCTAGAGACTTCCCCTTTGGAGGACGGATCCTTCACGCCGTGGAGAGTCGTGCAGAAGTGTTTTCCCGCCGAAAGACCGCCAACAAGCCTTGGTAGCTGCAAATCGTGCGGTAAGGGTTTTTGGATGCTGCTGTGGCCCAGGAGGGACCAGGATGTCGCCAATTGCGTCAGGGGACAGAGGGGGCGTCGGGCAAGACAAGGAGCCATCTCAGCAGCAGGCAGCACCCGCAGAAGTGCCAGAAACAGGCACTACAAGGATGCGTGAAACAGTGCTCACCCGAAGTCGCACAAAGGAGTCCCACGTCGCCGGAGAACAACTTAGGAGGTCGTGCAATGCAGGTTAGAGTGCCGTGGACCCAGGCTGGACTGTGCACAAAGGATTTCCGCCGGAAGTGCGCGGAGGCCGGAGTAGCTGCAAAAGTCGCGGTTCCCAGCAATGCAGTCTGGCGTGGGGCGGCAAGGACTTACCTCCACCAAACTTGGACTGAAGAGTCACTGGACTGTGCGAGTCACTTGGACAGAGTTGCTGGATTCAAGGGACCTCGCTCGTCGTGCTGAGAGATGACCCAGGGGACCGATGATGCAATTCTTTGGTGCCTGCGGTTGCAGGGGGACAAATCCGTCGACCCACAGGAGATTTCTTCGGAGCTTCTAGTGCAGAGAGGAGGCAGACTACCCCCACAGCATGCACCACCAGGAAAACAGTCGAGAAGGCGGCAGGATCAGCGTTACAGAGTTGCAGTAGTCGTCTTTGCTACTTTGTTGCAGTTTTGCAGGGTTCCAGCGCGGTCAGCAGTCGATTCCTTGGCAGAAGGTGAAGAGAGAGATGCAGAGGAACTTGGATGAGCTCTTGCATTCGTTATCTAAGGAATCCCAAGAGACAGAGACCCTAAATAGCCAAAAAAGAGGGTTTGGCTACCTAGGAGAGAGGATAGGCTAGCAACACCTGAAGGAGCCTATCAGAAGGAGTCTCTGACGTCACCTGATGGCACTGGCCACTCAGAGCAGTCCAGTGTGCTAGCAGCGCCTCTGTTTCCAAGATGGCAGAGGTCTGGAGCACACTGGAGGAGCTCTGGGCACCTCCCAGGGGAGGTACACGTCAGGGGAGTGGTCACTCCCCTTTCCTTTGTCCAGTTTCGCGCCAGAGCAGGGCTAAGGGGTCCCTGAACCGGTGTAGACTGGCTTATGCAGAAATGGGCACCAAATGTGCCCATGAAAGCATTTCCAGAGGCTGGGGGAGGCTACTCCTCCCCTGCCTTCACACCATTTTCCAAAGGGAGAGGGTGTAACACCCTCTCTCAGAGGAAGTCCTTTGTTCTGCCATCCTGGGCCAGGCCTGGCTGGACCCCAGGAGGGCAGAAGCCTGTCTGAGGGGTTGGCAGCAGCAGCAGCTGCAGTGAAACCCCAGGAAAGGCAGTTTGGTAGTACCAGGGTCTGTGCTACAGACCACTGGGATCATGGGATTGTGCCAATTATGCCAGGATGGCATAGAGGGGGCAATTCCATGATCATAGACATGTTACATGGCCATATTCGGAGTTACCATTGTGAAGCTACATATAGGTAGTGACCTATATGTAGTGCACAGGTGTAATGGTGTCCCCGCACTCACAAAGTCCGGGGAATTGGCCCTGAACAATGTGGGGGCACCTTGGCTAGTGCCAGGGTGCCCTCACACTAAGTAACTTTGCACCTAACCTTTACCAGGTAAAGGTTAGACATATAGGTGACTTATAAGTTACTTCAGTACAGTGTAAAATGGCTGTGAAATAACGTGGACGTTATTTCACTCAGGCTGCAGTGGCAGGCCTGTGTAAGAATTGTCAGAGCTCCCTATGGGTGGCAAAAGAAATGCTGCAGCCCATAGGGATCTCCTGGAACCCCAATACCCTGGGTACCTCAGTACCATATACTAGGGAATTATAAGGGTGTTCCAGTAAGCCAATGTAAATTGGTAAAATTGGTCACTAGCCTGTTAGTGACAATTTGTACAGAGAGAGCATAACCACTGAGGTTCTGGATAGCAGAGCCTCAGTGAGACAGTTAGGCACCACACAGGGAACACCTACATATAGGTCACAAACTTATGAGCACTGGGGTCCTGACTAGCAGGGTCCCAGTGACACATAACAAACATACTGAAAACATAGGGTTTTCACTATGAGCACTGGGTCCTGGCTAGCAGGATCCCAGTGAGACAGTGAAAACACCCTGACATACACTCACAAACAGGCAAAAAGTGGGGGTAACAAGGCTAGAAAGAGGCTACTTTCTCTCAGGGGTCCAAACCCCAACCTCTGCCTTTCTTTTTCTAAGTCAAATGCTTCCCTGTCTAGATCCAGCTGTTGCTTTTTAAGCTTCAGCCTGGACTCTTCCACTCTCAATCTATTGAGTTCCCTTTCTAACACTCTGTCATCAGGGTGGGTGGGTTGGGCATGCTTAGACACAGAAGAATGGTGTTAAAGGACAGAGGGAGACCTGTCCCTAACAGATGGCACCCTAACAACCTGTCCTAAAGGAGTGACATCCCTACTGTGATGAGAGCTCACATTAGTACCAGCCATGCTAGGTGGCCTGCTAAGGGGCAGGTTGGGAAGGTTCCCATCTAACATTCTTGCTGGTGCTACCCCAGAGTCAGAGTGTGAACCATCAGCTAATCTCTCACCAGATGTGCCAGCTAAGGTCTTATCATGTTCAATGAGCATATTAACCAACAATTCTCTAGAGGGATTCCTCCTTACCCCTAAACCTCTATCAATGCAGAGACTCCTTGCACCTTTCCAGTTAAGGTGGTCATAAGCTGTGCTGGCCAGATCCAGAGTTTGACCTGTACCAGACATGATAGAAAAAGGTTTAAGGGACAGAAAAAGAGGCTTGGCCCAGGAAGGCAGAACAAAGGACTTCCTCAGAGAGAGGGTGTTACACCCTCTCCCCTTGGAAAAGGGTGTTAAGGCAGGGGAGGAGTAGCCTCCCCCAGCCTTTGGAAATGCTTTCATGGGCACAGATGGTGCCCATTTCTGCATAAGCCAGTCTGCACCGGTTCAGGGATCCCCCAGCGCTGCTCTGGCGCGAAACTGGACAATGGAAAGGGGAGTGACCACTCCCCTGACCTGCACCTCCCCTGGGAGGTGCCCAGAGCTCCTCCAGTGTGCTCCAGACCTCTGCCATCTTGGAAACAGAGGTGCTGCTGGCACACTGGACTACTCTGAGTGGCCAGTGCCAGCAGGTGACGTCATAGACTCCTTCTGATAGGCTCCTTCAGGTGTTGCTAGCCTATCCTCTCTCCTAAGTAGCCAAACCCTCTTTTCTGGCTATTTAGGGTCTCTGCTTTGGGGAATTCTTTAGATAACGAATGCAAGAGCTCATCAGAGTTCCTCTGCATCGCTCTCTTCACCTTCTGCCAAGGAATTGACTGCTGACCGCGCTGGAAGCCTGCAAAACTGCAACAAAGTAGCGAAGACGACTACTGCAACTCTGTAACGCTGATCCTGCCGCCTTCTCGACTGTTTTCCTGGTGGTGCATGCAGTGGGGGTAGTCTGTCTCCTCTCTGCACTAGAAGCTCCGAAGAAATCTCCTGTGGGTCGACGGAATCGTCCCCCTGCAACCGCAGGCACCAAAGAACTGCATCACCTGTCCTCTGGGTCTCCTCTCAGCACGACGAGCGAGGTCCCTTGAACTCAGCAACTCTGTCCAAGTGACTCCCACAGTCCAGTGACTCTTCAGTCCAAGTTTGGTGGAGGTAAGTCCTTGCCTCCCCACGCTAGACTGCATTGCTGGGAACCGCGTCTTTTGAAGCTACTCCGGCTCCTGTGCACTTTTCCAGGATTTCCTTTGTGCACAGCCAAGCCTGGGTCCACGGCACTCTAACCTGCATTCCACGACCTCCTGAGTTGTCCTCCGGCGGCGTGGGACTCTCTTGTGCAACTTCGGGTGAGCACCGTTTCACTCCACTTCGTAGTGCCTGTTCCGGCACTTCTCCGGGTGCTGCTTGCTTCTGAGAGGGCTCCTTGTCTTGCTGGATGACCCACCTGTCCCCTCACGCAATTGGCAACATCCTGGTCCCTCCTGGGCCACAGCAGCATCGAAAAATCCTAAACCGCGAGTTTGCAGCTAGCAAGGCTTGTTTGCGGTCTTTCGGCGGGAAAACACTTCTGCACAACTCTTCACGACGTGCGACATCCATCCTCCAAAGGGGAAGTTTCTAGCCCTTGTCATTCCTGCAGAATCCTCAGCTTCTACTGCCTAGTAGCAGCTTCTTTGCACCCACAGCTGGCATTTCCTGGGCATCTGCCCATTCTCGAGTTGATCGTGACTTTTGGACTTGGTCCCCTTGTCCCACAGGTACTCTAGTCTGGAAATCCATTGTTTTTGCATTGCTGGTGTTGGTCTTTCCTGCAGAATTCCCCTATCACGACTTCTGTGCTCTTTGGGGTACTTGAGTGCACTTTGCAGTCACTTTTCAGGGTCTTGGGGAGGGTTATTTTTCTAACTCTCACTATTTTCTAATAGTCCCAGCGACCCTCTACAAGGTCACATAGGTTTGGGGTCCATTCGTGGTTCGCATTCCACTTTTGGAGTATATGGTTTGTGTTGCCCCTATCCCTATGTGTCCCCATTGCATCCTATTGTAACTATACATTGTTTGCACTGTTTTCTATTACTATACTGCATATTTTTTGGGATTGTGTACATATATCTTTTGTATATTTGCTATCCTCATACTGAGGGTACTCACTGAGATACTTTGGCATATTGTCATAAAAATAAAGTACCTTTATTTTTAGTATATCTGTGTATTGTGTTTTCTTATGATATTGTGCAAGTGACACAAGTGGTACTGTAGGAGCTTCACTCGTCTCCTAGTTCAGCCTAAGCTGCTCTGCTAAGCTACCATTATCTATCAGCCTAAGCTGCTAGACACCCTATACACTAATAAGGGATACCTGGGCCTGGTGCAAGGTCTAAGTACCCCTTGGTACTCACTACAAGCCAGTCCAGCCTCCTACAAACGGTGCATGGCCTGAAACCCCGTGCTGCAATATCTCTGCCCCAGTGACATTGGCAACGTCTAGTGCCGGCATAAAAATAAGATCAATCCTAGCGTGTGTTTGGTGAACCGCCAAAGTATGAGTGCACTGTCGGTCTCTGGGGTGCCACACCCGCCACACCTCACACAGGCCAAGGCTCTGGGCCCAGCTACTCAGCCCAACACCCGATAAGCGCGACTTGCGGACACCGGGCCAGATGCATCAAATGCAGGGTCCAGAACAGAGTTGAAGTCTCCACCTAGCAGAGTCAGTCCTGGCGGGAGCCCTGAAAACCACGTCGCGAAGAGCTTGCAAAAAGCAATCAAATGCATTGGGAGGGGCGTAGGCGCTTATAATATTAACCGGTTGCCCTCGGAGCGTGCCGGACACCACAACATAGTGCCCATGCAGATCTGACTGGGTAGCAGTTATCACTATGGGGTGGAAATGGTGCAGAAGAACCGCCACCCCCCTGTATCCCCTGGAGAACCTTGCATGGTAGACTTTCTCGAATCCCCCCCTCGCGAGCATGGGGCATTTAGTGCCTAGCAGATGGGTCTCCTGGAGCAGAACCACGGATGGAGCGTACCTACGAAGAGCGTGAAAGACCGCAGATCTCTTGATCTTGTCCAAGAGCCTGTTCACATTCCATGAAAGGACCTGTGGTGTGTCAACGAGGGCTGCGCGTGGGGTGCACCTGAGAGGTTATGTGTTGCGTGCCTGCCAGAGGGCCCAGAGGTGATCACCTGAAGAAAAGGGAATAGGTAAGGTAACAACAATTAAACCATACTGAAACATCACAACATAACATCTTAATTAACCGCCCCACCACATACTTCAACCCCGAAGCATCTGTCGCCCAAAGACCCAACCAGAAACTGAGGAACAAAGGGTCTGTCATTGGTGTGGAGTGGTGGACTCCTCCATTTACCTGGATTATCTGCAATCTAGCCTCCACCCATCTGGACCATCTTCAACCAGGGAAAATGCGTCCTCCAGTGAGTTCGCCGGCCGGAGACTACGCCGCCGCTAGTCAGTCGAGCGCAGGAGTCTGGCTGAGACGATCTTCCTCCTCCGCTTGTGCAGAATCTTGGACCCCAGAGGGGTCCAAGGGGTGTTCTCCAGTCCCGTGACCAGGTCCCGGCCTCGAATCCCTGCCAACGGGGCTGTCTGGACCACTTCGCTTCCTGCGGCGGGATCTGGTGCGTCTGCGTCCCCCTCGCGTGCCCGCCGGGGCAGCAGAGCCATGACCCGAAGAGTCCACCGCTGTCCGGGGGAGCCCCTCCGAGCCAAAACGCCCTCCTCGGTCAACCAGTCCCAAGCCGCCTCCGGGGACTCAAAGAAGAAGGACTTCCCATCCATAAAGACCTTCAGACGAGTGGGGAAGAGGAGCATATATTTGAGCTGCATCGCCCTGAGTTTTTGCTTAACACTTTCATAGGAGCGGCGCCTGGCCTGGACCTTGCGGGTGTAATCCGGGAACACCAGAATCCTGTGGTTTTCCCATCGAAGGTCTGTGCATAGTCTGGCTTCTTTAGGATGATATCACGATCCTTAAAGTTTAAGAAGCAGGCGATCATTGGTCTCCTTGGTCCACCAGGCGGGGGTGGGGTGCGAGAGCCCTATGCGCCCGCTCTATTGCAAACCATGGGGAGAGGCGCTGCTCAGGCATCCAGGATCTAATCCAGTTCTCCAAGAACTCAAGCGCCTGGTTCGCCTCCGTCCCCTCGGGGAAGTCAACAAAGCGCAGATTGTTGCGTCTAGAGCGGTTCTCCGCGTCTTCAGCACGGCGGTGCAACTCACCCGTGCGGGTCAACAGCTGGGCTACTTTAGTCTTGAGTTCCGCAAGTTCATCCTCTGCCTGGGAGACACGGCCCTCCACCCCCATAATTCGACCTACTGCAGTCCGGAGGTCTTACCGCAACAAACCCACATCCTCACGCACCTCGCCAATCTTACTTTCCACTGCGAGCTGCGAGGACTGGATGGCTTGGAGGATCACATTTACGCCATCTGGTGCAGATCCCCCAGGTGGAGGAAAGCACCATCTTGCCTGGCATGTTACCCCCATATTTCACTGTATATATGTTGTTTTAGTTGTATGTGTCACTGGGACCCTGCCAGCCAGGGCCCCAGTGCTCATAAGTGTGCCCTGTATGTGTTCCCTGTGTGATGCCTAACTGTCTCACTGAGGCTCTGCTAACCAGGGCCTCAGTGGTTATGCTCTCTCTGCTTTCCAAATTTGTCACTAACAGGCTAGTGACCATTTTCACCAATTCACATTGGCATACTGGTACACCCATATAATTCCCTAGTATATGGTACTGAGGTACCCAGGGTATTGGGGTTCCAGGAGATCCCTATGGGCTGCAGCATTTCTTTTGCCACCCATAGGGAGATCTTACAATTCTTACACAGGCCTGCCAGTGCAGCCTGAGTGAAATAACGTCCAAGTTATTTCACAGCCATTTACCACTGCACTTATGTAACTTATAAGTCACCTATATGTCTAACCTTCACCTAGTGAAGTTTGGGTGCAAAGTTACTAAGTGTGTGGGCACCCTGGCACTAGCCAAGGTGCCCCCACATTGTTCAGGGCAAATTCCCCATACTTTGTGAGTGCGGGGACATCATTACACGCGTGCACTGTACATAGGTCACTACCTATGTACAGCGTCACAATGGTAACTCCGAACATGGCCATGTAACATGTCTAAGATCATGGAATTGTCACCCCAATGCCATTCTGGCATTGGGGGGACAATTCCATGATCCCCCTTGGTCTCTAGCACAGAACCCGGGTACTGCCAAACCTCCTTTTCAGGGTTTGCACTGCAGCTGCTGCTGCTGCGAACCCCTCAGAGAGGTTTCTGCTCTCCTGGGGTCCAGGCAGCCCTGGCCCAGGAAGGCAAAACAAAGGACTTCCTCTGAGAGAGGGTGTAACACCCTCTCCCTTTGGAAATAGGTGTGAAGGCTGGGGAGGAGTAGCCTCCCCCAGCCTCTGGAAATGATTTGATGGGCACAGATGGTGCCCATCTCTGCATAAGCCAATCTACACCGGTTCAGGGATCCCCCAGCCCTGCTCTGGTGCAAAACTTGGCAAAGGAAAGGGGAGTGACCACTCCCCTGACCTGCACCTCCCAGGGGAGGTGCCCAGAGCTCCTCCAGTGTGTCCCAGACCTCTGCCATCTTGGAAACAGAGGTGTTTGTGGCACACGGGACTGCTCTGAGTGGCCAGTGCCAGCAGGTGACGTCAGAGGCTCCTTCTGATAGGCTCTTACCTCTCTTGGTAGCCAATCGTCCTCCCTAGGTATCCAAACCTCCTTTTCTGGCTATTTAGGGTCTCTGCTTTGGGGGTCTCACCAGATAACGAATGCAAGAGCTCACCAGAGTTCCTCTGCATCTCCCTCTTCACCTTCTGCCAAAGGATCGACCGCTGACTGCTCAGCACGCCTGCAAAACCGCAACAAAGTAGCAAGACGACTACTAGCAACCTTGTATCGCTTCATCCTGACGGCTTTCTCGACTGTTTCAAGGAGGTGCATTCTCTGGGGGTAGCCTGCCTCCTTTTTGCACCAGGAGCTCTGAAGAAATCTCCCGTGGGTTGACGGAATCTTCCCCCTGCAACCGCAGGCAACAAAAGACTGCATCACCGGTCCTCTGGGTCCCCTCTCAGCACGACGCGCGTGGTCCCTGGAACTCAGCAACTCTGTCCAAGGGACTCCCACAGTCCAGTGACTCGTCAGTCCAAGTTTGGTAGGTAAGTCCTTGCCTCCCCACGCTAGACTGCATTGCTGGTTACTTTGTGATTTGCAGCTGTTCCGGCTCCTATGCACTCTTCCAGGGTTTCCTTCATGCACAGCCAAGCCTGGGTCCCCGAAACTCCTTCTTGCAGTGCACAACCTTCTGAGTTGTCCTCCGGCGTTGTGGGACTCCCTTTTGTGACTTTGGGTGGACTCCGGTTCACTTTTCTTCACAGTGCCTGTTCAGGTACTTCTGCGGGCCTGCCTGCTTCTGTGAGGGCTCCCTGACTTGCTGGGCGCCCCCTCTGTCTCCTCATCCAAGTGGCGACATCCTGGTCCCTCCTTGGCCACAGAAGCATCCAAAAGCCCTAACCGTGTCCCTTGCAGCTAGCAAGACTTGTTTGCGGTCTTTCTGCGTGGGAACACCTCTGCAAGCTTCTTCACGACGTGGGACATCCATCCTCCAAAGGGGAAGTTCCTAGTCCTCTTCGTTCTTGCAAAACACCAACCTTCTTCCATCCAGTGGCAGCTTCTTTGCACCCTCAGCTGGCATTTCCTGGGCTCCTGCCCACTCTCGACACTGTTGCGACTCTTGGACTTGCTCCCCTTGTTTTACAGGTACTCAGGTCTGGAAATCCACTGTTGTTGGATTGCTGGTGTTTGTTTTTCTTGCAGAATCCCCCTATCACGACTACTGTGCTCCCTCTTTCAGGGTCTTAGGGTGGGCTATTTTTCTAACCCTCACTGTTTTCTTACAGCCCCAGTGACCCTCTACAAGCTCACATGGGTTTGGGGTCCATTCGTGGTTCGCATTCCACTTTTGGAGTATATGGTTTGTGTTGCCCCTATACCTATGTGCTCCTATTGCAATCTATTGTAATTTTACACTGCTTGCATTACTTTTCTTGCTATTACCTGCATAATTTTGGTTTGTGTACATATATCTTGTGTATATTTCTCATCCTCATACTGAGGGTACTCACTGAGATACTTTTGGCATATTGTCATAAAAATAAAGTACCTTAATTTTTAGTACTTCTGTCTATTGTGTTTTCTTATGATATTGTGCATATGACACCAGTGGTATAGTAGGAGCTTTACATATCTCCTAGTTCAGCCTAAGCTGCTTTGCCATAGCGACCTTCTATCAGCCTAAGCTGCTAGAAACACCTCTTCTACACTAATAAGGGATAACTGGACCTGGCACAAGGTGTAAGTACCTCTGGTACCCACTACAAGCCAGGTCAGCCTCCTGCAGTGGTGGGATAAGTACTTGTAACTACTTACCAGTTTGTCATTGTGTACTTTTCATAAGAGAATAATATACAAAACAAGTTCAGTGTATGTACACCTAACCAAAAAGTTTTGCTTTTCTCCTCTTACACTTTCTACTAAGTGCTGAAAAGTACTCCAAAACTTCTAAAAGTTTGAAAAAGTTTTTTTCTCTGTTTTTTAAAAAGTCCTGAAACTTTTTCTTTCTTCTCACTGTCTCTAAACCTTCTTTTATCATGTCTGCTGTAGAGACTGCTCTTAAAATGGTCAATACTACCTATGACAATTTAAATTTCAAGAGCCTAAGGAGTCTCTGCTTAGATAGAGGTTTAGTGATAGGAAAGAACCCTACAAGAGAATTTCTGTATAACATGCTCATTGTGAATGATGAGTCCCTAGCAGGCACTTCAAATGAGAAGTTAATAGATAGCTCCCATTCTGACTCAGGGGAACCCCTTGAGGGAGGTGGGGAGGGTTCTATTCCAAATCTCCCCCTCAGCAGACCACATAGCAATGCTGGTAGTAATAGGAGCTCTCATCATAGTAGGTATGTTTTTATTCCTGGAGGCCAGGTTGTTAGAGTCCAAGCTGTTAGGGACAGATCTCTCTCTGTTGTTTCCAATTTATCCTCAGTGTCCAAGCATTCCCAACCCACCCACCCTGAAGACAACATGTTAGAAAGGGAACTCAAAAAAGTTGAGAGTGGAAGAGACCAGACTGAAGCTTAAACAGCAACAGTTGGCTATAGACAGGGAATCCCTAGACCTGGAGAAGGAGAGACAGAGATTGGGGTTTGGACCCCATTGTGGCAGCAGCAGTATTCCTGATAGTAATCCTGTTAAAGAGCATGATTCCAGCAATCTGCACAAGATAGTCCCCCCTTACAAGGAGGGGGATGATATCAACAAGTGGTTTGCTGCACTTGAGAGGGCCTGTATGGTACAGGGGGTCCCCCAAAGGCAGTGGGCTGATATATTGTGGCTATCTTTCAATAGAAAGGGTAGGGATAGGCTCCTTACTGTGTAGTGTGGTTAGTTTTACGTATTCATTGCGCTTTAGCTTCAGGCTTTAGGCCTTTGTGCACTTTGCCCTGAATATATTTTATTCATTTGCTGACAGCTTAGAGCCTCTGTGCACTTTGCTCTATATGCTTTTTATTAGGCTTTGTACTGTTATTTTTCAAATAGCCAGTTCTACGGTGTTGTTTTTTATTCATATCACACTGTTTTGCCTACTTCAGCACTGGAGTTCTCCATAACATACTTACTCTGTGCCTCAGTCAAGGATACAGTCTGGTACATTGCCGATAGACGTGGTAGGAGTTTAGACTTGGCATTCCTGCGTAGGGACATTTTGTGATCACGATGACATGTTAGTTATAAAATCACTTCCTTGTCCCAATACACGCAAGAGGGAGATTCCGACCAGGGAACCACAACTAGACGCTGACTGCCTCGTTGCAGATGCTGAACCAAGATCACAGGTCTTTGCTCAGGTATGAGGGCTGATGTCTCCACAGTGATTCTAATAGGCAAGCTAGAAGCTTAACATGCTGTGCTCTAAATAGAACAAGCAAAGGGAGAGTAGAAACTGTTAGACAATATGATAGCTTTGTTCTTATGTTTTACTCTCCTGGTGACTATTTCAATCCTACTGTGTTGTATCGTTCTGGTTATTGCGGCTCACGCCTTAATATCTAAAATACAGTCGTTTTATTAAAACATTATATAAAACTTATACTGTCTTTGTCATTTGTATATGAGATCATATTGGAAATAAGAGAGTTGGTTTGGATCTGAGTAACCACGACTTCCCTGAGAAGTTCCAAAGATGTCATGCGCTCGGCTGCCAAATCATTCCTTCCACATGGGAGAAATGAGGCACTGCTAGTTAGCCGGAGCAAAAAACGGATTTAGGGTGACAGAGTTCTTTACACGTGGGTCAGACTCAGTCCCCCACACCGTTATAGATCCTGCTACCTAGAAATCCAGTAGTCTCATTTAGAATAATGAGAGCCCACGCGACATGGCGCCGCCAACGTTTGGTCTGGCTCTAATGATTAAGTACGACTGACTGTAGGAAAGTACCATCTTGCCTGGCATGTTACCCCCATTTTTCACTGTATATATGTTGTTTTAGTTGTATGTGTCACTGGGACCCTGGTAACCAAGGGCCCCAGTGCTCATAAGTGTGCCTGAATGTGTTACCTGTGTAGTGACTAACTGTCTCACTGAGGCTCTGCTAATCAGAACCTCAGTGGGTATGCTCTCTCATTTCTTTCCAAAATTGTCACTAACAGGCTAGTGACCATTTTACCAATTTACATTGGCTTACTGGAACACCCTTATAATTCCCTAGTATATGGTACTGAGGTACCCAGGGTATTGGGGTTCCAGGAGATCCCTATGGGCTGCAGCATTTCTTTTGCCACCCATAGGGAGCTCTGACAATTCTTACACAGGCCTGCCACTGCAGCCTGAGTGAAATAACGTCCACGGTATTTCACAGCCATTTTACACTGCACTTAAGTAACTTATAAGTCACCTATATGTCTAACCTTTACCTGGTAAAGGTTAGGTGCAAAGTTACTTAGTGTGAGGGCACCCTGGCACTAGCCAAGGTGCCCCCACATTGTTCAGAGCCAATTCCCTGAACTTTGTGAGTGCGGGGACACCATTACACGCGTGCATTACATATAGGTCACTACCTATATGTTGCTTCACAATGGTAACTCCGAATATGGCCATGTAACATGTCTATGATCATGGAATTGCCCCCTCTATGCCATCCTGGCATAGTTGGCACAATCCCATGATCCCAGTGGTCTGTAGCACAGACCCTGGTACTGCCAAACTGCCCTTCCTGGGGTTTCACTGCAGCTGCTGCTGCTGCCAACCCCTCAGACAGGCATCTGCCCTCCTGGGGTCCAGCCAGGCCTGGCCCAGGATGGCAGAACAAAGAACTTCCTCTGAGAGAGGGTGTGACACCCTCTCCCTTTGGAAAATGGTGTGAAGGCAGGGGAGGAGTAGCCTCCCCCAGCCTCTGGAAATGCTTTGTTGGGCACAGATGTGCCCAATTCTGCATAAGCCAGTCTACACCGGTTCAGGGGACCCCTTAGCCCTGCTCTGGCGCGAAACTGGACAAAGGAAAGGGGAGTGACCACTCCCCTGACATGCACCTCCCCTGGGAGGTGCCCAGAGCTCCTCCAGTGTGCTCCAGACCTCTGCCATCTTGGAAACAGAGGTGCTGCTGGCACACTGGACTGCTCTGAGTGGCCAGTGCCACCAGGTGACGTCAGAGACTCCTTGTGATAGGCTCCTTCAGGTGTTGCTAGCCTATCCTCTCTCCTAAGTAGCCAAACCCTCTTTTCTGGCTATTTAGGGTCTCTGTCTCTGGGGAAACTTTAGATAACGAATGCAAGAGCTCATCCGAGTTCCTCTGCATCTCTCTCTTCACCTTCTGCCAAGGAATCGACTGCTGACCGCGCTGGAAGCCTGCAACACTGCAACAAAGTAGCAAAGACGACTACTGCAACTCTGTAACGCTGATCCTGCCGCCTTCTCGACTGTTTTCCTGGTGGTGCATGCTGTGGGGGTAGTCTGCCTCCTCTCTGCACTAGAAGCTCTGAAGAAATCTCCCGTGGGTCGACGGAATCTTCCCCCTGCAACCGCAGGCACCAAAAAGCTGCATTACCGGTCCCTTGGGTCTCCTCTCAGCACGACGAGCGAGGTCCCTCGAATCCAGCAACTCTGTCCAAGTGGCCCCCACAGTCCAGTGACTCTTCAGTCCAAGTTTGGTGGAGGTAAGTCCTTGCCTCACCTCGCTAGACTGCATTGCTGGGAACCGCGACTTTTGCAGCTACTCCGGCCTCCGTGCACTTCCGGCGGAAATCCTTTGTGCACAGTCCAGCCTGGGTCCACGGCACTCTAACCTGCATTGCACGACCTCCTAAGTTGTTCTCCGGCGACGTGGGACTTCTTTGTGCGACTTCGGGTGAGCACCGTTTCACGCATCCTCGTAGTGCCTGTTTCTGGCACTTCTCTGGGTGCTACCTGCTGCTAAGAGGGCTCCTTGTCTTGCTCGACGTCCCCATACCTCCTGGTCCAATTTGCGACCTCCTGGTCCCTCCTGGGCCACAGCAGCATCCAAAAACGCTAACCGCACGATTTGCAGCTAGCAAGGCTTGTTGGCGTTCTTTCGGCGGGAAAACACTTCTGCACGACTCTACAAGGCGAGAGGGATCCGTCCTCCAAAGGGGAAGTCTCTAGCCCTTTTCGTTCCTGCAGAAACCTCAGCTTCTTCTGTCCAGTAGAAGCTTCTTTGCACCCGCAGCTGGCATTTCCTGGGCATCTGCCCATCTCCGACTTGCTTGTGACTTTTGGACTTGGTCCCCTTGTTCTACAGGTGCCCTAGATTGGAAATCCACAGTTGTTGCATTGTTGGTTTGTGTCTTTCCTGCATTATTCCTCTAACACGACTTCTTTGTCCTTAGGGGAACTTTAGTGCACTTTGCACTCACTTTTCAGGGTCTTGGGGAGGGTTATTTTTCTAACTCTCACTATTTTCTAATAGTCCCAGCGACCCTCTACAAGGTCACATAGGTTTGGGGTCCATTCGTGGTTCGCATTCCACTTTTGGAGTATATGGTTTGTGTTGCCCCTATCCCTATGTTTCCCCATTGCATCCTATTGTAACTATACATTGTTTGCACTGTTTTCTAAGACTATACTGCATATTTTTGCTATTGTGTATATATATCTTGTGTATATTTTCTATCCTCTCACTGAGGGTACACTCTAAGATACTTTGGCATATTGTCATAAAAATAAAGTACCTTTATTTTTAGTATAACTGTGTATTGTGTTTTCTTATGATATTGTGCAAGTGACACTTGTGGTACTGTAGTAGCTTCACACGTCTCCTAGTTCAGCCTAAGCTGCTCTGCTAAGCTACCATTATCTATCAGCCTAAGCTGCTAGACACCCTATACACTAATAAGGGATAACTGGGCCAGGTGCAAGGTGCAAGTACCCCTTGGTACTCACTACAAGCCAGTCCAGCCTCCTACACTGACTCTCTTGGTCTCATATATATTTTGACTCCTCGGTTCCGTATACGGAGACGTCCGTGGGGCTGAGGGTTTCCGCCTCCACGGCATAGGTGCTTCCTGTTGCTTAGTGGTTGGTTGTTCAAGCTTGAACTTTGAAAGGAAAAACCCCGATATTGGTGTGCCTTCTCTGACCTGAAGCTATTTTTTATAAAATGGCGAATCCTAATGTAGTGAATATAGCAATTAATATGCGTCATCCGCTCACGGGACATCTGTTGACACATGGACTGACAGTCCAGGGGGGTCCAGTCACTTTTGTGGTGGACGCCCATGCAGCCTATAGAACTGAACTTTTTTATTCTTGGGTCGGATTTCCAGCAGTGGATGGGGGAACAAATACTTTTCACGAATACACTGCTGCGAATGTCCCTGGACAATACAGGGCTTACGCTTATTTAGAAATATCTCTATCTTATCAAGAACACCATAATTGGCTTGATGGCGCCCTCCCACACACAGTAGCACAAGTTAGGTTAGGTCCACTGAGTAATGATGGTCCTACCTGGCCTTTATTGGCTACATATACACCTCATCCTGCGGTTGCTCAATTGGCAGTGGTTGAAGTTCGTCGTTTATATACGGAATTAACGGCTACATATAGACGATTAGTTCAGTTTGTCATGCAGACACTAAATACAAATGCAGCGCGTGCTGCTCCAGCGCACCCACAGGCTGTGGTTCCGGGTATTAATCCGGCCACTGTGCACTCAGTTATGGGTAAAGTACCGGCTAAACGAGAGGAGACTCCATTTTGGCTGGCGCAAAAAATTAATACGCTGGAAGCAGTATTTCCCCATACGGGACCTCAGGATAAACATAGAATTTTGACGATGTGTTTGCCGTACGGGATGGTTCCTCCGGTGGACCTTTGTAATACCTGGGGCACGGTGTTTGCCGCGCTCTACACTACGGCACACGATACACCGACATTAGCTAATTTACCGGACGTGCTTAAACAGATTCAGGATGAATATGGGGCTGCCCCTGCCTTAGATCTGGGCATGCAGTTGCTGGGCAATTTTGCTACAGTTTCTTCTATTATTTTGAGTAATCTCAAAGGAGAGGCAGTAGCACTAGCAGTGCGAATGCGTCTTCGGGATGTTCCGCTGCTTAATCAGGAGCGGGAGCTTCCGAGAATAATAGCGGAAACATATTCTAGTATTGGTCGTGATAGCCTAGGGGCTAGACCACAAAAACCCCAGTTACAGTGTAAAAATAATAAAGATAATGCTAAACAGCAACAACCTGAAGGTTCGAAAAAGCGCTGGGAAAAGAAACAGCAAACACCTAAGAAAGATGGTGGACAGTCTCCGCAACCGGAGACACCACAGAATAAGTATAATCTCAGGAATAGGGATACTTTGAAGACGCCTGATAGATATCAATATACTGATACACGCCAATCTCGTTCCTTTCAGGACTCCTCGGAAAAGAGAAGTGAGAGAGGTGGGCGGTCAGAGCGGAGGACGGAGTACGTGAAACCGAGACAGGATTCACAACGCTCAGCGGAGGTTTCTATTAAACAGGAAGAGAAACCGCTGCAACAAAAACAGCAATTTAAAAAGAAGAAAGTGGCAGCAGTCTCAGTCACACATGCCGCTCAAGAAGAGAGTTCTCTTGACGAACAAGACATGGGCGTTAGCACTGTTAGACAGCGCGGCAGAGGTCACAATAGTTCGACGGAGTCTTCTAGAGCATCTGGAGGTGAAAGCAACTGATGACTTCATACAAGTCGAGACGGCGGATATGCAAGTCTCTGATCCTGATAGAGTATATGAAGTGACTCTGCGATTGGAAGGGGACATTGACCGTATTATAAACGCCATTTTTTGGGACCATGTGGTAAAATCATATGATGTTCTGCTGGCCGAACAAGATTGGCCACCTGACTTTGTTCGCGACTGTCCGGTTGGGGAGGTGGTTATTACACCTTCCTTCTCACCACTTGTTCCGAGAGAACTAGCGGAGTCCTATAGTAAATCATGGGCTCTAGCACAGGCTCCCGCCTTGTATAGAAATAATGTGGGGTGTGACAGACAATCACCTTATCATGTAATTCCGATAAAGGGCGAACCTCAGCCACAACCGCAGTATCCTATCAAATTTGAAGCAAGGGCATCGGTTAGGAAAATTCTTACACAATTGGAGTACCAGGGTGTAATTGAGCCCTGTGTCTCGCCGATGAATAATCCCTTGTTTCCGGTTGCTAAACCGGACCATTCCTATAGGATAGTGGTGGATTACCGACATTTGAATAGTCATACACGCACATATGCAATACAGAATTCACACAGCGCAGCGCTTATGAATAATATAGTGCGTAAAAAATACAAGACAACATTAGATATCTCGAATGGATTTTTCTGCCAGAATATAGCGCCCGAGAGTCGGGACTATACCTGTTTCAGTGCGTTTGGCTCTCAGAAAAAGTTTTGTCGTTTGCCTCAGGGGTATAAGAATAGCCCAGGACTGTTTTCGGCTCGTGTAACTGAAATGCTGCATGAGTTCGACCCTGAAGCATTATCATATGTTGATGACATATATCTGACAGATGATGAGATTCTGCAACATCTGAGGCGTGTATCGCGCATTGTTGTGGGGTTTGCTGATATTGGCTATAAGTTTAATTTTAAGAAATCAAAGATTGCCTTCCTCAGCGTCATTTTCCTGGGATATGAGTTGTCGAGTGAGGGCAAGAGCCTAGCGCCACATTTTTTGGAGAAATGTGCTTTATTGCAGCCTCCTAATACGGTTCGGAAGCTCCAGTCATTGCTGGGGTTTCTGAATTTTGGCAGAACTTACATTCCTGAATATGCGACGCGTATAAAACCCTTATACGAGTTGATTCGCCCGAATTTTTTGAGTAGATTTTGGACGATTGAACATACACACATACTGCGAGAGTTACAGAGTGATCTCTTAGCGGTTAAACACTTACACACACGGGACAATAAGACACATTTAGTCATCAGGGTGATACCTGGGGCTGTAGGGTTTACTTATGTCACCTTTAATGAAGGGGAGACAGTCCCGATTGCATACAAGTCTCACTTGTATTCTGCTGCAGAGCAACGTTTTGCACAAACTGAGAAAATTCTCACTGCAGTACAGATGGCTGTTATTAAAGAAAGACCGCTGGCCCAGGGTCAACGCATTGTTGTGGTTTCCCCAGTTCCGGCTTTAGAGGCCGTTACAAAAGCGAGTGTTCCTAATTCGAAAGCTTTACACCCGCGATGGATACAATGGGCTACGTCTTTGACAGCCACTGATGTAGATTATGTATTTGACCCTAAACTGCAGACTCAAGAATTTCTTCAATATGAGATGGAATACCCTGTTCCTGCTGGTACGTTGCCTATTGACCAATATCAAGTGGTCATGTATACCGATGGCTCTGCGCAACCAGCGGTTGGGACTAAACAACAGTATTCTGCTGCATGTGCGGTGGTGAGCGGCACTATGGAGGGGGAAGGGTTCTGCCCCCGACATACTTATACTAAAACCTTGGGAGATTGCACGGCACAGCTGGCTGAGCTCAAAGCTCTATTGTTAGCTTTGGAGCACGCGGATCCAGCACTTTTAACCTTGCTGGTCTGTGACTCCTACTACTGTGTGCAGTCTTTCAACGAATATTTACACTATTGGAAGATGAATGGGTTCAGAGATTCTAAAGGCAACACCATTAAACATAAAATGTTGTGGGGTAAGGTTGCGGATCTGAAGGAAACGCTTCCTAACGTCCATGTTGTGCATACACTTGGACACCAGTGCGTTGGAATACACGTTGCTGGGAATACTTTGGCTGATGAAGCCGCGAAATCGGTAGTGGCTGTCGCCACTGTGGCCGCAGTGACTCGTTCGAGTTCCAAACCAGACACAGAAATTTCAGCTGCCATAAAGGCTACGGCTGCTGGCACGCCCTTTCCTAAAGGATTTCCTTCAAAATATAGTTACTGCTTGAATGGTGCGCTGAATGCTACTGTTACAATTCCAGGCATTGGTGTACGTGAAATTCCCAATAAAATTGAGAGACCTCGATTGATTTCTGCAGCACATGAGGGGGTGGCTTCTGCACATGCTGGGGTGGCTGCCACGATTTCACTTTTACAGGCTCGTTACTGGTGGCCTGGTCTCTATAAAGAAACAAAGCAGTATGTCCTTTGTTGTGACGTTTGTCAACAAATTAAAGCATCGTCGGCTAGACGCCCGCAGCAGACGCCCCTTCTGATTTCAAATAAACCATTACAGTGTGTGTACTTGGATCATTGTGGTCCGCTGACACCAGATAGTGCATACAAATATATTTTGGTTGCTGTAGATTCGTGCTCCAGATTTGTATGGGTATGGCCACAACGCTCGGCTGACGCTCGAACTGTTATTAAAGATTTGCGCATCTTTGTCGATATATTTGCAGTTGCGGCTTTTCATTCGGACCGGGGCCCTGCTTTTGCCTCTAAGGCATTCAGGGACACCATGGCTTTGTTGGGGGTCCAACTCCAATTCTCGTCTCCATTTCATCCCGAGGGAAATTCTGTCGTGGAGCGTTTAAATTGTGATTTAAAGCAGTCCTTAACGGCCAGAGTTATAGGTACGGGTCGTGGTTGGCTAGCCCACCTATATGGAGTACAGAGAGCACTTAATAACTTGCCTAGAAGGTCACTGGGGGGTCGTACTTCATATGAGTGCCTGTTTGGAACACAAATGTATGTTCCTGATCTAGATGGTCCTGGTGTGGAGGCGGCAGATACGCCCTTTGACATAAATGATTGTGTCACTAAAAATAGAGCACGATTGATTGTGCTCCTAGTTGTCCTATTACTAACCCTAATATCTAAATGTAGTATTACTGCAGAATGGTCTGACATGTGTGCTGTGTTGTGAGCTACCCTTCTTACCTCCGGGCATAAACTTTTATGAATTAAAAAAAAATCTATTCTAGATCTATGCCCATATTTTTTATTGTGGAATGTATATCTATCTCCTTCTCCCCTTCTCCAGTGCCAGGCATCTACCAAGCCTAAATCCTGCCTTGCTTGCTTCACTACTGCCCTTGTTTTAGGTGAATTAACCGTACCCCGGGGGGTTCACTTATCCTGTACAGGGTCTAGCAGTATATTAAAATCCCCACCCAACACCACTGGGTACCTAGCTGAGAGTAGAATATTAAATAAGTCTTGAAATGGCGATGGGTCGTCAATATTCGGCCCGTAGTAACCCGACACTGTAATCCAATGACCACCTACACACAGCTCTACCACTACCCACCTCCCTCTAGGATCAGCATGTACTATTCCTACCCTGAACCTCATGGATTTCTTAATCAAAACTGCCACACCTTTTATTGTACTAGTTTGAGAAGAGCATACGCTAAACGCAACCCAATTCAGCTGTTTAAGCCAGGTCTCCCATTCAGTTTGGTGAAGATGGGTTTCCTGCAATATAATAATCTCCTCCTCAACCAAACGTAAGTACTCAAAGATCTTCCTCCTCCTACCAGACACCATTAACCCATTCACATTCCATGAGATAAATCTCAACTTTTCAATACCCTGCATGCTCATTCATAGCGAGAAGGAAAACAAAGGGAGAACAGCAACCCCCCCGACCTATATTAGCAACATATGAGGACTTTCTTATTTTATCCCTTTCAACCCACCAAACCCAAAACAAACCCCGACTCCCGTGTCACCCACCCCTACACCCACCACCACCAACGTGCCCCCAAAACCCCATTCCCCCCCCAGAGGAACCCTCCCTTTTTATACTGGGATAACCATCCTGTTATCCTATCTTCGAACCCCACGCCGGACGGGGGCTTTCCACTAGATCTTATTGAGACGCCTTAATCTGCTCTATAAATATACTGACCTCCCCAGGGTCTCTCATATTGTACATTTTATTCTTCCACATTATACGGAGAGCTGCCGGGAACCTTAGTTGGACTGTCGCCCCTAGCTCACGGAGCTCCCGCATAAAACTTCCCAGCTCCCACTGCCTATCTAACGTTGCCTTAGACACATCAGATCTTATCCTAAGAGACCATTCCCCTTTGGGAAAAGCCCCAACCTTGAGAGCTTCGGACAAGATTCTTTCCTTAATAGAGTATGTGTTGAAATTTATCAAAATCCTCCTGGGGTTTTTCCTTCCTGGATTTTTCTTGAAAGGATCACGATGGACTCTCTGAATGTCATCCTCCAGATTGATCCCTACCATACTGGGGAGGACTTCCCTAATCAGCGAGATCACATAGCTCTTAATATTTTCCCCTTCCAAGCCCTCTGGAACTCCCAAGAGCCTTATATTGTTTCTCCTCATATTATTTTCCAACATTTCCAATCTGTCCTTCAACATCTTTTCTCCCCGTTTCAATTGTGAAATGTCCTTAGCTTGAGCTAACACTCGTTCCTCGTGGGCCTCCACCACAGCCTCTAGTTTCCCCAGCCGGTCTGATAACAGGTTGATTTTACTTTCCAAGACCTCACAGGCTTCCCGAATCCTAGTTTGATTAGTTTCTGAAATTTCGAATTTCCCTCTAATTTCTTTAGTGAGTGAAATTAGCAGAGCCTGTACATCCAAGTCATGCGTTATTGATCCACTGGAAAAATTACCATCGACTTCCGGCAAGGGTAGTATCTTAAAAGGGCCCTCTCTCAGTGTAGCTGGTTCCATATCTAACAATTCTTGTGCTGGGCCGACAACTGGACCACCTTCAACTAGCTTAGAAGCCCCTAACTTGTCTAAGGCCGGTTTAACGTTTGCCATATCCTGTGGTGGAGGAATTGTGATCTGAAAGTACCTTGTGATCAACGAATCACTCCTCCCCTGGATCTCAATTTGACTCTCTTCCCGGAGGGGTAAAGGATGATCCACTAATAGTGTTGTGTGGGGTGGCCCTTCACCATAGATTTTAGGATCTAAGTCCGCTATACCTGTTGTTATAGTTCCAGAGACTTGAGTCCGAAGATTAGCACTTGTACCACGGGTACCGGGCTTACTTTTCCTGGCCACAATCACATCGTTGACTTCTGCACGGGCACCCCTGGGGCATCGCTTGATTAATGACATGCACTGCGGGGTTCCAACACTCTCACACTCCTTTCTTGCCCCCGTCCCACTTAAGTTGGATCTGGTGTGGCACCCCAGGGACTCCGGGAGGCTCCCACGGAGAGAGCAGCGGGAGGTATAAGATCTCCCACGTCGCACACCCTTTGCCGCTTCTGCCCAATACTGGAGTTTAGAGCCTGCTTCCAAGACACCCCGCCACCCCTCCCCGTAGTTAATGACCCTCCCTTCTTGTTCGCCGTTTTTCCTCCCTAGTTTTCCCGACAAAAGTCGGAAAAAGGAAAACACTGTAGAGAGGAAAAATGAAATTAACAAGGCGCAATAACAAAAAGT
The DNA here is from genome assembly GCF_031143425.1 of Pleurodeles waltl. Lineage (NCBI taxonomy): Eukaryota > Metazoa > Chordata > Amphibia > Caudata > Salamandridae > Pleurodeles > Pleurodeles waltl. The sequence continues at coordinate 854,854,146 of NC_090444.1, forward strand.
ATTCTTCTTGCCCCCTCTCTTTCTCTTTTTAACGCCTAGAAATCCATGGAAAAAACAGCACAAGAAGTGGAGGGCCAAGTACCCCCACCCGACAGGGAACCTATTTAAGCGATGTCCCACCTCCTTTCTCAAGACCCTTAAACCTGAGGAGCTCTCAATTGGAACAACAATTCACACTCTCAGTCCTTCCAGGAAACGGCAAAGCACCATGAATACAAAAGCGTTTTGAGTTTTGGCGTCCCTCTGATTCTCACTACCCTTCTGTATAAAGCAGCAAGTTTTGCACAGAATTTGTGATTATAAAATGACAAGCGATGAAACGTAACAATCCCTAGCGAATATGCAGCTGTAAAACTCAATATTTAGGCTTGGAGTTCCTCTAATACAAACTTCTAGTAGAAGACTCTTGCATCTGATTATTTTTGCAATAGGCAGCACTTTCACAGGTATACATGTTTTCTTTAAGCTCCCCAATACTCCTGGGAGGACAGCATCGATATTGATAACAGTCTCTGCCTGCTGGAGACAGGCTATAGTCAGGCAATAATCATAGGACTAGTCACCCAGGCTCCCCCCCACTCCACCAGAAATACCCTGTCACCGTCTTTGCTGCTCCTTGCTCCGCTGGCGCAGCTCCAGGGGCTTCCCTCAAGAAACGCTGAAGCGGGAGATCCGAGGCTCACACTCCCAGGCTCCCAATCAGTTGCACGAAGGCGAGAGGAGAGAATCCTCACCCTCGCCTCCCTGTCGTTCAAGCCGTCGCCCGGGTGGGGGCCGGGGGCACAAACACACGCGGATCCGGCAGGGAAAGCTACCGCAGCTTTCCCGAGTCTCACGCGCCCAGACTCCCAATCCGGAGCGCGAAGGCGAGATGAGGAAAATCCTCACCCTCGCCCCTTTATCCTTCAAGCCGTCGCCCGGGGGGGGGCCGGGGGGGACAAACAGACGTGGATCCGACGGGGAGAAACCTCTGCCGCTTTCCCGAGCAGAGACCGAGGGAAGGTCTGCTCACAATGCAAGACGCGCGGTTTCGGCGTCACATCCGTCCGACGGGAGTTCACGGCAGCTCGTTAGCTGACCGTCATGTTCCTCATGCTCTATTTTTAGACGACGCATCAGTAGAAGTGTTAAAAAAAGATACTAGAGAATTTTTTCAGTTGAATCAAGGAACAGCAAGTTTGTGGTGTGTTTGGGATGCGTTTAAGGCTTTTATAAGAGGGAGGCTAGTTAACCTTGCAGCTTATAAGTATCGTGAAGAGAGGGAAAAGTTGGGAAACATGGAGTTGTCATTGAAAACCTTGCAGGTTGCAAGGTATAATGCGCAGTTAGAAGGGAAAACGGATTTAGTAATGGAGCTGTCTTGTCAAGAGGAAAAGGTCCGGTCTAATCTAGATGCTTTTTTGGAAAACCGCTGTAGGTTAAAATGGGAAAGTAGTCAATATGCTCATTTTGATTATGGAGAAGGCTGCAGTAAACTGTTAGCGTGGAAGGTTAAGTGGGACCTTTCCAAAAGGCACATTTTATCAGTCAAATCAGAGCCTACAAATCAGGTCTGTACTGAGCAAGAGGAGATTGAGGGGGCATTCGTATCTTTCTTTCAAGAGATATATTCAGAAAGTTCGGTTAACTTAGAAGAGCCGGTAAGAGAATTCTTAGATAATGTAGATCTCCCAGTTTTAGAGGAGTCGAAGATGCTCCTACTGAATGATAAGTTAAATGAGGCTGAGTTGGCGGAAGGTCTAAAGGCACTAAAAAAAGGTAAGGCAGCGGGGCCAGATAGTCTCCCTAACGAATTATATAGGGCTTTGGGGGAGGAACTTACCCCTTTTTTATTAGAGTTATTCAACTCTATGTTGATAGAAGGGACCCAAATTCCCAATTCCTGGAGAGAGGCAACAATTTGCTTATTGCTAAAGCCGGGTAAGGATTCCACGTCTTGTTCCTCCTATAGGCCCATCTCTTTGCTGAACGTACACTATAAACTTTACTCAGGACTTTTAGCCAAGAGACTGGGGAGAGTTGTTGGCAATCTAATCCATTCGGACCAAAAGGGCTTTATGAAGGGGAGGCAGCTTCACGAGATAACTCACGAGTTATTTGCTGCAATTGATTTGGCGGTTCACGAGAAGGCGCCTCTGGCGATCTTGTCTTTTGATGCGGCCAAGGCCTTTGACCGTGTTAATTGGTTGTTTCTAAAGGCGGTTCTGGAAAAAGCGGGCTTGGGAATCCCTTTTATCAGGGCGATAGGAGAACTGTATAGATGTCCTCTAGCGAGAATTTTGGTCAATGGCCATTTAACACAAGAATTTAGGATTTGGCGAGGTACGAGACAGGGATGCCCCCTATCTCCTTTGCTTTTTAATTTATACATTGAACCCTTGGCAACTTTACTCCGGTCTTCTAAAGAGATTATCCCATTTCGAACTGGGGGATGGGAAAAAAAACTAGTTTTATACGCAGATGATTTGATGATATATACGAGTGATGTTAGCTCTACTCTACCTAAGGTCATTGCTTTGATGGTACAATTTGGAAGACTTTCTGGGTACAGCATAAACGCAGAAAAGACAGAAATAATGTGTTGGAATTTAATGTATGCTTCCCCTTTAGTTAAACAAGAGATCAGATATTTGGGTATTCGGTTAACAGCTGCTCTTAACGAGTTAGCTAAATTGAACTTCGATATAGTATATAGGGAAACCAAAAAACTGTTAAAAGCGTGGGCTGCTCTTCCTCTTACGATAATTGGGAGACCTAATATCTTGAAGATGTGTATCCTTCCAAAATTTACTTTTTTGTTCAACACTATCCCATTAGAGTTTGAGAAGAGTTGGTTTAAAAAACTACAAGGGGAGCTATCCTCATTTGTATGGGCTTCCAAGGGAGTTAGGATTGCTTGGAAGAAGTTGAGTAGAAAAAGGAAATGGGGAGGTATTGCGTCTCCAGACCTTTTTAAGTACTATTTGGCTTTTCACTTAAAAAATATTAGAGTTTTATTGAATAAAAGGACTGAGCACGATTCAGTCTGGGGAGCATTAACGGCTCACCTTGAAGAAGGAGCAGATCACTTTTTATATAAATTTGGACACCCCAGTTACTTCAAGAAAGTTCGCTTGAAACTCCCCAGACATGCATGTAATGTTTGGATGCATTTTCGGAGGGCGTTAGAGATACCTTATTTTTGTAGTTCAGCTCCCATTTGGGATTCGCCTGGCACTCCGGAATGCCTCATAGACAAACTATCAACTCCTTTGAGAACAAGTGGGGTGGAAAGATGGGGCCAGTTGATGGAAGGAGATGAAGTGTTAAGCTGGGGCGCATTCCAGGAAGGTACTGGTGGGACAGTTTCTAGATTTAAGTATCTTCAAATATCTAGTTGGGTAAAGTCCCGTCGAATTGGAGAAATAGGGAGGAGTATATGGGAAGGGAAGCTAAATCAGAGAGCTATCAACAAAGAGGTTGCATTGTGGTACCACGCTCTGTTAGAATCATCAGATGATAGCGCTTCCCTCCCCTTGTCGAAGTGGGGAGCAACTTTTCCAACTTTAGATGTTAAAACACTGTGGCAAAAGTCTTGTTCAATACTATGGCTTACTACTAGTCCTGCGGGGCTGAAGAAAAATCATTTGTTCACACTCCATAGGGTTTATTGGACTCCGGCCAAATTAACAGCTATTGGGAAATCTCAGAAAAATTGTCCAAGGTGCGGGGATGATAAGGCGGATGATATCCATATGTTTTGGCATTGCACTAAGTTGTTGAATTATTGGGGGGACATAGAGAGTATTTTTAAAGTAATTTTTAATGTAAACTTAGTTGTAAATCCAGCATTGGTGGTGTTTGGGGTGTGGGATCAGGATACAAATTATCAGAAATTGTCAGTTCAGCAGGAGCATTTGCTGTTCATATTAATTCTTCTAGCTAGGCGAGAAATTTGTCGTAAATGGATTGATCCTCTGCCTCCTCGGGTGTTAGATTGGCAGATAGCTGTAAATCGAATCTGTACATTGGAACAATGGGGCCCCTTGTCTAGAAAAGATAATTTTTGGTTATATTGGGAAAATGTGTATCAATAACATATTATTTTTTTTTGTCATATAAGCTCCATATACTTTAAAAATTTTAAAGTCCAATGATTAAGATCTCCCCCTCGCTCCCTGGAGGTGCTGCTTTGGCTACGATTGAAAGTGACAACTTTTGATCAATGACTCCCGTACGAGAAATTACAATCAGTAGATTAGAGGGGATGATCTACTGAGGTTAGGTGGCATGTTGTCGTTTGTTGTGTCAATGCCTTTCTTACTTAACCAAAGCAGGGGGGATGAATATGAGGACAAAAAATTTAAAAAAATAATAAATAAATAAATAAATGATCGTGTCACTGTTTTGCAGGATTTACAACAATTCCGTGAAGATAACTCTTCTGCCAGTGCTGCCTCCTCAGGAATTAAGGATGAGCCAGTAACACCTACTGGTTGGATACCGAGGATTGGGGATCTAGTGCGTGAAAAGGTCGCAGTTAAAAAAGAATTTGGTCCTTCTTATCGAGAACCTGTCCCTGTGTTGGGGGTGAGCGGCACGAGAACTGTGATTTTACCGCCGCTGCGAGGGGCCAAAGGAAATCGCTTTGTTTCCATTGATAATGTCAAGTTACAACATGTGGCCGATTCTGCACAGCAGACCAAGAGGGACACCCAGTAGTTCCGGAATCCCTCTCACTACTGGGGAAGAAGTCCCGCTGCAGGTGATTTTCACCGACAATGTTTCCTCTCCGAGCTTGGGGAGGGTGGATGCTGATCTTGCGATTGTTCCACCGACGACGATTAATATGGAATCTTGTGATCAAATTGCTGTACGTTCTACTGATGTTTCTGAACATGTGGTTTATAGCGTGCCACGGCGAGAGCCTCCATCTGCTTCTTCGTTCACAGTTGCACCTTTTGCTAGAACTGCTTCTGGCTGCTTCAACGACGCTGATAATGATGGGTCCGGCTCCTCATCCTCGATGTCTTCTGTCCACGGTCCACGACGGCTGCTGGGATGGCTTAAACGAACATATTTTGTTTTTCCTTGGAACTATTTTTGGCTGTTTTTGGCCATGATGACTATTTTATTATGGTTGGGATTTGTGGTTACTTTTTTTCTGATAATACATGGTCATTTTCTTCCTGATCGATCTGAAATTGAGCACGTAGAGACAGTGTTAAAACCGCATTTTTCGTCTCATATGGTTCGAAGAGACTTGTCCACAGTGAACATTTCTGCTATACCAGTTCCGGATGGAATTGTGTGGGATAAAGTAATGTTTGATATATATGGTCCCACTGAATTGATTCAAATACCGTATGTCCTCAAATTATCAATAAATGATATTGTTATACCTGGCATTGTTTCTGATGATTGGGATGTGAAGACAGTAGATTCTATGCTTACGGAATTGCAATACTATACTGTCTATGACGATGAAGATGCTTACAAGTTTAGAGATAATCATGGTGACATGTTTTGTTATAACTGTTACACCACTTTATTCATAAAGCTAGTAGCCCTAAGCCCATGTTTAATTATGTGCAATGGGAACATTGCTCGACTCCTCCACAAGGTAGTTCGAAAACGTATTATGATAAATTTGCATATTTTTCTGGGCATGATCAACGTAATGCTAAGTCCTACTATTTTAAAGTTGCACCGTATTCTAATAAGCAAATGTTATTGACCGATACTAAATTACTGTATTCCAATTTGTTTGTATCTAAACTTTCGTTGAGGGATATGAATACTGGTTTAAAACTGTTGACTTAAAAAGTGTTTGGGGTTCGAAAAATTGGCATATGCGGGGCAGGGACACGTTATTTAGAGCATGTATTATCCCGGTCCAAATGATTTTCCTCAATGACACAGTACAACAGACTAGCTGTTTGGGTTTAGCGACACTTAAGGAGTTGACTTTGCCTAGTATACCTGTCCCTTCTAAATTAACAAATTGGCAGCACTATGTAAATGCTACTTTTAGTGACTTTACCCATTGGGTCCAAAATGGTACGCTTAACACTTCATCGTTACATCCAGGCGGGTGGTTATTATGGCCTGTAGACACTAATGTGTGTCATCAACGTTTTGTCACCTCTTCAGGGGGGTTCAGGACTAGTAGGGCAGACCCTCGTTATGTATCACCAGAACATGTTGATATTATAACTACATGCAGTGTGGGGAAGCTTTGTCAGCAATGGTTGAAGTCATCCACACTGGATGCAGTTAAGTCACATCTCACGTTACTGTCCAATGATACTGACTTACAAGATTTTTTGTCAGGTCACAAAGTACCACGGAAGAAAAGGTTCTTATACGAGGTTTATAATGAGATTTGGAAGCTTTCACAACAAGAGGCTGCAACCCGGTTGAGGCAGATTGATCAGGAAAATCTGATGCAGACTTTGTCTGTTGTTGATAATGGCATGCATACCCTTTCTGACCGTGTTTACACGATTGACAGCATTGTTTCCTCTGCCATTGACATTATTAAATCGGACATGTCTTCTTTATATCATGGGCAGAGTCAGATGCGGTCCATCATGCAGCTGGGTTGGACTCTTCAGACCTTGAAGGCGGGTCGCGTTCCATGGCAGCACGTTCGTGCCAGAGAGATCTTTATCTCTTTTAATTTGACTTGTCAACAACAACTGATGGCTAAAAAGGAAGCGACATATGTTATGTTAAATATTGAGAAATTAGAGAAACTGCCTTTCACGGTAGCTGAGATTCCGTCAGCTGAATGGTTGATTCATGGGGTTATTAATTTGCCTATCTCTACTTTGCAATTTACTTCGTGTTTGAAGCACATTCCGGTGGGTAGATATGAACTATTGGGAGACAGTTACATACACGAGGTGTGGGACCTTCCCTTTCAGTACAGATGTGTTAATGGTTTGAAGGAGGTTTTTCTTAGCGGCAGCGAATGCGAAGCTTCTGCCAGCCATTCAATGGTTTGTAAACAGCTGTCCATGCACGGGGCGTGTAACGCTTCGATTGCTAACTTAGCTTGTTATCTGAAGGGAGTTCCAGTCCCGGTTATTAAAAACACTTTCCAGGTGCTTTCTAACGGCAGTTACATTGTTCTTAACAGCGAACGCTGCTGTGGCATGTGTGCCGGAATAGTTTACATCGTCGTTGTCAACAAGGCCGTTACGTGCTGCAGGAATGTGTTGTTTCCCCCCACTCAATTTAGGGAGGTAGCGGACATCTGGCCACATATTGCTACTTCCAAGGTTGATTTCGACAAGTTGAGTCGGCTAAAAGCTTTATTGTTTCAAAAGCATGTGGCCCTTACATCTGCTAGCGAGACCTACGCACTTCAGGTGGCAAGGTCATCGGCGGAGATACAGTCCCTTTTGAATACTAACTTTCCGAATCACTTCGGTGAACTTGTGGGACGTATATTTAATGCATCCAGCACTGCTGGTATTGCACATTTTTTCAAAGTCGTTGGTGTTGGTTTTGCTCATACCTTCTCTTCCATATTCGGTTTGATACCTTCGGCTATATTTTCTATTTTCGGAAGCATTTTTGGGGGTTTCCCGATTACTTTGGCTTTATTGGCTGGAGTTTTGCTGTTGCTATTTTTTTCGCAATGGCTGTCCCGTCACGACGAGATCCTGTATTGCTGCTCCCGTCAGCGCAGCTGTGTCGTGAACGCATGCTGCAGCATTTTGGAGCGACACTCCTGGGACATTTGGAGTGCGACTGGTCTCTGTCATTCAGACCGGTTTTGGTTTGTGTGCAACACGTGTTTCGATGCCTTTGGTGCTCGTTTGAACATGCACTGGCTCTCGGTCTCTCATTGCAGTGCCCTCCGATGGTCGATACTGATCTGTTGATGTTCCCGATTAGGGCTCATTCCCAGACTTGTGTACTACGGATGCGCTTGCTTCGTGAGGCAGTTTATGAGATTCCCTTCCTGGAGGAAGATGGTATTGTCTCTTTCATAGGCCCTGCACGGGGTGCCGCCCTGAATGGTTTATGGGCTTTGGATCACACCTGCTCCATGGTACTTTGTGGCGTGGATCTTCCGATATTGACATATATCGAAGTGGAGGAACTCCTGCGTTCCATTGCTTCTATCTGACGATTGGATTTTTACGAAATTGACACTATATTGAATTTGGTTTTATGATCACATGTTACCTAAATTTATGACTTTGTTGTCTTCTCACCTTGTCGAAATAATTGTTTTAGGTATTGTTTATATTTAGGGTATCCTTTTATATTATTGGAACCACTTGCTACCGACAAGGGGAGGGTGTAGTGTGGTTAGTTTTACGTATTCATTGCGCTTTAGCTTCAGGCCTTAGGCCTTTGTGCACTTTGCCCTGAATATATTTTATTCATTTGCTGACAGCTTAGAGCCTCTGTGCACTTTGCTCTATATGCTTTTTATTAGGCTTCGTACTGTTATTTTTCAAATAGCCAGTTCTACGGTGTTGTTTTTTATTCATATCACACTGTTTTGCCTACTTCAGCACTGGAGTTCTCCATAACATACTTACTCTGTGCCTCAGTCAAGGAAACAGTCTGGTACATTGCCGATAGACGTGGTAGGAGTTTAGACTTGGCATTCCTGCGTAGGGACATTTTGTGATCACGATGACATGTTAGTTATAAAATCACTTCCTTGTCCCAATACACGCAAGAGGGAGATTCCGACCAGGGAACCACAACTGTTAGAGAAAGTGATGCTAACAATTTTGCAGTTTTGAAGGATGCACTCTTGGATGGATTTGGCTTAACCACTGAACAATACAGTATTAAGTTCAGAGACACCAGAAAAGAGTCCTCACAAGACTGGATAGACTTTGTTGACTTTTCAGTGAAGGCCTTGGAGGGGTGCTTACATGGCAGTAAAGTTTCTGACTATGAAAGCCTGTATAATCTTATTCTGAGAGAGCATATTCTGAATAACTGTGTGTCTGACTTGTTACACCAATATCTAGTGGACTCAGATCTGACCTCTCCCCAAGAATTGGGAAAGAAGGCAGACAAATGGGTCAGAACAAGAGGGAACAGAAAAGTTCATACAGGGGGTGACAAGGATGGCAAGAAGAAGGATGGTAAGTCTTCTGACAAGGGTGGGGACAAGAGTAAAACTGAGTCTTCATCAGGCCCACAACAATCCTCTGGTGGGGGTGGTGGGTCCAAATCCTCTTCAAATCAAGTTAAAAAGCCTTGGTGTTATTTGTGTAAAGTCAAAGGCCATTGGACAACTGATGCCAGTTGTCCAAAGAAAAACACCAAACCTCCCACTACCACAAACCCTACTGCAAACTCTAGTGCCCCTAGTAATAGCAGTGGTGGTGGGATCAAACCTACTAATAGCCAATCCAAGGGAGTAGCTGGGCTCACTTTTGGTAATTTAGTTGGGGTTGGTCTTGTTAGGGAGACCACAGAGGCTGTGTTAGTCTCTGAAGGTGCCATTGATTTGGCCACCTCGGTTGCTTGTCCCCTTAATATGGATAAGTACAAGCAACTTCCCCAAATAAATGGTGTTGAGGTTTAGGCCTACAGGGACACAGGTGCCAGTGTTACCATGGTAATAGAGAAACTGGTACACCCTGAACAACACCTACTTGGTCACCAGTGCCAAGTGACAGATGCTCATAACAACACTCTTAGCCACCCCATGACTGTTGTAAATCTCAACGGGGGGGTTACTGGTCCAAAGAAAGTTGTGGTTGCTTCAGATTTACCTGTAGACTGTCTACTAGGAAATGATTTAAAGACATCAGTTTGGGCAGAAGTTGAGTTGGAGGCTCATGCAGCAATGCTGGACATTCCTGGGCATATTTTTGCTTTGACAAGGGCTCAGGCCAAAAAGCAAAAAGGACAGGGTGGCTTGGCTCCTGGAACAATGGACCAAGTGCTCCCTAAAGTTAGGGGTAGCAAGGGTAAATCCCTACCCACTATCCCTCCCTCTACAGATGATCCTCCTTCTGAGGAAGACAAATTTTCTCCCTGTGCAGAACCTTCACCAGAGGAGCTGGCAGCAGACACTGCTGAGCTTTTGGGTGGAGGGGGGCCTGCCAGGGAAGAGCTGAGTGTGGCACAGCAATCCTGTCCCACATTAGAGGGTCTCCGACAGCAAGCTGTCAAACAGCAAAATGGGGATTATAAGAAAACAGTGAGGGTTAGAAAAATACCCCATTCCAAGACCCTGAAAAGTAGGAGTAAAGTACACCTACTACCCCCAGAGAGCACAGAAGTCACGATAGGGGGATTCTGCTGGAAGAACAAACACAAACAATGCAACAACAGTGGATTTCCAGACCTGAGTACCTGTAAGACAAGGGGACCAAGTCCAATAGTCGCAACAGTGTCGAGAGGGGGCAGGAGCCCAGGAAATTCCAGCTGAAGGTGCAAGGAAGCTGCCACCAGTTGGAAGAGGCTTGGAGTTCTGCAAGAAAGAAGAGGACTAGGGACTTCTCCTTTTGAAGATGGATGTCCCACATCGCGATGAAGCTTGCAGAGATATTGCCATGCAGAAAGACCGCAAATAAGCCTTGCTAGCTGAAAGGGTTGTGGTAGAGTTTTTTGGGTGCTGCTGTGGGCCAGAAGGTACCAGGATGTCGCCACTTGGAGGAGGAGACAGAGGGGGCACTCAGCAACTCAGAGAGCCCTCACAGAAGCAGGCAGCACCCGCAGAAGTACCCCAACAGGCACTTAGAAGAAAAGTGAACCGGAGTCCACGCAAAGCCACAAAAAGGAGTCCCACGACGCCGGAGAACAACTCAGAAGGTTGTGCACTGCAGGATGGAGTGCCAGGGACCCAGGCTTGGCTGTGCACGAAGGAAATCCTGGAAGAGTGCACAGGAGCCAGAGCAGCTGCAAATCATGTGGAACACAGCTTTGCAGTCTAGCGTGGGGAGGCAGCTGCAGTGGAGACCCCGGAAAGGCAGTTTGGCAGTACCCGGGTACTGTGCTAGAGACTTGGGGGATCATGGAATTGTCCCCCCAATACCAGAATGGTATTGGGGTGACAATCCCATGATCTTAGACATGTTACATGGCCATGTTCGGAGTTACCATTGTGACGCTATACATAGGTAGTGACCTATGTATAGTGCACACGTGTAATGGTGTCCCCGCACTCACAAAGTCCGGGGAAATTGCACTGAACAATGTGGGGGCACCTTGGCTAGTGCCAGGGTGCCCACACACTAAGTAATTTTGCACCCAACCTTCACCAGGTGAAAGTTAGACATATAGGTGACTGACAAGTTACTTAAGTGCAGTGTTAAATGGTTGTGAAATAACGTGGATGTTATTTCACGCAGGCTGTAGTGGCCGGCCTGTGTAAGAATTGTTAGAGCTCCCTATGGGTGGCAAAACAAATGCTGCAGCCCATAGGGATCTCCTGGAACCCCAATACCCTGGGTACCTCAGTACCATATACAAGGGAATTATATGGGTGTACCAGTATGCCAATGTGAATTGGTAAATTTAGTCACTAGCCTGTTAGTGACAAATCTGGAAAGCAGAGAGAGCATAACCACTGAGGTTCTGGTTAGCAGAGCCTCAGTGAGACAGTTAGGCATCACACAGGGAACACATACAGGGCACATACTTATGAGCTCTGGGGCCCTGCCTGGCAGGGTCCCAGTGACACATAGACTAAAACAACATATATACAGTGAAATATGGCGGTAACATGCCAGGCAAGATGGTACTTTCCTACAGTTGGAACCGCCCCAAAATCTTGGCGGATTGCAGTGTCATGATATGGTGAGCGGTACCTTGTCTTCTGACTGGCTGTTGGTGGCTACCGCCATGGTGCATGGTGTTAATGCCCTGGCAGATGGTGTGGTACATTGGCTGTCTATGGGAGTTCTCACCGCCATAGTCTTAATTTGGTGGTTATTACTGCCAGACTGTTGGCGGTATTACCGCCACTTTCACTGTCACCGCCAATGTCATAATGACCACCAATGTCTCTCTACGATACACCACTCCCCTGCATGACACGCACACCATTCTACAACACTCTCCTCCATTGTACTCGACGATCCGCTACTCGATGATCCTCCACGCTATGACACTCTAATATACCCAGCTCCACTCTGACAGTCTACAACACCATACTCTACTGTTCTACATGCCATTCTACTGTACAACTCACTGCTCCAGTCTACGATACTTGACTCTACTATATGAGGCACCAAGCCATTATCCCATATAACACTTTACTACACTGTACAATACGCTACTACACTCTACTATACTCGATTCCAATCTACAATAGTCCAGTATATGACAATAGAGTTAAAAACACTCTCCTCTACTGTACTGAGCAACACTCAACATAACTCTCCAACTTGAGACACTGGACTCTATGCTTTGAAACTCATTTCTATTAAAAGTAAATAAAAAACACCATTGAATTTCAATGACAAAAAGAAAGGTTAAAGCTCAAGTTATAGCTATAATATTTATTTACAGTTTTTCCACCACCTTCAAATTATTATAATGAGTGGACCTTGCTACATACTCTTTTCAGCTTGATAACCGGACAACACTAACTAAAACTCACACTTTACCATGCACTGTGTTGTGACAATGTCATTTGAGAAGTTATAAGTGTTGTTATGAATGCTATGATTTTACATGCTGTAAGTGATGTGGAATGCAAGGTTGTAAACAGTGCATGAAAAAGGCATGAGTTATAGTTACTGTAGTGAATACCTGTGCCAGGCTTTCTGGGGAGAACTTTTCCTGGTTTCCTGATGTGTTTGGGTGTACCTGAGCGTGGTTGCTGGGATGGGCTTCTGAGTTCTCATGAATCACATCTCCCATATTCTGGATGTACCTCTTTCACCACCTACAACTTTAGGAACAACTCCACTATGTATGTTTTTAATCTATGATCGGTTTTTGTGGTCTATCTACTTTTATTTGGAACAGAATGTGTTTTTTTTTACTGTTACCTGAGTAGCCTTTCTTCTTGTCTAGCACCTTCTCGTCTGCCAATTTGTCTTTTACAATTCAGATATTTCTCATGCTGCTGTGTGCCTCAAAATCATGGTCACCATCAAGCGGGTCCCGACACGCACATACAGCCACACGTCCTTGTGTTTCACCTTCAATGCTGGTGCCAGCACCAGACAAACGTGAACATGCTAGCAGCTCTATATCACTGGAGGACAAACTAGACACCATGCTGGCAATGATAGAGCTGTCCACATCCTCATTGGAAGTCAAAATCGATATAGTCGCTACAGATCTTACCCTGCTCCACTCAGACCATCAAAACTCACAAAGTAACTGCAACGAAGCAAGCCATGGACAAAATACAACCACAAATCCAAAATATGAGCGCATGCAGAATCTTTCAAAGCGAGTACACATACTGGAAAAGCGTGCTGAAGAGGTGAAAGGGGATCTTGCAGAAATAACATTTAAGTGGTGGGCCTCCCGGAGCGTGCTGAGGGTCGAGACTCAGTGAAATTTGTGGAGGCTCGGTTGCGTGAACTTCTCTCTCCAGCAGTGCCATCACAGTTCTTCTCAGTTAGAGCACATCAGGTCCTGACGTGCAGATTTCTGCCTAGATCGAATCCCTGTCGGTGGTGTTTCGATTCCACCACTGTTGCAGCAGAGACTCAGTAATGAGGTAAACTGTAGGAAAGTACCATCTTGCCTGGCATGTTACCCCCATATTTCACTGTATATATGTTGTTTTAGTGTATGTGTCACTGGGACCCTGCCAGCCAGGGCCCCAGTGCTCATAAGTGTGCCCTGTATGTGTTCCCTGTGTGATGACTAACTGTCTCACTGAGGCTCTGCTAACCAGAACCTCAGTGGTTATGCTCTCTCTGCTTTCTAAATTGTCACTAACAGGCTAGTGACCAATTTCACCAATTCACATTGGCATACTGGAACTCCCTTATAATTCCCTAGTATATGGTACCGAGGTACCCAGGGTATTGGGGTTCCAGGAGATCCCTATGGGCTGCAGCATTTCTTTTGCCACCCATAGGGAGCTCTGACAATTCTTACACAGGCCTGCCACTGCAGCCTGAGTGAAATAACGTCCACGTTATTTCACAGCCATTTACCACTGCACTTAAGTAACTTGTAAGTCACCTATATGTCTAACCTTCACCTGGTAAAGGTTGGGTGCTAAGTTACTTAGTGTATGGTCACCCTGGCACTAGCCAAGGTGCCCCCACATCGTTCAGGGCAAATTCCCCAGACTTTGTGAGTGCGGGGACACCATTACACGTGTGCACTATACATAGGTCACTACCTATGTACAGCGTCACAATGGTAACTCCGAACATGGCCATGTAACATGTTTAAGATCATGGAATTGGGGAGACAATTCCATGATCCCCCGAGTCTCTAGCACAGACCCGGGTACTGCCAAACTACCTTTCCCGAGGTTTCACTGCAGCTGCTGCTGCTGCCAACCCCTCAGACAGGTTTCTGCCCTCCTGGGGTCCAGCCAGGCCTGGCCCAGGAAGGCAGAACAAAGGACTTCCTCAGAGAGAGGGTGTTACACCCTCTCCCTTTGGAAAAAGGTGTCAGGGCTGGGGAGGAGTAGCCTCCCCCAGCCTCTGGAAATGCTTTGATGGGCACAGATGGTGCCCATCTCTGCATAAGCCAGTCTACACCGGTTCAGGGATCCCCCAGCCCTGCTCTGGCGCGAAACTGGACAAAGGAAAGGGGAGTGACCACTCCCCTGACCTGCACCTCCCAGGGGAGGTGCCCAGAGCTCCTCCAGCGTGCCCCAGACCTCTGCCATCTTGGATTCAGAGGTGTGCTGGCACACTGGACTGCTCTGAGTGGCCAGGGCCAGCAGGTGACGTCAGAGACTTCTGATAGGCTCTTACCTGTGTTACTAGCCTATCCTCCTTCGTAGGTAGCCAAACCTCCTTTTCTGGCTATTTAGGGTCTCTGCTTTGGGGAATTCTTCAGATACTGAATGCAAGAGCTCACCAGAGTTCCTCTGCACTTCTCTCTTCACCTTCTGCCAAAGGATCGATGCTGACTGCTCAGGACGCCTGCAAAACCGCAACAAAGTAGCAAAGACGATTACTGCAACCTTGTATCGCTGATCCTGCCACCTTCTCGACTGTTTCCTGGTGGTGCATGCTCTGGGGGTAGCCTGCCTCTTCTCTGCACCAGGAGCTCTGAAGAAATCTCCCATGGGACGACGGAATCCTCCCCCTGCAACCGCAGGCAACAAAAGACTGCATCACCGGTCCTCTGGGTCCCCTCTCAGCACGACGAGCGTGGGCCCTGGAACTCAGCAACTCTGTCCAAGTGACTCCCACAGTCCAGTGACTCTTTAGTCCAAGTTTGGTGGAGGTAAGTCCTTGCCTCCCCACGCTAGACTGCATTGCTGGGTACCGCGTGATTTGCAGCTGCTCTGGCTCCTGAGCACTCTTCCAGGATTTCCTTTGTGCACAGCCAAGCCTGGGTCCCCGACACTCTAACCTGCAGTGCACAACCTTCTGAGTTGTCCTCCGGCGTCGTGGGACTCCCTTTTGTGTCTTTGGGTGGACTCCAGTTCACTCCTCTTCCAAGTGCCTGTTCTGGTACTTCTGCGGGTGCTGTCTGCTTCTGTGAGGGCTCCCTAACTTGCTGGGCGCCCCCCTTATCTCCTCATCCAAGTGGCGACATCCTGGTCCCTCCTGGGCCACAGCAGCATCCAAAAACCCTAACCGCGACCCTTGCAGCTAGCAAGGCTTGTTTGTGGTCTTTCTCTGTGGGAACACCTCTGCAAGCTTCTTCACGACGTGGGACATCCATCCTCCAAAGGGGAAGTTTCTAGCCCTCTTCGTTCTTGCAGAATCCACAGCTTCTACCATCCGGTGGCAGCTTCTTTGCACCCTCAGCTGGCATTTCCTGGTCATCTGCCCACTCTCGATGTTGTCGCGACTCTTGGACTTGGTCCCCTTGTTTCACAGGTACTCGGGTCCAGAAATCCACTGTTGTTGCTTTGATGGTGTTGGTCTTCCGTGCAGAAACCCCCTATCACGACTTCTGTGCTCTCTGGGGGTTATAGGTGCACTTTACACCTACTTTTCAGGGTCTTGGGGTGGGCTATTTTTCCAACCCTCACTGTTTTCTTACAGTCCCAGCGACCCTCTACAAGCTGACATAGGTTTGGGGTCCATTCATGGCTCGCATTCCACTTTTGGAGTATATGGTTTGTGCTGCCCCTATACCTATATGCTCCTATTGCAATCTACTGTAATTTTACATTGCTTACAATGCTTCCTTTTGCTATTATCTGCATAATTTTGGTTTGTGTACATATATCTTGTGTATATTCCTTATCTTCATACTAAGGGTACTCACTGAGATACTTTTGGCATATTGTCATAAAAATAAAGTACCTTTATTTTTAGTACTTCTGTGTATTGTGTTTTCTTATGATATTGTGCATATGACACCAGTGGTATAGTAGGAGCTTTACATGTCTCCTAGTTCAGCCTAAGCTGCTTTACCATAGCTACCTTCTATCAGCCTAAGCTGATAGAAACACCTCTTCTACACTAATAAGGGATAACTGGACCTGTCACAAGGTGTAAGTACCTCTGGTACCCACTACAAGCCAGGCCAGCCTCCTACAACTGGCCACTCAGAGCTGTCCATTGTGCCCCAGCACCTCTGAATCCAAGATGGCAGAGGTCTGGGACACACTGGAGGAGCACTGGGCACCTCCCCTGGGAGGTGCTGGTCAGGGGAGTGGTCACTCCCCTTTCCTTTGTCCAGTTTTGCGACAGAGTGGGGCTGTGGGATCCCTGAACCGGTTTAGACTGGCTTATGCAGAGATGGGCACCATGTGTGCCCATCAAAGCATTTCCAGAGGCTGGGGGAGGCTACTCCTCCCCAGCCCTTCACACCTATTTCCAAAGGGAGAGGGTGTAACACCCTCTCTCAGAGGAAATCCTTTGTTCTGCCTTCCTGTGACTGGGCTGCCCAGGCCCCAAGGGGGAGAAACCTGTCTGAGGGGTTGGAAGCAGCAGCAGCTGCAGTGAAGACCCCGGAAAGGCAGTTTGGCAGTACCCGGGTTCTGTGCTAGAGAGCCGGGGATGCATGGAATTGTCCCCCCAATACCAGAATGGTATTGGGGTGACAATTCCATGATCCTAGACATGTTACATGGCCATGTTCGGAGTTACCATTGTGAGGCTACATATAGGTAGTGACCTATATGTAGTGCACACGTGTAATGGTGTCCCCGCACTTACAAAGTTCGGGGAGTTTTCCCTGAACAATATGGGGGCACCTTGGCTAGTGCCAGGGTGCCCACACACTAAGGGGGTTATTCTAACTTTGGAGGAGTGTTAATCCGTCCCAAAAGTGACGGTAAAGTGACGGATATACCACCAGCCGTATTACGAGTTCCATAGGATATAATGGACTCGTAATACGGCTGGTGGTAAATCCGTCACTTTTCCTTCACTTTTGGGACGGATTAACACCTCCTCCAAAGTTAGAATAACCCCCTAAGTAACTTGGCACCTAACCTTCACCAAGTGAGAGTTAGACATATAGGTGACTTATAAGTTACTTATGTGCAGTGGTAAATGGCTGTGAAATACCGTGGATGTTATTTCACTCAGGCTGCAGTGGCAGTCCTGTGTAAGAATTGTCTGAGCTCCCTATGGGTGACAAAAGAAATGCTGCAGCCCATAGGGATCTCCTGGAACCCCAATACCCAGGGTACCTCAGTACCGTATACAAGGGAATTATATGGGTGTACCAGAATGCCAATGTGAATTGTTAAAATTAGTCACTAGCCTGCAGTGACAATTTTAAAAGCAGAGAGAGCATAAACACTGAGGTTCTGGTTAGCAGAACCTCAGTGAGGCAGGTAGGCATCACACAGGTAAAACATACAGGGCACATACCTATGAGCACTGGGGCCCTGACTGGCAGGGTCCCAGTGACATATAGACACATAGGCCCTCATTCTGACCTTGGCGGGCGGCGGAGGCCGCCCGCCAAAGTCCCGCCGTCAGGTTACCGTTCCGCGGTCGAAAGACCGCGGCGGTAATTCTGACTTTCCCGCTGGGCTGGCGGGCGGTCTCCTTCAGACCGCCCGCCAGCCCAGCGGGAAAGAGGCTTCCACGATGAAGCCGGCTCGGAATCGAGCCGGCGGAGTGGAAGCTGTGCGACGGGTGCAGTTGCACCCGTCGCGTATTTCACTGTCTGCGCAGCAGACAGTGAAATACATGTAGGGGCCCTCTTACGGGGGCCCCTGCAATGCCCATGCCAGTGGCATGGGCACTGCAGGGGCCCCCAGGGGCCCCGCGACCCCCCCTACCGCCATCCGGATCCCGGCGGTCGGACCGCCGGGATCTGGATGGCGGTAGGGGGGGTCGGAATCCCTGCGGCGGTGCAGCAAGCTGCGCCGCCGTGGAGGATTCAATGGGGCGGCGGTACACTGGCGGGAGCCCGCCAGTGGTGCCGGTCCGACCGCGGCTTTACCGCCGCGGTCGGAATCCCCATTGGAGCACCGCCGGCCTGTCGGCGGTGCTCCCGCGGTCCTCCGCCCTGGCGGTCTTTGACCGCCAGGGTCAGAATGAGGGCCATAGACTAAAACAACATATATACAGTGAAATATGGGGGTAACATGCCAGGCAAGATGGTACTTTCCTACACACCTCCTGAAGAGTGTTTAGGATTTGAAGAAGGATCTTTAGTTTTACCCTTATCCCCATGCTTATCCTGAGATTTCTCACCATCTTTCTTCTTGCCATCCTTGTAACCCCCTGTATGAACCTTTCTGTTCACTCTTATTCTGACCCATTTTTCTGCCTTCTTTCCCAATTCTTGGGGAGAGGTCAGATGTGAGTCTACCAAGTACTGGTGCAATAAATCAGACACACAATTGTTAAGAATATGCTCTTTTAGGATTAGATTATACAGGCTTTCATAGTCAGTCACCTTACTGCCATGCAACCAACCCTCCAAAGCCTTCACTGAACAGTCTACAAAGTCTGTCCAGTCTTGAGAGGACTCTTTTCTGCTGTCTCTGAACTTAATCCTGTATTGTTCAGTGGTTACGCCAAATCCATCCAAGAGTGCATCCTTCAAAACTTTGTAATTATTGGCATTACTTTCTTTGACAGTAAGGAGCCTATCCCTACCCTTTCCAGTGAAATATAGCCACAAAATAGCAGCCCACTGCCTTTGTGGGACCAACTGTACCATACAGGCCCTCTCAAGTGCAGCAAACCACTTATTAATGTCATCCCCCTCCTTGTAAGGGGGACTATCTTATGCCGGTTTCTGGACTCTTGCTCTCTAACAGGATTACTATCTGAAACACTGCTGCTGCATGGGGAACTAACCCCAATCTCTGTCTCTCCCTCTCTATGTCTAGGGGTTCCCTGTCTAAGGCCAGCTGCTGTTGTTTAAGCTTCAGTCTGGTCTCTTCCAACCTCAGCTTTCTGAGTTCCCTTTCCATTAAGTTATCCTCAGGGTGGGAGGCTAGGGAATGTTTGGACACAGAGGAGATTTGGGAATTGGCAGAGAGACCTGTCCCTAACTGGCTAAATCCTAGTAACCTGGCCTCTAGGAGTGAAAGATGCTCTACTAATGTGTGACCCTCTAACACTACCAGTGTCACTAGGATGCCTGCTAGATGGCAGGTCTTTGTAAGAACCCTCCTCAGCTTTTTCAGGGAACTCCTCTGAGTCTGACTGGGAAGCTTTCCCTCCTACCTCCCTTTTCTGAGATGGACCAGATTGGTTCTGGTCATCCTCTAAGAGCAGGTTAAAGAGAAACTCTTTTGTTGGATTCTTACCAAGGCTTAAACCTCTTTCTAAGCAGAGACCCCTCAAACATTTATAGTTTAAACTCATAAGTTGCCTGAACAACTTTGGGAGTGACATCTACTGAAGACATGATAGAAAAGAGTTAAGGACAGTGAGAGAAAAAGTTTTAGAACTTTAGAAAGCACAGAGAAAAAACTTTTTCAAACTTTTAGAAAACCTTTAAAAGTTTTCAGAACTTTTCAGAAAAAGTTTTAGAGCAGAAAAGTAAACTGTTTTGGTTAAATGTACATATACTGAACTATCTGGTATATGATTTTCTTATGAAAAGCACCAAATGACAAAGTGGTAAAGCAGTTACAAGTACTTATCCCACGGCTGCCACCAATGTAGGAGGCTGGCCTGGCTTATAGTGGGTACCTTGTGGTACTTACACCTTGTGCCAGGTCCAGTTATCCCTTATTAGTAGAATAGAGGTGTTTCTAGCAGCTTAGGCTGATAGAGGTAGCTATGGCAAACCAGCTTGGGCTGAACTAGGAGACATGCAAAGCTCCTACTATACCACTTATATCATATAGCACAATATCACAAGAAAACACAATACTCAGAGTTACTAAAAATATAGGTACTTTATTTTAGTGTCAATATGCCCAAAGCATCTCAGAGGATACCCTCACTTAGGAGGTAAGTAATATACACAAGTTATATGTACACAAATCCAAAACAGGTAACTAACAGTTCGAAAAGTAGTGCAAATAATGTAGAATCCCAATAGGATGCAATAAGTAGACATAAGTCTAGGGGCAACACAAACCATATACTCAAAAAGTGGAATGCGAACCACGAATGGACCCCAGACCTATGGGAGGTTGTAGAGGGTCGCTGGGACTGTAAGAAAACAGTAAGGGTGTCCAAGATACCCCACCTCAAGACCCTGAAAAGTAGGAGTAAAGTTACCCTACTACCCCAGAAAGACAGAATAGTCGTGATAGGGGATTCTGCAGAACCACAAGCACCAGCAAAACACTAAAGACGGATTCCTGGACCTGAGGACATGTAAAGGAAGGGGACCAAGTCCAAGAGTCACGCAAGTGTCCGGGGGGGCAGGAGCCCACTAAACCCTGGATGAAGGTGCAAAAGGGCTGCCTCCGGGTGGAAGAAGCCAAAGATTCTGCAACAACGGAAGTTGCCAGGAACTTTTCCTTTGGTGAAAAGATGTCCCATGGTGTGCTGGAGGATGCAGAAGTGTTCCCATGCAAAAATACCGCAAACAAGCCTTGCTAGCTGCAAGAGTCACGGTTGAGGATTTTGGATGCTGCTGGGGACCAGGAAGGACCAGGAAGGACCAGGAGGTCGCCCCTTGGAGGAGGAGACAGAGGGGGCGCTCAGCAACAGAGACAGCCCATGCAGAAGCAGGCAGCACCTGCAGAAGCACCTGAACAGGCATTAAAAAATCTGAGGACAGAGGTCATCTCATCACAACAAAAGAGGGTCCCACGACGTCGGAGTCCAACTCAGCGAGTTGGGAAATGCAGGACGGAGTGCTGCGGACCGAGGCTAGGCTGTTCACAAAGGAATCCTTGCAAAAGTGCACAGAAGCCCTAGCAGCTGTAGATCACGCAGTACACAGGATTACTGTCTGGCGTGGGGAGGGCAAGGAGTTACCTCCACCAAATTTGGACAGATGGACCACTGGACTGTCGGGGTCACTTGGATCCAGCTCCTGTGTTCCAGGGATCAGGCTTGTCAAGATGAGAGGGGACCCAGAGGACAGGTAATGCAGAAGTTTGGTGCCTGCGTTGGCAGGGAGAAGATTCCGTCAACCCACAGGAGATTTCTTCTCGGCTTCCAGTGCAGGGTAAAGGCATACAGCCCTCAGAGCATGCACCACCAGGAAACAGTTGAGAAAGCTGGCAGGATTAGGCGATACAATGATCCTGGTAGTCTTCTTGCTACTTTGTTGCAGTTTTGCAGCTGTCCTAGAGCAGTCAATGGTCGATCCTTGGCAGAAGTCGAAGAGAGAAGTGCAGAGGAACTCTGGTGAGCTCTTGCATTTGTGATCTGACGAGAAACCCACTGGCAAGACCCTAAATAGCCCTCAGAGGAGGATTGGCTACCTAACCAGGTACTGGCCACTCAGAGCCTCCATTGTGCCCTCACACCTCTGCATTCAAGATGGCAGAGGTCTGGGACACACTGGAGGAGCTCTGGGCACCACCCCTGGGGTGGTGATGGATGGGGAAGTGGTCACTCCCCTTTCCTTTGTCCAGTTTCGCACCAGAGCAGGGGCTGGGGGCTCCCTGAACCGGTGTAGACTGGCTTATGCAATGAGGGCACCATCTGTGCCCTTTAAAGCATTTCCAGAGGCTAGGGGAGGCTACTCGTCCCCAGCCCTTAACACCTATTTCAAAGGGAGAGGGTGTAACAGCCTCTCTCAGTGGAAATCCTTTGTTCTGCCTTCCTGGGACTAGGCTGCCCAGACCCCAGGAGGGCAAAACCTCCCTGAGGGTTGACAGCATCAGTAGCTGCAGAGAAAACACTAGAGAGGTAGTTTGGCAGTAGCTGGGGTCCATGCTGGAGCCCCGGGGATGCATGAGATTGGCACCTCAATACCAGATGTGGCTTGGGGGGACAATTCCATGATCTGAGACATGTTACATGGCCATGTTCGGAGTTACCATTGTGAAGCTACACATAGGTATTGACCTATATGTAGTTCACTCGTGTAATGGTGTCCCCTCAAAGTCCGGGGAAATTGCCCTGAACAATGTGGGGGTACCTTGGCTAGTGCCAGGGTGCCCTCACACTTAGTAACTTTGCAGCTAACCTTCACTAAGTGAGGGTTAGACATATAGGTGACTTATAAGTTACTTAAGTGCAGTGTAAAATGGCTGTGAAATAACGTGGATGTTATTTCACTCAGGCTGCAGTGGCAGTCCTTTGTAAGAATGGTCTGAGTTTCCTATGGGTGGCAAAAGAAATGCTGCAGCCCATAGGGATCTCCTGGAACCCCAATACCCTGGGTACCTTGGTACCATATACTAGGGAATTATAAGGGTATTCCAGTGACAAATCAGAATTGGTGAAAATAGTCACTAGCCTGCAGAGACAATTTTAAAAGCAGAGAGAGCATAAACACTGAGGTTCTGGTTAGCAGAGCCTCAGTGATACAGTTAGGCACCATACAAGGAACACATACAGGGCACAAGTTATGAGCACTGGCATCCTGGCTAGCAGGATCCCAGTGACACAGGCATAAACAAACATACACACAAGTAAAAAGAAGGGGGTAACATGCCAGGCAAGATGGTAATTTCCTACACAACCCCCCCCCCCCCCCAAACGAGGGATAATAATGCTAACCTTGCCCAGATGAGTCTTCATTTTCTAAGTGGAAATATCTGGAGAGTCCATCTGCATTGGAGTGGGTACTCCCAGGTCTATGTTCCACTGTATGGTCCATTCCCTGTAGGGAGATGGATCACCTCAACAATTTAGGGTTTTCACCTTTCATTTGCTTTAGCCAAAGTAGAGGTTTGTTGTCTGCCTGAACAATAAAGTGAGTACCAAACAGGTATGGTCTCACCTTTTTCAGTGCCCAGACCTCAGCAAAGGCCTCCCTCTCTATGGCAGACCAACACTTTTCTCTCTGGGTCAACCTCCTGCTGATAAAAGCAACAGGTTGATTCTGGCCTTCAGTATTAAGCTGTGATAGCACTGCCCCAACCCCCAATTCAGAAGCATCAGTCTGGACTTTTAACATTTTGGAGTAGCAAGGGCTTTTTAGGACAGGTGCAGAGCACATGGCCTGTTTGAGCTCATCAAAAGCTTTTTGACAGCTAGCTGTCCACAATACCTTTTAAGGCATCTTCTTACTAGTGAGGTCATGAATAGGAGCTGCAATGGAGCCATCATTCTTGATGAACCTCCTATAGTACCCTGTGAGGCCTAAAAAGGTTCTCTTCTGGGTTTGAGTTGTAAGGGGAGCCCATTCCATAATGGTCTGAATCTTTCCCTGCAGTGGTGCAATCTGTTCCCCATCTACCAGGTAACCCAGATAAACCACTTTCCCCTGCACTATCTGGCACTTTGAGGCCTTGATAGTGAGACCTGCCTTTTGCAGGGCCTCCAAAACGTTCCACAGGTGGACCAGGTGATCATCCCAGGTGGAGCTAAAGACAGATATATCATCCAGATATGCTGCCCTAAAAGCTTCCAACCCTTGTAGGAATGTGTTCACCAACCTTTGCAAAGTGGCAGGTGCCTTTTTGTAGACCAAATGGCATCACAGTGAATTGATAGTGCCCTCCAGTGGTTGAAAATGCAGTCTTGGGTTTAGGATCTTCTGATAATTTAATCTGCCAATACCCCGCAGTTAAATCAAAAGTGCTTAGATACTTGGCAGAAGCCAGAGTAACTACCAGCTCATTTGCCCTGGGTATAGGGTGAGCATCTGTTTTGGTTACTTGGTTGAGCTCTCTATAGTCAACACAAAACCTCATCTCTCTTTTTCTATCTTTACTGTAATGTTTTGGGACAAGCACCACTGGGCAAGCCCATGGGCTTTCTGAAGGCTCAATCACTCCTAAGTCTAACATTTTCTGAACCTCTTGTTTAATGCAGTCCCTGACATGGTCACGCTGCCTATAAATCTTACTTTTGACAGGTAAACTGTGTCCAGTATTGATTGTATGCTCACACCAAGTAGTGGTACCTGGTATCAGTGAGAAGAGTTTAGAAAACTGACTTAAAAGAGGTACACAGTTATCTTTCTGCTCAGCAGTAAGACAATCTGCAAGTACTACTCCATCCACTAAGCCATCAGCTTCAGTGGTGAAGTGATCAGGGAGAGGGTCACTCTCTTCTTCCTGTCCCTCATCAGTTGCCATGAGCAGGGTGAGATCAGCCCTGTCATAGTAGGGTTTTAGGTGGTTGACATGGAGCACCCTAAGGGGACTCCTGGCAGTGCCCAGGTCTACCAGATAGGTAACCTCACCCTTCTTTTCAACAATTAGATGGGGTCCACTCCATTTGTCCTGGAGTGCTATTGGGGCCACAGGCTCCAATACCCACACCTTATGTCCTGGTTGGTACTAGATCAGAACAGCCTTCTGGTCATGCCATTGCTTCTGGAGCTCCTGGCTGGCCTGAAGGTTTTTACTGGCCTTTTGCATGTACTCTGCCATTCTGGATCTTAGGCCAAGTACATAGTCCACAACGTCCTGTTAAGGAGCTTTTTAAGGTTGTTCCAAACCCTCCTTAACAAGTGCAAGGGGACCTCTCACAGGGTGCCCCAAGAGGAGATCAAAGGGGCTAAAAACCCACTCATTTTTGAGGTACCTCCATTGAAGCAAAAAAGAGGCAAGGTAACAGGACATCCCAGCTCCTTCTGAGTTTTTCAGGGAGTCCCATTATCATACCTTTGAGAGTTTTATTAAACCTCTCAACCAGACCATTTGTTTGTGGATGATAAGGAGTAGTTAACCTGTATGTTACACCACATTCCTTCCACATTGTCTTGAGGTACGCAGACACAAAGTTACTACCTCTGTCTGACACCACTTCCGTAGGGAAGCCCACTCTGGAAAAGATTCATAGGAAGGCCTTTGCCACTGCAGGAGCTGTAATGGTCCTTAAGGGAATTGCTTCAGGATACCTAGTGGCATGGTCCACTACCACCAGGATAAACCTATTACCTGAAGCTGTTAGAAGGTCAAGGGGGACAACTATGTCAACCCCTACCCTTTCAAAGGACACCCCAACCACAGGCAGTGGAATTAAGGGGGCCTTTGGTGTGCCGCCAGTCTTGCCACCGGCTTGGCAGGTCACACAAGAGCGACAAAACTCTTTGGTGTCCTCTGACATATGAGGCTAGTGAAACAGGGGAACAAGCCTGTCCCAGATTTTGCTCGGGACCAAATGCCCAGCCAAAGGAATGCCATGTGCCAAGGTAAGAAGGAACTCCATGTACTATAAAGGGATGACCACTCTCCTGGCAGCTCCAGATTTAGGATCCCTTGATTCAGTATACAGGAGGTTGTCTTCCCAATACACATTATGGCTATCACTGACATCCCCATTCTGCTGTTTGACAGCTTGCTGTCTTTAACCCTCTAGTGTGGGACAGGTCTGGTGTGCCACACTCAGCTCTTCCCTAGCAGGCCTCCATGCACCCAAAAGCTCAGCAGTGTCTGCTGCCACCTCATCTGATGTAGGTTCTCCACATGGGAGAGGATTCCTCTTCCTCAAAAAGGGAATCTTCTGGTGAGGGAGGGATAGTGGGCAATGATTTACCATTTCAACCCCTAGCTTTTGGGAGCACGTGGTCCATTGTTCCAGGATCCAAGTTTCCCTGTCCTTTTTGCTTCTTGGCCTGAGCCCTTGTCAAAGCAAAAATATGCCCAGGAATGCCCAGCATTGCTGCATGAGCCTCCAACTCCACTTCAGCCCAAGCTGATGTCTTCAAATCATTGCCTGGTAAGCAATCTACAGGTAATTCAGTGGCTACCACAACTTTCTTTGGACCAGTAACCCCCCCAGTTGAGATTCACAACAGCCATGGGGTGGCTAAGTGTGTTATTGTAAGCATCAGTCACTTGGCACTGCTGACCAAGTAGGTGTGGATCAGGGTGAACCAGTTTCTCTATTACCATGGTAACACTGGCACCTGTGTCCCTGTAGGCCGCAACCTTAACACCATTGATCAGGGGAAGTTGCTTGTACTTACCCATATTAAGGGGACAAGCAACCAAGATGGCAAAGTCAATGCCACCATCAGAGACTAAATCAGCCTCTGTGGTCTCCCTAACAAGACCAACCCCAACTACACTGCCAATAGTGAGCCCAGCTACACCCTTGGATTGGCTATTTGTAGTAAACATCCCACCACCACTGCTATTACTAGGGGCACTAGAGGTTGCAGTTGGGGTTGTGGTAGTGGGAGCCTTGGTATTTTTCTTTGGACAAGTGGCATCACTTTCCCCAATGGCATTTTTCTTTACATAAATAACACCATGGCTGTTTCTGATTGTGAGAAGAGGATTTGGACCCACTACCCCCAGAGGATTTTTGTGGGCCTGATGATGACTCAGAATGTTTTTTTATCTTTGTCCCCACCCTTGTCAGGAGACTTACCATCCTTCTTCTTGCCATCCTTGTCACCCCCATGTATGAACTTTTCTGTTCACTCTTGTTCTGACCCATCATTTGTCTTCCTTCTTTCCCAATTCTTGGGGAGAGGTCAGATCTGAGTCTACCAAGTACTGGTGCAATAAATCAGACACACAATTGTTCTAAATATGCTTTCTCAGGATTAGGTTATACAGGCTTTCATAGTCAGTCACCTTACTGCCATGTAACCAACCCTCCAAGGCCTTCACTGAACAGTCTACAAAGTCTGTCCAGTCGTGAGAGGACTCTTTTCTAATTTCTCTGAACGTAATCCTGTATTGTTCAGTGGTTAGGCCAATCCATCCAAGAGTTCATCCCTCAAAACTTTGTAACTGTTAGCATCACTTTCTGCAAATCACGCGGTACACAGCTTTGCAGTCTAGCGTGGGGAGGCAAGGACTTACCTCCACCAAACTTGGACTGAAGAGTCACTGGACTGTGGAAGTCACTTGGACAGAGTTGCTGTGTTCCAGAGACCACGCTTGTCGGGCTGAGACGGGACCCAGAGGACCAGTAATGCAGTCTTTTGGTGCCTGTGTTAGCAGGGGGAAGATTCCGTCGACCCACAGGAGATTTCTTCGGAGCTTCTGGTGCAGGGTGAAGGCAGGCTATCCCCAGAGCATGCACCATCAGGAAACAGTCGAGAAAGTCGTCAGGATTAGGCGCTACAATGTTGCTGGTAGTCGTCTTGCTACTTTATGGTGGTTATGAAGGAGTCCTGAACAGTCAGCTGTCAATCCTTGGTAGAAGGTGAAGAGGGAGATGCAGAGGAACTCTGGTGAGCTCTTGCATTTGTTATCTGAAGAATTCCCCAAAGCAGAGACCCTAAATAGCCAGAAAAGGAGGTTTGGCAACCAGGTTAGGAGGATTGGCTACCAAGAGAGGTAAGAGCCTATCAGAAGAAGCCTCTGACGTCACCTGCTGGCACTTGCCACTCAGAGCAGTCCAGTGTGCCCCCAACACCTCTGTTTCCAAGATGGCAGAGGCCTGGGACACACTGGAGGAGCTCTGGGCACCTCCCCTGGGAGGTACTGGTCAGGAGAGTGGTCACTCCCCTTTCCTTTGTCCAGTTTCGACATCAGGTGGAAGCAGGTGTTGGTGCTATAATTGACCCAGTGCTCCCTTTCTCTCCCTTCCCCCCTTTCTCCTTCTGTCATTCTGTTCATGTGTGCATTAGCATCATCTAGCGGAGGAGCAGGGGCACCGGCGACAGAGGGAACTGCATCCCACAGGACCCAGGAGGCAGAGTCCACCGACGCCAAGGGAACCAGTGGGACGGAGAACAAGGGGAGCACCACGGCGGAGACAGGAGGTGACACTGATTCAGATACCTCCTCCGATGGATGCTCCCTGGTGGTGGCGGACACCTCTGGGACCAACCCAGCTCCAGGTACAGCCGCCACCCCCCATACCAGCACTGCCCTCCCAATAGCCCCTCAGCGGGTTGCTCCTGCCCGCTCACCCAGGAGAGTGAACATCTCCTTCACCCCAGGCACCTCAGGCCCTGCCCCAGTCAGCCCTGCTGCCCTGGGTGAGGAGGCTATTGGCCTCCTGAGATCCATATCTGTAGGGCAGTCAACCATTGTGAATGCCATCCAAGGGTTAGCATCCTAGATGCAACAATACAATGCATTCCTGGAGCACATTCACAGTGGATTGAAGGCCCAACCGAGATCAATTCAGGCTCTGGCCTCCTCTCTGATGGCAGCCATTGTCCCTGTTCCTACCGTCCCCACTCCAACTTCCCCTTCCCAGTCCTAGTTTCCTCAACCCCAACCCATCCCATGCTCACATACAGACGAGCATACACAAAAGACATCACACAAGAGTAGCAGTCAAACACAGGCACCACACTTCAGCCCACAAGCATTCACACAAACATCAGACGGTTGCACACACAACCACATCCACTGCCACCACTGTCTCCCCCTCCACCTCCTCCCTCACAGTCATGTCCACACTCACACCTGCATGCACTGCTTCAACATCCACCATCAGCATCACCACACCAAGCAGCACATACACCTCACTAGCAGACACCTCACAACATCCATCCATGCGTCCCCTGTGTCCTCTCCCACCCTGTCTATACCCCCCATCCTAAAGGACACAAACCCAGGAACTCAGACACCCAACACCCATCCACCTCACATCAGCACACTGCCCATGCACCTGCACCCAAGTCCAGCAGACATACTCCTCCAACAACCATTCCTTCAACATCCACTCCCATCCCTCATCCCGCCCCACCGTCCTTAAGAAACTTTTCCTTGCCCAACTTGACCTCTTCCCTCCCCCTCTCCCACCCTGTCCTGTCCATAGGAGCAGGGTCCCAATGACCCAGCCCACCTCCTCAGCCAGACAGTCCACGGAAACAGTGGAGGCACCTCCTAGTCGTGGAGGCAAAACAGTGAAGGATCAGACACCAGGAAGGGGAAGAAGCCCACTCCATGTGAGAAAGTAGCCTCTTTCTAGCATGGTTACCCCCACTTTTGGCCTGTTTGTGAGTGTGTGTCAGTGTGTTTTTACAGTGTCACTGGGATACTGCTAGCCAGGATCCCAGTGCTCATAGATAAAAACCTATATGTCAGTGTGTTTTGCCTGTCTCACTGGGATCCTGCTATCCAGGACCCCAGTGTTCACAGTTTGTGGCCTAATGTATGTGTTTTCAGTAGTGCTTGACAGTGTCACTGAGGTTCTGCTAATTAGAACCTCAGTGCTTATGCTCTCTCTAGTTTTAAATTTGGCACTATGGGCTAGTTGTGAGAAAGTAGCCTCTTTCTAGCCTTGTTACAGCCACTTATAGCCTGTTTGTGAGTATATGTCAGGGTGTTTTCACTGTCTCACTGGGATCCTGCTAGCCAGGGCCCAGTGCTCATAGTGAAAACCCTATGTTGTCAGTATGTTTATGTGTCACTGGGACCCTGCTAGCCAGGACCCCAGTGCTCATAAGTTTGTGGCCTACATATATGTGTTCCCTGTGTGATGCCGAACTGTCTCACTGAGGCTCTGCTAACCAGAACTTCAGTGGTTATGCTCTCTCTGCTTTCCAAATTGTCACTAACAGGCTAGTGACCAAATTCACCAATTCACATTGGCATACTGGAACACCCTTATAATTCCCTAGTATATGGTACTGAGGTACCCAGGGTATTGGGGTTCCAGGAGATCCCTATGGGCTGCAGCATTTCTTTTGCCACCCATAGGGAGATCTGACAATTCTTACACAGGCCTGCCAGTGCAGCCTGAGTGAAATAACGTCCACGTTATTTCACAGCCATTTACCACTGCACTTAAGTAAATTATAAGTCACCTATATGTCTAACCTTCACCTGGTGAAGGTTGGGTGCAAAGTTACTTAGTGTGTGGGCACCCTGGCACTAGCCAAGGTGCCCCCAAATCGTTCAGGGCACATTGCCCGGACTTTGTGAGTGTGGGGACACCATTACACGCATGCACTATGCATAGGTCACTACCTATGTATAGCGTCACAATGGTAACTCCGAACATGGCCATGTAACATGGCTAAGATCATGGAATTGTCACCCCAGTGCCATTCTGGCATTGGGGAGACAATTCCATGATCCCCCGGGTCCCTAGCACAGAACCCGGGTGCTGCCAAACTGCCTTTCCGGGGTTTCCACTGCAGCTGCTGCTGCCAACCCCTCAGACAGGTTTCTGCCCCCCTGGGGTCCAGGCAGCCCTGGCCCAGGAAGGCAGAACAAAGGACTTCCTCTGAGAGAGGGTGTAACACCCTCTTCCTTTGGAAATAGGTGTGAAGGCTGGGGAGGAGTAGCCTCCCCCAGCCTCTGGAAATGCTTTGCTGGAGATGCTGCCCATCTCTGCATAAGCCAGTCTACACCGGTTCAGGGATCCCCCAGCCCTGCTCTGGCGCGAAACTGGACAAAGGAAAGGAGCACAGAAGTCGTGATAGGGGGATTCTGCAAGGAGAACAAACACCAGCAATGCAACAACAGTGGATTTCCGGATCTGAGTACCTGGAAGACAAAGGGACCAAGTCCAAGAGTCGCGACAATGTCGAGAGTGCGCAGGATCCCAGGAAATGCCAGCTGAGGGTGCAAGGAAGCTGCCACCGGTTGGAAGAAGCTTGGTGTTCTGCAAGAACGAAGAGGACTAGGAACTTCCCCTTTGGAGGATGGATGTCCCACATCGTGAAGAAGCTTGCAGTCGTGTTCCCACGCAGAAAGACTGCAAACAAGCCTTGCTGGCTGCAAGGGTCGTGGTTAGGGTTTTTGGATGCTGCTGTGGCCCAGGAGGGACCAGAATGTCGCCACTTGGATGAGGAGACAGAGGGGGCACCCAGCAAGTCAGGGAGCCCTCACAGAAGCAGGCAGCACCCGAAGAAGTGCCTGAACAGGCACTTAGAAGAAAAGTGAACCGGAGTCCACCCGAAGTCACAAAAGGGAGTCCCACGACGCCGGAGGAGGCTTTAGTACAAGCACCACAGGACTCGTCCATGGGCTTTCAGAAGGTTCAATATTCAAGGCTCAGAATGTAGAGAGGTTTAATAAAACTCTCAAAGGTATGATAATGGGACTCCCTGAATAACTCAGGAGGAGATGAGATGTCATGTTACCTTGCCTCCTTTTTGCTTACAGGGAGGTACCCCAGAAAGGAGTGGGCTTCAGCCCCTTTGAACTCCTCTCTGGACACCCTGTAAGAGGTCCTCTAACACTTGTGAAGGAGGGTTGGGAACAACCTTTAAAAGCTCCCAAACAGGACATAGTGGATTATGTACTTGGCCTAAGATCCAGAATGGCTGAGTACATGAAAAAGGCCAGTAAAAACCTTCAGGCCAGCCAAGAGCTCCAGAAACAATGGCATGACCAGAAGGCTGTTCTGATTCAGTACCAACCAGGACAGAAGGTGTGGGTATTGTAGCCTGTGGCCCCAAGAGCACTCCAAGACAAATGGAGTGGACCCCATCTAATTGTTGAGAAAAAGGGTGAGGTTACCTATCTGGTAGACCTGGACACTGCCAGGAGTCCCCTTAGGAGAGATGGTTAAATATCATGGATATGTGAGAGAATATTAGGAACGGATAAACAAAGAACTTTTGGGAACTTCGATAAATAAACATATGAGTGAATTCATGGAATTTTTAAAACAAATTGAAATCTTTTGAACTATGAAGGAATAAAAAGCGTTTGGAACATTGAACTAAACAGTCGAAACAAATATTAAAGGAATGTATAATTTGGACAGCTGATTTCGATCTGGGATTGGATCCGGACTTGATTGTAAAGAAACTAACGATTATACTCACAAATTATTACTTGGTTTTGAAATATATCAATGGGACACTTTATATTGTGATTGTTAATTTGGTTTGTTTCACGTGTGCCTTCACATTTTCATAAATATGCCAAAGTATCTCAGTGAGTACCCTCAGTATGAGGATAGCAAATATACACAAGATATATGTACACAATACCAAAATATGCAGTAATAGCAATAGAAAACAGTGCAAACAATGTATAGTCACAATAGAATGCAATGGGGGCACATAGGGATAGGGGCAACACAAACCATATACTCTAGAAGTGGAATGCGAACCACGAATGGACCCCAAACCTATGTGACCTTGTAGAGGGTCGCTGGGACTGTAAGAAAACAGTGAGGGTTAGAGAAATAGCCCACCCCAAGACCCTGAAAAGTGGGTGCAAAGTACACCTGAGTGCCCCAAAGAGCACAGAAGTCGTGATAGGGGAATTCTGCAGGAAAGACCAACACCAGCAATGCAACAATGATGGATTTCCAGACGAGAGTACCTGTGGAACAAGGGGACCAAGTCCAAAAGTCACTATCAAGTCGGGAGTGGGCAAATGCCCAGGAAATGCCAGCTGTGGGTGCAACGAAGCTGCCACCGGATGGTAGAAGTTGAGGATTCTGCAAGAACTAAAAGGACTAGAAACTTCCCCTTTGGAGGATGGATGTCCCACGTCGTGAAGAGTCGTGCAGAAGTGTTTTCCTGCAGAAAGACCACAAACAAGCCTTGCTAGCTGCATGGGTCGCGGTTAGGGTTTTTGGATGCTGCTGTGGCCCAGGAGGGACCAGGATGTCACCAATTATGTGAGGAGACAGAGGGGGCATCCAGCAAGACAAAGAGCCCACTCAGAAGCAAGCAGCACCCGCAGAAGTGCCGGAACAGGCACTACGAAGTGGAGTGAACCAAAGCTCACCCGAAGTTGCACAAGAGGGTCCCACGACGCCGGAGGACAACTCAGGAGGTTGTGCAATGCAGGTTAGAGTGCCGGGGACCCAGGCTTGGCTGTGCACAAAAGAAATCCTCGAAGAGTGCACAGGAGCCGGAGTAGCTGCAATACATGCGGTTCCCAGCAATGCAGTCTACCGTGGGGAGGCAAGGACTTACCTCCACCAAACTTGGTCTGAAGAGTCACTGGACTGTGAGAGTCACTTGGACCGAGTTGCTGAGTTCAAGGGACCTCGCTCGTCGTGCTGAGAGGAGACCCAGAGGACCGGTGATGCAGTTTTTTGGTGCCTGCGGTTGCAGGGGGAAGATTCCGTCGACCCACGGGAGATTTCTTCGGAGCTTCTAGTGCAGAGAGGAGGCAGACTACCCCCACAGCATGCACCACCAGGAAAACAGTTGAGAAGGCGGCAGGATCAGCATTACAAGGTCGCAGTAGTCGTCTTTGCTACTTTGTTGCAGTTTTGCAGGCTTCCAGCACGGACAGCAGTCGATTCCTTGGCAGAAGGTGAAGAGAGAGATGCAGAGGAACTATGATGAGCTCTTGCATTCGTTATCTAAGGAATTCCCGAAAGCAGAGACCCTAAATAGCCAGAAAAGGAGGTTTGGCTACCTAGGAGAGAGGATAGGCTAGCAATACCTGAAGGAGCCTATCAGAAGGAGTCTCTGACGTCACCTGCTGGCATTGGCCACTCAGAGCAGTCCAGTGTGCCAGCAGCACCTCTGTTTCCAAGATGGCAGAGGTCTGGAGCACACTGGAGGAGCTCTGGGCACCTCCCAGGGGAGGTGCAGGTCAGGGTAGTGGTCACTCCCCTTTCCTTTGTCCAGTTTTGCACCAGAGCAGGTCTCAGGGATCCCTGAGCCGGTGCAGACTGGCTTATGCAGAGATGGGCACCATCTGTGCCCATCAAAGCATTTCCAGAGGCTGGGGGAGGCTACTCCTCCCCAGCCCTAACACCTTTTTCCAAAGGGAGAGGGTGTAACACCCTCTCTCTGAGGAAGTCCTTTGTTCTGCCTTCCTGGGCCAAGACTGTCTGGACCCCAGGAGGGCAGAAACCTGTCTGAGGGGTTGGCAGCAGCAGCAGCTGCAGTGAAACCCCAGGAAAAGTAGTTTGGCAGTACCCGGGTCTGAGCTAGAGACTCGGGGGATCATGGAATTGTCTCCCCAAAGCCAGAATGGCATTGGGGTGACAATTCCATGATCTTAGACATGTTACATGGCAATGTTCGGAGTTACCATTGTGACGCTATACATATGTCGTGACATATGTATAGTGCACGCGTGTAATGGTGTCCCCACACTCAAAAAGTCCGGGGAATTTGCCCTGAACAATGTGGGAGCACCTTGGCTAATGCCAGGGTGCCCACACACTAAGTATCTTAGCACCCAACCTTTACCAGGTAAAGGTTAGACATATAGGTGACTTATAAGTTACTTAAGTGCAGTGGTAAATGGCTGTGAAATAACGTGGACGTTATTTCACTCAGGCTGCACTGGCAGGCCTGTGTAAGAATTGTCAGATCTCCCTATGGGTGGCATAAGAAATGCTGCAGCCCATAGGGATCTCCTGGAACCCCAATACCCTGGGTACCTCAGTACCATATACTAGGGAATTATAAGGGTGTTCCAGTATGCCAATGTAAATTGGTGAAATTGGTCACTAGCCTGTTAGTGACAATTTGGAAAGAAATGAGAGAGCATAACCACTGAGGTTCTGAATAGCAGAGCCTCAGTGAGACAGTCAGTCATAACACAGGTAACACATACAGGGCACACTTATGAGCACTGGGGCCCTGGCTGGCAGGGTCCCAGTGACACATACAACTAAAACAACATATATACAGTGAAATATGGGGGTAACATGCCAGGCAAGATGGTACTTTCCTACAAAAATTCATCCAGTCTTTCATGTTTCCCAGCTCAAACCTTACGTACCTGACCCTTACTCTCGTCAGTTTCCTTGTCCTCCTCCTATGTTAGTGGATGATGTACCTGAATATGAGGTACAAGAAATTTGTGACTCTCGTCTTTTTCACAAACGTATTCAGTATCTGATTCATTGGAAGGGTTATCCTCTCAGTGAATGCTCTTGGGAAGATGCATCTTCTGTTCACGCACCTCTTCTGATTCATCGTTTTCACCGTTTATTTCCACACAAACCTGGGCCTTCAGGGGGGGGACCTACTGTCGTGCCGCGTGGTGCGGCGCGAGCTGAACATTCGGCTCGGGCCGTACAACGCGTCTGCAGGACACGGCGCGCCCCAAGTCTACTGTGTACCTTGCGAGGCCCCAGATTAAGCATGGGGCCTCGCTCTGCTTCTGTGCACCGCGTTTCTTGTGCCTCCTGAACCCTCTTACCTTTTCTTTTCTTTTCTTCTTTTCCTGGGTCATCTGGTTGTACCTTCCTTTATGTTTTTTCCCCCTTCCCATGTTACCTTTTTCTTCCCAGCATTCCTTGTTCCCTATTGTCTATGGTTCCTGTTCTATTCTGTTCTATGTACTTTTCCCTATCTAAGATGGTGTCCTTTTACTTCCTGTTGGTCGTTTCCTGTTTAATGGTATTTAAGGGATGTGTTTTCTTCCTTTCCTTGCGCTGCAACACTTTCTGTTTTGATAGTGTCTTCGCTCCTGATTCTTTGCCTTTCGGTTCTGGATCTCGTCAATTCTGTGTATACCTACATTTTGCCTCTGTTGATTCCTGTTCTTTTGTTCCTGTTTCAGGAATCTTTCTGTTTGGAGTTTTTTTTCCCCTTTTTAGGTTTTTTTTCCCTCGCGTTATTTCTGAAGGGCACGGTCTGTTCTTGGCGTTTCCATTGCCTACAGCACCGTGGCTACCACTCGATCTGCGGATTCCAGGCGTAAGCAGCACGTGAGTCGTGACAACTCCCTTGGATTGGCTATTAGTAGGTTTGCTCCCACCACCACTGCTATTACTAGGGGCACTAGGTGTAGCAGCAGGGGTTGTAGTGGTAGGAGGCTTGGTGCTTTTCTTTGGGCCACTGGGATCAGTTGTCCAATGGCCTTTTATTTTACATAAATAGCACCATGGTTTCTTTTCTTTGTTTTGATTTGAAGAGGATTTGGGCCCACCACCTCCACCAGAGTGTTTTTGTGGGCCTGATGAAGACTCATTTTTAGATTTGTCCCCACCCTTGTCAGAAGACTTACCATCCTTCTTTTTGTTGCCATCTTTGTCACCCCCTGTATGAACTTTTCTGTTCACCCTTGTTCTGACCCATTTGTCTGCCTTCTTTCCCAATTCTCGTGAAGAGGTCAGATCAGAGTCTACCAGGTACTGGTGTAACAAATCAGACACACAATTATTAAGAATATGCTCTCTCAGGATTAAGTTATACAGGCTTTCATAGTCAGAAACTTTACCGCCATGTAACCACTCCTCCAAGGCCTTCACTGAATGGTCAACAAAGTCTACCCAGTCTTGTGAAGACTCCTTTTTGGTTTCTCTGAACTTCATCTTGTACTGTTCAGTGGTTAAGCCATAACCATCTAGGAGTGCATTCTTAAGAACTGTAAAATTATTGGCATCACTTTCCTTCACAGTAAGGAGCCTATCCCTACCCTTTCCACTGCAAGATAGCCATAGGATAGCAGCCCACTGCCTTTGAGGGACCTCCTGAACAACACAGGCCCTCTCAAGTGCAGCAAACCACTTGTTAATGTCATCCCCCTCTTTGTAAGGGGGAACTATCTTGTGCAGATTCCTAGAATCATGCTCTTTTGCAGGATGACTATTTGGAATACTGCTGCTGCCACCATGGGGTCCTAACCCCAACCTCTGTCTTTCTCTATCTAAATCAAAGGCTTGCCTATCTAAATCCAGCTGTTGCTTCTTGAGCTTTAGCCTGGATTCTTCCACTCTCAATCTATGAGCTCCCTTTCTAACACTCTGTCATCAGGGTGGGTGGGTGGGGCATGCCTTGACACAGAAGTATGGTGAAAATGAACAGAGGGAGACCTTTCCCTAACAGATGGCACTCTAACATTCTGGCCTACAGAAGTAACACTCCTACTATGATGAGAAGTAACACTCTTACTGTGATGTGAATTCACATCAGTACCAGCTATGCTAGCTGGCCTGCTAAGGGTCAGGTTGGGAAGGTTCCCTTCTAAATCTTTTGCTAGGGGTGCCCCAGGGTCAGATTGGGAACCATCAGCTAATTTCTCAACAGAAGTGCCAACTAAGGTCTTATCTTGTTCAATAAGCATATTAACCAATAGTTCTCTAGAGTGATTCTTCCCTACCCCTAAACCTCTTTCAATGCAGAGACTCCTTGCTCCTTTCCAGCTAAGGTGATCATAAGCAAGTGTGGTCAGATCAACAGTTTGACCTGTGCCAGACATAATAGAAATGGTTTAAGGGACAGAAAAAGTGAGAAAAAAGTTTTCAGAACTTTTTAAAGGACAGAAAAAAAAACTTTTAAAACTTTTTAAGAACTTTTTGAAAGTTTAGAGGTACTTTTCATCACTTAGCAAAGAAGTGAGAGAAGAAAAGCAAAACTTTTTGGTTAGGTGTACATACACTGAACTTGTTTTGTATATTTTTCTCTTATGAAAAGTACAATATGACAAAGTGGTAAGTAGTTGCAAAGTACTTATCCCACCGCTGCACAACCAATGTAGGAGGCTGGACTGGCTTGTAGTGGGTACCAAGGGGTACTTACACCTTGCACCAGGCCCAGGTATCCCTTATTAGTGTAGAGGGGTGTCTAGCAGCTTAGGCTGATAGAAAAGGTAGCTTAGCAGAGCAGCTTAGGCTGAACTAGGAGACGAGTGAAGCTCCTACAGTACCACTAGTGTCATATGCACAATATCATAAGAAAACACAATACACAGATATACTAAGAATAAAGGTACTTAATTTTTATGACAATATGCCAAAAGTATCTCAGTGAGTACCCTCAGTATGAGGATAGCAAATATACACAAGATATATGTACACAATATCAAAATATGCAGTAATAGCACTAGAAAACAGTGCAAACAATGTATAGTCACAATAGTATGCAATGGGGGCACATAGGGATAGGGGCAACACAAACTATATACTCTAGAAGTGGAATGCGAACCACGAATGGACCCCAAACCTATGTGACCTTGTAGAGGGTCGCTGGGACTGTAAGGAAACAGTGAGGGTTAGAAAAATAGCCCACCCCAAGACCCTGAAAAGTGGGTGCAAAGTGCACCTAAGTTCCCCAGAGAGCACAGAAGTCGTGATAGGGGAATTCTGCCACGAAGACAAACACCAGCAATGCAAAAACGATGGATCTCCAGACGAGAGTACCTGTGGAACAAGGGGACCAAGTCCAAGAGTCACGATCAAGTCGGGAGTGGGCAGATGCCCAGGAAATGCCAGCTGTTGGTGCAAAGAAGCTGCCACCGGATGGTAGAAGCTGTGGATTCTGCAAGAACGAGAAGGGCTAGAAACTTCCCCTTTGGGGGATGGATGTCCCACGTTGTGAAGAGTCGTGCAGAGGTGTTTCCGTGCAGAAAGACCGCAAACAAGCCTTGCTAGCTGCAAGGGTCGCGGTTAGGGTTTTTGGATGCTTCTGTGGCCCAGGAGGGACAGGATGTCGCCAATTGCGTGAGGAGACAGAGGGGACTTCCAGCAAAACAAAGAGCCCACTCAGAAGCAAGCAGCACCCGCAGAAGTGCCGGAACAGGCACTACAAAGTGGAGTGAACCGGAGCTCACCCGAAGTCACAAAAGAGGGTCCCACGACGCAGGAGGACAACTCAGGAGGTCGTGCACTGCAGGTTAGAGTGCCAGGGACCCAGGCTTGGCTGTGCACAAAGGAAATCCTGGAAGAGTGCACAGAAGCCGTAGTAGCTGCAAAACACGCGGTTCCCAGCAATGCAGTCTAGCCTGGGGAGGCAAGGACTTACCTCCACCAAACGTGGACTGAAGAGTCACTGGACTGTGGGAGTCACTTGGAGAGTTGCTGAGTTCAAGGGACCTCGCATGTCGTGCTGAGAGGAGACCCAGAGGACCGGTGATGCAGTTCTTTGGTGCCTGCGGTTGCAGGGGGAAGATTCCATCGACCCACAGGAGATTTCTTCGGAGCTTCTAGTGCAGAGAGGAGGCAGACTACCCCCACAGCATGCACCACCAGGAAAACAGTCGAGAAGGCGGCAGGATCAGCGTTACAAGGTCGCAGTAGTCGTCTTTGCTACTTTGTTGCAGTTTTGCAGGCTTCCAGTGGGGTCAGCAGTCGACTCCTTGGCAGAAGGTGAAGAGAGAGATGCAGAGGAACTCTAATGAGCTCTTGCATTCGTTATCTAAAGAATTCCCCAAAGCAGAGACCCTAAATAGCCAGAAAAGGAGGTTTGGCTACTTAGGAGAGAGGATAGGCTAGCAACGCCTGAAAGGAGCCTATCAGAAAGAGTCTCTGATGTCACCTGCTGGCACTGCCCACTCAGAGCAGTCCAGTGTGCCAGCAGCACCTCTGTTTCCAAGATGGCAGAGGTCTGGAGCACACTAGAGGAGCTCTGGGCACCTCCCAGGGGAGGTGCAGGTCAGGGGAGTGGTCA
Source organism: Pleurodeles waltl (assembly GCF_031143425.1). Classification (NCBI taxonomy): domain Eukaryota; kingdom Metazoa; phylum Chordata; class Amphibia; order Caudata; family Salamandridae; genus Pleurodeles; species Pleurodeles waltl. Next base: position 854,893,875 of record NC_090444.1, read on the forward strand.
CTCCCCTTTCCTTTGTCCAGTTTCGCGCCAGCGCAGGGCTGAGGGATCCCTGAACCGTTGTAGACTGGCTTATGCAGAGATGGGCACCATCTGTGCCCATCAAAGCATTTCCAGAGGCTGGGGGAGGCTACTCCTCCTCAGCCCTGACACCTTTTTCCAAAGGGAGAGGGTGTAACACCCTCTCTCTGAGGAAGTCCTTTCTCCTGCCTTCCTGGGCCAAGCCTGGCTGGACCCCAGGAGGGCAGAAACCTGTCTGAGGGGTTGGCAGCAGCTGCAGTGAAACCCCGGGAAAGGTAGTTTGGCAGTACCCGGGTCTGATCTAGAGACTCGGGGGATCATGGAATTGTCTCCCCAATGCCAGAATGGCATTGGGGTGACAGTTCCATGATCTTAGACATGTTACATGGCCATGTTCGGAGTTACCATTGTGACGCTATACATATGTCGTGACATATGTATAGTGCACGCGTATAATGGTGTCCCCGCACTCACTAAGTCTGGGGAATTTGCCCTGAACAATGTGGGAGCCACTTGGCTAGTGCCAGGGTGCCCACACACTAAGTAACTTAGCACCCAACCTTTACCAGGTAAAGGTTAGACATATAGGTGACTTATAAGTTACTTAAGTGCAGTGGTAAATGGCTGTGAAATAACGTGGACGTTATTTCACTCAGGCTGCACTGGCAGGCCAGTGTAAGAATTGTCAGATCTCCCTATGGGTGGCACAAGAAATGCTTCAGCCCATAGGGATCTTCTGGAACCCCAATACCCTGGGTACCTCAGTACCATATACTAGGGACTTATAAGGGTGTTCCAGTATGCCAATGTAAGTTGGTGAAATTGGTCACTAGCATGTTAGTGACATTTTGGAAAGAAATGAGAGAGCATAACCACTGAGGTTCTGGATAGCAGAGCCTCAGTGAGACAGTTAGTCATAACACAGGTAACACATACAGGGCACCCTTATGAGCACTGGGGCCCTGGATGGCAGGGTCCCAGTGACACATACAACTAAAACAACATATATACAGTAAAATATGGGGGTAACATGCCAGGCAAGATGGTACTTCCCTACAGACACCAAACCTATGTGAGCTTGTAGAGGGTCGCTGGTACTGTAAGAAAACAGTGAGGGTTAGAAAAATAGTCCACCCCAAGACCCTGAAAAGTAGGTGTAAAGTGCACCTAAGTTCCCCAGAGAGCACAGAAGTCGTGATAGGGGAATTCTGCAAGGAAGACCAACACCAGCAATGCAACAATGATGGATTTCCGGACGAGAGTCCCTTTGGAACAAGGGGACCAAGTCTAAGAGTCGTGACAAAGTCGAGATTGGGCAGATGCCCAGGAAATGCCAGCTGAGGGTGCAAAGAAGCTGCCACCGGATGGTAGAAGCTGTGGATTCTGCAAGAACGAAGAGGACTAGGAACTTCCCCTTTGGAGAATGGGAGTCCCACGTCGTGAAGAAGCTTGCAGATGTGTTCCCATGCAGAAAGACCGCAAACAAGCCTTGCTAGCTGCAAGGGTTGCAGTTAGGGTTTTTGGATGCTTCTGTGGCCCAGGAGGGACAGGATGTCGCCAATTGCGTGAGAAGACCGAGGGGGCGCCCAGCAAGACAAGGAGCCCTCTCAGGAGAAGGCAGCACCCGCAGAAGTGCCGGAACAGGCACTATGAAGAAGAGTGAACCGGAGCTCACCCGAAGTCACAAAAGAAGATCCCACGATGCCGGAGGACAACTCAGGAGGTTGTGCACTGCAGGTTAGAGTGTCGGGGACCCAGGCTTGGCTGTGCACAAAGGAAATCCTGGAAGAGTGCACAGGAGCCGGAGCAGCTGCAAATCATGCGGTACCCAGCAATGCAGTCTAGCGTGGGGAGGCAAGGACTTACCTCCACCAAACTTGGACTGAAGAGTCACTGGACTGTGGGAGTCACTTGGACAGAGTTGCTGAGTTCCAGGGACCACGCTCGTCGTGCTGAGAGGGGACCCAGAGGACCGGTGATGCAGTCTTTTGGTGCCTGCGGTTGCAGGGGGAAGATTCAGTCGACCCACGGGAGATTTCTTCGGAGCTTCTAGTGCAGAGAGGAGGCAGACTACCCCCACAGCATGCACGACCAGGAAAACAGTTGAGAAGGCGGCTGGATCAGCAATACAAGGTTGCAGTAGTCGTCTTTGCTACTTTGTTGCGGTTTTGCAGGCGTCCAGAGCAGTCAGCGGTCGATTCCTTGGCAGAAGGTGAAGAGAGAGATGCAGAGGAACTCTGATGAGCTCTTGCATTCGTTATCTTAAGCAGAGACCCTAAATAGCCAGAAAAGGAGGTTTGGCTACTTAGGAGAGAGGATAGGCTAGCAACGCCTGAAAGGAGCCTATCAGAAGGAGTCTCTGACGTCACCTGCTGGCACTGGCCACTCAGAGGAGTCCAGTGTGCCAGCAGCACCTCTGTTTCCAAGATGTCAGAGGTCTGGAGCACACTGGAGGAGCTCTGGGCACCTCACAGGGTAGGTGCAGGTCAGGGGAGTGGTCACTCCCCTTTCCTTTGTCCAGTTTCGTGCCAGAGCAGGGCTGGGGGATCCCTGAACCGGTGTAGACTGGCTTATGCTGAAATGGGCACCATCTGTGCCTATCAAAGCATTTCCAGAGGCTGGGGGAGGCTACTCCTCCCCAGCCCTGACACCTTTTTCCAAAGGGAGAGGGTGTAACACCCTCTCTCTGAGGAAGTCCTTTGTTCTGCCTTCCTGGGCCAAGCCTGGCTGGACCCCAGGAGGGCAGAAACCTGTCTGAGGGGTTGGCAGCAGCAGCAGCTGCAGTGAAACATAGGGAAAGGTAGTTTGACAGTACCCGGGTCTGTGCTAGAGACTCAGGGGATCATGGATTGTCTCCCCAATGCCAGAATGGCATTGGGGTGACAGTTCCATGATCTTAGACATGTTACATGGCCATGTTCGGAGTTACCATTGTGACGCTATACATAGGTAGTGACCTATGTATAGTGCACGCGTGTAATGGTGTCCCCGCACTCACAAAGTCCTGGGAATTTGCCCTGAACAATGTGGGAGCACCTTGGCTAGTGCCAGAGTGCCCACACACTAAGTAACTTAGCACCCAACCTTTACCAGGTAAAGGTTAGACATATAGGTGACTTATAAGTTACTTAAGTGCAGTGGTAAATGGCTGTGAAATAACGTGGACGTTATTTCACTCAGGCTGCAATGGCAGGCCTGTGTAAGAATTGTCAGAGCTCCCTATGGGTGGCAAAAGAAATGCTGCAGCCCATAGGGATCTCCTGGAACCCCAATACCCTGGGTACCTCAGTACCATATACTAGGGAATTTTAAGGGTGTTCCAGTATGCCAATGTGAATTGGTGAAATTGGTCACTAGCCTGTTAGTGACAATTTGGAAAGCAAAGAGAGAGCATAACCACAGAGGTTCTGGTTAGCAGAGCCTCAGTGAGACAGTTAGTCATCTCACAGGGAACACATACAGGGCACACTTATGAGCACTGGGGCCCTGGCTGGCAGGGTCCCAGTGACACATACAACTAAAACAACATATATACAGTGAAATATGGGGGTAACATGCCAGGCAAGATGGTACTTTCCTACAGGGGGTCATTACAACATTGGCGGTAAAAGCCGCTTACCGCTGTGCAGAAGACCGCCAGTACACCGCCGCAGAATTCCACCACAGCTATTATGACACACATCTCGGAATCCGCCGAAATTCAGACACCCACACAACTCCGCCACACCAAAGGTCAGTGATAAACTGGCAAAAACAAATCCTCCACCGTCACGCCAACAGAAACACGCCCATGCTATTACGACCCACGAATCCACGCGGCGGTCTTTCAACCACGGTATTCAATTGGCGGTACACACCGCTGCGCTCAAGCAAATACACACACATCTCCAAAACTCCGCCACATTGGACAATTCCAAATACACACACCTGATACACATACACACCACTCCCACACATCCAACACAATATAAAACACACACCCACATCACCCACAAACCCCTACGACCACAAGTCACGACCGAAGGCCAGAGAGACAGAGAGCACAGCAACAGAGAACCCCACCACACAGAGGCATACAACACCATCACCCATACAACATTACATGCACAATACACCACACACCACTACACATTACCACACTCATCATCACATACACCCCACACATCACCCAAACCACCCCATGTCACGTCAAAGACACCCCTGGTTTTCCGAGGAGGAGCTCAGGGTCATGGTGGAGGAAATCCTACGTGTAGAGCCACAGCTATTTGGCTCACAGGTGCAGCACACATTCATTTCCAGGAGGATGGAGCTATGGCGCAGAATAGTCGACAAGGTCAACGCAGTGGGACAGCATCCAAGAAATCGGGAGGACATCAGGAAGAGGTGGACCGACCTGCGGGGGAAGGTGCGTTTACTGGTCTCCAGGCACAACATCGCAGTACAGCGGACTGGCGGCGGACCCCCACCTCCTCCCCCACAACTAACAACATGGGAGGAGCAAGTCTTGACCATCATGCATCCAGAGGGCCTCGGAGGAGTCGGTGGAGGAATGGACACTGGTAAGTCAAATCTCAACTATCATATCCCCCACCCTACCTGCATGCTATCATACACCCCCACCCTGACCCCCTCCCTATCACTCCTACTCCTTACTAATGTACTAATAACACAAATCACACATCCCAACACCAAGCCCTGCATGACATAACTAAGCATGGTCAGCCCACACCAAAGCATGCTCACTGCACATTCCCATAACAACCCCCTAACCATCATCACACAAACCCACACCCAGGAATGCTTGCACTGGGGTACACAAACACCCACCCATTGCACGCCATTACACACACACCTGCAATAATCATGCTCTTATATCCCTGCAGGACCACTAAGGAACGTCACCACACAGGAGGGTCTAGACATCTCCACTCCACCCACAGAAGAGGCCCACAGTGATGACAGCAGCTCTGCCCTACTGGATCCTGATGACCAGCCCAGACTATCGTGGGCCTCGGGACAGTCGGTTCCCCTTGTACAGGCACAGCCCAACAACGACCTTCCCCCCTCTGGTAACACCAGCACAGCACCCACCCAGCGGGCCCATACCTCCGTAACCAGGACATGTCAATCAGCGGTGTGTCCACCACTATAGGGAACCCATGATAACCCACCACCCCAACAACAACAGGGACCTGGGGGCAGTGGTAGTGGGCACACGGTCCAGGGGAAGGAGGCACAGGAACACAGGGGAACTGGGAGGGCTGCTGTGCGACAGGGGGCGGACAGGCCAAGGGAACCCACTCTCCACAAGGCCCTCTCCTCCATCATGGGAGCATACCACCACTCCCAGGAGACGATAGCGACAGTCCTGGCCATGACCATCAGCTCCGCCCTGTGCACCATCGTAAGGGTGCTGAAGGACATACAAAAAACCATGATGGACACCGTGGCACTCCAAGGGGCCCCTGACACTAGCATGGACGATGAACTGCCCACCACCTCCGCTGGCGCTAGTGGACAGGACGCCCCGCCACTGGACTGCCACAGGACCACAACACCAGCACCCCACCCCCTGCAGACAGACAACCACCACGCAAGCGGTCCCTGAGATCCAGGAACAGGACAGAGCAAGATGGCAAGACCCCCGCCAGGAAATGAGACCACCCTGATTGTCTCCCCACTGTCCCACTTTGTTACCCTGTCCATACTTAAACTGCCCCAGCTCCACTTCCTATGCCCATATGGGCAGTGCACCTGTGTGACCAATAGACTGGACTCTGCCATGGACATTCCTCCACCGTGCCCCATCCCCATTTTACAACCCCCCCTCCATTTCTGAGCACTTAAATAAACACCCTTGACCCACAAAACAATCTGGAGTCAGTCTGTGATTTGGTAAATTTGTATTATCAATGACAGTGTCAAAATGCGTTCTCAATTGTAAAGCCAACATACCTATGTCACGCATCACAAGTCCTTGAAGGATGCAAGAAGATGACACACGTTGGTGACCACACCTGTGAAACCGTAATAGAATGGAACAACTCAGTGACCAAATACTGCTATTAAATAACAGTCAGGATAGAGGTAGAAGTGTAAAAGTGAATGTAATGTGAAAAAAAGTTTTTCTCACCTGTGTGTCACTGGACATATTGCTGTATGACTGACTCCCTGTTGTCTATGTCTTCATCCTCAGCTTCCTCCTCATCACTGTCCACAGGCTCCACAGCTGCCACACCACCACCATCTGGACCATCCTCCTGCAGAAAAGGCACCTGGAGTCGCAAAGCAAAATTGTGAAGCATCGAGCAGGCGATGATGATCTGGCACACTTTCTTCGGTGAGTAGAATAGGGAACCACCTGTCATATGGAGGCATCTGAACCTGGCCTTCAGGAGGCCGAAGGTGCGTTCGATCACCCTCCTAGTCCGCCCATGGGCCTCATTGTACTGTTCCTCTGCCCTGGTCCTGGGATTCCTCACTGGGGTCAATAGCCAGGACAGTTTGGGGTAACCAGAGTCTCCTAATAGTCACACACAGTGCCTCTGGAGTTGGCCCATCATATAAGGTATGCTGCTATTCCGCAGGATGTAGGCGTCATGCACTGAGCCAGGGAACATAGCATTTACCTGGGAGATGTACTGGTCTGCCAAACATACCATCTGTACATTCATGGAATGATAACTCTTCCGGTTCCTGTACACCTGTTCACTCCTGTGGGGGGGACCAGAGCTACATGGGTCCCATCAATAGCACCTTTGATGTTGGGGATATGTCCAAGGGCATAGAAGTCACCTTTCACTGTGGGCAAATCCTCCAGCTCAGGGAAAATGATGTAGCTCCTTACGTGTTTCAGCAGGGCAGACAACACTCTGGACAACACGTTGGAAAACATAGGCTGAGACATCCCTGATGCCATGGCCACTGTTGTCTGAAAAGACCCACTAGCAAGGAAATGGAGCACTGACAGCACCTGCACGTCGGGGGATTCCATTGGGATGGCGGATTGGTGACATCAGGTCAGGCTCCAACTGGGTACATAGTTCCTGGATAGTGGCACGGTCAAACCTGTAGGTGACGATTAAATGTTGCTCCTGCATTGTCAACAGGTCCACCAGTGGTCGGTACACCAGAGGATTCCGCCATCTTCTCAAATGTCCCAGCTGACGGTGCCTAGGAAGGACAGCAGCGACCACAGTGTCAACAAATTCCCAGGTATGTACCCACAGATACACAGAACACGACACCAAACACAAAACTCTTCCTGTATGTGTGTTGAGTGTAGGCCTAGCTATGTGTGACGCAGTAGTAAAAGAAGCAATGTGGGCCCCTGAAATGGCGGCTGCCTGACCTCTAAACTGGGACAATGGGAATGTGAGGTAACTGCGCTGGAGTTGTACCCTGTCGCGGTAGGCGGTCGTAGACCGCAGCGCAATGCTGCATTGGTTAACATTGGACCCTATGGGTCCCAGGAGCCAATGACGAAGTGCGCCGGCGGTGATACGCACCGCCGCGGACGTCACCGCCATTTTCTATCTGTTCAATCACTCAATACCTGATCTTCAACAGGAGAGGACCTACACTGCAAGTGCTGCTGTGACCTCGGTCTGGAAGAGACAATGGCTGCTGCGTCTGGGGAAAGGGCCCCTGCCTTCACTGCTCAGGAGTTGGAGAAGCTAGTAGACCGGGTCCTCCCCCAGTACACGCTACTCTACGGTCCTCCAGACCAACAGGTAAGTACACAGGGCGCACGTTGTATGGGCTATGCCTGGGTGTAGAGGGCTGGTTGTAAGAGGGAAGGGGGCAGAGTTCAGGGAACATGAAGGACTGTGAATGCATGTGCCACAGGGCAAGGGTAGGGATTGGGGCCACTCACATCGATGGTGCAGTTGGTAATGACTTCTCTTCTTCCCCTGTGCATGTCATGTAGGTCAGCGCCCACCAGAAGAAGGACATTTGGTGTGCCATCGCCAATGACGTCCGGACCCTGGGGGTCCATCAGAGACAGGGCACCCACTGCCGGAAAAGATGGGAGGACATTCGCCACTGGAGCAAGAAGACGGCGGAGGCTCAGCTGGGGATGGCCTCCCAACGTGGGAGGGGTGCCCGTCACACCTTGACCCCCCTGATGTTCCAGATCCTGGCGGTGGCCTACCCGGAGTTGGATGGGCGCTTGAGGGCATCACAGCAGACACAAAGGGGGAAGTACACTCTCATTCTAGGGACTTGGCGCGCAGTTGAGGGGTCTGGGTGGGGGAGGAGGGCTGTGGGTATACCTAGGCCAGGCAGAAATACGTAGGCTAGGCCCCTCCGTAATGCAGGGCTTGTGGCACTCCACCCCACCTCAATAGTGGGCCAAGTACAGGTATAGATGCCTCTGTGGCATCCATGTGTGCAGGTGTCCACCATAGCCATGTAGGCCAGATCCCAGGAATTGCATCTGTAGAGGCCAAGAGCACGGCGTAGTGCAGGGGGCTGCTGTGTCTGTATTGTCCGCCAACGGTAGTGGTAAGCCATGCACTCAACCTGTCTTTCTTCTGTCGTCCCCTCCCCCTTTTTCTGCTCTCCCTGTTCTTTTGTGCATCAGCATCATCAGACGGAGGTACAGTGGCACCGGGGCACAAGGGAGATGCATCCCACATGGTCATGGAGGGCCACACCACGGACTCAGAATGCACCAGTGGGACGGAGGGCGAGGGGAGCTACACGTCGTTCACCGGATCACCAACCAGCGACACGGACTCGTCCACCTCCCCTATCAGCACCGCCCTCCCAGCAGCCCCTCAGCGTTCGCCCTGTGCCCGCTCACCCAGGAGGGTGGGCATCACCTTCGCACCAGGCACCTCAGCCCCTGCCCCAGTCACCCCTGCTGCCCTCAGTGAGGAGGCCATTGACCTCCTCAGGTCACTCACTGTTGGGCAGTCTACCATTGTGAATGCCATCCAGGGTGTAGAAAGGGAGTTGCAACACACTAATGCATTCCTGGAGGGCATTCCTTCTGGTCAGGCTGCCCATCATCGAACCCTGCAATCTCTGGCCTCAGCACTGATGGCAGCCATTGTCCCTGTCTCTAGCCTCCCCCTTCCAACTTCCTCCACCCAGACCCAATCCCCTGTACCCCAGCCTGGCCCAAGCACACCATCAGACAAGCATGCATACACCTCAACACCCAAAAGTAGCTCAGGCAAACATAGGCACCACACAACCCACAGGCACTCACACAAGCATCACCCACATGCAGACACAGCAACATCCACTGCCTCCACTGTGTCCCCCTCCTCATCGTCTCCCTCCTCCCTCCCAGTATCGTTTACACTCTCACCTGCATGCACATCCACAGGCACTAGGACTTGCACCAGAACACCCAGCACCACACCCCGCTCACCTGCACTCACCACCCCCACTCCCATTTACATGTCCCCTGTGTCCTCTCCCAGTGAGTCTGTGATGCCCCCTCCCAAAGTACACAAACGCGGGCACCCACACACCCAACATCCATCCACCTCACGACAGCCTCCAGTACCTGCAACTGCACCCAAAACACCTAAAGTGACACCTCCTACAACCACCTCCTCTTCCTCCACTCCCAGACCCCCTCCAGCTACCCTTCCCAGTGTTCGTCAGAAACTGTCCCTCAGCTACGTTGACCTCTTTGCCCCCACCCCTCCAATTCATCAGTCCCGTAGTAGCGCCTCAGCCAAAAAGACTCCAGTACCAGTGGTGCGTGTCACAGGTGTGTGGAGTGCACCGGCCACCAGGGCAGGCAGCGTGACACGGAGCCAAGGCACTGCCAGTCCACCCCCTGTAAAGCATCTCAAGTTGGCAAGTGGCCGACGGGACCCGATGAAGCCTCCTGGAGGCAAAACTTCTCACAAGGGTCCCAGGGGGATTGCAGAGTCAGCTGTGACTCCTCCAAAGGCGGTGAAGTGCCAGAAGAAGTCTGCACAGCCTCGTGAGAGCAGCACGGCGGAGAAGGGCGGCATCCTCCCCGGCGGCCGGGACGCCACCGCCAGCACCGTCGTCACTGGTCCGGAGACCACCGCCAGAGTCAGTGCCCAGGAGGGCAGAAGTATCGTCACTGGTCAGGAGACCACCGCCCAAGTCAGTTCCCAGGAGGGCAGAAGGATCGTCACTGGTCAGGAGACCACCGCCGGAGTCAGTGCCCAGGAGGGCCCTAGTATCGTCACTGGTCAGGAGACCACCGCCGGAGTCAGTGCCCAGGAGGGCCCAAGTATCGTCACTGGTCAGGAGACTTCCGCCGGAGTCAGTGCCCAGGAGGGCCCAAGTATCGTCACTGGTCAGGAGACCACCGCCGGAGTCAGTGCCCAGGAGGGCCCAAGTAATGTCACTGGTCAGGAGACCACCGCCGGAGTCAGTGCCCAGAAGGGCCCAAGTATCGTCACTGGTCAGGAGACCACCGCCGGAGTCAGTGCCCAGGAGGGCCCCAGCTGCCACAGCCCCGCTGGACAATGAGGGACCATCTTGCCACATACCAGTGCACATGTTAGAGACCGCCATGGCAAAGCACCGCTGAACAGGGCAGAGCACCGCTGAACAGGGCAGAGCACCGCTGAACAGGGCAAGCACCGCTGAACAGAGCAGAGCACCGCTGCAGAAGGAAAAGACCTCCACATCAAGCATTGTTATCCCATGTACAGCTGGGACAGTGACGGGACAGGAACTGTCACGGGGAGCCAAATCCAGTCTAGGCACCATTCCCCCTCCAGAACCAGTGGTGAGATCCATCCACTACCTCTGTCCTTCACAGGATGAAGCACTCTGGGCACCAGGCCCCCTCCAGAACCAGTGGTGGCTGTTATCCACTTGAGAGACTGTGGCTTTGCACTCCCCAGGATGGAACAGTGGGCAACCCACCCACTGTAGAGACTTGAGAGACTGTGGTTTTGCACTCCCCAGGATAATGCAGTGGGCAACCCACCCACTGTAGAGACTTGAGAGACTGTGGCTTTGCACTCCCCAGGATATGGCAGTGGGCAACCCACCCACTGTAGAGACTTGAGAGACTGTGGCTTTGCACTCCCCAGGATATGGCAGTGGGCAACCCACCCACTGTAGAGACTTGAGAGACTGTGGCTTTGCACTCCCCAGGATGGAACAGTGGGCAACCCACCCACTGTAGAGACTTGAGAGACTGTGGTTTTGCACTCCCCAGGATAATGCAGTGGGCAACCCACCCACTGTAGAGACTTGAGAGACTGTGGCTTTGCACTCCCCAGGATATGGCAGTGGGCAACCCACCCACTGTAGAGACTTGAGAGACTGTGGCTTTGCACTCCCCAGGATATGGCAGTGGGCAACCCACCCACTGTAGAGACTTGAGAGACTGTGGCTTTGCACTCCCCAGGATGGAACAGTGGGCAACCCACCCACTGTAGAGACTTGAGAGACTGTGGCTTTGCACTCCCCAGGATATGGCAGTGGGCAACCCACCCCCTGTAGAGACTTGAGAGACTGTGGCTTTGCACTCCCCAGAATGTAACAGTGGGCAACCCACCCACTGTAGAGACTTGAGAGATTGTGGCTTTGCACTCCCCAGCATATGGCAGTGGGCAACCCACCCACTGTAGAGACTTGAGAGACTGTTGCTTTGCACTCCCCAGGATATGGCAGTGGGCTACCCACCCACTGTAGAGACTTGAGAGACTGTGGCTTTGAACTCCCCAGGATGGCTCAGTGGTGCACGGACATTGAGATGTGCATATCTGCACTACTTCTCGTAATGTATATACTTTTGAATGAATTTATATATATCTGTAAATATTTGAAACATGTATATTGATACATTACAATGTTTGAACTGATTTTGTTTTGTCTTTGCATTCTTCTGGGGGGTTGTGGGTTGTTACAGTGTTGTTTGGAAATGCATTGGTGTGTGTGTTGTAATGTGCGAGGATGGGGGTGGGGGTGTTTCGTGTGTGTCCCCCTGACTTTTGCCTCCCTCCTCACCTATGTCGTAGGTGCAGTACTCACCGTTGTCTTTGCCGCCACCGGCACTGGTGTTCGTAGATGAGTAGGAAGACAAGGGCTCCATGGTGTCCTCCTTCCTCGTGGGATGTGTTAAGGTGAGCGTTTTTCCATTGCAAAAGCTGTTTCCGCCGTGTTTTTATCCACGGTGAATCCGCCCCGGAAAAGGTGGCGGATTGGCGGGTTGTGATACTGTGGGTGGTACATTGTCTGCTGCCTGTCTGTTGACGGTGACCGCTGCGCTGCTTGTCTGTACCGCCGTGGCGGTTGGAGTGTTAAAGTGGCTGTCTATGTTGGCGGTTTCCGCCACCGTCATAATTCCCTTTTTTTCTCCGCCGGCCTGTTTGCGGTATTACCACAGCTTTAACACCGTCCGCCAGGGTTGTAATGACCACCTCTGTCTTTTTGGGAGAACAGCTGAGGCACTTGAGTGGTGGGTGCTGAAGTAATGTTTAAGCAAAGGTCCATGTGATCAGGAATGGGCTATCATGATCGTAAGAGTACAGCCCACTGAAATGGTCCATCCAGTCTTTTGGGGCGATGTTAGTTGTTATGTTCAATCCACTGCTTTCTGGGCCTCGCGCTGCCAGGGACCAAAACAGACTAAAATTCCTCTTGCGCGCAGCATCGCTGAGTGCTGTCCACCACTTATCATCTTGGTCACGCTTGGCTTTGCGTATGGCTAGCTTGTAGGACTTCCTAGCTAAGCGGATGGCGTTGGCATCCTTGGATTTGATGGCTTGGATTAAATGCTTGTTTGAGGACCTGCACGTTTTATTAAACAAGCAATGCCTACCCTTAGGTCTCTTACCATCATGGGCTGTGTATACTGAGAAGTGGGCCGCGATGTCCTTGAAGCATGAGGTGTGTGTTAAACTGATTTCCTTGTTGGGGATTGCAGGACCCTCCTTTAGGTCCATTAATGCAGTCTTTAAGGTGTTATTAGCTGCATTAAAGAGTGTGGGCAGAGCCACAACCTTGTCCCACTTTAGGTGACGTTTGTCATTAACCAGACTAATGCCCTCTGGTGCTGTCGCTGGAGTTAATCATGGGCAGGTAGCTACCCTGAGCTAGCATATGGACACAGAGAGGATTGTGGTCACTTTCAGTTTTCTCAATGATCGTCATGTCGATGACTAGGGGCCATAATCTTATGTCGACCAAACAGTAGTCAATTCTACTGGTGTGGTTGGTTTTGTTGAATGTGTGATGGCCTTTGGCATCTGATTTGGTTCTGCCATTTAATGCCCTGAGCCCAAATTCCATGGTCAGCGATTTTACTTGGAGAGCGGCCCGTGTCTATCTCTTGATGGGTGGGATAGTCAGGGCAGGGATAGACCAAGCTCGATCCTCCTCGTCTGTGGACCTGAGATCGTCCCAGGTTCGAATGTGCCATTAAGGTCACCTGCCACAATGGTTTTATGATGGCGAGGACAGTTTTGCAGAAAGGCTGCCAGGACACAAAGGGTTTTGGAGACTTGCCCCCCCGACCCCTCAAGTGTAGATGTTAAAAATGTTCACAACTGTGTCCGGCCCGGATGATAGGCAAAGACCTAACAGGTCGGTGGAATCAGTGGATAACTGTGATATACAACAGTTAAGTGATGTTCTAACCCAGGTGGTGAAGCCCCCAGAAGGCCTGCCCCTGGTGCTGGGCAAGGCAGGGATATAGAAATTTGAATAGCCTGTTCGGAAAAGTGGATCAATTGACCATGTCTCCCGAAGAAGGTATATGTCGTGTTCTTCGATAAAAGAGGTGAATGATGGAAGAGGGAGGATAGATTTCAAACCTGCCACGTTCTATGAGACAAGTCATACCCCAGTGAGTGGAGGAGCTGTCCTTCTCAAATGGCCTAGTATTTACAGGATTGGCTTCCAGGGGTTGGTTTGGCAGGTGAAGTTGAGTGGGAGGAGGGGGATCAATGCCGCTGTTGCCCAGTGAGACCTGGGGTAAGTGGCGATGTTCCTCTGGTAGGGCTGGCCTGGCCCTGATGGGGGAAGTGCTTGCGCGCTTAGCTATCGGTTCTTGATTTGGTGGATAATATTCCTGCAAGGTGAGAGATGCAATGTTCTCGTGTTTGCACAGTAAGTCGTCAGAGGTCTGGGGGGATATGTCATGAGGGGGGACATGAGTACTTGCAATGACAGTGTTGGAGACTGCAACCAGACAATAGACAGTTGATATATGTGAGTTGCACAGTATTTCAGCATAGATTCCAGATGGAGCTTTAAGTCAATCATTCTCACTGAGGGCAGATAAATTGTGGTACGCGGGTGGCCTAGGGTATTTGAAGTGGATGCGCGAGTGTCCTGGAGGACTCGTTCTGCATCTAGGGCCATCAAATTGTTCACCATGGTCCTGTCCCTAAGTGTCAGTTTTAAGATGTCAAAATGTGTCCCCGGGTCAGGCCTTCTTGCTAAATTAATTATATCCTCACGTATTAGAGAGCGACAGCTTCTTACGTGGCGAATCCAGTGAATTACCTTGTTTCTGATAGAGTTTGCCCCTTCCCTTTGTGTCGGTGAGTTTTACTTGGGAACGTTGACCTTTAGAACTAAACTTCCTGATTGAAACCGATCAATGGCAGGCTGAGCAGGGTATTTTGGGGCAGCGTCGCTCATGAGTTTGGTGATTTTGTGATTGTCGTCTAATGCATTTCCTGCACCTAAGCTGTTGTGCGAAGGAGGCTGGTAGAAGTTCTTGGTCTTAGCGCCGGCTGAGAGGATGCCATCACAACTGGGTGCTGGTTATTTGGGCAACTTAATCGAGATGCCTGATAGGGTTGTAATTGGGCTTTGGGTATAGTTCATGGTGGCCATGGCATCTGAAGGAATTAGCTGCTTTACTGTTGCAGTTAAGGAGTTAACCATAAGCTTGCGTTCTGATACTTCCCTTTTTAGTTCTTGTATGCATTGAATGTGCTGTGTGTTTATGTGAGTTAGGTGTGTGTTTGCGGCTACTAGCCCGCCCACCCTGGTACCTGGGTTGGGGTCATCATGTGGGTCTGGGACATTAATTAAAGGGCTAAAGCGGTTGCTGCACTGGATGAAGTCGTTAGAGCCCAATAGTGGCTCATTCACTGAAGATGGAACAGCGTAGGTGATAACATTCCTGCCCTCTCCCTGCCCTATAGTAGCTGTGTCCTGTTGTCCACGTTTTACAAACATCTCAGCAATTCTCTTTGGGCCTGCCCTCCTCTTGGTTGGGGAGCACTCTCCTCCAATTCCGTTAGAGTCATTTCCCTGAGAAGCGGTTAAAATTCCTTCGCATTCACGAAGAATATTGTCAATTCTGTCCATAACGCAGTTACTAGCTGCATGCTTGTGCCTTTTCCACTTAGTTTCTAGTGCTGCCCCTACCCCAGCCTCTATTGCTTTCCTTTTACCCATCTGGGCCTGTGGTTGGTGATAAAATATTCTGTAAAGTATTAATATAATGATGCAACCTACAGGGTGGCACAGCATTAAAATAATATATAAAGCGAGGGTCAGTGATGCCTACTTGAAAGGTCAATGTTAGGGGGATGGACCAGCCCAGCCTCTTCTGGGCACCGACAGGCAGGGATGGGCTCACCCTTGGCCCGGGATTTGCCCGGGCATGGCCTGCGCGTGTCCCGTGCCGCGAGGTGCTTCCATGAGCTTTACAGCACTTGTTGGTGTCAAATGGGTGCAGGTGCTTGTGAAAATGGCCACCTCATGGGGCTCAAAGCAGTTTAGGATATGTAGTCCCTCTCAAGTCTTTAGTTCGTCCAGCGCAGCGAAGTGCCCCCATGCTCTTTATAGCGCTCGTTGGTGTTAAGTGGGTGCAGGTGTTCTTGAAAAGGGCCGCATCCTGGGGCCTCAAAGCAGCTTAGGATATGTAGTCCCTCTCAAGTCTTTAGCGCGTCCCGCGCCGCGAACTGCCCCAACGCTCTTTATAGCGCTCGTTGGTGTCAAGTGGGTGCAGGTGCTCGTGAAAATGGCCGCTTCCTGGGGCCTCAAAGCAGCTTAGGATATGTAGTCCCTCTCAAGTCTTTAGCGCATCCCGCGCCACGAAGTGCCCCCACGCTCTGGGTGCAGGTGCTCGTGAAAATGGCCGCCTCCCGGGGCCTCAAAGCAGCTTAGGATATGTAGTCCCTCTCAAGTCTTTAGCGCGTGAGTTCCCAACTTCCCACACCACAGAGTCAGCCCAACAGCTGTCAAAGCCAATCAAGGTTGAGTGGTGGAGGAGGAGACGGAAGGGAGAAAAAACACAGGTCCCTCAAAGGTAGTGCAGATAAGTGCGTGTGCCCAGCTGAGTCCCGTGCGCCTTCCTGAGTTAGAGCGAAAGGACAGAAAAAGTCAGTAAATGTCCACTAGAGAGATGTCATATAACATGTATAATATTGTAACAACAAATATGCCCATTTATAATACCTGAGTGAAACATCTTTTCCGTTGTGTGATAGACAAATGATTGCATAAGATAAAATGTGAAATCTAGAAAAAATATAACAGAGCGTAAGTAATATATGATAACAGACTAAGGAAACCAACCTGCCCCTAAACTCACGAGAGGGTTCTACCTACCTTACAAAATCTAAAAATTTGGCAGTAATAAATGTCAAAACGAAAAGAAAAATCAAAAATAAAGTATTTATCAGAGTTCCTAAAACTATGCCCTATAAGTCCAAAACCAACACTAATGTATCCTGTTAGAATCCACAAGAATTTTACTTCAAAGCCAAGACAACAAAGGTCCCAGATGCAAGATGCCAATATCAGATAAGTACATAGCAATGCATTAAATCTTTTTATCCTCTTGTTGTACTCACAGGTATATTTCGGGAGAAAATGCAGGAGCGGCTGTAACCAAGAATCCCAGGATCCCAAAAACTGGAGAAAACCTGATGGAGGAACCGCTGACAACCTTTACATGAAGTGCTGTGCCCCAGAAACAGAAGTAAAGTTTCTGACAGCAGGAACTGCAGATGCGTAGCCAGAACGCTAGGCGGTTTCCAGCTGGGCGATAGTGAATTTAATACTGCTGCGCCCTGCCCCTGCCACACACACTATGCGGATCACAGCTGGTGTAACAGTACCCCCTAACATCACCCCCACAGGTTTCGACATGGCTGTTGAAAAAGTAAAAAAATATAAATATAGGTTAGTATTATATTTCCAGAATTCCATTTACAGAATTGTAAACACGACTTGTAATGTAATAATATATTACAGTATAATAAGACATTTTGGGGGTCATTACAACCCTGGCGGATGGCGGAGAACCGGCAGTAAGACCGCCAACAGGCTGGCGGTCTTACCTTGGTGAATTATGACCATGGCGGTTACCGCCATGGTCATCCACCGGTTCTCCGTCCCGCCCGCCAGGGCGGAGACGACCGCCGGGCTGGAGACCTGGGTCTCCAGCCCGGCGGCCGTCAGCATACCGCCGGCGGTATTTGGACCCGGCTTACCGCCGTGATTTCCAGCGGTTTGAACCGCCATGAAATCCATGGCGGTAAGCACTATCAGTGCCAGGGAATGCCTTCCCTGGCACTGATAGAGGTCACCCCCACCCCGAGTCCCTCCCCTACACCCTCCACCACCCCTGCCACCCCCCAAAGGTGGCAGGGCCCCCCTCCCCACCCGAACCCCAACATAACATTACTCACACACACCCGACACGCATACAGGCACCAGCAACACACACACGCACACACCCCGACATACATGCCTACATCCACACACAGTCGGACACGCACACCCACATTCAAACATCCATGCACACATCCATACAGCCATACCCCCAGCCATACACGCACTCATTCCCATACACGCAACACCCCTGCAGGCATACACGCACCCACACCCCCCCTCTACATACACACATGCATACCCCCATGCACGCACACAACACACGACACCCCCCCACCCCTCTCTCCTAACGGACGATCGACTTACCTAGTCAGTCGATCCTCCGGGAGGGGACGGGAGCCATGGGGGCAGCTCCGCCGACACCACATCACCAACAGAACACCGCCACGGCGAATCACAGGATGTAATTCGCTGGGCGGTGTTCTGTTGGCGTGGCGGTGGAGCAACCTCCACTTCCCCGCCGCCCGCAGGAATGGCTGTTGGCGGCTCTCCGTCGGAATAACGACGGAGAGCAGCCAACAGTCATAATACACCGAGCGGCAAACCGCCTGCACAGGCGGTCTTCTGCACAGCGGTCTTGCAAAAAGACTGCTGAGGTCGTAATGACCCCCTTTATTTTCCCTCTTTTTCTGATCTGAGCTTTAACCCTTTCCCCGCCAGAGACGTAATGACGCCCGTGGCGCAATGGACGTAACCATTACGTCCTCCAACCGGCCCTCGGGGGAAGCGCTAGCGCTCCCCCGAGGGCCACCCCCCCACCCCCCCAGGTCAGGGCTGAAAGGGGAAGCCCTTCCCCTTCAACCCCCGACCGCCCCCACCCCCCTTGTGACGTCAGCGCGCGAGCGCGCGCTGACAATCACAGAGCCTCCCCTATCGCGTTCGAAAGAGAAATGCTCAGCATTTGTCTTTCGATCACGTGGGGATGGCAAAGAGAGGCTTCAAAGGGAAGGAAATGTACTTCCTTCCCTTTGAAGTCTCTCCCAGGGTTTTTTGAAACCACACTAGACACCAGGGATTTTTTTTTTTTGGGGTGAAAGTGACATGAGGGAGCGACCCCTTGGGCAAGGGTCGCTCCCAGGGGGGGCCTTTTTTTAAGGCCTTTTCTGCCCCCCCGGCAGAAACCTCTAGACACCAGGGATACTTTTTTTTTTACATTTTGTTTTGTGTTTTAGGTGTGGGGAGCGACCCCTTAGGCAAGGGTCGCTCCCATAGGGGGCAAATTATATTCAGGCCATTTCTGCCCCCCATGGAGGCAGATCAGCCTATTGTATTATGAGGCCAATCTGCCCCAAGGGGGGTAGAAACCACTAGACACCAGGGATTTTTTTTTTTTTTTTTTCACGTAAGGGGAGCGACCCCTTAGGCAAGGGTCGCTCCCCTGGGGGGCAAATTTATTTTAGGCCATTTCTGCCCCCCATGGAGGCAGATCAGCCTATTGTAATTAGGCCGATCTGCCCCCAAGGGGGGCAGAAACCACTAGGCACCGGGGATTTTTTGTTGTTGTGAGCAAGGGTCGCTCCCCTGGAGGGGCAAATTGTATTTAGGCCATTTCTGTCCACTTTGGGGGCAGATCGGCCGATTATAGGTCAATCTGAAACCACTAGGCACCAGGGATCTTTTTTTTGCGCTGTCACGCAAGGGGAGCGACCTTGTAGGCAAGGGACGCTCCCTGGGGGGGGGGGCAAATTGTATTTAGGCCATTTCTGCCCGCTTTGGGGGCAGATCAGCGGATTTTAGGTCAATCTGCCCCCAAGGGGGAGCGACCTTGTAGGCAAGGGTCGCTCCCGGGGGGGGGGGGTTGAGGCAAATTTATTTTAGGCCATTTCTGCCGACTATTGGTATTAGGCTGATCTGCCCCCAGGGGGGGCAGAAACCTCTAGGTGCCAGGGCAAATTATTTTTTTGTGTTTTTTTTTTGTTCGTTTGTTTTTTTAGAGATGGGGAGCGACCCATTAGGCACGGGTCACTCCCCTGGAGGGCAAATTGTATTTAGACCATTTCTGCCCCCCTTGGGGGCAGATTGGCCAATTTTCGGTCAATCTGCCCCCAAGGGGGCAGAAACCACTAGGCACTGGGGATTTTTTTTTTGGCGCCAATGTCACGCAGGGGGAGCGACCCCGTAGGCAAGGGTCGTTCCCGGGTGGGGGGGCAAATTTATTTTAGGCCATTTCTGCCGACTATTGGTATTACGCCAATCTGCCCCCAGGGGGGGCAGAAACCTCTAGGCGCCATGGCAAATTTTATTTTGTGTTTTTTTTTTTTTTTTTGCTTTTTTAGAGATGGGGAGCGACCCATTAGGCAAGGGTCGCTCCCCTGGGGGCAAATTGTATTTAGACCATTTCTGCCCCCCTTGGGGGCAGATCGGCCAATTTTAGGTCAATCTGCCCCCAAGGGGGCAGAAACCACTTGGCACCAGAGATTTTTTTTTGGGCGCCAATGTCATGCAGGGGGAGCGACCCCGTAGGCAAGGTTCGCTCCCGGGCGGGGGTAAATTTATTTTAGGCCATTTCTGCCCCCCCCAAGTTTTGGTTACAGAAAGTTCTGGAATCTGAGAGGAGCCTCAAATTTCCTTCCACCCAGCGTTCCCCCAAGTCTCCCGATAAAAATGATACCTCACTTGTGTAGGTAGGCCTAGCGCCCACGACAGGAAACGCCCCAAAGCGCAACGTGGACACATCCAAATTTTTGGAAGAAAACAGAGGTGTTTTTTGCGAAGTGCCTACCTGTAGATTTTGGCCTCTAGCTCAGCCGGCACCTAGGGAAACCTACCAAACCTGTGCATTTCTGAAAACTAGAGACCTAGGGGAATCCAAGGAGGGGTGACTTGCGGGGCTCGGACCAGGTTCTGTTACCCAGAATCCTTTGCAAACCTCAAAAAGTGGCTAAAAAAACAAGTTTTCCTCACATTTCGGTGACAGAAAGTTCTGGAATCTGAGAGGAGCCTCAAATTTCCTTCCACCCAGCGTTTCCCCAAGTCTTCCGATACAAATGATACCTCACTTGTGTGGGTAGGCCTAGCGCCCGCGACAGGAAACGCCCCAAAGCGCAACGTGGACGCATCCAAATTTTTGGAAGAAAACAGAGGTGTTTTTTGCGAAGTGCCTACCTGTAGATTTTGGCCTCTAGCTCAGCCGGCACCTAGGGAAACCTACCAAACCTGTGCATTTCTGAAAACTAGAGACCTAGGGGAATCCAAGGAGGGGTGACTTGCGGGGCTCGGACCAGGTTCTGTTACCCAGAATCCTTTGCAAACCTCAAAAAGTGGCTAAAAAAACAAGTTTTCCTCACATTTCGGTGACAGAAAGTTCTGGAATCTGAGAGAAGCCACAAATTTCCTTCCACCCAGCGTTCCCCCAAGTCTCCCGATAAAAATGATACCTCACTTGTGTGGGTAGGCCTAGCGCCCGCGACAGGAAACGCCCCAAAGCGCAACGTGGACACATCCAAATGTTTGGAAGAAAACAGAGGTGTTTTTTGCGAAGTGCCTACCTGTAGATTTTGGCATCTAGCTCAGCCGGCACCTAGGGAAACCTACCAAACCTGTGCATTTCTGAAAACTAGAGACCTAGGGGAATCAAAGGAGGGGTGACTTGCAGGGCTCGGACCAGGTTCTGTTACCCAGAATCCTTTGCAAACCTCAAAAAGTGGCTAAAAAAACAAGTTTTCCTCACATTTCGGTGACAGAAAGTTCTGGAATCTGAGAGGAGCCTCAAATTTCCTTCCACCCAGCGTTCCCCCAAGTCTCCCGATAAAAATGATACCTCACTTGTGTGGGTAGGCCTAGCGCCCGCGACAGGAAACGCCCCAAAGCGCAACGTGCACACATCCAAATTTTTGGAAGAAAACAGAGGTGTTTTTTGCGAAGTGCCTACCTGTAGATTTTGGCCTCTAACTCAGCTGGCACCTAGGGAAACTTACCAAACCTGTGCATTTCTGAAAACTAGAGACCTAGGGGAATCCAAGGAGGGGTGACTTACGGGGCTCGGACCAGGTTCTGTTACCCAGAATCCTTTGCAAACCTCAAAAAGTGGCTAAAAAAACAAGTTTTCCTCACATTTCGGTGACAAAAAGTTCTGGAATCTGAGAGGAGCCTCAAATTTCCTTCCACCCAGCGTTCCCCCAAGTCTCCCGATAAAAATGATACCTCACTTGTGTGGGTAGGCCTAGCGCCCGCGACAGGAAACGCCCCAAAGCGCAACGTGGACACATCCAAATTTTTGGAAGAAAACAGAGGTGTTTTTTGCGAAGTGCCTACCTGTAGATTTTGGCCTCTAACTCAGCTGGCACCTAGGGAAACTTACCAAACCTGTGCATTTCTGAAAACTAGAGACCTAGGGGAATCCAAGGAGGGGTGACTTACGGGGCTCGGACCAGGTTCTGTTACCCAGAATCCTTTGCAAACCTCAAAAAGTGGCTAAAAAAACAAGTTTTCCTCACATTTCGGTGACAAAAAGTTCTGGAATCTGAGAGGAGACACAAATTTCCTTCCAGCCAGCGTTCCCCCAAGTCTCCAGATAAAAATGATACCTCACTTGTGTGGGTAGGCCTAGCGCCCGCGACAGGAAACGCCCCAAAGCGCAACGTGGACACATCCAAATGTTTGGAAGAAAACAGAGGTGTTTTTTGCGAAGTGCCTACCTGTAGATTTTGGCCTCTAGCTCAGCCGGCACCTAGGGAAACCTACCAAACCTGTGCATTTCTGAAAACTAGAGACCTAGGGGAATCTAAGGAGGGGTGACTTGCGGGGCTCGGACCAGGTTCTGTTACCCAGAATCCTTTGCAAACCTCAAAAAGTGGCTAAAAAAACAAGTTTTCCTCACATTTCGGTGACAGAAAGTTCTGGAATCTGAGAGAAGCCACAAATTTCCTTCCACCCAGCGTTCCCCCAAGTCTCCCGATAAAAATGATACCTCACTTGTGTGGGTAGGCCTAGCGCCCGCGACAGGAAACGCCCCAAAGCGCAACGTGGACACATCCAAATGTTTGGAAGAAAACAGAGGTGTTTTTTGCGAAGTGCCTACCTGTAGATTTTGGCCTCTAGCTCAGCCGGCACCTAGGGAAACCTACCAAACCTGTGCATTTCTGAAAACTAGAGACCTAGGGGAATCCAAGGAGGGGTGACTTGCGGGGCTCGGACCAGGTTCTGTTACCCAGAATCCTTTGCAAACCTCAAAAAGTGGCTAAAAAAAAAATTTTCCTCACATTTCGGTGACAGAAAGTTCTGGAATCTGAGAGGAGCCTCAAATTTCCTTCCACCAAGCGTTCCCCCAAGTCTCCCGATAAAAATGATACCTCACTTGTGTGGGTAGGCCTAGCGCCCGCGACAGGAAACGCCCCAAAGCGCAACGTGCACACATCCAAATTTTTGGAAGAAAACAGAGGTGTTTTTTGCGAAGTGCCTACCTGTAGATTTTGGCCTCTAGCTCAGCCGGCACCTAGGGAAACCTACCAATCCTGTGCATTTCTGACAACTAGAGACCTAGGGGAATCCAAGGAGGAGTGACTTGCGGGGCTCGGACCAGGTTCTGTTACCCAGAATCCTTTGCAAACCTCAAAAAGTGGCTAAAAAAACAAGTTTTCCTCACATTTCGGTGACAGAAAGTTCTGGAATCTGAGAGGAGCCTCAAATTTCCTTCCACCAAGCGTTCCCCCAAGTCTCCCGATAAAAATGATACCTCACTTGTGTGGGTAGGCCTAGCGCCCGCTTCAGGAAACGCCCCAAAGCGCAACGTGGACGCATCCAAATTTTTGGAAGAAAACAGAGGTGTTTTTTGCGAAGTGCCTACCTGTAGATTTTGGCCTCTAGCTCAGCCGGCACCTAGGGAAACCTACCAAACCTGTGCATTTCTGAAAACTAGAGACCTAGGGGAATCCAAGGAGGGGTGACTTGCGGGGCTCGGACCAGGTTCTGTTACCCAGAATCCTTTGCAAACCTCAAAAAGTGGCTAAAAAAACAAGTTTTCCTCACATCTCGGTGACAGAAAGTTCTGGAATCTGAGAGGAGCCTCAAATTTCCTTCCACCCAGCGTTCCCCCAAGTCTCCCGATAAAAATGATACCTCACTTGTGTGGGTAGGCCTAGCGCCCGCGACAGGAAATGCCCCAAAACGCAACGTGGACACATCACATTTTTTCATAGAAAACAGTGCCTACCTGTGGATTTTGGCCTCTAGCTCAGCCGGCACCTGGGGAAACCTAGCAAACCAGCACATTTTTGAAAACTAGAAACCCAGAGGAATCCAAGATGAGGTAACTTGCGGGGCTCGGACCAGGTTCTGTTACCCAGAATCCTTTGCAAACCTCAAAAAGTGGCTAAAAAAACAAGTTTTCCTCACATTTCGGTGACAGAAAGTTCTGGAATCTGAGAGGAGCCTCAAATTTCCTTCCACCCAGCGTTCCCCCAAGTCTCCCGATAAAAATGATACCTCACTTGTGTGGGTAGGCCTAGCGCCCGCGACAGGAAATGCCCCAAAACGCAACGTGGACACATCACATTTTTTTATAGAAAACAGTGCCTACCTGTGGATTTTGGCCTCTAGCTCAGCCGGCACCTGGGGAAACCTAGCAAACCAGCACATTTTTGTAAACTAGAAACCCAGGGGAATCCAAGATGAGGTAACTTGTGGGGCTTGGACCAGGTTCTGTTACCCAGAATCCTTTGCAAACCTCAAAAAGTGGCTAAAAAAACAAGTTTTCCTCACATTTCGGTGACAGAAAGTTCTGGAATCTGAGAGGAGCCACAAATTTCCTTTCACCCAGCATTCCCCCAAGTCTCCCGATAAAAATGATACCTCACTTGTGTGGGTAGGCCTAGCGCCCGCAACAGGAATGGATCACACAAGGGTCAATGGTAGTCATTGCTTGAGGTCTACTGTTAACCCTGGAGTGATTCATTCCTGAAGCATGCACTAGGCGCAGGCACACAAGCGGGGTTGTGTTTTTATCAAGACAAGTGGGGAAACACTGCTCATTGAAATGCAAGGAAAATTTGTTTTTTAAGTACATAATGTAATTTCAAGGGGATTCTGGGTGAAGGAAAACTGGTGAGAGCCATGCAAGTCCTGCACCCTTGGACTCCCCTGGTACTAGTTTGTTAAAGTTAACCCACCACTCACACTGGTTGGTTTTAGCACCTCCAGAAATTATGGTTTCAAAGCATGATTACTTATCAAAGTATCTGAATATTGAAACCAAGCCTTCTGAAGGTGGGCGATAAAGCTGCGTCCAGGCACCAACCTCTTTATGGTCCATTCACACGCCATTCACGCACAACAAACAACCCTTTCATATCGCCAGCCACGGGCCCATACCAATCAATCACTCCACTCACATTAACTTACCGCTGCCAGACAAGGGCCCATCACATTCATACGCCACAGAACGGAATAAGTTTGACTACATTTTACCACCTGTCAAGTAACTGCCTCCTTCTTCCTTAACATTACCAAATGCATGCGTAACAAACCTTTACTAATGACTCCTGTGACAGCCACCTGAGGCTCAGGAAGACATGTTTTTCATGCGCCTTTAACGCACTCTCTGTGCTAAATCCAACTCCTTCCAGTTTGTGGATGCAAGTTGGGGGTGTCCGAGTATGCCGTACAAAGCGATTCCTCGAACTGAGTGTGCATATCTACCTTTGAAACTAAGGGAGACATGCTGGGGATTTCTCATGATGTTCCCTAAAGAGAAGGTCATAGGCTATGGAAAAGGGTAGTGTTTGGTACATAGGGGAGTCCATGAGAACGTAGCATATGTCCCAGCCAACATTATATGCAGTGATGTGACTATAATGCACTTATACAGCAAACTGAACATCTACTAAGTTCTGATGGAGGATGAACATGAAAAGCAGGTCAAACACTGACCTATACAAGTCATTCTCCTTCAGTGCTGGGATGGCACCAATGGGTTTGAATCCAAGGTGTAGATGATGTACATCTGTACTACCTTTACTATCTGCCTTCTACCTGTGCAATAACCCTGTGAAGGCACTCCTACCATAAGCTTTCCTTACCCATCCATGTCTCTGTTCTCATCAGAGTCCTGGCTAATCCTGTATAATAGCCATGTGAACCTATACTAGTTTGTGGAAGCAAGTTGGGGGCTTCCAAGTATGCCCTACAAAGTGATTCCTCGAACTGAGAGAGCATATCTACCTTTGAAAGTAAGGTAGACATGCAGGTGAAGAAAGGGTACTCCGTGGCAATGTGGCATATGTTCTGTCCACTAGTATATGCAGTAGGGGAACAAAATGCATGTTAATTGAACAGAACACCGACCACGCCAAAAGGAAGTCCATGATGAAGTAAAATTCTGTGGCTCCTTGCCTAACGAAGCAGTGGCCCATGGACGTTCGGTATCCATGCACTGCCACTGAAAGGATTACCCAACAGCAGCTCAACCTCAGTCGATTTCCCAGAACTTTGCTTTAGTATGATACAACGTAAAGCAAGTAGGGATACACAGGCCTGGTTGTGATGGACACTGGGGACAGTAATACCGACTCTCCTGCCGCTTTCCATGCTTTGAGCACACTTTACAGCGACGACATGGACGATCCTTTTTGGGTGTTTTAGGTATGCGATCAGCAAAGTGTCGCTCCTGCAGCCTTGCCACATCCTCCAGAACATATGAGGTGGAGGCTGCTGCTTCTTCTGTAACAGCAGTAAGGCTTTCAATTACAGACAACTGGAAGTCAAAGAAAGTCATGAGTCTTCCTGTTGTTGTCTGACGGTAAACAACATACGCATTATATGTTGCCATCTGAATCAGGTGGGTAAACAGTTTCTTGTACCAAGTGCGAGTTTTACGACATGCATTGTATGGTTGAAGAACCTGGTCGTTCTTGTCCACTCCACCCATGTACTTATTGTAATCGAGTATACAGATGGGCTTGTGGACTTCGCCCATCTGACCCCAAACCGTGATGGGAGAAGTGCTCTCATCATGAATTGTAGTGAGCACGTATACATCACGTCTATCTAGGAACTTGACTGCGAGCAGTTCGTTAGAACGCAATGCAGTACTCTGTGATTTCTGGAGCTTCTTGCAAACAAGCTCCTGCGGGAATCCTTTGCGGTTACAACGAACTGTACCGCAGGCCACAGTGCCAGCTTTGTAGAGCTCACTGAACAGCTCTACTCCTGTATAGAAATTGTCCACATAAAGGTTATAACCTTTGTGAAGAAGTGGCTGGACAAGTTCCCATACAATCTTACCTGTGACCCCTAACACGGGAGGGCAACCTACAGGGTTTAGGGTAGAATCCTTCCCTGTATACACTCTCAGGCTGTACACATAGCCAGTAGAGCTCTCACACAGCATGTACAGCTTTATGCCATAGCGAGCTCTTTTGCTCGCAATGTACGGTCTGAAAAGCAGCCGTCCTTTGTACAGGATCAAGGACTCATCGACTGCTATATTCTTTCCAGGAGTATATATCTCTGGAAACCTGGCAGACAAATGTTCCACGACAGGCGGAATTTTGAACAACCTGTCATGATCTGGATGGTCCCGGGCAATGCAGCAGAATTGTCATTGAAATGCAGGATGCGCTGCAGTAGCAAAAAACGATCTCTGCTCATGTATGGTGCGAAGATGGGAGTTACCCAAACCGTGCGAGTCGTCCAGTAGGACTGCAAGGTGGGTTTCTGTACTAACCCCATTTTGAGCGTAAGGCCCAAAAATATCTTCAACTCCGCCAGCGAAGTGGGAGTCCACTGGCGTGCCCTAGAACGGGGCCCTAGAGTGCCTCCGCGCTCCCTCAGAAATTGGTCTGCACGCAAATTTGTTTGCTGCACAACTTTCTGAAGAAAGTCAACATCCAAAAACAGATAGATGTAGTCGACTGGCAAAAAGTTAGCTGTATCGACTTTACATCCAGCGTCACCAGTAAAAGGTGGAATTTGGGGCTGAACCAAACAGGGGGGCTGCCAAGAGAGCATTCTCTCTGTGCTTGCGGCAGCAAGCACGTGCTCTCTGGGTTCGGCTAACCCATTGTGGTCCCGCTGCCCAGAATGTGCTTGCGAAGGGACAGCACGGATGTCGTCATTGTCTCCTTCAGACTCACTGGAAGAGGTGTCGTCAGATGGGACTCCGCCGAATGAAAAATCACTCCCAGAATCTGCCCCATTGTCCTCTCCCTCAGATGCTGTCTCAGTGTCTGCTGTCTCAGTCTCTGAGCCTACATCAGAACTGTCCTCCATAACCCGAGCTAGGGCTTGATCAGCAGTCATCCAACGAGACGCCATCTCTGCAACTGGCTAAACTGTCCCTCTAAATTACTAGCCTACGTAGAAGGCAGATAGTCACAAAATTGCTTGTGGGTATGTTTGTTGTGTACAACAGGAAATGTCGTCACCTTACCTTCGCTTCTTCTCCAATTCTGCAGATTCTCTGAAAACACTGAAAAAAACAAAAAAATAATGTATTACTTCACCTTACCACACACCCTGTGCAACAGTCATTTTTGGTGCTCTGCCTCCCATTACCTCCTCTTCTAATTCCCTCAGTACTACCCAGCAAAAGTGCCACTCATATCTCCATAGTCCCCCTGGCATTACATTTGTTTTAAAGCGCAGGTAACGCTTGCCTTTACTAATCCACTCAGCTACTTTATGGCAACTGCCTCTACAGAAAAGACATGCATATATATATATATATATATATATATATATATATATATATATATATATATTGTGTGAACAAGATTCTCACCCCACTCCACGAGGTTCAAATTGACATCTTTTATTGCAAGCAACAGCCACGTACGCGTTTCAACTCTCAAGGATTCTTGATCACAGTAAATGAGTCCCTCTTTTCTTTCATTGTTTATACTTGCAATAAAACATGTCAATTTGAACCTCGTGGAGCGCGGTGAGATTCTTGTTCACAAAATATTTTCGAGGTTGCTCTCCTCCATCACTGAGCACCGGCAGTGGAGTGCACTGCGCAACAATCTTTTTAACCAATTTGTGTTGCATATATATATATATATATATATATATATATATATATATATATATATATATATATATATATATAATAATGTGTTTAGAAACAAAGTGGTTGAAGGGTTGCTGGGCTGCACACTCCACTGCCGGTGCCCAGTGACAGAGAAGACCAATCTAGAAATTATCTAATGCCGAAAAATTTCACCGCACTCCACAAAGTACAAATAAAAGTGTATTTTATTGCAGTCAATAACCACCAATGTGTTTAAACTCACCAAGGAGTCTTGATCACGGTCCTCGTGGAGTGCGGTGAAATTGTTCACCATTATAAAACAACACACACAAGAAAAACAAGCATTTACAATGCAATGGGTCTCGCATCTGCTCGAGTTAGAGCTATTAGCGTTATAAACTCCTAACCCAACTTTTCTTGCCACATAAATTGATAATTGAAAGTTAAACTCTTTCACATAAGAGAGACGATTCACATCGCCACGGCCACCATGAGCATCATGTGAAGAGTTACACAAAAGGAAAAGAAGTTCGCTCGCAGTTAAACGTAACAGCAAAAGTGCAATTAGCCATGTACCAGGGGCGATGGCCAAGGCGGTAACAAAACCTCCCCAAGGAGGGACAAAGGTAAATCATTTTCCAACGTCAAAGGATTTTTGAAGGGCAAGCCCACGAACGAGTGGTAGTGATGGGCGTGAGGTGGGCGTTGTTAGAAACCCAGATACACACCAACAAGTCAGAAAAGCAGCACATGGACGCTGCAATGCTTGTCCTGAAAAAAAAAAATATATATATATATATATATATATATCTATATCTATATATATATATATATATATATATATGTATGTGTATACATATATACACATATATATGAGAGAGAGAGAGAGAGAAAGAAAACAAGACACTTATGTCACAAACCTTTTTTTTTTTTATACATGTGTGCTTGCCCTTGGCAAAGCACACATGTATAAAAAAAAAATGGCCCCATTGATGGTCAGCCTAAGGGCTGACCACCAAAAATTTGTTTTTTTTCTTTCTTTTTTACCCTGGGGGGCGATCGGCCCCCCCAGGCAAAACTACATGTTTTTTTTTCCCCCCTGGAGTCGGCCCGTGTTCCAAGGGCCGACCCCGCCATTTTTTTTTTTTTTTTTTTCTTTGTTTCTTTTTTTTTATATTGTACGGGGCGCGATCGCCCCCCAAAACTGTGTACATTAATAAATATTGCCCCTGGGGGGGGGGCGGCCCGTTTACGAGGGGGCCGACCCCCCCAAAGAAGATCCCTGGTGCCTAGGGGCGTTTCCTGGCCGCGGATCGCAGCCGCGCTGCGATCCAAGGCCAGGAAACGGTGCCAGGGAGGCATCGATGGAAAGGGGAGAGCCTCCCCTTTCCATCGATGCCTCCCTGGCATCTGGGGAGGCCGTTTTGGCCTTTTTTTCCCCACCGGAGAAAGAGAGAACGCTTACCTGCTTCTCTCCTTCTCTGGTGGGGAAAAACTGTGACGTCAGCGCACCTCGCGGCGCGCTGACGTCATAAGGGGGCGGGAGGGGGGTGGGATGGAGATGCGAAAGCTCTTCCGCGTCTCCTACGGTAAAAAAAATAAAATAAAAAATCCTCCGGTGCATTGCACCGGAGGATTTTTAACCCCCTCCCTGGTGTCGGCCACTGGTCGTGACCCGCACCAGGGAGGGAGTGTGGGCGTCGGCCGCATTCAACAGGTTAACCAGACTATGGATTTCTCTTCTTTAACCCCATAAGTGCGGGCGTCGGCCACTGGCTGACGCCTGCACTACCTCCCTGGTGCGAGTCACGACCAGTGGCCGACACCAGGGAGGGGGTTAAAAATCCGGAGGATTTTATATATATTTTTTTCCCATTGGAGACACGGAAAAACTTCTGCGTCTCCCTCCCGCCCCTTTGTGAAGGCGCGCTGACGTCACACTTTTTCCCCACAGGAGCATAAGCAGATCAGATAAGCGTCCTCTTCTACTCCGGTCACGTGATAATTACCACCAGTAAACCACCACTAAATACTATCTCATTATAAACATAGAAATAAGACAATAGACAAGTGATTCAAATAAAACCCACACAGCACAACCTCTTTGCATATACAGACATAATAATAATAGTAAATCCAGTTTGTCAGTGAATATAACATAATGTATTCATTTTAATATGTATTGCCTTCAAAGAAAGGGAAACAGAGCAAAAAATAGTGTAACATAATACATTTGATATTCCCCTGGACCACAATATAGATAATAAAATATTATAAATTTAAGCCCAAATAGAAATATAAACAAGTGATAGAAATCATACACTGTAAATTTGCGTTTCTACCTAAATAACTGCAAAAGTAATTATAAATCACCTAGATGTTGTTAAAAAGCCATATTCCTATCAACAAAATAACTACATTACTATATTAAAAATATTCTTATCTGAAAGTCTGCAAAGAGGATCACCTAACGATAACGTGAAATATAGAGAGAATGAATGATGACAAGCAGAATTCAGTAGTTTTCCATCCGACCCATTATATCTGGAAAAAATATATACATAAGTAAATAAATAAATAAATAGCTCGATAAATAAATCGATAGCTAAATACTTAATCAACCATCACACCACTACAAATCCAGTCCACAACTCAGTAATAAATGTCATAAATTCCATAAATTAACTCTATTATACATACTAAGAACTTACTATTTACACCCTCAAATAAATCATGACAGTTTCATTAAAAATCAATGTATATAATCTCATCAGAGTTTGTATATATATAATGCCGAACAATTTCACCGCACTCCACGAGGACTGTGATCAAGACCCCTTGGTGAGTCGAAACGCGTTGGTGGTTGTTGACTGCAATAAAATACACGTTTATTTGTACCTCGTGGAGTGCTGTGAAATTTTTCGGCATTACATAATTTCGAGATTGGTCTTCTCTGTCACTGGGCACCGGCAGTGTGCCTCCCAGCAACCCTTCGACCACTTTGTTTCTAAACATATATATATATACATGCTACACAAATTGGTTAAAAGATTGTTGCACGGCGCACTCCACTGCTGGTGCTCGCTGATGGAGGAGAGCAACCTCGCAAATATTTTGTGAACAAGAATCTCAACGCATTCCACGAGGTTCAAATTGACATGTTTTATTGCAAGTATAAAGAATGAAAGAAAAGAGGGACTCATTTAGCGTGATCAAGACTCCTTGAGAGTCGAAACGCGTAGGTGGCTGTTGCTTACAATAAAACATGTAAATTTGAACCTCGTGGAGTGTGGTGAAATTTTTCGGCATTACATAAGTTCGAGATTGGTCTTCTCTGTCACTGGGCACCGGCAGTGGAGTGTGCCGCCCAGCAACCCTTCGACCACTTTGTTTCTAAACATATATATATATATATGCTACACAAATTGGTTAAAAGATTGTTGCACGGCGCACTCCACTGCTGGTGCTCGGTGATGGAGGAGAGCAACCTCGCAAATATTTTGTGAACAAGAATCTCACCGCACTCCACGAGGTTCAAATTGACATGTTTTATTGCAAGTATAAAGAATGAAAGAAAAGAGGGACTCATTTACTGTGATCAAGACTCCCTGAGAGTCGAAACGTGTAGGTGGCTGTTGCTTGCAATAAAACATGTAATTTTGAACCTCGTGGAGTGCGGTGAGATTCTTGTTCACAATAAATATATATATATATATATATATATATATATATATATATATATATATACATGCATGTATGTTTTTTCTGTAGTGGTAGTTGCCATAAAGTAGCGCAGATGGTTTATTGTCCTGCTGCAAAGCATATACATTTATATGTATTTAGCTGAGTGGATTAGTAAAGGCAAGTGTTACCTGCGCTTTAAAACAAATGTTATGCCAGGGGGACTATGGAGATATGAGTGGCACTTTTGGTGGGTGGTACTGAGGGAATTAGAAGAGGAGGTAATGGGAGGCAGAGCACCAAAAATGACTGTTGCACTGGGTGCCACCAGCGCTGAAGGCTGTGATGATGGGTATGTGGTAAGGTGAAGTAATAGATTCTTTTTTGTTTTTTTCAGTGTTTTCAGAGAATCTGCAGAATTGGAGAGGAAGCAGAGGTAAGGTGACGACATTTCCTATTGTACACAACAAACATACCCACGAGCAATTTTGTGACTATCTGCCTTCTATGTAGGCTAGTAATTTAGAAGGACAGTTTAGCCAGTAGCAGAGATGGTGTCATGTTCGATGACTGCTGATCAAGCCCTAACTCGGGTTATGGAGGACAGTTCTGATGTAGGCTCAGAGACTGAGACAGCATCTGAGGGAGAGGACAATGGGGCAGAATCTGGGATTGATTTTTCAGTCGGCGGAGTCCCATCCGACGACACCTCTTCCAGTGAGTCTGAAGGAGACAATGACGACAGCCGTGCTGTCCCTTTGCAAGCACATTTGGTGCAGCGGGACAACATTGGGTTAGCCGAACCCCGAGAGCACATGCTTGCGGCCGCAAGCACAGAGAGAGTGCTCTCTTGGCAGCCCCCCTGTTTAGTTCAGCCCCAAATTCCACCTTTTACTGGTGACGCTGGATGTAAAGTCGACACACCTAACTTTTTGGCAGTCGACTACAGCCATCTATTTTTGGATGTTGACTTCCTTCAGAAAATTGTGCAGCAAACAAATTTGCTTGCAGACCAATTTCTGAGGGAGCGTGGAGGCACTCTAGGGCCCCGTTCTAGGGCACGCCAGTGGACTCCCACTTCTCTGGCGGAGTTGAAGATATTTTAGGGCCTTACACTCAAAATGGGGTTAGTGCAGAAACCCACCTTGCAGTCCTACTGGACGACTTGTACGGTTTGGGTAACTCCCATCTTCGCACCATACATGAGCAGAGATCATTGTTTGATACTGCAGCTCATGCTGCATTTCAATGACAATTCTGCTGCATTGCCCCGGGACCATCCAGACCATGACAGGTTGTTCAAAATTCGGCCTGTTGTGGAACATTTGTCTGCCAGGTTTCCAGAGATCTATACTCCTGGAAAGTAAAATAGCAGTCGATGAGTCCTTGATCCTGTACAAAGGACGGCTGCTTTTCAGACAGTACATTGCAAGCAAAAGAGATCGCTATGGCATAAAGCTGTACATGCTGTGTGAGAGCTCTTCTGGCTGTGTGTACAGCTTGAGAGTGTATACAGGGAAGGATTCTACCCTAAACCCTGTAGGTTGCCCTCCCGCGTTAGGGGTCACAGGTAAGATTGTATGGGAACTTGTTCAGCCACTTGTTTACAAAGGTTGTAACCTTTATGTGGGCAATTTCTATACAGGAGTAGAGCTGTTCAGTGAGCTCTACAAAGCTGGCACTGTGGCCTACGCTACAGTTCGTTGTACCCGCAAAGAATTCCCGCAGGAGCTTGTTTACAAGAAGCTCCAGAAATCAGAGAGTACTGCATTGCGTTCTAACGAACTGCTCGCAGTCAAGTTCTTAGATAGGCGTGATGTATACGTGCTCACTACAATTCATGATGAGAGCACTTCTCCCATCACCGTTTGGGGTCAGATGGCCGAAGTCCACAAGCCCATCTGTATACTTGATTACAATATGTACATGGGCGGAGTGGACAAGAACGACCAGGTTCTTCAACCATACAATGCGTGTAGTAAAACTTGCACTTGGTACAAGAAACTGTTTACCCACCTGATTCAGATGGCAACATATAATGTGTGTGTTGTTTACCGTCAGACAACCACAGGAAGACTCATGACTTTCCTTGACTTCCAGTTGTCTGTAATTGAAAGCCTCACAGCTGTTACAGAAGCAGCAGCAGCCTCCACCTCATATGTTCTGGAGGATGTGGCAAGGCTGCTGATCGCATTCCTAAAACACCCAAAAAGGATCGTCCATGTCATCGCTGTAAAGTGTGCTCGAAGCATGGAAAGCGGCAGGAGAGTCGGTATTACTGTCCCCAGTGTCCATCACAACCAGGCCTCTGTATCCCTACTTGCTTTACGTGGTATCATAATAAAGGAAAGTTCTGGGAAATCGACTGAGGTTGAGCTGCCGTTGGGTAATCCTTTCAGTGGCAGTGCATGGATACCGAACGTCCATGGGCCACTGCTTTGTTAGGCAAGGAGTCACAGAATTTTAATTCATCTACTTCATCATGGACTTCTTTTTGGACTGCTTGAGAGCTAAATCCACTGTCAAAACATGGTCGGTGTTCTGTTCAACTAACATGCATTATATTCCCCCTACTGCACATACTAGTGGACAGAACATATGCCACATTGTCACGGAGTACCCTTTCTTCACCAGCATGTCTACCTTACTTTCAACAGTAGATATGCTCTCTCAGTTTGAGGAATCACTTTGTACGGCATACTTGGAAACCCCCAACTTGCATCCACAAACTAGTATAGGTTCACTTGACAATTATACAGGATTAGCCAGGACTCTGATGAGAACAGAGACATGAATGGGTAAGGAAAGCTTATGGTAGGTGTGCCTTCACAGGGTTATTGCACAGGTAGAAGGCAGATAGTAAAGGTAGTACAGATGTACATCATCTACACCTATAGATTCAAACCCATTGGTGCCATCCCAGCACTGAAGGAGAATGACTTGTATAGGTCAGTGTTTGGCCTGCTTTTCATGTTCATCCTCCATCAGAACTTAGTAGATGTTCAGTTTGCTGTATAAGTGCATTACAGTCACATCACTGCACATAATGTTGGCTGGGACATATGCTACGTTCTCATGGACTCCCCTATGTACCAAACACTACCCTTTTTCATAGCCTATGACCTTCTCTTTAGGAAACATCATGAGAAATCCGCAGCATGTCTCCCTTAGTTTCAAAGGTAGATATGCTCACTCAGTTTGTTGAAGCGCTTTGTACGGCATACTCGGACACCCCCAACTTGCATCCACAAACTGGAAGGAGTTGGATTTAGCACAGAGAGTGCGTTAAAGGCGCATGAAAAACATGCCTTCCTGAGCCTCAGGTGGCTGTCACAGGAGTCATTAGTAAAGGTTTGTTACGCATACATTTGGTAATGTTAAGGAAGAAGGAGGCAGTTAGCCTATGACCTTCTCTTTAGGGAACATCATGAGAAATTCCCAGCATGTCTCCCTTAGTTTAAAAAGTAGATATGCTCACTCAGTTCGAGGAATCGCTTTGTACCGCATTCTCGGACACCCCCAACTTGCATCCACAAACTGGAAGGAGTTGGATTTAGCACAGAGAGTGCGTTAAAGGCGCATGAAAAACATATCTTCCTGAGCGTTAGGTGGCTGTCACAGGAGTCATTAGTAAAGGTTTGTTATGCATGCATTTGGTAATGTTAAGGAAGAAGGAAGCAGTTACTTGACAGGTGGTAAAATGTGTCAAACTTATTCTGTTCTGTGGCGTGTGAATGTGATGGGCCCTTGTCTGGCAGCGGTAAGTTAATGTGAGTGCAGTGATTGGTTGGATTGGGCCCGTGGCCGGCGATATGAAAAGGTTGTTTGTTGTGCGTGAATGGCATGTGAATGGACCATAAAGAGGTTGGTGCCTGGATCCAGCTTTATGGCCCACCTTCAGAAGGCTTGATTTCAATATTCAGATACTTTGATAAGTATTCATGCTTCGAAACCATAATTTCTGGAGGTGCTAAAACCAACCAGTGTGAGTGGTGGGTTAACTTTAACAAACTAGTACCAGGGGAGTCCAAGGGTGCAGGACTTGCGTGGCTCTCACCAGTTTTCCTTCACCCAGAATCCCCTTGAAATCACAAAATGTGCTTAAAAAACATATTTGCCTTGCATTCCAATGAGCAGAAGTCCAGGGATCTGCAGGGAGCCACAAGTTCCACTAAGTCTCTAGCGAAAAACTGCCTCACTTTAGTGAGTGGGCAAGTGACCACAACAGGGAAGTACCCAAAACGGATTGTGGAGACATTAAAATTACCTACCACAAAACATCCTCGATTTTTAAGACAGTCACCTAAGTATTTGGTCCTGGGCTTGGCAGCCATATAGGGAAACCTACCAAACACAGACATTTCTGAAAACTAGACACCCAAGGCAGCCAACGTAAATGTGGCGTGTTTGGATTTAACAAAGTTTTCTTATCCAGAATACCCTGCAAAAGTGAAACATTGATTAAAACCACTATTTTTCCTTTCTTTTCTATCACATAAACTACAGGAATGTGCAGGAATCCTCAACATTCCTACCACCCAGTGTTTCCCCACCTGTCCTGATAAGAACACAACCCCGCTTGTGTGCCTGCGCCTAGTGCCTGCTTCAGGAATGGATCACTCCAGGGTTAATAGTAGCCCTCATGCAAGGACTACCACTGACCCTTGTGTGATCCATTCCTGTCGCGGGATTAGGCCTACCCACACAAGTGAGGTACCATTTTTATCGGGACACTTGGGGGAACGCTGGGTGGAAGGACATTTGTGGCTCCTCTCAGATTCCAGAACTCTCTGTCACCGAAATGTGAGGTAAAAGTGTTTCTTTAGCCAAGTTTTGAGGTTTGCAAAGGATTCTGGGTAACAGAACCTGTTGAGAGCCCCACAAGTCACCCCATCTTGGATTCCCCTAGGTCTCTAGTTGTTAAAAATGCACAGGTTTGGTAGGTATCCATAGGTGACAGCTGAGCTAGAGGCCAAGATCCACAGGTAGGCACTTTGCAACAAACACCTCTGTTTTCTTTGAGAAAATGTGATATGTCCACTTTGTGTTTTGGGGCATTTCCTGTCGCGGGCACTAGGCCTACCCACACAAGTGAGGTACCATTTTTATCGGGACACTTGGGGGAACGCTGGGTGGAAGGAAATTTGTGGCTCCTCTCAGATTCCAGAATTCTCTGTCACCGAAATGTGAGGAAAAAGTGTTTTTTTAGCCAAATTTTGAGGTTTGCAAAGGATTCTGAGTAACAGAACCTGGTGAGAGCCCCACAAGTCACCCCATCTTGGATTCCCCTAGGTCTCTAGTTTTCAAAAATGCACAGGTTTGGTAGGTTCCCCTAGGTGCCGGCTGAACTAGAGGCCAAAATCCACAGGTAGGCACTTTGCATAAAACACCTCTGTTTTCTGTGTAAAAATGTGATGTGTTCATGTTGTGTTCTGGGGCTTTTTCTGTCGCGGGCACAAGGCCTACCCACACAAGTGAGGTATCATTTTTATCAGGACACTTGGGGGAACGCTAGGTAGAAGGAAATTTGTGACTCCTCTCAGATTCCAAAACTCTCTGTCACTGAAATGTGAGGAAAAAGTATTTTTTTAGCCAAATTTTGAGGTTTGCAAAGGATTCTGGGAAACAGTACCTGGTGATAGCCCCACAAGTCACCCCATCTTGGATTCCCATAGGTCTCTAGTTTTAAAAAATGCACAGGTTTGGTAGGTTTCCCTAGGTGCCGGCAGATCTAGAGGCCAAAATCCACAGGTGGGAACTTTGCAAAAAACACCTCTGTTTTCTTTGAGAAAATTTGATATGTCCACTTTGTGTTTTGGGCCATTTCCGGTCGCGGGCACTAGGCCTACCCACACAAGTGAGGTACCATTTTTATCAGGACACTTGGGGGAATGCTGGGTGGAAGGAAATTTGTGGCTCCTCTCAGATTCCAGAACTCTCTGTCACCGAAATGTGATGAAAAGGTTTTTTTTAGCCACATTTTGAGGTTTGCAAAGGATTCTGGGTAACAGAACCTGGTGAGAGCCCCACAAGTCACCCCATCTTGGTTTCCCCTAGGTCTCTAGTTTTCGAAAATGCAAAGGTTTGGCAGGTTTCCCCAGGTGCCGGCTGAGCTAGAGGCCAAAATCCACAGGTAGGCACTTTGCAAAAAACACCTCTGTTTTCTTTGGGAAAATGGGATGTGTCCACGTTTTGTTGTGGGGCATTTCCTGTCGCAGGCGCTAGGCCTACCCACACAAGTGAGGTACCATTTTTATCGGGAGACTTGGGGGAACATAGAATAGAAAAACAAGTGTTATTGCCCCTTGTCTTTCTCTACATTTTTTCCTTCCAAATATAAGAGAGTGTGTAAATAAGATGTCTATTTGAGAAATGCCCTGTAATTCACATGCTAGTATGGGCACCCCGGAATTCAGAGATGTGCAAATAACCACTGCTCCGCAACACCTTATCTTGAGCCCATTTTGGAAATACAAAGGTTTTCTTGATACCTATTTTTCACTCTTTATATTTCAGCAAGTGAATTGCTGTATACCCAGTATAGAATGAAAACCCACTGCAGGGTGCAGCTCATTTATTGTCTCTGGGTACCTAGGGTTCT
Organism: Pleurodeles waltl; assembly: GCF_031143425.1. Taxonomy (NCBI): domain Eukaryota; kingdom Metazoa; phylum Chordata; class Amphibia; order Caudata; family Salamandridae; genus Pleurodeles; species Pleurodeles waltl. The sequence continues at coordinate 854,932,742 of NC_090444.1, forward strand.
TGATGAACCTACAAGCCCTATATATCCCCGCAACCAGAAGAGTCCAGCAGACATAACAGTATATTGCTATCAAAAATCTGACATCGCAGGAAAAAGTTACAGAGTAAAACATTAAAAAATGGCTGTTGTTTTCAGCTCAATTTCAATATTTTTTTATTTCAGCTGTCACCAGCAGCTAAGAAGTTAATGAATTTGTACATTAGTTTTGACGCTATAATGTTAAATGGGAATAGTTCCTTGATCAGTCTATTTTCTACAGCAGCATTTCTTTTTTTGTCAGATCTCTAACTCTAATGTCCTTAAGAATATTTCCATAATCTACATCAGATGCTTGACCCATATGTTTCACTAGTTCCTCATATTTAAAGTTTAAGCAAATATTTACATTGCCAATACTACCCAAATAATTTCTTGTTTCACTGTGGAGAAATGTTTTGAAAGCAGGTTGTCCTTTTACAGAGGTTAATTGCAATAGGTCACCAAACACAGTTAAAAAGTTTCCTCCAAAAAGTACATCATAGTCTGTTCTTAAAATCTGCTGCATTCTTAAGTGTATGAAGGCAAGCTTTAATTTCAATACCATGCTCACCTCAACAATGACTAAAAGCTTCAGTTTTAATACTCTTGAAACCTCATGATAAGCTTTACCAGAACATTTCTTGTATCCCAGTTTATTGTCATGTTCATCAGGTAGCATAAGTAGTCTATATAAAGCACTTCCTTTAATATAATGTGAAGCTAATCCTGTTGGTGCTGTTACTACACATGACGGATTTGATTCCACAGTTTTTTGTAGATAATCAGTGAGAACTTTAATTAGGACGTTTTTTCCACTGCATGCTTGTCCAATGATATATAGGAGTACTGGGGTAAACAAAGAGCATTCACATTGTTTCTTCTCATGCAGAAATCCATGCTCTATTTTATCTTTTACTTCAGTATAAGTTCCTTTCTGTTCATCATTCTTTTGTGCTACCAAGTGTTGGAAATCAACAGTTTCCTCTCATGCTTGCTCCATTGCAGTCTGCACCTCATTCATACCTATAGCTGCTTTGTTTTGAATAACTGGTTTTCCAAGTGGATCTTGACTCATTGGTTCAGAGCCTTGGCTGCTTTGGGAGCTCTCCTTAGCTATCTCAACAACAATCGTCTATTTCTGTTCAATTTCATCTTTCAAAATTTGCAAATAGTTTGGAAAGACTGAACACTCAAAGCTATCTTTCACAGCATTAGATGAGTCTTCATAGCACTCATGGTCTCCCAAAAATTCTGACTCATGGTGCCACGACTTGAACAGCTACAAAAGTACTAAGTAGAAAAGCTCTCTTCTGCTGCAGTCTAGCAACTAAGTTTTCTGTGGTTAATTAGATTTCCTTTGTTGTGTCTCACCAACAACCATCAAATCAAAGTACTGCATTTCTCATACCTCCCTTCTTTTATGTTTTCTGGTACATTATTTCTATACCTGTCGTACTGAAGTACTTCATAGAGGCACATGTTTCCAAATGTGGACTCCTTCTTGGGTAATATGTATGCAACATATTTGATTTTACAGTGTCTCTCCTTTCAAATTCTGCTAAATACTGAATTTCTAGGAAATACTTTAAGACTCTATTCCATATGTTTGCAACCCCCCTTGACTTTGAGAACAAACTAGATAAACTCAAATTCTCTACAAACACATAGGATCCAATTTCCCTATGGGAAAGCATTTTCAAGCTGAAGCTGTTCAATTTCTTGGTAAGGCTATTTTCTGCAGAAATATTCTCCCACATTTCCTTCATTTTGGTCTTCTCTGATTTTATAATATGTAAAGTCAGATAACATACAACAGCAATGGAGTTGTCTGTAACAAACTGTATATCCATGTTCGCATTCCACATTTTTAGAATCACTGGATTGTTGTCATTTATATGCTTAGAGGCCTCTGTGCTTCTCAAGTTGTATGTGTTTTTTCGGGACTTTCGTGCCCGTGTATGTCTGATAGCAGATAAAAAGCTAGTTACTCATTGTTGTGAAATGACAGGTCGAGGGAATCTAAAATGGCATTTTGTGTAAAATTTTCCTTGGCATCTGCATTTTCAAGAACAATACTTGCCAAATCTATGAGTCTGAAATTGCAAAACTTCTTGCCTTAGGCCTCTCTCAGCACTGTCTTTCGGAATGGCGCATGTTACATGCTGTTCTATGAAATAAAGGATAGACTCATTACTGTCTGTTCCAAATTCCGGCACATCTTTTATCCTTAAGAACATATAAATATGAGGAGCACCTCTTGCTTGGTACTCTTTACGCCAAAATAAATCAGTTACTTCACCAAGAGGAGCATTAGTTTTGTTGTAGAGGAAAGACATCATAGCTTGAAACCAATGGTTAAAATATCTGCAAACATTAGCAAGATTTAAAGAACAAAGTTCTGCAGCTGTCCTCCGATTTATGTCTTTAATGTTTGAGTTTGCTTCTTGCAAAAACTCAAGGAGGTCATCCCATGCATATTCAGCACAACTGAGTGTTAGAAACCAAGTAGGTGCACCTAGGTTTCTCAACATGCATTTAAGCTCACTGTGACGATGATACCAATACTAATTGGTACCACTTTGGCATGCCATCAAATTAATCAAGTTGTATTCCAGGTTTTCATCCGTTCCTTCAACTTTGTTAACAAATTCCTTTGCAGAGATGTTTTGTAGATTTACTTGTCTTTAGAATATGATTTATAGCATAACATGGTGCTGACAAATCACTCTCAAACAATAGATCGAATATATAGGGAATACACTGGAGAAATCAAGGGTCTTCTGAATATAGTCTAGTTGATCTGTACGCAGCTGCTGATATTTGTACAGGACGGTCATCGTATGGACCACCTACTCCAGTGGAAAACATGTGGAAAACAGCAAGTTTCTAAACATTTCTTCCATACACTCATGGGAGCTTCTTTTGCTTTTTTCATTTTAAAGAGATCAATAGGATCACCAATAATCTCTTTAGAATCCAGAGGATGGATACTGTAGTGTTTGTAAATTTCTTCTGCTCTAGATCGATCCACCTTTTCAATCTGAGCTCTTGGTAATGTGTCATTCTCCATACGTTTTATATCTTAAATAAGGTCTACATTTTTATAATAAATAATGTTTTGCACCAGGTATACTGTAGCTTTTTTCACTTTACTGACATCCACTAACTCTTGCCTTATTTTTTTGTTCTTGGTAGGAACACCATCCACTAAAATAATAAGTGGTTTATTAAAATCTCTGTCTGAAATCTAATGGCAAGTACATAACTCTACCTTTAAGACCTTTCTGCAGCTCTGTTGGAGGTAATTTTACTGTTGTAGGCTTCATGTGAACTATAGCTTGAAAGGATGTATACATTGTGTAAGAATTGACTCATAAACATTTAGGTCTTCAAGTTCTTCTGGAATTGCAACTAATTCTAGCCTGTTATACACTGCTCTAGCTGGCATTTTATTATTCTCTAATTTATCATAACAGTACTTGTATATAATTTTCTGTATGGAACAATCAAAGTTTTCCTCTGCAAATAAATAAGCAGCAAATTATTGCCACTTCTCTATATTCTTCTCTTCAGTTTTGGAGTACAGAACAACATTAAGAGTTCGACTTTTGTAGTGAGTGTGTTCAACAACATATACAAACACAGTTTGGTTTCTCTGAAGAAACTGTGTTAAACTTTGTAATCTCTCCTCTAAAGTTCTCAACACTAATAATTAAGTCCTGCTCCTCTACACCTGCAGATACCAAGTCCTAATTTTCCTTGCACACCTGTTCAGGGCCAAAAAAATGAAACTGAATGTCTTCACAAACTCTTTCTACATCTGCTATTGTACCATGTAAAAGTACTCTATTAATTTCTCCTAAATACAGAGCAGGACCTTTTACATAGTAAAGCCTCCTAACTAAAGTTTGCATTGTTGAATGGTGTACAGTTAACATTGTGAAAGGATGAAAGCTGCTTTGGCACACTTTCCTTGAGAGACATGCTAGTGAGTGACCCTGTAAATTTGTGTATTTTCTTACTTTGCATGGATCTAGTCCTTGAAACATACCGATTTTCTCTTTCAGAGTTTTTCAAGGAAAGTTTTAAATGAAAGTTCTCAATATATCAATTGATTCCATTTGTATACAGGGTCTTGTCTACACCTTCGCTGTATCTCTTCAGCTACTTTTTCCTCTACACTTCTAGGTACCATCTCCTCTTTTAGATTAACACTACTATCCTTCATCTCATAACTTCTCCATCGTTGTTCAACTGCATGCACATATTTGTTCTCTTGCAAGTAGCTTTCTTCATTAAAGAAAGATTCAATACTGAAAGTATGTTACCTCTTCTGATGATTAACCTGCACAGTCCATCGCTTTGAATTGTTTTACAATCCCTTCTGGTGAGAAGAAGACAGTGGCTAGATATGTTAAATGCTCCCAATGCAACAATACCCTTTCTAGGGGTACAACAAAAGAATATCTTGCCCGACATCAAAGATGTTATTGCATTTAAAGATATATCACAACAGACAGTATCTCAGAGCACAGAGTGAGAGAAGAGGTGGGGAACCCTCTATATCTTTTGCAGCAACACAAAGTGCAGGGAAGTTGTGTCACCAGAAGTCGAGAGACACCTTCCTGAAATCCCTCTTGAGCTACAAAGCAAGGGATCCTTCTGACTTCTTGACTGCAAGAAGATTCTTACAGCATGTGAAAATGTTATTTATTTTTTTATTTGTGATTGATCCTTATCCTGTTTTTGATGTTTTGAGGACCTCATGTTTTTGGTGTAGTTGCCATTTTATTACAGAGAAATACCAAAAAATTATTGAAGTTTATTAAAAAAAACAAAATTAAAACCAGTTGCAGACAAAAAAACAAAAAATGGTTCTCGTTAGAACCACCTGTCAGATCTCACCTTACTTTCCACAGGAGCAATACGGAATCCCGGACATGAGTTCCCAACTTCCCACACCACCGAGTCCCTGTAAGAAATGCCGCTATTCTGCTAAAGTCTTTTTGATGGCTAGTATCACTCTATCTCCAACTGCATAGTTCTGTAAAACAGAATGTAAAAAATGTGGGGGAAAATAGCAATAGGATGCAAACAACCACACCCCCATTGCTACCAGAGATGTATCATCCTCTACAAAAAAGGTTTGAGAAGAATCTGGGTGTTTCCATATAGGGTCACTGGTACAAGCTGCTTTAAGTTGTTGGAATGCTTGTTCAGCTTCTTGAGTCCACACAAACTTCATCTCTGTGCACAAAAGCTTACTAATGAGATAAGCCAAAGAAGAAAAATTGTCAATAAAATGTAAATAAAAATTAGCAAAACCTAAGAAGCTTTGCACTTCTCCGAATTGTTTGAGGAGACCTTCATTGTGTGATAACGGACACCTTCTGTGGCTCCATGCTCACCCCCTCAGTGGTTAACACTAACCCCAAAAAAGAAAGAGTGGGTACATGAAATTCACATTTTTGTAACTTTACAAAGAGTTTATTATCTTTTAGCCTGTTTAGGATCGCTCTGACATGTTTCTTATGCTCATCTATTGAGAGGGAGAAAATCAGGATGTCATCAATATATGCAATGGTGCAAATGTCCCGCTATTCCATCAGTACTTCATTTATGATGTACTGGAAAGTGGCTGGTGCATTGGAAAGGCCAAAAGGAGTAACCAATTACTCATGCAACCCACATTTGGTATGAAAAGCTGTTTTCCATTTGTCTCCTTCCTGTACTCATACCAAATGGTAAGCACCTCGTAAGTCAAGTTTGGTGAACATTTTAACATCTTTCGCTTGATCAAGTAAGGTATGGATGAAGGGCAAAGGGTACCAGTTTTTAATGGTAAATTCATTAAGAGCCTTATAGTAAATACAGCACGAAGACATCCTTCTTTCTTGGGCACAAAAAAGAGAGGCGAAGAAGCTGGTGACCTAGTGTCAGGCCTGCAAACCTGAATGTGCTCCAGTAAAGAACTCTTAAGCCAATAATCTGCCTTTGCAGGGAACAATTTTTAATGTAACCCCTTAAGAATGTTTTACAGATACCAATGCTTGTTTACAAAGACCAATGCTTGTTGGAACCAACACTTGTTTAGGACACGTGTTGCTCAAGCCTCCCGCATCCCTTTGACTCATGCTGGGTGTGGCTCCCTATGACTATGTGGCTGGATGCAGCAGATATTTAAACCACACCTGGCCTGAGTGAATTGTTTGCTGTAAAGGTCCCCGGCTGCAGAGAAGGAGTCTCTGCTTCTTTGTGTTTGAGCTTCCTGTTCAGTCCTGTATCATGGATGCCACTTCTGGGGAGTTGAAGAGATCGAGAGAATTGCCTACTGAAAAGGTAGTGAGGAGCTGCACGCACTCGAAAAGCATTTGTTTGTGAAAACTTGGCACTTGCTGACTTGATATTTGAAAGTCACATGTTTCGGAGCGTGATGCACCTAAGAAGGCACATCATTGGTGTTTAAGGTCACTGGGATGCTAGTTGCGTAGTAACGCGTTTCGTCGCTGCTTGCTATATAATTCTTTTGTGCGATTATCATGAAAAAAATGTATTGTCAATACGTTTGTTATCACTAAGTTTAATATGACATTTACATAATTGGTGCTGGTGATATGGAGCATTCTGTGAATGGCCTGAAGGTTTCATTGCTATGATTAACTTACGCTGTGATGTTACAGTGATAAAACCGATCACTTGTGTTATTGATATTAACCCTATGTTCCCAAAGTGTTACAAACATTGCACTGTGATTTTTTTTATATTAACCCTATGTTCTCTGAGTGGTGCAAACATTGCACTGTAATCTTTTGATAAGTATGATCATACGGCAACAAATGTGTGTTCCTTGGAATTTTAAGTACAGTGCGTAAATTAACCCATGAATGTCTGCAAACCTAATTACCTGCGATATTGTTGTCATTATTTTTACTTATTTAAATGTTTATGCAGTTGAATGAGTAAGCATCTTAGGAAATCTCAGCAAGGTCATTGTAGGAAAGTACCATCTTGCCTGGCATGTTACCCCCATTTTTCACTGTATATATGTTGTTTTAGTTGTATGTGTCACTGGGACCCTGGTAACCCAGGGCCCCAGTGCTCATAAGTGTGCATGAATGTGTTACCTGTGTAGTGACTAACTGTCTCACTGAGGCTCTGCTAATCAGAACCTCAGTGGTTATGCTCTCTCATTTCTTTCCAAATTGTCACTAACAGGCTAGTGACCATTTTTACCAATTTACATTGGCTTACTGGAACACCCTTATAATTCCCTAGTATATGGTACTGAGGTACCCAGGGTATTGGGGTTCCAGGAGATCCCTATGGGCTGCAGCATTTCTTTTGCCACCCATAGGGAGCTCTGACAATTCTTACACAGGCCTGCCACTGCAGCCTGAGTGAAATAACGTCCACGTTATTTCACAGCCATTTTACACTGCACTTAAGTAACTTATAAGTCACCTATATGTCTAACCTTTACCTGGTAAAGGTTAGGTGCAAAGTTACTTAGTGTGAGGGCACCCTGGCACTAGCCAAGGTGCCCCCACATTGTTCAGAGCCAATTCCCTGAACTTTGTGAGTGCGGGGACACCATTACACGCGTGCACTACATATAGGTCACTACCTATATGTAGCTTCACAATGGTAACTCCGAATATGGCGATGTAACATGTCTATGATCATGGAATTGCCCCCTCTATGCCATCCTGGCATAGTTGGCACAATCCCATGATCCCAGTGGTCTGTAGCACAGACCCTGGTACTGCCAAACTGCCCTTCCTGGGGTTTCACTGCAGCTGCTGCTGCTGCCAACCCCTCAGACAGGCATCTGCCCTCCTGGGGTCCAGCCAGGCCTGGCACAGGATGGCAGAACAAAGAACTTCCTCTGAGAGAGGGTGTGACACCCTCTCCCTTTGGAAAATGGTGTGAAGGCAGGGGAGGAGTAGCCTCCCCCAGCCTCTGGAAATGCTTTGTTGGGCACAGATGTGCCCAATTCTGCATAAGCCAGTCTACACCGGTTCAGGGGACCCCTTAGCCCTGCTCTGGCGCGAAACTGGACAAAGGAAAGGGGAGTGACCACTCCCCTGACCTGCACCTCCCCTGGGAGGTGTCCAGAGCTCCTCCAGTGTGCTCCAGACCTCTGCCATCTTGGAAACAGAGGTGCTGCTGGCACACTGGACTGCTCTGAGTGGCCAGTGCCACCAGGTGACGTCAGAGACTCCTTCTGATAGGCTCCTTCAGGTGTTAGTAGCCTATCCTCTCTCCTAGGTAGCCAAACCCTCTTTTCTGGCTATTTAGGGTCTCTGTCTCTGGGGAAACTTTAGATAACGAATGCAAGAGCTCATCCGAGTTCCTCTGCATCTCTCTCTTCACCTTCTGATAAGGAATCGACTGCTGACCGCGCTGGAAGCCTGCAAACCTGCAACATAGTAGCAAAGACGACTACTGCAACTCTGTAACGCTGATCCTGCCGCCTTCTCGACTGTTTTCCTGCTTGTGCATGCTGTGGGGGTAGTCTGCCTCTTCTCTGCACCAGAAGCTCCGAAGAAATCTCCCGTGGGTCGACGGAATCTTCCCCCTGCAACCGCAGGCACCAAAAAGCTGCATTACCGGTCCCTTGGGTCTCCTCTCAGCACAACGAGCGAGGTCCCTCGAATCCAGCGACTCTGTCCAAGTGACCCCCACAGTCCAGTGACTCTTCAGTCCAAGTTTGGTGGAGGTAAATCCTTGCCTCACCTCGCTGGGCTGCATTGCTGGGAACCGCGACTTTTGCAGTTACTCCGGCCCCTGTGCACTTCCGGCAGAAATCCTTTGTGCACAGCCAAGCCTGGGTCCACGGCACTCTAACCTGCATTGCACGACTTTCTAAGTTGGTCTCCGGCGACGTGGGACTCCTTTGTGCAACTTTGGCGAGCACCGTTTCACGCATCCTTGTAGTGCCTGTTTCTGGCACTTCTCCGGGTGCTACCTGCTTCAGAGAGGGCTCCTTGTCTTGCTCGACGTCCCCTCTCTCTGCTGGTCCAATTTGCGACCTCCTGGTCCCTCCTGAGCCTCAGCAGCGTCCAAAAACGCCAACTGCACGATTTGCAGCTAGCAAGGCTTGTTGGCGTCCTTTCGGCGGGAAAACACTTCTGCACGACTCTCCACGGCGAGATGGATCCGTTCACCAAAGGGGAAGTCTCTAGCCCTTTTTGTTCCTGCAGAAACCGCAGCTTCTTCTGTTCAGTAGAAGCTTCTTTGCACCCGCAGCTGGCATTTCCTGGGCATCTGCCCATCTCCGACTTGCTTGTGACTTTTGGACTTGGTCCCCTTGTTCCACAGGTACCCTAGATTGGAAATCCACAGTTGTTGCATTGTTGGTTTGTGTCTTTCCTGCATTATTCCTCTAACACGACTTCTTTGTCCTTAGGGGAACTTTAGTGCACTTTGCACTCACTTTTCAGGGTCTTGGGGAGGGTTATTTTTCTAACTCTCACTATTTTCTAATAGTCCCAGCGACCCTCTACAAGGTCACATAGGTTTGGGGTCCATTCGTGGTTCGCATTCCACTTTTGGAGTGTATGGTTTGTGTTGCCCCTATCCCTATGTTTCCCCATTGCATCCTATTGTAACTATACATTGTTTGCACTGTTTTCTAAGACTATACTGCATATTTTTTCTATTGTGTATATATATCTTGTGTATATTTCCTATCCTCTCACTGAGGGTACACTCTAAGATACTTTGGCATATTGTCATAAAAATAAAGTACCTTTATTATAACTGTGTATTGTGTTTTCTTATGATATTGTGCATATGACACTAGGTGGTACTGTAGTAGCTTCACACGTCTCCTAGTTCAGCCTAAGCTGCTCTGCTAAGCTACCATTATCTATCAGCCTAAGCTGCTAGACACCCTATACACTAATAAGGGATAACTGGGCCTGGTGCAAGGTGCAAGTACCCCTTGGTACTCACTACAAGCCAGTCCAGCCTCCTACATTGGTTGTGCAGCGGTGGGATAAGTGCTTTGAGACTACTTACCACTCTTGTCATTGTACTTTTCATAAGAGAAAAATATACAAAACAAGGTCAGTGTATATACACATAGCCAAAAAGTTTTGCATTTCCTCTTTTCACTCTTTTCTAAGTGCTGAAAAGTACTCCTAACTTGCTAAAAAGTTCTAAAAAGTTAAAAAAGTTTTTTTTCTCTGTCTTTCTAAAAGCTCTGACAAACTTTTTATCTTTTACTATCACTTTAACTCTCTCTAAAAATGTCTGGCACAGGCCAAAATATTGATCTGTCCAAACTTGCATATGACCACCTTAGCTGGAAAGGAGCAAGGAGTCTCTGTGTAGAGAGAGGTTTGAGTGTAGGGATGAATCCTTCCTTGGAACTGTTACTTAACATGCTTAGAGAACAGGATAAGGCTAGAAGTGCCCCATCTGTTGAAAAAGTAGCTAATGGTTCTCAATCTGATCCAGGGACTCCCCCAGGAAAAGATTCAGGAAAGAAACTTCCTAGCCTGCCCATTACTAGACAGTCTAGCATAGTTGGTAATGATGATGAGCCACACCATAGAAATAGTGTTGTCTCACATCATAGCAAAAGCATTTATTCTCACCATACTGGTAGTGATGTTTCTGTTAGCCAAGCTGTTAGGGTGGCTTCTGTAAGGGACAGGTCTCCTTCTGTCCATTCTCACCATACTTCTGTTTCAAGGCATGTCCCTCCCACCCACCCTGATGACAGATTGTTAGAAAGGGAGCTCAATAGATTGAGAGTGGAACAAACCAGACTGAAGCTCAAGAAGCAACAGCTGGATTTGGATAGACAGACTTTAGAAGTAGAGAAGGAGAGACAGAAACTGGGTTTAGAAACCCATGGTGGCAGCAGCAGTATTCCCCATAGTCATCCTGCAAAAGAGCATGATTCCAGGAATCTGCACAAGATAGTTCCCCCTTATAAGGAGGGGGATGACATTAACAAGTGGTTTGCTGCACTTGAGAGGGCCTGTGTTGTACAGGATGTCCCTCAAAGGCAGTGGGCTGCTATCCTATGGCTATCATTTAGTGGAAAAGGTAGGGATAGGCTCCTTACTGTGAAAGAAAATGATGCTAATAATTTCCAAGTTCTTAAGAATGCACTCCTGAATGGTTATGGCTTAACCACTGAACAGTACAGGATAAAGTTCAGAGAGACCAAAAAGGAGTCTTCACAAGACTGGGTTGATTTCATTGACCATTCAGTGAAGGCCTTGGAGGGGTGGTTACATGGCAGTAAAGTTACTGATTATGACAGCCTGTATAACTTGATCCTGAGAGAGCATATTCTTAATAATTGTGTGTCTGATTTGTTGCACCAGTACTTGGTGGACTCTGATCTGACCTCTCCCCAAGAATTGGGAAAGAAGGCAGACAAATGGGTCAGAACAGGGGTGAACAGAAAAGTTCATACAGGGGGTGACAAAGATGGCAACAAAAAGAAGGATGGTAAGTCTTCTGACAAGGGTGGGGACAAATCTAAAAATGAGTCTTCATCAGGCCCACAAAAACACTCTGGTGGGGGTGGTGGGCCCAAATCCTCTTTTAATCAGAACAAGGAAAAGAAACCATGGTGCTATTTATGTAAAATAAAAGGCCATTGGACAACAGATCCCAGTTGTCCAAAGAAAGGCACCAATGCTCCTACCACTACAACCCCTACTGCTACACCTAGTGTCCCTACTAATAGCAGTGGTGGTGGGAGCAAACCTACTAATAGCCAATCCAAGGGAGTAGCTGGGCTCACTATTGGTAACTTAGTTGGGGTTGGCCTTGTTAGGGAGGCCACAGAGGCTGTGTTAGTCTCTGAGGGGGCTATTGATTTAGCCACCTTAGTTGCTTGTCCCCTTAATATGGATAAGTACAAGCAGCTACCCCTAATAAATGGTGTTGAGGTTCAGGCCTACAGGGACACTGGTGCCAGTGTGACTATGGTCATAGAGAAACTGGTCCACCCTGAACAACACCTACTTGGTCAGCAGTACCAAGTAACCGATGCTCACAACAACACACTTAGCCACCCCATGGCTGTTGTAAATCTCAACTGGGGGGGGGTTACTGGTCCAAAGAAAGTTGTGGTATCTTCAGATTTACCTGTAGACTGTCTATTAGGGAATGATTTGGAGACATCAGCTTGGTCAGATGTGGAGTTGGAGGCCCATGCAGCAATGCTGGGCATCCCAGGGCATATTTTTGCTTTGACAAGGGCTCAGGCCAAAAAGCAAAAAGGACAGGGAAGCTTGGATCCTGGAACAATGGACCAAGTGCTCCCTAAAGCTAGGGCTAGTAGAAGCAAACCACTTCCTACTATCCCTCCCTCTACAGTGGATTCAACTTCTGAGGAAGAAGAATTCCCTCCCTGTGCAGAACCTACACCAGAGGAGCTGGAAGCAGACACTGCTGAGCTTTTGGGTGAAGGGGGGCCTGCCAGAGAGGAGCTGAGTGTGGCACAGCAAACCTGTCCCACATTAGAGGGTCTCAGACAGCAAGCTGTCAAACAGGCTAATGGGGATGTCAGTGACTCTCACAGAGTTTACTGGGAGGACAACCTCTTGTACACTGAGCATAGGGATCCTAAACCTGGAGCTGCCAGGAGATTAGTGATTCCTCAGGAGTACAGAAAGTTCCTCCTAACACTGGCACATGACATTCCCCTAGCTGGGCATCTAGGACAAATGAAAACTTGGGACAGGCTTGTTCCCCTGTTTCATTGGCCTAGAATGTCTGAGGACACAAAGGAATTTTGTAAGTCCTGTGAAACCTGTCAAGCCAGTGGCAAGACAGGTGGCACCCCAAAGGCACCCCTTATCCCACTGCCTGTGGTTGGCGTTCCCTTTGAAAGGGTAGGGGTTGACATAGTTGGCCCCCTTGACCCTCCTACTGCTTCAGGCAATAGGTTTATCTTGGTGGTTGTGGACCATGCCACAAGATATCCTGAAGCTATTCCTTTAAGGACCACTACAGCACCTGCAGTGGCAAAGGCCCTCCTAGGAATATTTTCCAGGGTGGGCTTCCCAAAGGAAGTGGTATCAGACAGGGGAAGCAATTTCATGTCTGCATACTTAAAGGCCATGTGGAAGGAGTGTGGTGTAACGTACAAGTTCACAACACCCTATCATCCACAAACAAATGGACTGGTGGAGAGATTTAATAAAACTCTCAAAGGCATGATTATGGGTCTCCCTGAAAAACTCCGCAGGAGATGGGATATCCTTCTACCATGCCTCCTTTTTGCCTACAGGGAGGTACCCCAGAGAGGAGTGGGCTTCAGCCCCTTTGAACTTCTTTTTGGACACCCTGTTAGGGGTCCACTCACACTTGTAAAGGAGGGTTGGGAACAACCTTTAAAAGCTCCTAAGCAGGACATTGTGGATTATGTACTTGGCCTCAGATCAAGAATGGCTGAGTACATGAAAAAGGCCAGTAAAAACCTTCAGGCCAGCCAAGAGCTCCAGAAGCAATGGCATGATCAGAAGGCTGTTTTGGTTCAGTACCAAACAGGGCAGAAAGTGTGGGTCTTGGAGCCTGTGGCCCCAAGAGCACTCCAAGATAAATGGAGTGGACCCCACACAATTGTTGAAAAGAAGGGAGAAGTCACCTATTTAGTTGACTTCGGCACTGCCAGGAGTCCCCTTAGGGTGCTCCATGTCAACCGCCTGAAACCCTACTATGACAGGGCTGATCTCACCCTGCTCATGGCAACAGATGAGGGACAGGAAGAAGACAGTGATCCTCTACCTGATCTCTTCTCTTCCACAGAACAAGATGCTCTGGTGGAAGGTGTAGTTTTGGCTGATTGTCTTACTGCTGAGCAGAAAGACAATTGCATAAACCTCCTAGATCAATTCTCTGAACTCTTCTCTACTGTGCCAGGTACCACTTCTTGGTGTGAGCACACTATAGATACTGGAGACAGTTTACCTGTCAAAAGTAAGATCTATAGGCAGCCTGACCATGTCAGGGACTGCATAAAGCAAGAGGTCCAGAAAATGTTAGAACTAGGAGTGGTTGAGCACTCTGACAGTCCATGGGCTTCTCCTGTGGTACTGGTACCAAAACCCCATTCCAAAGATGGAAAGAAGGAAATGCGGTTTTGTGTAGACTATAGAGGTCTCAACTTGGTAACCAAAACAGATGCTCACCCTATACCCAGGGCAGATGAGCTCATAGATACACTGGCATCTGCCAAGTATCTAAGCACTTTTGATTTGACTGCAGGGTATTGGCAGATCAAATTGTCAGAAGATGCTAAACCTGCATTTTCAACCATTGGAGGACATTACCAGTTTACTGTAATGCCTTTTGGTTTGAAAAATGCACCTGCCACTTTTCAGAGGTTGGTGAACACAGTCCTGCAAGGGCTGGAAGCTTTCAGTGCAGCATATTTGGACGATATAGCTGTCTTTAGCTCCAGCTGGGATGATCACCTGGTCCACCTATGGAAAGTTTTGGAGGCCCTGCAAAAGGCAGGCCTCACTATCAAGGCTTCAAAGTGCCAGATAGGGCAGGGTAAGGTGGTTTATCTGGGACACCTTGTTGGTGGGGAACAGATTGCACCACTACAGGGGAAAATCCAAACAATTATCGATTGGGTTCCCCCTACTACACAGACTCAGGTGAGAGCCTTCCTAGGCCTCACTGGGTATTACAGGAGGTTCATTAAGAACTATGGCTTCATTGCAGCCCCTCTTAATGACCTCACATCCAAGAAAATGCCTAAAAAGGTATTATGGAAAGCAAACTGTCAGAAAGCTTTTGAGGAGCTGAAGCAGGCCATGTGCTCTGCACCTGTCCTGAAAAGCCCTTGTTACTCTAAAAAAGTCTATGTCCAAACTGATGCATCTGAATTAGGAGTAGGGGCAGTCCTATCACAACTTAATTCTGAGGGCCAGGATCAACCTGTTGCTTTTATTAGTAGGAGGTTGACCCCTAGAGAAAAGCATTGGTCTGCCATTGAGAGGGAGGCCTTTGCTGTGGTCTTGGCACTGAAGAAGTTGAGGCCATACCTGTTTGGCACTCACTTCATTGTTCAGACAGACCACAAACCTCTACTTTGGCTAAAACAAATGAAAGGTGAAAATCCTAAATTGTTGAGGTGGTCCATATCCCTACAGGGAATGGACTATACAGTGGAACATAGACCTGGGAGTAGCCACTCCAATGCAGATGGACTCTCCAGATATTTCCACTTAGACAATGAAGACTCATCAGGTCATGGCTAGTCTTATTGTCCTTTGTTTGGGGGGGGGGTTGTGTAGGAAAGTACCATCTTGCCTGGCATGTTACCCCCATTTTTCACTGTATATATGTTGTTTTAGTTGTATGTGTCACTGGGACCCTGGTAACCCAGGGCCCCAGTGCTCATAAGTGTGCATGAATGTGTTACCTGTGTAGTGACTAACTGTCTCACTGAGGCTCTGCTAATCAGAACCTCAGTGGTTATGCTCTCTCATTTCTTTCCAAATTGTCACTAACAGGCTAGTGAACATTTTTACCAATTTACATTGGCTTACTGGAACACCCTTATAATTCCCTAGTATATGGTACTGAGGTACCCAGGGTATTGGGGTTCCAGGAGATCCCTATGGGCTGCAGCATTTCTTTTGCCACCCATAGGGAGCTCTGACAATTCTTACACAGGCCTGCCACTGCAGCCTGAGTGAAATAACGTCCACGTTATCTCACAGCCATTTTACACTGCACTTAAGTAACTTATAAGTCACCTATATGTCTAACCTTTACCTGGTAAAGGTTAGGTGCAAAGTTACTTAGTGTGAGGGCACCCTGGCACTAGCCAAGGTGCCCCCACATTGTTCAGAGCCAATTCCCTGAACTTTGTGAGTGCGGGGACACCATTACACGCGTGCACTACATATAGGTCACTACCTATATGTAGCTTCACAATGGTAACTCCGAATATGGCCATGTAACATGTCTATGATCATGGAATTGCCCCCTCTATGCCATCCTGGCATAGTTGGCACAATCCCATGATCCCAGTGGTCTGTAGCACAGACCCTGGTACTGCCAAACTGCCCTTCCTTTGGTTTCACTGCAGCTGCTGCTGCCAACCCCTCAGACAGGCATCTGCCCTCCTGGGGTCCAGCCAGGCCTGGCCCAGGATGGCAGAACAAAGAACTTCCTCTGAGAGAGGGTGTGACACCCTCTCCCTTTGGAAAATGGTGTGAAGGCAGGGGAGGAGTAGCCTCCCCCAGCCTCTGGAAATGCTTTGTTGGGCACAGATGTGCCCAATTCTGCATAAGCCAGTCTACACCGGTTCAGGGGACCCCTTAGCCCTGCTCTGGCGCGAAACTGGACAAAGGAAAGGGGAGTGACCACTCCCCTGACCTGCACCTCCCCTGGGAGGTGTCCAGAGCTCCTCCAGTGTGCTCCAGACCTCTGCCATCTTGGAAACAGAGGTGCTGCTGGCACACTGGACTGCTCTGAGTGGCCAGTGCCACCAGGTGACGTCAGAGACTCCTTCTGATAGGCTCCTTCAGGTGTTAGTAGCCTATCCTCTCTCCTAGGTAGCCAAACCCCCTTTTCTGGCTATTTAGGGTCTCTGTCTCTGGGGAAACTTTAGATAACGAATGCAAGAGCTCATCCGAGTTCCTCTGCATCTCTCTCTTCACCTTCTGATAAGAATCGACTGCTGACCGCGCTGGAAGCCTGCAAACCTGCAACATAGTAGCAAAGACGACTACTGCAACTCTGTAACGCTGATCCTGCCACCTTCTCGACTGTTTTCCTGCTTGTGCATGCTGTGGGGGTAGTCTGCCTCCTCTCTGCACCAGAAGCTCCGAAGAAATCTCCCGTGGGTCGACGGAATCTTCCCCCTGCAACCGCAGGCACCAAAAAGCTGCATTACCGGTCCCTTGGGTCTCCTCTCAGCACGACGAGCGAGGTCCCTCGAATCCAGCGACTCTGTCCAAGTGACCCCCACAGTCCAGTGACTCTTCAGTCCAAGTTTGGTGGTGGTAAGTCCTTGCCTCACCTCGCTGGGCTGCATTGCTGGGAACCGCGACTTTTGCAGTTACTCCGGCCCCTGTGCACTTCCGGCAGACATCCTTTGTGCACAGCCAAGCCTGGGTCCACGGCACTCTAACCTGCATTGCACGACTTTCTAAGTTGGTCTCCGGCGACGTGGGACTCCTTTGTGCAACTTCAGCGAGCACCGTTTCACGCATCCTTGTAGTGCCTGTTTCTGGCACTTCTCTGGGTGCTACCTGCTTCAGAGAGGGCTCCTTGTCTTGCTCGACGTCCCCTCTCTCTGCTGGTCCAATTTGCGACCTCCTGGTCCCTCCTGGGCCTCAGCAGCGTCCAAAAACGCCAACCGCACGATTTGCAGCTAGCAAGGCTTGTTGGCGTCCTTTTGGCGGGAAATTACTTCTGCACAACTCTCCATGGCGAGAGGGATCCGTCCACCAAAGGGGAAGTCTCTAGCCCTTTTCGTTCCTGCAGAAACCGCAGCTTCTTCTGTTCAGTAGAAGCTTCTTTGCACCCGCAGCTGGCATTTCCTGGGCATCTGCCCATCTCCGACTTGCTTGTGACTTTTGGACTTGGTCCCCTTGTTCCACAGGTACCCTAGATTGGAAATCCACAGTTGTTGCATTGTTGGTTATTGTCTTTCCTGCATTATTCCTCTAACACAACTTCTTTGTCCTTAGGGGAACTTTAGTGCACTTTGCACTCACTTTTCAGGGTCTTGGGGAGGGTTATTTTTCTAACTCTCACTATTTTCTAATACTCCCAGCGACCCTCTACAAGGTCACATAGGTTTGGGGTCCATTCGTGGTTCGCATTCCACTTTTGGAGTATATGGTTTGTGTTGCCCCTATCCCTATGTTTCCCCATTGCATCCTATTGTAACTATACATTGTTTGCACTGTTTTCTAAGACTATACTGCATATTTTTTCTATTGTGTATATATATCTTGTGTATATTTCCTATACTCTCACTGAGGGTACACTCTAAGATACTTTGGCATATTGTCATAAAAATAAAGTACCTTTATTTTTAGTATAACTGTGTATTGTGTTTTCTTATGATATTGTGCATATGACACTAGGTGGTACTGTAGTAGCTTCACACGTCTCCTAGTTCAGCCTAAGCTGCTCTGCTAAGCTACCATTATCTATCAGCCTAAGCTGCTAGACACCCTATACACTAATAAGGGATAACTGGGCCTGGTGCAAGGTGCAAGTACCCCTTGGTACTCACTACAAGCCAGTCCAGCCTCCACAGTCATCAAACAATATATCACAAAGAAAAAACAAAATAGGGGTTAGTGGTGTGGGAGATTTTCAGGTCCTGTGCATAGTACTCCCACACATGTAACAAAAAACGGAAGCACTCTTATCTTAGAGTGTGCTACCCTGCCTTTGAAACATAATTTTTTCCCATTTGAGGAAAAATTGTACCATCAGATACAGGTGACATCTATGGGAAATACTTTTGCAATACATCTTAGAACCCACACAACCCTTCTTTTCTAATAATTTGCTTTGGGTACAATACATTGCTGATATCCTTATAGTGTGGAAAGGTGACAATGTTGGGGCAGCAGACTTCATCAGCTGGGTCAATAATCTTGACCAATACCTACACTAGCTCCAATGAAAAAGTGACTTTTTTAGACCTTCGTATTATTTTAAGGGACAGGGTCCTGCACTCATCTATTTTTCAAAAGCAGACAAATAGAAATAACCTACTTCTATTTAATAGCCACCACCCAAAAGCTTTGAGGTCCAGTTTACCGTATGGCCAATTCTTAAGATTGATGCGTAACTGCAGTGACACGTCAGACTTGAATACATATGCAAATATCTTAAACCAGAAATTGAGGGTCCGACATTATCTAATCAAGTTGATTTCTCAAGCTAGAAACACACAGAGGGAAATTTTATTGCCTGACTCCTCGAAATCCCAACAGACCAGCCTTACCTGTGTCAGGACATTCACACCTCATAGTAACCATATAAAGAACATTATCAACAAAAGATGGCCTATACTGACTAGTGCTGGAGAACTCATTGAATGCCCATTATTTGCATTTAAAAGAGGACTCAGAATATCAGAGATTTGATGGTACATATTAGACCCAGATGCAACACAACCCCTGACAACACTACAACCCAGACCTGGCTGAGAATCAAATCCCACCATCCTTGTGGCAACTGTAACATTTTCCCTCTCTCTGTGAATAAGACAGAAGTCAATTTAGAGTGTACTTTGGTTTGGCGTCTGAACAGACACACTCATTTCCATACTTAGAATTGTATTTACATGATCCAATGCCCATGTGACCTTCGCTACATAGGGATGACTTAGAGAATGGTTAAGACCCGTACCAATGAACATCGTAGTACAATTAGATGCCAAAAAGCTTCCACCAGACTGACTCTTCATTTTAATGAACAAAATCATACACTTAATGATTTAAAATGGGTTGTACTGGAGACCATTACTGAACGCAGGGAATGTGTTAAGAGACTGTTTGAAAAAGAACAAAGATGGGTGTTTAAACTCAGGACTCATATGAGGCTTGAATGATGAAATTCCTTGGTCTGAATTTACATGACACTAGGTAGAGACACAATTGTTTTCTCTGGACCTAGAAGTTGCATCTAGGAATACTCGTGAAACAGTTAGAATATTAGACCCTTTCTCTTTTTAGGGCTTCCCTCAGCACAAATTATGCTTCCATATATACACTTTTTTGTGTGTCAGAGCCTTTCAAAAACATCGAAGGATGACCATCACTTTTTATTCAGGTCCACATTACAAGACGGCCACCACCACCTGAATGCAGAGTCTCCTTTATTCTACCTATCCTCTGATCTACCATTTTTCAACATTATAAGATGGCCGCCACTTTCATAGAACGGACTCTACAGACCCCCTTTCTATCTCTAATTACCTTCATCAACCAAATAAGAAACACTCACCCTCGGTGTCTCTCCTATATGGGGAAGCACAGAGTCAGGGTAGGTGCTACAAAGGGCATCCATCCAGGAACAAGTAAGTTGTCCCTTCTTTTACTAAAATTAAGCTGATGTCTCTGTACAGGGGTGATTTCCTCTACAGGAGACACATTTATTTATGTCTATTTTTGTTGCCATAGACGGCTTTGGTTCCACTGTGTTGTCTGACACGCACTGTCACTTAATTAACTATTGTTCTGTTATTGTACTGTATGAATAATGAATTCATTTATTTTTGTTTCTATGTTTCCACCAAGATTTACCTTTATAAAACAGGGTATGTGTCAACTTGACTGTGAGGATTAGGTTATTCTATGTATAGGTCCTGACGAATCGCACACAGATCCCTATGACTAACTCTTCGAGAAACATGTTGACCAGCTCACTATAGACAGTGTAGGGATTTCCATCTCTGTACTCTGCAAGTCAATGTGAGAAAGTAGCCTCTTTCTAGCCTTGTTACCCCCACTTCTGGCCTGTTTGTGAGTATATGTCAGGGTGTTTTCACTGTATCACTGGGATCCTGCTAGCCTGGGCCCGGTGCTCATAGTGAAGACCCTATGTTGTCAGTATGTTTGTTATGTGTCACTGGGACACTGCTAGCCAGGACCCCAGTGCTCATAAGTTTGTGGCCTGTATGTGTTCCCTGTGTGATGCCTAACTGTCTCACTGAGGCTCTGCTAACCAGAACCTCAGTGGTTATGCTCTCCCTTTACTTTAAAATTTGTCACTAACAGGCTAGTGACTAAATTTACCAATTCACATTGGCATACTGGTACACTCATATAAATCCCTAGTATATGGCAATGAGGTACCCAGGGTATTGGGGTTCCAGGAGATCCCTATGGGCTGCAGCATTTCTTTTGCCACCCATAGGGAGCTCTGACAATTCTTACACAGGCCTGCCAGTGCAGCCTGCGTGAAATAACATCCACGTTATTTCACAGCCATTTACCACTACACTTAAGTAACTTAGAAGTCACCTATATGTCTAACCTTCACCTAGTGAAGGTTGGTTGCAAAGTTACTTAGTGTGTGGGCACCCTGGCACTAGCCAAGGTGCCCCCACATTGTTCAGGGCAAATTCCCCGGACTTTGTGAGTGCGGGGACACCATTACACGCGTGCACTATACATAGGTCACTACCTATGTATAGCGTCACAATGGTAACTCCAAACATGGCCATGTAACATGTCTAAGATCATGGAATTGTCACCCCAATGCCATTCTGGTATTGGGGGGACAATTCCATGATCCCCCGGGTCTCTAGCATAGTACCCGGGTACTGCAAACTGCCTTTCCGGGGTCTCCACTGCAGCTGCTGCTGCTGCCAACCCCTCAGACAGGTTTCTGTACTACAAGGGGACCAAGTCCAATAGTCGTGACAGTGTCGAGAGTGGGCAGGAGCCCAGGAAATGCCAGCTGAGGGTGCAAGGAAGCTGCCACCTGTTGGAAGAAGCTTGGAATTCTGCAAGAAAGAAGAGAGCTAGGGACTTCTCCTTTGGAAGACAGATGTCCCACGTCGCGATGAAGCTTGCACGCAGAAAGACCGCAAACAAGCCTTGCTAGCTGCAAGGGTTGCGGTAAAGATTTTTGGGTGCTGCTGTGGCCCAGGAGGGACCAGGATGTCGCCACTTGGAGGAGGAGACAGAGGGGGCGCCCAGCAACTCAGGGAGCCCTCACAGAAGCAGGCAGCACCCGCAGAAGTACCTGAACAGGCACTTGGAAGAAAAGTGAACCTGAGTCCACCCGAAGTCGCAAAAGGGAGTCCCACGACGCCGGAGGACAACTCAGAAGGTTGTGCACTGCAGGAAGGAGTGTCGGGGACCCAGGCTTGGCTGTGCACAAAGGAAATCCTGGAAGAGTGCACAGGAGCCGGAGTAGCTGCAAAACACGCGGTTCCCAGCAATGCAGTCTGGCATGGGGAGGCAAGGACTTACCTCCACCAAACTTGGACTGAAGAGTCACTGGACTGTTGGAGTCACTTGGACAGAGTTGCTGAGTTCAAGGGACTTCGCTCGTCGTGCTGAGAGGAGACCCAGAGGACCGGTGATGCAGTTCTTTGGTGCCTGCGGTTGCAGGGAGAAGATTCCGTCGACCCACGGGAGATTTCTTTGGAGCTTCTAGTGCGGAGAGGAGGCAGACTACCCCCAAAGCATGCACCACCAGGAAAACAGTCGAGAAGGCAGCAGGATCAGCGTTACAAGGTCGCAGTAGTCGTCTTTGCTACTTTGTTGCAGTTTTGCAGGTTTCCAGCACGGTCAGCAGTCGGTTCCTTGGTAGAAGGTGAAGAGAGAGATGCAGAGGAACTCTGATGAGCTCTTGCATTCGTTATCTAAGGAATTCCCCAAAGGAGAGACCCTAAATAGCCAGAAAAGAGGGTTTGGCTACTTAGGAGAGAGGATAGGCTAGCAACACCTGAAGGAGCCTATCAGAAGGCGTCTCTGACGTCACCTGCTGGCACTGGCCACTCAGAGCAGTCCAGCGTGCCAGCAGCACCTCTGTTTCCAAGATGGCAGAGGTCTGGAGCACACTGGAGGAGCTCTGGGCACCTCCCAGGGGAGGTGCATATCAGGGGAGTGGTCACTCCTCTTTCCTTTGTCCAGTTTTGTGCCAGAGCAGGGCTGAGGGATCCCTGAACCGGTGCAGACTGGCTTATGCAGAGATGGGCACCATCTGTGCCCATCAAAGCATTTCCAGAGGCTGGGGGAGGCTACTCATCCCCAGCCCTGACACCTTTTTCCAAAGGGAGAGGGTGTAACACCTTCTCTCTGAGGAAGTCCTTTGTTCTGCCTTCCTGGGCCATGCCTGGCTGGACCCCAGGAGGGCAGAAACCTGTCTGAGGGGTTGGCAGCAGCAGCAGCTGCAGTGAAACCCCGGGAAAGGCAGTTTGGCAGTACCCGGGTCTGAGCTAGAGACTCGGGGGATCATGGAATTGTCTCCCCAATGCCAGAATGGCATTGGGGTGACAATTCCATGATCCTAGACATGTTACTTGGCCATGTTCGGAGTTACCATTGTGACGCTATACATATGTCGTGACATATGTATAGTGCACGCGTGTAATGGTGTCCCCGCACTCACAAAGTCCGGGGAATTTGCCCTGAACAATGTGGGAGCACCTTGGCTAGTGCCAGGGTGCCCACACACTAAGTAACTTAGCACCCAACCTTTACCAGGTAAAGGTTAGACATATAGGTGACTTATAAGTTATTTAAGTGCAGTGGTAAATAGCTGTGAAATAACGTGGACGTTATTTCACTCAGGATGCACTGGCAGGCCTGTGTAAGAATTGTCAGATCTCCCTATGGGTGGCACAAGAAATGCTGCAGCCCATAGGGATTTCCTGGAACCCCAATGACCTGGGTACCTCAGTACCATATACTAGGGAATTATAAGGGTGTTCCAGTATGCCAATGTAAATTGGTGAAATTGGTCACTAGCCTGTTAGTGACAATTTGTACAGAGAGAGCATAACCACTGAGGTTCTGGTTAGCAGAGCCTCAGTGAGACAGTTAGGCATCACACAGGGAACACATACATATAGGTCACAAACTTATGAGCACTGGGGTCCTGGCTAGCAGGGTCCCAGTGACACATAGCAAACATACTGAAAACATAGGGTTTTCACTATGAGCACTGGGTCCTGGCTAGCAGGATCCCAGTGAGACAGTGAAAACACCCTGACATACACTCACAAACAGGCCAAAAGTGGGGGTAACAAGGCTAGAAAGAGGCTACTTTCTCACAACAGGGTCTTGGGGTGGGCTATTTTTCTAACCCTCACTGTTTTCTTACAGTCCCAGCAACCCTCTACAAGCTCACATAGGTTTGGGGCCCATTCGTGGTTTGCATTTCCCTTTTGGAGTATATGGTTTGTGTTGCCCCTATACCTATGTGCTCCTATTCCAATCTATTGTAATCCTACACTGTTTACATTACTTTTCTTGCTATTACTTACCTAATTTTGGTTTGTGTACATATATCTTGTGTATATAACTTATCCTCATACTGAGGGTACTCACTGAGATACTTTTGGCATATTGTCATAAAAATAAAGTACCTTTATTTTTAGTACTTCTGTGTATTGTGTTTTCTTATGATATTGTGCATATGACACCAGTGGTATAGTAGGAGCTTTTCATGTCTCATAGTTCAGCCTAAGCTGCTTTGCCATAGCTACCTCCTATCAGCCTAAGCTGCTAGAAGCACCTCTTCTACACTAATACGGGATAACTGGACCTGGCACAAGGTGTAAGTACCTCTTGTACCCATTACAAGCCAGGCCAGCCTCCTACAGTCAATCCCTAGAGTAAGGGTCTATGATACTTTTCTTTAACCATCAGTAGGAGATTTTTGCCATTATACTCACCTTCACCTTACTTTGGTTGCTTTTAACCTTTGCAAGGGTTCCATATTTTCAATAAAAGTCTGATTACTGGTTCTCCCTAGTCAATTTTAATACCGTCATCTACCAATCCCACATTATTACACTCATCACCGGCAAACATCTTCAAAAGATCTCCTGCAAAGAGCCCCCTAGAGGGGCCCATCAGGCATTGCAGTACCGGCCTGATGAGGAACAAAGCCCATTGATGAAGCATGTGACAGAGAGGTGAGTGAGGGCTCCTGTTCCTAGTGTTAAACACTTGTAGAGACCAGCTGACCCCTCCCCGAACAGGTAGTGAGGAGCCACATCTTCTGGGGAACTGTGCATCTGTTTTTTTGTTACATCAAACAAGATAATCATAGAAACTCAAGTACATTTAGGTAGGCATTAATTAAGGTGATGTGGAATCAATCTGAGGTCACAGTGGGAGTAGTCATAGATATTATAGGACGTTCAAGGTTTTTATTTAATTACAGGTAATCCCATCTTTTCCCGTAAATTCCTAGAGAGAGGGAGAGTCATCTAAAGCAGGAAAGGGGAACCTAACAGGTACACCTAGCTTGCACATAGTAGTCACAGACTAGTATATACATGGTTATGAGCTGTTTGACTGATACGTAATTTATCATAGGACATCATGGCTCTTCAAGGACCATCACCAGTCATTTGGATCCAGATCTGTGGCTTCCATGTCTCTCACTTCCAACCATCCCCTTCCCCCAGGACGTTCCGATGCCGATCATGTACGGTTAAGTAGGAGGCGCGAAATGTCTAGGAGGAATTGGGAAAAAGCAACCTGGTCAACATTGTATCTCCATGGGACAAACAGGTTAGCTCTTGACAGTACAACAAGCCTACGTTTAATTTCTCACCCGGACACAATGTTGCAGTGCAAAACACAGGTATTGTTGCAGTGTTTGGATGCTTTTCAGCCCACACTTGCAGCCCAAAGGCCTCCTTTGGGCAAACCTGTGTTCTTTAGAGTAAGGCTTCAACCGTTTCCTGTGGATGCTGCTCAAGAACAATCACTGAATAAGGCCTCAGTAATTCGGGCCATTACATCATTTCCGATACCATTGCCCCCCCCACCAGAGCGCTTTGCAGGGGATCCTGCTAAGTTTGCTATATTTTTAAATCAATGCCACCTTCATTCTTTATGCCTACTAGCCTCTTTTGCTGATGAGCAATCTAAGGTGGCATTTGCTCTCTCGTATTTGGCTGGCACTGCTGCCTCATGGTCTATTCCTTTAGTAGAACTAGATGGTCTGCTATTAGAGGATTGTCAGGCCTTTAAAGCTGAAATTAAAAAATTGTTTGACGTGCATACATTTATACAGGTAGTAGACTCAGAACTGCTTAATCTAAAGCAAGGAAATAGAGATTTGTTGATGTATATAACTGCCTTTTATAGACTGGTAGCAGAGTCTGATTGGTTGCTAAAAAAGAGGGGGTCCTTGTTTTATAGAGTGTTTAAAGATGATTTTAGGATCTTTTAATGCAATTAGGTAATCCACCCAATTCTTGTGAAGAGCTTACTGATTTAGTGGTCAAGTTGGATGACCGTCTATCAGTGCTACAGAGTGACAAAGGTCGCACTGACCACAAGCTGTTAGTGATCAAAGATAAGAGACAATACATAAACAAAGGCGCTAATGAAGGTGAACCGATGCAAATCGGTACAGTTAGAGGCCCACTTATCAAAGAAGAACGACAACAAAGACATGACCAAAAATTGTGTTTGTGTTGCAGAAAAAGGGTCACTTTTTGAAGGATTGTACAGTTAAGCCTAAAAAACAGTTCCTAGGGGACGAAGGCTCTGAAAGTGAGACGTTTTAGGGAATCTTAAACACCCGACTACGGTGGAGACTAGTTAGTCAGGTGTGAAAAGACCAGAAGCCTCCCATTGTTTGGCCCAAACCAGCTCCCAGAGAGAATTATATCACTTATATATATCTGTACAGATGGAATGGCAATCATTGGATCGCCCAGTTCTGCTCAAGCTCCTGGTAGATTCGGGTGCCACTGGGAATTTCATTGGTATCGCCTTTGAGAAACAATTTAGGATATTGCTTTGGCTTAAACCCAGTCCTGAGGTAGTTAAAACTATCGATGGGAGCCCTTTGTCCTCAGGCCCAGTCCCCAAGAATAGTTGTGAGTTAGTAATGTGCTTATACTCAAATCTTCAAAAAATCATACAATTCAATTGGATATGTGCTCCCCAATTCAAAGTTATATTAGGAATCCCATGGCTGCAAAAGCATAATCCCACTATAAACTGGGTTACACAAAGTGTTACCTTGTAATCCAAGTTCTGTAAAGACTACTGTTGGGAGGAAACCCACCCAGATAAAGAGATTGATTCAAGCGTAGGAAATGGAAAGAAAGAAGAACCTGAGCTACCGTCAGTATACCAAGATTTTGCAGATGTCTTCGACAAGGGGAAGGCCACTACATTACCACCGCATTGCCCCTTTGACTGTCAGTAAGGGAGAATTCACATTTGCAATAGTATTTAGATGACATGCTGGCCATAGGATTTATAAGACCTTCTAGGTCCCCGGGTTTGTCGCCACTATTTTTCATTTCTAAAAAGGAGGGGAACTTAGGGCTTGCATTGTTTATAGAGCCCTAAACAAGATTACAATCACGAATAGATATGCGTTACCTTTGATCTCAACAAGATTACAATCATGAATAGATATCCATTACCTTTGATCTCAACCCTTATAGATAAGGTTAACAATGCACGCATTTACATGAAATTGGATTTGCGAGGGGCGTACCATCTTGTCAGAGTCCGGGAGGGTGACGGGTGGAAAACACCTTCCGGACAAAATTTGGTTTATATGAGTACCTTGTCATGCCTTTCAGACTCTGCAATGCTCCTAGTGCTGTCCAATATTTCATCAACTAGGCACTATGTGATTTTATTGATCAGCGTGCTGTTGTCTATATTGACAAAATTTCAATCTATTCCAACACCTATGAAGAACATGTTGTGCATGTCAAGGTCATTTCACAAGCCTTCCGAAAACATCACTTCTTTGTGAAAAGAGAAAAATGTAGTTTCCATGTTTAAGAAGTGGAATTCCTCGGGTATATCCAAACTCCAGATGGGGTACAAATGGACCCTAGAAAAGTTTAAGCTATTGCTCAGTGAAGAGCTCCACACAGTGCCATAGAAGTACTAAGCTTCCTAGGGTTTGCCAATATTTATAGACGTTTTATTGATCACTTTTCCACTATTGTAGTTCTCATCATGAAGTTAGTTCGGAAAGGTTTAGTACTGCCGCCATTTTGAAGGACACCCAGATCCTATACAACCAGTTGTTTTACAGACGTATGCCTCTCAAGTAGCGGTGGGTGGAGTCTTGTCTCAACGCGATCCTGGAACCGGTGAGTTCCATCCTGTGGCTTACTTTTCCCACAAATTGAACCCAGCCAAAACTAACTATCAGTAGCAGATTGAGAATTACTAGGAATTAAATGGGCCTCTGAGGAATGGAGGCATTATCTCTTAGAGAGTTTACATGCTATTACCATTTTAACAGATCATAGGAACTTGCAATTCCTCAAGTCCACATGCGCACTCTCTACACAGCAGTTGAGATAGTCTCAATTCTTTAATGATTATGACTTTATTATCCAGTTCCAACCAGGTCGAGAGAATGGAAAAGCAGACACACTTTCTAGGTTAGCTCACACCATTACTGAACAAGTGGAAGAACCACCATTTCTTGCAAGAGGTGCAATGAGAGCAGTAAAGTACAGTAGCCATAGAAACTCTGCAATGCCACACTACGGATATTACTAGTTGTAGGGGATTGAAGTATGTCGAACAAAAGTTATACCTTTCCATAAAAATCCTGCAAGATAAAGCCCTTGAGTGGTGCCATGTTAGTAAACTTGCTGGTCACCCAGGGGAGAAAAAGACAACACTTTTGGTGGCCATCCATATCAAAAGACACAAAGGCCTTTGTAGCAAATTGAGCAATAAGGGACGAGTTCACACTAAGCCTCTGCTGGTCTTTTCCAACCCTTGCCCACACCACCTGCACCTTGGCACACCATACCTTTAGACTTCATGGTAGAATTACCAAAATCTCAGGCTGGGTTCACCACTGTTCTGGTAGTGGTAAATCATTTGACACATTTTATCCCTCTAAAAGCTTTACCCACAGCTATACAATTAGACCATGTATTCCTACAATCAATAGTCCGTCGGCATGGTCCTCCTTCAGTAGTTGTGTCTGACCGAAGACCCACAGTTTGTGTCCAGATTTTAGAAATGCCTTTGTCAGGAATTGGATATGGATGTCCACTTGTCACCAAGTTGTAGTGGATCCTATTTAGTTTTATTGAGAATCAGAAGTTTAGCTTAGCCTTTGGCTTGCAGGCCTGTGCCCCATCACATAGTGACTTTTAACCTATTTTGATGGCTCTGTCTTAGCCTACTTATTTAATTATTTCTTCCAAGACGGCTGCAATGTTTATAGTTAGTAAGATGTTTTTATTTCACATTAACAGTGCCATTCTGTGAACGTGTCACTATCAGCGTCAGCAGAACAAGTGATAGACATAGGTATTCACATTATGTACTTTCCTACTTACGACAGTAACATAATGTACTTTTCAGGGAATTGTTTATATAATTGCTGCCCCAAGCATGATTTCTCATCTATTGTTTAGGAACATACCTGTGTCAGTGGTCCTACAAAATCTGTATAAATACATCTCACAAAGACAAAACAATCAGAGGTATTCCTACCAGATGCCATCAACACTATCTATGCTACATGTCGCCTTGATGCAGACCCAGCCATCGTGTCCTCACGGAGTCTGATCTAGAGATGTAATTCCAAGGTTACGAGGGTTGGGGGGCTCTTCTCATGAACATGGTACTGGCAGAATAGGTTTATCATATCTAGCTCTCTTTAGGTTAGAGATTAGGTCCATCATGCTAGGGTATTAGGGCCTACTTAACACATATTTTACATCTCATGTTTATTGCATGATGGTGGGGGTCTTTCTATTCATGACTCTCATTTTTACAATTCTGCTGCTTGCATTGTTCATTAACCTAATCATTGCAGCCCATGCATTTTATAGTAGGCTGCAGTCTTGTGAAAAAAAACTATTGAAACTTCACCATCTCCTTCAGTACCTGTGCGTGAATGAGACTTGTAGAACTTGTGAGAGAAGGGTAATCTCGTTCAACCATTACTCCCCTGAGATGTCGCACTCTTGAGTTCATGTGTAAAGGATACCACAAATCACCCTTCACTGTTTGTGTTTTTGGTGAGGTACTGCTTGTGAGCCGGGAGGGTTGGGCCGACAGTTGCAACTTTTTGTAGGATTGGCCTAGTTGCCTGCAAACAAAAGTGCTGTCATTCTTAAACCAGCAGTCTTGCCTAGAGCAAGAGTCCAACTATGGCACTCAACGATGGTGCTTTGGCACTAATTGACAGAATCCCTGAGTATTTCTGTCTCACACAAAACACCCTAAGTACCATTATACGGAAACGTCCGTAGTCTTTGGGATAATCCTCCTCAGTTGAACCAGGAACACCCAATTCGGCTGTAGGTTGTTCGAGCTCAAACTCTTAAAAGGACTTTCTCCCCATTTGGTGTTCCATCTTTTTTCCCATTACATAACATGGTTAATGCCATTGACATTCAGAGAATGTCAGACATGCATTAACACTACATCTAATAGCGCATGGCTTAACAGATGAGGCAGGATGTCACTTTCATTGTAGAAGCTAATGAAGCTTACCAAATAGAAACATTCTATTCCAGGGTTATCCTCCCTGAGGAAGATAACACTACATTCAAATTCCACACGTACAGAGTTGCAAACGTACCACACCGGTACCAAGCATACCAGTACCGTGAAATACCGATCATTTATCAGGAACATCACCACACGTAATACAACCCATGAGATTAGGTCCCTTAGCTAATGAAGGACCAACATTGCCACATATACATCACACCCAGATGTACAAAACATGCAGGCAGCTGATCTGCGCAATCTTTACAATGAGCTATTAATATTATACAGACGACTTGTTCAGTTTGTAATGCGAACTCTGAACACAACACCAGCGCGTCCAGCACCACCAGCATATGCTGGATAACAAATGGCCACTACTGGGATTAAGGTGCCCATGGGATGAGAGAAAATCCTGTTCTGGATAGCCCAGAAAACAAATCAGCTGGAAGCTGTGTTTCCCCATACAGGACCACAGGCAAAATATAGAATTCTCACAATGTGCTTGCCCTTCGGGGTTCCCTCAGTGCATGACTGCACCACATGGGGTTCAGTCTTTACTGCAGTATATACTACCATACATGGTACCCCGATACTTGCCAATCTACTGGAAGTGTTAAAACAAATTCAAAATGAACAAGGGGCTGCTCCAGCCCTAGACTTGGGGTTAAAGTGATGCACAACTTTGATGCAGTCTCCTCAATAGTACTTAGTAACATTAAAGGGGAAGTGGGAGCGGGAGCGCCAGCGACTCCAAGAGATTCCACACTTGGAACAGGTGACCCAGGTACTGAAAATTATTTCCGATACCTATATCAGTATAGGATGGGATAGTTTGGGAGCCAAGCCTAAAAGGTCTGAAATTCAGAGTACCACCCTAAGGAAGGTACCAAACATGCACAGGAGGGTTCTAAAAAGCACCAGGATAAACAAAAGCAAAATAAAGACAAACAAAGTTAGAGAGCAGATTCTCTGCACTCAGAGAACTCTGAAAGGAGATATAGTGGGTCATTTGTAGTTTGGCGGGCAGAAAAGCACAGCAGACAGTGATTTGCATGACGGGGCTGGCCAGGGGGCCCCTGCACTGCCCATGCCAAGTGCATGGGCAGCGTGGGCCCCCCCCCCCCCCAGCACCCCCGTCTCCACCAGCCTTTACATGGCAGTGCAATCGCCATGTAAAAGCTAGCGGAGAGAGGGGTTGTAATTGGGACTGCCAGTACTGCCAGGCCATCGGCCTGCTGAAAAGTGGTGGTGCCGACGGTCCGACCGTGGCCTGTTTGGCGGCAGTCAGACCACTACTGCGAGGCTGACAGTCTTCAGACCCCCAGCCTCGCAATGAGGGCTATAATCTCAGAAAGAGAGAAAATATAAAAGCTTCTGACAAATATAATGATTTACGTCCCTCTTGTTCCTTTCAGGATGCACCGGATAGACGTCGCGAGAGAGTGGGACGGTCAGAGCAATGTCCTGACTATGTGAAACAGAAGAAAGACTCACAGCGGTCTTCAGACAAAAAAAGATGACAAGTCCCCCACAACAAAAGCCACAGTTTAAAAAGAAAAAGGTGGTAGCCCTTTCAATTAAAAATGCCAGTATACTTGAGAATATTGCTGAAGAACAAGACGTGGGCAGTGACACTGCTAGACAGCATGTCAGAAGTCATAATATGTATCCAGAGTCTGAAAGATCATTTGGATGTGACATGAACTAGCAAGTTTATTGCAGTCGAGACTACAGATGGGTGCATTCTCCCTCCTGACAGGGTTTATGATTTAAATATCCAGATCGAGGGAGACATAGAGTACACCATTAGTGTAATATTCTGGGATGAACTTAGTTGTGCTATCATATTGGCCAAAAGGGACTGGACTCCTAAACATGTCTATAAGATCCCACATGGGGAAGATGTCATTTTGCCTTCTTTCTCTGATCTTGTTCCAAAGACGGAAAAACAAGCCTACGCTGTCAACTGAACTTTAGCGCAGGCTCCTGCACTATACTACAGCAATGTTGGTTGGGATAAGGATTCTCCTTACCATGTAATACGATTAGATCAACACCCCAGCCTCAGCCCTAATATCCTGTTCAACATAAAGCAAAAGCTCCGGTGAGTGAGATCCTCACTCAGCTTGAGTACCAGGGAGTACTTGAGCCAAGTGTCTCTGCAATGAATAACTCGTTATTCCCCGTTGCAAAACCAGACCATTCGTATAGAATAGCCTTAAATTACAGACACTTAAACTGTCATACACGCACATACGCAATACAAAATTCTCACAGTACAGCACTAATTAACAGTATAGTGTGTGAAAAATACAAAACAACTTTGGATATATCCAATGGTTTCTTCTGCCAAAATGTAGTGTACAAAAGCCGAAACCTGAGTGCATTCTCATTCGGCTCACAAAAATGCTTCTGTTGTTTGCCCCAAGGCTATTAGAACAGCCAAGGGCTGTTCTCAGCCTGTGTAACGTCAATACTGCATGATATTGACCCCGAGGCATTGTCCTATTTGGATGACAGCTATCTCACAGATGATGACCTCAGCATTCATCTTGCCAGGGTCGATCAGATCGTTCTAGGATCCGCAGCCCTTGCCTACAAATTAAATTTTAGGAAAACTAAAATAGCCTTTCTCAGTGTATTGTTCCTAGGATATGAGCTATCAAATGAGGGCAAGAGCCTGGCCACGCACTTTCTGAAAAAATGTGCTAAACTCCAGCCACCCAATACTATCAAGAAACTGCAGTATTTACTTGGTTTCTTTAACTCTGGCGGAAGAATTTAGAGGATTGCAACAGGACATGCTAGAAGCAAAACACTTAGACACACGTGACAACAAAACAAATTTAGCCATCAGAATAATTGCTAATGCCATAGGGTTCACTTATGTCAACTTTAATGAAGACGACACAGTGCCCATTGCATATAAATCACATTTATATACCAATGCAGAACAATGCTTTGTACACAAAGAAACAATTCTGACTGCTGTACAGATGGCTGTCATCAAGGAGAGGCCACTTGCCCAAGGGAAACACATTATTGTTATTACCCCAGTGGCAGCCTGAGGCCTTCACAAAAGCAAGTGTTACTAATGCTAAAGTATTACATCCACGTTGGATACAATAGACAACCTCCCTGACTGCCACTGATGCTGAATACATCTTTGATCTCAAACTTCAAACACAAGAATTTCTCCAGTACGAACAGGAGTACCCCACACCTCTAGACATTTTGCCACTTGACAGATATAATACTGTCATTTATACTGATGGTTCAGCACAACCAGCTATAGGTACTAAACATCAATACTCAGATGCTTGCGCAGCTGTGAGCGGAGTGGTGAAGGATGGTATATTCTACCCTCACAATACCTGCACGCAGGACCTAGGGGACTGTACAGCTTGGCTGACTGAACTCAAAGCCCTTATCTTAGCGCTAGAACATACGGATCCAGCACAACTCACATTGATTGTCTATAATTCGTACTACTGTGTCCAGTCTTACAATGATTACCTTAATCATTGGCAGTTGAACGGGCGCAGAGACTCAAAGGGGAACACCATAAATCACAGGACTCTGTGGGGGAGGGTGGCTGATCTTCAGGATAAGCTTCCTAGTGTTCATGTAGTCCATACATTGGGCCACCAACGTGTAGGTGTACACATTATTGGCAACACTTTAGCTGATGAAGCGGCTGAATCCGCAGTAGATATGGCTTCTGTTGCTGAAGTGACTCATTCCCAGACGAGATTGGATAATGAAATTCTGGCTGCTATGAAAGCTTTGGCTGAAGGCAAGCCTCTCCCTAAAGCATAGCCCACAAAGTATTCTTACCACATCAGTTCACAAAATGTTGCCTATACAACACTTCATGGGGTGGAGATTGAGTGATCCCCAACCAAGACCAGATATCAGACCTAATTAAAGCAGCGCATGAGGGTGTCACTTCTGCTCATGCTGGTGTTGAGGCCACAATACCACTCTTGCAGAAATGCTTCTGGTGGCCAGGTCTATACAAGCAGACCAAGCAATATGTCCTTTGCTGTGTCATTTACCAGCAGGTAAAGGGTTCTAACATCAAACGCCCACCTCGCATATCCCTCTTAGTGTCCAACAAGCCACTACAATGTGTGTACCTGGACTCTTGTGGTCCCTTACAATCTGATGGTGCACACAAATACATCTTAGTCACTGTAGAATATTGTTCTAGATTCATGTGGGTATGACCCCAGCAGTTGGCTGATGCTCAAACTGTTATAAAAGACTTGCTGATCTCTAGTATTAAATCATTTTATTAATTTTACTAATGGTATACAACAGTACCACCCACATCCACTGGCTGGTGGACGAAAAATATAAACAATAAAATGGAAAAAACAGAAAGAGAAAGAAGGAAGACAATCACAACCACACCTGCAATTCAGTATTACTGCCTAATTAGTTTACAACCCCCACCCGTGGGTCAATCCCTACTTCTCCCTGCAATGTGCTCTGTACCTTGGGATGTATGTCTGAACTAGTGAAACGGAGGACACGCAGATAACGTGGGCATGTCAGTTCCCTAAATTCATCAGAAAGATATGTAACACAGGGACCCCACATTTTATCACAAGTGGGTAGGGATCTAGTAGCCACGGCTGTCAGTTTCTCCATCCCCAGTATATCCCACAGCTTGTGTAGCCAGTCTGTATGTGTAGGGATCACCTCTATACCCAAGCAGGCTAAAAGAAGTTGCTTAGCTGCTCCAATCATTAATGTAAAGGCTTTGCCTTTCGGGCTTTGACAGGATATGTCTGTTGATTTGGAAGCACTAGTAGTATGTAACTAGAAAAGCGTGGTAATGTGGTTTCATAAACCTCATCGATAATGTTTAAAATGTTGTCCCAGAAAGAGGCCACTCAGGGCCATTGCCATAAAAGATGTGTCAGTGTACCTAGCTGCCCACAATTACGTCAGCACTGGTCTGTAGTGTCTTTCCACCATGCGGCTACTCGTGCCGGCTTGAAGTACGAGTAATGTGCCATTTTTATCAGGAGTTCTTTGATGTTCATGTTGCGAGCTGTCATTCTCACCCGATGTAACACATCCCGCCATTCCCTTTCTGTAAAGGAACGCCCACATTCATTTTCCCATCTGCGCTTAGCCGGCGTCTGGATTAATTGCTGTGGTTTAATCAGGAAGCCATAAATGTCAGATATGAGCTTCTTATCATTTGTGCGTGTTAATAACCATTTCTGAAAGGAAAGGCATGGCCTGCTCGTGTGTGGTTTAATCCCTGGGGATGCCACCCAATGACTGAGTGCTAGGTACTGCCAATACACTTTTTGTGGGAGATCGTAAGCTGACCGTAGTTGGCTAAAGTCCATAATGCCTCGGGCATCGAAAAGATCTCCAATTCTTTTACAATTGGAGTCCTGCCAGGTCTTGAAAGAGTTTCCAATAAGAGCCGGGGGAAATCAGGGTTGCCGATAAACAGCGTTTGTGGAGATATGTGAGAGGACAAGCCTTTACGTGTCTGTACCCTATCCCAGACATCCATCATGGTTCGCAGGACAGGGGAGATATAAACTCCCTGAGGACGATGCATCCTGGGGTGCCATGGGATCTTCCAAATATCTTGTCCCACCACTGCTTGGTCAATGAAGCACCAGTGTTTCTCAGTGCGTACCCGGGACCATTCCAGTAGGTAGCGTAGTTGGGTGGCTTGGTAATAACTAACTAAATAAGGGACTCCCTGTCCTCCCTCTGACTGCAGAAGGTAAGCCTGTGTTCAAGCCATTCTTGCTTTTTTCCCTGCCCAAATGTATTCTCAAATCAGCTTCTGAATAATGTCAAGAACCCCAGCTGGGGGCTGCAGTGCTAGTGTTTGCATAATGAACAAAACTTTAGGGAGCAGTGTCATCTTTATGGATTCTACTCGTCCCATCCAGGAGAGCCCATAGCCCCTCTACCTGGCTAAGGCTTCCCGTACCTCACTCAGTAGGGAGGTATAGTTACTTTGGGCTGT
Organism: Pleurodeles waltl; assembly: GCF_031143425.1. Taxonomy (NCBI): domain Eukaryota; kingdom Metazoa; phylum Chordata; class Amphibia; order Caudata; family Salamandridae; genus Pleurodeles; species Pleurodeles waltl. The sequence continues at coordinate 854,968,943 of NC_090444.1, forward strand.
TGCGGTTGGGGTAGTGCAAATCTGCAGGCCTAAATACTGCCCTGCTTGCGTGGTCCAATGAAAGGGCAGGGTGGGTTTCATTTCTTCCACCTCTGTCTCTGGCACTGTTAAGTTGAGAATAGAACATTTCAACAAGTTGGCCTTGAACCCAGCCACCATTCCAAAGGCGTTTAGTTCTTCCTGTACCGCCAGGAGCAACACATTTGGTTGTGACAGATAAGCAGGACATCATCTGCATATAGTGCTATTTTATGGTCCCTGCTTCCCATCTGGATGGCACTTATATTCCGGTTTAGACGTATGCGTTCCGCGAATGGTTCCATATGTAAGGAAAATAATAAGGGTGATAGAGGGCTGCCCTGTCTGATCCCTCTGGTGATATGGAAAGGGGTAGATAAGCCTCCATTAACACCCACTCTGGCCTGGGGGAAAGTGTAGTTGCATTGCAGCCATTTACAGAATCTCAGCCCTAAACTGTAACGAAGCAAGACTGCAAACAGGAATTCCCAGTGGACCCAATCAAAGGCCTTCTCTGCATCCAGAAACAGTGATACTGATGGTATGAGGGTTCGCTGCACTTTGTCTAAAAGGTGACAGAACCTCCTACTATTGTCGGCACAGGTTCTCTCTGGGATGAACCCAGTCTGGTCTAGATCTATCAATCCCTGCATATACGGGCTCAGTCCGTTTGCCAGAACACTAGTGAAAAGTTTGGCATCCACGTTCAGTAACGTGATGGGTCTATAGGACGAGCAGAGAGTAGGGTCCCACTTGGGTTTTGGAATGACCGTGATTGTTCCTACTTGCATCGAGGGAGTAAGTGTTCCTGAATTCACAAAGCTGTTAAAAAGCCGTGCCAGTATAGGAGCCAGGAGATCCCCAAACAGTTTATAAAATTCTGCTCCAAACCCATCTTGCCCCGGTGCCTTTCCCATGGAGAGACATTGTATAGCTAGAAAAACTTCAAAGGAAGTAATGTCCTTGTCTAGGGCTGTGGCTGTCAATTGAGGGCTTTGGGGCAAGGGCATTGAATCTAAATAAGCATTTCTTGCTGTTCTCCCGGGTGTAGAGAGAGATGAAAAACTTCCCAAATTCCTTCAGAATGACCCCATCACTTTGAGCGGCTTCGTCGTTCTGGGTCTGAATCGTGTTTACTCGGCGTTGTGTTGCCTGTGCTCGTAATCAATAGGCCAAAAGGCGTCCTGCTCTGTTCCCCCCCAACGTAATACATTTGCCTAGTACGTAGCAGCACATGTTCTGCTGTGTCGATATCTAGGGCCTTCAATTGTTTGCGCGCCACCCCATGCTAGCGTCTTGTGTCCAATGCACCCTTTCCCCTATGCCTCTCACCCGATTCTTTTACCTTGGCTTCCAGTTGCTGACGTTTCTCCTTCCCGGGAGCATTAAAGCGTGCAGCAACGGCTATAAATTTGCCTCTCACCACTGCCTTCAGAGCTTCCCATATCCCAACTATCGAAATCTCCGGTGTGTCATCAAGGGTCATATAAGATCTAATCATGTCCCTTATTTCTGAGAAAATCTCAGCATATGTGAGGAGTTCAGTATTAAGTTGGCATAACCTGGGCCCCTGCCTCGAGTCTGGCACTGCGAGATGTAGTGCAATCAGCACATGATCAGAAAGGGCTGCCACTCCAATCTTTACTTAATCCTGTGTAGGAGACCAGGTATGGCTAAGAAGAGGCCTAGTCTCGCAAATGTCTGGTGTACTGCTGAGAAAAATGTATACTCTCTAAGTGGCGGGTTGTGAGCATGCCACACATCTAGTCAAACCCTCCTCCCACAGCCAGAGCTGATATCCTGTGGCGTATGCTCCCACCTGGCCGTATCTTTGTACTGATCTGTCCATAAGGGTATCAGGAGCCACATTAAAATTGCCTCCTATAAGAACATCTGTGTGTTTTGTAGTCAGTACCCGTCCAACAGCTTCTCTAAGAAACTCTTCTTGATGTTCATTAGGGCCATAGATACATGCCACTGTTAGTTTATACCTATGCATCTCTATATTTAAGGAGATGAGTCTTCTGTTCATCTTAGCTTGACTACCCATCACCTTCCCTGGTGAATGTGTAGCTAGTAAAATCGCACCCCCTCCGTTTCCCTGGCCCTGAAGAGTGAAATTGTCTATCGAACCAGGATCTCAATTGTTTCCAGGCTGTTCGCAGCAAATGTGTTTCCTGAATCAGACATATGTCACATTTAGACTCCCTAAAGAGTAAAAGTAAAGCTCACCTCCTCACTAGAGCATTGAGGCCTCTAACATTGAGACTAAGTACCTCAATAGCCATGTGTGTGGGGTAATATAGCACAGGTGTATTCTTGGGTGCTTAGCCTGCATTTAGATTAATTATCTGCAGTATTCGTACTAGTATCAAAAGATAAGGTGTGACAGAAACCGTCAGTACTCCATAAAATAGTACAAACATGTAAACAAACATTAAACCAATCAAGTTCAATGGGGGGGTACATCCTACTGTACCAAGTCGGTCTCCAGTCCGTCATCTCGGTATCTCGCCCAGTATATTCCTGTTTGCAGGGTCTAAGGAGGAGGTCTCCCCCTCGTTTACTATTTTGTCTCCGCAAAGGTCTATTCTGCAAGTCTTTAGCTGTCTGCTTCTGTCTCAGAGACACTCTCTTGGTGTCTCAAGCTGCGCAACAGGTCCAGTCTCTCCCTCCTGCTTTCAGTTTCCGATGGTTTATGGGTTTTCCCTCTGCGTAGTTGAGATTCGCACCCACGATTTCCAGCGTCTAGGCGTGCAGCCTGGTCTGAGTCACCGGCTGAGAGACGGTCTCGCTCCACAGACATGTCTGGGAGGGATTCCACCTCCTCCATAGTGCTGATAGTGTACGTTTCATTTTGCCATACAAATTGTAGCTTGAAGGGGTGACCCCACTTGTAGCGAATGCCTTTTCCTTGAGCACGGTTGTGATAGGTCACAGGGCCGACTTGCTGATCTTTATTGGTACATATGCGGTTGCAGCATTCCATTCAGATCAGGGCCCTGTCTTTGCCTCTAAGGCATTCAGGGACACCATGGGGATGATGGGTGTTGACCTCCATTACTCCTTACCCTACCATCCCGAGGGAAATTCAGTCGTGGAGAGGAAGAATCGAGATCTAAAGCAGTCCTTAAAAGCAAAAGTATTAGGTTCAGGTCACAGTTCATTTCATCACTGTTGGACATAGCCCTTTTGGCAGGTTCTGACTTTTAGCCTCCTTCCTCCTATTTTGTCTGACCTCTCGGTGTTTGCTCTAGGACTCTGAGCATTTTATGTCTGCTGATCAGTGCTAAAGTGCAGGTGCTCTCCCTTCTAAAGTTGGTATGATTGGCTTATTCCTAATTGGCATATTTAATTTACCCTTGTACAGTGGTATCTCTACACCCAGGGCCTGTAAATTAAATGCTACGAGTAGGCCTGCAGCGCTGCTTGCGCCACCCACTTAAGTAGCCTTTCAAACCTGTCTCAGGCCTGCTAGCGCAGGGCCTGTGTGCACAGTTTTCTGCCACTGGGACCTGGCATCTAAATTTACTTGCCAGGCCCAGAACTCCCCTTTTACTAAATGTAAGTCACCTCTAAGGTAGGCCCTAATTAGCCCTATGGGCAGAGTGCTATGTATGTAGAAAGCAGGGCATGTACCTAGTAGCGTGGTCTGTCCTGGTAGTGACAAACAGCCTATTTGGTTTCTCAATGCTGTGAGTGCTGCCTTCTCATAAGATTGCATTGGAAATGCCCTGCCTTAGGTCTTGTGGGTACTGTCGGATTTATGAGGGGTAGCATAAGCATGTTTGGTATGGTATAGTTGTAAAGGTAGTGAGAAATGCTGCTTACTGGTGTAAGTGGATTTTTTATTACTATTACAAAAATGCCACTTCTAGAAAGTGAGCATTTCTCTGTGCTTATGACTTTGGTGTTTTGCTGCTTGACTCCAATCCACATCTGGGCAGAGTGACATTACCTTTCAGACAGCCTGTACACAGGGGGGGTGCTGGAGGTGTGTCAAAGGCGTACCTGCATTTTGAATAGGCTTTCTGGGCTGGAGAAAGGAGAGACGGGGCACAAATGCATCTGTAAAGGCTGTGCCCTGGCCTCACACAAACGGGTTGTTTACCCCCAAATGATGTTTGGAGCCTGTGCTGGAGGAGAGAGGGGGCACTCCCAGAACCAGTTGCAACTGGTTGGAACCTCCTCTCCCCTTCTTTGTGAAACCATTGCAAAACTGAATATAAGTACAGGGGATTTCCCCCCACAATTTGGAGACACTCTGAACTTAGTTGTACCTGGACAAGGAATGCTGCTGGAGGGACTCCCCAGGAACTGCCTTGGACTGCTGCTGCTGTGCTGAGCTATGACCTGTCTGGTCACTTGGAGGAACTGCCACTGACTGAATCCCCCTTGTACTGACCTGCTGCTGGGCCCTACCGCCCTATGCTCCATCTTAGGTCCCCCAGAGGTTGGGTGCTGTGCCCCTGCCCTCTGCAACCTTGGACTTGCTTGCAGCGCATGGAGAGTGCTTCACTTGTCCCGCAAAGCACCTTGTGAGCGCCTTCTACCCCTTGCCAGAGAGTGTGAGGAAGGCTGGATGTGCCCCTGTCAAAGCGCATGGGGATCTCTTCTACTTAGTCTTTGTAAGCACGTTGGAGGTTCTTTTTTTTCTTTCTGCCCCCTCATGCTTGGTATGCTTTTCATCTGTGTGCCTGGAAATCACCGCCGCAGCCCAAGCGTGCTGTTTACTGGAAGTGCGCTGGTTGATGCCCCTGGGGCACGGGGAAAGTGGAATTGGAGCGAGTGCACTCTTATCTGTGCCCCAGGGGAAGGGTCGCTCTGTGGAGCTCTCTCGGGGCACCAGAAGGGCCTAACTTAGGGTCAATCACCGCTGCAGCCCAGGCGGCCTCTGCTCTGTGTTGGGAAGGAAGCCTCATCGGAGGCTCCCTGCCCCACCATGCCCCTAGCAGTTTTGGTGGACAGGCAGGGGGGAAGAAAGCCTCATCAGAGGCTCCCCCTGCCCCATCAGAGCCCCTGATTGCCCTTTGAAGGACGCAGGTGGGATGGAAGCCTCGCCGGAGGCTCTCCACACCGCGTGGTTCTTCTTTGTTTGTTTGGCCCCATATTGTTGTGCTGACTTTGCCCCCCCCCCTTTTCTGGAGGGCCAGTTGTGGCTCAGAGGGGCCCCCTGAGATCACAGGTCCAAGGAGAGGTCCAAAATAAAAGCAGGAGGGGATGCGTTCTGCTGACCTCCACCTAATTACCACAAGGCCCCGGTTTGATGTGGAGGAGCACCAGGGGCCCCCTCTTTGTGCTTCTTGGCAGTGGAAGGGCCCTGTCATCAAAAACAGGCACTCTGGCAGACATACATATTCTCTTCTTATGTTCCTGGTTTGGACATTATGGACTGAAATGTCTTCTTGTCTGTTTTGATGATGTGCCATATATGTGCTGATGTCCCTTTTATGGGCTTTCTATGCTGATATGTTTTTACTACTTGCCATATATTTTAGAATGTTCCTGGTATGTGCATCTATGACAAGTGCATTTCCCTAGTAATGTGATTCCTGGCTACTGATTATGTTGCTGAATAATGAGTAACGTGTGTTAGGTATGACTACTGCTGATTTCTACAGAGTAACTATTGTGTAACGTTCTGACAACTGCTTGGGTAGCAGGATGTTACTGACATGTTGTGTTTGGTCTAATAATTTTGTTGTATACAATACAATTTTATTTTTATATATCTTGGTGTTGTGTTTCCTTTCTGGTGGTGATAGTGCGTCATGTGTGTTGTGTGTGTTGTGCTAACACTTTACACATTGCCTCGGGGATAAGCCTGACTGCTCATGCCAAGCTACCAAGGGGGTGAGCAGGGGTTATCTTGGGTGTGTAATTCTCTCACCCTGACTAGACTGGGTGGGTTTTGCCTGGCTTAGGAGCATATCCTAGCCAACCAAAACCCCCATTTCTAACCATCACCTATATGGGGTCCAGAGAGCACTGAATAATCTGCCAAGATGGTCCTTGGGAGGACGCAATCCTTATGAGGTTCTCTTTGGGATACCTATGTATGTCCCAGATCTAAAAGGCCCTGGTTTGGTGGCAGCAGATACACCTTTTGACATAAATGAACATCTCCCTGTCTTACTGGAGCTTCAACAATTTCTTGATGTTAATTCATCCACCAGTGCTACCACCTTAGGAATAAGGGATTTGTCAACAACCTCTACAGGCTGGGTTCCTTAAGTTGGGGATCTGGTTTGTGAGAAGATTGCTGTGAAGAAGGAATTGAGTCCATCATACAGAGCACCAGTCCCAGTCCTGGGAATACAATGCACCAGCCGATGCCTGGCACTAAAGTAAACAGATTGGTCTCCATCGACAACATCAAACTACACCATGCGGCCGATCCTGCACAGTAGACCCAGAGGTCCCTTGGGTAGTTCCCAGTCCCCTCTCACTACCCAACAGGATATACTTCTTCAACAAAGAAACAACAACTCTTCTGACTACACCAGCATGCACAACAATGATACGGAGGCCTCCTCCAGCATGGGGAGTGCGGAAAATGACCTTCTGTTAATTCCTGTCACCAACTCTCAACAAGACCTGTCCAAGATGTGGCTGTATTCTACTGCAACACAACACAAACTGATGACATTGTCTACTATGAACCTCCATGTGAAGTGGATCCATAAACCAGTAATGCATCGGCTCCTGAGTTTGCAGCGATTGCTTCTGGTTTGTTTGTTTGTTTTTATTGACATATCAAAACATAAAATCTCATAGTCAAACAAGAATCACAAGTCCTTCCCCAGCCTAGCTATGTATCTGATGAAATTATTTTCTTTGACCTGTAGAATGTTCTGCTGGCTACTGAAACCCCACAATTCTGCTCTATATAGGGCAGCTCCTCTAGCCTGGGCCTTGTAGATTTTCACAAAGGGGTTTAATGGGGGACAACATATATACAGTGAAATATGGGGGTAACATGCCAGGCAAGACGGTACTTTCCTACATGCACTCTTCCAGGATTTCCTTCGTGCACAACCAAGCCTGGGTCCCTGGCACTCCGTCCTGCAGTGCACAACCTTCTGAGTTGTCCTCCGGCGTTGTGGGACTCCCTTTTGTAACTTCGCGTGGACTCCGGTTCACTCTTCTTCCAAGTGCCTGTTGGGGTACTTCTACGGGTGCTGCCTGCTTCTGTGAGGGCTCTCTGAGTTGTTGTGTGCCCCCTCTGTCTCCTCCTCCAAAAGGCGACCTCCTGATCCTTCCTGGTCCTCAGAAGCACCCAAAAACTTCTACCGCGACCCTTGCAGCTAGCAAGGCTTGTTTGCGGTCTATTTGCATGGGAACACCTCTGCAAGCTTCATCGCGACGTGGGACATCCGTGATCCAAAGGAAAAGTTCCTAGTCCTCTTCTTTCTTGCAGAACTCCAAGCTTCTTCCAACCAGTGGCAGCTTCCTTGCCCCTTCAGCTGGGGATTCCTGGGCTCCTGCCCCCGCTGGACACTGTCACGACTATTGGAGTTGGTCCCCTTGTCTTACAGGTCCTCAGGTCTGGAAATCCGTTGTCAGTGCACTGCTGGTGTTTGCTGTTCTTGCAGAATCCCCCTATCATGACTATTGTGCTCTCTTGGGGTAGTAGGTGTACTTTACTCCTACTTTTCAGGGTTTTGGGGTGGGGTATCTTGGACACCCTGACTGTTTTCTTACAGTCCCAGAGACCCTCTACAAGCTCACATAGCTCTGGGGTCCATTCGTGATTCGAATTCCACTTTTGGAGTACATGGTTTGTGTTGTCCCTATACCTATGTTCTCCTATTGCAAACTATTGTAATTCTACACTGTTTTCATTACTTTTCTGACTCTTACTTACCTATTTTGGGTTTGTGTACATATAAATTGTGTATATTACTTACCTTCTTACTGAGGGTACTCACTGAGATACTTGTGGCATATTGTCATAAAACTAAAGTACCTTTATTTTTAGTAACTCTGTGTATGGTGTTTTCTTATGATATTGTGCATATGACACCAGTGGTATAGTAGGAGCTTTGCATGTCTCCTAGTTCAGCCTAAGCTGCTCTCCATAGCTACCTTCTATCAGCCTAAACTGCTAGAAACACCTCTCTTCTACTAATAAGGGATAACTGGACCTGGCACAAGGTGTAAGTACCTCTGGTACCCACTACAAGCCAGGCCAGCCTCCTACAGTGCACAGAAGCCGGAGCAGCTGCAAATCACGCAGTACACAGCTTTGCAGTCTGGCGTGGGGAAGCAAGGACTTACCTCCACCAAACTTGGACTGAAGAGTCACTGGACTGTGGGAGTCACTTGGACAGAGTTGCTGTGTTCCAGGGATCACGCTCGTCAGGATGAGAGAGGACCCAGAGGACCGGTGATGCAGTCTTTTGGTGCCTGCGTTAGCAGGGGGAAGATTCAGTCAACCCACTGGAGATTTCTTCGGAGCTTCTGGTGCAGGGTGAAGACAGGCTACCCCCAGAGCATGCACCACCTGGAAACAGTCGAGAAAGCCGGCAGGACGAGGCGCTACAATGTTGCTGATAGTCATCTTTGCTACTTTGTTGCTGTTTTGCAGGTGTCCTGGAGCAGTCAGCTTTCGATCCTTGGTAGAAGTCGAAGAGGGAGATGCAGAGGAACTCTGGTGAGCTTTTGCATTCGTTATCTGAAGAATTCCCCAAAGCAGAGACCCTAAATAGCCAGAAAAGGAGGTTTGGCTACCAAGGAAGGAGGATTGGCTACCAAGAGAGGTAAGAGCCTATCAGAAGGAGCCTCTGACGTCACCTGCTGGCACTGGCCACTCAGAGCAGTCCAGTGTGCCCCCAACACCTCTTTTTCCAAGATGGCAGAGGTCTGGGACACACTGGAGGAGCTCTGGACACCTCCCAGGGGAGGTGCAGGTCAGGGGAGTGGTCACTCCCCTTTCCTTTGTCCAGTTTCGCGCCAGAGCAGGGGCTAAGGGGTCCCTGAACCGGTGTAGACTGGCTTATGCAGAATTGGGCACATCTGTGCCCAACAAAGCATTTCCAGAGGCTGGGGGAGGCTACTCCTCCCCTGCCTTCACACCATTTTCCAAAGGGAGAGGGTGTCACACCCTCTCTCAGAGGAAGTTCTTTGTTCTGCCATCCTGGGCCAGGCCTGGCCGGACCCCAGGAGGGCAGCTGCCTGTCTGAGGGGTTGGCAGCAGCAGCAGCTGCAGTGAAACCCCAGGAAGGGCAGTTTGGCAGTACCAGGGTCTGTGCTACAGACCACTGGGATCATGGGATTGCGCCAACTATGCCAGGATGGTATAGAGGGGGCAATTCCATGATCATAGACATGTTACATGGCCATATTCGGAGTTACCATGGTGAAGCCACATATAGGTAGTGACCTATATGTAGTGCACGCGTGTAATGGTGTCCCCGCACTCACAAAGTTCAGGGAATTGGCTCTGAACAATGTGGGGGCACCTTGGCTAGTGCCAGGGAGGTACTGGTAATGGGAGTGGTCACTCCCCTTTCCTTTGTCTAGTTTTGCGCCAGAGCAGGGCTGGGGGATCCCTGAACCGGTGTAGACTGGCTTATGCAGAGATGGGCACCATCTGTGCCCATGAAAGCATTTCCATCGGCTGGGGGAGGCTACTCCTCCCCAGCCCTTCACACCTATTTCCAAAGGGAGAGGGTGCAACACTCTCTCTCAGAGGAAATCCTTTGTTCTGCCTTCCTGGGCCAGGGCTGCCTGGACCCCAGGAGGACAGAAACCTGTCTAAGGGGTTGGCAGCAGCAGCAGCTGCAGTGGAGACCCCGGAAAGGCAATTTGGCAGTACCCGGGTTCTGTGGTAGAGACCTGGGGGGTCATGGAATTGTCCCCACAATTCCATGATCTTAGACATGTTACATGGCCATGTTCGGAGTTACCATTGTGACGCTATACATAGGTAGTGACCTACGTATAGTGCACATGTGTAATGGTGTCCCCGCACTCACAAAGTCCGGGGAATTTGCCCTGAACTATGTGGGGGCACCTTGGCTAGTGCCAGAGTGCCCACACACTGAGTAACTTGGCACCCAACCTTCACCAGGTGAAGGTTAAACATGTAGGTGACTTATAAGTTACTTATGTGCAGTGGTAAATGGCTGTGAAATAACATGGATGTTATTTCACGCAGGCTGCAGTGGCAGGCCTGTGTAACAATTGTAAGAGCTCCCTATGGGTGGCAAAAGAAATGCTGCAGCCCATAGGGATCTCCTTGAATCCCAATACCCTGGGTACATCAGTACCATATACAAGGGAATTATATGGGTGTACCAGTATGCCAATGAGAATTGATAAATTTAGTCACTAACCTGTTAGTAACAAATTTGGAAAGCAGAGAGAGCATAAAAACTGAGGTTCTGGTTAGCAGAGCCTCAGTGATACAGTTAGGCACCACACAGGGAACACATACAGGGCACATACTATGAGCACTGGGGCCCTGTCTGGCAGGGTCCCAGTGACACAAGGACTAAAACAACATACATACAGTGAAATATGGGGGTAACGTGCCAGGCAAGATGGTACTTTCCTACACAACCCCCTCCCCCCCCAAAACGAAGGACAATAAGACTAGCCATGACCTGATGAGTCTTCATTGTCTAAGTGGAAATATCTGGAGAGTCCATCTGCATTGGAGTGGGTACTCCCAGGTCTATGTTCCACTGTATAGTCCATTCCCTGTAGACATATGGACCACCTCAACAATTTATGGTTTTCACCTTTTGTTTGTTTTAGCCAGAGTAGAGGTTTGTGGTCTGTCTGAACAATAAAGTGAGCGCCAAACAGGTATGGCCTCAACCTTTACAGTGCCCTGTCCACAGCAAAGGCCTCCCTCTCTATGGCAGACCAACGCTTTTCTCTAGGGGTCAACCTTCTGCTGATAAAAGGAACTGGTTGATCCTGGCCCTCAGAATTCAGTTGTGATAAGACTGCCCCTACCCCTAATTCAGATGCATCAGTTTGAACAATGAATTTCTTGGAGTAACATGGGCTTTTTAGGACAGGTGCAGAGCACTTGGCCTGTTTGAGCTCCTCAAAAGCTTTCTGACAGCTAGCTGTCCATAACACCTTCTTAGGCATTTTCTTACTTGTAAGATCATTAAGAGGGGCTGCTATGGAACCATCATTTTTTAATGAATCTCCTGTAATACCCTGTGAGGCCTAAAAAGGCTCTCACCTGGGTCTGAGTTGTAGGGGGAACCCAATCCATGATTGTCTGGATTTTCCCCTGTAGTGGTGCAATCTGTTCTCCACCTACCAGGTGGCCCAGATAAACCACTTTTCCCTGCCCTATTTGGCACTTTGAGGCCTTGATAGTGCGGCCTGCCTTTTGCAGGGCCTCCAAAACTTTCCAAAGGTGGACCAGGTGCTCATCCCAGGTTGAGCTAAAGACAGCAATATCATCAAGATATGCTGCACTGAAAGCCTCCAACCCTTGCAGGACTGTGTTCACCAACCTCTGAAAAGTGGCAGGTGCATTATTCAAACCAAAGGGCATTACTGTGAATTGATAGTGCCCTCCTATAGTCGAAAATGCAGTCTTTGGTTTAGCATCTTCTGCCAATTTGATCTGCCAATACCCTGCAGTCAAATCAAAAGTGCTAAGATACTTGGCAGATGCCAGAGTATCAATTAGCTCATCTGCCCTGGGTATAGGGTGAGCATCAGTTTTTGTTACCTGATTGAGACCTCTGTAATCTACACAAATCCTCATCTCCCTTTTTCCATCTTTTGTGTGAGGTTTTGGTACAAGCACAACTGGGCTAGCCCATGGGCTTTTAGAAGGCTCAATCACTCCCAGGTCCAACATTTTTTCCACCTCTTGTTTAATGCAGTCTCTGACATCGTCAGGCTGCCTATAAATTTTACTTTTGACAGGCAGGCTGTCTCCAGTATCAATTGTGTGTTCACACCAGGATGTTGTACCTGGCACAAATGAAAAGAGGTCAGATATTTGTCCTAGGAGACTGATGCAGTTGTCTTTTTGTTCTGCAGTCAGACAATCTGTCAAAACTTCTCCCTCCACTAAGACATCTGCTTCAGTGGTGGAAAAGAGATCAGGGAGAGGGTCACTCTCTTCTTCCTGTCCCTCATCTGTTGCCCTGAGTAGGGTGAGATCAGCCCTGTCATAGTAGGTGTAGGAGGCTGGACTGGCTTGTAGTGAGTACCAAGGGGTACTTGCACCTTGCACCAGGCCCAGTTATCCCTTATTAGTGTATAGGGTGTCTAGCAGCTTAGGCTGATAGATAATGGTAGCTTAGCAGAGGAGCTTAGGCTGAACTAGGAGACGTGTGAAGCTACTACAGTACCACTTAGTGTCATATGCACAATATCATAAGAAAACACAATACACAGTTATACTAAAAATAAAGGTACTTTATTTTTATGACAATATGCCAAAGTATCTTAGAGTGTACCCTCAGTGAGAGGATAGGAAATATACACAAGATATATATACACAATAGCAAAAATATGCAGTATAGTCTTAGAAAACAGTGCAAACAATGTATAGTTACAATAGGATGCAATGGGGACACATAGGGATCGGGGCAACACAAACCACATACTCCAAAAGTGGAATGCGAACCACGAATGGACCCCAAACCTATGTGACCTTGTAGAGGGTCGCTGGGACTATTAGAAAATAGTGAGAGTTAGAAAAATAACCCTCCCCAAGACCCTGAAAAGTGAGTGCAAAGTGCACTAAAGTTCCCCTAAGGATAAAGAAGTCGTGTTAGAAGAATAATGCAGGAAAGACACAAACCAACAATGCAACAACGCTGGATTTCCAATCTGGGGTACCTGTGGAACAAGAGGACCAAGTCCAAAAGTCACAAGCAAGTCGGAGATGGGCAGATGCCCAGGAAATGCCAGCTGCGGGTGCAAAGAAGCTTCTACTGGACAGAAGAAGCTGCGGTTTCTGCAGGAACGCAAAGGGCTAGAGACTTCCCCTGTGGAGGACGGATCCCGCTCGCCTTGTAGAGTCGTGCAGAAGTGTTTTCCCGCCGAAAGAACGCCAACAAGCCTTGCTAGCTGCAAATCGTGCGGTTAGCGTTTTTGGACGCTGCTGCAGCCCAAAAGGGACCAGGAGGTCGCAAATTGAACCAGGAGGTAGAGGGGACATCGTGCAAGACAAGGAGCCCTCTTAGCAGCAGGTAGCACCCGGAGAAGTGCCAGAAACAGGCACTACAAGGATGCGTGAAACAGTGCTCACCCGAAGTTACACAAAGGAGTCCCACGTCGCCGGAGAACAACTTAGGAGGTCGTGCAATGCAGGTTAGAGTGCCGTAGACCCAGGTTGGACTGTGCAGAAAGGATTTCCGCCGGAAGTGCATGGAGGCCAGAGTAGCTGCAAAAGTCGCGGTTCCCAGCAATGCAGTCTAGCGAGGTGAGGCAAGGACTTACCTCCACCAAACTTGGACTGAAGAGTCACTGGACTGTGGGGGCCACTTGGACAGAGTTGCTGGATTCGAGGGACCTCGCTCGTCGTGCTGAGAGGAGACCCAAGGGACCGGTAATGCAGCTTTTTGGTGCCTGCGGTTGCAGGGGAAGATTCCGTCGACCCACGGGAGATTTCTTCGGAGCTTCTAGTGCAGAGAGGAGGCAGACTACCTCCACAGCATGCACCACCAGGAAAACAGTCGAGAAGGCGGCAGGATCAGCGTTACAGAGTTGCAGTAGTCGTCTTTGCTACTATGTTGCAGTTTTGCAGGCTTCCAGCGCGGTCAGCAGTCGATTCCTTGGTAGAAGGTGAAGAGAGAGATGCAGAGGAACTCGGCTGAGCTCTTGCATTCGTTATCTAAAGTTTCCCCAGAGACAGAGACCCTAAATAGCCAGAAAAGAGGGTTTGGCTACTTAGGAGAGAGGATAGGCTAGCAACACCTGAAGGAGCCTATCACAAGGAGTCTCTGACGTCACCTGGTGGCACTGGCCACTCAGAGCAGTCCAGTGTGCCAGCAGCACCTCTGTTTCCAAGATGGCAGAGGTCTGGAGCACACTGGAGGAGCTCTGGACACCTCCCAGGGGAGGTGCAGGTCAGGGGAGTGGTCACTCCCCTTTCCTTTGTCCAGTTTCGCGCCAGAGCAGGGCTAAGGGGTCCCCTGAACTGGTGTAGACTGGCTTATGCAGAATTGGGCACATCTGTGCCCAAGAAAGCATTTCCAGAGGCTGGGGGAGGCTACTCCTCCCCTGCCTTCACACCATTTTCCAAAGGGAGAGGGTGTAACACCCTCTCTCAGAGGAAGTCCTTTGTTCTGCCATCCTGGGCCAAGCCTGGCTGGACCCCAGGAGGGCAGATGCCTGTCTGAGGGGTTGGCAGCAGCGGCAACTGCAGTGAAACCCCAGGAAGGGCAGTTTGGCAGTACCAGGGTCTGTGCTACAGACCACTGGGATCATGGGATTGTGCCAACTATGCCAGGATGGTATAGAGGGGGCAATTCCATGATCATAGACATGTTACATGGCCATATTCTGAGTTACCATTGTGAAGCTACATATAGGTAGTGACCTATATGTAGTGCACACGTGTAATGGTGTCCCCGCACTCACAAAGTCCGGGGAATTGGCCCTGAACAATGTGGGGGCACCTTGGCTAGTGCCAGGGTGCCCTCACACTAAGTAACTTTGCACCTAACCTTTACCAGGTAAAGGTTAGACATATAGGTGACTTATAAGTTACTTAAGTGCAGTGTAAAATGGCTGTGAAATAACGTGGACGTTATTTCACTCAGGCTGCAGTGGCAGGCCTGTGTAAGAATTGTCAGAGCTCCCTATGGGTGGCAAAAGAAATGCTGCAGCCCATAGGGATCTCCTGGAACCCCAATACCCTGGGTACCTCAGTACCATATACTAGGGAATTATAAGGGTGTTCCAGTAAGCCAATGTAAATTGGTAAAAATAGTCACTAGCCTGTTAGTGACAATTTGGAAAGAAATGAGAGAGCATAACCACTGAGGTTCTGATTAGCAGAGCCTCAGTGAGACAGTTAGTCACTACACAGGTAACACATTCAGGCACACTGATGAGCACTGGGGCCCTGGGTTACCAGGGTCCCAGTGACACATACAACTAAAACAACATATATACAGTGAAAAATGGGGGTAACATGCCAGGCAAGATGGTACTTTCCTACAGTAGGGTTTCAGGCGGTTGACATGAATCACCCTAAGGGGACTCCTGGCAGTGCCCAGGTCTACCAAATAGGTAACCTCACCCTTTTTCTCAACAATTAGATGGGGTCCACTCCATTTGTCTTAGAGTGCTCTTGGGGCCACAGGCTCCAATACCCACACCTTCTGTCCTGGTTGGTACTGGATCAGAACAGCCTTCTGGTCATGCCATTGCTTTTGCAGCTCCTGGCTGGCCTCAAGGTTTTTACTGGCCTTTTTCATGTACTCAGTCATTCTGGATCTTAGGCCAAGTATATAATCCACTATGTCCTGTTTAGGAGCTTTTAAAGGTTGTTTCCAACCCTCCTTCACAAGAGTGAGTGGACCTCTTACAGGGTGCCCAAAGAGGAGTTCAAAGGGGTTGAAGCCCACTCCTTTCTGGGGCACCTCCCTGTACGCAAAAAGAAGGCAAGGTAACAGGACATCCCATCTCCTCCAGAGTTTTTCAGGGAGTCCCATTATCATACCTTTGAGAGTTTTATTAAACCTCTCTACCAGTCCATTAGTCTGTGGATGGTAAGGAGTGGTGAACTTGTAGGTAACACCACACTCCTTCCACATTACTTTCAAGTATGCAGACATGAAGTTGCTACCTCTGTCTGACACTATCTCTTTAGGAAAACACACCCTGGAAAAGATTCCCAGGAGGGCCTTTGCCACTGCTAGGGTTGTAGTGGTCCTTAGGGGAATTGCTTCAGGATATCTTGTGGCATGGTCCACAACCACCAAGATAGCCTATTGCCTGAAGCAGTAGGAGGGTCAAGGGGGCCAACTATGTCAATCCCTACCCTTTCAAAGCGCACCCCAACCACTGGAAGTGGAATTAGAGGGGCCTTTGGAGTGCCACCAGTCTTGCCACTGGCTCGGCAAGTCACACAAGACTTGCAAAAATCTTTGGTGTCCTCTGACATCCTAGGCCAGTGAAACAAGGGGACAAGTCTTTCCTATGTTTTGATCTTGCCCAAATGCCCAGCCAAAGGAATGTCATGTGCAAGAGTTAGGAGGAACTCTCTGTATTGCAGGGGAATGACCAATCTCCTGGCTGCTCCAGGTTTTGGGTCCCTTCCCTGTGTGTAAAAGAGGTTGTCCTCCCAGTAAACTCTATGGCTGTCACTGACATCCCCATTTTGCTGTTTGACAGCTTGCTGTCTGAGACCCTCTAATGTGGGACAGGTTTGCTGTGCCCCACTCAGCTCTTCCCTGGCAGGCCCCCCTACACCCAAAAGCTCAGCAGTGTCTGCTGCCAGCTCATTTGGTGAAGGTTCTGCACAGGGAAGAAATTCCTTTTCCTCAGAAGGGGAATCATCTGTAGAGTGAGGGATAGTGGGGAAGGATTTGCCCTTGCTACCCCTAGCTTTAGGGAGCATTTGGTCCATTGTTCCAAGATCCAAGTTACCCTGTCCTTTTTGCTTTTTGGCCTGAGCCCTGGTTAAAGCAAAAATATGCCCAGGAATGCCCAGCATTGCTGCATGAGCCTCCAACTCCACTTCTGCCCAAGCTGATGTCTCTAAATCATTCCCTAGTACACAGTCAACAGGTAAATCTGGGGCAACCACAACTTTCTTTGGACCAGTAGCCCCCCCCTCCCCAGATGAGATTCACAACAGCCATGGGGTGGCTAAGAGTGTTGTTATGAGCGTCTGTCACTTGGTACTGCTGACCAAGTAGGTGTTGTTCAGGGTGGACCAGTTTCTCTATCACCATAGTTACACTGGCTCCTGTGTCCCTGTAGGCCTGAACCTAAACACGATTTATTAGGGGAAGTTGCTTGTACTTATCCATATTAAAGGGACAAGCAACCATGGTGGCCAAATCAATGGCACCTTCAGAGACTAAAACAGCCTCTGTGGTCTCCCTAACAAGACCAACCCCAACTACATTGCCAATAGTGCGCCCAGCTACACCCTTGAATTGGCTATTAGTAGGTTTCCCACCACCACTGCTATTACTAGGGGCACTAGAATGTGCAGTAGGGGTTGTGGTGGTGGGAAGTTTGATGTTTTTCTTTGGACAACTGGAATCAGTTGCCCAATGGCCTTTGACTTTACACAAATAACACCAAGGCTTTTTAGGTTGATATTTGGAAGAGGATTTGGACCCACCACCCTCAGAGGATTTTTGTGGGCCTGATGAAGACTCAGAATGTTTACTTGTGTCCCCACCCTTCTCAGAAGACTTACCATCCTTCTTCTTGCCATCCTTGTCACCCCCTGTATGAAGTTTTCTGTTCACCCTTGTTCTGACCCACTTGTCTGCCTTCTTTCCCAATTCTTGGGGAGAGGTCAGATCCGAGTCCACTAGGTATTGGTGTAACAAGTCAGACACACAGTTGTTCAGAATATGCTTTCTCAGAATAAGATTATACAGGCTTTCATAGTCAGATACCTTACTGCCATGTAACCACCCTTCCAAGGCCTTCACTGAACAGTCCACAAAATCTGTCCAGTTTTGGGAGGACTCTTGTCTGGTGTCTCTGAACTTAATCCTGTATTGTTCAGTGGTTAAGCCAAATCCATCCAAGAGTGCATCCTTCAATACTGTGTAATTGTTAGCTTCACTTTCTCTAACAGTAAGGAGCCTATCCCTACTCTTTCCAGTGAAAGATAGCAACAGAATAGCAGCCCACTGCCTTTGAGGGACCATCTGTACCATACAGGCCCTCTCAAGTGCAGCAAACCACTTGTTGATGTCATCCCCCTCCTTGTAATGGGGACTAACTTGTGCAGATTCCTGGAATCATGCTCTCTAACAGGATTACTATCAGGAATACTGCTGCTGCCACCATGGGGTCCTAACCCCATACTCTGTCTTTCCTTCTCAATGTCTAGGGATTACCTATCTAAGGCCAGCTGTTGCTGTATAAGCTTCAGTCTGGTCTCTTCAACCCTCAACTTTTTGAGTTCCCTTTCTAACAAGTTATCCTCAGGGTGGGTGGGTTGGGAATGCTTTGACACAGATGACAAATGGGAAACTTCAGAGGGGGACCTGTCCCTAACTGTCTGGACCCTGGTAACCTGGCCTACCTGGCCTGACCAGAATAAAGGATTCCCTACTGTGATGGGAACCTCCATTACTACCAGCATTATTAGGTGCCCTGCTGGGGGTCAGACCCTTATCAGAACCCTCCCCAGCTTCCTCCAGGGGTTCCTCTGAATCAGACTGGGAAGCTTCTACTAGCGTCTCTTGGATGGGCCAGACTGGTTCTGGTCATCCACCATAAGCATGTTAAACAGAAACTCTTTTGTAGGGTTCTTTCCTATAACTAAACTTCTATCTAAGCAGAGACTCCTAAAGCTCTTGTAGTTCAAAATGTCATAAGTAGCATTGACAGTTTTGAGAGTAGAATCTACCACAGACATGATAGCAAAAGGTTTAGAGATAGGGAGAAGAGAAAAAACGTTTCAGACCTTTTTAAAGCACAGAGAAAAAAACTTTTTCCAACTTTTAGAAAACTTTTAGAAGTTTTAAGAAACTTTTCAGAACTTTGTAAAAAGTTTTAGAATAGAAAAGCAAACTTTTTGGTTATGTGTACATACACTGAACTGTTTTGTATATGATTCTCTTATGAAAAGTACAAAATGACAAAGTGGTAAAGCAGTTACAAGTACTTATCCCACCACTGCACCACCAATGTAGGAGGCTGGCCTGGCTTGTAGTGGGTACCAAAGGTACTTACACCTTGTGCCAGGTCCAGTTATCCCTTATTAGTAGAAGAGAGGTGTTTCTAGCAGCTTAGGCTGATAGAAGGTACCTATGGCAAAGCAGCTTAGGCTGAACTAGGAGACATGCAAATCTACTATACCACTTATATCATATGCACAGTATCATAAGAAAACACAATACAAAGAGTTACTAAAAATAAAGGTACTTTATTTTTATGACAATATGCCAAAAGCATCTCAGTGAGTATCCTCAGTAAGAAGATAAGATATATACACAAGTTATAGGTACACCAACCAAAGTTAGGTGAGTAAGAGCAAGAAAAGTAATGCAAACAGTGTAGAATTACAATAGTTTGCAATAGGAGAACATAGGTATAGGGGCAACACAAACCATATACCCCAAAAGTGGAATGCGAATCACGAATGGATCTCAGACCTATGTGAGCTTGTAGAGGGTCACTGGGACTGTAAGAAAACAGTCAGGGTGTCCAAGATACCCCAACCCAAGACCCTGAAAAGTAGGAGTAAAGTACACCTACTACCCCAAGAGAGCACAATAGTCGTGATAGGGGGATTCTGCAAGAACAGTAAACACCAGCAGTGCACTGACAACGGATTTTTGGACCTGAGGACCTGCAAGGGGACCAAGTCCAATAGTCGCGACAGTGTCCGGGGGGGCAGGAGCCCAGGAAACCCTGGATGAAGGTGCAAGGAAGATGCCTACGGATAGAAGATAGACATACCACAAACAAGCCTTGCTAGTTGCAAGGGTTGCGGTAGAGGTTTTCGGGTGCTGCTGAGGACCAAAGGACCAGAATGTTGCCACTTGGAGGAGGAGACAGAGGGGGCGATCAGCAACTCCGATAGCTCTCACAGAAGCAGGCAGCTCCCGCAGAAGTACCCCAACAGGCACTTAGAAGATTAGTGAACCAGAGTCATGCGAAGTTACAAAAGGGGGTCCCAAGACTTCGGAGGCCAACTCAGAGGGTTGTGCACTGCAGGACGGAGTGCTGGGGACCCAGGCTAGGCTGTGCACGAAGGAAATCCTGGAAGAGTGCACAGAAGCCGGAGCAGCTGCAAATCACACAGTACACAGCTTCGCAGTCTGGCGTGGGGAGGCAAGGACTTACCTCCACTAAACCTGGACTGAAGAGTCACTGGACTGTGGGAGTCACTTGGACAGAGTTGCTGTGTTCCAGGGACCACGCTCGTCAGGATGAGAGGGGACCCAGAGAACCGGTGATGCAGTCTTTTGGTGCCTGCGTTAGCAGGGGGAAGATTCCGTTGACCCACAGGAGATTTCTTTGGAGCTTCTGGTGCAGGGTGAAGGCAGGCTACCCCCAGAGCATGGACCACCTGGAAATAGTCGAGAAAGCTGGCAGGATGAGGCGCTATAATGTTGCTGGTAGTCATCTTGCTACTTTGTTGTAGTTTTGCAGGCGTTCTGGAGCAGTCAGCGGTCGATCCTTGGTAGAATCCAAAGAGGGAGATGCAGAGGAACTCTGGTGAGCTCTTGCATTCGTTATCTGAAGAATTCCCCAAAGCAGAGACCCTAAATAGCCAGAAAAGGAGGTTTGGCTACCAAGGAAGGAGGATTGGCTACCAAGAGAGGTAAGAGCCTATCAGAAGGAGCCTCTGATGTCACCTGCTGATACTGGCCACTCACAGCAGTCCAGTGTGCCCCCAACACCTCTGTTTCTAAGATGGCAGAGGTCTGGGACACTGTGGAGGAGCTCTGGGCACCTCCCCAGGGAGGTACTGGTCAGGGGAGTGGTCACCCCCCTTTCCTTTGTCCAGTTTCGCGCCAGAGCAGGGCTGGGGGATCCCTGCACCAGTGTAGACTGGCTTATGCAGTGATGAGCACCATCTGTGCCCATCAAAGCATTTCCAGAGGCTGGGGGAGGCTACTCCTCCCCAGCCCTTCACACCTATTTCCAAAGCAAGAGGGTGTAACACCCTCTCTCAGACAAAATCCTTTGTTCTGCCTTCCTGGGCCAGGGCTGCCTGAAACCCAGGAGGGCAGAAACCTGTCTGAGGGGTTGGCAGCAGCAGCTGCAGTGGAGACCCCGGAAAGGCAGTTTGGCAGTACCCGGATTCTGTGCTAGAGACCCAGGGGATCATGGAATTGTCCCTCTGATACCAGAATGGTATTGGGGGGACAATTCCATGATCTTAGACATGTTACATGGCCATGTTCGGAGTTACCATTGTGACGCTATACATTGGTAGTGACCTATGTATAGTGCACGTGTGTAATGGTGTCCCCGCACTCACAAAGTCCGGGAAATTTGCCCTGAACGATGTGCGGGCACCTTGGCTAGTGCCAGGGTGCCCACACACTAAGTAACTTGGCACCCAACCTTCACCAGGTGAAGGTTAGACATATAGGTGACTTATAAGTTACTTATGTGCAGTGGTAAATGGCTGTGAAATAACGTGGACGTTATTTCACACAGGCTGCAGTGGCAGGCCTGTGTAAGAATTGTCAGAGCTCCCTATGGGTAGCAAAAGAAATGCTGCAGCCCATAGAGATCTCCTGGAACCCCAATACCCTGGGTACCTCAGTACCATATACAAGGGAATTATATGGGTGTACCAGTATGCCAATGTGAATTGGTAAATTTTGTCACTAGCCTGTTAGTGACAAATTTGGAAAGCAGAGAGAGCATAAACACTGAGGTTCTGGTTAGCAGAGCCTCAGTGATACAGTTAGGCACCACACAGGGAACACATAAAGGGCACATACTATGAGCACTGGGGCCCTGCCTGGCAGGGTCCCAGTGACACAAGGACTAAAACAACATACACACAGTGAAATATGGGGGTAACATGCCAGGCAAGATGGTACTTTCCTACAGATGGTGATGACACCAACAAGTGATTTGCTGCACTTGAGAGGGCCTGTAAAGTTTGGAGGGTCCCTCATGTACAGTGGTCTGCTATCCTTTGGTTATCCTCCTCTGGCATGGGGATCGACAGACTTCTTATTGTCAGAGAGGATGATGCAGATAATTATCTAATTCTTTAAAATATACTCTTGGATGGTCTGGGCCTAACTACTGAACAGTACAGACTTAAGTTCAGAGAGACAGAAAAGAGTAATCACAGGACTGGACAGACTTTGTAGACTGTTTTGTGAAGGCCCTAGAAGGTTGGTTACCTGGCAGTAAGGTGACTGATTATGAAAACCTAGACTTAGACTTAGACTTAGATCTGACCTCTCCCCAAGAATTGGGAAAGAAGGCAGACAAATGGGTCAGAACAAAGATGAGCAGAAAAGCTCATACAGGGGGTGACAAGGATAGCAAGAAGAAAGATGGTGAAAAATCTCAGGACAAGCATGGGTATAAAAGTAAACACAAAGATCTTTCTTCATGTCCAAAACACTCCTCTGGGGGTGGGGATAAAACTTCTTCATCTTCTTCAAATTCTTCACACAATCTGAAAAATTCTTGGTACTATGAGTGTAGTAAAAAAGGCCATTGGCCAGGGGATAAATCCTGCACAGGTAAGGCCCCTGAGCCTACCACCACTAAAACATCAGACTCTAGTGCCCCTAGCAGTAGTGGTAATAGTGGTGGGACTACTGGCAATGGCCAAACTAAAGGTGTAGTTGGGTTCACTTTTGGGACCATAATAGAAACTGGGGTAGAAGGTCCCAAGACAGTTTCTGTTACACCTGGTGGAATTGGCCTTGCCACCTTGGCTGCTTGTCCCCTTAAGATGATAGGTACAGGCAGTCAATCTTAATAAATGGTGTTGAGGCCAAGGCCTACAGGGACACAGGTGCCAGTATCACTCTGGTGACTGAAAACCTAGAGTCACCTGCACAACACCTCCTTGAACAGAAGTACCAAGTTACTGATGTCAATAACTCCACTCAGTCTCTCCCCTTAGCTGTAGTTCAACTTAGTTGGGGTAGAGTTATTGGCCCTAAGCAGGTGGTGGTATCACCTAGCCTCCCTGTAAATTGTCTCTTAGGGAATGTCCTAGAGGCCTCAGGTTGGGCTGAGGTAGAGTTTAGTACCCATGCAGCCATGCTGGGTATCCCCGAGGAATTGCTTCCTCTCATTTCTGGTGAAATGAAAAAGCTAAGGAGAGAAAAAGTCCTGAAATCTGAGGATCCCTCTCCACCAACAGGTAAAAAGGGTATCAAAGTATCCTTTCCCCACCCTGCCACTAAGGATACCATTCCTGTGGTAGGAGAAACCTCTCCTGGGGTGGAACCTGTACCAAGGGAGCCCTCAGCTACCACAGCTAGACTCCTAGAGGTAAAAGTACCTCTCTGTGGAACTACAAAGCCAGATGTGCAAAATTGCACCATTTTAGTAAATATGGAGGATCCCTCCAGCCCTCCCAGAGAAACTTTACTGCAGCAGCCCTGCACTGCCTCTAAACACATAGGATAGCAGCCCTGTCCTAGTGAGGAGCTTTTAGGACAACAGCCCTGCCCTGCTCCAAATCAAGAGAAACAGCAACCCTGTTCTCTCGTAGAGCCATATGGACAACATTTTTGCCCAGCTATGGCTTTATTGAGACAGCATCCCTGTCTAGCATTTACTGCATTTGACATAGGCCCAGTGAACCAGTCCCACTGCCCAACTTTAAAACATACAAATAGAAACTCTGAGAATGTATACTCACACTGTTGGTTAGGTAAAAATCTCTAAACAGGATGGTTTACATCCCCACGGGGAAATAACCATAAATTGGATAATAAAGGGAGTAACCACTCTATTGCAGATCTACTCTCCACTTATCACCACTTTGCCAATAAAGTCTCAACTGGCCCAGGTTAGCCTTATTGTCCTTTGATTGGAGGGGGGGGGGGGTGTTGTGTGAGAAAGTAGCCTCTCTCTAGCAGGGTCACCCCCACTTTTGGCCTGTTTGTGAGTGTGTCAGTGTGTTTTTACTGTCTCACTGGGATCCTGCTAGCCAGAACCCCAGTGCTCAAAGATAAAAACCTAAATGTCAGTGTGTTTTGCCTGTGTCACTGGGATCCTGCTAGCCAGGACCCCAGTGCTCATATTTTGTGGTCTAATGTTTATGCCTGTGTAGTGCCTAACTGTGTCACTGAGGCTCTGCTAATCAGAACCTCAGTGTTTATGCTCTCTCTGCCTTTAAATTTGTCACGGTAGGCCAGTGACTTCAATTACCAATTTCAATTGGCACACTGGACCCCCCTTATAAGTCCCTAGTATATGGTACCTAGGTACCCAGGGCATTGGGGTTCCAGGAGATCCATATGGGCTGCAGCATTTCTTTTGTCACCCACAGGGAGCTCAGAAAACCCTTACACAGGACTGCCATTGCGGCCTGCGTAAAAATAGTGCACACACTATTTCACACCATTTTCACTGCACTTAAGTAACTTATAAGTCACCTATATGTCTAACCTTCACTTGCAGAAGGTTAGGTGCAAAGTTACTAAGTGGGAGGGCACCCTTGCACTAGCAAAGGTGCCCCCACATAGTTCAGGGCCATTTCCCCGGACTTTGTAAGTGTGGGGACGCCATTACATGTGTGCGCTACATATAGGTCAATACCTATATGTAGCTTCACAATGGTAACTCTGAACATGTCTAAGATCATGGACTTGTTCCCCCATTCCAAATCTGGTATTGGGGAGCCAATTTCATGCATCCTGGGTGCTCCACCATGGACCCCCAGTACTGCCAAAACAGCTCTCTGAGGCTTGCCCTGTAGCTACAGCTGCTGCCACCTCACAGACAGGGTTCTGCCCTCATGGGGTCTGGGCAGCCCAGTCCCAGGAAGGCAGAACAAAGCATTTCCTCTAAGAGCAGGGTGTTACACCCTCTCCCTTTGGAAATAGGTGTTACAGGCTGGGGAGGGGTAGCCTCCCCCAGCCTCTCGAAATGCTTTGAAAGGCATAGATGTTGCCCTCCTTGCATAAGCCAGTCTACACTGGTTCAGGGACCCCTTCTCCCCTGCTCTGGCAGGAAACTGGACAAAGGAAAGGGGAGTGACTACTCCCCTGTCCATCACCACACCAGGGGTGGTGCCCAGAGCTCCTCCAGTGTGTCCCAGACTTCAGCCATCTTGCTTTGCATGGTGTGGGGGCACTCTGAGGGCTCTGAGTGGCCAGTGGCAGCAGGTGATGTCAGAGACCCCTCCTGATAGGCCCTTAGCTAATAAGGTAGCCAATTGCCCTCTCAGTGCTATTTAGGGTCTCTCCTGTGGGTTCTCTTCATATTCTGCTTGCAATTTTCCTTTAGGAATCCTCTGCAACAACTTCAGACTCTTCTGACCTCAGATCAACCTGCAGTCTGCTCCAAGAAACACTGTAACTGCAACAAAGTGTCTACAAGAGACACTTTTCTTCAGCAACCTCAGTTCCAAGGCAGCAACTGCAGCAGTTTCCTCAGTGTGCACCCTCTGGGGACTCCCTGTCTCCATCCTGCACCAGAAGAACCGAAGAAATCTCCTGTGGAGTGACGGAATCACTCCCCTGCTCCAAAAAAGCCCCTTCCAAGGCGATAACGGGCACACTGGGACTCCTCTCACGGTGATGAGCATGCTCCTGAGGACACAGAGGGTAGACATCGTCAACATAGACTGTCCTGAGGTCCTGCTGACATAATCTGGAGGAGGTAAGACCTTGCCTTCCCTGAAAACGACAGTACCCCTGTGTATTGTGTCTTCTTCACCTCCTGAGGCCTCTGTGCCCTCTTTGCAAAATTCCTTCGTCCACAGCCTGGCCCATGTCCATAGCACTCCACCCTGTGACACTCAACTCGCTGAGGTGTTCTCCGATGACGTGGGACCTTCTTTTGTTGCACTGCATCAACGGCATTTTGCACCTCCTTTGAACCCGGATCCTGCAGCTTTTGGGGGTGCTGGCTGGCATCCTGAGGGCTCTCTAAAGTGTTGAGTGCCCCCACTTCCTCTACACATAGAGTTTAGGCTAATCCAGCGCCGTTTTGACCAAAAATGCACTTTTGTCGTAGCCAAGGTTTGTTGGTGACTTCCGACACTAAATCTCGTCTGCAATGATCTGTGCACTGTGGGACATCATTTGTATAATGCAGGAACCCACTGGCATCTTCCTAGGGTGCATTTTTGCAGTCATCTACTAACTGGGGACTCTTCTTTTGCACCCTCTTCTGGGTTGGCAGGGGCTCCTGTCCTTCCTGGAACTTCTTTCAACTTCTAGATTTGGTCCCCTTCCTTTCCTGGTCTTCAGGTCCAATAATCCAGCAGTTGTTCTTTGCAGACTTGGTTGGCTGCTGCAAAATCCCAAAAACGAGGTGTAGTGTGTCCTAAGGAAACTTGCAGTACTTTACTTCTGCTTTTCTGGCCTCTGGGGTGGGGTAATTTACTTACATTTACTGTATTCTTACTCCCCCAGCAACTCTGCATACACTACACTTGTCTGGGGAGAACTTGTGATTCACATTCCACTTTTTTAGAATATGGTATGTGTTGCCCTTAGACCTATTTTCTCCCTTTGCATTCTATAGGATGTCCTACTGTTTGCATTATTTTGTGACCAATGTTCCCTCTAATTTTTTTCCACTGTGTGCGGCAGTGTGCGGTCTCTGTGCACTGCAGCCAAGGATACGTGCGCCAAGAAATTGACCATTCAAGATCTTTGGCATTAGCCTCTCCATACCACTAAAGCAAAAAAGGGATATCATTGCTCCATGCAATAGGGCATCAAGGCAGTTTTGTGACCTGGTTGCACACCCCAAGGACATGACCTGTTAAGTGCCACCTATACCCCAGTGAGAGAAAACAGAGGAACATTGCCCACGGCCTTTAAACGCTGTTTTCATTGACTTCAATCCAGATTCAAATATGAGCATTTTCTGCAATAGGAGAGCACGACTATCGCTCTAAAAGGCTTATTTGAGCTGAGAAAGTGATAATGCATATAAAAAACTATGAAGTATGACAATGATGGAAAAGTTGATAACAGCACATTTCCTACTGTTCTGAAGCATTTCCTATCTCATTAACCATTAATTTTCAACATAAATATCACTTGCTCGCTTGTATGCTAAAGTACGCCAAATGATGTTTAAAACACTCCCCGCGGCATTTAAACGCTGTTTTCATTCACTTCAATCCAGATTCAAATATGAGCATTATCTGCCTTAGGGGAGCACGTATATCGCTCTAAAAGGCTTATTTATTAACGTGCGCGCTTGCCGAAGGGGCCTGCGCGATGGGGGAAGGAAAGGTGCACGCACGCTCGCTTTACAGGGAACATTTTCTGTGACTATTTACTTGTCTAATTTTGGTGTCTAGTGTATATATTGTGTAAAATACTTAGCTCCAGAGGGAGTATTGCCTCTAAGGTATTTTTGGTACTGTGTCACCCAAATAAATACCTTTATTTTTGGTAACACTGAGTATTGTGTTTGCGTGTGTATAAGTACTTTGTAACTATAAGTGGTATTGCATGAGCTTTACATGTCTCCTAGTTCAGCCTAAGCTGCTCTGCTATAGCTACCTCTATCAGCCTAAGTTGCTAGAACAGTACTACATTTCACTAATAAGGGATAACTGGACCTGGTATAAGGTGTACGTACCCAAGGTAACCACTACAAACCAGGCCAGCCTCCCACAGGAAGATATTGCTACCTTGGTCTCAGCTAAGGAAAACCTAGTTGGGGATACAATTGTAGGAGGCTGGACTGGCTTGTAGTGAGTACCAAGGGGTACTTGCACCTTGCACCAGGCCCAGTTATCCCTTATTAGTGTATAGGGTGTCTAGCAGCTTAGGCTGATAGATAATGGTAGCTTAGCAGAGCAGCTTAGGCTGAACTAGGAGACGTGTGAAGCTACTACAGTACCACCTAGTGTCATATGCACAATATCATAAGAAAACACAATACACAGTTATACTAAAAATAAAGGTACTTTATTTTTATGACAATATGCCAAAGTATCTTAGAGTGTACCCTCAGTGAGGGGATAGGAAATATACACAAGATATATATACACAATAGCAAAAATATGCAGTATAGTCTTAGAAAACAGTGCAAACAATGTATAGTTACAATAGGATGCAATGGGGAAACATAGGGATAGGGGCAACACAAACCATATACTCCAAAAGTGGAATGCGAACCACGAATGGACCCCAAACCTATGTGACCTTGTAGAGGGTCGCTGGGACTATTAGTAAATAGTGAGAGTTAGAAAAATAACCCTCCCCAAGACCCTAAAAAGTGAGTGCAAAGTGCACTAAAGTTCCCCTAAGGACAAAGAAGTCGTGTTAGAGGAATAATGCAGGAAAGACACAAACCAACAATGCAACAACTGTGGATTTCCAATCTAGGGTACCTGTGGAACAAGGGGACCAAGTCCAAAAGTCACAAGCAAGTCGGAGATGGGCAAATGCCCAGGAAATGCCAGCTGCGGGTGCAAAGAAGCTTCGACTGGACAGAAGAAGCTGTGGTTTCTGCAGGAACGAAAAGGGCTAGAGACTTCCCCTTTGGTGGACGGATCCCTCTCGCCTTGGAGAGTCGTGCAGAAGTGTTTTCCCGCCGAAAGGACGCCAACAAGCCTTGCTAGCTGCAAATCATGCGGTTGGCGTTTTTGGACGCTGCTGAGGCCCAGGAGGTCGCAAATTGGACCAGCAGAGAGAGGGGACGTTGAGCAAGACAAGGAGCCCTCTCTGAAGCAGGTAGCACCCGGAGAAGTGCCAGAAACAGGCACTACGAGGATGCGTGAAATGGTGCTCGCCGAAGTTGCACAAAGGAGTCCCACGTCGCCGGAGACCAACTTAGAAAGTCGTGCAATGCAGGTTAGAGTGCCGTGGACCCAGGCTTGGCTGTGCACAAAGGATTTCCGCCGGAAGTGCACAGGGGCCGGAGTAGCTGCAAAGTCGCGGTTCCCAGCAATGCAGCCCAGCGAGGTAAGGCAAGGACTTACCTCCACCAAACTTGGGCTGAAGAGTCACTGGACTGTGGGGGTCACTTGGACAGCGTCGCTGGATTCGAGGGACCTCGCTCGTCGTGCTGAGAGGAGACCCAAGGGACCGGTAATGCAGCTTTTTGGTGCCTGCGGTTGCAGGGGGAAGATTCCGTCGACCCACAGGAGATTTCTTCAGAGCTTCTGGTGCAGAGAGGAGGCAGGCTACCCCCACAGCATGCACAAGCAGGAAAACAGTCGAGAAGGCGGCAGGATCAGCGTTACAGAGTTGCAGTAGCCGTCTTTGCTACTATGTTGCAGGTTTGCAGGCTTCCAGCGCGGTCAGCGGTCGATTCCTTATCAGAAGGTGAAGAGAGAGATGCAGAGGAACTCGGCTGAGCTCATGCATTCGTTATCTAAAGTTTCCCCAGAGACAGAGACCCTAAATAGCCAGAAAAGAGGGTTTGGCTACCTAGGAGAGAGGATAGGCTACTAACACCTGAAGGAGCCTATCAGCAGGAGTCTCTGACGTCACCTGGTGGCATTGGCCACTCAGAGCAGTCCAGTGTGCCAGCAGCACCTCTGTTTCCAAGGTGGCAGAGGTCTGGAGCACACTGGAGGAGCTCTGGACACCTCCCAGGGGAGGTGCAGGTCAGGGGAGTGGTCACTCCCCTTTCCTTTGTCCAGTTTCACGCCAGAGCAGGGGCTAAGGGGTCCCTGAACCGGTGTAGACTGGCTTATGCAGAATTGGGCACATCTGTGCCCAACAAAGCATTTCCAGAGGCTGGGGAGGCTACTCCTCCCCTGCCTTCACACCATTTTCCAAAGGGAGAGGGTGTCACACCCTCTCTCAGAGGAAGTTCTTTGTTCTGCCATCCTGGGCCAGGCCTGGCCGGACCCCAGGAGGGCAGCTGCCTGTCTGAGGGGTTGGCAGCAGCAGCAGCTGCAGTGAAACCCCAGGAAGGGCAGTTTGGCAGTACCAGGGTCTGTGCTACAGACCACTGGGATCATGGGATTGTGCCAACTATGCCAGGATGGTATAGAGGGGGCAATTCCATGATCATAGACATGTTACATGGCCATATTCGGAGTTACCATGGTGAAGCCACATATAGGTAGTGACCTATATGTAGTGCACGCGTGTAATGGTGTCCCCGCACTCACAAAGTTCAGGGAATTGGCTCTGAACAATGTGGGGGCACCTTGGCTAGTGCCAGGGTGCCCTCACACTAAGTAACTTTGCACCTAACCTTTACCAGGTAAAGGTTAGACATATAGGTGACTTATAAGTTACTTAAGTGCAGTGTAAAATGGCTGTGAAATAACGTGGACGTTATTTCACTCAGGCTGCAGTGGCAGGCCTGTGTAAGAATTGTCAGAGCTCCCTATGGGTGGCAAAAGAAATGCTGCAGCCCATAGGGATCTCCTGGAACCCCAATACCCTGGGTACCTCAGTACCATATACTAGGGAATTATAAGGGTGTTCCAGTAAGCCAATGTAAATTGGTAAAATTGGTCACTAGCCTGTTAGTGACAATTTTAAATAAATGAGAGAGCATAACCACTGAGGTTCTGGTTAGCAGAGCCTCAGTGAGACAGTTAGGCACCACACAGGGAACACATACATATAGGCCACAAACTTATGAGCACTGGGGTCCTGACTAGCAGGGTCCCAGTGACACATAACAAACATACTGAAAACATGGGGTTTTCACTATGAGCACTGGGCCCTGGCTAGCAGGATCCCAGTGAGACAGTGAAAATACCCTGACATACACTCACAAACAGGCCAAAAGTCGGGGTAACAAGGCTAGAAAGAGGCTACTTTCTCACACAACCCCCCCCCCCAAACGAAGGACAATAAGGCTAACCTTGGCCAGTTGAGACTTTATTGTCTAAGTGGTGATAAGTAGAGAGTAGCTCTGCAATAGACTGGTTACTCCCTTTATCATCCACTATATGGTTACTTCCCTGTGGGGATGTAAACCACCCTGTTTGAAGTTTTTTAGCTAAGCAACAATGTGAAGATGTATTTTCAGAGTTTCTATCAGTAAGTTTTAGTTTAGAGCAGTGGGAATTGTCCACTGAACCTATTTGTAGTGATGGAAATGCCAGACAGGGATGCTGTCTCAGAAAGGCCATAGCTGGGCAAAAACTTTGTCCATATGGCTGGAAGAGAGAACAGGGATGCTGTTTCTCTTGAGTTGGAGCAGGGCAGGGATGCTGTCCTATGAGCTCCACACTAGGGCAGGGATGCTGTCCTAAGTTTTGTGAGGCAGTGCAGAGTTTCTGCACTAAAGTTTCTCTGGGAGGGTTGGAGGGATGCTCCATGTTAACTAAAATGGTGCTCTTTTTGTCACCAATGTTAGTTATCCCACAGAGAGGTACTTCTACCTCAGGGAGTCCAGCTTTGCCAGCTGATGATTCCCTTAAAACAGGTGCCACCCCAGGAGAGGTTTCTCCCACCACAGGAATGGTATCCTGAATGGTAGGGTGGTTAGGGGATACTGTGATACCCTTTTTACCTGTTGATGGAGAGGGATCCTGAGTTTTCAGGCCTTCTCTCCTTTGCTTTTTCATTTCAGTAGAAATGAGAGGGAACAATTCCTCAGGGATGCCCAGCATGGCTGCATGGGCATAAAACTCTACATCAGCCCAACCTGAGGCCTCTAGGTCATTACCTAAGAGACAGTCTACAGGTAAGCTAGGTGATACCACCACCTGCTTAGGGCCAGTAACTCCACCCCAACTAAACTGAATTATAGGTAAGGGAAGAAACTTAGTGGAGTTATGGACATCAATAATCTTATACTGTTGTCCAATGATGTGTTGATCAGGGTGCACTAGGTTTTCAGTCACCAAAGTGATACTGGCACCTGTGTCCCTGTAGGCCAAGGCCTCAACACCATTTATTGAAACTGTCTGCCTGTACTTATCCATTGTAAGGGGACAAGCAGCCAGTGTGGCAAGGCCAATGCCACTAGGTGTGACAGAAACTGTCTTGTGACTGACTACCCCAGTTTCTATGATGGACCCATAAGTGAACCCAACTACACCCTTTGCTTGACTGTTGCCAGCAGTCCCACCACTAGTACCACTACTGCTAGGGGCACTAGAGCTTGATGTATTAGTGGTGGTAGGCTCAGGGGGTTTACCTGGACAGGACTTATCCCCTGGCCTATGGCCTCTGTTTTTACACACAAAGCACCAAGGCTTTTTAATGTGTGCAGGTTGAGAAGAAGAGGAAGAATTAGTTTTATCCCCACCCTCTGAAGAGTGTTTAAGATTTGAAGTGGGATCTTTGGTTTTACCCTTGTCCCCATGCTTATCTTGAGATTTTTCACCATCTTTCTTCTTATTGCCATCTTTGTCACCCCCTGTATGAACTTTTCTGTTCACCCTTGTTCTGACCCATTTGTCTGCCTTCTTTCCCAATTCTTGGGGAGAGGTCAGATCAGAGTCTACCAGGTACTGGTGCAACAAATCAGACACACAATTATTAAGTATATGCTCTCTCAGGATTGTGTTATACAGGCTTTCATAATCAGTAACTTTACTGCCATGTAACCACCCCTCCAAGGCCTTCACTGAATGGTCAATGAAATCAACCCAGTCTTGTGAAGACTCCTTTTTGGTCTCTCTGAACTTTATCCTGTATTGTTCAGTGGTTAAGCCATAACCATCCAGGAGTGCATTCTTAAGAACTGTAAAATTATTGGCATCACTTTCTTTCACAGTAAGGAGTCTATCCCTACCCTTTCCACTAAATGATAGCCATAGGATAGCAGCCCACTGCCTTTGAGGGACATCCTGTACAACACAGGCCCTCTCAAGTGCAGCAAACCACTTGTTAATGTCATCCCCCTCCTTATAAGGGGGAACTATCTTGTGCAGATTCCTAGAATCATGCTCTTTTGCAGGATGACTATGGGGAATACTGCTGCTGCCACCATGGGTTTCTAAACCCAACTTCTGTCTTTCCTTCTCTAATTCTAAAGACTGTCTATCCAAATCCAGCTGTTGCTTCTTGAGCTTCAGTCTGGTTTGTTCCACTCTCAATCTATTGAGCTCCCTTTCTAACAATCTGTCATCAGGGTTGGTGGGAGGGACATTCCTAGATACAGAGGTATGATGGGAATGAACAGAAGGAGACCTGTCCCTTACAGAAGCCACCCTAACAGCTTGGCTAACAGAAACATTACTACCAGTATGGTGAGAATAAATGCTTTTGTTATGATGTGAGACAACACTATTTGTATGGTGTGGCTCATCATCATTACCAACTATGCTAGACTGTCTAGTAATGGGCAGGCTAGGAAGTTTCTTTCCTGAATCTTTTCCTGGGGGAGTCCCTGAATCAGATTGGGAACTATTAGGTACTTTTTCAACAGATGAGGCACATATGGCCTTATCCTGTTCTCTAAGCATGTTAAGTAACAGTTCCAAGGAAGGATTCTTCCCTACACTCAAACCTCTCTCTATACAGAGACTCCTTGCTCTTTTCCAGCTAAGGTTGTCATATGCAAGTTTGGACAGATCAACATTTTGGCCTGTGCCAGACATTTTTAGAGAGAGTTAAAGTGATAGTAAAAGATAAAAAGTTTGTCAGAGCTTTTAGAAAGACAGAGAATAAAACTTTTAAAACTTTTTAGAACTTTTTAGAAAGTTAGAAGTACTTTTAAGCACTTAGAAAAGAGTGAAAAGAGGAAATGCAAAACTTTTTGGCTATGTGTATATACACTGACCTTGTTTTGTATATTTTTCTCTTATGAAAAGTACAATGACAAGAGTGGTAAGCAGTCTCAAAGCACTTATCCCACCGCTGCCACCAATGTAGGAGGCTGGACTGGCTTGTAGTGAGTACCAAGGGGTACTTGCACCTTGCACCAGGCCCAGTTATCCCTTATTAGTGTATAGGGTGTCTAGAAGCTTAGGCTGATAGATAATGGTAGCTTAGCAGAGCAGCTTAGGCTGAACTAGGAGACGTGTGAAGCTACTACAGTACCACCTAGTGTCATATGCACAATATCATAAGAAAACACAATACACAGTTATACTAAAAATAAAGGTAATTTATTTTTATGACAATATGCCAAAGTATCTTAGAGTGTACCCTCAGTGAGAGGATCGCAAATATACACAAGATATATATACACAATAGGAAAAATATGCAGTATAGTCTTAGAAAACAGTGCAAACAATGTATAGTTACAATAGGATGCAATGGGGAAACATAGGGATAGGGGCAACACAAACCATATACTCC
The DNA here is from genome assembly GCF_031143425.1 of Pleurodeles waltl. Lineage (NCBI taxonomy): Eukaryota > Metazoa > Chordata > Amphibia > Caudata > Salamandridae > Pleurodeles > Pleurodeles waltl. The sequence goes on from NC_090444.1 coordinate 855,002,968, forward strand.
AAAAGTGGCATGCGAACCACGAATGGACCCCAAACCTATGTGACCTTGTAGAGGGTCGCTGGGACTATTAGAAAATAGTGAGAGTTAGAAAAATAACCCTCCCCAAGACCCTGAAAAGTGAGTGCAAAGTGCACTAAAGTTCCCCTAAGGACAAAGAAGTCGTGTTAGAGGAATAATGCAGGAAAGATACAAACCAACAATGCAACAACTGTGGATTTCCAATCTAGGGTACCTGTGGAACAAGGGGACCAAGTCCAAAAGTCACAAGCAAGTCGGAGATGGGCAAATGCCCAGGAAATGCCAGCTGCGGGTGCAAAGAAGCTTCTACTGGTCAGAAGAAGCTGAGGTTTCTGCAGGAACGAAAAGGGCTAGAGACTTCCCCTTTGGTGAACGGATCCGTCTTGCCGTGGAGAGTCGTGCAGAAGTGTTTTCCCGCCGAAAGAACGCCGACAAGCCTTGCTAGCTGCAAATTCTGTGGTTAGCGTTTTTGGACGCTGCTGAGGCCCAGGAGGGACCAGGAGGTCGCAAATTGGACCAGCAGAGAGAGGGGACATCGAGCAAGACAAGGAGCCCTCTCAGCAGCAGGTAGCACCCGGAGAAGTGCCAGAAACAGGCACTACAAAGATGCGTGAGAAGGTGCTCACCCGAAGTCGCACAAAGGAGTCCCACGTCGCCGGAGACCAACTTAGAAAGTCGTGCAATGCAGGTTAGAGTGCCGTGGACCCAGGCTTGGCTGTGCACAAAGGATTTCCGCCGGAAGTGCACAGGGGCCGGAGTAGCTGCAAAGTCGCGGTTCCCAGCAATGCAGCCCAGCGAGGTGAGGCAAGGACTTACCTCCACCAAACTTGGACTGAAGAGTCACTGGACTGTGGGGGTCACTTGGACAGAGTTGCTGGATTCGAGGGACCTCGCTCGTCGTGCTGAGAGGAGACCCAACGGACCGGTAATGCAGCTTTTTGGTGCCTGCGGTTGCAGTGGGAAGATTCCGTCGACCCACTGGAGATTTCTTCGGAGCTTCTGGTGCAGAGAGGAGGCAGACTACCCCCACAGCATGCACAAGCAGGAAAACAGTCGAGAAGGCGGCAGGATCAGCGTTACAGAGTTGCAGTAGTCGTCTTTGCTACTATGTTGCAGGTTTGCAGGCTTCCAGCGCGGTCAGCAGTCGATTCCTTATCAGAAGGTGAAGAGAGAGATGCAGAGGAACTCGGATGAGCTCTTGCATTCGTTATCTGCAGTTCCCCCAGAGACAGAGACCCTAAATAGCCAGAAAAGAGGGTTTGGCTACCTAGGAGAGAGGATAGGCTAGCAACACCTGAAGGAGCCTATCACAAGGAGTCTCTGACGTCACCTGGTGGCACTGGCCACTCAGAGCAGTCCAGTGTGCCAGCAGCACCTCTGTTTCCAAGATGGCAGAGGTCTGGAGCACACTGGAGGAGCTCTGGACACCTCCCAGGGGAGGTGCAGGTCAGGGGAGTGGTCACTCCCCTTTCCTTTGTCCAGTTTCACGCCAGAGCAGGGCTAAGGGGTCCCCTGAACCGGTGTAGACTGGCTTATGCAGAATTGGGCACATCTGTGCCCAACACAGCATTTCCAGAGGCTGGGGTCCTCCCCTGCCTTCACACCATTTTCCAAAGGGAGAGGGTGTAACACCCTCTCTCAGAGGAAGTTCTTTGTTCTGCCATCCTGGGCCAGGCCTGGCTGGACCCCAGGAGGGCAGATGCCTGTCTGAGGGGTTGGCAGCAGCAGCAGCTGCAGTGAAACCCCAGGAAGGGCAGTTTGGCAGTACCAGGGTCTGTGCTACAGACCACTGGGATCATGGGATTGTGCCAACTATGCCAGGATGGCATAGAGGGGGCAATTCCATGATCATAGACATGTTACATGGCCATATTCGGAGTTACCATTGTGAAGCTACATATAGGTAGTGACCTATATGTAGTGCACGCGTGTAATGGTGTCCCCGCACTCACAAAGTTCAGGGAATTGGCTCTGAACAATGTGGGGGCACCTTGGCTAGTGCCAGGGTGCCCTCACACTAAGTAACGTTGCACCTAACCTTTACCAGGTAAAGGTTAGACATATAGGTGACTTATAAGTTACTTAAGTGCAGTGTAAAATGGCTGTGAAATAACGTGGACGTTATTTCACTCAGGCTGCAGTGGCAGGCCTGTGTAAGAATTGTCAGAGCTCCCTATGGGTGGCAAAAGAAATGCTGCAGCCCATAGGGATCTCCTGGAACCCCAATACCCTGGGTACCTCAGTACCATATACTAGGGAATTATAAGGGTGTTCCAGTAAGCCAATGTAAATTGGTAAAATTGGTCACTAGCCTGTTAGTGACAATTTTAAATAAATGAGAGAGCATAACCACTGAGGTTCTGGTTAGCAGAGCCTCAGTGAGACAGTTAGGCACCACACAGGGAACACATACATATAGGCCACAAACTTATGAGCACTGGGGTCCTGACTAGCAGGGTCCCAGTGACACATAACAAACATACTGAAAACATGGGGTTTTCACTATGAGCACTGGGCCCTGGCTAGCAGGATCCCAGTGAGACAGTGAAAATACCCTGACATACACTCACAAACAGGCCAAAAGTGGGGGTAACAAGGCTAGAAATAGGCTACTTTCTCACAGTTGTGAACTTGTACGTTACACCACACTCCTTCCACATGGCCTTTAAGTATGCAGACATGAAATTGCTTCCCCTGTCTGATACCACTTCCTTTGGGAAGCCCACCCTGGAAAATATTCCCAGGAGGGCCTTTGCCACTGCAGGTGCTGTAGTGGTCCTTAAAGGAATAGCTTCAGGATATCTTGTGGCATGGTCCACTACCACCAAGATAAACCTATTGCCTGAAGCAGTAGGAGGGTCAAGGGGGCCAACTATGTCAACCCCTACCCTTTCAAAGGGAACCCCAACCACAGGCAGTGGGATAAGGGGTGCCTTTGGGGTGCCACCTGTCTTGCCACTGGCTTGACAGGTTTCACAGGACTTACAAAATTCCTTTGTGTCCTCAGACATCCTAGGCCAATGAAACAATGGAACCAGTCTGTCCCAAGTTTTCATTTGACCCAGGTGCCCAGCTAGGGGAATGTCATGTGCCAGGGTTAGGAGGAACTTTCTGTACTCCTGAGGAATCACTAATCTCCTGGCAGCTCCAGGTTTAGGATCCCTATGCTCAGTGTACAAGATGTTGTCCTCCCAGTAAACTCTGTGAGAGTCACTGACATCCCCATTAGCCTGTTTGACAGCTTGCTGTCTGAGACCCTCTAATGTGGGACAGGTTTGCTGTGCCACACTCAGCTCCTCTCTGGCAGGCCCCCCTTCACCCAAAAGCTCAGCAGTGTCTGCTTCCAGCTCCTCTGGTGTAGGTTCTGCACAGGGAGGGAATTCTTCTTCCTCAGAAGTTGAATCCACTGTAGAGGGAGGGATAGTAGGAAGTGGTTTGCTTCTACTAGCCCTAGCTTTAGGGAGCACTTGGTCCATTGTTCCAGGATCCAAGCTTCCCTGTCCTTTTTGCTTTTTGGCCTGAGCCCTTGTCAAAGCAAACATATGCCCTGGGATGCCCAGCATTGCTGCATGGGCCTCCAACTCCACATCTGACCAAGCTGATGTCTCCAAATCATTCCCTAATAGACAGTCTACAGGTAAATCTGAAGATACCACAACTTTCTTTGGACCAGTAACCCCCCCCAGTTGAGATTTACAACAGCCATGGGGTGGCTAAGTGTGTTGTTGTGAGCATCGGTTACTTGGTACTGGTGACCAAGTAGGTGTTGTTCAGGGTGGACCAGTTTCTCTATGACCATAGTCACACTGGCACCAGTGTCCCTGTAGGCCTGAACCTCAACACCATTTATTAGGGGTAGCTGCTTGTACTTATCCATATTAAGGGGACAAGCAACTAAGGTGGCTAAATCAATAGCCCCCTCAGAGACTAACACAGCCTCTGTGGCCTCCCTAACCAGGCCAACCCCAACTAAGTTACAAATAGTGAGCCCAGCTACTCCCTTGGATTGGCTATTAGTAGGTTTGCTCCCACCACCACTGCTATTAGTAGGGACACTAGGTGTAGCAGTAGGGGTTGTAGTGGTAGGAGGCTTGGTGCCTTTCTTTGGACAACTGGGATCTGTTGTCCAATGGCCTTTTATTTTACATAAATAGCACCATGGTTTCTTTTCCTTGTTCTGATTAAAAGAGGATTTGGGCCCACCACCCCCACCAGAGTGTTTTTGTGGGCCTGATGAAGACTCATTTTTAGATTTGTCCCCACCCTTGTCAGAAGACTTACCATCCTTCTTTTTGTTGCCATCTTTGTCACCCCCTGTATGAACTTTTCTGTTCACCCTTGTTCTGACCCATTTGTCTGCCTTCTTTCCCAATTCTTGGGGAGAGGTCAGATCAGAGTCCACCAAGTACTGGTGCAACAAATCAGACACACAATTATTAAGAATATGCTCTCTCAGGATCAAGTTATACAGGCTGTCATAATCAGTAACTTTACTGCCATGTAACCACCCCTCCAAGGCCTTCACTGAATGGTCAATGAAATCAACCCAGTCTTGTGAAGACTCCTTTTTGGTCTCTCTGAACTTTATCCTGTATTGTTCAGTGGTTAAGCCATAACCATCCAGGAGTGCATTCTTAAGAACTTGGAATTTATTAGCATCCTTTTCTTTCACAGTAAGGAGCCTATCCCTACCTTTTCCACTAAATGATAGCCATAGGATAGCAGCCCACTGCCTTTGAGGGACATCCTGTACAACACAGGCCCTCTCAAGTGCAGCAAACCACTTGTTAATGTCATCCCCCTCCTTATAAGGGGGAACTATCTTGTGCAGATTCCTGGAATCATGCTCTTTTGCAGGATGACTATGGGGAATACTGCTGCTGCCACCATGGGTTTCTAAACCCAGTTTCTGTCTCTCCTTCTCTACTTCTAAAGTCTGTCTATCCAAATCCAGCTGTTGCTTCTTGAGCTTCAGTCTGGTTTGTTCCACTCTCAATCTATTGAGCTCCCTTTCTAACAATCTGTCATCAGGGTGGGTGGGAGGGACATGCCTTGAAACAGAAGTATGGTGAGAATGGACAGAAGGAGACCTGTCCCTTACAGAAGCCACCCTAACAGCTTGGCTAACAGAAACATCACTACCAGTATGGTGAGAATAAATGCTTTTGCTATGATGTGAGACAACACTATTTATATGGTGTGGCTCATCATCATTACCAACTATGCTAGACTGTCTAGTAATGGGCAGGCTAGGAAGTTTCTTTCCTGAATCTTTTCCTGGGGGAGTCCCTGGATCAGATTGAGAACCCTTAGCTACGTTTTCAACAGATGGGGCACTTCTAGCCTTATCCTGTTCTCTAAGCATGTTAAGTAACAGTTCCAAGGAAGGATTCTTCCCTACACTCAAACCTCTCTCTACACAGAGACTCCTTGCTCCTTTCCAGCTAAGGTGGTCATATGCAAGTTTGGACAGATCAATATTTTGGCCTGTGCCAGACATTTTTAGAGAGAGTTAAAGTGATAATAAAAGATAAAAAGTTTGTCAGAGCTTTTAGAAAGACAGAGAAAAAAAACTTTTTAAACTTTTTAGAACTTTTTAGCAAGTTAGGAGTACTTTTCAGCACTTAGAAAAGAGTGAAAAGAGGAAATGCAAAACTTTTTGGCTATGTGTATATACACTGACCTTGTTTTGTATATTTTTCTCTTATGAAAAGTACAATGACAAGAGTGGTAAGTAGTCTCAAAGCACTTATCCCACCGCTGCACAACCAATGTAGGAGGCTGGACTGGCTTGTAGTGAGTACCAAGGGGTACTTGCACCTTGCACCAGGCCCAGTTATCCCTTATTAGTGTATAGGGTGTCTAGCAGCTTAGGCTGATAGATAATGGTAGCTTAGCAGAGCAGCTTAGGCTGAACTAGGAGACGTGTGAAGCTACTACAGTACCACCTAGTGTCATATGCACAATATCATAAGAAAACACAATACACAGTTATACTAAAAATAAAGGTACTTTATTTTTATGACAATATGCCAAAGTATCTTAGAGTGTACCCTCAGTGAGGGGATAGGAAATATACACAAGATATATATACACAATAGCAAAAATATGCAGTATAGTGTTAGAAAACAGTGCAAACAATGTATAGTTACAATAGGATGCAATGGGGAAACATAGGGGCAACACAAACCATATACTCCAAAAGTGGAATGCGAAACACGAATGGACCCCAAACCTATGTGACCTTGTAGAGGGTCGCTGGGACTATTAGAAAATAGTGAGAGTTAGAAAAATAACCCTCCCCAAGACCCTAAAAAGTGAGTGCAAAGTGCACTAAAGTTCCCCTAAGGACAAAGAAGTCGTGTTAGAGGAATAATGCAGGAAAAACACAAACCAACAATGCAACAACTGTGGATTTCCAATCTAGGGTACCTGTGGAACAAGGGGACCAAGTCCAAAAGTCACAAGCAAGTCGGAGATGGGCAAATGCCCAGGAAATGCCAGCTGCGGGTGCAAAGAAGCTTCGACTGGACAGAAGAAGCTGCGGTTTCTGCAGGAACGAAAAGGGCTAGAGACTTCCCCTTTGGTGGACGGATCCCGCTCGCCTTGGACAGTTGTGCAGAAGTATTTTCCCGCCAAAAGGACGCCAACAAGCCTTGCTAGCTGCAAACCGTGCGGTTGGCGTTTTTGGACGCTGCTGAGGCCCAGGAGGGACCAGGAGGTCGCAAATTGGACCAACAAAGAGAGGGGACGTCGAGCAAGACAAGGAGCCCTCTCTGAAGCAGTTAGCTCCTGGAGAAGTGCCAGAAACAGGCACTACGAGGATGCATGAAACGGTGCTCGCCGAAGTTGCACAAAGGAGTCCCACGTCGCCGGAGACCAACTTAGAAAGTCGTGCAATGCAGGTTAGAGTGCCGTGGACCCAGGCTGGACTGTGCACAAAGGATTTCCGCCGGAAGTGCACGGAGGCCGGAGTAGCTGCAAAAGTCGCGGTTCCCAGCAATGCAGCCCAGCGAGGTGAGGCAAGGACTTACCTCCACCAAACTTGGACTGAAGAGTCACTGGACTGTGGGGGTCACTTGGACAGAGTCGCTGGATTCGAGGGACCTCGCTCATCGTGCTGAGAGGAGACCCAAGGGACTGGTAATGCAGCTTTTTGGTGCCTGCGGTTGCAGGGGTAAGATTCCGTCGACCCACAGGAGATTTCTTCGGAGCTTCTGGTGCAGAGAGGAGGCAGACTACCCCCACAGCATGCACAAGCAGGAAAACAGTCGAGAAGGCGGCAGGATCAGCGTTACAGAGTTGCAGTAGTCGTCTTTGCTACTATGTTGCAGGTTTGCAGGCTTCCAGCGCGGTCAGCAGTCGATTCCTTATCAGAAGGGGAAGAGAGAGATGCAGAGGAACTCGGATGAGCTCTTGCATTCGTTATCTAAAGTTTCCCCAGAGACCCTAAATAGCCAGAAAAGAGGGTTTGGCTACCTAGGAGAGAGGATAGGCTAGTAACACCTGAAGGAGCCTATCACAAGGAGTCTCTGACGTCACCTGGTGGCACTGGCCACTCAGAGCAGTCCAGTGTGCCAGCAGCACCTCTGTTTCCAAGATGGCAGAGGTCTGGAGCACACTGGAGGAGCTCTGGACACCTCCCAGGGGAGGTGCAGGTCAGGGGAGTGGTCACTCCCCTTTCCTTTGTCCAGTTTCGCGCCAGAGCAGGGCTAAGGGGTCCCCTGAACCGGTGTAGACTGGCTTATGCAGAATTGGGCACATCTGTGCCCAACAAAGCATTTCCAGAGGCTGGGGGAGGCTACTCCTCCCCTGCCTTCACACCATTTTCCAAAGGGAGAGGGTGTAACACCCTCTCTCAGAGGACGTTCTTTGTTCTGCCATCCTGGGCCAGGCCTGGCTGGACCCCAGGAGGGCAGATGCCTGTCTGAGGGGTTGGCAGCAGCAGCAGCTGCAGTGAAACCCCAGGAAGGGCAGTTTGGCAGTACCAGGGTCTGTGCTACAGACCACTGGGATCATGGGATTGTGCTAACTATGCCAGGATGGCATAGAGGGGGCAATTCCATGATCATAGACATGTTACATGGCCATATTCGGAGTTACCATTGTGAAGCTACATATAGGTAGTGACCTATATGTAGTGCACGCGTGTAATGGTGTCCCCGCACTCACAAAGTTCAGGGAATTTGCTCTGAACAATGTGGGGGCACCTTGGCTAGTGCCAGGGTGCCCTAACACTAAGTAACTTTGCACCTAACCTTTACCAGGTAAAGGTTAGACATATAGGTGACTTATAAGTTACTTAAGTGCAGTGTAAAATGGCTGTGAAATAACGTGGACGTTATTTCACTCAGGCTGCAGTGGCAGGCCTGTGTAAGAATTGTCAGAGCTCCCTATGGGTGGCAAAAGAAATGCTGCAGCCCATAGGGATCTCCTGGAACCCCAATACCCTGGGTACCTCAGTACCATATACTAGGGAATTATAAGGGTGTTCCAGTAAGCCAATGTAAATTGGTAAAAATGGTCACTAGCCTGTTAGTGACAATTTGGAAAGAAATGAGAGAGCATAACCACTGAGGTTCTGATTAGCAGAGCCTCAGTGAGACAGTTAGTCACTACACAGGTAACACATTCAGGCACACTTATGAGCACTGGGGCCCTGGGTTACCAGGGTCCCAGTGACACATACGTCTAAAACAACATATATACAGTGAAAAATGGGGGTAACATGCCAGGCAAGATGGTACTTTCCTACAACAATCTCCTCCCTACTAACACTCCTCTCTATGGGATCGAACTCATCACTCCCAGAGTAGAGCGAACTGAAGCGTTTGACCCATTCATCAGGAAGAATTGATACCATGGACAGAGGTCGGGATTCCCCACTATCATTTGAAACCAATTTCCAGAACTTACTGGCATCCTTGTTTCTTGCTGCCTCTAAAAGGGCTATCCAACACTTCTCTTTCCAGCTTCTCCATGCCTTGGTCAACTCCAGCATGCATTGTTTCCTCGATTGTTCAATTGGATCTCTAGTCCCCCTTCTAAGATCCCTCAATAGCCTATTCTTAGGTTCTCTGCAAGATCTATTGTACCATCTATCATTTCACTTAATTCTCATTTTGCCTGTGGACTCTTTATGAAATAGCTCTTGCAGGCAATCAAATAATTTCAAATGCTCCGCCAGTATCCTTCCCTCTTTCTGCCCGAATTGGAGCATGAGTTCCATTTGGTTTGCCAGTAATCTGTACTGCCAGTTGCAATGGCACACGGGGAAGAGTTGATCATTTCCCACTTAACATTTTGTCTATTATTTCTCATAGTGAGATGCCGATCAAAATCCTTCGAAACAGGGGCCCCAATTAAAGGTAGCAAACTCCTGGTAGTAAGTATCAGTGGATTGTGATCGCTTTCCACGTACTCCGCTACCACCATGTGTAGGAGGCTGGACTGGCTTGTAGTGAGTACCAAGGGGTACTTGCACCTTGCACCAGGCCCAGTTATCCCTTATTAGTGTATAGGGTGTCTAGCAGCTTAGGCTGATAGATAATGGTAGCTTAGCAGAGCAGCTTAGGCTGAACTAGGAGACGTGTGAAGCTACTACAGTACCACTTAGTGTCATATGCACAATATCATAAGAAAACACAATACACAGTTATACTAAAAATAAAGGTACTTTATTTTTATGACAATATGCCAAAGTATCTCAGAGTGTACCCTCAGTGAGAGGATAGGAAATATACACAAGATATATATACACAATAGCAAAAATATGCAGTATAGTCTTAGAAAACAGTGCAAACAATGTATAGTTACAATAGGATGCAATGGGAACACATAGGGATAGGGGCAACACAAACCATATACTCCAAAAGTGGAATGCAAACCACAAATGGACCCCAAACCTATGTGACCTTGTAGAGGGTCGCTGGGACTATTAGAAAATAGTGAGAGTTAGAAAAATAACCCTCCCCAAGACCCTGAAAAGTGAGTGCAAAGTGCACTAAAGTTCCCCTAAGGATAAAGAAGTCGTGTTAGAGGAATAATGCAGGAAAGACACAAACCAACAATGCAACAACGATGGATTTCCAATCTTGGGTACCTGTGGACCAAGGGGACCAAGTCCAAAAGTCACAAGCAAGTCGGAGATGGGCAGATGCCCAGGAAATGCCAGCTGTGGGTGCAAAGAAGCTTCTACTGGACAGAAGAAGCTGAGGTTTCTGCAGGAACGAAAAGGGCTAGAGACTTCCCCTTTGGTGGACGGATCCCACTCGCCGTGGAGAGTCGTGCAGAAGTGATTTCCCACCGAAAGAACGCCAACAAGCCTTGCTAGCTGCAAATCGTGCAGTTAGCGTTTTTGGATGCTGCTGTGGCCAAGGAGGAACCAGGAGGTCGCAAATTGAACCAGGAGGTAGAGAGAACGTCGAGCAAGACAAGGAGCCCTCTTAGCAGCAGGTAGCACCCAGAGAAGTGCCAGAAACAGGCACTATGAGGATGCGTGAAACGGTGCTCACCCGAAGTCGCACAAAGAAGTCCCACGTCGCCGGAGAACAACTTAGGAGGTCGTGCAATGCAGGTTAGAGTGCCGTGGACCCAGGCTGGACTGTGCACAAAGGATTTCCGCCGGAAGTGCACGGAGGCCGGAGTAGCTGCAAAAGTCGCGGTTCCCAGCAATGCAGTCTAGCGAGGTGAGGCAAGGACTTACCTCCACCAAACTTGGACTGAAGAGTCACTGGACTGTGGGGGCCACTTGGACAGAGTTGCTGGATTCGAGGGACCTCGCTTGTTGTGCTGAGAGGAGACCCAAGGGACCGGTAATGCAGCTTTTTGGTGCCTGCGGTTGCAGGGGGAAGATTCCGTCGACCCACGGGAGATTTCTTCGGAGCTTCTAGTGCAGAGAGGAGGCAGACTACCCCCACAGCATGCACCACCAGGAAAACAGTCGAGAAGGCGGCAGGATCAGCGTTACAGAGTTGCAGTAGTCGTCTTTGCTACTATGTTGCAGGTTTGCAGTCTTCCAGCGCGGTCAGCAGTCGATTCCTTGGCAGAAGGTGAAGAGAGAGATGCAGAGGAACTCGGATGAGCTCTTGCATTCGTTATCTAAAGTTTCCCCAGAGACAGAGACCCTAAATAGCCAGAAAAGAGGGTTTGGCTACCTAGGAGAGAGGATAGGCTAGCAACACCTGAAGGAGCCTATCAGAAGGAGTCTCTGACGTCACCTGGTGGCACTGGCCACTCAGAGCAGTCCAGTGTGCCAGCAGCACCTCTGTTTCCAAGATGGCAGAGGTCTGGAGCACACTGGAGGAGCTCTGGACACCTCCCAGGGGAGGTGCAGGTCAGGGGAGTGGTCACTCCCCTTTCCTTTGTCCAGTTTCGCGCCAGAGCAGGGCTAAGGGGTCCCCTGAACCAGTGTAGACTGGCTTATGCAGAATTGGGCACATCTGTGCCCAAGAAAGCATTTCCAGATGCTGGAGGAGGCTACTCCTCCCCTGCCTTCACACCATTTTCCAAAGGGAGAGGGTGTAACACCCTCTCTCAGAGGAAGTCCTTTGTTCTGCCATCCTGGGCCAGGCCTGGCTGGACCCCAGGAGGGCAGATGCCTGTCTGAGGGGTTGGCAGCAGCAGCAGCTGCAGTGAAACCCCAGGAAGGGCAGTTTGGCAGTACCAGGGTCTGTGCTACAGACCACTGGGATCATGGGATTGTGCCAACTATGCCAGGATGGCATAGAGGGGGCAATTCCATGATCATAGACATGTTACATGGCCATTTTCGGAGTTACCATTGTGAAGCTACATATAGGTAGTGACCTATATGTAGTGCACGCGTGTAATGGTGTCCCCGCACTCACAAAGTCCGGGGAATTGGCCCTGAACAATGTGGGGGCACCTTGGCTAGTGCCAGGGTGCCCTCACACTAAGTAACTTTGCACCTAACCTTTACCAGGTAAAGGTTAGACATATAGGTGACTTATAAGTTACTTAAGTGCAGTGTAAAATGGCTGTGAAATAACATGGACGTTATTTCACTCAGGCTGCAGTGGCAGACCTGTGTAAGAATTGTCAGAGCTCCCTATGGGTGGCAAAAGAAATGCTGCAGCCCATAGGGATCTCCTGGAACCCCAATACCCTGGGTACCTCAGTACCATATACTAGGGAATTATAAGGGTGTTCCAGTAAGCCAATGTAAATTGGTAAAATTGGTCACTAGCCTGTTAGTGACAATTTGGAAAGAAATGAGAGAGCATAACCACTGAGGTTCTGATTAGCAGAGCCTCAGTGAGACAGTTAGGCACCACACAGGGAACACATACATATAGGCCACAAACTTATGAGCACTGGGGTCCTGACTAGCAGGGTCCCAGTGACACATAACAAACATACTGAAAACATAGGGTTTTCACTATGAGCACTGGGCCCTGGCTAGCAGGATCCCAGTGAGACAGTGAAAACACCCTGACATACACTCACAAACAGGCCAAAAGTGGTGGGGGGTAACAAGGCTAGAAAGAGGCTACTTTCTCACACAACCCCCCCCCCCCCCAAACGAAGGACAATAAGGCTAACCTTGGCCAGTTGAGACTTTATTGTCTAAGTGGTGATAAGTAGAGAGTAGCTCTGCAATAGACTGGTTACTCCCTTTATCATCCACTATATGGTTACTTCCCTACGGGGATGAAAACCACCTGTTTGAAGTTTTTTAGCTAAGCAACAATGTGAAGATGTATTTTCAGAGTTTTTATCAGTAAGTTTTAGTTTAGAGCAGTGGGAATTATCCACTGAACCTATTTGTAATGATGGAAATGCCAGACAGGGATGCTGTCTCAATAAAGCCATAGCTGGGCAAAAACTTTGTCCATATGGCTGGAAGAGATAACAGGGATGCTGTTTCTCTTGAGTTGGAGCAGGGCAGGGATGCTGTCCTATGAGCTCCACACTAGGGCAGGGATGCTGTCCTAAGTGTTGTGAGGCAGTGCAGGTTTTCTGCACTAAAGTTTCTCTGGGAGGGTTGGAGGGATGCTCCATGTTAACTAAAATGGTGCTCTTTTTCTCACCAATGTTAGTTATCCCACAGAGAGGTACTTCTACCTCAGGGAGTACAGTTTTGCCAACTGATGATTCCCTTGGAACAGGTGCCACCCCAGGAGAGGTTTCTCCCACCACAGGAATGGTATCCTGAATGGTAGGGTGGTTAGGGGATACTGTGATACCCTTTTTACCTGTTGATGGAGAGGGATCCTGAGTTTTCAGGCCTTCTCTCCTTTGCTTTTTCATTTCAGTAGAAATGAGAGGGAACAATTCCTCAGGGATGCCCAGCATGGCTGCATGGGCATAAAACTCTACATCAGCCCAACCTGAGGCCTCTAGGTCATTACCTAAGAGACAGTCTACAGGTAAGCTAGGTGATACTACCACCTGCTTAGGGCCAGTAACTCCACCCCAACTAAACTGAATTATAGCTAAGGGAAGAAACTTAGGGCCGTATTTATACTCCGTTTGCGCCGAATTTGCGTAGTTTTTTTCGACGCAAATTCGACGCTAAACTAACGCCAACTAACGCCATATTTATACTATGGCGTTAGAGGCGTATAGCGCCAAAGTTCCCGGAATGTGCGTCATTTTTTAGCGTGAACCCCTTCCTTGCGTTAATGATATGCAAGGGAGGCGTTCCCGTCTAAAAAATGACTCCCAGGCCTTTACGTGGTATTTATACTCCCGGGCAAAAGAGACGCCCGGGAGTGGGCGTGGCTAAAAACGGCGCATTTGCGCCGCTTTTTAACGCCTGGGTCAGGCATGGCGTTAAGGGACAAGTGGGCTCAAAATGAGCCCAGAGTGCCCTCCCCTGCCCCCAGGGACCCCCCCTGCCACCCTTGCCCACCCCAGGAGGACACCCAAGGCTGGAGGGACCCACCCCAGGGACATTCAGGTAAGTATTTTTTTATTTTTTTTTAATAATTTTTTTTGGCATAGGGGGGCCTGATTTGTGCCCCCCTACATGCCACTATGCCCAATGACCATGCCCAGGGGACAGAAGTCCCCTGGGCATGGCCATTGGGCAAGGGGGCATGACTCCTATCTTTACAATGATAGGAGTCATGTTGATGGGGGATGGGCGTCGAAAATAAATGGCGCAAGTCGGGTTACGACGATTTTTTCGACGTAACCTGACTTGCCCCATTTTAAGACGCCCATGCGCCATTTTCCCCCTACGCCGGCGCTGCCTGGTGTACGTGGTTTTTCTCGCGCACACCAGGCAGCGCCGGTCTGCTTGCGCCGGCTAACGCCATTCAATAAATACGGCGCCCGCATGGCGCTTCAGAATGGCGTTAGCCGGCGCAAAACTTTTTGACGCTAAACTGCGTTAGCGCAGTTTAGCGTCAAAAAGTATAAATATGGGCCTTAGTGGAGTTATGGACATCAATAATCTTATACTGTTGTCCAATGATGTGTTGATCAGGGTGCACTAGGTTTTCAGTCACCAAAGTGATACTGGCACCTGTGTCCCTGTCGGCCAAGGCCTCAACACCATTTATTGAAACTGTCTGCCTGTACTTATCCATTGTAAGGGGACAAGCAGCCAGTGTGGCAAGGCCAATGCCACTAGGTGTGACAGAAACTGTCTTGGGACTGACTACCCCAGTTTCTACAATGGACCCATAAGTGAACCCAACTACACCCTTAACTTGACTGTTGCCAGAAGTCCCACCACTAGTACCACTACTGCTAGGGGCACTAGAGCTTGATGTATTAGTGGTGGTAGGCTCAGGGGGTTTACCTGGACAGGACTTATCCCCTGGCCTATGGCCTCTGTTTTTACACACAAAGCACCAAGGCTTTTTAAATTGTGTAGGTTGAGAAGAAGAGGAAGAATTTGTTTTATCCCCACCCCCTGAAGAGTGTTTAAGATTTGAAGTGGGATCTTTGGGTTTACCCTTATCCCCATGCTTATCTTGAGATTTTTCACCATCTTTCTTCTTATTGTTCTCTTTGTCACCCCCTGTATGAACTTTTCTGTTCACCCTTGTTCTGACCCATTTGTCTGCCTTCTTTCCCAATTCTTGGGGAGAGGTCAGATCAGAGTCCACCAAGTACTGGTGCAACAAATCAGACACACAATTATTAAGAATATGCTCTCTCAGGATCAAGTTATACAGGCTGTCATAATCAGTACCTTTACTGCCATGTAACCACCCCTCCAAGGCCTTCACTGAATGGTCAATGAAATCAACCCAGTCTTGTGAAGACTCCTTTTTGGTCTCTCTGAACTTTATCCTGTATTGTTCAGTGGTTAAGCCATAACCATCCAGGAGTGCATTCTTAAGAACTGTAAAATTATTGGCATCACTTTCTTTCACAATAAGGAGCCTATCCCTACCTTTTCCACTAAATGATAGCCATAGGATAGCAGCCCACTGCCTTTGAGGGACATCCTGTACAACACAGGCCCTCTCAAGTGCAGCAAACCACTTGTTAATGTCATCCCCCTCCTTATAAGGGGGAACTATCTTATGCAGATTCCTGGAATCATGCTCTTTTGCAGGATGACTATGGGGAATACTGCTGCTGCCACCATGGGTGTCTAAACCCAACTTCTGTCTTTCCTTCTCTAATTCTTAAGACTGTCTATCCAAATCCAGCTGTTGCTTTTTAAGCTTCAGTCTGGTTTGTTCCACCCTCAACTTATTGAGTTCCCTCTCTAACAATCTGTCATCAGGGTGGGTGGGAGGGACATGCCTTGAAACAGAAGTATGGTGAGGATGGACAGAAGGAGACCTGTCCCTTACAGAGGGCACCCTAACAGCTTGGTTAACAGAAACATTACTTCTACTGTGGTGAGAATGAATGCTCTTGCTATGATGTGAGACAACACTATCTGTATGGTGTGACTCTACATCTGTACCAACTATGCTAGACTGTCTAGTAATGGGCAGGCTCTGATTTTTCTTTCCTAAATCTTTTCCTAGGGGTGTCCCTGGATCAGATTGGGAACCATTAGCTGCTTTTTCTACAGATGGGGCCTTAGTTATCATGTTCTCTAAGCATGTTAAGTAACAGTTCCAAGGAAGGATTCTTCCCTACACTCAAACCTCTCTCTATGCAGAGACTCCTTGCTCCTTTCCAGCTAAGGTGATCATATGCAAGTTTGGACAGATCAACATTTTGGCCTGTGCCAGACATTTTTAGAGAGAGTTAAAGTGATAGTAAAAGATAAAAGTTTGTCAGAGCTTTTAGAAAGACAGAGAAAAAAACTTTTTAAACTTTTTAGAACTTTTTAGAAAGTTAGAAGTACTTTTCAGCACTTAGAATAAAGTGAAAAGAGGAAATGCAAAACTTTTTGGCTATGTGTATATACACTGAACTTGTTTTGTATATTTTTCTCTTATGAAAAGTACAATGACAAGAGTGGTAAGTAGTCTCAAAGCACTTATCCCACCGCTGCACAACCAATGTAGGAGGCTGGACTGGCTTGTAGTGAGTACCTAGGGGTACTTGCACCTTGCACCAGGCCCAGTTATCCCTTATTAGTGTATAGGGTGTCTAGCAGCTTAGGCTGATAGATAATGGTAGCTTAGCAGAGCAGCTTAGGCTGAACTAGGAGACGTGTGAAGCTACTACAGTACCACTTAGTGTCATATGCACAATATCATAAGAAAACACAATACACAGTTATACTAAAAATAAAGGTACTTTATTTTTATGACAATATGCCAAAGTATCTCAGAGTGTACCCTCAGTGAGAGGATAGGAAATATACACAAGATATATATACACAATAGCAAAAATATGCAGTATAGTCTTAGAAAACAGTGCAAACAATGTATAGTTACAATAGGATGCAATGGGAACACATAGGGATAGGGGCAACACAAACCATATACTCCAAAAGTGGAATGCGAACCACGAATGGACCCCAAACCTATGTGACCTTGTAGAGGGTCGCTGGGACTATTAGAAAATAGTGAGAGTTAGAAAAATAACCCTCCACAAGACCTTGAAAAGTGAGTGCAAAGTGCACTAAAGTTCCCCTAAGGATAAAGAAGTCGTGTTAGAGGAATAATGCAGGAAAGACACAAACCAACAATGCAACAACGATGGATTTCCAATCTTGGGTACCTGTTTACCAAGGGGACCAAGTTCAAAAGTCACAAGCAAGTCGGAGATGGGCAGATGCCCAGGAAATGCCAGCTGTGGGTGCAAATAAGCTTCTACTGGACAGAAGAAGCTGAGGTTTCTGCAGGAACGAAAAGGGCTAGAGACTTCCCCTTTGGTGGACGGATCCGTCTCGCCGTGGAGAGTCGTACAAAAGTAATTCCCCGCCGAAAGAACGCCAACAAGCCTTGCTAGCTGCAAATCGTGTGGTTAGCGTTTTTGGATGCTGCTGTGGCCAAGGAGGGACCAGGAGGTCGCAAATTGAACCAGGAGGTAGAGGGGACGTCGAGCAAGACAAGGAGCCCTCTTAGCAGCAGGTAGCACCTGGAGAAGTGCCAGAAACAGGCACTACGAGGATGCGTGAAACAGTGCTCACCCGAAGTCGCACAAAGAAGTCCCACGTCGCCGGAGAACAACTTAGGAGGTTGTGCAATGCAGGTTAGAGTGCCGTGGACCCAGACTGGACTGTGCAGAAAGGATTTCCGCCGGAAGTGCACGGAGGCCGGAGTAGCTGCAAAAGTCGCGGTTCCCAGCAATGCAGTCTAGCGAGGTGAGGCAAGGACTTACCTCCACCAAACTTGGACTGAAGAGTCACTGGACTGTGGGGGCCACTTGGACAGAGTTGCTGGATTCGAGGGACCTCGCTCGTTGTGCTGAGAGGAGACCCAAGGGACCGGTAATGCAGCTTTTTGGTGCCTGCGGTTGCAGGGGGAAGATTCCGTCGACCCACGGGAGATTTCTTCGGAGCTTCTAGTGCAGAGAGGAGGCAGACTTCCCCCACAGCATGCACCACCAGGAAAACAGTCGAGAAGGCGGCAGGATCAGCGTTACAGAGTTGCAGTAGTCGTCTTTGCTACTATGTTGCAGGTTTGCAGGCTTCCAGCGCGGTCAGCAGTCGATTCCTTGGCAGAAGGTGAAGAGAGAGATGCAGAGGAACTCGGATGAGCTCTTGCATTCGTTATCTAAAGTTTCCCCAGAGACAGAGACCCTAAATAGCCAGAAAAGAGGGTTTGGCTACCTAGGAGAGAGGATAGGCTAGCAACACCTGAAGGAGCCTATCAAAAGGAGTCTCTGACGTCACCTGGTGGCACTGGCCACTCAGAGCAGTCCAGTGTGCCAGCAGCACCTCTGTTTCCAAGATGGCAGAGGTCTGGAGCACACTAGAGGAGCTCTGGACACCTCCCAGGGGAGGTGCAGGTCAGGGGAGTGGTCACTCCCCTTTCCTTTGTCCAGTTTCGCGCCAGAGCAGGGCTAAGGGGTCCCCTGAACCGGTGTAGACTGGCTTATGCAGAATTGGGCACATCTGTGCCCAAGAAAGCATTTCCAGAGGCTGGGGGAGGCTACTCCTCCCCTGCCTTCACACCATTTTCCAAAGGGAGAGGGTATAACACCCTCTCTCAGAGGAAGTCCTTTGTTCTGCCATCCTGGGCCAGGCCTGGCTGGACCCCAGGAGGGCAGATGCCTGTCTGAGGGGTTGGCAGCAGCAGCAGCTGCAGTGAAACCCCAGGAAGGGCAGTTTGGCAGTACCAGGGTCTGTGCTACAGACCACTGGGATCATGGGATTGTGCCAACTATGCCAGGATGGCATAGAGGGGGCAATTCCATGATCATAGATATGTTACATGGCCATATTCGGAGTTACCATTGTGAAGCTACATATAGGTAGTGACCTATATGTAGTGCACACGTGTAATGGTGTCCCCGCACTCACAACGTCCGGGGAATTGGCCCTGAACAATGTGGGGGCACCTTGGCTAGTGCCAGGGTGCCCTCACACTAAGTAACTTTGCACCTAACCTTTACCAGGTAAAGGTTAGACATATAGGTGACTTATAAGTTACTTAAGTGCAGTGTAAAATGGCTGTGAAATAACGTGGACGTTATTTCACTCAGGCTGCAGTGGCAGGCCTGTGTAAGGATTGTCAGAGCTCCCTATGGGTGGCAAAAGAAATGCTGCAGCCCATAGGGATCTCCTGGAACCCCAATACCCTGGGTACCTCAGTACCATATACTAGGGAATTATAAGGGTGCTCCAGTAAGCCAATGTAAATTGGTAAAATTGGTCACTAGCCTGTTAGTGACAATTTGGAAAGAAATGAGAGAGCATAACCACTGAGGTTCTGATTAGCAAAGCCTCAGTGAGACAGTTAGGCACCACACAGGGAACACATACATATAGGCCACAAACTTATGAGCACTGGGGTCCTGACTAGCAGGGTCCCAGTGACACATAACAAACATACTGAAAACATAGGGTTTTCACTATGAGCACTGGGCCCTGGCTAGCAGGATCCCAGTGAGACAGTGAAAACACCCTGACATACACTCACAAACAGGCCAAAAGTGGGGGTAACAAGGCTAGAAAGAGGCTACTTTCTCACACCATGTCTCCTGTAGGAGGCTGGCCTGGCTTATAGTGGGTACCTTGTGGTACTTATACCTTGTGCCAGGTCCAGTTATCCCTTATTAGTAGATTAGTAATGTTCTAGCAGCTTAGACTGATAGAGGTAGCTATAGCAGAGCAACTTAGGCTGAACTAGGAGACATGCAAAGCTCCTACTATACCAACTATATCTCTTAGCACTATATCATAAGAAAGCACAATACTCGGGGTTACTAAAAATAAAGGTACTTTATTTTAGTGACAATATGCCAAAAGTATCTCAGAGGATATACTCTCTTAGGAGGTAAGTAATATACACAAAATATACACACAAACCAAAATCAGGTAAGTAAACAGTTACAAAAGTAGTGCAAATACTGTAGAACACAATAGAATGCAATAGGAGAGAATAGGTCTAGGGGCAACACAAACCATATACTCCAAAAGTGGAATGCAAACCACGAATGGACCCCAGGCCTAGTGTAGTGTGTAGAGGGTCGCCAGGAGTGTAAGAAAACACTAAGGGTGTCCAAGATACCCCACCCCAAGACCCTGAAAAGTATGAGCAAAGTTACCCTAATATCCCAGAAAGACAGTAAAGTCGAGATAGGGGATTCTGCAAAGACAACAACTGACTGCAAAGTACTGAAGACGGATTCCTGGACCTGAGGACCTGCAAAGGATGGGGACCAAGTCCAAGAGTCACGCAAGTGTCCAGGGTGGGCAGGAGCCCACTAAACCCCGGATGAAGGTGCTAAAGGGCTGCCTTTGGGTGGAAGAAGCCAAAGATTCTGCAACAACGGAAGGAGCCAGGAACTTCTCCTTTGGTCAGAAGATGTCCCACGGCGTGCTGGAGCATGCAGAGTTATTTTCATGCAGAAAGACTGCAAAGAAGCCTTGCTAGCTGCAAGAGTCGCAGTTGAGGATTTTGGGTGCTGCCAGGGCCCAGGACTGACCAGGAGGTCGCACCTTGGAGGAGGAGACAGAGGGGGCACTCAGCAATAGAGAGAGCCCACACAGAAGCAGGCAGCACCCGTGGAAGCACCTGAACAGGCCTTCAGAAGATCTGAGCACAGCGGTCATCTCAGCAGAACAAAATAGGGCCCCACGAAGTCGAAGTCCAAGTCAGCGAGTTGGGCAATGCAGGACAGAGTACTGGGGACCTGGGCTATGCTGTGCAGGAAGGAAATCTTGCTAAAGTACACAGAAGCCCTAGCAGCTGCAGTTCACGCAGTACACAGGATTACTGTCTGGCGTGGGGAGGCAAGGACTTACTTCCACCAAATTTGGACAGAAGGGCCACTGGACTGTCGGGGACAATTGAATCCAGCTCCTGTGTTCCAGGGTCCACGATCGTCAAGATGAGAGGGGACTCAAAGCACTGGTGATGCGGAAGTTTGGTGCCTGCGTTGGCAGGGGGAAGATTCCGTCGACCCACGGGAGATTTCTTCTTGGCTTCCAGTGCAGGGTGAAGGCAGACAGCCCTCAGAGCATGCACCACCAGGAAACAGTCGAGAAAGCGTGCAGGATGAGGTGCTACAATGTTGCTGGTAGTATTCTTGCTACTTTGTTGCGGTTTTGCAGGCATCCTGGGGCAGTCAGCGGTCGATCCTTGGCAGAAATCAAAGAGAGAAGTGCAGAGGAACTCTGGTGAGCTCTTGTATTCGTTATCTGGTGAGAAACCCACAGGAGAGACCCTCAATAGCTCTCAGAGGAGGATTGGCTACAGAGAAAGGTAAGCACCTATCAGGAGGGGTCTCTGAGGTCACCTGCTGGCACTGGCCACTCAGAGGTGTCCATTGTGCCCTCACACCTCTGCATCCAAGATGGCAGAGGTCTGGGACACACTGGAGGTGCTCTGGGCACCTCCCCTTGAGAGGTGCTGGTCAGGGGAGTGGCCACTCCCCTTTCCTTTGTCCAGTTTTGCCCCAGAGCAGGGCTGAGGGGATCGCTGAACCAGTGTAGACTGGCTTATGCAAGGAGGGCACCATCTGTGCCCTTCAAAGCATTTCAAGAGACCAGAAGAGGCTACTTTGTTCTGCCTTCCTGGGACTGGGCTGCCCAGGCCCCAGGGGGGAAGAAACCTGTCTGAGGGTTGGCAGCAGCGGTAGCTGCAGAGAAAACCTCGGAGAGTTAGTTTGGCAGTACCCGGGCTCTATGCTGGAGCCCCGGGGATACATGGAATTGTCCCCCAGTACCAGAATGGTATTGGGGTGACGTTTCCATGATCCTAGACATGTTACATGGCCATGTTCGGAGTTACCATTGTGACGCTACATATAGGTATTGACCTATAGGTAGTTCACGCGTGTAATGGTGTCCCCGCACTCACCATGTCTGGGGAAATTGCCCTGAACAATGTGGGGGCACTAAGTGAGGGTTAGACATATAGGTGACTTATAAGTTACTTAAGTGCAGTGTAAAATGGCTGTGAAGTAAAGTGGACGTTATTTTACTCAGGCTGCAGTGGCAGTGCTGTGTAAGAATTGTCTGAGCTCCCTATGGATGGCAAAAGAAATGCTGCAGCCCATAGGGATCTCCTGGAACCCCAATACCCTGGGTACCTAGGTCCATATACTAGAGAATTATAAGGGTGTTCCAGTGTACCAATCAGAATTGGTAAAATTAGTCAATAGCCTGCAGTGACAATTTTAAAAGCAGAGACAGCATAAACACCTAGGTACTGGTTAGCAGAGCCTCAGTGATACAGTTAGGCACCACACAGGGAACACATACAGGGCACACTTTATGAGCACTGGGGTCCTGGCTAGCAGCATTCCAGTGACACAAGCAAAAACAAACATACATACAAGTAAAAATGGGGGTAAAATGCCAGGCAAGATGGTACTTTCCTACACCCACAAGCGTTTATCTAGTATTAAGTAGCTAATATGACTTCTGCATGTCCCTCATCTAAATGTAGGAGAGGGATTTACATCGGAGCATGAGCACCCATTACATGCTCGAAGACCGTTGGCAAGCGTGATATTAAGAATTTTGTGGGATAACCATAGACTGTCCTCTTCTTGATAGAGCTCCTGCACCAATGGATAAGGCTCAAATGTAGCATTAAAGTCCCCAGCAATCAGGATATAATGGGCAATATTTCTGCTGACTAACGTATTATCCAGAGCACTTAAAACTTCAGATTCACAGCTTCTTCCAACGCTCCTACTATAGATGTTAACCTGTAGTAGTGATTGCTCTTTATGGGTGGACAGAACTAAGGGCCAGATGTAGGAAACGTTTGCGACTCGCAAACGGGCCGATTTGCAATTTGCGACAGTGCAAAATCGGAAATGGGATGCAAAAAGCCAATTTCCGACTCGCAAAAAGCGATGGGACCCGTTTGCGAGTCGCATCCGTTGCGACCCCATTTTGCGACCCGCAAATTGCAAGTCGCAATTTGCGAGTCGCAAACCTTATGCAATTGCAACTCGCAAATTGCGACTAGTCGCAAAAAGCCCAGTTTGCATGTCCCATTTACCACTAACTCAGAGCAGGTGGTAACCATTACCAAAGTATAAAAGGGGACCCAGAAGGCATCTGGGTTACTCAAGATGGCGGAGATATACCTGATAGCAGTGAGGAGGAGAGTCTACGCAGCCCAGCAGAGGAGGAGGAGGGGCCACAGACAGGAGAAGATATATAGAACCAGGCAGACTCTTTTTCAGCAAACTGAAGAGGAGATCTATGACAAATACCGCCTTAGCAGCGCAGCCATTCTAGAATTAATAGATTTACTGAAACCACAGCTAGAACACAAGACTCTGCGTGGCTGCGCCATCCCTACGCATGTGCAAGTACTATGCGCACTGCACCTCTTGGCCTCAGGGAGCTATCAGGGGGTCATTGCCGTTGCAGGTGGGGTATCCCAAAGTGCAGTGTCAAGGTTCCTCAGGGCATTCCTAGATGCCTTAGTCACGCACTTGTCTCACTTCATATACTTACCAAGGAATGAGGCAGAAATTAACAGCACCAAGCTGGACTTTTACCGCATTGTCCACTTTCCTCATGTCATAGGGTGTGTAGATGGGACACACATTCAAATATGCCCCCCTGCTAATCTGGAACACATTTTCCACAACAGGAAGTGTACCCACTCACTCAACATACAGGTTGTTTGTGATGCCCATTATGTCATCACGGACATCGTAGCTAAGTTTCTTGGCAGTACCCATGACTCATACATTTTTAGGCATAGTGGGATACATCAACGCCTGGAACGTGGGGAATTTGGAGACGGTTACCTCCTAGGTAGAGCCACAGACACTTGCAGACATACACACAGGTCACTGTGCACGACAATCTGGACTTCCTAACCGTGTACTTTTGTGCCCAACAGGTGACAGTGCATATGCTCTCAGGCCTTGGATCATGACTCAGTTTTTAACACCCAGAACTGAATCAGAGAGGCAATACAACAGTGCGCATAAGAGGACCAGGAACCTGATCGAGCGCACCTTGGGACTGCTGAAGGCAAGATTCAGATGCCTCCACCGCAGTGGAGGCGCCCTCCAATACACCCCCATTACCGCTTTCAAAATTGTAGTCGCATGCGCCATCCTCCACAACATAGCCACCCGACGTGGGCTACCTCTCACCCCTGCAGACCCAGATCCTGATGATGAAGAGCAAGAACAACCACATCGCCATCATGGGGATAGGAGTCTAGCTAATCAAGGCAGACTGAGACGGGACCACATTGCAACGCAATATTTTGGACGGTACGTGTCAACTCCCACCATACTCACCTATTAACCATTTCTTAAGTGGAACAAAAATAACTGTTTTATTAATGTCATGAAGAAACTATATACAAGTTGAAATTGTCCATGGGCAGGAAAATGCCAACCAGTCATGTGGCACATTAACGCCATGTGCCACATTAATCTGTCCTGGCTGTTATCTATGATCTCCTGCCCCTCCTGCCAGCCTGGCTGGTCCCTGCTGCGTCCATGGTGCTGTGCCTACCACTCCTCAGCACCCTACTGTGAGTGGCAGAGACACTGCTCACTGTTGAGCCCTCCTCCCAGGTGTATTTGTTAACTTCCTGGCTGTGATGCCATCATCATGTGCCAGGAAGTGTTTCCAGAGTGTTCTGGTATGCTTTCTGGAGTGTTCTGCTGCATCTGCAAGCAATTTTGAAGGTATTCGCAATTTGCGACACCCACTCGCTAATTGCGAGTTCGTTTTTGCACACTCGCAAACAGCGACCTCGCAAAATGCGGACTCGCACACAGCGTTGCGAGTCCGGCTGCGAGTCGCAAAATCGGATCGCTTTTTTTTCTGGCATTCCAATTTGCGAGTCGCATTTTGCGAGTCGCATCAACTCGCAAAATGCGAGTCGCAATTTTTTATTTTTGCTACATCTGGCCCTAAGTCCTGTAAGTCAGCACAACCCTTATCCAATTCTCTCACTTGGCACATGTGGGAGCCACTGATCCAAATAAGTAAACCCCGAGAGTCTGCCAGAAGATACCCTGTTCGCTGGAACCCAATAGCTATTGTAGCCTGGTCTATGCTTGGGCTTAATGGTCCACGTTTCCTGGATTATGCAAATCATGTGCTCGTCTATAAAAAAAAAAAACTTCTTGGAAGGACATTTTGGGTTCGACCTCTGTTATGTTCCAACTTATAATGCTGACTGGCTTCTCGAACAATGCTTGTGATTGAATGTGAGGTAAACCCACTGGGATTAATTTTTGCATTGGTTCAGCCCCCCTGCCAATATCTCCGTAGCTAGGAGCATCAAGCACATCAAAGGCTACCATCGACCCCTCTCCTCCTGGTAGTCCCTGCTTAGCCCCATCTTTGAGTCAGTCCACTTCAAACAATGTGGATGGAATCCGGTTACACACTATCTGCTGGGTGGGGGGTCACTGTTTGGACACAAGAACTACCAGGGCCTCTTGGGACAATTTCCACCCTCTTACAAAAAAAGAAACCTGTGTTGGGATAATGAACTGCGAGTCTCGACAGAAAAAGCCCCCTAGGTAGTGGATCAACTTTGCAACAATTTAGAAAGATCTGATTAACTGTAGCAGGAGAGGTAAAATTTACAACAATACAATCCCCTTCACAGAACTTCTTCAACAAGCTCACCCTCCTCCCCATTAGTATTGAAGATACCACTAAGAATGGGAAGTTAGCATTAATATGTAACCATTGGATGACCTTGTTTTTCAGTTCTGTATAAGTCTCTGAACTGTTTAACTGTAAACTGGGTACATCAGTAATCACTGCCACATATGTGCTGGCCTCCGGGGGAAGATGTAGAACCCCGTGAAGTCTATAACTACGTCTTGCCATCTTCTTGGTGTTTGCAGCCTGACGTTTAGAAGTCACCCTGTCATCCTTGGTCACTGAATTTCTCCCATGTTATTGGTGACTGCATCTCCAAAGTGACAATCTTCTGAAACTTTGCTGGGGCGTCCCGCCAGGTCCTTATTCACGGACAGTCCAGCAGAGGCACTTTTACGGGCATGATTGTGATATACTTCAAGATGTGATGAGGTACCCTCTTGGCTCCTAAAGAGCACTCAATGGCATGCACAGCCATGACTCCTGCCGCTAAGGGTGCTGATGGCTGTAGTCCTCTGGACCCCTTCTGCTGTTAAGTGTGTCCTGCGCATCGGGCGGTGCTGGCTCCTCAAGAGCTCCTGATGGCGAACACAGCCGTGGCTCCTGCCACTAAGTGTGCTGGGGCTGTTGTCCTCTGGGCCTCATAGCCCCCTCTGCTGCTATGTGTGTCCCATGCAGCAGGTGGTGCAGGCACCTAAAGAGCGCCCAATGGTTCGCATAGCCACGTCTCCTGCCGCTAAGGGTGCTGAGGCTGCAGTGCTCTGGGCCCCCCTCTGCTGCTAAGTGTGTAACTGCTTCTTGTTATTTCATCGACTTTGATGACTTTTCTTCAACTTCATCTGCACCTGAAACTGAAACTGTTTCAAAGTCATGTAAGTCACACAAGATGAATATATGGCTTAAAAATTACTATTTGGTTTATCCATGGAATTATCTGTGGATATTTCTGACATTGCTTGCCTTTCTGTTATGGATTGATTTTGTGACTGTTGTCAACAACTGCATGAATACTCTGTCTAACAGGATTTACTCCCTTACAAACATCGGCCCTCAGTACAACATTGGCGGTAAATCCCGCTTACTGCCGTGCAGAAGACCGCCAACACACCACTGCGGAATTCCGCTACAGCTATTACGACCCACAGCTCGGAATCTGCCAAAATCCAGACACCCACACAAGTCCGCCACACCAAAGGTCAGTGATAAACTGGCGATAACAAAACCAATACTGTCACGGCAACAGGAATATGCCTACACTATCACGACCCACGAATCCACACGACGGTCTTTCAACCGCGGTATTCCATTGGCGGTACACACCGCCGCGCTCAAAATACACACACATTTACAAAACACAACCACATTGGACAATTCCAAATACACACACACCTGATACACATACACACACCACTCCCACCCACCCAATCCAATATAAAACACACGCCCACATCACCCACAAACCCTTACTACCAAAAGTTTGAAAGAAGGCCAGAGAGAGACACCACCAGAAACAACACTAGCATCCATCACTCACATAACATCCACGCACCTCAGACAACACACACAAACACATCCCCTCACACATCACAACACATACTACGTCACACATCACCCACACCACATCATGGCACCTCAACGACACCCCAGGTTCTCTGAGGAGGAGCTCATGGTCATGGTGGCGGAAATCGTCCGGGTAGAGCCACAGCTATTCAGATCACAGGTGCAGCACACCTCCATTGCCAGGAAGATGGCGCTATGGCGCAGAATCGTCGACAGGGTCAACGCAGTGGGACAGCATCCAAGAACACAGGATAACATCAGGAAGAGGTGGAACGACCTATGGGGGAAGGTGCGTTCCGTGGTCTCCAAACACCAGATTGCAGTACAGAGGACTGGCGGCAGACCCCCACCTCCTCCCCTACTACTAACAACATGGGAGGAGCAAGCCTTGGTTATACTGAATCCTGAGGGCCTTGCTGGAGTAGCAGGAGGAATGGACTCTGATAAGTCAAATCTTAACTATTACATCCCCCACCCTACCTGCATGCTATCACATACCCCCATGCAACACCAAAGCATGGACACCCATCACCAAAGCATGTCCACAACAGATACCCACACAGACCCCAAACCAATTATCAAACAAGGTCCTAGACAAGAATGCAAGCACTGGAGTACAGGGTCACCCACCCATTGCACACGATGGCACACACAGATGCAATAATCATGCCTTTACACCCCTGCAGGACCCCTACCCAACGTCACCGGACAGGAGGTTCCAGACATGTCCACTCCCCCCACAGAAGAGGCCCGCAGTGATGACAGCAGCTCTGTCCAACTGGATCAAGATGACCAGCCCGGCCCATCTGGGACCTCGGGACAGTCGGTTCCCCTGACACTGGCACATGCCACCACAGAGCCTCCCCCTTCAGGAAACACCAGCACAGAACCCACCCAGCGGGCCCATCCCTCTGTCCCCAGGACACGTCAAGCAGCAGTGTGTCCACCACTACAGGGAACCCAGGCAAACCCACCACCCCAAGAAAATCAGGGACCTGGGGGCAGTGGCAGTGGGCACACGGTTCAGGGGACAGAGGCACAGGAAAACAGGGTAACTGGGAGGACTGCTGTGCAACAGGGGGAGGACAGGCCCAGGGAACCCACTCTCCACCTGGCTCTCTCCAACATCATGGGAGCATACCATCATTCCCAGGAGACGATGGCAACGGTACTGGCCAACTTTAAGGAGAACCAGCGGCTGCAGGAGGAACACTATCTGGGGGTCAGTGAGGAACTCAAGTCCATCAACACCACCCCGGTGTAGGAGGCTGGACTGGCTTGTAGTGAGTACCAAGGGGTACTTGCACCTTGCACCAGGCCCAGTTATCCCTTATTAGTGTATAGGGTGTCTAGCAGCTTAGGCTGATAGATAATGGTAGCTTAGCAGAGCAGCTTAGGCTGAACTAGGAGACGTGTGAAGCTACTACAGTACCACTTAGTGTCATATGCACAATATCATAAGAAAACACAATACACAGTTATACTAAAAATAAAGGTACTTTATTTTTATGACAATATGCCAAAGTATCTTAGAGTGTACCCTCAGTACGAGGATAGGAAATATACACAAGATATATATACACAATAGCAAAAATATGCAGTATAGTCTTAGAAAACAGTGCAAACAATGTATAGTTACAATAGGATGCAATGGGGAAACATAGGGATAGGGGCAACACAAACCATATACTCCAAAAGTGGAATGTGAACCACGAATGGACCCCAAACCTATGTGACCTTGTAGAGGGTCGCTGGGACTATTAGAAAATAGTGAGAGTTAGAAAAATAACCCTCCCCAAGACCCTGAAAAGTGAGTGCAAAGTGCACCAAAGTTCCCCTAAGGACAAAATAGTCGTGTTAGAGGGAGAATGCAAGGAAAACACAAATCAGCAATGCAACAACGATGGATTCCTGTCTGAAGGTACCTGTGGAACAAGGGGACCAAGTCCAAAAGTCACAAGCAGCTCGGAGATGGGCAGATGCCCAAGAAATGCCAGCGGTTGGTGCAAAGAAGCTCTTACTAGGCTGAAGAACTGTGAATACTGCAGGAACGACAAGGGCTAGAGACTTCCCCTTTGGAGGATGGATCCCCCACGCCTTGGAGAGTCGTGCAGAAGTGTTTTCCCGCCGGATAGACGCCAACAAGCCTTGCTACACGCAAATCGTGCGTTTGGCGTTTTTGGACGCTGCTGGGGCCCAGGAGGGACCAGGAGGTCGCAAATTGGACCTGCAGAGAGAGGGGACGTCGAGCAAGACAAGGAGCCCTCACTGAAGCAGGTAGCACCCGAAGAAGTGCCAGAAACAGGCACTACGAGGATGCGTGAAACGGTGCTCGCCGAAGTTGCACAAAGGAGTCCCACGTCGCCGGAGACCAACTTAGAAAGTCGTGCAATGCAGGTTAGAGTGCCGTGGACCCAGGCTTGGCTGTGCACGAAGGATTTCCACCGGAAGTGCACAGGGGCCGGAGAAGCTTGCAAAGTCGCGGTTCCCAGCAATGCAGCCCAGCGAGGTGAGGCAAGGACTTACCTCCACCAAACTTGGGCTGAAGAGTCACTGGACTGTGGGGGTCACTTGGACGGTGTCGCTGGATTCGAGGGACCTCGCTCGTCGTGCTGAGAGGAGACCCAAGGGACCGGAGATGCAGCTTTTTGGTGCCTGCGGTTGCAGGGGGAAGATTCCGTCGACCCACGGGAGATTTCTTCGGAGCTTCTGGTGCAGAGAGGAGGCAGACTACCCCCACAGCATGCACAAGCAGGAAAACAGTCGAGAAGGCGGCAGGATCAGCGTTACAGAGTTGCAGTAGTCGTCTTTGCTACTATGTTGCAGGTTTGCAGGCTTCCAGCGCGGTCAGCGGTCGATTCCTTATCAGAAGGTGAAGAGGGAGATGCAGAGGAACTCGGCTGAGCTCATGCATTCGTTATCTAAAGTTTCCCCAGAGACAGAGACCCTAAATAGCCAGAAAAGAGGGTTTGGCTACCTAGGAGAGAGGAAAGGCTACTAACACCTGAAGGAGCCTATCACAAGGAGTCTCTGACGTCACCTGGTGGCACTGGCCACTCAGAGCAGTCCAGTGTGCCAGCAGCACCTCTGTTTCCAAGATGGCAGAGGTCTGGAGCACACTGGAGGAGCTCTGGACACCTCCCAGGGGAGGTGCAGGTCAGGGGAGTGGTCACTCCCCTTTCCTTTGTCCAGTTTCGCGCCAGAGCAGGGGCTAAGGGGTCCCTGAACCGGTGTAGACTGGCTTATGCAGAATTGGGCACCTCTGTGCCCAACAAAGCATTTCCAGAGGCTGGGGGAGGCTACTCCTCCCCTGCCTTCACACCATTTTCCAAAGGGAGAGGGTGTCACACCCTCTCTCAGAGGAAGTTCTTTGTTCTGCCATCCTGGGCCAGGCCTGGCTGGACCCCAGGAGGGCAGATGCCTGTCTGAGGGGTTGGCAGCAGCAGCAGCTGCAGAGAAACCCCAGGAAGGGCAGTCTGGCAGTACCAGGGTCTGTGCTACAGACCACTGGGATTATGGAATTGTACCAACAATGCCAGGATGGCATAGAGGGGGCAATTCCATGATCATAGACATGTTACATGGCCATATTCGGAGTTACCATGGTGAAGCTACATATAGGTAGTGACCTATATGTAGTGCACGCGTGTAATGGTGTCCCCGTACTCACAAAGTTCAGTGAATTGGCTCTGAACAATGTGGGGGCACCTTGGCTAGTGCCAGGGTGCCCTCACACTAAGTAACTTTGCACCTAACCTTTACCAGGTAAAGGTTAGACATATAGGTGACTTATAAGTTACTTAAGTGCAGTGTAAAATGGCTGTGAAATAACGTGGACGTTATTTCACTCAGGCTGCAGTGGCAGGCCTGTGTAAGAATTGTCAGAGCTCCCTATGGGTGGCAAAAGAAATGCTGCAGCCCATAGGGATCTCCTGGAACCCCAATACCCTGGGTACTTCAGTACCATATACTAGGGGATTATAAGGGTGTTCCAGTAAGCCAATGTAAATTGGTAAAAATGGTCACTAGCCTGTCAGTGACAATTTGGAAAGAAATGAGAGAGCATAACCACTGAGGTTCTGATTAGCAGAGCCTCAGTGAGACAGTTAGTCACTACACAGGTAACACATACAGGCACACTTATGAGCACTGGGGCCCTGGGTTACCAGGGTCCCAGTGACACATACAACTAAAACAACATATATACAGTGAAAAATGGGGGTAACATGCCAGGCAAGATGGTACTTTCCTACACAACCCCCCCCCAAACGAAGGACAATAAGACTAGCCATTACCTGATGAGTCTTCATTGTCTAAGTGGAAATATCTGGAGAGTCCATCTGCATTGGAGTGGCTACTCCCAGGTCTATGTTCCACTGTATAGTCCATTCCCTGTAGGGATATGGACCACCTCAACAATTTAGGATTTTCACCTTTCATTTGTTTTAGCCAAAGTAGAGGTTTGTGGTCTGTCTGAACAATGAAGTGAGTGCCAAACAGGTATGGCCTCAATTTCTTCAGAGCCCAGACCACAGCAAAGGCCTCCCTCTCAATGGCAGACCAACGCTTTTCTCTAGGGGTCAACCTTCTACTAATAAAAGCAACAGGTTGATCCTGGCCCTCAGAATTAAGTTGTGATAGGACTGCCCCTACTCCTAATTCAGATGCATCAGTTTGGACATAGAATTTTTTAGAGTAACAAGGGCTTTTCAGGACAGGTGCAGAGCACATGGCCTGCTTCAGCTCCTCAAAAGCTTTCTGACAGTTTGCTGTCCATAATACCTTTTTAGGCATTTTCTTGGATGTGAGGTCATTAAGAGGGGCTGCAATGGAGCCATAGTTCTTAATGAACCTCCTGTAATACCCAGTGAGGCCTAGGAAGGCTCTCACCTGAGTCTGAGTGGTAGGGGGAATCCAATCAATAATAGTTTGGATTTTCCCCTGAAGTGGTGCAATCTGTTCCCCACCAACAAGGTGTCCCAGATAAACCACCTTACCCTGCCCTATCTGGCACTTTGAAGCCTTGATAGTGAGGCCTGCCTTTTGCAGGGCCTCCAAAACTTTCCAAAGGTGGACCAGGTGATCATCCCAGCTGGAGCTAAAGACAGCTATATCATCCAAATATGCTGCACTGAAAGCTTCCAGCCCTTGCAGGACTGTGTTCACCAACCTCTGAAAAGTGGCAGGTGCATTTTTCAAACCAAAAGGCATTACAGTAAACTGGTAATGTCCTCCAATGGTAGAAAATGCAGTCTTAGGTTTAGCATCTTCTGACATTTTGATCTGCCAATACCCTGCAGTCAAATCAAAAGTGCTTAGATACTTGGCAGATGCCAGTGTATCTATTAGTTCATCTGCCCTGGGTATAGGGTGAGCATCTGTTTTGGTTACCAAGTTGAGACCTCTATAGTCTACACAAAACCTCATTTCCTTCTTTCCATCTTTAGAATTGGGTTTTGGTACCAGTACCACAGGAGAAGCCCATGGACTGTCAGAGTGCTCAACCACTCCTAGTTCCAACATCTTCTGAACTTCTTGCTTTATGCAGTCCCTGACATGGTCAGGCTGCCTATAGATCTTACTTTTGACAGGTAAACTGTCTCCAGTATCTATAGTGTGCTCACACCAAGAAGTGGTGCCTGGCACAATGGAGAAGAGTTCTGAAAATTGTCCTAGGAGATTTATGCAATTATCTTTCTGCTCAGCAGTAAGACAATCAGCCAAAACTACCCCTTCCACAAGAGCATCTTGTTCTGTGGAAGAGAAGAGATCAGGTAGAGGATCACTGTCTTCTTCCTGTCCCTCATCTGTTGCCATGAGCAGGGTGAGATCAGCCCTGTCATAGTAGGGTTTCAGGCGGTTGACATGGAGCACCCTAAGGGGACTCCTGGCAGTGCCTAAGTCAACCAAGTAGGTGACTTCACCCTTCTTTTCAACAATTGTGTGTGGACCACTCCATTTATCTTGGAGTGCTCTTGGGGCCACAGGCTCCAAGACCCACACTTTCTGCCCTGGTTGGTACTGAACCAAAACAGCCTTCTGATCATGCCATTGCTTCTGGAGCTCTTGGCTGGCCTGAAGGTTTTTACTGGCCTTTTTCATGTACTCAGCCATCCTTGATCTGAGGCCAAGTACATAGTCCACAATATCCTGCTTAGGAGCTTTTAAAGGTTGTTCCCAACCCTCCTTTACAAGTGTGAGTGGACCCCTAACAGGGTGTCCAAAAAGAAGTTCAAAGGGGCTGAAGCCCACTCCTTTCTGGGGTACCTCCCTGTAGGCAAAAAGGAGGCATGGTAGAAGGATATCCCATCTCCTGCGGAGTTTTTCAGGGAGTCCCATAATCATGCCTTTGAGAGTTTTATTAAATCTCTCCACTAGTCCATTTGTTTGTGGATGATAGGGTGTTGTGAACTTGTAAGTTACACCACACTCCTTCCACATGGCCTTTAAGTATGCAGACATGAAATTGCTTCCTCTGTCTGATACTACTTCCTTTGGGAAGCCCACCCTGGAAAATATTCCCAGGAGGGCCTTTGCCACTGCAGGAGCTGTAGTGGTCCTTAAAGGAATTGCTTCAGGATACCTTGTGGCATGGTCCACTACCACTAAGATAAACCTATTGCCTGAAGCAGTAGGAGGGTCAAGGGGGCCAACTATGTCAACCCCTACCCTTTCAAAGGGAACCCCAACCACAGGCAGTGGGATAAGGGGTGCCTTTGGAGTGCCACCTGTCTTGCCACTGGCTTGACAGGTTTCACAGGACTTACAAAATTCTTTTGTGTCCTCAGACATCCTAGGCCAATGAAACAGTGGTACCAATCTGTCCCAAGTTTTCATTTGACCCAGGTGCCCAGCTAAGGGAATGTCATGTGCCAGTGTTAGGAGGAACTTTCTGTACTCCTGAGGAATCACTAATCTCCTGGCAGCTCCAGGTTTAGGATCCCTATGCTCAGTGTACAAGAGGTTGTCCTCCCAGTAAACTCTGTGTGAGTCACTGACATCCCCATTAGCCTGTTTGACAGCTTGCTGTCTGAGACCCTCTAATGTGGGACAGGTTTGCTGTGCCACACTCAGCTCCTCTCTGGCAGGCCCCCCTTCACCCAAAAGCTCAGCAGTGTCTGCTTCCAGCTCCTCTGGTGTAGGTTCTGCACAGGGAGGGAATTCTTCTTCCTCAGAATTAGAATCCACTGTAGAGGGAGGGATAGTAGGAAGTGGTTTGCTTCTACTAGCCCTAGCTTTAGGGAGCACTTGGTCCATTGTTCCAGGATCCAAGCTTCCCTGTCCTTTTTGCTTTTTGGCCTGAGCCCTTGTCAAAGCAAAAATATGCCCTGGGATGCCCAGCATTGCTGCATGGGCCTCCAACTCCACATCTGACCAAGCTGATGTCTCCAAATCGTTCCCTAATAGACAGTCTACAGGTAAATCTGAAGCTACCACAACTTTCTTTGGACCAGATACCCCCCCCCAGTTGAGATTTACAACAGCCATGGGGTGGCTTTGTGTTATGTTGTGAGCATCGGTTACTTGGTACTGGTGTCCAAGTATGTGTTGTTCAGGGTGCACCAGTTTCTCAATCACCATTGTGACACTGGCACCTGTGTCCCTGTAGGCCTGGACCTCAACACCATTTATTAGGGTTAGTTGCTTGTACTTCTCCAAGTTATGGGGGCAAGCAACCAAAGTGGCTAAGTCAATAGCCCCTTCAGAGACTAAAGTAGCCTCTGTGGTCTCCCTAATCAGACCAACCCCAACTAAATTACCAAAAGTGAGCCCAGCTACTCCCTTGGATTGGCTATTAGTAGGTTTGCTCCCACCACCACTGCTATTAGTAGGGACACTAGGTGTAGCAGTAGGGGTTGTAGTGGTAGGAGCTGTGGTGCCTTTCTTTGGACAACTGGGATCTGTTGTCCAATGGCCTTTTATCTTACATAAATAGCACCATGGTTTCTTTTCCTTGTTCTGATTAGAGGAGGGTTTGGGCCCACCACCCCCACCAGAGTGTTTTTGTGGGCCTGATGAAGACTCATTTTTAGATTTGTCCCCACCCTTGTCAGAAGACTTACCATCCTTCTTTTTGTTGCCATCTTTGTCACCCCCTGTATGAACTTTTCTGTTCACTCTTGTTCTGACCCATTTGTCTGCCTTCTTTCCCAATTCTTGGGGAGAGGTCAGATCAGAGTCCACCAAGTACTGGTGCAACAAATCAGACACACAATTATTAAGAATATGCTCTCTCAGGATTAAGTTATACAGGCTGTCATAATCAGTAACTTTACTGCCATGTAACCACCCCTCCAAGGCCTTCACTGCCTGGTCAATGAAATCAACCCAGTCTTGTGAAGACTCCTTTTTGGTATCTCTGAACTTGATCCTGTACTGTTCAGTGGTTAAGCCATAACCATCCAGGAGTGCATTCTTAAGAACTTGGAAATTGTTAGCATCATTTTCTTTTACAGTAAGGAGCCTATCCCTACCTTTTCCAGTAAATGATAGCCATAGGATAGCAGCCCACTGCCTTTGAGGGACATCCTGTACAGCACAGGCCCTCTCAAGTGCAGCAAACCACTTGTTAATGTCATCCCCCTCCTTGTAAGGGGGAACTATCTTATGCAGATTCCTGGAATCATGCTCTTTTGCAGGATGACTATGGGGAATACTGCTGCTGCCACCATGGGTATCTAAACCCATTTTCTGTCTTTCCCTCTCTATTTCTAAAGATTGTCTATCCAAATCCAGCTGTTGCTTCTTGAGCTTCAGTCTGGTTTGCTCCACTCTCAATCTATTGAGCTCCCTTTCCAACAATCTGTCATCAGGGTGGGTGGGAGGGACATTTCTAGATACAGAGGTATGATGGGAATGAACAGAAGGAGACCTGTCCCTTACAGAGGGCACCCTAACAGCTTGGCTACCAGTATAATGTGAGAGCACATCATCAGTATGATGTGATTCAACCTCTGTACCAACTATGCTAGACTGTCTAGTAATGGGCAGGCTGAGAAGTTTCTTTCCTGAACCTTTTCCTGGGGGAGTCCCTGGATCAGATTGAGAACCATTAGCTACTTTTTCTACAGATTGGGCACTTATGGCCTTATCCTGTACTCTAAGCATATTAATTAACAGTTCTAAAGAAGGATTCTTCCCTACACTCAAACCTCTCTCTATGCAGAGACTCCTTGCTCCTTTCCAGCTAAGGTGATCATATGCAAGTTTGGACAGTTCAACTTTTTGGCCTGTGCCAGACATTTTTTAGAGAGAGTTAAAGTGATAGACAAAGAGAAAAAAGTTTTCAGAACTTTTTGGAAAGACAGAAAAAAACTTTTTAAACTTTTAAGAACTTTTTGAAAGTTTAGAAGTACTTTTCAGCACTTAGAAAAGAGTGAAAAGAGGAAATGCAAAACTTTTTGGCTATGTGTATATACACTGACCTTGTTTTGTATATTTTTCTCTTATGAAAAGTACAATGACAAGAGTGGTAAGTAGTCTCAAAGCACTTATCCCACCACTGCACAACCAATGTAGGAGGCTGGACTGGCTTGTAGTGAGTACCAAGGGGTACTTGCACCTTGCACCAGGCCCAGTTATCCCTTATTAGTGTATAGGGTGTCTAGCAGCTTAGGCTGATAGATAATGGTAGCTTAGCAGAGCAGCTTAGGCTGAACTAGGAGACGTGTGAAGCTACTACAGTACCACTTAGTGTCATATGCACAATATCATAAGAAAACACAATACACAGTTATACTAAAAATAAAGGTACTTTATTTTTATGACAATATGCCAAAGTATCTTAGAGTGTACCCTCAGTACGAGGATAGGAAATATACACAAGATATATATACACAATAGCAAAAATATGCAGTATAGTCTTAGAAAACAGTGCAAACAATGTATAGTTACAATAGGATGCAATGGGGAAACATAGGGATAGGGGCAACACAAACCATATACTCCAAAAGTGGAATGTGAACCACGAATGGACCCCAAACCTATGTGACCTTGTAGAGGGTCGCTGGGACTATTAGAAAATAGTGAGAGTTAGAAAAATAACCCTCCCCAAGACCCTGAAAAGTGAGTGCAAAGTGCACCAAAGTTCCCCTAAGGACAAAATAGTCGTGTTAGAGGGAGAATGCAAGGAAAACACAAATCAGCAATGCAACAACGATGGATTCCTGTCTGAAGGTACCTGTGGAACAAGGGGACCAAGTCCAAAAGTCACAAGCAGCTCGGAGATGGGCAGATGCCCAAGAAATGCCAGCGGTTGGTGCAAAGAAGCTCTTACTAGGCTGAAGAACTGTGAATACTGCAGGAACGACAAGGGCTAGAGACTTCCCCTTTGGAGGATGGATCCCCCACGCCTTGGAGAGTCGTGCAGAAGTGTTTTCCCGCCGGATAGACGCCAACAAGCCTTGCTACACGCAAATCGTGCGTTTGGCGTTTTTGGACGCTGCTGGGGCCCAGGAGGGACCAGGAGGTCGCAAATTGGACCTGCAGAGAGAGGGGACGTCGAGCAAGACAAGGAGCCCTCACTGAAGCAGGTAGCACCCGAAGAAGTGCCAGAAACAGGCACTACGAGGATGCGTGAAACGGTGCTCGCCGAAGTTGCACAAAGGAGTCCCACGTCGCCGGAGACCAACTTAGAAAGTCGTGCAATGCAGGTTAGAGTGCCGTGGACCCAGGCTTGGCTGTGCACGAAGGATTTCCACCGGAAGTGCACAGGGGCCGGAGAAGCTTGCAAAGTCGCGGTTCCCAGCAATGCAGCCCAGCGAGGTGAGGCAAGGACTTACCTCCACCAAACTTGGGCTGAAGAGTCACTGGACTGTGGGGGTCACTTGGACGGTGTCGCTGGATTCGAGGGACCTCGCTCGTCGTGCTGAGAGGAGACCCAAGGGACCGGAGATGCAGCTTTTTGGTGCCTGCGGTTGCAGGGGGAAGATTCCGTCGACCCACGGGAGATTTCTTCGGAGCTTCTGGTGCAGAGAGGAGGCAGACTACCCCCACAGCATGCACAAGCAGGAAAACAGTCGAGAAGGCGGCAGGATCAGCGTTACAGAGTTGCAGTAGTCGTCTTTGCTACTATGTTGCAGGTTTGCAGGCTTCCAGCGCGGTCAGCGGTCGATTCCTTATCAGAAGGTGAAGAGGGAGATGCAGAGGAACTCGGCTGAGCTCATGCATTCGTTATCTAAAGTTTCCCCAGAGACAGAGACCCTAAATAGCCAGAAAAGAGGGTTTGGCTACCTAGGAGAGAGGAAAGGCTACTAACACCTGAAGGAGCCTATCACAAGGAGTCTCTGACGTCACCTGGTGGCACTGGCCACTCAGAGCAGTCCAGTGTGCCAGCAGCACCTCTGTTTCCAAGATGGCAGAGGTCTGGAGCACACTGGAGGAGCTCTGGACACCTCCCAGGGGAGGTGCAGGTCAGGGGAGTGGTCACTCCCCTTTCCTTTGTCCAGTTTCGCGCCAGAGCAGGGGCTAAGGGGTCCCTGAACCGGTGTAGACTGGCTTATGCAGAATTGGGCACCTCTGTGCCCAACAAAGCATTTCCAGAGGCTGGGGGAGGCTACTCCTCCCCTGCCTTCACACCATTTTCCAAAGGGAGAGGGTGTCACACCCTCTCTCAGAGGAAGTTCTTTGTTCTGCCATCCTGGGCCAGGCCTGGCTGGACCCCAGGAGGGCAGATGCC
This sequence comes from Pleurodeles waltl, assembly GCF_031143425.1. Classification (NCBI taxonomy): domain Eukaryota; kingdom Metazoa; phylum Chordata; class Amphibia; order Caudata; family Salamandridae; genus Pleurodeles; species Pleurodeles waltl. The sequence goes on from NC_090444.1 coordinate 855,041,838, forward strand.
TGTCTGAGGGGTTGGCAGCAGCAGCAGCTGCAGAGAAACCCCAGGAAGGGCAGTCTGGCAGTACCAGGGTCTGTGCTACAGACCACTGGGATTATGGAATTGTACCAACAATGCCAGGATGGCATAGAGGGGGCAATTCCATGATCATAGACATGTTACATGGCCATATTCGGAGTTACCATGGTGAAGCTACATATAGGTAGTGACCTATATGTAGTGCACGCGTGTAATGGTGTCCCCGTACTCACAAAGTTCAGTGAATTGGCTCTGAACAATGTGGGGGCACCTTGGCTAGTGCCAGGGTGCCCTCACACTAAGTAACTTTGCACCTAACCTTTACCAGGTAAAGGTTAGACATATAGGTGACTTATAAGTTACTTAAGTGCAGTGTAAAATGGCTGTGAAATAACGTGGACGTTATTTCACTCAGGCTGCAGTGGCAGGCCTGTGTAAGAATTGTCAGAGCTCCCTATGGGTGGCAAAAGAAATGCTGCAGCCCATAGGGATCTCCTGGAACCCCAATACCCTGGGTACTTCAGTACCATATACTAGGGGATTATAAGGGTGTTCCAGTAAGCCAATGTAAATTGGTAAAAATGGTCACTAGCCTGTCAGTGACAATTTGGAAAGAAATGAGAGAGCATAACCACTGAGGTTCTGATTAGCAGAGCCTCAGTGAGACAGTTAGTCACTACACAGGTAACACATACAGGCACACTTATGAGCACTGGGGCCCTGGGTTACCAGGGTCCCAGTGACACATACAACTAAAACAACATATATACAGTGAAAAATGGGGGTAACATGCCAGGCAAGATGGTACTTTCCTACACAACCCCCCCCCAAACGAAGGACAATAAGACTAGCCATTACCTGATGAGTCTTCATTGTCTAAGTGGAAATATCTGGAGAGTCCATCTGCATTGGAGTGGCTACTCCCAGGTCTATGTTCCACTGTATAGTCCATTCCCTGTAGGGATATGGACCACCTCAACAATTTAGGATTTTCACCTTTCATTTGTTTTAGCCAAAGTAGAGGTTTGTGGTCTGTCTGAACAATGAAGTGAGTGCCAAACAGGTATGGCCTCAATTTCTTCAGAGCCCAGACCACAGCAAAGGCCTCCCTCTCAATGGCAGACCAACGCTTTTCTCTAGGGGTCAACCTTCTACTAATAAAAGCAACAGGTTGATCCTGGCCCTCAGAATTAAGTTGTGATAGGACTGCCCCTACTCCTAATTCAGATGCATCAGTTTGGACATAGAATTTTTTAGAGTAACAAGGGCTTTTCAGGACAGGTGCAGAGCACATGGCCTGCTTCAGCTCCTCAAAAGCTTTCTGACAGTTTGCTGTCCATAATACCTTTTTAGGCATTTTCTTGGATGTGAGGTCATTAAGAGGGGCTGCAATGGAGCCATAGTTCTTAATGAACCTCCTGTAATACCCAGTGAGGCCTAGGAAGGCTCTCACCTGAGTCTGAGTGGTAGGGGGAATCCAATCAATAATAGTTTGGATTTTCCCCTGAAGTGGTGCAATCTGTTCCCCACCAACAAGGTGTCCCAGATAAACCACCTTACCCTGCCCTATCTGGCACTTTGAAGCCTTGATAGTGAGGCCTGCCTTTTGCAGGGCCTCCAAAACTTTCCAAAGGTGGACCAGGTGATCATCCCAGCTGGAGCTAAAGACAGCTATATCATCCAAATATGCTGCACTGAAAGCTTCCAGCCCTTGCAGGACTGTGTTCACCAACCTCTGAAAAGTGGCAGGTGCATTTTTCAAACCAAAAGGCATTACAGTAAACTGGTAATGTCCTCCAATGGTAGAAAATGCAGTCTTAGGTTTAGCATCTTCTGACATTTTGATCTGCCAATACCCTGCAGTCAAATCAAAAGTGCTTAGATACTTGGCAGATGCCAGTGTATCTATTAGTTCATCTGCCCTGGGTATAGGGTGAGCATCTGTTTTGGTTACCAAGTTGAGACCTCTATAGTCTACACAAAACCTCATTTCCTTCTTTCCATCTTTAGAATTGGGTTTTGGTACCAGTACCACAGGAGAAGCCCATGGACTGTCAGAGTGCTCAACCACTCCTAGTTCCAACATCTTCTGAACTTCTTGCTTTATGCAGTCCCTGACATGGTCAGGCTGCCTATAGATCTTACTTTTGACAGGTAAACTGTCTCCAGTATCTATAGTGTGCTCACACCAAGAAGTGGTGCCTGGCACAATGGAGAAGAGTTCTGAAAATTGTCCTAGGAGATTTATGCAATTATCTTTCTGCTCAGCAGTAAGACAATCAGCCAAAACTACCCCTTCCACAAGAGCATCTTGTTCTGTGGAAGAGAAGAGATCAGGTAGAGGATCACTGTCTTCTTCCTGTCCCTCATCTGTTGCCATGAGCAGGGTGAGATCAGCCCTGTCATAGTAGGGTTTCAGGCGGTTGACATGGAGCACCCTAAGGGGACTCCTGGCAGTGCCTAAGTCAACCAAGTAGGTGACTTCACCCTTCTTTTCAACAATTGTGTGTGGACCACTCCATTTATCTTGGAGTGCTCTTGGGGCCACAGGCTCCAAGACCCACACTTTCTGCCCTGGTTGGTACTGAACCAAAACAGCCTTCTGATCATGCCATTGCTTCTGGAGCTCTTGGCTGGCCTGAAGGTTTTTACTGGCCTTTTTCATGTACTCAGCCATCCTTGATCTGAGGCCAAGTACATAGTCCACAATATCCTGCTTAGGAGCTTTTAAAGGTTGTTCCCAACCCTCCTTTACAAGTGTGAGTGGACCCCTAACAGGGTGTCCAAAAAGAAGTTCAAAGGGGCTGAAGCCCACTCCTTTCTGGGGTACCTCCCTGTAGGCAAAAAGGAGGCATGGTAGAAGGATATCCCATCTCCTGCGGAGTTTTTCAGGGAGTCCCATAATCATGCCTTTGAGAGTTTTATTAAATCTCTCCACTAGTCCATTTGTTTGTGGATGATAGGGTGTTGTGAACTTGTAAGTTACACCACACTCCTTCCACATGGCCTTTAAGTATGCAGACATGAAATTGCTTCCTCTGTCTGATACTACTTCCTTTGGGAAGCCCACCCTGGAAAATATTCCCAGGAGGGCCTTTGCCACTGCAGGAGCTGTAGTGGTCCTTAAAGGAATTGCTTCAGGATACCTTGTGGCATGGTCCACTACCACTAAGATAAACCTATTGCCTGAAGCAGTAGGAGGGTCAAGGGGGCCAACTATGTCAACCCCTACCCTTTCAAAGGGAACCCCAACCACAGGCAGTGGGATAAGGGGTGCCTTTGGAGTGCCACCTGTCTTGCCACTGGCTTGACAGGTTTCACAGGACTTACAAAATTCTTTTGTGTCCTCAGACATCCTAGGCCAATGAAACAGTGGTACCAATCTGTCCCAAGTTTTCATTTGACCCAGGTGCCCAGCTAAGGGAATGTCATGTGCCAGTGTTAGGAGGAACTTTCTGTACTCCTGAGGAATCACTAATCTCCTGGCAGCTCCAGGTTTAGGATCCCTATGCTCAGTGTACAAGAGGTTGTCCTCCCAGTAAACTCTGTGTGAGTCACTGACATCCCCATTAGCCTGTTTGACAGCTTGCTGTCTGAGACCCTCTAATGTGGGACAGGTTTGCTGTGCCACACTCAGCTCCTCTCTGGCAGGCCCCCCTTCACCCAAAAGCTCAGCAGTGTCTGCTTCCAGCTCCTCTGGTGTAGGTTCTGCACAGGGAGGGAATTCTTCTTCCTCAGAATTAGAATCCACTGTAGAGGGAGGGATAGTAGGAAGTGGTTTGCTTCTACTAGCCCTAGCTTTAGGGAGCACTTGGTCCATTGTTCCAGGATCCAAGCTTCCCTGTCCTTTTTGCTTTTTGGCCTGAGCCCTTGTCAAAGCAAAAATATGCCCTGGGATGCCCAGCATTGCTGCATGGGCCTCCAACTCCACATCTGACCAAGCTGATGTCTCCAAATCGTTCCCTAATAGACAGTCTACAGGTAAATCTGAAGCTACCACAACTTTCTTTGGACCAGATACCCCCCCCCAGTTGAGATTTACAACAGCCATGGGGTGGCTTTGTGTTATGTTGTGAGCATCGGTTACTTGGTACTGGTGTCCAAGTATGTGTTGTTCAGGGTGCACCAGTTTCTCAATCACCATTGTGACACTGGCACCTGTGTCCCTGTAGGCCTGGACCTCAACACCATTTATTAGGGTTAGTTGCTTGTACTTCTCCAAGTTATGGGGGCAAGCAACCAAAGTGGCTAAGTCAATAGCCCCTTCAGAGACTAAAGTAGCCTCTGTGGTCTCCCTAATCAGACCAACCCCAACTAAATTACCAAAAGTGAGCCCAGCTACTCCCTTGGATTGGCTATTAGTAGGTTTGCTCCCACCACCACTGCTATTAGTAGGGACACTAGGTGTAGCAGTAGGGGTTGTAGTGGTAGGAGCTGTGGTGCCTTTCTTTGGACAACTGGGATCTGTTGTCCAATGGCCTTTTATCTTACATAAATAGCACCATGGTTTCTTTTCCTTGTTCTGATTAGAGGAGGGTTTGGGCCCACCACCCCCACCAGAGTGTTTTTGTGGGCCTGATGAAGACTCATTTTTAGATTTGTCCCCACCCTTGTCAGAAGACTTACCATCCTTCTTTTTGTTGCCATCTTTGTCACCCCCTGTATGAACTTTTCTGTTCACTCTTGTTCTGACCCATTTGTCTGCCTTCTTTCCCAATTCTTGGGGAGAGGTCAGATCAGAGTCCACCAAGTACTGGTGCAACAAATCAGACACACAATTATTAAGAATATGCTCTCTCAGGATTAAGTTATACAGGCTGTCATAATCAGTAACTTTACTGCCATGTAACCACCCCTCCAAGGCCTTCACTGCCTGGTCAATGAAATCAACCCAGTCTTGTGAAGACTCCTTTTTGGTATCTCTGAACTTGATCCTGTACTGTTCAGTGGTTAAGCCATAACCATCCAGGAGTGCATTCTTAAGAACTTGGAAATTGTTAGCATCATTTTCTTTTACAGTAAGGAGCCTATCCCTACCTTTTCCAGTAAATGATAGCCATAGGATAGCAGCCCACTGCCTTTGAGGGACATCCTGTACAGCACAGGCCCTCTCAAGTGCAGCAAACCACTTGTTAATGTCATCCCCCTCCTTGTAAGGGGGAACTATCTTATGCAGATTCCTGGAATCATGCTCTTTTGCAGGATGACTATGGGGAATACTGCTGCTGCCACCATGGGTATCTAAACCCATTTTCTGTCTTTCCCTCTCTATTTCTAAAGATTGTCTATCCAAATCCAGCTGTTGCTTCTTGAGCTTCAGTCTGGTTTGCTCCACTCTCAATCTATTGAGCTCCCTTTCCAACAATCTGTCATCAGGGTGGGTGGGAGGGACATTTCTAGATACAGAGGTATGATGGGAATGAACAGAAGGAGACCTGTCCCTTACAGAGGGCACCCTAACAGCTTGGCTACCAGTATAATGTGAGAGCACATCATCAGTATGATGTGATTCAACCTCTGTACCAACTATGCTAGACTGTCTAGTAATGGGCAGGCTGAGAAGTTTCTTTCCTGAACCTTTTCCTGGGGGAGTCCCTGGATCAGATTGAGAACCATTAGCTACTTTTTCTACAGATTGGGCACTTATGGCCTTATCCTGTACTCTAAGCATATTAATTAACAGTTCTAAAGAAGGATTCTTCCCTACACTCAAACCTCTCTCTATGCAGAGACTCCTTGCTCCTTTCCAGCTAAGGTGATCATATGCAAGTTTGGACAGTTCAACTTTTTGGCCTGTGCCAGACATTTTTTAGAGAGAGTTAAAGTGATAGACAAAGAGAAAAAAGTTTTCAGAACTTTTTGGAAAGACAGAAAAAAACTTTTTAAACTTTTAAGAACTTTTTGAAAGTTTAGAAGTACTTTTCAGCACTTAGAAAAGAGTGAAAAGAGGAAATGCAAAACTTTTTGGCTATGTGTATATACACTGACCTTGTTTTGTATATTTTTCTCTTATGAAAAGTACAATGACAAGAGTGGTAAGTAGTCTCAAAGCACTTATCCCACCACTGCACAACCAATGTAGGAGGCTGGACTGGCTTGTAGTGAGTACCAAGGGGTACTTGCACCTTGCACCAGGCCCAGTTATCCCTTATTAGTGTATAGGGTGTCTAGCAGCTTAGGCTGATAGATAATGGTAGCTTAGCAGAGCAGCTTAGGCTGAACTAGGAGACGTGTGAAGCTACTACAGTACCACTTAGTGTCATATGCACAATATCATAAGAAAACACAATACACAGTTATACTAAAAATAAAGGTACTTTATTTTTATGACAATATGCCAAAGTATCTTAGAGTGTACCCTCAGTACGAGGATAGGAAATATACACAAGATATATATACACAATAGCAAAAATATGCAGTATAGTCTTAGAAAACAGTGCAAACAATGTATAGTTACAATAGGATGCAATGGGGAAACATAGGGATAGGGGCAACACAAACCATATACTCCAAAAGTGGAATGTGAACCACGAATGGACCCCAAACCTATGTGACCTTGTAGAGGGTCGCTGGGACTATTAGAAAATAGTGAGAGTTAGAAAAATAACCCTCCCCAAGACCCTGAAAAGTGAGTGCAAAGTGCACCAAAGTTCCCCTAAGGACAAAATAGTCGTGTTAGAGGGAGAATGCAAGGAAAACACAAATCAGCAATGCAACAACGATGGATTCCTGTCTGAAGGTACCTGTGGAACAAGGGGACCAAGTCCAAAAGTCACAAGCAGCTCGGAGATGGGCAGATGCCCAAGAAATGCCAGCGGTTGGTGCAAAGAAGCTCTTACTAGGCTGAAGAACTGTGAATACTGCAGGAACGACAAGGGCTAGAGACTTCCCCTTTGGAGGATGGATCCCCCACGCCTTGGAGAGTCGTGCAGAAGTGTTTTCCCGCCGGATAGACGCCAACAAGCCTTGCTACACGCAAATCGTGCGTTTGGCGTTTTTGGACGCTGCTGGGGCCCAGGAGGGACCAGGAGGTCGCAAATTGGACCTGCAGAGAGAGGGGACGTCGAGCAAGACAAGGAGCCCTCACTGAAGCAGGTAGCACCCGAAGAAGTGCCAGAAACAGGCACTACGAGGATGCGTGAAACGGTGCTCGCCGAAGTTGCACAAAGGAGTCCCACGTCGCCGGAGACCAACTTAGAAAGTCGTGCAATGCAGGTTAGAGTGCCGTGGACCCAGGCTTGGCTGTGCACGAAGGATTTCCACCGGAAGTGCACAGGGGCCGGAGAAGCTTGCAAAGTCGCGGTTCCCAGCAATGCAGCCCAGCGAGGTGAGGCAAGGACTTACCTCCACCAAACTTGGGCTGAAGAGTCACTGGACTGTGGGGGTCACTTGGACGGTGTCGCTGGATTCGAGGGACCTCGCTCGTCGTGCTGAGAGGAGACCCAAGGGACCGGAGATGCAGCTTTTTGGTGCCTGCGGTTGCAGGGGGAAGATTCCGTCGACCCACGGGAGATTTCTTCGGAGCTTCTGGTGCAGAGAGGAGGCAGACTACCCCCACAGCATGCACAAGCAGGAAAACAGTCGAGAAGGCGGCAGGATCAGCGTTACAGAGTTGCAGTAGTCGTCTTTGCTACTATGTTGCAGGTTTGCAGGCTTCCAGCGCGGTCAGCGGTCGATTCCTTATCAGAAGGTGAAGAGGGAGATGCAGAGGAACTCGGCTGAGCTCATGCATTCGTTATCTAAAGTTTCCCCAGAGACAGAGACCCTAAATAGCCAGAAAAGAGGGTTTGGCTACCTAGGAGAGAGGAAAGGCTACTAACACCTGAAGGAGCCTATCACAAGGAGTCTCTGACGTCACCTGGTGGCACTGGCCACTCAGAGCAGTCCAGTGTGCCAGCAGCACCTCTGTTTCCAAGATGGCAGAGGTCTGGAGCACACTGGAGGAGCTCTGGACACCTCCCAGGGGAGGTGCAGGTCAGGGGAGTGGTCACTCCCCTTTCCTTTGTCCAGTTTCGCGCCAGAGCAGGGGCTAAGGGGTCCCTGAACCGGTGTAGACTGGCTTATGCAGAATTGGGCACCTCTGTGCCCAACAAAGCATTTCCAGAGGCTGGGGGAGGCTACTCCTCCCCTGCCTTCACACCATTTTCCAAAGGGAGAGGGTGTCACACCCTCTCTCAGAGGAAGTTCTTTGTTCTGCCATCCTGGGCCAGGCCTGGCTGGACCCCAGGAGGGCAGATGCCTGTCTGAGGGGTTGGCAGCAGCAGCAGCTGCAGAGAAACCCCAGGAAGGGCAGTCTGGCAGTACCAGGGTCTGTGCTACAGACCACTGGGATTATGGAATTGTACCAACAATGCCAGGATGGCATAGAGGGGGCAATTCCATGATCATAGACATGTTACATGGCCATATTCGGAGTTACCATGGTGAAGCTACATATAGGTAGTGACCTATATGTAGTGCACGCGTGTAATGGTGTCCCCGTACTCACAAAGTTCAGTGAATTGGCTCTGAACAATGTGGGGGCACCTTGGCTAGTGCCAGGGTGCCCTCACACTAAGTAACTTTGCACCTAACCTTTACCAGGTAAAGGTTAGACATATAGGTGACTTATAAGTTACTTAAGTGCAGTGTAAAATGGCTGTGAAATAACGTGGACGTTATTTCACTCAGGCTGCAGTGGCAGGCCTGTGTAAGAATTGTCAGAGCTCCCTATGGGTGGCAAAAGAAATGCTGCAGCCCATAGGGATCTCCTGGAACCCCAATACCCTGGGTACTTCAGTACCATATACTAGGGGATTATAAGGGTGTTCCAGTAAGCCAATGTAAATTGGTAAAAATGGTCACTAGCCTGTCAGTGACAATTTGGAAAGAAATGAGAGAGCATAACCACTGAGGTTCTGATTAGCAGAGCCTCAGTGAGACAGTTAGTCACTACACAGGTAACACATACAGGCACACTTATGAGCACTGGGGCCCTGGGTTACCAGGGTCCCAGTGACACATACAACTAAAACAACATATATACAGTGAAAAATGGGGGTAACATGCCAGGCAAGATGGTACTTTCCTACACCCGGTCACCATTGTAGGGGTGCTGAAGGACCTTGTCAACACCAGGAGGGACACTGTGGCACAACAAGGGGCCCCTGACACTAGCCTGGGTGATGAACAGCCCACCACCTGTGCCGGTGCTAGTGGACAGGAGGCATCGCCACAGGACCACGACACCAGCACCCCAGCCCCTGCAGGTGGAGAACAACCCCGCAAACGGTCCCTGAGATCCAGGAACAAGACAGGGAACAATGCCAAGACCCCCTTCAGGAAATGAGACCCCCCTGAATGTCATCCTTCTGTCCCACTTTGTCACCCTGTCCATCCATCAACTGCCTTAGCTCCACTTCCTATGCTCCTTTGGACAATGCACCTGTGAAACACATAGACTGGACTCTGCCATGGACATTCCTCCACCATCACCCATGCCCATTTTACAACCCCCTCCACTAATTTGCACAGAAATCACAAAATAATCTGGAGTCAGTCTGTGCTTTTCACAAATGTGTATTTGCAATAACTATGGAATATAGCAGTGTCAATTTGTGAGAAAGTAGCCTCTTTCTAGCCTTGTTACCCCCACTTTTGGCCTGTTTGTGAGTGTATGTCAGGGTGTTTTCACTGTTTCACTGGTATCCTGCTAGCCAGGGCCCAGTGCTCATAGTGAAAAACCTATGTTTTCAGTATGTTTGTTATGTGTCACTGGGACCCTGCTAGTCAGGACCCCAGTGCTCATAAGTTTGTGACCTATAGGTATGTGTTCCCTGTGTGATGCCTAACTGTCTCACTGAGGCTCTGCTAACCAGAACCTCAGTGGTTATGCTCTCTCATTTCTTTCAAATTGTCACTAACAGGCTAGTGACCAATTTTACCAATTTACAATGGCTTACTGGAACACCCTTATAATTCCCTAGTATATAGTACTGAGGTACCCAGGGTATTGGGGTTCCAGGAGATCCCTATGGGCTGCAGCATTTCTTTTGCCACCCATAGGGAGCTCTGACAATTCTTACACAGGCCTGCCACTGCAGCCTGAGTGAAATAACGTCCACGTTATTTCACAGCCATTTTACACTGCACTTAAGTAACTTATAAGTCACCTATATGTCTAACCTTTACCTGGTGAAGGTTAGGTGCAAAGTTACTAAGTGTGAGGGCACCCTGGCACTAGCCAAGGTGCCCCCACATTGTTCAGGGCCAATTCCCCGGACTTTGTGAGTGCGGGGACACCATTACACGCGTGCACTACATATAGGTCACTACCTATATGTGGCTTCACAATGGTAACTCCAAATATGGCCATGTAACATATCTATGATCATGGAATTGCCCCCTCTATGCCATCCTGGCATAGTTGGCACAATCCCATGATCCCAGTGGTCTGTAGCACAGACCCTGGTACTGCCAAACTGCCTTTCCTGGGGTTTCACTGCAGCTGCTGCTGCTGCCAACCCCTCAGACAGGCTTCTGCCCTCCTGGGGTCCAGCCAGGCCTGGCCCAGGATGGCAGAACAAAGGACTTCCTCTGAGAGAGGGTGTTACACCCTCTCCCTTTGGAAAATGGTGTGAAGGCAGGGGAGGAGTAGCCTCCCCCAGCCTCTGGAAATGCTTTCATGGGCACATTTGGTGCCCATTTCTGCATAAGCCAGTCTACACCGGTTCAGGGACCCCTTAGCCCTGCTCTGGTGCGAAACTGGACAAAGGAAAGGGGAGTGACCACTCCCCTGACCTGTACCTCCCCTGGGAGGTGCCCAGAGCTCCTCCAGTGTGCTCCAGACCTCTGCCATCTTGGAAACAGAGGTGCTGCTGGCACACTGGACTGCTCTGAGTGGCCAGTGCCATCAGGTGACGTCAGAGACTCCTTCTGATAGGCTCCTTCAGGTGTTGCTAGCCTATCCTCTCTCCTAGGTAGCCAAACCCTCTTTTCTGGCTATTTAGGGTCTCTGTCTCTTGGGATTCCTTAGATAACGAATGCAAGAGCTCATCCGAGTTCCTCTGCATCCCTCTCTTCACCTTCTGCCAAGGAATCAACTGCTGACCGCGCTGGAAGCCTGCAAAACTGCAACAAAGCAGCAAAGACGACTACTGCAACTCTGTAACGCTGATCCTGCCGCCTTCTCGACTGTTTTCCTGGTGGTGCATGCTGTGGGGGAAGTCTGCCTCCTCTCTGCACTAGAAGCTCCGAAGAAATCTCCCGTGGGTCGACGGAATCGTCCCCCTGCAACCGCAGGCAGCAAAGAACTGCATCACCGGTCCTCTGGGTCTCCTCTCAGCACGACGAGCGAGGTCCCTTGAATCCAGCAACTCTGTCCAAGTGACTCCCACAGTCCAGTGACTCTTCAGTCCAAGTTTGGTGGAGGTAAGTCCTTGCCTCCCCACACCAGACTGCATTGCTGGGAACCGCGACTTTTGCAGCTACTCTGGCCCCTGTGCACTTCCGGCGGAAATCCTTTGAGCACAGCCAAGCCTGGGTCCACGGCACTCTAACCTGCATTGCGCAACCTCCTAAGTTGTTCTCCGGCGACGTGGGACTTCTTTGTGCGACTTCGGGTGAGCACCGTTTCACGCATCCTCGTAGTGCCTGTTTCTGGCACTTCTGCGGGTGCTGCCTGCTTCTGAGAGGGCTCCTTGTCTTGCTCGATGCCCCCTCTACCTTCTGGTCCAATTTGCGACCTCCTGGTCCCTCCTGGGCCACAGCAGTGTCCAAAAACGCTAACCGCACAATTTGCAGCTAGCAAGGCTTGTTGGCGTTCTTTCGGCGGGAAAATACTTCTGCACGACTCTCCACGGCGTGCGGGATCCGTCCACCAAAGGGGAAGTCTCTAGCACTTTTCGTTCCTGCAGAAACCTCAGCTTCTTCTGTCCAGTAGAAGCTTCTTTGCATCCACAGCTGGCATTTCCTGGGCATAGGCCCATCTCCGACTTGCTTGTGACTTTTGGACTTGGTCCCCTTGTTCCACAGGTACCCTAGATTGGAAATCCATCGTTGTTGCATTGTTGGTTTGTGTCTTTCCTGCATTATTCCTCTAACATGACTTCTTTATCCTTAGGGGAACTTTAGTGCACTTTGTACTCACTTTTCAGGGCCTTGGGAAGGGTTATTTTTCTAACTCTCACTATTTTCTAATAGTCCCAGCGACCCTCTACAAGGTCACATAGGTTTGGGGTCCATTCGTGGTTCGCATTCCACTTTTGGAGTATATGGTTTCTGTTGCCCCTATCCCTATGTGTCCCCATTGCATCCTATTGTAACTATACATTGTTTGCACTGTTTTCTAAGACTATACTGCATATTTCTGGTATTGTGTATATATATCTTGTGTATATTTCCTATCCTCTCACTGAGGGTACACTCTGCGATACTTTGGCATATTGCCATAAAAATAAAGTACCTTTATTTTTAGTATTACTGTGTATTGTGTTTTCTTATGATATTGTGCATATGACACTAAGTGGTACTGTAGTAGCTTCACACGTCTCCTAGTTCAGCCTAAGCTGCTCTGCTAAGCTACCATTATCTATCAGCCTAAGCTGCTAGACACCCTATACACTAATAAGGGATAACTGGGCCTGGTGCAAGGTGCAAGTACCCCTAGGTACTCACTACAAGCCAGTCCAGCCTCCTACACCTACAAAACATACAAAGAGACAAATGTCGACCATGACAAGCACAGCAGGCCAAAGCTAAAGGCAATATCAGCTCAACTTTTAAACTTTTAGAATAAGGCGAATGGTGACATCCACCTAACTATAGTCATGATCTTGAAGTAAGTCTCCAAAGTCATCAAAAGAAAGGGCATCCAGGAATGTAGCCACACCGTCAGATCGATGACAGCATTTGTAGACGGATCCATGGAGCAATAGTGTGCAGCAGCACCATCCAAAGTGCTGACAGGAGCCAGATAGTCTGTCAAAGACGGCTCGTAAGAGCCCTCGTGAATAAGCCACAGACTCATGGGGCACAACTGTAAATTAACCCTCATCTAGAAAAAAAGCAGTTCTTGGTCCACAGGAGGCACTGGTGGAACCACAAGGCACCCGAAGGTAGATGTTCGAAGAGGCACCAGGTGCAACAAAAGACTGGCTGCACACACCATAAGACTGGTCGGAAGGACAATGACCAATAATGCTCCAACTCTTCCAGCAACAGAGCACCAAACAACTGTGCAATCACAGCACAGCTGGGCTGGTGGTAGAAGCTCTGTCACTCCGCTTAGCTGGTGGTAGAAGCTCCATCACTCCGCTTAGCTGGGAAGGTACAACCACAGTGTATCAGGAACAGCAGCAGCAGTATCCTGCCAATTAATGCCAAAGTCACAGGAAAGCCGCCAAACATGCTTGAAAAGAGTGAATGGATGGCTGAAGGAATGACTCTGAAGACAGTCTAGAAGATGGGCACAAATCCAGACCCGACAACTTTAAAGAAATGCACAATCCTTGTAGTGCTTGAAGCGTTGAATATTATGGACACCAGCTCTCCAAAGTGCTTGGGGAAGTTGGTATTTAATAGGGATTGTATCTCAGCTGATGATCTTGTTATCTGGAGAGCATACGTCTCTAGCCGATATTAACGCAACTTGTTTCTGGCACAGTAGCGCCTTTAGTCTCATCAGCTTGCCATAGTTTACATTAGTGGTATAAATGCAAGGCCACATTTCTGCTACTCTTTTCTTTGTGTGGGGGGGAATGTCAGCAACACATTACAATCTTAGAGACTGAAATTGCGTAGGCAATTCCTGGTCTCATACGGCTTTGTGTGCTCAAGACCACATAACTTCCATTCAAGAGAACATGAAATGCCAGACGAACCAAAGGGATGGGAGTACCCTTCAGAAAACACCCAAGTTAGCGACGCCAACATTGCAAAGACCATGAAGGGACACCTGTTTGCAGATGATTGAATGACTAACAGTAGTCTCACATTCACTTGCACTGAGAAAAACCTCTGTCTTGCTATTCAGACACTTGTATTCAAAGGGCAACTCCTACTCCTCTTTAATATAGCTTTAGCCTAGCCACTTGTATCTGCCCACAGCAAGATGTTTCAAGCATTTAAAAAAATAAAAGGTGGAAATGGGCAGATTTATAATGCCATGTAGGAGCCATACTGTCGATGGACTTTCTGCAACAGTGAAAGGCAACTTTGCTAACTTTTCTATATGAACCATGGTGAAACTCGCTTCCCTTTTATCCATTGTCTGTTGTTCCCTGAATAGATTAAAAGCAGCAAACAAGCCACTACTGTTAATGTACTTCCATGGAATGCGCCCATTTTTTAGAGTCTGTAATGTCTAACCTAACTGCGTGATGTAAAAAGGACATATCATTCTGAATGATGTCAATTCCAGATGACACTATGGCCCTCATTACAATGCTGGCGGTCGTTGTTAAAGCGGCGGTAATACCGCCAACATAGACAGCCACTTTAACACCCTGATCGCCACAGCGGTACAAACAAACATCGCGGCGAACACCGCCAACAGACAGGCGGAAGACAATGTACCGCCCACCTTATCAGAAGATACCAATTCGCCACCTTTTCCGGGGCGGAACCAACGCGAACAAAAACATGGCGGAAACAGGACTTGGAAGGAAAAACACTCATCTCTCCACACCCCACGAGGAAAACAGGACGCCATGGAGCCAGAACTCCAGATACTCCCTGTGATGGTCTTCCTGCTCCTCTATCCGGAGCACCAAAGACGGCAGCGACGACCACGGAGAGTACTGTACCTACAACACAGGGGAGGGGGGAGGGAAAAGAGAGTGACACACACACGCAACACGCAAAACCCCCACACTCACCCTCACCCACAACAACATACACACAAATACATGCTGCAACATACATATACACCCCCCACCCCCCTGGAAGAACGCAAGGACAAAAGGAAATGAGTTGAACGAATGTAATCATGAAAAATCCAGTAGTCGAAACTTGAAATACAGTGTATACAATTATGTACACCAACTACACAAGTCCAGATAGTGCACCAATTATTGTCCGTGGACCACTGGGCCCAAAATGCATGGGCGAGGCCCACACATGATACCAGACTTCAAACGGAGAGAACATTGCAGGGGCATCAGATCGAAATGAAACAGGCACCTCAGGGGGAAGGGAAGGGGGGCACTTCAGCTGGATGAGTGCATGACTCCACTGCTCCACGAGCGGGCTCCATGCCCACTGCTGTATCCTGGGGAGTGCAAAGCCACAGTATCTCAAGTCTTTTCAGTGGGTGGTTTGCCCACTGCTTTATCCTGGGGAGTGCAAAGCCACAGTCTCTCAAGTGGATGTCGTGCTCCACTGGTTCTGGAGGGGGCATTGTGCCCAGAGTGCTTCATCCTGCAAAGGACTGAGGTAGAGGATGCCTTTCTCCACTGGTTCTGGAGAGGGCTTTGTGCCCAGAGTGCTTCATCCTGCCAAGGACTGAGGTAGTTGATGTGAAACTCCACTGGTTCTGGAGGGGGCTTTGTGCCCAGAGTGCTTCATCCTGCCAAGGACTGAGGTAGTGGATATCATACTCCACTGGTTCTGGAGGGGGCTTTGTGCCCAGAGTGCTTCATCCTGTCAAGGACTGAGGTAGTGGATGCCTTTCTCCACTGAAAGTGGCGCATCGTGGAAGCTGTCCAGGCTCCTGGAACTGACCACCAGCCTCGGACGACTGACCACTGGGGATGGCAGCCATGTCTGCGGTGGTACCACTGGCTCAGGATGTCGTGGGGCTGCTGGCGGTGCTGGCGGTGCTTGCGGCGGTGACAGTTGCGGCGGTGCTTGTGGTGGGATCTGTGGCATTGGTGCTGGCGGCGGGCTCTGTGGCATCGGTGCTGGCGGTAGGCACTGTGGCGGCAGTGCTGGTGGCGGGCTCTGTGGCAGCGGTGCTGGTGGCGGGCTCAGTGACTGCAGTGCTCGTGGCGGGCTCTGTGGCGGCGGTGCTAGTTGCGGGCTCTGTGGCGGCCTTGCTGGTGGCGGGCTCTGTGGTGGCCGTGCTCGTGGCGGAATCTGTGGCGGCGGTACTGGTGGCGGGCTCAGTGATTGTGTTGCTGGTGGCGGGCTCAGTGACTGCGGTGCTGGTGGCGGGCTCAGTGACTGTGGCGCTGGTTGCGGCCTTAATGACAGCGGTGCTGGTGGCAGTGCATGTGGCGGTGCAGGTGGCGGTCCTCTTCGCTGCACAGGTTGGCGTCGATGTGGACAGAAGGTGTGACACTGGTCCCATTGTCGGTTCCACCATGCCCTCTCCTGACCTGCCCTTTATTTTCTGGCCCTTCCCCACCTTGGATGGTGGCGCAGCTGTCTTGCCACTACCCCCTTTTGTTTTCCCTGAGCCCTTGGTGGCAGGTGTTTTCGCCTTCTCCCTCCGGGATGTGGGTAACTTTTTAACTTTTTCATGTGGCGGAATACCCTTGCCTTTGCTCCGTGGCACACTGGCAGCATTGACAGTTGGTGCACTCCAATAGCACGCAGTTGCTGGCACCACAGCCACAGCACCACAGCCTGAGTGAAATAACGTCCACGTTATTACACAGCCATTTTACACTGCACTTAAGTAACTTATAAGTCACCTATATGTCTAATCTTTACCTGGTAAAGGTTAGGTGCAAAGTTACTTAGTGTGAGGGCACCCTGGCACTAGCCAAGGTGCCCCCACATTGTTCAGGGCCAATTTCCCTGACTTTGTGAGTGCGGGGACACCATTACACGCGTGCACTACATATAGGTCACTACCTATATGTAGCTTCACAATGGTAACTCCGAATATGGCCATGTAACATGTATATGATAATGGAATTGCCCCCTCTATGCCATCCTGGCATAGTTGGCACAATCCCATGATCCCAGTGGTCTGTAGCACAGACCCTGGTACTGCCAAACTGCCCTTCCTGGGGTTTCACTGCAGCTGCTGCTGCTGCCAACCCCTCAGACAGGCATCTGCCCTCCTGGGGTCCAGCCAGGCCTGGCCCAGGATGGCAGAACAAAGAACTTCCTCTGAGAGAGGGTGTGACACCCTCTCCCTTTGGAAAATGGTGTGAAGGCAGGGGAGGAGTAGCCTCCCCCAGCCTCTGGAAATGCTTTCTTAGGCACAGATGTGCCCAATTCTGCATAAGCCAGTCTACACCGGTTCAGGGGACCCCTTAGCCCTGCTCTGGCGCGAAACTGGACAAAGGAAAGGGGAGTGACCACTCCCCTGACCTGCACCTCCCCTGGGAGGTGTCCAGAGCTCCTCCAGTGTGCTCCAGACCTCTGCCATCTTGGAAACAGAGGTGCTGCTGGCACACTGGACTGCTCTGAGTGGCCAGTGCCACCAGGTGACGTCAGAGACTCCTTGTGATAGGCTCCTTCAGGTGTTAGTAGCCTATCCTCTCTCCTAGGTAGCCAAACCCTCTTTTCTGGCTATTTAGGCCCGTATTTATACTTTTTTTGCGCCGCATTTGCGTCGTTTTTTGACGCTAAAACGGCGCAAACTTGCAAAATACCATTGTATTTTGTAGGTTTGCGCCGTTTTGTGCCAAAAAGCGGCGCAAATGCGGCGCTAAAAAAAGTATAAATACGGGCCTTAGGGTCTCTGTCTCTGGGGAAACTTTAGATAACGAATGCAAGAGCTCAGCCGAGTTCCTCTGCATCTCTCTCTTCACCTTCTACCAAGGAATCGACTGCTGACCGCGCTGGAAGCCTGCAAAACTGCAACATAGTAGCAAAGACGACTACTGCAACTCTGTAACGCTGATCCTGCCGCCTTCTCGACTGTTTTCCTGGTGGTGCATGCTGTGGGGGTAGTCTGCCTCCTCTCTGCACTAGAAGCTCCGAAGAAATCTCCTGTGGGTCGACGGAATCTTCCCCCTGCAACCGCAGGCACCAAAAGCTGCATTACCGGTCCCTTGGGTCTCCTCTCAGCACGACGAGCGAGGGCCCTCGAATACAGCAACTCTGTCCAAGTGGCCCCCACAGTCCAGTGACTCTTCAGTCCAAGTTTGGTGGAGGTAAGTCCTTGCCTCACCTCGCTAGACTGCATTGCTGGGAACCGCGACTTTTGCAGCTACTCCGGCCTCCGTGCACTTCCGGTGGAAATCCTTTGTGCACAGTCCAGCCTGGGTCCACGGCACTCTAACCTGCATTGCACGACCTCCTAAGTTGTTCTCCGGCGACGTGGGACTCCTTTGTGTAACTTCGGGTGAGCACCGTTTCACGCATCCTCGTAGTGCCTGTTCCTGGCACTTCTCCGGGTGCTAACTGCTGCTAAGAGGGCTCCTTTTCTTGCTCGACGTCCCCTCTACCTCCTGGTCCAATTTGCGACCTCCTGGTCCCTCCTGGGCCACAGCAGCATCCAAAAACGCTAACCGCACGATTTCCAGCTAGGAAGGCTTGTTGGCATTCTTTTGGCTGGAAAGCACTTCTGCACGACTCTCCAAGGCGAGTGGGATTTGTCCTCCAAAGGGGAAGTCTCTAGCCCTTTGCGTTCCTGCAGAAACCGCAGCTTCTTCTGTCCAGTAGAAGCTTCTTTGCACCCGCAGCTGGCATTTCCTGGGCATCGGCCCATCTCCGACTTGCTTGTGACTTTTGGACTTGGTCCCCTTGTTCCACAGGTACCCCAGATTGGAAATCCAGCGTTGTTGCATTGTTGGTTTGTGTCTTTCCTGCATTATTCCTCTAACACGACTTCTTTATCCTTAGGGGAACTTTAGTGCACTTTGCACTCACTTTTCAGGGTCTTGGGGAGGGTTATTTTTCTAACTCTCACTATTTTCTAATAGTCCCAGCGACCCTCTACAAGGTCACATAGGTTTGGGGTCCATTCGTGGTTCGCATTCCACTTTTGGAGTATATGGTTTGTGTTGCCCCTATCCCTATGTTTCCCCATTGCATCCTATAGTAATTATACATTGTTTGCACTGTTTTCTAAGACTATACTGCATATTTTTGCTATTGTGTATATATATCTTGTGTATATTTCCTATCCTCTCACTGAGGGTACACTCTAAGATACTTTGGCATATTGTCATAAAAATAAAGTACCTTTATTTTTAGTATAACTGTGTATTGTGTTTTCTTATGATATTGTGCATATGACACTAAGTGGTACTGTAGTAGCTTCACCCGTCTCCTAGTTCAGCCTAAGCTGCTCTGCTAAGCTACCATTATCTATCAGCCTAAGCTGCTAGACACCCTATACACTAATAAGGGATAACTGGGCCTGGTGCAAGGTGCAAGTACCCCTTGGTACTCACTACAAGCCAGTCCAGCCTCCTACATTGGTGGCAGCGGTGGGATAAGTGCTTTGAGACTACTTACCACTCTTGTCATTGTACTTTTCATAAGAGAAAAATATACAAAACAAGGTCAGTGTATATACACATAGCCAAAAAGTTTTGCATTTCCTCTTTTCACTCTTTTCTAAGTGCTGAAAAGTACTTCTAACTTTCTAAAAAGTTCTAAAAAGTTTAAAAAGTTTTTTTTTTCTGTCTTTCTAAAAGCTCTGACAAACTTTTTATCTTTCACTATCACTTTAACTCTCTCTAAAAATGTCTGGCACAGGCCAAAATGTTGATCTGTCCAAACTTGCATATGACAACCTTAGCTGGAAAAGAGCAAGGAGTCTCTGTATAGAGAGAGGTTTGAGTGTAGGGAAGAATCCTTCCTTGGAACTGTTACTTAACATGCTTAGAGAACAGGATAAGGCCATAGGTGCCTCATCTGTTGAAAAAGTACCTAATAGTTCCCAATCTGATTCAGGGACTCCCCCAGGAAAAGATTCAGGAAAGAAACATCCTAGCCTGCCCATTACTAGACAGTCTAGCATAGTTGGTAATGATGATGAGCCACACCATACAAATAGTGTTGTCTCACATCATAGCAAAAGCATTTATTCTCACCATACTGGTAGTAATGTTTCTGTTAGCCAAGCTGTTAGGGTGGCTTCTGTAAGGGACAGGTCTCCTTCTGTTCATTCCCATCATACCTTTGTATCTAGGAATGTCCCTCCCACCAACCCTGATGACAGAATGTTAGAGAGGGAACTCAATAAGTTGAGGGTGGAACAAACCAGACTGAAGCTTAAAAAGCAACAGCTGGATTTGGATAGACAGTCTTTTGAATTAGAGAAGGAAAGACAGAAGTTGGGTTTAGATACCCATGGTGGCAGCAGCAGTATTCCCCATAGTCATCCTGTTAAAGAGCATGATTCCAGGAATCTGCACAAGATAGTTCCCCCTTATAAGGAGGGGGATGACATTAACAAGTGGTTTGCTGCACTTGAGAGGGCCTGTGTTGTACAGGATGTCCCTCAAAGGCAGTGGGCTGCTATCCTATGGCTATCATTTAGTGGAAAAGGTAGGGATAGGCTCCTTACTGTGAAAGAAAATGATGCTAATAATTTCCAAGTTCTTAAGAATGCACTCCTGGATGGTTATGGCTTAACCACTGAACAGTACAGGATAAAGTTCAGAGAGACCAAAAAGGAGTCTTCACAAGACTGGGTTAATTTCATTGATCATTCAGTGAAGGCCTTGGAGGGGTGGTTACATGGCAGTAAAGTTACTGATTATGACAGCCTGTATAACTTAATCCTGAGAGAGCATATTCTTAATAATTGTGTGTCTGATTTGTTGCACCAGTACTTGGTGGACTCTGATCTGACCTCTCCCCAAGAATTGGGAAAGAAGGCAGACAAATGGGTCAGAACAAGAGTGAACAGAAAAGTTCATACAGGGGGTGACAAAGATGGCAACAAAAAGAAGGATGGTAAGTCTTCAGACAAGGGTGGGGACAAATCTAAAAATGAGTCTTCATCAGGCCCACAAAAACACTCTGGTGGGGGTGGTGGGTCCAAATCCTCTTTTAATCAGAACAAGGAAAAGAAACCATGGTGCTATTTATGTAAAATAAAAGGCCATTGGACAACAGATCCCAGTTGTTCAAAGAAAGGCACCAATGCTCCTACCACTACAACCCCTAGTGCTACACCTAGTGTCCCTACTAATAGCAGTGGTGGTGGGAGCAAACCTACTAATAGCCAATCCAAGGGAGTAGCTGGGCTCACTTTTGGTAATTTAGTTGGGGTTGGCCTTGTTAGGGAGGCCACAGAGGCTGTGTTAGTCTCTGAGGGGGCTATTGATTTAGCCACCTTAGTTGCTTGTCCCCTTAATATGGATAAGTACAAGCAGCTACCCCTAATAAATGGTGTTGAGGTTCAGGCCTACAGGGACACTGGTGCCAGTGTGACTATGGTCATAGAGAAACTGGTCCACCCTGAACAACACCTACTTGGTCACCAGTACCAAGTAACCGCTGCTCACAACAACACACTTAGCCACCCCATGGCTGTTGTAAATCTCAACTGGGGGGGGGTTACTGGTCCAAAGAAAGTTGTGGTAGCTTCAGATTTACCTGTAGACTGTCTATTAGGGAATGATTTGGAGACATCAGCTTGGTCAGATGTGGAGTTGGAGGCCCATGCAGCAATGCTGGGCATCCCAGGGCATATTTTTGCTTTGACAAGGGCTCAGGCCAAAAAGCAAAAAGGACAGGGAAGCTTGGATCCTGGAACAATGGACCAAGTGCTCTCTAAAGCTAGGGCTAGTAGAAGCAAACCACTTCCTACTATCCCTCCCTCTACAGTGGATTCAACTTCTGAGGAAGAAGAATTCCCTCCCTGTGCAGAACCTACACCAGAGGAGCTGGAAGCAGACACTGCTGAGCTTTTGGGTGAAGGGGGGCCTGCCAGAGAGGAGCTGAGTGTGGCACAGCAAACCTGTCCCACATTAGAGGGTCTCAGACAGCAAGCTGTCAAGCAGGCTAATGGGGATGTCAGTGACTCTCACAGAGTTTACTGGGAGGACAACCTCTTGTACACTGAGCATAGGGATCCTAAACCTGGAGCTGCCAGGAGATTAGTGATTCCTCAGGAGTACAGAAAGTTCCTCCTAACCCTGGCACATGACATTCCCCTAGCTGGACACCTGGGTCAAATGAAAACTTGGGACAGATTGGTTCCATTGTTTCATTGGCCTAGGATGTCTGACGACACAAAGGAATTTTGTAAGTCCTGTGAAACCTGTCAAGCCAGTGGCAAGACAGGTGGCACCCCAAAGGCACCCCTTATTCCACTGCCTGTGGTTGGGGTTCCCTTTGAAAGGGTAGGGGTTGACATAGTTGGCCCCCTTGACCCTCCTACTGCTTCAGGCAATAGATTTATCTTGGTGGTAGTGGACCATGCCACAAGATATCCTGAAGCTATTCCTTTAAGGACCACTACAGCACCTGCAGTGGCAAAGGCCCTCCTGGGAATATTTTCCAGGGTGGGCTTCCCAAAGGAAGTGGTATCAGACAGGGGAAGCAATTTCATGTCTGCATACTTAAAGGCCATGTGGAAGGAGTGTGGTGTAACGTACAAGTTCACAACACCCTATCATCCACAAACAAATGGACTGGTGGAGAGATTTAATAAAACTCTCAAAGGCATGATTATGGGTCTCCCTGAAAAACTCCGCAGGAGATGGGATATCTTTCTACCATGCCTCCTTTTTGCCTTCAGGGAGGTACCCCAGAAAGGAGTGGGCTTCAGCCCCTTTGAACTTCTTTTTGGACACCCTGTTAGGGGTCCACTCACACTTGTAAAGGAGGGTTGGGAACAACCTTTAAAAGCTCCTAAGCAGGATATTGTGGATTATGTACTTGGCCTCAGATCAAGGATGGCTGAGTACATGAAAAAGGCCAGTAAAAACCTTCAGGCCAGCCAAGAGCTCCAGAAGCAATGGCATGATCAGAAGGCTGTTTTGGTTCAGTACCAACCAGGGCAGAAAGTGTGGGTCTTGGAGCCTGTGGCCCCAAGAGCACTCCAAGATAAATGGAGTGGTCCCCACACAATTGTTGAAAAGAAGGGAGAAGTCACCTATTTAGTTGACTTAGGCACTGCCAGGAGTCCCCTTAGGGTGCTCCATGTCAACCGCCTGAAACCCTACTATGACAGGGCTGATCTCACCCTGCTCATGGCAACAGATGAGGGACAGGAAGAAGACAGTGATCCTCTACCTGATCTCTTCTCTTCCACAGATCAAGATGCTCTTGTGGAAGGTGTAGTTTTGGCTTATTCTCTTACTGCTGAGCAGAAAGATAATTGCATAAATCTCCTAGATCAATTCTCTGAACTCTTCTCTACTGTGCCAGGTACCACTTCTTGATGTGAGCACACTATAGATACTGGAGACAGTTTACCTGTCAAAAGTAAGATCTATAGGCAGCCTAACCATGTCAGGGACTGCATAAAGCAAGAGGTCCAGAAAATGTTAGAACTAGGAGTAGTTGAGCACTCTGACAGTCCATGGGCTTCTCCTGTGGTACTGGTACCAAAACCCCATTCCAAAGATGGAAAGAAGGAAATGCGGTTTTGTGTAGACTATAGAGGTCTCAACTTGGTAACCAAAACTGATGCTCACCCTATACCCAGGGCAGATGAGCTCATAGATACACTGGCATCTGCCAAGTATCTAAGCACTTTTGATTTGACTGCAGGGTATTGGCAGATCAAATTGTCAGAAGATGCTAAACCTAAGACTGCATTTTCAACCATTGGAGGACATTACCAGTTTACTGTAATGCCTTTTGGTTTGAAAAATGCACCTGCCACTTTTCAGAGGTTGGTGAACACAGTTCTGCAAGGGCTGGAAGCTTTCAGTGCAGCATATTTGGACGATATAGCTGTCTTTAGCTCCAGCTGGGATGATCACCTGGTCCACCTATGGAAAGTTTTGGAGGCCCTGCAAAAGGCAGGCCTCACTATCAAGGCTTCAAAGTGCCAGATAGGGCAGGGTAAGGTGGTTTATCTGGGACACCTTGTTGGTGGGGAACAGATTGCACCACTTCAGGGGAAAATCTAAACAATTATTGATTGGGTTCCCCCTACCACTCAGACTCAGGTGAGAGCCTTCCTAGGCCTCACTGGGTATTACAGGAGGTTCATTAAGAACTATGGCTCCATTGCAGCCCCTCTTAATGACCTCACATCCAAGAAAATGGCTAAAAAGGTATTATGGTCAGCAAACTGTCAGAAAGCTTTTGAGGAGCTGAAGCAGGCCATGTGCTCTGCACCTGTCCTGAAAAGCCCTTGTTACTCTAAAAAATTATATGTCCAAACTGATGCATCTGAATTAGGAGTAGGGGCAGTCCTATCACAACTTAATTCTGAGGGCCAGGATCAACCTGTTGCTTTTATTAGTAGGAGGTTGACCCCTAGAGAAAAGTGTTGGTCTGCCATTGAGAGGGAGGCCTTTGCTGTGGTCTGGGCTCTGAAGAAGTTGAGGCCATACCTGTTTGGCACTCACTTCATTGTTCAGACAGACCACAAACCTCTACTTTGGCTAAAACAAATGAAAGGTGAAAATCCTAAATTGTTGAGGTGGTCCATATCCCTACAGGGAATGGACTATACAGTGGAACATAGACCTGGGAGTAGCCACTCCAATGCAGATGGACTCTCCAGATATTTCCACTTAGACAATGAAGACTCATCAGGTCATGGCTAGTCTTATTGTCCTTCGTTTGGGGGGGGGTTGTGTAGGAAAGTACCATCTTGCCTGGCATGTTACCCCCATTTTTCACTGTATATATGTTGTTTTAGTTGTATGTGTCACTGGGACCCTGGTAACCCAGGGCCCCAGTGCTCATAAGTGTGCCTGAATGTGTTACCTGTGTAGTGACTAACTGTCTCACTGAGGCTCTGCTAATCAGAACCTCAGTGGTTATGCTCTCTCATTTCTTTCTAAATTGTCACTAACAGGCTAGTGACCATTTTTACCAATTTACATTGGCTTACTGGAACACCCTTATAATTCCCTAGTATATGGTACTGAGGTACCCAGGGTATTGGGGTTCCAGGAGATCCCTATGGGCTGCAGCATTTCTTTTGCCACCCATAGGGAGCTCTGACAATTCTTACACAGGCCTGCCACTGCAGCCTGAGTGAAATAACGTCCACGTTATTTCACAGCCATTTTACACTGCACTTAAGTAACTTATAAGTCACCTATATGTCTAACCTTTACCTGGTAAAGGTTAGGTGCAAAGTTACTTAGTGTGTGGGCACCCTGGCAGTAGCCAAGGTGCCCCCACATTGTTCAGAGCCCATTCCCTGAACTTTGTGAGTGCGGGGACACCATTACACGCGTGCACTACATATAGGTCACTACCTATATGTAGCTTCACAATGGTAACTCCGAATATGGCCATGTAACATGTCTATGATCATGGAATTGCCCCCTCTATGCCATCCTGGCATAGTTGGCACAATCCCATGATCCCAGTGGTCTGTAGCACAGACCCTGGTACTGCCAAACTGCCTTTCCCGGGGTTTCACTGCAGCTGCTGCTGCTGCCAACCCCTCAGACAGGCATCTGCCCTCCTGGGGTCCAGCCAGGCCTGGCCCAGGATGGCAGAACAAAGAACTTCCACTGAGAGAGGGTGTGACACCCTCTCCCTTTGGAAAATGGTGTGAAGGCTGGGGAGGAGTAGCCTCCCCCAGCCTCTGGAAATGCTTTCTTGGGCACAGATGTGCCCAATTCTGCATAAGCCAGTCTACACCGGTTCAGGGGACCCCTTAGCCCTGCTCTGGCGCGAAACTGGACAAAGGAAAGGGGAGTGACCACTCCCCTGACCTGCACCTCCCCTTGGAGGTGTCCAGAGCTCCTCCAGTGTGCTCCAGACCTCTGCCATCTTGGAAACAGAGGTGCTGCTGGCACACTGGACTGCTCTGAGTGGCCAGTGCCACCAGGTGACGTCAGAGACTCCTTGTGATAGGCTCCTTCAGGTGTTGCTAGCCTATCCTCTCGCCTAAGTAGCCAAACCCTCTTTTCTGGCTATTTAGGGTCTCTGTCTCTGGGGAAACTTTAGATAACGAATGCAAGAGCTCATCCGAGTTCCTCTGCATCTCTCTCTTCACCTTCTGCCAAGGAATCGACTGCTGACCGCGCTGGAAGCCTGCAAACCTGCAACATAGTAGCAAAGACGACTACTGCAACTCTGTAACGCTGATCCTGCCGCCTTCTCGACTGTTTTACTGGTGGTGCATGCTGTGGGGGTAGTCTGCCTCCTCTCTGCACTAGAAGCTCCGAAGAAATCTCCCGTGGGTCGACGGAATCTTCCCCCTGCAACCGCAGGCACCAGAAAGGTGCATTACCGGTCCCTTGGGTCTCCTCTCAGCACGACGAGCGAGGTCCCTCGAATCCAGCAACTCTGTCCAAGTGACTCCCACAGTGCAGTGACTCTTCAGTCCAAGTTTGGTGGAGGTAAGTCCTTGCCTCACCTCGCTGGGCTGCATTGCTGGGAACCGCGACTTTTGCAGCTACTCCGGCCCCTGTGCACTTCCGGCGGAAATCCTTTGTGCACAGCCAAGCCTGGGTCCACGGCACTCTAACCTGCATTGCACGACTTTCTAAGTTGGTCTCCGGTGACGTGGGACTTCTTTGTGCGACTTTGGGTGAGCACCGCTTCACGCATCCTTGTAGTGCCGGTTTCTGGCACTTCTCCGGGTGCTACCTGCTGCTAAGAGGGCTCCTTGTCTTGCTCGACGTCCCCTCTACCTCCTGGTCCAATTTGCTACCTCCTGGTCCCTCCTGGGCCACAGCAGCGTCCAAAAACGCTAACCGCACGATTTGCAGCTAGCAAGGCTTGTTGGCGGTCTTTCGGCGGGGAAACACTTCTGCACAACTCTCCACGGCGTGGGAGATTCATCCTCCAAAGGGGAAGTCTCTAGCCCTTGTCGTTCCTGCAGAATCCTCAGCTTCTACTGTCCAGTAGCAGCTTCTTTGCACCCACAGCTGGCATTTCCTGGGTATCTGCCCATCTCCGACTTGCTTGTGACTTTTGGACTTGGTCCCCTTGTTCCACAGGTACCCTCAACTGGAAATCCATTGTTGTTGCATTGCTGGTTTGTGTCTTTCCTGCAGAATTCCCCTATCACGACTTCTATGTCCTTTGGGGAACTTTAGTGCACTTTGCACTCACTTTTCAGGGTCTTGGGGTGGGCTATTTTTCTAACCCTTACTATTTTCTAATAGTCCCAACGACCCTCTACAAGGTCACATAGGTTTGGGGTCCATTCGTGGATCGCATTCCACTTTTGGAGTATATGGTTTGTGTTGCCCCTATCCCTATGTGTCCCCATTGCATCCTATTGTAACTATACATTGTTTGCACTGTTTTCTAATACTATTACTGCATATTTTGGTATTGTGTACATGTATCTTGTGTATATTTGCTATCCTCATACTGAGGGTCCACTCTGAGATACTTTGGCATATTGTCATAAAAATAAAGTACCTTTATTTTTAGTATACCTGTGTATTGTGTTTTCTTATGATATTGTGCAAGTGACACTAGTGGTACTGTAGGAGCTTTACTCGTCTCCTAGTTCAGCCTAAGCTGCTCTGCTAAGCTACCATTATCTATCAGCCTATGCTGCTAGACACCCTATACACTAATAAGGGATAACTGGGCCTGGTGCAAGGTGTAAGTACCCCTTGGTACTCACTACAAGCCAGTCCAGCCTCCTACATTGGTTGTGCATTCTGATTAGCAGAGCCTCAGTGAGACAGTTAGTCACTACACAGGTAACACATTCAGGCAGACTTATGAGCACTGGGGCCCTGGAGAACAGGGTCCCAGTGACACATACAACTAAAACAACATATATACAGTGAAAAATGGGGGTAACATGCCAGGCAAGATGGTACTTTCCTACAGTAGAACAGGGTCCCAGTGACACATACAACTAAAACAACATATATACAGTGAAAAATGGGGGTAACATGCCAGGCAAGATGGTACTTTCCTACAGTAGGAGAAGGGGAAGTCTCTAGCCCTTGTCGTTCCTGCAGAATCCTCAGCTTCTACTGTCCAGTAGCAGCTTCTTTGCACCCACAGCTGGCATTTCCTGGGCATCTGCCCATCTCCGACTTGCTTGTGACTTTTGGACTTGGTCCCCTTGTTCCACAGGTACCCTAGATTGGATATCCATCGTTGTTGCATTGTTGGTTTGTGTCTTTCCTGCATTATTCCTCTAACACGACTTCTTTATCCTTAGGGGAACTTTAGTGCACTTTGAACTCACTTTTCAGGGTCTTGGGGAGGGTTATTTTTCTAACTCTCACTATTTTCTAATAGTCCCAGCGACCCTCTACAAGGTCATATAGGTTTGGGGTCCATTCGTGGTTCGCATTCCACTTTTGGAGTATATGGTTTGTGTTGCCCCTATCCCTATGTGTCCCCATTGCATCCTATTGTAACTATACATTGTTTGCACTGTTTTCTAAGACTATACTGCATATTTCTGGTATTGTGTATATATATCTTGTGTATATTTCCTATCCTCTCACTGAGGGTACACTCTAAGATACTTTGGCATATTGTCATAAAAATAAAGTACCTTTATTTTTAGTATAACTGTGTATTGTGTTTTCTTATGATATTGTGCATATGACACTAAGTGGTACTGTAGTAGCTTCACACGTCTCCTAGTTCAGCCTAAGCTGCTCTGCTAAGCTACCATTATCTATCAGCCTAAGCTGCTAGACACCCTATACGGTGGGATAAGTGCTTTGAGACTACTTACCACTCTTGTCATTGTACTTTTCATAAGAGAAAAATATACAAAACAAGTTCAGTGTATATACACATAACCAAAAAGTTTTGCATTTCCTCTTTTCACTCTTTTCTAAGTGCTGAAAAGTACTTCTAACTTTCTAAAAAGTTCTAAAAAGTTTAAAAAGTTTTTTCTCTGTCTTTCTAAAAGCTCTGACAAACTTTTTTCTCTTTTTCTATAACTTTAACTCTCTCTAAAAATGTCTGGCACAGGCCAAAATGTTGATCTGTCCAAACCTGCATATGATCACCTTAGCTGGAAAGGAGCAAGGAGTCTCTGCATAGAGAGAGGTTTGAGTGTAGGGAAGAATCCTTCTTTGGAATTATTGCTTAACATGCTTAGAGAACAAGATAAGCCCAGAAGGGCCCCATCTGTTGAAAAAGTAGCTAATGGTTCCCAATCTGATCCAGGGACTCCCCCAGGAAAAGATTCAGGAAAGAAACTTCCTAGCCTGCCCATTACTAGACAGTCTAGCATAGTTGGTAATGATGAAGAGCCACACCATACAAATAGTGTTGTCTCACATCATAACAAGAGCATTCCTTCTCACCACAGTAGAAGTGAGGTTTCTGTTAACCAAGCTGTTAGGGTGCCTTCTGTAAGTGATAGGTCTCCTTCTGTCCATTCTCACCATACTTCTGTTTCAAGACATGTCCCTCCCACCCACCCTGATGACAGATTGTTATGTTACCCCCATTTTTCACTGTATATATGTTGTTTTAGTTGTATGTGTCACTGGGACCCTGCCAGCCAGGGCCCCAGTGCTCATAAGTGTGCCTGAATGTGTTACCTGTGTAGTGACTAACTGTCTCACTGAGGCTCTGCTATCCAGAACCTCAGTGGTTATGCTCTCTCATTTCTTTCAAATTGTCACTAACAGGCTAGTGACCAATTTTACCAATTTACATTGGCTTACTGGAACACCCTTATCATTCCCTAGTATATGGTATTGAGGTACCCAGGGTTTGGGGGTTCCAGGAGATCCCTATGGGCTGCAGCATTTCTTTTGCCACCCATAGGGAGCTCTGACAATTCTTACACAGGCCTGCCACTGCAGCCTGAGTGAAATAACGTCCACGTTATTTCACAGCCATTTACCACTGCACTTAAGTAACTTATAAGTCACCTATATGTCTAACCTTTACCTGGTAAAGGTTAGGTGCAAAGTTACTTAGTGTGAGGGCACCCTGGCACTAGCCAAGGTGCCCCCACATTGTTCAGGGCAAATTCCCCGGACTTTGTGAGTGCGGGGACACCATTACACGCGTGCACTACACATAGGTCACTACCTATGTGTAGCTTCACAATGGTAACTCCGAAAATGGCCATGTAACATGTCTATGATCATGGAATTGCCCCCTCTATGCCATCCTGGCATAGTTGGCACAATCCCATGATCCCAGTGGTCTGTAGCACAGACCCTGGTACTGCCAAACTGCCTTTTGAGGGGTTTCACTGCAGCTGCTGCTGCTGCCAACCCCTCGGACAGGTTTCTGCCCTCCTGGGGTCCAGCCAGGCTTGTCCCTGGATGGCAGAACAAAGGACTTCCTCTGAGAGAGGGTGTTACACCCTCTCCCTTTGGAAAATGGTGTGAAGGCAGGGGAGGAGTAGCCTCCCCCAGCCTCTGGAAATGCTTTCATGGGCACACATGGTGCCAATTTCTGCATAAGCCAGTCTACACCGGTTCAGGGACCCCTTAGCCCTGCTCTGGCATGAAACTGGACAAAGGAAAGGGGAGTGACCACTCCCCTGACCTGCACCTCCCCTGGGAGGTGCCCAGAGCTCCTCCAGTGTGCTCCAGACCTCTGCCATCTTGGAAACAGAGGTGCTGCTGGCACACTGGACTGCTCTGAGTGGCCAGGGCCAGCAGGTGACGTCAGAGACTCCTTCTGATAGGCTCCTTCAGGTGTTGCTAGCCTATCGTCTCTCCTAAGTAGCCAAACCCTCTTTTCTGGCTATTTAGGGTCTCTGCTTTGGGGATTTCCTTAGATAACGAATGCAAGAGCTTACTGGAGTTCCTCTGCATCTCTCTCTTCACCTTCTGCCAAGGAATCGACTGCTGACCGCGCTGGAAGCCTGCAAAACTGCAACAAAGTAGCTAAGACGACTACTGCAACTCTATAACGCTGATCCTGCCGCCTTCTCGACTGTTTTCCTGGTGGTGCATGCTGTGGGGGTAGTCTGCCTCCTCTCTGCACTAGAAGCTCAGAAGAAATCTCCCGTGGGCCAACGGAATCGTCCCCCTGAAACCGCAGGCACCAAAGAACTGCATTACCGGTACCCTGGGTCTCCTCTCAGCACGACGAGCGAGGTCCCTTGAATCCAGCAACTCTGTCCAACTGACTCCCACAGTCCAGTGACTCTTCAGTCCAAGTTTGGTGGAGGTAAGTCCTTGCCTCCCCATGCCAGACTGCATTGCTGGGAACCGCAACTTTTGCAGCTACTCCGGCCTCTGTGCACTTCCGGTGGAAATCCTTTGTGCACAGGCAAGCTTGGGTCCACGGCACTCTAACCTGCATTGCACGACCTTCTAAGTTGTCCTCTGGCGACGTGGGACTCCTTTGTGCGACTTCGGGTGAGCACTGTGTCACGCATCTTCATAGTGCCTGTTCCAGCACTTCTGTGGGTGCTGCCTGCTTCTGAGAGGGCTCCTTATCTTGCTTGACGGCCCCTCTGTCCCCAGACGTAATTGGCGACATCCTGGTCCCTCCTGGGCCACAGCAGCATCCAAAAACCCTAACCGCACAATTTGCAGCTAGCAAGGCTTGTTGGCGGTCTTTCAGCGGACAAACACTTCTGCACGACTCTCCACGGCAAGGGGGATCCATGCTCTAAAGGGAAAGTCTCTAGCCCTTGTCGTTCCTGCAGAATCCTCAGCTTCTACTGTCCAGTAGCAGCTTCTTTGCACCCACAGCTGGCATTTCCTGGGCATCTGCCCATCTCCGACTTGCTTGTGACTTTTGGACTTGGTCCCCTTGTTCCACAGGTACCCTCAACTGGAAATCCATTGTTGTTGCATTGCTGGTTTGTGTCTTTCCTGCAGAATTCCCCTATCACGACTTCTATGTCCTTTGGGGAACTTTAGTGCACTTTGCACTCACTTTTCAGGGTCTTGGGGTGGGCTATTTTTCTAACCCTTACTATTTTCTAATAGTCCCAACGACCCTCTACAAGGTCACATAGGTTTGGGGTCCATTCGTGGTTCGCATTCCACTTTTGGAGTATATGGTTTGTGTTGCCCCTATCCCTATGTGTCCCCATTGCATCCTATTGTAACTATACATTGTTTGCACTGTTTTCTAATACTATTACTGCATATTTTGGTATTGTGTACATATATCTTGTGTATATTTGCTATCCTCATACTGAGGGTACACTCTGAGATACTTTGGCATATTGTCATAAAAATAAAGTACCTTTATTTTTAGGATACCTGTGTATTGTGTTTTCTTATGATATTGTGCAAGTGACACTAGTGGTACTGTAGGAGCTTCACTCGTCTCCTAGTTCAGCCTAAGCTGCTCTGCTAAGCTACCATTATCTATCAGCCTATGCTGCTAGACACCCTATACACTAATAAGGGATAACTGGGCCTGGTGCAAGGTGTAAGTACCCCTTGGTACTCACTACAAGCCAGTCCAGCCTCCTACATGTTTTAACCCTTTTAACTAGTTTTTAATTAGATTTTAATGTTTTTTTAATATCTTTTAGTCCAGAACATTTTTAGCTTGGATTCCTGCTCCATCTCTGGCATCATTATTATGTCATCATTCTTTTTCCGGCAACGGGAGGGTGTAGTGGATCCTATTTAGTTTTATTGGGAATCAGGAATTTAGCTTAGCCTTTGGCTTGCAGGGCTGTGCCTCTGTCACATAGTGACTTTTAACCTACTTTATTTGCTCTGTCTTAGCCTACTTATTTAATTATTTCTTCCAAGATAGCTGCTATGTTTATAGTTAGGAAGATATTTTTATTTCATGTTATCAATGTCATTCTGTGAAGGTGTCACTATCAGCATCAACAGAACAAGTGATAGACGTAGGTATTCACATTATGTACTTTCCCACTTACGTGTGACAGTACCATAATGTACTTTTCAGGGAATTGTTTATATAATTGCTCCCCCCACGCATGCCTTCTTATCTATTGTTTGTGAACATACCTGCGCCAGGGATCCTACAAGATCTCTATAAATACGTCTCACACAGACAAGGCCATCAAAGGGATTCCTACCAGATGCCATCAATGCTATCTATGCTACATGTCGACTTGATGCAGACCCAGTCTTCGTGTCCTCACGGAGTCTGATTTAGAGACCTCATTCCAAAATAATGAGGGTTGGGGGGCTCTTCTTATGGACGTGGTAGTGACAGATTGGGTTTACCACACCTAGCTCTCTTTAGGTTAGAGATTAGGTTCATCATGCTAGGGCTTTAGGGCCTACTTCACACCTATTTCACATATCTTGTTTATTGCAAGATGGTGGGAGTCTTCATATTCATGACTCTCGTTTTTACAATTATGCTACTTGCATTGTTCATTATCCTAATCATTGCGGCCCAGGCATTTCACAGTAGACTTTAGTCTTGTGAATAAAACCTATTGAAACCTCACTGCATCTCCTTCATTGCCTGTGCGTGAATGAGACTTGTTGCTCGTGAGAAAAGTGTAATCTCGTTTAGCCACTACTCCCCTGAGATGTCACACTCTTGAGTCCATGTGTAAAGGCTACCACAAAACACCTTTCACCTTTCATGTGTTTTTGGTGTGGTACTGCTTGTGAGCTGGGAGGGTTGGGTGGACAGTTGCGACTTGTTGTAAGATTGGCCTAGTTGCCTACAAACAAAAGTGCTATCATCCTTAAACAGCAGTCTTGCTTAGAGCAAGAGTCCAACTATGACAAATTCACCACCCATATTCAGATGTGCATACGGAAAGAGTTAACCAGTGTATGGAGCAATATTTGCATTATCACCTAAATTCAGAAGTGGATTGGGCTGAGTGCTTGTGGGCAGCTGAATTTGCATATAACAATGTAGTCCATGTATCCACTGAATATGCACCGTTTTTTTGCAATTATGGGTATCAATCTTGAATGTTGAATTAGAGTGTAGTACCTCAGTTAACCACTCCGGCTGTACAAAACCTTTTACAACAATTGAGCGACATTCAAAAAATGTTCAAAACAACCTAACATTAGCAAAACAGACATACAAAATATATGCAGTCAAAAAAGACGTCACGGACCAAACTATGAAGCAGGACAAAAGGTGTGGTTATCAACTAAACACTTACATTTGAAGGGGGCACAAAAGTTTCATCCAAGATTTGTGGGTCCTTTTACCATCATCAAAAAGATTAGTGAGGTGACAGTGAAGTTAGAACTTCCTACTTCACTATCGATTCACCCAGTGGTCCACGTCGCCTTATTAAAACCGGTAGCAGACTCTATGCACTGCCCAAAAAGACCCCTTCCAATCTCAGTGGATAATCAACCAGAGTATGAGGTCAAGGTCATATTGGACTCTAAACGAGTACGTAATAAACTTTACTAATTGTTGGACTCGAAAGATTATGGGCCGGATGATCATTCATGGACACCGGGAGGACATGTGCATGCTCCCTGATTGGTTTGTAAGTTCCACCATCGTTACTCCAATAAATGGAAAGCAATCTGGAGGGCCTTGGGAGGGGTGTAAAGAACTCTTGAGCCAATCACCTGCCTTTACAGGGACCAATGTTTGTTGTAACCCCATAAGAATGTTTTACAGATATCAATGCTTGTTTACAAAGACCGAAGCTTGTTGGAACCAATGCTTGTTTAGGGCACATGTTGCTCAAGCCTCCAGCATCCCTCTGACTCAGACTGGGTGTGGCTGGATGCAGCAGGTATTTAAACCACACCTGGCTTGAGTGAATTGCTTGTTGTATAGGTCACCAGCTGCAGAGAAGGAGTCTCTGCTTCTCCATGTTTGATCTTCTTGTGCAGTCCTGTATCCTAGATGCAGCTTCTGGGGAGTTGAAGAGCTTGTGAGAGTTGACTACTAAAAAGACGGTAATGAGCTGCGAGAACTCGAAAAGGATTTATTTGTGAAAAGTTGACACCGGCTGCCTTGATATTCAAAAGTCAGATGTTTCGGAGCATGATGCTACTAAGAAGGCACATCATTGGTGTTTAAGGTCACTGGGATGCTCGCTGCTAGTTGCATAATAATGCTTATCATTGTTGCTTGCTATATATCGCAGCAAGGAAAATCTTTCATGCTATTATCATAAAAACGATTGATTGTGAATATATTTGTTATTGTAAAATTTAATACGACATTTGCATATTTGGTGCTGGTGAAACGGAACATTCTGTGAATGGCCTGCAAGTTAATTGCTATGCTTACGGTGTGATATAACAGTGATAAAACCAATCGCTTGTATTATTAATTAATATTAACCCTATGTTCCCAGAGTGTTAGAAACATTACACTGTGATCTTTTAATATTAACCCTATGTTCTCATAGCGTTACAAACATTCTACTGTGATCTTTTGATATTGACTTTATGTTCCCAGAGTGGCGCAAAAGTTACACTGTGATCTTTTGGCACTACTCTATGTTTCCAGAGTGATGCAAACTTTGCACTATAATCTTCTGATACTAACCCTATCTTTTCAGTGTGTGTGAAAAAGTAGCCTCTTTCTAGCATGGTTACCCCCACTTTTGGCCTGTGTGTGAGTGTGTTTTTACTGTGTCACTGGGATCCTGCTAGCCAGGACCCCAGTGCTCATAGATATAAACCTATATGTCAGTGTGTTTTGCCTGTCTCACTGGGGTCTTGCTAGCCATGACCCCAGTGCTCATAGTTTGTGGCCTAATGTGTGTATTGTCAGTAGTGCTTGACTGTGTCACTGAGGCTCTGCTCCCCTGTCCATCACCACCCCATGGGTGGTGCCCAGAGCTCCTCCAGTGTGTCCCAGACCTCTGCCATCTCGAATCCAGAGGTGTTAGGGCCCAATGGAGACCTCTGAGTGGCCAGTGTCAGCAGGTGACGTCAGAGACCCCTCCTGATAGGTGCTTACCTCACTAGGTGGCCAATCCTCCTCTGAGCGCTATTTAGGGTCTCTCCAGTGCGCTTTTCCTCAGATAACGACTTGAAAGAATTCACCAGAGTTCCCCTGAACTTCTCTCTTCGACTTCTGCCAAGGATCGACCGATGACTGCTCCAGGACACCTGCAAAACTGCAACAAATTAGCCAGAAGACTACCAGCGACATTGTAGCGCCTAATCCTGCCGGCTTTCTCAACTGTTTCCTGGTGTTGCAAGCTCTGGGGGCTGTCTGTCTGCCTTCACCCTGCACTGGAAGCCAAGAAGAAATCTCACATGGGTCGACGGAATCTTCCCCCTGCTCCAGCAGACACCAAACTTCAGCATCACCGGTACTCTAGGACCCCTCTCATCCTGACAAGCGTGGCCCCTGGAACACAAGTGGTGGACCCAAGTGACCCAGACTGTCCAGTGGTCCAACTGTCCGAATTTGGAGGAGGTAAGTCCTTGCCTCCCCTCTCCAGACAGTAATCCTGTGCACCGAGTGAACTGCGGCTGCTAGGGCTTCTGTGCACTTTTGCAAGGAATCCTTCATGCACAGCCTAGCCCAGGTCCCCAGTACTCCGTCCTGCATTGCTCAACTTGCTGAGTTGACCTCCGGCTTCATGGAACCCTCTTTTGTACTGTTGAGATGACCACCATGCTCAGTCTTCTTGAGCCTGTGTTCAAGGACTTCTGCGGGTGCTGCCTTCTTGTGCATGGGCTCTCTGTGTTGCTGAGGGCCCCCTCTGTCTGCCTCTCCCAAGTGGTGACATCCTGGTCTATGCTGGGCCCAGGCAGCACCCTTTTTCTTCAACTGTGACCTTTGCAGCTAGCAAGGATTGTTTGCAATCTTTCTCCAAGGAAACAATGCTGCTTCCTCCAGCACTCTGTGGGACATCTTGTGCATAAAGGAGAACTTCCTAGCGCCTTTCGTTGTTGCAGAATCTTCAGTTTCTTCCATCCAGAGGCAGCCATTTTGCACCTTCATCCGGGGTTTAGTGGGCTCCTGCCCCCCCGGGCACTTTCACGACTCTTGGACTTGGTCTCCTTCCTGGAATCTGTCTTCAGTGCTTTGCAGTCTGTTGTGGTCTTTGCAGAATCCTCTATCACAAGTTTAGTGTGTTTCTGGGGAAGTAGTATCACTTTACTCCTACTTTTCAGGGTCTTGGGGTGAGGTCTCTTGGACACTCTTAGTGTTTTCTTATATTCCCAGAGACCCTCTACACACCACACTAGCCTAGGGGTCCATTGGTGGTTCGCATTCAAATTTCAGAGTATATTGTTTGTGATGCCCCTAGGCATATTGCATCCTATTGTATTCTACAGTGTTTGTACTGTTTACTTACCTGATTTTGGTTTGTGTGTATATTTTGTGTATTTCACTCACCTCCTAAGGGAGTATATCCTCTGAGATATTGTTGGCACATTGTCACTAAAATAAAGTACCTTTATTTTTAATAACTCTGAGTATTGTGTTTCTTATGATATAGTGCTATATGATATAAGTGGTATAGTAGGAGCTTTACATGTCTCCTAGTTCAGCCTAAGCTGCTCTGCTATAGCTACCTCTATCAGCCTAAGCTGCTAGAACACTACTACTCTACTAATAAGGGATAACTGGACATGGCACAAGGTGTAAGTACCATCAGGTACCCACTATATGCCAGGCCAGCCTCCTACAGCCAGGGGATACGTCCTGCACAGGTGAAGCCCCTGGGTCTACCACCACTAAGACATCAGACTCTAGTACCTCCAGCAGTAGTGGTAATAGTGGTTGGACTACTGGCAATAGTCAAACTAAGGGTTGTAGGAGGCTGGAATGTCTTGTAGTGAGTACCAAGGGGTACTTGCACCTTGCACCAGGCCCAGGTATCCCTTATTAGTGTATAGGGTGTCTAGCAGCTTAGGCTGATAGATAATGGTAGCTTAGCAGAGCAGCTTAGGCCGAACTAGGAGCGAATTGAAGCTCCTACAGTACCACTAGTGTCACTTGCACAATATCATAAGAAAACTCAATACACAGATATACGAAAAACAAAGGTACTTTATTTTTATGACAATATGCCAAAGTATCTCAGAGTGTACCCTCAGTATGAGGATAGCAAATATACACAAGATATATGTACACAATACCAAAAATATGCAGTATAGTCTTAGAAAACAGTGCAAACAAGGTATAGTTACAATAGGATGCAATGGGGACACATAGGGATAGGGGCAACACAAACCATATACTCCAAAAGTGGAATGCGAATCACGAATGGACCCCAAACCTATGTGACCTTGTTGAGGGTCGCTGGGACTATTAGAAAATAGTAAGGGTTAGAAAAATAGCCCACCCCAAGACCCTGAAAAGTGAGTGCAAAGTGCACTAAAGTTCCCCAAAGGACAAAGAAGTCGTGATAGGGGAATTCTGCAGGAAAGACACAAACCAGCAATGCCACAACGATGGATTTCCAGTCGAGGGTACGTGTGGAACAAGGGGACCAAGTCCAGAAGTCACAAGCAAGTCGGAGATGGGCAGATGCCCAGGAAATGCCAGCTGTGGGTGCAAAGAAGCTGCTACAGGACAGTAGAAGCTGAGGATTCTGCAGGAACAACAAGGGCTAGAGACTTCCCCTTTGGAGGATAGATCCCCCACGCCGTGGAGAGTTGTGTAGAAGTGTTTTCCCGCCGAAAGACCGCCAACAAGCCTTGCTAGCTGCAAATTGTGCGGTTAAGGTTTTTGGATGCTGCTGTGGCCCAGGAGGGACCAGAATGTCGCCAATTGTGTCTGGGGACAGAGGGGGCATGGAGCAAGACAAGGAGCCCTCTCAGAAGCAGGCAGCACCCGCAGAAGTGCCGGAACAGGCACTACGAAGAGGAGTGAAACGGTGCTCACCCAAAGTTGCACAAAGGAGTCCCACGCCGCCGGAGGACAACTTAGAAAGTCGTGCAATGCAGGTTAGAGTGCCGTAGACCCAGGCTTGGCTGTGCACAAAGGATTTCCGTCAGAAGTGCATAGACGCCGGAGTAGCTGCAAAAGTCGCGGTTCCCATCAATGCAGTCTGGCGTGGGGAGGCAAGGACTTACCTCCACCAAACTTGGACTGAAGAGTCACTGGACTGTGGGAGTCACTTGGACAGAATTGCTGGATTCAAGGGACCTCGCTCGTCGTGCTGAGAGGAGACCCAGGGGACCGGTGATGCAGTTCTTTGGTGCCTGCGGTTGCAGGGGGAAGATTCCATCGACCCACGGGAGATTTCTTCGGAGCTTCTAGTGCAGAGAGGAGGCAGACTACCCCCACAGCATGCACCACCAGGAAAACAGTCGAGAAGGCGGCAGGATCAGCGTTACAGAGTTGCAGTAGTCGTCTTTGCTACTTTGTTGCAGTTTTGCAGGCTTCCAGCGCGGTCAGCAGTCTATTCCTTGGCAGAAGGTGAAGAGAGAGATGCAGAGGAACTCTGATGAGCTCTTGCATTCGTTATCTAAGGAATTCCCCAAAGCAGAGACCCTAAATAGCCAGAAAAGAGGGTTTGGCTACTTAGGAGAGAGGATAGGCTAGCAACACCTGAAGGAGCCTATCAGAAGGAGTCTCTGACGTCACCTGCTGGCCCTGACCACTCAGAGCAGTCCAGTGTGCCAGCAGCACCTCTGTTTCCAAGATGGCAGAGGTCTGGAGCACACTGGAGGAGCTCTGGGCACCTCCCAGGGGAGGTGCAGGTCAGGGGAGTGGTCACTCCCCTTTCCTCTGTCCAGTTTCACGCCAGAGCAGGGCTGAGGGGTCCCTGAACCGGTGTAGACTGGCTTATGCAGAAATGGGCACCATATGTGCCCATGAAAGCATTTCCAGAGGCTGGGGGAGGCTACTCCTCCCCTGCCTTCACACCATTTTCCAAAGGGAGAGGGTGTAACACCCTCTCTCTGAGGAAGTCCTTTGTTCTGCCATCCTGGCCCAGGCCTGGCTGGACCCCAGGAGGGCAGAAACCTGTCTGAGGGGTTGGCAGCAGCAGCAGCTGCAGGGAAACCCCAGGAAAGGCAGTTTGGCAGTACCAGGGTCTGTGCTACAGACCACTGGGATCATGGGATTGTGCCAACTATGCCAGTATGGCCTAGAGGGGGCAATTCCATGATCATAGACATGTTACATGGCCATATTCGGAGTTACCATTGTGAAGCTACACATAGGTAGTGACCTATGTGTAGTGCACGCGTGTAATGGTGTCCCCGCACTCACAAAGTCCGGGAAATTTGCCCTGAACAATGTGGGGGCACCTTGGCTAGTGCCAGGGTGCCCTCACACTAAGTAACTTTGCACCTAACCTTTACCAGGTAAAGGTTAGACATATAGGTGACTTATAAGTTACTTAAGTGCAGTGGTAAATGGCTGTGAAATAACGTGGACGTTATTTCACTCAGGCTGCAGTGGCAGGCCTGTGTAGTATTTGTCAGAGCTCCCTATGGGTGGCAAAAGAAATGCTGCAGCCCATAGGGATCTCCTGGAACCCCAATACCCTGGGTACCTTAGTACCATATACTAGGGAATTATAAGGGTGTTCCAGTATGCCAATGTGAATTGGTGAATTGGTCACTAGCCTGTTAGTGACAATTTGGAAAGAAATGAGAGAGCATAACCACTGAGGTTCTGGATAGCAGAGCCTCAGTGAGACAGTTGGTCATAACACAGGTAACACTTTCAGGAACACTTAGGAGCACTGGGGCCCTGGCTGGCAGGGTCCCAGTGACACATACAACTAAAACAACATATATACAGTGACAAATGGGGGTAACATGCCAGGCAAGATGGTACTTCCCTCCCCCCCCTCCCCCCCCCCCCCAAACGAAGGACAATAAGACTAGTCATTACCTGATGGGTCTTCATTGTCTAAGTGGAAATATCTGGAGAGTCCATCTGCATTGGAGTGGTTACTCCCAGGTCTATGTTCCACTGTATAGTCTATTCCCTGTAGGGATATGGACCACCTCAACAATTTAGGATTTTCTCCTTTCATTTGTTTTAGCCAAAGTAGAGGTTTGTGGTCTGTCTGAACAATGAAGTGAGTGCCAAACAGGTATGGCCTCAACTTCTTCAGTGCCCAGACCACAGCAAAGGCCTCCCTCGCAATGGCAGACCAACGCTTTTCTCTAGGGGTCAACCTCCTACTAATAAAAGCAACAGGTTGATCCTGGCCCTCAAAATTAAGTTGTGATAGGACTCCCCCTACTCCTAATTCAGATGATTCAGTTTGGACATAGAATTTTTTAGAGTAACAAGGGCTTTTCAGGACAGGTGCAGAGCACATGGCCTGCTTCAGCTCCTCAAAAGCTTTCTGACAGTTTGCTGTCCATAATACCTTCTTAGGCATTTTCTTGGATGTGAGGTCATTAAGAGGGGCTGCAATGGAGCCATAGTTCTTAATGAACCTCCTGTAGTACCCAGTGAGGCCTAAAAAGGCTCTCACCTGAGTCTGAGTAGTAGGGGGAACCCAATCAATAATTGTTTGGATTTTCCCCTGAAGTGGTGCAATCTGTTCTCCACCAACCAGGTGTCCCAGATAAACCACCTTCCCCTGCCCTATCTGGAACTTTGAAGCCTTGATAGTGAGGCCTGCCTTTTGCAGGGCCTCCAAAACTTTCCATAGGTGGACCAGGTGATCATCCCAGCTGGAGCTAAAGACAGCTATATCGTCCAAATATGCTGCACTGAAAGCTTCCAGCCCTTGCAGGACTGTATTCACCAACCTCTGAAAAGTGGCAGGTGCATTTTTCAATCCAAAAGGCATTACTGTGAATTGGTAATGGCCTCCAATGGTTGAAAATGCAGTTTTAGCTTTAGCATCTTCTGATAATTTGATCTGCCAATACCCTGCAGTCAAATCAAAAGTGCTTAGATACTTGGCAGATGCCAGTGTATCTATGAGCTCATCTGCCCTGGGTATAGGGTGAGCATCAGTTTTGGTTACCTGGTTGAGACCTCTGTAGTCTACACAAAACCGCATTTCCTTCTTTCCATCTTTGGAATGAGGTTTTGGTACAAGTACCACAGGAGAAGCACATGGACTTTCAGAGTGCTCAACCACTCCCAGTTCTAACATTTTCTGCACCTCTTGCTTTATGCAGTCCCTGACATGGTCAGGCTGCCTATAGATCTTACTTTTGACAGGCAAGCTGTCTCCAGTATCTATAGTGTGCTCACACCAAGAAGTGGTACCTGGCACAGTAGAGAAGAGTTCAGAAAACTGACCCAGGAGATTTATGCAGTGGTCTTTCTGCTCAGCAGTAAGACAATCTGCCAGTACAACACCTTCCACCAGAGCATCTTGTTCTGTGGAAGAGAAGAGATCAGGTAGAGGATCACTGTCTTCTTCCTGTCCCTCATCAGTTGCCATGAGCAGGGTGAGATCAGCCCTGTCATAGTAGGATTTCAGGCGAATGACATGGAGCACCCTAAGGGGACTCCTGGCAGTGCCTAAGTCAACTAAGTAGGTGACTTCACCCTTTTTCTCAACAATTGTGTGGGGTCCACTCCATTTATCTTGGAGTGCTCTTGGGGCCACAGGCTCCAAGACCCACACTTTCTGCCCTGGTTGGTACTGAACCAAAACAGCCTTCTGGTCATGCCATTGCTTCTGGAGCTCTTGGGTGGCCTGAAGGTTTTTACTGGCCTTTTTCATGTACTCAGCCATCCTTGATCTGAGGCCAAGTACATAATCCACAGTATCTTGCTTTGGAGCTTTTAAAGGTTGTTCCCAACCCTAATTGACAAGTGTTAGGGGACCCCTAACAGGGTGTCCAAAGAGGAGTTCAAAGGGGCTGAGGCCCACTCCTTTCTGGGGTACCTCCCTGTAGGCAAAAAGGAGGCATGGTAACAGGATGTCCCATCTCCTGCGGAGTTTTTCAGGGAGACCCATAATCATGCCTTTGAGAGTTTTGTTAAATCTCTCCACCAGTCCATTTGTTTGTGGATGATAGGGCGTGGTGAACTTGTATGTCACCCCACACTCCTTCCACATGGCCTTTAAGTATGCAGACATGAAATTGCTTCCCCTGTCTGATACCACCTCTTTTGGGAAGCCCACCCTGGAAAAGATTCCCAGGAGGGCCTTTGCCACTTCAGGAGCTGTAGTGGTCCTTAGAGGAATTGCTTCAGGATATCTGGTGGCATGGTCCACTACCACCAAGATAAACCTATTGCCTGAAGCAGTAGGAGGGTCAAGGGGGCCAACTATGTCAACCCCTACCCTTTCAAAGGGAACCCCAACCACAGGCAGTGGAATAAGGGGTGCCTTTGGAGTGCCACCTGTCTTGCCACTGGCTTGACAGGTTTCACAGGACTTACAAAAATCTTTTGTGTCCTCAGACATTGTAGGCCAATGAAACAAGGGAACAAGCCTGTCCCAAGTTTTCATTTGCCCCAAATGTCCAGCAAGGGGAATGTCGTGAGCAAGAGTTAGGAGGAACTTTCTGTACTCCTGAGGAATCACCAATCTCCTGGCAGCTCCAGGTTTTGGATCCCTTGCTTCAGTGTACAAGAGGTTGTCCTCCCAGTAAACTCTGTGAGAGTCACTGACATCCCCAATTGCTTGTTTGACAGCTTGCTGTCTTAGACCCTCTAGTGTGGGACAGGTCTGCTGTGCCACACTCAGCTCCTCCCTGGCAGGCCCCCCTTCACCCACCCAAAAGCTCAGCAGTGTCTGCTTCCAGCTCCTCTGGTGTAGGTTCTGCACAGGGTGGAAATTCTTCTTCCTCAGAACAAGAATCCACTGCAGAGGGAGGGATAGTAGGTAGTGCTTTACTTCTACTAGCCCTAGCTTTAGGGAGCACTTGGTCCATTGTTCCAGGATCCAAGTTTCCCTGTCCTTTTTGCTTTTTGGCCTGAGCCCTGGTTAAAGCAAACATATGCCCTGGAATGCCCAGCATTGCTGCATGAGCCTCCAACTCCACTTCTGCCCAAGCTGATGTCTCTAAATCATTCCCTAATAGACATTCTACAGGTAAATCTGAGGCAACCACAACTTTCTTTGGGCCAGTAACCCCCCCCAGTTGAGATTTACAACAGCCATGGGGTGGCTAAGGGTGTTGTTGTGAGCATCGGTTACTTGGTACTGGTGACCAAGTAGGTGTTGTCCAGGGTGGACCAGTTTCTCTATCACCATTGTGACACTGGCCCTTGTGTCCCGGTAGGCCTGAACCTCAACACCATTTATTAGGGGTAGTTGCTTGTACTTATCCATGTTAAGGGGACAAGCAACCAAGGTGGCTAAATCAATAGCCCCTTCAGAGACTAACACAGCCTCTGTGGTCTCCCTAATTAGACCAACCCCAACTAAGTTACCAAAGGTGAGCCCAGCTACTCCCTTAGATTGGCTATTAGTAGGTTTGCTCCCACCACCACTGCTATTAGTAGGGACACTAGGTGTAGCAGTAGGGGTTGTAGTGGTAGGAGGCTTGGTGCTTTTCTTTGGACAACTGGGATCTGTTGTCCAATGGCCTTTTATTTTACATAAATAGCACCATGGTTTCTTTTCTTTGTTTTGATTGGAAGAGGATTTGGACCCACCACCCCCACCAGAGTGTTTTTGTGGGCCTGATGAAGACTCGTTTTTAGATTTGTCCCTACCCTTGTCAGAAGACTTACCATCCTTCTTCTTGTTGCCATCTTTGTCACCCCCTGTATGAACTTTTCTGTTCACCCTTGTTCTGACCCATTTGTCTGCCTTCTTTCCCAATTCTTGGGGAGAGGTCAGATCAGAGTCCACCAAGTACTGGTGCAACAAATCAGACACACAATTATTAAGAATATGCTCTCTCAGGATCAAGTTATACAGGCTTTCATAATCAGTAACTTTACTGCCATGTAACCACCCCTCCAAGGCCTTCACTGAAGGGTCAACAAAATCAACCCAGTCTTGTGAAGACTCCTTTTTGGTCTCTCTGAACTTCATCCTGTACTGTTCAGTGGTTAAGCCATAACCATACAGGAGTGCATTCTTAAGAACTGTAAAATTATTGGCATCACTTTCTTTCACAGTAAGGAGCCTATCCCTACCCTTTCCACTAA
The DNA here is from genome assembly GCF_031143425.1 of Pleurodeles waltl. Taxonomy (NCBI): domain Eukaryota; kingdom Metazoa; phylum Chordata; class Amphibia; order Caudata; family Salamandridae; genus Pleurodeles; species Pleurodeles waltl. Next base: position 855,086,649 of record NC_090444.1, read on the forward strand.
ATGATAGCCATAAGATAGCAGCCCGCTGCCTTTGAGGGACATCCTGTACAACACAGGCCCTCTCAAGTGCAGCAAACCACTTGTTAATGTCATCCCCCTCCTTATAAGGGGGAACTATCTTGTGCAGATTCCTAGAATCATACTCTTTTGCAGGATGACTATTGGGAATACTGCTGCTGCCACCATGGGTTTCTAAACCCAATTTCTGTCTTTCTCTCTCCACTTCTAAGCACTGTCTATCCAAATCCAGCTGTTGCTTCTTGAGCTTCAGTCTGGTTTGTTCCACTCTCAATCTATTGAGCTCCCTTTCTAACAATCTGTCATCAGGGTGGGTGGGAGGGACATGCCTTGAAACAGAGGTATGGTGAGACTTAACAGAAGGAGACCTATCCCTTACTGAAGGCATCCTAACAGCTTGGTTAACAGAAACATCACTTCTACTGTGGTGAGAAGGAATACTCTTGCTATGATGTGAGACAACACTATCTGTATGGTGTGACTCTACATCAGTATCAACTATGCTAGGCTGTCTAGTAATGGGCAGGCTAGGAAGTTTCTTTCCTGAATCTTTTTCTAGGGGAGTCCCTGGATCAGATTGGGAACCATTAGCTACTTTTTCAACAGATGGGGCCCTTCTGGCCTTATCTTATTCTTTAAGCATGTTAACCAATAATTCCAAAGAAGGATTCTTCCCTACACTCAAACCTCTCTCTATGCAGACACTCCTTGCTCCTTTCCAGCTAAGGTGATCATATGCAAGTTTGGACAGATCAACAGTTTGTCCTGTGCCAGACATTTTAGAAAGAGTTTTAAGTGATAGAAAAAGAGAGAAAACGTTTTTTAGAACTTTTAGAAAGACAGAAAAAAAAACTTTAAAAACTTTTAAAGAACTTTTAGAAAGATTTATAGGTACTTTTCAGCACTTAGAAAAGAGTGAAAAGAAGAAATGCAAAACTTTTTGGTTAGGTGTACATACACTGAACTTGTTTTGTATATTTTTCTCTTATGAAAAGTACTATGACGAGTGGTAAGTAGTCTCAAAGCACTTATCCCACCGCTGCACAACCAATGTAGGAGGCTGGACTGGCTTGTAGTGAGTACCAAGGGGTACTTGCACCTTGCACCAGGCCCAGGTATCCCTTATTAGTGTATAGGGTGTCTAGCAGCTTAGGCTGATAGATAATGGTAGCTTAGCAGAGCAGCTTAGGCTGAACTAGGAGACGAGTGAAGCTCCTACAGTACCACTAGTGTCACTTGCACAATATCATAAGAAAACACAATACACAGATATACTAAAAATAAAGGTACTTCATTTTTATGACAATATGCCAAAGTATCTCAGAGTGTACCCTCAGTATGAGGATAGCAAATATACACAAGATATATGTACACAATACCAAAAATATGCAGTATAGTCTTAGAAAACAGTGCAAACAATGTATAGTTACAATAGGATGCAATGGGGACACATAGGGATAGGGGCAACACAAACCATATACTCCAAAAGTGGAATGCGAATCACGAATGGACCCCAAACCTATGTGACCTTGTAGAGGGTCGCTGGGACTATTAGAAAATAGTAAGGGTTAGAAAAATAGCCCACCCCAAGACCCTAAAAAGTGAGTGCAAAGTGCACTAAAGTTCCCCAAAGGACAAAGAAGTCGTGATAGGGGAATTCTGCAGGAAAGACACAAACCAGCAATGCCACAACAATGGATTTCCAGTCAAGGGTACCTGTGGAACAAGGGGACCAAGTCCAAAAGTCACAAGCAAGTCGGAGATGGGCAGATGCCCAGGAAATGCCAGCTGTGGGTGCAAAGAAGCTGCTACTGGACAGTAGAAGCTGAGGATTCTGCAGGAACGACAAGGGCTAGAGACTTCCTCTTTGGAGGATGGATCCCCCACGCCGTGACGAGTCGTGCAAAAGTGTTTTCCCGCCGAAAGACCGCCAACAAGCCTTGCTAGCTGGAAATTGTGCGGTTAGGGTTTTTGGATGCTGCTGTGGCTCAGGAGGGACCAGGATGTCGCCAATTGCGTCTGGGGACAGAGGGGGCATCGACCAAGACAAGGAGCCCTCTCAGAAGCAGGCAGCACCCGCAGAAGTTCCGGAACAGGCACTATGAAGAGGAGTGAAACGGTGCTCACCCAAAGTTGCACAAAGGAGTCCCACGCCGCCGGAGGACAACTTAGAAAGTCGTGCAATGCAGGTTAGAGTGCCGTGGACCCAGGCTTGGCTGTGCACAAAGGATTTCCACCGGAAGTGCACAGAGGCCGGAGTAGCTGCAAAAGTCACGGTTCACAGCAATGCAGTCTGGCGTGGGGAGGCAAGGACTTACCTCCACCAAACTTCGACTGAAGAGTCACTGGACTGTGGGAGTCACTTGGACACAGTTGCTGGATTCAAGGGACCTCGCTTGTCGTGCTGAGAGGAGACCCAGGGGACCGGTGATGCAGTTCTTTGGTGCCTGCGGTTGCAGGGGGAAGATTCCGTCGACTCACAGTAGATTTCTTCGGAGCTTCTAGTGCAGAGAGGAGGCAGGTTACCTCCACAGCACGCACCACCAGGAAAACAGTCGAGAAGGCGGCAGGATCAGCGTTACAGAGTTGCAGTAGTCATCTTTGCTACTTTCGTGCAGTTTTGCAGGCTTCCAGCACGGTCAGCAGTCGATTCCTTGGTAGAAGGTGAAGAGAGAGATGCAGAGGAACTCTGATGAGCTCTTGCAGTCGTTATCTAAGGAATTCCCCAAAGCAGAGACCCTAAATATCCAGTGACACATACAACTAAAACAACATATATACAGTGAAATATGGGGGTAACATGCCAGGCAAGATGGTACTTTCCTACAGTATTGACATCAGAAACTTGGTACTTCTGTCCAAGGAGGTGTTGTGCAGGTGACACCAAGTTTTCAGTCACCAGAGTGATACTGGCACCTGTGTCCTTGTAGGCCTGGGCCTACGAGGTCACATAGGTTTGGGGTCCATTCGTGGTTCGCATTCCACTTCTAGAGTATATGGTTTGTGTTGCCCCTATCCCTATGTGCCCCCATTGCATTCTATTGTGACTATACATTGTTTGCACTGTTTTCTATTGCTATTACTGCATATTTTGGTATTGTGTACATATATCTTGTGTATATTTGCTATCCTCATACTGAGGGTACTCACTGAGATACTTGGCATATTTTTAGTATATCTGTGTATTGTGTTTTCTTATGATATTGTGCAAGTGACACTAGTGGTACTGTAGGAGCTTCACTCGTCTCCTAGTTCAGCCTAAGCTGCTCTGCTAAGCTACCTTTTCTATCAGCCTAAGCTGCTAGACACCCCTCTACACTAATAAGGGATACCTGGGCCTGGTGCAAGGTGTAAGTACCTCTTGGTACCCACTACAAGCCAGTCCAGCCTCCTACAAATACCTCCTCTCAGTCTCTCCCCCTAGCTGTAGTTCAACTTAGTTGGGGTGGAGTTACTGGCCCTAAGCAGGTGGTATTAACACCTAGCTTACCTCTAGATTGTCTCTTAGGGAATAACCTAGAGGCCTCAGCTTGGGCTAAGGTAGAGTTTAGTACCCATGCATCCATGCTGGGTTTCCCAGAGGAATTGCTTCCTCTCATTTCTGGTGAAATGAAAAAGCAAAGGAGAGAAAAAGGCCTGAAATCTCAGGATCCCTCTCCACCAACAGGTAAGAAGGGTTTCAAATTATCCCTTCCCCACCCTTCCACTAAGGATACCATTCCTGTGGTGGGAGAAACCTCTCCTGGGGTGGAACCTGTACCAAGGGAGCCATCAGCTACCACAGCTAGACTCCCAGAGGTAAAAGCACCTCTCTGTGGAACTACCAATCCAGATGTGCAAAATTGTACCATTGTAGTAAATATGGAGCATCCCTCCAGCCCTCCCAGAGAAACGTCAGTGCTGGAGCCCTGCAGTACCTCTAAACACTTAGGACAGCAGCCCTGTCCTAGTGTGGAGCTTATAGGACAGCAGCCCTGCCCTGCTTCAACTCGAGAGAAACAGTAACCCTGTTCTCTCTTACAGCCATATGGACAATGTTTTTGCTCAGCTGTGCTTTAATGAGACAGCATCCCTGTCTAGCATTTCCTGCATTTGACATAGGTCCAGTGGACCAATCCCACTGCCCAACTTTAAAACATACTAATAGGAACTCTGATAATTTACACTCACACTGTTGGTTAGGTAAAAATCTCCAAACAGGGTGGTTTACATCCCCACAGGGAAGTAACCATATAGTGGATAATAAACGGAGTAACCACTCTATTGCAGATCTACTGTCAATTTATCACCACTTCGACAATAAAGTCTCAACTGGCCAAGGATAGCCTTATTGTCCTTTGTTTTGGGGGGCGGGTTGTGTGAGAAAGTAGCCTCTTTCTAGCATGGTTACCCCCACGTTTGGCCTGTTTGTGAGTGTATATCAGTGTGTTTTTACTGTCACTGGGATCCTGCTAGCCAGGACCCCAGTGCTCATAGTTAAAAACCTATTTGTCAGTGTGTTTTTGCCTGTATCACTGGGATCCTGCTAGCCAGGACCCCAGTGCTCATAGTTTGTGGCCTAATGTGTGTGTTGTCAGTAGTGCTTGACTGTGTCACTGAGGCTCTACTAACCAGAACCTCAGTGCTTATGCTCTCTGTGCTTTTAAATTTTTGACTATAGGCTAGTGACCTCATTTACCAATTTCAATTAGCACACTGGACCCCCCTTATAAGTCCCTAGTATATGGTACCTAGGTACCCAGGGCATTGGGGTTCTAAGAGATCCATATGAGCTGCAGCATTTCTTTTGCCACACATAGGGAGCTCAGACAAACCCTTGCACAGGCATGCCATTGCAGCCTGCGTGAAATAACACACATGTTATTTCACAGCCATTTTCACTGCACCTAAGTAACTTATAAGTCACTATTTGTCAAACCTTCACTTGCTGAAGGTGAGGTGCAAAGTTACTAAGTGTGAGGGCACCCTTGCACGAGCAAAGGTGCCCCCACATAGTTCAGGCCCATTTCCCGGGACTTTGTGAGTGCGGGGACGCCATTTCACACGTGCACTACATATAGGTCAATACCTATATATAGCTTCACAATGGTAACTCCGAATATGGCCATGCAACATGTCTAATATCATGGAATTGTCCCCCCATTCCAAATCTGGTATTGGGGAGCCAATTCCATGCATCCTTGGGGCTCCACTATAGACCCCCTGCACTGCCAAACCAGCTCTCTGAGGCTTGCTCTTCAGCTGCTGTCACCTCACAGACAGGGTTGTGCCCTCCTGGGGTCTGGACAGCCCAGTCCCAGGAAGGCAGAACAAAACATTTCCTCTGAGAGCAGGGTGTTACACCCTCACCATTTGGAAATAGGTGTTATGGGCTGGGGAGGGGGTAGCCTCCCCCAGCCTCTAAAAATGCTTTAAAAGGCACAGATGGTGCCCTCCATGCATAAACCAGTCTTCACTGGCTCGGGGACCCCTTGTCCCCTGCCCTGGCATGAAACTGGACAAAGGAAAGGGGGATGACCACTCCCCTGTCCATCTCCTGCCTAGGGATGGTGCCCAGAGCTCCTCCAGTGTGTCCCAGACTTCAGCCATCTTCCTTTGCAAAGTGTGGGGGCACTCCGGAGGCCTCTGAGTGGCCAGTGCCAGCAGGTGACGTCCGAGACCCCTCCTGATAGGTCCATAACTGATAAGGTAGCCAATCCCCCTCTCAGAGCTACTTAGGGACTCTCCTGTGGGTTCTCTTCAGATTCTGCTTGCAAGTTTCCTTCAGGAATCCTCTGCAACTACTTCATCATCCTCTGTCCTCGGATCAACCGCAGCCTGCTCTAGGAATCGCTGTAACAGCAACAAAGTATCCACAAGGGATACCTTTCCTCTGCAACTTCAGCTCCAGGCAGCAACTGCAACAGTTTCCACGGCGTGCACACTCTGATGACTCCCTGTCTTCATCCTGCACCAGAAGGACCGATGAAATCTCCCGTGGGGTGACGGAGTCACTCCCCTGCTCCAGCAGGCACCTTCCAAGATGACGACCGGTACCCTTGGACTCCTTTCACAGTGCCGAGCGTGCACCTAAGGACACAGAGGGTGGACATCATCGACTCAGACTTTCCTAAGGTCCTGCTGTCGCAATTTGGAGGAGGTAAGACCTTGTCTTCCCAGAGAGTGATGGTACCCCTGTGTACTGCGTCTTCTTCACCTCCTGAGGCCTCTGTGCACTATTTGCAAAATTCCTTCGTGCACAGACTAGCCCATGTCCCAAGCACTCCATCCTGTGATGCTCAACTTATTGAGTTGTTCTCCGGCAGTGTGGGACCTTTCTTTGTTGTGCTGCACCAACCGCGTTTTGCACCTCCTCTCTCCTCGTGTCCTGGGACTGCCATGGGTGCTGTCTGGCATCCTAAGGGCTCTCCAAAGCACTGGAGCCCCTCTTCCTCCTCACACAGAGTTGAGGACCTCAGGTCCCTCCTGGGTCCAGCCAGCGCCATTTTGATGCAAAACACACTTTTTTCGTAACCAAGGTTTGTTAGCGACTTCCAACACGAAATCACATCTGCATCCATCTTCACATCGTGGGACATCTTTTGCATCATGCAGGAACCCGCTGGCATCTTCCTAGGGTGCATTTCTGCAGCCTTCGACTAACCAGGGACTCTTCTTTTACACCCTCTTCTGGGTTGGCAGGGGCTCCTGTCCTCCCTGGAAATTCTTTCGACTTCTGGACTTGGTCTCCTTCCTTTGCAGGTCTTCAGGTGCAGGCATGCAGCAGTTGTTGTTTGCAGACTCGGTTGGTGTACAAGGTGTGGGTGCAGCGGGTCGCGGACAGAATAGAAACAGGTCGGGAGATCAGTATGTTTAGGTCATTATATTCTATTTTCCTTAAGAGTTTCTTTTTAATGCTGTTTGTTATGTCCAAGTCCCAACAGTTCTTGTATTTAAGGTCTATTCTGTTCTTCTTCCCTGGTGTCCTCTCAGGTAAAAGCCTCTGGATTCTCCACTCAGGTGAAGAATCGGTGATGTTCGACGGCCGGCGTAGGAGCCAGGAAAGAGAAAAGGAAATGTAAGACTCGGAATTAGGGAACCTGGGGTGTGGTTAAAAAGGGAAAAGTGCAGTGAGGTGGAAGGGGTCTTGGGGTACACACCAGTCCTACGTATTCTCTATCCGTCAAGGTTGTGCTCCCACTTATCCAGAGTACTTCAATATACGACCAAAGACAGTCCCAGTATCAAGAAAGAAAGGAAAAAAATAGAAAAATTAAGATATCTTAACAATATACTGAAAGGGGGGCTGTTGTTTTCACAGTCCACCTCAGGGCGGCATGCAGTGAGTTAGGGGTCCGCAACTTCTCTTCTTCAATGGCACTACTTTAAATCAGGGTGGAGAAGGAAGAGAGAAGAAAAGAAAAAAAAACTGAAGAAACGGAAAGAACACACATGCAGGCAGGTTCTTCTACTTTTAGTCCTCTACCCCGTGTGAAGTCGTCCCCTTCTAACCCTTCCCTCCTCCCTTCCCAAAAGTGACCGGTAGCCGGTCTGAAGGCAAGAATGTACCTGCCTAAGCCACGCCCTCCAGGGACAGGGCGGTCAGTGTGCCTCCCAGGGCTTCTGTAGCCCGTGCTGTCGGATGTCCCTGGTTCGCGTTGTTCAGGTTCTGTGTCTCGTCTAGATGTGTCCTTGTCCTGCTCCTCATCTTCTCTTCCCGATGCGGAGCACGTCGGTTTTCAGGCTTTTATCTTGAGGGAAACCCAGACTTCTGGGTTTCCTGCGGCTTCCTCTTCCTGGGTGACGGCTGCGGTGCCTCTGGGGCACCCTTTCCTCGAGTCGTCACGGTGTTGCGTAGCCAAGTCGGGAACCACCCGGCTACAGTTGGTTACTGCAGAATCCCAATCACGAGGTGAGTGTGTCCTAAGGAAACTTGAAGTACTTTACACCTGCTTTTCTGGGCGCTGGGGTGGGGTAATTTACTTACCTTTACTGTTTTCTTACTCTCCCAGAGATTTTGCACATGCTACACTTGTCTAGGGGGGAATTTGTGATTCACATTCCACTTTCTTAGTATATGGTTTGCCCCTAGGCCTATTTTCTCCCATTGCATTCTATAGCATTTGTTTGCATTGTTCCATGACTATTTACTTGTCTAATTTTGCTGTCTAGTGTATGTATTGTGTATAATACTTACCTCCAGAAGGAGTATTGTCTCTAAGATATTTTTGGTACTGTGTCACCCAAATAAATACCTTTATTTTTGTTAACACTGAGTATTGTCTTTACTTGTGTATAAGTGCTGTGTAACTATCAGTGGTACTGCATGAGCTTTGCATGTCTTCTAGTTCAGCCTACGTTGCTCTGCTATAGCTACCTCTATCAACCTAAGCTGCTAGAACACTACTACCTCACTAATAAGGTATAACTGGACCTGGAATAAGGTTTAAGTACCCAAGGTAGCCACAACAAACCAGGTCAGCCTCCTGCAGTGTGTTCAAAGGACAGAAACTGTGTGTTACTTGGAATTCTTAATACAGTGCATAAATTAATCCATGAATGTCTACAACCCTACATACCTGAGAATTTGTTGTCATTATTTGTTACCTCTTTAAATGTTTATGGAGTTGAGTGAGTCAACATCTTAGGAAATCTCAGCAGGGTCATCAAACAAGATATCCACAGAACTTCAAGTACATTTAGGTAGCCATTAATTAAGGTGACGTGGGATCAATCTGGGGTCACAGTGGGAGTAGCCATAGATAATATAGGAGGTTCAAGGTTCTCATTTAATTATAGGTAATCCACATTGTTTCTCGAAAATTCCTAGAGAGAGGAAGAACCTTCTAAAGCAGGAAAGGGTAACCTAACAGGTACACCCAGCTTGCACATAGTAGTCAGAGACTAGTGTATACATGGTTACGAGTTATGTGCTATTTGACTGATATGTAAGTTATCATAGGAAATTGTGCCTCTTCAAGGACCATCACCAGTCATGCGGATCTGGACCTGTGGCTCCAGTGGCTCTCTTGCTCTTTCATCCATCCCGTTCCCCCTGGGCGTTTTAATGCCGATCATGTGCATTTAAGTGGGAGACAAGACATGTCTAGGATAAATTGGGAATAAGCAACTTGGTCAACATTGTGGCTCCGTGGGACAAACAGGTTAGTGCTTGACACCTAGAAGGCCTGATGAAACGAATACTGAGCATTTCATCAAGATAAGCCCTGAGATGTACATTTTCTTTTCTGTTAAAGCATATATCCTGCTACATGGGATCTGAGCTCCTGGTATTAAGTCGATGCGACAGACATCTATGGGGGAGGAGATCAGAGACTTTATTTTTATCAAACACCTCTGCTAGATCATGATAACATGGTAGCAACATAGGTATAGGACATGAAGTAGTGACCATAATCTTTTTGTGGGTTGTAGTCATATTTTGACAATGTATTCTACAATAGGAGGAAGCAAAAGTAGTTAGTCCAGTCAATGCCTGGATTATGTGTTGTGAGCGAAGGCATACCTAGCATTGCGTGGAACAGAAGAGCTTGTATCAGGTCAAATCTAACAGATTCTCTGTGACAGGCCTATATGGTAAGACAAAGGACCACAGCTGAGTGAGCAATAGGGCCTGATTTGATGGTGCTACCTTTTTGCTAAACTGTAGGTCTGTGAAATTTCTAGTAGCACCAGAATCTATCAAAATAAATATTTTTGTGGTCTGATCCTCCCATTGAATATCAGCATACACAAGAGATGATGGGGAATAGATAAAGAGGCCATAGGAGTTAAGGCTTGTGAGACTAAGACCCGAACTATCCGAAGCACTTGTCTCAGCAGGTTTCGGGAAGACTAGTTTCCCTACTTGCCTCTTTTCTAGGGTTTCACAGGTCTTTTATCTCCACAATCTCTGTTGCTCCTCAAGACTCAAAGAACCATGTATGCTTCCAATTTGCATTGGTTCTGGTTCCTCTGTTATCTTCTCGTTTTCTGTCTTCTCCCTATACCCTACAACTCTGCTATCTGAACGTCCTTTTTCTCTGGGTCATTCACCTAGTCTGTGATCACGTTTAACTACAAGATCGATAAGATCAGTACAGGATTCAGGAGAATCCACTTCTTGAGCCATTAAGTCTTTCTAATCATCTTTCAGTCCTCTGTAAAATAAGGCAGTATGTTTAGCTTCTACCCATCCTGCTTCAGCTACTAGTTTATTAAACAGTGAGGTATATGTCAGAAGATCCTTGGTACTCTGTTTCAGATTCAGCTCCTCAGTATCCACTGATTGCATAAATTAATCAAATAGTGTCCTTAACTCAGTTTTAAAAGCACTCTAATCATACAGTAAAGGATCATTACCCTGCACAAGGGGAATAGCCCAACTAGCCACTGTACCCCCCAAAATATGACAAAACAAAAGCTACTTTGGATTGTTCAGTAGGAAAACAATAGGCATTATACAGAAAATGCAGATGCCACTGGTTCATGAATGTGATGTATTTTGCGGGATCCTCTCTGAACCTTTCAGGTGGTGCCAACGCAATAGATGGAGAAGTTGTGACATGAATCACTGAAGGTGCAGAACCAGAAGGAACGGCAGGAGAAAAAGTAATCCCAGGGATCCCCTGTCTATTCCCAGGAGTAGGACTAGGGGTACCATCATGTTGTAATGCATCCACTCCCAAAGAAAGAGCTTGTGTTTGTTTCCGTAAGTTGCCTCACATGTTTGCTAAGTCGGCTAACATGACATCATGTACTTCCATATCGCTCAGGCAGAAATTTGACATGGGCTTAGCGTTCTGTCAAATCTCACCTTAGTTTACACAGGAGCTAAATGGAAATCCTGACGTGAGTTCACATCTTCCCACACCATCGAGTCATCCCAACAGCTGTCTAAGACAATCAAGGATGAGTGGGGGAAGAGGGGATGCAAAAAACACAGGTCCATCAAAGGTAGTGCAGATACGTTCATGTGCCCAGCTGAGTCCTGTACACCTTCCTGAGTGAGAAAGGACAGAAAAAATCAGTAACTGTCACTAGAGAGATGCAGTATTATGTGTATAATATTGTAACAACAAATATGCCCATTTATAATACCTGGGTGAAACCCCTCTTCTTTTGTGTGATAGACAAATGGTTGCATAAGAAAAAATATGAAACCTAGAAAAAATATGACAGAGCGTAAGTAATATTTGATAACAGACTAAGGAAACCAACTTCCCCCTAAAACTCATGAGAGGGTTCTACATATTCTACAAAATCTCAGTACTTTGCAATAATAAATGTCAAAACAAAAAAGAAAAAAATCAATTATAAAGTCTTTCTTAGAGTTCCTAATACTATGTGTAGGAGGCTGGCCTGGCTTGTAGTGGGTACCAAAGGTACTTACACCTTGTGCCAGGTCCAGTTATCCCTTATTAGTGTAGAAGAGTTGTTTCTAGCAGCTAAGGCTGATAGAAGATAGCTATGGCAAAGCAGCTTAGGCTGAACTAGGAGACATGTAAAGCTCCTACTATACCACTGGTGTCATATGCACAATATCATAAGAAAACACAATACACAGATATACTAAAAATAAAGGTACTTTATTTTTATGACAATATGCCAAACGTATCTCAGTGAGTACCCTCAGTATGAGGATGAGAAATTTACACAAGTTATATGTACACAATACCAAAATTATGCAGTAATAGCAAAAGGAAGGAATGCAAGCAGTGTAAAGTTACAATAGATTGCAATAGGAGCACATAGGTATAGGGGCAACACAAACCATATACTCCAAAAGTGGAATGCGAACCACGAATGGACCCCAAACCTATGTGAGCTTGTAGAGGGTCGCTGAGACTGTAAGAAAACAGTGAGGGTTAGAAAAATAGCCCACCCCAAGACCCTGAAAGGTAGGTGAAAAGTGCACCTACAACCCCCAGAGAGCACAGATGTTGTGATAGGGGGATTCTGCAGGGAAAACCAACACCAGCAATGCAACAAAAGCGGATTTCCGGACCTGAGTACCTGTAAGACAAGGGGACCAAGTCCAAGAGTCACAACAGTGTCGAGAGTGGGCAGGAGCCCAGGAAATGCCAGCTGAGGGTGCAAGGAAGCTGCCACCGAATGGAAGGAGCTTGGTGTTTTGCAAGAACGAAGAGGACTAGGAACTTCCCCTTTGGAGGATGGATGTCCCACGTCATGAAGAAGCTTGCAGAGGTGTTCCCACGCAGAAAACCGCAAACAAGCCTTGCTAGCTGCAAGGGTCACGGTTAGGGTTTTTGGATGGAGGGACCAGGAAGACGCCACATGGACGAGGAGACCGAGGGGGCCCCCAGCAAGTCAGGGAGCCCTCACAGAAGCAGGCAGCACCCGCAGAAGTACCTGAACAGGCACTTAGAAGAGGAGTGAACTGGAGTCCACCCAAAGTAAAAAAAGGGAGTCCCACGACGTCGGAGGACAACTCAGAAGGTTGTGCACTGCAGGTTAGAGTGTCGGGGACCCAGGCTTGGCTGTGCATGAAGGAAATCCTGGAATAGTGCACAGGAGCCGGAGCAGCTGCAAATCACGCGGTACCCAGCAATGCAGTCTAGCGTAGGTAGGCAAGGACTTACCATCACCAAACTTGGACTGAAGAGTCACTGGACTGTGGGAGTCACTTGGACAGAGTTGCTGAGTTCCAGGGACCACGCTTGTCGTGCTGAGAGGGGACCCAGAGGACCGATGATGCAGTCTTTTGTTGCCTGCGGTTGCAGGGGGAGGATTCCGTCAACCCACAGGAGATTTCTTCAGAGCTCCTGGTGCAAGAAGGAGGCAGGCTACCCCCAGAGCATGCACCACCAGGAAACAGGCAAAAAAGCCGGCAGGATGAAGCGATACAAGGTTGCAGTAGTCGTCTTTGCTACTTTGTTGCGGTTTTGCAGGCGTCCTGAGCAGTCAGCGGTCGATCCTTTGGCAGAAGGTGAAGAGGGAGATGTGAGAAAATAGCCTATTTCTAGCCTTGTTACCCCCACTTTTGGCCTCTTTGTGAGTATATGTCAGGGTGTTTTCACTGTCTCACTGGGATCCTGCTAGCCAGGGCCCAGTGCTCATAGTGAAAACCCTATGTTTTCAGTATGTTTGTTATGTGTCACTGGGACCCTGCTAGCCAGGACCCCAGTGCTCATAAGTTTGTGGCCTATATGTATGTGTTCCCTGTGTGATGCCTAACAGTCTCACTGAGGCTCTGCTAACCAGAACCTCAGTGGTTATGCTCTCTCTTTGCTTTCCAAATTGTCAGTAACAGGCTAGTGACCAATTTCACCAATTCACATTGGCATACTGGAACACCCTTATAATTCTCTAGTATATGGTACTGAGGTACCCAGGGTATTGGGGTTCCAGGAGATTCCTATGGGCTGCAGCATTTCTTTTGCCACCAATAGGGAGCTCTGACAATTCTTACACAGGCCTGCCACTGCAGCCTGAGTGAAATAACGTCCACGTTATTTCACAGCCATTTACCACTGCACTTAAGTAACTTATAAGTCAACTATATGTCTAACCTTTACCTGGTAAAGGTTGGGTGCTAAGTTACTTAGTGTGTGGGCACCCTGGCACTAGCCAAGGTGCCCCTACATCGTTCAGGGCAAATTCCCCGGACTTTGTGAGTGCGGGGACACCATTACACATGTGCACTATACATAGGTCACTACCTATGTATAGTTTCACAATGGTAACTCCGAACATGGCCATGTAACATGTCTAAGATTCTGGCATTGGGGAGACAATTCCATGATCCCCTGAGTCTCTAGCACAGACCCGGGTACTGCCAAACTACCTATCCCGGGGTTTCACTGCAGCTGCTGCTGCCGCCAACCCCTCAGACAGGTTTCTGCCCTCCTGGGGTCCAGCCAGGCTTGGCCCAGGAAGGCAGAACAAAGGACTTCCTCAGAGAGAGGGTGTTACACCCTCTCCCTTTGGAAAAAGGTGTCAGGGCTGGGGAGGAGTAGCCTCCCCCAGCCTCTGGAAATGCTTTGATGAGCACAGATGGCGCCCCTCTCTGCATAAGCCAATCTACACCGGTTCAGGGATCCCCCAGCCCTGCTCTGGCGCAAAACTGGACAAAGGAAAGGGGAGTGACCACTCCCCTGACCTGCACCTCCCAGGGGAGGTACCCAGAGCTCCTCCAGTGTGCTCCATATCTCTGCCATCTTGGAAACAGAGGTGCTGCTGGCACACTGGACTGCTCTGAGTGGCCAGTGCCAGCAGGTGACGTCAGAGACTCCTTCTGATAGGCTCTTACCTGTGTTGCTAGCCTATCCTCCTTCCTAGGTAGCCAAACCTCCTTTTCTGGCTATTTTGGGTCTCTGCTTTGGGGAATTCTTTAGATAATGATTGCAAGAGCTCATCAGAGTTCCTCTGCATCTCTCTCTTCACCTTCTGCCAAGGAATTGACCGCTGACTGCTCAGGACGCTTGCATAACTGCAATAAAGTAGCAAAGATGACTACTGCAACCTTGTATCGCTGATCCTGCCGCCTTCTCAACTGTTTTCTTGGTGGTGCATGCTGTGGGGGTAGTCTGCCTCCTCTCTGCACTAGAAGCTCCGAAGAAATCTCCTGTGGGACAACAGAATCCTCCCCCCGCAACCGCAGGCACCAAAAGAACTGCATCACCGGTCCTCTGGGTCCCCTCTCATCACAACGAGCGTGGTCCCTGGAACTCAGCAACTCTGTCCAAGTGACTCCCACAGTCCAGTGACTCTTCAGTCCAAGTTTGGTGGAGGTAAGTCCTTGCCTCCCCACGCTAGGCTGCATTGCTGGGTACCGCGTGATTTGCAGCTGCTCTGGCTCCTGTGCACTCTTCCAGGATTTCCTTCATGCACAGCCAAGCCTGGGTCCCCAACACTCTAACCTGCAGTGCACAACCTCCTGAGTTGTCCTCCGGCATCGTGGGATCTCCTTTTGTGACTTCGGGTGAGCTCCGGTTCACTCCTCTTCGTAGTGCCTGTTCTGGCACTTCTGCGGGTGCTGCCTGCTTCTGTGGGGGCTCCCTATCTTGCTTGTCACCTCCTCTGTCTCCTCACGCAATTGGCGACATCCTGGTCCCTCCTGGGCCACAGCAGCATCCAAAAACCCTAACCACGACCCTTGCAGCTAGCAAGGCTTGTTTGCAGTCTTTCTGCGTGGGAACACCTCTGCAAGCTTCCTCACAATGTCGGACATCTATCCTCCAAGGGGGAAGTTCCTAGTCCTCTTCGTTCTTGCAGAATCCACGGCTTCTACCATCCGGTGGCAGCTTCTTTGCACCCTCAGCTGGCATTACCTGGGCATCTGCCCAATCCCGACTTTGTTGCGACTCTTGGACTTGGTCCCCTTGTTCCACAGGTACTCTCGTCCGGAAATCCACTTTGGTTGCATCGCTGGTGTTGTTCTTTCTTGCAGAATTCCCCTATCACGACTTCTGTGCTCTCTGGGGAATATAGGTGCACTTTACACCTACTTTTCAGGGTCTTGGGTTGGGCTATTTTTCTAACCCTCACTGTTTTCTTACAGTCCCAGCGACCCTCTACAAGCTCACATAGGTTTGTGGTCCATTTGTGGTTCGGATTCCACTTTTGGAGTATATGGTTTGTGTTGCCCCTATACCTATGTGCTCCTATTGCAATCTATTGTAACTATACACTGCTTGCATTACTTCCTTTTGCTATTACTGCCTATTTTTGGTATTGTGTACATATATCTTGTGTATTTTTGCTATCCTCATACTGAGGGTACTCACTGAGATACTTTTGGCCTATTGTCATAAAAATAAAGTACAATTATTTTTAGTATATCTGTGTATTGTGTTTTCTCATGATATTGTGCATATGACACCAGTGGTATAGTAGGAGCTTTGCATGTCTCCTAGTTCAGCCTAAGCTGCTCTGCTATAGCTACCTTCTACCAGCCTAAGCTGCTAGAAACACCTCTTCTACACTAATAAGGGATAACTGGACCTGGTACAGAGTGTAAGTACTCCTTGGTACCCACTACAAGCCAGGCCAGCCTCCTACATTGGTTGTGCAGCGGTGGGATAAGTACTTGCAACTACTTAGCACTTTGTCATTTTGTACTTTCATAAGAGAAAAATATACAAAACAAGTTCAGTGTATGTACACCTAACCAAAAAGTTTTGCTTTTCTTCTCTTACTATATTGCTAAGTGCTGAAAAGTACCTCTAAACTTTCAAAAAAGTTGAAAAAGTTTTTTTTTCTGTTTCCTTAAAAAGTCCTGACACTTTTGCTTTCTTTTATCTGTCCCTAAACCTTTTCCTATCATGTCTGGTACAGGTCCTACTCTTGATCTGGCCAGCCCTGCTTATGATAACCTTAGCTGGAAAGGTGTAAGGAGTCTCTGCATTGATAGTGTTTTAGGGGTAGGGAAGAATCCCTCTAGAGAATTGTTAATTAACATGCTCATTGAAAATGATAAGGCCTTAGCTGGCACATCTGTTGAGAAGTTAGGAGATGGTTCACACTCTGATTCTGGGGCACCCCAGTAAGAATGTTAGATGGTATCCTTCCCAACTTGCCCCTTAGCAGACCACCTAGCATAACTGGTACTAATGTGAGCTCTCATCACAGTAGGGATGTCATTCCTGCAGGCAGGTTGTTAGGGTGCCAACTGTTAGGGACAATTCTCCCTCTGTTCATTCACACCATTCTTCTGTGTCAAAGCATGCCCAACCCACCCACCCTGATGACAGAATGTTAGAAAGGGAGCTCAATAGATTGAGAGTGGAAAAGTCCAGGCTGAAGCTTAAACAACAACAGCTGGCTCTAGACAGGGAATCTTTAGACTTAGAAAAAGAAAGACAGAGGTTGGGGTTAGGACCCCATGGTGGCAGCAGCAGTATTACAGATAGTAATCCTGTGAAAGAGCATGATTCTAGGAATCTGCATAAGATAGTTCCCCCTTACAAGGAGGGGGATGACATTAACAAGTGGTTTGCTGCACTTGAGAGGGACTGTGTTGTACAGGCGGTCCCTCAAAGGCAGTGGGCTGCTATCCTATGGCTATCTTTCAGTGGAAAGGGTAGGGATAGGCTCCTTACTGTGAAGGACAGTGATGCCAATAATTTGACAGTTCTTAAGAATGCACTCCTGGATGGATTTGGCTTAACCACTGAAGAATACAGGATTAAGTTCAGAGAAACCAGAAAAGAGTCCTCACAAGACTGGGTAGACTTTGTTGACTATTCAGTGAAGGCCTTGGAGGGGTGGTTACATGGCAGTAAAGTTTCTGACTATGAAAGCCTGTATAATCTGATCCTGAGAGAGCATATTCTGAATAACTGTGTGTCTGATTTTTTACGCTAATATCTAGTGGACTCAGATCTGACCTCTCCCCAAGAATTGGGAAAGAAGGCAGACAAATGGGTCAGAAGAAGAGTGAACAGAAAAGTTCATACAGGGGGTGACAAGGATGGCAAGAAGAAAGATGGTGAGAAATCTCAGGATAAGCATGGTGATGAGGGTAAAACCAAAGATCCTTCTTCAAATCTTAAACACTCTTCAGGGGGTGGGGATAAAACAAATTCTTCCTCTTCTTCACAACCTACACACATTAAAAAGCCTTGGTGCTTTGTGTGTAAAAATAGAGGCCATAGGCCAGGGGATAAGACCTGTCCAGGTAAACCCCCTGAGCCTACCACCACTAATTCATCAAGCTCTAGTGCCCCTAGCAGTAGGGGTAATAGTGGTGGGACTGCTGGCAACAGTCAAGCTAAGGGTGTAGTTGGGTTCACTTATGGGTCCATCATAGAAACTGGGGTAGTCAGTCCCAAGACAGTTTCTCTCACACCTAGTGGCATTGGCCTTGCCACACTGGCTGCTTGTCCCCTTACAATGGATAAGTACAGGCAGACAGTTTCAATAAATGGTGTTAAGGCCCAGGCCTACAGGGACACAGGTGCCAGTATCACTTTGGTGACTGAAAACCTAGTGCCTCCTGAACAACACATCATTGGACAACAGTACAAGATTATTGATGTCCATAACTCCACTAAGTTTCTTCCCTTAGCTATAGTTCAGCTTAGTTGGGGTGGAGTTACTGGCCCTAAGCAGGTGGTAGTGTCACCTAGCTTACCTGTAGACTGTCTCTTAGGTAATGACCTAGAGACCTCAGGTTGGGCTGAGGTACAGTTGTATGCCCATGCATCCATGCTGGGCATCCCAGATGAATTGTTCCCTCTCATTTCGACTGAAATGAAAAAGCAAAGGAGAGAAGAAGGCCTGAAAACTCAGGATCCCTCTCCAACAACAGGTAAAAAGGGTATCACAGTATCCCCTAACCACCCTGCCATTCAGGATACCATTCCTGTGGTGGGAGAAACCTCTCCTGGGGTGGCACCTGTTCCAAGGGAATCATCAGCTGGCATAGCTGTAATCCCTGAGGTGGAAGTACCTCTCTGTGGGATAACTAATATTGGTGAAAATAAGAGCACCATTTTAGTTAACATGGAGCATCCCTCCAAACCTCCCAGAGAAACCTTAGTGCAGAATCCCTGCACTGCCTCACAACACTTAGGACAGCAACTCTGCCCTAGTGTGGAGCTCATAGGACAGCATCCCTGTCCTGCTCCAAATCAAGAGAAATAGCATCCCTATTCTCTCTTCCAGCCATATGGACAAGGTTTTTGCCCAGCCATGGCTTTACTGAGACAGCATCCCTGTCTGGCATTCTCATCACTAAAAATAGGTCCAGTGGACAATTCCCACTGTTCTAAACTAAAACGTACTGATAGAAACTCTGAAAATATATCTTCACATTGTTGCTTAGCTAAAAAACTTCAAACAGGGTGGTTTACATCCCCACAGGGAAGTAACCATATAGTGGATGATAAAGGGAGTAGCCAGTCTATTGCAGAGCTACTCTCTACTTATCACCACTTAGACAATAAAGTCTCAACTGGCCAAGCTTAGCCTTATTGTCCTTCGTTTGTGGGAGGGGGTTGTGTGAGAAAGTAGCCTCTTTCTAGCCTTGTTACCCCCACTTTTGGCCTGTTTGTGAGTATATGTCGGGGTGTTTTCACTGTCTCACTTGGATCCTGCTAGCCAGGGTCCAGTGCTCATAGTGAAAACCCTATGTTTTCAGTATGTTTGTTATGTGTCACTGGGACCCTGCTAGCCAGGACCCCAGTGCTCATAAGTTTGTGGCCTATATGTATGTGTTCCCTGTGTGATGCCTAACTGTCTCACTGAGGCGCTGCTAACCAGAACCTCAGTGGTTATGCTCTCTCTTTGCTTTCCAAATTGTCACTAACAGGCTAGTGACCAATTTCACCAATTCACATTGGCATACTGGAACACCCTTATAATTCCCTAGTATATGGTACTGAGGTACCCAGGGTATTGGGGTTCCAGGAGATCCCTATGGGCTGCAGCATTTCTTTTGCCACCCATAGGGAGCTCTGACAATTCTTACACAGGCCTGCCACTGCAGCCTGAGTGAAATAACGTCCACGTTATTTCACAGCCATTTACCACTGCACTTAAGTAACTTATAAGTCACCTATATGTCTAACCTTTACCTGGTAAAGGTTGGGTGCTAAGTTACTTAGTGTGTGGGCACCCTGGCACTAGCCAAGGTGCCACCACATCGTTCAGGGCAAATTCCCCGGACTTTGTGAGTGCGGGGACACCATTACACGCGTGCACTATACATAGGTCACTACCTATGTATAGCGTCACAATGGTAGCTATGAACATGGCCATGTAACATGTCTAAGATCATGGAATTGTCACCCCAATGCCATTCTGGCATTGGGGAGACAATTCCATGATCCCTCGAGTCTCTAGCACAGACCCGTGTACTGCCAAACTACCTATCCCGGGGTTTCACTGCAGCTGCTGCTGCTGCCAACACCTCAGACAGGTTTCTGCCCTCCTGGGGTCCAGCCAGGCCTGGCCCAGGATGGCAGAACAAAGAACTTCCTCTGAGAGAGGGTGTGACACCCTCTCCCTTTGGAAAATGGTGTGAAGGCAGGGGAGGAGTAGCCTCCCCCAGCCTCTGGAAATGATTTGTTGGGCACAGAGGTGCCCAATTCTGCATAAGCCAGTCTACACCGGTTCAGGGGACCCCTTAGCCCTGCTCTGGCGCGAAACTGGACAAAGGAAAGGGGAGTGACCACTCCCCTGACCTGCACCTCCCCTGGGAGGTGTCCAGAGCTCCTCCAGTGTGCTCCAGACCTCTGCCATCTTGGAAACAGAGGTGCTGCTGGCACACTGGACTGCTCTGAGTGGCCAGTGGCACCAGGTGACGTCAGAGACTCCTGCTGATAGGCTCCTTCAGGTGTTAGTAGCCTATCCTCTCTCCTAGGTAGCCAAACCCTCTTTTCTGGCTATTTAGGGTCTCTGTCTCTGGGGAAACTTTAGATAACGAATGCAAGAGCTCATCCGAGTTCCTCTGCATCTCCCTCTTCACCTTCTGATAAGGAATCGACTGCTGACCGCGCTGGAAGCCTGCAAACCTGCAACATAGTAACAAAGACGACTACTGCAACTCTGTAACGCTGATCCTGCCGCCTTCTCGACTGTTTTCCTGCTTGTGCATGCTGTGGGGGTAGCCTGCCTCCTCTCTGCACCAGAAGTTCCGAAGAAATCTCCCGTGGGTCGACGGAATCTTCCCCTTGCAACCGCAGGCACCAAAAAGCTGCATTACCGGTCCCTTGGGTCTCCTCTCAGCACAACGAGCGAGGTCTCTCGAATCCAGTGACTCTGTCCAAGTGACCCCCACAGTCCAGTGACTCTTCAGCCCAAGTTTGGTGGAGGTAAGTCCTTGCCTCACCTCGTTGGGCTGCATTGCTGGGAACCGTGACTTTGCAGCTACTCCGGCCCCTGTGCACTTCCGGCGGAAATCCTTTGTGCACAGCCAAGCCTGGGTCCACGGCACTCTAACCTGCATTGCACGACTTTCTAAATTGGTCTCCGGCGACGAGGGACTCCTTTGTGCAACTTCGGCAAGCACCGTTTCACACATCCTCGTAGTGCCTGTTTCTGGCACTTCTCTGAGTGCTACCTGCTTCAGTGAGGGCTCTTTGTCTTGCTCGACGTCCCCTCTCTCTTCAGGTCCAATTTGCGACCTCCTGGTCCCTCCTGGGCCCCAGCAGCGTCCAAAAACGCCAAACAAACGATTTGCAGCTAGCAAGGCTTGTTGGCATTCTTTCGGCGGGAAAACACTTCTGCACGACTCTCCACGGCAAGCGGAATCCGTCCACCAAAGAGGAAGTCTCTAGTCCTTTTCGTTCCTGCAGAAACCTCAGCTTCTTCTGTCCAGTCGAAGCTTCTTTGCACCCGCAGCTGGCATTTCCTGGGCATCTGCCCATCTCCGACTTGCTTGTGACTTTTGGACTTGGTCCCCTTGTTCCACAGGTACCCTAGATTGGAAATCCACAGTTGTTGCATTGCTGGTTTGTGTCTTTCCTGCATTATTCCTCTAACACGACTTCTTTGTCCTTAGGGGAACTTTAGTGCACTTTGCACTCACTTTTCAGGGTCTTGGGGAGGGTTATTTTGCTAACTCTCACTATTTTCTAATAGTCCCAGCGACCCTCTACAAGGTCACATAGGTTTGGGGTCCATACGTGGTTCGCATTCCACTTTTGGAGTATATGGTTTGTGTTGCCCCTATCCCTATGTTTCCCCATTGCATCCTATTGTAACTATACATTGTTTGCACTGTTTTCTAAGTCTATACTGCATATTTTTGCTATTGTGTATATATATCTTGTGTATATTTCCTATCCTCTCACTGAGGGTACACTCTGAGATACTTTGGCATATTGTCATAAAAATAAAGTACCTTTATTTTTAGTATAACTGTGTATTGTGTTTTCTTATGATATTGTGCATATGACACTAAGTGGTACTGTAGTAGCTTCACACGTCTCCTAGTTCAGCCTAAGCTGCTCTGCTAAGCTACCATTATCTATCAGCCTAAGCTGCTAGACACCCTATACACTAATAAGGGATAACTGGGCCTGGTGCAAGGTGCAAGTACCCCTTGGTACTCACTACAAGCCAGTCCAGCCTCCTACAGGTGTGAAGGCTGGGGAGGAGTAGCCTCCCTCAGCCTCTAGAAATGCTTTGATGGGCACAGATGCTGCCCATCTCTGCATAAGCCAGTCTACACTGGTTCAGGGATCCCCCAGCCCTGCTCTGGCGTGAAACTGGACAAAGGAAAGGGGAGTGACCACTCCCCTGACCTGCACCTCCCAGGGGAGGTGCCCAGAGCTCCTCCAGTGTGCCCCAGACCTCTCCCATCTTGGAACAGAGGTGTTGCTGGCACACTGGACTGCTCTGAGTGGCCAGTGCCAGCAGGTGATTTCAGAGACTCCTTCTGATAGGCTCTTACCTTTCTTACTAGCCTATCCTCCTTCCTAGGTAGCCAAACCTCCTTTTCTGGCTATTTAGGGTCTCTGCTTTGGGGAATTAGTCAGATACCGAATGCAAAAGCTCATCAGAGTTCCTCTGTACTTCTCTCTTCACCTTCTGCCAAAGGATCGACCACTGACTGCTCAGGACGCCTGCAAAACCGCAACAAAGTAGCAAAGACGACTACTGCAACCTTGTATCGCTTATCCTGCTGCTTTCTCGCCTGTTTCCTGGTGGTGCATGCTCTGGGGGTAACCTGCCTCCTTGTTGCACCAGGAGCTCTGAAGAAATCTCCTGTGGGTCGACGGAATCTTCCCCATGCAACCGCAGGCAACAAAAGACTGCATCACCGGTCCTCTGGGTCCCCTCTCAGCACGACGAGCGTGGTCCCTGGAACTCAGCAACTCTGTCCAAGTGACTCCCACAGTCCAGTGACTCTTCAGTACAGGTTTGATGGAGGTAAGTCCTTGCCTCCCCACGCTAGACTGCATTGCTGGGTACCGCGTGATTTGCAGCTGCTCTGGCTCCTGTGCACTCTTCCAGGATTTCCTTTGTGCACAGCCAAGCCTGGGTCCCTGACACTCTAATCTGCAGTGCACAACCTTCTGAGTTGTCCTCTGGCGTCGTGGGACTCCCTTTTGTGTCTTCGGGTGGACTCCGGTTCACTCCTCTTCCAAGTGCTTGTTATGGTACTTCTGCAGGTGTTGCCTGCTTCTGTGAGGGATCCCTGACTTGCTGGGTGCCCCCTCTGTCTCCTCATCCAAGTGGCGAAATCCTGGTCCCTTCTGGGCCACAGCAGCATCCAAAAACCCTATCTGCGACCCTTGCAGCTAGCAAGGCTTGTTTGCGGTCTTTCTGCGTGGGAACACCTCTGCAAGCTTCTTCACAACGTGGGACATCCATCCTCCAAAGGGGAAGTTTCTAGCCCTCTTCGTTCTTGCAGAATCCACAGCTTCTACCATCCGGTGGCAGCTTCTTTGCACCCTCAGCTGGCATTACCTTTGCATCTGCCCACTCTCGACATTGTCGCGACTCTTAATAAGGGATAACTGGACCTGGTACAGAGTGTGAGTACCCCTTGGTACCCACTACAAGCCAGGCCAGCCTCCTACACCATCCTTTCCTTCAACGTTGGAAACAAATTCCCTTACAGACATATCTGGCTGATTTACTTCTGTCTTTAGAATACTGTATAAGATAGTGCTGACAAGTCAATCTCAAACAATAGTTGGGATCGATGGAATATACACTGGTAAAATATAGGGTCCTCTGAATATAGTCTACTTGATCTGTACTCAGCTGCTGGTATTTGTACAGGCCGGTCATCATATGGACCACATACTCCAGAGGGAAACAGATGTGGAAAACGGTAAGCTCCTAAACGTTTCTTCCACATAATCATGGGAGCTTCTTTTGCTTTTTTCAGAGATCAATAGCATCACGATTGATCTCCTTAGAAAGCAGAGGATGGATACTGTAGGGTCCATAAATTTGTTCTGATCTAGATCGATGCACTGTTTCAATCTGACCTCTTGATGGTAATGTGTCAACCTCCATATGTTTTATTTCTTAAATGAGGTCTACATTTTTATAATACATATTGTTTGGTACCAGATATACTGTAGCTTTTTCATTCTACTGACATCCACTGACTCTTGCCTTATTTTTTTTCTTGGTAGGGACACCATTCACTAAAATAATAAGTGGTTCATAAAAGTCTCTCTCCAGCCCTATAGTTTCGATATTCTGTTTGAAATCTAATGGCAAGTACATAACTACCTTTAAGACCTTTCTGAAGCTCCGTTAAGGTAATTTTCCTGTTTTAGAGTTCATACATTGTGTAAGAATTGATTCATAAACATCTAGATCTTCAAGTTCTTGTGGATTTGCAAATAATTCTAACCTTATATATACTGCGTTAGCTGGCATTTTATTATCCTCTAACATCATAATAGTACTTGCATATAACATGCCGTATGGAACAATCACACCGTTCCTCTATAAATGAATAAGCACAAAATTCTTGCCACTTATCTATGTTCTTCTCTTCAATTTCGGAGTACAAAACAACATTACACGTTCAACTTTTGTAGTGAGTGCGTCAACAACACATACAAACACAGTTTAGTTTCTCTGAAGAAACTGTGTTAAACTTTGTAATCTTTTCTCTAAAGTTCTCAACACTAATACCTAGGCCCTGTTCCTCTACACCTGCAGATACCAAGGGGCATATTTATACTCTGTTTGCGGCGATTGTGCGTCAAAAATTTTGACGCACAATCAGCGCAAACGTTGCCCCGTATTTAAACTTTGACGCCCGAGCCCGCGGACGACAGAATTCCGCTGTGTGCGTCATTTTTTGGATGCAGCAACCCGCCCTGCGTTAATTATATGCAAGGTAGGCGGTCCCGTCCCAAAAATGGCTGAAACGGCTGTGCGTCGTATTTATGCTTTCGGGCAAAAATGACGCATGGCCGGGAGGCGGAGCCAGAAAATGACACACAGCCCGATTTGCGTCAAAAAATAACACCTGGGTCAGGGCAGGCGTTAAAAATGGGCAAACACACCTGTATTTAATCAGAACACACAGAACAAACAGCAGAGCAGCACAGCAGCAACAGGGAGCCATGGAGGTCATCCTAATCCAGCGTGCACGCAGACGCAGAGCCCAGCAGCAACAACAGCAGCTACAACAACACCAGCAGGGACACCAAAGGCAGCGCAGAAGGCAGGAGAGGATATTCCGCCCCAGAACAACCCTTCATGGCCTCAGGGAACACGACATCATCCAGAGGTACCGGTTGAACTGGCAGGCCATTCAGCAGCTGCTGCGAAATATCGAACAGCAGTTGGCCCCCACTTTGGTGACACCCCAAACCATACCAACAGAAACAAAGCTGCTTGCCGTACTTCACATGCTGGCAAGTGGCTCATTTCAAACAACTGGTGCCCTGGTAAGCGGAATATCACAACCATCATTCTCCGCATTTCTGCCCAAAGTACTTGATGCCATCATTGGACTCACACCCCGGCACATCTGCTTCCCTAACACACTGCAGAAGCAGCAGGAAACAAAACAGGGGTTCTACGCAATCAGTGGCTTCCCACACGTCCTTGGAGCAATCGACTGCACACATGTACGCCTTGTGCCACCTGCTGCAACTGAACACCTCTACCGCAACAGGAAGCACACACATTCCATCAACGTGCAGGCCGTTGTCGATCACCAAGGAATGTTCACCAACATCGTGGCTAAATATCCTGGGAGTGTACATGACTCCTACATCTTCCGTCACTGCACCATCAACCAACACTTCCAGGATGGACGGTATGGCAATGGACTACTTGTTGGTAAGTGTGGTAGGCTATGGCGGTACACTGGAACAGAGAGGCTGACTCCGGTAAGTATGATTCGTAGGAATTTGAGAGTACTTTATTATCTTTTTTTCCAATTAATAGAAACTATCCAATGTTTAATATTTTTCACTATGGACTTTTGACGGTTCTCGTCTTGTCTTTGTTAATCTTCTCTTCCTTTTCTTGTTTTGTCCCCTTCTTTAGGTTTGGAAGACGTTTTGGGTTGCTGGATTCCTCGAGCGTCCCGGTAAACCATAAACAACAGAAAGAAAAAAACAATATAGGTATGGTAAGTTGTCTGAGTACCCTGGGCGTTACTCTTCTATACAAGACGGGGAGGGAGCAAGCAGGGGTGGTAGGTGAGGTGGCCCATGGTGCTGGTGTAGGGGTCTGTCAATGGTGGTACGATCCTCTGTTTTCACACTCTCTATCTCCCCTAGTGCTGCCGTGCCCTCTCCTTTTCCGCTCCCACCTCCCTTGATCCCGTCCCCGGTGCCCGTATAATGTTGTGTTCCCCTCGTCCCTAGGAGGGACCGTACCTTCGATAGCCACGACCCGGGTCTCTCGTGTCCTTATCTCCTCTCCGCTGTTGGTAACAGCTCCGGTTCTGTCGGCCCCGCGGGAGGCTTTGGATCCGTCTGTTTCGGTCGTCTCTGTCTCTGGTGCTTCACAAGGGTTCTCCGTCTCCGTAGCGTTCCTCCCCTTCTGGGCATAGTCCGTCTTCTCTTTAGTCCACGGACCCGGAAGTAATCCTCTGATACGTCGCGTAGCGTTCCCATGTTGCTATGGGAACGTGGAACGGCCTTGAGGGAGCTGATTGACTGATGCCGGCCTTGAGGTTGCAGTTCTAGGAACCAGCATAACACTCTGGAATTGGTGTCCTTATGGGAGGCGAGCCAAGCAAGAGGGGCATGATCCGTGTACAGAATAAACGATCGGCCTAAAAGGTAGTATTGCAGAGTCTCTACTGCCCATTTAATGGCTAAACACTCTTTTTCAATAGTGGGGTAGTTAATTTCTCGTGGAAGAAGTTTCCGACTTATATAGACAACTGGGTGGTCAAAACCTTTGTCATCGGGTTCAGTGAGGACAGCTCCAAGGCCGATGTTAGAGGCATCAGTATAGAGGTGGAAAGGTCTAGAAAAATCGGAAAACTTTAATACTGGCTCAGCGGTAAGGAATTTTCGTAATTGCTCATAGCTATTATACTGAATCTCAGAAAATGGTGCTAACGTAGTGGGATGTTGTTTGGCTAGTAGATCTGTAAGAGGGGCAGCGATGGTGGAATATCTGGGTATAAACCTACGATAATACCCTACCAACCCTAAAAAGGACCGTAGGTCTCTCTTAGTTTTTTGTTTGGTTGCTTGCATTATGGCTTCAATTTTGTTTTTTTGTAGCTGAAGAGTGCCATTACCTATCACATAGCCCAGATAGGATATTTCTGTATTTCCTAACATGCATTTCTTGGGATTGGCCGTTAGTCCGGCTTCTGCCAGAGCGGTAAAGACTTTGTTAAGATGTAGTAAGTGGTTATGCCAAGTGTCGCTATAAATGACAATGTCGTCTAGGTATGCTGCTGTGAAGTCTTGGAATGGTTTTAGCAATCGATCCATCAAGCGCTGAAAAGTAGCAGGAGCCCCGTGTAGACCGAAAGGTAAAACCGTGAACTGATAGAGGCCTGACGGTGTTGAAAAAGCTGTTTTTTCTTTTACGTCTGGAGCAAGGGGAATTTACCAATACCCCTTTGTCAGGTCAAGGGTTGACAGGTATTTTGCTTTCCCTAATCTCTCTAAAACGTCATCCACTCGGGGAATGGGATATGTATCGAACAGGGATATATCATTGAGTTTGTGGAAATCGATGCAAAACCGAATAGACCCATCGGGTTTCGGGACAAGCACTACGGGGGAATTCCATGGACTAACAGAGGGTTCAATTACCCCCAGAGTCAGCATTTTCTTTACTTCTTCCTCGATCACATGTTTCCGGGCTTCGGGTATACGATAGGGCCGGAGGCGGACTATCTGTCCTTCGGGGGTTTTTATGTCGTGGTATATCAAACTGGTTTTGCCCGGGATTTCTGAGAAGAAGTTGGAATGCTGGTTTAAGAGGGCACATAGGTGTTTTTTTCAGTATTATTTAAAGACGCATTTATACAAGGGTTTTCTTCCGGGTTTTGTTCCTCCAAGGGATATAGTTCTACGTCTAGCTCTTTGGATGGTGATATAAAGCTTCCGTTGGCTACTTGATTGTCAACCTCCTCCGCTGGTTTCCATTGTTTCAGTAGATTTATGTGGTAGATTTGGGTTCTTTTCGGGTGTGCGTTTAACTCTATGAGGTAGGTAACGGGGGGTGACTGCTTTAAGAACTCTATAGGGGCCCTGCCATTTGGCTATCAACTTGTTTTCAGAGGTTGGTCTCATAATGAGTACTTGATCATTTGGGAGAAAGGAGCGTAATTTACTTCCTTTATCATAATAGGTTTTTTGATTAGATTGTGCTGTCTCAAGGTGTTGGTGTATGTCTTCCCATAGATTTTGTAATTGGGTTTTTAATTGATGAACATAATCTAGCAAGGGTTTTCCCTCTTCCTCCTCCCATGTTTCTGCTGCCATATCCAGAAGACAACGCGGTTGTCTACCGAAGACTAATTCAAATGGACTGTGACCCGTAGAGGACTGTTCGTGCGTTCTTATTGCATAAAGGACCAAAGGTAACTTCTGATCCCAATCTCGACCAGAATCGTCTACTACTTTTTTAATAGTGTCTTTATGGTGCGGTTATAGCGTTCCACTAGACCGTCTGTTTGGGGGTGGTATACTGAGGTCTTTATTTGAGAAATCCCTAATAACCGACATATCTGCTTCATAAGGTTTGACATGAAAGGGGTACCTTGGTCTGTAAGGATCTCCTGGGGAAACCCTGTCCGAGAAAAAACTGTTATCATAGCTTGGGCTACCGATTTTGTGGTCATACTGGATAAGGGAATCGCTTCGAGGTATCTTGTAGCGTAGTCCACTATGACCAGAATATAGGTGTGTCCCTTGGATGAGGGAAGAAGAGGACCAACCAAATCCATACCCACCCGGCTAAATGGGACCTCAATAATAGGTAAAGGGAGTGGGGGGCTTTCCTAGGTACTCCGGGTTCGGTAAGTTGGCATCTAGGACATTGGGAGCAGTATTTCCTGATGTGGGCATAAACCCCTGGCCAATAAAATCTTCGCATGAGGTATTCTTCTGTTTTGTCCCTGCCGTAGTGGCCCCCGGTTGATTATGGGCTAGGAACAGTACTTGGGTTCGATATGGTTCAGGAACAACTAATTGTTGTTTCGTTTCTCCTGTGTTAGTCGTGGTTATTCTATAGAGGAGATCTTTCTGTACTAGAAAATAGGGACCCACCTCATTTGTGACCTCTGTTTTGGCCACACTCCAGGCATGGGCAAGGGAAGGGTCTTCTATATGACTGGCTCGGAAAGTCATGGGGGCGTTACTAATTTCTGCGACTACCTTGTTGTCTCCGGTCTCTTTTCGGGTTTCTTGAAATCGTAGTTTCTCCTGTCTTTTTTCATTCCGAGTGAATTTTCTACGACTTGGAGGGCATTCAATAACACAATTGGAAAATGGGGCTTCTGCCCACCATTCCGGAATCGCCTTTTGGATACGGGTTTGGTCTAAGAGATTATAGAACCGGACATAATCAGTTCCTATAATACAATCTTCTATTAAGCGGTCCATAATCCCTACTGGAAAAATATCATGATATTGTCCCCATTCTACCGTAACCAAGGCTAGGGGATATCTTTCTTTATCACCGTGTATACAACAAATAATGACCCACTGGTTGGTGGTCAGGTCACCAAGGTCCAATAAATCCTTCCGGATAACGGACTGACTACAACCCGAGTCGATTAAATTAGAGATGGAATGCCCGTTTATCTTGATAACATGTTTAAATTTCGCATTTCCTTTTCCTGTACATAGGACTCGGCGACGAGTAAGCCCGATTTTCCATGGGCTCAACCCCATCTGATTTCCTGGGACATACCCTTGCAATATGGCCCCACTCCCCACAACTAAAACATTGCGGTGTTTGCATGGGGTGACTCTCCGCCAGTTTAGGTGACCTAGATTCGTCCGGTTGGTACCTGGGGACCGGTTTTGGAGGAGGTGTTGGGGTCTTTAGGACTGTTCTTGGTTGGAAGGTTTTGCCATCCACCGACCGGTGGTAAGCACAGGCCAAATCTATAGCGACCTCCGTGTCTATCTTCAGGTGCTGTCTTATCCAATTCTTGGTACTAGGGGGTAAGGAGTCTAAGTATTGTTCCAGAATAATAGTCTTTATCACATCGTCTCTGGTCGTCCCTATGGGTCCCAACCATTTTATGGCTAGGTCTTTCACCCGGAAGTAGAATGTGCGAGGATCCTCGTTTGGTCCCCATTTCACTTTTCGGAACTTTAATCGGTAATATTCTGTGTCATGACCAACTCGTTCCAGAATACTCCTTTTTATGTCCTTATAGGGGGTGGTGCCATCAGGATTGGCAGCTTGGTAGGCCGTTTGTAGAAACCCGGTGAGTAATGGCGCAATGTACTGTCCCCACCGGTCCTCTGGCCACTGGGCGGAGGAGGCTACCCGTTCAAAGTTCGTAAAAAAGGAATCCGGGTCTTCGCCTTCCTGAAACTTTTGTAAGACCGAACTGGGGACATTAGGATGTACTTTACTGGCTGCTATAGTGTCTGTTAATTTTTGTAGTGCCGTCTCATGTACAAGCTGATTATTGGCCAATATTATAGCTTGGCTCTTTAGGGCGGATTGAAGAGCTTCCCTGTCTTCCTTGGCCTCCCGTTGATGGGCCTCCCACACTAGTTGTAAGTGGCGTTGTCCTTCCGCTAGCTGTTGAATCATATCCTCAAGGGCAGGAGTTTCACTCATGGTGTAAGCCGCCAATGAGCTACCGGGATTTTAGATCCCACTTCTGACACCACTGTGGTAGGCTATGGTGGTACACGGGAACAGAGAGGCTGACTCCGGTAAGTATGATTCGTAGGAATTTGAGAGTACTTTATTATCTTTTTTTCCAATTAATAGAAACTATCCAATGTTCAATATGTTTCACTATGGACTTTTGACGGTTCTCGTCTTGTCTTTGTTAATCTTCTCTTCCTTTTCTTGTTTTGTCCCCTTCTTTAGGTTTGGAAGACGTTTTGGGTTGCTGGATCCCTCGAGCGTCCTGGGAAACCATAAACAACAGAAAAAAACAAAACAATATAGGGATGGTAAGTTGTCTGAGTACCCTGGGCGTTACTCTTCTATACAAGACGGGGAGGGAGCAAGCAGGGGTGGTAGGTGAGGTGGCCCACGGTGCTGGTGTAGGGGTCTGTCAATGGTGGTACGATCCTCTGTTTTCACACTCTCTATCTCCCCTAGTGCTGCCGTGCCCTCTCCTTTCCCGCTCCCACCTCCCTTGATCCCGTCCCCGGTGCCCGTATAATGTTGTGTTCCCCTCGTCTCTAGGAGGGACCGTACCTTCGATAGCCACGACCCTCCGGGGTCGTGGCGGGTCTGGGTCTCTCGCGTCCTTATCTCCTCTCCGCTGTTGGTAACAGCTCCGGTTCTGTCGGCCCCGCGGGAGGTTTTGGATCCGTCTGTTTCGGACGTCTCTGTCTCTGGTGCTTCACAAGGGTTCTCTGTCTCCGTAGCGTTCCTCCCCTTCTGGGCATAGTCCGTCTTCTCTTGTAGTCCACGGACCCGGAAGTAATCCTCTGATACGTCGCGTAGCGTTCCCATGTTGCTATGGGAACGCGGAACGGCCTCGAGGGAGCTGATCGACTGATGCCGGCTGAGGGAAAGAGGGTGGGTGGTCACGGGAGCCCGGCTACAGTAAGTACAAAAACCTACATATATACACACTGCACAGCAACCCTCTAGGACACACAGCACATACACCACAACAGCAACATGTCAACAGGAACACACTGAGGTCCTGACATCACTAGCCATGTGTCTTAAGTCACCATTGAAGCTGTCACACATTGTAATTTACTGTACAGCCTAATGTTAAGACATTAATGAGTGTGGTTGCCAAAATGTCACCTTGCAAATTGTAAGTGTCCCAATGACCTTTACGTTAATACATTGCAGAAGTCTAAAGGTATGGGATGTCCAGGGTACTTTCATATGAACGTGTTAACAACACTTTCAATTTTAACTGTGCATGGAACTATCAGCTCACCCCCAGTGAAGATACACGGACACCTGTATCACAAGTCACAATGGTAGGGAGGGCACACTGTACTGAAAATCCCAAAACATACTGATGACAAACGGTTAGCAGACAAACACTTGCTCAGCCAAGGAAACAACACAATGCAGATGGTATAGACTACAAGCATAGGATGTCACATCAGTACACAAAAGAGTCACAGACAACACAAGACAACTACTGCCATTAAAGGTCTTTTCAATGGTGCCAGCTACATCAACATGATCCCATTCTTTTTCTTTTTCAGCTGATCAGGGGTATGGCATACAGCCATGGATAATGACACCATTTGGCAACCCGAGTACAGCTGCAGAGCGTGCATACAACAACGCCCATAAGAGGACACGCAGCATTGTCGAGCGGACCTTTGGCATCCTCAAGTCAAGGTTCCGCTGCCTCGACATCACTGGTGGTAGCCTACTATATTCCCCCGAGATGGTCTGTAAGATCATACTAACATGTTCCATCCTGCACAACATTTGCATCAAAAGGAACATTCCCCTCCTGGAACCAGACCCATACATGCCTGAAGACGAGGAAGAGGAGGATGCTGCCCTGCAACATGAGTGGGAACAACCAAACACGGCTGCTGGAGTGCGTAGGCGCCAACACATTGTGAACAATTTTTTTTAAATATTATCACCATCCCCACTTAATGAACTATTGTAAATAAACACTGATAAGAAACACCACATCATGGTCTGGCTAACCATTTCTGCACACCTTTAGCTCTAAATATCAGAAGAAGAGTGTCGCCTCATGGAGCATTGATGATATAACAATCAGGACACAGAAAATACCACTACAAATGTGATGCCTATCATACAACGGTCACATACACACACAATGTAAATGACTGACATCCTGTACAGTTCACCTTTGAAGGGCAATAGCTGAGGACCACACCTATTACACACATACATGTTGGAAACATGGTTCATCGCAACATATGGCACACAACTAAAACACCATCACTCAACTAGGGGAAAACAGGCCTCATACATCAGGCAGTTGACATGCTTTAGCATCAGGAACAGGAATGTATGACCAGACCCTTGGCTGCAGTAATTCCAACTACATACAATCTTTGCAAAGACTATCTGTCACTAGAGTTACACATAAGCAGAACATACACAGCACAAGTGCCACACATATGACAAGCATCCAGCACATCACATCCCATCTACATGTCAGCCCTTTTCTAAAAACATGACACACCCAAGCGCCTGGTCACACCCCACCTGTCTGAAGAGGTCCATGGAATACAAATATGTGTACCCTGATATTCCCTCATGTACACACACACACTAACAAGAGTCATCCAGTGTGCCACACCCTTTCCTATGGTATACCATTGTCATAGTACTATCTGACTGCATGGAAGTCAGCTCAAATAATACACTGGCTTTGAGTTTTTAAGGCCTGGTATCACCTGTAGAATGCTTCACGTGTGAAAGGTACTGTAGGCCATTTGAAAGCAATTCTCATCCGACAGGACTTGTGAGACACTGATGGAGGCCACACCAGTGATCACCTCCATGCACACCACCCATAATTTACATGCACTGTCCCTGCTGATGCCTCCTACAGCATAGATGTAGTCATTTTGACAATTACACCGCTAAGCATTGCTACTAATGTTGCCGAGTAACACTGTATCTGGGTTCATGTGTCACCTTCAGAACAACACAGGACATACAAAGTTTGACATGTCAACTGTCTACTGCTCCCTCTGACCAGTCTTAGTCAGACCACTGATCATGTCAATTGTGAAAGAGCTGGATCCTGATTGACCCTGCATCCTGTCATCCTGACTGGCACCTGTCCGTGGGTCACCCTAAAGATACCCAGTGGCCACATATGGACCACACTTGCTGTTCAAAACCTCTCTTTCCTCAGAGGCTAATTTGTCATTTGCCTCATCAATGTATACTCAAATACATTGTGTTGCGTCATCTGCCATTTATTTGTATCATATTTGTTACAGTGCCATTGAATAGCTAAATCATGGCCCATCCGTTGTCTGGGCCTCATTAATGCCTAAACTACAAAGTGTGACAGTGTACCTGGGCCATAGCCTTTGATGGTGTACGTGGCCTCCAGCAGAACCAGCAACCTCAGATAATGTCCATGAAAAGTCGACACATTTGAGGACCCTGACAGTTCACACACTGAGTAACATTGTCCAAATAATAGAGATGGCTTGTGTGTGGTGAATACCAGCCATATTATTCTGAACAGAGGCTATGATGTTCCCACATGCATTTCCATCCACAGAGGCCAACCTGAGTACAAATGTTGCAATGACACATGCCGGATCCTGACACCTGAGACATTCTCTCACTCAGCACACCAAGGTTGCCCAGTTGAAAGTCTCATTACACGTCTTCAGTGACAGGGTGGGACCATCCACGTGTAGGTTACCATGTCCTCAATGACTTTACTCACATTTATCTCCAAAGGATACTCATTAGATACACGATTACCTGCCACTAACTCATGATGAGACCTGGACGTAACAGTGACAACATACACCTTAACAGTTGATACAGGATCAACATTGGACCACACACATGTACATGTACCATCCATTCAACAAAGTGGTTGCAAGCAGCTTATCACAGTAGTGTCCCAATTGTAACCTAGCATGAAGATTGAAACATGCCACTAAACCAGGTAATGCATAAAGGGCCACATACATCAAAAACCTATTTGCAATTATGACATAAGGAACTTTGAGAATTTGCTATCCAATCAATGCTAAATGGTATGTCAGAATTCTCTAAAGAAGTAATAGGGCAAACTTCAAATGGGCAAATGGTATTACAGATTTGCAAAAAGAGAATCATACTCAATTTGCATCTATGGGCCTGCTGCCAATGGTTCAGCATTACTGAAATTGGGAAAACCGTTGATTAATTCACAAGTCAGGAACAGCAAATCCCAGGGTGCTGGGGGCCTAAGTCCCCCTCTGCTGCACCCCAATTAAACACTTTTTACGGACACGTGAAGCACACACATACTTAAGGGGCATGTGTGCGCTACATGTCTATAGTGAAACATATTTTAGCTACATTAAGTGGTAATTAGCACATGGTTACCCCCAAAAATTGTTTAGGCGTCAATTGCATTACCTAAATGGCCATTTTGCAATTTGGAATAGCTTGATACATGTGCTCACAAATTAGCTAATAAAGACATCCTGTTTGCTCTTTCATATTTGGAAAGTCGCAATCAGCAATTACCTACATGTGTGCGCAATTATGAGTAATCTCCATTTTGGCCAATCATTACTATTGCACTGTGAATACCTTCCATACATCCTGTAAGGCACATTTGCTTTCGCTAACCCCAGTATTTATCATTCAGCACCATTTGGTAAAGGAAAATTTCATGACTCATTTGGGCATACAAAATACATATTTGTCATTATGCGTCATATTTTCACGCATACAGCTTGTGCGTCATATTTTTTGACGCACAGGAGTGCGAATAATGCTGAATCAAAATATTTGTAATAATTGGTAAATAATAGTTGGATGCGGCTTAATTTTCACCTCAGGAAGTGTAAATTATGCCGCAAACAAATATTATTTACCAATTATTAAAAATATTTGGATTCAGCATTATTAGCACTCCTGTGCGTCAAAAAATATGACGCACAAGCTGTATGCGTGAATATATGACGCATAAAGGAAAAAAACGGCGGCCATGTTATGCAGGATGTGATGTAATAGGATATCCTGTTTACAGATTCTGTACAGTGGGTGTACTTTCACTTTCACTTTGCAGTCTCTGATTATTCTAGACTGTGTGGCTGTGTGCAAAGTGTTGTCCTGTGAATTTGTGCTTTTGTGTCCAGAGTGCCATCTTACTTATTGTTTTGTCATTAATATATTGTTGTAGAATACTGTCTGAGTGTGTGTTGTTTACATTTGTCCAGTCCAGTGTTTTATTTATTGTCTGTGGGAGTCTGTTGTGGGTACTGTTATATAGGGGATAGTTGGGCTCTTCTATTTGTTATGTTTAATTTGTATTTCCTCACTCCAACTTTCCCCATTTTCCCCATTCTTTTTTTACCACTACATTTTCCCCTTTTCTGTGCATAAATGTCTGGTAGGCCACGTCTTTCCAGGATGGGTGAGGAGGAATTGGGGGGGTTCATATGGCTGGTGTGCCATTTCCTCCCACTGATGCTGGAGGCTGGGGGTAGGGTGATAAAGGGGTATCACACTGAGGCCCGAAAAGTCCGGTGGGGGAAGGTGCGCCATCACTTGGTACGTCTGTATGGGAGCCAACGCAATGAGGATCAACTCAAGCACTGCTGGGCTGACCTGATCTCCAGGGAGCAAGATCTGCTGGACCACCTGGGAATCATGATTGGTGGCCATGTTGGTGAGTACAGATCATGTAAATGTGCACAATTAAAAGCTGTGTAGTGACATGAGATGATTGGTACACAATCTGCCAGATAAGTAGCTGACTGTGTGTAATGCTGAGGAAACATACAGGGTAATTGATGCACTATGTGAAGGATGACAAATGCTAGCAGTCAGGCAGCTCATGTTTTGCCCACTTACAGGTTGCTTGTTGCTGAATGTAATTTAGTGCCGCCTTTGTGTCAGACAAGCGAAACATTAATGAGGCAATCAGGACTCTACAGGTCACAATTGCCAGTGAAGTATGGATGTACTAACATCATACCTACATATGTTGACGCTATAGCTAGACTGACATTGGAAACCCTACAGGATGCAGAAAATGAGTGCTGCCTTCACGTCAATTGATTATATCAATGTGGCCCAGACATATGTCTCATGTGTGTCTGGTGAGTGTGTAAGGAAAGTGTTCACGGAAGTGCTATGCCTGTTCGGGATTAATGTGCTCCTTCATATTTTATTGATACATGCCAGATCTGAACATGAACCATATTTGGAAAGGAGTCAGGTGCCCTCAGCTAATATCTTAGACAGGTATTTTTTGTTTCTTGTGCCAAAATCCGATTAGGGATGGCAGTCCAAAGGTATGGACTAGGGTACAAACATCTATGTTTAGTGCCAATCACCACTGTTGGGACACATCAATTTACGAAACTTTTACAACATGAGGTATTGCCAAAGTCCCTGCCCCTCTGTACCATGTACCTATCTGTCACAAATGTGTCATGACCACATAGGCTGTTTTACAGGTCATGCAGTCCTCAAGTAACCAGCCTTTGGATGCCTCTCTTGGATGCACATGATGAGACGAATACACACCAATATTGTTGCTGCTCACTAATGGAGGTGCATGTTTGCCACCACATGACAGTCAGGGCCACTTCAT
The DNA here is from genome assembly GCF_031143425.1 of Pleurodeles waltl. Lineage (NCBI taxonomy): Eukaryota > Metazoa > Chordata > Amphibia > Caudata > Salamandridae > Pleurodeles > Pleurodeles waltl. The sequence continues at coordinate 855,123,979 of NC_090444.1, forward strand.
GTGTGTAGAAGTGTGTGTAACTGTAGCAGGAGACCCATCCTATGTAAATGTTGGCCATAAAATATTCCATGCAGTATGAGCATGTCTGAAAGTGTTTCGTTACCCATGTCAGCTTACACATTGTATTTTTATTTGAAATTGTTTGTCACTGCACTGATTCTGAGTATATTCTTCCTTCCATGCTTTACAGGTGGACCTGCACCGTACACAGTGGGAGAGGTGGCTCGTTTTGAGGACACCGACACCTACAGTGAGTGTTGACATGTGTGTTATGTTTTGTGTTTGCTGGTGATGTGTGATGGACTCCTATGTGTTTAACACATAGCAAGGTGTGATGCTCTGCCCAATCATTAGTCTTGTTCCATTAGTGGGATTTCAGTTATTAGAATATTTTGAGTTGACCAATGCTTATCCATTTGTCTGATCTTGGGTTTGTAGGCCATTCCTGTAGGGCCCGCTTTGAGAACTGGGGTGAGTCATGTGGAATACACTAGTTACAATAAGAGTTGCACTGGGACTCGTCTCGGACTGAGTCTGCATGTCAGACTGACATTCTCCCAGATAGCTTCTGCAAATGGCTTTTCTGAAGACTGCTGCTTCCCTATTAACTGATGTACTGAGTACACTGTAGGTTGGACCTTCTGGGAGCATGTACATCCATAAGTTGTACTACAAGTGTGTGGAACTAGAGTGCAAAGGCCTAGGTGTGCATGCTATTCATGATCATGGGTGTTCTTGCTCCTCTGTGTCTGTTGAAAATTATGCCTCACTGGAAGTATGTGATGTTGACCTAGGTCAGTACATTCTGACATGTGTGGGCCTTGGATAGGACAAGCTTTAGCTGACTCCAATTTGTTGATAGCCCTTACTGGTGGAGTGTGTGTAGAGCCAAAAACATGTTGAGCTTTCTATACACTCCTGGGTGTGCATGTATTTTGGAATTGTTTGTTGTTCAACCCCCCCCCCCCCCAAACACAGGTATGGGTTTGTGAATAGGGTACCTAGGACTGAAGCAACCAGTATGTTACAAATACTTGTGACTATTTGAAAAATTGTTTTGAACCTAGTATACAGACTCAGGTATGGCACATGAGTACTATACTAGCAAATCCCATTACAAATCGCAGACCTTGAAGTTTGTGATTATCATCACATACACTGACATATGTAGTCCAGGCAATAGGCGGAGGAGGTGCAGCATGATTGTTAGCTGCAACTGTCAGTACTTTGATGACAAGTTATTGCCAGTTGTTACCCATCATGTAGATTTTGTATGTGCTACGTGTGAGATGACCTTTGTAGGCAGGCTTTCCATGTACTTCCTCTGAGACTTTCAATGATCTGTATGGTGATATGACCTGTTACAAGTACAGTAGATGTATTGTCAGATTGACCACTTGTGCTATTCCACACAATGCAGTTCCTATGGTAAATAGTTGCCCTTTGTCTTCACAGCTGCAAACATGACACCCGCCCAGAAGCATGAATTTGAGAGGCGGGCCATGAGGTACAGACACATCCTGCAGGTGCAGTCGGGGTTCCGAAGGATGGCCCGTACATACCAGTCTGATCGGGCCTTCGGAGCATGGTGGGCTTCACCACAGGGTGGCCCAAGGTTGCCCACTACAGCCACCACCACCACAACCACCGGTTCTCCCCAGGTGGCCCCAGCCACAGCGGGGACAGTTGTCCCTACATCTGCAGCACACCCAGGCCCCAGCAGTGTGACAGCTGAAGGACAGTCCAGTGGGCTAGGCTCCACACGGCCACAGAGCACCACGGCCAGGACACAAACGGCACCAGCACCAACAATCGACCCTGCGGCATTCCTGGCTTTGGAACGTAAGATGGACAGAGTTCTAAGGAAGGTGAACAGTCTTAGCCAGGATGTCAGCTACATCAAGAAGCAGGTCAGATCGATCAGGCGGACCCTCCAGAGGGCCAACCTCTAGGAATAACTTTTTTCTATGGACATAATTCCCTCCCCTCCCTCCTCTTTCCTTGTTATCATGATTAGTGGGCTTGGGGGATTAGTGTTAGGTTAGTATAGGTTGTTAGTTTAGTTAGTGTTAGGGAGGTGGGTGGGGGGTCCTGATTTTTTCTACTTTTCCTTATTAAGTGTGTTGGGCAATATTGGGGTTCCTGTGTGTTTGAAAAAAAAAAAAATATATATATAAAAAAATAACAAAAAAAATATATGATTGTTTAGGATAGTATAGTATGTGTGTAGGTTAGTATGTGTTGTCCTCCATGTGTCCTGTCTCATAATGGTGGGTGGGGGGTTGATGTTTAGAACGATTCGTGGGTAATGAGTAGTCAGGTTAGATTAGGGTAGGTATGACTTTTCCCTTAGTTGCCTCTGGTGTGATTAGTTTTGAATAAATATATAGATATTACATTATGTGTTAACTGATACTTGATCATGGCCTTGGCATCAGTGTAGATGATTGTTGTTCTATGACATTTGTGTCCTATGCTACAAACAAATACAAACTGAGGTGCAAAATGGCAGCTACCCCAGTGCTACCTTGGTAAGAATCCACCATTTGTTAGAACCACCAATCGGAGTTGACATAGATCACAAAGGATTTTTGTCGATGAGTATGTTTTCTACGTCACAAAGTATGCTTCCAGACTTGGTATTGTGGGGACAGTTTTAGGTCGGATTGCAGTGTGATGTTCAGGGACACCTTCGAAGATGAGGTCTTGTTAACACTCTTGTCTTCTTGTATTCATAACTGACATAGATCATTTGTGTCAATATTCAGCATGATTACCTATTTGGATGTTTACTCAGAAAGATTGATTCATGCTGTGTTTTGTAGTGTTTGCTTAGATTAGACTGCACAGTTCAATGTGTTAGTATTGCATGGTGACAACATTTATCAGCCATTATTAGTTGACTTTGATATGCATTATTCTGTCCAACACAGCATGATGGTGTGTGGGTTCTCACTTCATCAGTTATTCTCCTCAGGATGTGCAGGCTATGATGCAATCCTGGCCACTGTGCAGATGGTTCTGACTACATGATGTCAGGACAGTTGTATTGACAAGCTACATGATTAGAACACAGGCACATTTGTGTTATCTACTGCACAGTTGATGTGTCAAATTACACAGAGACATATTTGTTGTGCAAGTGCTATTTATTGATAGGTGCTGTAGTGCAATATGTACATTGTCCATGTTTGCTGAGTCTGTTCTAGTGAAATCTTACATGGTGATCCTACAGAAGGGGTGTAGGTAATGCTACTGACATGCTGGGGTGATGTTACAGACAGTGCAGAGGGACAGGATTTGCTGATTAGTAGGAGAGAGACACTAACTGGGCATGCTGACAAGTTATACAGTGGTTAGCAGAACAGTCATTGAGTATAGTTGTTGTAAGACTGCCATTTGACAAAACGTTGGACCTTGGTCAAAGTAGGCCATGGTGCAGGAACTAGTGCTTCCGGGTACTCTTCCGTGTGAATGTGATCTGTTCCATGTCTTCTTCTTCTGATGTGTGTGTTGCCTGCTTTGTCCTTGTTGTTGTTGGTTGTGAAGGGGCAACACATACCTCAGTGTTAGAAGACGTGGAGTCAGACATCCCGGTCGCTGCTCCCTGTGAAGGTCTTAAGGGCAGTACTGCAGCAAGGAGGGTCTGCTGGTTTTTGAGAATAGCAGCCACATCACGATGGTAGGCAGCCAGGTCGGCCCTGAGGGAGTCATGATTGCATTTGTGCATGCAGTGGAATGTTTGGGGTGCGAGGTGTTGTGGCAACTCCCTTACTGCAGTGGTTAATTCCTTGACAGTTTCTTGTAGTCCTTGCAGTATGGATGTTAGGGCTTGCATAGCTGCTGCCTGATCTGCAGATGATATCATGCACGAACGCACCCCCTCAAGGCTGGCTGCCATAGTTTGCATCCCCACCTGCACCTCCTTGGCCAGCTCCTGCTGTACTCCAACTACAGTTCTCTCAAAGCTGGTGCCAGTGTCGTCTGAGTCCTCAGCTGTAATGGAGCTGGCAGGTCTTGCAATTGGGGTGGTGGGTGGATCCTCTGCGATGGCTGCTTGTTCTGCGCTCCTCCTTGTGACTGAAGGTGGGGTCTGGAGGCTTTCAAAGACCTTTTGGATGGTCTCCTGGGGAATGTTTATGGTCTCGTCATCCATGTCATCAGGGAAATCTGGGACAGGCACATCGGCAGGAGATCCATCTTCCTCTGCAATGAAACAGGGTACAATTAGTGTGTCTGTGTTGTGACATTTTTGATGTGACGTGCCTGCCTTTTGATGAATTCACTTTGTGATCTTGTTTTGTATTAATATCTGCAGTCCTTCAGATGGGCATTGTTTCAGGCCTGTGGCCCACCTGTGTGTCACATGTATGTTATTGAGTTATCCAACTTGTCAGCCTCATCGCCTCTAGGTGTTGATTTATGCCAAATAGAGAATTGCCACCTTCTTGTCCTACTCGACCCTCCGTGTATATCCATTCTCATGGTGAGACCTTTCACTGGCCGTAGGTGTTCTGATGGCCCTGGCAGCACACTTAACTATCAGGACCTGCCCCAATCCCTGATTGTTCACATCAACTTAATTTTACTTGACATGTAGCATATCCTATGCATGGCAATGTTATGATGTGATATGGATGTTGACATTGTTAATGTGTCCTGCTGTTGTTGGGTAATGTGTGTTACACTGGATTGCCCTGATAGTCGTATCAGTGTCCTATTTCGTCCTCTGACTGTGCAGGTGTATTTCAGTGACCAGTTCCATGTGTCCCCTCCTCAATGCTGTTGTCTGAACAGTATGACATTTGTGATATTGCCTTGTTTGCCAGGCACGGGATGGACCCTGACATATGCAGCATGGGTGTGTCCTTAGTGCTGTGTCACTCCTATTGTTGTTTACATTGGCTGATGTTTGTGACACCTATGGGCATTGACATATGAGTGTACTGGGGCCTTTGTCTTGTTTCAGGAGATTGTTGCAGATGTCATCCTCACCCCCTAATTTAGGTATGTATGTTCCATGGGGAGGTTACTGCCATTGGCTACTTGAGCTGCACACAGCTCAGAGGTGGTAGTGGCAACTGTTGTTGCAGTTACATTGCAGTTGTCGGTTTGGCTAGAGGATTGCTAATAGGGCCCTAGTTAATGTAGGAGATATGTTGGCTGACGAGTGCCAGGATGTAAGTTTGATGTAGTGGCCTTCCCTCCTGTCGAGGCTTTCCCTTTGCTCCATCGTTGGCATGACAGCATGCCCCCATGGGACTGTTGTTGGTGTAGTGTAATTTGTGCCCCAGCTTATGTTTGTGCAGGCCATGCCCCCCTGCGGTGCCCCTTTACCCATGCCACTCCATGTATATGATGACTTACATGCAATGTGTAGTAGGTATTTCCCCCCGTGCTTACAGTCAACATTATTGCATTATAATTCCCCATGCGACTTACCCTGCATGTGCGTTGTCTCGTGGTACTCTGTGCTGTCCTGTCCTTGAATCCCTGTGACGATCTCCTCAGGGATGACGGCTGTGACCATCTCCTCCATGTGGTCCAGGGCCTCCTGGTGTGCTGGACTCCCACCTCCAGTCTGCAGTGCTGACTTCCTGTTCCTGGCCATCTTTTCCTTGGTCCTGCGTTTGCAGTCATGCCAGCGTTTCTTACACTCGGTGACTGTTCTGCGTACTTCAGCCACACTGTTAATCTTGTCAACAATTTGTTGTCATATGGCCTCTCTCCTACTGATTGGCAACTTTGAGGTGATAAACAGTTGGTGCTGGTGTTCCGTCACCTCTTTAACCAGGATTTCCTGCTCCTCTGCACTGAAGCGATACTTTCTTTTCTTTCTATAAGTTTCCTGGCTCTTGTATGGATTGTCCTGGCTGGTTTCTGGTCTGCTGCATCTTCCTGGGGTCTGTAGTGGCATCTGGGATCCATTTTGGCTCTCCTCTGGTGCACTTGCAGTGTTCGCGGTTTTTTTTATGCTATTGCGTCAAAAAACTGCACATATCCGGGTTGCAGTGTCGTAAATCGACCCACAGTCATTTCCGCCGCGTTAACGTCGTTTTCCTTTACGACTTGACGCCGCGGTGTGCGTCAAAAATAATGACTCCCACCTGTTGATTGCGCCGCCGTGCGTCAAAGTATAAATATGACGCCTGCACGGCGCAACAAAATGGCGTTAGCCGGCGGTAAATATTTTGATGCAAAACTGCGCCAGCACAGTTTTGCGTTAAAAAGTATAAATATGGGCCCAAGTTCTGTTTTCCTCTACACACCTGTTCAGGGCAAAAGAAACAAAACCAAATGTCTTCACAAACTCTTTCTACATCTGCTACTGTACCATGTAAAAGTACGCTATTAATTTCTCCTAAACATAGAGCAGGACCTTTGACATAGCAAAGCCTCCTAACTAAATTTAGCATTTTAGAGTGGTGTACAGTTAACGTTCTGTAATGATTAAAGCTGCTTTTGCACACTTTCTTGATTTACAGGCTAGTGAGTGTCCCTGTACATTTGTGAACTTTCCTACTTTGTATGGACCTAGTCCTTGCAACATACCTATTTTCTGTTTTAGTTTTTCAAGGAAAGTTTTGAACAAAAGTTCTCAATTAATCAACTAATTCCTGCTGTCTACTGCCAATACTGCTCCAGTTCCATTTGTATACAGGGTCTTGTCCACACCTTTGCCGTATCTCTTCAGCTACTAATACCTCAAAATTTCTTGGTACCATCTCCTCTTTTAGAATAACACTACCATTCTTCATCTCATAACATCCTCCATCGTCGTTCAACTGCATGCACTAATTTGTTATCTTGCAAGTAGCTTTCTTTATTAATGAAAAATTCAATACTGAAAGTATGTTTCCATTCACCAATGAAACTTTGGAAAAAGTTACTTCTATTTACAAGTTTTTTATGTTGTCTTTTTTTCCTTAAAGACAACACTATCTATTTTATCCAGTGTACTCATTCTGCTTACAGTCAAAATAAGTATCTTCCTCTTGAGAACAAAGGCCTTATTAACTACAGCCTCAACATGTCCCTTTTGTCCCACTGCTTCTCTTCTCCTTTTATACATTTTCATAGTTCTTATGTGATTCTGGTTTACCCTACTACGGAACATTCTAACTCTGATTTCCTTGAACTGCCTCTGTATTCTGGTTAAACTCTCTCCTTCTTAGTACAATTTTTTACTCTTCAAGTCATGTACTTTTTCTCCTTTCTTAGCAGTTTTCCTCATACTTTTGTAAGACATTTCTTTGTTTTCTTATCACCAGCTCTTTTTTCTTTCTTCATAATCTGTACATTCTGCCCCAATTGTTTCTCAGTTCTGGCAATATTGTATCCTTCTTTTTGTTTCTTTCTTCTGACACTTTTTGTTGGCATTGTAGCTGTCTGTATGTAAGCCGAACTTGATGCTTGAAAAGAAACAAGAAATAAAATCAAACAAGAACAAAAAAGTACATGTAGCTTTTCATTACATACTATTAAATTACATATTTTAAGAATTTAACTACTACATAAACAGTTGTATTATTATATTATAATTACCCTTATGCCATTCATTTTCTAGGCAGGAGACTAGGTTATGTGAGTAGTTGCCTGCATATCTGAGTGACTATATCAGTAAGCAGTTGCTTCTGATACTGCAGTATGCACAGCTGCTGTTTGAATGTATGCTTCTGTCCTCCTTCGTAGGTACGAGAGTTGTAGTTGGGGTGGGACAGTGCATATATAACTGGTCGCAGGAGTCTGCCAGTGCACATCTAAGTAAGTGAAACTCTCAAGGACATGTCTCACCTTTTAATCACATAGGACTATGGTCCATGGCCTACCTATGACCTAGTTGAGGGCTGACCTTTCTGCAGTAAGATGTCAGTTTAACACTTGTAAAGCAGGTTTTTTTAGTGCCAAGTTGAGCTGATGCTTAAAACTACACACTCAGGCTCAGCAGTAGTAGGCCCAACCCATGTTTAAAGGACTACTTCTCTGGATAGGAGTCTAGGGGCCCAATTCACAAAGATAAACTTAGACCAAAAATCCTCTTTTCCTCTTATATAATAACAGACTCAATCACCACCTGATTGTAAATGGTAAAGACCTGCCTACGGTTAAGTCCACCTATGTACCTTCCTTTTTGTGTGCAGACGATGCGGTCCTGTTGTCTCACACTGCAAATGGCCTTAAAATGCTCTTCGATTCATTTGTTCATTTCATGGCTGAGTTGGGGCTGGATACGAACACCCACAAATCCTACTACATGATATGTGGGAAGCAGAATTCTGAAACAAGATCTATAACTATTAAGGGCACGGCTGTAAGTAGGATGCACTCACTTCAGCCAGGCTTGTGGTGCCCTGTTTAAATTCACACATCCCGTAGGTCGCAAACCCATCCTGCCCCTATTGCAGTTATATGAAATGAAGTGTCGCCCCGTGCTGATGTACAGAGCTTTCATCTGGGGGATTAGTAACTGCAGAGCTATCCAAATTGAAGAGATGCATTTTTACAGGAGACTGCTGGACATGGGTCCCTCCAGCTCGACGTTTTTTGTTCATGAGAAACTGTTTTTGGACTTTGTAGATGGTCATGTGAAACTGAACCTGTTGTTATTTTGGATTTTTGTGTGGAGTTTGCAGTTCGCAGCCTTAAACAAGGACATTCTAGAGGACTGTCTTGGGCCTTAAGATCCCATGGTTAAAGTAAATCCAATCTGTTACCCAGTCGTTAGGTTGCCCTGATCTGTCTGATTCGCAACCCACAATTTATCAGTAGGAGGGACAGAAAGATAATGAAGTAGTCATTCTTGAATCATGCAAGGGAAGAAAGGGAAAATAAGGCTCTTGTGAAACCTGATACCGGTTCCCTCCTGCTCTTGAAAACAGTGGCCAGCCCTATCTTATCTATGTTAAGTGCCCTTGCGACAGATCCATTTTAACTATGTTCCGGTTGGGCTCCATTTGTGTCCACATATGCTTTCCTCTGGGCCAGTATGACCCCAATATGATTTTGTTGTGCTCCTGTGATGGCTTTTTGCCGCACACCCTGGAGCACTTTGTTCACTTCTACAGCTATTACGGTTTTATGCAGCACAGGTTCCTGTTGCCAGTTCTGAAGGCCTGGGGCTTCCGGCAGTTCCGGCCAGCTTTCCTGTTCCTACAATTGCTCATTTTTGAGGCAATGGTACTAGCTGTTCTTTTCTTTCTGAAGATTGTGTTGGCCTAGAATAAGGGTATGCATTTTTAATAACTTGGGGCAATGTTGTCATCTATGAACTGAGTGGTCACAAGGTTATTTATTTATTTTAATAAAGCTTTTCTGCCACTCTTTTTAGCTTGTTGGAAATTTTACATGTGCTTTTCATATATGTTTGGTTTTATTGTGTATTGATCCTCTTTTATGATTATTTTTTATAATCAAATAAAGATTTGAAACAATCAATCAATCAAAACATGTCTTCCATTTTATCTTTTATTACTGCACTTCTCAAAGGTTATTGCTTCTTAACCCTTTCTTCACTTCTGTGAAGAACTAAAAATGGTAGCCTATTTGTGATTATTCGTGAATAAGTTGCAACCTTCAGCACGGCCCCCCCATGTAACCTTTTGACGAATTTTCTAATATTTACAGGGTCTAAAAAAAAACCTTGCTCACTCTATTTATATTTTTCAAATATATTACACTTCAATAAGAACTCCTAAAAAGGAAACACTTCATCATTGTTGCATAAAAACACTAAAGACGTCTAATTTCAGTTAAATATATTACCATCTCTTTATTAGGCTTCCCCCAACACTCCTTTGGCAGGGTTGCCATAGCAACCCACTAGTACCACTAGGTCAAAAGTGCAGCTTTACAAACTGGACACTACAGTGCAACTGAAATTCAGTAGGTGGGCTTGACTGCTTCCAAATGTAACCATATCCAGCACTACATTACATTTCTTTATTTTAAGCACAGCCAATCACAGACATACTTACTCTGAAAAATCATAACCTAATTTTAACTGTCTGCATATTAAAACCATCCAATGAAATATACCCTTTTTTCCAACATCTCCTTCCCTTAATTTTAACTGCCTTTCATTTTTAAAACACCTCATTCTCTTGCAGCCTTCTCCTGTGAGGTATTCCTGCTTGCTTCCACAATGCTCAGAGCGTGGATTGCAGGTCACAGCTTTGTGTTTTGGGGCTAGGCAGTATACTGGAAAGAGTGGCATTGACAGAGACTTGGGTTTGCCAAATGTGGAAAATACTCAGATTGTCCAGAGATGATTAAAGTGGCATCAATTGGTGCCTTTGGTAAAAGGCATTAGAGATTGCCAACCTTCTCACCTCATGATTGTGCACTGTGGTGGTAATGACCTGGGCACACTTACTGGAGTAGGACTGGAAATCCTGAGAAAGGATCCCTTTACACAATTAATGGCACTTTTTCCTCATACTGCCTTGGTACTCTCTAACATATGCCAAAGGCACAAATGGAAATGGTCAAACAAATTCTGTCCACAGATAGACAAAGCCAGGAAACATGTTAATAAAACTTTCACGTGCTTTGACATGGATGGAATTTATTGAAGTAATGGTGTTCACTTCACAGACAAAGGCAACAGGGTGCTTCTTACCAACTTGCAACACTGCATCCTATATAGTGTGTTGTTAACATCCCCTATACAATAAACACAAAGGCTCTTTTTGGGAGCCACCCTATATTCCAAACACTAGCTTAATTTTATTTAAGATATCTTTTTAAAATGTGCATAAAACCTTTGATGCCGTGGACGTAATGGTTATGTCCAGTGGCATGGTGCTTGTGTGCCACGGACGTAACAATTACGTCCTGCACCTGGCCCATGAGGGGTCACCCACCCACACCCCCTGGGCAGGGATGGCAGATGAATGGCTTCTGCTGCCACACGACCCCCCAGTGACATCTGATGACGTCAGTGCGCTAACCTCATCAAAGGTTGCCCCTAGCGCGCTGGAAGCATGGATCCAAGGAGAAACTAATCAGATCTGAGGAAAGACTGATTAGGTTCTCCTCAGATGAGGGAAAGGGGAGGTCAGATAGGCATAAAAGGAAAGGAAAGGCTTTTCCTTTCCTTTTCTTGTCTCTCTGAGCATTCCTGCAGCACGATCACATAGCGATCGTGCTGCAGGAATGCCCACTAGACACCAGGGATTTTGTTTACTTTAGGTAAACACAAAAGGGTCGTTCTCCAAGGGTGGCATTTATTTTTAGCCCATTTATGCCCCCCTTGGGGGCAGATCCACCTTTGTGAATTAAGCCCATCTGCCCCCAAGGGGGGCAGAAAATGCTAGACATCAGGGATATATATATTTTTTTTTTTGGTACAGGAGGGGAGCGGCGCATAGGCAAGGGTCACTCCCCTAGGGGGCAACATTATTTTAGGCCATTTCTGCCACCCTTAGGGACAGATTGGCCTATTTCTATTAGGCCAATGTGCCCCCAAGTGGGGCAGAAACCACTGGACACCAGGGATTTTTTTTTATTTTACACAAGGGGAGCGACCCCTTAGGCATGGGTCACTCCCCAGGGGGGCATAATATATTAGGCCATTACTGCCCCCCTTGGGGGCAGATTGGCCTACTTTTATTAGGCCAATCTGCCCCCCCAGGGGAGCAGAAACCACGGGACACCAGTGATTTCTTTTTACTTTACACAAGGGGAGCTACCCTTTAGGCAAGGGTCACTTCCCAGGGGGGCATATTATATTAGGCCATTTCTGCCCCCCCTTGGGGCAGATTGGCCTACTTTTATTAGGCCAACCTGCCTCCCCAGGGGGGCAGAAACCACTAGACACCTGGGATTTGTTTTTAAATAAATATTTTACATAAGGGGAGTGGCCGCTTGGGCAAGGGTTGTTCCCCATGGGGGCATATTATTTTAGGCCATTTCTGCCCCCCTTGGGGACAGATCGACCTATTCCTGTTAGGGCCATCTGCCTGCAAGGGGGGCAGAAAACACTTAGGCACTGTAGTGAATCCTATCTTGTTTTAATAGGAAACAGGAGTTAGCTTAGCCTTCTGGCTTGCGGACCTGTGCCCCCGTCACCTCGTGACTTTTAGCCTACTTAGGTTTCTCTGTTTTAGCGCAATTATTTAATTATATGTTTCCAAGATGGCTGCATTGTTTCTAGTTAGGCCAATGTTTTAGTTTCACGTTATCAGTGCCACCGCGCTAAGGCGTCACTATCAGGCAACAAAGATAAACAAACTGTAGGTATTCACGTTAGGTACTTTCCCTCTTCACGCCTTCGAGGGACTTGTTTACATAAATTGCAGTCCCAAGCATGTCTTGTTATCTATTGTTTGGGAACAGACCTACATCAGAGATCTGAGCAGATCTGTATAAATACACCTTACTTAGACAGATAGTCAGAGGGATTCCAACCAGATGCCATTGCTGCTATCAGGGCTGCATGTCACCTTGACGCTGACCCAGTCTTCGTGTCCCTATGGAGTCTGAGCTAGAGACCTCATTCCAGGGTAACAAGTGTTTGGGGGCTCTCCTCATAGACATAGCATTGGCAGATTATGTTTAACACACCTACCTCTCTTTTAGGTTAGGTACATCATATTAGGGTATTAGGACATATTTCATATCTCATGTCATTCTGTGTCATTGCAAGATGGTGGGGGTCTTTGTATTAATGACTCTTGTCTTTACCATTCTGTTTCTTACATTATTCATTATCCTAATCATTGCAGCCCATGCAATTTATCGTATATTGCAGTTTTGTTAATAGAACCTATTAATAAATGTTATTGCATCGCCTTCGTTGCCTTTGTTTGATTGAGACATATTGTTCATGTGAGAAAGGGGTTCTCTCCATTTAACCACAACACTCCCTGAGATGTCACACTCTTGAGTCCATGTGTAAAGCTGCCCTAAATTACCTTTTACTGTTTGTGTTTTTTCGGGTAGGTGCTGCTTGTGAGCCGGGAGGGTTGGGATAACAGTAGTGACTTTTTGTAGGACTGGCATAGTCGCCTTCAAACAAAAATACTGCCATCCTTGAACCAGCAGTCTTGCCTAGAGCAAGAGTCATACTACGACAGCACCAGGGATTGTGATGTCTGTGTGTTTTGTTTTGAGGGTAGCACCTTGGTCAAGGGTCGCTCCCATTGGGGGCACATTATTGATGGTAATTCCTAGGGGCAGATCAGCCTATTTTTGGGCAGAAAGCCCACTAGACACCAGGGAAGGTTTTTTTCTTTTTAAAAGAGGGTGGGGTATGGCCATACCCCCACCCCAAATAAAGAGGGAAAAAGTTGTTCTGCCCACTGGTGGGCAAATGGGATAATTAACCCTGATCCACTCCCCAGAGGGGGAAGAAAGTCTACTAGATGCCAGGGAATTAAAACAAAAAAACAGAGGGGTGGGAGCTGCCAACCAGTACAGGCATGGTTATGCCCCCCCACCCCAACTGAAGGGGGTAACAGTCTTTCAGCCTTCCCTGCAAACTAAAGGATCTTATCCCAATGGCAAGCAAGAGGACATTTGATTATTTTGGGTTTTGATTTGACATTTGGGCCAAGACAGCTTGGCTAACTCCCAATATTGTCCAACTTGGAATGGTGAGCAGGTGCACTTTTTAGACTTTGGGACTGTACCACCTAGAAAAATCTACCAAACCTAGACACATTTGAAAACTAAACATCTGGGTGAGTACAGGGTGGTGTGCTTCACATGCACCCCACACCATTCTCTTACCCACAATGCCCTGCAAACCTCCAACTTTGCTTGAAATCAAGCATTTCCCCTACGTTTGTGTGATGGGACCTTCCAGAATCCACAGGAATCCACAAAAGTCCTCCCACCCAGCATTGTCGCATCTATACAGATAACAATTCTGCCCCACTTAGCATCCTAAAAATGTTTTTTTTTTTCCAAACTGCCCTTTTGGACCCGCTTTGGTTCTCTCTCAATTTCAACATGTTTTTGGCCTTTCCCTGTCCCAGGCACTTGGCCAATCTACATAAGTGAGGTATCATTTTTATTGGGAGACCGAGGGGAACTATGGGTGGTAGGAAATTTGTGCCGGTGCGGTGATCCCACACAGATCTGTGAGGAAAATGTGATTTATTTTTAGCTAAATTAGCAGTTTTCTGAGGATTCTGGGTTAGAAAACACTGGGGGATTCAAGCACGTCACAACTCCGTAGACTCCCTCGGGTGTTTAGTTTTCAGAAATGTCTGGGTTTGGTACGTTTCCTTAGATGGCTTCTGAGCCGCGGAGCAAAAACGCAAGTGTCCCCCTTGCAAAAACTGGTCGTTTTGTAATATATAATTTTGATGTGTCCATGTTGTGTTTTGGACCCTTCCCTGTAGGTGGCACTAGGCCTATGCACACAAGTGAGGAACAATTTTTATCAGGAGATGTGGGGAAATGCTGGGTGGAAGGAAGTTTGTGGCTCCCCTCAGATTCCAGAACTTTGCAGCAACGAAATGCGAGAAAAAAGTGTTCTTTTTGCCAAATTTTGAGGTTTGCAAAGGATTCTGAGTAACAGAACCTGGTGAAAGCCCCACAAGTCACCCCATCCTGGATTTTCCTGGGTGTCTAGTTTTATAAAACACACAGGTTTTCTAGGTTTCCCTAGGTGCTGCCTGAGCTAGAGGCCAAAATCCACAGCTAGGCAGTTTCCAAAAAAACACCTCAGATTTCAATGTAAAAATATGATGTGTCCATGTTGCGTTTTGGGGCATTTTCTGTTGCAGGCACTAGGCCTACCCACACATGTGAGGTACCATTATTATCGGGAGACTTGGGTACCACAAAATAGAAGAACAAGTGTTATTGCCCATTGTCTTTCTGTACACTTTTTCCTTCCAAATGTAAGACAGTGTGTAAGAAAGAAGTCTATTTGAGAAATGCACTGTAATTCACATGCTAGTATGGGGACCCCTGAATTCAGAGATGTGTAAATAACCACTGCTACTCAAAACCTTATCTTGTGCCCATTTCGCAAATACAAAGGTTTCCTTCCTACCTATTTTTAACTCTTTTTATTTTACCAAATGAATTGCTGCATACCCGGCATACAATAAAAAACCCATTGCAAGGTGCAGCTCATTTATTGGCTCTCTGTATCTAGGGTTCTTGATAAACCTACAAAAGCTCTACATATCCCCACAACCAGAATACTCCAGCAGATGTAACGTTGTATTGCTTTAAAAAATCTGCCATAGTTGGAGAAAGTTACAGAAGAAAACGTAGACAGAAATGGCTGTTTTTTTCAACTCAACTCAATTTCAATATTTGTTAGCTGTAACTTCCTATAGGAAAACCTTGAAGGATCTACATGATTGACCCCTTGCTGAATTCAGAATTTTGTCTACTTTACAGAAATGTTTAGCTGCCCGGGATCCCCCATTGGTTTCACTCCTATTTCTGTCACTAACTGGAAGGAGGCCGAAAGCACAAAAAATCGAAACAATGGGGTATGCCCCACTAAAATGCCAAAATTGTGTTGAAAAATTTGGTTTTCTGATTAAAGTTTGTCTGTTCCTGAAAGCTGGGAAGATGGTCATTTTAGCACCATGAACCCTTTGTTGATGTCATTTGCAGGGAAAAAAACACATGCTTTCTTCTGCAGCGCTTTTTTCCCTTTTGAAAGAAAAATTCATTTTCTCTGTATTTTGGCTAATTTCTTGGTCTCCTCCAGGGGAACCCGCAAACTCTGGGTACCTTTAGAAACCCTAGAATGTTTAATAAAAAAGGACGCAAATTTGGTGTCAATATCTTATGTGGACAAATTGTTATGAGGGCCTAAGAGCAAACTACCCCAAATAGCCAAAAAAAGGCTTGGCACAGTAGGGGAAAGGGCCTGGCAGCCAAGGGGTTAAAAGTTTGAAAATAGACAAAACAAAAGCAGGCATTCAATGCACACCACTTCATTCAAAATTCACAAGTGCATGAGTGCATGAGTGGATCTGGGAGTGTGTGTATAACTTTGAGTCTATGAGTGAGTGTATGAGTCTCTGAATGGTTCTTTGAGCGTTTGCTTAAGTATCTCAGTGGGTCTGCGAGTGGGTGCATGAGTCTCTGACTCTGTGATTGTCTGTGAGTGCATGCATGAGTCTCTCATTGGGTCTGTGAGTGTGTGCATAAGTCCATCACTGGATCTATGTGTGCGTGCATGAGTCTCTGTGTTTGGTTTCTGAGTGTGTGCATGACTGAGTGCATGAGTCTCTGAATGGGTCTGTGAGTGGGTGCATGGGCCTCTCAGAGTCCGTGAGTGCATGCATGAGTCTCTAAGAGGTTCTGAGAGTATATCCATGAAAAAGTGTCAAACCCTGCCTGCTGCTCCTAGGACTCGACAATCACTGCTGAGGTGTCACCTGGAAACCTGAAGAACTCTATAAAACCCCAGAGCACCTCCAGCCCTCTGCAAGTTTCCAACAGCCTCCCTCAGAGTGAAGGTATCACTCTCCTGCAAGCAAGAAACCAGTGAAGTCCAGTTCACTGACCGGCTGCTGACCAATGAACTAAACCCAGCAGACCTGACTAAAATCCACATGACAGACCCAAAGGACAAAATCTACCAGGGTGCCAAGTTCTGGTGGCAGTGCAACTTTCAGGGCTAAGATGTCCCATTGGCCAAGGTACTGGACTCCCAGCATTGGACACCCAGAAGCAAAGTGCACTCAGACTCTCTGAGGACCAGAAGCAAGCATCAGTCGAAGGACTTCAGACAACCCAAGAACTGCCCCCCAGAGTGGCTTTGCTGACCTGCAATCTACCCTCCAAGTGACCTGCACCTGACTTCAAGGACTTCCTGACACAACTCTTGGCTGACTTATCTGCACTGCACCAGGCCTCCCTGGCCCCTGCAACGCCAAACTCTCTGAGTGAGTGTGTGCATGAGTCTCTCAGTCTGTGAGTGAGTGCATGAGTCTCTGAGTCGGACTGTGAGTGCATGCATGAGTACCTCAGTAGGTCTGACAGTGTGTGCATGAGTACCTTGGTGGGTGTATGAGTGGCTGCACGAGTGTGTTTGAATGTGTGAATGTCTTTTTTCTTGTCTGTTTTCTGATAATCGTAAATTCATCTTGATGTGCTGCGTGTTACAATAAATTTGCACATATTGGGTGTGGTGTGAAAAAGGTTTTTTTTCAATGTATTATCCCAATACTGTCTTCAGCATTGCACTCTATTCACTACCATGGGGTCAGGTTACATCCAGCCTGACCCCTTATATGTTTTTCTGTCACTTGTTTTCATTCCCCAGGAACTGTCCCTAAATAATAAAATGGCGGCCGCAACTTTCTGCTCAGGTTGTGGCCAACCAAGAACTGCTCTACTATTCACATGTGCATTTGCGACTAGTCACAAATTTGTCACAACACTATATATACACATTTGGATTTTGTTTAATATCTACAAAACTACTGAACAGATTTACATTAAATAGCCTCATCTGCGGACCAAGAGTTTCTGCCAAATTTTGTGTAATTCCGTCCAGCAGTTCAGGCTGCAGGTGTATCTGAAGAGTCTATGGGAACTAACATGGGAAACTGACTTTTTTGACACTTTCCACACTTTTTTCTCAGCCCCTGCTTGACGGATCACCCCCCAAAGTTTCCATGCACAACAAGACCTTAGAACGCACTTTTTTTTTTAATTTCATGAAGATTTGTCAAGCTGTGCCAAAGATATGGTCAAGTCAAAAAACGCTTTTCCTATGGAAAATAGGTCCTAACTATAACTACCTACTGGCTATCACCAGTGAGTTACATATATCTCAAACCAGTTCCACCCCATCCTGCTGGATTTTCAAACCGGTGCCTCTGTAAAACGTGAGGATGGGTTCGTTAACACATATGTTTCAGGCTTACAAAAAGTGTCAGGGAGCACTCACAGGGTTAAAGATTCCTTTTATTCACAGCAGACACATTTCGGCAAACTGCCTTTCTCAATTCTGTTGGTACAAAAGAAACTGACACCATCATGTCGTATATATGACTCTCATTGGAGAACTAAAACATGACAAGTGAGAAAGGACTGAAACTTTCAGTTTCAAAATACTTTGTTTTCTAGCAGCCATGTCAGCGCGATGTTTCACACATTAAATCACAATTGAAAGAGTGCTCTGTGCCGCTTTTTTTTTTTTAATCCTCATTTACAATAAAGGACAGGAGATGTCTTACCATGTCACAACTCTTATCAGGTCCCAGACCCGAAAGTAGACACCAAGACACGGCTTCCTTCAACATGAAGTGAGAAGCTACATAGGGGAGGAGGTAGGTACCGATCCACATACCATTCTCCTCTCTGTTGCATCTGGTTTAATCATTGGACTCATTACCATAATCCACTGGTAAGAGATGGCCACATACATGTCTAATTGGGAGAATTAATTCTATAAAAGGTCAAAAAAAGTTTCCACATTCTCTGACGTTTGAGCTGGCCTTTACTACAGTCGAGGTCAGAAACTCTCTTTACCGACAATAACCAGGTACCGTGCTATCAATATTAGATTTTAAAAAAAAGATGTGCCAAAGGTTTCGTCAATTTATCATGTATATTTTCCCCAAAACCCTCAAATAGCCCAAATATAATCATCAGTAAACTAATTTCTGCTCAACCGTTTATGATAAGTAAAATCATCTTGCCCACATTTTCCCGAAAACTCTTAATTCCCAGACATCGCCACCAAAAATGTATATCATCCACACCCTCTAGGCTGCACTTTGGGCAATTACTTCTCTTTTGAAAGCCTATTTTAGCTAACCTTTTGGGGGCCCAACAAACCATGTATAGGGTAAACAAGTGGTTCCTCCTCAAAGAGACAGTTTCATCACAGACCAAAGTGTCTTCAAAGATGTTTGCGAAAAGTGAAAAAGGTCAAACGTCGAGACATCAGGTTTCCATCCCTCTACAGGTGATGGAAGAGAAGCGTCCTCGGCCAGGACTAGTACCCAATACCATCTTGAAACTTCTTTCTTTATCCTCTGGGTAGCTATTATTTTAATTTCCCAATCTGTAAGAAGCCCTGCCTCCGGCTCCCCTTGTAGCCAAGATTTAATTTGTATATATTTAAATCTGGATAATTTGTCAGCTTAGATAATAGCTCCCATGAAACCACGGAGCCATTGGTAACTATTTGTCCCCATCGTACAAATCCTCCCTCTATCAGTGGGGTAGCTAAAGCATCTTGTAAACATATCAGTGTACCGGGTGAATCCCAGATTGGGGCTAACTCTCTATAATAAGGTACTCCCAACCTCATTCTTAGTGCAAACCAAATCCTACAAGCAGAGTTAAGAACTTTTAATCTTACTTTTTTTGTAGTATTTAGGATGGCCAAATTTATAAAGGAAATATGTAGCCTGCCCCCGAAGGCTGCCTTTTAATGCCCGTAACCAGGGGGAACCGTATTCTTTAAAAAATAGTCCTCTGATATTTTTCAGTTGGAATGCCTAGTAATAAAGCTGAAAATCTGGAAGTGCAATTCCTCCATCTAGCTTTTTTTTCCTAATTTTTTTCCAGGCTATTCTTGGATTTTTATATGACCAGATAAAACTGACTACTTCCCCCTGCAATTTCCGTGACCAGTCAGCTTTAAAAATAGGGGAAGAGTGTTAAAGATGAATGTAAATTTTGTGAGTATCACCATTTTTATTAGATGCGTTCTACCTAAAATAGAAAGTTGGAGATGCGACCATTGGATGAGGAGCCTTTTAGTTTACCTAAAAAGATTTGAGAAGTTCACATGGGCCATCTCTGCCACGTTTTTGACCACTTTTACCCCAAGATAATGAATTTCATCTTTCTCTAGTCTACTGTTTTGTGGGCAATTCCAGGTCATCACTTTGGATTTATCGGTATTAACTAAATAACCAGAGATTTCCCCAAATCCTGCTTTAGTTTAAAAAATGCAGGAAATGAGGTCTGAGGATCCTGTGTACAAGCCAATAGATCATCTGCATATAGCGCTTCCTTCAATACCCATCCTTGATACTGAAACAGAATTATTCTATGATGTAATCAAATTCTGCAAGCCAAAGGTTCAATATACAGATTAAAAAGAAGAGGGGAGCGGGGACATCCCTGTTGTGTTCCTCGTTCAATTTAAACTGTGGAGATAAGGAGCCATTAATCGGAACCCTAGCTAGTGGTGTTTCATAAATAGCTTTAATTTTCTTTAAAAAGTTGCCTCCTAAGTTATTATGTTCCATCACTGCCTGCAAGAAACTCCAAATTACCTGTCAAAAGCTTTTGCGGCATCAATTGTTAAAATGGTGAGAGGCGTATTAGTGGTGGTAGAAATGTCAATTGCAGAAACTAAATCATGAACCAAATCACTTAAGTGCTGATTTTTCATAAAACCTTTCTGGATGTTATGCACCAGATCACCAATCACCTTATCTAATCCCCTGGCCAGTACTTGTGTAAAGATGTCATAATCGCTATTAAGCAGTGAGATGGGCCTATGCGACTCACATCTCCGCGCATCTTTCTGCGGTTTCAATATTAAAGTTATAATAGCAGCATTCCATGAGGGTGGGACCGAGATGGATTCTATAAATATTGCATTCATCAAGTGAGTTAAAACTGGCACAATTTCTTTTTTTTAAAGTTTATACAGTTCTGCTGGAATCCCATCTGGACCCGAGGCCTTTACTTTTTTCAAACTGGCAATAACATTTTCTACCTCCTCGCATTGGAAACATTGATTAAGAGGATGGTTCTTATCTGGTTCTAGCCTAGGGAGAATGTCCTCCCTAAACCAATTTTTAATCACCTCTGCCGGAGCCACAGTATCTTCCTTACATAGTTCAGAAAATAATTTAACAAATGCTCCTTCAATATCATGATCTTCTGCGGACACCCTGCCCGACTCCTCCATTACTATGCTTCTAATGATGTTTCTAGCATTGTCAGACCTAGTCTTCCAAGCAAATAGCATCCCACATCCTTCTCCATACTTGAAATGTGCTAATTTGCTGGCTTCCCACCTGCTTCTCACAATTGATTCCAGAAAAGTCTCAAGTGAGTTTTTAGCCTCCTGAATATGATGCCGTAGATCTGGCTGCATCGTTGCCTCCTTAGTTATGTCCATCTGAGCCTGTAATTTGCGGAGATTACCCTCCAAGGTCTCTAGTGTAGCTTTAGTTTTCTTAGTCCTGTAAGCTGCATAACTAATCAGTTTCCCACGAATAAAAGCTTTATATGTCTCCCAAACTGTGCTAATCAGTGCTGAGTCTAAATTAATGTCCAAAACATCCTTAGAGTTCCTTTTCAGCAGTTGTATAATCTCTTCCTCGCCCAAAAGGGATCTGTCTAATGTCCATCTAGGATATGCGCATGGACCAGTAAGGATTATATCCAGCTGAACTGCGGAATGATCTGACAGATGAGATGGCTGGTGGGAAATGTCCATTCATTTGTTCCGAATTCTCACATCTATAAAAAAAAATTCTAGAGGCATGGCCATATTTTTTATTCCAAAAAGTAAATTCCTTAGTCTGACTCATTCTAATTCTCCAGGGGTCAACCAATCCAACGCTCTTAATTATGTTGTGGAGACAGTTCCTCATTTTAATTGTACTAACCAGTAGTCTAGTAGTGGATCTATCTAGAGTAGGATTGAACAGAACATTGAAGTCTCCTCCAATTATTATCTGATTCGTAGCTCTGTCTGACAATTGCTCATATAGGACCATAAGAGGCCCAGGGTCACCCACATTGGGCCCGTAATGAGAGACCAGCGTATACTCAACCCCATCTAGCTTGATATTCGCCACTACCCATCTCCCCTTAGGGTCAGCCCTCACCTCTATCAAATGACCTTGAGTCGCTTTTTTTACTATGAATGCTACCCCTTTCACATTACAAGATTGTTGGGTACAAGGAAACTGAGAAATCCATCCATTCCTCATATCATAAATATGTCTCCTGCAGGAGAAAAATATGATTGTCAGATAGTCTCATAAATTCAAGAATTCGCTTTCTCCTGCCGTCTACTCTGAGGCCATTCACATTCCAAGTGAGGATTTTAAGGTTGAACATGGTATCAGATTCTGACGTTTACGATTATGGTATGAGGACACTTTTTTTACTTTTTTCTCCCATCTGCTCCCCCCCCTGTGAAAATTTTACCAAATCATTTTACCGCATGACACCCCTAAGCTAACCTCCGCTTGACCTCCCTTTGGGAACCCTCCTGTGAACCATAATGGGTGGATCATGCTACCCCTGAGCCCTGCCACTCCAGAACCCGCTAACTCTCCTTCCTTATCTGTTCCATTCGTACCATCACTTCTTGAGGATTTCTCAAATTATGCATTTTATTCTTCCACATTATCCTTAAAGTGTCTGGAAACCTCCATTTTTCAGTGGCACCTACGATTTTAAACTCCTGCATATGCTTCCCCAGTCCCATCATCGATCTTGTGTTGCCCTAGACATATCAGACCTTTTTGAGAAAGCCCAACCATCCATACTTTGAGAACCTCTGTAAGAATCAGCTCCTTCACCGGTAAGAGGCAAAGTTAAGCAGAACCTTCCTGGGTTTATCTCTGTTGGGGTTCCTCCAAAAGGGATCCCGATGGACCCTCTGTATTTACAAAGTCCAGATCAATGTTGGCTACCATAGGAATATGTTATTTAATTAAGGCTATAATGAAGCTTTTAATATTGTCTTCTTCCATTCCCCCCGGAATATTAAAAAACCTAAGGTTATTCAGTCTACAGTGGTTCTCCAAGGTTTCTACTTTATCTCTCAGGTCTTTCTCATTTTGTTTTAAGGTACAAAGCTCTTGCCTATTAGTCTCCACCTCAGTCTGTAGCCCCCCCAATAGTGGACTCCTTAGCCCCTAATCTTTCCGTCAGGTTGGTACTTTTAGCATCACGGCTATCATAGACTCCTTGGATTTTAACCTGATTACACTCGGATATAGGAAAATTATTTCTCTTCTCTTTCAATATAGATTGAAGTGACACCTCCCCCTCCTGTGGTACTGTGAAGTCCACCCTTGGCATAATTTGCCCTGTTTCTTGGGTGGCTAAAATCTGTAGTGAGTCTAATGGGTTAGATGCTTCTTCTGCCGTAGTAGCGTCCATATTTGCCAGAGGGGTAGACTTACTCTGCTGGGTGGGGGGGGGGGGGTTGGGGGTTAATCTACTCCTGTGCCTTAAAAAAGGACCTGAGTGAAGGAGTGATTTTAGTTTTCCTAATGGTGGTTTTTGCAATATCTCCTGTGTCTCAATTGTTTCCGGTAAGTAGAGTTTTATTGCCTTGAAAAGGTACTTCCCGCTCACAAGGTTTAAATATTGTTAATAAATTGGGGGGCTTACCTTTATTACCTTTATTAGCGTGCTTGCTCTTGAACCCTGGGAGACGGTCCAATTGGTCCGGACTGGGACTGGAAAAAGACAATTTCTGCCCCTGCTGTCATGTCCTGGCTCCAGGCCTCAATGAACGTCTGGGGGTCATGCAGGATTGTCCCTCCAGGGCGGCCTGGCTGGTCCTAACAACATTTTTACTACTTTTTACCTTGTGAATAAAAGGAATCTTTAACCCTGTGAGTGCTCCATGCCATTATTTTCATATACAGAAAGTTTTTTTTTTACCAATAACTTTGGTGCAGTTTGATGAATCTTCACCAAATTTTCAAAAGCGTTAAACATTTCCGGGTGATCCGTCAAGTGGGGGCTGAGAAAAGGAGGGGGGCCCAAAACACTTCTTCCCCATTCTACGTCAATGGGATTTTTCACATTTTTTAACATGACTACAGCCTGAACCACTTAATTGAATTCTACCAAATTTGGCAGAAAGCTAGCTCTCGGTCAAGAAAGTGTGCTTTTTGTGATTTGATGTAAATTCCTTAAGTAGTTTTGGAGATATTTGAGTTTAAAAAATATAGAGATCTAGGGATGCAGATCCTCCGTGGATCAAACTGTCCCTGTGCTGATATCTGATTGACTTCCAGCACTTTAACAAGGAAGTGTTGTCAGCCATCTTGAGATTCGGCTACAGCTGAGTCCCACAATAAAAAGTGAAAAAGAAGAAAAGGGGCCAGATTAGGGTTACCCTGAGCTCCTTGCCTTGGTCTAGGGGTCCTCCTGGGACCCCACTAAGGCTAAAAAGCATTTTTTTTAATGTTGGGAAAATCTGCATATCCATGTATTTTTCTAACATTTTAAAAAACAAATGGTGGTCTCCTGCCCTTTTCTTTTCTTTTGCCCCTGTGTGGGCCAGTTCCTGGGGGCATTGGGGGCTTCGAAAAAGGAGAGGGGCTCATGGGGTCCCCCTCCTGTGGGCTTGTCTTAGCCCCAGGGACTGCCACCTTGTAAGAAAGTACCATCTTGCCTGGCATGTTACCCCCATATTTCACTGTATATATGTTGTTTTAGTCTATGTGTCACTGGGACCCTGCCAGCCAGGGCCCCAGTGCTCATAAGTATGTGCCCTGTATGTGTTCCCTGTGTGATGACTAACTGTCTCACTGAGGCTCTGCTAACCAGAACCTTAGTGGTTATGCTCTCTCTGCTTTCCAAATTTGTCACTAACAGGCTAGTGACCAATTTCACCAATTCACATTGGCATACTGGTACACCCATATAATTCCCTAGTATATGGTACTGAGGTACCCAGGGTATTGGGGTTCCAGGAGATCCCTATGGGCTGCAGCATTTCTTTTGCCACCCATAGGGAGCTCTGACAATTCTTACACAGGCCTGCCAGTGCAGCCTGAGTGAAATAACGTCCACGTTATTTCACAGCCATTTACCACTGCACTTAAGTAACTTATAAGTCACCTATATGTCTAACCTTTACCTGGTAAAGGTTGTGTGCTACGTTACTTAGTGTGTGGGCACCCTGGCACTAGCCAAGGTACTCCCACATTGTTCAGGGCAAATTCCCTGGACTTTGTGAGTGCGGGGACACCATTACACGCGTGCACTACACATAGGTCACTACCTATGTGTAGCTTCACAATGGTAACTCCGAACATGGCCATGTAACATGTCTATGATCATGGAATTGCCCCCTCAATGCCATCCTGGCATTGTTGGCACAATCCATGATCCCACGGGTCTCTACCACAGACCTGGGTACTGCCAAACTGCCTTATAAGTAATTTCATTAACTTTATTTCAGTAAGTAAAAACATACCATAAAAGTACAGTACAAACATAAAAAAAAAATGATTTTTAAGATTGGTAAAACACTAAAAATATAAGCACAATAAAGAATTAAAAAAAATAAAAGGAAGTTAAAATCCAAACAAAATAATCAGAATATATGTCTCCTAAAAATAGAATGTTCCACTCAACAAGGGCCCTATTCCCTGCGCCCATAGATGTTCGATAATACAATAAGACAATGTCTTTATACTAAAAATTGAGTACTAAAATCAGACATGAAGTGTCAATAAATATACATACATAGGTCTAAAAATTAGCTACCCAGTCTTATTCTTTAGAATTGCTAATCTAAGGCGCCAGATTGATTCGAGAAATTTTGCCACTGGCAAAACTACCTGGACAGATGAATCAGAGTTTAAAATTCTCTCAACATGAAGATAGGACCTGGCGCCTATAGGTTTGCAAAGCGGAATGACGCATTGGCGGTAGCAGGAGGCGTCGTCACTGGACTCCAGGGCAGGAGCCCTTTAAATAAACTTCGCGCTCTCGCGGGACGCACATTGGCGGTAGCAGGAGGCGACGTCACTGGACTCCAGGGCAGGAGCCCTTTAAATAAACTTCGCGCTCCCGCTATCGCGGGACGCGCATTGGCGGTAGCAGGAGGCGGCGTCACTGGACTCCAGGGCAGGAGCCCTTTAAATAAACTTTGCGCTCCCGCTATCGCGGGACGCGCGCGGGCGGGCCCGTCCTTCGCCCGTCAGCGCCTGGAAGAGGCTGGGCTGAGCCACACTCCTTAATTTTTGTTTTTGTGTTGTGCTGACCAGCGGTGCTGAGTAAGTTTTTTTCCTTTTTTCTTTTCTTTATTTTCTATCTAGCATGGGAAAGCGCAAGGTTCGCTCTAGCCCCAACCCAGCTATAGTCAAATCCAAAACCTCCAAATCGTAACGCAAATCCATTCCAATTGTGTCTCTAGAGAAATTGACAATTTAATTGAGGAAGTGGAATCCATCCTTAAGGAAAAAGAGGGCAGTGCCTGCAAGAGACTGAAATCAGGATCTTTAATTTCCGTTTTTAACAACCGGCCCCAACAACCCTACTGATACACAGCCTCAGAAAATTTTAGCCTATGTTTCTGTCCCTCACAGCTTGTCTTGTCTGGCCAACTCTTCGTCTTCACCTGGTATTGGTTCCAATTTGGAAGTAATTCCTTCTGTCTCCATTCTTAATGGGATTCCATGTACAAATCGGTTCTCTGTTTTGGACCAACCAGAATTGGCGAGTGCCAAACAGTCTTTGCCTTCTGTGCCTTCTAAATCCAATTGTGATCCACCTAGCGATGATGTCTTAATACTGGTATCTAGTCTAAAGTGTGAAGTTGGGGAATTGAAGAGTCTTTTATTTGAGGTCCTCAAACTCCTTAAAAAGTCTGACCTAACCCCTCAGTGCATCTCGAATCCAGTGCCACCACAAGTTTCTCAGCCTTCGGTTCCTGTTGCCCTGCCAGTAGATTCTCCACTGTCACGGGAAACTGACAAGGGTCCCAGTTATAGTCCTCATTATGGAAATCAATCGACCACAGTTCTAGCGAATTCGTCATTCTCTCCTCTTAATCCGGGTCATTCTGTGGCCCATTTTATTTACGTGCCCAACCAAAATTGCATCATACGAGGGAAGACACTTCTTCTCTTATTAATAAGATGTCGTATTGGATTCGCCACACTAGGGGTTGTGGCTCCATCATCCACGCTGATATTGTTTTTGCTTCTTGTGTGCGAGGCCCTGGTGGGCGGGACATTATTAAACTTTATCTCACCAGCCCCGCTTTAGTTAAGGGGATTTTGCAGATGGAAGCTCGTAACTTATCAAGAACAGACTCTGATATACTTTTTAGAGATAGTTTGCCTGTTACGGGTCACAAGATCACGTCCTCTCGTCCACCTAGAGCCAAGCCAATTTTTCGAAATGCTCCTGTTTCAACTGTTCCCCCCGGCTCGTTGCCTTTCCTTGGCGATGGGGCTGCTCTGGTCTGCAACATCAAAGGTACTTTCATACGAGACCCCGTCACCCCAGGGGAGACATCAGATGTGGATTGACTACGCCATCCTAATTTTTGCAAACATAGCGTTCCATGTGTCCAGGTAGCGCCACTTCCAAGATTTTCATTTGGCTTGGGTGCCAATATTATAGGGGCTTCATCTTGCATTACTACCGGGACTTCCAATTCAGTTCCCGACGTTGACTCTTGTACGCCAGTTTGCAGCACTATATCAAGGAAATTACTGTCTTGGAACGTGGCTGGCATCAAGAGCAAATTATCTGATCCGGACTGGGGGGCTTATGTTGAATCTTTTTCCATATGCATGTTTCAGGAAACTTGGTCTACGGATTGGGTGTACAGGCAAGGCTATTGTTTTACTAAAAAGGCGATCCAGTCCTCTAGGGGAAGGGCGATTGGGGGTCTATGTACTTGGGTCAAGCTGACTGAGGTGGGCAGGGTAAAGGAAATTGCTGTCGATTCTTGCGATATTCTTGCAATAGCAATATGGCCTATCTCAGGTACTCCGGTGTTATGCATTAATATTTATAACAGACCAGGCCCTTCTAACCATCAGTCTGATACTATTCATATGTTGCATAATCTTTTATCTGACCTTCTTTTTAAATACTGTGTTATTATTGCAGGTGATTTTAACGCCCAAATTGAATTCGACTCAGCTTTCGCTGAGTCTATCCAGGCTGAAGATGAAGTATGGAATCTCCCCCCGCTTTTAACCCAACCAGTGTCATGTACTCCTCCCCCTAGGGTGTTGCAGATAATAGACCTTGTAGTAACATATGGCCTTCGTTTTGGAAATGGTCGATTTTCAAATGACAACCTTGTCAGACCTACCTTTTTCAGAGGCCCCTATAGCAGCACTCTGGATTACGTTATTTTTGATCTGCGAGTCTGGCATTTTATAATCAATGTAGAGGTGGGTTCTCGGTGCACTAGTGACCATGCCCCTTTACAAACTGAATATAATGCAACTCTTTTTATAGGGCTCACTCCACCTCATGGTTTGGATGTTCCCAATGATTTGCTGGAACTACCCAGCAATAGGTGCGTGGTTAGATGGATTTCGTTTTCGAAATCCAATCTGCTTAATGATAAGTTCCGCACCTTAGTTTCCTGCCACCAGCTCTTTGATGACCTTACTGTTCTATCTCCCTCAGAAGTTATGTCCTCTCATGTGGCTCTTTTTGCAGACCTTAAGGAGCTTTTTACTAAACCTCCTACAACCCAAAACATTTCTTCTTTGCCTAATTGTAAATGGTTTGATAAGGAGTGTTGGGAGGCCAAGAGCCTTTTGTCTAAAGCTTTAAAGCTAAAGAGCTGGGACGCCATTACACATGCGAGAAGAAACTATGCTTCTACTTGCAAGTCATCTAAACTTAAATATGAGAAAAATCTATGGGAGTGTCTTGCGGAGGTGGCTAGTGCTCGTGATGCCAAACTTTTCTGGACCTTGGTCTCACGTAGAGACCCCGCCCTTTCATCTATTCCTGAATGCCACATTGATGCAGAAACTTGGCTCTCCCACTTTCGGGAACTCTGTGGGTCCTGCCCCGATTTGAACAACACTCCTACTGATTCTTTATTGTGTCTCCCCCCTGTGCCGCCCTTTACCCTAAAGGAAACAGAGCTGGCAATTCGTGCCCAAAGAACAGGGAAGGCTCCCGGCTCAGACAGTGTTCCATCGGACTTGTATAAATCAGACTTATCCGTTTGGACCGGTACATCAATAGGTTATCGAACATTGTTTTGACAACTCGATCTCACCCAGACTTGTGGAAGGTGGCTATTCTCGTCCCCATTCACAAAAAACGAGATAAGAGTTCCCCTGGGAACTATAGGCCGATTAGTCTATTAGACAAATTGCAAAAAATATTCTCCTTCTAGTTGTTATCCAGATTAAAATACTGGATAACAAAAAATCAGGTTTTAAGTCATCTCCAGGCTGGAGTTCGGGACAAGGTTTGTACCATCGATCAGGTCTTCCGTTTTACTACCATCAAGTGGAAGATCGTAGACGCAGACACAGGCCATTTATTTGTGGCCTTTGTTGATTTGAAATCTGCGTTTGACCTTGTCCCGCGTGTTAAGCTTTGGGAGGTCCTGAGCAATGCTGGAGTTCCGGGTTCTATGATTAATATTATCAAAGATTTTTATTCTGATAACTATGCCAGAGTTCGCTGGGGTTCGGCTGGCGACCTGACCCCAGCTTTTCCTACAGCACGAGGTGTGAGGCAGGGGTGCGTTCTTGCGCCTACCCTATTCTTACTGTTTATTAATGCATGTATCCCATACCTCTTAGATTGCCATGGCGATGCCCCGAATTTGGGTGGGCAGAAGTTCCCCTGTCTTCTGTTCGCAGATGACACCCTGTTACTCTTACGAACTGCCATGGGTCTTTCCCGATTGCTCTCCTGATTTTCGGAGTTTTGCAAGGACCATGGGTTGGAAATCAACTCAGCAAAAACTAAATATATGGTCTTTGGGGACAATAGGTGCAAAATGAAGAGGCCGGTATACCTAGATGGCGCTCCCTTGGAAAGAGTAGGCACCTTCAACTATTTAGGTATCAAATTGGAAGATTCACACCTTTGGCATGCACACCGCCAGAAATCTTTATTGTGCCTGAAGCAAAGGGCGGGTGGCATCGTAAGATTTGCTTCTAGATCTCTCAAATTTTCAATGTCTCACGCCCTTGAAATATACAAATCTCAAGCCCGGGGTGGGGGGGGCCCTATTTGGTGCCGAACTTTGGGGCCATTGTAATCTGGTGGATTTGGCAAGAGCGGAAAATCAATTTTTGAAACTGTTGTTAAAAGTTCCCTCCAGTACTCCATCTCTGCCCATCCGAATGGATCTAAATCTTTTTTCTATCTCGCAGATTGCTGCCTTAAGGACCTTGCTATATTGGATCCGGCTTTGGTCAACAGACACCCATTCTCCATTCCGCTGTGGGCTTCTCAAACTGGTGGGCAGTAACACTATAATCAAAACGAAATGGTGTGCTTATGTCAACGAGTCCTTAATCCATCTAGGTCTAGGGTCCTATTGGTTGGACCCATTTTCCATTCCTAAAAATGCTGTGCAGTTACTGACGGATGCTTTTTGGCATAATGTTCAGATTGTGCAATTGTAGGAAAGTACCATCTTGCCTGGTATGTTACCCCCATATTTCACTGTATATATGTTGTTTTAGTTGTATGTGTCACTGGGTCCCTGACAGCCAGGGCCCCAGTGCTCATAAGTGTGCCCTGAATGTGTTACCTGTGTTATGACTAACTGTCTCACTGAGGCTCTGCTATCCAGAACCTCAGTGGTTATGCTCTCTCATTTCTTTCCAAATTGTCACTAACAGGCTAGTGACCAATTTCACCAATTTACATTGGCACACTGGAACACCCTTATAATTCCCTAGTATATGGTACTAAGGTACCCTGGGTATTGGGGTTCCAGGAGATCCCTATGGGCTGCAGCATTTCTTTTGCCACCAATAGGGAGCTCTGACAATTCTTACACAGGCCTGCCACTGCAGCCTGAGTGAAATAACATCCACGTTATTTCACAGCCATTTACCAATGCACTTAAGTAACTTATAAGTCACCTATATGTCTAACCTTTACCTGGTAAAGGTTGGGTGCTACGTTACTTAGTGTGTGGGCACCCTGGCACTAGCCAAGGTACTCCCACATTGTTCAGGGCAAATTCCCTGGACTTTGTGAGTGCGGGGACACCATTACACGCGTGCACTACACATAGGTCACTACCTATGTGTAGCTTCACAATGGTAACTCCGAACATGGCCATGTAACATGTCTATGATCATGGAATTGCCCCCTCAATGCCATCCAGGCATTGTTGGCACAATCCCATGATCCCACGGGTCTCTACCACAGACCTGGGTACTGCCAAACTGCCTTTTCAGGGGTTTCACTGCAGCTGCTGCCAACCCCTCAGACAGGTTTCTGCCCTCCTGGGGTCCAGCCAGGCTTGGCCCAGGAAGGCAGAACAAAGGACCTCCTCAGAGAGAGGGTGTTACACCCTCTCCCTTTGGAAAAAGGTGTTAAGGCAGGGGAGGAGTAGCCTCCCCCAGCCTCTGGAAATGCTTTCATGGACACAGAT
Source organism: Pleurodeles waltl (assembly GCF_031143425.1). Taxonomy (NCBI): domain Eukaryota; kingdom Metazoa; phylum Chordata; class Amphibia; order Caudata; family Salamandridae; genus Pleurodeles; species Pleurodeles waltl. The sequence continues at coordinate 855,155,264 of NC_090444.1, forward strand.
GGTGCCCATTTCTGCATAAGCCAGTCTACACCGGTTCAAGGACCCCTCAGCCCAGAGCTCCTCCAGTGTGCTCCAGACCTCTGCCATCTTGGAAACAGAGGTGCTGCTGGCACACTGGACTGCTCTGAGTGGCCAGGGCCAGCAGGTGACGTCAGAGACTCCTTCTGATAGTCTCCTTCAGGTGTTGCTAGCCTATCCTCTCTCCTAAGTAGCCAAACCCTCTTTTCTGGCTATTTAGGGTCTCTTCTTTGGGGAATTCCTTAGATAACGAATGCAAGAGCTCATCAGAGTTCCTCTGCATCTCTCTCTTCACCTTCTGCCAAGGAATCGACTGCTGACCGCGTTGGAAGCCTGCAAAACTGCAACAAAGTAGCGAAGACGACTACTGCAACTCTGTAACACTGATCCTGCCGCCTTCTCGACTGTTTTCCTGGTGGTGCATGCTGTGGGGGTAGTCTGCCTCCTCTCTGCACTAGAAGCTCCGAAGAAATCTCCTGTGGGTCGACGGAATCTTCCCCCTGCAACCGCAGGCACCAAAGAACTGCATCACCGGTCCCCTGGATCTCCTCTCAGCACAACGAGTGAGGTCCCTTGAATCCACCAACTATGTCCAAGTGACTCCCACAGACCAGTCACTCTTCAGTCCAAGTTTGGTGGAGGTAAATCCTTGCCTCCCCACGCCAGACTGCATTGCTGGGAACTGCGTCTTTTGCAGCTACTCTGGCTCCTGTGCACTTTTCCAGGATTTCCTTTGTGCAAAGCCAAGCCTGGGTCCACAGCACTCTAACCTGCATTGCATGACCTCCTGAGTTGTCCTCCGGCGGCGTGGGACTCTCTTGTGCAACTTCGGGTGAGCACCGTTTCACTCCACTTTGTAGTGCCTGTTCCGGCACTTCTCCGGGTGCTGCTTGCTTCTGAGAAGGCTCCTTGTCTTGATGGACGCCCCCTCTGTCCCCTCACGCAATTTGCAACATCCTGGTCCCTCCTGGGCCACAGCAGCATCCAAAAATTCTAAACTGCAAGCTTGCAGCTAGCAAGGCTTGTTTGCAGTCTTTCTGCAGGAAAACACATCTGCACGACTCTTCTTGACGTGGGACATCCATCCTCCAAAGGGGAAGTTTCTAGCCCTTGTCGTTGCTGCAGAATCCTCAGCTTCTACTGCCTAGTAGCAGCTTCTTTGCACCCACAGCTGGCATTTCCTGGGCATCTGCTCACTCTCGACTTGATCGTGACTTTTGGACTTGGTCCCCTTGTTCCACAGGTACTCTCGTCTGGAAATCCATCGTTGTTGCATTGCTGGTGTTGGTCTTTCCTGCAGAATTCCCCTATCACGACTTCTGTGCTCTTTGGGGAACTTTAGTGCACTTTGCACTCACTTTTCAGGGTCTTGGGGTGGGCTATTTTTCTAACCCTCACTGTTTTCTTACAGTCCCAGCGACCCTCTACAAGGTCACATAGGTTTGGGGTCCAATTGTTGTTCACATTCCACTTTTGGAGTATATGGTTTGTGTTGCCCCTATCCCTATGTGTCCCTATTGCATCCTATTGTAACTATACATTGTTTGCACTGTTTTCTAATACTATACTGCATATTTTTGGTATTGTGTACATATATCTTGTGTATATTTGCTATCCTCATACTGAGGGTACTCACTGAGATACTTTGGCATATTGTCATAAAAATAAAGTACCTTTATTTTTAGTATATCTGTGTATTGTGTTTTCTTATGATATTGTGCAAGTGACACTAGTGGTACTGTAGGAGCTTCACTCGTCTCCTAGTTCAGCCTAAGCTGCTCTGCTAAGCTACCATTATCTAGCAGCCTAAGCTGCTAGACACCCTATACACTAATAAGGGATACCTGGGCCTGGTGCAAGGTGTAAGTACCCCTTGGTACTCACTACAAGCCAGTCCAGCCTCCTACATTGGTTGTGCAGCGGTGGGATAAGTACTTTGCAACTACTTACCACTTTTGTCACTGTACTTTTCATAAGAGAAAAAAATACAAAACAAGTTCAGTGTATGTACACCTAACCAAAAGGTTTTGCTTTTCTCCTTTCACTTCTTTGCTAAAGTGCTGAAAAGTACTTCTAAACTTTCTAAAAAGTTCTTAAAAAGTTTTAAAAGTTTTTTTCTGTCTTTCAAAAAGTTCTGAAAAACTTTTTCTCACTTTTTCTATCACTTAAACACTTTCTAAAATGTCTGGCACAGGCCAAACTGTTGATCTGTCCAAACTTGCTTATGATCACCTTAGCTGGAAAGGAGCAAGGAGTCTCTGCATAGAAAGAGGTTTAAGTGTAGGGAAGAATCCCCCTATAGAACTGTTGGTTAATATGCTTGTTGAACAGGATAAGGTCAGAGGTGGCACTTCTGTTGAAAAGTTAGCTGATGGTTCCCAATCTGACCCTGGAGCACCCCTAGCAAAAGATTTAGAAGGGAAACTTCCTAGCTTGCCCATTAGCAGACAACCTAGCATAGCTGGTACTGATGTAGAGTCACATCATACAGATAGTGTGGTCTCACATCACAGTAAGAGTATTCCTTCCCATCATAGTAGAAGTGCTGTTTCTGTTAGTCAAGCTTTTAGGGTGCCATCTGTTAGGGACAGGTCTCCCTCTGTTCATTCTCACCATACTTCTATTTCAAGGCATGTCCCTCCCACCCACCCTGATGACAGAATGTTAGAAAGGGAGCTCAATAGATTGAGAGTGGAACAATCCAGGCTGAAGCTCAAGAAGCAACAGCTGGATTTAGATAGACAGTCCTTAGAAATTAAAAGAGAAAGACAGAAAATTGGGTTGCAAACCCATGGTAGCAGCAGCAGTATTCCCAATAGTCATCCTGCAAGAGAGCATGATTCCAGGAATCTGCAAAAGATAGTTCCCCCTTATAAGACATTAACAAGTGGTTTGCTGCACTTGAAAGGGCCTGTGTTGTACAGGATGTCCCTCAAAGGCAGTGGGCTGCTATCCTATGGCTATCATTTAGTGGAAAGGGTAGGGATAGGCTCCTTACTGTGAAAGAAAGTGAAGCCAATGATTTCAAAGTTCTTAAGAATGCACTCCTAGATGGTTATGGCTTAACCACTGAACAGTACAGGATGAAGTTCAGAGAAACCAAAAAGGAGTCTTCACAAGACTGGGTAGACTTTGTTGACCATTCAGTGAAGGCTTTGGAGGGGTGGTTACATGGCAGTAAAGTTGCTGATTATGAAAGCCTGTATAACTTAATCCTGAGAGAGCATATTCTTAATAATTGTGTGTCTGATTTGTTGCACCAGTACCTAGTGGACTCTGATCTGACCTCTCCCCAAGAATTGGGAAAGAAGGCAGACAAATGGGTCAGAACAAGGGTGAACAGAAAAGTTCATACAGGGGGTGACAAAGATGGCAAGAAGAAGGATGGTAAGTCTTCTGACAAGGGTGGGAACAAATCTAAAAATGAGTCTTCATCATTCCCACAAAAACACTCTGGTGGGGGTGGTGGGCCCAAATCCTCTTCAAATCAAAACAAAGAAAAGAAACCATGGTGCTATTTATGTAAAATAAAAGGCCATTGGACAACAGATCCCAGTTGTCCAAAGAAAAGCACCAAGCCTCCTACCACTACAACCCCTACTGCTACACCTAGTGCCCCTAGTAATAGCAGTGGTGGTGGGAGCAAACCTACTAATAGCCAATCCAAGGGAGTAGCTGGGCTCACTTTTGGTAACTTAGTTGGGGTTGGTCTGATTAGGGAGACCACAGAGGCTGTGTTAGTCTCTGAGGGGGCGATTGATTTAGCCACCTTGGTTGCTTGTCCCCTTAACATGGATAAGTACAAGCAACTACCCCTAATAAATGGTGTTGAGGTTCAGGCCTACAGGGACACAGGTGCCAGTGTTACAATGGTAATAGAGAAACTGGTCCACCCTGAACAACACCTACTTGGTCACCAGTACCAAGTAACCAATGCTCATAACAACACCCTTAGCCACCCCATGGCTGTTGTGAATCTCAACTGGGGGGGGGGTTACTGGCCCAAAGAAAGTTGTGGTTGCCTCAGATTTACCTGTAGACTGTCTATTAGGAAATGATTTAGAGACATCAGCTTGGGCAGAAGTGGAGTTGGAGGCTCATGCAGCAATGCTGGCCATTCCAGGGCATATTTTTGCTTTGACCAGGGCTCAGGCCAAAAAGCAAAAAGGACAGGGTGACTTGGATCCTGGAAGAATGGACCAAGTGCTCCCTAAAGCTAGGGTTAGCAAACGTAAAACACTACCTACTATCCCTCACTCTACAGTGGATTCTTCTTCTGAGGAAGAAGAATTTCCACCCTGTGCAGAACCTACATCAGAGGAGCTGGAAGCAGACACTGCTGAGCTTTTGGGTGAAGGGGGGCCTGCCAGGGAGGAGCTGAGTGTGGCACAGCAGACCTGTCCCACACTAGAGGGTCTAAGGCAGCAAGCTGTCAAACAAGCAAATGGGGATGTCAGTGACTCTCACAGAGTTTACTGGGAGGACAACCTCTTGTACACTGAAGCAAGGGATCCAAAACCTGGAGCTGCCAGGAGATTGGTGATTCCTCAGGAGTACAGAAAGTTCCTCCTAACTCTAGCCCACGACATTCCCTTAGCTGGACATTTGGGGCAAATGAAAACTTGGGACAGGCTTGTTCCCTTGTTTCATTGGCCTAAAATGTCAGAGGACACAAAGAATTTTGTAAGTCCTGTGAAACCTGTCAAGCCAGTGGCAAGACAGGTGACACTCCAAAGGCACCCCTTATTCCACTGCCTGTGGTTGGGGTTCCCTTTGAAAGGGTAGGGGTTGACACAGTTGGCCCCCTTGACCCTCCTACTGCTTCAGGCAATAGGTTTATCTTGGTGGTAGTGGACCATGCCACCAGATATCCTGAAGCAATTCCTCTAAGGACCACTACAGCTCCTGCAGTGGCAAAGGCCCTCCTGGGAATCTTTTCCAGGGTGGGCTTCCCAAAAGAGGTGGTATCAGACAGGGGAAGCAATTTCATGTCTGCTTACTTAAAGGCCATGTGGAAGGAGTGTGGTGTGACATACAAGTTCACTACACCCTATCATCCACAAACAAATGGACTGGTGGAGAGATTTAACAAAACTCTCAAAGGCATGATTATGGGACTCCCTGAAAAACTCCGCAGGAGATGGGATAGCCTTTTACCATGCCTCCTTTTTGCTTACAGGGAGGTACCCCAGAAAGGAGTGGGCTTCAGCCCCTTTGAACTCCTATTTGGTCACCCTGTGAGAGGTCCTCTAACACTTGTTAAGGAGGGTTGGGAACAACCTTTAAAAGCTCCAAAGCAAGACATAGTGGACTATGTACTTGGCCTCAGATCAAGGATGGCTGAGTACATGAAAAAGGCCAGTAAAAACCTTCAGGCCAGCCAAGAGCTCCAGAAGCAATGGCATGACCAGAAGGCTGTTTTGGTTCAGTACAAACCAGGGCAGAAAGTGTGGGTCTTGGAGCCTGTGGCCCCAAGAGCACTCCAAGATAAATGGAGTGGACCCCACATAATTGTTGAGAAGAAGGGTGAAGTCACCCACTTAGTTGACTTTGGCACTGCCAGGAGTCCCCTTAGGGTGCTCCATGTCAATCGCCTGAAACCCTACTATGACAGGGCTGATCTCACCCTGCTCATAGCAACTGATGAGGGACAGGAAGAAGAGAGTGACCCTCTCCCTGATCTCTTCTCTTCCACAGAACAAGATGCTCTAGTGGAAGGTGTAGTACTGGCAGATTGTCTTACTGCTGAGCAGAAAGACCACTGCATAAATCTCCTGGATCAGTTTTCTGAACTCTTCTCTACTGTGCCAGGGACCACTTCTTGGTGCGAGCACACTATAGATACTGGAGACAGCTTGCCTGTCAAAAGTAAGATCTATAGGCAGCCTGACCATGTCAGAGACTGCATAAAGCAAGAGGTGCAGAAAATGCTTGAACTAGGAGTGGTTGAGCACTCTGAAAGTCCATGGGCCTCTCCTGTGGTACTTGTACCAAAACCTCATTCCAAAGATGGAAAGAAGGAAATGCGGTTTTGTGTTGACTACAGAGGTCTCAACCAGGTAACCAAAACTGATGCTCACCCTATACCCAGGGCAGATGAGCTCATAGATACACTGGCATCTGCCAAGTATCTAAGCACTTTTGATTTGACTGCAGGGTATTGGCAGATCAAATTATCAGAAGATGCAAAAGCAAAAACTGCATTTTCAACCATTGGAGGCCATTACCAATTCACAGTAATGCCTTTTGGATTGAAAAATGCACCTGCCACTTTTCAGAGGTTGGTGAACACAGTCCTGCAAGGGCTGGAAGCTTTTAGTGCAGCATATCTAGACGATATAGCTGTCTTTAGCTCCAGCTGGGATGATCACCTGGTCCACCTATGGAAAGTTTTGGAGGCCCTGCAAAAGGCAGGCCTCACTATCAAGGCTTCAAAGTGCCAGATAGGGCAGGGGAAGGTGGCTTATCTGGGACACCTGGGTGGTGGAGAACAGATTGCACCACTTCAGGGGAAAATCCAAACTATTATAGATTGGGTTCCCCCTACTAATGAGACTCAGGTGAGAGCCTTTTTAGGCCTCACTGGGTACTATAGGAGGTTCATAAAGAACTATGGCTCCATTGCAGCCCCTCTTAATGACCTCACATCCAAGAAAATGCCTAAGAAGGTATTATGGACAGCAAACTGTCAGAAAGCTTTTGAGGAGCTGAAGCAGGCCATGTGCTCTGCACCTGTCCTTAAAAGCCCCTGTTACTCCAAATAATTCTTTGTCCAAACTGATGCATCTGAATTAGGGGTAGGGGTAGGGGCAGTCTTATCACAACTTAATTCTGAGGGCCAGGATCAACCTGTTGCTTTTATCAGCAGGAGGTTGACCCCTAGAGAAAAGCGTTGGACTGCCATAGAGAGGGAGGCCTTTGCTGTGGTCTGGGCACTGAAGAAGTTGAGCCCATACCTGTTTGGCACTCACTTCATTGTTCAGACAGACCACAAACCTCTACTTTGGCTAAAACAAATGAAAGGTGAAAATCCTAAATTGTTGAGGTGGTCCATATCCCTACAGGGAATGGACTATACAGTGGAACATAGACCTGGGAGTACCCACTCCAATGCAGATGGACTCTCCAGATATTTCCACTTAGACAATGAAGACCCATCAGGTAATGACTAGTCTTATTGTCTTTCGTTTGGGGTAGGGTTGTGTAGGAAAGTACCATCTTGCCTGGCATGTTACCCCCATATTTCACTGTATATATGTTGTTTTAGTTGTATGTGTCACTGGGACCCTGCCAGCCAGGGCCCCAGTGCTCATAAGTGTGCCCTGAATGTGTTACCTGTGTTATGACTAACTGTCTCACTGAGGCTCTGCTATCCAGAACCTCAGTGGTTATGCTCTCTCATTTCTTTCCAAATTGTCACTAACAGGCTAGTGACCAATTTCACCAATTTACAATGGCACACTGGAACACCCTTATAATTCCCTAGTATATGGTACTAAGGTACCCAGGGTATTGGGGTTCCAGGAGACCCTATGGGCTGCAGCATTTCTTTTGCCACCCATAGGGAGCTCTGACAATTCTTACACAGGCCTGCCGCTGCAGCCTGAGTGAAATAACATCTACGTTATTTCACAGCCATTTACCAATGCACTTAAGTAACTTATAAGTCACCTATATGTCTAACCTTTACCTGGTAAAGGTTGGGTGCAAAGTTACTTAGTGTGTGGGCACCCTGACACTAGCCAAGGTTCTCCCACATTGTTCAGGGCAAATTCCCTGGACTTTGTGAGTGCGGGGACACAATTACACGCGTGCACTAAACATAGGTCACTACCTATGTGTAGCTTCACAATGGTAACTCCGAACATGGCCATGTAACATGACTATGATCATGGAATTGCCCCCTCAATGCCATGCTGGCATTGTTGGCACAATCCCATGATCCCACTGGTCTCTAGCACAGACCCGGGTACTGCCAAACTGCCTTTTCAGGGGTTTCACTGCAGCTGCTGCTGCTGCCAACCCCTCAGACAGGTTTCTGCCCTCCTGGGGTCCAGCCAGGCTTGGCCCAGGAAGGCAGAACAAAGGACTTCCTCAGAGAGAGGGTGTTACACCCTCTCCCTTTGGAAAAAGGTGTTAAGGCAGGGGAGGAGTAGCCTCCCCCAGCTTCTGGAAATGCTTTCATGGGCACAGATGGTGCCCATTTCTGCATAAGCTAGTCTACACCGGTTCAGGGACCCCTCAGCCCTGCTCTGGTGTGAAACTGGACAAAGGAAAGGGGAGTGACCACTCCCCTGACCTGCACCTCCCCTCGGAGGTGCCCAGAGCTCCTCCGGTGTGCTCCAGACCTCTGCCATCTTGGAAACAGAGGTGCTGCTGGCACACTGGACTGCTCTGAGTGGCCAGTGCCAGCAGGTGACGTCAGAGACTCCTTCTGATAGGCTCCTTCAGGTGTTGCTAGCCTATCCTCTCTCCTAAGTAGCCAAACCCTCATTTCTGGCTATTTAGGGTCTCTGCTTTGGGGAATTCCTTAGATAACGAATGCAAGAGCTCATCAGAGTTCCTCTGCATCTCTCTCTTCACCTTCTGCCAAGGAATCGACAGCTGACCGCGCTGGAAGCCTGCAAAACTGCAACAAAGTAGCGAAGACGACTACTGCAACTCTGTAACGCTGATCCTGCCGCCTTCTCGACTGTTTTCCTGGTGGTGCATGCTGTGGGGGTAGTCTGCCTCCTCTCTGCACCAGAAGCTCCGAAGAAATCTCCCGTGGGTCGACGGAATCGTCCCCCTGCAACCGCAGGCACCAAAGAACTGCATCACCGGTCCCCTGGGTCTCCTCTCAGCATGACGAGCGAGGTCCGTTGAATCCAGCAACTCTGTCCAAGTGACTCCCACAGTCCAGTGACTCTTCAGTCCAAGTTTGGTGGAGGTAAGTCCTTGCCTCCCCACGCCAGACTGCATTGCTGGGAACCGCGTCTTTTGCAGCTACTCCGGCTCCTGTGCACTTTTCCAGGATTTCCTTTGTGCACAGCCAAGCCTGGGTCCACAGCACTCTAACCTGCATTGCATGACCTCCTGAGTTGTCCTCCGGCGGCGTGGGACTCTCTTGTGCAACTTCTGGTGAGCACTGTTTCACTCCACTTCGTAGTGCCTGTTCCAGCACTTCTCCGGGTGCTGCTTGCTTTTGAGAGGACTCCTTTTCTTGCGGGACGCCCCCTCTGTCCCCTCACGCAATTTGCGACATCCTGGTCCCTCCTGGGCCACAGCAGCATCCAAAAACCCTAAACTGCAAGCTTGCAGCTAGCAAGGCTTGTTTGCAGTCTTTCCGCAGGAAAACACTTCTGCACGACTTTTCACGATGTGGGACATCCATCCTCTAAAGGGGAAGTTTCTAGCCCTTGTCGTTCCTGCAGAATCCTCAGCTTCTACTGCCTAGTAGCAGCTTCTTTGCACCCACAGCTAAAATTTCCTGGGCATCTGCTCACTCTCGACTTGATCGTGACTTTTGGACTTGGTCCCCTTGTTCCACAGGTACTCTCGTCTGGAAATCCATTGTTGTTGCATTGCTGGTGTTGGTCTTTCCTGCAGAATTCCCCTATCACGACTTCTGTGCTCTTTGGGGAACTTTAGTGCACTCTGCACTCACTTTTCAGGGTCTTGGGGTGGGTTATTTTTCTAACCCTCACTGTTTTCTTACAGTCCCAGCAACCCTCTACAAGGTCACATAGGTTTGGGGTCCATTCGTGGTTCGCATTCCACTTTTGGAGTATATGGTTTGTGTTGCCCCTATCCCTATGTGTCCCCATTGCATCCTAATGTAACTATACATTGTTTGCACTGTTTTCTAATACTATACTGCATATTTTTGGTATTGTGTACATATATCTTGTGTATATTTGCTATCCTCATACTGAGGGTACTCACTGAGATACTTTGGCATATTGTCATAAAAATAAAGTACCTTTATTTTTAGTATATCTGTGTATTGTGTTTTCTTATGATATTGTGCAAGTGACCCTAGTGGTACTGTAGGAGCTTCACTCGTCTCCTAGTTCAGCCTAAGCTGCTCTGCTAAGCTACCATTATCTATCAGCCTAAGCTGCTAGACACCCTATACACTAATAAGGGATACCTGGGCCTGGTGCAAGGTGTAAGTACCCCTTGGTACTCACTACAAGCCAGTCCAGCCTCCTACAGCAATTTACTAAGATTGTCCCGCTGTCTATGTCTGATAGTTATTTATCAATCAAATGCCATTACGAATTCGAGCCCTTCATGGATATAGCACTATCCCCATTTGCGCGAGCTCTTTTTCTCAGATTCAGAATAGGGTCCCTCCCTTTGTGCTCCTTAACGTACAAATGGCTGTGTTCCACCAATAGATCCAAGTTCTGTCCGATGGGTTGTAAACGTGAAGAGTCTATCTCACATGTTTTCTTTCATTGCCATGCATATCACAAACAAAGAGCTCTTTGGATCATTCCGCTTTGCAAACCTATAGCAAAAAGAACTTATAAGTCACTTATATGTCTAACCTTCACCTGGTGAAGGTTGGGTGCAAAGTTACTTAGTGTGTGGGCACCCTTGCACTAGCCAAGGTACTCCCACATCGTTCAGGGCAAATTCCCCGGACTTTGTGAGTGCGGGGACACCATTACAAGTGTGCACTGTACATAGGTCACCACCTATGTACAGCGCCACAATGGTAACTCGGAACATGGCCATGTAACATGTCTAAGATCATGGAATTGTCAACCCAATGCCATTCTGGCATGATCCCCCGGGTCTCTAGCACAGAACCCGGCTACTTCCAAACTGCCTTTCCGGGGTTTCCACTGCAGCTGCTGCTGTTGCCAACCCCTCAGACAGGTTTCTGTCCTCCTGGGGTCCAGGCAGCCATGGCCCTGGAAGGCAGAACAAAGGACTTCCTCTGAGAGAGGGTGTAACACCCTCTCCCTTTGGAAATAGGTGTGAAGGCTGGGGAGGAGTAGCCTTCCCCAGCCTCTGGAAATGCTTTGATGGGCACAGATGGTGCCCATCTCTGCATACGCCAGTCTACACCGGTTCAGGGATCCCCCAGCCCTGCTCTGGCGCGAAACTGGACAAAGGAAAGGGGAGTGACCACTCCCCTGACCTGCACCTCCCAGGGGAGGTGCCCAGAGCTCCTCCAGTGTGTCCCAGACCTCTGCCATCTTGGAAACAGAGGTGTTTGTGGCACACTGGACTGCTCTGAGTATCCAGTGCCAGCAGGTGACATCAGAGGCTCCTTCTGATAGGCTCTTACCTCTCTTGGTAGCCAATCCTCCTTCCTAAGTAGCCAGACCTGCTTTTCTGGCTATTTAGGGTCTCTGCTTTGGGGATCTCACCAGATAACGAATGCAAGAGCTCACCAGAGTTCCTCTGCATCTCCCTCTTCACCTTCTGTTTTTCCTTGAGAATTCCTGTAGGAAAGTACCATCTTGCCTGGCATGTTACCCCCATTTTTCACTGTATATATGTTGTTTTAGTTGTATGTGTCACTGGGACCCTGGTAACCCAGGGCCCCAGTGCTCATAAGTGTGCCTGAATGTGTTACCTGTGTAGTGACTAACTGTCTCACTGACGCTCTGCTAACCAGAACCTCAGTGGTTATGCTCTCTCATTTCTTTCCAAATTGTCACTAACAGGCTAGTGACCATTTTTACCAATTTACATTGGCTTACTGGAACACCCTTATAATTCCCTAGTATATGGTACTGAGGTACCCAGGGTATTGGGGTTCCAGGAGATCCCTATGGGCTGCAGCATTTATTTTGCCACCCATAGGGAGCTCTGACAAGTCTTACACAGGCCTGCCACTGCAGCCTGAGTGAAATAACGTCCACGTTATTTCACAGCCATTTTACACTGCACTTAAGTAACTTATAAGTCACCTATATGTCTAACCTTTACCTGGTAAAGGTTAGGTGCAAAGTTACTTAGTGTGAGGGCACCCTGGCACTAGCCAAGGTGCCCCCACATTGTTCAGGGCCAATTCCCCGGACTTTGTGAGTGCGGGGACACCATTACACGCGTGCACTACATATAGGTCACTACCTATATGTAGCTTCACAATGGTAACTCCGAATATGGCCATGTAACATGTCTATGATCATGGAATTGCCCCCTCTATACCATCCTGGCATAGTTGGCACAATCCCATGATCCCAGTGGTCTGTAGCACAGACCCTGGTACTGCCAAACTGCCCTTCCTGGGGTTTCACTGCAGCTGCTGCTGCTGCTGCTGCCAACCCCTCAGACAGGCAGCTGCCCTCCTGGAGTCCAGCCAGGCCTGGCCCAGGATGGCGGAACAAAGGACTTCCTCTGAGAGAGGGTGTTACACCCTCTCCCTTTGGAAAATGGTGTGAAGGCAGGGGAGGAGTAGCCTCCCCCAGCCTCTGGAAATGCTTTCTTGGGCACAGATGTGCCCAATTCTGCATAAGCCAGTCTACACCGGTTCAGGGGACCCCTTAGCCCTGCTCTGGCGCGAAACTGGACAAAGGAAAGGGGAGTGACCACTCCCCTGACCTGCACCTCCCCTGGGAGGTGTCCAGAGCTCCTCCAGTGTGCTCCAGACCTCTGCCATCTTGGAAACAGAGGTGCTGCTGGCACACTGGACTGCTCTGAGTGGCCAGTGCCACCAGGTGACGTCAGAGACTCCTTGTGATAGGCTCCTTCAGGTGTTGCTAGCCTATCCTCTCTCCTAAGTAGCCAAACCCTCTTTTCTGGCTATTTAGGGTCTCTGTCTCTGGGGAAACTTTAGATAACGAATGCAAGAGCTCATCCGAGTTCCTCTGCATCTCTCTCTTCACCTTCTGCCAAGGAATCAACTGCTGACCGCGCTGGAAGCCTGCAAACCTGCAACATAGTAGCAAAGACGACTACTGCAACTCTGTAACGCTGATCCTGCCGCCTTCTCAACTGTTTTCCTGGTGGTGCATGCTGTGGGGGTAGTCTGCCTCCTCTCTGCACTAGAAGCTCCGAAGAAATCTCCTGTGGGTCTACGGAATCTTCCCCCTGCAACCGCAGGCACCAAAAAGCTGCATTACTGGTCCCTTGGGTCTCCTCTCAGCATGACGAGCGAGGTCCCTCGAATCCAGCAACTCTGTCCAAGTGACTCCCACAGTCCAGTGACTCTTCAGTCCAAGTTTGGTGGAGGTAAGTCCTTGCCTCACCTCGCTAGACTGCATTGCTGGGAACCGCGACTTTTGCAGCTACTCCGGCCTCCGTGCACTTCCGGCGGAAATCCTTTGTGCACAGTCCAGCCTGGGTCCATGCCACTCTAACCTGCATTGCACGACATCCTAAGTTGTTCTCCGGCGACGTGGGACTTCTTTGTGCGACTTCGGGTGAGCACCGTTTCACGCATCCTCGTAGTGCCTGTTTCTGGCACTTCTCCGGGTGCTACCTGCTGCTGAGAGGGCTCCTTGTCTTGCTCGACGTCCCCTCTACCTCCTGGTCCAATTTGCGACCTCCTGGTCCCTCCTGGGCCACAGCAGCATCCAAAAACGCTAACCGCACGATTTGCAGCCAGCAAGGCTTGTTGGCGTTCTTTTGGCGGGAAAACACTTTTGTACGACTCTACAGGGCAAGAGGGATCCGTCCTCCAAAGGGGAAGTCTCTAGCCCTTTTTGTTCCTGCAGAAACTGCAGCTTCTTCTGTCCAGTAGAAGCTTCTTTGCACCCGCAGCTGGCATTTCCTGGGCATCTGCCCATCTCTGACTTGCTTGTGACTTTTGGACTTGGTCCCCTTGTTCCACAGGTACCCTAATTGGAAATCCACAGTTGTTGCATTGTTGGTTTGTGTCTTTCCTGCATTATTCCTCTAACACGACTTCTTTGTCCTTAGGGGAACTTTAGTGCACTTTGCACTCACTTTTCAGGGTCTTGGGGAGGGTTATTTTTCTAACTCTCACTATTTTCTAATAGTCCCAGCGACCCTCTACAAGGTCACATAGGTTTGGGGTCCATTCGTGGTTCGCATTCCACTTTTGGAGTATACGGTTTGTGTTGCCCCTATCCCTATGTTTCCCCATTGCACCCTATTGTAACTATACATTGTTTGCACTGTTTTCTAAGACTATACTGCATATTTTTGCTATTGTGTATATATATCTTGTGTATATTTCCTATCCTCTCACTGAGGGTACACTCTAAGATACTTTGGCATATTGTCATAAAAATAAAGTACCTTTATTTTTAGTATAACTGTGTATTGTGTTTACTTATGATATTGTGCATATGACACTAAGTGGTACTGTAGTAGCTTCACACGTCTCCTAGTTCAGCCTAAGCTGCTCTGCTAAGCTACCATTATCTATCAGCCTAAGCTGCTAGACACCCTATACACTAATAAGGGATAACTGGGCCTGGTGCAAGGTGCAAGTACCCCTTGGTACTGACTACAAGCCAGTCCAGCCTCCTACATTGGTTGTGCAGCGGTGGGATAAGTGCTTTGAGACTACTTACCACTCTTGTCATTGTACTTTTCATAAGAGAAAAATATACAAAACAAGGTCAGTGTATATACACATAGCCAAAATGTTTTGCATTTCCTCTTTTCACTCTATTCTAAGTGCTGAAAAGTACTTCTAAACTTTCTAAAAAGTTCTAAAAAGTTTTAAAAGTTTTTTTTCTCTGTCTTTCTAAAAGCTCTGACAAACTTTTTTCTCTTTTTCTATCACTTTAACTATCTCTAAAAATGTCTGGCACAGGCCAAAATGTTGACCTGTCTAAGATTGCATATGATCACCTTAGCTGGAAAGGAGCAAGGAGTCTCTGCATAGAGAGAGGTTTGAGTGTAGGGAAGAATCCTTCCTTGGAACTGTTACTTAATATGCTTAGAGAACAGGATAAGGCTAAAAGTGCCCCATCAGTTGAAAAAGTAGCTAATGGTTCTCAATCTGATCCAGGGACTCCCCCAGTTAAAGGTTCAGGAAAGAAACTTCTTAGCCTTCCCATTACAAGACAGTCTAGCATAGTTGGTACAGAGGTTGAATCACACCATACTGATGGTGTACTCTCACATTATACTGTTAGCCAAGCTGTTAGGGTGCCCTCTGTAAGGGACAGGTCTCCTTCTGTCCATTCTCACCATACTTCTGTTTCAAGGAATGTCCCTCCCACCCACCCTGATGACAGATTGTTAGAAAGGGAGCTCAATAGATTGAGAGTGGAACAAACCAGACTGAAGCTCAAGAAGCAACAGCTGGATTTGGATAGACAGACTTTAGAAGTAGAGAAGGAGAGACAGAAACTGGGTTTAGAAACCCATGGTGGCAGCAGCAGTATTCCCCATAGTCATCCTGCAAAAGAGCATGATTCCAGGAATCTGCACAAGATAGTTCTCCCTTATAAGGAGGGGGATGACATTAACAAGTGGTTTGCTGCACTTGAGAGGGCCTGTGCTGTACAGGATGTCCCTCAAAGGCAGTGGGCTGCTATCCTATGGCTATCATTTAGTGGAAAAGGTAGGGATAGGCTCCTTACTGTAAAAGAAAATGAAGCTAATGATTACAACGTTCTTAAGAATGCACTCCTGGATGGTTATGGCTTAACCACTGAACAATACAGGATAAAGTTCAGAGAGACCAAAAAGGAGTCTTCACAAGACTGGGTTGATTTCATTGACCATTCAGTGAAGGCCTTGGAGGGGTGGTTACATGGCAGTAAAGTTACTGATTATGACAGCCTGTATAACTTGATCCTGAGAGAGCATATTCTTAATAATTGTGTGTCTGATTTGTTGCACCAGTACTTGGTGGACTCTGATCTGACCTCTCCCCAAGAATTGGGAAAGAAGGCAGACAAATGGGTCAGAACAAGGGTGAACAGAAAAGTTCATGCAGGGGGTGACCAAGATTGCAACAAAAAGAAGGATGGTAAGTCTTCTGACAAGGGTGGGGACAAATCTAAAAATGAGTCTTCATCAGGCCCACAAAAACACTCTGGTGGGGGTGGTGGGCCCAAATCCTCCTTTAATCAAAACAAAGAAAATAAACCATGGTGCTATTTATGTAAAGTAAAAGATCTGTTAGACGATACTGAGTTAATGTCGTGTAACGGATACTCCCTTAAATGGTCACAGATCGACCCTGACTTCTTCCTCAAGCAGCTATTAAGTAACTCGAAGCATGCTTTTGCAGATTGTCTAAGTGAGAACACAGATCCAGGACGATGTGTGAACGCTTTTATATCGATCCTGCAATCTATAAAGAAAGCCCTTACTACTAGAAGGGGTAACCTGGGAAAAAAAAGGGCTACTGGATGGTTTGATTATAACTGCTCACAAGCACATAGGAAACTGAAAAAGGTGCTAAAAGCCCCAATAAGATCGCTAACAGAGATACGAAAGTGCAGACAAGAATATAAAGCAGCAATGAAGGGAAGGAAATTGTCTTTGAAAAGAACCCTGTGGGAAACTCTACATACAGCTAGCCGTACAAAAGATAATATTCTTTTCTGGAAAACAATCAACTCACCTATGCTCGGGGACAGAGATTCCCGCAGAATGGAAATAGCGATCTCCGAAGAAGTCTGGATCGCACACTTTTCCAAAACATATGCCCGAGTCAGCAAGGAGAACCCTACATTACACGAACACGAGCAAGCCCCACAGCAATGCACTCGCCTGTTAATAACCCCTCAATTCAGCCTTAAGGAGATAGTGGAAGCAATATCTCTAAGTAAACCAGGAAAAGCCCCGGGCCCCGATGGCGTCCCGATAGATGTATATAAGGCCAATATCCACCTATGGGGCCCCCTATTAACGCAGTCATTGAGGGCCATCTGCACACAAGGTCCCCCACCATCTTGGCGAGATTCCAATATAATTCCTATATATAAAAAAGGTGACCGTCTTAACCCAGCCTGCTACAGACCTATCTCCCTGCTGGACTCAACAGCCAAACTAGCAGGGAGAATCATCCTGAACAGATTGCAAATTTGGGCAGAAGACAAGAGAGTCTTGTCTCCTGTCCAATACGGATTCAGGAAAGGCATTGGGACAGTGGAACAAAGCCTGAACCTAAGTATCATTATAGGAAAGTATACTAAGATCAGAGAAGGCAACTTGCACCTGGCATTCATTGACTTATCCTCAGCATTTGACTGCGTACTACATGACAAGTTATGGGACATCTTAACCAGCATGGGGGTAGATCCAGCAATAATCCAGTTTATACGAGACATGTATTCAGGGTGCAGAGCAAGAGTGAGGTACGGCCTAAAGGGGGAGAGCACCCGCCCTTTTGGCATATTTAGAGGCGTGCGCCAGGGCTGCGTCCTCGCCCCGTTCCTGTTCTCGTTGTATATAAACAACTTAGAAAATGTGCTGGTTAGTAATTGTAAAGATCTACCCCAAATAGGCAACCGTCCTGTCCCGGTCTTACTTTATGCAGATGACGCAGTTTTAATGGCCAGGACCCCGTTAGCCTTACAAAAACTACTAAATACTTGTATTACATTTATGTCACAATTGGGTCTTACTGTCAATTATTCAAAAACATTCATCATGAATTGTGGTGGGAAACGCGGCAAACCCTACAATATTACAACCGCGGAAGGGAGAGTAGAAACCGCAAGCACCTTTTCCTACCTGGGCATAATGTTCGACAATCAGGGCTCCTGGGTTAACTGTAGGAAGATAAAAAAATCCCAGCATATTAAAACAACGATGGCCTTAAGGTTTTTCTCTAAAAGAATAGGGGGGATTACCCCGCCAAACATGATAAAAATTTACAAAGCTAAGTGCATCCCAGCAGTCACGTATGGGTCCGGTATCTGGGGATACACAGACTGTAATCTGCTACAGACGGCTGAAAACGACTTTTTAAGATATATATTGATGGTACCAAAAGGCACATCATCATACATAATTCATTCAGAACTAGGATCCCCCTTTATCACCGACCTGATAAAGATCCAACCCTTACTGCTATGGCACAAAATTTGGACCTCGGAACACACTGAACTAAATAAGGCCATTTTGACCGACTGCATGGAGTCTACATACGCAACAAGGGTGCCATGGCTAAAATTCATCATGACTTTCTTTGAAAACATGGGCAACAAAGCTTATTACACAAATCCAGCTCTCCTGGAAACAATCTCTAGGAAAGACCTGAGTGCTATGGCACTAAAATATCTAGAAGATCTACGATGGGAGGTTGAATCAAAAAAGTCCACCGTCAGTCACAATCAAATAATCTTGTCAACGGAGGCTATTCAGCCTTATCTGATGAACGTGATAAATCCTCGCCATCGTTTTGTGCTCACTAGAATGAGGCTGGATATATTCCATCGTTTGGTGACCTTCCCAACCATGAATGATTGGAGCACCACCCTGAAGGCCTGCCCATGCGACGCAAAGGCACAACAAACCACATTCCATGTGGTTTTATTTTGCAAATTCTACGCTAAGCAAAGAAAGCGTCTAGTAGCCCCTCTCCTAAGGCTAATCAATCTCCCTCAGTGCCGCACCGCGTACACTTGCCTTCAGGTATTATCATCTATCGAAATGTGCAGAACCTTGGCCAATTTTTTATGCTCTGTATTAAGCACAAGAAAGTGCATGGGGGCTACCAACATAACTTGAACTATTTTAGATTATTTATTATTTTTTAATCTCTAAGATTTTAGCTTATCTTATTGTATTTTATTTATTGTTTATCAAAATGTAAATTATTGTTACTTTTATGACTTGTTGAAAGTCGAATAAAGTCCTTGTACTACACATGTAAAGTAAAAGGCCATTGGACAACAGATCCCAGTTGTCCAAAGAAAAGCACCAAGCCTCCTACCACTACAACCCCTACTGCTACCCCTAGTGTCCCTACTAATAGCAGTGGTGGTGGGAGCAAACCTACTAATAACCAATCCAAGGGAGTAGCTGGGCTCACTATTGGTAACTTAGTTGGGGTTGGCCTTGTTAGGGAGGCCACAGAGGGTGTGTTAGTCTCTGAGGGGGCTATTGACTTAGCCACCTTAGTTGCTTGTCATCTTAATATGGATAAGTACAAGCAGCTACCCCTAATAAATGGTGTTGAGGTTCAGGCCTACAGGGACACTGGAGCCAGTGTGAATATGGTCATAGAGAAACTGGTCCACCCTGAACAACACCTACTTGGTCACCAGTACCAAGTAACCGATGCTCACAACAACACACTTAGCCACCCCATGGCTGTGGTTAATCTCAACTGGGGGGGTTACTGGTCCAAAGAAAGTTGTGGTAGCTTCAGATTTACCTGTAGACTGTCTATTAGGGAATGATTTGGAGACATTAGCTTGGTCAGATGTGGAGTTGGAGGCCCATGCAGCAATGCTGGGCATCCCAGGGCAAATTTTTGCTTTGACAAGGGCTCAGGCCAAAAAGCAAAAAGGACAGGGAAGCTTGGATCCTGGAACAATGGACCAAGTGCTCCCTAAAGCTAGGGCTAGTAGAAGCAAACCACTTCCTACTATCCCTCTCTCTACAGTGGATTCAACTTCTGAGGAAGAAGAATTCCCTCCCTGTGCAGAACCTACACCAGAGGAGCTTCAAGCAGACACTGCTGAGCTTTTGGGTGAAGGGGGGCCTGCCAGGGAGGAGCTGAGTGTGGCACAGCAAACCTGTCCCACATTAGAGGGTATCAGACAGCAAGCTGTCAAACAGGCTAATGGGGATGTCAGTGACTCTCACAGAGTTTACTGGGAGGACAACCTATTGTACACTGAGCACAGGGATCCTAAACCTGGAGCTGCCAGGAGACTAGTGATTCCTCAGGAGTACAGAAAGTTCCTCCTAACTCTTGCACACGACATTCCCCTAGCTGGGCACCTGGGTCAAATGAAAACTTGGGACAGACTTGTTCCCTTGTTTCATTGGCCTAGGATGTCTGAGGACACAAAAGATTTTTGTAAGTCCTGTGAAACCTGATAAGCCAGTGGCAAAACAGGTGGCACCCCAAAGGCACCCCTTATTCCACTGCCTGTGGTTGGGGTTCCCTTTGAAAGGGTAGGGGTTGACATAGTTGGCCCCCTTGACCCTCCTACTGCTTCAGGCAATAGGTTTATCTTGGTGGTAGTGGACCATGCCACAAGATACCCTGAAGCAATTCCTTTAAGGACCACTACAGCACCTGCAGTGGCAAAGGCCCTCCTGGGAATATTTTCTACGGTGGGCTTCCCAAAGGAAGTAGTATCAGACAGAGGAAGCAATTTCATGTCTGCATACTTAAAGGCCGTGTGGAAGGAGTGTGGTGTAACTTACAAGTTCACAACACCCTATCATCCACAAACAAATGGACTGGTGGAGAGATTTAATAAAACTCTCAAAGGCATGATTATGGGTCTCCCTGAAAAACTCCGCAGGAGATGGGATATCCTTCTACCATGCCTCCTTTTTGCCTACAGGGAGGTACCCCAGAAAGGAGTGGGCTTCAGCCCCTTTGAACTTCTTTTTGGACACCCTGTTAGGGGTCCACTCACACTTGTAAAGGAGGGTTGGGAACAACCTTTAAAAGCTCCTAAGCAGGATATTGTGGATTATGTACTTGGCCTCAGATCAAGGATGGCTGAGAACATGAAAAAGGCCAGCAAAAACCTTCAAGTCAGCCAAGAGCTCCAGAAGCAATGGCATGATCAGAAGGCTGTTTTGGTTCAGTACCAACCAGGGCAGAAAGTGTGGGTCTTGGAGCCTGTGGCCCCAAGAGCACTCCAAGATAAATGGAGTGGACCCCACACAATTGTTGAAAAGAAGGGAGAAGTCACCTATTTAGTTGACTTAGGCACTGCCAGGAGTCCCCTTAGGGTGCTCCATGTCAACCACCTGACACCCTACTATGACAGGGCTGATCTCACCCTGCTCATGGCAACTGATGAGGGACAGGAAGCAGACAGTGATCCTCTACCTGATCTCTTCTCTTCCGCAGAACAAGATGCTCTTGTGGAAGGTGTAGTTTTGGCTGATTGTCTTACTGCTGAGCAGAAAGACCATTGCATAAATCTCCTAGATCAATTCTCTGAACTCTTCTCTACTGTGCCAGGTACCACTTCTTGGTGTGAGCACACTATAGATACTGGAGACAGTTTACCTGTCAAAAGTAAGATCTATAGGCAGCCTGACCATGTCAGGGACTGCATAAAGCAAGAGGTGCAGAAAATGTTAGAACTAGGAGTGGTTGAGCACTCTGAAAGTCCATGGGCTTCTCCTGTGGTACTTGTACCAAAACCCCATTCCAAAGATGGAAAGAAGGAAATGCGGTTTTGTGTAGACTATAGAGGTCTCAACTTGGTAACCAAAACAGATGCTCACCCTATACCCAGGGCAGATGAGCTCATAGATACACTGGCATCTGCCAAGTATCTAAGCACTTTTGATTTGACTGCAGGGTATTGGGAGATCAAATTGTCAGAAGATGCTAAACCTAAAACTGCATTTTCAACCATTGGAGGACGTTACCAGTTTACTGTAATGCCTTTTGGTTTGAAAAATGCACCTGCCACTTTTCAAAGGTTGGTGAACACAGTCCTGCAAGGGCTGGAAGCTTTCAGTGCAGCATATTTGGACGATATAGCTGTCTTTAGCTCCAGCAGGGATGATCTTTGGAAAGTTTTGGAGGCCCTGCAGAAGGCAGGCCTCACTATCAAGGCTTCAAAGTGCCAGATAGGGCAGGGGAAGGTGGTTTATCTGGGACACCTTGTTGGTGGGGAACAGATTGCACCACTTCAGGGGAAAATCCAAACAATTATTGATTGGGTTCCCCCTACCACTCAGACTCAGGTGAGAGCCTTCCTAGGCCTCACTGGGTATTACAGGAGGTTCATTAAGAACTATGGCTCCATTGCAGCCCCTCTTAATGACCTCACATCCAAGAAAATGCCTAAAAAGGTATTATGGACAGCAAACTGTCAGAAAGCTTTTGAGGAGCTGAAGCAGGCCATGTGCTCTGCACCTGTCCTGAAAAGCCCTTGTTACTCTAAAAAATTCTATGTCCAAACTGATGCATCTGAATTAGGAGTAGGGGCAGTCCTATCACAACTTAATTCTGAGGGCCAGGATCAACCTGTTGCTTTTATTAGTAGGAGGTTGACCCCTAGAGAAAAGGTGTTGGTCTGCCATAGAGAGGGAGGCCTTTGCTGTGGTCTGGGCTCTGAAGAAGTTGAGGCCATACCTGTTTGGCACTCACTTCATTGTTCAGACAGACCACAAACCTCTACTTTGGCTAAAACAAATGAAAGGTGAAAATCCTAAATTGTTGAGGTGGTCCATATCCCTACAGGGAATGGACTATACAGTGGAACATAGACCTGGGAGTAGCCACTCCAATGCAGATGGACTCTCCAGATATTTCCACTTAGACAATGAAGACTCATCAGGTCATGGCTAGTCTTATTGTCCTTCGTTTGGGGGGGGGTTGTGTAGGAAAGTACCATCTTGCCTGGCATGTTACCCCCATTTTTCACTGTATATATGTTGTTTTAGTTGTATGTGTCACTGGGACCCTGGTAACCCAGGGCCCCAGTGCTCATAAGTGTGCCTGAATGTGTTACCTGTGTAGTGACTAACTGTCTCACTGAGGCTCTGCTAACCAGAACCTCAGTGGTTATGCTCTCTCATTTCTTTCCAAATTGTCACTAACAGGATAGTGACCATTTTTACCAATTTACATTGGCTTACTGGAACACCCTTATAATTCCCTAGTATATGGTACTGAGGTACCCAGGGTATTGGGGTTCCAGGAGATCCATATGGGCTGCAGCATTTCTTTTGCCACCCATAGGGAGCTCTGACAATTCTTACAAAGGCCTGCCTCTGCAGCCTGAGTGAAATAACGTCCACGTTATTTCACAGCCATTTTACACTGCACTTAAGTAACTTATAAGTCACCTATATGTCTAACCTTTACCTGGTAAAGGTTAGGTGCAAAGTTACTTAGAGTGAGGGCACCCTGGCACTAGCCAAGGTGCCCCCACATTGTTCAGGGCCAATTCCCCGGACTTTGTGAGTGCGGGGACACCATTACACGCGTGCACTACATATAGGTCACTACCTATATGTAGCTTCACAATGGTAACTCCGAATATGGCCATGTAACATGTCTATGATCATGGAATTGCCCCCTCTATACCTGTGAGAAGGTAGCCTCTTTCTAGCCGTGTTACCCCCACTTTTGGCCTGTTTGTGAGTGTATGTCAGGGTGTTTGTCACTGTTTTCACTGTCTCACTGGGATCCTGATAGCCAGGCCTCAGTGCTCATAGTGAAAACACTATGTTTTCAGTATGGTTGTTATGTGTCACTGGGATCCTGCTGGTCAGGACCCCAGTGCTCATAGGTTTGTGGCCTATATGTATGTGTCACTGGGACCCTGTCACACAGGGCCCCAGTGCTCATAGGTGTGCATGTATATGTTCCCTGTGTGGTGCCTAACTGTCTCACTGAGGCTCTGCTAACCAGAACCTCAGTGGTTATGCTCTCTCATTACTTTTAAATTGTCACTAACAGGCTAGTGACCAATTTTACCAATTCACATTGGCTTACTGGAACACCCTTATAATTCCCTAGTATATGGTACTAAGGTACCCAGGGTATTGGGGTTCCAGGAGATCCCTATGGGCTGCAGCATTTCTTGTGCCACCCATAGGGAGCTCTGACAATTCTTACACAGGCCTGCCACTGCAGCCTGAGTGAAATAACGTCCACGTTCTTTCACAGCCATTTTACACTGCACTTAAGTAACTTATAAGTCACCTATATGTCTAACCTTTACCTGGTAAAGGTTGGGTGCAAAGTTACTTAGTGTGAGGGCACCCTGGCACTAGCCAAGGTGCCCCCACGTTGTTCAGAGCCAATTCCCTGAACTCTGTGAGTGCGGGGACACCATTACACGCGTGCACTACATATAGGTCACTACCTATATGTAGCTTCACCATGGTAACTCCGAATATGGCCATGTAACATGTCTATGATCATGGAATTGCCCCCTCTATGCCATCCTGGCATAGTTGGCACAATCCCATGATCCCAGTGGTCTGTAGCACAGACCCTGGTACTGCCAAACTGCCCTTCCTGGGGTTTCACTGCAGCTGCTGCTGCTGCCAACCCCTCAGACAGGCATCTGCCCTCCTGGGGTCCAGCCAGGCCTGGCCCAGGATGGCAGAACAAAGAACTTCCTCTGAGAGAGGGTGTGACACCCTCTCCCTTTGGAAAATGGTGTGAAGGCAGGGGAGGAGTAGCCTCCCCAGCCTCTGGAAATGCTTTGTTGGGCACAGAGGTGCCCAATTCTGCATAAGCCAGTCTACACCGGTTCAGGGACCCCTTAGCCCCTGCTCTGGCGCGAAACTGGACAAAGGAAAGGGGAGTGACCACTCCCCTGACCTGCACCTCCCCTGGGAGGTGTCCAGAGCTCCTCCAGTGTGCTCCAGACCTCTGCCATCTTGGAAACAGAGGTGCTGCTGGCACACTGGACTGCTCTGAGTGGCCAGTGCCACCAGGTGACGTCAGAGACTCCTGCTGATAGGCTCCTTCAGGTGTTAGTAGCCTATCCTCTCTCCTAAGTAGCCAAACCCTCTTTTCTGGCTATTTAGGGTCTCTGTCTCTGGGGAAACTTTAGATAACGAATGCATGAGCTCAGCCGAGTTCCTCTGCATCTCCCTCTTCACCTTCTGATAAGGAATCGACCGCTGACCGCGCTGGAAGCCTGCAAACCTGCAACATAGTAGCAAAGACGACTACTGCAACTCTGTAACGCTGATCCTGCCGCCTTCTCGACTGTTTTCCTGCTTGTGCATGCTGTGGGGGTAGTCTGCCTCCTCTCTGCACCAGAAGCTCCGAAGAAATCTCCCGTGGGTCGACGGAATCTTCCCCCTGCAACCGCAGGCACCAAAAAGCTGCATCTCCGGTCCCTTGGGTCTCCTCTCAGCACGACGAGCGAGGTCCCTCGAATCCAGCGACACCGTCCAAGTGACCCCCACAGTCCAGTGACTCTTCAGCCCAAGTTTGGTGGAGGTAAGTCCTTGCCTCACCTCGCTGGGCTGCATTGCTGGGAACCGCGACTTTGCAAGCTTCTCCGGCCCCTGTGCACTTCCGGCGGAAATCCTGTGTGCACAGCCAAGCCTGGGTCCACGGCACTCTAACCTGCATTGCACGACTTTCTAAGTTGGTCTCCGGCGACGTGGGACTCCTTTGTGCAACTTCGGCGAGCACCGTTTCACGCATCCTCGTAGTGCCTGTTTCTGGCACTTCTCCGGGTGCTACCTGCTTCAGTGAGGGCTCTTTGTCTTGCTCGACGTCCCCTCTCTCTGCAGGTCCAATTTGCGACCTCCTGGTCCCTCCTGGGCCCCAGCAGCGTCCAAAAACGCCAAACGCACGATTTGCGTGTAGCAAGGCTTGTTGGCGTCCATCCGGCGGGAAAACACTTCTGCACGACTCTCCAAGGCGTGGGGGATCCATCCTCCAAAGGGGAAGTCTCTAGCCCTTGTCGTTCCTGCAGTATTCACAGTTCTTCAGCCTAGTAAGAGCTTCTTTGCACCAACCGCTGGCATTTCTTGGGCATCTGCCCATCTCCGAGCTGCTTGTGACTTTTGGACTTGGTCCCCTTGTTCCACAGGTACCCTCAGTCAGGAATCCATCGTTGTTGCATTGCTGATTTGTGTTTTCCTTGCATTTTCCCTCTAACACGACTATTTTGTCCTTAGGGGAACTTTGGTGCACTTTGCACTCACTTTTCAGGGTCTTGGGGAGGGTTATTTTTCTAACTCTCACTATTTTCTAATAGTCCCAGCGACCCTCTACCAGGTCACATAGGTTTGGGGTCCATTCGTGGTTCACATTCCACTTCTGGAGTATATGGTTTGTGTTGCCCCTATCCCTATGTTTCCCCATTGCATCCTATTGTAACTATACATTGTTTGCACTGTTTTCTAAGACTATACTGCATATTTTTGCTATTGTGTATATATATCTTGTGTATATTTCCTATCCTCTTACTGAGGGTACACTCTAAGATACTTTGGCATATTGTCATAAAAATAAAGTACCTTTATTTTTAGTATAACTGTGTATTGTGTTTTCTTATGATATTGTGCATATGACACTAAGTGGTACTGTAGTAGCTTCACACGTCTCCTAGTTCAGCCTGAGCTGCTTTGCTAAGCTACCATTATCTATCAGCCTAAGCTGCTAGACACCCTATACACTAATAAGGGATAACTGGGCCTGGTGCAAGGTGCAAGTACCCCTTGGTACTCACTACAAGCCAGTCCAGCCTCCTACATTGGTTGTGCAGTGGTGGGATAAGTGCTTTGAGACTACTTACCACTCTTGTCATTGTACTTTTCATAAGAGAAAAATATACAAAACAAGGTCAGTGTATATACACATAGCCAAAAAGTTTTGCATTTCCTCTTTTCACTCTTTTCTAAGTGCTGAAAAGTACTTCTAAACTTTCAAAAAGTTCTTAAAAGTTTAAAAAGTTTTTTCTGTCTTTCCAAAAAGTTCTAAAAACTTTTTTCTCTTTATCTATCACTTTAACTCTCTAAAAAATGTCTGGCACAGGCCAAAAAGTTGAACTGTCCAAACTTGCATATGATCACCTTAGCTGGAAAGGAGCAAGGAGTCTCTGCATAGAGAGAGGTTTGAGTGTAGGGAAGAATCCTTCTTTAGAACTGTTAATTAATATGCTTAGAGTACAGGATAAGGCCATAAGTGCCCAATCTGTAGAAAAAGTAGCTAATGGTTCTCAATCTGATCCAGGGACTCCCCCAGGAAAAGGTTCAGGAAAGAAACTTCTCAGCCTGCCCATTACTAGACAGTCTAGCATAGTTGGTACAGAGGTTGAATCACATCATACTGATGATGTGCTCTCACATTATGCTGGTAGCCAAGCTGTTAGGGTGCCCTCTGTAAGGGACAGGTCTCCTTCTGTTCATTCCCATCATACCTCTGTATCTAGAAATGTCCCTCCCACCCACCCTGATGACAGATTGTTAGAAAGGGAGCTCAATAGATTGAGAGTGGAGCAAACCAGACTGAAGCTCAAGAAGCAACAGCTGGATTTGGATAGACAGTCTTTAGAAATAGAGAGGGAAAGACAGAAGATGGGTTTAGATACCCATGGTGGCAGCAGCAGTATTCCCCATAGTCATCCTGCAAAAGAGCATGATTCCAGGAATCTGCATAAGATAGTTCCCCCTTACAAGGAGGGGGATGACATTAACAAGTGGTTTGCTGCACTTGAGAGGGCCTGTGCTGTACAGGATGTCCCTCAAAGGCAGTGGGCTGCTATCCTATGGCTATCATTTAGTGGAAAAGGTAGGGATAGGCTCCTTACTGTGAAAGAAAATGATGCCAATAATTTTACAGTTCTTAAGAATGCACTCCTGGATGGTTATGGCTTAACCACTGAACAGTACAGGATAAAGTTCAGAGAGACCAAAAAGGAGTCTTCACAAGACTGGGTTGATTTCATTGACCATTCAGTGAAGGCCTTGGAGGGGTGGTTACATGGCAGTAAAGTTACTGATTATGAAAGCCTGTATAACACAATCCTGAGAGAGCATATACTTAATAATTGTGTGTCTGATTTGTTGCACCAGTACCTGGTAGACTCTGATCTGACCTCTCCCCAAGAATTGGGAAAGAAGGCAGACAAATGGGTCAGAACAAGGGTGAACAGAAAAGTTCATAAAGGGGGTGACAAAGATGGCAATAAGAAGAAAGATGGTGAAAAATCTCAAGATAAGCATGGGGATAAGGGTAAAACCAAAGATCCCACTTCAAATCTTAAACACTCTTCAGAGGGTGGGGATAAAACAAATTCTTCCTCTTCTTCTCAACCTGCACACATTAAAAAGCCTTGGTGCTTTGTGTGTAAAAACAGAGGCCATAGGCCAGGGGATAAGTCCTGTCCAGGTAAACCCCCTGTGCCTACCACCACTAATACATCAAGCTCTAGTGCCCCTAGCAGTAGTGGTACTAGTGGTGGGACTGCTGGCAACAGTCAAGCAAAGGGTGTAGTTGGGTTCACTTATGGGTCCATAGTGGAAACTGATGTAATCAGTCCCAAGACAGTTTCTGTCACACCTAGTGGCACTGGCCTTGCCACACTGGCTGCTTGTCCCCTTACAATGGATAAGTACAGGCAGACAGTTTCAATAAATGGTGTTGAGGCCTTGGCCTACAGGGACACAGGTGCCAGTTTCACTTTGGTGACTGAAAACCTAGTGCCTCCTGAACAACACATCATTGGACAACAGTATAAGATTATTGATGTCCATAACTCCACTAAGTTTCTTCCCTTAGCTATAATTCAGTTTAGTTGGGGTGGAGTTACTGGCCCTAAGCAGGTGGTGGTATCACCTAGCTTACCTGTAGACTGTCTCTTAGGTAATGACCTAGAGGCCTCAGGTTGGGCTGATGTAGAGTTTTATGCCCATGCAGCCATGCTGGGCATCCCTGAGGAATTGTTCCCTCTCATTTCAAGTGAAATGAAAAAGCAAAGGAGAGAAGGCCTGAAAACTCAGGATCCCTCTCCATCAACAGGTAAAAAGGGTATCACAGTATCCCCTAACCACCCTACCATTCAGGATACTATTCCTGTGGTGGGAGAAACCTCTCCTGGGGTGGCACCTGTTCCAAGGGAATCATCAGTTGACAAAACTGTACTCCCTGAGGTGGAAGTACCTCTCTGTGGGATAACTAACATTGGTGAGAAAAACAGCACCATTTTAGTTAACATGGAGCAGCCCTCCAACCCTCCCAGAGAAACTTTAGTGCAGAAACCCTGCACTACCTCACAACACTTAGGACAGCATCCCTGCCCTAGTGTGGAGCTCATAGGACAGCATCCCTGCCCTGCTCCAACTCAAGAGAAACAGCATCCCTGTTCTCTCTTCCAGCCAGATGGACAAAGTTTTTGCCCAGCTATGGCTTTTCTGAGACAGCATCCCTGTCTGGCATTTCCATCACTACAAATAGGTTCAGTGGACAATTCCCACTGCTCTAAACTAAACCTTACTGATAGAAACTCTGAAAATACATCTTCACATTGTTGCTTAGCTAAAAAACTTCAAACAGGGTGGTTTACATCCCCACAGGGAAGTAACCATATAGTGGATGATAAAGGGAGTAACCAGTCTATTGCAGAGCTACTCTCTACTTATCACCACTTAGACAATAAAGTCTCAACTGGCCAAGGTTAGCCTTATTGTCCTTCGTTTGGGGGGGGGTTGTGTGAGAAGGTAGCCTCTTTCTAGCCGTGTTACCCCCACTTTTGGCCTGTTTGTGAGTGTATGTCAGGGTGTTTGTCACTGTTTTCACTGTCTCACTGGGATCCTGATAGCCAGGCCTCAGTGCTCATAGTGAAAACACTATGTTTTCAGTATGGTTGTTATGTGTCACTGGGATCCTGCTGGTCAGGACCCCAGTGCTCATAGGTTTGTGGCCTATATGTATGTGTCACTGGGACCCTGTCACACAGGGCCCCAGTGCTCATAGGTGTGCATGTATATGTTCCCTGTGTGGTGCCTAACTGTCTCACTGAGGCTCTGCTAACCAGAACCTCAGTGGTTATGCTCTCTCATTACTTTTAAATTGTCACTAACAGGCTAGTGACCAATTTTACCAATTCACATTGGCTTACTGGAACACCCTTATAATTCCCTAGTATATGGTACTAAGGTACCCAGGGTATTGGGGTTCCAGGAGATCCCTATGGGCTGCAGCATTTCTTGTGCCACCCATAGGGAGCTCTGACAATTCTTACACAGGCCTGCCACTGCAGCCTGAGTGAAATAACGTCCACGTTCTTTCACAGCCATTTTACACTGCACTTAAGTAACTTATAAGTCACCTATATGTCTAACCTTTACCTGGTAAAGGTTGGGTGCAAAGTTACTTAGTGTGAGGGCACCCTGGCACTAGCCAAGGTGCCCCCACATTGTTCAGAGCCAATTCCCTGAACTCTGTGAGTGCGGGGACACCATTACACGCGTGCACTACATATAGGTCACTACCTATATGTAGCTTCACCATGGTAACTCCGAATATGGCCATGTAACATGTCTATGATCATGGAATTGCCCCCTCTATGCCATCCTGGCATAGTTGGCACAATCCCATGATCCCAGTGGTCTGTAGCACAGACCCTGGTACTGCCAAACTGCCCTTCCTGGGGTTTCACTGCAGCTGCTGCTGCTGCCAACCCCTCAGACAGGCATCTGCCCTCCTGGGGTCCAGCCAGGCCTGGCCCAGGATGGCAGAACAAAGAACTTCCTCTGAGAGAGGGTGTGACACCCTCTCCCTTTGGAAAATGGTGTGAAGGCAGGGGAGGAGTAGCCTCCCCAGCCTCTGGAAATGCTTTGTTGGGCACAGAGGTGCCCAATTCTGCATAAGCCAGTCTACACCGGTTCAGGGACCCCTTAGCCCCTGCTCTGGCGCGAAACTGGACAAAGGAAAGGGGAGTGACCACTCCCCTGACCTGCACCTCCCCTGGGAGGTGTCCAGAGCTCCTCCAGTGTGCTCCAGACCTCTGCCATCTTGGAAACAGAGGTGCTGCTGGCACACTGGACTGCTCTGAGTGGCCAGTGCCACCAGGTGACGTCAGAGACTCCTGCTGATAGGCTCCTTCAGGTGTTAGTAGCCTATCCTCTCTCCTAAGTAGCCAAACCCTCTTTTCTGGCTATTTAGGGTCTCTGTCTCTGGGGAAACTTTAGATAACGAATGCATGAGCTCAGCCGAGTTCCTCTGCATCTCCCTCTTCACCTTCTGATAAGGAATCGACCGCTGACCGCGCTGGAAGCCTGCAAACCTGCAACATAGTAGCAAAGACGACTACTGCAACTCTGTAACGCTGATCCTGCCGCCTTCTCGACTGTTTTCCTGCTTGTGCATGCTGTGGGGGTAGTCTGCCTCCTCTCTGCACCAGAAGCTCCGAAGAAATCTCCCGTGGGTCGACGGAATCTTCCCCCTGCAACCGCAGGCACCAAAAAGCTGCATCTCCGGTCCCTTGGGTCTCCTCTCAGCACGACGAGCGAGGTCCCTCGAATCCAGCGACACCGTCCAAGTGACCCCCACAGTCCAGTGACTCTTCAGCCCAAGTTTGGTGGAGGTAAGTCCTTGCCTCACCTCGCTGGGCTGCATTGCTGGGAACCGCGACTTTGCAAGCTTCTCCGGCCCCTGTGCACTTCCGGCGGAAATCCTGTGTGCACAGCCAAGCCTGGGTCCACGGCACTCTAACCTGCATTGCACGACTTTCTAAGTTGGTCTCCGGCGACGTGGGACTCCTTTGTGCAACTTCGGCGAGCACCGTTTCACGCATCCTCGTAGTGCCTGTTTCTGGCACTTCTCTGGGTGCTACCTGCTTCAGTGAGGGCTCTTTGTCTTGCTCGACGTCCCCTCTCTCTGCAGGTCCAATTTGCGACCTCCTGGTCCCTCCTGGGCCCCAGCAGCGTCCAAAAACGCCAAACGCACGATTTGCGTGTAGCAAGGCTTGTTGGCGTCCATCCGGCGGGAAAACACTTCTGCACGACTCTCCAAGGCGTGGGGGATCCATCCTCCAAAGGGGAAGTCTCTAGCCCTTGTCGTTCCTGCAGTATTCACAGTTCTTCAGCCTAGTAAGAGCTTCTTTGCACCAACCGCTGGCATTTCTTGGGCATCTGCCCATCTCCGAGCTGCTTGTGACTTTTGGACTTGGTCCCCTTGTTCCACAGGTACCCTCAGTCAGGAATCCATCGTTGTTGCATTGCTGATTTGTGTTTTCCTTGCATTTTCCCTCTAACACGACTATTTTGTCCTTAGGGGAACTTTGGTGCACTTTGCACTCACTTTTCAGGGTCTTGGGGAGGGTTATTTTTCTAACTCTCACTATTTTCTAATAGTCCCAGCGACCCTCTACCAGGTCACATAGGTTTGGGGTCCATTCGTGGTTCACATTCCACTTCTGGAGTATATGGTTTGTGTTGCCCCTATCCCTATGTTTCCCCATTGCATCCTATTGTAACTATACATTGTTTGCACTGTTTTCTAAGACTATACTGCATATTTTTGCTATTGTGTATATATATCTTGTGTATATTTCCTATCCTCTTACTGAGGGTACACTCTAAGATACTTTGGCATATTGTCATAAAAATAAAGTACCTTTATTTTTAGTATAACTGTGTATTGTGTTTTCTTATGATATTGTGCATATGACACTAAGTGGTACTGTAGTAGCTTCACACGTCTCCTAGTTCAGCCTGAGCTGCTTTGCTAAGCTACCATTATCTATCAGCCTAAGCTGCTAGACACCCTATACACTAATAAGGGATAACTGGGCCTGGTGCAAGGTGCAAGTACCCCTTGGTACTCACTACAAGCCAGTCCAGCCTCCTACAATACCATCCTGGCATAGTTGGCACAATCCCATGATCCCAGTGGTCTGTAGCACAGACCATGGTACTGCCAAACTGCCCTTCCTGGGGTTTCACTGCAGCTGCTGCTGCTGCCAACCCCTCAGACAGGCAGCTGCCCTCCTGGGGTCCAGCCAGGCCTGGCCCAGGATGGCAGAACAAAGGACTTCCTCTGAGAGAGGGTGTTACACCCTCTCCCTTTGGAAAATGGTGTGAAGGCAGAGGAGGAGTAGCCTCCCCAGCCTCTGGAAATGCTTTCTTGGGCACAGATGTGCCCAATTCTGCATAAGCCAGTCTACACCGGTTCAGGGGACCCCTTAGCCCTGCTCTGGCGCGAAACTGGACAAAGGAAAGGGGAGTGACCACTCCCCTGACCTGCACCTCCCCTGGGAGGTGTCCAGAGCTCCTCCAGTGTGCTCCAGACCTCTGCCATCTTGGAAACAAAGGTGCTGCTGGCACACCGGACTGCTCTGAGTGGCCAGTGCCACCAGGTGACGTCAGAGACTCCTTGTGATAGGCTCCTTCAGGTGTTGCTAGCCTATCCTCTCTCCTAAGTAGCCAAACCCTCTTTTCTGGCTATTTAGGGTCTCTGTCTCTGGGGAAACTTTAGATAACGAATGCAAGAGCTCATCCGAGTTCCTCTGCATCTCTCTCTTCACCTTCTGCCAAGGAATCGACTGCTGACCGCGCTGGAAGCCTGCAAACCTGCAACATAGTAGCAAAGACGACTACTGCAACTCTGTAACGCTGATCCTGCCGCCTTCTCAACTGTTTTCCTGGTGGTGCATGCTGTGGGGGTAGTCTGCCTCCTCTCTGCACTAGAAGCTCCGAAGAAATCTCCTGTGGGTCTACGGAATCTTCCCCCTGCAACCGCAGGCACCAAAAAGCTGCATTACCGGTCCCTTGGGTCTCCTCTCAGCACGACGAGCGAGGTCCCTCGAATCCAGCAACTCTGTCCAAGTGACTCCCACAGTCCAGTGACTCTTCAGTCCAAGTTTGGTGGAGGTAAGTCCTTGCCTCACCTCGGTAGACTGCATTGCTGGGAACCGCGACCTTTGCAGCTACTCCGGCCTCCGTGCACTTCCGGCGGAAATCCTTTGTGCACAGTCCAGCCTGGGTCCACGGCACTCTAACCTGCATTGCACGACCTCCTACGTTGTTCTCCGGCGACTTCTTTGTGTGACTTCGGGTGAGCACCGTTTCACGCATCCTCGTAGTGCCTGTTTCTGGCACTTCTCCGGGGACTACCTGCTGCTGAGAGGGCTCCTTGTCTTGCTCGACATCCCCTCTACCTCCTGGTCCAATTTGCGACCTCCTGGTCCCTCCTGGGCCACAGCAGCATCCAAAAACGCTAACCGCACGATTTGCAGCTAGCAAGGCTTGTTGGCGTTCTTTCGGCGGGAAAAGACTTCTGCACGACTCTACAAGGCAAGAGGGATCCGTCCTCCAAAGGGGAAGTCTCTAGCCCTTTGCGTTCCTGCAGAAACCGCAGCTTCTTCTGTCCAGTAGAAGCTTCTTTGCACCCGCAGCTGGCATTTCCTGGGCATCTGCCCATCTCCGACTTGCTTGTGACTTTTGGACTTGGTCCCCTTGTTCCACAGGTACCCTAGATTGGAAATCCACAGTTGTTGCATTGTTGGTTTGTGTCTTTCCTGCATTATTCCTCTAACACGACTTCTTTGTCCTTAGGGGAACTTTAGTGCACTTTGCACTCACTTTTCAGGGTCTTGAGGAGGGTTATTTTTCTAACTCTCACTATTTTCTAATAGTCCCAGCGACCCTCTACAAGGTCACATAGGTTTGGGGTCCATTCGTGGTTCGCATTCCACTTTTGGAGTATATGGTTTGTGTTGCCCCTATCCCTATGTTTCCCCATTGCATCCTATTGTAACTATACATTGTTTGCACTGTTTTCTAAGACTATACTGCATATTTTTGCTATTGTGTATATATATCTTGTGTATATTTCCTATCCTCTCACTGAGGGTACACTCTAAGATACTTTGGCATATTGTCATAAAAATAAAGTACCTTTATTTTTAGTATAACTGTGTATTGTGTTTTCTTATGATATTGTGCATATGACACTAAGTGGTACTGTAGTAGCTTCACACGTCTCCTAGTTCAGCCTAAGCTGCTCTGCTAAGCTACCATTATCTATAAGCCTAAGCTGCTAGACACCCTATACACTAATAAGGGATAACTGGGCCTGGTGCAAGGTGCAAGTACCCCTTGGTACTCACTACAAGCCAGTCCAGCCTCCTACAATTCCCCTATCACGACTTCTGTGCTCTCTGGGAGTTGTAGGTGAACTTTACACCTATCTTTTTGGGTCTTGGGGTGGTCTATTTTTCTTACAGTCCCAGCGACCCTCTACAAGCTCACTTAGGTTTGGGGGCCATTGGTGATTCGCAATCCACTTTCGGAGTATATGGTTTGTGTTGCCCCTATACCTATGTGCTCCTTTTGCAATCTACTGTAACTTTACATTGCTTGCATTACTTCCTTTTGCTATTATCTGCATAATTTTGGTTTTGGTTTGTGTACATATATCTTGTGTATATTTCTCATCCTCATACTGAGGGTACTCACTGAGGTACTTTTGGCATATTGTCATTTTAGTACATCTGTGTATTGTGTTTTCTTATGATATTGTGCATATGACACCAGTGGTATAGTAGAAGCTTTACATGTCTCCTAGTTCAGCCTAAGCTGCTTTGGCATAGCTACCTTCTTTCACCTCTGGTACCCACTACAAGCCAGGCCAGCCTCCTACACACCTGCCTGGGGTGCTCAGAGTTAGAAATACAGGGGGACGCACAGCTCCCCCCCCCCACACAGGCCCACCGACTGCCACTACCCAAGGACAAAGATAGAATTGTATGTGGGGGGCTGTGTGGCTCTCCGCAGCCCCAGGGACCGTCACCTTCATGGGGCAAATGTTGAATTGTATGCAGGAGGGCGTGTGGCCCCCCCTGTAGCCCCAGAAACAGCCACCTCCCTGGTGCAAAGACTGTATGCCATGGGGATCACTACCTCCCTGGGCCAATGACTGAACTGTATTCAGGAGGCTGGCCTGGGGACCACCATGTTCCCTGAGCTAAAATAAAAGAATGAAGGGGGTCGATTGCGGGCCCTCGGCCCGGGGAACTCAACCTTCTTGGGACCAATACAATGTTGGGGTTGCAGAAAACAGAGTTTTTACCTGTTTCTCTGCATGCAAATATAAATGCTGAGGAACAGAATAAAACATTGCTTCTGTTTAAAGCAGCTCCCAGCTTTCAGGAGCAATGCCGGCTCCCGCAGGAGTCGGGAGCCAATTAAGACCCTGGAGGACATCCCATAATGGGATGGAAGAGAGAGAGAGAGAAAGATTAGAGAAAGATTGTTATTTCAATGGTTTGTCCATACAATTACTTCAAAGTGTCACACAAGCAAGATGTTTGGTCCGAATGTTATAGTTATGTTTTGCTGCACAGCATAACAGTCACCTGTGTCCTGGTAGTAAAGCACTTGAACTGTCACTCCCTGGTATCCCATGGTAGTATGTCTGTTTAATTAGTATTTTTTTAATATTAAGCATTCCTACAGATGGAATATTTATGTCTTTTCCCCATAAAAACTTTGGTTTAAATGTCATAGTTATGTCTGGAGACTGCATGGTAGGGTATCACTTGTTGTTTAGGTGTTAACTCTTCACACTGAAGGTTGAGGGTTCAAGTCTAGGAGTGTCACTTGTTATTTTCCTGTTTTAATTTCTTTTCAACTTCAAATATTTAAGGAACATACTGATAGGTGATCTCTCTTTTTACTTGATAATTACATTTTTCTTTTCAATTTGTCCTAAAATATATCATTCTAACTTTATCATTTAGTAAGGTTTAAACAAATTCTCTGGGTGGTTATAGGGAGTTGGCTGCAAGGCCTGGCCATGGGCCAGGCTATGCAGTCAACCATTGCTGCACATGGCAGAAGGCAATTTAAAAAAAAATATTTCTTGCCCTGGCTCTGAGGCTCTAACACCAGAGCTAAGGGGTCAGGGTGTCTCTACCCTGGCCGGCTTTCTTTTTTTTTTTTTACACTTTTTTTTTAGGGACTCGTCTGAATCCAAGTCCCAAGAAGGCTGTCAACACTTCCTGGCTGAAGTGTTGGCAGCCAATCAGAGCTGTGCATTTCCCGGCACAGGCTCATCATTATTTACATAGTCGTTGCAGCCTGAGATATATAAATTTGGATTTCCCTAAATTTCTCAAAAACTACTGAGCGGATTTACACCAAATACGTGAAAGCACAATCTGCATACAGACAGCTAGCTTTCTGTCAAATCTGGTGTAATTCCATCCAGTGGTTCGGCTGCACCCTTGTTCAAAATTCCTACGGGAATTGACATAGGAAACACATCTTTTTTTACCCCTCTTTTTCTCTGCCCCCGCTTGACGGATCACCCCGAAACTTCCTGTGCACAACAAGAATCACTGGAACACTTTTTTGGGATAATTTCATGAAGATTCATCAAACGGTGCTAAAGAAATAGGCAAGTCAAATAACACTTTTTTAATAAAAACAGGGTCCTTACTATACCACTCTTGACTTGTGTGTGTATATATAAACAATTGGTTTAATGCATTTATTTGAAATTCTCAGCTTAAAACCACCAAACCTCAGAGATAGCAATCACCTCCCAACTGACCCTTGCCAGTCAAACTCCAGAACCTCACAGTCATGGAATACTATGACTTCACTAAGGAAGAAGCACATAATTCCCCCTCTCCCATAGCAACCAGGTCAAAGCCACAACTCATTTTCACCCCTTACAATATGACAATAGAATATACAAAAACAACAATAAAAAAGCTTAAGGTATAAAGGAAATTGTTTGTGCAAAACAAGTAAAACATGTAAAGAAATGCCAACACTAAGTCACCAAATACATAGAGTAACAAAATAATGATTAATCTAATGTATAAATCTAGAGCAACATATGGCACAGAATCATGACTTCAGCAACAGTTATTTGTTTAACTTTTCACCCATTACATAGTCTTTATGCCAACCAGGTTCAAATTTCATTCTTTTGCCATACGTTCATTTTTACATAATCCTCAACAGCCTGACCCTCAGCTTTCACACCTTTGAAAATGGGATCATCCACTTTTGTTAATTTGGGCATGCTCCAAGCATCTCCTGAGTCCATAATTGCAACTTTTGTTTAAGGAAGTTATCACAAAACATACTGCTTTCTTTATAATATTACGTCTCTTCAATAAAACCCTGCCACCCACTTTCCACTTACTTCCTTGTAGATAGTTCTTCTCATCAAAACTGGTATTATACTTGTCTCGATGTTTCAACCTATGCAAAACCAGATCATCCTTAGAAAAGTGTTCATCTTGGTTATCTCATTTTGTGCTGTGTTCTGAAGACTGAAATTAGGTTTTCTACTTCTAAGTGAAGCAAATGGAGATATGTCACACTATTAGCGGTGACACGGTGTGCCTACCAGATCTCTCTCAACATCTCTTTCAGGGATTTCTTAGACGTGTGCGCTGGGCACAACAATTCACTATTTTATTCATGCTCTCTGCTAAGCCATTGGCTTAAGGTGAATAAAGGGCTGTTTTGAGGTGAGCTATGGACATGTCCTTGAGAAAGTCTCTCATTTCTTGAGACACAAGTTATACCCCATTATCAGTGACAAGACGTTTTGGAACACCTTCCCTAGAGAACTCCTCTTTTAAAAATTCAATAACTCTTAGTATTTACAGTAGCCACACATTTTGTGACTACCCACTTAGATGTCTAACCCACTAACAATATAACATACCGTTCATCATGTGCCAATATAATAAATGGGCCCACAATGTCCAGACCTAATTTTGTCCAAGGTTGTATTGGAACTTCAACAGGAGACAGAGGACTGTGTAAAGTTTTCTTTGTCTTGTCACTATTCGCACAATGCCAAAAGCCTTGGTCATATCCCTTCCGAAATGCCCTTTACGGGACAAATTAATCAATTTTTCTCTCAAAACCTTTGGAGGTACTGTGAGAAAGTAGCCTCTTTCTAGCCTTGTTACCCCCACTTTTTTTTCCTGTTTGTGAGTGTATGTCAGGGTGTTTTCACTGTCTCACTGGGATCCTGCTAGCCAGGGCCCAGTGCTCATAGTGAAAACCCTATGCTTTCAGTATGTTTGTTATGTGTCACTGGGACCCTGCTAGTCAGGACCCCAGTGCTCATAAGTTTGTGGCCTATATGTATGTTGTAGGAGGCTGGACTGGCTTGTAGTGAGTACCAAGGGGTAATTGCACCTTGCACCAGGTCCAGTTATCCCTTATTAGTGTATAGGGTGTCTAGCAGCATAGGCTGATAGATAATGGTAGCTTAGCAGAGCAGCTTAGGCTGAACTAGGAGAAGAGTGAAGCTCCTACAGTACCACTTAGTGTCATATGCACAATATCATAAGAAAACACAATACACAGTTATACTAAAAATAAAGGTACTTTATTTTTATGACAATATGCCAAAGTATCTCAGAGTGTACCCTCAGTATGAGGATAGCAAATATACACAAGATATATATACACAATACCAAAATATGCAGTAATAGTCTTAGAAAACTGTGCAAACAATGTATAGTTACAATAGGATGCAAAGGAGACACATGGGGATAGGGGCAACACAAGCCATACACTCCAGAAGTGGAATGCGAACCACGAATGGACCCCAAACCTATGTGACCTTGTAGAGGGTCGCTGGGACTATTAGAAAATAGTAAGGGTTAGAAAAATAGCCCACCCCAAGACCCTGAAAA
Organism: Pleurodeles waltl; assembly: GCF_031143425.1. NCBI lineage: Eukaryota > Metazoa > Chordata > Amphibia > Caudata > Salamandridae > Pleurodeles > Pleurodeles waltl. The sequence continues at coordinate 855,194,476 of NC_090444.1, forward strand.
GTGAGTGCAAAGTGCACTAAAGTTCCCCAAAGGACATAGAAGTCGTGATAGGGGAATTTTGCAGGAAAGACACAAACCAGCAATGCAACAACGATGAATTTCCAGTCGAGGGTACCTGTGGAACAAGGGGACCAAGTCCAAAAGTCACAAGCAAGTCGGAGATGGGCAGATGCCCAGGAAATGCCAGCTGCAGGTGCAACGAAGCTGCTACTGGACTGTAGAAGCTTAGGTTTCTGCAGGAACGACAAGGGCTAGAGACTTCCCCTTTGGAGGACGGATCCCTCACACCGTGGAGAGTTGTGCAGAAGTGTTTTCCTGCCGAAAGACCGCCAACAAGCCTTGCTAGCTGCAAATTGTGTGGTAAGGGTTTTTGGATGCTGCTGTGGCCCAGGAGGGACCAGGATGTCGCAAATTGCGTCAGGAGACAGAGGGGGCGTCGAGCAAGACAAGGAGCCCTCTCAGCAGCAGGTAGCACCTGGAGAAGTGCCAAAAACAGGCACTACGAGGATGCGTGAAACAGTGCTCACCGGAAGTCGCACAAAGGAGTCCCACGTCGCCGGAGAACAACTTAGGAGGTCGTGCAATTCAGGTTAGAGTGCCGTGGACCCAGGCTGGACTGTGCACAAAGGATTTCCGCCGGAAGTGCATGGAGGCCGGAGTAGCTGCAAAGGTCGCGGTTTCCAACAATGCAGTCTGGCGTGGGGAGGCAAGGACTTACCTCCACCAAACTTGGACTGAAGAGTCACTGGACTGTGGGAGTCACTTGGACAGAGTTGCTGGATTCAAGGGACCTCGCTCGTGGTGCTGAGAGGAGACCCAAGGTACCGGTGATGCAGTTCTTTGGTGCCTGCGGTTGCAGGGGGACGATTCCGTCGACCCACAGGAGATTTCTTCGGAGCTTCTAGTGCAGAGAGGAGGCAGACTACCCCCACAACATGCACCACCAGGAAAACAGTCGAGAAGGCGGCAGGATCAGCGTTACAGAGTTGCAGTAGTCGTCTTTGCTACTATGTTGCAGTTTTGCAGGCTTCCAGCGCGGTCAGCAGTCGATTCCTTGGCAGAAGGTGAAGAGAGAGATGCAGAGGAACTCGGATGAGCTCTTGCATTCGTTATCTAAAGTTTCCCCAGAGACAGAGACCCTAAATAGCCAGAAAAGAGGGTTTGGCTACCTAGGAGAGAGGATAGGCTACTAACACCTGAAGGAGCCTATCAGCAGGAGTCTCTGACGTCACCTGGTGGCACTGGCCACTCAGAGCAGTCCGGTGTGCCAGCAGCACCTCTGTTTCCAAGATGGCAGAGGTCTGGAGCACACTGGAGGAGCTCTGGACACCTCCCAGGGGAGGTGCAGGTCAGGGGAGTGGTCACTCCCCTTTCCTTTGTCCAGTTTCGCGCCAGAGCAGGGCTAAGGGGTACCTGAACCGGTGTAGACTGGCTTATGTAGAAATGGGCACCAAAAGTGCCCATGAAAGCATTTCCAGAGGCTGGGGGAGGCTACTCCTCCCCTGCCTTCACACCATTTTCCAAATGGAGAGGGTGTAACACCCTCTCTCAGAGGAAGTCCTTTGTTCTGCCATCCTGGGCCAGGCCTGGCTGGACCCCAGGAGGGCAGAAGCCTGTCTGAGGGGTTGGCAGCAGCTACAGTGAAACCCCAGGAAAGGGCAGTTTGGCAGTACCAGGGTCTGTGCTACAGACCACTGGGATCATGGGATTGTGCCAACTATGCCAGGATGGCATAGAGGGGGCAATTCCATGATCATAGACATGTTACATGGCCATATTCGGAGTTACCATTGTGAAGCTACATATAGGTAGTGACCTATATGTAGTGCACGCGTGTAATGGTGTCCCCGCACTCAAAAAGTCCGGGGAATTGGCCCTGAACAATGTGGGGGCACCTTGGCTAGTGCCAGGGTGCCCTCACACTAAGTAACTTAGCACCCAACCTTTACCAGGTAAAGGTTAGACATATAGGTGACTTATAAGTTACTTAAGTGCCATGTAAAATGGCTGTGAAATAACGTGGACGTTATTTCACTCAGGCGGCAGTGGCAGGCCTGTGTAAGAATTGTCAGAGCTCCCTATGGGTGGCAAAAGAAATGCTGCAGCCCATAGGGATCTCCTGGAACCCCAATACCCTGGGTACCTCAGTACCACATACTAGGGAATTATAAGGGTGTTCCAGTAAGCCAATGTAAATTGGTAAAATTGGTCACTAGGCTGTGAGTGACAATTTGTACAGAGAGAGCATAACCACTGAGGTTCTGGTTAGCAGAGCCTCAGTGAGACAGTTAGGCACCACACAGGGAACACATACATATAGGCCACAAACTTATGAGCACTGGGGTCCTGACTAGCAGGGTCCCAGTGACACATAACAAACATACTGAAAACATAGGGTTTTCACTATGAGCACTGGGCCCTGGCTAGCAGGATCCCAGTGAGACAGTGAAAACACCCTGACATACACTCACAAACAGGCCAAAAGTGGGGGTAACAAGGCTAGAAAGAGGCTACTTTCTCACATATGTGTTCCCTGTGTGGTGCCTAACTGTCTCACTGAGGCTCTGCTAACCAGAACCTCAGTGGTTATGCTCTCTCATTTCTTTCCAAATTGTCACTAACAGGCTAGTGACCAATTTTACCAATTTACATTGGCATACTGGAACACCCTTATAATTCCTTAGTATATGGTACTGAGGTACCCAGGGTATTGGGGTTCCAGGAGATCCCTATGGGCTGCAGCAATTCTTTTGCCACCCATAGGGAGCTCAGACAATTCTTACACAGGCCTGCCACTGCAGCCTGAGTGAAATAACGTCCACGTTATTTCATAGCCATTTACCACTGCACTTAAGTAACTTATAAGTCACCTACATGTCTAACCTTTACCTGGTAAAGGTTAGGTGCAAAGTTACTTAGTGTGAGGGCACCCTGGCACTAGCCAAGGTGCCCCCACATTGTTCAGGGCAAATTCCCCGGACTTTGTGAGTACGGGGACACCATTACACGCGTGCACTACACATAGGTCACTACCTATGTGTAGCTTCACAATGGTAACTCCGAATATGGCCATGTAACATGTCTATTATCATGGAATTGCCCCCTCTATGTCATCCTGGCATAGTTGGCACAATCCCATGATCCCAGTGGTCTGTAGCACAGACCCTGGTACTGCCAAACTACCTTTTCAGGGGTTTCACTGAAGCTGCTGCTGCTGCCAACCCCTCAGACAGGTTTCTGCCCTCCTGGGGTCCAGCCAGGCTTGGCCCAGGATGGCAGAACAAAGGACTTCCTCTGAGAGAGGGTGTTACACCCTCTCCCTTTGGAAAATGGTGTGAAGGCAGGGGAGGAGTAGCCTCCCCCAGCCTCTGGAAATGCTTTCATGGGCACAGATAGTGCCCATTTCTGCATAAGCCAGTCTACACCGGTTCAGGGACCCCTCAGCCCTGCTCTGGCACGAAACTGGACAAATGAAAGGGGAGTGACCACTCCCCTGACCTGCACCTCCCCTGGGAGGTGCCCAGAGCTCCTCCAGTGTGCTCCAGACCTCTGCCATCTGGAAACAGAGGTGCTGCTGGCACACTGGACTGCTCTGAGTGGCCAGGGCCAGCAGGTGACGTCAGAGACTCCTTCTGATAGGCTCCTTCAGGTGTTGCTAGCCTATCCTCTCTCCTAGGTAGCCAAACCCTCTTTTCTGGCTATTTAGGGTCTCTGCTTTGGGGATTTCCTTAGATAACGAATGCAAGAGCTCATCAGAGTTCCTCTGCATCTCTCTCTTCACCTTCTGCCAAGGAATCGACTGCTGATCGCGCTGGAAGCCTGCAAAACTGCAACAAAGTAGCAAAGACTACTACTGCGACCTTGTAACGCTGATCCTGCCGCCTTCTCGACTGTTTTCCTGGTGGTGCATGCTGTGGGGGTAGTCTGCCTCCTCTCTGCACTAGAAGCTCCGAAGAAATCTCCTGTGGGTCGACGGAATCGTCCCCCTGCAACCGCAGGCACCAAAGAACTGCATCACCGGTCCCCTGGGTCTCCTCTCAGCACGACGAGCGAGGTCCCTTGAATCCAGCAACTGTGTCCAAGTGACCCCCACAGTATAGTGACTCTTCAGTCCAAGTTTGGTGGAGGTAAGTCCTTGTCTCCCCACGCCAGACTGCATTGCTGGGAACCGTGACTTTTGCAGCTACTCCGGCCTCTGTACACTTCCGGCAGAAATCCTTTGTGCACAGCCAAGCCTGGGTCCACGGCACTCTAACCTGCATTGCACGACTTTCTAAGTTGGTCTCCTGCGGCGTGGGATTCCTTTGTGCAACTTCGGGTGAGCACCATTTCACTCTTCTTTGTAGTGCCTGTTCCGGCACTTCTGCGGGTTCTGCCTGCTTCTGAGAGGGCTCCTTGTCTTGTTTGACGCCCCCTCTGTCCCCAGACACAATTGGCGACATCCTGGTCCCTCCTGGGCCACAGCAGCATCCAAAAACCCTAACCGCACGATTTGCAGTTAGCAAGGCTTGTTGGCGGTCTTTCGGCGGTCTCTAGCCCTTGTCGTTCCTGCAGAATCCTCAGCTTCTACTGTCCAGTAGCAGCTTCTTTGCACCCACAGCTGGCATTTCCTGGGCATCTGCCTATCTCCGACTTACTTGTGACTTTTGGACTTGGTCCCCTTGTTCCACAGGTACCCTCGACTGGAAATCCATTGTTGTTGCATTGCTGGTTTGTGTCTTTCCTGCAGAATTCCCCTATCACAACTTCTTTGTCCTTTGGGGAACTTTAGTGCACTTTGCACTCACTTTTCAGGGTCTTGGGGTGGGCTATTTTCCTAACCCTTACTATTTTCTAATAGTCCCAGCGACCCTCTACAAGGTCACATAGGTTTGGGGTCCATTCGTGGTTCGCATTCCACTTTTGGAGTATATGGTTTGTGTTGCCCCTATCCCTATGTGTCCCCATTGCATTCTATTGTAACTATACATTGTTTGCACTGTTTTCTAAGACTATACTGCATATTTTTGGTATTGTGTACATATATCTTGTATATATTTGCTATCCTCATACTGAGGGTACTCACTGAGATACTTTGGCATATTGTCATAAAAATAAAGTACCTTTATTTTTAGTATATCTGTGTATTGTGTTTTCTTATGATATTGTGCAAGTGACACTAGTGGTACTGTAGGAGCTTCACTCGTCTCCTAAGCTGCTCTACTAAACTACCATTATCTATCAGCCTAAGCTGCTAGACACCCTATACACTAATAAGGGATTCCTGGGCCTGGTGCAAGGTGTAAGTACCCCTTGGTACTCACTACAAGCCAGTCTAGCCTCCTACAGGTACTACTTGTTTCCCTCTGAATATGTTTACTTCAACAATGCTCGGATCTTTTTTAACACTAAAGAACCCCTCCAAGGTGTGTGATATTTCTTTTTTGCATGACCACCCATTCACAATACGTTCATTTAATTTCACCAGTTCTGAATCATTTGAGTTGGCATTTTTCCATTCACTGTTCTCCAGAGCTGGTTCACAAACTCAACTCACTAATACACCTTCACAAATATCTTCCTCATAATCAAATGGCAACCTAGAAAGACAATCTGCCAACCCAGTTTTTGAACCAGGCACACAATCAACTGTGAAATTATAACTGGGCAATCCATCTGACCACCGTCTGATGCTATGGGACACATTTTCTACCTCTCTGCACAAGGAAATATGAGTAAGTGGTCAATGATCTGATCTTACTGTGAATGGTGTACCCCACAGAAAAAAAAATAAAGTGAAGAACTGCCCAATGTACCGCCAATAACTCTTGCTCAACAATAGTCTACCGTTTTTCAGCTCATTTTAATGAGTGAGAAGCAAAAGCCACCACCTTTAACTCTGCATTGTCCACTTGAGCTAACACTGCACCAAGTACCTTAATGCTGACATAGATTCATAAAATTGTTTCCTTACTAGCATCAAAACGTCCTAAATTTGGTAGTTTTCCAATGCTGCTTTTGAATGCCTGGTCACACTCCTCAATCCAATTGAACAGAGAAACTTTTTTAGTAGCATCCTCAATGGCTGAGAAATACTAGCAAAATTCTGAATTAATTTTAAGAAAAAATCTACTGTACCAAGAAATGAGTGCACTTGATCCTTATTTTCTTGTTCAGGAGCCTCAAGTTTTAGACTCATTCCTTCACCAGAAATTGTGTGTCCCAAGTAAGTCACAGTTGACACCCTAAATTTGCATTTTTCTTTTTTAATAACTAGCCCTGCATCCTGGAGTCGCTCCAGTACCTTCCATAATATTCCATCATGCTCCTGTTGGGCATTACCATAAACTTGTATGTCATCATGAAAAAACAACACTTTCTCCAATCCTTCTAATACTTTCTTCATGATCCTCTGGAAACATGCCACACCAGAGGCAAGACTAAAGCATGTGGGTGAGCCTAAATTATCCCAACGAAGTTACAAACAATGCCAAAGGTCTTGAGTCAGGATGGAGCATATCCTGGTGGTAAGCAGGAGACAAGTCCATCACACTGAATATTTTTGCATCTTTTATTAATGCCAAAGTTTCAGAAATATTCAATAATAGCTGCTTGTCAACTCAGATGTATTTCTTTAAAACTCTCGGATCCACACACATACAAATGTCTTTAACCCCTATCCCTTGGAGTCAAGAATATGGGGGCCAACCACTCAGAACACTCTATTTCTTCTATCACTCCTCTCTCTTTCAAATTTTAAATGTATTGCTTCAATGGGCCCAACATCATATGAGGAACCTTCCTCATTTTAGATACACATAGTAGAGCATATTATTCAGGACAATCATGTTCATAATTCTTCAGGAAACCCAAGTTATCACCAAATACTTTTGGGAAGTTTGAAAAAGTTTCAGCTGGTAAATCCTTGTTTGCCATTAATAATTCATTATCTTTAGAACTGGGATTTAATATTATCTCCATGTCCCTCTGAAGTCTCCATCACAAAAGGTTATCATCCCTTTTTGCCACGTGAACTTTCCCTACTATTTCACGATCAACAAACTGAATTATCATCAAAGAATATCACAAAACAACAATTTTCATACCTCTGTACTCCACAGGGTTTATGCCCGGGCTTATAATACAATGTCCTTCTTTCCAAATAGTGAATCCCAATTCGTATCACTAACCACTGTATATGGTGAACCAGAATCAGCAAGTACAGACACACTTCCGACTAACCACAATTTCACACTCCGGCATTACAGTAGGATCAGTATCTTCTAACCCATCATTCCTCACACTCAAAACAAACTTATCTTCTTCTTCTACACAGAGAAGTTTACTTCCTCTGCACACCTGAGCATAATGTCCTTTCTTACGACAACCTTTACAAAAAGGAAAATCTTGCAAAAACAAATTACTATTGGAAAGATGTCCTTCACTACCACATCTAAAACACTTCATTCCTCCATTTTTTGCAAACTCCTGTAGGACGCTGGCCTGGCTTGTAGTGGGTACCAGAGGTACTTACACCTTGTGCCAGGTCCAGTTATCCCTTATTAGTGTAGAAGAGGTGTTTCTAGCAGCTTAGACTGATAAAAGGTAGCTATGGCAAAGCAGCTTAGGATGAACTAGGAGACATGTAAAGCTCCTACTATACCACTGGTGTCCTATGCACAATATCATAAGAAAACACAATACACAGAAGTACTAAAAATAAAGGTACTTTATTTTTATGACAATATGCCAAAAGTATCTCAGTGAGTACCCTCAGTATGAGGATAAGATATATACACAAGATATATGTACACAAACCACAATTATGCAGATAATAGCAAAAGGAAGTAATGCAAGCAATGTAAAGTTACAGTAGATTGCAATAGGAGCACATAGGTATAGGGGCAACACAAACCATATACTCCAAAAGTGGAATGCGAACCAGGAATGGACCCCAAACCTATGTGAGCTTGTAGAGGGTCGCTGGGACTCTAAGAAAACAGCGAGGGTTAGAAAAATAGCCCACCCCAAGACCCTATAAGGTAGGTGTAAAGTGCACCTACAACCCTCAGAGAGCACACAAGTCTTGATAGGGGGATTCTGCAAGGAAAACCAACACCAGCAATGCAACAACAGTGGATTTCCGGACCTGAGTACCTGTAAGACAAGGGAACCAAGTCCAAGAGTCGAGACAGTGTCGAGAGTGGGCAGGAGCACAGGAAATGCCAGCTGAGGGTGCCAGGAAGCTGCCACCGGATGGAAGAAGCTTGGTGTTTTGCAAGAAATAAGAGGACTAGGAACTTCCCCTTTGGAGGATGGATGTCCAACGTCGTGAAGAAGCTTGCAGAGGTGTTCCCACGCAGAAAGACCGCAAACAAGCCTTGCTAGCTGCAAGGGTCGCAGTTAGGGTTTTTGGATGCTGCTGAGGCCCAGGAGGGACCAGGATGTCGCCACTTGGATGAGGAGACAGAGGGGGCGCCCAGCAAGTCAGGGAGCCCTCACAGAAGCAGGCAACACCCGCAGAAGTACCTGAACAGGCACTTGAAAGAAGAGTGAACCGGAGTCCACCCGAAGTCACAAAAGGGAGTCTCACGACGCCGGAGGACAACTCAGAAGGTTGTGCACTGCAGGTTAGAGTGTCGGGGACCAAGGCTTGGCTGTGCACGAAGGAAATCCTGGAAGAGTGCACAGGAGCCGGAGCAGCTGCAAATCACGTGGTACCCAGCAATGCAGTCTAGCGTGGGGAGGTAAGTCCTTGCCTCCCGACGCTAGACTGCATTGCTGGGTACCGCGTGATTTGCAGCTGCTCTGGCTTGGACCAAACTTGGACTGAAGAGTCACTGGGCTGTGGGAGTCACTTGGACAGAGTTGCTGAGTTCCACGGACCACGCTCGTCGTGCTGAGAGGGGACCCAGAGGACCGGTGATGCAGTCTTTTGTTACCTGCGGTTGCAGGGGGAAGATTCCGTCGACCCATGGGAGATTTCTTCAGAGCTCCTGGTGCAAGAAGGAGGCAGACTACCCCCCATAGCATGCACCACCTGGAAACAATTAAGAAAGCCGTCAGGATGAAGTGATACAAGGTTGCTAGTAGTCGTCTGGCTACTTTGTTGCAGTTTTTCAGGTGTCCTTAGCAGTCAGCGGTCGATCCTTTGGCAGAAGGTAAAGAGGGAGATGCAGAGGAACTCTGGTGAGCTCTTGCATTCGTTATCTGAAGAATTCCCCAAAGCAGAGACCCTAAATAGCCAGAAAAGGAGGTTTGGCTACCTAGCAACCTAGGAAGGAGGATTGGCTACTAAGAGAGGTAAGAGCCTATCAGAAGGAGTCTCTGACGTCGCCTGCTGGCACTGCCCACTCAGAGCAGTCCAGTGTGCCAGCAACACCTCTGTTTCCAAGATGGCAGAGGTCTGGGGCACACTGGGGGAGCTCGGGGCACCTCCCCTGGGAGGTGCAGGTTAGGGGAGTGGTCACTCCCCTTTCCTTTGTCCAGTTTCGCGCCAGAGCAGGGCTGGGGGATCCCTGAACAGGTGTGGACTGGCTTATGCAGAGATGGGCAGCATCTGTGCCTATCAAAGCATTTCCAGAGGCTGGGGGAGGCTACTCCTCCCCAGCAATCACACCTATTTCCAAAGGGAGAGGGTGTTACACCCTCTCTCAGAGGAAATCCTTTGTTCTGCCTTCCTGGGCCAGAGCTGCCTGGACCCCAGGAGGGCAGAAACGTGTCTGAGGGGTTGGCAGCAGCTGCAGTGGAGACCGCGGAAAGGCAGTTTGACAGTACCCGGGTTCTGTGCTAGAGACCCGGGGGTTCATGGAATTGTCTCCCCAATGCCAGAATGCCAGAATGGCATTGGGGTGACAATTCCATGATCTTAGACATGTTACATGGCCATGTTCGGAGATACCATCGTGACGCTATACATAGGTAGTGACCTATGTATAGTGCACGCGTGTAATGGTGTCCCCGCACTCACAAAGTCCGGGGAATTTTCCCTGAACAATGCGGGGGCACCTTGGCTAGTGCCAAGATGCCCACACACTAAGTAACTTTGCACCCAACCTTCACCAGGTGAAGGTTAGACATATAGGTGACTTATAAGTTACTTAAGTGCAGTGGTAAATGGCTGTGAAATAACGTGGACGTTATTTCACACAGGCTGCACTGGCAGGCCTGTGTAAGAATTGTCAGATCTCCCTATGGGTGGCAAAAGAAATCCTGCAGCCCATAGGGATCTCCTGGAACCCCAATACCCTGGGTACCTCAGTACCATATACAAGGGAATTATATGGGTGTACCAGTATGCTAATGTGAATTGGTGAAATTGGTCACTAGCCTGTTAGTGACTATTTGGAAAGAAATGAGAGAGCAGAACCACTGAGGTTCTGGTTAGCAGAGCCTCAGTGAGACAGTTAGTCATCACACAGGGAACACATACAGGGCACATACTTATGAGCACTGGGGCCCTGCCTGGCAGGGTCCCAGTGACACATAGACTAAAACAACATATATACAGTGAAATATGGGGGTAACATGCCAGGCAAGATGGTACTTTCCTACAACACCTAAGTATCATTCTCAGAGGATTCTTCAAACTGTTTGTCTTCATCCTTATTCTTGGCTCCCACACTTTTGTCACCCTCTTTGTCAGCATTCCTACCAAACCCTTTAACTTCATTCATTGTTCCATCTAAACCCAAACTGTCTTTCCCCTTCTCATCACACATTTCATGCACCAACATGCTTCTTTTTTCCATGCTTTCAACTATTACTATTGCATCCCTCAAATTTGGATTCTTTGCAAACAATTTTTCCTGGACTTTAACATAATTTGGGCATCTGACTATCTTATCTTTAACCAGAGAATCCATCAAATGATCAAATTCACATGAACGAGCTAACATTTTTAGGGCAGCAACACATGTGCCAATTTCCTCTTGTTTTCCTTCCGCTTTTGTAGAACAAATTGTGCCTCGCCAGCACCACATTATTTTGCGAGCGAAAATGTTTTTCCAACATCATTACAGACATATCATAAACATTGTTGGGCTCACCTTGCCCAATATCAGTTTCATTACGACTTTCATAAACATTTCTATCTTCTATTCCAAAAGCATGTAATAGAATGCCTTGTTTGCGAGCAGTTGAAATCCTTTCACCACCGATGCCAGGTAAATATGAATCAAATATCTCTTTCCACCTTTATCAAAGGGTCCCTGTGAGAAAGTAGCCTCTTTCTAGCCTTGTTACCCCCACTTTTGGCCTGTTTGTGAGTGTATGTCAGGGTTTTTTCACTGTCTCACTGGGATCCTGCCAGCCAGGGCCCCAGTGCTCATAAGTTTGTGACCTATATGTATGTGTTCCCTGTGTGATGCCTAACTGTCTCACTGAGGCTCTGCTAACCAGAACCTCAGTGGTTATGCTCTCTCTTTAAAAATTGTCACTAACAGGCTAGTGACCAATTTCACCAATTTACATTGGCATACTGGAACACCCTTATAATTCCCTAGTATATGGTACTGAGGTACCCAGGGTATTGGGGTTCCAGGAGATCCCTATGAGCTGCAGCATTTCTTTTGCCACCCATAGGGAGCTCTGACAATTCTTACACAGGCCTGCCATTGCAGCCTGAGTGAAATAACGTCCACGTTATTTCACAGCCATTTACCACTGCACTTAAGTAACTTATAAGTCACCTATATGTCTAACCTTTACCTGGTAAAGGTTGGGTGCTAAGTTACTTAGTGTGTGGGCACCCTGGCACTAGCCAAAGTGCCCCCACATTGTTCAGGGCAAATTCCCCGGACTTTGTGAGTGCGGGGACACCATTACACGCATGCACTATACATATGTCACAACATATGTATAGCGTCACAATGGTAACTCCGAACATGGCCATGTAACATGTCTAAGATCATGGAATTGTCACCCCAATGCCATTCTGGCATTGGGAAGACAATTCCATGATCCCCGAGTCCCTAGCACAGACCTGGGTACTGCCAAACTACCTTTCCCGGGGTTTCACTGCAGCTGCTGCTGCTGCTGCCAACCCCTCAGACAGGTTTCTGCCCTCCTGGGGTCCAGCCAGGCTTGGCCCAGGAAGGCAGAACAAAGGACTTCCTCAGAGAGAGGGTGTTACACCCTCTCCCTTTGGAAAAAGGTGTCAGGGCTGGGGAGGAGTAGCCTCCCCCAGCCCTGGAAATGCTTTGATGGGTACAGATGGTGCCCATCTCTGCATAAGCCAGTCTGCACCGGTTCAGGGATCCCCCAGCCCTGCTCTGGCGCGAAACTAGACAAAGGAAAGGGGAGTGACCACTCCTCCAGTGTGCTCCAGACCTCTGCCATCTTGGAAACAGAGGTGCTGCTGGCACACTGGACTGCTCTGAGTGGCCAGTGCCAGCAGGTGACGTCAGAGACTCCTTCTGATAGGCTCCTACAGGTGTTGCTAGCCTATCCTCTCTCCTAAGTAGCCAAACCTCCTTTTCTGGCTATTTAGGGTCTCTGCTTTGGGGAATTCTTTAGATAACGAATGCAAGAGCTCATCAGAGTTCCTCTGCATCTCTCTCTTCACCTTCTGCCAAGGAATTGACCGCTGACTGCTCTGGAAGCCTGCAAAACTGCAACAAAGTAGCAAAGACGACTACTGCGACCTTGTAACGCTGATCTGGCCGCCTTCTCGACTGTTTTCCTGGATGTGCATGCTGTGGGGTAGTCTGCCTCCTCTCTGCACTAGAAGCTCCAAAGAAATCTCCCGTGGGTCGACAGAATCTTCCCCCTGCAACCGCAGGCACCAAAAGACTGCATCACCGGTCCTCTGGGTCTCCTCTCAGCACGACGAGTGAGGTCCCTTGAACTCAGCAACTCTGTCCAAGTGACTCCCACAGTCCAATGACTCTTCAGTCCAAGTTTGGTGGAGGTAAGTACTTGCCTCCCCACGCTAGACTGCATTGCTGGGTACCGCGTGATTTGCAGCTGCTCCAGCTCCTGTGCACTCTTCAAGGATTTCCTTTGTGCACAGCGAAGCCTGGGTCCCCGACACTCTAACCTGCAGTGCACGACCTCCTGAGTTGTCCTCCGGCATTGTGGGACCTTCCTTTGTGACTTCGGGTGAGCTCTGGTTCACTCCACTTCATAGTGCCTGTTCCGGCACTTCTGTGGGTGCTGCTAGCTTTTGAGTGGGCTCTTTGTCTTGCTGGACGCCACCTCTGTCTCCTCACTTAATTGGTGACATCCTGGTCCCTCCTGGGCCACAGCAGCATCCAAAAACCGTAACCGTGACCCTTGCAGCTAGCAAGGCTTGTTTGCGGTCTTTCTGCACAGAAACACCTCTGCAAGCTTCTTCACGACATGGGACATCCATCCTCCAAAGGGAAAGTTTCTAGCCCTTGTCGTTCTTGCAGAATCCACAGCTTCTACCATCCAGTGGCAGCTTCTTTGCACCCACAGCTGGCATTTTCTGGGCATCTGCCCACTCCCGACTTGATCGTGACTTTTGGACTTGATCCCCTTGTTCCACAGGTACTCTCGTCCGGAAATCCATCGTTGTTGCATTGCTGGTGTTGGTCTTCCTTGCAGAATTCCCCTATCACTACTTCTGTGCTCTTTGGGGAACTTAGGTGCACTTTGACCCACTTTCAGGGTCTTGGGGTGGGCTATTTTTCTAACCCTCACTGTTTTCTTACAGTCCCAGCGACCCTCTACAAGGTCACATAGGTTTGGGGTCCTTTCGTGGTTCGCATTCCACTTCTAGAGTATATGGTTTGTGTTGCCCCTGTACCTATGTGCTCTCATTGCAACCTATTGTGACTATACATTGCTTGCACTGTTTTCTATTGCTATTACTGCATATTTTTGGTATTGTGTACATATATCTTGTGTATATTTGCTATCCTCGTACTGAGGGTACTCACTGAGATACTTTTGGCATATTGTCATAAAAATAAAGTACCTTTATTTTTAGTATATCTGTGTATTGTGTTTTCTTATGATATTGTGCATATGACACTAGTGGTATAGTAGGAGCTTTACACGCCTCCTAGTTCAGCCTAAGCTGCTCTGGTAAGCTACCTTTTCTATCTGCCTAAGCTGCTAGACACCCCTCTACACTAATAAGGGATACCTGGACCTGGTGCAAGGTGTAAGTACCCCTTGGTACCCATTACAAGCCAGGCCAGCCTCCTACATTGGTTGTACAGCGGTGGGATAAGTACTTGCAACTACTTACCACTTTGTCATTTTGTACTTTTCATAAGAGAATAATATACAAAACAAGTTCAGTGTATGTACACCTAACCAAAAATATTTGCTTTTCTTCTCTTACTCCTTTGCTAAGTGCTGAAAAGTACCTCTAAAACTTTCAAAAAGTTCTTAAAAGTTGAAAATGTTTTTTTTTCTGTTCCTTAAAAAGTTCTGAAACTTGTTCTTTCTTTTTCTGTCCCTTAAACCTTTTCTATAATGTCTGGTACAGGTCAAACTGTTGATCTGACCAAAGTTGCTTATGACCACCTTAGCTGGAAAGGAGCAAGGAGTCTCTGCATTGAAAGAAGTTTAGGGGTAGGGAAGAATCCCTCAAGAGAACTGTTAGTTAATATGCTCATTGAACAGGATAAGACCTTAGTTGGCACCTCTGGTGAGAGATTGGCTGATGGTTCACACTCTGACTCTGGGGCACCCCCAGTTAAAGGGTTAGAAGGGGACCTTCCCAACCTGCCCCTTAGCAGGCCACCTAGCAGGGCTGGTACTGATGTGAGTTCTCAACATAGTATAGAGATAGCTCCTTTAGGCCAGGTTGTTAGAGTGCCATCTGTTAGGGACAGGTCTCCCTCTGTTCATTCTCACCATTCTTCTGTGTCAAGGCATGCCCAACCCACCCACCCTGAAGACAGAGTGTTAGAAAAGGAGCTCAATAGATTGAGAGTGGACGAATCCAGGCTGAAGCTCAAGAAGCAACAGCTGGATTTAGATAGGCAAGCATGTGACTTAGAAAAAGAAAGACAGAGGTTGGGGTTTGGACCCCATGGTGGCAGCAGCAATATTACAGATAGTAATCCTGTAAAAGAGCATGATTCTAGGAATCTGCACAAGATAGTTCCCCCTTACAAGGAGGGGGATGACATTAACAAGTGGTTTGCTGCACTTGAGAGGGCCTGTAATGTACAGGGGGTCCCTCAAAGGCAGTGGGCTGCTATCCTATGGCTACCTTTCAGTGGAAAGGGTAGGGTTAGCCTCCTCACTGTTAAGGAAAGTGATGACAATGATTTTACAGTTCTTAAGAATGCACTCCTAGATGGTTATGGCTTAACCACTGAACAGTATAGGATCAAGTTCAGAGAAACCAAAAAGGAGTCTTCACAAGACTGGGTAGACTTTGTTGACCATTCAGTGAAGGCCTTGGAGGGGTGGTTACATGGCAGTAAAGTTTCTGACTATGAAAGCCTGTATAACTTAATCCTGAGAGAGCATATTCTTAATAATTGTGTGTCTGATTTGTTGCACCAGTACCTAGTAGACTCAGATCTGACCTCTCCCCAAGGATTGGGAAAGAAGGCAGACAAATGGGTCAGAACAAGAGTGAACAGAAAAGTTCATACAGGTGGTGACAAGGATGGCAAGAAGAAAGATAGTGAGAAATCTCAGGATAAGCATGGGGATAAGGGTAAAACCAAAGATCCTTCTTCAAATCCTAAACACTCTTCAGGGGGTGGGGATAAAACAAATTCTTCCTCTTCTTCTCAACCCATACACATTAAAAAGCCTTGGTGCTTTGTGTGTAAAAACAAAGGCCATAGGCCAGGGGATAAGTCCTGTCCAGGTAAACCCCCTGAGCCTACCACCACTAATACATCAAGCTCTAGTGCCCCTAGCAGTAGTGGTACTAGTGCGGGACTGCTGGCAACAGTCAAGTTAAAGGTGTAGTTGGGTTCACTTATGGGTCAATCATAGAAACTGGGGTAGTCAGTCCCAAGACAGTTTCTGTCACACCTGGTGGCATTGGCCTTGCCACACTGGCTGCTTGTCCCCTTACAATGGATAAGTAGAGGCAGACAGTTTTAATAAATGGTGTTGAGGCCCAGGCCTACAGGGACACAGGTGCCAGTATCACTTTGGTGACTGAAAACCTAGTGGCTCCTGAACAAAACATCATTGGACAACAGTATAAGATTATTGATGTCCATAACTCCACTAAGTTTCTTCCCTTAGCTATAGTTCAGCTTAGTTGGGGTGGAGTTACTGGCCCTAAGCAGGTGGTAGTATCACCTAGCTTACCTGTAGATTGTCTCTTAGGTAATGACCTAGAGGCCTCAGGTTGGGCTGATGTAGAGTTTTATACCCATGCAGCCATGCTGGGTATCCCTGAGGAATTGTTGTGAGAAAGTAGCCTCTTTCTAGCCTTGTTACCCCCACTTTTGGCCTGTTTGTGAGTGTATGTCAGGGTATTTTCACTGTCTCACTGGGATCCTCCTAGCCAGGGCCCAGTGCTCAGAGTGAAAATCCTATGTTTTCATTATGTTTGTTATGTGTCACTGGGACCCTTCTAGCCAGGACCCTAGTGCTCATAAGTTTGTGGCCTATATGTATGTGTTCCCTTTGTGGTGCCTAACTGTCTCACTGAGGCTCTGCTAACCAGAACCTCAGTGGTTATGCTCTCTCTGTACAAATTGTCACTAACAGGCTAGTGACCAATTTCACCAATTTACATTGGCATACTGGAACACCCTTATAATTCCCTAGTATATGGTACTGAGGTACCAGGGTATTGGTGTTCCAGGAGATCCCTATGGGCTGCAGCATTTCTTTTGCCACCCATAGGGAGCTCAGACAATTCTTACACAGGCCTGCCACTGCAGCCTGAGTGAAATAACGTCCACGTTATTTCACAGCCATTTACCACAGCACTTAAGTAACTTATGTCACCTATATGTCTAACCTTTACCTGGTAAAGGTTAGATGCAAAGTTACTTAGTGTGTGGGCACCCTGGCACTAGCCAAGGTGCCCCCACATTGTTCAGGGCAAATTCCCCGGACTTTGTGAGTGCGGGGACACCATTACACGCGTGCACTACACATATGTCACTACCTATGTGTAGCTTCACAATGGTAACTCCGAATATGGCCATGTAACATGTCTATGATCATGGAATTGCCCCCTCTATGCCATCCTGGTATAGTTGGCACAATCCCATGATCCCACGGGTCTGTAGCACAGACCCTGGTACTGCCAAACTGCCTTTTCAGGGGTTTCACTGCAGCTGCTGCTGCTGCCAACCCCTCAGACAGGTTTCTGCCCTCCTGGGGTCCAGCCAGGCTTGGCCCAGGATGGCAGAACAAAGGACTTCCTCAGAGAGAGGGTGTTACACCCTCTCCCTTTGGAAAAAGGTGTTAAGGCAGGGGAGGAGTAGCCTCCCCAAGCCTCTGGAAATGCTTTCATGGGCACAGATGGTGCCCATTTCTGCATAAGACAGTCTACACCGGTTCAGGGACCCCTCAGCCCTGCTCTGGCGCGAAACTGGACAAAGGAAAGGGGAGTTACCACTCCCCTGACCTGCACCTCCCCTGGGAGGTGCCCAGAGCTCCTCCAGTGTGCTCCAGACCTCTGCCATCTTGGAAACAGAGGTGCTGCTGGCACACTGGACTGCTCTGAGTGACCAGGGCCAGCAGGTGACGTCAGAGACTCCTTCTGATAGGCTCCTTCAGTTGTTGCTAGCCTATCCTCTCTCCTAAGTAGCCAAACCCTCTTTTCTGGCTATTTAGGGTCTCTGCTTTGGGGAATTCCTTAGATAACGAATGCAAGAGCTCATCAGAGTTCCTCTGCATCTCTCTCTTCACCTTCTGCCAAGGAATCGACTGCTGACCGCGCTGGAAGCCTGCAAAACTGCAACAAAGTAGCAAAGACGACTACTGCAACTCTGTAACGCTGATCCTGCTGCCTTCTCAACTGTTTTCCTGGTGGTGCATGCTGTGGGGGTAGTCTGCCTCCTCTCTGCACTAGAAGCTCCGAAGAAATCTCCTGTGGGTCAACGGAATCTTCCCCCTGCTACCGCAGGCACCAAAGAACTGCATCACCGGTCCCCTGGGTCTCCTCTCAGCACGACGAGCGAAGTCCCTTGAATCCAGCAACTGTGTCCAAGTGACTCCCACAGTCCAGTGACTCTTCAGTCCAAGTTTGGTGGAGGTAAGTCCTTGCCTCCCCACGCCAGACTGCATTGGTGGGAAACGCGTCTTTTGCAGCTACTCCAGCCTCTGTGCACTTCCGGCGGAAATCCTTTGTGCACAACCAAGCCCGGGTCCATGGCACTCTAACCTGCATTGCACGACTTTCTAAGTTGTCCTCCAGCGGCGTGGGACTCATTTGTGCAACTTCTGGTGAGCACTGTTTCACTCCTCTTTGTAGTGCCTGTTCCAGCACTTCTGCGGGTGCTGCCTGTTTCTGAAAGGGCTCCTTGTCTTGCTGGGCGCCCCCTCTGTCCCCTGACACAATTGGCGACATCCTGGTCCCTCCTGGGCCACAGCAGTATCCAAAAACCCTAACCGCACGATTTGCAGCTAGCAAGGCTAGTTGGCAGTCTGTCGATGGGAAAACACTTCTGCACGACTCTTCACGACGAGGGACATCCATCCTCCAAAGGGGAAGTTTCTAGCCCTTGTCGTTCCTGCAGAATCCTCAGCTTCTACTGCCTAGTAGCAGCTTCTTTGCGCCCACAGCTGGCATTTCCTGGGCATCTGCCCATCTCCAACTTGCTTGTGACTTTTGGACTTGGTCCCCTTGTTCCACAGGTACCCTCGTTTGGAAATCCATCGTTGTTGCATTGCTGGTTTGTGGCTTTCCTGCAGAATTCCCCTATCACGACTTCTGTGCTCTTTGGGGAACTTTAGTGCACTTTGCACTCACTTTTCAGGGTCTTGGGGTGGGCTATTTTTCTAACCCTCACTGTTTTCTTACAGTCCCAGCGACCCTCTACAAGGTCACATAGGTTTGGGGTCCATTCGTGGTTCGCATTCCACTTTTGGAGTATATGGTTTGTGTTGCCCCTATCCCTATGTGTTCCCATTGCATCCTATTGTAACTATACATTGTTTGCACTGTTTTCTAAGACTATACTTCATATTTTTGGTATTGTGTACATATATCTTGTGTATATTTGCTATCCTCATACTGAGGGTACTCACTGAGATACTTTGGCATATTGTCATAAAAATAAAGTACCTTTATTTTTAGTATATCTGTGTATTGTGTTTTCTTATGATATTTTGCAAGTGACACTAGTGGTACTGTAGGAGCTTCACTCGTCTCCTAGTTCAGCCTAAGCTGCTCTGCTAAGCTACCATTATCTATCAGCCTAAGCTGCTAGACACCCTATACACTAATAAGGGATACCTGGGCCTGGTGCAAGGTGTAAGTACCCCTTGGTACTCACTACAAGCCAGTCCAGCCTCCTACAATTGTTCCCTCTCATTTCTACTGAAATGAAAAAGCAAAGGAGAGAAGGCCGGAAAACTCAGGATCCCTCTCCAACAACAGGTAAAAAGGGTATCACAGTATCCCCTAACCACCCTAACATTCAGGATACCATTCCTGTGGTGGGGGAAACCTCTCCTGGGGTGGCACCTGTTCCAAGGGAATCGTCAGCTGGCATAGCTGTACTCCCTGAGGTGGAAGTACCTCTCTGTGGGATAACTAACATTGGTGAGAAAAAGAGCACCATTTTAGTTAACATGGAGCATCCCTCCAACCCTCCCAGAGAAACTTTAGTGCAGAAACCCTGCACTGCCTCACAACACTTAGGGCAGCATCCCTGCCCTAGTGTGGAGCTCATAGGACAGCATCCCTGCCCTGCTCCAACTAAAGAGAAACAGCATCCCTGTTCTCTCTTCCAGCCATATGGACAAAGTTTTTGCCCAGCTATGGCTTTACTGAGACAGCATCCCTGTCTGGCATTTACATCACTACAAATAGGTTCAGTGAAAAATTCCCACTGCTCTAAACTAAAACTTACTGATAGAAACTCTGAAAATATATCTTCACATTGTTGCATAGCTAAAAAACTTCAAACAGGGTGGTTTACATCCCCACAGGGAAGTAACCATATAGTGGATGATAAAGGGAGTAACCAGTCTATTGCAGAGCTACTCTCTACTTATCACCACTTAGACAATAAAGTCTCAACTGGCCAAGGTTAGCCTTATTGTCCTTCGTTTGGGGGGGGGGGGGTGATTTGTGTGAGAAAGTAGCCTCTTTCTAGCCTTGTTACCCCCACTTTTGGCCTGTTTGTGAGTGTATGTCAGGGTTTTTTCACTGTCTCACTGGGATCCTGCCAGCCAGGGCCCAGTGCTCATAGTGAAAACCCAATGTTTTCAGTATGGTTGTTATGTGTCACTGGGACCCTGCTAGTCAGGACCCAAGTGCTCTTAAGTTTGTGACCTATATGTATGTGTTCCCTGTGTGATGCCTAACTGTCTCACTGAGGCTCTGCTAACCAGAACCTCAGTGGTTATGCTCTCTCTTTACAAATTGTCACTAACAGGCTAGTGACCAATTTCACCAATTTACATTGGCAAACTGGAACACCCTTATAATTCCCTAGTATATGGTACTGAGGTACCCAGAGTATTGGGGTTCCAGGAGATCCCTATGAGCTGCAGCATTTCTTTTGCCACCCATAGGGAGCTCTGACAATTCTTACACATGCCTGCCATTGCAGCCTGAGTGAAATAACGTCCACATTATTTCACAGCCATTTACCACTGCACTTAAGTAACTTATAAGTCACCTATATGTCTAACCTTTACCTGGTAAAGGTTGGGTGCTAAGTTACTTAGTGTGTGGGCACCCTGGCACTAGCCAAAGTGCCCCCACATTGTTCAGGGCAAATTCCCCGGACTTTGTGAGTGCGGGGACACCATTACACGCGTGCACTATACATATGTGACGACATATGTGTAGCGTCACAATGGTAACTCCGAACATGGCCATGTAACATGTCTAAGATCATGGAATTGTCAATCCAATGCCATTCTGGCATTGGGGAGACAATTCCATGATCCCCTGAGTCTCTAGCACAGACCCGGGTACTGCCAAACTACCTTTCCCGGGGTTTCACTGAAGCTGCTGCTGCTGCCAACCCCTCAGACTGGTTTCTGCCCTTCTGGGGTCCAGCCAGGCCTGGCCCAGGAAGGCAGAACAAAGGACTTCCTCAGAGAGAGGGTGTTACACCCTCTCCCTTTGGAAAAAGGTGTCAGGGCTGGGGAGGAGTGTAGGAAAGTACCATCTTGCCTGGCATGTTACCCCCATTTTTCACTGGATATATGTTGTTTTAGTTGTATGTGTCACTGGGACCCTGGTAACCCAGGGCCCCAGTGCTCATAAGTGTGCCTGAATGTGTTACCTGTGTAGTGACTAACTGTCTCACTGAGGCTCTGCTAATCAGAACCTCAGTGGTTATGCTCTCTCATTTCTTTCCAAATTGTCACTGACAGGCTAGTGACCATTTTTACCAATTTACATTGGCTTACTGGAACACCCTTATAATTCCCTAGTATATGGTACTGAGGTACCCAGGGTATTGGGGTTCCAGGAGATCCCTATGGGCTGCAGCATTTCTTTTGCCACCCATAGGGAGCTCTGACAATTCTTACACAGGCCTGCCACTGCACCCTGAGTGAAATAACGTCCACGTTATTTCACAGCCATTTTACACTGCACTTAAGTAACTTATAAGTCACCTATATGTCTAACCTTTACCTGGTAAAGGTTAGGTGCAAAGTTACTTAGTGTGAGGGCACCCTGGCACTAGCCAAGGTGCCCCCACATTGTTCAGAGCCAATTCACTGAACTTTGTGAGTGCGGGGACACCATTACACGCGTGCACTACATATAGGTCACTACCTATATGTAGCTTCACCATGGTAACTCCGAATATGGCCATGTAACATGTCTATGATCATGGAATTGCCCCCTCTATGCCATCCTGGCATTGTTGGCACAATTCCATGATCCCAGTGGTCTGTAGCACAGACCCTGGTACTGCCAGACTGCCCTTCCTGGGGTTTCACTGCAGCTGCTGCTGCTGCCAACCCCTCAGACAGGCAGCTGCCCTCCTGGGGTCCAGCCAGGCCTGGCCCAGGATGGCAGAACAAAGAACTTCCTCTGAGAGAGGGTGTGACACCCTCTCCCTTTGGAAAATGGTGTGAAGGCAGGGGAGGAGTAGCCTCCCCCAGCCTCTGGAAATGCTTTGTTGGGCACAGATGTGCCCAATTCTGCATAAGCCAGTCTACACCGGTTCAGGGACCCCTTAGCCCCTGCTCTGGCGCGAAACTGGACAAAGGAAAGGGGAGTGACCTCTCCCCTGACCTGCACCTCCCCTGGGAGGTGTCCAGAGCTCCTCCAGTGTGCTCCAGACCTCTGCCATCTTGGAAACAGAGGTGCTGCTGGCACACTGGACTGCTCTGAGTGGCCAGTACCACCAGGTGAAGTCAGAGACTCCTTGTGATAGGCTCCTTCAGGTGTTAGTAGCCTTTCCTCTCTCCTAGGTAGCCAAACCCTCTTTTCTGGCTATTTAGGGTCTCTGTCTCTGGGGAAACTTTAGATAACGAATGCATGAGCTCAGCCGAGTTCCTCTGCATCTCCCTCTTCATCTTCTGATAAGGAATCGACCGCTGACCGCGCTGGAAGCCTGCAAACCTGCAACATAGTAGCAAAGACGACTACTGCAACTCTGTAACGCTGATCCTGCCGCCTTCTCAACTGTTTTCCTGCTTGTGCATGCTGTGGGGGTAGTCTGCCTCCTCTCTGCACCAGAAGCTCTGAAGAAATCTCCCGTGGGTCGACGGAATCTTCCCCCTGCAACCGCAGGCACCAAAAAGCTGCATTACTGGTCCCTTGTGTCTCCTCTCAGCATGACGAGCGAGGTCCCTCGAATCCAGCGACGCTGTCCAAGTGACCCCCACAGTCCAGTGACTCTTCAGCCCAAGTTTGGTATAGGTAAGTCCTTGCCTCACCTCGCTGGGCTGCATTGCTGGGAACCGCAACTTTGCAAGCTACTCCGGCCCCTGTGCACTTCCGGCAGAAATCCTTTGTGCACAGCCAAGCCTGGGTCCACGGCACTCTAACCTGCATTGCACGACTTTCTAAGTTGGTCTCCGGCGACGTGGGACTCCTTTGTGCAACTTCAGCGAGCACCGTTTCACGCATCCTCGTAGTGCCTGTTTCTGGCACTTCTCCGGGTGCTACCTGCTTCAGTGAGGGCTCTTTATCTTGCTCGACGTCCCCTCTCTCTTCAGGTCCAATTTGCCACCTCCTGGTCCCTCCTGGGCCCCAGCAGCGTCCAAAAACGCCAAACGCACGATTTGCGTGTAGCAAGGCTTGTTGGCGTCCATCCGGCGGGAAAACACTTCTGCACGACTCTCCAAGGCGTGGGGGATCCATCCTCCAAAGGGGAAGTCTCTAGCCCTTGTCGTTCCTGCAGTATTCACAGTTCTTCAGCCTAGTAAGAGCTTCTTTGCACCAACAGCTGGCATTTCTTGGGCATCTGCCCATCTCCGACTTGCTTGTGACTTTTGGACTTGGTCCCCTTGTTCCACAGGTACCCTCAGTCAGGAATCCATCGTTGTTGCATTGCTGATTTGTGTTTTCCTTGCATTTTCCCTCTAGCACGACTTCTGTGTCTTTAGGGGAACTTTAGTGCACTTTGCACTCACTTGTCAGGGTCTTGGGGAGGGTTATTTTGCTAACTCTCACTATTTTCTAATAGTCCCAGCGACCCTCTACAAGGTCACATAGGTTTGGGATCCATTCGTGGTTCACATTCCACTTTTGGAGTATATGGTTTGTGTTGCCCCTATCCCTATGTTTCCCCATTGCATCCTATTGTAACTATACATTGTTTGCACTGTTTTCTAAGACTATACTGCATATTTTTGCTATTGTGTATATATATCTTGTGTATATTTCCTATCCTCTCACTGAGGGTACACTCTAAGATACTTTGGCATATTGTCATAAAAAATAAAGTACCTTTATTTTTAGTATAACTGTGTATTGTGTTTTCTTATGATATTGTGCATGTGACACTAAGTGGTACTGTAGTAGCTTCACACGTCTCCTAGTTCAGCATAAACTGCTCTGCTAAGCTACCATTATCTATCAGCCTAAGCTGCTAGACACCCTATACACTAATAAGGGATAACTGGGCCTGGTGCAAGGTGCAAGTACCCCTTGGTACTCACTACAAGCCAGTCCAGCCTCCTACAAGGAGTAGCCTCCCCAAGCCTCTGGAAATGCTTTGATGGGCACAGATGGTGCCCATCTCTGCATAAGCCAGTCTGCACCGGTTCAGGGATCCCCCAGCCCTGCTCTGGCACGAAACTGGACAAAGGAAAGGGGAGTGACCACTCCCCTGACCTGCACCTCCCCTGGGAGGTGCCCAGAGCTCCTCCAGTGTGGTCCAGACCTCTGCCATCTTGGAAACAGAGGTGCTGCTGGCACACTGGACTGCTCTGAGTGGCCAGTGCCAGCAGGTGACGTCAGAGACTGCTTCTGATAGGCTCCTACAGGTGTTGCTAGTCTATCCTCTCTCCTAAGTAGTCAAACCTCCTTTTCTGGCTATTTAGGGTGTCTGCTTTGGGGAATTCTTTAGATAATGAATGCAAGAGCTCATCAGAGTTCCTCTGCATCTCTCTCTTCACCTTCTGCCAAGGAATCAACCGCTGACTGCTCTGGAAGACTGCAAAACTGCAACAAAGTAGCAAAGACGACTACTGCGACCTTGTAACGCTGATCCTGCCGCCTTCTCAACTGTTTTCCTGGTGGTGCATCGTGTGGGGGTAGTCTGCCTCCTCTCTACACTAGAAGCTCCGAAGAAATCTCCCGTGGGTCGACGGAATCTTCACCCTGCAACCGCAGGCACCAAAAGACTGCATCACCGGTCCTCTGGGTCTCCTCTCAGCATGACGAGTGAGGTCCCTTGAACTCAGCAACTCTGTCCAAGTGACTCCCACAGTCCAGTGACTCTTCAGTCCCAGTTTGGTGGAGGTAAGTCCTTGCCTCCCCACGCTAGACTGCATTGCTGGGTACCGCGTGATTTGCAGCTGCTCCGGCTCCTGTGCACTCTTCCAGGATTTCCTTTGTGCACAGCCAAGCCTGGGTCCCCGACACTCTAACCTGCAGTGCACGACCTCCTGAGTTGTCCTCCGGTGTCGTGGGACCTTCCTTTGTGACTTCGGGTGAGCTCCGGTTCACTCCACTTTGTAGTGCCTTTTCTGGCACTTCTGCGGGTGCTGCTTGCTTCTGAGTGGGCTCTTTGTCTTGATGGATGCCCCCTCTGTCTCCTCACACAATTGGCGACATCTTGGCCCCTCCTGGGCCACAGCAGCATCCAAAAACCCTAACCGCGACCCTTGCAGCTAGCAAGGCTTGTTTGCGGTCTTTCTGCATGGAAAGACCTCTGCAAGCTTCTTCACGACGTGCGGCATCCATCCTCCAAAGGGGAGGTTTCTAGCCCTTGCCGTTCTTGCAGAATCCACAGCTTCTACCATCCGGTGGCAGCTTCTTTGCACCCACAGCTGGCATTTTCTGGGCATCTTCCCACTCCCGACTTGATCATGACTTTTGGACTTGGTCCCCTTGTTCCACAGGTACTCTCGTCCGGAAACCCATTGTTGTTGCATTGCTGGTGTTGGTCTTCCTTGCAGAATTCCCCTATCCGCTACTTTGCACCCACTTTTCAGGGTCTTGGGATGGGCTATTTTTCTAACCCTCACTGTTTTCTTACAGTCCCAGCGACCCTCTACAAGGTCACATAGGTTTGGGGTCCATTCGTGGTTCGCATTCCACTTCTAGAGTATATGGTTTGTGTTGCCCCTGTACCTATGTGCTCTCATTGCAACCTATTGTGACTATACATTGCTTGCACTGTTTTCTATTGCTATTACTGCATATTTTTGGTATTGTGTACATATATCTTGTGTATATTTGCTATCCTCATACTGAGGGTACTCACTGAGATACTTTTGGCATATTGTCATAAAAATAAAGTACCTTTATTTTTAGTATATTTGTGTATTGTGTTTTCTTATGATATTGTGCATATGAAACTAGTGGTATAGTAGGAGCTTTACACGCCTCCTAGTTCAGCCTAAGCTGCTCTGCTAAGCTACCTTTTCTATCAGCCTAAGGTGCTAGACACCCCTCTACACTAATAAGGGATACCTGGACCTGGTGCAAGGTGTAAGTACCCCTTGGTACCCACTACAAGCCAGGCCAGCCTCCTACAGTCCCCTTTATGAGAAATAAAATAGGAAGGTTCTGATATATTAGCGCATGACATAATTTCTGTCCTTTACACTACCAACAATTAATTACCATACACAGGATTACACGTCATATATAACATTCTCAGTATTGTTAAATGAGAAGATAATAACTATGCACAATAGTTGTCACACCCTACTTGGGGCCTGATTACAACTTTGGAGGAGGTGTTAATCCGTTCCAAAAGTGACGGTAAAGTGACAGATATACCGCCAGCCATATTACGAGTCCATTATGGGGGTCATTACAACATTGGCGGTAAAAGCCGCTTACCGCCGTGCAGAAGACTGCCAACATACCGCCGCGGAAATCCGCCACAGCTATTATGACCCACATCTCGGAATCTGCCGAAATTCAGACACCCACACAAGTCCGCCACACCAAAGGTCAGTGATAAACTGGCGAAAACAAATCCTCCACCGTCACGCCAACAGAAACACGCCCATACTATTACGACCCACGAATCCACACGGCGGTCTTTCAACCGCGGTATTCCATTGGCGATACACACCGCTGCGCTCAAAATACACACACATCTCCAAAACACCACCACATTGGACAATTCGAAATACACACACCTGATACACATACACACACCACTCCCACACACCCATTACAATATAAAACACACACCCACATCACCCACAAACCCCTACGACCAAAAATTAGAGACAAAGGCCAGAGAGAGCGAGAACAGCAATAGACAACCTCACCACACAGAGGCACACAACACCATCACCCACACAACATTCACGCACAAAACACCACACACCACTACACATCACCACACTCATCACCACATACACCACCCCACACATCACCTACACCACCCATTGGCACGCCAAAGACACCCAGGTTCTCGGAGGAGGAGCTCAGGGTCATGGTGGAGGAAATCGTACGGGTAGAGCCACAGCTATTTGGATCACAGATGCAGCACACCTCTATAGCTAGGAAGATGGAGCTATGGCGAAGAATAGTCGACAGGGTCAACGCAGTGGCACAGCACCCATGAAATCGGGAGGACATCAGGAAGAGGTGGAACGACCTACGGGGGAAGGTGCGTTTCGTGGTCTCCAGGCACAACATCGCAGTTCAGCGGACTGGCGGTGGACCCCCACCTCCTCCCCCACAACTAACAACATGGGAGGAGCAAGTCTTGACCATCATGCATCCTGAGGGCCTCGGAGGAGTCGGTGGAGGAATGGACACTGGTAAATCAAATCTTAACTATCATATCCCCCACCCTACCTGCATGCAATCACACACCCCCACCCTCGCCCCACCCCCTATCACTCCAACTCCTCACTAATGTACTAATAACACAAACCACCCATCCCAACACCAAGCCCTGCATGACACAACAAAGCATGGACACCCATCACTAAAGCATGCCCACTGCACACACCCATAACAACCCCTAACCATCATCACACAAGCCCCCACATAGGAATGCTAGCACTGGGGTACACGCTCACCCACCCATTGCACACCATGACACACACAGATGCAATAATCATGCTTTTATACCCCTGCAGGACCACCACCTAACGTCACCAGACATGAGGGTCCAGACATCTCCACCCCACCCACAAAAGAGGCCCACAGTGATGACAGCAGCTCTGGCCAACTGGATCCGGATGAGCAGCCCGGACCATCGTGGGCCTCGGGACAGTCGGTTCCCCTCGCACAGGCACAGCCCAACACTGACCTTCAACCCTCTGGAAACACCAGTACAGCACCCACCCAGCGGGCCCATACCTCCATACCCAGGACACGTCAATCAGCTGTGTGTCCACCACTACAGGGAACCCAGGATAACCCACCACCCCAACAACAACAGGGACCTGGGGGCAGTGGTAGTGGGCACACGGTCCAGGGGACGGAGGCACAGGAACACAGGGGAACTGGGAGGGCTGCTGTGCGACAGGGGGCGGACAGGCCAAGGGAACCCACTCTCCACGAGGCCCTCTCCTCCATCATGGGAGCATACCACCACTCCCAGGAGACGATGGCTACGGTCCTGGCCAAGTTTCAGGAGACCCAGCGCCTGCAGGAGGAACAGTATTTGGGCTTCAGGGAGGAACTCAGAACCATAAGCTCCGCCCTGGGCACCATCGTAGGGGTGCTGAAGGACATACAGAACACCATGAGGGACACCGTGGCACTCCAAGGGGCCCCTGACACTAGTATGGACGATTAACTGCCCACCACCTCCGCTGGCGCTAGTGGACAGGACGCCCCGCCACAGGACCACCACACCAGCACCCCACCCCTTGCAGACGGAGAACCACCCCGCAAGTGGTCCCTGAGATCCAGGAACAGGACAGAGCACGATGGCAAGACCCCCACCAAGAAATTAGACCACCCTGATTGTCATCCCACTGTCCCACTTTGTAACCCTGTCCATATTGAACTGTCCCAGCTCCACTTCCTATGCCCATATGGGCAGTGCACCTGTGAGACTAATAGACTGGACTCTGCCATGGACATTCCTCCACCATCACCCATCACCATTTTGCCACCCCTTCCAATAATCAGCACTTCAATAAACACCCTTGAACCACAAAACAATCTGGAGTCAGTCTGTGATTTTGAAAATGTGTATTAGCTAAAACAATGACAAAATCCGTTCACAATAGTAATGTCAACATACCTATGTCACACATCACAAGTCCATGAAGGATGCAAGCAGATGACACACGTTGGTAACCACACCTGTGAAACCGTAATGGAAATGTACAACTCAGTTACCAAATACTGCTTGAAATTGACAGACAGGATAGAGGTAGAAGTGTGAAAGTAAAAGTATTAGTAAAGAAAGTGTTCTCACCTGTGTGTCACTGGAAATATTGCTGTATGACTGAGTCCCTGTTGTCAATGTCTTCTTCCTCTGCTTCCTCCTCATCACTGTCCACAGGCTCCACAGCTGCCACAACACCGTCATCTGGACCATCCTCCTGCAGAAAAGGCACCTGGCCTCGCAAAGCAAGATTGTGAAGCATAGAGGAGGCGATGATGATCTGGCACACCTTCCTTGGTGAGTAGAATAGGGAACCACCTGTCATATGGAGGCACCTGAACCTGGCCTTCAGGAGGCGAAGGTGCGTTCAATCACCCTCCTAGTCCGCCCATGGGCCTCATTGTAGCGTTCCTCTGCCCTGGTCCTGGGATTCCTCACTGGGGTCAGTAGCCATGACAGGTTGGGGTAACCAGAGTCCCCTAATAGCCACACCCGGTGCCTCTGGAGTTGACCCATCACATAAGGGATGCTGCTATTCCGCAGGATGTAGGCGTCATACACAGAGCCAGGGAACATAGCATTTACCTGCAAGATGTACTGGTCTGCCAAACATACCATCTGTACATTCATCGAATGATAACTCTTCCGGTTCCTGTACAACTGTTCACTCCTGTGGGGGGGGGACCAGAGCTACATGGGTCCCATCAATGGCACCTATGATGTTAGGGATATGTCCCAGGGCATAGAATTCACCTTTAACTGTAGCCAAATCCTCCACCTGAGGGAAAATGATGTAGCTCCTCATGTGTTTCAGCAGGGCAGACAACACTCTGGACAACACGTTGGAGAACACAGGCTGGGACATCCCTGATGCCATGGCCACTGTTGTTTGAAATGACCCACTTGCTAGGAAATGGAGCACTGATAGCACCTGCACTTGAGGGGGGATTCCTGTGGGATGGCGGATTGGTGACATAAGGTCTGGCTCCAACTGGGTACACAGTTCCTGGATTGTGGCACGGTCAAACCTGTAGGTGATGATTAAATGTCGCTCCTCCATTGTCAAAAGGTCCACCAGCGGTCGGTACACCGGAGGATTCTGCCATCTCCTCACATGTCCCAGCTGACGGTGCCTAGGAAGGACAAAAGCGCCCACAGAGTCAAGCAATTCAGAGGTATGTACCCACAGCTACCCAGAACACGAAACAAATTCCAAAAAGTTGTAGTTATGTGTGTTGAGTCCAGGCCTCGGTATGTGTGACGCAGTTGAAAATGAAGCCATGTGGGCCCCTGAAATGGCGGCTGCCTGACCTCTAAAGTGGGACAATGGGATGTGAGGTAACTGCGCTGGTGTTGTACACCGTCGCGGTAGGCGGTCGGAGACTGCGGCGCAATGCTGCATTGGTTAACATTGGACCATATGGGTCCCTGGAGCCAATGAAGAAGTGCGCCGGCGGTGATGATACGCACCGCCGCGGACGTCACTGCCATTTTCTATCTGTGCATTCGTTCAATACCTGATCTTCGACAGGAGAGGACCTACACTGCAAGTGCTGCTGTGACCTCGGTCTGGAAGAGACAATGGCATGTGCGTCTGGGGAAAGGGCCCCTGCCTTCACTGCACAGGAGTTGGAGAAGCTCGTGGACGGGGTCCTCCCCCAGTACACGCTACTCTACGGTCTTCCAGACCAACAGGTGAGTACATAGGGTGCAAGTTGTATGGGCTATGCCTGGGTGGAGAGGGCTGGATGTAAGAAGGAAGGGGGCAGAGTTCTGCGACCATGAATGAGTGTGAATGCATGTGCCACATGGCAAGGGCAGGGATGTGGGCCACTCACTTCGACGGTGCAGTTGGTAATGACTTCTCTTCTTCCCCTGTACATGTCATGTAGGTCAGCGCCCACCAGAAGAAGGATATTTGGCATGCCATCGCCAAGGACGTCCTGACCCTGGGGGTCCACCAGAGACGGAGCACCCACTGCCGTAAAAGATGGGAGGACATTCGCCGCTGGAGCAAGAAGACGGCGGAGGCTCATCTGGGGATGGCCTCCCAACGTGGGAGGGGTGCCCATCGCACCATTACCCCCCTGATGTTCCGGATCCTGGCGGTGGCCTACCCTGAGTTGGATGGGCGCATGAGGGCATCACAGCAGACACAAGGAGGTGAGTACACTCTCATTCTGCTGACTTTGCGCGCAGTGGAGGGGTTTGGGTGGGGGAGGAGGGCTGTGGGTTTCCCTAGGCCAGGGCGAGTTCGGTAGGCTAGGCCCCTCCGTAATGCAGGCCATGTGGCACTCCACCCCACCTCTGTAGAGTGCCAAGTACAGGTATACATGCCCCTGTGTCATCTATTTGTGCAGATGTCCACCATAGTCATGTAGGCCATATCCCAGGAACTGCAGCTGTAGAGGCCAAGAGAGCGGCGTAGTGCAGGGGGCTTCTGTGTCTGTATTGTCCGCCAACGGTAGCGGTAAGCCATGCACTCAACCTGTCTTTCTTCTGTTTCCCACCCCCTTTTTGTGCTCTCCCAGTTCTCTTGTGCATCAGCATCATCAGGCGGAGGTACAGTGGCACCGGAGCACGAGGGGGCTGCATCCCACATGGCCATGGAGGGCCACACCACGGACTCTGAGTACACCAGTGGGACGGAGGGCGAGGGGAGCTTCACGGCGATCACCGGATCAGCAAACAGCGACACGGACTTGTCCTCCGATGGGAGCTCCCTTGTGGTGGCGGCAACATCTGTGCCCCCCACTTCAACAGGTACAGCCACCAGCCCCCCTACCAGCGCCGCCCTCCCAGCAGCCCCTCAGCCTTCGCCCGTGCCCGCTCACCCAGGAGGGTGGGCATCACCTTCGCCCCAGGTACTTCAGCCCCTGCCCCTGTCACCTCTGCTGCCCTCAGTGAGGAGGCCATTGACCTCCTCAGGTCACTCACTGTTGGGCAGTCTACCATTGTGAATGCTTCCAGGGTGTAGAGAGGGAGTTGCAACACACTAATGCATTCCTGGAGGGCATTCATTCTGGTCAGGCTGCCCATCATTGAACCCTGCAACCTCTGGCCTCAGCACTGATGGCAGCCACTGTCCCTGTGTCTAGCCTCCTCCCTTCAACTTCCTCCACCCAGACCCAATCCCCTGTGCCTCAACCTATCCCAAGCACACCATCAGACCAGCATGCACACACCTCAACACACAAGGGCAGCTCAGACAAACATAGGCACCACACATCCCACAGGCACTCACACAAGCATCACCCACATACAGACACAGCAACATCCACTGCCTCCACTGTGTCCCCCTCCTCGTCGTCTCCCTCCTCCCTCCCAGTCTCATCTACACTCTCACCTGCATGCACTACCACCACAGCCACTAGGACTCACACCAGAACGCCCAGCACCACACCCCGCTCACCTGCACTCACCACCCCCACTACCATTTACATGTCCCCTGTGTCCTCTCCAAGTGTGTCTGTGACGCCCCCTCCCAAAGTACACAAACGCGGCCACACACACACCCAACAACCATCCACCTCACGACAGCCTCCAGAACATGCACCTGCACCCAAATCATCAAAAGTTACACCTCCTACAACCACCTCCTCTTCCTCCACTCCCAGACCCCCTCCAGCTACCCGTCACAGTTTTCGTCAGAAACTTTTCCTGAGCAACGTGAACCTCTTTCCCACCCCCCCCCCCCAATTCATAGGTCCCGTAGTAGCACCTCAGCCAAAAAAAGTCCGGTACCAGTGGTGCCTGTTAGAGGTATGTGGAGTGCACCGGGCACCAGGGCAGCCAGTATGACACGGAGCCAAAGCACAGCCAGGTGGGGAAGGGGCAGAAGAAAGCGCCAAAGTCTGGGAAGAGCAGCACAGAGGAGAAGAACGCCATCATCCCCACTGCCCAGGACGCCACCGCCAGCCCCATCATCACTGGTCAGGAGACCACCGCCAGAGTCAGTGCCCAGGAGGGCAGCACAATCGGCACTGGTCAGGAGACCACTGCCGGAGTCAGTGCCTAGGAGGGCCCCGGCAGCCACAGCCCCGCTGGGCAATGAGGGACCGCCATGGCACACACTGCTGCACAGGTCAGAGACAGCAAAGTCAAGCACCGCTGAACAGGGCAAGCACCGCTGAACAGGGCAAAGACCGCCATGGCAAGCACTGCTTGTAGGAGGCTGGACTGGCTTGTAGTGAGTACCAAGGGGTACTTGCACCTTGCACCAGGCCCAGTTATCCCTTATTAGTGTATAGGGTGTCTAGCAGCTTAGGCTGATAGATAATGGTAGCTTAGCAAAGCAGCTCAGGCTGAACTAGGAGACGTGTGAAGCTACTACAGTACCACTTAGGCCCTCATTCTGACCCTGGCGGTCTTTGACCGCCAGGGCGGAGGACCGCGGGAGCACCGCCGACAAGCCGGCGGTGCTCCAATGGGGATTCCGACCGCGGCGGTAAAGCCGCGGTCGGACCGGCACCACTGGCGGGGTCCCGCCAGTGTACCGCGGCCCCATTGAATCCTCCGCGGCGGCGCAGCTTGCTGCACCGCCGCGGGGATTCTGACCCCCCCTACCGCCATCCAGATCCCGGCGGTCGGACCGCCGAGATCCGGATGGCGGTAGGGGGGGTCGCGGGGCCCCTGGGGGCCCCTGCAGTGCCCATGCCACTGGCATGGGCATTGCAGGGGCCCCCGTAAGAGGGCCCCTACATGTATTTCACTGTCTGCTGCGCAGACAGTGAAATACGCGACGGGTGCAACTGCACCCGTCGCACAGCTTCCACTCCGCCGGCTCGATTCCGAGCCGGCTTCATCGTGGAAGCCTCTTTCCCGCTGGGCTGGCTGGCGGTCTGAAGGAGACCGCCCGCCAGCCCAGCGGGAAAGTCAGAATTACCGCCGCGGTCTTTCGACCGCGGAACGGTAACCTGACGGCGGGACTTTGGCGGGCGGCCTCCGCCGCCCGCCAAGGTCAGAATGAGGGCCTTAGTGTCATATGCACAATATCATAAGAAAACACAATACACAGTTATACCAAAAATAAAGGTACTTTATTTTTATGACAATATGCCAAAGTATCTTAGAGTGTACCCTCAGTGAGAGGATAGGAAATATACACAAGATATATATACACAATAGCAAAAATATGCAGTATAGTCTTAGAAAACAGTGCAAACAATGTATAGTTACAATAGGATGCAATGGGGAAACATAGGGATAGGGGCAACACAAACCATATACTCCAGAAGTGGAATGCGAACCACGAATGGACCCCAAACCTATGTGACCTTGTAGAGGGTCGCTGGGACTATTAGAAAATAGTGAGAGTTAGAAAAATAACCCTCCCCAAGACCCTGAAAAGTGAGTGCAAAGTGCACTAAAGTTCCCCTAAGGACAAAATAGTCGTGTTAGAGGGAAAATGCAAGGAAAACACAAATCAGCAATGCAACAACGATGGATTCCTGACTGAGGGTACCTGTGGAACAAGGGGACCAAGTCCAAAAGTCACAAGCAGCTCGGAGATGGGCAGATGCCCAAGAAATGCCAGCGGTTGGTGCAAAGAAGCTCTTACTCGGCTGAAGAACTGTGAATACTGCAGGAACGACAAGGGCTAGAGACTTCCTCTTTGGAGGATGGATCCCCCACGCCTTGGAGAGTCGTGCAGAAGTGTTTTCCCGCCGGATGGACGCCAACAAGCCTTGCTACACGCAAATCGTGCGTTTGGCGTTTTTGGACGCTGCTGGGGCCCAGGAGGGACCAGGAGGTCGCAAATTGGACCTGCAGAGAGAGGGGACGTCGAGCAAGACAAAGAGCCCTCACTGAAGCAGGTAACACCCGGAGAAGTGCCAGAAACAGGCACTACGAGGATGCGTGAAACGGTGCTCGCCGAAGTTGCACAAAGGAGTCCCACGTCGCCGGAGACCAACTTAGAAAGTCGTGCAATGCAGGTTAGAGTGCCGTGGACCCAGGCTTGGCTGTGCACGAAGGATTTCCGCCGTAAGTGCACAGGGGCCGGAGAAGCTTGCAAAGTCGCAGTTCCCAGCAATGCAGCCCAGCGAGGTGAGGCAAGGACTTACCTCCACCAAACTTGGGCTGAAGAGTCACTGGACTGTGGGAGTCACTTGGACGGTGTCACTGGATTCGAGGGACCTCGCTCGTCGTGCTGAGAGGAGACCCAAGGGACCGGTAATGCAGCTTTTTGGTGCCTGCGGTTGCAGGGGGAAGATTCCGTCGACCCATGGGAGATTTCTTCGGAGCTTCTGGTGCAGAGAGGAGGCAGACTACCCCCACAGCATGCACAAGCAGGAAAACAGTCGAGAAGGCGGCAGGATCAGCGTTACAGAGTTGCAGTAGTCGTCTTTGCTACTATGTTGCAGGTTTGCAGGCTTCCAGCGCGGTCAGCGGTCGATTCCTTATCAGAAGGTGAAGAGGGAGATGCAGAGGAACTCGGCTGAGCTCATGCATTCGTTATCTGAAGTTTCCCCAGAGACAGAGACCCTAAATAGCCAGAAAAGAGGGTTTGGCTACCTAGGAGAGAGGAAAGGCTACTAACACCTGAAGGAGCCTATCAGCAGGAGTCTCTGACGTCACCTGGTGGCACTGGCCACTCAGAGCAGTCCAGTGTGCCAGCAGCACCTCTGTTTCCAAGATGGCAGAGGTCTGGAGCACACTGGAGGAGCTCTGGACACCTCCCAGGGGAGGTGCAGGTCAGGGGAGTGGTCACTCCCCTTTCCTTTGTCCAGTTTCGCGCCAGAGCAGGGGCTAAGGGGTCCCTGAACCGGTGTAGACTGGCTTATGCAGAATTGGGCACATCTGTGCCCAAGAAAGCATTTCCAGAGGCTGGGGGAGGCTACTCCTCCCCTGCCTTCACACCATTTTCCAAAGGGAGAGGGTGTCACACCCTCTCTCAGAGGAAGTTCTTTGTTCTGCCATCCTGGGCCAGGCCTGGCTGGACCCCAGGAGGGCAGATGCCTGTCTGAGGGGTTGGCAGCAGCAGCAGCTGCAGTGAAACCCCAGGAAGGGCAGTTTGGCAGTACCAGGGTCTGTGCTACAGACCACTGGGATCATGGAATTGTACCAACAATGCCAGGATGGCATAGAGGGGGCAATTCCATGATCATAGACATGTTACATGGCCATATTCGGAGTTACCATGGTGAAGCTACATATAGGTAGTGACCTATATGTAGTGCACGCGTGTAATGGTGTCCCCGCACTCACAAAGTTCAGGGAATTGGCTCTGAACAATGTGGGGGCACCTTGGCTAGTGCCAGGGTGCCCTCACACTAAGTAACTTTGCACCTAACCTTTACCAGGTAAAGGTTAGACATATAGGTGACTTATAAGTTACTTAAGTGCAGTGTAAAATGGCTGTGAAATAACGTGGACGTTATTTCACTCAGGCTGCTGTGGCAGGCCTGTGTAAGAATTGTCAGAGCTCCCTATGGGTGGCAAAAGAAATGCTGCAGCCCATAGGGATCTCCTGGAACCCCAATACCCTGGGTACCTCAGTACCATATACTAGGGAATTATAAGGGTGTTCCAGTAAGCCAATGTAAATTGGTAAAATTGGTCACTAGCCTGTTAGTGACAATTTGAAAGTAATGAGAGAGCATAACCACTGAGGTTCTGGTTAGCAGAGCCCCAGTGAGACAGTTAGGCACCACACAGGGAACATATACATGCACACCTATGAGCACTGGGGCCCTGTGTGACAGGGTCCCAGTGACACATACATATAGGCCACAAACCTATGAGCACTGGGGTCCTGACTAGCAGGATCCCAGTGACACATAACAACCATACTGAAAACATAGTGTTTTCACTATGAGCACTGAGGCCTGGCTATCAGGATCCCAGTGAGACAGTGAAAACAGTGACAAACACCCTGACATACACTCACAAACAGGCCAAAAGTGGGGGTAACAAGGCTAGAAAGAGGCTACCTTCTCACACAACCCCCCCCCAAACGAAGGACAATAAGGCTAACCTTGGCCAGTTGAGACTTTATTGTCTAAGTGGTGATAAGTAGAGAGTAGCTCTGCAATAGACTGGTTACTCCCTTTATCATCCACTATATGGTTACTTCCCTGTGGGGATGTAAACCACCCTGTTTGAAGTTTTTTAGCTAAGCAACAATGTGAAGATGTATTTTCAGAGTTTCTATCAGTAAGTTTTAGTTTAGAGCAGTGGGAATTGTCCACTGAACCTATTTGTAGTGATGGAAATGCCAGACAGGGATGCTGTCTCAGAAAAGCCATAGCTGGGCAAAAACTTTGTCCATCTGGCTGGAAGAGAGAACAGGGATGCTGTTTCTCTTGAGTTGGAGCAGGGCAGGGATGCTGTCCTATCAGCTCCACACTAGGGCAGGGATGCTGTCCTAAGTGTTGTGAGGCAGTGCAGAGTTTCTGCACTAAAGTTTCTCTGGGAGGGTTGGAGGGATGCTCCATGTTAACTAAAATGGTGCTCTTTTTCTCACCAATGTTAGTTATCCCACAGAGAGGTACTTCTACCTCAGGGAGTCCAGCTTTGCCAGCTGATGATTCCCTTGGAACAGGTGCCACCCCAGGAGAGGTTTCTCCCACCACAGGAATGGTATCCTGAATGGTAGGGTGGTTAGGGGATACTGTGATACCCTTTTTACCTGTTGATGGAGAGGGATCCTGAGTTTTCAGGCCTTCTCTCCTTTGCTTTTTCATTTCAGTAGAAATGAGAGGGAACAATTCCTCAGGGATGCCCAGCATGGCTGCATGGGCATAAAACTCTACATCAGCCCAACCTGAGGCCTCTAGGTCATTACCTAAGAGACAGTCTACAGGTAAGCTAGGTGATACCACCACCTGCTTAGGGCCAGTAACTCCACCCCAACTAAACTGAATTATAGCTAAGGGAAGAAACTTAGTGGAGTTATGGACATCAATAATCTTATACTGTTGTCCAATGATGTGTTGTTCAGGAGGCACTAGGTTTTCAGTCACCAAAGTGAAACTGGCACCTGTGTCCCTGTAGGCCAAGGCCTCAACACCATTTATTGAAACTGTCTGCCTGTACTTATCCATTGTAAGGGGACAAGCAGCCAGTGTGGCAAGGCCAATGCCACTAGGTGTGACAGAAACTGTCTTGGGACTGATTACATCAGTTTCCACTATGGACCCATAAGTGAACCCAACTACACCCTTTGCTTGACTGTTGCCAGCAGTCCCACCACTAGTACCACTACTGCTAGGGGCACTAGAGCTTGATGTATTAGTGGTGGTAGGCTCAGGGGGTTTACCTGGACAGGACTTATCCCCTGGCCTATGGCCTCTGTTTTTACACACAAAGCACCAAGGCTTTTTAATGTGTGCAGGTTGGGAAGAAGAGGAAGAATTTGTTTTATCCCCACCCTCTGAAGAGTGTTTAAGATTTGAAGTGGGATCTTTGGTTTTACCCTTATCCCCATGCTTATCTTGAGATTTTTCACCATCTTTCTTCTTATTGCCATCTTTGTCACCCCCTGTATGAACTTTTCTGTTCACCCTTGTTCTGACCCATTTGTCTGCCTTCTTTCCCAATTCTTGGGGAGAGGTCAGATCAGAGTCTACCAGGTACTGGTGCAACAAATCAGACACACAATTATTAAGTATATGCTCTCTCAGGATTGTGTTATACAGGCTTTCATAATCAGTAACTTTACTGCCATGTAACCACCCCTCCAAGGCCTTCACTGAATGGTCAATGAAATCAACCCAGTCTTGTGAAGACTCCTTTTTGGTCTCTCTGAACTTTATCCTGTACTGTTCAGTGGTTAAGCCATAACCATCCAGGAGTGCATTCTTAAGAACTGTAAAATTATTGGCATCACTTTCTTTCACAGTAAGGAGTCTATCCCTACCCTTTCCACTAAATGATAGCCATAGGATAGCAGCCCACTGCCTTTGAGGGACATCCTGTACAACACAGGCCCTCTCAAGTGCAGCAAACCACTTGTTAATGTCATCCCCCTCCTTATAAGGGGGAACTATCTTGTGCAGATTCCTGGAATCATGCTCTTTTGCAGGATGACTATGGGGAATACTGCTGCTGCCACCATGGGTATCTAAACCCAACTTCTGTCTTTCCTTCTCTAATTCTAAAGACTGTCTATCCAAATCCAGCTGTTGCTTCTTGAGCTTCAGTCTGGTTTGTTCCACTCTCAATCTATTGAGCTCCCTTTCTAACAATCTGTCATCAGGGTGGGTGGGAGGGACATTTCTAGATACAGAGGTATGATGGGAATGAACAGAAGGAGACCTGTCCCTTACAGAGGGCACCCTAACAGCTTGGCTACCAGTATAATGTGAGAGCACACCATCAGTATGGTGTGATTCAACCTCTGTACCAACTATGCTAGACTGTCTAGTAATGGGCAGGCTGAGAAGTTTCTTTCCTGAACCTTTTCCTGGGGGAGTCCCTGGATCAGATTGAGAACCATTAGCTACTTTTTCACCAGATTTGGCACTCATGGCCTTATCCTGTACTCTAAGCATATTAATTAACAGTTCTAAGGAAGGATTCTTCCCTACACTCAAACCTCTCTCTATGCAGAGACTCCTTGCTCCTTTCCAGCTAAGGTGATCATATGCAAGTTTGGACAGATCAACATTTTTTCCTGTGCCAGACATTTTTTAGAGAGAGTTAAAGTGATAGAAAAAGAGAAAAAAGTTTTCAGAACTTTTTGGAAAGACAGAAAAAACTTTTTAAACTTTTAAGAACTTTTTGAAAGTTTAGAAGTACTTTTCAGCACTTAGAAAAGAGTGAAAAGAGGAAATGCAAAACTTTTTGGCTATGTGTATATACACTGACCTCGTTTTGTATATTTTTCTCTTATGAAAAGTACAATGACAAGAGTGGTAAGTAGTCTCAAAGCACTTATCCCACCACTGCACAACCAATGTAGGAGGCTGGACTGGCTTGTAGTGAGTACCAAGGGGTACTTGCACCTTGCACCAGGCCCAGTTATCCCTTATTAGTGTATAGGGTGTCTAGCAGCTTAGGCTGATAGATAATGGTAGCTTAGCAAAGCAGCTCAGGCTGAACTAGGAGACGTGTGAAGCTACTACAGTACCACTTAGTGTCATATGCACAATATCATAAGAAAACACAATACACAGTTATACCAAAAATAAAGGTACTTTATTTTTATGACAATATGCCAAAGTATCTTAGAGTGTACCCTCAGTGAGAGGATAGGAAATATACACAAGATATATATACACAATAGCAAAAATATGCAGTATAGTCTTAGAAAACAGTGCAAACAATGTATAGTTACAATAGGATGCAATGGGGAAACATAGGGATAGGGGCAACACAAACCATATACTCCAGAAGTGGAATGCGAACCACGAATGGACCCCAAACCTATGTGACCTTGTAGAGGGTCGCTGGGACTATTAGAAAATAGTGAGAGTTAGAAAAATAACCCTCCCCAAGACCCTGAAAAGTGAGTGCAAAGTGCACTAAAGTTCCCCTAAGGACAAAATAGTCGTGTTAGAGGGAAAATGCAAGGAAAACACAAATCAGCAATGCAACAACGATGGATTCCTGACTGAGGGTACCTGTGGAACAAGGGGACCAAGTCCAAAAGTCACAAGCAGCTCGGAGATGGGCAGATGCCCAAGAAATGCCAGCGGTTGGTGCAAAGAAGCTCTTACTAGGCTGAAGAACTGTGAATACTGCAGGAACGACAAGGGCTAGAGACTTCCCCTTTGGAGGATGGATCCCACACGCCTTGGAAAGTCGTGCAGAAGTGTTTTCCCGCCGGATGGACGCCAACAAGCCTTGCTACACGCAAATCGTGCGTTTGGCGTTTTTGGACGCTGCTGGGGCCCAGGAGGGACCAGGAGGTCGCAAATTGGACCTGCAGAGAGAGGGGACGTCGAGCAAGACAAAGAGCCCTCACTGAAGCAGGTAGCACCCAAAGAAGTGCCAGGAACAGGCACTACGAGGATGCGTGAAACGGTGCTCGCCGAAGTTGCACAAAGGAGTCCCACGTCGCCGGAGACCAACTTAGAAAGTCATGCAATGCTGGTTAGAGTGCCGTGGACCCAGGCTTGGCTGTGCACGAAGGATTTTCGCCAGAATTGCACAGGGGCCGGAGAAGCTTGCAAAGTCGCGGTTCCCAGCAATGCAGCCCAGCGAGGTGAGGCAAGGACTTACCTCCACCAAACTTGGGCTGAAGAGTCACTGGACTGTGGGGGTCACTTGGACGGTGTCGCTGGATTCGAGGGACCTCGCTCGTCGTGCTGAGAGGAGACCCAAGGGACCGGTAATGCAGCTTTTTGGTGCCTGCGGTTGCAGGGGGAAGATTCCGTCGACCCACGGGAGATTTCTTCGGAGCTTCTGGTGCAGAGAGGAGGCAGACTACCCCCACAGCATGCACAAGCAGGAAAACAGTCGAGAAGGCGGCAGGATCAGCGTTACAGAGTTGCAGTAGTCGTCTTTGCTACTATGTTGCAGGTTTGCAGGCTTCCAGCGCGGTCAGCGGTCGATTCCTTATCAGAAGGTGAAGAGGGAGATGCAGAGGAACTCGGCTGAGCTCATGCATTCGTTATCTGAAGTTTCCCCAGAGACAGAGACCCTAAATAGCCAGAAAAGAGGGTTTGGCTATCTAGGAGAGAGGAAAGGCTACTAACACCTGAAGGAGCCTATCAGCAGGAGTCTCTGACGTCACCTGGTGGCACTGGCCACTCAGAGCAGTCCAGTGTGCCAGCAGCACCTCTGTTTCCAAGATGGCAGAGGTCTGGAGCACACTGGAGGAGCTCTGGACACCTCCCAGGGGAGGTGCAGGTCAGGGGAGTGGTCACTCCCCTTTCCTTTGTCCAGTTTCGCGCCAGAGCAGGGGCTAAGGGGTCCCTGAACCGGTGTAGACTGGCTTATGCAGAATTGGGCACATCTGTGCCCAAGAAAGCATTTCCAGAGGCTGGGGGAGGCTACTCCTCCCCTGCCTTCACACCATTTTCCAAAGGGAGAGGGTGTCACACCCTCTCTCAGAGGAAGTTCTTTGTTCTGCCATCCTGGGCCAGGCCTGGCTGGACCCCAGGAGGGCAGATGCCTGTCTGAGGGGTTGGCAGCAGCAGCAGCTGCAGTGAAACCCCAGGAAGGGCAGTTTGGCAGTACCAGGGTCTGTGCTACAGACCACTGGGATCATGGAATTGTACCAACAATGCCAGGATGGCATAGAGGGGGCAATTCCATGATCATAGACATGTTACATGGCCATATTCGGAGTTACCATGGTGAAGCTACATATAGGTAGTGACCTATATGTAGTGCACGCGTGTAATGGTGTCCCCGCACTCACAAAGTTCAGGGAATTGGCTCTGAACAATGTGGGGGCACCTTGGCTAGTGCCAGGGTGCCCTCACACTAAGTAACTTTGCACCTAACCTTTACCAGGTAAAGGTTAGACATATAGGTGACTTATAAGTTACTTAAGTGCAGTGTAAAATGGCTGTGAAATAACGTGGACGTTATTTCACTCAGGCTGCTGTGGCAGGCCTGTGTAAGAATTGTCAGAGCTCCCTATGGGTGGCAAAAGAAATGCTGCAGCCCATAGGGATCTCCTGGAACCCCAATACCCTGGGTACCTCAGTACCATATACTAGGGAATTATAAGGGTGTTCCAGTAAGCCAATGTAAATTGGTAAAATTGGTCACTAGCCTGTTAGTGACAATTTGAAAGTAATGAGAGAGCATAACCACTGAGGTTCTGGTTAGCAGAGCCTCAGTGAGACAGTTAGGCACCACACAGGGAACATATACATGCACACCTATGAGCACTGGGGCCCTGTGTGACAGGGTCCCAGTGACACATACATATAGGCCACAAACCTATGAGCACTGGGGTCCTGACTAGCAGGATCCCAGTGACACATAACAACCATACTGAAAACATAGTGTTTTCACTATGAGCACTGAGGCCTGGCTATCAGGATCCCAGTGAGACAGTGAAAACAGTGACAAACACCCTGACATACACTCACAAACAGGCCAAAAGTGGGGGTAACAAGACTAGAAAGAGGCTACCTTCTCACACAACCCCCCCCAAACGAAGGACAATAAGGCTAACCTTGGCCAGTTGAGACTTTATTGTCTAAGTGGTGATAAGTAGAGAGTAGCTCTGCAATAGACTGGTTACTCCCTTTATCATCCACTATATGGTTACTTCCCTGTGGGGATGTAAACCACCCTGTTTGAAGTTTTTTAGCTAAGCAACAATGTGAAGATGTATTTTCAGAGTTTCTATCAGTAAGTTTTAGTTTAGAGCAGTGGGAATTGTCCACTGAACCTATTTGTAGTGATGGAAATGCCAGACAGGGATGCTGTCTCAGAAAAGCCATAGCTGGGCAACAACTTTGTCCATCTGGCTGGAAGAGAGAACAGGGATGCTGTTTCTCTTGAGTTGGAGCAGGGCAGGGATGCTGTCCTATCAGCTCCACACTAGGGCAGGGATGCTGTCCTAAGTGTTGTGAGGCAGTGCAGAGTTTCTGCACTAAAGTTTCTCTGGGAGGGTTGGAGGGATGCTCCATGTTAACTAAAATGGTGCTCTTTTTCTCACCAATGTTAGTTATCCCACAGAGAGGTACTTCTACCTCAGGGAGTCCAGCTTTGCCAGCTGATGATTCCCTTGGAACAGCTGCCACCCCAGGAGAGGTTTCTCCCACCACAGGAATGGTATCCTGAATGGTAGGGTGGTTAGGGGATACTGTGATACCCTTTTTACCTGTTGATGGAGAGGGATCCTGAGTTTTCAGGCCTTCTCTCCTTTGCTTTTTCATTTCAGTAGAAATGAGAGGGAACAATTCCTCAGGGATGCCCAGCATGGCTGCATGGGCATAAAACTCTACATCAGCCCAACCTGAGGCCTCTAGGTCATTACCTAAGAGACAGTCTACAGGTAAGCTAGGTGATACCACCACCTGCTTAGGGCCAGTAACTCCACCCCAACTAAACTGAATTATAGCTAAGGGAAGAAACTTAGTGGAGTTATGGACATCAATAATCTTATACTGTTGTCCAATTATGTGTTGTTCAGGAGGCACTAGGTTTTCAGTCACCAAAGTGAAACTGGCACCTGTGTCCCTGTAGGCCAAGGCCTCAACACCATTTATTGAAACT
Organism: Pleurodeles waltl; assembly: GCF_031143425.1. Lineage (NCBI taxonomy): Eukaryota > Metazoa > Chordata > Amphibia > Caudata > Salamandridae > Pleurodeles > Pleurodeles waltl. The sequence continues at coordinate 855,238,623 of NC_090444.1, forward strand.
GTCTGCCTGTACTTATCCATTGTAAGGGGACAAGCAGCCAGTGTGGCAAGGCCAATGCCACTAGGTGTGACAGAAACTGTCTTGGGACTGATTACATCAGTTTCCACTATGGACCCATAAGTGAACCCAACTACACCCTTTGCTTGACTGTTGCCAGCAGTCCCACCACTAGTACCACTACTGCTAGGGGCACTAGAGCTTGATGTATTAGTGGTGGTAGGCTCAGGGGGTTTACCTGGACAGGACTTATCCCCTGGCCTATGGCCTCTGTTTTTACACACAAAGCACCAAGGCTTTTTAATGTGTGCAGGTTGGGAAGAAGAGGAAGAATTTGTTTTATCCCCACCCTCTGAAGAGTGTTTAAGATTTGAAGTGGGATCTTTGGTTTTACCCTTATCCCCATGCTTATCCTGAGATTTTTCACCATCTTTCTTCTTATTGCCATCTTTGTCACCCCCTGTATGAACTTTTCTGTTCACCCTTGTTCTGACCCATTTGTCTGCCTTCTTTCCCAATTCTTGGGGAGAGGTCAGATCAGAGTCTACCAGGTACTGGTGCAACAAATCAGACACACAATTATTAAGTATATGCTCTCTCAGGATTGTGTTATACAGGCTTTCATAATCAGTAACTTTACTGCCATGTAACCACCCCTCCAAGGCCTTCACTGAATGGTCAATGAAATCAACCCAGTCTTGTGAAGACTCCTTTTTGGTCTCTCTGAACTTTATCCTGTACTGTTCAGTGGTTAAGCCATAACCATCCAGGAGTGCATTCTTAAGAACTGTAAAATTATTGGCATCACTTTCTTTCACAGTAAGGAGTCTATCCCTACCCTTTCCACTAAATGATAGCCATAGGATAGCAGCCCACTGCCTTTGAGGGACATCCTGTACAACACAGGCCCTCTCAAGTGCAGCAAACCACTTGTTAATGTCATCCCCCTCCTTATAAGGGGGAACTATCTTGTGCAGATTCCTGGAATCATGCTCTTTTGCAGGATGACTATGGGGAATACTGCTGCTGCCACCATGGGTATCTAAACCCAACTTCTGTCTTTCCTTCTCTAATTCTAAAGACTGTCTATCCAAATCCAGCTGTTGCTTCTTGAGCTTCAGTCTGGTTTGTTCCACTCTCAATCTATTGAGCTCCCTTTCTAACAATCTGTCATCAGGGTGGGTGGGAGGGACATTTCTAGATACAGAGGTATGATGGGAATGAACAGAAGGAGACCTGTCCCTTACAGAGGGCACCCTAACAGCTTGGCTACCAGTATAATGTGAGAGCACACCATCAGTATGGTGTGATTCAACCTCTGTACCAACTATGCTAGACTGTCTAGTAATGGGCAGGCTGAGAAGTTTCTTTCCTGAACCTTTTCCTGGGGGAGTCCCTGGATCAGATTGAGAACCATTAGCTACTTTTTCACCAGATTTGGCACTCATGGCCTTATCCTGTACTCTAAGCATATTAATTAACAGTTCTAAGGAAGGATTCTTCCCTACACTCAAACCTCTCTCTATGCAGAGACTCCTTGCTCCTTTCCAGCTAAGGTGATCATATGCAAGTTTGGACAGATCAACATTTTTTCCTGTGCCAGACATTTTTTAGAGAGAGTTAAAGTGATAGAAAAAGAGAAAAAAGTTTTCAGAACTTTTTGGAAAGACAGAAAAAACTTTTTAAACTTTTAAGAACTTTTTGAAAGTTTAGAAGTACTTTTCAGCACTTAGAAAAGAGTGAAAAGAGGAAATGCAAAACTTTTTGGCTATGTGTATATACACTGACCTCGTTTTGTATATTTTTCTCTTATGAAAAGTACAATGACAAGAGTGGTAAGTAGTCTCAAAGCACTTATCCCACCACTGCACAACCAATGTAGGAGGCTGGACTGGCTTGTAGTGAGTACCAAGGGGTACTTGCACCTTGCACCAGGCCCAGTTATCCCTTATTAGTGTATAGGGTGTCTAGCAGCTTAGGCTGATAGATAATGGTAGCTTAGCAAAGCAGCTCAGGCTGAACTAGGAGACGTGTGAAGCTACTACAGTACCACTTAGTGTCATATGCACAATATCATAAGAAAACACAATACACAGTTATACCAAAAATAAAGGTACTTTATTTTTATGACAATATGCCAAAGTATCTTAGAGTGTACCCTCAGTGAGAGGATAGGAAATATACACAAGATATATATACACAATAGCAAAAATATGCAGTATAGTCTTAGAAAACAGTGCAAACAATGTATAGTTACAATAGGATGCAATGGGGAAACATAGGGATAGGGGCAACACAAACCATATACTCCAGAAGTGGAATGCGAACCACGAATGGACCCCAAACCTATGTGACCTTGTAGAGGGTCGCTGGGACTATTAGAAAATAGTGAGAGTTAGAAAAATAACCCTCCCCAAGACCCTGAAAAGTGAGTGCAAAGTGCACTAAAGTTCCCCTAAGGACAAAATAGTCGTGTTAGAGGGAAAATGCAAGGAAAACACAAATCAGCAATGCAACAACGATGGATTCCTGACTGAGGGTACCTGTGGAACAAGGGGACCAAGTCCAAAAGTCACAAGCAGCTCGGAGATGGGCAGATGCCCAAGAAATGCCAGCGGTTGGTGCAAAGAAGCTCTTACTAGGCTGAAGAACTGTGAATACTGCAGGAACGACAAGGGCTAGAGACTTCCCCTTTGGAGGATGGATCCCACACGCCTTGGAAAGTCGTGCAGAAGTGTTTTCCCGCCGGATGGACGCCAACAAGCCTTGCTACACGCAAATCGTGCGTTTGGCGTTTTTGGACGCTGCTGGGGCCCAGGAGGGACCAGGAGGTCGCAAATTGGACCTGCAGAGAGAGGGGACGTCGAGCAAGACAAAGAGCCCTCACTGAAGCAGGTAGCACCCAAAGAAGTGCCAGGAACAGGCACTACGAGGATGCGTGAAACGGTGCTCGCCGAAGTTGCACAAAGGAGTCCCACGTCGCCGGAGACCAACTTAGAAAGTCATGCAATGCTGGTTAGAGTGCCGTGGACCCAGGCTTGGCTGTGCACGAAGGATTTTCGCCAGAATTGCACAGGGGCCGGAGAAGCTTGCAAAGTCGCGGTTCCCAGCAATGCAGCCCAGCGAGGTGAGGCAAGGACTTACCTCCACCAAACTTGGGCTGAAGAGTCACTGGACTGTGGGGGTCACTTGGACGGTGTCGCTGGATTCGAGGGACCTCGCTCGTCGTGCTGAGAGGAGACCCAAGGGACCGGTAATGCAGCTTTTTGGTGCCTGCGGTTGCAGGGGGAAGATTCCGTCGACCCACGGGAGATTTCTTCGGAGCTTCTGGTGCAGAGAGGAGGCAGACTACCCCCACAGCATGCACAAGCAGGAAAACAGTCGAGAAGGCGGCAGGATCAGCGTTACAGAGTTGCAGTAGTCGTCTTTGCTACTATGTTGCAGGTTTGCAGGCTTCCAGCGCGGTCAGCGGTCGATTCCTTATCAGAAGGTGAAGAGGGAGATGCAGAGGAACTCGGCTGAGCTCATGCATTCGTTATCTGAAGTTTCCCCAGAGACAGAGACCCTAAATAGCCAGAAAAGAGGGTTTGACTATCTAGGAGAGAGGAAAGGCTACTAACACCTGAAGGAGCCTATCAGCAGGAGTCTCTGACGTCACCTGGTGGCACTGGCCACTCAGAGCAGTCCAGTGTGCCAGCAGCACCTCTGTTTCCAAGATGGCAGAGGTCTGGAGCACACTGGAGGAGCTCTGGACACCTCCCAGGGGAGGTGCAGGTCAGGGGAGTGGTCACTCCCCTTTCCTTTGTCCAGTTTCGCGCCAGAGCAGGGGCTAAGGGGTCCCTGAACCGGTGTAGACTGGCTTATGCAGAATTGGGCACATCTGTGCCCAAGAAAGCATTTCCAGAGGCTGGGGGAGGCTACTCCTCCCCTGCCTTCACACCATTTTCCAAAGGGAGAGGGTGTCACACCCTCTCTCAGAGGAAGTTCTTTGTTCTGCCATCCTGGGCCAGGCCTGGCTGGACCCCAGGAGGGCAGATGCCTGTCTGAGGGGTTGGCAGCAGCAGCAGCTGCAGTGAAACCCCAGGAAGGGCAGTTTGGCAGTACCAGGGTCTGTGCTACAGACCACTGGGATCATGGAATTGTACCAACAATGCCAGGATGGCATAGAGGGGGCAATTCCATGATCATAGACATGTTACATGGCCATATTCGGAGTTACCATGGTGAAGCTACATATAGGTAGTGACCTATATGTAGTGCACGCGTGTAATGGTGTCCCCGCACTCACAAAGTTCAGGGAATTGGCTCTGAACAATGTGGGGGCACCTTGGCTAGTGCCAGGGTGCCCTCACACTAAGTAACTTTGCACCTAACCTTTACCAGGTAAAGGTTAGACATATAGGTGACTTATAAGTTACTTAAGTGCAGTGTAAAATGGCTGTGAAATAACGTGGACGTTATTTCACTCAGGCTGCTGTGGCAGGCCTGTGTAAGAATTGTCAGAGCTCCCTATGGGTGGCAAAAGAAATGCTGCAGCCCATAGGGATCTCCTGGAACCCCAATACCCTGGGTACCTCAGTACCATATACTAGGGAATTATAAGGGTGTTCCAGTAAGCCAATGTAAATTGGTAAAATTGGTCACTAGCCTGTTAGTGACAATTTGAAAGTAATGAGAGAGCATAACCACTGAGGTTCTGGTTAGCAGAGCCTCAGTGAGACAGTTAGGCACCACACAGGGAACATATACATGCACACCTATGAGCACTGGGGCCCTGTGTGACAGGGTCCCAGTGACACATACATATAGGCCACAAACCTATGAGCACTGGGGTCCTGACTAGCAGGATCCCAGTGACACATAACAACCATACTGAAAACATAGTGTTTTCACTATGAGCACTGAGGCCTGGCTATCAGGATCCCAGTGAGACAGTGAAAACAGTGACAAACACCCTGACATACACTCACAAACAGGCCAAAAGTGGGGGTAACAAGACTAGAAAGAGGCTACCTTCTCACACAACCCCCCCCAAACGAAGGACAATAAGGCTAACCTTGGCCAGTTGAGACTTTATTGTCTAAGTGGTGATAAGTAGAGAGTAGCTCTGCAATAGACTGGTTACTCCCTTTATCATCCACTATATGGTTACTTCCCTGTGGGGATGTAAACCACCCTGTTTGAAGTTTTTTAGCTAAGCAACAATGTGAAGATGTATTTTCAGAGTTTCTATCAGTAAGTTTTAGTTTAGAGCAGTGGGAATTGTCCACTGAACCTATTTGTAGTGATGGAAATGCCAGACAGGGATGCTGTCTCAGAAAAGCCATAGCTGGGCAACAACTTTGTCCATCTGGCTGGAAGAGAGAACAGGGATGCTGTTTCTCTTGAGTTGGAGCAGGGCAGGGATGCTGTCCTATCAGCTCCACACTAGGGCAGGGATGCTGTCCTAAGTGTTGTGAGGCAGTGCAGAGTTTCTGCACTAAAGTTTCTCTGGGAGGGTTGGAGGGATGCTCCATGTTAACTAAAATGGTGCTCTTTTTCTCACCAATGTTAGTTATCCCACAGAGAGGTACTTCTACCTCAGGGAGTCCAGCTTTGCCAGCTGATGATTCCCTTGGAACAGCTGCCACCCCAGGAGAGGTTTCTCCCACCACAGGAATGGTATCCTGAATGGTAGGGTGGTTAGGGGATACTGTGATACCCTTTTTACCTGTTGATGGAGAGGGATCCTGAGTTTTCAGGCCTTCTCTCCTTTGCTTTTTCATTTCAGTAGAAATGAGAGGGAACAATTCCTCAGGGATGCCCAGCATGGCTGCATGGGCATAAAACTCTACATCAGCCCAACCTGAGGCCTCTAGGTCATTACCTAAGAGACAGTCTACAGGTAAGCTAGGTGATACCACCACCTGCTTAGGGCCAGTAACTCCACCCCAACTAAACTGAATTATAGCTAAGGGAAGAAACTTAGTGGAGTTATGGACATCAATAATCTTATACTGTTGTCCAATTATGTGTTGTTCAGGAGGCACTAGGTTTTCAGTCACCAAAGTGAAACTGGCACCTGTGTCCCTGTAGGCCAAGGCCTCAACACCATTTATTGAAACTGTCTGCCTGTACTTATCCATTGTAAGGGGACAAGCAGCCAGTGTGGCAAGGCCAATGCCACTAGGTGTGACAGAAACTGTCTTGGGACTGATTACATCAGTTTCCACTATGGACCCATAAGTGAACCCAACTACACCCTTTGCTTGACTGTTGCCAGCAGTCCCACCACTAGTACCACTACTGCTAGGGGCACTAGAGCTTGATGTATTAGTGGTGGTAGGCTCAGGGGGTTTACCTGGACAGGACTTATCCCCTGGCCTATGGCCTCTGTTTTTACACACAAAGCACCAAGGCTTTTTAATGTGTGCAGGTTGGGAAGAAGAGGAAGAATTTGTTTTATCCCCACCCTCTGAAGAGTGTTTAAGATTTGAAGTGGGATCTTTGGTTTTACCCTTATCCCCATGCTTATCCTGAGATTTTTCACCATCTTTCTTCTTATTGCCATCTTTGTCACCCCCTGTATGAACTTTTCTGTTCACCCTTGTTCTGACCCATTTGTCTGCCTTCTTTCCCAATTCTTGGGGAGAGGTCAGATCAGAGTCTACCAGGTACTGGTGCAACAAATCAGACACACAATTATTAAGTATATGCTCTCTCAGGATTGTGTTATACAGGCTTTCATAATCAGTAACTTTACTGCCATGTAACCACCCCTCCAAGGCCTTCACTGAATGGTCAATGAAATCAACCCAGTCTTGTGAAGACTCCTTTTTGGTCTCTCTGAACTTTATCCTGTACTGTTCAGTGGTTAAGCCATAACCATCCAGGAGTGCATTCTTAAGAACTGTAAAATTATTGGCATCACTTTCTTTCACAGTAAGGAGTCTATCCCTACCCTTTCCACTAAATGATAGCCATAGGATAGCAGCCCACTGCCTTTGAGGGACATCCTGTACAACACAGGCCCTCTCAAGTGCAGCAAACCACTTGTTAATGTCATCCCCCTCCTTATAAGGGGGAACTATCTTGTGCAGATTCCTGGAATCATGCTCTTTTGCAGGATGACTATGGGGAATACTGCTGCTGCCACCATGGGTATCTAAACCCAACTTCTGTCTTTCCTTCTCTAATTCTAAAGACTGTCTATCCAAATCCAGCTGTTGCTTCTTGAGCTTCAGTCTGGTTTGTTCCACTCTCAATCTATTGAGCTCCCTTTCTAACAATCTGTCATCAGGGTGGGTGGGAGGGACATTTCTAGATACAGAGGTATGATGGGAATGAACAGAAGGAGACCTGTCCCTTACAGAGGGCACCCTAACAGCTTGGCTACCAGTATAATGTGAGAGCACACCATCAGTATGGTGTGATTCAACCTCTGTACCAACTATGCTAGACTGTCTAGTAATGGGCAGGCTGAGAAGTTTCTTTCCTGAACCTTTTCCTGGGGGAGTCCCTGGATCAGATTGAGAACCATTAGCTACTTTTTCACCAGATTTGGCACTCATGGCCTTATCCTGTACTCTAAGCATATTAATTAACAGTTCTAAGGAAGGATTCTTCCCTACACTCAAACCTCTCTCTATGCAGAGACTCCTTGCTCCTTTCCAGCTAAGGTGATCATATGCAAGTTTGGACAGATCAACATTTTTTCCTGTGCCAGACATTTTTTAGAGAGAGTTAAAGTGATAGAAAAAGAGAAAAAAGTTTTCAGAACTTTTTGGAAAGACAGAAAAAACTTTTTAAACTTTTAAGAACTTTTTGAAAGTTTAGAAGTACTTTTCAGCACTTAGAAAAGAGTGAAAAGAGGAAATGCAAAACTTTTTGGCTATGTGTATATACACTGACCTCGTTTTGTATATTTTTCTCTTATGAAAAGTACAATGACAAGAGTGGTAAGTAGTCTCAAAGCACTTATCCCACCACTGCACAACCAATGTAGGAGGCTGGACTGGCTTGTAGTGAGTACCAAGGGGTACTTGCACCTTGCACCAGGCCCAGTTATCCCTTATTAGTGTATAGGGTGTCTAGCAGCTTAGGCTGATAGATAATGGTAGCTTAGCAAAGCAGCTCAGGCTGAACTAGGAGACGTGTGAAGCTACTACAGTACCACTTAGTGTCATATGCACAATATCATAAGAAAACACAATACACAGTTATACCAAAAATAAAGGTACTTTATTTTTATGACAATATGCCAAAGTATCTTAGAGTGTACCCTCAGTGAGAGGATAGGAAATATACACAAGATATATATACACAATAGCAAAAATATGCAGTATAGTCTTAGAAAACAGTGCAAACAATGTATAGTTACAATAGGATGCAATGGGGAAACATAGGGATAGGGGCAACACAAACCATATACTCCAGAAGTGGAATGCGAACCACGAATGGACCCCAAACCTATGTGACCTTGTAGAGGGTCGCTGGGACTATTAGAAAATAGTGAGAGTTAGAAAAATAACCCTCCCCAAGACCCTGAAAAGTGAGTGCAAAGTGCACTAAAGTTCCCCTAAGGACAAAATAGTCGTGTTAGAGGGAAAATGCAAGGAAAACACAAATCAGCAATGCAACAACGATGGATTCCTGACTGAGGGTACCTGTGGAACAAGGGGACCAAGTCCAAAAGTCACAAGCAGCTCGGAGATGGGCAGATGCCCAAGAAATGCCAGCGGTTGGTGCAAAGAAGCTCTTACTAGGCTGAAGAACTGTGAATACTGCAGGAACGACAAGGGCTAGAGACTTCCCCTTTGGAGGATGGATCCCACACGCCTTGGAAAGTCGTGCAGAAGTGTTTTCCCGCCGGATGGACGCCAACAAGCCTTGCTACACGCAAATCGTGCGTTTGGCGTTTTTGGACGCTGCTGGGGCCCAGGAGGGACCAGGAGGTCGCAAATTGGACCTGCAGAGAGAGGGGACGTCGAGCAAGACAAAGAGCCCTCACTGAAGCAGGTAGCACCCAAAGAAGTGCCAGGAACAGGCACTACGAGGATGCGTGAAACGGTGCTCGCCGAAGTTGCACAAAGGAGTCCCACGTCGCCGGAGACCAACTTAGAAAGTCGTGCAATGCTGGTTAGAGTGCCGTGGACCCAGGCTTGGCTGTGCACGAAGGATTTTCGCCAGAATTGCACAGGGGCCGGAGAAGCTTGCAAAGTCGCGGTTCCCAGCAATGCAGCCCAGCGAGGTGAGGCAAGGACTTACCTCCACCAAACTTGGGCTGAAGAGTCACTGGACTGTGGGGGTCACTTGGACGGTGTCGCTGGATTCGAGGGACCTCGCTCGTCGTGCTGAGAGGAGACCCAAGGGACCGGTAATGCAGCTTTTTGGTGCCTGCGGTTGCAGGGGGAAGATTCCGTCGACCCACGGGAGATTTCTTCGGAGCTTCTGGTGCAGAGAGGAGGCAGACTACCCCCACAGCATGCACAAGCAGGAAAACAGTCGAGAAGGCGGCAGGATCAGCGTTACAGAGTTGCAGTAGTCGTCTTTGCTACTATGTTGCAGGTTTGCAGGCTTCCAGCGCGGTCAGCGGTCGATTCCTTATCAGAAGGTGAAGAGGGAGATGCAGAGGAACTCGGCTGAGCTCATGCATTCGTTATCTGAAGTTTCCCCAGAGACAGAGACCCTAAATAGCCAGAAAAGAGGGTTTGGCTATCTAGGAGAGAGGAAAGGCTACTAACACCTGAAGGAGCCTATCAGCAGGAGTCTCTGACGTCACCTGGTGGCACTGGCCACTCAGAGCAGTCCAGTGTGCCAGCAGCACCTCTGTTTCCAAGATGGCAGAGGTCTGGAGCACACTGGAGGAGCTCTGGACACCTCCCAGGGGAGGTGCAGGTCAGGGGAGTGGTCACTCCCCTTTCCTTTGTCCAGTTTCGCGCCAGAGCAGGGGCTAAGGGGTCCCTGAACCGGTGTAGACTGGCTTATGCAGAATTGGGCACATCTGTGCCCAAGAAAGCATTTCCAGAGGCTGGGGGAGGCTACTCCTCCCCTGCCTTCACACCATTTTCCAAAGGGAGAGGGTGTCACACCCTCTCTCAGAGGAAGTTCTTTGTTCTGCCATCCTGGGCCAGGCCTGGCTGGACCCCAGGAGGGCAGATGCCTGTCTGAGGGGTTGGCAGCAGCAGCAGCTGCAGTGAAACCCCAGGAAGGGCAGTTTGGCAGTACCAGGGTCTGTGCTACAGACCACTGGGATCATGGAATTGTACCAACAATGCCAGGATGGCATAGAGGGGGCAATTCCATGATCATAGACATGTTACATGGCCATATTCGGAGTTACCATGGTGAAGCGTCACATTTGGATAGTGACCTATATGTAGTGCACGCGTGTAATGGTGTCCCCGCACTCACAAAGTTCAGGGAATTGGCTCTGAACAATGTGGGGGCACCTTGGCTAGTGCCAGGGTGCCCTCACACTAAGTAACTTTGCACCTAACCTTTACCAGGTAAAGGTTAGACATATAGGTGACTTATAAGTTACTTAAGTGCAGTGTAAAATGGCTGTGAAATAACGTGGACGTTATTTCACTCAGGCTGCTGTGGCAGGCCTGTGTAAGAATTGTCAGAGCTCCCTATGGGTGGCAAAAGAAATGCTGCAGCCCATAGGGATCTCCTGGAACCCCAATACCCTGGGTACCTCAGTACCATATACTAGGGAATTATAAGGGTGTTCCAGTAAGCCAATGTAAATTGGTAAAATTGGTCACTAGCCTGTTAGTGACAATTTGAAAGTAATGAGAGAGCATAACCACTGAGGTTCTGGTTAGCAGAGCCTCAGTGAGACAGTTAGGCACCACACAGGGAACATATACATGCACACCTATGAGCACTGGGGCCCTGTGTGACAGGGTCCCAGTGACACATACATATAGGCCACAAACCTATGAGCACTGGGGTCCTGACTAGCAGGATCCCAGTGACACATAACAACCATACTGAAAACATAGTGTTTTCACTATGAGCACTGAGGCCTGGCTATCAGGATCCCAGTGAGACAGTGAAAACAGTGACAAACACCCTGACATACACTCACAAACAGGCCAAAAGTGGGGGTAACAAGACTAGAAAGAGGCTACCTTCTCACACAACCCCCCCCAAACGAAGGACAATAAGGCTAACCTTGGCCAGTTGAGACTTTATTGTCTAAGTGGTGATAAGTAGAGAGTAGCTCTGCAATAGACTGGTTACTCCCTTTATCATCCACTATATGGTTACTTCCCTGTGGGGATGTAAACCACCCTGTTTGAAGTTTTTTAGCTAAGCAACAATGTGAAGATGTATTTTCAGAGTTTCTATCAGTAAGTTTTAGTTTAGAGCAGTGGGAATTGTCCACTGAACCTATTTGTAGTGATGGAAATGCCAGACAGGGATGCTGTCTCAGAAAAGCCATAGCTGGGCAACAACTTTGTCCATCTGGCTGGAAGAGAGAACAGGGATGCTGTTTCTCTTGAGTTGGAGCAGGGCAGGGATGCTGTCCTATCAGCTCCACACTAGGGCAGGGATGCTGTCCTAAGTGTTGTGAGGCAGTGCAGAGTTTCTGCACTAAAGTTTCTCTGGGAGGGTTGGAGGGATGCTCCATGTTAACTAAAATGGTGCTCTTTTTCTCACCAATGTTAGTTATCCCACAGAGAGGTACTTCTACCTCAGGGAGTCCAGCTTTGCCAGCTGATGATTCCCTTGGAACAGCTGCCACCCCAGGAGAGGTTTCTCCCACCACAGGAATGGTATCCTGAATGGTAGGGTGGTTAGGGGATACTGTGATACCCTTTTTACCTGTTGATGGAGAGGGATCCTGAGTTTTCAGGCCTTCTCTCCTTTGCTTTTTCATTTCAGTAGAAATGAGAGGGAACAATTCCTCAGGGATGCCCAGCATGGCTGCATGGGCATAAAACTCTACATCAGCCCAACCTGAGGCCTCTAGGTCATTACCTAAGAGACAGTCTACAGGTAAGCTAGGTGATACCACCACCTGCTTAGGGCCAGTAACTCCACCCCAACTAAACTGAATTATAGCTAAGGGAAGAAACTTAGTGGAGTTATGGACATCAATAATCTTATACTGTTGTCCAATGATGTGTTGTTCAGGAGGCACTAGGTTTTCAGTCACCAAAGTGAAACTGGCACCTGTGTCCCTGTAGGCCAAGGCCTCAACACCATTTATTGAAACTGTCTGCCTGTACTTATCCATTGTAAGGGGACAAGCAGCCAGTGTGGCAAGGCCAATGCCACTAGGTGTGACAGAAACTGTCTTGGGACTGATTACATCAGTTTCCACTATGGACCCATAAGTGAACCCAACTACACCCTTTGCTTGACTGTTGCCAGCAGTCCCACCACTAGTACCACTACTGCTAGGGGCACTAGAGCTTGATGTATTAGTGGTGGTAGGCTCAGGGGGTTTACCTGGACAGGACTTATCCCCTGGCCTATGGCCTCTGTTTTTACACACAAAGCACCAAGGCTTTTTAATGTGTGCAGGTTGGGAAGAAGAGGAAGAATTTGTTTTATCCCCACCCTCTGAAGAGTGTTTAAGATTTGAAGTGGGATCTTTGGTTTTACCCTTATCCCCATGCTTATCCTGAGATTTTTCACCATCTTTCTTCTTATTGCCATCTTTGTCACCCCCTGTATGAACTTTTCTGTTCACCCTTGTTCTGACCCATTTGTCTGCCTTCTTTCCCAATTCTTGGGGAGAGGTCAGATCAGAGTCTACCAGGTACTGGTGCAACAAATCAGACACACAATTATTAAGTATATGCTCTCTCAGGATTGTGTTATACAGGCTTTCATAATCAGTAACTTTACTGCCATGTAACCACCCCTCCAAGGCCTTCACTGAATGGTCAATGAAATCAACCCAGTCTTGTGAAGACTCCTTTTTGGTCTCTCTGAACTTTATCCTGTACTGTTCAGTGGTTAAGCCATAACCATCCAGGAGTGCATTCTTAAGAACTGTAAAATTATTGGCATCACTTTCTTTCACAGTAAGGAGTCTATCCCTACCCTTTCCACTAAATGATAGCCATAGGATAGCAGCCCACTGCCTTTGAGGGACATCCTGTACAACACAGGCCCTCTCAAGTGCAGCAAACCACTTGTTAATGTCATCCCCCTCCTTATAAGGGGGAACTATCTTGTGCAGATTCCTGGAATCATGCTCTTTTGCAGGATGACTATGGGGAATACTGCTGCTGCCACCATGGGTATCTAAACCCAACTTCTGTCTTTCCTTCTCTAATTCTAAAGACTGTCTATCCAAATCCAGCTGTTGCTTCTTGAGCTTCAGTCTGGTTTGTTCCACTCTCAATCTATTGAGGTCCCTTTCTAACAATCTGTCATCAGGGTGGGTGGGAGGGACATTTCTAGATACAGAGGTATGATGGGAATGAACAGAAGGAGACCTGTCCCTTACAGAGGGCACCCTAACAGCTTGGCTACCAGTATAATGTGAGAGCACACCATCAGTATGGTGTGATTCAACCTCTGTACCAACTATGCTAGACTGTCTAGTAATGGGCAGGCTGAGAAGTTTCTTTCCTGAACCTTTTCCTGGGGGAGTCCCTGGATCAGATTGAGAACCATTAGCTACTTTTTCACCAGATTTGGCACTCATGGCCTTATCCTGTACTCTAAGCATATTAATTAACAGTTCTAAGGAAGGATTCTTCCCTACACTCAAACCTCTCTCTATGCAGAGACTCCTTGCTCCTTTCCAGCTAAGGTGATCATATGCAAGTTTGGACAGATCAACATTTTTTCCTGTGCCAGACATTTTTTAGAGAGAGTTAAAGTGATAGAAAAAGAGAAAAAAGTTTTCAGAACTTTTTGGAAAGACAGAAAAAACTTTTTAAACTTTTAAGAACTTTTTGAAAGTTTAGAAGTACTTTTCAGCACTTAGAAAAGAGTGAAAAGAGGAAATGCAAAACTTTTTGGCTATGTGTATATACACTGACCTCGTTTTGTATATTTTTCTCTTATGAAAAGTACAATGACAAGAGTGGTAAGTAGTCTCAAAGCACTTATCCCACCACTGCACAACCAATGTAGGAGGCTGGACTGGCTTGTAGTGAGTACCAAGGGGTACTTGCACCTTGCACCAGGCCCAGTTATCCCTTATTAGTGTATAGGGTGTCTAGCAGCTTAGGCTGATAGATAATGGTAGCTTAGCAAAGCAGCTCAGGCTGAACTAGGAGACGTGTGAAGCTACTACAGTACCACTTAGTGTCATATGCACAATATCATAAGAAAACACAATACACAGTTATACCAAAAATAAAGGTACTTTATTTTTATGACAATATGCCAAAGTATCTTAGAGTGTACCCTCAGTGAGAGGATAGGAAATATACACAAGATATATATACACAATAGCAAAAATATGCAGTATAGTCTTAGAAAACAGTGCAAACAATGTATAGTTACAATAGGATGCAATGGGGAAACATAGGGATAGGGGCAACACAAACCATATACTCCAGAAGTGGAATGCGAACCACGAATGGACCCCAACCCTATGTGACCTTGTAGAGGGTCGCTGGGACTATTAGAAAATAGTGAGAGTTAGAAAAATAACCCTCCCCAAGACCCTGAAAAGTGAGTGCAAAGTGCACTAAAGTTCCCCTAAGGACAAAATAGTCGTGTTAGAGGGAAAATGCAAGGAAAACACAAATCAGCAATGCAACAACGATGGATTCCTGACTGAGGGTACCTGTGGAACAAGGGGACCAAGTCCAAAAGTCACAAGCAGCTCGGAGATGGGCAGATGCCCAAGAAATGCCAGCGGTTGGTGCAAAGAAGCTCTTACTAGGCTGAAGAACTGTGAATACTGCAGGAACGACAAGGGCTAGAGACTTCCCCTTTGGAGGATGGATCCCCCACGCGTTGGAGAGTCGTGCAGAAGTGTTTTCCCGCCGGATGGACGCCAACAAGCCTTGCTACACGCAAATCGTGCGTTTGGCGTTTTTGGACGCTGCTGGGGCCCAGGAGGGACCAGGAGGTCGCAAATTGAACCTGCAGAGAGAGGGGACGTCGAGCAAGACAAAGAGCCCTCACTGAAGCAGGTAGCACCCGGAAAAGTGCCAGAAACAGGCACTACGAGGATGCGTGAAACGGTGCTTGCCGAAGTTGCACAAAGGAGTCCCACGTCGCCGGAGACCAACTTAGAAAGTCGTGCAATGCAGGTTAGAGTGCCGTGGACCCAGGCTTGGCTGTGCACAAAGGATTTCCGCCGGAAGTGCACAGGGGCCGGAGAAGCTTGCAAAGTCGCGGTTCCCAGCAATGCAGCCCAGCGAGGTGAGGCAAGGACTTACCTCCACCAAACTTGGGCTGAAGAGTCACTGGACTGTGGGGGTCACTTGGACGGTGTCGCTGGATTCGAGGGACCTCGCTCGTCGTGCTGAGAGGAGACCCAAGGGACCGGTAATGCAGCTTTTTGGTGCCTGCGGTTGCAGGGGGAAGATTCCGTCGACCCACGGGAGATTTCTTCGGAGCTTCTGGTGCAGAGAGGAGGCAGACTACCCCCACAGCATGCACAAGCAGGAAAACAGTCGAGAAGGCGGCAGGATCAGCGTTACAGAGTTGCAGTAGTCGTCTTTGCTACTATGTTGCAGGTTTGCAGGCTTCCAGCGCGGTCAGCGGTCGATTCCTTATCAGAAGGTGAAGAGGGAGATGCAGAGGAACTCGGCTGAGCTCATGCATTCGTTATCTGAAGTTTCCCCAGAGACAGAGACCCTAAATAGCCAGAAAAGAGGGTTTGGCTACCTAGGAGAGAGGAAAGGCTACTAACACCTGAAGGAGCCTATCAGCAGGAGTCTCTGACGTCACCTGGTGGCACTGGCCACTCAGAGCAGTCCAGTGTGCCAGCAGCACCTCTGTTTCCAAGATGGCAGAGGTCTGGAGCACACTGGAGGAGCTCTGGACACCTCCCAGGGGAGGTGCAGGTCAGGGGAGTGGTCACTCCCCTTTCCTTTGTCCAGTTTCGCGCCAGAGCAGGGGCTAAGGGGTCCCTGAACCGGTGTAGACTGGCTTATGCAGAATTGGGCACATCTGTGCCCAAGAAAGCATTTCCAGAGGCTGGGGGAGGCTACTCCTCCCCTGCCTTCACACCATTTTCCAAAGGGAGAGGGTGTCACACCCTCTCTCAGAGGAAGTTCTTTGTTCTGCCATCCTGGGCCAGGCCTGGCTGGACCCCAGGAGGGCAGATGCCTGTCTGAGGGGTTGGCAGCAGCAGCAGCTGCAGTGAAACCCCAGGAAGGGCAGTTTGGCAGTACCAGGGTCTGTGCTACAGACCACTGGGATCATGGAATTGTACCAACAATGCCAGGATGGCATAGAGGGGGCAATTCCATGATCATAGACATGTTACATGGCCATATTCGGAGTTACCATGGTGAAGCTACATATAGGTAGTGACCTATATGTAGTGCACGCGTGTAATGGTGTCCCCGCACTCACAAAGTTCAGGGAATTGGCTCTGAACAATGTGGGGGCACCTTGGCTAGTGCCAGGGTGCCCTCACTCTAAGTAACTTTGCACCTAACCTTTACCAGGTAAAGGTTAGACATATAGGTGACTTATAAGTTACTTAAGTGCAGTGTAAAATGGCTGTGAAATAACGTGGACGTTATTTCACTCAGGCTGCTGTGGCAGGCCTGTGTAAGAATTGTCAGAGCTCCCTATGGGTGGCAAAAGAAATGCTGCAGCCCATAGGGATCTCCTGGAACCCCAATACCCTGGGTACCTCAGTACCATATACTAGGGAATTATAAGGGTGTTCCAGTAAGCCAATGTAAATTGGTAAAATTGGTCACTAGCCTGTTAGTGACAATTTGAAAGTAATGAGAGAGCATAACCACTGAGGTTCTGGTTAGCAGAGCCTCAGTGAGACAGTTAGGCACCACACAGGGAACATATACATGCACACCTATGAGCACTGGGGCCCTGTGTGACAGGGTCCCAGTGACACATACATATAGGCCACAAACCTATGAGCACTGGGGTCCTGACTAGCAGGATCCCAGTGACACATAACAACCATACTGAAAACATAGTGTTTTCACTATGAGCACTGAGGCCTGGCTATCAGGATCCCAGTGAGACAGTGAAAACAGTGACAAACACCCTGACATACACTCACAAACAGGCCAAAAGTGGGGGTAACAAGGCTAGAAAGAGGCTACCTTCTCACACTGCTGAACAGGGCAAGCACTGCTGAACAGGGCAAAGACCGCCATGGCAAGCACCGCTGAACAGGGCAGAAACTGCAAAGTTAAGCACCGCTGAACAGGGCAAGCACCGCTGAACAGGGCAAAGACCGCCATGGCAAGCACCGCTGAACAAGGCAAGCACCGCTGAACAGGGCAAGCACCACTGAACAGGGCAAAGACCGCCATGGTAAGCACCGCTGGACAGGGCAAAGACCGCCATGTCAAGCACCGCTGAACAGGGCAGAAACTGCAAAGTCAAGCACCGCTGAACAGGGCAAGCACCGCCAACTCAGGCATCGCTAGCCCATGTGCGGCAGGGGCAGTGACGGAACTGGGACCGTCACGGGGAGAGTGATGCACTCTGGGCACCAGTCCCCCTCCAGAACCAGTGGAGAACAGCATCCACTACCTCAGTCCTACACAAGATGAAGCACTCTGGGCACCAGTCCCCCTCCAGAACCAGTGGAGAACAGCATCCACTACCTCAGTCCTACACAAGATGAAGCACACTGGGCACCAGTCCCTCTCCAGAACCAGTGGAGAACAGCATCCACTACCTCAGTCCTTAACAGGATGAAACACTCTGGGCACCAGTCCCCCTCCAGAACCAGTGGAGAAAGGCATCCACTTGAGAGACTGTGGCTTTGCACTCCTCAGGATGGTACAGTGGGCAAACCACCCACTTTAGAGACTTGTGAGACTGTGGCTTTGCACTCCCCAGGATGGTACAGTGGGCAAACCACCCACTGTAGAGACTTGTGAGACTGTGGCTTTGCACTCCCCAGGATGGTCCAGTGGGCAAACCACCCACTGTAGAGACTTGAGAGACTGTGGCTTTGCACTCCCCAAGATACATCAATGGGCATGGAGCCCCGTTGTGGATCTGGTGCGGTGCTGTCATCCGGCTGAGGTGCCCCCCCTTCCCTTCCCCCTGAGGTGCCTGGTTTATTTCTATCTGATGCCCCTGCAGTGTTCTCTCCGTTTCAGGACAGGTATCGTGTGTGGGCCTCGCCCATGCATTTTGGGCCCAGTGGTCCACGGACATTGGATGGTGCATACCTGCACTACTGATCGTGATGTATATTTTTGGCATTTGTATATATTTCTGTATATATTGGCTTACTGTACTGTGCTACATTACAATGGTTGTACTCATTTCCTTTTGTCTTTGCATTCTTCCGGGGGGGGTTGGGGGTTGTTACTGTGATGTTTTGAAATGCATTGGTGTGTGTGTTGTAGTGGGTGAGGGTCGGGGTGGGGGTGTTGCGTGTGTGTGTCCCTGACTTTTGCCTCCCCCCTCCCCTATGTCGTAGGTGCAGTACTAACCGTTGTCTTCAGCGCCGCCGTTGCTGATGTTCGTAGAGGAGCAGGAACACAATCGCAGGGAGTATTTGGAGTTCCGGCTCCATGGTGCCCTCCTTCCTCGTGGAGAGTGTTAAGGTGAGCGTTTTCCCATTGGAATGGCTGTTTCCGCCGTGTTTTTATCCACGGTGAATCCGCCCTGGAAAAGGTGGCGGATTGGCCTGTTGTAATACTGTGGGCGGTACTTTGTCTTCCGCCTGTCTGTTGGCGGTGACCGCCGCGCTATTTGTCTGTACCGCCGTGGTGGTCGGAGTGTTAAATTGCTGTCTATGTTGGCGGTTTCCGCCACGGTCATAATTCCCTTTTTTTTCCGCCTGCCTGTTTGCGGTATTACCGCCGCTTTAACACCGTCCGCCAGGGTTGTAATGACCCCCTATATCCTATGGAACTCGTAATATGGCTGGTGGTATATCCGTCACATTTGGGACGGATTAACACCTCCTCCAAAGTTGTAATCAGGCCCTTAGTGTCTTTTTTCAATTAAAAAACATTATATACCAGGTCATGTGCATATCACCGTAATCTCAGCATGCGGAATCACGCAAATCCTAAATCACACTTGTGAGATGTGTGCATCAGCACCAACCGAAACAGCGTTAAAGAAATAAGATTAAATCAGGAGTGTGTCACAGCGGGAGATGGTGTTTGAATCACCGCCACTATTATACGTGAAAACAGGTATGTGCCGTGGCAGGAATTGGTGTTGCGCATCACTGCATCACCGATTTGTGGAAGAACTTCCTTAATGTGTAAAACTGCCACAAATGTATGAACTGTCACAAGTTTACAGTCCAGATGATGCTCACACTGGCACTTTGAACACTTAGCCTCATTACCACTTTAAATCAGGTGTGCGCCTTAGCCCTACTAGGTGTGTGCATCACCGCCATTGCCAAAATACACAGACTTTCTTGAAAAATAGAGCGTATGCTTCAAAAATGGCTGTCCAAAGTTTGCAGTCTAGACATTTTTCATGTTGCAACATCAACTTTGCCAGAATGCACAAAGACTTCCTTGAAAAATACTGCATATACTTTTGAAATGGCTGCCCAAGATTTGTGGTCTAGACGTTGATTACGCTGCAGTATCAAATCGACTCTCACCTATGTTCACGCTGCTTCATTAAGAATTAAGTCGATGTTCTAGTGCTCTCGCTGTCTGGAGTGCACAAAGTCGGCAACCACGTCATACGTGGGATTCCACTGAAGTCATCATTTTACTTGCAGTCAGCATTGGGAGCACACCTCACTGATTTATGGTCCCTAGTGGCACAATGGCCTTGTCAACTGTTGCTTCGGCGCTGGCTGCTCCAACTCTCCCTGCTGCTACGCAATGGTTCAGTCAACTGTTTATCCAGCTGCTTGCTGTTCATTCCGGCTCTTATTATCCGTCAACCAGGATAGTACTTGAGTAAGTCTGCATACATTCCCTGTTAAATGTTTTCCTTCCTGAAGTTATTTAAGTGGGTTCATGAATAATTTTATGGTTGGTGATTAATCTTCCTTCTTCTTGGCCCTCAGTGCCAATGTTAAGTCTTAGGGCCAGATGTAGGTACAAAAAAATTAGCGACTCGCAATTTGCGAGCATGTGCGACTCGCAAATTGTGTGTCGCTAATAGGAATGCTGGTACAATTTCTGGGGACAAATTGCGACTCGCACCCGGAGTTGCAACGCAGATAGCGAGTCCGCTGTCTGCGAGGTCGCTTTTTGAACCGCGCAAAAAACGGACACGCAATTTGCGAGTGGGTGTCGCAAATTGCGATTATCATGTAAATTGATTGCAGGTGCTGCAGAACACTCCAGAAACCACTCCAGAACTCTCTGGAAACACTTCCTGGCACATGATGATGACATCACAGCCAGGAAGTTTACTAATACACCTGGGAGGAGGGAGGACCACACCCTTTTTAACAGCAGAACTGCAAACAGAGCTACAGCAACAATGGCAGACACTCCCAGAAAGAGGAAATTAAAATTTTCTGAGAAGGAGCTGGAGGTGCTGACAGAGGAATGCTGTCAGCACTATGATGATCTTTTTGGGAAGGCAGCCCTCAATGTGCCAGACTCAACTAAAAAACAAATCTGGCTGGATATTCAGGAAAAGGTGAACTCCCTGGGGGTCAGCCACAGGAGTGTGGATGAGATCAAAAAGAGGTGGTATGACCTCTGCTCCCGGACCAAGGAGAGGGTGGCAGAAAGGCTCCGGGAGATGAGAGGCACAGGAGGGGGACCATCATCTGTACCACCACCCACACCCCTGGATGAAAGGGTGGAGGAGACCCTGGAGCAGGAGGCAGTTACAGGATTCGGAGAGCTGGACACCTCTGAGCCCACAACATCAACCGGTGAGTACCGTACCATGTGATATGCCTGTACCCCCATCAATGCCATACCCCACCCACCATGTACACAGGGGCATGCACGACCAAAATAGCTCCATTTCAGGGTAGCAAACACCAGAATGATGCATTATGGGCAATGTAGTCGAGTAGGCAGTCAATAGTCAAATGTTTATTAGGAAGTGTGCAACAGATAGTAGGCACTGACAGTCTGTTCCCCATGTCCCACAGGTCTCTCAAAAGACACCACCACCAGCCACAGCAGCCAGGTGCCAACAGTCAGCCAGCCCCATGAGGAAAGCACAGGAGCTGCCAACACTCACACCTGCACCACCAACACCATCCCCTTGATGACTACACCTGCTGCAACAGTGGTTCCGGAGGCTGCACTAGCAACAGCCAGGAGTGCCACAGGACATATCACAGGGCATCCACCGCTGCGCAGGCGACGCAGGTTGAGGAGAGCAGGGCTGCAGGCTGAGTCCGGGCGTCCATCCACCACCATGACCGAGGCACAACTGCTACGTGGTCAGCGCCTGCAGAACCAAATGTTAGGGAGGATTAGTGGGGTTCTGCACCGCTTTGTAAGGAGCAATGAGACCAGCATGCAACAGCTCCATGCACCATTGGACGTCATAGGAAACAACACTGGGGACCTAGCCCTGTCCATGCGGGAACTGGTGGCTGGACTGCTGTCACAGAGCGAGGGTGGGCGGCGCAGGGACCGCCAGCTGCTCCAGAGGCTGGACAGGATGGCCTCATCAATTTGCAGACTGGCAGTCAACACCACTGGGCTGTCAAGAAGGACAGTCGGCCTCCAAGTGGAAATGGGCCACTTTGCCGGTGATGTGGCAAGAGGCCTGGGCCGGATCACCCATGTGATCGATCTAATGGAGGCACGGCATGTGTCCAGGGGTACAGGGGACACCCCACAGGACAGCGAAGAGGGCTCCACTGTGAGCAGTGTCTCTGCTGGTGACACCAGGGTGCTCCGGAGTGGGAGTACCAGGCAGAGCACTGCAGAACAACCTGGGACCAGCCAGGCTGGCAGAGGCCGCCATAGGTCATAAACTAAACCCTGTCCCTGATGTTGGGGCACATGACGGCAATGTGCCCCTTGCATGGTTGGCTTTCTGAACTCCCTGAACAGTTTGTCATTGTAAATAGTTCACTTTCTGCACATATTAAATAGTTTTTTTGTTCCACTTAACAAATGGAGTTTTTGGTAAATAGGTGAGTATGGTTGAAGTTGACACGTACCTTCCAAAGTATTGGGTTGCGATGTATTGCCGTCTCAGTCTGCCTTGATTTGTGATGCTCCGATCCCCATGATGGCGATGTGGTTGCTCTTGCTCTTCATCCTCAGAATCTGGGTCTGCAGGGGTGAGAGGTAGCCCACGTCGGGTGGCAATATTGTGCAGGATAGCGCATGCGACAACAATTTTGAATGCTGTAATGGGGGTATACTGGAGGGCACCTCCACTTCGGTGGAGGCATCTGAACCGTGCTTTCAGCAATCCGAAGGTGCGTTCAATCAGGTTCCTGGTCCTCTTATGTGCACTGTTGTATCGTCTCTCACATTCATTGCTGGGTGTTAAGTACGGAGTCATTATCCATGGCCGTAGTGCATATGCACTGTCACCTGTTGGGCACAAACAGTACACTGTTAGAAAGTCCTGGTTGGTGTGCACATTGATCTGTGTGTATGTCTACAAGGTGTATGCAGCTCTACCTAGGAGGTATCCGTCTCCAAACTCCCCACGTTCCAGGTGTTGGTGTATCCCACTGTGCCTAAAAATGTATGAGTCATGAGTACTGCCTGGAAATTTTGCGACAATGTCAGTGATGACATAATGGGCGTCACAAACAACCTGAATATTGAGTGAGTGGGTACACTTTCTGTTGCGGAACAGATATTCCAGGTTTGCAGGGGGGCATATTTGAATATGTGTCCCATCTACACACCCTATGACATGGGGAAAGTTGGCAATCCGGTAAAAGTCCAACTTGGTGCTGTTAATTTCTGCCTCATTCCTGGGTAGGTATATGAAGTGAGACATGTGTGTGAGTATGGCATCTAGGAATGCCCTGAGGAACCTTGATAGTGCACTTTGAGATACCCCACCTGCCACAGCAATGACCCCCTGATGGCTCCCCGAGGCCAAGAGGTGCAGTGAGCATAGCACTTGAACATGCGTAGGGATGGCGCAGCTGCGCAGAGTCTGGCGTTCTAGCTGTGGTTTGAGTAATTCAATTAATTAAACTATAGCTGCGCTGCTAAGTCGGTATTTGTCGTAGATTTCTTCCTCAGTTTGCTGAAAAAGAGTCTGCCTTGTTCTGTAAATCTTCTCCTGTCTCTGGCTCCTCCTCCTCCTCTGCTGGGCTGCGTGGACTCTCCTCCTCACTGCTATCAGGTATATCTCCGCCATCTTGAGTAACCCAGATGCCTTCTGGGTCTCCTTTTATACTTTGGTAATGATTACCACCTGCTCTGAGTTAGTGGTAAATGGGACATGCAAACTGGGCTTTTTGCGACTAGTCGCAATTTGCGAGCTGCAATTGCATATGGTTTGCGACTCGCAATTTGCGACTTCCTATTTGCGGGTCGCAAAATGGGGTCGCACATTTTGCGAGTCGGTAACGGCTCGCATCGCTTTTTGCGAGTCGGAAATGGGATTTTTGCATCCCATTTCCGATTTTGCGCAGTCGCAAATAGCGATTCGGGCCATTTGCGACTCGCAAACCTTTGCTACATCTGGCCCTTAATGTTGATTTAACTCCAGAAATTGGTTTGATGCATTTATTTGAAATTCTCAACTTAAGACCACCAAACCTCAGAGACAGCGAACAACTCCCAACTAACTCTTGCCCTTTCAAACTCCAGAACCTCACAGTGCATGGAATACAATGACCTCACTAAGTAACAAGTACAGTATTCCATCCTATCAACCAGATCTAAGCCACAACAATTACCTACTGATGTTCGCCAATAGGGATAGTTAGTACCTAGTTTCTATAAGAATTTTTTTTTTTGTTTTGCTAATAACTTGGGCACTGTTTGAGGAATCTTCATGACGTTTTCAAAATTAGAACACAGCTGAGTTCAGTTGCCATGTTAAAAGTTTTGGGGTGATTCATCAAGCAGGGGAAGAGAAAAAGGGGCAGTTCCAAAACACATTTTCCACATGCAATTTCTCAAAGGGATTTTAGACACGACTACAACCTGACACACTGAATAGAATTACACCAAATTTGGCAGAAAGTTAGCTCTTACTCGAGAAAGAGCCCTTTTTGCGATTTGGTGTTGATAACGCGTCCCTCTATGTTAATTTTATACACATCAGGACTCATTTTAGGCCGATGAATCTTTTGAGCCAGTGGTGATACACCGTAGAACAAGATAACTAATCAATCTGTCGAGTAATATATCAATAAGGTCACTGATATTTATCACCACAATACACTTTACTTTGGATAAAGACATTAATCAAATTGTCGACGCAACCATGACCTTTCAGCCATGAATAACCACGCCTTGAGTTAGCATTTTATGAGTTTTATTCCCTATTGATTACAATCTACTAGCAAAAGTTTCAATCTCAAAACCAAGAAGCATATAAGCATAGTCACAATATGGCAACTGTAATAAGACTTCAATAATGCAAAGATCACAAATATAAGAGCATAACATAAAGTAAACATAGATCGGAACACATAGAATATCACGTAAGTCTTAGTTCAGCAAGGTATAATGTCAGTCACATCAGTTTGTGTCAGTCAGGGTGGTCCACCTAACCTAACCTCTAATTAGCATCGGCATGTTGGACTTCATGCAAAACAATTTAGAACACCAATTTGGAAAAAAAATAACTATGGTCTCTAATCAGTTGGTACCTAGAAAGGAAAAGCAAATAGACAAATTACAATAGCATTGTCATAATTACCCTCCAAGGATTTAGTCAGCACACAGGATCAGTCTTCGTCTTCAGGGCATCAGTTGTATCACCATCAATCTAACTCAGTCTAGTGGAGAGGGGACACTTCTCTCTGAGGAGGAGAAGCATAAGACAGTCTATGGGTGAGGATAATTTATTAAGTCTCAAAGTCACCAAACTGAGTGACAGAGTTTCTGGATAAAATCGAT
Organism: Pleurodeles waltl; assembly: GCF_031143425.1. NCBI lineage: Eukaryota > Metazoa > Chordata > Amphibia > Caudata > Salamandridae > Pleurodeles > Pleurodeles waltl. Next base: position 855,263,711 of record NC_090444.1, read on the forward strand.
AGCATTCCCTACCTAGTTCTCTCGACTCTTCCGTGTCATGAGTTTTTATCCCTTCTTCGCAATACCTTCCCCCAAAATTCTATTGGATATTCGCTATACCCCACTATCTTTAACCTATCAAATTATACATTAGCTAATCCAAATTGTCACCCCACGATAATTTATAACACTTTGATTGGTTTTCATAATTGACGTCTTCGTAGGTGGCACATCCGGGTGTCGTGTCATCTTCTTGGCACGTTTCTCGGGTCATGAGCTTCTTTATCCATGGTCAAATGGCCTTGCGCATTCCTTTGGTATATTTTTTGTTTCAAATTCTGTATAAAACTTATACTAAGGCAGCTAGCATGCGGATGGGAACAGGATGAATTAGCAACATAAAACAAAGAAAAGGAACAAACGCTGGGCCGTGGCCCTTTACGAGTCAGCACACTGAAAAACAGAAAATATGCTTTAATAGGAAAGCTACACAGCTAAACTCTTCAACTCACGCTAACTTAAGGCTAATGGGTTTTAATACAAATGCAATATTCGTAAGCATTAATATATTCAATTAATCATGGTGCAAGCAATTATTTCTTATATTCGACATTAGTTTATGTGCACAATAGTAACTTCACACTTATAATCATATTGAGAATACACACTGAGCAACTAATATTTATGGTCGTTTTTCATATGCAACGTTGTTAGGCATTTACATAAGCATTTCACATTTAATATATGTAATATTTAAGGTACGCTCTCTCAGTCCCTCCTCTGATGACGCTCGTCATCACACAAACCTTTCCCTTTGACCTGTCACTTTTAATTTTTCACCTTGCGCATAATACGCATTTCAACATCTTGCCCTTTATGTGAACTCTCCCAAGTTTCATTGAACATTTTCTTTCTTTCACTTTCTTCGTTTCTCCTGGTTCTTTTAGTCCAATTTCTCTTTATTTTGTCATTAATTTTGCATGCCCCCATAATCCTATTAGACAAACCAAAACAATTAATAGACCCATCAAGTTTTTTGCAAGTACCCCATTCCAAATGTTAGTAAACCAGCTCCCAACTCTGGCAATTCCCTTTCCAAATTTCTCCCAAACACCTATTTCTTTCAAATCCTTCAAATCTGTACTATCTCTAGTAAGGTTAGTAAGCATACTTCTACTCTTTTTACTGTTATCTGGAATGAGTGAACAACAATGACGCTCATTGAGCATCTTGCAGACTCCTCCACTCTTAGCTAAAAGAATGTCTAAGGCAAGCCGATTTTGAAGAGTCATAGCTCTTTCTGCAGCAAGTTCAGTATCCATCAGGAGTATAGCCCCTGTAAAATTTGTCAACATGTTGTCCACAATAGTAGACATCTTCTGTACCTTCATAGAATTTAAGATAACCCCTACTGAAGGGATTATAGCTCCAAATATGTCACCAATGACAGCCGCCACTGATTCTCGTTTTTATCTCGGATGTTGTAATTCAGACGTCTTAGGTATCTGTTTTAAGTCATCAATTTGGTAGATCTTTGGGAATACTATTCCCAAATAGCATGTCCCGTACCATCCCCTAGGGAGACGGTAATAAGCATTTAGCCCACAGATATAATAGATCCCAGGAATCGCTGGATCTTGTCCATTTAGGTCCATTTACTCTGAAATAAAAACACATGCCTGCATTCACTCGTTCCCACAAACAAATTATCCTGTTCAGATTTTGGCCTATATATGCAAAGCCTACCTACATGTAATGCATCTATAGCTAATTTGCCTTGTGTCTTGATTGCAGTGTAAGCATAATCATTTGTGTATGTTCATTTCTCTAATCCTTTTTCTAATCTTTCTTTTAATGCTTTGCGTCTATCATCTGTGTGATCTAAAAAACTTTTCTCTACAGGCGATAGTAAGCAAGTTAAATTATTATGATGTGCATAAGCAGTCCCAAATGTAAGCGTCGGCTCAAAGAATCCCCTAACTATTTTTATATCATGTTCCTTAGCTAACTTGTTTAAAAATTCAATCACAGGCACAAAAGAAAACACAACATCCAAGTTTGAATAGAAATATTGCACATGCTCTTGATTATAGAATCTTGTTAATAGCAAGCTACAACTAATCCCATAAGTAAGAGGGAAGCTATGATATGTAACTCCCTCCTGAACAGATGAAGGAATTTTAGTACATACATAACAATCTTTCGCATCCATCGTTTCCACATACTCATTTAGTAAGCAATAGAAGACATTAGTAGAAAGTTCCCCTTTTGCATTAGTTCCCTCATGCATATGTCTTGCATCCTGCTCAAATCTTTCCCATGGTGTTAGTGTGGTAGTTTCAGGTTTTAAAGTAGCATTAATAGTTTCTTTCTCTATCCATGGCATTCCTACAATCACTCCCACAATTATCACTGCGCACACAACACCTATTATAAGTCCTAGCCAACCACACACTTTACTTCCCTTGCTATTTCCTCTATTGTAAGCCATGGTTGTATAGAATCAGACAGTAGAGCAACAATCAATTAGAGGATAGTTCAAACTCTTTGGCTTTCTGCATTTATTTACAGCGTCTTCACTCACTCCAGGACCCTTTCTTGTCAAATCCGGTTAGCAGCTTGTCGTAATCAAGTTTTTCAATAGTCAAATCCGGTTCTAGTGTCACTTTAGGTAATTCATAAAGTCTCTTTTTCTTTTCAACTTTCAGTTTCAGATTTCATCCAAGATTTTCTTCAGATTTGCTCAAGTTCCGTAGTATTGACCTGGTACTTCTCGGTCAAATCAGAATGCTAGGAATTCTTGCTGCCATTCCGATGTTGTAGCATACGCCCATTCAGGACCTGTATATCTTCTGTTTGCGATTCTTTTTTTTTTCAGCCTTCGTTCCCCCTGCTGTTCTCCTTCACTTAGTTCTTCCACTTGAGAGGTATTGTTCTCTTCTATTATTGTGTCATTTGATATGTCTCTTATCTTGAACAGTGGTTTATATGGCCAATTGTCACCTTTATGTGTTTTCTCTTGATGTGTTCTTTCAGAACGCTGGACAGCATCCTCCTCTTGTGATATGGTGTTTTCTCTTGATGGACCTGCAGCTGGCTCAGGAGACTCTGATGCGTTCTGATCTCTCTCTACAATTTCTCCTTCTTCTTCTTCTGTGCCGGGTTCGAGTTCTAACCCGTACTTATCTACTTCTGGGAGAACTTCTTCTTGATTTAATTATCCTGCCGCCTCTACTGAGATAGGCACTCTGTCACCTCTCTCGAACTCATTGACTGTTAGAGGGACAAGGCTTTTCTCAGTGAGCCCTCCGGTAGTCTCAGTTCCTTCTTGACTGTTTTCTAGCCCTGAGGCTTCTTTTTCTGAAGTTGTTGTGCCAGAAACTTCAAGTTCCTCTTCAACAGGACACGTAACTCTTTTTGTGTGACTAGCATGTATCCAGTTGGGAACTCCAGCACACTTTACAGCAGTGGTAGTCGTTAAGATTACTTGATATGGCCCTTTCCAACGTGGTTCTAGACACGATTTTCTTACGTGCTTCTTGACAACCACCCAGTCACCAGCTTGTAGAGAATGGCCTGGATCGCCAATCAGTGGCAATGTGTTAGCTTCCACCTGGTGAGAGAAAGAGCGAATCACATCAGCCAAACCTTTGCAGTAATCCAACACCATATCATCTGTAATATTTACTAGCGCATTTGCAGGCACTGCTGGTAATCTCATAGCTCTACCCATGAGGATTTCATGGGGGGACAGTCCCGTTTTCTTGTCTGGGGTGTTTCTCATTGACATCAGCACTAGAGGCAAGGCGTCTGGCCACTTCATGTTAGTTGCTGCGCACATTTTTGCCATTCTTGATTTCAAAGTACCATTCATTTGTTCTACTAGTCCTGATGCTTCGGGGCGGTAGCTACAATGCAGCTTTGCTCGATGTCAAGTGCAGCACACAAGAGTTTGATCACCTCATTGTCAAAGTGTCTACCCCTATCTGATTCTATAGAAAGCGGAAACCCGAATCTTGGTATCAGTTCCCTAAGTAGTAGTTTTGCTACTGTAAGACTGTCATTTCTACGTGTGGGATATGCCTCGATCCAATGACTGAAAACACACACGATCACCAACACATACTTCAGTCCTCCACAAACAGGCATTTCAATGAAATCCATTTGCATCTTGTTAAATGGATCTCCAGCTCTCCCAATGTGGCTCAAAGTTACCACTGTTCCTTTTCCTGCATTCATCTGTTGACAGATTATGCATCTGTTACAAGTAATTTCTGCGGCATGTCTGAATTTCGGGTTAAACCAATAAATTTTGAATGATCTAATCATGGCATCCCTTCCCAGGTGAGCCTGTCCATGATAGAGCCTGGCAAATTGGGATAAAAGGCTGTTTGGCAAAACTAGTTTCCCTTCTTCTGAGACCCATAGATCATCTGCCCTTTGTACACATTGCATTCTTTGCCAAAAGCGTTTTTCTTCTTTGCTTGCATGGCTTTGTAATGTTTTTAACTCATCTAATGTGTCAACCACCCGCAATGCAAAGTTCAAACATGTGTCATTTTCAGTTTGTGGTAACAATTCCCATTGTTCTTTGAACGATATACAGTTCAATGCGCAAAATCTTGCGACTTGATCTGCATAACCGTTTCCCATGGACACATAGTCTTGTGATCTAATATGAGCACTGCATTTCACCACGGCAATTTCAAGAGGTGTGAGAAGGTAGCCTCTTTCTAGCCTTGTTACCCCCACTTTTGGCCTGTTTGTGAGTGTATGTCAGGGTGTTTGTCACTGTTTTCACTGTCTCACTGGGATCCTGATAGCCAGGCCTCAGTGCTCATAGTGAAAACACTATGTTTTCAGTATGGTTGTTATGTGTCACTGGGATCCTGCTGGTCAGGACCCCAGTGCTCATAGGTTTGTGGCCTATATGTATGTGTCACTGGGACCCTGTCACACAGGGCCCCAGTGCTCATAGGTGTGCATGTATATGTTCCCTGTGTGGTGCCTAACTGTCTCACTGAGGCTCTGCTAACCAGAACCTCAGTGGTTATGCTCTCTCATTACTTCCAAATTGTCACTGACAGGCTAGTGACCATTTTTACCAATTTACATTGGCTTACTGGAACACCCTTATAATTCCCTAGTATATGGTACTGAGGTACCCAGGGTATTGGGGTTCCAGGAGATCCCTATGGGCTGCAGCATTTCTTTTGCCACCCATAGGGAGCTCTGACAATTCTTACACAGGCCTGCCACTGCAGCCTGAGTGAAATAACGTCCACGTTATTTCACAGCCATTTTACACTGCACTTAAGTAACTTATAAGTCACCTATATGTCTAACCTTTACCTGGTAAAGGTTAGGTGCAAAGTTACTTAGTGTGAGGGCACCCTGGCACTAGCCAAGGTGCCCCCACATTGTTCAGAGCCAATTCCCTGAACTTTGTGAGTGCGGGGACACCATTACACGCGTGCACTACATATAGGTCACTACCTATATGTAGCTTCACCATGGTAACTCCGAATATGGCCATGTAACATGTCTATGATCATGGAATTGCCCCCTCTATACCATCCTGGCATAGTTGGCACAATCCCATGATCCCAGTGGTCTGTAGCACAGACCCTGGTACTGCCAAACTGCCCTTCCTGGGGTTTCACTGCAGCTGCTGCTGCTGCCAACCCCTCAGACAGGGAGCTGCCCTCCTGGGGTCCAGCCAGGCCTGGCCCAGGATGGCAGAACAAAGAACTTCCTCTGAGAGAGGGTGTGACACCCTCTCCCTTTGGAAAATGGTGTGAAGGCAGGGGAGGAGTAGCCTCCCCCAGCCTCTGGAAATGCTTTGTTGGGCACAGATGTGCCCAATTCTGCATAAGCCAGTCTACACCGGTTCAGGGACCCCTTAGCCCCTGCTCTGGCGCGAAACTGGACAAAGGAAAGGGGAGTGACCACTCCCCTGACCTGCACCTCCCCTGGGAGGTGTCCAGAGCTCCTCCAGTGTGCTCCAGACCTCTGCCATCTTGGAAACAGAGGTGCTGCTGGCACACTGGACTGCTCTGAGTGGCCAGTGCCACCAGGTGACATCAGAGACTCCTTGTGATAGGCTCCTTCAGGTGTTAGTAGCCTTTCCTCTCTCCTAGGTAGCCAAACCCTCTTTTCTGGCTATTTAGGGTCTCTGTCTCTGGGGAAACTTCAGATAACGAATGCATGAGCTCAGCCGAGTTCCTCTGCATCTCCCTCTTCACCTTCTGATAAGGAATCGACCGCTGACCGCGCTGGAAGCCTGCAAACCTGCAACATAGTAGCAAAGACGACTACTGCAACTCTGTAACGCTGATCCTGCCGCCTTCTCGACTGTTTTCCTGCTTGTGCATGCTGTGGGGGTAGTCTGCCTCCTCTCTGCACCAGAAGCTCCGAAGAAATCTCCCGTGGGTCGACGGAATCTTCCCCCTGCAACCGCAGGCACCAAAAAGCTGCATTACCGGTCCCTTGGGTCTCCTCTCAGCACGACGAGCGAGGTCCCTCGAATCCAGCGACACCGTCCAAGTGACCCCCACAGTCCAGTGACTCTTCAGCCCGAGTTTGGTGGAGGTAAGTCCTTGCCTCACCTCGCTGGGCTGCATTGCTGGGAACCGCGACTTTGCAAGCTTCTCCGGCCCCTGTGCACTTCCGGCGGAAATCCTGTGTGCACAGCCAAGCCTGGGTCCACGGCACTCTAACCTGCATTGCACGACTTTCTAAGTTGGTCTCCGGCGACGTGGGACTCCTTTGTGCAACTTCGGCGAGCACCGTTTCATGCATCCTCGTAGTGCTTGTTTCTGGCACTTCTCCGGGTGCTACCTGCTTCAGTGAGGGCTCTTTGTCTTGCTCGACGTCCCTTCTCTCTGCAGGTCCAATTTGCGACCTCCTGGTCCCTCCTGGGCCCCAGCAGCGTCCAAAAACGTTAAACGCACGATTTGCATGTAGCAAGGCTTGTTGGCGTCCATCCGGCGGGAAAACACTTCTGCACAACTCTCCAAGGCGTGGGGGATCCATCCTCCAAAGAGGAAGTCTCTAGCCCTTGTCGTTCCTGCAGTATTCACAGTTCTTCAGCCTAGTAAGAGCTTCTTTGCACCAACCGCTGGCATTTCTTGGGCATCTGCCCATCTCCGAGCTGCTTGTGACTTTTGGACTTGGTCCCCTTGTTCCACAGGTACCCTCAGTCAGGAATCCATCGTTGTTGCATTGCTGATTTGTGTTTTCCTTGCATTTTCCCTCTAACACGACTATTTTGTCCTTAGGGGAACTTTAGTGCACTTTGCACTCACTTTTCAGGGTCTTGGGGAGGGTTATTTTGCTAACTCTCACTATTTTCTAATAGTCCCAGCGACCCTCTACAAGGTCACATAGGTTTGGGGTCCATTCGTGGTTCGCATTCCACTTCTGGAGTATATGGTTTGTGTTGCCCCTATCCCTATGTTTCCCCATTGCATCCTATTGTAACTATACATTGTTTGCACTGTTTTCTAAGACTATACTGCATATTTTTGCTATTGTGTATATATATCTTGTGTATATTTCCTATCCTCTCACTGAGGGTACACTCTAAGATACTTTGGCATATTGTCATAAAAATAAAGTACCTTTATTTTTAGTATAACTGTGTATTGTGTTTTCTTATGATATTGTGCATATGACACTAAGTGGTACTGTAGTAGCTTCACACGTCTCCTAGTTCAGCCTGAGCTGCTTTGCTAAGCTATCATTATCTATCAGCCTAAGCTGCTAGACACCCTATACACTAATAAGGGATAACTGGGCCTGGTGCAAGGTGCAAGTACCCCTTGGTACTCACTACAAGCCAGTCCAGCCTCCTACATTGGTTGTGCAGTGGTGGGATAAGTGCTTTGAGACTACTTACCACTCTTGTCATTGTACTTTTCATAAGAGAAAAATATACAAAACAAGGTCAGTGTATATACACATAGCCAAAAAGTTTTGCATTTCCTCTTTTCACTCTTTTCTAAGTGCTGAAAAGTACTTCTAAACTTTCAAAAAGTTCTAAAAAGTTTAAAAAGTTTTTTTTCTGTCTTTCCAAAAAGTTCTGAAAACTTTTTTTCTCTTTGTCTATCACTTTAACTCTCTCTAAAAATGTCTGGCACAGGCCAAAAAGTTGAACTGTCCAAACTTGCATATGATCACCTTAGCTGGAAAGGAGCAAGGAGTCTCTGCATAGAGAGAGGTTTGAGTGTAGGGAAGAATCCTTCCTTAGAACTATTAATTAATATGCTTAGAGTACAGGATAAGGCCATAAGTGCCCAATCTGTAGAAAAAGTAGCTAATGGTTCTCAATCTGATCCAGGGACTCACACCAGGAAAAGGTTCAGGAAAGAAACTTCTCAGCCTGCCCATTACTAGACAGTCTAGCATAGTTGGTACAGAGGTTGAATCACATCATACTGATGATGTGCTCTCACATTATGCTGGTAGCCAAGCTGTTAGGGTGCCCTTGGTAAGGGACAGGTCTCCTTCTGTTCATTCCCATCATACCTCTGTATCTAGAAATGTCCCTCCCACCCACCCTGATGACAGATTGTTAGAAAGGGAGCTCAATAGATTGAGAGTGGAACAAACCAGACTGAAGCTCAAGAAGCAACAGCTGGATTTGGATAGACAGTCTTTAGAAATAGAGAGGGAAAGACAGAAGTTGGGTTTAGATACCCATGGTGGCAGCAGCAGTATTCCCCATAGTCATCCTGCAAAAGAGCATGATTCCAGGAATCTGCACAAGATAGTACCCCCTTATAAGGAGGGGGATGACATTAACAAGTGGTTTGCTGCACTTGAGAGGGCCTGTGTTGTACAGGATGTCCCTCAAAGGCAGTGGGCTGCTATCCTATGGCTATCATTTAGTGGAAAAGGTAGGGATAGGCTCCTTACTGTGAAAGAAAATGATGCCAATAATTTTACAGTTCTTAAGAATGCACTCCTGGATGGTTATGGCTTAACCACTGAACAGTACAGGATAAAGTTCAGAGAGACCAAAAAGGAGTCTTCACAAGACTGGGTTGATTTCATTGACCATTCAGTGAAGGCCTTGGAGGGGTGGTTACATGGCAGTAAAGTTACTGATTATGAAAGCCTGTATAACACAATCCTGAGAGAGCATATACTTAATAATTGTGTGTCTGATTTGTTGCACCAGTACCTGGTAGACTCTGATCTGACCTCTCCCCAAGAATTGGGAAAGAAGGCAGACAAATGGGTCAGAACAAGGGTGAACAGAAAAGTTCATACAGGGGGTGACAAAGATGGCAATAAGAAGAAAGATGGTGAAAAATCTCAAGATAAGCATGGGGATAAGGGTAAAACCAAAGATCCCACTTCAAATCTTAAACACTCTTCAGAGGGTGGGGATAAAACAAATTCTTCCTCTTCTTCCCAACCTGCACACATTAAAAAGCCTTGGTGCTTTGTGTGTAAAAACAGAGGCCATAGGCCAGGGGATAAGTCCTGTCCAGGTAAACCCCCTGAGCCTACCACCACTAATACATCAAGCTCTAGTGCCCCTAGCAGTAGTGGTACTAGTGGTGGGACTGCTGGCAACAGTCAAGCAAAGGGTGTAGTTGGGTTCACTTATGGGTCCATAGTGGAAACTGATGTAATCAGTCCCAAGACAGTTTCTGTCACACCTAGTGGCACTGGCCTTGCCACACTGGCTGCTTGTCCCCTTACAATGGATAAGTACAGGCAGACAGTTTCAATAAATGGTGTTGAGGCCTTGGCCTACAGGGACACAGGTGCCAGTTTCACTTTGGTGACTGAAAACCTAGTGCCCCCTGAACAACACATCATTGGACAACAGTATAAGATTATTGATGTCCATAACTCCACTAAGTTTCTTCCCTTAGCTATAATTCAGTTTAGTTGGGGTGGAGTTACTGGCCCTAAGCAGGTGGTGGTATCACCTAGCTTACCTGTAGACTGTCTCTTAGGTAATGACCTAGAGGCCTCAGGTTGGGCTGATGTAGAGTTTTATGCCCATGCAGCCATGCTGGGCATCCCTGAGGAATTGTTCCCTCTCATTTCAAGTGAAATGAAAAAGCAAAGGAGAGAAGGCCTGAAAACTCAGGATCCCTCTCCATCAACAGGTAAAAAGGGTATCACAGTATCCCCTAACCACCCTACCATTCAGGATACTATTCCTGTGGTGGGAGAAACCTCTCCTGGGGTGGCACCTGTTCCAAGGGAATCATCAGCTGGCAAAGCTGGACTCCCTGAGGTGGAAGTACCTCTCTGTGGGATAACTAACATTGGTGAGAAAAACAGCACCATTTTAGTTAACATGGAGCATCCCTCCAACCCTCCCAGAGAAACTTTAGTGCAGAAACCCTGCACTACCTCACAACACTTAGGACAGCATCCCTGCCCTAGTGTGGAGCTCATAGGACAGAATCCCTGCCCTGCTCCAACTCAAGAGAAACAGCATCCCTGTTCTCTCTTCCAGCCAGATGGACAAAGTTTTTGCCCAGCTATGGCTTTTCTGAGACAGCATCCCTGTCTGGCATTTCCATCACTACAAATAGGTTCAGTGGACAATTCCCACTGCTCTAAACTAAAACTTACTGATAGAAACTCTGAAAATACATCTTCACATTGTTGCTTAGCTAAAAAACTTCAGACAGGGTGGTTTACATCCCCACAGGGAAGTAACCATATAGTGGATGATAAAGGGAGTAACCAGTCTATTGCAGAGCTACTCTCTACTTATCACCACTTAGACAATAAAGTCTCAACTGGCCAAGGTTAGCCTTATTGTCCTTCGTTTGGGGGGGGGTTGTGTGAGAAGGTAGCCTCTTTCTAGCCTTGTTACCCCCACTTTTGGCCTGTTTGTGAGTGTATGTCAGGGTGTTTGTCACTGTTTTCACTGTCTCACTGGGATCCTGATAGCCAGGCCTCAGTGCTCATAGTGAAAACACTATGTTTTCAGTATGGTTGTTATGTGTCACTGGGATCCTGCTGGTCAGGACCCCAGTGCTCATAGGTTTGTGGCCTATATGTATGTGTCACTGGGACCCTGTCACACAGGGCCCCAGTGCTCATAGGTGTGCATGTATATGTTCCCTGTGTGGTGCCTAACTGTCTCACTGAGGCTCTGCTAACCAGAACCTCAGTGGTTATGCTCTCTCATTACTTCCAAATTGTCACTGACAGGCTAGTGACCATTTTTACCAATTTACATTGGCTTACTGGAACACCCTTATAATTCCCTAGTATATGGTACTGAGGTACCCAGGGTATTGGGGTTCCAGGAGATCCCTATGGGCTGCAGCATTTCTTTTGCCACCCATAGGGAGCTCTGACAATTCTTACACAGGCCTGCCACTGCAGCCTGAGTGAAATAACGTCCACGTTATTTCACAGCCATTTTACACTGCACTTAAGTAACTTATAAGTCACCTATATGTCTAACCTTTACCTGGTAAAGGTTAGGTGCAAAGTTACTTAGTGTGAGGGCACCCTGGCACTAGCCAAGGTGCCCCCACATTGTTCAGAGCCAATTCCCTGGACTTTGTGAGTGCGGGGACACCATTACACGCGTGCACTACATATAGGTCACTACCTATATGTAGCTTCACCATGGTAACTCCGAATATGGCCATGTAACATGTCTATGATCATGGAATTGCCCCCTCTATACCATCCTGGCATAGTTGGCACAATCCCATGATCCCAGTGGTCTGTAGCACAGACCCTGGTACTGCCAAACTGCCCTTCCTGGGGTTTCACTGCAGCTGCTGCTGCTGCCAACCCCTCAGACAGGCAGCTGCCCTCCTGGGGTCCAGCCAGGCCTGGCCCAGGATGGCAGAACAAAGAACTTCCTCTGAGAGAGGGTGTGACACCCTCTCCCTTTGGAAAATGGTGTGAAGGCAGGGGAGGAGTAGCCTCCCCCAGCCTCTGGAAATGCTTTGTTGGGCACAGATGTGCCCAATTCTGCATAAGCCAGTCTACACCGGTTCAGGGACCCCTTAGCCCCTGCTCTGGCGCGAAACTGGACAAAGGAAAGGGGAGTGACCACTCCCCTGACCTGCACCTCCCCTGGGAGGTGTCCAGAGCTCCTCCAGTGTGCTCCAGACCTCTGCCATCTTGGAAACAGAGGTGCTGCTGGCACACTGGACTGCTCTGAGTGGCCAGTGCCACCAGGTGACATCAGAGACTCCTTGTGATAGGCTCCTTCAGGTGTTAGTAGCCTTTCCTCTCTCCTAGGTAGCCAAACCCTCTTTTCTGGCTATTTAGGGTCTCTGTCTCTGGGGAAACTTCAGATAACGAATGCATGAGCTCAGCCGAGTTCCTCTGCATCTCCCTCTTCACCTTCTGATAAGGAATCGACCGCTGACCGCGCTGGAAGCCTGCAAACCTGCAACATAGTAGCAAAGACGACTACTGCAACTCTGTAACGCTGATCCTGCCGCCTTCTCGACTGTTTTCCTGCTTGTGCATGCTGTGGGGGTAGTCTGCCTCCTCTCTGCACCAGAAGCTCCGAAGAAATCTCCCGTGGGTCGACGGAATCTTCCCCCTGCAACCGCAGGCACCAAAAAGCTGCATTACCGGTCCCTTGGGTCTCCTCTCAGCACGACGAGCGAGGTCCCTCGAATCCAGCGACACCGTCCAAGTGACCCCCACAGTCCAGTGACTCTTCAGCCCGAGTTTGGTGGAGGTAAGTCCTTGCCTCACCTCGCTGGGCTGCATTGCTGGGAACCGCGACTTTGCAAGCTTCTCCGGCCCCTGTGCACTTCCGGCGGAAATCCTGTGTGCACAGCCAAGCCTGGGTCCACGGCACTCTAACCTGCATTGCACGACTTTCTAAGTTGGTCTCCGGCGACGTGGGACTCCTTTGTGCAACTTCGGCGAGCACCGTTTCACGCATCCTCGTAGTGCTTGTTTCTGGCACTTCTCCGGGTGCTACCTGCTTCAGTGAGGGCTCTTTGTCTTGCTTTGTCTTGCTCGACGTCCCTTCTCTCTGCAGGTCCAATTTGCGACCTCCTGGTCCCTCCTGGGCCCCAGCAGCGTCCAAAAACGCCAAACGCACGATTTGCATGTAGCAAGGCTTGTTGGCGTCCATCCGGCGGGAAAACACTTCTGCACGACTCTCCAAGGCGTGGGGGATCCATCCTCCAAAGAGGAAGTCTCTAGCCCTTGTCGTTCCTGCAGTATTCACAGTTCTTCAGCCTAGTAAGAGCTTCTTTGCACCAACCGCTGGCATTTCTTGGGCATCTGCCCATCTCCGAGCTGCTTGTGACTTTTGGACTTGGTCCCCTTGTTCCACAGGTACCCTCAGTCAGGAATCCATTGTTGTTGCATTGCTGATTTGTGTTTTCCTTGCATTTTCCCTCTAACACGACTATTTTGCCCTTAGGGGAACTTTAGTGCACTTTGCACTCACTTTTCAGGGTCTTGGGGAGGGTTATTTTGCTAACTCTCACTATTTTCTAATAGTCCCAGCGACCCTCTACAAGGTCACATAGGTTTGGGGTCCATTCGTGGTTCGCATTCCACTTCTGGAGTATATGGTTTGTGTTGCCCCTATCCCTATGTTTCCCCATTGCATCCTATTGTAACTATACATTGTTTGCACTGTTTTCTAAGACTATACTGCATATTTTTGCTATTGTGTATATATATCTTGTGTATATTTCCTATCCTCTCACTGAGGGTACACTCTAAGATACTTTGGCATATTGTCATAAAAATAAAGTACCTTTATTTTTAGTATAACTGTGTATTGTGTTTTCTTATGATATTGTGCATATGACACTAAGTGGTACTGTAGTAGCTTCACACGTCTCCTAGTTCAGCCTGAGCTGCTTTGCTAAGCTATCATTATCTATCAGCCTAAGCTGCTAGACACCCTATACACTAATAAGGGATAACTGGGCCTGGTGCAAGGTGCAAGTACCCCTTGGTACTCACTACAAGCCAGCCCAGCCTCCTACAAGAGGTAACTGAATCGCATGTAAGAAATCCTTTATTCACCATTTTTCACAGGAGAACCAGATGAGGTCATAAAACCTCTCTGTGACCAAAGTTGGCCAAAATCATGTACAATTCCGAATCCGTATCTGCTGTCAGTATAGATAGTGACTTTCAAATTTACAGCTGCGTGGCATGCCTTAGTAAGGGCAATCAATTCTGACACTTGTGCAGAAAACACTTTTTCGAGCCAGGAAGCTTCAACAATACCAGTTATGGTACATACCGCATAGCCGGCTCACAGTGTTCTAGTAGATTCTCTTAGACAGGACCCATCAACGAACATGATACAATCATTTTCTTTTAACTGGGTGTCCTGTATGTCTGGACGGGGTTTGGTACACAGCTCCGTTACCTTAAGACAATCATGTTCAAATTCCTCCTCGTTTTTGGTTTCAATATTTTCATTAGGAAGTAAAGTTGCCAGGTTCAATACACTACACCTTTTAAGTGTTACATTTGGTGACCCCAGTATGATCGTCTCATACCTAGTGAGACGTGCATTTGTCATGTGCTGAGTCTTAGTTCGAGTCAACAGTATTTCAACTGAATGTGGAACCATTACTGTTAGAGGGTATCCCATGACTATGCCTTCACATTGTGTAAGGCTCTGACCAACTGCTGTGACTGCACGCAAACAGCCCGGGAAGGCTGCTGCGACAGGATCCAAAATAGCTGAAAAATATGCTACAGGGAGATTTGCACCTCTGTGGACCTGTGTTACGACAGACAAAGAACAAGCATCACGTTCATGACAAAACAACAGAAATGGTTTCTCATAATCTGGCATTCCTAGTGCTGGTGCCCTGCACATGCATTCTCTCAATTCCATAAATGACTCAAGCTCTTCTTTTGACAAGGTTATAGTATATGGTTCATCCTTGATTTCTTTTCCTGTCAGTTTTATTAATGGCTTTGAAATGATCGAGAAGTTGGGTATCCACTGGCGACAGTAGCCCACCATTCCCAAAAACATCCTGACATCTCTTTTTGTTGTTGGGGGGTTCATTTGCAAAACAGCTGTTATTCTTTCTTTTGATATTCTCCTGGAACCTTTCTCGATCAAATGTCCTAAGTATTTCACCTCCTTCTGACAGTATTGTAGCTTTCTGGGTGACACCTTGTGTCCATTCTTTCCCAGATGAATCAGTAATGCAATGGTATCATATTTACAACTGTCCCTTGTTTTGGATGCAATTAGCAAATCATCAATGTACTGCACAAGAGTTGAATTAAAAGGCAGCACTAGTGGCTCCAAATCCTTCTTCAATATCTGATTGAAGATGGACGGTGACTCAGAAAATCCCTGAGGAATTCTGCACCAACTGTACACCTTATCCAGGAATTTTAAACTGAACAAAAATTGGCTATCCTCATGAAGACGTACTGAAAAGAAAGCTTGTGATAGGTCTACTACGGTAAACCATTCGGCATCACAGGGGACCTGAAACATGATTACTGCTGGGTTGGGCACCACAGGGCAACATTTTATCACAATTTGATTTATTTTTCTCAAATCTTGTACAATTCGAACTTTTCCACAGGCCTTCTTTAATCCCATTATTGGAGAGTTACATGGACTGCTCAAAACCTCTTTCAGAACTCCCTGCCTGAGAAAGTCTGCAATTATTTGTGACACTTCGATAAGAACATCTTGGGTCATGTGGTATTGTGGCACTTGAGGGAACACTGCATTTGGTTTAATCTGAACTTTAACTGGTTCCACTCCTTTTATCAATCCTACTTCTTTCCCGGTCATGTCCCATACTTTCTCTATTACTGTCCCTTGTAATTCGACAGGTAAATCGATCAACGTATGCATTGGGAATAAAGTAATCAGAGGATAGTCTTCATTTGTTCCTGTTTCTTCTTCTAAAAGCTGACTTTTGTCACCTTCATCATCACTATTTGTCTGTACTTCAATTCCGCCATTGGAACAGGTAATTGGACATTTTGTTTTACACAACAAATCTCTTCCCAGTAGGGATACTGGACTCGAGTCACAGACTACGAACCTATGTAGCCCCTAGAAGTTGCCGATACTGATTTGCTACTCCAACCACTCTTATGGTACGCCCTGACAGAGGCAATCTTGGAACTTCTGCGCTTCTGACTGTGGAGCGTGTGGCTCCTGTGTCAACCAGAAATGAAACCTTATACCCCATCACCTTTCCCTCTACATATGGGCCTCTCTGGTCCACCTCTAAGGATGCTGCAAGCCTGCACTCTTCACTGTCTGAGCTATCATCTGACCAATCTTCATTCATGACATTTTCACCTCGTAATGGGAATTGTTGTACAGTATTGTTTTGATTTGTTACCTGGCCTGTGACCTGCTGAGGAAGCATCACTTGTTGCTGTCCCATTGGGGCCATTGGTAATTGCATTTGCTGTCTAGGCACCATAGGAATCTGCTGCTGAACTGGCTGTAATTGTATTGACTGAAAACGAGGCATTTGCATCTGCTGCATGGGCTGTATCCCTTGCATTTGCACCAGATTGTTCTGAAAGTTCGGGTTCTGATGTTTATTTTCGGACCTCGTGAATTTTGTAATGCACCAACATTAGTACCTTGCTGAACAACACCATCCTGTACCATATTTGGGCACTCCCGCTTCCAGTGCCCCACGCCCCCGCACGCATGACATGGTGACATCTTTTTCGTCCCCCGCATATCATTTTGAATTACAACTGTATTCAAGTCTGAACCGCGATTCACAAACCCTCGACTCCTCAGTTGGGTCTGAAACACACCGTTCATTTGTGGTTGCTGCTGTATCATCTGTTGAACTCCATTTCCCTGTATTCCTGCCTGTGCAGCCCTTATCTGCATCACCATCACCTTTTCTTTCAACTTTTTCTGCTTCAACTCAATCTCGTCACTGCAGTATTTCGCATACTGTAGCACCTCATCAATCGGCTTAGCTTGCCAACAGATCAAATGATTCTTAATCATCTGGCTAACCTCTGGTCGCAACCCTTCAACAAATCTAAACACGAGATGGTTCATATCCTTTGGTTCAATTGTCTCAGTACCACTGTAATGTTTGAATGCCTTCAACAATCTTTCATAATAAGCATGTATTGATTCCTTAACCTCTTGGGAGGTCCAGTCGATTTTCTGCCAATCAGTCACTTTCGGCAACACCTTTTGTTTCAAAAACTCAATCACTTTATGATAGTACTTCATCACCTCTTCTGAAGGTGCCCCAGTCACCTTATCTCTTGCTGGTTCCTTTGTCGGCCAATCAACACTTCTCTTACACTCAAGCCATAAATCAGATGGAACAATGATCTCAAACAAAGTATTCAAGTCTTCCCAGAGACATTTCACGAGTTTCACAAACCTATCTGTCTGTTGATACCACTCGATCGGTTTCTCTCTCAGTCTGGGGTAATCGTTAGTAAAGGATAAAATGTCCCCTCTGGTCCATGGCACATGAATTAGGACACCACCAGCTGTTTCTCTCATAGGCAATATTTTTACAGATTCCAAATCAGGTGAAGCCTTAGCTCGATTAGATCCTGGGCTATCTCCCTTTCCCTTGTCTCTTTTCTTTGCCCATCTGTCTTCCCATTTTTCCAGTGCCCCCCAAATTTGTGCGCTTTGCAACAACTCTCTCAAATGTGTTTTCATTCCCGCAGACCTCATGTGTTCAAAATCTTTTGAGTTGAAATCTAGTCTGTAGCTTCTTTTCAAATGTTTGGTGTTCCCGATATCGATATTGTATTTGTCTGCCAGGTTCGCTAATCTCTGATGTACTTTGCCTACTTCCTTGGTAATCTTAGGGCACAAGTATCTCAATTCTGCCTCCGTGTATGACTCCAATCTATTTAATCCCATTGTACCTTCCACTAACTCAGCAGCTTCTGCCCCTAGTCTCACAAAGTTCAGGTATTCATCCTTCTCTGGTTCGATGGTAACTGCTGTAGTCTTTTGAGAGGTATAAGTCTTTTCTAACCATTCATTTAACTGTTGGACTGTAAATCCCTGCAACAAAATGTTCCCTGCATGTATCATTGGGGAGTGTGAGGTGTTTGTACTCATTGTTTTTGGAGTTAAAACTCCTAGCCCTGCTTGACGCATGGCTTTGAGGGGTGCTCCTACTGGACTACGGTCCATTAAAGCCTTGTTTGTTCAAATGTTTGCTTTCCTGGGGCCATAATCTGGGGAGTTCCCATCGACCCTCCTCTTATCACATCTTGAGTCATCACTCCCTGATCACGCATGCCTGTCTTGTGTTGTGAATATAATGGTACTGGTGGACCAACAGTAATTGGTAATGATATGGCAGCAGGTGTCTGACCCGGACCCAAACTCCGTTGAGTAGTAACTCCATATGTCTGTTCTAAAGTACCCGGGACAGGTACTAATGGCGGTCCAGCCACTGGGTTATACCCTGGTATCAGCTGTGGCTGTGGTTGCGAAAGCAACTTCGGAGTTGATTCAATCTGTATTAGCTTTGGCTTTGTATATATCGGGTCTGGCGGCACTATCAAATTTGTAGTTGTTTCAAGTACTGGGACATCTGGGTAGATTCTCTGTATCTGCGGTGGAGGCTGCAACTGTATCGGCATGTCTGGTGCAGTGGGTACATTGACACCATTCTGTTTCGGGGCAGTATCATTAGTCTGTACCGTATCAGCAACTCCCTTTTCCTGCGTCTGGTTCCCAGGGTCTGTGCTAGTACTTGGGGAATTGTCGCTCACTGCATAAGGTGGAGGACGATCATGTAATAATCTGTCCATTAATTCCTCATCATCTGAGTCATCTTCCTCTTCCCAAGATCTTTTATTCTCTTTAGATTTGTTCGAGTCTTTATCTGTTTTACAAGAAGTCTTCTTTCCTGGCGTCTCCTCTTCCTGTGCTATTGCTGGGAACAGTTTTAACCCATCTACAATTCCCCGTCTCCACATTTTGTTTTCATTGTCGCACCTAGCCTCTGCATAGGATTTTTCTGCCCTTCTCAATCTTCTCTGAAACCTTTCTTGTCTATGTTTAAGTGCCATCAAATCCCAGATTGCTAACGCCTCATACTGAGCTGGTCTTGGAGGTGGTTTCTGTGTACTTAACATTCACCTTAAACTCTCTAGTAGCTTAGGATTGAATGCTCTATGTTCTGGGAACACTAAACACCCTTCTTTCTCTGTTAATTTGCGCCACTGTTTCATCCATAAACAAGGTGCAACACCCTTCTCTTCCATGACTATATAAGCTGGAGTACCCTCGGGTTGTGTAGGTTCCCCATCGGTTGCAACAATATACACGTCTCCTTTCAGAGCGCTCTTGAACGCTTTAACAAAATTCATTTTTGCGATTCTCTCCTAGTTTTGTATTTAATCAGAAGTGACTTAGTTCCCAGGACACTCTTCACCCTCCTTTCTCATCCTATTGCATCTCACGGACGGCAGCCAATCCGTGCGCGACCCCTCTCGACAACTGACCTATCTCAGCGCGGCACCACTGACGTCACACTCACTCACTGCAGCTGACATAGTCGTACGGCTCGTCCGCTCCTCACTGAACCCATACAAACCCACACAAACTAATGCAAATTATTGCGAGCACCTTAAATGACAACACAAATCTGGCGGTTTACTACAGGAAGGGTAACACATTCGCTTCAGAATTTTACAGAGATTTCACTTAAAGCCTCGGCCGCTACTCTCTCCTTATCAATTCCCGCATACGCAAGCAGAATTCGACCTGCCAATTCTACTCTCGACTTGTCAATGACTCCTTCTAGTGCACTTTAGAATTTGTCAAACCTCCATCGAAGGTTTCATACACACATTATGACTCGAACTTGACTTGTCAACCACGCTCGATTGACCTATTTAACCGCACAGATTACAACATAAACCACATTTGTCTTCATACTCCGGAGTCTTAGACCTCAACAGTTCCGTACATAAACAACCAACCACGTGGATAATTTTGAGCACCAAGCGCCTCACTCATATGAAGTACACCGACTTCCCTACTCTCATACTGTGGAGTACGCCCACTCCTACTAACAACACATATTTTGGCCTAATTACACACGAACCTTCACAATCACCTGCAAAATGCATAAGCTAAGCAAGCGCAAAAAACCCTAACCACATACACTATGGCGCCGAGAACATTCCCAACTCACTTAGGCAGGCTCCAAGATCCCGGGAAAGTCATGGTGAACTTAGAAACCCATCATACCTCCAATTTGCATTATCACAGAAAAACAAATTAAACAATGAATCTCCGTCCTAGGGCCCCCAAGGGCCAAACCGTCACTCTGCTACCAGAACTGATAACGCGTCCCGCCGTCGCAGGAAGCGCGTTGTGTGGAGAGGAGGGGCAGGAGCCCTTTAAAACTTTGGTCGCACTCCCGCCGTCTCGGGAAGTGCGTTGTGTGGAGTGGAGGGGCAGGAGCCCTTTAAAACTTTGGTCGCGCTCCCGCCGTCGTGGGAAGCGCGTTGTGTGGAGAGGAGGGGCAGGAGCCCTTTAAAACTTTGGTCGCGCTCCCGCCTCGCGGGACGCGCGCGGGCGGCGCCCGGGCAAAGCCCGGGCCAAGGGCAGGCCCGTCTTTGTCCGTCATTGCCAGGAAGAGGCAGGGCAGGGCCACCCCCCTGACATCCATCTAAAGATGTCTGGATCAGACAGCCCAAATGTACATGGTCACCTGAAGGTACTGTGTCGGTGATAACTCTCCAAAATAAAAGAGGGTCCTCGGGAAGTGCGTTTTTGGTGCTGCTGTGAAGGAGTACTGATTTCTAAATTGCAGGACGCGCTCCCGCCTCGCGCAAAGACTGACATAGGCAAATGACGCGCAAGGCGTAAGTCAGGCCTACTACTCTACAACTGCAGGGGACCCAGTGTGGCAAAAGGCTGTGACTGGACATTTGAACCAAGTAGGGTCTGAGTATAATTTGATGCTATTTTTTTTCCCCAGTCAGGGGATCTGAGTCTGATATATCCGTTAAAAAAATATACGGCGCCCTATTTTGGATAAAGGGACTAGCCTGTCAAAATGGGAAAACGTAAGGGAGACAATGGGGGTAGGGAACCCACTCAGGAGGCCCCCCCACCTAGGTTAATAACAAGTTATCTAACGTCTGTAATGGGTGCCATTGAGACAGAGATAGGGAGGGTAGAAGCTACTCTAGAGTCGTCTCTTGAGAAAGCAGGAAAGGCTGGGGAGGGGGGAAGGACTCTGCCAGCAACATCGCGGCCGAATAAGACTAAGAAAAGAAACCCTTGTGTAATAACAGAAATTGATTGAATTACTCCTATAACTCCAAAAAGTCCACCCTAAAAAAAAAGCAGGCAAATAATTCCCCCCGTACGGCAGTAACCCCCATACACCAAGTGGGATCCCCTGTAGATAGGGATGGCTTCGGAGAGTCCTCATCAGGAACTAAGAAGACCAAGAGCAAATGTCTTTCTAAAACCCAAAAAATAAAACAAACTATAGGGAAACAACCAAAAGACTGTAAAAATTCGGATTCATTTAAAACTTGTTTTTTGCATATTGAAGATCAACTTAGAGACATTAAAAAGTTATGCTCATCAGTTCTGGAGAGAGTGGCCATTCTCGAGCAGAAGGTTGAATCTATAACGAATATAAAACCTAAAACATCGAAGGCAGAACCTCAGAACATTCATTCCATTCCTGAATGTTTACCAGCTCCACCTACTCCTCAGCATCAGAACTTTAGAATATCTCCTGCCCAGAACCCAACCCAAAAACCCCTGAACGTAGAGGCTTCACAGGATTCTACAAACTTACAGTATCACTGGGGTACAAACAAACGGGAAGGCCGGCTGGGCCAGAAGACTATAAGTACTCAGGTAGCCTGCCCAAGGATACCATTGGCATGTGCCCCCTATGTTTTAATCTTGGAAAATGCCCCTATATTGGAAAGCACCCACCCCGAGTCCCACATGTCAGTGCTGAATAAGGTGACTCATTAGGTAGGAAAAAACATGGGAGGGCGGGTTGATTTCCACAGGGACATT
Source organism: Pleurodeles waltl (assembly GCF_031143425.1). Classification (NCBI taxonomy): domain Eukaryota; kingdom Metazoa; phylum Chordata; class Amphibia; order Caudata; family Salamandridae; genus Pleurodeles; species Pleurodeles waltl. The sequence goes on from NC_090444.1 coordinate 855,285,699, forward strand.
CTAACTGTAAGAAGGGTACCTTGGGTTGGCTCATCCCCTAAAACATCACTTGGGGACTGTATTATAATAAACTTTAGGTCCCCCCTGGACTGTTAATGTTTTGTATCACCACCTCTCAACTATGAGATCATCTGTAGGGCCTATAAGAGTCCAACGTCTGACTAAGTTTATCCCTCCGTTATCAAACCCATGCTATCCTGATTCAATCCACTCTGGGAATCAGAATCCAAGCAATCCTGGTCTCTCTAACCCCCCCTACACTGCTTTGACATTATCTAATAGGTATGAGACCCTGACCTCACTAGAGTAGTTAGATTGACCACTAGTAACTGAGCCATCTTTGCAAGGCCCCTTGGAGACAAACACACTCCCACAGTCCCCCTTAGAATCTAAAGGAGTCCCTGATATACGTGATATACAGGGTATGACACCCCTAGGGATTATTTCATGGAATGTTGCAGGTCTAAAATCAAAAATTGGAAACCCTGATTGGATAGATTTAGTGATGGGTAACCTTATTATTTGTTGTCAGGAGACCTGGCTCACAGAATCACCACATATTAATGGCTATACCACATATTTTGTTCCTGCAACCAAGGCCCCCGCAGGTAGAGCTAAGGGTGGTCTGGCCATCTTCTTATCTGTGGAGGCTGGAGGTATGGTAGCACATGTTGTGGGCATATCGCCTTTTTTTCTGGCCCTATCTCTGAAACTAGAAGAGCCATTCGATATACTACTGATCAACTACTATAACAACACCTTTGATAACTCGGACATTAGCGTGGTCAGTAGTTTGCAGACCTTAATACGCAAGGCAACAGTCTCCAGTAAAAAGGACATAAGAATAGTCTGGGTTGGTGATTTTAATGCCCATCTCTGCGAGCCAGAGTTCCTTGACTGCTGTGGACTCCTGGACGAGAATGACAATCCCATTCAACACTTCAAACATTCACCGTATGGGAACGCCCTTAATTCTTTGATAACAGTAAATTCTCTTTCCTTTCCCACACCCGCTATCAGAGGGATACCAACATTTGTAAGGGGGGACACTCACACCACTATTGACTATATTATTTACTCTAGAGAATTGTCCCCTATTACAGGACAATTCAGGGTTACCCCGACCTGTTTTAGTGACCATAATCCCTTGTCCATTGTGATTAATTTAGATCTGACAAGTGATTCAAGAAGAGGGAAGCGACACCCTGCCATGAAGCTCTCATCCCAAAAAGGGCTTACAATTAAATGGGGGAAGATAAACAGTAATATTTTTTTTAGAGATTTATTTTTTAACAAATGGCCAGACGTTATGACATCTCTGGATGAAAATAAGGCCCCACATGAAATTATTCGTGCATTCTCCTCTCTGACAAAATATATGGCGGAGAAACTACAGCCTCAACAAACTAATAAAGTCCAAGGCCCAAGATGGTTTAACCACGCATGTACCACATCCCTAAGCAAGCTAAAAAAAACAATCAATGCATTTCCCAAAGATCTACAAGCAATTAAGATTGCCAGGAAAAACTATAAAGAAGTTCTTGCCAAAAGGAAAGTTGAACTAAGTGAATCTGCGTGGGAGGAATTGATGGCTGCAAGCAAAATCAAAGATACAACTGCATTCTGGCGTGTGGTTAACTCTTCACTATTGAGCGATAAATATGAGATGCCCATGGACACTGTCATCCCAGCCAAGACTTGGGTGGACTATTTTTAAAAAACTTTCGCCATAGAGACAAACATCCAATCAGAAATGCTAAATTGTCTAAAACCTGCAGGAAATGATCAGCTAAGTTTGGCCTTTAGTAATATTATAAGCGTGGATGATGTCAAACAAGCAATTCAAGATAGTCCATCTGAGAAAGCCCCGGGTCCAGACAGAATTCCTGCTGACTTATATAAAGCACTTCCAGATTTCTGGGGTCCACTGCTAACCAATGTCATGAGATCGGCTGTGGTAGGCCCTCTAGTAGACTCTTGGAAAGAAGCGATCATCGTCCCGATTTTCAAGAAGGGAGATAGGGCAGACCCCCTGTGCTATCGCTGTAGGAAAGTACCATCTTGCCTGGCATGTTACCCCCATTTTTCACTGTATATATGTTGTTTTAGTTGTATGTGTCACTGGGACCCTGCCAGCCAGGGCCCCAGTGCTCATAAGTGTCCCTGAATGTGTTACCTGTGTAGTGACTAACTGTCTCACTGAGGCTCTGCTAACCAGAACCTCAGTGGTTATGCTCTCTCATTTCTTTCCAAATTGTCACTAACAGGCTAGTGACCAATTTGACCAATTCACATTGGCTTACTGGAACACCCGTATAATTCCCTAGTATATGGTACTGAGGTACCCAGGGTATTGGGGTTCCAGGAGATCCCTATGGGCTGCAGCATTTCTTTTGCCACCCATAGGGAGATCTAACAATTCTTACACAGGCCTACCACTGCAGCCTGAGTGAAATAACGTCCACGTTATTTCACAGCCATTTTACACTGCACTTAAGTAACTTATAAGTCACCTATATGTCTAACCTTTACCTGGTAAAGGTTAGGTGCAAAGTTACTTAGTGTGAGGGCACCCTGGCACTAGCCAAGGTGCCCCCACATTGTTCAGGGCCAATTCCCTGGACTTTGTGAGTCCGGGGACACCATTACACGCGTGCACTACATATAGGTCACTACCTATATGTAGCTTCCCAATGGTAACTCCGAATATGGCCATGTAACATGTCTATGATCATGGAATTACCCCCTCTATGCCATCCTGGCATAGTTGGCACAATCCCATGATCCCAGTGGTCTGTAGCACAGACCCTGGTACTGCCAAACTGCCTTTCCTGGGGTTTCACTGCAGCTGCTGCTGCTGCCAACCCCTCAGACAGGCTTCTGCCCTCCTGGGGTCAAGCCAGGCTTGTCCCAGGATGGCAGAACAAAGGACTTCCTCTGAGAGAGGGTGTTACACCCTCTCCCTTTGGAAAATGGTGTGATGGCAGGGGATGAGTAGCCTCCCCCAGCCTCTGGAAATGCTTTCATGGGCACATTTGGTGCCCATTTCTGCATAAGCCAGTCTACACCGGTTCAGGGACCCCTTAGCCCTGCTCTGGCGCGAAACTGGACAAAGGAAAGGGGAGTGACCACTCCCCTGACCTGTACCTCCCCTGGGAGGTGTCCAGAGCTCCTCCAGTGTGCTCCAGACCTCTGCCATCTTGGAAACAGAGGTGCTGCTGGCACACTGGACTGCTCTGAGTGGCCAGTGCCATCAGGTGACGTCAGAGACTCCTTCTGATAGGCTCCTTCAGGTGTTGCTAGCCTATCCTCTCTCCTAGGTAGCCAAACCCTCTTTTCTGGCTATTTAGGGTCTCTGTCTCTTGGGATTCCTTAGATAACGAATGCAAGAGCTCATCCGAGTTCCTCTGCATCTCTCTCTTCACCTTCTGCCAAGGAATCGACTGCTGACCGCGCTGGAAGCCTGCAAAACTGCAACATAGTAGCAAAGACGACTACTGCAACTCTGTAACGCTGATCCTGCCGCCTTCTCGACTGTTTTCCTGGTGGTGCATGCTGTGGGGGTAGTCTGCCTCCTCTCTGCACTAGAAGCTCCGAAGAAATCTCCCGTGGGTCGACGGAATCGTCCCCCTGCAACCGCAGGCACCAAAGAACTGCATCACCGGTCCCCTGGGTCTCCTCTCAGCACGACGAGCGAGGTCCCTTGAATCCAGCAACTCTGTCCAAGTGACTCCCACAGTCCAGTGACTCTTCAGTCCAAGTTTGGTGGAGGTAAGTCCTTGCCTCCCCACGCCAGACTGCATTGCTGGGAACCACGACTTTTGCAGCTACTCCGGCCTCCGTGCACTTCCTGCGGAAATCCTTTGTGCACAGTCCAGCCTGGGTCCACGGCACTCTAACCTGCATTGCACAACCTCCTAAGTTGTTCTCCGGCGACGTGGGACTCCTTTGTGCGACTTCGGGTGAGCACCGTTTCACGCATCCTTGTAGTGCCTGTTTCTGGCACTTCTCTGGGTGCTGTCTGCTGCTGAGAGAGCTCCTTGTCTTGCTCGACGCCCCCTCTGTCCCCTGACGCAATTGGCGACATCCTGGTCCCTCCTGGGCCACAGCAGCATCCAAAAACCCTTACCGCACGATTTGCAGCTAGCAAGGCTTGTTGGCGGTCTTTCGGCGGGAAAATACTTTTGCACGACTCTCCACGGCGTGAGGGATCCGTCCTCCAAAGGGGAAGTCTCTAGCCCTTGTCGTTCCTGCAGAAACCTAAGCTTCTATTGTCCAGTAGCAGCTTCTTTGCACCCACAGCTGGCATTTCCTGGGCATCTGCCCATCTCCGACTTGCTTGTGACTTTTAGACTTGGTCCCCTTGTTCCACAGGTACCCTCGACTGGAAATCCATCATTGTTGCATTGCTGGTTTGTGTCTTTCCTGCAGAATTCCCCTATCACGACTTCTATGTCCTTTGGGGAACTTTAGTGCACTTTGCACTCACTTTTCAGGGTCTTGGGGTGGGCTTTTTTTCTAACCCTTACTATTTTCTAATAGTCCCAGCGACCCTCTACAAGGTCACATAGGTTTGGGGTCCATTCGTGGTTCGCATTCCACTTTTGGAGTATATGGTTTGTGTTGCCCCTATCCCTATGTGTCCCCATTGCATCCTATTGTAACTATACATTGTTTGCACTGTTTTCTAATACTATTACTGCATATTTTGGTATTGTGTACATATATCTTGTGTATATTTGCTATCCTCATACTGAGGGTACACTCTGAGATACTTTGGCATATTGTCATAAAAATAAAGTACCTTTATTTTTAGTATACCTGTGTATTGTGTTTTCTTATGATATTGTGCATATGACACTAAGTGGTACTGTAGGAGCTTCACTCGTCTCCTAGTTCAGCCTAAGCTGCTCTGCTAAGCTACCATTATCTATCAGCCTATGCTGCTAGACACCCTATACACTAATAAGGGATAACTGGGCCTGGTGCAAGGTGCAAGTACCCCTTGGTACTTACTACAAGCCAGTCCAGCCTCCTACAATCGCCCAATCTCTTTGCTGGACAGTTCAGTCAAAAGTTTAGGCCGAGTAATTTTAAATAAGCTAGAAGAGTGGGCGACTGATACTCACTCCCTCTCAGAAATACAATTTGGCTTTCGCCCAGGGGTGGGCACAGTCGAACAAACTCTTAATCTGACACTTATGGTCCAGAAATATACTAAAGCCAAAAGGGGCTGTATACACTTAGCATTTATGGATCTCTCCTGCGCCTTTGATACAGTTAGTAGGGAGAAATTGTGGAAGGTAATGCTGGGTATGGGCGTGGATAAAGACATAGTTATATTACTTAGTAAACTTCATGCCTGCACAGAGGCTCGGGTCCGTTACTCCCGGGAGGGAGGCCTGACAGAGAAATTCCCCTCACAAAAAGGGGTCAGACAGGGATGTGTTCTTGCCCCTTTCCTCTTTCTCCTGTATATAAATGAGCTGGAGAAATTTCTCTGTGAATTAGGGAAAGACTCCGCAGTTATCAATAACTCTCCAATCCCTGTACTTTTTTATGCGGATGATGCAGTACTAATCTCAAGGACAGCAAATGGCCTCCAGATTTTATTGAGTGCTTTTAATACCTTTATGAGGATCCTTGGTCTTAAAATTAACAGAACTAAGTCATGTTTTATGAAGTGCGGTCCTAAATTAGCAAAAACGAAAAAAATTACTTTAAATGGGCATGAGATACTTAAGGTCCCACATTTTACGTATCTGGGGGTCCCTATTGATGTAGATTTTAACTGGAAGTTTTTAGTTAATATGCGCTCAATACAATTCCAAAAAAACATTGAAGCTGTTTTTAGGTTTGCAAGAAGTCTCCGGCATAAACCTGTTAAGGAAATGATGACTGTCTTCACTTCCAAATGCCTCTCTATCGCGACATTTGGAGCTGGGGTCTGGTGGCTTGCAGAATGTACAGGGCTCCAGATTATAGAAAATACATTTTTAAGAAGGCTACTATCAGTCCCCCAATCTACACCAGTAAAGTTCTGTCATAAAGAAGTAGGTTTAAGATACATATCAAGCTATATAAAACTTCAACCTCTTATACTGTGGGTGAAAATCTGGACTAAGCCTGAAGTGCTTCTATGTAGAAAGGTGATACAGGACTGTCTTCTCCTGTCACGATTTCTAGATATACCCTGGCTTAGATATGTTTATCTTTCTCTCCTATCATTAGGACTAGGAGATTTTTTCCTCAAACCAGATACTTTAACAAGACAGGACATTAAGAAGGTTAAAGACATATTCTGGCAGAAAAATAAGGACATGGACCCAGCCTCTAGTTCAATGAGACAATGGACAAGTTATGAGACACAACAACTTCAACCAAAGCTGTATCTGACCATCATTAATCATGAGCGACAAAGTTTTTTACTCACAAGACTACGTCTAAATACCTTACACTATTTGGTAGCATTTCCAGTTGCTGGAACCTGGTTTAAGAACCTTCCTCCTTGTTGCTGCGATGGAAAGACATCTCAAAGTACATTACATTTTATGCTTTTTTGCACTTTATATACTGCTCCAAGAAAAAGGTTTTTATGTCCGCTATTTCAGTCTAACAGTATTAGAACTAGCCAACTTGCTTACTCCCACTTACATGACTTGGGAAATATGGACATAATCCAGGCTGTGCTAAATTTTATACATGCTGCTTATGGTGTTCGGAAAATGTATTAACAAAGTTTTTAGAAATTATTATGACTGTGAAATCTGTAATGTTATTTATTTATTTTATGTCTTTTATGGTCTTTTTGCACCGAATAAAGTAAACTAAAGAAAGATAACGCGTCCCTCTATGTTAATTTTATACACATCAGGACTCATTTTAGGCCAATGAATCTTTTGACCCAGTGGTGAGACACCGTAGAACAAGATAACTAATCAATATGTCGAGTAATATATCAATAAGGTCGCTGATATTTATCACCACAATACACTTTACTTTGGATAAAGACATTAATCAAATTGTCAACGCAACCATGACCTTTCAGCCATGAATAACCACACCTTGAGTTAGCATTTTATGAGTTTTATTCCCTATTGATTACAATCTACTAGCAAAAGTGTCAATCTCAAAACCAAGACGCATATAAGCATAGTCACAATATGGCAACTGTAATAAGACTTCAATAATGCAAAGATCACAAATATAAGAGCATAACATAAAGTAAACATAGATCAGAACACATAGAATATCACGTAAGTCTTGGTTCAGCATGGTATAATGTCAGTCACGTCAGTTTGTGTCAGTCAGGGTAGTCCACCTAACCTAACCTCTAATTAGCATTGGCATGTTGGACTTAATGCAAAACAATTTAGAACACCATTTGGAAAACATCTAACTATGGTCTCTAATCAAAAATACAGCAGTTGGTACCTAGAAAGGAAAAGCAAATAGACAAATTACAATAGCATTGTCATAATTACCCTCCAAGGATTTAGTCAGCACACAGGATCAGTCTTCGTCTTCAGGGCATCAGTTGTATCACCATCAATCTAACTCAGTCTAGTGGAGAGGGGACACTTCTCTCTGAGGAGGAGAAGCATAAGACAGTCTATGGGTGAGGATAATTTATTAAGTCTCAAAGTCACCAAACAGAGTGACAGAGTTTCTGGATAAAATCGATAGCATTCCCTACCTAGTTCTCTCGACTCTTCCATGTCATGAGTTTTTATCCCTTCTTCGCAATACCTTCCCCCAAAATTCTATTGGATATTCGCTATACCCCACTATCTTTAACCTATCAAATTATACATTAGGTAATCCAAATTGTCACCCCACGATAATTTATAACACTTTGATTGGTCTTCGTAATTGACGTCTTCGTAGGTGGCACATCCGGGTGTCGTGTCATCTTCTTGGCACGTTTCTCGGGTCATGAGCTTCTTTATCCATGGTCAAATGGCCTTGCGCATTCCTTTGGTATATTTTTTGTTTCAAATTCTGTTTAAAATTTATACTAAGACAGCTAGCATGCGGATGGGAACAGGATGAATTAGCAACATAAAACAAAGAAAAGGAACAAACGCTAGGCCATGGCCCTTTACGAGTCAGCACACTGAAAAACAGAAAATATGCATTCATAAGAGAGCTACACAGCTAAAATCTTCAACTCACGCTAACTTAAGGCTAATGGGTTTTAATACAAATGCAATATTCGTAAGCATTAATATATTCAATTAATCATGGTGCAAGCAATTATTTCTTATATTCGACATTAGTTTATGTGCATAATAGTAAATTCACACTTATAATCATATTGAGAATACACACTAAGCAACTAATATTTATGGTTGTTTTTCATATGCAACGTTGTTAGGCATTTATATAAGCATTTCACATTTAATATATGTAATATTTAAGGTACGCTCTCTCAGTGTGAATCTGTTCAGTAGTTGCGAAGTTGTTAAACAAAAAACACATTTGTATATTTAGGGACGCAGAACTATTACTGTGGATCCCCGTATCCAACGGCTGCATGCGGCACAGGGTTGGATGCATGCATCCTGGCCCTGCACTCAATCCACCGCTGCACATGGCCAAAGGCTGAACTCAGCTTAGGGCTTGATGCATGCAGGGGTTAGATGCAAGTCCTAGCTACAAGCTGTGTTTAAAAAAACATAGAAATCCACTGAACAAAGCAAAGGTTACAGTGATGTTATAGTTAGGAATTAGCATTTAAAAAGCCTTAGAAATTCACTGAAAAAAACAAATGTTACAGGGACGTATTAGTTCACCTGTATTTACGTGCACAAAACCATAGAAATTCAGCTGTTATAGTTAGTTATTTCAAGTAACTATAACTAGTGCCCTAAGTTAACTATACGTTGCGCCCCAGCCATGCACAGTTTTCTTATAAAAAATGTTAATACAAATGTTGCATGGATATTTTCAATGATGCCATAGAAGATGTCATGAATGATGTAATATGTGGGCTAATTAGTTGTTCATGATTCACCTTAGGGCACTAGTTATAGACCATGTTAGCCCTGTTGATCACATCCTCCATGGAACTCCTGCAGCAAGAGGAGGATCGGAGGGCTGATCCTGGAGGAACAACCTGTTCATTGTGGGCTTCCCGGGGTCATTGGAAAGGGACGGCACCTGGAACAGATCTGTATAGAGGACTATTGCTTATTATCCAGGAAGAAGTTTTACTTACGTCATAATCAAAAAGGCATACAAGGTGTTGAGTGGGAAGCCTCCACCTGGTGTCCCATCCTGGACCATTATTGGTCGCTTCCTTAATTTCAGACACCGAGATCTGATTCTTTAAACAACTAGAATGAAGGGGATAATAATGTTTGAGTCCTGGAAAATTGTAATCTTCCCAGACTATTGAAAATTAGTGAAGAAAAAAAATTGGAAATCTTACAAACAAGCATGTCAGACCAAATGGTACATGGGAATTAAGTATATGCTGTTATTTTATGGAAAGTTTGAAGTAGTTTTCAAGTTGCAGACTCTTTTCTTTGACACCCTGTGCCAGGTCTGTCTTGGGTGGAAGAGTTACCCCGTACCAGGGATTGAACACTAGCCAAGATAACTGACTGCAGTCTCCGTTAGGGAACAAAAACCAGCTCAGAGACAAAGATTCAAGCCCAGAGAAGAAACTGTAAAACCACAACCACAGTCGGGAACTGTTGGGATTACACCCCAGGTCTCAACAACACTTATTTGGAACTGCTGCGAGACAAGTTTGTCACTAATTAGGGCCCCGGGGAAGGTGACTCCACATGGACAGATTCAGAGATGGAGTCTGCCTTCAGAGAGGAGCTGTAATAGATATCCAGCTAACATATCTACCTGTAAATCCCTTCTTGACTAGTTTTTAACATTGAGACAAAGATCAGGGATTCAATTCAGGGGGTGGAAAGGCAGAACACAGCTCTTACAGATAACTTTCTAGGTTGACGAACCGGGTAGGTACACCATTAGTAGGCCACAAAGTTGGCCAACTACAAAGGTGTGCAGTGAAATGTGTACATTCATTGTTTCTTGGGGGTTAAGTTAGGGTATCCTAAGGAGTACAAAGCCATGTTTTTCCGACTTCCTGCAATCAATACTTCTCTTTTTTAAGTTTTGGATCTGGGGAGGGTTTTGATCATATGTTATCCCCTCTTTCCACTTTACAGTCTTATAAAATTACTCTTTCCTCTTCCAGGAACAATCTTGCATTCACATTCCTTCTTTATGGAATGTCAACAGTTCACGAATAAAATAGGAGGGTGTAGTCCTCAAACAGGCATAGCATTATGGCACCTACATCCTTTAGCTGCAAGAGACTCACCTTTTAGGTAGTGACAGTAGATGCCTGCACGTTATATCTTCTCCAGGGGTTGCCATGCTTGTATTCATAGAGGCTCCATTGGAGTGGTGATCCTAATTAACCACCATCTTCCATGGTTGAACTGGGACAGAAAAAAAAGGCCTGGGCAGGCAAGTAAAAGTGGCCTCTATCAGTAAATAATACAGCTTAAAATGTGAACCATGTTTGCAAATTTGGGTTGTTTTGAACTTGTAAAGGCATGCTGTATAAGTGTTTTGCAAAGTATGGAAGACAGCATGGATTTGAACTTGCTGCATGTTTGTGGTAATATCTGAGAGATCAACAGTAAAAACTGGCCACCCAGACCATAAAACATGCCCACAAACAGCCCAAGAAACAGCTCACACTCTGACCTGTCAGACCAGCCCTTCCGGAACTGTCTTATTGCCCTATTGGCCAGCCTGACCCTGCCATCTCCCTGTAGTAATAGAAAACACTGTAGGAGGCTGGCCTGGCTTGTAGTGGGTACCTAGGGGTACCAGGTCCAGTTATCCCTTATTGGTGTAGAAGAGGTGTTTCTAGCAGCTTAGGCTGATAGAAGGTAGCTATAGCAGAGCAGCTTAGGCTGAACTAGGAGACATGCAAAGCTCCTACTATACCACTGGTGTCATATGCACAATATCATAAGAAAACACAATACACAGATATACTAAAAATAAAGGTACTTTATTTTTATGACAATATGCCAAAAGTATCTCAGTGAGTACCCTCAGTATGAGGATGCCAAATATACACAAGATATATGTACACAATACCAAAAATATGCAGTAATAGCAAAAGGAAGTAATGCAAGCAATGCATAGTTAAAGTGAATTGCAATAGGAGCACATAGGTATAGGGGCAACACAAACCACATACTCCAAAAGTGGAATGCGAACCACGAATGGACCCCAAACCTATGTGAGCTTGTAGAGGGTCGTTGGGACTGTAAGAAAACAGTGAGGGTTAGAAAAATAGCCCACCCCAAGACCCTGAAAAGTAGGTGTAAAGTGCACCTATAACACCCAGAGAGCACAGAAGTCGTGATAGGGGGTTTCTGCAAGGAAGACCAACACCAGCAAAGCAACCAAAGTGGATTTCCGGACCTGAGTACCTGTGGAACAAGAGGACCAAGTCCAAGAGTCGCGACAATGTCGAGAGTGGGCAGATGCCCAGGAAATGCCAGCTGAGGGTGCAAAGAAGCTGCCACCAGATGGTAGAAGCTGTGGATTCTGCAAGAACGAAGAGGGCTAGAAATGTCCCCTTTGGAGGATGGATGTCCCACGTCGTGAATAAGCTTGCAGAGGTGTTCCCACGCAGAAAGACCGCAAACAAGCCTTGCTAGCTGCAAGGGTCGCGGATAGGGTTTTTGGATGCTGCTGTGGCCCAGGAGGGACCAGAATGTCGCCACTTGGATGAGGAGACAGAGGAGGCGCCCAGCAAGTCAGGGAGCCCTCACAGAAGCAGGCAGCACCCGCAGAAGTACCGGAACAGGCACTTGGAAGAGGAGTGAACCGGAGTCCACCCAAAGTGACAAAAGGGAGTACCACGACACCGGAGGACAACTCAGAAGGTTGTGCACTGCAGGTTAGAGTGTCGGGGACCCAGGCTTGGCTGTGCATGAAGGAAATCCTGTAAGAGTGCACAGGAGCCAGAGCAGCTGCAAATCACGTGGTACCCACCAATGCAGTCTAGCGTGGGGAGGCAAGGACTTACCTCCACCAAACTTTGACTGAAGAGTCACTGGACTGTGGAAGTCACTTGGACAGAGTTGCTGAGTTCCAGGGACCACACTCGTCGCGCTGAGAGGGGACCCAGAGGACCGGTGATGCAGTCTTTTGTTGCCTGCGGTTGCAGGGGGAGGATTCCGTCGTCCCACTGGAGATTTCTTCAGAGCTCCTGGTGCAGAGAGGAGGCAGGCTACCCCCAGAGCATGCACCACCAGGAAACAGTCGAGTAGGCGGCAGGAAAAGCGATACAAGGTTGCAGTAGTCGTCTTTGCAACTTTGTTGCGGTTTTGCAGGCATCCTGAGCAGTCAGCGGTCGATCCTTTGGCAGAAGGTGAAGAGAGAGATGCAGAGGAACTCGGATGAGCACTTGCATTGGTTATCTGAAGAATTCCCCAAAGCAGAGATCCTAAATAGCCAGAAAAGGAGGTTTGGCTACCTAGGAAGAAGGATAGGCTAGTAAGAAAGGTAAGAGACTATCAGAAGGAGTATTTGACGTCACCTGATGGCACTGGCCACTCAGAGCAGTCCAGTGTGCCAGCAACACCTCTGTTTCCAAGATGGCAGAGGTCTGGAGCACACTGGAGGAGCTCTGGGCACCTCCCCTGGGAGGTGCAGGTCAGGGGAGTGGTCACTCCCCTTTCCTTTGTCCAGTTTCGTGCCAGAGCAGGGCTGGGGGATCCCTGAACCGGTGTAGACTGGCTTATGCAGAGATGGGCAACATCTGTGCCCATCAAAGCATTTCCAGAGGCTGGGGGAGGCTACTCCTCCCCAGCCCTGACACCTTTTTCCAAAGGGAGAGGGTGTAACACCCGCTGTCTGAGGAAGTCCTTTGTTCTGCCTTCCTGGGCCAGGCCTGGCTGGACCCCAGGAGGGCAGAAACCTGTCTGAGGGGTTCGCAGCAGCAGCAGCTGCAGTGAAACCCCGGGAAAGGCAGTTTGGCAGTACCTGGGTCTGTGCTAGAGACTCGGGGGATCATGGAATTGTCTCCCCAATGCCAGAATGGCATTGGGATGACAATTCCACGATCTTAGACATGTTACATGGCCATGTTCGGAGTTACCATTGTGACGCTATACATAGGTAGTGACCTATGTATAGTGCACGCGTGAAATGGTGTCCCCGCACTCTCAAAGTCCGGGGAATTTGCCCTGAATGATGTGGGGGAACCTTGGCTAGTGCGAGGGTGCCCACACACTAAGTAACTTAGCACCCAACCTTCACCAGGTGAAGGTTAGACATATAGGTGACTTATAAGTGTAGGAGGCTGACCTGGTTTGTAGTGAGTACCAAGGGGTACTTACACTCTGCACCAGGTCCAGTTATCCCTTATTAGTGTCGAAGAGGTGCCTAGCAGCTTAGGCTGATAGAAAAGGGTAGCTTAGCAGAGCAGCTTTAGGCTGAACTAGGAGACGTGTGAAGCTCCTACTATACCACTGGTATCATATGCACAATATCATAAGAAAACACAATACACAGATATACTAAAAATAAAGGTACTTAATTTTTATGACAATATGCCAAAAGTATCTCAGTGAGTACCCTCAGTATGAGGATAGCAAATATACACAAGATATATGTACACAATACCAAAATTATGCAGTAATAGCAATAGAAAACAGTGCAAGCAATGTACAGTCACAATAGATTGCAATGAGAGCACATAGGTATAGGGGCAACACAAACCATATACTCTAGAAGTGGAATGCGTACCACGAATGGACCCCAAACCTATGTGAGCTTGTAGAGGGTGGCTGGGTGCTGTAAGAAAATAGTGAGGGTTAGAAAAATAGCCCACCCCAAGACCCTGAAAAGTAGGTGTAAAGTGCACCTAAGTTCCCCAGAGAGCACAGAAGTCGTGATAGTGGAATTCTGCAAGGAAGACCAACACCAGCAATGCAACAATGATGGATTTCCAGACGAGAGTATCTGTGGAACAAGGGGACCAAGTCCAAGAGTCACACTCAAGTGGGGAGTGGGCAGATGCTCAGGAAATGCCAGCTGTGGGTGCAAAGAAGCTGCCACCGGATGGTAGAAGCTGTGGATTCTGCAAGAACGAAGAGGGCTAAGAACTTCCTCTTTGGAGGATGGATGTACCACGTTGTGAAGAAGCTTGCAGAGGTGTTTCCGTGCAGAAAGACCGCAAACAAGCATTGCTAGCTGCAAGGGTCGCAGTAAGGGTTTTTGGATGCTGCGGTGGCCCAGGAGGGACCAGGATGTTGCCAATTGCGTGAGGAGACAGAGGGGGCGCCCAGCAAGACAAGGAGCCCACTCAGAAGCAAGCAGCACCCGCAGAAGTGCCAGAACAGGCACTACAAAGAAGAGTGAACCGGAGCTCACCCGAAGTCACAAAAGAAGGTCCCACGACGCCAGAGGACCACTCAGGAGGTCGTGCACTGCAGGTTAGAGTGTCGGGGACCCAGGCTTGGCTGTGCACAAAGGAAATCCTGGTAGAGTGCACAGGAGCCAGAGCAGCTGCAAATCACGCGGTACCCAGCAATGCAGTCTAGCGTGGGGAGGCAAGGACTTACCTCCACCAAACTTGGACTGAAGAGTCACTGGACTGTGGGAGTCACTTGGACAGAGTTGCTGAGTTCCAGGGACCACGCTCGTCGTGCTGAGAGGGGACCCAGAGGACCCGTGATGCAGTCTTTTGGTGCCTGTGGTTGCAGGGGGAAGATTCCGTTGACCCACGGGAGATTTCTTCGGAGCTTCTAGTGCAGAGAGGAGGCAGACTACCCCCACAGCATGCATCACCAGGAAAACAGTTGAGAAGGCGGCCGGATCAGCGATACAAGGTTGCAGTAGTCGTCTTTGCTACTTTGTTGCAGTTTTGCAGGCGTCCAGAGCAGTCTGTGGTCGATTCCTTGGCAGAAGGTGAAGAGAGAGATGCAGAGGAGCTCTGATGAGCTCTAGCATTCGTTATCTAAGGAATTCCCCAAAGCAGAGACCCTAAATAGCCAGAAAAGGAGGTTTGGCTACCTAGGAAGGAGGATAGGTTAGCAACACCTGAAGGAGCCTATCAGAAGGAGTCTCTGACGTCACCTGCTGGCCACTCAGAGCAGTCCAGTGTGCCAGCCGCACCTCTGTTTCCAAGATGGCAGAGGTCTGGAGCACACTGAGGAGCTCTGGGCACCTCTCAGGGGAGGTGCAGGTCAGGGGAGTGGTCACCGGTGTAGACTGGTTTATGCAGATGGGCACCATCTGTGCCCATCAAAGCATTTCCAGAGGCTGGGGGAGGCTACTCTTCCCCAGCCCTGACACCTTTTTCCAAAGGGAGAGGGTGTAACACCCTCTCTCTGAGGAAGTCCTTTGTTCTGCCTTCCTGGGCAAGGCCTGGCTGGACCCCAGGAGGGCAGAAACCTGTCTGAGGGGTTGGCAGCAGCAGCAGCTGCAGTGAAACCCCTGAAAAGGCAGTTTGGCAGTACCTGGGTCTGTGCTACAGACCCGTGGGATCATGGGATTGTGCCAACTATGCCAGGATGGTATAGAGGGGGCAATTCCATGATCATAGACATGTTACATGGCCACATTCGGAGTTACCATTGTGAAGCTACACATAGGTAGTGAACTATGTGTAGTGCACGCGTGTAATGGTGTCCCCGCACTCACAAAGTCCGGGAAATTTGCTCTGAACAATGTGGGGGCACCTTGGCTAGTGCCAGGGTGCACACACACTAAGTAACTTTGCACCTAACCTTTACCAGGTAAAGGATAGACATATAGGTGACTTATAAGTTACTTAAGTGCAGTGGTAAATGGCTGTGAAATAACGTGGACGTTATTTCATTCAGGCTGCAGTGGCAGGCCTGTGTAAGAATTGTCAGAGCTCCCTATGGGTGGCAAAAGAAATGCTGCAGCCCATAGGGATCTCCTGGAACCCCAATACCCTGGGTACCTCAGTACCATATACTAGGAAATTATAAGGGTGTTCCAGTATGCCAATGTGAATTGGTGAAATTGGTCAGTAGCCTGTTAGTGACAATTTGGAAAGAAATGAGAGAGCATAACCACTGAGGTTCTGGATAGCAGAGCCTCAGTGAGACAGTTAGTCATAACACAGGTAACACATTCAGGCACACTTATGAGCACTGGGGCCCTGGCTGGCAGAGTCCCAGTGACACATACAATTAAAACAACATATATACAGTGACAAATGGGGGTAACATGCCAGGCAAGATGGTACTTTCCTACAGTGGTGCAATCTGTTCTCCACCTACCAGGTGTCCCAGATAAACCACTTTCCCCTGCCCTATCTGACACTTTGAAGCCTTGATAGTGAGGCCTGCCTTTTGCAGGGCCTCCAAAACCTTCCATAGGTGGATCAGGTGATCATCCCAGCTGGAGCTAAAGACAGCTATATCATCTAGATATGCTGCACTGAAAGCCTCCAGCCCTTGCAGGACTGTATTCACCAACCTCTGAAAAGTGGCAGGTGCATTTTTCAACCCAAAAGGCATTACTGTGAATTGGTAGTGCCCTCCAATGGTTGAAAATGCAGTTTTTGGTTTAGCATCCTCTGATAACTTGATCTGCCAATACCCTGCAGTCAAATCAAAGGTGCTTAGATACTTGGCAGATGCCAGTGTATCGATTAGCTCATCTGCCCTGGGTATAGGGGGAGCATCAGTTTTAGTTACCTGGTTGAGACCTCTGTAGTCTACACAAAATCTCATTTCCCTTTTCCCATCTTTGGAATGAGGTTTTGGTACAAGTACCACAGGAGAGGCCCATGGACTTTCAGAGTGCTCAACCACTCCCAGTTCAAGCATTTTCTGAACCTCTTGTTTTATGCAGTCCCTGACATGGTCAGGCTGCCTATAGATCTTACTTTTGACAGGCAAGCTGTCTCCAGTATCTATAGTGTGCTCACACCAAGAAGTGGTGCCTGACACAGTAGAAAAGATTTCAGAAAACTGACCCAGGAGATTTATGCAGTGGTCTTTCTGCTCAGCAGTAAGACAATCTGCCAAAACTACACCTTCCACTAGAGCATCTTGTTCTGTGGAAGAGAAGAGATCAGGGAGAGGGTCACTCTCTTCTTCCTGTCCTTCATCTGTTGCCATGAGCAGGGTGAGATCAGCCCTGTAGTAGGGTTTCAGGCGATTGACATGGAGCACCCTAAGGGGACTCCTTTCAGTGCCCAAGTCAACCAAGTAGGTGACTTCTCCCTTTTTCTCAACAATAATGTGGGGTCCACTCCATTTGTCTTGTAGTGCTCCTTGGGCCACAGGCTCCAAGACCCACACTTTCTGCCCTGGTTGGTACTGAATCAGAACAGCCTTCTGGTCATGCCATTGCTTTTGGAGCTCTTGGCTGGCCTGAAGGCTTTTACTGGCTTTTTTCATGTACTCAGCCATTCTAGATCTTAGGCCAAGTACATAGTCCACTATGTCTTGCTTAGGAGCTTTTAAAGGTTGTTCCCAACCCTCCTTTACAAGTGTTAGAGGACCTCTTACAGGGTGTCCAAATAGGAGTTCAAAGGGGCTGAAGCCCACTCCTTTTTGGGGTACCTCCCTGTAAGCAAAAAGGAGGCAAGGTAACAGGACATCCCATCTCCTCCGGAGTTTTTCAGGGAGTCCCATTATCATTCCTTTGAGAGTTTTATTAAACCTCTCAACCAGTCCATTTGTTTGTGGATGATAGGATGTGGTGAACTTGTATGTCACACCACATTCCTTCCACATGGCCTTTAAGTAAGCAGACATGAAGTTGCTACCCCTGTCTGATACCACCTCTTTTGGGAAGCCTACCCTGGAAAAGATTCCCAGGAGTGCCTTTGTCACTGCAGGAGCTGTAGTGGTCCTTAGAGGAATTGCTTCATCTATCTGGTGGCATGGTCCACTACCACCAAAATAAACCTATTGCCTGAAGCAGTAGGAGGGTCAAGGGGGCCAACTATGTCAACCCCTACCCTTTCAAAGGGAACCCCAACCACAGGCAGTGGAATAAGGGGTGCCTTTGGGGTGCCACCTGTTTTGCCACTGGCTTGACAGGTGACACAGGACTTACACAATTCCTTTGTGTCCTCTGACATTCTAGGCCAATGAATCAAGGGAACAAGCCTGTCCCAAGTTTTAATTTGTCCCAAATGTCCAGCCAAGGGAATGTCATGGGCTAGAGTTAGGAGGAACTCTCTGTATTGCAAGGGAATGACCAATCTCCTGGCTGCTCCAGGTTTAAGGTCCCTTGCCTCTGTATACAAGAGGTTGTCCTCCCAGTAAACTCTGTGAGAGTCACTGACATCCCCATTTTGCTGTTTGACAACTTGCTGTCTTAGACCCTCTAGTGTGGGACAGGTCTGCTGTGCCACACTCAGCTCCTCCCTGGCAGGCCCCCCTCCACCCAAAAGCTCAGCAGTGCCTGCTTTCAGCTCCTCTGGTGTAGGTTCTGCACAGGGTGGAAATTCTTCTTCCTCAGAAGTTGAATCCAGTGTAGAGGGAGGGATAGTAGGTAGTGTTTTACCTTTACTAACCCTAGCTTTAGGGAGCACTTGGTCCATTGTTCCAGGATCCAAGTCACCCTGTCCTTTTTGCTTTTTGGCCCGAGCCCTTGTCAAAGCAAAAATATGCCCAGTAATGCCCAGCATTGCTGCATGAGCCTCTAATCCACTTCTGCCCAAGCTGATGTCTCTAAATCGTTCCCTAGTAGACAGTCTACAGGTAAATCTGAGGCAACCACAACTTTCTTTGGACCAGTAACCCCCCCCCCCAGTTGAGATTCACAACAGCCATGGGGTGGCTCAGAGTGTTGTTATGAGCATCAGTCACTTGGTACTGGTGACTGTAGGAAAGTACCATCTTGCCTGGCATGTTACCCCCATTTTTCACTGTATATATGTTGTTTTAGTTGTATGTGTCACTGGGACCCTGGTAACCCAGGGCCCCAGTGCTCATAAGTGTGCCTGAATGTGTTACCTGTGTAGTGACTAACTGTCTCACTGAGGCTCTGCTATCCAGAACCTCAGTGGTTATGCTCTCTCATTTCTTTCCAAATTGTCACTAACAGGCTACTGACCAATTTCACCAATTCACATTGGCATACTGGAACACCCTTATAATTCCCTAGTATATGGTACTGAGGTACCCAGGGTATTGGGGTTCCAGGAGATCCCTATGGGCTGCAGCATTTCTTTTGCCACCCATAGGGAGCTCTGACAATTCTTACACAGGCCTGCCACTGCAGCCTGAGTGAAATAACGTCCACGTTATTTCACAGCCATTTTACACTGCACTTAAGTAACTTATAAGTCACCTATATGTCTAACCTTTACCTGGTAAAGGTTAGGTGCAAAGTTACTTAGTGTGAGGGCACCCTGGCACTAGCCAAGGTGCCCCCACATTGTTCAGAGCCAATTCCCTGAACTTTGTGAGTGCGGGGACACCATTACACGCGTGCACTACATATAGGTCACTACCTATATGTAGCTTCACAATGGTAACTCCGAATATGGCCATGTAACATGTCTATGATCATGGAATTGCCCCCTCTATGCCATCCTGGCATAGTTGGCACAATCCCATGATCCCAGTGGTCTGTAGCACAGACCCTGGTACTGCCAAACTGCCCTTCCTGGGGTTTCACTGCAGCTGCTGCTGCTGCCAACCCCTCAGACAGGCATCTGCCCTTCTGGGGTCCAGCCAGGCCTGGCCCAGGATGGCAGAACAAAGAACTTCCTCTGAGAGAGGGTGTGACACCCTCTCCCTTTGGAAAATGGTGTGAAGGCAGGGGAGGAGTAGCCTCCCCCAGCCTCTGGAAATGCTTTGTTGGGCACAGAGGTGCCCAATTCTGCATAAGCCAGTCTACACCGGTTCAGGGGACCCCTTAGCCCTGCTCTGGCGCGAAACTGGACAAAGGAAAGGGGAGTGACCACTCCCCTGACCTGCACCTCCCCTGGGAGGTGTCCAGAGTTCCTCCAGTGTGCTCCAGACCTCTGCCATCTTGGAAACAGAGGTGCTGCTGGCACACTGGACTGCTCTGAGTGGCCAGTGCCACCAGGTGACGTCAGAGACTCCTTGTGATAAGCTCCTTCAGGTGTTGCTAGCCTATCCTCTCTCCTAGGTAGCCAAACCCTCTTTTCTGGCTATTTAGGGTCTCAGTCTCTGGGGAAACTTTAGATAACGAATGCAAGAGCTCATCCGAGTTCCTCTGCATCTCTCTCTTCACCTCCTGCCAAGGAATCGACTGCTGACCGCGCTGGAAGCCTGCAACACTGCAACAAAGTAGCAAAGACGACTACTGCAACTCTGTAACGCTGATCCTGCCGCCTTCTCGACTGTTTTCCTGGTGGTGCATGCTGTGGGGGTAGTCTGCCTCCTCTCTGCACTAGAAGCTCCGAAGAAATCTCCAGTGGGTCGACGGAATCTTCCCCCTGCAACCGCAGGCACCAAAAAGCTGCATTACCGGTCCCTTGGGTCTCCTCTCAGCACGACGAGCGAGGTCCCTTGAATCCAGCAACTCTGTCCAAGTGGCCCCCACAGTCCAGTGACTCTTCAGTCCAAGTTTGGTGGAGGTAAGTCCTTGCCTCACCTCGCTAGACTGCATTGCTGGGAACCGCGACTTTTGCAACTACTCCAGCCTCTGTGCACTTCCGGCGGAAATCCTTTGTGCACAGTCCAGCCTGGGTCCCCGGCACTCTAACCTGCATTGTACGACCTCCTAAGTTGTTCTCCGGCGACGTGGGACTTCTTTGTGCGACTTCGGGTGAGCACCGTTTCACGCATCCTCGTAGTGCCTGTTTCTGGCACTTCTCCGGGTGCTATCTGCTGCTGAGAGGGCTCCTTGTCTTGCACGACGTCCCCTCTCTCTCCTGGTCCAATTTGCGACCTCCTGGTTCCTCCAGGGCCACAGCAGCATCCAAAAACGCTAACCGCACGATTTGCAGCTAGCAAGGCTTGTTGGCGTTCTTTCGGCGGGAAAACACGTCGGCACGACTCTCCACGGCTAGGTGGATCCGTCCACCAAAGGGGAAGTCTCTAGCCCTTTTCGTTCCTGCAGAAACCTCAGCTTCTTCTGTCCAGTAGAAGCTTCTTTGCACCCGCAGCTGGCATTTCCTGGGCATCTGCCCATCTCCGACTTGCTTGTGACTTTTGGACTTGGTCCTCTTGTTCCACAGGTACCCTAGATTGGAAATCCACAGTTGTTGCATTGTTGGTTTGTGTCTTTCCTGCATTATTCCTCTAACACGACTTCTCTGTCCTTAGGGGAACTTTAGTGCACTTTGCACTCACTTTTCAGGGTCTTGGGGAGGGCTAATTTTCTAACTCTCACTATTTTCTAATAGTCCCAGCAACCCTCTACAAGGTCACATAGGTTTGGGGTCCATTCGTGGTTCGCATTCCACTTTTGGAGTATATGGTTTGTGTTGCCCCTATCCCTATGTGTCCCCATTGCATCCTATTGTAACTATACATTGTTTGCACTGTTTTCTAAGACTATACTGCATATTTTTGCTATTGTGTATATATATCTTGTGTATATTTCCTATCCTCTCACTGAGGGTACACTCTAAGATACTTTGGCATATTGTCATAAAAATAAAGTACCTTTATTTTTAATATAACTGTGTATTGTGTTTTCTTATGATATTGTGCATATGACACTAAGTGGTACTGTAGTAGCTTCACCCGTCTCCTAGTTCAGCCTAAGCTGCTCTGCTAAGCTACCATTATCTATCAGCCTAAGCTGCTAGACACCCTATACACTAATAAGGGATAACTGGGCCTGGTGCAAGGTGCAAGTACCCCTTGGTACTCACTACAAGCCAGTCCAGCCTCCTACATGGCTCGACAGAATCGTCCCCCTGCAACCGCAGGCACCAAAGAACTGCATCACCGGTCCCCTGGGTCTCCTCTCAGCACGACGAGCGAGGTCCCTTGAATCCAGCAACTGTGTCCAAGTGATTCCCATAGTCCAGTGACTCTTCAGTCCAAGTTTGGTGGAGGTAAGTCCTTGCCTCCCCACGCCAGACTGCATTGCTGGGAACTGCAACTTTTGCAGCTACTCCGGCCCCTGTGCACTTCCGGCGGAAATCCTTTGTGCACAGCCAAGCCTGGGTCCACGGCACTCTAACCTGCATTGCACGACTTTCTAAGTGGCCCTACGGCGACGTGGGACTCCTTTCTGCAACTTTGGGTGAGTACTGTTTCACTCTTCTTTGTAGTGCCTGTTCAGGCACTTCTGCAGATGCTGCCTGCTGCTGAGAGGGCTCCTTGTCTTGCTCGACGCCCCCTCTGTCCCCAGACGCAATTGGCGACATCCTGGTCCCTCCTGGGCCACAACAGCATCCAAAAACCCTAACCGCACGATTTGCAGCTAGCAAGGCTTGTTGGAGGTCTTTTGGCGGGAAAAGACTTCTGCACGACTCTCCACGGCGTGGGGGATCCATCCTCCAAAGGGGAAGTCTCTAGCCCTTGTTGTTTCTGCAGAAACCTCAGCTTCTACTGTCCAGTAGCAGCTTCTTTGCACCCACAGCTGGCATTTCCTGGGCATCTGCCCATCTCCGACTTGCTTGTTACTTCTGGACTTGGTCCCCTTGTTCCACAGGTACCCTTGACTGGAAATCCATCGTTGTTGCATTGCTGGTTTGTGTCTTTCCTGCAGAATTCCCCTATCACGACTTCTATGTCCTTTGGGGAACTTTAGTGCACTTTGCACTCACTTTTTGGGGTCTTGGGGTGGGCTATTTTTCTAACCCTCACTGTTTTCTTACAGTCCCAGCGACCCTCTACAAGGTCACATAGGTTTGGGGTCCATTCGTGGTTCGCATTCCACTTTTGGAGTATATGGTTTGTGTTGCCCCTATCCCTATGTGTCCCCATTGCATCCTATTGTAACTATACATTGTTTGCGCTGTTTTCTAAGACTATACTGCATATTTTTGGTGTTGTGTACATATATCTTGTGTATATTTGCTTTCCTCATACTGAGGGTACACTCTGAGATACTTTGGCATATTGTCATAAAAATAAAGTACCTTTATTTTTAGTATATCTGTGTATTGTGTTTTCTTATGATATTGTGCAAGTGACACTAGTGGTACTGTAGGACCTTCACTCGTCTCCTAGTTCAGCCTAAGCTGCTCTGCTAAGCTACCATTATCTATCAGCCTAAGCTGCTAGACACCCTATACACTAATAAGGGATACCTGGGCCTGGTGCAAGGTGTAAGTACCCCTTGGTACTCACTACAAGCCAGTCCAGCCTCCTACATTGGTTGTGCAGCGGTGGGATAAGTGCTTTGTAACTACTTACCACTTTTGTCATTGTACTTTTCATAAGAGAAACATATACAAAACAAGTTCAGTGTATGTACACCTAACCAAAACGTTTTGCATTTCCTCTTTTGACTCTTTTCTAAGTGCTGAAAAGTACCTCTAAACTTTCTAAAAGTTCTTAAAAAGTTTTAAAAGTTTTTTTTCTGTCTTTCTAAAAGTTCTGAAAAACTTTTTCTCTCTTTTTCTGTCACTTAAACACTGTCTAAAATGTCTGGCACAGGCCAAACTGTTGATCTGTCCAAACTTGCATATGATCACCTTAGCTGGAAAGGAGCAAGGAGTCTCTGCATAGAGAGAGGTTTGAGTGTAGGGAAGAATCCCCCCAGAGAACAGTTGGTTAACATGCTTATAGAACAGGATAAGGCCAAAGGGGCCCACTCTGTTGAAAAAGTAGCTAATGGTTCACAATCTGATCCAGGGACTCCCCTAGAAAAAGATTCAGTTAAGAAACTTCCTAGCCTGCCCATTACTAGACAGCCTAGCATAGTTGGTACTGATGTAGAGTCACACCATACTGATAGTGTTGTCTCACATCATAGCAAGAGTATTCCTTCTCACCACAGTAGAAGTGATGTTTCTGTTAACCAAGCTGTTAGGATGCCTTCTGTAAGGGATGGGTCTCCTTCTGTTAATTCTCACCATACCTCTGTTTTAAGGCATGTCCCTCCACCCACCCTGATGACAGATTGGTAGAAAGGGAGCTCAATAGATTGAGAGTGGAACAAACCAGACTGAAGCTCAAGAAGCAACAGCTGGATTTGGATAGACAGTGCTTAGAAGTGGAGAGAGAAAGACAGAAATTGGGTTTAGAAACCCATGGTGGCAGCAGCAGTATTCCCCATAGTCATCCTGCAAAAGAGCATGATTCCAGGAATCTGCACAAGATAGTTCCCCCTTATAAGGAGGGGGATGACATTAACAAGTGGTTTGCTGCACTTGAGAGGACCTGTGTTGTACAGGATGTCCCTCAAAGGCAGTGGGCTGCTATCCTATGGCTATCATTTAGTGGAAAGGGTAGGGATAGGCTCCTTACTGTGAAAGAAAGTGATGCCAATAATTTTACAGTTCTTAAGAATGCACTCCTGGATGGTTATGGCTTAACCACTGAACAGTACAGGATGAAGTTCAGAGAGACCAAAAAGGAGTCTTCACAAGACTGGGTTGATTTTGTTGACGATTCAGTGAAGGCCTTGGAGGGGTGGTTACATGGCAGTAAAGTTACTGATTATGAAAGCCTGTATAACTTGATCCTGAGAGAGCATTTTCTTAATAATTGTGTGTCTGATTTGTTGGACCAGTACTTGGTGGACTTTGATCTGACCTCTCCCCAAGAATTGGGAAAGAAGGCAGACAAATGGGTCAGAACAAGGGTGAACAGAAAAGTTCATACAGGGGGTGACAAAGATGGCAATAAGAAGAAGGATGGTAAGTCTTCTGACAAGGGTGGGGACAAATCTAAAAATGAGTCTTCATTAGGCCCACAAAAACACTCTGGTGGGGGTGGTGGGCCAAAATCCTCTTCCAATCAAAACAAAGAAAATAAACCATGGTGCTATTTATGTAAAATAAAAGGCCATTGGACAACAGATCCCAGTTGCCCAAAGAAAAGCACCAAGCCTCCTACCACTACAACCCCTACTGCTACACCTAGTGTCCCTACTAATAGCAGTGGTGGTGGGAGGAGGCCTAGTAATAGCCAATCTAAGGGAGTAGCTGGGCTCACCTTTGGTAACTTAGTTGGGGTTGGTCTGATTAGGGAGACCACAGAGGCTGTGTTAGTCTCTGAGGGGGCTATTGATTTAGCCACCTTGGTTGCTTGTCCCCTTAACATGGATAAGTACAAACAACTACCCCTAATAAATGGTGTTGAGGTTCAGGCCTACAGGGACACAGGTGCCAGTGTCACAATGGTAATAGAGAAACTGGTACACCCTGAACAACACCTACTTGGTCACCAGTACCAAGTAACCGATGCTCACAACAACACCCTTGGCTGTTGTAAATCTCAACTGGGGGGGGAGGGGTTACTGGCCCAAAGAAAGTTGTGGTTGCCTCAGATTTACCTGTAGACTGTTTATTAGGGAATGATTTAGAGACATCAGCTTGGGCAGAAGTGGAGTTGGAGGCTCATGCAGCAATGCTGGGCATTCCAGGGCATATTTTTCCTTTAACCAGGGCTCAGGCCAAAAAGCAAAAAGGACAGGGTGACTTGGATCCTGGAACAATGGACCAAGTGCTCCCTAAAGCTAGGGCTAGTAGAAGTAAAGCACTACCTACTATCCCTCCCTCTACAGTGGATTCTACTTCTGAGGAAGAAGAATTTCCACCCTGTGCAGAACCTACACCAGAGGAGCTGGAAGCAGACACTGCTGAGCTTTTGGGTGAAGGGGGCCTGCCAGGGAGGGGGTGAGTGTGGCACAGCAGACCTGTCCCACACTAGAGGGTCTAAGACAGCAAGCTGTCAAACAAGCAAATGGGGATGTCAGTGACTCTCACAGAGTTTACTGGGAGGACAACCTCTTGTACACTGAAGCAAGGGATCCAAAACCTGGAGCTGCCAGGAGATTGGTGATTCCTCAGGAGTACAGAAAGTTCCTCCTAACTCTTGCTCACGACATTCCCCTTGGTGGACATTTGGGGCAAATGAAAACTTGGGACAGGCTTGTGACCTTGTTTCATTGGCCTAGAACAGTGGTTCCCAAACTTTTTCGATCCCTGGCTCCTTTGACCTATTGGCCGTGTTGGCCACGGCTCCCCATTTTGTTACTTTTTTTTGGCGGGTGGGGGAACGTAATCCCAGCCTGTACCTGTACCTACACTATTTATAGTTTGTCTTCTTTATTCTCTCCTTCAGGTTGCTGAAAACCATTTATTGGAAACTATTTTTGTTCTTTTGTCATAGGGATATTATTAATGGTACTTTGGCGCCCTCCGCTGGTCACAATAATTAATGCAGGGGGTTTTGTTTCCAATACCACGATGAAAAGCTACCGATTCAAAGCACCTCCGAGTGGTTTCCAGACTGTGTGCGGCACCCCGGGCTAGTTTTGACGGCGCACCAGGGAGCCACGGCGCACAGTTTGGGAACCACTGGCCTAGAATGTCTGAGGACACAAAAGATTTTTGTAAGTCCTGTGAAACCTGTCAAGCCAGTGGCAAGACAGGTGGCACCCCAAAGGCACCCCTTATTCCACTGCCTGTGGTCGGTGTCCCATTTGAAATGGTAGGTGTTGACATAGTTGGCCCCCTTGACCCTCCTACTGCTTCAGGCAATAGGTTTATCTTGGTGGTAGTGGACCATGCCATCAGATATCCTGAAGCAATTCCTCTAAGCACCACTACAGCTCCTGCAGTGGCAAAGGCCCTCCTGGGAATCTTTTCCAGGGTGGGCTTCCCAAAAGAGGTGGTATCAGACAGGGGAAGCAATTTCATGTCTGCTTACTTAAAGGCCATGTGGAAGGAGTGTGGGGTGACATACAAGTTCACCACACCCTATCATCCACAAACAAATGGACTGGTGGAGAGATTTAACAAAACTCTCAAAGGCATGATTATGGGACTCCCTGAAAAACTCCGCAGGAGATGGGATATCCTTTTACCATGCCTCCTTTTTGCCTACAGGGAGGTACCCCAGAAAGGAGTGGGCTTCAGCCCCTTTGAACTCCTCTTTGGACACCCTGTGAGGGGTCCACTAACACTTGTCAAGGAGGGTTGGGAACAACCTTTAAAACTCCAAAGCAAGATATATTGGATTATGTACTTGTCCTCAGATCAAGGATGGCTGAATACATGAAAAAGGCCAGTAAAAACCTTCAGGCCAGCCAAGAGCTCCAGAAGCAATGGCATGACCAGAAGGCTGTTTTGGTTCAGTACCAACCAGGGCAGAAAGTGTGGGTCTTGGAGCCTGTGGCCCCAAGAGCACTCCAAGATAAATGGAGTGGACCCCACACAATTGTTGAGAAAAAGGGTGAAGTCACCTACTTAGTTGACTTAGGCACTGCCAGGAGTCCCCTTAGGGTGCCCCATGTCAATCGCCTGAAACCCTACTATGACAGGGCTGATCTCACCCTGCTCATGGCAACTGATGAGGGACAGGAAGAAGACAGTGATCCTCTACCTGATCTCTTCTCTTCCACAGAACAAGATGCTCTTGTGGAAGGTGTTGTACTAGCAGATTGTCTTACTGCTGAGCAGAAAGACCACTGCATAAATCTCCTGGGTCAGTTTTCTGAACTCTTCTCTACTGTGCCAGGTACCACTTCTTGGTGTGAGCACACTATAGATACTGGAGACAGCTTGCCTGTCAAAAGTAAGATCTATAGGCAGCCTGACCATGTCAGAGACTGCATAAAGCAAGAGGTGCAGAAAATGTTAGAACTAGGAGTGGTTGAGCACTCTGAAAGTCCATGGGCCTCTCCTGTGGTACTTGTACCAAAACCTCATTCCAAGGATGGAATACAGGAAATGCGGTTTTGTGTAGACTACAGAGGTCTCAACCAGGTAACCAAAACTGATGCTCACCCTATACCCAGGGCAGATGAGCTCATAGATACACTGGCATCTGCCAAGTATCTAAGCACTTTTGATTTGACTGCAGGGTATTGGCAGATCAAATTATCAGAAGATGCTAAAGCTAAAACAGCATTTTCAACCATTGGAGGACATTACCAATTCACAGTAATGCCTTTTGGATTGAAAAATGCACCTGCCACTTTTCAGAGGTTGGTGAACACAGTCCTGCAAGGGCTGGAAGCTTTTAGTGCAGCATATTTGGACGATATAGCTGTCTTTAGCTCCAGCTGGGATGATCACCTGGTCCACCTATGGAAAGTTTTAGAGGCCCTGCAAAGGGCAAGCCTCACTATCAAGGCTTCAAAGTGCCAGATAGGGCAGGGGAAGGTGGTTTATCTAGGACAACTAGTTGGTGGGGAACAGATTGCACCACTTCAGGGGAAAATCCAAACAATTATTGATTGGGTTCCTCCTACTACTCAGACTCAGGTGAGAGCCTTTTTAGGCCTCACTGGGTACTACAGAAGGTTCATTAAGAACTATGGCTCCATTGCAGCCCCTCTTAATTGCCTCACATCCAAGAAAATGCCTAAAAAGGTACTATGGACAGCAAACTGTCAGAAAGCTTTTGAGGAGCTGAAGCAGGCCATGTGCTCTGCACCTGTCCTGAAAAGCCCTTGTTACTATAAAAAATTCTATGTCCAAACTGATGCTTCTGAATTAGGAGTAAGGGCAGTCCTCTCACAACTTAATTCTGAGGGCCAGGATCAACCTGTTGCTTTTATTGGTAGGAGGTTGACCCCTAGAGAAAAGCGTTGGTCTGCCATTGAGAGGGAGGCCTTTGCTGTGGTCAGGGCACTGAAGAAGTTGAGGCCATACCTGTTTGGCACTCACTTCATTGTTCAGACAGACCACAAACCTCTACTTTTGCTAAAACAAATGAAAGGTGAAAATCCTAAATTGTTGAGGTGGTCCATATCCCTACAGGGAATGGACTATACAGTGGAACATAGACCTGGGAGTACCCACTCCAATGCAGATGGACTCTCCAGATATTTCCACTTAGACAATGAAGACCCATCAGGTAATGACTAGTCTTATTGTCCTTCGTTTGGGGGAGGGGTTGTGTAGGAAAGTACCATCTTGCCTGGCATGTTACCCCCATTTTTCACTGTATATATGTTGTTTCAGTTATATGTGTCACTGGGACCCTGCCAGCCAGGGCCCCAGTGCTCATAAGTGTGCCTGACGGTGTTACCTGTGTTATGACTAACTGTCTCACTGAGGCTCTGCTATCCAGAACCTCAGTGGTTATGCTCTCTCATTTCTTTCCAAATTGTCACTAACAGGCTAGTGACCAATTTCACCAATTCACATTGGCATACTGGAACACCCTTATAATTCCCTAGTATATGGTACTGAGGTACCCAGGGTATTGGGGTTCCAGGAGATCCCTATGGGCTGCAGCATTTCTTTTGCCACCCATAGGGAGCTCTGACAATTCTTACACAGGCCTGCCACTGCAACCTGAGTGAAATAATGCACACATTATTTCACAGCCATTTTCACTGCACTTAAGTAACTTATAAGTCACCTATATGTCTAACCTTTACCTGGTAAAGGTTAGGTGCAAAATTACTTAGTGTGTGGGCACCCTGGCACTAGCCAAGGTGCTCCCACATAGTTCAGGGCAAATTCCCCGGACTTTGTGAGTGCGGGGACACCATTACACGTGTGCACTACACATAGGTCAATACCTATATGTAGCTTCACAATGGTAACTCCGAATATGGCCATGTAACATGTCTAAGATCATGGAATTGCCCCCTCTATGCCATCCTGGCCTTGTTGACACAATCCCATGATCCCACGGGTCTGTAGCCCAGACCCTGGTACTGCCAAACTGCCTTTTCAGGGGTTTCACTGCAGCTGCTGCTGCTGCCAACCCCTCAGACAGGTTTCTGCCCTCCTGGGGTCCAGCCAGGCCTGGCCCAGGATGGCAGAACAAAGAACTTCCTCAGAGAGAGGGTGTTACACCCTCTCCCTTTGGAAAATGGTGTTAAGGCAGGGGAGGAGTAGCCTCCCCCAGCCTCTGGAAAATGGTGTGAAGGCAGGGGAGGAGACCTGGGAGTACCTACTCCAATGCAGATGGAATCTCCAGATATTTCCACTTAGACAATGAAGACCCATCAGGTAATGACTAGTCTTATTGTCCTTCGTTTGGGGGGGGGGTTGTGTAGGAAAGTACCATCTTGCCTGGCATGTTACCCCAATTTTTCACTGTATATATGTTGTTTTAGTGGTATGTGTCACTGGGACCCTGCCAGCCAGGGCCACAGTGCTCATAAGTGTGCCCTGAATGTGTTACCTGTGTTATGACTAACTGTCTCACTGAGGCTCTGCTATCCAGAACCTCAGTGGTTATGCTCTCTCATTTCTTTCCAAATTGTCACTAACAGGCTAGTGACCAATTTCACCAATTCACATTGGCATACTGGAACACCC
Source organism: Pleurodeles waltl (assembly GCF_031143425.1). Classification (NCBI taxonomy): domain Eukaryota; kingdom Metazoa; phylum Chordata; class Amphibia; order Caudata; family Salamandridae; genus Pleurodeles; species Pleurodeles waltl. The sequence continues at coordinate 855,316,084 of NC_090444.1, forward strand.
TTACAATTCCCTAATCTATGGTACTGAGGTACCCAGGGTATTGGGGTTCCAGGAAATCCCTATGGGCTGCAGCATTTCTTTTGCCACCCATAGGGAGCTCTGACAATTCTTACACAGGCCTGCCACTGCAGCCTGAGTGAAATAACGTCCACGTTTTTTCACAGCCATTTACCACTGCACTTAAGTAACTTATAAGTCACCTATATGTCTAACCTTTACCTGGTAAAGGTTAGGTGCTAAGTTACTTAGTGTGTGGGCACCCTGGCACTAGCCAAGGTGCCCCCACATTGTTCAGGGCATATTCCCCGGACTTTGTGAGTGCGGGGACACCATTACACGCATGCACTACACATAGGTCACTACCTATGTGTAGCTTCACAATGGTAACTCCGAATATGGCCATGTAACATGTCTATGATTATGGAATTGCCCCCTCTATGCCATCCTGGCATTGTTGGCACAATCCCATGATCCTACGGGTCTGTAGCACAGACCTGGGTACTGCCAAACTGCCTTTTCAGGGGCTTCACTGCAGCTGCTGCTGCTGCCAACCCATCAGACAGGTTTCTGCCCTCCTGGGGTCCAGCCAGGCTTGGCCCAGGAAGGCAGAACAAAGGACTTCCTCAGAGAGAGGGTGTTACACCCTCTCCCTTTGGAAAAAGGTCTTAAGGCAGGGGAGGAGTAGCCTCCCCCAGCTTCTGGAAATGCTTTCATGGGCACAGATGGTGCCCATTTCTGCATAAGCCAGTCTACACCAGTTCAGGGACCCCTCAGCCCTGCTCTGGCGCGAAACTGGACAAAGGAAAGGGGAGTGACCACTCCCCTGACCTGCACCTCCCCTGGGAGGTGCCCAGAGCTCCTCCAGTGTGCTCCAGACCTCTGCCATCTTGGAAATAGAGGTGCTGCTGGCACACTGGACTGCTCTGAGTGGCCAGGGCCAGCAGGTGACGTCAGAGACCCCTTCGGATAGGCTCCTTCAGGTGTTGCTAGCCTATCCTCTCTCCTAAGTAGCCAAACCCTCTTCTCTGGCTATTTAGGGTCTCTGCTTTGGGGAATTCCTTAGATAACGAATGCAAGAGCTCATCAGAGTTCCTCTGCATCTCTCTCTTCACCTTCTGCCAAAGAATTGACTGCTGACCGCGCTGGAAGCCTGCAAAACTGCAACAAAGTAGCGAAGACGACTACTGCAACACTGTAACGCTGATCCTGCCGCCTTCTCGACTGTTTTCCTGGTGGTGCATGCTGTGGGGGTAGTCTGCCTCCTCTCTGCACTAGAAGCTCTGAAGAAATCTCCCGTTGGTCGACGGAATCGTCCCCCTGCAACCGCAGGCACCAAAGAACTGCATCACTTGTCCTCTGGGTCTCCTCTCAGAACAACGAGCGAGGTCCCTTGAACTCAGCAACTCTGTCCAAGTGACTCCCACAGTCCAGTGACTCTTCAGTCCAAGTTTGGTGGAGGTAAGTCCTTGCCTCCCCACGTTAGACTGCATTGCTGGGAACCATGTGTTTTGCAGCTACTCCGGCTCCTGTGCACTTTTCCAGGATTTCCTTTGTGCACAGCCAAGCCTGGGTCCACGACACTCTAACCTGCATTGCACGACCTCCTGAGTTGTCCTCCGGCGGCGTGGGACTCTTTTGTGCAACTTCGGGTGAGCACCATTTCACTCCACTTCATAGTGCCTGTTCCAGCACTTCTGCGGGTGCTGCCTGCTTCTGAGAGGGCTCCTTGTCTTGCTGGACGCCCCCTCTGTCCCCTCACGCAATTGGCGACATCCTGGTTTCTCCTGGGCCACAGCAGCATCCAAAAACGGTAAACCGCAAGCTTGCAGCTAGCAAGGCTTGTTTATGGTCTTTCCGCAGGAAAACACTTCTACACGACTCTCCACGATGTGGGACATCCGTCCTCCAAAGTGGAAGTTTCTAGCCCTTGTCGTTCCTACAGAATCCTCAGCTTCTACTGTCCAGTAGCAGCTTCTTTGCACCCACAGCTGGCATTTCCTGGGCATCTGCCCACTCTCGACTTGATTGTGACTTTTGGACTTGGTCCTCTTGTTCCACTGGTACCCTCGTCTGGAAATCCATCATTGTTGCATTGCTGGTTTTGGTCTTTCCTGCAGAATTCCCCTATCACGACTTCTGTGCTCTTTGGGGAACTTTAGTACACTTTGCACTCACTTTTCACGGTCTTGGGGTGAGCTATTTTTCTAACCCTCACTGTTTTCTTACAGTCCCAGCGACCCTCTACAAGGTCACATAGGTTTGGGGTCCATTCGTGGTTCGCATTCCACTTTTGGAGTACATGGTTTGTGTTGCCCCTATCCCTATGTGTCCCCATTGCATCCTATTGTAACTATACATTGTTTGCACTGTTTTCTATTGCTATACTGCATATTTTTGGTATTGTGTACATATATCTTGTGTATATTTGCTATCCTCATACTGAGGGTACTCACTGAGATACTTTGGCATATTGTCATAAAAATAAAGTACCTTTATTTTTAGTATATCTTTGTATTGTGTTTTCTTATGATATTGTGCAAGTGACACTAGTGGTACTGTGGGAGCTTCACTCGTCTCCTAGTTCAGCCTAAGCTGCTCTGCTAAGCTACCTTTTCTATCAGCCTAAGCTGCTAGACACCCCTATACACTAATAAGGGATACCTGGGCCTGGTGCAAGGTGTAAGTACCCCTTGGTACTCACTACAAGCCAGTCCAGCCTCCTACACTCCCCGAGCCAGACAGTTACCCCTGACTACCACGTGTTTTGCAGCTCCTAGGGTTTCTATGCGCTTCTCCAAGTAATCCTTCATGCACAACGTAGACCAGGTCCCCAGCACTCTATTCTGTGATGCTCAGCTCCCTGAGTTGTTCTCCGGCGGCGTGGGATCCCTTTGTTTAGTGCTGCAACAACTGCGATTTGCAACTCCTTTGTCCCCATGTTATGGGACTCCTATGGGTGCTGCCTGGAATCCTGAGGGCTCTCTGAAGTGCTGAGAGCCCCCTCTGTCTCCTCAGTCCAAGTTGAGACCCCCAGGTCCCTCCTGGGTCTGGGTAGAGCATTTTCCTGCCAAATGTGTCTTTTGCATGAGCCAAGGCTTGTTGGCGGAATCAAATGACAAAACCAGCCTGCATCTATCTAATCGACGTGGGACATCTCTTGCACCAAGCAGGAACCCACAGCTGTCTTCTTTGGTGCATTTCTGACTTTTTCCTGTAACTGGAGAATCCACTTTTGCACCTCCATCTGGGTCAGCAGAGCCTCCTGTTACTCCTGGACTCTTCAGCTGTTCTTGGACTTGGTCTCCTCTCTCTACAGGTCTCCTGTCACGATTCACCCTGGGCTTACCGTCGACACTGGAGAGGGATGGTGAGCGGCCCGGTTGCTGCAAGTCCTGCTCTGGCCGAGGTAGGTGCGACCCCTTCCGGTAGCCACGGTGCTGTTGACAATAGTAAGCCACAACAGTCCATGCCCTCCAGAAGGAGTCCCAGAGGAAAAACCACAAGGGGGAAAAAACCTCCAACAGGAACTCCCTGAAACAGAAGGAGGAAACAAGGCTTTAGAACTCAAGATCCTGGAAATCTGGAAGACTGAAGACAGAACAGGAACGACTGGCGTCTCAAACGAAAACCAGCCGGAGCGTGACCACCACCGCTGAAGTGTTGCAACGTAGTGAGAAGAAGAAAGGATTCCCCTTATATACCCCTAGACAGGAAGTGATAAACAGGAAGAAGTTACACCACCATCTTGGCTTGGGAAGAAGCCATAACTAAAGCTAGAAAATATACCCCTGTACAAGAGGAACAGGAACAGATGCATGCAGGGAAGAAGGGAAGTGCACAGCATGCTGGGAAGGAGAAGGCATGCTTTAAAACCATGCATGTCGAATGAGGAAAGCCCTAAGGCGTGTGGCAGGTGAGTAAAGCTAGGGGGAAAGTGTGAGAAGGTAGCCTCTTTCTAGCCTTGTTACCCCCACTTTTGGCCTGTTTGTGAGTGTATGTCAGGGTGTTTGTCACTGTTTTCACTGTCTCACTGGGATCCTGATAGCCAGGCCTCAGTGCTCATAGTGAAAACACTATGTTTTCAGTATGGTTGTTATGTGTCACTGGGATCCTGCTGGTCAGGACCCCAGTGCTCATAGGTTTGTGGCCTATATGTATGTGTCACTGGGACCCTGTCACACAGGGCCCCAGTGCTCATAGGTGTGCATGTATATGTTCCCTGTGTGGTGCCTAACTGTCTCACTGAGGCTCTGCTAACCAGAACCTCAGTGGTTATGCTCTCTCATTACTTTCAAATTGTCACTAACAGGCTAGTGACCAATTTTACCAATTTACATTGGCTTACTGGAACACCCTTATAATTCCCTAGTATATGGTACTGAGGTACCCAGGGTATTGGGGTTCCAGGAGATCCCTATGGGCTGCAGCATTTCTTTTGCCACCCATAGGGAGCTCTGACAATTCTTACACAGGCCTGCCACTGCAGCCTGAGTGAAATAACGTCCACGTTATTTCACAGCCATTTTACACTGCACTTAAGTAACTTATAAGTCACCTATATGTCTAACCTTTACCTGGTAAAGGTTAGGTGCAAAGTTACTTAGTGTGAGGGCACCCTGGCACTAGCCAAGATGCCCCCACATTGTTCAGAGCCAATTCCCTGAACTTTGTGAGTGCGGGGACACCATTACACGCGTGCACTACATATAGGTCACTACCTATATGTAGCTTCACCATGGTAACTCCGAATATGGCCATGTAACATGTCTATGATCATGGAATTGCCCCCTCTATGCCATCCTGGCATAGTTGGCACAATCCCATGATCCCAGTGGTCTGTAGCACAGACCCTGGTACTGCCAAACTGCCCTTCCTGGGGTTTCACTGCAGCTGCTGCTGCTGCCAACCCCTCAGACAGGCATCTGCCCTCCTGGGGTCCAGCCAGGCCTGGCCCAGGATGGCAGAACAAAGAACTTCCTCTGAGAGAGGGTGTGACACCCTCTCCCTTTGGAAAATGGTGTGAAGGCAGGGGAGGAGTAGCCTCCCCCAGCCTCTGGAAATGCTTTCTTGGGCACAGATGTGCCCAATTCTGCATAAGCCAGTCTACACCGGTTCAGGGACCCCTTAGCCCCTGCTCTGGCGCGAAACTGGACAAAGGAAAGGGGAGTGACCACTCCCCTGACCTGCACCTCCCCTGGGAGGTGTCCAGAGCTCCTCCAGTGTGCTCCAGACCTCTGCCATCTTGGAAACAGAGGTGCTGCTGGCACACTGGACTGCTCTGAGTGGCCAGTGCCACTAGGTGACGTCAGAGACTCCTGCTGATAGGCACCTTCAGGTGTTAGTAGCCTATCCTCTCTCCTAGGTAGCCAAACCCTCTTTTCTGGCTATTTAGGGTCTCTGTCTCTGCGGAAACTTTAGATAACGAATGCATGAGCTCAGCCGAGTTCCTCTGCATCTCTCTCTTCACCTTCTGATAAGGAATCGACCGCTGACCGCGCTGGAAGCCTGCAAACCTGCAACATAGTAGCAAAGACGACTACTGCAACTCTGTAACGCTGATCCTGCCGCCTTCTCGACTGTTTTCCTGCTTGTGCATGCTGTGGGGGTAGCCTGCCTCCTCTCTGCACCAGAAGCTCCGAAGAAATCTCCCGTGGGTCGACGGAATCTTCCCCCTGCAACCGCAGGCACCAAAAAGCTGCATTACCGGTCCCTTGGGTCTCCTCTCAGCACGACGAGCGAGGTCCCTCGAATCCAGCGACTCTGTCCAAGTGACCTCCACAGTCCAGTGACTCTTCAGTCCAAGTTTGGTGGAGGTAAGTCCTTGCCTCACCTCGCTGGGCTGCATTGCTGGGAACCGCGACTTTGCAGCTACTCCGGCCCCTGTGCACTTCTGGCGGAAATCCTTTGTGCACAGCCAAGCCTGTGTCCACGGCACTCTAACCTGCATTGCACGACTTTCTAAGTTGGTCTCCGGCGACGTGGGACTCCTTTGTGCAACTTCGGCGAGCACTGTTTCATGCATCTTCGTAGTGCTTGTTTCTGGCACTTCTCCGGGTGCTACCTGCTTCAGTGAGGGCTCTTTGTCTTGCTCGACATCCCTTCTCTCTTCAGGTACAATTTGCGACCTCCTGGTCCCTCCTGGACCCCAGCAGCGTCCAAAAACACCAAACGCACGATTTGCGCCTAGCAAGGCTTGTTGGCATCCTTTCGGCGGGAAAATATTCCTGCACGACTCTCCAAGGCAAGAGGGATCCGTCCACCAAAGGGGAAGTCTCTAGCCCTTTTCGTTCCTGCAGAAACCTCAGCTTCTTCTGTCCAGTCAAAGCTTCTTTGCACCCGCAGCTGGCATTTCCTGGGCATCTGCCCATCTCCGACTTGCTTGTGACTTTTGGACTTGGTCCCCTTGTTCCACAGGTACCCTAGATTGGAAATCCACAGTTGTTGCATTGCTGGTTTGTGTCTTTCCTGCATTATTCCTCTAACACGACTACTTTGTCCTTAGGGGAACTTTAGTGCACTTTGCACTCACTTTTCAGGGTCTTGGGGAGGGTTATTTTTCTAACTCTCACTATTTTCTAATAGTCCCAGCGACCCTCTACAAGGTCACATAGGTTTGGGGTCCATTCGTGGTTCGCATTCCACTTTTGGAGTATATGGTTTGTGTTGCCCCTATCCCTATGTTTCCCCATTGCATCCTATTGTAACTATACATTGTTTGCACTGTTTTCTAAGACTATACTGCATATTTTTGCTATTGTGTATATATATCTTGTGTATATTTCCTATCCTCTCACTGAGGGTACACTCTAAGATACTTTGGCATATTGTCATAAAAATAAAGTACCTTTATTTTTAGTATAACTGCGTATTGTGTTTTCTTATGATATTGTGCATATGACACTAAGTGGTACTGTAGTAGCTTCACACGTCTCGTAGTTCAGCCTGAGCTGCTCTGCTAAGCTACCATTATCTATCAGCCTAAGCTGCTAGACACCCTATACACTAATAAGGGATAACTGGGCCTGGTGCAAGGTGCAAGTACCCCTTGGTACTCACTACAAGCCAGTCCAGCCTCCTACATTGGTTGTGCAGTGGTGGGATAAGTGCTTGAGACTACTTACCACTCTTGTCATTGTACTTTTCATAAGAGAAAAATATACAAAACAAGGTCAGTGTATATACACATAGCCAAAAAGTTTTGCATTTCCTCTTTTCACTCTTTTCTAAGTGCTGAAAAGTACTCCTAAACTTTCAAAAAGTTCTTAAAAGTTTAAAAAGTTTTTTTCTGTCTTTCCAAAAAGTTCTGAAAACTTTTGTCTCTTTCTCTATCACTTTAACTCTCTCAAAAAAATGTCTGGCACAAGCCAAAGTGTTGATCTGTCCAAACTTGCATATGACAACCTTAGCTGGAAAAGAGCAAGGAGTCTCTGTATAGGGAGAGGTTTGAGTGTAGGGAAGAATCCTGCCTTGGAACTGTTAATTAACATGCTTAGAGAACAGGATAAGGCCAGAGGTGGCCCATCTGTTGAAAAAGTACCTAATAGTTCCCAATCTGATTCAGGGACTCCCCCAGGAAAAGATTCAGGAAAGAAACTTCCTAGCCTGCCCATTACTAGACAATCTAGCATAGATGGTAATGATGATGAGCCACACCAAAGAAATAGTGTTGTCTCACATCATAGCAAAAGCATTTATTCTCACCATACTGGTAGTAATGTTTCTGTAAACCAAGCTGTTAAGTTGGCTTCTGTAAGGGACAGGTCTCCTTCTGTTCATTCCCATCATAGCTCTGTTTCTAGAAATGTCCCTCCCACCAACCCTGATGACAGAATGTTAGAGAGGGAACTCAATAAGTTGAGGGTGGAACAAACCAGACTGAAGCTTAAAAAGCAACAGCTGGATTTGGATAGACAGTCTTTTGAATTAGAGAAGGAAAGACAGAAGTTGGGTTTAGATACCCATGGTGGCAGCAGCAGTATTCCCCATAGTCATCCTGCAAAAGAGCATGATTCCAGGAATCTGCACAAGATAGTTCCCCCTTATAAGGAGGGGGATGACATTAACAAGTGGTTTGCTGCACTTGAGAGGGCCTGTGTTGTACAGGATGTCCCTCAAAGGCAGTGGGCTGCTATCCTATGGCTATCATTTAGTGGAAAGGGTAGGGATATACTCCTTACTGTGAAAGAAAGTGATGCCAATAATTTTACAGTTCTTAAGAATGCACTTCTGGATGGTTATGGCTTAACCACTGAACAGTACAGGATAAAGTTCAGAGAGACCAAAAAGGAGTCTTCACAAGACTGGGTTGATTTCATTGACCATTCAGTGAAGGCCTTGGAGGGGTGGTTACATGGCAGTAAAGTTACTGATTATGAAAGCCTGTATAACACAATCCTGAGAGAGCATATACTTAATAATTGTGTGTCTGATTTGTTGCACCAGTACCTGGTAGACTCTGATCTGACCTCTCCCCAAGAATTGGGAAAGAAGGCAGAGAAATGGGTCAGAACAAGGGTGAACAGAAAAGTTCATACAGGGGGTGACAAAGATGGCAATAAGAAGAAAGATGGTGAAAAATCTCAAGATAAGCATGGGGATAAGGGTAAAACCAAAGATCCCACTTCAAATCTTAAACACTCTTCAGAGGGTGGGGATAAAACTAATTCTTCCTCTTCTTCTCAACCTGCACACATTAAAAAGCCTTGGTGCTTTGTGTGTAAAAACAGAGGCCATAGGCCAGGGGATAAGTCCTGTCCATGTAAACCCCCTGAGCCTACCACCACTAATACATCAAGCTCTAGTGCCCCTAGCAGTAGTGGTACTAGTGGTGGGACTGCTGGCAACAGTCAAGCAAAGGGTGTAGTTGGGTTCACTTATGGGTCCATAGTGGAAACTGATGTAATCAGTCCCAAGACAGTTTCTGTCACACCTAGTGGCATTGGCCTTGCCACACTGGCTGCTTGTCCCCTTACAATGGATAAGTACAGGCAGACAGTTTCAATAAATGGTGTTGAGGCCTTGGCCTACAGGGACACAGGTGCCAGTTTCACTTTGGTGACTGAAAACCTAGTGCCTCCTGAACAACACATCATTGGACAACAGTATAAGATTATTGATGTCCATAACTCCACTAAGTTTCTTCCCTTAGCTATAATTCAGTTTAGTTGGGGTGGAGTTACTGGCCCTAAGCAGGTGGTGGTATCACCTAGCTTACCTGTAGACTGTCTCTTAGGTAATGACCTAGAGGCCTCAGGTTGGGCTGATGTAGAGTTTTATGCCCATGCAGCCATGCTGGGCATCCCTGAGGAATTGTTCCCTCTCATTTCAAGTGAAATGAAAAAGCAAAGGAGAGAAGGCCTGAAAACTCAGGATCCCTCTCCATCAACAGGTAAAAAGGGTATCACAGTATCCCCTAACCACCCTACCATTCAGGATACTATTCCTGTGGTGGGAGAAACCTCTCCTGGGGTGGCACCTGTTCCAAGGGAATCATCAGCTGGCAAAGCTGGACTCCCTGAGGTGGAAGTACCTCTCTGTGGGATAACTAACATTGGTGAGAAAAACAGCACCATTTTAGTTAACATGGAGCATCCCTCCAACCCTCCCAGAGAAGCTTTAGTGCAGAAACCCTGCACTACCTCACAACACTTAGGACAGCATCCCTGCCCTAGTGTGGAGCTCATAGGATAGCATCCCTGCCCTGCTCCAACTCAAGAGAAACAGCATCCCTGTTCCCTCTTCCAGCCAGATGGACAAAGTTTTTGCCCAGCTATGGCTTTTCTGAGACAGCATGCCTGTCTGGCATTTCCATCACTACAAATAGGTTCAGTGGACAATTCCCACTGCTCTAAACTAAAACTTACTGATAGAAACTCTGAAAATACATCTTCACATTGTTGCTTAGCTAAAAAACTTCAAACAGGGTGGTTTACATCCCCACAGGGAAGTAACCATATAGTGGATGATAAAGGGAGTAACCAGTCTATTGCAGAGCTACTCTCTACTTATCACCACTTAGACAATAAAGTCTCAACTGGCCAAGGTTAGCCTTATTGTCCTTCGTTTGGGGGGGGGTTGTGTGAGAAGGTAGCCTCTTTCTAGCCTTGTTACCCCCACTTTTGGCCTGTTTGTGAGTGTATGTCAGGGTGTTTGTCACTGTTTTCACTGTCTCACTGGGATCCTGATAGCCAGGCCTCAGTGCTCATAGTGAAAACACTATGTTTTCAGTATGGTTGTTATGTGTCACTGGGATCCTGCTGGTCAGGACCCCAGTGCTCATAGGTTTGTGGCCTATATGTATGTGTCACTGGGACCCTGTCACACAGGGCCCCAGTGCTCATAGGTGTGCATGTATATGTTCCCTGTGTGGTGCCTAACTGTCTCACTGAGGCTCTGCTAACCAGAACCTCAGTGGTTATGCTCTCTCATTACTTTCAAATTGTCACTAACAGGCTAGTGACCAATTTTACCAATTTACATTGGCTTACTGGAACACCCTTATAATTCCCTAGTATATGGTACTGAGGTACCCAGGGTATTGGGGTTCCAGGAGATCCCTATGGGCTGCAGCATTTCTTTTGCCACCCATAGGGAGCTCTGACAATTCTTACACAGGCCTGCCACTGCAGCCTGAGTGAAATAACGTCCACGTTATTTCACAGCCATTTTACACTGCACTTAAGTAACTTATAAGTCACCTATATGTCTAACCTTTACCTGGTAAAGGTTAGGTGCAAAGTTACTTAGTGTGAGGGCACCCTGGCACTAGCCAAGGTGCCCCCACATTGTTCAGAGCCAATTCCCTGAACTTTGTGAGTGCGGGGACACCATTACACGCGTGCACTACATATAGGTCACTACCTATATGTAGCTTCACCATGGTAACTCCGAATATGGCCATGTAACATGTCTATGATCATGGAATTGCCCCCTCTATGCCATCCTGGCATAGTTGGCACAATCCCATGATCCCAGTGGTCTGTAGCACAGACCCTGGTACTGCCAAACTGCCTTTCCTGGGGTTTCACTGCAGCTGCTGCTGCTGCCAACCCCTCAGACAGGCATCTGCCCTCCTGGGGTCCAGCCAGGCCTGGCCCAGGATGGCAGAACAAAGAACTTCCTCTGAGAGAGGGTGTGACACCCTCTCCCTTTGGAAAATGGTGTGAAGGCAGAGGAGGAGTAGCCTCCCCCAGCCTCTGGAAATGCTTTCTTGGGCACAGATGTGCCCAATTCTGCATAAGCCAGTCTACACCGGTTCAGGGACCCCTTAGCCCCTGCTCTGGCGCGAAACTGGACAAAGGAAAGGGGAGTGACCACTCCCCTGACCTGCACCTCCCCTGGGAGGTGTCCAGAGCTCCTCCAGTGTGCTCCAGACCTCTGCCATCTTGGAAACAGAGGTGCTGCTGGCACACTGGACTGCTCTGAGTGGCCAGTGCCACCAGGTGACGTCAGAGACTCCTGCTGATAGGCACCTTCAGGTGTTAGTAGCCTATCCTCTCTCCTAGGTAGCCAAACCCTCTTTTCTGGCTATTTAGGGTCTCTGTCTCTGGGGAAACTTTAGATAACGAATGCATGAGCTCAGCCGAGTTCCTCTGCATCTCTCTCTTCACCTTCTGATAAGGAATCGACCGCTGACCGCGCTGGAAGCCTGCAAACCTGCAACATAGTAGCAAAGACGACTACTGCAACTCTGTAACGCTGATCCTGCCGCCTTCTCGACTGTTTTCCTGCTTGTGCATGCTGTGGGGGTAGCCTGCCTCCTCTCTGCACCAGAAGCTCCGAAGAAATCTCCCGTGGGTCGACGGAATCTTCCCCCTGCAACCGCAGGCACCAAAAAGCTGCATTACCGGTCCCTTGGGTCTCCTCTCAGCACGATGAGCGAGGTCCCTCGAATCCAGCGACTCTGTCCAAGTGACCCCCACAGTCCAGTGACTCTTCAGTCCAAGTTTGGTGGAGTTAAGTCCTTGCCTCACCTCGCTGGGCTGCATTGCTGGGAACCGCGACTTTGCAGCTACTCCGGCCCCTGTGCACTTCCGGCGGAAATCCTTTGTGCACAGCCAAGCCTGGGTCCACGGCACTCTAACCTGCATTGCACGACTTTCTAAGTTGGTCTCCGGCGACGTGGGACTCCTTTGTGGAACTTCGGCGAACACCGTTTCACGCATCCTCGTAGTGCCTGTTTCTGGCACTTCTCCGGGTGCTACCTGCTTCAGTGAGGGCTCTTTGTCTTGCTCGACGTCCCTTCTCTCTTCAGGTCCAATTTGCGACCTCCTGGTCCCTCCTGGACCCCAGCAGCGTCCAAAAACGCCAAATGCACGATTTGCGCCTAGCAAGGCTTGTTGGCGTCCTTTCGGCGGGAAAACACTTCTGCACGACTCTCCAAGGCAAGAGGGATCCGTCCACCAAAGGGGAAGTCTCTAGCCCTTTTTGGTCCTGCAGAAACCTCAGCTTCTTCTGTCCAATCGAAGCTTCTTTGCACCCGCAGCTGGCATTTCCTGGGCATCTGCCCATCTCCGACTTGCTTGTGACTTTTGGACTTGGTCCCCTTCTTCCACAGGTACCCTAGATTGGAAATCCACAGTTGTTGCATTGCTGGTTTGTGTCTTTCCTGCATTATTCCTCTAACACGACTACTTTGTCCTTAGGGGAACTTTAGTGCACTTTGCACTCACTTTTCAGGGTCTTGGGGAGGGTTATTTTTCTAACTCTCACTATTTTCTAACAGTCCCAGCGACCCTCTACAAGGTCACATAGGTTTGGGGTCCATTCGTGGTTCGCATTCCACTTTTGGAGTATATGGTTTGTGTTGCCCCTATCCCTATGTTTCCCCATTGCATCCTATTGTAACTATACATTGTTTGCACTGTTTTCTAAGACTATACTGCATATTTTTGCTATTGTGTATATATATCTTGTGTATATTTCCTATCCTCTCACTGAGGGTACACTCTAAGATACTTTGGCATATTGTCATAAAAATAAAGTACCTTTATTTTTAGTATAACTGCGTATTGTGTTTTCTTATGATATTGTGCATATGACACTAAGTGGTACTGTAGTAGCTTCACACGTCTCCTAGTTCAGCCTGAGCTGCTCTGCTAAGCTACCATTATCTATCAGCCTAAGCTGCTAGACACCCTATACACTAATAAGGGATAACTGGGCCTGGTGCAAGGTGCAAGTACCCCTTGGTACTCACTACAAGCCAGTCCAGCCTCCTACAGAAAGGCCCACACACCCTAGAACAGTGTGTACTACGCGCTCTGTGCGCAGCGAGAACCGCGACCCAATTCTGGGTCTCCGGCCCGCTGCGCTCTGATAACAGCACGCTGCCGGAGAAAAGGGCCGCCATGGGCGCCGTAACCCTTGACCCGGACCGTGGCTTCCCTGCGGTTTGGCCAGGATGCGCCGCAGCGGCCCGCGGCGCAACAATAGCCCCCCCCCCCAAGGCCCCAGGTTTGTGAGGGAAAAGACGGAAAAAACAACGGATCAAAAGAGGGGCATGAACCGAAGGTGCATCTTTCCAGGAGCATTCACTCATAGGGTAGCCCTTCCAATGAATGAGGTATTGGAGACGACCACGGAAGACCCGAGAATCACAGATTTCCTGGACCTCGTATTCAAGCACGTTATCAATCAATTGAGGAGGAGGACAGGTGAATTGTCTATGAAAAGGATCAGGGATGTAGGGTTTGAGTTGTGAGACATGGAATACAGGATGTATTTTCCAAGTCAGAGGCAAGCGAAGACGAACAGACACAGGATTGATTTTCTAAAGAACCTGGAATGGACCATAATATCGAAGTTTAAGTTTATTTTGGGTTAGTCGGAGAGGTAAGAATTTAGAGGAAAGCCAGACCTTATAGTGGATCTGATAACGCAGGGCCTCACAACGTTTCTTATCAGCCATCCTTTTCATGCGTGTCTTAGTGGCTAAAAGATTAGAATGTATGACACGTTGGATACCCCGTAGTTGCCGGACATATGAGGTAATGGCAGGAAGATTGGAGGTTTCTTTCAGAGGAATAGGAAAGACCTTTGGATGGAATCCATAAGAACAATAGAAAGGGGAGACTTTCGAGGCACTGTGTACTGAATTGTTGTAGGAGAATTCTGCAAGTGGTAGATACGTAGACCAATTACTCTGCGTAGCATTACAGAAGCTACGTAAATATTGTTCAAGGCCTTGATTCAGCCGTTCAGTCTGTCCATTTGTTTGGGGATGGAAACCTGATGATAAGGCCACCTCTATTCCTAGTGTCTTACAAAATTGTCTCCAAAATCGGGAGACGTATTGGGGACCCCCATCTGAGATAATGACTTGTGGTAGGCCATGAAGCCGAAAGATCTCCTGGATAAAGATTTGGCTTAGTTCCTTAGCCGTTGGTAGTTTTCTTAATGCCGTGAAATGTGCCATCTTTGTGCAGGAATCAATTGTTACCATTATTACCCGATTCCCAACCGAAGAAGGCAAAGAGCACATAAAATCAGTGGATATAGTGTGCCATGGACCTGGTGGGACAGGTAACGGACGGAGTAATCCTACTGGTTTATTACGAGGTGTCTTGGCTTGTGCACAGATGGGACAGGAAGACACATAGGGGGTCATTCTGACCTCAGCGGTAAAAGGTGCTTACCGCCGGTCAGAAGACCGCCATAACACCGCCACGGCCGCGGTAAACCGCCAGGGTCATTCTGACCCGCAACTGGCAAACCGCCAAAAACCCGACATCAACAAAAGTCCGTCACACCAAAGGTCAGCGAAAAACTGCCGATGACCAAACCTCCATCGTCACGCCAACAGAAATACGCCCATGCCATTCCGACCCACGAATCCACGCGGCGGTCTTTCAAATGCGGTATTCCATTGGCGGTACACATCGCCACGCTCAAAATACACACACCCTTACAAAACACAACCACATTGGACAATTTGAAATACACACACCTGATACACATACACACAACACTCCCACACACCCAACTCAATATAAAACACACACCCACATCACCCACAAACCCCCACGACCACAATAGCGACTGAAGGATAGAGAGAGACAGCACTGATTAGAGAAGACCATCACACAGGGGCAAATCAAAACATCACCCACACAATTACCACACACAAAACACCATACACCACCACACACACCACACTCTACAACACATACAACACCCCTCACCTCATCCACACCACCCCATGGCACCCCAAAGACACCCCAGGTTCTCTGACGCAGAACTCAGGGTCATGGTGGAGGAAATAGTTTGTGTAGAGCCCCAGCTCTTCGGGGCACAGGTGCAGCACACCACAATTGCTAGGAAGATGGAGCTATGGCAAAGGATAGTCGACAGGGTCAATGCTGTAGGACAGCATCCACGCAATCGGGACGACATAAGGAAGCGCTGGAATGACCTACGGGGGAAGGTGCGTTCCATGGTATCAAGGCACAACATTGCGGTGCAGAAGACTGGCGGCGGACCCCCACCTACTCCCCCAGAATTCACAGCATGGGAGGAGGAAGTCTTGCACATCCTGCATCCTGATGGCCTTGCAGGAGTATCTGTAGGAATGGACTCTGGTAAGTCTAATCTTAACTAATTCATCCCACCCCCTCCCCACCTGCATCCCAAATCATACCCCCACCCTCACCCCCACCCCCATCACACCAACTCCTTGCAAATGGCTCACCATCACAACCCACCCATCCCAACACCAAGCCCTGCATGCGTCCACAAAGCATGGACACCCATCACCAAAGCATGCACACTGCACACACACATCACCCCTACAAGCCACCCTCACAAAAGCCCCCACAAGGGAATGCCTGCACTTGGGTACACGGCCACCCACCCATCACACGAAATGCCACACACAGAAGCAATAACCATACCCTTATACCCCTGCAGGACCCGAACGCCACCAAACCGCCACAGAGGGTCCAGAGATGTCCATCCCACCCCCAGAAGAGGCCCCCAGTGATGACAGCAGCTCTGTCTCCCTGGACCCAGATGACCAGCCCGGCCCATCGGGGACCTCGGGACAGTTGGTTCCCCACAGACAGCCACAGGCTACAGCAGACATAACCCCCTCTGGGAACACCAGCACAGCTCCCACCCAGCGGGCCCATGCCTCTGTCTCCAGGACGCGTCAATCAGCGGTGTGTCCGCCACTACAGGGCACCCAGGTTGACCCACCACCACCCCAACAACAACAGGGACCTGGGGGCAGTGGTAGTGGGCACACCGTCCAGGGGACAGAGGCCCAGGAACACAGGGGAACTGGGAGGGCTGCTGTGCGACAGGGGGGGGGACAGGCCCAGGGAACCCACTCTCCAAGAGGCCCTCTCCTCCATCATGGGAGCATACCACCACTCCCAGGAGACGATGGCGACGCTACTGGCCAGGTTCCAGGAGTTCCAGGCACTGCAGGAGGAACAGTAAATGGGGTTCAGTGAGGAACTGAGGAACATAAGTTCCGCAATGGGGACCATCGTCGTGGCCCTTAACCAGATAGTCACCACATTGCGGGACCATGTGGCACCCCAAAGGGCCCCTGTCACTAGCCTAGACCAGGAACAGCCTACCACCTCCGCCGGCGCTAGTGGACAGGAGGCCCCACACAACGACAGGCCACCAGAACCCCACCTCCTGCAGAAGAACAACCACCCCGCAAGCGGAACCTGAGATCTCACAAGAAGACAGAGTAGGATGCCAAGACCCCCGCCAGCATAAGATACCCCCTGATGTCATCCCACTGTCCCACATTGTCACCCTGTCCAACCTCAAACTGCCCCCGCTCCATCCTTCCACAGGCATATGGACAATGCACCTGTGAGACTGAGAACTGGACTCTGCCATGGACATTACTCCACCCCCACCCATCACTATTTTACAGTCATGTACCTAAATGTAGCACTTTAATTAAATCACTTATTTCACTCAAATAATCTGGAGTCTGCTTGTATTCTTAACATATGTATTACACATAACGGTGCAAAAATGTTCAGTTACATTGTGATGACAACATACCACTGTCATACGGCTGTAGTCCATGGGCAAACAAAGCAGAAGTCACGCAGTGGCGCATACAGCTCTGAAAAGGGAAGGGAAAGTCACTAATCAGTGAACAGGAACTGGGTGGAAACACCGACAGTAGAGAGGCAGGAGGCTGTAAGTAAATGTAAAATGGGGTGGTTGATTCTTACCTGTGTGCTACTGAAAGTACTGTAGTATCACTCTGTCCATGTTGTCTGTGTCGTCCCCGTCGTCTTCCTCCTCTTCACTCTCCACAGGCTCCACAGCTGCTACAACACCACCATCTGGACCATCCTCCTGCAGAAAAGGCACCTGGCGTCGCAAAGCTAGATTGTGAAGCATACAGCAGGCCACGATGATCTGGCACACCTTCTTTGGTGAGTACATTAGGGATCCACCTGTCATATGCAGGCACCTGAACCTGGCCTTCAGGAGGCCGAAGGTTCTTTCTATGATCCTCCTAGTACGCCCATGGGCCTCATTGTAGCGTTCCTCTGCCCTGGTCCGGGGATTCCTCACTGGGGTCAATAGCCAGGAGAGGTTGGGGTAACCAGAGTCCCCCAATAGCCACACACGATGTCTCTGTAGCTGTTCCATCAAATACGGGATGCTGCTATTTCGCATGATGTACGCGTCATGCACTGACCCAAGGAACTTGGCATTTACATGGGAGATGTACTGGTCTGCCAAACAGACCACCTGGACATTCATTGAATGATAACTTTTTCTGTTCCTGTACACCTGTTCACTTTCTCCGGGGGGAACCAAAGCCACATGGGTCCTATCAATGGCACCTATGATGTTGGGGATATGTCCAAGGGCATAGAAATCACCCTTCACTGTAGCCAAATCCCCCACCTCAGGGAACACAATGTAGCTCCGCATGTATTTCATCAGGGCAGACAACACTCTGGACAAAACCTTAGAAAACATAGGCTGAGATATCCCTGATGATATGGCCACAGTTGTTTGGAATGATCCACTTGCCAAAAAATGGAGTACTGACAGAACCTGCACCAGAGGGGGAATCCCTGTGGGTTGGCGGATGGGGGACATCAGGTCTGGCTCCAGCTGGGCACACAGTTCATGTATAGTGGCTCGGTCAAGTCTGTAGGTCAGTATGATATGTCGTTCTTCCATTGTCGACAGGTCCACCAGCGGTCTGTACACGGGAGGATTCATCCTTCTCCTCGCAAGTCCCAGCAGACGGTGCCTAGGAAGGACAACATGGAGCACAGAGTCAAGCAACCCACAGGTACGTTCACACAGCTTGCACAGTACACAATTCTCTATGCAGTGAATGGCTTGTATGAGTGGCATTGCAAGGCCTAGGCCTGTGTGACGCAGTAGAAATTGAGCCATGTGGGCCCTTGAAATAACGGCTGCCTGACCTGTGAAGTGTGACAATGGGATGTGAGGTCAATGCGCTGGCGTGGCACACCGTGGCGGTAGGCGGTCGAAGACCGCAGTGCAAAGCCGCATTGGTTAACATTGAACCCTATGGGTTTCAGGAGCCAATGACGATGTGCGCCGGCGGTCGTGGTACGCACCGCCGCGGGCGTGACCGCCATTTTCTATCTGCTTAATCACTCGAGACCTGATCATCCACAGGAGAGGACCTATACTGCAAGTGCTGCTGTGACCTCGGTCTGGAAGAGACAATGGCTGCTGCGACTGGGGAAAGGGCCCCTGCCTTCACTTCTGAAGAATTGGAGAAACTTGTTGATGGGGTCCTCCCCCAGTATGCGCTACTCTACGGTCCTCCAGACCAACAGGTAAGTACACTGGGACCATGCTTATTGGCCAATGCCTGGGTTGAGTGGGGTGAATGAACGATGGTGGGGAGGGGAGCGAATGAGGAGTGCAGCGCACGACAGATGAGAGCATGTGCCACATGGCAAGGTTGGGGAGGGGGGGCCACTCACATCGACCATGCAGAAAAGTGATGATCTTTCCTTTCCCACCCTGTACATGTCACATAGGTCAGCGCCCATCAGAAGATCGACATTTGGCGTGCCATCGCCAAGGACGTCCGGGCCCTGGGGGTCCACTACAGACGGGGCACCCACTGCCGAAAGAGGTGGGAGGACATCCGCCGCGGGAGCAGAAAGACCGCCGAGGCACTGCTGGGGATGGCCTCCCAACGTAGGAGGGGTGCCAGCTGCCATTTGACCCCCCTGATGTCCCGGATCCTGGCGGTGGCCTACCCCGATTTGGATGGGCGCGTGAGGACATCACAGCAGACACAAGGGGGTGAGTATCAGCACATTCTGCTATCTTTGCGCGCAGGGGAGGTGTCTGGGTGGGGGATGAGGGCTGTGGCTATCTCTAGGCCAGGGCGCTTTCTGTAGGCTAGGCCCCTCCGTTAGGCATGGCTCTGTGCCCCCGCCCCCCACCTCTGTAGGGTGCTATGTACAGCTATCCATGGTCCGGCCTCACCTATGTGTGCATTTGTCGTCCATAGACCTGTAGGCCAAGTCACAATAATTGAGCAGTGTACCCCGACTGCGCGGCGTAGTGCAGGGGGCTTCTGTGTCTGTCCTCTCCGCCAACGGTGTCGCCAATGCATGCACTCAACCTGTCTTTATTTCTCCCCCCCCCCTTTTTCTTTGTCTTCCTGTTCATGTGTGCATTAGCATCATCAGGCGGAGGAGAAGTGGCATCGGCGCACGAAGCTGCATCTCACATGGCCCCGGAGGGCCATGCAACCGACTCCGAGTTGAGCAGTGAGACGGAGGGCGAGGGGGGCTCCACAACGGGGACCCGTGGAGATATCAGCGACACCGACACATCCTCGGAAGGGAGCTCCCTTGCGGTGGCGGCAACATCCGTGCCCACCGCTACAACAGGTACAGCCGCCACCCAGCGCACCAGCTCCGCCCTCCCAGCAGCCCCTCAGCATTCGGCCCGTGCCTGCTCGGCCAGGAAGCCGGCCATCTCCTTCGCCCCAGGCACCTCAGGCCCTGCCCCAGTTACCCCAGCTGGCCTCAGTGAGGAGGTCATTGACCTCCTGAGGACCATCATTGTTGGGCAGTCTACCCTTTTGAATGCCATCCAGGGTGTAGAAAGGGAGGTGCATCGGAGCAATGCATACCTGGAGGGCCTTCATTCGGGTCAGGCTGCCCATCAGCGATCGTTCAACGCTCTGGCCTCAGCACTGACGGCAGCCATTGTCCCTGTCTCCAGACTCCCTCTTCAAACTCCCTCCACCCAGTTCCACTCCCCTGTTCCTCTGCCTATCCCATCCACACCATCAGACCAGCCTGCACACACCTCAACACCCAAGGGCAGCTCATCCAGACATAAGCACCGCAGATCACACAAGCATTTACCCAAGCAACATCCAGATGCAGACATGCCAACAGTCACTACCTCCTCTGTGTCCCCCACCTCCTCGTCTCCCTCCTCCCTCCCTGTGACGTCTCCACTCACACCTGCATGCACACCCCCATCAGCCAGTACGTCCATCACCAGCACACTCTCCAGATCAGTCCGCACACGTGCAGTCACCACCCCACTGCCATTTACACGTCCCCTGTGTCCTCTCCCAGTGTGTCTGTCACCCCCTCTTCCAAACCACACAAACGCAGGCAGCCACCCACCCAACAGCCATCCACCTCACGACAGCCTCCGTCACAAGCACCTGCACCCAAAGACAGCACACTTGACTCTCCTACAACCACATCCTCTTCCTCCACACCCATACCCACTACACCTACCCGTCCCTGTCTTTCCAAATTTATTTTCCTTTCCAACCTTGACCTCTTTCCAACAACTGACCCACCCCCTCCATCTCGTAAGAGTCCAAAATGCACCTCAGCCACCACCAGCCCTGCATCTACTAGGACCATAGTGCAGGGCTCTTGGAGTCCACCAGCTCCTAGGGCAGGAACATCGGCCAGCAGCAAGGGGACAGCCAGCCCACCCCCTGGGAAGAGGACCAAAAAAGCGAAGGGCCGGCGCGACAAGCCTGAGACGGCTGCCACCAAGGACAGGAGCCTTACCCCGTCACCTGGCACATCAACAAAGGGAGGCAAGGGCCCCAGAGATTCAGCGAAGGAGGGCAAGGGCAGCAGGGCGGACAAGTCAGGCAGCGGGCGAGCTGCCCAGGAGGGCCCCACCAGCCCCATTCCGGGTGTGACGGAGGACACCCACGGGCCCAGGACTCCATCACAGGAGGGCCCCGCAACTGAAAGGTCGGATGGCGACTGAGCGGGAAGTATTGGCCAGGTCTGGTTCCCAAGAAACACAAGACAGGCACCGCTGAACAGGGGCCCGCCATGAGAAGCACCGCTGAACAGGGGCCCGCCAAGACAGGCACCGCTGAACAGGGCCCCGCCGTGAGAAGCACCGCTGAACAGGGCCCCGCCGTGAGAAGCACCGCTGAACAGGGTCCCGCCGTGAGAAGCACCGCTGAACAGGGCCCTGCCGTGAGAAGCACCGCTGAACAGGGCCCCGCCGTGAGAAGCACCGCTGAACAGGGGCCCGCCAAGACAGGCACCGCTGAACAGGGCCCCGCCGTGAGAAGCACCGCTGAACAGGGCCCCGCCGTGAGAAGCACCGCTGAACAGGGGCCCGTCGTGAGAAGCACCGCTGAACAGGGCCCCGCCGTGAGAAGCACTGCTGAACAGGGGCCCACCAAGACAGGCACCGCTGAACAGGGCCCCGCCGTGAGAAGCACCGCTGAACAGGGGCCGCCGTGAGAAGCACCGCTCCGCTGGGCACCGCCGTCTCTGTCAAGCACCGCTCCGCTGGGCCCTTCATCTCAAGCACCGCTCCGCTGGGCACCGCCGTCTCAAGCACCGCTCCGCTGGGCCCTTCATCTCAAGCACCGCTCCGCTGGGCCCTTCATCTCAAGCACCGCTCCGCTGGGCACCGCTGTCTCTGTCAAGCACCGCTCCGCTGGGCCCTTCATCTCAAGCACCGCTCCGCTGGGCCCTTCATCTCAAGCACCGCTCCGCTGGGCACCAACGTCTCTGTCAAGCACCGCTCCGCTGGGCCCTTCATCTCAAGCACCGCTCCGCTGGGCACCGCCGTCTCTGTCAAGCACCGCTCCGCTGGGCCCTTCATCTCAAGCACCGCTCCGCTGGGCCCTTCATCTCAAGCTCCGCTCCGCTGGGCCCTTCATCTCAAGCACTGCTCCCCTGGGCCTTTCATCTCAAGCACCGCTCCGCTGGGCACCGCCGTCTCTGTCAAGCACCGCTCCGCTGGGCCCTTCATCTCAAGCATCGCTCCGCTGGGCCCTTCAACTCAAGCACCGCTCTGCTGGGCACCGCCGTCTCTGTCAAGCACCGCTCCGCTGGGCCCTCCATCTCAAGCACCGCTCCGCTGGGCACCGCCGTCTCAAGCACCGCTTCGCTGGGCCCTTCATCTCAAGCACCGCTCCGCTGGGCCCTTCATCTCAAGCACCGCTCCGCTGGGCACCGCCGTCTCTGTCAAGCACCGCTCCGCTGGGCCCTTCATCTCAAGCACCGCTCCGCTGGGCCCTTCATCTCAAGCACCGCTCCGCTGGGCACCGCCGTCTCTGTCAAGCACCGCTCCGCTGGGCCCTTCATCTCAAGCACCGCTCCGCTGGGCCCTTCATCTCAAGCACCGCTCCGCTGGGCCCTTCATCTCAAGCACCACTCCGCTAGGCCCTTCATCTCAAGCACCACTCCGCTGGGCACCGCCGTCTCTGTCAAGCACCGCTCCGCTGGGCCCTTCATCTCAAGCACCGCTCCGCTGAGCCCTTCATCTCAAGCACCGCTCCGCTGGGCCCTTCATCTCAAGCACCGCTCCGCTGGGCACCGCCGTCTCTGTCAAGCACCGCTCCGCTGGGCCCTTCATCTCAAGCACCGCTCCGCTGGGCACCGCTGTCTCTAAACTGCTCTGCTGGGCCCTTCCTGTCAGGCACCGCTGGCCCATTGGCAGTGCCGGTTCTGTGTCGAGCAGGGCTTCACAAAGCACTCTGGCCACCATGCCTCCTCCATGACCAGTGGAGTCTGTAATCCACCTGATGGACTGTGGCTTTGCACTTCCCAAGATACAGCAGTGGCCAAGCCACCCACTGTATAGACTTGAGAGACTGTGGCTTTGCACTCCCCAGGATGGAACAGTGGGCAACCCACCCACTGTATAGACTTGAGAGACTGTGGCTTTGCACTCCCCAGGATGGAACATTGGGCAACCCACCCACTGTAGAGACTTGAGAGACTGTGGCTTTGCACTCCCCAGGATGGAACAGTGGGCAACCCACCCACTGTAGAGACTTGAGAGACTGTGGCTTTGCACTCCCCAGGATGGTACAGTGGGCATGGAGGCCCCTCGTGGATCTGACGTCGTGGACTCATGTGGCTGAGGTGCCCCCCCTTCCCTTCCCCCTGAGGTGCCTGTAGTTTTATCATCTGATGCCCCAGCAGTGTTCTCCCCAATGGTATCTGGTCTCGTGTGTGGGCTTTGCCCATGTGTTTGTGCACATTGGCCCACGAACGATGGAACTTTGGCAAAATGTGCAGGACTTATAGCCTATGTATATATTTTTAACTATGTTCTTTATTTAATATGTATATTTCATCTTTCATAATTCACATTACTTCATTTGAGCTATAATATACTTCTAATTTGATGATCATATTATTTTGTCTTTGCATTATTCCGGGGGGTTTGGGGGTGTCACTCTGACTTGTTGCTCTGCATTGGTGTGTAGGTATTTGGGGTGGGGGGGTGGGTGTATCGCGTATGTGTGTGCCCGTGACCTTTTCTCCTCCCCCCTCCCCTGTGTCGTAGGTGCAGTACTCACCGTTGTCGTCTGCGCCGGCGTTCGGGCTCTTGGTAGAAGAGCAGGTAGACAATAGCTGGTAGGATGTTTAATTCGGGTTCCATGCTGTCCAGATTCCTCGTGGAGTGTGTATAGGTGAGTCTTTTCCCGTTCGTAGTCTGTTTCCGCTGTGTTTTTATCGGCGGGGCTCCCGCCCCGGAAATGGTGGCGGATTGGTGAGTTGTGATAGGGTGGGTGGTACATTGTCTGCCGCCTGCCTGTTGGCGGTGACGGCCGCGCTGTTTGTTTGTCCCGCCGTGGCGGTCGGAGTGTTAAAGTGGTGGGCTGTGTTGGCGGTTCCCGCCAGGGTCAGAATTCAATTTTTTTGACCGCCTGCCTGTTGGCGGTTTGGCCGCCGCTTTATCACCGACCGCCAGGGTTGGAATGACCCCCATAGTCCTCAGTATCTGCTTTGATTGTGGGCCACCAGAAAGAGTGAAGCAGGAGCTCTTGAGTAGCATTCATTCCGCGATGACCTGCGATGGGGGCGTCGTGGCACATACGTAGGGCTTCTGTCTGGACTATCTTAGTAGGTAGAAACAGGGCTTTTTTGTAATAATAGTATTCCTGATCTTTATGAAGCTGCGGCCGTAAATTGTTCATTTCAGTTATTTCAAGGTTGGAATATTCAGTCTTAACCTTGTCTAGGAATGTCTGTACTAGGCCAATGCTCTTATTATTTTCAAATAGGTTTTGTACAGGAGAATTGCTACACTCAGGGTAGCGACAGGACAGGGCATCTGCCAAGATATTCTGAGAACCAGGGATATATGTGATGTAAAAAACATATTGACTAAAAAAGAAGGCCCATCGAGCCTGCTGACTATTTTGGCACTGAAAGTTTCTCAAACACTGTAAATTCCGGTGATCTGTCCGTGCCTCAAAAGGTTCTTTCGATCCCATAAGAAAGTGCCTCCATTCCGTGCAAGCTGTCTTCAAGGCGAGTAGTTCTCGTTCTAACACCGAATAGTTACGTTCGGAGTCGGATAGTATGTGTGAGAGATAGAATACAGGATTCTCTAGCCCATCATCATCTTGTTTTTGTAGCAAGGCAGCCCGATTGCTCTTTCTGAGGCGTCTGTGACAACGATGAACTGTTTGTTGGTGTCTGGATGCCGTAGAATGGGGGCTTGAATGAAGGCCTTCTTTAGCTCTTGAAAGGCAAACTCAGCATCTTGGGTCCAACAAAAACCCTTCCTTAGATTGTCCTTCTTAAGGGTTTGTGTAATATAACTGGTTCTCTGGGCAAAGTCAGCTATAAACTGCCGATAGAAATTGGCCAATCCCAAAAAACACTGAGTTTCCTTGATGGAAGAAGGGGATGGCCAATCCAGAATGGCTTGAATCTTATCTGAATCCATGGTAACTCCTACTTGGTTAATGCAATACCCCAAGTATTTTACCTCAGTTTGGTCAAATTCGCATTTTTCTGGCTTGCAGAATAGATGATGTTGTCTAAGTCTTTCCAATACTTGGAGTACATGTTTAGTGTGTTGTTCTGGGTGGACAGAGAATATTAGAATGTCATCCAGATAGACAACAACAGTCTGGTGTAGAAGATCAGAAAAAATAGTGTCCATGAATCTTTGAAAGATGGAGGGAGCATTGGTTAGTCCAAAAGGCATCACCCGATATTCATAATGGCCGAAAGGTGTTTTGAAGGCTGTCTTCCATTCATCACCTTCCTTTATTCTTAAAAGATGGTATGTTCCTCTAAGATCTAACGTGGTGAATTTCTTAGCCCCTCTGACTGCTTCTAAGATGTCCTTAAATAGGGGCAGAGGGTAGCGATCCTTAACAGTAATCGTATTTAATCCTCTCAAGTCTATGCAAGGACGCAAGTCTTTCGTCTTTTTTGGTACGAAGAAGAGAGGAGCCCCTGCAGGTGAAGAGGAAGGGGCAATCAAACCACTTTGTACATTTTCCTCTAGGTATTCCTTGAGGATCTTTTTCTCAAGCTCGGTTAGAGAATACATTCGCCCAAAAGGAACCACGGCATCTGGTTCCAAAGGAATGGCGCAATTGTATTCTCTATGGGGTGGCAGTTCTGGTCTTTCTCGTTTCTAGAATACATCGGCATATTCTAGATAATGCTTGGGTACTCCTTGTAGGACGTTAATGGAACATCCCACCTTAGGTGGTGTGAGTAAGAGACTCTTCGAGGACCAATAGTTTCCTGCTAAATAACAATGCTGTTGGCAAAAGTGGGAGGAAAGAGAAATGGTTCTAGTTTCCCAATTAATGTAGGGATTATGCCGAGGTAGCCATGGAATCCCCAGGATCATTACGTGATGCGGTGAGGATATTAAGTCGAAGGAAATGTTTTCTTGATGTTTCCTGAACTGCAGACATAAGGTAGGAGTGGTATGCCGGACAGGTCCCGAGGCTAGGAGTGAACCATCCACCATGTGGACTTGTTCTGGTACTTCCTTAGGTATTTGCAGAATCTGTCTTTCCATGGCCCAGGTCTCGTCTAGATAGATACCACTGGCTCCACAATCCAGCAAGGCCAGTGCTCTTTCTTCACGGCCGTCTGTTAAGTGTAAGGTAACAGGTAAGAGGAAAAGAGCAGTTACTTCTTCCCTTGAGGAACAGATGGAAGGTATCTCGGAATATCCCGTTCTCACCCTTCTCATAGAGGATGGGAGTTGGCGTTTCCCAAGGGCTTGGCTGGACGGACGGGACAGGTACGAAGTAGATGACCAGCAGCCCCACAATAAAGGCAAAGTCCTTTTCTTCACCTGTTTTCCCGCTCACTAGGTGATAATGGCCCTCGTGCCATGTCAGTTTGCATGGGCTCTTCATCAGTAGTACCTTTAAGTTCAGAGCGAGTCTCCTCGGAGCGATGAGGAAGGACGCGGGACGATATCGAGTGTGATGGTATACCACTCTTTTTCTTCTCCACCCTTCGCTCATTTAGATGGTATTCTATTGCAAGGGTCAGATCCATTAAACCCTTGAGGTTCTCCACTCTGGCGGAGTGCAGTAGTTCGTCTTTGATGTCATCCCTGAGACCCCTGCGAAACAGGGTTACCAAAGTACGCTCCACCCAAGAGGTTTCAGCTGCTAACTGTCTGAATCGTGTGATGTATTGTAGGACGTCTTGATTTCCTTGTTGAATATTGCACAGAGCTTCTTCTGCTGAAGACTCCAGTCCAGGATGCTCAAACATTTGTTTAAAGGCAGCGACAAAGCTTGAATAATTAGACAGGCTGGGGTCGTTGCCTGTCACCAAAGGGGTTGCCCAGGCCAAGGCTGGGCCAGATAGAGCGCTGATCAAATATCCAACCTTAGTCTTGTCTTGCATGAACTGTGAAGGACGGAATGCGAAATAGACTGTCAAGGCATCCAGGAACTCTTGCAATTCTTTGGGGTCCCCAGAGAAGCGAGGTGTGTTTGCAGAGACAGTAGGAACATCTGTGGCTCTAGAGGCTAAGGCTTGTCGGAAAGCCGTATTTTCGGTACGTAGCTCTTGGAGTTCTTGGGCCTGTTGTTGGATCGTCAGGAGCAAGGTCTGACTTGTTGGTTCTGTACCCATCACAGGATTCTCCATGGTTCCGGTCAGCGACTGGAGTTTTGGGCGTTGCAATCTGTCACGATTCACCCTGGGATTACTGTTGACACTGGAGAGGGATGGTGAGCGGCCCCGGTTCATGCAAGTCCCGCTCTTGCCGAGGTAGGGGCAACCCCTTTCGGTAGCCTCGGTGCTGTTGACAATAGTAAGCCACAACAGTCCGTGCCCTCCAGAAGGAGTCCCAGAGGAAAAACCCCAAGGGGGAAAAAACCTCCAACAGGAACTCCCTGAAACAGAAGGAGGTCACAAGGATTTAGAATTCAAGATCCTGGAAATCTGGAAGACTGAAGACAGAACAAGAACGACTGGCGTCTCAAATGAAAACCAGCTGGAGCGTGACCACCACCGCTGAAGTGTTGCAACGCAATGAGAAGAAGAAAGGATTCCCCTTATATACCGCTAGACAGGAAGTGATAAGCAGGAAGAAGTTACACCACCATCTTGGCTTGGGAAGAAGCCATAACTAAAGCTAGAAAATATACCCCTGTACAAGAGGAACAGATGCATGCAGGGAAGAAGGGAAGTGCACAGCATGCTGGGAAGGAGAAGGCATGCTTTAAAACCATGCATGTCGAATGAGGAAAGCCCTAAGGTGTGTGGCAGTTGAGTAAAGCTAGGGGGGGAGGCCGAGACACCCTAGAACAGTGTGTACTATGCGCGCCGTGCGCAGCGAGAACCGCAACCCAATTCTGGGTCTCCGGCCCGCTGCGCTCTGATAACAATGCGCAGCCGGAGAAAAGGGCCGCCGTGGGCGCCTCGACCCTTGACCCATACCGCAGCTTCCCCCGCGGCATGGCCGCAGGCCGCCGCGGCTTGCTCCGTGGTTTGGCCGGGATGCGCTGCAGCGGCCCACGGCGCAACATCTCCAGGTCCAGGAATCCATTGTTGGTGTCTTGCAGTCTTGCTTGGTTTTTGGATAATCCTTTACCATGAATCCTAGTGTGTTCTGAGGAAACTTGCTGTACTTGACTTCTGTTTTCCAGGGCTCTGGGGTGGGATACTTTACTTACCTGTGGTGTTTTCCTACACTCACAGCACCCCTCTACACACTACTCTTGCCTAGGTGGGAAACCGACATTCGCATTCCACTATTTTAGTATATTGTTTGTGTTGCCCCTAGACCCATTATAGCCTATGGTGATTTTCTTTGTTTGCACTATTTTATGACTGTTTACTTACCTGATTTTGGTTACTGGTGTATATTTTGTGTATAATACTTACCTCCTAAGGGAGTATAGCCTCTAAGATATTTTTGGCCTTGTGTCACTAAAATAAAGTACCTTTATTTTTGGTAACACTGAGTATTGTCTTTCTTGTGTGTGAGTACTGTGTGACTACAGTGGTAATGCAAGAGCTTTGCATGTCTCCTAGTTCATCCTTGGCTTCTCTGCCTACAGCTACATCTAGACAGCCTGGCTTCTAGAGACTGCCTACATTTCACTAATAAGGGATAACTGGACCTGGTATAAGGTGTAAGTACCTTAGGTACCCACTACAAACCAGGCCAGACTCCTCATTGGTGGTGCAGCGGTGGGATAAGTACTTGCAATTGCCTTATCACTCTGTCAGTGGTGCTTTCAATAAGAAAGTGTACTCTAGTAAAAGTCTAAAACTTCAATAAAGTTAGATAAAGTAGGTCTTCTTCTATTCCCAACTTAATTCTAACATTTTCTATCACTATGGTCCTCATTATGACACTGGCGGTAAATCCCACTTACCGCCACGCTGACGGGCGCCTACTTACCGCCGTCCTGGCGGATATCCGTTCACCATATTATGACACACACACACCAATCCGACAGAATACAGCCACATACACAAATCTGCCAGAACAAAGGTCAGTGATAAACTGGCGGTCCCAAAACCCACACCATTACTCCAACAGAACAACACCCATCACGACACACGAATCACCATGGCGGACATTCAATGGCGGTAAACCATTGGCGGTACGTACTGACGTGCTCACAATGGACACCTTCAGACAAAACAACAACACATTGGACAATTCAAACAACACACACCTAACACCCATGCACACAACACACCAACACACCCACACCACTATAAAACACACACCCACGTTACCCACAACCTCTAACGAATACAAATCATTGACACAAGACTGACACCAAGACGACTGCGACAACTAGAGCCACTCACCACTCACACCCATACACCCCTCAAGCACTCCACATCACACACCCCATTCACATTACCCAACATACCCTCACCGCCACACATTGCACAACACCCATGGCACCACAAAGGCACCCCCGTTTCACTGAGGAGGAGTTAAGGGTCATGGTGGAGGAAATCATCAGGGTAGAGCCACAACTATTTGGAGCACAGGTGCAGCAAATATCAATAGCAAGGAAGATGGAGCTACGGCAGAGAATAGTGGACAGGGTCAATGCTGAGGGACAGCACCCAAGAACAAGGGACGACATCAGTAAGAGGTGGAACGAACTACGGGGGAAGGTACGTTCCATAGCAACAAGACACCAGCTTGCTATATAGAGGGCTTGTGGTGGACCCCCAACCCGTCCCCAACAACTCACAGCATGGGCGGAGCAAGTCTTCCCAATACTGCATTCTGAGGGCCTGGCTGGAGTCGGAGGAGGACTGGACTCTGGTAAGTCAACCTTCAACAATTATCATCCCCCATACCTGCATGGACACTCATCACTAAAGCCTGCACAGCATAGGGAAACTAACTATATACCAACATACACAAGTAAAAGCTGGCAGGGCAACACCAACCATAGAGGGGAAGCAAGGGATATACAATATGTCATACACATGAAGCATAATGCATCATTTACATCCACACAGGTACCCCTGCCAATGTCACTGGAGAGGAGGTGCCATCACTATCCAGTCCCCCAACAGAAGAGGCCCACAGTGATGACAGTAACTCTGGTCCTCAGGATCTGAACAATGTACCTGGCCCATCAGGGACCACTGGACAGCCGGTCCCTCAATCCCAGTCACAGACCACCACAGAGCCTCCCCCATCAGGAACCAACATCACAGACCCCACCCAGCGTCCCCAAACCTCTGTCTCCAGGACACGTCAATCAGAAGTGAGGTCGTCTGTACAGGGACCCCAGGCTACACCTCACACACAAGACAATCAGGGACCTAGGGTCAGTGGCAGTGGGCACACAGTTCAGGGGACAGAGGCACAGGCCAACAGGGTCACTGGGAGGACTACTGTGTGCCAGGGGGAGGATAGGACCAGGGAACCGACTCTCCGGAAGGAGCTCTCCAAGATCCTTGAAGCCTATCAACATTCCCAGGACATGATGGGCCAGATCCTAGACAACGTGCAGGGGAACAGGCGACTGCAGGAGGGACAGTATCAGGGGATGAGGGAGCACTTACAGGCCATCAACAACACCCTGATCTCCATAGCAGGGGTGCTGGTAGACATGGCCAACATTATGAGGGAGGCAGTGTCACACCAGCGGGCCCCTGTCACTAGCCAGTCATCTGAACAGCCCTCCATTTCCACTGCCGCTAGTGGACAGGAGGCCCGGTCACAGGACCAACAGGCCACCAGCACCCCTCCCCCAGCAGAAGGTGAATCACCCTGCAAACGTTCCCTGTGACCCAGACAGAAGCCAGAGACACTTGCCAAGACCACCACCAGGGTATTCGACTCTCCTGATTGTCCCCCTTGTCTCCC
Organism: Pleurodeles waltl; assembly: GCF_031143425.1. Taxonomy (NCBI): domain Eukaryota; kingdom Metazoa; phylum Chordata; class Amphibia; order Caudata; family Salamandridae; genus Pleurodeles; species Pleurodeles waltl. The sequence goes on from NC_090444.1 coordinate 855,347,179, forward strand.
ACTCAGTCACCTTGTCCATCTTGAACTGCCATTGCTCCCCTTCCTATGTCCCCGTGGACAATGCACCTGTTCTACGACCAGACTGGAACAATACCCTGGACTTTCTTCCATCATCACCCCATCCCATTGCACTTTCCCCTCTATATATTAGCACTACAATAAACACCCTTTGATAAAAATTGACTTTGAGTATGTCATGTATTTCAAATATGTATTGATTGAAACAGCTACAACCGTTGCAAATGAACTGTATATAGAATGAAAATAATTAATGACCTGTAGCTGGCTGTTATGATCACACCAGGAGTATTTGTCAAATCACCAACATCTGCAAAATTAATACTCAGAGATAACAGTAAGTGAGCAAAGAGGTGGGAAAAACCAGCATGCCAATGCCACACAGAATTCACTCAAAGTCATTGAAATGTAAAGTTGCACTGTCTCACCTGTGTTTCATTGGAAGTACTGACGGATTACATATGTTCTGTTGTCCACATCCTCATCCTCTGCCTCCTCATCCTCACTGTCCGCAGGGTCCACTGCTGCCACAAGGGCATCTCCAGTCTCCTCCTCCTCCAGAAAAGGTACATGGCATCTGTGGGCCAGGTTGTGCAGCATGCCACTCCTATCTGGCAGACCTTCTTGGGTATGTAGCACAGGGATCCACCTGTCAGATGGAGGCACCAGAACCTGGTCTTCAGGAGGCCAAAGGTCCTTTCAATGATCCTTCTGGTTCACCCATGTGCCTCATTATAACGTTCTTCTGCCCTTGTACTAGCATTCCTCACAGGGGTCAGCAGCCATGATAGGTTTGGGTAACCAGAGTCACCTGCAAATATTGAGGGAAAACATTTAGCCACACACTATACTATATGGCCAGCACCATAGGCATACACCAACATATACTGGGTGGGAACCAGGGCTCACCTATTAGCCACACCCTGTGCCTCTGTAGTTGGGACATCACATTTGGGATGCTGCTATTCTTCAGGACAAAGGCATCATGCACCAACCTAGGATACTTAGCATTGACGTTGGAGATGTATTGGTCCGCCAAGCACACCATCTGCACATTAATGGAGTGGAAACTCTTACGATTCCTGAACACCTGTTCATTCTGGCATGGGGGGGACAAATGCAATATGTGTTCTGTCAATCGCACCAATTATATTGGGGATATGTCCCTTTGAATAGAATCTGGCCTTCACAGTGGCCAAATTCTCAACCTGGGGGAATGCAATGTAGCTGCACATGTGTTTTATCAGGGTAGACAACACTCTTGTCAGCACTACTGAGAACATTGGCTGTGACTTTCCTGCTTCCAAGGCCACTGTCACTTGGAAAGAACCAGTTGCCAGGAAATGGAGAACTGATAGCACTTGCACAAGAGGGGGGATCCCAGTGGGGTGCCGGATAGCAAATTTCAGGTCAGGCTCCAGTTGGGCACACAGCTCTGTAATTGTGGCCCTGCCCAGTCTATAGGTGAGTATTATGTCCCGGTCCTCCAGTGTAGCCAAGTCCACCAGGGGTCTGTACATGGGGGTATGTCTCTATCTCCTATTCATCCTGAGCGGTAGGTGTAGGAAAGTACCATCTTTCTTGGCATGTTACCCCCATTTTTGCCTGTATGTCAGTATGTTTTTGCCTGTCTTACTGGGATCCTTCTGGTCAGGACCCCAGTGCTCATAGTTTATGGCCTAATATGTGTATGTTTATAGTGCTTAACTGTGTCACCCAGGCTCTGCTAATCAGAACCTCAGTTCTTATGCTCTCTCTGCTTTTAAATTTATCACTATAGGCTAGTGACTTCATTTATCAATTTCAATTGGCACACTGGACCTCCCCTTATAAGTCCCTAGTATGTGGTACCTAGGTACCCAGGCACTGGGGTTCCAGGAGATCCTTATGGGCTGCAGCATTTCTTTTGCCACCCATAAGGAGCTCAGACAAACCCTTTGACCAGACTGCCACTGCAGCCTGCTTGAAATAGTGCACACATGATTTCACCGCCATCACGTATATGTCTAACCTTCACTTGCTGAAGGTTAGATGCAAAGTTACAAAGTGTGAGGGCACCCTTGCACTAGCAAAGGTGCCCCCACATAGTTCAAGGCCAATTTCTGGAACTTCGTGAGTGCGGGGACGCCATTACACGTGTGCACTACAAATAGGTCAATACCTATATGTAGCTTCACAATGGTAACCCCGAATATGGCCTTGTAAGGTGTCTAAGATCATGGCATTGTCCCCCATTCCAAATCTGGTATTGGGGAGCCAATTCCATGCATCCTGGGGGCTCCACTATGTACCCCCAGTACTGCCAAACCTGCTCTCTGTGGCTTGCAATGTAGCTAAAGCTTCTGCCACCTCACAGACAGGGTTCTGCCCTTCTAGGGTCTGAGCAGCTCAGTCCCAGGAAGGCAGAACAAAACATTTCCTTTGGGAGGAGGGTGTTACACCCTCTTCATTTGGAAATAGGTGTAACAGGCTGGGGAGGGGTAGCCTCCCCCAGCCTCTGCAAATGCTTTGAAGGACACAGATGGTGCCCTCCTTGCATAAGCCAGTCTACACCGGTTCAGGGACCCCTGTCCCTGCGATGGCGCTAAACTGGACAAAGGAAAGGGGAATGACCACTCCTCTGTCCATCACCACCCTAGGGGTGGTGCTGAGAGCTCCTCCAGTGTGTCCAAGACTTCAGCCATCTTGCTTTCCAAGGTGTGGGGACACTCTGGCCAGTGCCAGCAGGTGACATCAGAGACCCCTCCTGATAGTTCCATGCCTGTTAAGGTAGCCAATCCCCCTCTTAGGGCTATTTCGGGTCTCTCCTGTGGATTCTCTTCAGATTCTCCAGCAGTAATCCTCTGCAAGTACTGCTTCATCCTCTGACCTCGGATCAACCGCAGCCTGCTCCAGGACCCGCTGTTACAGCAACAAAGTATCTGCAAGGAATACTTTTCCTCTGCAACTTCAGCTCCTGCCAGCAAACTGCAACAGCTTCCACGGTGTGCACGCTCTGAGGACTCCCTGTCTTCACCCTGCACCAGAAGGACTGAAGAAATCTCCCGTGGGGCGACGGAGTCACTCCCCTGCTGAAGCAGGCTCCTTCTAAGTCGACGACCCATTCTCTTGGACTCCTCACCTGACGACGAGCCTGCTCCTCGGAACACAGAGGGTAGACTCCATCGACACAGACTGTCCTGAGGTCCTGCTGTCGCAATTTGGAGGAGGTAAAACCTTGCCTTCCCCCAGACCGACAGTACCCCTGTGCACCACGTCTTCTTCACCTCCTGAGGCCTATGTGCACTATTTGCAAAATTCCTTTATGCACAGCCTGCCCCAGGTCCCCAGCACTCTATCCTGTGACGCTCAACTCGCTGAGTTGATCTCCGGAGGCTATCTGATGCTTGAGGGCTCTCTGAAGTGCTGAGAAACCCCTCTCCCTCCTCACACAGATTTGAGGCCCCCAGGTCCCTACTGGATCCAGATAGCACCTACTTGATGCAAAACTTGACTTTGCCAAAACCAAGGTTTGTTGGAGGAATCCAGTGCCAAAACTCGCCTGCATCCAACTTCACGACGTGGGATATCCAGTGCATCATGCAGAAGCTTGCTGACATCTTCGTAGGGTGCATTTCTGCAGTCTTCGTCCAACTGGGGACTCTGCTTTTGCACCGTCTTCTGGGTTGGCAGAGGCTCCTGTCCTTTCTGGAACTTCTTTTGACTTCTGGACTTGATCTCCTTCCTTTGCAGGTCTTCAGGTCCAGGAATCCACCATTTGATGTTTGCAGACTTGGTTGGTTCTTGCAATAAATCTAATCACGACTTGTATGTCCGAAGGAAACTTGCAGTACTTTACTCCTGCTTTTCTGGGTCGGGTGGGGTAATTTACTTACCTTTACTGTATGCTTACTCTCCCAGCGATTCTGCACACACTACACTTGTCTAGGGGGGTATTCATGATTCGCATTCCACTTTCTTTGTATATGGGTTGTGTTGCCCGTAGACCAATTTTCTCCCATTGCATTCTATAGCATTTCCTACTGTGTGCACTATCCTATGTCTAATTACTTGCCTTCTTGTTTGCTGACTCTTTCCGGGGTGGGACTACATCACCCAGGCTCCTCTGCTGATATTGCGCTGTTAAAGCGCAGGCCAACCCCCGCTGGGCGGGTCGTGCTTCTTGTTTGCTGACTCTTGTCTGGGGTGGGACTACATCTCCCAGGCTCCTCTGTTGCTATTTGTAGGAGGCTGGACTGGCTTGTAGTGAGTACCAAGGGGTACTTGCACCTTGCACCAGGCCCAGTTATCCCTTATTAGTGTATAGGGTGTCTAGCAGCTTAGGCTGATAGATAATGGTAGCTTAGCAGAGCAGCTTAGGCTGAACTAGGAGACGTGTGAAGCTACTACAGTACCACTCAGTGTCATATGCACAATATCATAAGAAAACACAATACACAGTTATACTAAAAATAAAGGTACTTTATTTTTATGACAATATGCCAAAGTATCTTAGAGTGTACCCTCAGTGAGAGGATAGGAAATATACACAAGATATATATACACAATAGCAAAAATATGCAGTATAGTCTTAGAAAACAGTGCAAACAATGTATAGTTACAATAGGATGCAATGGGGAAACATAGGGATAGGGGCAACACAAACCATATACTCCAAAAGTGGAATGCGAACCACGAATGGACCCCAAACCTATGTGACCTTGTAGAGGGTCGCTGGGACTATTAGAAAATAGTGAGAGTTAGAAAAATAACCCTCCCCAAGACCCTGAAAAGTGAGTGCAAAGTGCACTAAAGTTCCCCTAAAGACAAAGAAGTCGTGTTAGAGGAATAATGCAGGAAAGACACAAACCAGCAATGCAACAACTATGGATTTCCAATCTAGGGTACCTGTGGAACAAGGGGACCAAGTCCAAAAGTCACAAGCAAGTCGGAGATGGGCAGATGCCCAGGAAATGCCAGCTGTGGGTGCAAAGAAGCTTCAACTGGACAGAAGAAGCTGAGGTTTCTGAAGGAACGAAAAAGGCTAGAGACTTCCCCTTTGGTGGACGGATCCCTCTTGCCTTGGAGAGTCGTGCAGAAGTGTTTTTCCGCCAAAAGAACGCCAACAAGCCTTGCTAGCCGCAAATCGTGCGTTTGGCGTTTTTGGACACTGCTGGGGCCCAGAGGGGACCAGGAGGTCGCAAATTGGACCTAAAAAGAGAGGGGACGTCGAGCAAGAGAAAGAGCCCTCACTGAAGCAGGTAGCACCCGGAAAAGTGCCAGAAACAGGCACTACGAGGATGCGTGAAACGGTGCTCGCCGAAGTTGCACAAAGGAGTCCCACGTCGCCGGAGACCAACTTAGAAAGTCGTGCAATGCAGGTTAGAGTGCCGTGGACCCAGGCTTGGCTGTGCACGAAGGATTTCCGCCAGAAGTGCACAGGGGCCGGAGTAGCTGCAAAGTCGCGGTTCCCAGCAATGCAGCCCAGCGAGGTGAGGCAAGGACTTACCTCCACCAAACTTGGACTGAAGAGTCACTGGACTGTGGGGGTCACTTGGACAGAGTCGCTGGATTCGAGGGACCTCGCTCGTCGTGCTGAGAGGAGACCCAAGGGACCGGTAATGCAGCTTTTTGGTGCCTGCGGTTGCAGGGGGAAGATTCCGTCGACCCACGGGAGATTTCTTCGGAGCTTCTGGTGCAGAGAGGAGGCAGGCTACCCCCACAGCATGCACAAGCAGGAAAACAGTCGAGAAGGCGGCAGGATCAGCGTTACAGAGTTGCAGTAGTCGTCTTTGCTACTATGTTGCAGGTTTGCAGGCTTCCAGCGCGGTCAGCAGTCGTTTCCTTATCAGAAGGTGAAGAGAGAGATGCAGAGGAACTCGGATGAGCTCTTGCATTCGTTATCTAAAGTTTCCCCAGAGACAGAGACCCTAAATAGCCAGAAAAGAGGGTTTGGCTACTTAGGAGAGAGGATAGGCTACTAACACCTGAAGGAGCCTATCAGCAGGAGTCTCTGACGTCACCTGGTGGCACTGGCCACTCAGAGCAGTCCAGTGTGCCAGCAGCACCTCTGTTTCCAAGATGGCAGAGGTCTGGAGCACACTGGAGGAGCTCTGGACACCTCCCAGGGGAGGTGCAGGTCAGGGGAGTGGTCACTCCCCTTTCCTTTGTCCAGTTTCGCGCCAGAGCAGGGGCTAAGGGGTCCCTGAACCGGTGTAGACTGGCTTATGCAGAATTGGGCACATCTGTGCCCAAGAAAGCATTTCCAGAGGCTGGGGGAGGCTACTCCTCCCCTGCCTTCACACCATTTTCCAAAGGGAGAGGGTGTCACACCCTCTCTCAGAGGAAGTTCTTTGTTCTGCCATCCTGGGCCAGGCCTGGCTGGACCCCAGGAGGGCAGCTGCCTGTCTGAGGGGTTGGCAGCAGCAGCAGCTGCAGTGAAACCCCAGGAAGGGCAGTTTGGCAGTACCAGGGTCTGTGCTACAGACCACTGGGATCATGGAATTGTACCAACAATGCCAGGATGGCATAGAGGGGGCACTTCCATGATCATAGACATGTTACATGGCCATATTCGGAGTTACCATGGTGAAGCTACATATAGGTAGTGACCTATATGTAGTGCACGCGTGTAATGGTGTCCCCGCACTCACAAAGTTCAGGGAATTGGCTCTGAACAATGTGGGGGCACCTTGGCTAGTGCCAGGGTGCCCTCACACTAAGTAACTTTGCACTTAACCTTTACCAGGTAAAGGTTAGACATATATACGTGACTTATAAGTTACTTAAGTGCAGTGTAAAATGGCTGTGAAATAACGTGGACGTTATTTCACTCAGGCTGCAGTGGCAGGCCTGTGTAAGAATTGTCAGAGCTCCCTATGGGTGGCAAAAGAAATGCTGCAGCCCATAGGGATCTCCTGGAACCCCAATACCCTGGGTACCTCAGTACCATATACTAGGGAATTATAAGGGTGTTCCAGTAAGCCAATGTAAATTGGTAAAATTGGTCACTAGCCTGTTAGTGACAATTTGAAAGTAATGAGAGAGCATAACCACTGAGGTTCTGGTTAGCAGAGCCTCAGTGAGACAGTTAGGCACCACACAGGGAACATATACATGCACACCTATGAGCACTGGGGCCCTGTGTGACAGGGTCCCAGTGACACATACATATAGGCCACAAACCTATGAGCACTGGGGTCCTGAACAGCAGGATCCCAGTGACACATAACAACCATACTGCAAACATAGTGTTTTCACTATGAGCACTGAGGCCTGGCTATCAGGATCCCAGTGAGACAGTGAAAACAGTGACAAACACCCTGGCATACACTCACAAACAGGCCAAAAGTGGGGGTAACAAGGCTAGAAAGAGGCTACCTTCTCACACTATTGTGCTATTAAAGCGCAGGCCAACACCTGCTGCGCGGGACGCGCTTCTTGTTTGCTGACTCTTGCCCGGGGTGGGACTACATCCCCCAGGCTCCTCTGCTGATATTGCGCTATTAGAATACAGGCCAATACCCGCTGCGCGAGACGCGTTTCTTGTTTGCTGACTTTTGCCTGGGGTGGGACTACATCCCCCAGGCTCCTCTGCTGATATCGCGCTACTAAAGCGCAGGCCAACACCTGCTGCCCGGGACGTGCTTCTTGTTTGCTGACTCTTGCCTGGTTTTGGGACTACATCCCTTACGCTCCTCTGCTGATATCACGCTATTAAAGCACAGGCCAACACCCGCTGCGCGGGACGCGCTTCTTGTTTGCTGACTCTTACCCGGGGTGGGACTACATCCCCCACGCTCGTCTGCTGATATTGTGCTATTAAAGTGCAGGCCAACACCCACTGCGCGGGACGTGCCTCGTGTCTTCGCCTGTTATCGCCCGATAGAGTCTGGGTTGGGTACATCTCTTTGATTTTTAGAAGTAAGTTATTTATGGAAGCTAACTCCAGGTCTTACCTATTGTTATTTTACTTATAATTCCTGCTGCTTCAGGATGGGGAAACGCAAAGCTGTGGATGTTCCTGCACCGTTGAGTGGTATAAAAATATAAAAAAAACGGTAAAGTAATCAAATGAGCTCTTTAACTCATAAAGGAAATAATCCCCTAGACGATATGATATACTGTCTGACTACAGCATTGTGCAGTGACATGGGCGCTGCATCTTGTTGGTGATTCTCCCTTGGGGGATGAGGCTCCCCGCCTCCCATTAAGTCCGGTGGTTACGGTGGTTTACAACATACCGTTTATAAATCGGTTAAGGCCCCTGGCGGAGGAAGGGGGGTTCTCTGTCTGTGTTCCACATATACAGCCTAGAGCAGGTATAGATGATAATGCCATGACCAACTTGCCCCTGGACACTGGTAGATCCTCACTGTATTATGGGGGAATCAGTTTGACCACTGCTCTTCAGAGGGTGGACGAAGTTAAGAGTTTGGTGCTACTGTTGATGGACATTCTAACGGGGGATCAGGCACAGAAGCATATGTGCAAGTGTCAGAGGTCAAACAGAGGTGGGAGTACCATCATGCCCTAATTTAGGTCGAGAGCAGGCACCCCTCCTTTGGGATCTGTTACTATTTCCACTCTAAAAAGTCTGTGTATACCTTGTGCAGAGGGATTCTAGCTTGTGCCTGCAACTGTAAGGCGGAAGCACAATATAGCCTCCAAAAATAGGAATCCCTCTGGGTCACAAAGGCCTATTAAAGTTCAGTTTACTGACTCTGTTAAGGACACTCGGGGGTGGTGACACCCAGGTGCCTGCTGGGTTTGTAAGCTCTACTGCACATTTTACTAAGTCTAATGATGCTGTATACTAGGCTGGCACAATTCTGCCAGCTTTTACGGAACGGGGTCAAGGATTGAGGAGGAGCAAAGGATGCACCATTTATATGGCTGAGGTACCTAAACTACCCTCTGGCACTTTGGAAACCCATGATTCCCTGATAAAAAAGGTTATTTATTGGTTACGTGTCCAGCACAATTGCCTTTCCGTCATTCGCACTGATATTCTCGAGGTGGGCAGACATAGTCAACCTGGTTCAAATTTTGATTTGATTTTCATTCATTTTGTAGACAGGTTGTTGATGGACAAACTTATGGATTTTGAATTATGTACCTGTCACCTTAGGGATTTGAGAGGGGTTGGCATCAGATTCGTATCCCTTCCGTCCACCGCCCGTTCACTTACACCCCCTGATGGCTTAGCTTCTACACAAAAGTGTGCTTTAGTTCCTGTAGTAAAATCCTCTCATATACCACCAGTAACTGATTGACAAAACAGCCCCAACCTCGTTTTGGAGGTTAAATCAGGAGTACCCGATGAGGATATATATCACAGGGAGGCTCAGCGTTCCAGGCCTAGATTGTGGCAACTAGCTCGGAATTATCTATAATGTCCTGGAACTTAGTGGGGCTTGATAGGAAGACAGGTGACCCTGAATGGGTCAACTACATTTATATGTAGGACATTTGCCTTTTCCAGGAGACTTGGGTCGAGCACCAAGTTTATATAGATGGGTTTTTATCATACTGTGTTGCGGCTAAGCCCGCAGAGAAGGGGATAGGTCGTGCTAAAGGGGGCCTACTGATATTTTTAAATATGAAATTACAGTGTGATCATTCTGTATTAAAAATAGATTCACCCGATTTATCAGGAGTACAACTCATATTTGATCGAGATTTTAAGGTTACCATAATTAATGTATATGCCCGGTCGATCCCACGGAGATTAGAGTCTCAAGCCCTAGTGCAGCTGTCTGAATTATTGGATACTTGGCATCCTTTGACAAATTTAGTGGTTGCAGGAGATATGAACTGTACCTTTGAACCCTCTTGTTTAAGTAGTGATTTAACGGATGAAGAGGATGAATTTTGGGGTATTCCACAATTAATGAATAAGCAACAGTGTACTCGTTCCTGTGCTGCTTCCCAGTTGGCATCCTTATGCCTTAAATATGGACATAGGCCCTGTAATGGCCGTACTCCCTCTGATTTGAGCACTGTCCCTACCTTTAAGCGAGGTCAGTCCTCTAGTGTAATTGATTATTTCCTAGTGGATGTTAGGTTATGGCCCTTCTTAAAAGATATGAAGATGGATTCACGTCATGAGAGTGATCATAATCCCCTGCTCCTTGCCTTACACAGTGGCGTATTTAGGAGATCACAGAATGACCATCGTACTGTGGTCCCAGCACCACTGTTGGATAATAACCATACTCGTGTCTGCTGGCCAAAGTGTTGCCTAATCCTTACTTGATTAATGGAATTTATCAATTGTTTGTTGATGTTGTGGTCGTTTATGAGGACTATGAAGTTAATAACATTCCTATTCTTAGTATTCATGAAGATATGTTGAAGAAACTGCAGAGTTTTTTTTTATAGAAGGACCACCACTAAGCTTTCTGTCGACAACTCTCAAAATAATGTGTGGTTCAGTAAGGATTGTTCCAAGGCCAAGTTAGCATTCCAAACAGCTATTATAACATGCTGTCAGGGGGCGATAAAATCAGCTAGATTTGCCTATAATAAGACCATAGCACAGGCAAAGAAAAGTTGGGAAGATACAACCTGGCAAAACATGCTTGATGCAATAAAACATAATGACAATGTGACATTTTGGAAGCTGCTGTCAAACAGACAAAGAGGGGACAAGAGTACTATTTGCAATCATATGCAACCTGAGAGTTGGGTGAACCATTTTTCCAAACCCTATGCCTTACCTTGCAATTTCTCAATTTATGAAACTCTTCCTCAGCAGCCGGTTAGAAAGAACTATTTACCTGACGATCTAGGAATACATTCCCCTATTTATGAAGATTCAATTATTTTTACTTTGGAGGAAACTACAGCAGCGATTAATTCCCTAAAATCTGCTAAAGCGCCAGGCCCAGATAAGATACCGGGGGATCTCTATAAATCCGAACCAGTAATATGGTCCTGGTATATAAATGTGATCTCAAATAAGATTGCAGCTGGGGGCCCAATTCCGAGTACCTGGAAAGGGGCTGAAATAATTCCCATCTATAAAAAGGGTGATGTGAGCTCCCCTGTAAACTAGACCTATTAGCCTTATTGACAATCTTCAGAAAATGTTTGCTAAACAGCTTTTGGAAAGGCTATTAAGTTGGGTCCAAGACCATGAGGTGTTATCCCCACTCCAGGCGGGTTTTCGCCCAAAAAACAGTACAGTAGATCAGGTTTTCAGGCTGATGCTTTTATATTGGAAATATGTAGTCCTTGCCAAGCAAAATGTATATGTTGTTTTTGTGGACCTTCGGTCTGCTTTCGATACGGTCCCTAGAGAAAAACTATGGGAAGTGTTGCATAGCATGGGTACTTCTACCAATATAATCCATCTATTACAACGGCTAAGCAAGAATACATATGCCCAGGTGAAATGGGGTAAAAAAGGAGAATTAACAGACCATATCCCCATTCAGCAGGGGTTTAGTCAAGGATGTGTTTTGGCCCCAACTTTATTTACCTTATTTATAAACGAAGTGGTACAAGTTTTGTCTCTTTGCCAGAATGATGCCCCCTCTTTTAATGCACAGAAAATCCCTTTATTACTCTTTGCAGATGATTCTCTCCTCATCTCTAAGACCCCAATGGGTCTTCAGACTCTTGTTGACAGGTTCAAAATATATTGTGTAGATTATGGCCTAGAATTGAATATTAGTAAAACTAATTTATGGATGTTTAGTTCTGTATCAATTAGGAAGGCAACGTCAGTAAGGCGAGTTCAATAGTCTACTTGGGAGTGAGGATTTTAAATAACTTACAATGGGAGGATCAGATTAGTAAAAGTGTGGCACTTCTTCAGCATAGGGCAGGTGCTATCCTGCTTTTTATAAAAGCACTGTAACAAAAGCTGTTTCTCCGGCCACTAAGATCTACTCGGCAAAGGCGCAGGGCGCAGCAGCCTATGGTGCCGAGGTGTGGGAGTTTTGTAACACCAATAGATTGTGGGTGAAAACAGCTTTGCTCTGGCACTATTTGCATGCCCTCGTAGCACAACCTTGATCCCGGTTTTTCTGGACCTCAGGTTTAACCGTATCTCTGATCTGATAGCTCTGACACCCTTACTTTTTTGGGTAAGGATCTGGACCACACCTGAGCTCGTTACATACAGGAATTCTCTTCTTGACCTCTTAAAAAGACTGAATGCAGTTTCTATCCCGTGGTTCAGGTATGTGTCAAAACATTTTTGTTCCTTGGGGCTTCCCACAGAATTTAGGGAAGACCCACAAATCGTTTTTGAAATCCGTTTACTGGTCTTACGTAAGAAACAATCTTCTCTTTTGTACATCACATGGTGGGATGACTAATCAATTTCTTGATTTCAAGTGGTATCCCCAGTTTGAATCTTATTTGGACCTTATACCTGATTTTTTGGGTAAAACTTTGTACGCTCGTTTCCGATTTGAGTGTGTACTGCTGTTGTCTTTAACCGGCAGTTGGAGATTATCATCAACATCTGGTCTATGTCCTGCCTGTTGTGACAGTATTGAATCTGTTGAACATTTTATGTTTTTCTGCCCGGCATATACCATTCCCTGGCGTAAGTGGATTTGTACATGGGCATAAGACAATGTCGTACTGTTTTAATGATTTTGAAAAGTGATACTTCAATTATTTTAATTTCTGTGGTTAGCAAGTTCCCTGTGGCTGCCTGGCATATACACACTTGTCTTCTAAAAATCTTTTTTAAATGCTTTGTAAATAAGTATGTTTTGGATAAGGAGTGGGAGGTTTTATATTTTATTGTAATTGTTGATTGATTTTCAACTCCCTCTATGTTTAAATTATTTATAATTTTTTTCTTCTCTTTTATCCAATCCATGATCTCTTAAATTGTTTATGGCAGTGGTTCCCAACCTGTGGTCCGGGGACCCCTGGGGGTCCGCAAAGCCTTCTCAGGGGGTTTGCGAGAGCCTAGAAAATGATAAAATATTAAATAATATTGACAAATTAGGTCCTCAGCTTCCAGTAATGACTCAGGCGGGGGTCCCCGGATTCCCATGATGATTCAGTGGGGGTCCCCGGGTTCCATTAAGGTTAAAGTGGGGGTCCACAAAAATCAAAAGGTTGGGAACCACTGGTTTATGGTTTTTGCTTTGATGGTTATGTTGACTGAATAAAGCTTGTTTTATTACACATACACAACTAACCATTACTTGCCTTATTGTGGTGTCTAGTGTATATATTGTGTATAATACTTCATCCAGAAGGAGTATTGCCTCTAAGATATTTTTGGTACTGTGTCACCCAAATAAACTACCTTTATTTTTGGTAACACTGAGTATTATTACTAGTACTATTTCACGCAGGCTGCAATGGCAGTTCTGTGTAAGGGTGTGTCGGAGCTCCCTATGGGTGGCAAAAGAAATGCTGCAAAAACTGGACAAAGGAAAGGGGAGTGACCACGCCCCTGTCCATCACCACCTTAGTGGTGGTGCCTAGAGCTCCTCCAGTGTGTCCCAGACTTCAGCCATCTTGCTTTGCAAGGTGTGGGGGCACTCTGGAAGGCTCTGAGTGGCCAGTACCAGCAGGTGGCTTCATTGACACTGCCTGATAGGTCCATACCTGTTAAGGTAGCCAGTCCCCCTCAGGGCTATTTAGGGTCTCTCCTGTGGGTTCTCTTCAGATTCTACTTGCAAGTTTCCAGCAGGAATTCTCTGCAACTACTACTTCATCCTCTGACCTCGAATCAACTGCAGCCTGCTCCAGGAACCTCTGTAACAGCAACAAAGTATCCACAAGGGATACTTTTGTTCTGCAACTTCAGCTCCAGCCAGCAACTGCAGTAGTTTCCACGGCGTGTATGCTCTGAGGACTCCCTGTCTTCACCCTGCACCTGAAGGACCAAAGAAATCTCCCGTGGGATGATGGAGTCACTCCCCTGCTTACGCAGGCACCTTCTAAGTCGATGACCTGTACTCCTGGACTCCTCTCACAGTGACAAGTGTGCTCCTGGAAACATAGAGGATGGACCCCATCGACACAGACTGTCCTGAGGTCCTGCTTATGCAATTTGGAGGTGGTAAGACCTTGCCTTCCCTGAGAGAGACAGTACTCCTGTGCACCATGTCTTCTTCACCTCCTGAGGCCTCTGTGCACTATTTGTAAAATTCCTTTGTGTACAGCCTGGCCCATGTCCGCAGCACTCTATCCTGTGATGCTCACTCGCTGAGTTGACCTCCGGTGGCGTGGGACTCCCGTGGGTTCTGTCTGGCATCCTAAGGGCTCTCTGAAGTGCTGAGAGCCCCTCTTCCTCCTCACACAGAGTTGACACCCCTAGGTCCCTCCTGGGTCCAGCCAGCGCCATTTTGACGCAAAACACAACTTTGTCGTAAGCAAGACTTGTTGGCAACTTCCAACACGAAATCACGTCTGCATCCATCTTCACGTTGTAGGACATCCATTGCATCATGCAGGAACCCACTGGCATCTTCCTAGGGTGCATTTCTGCAGTCTTCATCCAACTAGGGACTCCTCTTTTGCACCCTCTTCTGGGTTGGCAGGGGCTCCTCTCCTTCCTGGAACTTCTTTCAACTTCTGGACATGGTCCCCTTCTTTTGCAGGTCTTCAGGTTGTGGAATCCAGCAGTTGTTGTTTGTAGACTTGGTTGGTTACTGCAATAATACATATCACGTGGTGTAATGTGTCCTAAGGAAACTTGCAATACTTTTCTCCTGCTTTTCTGGGCTCTGGGATGGGGTAATTTACTTACCATTATTTTATTCTTACTCTCCCAGTGATTCTGCACACACTACACTTGTCTAAGGGGGAATTCGCATTCCACTTTCCTATTATATGGTTTGTGTTGCTCCTAGACCTATTTTCTCCCATTGCATTCTATAGCATTTCCTATTGTTTGCACTATCCTATGTCTAATTACTTGCCTTATTTTGGTGCCTAGTGTATATATTGTGTAATACTCACCTCCAGAAGGAGTATTGCCTCTAAGATATTTTTGGTACTGTGTCAACCAAATAAACTACCTTTATTTTTGGTAACACTGAGTATTGTCTTCACTTGTGTATAAGTACTGTGTAACTTTAAGTGGTATTGCATAAGCTTTGCATGTCTCCTAGTTCAGCTTAATCTGTTCTGCTATAGCTACCTCTATCAGCCTAAGCTGCTAGAATACAAGTACTTCACTCATAAGGGATAGCTGGACCTGGTATAAGGTGTAAGTACCCAAGGTACCCACTACAAACCAGGCCAGCCTCCTATACACAGGACCCTGGAGGCAGAGTCCGCCTACCCTTAGAGCACCAGTGGGACAGAGGGCGAGGGGAGCACCACGGCGGAGACTGGAGGAGGGAACACAGACTCTGATACTTCCTCCGATGGGAGCTCCCTGGTGGCGGCGGACACCTCTGTGACCACCCCAGCTGCAGGTACAGCCATCACCCACCGTACCAGCACCGCCCTCCCAGTAGCCTCTCAGCGAGTTGCCCTTGCCCACACACCCAGGAGGGTGGGCATCTCCTTCGCACCGGTACCTCAGGCACTGCCCCAGTGAGCCCTGCTGCCCTGAGTGAGGAGGCTATTGACCTCCTGAGATCCATCTCTGTAGGACAAACAGCCGTTGTGAATGTCATCCAGGGGCTGGCAGCCCAGATGCAGCAATCTAATGCATTCCTTGAAGGCATTCACGGTGGATTGGCAGCCCAACAGAGATCGATTCAGGCTCTGGCCTCCTCTCTGATGGCAGCCATCAGTCCCTGTTTCTTCCATCCCCCCACCAACTTCCACTTCCCAGTCCCATTCCCCTCAACCCCAACCCATCCCAAGCACACAGGCAGACAAGCATGCACGCAAGACAACATCAAAGAGTGTTACAGGCAAACACAAGCACCACACTTCATCCCACTGGCACTCACACAAACACATTCACTTGCAGACACAACAACATCCACTATGTCTACTGTCTCCCCCCTCCTCCTCCTCCACCTCCCACCCAGGTACGTCCACACTCACACCTGCATGCATACCATCATCATCCACTACTAGCATCATCATCACACCAAGCAGAACACACACCTCACTGGCAGACACCTCCACAACATCCATGCACACATCCCGTGTCCTCTCCCACTGTGTCTTCCCCCCTCCTAAAGTACACAGACGCAAACATTCAGACACCGAACAGCCATCCACCTCACAACAGCATACAGCCCATGCACCTGTACCCAAATCCAGCAAACATCTCCAACTACCACTCCCTCATCCTCCACTCCCATTACTCCTCCCTTTTCCCACTCCAATGTCCTTTCCCAGACTGACCTCTTCCCCACCCTTCCACCCCACGTTCTGCACAAATGGGCAGGGTAGGAAGGACCCAGCCAAGCACCTCAGCCAAACAGTCCACAGGCCCAGTGGTAGCAGCACCTACTCGTGGTGGAAAGGATTCCAGGCCACAAATACTGAAGAGGAAGGAGCCTGCACCAGCCACAAAGAAGGGGAAGGAAACTGCACCAGCCACAAAGAAGGGGAAGAATCCTGCACCAGTCACAAATAAGGGGAAGGAGCCTGCCCCAGCCACCACAAAGAAGGGGAAGGAACCTGTACCAGCCACAAAGAAGGGGAAGAAGCCTGCACCAGTCACAAATAAGGGGAAAGAGCCTGCCCCAGCCACCACAAAGAAGGGGAAGGAGCCTGCACCAGCCACAAAGAAGGGGAAGGAGCCTGCACTAACCACAAAGAAGGGAAAGGAGCCTGCACCAGCAGCTGTCATGGAGCCCCCACTGCCAGCCGTGGTTGTGCAGCCATCAGAGAGTGAAGGGGCACAGCAAGAGCCTCACACAACCACCATCGCGTTGCAGCCATCAGAGGGTGCAGGGGCTGAGCAGAAGCATCCCACAACCACCACCACAGTACAGCCATCGGAGTGTGCAGGGGCTGAGCAGGAGCATCCCACAACCACCACCATAGTGCAGTCATCAGAGGGTGCAGAGGCTGAGCAGGAGCCTCCACAACAACCACCACAGTGCAGCCATCAACACCGGTGGACGCCATATAGTCCAGCCTCCAAGGGCTGCTGTGCGGCCCGCCCCCTTCAGAACCAGTGGTGTATTCACCCACTCGAGAGACTGTGGCCTTGCACTCCCCAGGACCAAGCACAGGGCATGTTGCCCCCTCCAGAACCAGCGGGCAAGTCACTCACCTGATAGACTGTGGCCTTGCACTCCCCAGGACCAAGCACAGGGCATATTGCCCCCTCTAGAACCAGTGGGCAAGTCACCCACCTGATAGACTGTGGCCTTGCACTCCCAGGACCAAGCACAGGGCATGTTGCCCCCTCCAAAACCAGTGGGCTTGTTTGCGCATCCAGCTGAGGTGCCCCCCCTCCTCCCCCTGAGGTGCCTGCCAATTTGCCAACTGATGCCCATGCAGTGTTCTCTCCGTACTGGGGCAGGATTTGAGTGGGGCTTTGGACTTTGCCCTGTGGCCATGTCGGCACTGTGAACTATGGACTGGGCAAATCTGATTGTTGAATTTATTGTTGGACTGATTAGAATCATTTTTGTAAATCCCTGTTGCCTTCGCATTATTCTGCAGATTTTCGTGATCAAATTGTTTTTGTAATGCATCTGGTTGTGTGTATGATGTGTGTGTGTCGGGTGTTTGTTGAGCGTGCCCAGAAGCCCTAGCAGCTGCAGTTCACGCAGTACACAGGATTATTGTCTGGCGTGAGGAGGCAAGGACTTACCTCCACCAAATTTGGACAGGACCACTGGACTGTCGGGGTCACTTGGATCCCACTCTTGTGTTCCAGGGACCACACTCGTCAAGATTAGAAGGGACCCAGAGGACCGGTGATGCAGAGGTTTGGTGCCTGCATTAGCAGGGGGAAGATTCCATCAACCCACAGGCGATTTCTTCTTGGCTTCCAGTGCAGGGTGAAGGCAGACAGCCCTCTGGCATGCACCACCAGGAAACAGTCGAGAAAGCCAGCAGGATGAGGCGCTACAATGTTGCTGGTAGACTTCTTGCTACTTTTTTGCAGTTTTGCAGGCTTCCTGAAGCAGTCAGCGGTCGATCCTTGGCAGAAGTCAAAGAGAGAAGTGCAGAGGAACTCTGGTGAGCTCTTGCATTCGTTATCTGGTGAGAAACCCACAGGAGAGACCCTAAATAGCCCTCAGAGGAGGATTGGCTACAGAGAGAGGTAAGCAGATTTCAGGAGGGGTCTCTGATGTCACCTGCTGGCACTGGACACTCAGAGGTCTCCATTGTGCCCTCACACCTCTGCATTCAAGATGGCAGAGGTCTGGGACACACTCGAGGAGTTCTGGGCAACTCCTCTGGGGAGGTGCTGATCAGGGGAGTGATCAATCCCCTTTCCTTTGTCCAGTTTCACGCCAGAGCAGGGCTGGGGGGATCCCTGAACCGGTGTAGACTGGCTTATGCAAGGAGGGCACCATCTGTGCCCTTCAAAGCATTTCCAGAGGCCAGGAGAGGCTACTCCTCTCAGGCCCTTAACACCTATTTCCAAAGGGAGAGGGTGTAACACCCTCTCTCAGAGGAAATCCTTTGTTCTACCTCCCTGGGACTGGGATGCCCAGGCCCCAGGGGGACAGAAACCTGTCTGAGGGTTGGCAGCGGCGGTTGCTGCACAGAAAACCCCGGAGAGCTAGTTTGGCAGTACCCGGGCTCTATGCTGGTGCCCCGGGGATGTATGGAATTGTCCCCCCAATACCAGAATGGTATTGGGGTGACAATTCCATGATCCTAGACATGTTACATGGCCATGTTCAGAGTTACCATGGTGACGCTACATATAGGTATTGACCTTTATATAGTTCATGGGTGTAATGGTGTCCCCTCACTCACAACGTCCGGGAAATTTGCCCTGAACAATGTGGGGGCACCTTGGCTAGTGCCAGGGTGCCCTCATATTAAGTAACTTTGCACCTAAACTTCACTAAGTGAGGGTTGGACATATAGGTGACTTATAAGTTACTTAAGTGCAGTGTAAACTGGCTGTGAAATAACGTGGACGTGGAATTGTCTGAGCTCCCTGTGGGCGGCACAAGAAATGCTGCGGCCCATAGGGATCTCCTGGAACCCCAATACCCTGGGTACCTAAGTACCATATACAAGGGAATTATAAGGGTGTTCCAGTGTGCCTATCAGAATTGGTAAAATTAGCCACTAGCCTGCAGTGACAATTTTAAAAGCAGAGAGAGCATACACACTGAGGTTCTGGTTAGCAGAGCCTTAGTGATTGTAGGAGGCTGGCCTGGCTTACAGTGGGTACCTTGTGGTACTTACACCCTGTGCCAGGTCCAGTTATCCCTTATTAGTAGAATAGATGTGTTTCTAGCAGCTTAGGCTGATAGAAGGGAGCTATGGCAAAGCAGCTTAGGCTGAATTAGGAGACATGCAAAGCTCCTACTATACCACTTACATCATATGGCACAATATCATAAGAAAACACAATACTCAGAGTTACTAAAAATAAAGGTACTTTATTTTTATGACAATATGCCAAAAGTATCTCAGTGAGTACCCTCACTTAGAAGGTAAGTAATATACACAAGTTATATGTACACAAACCCAAAACAGGTAAGTAACAGTGAGAAAAGTAGTGCAAACAATGTAGAATCACAGTAGGATGCAATAGGTAAACATAGGTCTAGGGGAAACACAAACCATATGCTCCAAAAGTGGAATGCGAATCACGAATGGAACCCAGACCTATGGGAGATTGTAGAGGATCGCTGGGACTGTGAGAAAACAGTAAATGTGTCCAAAATACCCCACCCCAAGACCCTAGAAAGTAGGAGTAAAGTTACACTACTACCCCAAAAAGACACAATAGTCGTGATAGGGGGATTCTGCAAGAACCACAAGCACCAGAAAAACACTAAAGGCAGATTCCTGGATGTGAGGACCTGCAAGGGGACAAAGTCCAAGAGTTGCGATAGTGTTCAGGGGGGACAGGAGCCCAGGAAACCCCGAATGAAGGTGCAAAATGGCTGCCTCCGGGTGGAAGAAGCCAAAGATTCTGCCACAACGAAAAGGGCTAGGAACTTCTCCTTGGGATGGAAGATGTCCCATGGCGTGCTGGATGTTGCAGAAGTGTTTCTACGCAGAAATACCGCAAACAAGCCTTGCTAGCTGCAAGGTCGAGGTTTTTGGTTGCTGCTGGGGACCAGGAAGTACCAGGATGTCGCCCCTTGGAAGAGGAGACAGAGGGGGCGCTCAGCAACTCAGAGAGCCCCCACAAAGGCAGGCAGCACCCGTAGAAGTACCAGAGCAGGCACTTGGAAGATCTGAGGACAGTGGTCGACTCAGAGTCACAAAGGAGGGTCCCACGACGTCGGAGTCCAACTCAGCGAGTTGGGCAATGCAGGAAGAAGTGCTGGGGACCCAGGCTAGGCTGTGCACAAAGGAAGTCCTGGAAAAGTACACAGAAGCCGGAGCAGCTGCAAATCACGTAGTACACAGGTTTGCTGTCTGGTGTGGGGAGGCAAGGACTTACCTTCATCAAACTTGGAATGAGGGACCACTGGACTGTGGGTCACTTGGATCCAGCTCCTGTGTTCCAGAGACCACGCTCGTCGGGATGAGATGGGACCCAGAGGACTGGTGATGCAGAAATTTGGTACCTGCGTTAGCAGGGGGAAGACTCCGTCAACCCACAAGAGATTTCTTTGGGATTTCCAGTGCAGGGTGAAGGAAGACAGCCCTCAGAGCATGCACCACCAGGAAGCAGTTGAGAAAGCCGGCAGGATTAGGCGCTACAATGTTGCTGGTAGTAATCTTGCTACTTTGTTGCGGTTTTGCAGGCGTCCTGGAGCAGTCAGCGGTCGATCCTTGGCAGAAGTCGAAGAGAGAAGTGCAGAGGAACTCTGGTGAGCTCTTCCAATCGTTATCTGAAGAATTCCCCAGAGGAGAGACCCTAAATAGCCAGGAAAGGAGGATTGGCTGCCAAGAAAGGAGGTTTGGCCACCAAGATGTGTAATGGTGTCCCCGCACTCACAAAGTTCGGGGAATTTGCCCTGAACGATGTGGGGGCACCTTGGCTAGTGCCAGGGTGCCCACACACTAAGTAACTTGGCACCCCACCTTCACCAAGTGAGGGTTAGACATATAGGTGACTTATAAGTTACTTATGTGCAGTGAAAAATGGCTCTGAAATAACGTGGACGTTATTTCACTAAGGCTGCAGTGGCAGGCCTGTTTAAGAATTGCCTGAGCTCCCTATGGGTGGCAAAAGAAATGCTGCAGCCCACAGGGATCTCCTGGAACCCCAATACCCTGGGTACCTTAGTACCATATACTAGGGAATTATAAGGGTGTTCCAGTATGCCAATGTGAATTGGTGAAATTGGTCACTAGCCTGTTAGTGACAATTTGGAAAGAAATGAGAGAGCATAACCACTGAGGTTATCCATCCATCCTCCAAAGGGGAAGTTTCTAGCCCTTGTCGTTCCTGCAGAATCCTCAGCTTCTACTGCCTAGTAGCAGCTTCTTTGCACCCACAGCTGGCATTTCCTGGGCATCCGCCCATATCCGACTTGCTTGTGACTTTTGGACTTGGTCCCCTTGTTCCACAGGTACCCTCGTTTGGAAATCCATCGTTGTTGCATTGCTGGTTTGTGTCTTTCCTGCAGAATTCCCCTATCACGACTTCTGTGCTCTTTGGGGAACTGTAGTGCACTTTGCACTCACTTTTCAGGGTCTTGGGGTGGGCTATTTTTCTAACCCTCACTGTTTTCTTACAGTCCCAGCGACCCTCTACAAGGTCACATAGGTTTGGGGTCCATTCGTGGTTCGCATTCCACTTTTGGAGTATATGGTTTGTGTTGCCCCTATCCCTATGTGTCCCCATTGCATCCTATTGTAACTATACATTGTTTGCACTGTTTTCTAAGACTATACTGCATATTTTTGGTATTGTGTACATATATCTTGTGTATATTTGCTATCCTCATACTGAGGGTACTCACTGAGATACTTTGGCATATTGTCATAAAAATAAAGTACCTTTATTTTTAGTATATCTGTGTATTGTGTTTTCTTGTGATATTGTGCAAGTGACACTAGTGGTACTGTAGGAGCTTCACTCGTCTCCTAGTTCAGCCTAAGCTTCTCTGCTAAGCTACCATTATCTATCAGCCTAAGCTGCTAGACACCCTATACACTAATAAGGGATACCTGGGCCTGGTGCAAGGTGTAAGTACCCCTTGGTACTCACGACAAGCCAGTCCAGCCTCCTACATTGGTTGTGCAGCAGTGGGATAAGTACTTTGCAACTACTTACCACTTTTGTTACTGTACTTTTCATAAGAGAAAAATACTCAAAACAAGTTCAGTGTATGTACACCTAACCAAAAAGGTCTGCTTTTCTCCTTTCACTTCTTTTCTAAGTGCTGAAAAGTACTTCTAAACTTTCTAAAAAGTTCTAAAAAGTTTGAAAAGTTTTTTTTTCTGTCTTTTCCAAAGTCCTGAAAAACTTTTTTCTCACTTTTCCTATCACTTAAACACTTTCTAAAATGTCTGGCACAGGCCAAACTGTTGATCTGTCCAAACTTGCTTATGATCACCTTAGCTGGAAAGGAGCAAGGAGTCTCTGCATAGATAGAGGTTTAAGTGTAGGGAAGAATCCCCCTAGAGAACTGTTGGTTAATATGCTTGTTGAACAGGATAAGGCCAGAGGTGGCACTTCTGTTGAAAAGTTAGCTGATGGTTCTCAATCTGAACCTGGGGCACCCCTAGCAAAGGATTTAGAAGGGAACCTTTCTAGCCTGCCCATTAGCAGACAACCTAATATAGTTGGTACTGATGTTGAGTCACATCATACAGATAGTGTGGTCTCACATCACAGTAAGAGTATTCCTTCTCATCATAGTAGAAGTGCTGTTTCTGTTAGCCAAGCTGTTAGGGTGCCATCTGTTAGGGACAGGTCTCCTTCTGTTCATTCTCACCATACTTCTGTTTCAAGGCATGTCCCTCCCACCCACCTTGATGACAGAGTGTTAGAAAGGGAGCTCAATAGATTGAGAGTGGAGGAATCCAGGCTGAAGCTCAAGAAGCAACAGCTGGATTTAGATAGGCAGTCCTTAGAAATTGAAAGAGAAAGACAGAAAATTGGGTTGGAAACCCATGGTGGCAGCAGCAGTATTCCCCATAGTCATCCTGCAAGGGAGCATGATTCTAGGAATCTGCATAAGATAGTTCCCCCTTATAAAGAGGGGGATGACATTAACAAGTGGATTGCTGCACTTGAGAGGGCCTGTGTTGTACAGGATGTCCCTCAAAGTCAGTGGGCTGCTATCCTATGACTATCATTTAGTGGAAAGGGTAGGGATAGGCTCCTTACTGTGAAAGAAAGTGATGCCAATAATTTTACAGTTCTTAAGAATGCACTCCTGGATGGTTATGGCTTAACCACTGAACAGTACAGGATGAAGTTCAGAGAGACCAAAAAGGAGTCTTCACAAGACTGGGTAGACTTTGTTGACCATTCAGTGAAGGCCTTGGAGGGGTGGTTACATGGCAGTAAAGTTACTGATTATGAAAGCCTGTATAACTTAATCCTGAGAGAGCATATTCTTAATAATTGTGTGTCTGATTTGTTGCACCAGTACTTGGTGGACTCTGATCCGACCTCTCCCCAAGAATTGGGAAAGAAGGCAGACAAATGGGTCAGAACAAGGGTGAACAGAAAAGTTCATACAGGGGGTGACAAAGATGGCAAGAAGAAGGATGGTAAGTCTTCTGACAAGGGTGGGGACAAATCTAAAAATGAGTCTTCATCAGGCCCACAAAAACACTCTGGTGGGGGTGGTGGGCCCAAATCCTCTTCAAATCAAAACAAAGAAAAGAAACCATGGTGCTATTTATGTAAAATAAAAAGCCATTGGACAACAGATCCCAGTTGTCCAAAGAAAAGCACCAAGCCTCCTACCACTACACCTCCTACTGCTACACCTAGTGTCCCTACTAATAGCAGTGGTGGTGGGAGCAAACCTACTAATAGACAATCCAAGGGAGTAGCTGGGCTCACTATTGGTAACTTAGTTGGGGTTGGTCTGATTAGGGAGACCACAGAGGCTGTGTTAGTCTCTGAGGGGGCTATTGATTTAGCCACCTTGGTTGCTTGTCCCCTTAACATCGATAAGTACAAGCAACTACCCCTAATAAATGGTGTTGAGGTTCAGGCCTACAGGGACACAGGTGGTAGTGTTACAATGGTAATAGAGAAACTGGTCCACCCTGAACAACACCTACTTGGTCACCAGTACCAAGTAACCGATGCTCATAACAACACCCTTAGCCACCCCATGGCTGTTGTGAATCTCAACTGGGGGGGGGTTACTGGCCCAAAGAAAGTTGTGGTTGCCTCAGATTCACCTGTAGACTGTCTATTAGAAAATGATTTAGAGACATCAGCTTGGGCAGAAGTGGAGTTGGAGGCTCATGCAGCAATGCTAGGCATTCCAGGGCATATTTTTGCTTTGACCAGGGCTCAGGCCAAAAAGCAAAAGGGACAGGGTGACTTGGATCCTGGAAGAATGGACCAAGTGCTCCCTAAAGCTAGGGCTAATAGAAGTAAAGCACTACCTACTATCCCTCCCTCTACAGTGGATTCTACTTCTGAGGAAGAAGAATTTCCACCCTGTGCGTGCAGAACCTACACCAGAGGAGCTGGAAGCAGACACTGCTGAGCTTTTGGGTGAAGGGGGGCCTGCCAGGGAGGAGCTGAGTGTGGCACATCAGACCTGTCCCACACTAGAGGGTCTAAGGCAGCAAGCTGTCAAACAAGCAAATGGGGATGTCAGTGACTCTCACAGAGTTTATTGGGAGGACAACCTCTTGTACACTGAAGCAAGGGATCCAAAACCTGGAGCTGCCAGGAGATTGGTGATTCCTCAGGAGTACAGAAAGTTCCTCCTAACTCTTGCTCACGACATTCCCTTAGCTGGACATTTGGGGCAAATGAAAACTTGGGATAGGCTTGTTCCCTTGTTTCATTGGCCTAGAATGTCAGAGGACACAAAGGAATTTTGTAAGTCCTGTGAAACCTGTCAAGCCAGTGGCAAGACAGGTGGTATTCCAAAGGCACCCCTTATTCCACTGCCTGTGGTTGGGGTTCCCTTTGAAAGGGTAGGGGTTGACATAGTTGGCCCCCTTGACCCTCCTACTGCTTCAGGCAATAGGTTTATCTTGGTGGTAGTGGACCATGCCACAAGATATCCTGAAGCAATTCCTTTAAGGACCACTACAGCACCTGCAGTGGCAAAGGCCCTCCTGGGAATCTTTTCCAGGGTGGGCTTCCCAAAAGAGGTGGTATGAGACAGGGGAAGCAATTTCATGTCTGCTTACTTAAAGGCCATGTGGAAGGAGTGTGGTGTGACATACAAGTTCACTACACCCTATCATCCACAAACAAATGGACTGGTGGAGAGATTTAATAAAACTCTCAAAGGCATGATTATGGGACTGAAAAACTCCGCAGGAGATGGGATATCCTTTTACCATGCCTCCTTTTTGCTTACAAGGAGGTACCCCAGAAAGGAGTGGGCTTCAGCCCCTTTGAACTCCTATTTGGTCACCCTGTGAGAGGTCCTCTAACACTTGTTAAGGAGGGTTGGGAACAACCTTTAAAAGCTCCAAAGCAAGACATAGTGGACTATGTACTTGGCCTTAGATCAAGGATGGCTGAGTACATGAAAAAGGCCAGTAAAAACCTTCAGGCCAGCCAAGAGCTCCAAAAGCAATGGCATGACCAGAAGGCTGTTTTGGTTCAGTACCAACCAGGGCAGAAAGTGTGGGTCTTGGAGCCTGTGGCCCCAAGAGCCCTCCAAGATATATGGAGTGGACCCCACATAATTGTTGAAAAGAAGGGTGAAGTCACCTACTTAGTTGACTTAGGCACTGCCAGGAGTCCCCTTAGGGTGCTCCATGTCAATCGCCTGAAACCCTACTATGACAGGGCTGATCTCACCCTGCTCATGGCAACTGATGAGGGACAGGAAGAAGAGAGTGACCCTCTCCCTGATCTCTTCTCTTCCACAGAACAAGATGCTCTAGTGGAAGGTGTTGTACTAGCAGATTGTCTTACTGCTGAGCAGAAAGACCACTGCATAAATCTCCTGGGTCAGTTTTCTGAACTCTTCTCTACTGTGCCAGGTACCACTTCTTGGTGTGAGCACACTATAGATACTGGAGACAGCTTGCCTGTCAAAAGTAAGATCTATAGGCAGCCTGACCATGTCAGAGACTGCATAAAGCAAGAGGTACAGAAAATGCTTGAACTGGGAGTGGTTGAGCACTCTGAAAGTCCATGGGCCTCTCCTGTGGTACTTGTACCAAAACCTAATTCCAAAGATGGAAAGAAGGAAATGCGGTTTTGTGTAGACTACAGAGGTCTCAACCAGGTAACCAAAACTGATGCTCACCCTATACCCAGGGCAGATGAGCTCATAGATACACTGGCATCTGCCAAGTATCTAAGCACTTTTGACTTGACTGCAGGGTATTGGCAGATCAAATTATCAGAAGATGCAAAAGCAAAAACTGCATTTTCAACCATTGGAGGCCATTACCAATTCACAGTAATGCCTTTTGGATTGAAAAATGCACCTGCCACTTTTCAGAGGATGGTGAACACAGTCCTGCAAGGGCTGGAAGCTTTTAGTGCAGCATATCTGGACGATATAGCTGTCTTTAGCTCCAGCTGGGATGATCACCTGGTCCACCTATGGAAAATTTTAGAGGCCCTGCAAAAGGCAGGCCTCACTATCAAGGCTTCAAAGTGCCAGATAGGGCAGGGAAAAGTGGTTTATCTGGGACACCTGGTAGGTGGAGAACAGATTGCACCACTTCAAGGGAAAATCCAAACTATTATAGATTGGGTACCCCCTACTACTCAGACTCAAGTGAGAGCCTTTTTAGGCCTCACTGGGTACTATAGGAGGTTCATAAAGAATTATGGCTCCATTGCAGCCCCTCTTAATGACCTCACTTCAAAGAAAATGCCTAAATAGGTATTATGGACAGCAAACTGTCAGAAAGCTTTTGAGGAGCTGAAGCAGGCCATGTGCTCTGCACCTGTCCTGAAAAGCCCCTGTTACTCCAAGAAATTCATTGTCCAAACTGATGCATCTGAATTAGGGGTAGGGGCAGTCTTATCACAACTTAATTCTGAGGGCCAGGATCAACCTGTTGCTTTTATCAGCAGGAGGTTGACCCCTAGAGAAAAGCGTTGGTCTGCCATAGAGAGGGAGGCCTTTGCTGTGGTCTGGGCACTGAAGAAGTTGAGGCCATACCTGTTTGGCACTCACTTCATTGTTCAGACAGACCACAAACCTCTACTTTGGCTAAAACAAATGAAAGGTGAAAATCCTTAATTGTTGAGGTGGTCCATATCCCTACAGGGAATGGACTATACAGTGGAACATAGACCTGGGAGTACCCACTCCAATGCAGATGGACTCTCCAGATATTTCCACTTAGACAATGAAGACTCATCAGGTCATGGCTAGTCTTATTGTCCTGTGTTTGGGGGGGGGGGCGGTTGTGTAGGAAAGTACCATCTTGCCTGGCATATTACCCCCATTTTTCACTGTATATATGTTGTTTTAGTTGTATGTGTCACTGGGACCCTGCCAGCCAGGGCCCCAGTGCTCATAAGTGTGCCTGAATGTGTTACCTGTGTTATGACTAACTGTCTCACTGAGGCTCTGCTATCCAGAACCTCAGTGGTTATGCTCTCTCATTTCTTTCCAAATTGTCACTAACAGGCTAGTGACCAATTTCACCAATTCACATTGGCATATTGGAACACCCTTATAATTCCCTAGTATATGGTACTAAGGTACCCAGGGTATTGAGGTTCCAGGAGATCCCTATGGGCTGCAGCATTTCTTTTGCCACCCATAGGGAGCTCAGACAATTCTTACACAGGCCTGCCACTGCAGCCTGAGTGAAATAACGTCCACGTTATTTCACAGCCATTTACCACTGCACTTAAGTAACTTATAAGTCACATATATGTCTAACCTTTACCTGGTAAAGGTTAGGTGCAAAGTTACTTAGTGTGTGGGCACCCTGGCACTAGCCAAGGTGCCCCCACATTTTTCAGGCCAAATTCCCCGGACTTTGTGAGTGCGGGGACACCATTACACGTGTGCACTACACATAGGTCACTACCTATGTGTAGCTTCACAATGGTAACTCCGAATATGGCCATGTAACATGTCTATGATCATGGAATTGCCCCCTCTATGCCATCCTGGCATTGTTGGCACAATCCCATGATCCCACTGGTCTGTAGCACAGACCCTGGTACTGCCAAACTGCCTTTTCAGGGGTTTCACTGCAGCTGCTGCTGTTGCCAACCCCTCAGACAGGTCTCTGCCATCCTGGGGTCCAGCCAGGCTTGGCCCAGGAAGGCAGAACAAAGGACTTCCTCAGAGAGAGGGTGTTACACCCTCTCCCTTTGGAAAAAGGTGTGAAGGCAGGGGAGAAGTAGCCTCCCCCAGCCTCTGGAAATGCTTTCATGGGCACAGATGGTGCCCATTTCTGCATAAGCCAGTCTACACCGGTTCAGGGACCCCTCAGCCCTGCTCTGGCGCGAAACTGGACAAAGGAAAGGGGAGTGACCACTCCCCTGACCTGCACCTCCCCTGGGAGGTGCCCAGAGCTCCTCCAGTGTGCTCCAGACCTCTGCCTTCTTGGAAACAGAGGTGCTGCTGGCACACTGGACTGCTCTGAGTGGCCAGGGCCAGCAGGTGACGTCAGAGACTCCTTCTGATAGGCTCCTTCAGGTGTTGCTAGCCTATCCTCTCTCCTAGGTAGCCAAACCCTCTTTTCTGGCTATTTAGGGTCTCTGCTTTGGGGAATTCCTTAGATAAGGAATGCAAGAGCTCATCAGAGTTCCTCTACATCTCTCTCTTCACCTTCTGCCAAGGACAAGGAATCGACTGCTGACCGTGCTGGAAGCCTGCAAAACTGCAACAAAGTAGCGAAGACGACTACTGCAACTCTGTAACGCTGATCCTGCCGCCTTCTCGACTGTTTTCCTGGTGGTGCATGCTGTGGGGGTAGTCTGCCTCCTCTCTGCACTAGAAGCTCAGAAGAAATCTCCTGTGGGTCGACGGAATCTTCCCCCTGCTACCGCAGGCACCAAAGAACTGCATCACCGGTCCCCTGGGTCTCCTCTCAGCACAACGAGCGAGGTCCCTTGAATCCAGCAACTGTGTCCAAGTGACTCCCACAGTCCAGTGACTCTTCAGTCCAAGTTTGGTGGAGGTAAGTCCTTGCCTCCCCACGCTAGACTGCATTGCTGCATACCACATGATTTGCAGCTGCTCCGGCTCCTGTGCACTCTTCCAGGATTTCATTCGTGCACAGCCAAGCCTGGGTCCCCGACACTCTAACCTGCAGTGCACAACCTCCTGAGTTGTCCTCCGGCGTTGTGGGACTCCCTTTTGTGTCTTCGGGTGAGCTCCGGTTCACTCCTCTTCCAAGTGCCTGTTCCGGTACTTCTGCGGATGCTGCCTGCTTCTTTGAGGGCTCCCTGACTTGCTGGGCACCCCCTCTGTCCCCTCATCCAAGTGGCGACATCCTGGTCCCTCCTGGGCCACAGCAGCATCCAAAAACCCTAATCGCAACCCTTGCAGCTAGCAAGGCTTGTTTGTGGTCTTTCTGCGTGGGAACACGTCTGCAAGCTTCTTCACGACGTGGGACATCTATCCTCCAAAGGGGAAGTTTCTAGCCCTCTTCGTTCTTGCAGAATCCACAGTTTCTACCATCCAGGGGCAGCTTCTTTGCACCCTCAACTGGCATTTCCTAGGCATCTGCCCACGCTCGACTTTGTCGCGACTCTTGGACTTGGTCCCCTTGTCCCACAGGTACTCTCGTTCGGAAATCCACTTTGGTTGCATTGCTGGTGTTGGTCTTCCTTGCAGAATTCCCCTATCACAAGTTATGTGCTCTCTGGGGAATATAGGTGCACTTTACACCTACTTTTCAGGGTCTTGGGGTGAGCTATTTTTCTAACCCTCACTGTTTTCTTACAGTCCCAGCGACCCTCTACAAGCTCACATAGGTTTGGGGTCCATTCGTGGTTCGCAGGGGGACGATTCCGACGACCCACGGGAGATTTCTTCAGAGCTTCTAGTGCAGAGAGGAGGCAGACTACCCCCACAGCATGCACCAACAGGAAAACAGTCGAGAAGGCGGCAGGACCAGCGTTACAGAGTTGCAGTAGTCGTCTTTGCTACTATGTTGCAGTTTTGCAGGCTTCCAGCGCGGTCAGCAGTCGATTCCTTGGCAGAAGGTGAAGAGAGAGATGCAGAGGAACTCGGATGAGCTCTTGCATTCGTTATCTAAGGAATCCCAAGAGACAGAGACCCTAAATAGCCAGAAAAGAGGGTTTGGCTACCTAGGAGAGAGGTTAGGCTAGCAACACCTGAAGGAGCCTATCAGAAGGAGTCTCTGACATCACCTGATGGCACTGGCCACTCAGAGCAGTCCAGTGTGCCAGCAGCACCTCTGTTTCCAAGATGGCAGAGGTCTGGAGCACGCTGGAGGAGCTCTGGGCACCTCCCAGGGGAGGTACAGGCCAGGGGAGTGGTCACTCCCCTTTCCTTTGTCCAGTTTCACGCCAGAGCAGGGCTAAGGGGTCCCTGAACCGGTGTAGACTGGCTTATGCAGAAATGGGCACCAAATGTGCCCATGAAAGCATTACCAGAGGCTGGGGGAGGCTACTCCTCCCCTGCCTTCACACCATTTTCCAAAGGGAGAGGGTGTAACACCCTCTCTCAGAGGAAGTCCTTTGTTCTGCCATCCTGGGACAAGCCTGGCTTGACCCCAGGAGGGCAGAAACCTGTCTGAGGGGTTGGCAGCAGCAGCAGCTGCAGTGAAACCCCAGGAAAGGCAGTTTGGCAGTACCAGGGTCTGTGCTACAGACCACTGGGATCATCGGATTGTGCCAACTATGCCAGGATGGCATAGAGGGGGCAATTCCATGATCGTAGACATGTTACATGGCCATATTCGGAGTTACCATTGTGAAGCTACATATAGGTAGTGACCTATATGTAGTGCACGCGTGTAATGGTGTCCCCGCACTCACAAAGTCCAGGGAATTGGCCCTGAACAATGTGGGGGCACCTTGGCTAGTGCCAGGGTGCCCTCACACTAAGTAACTTTGCACCTAACCTTTACCAGGTAAAGGTTAGACATATAGGTGACTTATAAGTTACTTAAGTGCAGTGTAAAATGGCTGTGAAATAACGTGGACGTTATTTCACTCAGGCTGCTGTGGCAGGCCTGTGTAAGAATTGTCAGAGCTCCCTATGGGTGGCAAAAGAAATGCTGCAGCCCATAGGGATCTCCTGGAACCCCAATACCCTGGGTACCTCAGTACCATATACTAGGGAATTATAAGGGTGTTCCAGTATGCCAATGTAAATTGGTAAAATTGGTCACTAGCCTGTTAGTGACAATTTGAAAGAAATGAGAGAGCATAACCACTGAGGTTCTGGATAGCAGAGCCTCAGTGAGACAGTTAGTCACTACACAGGTAACACATTCAGGCACACTTATGAGTACTGGGGCCCTGGCTGGCAGGGTCCCAGTGACACATACAACTAAAACAACATATATACAGTGAAAAATGGGGGTAACATGCCAGGCAAGATGGTACTTTCCTACACACCCCCCCCCCCCAAACGAAGGACAGTAAGACTAGTCATTCCCTGATGGGTCTTCATTGTCTAAGTAGAAATATCTGGAGAGTCCATCTGCATTGGAATGGCTACTCCCAGGTCTATGTTCCACTGTATAGTCCATTCCCTGTAGGGATATGGACCACCTCAACAATTTAGGATTTTCATCTTTCATTTGTTTTAGCCAAAGTAGAGGTTTGTGGTCTGTCTGAACAATGAAGTGAGTGCCAAACAGGTATGGCCTCAACTTCTTCAGTGCCCAGACCACAGCAAAGACATCCCTCTCTATGGCAGACCAACGCTTTTCTCTAGGGGTCAACCTCCTGCTGATAAAAGCAACAGGTTGATCCTGGCCCTCAGAATTAAGTTGTGATAGGACTGCCCCTACTCCTAATTCAGATGCATCAGTTTGGACATAGAATTTTTTAGAGTAACATGGGCTTTTCAGGACAGGTGCAGAGCACATGGCCTGCTTCAGCTCCTCAAAAGCTTTCTGACACTTTGCTGTCCATAATACCTTTTTAGGCATTTTCTTAGATGTGAGGTCATTAAGAGGGGCTGCTATGGAGCCATAGTTCTTAATGAACCTCCTGTAATACCCAGTGAGGCCTAGGAAGGCTCTCACCTGAGTCTGAGTAGTAGGGGGAACCCAATCAATAATTGTTTGGATTTTCCCCTGTAGTGGTGCAATCTGTTCCCCACCAACAAGGTGTCCTAGATAAACCACCTTACCCTGCCCTATCTGGCACTTTGAAGCCTTGATAGTGAGGCCTGCCTTTTGCAGGGCCTCCAAAACTTTCCATTGGTGGACCAGGTGATCATCCCAGCTGGAGCTAAAGACAGCTATATCGTCCAAATATGCTGCACTAAAAGCTTCCAGCCCTTGCAGGACTGTGTTCACCAACCTCTGAAAAGTGGCAGGTGCATTTTTCAATCCAAAAGGCATTACTGTAAATTGGTAATGGCCTCCAATGGTTGAAAATGCAGTTTTAGGTTTAGCATCTTCTGATAATTTGATCTGCCAATACCCTGCAGTCAAATCGAAAGTGCTTAGATACTTGGCAGATGCCAGTGTATCTATGAGCTCATCTGCCCTGGGTATAGGGTGAGCATCAGTTTTGGTTACCTGGTTGAGACCTCTGTAGTCTACACAAAACCGCATTTCCTTCTTTCCATCCTTGGAATTAGGTTTTGGTACAAGTACCACAGGAGAAGCCCATGGACTTTCAGAGTGCTCAACCACTCCCAGTTCTAACATTTTCTGCACCTCTTGCTTTATGCAGTCGCTGACATGGTCAGGCTGCCTATAGATCTTACATTTGACAGGCAAGCTGTCTCCAGTATCTATAGTGTGCTCACACCAAGAAGTGGTACCTGGCACACTAGAGAAGAGTTCAGAAAACTGACCCAGGAGATTTATGCAATGGTCTTTCTGCTCAGCAGTAAGACAATCAGCTAAAACTACACCTTTCACTAGAGCATCTTGTTCTGTGGAAGAGAAGAGATCAGGTAGAGGATCACTGTCTTCTTCCTGTCCCTCATCAGTTGCCATGAGCAGGGTGAGATCAGCCCTGTCATAGTAGGGTTTCAGACGATTGACATGGAGCACCCTAAAGGGACTCCTGGCAGTGCCTAAGTCAACGAAGTAGGTGACTTCACCCTTTTTCTCAACAATTGTGTGGGGTCCACTCCATTTATCTTGGAGTGCTCTTGGGGCCACAGGCTCCAAGACCCACACTTTCTGCCCTGGTTGGTACTGAACCAAAACAGCCTTCTGGTCATGCCATTGCTTCTGGAGCTCTTGGCTGGCCTGAAGGTTTTTACTGGCATTTTTCATGTACTCAGCCATCCTTGATCTGAGGCCAAGTACATAATCCACAATATCTTGCTTTGGAGCTTTTAAAGGTTGTTCCCAACCCTCCTTGACAAGTGTTAGTGGACCCCTAACAGGGTGTCCAAAGAGGAGTTCAAAGGGGCTGAAGCCCACTCCTTTCTGGGGTACCTCCCTGTAGGCAAAAAGGAGGCATGGTAACAGGATATCCCATCCCCTGCGGAGTTTTTCAGGGAGACCCATAATCATGCCTTTGAGAGTTTTGTTAAATCTCTCCACCAGTCCATTTGTTTGTGGAGGATAGGGTGTGGTGAACTTGTATGTCACCCCACACTCCTTCCACATGGCCTTCAAGTAAGCAGACATGAAATTGCTTCCTCTGTCTGAAACTACCTCTTTTGGGAAGCCCACCCTGGAAAATATTCCCAGGAGGGCCTTTGCCACTGCAGGAGCTGTAGTGGTCCTTAGAGGAATTGCTTCAGGATATCTGGTGGCATGGTCCACTACCACCAAGATAAACCTATTGCCTGAAGCAGTAGCAGGGTCAAGGGGGCCAACTATGTCAACCCCTACCCTTTCAAAGGGAACCCCAACCACAGGCAGTGGAATAAGGGGTGCCTTTGGAGTGCCACCTGTCTTGCCACTGGCTTGACAGGTTTCACAGGACTTACAAAACTCTTTTGTGTCCTCAGACATTCTAGGCCAATGAAACAAGGGAACAAGTCTGTCCCAGGTTTTCATTTGTCCCAGATGTCCAGCTAGGGGAATGTCGTGAGCAAGAGTTAGGAGGAACTTTCTGTACTCCTGAGGAATCACTAATCTCCTGGCAGTTCCAGGTTTAGGATCCCTTGCCTCAGTGTACAAGAGGTTGTCCTCCCAGTAAACTCTGTGAGAGTCACTGAGATCCCCATTAGCCTGTTTGACAGCTTGCTGTGTTAGACCCTCTAGTGTGGGACAGGTCTGCTGTGCCACACTCAGCTCCTCCCTGGCAGGCCCCCCTTCACCCAAAAGCTCAGCACTGTCTGCTTCCAGCTCCTCTGGTGTAGGTTCTGCACAGGGTGGAAATTCTTCTTCCTCAGAATTAGAATCCACTGTAGAGGGAGGGATAGTAGGAAGTTCTTTACTTCTCCTAGCCCTAGCTTTAGGGAGCACTTGGTCCATTGTTCCAGGATCCAAGCTTCCCTGTCCTTTTTGCTTTTTGGCCTGAGCCCTTGTCAAAGCAAAAATATGCCCTGGGATGCCCAGCATTGCTGCATGGGCCTCCAACTCCACATCTGACCAAGCTGATGTCTCCAAATCATTTCCTAGTAGACAGTCTACAGGTAAATCTGAGGCTACCTCAACTTTCTTTGGACCAGTAACCCCCCCCAGTTGAGATTTACAATATCCATGGGGTGGCTAAGTGTGTTGTTGTGAGCATTGGTTACTTGGTACTGGTGTCCAAGTAGGTGTTGTTCAGGGTGGACCAGTTTCTCTATCACCATTGTGACACTTGCACCTGTGTCCCTGTAGGCCTGAACCTCAACACCATTTATTAGGGGTAGCTGCTTGTACTTATCCATATTAAGGGGACAAGCAACTAAGGTGGCTAAATCAATAGCCCCCTCAGAGACTAACACAGCCTCTGTGGTCTCCCTAACAAGACCAACCCCAACTAAGTTACCAAAAGTGAGCTCAGCTACTCCCTTGGATTGGCTATTAGTAGGTTTGCTCCCACCACCACTGCTATTAGTAGGGACACTAGGTGTAGCAGTAGGGGTTGTAGTGGTAGGAGGCTTGGTGCTTTTCTTTGGACAACTGGGATCTGTTGTCCAATGGCCTTTTATTTTACGTAAATAGCACCATGGTTTCTTTTCTTTGTTTTGATTAGAAGAGGATTTGGGCCCACCACCCCCACCAGAGTGTTTTTGTGGGCCTGATGAAGACTCATTTTTAGATTTGTCCCCACCCTTGTCAGAAGACTTACCATCCTTCTTCTTGTTGCCATCTTTGTCACCCCCTGTATGAACTTTTCTGTTCACCCTTGTTCTGACCCATTTGTCTGCCTTGTTTCCCAATTCTTGGGGAGAGGTCAGATCAGAGTCCACCAAGTACTGGTGCAACAAATCAGACACACAATTATTAAGAATATGCTCTCTCAGGATCAAGTTATATAGGCTTTCATAATCAGTAACTTTACTGCCATGTAACCACCCCTCCAAGGCCTTCACTGAATGGTCAATGAAATCAACCCAGTCTTGTGAAGACTCCTTTTTGGTCTCTCTGAACTTTATCCTGTACTGTTCAGTGGTTAAGCCATAACCATCCAGGATTGCATTCTTAAGAACTTTGTAATCATTGGCTTCATTTTCTTTCACAGTAAGGAGCCTATCCCTACCTTTTCCACTAAATGATAGCCATAGGATAGCAGCCCACTGCCTTTGAGGGACATCCTGTACAGCACAGGCCCTCTCAAGTGCAGCAAACCACTTGTTAATGTCATCCCCCTCCTTATAAGGGGGAACTATCTTGTGCAGATTCCTGGAATCATGCTCTTTTACAGGATGACTATGGGGAATACTGCTGCTGCCACCATGGGTTTCTAAACCCAACTTTTGTCTTTCCTTCTCTACTTCTAAGGTCTGTCTCTCCAAATCCAGCTGTTGCTTCTTGAGCTTCAGTCTGGTTTGTTCCACTCTCAATCTATTGAGCTCCCTTTCTAATAATCTGTCATCAGGGTGGGTGGGAGGGACATGTCTTGAAACCGAAGTATGGTGAGAATGGACAGAAGGAGACCTATCCCTTACAGAAGGCACCCTAACAGCTTGGTTAACAGAAACATCAGTTCTACTGTGGTGAGAATGAATGCTCTTGCTATGATGTGAGACAACACTACCTGTATGGTGTGACTCTACATCAGTACCAACTATGCTAGACTGTCTAGTAATGGGCAGGCTCTGAAGTTTCTTTCCTGAATCTTTTCCTAGGGGTGTCCCTGGATCAGATTGGGAACCATTAGCTACTTTTTCAACAGATGGGGCCCTTTTGGCCTTATCTTGTTCTCTAAGCATGTTAAGCAATAATTCCAAGGAAGGATTCTTCCCTACACTCAAACCTCTTTCTACACAGAGACTCCTTGCTCCTTTCCAGCTAAGGTGGTCATATGCAAGTTTGGACAGATCAACATTTTGGCCTGTGCCAGACATTTTAGAAAGAGTTTAAGTGACAGAAAAAGTGAGAAAAACGTTTTTCAGAAATTTTAGAAACACAGAAAAAAAACTTTAAAAACTTTTAAGAACTTTTTAGAAAGTTTAGAGGTACTTTTCAGCACTTAGAAAAGAGTGAAAAGAGAAAATGCAAAACATTTTGGTTAGGTGTACATACACTGAACTTGTTTTGTATATTTTTCTCTTATGAAAAGTACAATGACAAAAGTGGTAAGTAGTCTCAAAGCACTTATCCCACCGCTGCACAACCAATGTGGGAGGCTGGACTGGCTTGTAGTGAGTACCACAAGTGTCACTTTCACAGTATCATAAGAAAACACAATATACAGATATACTAAAAATAAAGGTACTTTATTTTTATGACAATATGCCAAAGTATCTCAGAGTGTACCCTCAATATGAGGATAGCAAATATACACAAGATATATGTACACAATACCAAAATATGCAGTAATAGTATTAGAAAACAGTGCAAACAATGTATAGTTACAATAGGATGCAATGGGGACACATAGGGATAGGGGCAACACAAACCATATACTCCAAAAGTGGAATGCGAACCACGTATGGACCCCAAACCTATGTGACCTTGTAGAGGGTCGCTGGGACTATTAGAAAATAGTAAGGGTTAGAAAAATAGCCCACCCCAAGACCCTGAAAAGTGAGTGCAAAGTGCACTAAAGTTCCCCCAAGGACATAGAAGTCGTGATAGGGGAATTCTGCAGGAAAGACACAAACCAGCAATGCAACAACGATGGATTTCCAGTCAAGGGTACCTGTGGAACAAGGGGACCAAGTCCAAAAGTCACAAGCAAGTCGGAGATGGGCAGTTGCCCAGGAAATGCCAGTTGTGGGTGCAAAGAAGCTGCTACTGGACAGTAGAAGCTGAGGATTCTTCAGGAACGACAAGGGCTAGAGACTTACCCTTTGGAGGATGGATCCCCCACGCCTTGGAGAGTCGTGCAGAAGTATTTTCCCGCCGAAAGACCGCCAACAAGCCTTGCTAGCTGCAAATCATGCAGTTAGGCTTTTTGGATGCTGCTGTGGCCCAGGAGGGACCAGGATATCGCCAATTGCGTCTGGGGACAGAGGGGGCTTCGAGCAATACAAGAAACCCTCTCAGCAGCAGACAGCACCTGTAGAAGTGCCAGAAACAGGCACTACAAGGATGCGGGAAACGGTGCTCACCCGAAGTCGCACAAAGGAGTCCCACGTCGCCGGAGGACAACTTAGGAAGTCGTGCAATGCAGGTTACAGTGCCGTTGACCCAGGCTGGACTGTGCACAAAGGATTTCCGCCGGAGGTGCACGGAGGCCGGAGTAGCTGCAAAAGTCGCGGTTCCCAGCAATGCAGTCTGGCGTGGGGAGTCAAGGATTTACCTCCACCAAACTTGGACTGAAGGGTCACTGGACTGTGGGAGTCACTTGGACAGAGTTGCTGGATTCAAGGGACCTCGCTCGTCGTGGTGAGAGGAGACCCAGGGGACCGGTGATACAGTTCTTTGGTGCCTGCGGTTGCAGGGGGACGATTCCGTCGACCCACGGGAGATTTCTTCGGAGCTTCTAGTGCTGAGAGGAGGCAGACTACCCCCACAGCATGCAGCACCAGGAAAACAGTCGAGAAGGCGGCAGGATCAGCGTTACAGAGTTGCAGTAGTCATCTTAGCTACTTTGTTGCAGTTTTGCAGGCTTCCAGCGCGGTCAGCAGTCGATTCCTTGGCAGAAGGTGAAGAGAGAGATGCAGAGGAACTCGGATGAGCTCTTGCATTCGTTACCTAAGGAATCCCCAGGGACAGAGACCCTAAATAGCCAGAAAAGAGGGTTTGGCTACCTATGAGAGAGGATAGGCTAGCAACACCTGAAGGAGCCTATCAAAAGGAGTCTCTGACGTCACCTGGTGGCACTGGCCACGCAGAGCAGTCCAGTGTGCCAGCAGCACCTCTGTTTCCAAGATGGCAGAGGTCTGGAGCACACTGGAGGAGCTCTGGACACCTCCCAGGGGAGGTGCAGGTCAGGGGAGTGGTCACTCCCCTTTCCTTTGTCCAGTTTCACGCCAGAGCAGGGCTAAGGGGTCCCTGAACCGGTGTAGACTGGCTTATGCAGAAATGGGCACCATGAAAGCATTTCCAGAGGCTGGGGGAGGCTACTCCTCCCCTGCCTTCACACCATTTTCCCAAGGGAGAGGGTGTAACACTGTAGGAAAGTACCATCTTGCCTGGCATGTTACCCCCATTTTTCACTGTATATATGTTGTTTTAGTTGTATGTGTCACTGGGACTCTGTTCACCAGGGCCCCAGTGCTCATAAGTGTGCCTGAATGTGTTACCTGTGTAGTGACTAACCGTCTCACTGAGGCTCTGCTAATCAGAACCTCAGTGGTTATGCTCTCTCATTTCTTTCCAAATTGTCACTAACAGGCTAGTGACTATTTTTACCAATTTACATTGGCTTACTGGAACACCCTTATAATTCCCTAGTATATGGTACTGAGGTACCCAGGGTATTGGGGTTCCAGGAGATCCCTATGGGCTGCAGCATTTCTTTTGCCACCCATAGGGAGCTCTGACAATTCTTACACAGGCCTGCCACTGCAGCCTGAGTGAAATAACGTCCACGTTATTTCACAGCCATTTTACACTGCACTTAAGTAACTTATAAGTCACCTATATGTCTAACCTTTACCTGGTAAAGGTTAGGTGCAAAGTTACTTAGGGCCATATTTATACTTTTTGACGCAAAATTGCGGTAACGCAATTTTGCGTCAAAAATATTTGCGCCGTCTAACGCCATTTGGATGCGCCATGCGGGCGTCAAATTTATACTTTGACGTACGGCGGCGCAACCAACAGGTGGGAGTCATTATTTCGTGACGCAGACAGCGTCGGTCTGTCGTAAAGGAAACCAACGTAAATGCGACGCACATCACTGTGGGTCGATTTACGACAGCGCAATCGTGAAAACGCTGTTTTTTTTCACGCAATTGCGTCACATTTTTGCGCGAAAACTGCCCTTTCAGGAGAGGAGACCCAAAATGGATCCTAGATGCCCCAACAGACCCCAGGAGGATGAGAGCAGACCAGGAACCAGCCAGGAGGAAGCATACAGGAACCAGGACATTTAAAAAAAAAAAAGAAAGTGTTGCTTCAGTGCAGAGGAGCAGGAAATCCTGGTGAAAGAGGTGACGGAACACCAGCACCAACTTTTCATCACCTCCAAATTGCCACTCAGTAGGAGAGAGGCCATCTGGAAACAAATTGTGGACAAGATTAACAGTGTGGCTGAAGAACGCCGGACAGTCACCGAGTGTAAGAAACGCTGGCATGACTGCAAACGTAGGACCAAAGAGAAAATGGCCAGGCACAGGAAGGCAGCAATGCAGACTGGAGGGGGGAGTCCAGCACAACAGGAGGCCCTGGACCACATGGAGGAGATGGTCGCAGCCGTCATCCCGGAGGAGATCGTCACAGGGATTCAAGGACTGGACAGCGCAGACTACCACGACACTACGCACATGCAGGGTAAGTCGCATGGGGAATCATGATACAATAATGGGGACTGTAAGCAGGGGGGGGATACCTACTACACAATGCATGTAAGTCAGCACATATATGAAGTGGCATGGGGAAAGGGGCACGGCAGGGGGGCATGCCCAGTACTGACCGAAGCTGGGGCACGACAAAATACAGCAACAACAACAGTCCCACGGGGACATCCTGTAATTACAACAAGAGAGCCAAGGGAAAGCAGTGACAGGTGGGAAGGACACTACCTCAAATCCACATCCAGGCACTTGTATTGCAAAATCTATTCTACATCAACTAGGTCCCTATCTGTAATGCAGTAGCAAATACAACAACTGTAACTTAACTGCAAACACAGTTGACAATAACACCTCTCATCTCTGTGCAGCTATAGTACCAAATGGCAGAAACCCCACCCTGGAACATACATACCTAAATTAGGGGGTGAGGGTGACATCTGCAATTACTCCTAGAAATAAGACAAAGGTACCAGTACACTCAAATGCCGAATGTCCATAACTGACACATACATAAGCCTAAGTAAACAGCAATAGGAGCCACACAGCACTAACGATACACACATGCTGCATACGTCAGGGTCCCTCACGTGCCTGGCTAACAAGGCTACATCACTAATGTCATACTGCTCAGACAACAACATTGAGGAGTGGACACAGGCAACTGGTCACTGAAACACACCTGCAAAGTCGGACAAACAAATAGGACCTTCATACGATAAACAGGCCAATCCAATTCAAAACACATCACCCAACATCATCTCAAAACATCAAGAATGTTTACATCCATACCACATCCTAACATTGACATGCATAGGTAATGCCACGTTACATGTACAGATCATGCAATGTGAATAAAAAGTGTATGGGGCAGGGCCTGAGAGGCAAGTGTGCTGGCAGGGCAGTCACAACACCCACAGTCAGTCAAAGTGTAGTGTGGCAAGTGAAACGTATACTTTGCGCATTAGCCTCAGGCTGGAGGCCTTTGTGCATCTTACCCTGAATGTACTTATACTCATTTGCTCACATCTAAGTGCCTCAGAGCAATTTGCACTAAATGATTCTCATTGCCCTTCCTATCAGTTAATGTAGCAAATAGTCAGTCCTAAGGTGTTGTCAATTAGTCAAATCACACTGTTTTGCCTACTTCTGCACTGGAGTTTGCCAGAACATATTCACTCTGTGCCCCAGTCAAGGATACCGTCTGGTACGTTGCTGATAGATGTGGTAGGGGTCAAGGTTTGGCATTCCTGCGTAGGGAAACTTTGTCATCACCATGACATATGTCTTTTACATTCACTCCCTTGTCCCAAGACACGCATGGGGGAGTTTCCAAACAGAAAATAACAACTAGATGCTGCCTGCCTTGCTGCTGATGCACAACCAGATCCTAGCCCATTCCTCTGATATGAGGGATGATGTCTCCCCTGTGATTCTGACAGGCAACCTCCAAACTTAACAAGCTGTGCTATACATAGAACATGCAGGGGGAGAGTAGAAACAGTTAGGCACCATGAAAGCTGTGTACTAATGTATTACTCTCCTGCGGACTATTTCAATTCTAACAGTGTGTATTGTTTGTGTAATTGGGGCTCACACCTAAATTCCTACAAGTCAGTTGTACAATGAAACTTCATATCAAACTAATACTGTCTTTGTCATTTGTGTATGGGAACATACCAGAAAAGATACAAATGTGTAGGACCTGAGTGACCACCACTTCCCTGAGAAGTTCCAAAGATGTCATGCGCTCGGATGTCTAAACATTCCTTTGATGTGGGAGACCAGAGGCACTGCTAGTTAGTCTTAGCTAAATTGAATATCTGGGTGACAGAGTTATTTTCAAGTGGGTCAAACTTAGTCCCCCACACCATTAGCTATCCTGCTGCCTAGAAAGCCAAGAATCACATGTTGGATAATGAGAGCCCACCCTACAAAATGTCCCTCCATAACAATAGTGAAACACCGAGTGAGGAGTAGGAGAAAAAAACGCCTATTCCTAAATAATTACAAAGCAACACCTAGAGGCGACCTGGCAGACATGTCTGAAAGATCCATATCAAACATGTGACACACAGGTGGGCCATAGGCCTACAACAATGCCCTATGACGGACAGCAGATACCTAGACAAACACAGAGTACAATGTTAAGGCATCCAAAGGCTTGTATCTTACTGCAAAATTGTCACAACACAGACACACTAATTGTACCCTGTTTCATTGCAGAGGAACACGGATCTCCTGCTGATATGCCTGTCCATGAGTTCCCTGATGATATGGATGACGAGACCATCAACCTCCCACAAGAGACCATTGACATGGTCCTTGAAAGCCTCCAAACCCCACCTTCAGTCACAAGGAGGAGCACAGAAGAAGCAGCCACCACAGTAGAACCACCCGCCACCCCAATTGTAAGACCTGCCAGCTCCAACACAGCTGAGGACTCTGACGACACTGGCACCAGCTTCGAAAGAACTGTCGTTGGGGTCCAGCGGGAGCTGGCCAAGGAGGTGCGGGTGGGGATGCAAAATATGGCAGCCAGCCTTGAGGGGGTGCGTTCGTGCATGTTGTCAACTGCTGATCAGGCAGCTGCAATGCAAGCCAGAAATGTTCTCTTGGAGGACATTTCAAAAACACTGAAGGAAATTGGCACAGCTGTCATCCAGTTGACACAACAACTCAAACTGCAAGCCACTCAACGTGTGCACGAATGCAACAATGCCCCTCAGGGCCGACCTGGCTGCCTACCATCGGGATGTGGCTGCCATTCTGAAAAACCAGCAGGCCCTCCTTACTGCAGTACTGCCCTTCCTTACTCAACAGGGATCAGCCCCCGGGATGTCTGCCTCCTTGTCTTCTAACACTGAGGTGTGTGTTGCCCCTTCACAACCAACAACAACAAGGACACACCAGGCAACACACACATCAGAAAAAGAAGACATGGAACAGATAACATTCACACGCAAGAGTACCCGGAAGCCCTAGTCCCTGCACCATGCCCTACTCTGACCAAGGTCCTACGTTTTGACACATGCCAGTCTCACTACAACTAACCTCAATGACTGTTCGGCAATCCACTGTATGACTTGTCCACCTTGCCAGTGAATGTTTCTCTCCTACCATTTGGCATTTCATGTTCCTCTGCACTGTCTGTGACATCACCCCAGCATGTCAGGAGCATCATCCACACCCCTTCTGTAGGATCACCATGTAATAATGCACCAGAAAGGAGTCAGCAAACATGGTGAATGGACATTTTGCACAACACCACTTATAAATAAATATCACTTGCACACCTATTGTGTCTCTGTGTCATTTCAAAGGTCAACTGTGCAGTAGATAACTCCAAAGTGGCTGTGTGGAAACCATGTCAATTCTCTATACTACTGTCCTGATTTCATGTATACTGAATCATCTGTGCAGTGGCCAGGATTGCATCATAGCTTTACTATACTGCGGAAAATAACTGATGAAGGGACTAAGCACACACAATCATGCTGTGTTGGACAGAATGATGCACCATCTATAGCTATTCTACACAACTAATGGTGGCTGAGAAATGTAGGCACCATGCAATACTAAAATTTGAAATTATGCTGTAGAATGAAAGGAATGATAAACAAATTACACTGCATCAATCACCCTTACGGCGTATACTTCCATGAAGGAAAGTCATGCTGAATCAGTACACACCTGATGTAGGTCAGCAATGATAGCAACAAGACAAGAGTGTGAACAAATCATCATCTATAAAGCTCTCCCTGAACTTCACAATGCTGTCCGACCTATCTATTTACCTACAATAACAAGTCTGGAAGCACTCTTTGTGAAGTAGGATACATACCAACCCCAAACCTTGATGATCAATGCACACTACCAATGGTGGCTCTCCAACATGGTGGATACTTACCAAGTTAGCACACGGGTAGCTGGCATGTTAAACCTCATAAGCCTGGGGATAGGGAGCATGGAACACAAATGTCATACTTAACATTTCTGCTACACTGATGTCAAGGCCATGAAAAGGTAGCACCTAACGCATCAGGTAAAGGGTTAACAATTTTTTTATTTAAAAGTAGTAATAAAAGAGGCAACTAAGGGAAAGGTAAACCTACACTAATCTAACCTGACTACTACTAACCCACAACTGTCCCTAACTAACCTAAGCTAAACTTACTCTACACATGTAACGAAACGATCTAAACATCAACCCCCCACCCACCATTAAGAGAAAAGACACATGCAGGACAACACTTACTAACCTACACACATACTATACTATCCTAAACAAACATATATTTTGTTGTATTTTTTTTTTTTTAATTCTTTTTTTTTTTTTTTTTTTTTT
Source organism: Pleurodeles waltl (assembly GCF_031143425.1). Classification (NCBI taxonomy): domain Eukaryota; kingdom Metazoa; phylum Chordata; class Amphibia; order Caudata; family Salamandridae; genus Pleurodeles; species Pleurodeles waltl. The sequence goes on from NC_090444.1 coordinate 855,391,798, forward strand.
TTAATTAAACAGGAATCCCAACATTGCCCGACACACAAAAATATTAGATAGAAAGTATAAGGACCCCCCACCCTCTTACCTAACACTAACTAAGCTAATTACCTATACTTATCCTATAACTAACCCCCCAAACCCAACTAACAGTATGAAAAGAGGAAAGAGGGGAGAGGGGAGGGGTAAAAGTTCAGGAGGGCAAAATAACTAAAGATTTGCCCTCTGAAGTGTGCGCCGGATGGAGCGCACCTTCTTTTTAACCTCCGCCATGTCCTCCGTCAGGTTGTCCACCTTTCGAATTAACCTGTCCAGTTTCCTAGACAATGCCTGGAAGGCTGCAGGGTCAATTGGAGGGTCACTGCTGGTCTGCGTGCCGGTGGAGGTGGAGATTGTCGCTGGAGTGGAGTGGCCACGGGACAGCCCTGCTCCCAACACACGGCTGGGTCCAGGTCTTGAGGAAGATGGCTGGTCCGTCGCTGGGTCCCCTTGGGCAGACCTGGTGGTTGTAGGTGGCACCGTTGGTGGAGCCTGTGGTGTGGCATACCACGCCCCGGAGGCCCGATCGGAATTGTATCTGCGGGCCATCCTCCGATACCCACACTGCACCTGCAGGATGTGCCTGTACCTCATTGCCCTGCGCTCAAAATGGTTGCGCTCTGCGGCACTCAGGTTTGCAGCTGTGAAGAGAAAACGGAAATATTGAGCATTGAATTTACAGTGGGTTGAATCCCACAATGGCTCATTTGTCCATTACTAGAAATATATTGTATGCAGCAATTGTTACAACATAGTTCACGGAAATGCTCAGAGGAAGTACATGTGAATCATGCATCCCTAAGGTCATATCACACCTAGCATATCCATGTCTCTACATGATGGATGACATCACCCTAAACTACTCATCCAAATCATACCTAAGGCATTTGACATTATGGCACCAGCTCTTCCGCATACTGACTTCAGTACATATGTCATTCTATGTGATTACACTCACACTCCTCACTCAATAGCATTTTTAATTAGTTGTGTGCTAAGATTGAACCCCTGGCCCAGAATCATGTGTCCACACTAGGTGTCAGATGTAGGAATTTAGGAAAATCCACTAGCAAATTGCAAAGCAGAACGGTGTCTCTGACACCGTCTGCGAGTCGCTATGGGGTCCCTAAAACCCACCTCATGAACATCAATGATGTGGGTTCCAAGTTGCCCCACCTTAGCAACATGGGCACTCACGGGGATGGTGGCCTGCTGGGACCAGCAGAACTCCATAGACGTGACTGTTTTTAAATTAAGCAAGTTATTTCTCCCCAAGTGTAGGCCGTTTACCGGAAAGAAAAATGAGCTGCAATTATTTTTAAATCACAACAATTGTACTTGGAAATTTTCACTGTAATTATTGGTCCCTTAGACCACTGGCTTTTTTGCGCAGGATTTTTTTAGTCCACTCACAAAGGCTGAAGCTTTACAATGAGGACCCCTTCCAGTCAGCAAGGTGGTTACCATCCACTTCAAGTGGATGATAACAGCTACTCACTTTGCAACCACGTACTCGGTTGCAAATGGGATTGCCTACCACTGTGATTTGCAAGTAGGTCTGGTAAAACCCTTCATTATATCAATTTTGAAAAGCATTTTACTCATATGTACATGACCACCAAAGACATTTTGGATTAGGAAACAGACGTTTGCAAATCCCACACAGATATTTATGCCATTTGCAACGTGTAGACATTTTTCTCACTCTGGCCCAAGGTACTAACTCAAGTCACAAAAGGTGTTAAGTACGTGTAACATACTGGTTGCTACAGTCCTAGGTACCCTGTTTCACAGTAACATCCCAGTATTTGTGGGTGGTGTGGGAAGAACAACCAACAATCCCATGTTCAATGCACACCCAGGAGTGTACAGAAAGTTCAACAATTATGTGCCTTCACACACAACACCTATGAAGGGCTAGCAACACGTTGTAGTCAGCCCAACCTTGTCACATCCCAGGTCCACACATGTCAAAATGTTATGACTTAGCCCAACATAACATACTATTAGTGAGGCATGTTTAACAACACACACAGGGGAGGTAGTACACCCATTCACATGATTCAACTGAACACCTAGGGCATTGCACTCAAGTCACACACACTTCGAGTTCACCTTGTGGAAGTACATGCCCATGGAAGATCCAACCTACAGTGTACACAGTCCATCCTCAACTAGGAAGAAGCACTTGTCATCAATGCCATGTGCCTAAGCTATCTGGGAGACTGTCAGTCTGATATGCAGACTCAGTTCATGGCAAGTCCCTGACCAAGTCTAACATTGACCAGTCTATTCCAAATGAGTCATACCATTCCCAATTGCCGCCATAATTGAATGGGCTACAGCCCCTCAATCTGAGAGATGACTACGTATTGCTTTGCAGAAACATTATTCAAATTTGATATCACACTAAAAGAACAAAGCCAATGAACGGCCAGCACATCAAATCATGAATTCTCTTGAACACACAGTAATCCATCATGCGTCATTACCAAACAATGTAAATAGCACTCAGGCGACACTCACTGTAGGTATCGGGGTCGTCAAAATGGGCCACCTCTCCCACGGTGTACGGGGCTGGTCCACCTGTAAAGCATGAAACAAAGATTATACTCAGACTGGGTGAACGGACAAAAGATTTCTGTTACAATGACACTGTGTGAAAATGACATGGTAATGATAGACTTTCACACATGCTCATCCTGCATGGATCACTTTGTATTCAACATTAACATTGGATGAGTCTCCTGCTCCAGTGTCACACCCTACTACACTCATGCAGTGGTCAGGACAGTCGTGTGTCGTCCAAGTTAATCCTCCATTAGTATGCCCCAACAATAATGTTATCCATACCATATCAGCATGTGCATCCCCGAGAGACATTCCAAAACTGGTTCCATGAGGACTGCATGACCACTCACAATTAAACAGGCTATTTGGACAGGGTCAACAGACAGCAAACAGACACACATGTGACATATGTGTGAACAACATGACTAACTTCATGTGACGTGACGGCAACACACATGTATAGCATCATCATGTGTTTCCAATTTTCTGTCTAGCTATGGCGTCTGCATATGTAGGTATGTTGTTTCTACATGACGTACTCACTGGCCATTATGACCAGTGGAGTACAAATAGAGCCGTTCACGTGTTGCTTTTCTGACACAAATGCAACACTACATTACATGCATCTTCAGGCATCTGGTATGTGTTGCAAAAATGATCCATCGGACTGGTAGCATAGGTCTTCATACACATTCTGCAACAAATACACATTAGGACACATATGTATACCTTTGTAGCGCAGCATTTGAAACATTTTGGGACGCAGAGAGGGGGCGACTTAGCATAATACAAATAGATGTTGAATTTATAAAGCTGTCATTGCGTGTACATGTGTTGCAAGAATGGGGATTAATGTGTATAACCATGGGCCTAGGTTTCCCTGGCATTACACACACTCAGCTACTTATTTTGCAGATTCGCTAACAATCATCACATGTTCACACACCGATTTCTGTCATTCCCATGTAATTGTTTTTTACTCACCAACATGGCCACCAATCTGGAGTCCCAGGTGGTCCAGCAGGTCCTGTTCCCTGGTGATCAGATCTGCCCAGCGGTGCTTGAGTTGGTGTACATTCCTGAGACTCCCATAGACCCGGACCAGGAGATGGCGCACCTTCTCCCACCGGATTTTCCTGGCCTCCGTGTGATACCCCTGTATCACACGGCCCCCAGCTTCCAGCATTAGTGGGAGGAAATGGCTTACGAGCCATATGAACCCCCCCAATTCGTCTTCCCCCATCCTGGACAGGCGACGCCTACCTGACATATTGAGAGGGATAAGAATGTACCAACAAAATATAAAATATAAAGGGGGAAATGGGGAAAGGCAGAGGTGTGAAAGAAAAAGGAGAAGTAGAAAAATAGCCCAACTAACCCCCCAAACTATGCTACCCACAACAGACTCCCACAGACAATACAAACTATCACAGGTATAGACAAAATAACACTAAACAGACTGAGACAATGTGATACAACAATAATAGATTGACACTAAGACAAAATACAAGGCACACAGGACACTAGAGCAGTAAAACACAGGACAACACCTTTCACACAACCACACAGTCTAGAGAAATCTGAGACTGCAAAGTGAAAGTGAAAGTTACCTCCCAGTACAGATTTTGTAAACAGGATATCCTATTACATCACTTCCTGCATAAAATGGCCGCCGTTTTTATTTTCCCGTCATGCGTCATATTTTCACGCATACACAGTTGTGCGTCAATTTTTTATGACGCATTACAGTGCACATGATGCGGAGTGAAAAAATATGATATGAATATTAATAATTAATACTGTACATGAAATGACCAATATATTGTGCATGTAGCGTCAATTTCACCACGCATACATCATGGGCGTCGTTTTTTTTACACGTACAGTGGTGCACATGATGCGGAGTGAAAAAATATGTTATGAATATTAATAATTAATACTGTACATGAAATGACCAATATATTGTGCATGTAGCGTCAATTTCACCACGCATACATCATGGGCGTCGTTTTTTTTACACGTACAGTGGTGCACATGATGCGGAGTGAAAAAATATGTTATGAATATTAATAATTAATACTGTACATGAAATGACCAACATATTGTGCATGTAGCGTCAATTTCACCACGCATACATCATGGGCGTCGTTTTTTTTACGCGTACAGTGGTGCACATGATGCGGAGTGAAAAAATATGATATGAATATTAATAATTAATACTGTACATGAAATGACCAACATATTGTCCATGTAGCGTCAAATTCACCACGCATACATCATGGGCGTGGTTTTTTTTACACGTACAGTAGTGCACATGATGCAGAGTCAAAAATATTGTGGATGTAAATAATATTTTGAAGGCGAAATATCAAGACACTTTTGGATACATTTGTATCTGACTCTGCATTGTGTGCACTCATGTACGTGAACAAATTATGACGCCCATGCTGTATGCGTAGAATATGGAGCAAATTTATCCAAATGTCTTCATGTGTTTAGCTTTGGAAAGGTGATTTGTCATGGTCAAACGGTACGATGTGAGACACATTTGTGTTTGTATATGACAAATGTCCGTACTTTTATGTATAGACGGCCTTCACACTGTGATGTTTGGGATACGTTAACTAATGTATTGACCATATTTGACAACATATTTGGTGTAATTGCTGATGGCTATTTTGAAATGATGTTTTTGATACCATTATGTATTCCGTCTCCAAAATGTGCCCACCTTTATGATGGGGATGCTTTTATCTGTAGTCCTAACAGGGAGTGGGAGAGTCACTTTCAGTTTTTATGGGGCTGACCATGTCCCATTATGATTTTGTGTTTCATATTTGTGTAGGACTTGTGACATGGAGGCCACACATGTGCCTCATGCATGTGTTTAGTTCACAAGTACATGATTCTTGTATGTTTTGGGGGTGGTAGAGGTGGACTTAGGCCCCCAGCACCCTAGGATTTGACCATCCAGAATAGCTACTGTATCCATGGAGTATTTTTATCATATCATGGCAAACCTGCAGCAGCGGGCTAATGTAAGGCCATATGGTATGAATGACTGTTGACCATTCATTCATCTCATTAGCCCATTTGACGTTTGCAGTAATGATGATTTGGAGCTAAGTTGCATACCATTTTCATATGACTAAGTTTGCAAGACTCTCAGCGTTCACGATGTGATAATGCGAATAATTTTTTGCTTGTCTGTGTCCCTTTCTGCATAAACTGGTTTAGTGTCATGTTACAATCTTCCTGCTAGGTTCAAACTGGGACACAACTGTGATGGTCTACTTTCAAATATTAGGTTGGTTGTATGACATATGTGTACATGTGTGTGGGAATGTGGATCCAGTATGACCTGTCTGTGTGTATGTTGTCACTGTAACTTCAAGGTCTCCTCCTGAGTTAGTGGCAGCTGATGTTGTTGCAATTGTGTATTGCTCACATCATACACTTGAGAGAAGCCATTGATGACATGTTCACGTACACATGGATGGTCCCACCCAGTCTCTGAACACGTGTGATGTGACTTTCAAATGATCTCCAATTTTGGGCTGGATGAGAGACTGTTTCAGTTGTTTGGATCCGGCATGTGTAATTGTCACATTTGTACTCTTGTTGGGCTCTGTGTATGGTAATGTAACATGTCACATCCTACCCTCTGTGCATACAGTTGTGATGTTTATTTTTGGTGTGATGAATTTTAATGGCATTCTTGATCAATGAGACGACATTCATCTTCAGCTATTTCAAACTAAAGGTGGTCAGAAATGAATAGGCCAAAGCATGATGTGGTGTTTGTTATCTGTGTTTATTTACAAGTGTGGAATACAAGTGATTATAATAACTTAAGTAAAAAAATTGTTCACAAGCTGTTGGCGCCTACGCACTCCTGCTGCGGTGTTAGGTTGTTCCCCCTCCTTTTGCAGGCCAGCATCCTCCTCATCATCATCCTCAGGCATGTCTGGGTCCGGTTCAAGGAGGGGAATGTTCCTTTTTACACAAATATTGTGTAATATGGCACAAGTGAGTATGATCTTGCAGACCATCTCTGGGGAGTATAGTAGGCTTCCGCCAGTGATGTCAAGGCAGCGGAACCTTGACTTTAGGATCCCAAAGGTCCTCTCCACAATGCTGCGTGTCCTCTTGTGGGCGTCATTGTATGCCCGCTCAGCAGCAGTATTTGGGTTCCCATATGGTGTCATTAGCCAAGGCTGGATGCCATACCCCTGATCAGCTGAAAGAGAAACACAGAATGGTATCAATTAGATGTAGGAGGCACTGTTGTACGTATCTTTGATGGCAGTAGTTGTGTTGTGTTGTCTGTGACTATTTTGTGTACTAATGTGACAACCTATGGTTGTTGGTGGAAACTTTGGCATTGTTTTTTTTCCTTGGCTGAGCAAGTGTTTGTTGTCTAACTGTTTGTCAGCAGGATGTATTGGTTTCTCAAGTACAGTGTGCCCTCCCTTGCATTGTGACTTGTGACACAGGTGTCCGTGTGTCCTCACTGGGGGTGTGATGATAGTTCCATGCAGAGTTGAAACATTAAAGGGTATTAGAAACGTTCATATGAACATACCCAGGCCATCCCATCCCTTAAAAGTTATGCATTGTATTAGTGTACAGGTTATTGTGAGACTTCCAATTTGCAAGGTGACATTTAGGCAACCACAGTCATGAATGTCTTCACACTAAGCTGTGGAGTAAATTCCAATGTGTGAGAGGTTCAATGGTGACTGGTGACACATGGCTAGTGATGTGAGTACCTCAGTGTGTTCCTGTCTAGGTGTTGCTATTGTGGTGTATGTGTTGTTTATCCTAGAGGGTTTCTGTGCAGTGAGTATATAAGTAGATTTTTGTCCTTACCAACAAGTAGTCCATTGCCATACCGTCCATCCTGGAAGTGTTGGTTGATGGTGCAGTGACGGAAGATGAATGCGTCATGTACACTCCCAGGATATTTAGCCACAATGTTGCTGATCAGTCCTTGGTGATCGACTATGGCCTGCACGTTGATGGAATGTGTGTGCTTCCTGTTGCGGTAGAGGTGTTCACTCGCAGCAGGTGGCACAAGGCGTACGTGTGTGCAGTCGATTGCACCAAGGACGTGCGGAAAGCCACTGATGGCGTAGAACCCCTGTTTTGTTTCCTGCTGCTTCTGCACTGTGTTAGGGAAGCAGATGTGGCGGGGTGTCAGTCCAATGATGGCATCCAGTACTTTAGGCAGGAATGCGGAGAAAGATGGTTGTGAGATTCCACCAACCAGGGCACCAGTTGTCTGAAACGAGCCACTTGCCAGCAGGTGAAGTACGGCAAGCAGCTTTGTTTCGGTTGGGATAGTGCGTGGAGTCACTAAAGTGGGGGCCAATTGCTGTTCAATATTTGTCAGCAGCTGCTGAATGGCCTGCCAGTTCAACCGGTACCTCTGGATGATGTCTCGTTCCCTGAGGCCATGCAGGGTTGTTCTTGGGCGGAATATCCTCTCCTTCCTTCTGCGCTGTCTTTGGGGTCCCTGCTGTTGTTGTTGTGGCTGCTGTTGTTGCTGCAGGGCTCTGCGTCTACGTGCACGTTGAAGAAAAAGCACCTCCATGTCTCCCTGTTGCTGCTCTGCTGCTCTGCTGCTCTGTTGTTTGTTCTGTGTGTTCTGATTAAGTACAGGTGTGTTTGCCCCATTTTAACGCCTGCCCTGACCCAGGCGTTAAAATTTCACGATATTCGTGCTTTGCGCCATTTTTTTGCGCCGCCTGCCGCGCGGGAGTGATTTTTGCCCTGGAGCATAAATACCACGCACCGCTATGTGCGTCTGTTTTTGGACGGGAACGCCTACCTTGCATCTCATTAACGCAAGGAAGGCGTTCACGCAAAAAAATGACGCTCTTTACTCATACTTTGGCGCTAGACGTGTCTAACGCCAAAGTATAAATATGGCGTTAGTTTTGCGCCGAATTTGCGTCGAAAAAAACGACGCAAATTTGGCGCAAACGGAGTATAAATATGCCCCTTAGTGTGAGGGCACCCTGGCACTAGCCAAGGTGCCCCCACATTGTTCAGGGCCAATTCCCCGGACTTTGTGAGTGCGGGGACAACATTACACACGTGCACTACATATAGGTCACTACCTATATGTAGCTTCAAAATGGTAACTCCGAATATGGCCATGTAACATGTCTATGATCATGGAATTGCCCCCTCTATACCATCCTGGCATAGTTGGCACAATCCCATGATCCCAGTGGTCTGTAGCACAGACCCTGGTACTGCCAAACTGCCCTTCCTGGGGTTTCACTGCAGCTGCTGCTGCTGCCAACCCCTCAGACAGGCATCTGCCCTCCTGGGGTCCAGCCAGGCCTGGCCCAGGATGGCAGAACAAAGGACTTCCTCTGAGAGAGGGTGTTACACCCTCTCCCTTTGGAAAATGGTGTGAAGGCAGGGGAGGAGTAGCCTCCCCCAGCCTCTGGAAATGCTTTCTTGGGCACAGATGTGCCCAATTCTGCATAAGCCAGTCTACACCGGTTCAGGGGACCCCTTAGCCCTGCTCTGGCGCGAAACTGGACAAAGGAAAGGGGAGTGACCACTCCGCTGACCTGCACCTCCCCTGGGAGGTGTCCAGAGCTCCTCCAGTGTGCTCCAGACCTCTGCCATCTTGGAAACAAAGGTACTGCTGGCACACTGGACTGCTCTGAGTGGCCAGTGCCACCAGGTGACGTCAGAGACTCCTTGTGATAGGCTCCTTCAGGTGTTGCTAGCCTATCCTCTCTCCTAGGTAGCCAAACCCCCTTTTCTGGCTATTTAGGGTCTCTGTGTCTGGGGAAACTTTAGATAACGAATGCAAGAGCTCAGCCGAGTTCCTCTGCATCTTTCTCTTCACCTTCTACCAAGGAATCGACTGCTGACCGCGCTGGAAGCCTGCAAAACTGCAACATAGTAGTAAAGACGACTACTGCAACTCTGTAACGCTGATCCTGCCGCCTTCTCGACTGTTTTCCTGGTGGTGCATGCTGTGGGGGTAGTCTGCCTCCTCTCTGCACTAGAAGCTCCGAAGAAATCTCCTGTGGGTCGACGGAATCTTCCCCCTGCAACCGCAGGCACCAAAAAGCTGCATTACCGGTCCCTTGGGTCTCCTCTCAGCACGATGAGCGAGGTCCCTCGAATCCAGCAACTCTGTCCAAGTGGCCCCCACAGTCCAGTGACTCTTCAGTCCAAGTTTGGTGGAGGTAAGTCCTTGCCTCACCTCGCTAGACTGCATTGCTGGGAACCGCGACTTTTGCAGCTACTCCGGCCTCCGTGCACTTCCGGCGGAAATCCTTTGTGCACAGTCCAGCCTGGGTCCACGGCACTCTAACCTGCATTGCACGACCTCCCAAGTTGTTCTCCGGCGACGTGGGACTCCTTTGTGTAACTTCGGGTGAGCACTGTTTCACGCATCCTCGTAGTGCCTGTTTCTGGCACTTCTCCGGGTGCTACCTGCTGCTAAGAAGGCTCCTTGTCTTGCTCGACGTCCCCTCTACCTCCTGGTCCAATTTTCGACCTCCTGGTCCCTCCTGAGCCACAGCAGTGTCCAAAAACGCTAACCGCACGATTTGCAGCTAGCAAGGCTTGTTGGCGTTTTTTCGGCGGAAAAACACTTCTGCACGACTCTGCAAGGCAAGTGGGATCCGTCCTCCAAAGGGGAAGTCTCTAGCCCTTTGCGTTTCTGCAGAAACTGCAGCTTCTTCTGTCCAGTAGAAGCTTCTTTGCACCCGCAGCTGGCATTTCCTGGGCATCTGCCCATCTCCGACTTGCTTGTGACTTTTGGACTTGGTCCCCTTGTTCCACAGGTACCCCAGATTGGAAATCCAGCGTTGTTGCATTGTTGGTTTGTGTCTTTCCTGCATTATTCCTCTAACACGACTTCTTTAATCTTAGGGGAACTTTAGTGCACTTTGCACTCACTTTTCAGGGTCTTGGGGAGGGTTATTTTTCTAACTCTCACTATTTTCTAATAGTCCCAGCGACCCTCTACAAGGTCACATAGGTTTGGGGTCCATTCGTGGTTCGCATTCCACTTTTGGAGTATATGGTTTGTGTTGCCCCTATCCCAATGTGTCCCCATTGCATCCTCTTGTAACTATACATTGTTTGCACTGTTTTCTAAGACTATACTGCATATTTTTGCTATTGTGTATATATATCTTGTGTATATTTCCTATCCTCTCACTGAGGGTACACTCTAAGATACTTTGGCATATTGTCATAAAAATAAAGTACCTTTATTTTTAGTATAACTGTGTATTGTGTTTTCTTATGATATTGTGCATATGATACTAAGTGGTACTGTAGTAGCTTCACACGTCTCCTAGTTCAGCCTGAGCTGCTCTGCTAAGCTACCATTATCTATCAGCCTAAGCTGCTAGACACCCTATACACTAATAAGGGATAACTGGGCCTAGTGCAAGGTGCAAGTACCCCTTGGTACTCACTACAAGCCAGTCCAGCCTCCTACAAACACCCTCTCTCAGAGGAAGTCCTTTGTTCTGACATCCTGGGACAAGCCTGGCTGGACCCCAGGAGGGCAGAAACCTGTCTGAGGGGTTGGCAGCAGCAGCAGCTGCAGTGAAACCCCAGGAAAGGCAGTTTGGCAGTACCAGGGTCTGTGCTACAGACCACTGGGATCATGGGATTGTGCCAACTATGCCAGGATGGCATAGAGGGGGCAATTCCATGATCATAGACATGTTACATGGCCATATTCGGAGTTACCATTGTGAAGCTACATATAGGTAGTGACCTATATGTAGTGCACACGTGTAATGGTGTCCCCGCACTCACAAAGTCCGGGGAATTGGTCCTGAACAATGTGGGGGCACCTTGGCTAGTGCCAGGGTGCCCTCACACTAAGTACCTTTGCACCTAACCTTTACCAGGTAAAGGTTAGACATATAGGTGACTTATATGTTACTTAAGTGCAGTGTAAAATGGCTGTGAAATAACGTGGACGTTATTTCACTCAGGCTGCTGTGGCAGGCCTGTGTAAGAATTGTCAGAGCTCCCTATGGGTGGCAAAAGAAATGCTGCAGCCCATAGGGATCTCCTAGAACCCCAATACCCTGGGTACCTCAGTACCATATACTAGGGAATTATAAGGGTGTTCCAGTATGCCAATGTAAATTGGTAAAATTGGTCACTAGCCTGTTAGTGACAATTTGAAAGAAATGAGAGAGCATAACCACTGAGGTTCTGGATAGCAGAGCCTCAGTGAGACAGTTAGTCACTACACAGGTAACACATTCAGGAACACTTATGAGCACTGGGGCCTTGGCTGGCAGGGTCCCAGTGACACATACAACTAAAACAACATATATACAGTGAAAAATCGGGGTAACATGCCAGGCAAGATGGTACTTTCCTACATTACTGGTCCAAAGAAAGTTGTGGTTGCCTCAGATTTACCTGTAGACTGTCTACTAGAGAACGATTTAGAGACATCAGCTTGGGCAGAAGTGGAGTTGGAGGCTCATGCAGCAATGCTGGGCATTCCTGGGCATATTTTTGCTTTAACCAGGGCTCAGGCCAAAAAGCAAAAATGACAGGGTGACTTGGATCCTGGAACAATGGACCAAGTGCTCCCTAAAGCTAGGGTTAGTAAGGGTAATTCCCTACCCACCATCCCTCCCTCTACAGATGATTCTACTTCTGAGGAAGAAGAATTTCCCCCCTGTGCAGAACCTTCACCAGAGGAGCTGGCAGCAGACACTGCTGAGCTTTTGGGTGGAAGGGGGCCTGCCAGGGAGGAGCTGAGTGTGGCACAGCAATCCTGTCCCCCATTAGAGGGTCTAAGACAGCAAACTGTCAAACAGCAAAATGGGGATGTCAGTGACTCACATAGAGTTTACTGGGAGGACAACCTCTTGTATACAGAGGCAAGGGACCCAAAACCTGAAGCAGCCAGGAGATTGGTCATTCCCCTGCAATACAGAGAGTTCCTCCTAACTCTGGCACACAACATTCCCTTGGCTTGACATTTGGGTCAAATTAAAACATGGGAAAGGCTTGTCCCCCTGTTTCATTGGCCTAGGATGTCAGAGGACACGAAAGACTTTTGTAAGTCCTGTGTGACCTGCCAAGCCAGTGGCAAGACTGGCGGCACTCCAAAGGCTCCCCTTATTCCACTGCATGTGGTTGGGGTTCCATTTGAAAGGGTAGGGGGAGACATAGTTGGCCCCCTTGACCCTCCTACTGCTTCAGGCAATAGGTTAATCTTGGTGATAGTGGACCATGCCACAAGATATCCTGAAGCAATTCCTCTAAGGACCACTACAGCACCTGAAGTGGCAAAAGCCCTCCTGGGAATCTTTTCCAAGGTGGGTTTCCCAAAAGAGGTTGTATCAGACAGGGGTAGCAACTTTATGTCTGCATATTTGAAGACCATGTGGAAGGAATGTGGTGTAACATACAAATTCACCACACCTTATCATCCACAAACAAATGGACTGGTAGAGAGGTTTAATGAAACTCTCAAAGGAATGATAATGGGACTCCCTGAAAAACCCAGGAGCAGATGTGATGTCCTGTTACCTTGCCTCCTTTTTGCTTACAGGGAGGTACCCCAAAAAGGAGTGGGCTTCAGCCCCTTTGAACTCCTATTTGGACACCCTGTAAGAGGTCCTCTAACACTTGTGAAGGAGGGTTGGGAACAACCTTTAAAAGCTCCTAAGCAAGACATAGTGGACTATGTACACGGCCTAAGATCCAGAATGGCTGAGTACATGAAAAAGGTAAATAAAAACCTTAAGGCCAGCCAAGAGCTCCAAAAGCAATGGCATGACCAGAAGGCTGTTCTGATTCAGTACCAACCAGGACAGAAGGTGTGAGTCTTGGAGCCTGTGGCCCCAAGAGCACTCCAAGACAAATGGAGTAGACCCCACATCATTGTTGAAAAGAAGGGAGAAGTCACCTACTTGGTTGACTTGGGCACTGCCAGGAGTCCCCTCAGGGTGCTCCCTGTCAATCGCCTAAAACCCTACTATGACAGGGCTGATCTCACCCTGCTCATGGCAACAGATGAAGGACAGGAAGAAGAGAGTGACCCTCTCCCTGATCTCTTCTCTTCCACAGAACAAGATGCTTTAGTGGAAGGTGTAGTTTTGGCAGACTGTCTTACTTCTGAGCAGAAAGACAACTGTATAAATTTCCTGGATAATTTTTTTGAACTCTTTTCTACTGTGCCCGGCACCACTTCGTGGTGTGCGCACACTATAGATACTGGAGACAGCATGCCTGTCAAAAGTAAGATCTATAGGCAGCCTGACCATGTCAGAGACTCCATAAAACAAGAAGTTCAGAAAATGCTTGAACTGGGAGTGGTTGAACATTCGGAAAGCCCATGGGCCGCTCCTGTGGTGCTTGTACCAAAGCCTCACTCAAAAGATGGGAAAAGAAATATGAGGTTTTGTGTAGATTACAGAGGTCTCAACCAGGTAACAAAAACTGATGCTCACGCTATACCCAGGGCAGATGAGCTCATAGATACACTGGCATCTGCCAAATATCTAGGCACCTATGATTTGACTGCAGGGTATTGGCAGATCAAGTTATCAGAGGATGCTAAAGCAAAAACTGCATTTTCGACTATTGGAGGGCACTACCAATTCACAGTAATGCCCTTTGGTTTGAAAAATGCACCTGCCACTTTTCAGAGGTTGGTGAATACAGTCCTGCAAGGGTTGGATGCTTTTAGTGCAGCATATCTAGATGATATAGCTGTCTTTAGCTCCACCTGGGATGATCACCTGGTCCACCTGTGGCAAGTTTTGGAAGCCCTGCAAAAGGCAGGCCTCACTATCAAGGCTTCAAAGTGCCAGATAGGGCAGGGGAAAGTAGTTTATCTGGGACACCTGGTAGGTGGAGAACAGATTGCACCACTTCAGGGGGAAATCCAAACTATCATGGATTGGGTTCCCCCTACATCTCAGACCCAGGTGAGAGCCTTCTTAGGCCTCACTGGGTATTACAGGAGGTTCATTAAGAACTATGGCTCCATTACAGCCCCACTCAATGTCCTCACTTCCAAGAAAATGCCTAAAAAGGTATTGTGGACAGCTAGCTGTCAGAAAGCTTTTGAGGAGCTGAAACAGGCCATGTGCACTGCACCTGTCCTAAAAAGCCCATGTTACTCCAAGAAATTCATTGTTCAAACTGATGTATCTGAATTAGGGGTAGGGGCAGTCTTATCACAACTCAATTTTGAGGGCTAGGATCAACCTGTTGCTTTTATCAGCAGGAGGTTGACCCCTATAGAAAAGCGTTGGTCTGCCATAGAGAGGGAGGACTTTGCTGTGGTCTGGGAACTGAAGAAGTTGAGGCCATACCTGTTTGACACTCACTTCATTGTTCAGACAGACCACAAACCTCTACTTTGGCTAAAACAAATGAAAGGTGAAAACCCTAAATTGTTGAGGTGGACAATATCTCTACAGGGAATGGACTATACATTGGAACATAGACCTGGGAGTACCCACTCCAATGCAGATGGACTCTCCAGATATTTCCACTTAGACAATGAAGACTCATCAGGTCATGGGTAGTCTTATTGTCCTTCGTTTGGGGGGTGGTTGTGTAGGAAAGTACCATCTTGCCTGGCATGTTACCCCCATATTTCACTGTATATATGTTGTTTTAGTGTATGTGTCACTGGGACCCTGCCAGGACCCCAGTGCTCATAAGTTTGTGGCCTATATGTATGTGTTCCCTGTGTGATGCCTAACTGTCTCACTGAGGCTCTGCTAACCAGAACCTCAGTGGTTATGCTCTCTCTGCTTTCCAAATTGTCACTAACAGGCTAGTGACCAATTTCACCAATTCACATTGGCATACTGGAACACCCTTATAATTCCCTAGTATATGGTACTGAGGTACCCAGGGTATTGGGGTTCCAGGAGATCCCTATGGGCTGCAGCATTTCTTTTGCCACCCATAGGGAGATCTGACAAATCTTACACAGGCCTGCCACTGCAGCCTGAGTGAAATAACATCCACGTTATTTCACAGCCATTTACCACTGCACTTAAGTAACTTATGTAGGAAAGTACCATCTTGCCTGGCATGTTACCCCCATATTTCACTGTATATATGTTGTTTTAGTTGTATGTGTCACTGGGACCCTGCCAGCCAGGGCCCCAGTGCTCATAAGTGTGCCCTGTATTTGTTCCCTGTGTGATGACTGTAGGAGGCTGGACTGGCTTGTAGTGAGTACCAAGGGGTACTTACACCTTGCACCAGGCCCAGGTATCCCTTATTAGTGTAGAGGGGTGTCTAGCAGCTTAGGCTGATAGAAAAGGTAACTTAGCAGAGCAGCTTAGGCTGAACTAGGAGACGAGTGAAGCTCCTACAGTACCACTAGTGTCATATGCACAATATCATAAGAAAACACAATACACAGATACACTAAAAATAAAGGTACTTTATTTTTATGACAATATGCTAAAGTATCTCAGTGAGTACCCTCAGTATGAGGATAGCAAATATACACAAGATATATGTACACAATACCAAAATATGCTGTAATAGCAATAGAGAACAGTGCAAACAATGTATAGTCACAATAGAATGCAATGGTGGCACATAGGGATAGGGGCAACACAAACCATATACTCTAGAAGTGGAATGCGAACCACAAATGGACCCCAAACCTATGTGACCTTGTAGAGGGTCGCTGGGACTGTAAGAAAACAGTGAGGGTTAGAAAAATAGCCCACCCCAAGACCCTGAAAAGTGGGTGTAAAGTGCACCTAAGTTCCCCAAAGAGCACAGAAGTCGTGATAGGGGAATTCTGCAGGAAAGACCAACACCAGCAATGCAACAACGATGGATTTCCAGACGAGAGTACCTGTGGAACAAGGGGACCAAGTCCAAAAGTCACGATCAAGTCGGGAGTGGGCAGATGCCCAGGAAATGCCAGCTGTGGGTGCAAAGAAGCTGCCACCGGATGGTAGAAGCTGAGGATTCTGCAAGAACGACAAGGGCTAGAAACTTCCCCTTTGGAGGATGGATGTCCCACGTCGTGAAGAGTCGTGCAGAAGTGTTTTTCCACAGAAAGACCGCCAACAAGCCTTGCTAGCTGCAAAGATCAAGGTTATAGTTTTTGGATGCTGCTGTGGCCCAGGAGGGACCAGGATGTCACCAATTGCGTGAGGGGAAGGAGGGGGCGTCCAGCAAGACAAGGAGCCCTCTCAGAAGCAAGCAGCACCCACAGAAGTGCCGGAACAGGCACTACGAAGTGGAGTGAAATGGTGCTCACCCGAAGTTACACAAGAGAGACCCACGCCGCCGGAGGACAACTCAGGAGGTTGTGCAATGCAGGTTAGAGTGCCGTGGACCCAGGCTTGGCTGTGCACAAAGGAAATCTTCGTGGAGTGCACAGGAGCTGGAGTAGCTGCAAAACACACGGTTCCCAGCAATGCAGTCTTGAGTGGGGAGGCAAGGACTTACCTCCACCAAACTTGGACTGAAGAGTCACTGGACTGTGGGAGTCACTTGGACAGAGTTGCTGAGTTCAAGGGACCTTGCTCGTCGTGCTGAGAGGAGACCCAGAGGACTGGTGATGCAGTTCTTTGGTGCTTGCGGTTGCAGGGGGAAGATTCCGTCGACCCACGGGAGATTTCTTCAGAGCTTCTAGTGCAGAGAGGAGGCAGACTACCCCCACAGAATGCACCACCAGGAAAACAGTCGAGAAGGCGGCAGGATCAGCGTTACAAGGTCGCAGTAGTCGACTTTGCTACTTTGTTGCAGTTTTGCAGGCGTCCAGAGCAGTCAGCGGTTGATTCCTTGGCAGAAGGTGAAGAGAGAGATGGAGAGGAACTCTGATGAGCTCTTGCATTTGTTATCTCAGGAATTCCCCAAAGCAGAGACCCTAAATAGCCAGAAAAGAGGGTTTGGCTACTTAGGAGAGAGGATAGGCTAGCAACACCTGAAGGAGCCTATCAGAAGGAGTCTCTGACGTCACCTGCTGGCACTGGCCACTCAGAGCAGTCCAGTGTGCCAGCAGCACCTCTGTTTCCAAGATGGCAGAGGTCTGGAGCACACTGGAGGAGCTCTGGGCACCTCCCAGGGGAGGTGCAGGTCAGGGGGGTGGTCACTCCCCTTTCCTTTGTCCAGTTTCACGCCAGAGCAGGGCTGAGGGATCCCTGAACCGGTGCAGACTGGCTTATGCAGAGTTGGGCACCATCTGTGCCCATCAAAGCATTTCCAGAGGCTGGGGGAGGCTACTCCTCCCCAGCCGTGACACCTTTTTCCAAAGGGAGAGGGTGTAACACCCTCTCTCTGAGGAAGTCCTTTGTTCTGCCTTCCTGGGCCATGCGTGGCTGGACCCCAGGAGGGCAGAAACCTGTCTGAGGGGTTGGCAGCAGCAGCAGCTGCAGTGAAACCCCAGGAAAGGTAGTTTGGCAGTACCTCTGCTAACCAGAACCTCAGTGGTTATGCTCTCTCATTTATTTCAAATTGTCACTGACAGGCTAGTGACCAATTTTACCAATTTACATTGGCTTACTGGAACACCCTTATAATTCCCTAGTATATGGTACTGAGGTACCCAGGGTATTGGGGTTCCAGGAGATCCCTATGGGCTGCAGCATTTCTTTTGCCACCCATAGGGAGCTCTGACAATTCTTACACAGGCCTGCCACTGCAGCCTGAGTGAAATAACGTCCACGTTATTTCACAGCCATTTTACACTGCACTTAAGTTACTTATAAGTCACCTATATGTCTAACCTTTACCTGGTAAAGGTTAGGTGCAAAGTTACTTAGTGTGAGGGCACCCTGGCACTAGCCAAGGTGCCCCCACATTGTTCAGAGCCAATTCCCTGAACTTTGTGAGTGCGGGGACACCATTACACGCGTGCACTACATATAGGTCACTACCTACAGTATATGTAGCTTCACAATGGTAACTCCGAATATGGCCATGTAACATGTCTAAGATCATGGAATTGCCCCCTCTATGCCATCCTGGCATTGTTGGCACAATTCCATGATCCCAGTGGTCTGTAGCACAGACCCTGGTACTGCCAAACTGCCCTTCCTGGGGTTTCACTGCAGCTGCTGCTGCTGCCAACCCCTCAGACAGGCATCTGCCCTCCTGGGGTCCAGCCAGGCCTGGCCCAGGATGGCAGAACAAAGAACGTCCTCTGAGAGAGGGTGTTACACCCTCTCCCTTTGGAAAATGGTGTGAAGGCAGGGGAGGAGTAGCCTCCCCCAGCCTCTGGAAATGCTTTCTTGGGCACAGATGTGCCCAATTCTGCATAAGCCAGTCTACACCGGTTCAGGGGACCCCTTAGTCCTGCTCTGGCGCGAAACTGGACAAAGGAAAGGGGAGTGACCACTCCCCTGACCTGCACCTCCCCTCGGAGGTGTCCAGAGCTCCTCCAGTGTGCTCCAGACCTCTGCCATCTTGGAAACAGAGGTGCTGCTGGCACACTGGACTGCTCTGAGTGGCCAGTGCCACCAGGTGACATCAGAGACTCCTTCTGATAGGCTCCTTCAGGTGTTGCTAGCCTATCCTCTCTCCTAGGTAGCCAAACCCTCTTTTCTGGCTATTTAGGGTCTCTGTCTCTGGGGAAACTTTAGATAATGAATGCAAGAGCTCATCCGAGTTCCTCTGCATCTCTCTCTTCACCTTCTGCCAAGGAATCGACTGCTGACCGCGCTGGAAGCCTGCAACACTGCAAGAAAGCAGCAAAGACGACTACTGCAACTCTGTAACGCTGATCCTGCCGCCTTCTCGACTGTTTTCCTGGTGGTGCATGCTGTGGGGGTAGTCTGCCTCCTCTCTGCACTAGAAGCTCCGAAGAAATCTCCCGTGGGTCGACGGAATCTTCCCCCTGCAACCGCAGGCACCAAAAAGCTACATTACCGGTCCCTTGGGTCTCCTCTCAGCACGACGAGCGAGGTCCCTCGAATCCAGCAACTCTGTCCAAGTGGCCCCCACAGTCCAGTGACTCTTCAGTCCAAGTTTGGTGGAGGTAAGTCCTTGCCTCACCTCGCTAAACTGCATTGCTGGGAACCGCGACTTTTGCAGCTACTCCGGCCCCTGTGCACTTCTGGCGGAAATCTTTCGTGCACAGCCAAGCCTGGGTCCACGGCACTCTAACCTGCATTGCACGACTTTCTAAGTTGGTCTCCGGCGACGTGGGACTCCTTTGTGTAACTTCGGGTGAGCACCGTTTCACGCATCCTCGTAGTGCCTGTTTCTGGCACTTCTCTGGGTGTTACCTGCTGCTAAGAGGGCTCTTTATCTTGCTCGACATGCCCTCTACCTCCTGGTCCAATTTGCGACCTCCTGCTCCCTCCTGGGCCACAGCAACATCCAAAAACGCTAACCGCATGATTTGCAGCTAGCAAGGCTTGTTGGCGTTCTTTCGGCGGGAAAATACTTCTGCACGACTCTACAAGGCGAGCGGGATCCGTCCTCCAAAGTGGAAGTCTCTAGCTCTTTGCGTTCCTGCATAAACCGCAGCTTCTTCTGTCCAGTAGAAGCTTCTTTGCACCCGCAGCTGGCATTTCCTGGGCATCTGCCCATCTCCGACTTGCTTGTGACTTTTGGACTTGGTCCCCTTGTTTCACAGGTACCCTAGATTGGAAATCCACAGTTGTTGCATTGTTGGTTTGTGTCTTTCCTGCATTATTCCTCTAAGACGACTTCTTTGTCCTTAGGGGAACTTTAGTGCACTTTGCACTCACTTTTCAGGGTCTTGGTGAGGGTTATTTTTCTAACTCTCACTATTTTCTAATAGTCCCAGCGACCCTCTACAAGGTCACATAGGTTTGGGGTCCATTCGTGGTTCGCATTCCACTTTTGGAGTATATGGTTTGTGTTGCCCCTATCCCTATGTTTCCCCATTGCATCCTATTGTAACTATACATTGTTTGCACTGTTTTCTAAGACTATACTGCATATTTTTGCTATTGTGTATATATATCTTGTGTATATTTCCTATCCTCTCACTGAGGGTACACTCTAAGATACTTTGGCATATTGTCATAAAAATAAAGTACCTTTATTTTTAGTATAACTGTGTATTGTGTTTTCTTATGATATTGTGCATATGACACTAAGTGGTACTGTAGGAGCTTCACTCGTCTCCTAGTTCAGCCTAAGGTGCTCTGCTAAGCTACCATTATCTATCAGCCTAAGCTGCTAGACACCCTATACACTAATAAGGGATAACTGGGCCTGGTGCAAGGTGCAAGTACCCCGTGGTACTCACTACAAGCCAGTCCAGCCTCCTACAACCACCTCAATAATTTAGGATTTTCACCTTTCATTTGTTTTAGCCAAAGTAGAGGTTTGTGGTCTGTCTGAACAATGAAGTGAGTGCCAAACAGGTATGGCCTCAACTTCTTCAGAGCCCAGACCACAGCAAAGGCCTCCCTCTCTATGGCAGACCAACGCTTTTCTCTAGGGGTCAACCTCCTACTAAGAAAAGCAACAGGTTGATCCTGGCCCTCAGAATTAAGTTGTGATAGGACTGCCCCTACTCCTAATTCAGATGCATCAGTTTGGACATAGAATTTTTTAGAGTAACAAGGGCTTTTCAGGACAGGTGCAGAGCACATGGCCTGCTTCAGCTCCTCAAAAGCTTTCTGACAGTTTGCTGTCCTAATACCTTTTTAGGCATTTTCTTGGATGTGAGGTCATTAAGAGGGGCTGCAATGGAGCCATAGTTCTTAATGAACCTCCTGTAATACCCAGTGAGGCCTAGGAAGGCTCTCACCTAAGTTTGAGTGGTAGGGGGAACCCAATCAATAATTGTTTGGATTTTCCCCTGAAGTGGTGCAATCTGTTCCCCACCAACAAGGTGTCCCAGATAAACCACCTTACCCTGCCCTATCTGGCACTTTGAAGCCTTGATAGTGAGGCCTGCCTTTTGCAGGGCCTCCAAAACTTTCCATAGGTGGACCAGGTGATCATCCCAGCTGGAGCTAAAGACAGCTATATCGTCCAAATATGCTGCCCTGAAAGCTTCCAGCCCTTGCAGGACTGTGTTCACCAACCTCTGAAAAGTGGCAGGTGCATTTTTCAATCCAAAAGGCATTACAGTGAATTGGTAATGTCCTCCAATGGTTTAAAATGCAGTTTTAGGTTTAGCATCTTCTGATAATTTGATCTGCCAATACCCTGCAGTCAAATCAAAAGTGCTTAGATACTTGGCAGATGCCAGTGTATCTATGAGCTCATCTGCCCTGGGTATAGGGTGAGCATCAGTTTTGGTTACCTGGTTGAGACCTCTGTAGTCTACACAAAACCGCATTTCCTTCTTTCCATCTTTGGAATGGGGTTTTGGTACAAGTACCACAGGAGAAGCCCATGGACTTTCAGAGTGCTCAACCACTCCCAGTTCTAGCATTTTTTGCACCTGTTGCTTTATGCAGTCTCTGACATGGTCAGGCTGCCTATAGATCTTACTTTTGACAGGTAAACTGTCTCCAGTATCTATAGTGTGCTCACACCAAGAAGTGGTACCTGGCACAGTAGAGAAGAGTTCAGAAAACTGACCCAGGAGATTTATGCAATGGTCTTTCTGCTCAGCAGTAAGACAATCAGCCAAAACTACACCTTCCACAAGAGCATCTTGTTCTGTGGAAGAGAAGAGATCAGGTAGAGGATCACTGTCTTCTTCCTGTCCCTCATCAGTTGCCATGAGCAGGGTGAGATCAGCCCTGTCATAGTAGGGTTTCAGGCGATTGACATGGGGCACCCTAAGGGGACTCCTGGCAGTGCCTAAGTCAACTAAATAGGTGACTTCACCCTTTTTCTCAACAATTGTGTGGGGTCCACTCCATTTATCTTGGAGTGCTCTTGGGGCCACAGGCTCCAAGACCCACACTTTCTGCCCTGGTTTGTACTGAACCAAAACAGCCTTCTGATAATGCCATTGATTCTGGAGCTCTTGGCTGGCCTGAAGGTTTTTACTGGCCTTTTTCATATACTCAGCCATCCTTGATCTGAGGCCAAGTACATAATCCACAATATCTTGCTTTGGAGATTTTAAAGGTTGTTCCCAACCCTCCTTGACAAGTGTTAGTGGACCCCTAACAGGGTGACCAAAGAGGAGTTCAAAGGGGCTGAAGCCCACTCCTTTCTGGGGTACCTCCCTGTAGGCAAAAAGGAGGCATGGTAACAGGATATCCCATCTCCTGCGGAGTTTTTCAGGGAGTCCCATAATCATGCCTTTGAGAGTTTTGTTAAATCTCTCCACCAGTCCATTTGTTTGTGGATGATAGGGTGTAGTGAACTTGTAAGTCACACCACACTCTTTACACATGGCCTTTAAGTATGCAGACATGAAATTGCTTCCCCTGTCTGATACTACTTCCTTTGGGAAGCCCACCCTAGAAAATATTCCCAGGAGGGCCTTTGCCACTGCAGGTGCTGTAGTGGTCCTTAAAGGAATTGCTTCAGGATATCTTGTGGCATGGTCCACTACCACCAAGATGAACCTATTGCCTGAAGCAGTAGGAGGGTCAAGGGGGCCAACTATGTCAACCCCTACCCTTTCAAAGGGAACCCCAACCACAGGCAGTGGAATAAGGGGTGCCTTTGGAGTGCCACCTGTCTTGCCACTGGCTTGATAGGTTTCACAGGACTTACAAAATTCCTTTGTGTCCTCAGACATCCTTGGCCAATGAAACAGGGGAACAAGCCTGTCCCAAGTTTTCATTTGCTCCAGATGTCCAGCTAGGGGAATGTCGTGGGCTAGAGTTAGGAGGAACTTTCTGTACTCCTGAGGAATCACTAACCTCCTGGCAGTTCCAGGTTTAGGATCCCTTGCTTCAGTGTACAAGAGGTTGTCCTCCCAGTAAACTCTGTGAGAGTCACTGACATCCCCATTAGCCTGTTTGACAGCTTGCTGTCTTAGACCCTCTAGTGTGGGACAGGTTTGCTGTGCCACACTCAGCTCCTCCCTGGCAGGCCCCCCTTCACCCAAAAGCTCAGCAGTGTCTGCTTCCAGCTCCTCTGGTGTAGGTTCTGCACAGGGTGGAAATTCTTCTTCCTCAGAAGTAGAATACACTGTAGAGGGAGGGATAGTAGGAAGTGCTTTACTTCTACTAGCCCTAGCTTTAGGGAGCACTTGGTCCATTGTTCCAGGATCCAAGCTTCCCTGTCCTTTTTGCTTTTTGGCTTGAGCCCTGGTTAAAGGAAAAATATGCCCTGGGATGCCCAGCATTGCTGCATGGGCCTCCAACTCCACATCTGACCAAGCTGATGTCTCCAAATCATTTCCTAGTAGACAGTCTACAGGTAAATCTGTGGCTACCACAACTTTCTTTGGACCAGTAACCCCCCCCCAGTTGAGATTTACAACAGCCATGGGGTGGCTAAGTGTGTTGTTGTGAGCATCTTTTACTTGGTACTGGTGACCAAGTAGGTGTTGTTCAGGGTGGACCAGTTTCTCTATGACCATAGTCACACTGGCACCAGTGTCCCTGTAGGCCTGAACCTCAACACCATTTATTAGGGGTAGCTTCTTGTACTTATCCATATTAAGGGGACAAGCAACTAAGGTGGCTAAATCAATAGCCCCCTCAGAGACTAATATAGCCTCTGTGGTCTCCCTAACAAGACCAACCCCAACTAAGTTACCAAAAGTGAGCCCAGCTACTCCCTTGGATTGGCTATTAGTAGGTTTGCTCCCACCACCACTGCTATTAGTAGGGACACTAGGTGTGGCAGTAGGGGTTGTAGTGGTAGGAGGCTTGGTGCTTTTCTTTGGACAACTGGGATCTGTTGTCCAATGGCCTTTTAGTTTACATAAATAGCACCATGGTTTCTTTTCCTTGTTTTGATTAGAAGAGGATTTGGGCCCACCACCCCCACCAGAGTGTTTTTGTGGGCCTGATGAAGACTCATTTTTAGATTTGTCCCCACCCTTGTCAGAAGACTTACCATCCTTCTTCTTGTTGCCTTCTTTGTCACCCCCTGTATGAACTTTTCTGTTCACCCTTGTTCTGACCCATTTGTCTGCCTTCTTTCCCAATTCTTGGGGAGAGATCAGATCAGAGTCCACCAAGTACTGGTGCAACAAATCAGACACACAATTATTAAGAATATGCTCTCTCAGGATCAAGTTATACAGGCTGTCATAATCAGTAACTTTACTGCCATGTAACCACCCCTCCAAGGCCTTCACTGAATGGTCAACAAAGTCTACACAGTCTTGTGAAGACTCCTTTTTGGTTTCTCTGAACTTCATCCTGTACTGTTCAGTGGTTAAGCCATAACCATCTAGGAGTGCATTCTTAAGAACTGTGAAATTATTGTCATCACTTTCTTTTACAGTAAGGAGTCTATCCCTACCCTTTCCACTGAAAGATAGCCATAGGATAGCAGCCCACTGCCTTTGAGGGACATCCTGTACAGCACAGGCCCTCTCAAGTGCAGCAAACCACTTGTTAATGTCATCCCCCTCCTTGTAAGGGGGAACTATCTTGTGCAGATTCCTAGAATCATGCTCTCTTGCAGGATGACTATGGGGAATACTGCTGCTGCCACCATGTGGTTCACACCCCAATTTCTGTCTTTCTCTTTCTACCTCCAAGGACTGTCTATCTAAATCCAGCTGTTGCTTCTTGAGCTTCAGTCTGGATTGGTCCACTCTCAATCTATTGAGCTCCCTTTCTAACATTCTGTCATCAGGGTGGGTGGGTGCTGCATGTCTAGATACAGAAGTATGCTGAGAATGAACAGAAGGAGACCTGGCCCTAACAGATGGCACTCTAACAGCCTGGCTTACAGAAGTAACACTCCTACTATGATGAGAAGGAACACTCTTACTGTGATGTGAGGACACATCAGTACCAGCTATGCTAGATGGCTTGCTAGGGGGCAGGTTGGAAAGATTCCCTCCCAAATCTTTTGCTAGGGGTGCCCCAGAATCAGAGTAGGAACCATCAGCTAATTTCTCAACAGAAGTGCCAACTAAGGTCTTATCTTGTTCAATGAGCATATTAACCAACAGTTGTCTTGAGGGATTCTTCCCTACCCCTAAACCTTTATCTATGCAGAGACTCCTTGCTTCCTTCCAGCTAAGGTTATCATAAGCTATGTTGGACAGATCAAGAGTTTGGCCTGTACCAGACATTGTAGATATTGCTTAAGGGATAGAAAAAGTGAGAAAAAAGTTTTTCAGAACTTTTTGAAAGACAGAAAAAAACCTTTAAAACTTTTTAAGAACTTATTAGAAAGTTTAGAGGTACTTTTCAGCACTTAGTAAAGAAGTGAGAGAAGAAAAGCAAAACTTTTTGGTTAGGTGTACATACACTGAACTTGTTTTGTATATTTTTCTCTTATTAAAAGTACAATGACAAAAGTGGTAAGTAGTTGCAAAGTACTTATCCCACCGCTGCACAACCAATGTAAGAGGCTGGACTGGCTTGTAGTGAGTACCAAGGGGTACTTACACCTTGCACCAGGCCCAGGTATCCCTTATTAGTGTATAGGGGTGTCTAGCAGCTTAGGCTGATAGAAAATGGTAGCTTAGCAGAGCAGCTTAGGCTGAACTAGGAGACGAGTGAAGCTCCTACAGTACCACTAGTGTCATATGCACAATATCATAAGAAAACACAATACACAGATATACTAAAAATAAAGGTACTTTATTTTTATGACAATATGCCAAAAGTATCTCAGTGAGTACCCTCAGTATGAGGATAGCAAATATACACAAGATATATGTACACAATACCAAAATATGCAGTAATAGCAATAGAAAACAGTGCAAACAATGTATAGTCACAATAGAATGCAATGGGGGCACATAGGGATAGGGGCAACACAAACCATATACTCTAGAAGTGGAATGCGAACCACGAATGGACCCCAAACCTATGTGACCTCGTAGAGGGTCGCTGGGACTGTAAGGAAACAGTGAGGGTTAGAAAAATAGCCCACCCCAAGACCTAAAAAATGGGTGCAAAGTGCACCTAAGTTCCCCAACGAGCACAGAAGTTGTGATAGGGGAATTCTGCAGGAAAGACCAACACCAGCAATGCAACAACGATGGATTTCCAGACGAGAGTACCTGTGGAACAAGGGGACCAAGTCCAAAAGTCATGATCAAGTCGGGAGTGGGCAGATGCCCAGGAAATGCCAGCTGTGGGTGCAAAGAAGCTTCCACTGGATGGTAGAAGCTGAGGATCTTGCAAGAACAACAAGGGCTAGAAACTTCCCCTTTGGAGGATGGATGTCACACGTCGTGAAGAGTCGTGCAAAAGTGTTTTCCCGCAGAAAGACCGCAAACAAGGCTTGCAAGCTGCAAAGCTCGCGGTTAGGTTTTTGGATGCTGCTGTGGCCCAGGAGGGACCAGGATGTCGCCAATTGCGTGAGGGGACAGATGGAGCATCCAGCAAGACAATGAGCCCTCTCAGAAGCAAGCAGCACCCGCAGAAGTGCCGGAACAGGCACTACGAAGTGGAGTGAAATGTTGCTCATCCGGAGTTACACAAGAGAGTCCCACGTCGCCGGAGGACAACTCAGGAGGTTGTGCAATGCAGGTTAGAGTGTCAGGGACCCAGGCTTGGCTGTGCACAGAGGAAATCTTCATGGAGTGCACAGGAGCCGGAGTAGCTGCAAAACATGCGGTTCCCAGCAATGCAGTCTAGCGTGGGGAGGCAAGGACTTACCTCCACCAAACTTGGACTGAAGAGTCACTGGTCTGTGGGAGTCACTTGGACAGAGTTGCTGAGTTCAAGGGACCTCGCTCGTCGTGCTGAGAGGAGACCCAGAGGACAGGTGATGCAGTTCTTTGGTGCCTGCGGTTGCAGGGGGAAGATTCCGTCGACCCACTGGAGATTTCTTTGGAGCTTCTAGTGCAGAGAGGAGGCAGACTACCCCCACAGCATGCACCACCAGCAAAACAGTCGAGAATGCGGCAGGATCAGCGTTACAAGGTCGCAGTAGTCGTCTTTGCTACTTTGTTGCAGTTTTGCAGGCTTCCAGTGCGGTCAGCAGTTGATTCCTTGGCAGAAGGTGAAGAGAGAGATGCAGAGGAACTCTGATGAGCTCTTGCATTCGTTATCTCAGGAATTCCCCAAAGCAGAGACCCTCAATAGCCAGAAAAGAGGGTTTGGCTACTTAGGAGAGAGGATAGGCTAGCAACACCTGAAGGAGCCTATCAGAAGGAGTCTTTGACGTCACCTGCTGGCACTGGCCACTCAGAGCAGTCCAGTGTGCCAGCAGCACCTCTGTTTCCAAGATGGCAGAGGTCTGGAGCACACTGGAGGAGCTCTGGGCACCTCCCAGGGGAGGTGCAGGTCAGGGGGGTGGTCACTCCCTTTTCCTTTGTCCAGTTTCGTGCCAGAGCAGGGCTGAGGGATCCCTGAACCGGTGCAGACTGGCTTATGCAGAGATGGGCATCATTTGTGCCCATCAAAGCATTTCCAGAGGCTGGGGGAGGCTACTCCTCCCCAGCCCTGACACCTTTTTCCAAAGGGAGAGGGTGTAACACCCTCTCTCTGAGGAAGTCCTTTGTTCTGCCTTCCTGGGCCATGCCTGGCTGGACCCCAGGAGGGCAGAAACCTGTCTGAGGGGTTGGCAGCAGCAGCAGCTACAGTGAAACCCCGGGAAAGGTAGTTTGGTAGGACCCTGGTCTGAGCTAGAGACTCGGGGGATCATGGAATTGTCTCCCCAGTGCCAGAATGGCATTGGGGTGACAATTCCATGATCTTAGACAAGTTACATGGCCATGTTCGGAGTTACCATTGTGACACTATACATATGTCGTGACATATGTATAGTGCACGCGTGTAATGGTGTCCCCGCACTCACAAAGTCCAGGGAATTTGTCCTGAACAATGAAGAGCACCTTGGCTAGTGCCAGGGTGCCCACACACTAAGTAACTTAGCACCCAACCTTTACCAGGTAAAGGTTAGACATATAGGTGACTTATAAGTTACTTAAGTGCAGTGGTAAATGGCTGTAAAATAACGTGGACGTTATTTCACTCAGGCTGCACTGGCAGGCCTGTGTAAGAATTGTCAGATCTCCCTATGGGTGGCACAAGAAATGCTGCAGCCCATAGGGATCTCCTGGAACCCCAATACCCTGGGTACCTCAGTACCATATACTAGGGAATTATAAGGGTGTTCCAGTATGCCAATGTAAATTGGTGAAATTGGTCACTAGCCTGTTAGTGACAATTTGGAAAGAGAATGAGAGAGCATAACCACTGAGGTTCTGGATAGCAGAGCCTCAGTGAGACAGTTAGTCATAACACAGGTAACACATACAGGGCACACTTATGAGCACTGGGGCCCTGGCTGGAAGGGTCCCAGTGACACATACAACTAAAACATCATATATACAGTGAAATATGGGGGTAACATGCCAGACAAGATGGTACTTTCCTACACAACCCCCCCCCCCCCCCCAAACGAAGGACAATAAGACTAGCCATTACCTGATGAGTCTTCATTGTCTAAGTGGAAATATCTGGAGAGTCCATCTGCATTGGAGTGGATACTCCCAGATCTATGTTCCACTGTATAGTCCATCCTCTGTAGAGATATGGACCACCTGAATAATTTAGGGTTTTCACCTTTCGTTTGTTTTAGCCAAAGTAGAGGTTTGTGGTCTGTCTGAACAATGAAGTGAGTGCCAAACAGGTATGGCCTCAACTTCTTCAGTGCCCAGACCACAGCAAAGGCCTCCCTCTCTATGGCAGACCAACGCTTTTCTCTAGGGGTCAACCTCCTGCTGATAAAAGCAACAGGTTGATCCTGGCCCTCAGAATTAAGTTGTGATAAGACTGCCCCTACCGCTAATTCAGATGCATCAGTTTGGACAATGAATTTTTTGGAGTAACAGGGGCTTTTCAGGACAGGTGCAGAGCACATGGCCTGCTTCAGCTCCTCAAAAGCTTTCTGACAGTTTGCTGTCCATAATACCTTTTTAGGCATTTTTTTAGATGTGAGGTCATTAAGAGGGGCTGCAATGGAGCCATAGTTCTTTATGAACCTACTGTAGTACCCAGTGAGGCCTAAAAAGGCTCTCACCGGAGTCTGAGTTGTAGGGGGAACCCAATCTATAATAGTTTGGATTTTCCCCTGAAGTGGTGCAATCTGTTCCCCACCTACCAGGTGTCCCAGATAAACCACTTTCCCTTGCCCTGTCTGGCACTTTGAAGCCTTGATAGTGAGGCCTGCCTTTTGCAGGGCCTCCAAAACTTTCCATAGGGGGACCAGGTGATCATCCCAGCTGGAGCTAAAGACAGCTACATCATCTAGATATGCTGCACTAAAAGCTTCCAGCCCTTGCAGGACTGTGTGCATCAACCTCTGAAAAGTGGCAGGTGTATTTTTCAATCCAAAAGGCATTACTATGAATTGGTAATGGTTGAAAATGCAGTTTTTGCTTTTGCATCTTCTGATAATTCGATCTGCCAATACCCTGCAGTCAAATCAAAAGTGCTTAAATACTTGGCAGATGCCAGTGTATCTATTAGCTCATCTGCCCTGGGTATAGGGTGAGCATCAGTTTTGGTTACCTGGTTGAGACCTCTGTAATCTACACAAAATCTCATTTCCCTTTTACCATCTTTGGAATGAGGTTTTGGTACAAGTACCACAGGAGAGGCCCATGGACTTTCAGAGTGCTCAACCACTCCCAGTTCAAGCATTTTCTGCACCTCTTGCTTTATGCAGTCTCTGACATGGTCAGGCTGCCTATGGATCTTACTTTTGACAGGCAAGCTGTCTCCAGTATCTATAGTGTGCTCACACCAAGAAGTGGTGCCTGGCACAGTAGAGAAGAGTTCAGAAAACTGACCCAGGAGATTTATGCAGTGGTCTTTCTGCTCAGCAGTAAGACAATCTGCTAGTACAACACTTTCCACTAGAGCATCTTGTTCTGTGGAAGAGAAGAGATCAGGGAGAGGGTCACTCTCTTCTTCCTGTCCCTCATCAGTTGCCATGAGCAGGGTGAGATCAGCCCTGTCATAGTAGGGTTTCAGGCGATTGACATGGAGCACCCTAATGGGACTCCTGGCAGTGCCTAAGTCAACTAAGTAGGTGTCTTCACCCTTCTTTTAAACAATTATGTGGGGTCCACTCCATTTGTCTTTTAGTGCTCTTGGTGCCACAGGCTCCAAGACCCACACTTTCTGCCCTGGTTGGTACTGAACCAAAACAGCCTTCTGGTCATGCCATTGCTTTTGGAGCTCTTGGCTGGCCTGAAGGTTTTTACTGGCCTTTTTCATGTACTCAGCCATCCTAGATCTTAAGCCAAGTACATAGCCCACTATTTCTTGTTTTGGAGCTTTTAAAGTTTGTTCCCAACCCTCCTTAACAAGTGTTAGAGGACCTCTTACAGGGTGTCCAAATAGGAGTTCAAAGGGGCTGAAGCCCCCTCCTTTTTGGGGTACCTCCCTGTATGCAAAAAGTAGGCAAGGTAGCAGGATATCCCATCTCCTGTGGAGTTTTTCAGGGAGTCCCATTATCATACCTTTGAGAGTTTTGTTAAATCTCTCCACCAGTCCATTTGTTTGTGGATGATAGGGTGTGGTGAACTTGTATGTCACACCACGTTCCTCCCACATGGCTTTTAAGTAAGCAGACATGAAATTGCTTCCCCTGTCTGATACCACCTCTTTTGGGAAGCCCACCCTGGAAAGGATTCCCAGGAGGGCCTTTGCCACTGCAGGAGCTGTAGTGGTCCTTAGAGGAATTGCTTCAGGTTATCTGGTGGCATGGTCCACTACCACCAAGATAAACCTATTGCCTGAAGCAGTAGGAGGGTCAATGGGGCCAACTATGTCAACCCCTACCCTTTCAAAGGGAACCCCAACCACAGGCAGTGGAATAAGGGGTGCCTTTGGAGTGCCACCTGTCTTGCCTCTGGCTTGACAGGTTTCACAGGACTTACAAAATTCCTTTGTGTCCTCTGACATTCTAGGCCAATGAAACAAGGGAACAAGCCTGTCCCAAGTTTTCATTTGCCCCAAATGTCCAGCTAAGGGAATGTCGTGGGCTAGAGTTAGGAGGAACTTTCTGTACTCCTGAGGAATCACTAACCTCCTGGCAGTTCCAGGTTTAGGATCCCTTGCTTCAGTGTACAAGAGGTTGCCCTCCCAGTAAGCTCTGTGAGAGTCACTGACATCCCCATTTGCTTGTTTGACAGCTTGCTGCCTTAGACCCTCTAGTGTGGGACAGGTACGCTGTGCCACACTCAGCTCCTCCCTGGCAGGCCCCCCTTCACCCAAAAGCTCAGCAGTGTCTGCTTCCAGCTCCTCTGGTGTAGGTTCTGCACAGGGTGGAAATTCTTCTTCCTCAGAAGTAGAATCCACTGTAGAGGGAGGGATAGTAGGTAGTGTTTTACCTTTACTAACCCTAGCTTTAGGGAGCACTTGGTCCATTCTTCCAGGATCCAAGTCACCCTGTTCTTTTTGCTTTTTGGCCTGAGCCCTGGTCAAAGCAAAAATATGCCCTGGAATGCCCAGCATTGCTGCATGAGCCTTCAACTCCACTTCTGCCCAAGCTGATGTCTCTAAATCATTCTCTAATAGACAGTCTACAGGTAAATCTGAGGCAACCACAACTTTCTTTGGACCAGTAACCCCACCCCCCAGTTGAGATTCACAACAGCCATGGGGTGGCTAAGAGTGTTGTTATGACAGTCTGTCACTTGGGGGCATATTTATACTCCGTTTGCGCCGAATTTGCGTATTTTTTTTCGACGCAAATTCGGCGCAAAACTAACGCCATATTTATACTTTGGCGTTAGACGCGTCTAGCGCCAAAGTATGAGGAAAGAGCATCATTTTTTTGCGTGAACGCCTTCCTTGCGTTAATGAGATGCAAGGTAGGCGTTCCCGTCTAAAAAAATGACTGCGCCGCAAATGCGTCGTATTTATACTCCCGGGCAAAAATGACGCCCGGGAGTGGGCGGGGCAAAAAACCCTGCATTTGCGCCGGATTTTAGCGCCTGGGTCAGGGCAGGCGTTAAGGGACCTGTGGGCTCAAAATGAGCCCACAGCTGCCCTCCCATGCCCCCAGGGACCCCCCCTGCCACCCTTGCCCACCCCAGGAGGACACCCAAGGCTGGAGGGACCCACCCCAGGGACATTCAGGTAAGTTCAGGTAAGTATAATTTTTTTTTTTTTTTTTTTTTTTTTGGCATAGGGGGGCCTGATTTGTGCCCCCCTACATGCCACTATGCCCAATGACCATGCCCAGGGGACATAAGTCCCCTGGGCATGGCCATTGGGCAAGGGGGCATGACTCCTGTCTTTACTAAGACAGGAGTCATGTAAATGGCGTCTGGGCGTCGTTAAAAATGGCGCAAATCGGGTGGAGGCGATTTTTTGCGTCAACCTGACTTGCACCATTTTTAAGACGCCCTAGCGCCATTTTTCCCAACGCCGGCGCTGCCTGGTGTACGTGGTTTTTTTCCACGCACACCAGGCAGCGCCGGTCTGCTTGCACCGGCTAACGCCATTCAATAAATACGGCGCCCGCATGGCGTTAGCCGGCGCAAAATTTTGCGCAGTTTAGCGTCAAAAAGTATAAATACGGGCCTTGGTTCTGCTGACCAAGTAGGTGTTGTTCAGGGTGCACCAGTTTCTCTATCACCATGGTAACACTGGCACCTGTGTCCCTGTCGGCCTGAACCTCCACACCATTTATTAGGGGAAGTTGCTTATACTTATCCATATTAAGGGGACAGGCAACCAAGGTGGGCAAATCAATGGCACTTTCAGAGACTAACACAGCCTCTGTGGTCTCCCTAACAAGACCAACCCCAACTAAATTACCAAAAGTGAGCCCAGCTACTCCCTTGGATTGGCTATTAGTAGGTTTGCTCCCACCACCACTGCTATTACTTGGGGCACTAGAATTTGCAGTAGGGGTTGTGATAGTGGAGGTTTGGTGTTTTTCTTTGGACAACTGGCATCAGTTGTTGTAGGAAAGTACCATCTTGCCTGGCATGTTACCCCCATATTTCACTGTATATATGTTGTTTTAGTTGTATGTGTCACTGGGACCCTGCCAGCCATAAGTGTGCCCTGTATGTGTTACCTGTGTTATGACTAACTGTCTCACTGAGGCTCTGCTATCCAGAACCTCAGTGGTTATGTTCTCTCATTTTCTTTCCAAAATGTCACTAACAGGCTAGTGACCAATTTCACCAATTTACATTGGCATACTGGAACACCCTTATAATTCCCTAGTATATGGTACTGAGGTACCCAGGGTATTGGGGTTCCAGGAGATCCCTATGGGCTGCAGCAATTCTTTTGCCACCCATAGGGAGCTCTGACAATTCTTACACAGGCCTGCCCTTGCAGCCTGAGTGAAATAACGTCCACGTTATTTCACAGCCATTTACCACTGCACTTAAGTAACTTATAAGTCACCAATATGTCTAACCTTTACCTGGTAAAGGTTGGGTGCTAAGTTACTTAGTGTGTGGGCACCGTGTCACTAGCCAAGGTGCTCCCACATTGTTCAGGGCAAATTCCCCGGACTTTGTGAGTGCGGGGACACCATTACACGCGTGCACTATACATATGTCACGACATATGTATAGCGTCACAATGGTAACTCCGAACATGGCCATGTAACATGTCTAGGATCATGGAATTGTCACCCCAATGCCGTTCTGGCATTGGGGAGATAAATCCATGATCCCCCGAGTCTCTAGCTCAGACCCGGGTACTGCCAAACTACCTTTCCCGGGGTTTCACTGCAGCTGCTGCTGCTACCAACCCCTCAGACAGGTTTCTGCCCTCCTGGGGTCCAGCCAGGCCTGGCCCAGGAAGGCAGAACAAAGGACTTCCTCAGAGAGAGGGTGTTACACCCTCTCCCTTTGGAAAAAGGTGTTAGGGCTTGGGAGGAGTAGCCTCCCCCAGCCTCTGGAAATGCTTTGATGGGCACAGATGGTGCCCATCTATGCATAAGCCAGTCTACACCGGTTCAGGGATCCCTCAGCCCTGCTCTGGCACGAAACTGGACAAAGGAAAGGGGAGTGACCACTCCCCTGACCTGCACCTCCCCTGGGAGGTGCCCAGAGCTCCTCCAGTGTGCTCCAGACCTCTGCCATCTTGGAAACAGAGGTGCTGCTGGCACACTGGACTGCTCTGAGTGGCCAGTGCCAGCAGGTGATGTCAGAGACTCCTCCTGATAGGCTCCTTCAGGTGTTGCTAGCCTATCCTCTCTCCTAGGTAGCCAAACCTCCTTTTCTGGCTATTTAGGGTCTCTGTCTCTGGGGAAACTTTAGATAACGAATGCAAGAGCTCATCCGAGTTCCTCTGCATCTCTCTCTTCACCTTCTGCCAAGGAATCGACTGCTGACCGCGCTGGAAGCCTGCAAAACTGCAACAAAGTAGCAAAGACGACTACTGCGACCTTGTAACGCTGATCCTGCTGCCTTCTCGACTGTTTTTCTGGTAGTGCATGCTGTGGGGGTAGTTTGCCTCCTCTCTGCACTAGAAGCTCCGAAGAAATCTCCCGTAGGTCGACGGAATCTTCCCACTGCAACCGCAGGCACCAAAGAACTGCATCACCGGTCCTCTGGGTCTCCTCTCAGCACGACGAGCGAGGTCCCTTGAACTCAGCAACTCTGTCCAAGTGACTCCCACAGTCCAGTGACTCTTCAGTCCAAGTTTGGTGGAGGTAAGTCCTTGCCTCCCCACGCTAGACTGCATTGCTGGGAACCGCGTGTTTTGCAGCTACTCTGGCTCCTGTGCACTCCACAAAGATTTCCTTTGTGCACAGCCAAGCCTAGGTCCCTGGCACTCTAACCTGCAGTGCACGACCTCCTGAGTTGTCCTCCGGCGTCGTGCGACCCTCCTTTGTGACTTTGGGTGAGCGCTGGTTCACTCCACTTTGTAGTGCCTGTTCCGGCACTTCTGCAGGTGCTGCTTGCTTCTGAGTGGGCTCCTTGTCTTGCTGGATGACCCCTCTGTCTCCTCACGCAATTGGCGACATCCTGGTCCCTCCTGGGCCACAACAGCATCCAAAAACCCTAACCGTGACCCTTGCAGCTAGCAAGGCTTGTTTGCTGTCTTTCTTCACAGAAATACCTCTGTATGACTCTTCACGACGTGGGACATCTATCCTCCAAAGGGAAAGTTTCTAGCCCTTGTCGTTCTTGCAGAATCTACAGCCTCTACCATCCAGTGGCAGCTTCTTTGCACCCACAGCTGGCATTTCCTGGGCATCTGCCCACTCCCGACTTCATCGTGACTCTTGGACTTGGTCCCCTTGTTCCACAGGTACTCTCGTCTGGAAATCCATAGTTGTTGCATTGCTGGTGTTGGTCTTTCCTGCAGAATTCCCCTATCACGATTTCTGTGCTCCTTGGGGAACTTAGGTGCACTTTGCACCCACTTTTCAGGATCTTGGGGTGGGCTATTTTTCTAACCCTCACTGTTTCCTTACAGTCCCAGCGACCCTCTACAAGGTCACATAGGTTTGGGGTCCATTTGTGGTTCGCATTCCACTTCTAGAGTATATGGTTTGTGTTGCCCCTATCCC
Source organism: Pleurodeles waltl (assembly GCF_031143425.1). NCBI lineage: Eukaryota > Metazoa > Chordata > Amphibia > Caudata > Salamandridae > Pleurodeles > Pleurodeles waltl. The sequence goes on from NC_090444.1 coordinate 855,427,912, forward strand.
TATGTGCTCCCATTGCATTCTATTGTGACTATACATTGTTTGCATTGTTTTCTATTGCTATTACTGCATATTTTGGTATTGTGTACATATATCTTGTGTATATTTGCTATCCTCATACGGAGGGTACTCACTGATATACTTTGGCATATTGTCATAAAAATAAAGTACCTTTATTTTTAGTATATCTGTGTATTGTGTTTTCTTATGATATTGTGCAAGTGACACTAGTGGTACTGTAGGAGCTTCACTCGTCTCCTAGTTCAGCCTAAGCTGCTCTGCTAAGTTACCTTTTCTATCAGCCTAAGCAGCTAGACACCCCTCTAAACTAATAAGGGATACCTGGGCCTGGTGCAAGGTGTAAGTACCCCTTGGTACTCACTACAAGCCAGTCCAGCCTCCTACAGTTGTCCAATGACCCTTGACTTTATACAAATAAAACCAAGGCTTTTTAACTTGATTTGAAGAGGATTTGGACCCACCACCCCCACCAGAGGATTTGTGTGAGCCTGATGAAGACTCAGTTTTACTTTTGTCCCCACCCTTGTCAGAAGACTTACCATCTCCTTGTCACCCCCTGTGTGAACTTTTCTGTTCACTCTTGTTCTGACCCATTTGTCTGCCTTCTTTCCCAATTCTTGGGGAGATGTCAGATCTGAGTCCACTAGATATTGGTGTAACAAGTCAGACACACAGTTATTCAGAATATCTCTCTCAGAATAAGATTATACAAGCTTTCATAGTCAGAAACTTTACTGCCATGTAACCACCCCTCCAAGGCCTTCACTGAACAGTCAACAAAGTCTATCCAGTCTTGTGAGGACTCTTTTCTGGTGTATCTGAACTTAATCCTGTATTGTTCAGTGGTTAAGCCAAATCCATCCAAGAGTGCATCCTTCAAAACTGCAAAATTGTTAGCATCACTTTCTCTAACAGTAAGGAGCATATCCCTACCCTTTCCATTGAAAGATAGCCACAATATAGCAGCCCGCTGCCTTTGTGGGACCCCCTGTAGCATACAGGCCCTCTCAAATGCAGCAAACCACTTGTTGATGTCATCCCCCTCCTTGTAAGGGGGAACTATCTTGTGCAGATTCCTGGAATCATGCTCTCTAACAGGATTACTATCAGGAATACTGCTATTGCTGCCACCATGGGGTCCTAACCACAATCTCTGTCTCTCCTTTTCCAGGTCTAGGGATTCCCTATCTAGAGCCAACTGTTGCTGTTTAAGCTTCAGACTGTGTAGGATAGTACCATCTTGCCTGGCATGTTACCCCCATTTTTTCACTGTATGTATGTTGTTTTAGTTGTATGTGTCACTGGGACCCTACCAGCCAGGGCCCCGGTGCTCATAAGTGTGCCTGAATGTGTTACCTGTGTAGTGACTAACTGTCTCACTGAGGCTCTGCTATCCAGAACCTCAGTGGTTATGCTCTCTCATTTCTTTCCAAATTGTCACTAACAGGCTAGTGACCAATTTTACCAATTTACATTGGCATACTGGAACACCCTTATAATTCCCTAGTATATGGTACTGAGGTACCCAGGGTATTGGGGTTCCAGGAGATCCCTATGGGCTGCAGCATTTCTTTTGCCACCCATAGGGAGCTCTGACAATTCTTACACAGGCCTGCCACTGCAGCCTGAGTGAAATAACGTCCACGTTATTTCACAGCCATTTACCACTGCACTTAAGTAACTTATAAGTCACCTATATGTCTAACCTTTACCTGGTACAGGTTAGGTGCAAAGTTACTTAGTGTGAGGGCACCCTGGCACTAGCCAAGGTGCCCCCACATTGTTCAGGGCAAATTCCCCGGACTTTGTGAGTGCGGGGACACCATTACACGCGTGCACTACACATAGGTCACTACCTATGTGTAGCTTCACAATGGTAACTCCGAATATGGCCATGTAACATGTCTATGATCATGGAAGTGCCCCCTCTATGCCATCCTGGCATAGTTGGCACAAACCCATGATCCCAGTGGTCTGTAGCACAGACCCTGGTACTGCCAAACTGCCTTTTTCAGGGGTTTCACTGCAGCTGCTGCTGCTGCCAACCCCTCAGACAGGTTTCTGCTCTCCTGGGGTCCAGCCAGGCTTGTCCCAGGATGGCAGAACAAAGGACTTCCTCTGAGAGAGTGTGTTACACCCTCTCCCTTTGGAAAATGGTGTGAAGGCAGGGGAGGAGTAGCCTCCCCAGCCTCTGGAAATGCTTTCATGGGCACAGATGGTGCCCATTTCTGCATAAGCCAGTCTACACCGGTTCAGGGATCCCTCAGCCCTGCTCTGGCGCGAAACTGGACAAAGGAAAGGGGAGTGACCACTCCCCTGACCTGCACCTCCCCTGGGAGGTGCCCAGAGCTCCTCCAGTGTGCTCCAGACCTCTGCCATCTTGGAAACAGAGGTGCTGCTGGCACACTGGACTGCTCTGAGTGGCCAGGGCCAGCAGGTGATGTCAGAAACTCTTTCTGATAGGCTCCTTCAGGTGTTGCTAGCCTATCTTCTCTCCTAAGTAGCCAAACCCTCTTTTCTGGCTATTTAGGGTCTCTGCTTTGGGGATTTCCTTAGATAACGAATGCAAGAGCTCATCAGAGTTCCTCTGCATCTCTCTCTTCACCTTCTGCCAAGGAATCAACTGCTGACCGCGCTGGAAGCCTGCAAAACTGCAACAAAGTAGCTAAGACGACTACTGCAACTCTGTAACGCCGATCCTGCCGCCTTCTCGACTGTTTTCCTGGTGGTGCATGCTGTGGGGGTAGTCTGCCTCCTCTCTGCACTAGAAGCTCCGAAGAAATCTCCCGTGGGCCGACGGAATCGTCCCCCTGCAACCGCAGGCACCAAAGAACTGCATTACAGGTACCCTGGGTCTCCTCTCAGCACGACGAGCGAGGTCCCTTGAATCCAGCAACTCTGTCCAAGTGACTCCCACAGTCCAGTGACTCTTCAGTCCAAGTTTGGTGGAGGTAAGTCCTTGCCTCCCCACGCCAGACTGCATTGCTGGGAACTGTGACTTTTGCAGCTACTCCGGCCTCTGTGCACTTCCGGCAGAAATCCTTTGGCACAACCAAGCCTGGGTCCACGGCACTCTAACCTGCATTGCACGACCTTCTAAGTTGTCCTCCGGCGACTCCTTTGTTCGACTTTGGGTGAGCACTGTGTCACGCATCTTCGTAGTGCCTGTTCCGGCACTTTTGCGGGTGCTGCCTGCTTCTGAGAGGGCTCCTTGTCTTGCTTGACACCCCCTCTGTCCTCAGACGCAATTGGCGACATCCTGGTCCCTCCTGGGCCACAGCAGCATCCAAAAACCCTAACCACACGATTTGAAGCTAGCAAGGCTTGTTGGCGGTCTTTTGGCAGGAAAACACTTCTGAACGACTCTCCACGGCGTGGGGGATCCATCCTTCAAAGGAAAAGTCTCTAGCCCCTGTCGTTCCTGCAGAATCCTCAGCTTCTACTGTCCAGTAGTAGCTTCTTTGCACCCACAGCTGGCATTTCTTGGGCATCTGCCCATCTCCGACTTGCTTGTGACTTTTGGACTTGGTCCCCTTGTTCCACAGGTACCCTCGACTGGAAATCCATTGTTGTTGCATTGCTGGTTTGTGTCTTTCCTACAGAATTCCCCTATCACGACTTCTATGTCCTTTGGGGAACTTTAGTGCACTTTGCACTCACTTTTCAGGGTCTTGGGGTGGGCTATTTTTCTAACCCTTACTATTTTCTAATAGTCCCAGCGACCCTCTACAAGGTCACTTAGGTTTGGGGTCCATTCGTGGTTCGCATTCCACTTTTGGAGTATATGGTTTGTGTTGCCCCTATCCCTATGTGTCCCCATTGCATCCTATTGTAACTATACATTGTTTGCACTGTTTTCTAAGACTATACTGCATATTTTTGGTATTGTGTACATATATCTTGTGTACATTTGCTATCCTCACACTGAGGGTACACTCTGAGATACTTTGGCATATTGTCATAAAAATAAAGTACCTTTATTTTTAATATACCTGTGTATTGTGTTTTCTTATGATATTGTGCAAGTGACACTAGTGGTACTGTAGGAGCTTCACTCGTCTCCTAGTTCAGCCTAAGCTGCTCTGCTAAGCTACCATTATCTATCAGCCTATGCTGCTAGACACCCTATACACTAATAAGGGATAACTGGGCCTGGTGAAAGGTGTAAGTACCCCTTGGTACTCACTACAAGCCAGTCCAGCCTCCTACAGTCTGGTCTCTTTTACTCTCAACTTTTTGAGTTCCCTTTCTAACATGTTGTCTTCAGGGTGGGTGGGTTGGGAATGCTTGGACACAGAAGATAAATTGGAAACAACAGATGGAGATCTGTCCCTAACTGACTGGACTCTAACAACCTGGCCTCCAGCAATACAAACACCCCTACTATGATGAGAGATTCTATTACTACCAGCATTACTAGGTTGTCTGCTAGGGGGCAGATTTGGAACAAAACCCTTCCCACCTCCCTCAAGGAGACCCCCTGAGTCAGAATGGGAGCCATCTATTAACTCCTCATTTGAAGTGCCTGCTTGGTGCTCATCTTTCACAATAAGCATGTTATAAAGAAACACTTTTGTAGGGTTCTTTCCTATCAGTAAACCTCTATCTAAGCAGAGGCTCCTTAGGCTCTTGTAATTTAAATTGTCATAGGTAGTATTGACCATTTTAAGAGCAGACTCTACATCAGACATGATAGAAGAAGGTTTAGAGACAGTGAGAAAAAAGAAAAAGTTTCAGAACATTTTAAGGAACAGAGAAAAAAAACTTTTTCTAACTTTTTGGAAACTTTTAGAAGTTTTAGAGTACTTTTCAGCACTCAGTAGAAAGTGTAAGAGGAGAAAAGCAAAACTTTTTGTTTAGGTGTACATACACTGAACTTGTTTTTTATAATATTCTCTTATGAAAAGTACACAATGACAAAGTGGTAAGTAGTTACAAGTACTTATCCCACCGCTGCACAACCAATGTAGGAGGCTGCCCTGGCTTGTAGTGGGTACCAGGGGCACTTACACCTTGTGCCAGGTCTAGTTATCGCTTATTAGTGTAGAAGAGGTGTCTCTAGCAGCTTAGGCTGATAGAAGGAAGCTGTGGCAAAGCAGCTTAGGCTGAACTAGGAGACATGTAAAGCTCCTGTAGGAAAGTACCATCTTGCCTGGCATGTTACCCCCATATTTCACTATATATATGTTGTTTTAGTCTATGTGTCACTGGGACCCTGCCAGGCAGGGCCCCAGTGCTCATAAGTATGTGCTATGTATGTGTTCCCTGTGTGATGACTGTCTCACTGAGGCTCTGCTAACCAGAACCTCAGTGGTTATGCTCTCTCTGCTTTCCAAATGTGTCACTAACAGGCTAGTGACCAATTTCACCAATTCACATTGGCATACTGGTACACCCATATAATTCCGTAGTATATGGTACTGAGGTACCCAGGGTATTGGGGTTCCAGGATATCCCTATGGGCTGCAGCATTTCTTTTGCCACCCATAGGGAGCTCTGACAATTCTTACACAGGCCTGCCAGTGCAGCCTGAGTGAAATAATGTCCACGTTATTTCACAGACATTTACCACTGGACTTAAGTAACTTATAAGTCACCTATATGTCTAACCTTCACCTGGTGAAGGTTGGGTGCAAAGTTACTTAGTATGTGGGCACCCTGGCACTAGCCAAGGTGCCCCCACATCGTTCAGGGCAAATTCCCCGGACTTTGTGAGTGCGGGGACACCATTACACGTGTGCACTATACATAGGTCACTACCTATGTATAGCTTCACAATGGTAACTCCGAACATGGCCATGTAACATGTCTAAGATCATGGAATTGTCCCCCCAATGCCATTCTGGCATTGGGGGGACAATTCCATGATCCCCCGGGTCTCTAGCACAGAACCCGGGTACTGCCAAACTGCCTTTCCGGGGTTTCACTACAGCTGCTGCTGCTGCCAACCCCTCAGACAGGTTTCTGCCCTCCTGTGGTCCAGGCAGCCCTGGCCCAGGAAGGCAGAACAAAGGACTTCCTCTGACAGAGGGTGTAACACCCTCTCCCTTTGGAAATAGGTGTGAAGGCTGGGGAGGAGTAGCCTCCCCCAGCCTCTGGAAATGCTTTGATGGGCACAGATGGTGCCCATCTCTGCATAAGCCAGTCCACACTGGTTCAGGGATCCCCCAGCCCTGCTCTGGCGCGAAACTGGACAAAGGAAAGGGGAGTGACCACTCCCCTGACCTGCACCTCCCAGGGGAGGTGCCCAGAGCTCCTCCAGTGTGTCCCAGACCTCTGCCATCTTGGAAAGAGAGGTGTCTGTGGCACACTGGACTGCCCTGAGTGGCCAGTGCCAGTAGGTGACGTCAGAGGCTCCTTCTGATAGGCTCTTACCTCTCTTGGTAGCCAATCCTCCTTTTCTGGCTATTTAGGGTCTCTGCTTTGGGGATCTCACCAGATAACGAATGCAAGAGCTCACCAGAGTTCCTCTGCATCTCCCTCTTCACCTTCTGCCAAATGATCGACCGATGACTGCTCAGGACGTCTGCAAAACCGCTACAAGGTAGCAAGACGACTACTAGCAACCTTGTATTGCTTCATGCTGCCGGCTTTCTCAACTGTTTCCAGGTGGTGCATGCTCTGGGGGTAGCCTGCCTCCTTCTTGCACCAGGAGCTCTGAAGAAATCTCCCGTGGGTTGACGGAATCTTCCCCCTGCAACCGCAGGCAACAAAAGACTGCATCACTGGTCCTCTGGGTCGCCTCTCAGTACAACGAGCGTGGTCCCTGGAACTCAGCAACTCTGTCCAAGTGACTCACACAGTCCAGTGACTCTTCAGTCCAAGTTTGGTGGAGGTAAGTCCTTGCCTCCCCACGCTAGACTGCATTGCTGGGTACTGCGTGATTTGCAGCTGCTCTGGCTCCTGTGCACTCTTTCAGGATTTCCTTTGTGCACAGCCAAGCCTGGGCCCCGACACTCTAACCTGCAGTGCACAACCTTCTGAGTTGTCCTCCGGCATCGTGGGACTCCCTTTTGTGACTTCACGTGGACTCCGGTTCACTCTTCTTCCAAATGCCAGTTCAGGTACTTCTGCGGTGCTGCCTGCTTCTGTGAGGGCTCTCTGACTTACTGGGCGAGCCCTATGTGTCCTTATTCAAGAGGCGACATCCTGGTCCCTCCTGGGCCACAGCAGCATCCAAAAATCCTAACCGCAACCCTTGCAGCTAGCAAGGCTTGTTTGCGGTCTTTCTGCGTGGGAACACCTCTGCAAGCTTCTTCACGACGTAGGACATCCATCCTCCAAAGGGGAAGTTCCTAGTCCTCTTCGTTCTTGCAAAACACCAAGCTTCTTCCAACAGGTGGCAGCTTCCTTGCACCCTCAGCTGGCATTTCTTGGGCTCCTGCCCACTCTCGACACTGTCGCGACTCTTGGACTTGGTCCCCTTGTCTTACAGGTACTCAGGTCCGGAAATCCACTGTTGTTGCATTGCTGGTGTTTGTTCTCCTTGCAGAATCCCCCTATCACGACTTCTGTGCTCTCTGGGGGTAGTAGGTGCACATTACAACTACCTTTCAGGGTCTTGGCGTGGGCTATTTTTCTAACCCTCACTGTTTTCTTACAGTCCCAGCAACCCTCTACAAGCTCACATAGGTTTGGGGTCCATTCGTGGTTCGCATTCCACTTTTGGATTATATGGTTTGTGTTGCCCCTATACCTATGTGCTCCTATTGGAATCTACTGTAACTTTACATTGCTTGCATTACTTCCTTGGGCGATTACCTGCATAATTTTGGTTTGTGTACATATATCTTGTGTATATATTCTATCCTCATACTGAGGGTACTCTCTGAGACACTTTTGGCAAATTGTCATAAAAATAAAGTACCTTTATTTTTAGTATATCTGTGTATTGTGTTTTCTTATGATATTGTGCATATGACACCAGTGGTAAAGTAGGAGCTTTACATGTCTCCTAGTTCAGCCTAAGCTGCTTTGCCATAGCTACCTTCTATCAGCCTATGCTGCTAGAAACACCTCTCCTACACTGATAAGGGATAATTGGACCTGGCACAAGGTGTAAGTACCTCTGGTATCCACTACAAGCCAGGCCAGCCTCCTACATCAATTCCATGGGTACGTAAGTACCATATACTAGGGACTTATAAGAGGGGGTTGAGTGTGCCAATTGAGATAGGTAAATGAAGTCACTAGCCTAGAGTGACAAATTTAAAAGCAGAGAGAGCATAAGCACTGATGTTCTGGTTAGCAGAGCTTCAGTGACACAGTTAAGCACTATACAGACACACACATTAGGCCATAAAGTATGAGCACTGGGGTCCTGACCAGCAGGATCCCAGTGAGACAGGCCAAAACATACTGACACACAGGTAAAAATAGGGGTAACATACCAAGAAAGATGGTACTTTCCAACATCCGGGTATCTCCTTTTCCCACCAAACGCGTTTTTTGTGTGAGCCAATTCTTGTTGGTGGAATCAAACGACAAAAACCAGCCTTCATCCATCTACTCGACGTGGGACATCTCTTGCACCAAGCAGGAACCCGAAGCTGTCTTCGATTGGTGCATTTCTGACTTTTTCTTCTAACCTGAGACTCCACTTTTGCACCTCCATCCGGGTCAGCAAGGCCTCCTATTGATCCTGGACTCTTCAGCTGTTCTTGGACTTGGTCTCCTCTCTCCACAGGTTTTCAGGTTCAGGAATCCATTGTTGGTGTTGTAGTGAATCCTAGTTTGTTTTAATGGGATAAAAGGAGTTAGCTTGGCCTTTAGCTTGCAGACTCGTGCCCTCCTCACCTAGTGACTTTTTACCTTCTTAGCTTGCTCTGTCTTAGCCCATTTATTAAATTAATTCTTCTAAGATGGCTGCCTTGTTTATAGTTAGGCCATTTTGTTTAGCTTTATGTTATCAGTGCCACCGCGCTAAGGCGTCAACTCATGCGACAAAGACAAACAAACTGTAGGTGTTCACATTAGGTAATTTCCGTCTTCACGCTTTTGAGGGAATTGTTTACATTACTTACCGTCCCATGCATGCTCTGTTATCTATTGTTTGGGAACAACCTCCGTCAGGGGTCCAAGTAGATCTGTATAAATACATCACACTTTAGACAGATAATCAGAGGGATTCTGACCAGATACCATCGCTGCTATCAATGCTGCACGTCGCCCTGACGCTGACCCGGACTTCGTGTTTCTACGGAGTCTGAGCACAAGTCCTCATTCCAAGGTAAAGGGGGGTTGGGGGTCCCTTCCAGGGACATGGCATTGGCAGATTAGGGTTAACATACCCATCTCTCCTCTAGGTAGCAGGTTAGGCCTATTATGATAGGGTACTAGGGCATGCTATACACTCTATGTCTTCCTATGTTACTGCAAGATGGTGAGGGTCTTCATAATCATGACTTTTCTCTTTACAATTCTATTGTTTGCACTGATCATTATCCTAATCATTGCAGCCTATGCGATTTACCGTAGATTGCAGATTGTGTTAAATAAATACCTTTAAAACCTTACTGCATCTTCGTTATTGCCTGTGTTTGGTTGGGACATGATGTATCTGTGAGAAAGGGGTAATCTTCGTTTAACCATGACACTCCCTGAGATGTCATACTTCTGAGTCCATGTGTAAAGGCTACCACAAATCACCTTTAACTGTTTAGGTTCTTGGTGAGGTACTGCTGGTGAGCCGGAAGGGTTGGCACTACAGTTACGACTTGTTGTAGGTTAGGCATAGTCATCTACAAACATAAGTACTATCACCCTCAAACCAGCAGTCTTGCCCAGAGCAAGAGTCCAACTACGACATGGCACCACCAACAATGGTGTTTAGGCACTAATTTATGGGTGCCCGATTATCACTGTCTCACAAACAACAGGTACCCAAAGTACCATTATACGGAGACGTCCGTGGTCTTTGGGAAAGTCCTCCTCAGCTGAACAGGAAATACCTAGATAGGCTGTAGGTTGTTCGAGCTCGAACTCGTGAAAAGGACTATACTCCCCACTTGGTGTTCCCATCTGTGAGAAAGTAGCCTCTTTCTAGCCTTGTTACCCCCACTTTTGGCATGTTTGTGAGTGTATGTCAGGGTGTTTTCACTGTCTCACTGGGATCCTGCCAGTCAGGGCCCAGTGCTCATAGTGAAAACCCTATGTTTTCAGTATGTTTGTTATGTGTCACTGGGACCCTGCTAGCCAGGACCCCAGTGCTCATAAGTTTGTGACCTATATGTATGTGTTCCCTGTGTGTTGCCTAACTGTCTCACTGAGGCTCTGCTAACCAGAACCTCAGTGGTTATGCTCTCTCTGTACAAATTGTCACTAACAGGCTAGTGACCAATTTCACCAATTCACATTGGCATACTGGAACACCCTTATAATTCCCTAGTATATGGTACTGAGGTACCCAGGGTATTGGGGTTCCAGGAGATCCCTATGGGCTGCAGCATTTCTTTTGCCACCCATAGGGAGCTCTGACAATTCTTACACAGGCCTGCCACTGCAGCCTGAGTGAAATAACGTCCACGTTATTTCACAGTCATTTACAACTGCACTTAAGTAACTTATAAGTCACCTATATGTCTAACCTTTACCTGGTAAAGGTTGGGTGCTAAGTTACTTAGTGTGTAGGCACCCTGGCACTAGCCAAGGTGCCCTCACATTGTTCAGGGCAAATTCCCCGGACTTTGTGAGTGCGGGACACCATTACACGCGTGCACTATACATATGTCACGACATATGTATAGCGTCACAATGGTAACTCCGAACATGGCCATGTAACTTGTCTAAGATCATGGAATTGTCACCCCAATGCCATCCTGGCATTGGGGAGACAATTCCATGATCCCCTGAGTCTCTAGCTCAGACCCGGGTACTGCCAAACTACCTTTCCCAGGGTTTCACTGCAGCTGCTGCTGCTGCCAACCCCTCAGACAGGTTTCTGCCCTCTGGGGTCCAGCCAGGCTTGGCCCAGGAAGGCAGAACAAAGGACTTCCTCAGAGAGAGGGTGTTACACCCTCTCCCTTTGGAAAAAGGTATCAGGGTTGTGGAGGAGTAGCCTCCCCCAGCCTCTGGAAATACTTTGATGGGCACAGATGGTGCCCATCTCTGCATAAGCCAGTCTACACCGGTTCAGGGATCCCCCAGCCCTGCTCTGGCGCGAAACTGGAAAAAGGAAAGGGGAGTGACCACTACCCTAACCTGCACCTCCCCTGGGAGGTGCCCAGAGATCCTCCAGTGTGCTCCAGACCTCTGCCATCTTGGAAACAGAGGTGCTGCTGGCACACTGGACTGCTCTGATTGGCCAGGGCCAGCAGGTGACGTCAGAGACTCCTTCTGATAGGCTCTTACCTGTGTTGCTAGCCTATCCTCCTTCCTAAGTAGCCAAACCTCCTTTTCTGGCTATTTAGGGTCTCTGCTTTGGGGAATTCTTTAGATAACGAATGCAAGAGCTCATCAGAGTTCCTCTGCATCTCTTTCTCTTCACCTTCTGCCAAGGAATCGACCGCTGACTGCTCTGGACGCCTGCAAAACTGCAACAAAGTAGCAAAGACGACTACTGCGACCTTGTTCCGCTGATCCGGCCGCCTTCTCTACTGTTTTCCTGGTGGTGCATGCTGTGGCGGTAGTCTGCCTCCTCTCTGCACTAGAAGCTCCGAAGAAATCTCCCGTGGGTTGACTGAATCTTCCTCCTGCAACCGCAGGCACCAAAAGTCTGCATCACCGGTCCTCTGGGTCCCCTCTCAGCACGACGAGCGTGGCCCCTGGAACTCAGCAACTCTGTCCAAGTGACTCCTACAGTCCAGTGACTCTTCAGTCCAAGTTTGGTGGAGGTAAGTCCTTGCCTCCCCACGCTAGACTGCATTGCTGGGTACTTCGTGATTTGCAGCTGCTCTGGCTCCTGTGCACTCTTCTAGGATTTCCTTTGTGCACAGCCAAGCATGGGTCCCGACACTCTAACCTGCAGTGCATGACCTCCTGAGTTGTCCTCCGGCATCGTGGGACCTTCTTTTGTGACTTCGGGTGAGCTCCAGTTCACTCTTCTTGGTAGTGCCTGTTCCGGCACTTCTGCGGGTGCTGCTTGCTTCTGAGTGGGCTCTTTGTCTTGCTGGATGCCCCCTCTGTCTCCTTACGCAATTGGCGACATCCTGATGCCTCCTGGGCCACAGCAGCATCCAAAAACCCTAACTGTGACCCTTGCAGCTAGCAAGGCTTGTTTGCGGTCTTTCTGCACGGAAACACCTCTGCAAGCTTCTTCACGACGTGGGGCATCCATCCTCTAAAGGGGAAGTTCCTAGTCCTCTTTGTTCTTGCAGAATCCACAGCTTCTACCATCCGGTGGCAGCTTCTTTGCACCCACATCTGGCATTTGCTGGGCATCTGCCCACTCCTGACTTGATCGTGACTCTTGGACTTGGTCCCCTTGTTCCACAGGTACTCTCGTCCAGAAATCCATCGTTGTTGCATTGCTGGTGTTGGTCTTCCTTGCAGAATTCCCCTATCACAACTTCTGTGCTCTCTGGGGAACTTAGGTGCACTTTGCACCCACTTTTCAGGGTCTTGGGGTGGGCTATTTTTCTAACCCTCACTGTTTTCTTACAGTCCCAGCGACCCTCTACAAGCTCACATAGGTTTGGGGTCCATTTGTGGTTCGCATTCCACTTCTAGAGTATATGGTTTGTGTTGCCCCTATACCTATGTGCTCTCATTGCACTCTATTGTGACTGTACATTGCTTGCATTGCTTTCTATTGCTATTACTGCATATTTTTGGTATTGTGTACATATATCTTGTGTATATTTGCTATCCTCATACTGAGGGTACTCACTGAGATACTTTTGGCATATTGTCATAAAAATAAAGTACCTTTATTTTTAGTATATCTGTGTATTGTGTTTTCTTATGATATTGTGCATATGACACCAGTGGTATAGTAGGAGCTTCACACGTCTCCTAGTTCAGCCTAAACTGCTCTGCTTAGCTACCCTTTTCTATCAGCCTAAGCTGCTAGACACCTCTTCTACACTAATAAGGGATAACTGGACCTGGTGCAGAGTGTAAGTACCCCTTGGTACCACTACAAACCAGGCCAGCCTCCTACATTGGTTGTGCAGCGGTGGGATAAGTACTTGTAACTACTTACCACTTTGTCATCTTGTACTTTTCATAAGAGAAAAATATACAAAATAAGTTCAGTGTATGTACACCTAACCAAAAAGTTTTGCTTTTCTCCTCTTACTCTATTGCTAAGTGCTGAAAAGTACCTCTAAAACTTTCAAAAAGATCTTAAAAAGTTTAAAAAGTTTTTTTTCTATTCCTTAAACAGTTCTGAAACTTTTTCTTTCTTTTCTGTACCTTAAACCTTTTCTATCATGTCTGGTACAGGTCAAACTCTGGATCTGTCCAGAACTGATTATGACCACCTTAGCTGGAAAGGAGCAAGGAGTCTCTGCATTGAAAGAGGTTTAGGGGTAGGGAAGAATCCCTCAAGAGAATTGTTAGTTAATATGCTCATTGAACAGGATAAGACCATAGTTGGCACATCTGGTGAGAAATTAGCTGATGGTTCACACTCTGATTCTGGGGCACCCCCAGTAAAAGTGTTAGAAGGGAACCTTCCCAACCTGCCCCTTAGCAGGCCACCTAGCAGGGCTGGTACTGATGTGAGTTCTCATCATAGTATAGAGGTTACTCCTTTAGGCCAGGTTGTTAGAGTGCCCTCTGTTAGGGACAGGTCTCCCTCTGTTCATTCACACCATTCTTCTGTGTCAAGGCATGCCCAAACCACCCACCCTCAAGACAGAGTGTTAGAAAGGGAACTCAGTAGATTGAGAGTGGAAGAGTCCAGGCTAAAGCTTAAAAAGCAACAGCTGGATCTAGACAGGGAAGCATTTGACTTAGAAAAAGAAAGACAGAGGTTGGGGTTTGGACCCCATGGTGGCAGCAGCAGTATTACAGATAGTAATCCTGTAAAAGAGCATGATTCTATGAATCTGCACAAGATGGTTCCCCCTTACAAGGAGGGGGATGACATTAACAAGTGGTTTGCTGCACTGGAGAGGGCCTGTGTTGTACAGGGGGTCCCTCAAAGGCAGTGGGCTGCTATCCTATGGCTATCGTTCATTGGAAAGGGTAGGGATAGACTCCTTACTGTGAGGGAAAGTGATGCCAATAATTTTACAGTTCTTAAGAATGCACTCCTAGATGGTTATGGCTTAACCACTGAACAGTACAGGATCAAGTTCAGAGAAACCAAAAAGGAGTCTTCGCAAGACTGGGTAGACTTTGTTGACCATTCAGTGAAGGCCTTGGAGGGGTGGTTACATGGCAGTAAAGTTTCTGACTATGAAAGCCTGTATAACCTAATCCTGAGAGAGCATATTCTTAATAATTGTGTGTCTGATTTGTTGCACCAGTATCTAGTGGACTCAGATCTGACCTCACCCCAAGAATTGAGAAAGTAGGCAGACAAATGGGTCAGAACAAGAGTGAACAGAAAAGTTCATACAGGTGGTGACAAGGATGGCAAGAAGAAAGATGGTGAGAAATCTCAGGATAAGCATGGGGACAAGGGTAAAACCAAAGATCCTTCTTCAAATCCTAAACACTCTTCAGGGGGTGGGGATAAAACAAATTCTTCCTCTCAACCCACACACATTAAAAAGCCTTGGTGCTTTGTGTGTAAAAACAGAGGCCATAGGCCAGGGGATAAGTCCTGTCCAGGTAAACCCCCTGAGCCTACCACCACTAATACATCAAGCTCTAGTGCCCCTAGCAGTAGTGGTACTAGTGGTGGGACTGCTGGCAACAGTCAAGTTAAGGGTGTAGTTGGGCTCACTTATGGGTCCATCATAGAAACTGGGGTAGTCAGTCCCAAGACAGTTTCTCTCACACCTAGTGGCATTGGCCTTGCCACACTGGCTGCTTGTCCACTTACAATGGATAAGTACAGGCAGACAGTTTCAATAAATGGTGTTGAGGCCTAGGCCTACAGGGACACAGGTGCCAGTATCACTTTGGTGACTGAAAACCTTGTGGCTCCTGAACAACACATCATTGGACAACAGTATAAGATTATTGATGTCCATAACTCCACTAAGTTTCTTCCCTTAGCTATAGTTCAGCTTAGTTGGGGTGGAGTTACTGGCCCTAAGCAGGTGGTAGTGTCACCTAGCTTACCTGTAGACTGTCTCTTAGGTAATGACCTAGAGGCCTCTGGCCCTAAGCAGGTGGTAGTGTCACCTAGCTTAGCTGTAGACTGTCTCTTAGGTATTGACCTAGAAGCCTCAGGTTGGGCTGATGTAGAGTTTTAGACCCATGCAGCCATGCTGGGTATCCCTGAGGAATTGTTCCCTCTCATTTCTACTGAAATGAAAAAGCAAAGGAGAGAAGGCCTGAAAACTCAGGATACCTCTCCAACAACAGGTAAAAAGGGTATCACTGTATCACCTAACCACCCTGCCATTCAGGATACCATTCCTGTGGTGGGAGATACCTCTCCTGGGGTGGCACCTGTTCCAAGGGAATCATCAGCTGACATAGCTGTACTCCCTGAGGTGGAAGTACCTCTCTGTTGGATAACTAACATTGGTGACAAAAAGAGCACCATTTTAGTTAACATGAAGCATCCCTCCAACCCTCCCAGAGAAACTTTAGTGCAGAAACCCTGCACTGCCTCACAACACTTAGGACAGTATCCCTGCCTGTGGTACTGAAAGTTCTGGACCCGTGTTATAAACATCGTCGTATCACAACGATTTTGGTATCAGGAGACCGAGAATGATTAGAATAGTATGCACAAGCATTGTATTCATATTCAGGTGACGAAATCACCCGAATATCAGAGTTTCCATCCTGAAACTCTGAGGTTCCATTTAAACAACAGCCATTGTGTGATTGCCCTCACATAGGCCAATGACTAATGTGAGAACGAGTCTGAAGGACACGTACATCTTTGCTGACTCCTCTGTGACCTGGGCAAGCTGACTCCACTGCCTGAAGCCAAACCTGTTCGGCCAGTTTCATTCCCAGTGGCCGAATGAGATTAGTATCAAGGCACAACACATCATAAAACCTTTAATCACACACAAACCATGCCTAATCTTACACACACCTGTCCCTGTTTCTTTCTTTATGACTTGCTTTACAAGGAGGAGGTGCCTGTTTATATTGGGGGTCCGTCGATATCTGATGAAAGTACTGAGCCTTGCCGGGTAATTGATTGAGGGCTGGACAAACTGAAATATGGCTTGTCATCATAACCCTGCTATTTCTTTGTAGTGAAAATATGTGAATGGTCAACTGTAAAATAAGGAATGTTTGCCTAAAGCATAATATTTTGTATAAAAGAGAAGGTTAGCTTTGCAAGGGGAGCAGTCTCCTGAGAACATACACCGTGTTGTACTTCTAGGATACCTGTTACTGGCTGCAGCCAATAAACAAGATCTTTGACTTCACCAAGAAGACTCTGTGTTTCTGTAGTCTGAAACAGGAAGGACTCGAAGTCTTAGGGTGTGTTCCCTGGCACCACTGGGTTCTGAAAAACCCAGTACTTCAGTTGGCACCCAACGTGGGGTGATTTCAGCGGTACCGTTCCAAGCCAGAGGTTTGTGAGGAGCTTCGTGTGAAAATTCTGGAGGGAGGCCGCCACTTCATCGACCCCTGTATGTCGACGTGGTCCGAAAGTCTTTGCTGCGAGGTTTCCCGCTTTCCGACGGCTACGAAGGACTGCTGCCCTGACTATCGCCCTGTTTTGGACCCTTGATGATTTGGTAGAGCGAAACGATAAACGAGTCTTCTGGTGACATCATCGATACCTCAGTTAAGTATAAGTGGAGCGTCTCCCAGTCCTTAGTTTGGTTCTTAGTTTGGTATCCCCTTGGTATCTTTGATTTGGAACTTGCAAGTACCAAAGCCGAGGGATTCGTGTATTCACGAGACTATTATATTCAATAATCCTTTGAAGTTTGAAGCTAGACTGGAGAGCGAAGATGCCTGGTCTTAGCAGACATGGAAATTTGTTTTGTCTTGGTTATAATAGGGATTCCCGATTGGAGGACTCGTGTCCGGTTCCTCCGATTGGAACTCCAATCTATGAACTATATGTGAAACATGGCATAGGCCCCATCATATATAATGAAGTATGGATCCGATACACCAGGAAAGATGGTGTTTTAAAATGGCCCCAATATGGTAGTTTTGACACAGAGATTCTGGATAATCTGGAGGTTAAACTTTTTAGGAAGAAAGCCCGGCCGGCGATGTTTGACTCTTGGCGTAAGGAAGCCAAACAGAAGGGAATTAAATTAGCAAAGAGAAATAAGAGGGAAGAGGGTATCTCGATAATGCAAGCTGCCATACAGTTTAAAGATGATGAAGAAGAACAGATAAATGAGCAGTTGCACAGGCAACGTAAAATGGTGACCAATAAATGTTATCCAGTTTTTCCGCTTCTTCAGCAAGATGCAGCAAAAGAACTTGAGAAAGATCCTTTAATGTCACACTTGTTGAGGTCGCCACCCCCTTATGCGCAGAATGCTACAGCACCTCCGCAACCTTTAGCTGTGCAAACTCCGGTTATTGTGCCTCAGGTTCTTCCACAGCCGCCAGCTCCTCTTCAGTTGGCTCCTACTACTATGGCGCAGCCCCTTCAAGGGCCGCCGACTTCGCTACCTGCTCCATCTGTACCTCCTACGACTTTATGTACTACATCGACTGCCTCTTCTGGTGTTCTTCCTGATACTGCCTCTGAGTCTGCCTCTGCGTCTGCCTTGCCTCCCTCTGTTTTTCCTCCTGTTCTTTCATCAACTTCTCCTTCTGTCCGACAGAAAATGACAGATACTGTTGCCAGCCTTATATTTCCTCTCTTTGGGTCGTCTGGTGTGACCCCAGATTCGGAGCGTAAGCAGTCGCGTAGTCAACTGCCTAATTCTCGAGAGAGAGAAATGTTTGACCGTATGGCGCGTAAATGGGTTGTTTACCCTTCAAGATACGATGTAGAGTCTGTTATGGATGTCTTCTGTCAATGGGAAGCACCGAAACAAAGATACGTTTTTGAGAAAATGTGTGCTTTCCTTTGAGAGGAATTGGAGGATAATGATTTGGAAACAAATCCGCCTGATTTGTGCCGTGTACGGTTTGAGTTTGCAAAGGGCACGATTGTGGGTTCCGATGTTGAGAAAGCAGTTGCGACGTTGTTGTCCTTTAGGAATAAGGATCCTTCTCAGTCATTGTTCGAACATGACTCCTCTGTTAAAAAAAAGGTGCGACAGTACCCAATGAGAGAAGTCCCTCCGGTATGGAAGGACGCCGTTGAGGCTGATGTTGCTAATCAAATTGATGCTGTCCCAGCTCATTTTCAGCGTGTTTGGGTACATGTTCCGTGGAAGCGAGCTGAAGTTTTAGCCCTTAAGCAGACTTTGCCTGATCCCCGTAAAAACCCTGCAGGGTATTATAAGGAATTATCACAGACTGCAGACTCATGCATTATGAATTTAGCCGACATAGACATGTTATTTGGGAATGTTGTTCCACAGCCTTTGTGGGGATTGATTTGCCATACAGATCATGCGCAAGAGTTAGGTGACTCATGGGCTAATATTAGTGCTGCAAATGATAGACAAGTTGGTGGTGCCAAGCCTGAGCCTTTGGTAGCAGAACTGCCTGCTAGGATCATTACTTACATGAAGACTTTAATGCCTGCGATGCGTGTGAATTGGGATAAACTGTCTGCGTGTAAGCAGAAGAAAGATGAAACAGTGTCTGATTTCTTCACCAGGTTTGAGGAAACGTTTATCGACCACAGTGGTCAAGATATGAGTACAGAAGGTGGCCAACGGTTGTTCGTCGACAAGTTTGTGCACAATTTGCTTGCCGAGCTGTGTAAGAAATTGAAGGATTCAGAGAGTTCTTGGGCCGTTTCCTCTTCAGCACAAATATTGGCTACTGCACAGTACTACGAAAATAGGGATAAAGATGAGAAGGATAGAGCAGACAAGAAAACTAAAGAATTAAAGACAAAGGTTCTTTTACAACAGGCGTATCCGCCACGTGGTGGTCAGAGTAACTATCAGCAACCTCAACAGTTCCAGAGAAACTCACACAGGTTCGAGTTTTCTCAACCACGTGTTCCTGTAGGTCCCAATCAGTGTTCATATTGTAAAGAAGAGGGTCATTTCAAGTATAGTTGTCCTATTTTGTTACAGCGTACGAATGATGCTTCTGGCGCAAGAGGTCGAGGTGTTCAACAAGCTCCTAGAGGTAGAGGACGTGGAAGTTTCCCCAAGAACACGCGTTCCTTTCCGTCTCAAAACTCAATGAATAGCTTTGACCAGCAACATAACGCGTCTGGTAGGACGGCTCAGTACTATGCTGACGACTACTATGCAGAAGATGAGAACCTGGAAGGTAATAATTGCTAGGACAGCCATAGACGGAGAGAGGGAGTTTTTTTAGTTCCAGTAGATCAGAATGGACCTTATGTTAAGGTGATTACATCAGGTGTGTCGGAGCCTTTTCTGTTGGATACTGGTGCTACAAAGAGTTCTATTATGCACTCAAAACTCCCTGGCGCACCTTTGTCTGGCGAGATGAATGTTTCAATTGGTTTTTCTGGCACCCCGGTTAGGAACCCGATTTCTAGTCCTATGTCCCTTTCTGTTGGACCTTGTGAATTGGAAGCACCCCTTATTTAGACGACAGGTTGTGGTGAAAACTTGTTAGGATTGGATTTGTTGAAAAGATTGTATGCAACATTATATTGTTCTCCTTCGGGAGTACAACTTACACTGGGTAGGAAAATGGTCTCTCCAATGTATTTGTCGAAGGATAAACTTCCGACCGAATTGTCGTTTCTTCCTGATATCATTTGGGCTACTGGTCCTAATGATGTGGGTCTTTTGGAAATACCGCCTTATGTTGTGACATTGAAAGCCAATGTTAAATTACCACGCATTCAACAATACAAGATCTCTAGTGAAGGTGAAAAGGCGTAGCTAGCGATCATTTATGATTTAATTGAAAAAGATGTCATTGAAGAGACAAGAGGCAACGTTTGTAATAGTCCTGTTCTGCCTGTTTTGAAACGTACTGACCCCTCTAAGCCACCTGTTTACAGATTCGTGATTGATCTTAGAGAGGTAAATAAAATAGTTGTGCCACAGTTTCCAGTTGTTCCTGATATCACTGCCATATTAACTATGATTCCAGCTTCCGCCACCTGGTTCTTGGTGATTGACTTAAAGAATGCTTTCTTCAGCATCCCGATTGCCGAGGAGAGCAGGGATATTTTTGGCTTCAGTTTAGGAGGCCGAAGTTTCCGCTTCAAACGCGCTCCTCAAGGCTACTGTGAAAGTCCATCAATATATAGTCAGGCTTTAAAAACACAGCTTGATGCAATTGTTTTACCTGACGGCGCTACTCTTTTTCAGTACATTGATGATTTGCTAGTCGCTACAGATACTGAAGAGATTTGTAAAGAAGCCACCTTGTTGTTGTTGCGTCATTTGTCTGATTTACATCACAAAGTGTCCCTTTCAAAACTGCAATATTGTCGACAAGAAGTGACCTACTTAGGTCATCTCTTATCGAAGGAGGGAAGGAAACTGACCTCAGAGAGAATTCAGGCAATTGCAAAATTGAGTGTGCCAAGGACACAGAGAGAAGTACGTGCTTTCTTGGGCATTACATCATACTGCAGACAATGGATACCGAATTTTTCTTTGCTGGCCAAACCTTTGGTAGCATTGACCTATAAAGATACACCGAACCCCGTTCCGTGGTCTGAAGATTGTCAGAAAAGTTTTTCCGAATTGCGTAATGCATTGTGTTCGGCTCCTGTGTTGGGTACCCCCGACTACAGTAAGCCCTTTACACTGTATGTCCATGAGAGAGAGGGTTGTGCATTGTCAGTGCTGACACAGTCTTTTGGAGACAAGCAGCGCCCATGCGCATATTTTTCGTCAACTTTGGATCCGGTAGCTAAAGCATTGCCGAGTTGCTTGAGAGCCACAGCGTCAGCAGCTGTTTCTATTTGACAGTCTGCTGGGTTAGTGATGAATAATATGTTGATTGTAATGGTTCCACATGCAGTGGACACGTTGATAAACAGGACTAAGACACAGCATTTAACTAGTGCTCGATTGTCAGGTTACGAGTTGACACTGTTAGCGAGTCATGTGCACATAAAGAGGTGCAATAAGTTGAATCCAGCCACGTTATTGCCGATTTCAGTAGAAACAGATGATGTTGAACAACATGATTGTTTTCTTAGGACAGAAGAAGAAACGAAAGGGAGAGTAGATCTTAAAGACACTCCTCTTGTAAAGTGTGATGGTACCTTATGGGTGGATGGTTCATGCTTCAAGCTTCCGAATGGTGATACGACTGCAGCATATGCTGTCACAACTTTGCATACGATTGTTGAAGCTGCACGTATACCACATAATTCAGCTCAAGCAGCAGAGCTGATTGCACTTACGAGAGCGTGTGCGTTATCGAAAGGAATGAAAGTGACCATATATACCGACAGCCAGTATGCGTTTGGTGTGGCCCATAGTTTTGGACGATTGTGGAAAGAACGTGGGTTCCTTACTTCGCATGGAACTAAAATTCAGCATGGTCAGTTGGTGAATGAGCTTCTTGAGTCACTGACCTTGCCATTACAAGTTGCGATTGTGAAATGCAGTGCACACAAGAAGGTTACTGATGATGTCTGTCGTGGCAATGCATTTGCTGACGAAATCGCAAAAGAAACAGCAAAAGATGTGATGAATCGAATGTATGTTGCAGGTCCCGCAAGATGGGTTGGTGACGTTGGAATGTGTGAAGATACGATAGAGGGTGTGAAGTCTCTTCAAGCTGAAGCTTCAGAGAAAGAGTTGAATGTGTGGAAAGAAAGTACGGGTAAATTGGATGAAAATGGTTGTTGGGTTGACTTGTCAGAACATCAGCGATGGTTGTTACCTGATGCGTATGTGCTTGCAGTGGTGACAATGACTCATGGAATGGCCCATATCAGTGTGAAAGGGATTTGTAAGTTATTGGCTCCAGTATGGCAAAATGCTGGAATTCCTAAATGTGCAGAGAATGTGGTCAAGAATTGCATGGTGTGTCTGAAATACAATCCTGGTAGGGGAACCCCAACTCCAGCTGGTCATTTTGCGCCTCCAACGTATCCGTTCGAGGTTTTGCAGCTAGATTTCATCCACATGGAAAGGTGCAACAATCTGAAATACGTACTCGTTGTTGTTTGTGCCTTTTCAAGATGGGTAGAAGCATATCCCTTAAAAGACAACACTGCCTTATCCACAGCTAAAGCCCTTGCCAAATAATTCTTCCCTAGGTTTGGAATGCCGAGAATGGTCTGGAGTGATAATGGGAGTGAATTTGTGGGTCGAGTGATGAAAAAAGTATGTGAGGGGCTAGGTATCCAGCAAAAATTCCACGCTGCAAATCACCCCCAATCAGCTGGACTAGTAGAGTGCTATAATGGCACGCTAAAACTGAAGTTGGCAAAGATACAAGCGAGCTCTAGTCTTAAATGGCCTGACGCTCTGCCTTTAGCACTCCTATCAACAAGAATGACTGTGCATTCGCGAGTGGGACTTAGTCCCTATGAAATTGTGTTCGGCCTCCCGGCCAACATATGGGGAGTGCCAAGACCAACAAAATTCAGTGAGATCGAACACCCTGTACTGCTTGATTATTTGTATGAATTGACGGCTAAATTGCATGTTCTACACCAACAGGTTCACGATACTCTGCCTCAGGTCTCTGAAGCTCCAGGAAAATCTTATCGATCCTGGATCATGGGTGCTGGTCAAGAACTTCCAGCGGACAAAGAATGACCAGCCCCGTTGGACCGGCCCCCACCTCGTCCTTCTCTCATCAAGATCAGCTGTTCGAGTGGAAGGGAAAAAGAACTGGATCCACGGCGTACACTGCAAGAGGGTCCCTTTTCCTCTACCGTACGACCGGTGGGTCCAGGACGGGATCGCTGACTCTGACACTGAGACTGTGCCTTGTTTTTTGCCATTTAGCGATGCACATGTAAAAGGAACAATTTCTGAACGAGAAAGTGACAATAATTTGCAAGAAGCTGTGCCACCGTCAATTCGATTGAACACTACAGAGCCTGATCTCTTGTTCCAGAACCAGACAGTACCTGGAAAAAGCCGTTATAATTTGAGACCAAGAACTAAGGACAAATAATTTTTTTCCCGTTCCTTTGCTATTTTTTTTTAAAGTGCAGCTCTCTCATCTGAGAAACTTTCTTATTTTTGTTTTTTTCTTTTCGAACCGCCATCCGGGTTCAGCTGTAGGGTCGTGGTTGCCCAAGTCTTTGGAGTGCAGCTGAAGACGTTAGGTCGACAGTTCTGGTCAGTCTAAGGGAGTTGCCCTGGACTGACAGAAGCATTCCCTAGCATAGAACACCCTACCACCGCGAGCAGCAATTAGAGAGGATGGAGTTTTTCAAGAATGAGAGACCTGCCAAACAGATGGATTTTAAAGCCAGAATGTCTATAATAATGGCAAAGAAACGATTTTTGATATTATGTATTTTCATGTTGCTCAGTGTAATGACGTTTTTAATAGGATATGTTT
The DNA here is from genome assembly GCF_031143425.1 of Pleurodeles waltl. Classification (NCBI taxonomy): domain Eukaryota; kingdom Metazoa; phylum Chordata; class Amphibia; order Caudata; family Salamandridae; genus Pleurodeles; species Pleurodeles waltl. The sequence goes on from NC_090444.1 coordinate 855,451,531, forward strand.
TATTCTCTTTTCAAGTGACATTTGCACCCATTACACAGCCCATACCTCCTTCTACTGTTTCCTCGCATTCTTTTCACCCCCTGCCTGAACACGAGTCTGCCAGAAGATTAGAATTTGTCAACAATTCATTCATTCAGCTTCTACACCAACACCAATTAGTAGTGAACACAACTAACTGTTAGATGTGTGGTCTTATGCCTTATACTACTGATAAAGGTATCCCTTATCTGGTCCTGCCTTTCAGCCATAATGGTTCTGTGTGGGCATATAGAACGGTGTTCATATACACGTATGAAGCCAACCCCCTATGTTCTGTGAAAGATAATCCTAAGAATAGTGCTCTAGCTAAGGGTATAGTAGATATGATTAGGGAAGATATTTCCTATGAGACTATCCCGAGAGATGAGACACTAGCATATATTGGATGGAACATAACAGGATATGGAGTTACTCTGAGTGGGAACCAGCGAGCAAAGAGATCCTCCCTGATTTGGATTGCACCCCATCAGGGTCACCTATGTCTGCAAGGTAATGGCAAGAATCCCAGAGCTCAGTTAGGGAAAAGTATCTGCACTGAAACATATGTTTTTGCGTCTCAGACTTCTACTTCGTTATTAGCAGCTAAGGGTACCTATTTCATCTGCCATAATAGAGCAGACATACATGCATAGATACATGGTTGCCCCCTGACTTCTCAGGCACATGTTTTGTTTCGTTCCTGTTACCTTCCACCTACACGGCCGCGGCAGATTACCATAAGACAAGGATAGTTAGAGGTGTCATAAGTAAAGAAGACACTACAGGACAAGAATTTGGAGATTTCGTAAAGGGTTTTCTGCCGTTTTGGGGTCCTATGGTTAACAGCAGGAACATAAGGCAATTGACAGGGGTGGTTGAATCCACGGTAGTTGAAACCGCTGGTGCCCTTAGTAATTTGACTGCTGAGCTCCAGTCGGATCGCCTTATGACTCTTCAGAACAGGGTCGCATTAGACGTCATACTTGCAGACCGAGGTGGGGTATGTAAAGTGATCCAATCAAGTTGTTGTGTTTTCATCCCAGATAACGCTCCGACAGTCTACCAGGCCATTTCCAAACTGCATAAGATCTCAGAATCTATTCAAGTGGTTAAAGGAGATTGGTCATTGATGGGGTGGTTCTGGGAGCTGATATCCGCCTGGGGATGGAAGACTCTGGTAGTCATTGGGATGATCTTAGCCATTCTTTTCCTGTCCTGTTTGTGTGTACAGTGTGCTCCTGCAATATGTGGCCTCTGTGCTACATCGTGTGTAAGGAAACCTATATCAAAAGACGAGCTAAGTAATAGGATGATGCTACAGCAACATCTCAACGACTTTATGAATATAGACCTGGACTCAGATTAGCGTGAGTATGGGTATTGCCTATGTAAGGGCAAAAGGAGGGTCTGTGGTACTGAAAATTCTGGACCCGTGTTATAAACATCGTCGTATCACAACGATTTTGGTATCAGCAGACCGAGAATGATTAGAATAGTATGCACAAGCATTGTATTCATATTCAGGTGACGAAATCACCCGAATATCAGAGTTTCCGTCTTGAAACTCTGAGGTTCCATTTAAACAACAGCCATTGTGTGATTGCCCTCACATGGGCCAATGACTAATGTGAGAACGAGTCTGAAGGACACGTACATCTTTGCTGACTCCTCTGTGACCTGGGCAAGCTGACTCCACTGCCTGAAGCCAAACCTGTTCGGCCAGTTTCATTCCCAGTGGCTGAATGAGATTAGTATTAAGGCACAACACATCATAAAACCTTTAATCACACACAAACCATGCCTAATCTTACACACACCTGTCCCTGTTTCTTTCTTTATGACTTGCTTTACAAGGAGGAGGTGCCTGTTTATGTTGGAGGTCCGTCGATATCTGATGAAAGTACTGAGCCTTGCCGGGTAATTGATTGAGGGCTGGACAAACTGAAATATGGCTTGTCATCATAACCCTGCTATTTCTTTGTAGTGAAAATATGTGAATTGTCAACTGTAAAATAAGGAATGTTTGCCTAAAGCATAATATTTTGTATAAAAGAGAAGGTTAGCTTTGCAAGGGGAGCAGTCTCCTGAGAATATACACCGTGTTGTACTTCTAGGATACCTGTTACTGGCTGCAGCCAATAAACAAGATCTTTGACTTCACCAAGAAGACTCTGTGTTTCTGTAGTCTGAAACAGGAAGGACTCGAAGTCTTAGGGTGTGTTCCCTGGCACCACTGGGTTCTGAAAAACCCAGTACTTCATGCCCTAGTGGGGAGCTCATAGGACAGCATCCCTGCCCTGCTCCAACTCAAGAGAAACAGAATCCCTGTTCTCTCTTCCAACCATATGGACAAAGTTGTTGCCCAGCTATGGCTTTACTGAGACAGCATCCCTGTCTGGCAATCTCATCACTAGAAATAGGTTCAGTGGACAATTCCCACTGTTCTAAACTAAAACTTACTGATAGAAACTCTGAAAATATATCTTCACATTGTTGCTTAGCTAAAAAACTTCAAACAGGGTGGTTTACATCCCCACAAGGAAGTAACCATATAGTGGATGATAAAGGGAGTAACCAGTCTATTGCAGAGCTACTCTCTACTTATCACCACTTAGACAATAAAGTCTCAACTGGCCAAGGTTAGCCTTATTGTCCTTCGTTTGGGGGGGGGGTGAGAAAGTAGCCTCTTTCTAGCCTTGTTACCCCCACTTTTGGCCTGTTTGTGAGTGTATGTCAGAGTGTTTTCACTGTCTCACTGGGATCCTGCCAGCCAGGGCCCAGTGCTCATAGTGAAAACCCTATGTTTTCAGTCTATTTGTTATGTGTCATTGGGACCCTGCTAGCCAGGACCCCAGTGCTCATAAGTTTGTGACCTATATGTATGTGTTCCCTGTGTGATGCCTAACTGTCTCACCGAGGCTCTGCTAACCAGAACCTCAGTGGTTATGCTCTCTCTGTAGAAATTGTCACTAACAGGCTAGTGACTGTAGGAGGCTGGACTGGCTTGTAGTGGGTACCAAGGGGTACTTGCACCTTGCACCAGGCCCAGTTATCCCTTATTAGTGTATAGGGTGTCTAGCAGCTTAGGCTGATAGATAATGGTAGCTTAGCAGAGCAGCTTAGGCTGAACTAGGAGACGTGTGAAGCTACTACAGTACCACTTAGTGTCATATGCACAATATCATAAGAAAACACAATACACAGTTATACTAAAAATAAAGGTACTTTATTTTTATGACAATATGCCAAAGTATCTTAGAGTGTACCCTCAGTGAGAGGATAGGAAATATACACAAGATATATATACACAATAGCAAAAATATGCAGTATAGTCTTAGAAAACAGTGCAAACAATGTATAGTTACAATAGGATGCAATGGGGAAACATAGGGATAGGGGCAACACAAACCATATACTCCAGAAGTGGAATGCGAACCACGAATGGACCCCAAACCTATGTGACCTTGTAGAGGGTCGCTGGGACTATTAGAAAATAGTGAGAGTTAGCAAAATAACCCACCCCAAGACCCTGAAAAGTGAGTGCAAAGTGCACCAAAGTTCCCCTAAGGACAAAATAGTCGTGTTAGAGGGAGAATGCAAGGAAAACACAAATCAGCAATGCAACAACGATGGATTCCTGTCTGAAGGTACCTGTGGAACAAGGGGACCAAGTCCAAAAGTCACAAGCAGCTCGGAGATGGGCAGATGCCCAAGAAATGCCAGCGGTTGGTGCAAAGAAGCTCTTACTAGGCTGAAGAACTGTGAATACTGCAGGAACGACAAGGGCTAGAGACTTCCCCTTTGGAGGATGGATCCCCCACGCCTTGGAGAGTCGTGCAGAAGTGTTTTCCCGCCGGATGGACGCCAACAAGCCTTGCTACACGCAAATCGTGCGTTTGGCGTTTTTGGACACTGCTGGGGCCCAGGAGGGACCAGGAGGTCGCAAATTGGACCTGCAGAGAGAGGGGACGTCGAGCAAGACAAAGAGCCCTCACTGAAGCAGGTAGCACCCGGAGAAGTGCCAGAAACAGGCACTACGAGGATGCGTGAAACGGTGCTCGCCGAAGTTGCACAAAGGAGTCCCACGTCGCCGGAGACCAACTTAGAAAGTCGTGCAATGCAGGTTAGAGTGCCGTGGACCCAGGCTTGGCTGTGCACGAAGGATTTCCGCCGGAAGTGCACAGGGGCCGGAGTAGCTTGCAAAGTCGCGGTTCCCAGCAATGCAGCCCAGCGAGGTGAGGCAAGGACTTACCTCCACCAAACTTGGGCTGAAGAGTCACTGGACTGTGGGGGTCACTTGGACGGTGTCGCTGGATTCGAGGGACCTCGCTCGTCGTGCTGAGAGGAGACCCAAGGGACCGGAAATGCAGCTTTTTGGTGCCTGCGGTTGCAGGGGGAAGATTCCGTCGACCCACGGGAGATTTCTTCGGAGCTTCTGGTGCAGAGAGGAGGCAGACTACCCCCACAGCATGCACAAGCAGAAAAACAGTCGAGAAGGCGGCAGGATCAGCGTTACAGAGTTGCAGTAGTCGTCTTTGCTACTATGTTGCAGGTTTGCAGGCTTCCAGCGCGGTCAGCAGTCGATTCCTTATCAGAAGGTGAAGAGGGAGATGCAGAGGAACTCGGCTGAGCTCATGCATTCGTTATCTAAAGTTTCCCCAGAGACAGAGACCCTAAATAGCCAGAAAAGAGGGTTTGGCTACCTAGGAGAGAGGAAAGGCTACTAACACCTGAAGGAGCCTATCACAAGGAGTCTCTGACGTCACCTGGTGGCACTGGCCACTCAGAGCAGTCCAGTGTGCCAGCAGCACCTCTGTTTCCAAGATGGCAGAGGTCTGGAGCACACTGGAGGAGCTCTGGACACCTCCCAGGGGAGGTGCAGGTCAGGGGAGTGGTCACTCCCCTTTCCTTTGTCCAGTTTCGCGCCAGAGCAGGGGCTAAGGGGTCCCTGAACCGGTGTAGACTGGCTTATGCAGAATTGGGCACATCTGTGCCCAACAAAGCATTTCCAGAGGCTGGGGGAGGCTACTCCTCCCCTGCCTTCACACCATTTTCCAAAGGGAGAGGGTGTCACACCCTCTCTCAGAGGAAGTTCTTTGTTCTGCCATCCTGGGCCAGGCCTGGCTGGACCCCAGGAGGGCAGCTGCCTGTCTGAGGGGTTGGCAGCAGCAGCAGCTGCAGAGAAACCACAGGAAGGGCAGTCTGGCAGTACCAGGGTCTGTGCTACAGACCACTGGGATCATGGAATTGTACCAACAATGCCAGGATGGCATGGAGGGGGCAATTCCATGATCATAGACATGTTACATGGCCATATTCGGAGTTACCATGGTGAAGCTACATATAGGTAGTGACCTATATGTAGTGCACGCGTGTAATGGTGTCCCCGCACTCACAAAGTTCAGTGAATTGGCTCTGAACAATGTGGGGGCACCTTGGCTAGTGCCAGGGTGCCCCCACACTAAGTAACTTTGCACCCAACCTTTACCAGGTAAAGGTTAGACATATAGGTGACTTATAAGTTACTTAAGTGCAGTGTAAAATGGCTGTGAAATAACGTGGACGTTATTTCACTCAGGCTGCAGTGGCAGGCCTGTGTAAGAATTGTCAGAGCTCCCTATGGGTGGCAAAAGAAATGCTGCAGCCCATAGGGATCTCCTGGAACCCCAATACCCTGGGTACCTCAGTACCATATACTAGGGAATTATAAGGGTGTTCCAGTAAGCCAATGTAAATTGGTAAAAATGGTCACTAGCCTGTTAGTGACAATTTAAAAGTAATGAGAGAGCATAACCACTGAGGTTCTGGTTAGCAGAGACTCAGTGAGACAGTTAGGCACCACACAGGGAACATGTACATGCACACCTATGAGCACTGGGGCCCTGTGTGACAGGGTCCCAGTGACACATACATATAGGCCACAAACCTATGAGCACTGGGGTCCTGACCAGCAGGATCCCAGAGACACATAACAACCATACTGAAAACATAGTGTTTTCACTATGAGCACTGGGGCCTGGCTATCAGGATCCCAGTGAGACAGTGAAAACAGTGACAAACACCCTGACATACACTCACAAACAGGCCAAAAGTGGGGGTAACAAGGCTAGAAAGAGGCTACCTTCTCACACAACCCCCCCCCAAACGAAGGACAATAAGGCTAACCTTGGCCAGTTGAGACTTTATTGTCTAAGTGGTGATAAGTAGAGAGTAGCTCTGCAATAGACTGGTTACTCCCTTTATCATCCACTATATGGTTACTTCCCTGTGGGGATGTAAACCACCCTGTTTGAAGTTTTTTAGCTAACCAACAATGTGAAGATGTATTTTCAGAGTTTCTATCAGTAAGTTTTAGTTTAGAGCAGTGGGAACCTATTTGTAATGATGGAAATGCCAGACAGGGATGCTGTCTCAGTAAAGCCATAGCTGGGCAAAAACTTTGTCCATTTGGCTGGAAGAGAGAACAGGGATGCTGTTTCTCTTGAGTTGGAGCAGGGCAGGGATGCTGTCCTATGAGCTCCACACTAGGGCAGGGATGCTGTCCTAAGTGTTGTGAGGCAGTACAGGGTTTCTGCACTAAAGTTTCTCTGGGAGGGTTGGAGGGATGCTCCATGTTAACTAAAATGGTGCTCTTTTTGTCACCAATGTTAGTTATCCCACAGAGAGGTACTTCTACCTCAGGGAGTCCAGCTATGCCAGCTGATGATTCCCTTGGAACAGGTGCCACCCCAGGAGAGGTTTCTCCCACCACAGGAATGGTATCCTGAATGGTAGGGTGGTTGGGGGATACTGTGATACCCTTTTTACCTGTTGATGGAGAGGGATCCTGAGTTTTCAGGCCTTCTCTCCTTTGCTTTTTCATTTCACTTGAAATGAGAGGGAACAATTCCTCAGGGATGCCCAGCATGGCTGCATGGGCATAAAACTCTACATCAGCCCAACCTGAGGCCTCTAGGTCATTACCTAAGAGACAGTCTACAGGTAAGCTAGGTGATACCACCACCTGCTTAGGGCCAGTAACTCCACCCCAACTAAACTGAATTATAGCTAAGGGAAGAAACTTAGTGGAGTTATGGACATCAATAATCTTATACTGTTGTCCAATGATGTGTTGTTCAGGAGGCACTAGGTTTTCAGTCACCAAAGTGAAACTGGCACCTGTGTCCCTGTAGGCCAAGGCCTCAACACCATTTATTGAAACTGTCTGCCTGTACTTATCCATTGTAAGGGGACAAGCAGCCAGTGTGGCAAGGCCAATGCCACTAGGTGTGACAGAAACTGTCTTGGGACTGATTACATCAGTTTCCACTATGGACCCATAAGTGAACCCAACTACACCCTTTGCTTGACTGTTGCCAGCAGTCCCATCACTAGTACCACTACTGCTAGGGGCACTAGAGCTTGATGTATTAGTGGTGGTAGGCTCAGGGGGTTTACCTGGACAGGACTTATCCCCTGGCCTATGGCCTCTGTTTTTACACACAAAGCACCAAGGCTTTTTAATGTGTGCAGGTTGGGAAGAAGAGGAAGAATTTGTTTTATCCCCACCCTCTGAAGAGTGTTTAAGATTTGAAGTGGGATCTTTGGTTTTACCCTTATCCCCATGCTTATCTTGAGATTTTTCACCATCTTTCTTCTTATTGCCATCTTTGTCACCCCCTGTATGAACTTTTCTGTTCACCCTTGTTCTGACCCATTTGTCTGCCTTCTTTCCCAATTCTTGGGGAGAGGTCAGATCAGAGTCTACCAGGTACTGGTGCAACAAATCAGACACACAATTATTAAGTATATGCTCTCTCAGGATTGTGTTATACAGGCTTTCATAATCAGTAACTTTACTGCCATGTAACCACCCCTCCAAGGCCTTCACTGAATGGTCAATGAAATCAACCCAGTCTTGTGAAGACTCCTTTTTGGTATCTCTGAACTTTATCCTGTACTGTTCAGTGGTTAAGCCATAACCATCCAGGAGTGCATTCTTAAGAACTTGGAAATTGTTAGCATCATTTTCTTTTACAGTAAGGAGCCTATCCCTACCTTTTCCAGTAAATGATAGCCATAGGATAGCAGCCCACTGCTTTTGAGGGACATCCTGTACAGCACAGGCCCTCTCAAGTGCAGCAAACCACTTGTTAATGTCATCCCCCTCCTTGTAAGGGGGAACTATCTTATGCAGATTCCTGGAATCATGCTCTTTTGCAGGATGACTATGGGGAATACTGCTGCTGCCACCATGGGTTTCTAAACCCAACTTCTGTCTTTCCCTCTCTACTTCTAAAGACTGTCTATCCAAATCCAGCTGTTGCTTCTTGAGCTTCAGTCTGGTTTGCTCCACTCTCAATCTATTGAGCTCCCTTTCTAACAATCTGTCATCAGGGTGGGTGGGAGGGACATTTCTAGATACAGAGGTATGATGGGAATGAACAGAAGGAGACCTGTCCCTTACCAAGGGCACCCTAACAGCTTGGCTACCAGCATAATGTGAGAACACATCATCAGTATGATGTGATTCAACCTCTGTACCAACTATGCTAGACTGTCTAGTAATGGGCAGGCTGAGAAGTTTCTTTCCTGAACCTTTTCCTGGGGGAGTCCCTGGATCAGATTGAGAACCATTAGCTACTTTTTCCACAGATTGGGCACTTATGGCCTTATCCTGTACTCTAAGCATATTAATTAACAGTTCTAAGGAAGGATTCTTCCCTACACTCAAACCTCTCTCTATGCAGAGACTCCTTGCTCCTTTCCAGCTAAGGTGATCATATGCAAGTTTGGACAGTTCAACTTTTTGGCCTGTGCCAGACATTTTTTAGAGAGAGTTAAAGTGATAGACAACGAGAAAAAAGTTTTCAGAACTTTTTGGAAAGACAGAAAAAAAACTTTTTAAACTTTTTAAGAACTTTTTGAAAGTTTAGAAGTACTTTTCAGCACTTAGAAAAGAGTGAAAAGAGGAAATGCAAAACTTTTTGTCTATGTGTATGTACACTGACCTTGTTTTGTATATTTTTCTCTTATGAAAAGTACAATGACAAGAGTGGTAAGTAGTCTCAAGCACTTATCCCACCGCTGCACAACCAATGTAGGAGGCTGGACTGGCTTGTAGTGGGTACCAAGGGGTACTTGCACCTTGCACCAGGCCCAGTTATCCCTTATTAGTGTATAGGGTGTCTAGCAGCTTAGGCTGATAGATAATGGTAGCTTAGCAGAGCAGCTTAGGCTGAACTAGGAGACGTGTGAAGCTACTACAGTACCACTTAGTGTCATATGCACAATATCATAAGAAAACACAATACACAGTTATACTAAAAATAAAGGTACTTTATTTTTATGACAATATGCCAAAGTATCTTAGAGTGTACCCTCAGTGAGAGGATAGGAAATATACACAAGATATATATACACAATAGCAAAAATATGCAGTATAGTCTTAGAAAACAGTGCAAACAATGTATAGTTACAATAGGATGCAATGGGGAAACATAGGGATAGGGGCAACACAAACCATATACTCCAGAAGTGGAATGCGAACCACGAATGGACCCCAAACCTATGTGACCTTGTAGAGGGTCGCTGGGACTATTAGAAAATAGTGAGAGTTAGCAAAATAACCCACCCCAAGACCCTGAAAAGTGAGTGCAAAGTGCACCAAAGTTCCCCTAAGGACAAAATAGTCGTGTTAGAGGGAGAATGCAAGGAAAACACAAATCAGCAATGCAACAACGATGGATTCCTGTCTGAAGGTACCTGTGGAACAAGGGGACCAAGTCCAAAAGTCACAAGCAGCTCGGAGATGGGCAGATGCCCAAGAAATGCCAGCGGTTGGTGCAAAGAAGCTCTTACTAGGCTGAAGAACTGTGAATACTGCAGGAACGACAAGGGCTAGAGACTTCCCCTTTGGAGGATGGATCCCCCACGCCTTGGAGAGTCGTGCAGAAGTGTTTTCCCGCCGGATGGACGCCAACAAGCCTTGCTACACGCAAATCGTGCGTTTGGCGTTTTTGGACACTGCTGGGGCCCAGGAGGGACCAGGAGGTCGCAAATTGGACCTGCAGAGAGAGGGGACGTCGAGCAAGACAAAGAGCCCTCACTGAAGCAGGTAGCACCCGGAGAAGTGCCAGAAACAGGCACTACGAGGATGCGTGAAACGGTGCTCGCCGAAGTTGCACAAAGGAGTCCCACGTCGCCGGAGACCAACTTAGAAAGTCGTGCAATGCAGGTTAGAGTGCCGTGGACCCAGGCTTGGCTGTGCACGAAGGATTTCCGCCGGAAGTGCACAGGGGCCGGAGTAGCTTGCAAAGTCGCGGTTCCCAGCAATGCAGCCCAGCGAGGTGAGGCAAGGACTTACCTCCACCAAACTTGGGCTGAAGAGTCACTGGACTGTGGGGGTCACTTGGACGGTGTCGCTGGATTCGAGGGACCTCGCTCGTCGTGCTGAGAGGAGACCCAAGGGACCGGAAATGCAGCTTTTTGGTGCCTGCGGTTGCAGGGGGAAGATTCCGTCGACCCACGGGAGATTTCTTCGGAGCTTCTGGTGCAGAGAGGAGGCAGACTACCCCCACAGCATGCACAAGCAGAAAAACAGTCGAGAAGGCGGCAGGATCAGCGTTACAGAGTTGCAGTAGTCGTCTTTGCTACTATGTTGCAGGTTTGCAGGCTTCCAGCGCGGTCAGCAGTCGATTCCTTATCAGAAGGTGAAGAGGGAGATGCAGAGGAACTCGGCTGAGCTCATGCATTCGTTATCTAAAGTTTCCCCAGAGACAGAGACCCTAAATAGCCAGAAAAGAGGGTTTGGCTACCTAGGAGAGAGGAAAGGCTACTAACACCTGAAGGAGCCTATCACAAGGAGTCTCTGACGTCACCTGGTGGCACTGGCCACTCAGAGCAGTCCAGTGTGCCAGCAGCACCTCTGTTTCCAAGATGGCAGAGGTCTGGAGCACACTGGAGGAGCTCTGGACACCTCCCAGGGGAGGTGCAGGTCAGGGGAGTGGTCACTCCCCTTTCCTTTGTCCAGTTTCGCGCCAGAGCAGGGGCTAAGGGGTCCCTGAACCGGTGTAGACTGGCTTATGCAGAATTGGGCACATCTGTGCCCAACAAAGCATTTCCAGAGGCTGGGGGAGGCTACTCCTCCCCTGCCTTCACACCATTTTCCAAAGGGAGAGGGTGTCACACCCTCTCTCAGAGGAAGTTCTTTGTTCTGCCATCCTGGGCCAGGCCTGGCTGGACCCCAGGAGGGCAGCTGCCTGTCTGAGGGGTTGGCAGCAGCAGCAGCTGCAGAGAAACCACAGGAAGGGCAGTCTGGCAGTACCAGGGTCTGTGCTACAGACCACTGGGATCATGGAATTGTACCAACAATGCCAGGATGGCATGGAGGGGGCAATTCCATGATCATAGACATGTTACATGGCCATATTCGGAGTTACCATGGTGAAGCTACATATAGGTAGTGACCTATATGTAGTGCACGCGTGTAATGGTGTCCCCGCACTCACAAAGTTCAGTGAATTGGCTCTGAACAATGTGGGGGCACCTTGGCTAGTGCCAGGGTGCCCCCACACTAAGTAACTTTGCACCCAACCTTTACCAGGTAAAGGTTAGACATATAGGTGACTTATAAGTTACTTAAGTGCAGTGTAAAATGGCTGTGAAATAACGTGGACGTTATTTCACTCAGGCTGCAGTGGCAGGCCTGTGTAAGAATTGTCAGAGCTCCCTATGGGTGGCAAAAGAAATGCTGCAGCCCATAGGGATCTCCTGGAACCCCAATACCCTGGGTACCTCAGTACCATATACTAGGGAATTATAAGGGTGTTCCAGTAAGCCAATGTAAATTGGTAAAAATGGTCACTAGCCTGTTAGTGACAATTTAAAAGTAATGAGAGAGCATAACCACTGAGGTTCTGGTTAGCAGAGACTCAGTGAGACAGTTAGGCACCACACAGGGAACATGTACATGCACACCTATGAGCACTGGGGCCCTGTGTGACAGGGTCCCAGTGACACATACATATAGGCCACAAACCTATGAGCACTGGGGTCCTGACCAGCAGGATCCCAGAGACACATAACAACCATACTGAAAACATAGTGTTTTCACTATGAGCACTGGGGCCTGGCTATCAGGATCCCAGTGAGACAGTGAAAACAGTGACAAACACCCTGACATACACTCACAAACAGGCCAAAAGTGGGGGTAACAAGGCTAGAAAGAGGCTACCTTCTCACAGTGACCAATTTCACCAATTCACATTGGCATACTGGAACACCCTTATATTTCCCTAGTAAATGGTACTGAGGTACCCAGGGTATTGGGGTTCCAGGAGATCCCTATGGGCTGCAGCATTTCTTTTGCCACCCATAGGGAGCTCTGACAATTCTTACACAGGCCTGCCACTGCAGCCTGAGTGAAATAATGTCCACGTTATTTCACAGCCATTTACCACTGCACTTAAGTAATTTATAAGTCACCTATATGTCTAACCTTTACCTGGTAAAGGTTGGGTGCTAAGTTATTTAGTGTGTGGGCACCCTGGCACTAGCCAAGGTGCCCCCACATTGTTCAGGGCAAATTTCCCGGACTTTGAGAGTGCAGGGACACCATTACACGCGTGCACTATACATATGTCACGACAGATGTATAGCGTCACAATGGTAACTCCGAACATGGCCATGTAACATGTCTAAGATCATGGAATTGTCACTCCAATGCCATCCTGGCATTGGGGAAACAATTCCATGATCCCCCGAGTCTCTAACTCAGACCCGGGTACTGCCAAACTACCTTTCCCGGGGTTTCACTGCAGCTGCTGCTGCTGCCAACCCCTCAGACAGGTTTATGCCCTCCTGGGGTCAAGCCAGGCTTGGCCCAGGAAGGCAGAATAAAGGCCTTCCTCAGAGAGAGGGTGTTACACCCTCTCCCTTTGGAAAAAGGTGTCAGGGCTGGGGAGGAGTAGCCTCCCCCAGCCTCTGGAAATGCTTTGATGGGCACACATGGTGCCCATCTCTGCATAATTCAGTCTACACCGGTTCAGGGATCCCCCAGCCCTGCTCTGGCGTGAAACTGGACAAAGGAAAGGGGAGTGACCACTCCCCTGACCTGCACCTCCCCTGGGAGGTGCCCAGAGCTCCTCCAGTGTGCTCCAGACCTCTGCCATCTTGGAAACAGAGGTGCTGCTGGCACACTGGACTTCTCTGAGTGGCCAGGGCCAGCAGGTGATGTCAGAGACTCCTTCTGATAGGCTCTTACCTGTGTTGCTAGCCTATCCTCCTTCCTAAGTAGCCAAACCTCCTTTTTTGGCTATTTAGGGTCTCTGCTTTGGGGAATTCTTTAGATAACGAATGGAAGAGCTCATCAGAGTTCCTCTGCATCTCTCTCTTCACCTTCTGCCAAGGAATCAACCGCTGACTGCTCTGGACGCCTGCAAAACTGCAAAAAATTAGCAAAGACGACTACTGCGACCTTGTAACGCTGATCCGGCCGCCTTCTCGACTGTTTTCCTGGTGGTACATGCTGTGGGGGTAGTCTGCCTCCTCTCTGCACTACAAGCTCCGAAGAAATCTCCCGTGGGTTGCCGGAATCATCCCCCTGCAACCGCAGGCACCAAAAGACTGCATCACTGGTGTAGGAGGCTGGACTGGCTTGTAGTGAGTACCAAGGGGTACTTGCACCTTGCACCAGGCCCAGTTATCCCTTATTAGTGTATAGGGTGTCTAGCAGCTTAGGCTGATAGATAATGGTAGCTTAGCAGAGCAGCTCAGGCTGAACTAGGAGACGTGTGAAGCTACTACAGTACCACTTAGTGTCATATGCACAATATCATAAGAAAACACAATACACAGTTATACTAAAAATAAAGGTACTTTATTTTTATGACAATATGCCAAAGTATCTTAGAGTGTACCCTCAGTGAGAGGATAGGAAATATACACAAGATATATATACACAATAGCAAAAATATGCAGTATAGTCTTAGAAAACAGTGCAAACAATGTATAGTTACAATAGGATGCAATGGGGAAACATAGGGATAGGGGCAACACAAACCATATACTCCAAAAGTGGAATGCGAGCCACGAATGGACCCCAAACCTATGTGACCTTGTAGAGGGTCGCTGGGACTATTAGAAAATAGTGAGAGTTAGAAAAATAACCCTCCCCAAGACCCTGAAAAGTGAGTGCAAAGTGCACTAAAGTTCCCCTAAGGACAAAGAAGTCGGGTTAGAGGAATAATGCAGGAAAGACACAAACCAGCAATGCAACAACTGTGGATTTCCAATCTAGGGTACCTGTGGAACAAGGGGACCAAGTCCAAAAGTCACAAGCAAGTCGGAGATGGGCAAATGCCCAGGAAATGCCAGCTGCGGGTGCAAAGAAGCTTCTACTGGACAGAAGAAGCTGAGGTTTCTGCAGGAACGAAAAGGCCTAGAGACTTCCCCTTTGGTGGACGGATCCCGCTAGCACTGCAGAGTCGTGCAGAAGTATTTTCCCGCCGAAAAGACGCCAACAAGCCTTGCTAGTCGCAAATCGTGCGTTTGGCGTTTTTGGACGCTGCTGGGGCCCAGGAGGGACCAGAAGGTCGCAAATTGGACCTGAAGAGAGAAAGGACGTCGAGCAAGACAAAGAGCCCTCCCTGAAGCAGGTAGCACCCGCAAAAGTGCCAGAAACAGGCACTACAAAGATGCGTGAAACGGTGCTTGCCGAAGTTGCACAAAGTAGTCCCACGTCGCCGGAGACCAACTTAGAAAGTCGTGCAATGCAGGTTAGAGTGCCGGGGACCCAGGCTTGGATGTGCACAAAGGATTTCCGCCGGAAGTGCACAGGGGCCGGAGTAGCTGCAAAGTCGCGGTTCCCAGCAATGCAGCCCAGCGAGGTGAGGCAAGGACTTACCTCCACCAAACTTGGACTGAAGAGTCACTGGACTGTGGGGGTCACTTTGACAGAGTTGCTGGATTCGAGGGACCTCGCTCGTCGTGCTGAGAGGAGACCCAAGGGACCGGTAATGCAGCTTTTTGGTGCCTGCGGTTGCAGGGGGAAGATTCCGTCGACCCACGGGAGATTTCTTCGGAGCTTCTGGTGCAGAGAGGAGGCAGGCTACCCCCACAGCATGCACAAGCAGGAAAACAGTCGAGAAGGCGGCAGGATCAGCGTTACAGAGTTGCAGTAGTCTTCTTTGCTACTATGTTGCAGGTTTGCAGGCTTCCAGCGCGGTCAGCAGTCGTTTCCTTATCAGAAGGTGAAGAGAGAGATGCAGAGGAACTCGGATGAGCTCTTGCATTCGTTATCTAAAGTTTCCCCAGAGACAGAGACCCTAAATAGCCAGAAAAGAGGGTTTGGCTACCTAGGAGAGAGGATGGGCTACTAACACCTGAAGGAGCCTATCAGCAGGAGTCTCTGACGTCACCTGGTGGCACTGGCCACTCAGAGCAGTCCAGTGTGCCAGCAGCACCTCTGTTTCCAAGATGGCAGAGGTCTGGAGCACACTGGAGGAGCTCTGGACACCTCCCAGGGGAGGTGCAGGTCAGGGGAGTGGTCACTCCCCATTCCTTTGTCCAGTTTCGCGCCAGAGCAGGGGCTAAGGGGTCCCTGAACCGGTGTAGACTGGCTTATGCAGAATTGGGCACCTCTGTGCCCAACAAAGCATTTCCAGAGGCTGGGGGAGGCCACTCCTCCCCTGCCTTCACACCATTTTCCAAAGGGAGAGGATGTCACACCCTCTCTCAGAGGAAGTTCTTTGTTCTGCCATCCTGGGCCAGGCCTGGCTGGACCCCAGGAGGGCAGCTGCCTGTCTGAGGGGTTGGCAGCAGCAGCAGCTGCAGTGAAACCCCAGGAAGGGCAGTTTGGCAGTACCAGGGTCTGTGCTACAGACCCCTGGGATCATGGGATTGTGCCAACTATGCCAGGATGGCATAGAGGGGGCAATTCCATGATCATAGACATGTTACATGGCCATATTCGGAGTTACCATTGTGAAGCTACATATAGGTAGTGACCTATATGTAGTGCACGCGTGTAATGGTGTCCCCGCACTCACAAAGTTCAGGGAATTGGCTCTGAATAATGTGGGGGCACCTTGGCTAGTGCCAGGGTGCCCTCACACTAAGTAACTTTGCACCTAACCTTTACCAGGTAAAGGTTAGACATATAGGTGACTTATAAGTTACTTAAGTGCAGTGTAAAATGGCTGTGAAATAACGTGGACGTTATTTTACTCAGGCTGCAGTGGCAGGCCTGTGTAAGAATTGTCAGAGCTCCCTATGGGTGGCAAAAGAAATGCTGCAGCCCATAGGGATCTCCTGGAACCCCAATACCCTGGGTACCTCAGTACCATATACTAGGGAATTATAAGGGTGTTCCAGTAAGCCAAAGTAAATTGGTAAAAATGGTCACTAGCCTGTCAGTGACAATTTGGAAAGAAATGAGAGAGCATAACCACTGAGGTTCTGATTAGCAGAGCCTCAGTGAGACAGTTAGTCACTACACAGGTAACACATTCATGCACACTTATGAGCACTGGGGCCCTGGGTTACCAGGGTCCCAGTGACACATACAACTAAAACAACATATATACAGTGAAAAATGGGGGTAACATGCCAGGCAAGATGGTACTTTCCTACACAACCCCCCCCCAAACGAAGGACAATAAGACTAGCCATGACCTGATGAGTCTTCATTGTCTAAGTGGAAATATCTGGAGAGTCCATCTGCATTGGAGTGGCTACTCCCAGGTCTATGTTCCACTGTATAGTCCATTCCCTGTAGGGATATGGACCACCTCAACAATTTAGGATTTTCACCTTTCATTTGTTTTAGCCAAAGTAGAGGTTTGTGGTCTGTCTGAACAATGAAGTGAGTGCCAAACAGGTATGGCCTCAACTTCTTCAGAGCCCAGACCACAGCAAAGGCCTCCCTCTCAATGGCAGACCAACGCTTTTCTCTAGGGGTCAACCTTCTACTAATAAAAGCAACAGGTTGATCCTGGCCCTCAGAATTAAGTTTTGATAGGACTGCCCCTACTCCTAATTCAGATGCATCAGTTTGGACATAGAATTTTTTAGAGTAACAAGGGCTTTTCAGGACAGGTGCAGAGCACATGGCCTGCTTCAGCTCCTCAAAAGCTTTCTGACAGTTTGCTGTCCATAATACCTTTTTAGGCATTTTCTTGGATGTGAGGTCATTAAGAGGGGCTGCAATGGAGCCATAGTTCTTAATGAACCTCCTGTAATACCCAGTGAGGCCTAGGAAGGCTCTCACCTGAGTCTGAGTGGTAGGGGGAACCCAATCAATAATTGTTTGGATTTTCCCCTGAAGTGGTGCAATCTGTTCCCCACCAACAAGGTGTCCCAGATAAACCACCTTACCCTGCCCTATCTGGCACTTTGAAGCCTTGATAGTGAGGCCTGCCTTTTGCAGGGCCTCCAAAACTTTCCATAGGTGGACCAGGTGATCATCCCAGCTGGAGCTAAAGACAGCTATATCGTCCAAATATGCTGCACTGAAAGCTTCCAGCCCTTGCAGGACTGTGTTCACCAACCTCTGAAAAGTGGCAGGTGCATTTTTCAAACCAAAAGGCATTACAGTAAACTGGTAATGTCCTCCAATGGTAGAAAATGCAGTCTTAGATTTAGCATCTTCTGATAATTTGATCTGCCAATACCCTGCAGTCAAATCAAAAGTGCTTAGATACTTGGCAGATGCCAGTGTATCTATAAGCTCATCTGCCCTGGGTATAGGGTGAGCATCAGTTTTGGTTACCAAGTTGAGACCTCTATAGTCTACACAAAACCGCATTTCCTTCTTTCCATCTTTAGAATTGTGTTTTGGTACCAGTACCACAGGGGAAGCCCATGGACTGTCAGAGTGCTCAACCACTCCTAGTTCCAACATTTTCTGAACTTCTTGCTTTATGCAGTCCCTGACATGGTCAGGCTGCCTATAGATCTTACTTTTGACAGGTAAACTGTCTCCAGTATCTATAGTGTGCTCACACCAAGAAGTGGTGCCTGGCACAGTAGAGAAGAGTTCTGAAAATTGTCCTAGGAGATTTATGCAATGGTCTTTTTGCTCAGCAGTAAGACAATATGCCAAAACTACACCTTCCACAAGAGCATCTTGTTCTGTGGAAGAGAAGAGATCAGGTAGAGGATCACTGTCTTCTTCCTGTCCCTCATCAGTTGCCATGAGCAGGGTGAGATCAGCCCTGTCATAGTAGGGTTTCAGGCGGTTGACATGGAGCACCCTAAGGGGACTCCTGGCAGTGCCTAAGTCAACCAAGTAGGTGACTTCACCCTTCTTTTCAACAATTGTGTGGGGTCCACTCCATTTATCTTGGAGTGCTCTTGGGGCCACAGGCTCCAAGACCCACACTTTCTGCCCTGGTTGATACTGAACCAAAACAGCCTTCTGATCATGCCATTGCTTCTGGAGCTCTTGGCTGGCCTGAAGGTTTTTACTGGCCTTTTTCATGTACTCAGCCATCCTTGATCTGAGGCCAAGTACATACTCCACAATATCCTGCTTAAGAGTTTTTAAAGGTTGTTCCCAACCCTCCTTTACAAGTGTGAGTGGACCCCTAACAGGGTGTCCACAAAGAAGTTCAAAGGGGCTGAAGCCCACTCCTTTCTGGGGTACCTCCCTGTAGGCAAAAAGGAGGCATGGTAGAAGGATATCCCATCTCCTGCGGAGTTTTTCAGGGAGTCCCATAATCATGCCTTTGAGAGTTTTATTAAATCTCTCCACCAGTCCATTTGTTTGTGGATGATAGGGTGTTGTGAACTTGTATGTTACACCACACTCCTTCCACATGGCCTTTAAGTATGCAGACATGAAATTGCTTCCTCTGTCTGATACTACTTCCTTTGGGAAGCCCACCCTGGAAAATATTCCCAGGAGGGCCTTTGCCACTGCAGGAGCTGTAGTGGTCCTTAAAGGAATTGCTTCAGGGTATCTTGTGGCATGGTCCACTACCACCAAGATAAACCTATTGCCTGAAGCAGTAGGAGGGTCAAGGGGGCCAACTATGTCAACCCCTACCCTTTCAAAGGGAACCCCAACCACAGGCAGTGGGATAAGGGGTGCCTTTGGGGTGCCACCTGTCTTGCCACTGGCTTGACAGGTTTCACAGGACTTACAAAATTCCTTTGTGTCCTCAGACATCCTAGGCCAATGAAACAGGGGAACAAGCCTGTCCCAAGTTTTCATTTGTCCTAGATGCCCAGCTAAGGGAATGTCATGTGCCAGTGTTAGGAGGAACTTTCTGTACTCCTGAGGAATCACTAATCTCCTGGCAGCTCCAGGTTTAGGATCCCTATGCTCAGTGTACAAGAGGTTGTCCTCCCAGTAAACTCTGTGAGAGTCACTGACATCCCCATTAGCTTGTTTGACAGCTTGCTGTCTGAGACCCTCTAATGTGGGACAGGTTTGCTGTGCCACACTCAGCTCCTCTCTGGCAGGCCCCCCTTCACCCAAAAGCTCAGCAGTGTCTGCTTCCAGCTCCTCTGGTGTAGGTTCTGCACAGGGAGGGAATTCTTCTTCCTCAGAAGTAGAATCCACTGTAGAGGGAGGGATAGTAGGAATTGGTTTGCTTCTACTAGCCCTAGCTTTAGGGAGCACTTGGTCCATTGTTCCAGGATCCAAGTCACCCTGTCATTTTTGCTTTTTGGCCTGAGCCCTGGTTAAAGCAAAAATATGCCCAGGAATGCCCAGCATTGCTGCATGAGCCTCCAACTCCACTTCTGACCAAGCTGATGTCTCCAAATCATTCCCTAATAGACAGTCTACAGGTAAATCTGAAGCTACCACAACTTTCTTTGGACCAGTTACCCCCCCCCCCCCAGTTGAGATTTACAACAGCCATGGGGTGGCTTTGTGTTATGTTGTGAGCATCGGTTACTTGGTACTGGTGTCCAAGTATGTGTTGTTCAGGGTGCACCAGTTTCTCAATCACCATTGTGACACTGGCACCTGTGTCCCTGTAGGCCTGGACCTCAACACCATTTATTAGGGTTAGTTGCTTGTACTTCTCCAAGTTATGGGGGCAAGCAACCAAAGTGGCTAAATCAATAGCCCCTTCAGAGACTAAAGTAGCCTCTGTGGTCTCCCTAATCAGACCAACCCCAACTAAGTTACCAAAAGTGAGCCCAGCTACTCCCTTGGATTGGCTATTAGTAGGTTTGCTCCCACCACCACTGCTATTAGTAGGGACACTAGGTGTAGCAGTAGGGGTTGTAGTGGTAGGAGCAGTGGTGCCTTTCTTTGGACAACTGGGATCTGTTGTCCAATGGCCTTTTATTTTACATAAATAGCACCATGGTTTCTTTTCCTTGTTCTGATTAAAGGAGGATTTGGACCCACCACCCCCACCAGAGTGTTTTTGTGGGCCTGATGAAGACTCATTTTTAGATTTGTCCCCACCCTTGTCAGAAGACTTACCATCCTTCTTTTTGTTGCCATCTTTGTCACCCCCTGTATGAACTTTTCTGTTCACTCTTGTTCTGACCCATTTGTCTGCCTTCTTTCCCAATTCTTGGGGAGCGGTCAGATCAGAGTCCACCAAGTACTGGTGCAACAAATCAGACACACAATTATTTAGAATATGCTCTCTCAGGATTAAGTTATACAGGCTGTCATAATCAGTAACTTTACTGCCATGTAACCACCCCTCCAAGGCCTTCACTGAATGGTCAATAAAATCAACCCAGTCTTGTGAAGACTCCTTTTTGGTCTCTCTGAACTTTATCCTGTACTGTTCAGTGGTTAAGACATAACCATCCAGGAGTGCATTCTTAAGAACTTGGAAATTATTAGCATCATTTTCTTTCACAGTAAGGAGCCTATCCCTACCTTTTCCACTAAATGATAGCCATAGGATAGCAGCCCACTGCCTTTGAGGGACATCCTGTACAACATAGGCCCTCTCAAGTGCAGCAAACCACTTGTTAATGTCATCCCCCTCCTTAGAAGGGGGAACTATCTTGTGCAGATTCCTGGAATCATGCTCTTTTGCAGGATGACTATGGGGAATACTGCTGCTGCCACCATGGGTTTCTAAACCCAACTTCTGTCTTTCCTTCTCTAATTCAAAAGACTGTCTATGCAAATCCAGCTGTTGCTTTTTAAGCTTCAGTCTGGTTTGTTCCACCCTCAACTTATTGAGTTCCCTCTCTAACATTCTGTCATCAGGGTTGGTGGGAGGGACATTTCTAGAAACAGAGCTATGATGGGAATGAACAGAAGGTGACCTGTCCCTTACAGAAGGCACCCTAACAGCTTGGTTTACAGAAACATTACTACCAGTATGGTGAGAATAAATGCTTTTGCTATGATGTGAGACAACACTATTTATTTGGTGTGGCTCATCATCATTACCATCTATGCTAGATTGTCTAGTAATGGGCAGGCTAGGAAGTTTCTTTCCTGAATCTTTTCCTGGGGGAGTCCCTGAATCAGATTGGGAACTATTAGGTACTTTTTCAACAGATGGGGCACCTATGGCCTTATCCTGTTCTCTAAGCATGTTAAGTAACAGTTCCAAGGAAGGATTTTTCCCTACACTCAAACCTCTCTCTATACAGAGACTCCTTGCTCTTTTCCAGCTAAGGTTGTCATATGCAAATTTGGACAGATCAACACTTTGGCCTGTGCCAGACATTTTTTAGAGAGAGTTAAAGTGATAGAAAAAGAGAAAAAAGTTTTCAGAACTTTTTGGAAAGACAGAAAAAAACTTTTTAAACTTTTAAGAACTTTTTGAAAGTTTAGAAGTACTTTTCAGCACTTAGAAAAGAGTGAAAAGAGGAAATGCAAAACTTTTTGGCTATGTGTATATACACTGATCTTGTTTTGTATATTTTTCTCTTATGAAAAGTACAATGACAAGAGTGGTAAGTAGTCTCAAGCACTTATCCCACCACTGCACAACCAATGTAGGAGGCTGGACTGGCTTGTAGTGAGTACCAAGGGGTACTTGCACCTTGCACCAGGCCCAGTTATCCCTTATTAGTGTATAGGGTGTCTATCAGCATAGGCTGATAGATAATGGTAGCTTAGCAGAGCAGCTTAGGCTGAACTAGGAGATGAGTGAAGCTCCTACAGTACCACCTAGTGTCATATGCACAATATCATAAGAAAACACAATACACAGATATACTAAAAATAAAGGTACTTTATTTTTATGACAATATGCCACAGTATCTCAGAGTGTACCCTCAGTATGAGGATAGCAAATATACACCAGATATATGTACACAATACCAAAATATGCAGTAATAGTATTAGAAAACAGTGCAAACAATGTATAGTTACAATAGGATGCAATGGGGACACAAAGGGATAGGGGCAACACAAACCATATACTCCAAAAGTGGAATGCGAACCACGAATGGACCCCAAACCTATTTGACCTTGTAGAGGGTCGCTGGGACTATTGGAAAATAGTGAGGGTTAGAAAAATAGCCCACCTCAAGACCCTGAAAAGTGAGTGCAAAGTGCACTAAAGTTCCCCAAAGGACATAGAAGTCGTGATAGGGGAATTCTGCAGGAAAGACACAAACCAGCAATGCAATAACGATGGATTTCCAGTCGAGGGTACCTGTGGAACAAGGGGACCAAGTCCAAAAGTCACAAGCAAGTCGGAGATGGGCAGATGCCCAGGAAATGCCAGCTGTGGGGGCAAAGAAGCTGCTACAGGACAGTAGAAGCTTAGGTTTCTGCAGGAACGACAAGGGCTAGAGACTTCCCCTTTGGAGGACGGATCCCACACGCGGTGGAGAGTTGTGCAGAAGTGTTTTCCCGCCGAAAGACCACCAACAAGCCTTGCTAGCTGCAAATCGTGCGGTAAGGGTTTTTGGATGCTGCTGTGGCACAGGAGGGACCAGCATGTCGCCAATTGCGTCTGGGGACAGAGGGGGCGTCGAGCTAGACAAGGAGCCCTCTCAGCAGCAGGCATCACCCGCAGAAGTGCCCGAAATAGGCACTACGAGGATGCGTGAAACAGTGCTCACCCAAAGTTGCACAAAGGAGTCCCACGTCGCCGGAGAACAACTTAGGAGGTCGTGCAATGAAGGTTAGAGTGCCGTGGACTCAGGCTGGACTGTGCACTAAGGATTTCCACCGGAAGTGCACGGAGGCCGGAGTAGCTGCAAAAGTTGCGGTTCCCAGCAATGCAGTCTGGCGTGGGGAGGCTAGGACTTACCTCCACCAAAGTTGGACTGAAGAGTCACTGGAATGTGGGAGTCACTTGGACAGTGATGCTGGATTCAAGGGACCTCGCTCGTCGTGCTGAGAGGAGACCCAGGGGACTGGTGATGCAGTTCTTTGGTGCCTGCGGTTGCAGGGGGACGATTCCGTCGACCCACGGGAGATTTCTTCGGAGCTTCTAGTGCAGAGAGGAGGCAGACTACCCCCACAGCATGCACCACCAGGAAAACAGTTGAGAAGGCGGCAGGATCAGCGTTACAGAGTTGCAGTAGTCGTCTTTGCTACTTTGTTGCAGTTTTGCAGGCTTCCAGCGCGGTCAGCAGTCGATTCCTTGGCAGAAGGTGAAGAGAGAGATGCAGAGGAACTCGGATGAGCTCTTGCATTCGTTATCTAAGGAATCCCAAGAGACAGAGACCCTAAATAGCCAGAAAAGAGGGTTTGGCTACCTAGGAGAGAGGATAGGCTAGCAACACCTGAAGGAGCCTATCAGAAGGAGTCTCTGACGTCACCTGATGGCACTGGCCACTCAGAGCAGTCCAGTGTGCCAGCAGCACCTCTGTTTCCAAGATGGTAGAGGTCTGGAGCACACTGGAGGAGCTCTGGGCACCTCCCAGGGGAGGTACAGGTCAGGGGAGTGGTCACTCCCCTTTCCTTTGTCCAGTTTCGCGGCAGAGCAGGGCTAAGGGGTCCCTGAACCGGTGTAGACTGGCTTATGCAGAAATGGGCACCATGTGTGCCCATGAAAGCATTTCCAGAGGCTGAGGGAGGCTACTCCTCCCCTGCCTTCACACCATTTTCCAAAGGGAGAGGGTGTAACACCCTCTCTCCGAGGAAGTCCTTTGTTCTGCCATCCTGGGCCAGGCCTGGCTGGACCCCAGGAGAGAAGAAGCCTGTCTGAGGGGTTGGCAGCAGCAGCAGCTGCAGTGAAACCCCAGGAAAGGCAGGTTGGCAGTACCATGGTCTGTGCTACAGACCACTGGGATCATGGGATTGTGCCAACTATGCCAGGATGGCATACAGGGGACAATTCCATGATCATAGACATGTTACATGGCCATATTCGGAGTTAGCATTATGAAGCCACATATAGGTAGTGACCTATATGCAGTGCACGCGTGTAATGGTGTCCCCGCACTCACAAAGTCCCGGGAATTGGCCCTGAACAATGTGGGGGCACCTTGGCTAGTGCCAGGGTGCCCTCACACTAAGTAACTTTGCACCTAACCTTTACCAGGTAAAGGTTAGACATATAGGTGACTTATAAGTTACTTAAGTGCAGTGTAAAATGGCTGTGAAATAACGTGGACGTTATTTCACTCAGGCTGCAGTGGCAGGCCTGTGTAAGAATTGTCAGAGCTCCCTATGGGTGGCAAAAGAAATGCTGCAGCCCATAGGGATCTCCTGGAACCCCAATACCCTGGGTACCTCAGTACCATATACTAGGGAATTATAAGGGTGTTCCAGTAAGCCAGTGTAAATTGGTAAAATTGGTCACTAGCCTGTTAGTGACAATTTGAAAGAAATGAGAGAGCATAACCACTGAGGTTCTGATTAGCAGAGCCTCAGTGAGACAGTTAGTCACTACACAGGTAACACATTCAGGCACACTTATGAGCACTGGGGCCCTGGCTGGCAGGGTCCCAGTGACACATACAACTAAAACAACATATATACAGTGAAAAATGGGGGTAACATGCCAGGCAAGATGGTACTTTCCTACACAACCCCCCCCCCCCCCCAAACGAAGGACAATAAGACTAGCCATGACCTGATGAGTCTTCATTGTCTAAGTGGAAATATCTGGAGAGTCCATCTGCATTGGAGTGGCTACTCCCAGGTCTATGTTCCACTGTATAGTCCATTCCCTGTAGGGATATGGACCACCTCAATAATTTAGGATTTTCACCTTTCATTTGTTTTAGCCAAAGTAGAGGTTTGTGGTCTGTCTGAACAATGAAGTGAGTGCCAAACAGGTATGGCCTCAACTTCTTCAGTGCCCAGACCACAGCAAAGGCCTCCCTCTCAATGGCAGACCAACGCTTTTCTCTAGGGGTCAACCTCCTACTAATAAAAGCAACAGGTTGATCCTGGCGGTCAGAATTAAGTTGTGATAGGACTGCCCCTACTCCTAATTCAGATGCATCAGTTTGGACATAGAATGTTTTAGAGTAACAAGGGCTTTTCAGGACAGGTGCAGAGCACATGGCCTGCTTCAGCTCCTCAAAAGCTTTCTGACAGTTTGCTGTCCATAATACCTTTTTAGGCATTTTTTTGGATGTGAGGTCATTAAGAGGGGCTGCAATGGAGCCATAGTTCTTAATGAACCTCCTGTAATACCCAGTGAGGCCTAGGAAGGCTCTCACCTGAGTCTGAGTAGTAGGGGGAACCCAATCTATAATAGTTTGGATTTTCCCCTGAAGTGGTGCAATCTGTTCCCCCCCAACAAGGTGTCCCAGATAAACCACCTTACCCTGCCCTATCTGGCACTTTGAAGCCTTGATAGTGAGTGTAGGAAAGTACCATCTTGCCTGGCATGTTACCCCCCATTTTTCACTGTATATATGTTGTTTTAGTTGTATGTGTCACTGGGACCCTGGTAACCCAGGGCCCCAGTGCTCATAAGTGTGCCTGAATGTGTTACCTGTGTAGTGACTAACTGTCTCACTGAGGCTCTGCTAATCAGAACCTCAGTGGTTATGCTCTCTCATTTCTTTGTAAATTATCACTAACAGGCTAGTGACCATTTTTACCAATTTACATTGGCTTACTGGAACACCCTTATAATTCCCTAGTATATGGTACTGAGGTGCCCAGGGTATTGGGGTTCCAGGAGATCCCTATGGGCTGCAGCATTTCTTTTGCCACCCATAGGGAGCTCTGACAATTCTTACACAGGCCTGCCACTGCAGCCTGAGTGAAATAACGTCCACGTTATTTCACAGCCATTTTTCACTGCACTTAAGTAACTTATAAGTCACCTATATGTCTAACCTTTACCTAGTAAAGGTTAGGTGCAAAGTTACTTAGTGTGAGGGCACCCTGGCACTAGCCAAGGTGCCCCCACATTGTTCAGAGCCAATTCACTGAACTTTGTGAGTGCGGGGACACCATTACATGCGTGCACTACATATAGGTCACTACCTATATGTAGCTTCACCATGGTAACTCCGAATATGGCCATGTAACATGTCTATGATCATGGAATTGCCCCCTCTATGCCATCCTGGCATTGTTGGTACAATTCCATGATCCCAGTGGTCTGTAGCACAGACCCTGGTACTGCCAGACTGCCCTTCCTGGGGTTTCTCTGCAGCTGCTGCTGCTGCCAACCCCTCAGACAGGCAGCTGCCCTCCTGGGGTCCAGCCAGGCCTGGCCCAGGATGGCAGAACAAAGAACTTCCTCTGAGAGAGGGTGTGACACCCTCTCCCTTTGGAAAATGGTGTGAAGGCAGGGGAGGAGTAGCCTCCACCAGCCTCTGGAAATGCTTTGTTGGGCACAGATGTGCCCAATTCTGCATAAGCCAGTCTACACCGGTTCAGGGACCCCTTAGCCCCTGCTCTGGCGCGAAACTGGACAAAGGAAAGGGGAGTGACCACTCCCCTGACCTGCACCTCCCCTGGGAGGTGTCCAGAGCTCCTCCAGTGTGCTCCAGACCTCTGCCATCTTGGAAACAGAGGTGCTGCTGGCACACTGGACTGCTCTGAGTGGCCAGTGCCACCAGGTGACGTCAGAGACTCCTGCTGATAGGCTCCTTCAGGAGTTAGTAGCCTTTCCTCTCTCCTAGGTAGCCAAACCCTCTTTTCTGGCTATTTAGGGTCTCTGTCTCTGGGGAAACTTTAGATAACGAATGCATGAGCTCAGCCGAGTTCCTCTGCATCTCCCTCTTCACCTTCTGATAAGGAATCGACCGCTGACCGCGCTGGAAGCCTACAAACCTGCAACATAGTAGCAAAGACGACTACTGCAACTCTGTAACGCTGATCCTGCCGCCTTCTCGACTGTTTTCCTGCTTGTGCATGCTGTGGGGGTAGTCTGCCTCCTCTCTGCACCAGAAGCTCCGAAGAAATCTCCCGTGGGTCGACGGAATCTTCCCCCTGCAACCGCAGGCACCAAAAAGCTGCATTACCGGTCCCTTGGGTCTCCTCTCAGCACGACGAGCGAGGTCCCTCGAATCCAGCGACACTGTCCAAGTGACCCCCACAGTCCAGTGACTCTTCAGCCCAAGTTTGGTGGAGGTAAGTCCTTGCCTCACCTCGCTGGGCTGCATTGCTGGGAACCGCGACTTTGCAAGCTTCTCCGGCCCCTGTGCACTTCCGGCGGAAATCCTGTGTGCACAGCCAAGCCTGGGTCCACGGCACTCTAACCTGCATTGCACGACTTTCTAAGTTGGTCTCCGGCGACGTGGGACTCCTTTGTGCAACTTCGGCGAGCACCGTTTCACGCATCCTCGTAGTGCCTGTTTCTGGCACTTCTCCGGGTGCTACCTGCTTTAGTGAGGGCTCTTTGTCTTGCTCGACGTCTCCTCTCTCTGCAGGTCCAATTTGCGACCTCCTGGTCCCTCCTGGGCCCCAGCAGCGTCCAAAAACGCCAAATGCACGATTTGCGTGTAGCAAGGCTTGTTGGCGTCCATCCGGCGGGAAAACACTTCTGCACGACTCTCCAAGGCGTGGGGGATCCATCCTCCAAAGGGGAAGTCTCTAGCCCTTGTCGTTCCTGCAGTATTCACAGTTCTTCAGCCTAGTAAGAGCTTCTTTGCACCAACCGCTGGCATTTCTTGGGCATCTGCCCATCTCCGAGCTGCTTGTGACTTTTGGACTTGGTCCCCTTGTTCCAAAGGTACCCTCAGACAGGAATCCATCGTTGTTGCATTGCTGATTTGTGTTTTCCTTGCATTCTCCCTCTAACACGACTATTTTGTCCTTAGGGGAACTTTGGTGCACTTTGCACTCACTTTTCAGGGTCTTGGGGAGGGTTATTTTGGTAACTCTCACTATTTTCTAATAGTCCCAGCGACCCTCTACAAGGTCACATAGGTTTGGGGTCCATTCGTGGTTCGCATTCCACTTTTGGAGTATATGGTTTGTGTTGCCCCTATCCCTATGTTTCCCCATTGCATCCTATTGTAACTATGCATTGTTTGCACTGTTTTCTAAGACTATACTGCATATTTTTGCTATTGTGTATATATATCTTGTGTATATTTCCTATCCTCTCACTGAGGGTACACTCTGAGATACTTTGGCATATTGTCATAAAAATAAAGTACCTTTATTTTTAGTATAACTGTGTATTGTGTTTTCTTATGATATTGTGCATATGACACTAAGTGGTACTGTAGTAGCTTCACACGTCTCCTAGTTCAGCCTGAGCTGCTTTGCTAAGCTACCATTATCTATCAGCCTAAGCTGCTAGACACCCTATACACTAATAAGGGATAACTGGGCCTGGTGCAAGGTGCAAGTACCCCTTGGTACTCACTACAAGCCAGTCCAGCCTCCTACATTGGTTGTGCAGCGGTGGGATAAGTGCTTTGAGACTACTTACCACTCTTGTCATTGTACTTTTCATAAGAGAAAAATATACAAAACAAGGTCAGTGTATATACACATAGCCAAAAAGTTTTGCATTTCCTCTTTTCACTCTTTTCTAAGTGCTGAAAAGTACTTCTAAACTTTCAAAAAGTTCTTAAAAGTTTAAAAAGTTTTTTTCTGTCTTTCCAAAAAGTTCTGAAAACTTTTTTCTCTTTGTCTATCACTTTAACTCTCTCTAAAAAATGTCTGGCACAGGCCAAAAAGTTGAACTGTCCAAACTTGCATATGATCACCTTAGCTGGAAAGGAGCAAGGAGTCTCTGCATAGAGAGAGGTTTGAGTGTAGGGAAGAATCCTTCTTTAGAACTGTTAATTAATATGCTTAGAGTACAGGATAAGGCCATAAGTGCCCAATCTGTAGAAAAAGTAGCTAATGGTTCTCAATCTGATCCAGGGACTCCCCCAGGAAAAGGTTCAGGAAAGAAACTTCTCAGCCTGCCCATTACTAGACAGTCTAGCATAGTTGGTACAGAGGTTGAATCACACCATACTGATGGTGTGCTCTCACATTATACTGGTAGCCAAGCTGTTAGGGTGCCCTCTGTAAGGGACAGGTCTCCTTCTGTTCATTCCCATCATACCTCTGTATCTAGAAATGTCCCTCCCACCCACCCTGATGACAGATTGTTAGAAAGGGAGCTCAATAGATTGAGAGTGGAGCAAACCAGACTGAAGCTCAAGAAGCAACAGCTGGATTTGGATAGACAGTCTTTAGAAATAGAGAGGGAAAGACAGAAAATGGGTTTAGATACCCATGGTGGCAGCAGCAGTATTCCCCATAGTCATCCTGCAAAAGAGCATGATTCCAGGAATCTGCATAAGATAGTTCCCCCTTACAAGGAGGGGGATGACATTAACAAGTGGTTTGCTGCACTTGAGAGGGCCTGTGCTGTACAGGATGTCCCTCAAAAGCAGTGGGCTGCTATCCTATGGCTATCATTTACTGGAAAAGGTAGGGATAGGCTCCTTACTGTAAAATAAAATGATGCTAACAATTTCCAAGTTCTTAAGAATGCACTCCTGGATGGTTATGGCTTAACCACTGAACAGTACAGGATAAAGTTCAGAGATACCAAAAAGGAGTCTTCACAAGACTGGGTTGATTTCATTGACCAGGCAGTGAAGGCCTTGGAGGGGTGGTTACATGGCAGTAAAGTTACTGATTATGACAGCCTGTATAACTTGATCCTGAGAGAGCATATTCTTAATAATTGTGTGTCTGATTTGTTGCACCAGTACTTGGTGGACTCTGATCTGACCTCTCCCCAAGAATTGGGAAAGAAGGCAGACAAATGGGTCAGAACAAGAGTGAACAGAAAAGTTCATACAGGGGGTGACAAAGATGGCAACAAAAAGAAGGATGGTAAGTCTTCTGACAAGGGTGGGGACAAATCTAAAAATGAGTCTTCATCAGGCCCACAAAAACACTCTGGTGGGGGTGGTGGGCCCAAATCCTCCTTTAATCAGAACAAGGAAAAGAAACCATGGTGCTATTTATGTAAGATAAAAGGCCATTGGACAACAGATCCCAGTTGTCCAAAGAAAGGCACCACAGCTCCTACCACTACAACCCCTACTGCTACACCTAGTGTCCCTACTAATAGCAGTGGTGGTGGGAGCAAACCTACTAATAGCCAATCCAAGGGAGTAGCTGGGCTCACTTTTGGTAATTTAGTTGGGGTTGGTCTGATTAGGGAGACCACAGAGGCTACTTTAGTCTCTGAAGGGGCTATTGACTTAGCCACTTTGGTTGCTTGCCCCCATAACTTGGAGACGTACAAGCAACTAACCCTAATAAATGGTGTTGAGGTCCAGGCCTACAGGGACACAGGTGCCAGTGTCACAATGGTGATTGAGAAACTGGTGCACCCTGAACAACACATACTTGGACACCAGTACCAAGTAACCGATGCTCACAACATAACACAAAGCCACCCCATGGCTGTTGTAAATCTCAACTGGGGGGGGGGTATCTGGTCCAAAGAAAGTTGTGGTAGCTTCAGATTTACCTGTAGACTGTCTATTAGGGAATGATTTGGAGACATCAGCTTGGTCAGATGTGGAGTTGGAGGCCCATGCAGCAATGCTGGGCATCCCAGGGCATATTTTTGCTTTGACAAGGGCTCAGGCCAAAAAGCAAAAAGGACAGGGAAGCTTGGATCCTGGAACAATGGACCAAGTGCTCCCTAAAGCTAGGGCTAGTAGAAGCAAACCACTTCCTACTATCCCTCCCTCTACAGTAGATTCTACTTCTGAGGAAGAAGAATTCCCTCCCTGTGCAGAACCTACACCAGAGGAGCTGGAAGCAGACACTGCTGAGCTTTTGGGTGAAGGGGGGCCTGCCAGAGAGGAGCTGAGTGTGGAACAGCAAACCTGTCCCACATTAGAGGGTCTCAGACAGCAAGCTGTCAAACAGGCTAATGGGGATGTCAGTGACTCACACAGAGTTTACTGGGAGGACAACCTCTTGTACACTGAGCATAGGGATCCTAGACCTGGAGCTGCCAGGAGATTAGTGATTCCTCAGGAGTACAGAAAGTTCCTCCTAACACTGGCACATGACATTCCCTTAGCTGGGCACCTGGGTCAAATGAAAACTTGGGACAGATTGGTACCACTGTTTCATTGGCCTAGGATGTCTGAGGACACAAAAGAATTTTGTAAGTCCTGTGAAACCTGTCAAGCCAGTGGCAAGACAGGTGGCACTCCAAAGGCACCCCTTATCCCACTGCCTGTGGTTGGGGTTCCCTTTGAAAGGGTAGGGGTTGACATAGTTGGCCCCCTTGACCCTCCTACTGCTTCAGGCAATAGGTTTATCTTGGTGGTAGTGGACCATGCCACAAGATATCCTGAAGCAATTCCTCTAAGGACCACTACAGCTCCTGCAGTGGCAAAGGCCCTCCTGGGAATATTTTCCAGGGTGGGCTTCCCAAAGGAAGTAGTATCAGACAGAGGAAGCAATTTCATGTCTGCATACTTAAAGGCCATGTGGAAGGAGTGTGGTGTAACTTACAAGTTCACAACACCCTATCATCCACAAACAAATGGACTGGTGGAGAGATTTAATAAAACTCTCAAAGGCATGATTATGGGACTCCCTGAAAAACTCCGCAGGAGATGGGATATCCTTCTACCATGCCTCCTTTTTGCCTACAGGGAGGTACCCCAGAAAGGAGTGGGCTTCAGCCCCTTTGAACTTCTTTTTGGACACCCTGTTAGGGGTCCACTCACACTTGTAAAGGAGGGTTGGGAACAACCTTTAAAAGCTCCTAAGCAGGATATTGTGGATTATGTACTTGGCCTCAGATCAAGGATGGCTGAGTACATGAAAAAGGCCAGTAAAAACCTTCAGGCCAGCCAAGAGCTCCAGAAGCAATGGCATGATCAGAAGGCTGTTTTGGTTCAGTACCAACCAGGGCAGAAAGTGTGGGTCTTGGAGCCTGTGGCCCCAAGAGCACTCCAAGATAAATGGAGTGGACCCCACACAATTGTTGAAAAGAAGGGTGAAGTCACCTACTTGGTTGACTTAGGCACTGCCAGGAGTCCCCTTAGGGTGCTCCATGTCAACCGCCTGAAACCCTACTATGACAGGGCTGATCTCACCCTGCTCATGGCAACAGATGAGGGACAGGAAGAAGACAGTGATCCTCTACCTGATCTCTTCTCTTCCACAGAACAAGATGCTCTTGTGGAAGGTGTAGTTTTGGCTGATTGTCTTACTGCTGAGCAGAAAGATAATTGCATAAATCTCCTAGGACAATTTTCAGAACTCTTCTCCATTGTGCCAGGCACCACTTCTTGGTGTGAGCACACTATAGATACTGGAGACAGTTTACCTGTCAAAAGTAAGATCTATAGGCAGCCTGACCATGTCAGGGACTGCATAAAGCAAGAAGTTCAGAAGATGTTGGAACTAGGAGTGGTTGAGCACTCTGACAGTCCATGGGCTTCTCCTGTGGTACTGGTACCAAAACCCAATTCTAAAGATGGAAAGAAGGAAATGAGGTTTTGTGTAGACTATAGAGGTCTCAACTTGGTAACCAAAACTGATGCTCACCCTATACCCAGGGCAGATGAGCTAATAGATACACTGGCATCTGCCAAGTATCTAAGCACTTTTGATTTGACTGCAGGGTATTGGCAGATCAAAATGTCAGAAGATGCTAAACCTAAGACTGCATTTTCTACCATTGGAGGACATTACCAGTTTACTGTAATGCCTTTTGGATTGAAAAATGCACCTGCCACTTTTCAGAGGTTGGTGAACACAGTCCTGCAAGGGCTGGAAGCTTTCAGTACAGCATATTTGGACGATATAGCTGTCTTTAGCTCCAGCTGGGATGATCACCTGGTCCACCTATGGAAAGTTTTGGAGGCCCTGCAAAAGGCAGGCCTCACTATCAAGGCTTCAAAGTGCCAGATAGGGCAGGGTAAGGTGGTTTATCTGGGACACCTTGTTGGTGGGGAACAGATTGCACCACTTCAGGGGAAAATCCAAACTATTATTGATTGGGTTCCCCCTACCACTCAGACTCAGGTGAGAGCCTTCCTAGGCCTCACTGTGTATTACAGGAGGTTCATTAAGAACTATGGCTCCATTGCAGCCCCTCTTAATGACCTCACATCCAAAAAAATGCCTAAAAAGGTATTATGGACAGCAAACTGTCAGAAAGCTTTTGAGGAGCTGAAGCAGGCCATGTGCTCTGCACCTGTCCTGAAAAGCCCTTGTTACTCTAAAAAATTCTATGTCCAAACTGATGCATCTGAATTAGGAGTAGGGGCAGTCCTATCACAACTTAATTCTGAGGGCCAGGATCAACCTGTTGCTTTTATTAGTAGGAGGTTGACCCCTAGAGAAAAGCGTTGGTCTGCCATTGAGAGGGAGGCCTTTGCTGTGGTCTGGGCTCTGAAGAAGTTGAGGCCATACTTGTTTGGCACTCACTTCATTGTTCAGACAGACCACAAACCTCTACTTTGGCTAAAACAAATGAAAGGTGAAAATCCTAAATTGTTGAGGTGGTCCATATCCCTACAGGGAATGGACTATACAGTGGAACATAGACCTGGGAGTAGCCACTCCAATGCAGATGGACTCTCCAGATATTTCCACTTAGACAATGAAGACTCATCAGGTAATGGCTAGTCTTATTGTCCTTCGTTTGGGGGGGGGGTTGTGTAGGAAAGTACCATCTTGCCTGGCATGTTACCCCCATTTTTCACTGTATATATGTTGTTTTAGTTGTATGTGTCACTGGGACCCTGGTAACCCAGGGCCCCAGTGCTCATAAGTGTGCCTGAATGTGTTACCTGTGTAGTGACTAACTGTCTCACTGAGGCTCTGCTAATCAGAACCTCAGTGGTTATGCTCTCTCATTTCTTTCTAAATTATCACTAACAGGCTAGTGACCATTTTTACCAATTTACATTGGCTTACTGGAACACCCTTATAATTCCCTAGTATATGGTACTGAGGTACCCAGGGTATTGGGGTTCCAGGAGATCCCTATGGGCTGCAGCATTTCTTTTGCCACCCATAGGGAGCTC
Organism: Pleurodeles waltl; assembly: GCF_031143425.1. Taxonomy (NCBI): domain Eukaryota; kingdom Metazoa; phylum Chordata; class Amphibia; order Caudata; family Salamandridae; genus Pleurodeles; species Pleurodeles waltl. Next base: position 855,485,872 of record NC_090444.1, read on the forward strand.
TGACAATTCTTACACAGGCCTGCCACTGCAGCCTGAGTGAAATAACGTCCACGTTATTTCACAGCCATTTTTCACTGCACTTAAGTAACTTATAAGTCACCTATATGTCTAACCTTTACCTAGTAAAGGTTAGGTGCAAAGTTACTTAGTGTGAGGGCACCCTGGCACTAGCCAAGGTGCCCCCACATTGTTCAGAGCCAATTCACTGAACTTTGTGAGTGCGGGGACACCATTACACGCGTGCACTACATATAGGTCACTACCTATATGTAGCTTCACCATGGTAACTCCGAATATGGCCATGTAACATGTCTATGATCATGGAATTGCCCCCTCTATGCCATCCTGGCATTGTTGGTACAATTCCATGATCCCAGTGGTCTGTAGCACAGACCCTGGTACTGCCAGACTGCCCTTCCTGGGGTTTCTCTGCAGCTGCTGCTGCTGCCAACCCCTCAGACAGGCAGCTGCCCTCCTGGGGTCCAGCCAGGCCTGGCCCAGGATGGCAGAACAAAGAACTTCCTCTGAGAGAGGGTGTGACACCCTCTCCCTTTGGAAAATGGTGTGAAGGCAGGGGAGGAGTAGCCTCCCCCAGCCTCTGGAAATGCTTTGTTGGGCACAGATGTGCCCAATTCTGCATAAGCCAGTCTACACCGGTTCAGGGACCCCTTAGCCCCTGCTCTGGCGCGAAACTGGACAAAGGAAAGGGGAGTGACCACTCCCCTGACCTGCACCTCCCCTGGGAGGTGTCCAGAGCTCCTCCAGTGTGCTCCAGACCTCTGCCATCTTGGAAACAGAGGTGCTGCTGGCACACTGGACTGCTCTGAGTGGCCAGTGCCACCAGGTGACGTCAGAGACTCCTGCTGATAGGCTCCTTCAGGTGTTAGTAGCCTTTCCTCTCTCCTAGGTAGCCAAACCCTCTTTTCTGGCTATTTAGGGTCTCTGTCTCTGGGGAAACTTTAGATAACGAATGCATGAGCTCAGCCGAGTTCCTCTGCATCTCCCTCTTCACCTTCTGATAAGGAATCGACCGCTGACCGCGCTGGAAGCCTACAAACCTGCAACATAGTAGCAAAGACGACTACTGCAACTCTGTAACGCTGATCCTGCCGCCTTCTCGACTGTTTTCCTGCTTGTGCATGCTGTGGGGGTAGTCTGCCTCCTCTCTGCACCAGAAGCTCCGAAGAAATCTCCCGTGGGTCGACGGAATCTTCCCCCTGCAACCGCAGGCACCAAAAAGCTGCATTACCAGTCCCTTGGGTCTCCTCTCAGCACGACGAGCGAGGTCCCTCGAATCCAGCGACACCGTCCAAGTGACCCCCACAGTCCAGTGACTCTTCAGCCCAAGTTTGGTGGAGGTAAGTCCTTGCCTCACCTCGCTGGGCTGCATTGCTGGGAACCGCGACTTTGCAAGCTTCTCCGGCCCCTGTGCACTTCCGGCGGAAATCCTGTGTGCACAGCCAAGCCTGGGTCCACGGCACTCTAACCTGCATTGCACGACTTTCTAAGTTGGTCTCCGGCGACGTGGGACTCCTTTGTGCAACTTCGGCGAGCACCGTTTCACGCATCCTCGTAGTGCCTGTTTCTGGCACTTCTCCGGGTGCTACCTGCTTCAGTGAGGGCTCTTTGTCTTGCTCGACGTCTCTTCTCTCCGCAGGTCCAATTTGCAACCTCCTGGTCCCTCCTGGGCCCCAGCAGCGTCCAAAAATGCCAAACGCACGATTTGCGTGTAGCAAGGCTTGTTGGCGTCCATCCGGCGGGAAAACACTTCTTCACGACTCTCCAAGGCGTGGTGGATCCATCCTCTAAAGGGGAAGTCTCTAGCCCTTGTCGTTCCTGCAGTATTCACAGTTCTTCAGCCTAGTAAGAGCTTCTTTGCACCAACCGCTGGCATTTCTTGGGCATCTGCCCATCTCCGAGCTGCTTGTGACTTTTGGACTTGGTCCCCTTGTTCCACAGGTACCCTCAGACAGGAATCCATCGTTGTTGCATTGCTGATTTGTGTTTTCCTTGCATTCTCCCTCTAACACGACTATTTTGTCCTTAGGGGAACTTTGGTGCACTTTGCACTCACTTTTCAGGGTCTTGGGGAGGGTTATTTTGGTAACTCTCACTATTTTCTAATAGTCCCAGCGACCCTCTACAAGGTCACATAGGTTTGGGGTCCATTCGTGGTTCGCATTCCACTTTTGGAGTATATGGTTTGTGTTGCCCCTATCCCTATGTTTCCCCATTGCATCCTATTGTAACTATACATTGTTTGCACTGTTTTCTAAGACTATACTGCATATTTTTGCTATTGTGTATATATATCTTGTGTATATTTCCTATCCTCTCACTGAGGGTACACTCTGAGATACTTTGGCATATTGTCATAAAAATAAAGTACCTTTATTTTTAGTATAACTGTGTATTGTGTTTTCTTATGATATTGTGCATATGACACTAAGTGGTACTGTAGTAGCTTCACACGTCTCCTAGTTCAGCCTGAGCTGCTTTGCTAAGCTACCATTATCTATCAGCCTAAGCTGCTAGACACCCTATACACTAATAAGGGATAACTGGGCCTGGTGCAAGGTGCAAGTACCCCTTGGTACTCACTACAAGCCAGTCCAGCCTCCTACAGTGAGGCCTGCCTTTTGCAGGGCCTCCAAAACTTTCCATAGGTGGACCAGGTGATCATCCCAACTGGAGCTAAAGACAGCTATATCGTCCAGATATTCTGCACTAAAAGTTTCCAGCCCTTGCAGGACTGTGTTCACCAACCTTTGAAAAGTGGCAGGTGCATTTTTCAATCCAAAAGGCATTACTGTGAATTGGTAATGGCCTCCAATGGTTGAAAATGCAGTTTTAGGTTTAGCATCTTCTGATAATTTGATCTGCCAATACCCTGCAGTCAAATCAAAAGTGCTTAGATACTTGGCAGATGCCAGTGTATCTATGAGCTCTTCTACCCTGGGCATAGGGTGAGCATCAGTTTTGGTTACCTGGTTGAGACCTCTGTAGTCTACACAAAACCGCATTTCCTTCTTTCCATCCTTGGAATGAGGTTTTGGTACAAGTACCACAGGAGAAGCCCATGGACTTTCAGAGTGCTCAACCACTCCTAGTTCTAACATTTTCTGCACCTCTTGCTTTATGCAGTCTCTGACATGGTCAGGCTGCCTATAGATCTTACTTTTGACAGGCAAGCTGTCTCCAGTATCTATAGTGTGCTCACACCAAGAAGTGGTACCTGGCACAGTAGAGAAGAGTTCAGAAAACTGACCCAGGAGATTTATGCAATGGTCTTTCTGCTCAGCAGTAAGACAATCAGCCAAAACTACCCCTTCCACAAGAGCATCTTGTTCTGTGGAAGAGAAGAGATCAGGTAGAGGATCACTGTCTTCTTCCTGTCCCTCATCAGTTGCCATGAGCAGGGTGAGATCAGCCCTGTCATAGTAGGGTTTCAGGCGATTGACATGGAGCACCCTAAGGGGACTCCTGGCAGTGCCTAAGTCAACTAAGTAGGTGACTTCACCCTTTTTCTCAACAATTGTGTGGGGTCCACTCCATTTATCTTGGAGTGCTCTTGGGGCTACAGGCTCCAAGACCCACACTTTCTGCCCTGGTTTGTACTGAACCAAAACAGCCTTCTGGTCATGCCATTGCTTTTGGAGCTCTTGGCTGGCCTGAAGGTTTTTACTGGCCTTTTTCATATAGTCAGCCATCATTGATCTGAGGCCAAGCACATAATCCACAATATCTTGTTTTGGAGCTTTTAAAGGTTGTTCCCAACCCTCCTTGACAAGTGTTAGTGGACCCCTGACAGGGTGTCCAAAGTGGAGTTCAAAGGGGCTGAAGCCCACTCCTTTCTGGGGTATCTCCCTGTAGGCAAAAAAGAGGCATGGTAACAGGATATCCCATCTCCTGCGGAGTTTTTCAGGGAGACCCATAATCATGCCTTTGAGAGTTTTGTTAAATCTCTCCACCAGTTCATTTGTTTGTGGATGATAGGGTGTAGTGAACTTGTAAGTCATACCACACTCCTTCCACATGGCCTTTAAGTATGCAGACATGAAATTGCTTCCCCTGTCTGATACTACTTCCTTTGGGAAGCCCACCCTGGAAAATATTCCCAGGAGGGCCTTTGCCACTGCAGGTGCTGTAGTGGTCCTTAAAGGAATTGCTTCAGGATATCTTGTGGCATGGTCCACTACCACCAAGATAAACCTATTGCCTGAAGCAGTAGGAGGGTCAAGGGGGCCAACTATGTCAACCCCTACCCTTTCAAAGGGAACCCCAACCACAGGCAGTGGAATAAGGGGTGTCTTTGGGGTGCCACCTGTCTTGCCACTGGCTTGACAGGTTTCACAGGACTTACAAAATTCCTTTGTGTCCTCAGACATCCTAGGACAATGAAACAGGGGAACAAGCCTGTCCCAAGTTTTCATTTGTCCCAGATGTCCAGCTAGGGGAATGTCGTGGGCTAGAGTTAGGAGGAACTTTCTGTACTCCTGAGGAATCACTAACCTCCTGGCAGTTCCAGGTTTAGGATCCCTTGCTTCAGTGTACAAGAGGTTGTCCTCCCAGTAAACTCTGTGAGAGTCAGTGACATCCCCATTAGCCTGTTTGACAGCTTGATGTCTTAGACCCTCTAGTGTGGGACAGCTTTGCTGTGCCACACTCAGCTCCTCCCTGGCAGGCCCCCTGTAGGAGGCTGGACTGGCTTGTAGTGAGTACCAAGGGGTACTTGCACCTTGCACCAGACCAGTTATCCCTTATTAGTGTATAGGGTGTCCAGCAGCTTAGGCTGATAGATAATGGTAGCTTAGCAGAGCAGCTTAGGCTGAACTAGGAGACGTGTGAAGCTACTACAGTACCACTTAGTGTCATATGCACAATATCATAAGAAAACACAATACACAGTTATACTAAAAATAAAGGTACTTTATTTTTATGACAATATGCCAAAGTATCTTAGAGTGTACCCTCAGTGAGAGGATAGGAAATATACACAAGATATATATACACAATAGCAAAAATATGCAGTATAGTCTTAGAAAACAGTGCAAACAATGTATAGTTACAATAGGATGCAATGGGGAAACATAGGTATAGGGGCAACACAAACCATATACTCCAAAAGTGGAATGCGAACCACGAATGGACCCCAAACCTATGTGACCTTGTAGAGGGTCGCTGGGACTATTAGAAGATAGTGAGAGTTAGAAAAATAACCCTCCCCAAGACCCTGAAAAGTGAGTGCAAAGTGCACTAAAGTTCCCCTAAGGACAAAGAAGTTGTGTTAGAGGAATAATGCAGGAAAGACACAAACCAACAATGCAACAACTGTGGATTTCCAATCTAGGGTACCTGTGGAACAAGGGGACCAAGTCCAAAAGTCACAAGCAAGTCGGAGATGGGCATATGCCCAGGAAATGCCAGCTGTGGATGCAAAGAAGCTTCTACTGTACAGAAGAAGCTGAGGTTTCTGCAAGAACGAAAAGGGCTAGATACTTCCCCTTTGGTGGACGGATCCCACTAGCCGTGGAGAGTTGTGCAGAAGTGTTTTTCCGCCGAAAGAACGCCAACAAGCCTTGCTAGCTGCAAATCGTGTGGTTAGCGTTTTTGGATGCTTCTGTGGCCCTGGAGGGACTAGGAGGTCGCAAGTTGGACCAGGAGAGAGAGAGGACGTCGAGCAAGAGAAGGAGCCCTCTCAGCAGCAGGTAGCACCCGGAGAAGTGCCAGAAACAGGCACTACGAGGATGCGTGAAACGGTGCTCACCCGAAGTTACACAAAGGAGTCCCACGTCGCCGGAGACCAACTTAGGAAGTCGTGCAATGCAGGTTAGAGTGCCGTGGACACAGGCTTGGCTGTGCACAAAGGATTTCCGCCGGAAGTGCACAGGGGCCGGAGTAGCTGCAAAAGTCGCGGTTCCCAGCAATGCAGCCCAGCGAGGTGAGGCAAGGACTTACCTCCACCAAACTTGGACTGAAAAGTCACTGGACTGTGGGGGTCACTTGGACAGAGTCGCTGGATTCGAGGGACCTCGCTCGTCGTGCTGAGAGGAGACCCAAGGGACCGGTAATGCAGCTTTTTGGTGCCTGCGGTTGCAGGGGGAAGATTCCGTCGACCCACGGGAGATTTCTTCGGAGCTTCTGGTGCAGAGAGGAGGCAGACTACCCCCACAGCATGCACAAGCAGGAAAACAGTCGAGAAGGCGGCAGGATCAGCGTTACAGAGTTGCAGTAGTCGTCTTTGCTACTATGTTGCAGGTTTGCAGGCTTCCAGCGCGGTCAGCAGTCGATTCCTTGGCAGAAGGTGAAGAGAGAGATGCAGAGGAACTCGGATGAGCTCTTGCATTCGTTATCTAAAGTTTCCCCAGAGACAGAGACCCTAAATAGCCAGAAAAGAGGGTTTGGCTACCTAGGAGAGAGGATAGGCTACTAACACCTGAAGGAGCCTATCAGAAGGAGTCTCTGACGTCAGCTGGTGGCACTGGCCACTCAGAGCAGTCCAGTGTGCCAGCAGCACCTCTGTTTACAAGATGGCAGAGGTCTGGAGCACACTGGAGGAGCTCTGGACACCTCCCAAGGGAGGTGCAGGTCAGGGGAGTGGTCACTCCCCTTTCCTTTGTCCAGTTTCGCGCCAGAGCAGGGGCTAAGGGGTCCCTGAACCGGTGTCGACTGGCTTATGCAGAATTGGGCACATCTGTGCCCAAGAAAGCATTTCCAGAGGCTGGGGGAGGCTACTCCTCCCCTGCCTTCACACCATTTTCCAAAGGGAGAGGGTGTGACACCCTCTCTCTGAGGAAGTCCTTTGTTCTGCCATCCTGGGACAAGCCTGGCTTGACCCCAGGAGGGCAGAAACCTGTCTGAGGGGTTGGCAGCAGCAGCAGCTGCAGTGAAACCCCAGGAAAGGCAGTTTGGCAGTACCAGGGTCTGTGCTACAGGCCACTGGGATCATCGAATTGTGCCAACAATGCCAGGATGGCATAGAGGGGGCAATTCCATGATCTTAGACATGTTACATGGCCATATTCGGAGTTACCATTGTGAAGCTACATATAGGTAGTGACCTATATGTAGTGCACGCGTGTAATGGTGTCCCCGCACTCACAAAGTTCAGGGAATTGGCTCTGAACAATGTGGGGGCACCTTGGCTAGTGCCAGGGTGCCCTCACACTAAGTAACTTTGCACCTAACCTTTACCAGGTAAAGGTTAGACATATAGGTGACTTATAAGTTACTTAAGTGCAGTGGTAAATGGCTGTGAAATAACGTGGACGTTATTTCACTCAGGCTGCAGTGGCAGGCCTGTGTAAGAATTGTCAGAGCTCCCTATGGGTGGCAAAAGAAATGCTGCAGCCCATAGGGATCTCCTGGAACCCCAATACCCTGGGTACCTCAGTACCATATACTAGGGAATTATAAGGGTGTTCCAGTAAGCCAATGTAAATTGGTCAAATTGGTCACTAGCCTGTTAGTGACAATTTGAAAGAAATGAGAGAGCATAACCACTGAGGTTCTGGTTAGCAGAGCCTCAGTGAGACAGTTAGGCACTACACAGGGAACACATACATATAGGCCACAAACTTATGAGCACTGGGGTCCTGACTAGCAGGGTCCCAGTGACACATAACAAACATACTGAAAACATAGGGTTTTCACTATGAGCACTGGGCCCTGGCTAGCAGGATCCCAGTGAGACAGTGAAAACACCCTGACATACACTGACAAACAGGCCAAAAGTGGGGGTAACAAGGCTAGAAAGAGGCTACTTTCTCACACTCCCCTTCACCCAAAAGCTCAGCAGTGTCTGCTTCCAGCTCCTCTGGTGTAGGTTCTGCACAGGGTTGAAATTCTTCTTCCTCAGAATTAGAATCCACTGTAGAGGGAGGGATAGTAGGAAGTGCTTTACTTCTACTAGCCCTAGCTTTAGGGAGCACTTGGTCCATTGTTCCAGGATCCAAGCTTCCCTGTCCTTTTTGCTTTTTGGCCTGGGCCCTGGTTAAAGCAAAAATATGCCCTGGGATGCCCAGCATTGCTGCATGGGCCTCCAACTCCACATCTGACCAAGCTGATGTCTCCAAATCATTTCCTAGTAGACAGTCTACAGGTAAATCTGTGGCTACCACAACTTTCTTTGGACCAGTAACCCCCCCCCATTTGAGATTTACAACAGCCATGGGGTGGCTAAGTGTGTTGTTGTGAGCATCGGTTACTTGGTACTGGTGACCAAGTAGGTGTTGTTGAGGGTGGACCAGTTTCTCTATCACCATTGTGACACTGGCACCTGTGTCCCTGTAGGCCTGAACCTCAACACCATTTATTAGGGGTCGCTGCTTGTACTTATCCATATTAAGGGGACAAGCAACTAAGGTGGCTAAATCAATAGCCCCCTCAGAGACTAACACAGCCTCTGTGGTCTCCCTAACAAGACCAACCCCAACTAAGTTACCAAAAGTGAGCCCAGCTACTCCCTTGGATTGGCTATTAGTAGGTTTGCTCCCACCACCACTGCTATTAGTAGGGACACTAGGTGTAGCAGTAGGGGTTGTAGTGGTAGGAGGCTTGGTGCTTTTCTTTGGACAACTGGGATCTGTTGTCCAATGGCCTTTTATTTTACATAAATAGCACCATGGTTTCTTTTCTTTGTTTTGATTAGAAGAGGATTTGGGCCCACCACCCCCACCAGAGTGTTTTTGTGGGCCTGATGAAGACTCATTTTTAGATTTGTCCCCACCCTTGTCAGAAGACTTACCATCCTTCTTCTTGTTGCCATCTTTGTCACCCCCTGTATGAACTTTTCTGTTCACCCTTGTTCTGACCCATTTGTCTGCCTTCTTTCCCAATTCTTGGGGAGAGGTCAGATCAGAGTCCACCAAGTACTGGTGCAACAAATCAGACACACAATTATTAAGAATATGCTCTCTCAGGATCAAGTTATACAGGCTGTCATAATCAGTAACTTTACTGCCATGTAACCACCCCCCCAAGGCCTTCACTGAATGGTCAATGAAATCAACCCAGTCTTGTGAAGACTCCTTTTTGGTCTCTCTGAACTTTATCCTGTATTGTTCAGTGGTTAAGCCATAACCATCCAGGAGTGCATTCTTAAGAACTTTGTAATCATTGGCTTCACTTTCTTTTATAGTAAGGAGCCTATCCCTACCTTTTCCACTAAATGATAGCCATAGGATAGCAGCCCACTGCCTTTGAGGGACATCCTGTACAGCACAGGCCCTCTCAAGTGCAGCAAACCACTTGTTATTGTCATCCCCCTCCTTATAAGGGGTAACTATCTTGTGCAGATACCTGATATCATGCTCTTTTGCAGGATGACTATGGGGAATACTGCTGCTGCCACCATGGGTTTCTAAACCCAGTTTCTGTCTCTCCTTCTCTACTTCTAAAGTCTGTCTCTCTAAATCCAGCTGTTGCTTCTTGAGCTTCAGTCTGGTTTGTTCCACTCTCAATCTATTGAGCTCCCTTTCTAACAATCTGTCATCAGGGTGGGTGGGAGGGACATGTCTTGAAACAGAAGTATGATGAGAATGGACAGAAGGAGACCTGTCCCTTACAGAGGGCACCCTAACAGCTTGGTTAACAGAAACATCACTTCTACTGTGGTGAGAATGAATGCTCTTGCTATGATGTGAGACAACACTATCTGTATGGTGTGACTCTACATCAGTACCAACTATGCTAGACTGTCTAGTAATGGGCAGGCTCTGAAGTTTCTTTCCTGAATATTTTCCTAGGGGTGTCCCTGGACCAGATTGGGAACCATTAGCTACTTTTTCAACAGATGGGGCCCTTTTGGCCTTATCTTGTTCTCCAAGCATGTTAAGCAATAATTCCAAGGAAGGATTCTTCCCTACACTCAAACCTCTTTCTATACAGAGACTCCTTGCTCCTTTCCAGCTAAGATGGTAATATGCAAGTTTGGACAGATCAACATTTTGGCCTGTGCCAGACATTTTTTAGAAAGAGTTTAAGTGATAGAAAAAGAGAACAAAGTTTTCAGAACTTTTAGAAAGATAGACATTTTTTTAAAAAAACTTTTAAGAACTTTTTAGAAAGTTTAGAAGTACTTTTCAGCACTTAGAAAAGAGTGAAAAGAGGAAATGCAAAACTTTTTAGTTATGTGTACATACACTGAACTTGTTTTGTATATTTTTCTCTTATGAAAAGTACAATGACAAAGTGGTAAGTAGTCTCAAAGCACTTATCCCACCGCTGCACAACCAATGTAAGAGGCTGGACTGTCTTGTAGTGAGTACCAAGGGGTACTTACACCTTGCACCAGGCCCAGTTATCCCTTATTAGTGTATAGGGTGTCTAGCAGCATAGGCTGATAGATAATGGTAGCTTAGCAGAGCAGCTTAGGCTGAACTAGGAGATGAGTGAAGCTCCTACAGTACCACCTAGTGTCATATGCACAATATCATAAGAAAACACAATACACAGATATACTAAAAATAAAGGTACTTTATTTTTATGACAATATGCCAAAGTATCTCAGAGTGTACCCTCAGTATGAGGATAGCAACTATACACAAGATATATGTACACAATACCAAAATATGCAGTAATAGTATTAGAAAACAGTGCAAACAATGTATAGTTACAATAGGATGCAATGGGGACACATAGGGATAGGGGCAACACAAACCATATACTCCAAAAGTGGAATGCGAACCACAAATGGACCCCAAACCTATGTGACCTTGTACAGGGTCGCTGGGACTATTAGAAAATAGTGAGAGTTAGAAAAATAACCCTCCCCAAGACCCTGAAAAGTGAGTGCAAAGAGCACTAAAGTTCCCCTAAGGACAAAGAAGTCGTGTTAGGGGAATTCTGCAGGAAAGACACAAACCAGCAATGCAACAACTGTGGATTTCCAATCTGGGGTACCTGTGGAACAAGGGGACCAAGTCCAAAAGTCACAAGCAAGTCGGAGATGGGCAGATGCCCAGGAAATGCCAGCTGTGGGTGCAAAGAAGCTTTTACTGGACAGAAGAAGCTGCGGTTTCTGCAGGAACGCAAAGGGCTAGAGACTTCCCCTTTGGAGGACGGATTCCTCTCGCCTTGTAGAGTCGTGCAGAAGTGTTTTCCCGCCGAAAGAATGCCAACAAGCCTTGCTAGCTTCAAATCGTGCGGTTAGCGTTTTTCGATGCTGCTGTGGCCCAGGAGGGACCAGGAGGTCGCAAATTAGACCAGAAGGTAGAGGGGACGTCGTGCAAGACAAGGAGCCCTCTTAGCAGCAGGTAGCATCCAGAGAAGTTCCAGAAACAGGCACTACAAGGATGCATGAAATGGTGCTCACCCGAAGTCGCACAAAGGACTCCCACGTCGCCGGAGACCAACTTATAAAGTCGTGCAATGCAGGTTAGAGTGCCGTCGACCCAGGCTTGGCTGTGCACAAAGGATTTCCGCCGGAAGTGCACAGGGGCCGAAGTAGCTGCAAAAGTCGCGGTTCCCAGCAATGCAGTCCAGCGAGGTGAGGCAAGGACTTACCTCCACCAAACTTGGACTGAAGAGTCACTGGACTGTGGGAGTCACTTGGACAGAGTTGCTGGATTCGAGGGACCTCGCTCGTCGTGCTGAGAGGAGACCCAAGGGACCGGTAATGCAGCTTTTTGGTGCCTGCGGTTGCAGGGGGACGATTCCGTCGACCCACGGGAGATTTCTTCGGAGCTTCTAGTGCAGAGAGGAGGCAGACTACCCCCACAGCATGCACCACCAGGAAAACAGTCGAGAAGGCGGCAGGATCAGCGTTACAGAGTTGCAGTAGTCGTCTTTGCTACTATGTTGCAGGTTTGCAGGCTTCCAGCGCGGTCAGCAGTCGATTCCTTGGCAGAAGGTGAAGAGAGAGATTCAGAGGAACTCGGATGAGCTCTTGCATTTGTTATCTAAAGTTTCCCCAGAGACAGAGACCCTAAATAGCCAGAAAAGAGGGTTTGGCTACCTAGGAGAGAGGATAGGCTAGCAACACCTGAAGGAGCCTATCAGAAGGAGACTCTGACGTCACCTGGTGGCACTGGCCACTCAGAGCAGTCCAGTGTGCCAGCAGCACCTCTGTTTCCAAGATGGCAGAGGTCTGGAGCACACTGGAGGAGCTCTGAACACCTCCCAGGGGAGGTGCAGGTCAGGGGAGTGGTCACTCCTCTTTCCTTTGTCCAGTTTCGCGCCAGAGCAGGGCTAAGGGGTCCCCTGAACCGGTGTAGACTGGCTTATGCAGAATTGGGCACATCTGTGCCCAAGAAAGCATTTCCAGAGGCTGGGGGAGGCTACTCCTCCCCTGCCTTCACACCATTTTCCAAAGGGAGAGGGTGTAACACCCTCTTTCAGAGGAAGTCCTTTGTTCTGCCATCCTGGGCCAGGCCTGGCTGGACCCCAGGAGGGCAGCTGCCTGTCTGAGGGGTTGGCAGCAGCAGCAGCTGCAGTGAAACCCCAGGAAGGGCAGTTTGGCAGTACCAGGGTCTGTGCTACAGACCACTGGGATCATGGGATTGTGCCAACTATGCCAGGATGGCATAGAGGGGGCAATTCCATGATCATAGACATGTTATATATCCATATTCGGAGTTACCATTGTGAAGCTACATATAGGTAGTGACCTATATGTAGTGCACGCGTGTAATGGTGTCCCCGCACTCACAAAGTCCGGGGAATTGGCCCTGAACAATGTGGGGGCACCTTGGCTAGTGCCAGGGTGCCCTCACACTAAGTAACTTTGCACCTAACCTTTACCAGGTAAAGGTTAGACATATAGGTGACTTATAAGTTACTTAAGTGCAGTGAAAAATGGCTGTGAAATAACGTGGACGTTATTTCACTCAGGCTGCAGTGGCAGGCCTGTGTAAGAATTGTCAGAGCTCCCTATGGGTGGCAAAAGAAATGCTGCAGCCCATAGGGATCTCCTGGAACCCCAATACCCTGGGTACCTCAGTACCATATTCTAGGGAATTACAAGGGTGTTCCAGTAAGCCAATGTAAATTGGTAAAATTGGTCACTAGCCTGTTAGTGACAATTTGAAAGAAATGAGAGAGCATAACCACTGAGGTTCTGATTAGCAGAGCCTCAGTGATAGAGTTAGGCACCACACAGGGAACACATACATATAGGCCACAAACTTATGAGCACTGGGGTCCTGACTAGCAGGGTCCCAGTGACACATAACAAACATACTGAAAACATAGGGTTTTCACTATGAGCACTGGGCCCTGGCAAGCAGGATACCAGTGAGACAGTGAAAACACCCTGACATACACTCACATACAGGCCCTTAGTGGGGGTAACTAGGCTAGAAAGAGGCTACTTTCTCACACAACCCCCCCCAAACGAAGGACAATAAGGCTAACCTTGGCCAGTTGAGACTTTATTGTCTAAGTGGTGATGAGTAGAGAGTAGCTCTGCAATAGACTGGTTACTCCCTTTATCATCCACTATATGGTTACTTCCCTGTGGGGATGTAAACCACCCTGTTTGAAGTTTTTTAGCTAAGCAACAATGTGAAGATGTATTTTCAGAGTTTCTATCAGTAAGTTTTAGTTTAGAGCAGTGGGAATTGTCCACTGAACCTATTTGTAATGATGGAAATGCCAGACAGGGATGCTGTCTCAGTAAAGCCATAGCTGGGCAAAAACGTTTTCCATATGGCTGGAAGAGAGAACAGGGATGCTGTTTCTCTTGAGTTGGAGTAGGGCAGGGATGCTGTCCTATGAGCTCCACACTAGGGTAGGGATGCTGTCCTAAGTGTTGTGAGGCAGTGCAGAGTTTCTGCACTAAAGTTTCTCTGGGAGGGTTGGAGGGATGCTCCATGTTAACTAAAATGGTGCTCTTTTTCTCACCAATGTTAGTTATCCCACAGAGAGGTACTTCTACCTCAGGGAGTACAGTTTTGTCAACTGATGATTCCCTTGGAACAGGTGCCACCCTAGGAGCGGTTTCTCCCACCACAGGAATGGTATCCTGAATGGTAGGGTGGTTAGGGGATACTGTGATACCCTTTTTACCTGTTGATGGAGAGGGATCCTGAGTTTTCATGCCTTCTCTCCTTTGCTTTTTCATTTCAGTAGAAATGAGAGGGAACAATTCCTCTGGGATGCCCAGCATGGCTGCATGGGCATAAAACTCTACATCAGCCCAACCTGAGGCCTCTAGGTCATTACCTAAGAGACAGTCTACAGGTAAGCTAGGTGATACCACCACCTGCTTAGGGCCAGTAACTCCACCCCAACTAAACTGAATTATAGCTAAGGGAAGAAACTTAGTAGAGTTATGGACATCAATAATCTTATACTGTTGTAAAATGATGTGTTGATCAGGATGCACTAGGTTTTCAGTCACCAAAGTGATACTGGCACCTGTGTCCCTGTAGGCCAAGGCCTCAACACCATTTATTGAAACTGTCTGCCTGTACTTATCCATTGTAAGGGGACAAGCAGCCAGTGTGGCAAGGCCAATGCCACTAGGTGTGACAGAAACTGTCTTGGGACTGACTACCCCAGTTTCTACTATGGACCCATAAGTGAACCCAATTACACCCTTAACTTGACTGTTGCCAGCAGTCCCACCACTAGTACCCCTACTTCTAGGGGCACTAGAGCTTGATGTATTAGTGGTGGTAGGCTCAGGGGGTTTACCTGGACAGGACTTATCCCCTGGCCTATGGCCTCTGTTTTTACACACAAAGCACCAAGGCTTTTTAAATTGTGTAGGTTGAGAAGAAGAGGAAGAATTTTTTTTATCCCCACCCCCTGAAGAGTGTTTAAGATTTGAAGTGGGATCTTTGTTTTTACCCTTATCCCCATGCTTATCTTGAGATTTTTCACCATCTTTCTTCTTGTTGTTCTCTTTGTCACCCCCTGTATGAACTTTTCTGTTCACCCTTGTTCTGACCCATTTGTCTGCCTTTTTTCCCAATTCTTGGGGAGAGGTCAGATCAGAGTCCACCAAGTACTGGTGCAACAAATCAGACACACAATTATTAAGAATATGCTCTCTCAGGATCAAGTTATACAGGCTGTCATAATCAGTAACTTTACTGCCATGTAACCACCCCTCCAAGGCCTTCACTGAATGGTCAATGAAATCAACCCAGTCTTGTGAAGACTTCTTTTTGGTCTCTCTGAACTTTATCCTGTATTGTTCAGTGGTTAAGCCATTAGCATCCAGGAGTGCATTCTTAAGAACTGTAAAATTATTGGCATCACTTTCTTTCACAGTAAGGAGCCTATCCCTACCTTTTCCACTAAATGATAGCCATAGGATAGCAGCCCACTACCTTTGAGGGACATCCTGTACAACACAGGCCCTCTCAAGTGCAGCAAACCACTTGTTAATGTCATCCCCCTCCTTATAAGGGGGAACAATCTTGTGCAGATTCCTGGAATCATGCTCTTTTGCAGGATGACTATGGGGAATACTGCTGCTGCCACCATGGGTTTCTAAACCCAGTTTCTGTCTCTCCTTCTCTACTTCTAAAGTCTGTCTATCCAAATCCAGCTGTTGCTTCTTGAGCTTCAGTCTGGTTTGTTCCACTCTCAATCTATTGAGCTCCCTTTCTAATAAATCTGTCATCAGGGTGGGTGGGAGGGACATGCCTTGAAAAAGAAGTATGGTGAGAATGGACAGAAGGAGACCTGTCCCTTACAGAGGGCACCCTAACAGCTTGGCTAACAGAAACATCAGTACCACTGTGGTGTGAATAAATGCTTTTGCTCTGATGTGAGACAACACTATTTGTATGGTGTGGCTCCTCATCATTACCAACTATGCTAGACTGTCTAGTAATGGGCAGGCTAGGAAGTTTCTTTCCTGAATCTTTTCCTGGGGGAGTCCCTGGATCAGATTGGGAACCATTAGCTACTTTTTCAACAGATGGGGCACTTCTTGCCTTATCTTGTTCTCTAAGCATTTTAAGTAACAGTTCCAAGGAAGGATTCTTCCCTACACTCAAACCTCTCTCTATGCAGAGACTCCTTGCTCCTTTCCAGCTAAGGTGATCATATGCAAGTTTGGACAGATCAACATTTTGGCCTGTGCCAGACATTTTTAGAGAGAGTTAAAGTGATAGAAAAAGAGAAAAAAGTTTGTCAGAGCTTTTAGAAAGACAGAGAAAAAAAAACTTTTACAACTTTTTAGAACTTTTTAGAAAGTTAGAAGTACTTTTCAGCACTTAGAAAAGAGTGAAAAGAGGAAATGCAAAACCTTTTGGCTATGTGTATATACACTGAACTTGTTTTGTATATTTTTCTCTTATGAAAAGTACAATGACAAGAGTGGTAAGTAGTCTCAAAGCACTTATCCCACCGCTGCACAACCAATGTAGGAGGCTGGACTGGCTTGTAGTGAGTACCAAGGGGTACTTGCACCTTGCACCAGGCCCAGTTATCCCTTATTAGTGTATAGGGTGTCTAGCAGCTTAGGCTGATAGATAATGGTAGCTTAGCAGAGCAGCTTAGGCTGAACTAGGAGACGTGTGAAGCTACTACAGTACCACCTAGTGTCATATGCACAATATCATAAGAAAACACAATACACAGTTATACTAAAAATAAAGGTACTTTATTTTTATGACAATATGCCAAAGTATCTCAGAGTGTACCCTCAGTGAGAGGATAGGAAATATACACAAGATATATATACACAATAGCAAAAATATGCAGTATAGTCTTAGAAAACAGTGCAAACAATGTATAGTTACAATAGGATGCAATGGGGACACATAGGGATAGGGGCAACACAAACCATATACTCCAAAAGTGGAATGCGAACCACGAATGGACCCCAAACCTATGTGACCTTGTAGAGGGTCGCTGGAACTATTAGAAAATAGTGAGAGTTAGAAAAATAACCCTCCCCAAGACCCTGAAAAGTGAGTGCAAATAGCACTAAAGTTCCCCTAAGGACAAAGAAGTTGTGTTAGAGGAATAATGCAGGAAAGACACAAACCAACAATGCAACAACTGTGGATTTCCAATCTGGGGTACCTGTGGAACAAGGGGACCAAGTCCAAAAGTCACAAGCAAGTCGGAGATGGGCAGATGCCCAGGAAATGCCAGCTGTGGGTGCAAAGAAGCTTCTACTGGACAGAAGAAGCTGCGGTTTCTGCAGGAACGCAAAGGGCTAGAGACTTCCCCTTTGGAGGACGGATTCCTCTCGCCTTGTAGAGTTGTGCAGAAGTATTTTCCCGCCGAAAGAACGCCAACAAGCCTTGCTAGCTGCAAATCGTGCAGTTAGCGTTTTTCGACACTGCTGTGGCCCAGGAGGGACCAGGAGGTCGCAAATTGGACCAGAAGGTAGAGGGGACGTCGAGCAAGACAAGGAGCCCTCTTAGCAGCAGGTAGCACCCAGAGAAGTTCCAGAAACA
Source organism: Pleurodeles waltl (assembly GCF_031143425.1). NCBI lineage: Eukaryota > Metazoa > Chordata > Amphibia > Caudata > Salamandridae > Pleurodeles > Pleurodeles waltl. Next base: position 855,503,238 of record NC_090444.1, read on the forward strand.
GGCACTACAAGGATGCGTGAAACGGTGCTCACCCGAAGTCGCACAAAGGAGTCCCACGTCGCCGGAGACCAACTTATAAAGTCGTGCAATGCAGGTTAGAGTGCCGTGGACCCAGGCTTGGCTGTACACAAAGGATTTCCGCCGGAAGTGCACAGGGGCCGGAGTAGCTGCAAAAGTCGCGGTTCCCAGCAATGCAGTCCAGCGAGGTGAGGCAAGGACTTACCTCCACCAAACTTGGACTGAAGAGTCACTGGACTGTGGGAGTCACTTGGAAAGAGTTGCTGGATTCGAGGGACCTCGCTCGTTGTGCTGAGAGGAGACCCAAGGGACCGGTAATGCAGCTTTTTGGTGCCTGCGGTTGCAGGGGGACGATTCCGTCGACCCACGGGAGATTTCTTCGGAGCTTCTAGTGCAGAGAGGAGGCAGACTACCCCCACAGCATGCACCACCAGGAAAACAGTCAAGAAGGCGGCAGGATCAGCGTTACAGAGTTGCAGTAGTCGTCTTTGCTACTATGTTGCAGGTTTGCAGGCTTCCAGCGCGGTCAGCAGTCGATTCCTTGGCAGAAGGTGAAGAGAGAGATGCAGAGGAACTCGGATGAGCTCTTGCATTCGTTATCTAAAGTTTCCCCAGAGACAGAGACCCTAAATAGCCACAAAAGAGGGTTTGGCTACCTAGGAGAGAGGATAGGCTAGCAACACCTGAAGGAGCCTATCAGAAGGAGACTCTGACGTCACCTGGTGGCACTGGCCACTCAGAGCAGTTCAGTGTGCCAGCAGCACCTCTGTTTCCAAGATGGCAGAGGTCTGGAGCACACTGGAGGAGCTCTGGACACCTCCCAGGGGAGGTGCAGGTCAGGGGAGTGGTCACTCCCCTTTCCTTTGTCCAGTTTCGCGCCAGAGCAGGGCTAAGGGGTCCCCTGAACCGGTGTAGACTGGCTTATGCAGAATTGGGCACATCTGTGCCCAAGAAAGCATTTCCAGAGGCTGGGGGAGGCTACTCCTCCCCTGCCTTCACACCATTTTCCAAAGGGAGAGGGTGTAACACCCTCTTTCAGAGGAAGTCCTTTGTTCTGCCATCCTGGGCCAGGCCTGGCTGGACCCCAGGAGGGCAGCTGCCTGTCTGAGGGGTTGGCAGCAGCAGCAGCTGCAGTGAAACCCCAGGAAGGGCAGTTTGGCAGTACCAGGGTCTGTGCTACAGACCACTGGGATCATGGGATTGTGCCAACTATGCCAGGATGGCATAGAGGGGGCAATTCCATGATCATAGACATGTTATATGGCCATATTCGGAGTTACCATTGTGAAGCTACATATAGGTAGTGACCTATATGTAGTGCACGCGTGTAATGGTGTCCCCGCACTCACAAAGTCCGGGGAATTGGCCCTGAACAATGTGGGGGCACCTTGGCTAGTGCCAGGGTGCCCTCACACTAAGTAACTTTGCACCTAACCTTTACCAGGTAAAGGTTAGACATATAGGTGACTTATAAGTTACTTAAGTGCAGTGAAAAATGGCTGTGAAATAACGTGGACGTTATTTCACTCAGGCTGCAGTGGCAGGCCTGTGTAAGAATTGTCAGAGCTCCCTATGGGTGGCAAAAGAAATGCTGCAGCCCATAGGGATCTCCTGGAACCCCAATACCCTGGGTACCTCAGTACCATATACTAGGGAATTATAAGGGTGTTCCAGTAAGCCAATGTAAATTGGTAAAATTGGTCACTAGCCTGTTAGTGACAATTTGAAAGAAATGAGAGAGCATAACCACTGAGGTTCTGATTAGCAGAGCCTCAGTGATACAGTTAGGCACCACACAGGGAACACATACATATAGGCCACAAACTTATGAGCACTGGGGTCCTGACTAGCAGGGTCCCAGTGACACATAACAAACATACTGAAAACATAGGGTTTTCACTATGAGCACTGGGCCCTGGCAAGCAGGATACCAGTGAGACAGTGAAAACACCCTGACATACACTCACATACAGGCCCTTAGTGGGGGTAACTAGGCTAGAAAGAGGCTACTTTCTCACACAACCCCCCCCAAACGAAGGACAATAAGGCTAACCTTGGCCAGTTGAGACTTTATTGTCTAAGTGGTGATAAGTAGAGAGTAGCTCTGCAATAGACTGGTTACTCCCTTTATCATCCACTATATGGTTACTTCCCTGTGGGGATGTAAACCACCCTGTTTGAAGTTTTTTAGCTAAGCAACAATGTGAAGATGTATTTTCAGAGTTTCTATCAGTAAGTTTTAGTTTAGAGCAGTGGGAATTGTCCACTGAACCTATTTGTAATGATGGAAATGCCAGACAGGGATGCTGTCTCAGTAAAGCCATAGCTGGGCAAAAACTTTTTCCATATGGCTGGAAGAGAGAACAGGGATGCTGTTTCTCTTGAGTTGGAGTAGGGCAGGGATGCTGTCCTATGAGCTCCACACTAGGGTAGGGATGCTGTCCTAAGTGTTGTGAGGCAGTGCAGAGTTTCTGCACTAAAGTTTCTCTGGGAGGGTTGGAGGGATGCTCCATGTTAACTAAAATGGTGCTCTTTTTCTCACCAATGTTAGTTATCCCACAGAGAGGTACTTCTACCTCAGGAAGTACAGTTTTGTCAACTGATGATTCCCTTGGAACAGGTGCCACCCTAGGAGAGGTTTCTCCCACCACAGGAATGGTATCCTGAATGGTAGGGTGGTTAGGGGATACTGTGATACCCTTTTTACCTGTTGATGGAGAGGGATCCTGAGTTTTCACGCCTTCTCTCCTTTGCTTTTTCATTTCAGTAGAAATGAGAGGGAACAATTCCTCTGGGATGCCCAGCATGGCTGCATGGGCATAAAACTCTACATCAGCCCAACCTGAGGCCTCTAGGTCATTACCTAAGAGACAGTCTACAGGTAAGCTAGGTGATACCACCACCTGCTTAGGGCCAGTAACTCCACCCCAACTAAACTGAATTATAGCTAAGGGAAGAAACTTAGTAGAGTTATGGACATCAATAATCTTATACTGTTGTAAAATGATGTGTTGATCAGGATGCACTAGGTTTTCAGTCACCAAAGTGATACTGGCACCTGTGTCCCTGTAGGCCAAGGCCTCAACACCATTTATTGAAACTGTCTGCCTGTACTTATCCATTGTAAGGGGACAAGCAGCCAGTGTGGCAAGGCCAATGCCACTAGGTGTGACAGAAACTGTCTTGGGACTGACTACCACAGTTTCTACTATGGACCCATAAGTGAACCCAATTACACCCTTAACTTGACTGTTGCCAGCAGTCCCACCACTAGTACCACTACTGCTAGGGGCACTAGAGCTTGATGTATTAGTGGTGGTAGGCTCAGGGGGTTTACCTGGACAGGACTTATCCCCTGGCCTATGGCCTCTGTTTTTACACACAAAGCACCAAGGCTTTTTAAATTGTGTAGGTTGAGAAGAAGAGGAAGAATTTGTTTTATCCCCACCCCCTGAAGAGTGTTTAAGATTTGAAGTGGGATCTTTGTTTTTACCCTTATCCCCATGCTTATCTTGAGATTTTTCACCATCTTTCTTCTTGTTGTTCTCTTTGTCACCCCCTGTATGAACTTTTCTGTTCACCCTTGTTCTGACCCATTTGTCTGCCTTCTTTCCCAATTCTTGGGGAGAGGTCAGATCAGAGTCCACAAAGTACTGGTGCAACAAATCAGACACACAATTATTAAGAATATGCTCTCTCAGGATCAAGTTATACAGGCTGTCATAATCAGTAACTTTACTGCCATGTAACCACCCCTCCAAGGCCTTCACTGAATGGTCAATTAAATCAACCCAGTCTTGTGAAGACTCCTTTTTGGTCTCTCTGAACTTTATTCTGTATTGTTCAGTGGTTAAGCCATTAGCATCCAGGAGTGCATTCTTAAGAACTGTAAAATTATTGGCATCACTTTCTTTCACAGTAAGGAGCCTATCCCTACCTTTTCCACTAAATGATAGCCATAGGATAGCAGCCCACTGCCTTTGAGGGACATCCTGTACAACACAGGCCCTCTCAAGTGCAGCAAACCACTGGTTAATGTCATCCCCCTCCTTATAAGGGGGAACAATCTTGTGCAGATTCCTGGAATCATGCTCTTTTGCAGGATGACTATGGGGAATACTGCTGCTGCCACCATGGGTTTCTAAACCCAGTTTCTGTCTCTCCTTCTCTACTTCTAAAGTCTGTCTATCCAAATCCAGCTGTTGCTGCTTGAGCTTCAGTCTGGTTTGTTCCACTCTCAATCTATTGAGCTCCCTTTCTAACAATCTGTCATCAGGGTGGGTGGGAGGGACATGCCTTGAAAAAGAAGTATGGTGAGAATGGACAGAAGGAGACCTGTCCCTTACAGAGGGCACCCTAACAGCTTGGCTAACAGAAACATCAGTACCACTGTGGTGTGAATAAATGCTTTTGCTATGATGTGAGACAACACTATTTGTATGGTGTGGCTCCTCATCATTACCAACTATGCTAGACTGTCTAGTAATGGGCAGGCTAGGAAGTTTATTTCCTGAATCTTTTCCTGGGGGAGTCCCTGGATCAGATTGGGAACCATTAGCTACTTTTTCAACAGATGGGGCACTTCTTGCCTTATCTTGTTCTCAAAGCATGTTAAGTAACAGTTCCAAGGAAGGATTCTTCCCTACACTCAAACCTCTCTCTATGCAGAGACTCCTTGCTCCTTTCCAGCTAAGGTGATCATATGCAAGTTTGGACAGATCAACATTTTGGCCTGTGCCAGACATTTTTAGAGAGAGTTAAAGTGATAGAAAAAGAGAAAAAAGTTTGTCAGAGCTTTTAGAAAGACAGAGAAAAAAAAACTTTTACAACTTTTTAGAACTTTTTAGAAAGTTAGAAGTACTTTTCAGCACTTAGAAAAGAGTGAAAAGAGGAAATGCAAAACCTTTTGGCTATGTGTATATACACTGAACTTGTTTTGTATATTTTTCTCTTATGAAAAGTACAATGACAAGAGTGGTAAGTAGTCTCAAAGCACTTATCCCACCGCTGCACAACCAATGTAGGAGGCTGGACTGGCTTGTAGTGAATACCAAGGCGTACTTGCACCTTGCACCAGGCACAGTTATCCCTTATTAGTGTATAGGGTGTCTAGCAGCTTAGGCTGATAGATAATGGTAGCTTAGCAGAGCAACCTTAGGCTGAACTAGGAGACGTGTGAAGCTACTACAGTACCACCTAGTGTCATATGCACAATATCATAAGATAACACAATACACAGTTATACTAAAAATAAAGGTACTTTATTTTTATGACAATATGCCAAAGTATCTCAGAGTGTACCCTCAGTGAGAGGATAGGAAATATACACAAGATATATATACACAATAGCAAAAATATGCAGTATAGTCTTAGAAAACAGTGCAAACAATGTATAGTTACAATAGGATGCAATGGGGACACATAGGGATAGGGGCAACACAAACCATATACTCCAAAAGTGGAATGCGAAACACGAATGGACCCCAAACCTATGTGACCTTGTAGAGGGTCGCTGGGACTATTAGAAAATAGTGAGAGTTAGAAAAATAACCCTCCCCAAGACCCTGAAAAGTGATTGCAAAGTGCACTAAAGTTCCCCAAAGGACAAAGAAGTCGTGCTAGGGGAATATGGCAGGAAAGACACAAACCAACAATGCAACAACGCTGGATTTCCAATCTGGGGTACCTGTGGAACAAGGGGACCAAGTCCAAAAGTCACAAGCAAGTCGGAGATGGGCAGATGCCCAGGAAATGCCAGCTGTGGGTGCAAAGAAGCTTCTACTGGACAGAAGAAGCTGCGGTTTCTGCAGGAACGCAAAGGGTAGAGACTTTCCCTTTGGAGGACGGATTCCTCTTGCCTTGTAGAGTCGTGCAGAAGTGTTTTCCCGCCGAAAGAACGCCAACAAGCCTTGCTAGCTGTAAATCGTGCGGTTAGCGTTTTTGGAAGCTGCTGTGGCCCAGGAGGGACCAGGAGGTAGCAAATTGGGCCAGGAGGTAGAGGGGACGTCGAGCAAGACAAGGAGCCCTCTTAGCAGCAGGTAGCACCCGGAGAAGTGCCAGAAACAGGCACTACAAGGATGCGTGAAACGGTTGTAGGAAAGTACCATCTTGCCTGGCATGTTACCCCCAATTTTCACTGTATATATGTTGTTTTAGTTGTATGTGTCACTGGGACCCTGGTAACCCAGGGCCCCAGTGCTCATAAGTGTGCCTGAATGTGTTACCTGTGTAGTGACTAACTGTCTCACTGAGGCTCTGCTAATCAGAACCTCAGTGGTTATGCTCTCTCATTTCTTGCCAAATTGTCACTGACAGGCTAGTGACCATTTTTACCAATTTACATTGGCTTACTGGAACACCCTTATAATTCCCTAGTATATGGTACTGAGGTACCCAGGGTATTGGGGTTCCAGGAGATCCCTATGGGCTGCAGCATTTCTTTTGCCACCCATAGGGATCTCTGACAATTCTTACACAGGCCTGCCACTGTAGCCTGAGTGAAATAACGTCCATGTTATTTCACAGCCATTTTACACTGCACTTAAGTAACTTATAAGTCACCTATATGTCTAACCTATACCTGGTAAAGGTTAGGTGCAAAGTTACTTAGTGTGAGGGCACCCTGGCACTAGCCAAGGTGCCCCCACATTGTTCAGAGCAAATTCCCTGAACTTTGTGAGTGCGGGGACACCATTACACGCGTGCACTACATATAGGTCACTACCTATATGTAGCTTCACAATGGTAACTCCGAATATGGCCATGTAACATGTCTATGATCATGGAATTGCTCCCTCTATGCCATCCTGGCATAGTTGGCACAATCCCATGATCCCAGTGGTCTGTAGCACAGACCCTGGTACTGCCAAACTGCCCTTCCTGGGGTTTCACTGCAGCTGCTGCTGCTGCCAACCCCTCAGACAGGCATCTGCCCTCCTGGGGTCCAGCCAGGCCTGGCCCAGGATGGCAGAACAAAGAACTTCCTCTGAGAGAGGGTGTGACACCCTCTCCCTTTGGAAAATGGTGTGAAGGCAGGGGAGGAGTAGCCTCCCCCAGCCTCTGGAAATGCTTTGTTGGGCACAGATGTGCCCAATTCTGCATAAGCCAGTCTACACCGGTTCAGGGACCCCTTAGCCCCTGCTCTGGCGCGAAACTGGACAAAGGAAAGGGGAGTGACCACTCCCCTGACCTGCACCTCCCCTGGGAGGTGTCCAGAGCTCCTCCAGTGTGCTCCAGACCTCTGCCATCTTGGAAACAGAGGTGCTGCTGGCACACTGGACTGCTCTGAGTGGCCAGTGCCACCAGGTGACGTCAGAGACTCCTTGTGATAGGCTCCTTCAGGTGTTGCTAGCCTATCCTCTCTCCTAGGTAGCCAAACCCTCTTTTCTGGCTATTTAAGGTCTTTGTCTCTGGGGAAACTTTAGATAACGAATGCAAGAGCTCATCCGAGTTCCTCTGCATCTCTCTCTTCACCTTCTGCCAAGGAATCGACTGCTGACCGCGCTGGAAGCCTGCAAACCTGCAACATAGTAGCAAAGACGACTACTGCAACTCTGTAACGCTGATCCTGCCACCTTCTCGACTGTTTTCCTGCTTGTGCATGCTGTGGGGGTAGTCTGCCTCCTCTCTGCACCAGAAGCTCCGAAGAAATCTCCCGTGGGTTGACGGAATCTTCCCCCTGCAACCGCAGGCACCAAAAAGCTGCATTACCGGTCCCTTGGGTCTCCTCTCAGCACGACGAGCGAGGTCCCTCGAATCCAGCGACTCTTCAGTCCAAGTTTGGTGGAGGTAAGTCCTTGCCTCACCTCGCTGGGCTGCATTGCTGGGAACCGCGACTTTTGCAGCTACTCCGGCCCCTGTGCACTTCCGGCGGAAATCCTTTGTGCACAGCCAAGCCTGGGTCCACGGCACTCTAACCTGCATTGCACGACTTTCTAAGTTGGTCTCCGGCGACGTGGGACTCCTTTGTGCAACTTCGGCGAGCACCATTTCACGCATCATCGTAGTGCCTGTTTCTGGCACTTCTCCGGGTGCTACCGGCTTCAGAGAGGACTCCTTGTCTTGCTCGACGTCCCCTCTCTCTGCTGGTCCAATTTGCGACCTCCTGGTCTCTCCAGGGCCACAGCAGCGTCCAAAAATGCTAACCGCACGATTTGCAGCTAGCAAGGCTTGTTGGCGTTCTTTCGGCGGGAAAACACTTCTGCACGACTCTCCATGGCGAGAGGGATCAGTCCACTAAAGGGAAAGTCTCTAGCCTTTTTCGTTCCTGCAGAAACCTCAGCTTCTTCTGTCCAGTAGAAGCTTCTTTGCACCCGCAGCTGGCATTTCCTGGGCATTTGCCCATCTCCGACTTGCTTGTGACTTTTGGACTTGGTCCCCTTGTTCCACAGGTACCCTAGATTGGAAATCCACAGTTGTTGCATTGCTGGTTTGTGTCTTTCCTGCATTATTCCTCTAACACGACTTCTTTGTCCTTAGGGGAACTTTAGTGCACTTTGCACTCACTTTTCAGGGTCTTGGGGAGGGTTATTTTTCTAACTCTCACTATTTTCTAATAGTCCCAGCGACCCTCTACAAGGTCACATAGGTTTGGGGTCCATTCGTGGTTCGCATTCCACTTTTGGAGTATATGGTTTGTGTTGCCCATATCCCTATGTTTCCCATTGCATCCTATTGTAACTATACATTGTTTGCACTGTTTTCTAAGACTATACTGCATATTTTTGCTATTGTGTATATATATCTTGTGTATATTTCCTATCCTCTCACTGAGGGTACACTCTAAGATACTTTGGCATATTGTCATAAAAATAAAGTACCTTCATTTTTAGTATAACTGTGTATTGTGTTTTCTTATGATATTGTGCATATGACACTAAGTGGTACTGTAGTAGCTTCACACGTCTCCTAGTTCAGCCTAAGCTGCTCTGCTAAGCTACCATTATCTATCAGCCTAAGCTGCTAGACACCCTATACACTAATAAGGGATAACTGGGCCTGGTGCAAGGTGCAAGTACCCCTTGGTACTCACTGTAGGAAAGTACCATCTTGCCTGGCATGTTACCCCCATTTTTCACTGTATATATGTTGTTTTAGTTGTATGTGTCACTGGGACCCTGGTAACCCAGGGCCCCAGTGCTCATAAGTGTGCCTGAATGTGTTACCTGTGTAGTGACTAACTGTCTCACTGAGGCTCTGCTAATCAGAACCTCAGTGGTTATGCTCTCTCATTTCTTTCCAAATTGTCACTGACAGGCTAGTGACCATTTTTACCAATTTACATTGGCTTACTGGAACACCCTTATAATTCCCTAGTATATGGTACTGAGGTACCCAGGGTATTGGGGTTCCAGGAGATCCCTATGGGCTGCAGCATTTCTTTTGCCACCCATAGGGAGCTCTGACCATTCTTACACAGGCCTGCCACTGCAGCCTGAGTGAAATAACGTCCACGTTATTTCACAGCCATTTTACACTGCACTTAAGTAACTTATAAGTCACCTATATGTCTAACCTTTACCTGGTAAAGGTTAGGTGCAAAGTTACTTAGTGTGAGGGCACCCTGGCACTAGCCAAGGTGCCCCCACATTGTTCAGAGCCAATTCACTGAACTTTGTGAGTGCGGGGACACCATTACACGCGTGCACTACATATAGGTCACTACCTATATGTGGCTTCACCATGGTAACTCCGAATATGGCCATGTAACATGTCTATGATCATGGAATTGCCCCCTCTATGCCATCCTGGCATTGTTGGTACAATTCCATGATCCCAGTGGTCTGTAGCACAGACCCTGGTACTGCCAGACTGCCCTTCCTGGGGTTTCTCTGCAGCTGCTGCTGCTGCCAACCCCTCAGACAGGCAGCTGCCCTCCTGGGGTCCAGCCAGGCCTGGCCCAGGATGGCAGAACAAAGAACTTCCTCTGAGAGAGGGTGTGACACCCTCTCCCTTTGGAAAATGGTGTGAAGGCAGGGGAGGAGTAGCCTCCCCCAGCCTCTGGAAATGCTTTGTTGGGCACAGATGTGCCCAATTCTGCATAAGCCAGTCTACACCGGTTCAGGGACCCCTTAGCCCCTGCTCTGGCGCGAAACTGGACAAAGGAAAGGGGAGTGACCACTCCCCTGACCTGCACCTCCCCTGGGAGGTGTCCAGAGCTCCTCCAGTGTGCTCCAAACCTCTGCCATCTTGGAAACGGAGGTGCTGCTGGCACACTGGACTGCTCTGAGTGGCCAGTGCCACCAGGTGACGTCAGAGACTCCTTGTGATAGGCTCCTTCAGGTGTTAGTAGCCTTTCCTCTCTCCTAGGTAGCCAAACCCTCTTTTCTGGCTATTTAGGGTCTCTGTCTCTGGGGAAACTTCAGATAACGAATGCATGAGCTCAGCCGAGTTCCTCTGCATCTCCCTCTTCACCTTCTGATAAGGAATCGACCGCTGACCGCGCTGGAAGCCTGCAAACCTGCAACATAGTAGCAAAGACGACTACTGCAACTCTGTAACGCTGATCCTGCCGCCTTCTCGACTGTTTTCCTGCTTGTGCATGCTGTGGGGGTAGTCTGCCTCCTCTTTGCACCAGAAGCTCCGAAGAAATCTCCCGTGGGTCGACGGAATCTTCCCCCTGCAACCGCAGGCACCAAAAAGCTGCATTACCGGTCCCTTGGGTCTCCTCTCAGCACGACGAGCGAGGTCCCTCGAATCCAGCAACACCGTCCAAGTGACCCCCACAGTCCAGTGACTCTTCAGCCCAAGTTTGGTGGAGGTAAGTCCTTGCCTCACCTCGCTGGGCTGCATTGCTGGGAACCGCGACTTTGCAAGCTTCTCCGGCCCCTGTGCACTTCCGGCGGAAATCCTTCGTGCACAGCCAAGCCTGGGTCCACGGCACTCTAACCTGCATTGCACGACTTTCTAAGTTGGTCTCCGGCGACGTGGGACTCCTTTGTGCAACTTCGGCGAGCACCGTTTCACGCATCCTCGTAGTGCCTGTTTCTGGCACTTCTCCGGGTGCTACCGGCTTCAGAGAGGACTCCTTGTCTTGCTCGACGTCCCCTCTCTCTGCTGGTCCAATTTGCGACCTCCTGGTCTCTCCAGGGCCACAGCAGCGTCCAAAAACGCTAACCGCACGATTTGCAGCTAGCAAGGCTTGTTGGCGTTCTTTCGGCGGGAAAACACTTCTGCACGACTCTCCATGGCGAGAGGGATCCGTCCACTAAAGGGAAAGTCTCTAGCCTTTTTCGTTCCTGCAGAAACCTCAGCTTCTTCTGTCCAGTAGAAGCTTCTTTGCACCCGCAGCTTTCATTTCCTGGGCATTTGCCCATCTCCGACTTGCTTGTGACTTTTGGACTTGGTCCCCTTGTTCCACAGGTACCCTAGATTGGAAATCCACAGTTGTTGCATTGCTGGTTTGTGTCTTTCCTGCATTATTCCTCTAACACGACTTCTTTGTCCTTAGGGGAACTTTAGTGCACTTTGCACTCACTTTTCAGGGTCTTGGGGAGGGTTATTTTTCTAACTCTCACTATTTTCTAATAGTCCCAGCGACCCTCTACAAGGTCACATAGGTTTGGGGTCCATTCGTGGTTCGCATTCCACTTTTGGAGTGTATGGTTTGTGTTGCCCCTATCCCTATGTTTCCCCATTGCATCCTATTGTAACTATACATTGTTTGCACTGTTTTCTAAGACTATACTGCATATTTTTGCTATTGTGTATATATATCTTGTGTATATTTCCTATCCTCTCACTGAGGGTACACTCTAAGATACTTTGGCATATTGTCATAAAAATAAAGTACCTTCATTTTTAGTATAACTGTGTATTGTGTTTTCTTATGATATTGTGCATATGACACTAAGTGGTACTGTAGTAGCTTCACACGTCTCCTAGTTCAGCCTAAGCTGCTCTGCTAAGCTACCATTATCTATCAGCCTAAGCTGCTAGACACCCTATACACTAATAAGGGATAACTGGGCCTGGTGCAAGGTGCAAGTACCCCTTGGTACTCACTGTAGGAAAGTACCATCTTGCCTGGCATGTTACCCCCATTTTTCACTGTATATATGTTGTTTTAGTTGTATGTGTCACTGGGACCCTGGTAACCCAGGGCCCCAGTGCTCATAAGTGTGCCTGAATGTGTTACCTGTGTAGTGACTAACTGTCTCACTGAGGCTCTGCTAATCAGAACCTCAGTGGTTATGCTCTCTCATTTCTTTCCAAATTGTCACTGACAGGCTAGTGACCATTTTTACCAATTTACATTGGCTTACTGGAACACCCTTATAATTCCCTAGTATATGGTACTGAGGTACCCAGGGTATTGGGGTTCCAGGAGATCCCTATGGGCTGCAGCATTTCTTTTGCCACCCATAGGGAGCTCTGACCATTCTTACACAGGCCTGCCACTGCAGCCTGAGTGAAATAACGTCCACGTTATTTCACAGCCATTTTACACTGCACTTAAGTAACTTATAAGTCACCTATATGTCTAACCTTTACCTGGTAAAGGTTAGGTGCAAAGTTACTTAGTGTGAGGGCACCCTGGCACTAGCCAAGGTGCCCCCACATTGTTCAGAGCCAATTCACTGAACTTTGTGAGTGCGGGGACACCATTACACGCGTGCACTACATATAGGTCACTACCTATATGTGGCTTCACCATGGTAACTCCGAATATGGCCATATAACATGTCTATGATCATGGAATTGCCCCCTCTATGCCATCCTGGCATTGTTGGTACAATTCCATGATCCCAGTGGTCTGTAGCACAGACCCTGGTACTGCCAGACTGCCCTTCCTGGGGTTTCTCTGCAGCTGCTGCTGCTGCCAACCCCTCAGACAGGCAGCTGCCCTCCTGGGGTCCAGCCAGGCCTGGCCCAGGATGGCAGAACAAAGAACTTCCTCTGAGAGAGGGTGTGACACCCTCTCCCTTTGGAAAATGGTGTGAAGGCAGGGGAGGAGTAGCCTCCCCCAGCCTCTGGAAATGCTTTGTTGGGCACAGATGTGCCCAATTCTGCATAAGCCAGTCTACACCGGTTCAGGGACCCCTTAGCCCCTGCTCTGGCACGAAACTGGACAAAGGAAAGGGGAGTGACCACTCCCCTGACCTGCACCTCCCCTGGGAGGTGTCCAGAGCTCCTCCAGTGTGCTCCAAACCTCTGCCATCTTGGAAACGGAGGTGCTGCTGGCACACTGGACGGCTCTGAGTGGCCAGTGCCACCAGGTGACGTCAGAGACTCCTTGTGATAGGCTCCTTCAGGTGTTAGTAGCCTTTCCTCTCTCCTAGGTAGCCAAACCCTCTTTTCTGGCTATTTAGGGTCTCTGTCTCTGGGGAAACTTCAGATAACGAATGCATGAGCTCAGCCGAGTTCCTCTGCATCTCCCTCTTCACCTTCTGATAAGGAATCGACCGCTGACCGCGCTGGAAGCCTGCAAACCTGCAACATAGTAGCAAAGACGACTACTGCAACTCTGTAACGCTGATCCTGCCACCTTCTCGACTGTTTTCCTGCTTGTGCATGCTGTGGGGGTAGTCTGCCTCCTCTCTGCACCAGAAGCTCCGAAGAAATCTCCCGTGGGTCGACGGAATCTTCCCCCTGCAACCGCAGGCACCAAAAAGCTGCATTACCGGTCCCTTGGGTCTCCTCTCAGCATGACGAGCGAGGTCCCTCGAATCCAGCAACACCGTCCAATTGACCCCCACAGTCCAGTGACTCTTCAGCCCAAGTTTGGTGGAGGTAAGTCCTTGCCTCACCTCGCTGGGCTGCATTGCTGGGAACCGCGACTTTGCAAGCTTCTCCGGCCCCTGTGCACTTCCGGCGGAAATCCTTCGTGCACAGCCAAGCCTGGGTCCACGGCACTCTAACTTGCATTGCACGACTTTCTAAGTTGGTCTCCGGCGACGTGGGACTCCTTTGTGCAACTTCGGCAAGCACCGTTTCACGCATCGTCGTAGTGCCTGTTTCTGGCACTTCTCCGGAAGCTACTGGCTTCAGTGAGGGCTCTTTGTCTTGCTCGACGTCCCCTCTCTCTGCAGGTCCAATTTGCGACCTCCTGGTCCCTCCTGGGCCCCAGCAGCGTCCAAAAACGTCAAACGCACGATTTGCGTGTAGCAAGGCTTGTTGGCGTCCATCCGGCGGGAAAACACTTCTGCACGACTCTCCAAGGCGTGGGAGATCCATCCTCCAAAGGGGAAGTCTCTAGCCCTTGTCGTTCCTGCAGTATTCACAGTTCTTCAGCCTAGTAAGAGCTTCTTTGCACCAACCGCTGGCATTTCTTGGGCATCTGCCCATCTCCGAGCTGCTTGTGACTTTTGGACTTGGTCCCCTTGTTCCACAGGTACCCTCAGTCAGGAATCCATCGTTGTTGCATTGCTGATTTGTGTTTTCCTTGCATTCTCCCTCTAACACGACTATTTTGTCCTTAGGGGAACTTTAGTGCACTTTGCACTCACTTTTCAGGGTCTTGGGGAGGGTTATTTTTCTAACTCTCACTATTTTCTAATAGTCCCAGCGACCCTCTACAAGGTCACATAGGTTTGGGGTCCATTCGTGGTTCACATTCCACTTCTGGAGTATATGGTTTGTGTTGCCCCTATCCCTATGTTTCCCCATTGCATCCTATTGTAACTATACATTGTTTGCACTGTTTTCTAAGACTACACTGCATATTTTTGCTATTGTGTATATATATCTTGTGTATATTTCCTATCCTCTCACTGAGGGTACACTCTAAGATACTTTGGCATATTGTCATAAAAATAAAGTACCTTTATTTTTAGTATAACTGTGTATTGTGTTTTCTTATGATATTGTGCATATGACACTAAGTGGTACTGTAGTAGCTTCACACGTCTCCTAGTTCAGCCTGAGCTGCTTTGCTAAGCTACCATTATCTATCAGCCTAAGCTGCTAGACACCCTATACACTAATAAGGGATAACTGGGCCTGGTGCAAGGTGCAAGTACCCCTTGGTACTCACTACAAGCCAGTCCAGCCTCCTACACTCACTACAAGCCAGTCCAGCCTCCTACATTGGTTGTGCAGCGGTGGGATAAGTGCTTTGAGACTACTTACCACTCTTGTCATTGTACTTTTCATAAGAGAAAAATATACAAAACAAGGTCAGTGTATATACACATAGCCAAAAAGTTTTGCATTTCCTCTTTTCACTCTTCTAAGTGCTGAAAAGTACTTCTAACTTTCTAAAAAGTTCTAAAAAGTTTAAAAAGTTTTTTTTCTCTGTCTTTCTAAAAGCTCTGACAAACTTTTTATCTCTTACTATCACTTTAACTCTCTCTAAAAAATGTCTGGCACAGTCCAAAATGTTGATCTGTCCAAACTTGCATATGATCACCTTAGCTGGAAAGGAGCAAGGAATCTCTGCATAGAGAGAGGTTTGAGTGTAGGGAAGAATCCTTCCTTAGAACTGTTAATTAACATGCTTAGAGTACAGGATAAGGCCATAAGTGCCCAATCTGTTGAAAAAGTAGGTAATGGTTCTCAATCTGATCCAGGGACTCCCCCAGGAAAAGATTCAGGAAAGAAACTTCCTAGCCTGCCCATTACTAGACAGTCTAGCATAGTTGGTAATGATGATGAGCCACACCATATAAATAGTGTTGTCTCACATCATAGCAAAAGCATTTATTCTCACCATACTGGTAGTGATGTTTCTGTTAGCCAAGCTGTTAGGGTGGCTTCTGTAAGGGACAGGTCTCCTTCTGTCCATTCTCACCATACTTCTGTTTCAAGGCATGTCCCTCCCACCCACCCTGATGACAGATTGTTAGAAAGGGAGCTCAATAAATTGAGAGTGGAAAAAACCAGACTGAAGCTCAAGAAGCAACAGCTGGATTTGGATAGACAGACTTTAGAAGTAGAGAAGGAGAGACAGAAACTGGGTTTAGAAACCCATGGTGGCAGCAGCAGTATTCCCCATAGTCATCCTGCAAAAGAGCATGATTCCAGGAATCTGCATAAGATAGTTCCCCCTTATAAGGAGGGGGATGACATTAACAAGTGGTTTGCTGCACTTGAGAGGGCCTGTGTTGTACAGGATGTCCCTCAAAGGCAGTGGGCTGCTATCCTATGGCTATCATTTAGTGGAAAAGGTAGGGATAGGCTCCTTACTGTGAAAGAAAATGATGCTAATAATTTCCAAGTTCTTAAGAATGCACTCCTGGATGGTTATGGCTTAACCACTGAACAGTACAGGATAAAGTTCAGAGAGACCAAAAAGGAGTCTTCACAAGACTGGGTTGATTTCATTGACCATTCAGTGAAGGCCTTGGAGGGGTGGTTACATGGCAGTAAAGTTACTGATTATGACAGCCTGTATAACTTGATCCTGAGAGAGCATATTCTTAATAATTGTGTGTCTGATTTGTTGCACCAGTACTTGGTGGACTCTGATCTGACCTCTCCCCAAGAATTGGGAAAGAAGGCAGACAAATGGGTCAGAACAAGAGTGAACAGCCATCATACAGGGGGTGACAAAGATGGCAACAAAAAGAAGGATGGTAAGTCTTCTGACAAGGGTGGGGACAAATCTAAAAATGAGTCTTCATCAGGCCCACAAAAACACTCTGGTGGGGGTGGTGGGCCCAAATCCTCTTTTAATCAGAACAAGGAAAAGAAACCATGGTGCTATTTATGTAAAATAAAAGGCCATTGGACAACAGATCCCAGTTGTCCAAAGAAAGGCACCAAGCCTCCTACCACTACAACCCCTACTGCTACACCTAGTGTCCCTACTAATAGCAGTGGTGGTGGGAGCAAACCTACTAATAGCCAATCCAAGGGAGTAGCTGGGCTCACTATTGGTAACTTAGTTGGGGTTGGCCTTGTTAGGGAGGCCACAGAGGCTGTGTTAGTCTCTGAGGGGGCTATTGATTTAGCCACCTTAGTTGCTTGTCCCCTTAATATGGATAAGTACAAGGAGCTACCCCTAATAAATGGTGTTGAGGTTCAGGCCTACAGGGACACTGGGGCCAGTGTGACTATGGTCATAGAAAAACTGGTCCACCCTGAACAACACCTACTTGGTCACCAGTACCAAGTAACCGATGCTCACAACAACACACTTAGCCTCCCCATGGCTGTTGTAAATCTCAACTGGGGGGGGGTTACTGGTCCAAAGAAAGTTGTGGTAGCTTCAGATTTACCTGTAGACTGTCTAATAGGGAATGATTTGGAGACATCAGCTTGGTCAGATGTGGAGTTGGAGGCCCATGCAGCAATGCTGGGCATCCCAGGGCATATTTTTGCTTTGACAAGGGCTCAGGCCAAAAAGCAAAAAGGACAGGGAAGCTTGGATCCTGGAACAATGGACCAAGTGCTCCCTAAAGCTAGGGCTAGTAGAAGCAAACCACTTCCTACTATCCCTCCCTCTACAGTGGATTCCACTTCTGAGGAAGAAGAATTCCCTCCCTGTGCAGAACCTACACCAGAGGAGCTGGAAGCAGACACTGCTGAGCTTTTGGGTGAAGGGGGGCCTGCCAGAGAGGAGCTGAGTGTGGCACAGCAAACCTGTCCCACATTAGAGGGTCTCAGACAGCAAGCTGTCAAACAGGCTAATGGGGATGTCAGTGACTCTCACAGAGTTTACTGGGAGGACAACCTCTTGTACACTGAGCATAGGGATCCTAAACCTGGAGCTGCCAGGAGATTAGTGATTCCTCAGGAGTACAGAAAGTTCCTCCTAACCCTGGCACATGACATTCCCCTAGCTGGACACCTGGGTCAAATGAAAACTTGGGACAGATTGGTTCCATTGTTTCATTGGCCTAGGATGTCTGAGGACACAAAGGAATTTTGTAAGTCCTGTGAAACCTGTCAAGCCAGTGGCAAGACAGGTGGCACCCCAAAGGCACCCCTTATTCCACTGCCTGTGGTTGGGGTTCCCTTTGAAAGGGTAGGGGTTGACATAGTTGGCCCCCTTGACCCTCCTACTGCTTCAGGCAATAGGTTTATCTTGGTGGTAGTGGACCATGCCACAAGATATCCTGAAGCTATTCCTTTAAGGACCACTACAGCACCTGCAGTGGCAAAGGCCCTCCTGGGAATATTTTCCAGGGTGGGCTTCCCAAAGGAAGTAGTATCAGACAGGGGAAGCAATTTCATGTCTGCATACTTAAAGGCCATGTGGAAGGAGTGTGGTGTAACGTACAAGTTCACAACACCCTATCATCCACAAACAAATGGACTGGTGGAGAGATTTAATAAAACTCTCAAAGGCATGATTATGGGTCTCCCTGAAAAACTCCGCAGGAGATGGGATATCCTTCTACCATGCCTCCTTTTTGCCTACAGGGAGGTACCCCAGAAAGGAGTGGGCTTCAGCCCCTTTGAACTTCTTTTTGGACACCCTGTTAGGGGTCCACTCACACTTGTAAAGGAGGGTTGGGAACAACCTTTAAAAGCTCCTAAGCAGGATATTGTGGATTATGTACTTATCCTCAGATCAAGGATGGCTGAGTACATGAAAAAGGCCAGTAAAAACCTTCAGGCCAGCCAAGAGCTCCAGAAGCAATGGCATGATCAGAAGGCTGTTTTGGTTCAGTACCAACCAGGGCAGAAAGTGTGGGTCTTGGAGCCTGTGGCCCCAAGAGCACTCCAAGATAAATGGAGTGGTCCCCACACAATTGTTGAAAAGAAGGGAGAAGTCACCTATTTAGTTGACTGAGGCACTGCCAGGAGTCCCCTTAGGGTGCTCCATGTCAACCACCTGAAACCCTACTATGACAGGGCTGATCTGACCCTGCTCATGGCAACTGATGAGGGACAGGAAGAAGACAGTGATCCCCTACCTGATCTCTTCTCTTCCACAGAACAAGATGCTCTTGTGGAAGGTGTAGTTTTGGCTGATTGTCTTACTGCTGAGCAGAAAGACAATTGCATAAATCTCCTAGATCAATTCTCTGAACTCTTCTCTACTGTGCCAGGTACCACTTCTTGGTGTGAGCACACTATAGATACTGGAGACAGCTTGCCTGTCAAAAGTAAGATCTATAGGCAGCCTGACCATGTCAGAGACTGCATAAAGCAAGAGGTCCAGAAAATGTTAGAACTAGGAGTGGTTGAGCACTCTGACAGTCCATGGGCTTCTCCTGTGGTACTGGTACCAAAACCCCATTCCAAAGATGGAAAGAAGGAAATGCGGTTTTGTGTAGACTATAGAGGTCTCAACTTGGTAAACAAAACTGATGCTCACCCTATACCCAGGGCAGATGAGCACATAGATACACTGGCATCTGCCAAGTATCTAAGCACTTTTGATTTGACTGCAGGGTATTGGCAGATCAAATTATCAGAAGATGCTAAACCTAAGACTGCATTTTCTACCATTGGAGGACATTACCAGTTTACTGTAATGCCTTTTGGTTTGAAAAATGCACCTGCCACTTTTCAGAGGTTGGTGAACACAGTCCTGCAAGGGCTGGAAGCTTTCAGTGCAGCATATTTGGACGATATAGCTGTCTTTAGCTCCAGCTGGGATGATCACCTGGTCCACCTATGGAAAGTTTTGGAGGCCCTGCAAAAGGCAGGCCTCACTATCAAGGCTTCAAAGTGCCAGATAGGGCAGGGTAAGGTGGTTTATCTGGGACACCTTGTTGGTGGGGAACAGATTGCACCACTACAGGGGAAAATCCAAACAATTATTGATTGGGTTCCCCCTACCACTCAGACTCAGGTGAGAGCCTTCCTAGGCCTCACTG
This sequence comes from Pleurodeles waltl, assembly GCF_031143425.1. Lineage (NCBI taxonomy): Eukaryota > Metazoa > Chordata > Amphibia > Caudata > Salamandridae > Pleurodeles > Pleurodeles waltl. The sequence goes on from NC_090444.1 coordinate 855,522,968, forward strand.
GGTATTACAGGAGGTTCATTAAGAACTATGGCTCCATTGCAGCCCCTCTTAATGACCTCACATCCAAGAAAATGCCTAAAAAGGTATTATGGACAGCAAACTGTCAGAAAGCTTTTGAGGAGCTGAAGCAGGCCATGTGCTCTGCACCTGTCCTGAAAAGCCCTTGTTACTCTAAAAAATTCTATGTCCAAACTGATGCATCTGAATTAGGAGTAGGGGCAGTCCTATCACAACTTAATTCTGAGGGCCAGGATCAACCTGTTGCTTTTATTAGTAGGAGGTTGACCCCTAGAGAAAAGCGTTGGTCTGCCATTGAGAGGGAGGCCTTTGCTGTGGTCTGGGCTCTGAAGAAGTTGAGGCCATACCTGTTTGGCACTCACTTCATTGTTCAGACAGACCACAAACCTCTACTTTGGCTAAAACAAATGAAAGGTGAAAATCCTAAATTGTTGAGGTGGTCCATATCCCTACAGGGAATGGACTATACAGTGGAACATAGACCTGGGAGTAGCCACTCCAATGCAGATGGACTCTCCAGATATTTCCACTTAGACAATGAAGTCTCATCAGGTCATGGCTAGTCTTATTGTCCTTCGTTTGGGGGGGGTTGTGTAGGAAAGTACCATCTTGCCTGGCATGTTACCCCCAATTTTCACTGTATATATGTTGTTTTAGTTGTATGTGTCACTGGGACCCTGGTAACCCAGGGCCCCAGTGCTCATAAGTGTGCCTGAATGTGTTACCTGTGTAGTGACTAACTGTCTCACTGAGGCTCTGCTAATCAGAACCTCAGTGGTTATGCTCTCTCATTTCTTGCCAAATTGTCACTGACAGGCTAGTGACCATTTTTACCAATTTACATTGGCTTACTGGAACACCCTTATAATTCCCTAGTATATGGTACTGAGGTACCCAGGGTATTGGGGTTCCAGGAGATCCCTATGGGCTGCAGCATTTCTTTTGCCACCCATAGGGATCTCTGACAATTCTTACACAGGCCTGCCACTGTAGCCTGAGTGAAATAACGTCCATGTTATTTCACAGCCATTTTACACTGCACTTAAGTAACTTATAAGTCACCTATATGTCTAACCTATACCTGGTAAAGGTTAGGTGCAAAGTTACTTAGTGTGAGGGCACCCTGGCACTAGCCAAGGTGCCCCCACATTGTTCAGAGCCAATTCCCTGAACTTTGTGAGTGCGGGGACACCATTACACGCGTGCACTACATATAGGTCACTACCTATATGTAGCTTCACAATGGTAACTCCGAATATGGCCATGTAACATGTCTATGATCATGGAATTGCCCCCTCTATGCCATCCTGGCATAGTTGGCACAATCCCATGATCCCAGTGGTCTGTAGCACAGACCCTGGTACTGCCAAACTGCCCTTCCTGGGGTTTCACTGCAGCTGCTGCTGCTGCCAACCCCTCAGACAGGCATCTGCCCTCCTGGGGTCCAGCCAGGCCTGGCCCAGGATGGCAGAACAAAGAACTTCCTCTGAGAGAGGGTGTGACACCCTCTCCCTTTGGAAAATGGTGTGAAGGCAGGGGAGGAGTAGCCTCCCCCAGCCTCTGGAAATGCTTTGTTGGGCACAGATGTGCCCAATTCTGCATAAGCCAGTCTACACCGGTTCAGGGACCCCTTAGCCCCTGCTCTGGCGCGAAACTGGACAAAGGAAAGGGGAGTGACCACTCCCCTGACCTGCACCTCCCCTGGGAGGTGTCCAGAGCTCCTCCAGTGTGCTCCAGACCTCTGCCATCTTGGAAACAGAGGTGCTGCTGGCACACTGGACTGCTCTGAGTGGCCAGTGCCACCAGGTGACGTCAGAGACTCCTTGTGATAGGCTCCTTCAGGTGTTGCTAGCCTATCCTCTCTCCTAGGTAGCCAAACCCTCTTTTCTGGCTATTTAAGGTCTTTGTCTCTGGGGAAACTTTAAATAACGAATGCAAGAGCTCATCTGAGTTCCTCTGCATCTCTCTCTTCACCTTCTGCCAAGGAATCGACTGCTGACCGCGCTGGAAGCCTGCAAACCTGCAACATAGTAGCAAAGACGACTACTGCAACTCTGTAACACTGATCCTGCCGCCTTCTCGACTGTTTTCCTGCTTGTGCATGCTGTGGGGGTAGTCTGCCTCCTCTCTGCACCAGAAGCTCCGAAGAAATCTCCCGTGGGTTGACGGAATCTTCCCCCTGCAACCGCAGGCACCAAAAAGCTGCATTACCGGTCCCTTGGGTCTCCTCTCAGCACGACGAGCGAGGTCCCTCGAATCCAGCAACTCTGTCCAAGTGACTCCCACGGTCCAGTGACTCTTCAGTCCAAGTTTGGTGGAGGTAAGTCCTTGCCTCACCTCGCTGGACTGCATTGCTGGGAACCGCGACTTTTGCAGCTACTCCGGCCCCTGTGCACTTCCGGCGGAAATCCTTTGTGCACGTCCAAGCCTGGGTCCTCGGCACTCTAACCTGCATTGCACGACTTTCTAAGTTGGTCTCCGGCGACGTGGGACTCCTTTGTGTAACTTCGGGTGAGCACTGTTTCACGCATCCTCTTAGTGCCTGTTTCTGGCACTTATCCGGGTGCTACCTGCTGCTAAGAGGACTCCTTGTCGTGCTCGACGTCCCCTCTACCTCCTGGTCCAATTTGCGACCTCCTGGCCCCTCCTGGGCCACAGCAGCGTCCAAAAACGCTAACAGCACGATTTGCAGCTAGCAAGGCTTGTTGGCGTTCTTTCGGCGGGAAAACACTTCTGCACAACTCTACAAGGAGAGAAGGATCCGTCCTCCAAAGGGGAAGTCTCTAGCCCTTTGCGTTCCAGCAGAAACC